>NC_054389.1:3158519-12542233 GCF_001625195.1 Drechmeria coniospora | reverse complement strand
GTTCGTTACCGTTGCTGTTGCTGTTGCTGTTGCTGTTGCTGTTGCTGTTGCTGTTGCTGTTTTCCTGTTGATCGTATATAGCTGTAATAACATCCAATATTGCTTCCTGCTGGGCTTGCGTTGGCTGGATTATATCCTTTGGCAATACCTGGCCACCCTCTTCCTGGCTGCCTACCCTTGTAAAGTGGCCGTCCTCGCTATACACAACGCGAAAGTAGTAGACAAGTAGCTGCTTCATCCTCCGGAAGTAGGTCGATAACGTAGACTGGTTCTTAAAGCTACGGAACGCAATAGTATTGCCCCGGGCGGCCGGCTGGCCGGCTGTAAAGTTACTGAGGATAGTGGCCCGTTGCTGTGTAATCTTCTGACCCAGGCCCCGGTAGCTACAGACAGAATAAGCATCGCGAAGTACCTCTTCTGCTGCTTCCAAAATCTGTAGCAGTAGCCAGTCTTCTTCGTTATCACTACTACTGTTATATTTCTTCTTCCCAGGTAGTGTATACGACGATTGGATCTCTGAATCCTGTAGCCCCCGTAGGTGGTCGGGGAAACCCGTCATAACAAGCCACGGCTGCCGCTCCGTTCTAGCCGTCTCGTCGGTATCCGGTACGGTAGCTGCCTTTTCGTCCAGGTCCCTTGTTGCTTGCTGTATATCCTGCTTTAACGTGGCGAATAGGGCGTCTTCCTCTACCGATAACGATAATGGTACCCCTTGGCGTTCCTGCTGGTCCTGAACGATAAAGTAGTCAATCCTACCCTTTGCCGTAAAGTAGGTCTGTAGGCAGCAGGCCCGCCATAGGGGGTTACCTTCTGTGTGTTGTGCTCGTGTCTTGCCGTGCCTTGGTAGGTGGTCGTGCATTGCAGCCAGCCGCCTTGTACAGAAGTCGCAGTTATCCCCGTTATTGCAGAGGTATCCAGGGAATGTAGCTAGGCCCTCAATAGGTACGCAGGTTATAGTCCGGCTTGGCCTATTATCTCGAAGTTCCTTTTCAGATCGGCATTTATAGCTTAAAAGGGAAGTAACCGTCGACTTTAGGTCTTGGCCGAGGAGTCGGTGCGGTTCTGCTCGGAGATGGCTTCTTATGGCCGTTTCCTTTGGCCCTATGCAGGTCCTGCATAGCTGGCATACGACGACTTGATGGCTTGCATCGTAAGAGAAGGTACCAAACCCCATTATTGCTGTTGCCGTTGCTGTTGCTGTTGCTGTTGCCGTTGTTGTTGCTGTTGCTGTTGCAGGTGCTGACAGTTGCTGGTACAGTTGCCGTTACTATTGCCGGTACCGTTACTGTTGCTGTTGCAGGTGCCAACAGTTACTGGTACAATTGCAGGTGCCGTTACTGTTGCTGGTACTGTTGCCGTTGCCGTTACTATTGCCGGTACCGTTGCTGTTGCTGTTGCAGGTGCTGACAGTTACTGGTACAATTGCAGGTACCGGTACTGTTACTGTTGCTGTTGCAGGTGCTGATAGTTACTGGTACAATTGCAGGTGCCGGTACTGTTACTGTTGCTGTTGCAGGTGCTGATAGTTACTGGTACAATTGCAGGTGCCGGTACTGTTACTGTTGCTGTTGCCGTTGCTGTTGCTGTTGCTGTTGCCGTTGCTGTTGCTGTTGCAGGTGCTAACAGTTGCTGGTACAATTGCAGGTACCGTTACTGTTGCTGGTACAATTGCAGGTGCCGTTACTGTTGCCGGTACCGTTACTGTTACTGTTGCAGGTGCTGACAGTTGCTGGTATAATTACAGGTGCCGGTACTGTTACTGTTGCTGTTGTAGGTGCTGATAGTTACTGGTACAATTGCAGGTGCCGTTACTGTTGCTGGTACTGTTGCCGTTGCCGTTGCTTTTGCCGGTACCGTTACTGTTGCTGTTGCCGTTGCCGTTGCTGTTGCCGGTACTGTTGCTGGTACTGTTGCCGTTGCCGTTGCTGTTGCCGGTACTGTTACTGTTGCCGTTGCTGTTGCTGACAGTTGCTGGTACAATTGCAGGTGCCGTTACTGTTGCTGGTACTGTTGCCGTTGCCGTTGCTGTTGCCGGTACCGTTACTGTTGCTGTTGCAGGTGCTGACAGTTACTGGTACAATTGCAGGTGCCGGTACTGTTACTGTTGCTGTTGCAGGTGCTGATAGATACTGGTACAATTGCAGGTGCCGTTACTGTTGCTGGTACTGTTGCCGTTGCCGTTGCTGTTGCCGGTACCGTTACTGTTGCTGTTGCAGGTGCTGACAGTTACTGGTACAATTGCAGGTGCCGGTACTGTTACTGTTGCTGTTGCCGTTGCCGTTGCTGTTGCCGGTACTGTTGCTGGTACTGTTGCCGTTGCCGTTGCTGTTGCCGGTACTGTTACTGTTGCCGTTGCTGTTGCTGACAGTTGCTGGTACAATTGCAGGTACCGTTACTGTTACTGTTGCTGTTGCAGGTGCTGATAGTTACTGGTACAATTGCAGGTGCCGTTACTGTTGCCGGTACTGTTGCCGTTGCTGTTGCTGTTGCCGGTACTGTTGCCGTTGCCGTTGCTGTTGCCGGTACTGTTACTGTTGCTGTTGCAGGTGCTGATAGTTGCTGGTACAGTTGCTGTTACCGTTGCTGTTGCTGTTGCTGTTGCAGGTGCTGATAGTTGCTGGTACAGTTGCTGTTACCGTTGCTGTTGCTGTTGCTGTTATAGGTACTGTTGCTGTTGCTGTTGCTGTTGCTGTTGCCGGTGCCGTTACTGTTGCTGGTACAATTGCAGGTGCCGTTACTGTTGCCGGTACCGTTACTGTTGCTGTTGCAGGTGCTGACAGTTGCTGGTACAATTGCAGGTACCGTTACTGTTACTGTTGCTGTTGCAGGTGCCGGTACTGTTACTGTTGCTGTTGCAGGTGCTGATAGATACTGGTACAATTGCAGGTGCCGTTACTGTTGCTGTTGCTGTTGCAAGTACTGATAGTTGCTGGTACAATTGCAGGTGCCGGTACTGTTACTGTTGCTGTTGCCGTTGCTGTTGCTGTTGCAGGTACTGACAGTTGCTGGTACAATTGCAGGTGCCGTTGCTGTTGCTGTTGCTGTTGCTGTTGCTGTTGCTGTTGCTGTTGCTGTTGCCGTTGCTGTTACTGTTGCTGTTGCCGTTACTGTTGTTGTTGCTGTTGCTGTTGCTGTTGCTGACCCGATTGCTATTGTTGTTGCTAATTGCTGTTGCTTAGCTACAAGTACCTACTTATACGTTTGCAAGGCAATTGAAACAATCCAATTGAAATAATCCAACCCAAGTACGTACGGATAGATAATAGAGTACTACTATACTTACTCCAGTCTACTATTGGTCTGGCCCTGCTACCTTGATGGGATTTTTTTTTCAAGCCCCGCCCGCAAAGCTACCAATACCAATACACCGCTACTTCCCCCCCCCCCCCCCCACCCCCCACCTACCCAACCATTGTCGTACCGAAATTCCCCAAATTCCCGACAAGAAAACTTTTACTGTTGGGGATTATTTTGCCGCGCCCTGCGCACCGCTACGGCCGATGCGACGTGATATTCGCCGAACAATCTTTTCCGCCCGTACGGTCGTATTTTTCCCGACCCGCGCGGCCGCGTATTGGTGGATCTTTTTGACTGCACCTTTTTGACTCGACGATCCCGACCGCAAGTACCTTTTCGCGCGCGCGCCCCGCCAATCGGTACCTGCCCCGCTCCGCCCGCGCTAACGCGCCTAGGGTTTCCTTTTTGACTGAAAAAGCCCCGCCACATAACGGCTAGGGTAAACCGTCGAATAAGTTGAATATTAACCTTTAGCGCCTACCCGCTTAGGCGGTAAGGTTCACGTCGAAGGTGTCGGATCCAACCCGCCTCCTTTGGTACAAGGCATAACCTGCACTTAGTGCAGACTGCAACTTTGTGCTGTGCATTGTACTGGATCGCTATTATATCGTATACCGGCCGTCTGTTATTGTTGTACGTGTAGTGTATATATTGTATGGTGTATATGGCATATATAGAGTGTGCACTAAACGGAACGGTTACCTTGTTGTATTTATTTCCCGCTCGACGCAACGACTAAATCCATTTCCGTTAGTATTTCCCGTATTGCGTACGTACGCCCCGTCCCGTGCGTATTTTTTTTTTCCCGCGCCCTCTTGCGCCCTCCCCTACCCACCCACCCCACCCCACCCTACGACCCGCCTGTTCGACCGGCCGCCCGCCCGTCAATTCAATCCGACGCAATGCATTTACCTTAACTATTTATTTCCCGCTCGGCGCAACAACCAAATCCATTTCCGTTTGCGTTTCCCGTATCGCGCACGCACGCCTCGTCCCGTGCGTATTTTTTCCTCCGCCGCCCGCGTCCTCCCGGGCCGGTTGCCCGATACGGTTAGATTCTTATGTTTCGTCGAACAAAAGGTACCGGGGTACCTGCGGGGCCGCGCACCGAAATTTTTCACGTTTCGTCGAAAAACCCGCCCTGCATAGGAGCTGGATATCCTCCGCTTACGTGCACGCCAATATAAGCAAGTACTTACGGTGTACGGACATCCCTACGGACGGAGAACATGCATGTACAAGCAATCCGGACTTGTAGCTATGCTTTATACACTCTGTAGCCTTAAACATACCGGAGTATTGTATAAGTAAACCAAATGCTGAGTTGGGGAGTTACCTCGTGATGCGGAGTCAAGCACTAGGGATAAAGGCGAGCACGAAATATAATGCGTTGGCAAGATGGGTTGTACGAGACATATCGATGCAAGCACTTGCGATTTACGGATACTGCGAGTGCCTAATGCATTTGAACCTGTTCTCAAGTATCGAATGATTGCAAGCACTTGCGGTTCACGGACACTGCGAGTGCTTGATGCACTTGAACTTGTTCTCAAGTATCGAATGATTGCAAGCACTTGCGGTTCACGGACACTGCGAGTGCTTGATGCACTTGAACTTGTTCTCAAGCGTCGAATAATTACAAGCAGCCGTACATGCAGGTGTAGGTGCGAGTACTCCGTACATGTGGTGTAGCTGAATGATGAAGTGGGTGATCCATGATGCGATTGAGGAAATCACCGTATAATGCAGACCTCCTGTCTAAGCAGCGCTGCATGATGGCATGCTTCTTGCATTCAGTCCTTGACGATACAGTTGCAGTACATGCGCTCTACGGCAAAGATGATGGAAATCCATTTTGAAAAGGCTGGTGGTTCGATTGAACAGCATGCTCGTTTTAAAGTGAGTCAGTGCAGTCAGCGCAGTCTAGGGTTAGTCAGCGCAGTCTAGGGTTAGTCAGTGCTGTCAGCGCAGTCAGCGCACTCAGTACAGTCAGTGCAGTCAGCGCAGTCAGCGCAGTCAGTGCAGTCAGTGCAGTCAGTGCAATCAGTGCAGTCAGCGCACTCAGTACAGTCAGTGCAGGCAGTGAAGGCAACTGAACGGAGCACATGTATCGCATACAGTGCCAAGTATCTACTTGCACTGAAGCTTGCACTGAACATGTAGCTGTACAGTGGTAAGTTTGTACCTTGGACAACTAAATTACAGCAGTTCATGGTGAAAATTCATGCGTGCAGACCACCGAAACAGGCCAGGACACACCGTGGGATAATCACCGAGTCAACGCGGGATTAGGGTGGCAGTGCTCCGTACGGAGTACCTGTATTATACACTGTATACTTGCCTGCGCAAGTGCTTGTGCTTGTGCTCGGTGCCGCACTCGCCATAACATTACTCCGTAGCCGGACCATGTCATTCCAGCATCAACGTATCCATGAGCAGGGCATGCTCACAGCGGGCATCACGACACCACGATCATGACACCACGACCCTGCAAACTCCGTCCCTCGTCTCTCGCAGCATCCACGGCCCCCGCGCCTGCAGGTCAACCCTTGCGGTCCGGCGTCCAAGTCAAGACGCAGGTTTCCTCGACGAGTCATCGACCTCGACACTGCGATGCGAACATGACGAACCCTCATCGATCCATCTGATTGTCCGTCGTCGTGGCAGGGAGCGACTTCTCGTGCGTCCGCTTCAGTGGACCAACCGCCAGCTTGAGCTGCCGGGATGCTCATTCGGCAATCCAAGTCCTCTCCCCCCCGTCAAGACACCTTGTTTGTTCGGCAGCCGAGGCTCCTGCGTACTAAACCCCATGCCTTGTGGTTTCAACGCTGGGCTGTCCCCTTTCGAGAAGGTGTCCTCGCCAAGCTTGTTGGGACCGAGGGGCCGTTTGCACATGGGTCAATATGCCACCTTGTCGTTGCCCTGCCGTGGACACCGCGGCTCACAGGATGCAACAGAAGAATATAGGCTTCTATTTCAACTGTCGTCTCGCCCAGACACTCCGGCGCACCGTATTTCTCGCCAGGGTACGGCAGGGCTGGACAGTCACCCACCTCTTGTCGCGGCCTCTGTTGATCTGCATCGAATTGATGCGTTTCGTCACGATTTGTTCATTCCTCCTTTCGGCAGGAGTGCATATTAATTCCTCGGGTCATTGTGCTTTCTCCGGGTGAATAAAATAACGCCTAGAAACAGCCTGCACGACCCCTACGTCGTGGCGATCCTCATAGCCCTTGCCCAAGAAAACCGACAAAGGGTTGCGCTTCGAAAGGAAATGGGTTCATCCACCATTACGGTACGCTGCAGCGTGGAGCCGCGTTGTGCCTGCATTTCTTCGGCCAACATATGCCGTCCCGTCTTCCAGTCCCATGTTTTGTGTACATCAAGCGACCGACAAACTCTCCATCTCCATACAGCTCCTATTTCCACTTTGCTTCTTCGGATGCTTGACGATCCTTCCTTCGACCCATTCGAGGCCGTTTCCTTTCCGGTTCGGATCACAACCATCCCCTACGATAAGCACCAGTCACTTCGCGACCGCCTCACCTCGCTATTTCTACCGGAACAAGAACTCGCTCAACCGCGACGGGAATTGGCGAGAGGGCGAGAAACAAAAGTCCGAGGCCTTTGGTGCCCGCCACGACAAGAAAGAGATGGTGACAGAAAAGGGGAAAGATTAAATCTGCAGCACTCCATCGTCGTCCCATGCCAACCCATGCCAACCCATGCCAGCGACACCCATTCTTGAGCAACCTCGTTCTCTTCCTCGCATCATCCCCATTCCTTGCAGCCTTTTATACATTGCCAATCGTACACGTACGGTGGGAGGGATTGGACGCCGACCTCCGTGGCCAATTTTCCTAGGCAGCGGCTGGAGTTGGCATCTGATGCTTGCGCACAAAGCATGGGGATCGCCAATGGATGGTGGTGGGGTGGAAATCGTAGCGGTAAGAGTCACGATGCCCACACACCAGACGCAGCGGCGGCCATCGTCCCGTCTTTCATTATTCCCGACACACAGGCATGCGTCGCGCACGCAAGTACTTCATCCGCGGCGTCGGCTACTTCATCCTCGGTGTCGGCCAGGAGGTCAAGCGGAGGGAGGGCCTGCATACAGGCATGACATTGCTTGCAGTCTGCTTGTGCGACAATTGATTTGATGCATCACGTGATTATGGAAACATCACGTGATGATGGATATCTTTCATCGCCGGTGCTTGGTCATCGTCAATCACGGGACCAGTCCCGGAAGAACGCCGTACTGTGCCGTTCTCCGTACAAGCGCACGGTACCATGTCTCTCTACCATGGTATTTAATCATTACTGTACACCGACTTGCGCGCAGTGTACCATGCCCGCCAATGGTACTTGTTTGTGCATGTTCTCCGTACCGGTACCAGGTGTGCAGCACGAGCACAGTGCAACTCCCGTACGGAGTACAGGGAATCATGTACTCTACCTGTCCGCCGTACTCCGTACAGTCGAAATACTCGACTCATACCGTGCTGCTCGTGACCGGGCCGATTCCTACCGCCAAACAACGGATCCACAGCGGTATCGGAACGCTTTCTCTGCCAGCCTCGCCAGCCTCGCCAGCACTTCCACCACAAACCACATCACCGCCTCGCCGCTCGACACCGCCAGCGAACCGCAGCCATGGTCTCTCCCGCGGCCGACAGGGAGCCCGAAAGGACGAAGCGGCCGAGCGCGCTGCGGTCCATCATCGCAGGGTCGACGGCGGGCGCCATCGAGATCGGTAGGCCACCCCGACGACGGGCTTGACCGCCGAGCCGGTGCTAACGGAACGCGTGGGCGGGCAGCAATCACCTATCCAGCCGAGTGTAGGTGGCAGTCGACGGCGACGGGCCGAGCCTCGCAGCTGACGGTCGCGCAGTCGCCAAGACGAGGACGCAGCTCAACCGGCGCCTCGCCGAGGGCCGGAAGCTGCCGTGGCCGCCCTTTGGCAGGCAGTGGTACGCCGGCTGCACGACGCTCATCGTCGGCAACGCGGCCAAGGCGGGCATCCGTGAGTGGCCTCGGACGACGGCGAGGCGCCACGGCTGACGCGCCCCAGGCTTCGTCGCCTTTGACCAGTACAGGAGCCTCCTCGCCGACGCCGACGGTAAGCTCAGCGGCCCGCGGACCGTGCTCGCGGGCTTCGGCGCCGGCGTGACCGAGTCCCTGCTGGCGGTGACGCCGACGGAGAGCATCAAGACGACGCTGTCAGTGCCGCCCCGACGACGCTCGCCCGTCCGCTGACCGAGGATATTGCGCAGGATCGACGACCGCAAGTCGCCGACGCCCCGGATGCGTGGCTTCCTCGACGCCGTGCCCATCATGGCGCGCGAGCGCGGCCTGCGCGGCTTCTTCCAGGGCTTCGTGCCGACGACGCTGCGCCAGTCGGCCAACAGCGCCACCCGCTTCGGCTCCTACACCTTTCTCAAGCAGATGGCCGAGTCCTACACGGCGCCGGGCGAGAAGCTCGGCGCCGTCGCCACCTTTGGCATCGGCGGCCTCGCCGGCCTCGTCACCGTCTTCGTCACCCAGCCGCTCGACACGGTCAAGACGCGCATGCAGAGCCCCGACGCGCGCGCCACCTACGGCAGCACCCTGCGCTGCGCGGGCCTCATCCTCCGCCACGAGGGCGTGCTGACCTTTTGGAGCGGCGCCCTGCCGCGTCTGGTGCGCCTCGTGCTGAGCGGCGGCATCGTCTTTACCATGTACGAGAAGAGCATGGAGCTGATGAACCGGCTCGACCCGGAGATGAGGTACCTCTGAGGGGGACGGCGCGGACGACTGTCGCATACCATGGCGGCGCACATGATATCGGCGGCTACCATGGCGGCGCACATAATATCGGCGGCTACCATGGCGGCGCACATTATATCGGCGGCTACCATGGCGGTGCACATTATATCGGCGGCTACCATACCGACACCATCAATCAAATGCATGCTGCCATTACATGCAGACTGCCATCGAATGCAGCCTGCCATCAAATGCAGACTGTCATTACATGCAGACTGTCATTACATGCAGACTGTCAGACTGTCACTACATGCAGACTGACATTACATGCAGACTTCCATTAGATGCAGACTTCCATTACATGCAGACTGCCATTTCTTTTCCCTTGACAAACAGACTATCGTACATGTACATGCGGGGACGGGGAGGGGGTTCTGAATGAAAAGGACGACAGACGTGCTCCGCCCAGCGACATCTCCGCCAGCGACGTCGTGCGCCGTGGCCCGGAGCGTGCCTCGCGTAGCTAGATCACACGGGTGGACGGGCGTTCATGCGGTTGCCGTCGTCTCGCGCGCCCCTCGCTTCGTCGTCCTTCTTCACTGCAGCCGAATCATGCCCGACAGGCGCTTGCCGAGGCGCTCGAACCACGACCGGTTGGGCGCCTCGTCAATCTCCCGCACGAGGTCGTCAAAGTATCTCGGCTGGCTCCTCGGCTCGAGCATCGGGCCCTTGAGCTTGTACTGCGCGTGCACGGGTCAGCCGTCTCGGTCGGCGAGGAGAGCGTCGGCACGGACACGACGGGGGGGGGGTGACGCACGCGGTCGCGGAACTTGTCCTGGACGAGAAACTGCAGGGCGCGGGCCTTGAGAAGCTCCTCCGGCTCGGCGGCCGGCCGGAAGGAGGGATATCGCTCGTCGACGACGCGACGCATGACGTCCTGGAGCTGGTAGTCGGGCCGCAGGTCCTGCTTGGGCCACCGCGAGAAGACGTCGCCGTAGACGCGGCGCTGCCGTCTCGTTAGCCAAACGACCACGACGCACGGGAGGCCGGGGAGGCCGGGGGAGGCCGACGCACCGCTACGGATCGCGACATGGCTGCGGTCGTGGGCAGCGAGCTCGGCTGCTGCGACTGACTGCGGCGACACGAGGCTGCGGGCTCGAAATTTATTCTCCGTCGACGGACAGTCGAAGCCGTCATCGACTCCGTACCGTGCGGATCGTCACCATCTCGCACCTCGCACCGTCCACTCCCCATCGTCCAGCCCCAGGCCGAATCATGCAGCAGCAAAGGATCCCCCAGGGTCCCAAGGCGACCAGAACAAGTGATGATGAATTCCAGCACCTGCACGTACGACTTCTAGGTGCCAGTACGGAGTACGAGTCGGCATCATTACGGCACTTTTTGCCTCCAGGCTGTAGGCACAGTGTCGGTTGTGCACATCTACGTTGTCCTTGTACATGTCACACCTGAGCAGTGCTAACACTCGCACGCCATCAAGTACATGTACTTTTACTCGGCACCGGCACCCACCAGTACGAGTAAGTGTTTGCTTATTTAGATGTACATGTACTTATATTAGGTGTACATGTACTTAGTTACGTCTACAGTTACTTATTAGGTGTACATGTACTTATTAGGTGTACATGTACTTTACTACGTCTACAGTTATTATTAGCTGTGCAAATAGGTACTCCGTACTAAGAAATACTCCGTACAGTACGTACTCGTAATATTATCGCACTCCGTAAGTACTTACAGTTACTTGCGCTTACAGTGCTTGCACAATGTACTTACTCCGTACGCCCACAGTACTTGTGCCATGCAGTGTACTTACTTACTAGGTACTGTAATTGCATGCAAGTACTTGCACCTCTGTACGGAGCAATGTACTTACGGCGTAGCACAAGTACCTAGTACTTGGGAGCAGCACCTGCATGTACCGGCACACTTGTGCTATAACGCCTGCATCACGTGCCATCACGAGTGCATCCCTAACAGCGCTCGGTGCAGTGGCATGGCAACAATGTCAACTTTGTAGCAGAGCTGAATCGTCACTTTTGTCAAGTGACTCTACCTGGTTGATGCAGTCAGTGCCTGGCAGGTACGGTTACTTGTATACTTGCACGGCACTTGTTGCAGGTATGAAGCAAGTACGGAGTGGTTATGCTTGATGGCAGCCCCTGCATGTGCCCTACGTTTCGGCACCATTACGGGTGTGCTGGAGTCGAGGTGCTCCGTCCTGGGTTAACGCGTTACCTACTCTGGAAGTACCGACTAATTAGCCTTGCGCGGTCGGTACAAGTGCTCCGTACTGTGCGTCCTCACGATGGCGGGAGCGCACATGTACACTCTAGCAACAGCAAGGCTCGGTACCTGCTTACCATGTACAACAATACCGCGCAGCCCTGGTAATGCTTGCACCCTCTCGTGCATGCACAGCACAGTCAGTACTTACTTACTGTACAGTATGTAGGTGCAGCTACAGCAAGTAATATGTGCTTGCAGTACTCCGTATTGATACTTGGCTTCCCCTGTCTGATGGATGACTGATCGCTGAACGCAGATGATGAATCGGTCAGCGCCGGCATCGCCGCCCAATTGTGAAACGGCAAACCAAGGCGCCAAGTCGTCCCCTGAAGCCGTGGGGGGCATCCGTCCATTCGTCGAAAGGCTCGCTGGCGACACGGAGGCCGCCTCCACCCACCCTGATGCTCCCCTCCCATCGCTCCCAATGCGTCAGCCGGCCTCAGCATCCGCTCAGCGAGCGACCCGACGAAGCCTCCTCAAACGAAGCCTCCCCCGACGAAGCCTCTCCTAGCGAAGCCTCCCCTATCGAAGCCTCCCCCGACGAAGCCTCTGCTAGCGAAGCCTCCCCTATCGAAGCCTCGCCTACCGAAGCCTCGCCTTCCGAAGCCTCCCCTAACGAAGCCTCCCCTAACGAAGCCTCCCCTAACGAAGCCTCCCCTAACGAAGCCTCCCCTGCCGAGGCGAGTCTCGACAAACGCCGTGCTCTCAAACTCTCTCGACTCGACGAAAGTCGACTTCACTCCTTCCATCGTCGGATTTTTCTTCTTCTCTTCTCCTCCAGCGGAGCCTCGGGATCCGCCTCCTTTAGCGATCCCTTCTTCCTCTCGTTTATTTCCTTCGACGCTCTCGTCTCGTCCGCCGCCTACCGCTGCTGCCTGATTCTGCCGCCTGATTCTGCCGCCCGTGCTGCCCTGCACCGCCTCTCTCCGCCCGCCTCCTTCGCCTGCGTCGTCGTCACCTGACCCCCACCCCCCGCATGCGACGGTAGCGACCCCGACAGGACAGGCTGCCAGCGCCCGATCGAATTCTTGGTTGCCGCATCACCTTCGACCTACCGCTCATCCACCATGGCCGGCCGATACGAAAGGGTGAGTTGCTCTGATGCGATGCTCCCATCCGCCGCTCCCATCCGCCGCTCCGCTGCTGCGACGCGCTCTCGCCGCCACGACCCTTGGCTGACCGACCCGACCCCCGGCTTGCAGGTCCACGACGACCACGACGACGACCTCGTTTCGCCGACGGCGCCGAGGCCCAACGTCGTCCCCAGCTCGCCGCCGCCCTCGTTTCGCTCCCGATCCTCCTCCCCCGTCCGCTCCCGTCCCGTCGACGCGGCCCTCGCCGACGCCTTCGACTCGGACGATGACAGCGACGACGAGGCCGACGACAGGCAGCGGCTCGTCCGCCAGAGCGTCGCGACGACGGGCTCCATAAGCAGCGTCGTCTCGCCGCCCGCCGCCTTCTTCGCCCAGACGACCCCCGCCGCCGCCGGCTCGAGGACGAGATACGTCGGCGGAGGCGTCGGCACCGACGGCGTCTTCGCCAACATGTCGGCGAGGCCGGAGCTCGCGAGCACGGAAAAGGACGAGCAGCCTCCCGTGAGTGCCTGACCCGCCACCGCCCCCCTCGCACGCCCGCGACGGCACGCTGACCCGCGACGGCAGTCGTACGAGCAAGCCGCCGCCGACGCGGCCCCGCCGTACTGGGAAACGACCATCATCGCCCCCGGCTTCGGCGGCCTCGACGAGGTCTACGTCGACGGCATGCCCGTCGGCTCCGTCTTCTCCTTCATCTGGAACGGCATGATCTCGACGTCCTTCCAGCTCGTCGGCTTCCTGCTGACCTACCTGCTGCACTCGACGCACGCGGCCAAGAACGGCTCGCGCGCCGGCCTCGGCATCACCCTCATCCAGTACGGCTTCTACATGAAGGGCGCCAGCTTCGGCGAGTCGCCGCGCATGAGCGGCCCCGACGGCTACGCCGCCCCGCCCGACCCCAACGCCCACGACTTCAAGGCCGGCGACGTCACCGGCGCCGGCCGCAACGAGGTCACCGGCTCCGACTGGCTGGCCTACCTGCTGATGATTGTCGGCTGGTTCATCCTCATCAAGAGCATCGCCGAGTTCTGGAAGGCCCGCCGCCACGAGCAGCTCGTCATGCAGAGCCCCGAGCGCGGCCTCAACGTCGCCATAATCGCCGACGGGGAGACGGCCGAGCGCGTCGTCTGAGCCCCTCGTCTGAGCCCCTCGACCGAACCGGGCCGACGAATCTGCCCTGTACATATCCCACGCGCGTATGCACCAAGCCATCGATGGACATTGACGGCTTCTCGCGAGACCGGCTGGCATTTCCTTGGGCGTTTTTTTTTTTGGGCCGCGGCGACGGCGATCATGCATGCCCTGGCTTCTTTCCTTCTTTCTCTCTTTCTTCCTTTTCTGTTTCCTTTGCTTTTTCTTTCGAGTCCAGGACGAACCAAAGTCCCCGGACGGGCTGGTATACGGAGGACGGACGGCCGCAGCATGCAACCGGTATCGTGCATTTTCTGATCTTCCATACCATGGCAGCAGTCTACGCCTGGGTTCGATGGCAACCTGTTGGATGACTTGCACGTGCTGTGCTTTGCTTCGACGAAAAGCCATGGACGAATACATACATCATGATACCACTAATCCTGCTTACTGCCCACCACTTGAACCTACTGCGCAGCCGTGTGGCGAATAAAGGTGAATAAAGGTGAATAAATAAAGGCGAATAAATAAAGGCGAATAATGGTGAGGGGCGAGAGTGTACAGTGAGGGTGGCGAGTTTATGCTGGCCCCACTGCCTTGTCTGCTCGTGACGTCGGCAACCTCGACCCCGCCTCCTTCCTTCATCATGTCAGCGTCACGTTACTTGCTTCGTCGCTGCCTCACTCACCGCTTGATGCTGCCCTCCCATTCTTGTTACAACACTGCTCCATCATCCATCATAACTACACGTACCATTCTTCTTCCATCTCGTCGATGCCAGCCGTGCCGTCGACGATGAGCACCGAGTCGACGAGCACGTAGTCGGCGGCACACCGACTGTCGGTCACGCGTCAACCATCCATCTCACGCAGGGCAAGCTGGCCCTCACGCGGTATTTTGAAGCTGCAGCAGCAGCAGCAGCAGTCCCAGCCCTCGTGGTGAGGTCAACCGCACGACGGCAGGCCACGAGTTTGCGTCGTCGTCGTCCCGACCGATTCGCCGTCCCACGAGGGAGCGCTCGCTTCGACGCCTTCACCACGGCATACGCCACGGCAGCACCCGCCGCCGCCCTCACCGCCATGGCCTGGCGCTGCTCGGCATCGTCCAACGCGGCGCTCGTCGACAACATGTGGCGAAATGGTCTCATCTCCGACCCGGCCGCCAGGACGGCCTTTCAGGGCGTCGACCGCGCACACTACGCCCCCGTGCTGCCGTACGACGACTCGCCCCAGGCCATCGGGTACGGCGCCACCATATCGGCGCCGCACATGCACGCTTCGGCCGTCGAGCACGTTCTTCCCTACCTCCTTGCCTCGTCCTCGTCCGGCACCGACGCCCCGAGGATCCTCGACATCGGTTCCGGCTCCGGCTACCTCACCCATGTCCTGGCCGCCCTGGCCGGTGACCGCGGCCTCGTCGTGGGCCTCGAGCACATTCCCGAGCTCAGAGATATGGGGGAGCGGAACATGGCCAAGAGCGAGGCGGGCAGGAAGCTGCTCGACACCGGACGGGCTCGCTTCCGGCTCGGCGACGGGAGGCGCGGCTGGGTCGAGGAGAATGCCGGCCCCGGTTGGCACGTCATCCACGTCGGCGCCGCCGCGAAGGAGGTGCACCCGCAGCTTCTGGACCAGCTCAGCGCACCCGGATGGTGAGTCCTTGCCTCCCTTCCCTTCCCATCCTTCGAGTCGGCACCGTCGGGGACCCGAGTGTGCTGATCCTCCGGCCGCAAGCATATTCATCCCCGTCAGCGAAGATGGCTACGGTGACGCCCAGTACGTTTGGCTCATCACCAAGGACAAGGACGGCAACGTCAGCAAGAATCGCCTCTTCGGGGTGCGGTATGTGCCCTTGACCGATGCCCCTACCCGCCTCGGCTCCGGGCCCAGGTGACAGGCACGCCGCTCATCATGGCGACCGTCGAGAGGGGCACGGATGCTAAACGAAAATCCATGTTGTATTCCAACCCTATATGTGCGAAAGGACGAATCGAGGAAATACCTAAGCTAACAAATGCATCCATCCATTACATCGTCATCATGGGCGTCCCTTTTGTGCGCATGCTTCATCAAACACCAAGTCAAATTTGTGCCCCGTTGCGCCGTCACCTATCTGTCTCTCGTCACTCCTTGGCCGCCAGGGCCGCCAGGGCCGTTAGTCCATTCCTCAACGCCGTTCATGTCCGTTCCCATCCATCTCGCCCCCTCGCCTCGCCTCGGCTTCGCTCCACGTTCAGAACAAATCGACGACCAGGGCCATCATGAGACTGAGACCGAACAGCCCCGCCGTTCGAGCCGGCCGACGAAAGGCGCCCTCGCTGACGACGACGACCACGTCGGTGGGCGCTTTCCACGCCGTCGTCGCCGGCGGCGGGGGCACCACCGTCGTTCCTTTGCAACCGCCTGCGCAGTGCCGCTCGCCGCTGTCCGTCTTCGTGCTGTTGCAGCCGGCACCCGGGCAGGTGGGGACGACGGCCTTCTTGGAGTCGTGGCAGCCACCTGGGCAATCGGCAGCGACGGCCACCTTGGCGTCGTGGCAGCCACCCGGGCACTCCGCCTTGACCTTCTCGACGTCGACGGCGATCTTGGTCACGACCGGCGGGGGCGTCCCCATCTCGGTGCAGGGCTCCGTCGTCGTCATCGTCTTCGTCTTCGTCTTCGTCACGGCAGGCCGGCAACCCCCCGGAGGGCAGGTCGCCTTGTGAGCGGCCGGGCAGTTGACGACGTCGGGGGGGCACGACGTGATGGTCTTGGTCACGTCGGCCGCCTTGATGACGACGGGCACGACCTTTGATTTCTCCTTGGCCTTCTTGTCGTCGTCGCAGTCCTCCTCGTCGGTCATGAGCCCCCTTTGGCTGATGGAGGCCAGCGAGGTCCGCATGTAGAGGCTAAACACCTGCTTGCTGCCGGGGTTGGAAGCGGGGGGGCCGCCGCACCGACCGGCCCTCCAGTCGCCGATGATGCACTCTTGGGAGCATTCGCTCTCGGCGGCGGACTCGTACGGCGGAGCCTGGCCGGGTGCGGCATTGTCGCAGTGGCAGCCGTTGCCGAGCGCCGCGTAGTTCGCGCCGGCGGCGACGCAGGCCCTGAAGCACTCGGCCGCCGTGTAGCGCTTCGGGATTCCGGCCGGGCTGAGAGGGAACGATGAGGGCGCGGCGGCGACGCAGCCCATGTAGTGGAAGCCCAGGGTGCTCGAGGAGATGGCATCCTGAGCAGCGCCAATGCCGGTGAGAAGACCGGCGAGCAGCGCGGCGCGAGCCATGGTCTTGAGCACGGGCGTAAATGACGTGGGGGGTCGCGTCGGGTTCATGGCGTAAATGGAGAATGTCCAAGTGCTTGACCTTGATGCCGCACGATGGATGATGGGAAATGAAATACGATTTATGCCAAGCGTTTTGTATCTTGACTGCTTCGTCGAACTTTCACCTTCGTACTGAATGCAGATGAGCTTCTGGTCTGATCCATCGGCGTGGAAGCAGGACGTTTCGGCCAAGGAATATATAGGTCGCTCAACGACCGTCGCCGATCCCCAGCCCCCGAGTGTCACGTACGGCACTCGACGCCGAGCCAAGCCCAGGCATGGAGGTGCAGGTCACAGCGCCCTCGCCTTCGGGCCTTTGGCGGTTGGGCTGTGGGCGTGTGAGGAATGTGCAAGTGTACGCGAGCGCGAGTCGAATGACATTCTCTCCTGCACTGCCTCCATGCTGCCCAGCCCCGGCTGGAACAGTTGCGAAGCAAACAGAATCAGCCCTCGTTCGCCAACACTGATTTTCGTGAGTCGCATCACGCAGCGCTGTTCGCTGCTCATTTTCGAGAAGAGGAGTCTTCTGCAGTTTGTGACGACGACGCTCCATCGCGGCGGGCCGCACCTCTTGGCCATCGTGTAGGGAGGGGAGGAGTGAGACAGCGCCAGCGGGGATGGCCGCCCGCCGCCAATGGAGTGGGCGGTACCGCAGCTTGAGTAGGGCTGGCAGTGCTCTCGAAGTCGACGGAGGAATGCTGCAGCCCAGAGTAGTTCGCCGGCAAGGGAGCGGGACGCAGCATTCCGAGGCGCGGCGATGAGCCGATGCTCGAGTCCACGAAGCAGCGGGGCCGACCACCAGCTCTCTTGAACCGATGCATGAAAACTCCTTCTGCGGAGAAGGGTTAGCAAACATGCTTGCAAGAGGCTTTTCAGTTTTCACTCCATTGCTTGTTCACCCGTGGCGCTGTCTCAGGGACGACGTTCCCAGCGTGTCGTGTCAGCCGGGAAGGGGTCCGGACATGTTCAGTCCGTTGCCGACGGTACTTGGCCTCGATGACCTCACCACATGGGACGAGCAGGTCGGATAAGCGGACAATCGCTCACGTTGGTCCACCGTCCATGACATCAGCTGTGCGAATCGGCAATGCTCCGTCCTGCGATCAAATTAATTGAATGCCATGGAAGAGTCGTCGACGCCAACTTCCGGAGCATGTACTTTTGGATGATAGAAAGATGACGGTGCGATCGGAAGTCGCCTCGAATCAATGAGATGCTTTCTTAGTTTCGTATCTTTGCCGTCGACTGCGGCGACCCTGCCCGGCTCTTCCCGTTCGAGCCCGCAGTAGCCGCGAATCGGCACGTCATGGGCTGAGAGATCAGGACGGGGAGAAGGAATTGATTTGATGGAATCGATCGGTACAGCGGAGCGGTGATGCAAACCAGACACCGACTGCTCCTCGCGTCGCATTAGACGGAGGCGCGCTCAAACTCAAATCCAAGCTCCTTCTCGAGCGGAGCGGATATGGACATTGGAAGAAACGATATCATGGACACCGACCCTCGGCGGCAGCGGCATATCAGTCGATTCTTGGCCGGCCACGGTGACGGGAATCAAGTCCAGCAAGCCGGGGAAATTGCTTTTCGAGTCCAAGGACATCCGCAACGTTCGAGAGGAGGCCAGACGCGGCCAGGATGCCGAACCGCACACCGCCGATTCCCATTTTTATCCACCACCTCCTCTCCCTTTTCATGTTCGTCGCTGCCGTTCTCTGCGTCACGGTACTCATATGCCTGTACCATCGATGTGCAAGGGAGAGCAGGGCACGAGCCGACCTAGGTACGACGGACGTCGAGAAGCAGCGATTCACGGACAACGTCCCCGCGCGAGAAACAAGGCCCATTTGGACCTCTCCGACGGCGTATCGCAGAGAAAGGCCCGTTCCTCTCTCCGTTGCGGCATCAATGTCGACTCCGAAGCCGGATGAGATGCGAATCGTCGAGGGATATATGCGGGATTTAGCAGCTGCGCTTGTCAAGAAGCGAGCTCGGCCTGGGAAGATTGCCAAGCGACTCCGTGTCGAGGCAGACGTCGTGTGCATCACGATTCGCTTCCGTCATGTGCCGAACGTGGCAGATGAGAGTAGAGGGGGCGGAGGAGGATGAAGATGAGAGCGAGCATGAGGGTGACCGAATGGGAGCACGACCAACCTAGTCTCGCTCACGGCGAAAGCAAGAGAGGAGGCCATCGAGGTGCTGTGCGGTGCTGTGCGGTGCGGCATGCTGCTCAGAGGAGAAGCTGGATGCAACGGACGGGAGGGAAGGATTGGCATCGTGCGAGACGAAGATGTTGTTGAGCCACGACATCAGGCGGCTTGCAAACGAATGTAGTTTATTTTCATTGTTGGAGGAAATAAATATTCAAGGACAGGGAAATGGAAAATCAATGTGCCGAGCCGAGCCTCGTGCGTCGGGGAAGCGGATGGAAGCGGTCGTCGTCGCTCCTACCACCTCACCACGGCTGCGTTCCCTGCTGGCAGACGACCTTGCCGGCATCATCATCCCGCTCTCCTTCAACGACCCGGCGAAGAAGCTCCCCTCCGATGGCCGGATCCCCCGCTCCGGCAGCCTTGAGCCGCTCAGGATCACCGCCGAGATTCGTCGCCAGGAAGCCAGGGCTGACGCAAAAGGTCTTGACGCCGTCCTCCCGAAGGATCCAGTGCCAGGTCAGCATGATCATGTTCAGCGCCGCCTTGCATGCCTGGTAGCCCTGCGGGACGAAGAGGTCCTTCTTGGGCCAGCCCGCCACCGGCCTCGGTGCCCACGGTGGCATGAAGCTTGCCGCGTTGCCCGAGAGCGTCGACAGGCCGGACGTGACGAAGACGAGGCGCGGCGAGGACGAGGCAATCAACAAGGGCGCAAAGGCCGCCGTCATTACCTGAGCGCCCGAGACGTTGACGTCGTAGGCCTTGCTGAGGATGGCCCGAAACTGGGGGACATCGTTCTCGAAGCTCGTGTCAAACGCGGCGCCTAGGTGCTTCAGTTACCACGTCTCTGAGCGCTTCATCCTTCTGCCTCTCATCCCCTTCGCACGAGGGGATGGGGTGCTACGTACCGGCATTGTTGATCAGAGTGTCGACCCTGTTGCATTTGCCCCCGACCAGCGCAACGGCCGCGTCGATGGAGGCGTCGTCCTGGACATCGATCTGCACCATTTCCACCGTGCTTTCGGTGGCCGGCACCATCCTCTTCAGCTCGGCCACGGCATCCTCGCCTTTCGACGGCGTGCGGCTGCCGAGAAAGATGTGGTACCGCTTGGGGGACGAGAGAAGCGCCTTGACGGTCTCGAAGCCGATGCCCGTGTTTCCACCAGTGACGAAGACGATGTTCCTGTTCTCCATGCTGCAAGTGGGAGGAATGATAGCAACGTGGTGGAGCGCTATTGATGGGATCCAACTTGTACCGGTACGTGTTACGGACGCCTTGTCCCCGTGCAACCGATCCAGCAAGATGCGAGCGACATTTACCGCTCAGTATATGAACACTCGCAGCTCGATCTCGTCCATGCAGATGCGGCTTCGGCGGAACCATGACGCGCATGGCTGTTTGCCAACCATTTTCTTTCGTTGGTCTCGTCGTCGATTCCGGACATGGCACATGTCCGAGCTCCGAACCGCACGGAGTTAGCCGATGGCGAGGCGCGAGTCGGAAGCGAATCCTGCGCGAGCCAGCATATCGTGCGACAGTGGCAACCTTGTTTTTTAACAACAGAATCCTGATTCCGTGGATAGAGGGGCAATCAACGACAGCCGACGACCTCGAGGTGCATGCATAAGCCAACGGTGGAATGCCAGAACTGGGCGAACAGAAAAGCCTACAGAGTATTACGGAGTACGGAGTACATTCCCTGCACCTTTCGTCAACCTGCACGGAGCACTCCCTACATGGGTTATTATATTCTCGATCGAATGCCGAACCGACCCACGAGCCGGACGAGACAGACCCTACCTCATTCGCACGACGAACGGGGTCCGGCCCGGGCCAGTCGGGCCAGTGCGTGAGGCTATCCTAACATGAGCAAAGCAGCCAACGTCCAGCGCAAAATGGAATTTATTATTTCTGTCTCTCAAGGGAAATGATGCTGACCGTCTATTTTTATGCAGCATTAACCAATGTTACCTTGCCTCTCGCCATTGACTACAACGTGACTTCATCATTGGGGAAGCCCTGCGATCTGCAAACAGTTCAATTCATGTCGACGGCCGCGTACGGATGAGACATGTACAAGCAAGCACGCCAAAAAACGAGTCACTTGACAGCCCATTTCATGAGGAGCAAAAATACACAATCCGTCAAAACTATGCCAGTGACTTGGCATGTGCAGACGACGGCGAGGCAGTCCGCAGAGCGCTGTCTCCTGGCTGACTACGTTTCTCGCCACATGCCTTGTATATACAGACGCGCTTAGCCCTTCGGAGTTGTCCACGAGAAGAATAGCAATGACACGGAAATAAAGCAACGTGGACAGAAGACGAACTGTCAAGTGGCATCGCGAAGAAATGTAATATGCTACTGATCTATACAGAACAATGTGCCCTATTGTCATCTCTTCTTCCATATGAATCTCCAGGTTAGGCGCAAGAAAATCAAGACTATTAACATCGATTCACCGCATTACATCCCACACAAAATTTACACTGCGACCCATCGCCCGACACAAGTTGGCAAGGTTGCCAAATAATTTGCGGGCGGGGGACATGGCAGGTGATTTAGTCACCACCACGACCAGGAGGGGGGTTACCACCTCGGGCAGGGGGAGGGTTTCCACCACGAGGGGAGGCGGGAGGCGGAGGAGAGCCTGGGGCGGGAGCACCAGGTGCGGGAGCAGGTGCAGGCGCAGGGGCAGGAGCAGGGGCAGGCGAGTTGGGCGATGGAGCAGGAGAGTTTCCGCCACGTCGAGGACCGTCGTTTCCACCACGGGGGCCGTCGTTGCCACGGTTAGGACCGTCGTTTCCACCACGGGGGCCGTCGTTGCCACGGTTAGGACCGTCGTTTCCACCACGGGGGCCGTCGTTACCACGGTTAGGGCCATCGTTTCCACCGCGGCGAGGACCGTCATTTCCACCGCGGGGGCCGTCATTGCCACGGTTAGGACCATCGTTGCCACGGTTGGGACCATCGCTGCCACCTCGGCGAGGGCCATCGTTGTCGCGATGGGGACCATCGTTGCCGCCGCGGCGAGGACCATCATTACCACGGTTAGGACCATCGTTTCCACGGCGGGGACCATCGTTATCACGGTGAGGAGTCGGGGGAGGAGTGTAGTCGTTGCCGCCGCGGTTAGGACCGTCGTGGTTGCCGCCGTGAGGAGAGTTGTCGCCTCGGTGAGGAGGCTTGTAATCATTGTCACCACGGTGGGGAGATCGGTCACCGCCACGGTGAGGAGAGTCGTCACGATGACGAGGGGGCTTGTAATCGTTGTCACCACGGTGGGGAGAGCGGTTCCCATCACGGTGAGGGTGGTCATTGTCGCCACGGTGAGGCTTGTAGTCGTTGCCACCACGGTGGGGGATGAACTTTCCTCCGTTCAGAGGAGGAAGACGAATGGGACCACGGATGGGGGAGTGATTGTTGTCGCCACGGCGAGGGCTGTAGCCACGGTGCGGACGGTGATCGTTGTCGCCGCGGCGGGGGCTGTAGCCACGGTGCGGGCGGTGATCATTGTCGCCGCGACGGGGGCTGTAGCCACGGTTCGGGCGGTGATCGTTGTCGCCACGACGAGGGCTGTAGCCACGGTTCGGGCGGTGATCGTTGTCGCCGCGACGAGGGCTGTAGCCACGGTGCGGGCGGTGATCATTGTCGCCGCGACGGGGGCTGTAGCCGCGGTGCGGGCGGTGGTCGTTGTTACCGCGGCGAGGGCTGTAGTCACGCCCGCGGCGAGGGCTGTTGTCACGGCCACGGCGGGGGCTGTTGTCACGGCCTCGGCGAGGGCTGTAGTCGCGACCGCGGCGAGGGCTGTAGTCACGACCGCCGGGACGAGGGCCGGGGCCGTGGCCGCCGGGGCGAGGGCTGTAGCCTCGGCGAGGGCTGTAGCCACGACCGCCGGGACGGGGGCTGTAGCCACGGTTGCCACGGCGAGGGCTGTGGTCGCGGCCGCGGGAGTGGCTACGGCTGTTTCCACGGCGTGGGCTGTAGCCACGGTTGCCGCGGCGAGGGCTGTAGCCCCTGCTGCCACCGCGGAACGGGCTGTAGCCTCGGCCACCGCGGTGGGGGAAGTTGCCGATCTCGAGATCGAGCAGCGGGTGGCGGCCGCCCCGGCGAGGGGACGAGGGACGTCCGCCGTAGTGGCGGCCCTTGTGGCCACCGATCTCGAGATCGATCAGCGGGCGACGGTCACCTCC
The DNA here is from genome assembly GCF_001625195.1 of Drechmeria coniospora. Lineage (NCBI taxonomy): Eukaryota > Fungi > Ascomycota > Sordariomycetes > Hypocreales > Ophiocordycipitaceae > Drechmeria > Drechmeria coniospora. The sequence continues at coordinate 12,519,018 of NC_054389.1, read as the reverse complement.
GTGGCCCTTGTGGTGGTGCGGGAGGTGCTTGCCACCGAGGTGCTTGGGATGGCAGTAGCCCTTGCCGTCGTGGCACTTGTCGCGGCCATCAGGCTCCTGATAGTTGTTTTGGTGCGGCGACGGTATGGCCATGGCCGTAGCCACGAGCAGGGTAGCAACGGTGGTGATCTTCATGGTGAACCAATGCTCGAGTACAGTATGAATGAATGAATGACGTTAGAAAACGAATGGGATGGTAATGACTGTGGGTGCGGACTGCGGCAATCAGGTTGAGTCCTGTCGGTTCAGGCGTGAGGTTCCAAGGGGGCCGTCGACGCTATTTATGCCCGCCGCTCGAAATACGCGTCTTCGGGACGTCCTCTGGACACTGACACAGACCTTTCTGGCGAGAAGCTGACCTCGCACGTCGGCGGATGAGTCGGGATCCGTTTCCACCGACCGCTCCTCGACGCGCACACCCCGTGGCCAACAGCATCCAACATGTTAGCGCACGCCTCTAGGGCGCGTCCAAGTGAAATTGGACGTCCATCATTGGCCGTCATCGTATCCGTGTCCGCGTGAAAAGGCTCCGAGGCAAGCAAGGCGGCACAGAATCAAGGCGGTCGGCCATGTCTGTCGTTTGAGCATTCGAGCCGGGGTCGTCTGAGCGCCCCTAGGTGTGCAGGGATGATCAGTACTACCGTCCCATCATGGCGGAGGAAATTGACTGACCAAAAGGCGAGAAGTGTGGTAGGCAATCCTAGACTGCCTGCTGTCATGGCGCCTTGGACAATAAGCAAAGCTCGCCGAGGTCCTGATCAGCAGCACACCCCCTCGCAGGAGCTGCAAGTACCGCCACCCGTAATCTGTGCCCCTGGCGTAGGAGCTTGCCTTGCATGACGCCTATCTGCCGGTCAATCAAACGGCACATGTACGGAGTACCTGTACATATCAGTCATCGCCATCGCCGGGTGACTCGTCCTTTGCCTCGTCCATGGGCAGCGGCAAGGGGACGACGGGCCAACCACCGGCAACGAGACGAAAATGTCGTGAGGTGACGGCACGCCTAGGAGGCTTCCCCACGGGCACACGCTCGTCATCGTCTTTCGATCTCGTACCCGAGTTATTTTTGGCCATCTCTCTGCGTCGTACGAGATCGAAATTGGTTAGCTGAAGCGGTTGATGCTGCCAGATGGCGGTCAAAATGTGCAGGAAACGCCTCGCGGCGTGAACCGTCTGACCGGATAATAAAAGGGGCGGGACAGCTGTCTATACTAGTGCGCATTAGGCCAAGCGGCTATTGTTTCCCCTTGGACAAGGGTCGTGAAATCGGTGCGATATCATTGGCTGCATGATCTGGCGTCTCACTACTAACCCGCTGTTACGGGGCACATGTATGGAGTACATGTATGCAGGTATGTTGTTGGGGTCATGGCAGGTACTGGATACCAGTAGGCGCTAGGACTTTCTATCCCTCTGTGGGTTCCTCTTTGTGAGTAAGTATCTGTACTTGTAAAAGTACAGGAAGTAGGTACACATGTACATGTACATGTAGTTGTAGGTACTTACAGTGCATGTCCGTGAGCGGAGTAAGTACTTACAAGGACCGTACTTGTATTAGTCCATGATGTACTCACATAGTACGGAGTAGGTGCACACGTTCGTGCATGTAAGTACTGGGTATGTACGGAGTACAGGTACTGCACACACACGTAAGTATATAGCAAGTACAGTACGGTCTTCAACTAAGTACATGTACATGGAAGCTTTACTGTAAGTACGGGGTTCCTAAGGAGTACTTAAGTACGTACAGTACTTACATAATGTTCCATCATGGTCGTCGGATTTCTCTTCCACGTCCTAATCGCAAATGCCGCCATTCAGATCCTTTTTGTTGACAACTCAACGTGAAATGTACATGCTGATGATTAATTTTTTTATATTGAGGTTCTCTACGAGCACCTCTTCGCCTCTCTTCGCCTTTTTTTTTGGGCAACAGAAATTATCGTGGATATTCTCGTGGATTCGGATATCCCATCGATCATGAACGCTTCTCCTGATAAACGCGCTACCCTATACCTCAATCGAGGTCAACCGTCTTATTCATCCCGATAATTTGTGCATATGCATGCATGTATTCATACGGTGCATGTGGGAGGCGTTGCGCATCCCATTTCGCTGCATAATTGTGCCGTGTTGTTGTGTAGCGGTACTCGTACATGGACACGTTGTATGTAAGTATGCATTCGCAGGGATCCATGTCAGGAAAAGCAAATCATAATCATAACAATAGAAATAAGAAATACCGAGCCATGCATCAAGGCGACCCTTGCAGTTGCCGTCCCCGTGGCCCCCGCGTTCCATGTCTCCTCTCCTTCCCCAGGGCCGCAGACTCCCATGCGCAGGGCTGAGATGCCGGACGCGAACTGCCCGGCCTTCTGCAGTAGTCAGGGGATCCGTGAGTCAGGGGCAACCTTTGCAACGATTGTCTACGGAGAATTCCGTCCCGTCACAAGCTTGCACGTCCGGGCCGGCGGCAAGGCACATGGGCAAGCGCCTCGAAGGATGAATTGTTCACTTCCACTTCGTATATGCACATCTCTCGCAGCTCTTCGCCAACCTGTGCCGCCACGTATTACGTGCAGTGCAACGACCTGGAGGAGGACTGAACTCGGAGCTCGCAAATACCCGTACCTGGCCACTGTCGGCAGTTGGCTCCACCGCGTTTGTTGTCACGCTGGGCTGAGCGCCTCCAAATGATGGCTGAAAGTGATGAGGTCTTGCGGTGCAGGGTTCGCGACGCCCGACGTCGACGCAAAAGCAACCACCGTCTCTCTTCTGCGACATTGAGCACCGTCGCGTGTGAATCATGCGCTTGACAAGGCATGGCAAGCCACAAATCCTCCTCATTTTATTACTCGTATAGTTTGATTTTCATTTGCCCTTTCCCTGCCTCCCGACGGAAGAGCTGCTCGTGCGCTGGGTGCGCTTGCCTTTGCCGCCCGCGACCTCGTTGCGTCCTCGTGCGCCGGGGTGCGAGGTGTGCTTGGAATCTGTCTTCAATCGTGTCTCCTGTGCTTTTGGAAGCACCCTGCGTTTGCCTCGGTCATCCCCTGGTCTTGGTTGCTGCTTCGTTTGCGTCGGTTGTTCCTCTGCAGGCTGGCATCAAGCTTTCAACCTTATGGCAGTTCCCGCGATCGGCGTCTTGGCCGCTTGGCAAACGAAATGACGTCTCACCTTGCCGCCTCTCGTTGCCCCCTTCAGCCGTCGACTAACGGGCCATCAGCTCATGTTCTAGGCCTTGTGATGCCGCTGTTGCCCAACCTGGTGCAAGGATGCTCGTGCAAGGATACCGTCGGTTCAGGTGCGCTAGTAGAACGAATAGTTTCTGGCACCATTGGCGCGGGTATCGCTCTCTCCTGCTCTTGACACCATTTCTTCCTTTGGCTGGCCAGCTGCCCAACCTAGGGAGCTGCGATCCGTTGGTTCGAGGATGCTGACAAGCCAAGCCAATACTCATCAAATGACTGCATGAAGCTCTATCGAATGTCAAGAATAGAAACAAACCTTTGACGCTTCTGAATATAGCTCTCGCCGCGGGCGTGGGAATGTCTATATAAACGACGTTTGCTTCCGCCTCTACGGACAATTCTTCATCGGCATCAGCATCCACTGTCCAGTACTTCACTCTTTAGTCACTGTCGACACCTCTGTTTCACTCTCTTGATTTCCGGCATCTCCTGGCCCACCATGCTCTTCAAGCCCCTCGTTGCTTCTCTCTTCACCCTCGGGTTGGCCACTGCCCTCCCGGGCGGCGACCACGGCCACAACCTCCCTGGCCACCGGGATCACGATCGACATGACGATCACGGATTCCGTGGCCCGGCCCTCGGCAAGCACTTTTGCGGCAACGTGGCCGTCTGGAACGCTCGCCTGAGGGCCTGCGTCTGCATCAAGGACGGGCTCGTCTTCGACTCCAACACCAAGTCCTGCTACGTCGACTGCGGCCGGGAGGCCTACTTCAACCGCAACTCCCGCCAGTGCGTCTGCAAGAACAACGAGCTCGAGTTCAACCCGCGCAACAAGGACTGCTCCTGCCCCCGCGGCAAGAAGTGGGATCGCGAGGCTCGACGATGCCGTTCTTGGGTCGACTGCGGCCGCGAGGCCGTCTTCGATCCCCGCTCGCGCCAGTGCGAGTGCAAGGATCACCGCGAGGAGTTCAACCCGCGCTCCAAGACGTGCGACGTCGACTGCGGTCGGGACGCCACCTTCGACCGCCGCTCCCGCCGGTGCGAGTGCAAGGACCGCCGCGAGGAGTTCAGCTGGAAGACCAAGCAGTGCCGCGTCGACTGCGGCCGCGAGGCCACCTTTGACCGCAACTCGCGCAAATGCGAGTGCAACGACCGTCGCGAGGAGTTCCACTGGAAGACAAAGACCTGCTCCCGCTACGGCCACCGCGACCACGGCCACAAGCGCGATCTCCGCTGCGGCCGCGAGGCCGACTTTGACCGCAAGCTCAACAAGTGCGTCTGCAAGATCCGCACCATGGACTTTAACCCTCGCAACAAGGACTGCGCGTGCCCCCGCGGCGAGACCTTCAGCGTCCGCGCTCGCCAGTGCGTCGTCGACTGTGGTCGCGATGCCACCTTCAACCCCCGCAGCCGCCAGTGCGAGTGCCGGAACCGCCGCGAGGAGTTCCACGCTCGCACCAAGACGTGCCGCCCTGACTGTGGCCGTGAGGCCAACTGGGACGGACGATCCCGCAAGTGCGAATGCAAGGCCCGCGGCAAGCGCTTCGACGTGCGCTCCAAGAGGTGCCACTAAATGGCAACTGGTCTATCCGGGTGATGTCGGCACTACCTGGTGGCGGCCCCTTTCTACACGACACCATCCATGACCCATTGTTTGCACATTCTGGAGCTGTTCTCTGGCCCCGGGTCGAGGACTGAAGCTGTATTTATTTATAGACTTTAAATAGAAGAATGCCGTTGGAGATGCCACATTTGTCTGACCCCCCCTCTTGCATTGCACCGGATGAAGTGTATGCCCGTATGACTTGCATGTAATCATGAAATCATCCGACAGTTGGAGGCAAGCTATTCCGTTCCACGATAATGCCCATTAGCAATGGGATGATCGTGCAGCAATGAAAAATTCTTTTGTAAGTGATTCTCGAACTCGAAACATTTGTATCAGCCGTAAACTGCACAGAACGTGGTACAGCAAAATAGCAGGCGGCTTGAGGAACTCGAGGATATTGCCGGGATGACGACGGCGGGCGATGTGGCATGGCATATGTCATACACGCTCTGGCATGCAGCTAGATTATGATGCAAATATCTCGGGAGTATTGTGCAAATTTAGTACTGCAGCTAGCTCACTTCTTTGTCTGCCGTTTGTGGTAGATTCGGATCATGTCGCACCACAGCTCGGGTAGTTGTTGAGTGGTATGCGGGTACGACGGCGTAAGGACCGGGCCGGCGGCCCCACTTTGCGGCCTGACTCCGCCGTTGTTGAAATTTCCCGGCCGGTGTGGGGCATGAAAGAAATACTGTGTCTGTAATTATTACTCCGTACTCTGTAAGTACGGAGTATTTAGTATGAGTCAGCAGCGATTGTCAAGAAATGGGTGCGAGCGTGCAAGTATACTACTCCGGGCTATGTAAATACTAGTGAGCACGGTAAACACAATCTTACCATCACCTAACTAATACAGTGCAGTATAAGCGCTTGAACCCTTCCAAGTACAGCCTGCAGAGGGGCCTGCGGAAAAAGTACGGAGTACTTACATGTACTTGTATTTGCGAGCAGAATCTCTGGTAGTATTTGAGTACAAGTACAATGCTTTGTCATCATTGGTCACTGAGTGGCAGCTGAATACAATGTACTTATACAAGTGCAGTAACCGAGGGCGCCGGACGGAGTACTCCGTACTTTGTGGGATCTTCTCACCCCGCCGTCGAAAGATCATTCCCAGTTCCCCGCTCTTGCGGACTGGATTGCATCACCAACCCGCCAGTGCCAGCGAATGAAGCCATCATCACCATCATCACCATCATCATCACCATCATCATCATCACCATCGAATGATTGTCCCGTCATGGCTTCCTCGCAACCCATCAAAAAGGTACTTCTTGTCGGTGCCCATGGTGCCGTCGGCAAAGTCATCCTCGAGGCTCTCGTCCAGGCCGCCTGCTTCGAAATCTCGGTGCTGCGACGGTCGACCTCTGCTTCGCCCATCGCCGCTGCCGGCATCTCGCAGATAAATGTCTTGCCAGACATGAGCCTCGACGAGCTGACTGCGGCCTGCGCTGGCCAGGACGCCGTCATCGCCGCGTTCAACCTCCGAGACGTCTCGCAGCACCTGCGGCTCGTCGAGGCCGCCTCCGGTGCAGGCGTCAAGAGGTACATACCCGCCGACTACGGGAGCTGTGATGCCGCGAGCCCACGAGCGCAGCACCGATTGAAGCTCTACCGCGACAAGACGCTCGTGCGAGAAAAATGCGAGTCGCTGGCCGAGAAGGCGACCCGGGAAGGCGGCCCCTTTTCCTGGACATCCATCATCTGCGGCCATTTCTTCGACCACGGTCTTCACGATGGCCTGCTTCACTTCGACCTCGGCGCCCACAAGGCCCAAATCCTCGATGACGGCAACATCAAGGCGTCGGCTTCGACGCTCGCTCGCGTCGCCGAGGCCGTCGTCCGCGTGCTGCAGCGGGCCGCCGCGACGCGCAACCGTGCCGTCTTCGTGCAGAGCTTTTGCCCGACGCAGCTCGAGATCCTCGCGTCGCTCGAGCGTGCGACTGCCAACAAGTGGCGGACCCAGCACCTCGATTCCAACGCCTTTCTGGACCGGCAGAGCCGTCGTCTCGCCGACGGTCACCACGACGCTACCGAGGAGATTGTCTTCGTCCTTGGCACCGTCGATGCCGACTGGACCCACAAGGACGGCTTTGCCATGGATTTGCTGGGACTGGAAAACGAGAACCTCGACGAAGTAGTTGCTGCCGTCGTGGCAGATCACGCGAAACGCAAGGTCTCGTCATAGCAGCTGGTCGCATGACACAAAAATGCGCCATTTATCCACAAGCCGTACACTCACCGACGCATGGATACAGACACACATGTATATGTATGCATGTGCCTGTATACATGTACGCCCTTCTATTGCGAAAGAGCCATACCCTATCGAGCACATCATCGCTGCAATGTTGGAGGCCAACCCCGATGGTCGAAAATCACCCGTATACTCTTGCTGCTCGCCATGCGGCACAAGCCCTGGACCCTTGATCTTTCTCAGCCTCAATGACTAGCGTTGGGCCGACGAGGTTTCTCTTCGTCCCTTCAAGGCCTTTATCGTCGACGCATGCGAGCAGCGAACATACCAACCGAGGAGTGCTGTACATGCCGCAGCGCTTCACAAGTGGAGTAGCACTCGATATTGCTCACGCAGGAAGGTTTCTTGGATCCTTTGTTGGATGTTCAGGTCGATGGCGTGAAGGGCAGAGACCTGGGAGGCGGAACGAACCGACGGTCGGAGGAACGGACTTACGACCTCCCTATCGCCATGGCCGTAGACCTGCACGTAGCTGACATCGCCAAGCTGAGGACAACGGCCAAATGCTGACGCCTCTAGAGCATATTATCTTGCGGCTGGATTACTTATTGTGATTTATGGCCATGTCGGGATGCTTTGCGGTCACTGTGAACGAGGCAAGTGCGAATGAACCTTGGTGCCTACTTCATTCAGTTCCCTGTCCCTTTGATGGAATGAATCCAGTTAGGGCTTCAACGCATCATAGCACCTGCCCTGCTTGCAAATTGCACGCACAACAGCTGCAAATGACAAATGCACGTCGTTCATGCCCAATATTCATTTTCACTTTCTCCTTCTTAACTTTTACCGGTTCTTGGACCTCCCGAGTGAAGCATCGTGATAGAGATGGAACCTCGTCCCCCCCAAACCCACCCCACGAAACCTGCCCGAGGCGGCTGTTTATCTGGGAAGCTGCACCTTCTCCCAGCAGATGGTAAGATCCCCCTTCGTGCCATCCTATCATCCGCCAAGTTTCTCAGCATGGGGTCATCAATTGATGAAGCCAGGTTATGACGGTCGCTTACCTCCGTGGTAAATTCCTGCAGTGGCTTCAGCGTCAGGAATGTCCTGCCGCCCTCTTCTCGAACCTCAGCAACGCGAACTCTGTCGGTGCCAATCATGTTTGGATCGAGCGCCAGCTCGATTTTCGTCGCAAGAAACATCGTCTCGCCCTCCTTCCACGTCCGACAGACACCGCAATAGGCCACCATCGGCCTCGCCGAGCGTACAATATCGGCCTCGGTAGCTAGTGGCCATTCTGTGCCCGTTCTCGGTGCCGCCCCTTCGACGCTCGTCACCATGGCGCTCAGGTATCCTTCCCTAGTAATGGAGATTCGACCGAGAGGCTTCTCCCCGAAGGGTGTCACGCTCGAATTCCCACCGCCAGCCCCTCCGGAATGGACGCTCATGTGGCAGGAGTTGAGGTTCCAGAGGCCCCAAAGTGAGGAGTTGCTTTCGTCCATTGTCCTTGTCCCTGTCGAGTGTGAATTGGTGGCGAGAGGAGACGTTGTGTCCCTGTCGAGTGTGAATTGGTGGCGAGAGGAGACGTTGATGGGTGAGACGCGGCCTTTACCGAGTCTTTATACCCGCCCGCCCTCTGACTCCTCCGCAGCCTCCCATCCTTACCGGGTCCGGCTTGGCCATGCTTCGCGCCACGCACGAATAGCGCCATGCCGCTCCAGACCAGAACCCCGCCCCTCCTCGTGATTCCCAAGCAGTTGTGCTAACCTATATCAGGATAGCGATGGCGTGCTGAGATGTCAATGTTAGCCGGCAACACTTGGAGTGAAGTGTCTATTTGTCACAAGCAGTCTCGTCGACACCTCGAATGCTAGGCAGTGCCGCGAGAATTGCGAATGCAGGATCCTGCTGCGAAACAGCCGGCCCGATCGGTCCAAACTACTACTATTACGCATGGCACGCACGAAGTGCTTTCGGGATATTCCGAATCTTTCCACATTCAGAATGGCAACAGATCATCAGTGAGGGGAGTGGACAGCGCCCGACTAGTTCATCAGCATAAATGCCCTGCGAAATTGGCCGACCCATTGACACCAAGGCTTTCCATCTCCTATACTAGCACTGAAAAGAAGTTTTGAAATCCGACAAAATGCATTTTTCCAACTGTACTCAGACACCTTTCAACCCGTCATTCACAAAATTCAACTTGCAGCGGATCAAACAAGCCATAACAACGTTCCGGCACATGACATCTTCGACTTCTGCGCGTTTGAAAAAGCCTGGAGGAACCGCAACGATCAAAGCTTGCATCGTCCCCTCCGATACCATACCTACCAATATTAACCAATCATTCATGAGAAAATTGGCGCAAGTATGCTCCTAACACAATCGACTCGTTTCACGAGTAACACTGCCTGCCGCGTGTTATCCCTCCACCGCCGCATACTTGCTCTCCGCTGCCGCGAGCCTTTGACCTCTAGAATTGGTAAGTTCCGCTTTCACGGTTGTGTAGAGCCCCTGTACCTCCTCCAGCCAGACTGTCACGCAAAGAGCCGGCTCCGCGGTGGCAATGGGAGCCAGAAACTTGACTGTCAGCGACGCCGTAACATTCGCTCCCGCAAACGCGGCACCCGATTTCGCCAGTGCGGCATTGATCTCATGAAGAATGCTGATGCTTTCATCCAGAAGAGTGGCAGTCAGGCCGCCGTGCAGAATCCCCTCATGACCAGCCGTGCCGTTTCCAAGGGCGAAGAGTGATACGACGCGGTTAATCGGCCGCAGAGGATCGCGGGTGTGATCAGCATCGGACGGGCGAAATAGAGATAGCATGTGCGGGAGTGGCGGCTGTGTTGTCCCGCCCCTGTTACCTGCAAGCGTGTTGCCAATGAATTGGAGATTTGACGAAGCTCCAGGGCTGAAAGCCTGCGGGATAAAGGCAATGGCCCGACCATAGCCTGGAAGCGCTCCTGTCGTCGGTGAGACGTCGTGCATGATGTCGTGACACCAGGATTGCGAGTCGAAGTGGTTCAGCGCAGCCGAGAGTAGATGCGGAGAGATGTTGGAAGATTCAAGTCCCAGGGCGGGGCAAAGGATGCGATGCGAGGCATCAAAGCTACTAGCGACAGCGACGAGAGCGGAGGGAGTGGGACAGACATCTGGCGTGCTGTCCGGCGTGCTGCGGCTCAAGAGCGCCTCCTCACCGAAGCCAGGAAAAGAGGTCGACGGTGAGCATGGAGCCAGGCACTTCTGCATCAGAGAGAGCAAGTTTTGGCCGAGGACTCTCAGGTTCACGCTGGAGAGGACATCGATCGCGTCGGCCGATGTGGCCAAGCCGGTCCGGTGAACAAGTTTGCCCCTCATCATGACGGCAGTGAAAGAATCGATTCCCAGCTCCTGCAAGCCGGCGTCGAGATCAACCGCGTTCGGAGAGGAAAGCCCAAGGGCCTCGGCCGCCGCCTCTCTGACCATGTCCAATACCATCTCCTCATCCACATTCTCTTTGGCCAATAGGATATCGGAATCTGGCGTTGGAAGACCACTGTCGTGGATCGGGTGAGGCAGGGCAGGTCGGTCGACCGGATGCCAGTTCATTTTCATCTCGAGCTGGGCTGGTGGCGGGCCAGCGATGACAGGCTTGAGGGATATCCGACGCACCGGCCCGAGGGGGTCCTTCTGGAAAGCGTAGGTGGGTAACTCGACGCGTTGGCAGCCAAAGGGTGCAAAGTAGGCACGCCAATCTATGGGGACGTGACGCACGTGGAGCGCAGCGAGGCTTTCCTGGATGACGACGTGCTTTCCGGGGGCGAGGGACGCCATGTACGATATCGGTGCTTCGCCGGCGGCGCCAAGGGTTGCGGCAGCCATGGGGCCCAGGACCCGCCGGGGCCCAAGCTCGAGGAAAACGTTGATGCGCTGCTCTGCAGAGAGCGTTCGGACGGCGTCGCAGAATCGGACGGCACCGCGCGCCTGCCGAACCCAATACTCCGGCTGCCGAAGCTCCTCGGCATCCACCATCAAGCCGGTGAGGCTGCTGACGACGGCAAGTCCGGTCAGAGGATGGTAACGTATGGTTTGGGCCACCGCGCGCAGGTCGTCCAGCATACCGTCCATGTGGTGCGAGTGGAAGGCGTGTGATACCGCCAGAGCCTTTGTGGCACGGCCTTGGCCGGCGAAGTGGCGCGCCAGTCGCTTGAGGGAATCGACATCGCCCGACGCTACTGTCTGCGTCGGGGTGTTGTGGCCAGCGAGTTCGATCTTGTTGCTAAGTCCCAGGGTCTCGAGTGCAGTGGTAACCTCCCAAGCGTTGGCTGCAAGCGACGTCATCCCACCCCGGAGCGGCACGGCTTGCATCAGCCGGCCTCGCGCCGCGACCAGCCGGCAGGCGTCCGGGAGATCAATGACGCCGGCGACATGGGCGACCCCGAGCTCACCGATGCTATGGCCCAGAAGGACCGTCGGTCGCACGCCCCAGCTGGTCCACAGATGCCAAAGGGCTACCTCAAGAGCGAAGATGGCCGGCTGGGCGTAGTCCGTCCGCTGCAGCAACGCGGCGGCGTTGTCATCGGGCGCCGCCCACATGACATCGAGAAGTGGCCGTTCCAACAAGGGAATGAAATGAGATGCGATCTCTTTGAGAGCCTGACGGAAAACAGGATACTGCGTGGCCAACTCACGACCCATGCCTGGCCATTGGCCCCCCTGTCCGGCGAAGAGCATAGCAAGTCGTGGCTCCACAGGATGCGCCGGCGGCAGCGGCCCGTTGGGAACGTCGGCCAGCAAATTCAGGAGCTCGTCCTTGTCAGCGGCCATGAGCACTTTGCGGAATCGAAAATGGTCCCGCGTCGTGGCGAGCGAGAAGGCCACGTCGTTGAGTCGAGCCTCAACCGCATCCCGTAGGTATCGGAGGAGCTTGTCAGATTGCTGGGACAGCGCCGCCGCCGTCCTGCCTGAAACCAACAGGGGTAGCACGTGCGGCAGCGGGACTTGTCTGGCAGGCGAATGGTATGTGCTCGCCGGTGCCTCCTCCACGACGACATGAGCGTTCGTGCCACCGATGCCGAAGGCGCTAACTCCCGCCCTACGGGGCCGATCGACGCGAGCTTTCCACGGCCGAGCAACTTGCACGGGCGCCATGCGCGCACCTTGCCAGTCTACCGCCGTCGTGGGCTCGGTGACATGCAGCGTGCGTGGTATCATCTCGTGCCGCATTGCTAGCGCAACCTTGAGAATGCCCACAAGTCCGGCGGCGGCCTGGGTGTGGCCGATGTTGGACTTGGCCGACCCGACCCACAGCGGCTCCGGCCGCTCGGCCCGGGACGGCCCGAACACGGCGGCCAACGCTTCACCTTCGATCGGATCACCAAGCTTCGTACCAGTACCGTGCGCTTCGATGTAGTCGATGTCGGCCGGTGCAAGGCCCGACGCTTCAAGCGCTGCGTGCACCACCCGCTGCTGGGCGGGACCGCTGGGTACCGTAAGGCCGGCCGCGCGTCCGCCGTGGTTGACGGCAGCGCCACGCACCACGGCGTCGACGACATCGCCGTCGTGCAGGGCATCCGGTAGGCGCTTCAACACGACGACGGCGGCACCTTCGCCCCAACCAGTGCCACTCGCGTCGGCCGCGAAGGCCCGGCAGCGGCCGTCGGCCGACATGCCCCGGAGCCGGCTGAATGCCACGTGCAGTCCCGGCCCGCTCAGTAGGGTCACGCCGCCGACGATGGCAAGGTCGCATTCGTTCCTGCGCAGCGCGTGACAGGCCAAGTCGAGCGCCACAAGGGCCGACGAGCAGGCGGTGTCGACTGTCAGCGCCGGGCCCTCGAGACCGAGGACGTAGGACAGACGGCCCGAGAGTGTCCCCCCCGCGGAGCCCGTCACGGCGTATCCGTCCAGGTCGGCGAGGCACGTCGAGTCGTAACCGGCGTTGTCGGCGGCGGTGTGGCTGACACCTAAGAATACGCCAGTCTTGCTGCCGCGCAGGTCATGGCTCGTGTAGCCAGCCCTCTCGATGGCCTCCCAGCACGTTTCGAGCATGATTCGCTGCAAAGGGTCGAGCCCTCGCGCCTCTCGAGGCGACATGCCGAAAAAGCCGGCGTCAAACGAGTCTGTTGAGTCGACAAAGCCGCCCTGACGACAGTACGAAGTGCCGGGTGCGTCGGCATCTGCATCATACAAGGCATTTGCGTCCCAGCGATCGACAGGCACGTCCGTGATGGCGTCCCCGCCGCGGTCGAGTAGGCCCCAAAAGTCCTCGGGTGTGGTGACGCCCCCAGGCAACCGGCACGCCATTGATACGATGGCAAGATCTGCTTGGTCGTGGCCGCTCTGTCTAGAAGCCTTTGCCGAACCATCTTCGCCGGGGTTGTGCTGTAGATGAGCCGCCAACGTCCGGACGGTAAAATAGTCGAAGAGGGCAGCTGTCGACACGGGTCGGCCAAGCAGCTCTGCCAGCTGCGCCTGAACAGCGATGATTCGTGCGGAGTCGCCACCGATTTGGAAGAAATTGTCGTCAATCTGGATACCATCGTGCCCGAGGACGCGTCGCCACACGACCAGGATGACCGCTTCCAGGCCAGTCGCCAGCTCAGCTTCCATCGGCGTGGAAGCGCCAGTTGCTACCGGGTCCGGGAGCGCCTTACGATCGACTTTGCCGTTTGTCGTAAGGGGAAAGTCGTGGACTTTAACGAAGAGGGCAGGCATCATGTAGGCAGGTAACGCCTCGGCCAGCCATGGACGCAGCAGCCGGCCAACGTCTCTCTTCACACCGGCGCCGCAAATGCAGTAGGCCACGAGTCGACCATCGCGGAGAACCACAGTCGCAGCATCAACGTCAGCATGCTTCGTGATAGCCGCCTCGATGTCGCCCGGCTCGATTCGGTAACCCCTAACCTTCACCTGTCCGTCGATGCGGCCCAGCAAGCGCAGACGGTTCGGTCCGACGAAACAGGCCCGGTCGCCAGTGCGGTACATGACGCCCCCATCAAAAGGGTTTTTGACAAAACGCTCCTTCGTGAGGCCAGGGTTCCTGAGGTAGCCGTGCGCAACTCCCGCGCCGCCGATGTATAACTCGCCAGTGGAGTTGAGCGAAGCGAGCGACGGCAAGTTGTCAGGATCCATGACGTACACCTGGGCGTTGGCAATAGGGGTACCAACTACCACGTCTTCATCTCCGCCGTATACTCGCCCGACGGTCGCGTATGACGTCTCCGTCGGACCGTACAAGTTCCACACCGAGTCGCTGTAGGCCAGCAGCCGATCAGCCAGCCGGCGGGAGAGGGCCTCGCCGGCGGTCCACACTTTGCTGAGGCGCGGTTCGCCACGCCACCCGCCGTCCAGGAGTAGCTGCCAGGTCGCCGGTGTACCCTGCATCACGTTGATCTCGTGACGTTTCATCAGGGATCGCAGCGCCCCGGCATCCCGGGCCTCTTCGGTCCGGGCGATGACGGTCGTGGCGCCGCAGAGGAGCGGCACCAGAAGTTCCGGTATTGCCATGTCAAACGAGATGGTAGTGACGGCAAGCATCCGATCATGGTCGGAGCAGCCTGGCGCGCGTCGCCCCATGGAGAGTAGGTAATTGGCGACGGAACCGTGGCTCATTTCGACACCCTTGGGACGACCCGTTGATCCCGAGGTGTACATGACGTACGCCGGTTCGTCCGCTCTGGTGGGCATGCCTAGATCGGGTCCGGCAGGCTCCAGGCCGATTTGTGCATCTTCGATGCTAAGACACGCGTCTTTCCAGCGAGACAGTGCTTCCGGCGGATAGTTGTCGGTGACGATGATCTTGGGGGCGGCATCGTCGATCATTTGCCGAATGCGCTCCGTTGGGAGTGCTATGTCGACAGGGACATAGGCGGCACCCGATTTCCAGACGCCTAGCATGGCGGCAACGACATTGACAGAGCGTTCCATGGCAATGACGACGAGGTGGCCGCTTTGAACGCCGCGGCACCGCAGAGCACGCCCGAGACGGTTGGCGAGACCGTTGAGTCCGCGATAGGAGAGACTTGCATCGGAACATGCCAAAGCCGTCTTTTCCGCATACTTGTCTGCGGCCTGCTCAAAGAGCCGGTGGACGACATGACCCAGCATGGTTGCATCGTCGGTCATGTTGAATTGCTCGTGCAGCAAGTCACCTCCTGGCGCCGGGATGTCACCCATCTCGTCTTTGGGGGGCATTCCAGATGATGGTATTTTCATGTGTGAACAACGATGGTCTGTATTTCCAGTATAAGATGATGGCTTCAGAAGGTGTTCTTAGTGATCTGTCAGGCCATGATGACGGGTTTCCATGAAGGCTAAAGGGGGTAATTTCTCCTTTACATACGGCTTCGCTGTTCGTCGACTTGATGCATTTGTCTGAGAGTTCTCGTCACAAGACTGCTACCCAGCGGCACTCTCCGTGTGTGTGTGGTTGTGTTGATTTGTCCACAAATGCAGATCAAAGGCCACTTTGACACTCTCCATGTAAGTCCCAGGGGGTTGGTCAAGCGGCCGGGGCATTCTTCCCGAGGACACATGCTCTGCTAGTTCGATCTTTACGTCCTGCCACGACTCGATCGAGAACACTCTAGTTCATGCTCTATTCATTCCTCATCTTCCCTCTCCACAGCGCGGATCGCAATCGCCACAATGTCACATCGGCTGACCGATGTAGAACAACGCGTCCATTAAGAGTATCGCCGAGGGAAAGGCCAATCCTTGTGGAGATATGATGCAAGCGAAGTGGATGGATGGACGACGCTGCCACAAGACTATCCGTTAGACCATGGCCGCTCACAAGGTCCAAGACACGGTGGTCATATGCTGCATGCCGCGAGCCGGCGCTCATCCGCGGGCGACGGAGCGGCAGTGCTTGGTAGTAACGCGGCGGTAATAGAGCGTTGCGCCACCGTGTGCTCCTGTCAGGCGACGCAGAGGATGCCTGATGCCCGGAGTGCGTCCACTCTTACTTGTCTCCCGCTGATTCATGAAGTTTCGCTCGTCAGCCTTCGGGAGCGCGAGGGGGGGGTGGTCTGGGGGGCGTCCGTCGCTAGTAGTGGCCTCCATCAGTTTGCCACTGGCTTCAAATATCTTCAGGATGCAAGGGGTATGCAAATGTACCAAGTGTTTCGAAATGCTGTCCGCGGCACGTCAGTCGGTCACCTGGGCTGCCAATGCTGGCCGTCCCGAAGGCTTGGTGCATCACGCCCTCCCCAACTATTTTTACCACCATCCTCAGGCTCATGAGAGGAGAGCGGTTCAAAGTTTGTGTGCTCGTCGATGGTTGTAGAAACCTTGCCTCCTGCGATGGATGCTAGGCCTGTTCCGTAGAGATTTCCTGAGCCGCGCCGACCATGGTTGGCGGCTGGGGCTTCGGTATGATGGGCGTGCAACACCGCAGGCTGAATTGTCTCTTTGTCCGCTCGTTCTTTGTCCCACGAGAGGGCATGAGGGGCGTTTCGGCGTAATATCGCTGCTTGACTGAATACGAAGACGGTTCTAGATGCTGGCTGGCGCCACCCTCTGGGCGGTAACACTAGGTGCAATAAGCCTCTCGATGCCAACATGCAACGGCGTCCGCGATGCCGTGGGTGCCGTCGATGAAACCCACGGAGCTAAAATAGGCAAACTCAATGCCGCCTTCCACATGTTGCCTCGGAAAGGAAGGGATCTTGACAAGCAACAACGCAGGCCGGCTCGACGGCGAGTTGATCACATCTCAAAGCCCATGCCTCCTCCATCCCCTCGCCACCTCTTCGTCGAGGATGGGTCGTCCAAGAGGCAGGTTCGAGAACGAAGGAGGACCGCTATGCCACAGGGGGAAGTTGAGCGGAAAATTCTCCACCTCGCGGATGGCAAGCGACAAAGCAAAAGGAAATAATCGGCGTGCCGCATGAGCGAGCGACCGAATTCATGATCGGCCATGTTGCACCCGTGGCTTTCATTAGTTCGAAAGCGGATATCTGTGCTGAATAATTGCCATGCATGGATTCGAACGTCCGCCCCTGAAGGTGACTGGTAACGAGGGTGGCCTTGCCGCCGCTCGGGGCGGAGGAGCAGAAGGCGAGGCACGACGGACCGACGACGAGCGAAGGAATATGATTTTTTCGCTGGAATGCTTGTGGCTAACCTGACGGTGACAGCTCGGAGCGCAGAGTGGACGGCACGGGGTTGGGCTTTTTTAGTGGTTTTACCACGGCGTGCTATCACCGGAGAGGCAAACGGCAAAGCCAAGTGCCCGTTCATGCCGCGCAACCGCATGGACGGGCAAAGTTTGATTCCTTAGCGGGACGTAGGACAAGGCCTATCAAGCATGCGGCTACCTGCTAGCTGCCGCGCCATGACGGCGATGCCAGCGAGCAGGAGACGAAGGTGGGAGGGACTAGGAGGAGCGAGTGCAACGTTGATGACGACTCGCAGAATGAATGTGAAGGCGAGAAAGGGTTGGGTACCGGGTACTTGTGGTTTCCCATTGCAGTATGGCCGAGACGCGTGCCAGAGTGCTCGCGAGTGCCGATGCCGTACACCATCACGGGCCGCGTGCAGTTGTCGTCGGATCGAGGGCTCGCGTTGGAGGAGGAAGAGTGAATGGGGGAGAAGAAATGAGGTCGATGCCGTCGTCAGCATCGTGACGGCAGGAACATGCACGGCATGCTCAGAAGCCGGTTTCCCGGTACCCCCCACATTCCCGAGGGACCTGAGGCAGCTAGAGCGATATGAGTACGTGTATAAGTACTTGTACATGCGTGCTTGTATGGAGGACAGAGTAATTCATGGGGGTTTCGGAGGGAGGAGAGGCTTGCACAATACAAGTACTTGCACGAAAGTAAGGAGTACATGCATGGAGGTGTAGGTATGGAGTCAGCACGGAGTGTGGAGTACATGTGCACACCTACATGTATTGTACATGTACTAATAGATGCAAGTAGTTATGCGGACATATGCGGAGTAGTTACTTGTGCATGTACAAGTACTTACTTGGGTGGGCAAGTACCCCCCGTACGCTGTGCTTGTTGGCCGACACTTGCAAGTGGCGTGCCTGCACAATGAGAGAACGAGAGACAGGCTGGCAGGTGCAACATGGTGATGTACACGTACGTACTTGCACTCGGCAGACGACAAAGTGGTCGTGCACAAGTAAGTACGGTGCATGGATGTATCCGTACGGAGTGCGGAGTACAGCTACCGTCGGCAAGCACGTGCGCAGCGCAGGGAAAGAGTACTTGTACATCTACATGCACTTTGTACTCCGTGCAGGCTTAGCACATGTCGGTGTACTGGAGCAAGTACTCCGTAATACTGCACAGAGCACGCAAGATCTCGTACACACACGGACTTAACCACGTATTAATTATTTGCCACTAATACCATCTTGCCACTGCCAGACACGAGACCCTGGATTTACTTCCGCTAGGGTGCCGCAACGTGCATCTTGAACCTTCGTTCACAAGGCTGCTCGCACCGGCGCTGGAGAAATAGGATTAACTTCCAAGGCACGTGGGGGCGTTGCCGAGCGCCGAGCGACGTGTTTCTCGCTGATGGCGTGCTGCAGCCGTCGACCAAACTCCCCATCAACGTTCCTCGGAGGACCGAGCAGATGGCGACGGCCAAGGTGGACGGACGAACGCCGGTTCGGTCCAGGCGGCGTCGAGGAAGCGTGCGGCGGAGGCAGCGCGTGCGGAGTGGCCGGTACGACGAGAAGAACTATTAGAGGACAATCGTCCGCATAGTCGAGCCCGGGTGGACAGGACGTTTCAGCCTTCCTCCCACGCACGCCGACAACGGCCCCTGGGCTTCCACGAGCAGAGCGATGGAGACGACGGCCGAGCTCGGAAGGAAGACGGCTGCGTCGACGTTCCCTTTACCCGGTTTCTCGGGATACGCCATGCGCCATAGGAACGATCGGTCGGCGACATTCCGACGATGCACGCCGAAGCCACGGCAAGCCCTGGCCGCAACGAGCGGTGCGGGTGCGAACAGATGGCCTGCTCGGAGACGATGAAGCTGCGTCGATGCGATGCGGAAAGGTTGGGTGCGAAGGAGGAAGTGATGGGGACAAAAGTAAGTTGGGTCGACGGCGCGCCAAGACGGATGCATTCCACCCTCGTGCTCCTTGATTGATTGATTCTCGACGAGGACGGGGAGCTTGGCGATACGCTTTGAGGACAGCAATTGGCACTGCACACTACCGACGGAGGTCTGCTTGTCGATCAATGGTTGATGTTATACACCAATTCGCATGTGATTTCCCAACCGTCCTCTGGCGGCTCTCGGGGTGGGCCTAAGCACACACAAGCATGCGCGCCATTGGGTGTTTCGTGGCACCAGCAGTATTGAACGGTAATTTCTACAGTATGACACGCATGTGAGGTCGTCCAGCGAGGCGGCTGCTAGTACCTGACGTATTATCCTACACGCAGTGCTGCACTGGTCTGTGTCGTGCTGTTCTGCAATTACCAATATATTGTGCTGTTTGGTACGGTGCTATGTGTGTTGTTCTGTGCGGTACTGTGCTGTGCTGTTATGTACGGTGCTGTGATGTGACGTTCTGTACGGTGCCGTGATGTTCTGTGCGGTGCTGTGCTGTGATGTGATGTTCTGTGCGGTGCTGTGCTGTGATGTTCTGTACGGTGCCGTGCTGTCCTGTGCGGAACTGTGCTGCACCGAATTACACCGGCCTCCAGTGCAGTGCATTGTAGGCGTAGTCCCTACGAGGACGGCTATGGAGCACAGGCACCTACGCCTGGCATGGTACATGATATCGTGCAGTAGGCAATTGCCCGTTGCGATGGCCGTCGTCGTGCCTGCGGTGGCTTTGGCGCTGGCCCCTTCCCATCGGCAGCGGGCAGGGTGACGAGTCACATTTCTCCGGCAGGCAAGAGCCCACCGAGCGACCCAAACCCGTGCAGGAACGGGGCGCCTACAGCAGGTGCCGTACACGGAGCACGCTCCGGATAATGCATGTACTCGGTACGTGCAGGTGCACCTGCGCCTCGGCGGCATCCCGGTACATGTACGTCTGGCCATCGAACCAATGAGCGGAGGGCTTCCTCGCCAAGCCATGCCGTTTCGCACCTGCCCTGGCTTGCGACTGCCTCAAACGGCGAAGCATCAAGGCACCGTCGCAACAAGGCCCGAGGACGGCCAGGTGCTCCTTCGCGCCTTGCGCCTTGCGCCTTCCGCATCCTGCGCGTGCATCGTATGGCGGGAGTTACCTTGACGCCTCGCTCGACGCCACTCCATGCTATAAATACAGCGTCTCTTTCCTCCCCGCGAGCGGACAAGAGCAGGGCAGAAATCGTCTCGAAATACTCTCGGGGCCCGTCGTATTACTTGCTCGCGGAATCCGTGGCAGAATCTCCTCCCGTCGTGCATTCTTGACTTGATTCTTCTCCCCGCCCCTCCCCCCCCGTCCATGGTCATGGCTCTCAACAACGTGGAAAAGAACCTCTCGCTGTCGGGGCTGGATGCCGCCTCGCCGGCAGCCCAGTTCCGCAAGTGGTACGCCGAGGCCAAGGCGAACGAGTCCATCAGCATGCCCGAGACGTGCACGCTCTCGACGTCGGAGCTCCCCTCGGGCCGCGTCTCGTCGCGCATCGTCTACATGAAGGAGCTCGACACCAACGACGGCTTCGTCCTCATCTCCAACTTTGGCACCTCGCGCAAGGGCAGCGACCTCGCGTCGAACCCGCACGCCGCCCTCGTCTTCCACTGGCCCGCCCTGCAGCGGCAGGTGCGCGTCGAGGGCGTCACGGAGCGCCTGTCGAAGGAGCAGAACCAGGCCGACTTTGACGTGCGCGCGCGCGACGGTCAGATGACGGCCTGGGCCAGCCGCCAGTCGCAGCCGCTGCAGCCGAGCGCCAAGGACGGCGACGACGGCCTGGCCCAACTGCGAGGCTGGCTGGCGGAGACGGAGAAGCGCTTCGACGGCCAGGACAAGGTGCCCGTGCCCGAGTTCTGGGGCGGCTTACGCATCGTGCCCACGCGCGTCGAGTTTTGGGAGGGCAGGAAGGACAGGCTGCACGACCGCTTCGTCTACGAGAAGGACGGCGGCAAGGGTTGGAAGATCAACCGGCTGAGTCCATGATGACGATCCGAACCACCACCATGTATCACGTTTCCATGTCACCGTCGTCTGTCGTCGCCAGTCACGTTGGCTGGCGCCTTTGCTCGCGGCTATTTTTTTGGATAATAATGAAGCTGCCTATGCAAAATGACTTGGCTCCTTTTGTCGCGCCGCTTGATGGAACTGTCCACACCGGAGCCAGAGCAGCAAGCCCCTCGACGCGGACCAAAACATCCGAACTTGATCTCACCACGGTAAGGCGTGGCCAATGAGCTCGACGGCGTCCACGCACTACTGGGCATTCACATGCAGGATGGCATGGAGGTGTGAAACAGGACAACATGAGTGCGCGAGAGAAGCGGCCAATGCATGCAGGGACCATATGGGCAACGTGTGCAAGCGGCGTACTCTACACCCCTACTCGTTTGTGCATGTAACATGTAGCTGTAGGTGTAAGAGCACATCCAGGTGTAGTTGCAGGTGCGCATGTGCTGTAGTTGTAGGTGTAGGTGCACTTGTGAGTACGAACTAGGTGGGGGGTAAGCAGGTGTAAGTACCAGTGTACTTGCTTGTAAGTAGGTACCTAGGTACTCCGTAGTTGTAAGTAATTACCTACTATTAGGTACGGAGTACTTATGTAAGTATGCCTGTGAGGTGTCTACTGTAGGTGGATGTGGTACGGAGTACTTAAGTAGGTATGCCTGTGAGGTGTCTACTGTAGGTGAACGTGGATGGGGGCATCATGGGGCGGGAGGGGGGGGGGTGACAGCGCACCAGTACATGTGCCGAATCCTTGAACCGGGAGGCCGGACAGAGGTGTGAGCCCTATAAGCCAAGCCGCCACGATGTTCTTGGCACCTTGAGCGGGCCGCGACCTCGGCAGATCCGCCAGCGGCACTGAGAGCAGGCAAGTACATCTACTTGTGCTCCGCACTTGCACCTTCGCCTGCATGTACTGTAATCCGTACTTGGTAGGCAATTAGCCACATTATTGTGCAGTAAGTACGTAAACGAAAGTACACAAGTACGTAAACGAAAGTACTGTACAGAAGTACGTAAGTACATGTACATGTAGGTGTACTCGGCACATTTACTCCGTATTGTAAGTCAGTTCTTGTACTGCAAGTACATGCACTTCGTATTACTGCATACTTGCATGTCTCACTTACTCTTACTAATCCCGCTGATTTCACTGGCGCACGCAACGAAATCTTGTACTTGTATCTGTACTTGTAGTCCGTCACCCAAGTACAGTGCTTGTGCATGCTTTAGTACTTGTATACTCCGTTGAACATGTACATTGTACATGTTCTTGTACGTGCGGACTACTGTTCCCCGTGCTCCACTACCTGTGGCCTGCTCCGGTTGTAGCGGACTTTCTGTTATTCCCGGCGAACCCTCGTACCAACGACTCAACGCAGTAGTACGGAGTAATACACTGCATCGTCTGGTTCTGTGCCGAGGGGGAGAGAGAGGCGATCCCTCAGCCTCAGTCCGAGCCATGCAGCGGTCGCACGTCCAGCCGTCTATTCGTCACATCCTCTGCCAAGCCGTCGCTTCTGCCAAAGGCGAGACCCAATACGAGGTCATCCGTTCCTGTCAAGACCTATCGAGCAGACCTTCGGCCCAGCCTGCCGACGTCAAAGAATGCTTGTTTTGGCCACGGCGAGACGGTGGTTGTAGCGTCATCGCTTGCCTGTTTGTCTGAGTCTAGACACGTCCCCATCCTTCATCTTCATCATCGTCCCACTGGTGTGGTTGCATTGCACGTCACCTTCGTTCTCGCTCTCTTTCCGACGTGGGTGCCTGTCCACGTGCTCCAAGGCAAAACGACCACGGCCGGCTGCTTGGCCATCGTTGTTCGACTGAGACAAATACACAGCCTTCCACCCTCTCTTCCACATTTTCGATGCTGCGCTCGACAAGCGACGCTCCAACCTAAACCCAACATCTGCCGGGAAATGCCGAATGGGTGGGCAACGAGGGGGCCGATGTTTATCAGCTCGAGCATGGGAGAGAGCCCAAAGGGGAACCCGACGCCATCCCTCTTTCGACAAAGCCTTCTTTTCTTTTTCTTGTCTTCCCGACACCCTCGTTCGGCCAAATGATAGGCTTCACCAGATCACTGCGCGGCTGGAGCGGACTCGCTCGTGCCATCCGCTTCGCGAACCTGACCGTCGCACCGTCGGAAACAGTGCGTCGCAGCCGTGGGAAGGCCGGGGTAGGGCGGTTGGGCGGAATGGGGCATTGCACTCTCGCGACGGCATGCAATGACCTGCACTCCGCATACAGGCATCCATTGTCGGCATCATGCCGGCCGGCAACGAAAGCCGACACTTCCGTCGCAATGCGCCGTCCATCTTCATGTCTCAGGCCGAGGAGAGCAAACGAGAGCTTGCCCGGCGTTGGTCAGTTGACCTGCCGGTGACCATGTGGTGGGCATCGTTGACGGGCATGAGAACGACCTTGCACCCGTCGCCGTCGCCTCTCCTGCGGGTGGCACGCCGAATCTACGACTTCCATTGCTCGCCCTCACCCCCGCCCCGTTGTGTCCCTTCCTCCTCCTGACCCTTGGCCCCTTCTGGTCTGGACAGAGACTTTTTTGCCGACTGGTGGACGGACACTTTTTTTGCCGACTGGTGGACGGACACTTTTTTGCCGACAACGAGCAGTCGACGCGGCCATGGGACCTGTCGGTTGGGAAGATGGCCGCACGGAAAAGCCGCGGCCGATGCAGCCTCCCAGGGCTGACTGGTCACTTGGCAGCCCTCACGAGGCACGAGCGGCCCTTGGTCGAGTGGCCATGGCCTTGACGAAAGGGGGAATGTGGTACAATCAAGGCGTGCGAATACTTTGGCCACGAACGCAAGCCATTGTCGATCCGGCCGTCGAACCCATGTCTCAACGCCAACCAAAGCCTCCGGTCATACGCTTGCTTGGCTGCTGCCAGCATCCATGACGGTACTTTTGTCCAGCCTTCCACCGATGGCACCTTGACGGCCGCCGTGCTGCAGGCCAAGGCGTCGCGAAAGTAGCAGGGCCATGATGGCATCCCGACCAGGCAGTTTTAAGGTTCCTGCTCCATTCCTCGCCATCGATGGCTTCGCCTTCGGATGGAGCTACGGCGGCAGAACGAGGCGTGCCATGCACCTTGGAAGCAGGCGACCTTCGTATTGGGGGTGGCATGGCAGCAATGCGTCCCGTGTCAGCGGATGGGCCGTGTGGGGAAGCGCATGACTCGTGCCAAGGCCGTCTATCATTGGCAAGAATACGATCCACAGGGACGCTGCCCAGTAAGGCACCCATCCCTTCTCCGGTTCTCTGGCATGGCATATACGTCGCGGAAATGCGCGTGAAATGTCCCTCGACCGATGCACGGATGTCCCTCCAAAGTGCGTAATCTGACAGCGTATATGTGCTCGTCGTATGAAAAACAAAGTCGACTATAGCTACAGCGTCTATAGGAATACTAGCCGTGCTATTACTCCGCCCCTCGTTACTGAAGGGTGGCGGACGGCGAAAGTAGGTGCTGTGCAATTTCGCGTAGAATGTGCAAGTGCAGTGGCAGGTGGATGAAAATCCCTCACTGTTCTCGCCTCATCCCATTCATCACCATGAAAGCGATGGCGAGCAATGTCGACGTGCACGGCCACGACAAGTTACTGTCCAACCTCTAGACCACAACCACTTCTCCACCATGGCGGTGAATGCCTCCCCCCTTCAGTGTCGCCCTTCCCCGGTTTCTACGACTGCGGAGCCGAATCGACGAGGCACCGACGAGTTCCCAGCCTGGCAAGCGACGATGCTCGAGTCCTCTAGCCTCGAGGCACTCGAGAGCTTCGTCGGCGAGGAATTGGCCAGCATGGTCGACAGCATTTGCCATCATGGCTGATGGCTGCGTCAACATAATCATCTGATTTCAGCTCCGCACATCTAAACAGTTCGCCTCATGCCTTCCAATAACCGGAAACGCTACCGCCGAACTCGTGGCGGAAGGGCTCGAAAACGAAAATCGAGGTTTGGTGGATGCAATGCCTCGAGGAGCCTCATGTCGCCCAGGCTCCACCTGTCGATGGCTGAAGCACGACTGGGACTGGTGGCATCGGTCCGTTCGTACACGGTTGTGGATTTCGTCGACCTCGAGCGGCCAGTCCGTTATTTGCATGGGTAGGCCAAGTCGGACGAACCTGAAGATATGAAAACGCGAATGTATTTACGAGCAAATCTTCGAAATCTACCTACAACTCCATAGCCAACCATTTGATGGTATCGGATCCTTGACCATGGCGTCGGATAACCAGCGGGCTATGGCGATACAACCGCATGCTTCGGACACGCACCGGCCAATACTCGGCATTCTCGGCTTCTCCATCGATACTCGATTCTCTGGCCCACTGTCGCGCTCGCGGGACTGTGGCGAGTGCATGGTCGAGCTACAACACAACAGCAACAGTTATGCTAGTCGAGTCTGGAAACTTGCACATACCCGTCCAAGTGCACTCCACGAGAGGGATATTCAGTCGACATGGGTTGAGCCATGGGATTTGCTTGGGCTCCTTACTTAACTCGGCGCCTTTGCGATGCCTGCTGCCAACGCCATCCTCGACGAAACGATGAGAATCCATTCATCCTCATCAACCCATATCTTCATGCGCGAAACAATTTGCTCAAGCCCATTGACGGCGAAAATCACGGCTACGATTAATGTCGAATACACCAACACCATGGAGCATGTGGAGAGAGGTGGCAACGAGATGCCAGGGAAGTACAAGGGCAACGACCGCTGTGCCGGCTCCGTTGCGAGCATGCAGGATATCGAGCAATCCCTGGTCAATATTGCTGGCTACAACTCTGGTGGTGTAAATGCCCCATGTCCCCAAGGCGGCAAAATGCCGACGAGAACTAGAGCAGAAATAAAAACAGGCATGACGCCCGCTCTTGGCACTGTTACGCGCATCACGGGATGGCAAGCTATGGTTGGTCAGGCTTGCTTCCCACAGCTCTGAGCGTGTGTATGCCCTCGAGACGGCAACGAGATGACGAGACAGGAACGGAAACAAGAGCAGAAAGCCCCCAAAAAGCGGCGACGACCGCTGTCTGCTCCGGCGGGCGAGAAACGAGATAGCAAGCAATGCCTGATCAATCTTCCAGCCTACGGCTCTGATTGTTTGGGTGCCCGGTACTGGGCCCTGCCCGAGATTTCGAAGCCAAATCATCCTCTTTTGATGGGAAAAGAGGTGGAAGATCATCGGGGCTTGGCCAGGTGTCTGGTGGCCACGTACGAGGAAGCTCGAGAAGGGAAGGAGTCGCGAACTTGTTTGCATTTCTTTTTCATCAGTCACCCTGCCGCAACCAGCCGCCGACACAAGCTCGTGGCTAAAGTGCCGTGGAAACACAATTTTCAAGGCCAAGCGTAAACGACGTTGAATTGTTGCCAGTGCGAAGCTCGCTCTTCGTCGCTCGCCTCGTTCGCCGGTTGCTGCTGCGCCTGCGCACCCGCCGAATGATACTCTGTCGAGTGGACCACGCGCAGTCAATCTGTCACCCCGTAAAAAAAGAAGAAGTAATCTTTGGTCCGTTGCGTAATAGGGTGCGGGATGCGACGAGTTTCATTCACTCTGCCACGTAGAAGTGATGGTCTATTCGGCTGTCGAATGCACACTGTGACGAACCATGTCCAGGCGCCGTATACCGTACTACGTACGCTAAAGTACCACACACAAAAGTACCAAGTACTACGTTATTTACTCGTACAGTGCTAATAGTACTGGTTGGTTACGTCGTCCGAATGCTGCAGTGAGCACGCCAGCCGTACCTTGTCGTGCAATACCTCCTGATGGACAAGGACAGATCATCGGCCTCAGCCTCTCCTTCCCGCGCCCACCCACTTTGATGCCCTTGCTCCCGTCCATTTTCATGCTCTTCTTTTACGCCTGCTCAAACTCAAGCTTTACCAGGATGCCCCCGATATCATCGTTTGCCCACCAGAAACGGCCCGTCTTCTTCGACGACGATCGACAAGCAGCCGAGGCAGCAGATGATTGCAGTGGCCTGCACGCGGCCTCGCAGGAGTGAAGCCGGTGATTGCAGTACAACACCGACTATATCCATCGTGGGTCTCGCCTTTGACTACGACAGACTCCCACTATTCGAACTTGACCTCAATCACGCGACTCGTCGCGATTTCGAAAGGACGGATGCCAGGCCCGAGATGCCTGCTGCCCGATTTCGTTACAATCTGCGGCCTTCATATCGTCCGTCAATATCGTGCCGTCTGTCGCCATTGTGCCGTCCGTCTCCGTGCCCTCCGTCGCTTGTTTGCCGCCCTTTCTGTCCATATCAAACACCTTACGAATGGGGGCATAAGAATCGGCAGGCAACCATACCCGATCATTCTGCGTTGTCATCAATCATTAAACGTGCACTAATGGTTTACCTCGAGGCTCCAGCGATACTTGTTTATCGTCCACAGCTTCTTATTATTATTCATCCTGGCCTCGAGAATTCGCAACATTACTAAAGCCTCTCACCGCCAGTTACGTAGCTCCACGCAGCCCTTTCCATCCGCTTTACGACTCTTGTGCCCTCTACAGCCGACTTCGACTGTTTGCTGCATCGCTTTACGTTCTCGACCTCCCAACTGCAGCCCGTGGTGACAAACGCAATTCTACACTTTGACCTTTCCTCCTTGGTCTTGGCCGATGTGCCCTTGCAGACTTGTATGGCACACTCTCCGTTCGGCGTCGCCTTCACTTGGAAAATACAGAGGCAGCTTCGTTGGGGTCTAAACGGCAGCATCCCCTACTTTAGTCGCCGTACAGATACCGAAATTTCACGACTCGTCATTTCAAATCTCTACTGTCAAAGAATTTATTCCGTCCTGCCCTTGAGTGCCGATGTATCCTATCCTTAGTCCATGGTCCAGAGTTCGTCTCTTTGGTGAGCTCCACGCGTCGTCACGACCTCGCCTCACGGGATTTGCAAATATTCCTTCCATTCCTTGCGTATGCACGAAAAAAACCCGCCGTCTCCCCGTCATCTTCTGGGAGTCAGTCGGCATCATGTCCTTGCCACGCTCCAGCATGACTGATGGTGGAAATTCTTCCCAATCTAGGCCCGGCATCAACTCCGACGAAAGCAGTATCATGACGTGGGGGGTTTCCCATGGAGGGATGAAGGCTTGCTTTCGTAAGTAGGCAACACAGTTTTTGCATTGCAACGCTGGCCGGATGCTTGCGGCTTCTTCAATCTATCCTGGTGTTTTCAATGGGGAATATGGAGCAGCATCGTTGTGAAGTCAGAGTCGGTTCCCCTTGGAAGATGTTGCATATATGCTTCAAAGTGACTAATTTATGCTGCAGCATCAAAAACTCGAATTTAATAGCATATATAATGGTGTTGGCTACAGATTGTATTATTCGAGCTCATGAACAACGCCTTGGAACAATCACGCGCCTCGGATCATTGCATCATGTACACCGTCCCAGTTCGCAGCGCCAAAGTCCTCGATGACGCAGCAGCTTGCAACATTCGTACATGTGCTTACAGTCCACCTGTCAAATCGCGGGTCCTCGGAGCCCCTGAGTTGGCCGTTGACACATCCAACCACTTGCGAGTTATTGATGCAACAGAGCTGTTCTTCAAATTCTAGCCGCCGGTACGCAATGTCCCACGGCAGCACTTCCTCTCACGGTATTCCAAGCATATAAATATGTGCAACTATTAACACAGTCCTCTGTCGGATGGTGAACGGTGTAATCTCCGGGAAAACCGTTGCTAGTGTTCGAGGAATCGATCGGAGTGGAGGTGCAGTAACATGTCTGCTGCCGGCGACGAGGAAACTGTTGGCCGATAGTGCCTTGTGCGGACGAAGAGGGGGGAAGTGCGGTTCGGAATAGACATAGAAGTCGAAGTGGTAGGCCAGATAGCATACCCGGAGCGTGTTCGTTGTCTCTTTGACGTCGAGGAGGAGCTTGGATAAGGCACTGATGCTATATTCATCGAGACCGTTACCCGGCGGCATGCAGGCAAAGGCTACACGGTGGCCGCAAAGGACATTCTTCCTGTAGTCTTTGTCAAGGGTGTCAACACGCTCCAAAGAAAGGCGCTTCGGGGCAACAAGCATCGACAGGAGCGCGCCAAGAGCTTGGATGCGCTAGAGCATCTATTCCTTTGGCGGGTGTTATACCGCAACACTGTTACCTTCCACTTGAGCAAGAACCCCGTGGGAGATCAGGGGTGCTGCGGTCCTTGTGACTTGCACGTGGCGCAAATCTCGGGTATTTTGCAGTAGCGATTTCGTTTTCCTTGGATATTATTTCCCTAATAGAAGCTTGTTTAGTCGTACTGGCCGCCGCGGCAGTATTTCTACCGGCAGATTCCCGAATCGAAATGAGATGGCGAGGAGGAACGGAATGTGGATTGGTATAGACTGCTGCTGGAGAGAAGTCAAGCAGGGCCTGCAGTCGTGACGGCTCCAGGGAAAGCGGCGAGCAGGCTCCCGCCCACAAGGTCGATGCCGGCGAGTACTGGCATTTCGGATGGTGGAGTTCGACAATCGTCATCTATATGTGCGTTATCTAGCTCGACGTTCTGCCGATGTGCTGCAACCTGGCAAATCCTTCCGCTGCTGACACTGGACGGTGCAGATGTTGAGTGGTTGAGATAGGGATCACATTGTGGAAGGGTGGTGTCGAGCTCAGGATGGCAGCAGCGCCAGGATTGCTGCTCGCATGCCGACAACTGTTCGAGGAACAAGATTGAATAGGCGTAGCAGGCGAGGCCACTTCTCCGTTCGACTGTTGGACTGTTCGTTCGTATGCAGTTTGAAAATCAGTGATCCGTAGGGCTCGTACATTAACACCATCCATACGCTCCCAGCGCTAAGCTACAAAAGGCTGTATAATTTCGTCTATATAGACTCCTATGTAGTATACATGTGTCACCGATCGGAGTGTCACGAGGACAAGCACGTGACAGCTGCACCCACATAATGGGCAATAACAGAGACGATTCCCATATTCCTGATTCTTCCACCCATTCTTCCACCCTTCTTGCATGACGACTGCACCCACATAATGGGCAATAACAGAGAAGATTCCCATATTCATGATTCCTCCACCCTTCTTGCATAGGGCAATAACAGAGACCATTCCCAATATTCATGATTCTTCCACCCTTCTTGCATGACAACTGCACCCACATAATGGGCAATAACAGAGACGATTCCTAGTAATCATGATTCTTCCACCCTTCTTGCATCACAACTGGCAGCAAACTTCTCCACGCAAGAAAAATAAGACGACAAGGAAATCGAAACGCTTCTGTGCAATGAGCTCGTGGCAAGGTTGCAGTGCAGCGTGTACGGTGGAGAGTGCCTGATCGATTGAATGAAAACATTCGACGGATTTCCGAATATTTCCAGTCATCTCAAGGCGGCAACAAAAAACTAGTCGCCGGGAAGAAATTATTCGACATAAAACTGCAACGAAAGCGATAATCAAGATAATACTAATCGTATTCTTCGTCAGAACATTTCTGTGCATCAGGGCATGACAATATGTCGTCATCGCCGTCCAGGTACCTGCCCCGCGCTAGCACTAAGGATCGTGACCTCTGTGGAGATAAACGCTTTTTGTCACCGACAATGCGGTGTGCGATTCGCCAAAAATAACGCGCGCGTCATACCTTGGATGGAACGCATCATCATGACCGAAGCTCAACGGGATCCAGACACACGACGGAGAAAGAAAAACATTCGTCATTCCTCCCACCCGTCCCGTCCCTTTGCCAATGACCTCATTTTCATCGTGGCCCCATTCCGCCCTGGAGGACATTTCCTAGTTTCAATCGACCAACCGACCGGCACCAACTATTCTCTGCCGCTTCATCAACCAAACCGACAATGCATATTCCGGGAGCTCAGACGATGGCCGCGCTCATGGCCCTTGGCGGCCTTGCACCAAGTATGTTCCCGTTTCTCGTTCTCGGCAGCCCCTAGACGTGTCGCGGAATCCTCGTGTTCTCCCCCATGTCCTTCGCCATCATCTCCATCTCCGCACATCTCCATATCCCCATGTCCCCCATATCCACATGTTCGCGCGTCCCAGCATCCCCATGTGATGATCCCTGGCCCCCCCTGCACCCCACAACAATTGCCGTACCCGTCGTCTGCATGTTACACTGCGCTGACCCGCATCGCCCCGCAGCTGGCGACTATGTCGCCAAAGGAACGGTGCTCGACTACGCCGTCGAAGCGTGCCTCGACGCCGACGGAAACGTTCGTTGCTCCAAGCCTTTTTCCGTCCTACGCGACTCCTGCTACACCATCAGCTGGACCACCTCCGGTACCCTCTCCCACACCACGGCCGAGTTCCGCGACGCTGCCACGGGCGAAATCGTCTTCTATCGCGATACGGACGGCCCCTGGTTCCCCGCGAAGCCTGAACTCGTCTATCTCGACTTCAAACCGAAGATGTGGTGGGCGGGAAACGATACGGTCGACTACGAGGTCAAAATGTGCGACAAGGTCAATGATCTGTAGAAGCAGCCCTCGATACTCGATCAGCACTTCACCTGGACGTGGCGCGAGGGGGGAAGCGAAAGGAAACGGCAGGGGACGATGCGAACGGCGGAGTTCTTCCTCTACGTTGCTGTGTATCTCGTCCCGTGCACAATCCAAGTATACATCACAGGTCTCGTCATTTGCATCGCCACGACGCGCTGTCGCCGACTCGTATCGCATCCGACGTACCAGAACAAGTGACAGAAACGTCCCGTGCGGGACAAGCGCTGATTCTGATTGATGACAAAATAGTGCATCGAACCGCTACGCAGGTATCATCATCTACAATGGAATACCTGCAATCTACCGAGTATCGCCAAAGATGACTCTCGCTTCGCCCACTCACAACCATGCCGGTCTCTACGGCCGTGCATGACCCGGGACCTGTCCGTGCGGGTACGCGATCCAACCGCGCACATCGGAAAGCAGCCGTCGGAGAAGAAAGTGTGGTCGAGCACCCTACCGAGCAGATTTCTACGCTCGCCCCTTCAGCACCTGGCTGCCGAGCCCCTTGCTCTCCGCACTCTGCCCGACGATCCCCTCGCTCAGACGTCTCGTCACGACGTCCGGGTCCGGCTCGTCTCCTCCCACAAACGTCCAGCTCTCCTCGGCCTCGTCGTCCTCCTCGCCGTCGGGCTTGCTGCCGGGCTTGCGCTTGATGAGGCTCTTGGCGTACTCGAGATCTCGATATATGCTCTGGATTGCGTCTGCGACGCCCGTCTCCTGGACTGTGGTCAGAATGCTTCATCAGTGCCGAAGGGGGGGGGATTGAAGGCGTACTTGGCGAATGTGCTCACCCAGCACGCGAGCCTTGACGATGATGCGCTCGTTCCGCGTCGCCTCCCACAGTGCGCGGCCGAAGCTGTTGGTGCCCCAGCGCCTCACCCAGACGCCGACGCCGAGGTCCTCGACGCGGCTGGCGAAGAAGAACTGGTCGCCGAAGAAGGGCCGTATGATGGTCGGAATGCCCGCCCGCAGGCTGGCCCCGGTCGTGCCCGAACCTCCGTGGTGGGCCGCCGCGTCGATGCGTCGGAACAGCCAGTCGTGAGGCGCCGACTTGATGACGAAGAGCTCGGGCGGGATGTCCGGCTCCCGCGGCCGCGGCTTCTCCGGGTCGTCGCCGGGCGAGATGCGGTCGGACCAGCCCTTGGAGAGGATGCAGCGGACGTCGGCCTTGAGGACGGCGTCGATGACCTCCTGTGTCATCTTGCCGGGGTCGTCGACGATGATGGAGCCGAAGCCGACGTATACGAGCTTCTTGCCGTCGTCCCTGGCCTTCTGGATGAAGTCCTCGAGTTCCCGCGGCGGTCTGTACTCGTCGCCCTCGTCGAGAAACCAGTAGCCGGTGACCCTGATCCAGTCCGAGTAGTCGAGCGGCGGCGCGACGACGCTCGGGCTGAAGTTGTAGAGGAACGGTACCTTGTTCGGCTGCATCTTCTCGAGGCTCGTGTTGGGCAGCTTGAGCGTGCTGTTGCGCCAGCGGTTCACCTGCTGCGCCGTCGCCCTCCAAAAGATGTTGTCGAACATGACGTACGTCATGTAGTTGTAGGCCCCGCCCATCTTGTGCTCGGGCATGATGAAGGAGTGCGGGTAGGCCCTCGTGCGCGTCCAGGGCATGGTGAAGGCTCGGAAGTAGGGGATCGCGAGCTTCTCTGCGATGTGGATGCCGGCCATGGCCGAGGGCGACTCGATGAGCAGCTCGGATCCCTCGCAGGCGTGGTAGGCGGAATCCAGCAGGTCGTCCAGCCAGTCGCGAAACTTGGCGTTGGCCTCGCGCAGGAAGGAGAGGGTGAAGGTGCCGTTTTCGATGCAGAGGCGCATCAGCTCCCCGGGATCGCCCTCGACGCGGCGGAACTCGATGCCGTGCGACTCGACCCAGCCCTGAAACTCGGCGTGGGTGGCGATGCGCGGCCGGTGGCCGTCCGCCAGCAGGCCTTTGCAGAGGGCAATGTACGGCTGCACGTCGCCGCGGGAGCCGATGGTCAGGCAGGTGATCCTCATGGAGCCGGCCGGCTTGAAGCTGAGAAAGGAGCCGTCCGGGTCGTCCATGAGGATCGTAGGCGCGTTCGGCAGGTGCGTCTGCGACGGCATCTCGATCTCGTGCTCGGGGTACTCTCCTTGCCGCGCCGAGCTGAGGGCGTCACGCTCGGCCATGGCGGAATCCTCGTCGTCGGCCTCGTCGTCGCGGAGGACGCCCGAGGCTTGGAGAAACCTATTCGTCTCGAGGCTCTGGAGCAGCGTCACGGCGCAGTCGTCGCGGACCTCGGCCGGGCCGAACTCGAAGAAGAGCTCCTCGTGGCCGCGTATGACGACGACGAGGCCGGCGTAGCCGAAGCGGAACCCCTTCTCCTTGTGCGCCGTCTCGACGTCCTTGAGGGGCAGGATCAGCTTCGTGCGGGTGCCGGGCAGCAGGCTGCGGAAGCAGAAGGATCGGTCGCTGATGTATATCTTGCCGTACAGGGGCAGGACGCGGACGATGTAGCCAAAGTACGTGGCCTGCAGCCGCTCGGCGTCGGGAAGGGCAAAATGGGCGCGGAAGCGGTCCATCGAGGTCTGCACCTTGCCCTCCGAGTCCTGCTCGAGGTCGTCGTCGTCGGGACGCAGGCCGTGGGGATCGTCGTAGTGCTTGTGGCCCCCCTTCCACATGCCCGACACCTTCTCGACGTAGCCCATGGACTCGGCGGCGAAGAGGGAGCTCATGCGCTTGCCCGTCTTGTTCAGGTAGTCGGCGAAGGCGCCCGCGCGCTGGAGGGGGTAGGATCCCATCTTCGTGATGCTCTGCAGAGACGGCGTCGAGGAGCGTCCGGGATCCAAGCTCGCGCGGTAGGCCAGCTGCTCCATGTGCCCCGTCGTCGCGCAGTGGTGAGGCAGGCCGGGCCTCGCGTCGGCGCAGGGAGACGAGGTGGGCGACTGGCGCATCGTCGGGCTGTGAAACACCTCGCTCCCTCGCAGGATCTGGCTCGCCGAAGGATCTTCCGTCGTCGAGACGGCGACGTTGGAGTAGCCCGGCTCGTCCGTCGACGAGGGCACGTTCGAGTCGGACGAGGCCACCGGCCGCGACCTGTCGCTGCGGCGGCGGAGGCTCTGCGACCTGCTGCCGCTGAAGCTCCGGCGAGGGCCCTGCTCCCTCAGCGGGCTCGGCACGTCGTGGCTCCGCCGGCCCAAGTGGAGCACGGCGTCGAAGCTGGTGCGGGAGGAGACGTCGAGGCTCGGCCGAGGACTCGCGCCGCCGGAGTGGGTGGAGAGGGGCGACAGGGTAGCCTTGACCGTCTCCGGCAGCTTCGTCGACCGCGCCCTGTCGGTGAGCAGGTTGCTCCGGCTCGTGTTCTTGGAGTCCCTCGGCGAGCCGTCGACGCTCAAGCCGGCGACGGCCTCGGCCGCTTCGTTGCCGGAAGCATCCTCGACGAGGATCTTGAGGACGTTGACGGCTTCCTCGCCGAACTTGAAGAAGGAAAAGAAGTACTGCGGCGAGCGGGTCAGCGGGCTCGGCAACGGACGCGGCAACGGGCGCGGCGGCATCGGACGAGAGCGCGTACCTCGTCGATGGCGTACGTCTCGTCGTTGTCGACGACGCGAATCTTGCACGTCTCGGAAAACTCCATCATCTGCGTCTCCTCGACGTCGATGACATTGTCGATGGGTAGCGAGATCTTGACGCTGTCCCCGTCGTTGTGGCTGCGGAATATGACGCGCTGCAGGCTCTTGACCCAGTCCTTGGCGCTCGGTGCGCTGTCGGCCTTGAAGCTGTAGGTGCGGTGGCTCGTGACGACCTCGAAGTGGACGCCGTTCTTGCCGCGGTCGACGACGTCGGCGGAGATGCCGACGCTGAGGTCGATCTGGCCGTGGGGGAAGTAGAGGTTGGTCGAGTCGCGGTAGTAGGAGAGAACGTCGCCCTTGAGGCGGAACCAGTACCGGTTGTACCTCGGATTCCTCCGGCCGCTCTTGGAGAGGTATCCGGACTTGGCCACGACATTCTGCTCTCGGCGTCAGCACCGACGGGGCGGGTCGCGGACGGTTGGGGTGTCATACGGCCTTTTTAGGAAGATAGGAGTAGAAGCAGATGTGCTTGGCGGTGATGTAGAGGAAGCCCTGGAGCAGGACGCTCTGCAGCAGCCAGCAAGGGTACTCTGTCGGATGTGAGGACGGGCAACGGATCATGAGGGGCAAGACGACGGAGCGACATACCTGCGACGACCTGCTCGACGTCGTCAAACTCGAAAATGTCCTTTAGGCGACGAGCGAGGAGCATGTGGTTGTCGCCGTCGTCGACGCCGCTCAGGTCGGCCGAGGAGGGCCGCTCGAGATCGAAGCTGGGCCGGCTCGACATCTCGGCCCTCGCCTGGAGCATGCGGCTCATGACGGGCGCGAGACGGTTCTCGTCAGGCTCGGCAAGCTCGGTCGACGCACTCCGGTCGTCGAGGGTCAGGAGCGGGAGGGGGACGGAGGGTCGACCGGCGCCCCGCTCGGGCTTCGGTATTCGCTTCGGAAGGGTGGCGAGCGACCGGAGCAGGCGATGGCCCGAGAGCCTCTTGTGTCGCCTGGCCGCGTCGGGCGTGTGCGGCTTGAGGATGGCCGTCTGGGCGAGGTCACGACGGGGCTGCTCCGGGCCGTCGTCGTCTTCGCTGCTGCCGTCGTCGAAGCGTTCGTTGAAGTCGACCTTGGAGCCGGCGGCGGCGATGAGGCCGAAGATGCTCTGGTTCATGTTGACCGACACGGGACCGCCCCGTGCGGCGGGGGCGTTGTTGGGAGACGTCTCGTCATCGCTGTCGCCGGCCCGCAGGGGCTCGGGGAGGTCGACGGGGAGGCTGGACTCTCGACGACAACGCTTCTGCAGCTTCCTCGGCGCCCTAGGCCTCGGGGGCAAATCGTCGGCCGCCGCCGCGGAGCCATCGGCACTGTGAGGGGCGGAGGGGTGCGTCATGCTCTATCCGTACGCTGCGTGACGGCCCGCCCGTTGACCGGATCGTGGGAAGGGGGGGGGGGGGACGAGGGGATCTTGGCCGTGACAGGCCGGCACGGCGGTCGACCGAAGCGACGGGAGGCGTCGACGAGCCCGCGCGGGGGAGGGAGCGGGGGAGCAAGTGGGGGAGGGGGGAGCGAGGGGCGAGAGCGCTGCGGTCGCGTCGTGGGTGCCGATGGGACGTCGGTCTGGATATTCTTTGGTCGTGATGAGACGAAGGAGAAGGTGCAAGATGGCGGTGGTGGTGGTGGTGGTGGTGGTGAGGTTGCTCAAGCCTAGCAGGCGGACCGTCATTGGGCGGCAGGCTCTAGGTTGGGATGGTGCGCACGCTCGCACCTGCGCCGAACCGACAGGCGGTTCAGCGGACTCTGTAGGTCTGTAGGCGCTCTGAACGGCCTGCGATTAGCGCCTGGGCGGCGGCACAGCGGTACCCAGAAGCACCAAGAACAGGCGGCGGAGGAGGCTCGGCGAATCTGCCTATCGATAAGCTCCCGCCAGTGCTCAGATCCACCAATGACGCAGGTCCAAGACACATGTCCGGTCTCGGGTACGGAGTATTATACAAGAAAGTACAAGTAAGTACATGCACCCCGTGCTCCGTAGTTGTACACAAGTACAATAGGTACTTGCTTCAAGTACGGAGTACTCCGTACAGTACGGATACATGTGCTGTACATGTGCAGGAAGCAATCTGTGCAGCTGCTCCATACTGGAAAGCAAGGGTTGCAGGTACAGTACATGTACAACTACAACTGCTGTACTCGCAAGGAGAGTGAACAGAGGTTCCTGTGAACTGCATGTCCACACGGCAAGTATTTACAATCAGGAGAGTCACAGAGGTGTCCCGTACACGGCATGTCCTAAACGTACAAGTACCTAGTAGGTAGATACTAGGCACCTGGTACTCTGTACTGAATGCCAGCAGGGGGGTTACAGAGGTGTCCCGTACACGGCATGTCCTGAACCTAGGGTACAAGTACTGTACGGTAGATACTGGGCACCTAGTACTCTGCACAGAACGCACTTGTTGTAACTAGTGGGTGTGTGCATGTACTGTACGGTACCTGCTCGGGCACGCTCTGTGAATGCCGCAAGACGACCAAACTATTTGCACAGCAATACTCCGTACCTGTTAATTAATCAATACCTGGTCCTATTTGCCTGCACCACATACGTGTACACTACAAGCACAGCGTTGCCGCATGTGCTGCACCGGAAAGGCCAGCAACGTTCATCGCTCTTCTCCTTCGTCATCCTCCAGATCAGCGTCAAGCGGCCGGCAGCTGCCCAGATGGACGATGCCACTCTCGACGGCCACTCGACGGCCACTCGACGGCCACTCGACGGCCACTCGACGGCCACTCGACGCCTCCCTTGCCAGCCCTCGTCCGTGGTCACGCCCGCCATGGCGACCTCCCTCCCCAGGGACGGGTGCCGAGACAGCATGTGATGCCGATCGTCAGAGGCTCACGTCAGGCCCAAAACTCTGCTGCATTCCAAACGTCCCCGCGCTGGCCATGACGCGGAACCCTCATCGCCGGTTCGACGCCAACGACGCATCAGACGCACAATGACAAGTCCACGCCGAGAGCCCATGCCGAGAGTCCATGCCGAGGAGGAAGCAACAGGCCGCTGCAGCCAGCAAGCTCCCATCCAATACCTTGGTTGCGTCGAGGCTGCCGCTGCCGCACCGATCGACGGGGCATCGATGCAGTGATTTACAGCACAGCACGCGCAGCAAACTCCCTACAGCACACCTCCGGGTGCTGCTAGCGGTGCGGAGTACAGTAGTAGTGGCCAGGTCATCAGGACCCTCGACACCCACCCACCGAACCCCTCCAAACCCCCGCATCAGGCACGTGGCAACCTCAGCCACGCTTCGGCTGCGACACACTCTCTACCCAGCCACGCACGGCCGCACGACGGCAGCCCCCATGGCAGCCAGTACCATCACCACACGGACATTATACACCTGGGACCGGCCACCACCACCATCACCTCACCACTCGGACATTGTGCATCTGGGGACGGTGCAATGCCCGCTTCGTCATCCTGGCTGTCGTGAAGCCGACGTAGCGGCAGCATCAGCCAATACTCTGCATCCATCGGGAACGGGACGCGCGACTGGTCGAACATGGCAGCCAAACCAAGCCAATCCTTATGAAGTAGGCTGTCAAAGCAAGCCAAACCCCTGAAATAGGCCATGACATGTGAAATGGGCTCTATTGCCACCTAAATTCTTTCTATCGAGGATCCCAATGCCCTAGGGCCCATCGCTCATCACCCGCCGCGGCACGATTCCAAGACGTCACGTGCTTCTTGCTGATACAAGTTGAAATATTCTTTCCATGTTGCCATTCTCACCCAATCCCCATTGCAGTCGTCGTGTATCCTGCCAGTCGTAGTTTATTCTGCTAGTCGTAGTATATCCTGCCAGTCGTAGTGTATCCGGCCAGTCGTAGTGTATCCGGCCAACATCCATTTCGTGCCAAGGTAACCAAGCATCGGGCCTGGGCCGTCGTTGCTGAGTGTCGCCCACTGGCAGCCTCCTCTCGGTCAATAAATCTTGCTCGCCGTCAAAGTATGCATGCGCCGGGGCTGGGTCGAATGCGGCTCCCTCGGTGAACACGCTAGTGTCGTCGCCGATGCCGAACACGAAGCATCCCCTTCTATGGTACCATGTACAGTGATCCCCGGACGGGGAGATGAGGTCGTCGTCACCATCGTGCAGGAGATGATGCGTGCCTTAATCGCCAATGTGGACAGTCGGATGCCCGAGGGGAGGGAAGACGTTCTCGTCAAACTCTCCCAGGTAGTTGCCTGCGGCGACGTCAGCGACAAGCATGGCCATCGGCAGGGGCACACGTACCGGGCGGCCTGTAGTTGCACACCGAGTACCAGCAGTCGGTGTTTTGAAAGATGGTTCCAGCCGGGCACGCGACCGTCGAGCACCCGACCTCGGAGCTGTCCTTCCACACCATCTGGGTGAAGTGGTCCCAGAGGTCTGGGTTGGAGTCGAGCGGGGGGTTCCCGCCGTACCACACGTAGTACGGAAGCTCGGAATTGTACCACACGTTCGTCACCATGCGAGCGCCGGCCGTCACGGGATCGTCGACGCCATTCAACGCCGCGAGGTTCTGGCCGTAATCGGCAGAGCCGATGGTCCTGGCACCATTGTTAGCTTCTTACGGCACGGCAGGGACGGTCGCGTCGTCAACTGCGTACCCATCGTGCGCAAAGACGCAGGTTAGGGCAAGCGTCTTGGCGTAATCGGCCAGGTCGTTGTTCCAAACAAAGTCCGACACCGAGTGGTTGCGTCGGTGGATGTTGTGCTGACGGAGCATGACTCCCGGATAATCATTCAGATCCAGCGTCGACGTCGGACTCGCACTACTTGTCGTCGTCGTCGAAGTCGTCGTCGAAGTCGACGTCGACGTGGGAGTGATCACACTGGTGGGGAATACGGTCGTCGTGATGGTGGAAATCAAAATTGGCGGCGTAGACGAGGAAGTTGACGATGTAGATGTCGAAGTAGACGTTGATGTGGATGTGGGAGTGGTGGAAGTGGGAGTGGTGGAAGTGGATGTGGAAGTGGATGTGGAAGTGGAAGTGGTGGGTGTGGATGTGGATGTGGGTGTGGTGGGTGTGGGCGTGGATGTGGGTGTAGTTGCGGATGTGGATGCCGCTGCAGTCGTCGAGGTCGAAGTTGAAGTGGAAGTGGAAGTGGATGCCGTAGAGGGAGTGGAAACCCCAGCAGGAGTGGACGTGGACGTGGATGTGGACGTGGATGTGGATGCGGGTGTGGACGTGGAAGTGGACGTGGACAGGGTGGTGGTGGATGTGGAAGTGGAAGCGGACGAAGGTGTGGAAGTGGAAGTGGATGTGGATGTGGACGTGGACGTGGACTCGGACGTGGGCGTGGTGGATGTGGAAGTGGACGTAGAGGTAGATGCGGAAGTAGACGATGATGTGGAGGATGATGATGGCGGCGCCGAGGTAGAAACCGAGGGCGTCTGAGAGGTTGAGACATCTGAAGGTCCTAATGTAATGGTGGTGACCAAGGTCAATAAGGAATCCATCGCGGGCGGGGGGGTGGATGACGAAGGAGTGGGGGATGTCTCGGTAGAGGTGGAAGTAGACGAGGTGGACGTGGATGGCGTAGTGGAGGACGAAGTAGGGGGGGGGGAGGATGATGGAGTGGTGGAGGACGAGATCGGGATAGATGTGGACGGAGTGGCGGAGGTGGGAGTAGTAGAGGACGAACCAGGGGTGGAAGTGGACAGAGTAGTGGTGGACGTCGACTCCAACGGGGCTGAACTGGAAGTAGGCCCAAGTGTTATCGTCGTGTAGATGATAGATTCGGAACCTTGGTCCGTCGTGGAAGTTGACTCGAGCGTCGAGGTCGACTCCGAGGTAGAGCTCGTCGGCACACTCGTCGAGGTTGACTCGGGTATCGAAGTCGACTCCGACGTGGAACTGGTTGGCTCGACCGAGGACGTAGGCACGGCCGAGGAGGTGGGCTCGGCAGACGACGTGGGCTCGGCAGATGACGTGGGCTCGGTGGACGACGCAGACGACGTCGACGACGTGGGCTCGACGGAAGAAGTAGGCTCGGGAGTGGACGTCGGCTCCGCAGACGAGGTCGCCTCCGAAGAGGGCTCCGAAGAGGGCGCCGAAGACGTGTCCGGGAGAGTGACAGTAGTGGCAGGCGTCGTCTCCGACTCGGACGAGACTTCAGACGTGGCCGATGTGGGAGCGGC
This sequence comes from Drechmeria coniospora, assembly GCF_001625195.1. Classification (NCBI taxonomy): domain Eukaryota; kingdom Fungi; phylum Ascomycota; class Sordariomycetes; order Hypocreales; family Ophiocordycipitaceae; genus Drechmeria; species Drechmeria coniospora. The sequence continues at coordinate 12,477,654 of NC_054389.1, read as the reverse complement.
GACCGACGAGGAACCAGACGACACAAAGGGTTGGAAGCGACTGTAAATCTGGACGACAACGCCAGCAGGAATGTCCTGACGCTTGACCTTGAGGGCCGACGACCCCAGGCTGCAGCACAATTCCTTGGGGATGACGGTGATGGAAGGGTCGAGGGCGGCGGCGCAGTAGCACATGCTGCGTGGGTTATTCTTCGTCAGTCTCTCGTCCGAGCCGGCTCCGTGTCCCGGCAGCGGGCGCGGATTCGACACTTACTTTGCATAGACGGTCATGTACTGGAGATGACACAGGGCGGAGCAGGCGTCGAGGTCATCGCCGGGCGCGGGTCCGACGTTGGCGAATCCCGGAAATCCGTTGGGCGAGGTGACGCAGTTGAGGAATTCAAAGTCGCCCACCTCGTTGGTGCAGTCGGCCGTCGGCGTCGACGAGGGTGCTTCGTGCGTCGACGTCGACGAGGGCGCCTCTTGCGTCGACGGCGAAGAGGACGCTTCGTATGTCGTCGTCGTCTTCTTCTTCGTCTTCGTCTTCATCGTCGGCTCGGCCGTGGGGAAGCACGTCGTGTAGGTCCTGCGAGGCATGGCATGATGAGCATTTTCCGCCGCGTCAAGACCGACCGTCTTTCCCCTCGCAACTCGCCTCCCGGCTCCTTCATCATCATGACGTACCGAACCATCGTCGTCGTCGTCGTCGTGTTACGGCAGACGACCAACATGGGGAGGTGCTCGACCACGGCCACCCTCCTGCACGGGCTGGCGGCCATGGCCGAGGCCGAAGCCAGACCATTGTGAAGATAGAGGTGAATGCCGGTCAGGGCAGTCCAGCGAGCGAACGTCCGTTTCATGACTGCGGCTGGGACTGGGACGGGTGTGATGACGAAGGCGAGAGAGGCTGCTGGCTGGACACGCACCACCACGGCAGTTGGACATTGGGCAGACGTTGGACGGCTTCGAGTCGCCTCGGGGAATAGGGCATAATTGTAGGCGCCGTCGTTGCCGACACATGTCTTTGTTCGGCTCCCTGCCTTGGTGCCCCAACCTCTTGGCTTCCTTTACAGCCGACGCGGGCCAAGGTCGCCAGCCAAGCCATGATGCGTCTTTGTCCTGTGATGGCTTGCTGGCCAGAGGCGTGCGAAGCCGACCGGCAGTTCATTCCTGCGAGGTCCAAACCCTGTTCAGCCAAGCGGCCAGGGCCCCCCGCAGAATAAACCAGCTGGCAGGCCCACCTCGATACGTGGGCGCCCCCACCGGGCATGGGATGAGGAGCGGCCACTCTGTCGAGGCGGAGGATGGGACGCCGATGGATGAATAGTACGGCCTCGTCGATTTCTTAGCCTGCTCTTTGGTGTCGGTGTGGTGTGGAAGCTTGACGACGTCGACCGAATCCATGTAGGCGCGAGCGGACGGCGGTGTGGGTGCGAGCCGACGCACTCGCACGCCCGCACTGTGCATGCACGCCCACGCCATGTGCGTGCTCGTTCGCTGCACTCTCGCTCCCGCACTGTACGTCGTACACCGCATGTACTTGTACAAGGCCTACGCTCACAGACAATCACAATCGCCGTGCACGACGCCGATGCCCAGGCAGAGCACATGTACCGCGACAAGGCAACGACCTGCAAGTACTTGCAACGCTGTCGAGCCATGGCTGCGCACGCCAACCTTCTGGAACGCAACGCACAATGTACGAGTCGACAGGGCGTGCGCGGTTTCTCGCCATGGGCATGCGGTGCACCTGCACGAGTTTGTCAGGCCCCGTGCTTGCGTTCTCTGCTTGCGTTCTCGACATTCATCGCTAGCTGGATCGGATGGAGACATGACGGAGCCTTGAAACCCGGATGGTACGCTACCGACCCTAGGCTGCCAGGAGTGAGTCTGGAAGCGCGCGAGAGAGAGAGGCAAAGGGACGAGCACTGACGTTGACAGGAATGCCTCTCCCGTCCGCTGCCTCGGCCACGGTGCCCATCCTTCGACCGTCGTCATCATGCGTCCACCTCTGCCAAGCCAGCCTCGTGCGTGCAGGGGACCACCGTCGCCGAGAGCCAGCCGTCGCGAGGTATTTTCCCCGTCACGCAGGCGAGAAGACTGGGAACCGGGAGGACGAATAGCCGCCGAGTGCTCCGTTACGTGGTGTTTGCGTGCGGCGAGGACACGACGCCGACGCTGGCCTAACACACCATGGACATGGACAGTGGCCTCGGCACCAGCAGACAAATATAGCGTGGCCGGTGGTGTGAAACGGATCGTCGTGGGGTTCGGCGCTTCCTTCGTCCCCTCGCCCCCCCCCCCCCCCCGTTCCCACCAAGGCAGCGTGCCAAACCTAATCGACGTTGCCTCGTGCTTCCCATGCTACGAGTCAACGGCATTCCTCGCCGGCTGCTTATCGAAGAGGCAAAAGGCGACGCCAACTGCCGCCGTTAGTGCGGCCTAGCGGCAGGATAGAGGCGTGGAAAGGGGGTCGGGGCGGGTCCCTGGCAGCGTCATGGCAAGATGGAGAGTGTCGACAAGGTGGACGGACAATGAGCGGCACAAAGTGCTCCGTATCACTATCCGCATCCGCAAACGGTACGGCCGACTCGATGGATGGACCTGGGCCTATGCGCGTGCTGAAGATATTTTCCTTGCCTTTATTGGCCACTTTGCCTGGCAGACAATAAGTATGATGCAGATCAATCGTGGATCCGTCCACCTTTGACGGCCATGTACAGGTACCTGGTCCTGCACGATAAGGCACGGCACGCGGCGGGTACATGTACACCAAGGGCACAATCCCAGTGGCGGGAAGCGAATCGGTTGGTTGGTGCGACGACCAAGAACACAATCTCCCGCAATGGATGGGAAAGCAACGATTGACGGGCACCAACAACGACTACGCAGAGTACGAGTAATTACGTAGGTATGCGAATGTGAAGTCACCGCCAATTGATGGCAAATGACCTGCCTGCCTGCTGCCCGCCTGCCCGCCTGCTCGCCTGCCTACCTGCCTGCCTGCCTGCCTGCCTGCCTGCCTGCCTCAAGAATGTTGGTGAGCCGAGCCGGCACCCCTCTACAGTACTCTGTACGCTACAGGTGCAAGTACCAGTACATGAACAGTACCGGGACAGGTGCGTAGTGCACGTGCACCCGTGGTGATCAGTACTTGTCCGTACGCCGTACGCCGTAGCGCAGACCATGTACATGCTTGTCCAAGTGCGTGTAAAAGCATGTAGTTGTACAACGGCTGGTTTGCACATCATTCGTCTCCCCCTGCTGACCCCGTCGCCTCACGTGAGCAATGAACGCATTGCCGCAGCAGGCAATGGGAGGCAAGGGCTTGCCGACTTGCCACAGCAAAGTGAGGTATGTGATGGTGCTGGATGATGACGTCGACCATCATCGCATGGCCTGTTGGCGTCGCTCGCAGCATGCATCCGCCATGACGAAACGAATCCCTGCATCCGAAGAATTCCTCGCAACCCAAGGCCGGAGGCCGTCGTCGTCAGCTACTGCGATGGTACCGACGGATGCCATGAAGGTGAATGAATAAATCGCATTTATCCGCCCATTCATTCCTTGTACTTTTCTCCGCCATCCCTCCATGGCACATCCGGTATTGCGCCGTGCGTGCCATGATGGCATCCAATGTCAAGGTGGGCAGAGCAGGAGCGCGAAACCATGCTCCGTGTACTGCAGTTGGAGGTGCGGATACGTGGACTCTGCGAATGACTAAACTAGAAACCGCTCGGCACATGCGGATCATGTCCAGTGAGTACAAGTACTGTATCCGTACTCCAAACTCTGTTCTCCGCACCGCATGCCCAGGTGGCTCGGTGACCTTGCCCGCAGCCTCTGTTGGGGTTTGGAGGCAAATGTTGCCGAGATGATTCGGCCACGACGCGTCCGATGCCCATGCACTATTGACCAATCGACCGTGGTGGACAGCCGATGCCGTCCGGGCATTTCTCTCCGTCCCCACCGCGAGCAAGGTTTTTCACTGCAAATACAAACAGATGGCCTCTTTGTTGCTCGAAATCGCCGGTGGCTGGTCGGATCAATTGACTCGAGAATAACGCCGCTCCGTTGTTGAATGGCAGCATCAGCGTAGGCCCCATGCCAGGAATGGCCATGAATCGCACCGATTCCAGACACAAGCAGCCCTCGGCCATCCCTTTTTTATTTTTATTTTATTTTCTTTTGAAATCCTCAGACGGGGGTGGAGTGGTCCGTGGACCGCTGCAGACTGGTCGTGGCCTTGTTCGGAGTCTCGGTAGCGTTGGACGAACAAACGGACAAGCGACGGTCGCCCGATGCCACCGAGGGGAGCCGGGTGGGTGGACGACAGGCAAACTCCACATGCAATGCCGTGCACGGACAATCGGCTGTCGAGAAATTGACGGCAAACATCCGTGGCGAGACAAGCGGGGGTCATGGCATCGATCGTCGATCAATTGACGACAATGGCGGCGAACATGCGTGAGGAATCGAGGAGGGGGGGGAGGGCATGGCCCCGACGCACCACCTTTGTTGGCGAGCGGCGTGACTGGTCAGCTCCGTGTCTTGGTCGGCGGCGGCGGTCGAAGCGTCGAGCACTACTCCCTCTCGGCATCGTCGACAAATGGACGCTTCATCTCCATGCCTCCCGCTTCGTAGCCGCACTTGGCGTAAAAGTCCCGCTTCTCGGGGCTGCAGTTGAGCAGGCTCTTTCTGCATCCGACGTTGCGGGCTACCGAGTCGAGCGCCATCATCATCCGACGGCCCAGCCCCTTGCCCCGGTGGTGCTCGGCGATGCAAATCTCCTCGACGTGGCCGACGCTGGCGCGGTTCCAGATGCTGCTCGGCCGCCGTCAGCAAAACCCGGGCCGCCGTCACGGCATGCCGACGGACCATACAACTTCTTCTCGACGAGGACGAGACCGGTGCCGACGATGCGGCCTCGGTGCTCGATGACGAGGTAGTAGTACGGCCCCTTGCCTTGGGAGTCGAGCTCGTCGTACCGCTCGTCGAACTCGTCGACAGTCGTGTCGCCCGTCCACGTCAGCTCGCCCAAGCAGTCGAGGAAGCCCTTGGCGTAGTCGTCTCTCGCGAGCGGTCGGATGGCGAACCCGTCGGGGAGGGAGGCGGCCACGTCGGCATCGATGAGCGACGCCGGGAAGAGGCCTCGTGCCATGTGTGGCGGAGCGTGATGGAACTGCGGGCGGGATGGCGGTGAGGAAGACGGCGATGGAGGCGACGACGGCTGTGGATGAAGCCGTGGTTGTGGCGGGGAGGGGTTGCCGCCTCCCTTGAGCTTGTGCGGCGGGCGCTGCGCTGAGCGGCAGAGGATCACCGTCGGCCGACGGCCATGGTGCACTGTACGGTATACTGTACTGTATGGTTCGTGCCGCCAGACGCAGCTCCGGCTCTTACAGCACAGCACATACTGCACAAGGACAGCCAAGTACAGCACTTGCATGTATTTATTAGGTACTTGCATAGCCCAAGTGCGGCGGAGCGGGCAGCGGATCTACCCACTGCCAACACCTGCTAGCACCTAGATGGCCATGGTCTCAGCCGTCCCGGTTGAACTTGATTGATCAAAAATCAATTGCTCTTGGTCATGGTCTTCAAAACACGGATGGATGGCAGAGCCCGCATCCCATCGCAGGTCAAGCCAAGCCGTCCCTTTTGGCCAGAGCCAGGACTAGAGAGGGCGAGATTGCTAGATAGAAAGCATGGCGAGTCTGGATGCGGCATCCGGTACTCCGAACTCCCTACAGTACATACCTTTAGGGAGGTGTAGTACTGACGATCCCCCCTGTGGCGGCAGCCGTGGCGCCGTGGCATGGTACCAGCACAGTGTCGGCCAACCGAATTCATATGTGGAACTGCGGGAGGGCACTGGCGCCTACTGTACTGTACGTCGACAAACAAGTCCCCTGTGATGCGCAACGTCTACAGTGGCGTCTACGCAGGACGCTCGTAATCTTCGTACCGCCAGGGCCAATAAGGGGTTCCCTGAAGCGAATGCATTTCGCCATGCTCGCACTGTGCATGTACTTGTGCAACGGAGAATTCCGTACTTTATTTCTGTGCCAAGTTGAGGCTCTCTTAGTACTTGGCAAAGGCGTCATTCTGCCACCGTGACCTGTCTGCTTCGTACCCACAGCGCACACACTGCTTGAACTGTAAGTAAGTACAGAGTACAGAGTCAAGCACAGAGTACAGAGTCAAGCACAGAGTACAGAGTCAAGTACTGTACAGAGTACAGAGTCAAGTGCAGAGTACAGAGTACAGAGTACAGTACTTGTTTGTGCTGACTGTTGCAGTATTTCTGTACGAGTATACCTACTAGGTATAGGTAAGATAGTACTAGGAAGTTATTAGTACATATTAATACGGATAACCTTGTACAGTACAGCAAGTAATACAAGGCTCCCTGCTACACCTCAATTTCAACACCATGATCCAACAAGAGTTCACCTCCTGGCCGGCGTCGGGGAAATCAACGTTGATTCCGTCAATGGCGCGGCTGTCGATGGAGACCGAGGCAGGGTTCGTCCTGCTGGCAGATTGGTCGGCGATGGCGGCGCAGTTCATCTACAGCTCGCCGTTACTCGCGTCGCTTTCAGCAGGTCTAGGCGACGAGCATCGGGCTCGCAGGTGCATCGAGATGATGAGCCGGTACCTCGAGTCAACCAAGACAGAAAGGTCAGCTGCTCATGTACGAAACGGATCACCTTGGCCATGATTCCTCGGGGGCCTCGCAGCCGCCTCCATCAGGAGTCGTGCGTTCGGTTGTGGTCATGACGTGCGACTGGTCAACCGCCTGGATCACAAATGCTCCAATGCAACCGCACCCCTGTTCCTCACCGACCGGGTTTCGTTTGCTGAACTGCAGAGAACGAGCGAGGTTTGCTGCCAGCTTGACGCGATTCTTGTGCAAAAACTCGCCGGTGCCCATTCTCGCAACGGATCTGCGCACGTTAACCACTGGGCGAAATCTATGGGTCCACAGCTCACTGCTTACTGTCACGCTGGATAAAACTTGATCCAGGCCCTTGTTCGACGGTCATCGCCCTTCGAGTCCCTGGCCCAGCCCAGGCCCTGTCCACCTGCCATCTTGGCCATCGCTTGATTTTATCCTCTTCCATGGCCAGCATGCATGCCAAGTGCTCGATGTTGGAGCGGGTTTGCCCGTCGGGTTGGATGCGATGCACGAAATCGAATCCCATATTTTGCCATCGGAGAAGCCTCCATAGCGCCAAGGCTAATCTCGTCAGCATCGGCACAAACGGATCCCTCCTGACTCGCCCACTCGGCATCTTCATGGGGGATCCTCACGAAGCATTCGTCGTTCTCGATAGAAATCATGGCCTAGCCTTCCAATCGGCCCTCGCACAGCAGACGGGGCTGTCTCTTGCTACGAGTCCAGACAGGTTGTCGCTCGCCTTTCATCACGACTCTCGACATTTCGCCCACGGTGTGTTTCCACGCCGCCATGGCATGCTCGCGGGCTAAGTGTTCTTTGCAGAGTCTGCACAGTATCCAAGAATCGTCATCTAACAGGAACTCCCTCGCCAAAGCGTGGGCAACATAAGCCCTGCAACCCTTTGGCTTTGGGGGGCAACGCATTGCATCACCTTGGACGGCACGCCTGATGGTGAGTCGTACCGGGCCGACCGGAAAGCTTCATGCTCATTTTGATTCGCAGATGAGTTTGAAAAGTCCTGTCAAGAGAGTCATGAAAGATTGAAGGGAGTCATGGATATCTTGAAATGCAAATGATGCATATTTGTCGGTGGCGACTTGGGAGTTGAGAGCGTAGCAACGCAGGCTATGGGCAAGACTAGGAACCGGTACCTTCCATTTCCCGTGGCATTCTCCGCTTCATCCTCCTCCACAGCTAGTATAGAACTGATTGTTCATAGTGGTGCCTCACATCCTTGTCGAAGTCGGCCAAAGGTTGAGCTACGCTCTCGTAATAGCTCCCCAACTCCTCTGCAGTCCATTGATTTGTTGCCACCAAGACGTGGGCATTTACAAAACTGTCGTTGAGCTCCCCGTCAAGGAGCTGCTGACTAAGCCGTAACCCCTCAGATGTGTTCAGCTTCTCCTCGCCATGCGGTTTCCCCGATCACTTTGACCATCTGGCAATAGACATGGCGCCGAAACCCCTTCATTTTCAATATAGCACTCACTTCCGTTGCTTGAAATTCGCCAGCATGTTCCTCTAATTCACAGATTCGGAGCATTCCAGCTTGGAAACGCGCAGGAGAAGAATCTTGCTATTGGTACGTCCACCGCCCTACATGCGACTCATCATCTGCATACATAGGCAGTACAACTCGTGATGCTTCTTGACAAACTTTTATCTTCCGCACAAGTCGGGCTGTTCATGTCCTGCCGTCATGGGTCCGCGAGCCATGCGAGCAGACGGTGTTTGATGATGGTACACACGAGCCAGCCCAGTGTGCGGTGCCCCTGGGCTGTGATGTGCGGCAGCACTGAAACTGCTAAACATTCCATCATCATCGGATTGCATGCACGATACAAATACAAGCGCACATTAGACCATGGGCTCCGGTCTCGTTCGAACCAACAGACCCATCCTGAAACTCAGTCTCATCGCCGATACCGCGGATGACAAGCTCTTCCTCAAAACAATTGGGATTTCAAGAGACCGATGACTGCTCTCGCAAACAAGAGTACGATTCAATCATGATAATCAATCAGGATCCTCGCATAGAGCCATCAAGTGCTCGACACAAATGTACCGATTAAAGCGGTGAATGGCGACAAGGTGTCAAATGCACCGTCCAAGTTCATATATCGATTTGGTATCCAAACTCCCGTACCTCGGGCGTGAGAGGATGCATCTACTCAACGGGGTCGTCAATATCGTGACATCGACAAGCGCTGCTTCGCTGACAAAGACAGAGCAGCCGACACAGCTGTGATGGCTACCAAGGTCGAAAAATGTGGCCCATCACTCACCATTCACTGGTGGCTCGGCGGAACGGCAGGCCCATGGCAAGCAAGCAAAAGGCCCATGTGCGAGCGACGTCGCGGTGGCTCCAAGAAATTCAACAGTCAGGTCCACAGACACAGCTTGCCGCTGCCGTTCCCGCCGGCAACCCAGTCCATGGTCGGATGAAAGTGAGCAACCGCAGGCACGGCGGTGATGCCCTCTCCATCCAGCTGCGCCAGCTGGCTCCCGTCGGATGCGAACACGTCGACGAAGCGGTTCATGTTGGCAATGACAAACTTTTGGACGCCGTCGTTCGGCCGCTTCTGCCATTGCGGCTTCAGGATGGTCACCCACCGACCCGTCTGGTTGTTGTGCCGGATCGTCTGGGCCGGCTCCATGGCCTTGGGCGCCAGGTCGTGGCCAGGCGTCCAGGCAGCGGCGTCGGAAAAGTTGTAAATCTTGACCGTGTCGTCGTACGACGAGGTGGCCACCTGGCCGCCGGCGCTCCAGGAGGCGTGCGACACGGACAGGCGGGATTCGTGCTCGCCGAGCAGGGTCGGGTGTCGCATGTCGCCCTTGCCGACAATCTTCCTCAGGTCCCAGATCTTCATCGTCCTGTCCAGCGAAGCAGTGGCCATCAAGTGAGGCTGCAGGGGGTGGAGAGAGAAGCCACCAATCTTGGAATCCGAGAGCTTCCACATCTCCTCGCCGCCGGGGGCTCTGACGTCATAGCGGCCGACGCTGCCGTCGAGGGTGGAAAAGTAGAGAATGTTTGGCTCGGCCGCGGCCATGTCGAGGGCGGAGATGGGGAGGTCCTCGTCGTCGTCGGGAGCGAAAACCTGGGTCGAGAGGCCCTTTTCGAGGTCCATCTTCCGTATGGACGAATCGTAGGACGATGAGTAGACTGCGTTCGAGTCGGTCGCAGAAAACACAAAGGAAGTAATGGTTCGAGCGTGAGTCTTGAAGGCGGAAATGACGGGATCGGCATCGGACTCGTCGTCGTCGTCGGCCTCGGGCGCCGTTTGCGATCCGTCAAACACGCCCATGGCACCCTCTTTGTCGCCCGCAAACACGATGGGTTTGTCTTCTGTCGGGTGGAAGCCGAGGGCATAGACTCGTTGAGGCGTGATTTTGATATCTAGCGCTGGTCAGCTGGGGCCGTTCACCGTCGGCGGAGAGGACGACGAGGGTACCATTGGGCATCCAGTGCTTGTAGAGCTCGAGTGCGCCCATGCGGTGGCGCAAGTCCTTCAGGCTCTGATCCGTCGTCTCCTTGACGTCGTCCTCGGTAAAGGTGCGGACGCCGGGCTCGGCGCCTCGGACGAGACCTTTGAGCCCGTCGATGCCGCTGCCCCATTTCTTGCCCTCGACGACTATGTCGCCGAGGTTCAGGTCTCCGTTGACCCGCATCCTTTTGGCTCTTGCCTTTTCCGTCTCGTGCTCCAGCTGAACTTCCATCTTTCGTTTCGCCGTCTCGGAGTCGGCGTCGAGTCCTGCGAGGCGCGAGCTCATCCGCGTCGGTCGCGTCGGCTCACGCTTGATCGGCTCGGCCCGGGACTTGCGCTTCGGTCCAGACTTGGTCGGCGGTTTCGCCGCCGGTATTATCTTCTTCGACGTCGTCGATATGTCTGTGAGTATGGCTCGATTGGCGGCAATGTTATCGAGCCGCTTGCGCTCAAAGGCGCTCATCTCCTCCTTGACCATTTTGCCGGTCCGTCGTCGGCAGCAACCATCAGTCGACGAGGTGGCACGACGAGGACAAGAGACGGCCGGTGCAATTCCAGGCCGCTATAAAATCGAGGGAAGGAGACTATCGCCGTTGAGCTCGACTCGGACTGTTGCGAAGATCAGACGATGAGAAGGGCAACAATGGAGTCGTGGGAATTTGTCATCGGTGGCCGTTGAAGGCGCGACTTTTCGTGTCTGAAGACGCAGCAGCATCGCGTAAAGCCGATCCACCAGATCGTTTCGCTGGGATGTATCTGTACTACGTAGCCGTGCTAAAACCCCCACACAATGCAAGTACCCAGTACTTACAAGTACAACTAAGTATTCCTCAACAGGCTCTAAGTACTGTACAGTACGGAGTACAACCAAGTACGGAGTACTTAAGTAAGTAAGTGCTTGATTACATGTACATGTACTTTTGTGGTTAGCGCACATCGAGCTAAAACACACGCAGCAAGTCATCTAGCATGCGCGCAGCTGAACCGCTTCTGGGATTACAGGTAGACAAGCAAGTGCAACCCAAGTTGTCACGCACATTCAGTCATTCATCACAGCCATATAGCAGCTTCTTTCCCAACAACTGCCATCTCCCACCTGACTCCGTATTTCTCTTGCCTCTACCCATCAAGTCAGGCAGGCTCCTCTTCTACGGCAGCCTACATCAATCACACATTATCGTCTTGCCGATAGATATCGCGAACCTAGTCAACAATCTCGGCGGCTGTGACGACGGCGAGATCGATGACGACGGCCTCCCTGAGCAGGGCGGGCAACAGCGATTGAGTCATCGTCACATCGGCCGACCCATGTTGAACGATCCAGTCCCATGGCCAGGGCTCCAACCGTATGGGCTTGGTCATGGCGGAACGAATGGAAGCGGAACGCATGGAAGCGGAACGCATGGAAGCGGAACACATGGAAGCGGAAAGCATGGAAGCGGAACAATTGGGCGTGTTTCCGCCGTCGAGGTAGCATCCGCTGCAGGCTACGCATGCACGCTGACATCCGCCATACGCCCTACAATTTTTGGAGTCACAAGGGGCTCCTGCAGCACAGTAGAGCTCTGGATCGCCTTGAACGATACGAAGTCTACCCTGGCCGTCACAGAAGGTTCCTGACACTGACTGCCCCATTCCTTACGCTGACTACTTTCCGATGTCTGGTTCGATGAGTGGCGACAGCAGAGTAACGACTCAATATACACAATCTCCTCGTATACCTATGGTTGTCTGTCTAACTACGAGTATAGCATTGTTTCGCATGCTTTTCTGAATACCACCTGTATTGGTGGTGGCGGGAAACGTGGGAATATTTGTCTCGCAACCCTCCGTCTGCCATCCATCTGTACAAAGGGGAACAACGCATCCAACACCTTCAAAAGAAAACGCTTCAAGGTGGCAGTGAGAATGCACAACAGGCAGAATTTGGGTGAAAAAGACACTGTTGTCAACTACACCCTGTTCCGCAAGAATAATTTGCCGCCATTTACCCCGCCATCACCGCGCCTCCCACAACTGAGGGAGGCATCTCGTCCAACACCATGCGTTCACATTCCAATGCAGAATCATCATCATCAGCACGTGCGCTTGGGTGGAAACTGCATTACCACTTTTACGAGGGAAAATCTCTCGAGGACGCCCTGGAGGAAGATGACGGCATCGTTCAGAATCCGACGTACCCCGAGCGACGGGTCATCGTCTGATCTTGCTATATCTCGACCGACACCGACGCCAAATAGCAAAGTCAACTCCCACCCATCTCAACATAGGCCAAGCCCATTTTGAGCTCGGCGAGCTTGAGGAGTAGATTCACGGCCGTTCCAACGCCTGCATTCCCATCCACATCCCTCACCCTTGTCGGCCGAATCTGCCGAGGCGGGCCATCATCCGATTTGCACTGCCACAAAAGACGGTAGAAGAAACCTGCCCAGGACATGATGACAAGAAGCTACGCTGCAAAGCGGCCACCTATATTTGGCAGCGGACCAATTGGCCTTCTGTACCCATACCCTGGCCTTGGTTTCGGCACCCGGAAACACAATCGTTGCTCACTCATCCCCAATCAGTGGTCATATCCCAGAGGTGCGTCCATTGCTGACCAATGGATACAGTTCACGACACTCGAGAATGAACCGATTTACAGACGGTTGATATGGTACTTCCGAAGAGTCATTTCGTGGGCGTCGGGTCATACGCTTTCGCCTTGCTTTTTCATCCTCTCCAGAATCTTCTGGAACATGGGACCTCGCTTGCAGAGCATGTAGACGAAGAACACATCTCTCCAAGTCCTGGAAGAGCCATTGCAACTACCGGGACCGAAGAGCCCACCTCTTCCGGGATCTATCTCGGATCCTTCGCCGGCTTCCCCATCTCCTCCTTCCGCGAATAGGCTCGTAAACGGTCGACGATCGAGGCATCCCCTCTCACGAACCGTTCACTTGCCTTCAGTTCGAAAAGCAAAGTGAGAGTATTACGGAAATACCGCGAGGCCTTACGTACTCGTCTGTGGAGTCATACTACTTGGATGTTTTTGGTTGCCGAGATGGCCGCATTCGCCACTGGCCAAATGCGATTCATCACCATTCCGATGGCGAAGCACAGCTAGCTGCTTTTGCAACGTCGAGAACTCTTCTCCCGAGGTTTATCAGTCGGCATCTCTGGGAAAGACCATATATTCTTACCTAGAGGGCCTGCATCAGAGCAACAACTTTGTCGACGGTGGCTGGCACATTGCGCGCCTCATCGACCCCGAGTGGTCGTGTGCTCGTCTGATCGGGATGCCCCGGCCGCCGCACTGGCTTGCCAGCCGAAGCGTTAGGAAGTCGCACTCGGCATTGACGAGCCCCTCGATGATGGATTGGACAAGTACAACGAGGCTCGCCTGGGTCCATGAATGCATCCGAGGCCAAAGAATCAGAACAGTATCAGTCCACCGAGTACACCAATATCCTCGGGACATGCTGAGAGGCGGATAGTCTTTGGTGCGCGCCAACGTTGGATTGCCTGACGGCGCCGTATGCCATCTTCATATTCCACATCCAGGCCATTTTCGCGCGCCTCGGCAATACGGCACTCGACGAATTCAACCGATTGATGCCGTTGGGACCGCCAAGCGTCCAGCCTCCTCTGGTCTAAGATGAAGCAGCAGGAGCAGTACTCCCACCAGCTCCGGGAGACGTTTGCGGCTGCTGCGTCGTCGGATTCGGACGACGTGAAAGAGTAGCTGTGCTGCGTCTGTCAGCCAACATGACCGTGTATAGCATGACAAATACGTACGACTCTGGACTTGACCGCTGCCTGCCCGCTATATATATATATATATATATATATATTACGTCCACTCGAGTGACAAATTGCTCTTGCCAAGTTGAGCAAATGGATGGCGACGATTTTACAGGCTAGAAGTGGTCGTAGGTCTTCTCCGCCAACAACCTGCCCGTAGTTTTTGTCACCTGGCTACGATATCCTAAAATTGGAAGTCCTTGCGGCGGCAGAAAATTAAGTTTACAGGACAAGTCATCATGTGCATGGCAGTGCTGGGACTAGGTATGCATCCATGTATGCACCCATGGTGCTCGTGACCGGGGCATGGGCCTAATTACCAGGCGTCTGGTTAAGGCCACAGGTCGGCTGGCATCACTAGACCGCTTTGCTCACTCGACTCCGCTAGCGCTGCCCATGATGATTTACCTAGCTGTTTGTGTTGTTTTGCATTGTTAATTTTGGGTGCTCGTCCACGATGTCATCACTTGCCGGCCTGTCTCAGAGGGAAAGCTGAAGAGGGATTTGCGCTGGGAGCGGAAGACGAATTCGGACGAGGGAGGGCACACGTGTATCAGTTGGGATTGAGCGAGGAACGGGCATGCCGAGAGAGGAACTGGAGGTGAAGAAGTAAGTAGGTAGGGGGGGGCGAAATTTTCTCTTTTTTTCTTTTTCGACTCATAATAACCTTGCATCGTGCCTCTAGCCACGCATGGGAGGACCCTGGCCCCGTGGCTGCGGAGGCTGACATTATTTATAGAAGGCGGGTGTGAGGGTGATTCAGATTCATTTGGGAGGTGCTAGCATTTCAGGCATGACCGACATGCCATCCCCATCGTGCTCGTGCCATGTCTGACGGCGAAAGAGCGAGGTCATCATTTCCAAGGGCGCAACAGGCGCCCCAGCGGGCTGCGCAACTTGGCCGCACCGCTCGACGATGCTGCGCTGACGGCATTCTTGCCACCCTCCATGGTGGCCTCGATAAGGTCGTAGCCAATCTCGTACTGCAAGCCATCGGGGCTGTCGATATTGTAAGCAGAGACTATCGTGTTGGGCCAAGTTAGCGACCGAACCGCGGGCGCGCTCGGGACGAGAGGGGATCCCGGCGGAGGAGGTGAGAGGGCGAGGGGAGGGGAGAGGGCGAGGAGGGACATGGAAGGGGAAGCAGATGGTCGGCAAGGGTTCACGGCGGCCGACGACGGGGGGCAAGGGGGGGGTTTCTGGTGGCGGCCACTCACACCACGCCTCGGTGGCCTCGGGGTGAGGTCCTATCAGGCCAACCCAACCGTCGCCGTACTTGCTCAGGGAGGAGGCGACGCCACCGCTCTTCGAGTAGCGGCCCAGGACGTAGGACGTGTCGGATTCCTCGAGGCCCTGGATGACGGCGCCCTCCTGAAAGTACAGCCAGCGGTTCTTGACCTTGCGGCCGGCTTGGGTGGCTCCGGCAAAGGTCCAGTCGACCTGGATGATGGTGTCCTTGTCGTCCTTGACCTGGGCGCCCTTTTGCTCGTGCTCCGAGTCGGTGTCGGCGCCGCGAGGGAGCAGGCCGAAGCCGGGCCCGCGACCGGCGAGGTAGGCGCCGAGGCAGAAGCCGAGGTAGCGACCGCCGCGGGAGACGAAGTCGCGAATGTCGGAGGCGTAGGCCTTGGTTTCCGCCCAAGCGTCGTCGAGGTCTGAGGACGAGGTCAGGCGAGGCGTCCGTCGGCGCCCACGGCCGTGCTCGACGGCGACGTACCTGGTCCGCCCGGCTGGGCGTAGAGCTCGACGGCACTCAGGCTCTCGGCCGTCACGTCGACGGCCTCGTCGGGGCCGGCGAAGCGCACCTCAAAGTTGCGCGGCGACGACTCGAGCAGCTGGGCGACGGCCTCGGGCAGGCCCCGGCTCGTCGAGGATCCACGGTAGACGAGAGCGCGCGGCCGACGCGGCGGCTCGGGGCCACTCGCGGCTGTGGCGGCAGCGACACCCATGACGGCGAGGGTCAGGAACCAGAGGAGGGCAAAGGGCAGAGCGTAGGAGAGGGAGCACGACGTCGGGCGGGCGGCGCGAGAAGCTCGTCGCCGTATTCGGCTTCGGATGCGGCAATGGTGGCCGGCCACGAAATCGTCTCGCCGGCCGTCCTGGTGGGCCTCGTTCGGCTCGATGATCTGATGGCAGGTATTATTAGGTGTTACGGTACGGGGGAGAGCAGATTCGAGTCAAGGCCGCAGACGAACCTGACGCATAAATTATTCAGGATCCTGGTTGACGTTGCTCGTGGCGGACGCACGTTCCCGATGGCGACATCAGCCTGGCCCAATCGAAGGCGGTCAGCGCCGGACGAGGGGCGTATCGTATCTCGTGTAGCCAGCCGGCGGGCAGCCTCATCACGTGTTGCTTCGCCCACGGGCTGCCGTGAATCAATTTCGGCACGTCGAGGGCCCGGCGGCCAGGGGAGGCGAGGAAATGACGAGGGCCAGGATGGCAGCTCGCCGCCATGGCATTCCCCCTGTCCGGTTCGAGGCTCCGCGTTGCATCATCCCGCCGGGTGGGTGCGAGCTCGCGGGACGCAAAGGACGCATCCACCTGCTTGTATCAGACGGATGCGACACGATGACACCGGCAGGGCAACGCTACCCGGTCATGGATGTGGTTGTAGAGGGCCTATATCGGGGAGACGGTGGGATCAGCATCGTTGCACCAACAGGGTACGGGCAGTTCCGGGCGAAGATGTGCGGAGGAAGTTCTGGCCAGCGGTACGAGCAGAAGGGCCAATGTGCGGCCGATGTGCGGCGATGCTCGACCAATTACGAGCCGTGCACAGGGCTTTGTAATGTGCAGGGTGCTATGAGCGATGCATAAGCTATTATGAGCAATGTGCAGAACACTGTGAGCAATGTGCAGGCCATTATGAGCAATGTGCAGGGTGCTATGAGCAACGCATAAGCTATTATGAGCAATGTGCAGATCATTGTGAGCAATGTGCAGACCATTGTAAGCAATGTGCAGCCTGCTATGAGCAATGTGCAGCCTGCTATAAGCAATGCATAAGCTATTATGAGCAATGTGCAGACAGTGTGAGCAATGTGCAGCCTGCTATGAGCAATGTGCAGGTCGTTACGGGCAATGCATGACCTATTTTGAGCCATGTGCAGACCATTGTGAGCAATGCACAGCCAATAATGAACATTGTACTTCCCGTACAGGCTAGTATGAGCAAGGTACGGGATACAGTGTACCGAGTGCGAGCTTGTACGAGCCATGTACATGTACAGTACGAGCCATGCACAACTACGAGCCTGCACAACTACGAGCCTGTACACCTTCGAGCCTGTACAACTACGACCTTGCACAGCTACGACCCTGTACAACTACGAGCCATGTACAACTACGGGCCATGTACTGTACATCCATGAGCCATGTACAACTGCGAGCCAGGTACTGAACAACTACGAGCCATGTACAACTACGAGCCATGCACAACTGTGAGCCATGTGCAGCACAACTGCGAGCCATCTACTCCGCACAACTACGAGCCATGTGCAGGCTATTCTGAGCAACGTGCAGGCTATTCTGAGCAACGTGCCGAGTGCGAGCATGTACTTGCGCGTATTGTACAAGTACGAGCAATGTACTCTGTACTGTGCAAGCCATCTGCTGTACGAGCGCCGGCACCGACACTCGCGTGGCATGGCTTGTACTGCAATACCGTGCAGGTACTCCGTACATGCATGTACGAGCGACCGACGAGACATACAATGTAGCTACCCAAGTAGGTAGGTCGGTACGCGATCTCGCATCGACGCTGCTGTGCAAAGTTCGTACCGTCTCACGCCGGACCCACCTCCTGCGGTACCCTCCATGTACAGCACCGACGCCTGCATGTACAGGTACGGAGCGCCTATCCTCGCGGGTACATGCCCTCGCTCGCCGCTCCCCCGGTACGTGCATGTGCTTGCCGACCTCGACCCGTGAGACCAGTAGCGTTCTCGCTGTACTTGCATGTAAGCAATCATGCACCCGTGCTCGTGATCCGTGCCGCCAATACCTGCACGGCGCGCCAATACTTGCACCGTGTGCATGCACAAATCGGTGCACACCCGCCTAGCGGTTGATGCGGGTGCCGCATGCCGCGACTCCGCACTGCCTGCGACCAGCGCTCGTCCGCGCAGGACAGGTGCGCGCAGCCAGCATGCTATTAATACTGCGCCGAGTGCTCCGTATTGCCTGTGGATGGGGAATATTGCCCATCAAATTGCAGTACTTGGCCGCCCGACGACGAGCCGTTCACCTCGTATGCCGTCCGGCGCATGCCCCCTGCGCAGGACCCGCCAGGGCGGCTGGCGGTGCCCCATGCGGCTAGCGACCTCCGTAGCGGCCGGCCGAGGCGCGACGGCGAATCAGCTGCTTCCGTCGAGCGTCGGTACTGGCTCCAACGGCTAGTGCGGAGCGCTAAGCGGACGACGGCCAGGAACGCTCCCCCCATCCACTTGGCATCGAATTAAGCTCCTGCGCATCGAGATGCCGCTGGTGCCGGGACCCCGTGCACTACCGTGCTCGTCCAGACACCTGTGCGTGCTCGTCCAGGCACCTGTACGACGAACGCCCCAGAAGCCCCTCTGTCTTTTCCCTGCCCTTTCCCTGCCCTTCTCCTGTCCTTTCCCTGCCCTTCTCCTGTCCTTCCCCTGTCCTTCCCCTGCCTTTCCCCTGCCCTTCCCCTGCCCTTCCCCTGCCCTTCCCCTGCCCTACCCCTTCCCCCTTCCCCGGATATCCCTGCCATCAGCACCCCCGGCAAGCCTTGCTTTTGCCCCCCTTGGTCCGCTGCAGTTCACTTCGCTTCAGCGTAGCTTTCTTGCGACGCCCAAAATTCCGACGCCGCCATGCGTGCTCGTGCACCTGCCTCGACGAGTGCTGGTACGTCTCCGTCCGTGGTGCAGAGCGGGTGCGTGTCATGCCGGACGGCACTCTCACGCTGCTGCCGGCTGACACCGATGCCATCTCCGCCCTCACTCGTCTGCCCGGATCAGCCGTCTGCAGCTTGCCATGTACCCTTACCCTGTCGAGCCATTGGCCGTCCCTCGCACCAATCATTGCCGGAATGGGCTGCGTGCGACCGGAGCGGTCAGCTTCGCCCACCACCGAACGGTGCTCGCACGTGCGGAGTTGTGCTGTGCTTGCGGGTGTAAGTAGGGTGCTTGCAAGCAGGTGTACCGAGTGCTTGCAAGCAGGTGTACCGAGTGCATGCTGCGCATGTCCCGTGCGAGTGCTGAGGGTGTGCGGAGCGCAGTGCCGGGCCGTATCTTCTGCCCAATTGTTCGACTCCGCGCCCTTCTCCCTCGCGGCAACGCAGACCGTACGTTGCGCGCCTCGGTCCGGTAAGGCTGATCTGACGAACCCGGCTCGCGCTTGGGCAGATCAAGCTGGTGCCGCCAGTCCGTCCATCAGTCCGTCCTTGTGCTCGCTGCCGTCCGCACGTACCGGCCATCGTCACCGTTCGCCGGCCTCGACGACCTCGTCAACGTCGCTGCCCGGGACATATGTTGAGCCGAGGGTTCGCTATCGCGGCGCCCTGTGCCGCCAATGTACCACCTCCCTGCCCTGCCTGCGCGCGCTCGCACCCGCACCCGCGCCGTACTTGTGCTTGTACTGTGCCCGGCAAATTGCTTGCCGTCGACGACGTCTGTGCCACCGACGGACAGGTTGCATCCTGGACTGAAAATATCTCGAGCAATTATACCACGGGTTTTTTCGAAACAATAGCCACAACAGGCCTAATCAAAGCCTTGCCTCGTCGTGCCGCGCCGGGAAGGCTCCACAGCAGAGGCGGAACGGGCAGAGGCAGGCGACGTCTCGCCAATGACACCCGACCACCGGCGCAAGGGTGGCCGGTCTAGCCGACGCCCGGCTCCGCGCATACCCGCCCATCGTCGCCGTATCCTCCTCCTCGAGCTTGGAACGAGCCCGAGTTGCCGCTGCACGATGCTGGGGCGAGCTGCATGCCGCGAGCGGCGGCCAGTCTCCGTATGCGCTTCCCGAACCTCTTAGTGCTGATCCGATGCCTCGAGCGTCCGCCGATGCCTTCTTGCCCGAATCCTTTGCAAGCCTCGCCGGTTTTCTCCTTCAAGTGCCCATATTCGTACCACCTTCCGCGACGAGTTTCGATTACTGGCTTGACCCCATCGGGAAATTCCCAGAGCTCGAGGCCAACTGTCGACGGCGCAGGATATGGTGCTTCGAATCCCAGTCACGCCACCGTCAGAGTCGCCCGTTGCTTGTACCTCTCGAGCACACCCTACCTTCGTGTATGCACTGTCAGCTATTGGAGACTTGGCAGCTGACCAACGACCCTCGTGCCTCCCACGCCCTACGGGCACTCGAGCGTAGCATCCCGCACCCATCGAGCCTCCTTCAAGCCCGACGTCGAACGAGGTCGCCGTCCAAGTCGAGGCCCGCGTGTAGGCGTTCGGCTAATGCCGCGGCTAATGCCGCCACCAAATGAAGCCCTATCGTTCAGCCCCTGGTCGTAGGCCGTCAAGACAACACCATGCCGCTACGAGCAGGCCGGCTCTCTCAGCTCCGCTCGTCGATACAACGGCACTGCGCACCTACCAGTACGGTACGGTAGGCAGGCAGGCCGTTGCGCATGCACGCTTATAAATAAAGTACATGCAACTAGTGCATGCAACGGCTGCCAGCAGCGAGTCTCGTCGTGGCCGTACACGTCCGTCGACTCTGCTCCGTATACACCTACACCCACCTTGGTTAGCCCCGTCCTTCTGCTGCTCTAGCACGTCGTACTTACAGTCTGCTACCGCTTTCGTGACTTGCCTTTCCCTCACTTGCCCGCTTATGCCTGAATCAGCCCGTGCCCCATACCCCTGGCGTGGCATCCTGGACACCGTCAGCATCGTGGCCTCAGATGCTCACGATCCTGCGGAGAAAAAAGGACATGCCGGATGCCAAGAATACCCTGCCAGGGGCGGTTGAGACAATCATCTGTTATTGCGCTTGCTCTGTCCCGCGGATGAAGGGACCCGCTGGCTTCAGGAAGGATTGCTTCTTGACGAGAATAGTACACCATGTACTTGTGTACCCGTGCAGAGAACAATTTAATGTCGCGAGTCCGCCGGTCGTGAGGTCGTCGATCCCATCCATCGTCTTCCCTCGGAGCACATGTCCTCTCGTGCCGCCGTATAAGCACTTGCAAAAAGGCGTCGACTACCCTCAAGTCGCCGGCTGGCTATGTCAGCAAGTCAACTCGCAGACATGAGCCAAGAAACCCTAACGCAAGTGCCGTCCCCCGTGCTTGGCGGAGACTTGGCCATATACCCCTTTCAGCAACCGGCCGAGTCTCGTACGCTCGTCGACATACTCGATGCGTCCACGTCGGCTCACCCCGACGCCCTCGCCATCGACAACGGCACGTCGAGCTTGACCTATGCCGAGCTGGCCAAGAGAATAGCAGCCCGCGTGGAGCAGCTGAGAGCTGTCGGCGTCGGCGTCGGCGATCGGGTCGGCATTCGAGTAACCTCGGGAACCCTGGACCTGTATGTCGGCATTCTCGCAATCATCACGGCCGGCGCGGCCTACGTCCCGGTCGATGTCGACGATCCGGATGAGCGCGCCGAGATCGTCTGGACCGAAGCTTCGGTCTGCACCGTCCTGACCGACAACGCGACTCTCACAAAACACGGCGTGCCGGTAGGCGGGCCGCAAAGCCGGCCGGGCCTGGAAAACGACGCCTGGATCATCTTCACTTCGGGCTCGACCGGGAAGCCCAAGGGCGTCGCCGTTAGCCACCGAAGCGCGGCCGCCTTCGTCGATGCCGAAACAGAGCTCTTCATGCCCCAGGATCGGCGCCTTGGACCGGGCGACCGTGTGCTCGCCGGTCTCTCCGTAGCCTTTGACGCCTCCTGCGAGGAGATGTGGCTCGCCTGGCGCCATGGTGCCTGTCTCGTGCCCGCACCGAGGTCCCTCGTCAAGGCCGGCGCCGACCTCGGCACCTTCCTGACGGCGCAACGCATCTCGGCAGTGTCGACGGTGCCGACGCTCGCGGCGCTGTGGCCTACCGAGACGCTCCGCGGCGTCCGACTTCTCATCCTCGGCGGCGAGGCCTGCTCCCCCGAGCTCGCCGGTCGGCTGGCCAAGACGGTCGAGTTTGTGTGGAACACGTACGGTCCGACCGAAGCAACCGTCGTGACGTGCGCGGCCCCGTTGGTGGCCGGAGAGCCCCTCGTTCGGATCGGTCTACCCCTCGTCGGCTGGAAGATGGCCGTCGTCGGGTCCGACGACCGGCCGGTGCGATGGGGCGAGGAGGGCGAGCTCGTCATCGGCGGCGTCGGCATGGCTCGCTACCTTGACCTCGAGAAGGACAAGGTCAAGTTTGCACCGGCCAGCGTCTTCGACGGCGAGCGGGCGTACCGCAGCGGCGACCTGGTCAGAGCCGAGCGGGAAGGGCTCGTCTTCATCGGTCGCAACGACGAGCAGATCAAGCTGGGCGGCCGCCGCATCGAGCTGGGCGAGATCGACGCAGCTTTGATGACGCTCCCCGGCGTCGGCGCAGCAGCCAGCGCCATCCGTCGTAGCGAGCTCGGCATGCAGGTGCTTGTGGGCTACGTCGTCCGGGACAAGGGCCACAAGGTCGACGTCGCCGCCGACCGCGAGCTGCTCAAGCACGTGCTGCCGGCCGGTCTTGTTCCCATGCTCGTCGCCGTCGACGACCTACCCGTTCGCACCTCGGGCAAGGTCGACCGCAAAGCGCTGCCGTGGCCGCCGCCATCGTTGCCCGCAAAGGATGCTGACGGTCGTTCCGCCTTTGTCGGCACCATGGCTTGGCTCGCCGAAAGGTGGGGCCGTGTTCTCGGTGTGGGGCCGGATTCGCCCAAAGCCCACTTCTTCGATCTCGGCGGCAGCAGCCTCGGCGCCGCCCAGCTCGTGTCGCAGCTGCGCGAGCGAGTGCCGACCCTCTCCGTCGCCGACGTGTACGAGAACCCGGCCCTCGAGGCCATGGCGACGCGCATCGATGACCTCTCCGGCATCAAGCACTCGGAGCGTCTCGTGAAGCCGACTCCGCGCTGGGTCGTGCTCGTCCAGCTGTTCATCCTGTTTTTCGAGCTCAGCTTTCAGGGCCTCCGCTGGCTCACGGCCGTCGGGCTCACCAAAAAGTTCTTCACCCTCCGTCTCGGTGCCAACTCTTGGGCCGGCCAGTTCACCGGCGATATGCCGTGGTGGCTGCTCGCCGTCGGCTCCGCCGTGTTTCTCTCCTTTCCCGGCCGTCTTCTCACCACCGCCCTGGCGGCGCGGCTGCTCACCATCGGCATCACCCCAGGCAGTTACCCTCGCGGCGGATGGCTGCACATTCGGCTGTGGGCGGCGGAGCGATTCGCCGGACTCGGCAACATCGGTTCCATCGGCGGGACGCAGTGGTGTCGACGCTACGCCCGCATGCTCGGCTGCCAGGTCGGCAAGGATGCCCAGCTGCACGGCCTGCCACCGACGACGGGCCTCGCCAGCTTCGGCGCCGGGTGCGCCATCGAACCCGAGGTCGACACGGCTGGATGGTGGCTCGACGGCGACATCCTGCACGTCGGCTCCATCACCATCGGCGAAGGCGCCCGCGTCGGTAGTCGCAGCACGCTCATGCCGAACACGGTGCTCGAGGCATACGCCGACGTGCCGCCCGGCACCTGCGTTCAAGGAACCGTCAAGGGGCCGGACCACGTGCCCTCGCCCAACGAGAAGATGGCGGCGACCAGAGGCCAGACGTTCTGGTCGGGGTTCCGGTACACGACGACGCTGCTTGTCATGGACTTTTTCCCGCTTTTCATGATCGCTCCCACGCTGCTGCTCACGCCCCTGCTCGTGCGCGACTACGCCGACTTCAACACCGTGTGCCTCGCGCTTGTCGAGCTGACGCTGCCCGGCACCGCCATAGGCATCATTCTCTACTGCGCCTTCGTCATCTCCCTCACGCGACTGCTCAGCCTGGCCATGAAGCCGGGCGTGTACTCTTGGCACAGCACGACGGCGTGGGCGGCGTGGTGGACGCACGGCCTCATGATCACGGCGCGGACGACGCTGTTTCCCATTTACGCGAGCTTGTTGACGCCCATCTGGCTGAAGATGCTTGGTGCGCGCATCGGGCGCAACGTCGAGGCGTCGACCATCGTGTCCGTGCCGTCGCTCCTCGAGGTCGACGACGGTGCGTTCCTGGCCGACGACGTGCTGCTCTCACCCTTCGAGCTCGGTCACGGACAAATTCGGCTCGGTCCCTCAACCGTCGGCTTCAAGACTTTTGTCGGAAACTCGGCCATCGTCGAGCCGGATATCCGGGTGCCCGATGGCGTCCTCATCGGTGTTCTCGGCACGGCGCCCAAGGACGTCAAGCCCGGCTCGTCGTGGCTCGGGCGACCGCCCATGTCTCTCCCCCGCCGCGTCGACTCGCCCGTGGACGAGGCCTTGACCTTTAAGCCGCCTCGACGACTCGTGCTGGCGAGAGCCCTGGTCGAGTCCTGCAGGCTCATCCCCCTGCTCATCTCGGGCATGATCCTGACGCTGAGCGGGCTCACGATGCTGTGGTTCCTCAACACCTTCGGCATCGGGTGGTCGGTCCTGGCGGGCAGCGGCATGGTCATCGGCGCCGGACTCGTCGCGAGCGCCATCACGACCTTGGCGAAGTGGTTGCTGACGCCCGTCATCAAACCTGGCAAGCAGCGTCCCTTGTGGAGCTCCTTTGTCTGGCGCAACGAGCTGGCCGACACCTTCGTCCAGTGCCTCGGCGTGCCTTGGTTCGCTCAGGCGTGCTACGGAACTCCGATGCTGTCCATGTGGATGAGAACGCTGGGGGCCAAGATTGGTCGTGGAGTGTGGTTGGAGAGCCACCTCCTCCCCGAGGCCGAGCTGATCCAGATCGACGCCGGCGCCTCCGTCAACCGAGGATGCGTGCTGCAAACCCACCTCTTCCACGACCGGCTGATGCGCCTGGACACGGTCCATCTCGAGGCAGGGGCAACGCTGGGCCCACGCGCGATTACGCTTCCGGGCACCACCATCGGTGCCGGCGCCACCGTC
Source organism: Drechmeria coniospora (assembly GCF_001625195.1). Classification (NCBI taxonomy): domain Eukaryota; kingdom Fungi; phylum Ascomycota; class Sordariomycetes; order Hypocreales; family Ophiocordycipitaceae; genus Drechmeria; species Drechmeria coniospora. Next base: position 12,452,700 of record NC_054389.1, on the reverse strand, counting down.
GCACCGTCCTCGCTGGTCATGCGCGGCGAGCACATCCCAGCCGGCACCCGCTGGCGGGGGAATCCGGTACGGCCTTGGGTCGAGGAGGAAGCGGTGGATACGTTGGTCGACAGCTCGGACTGGAGATCGGATGTGACACGCACGTCGACGCAGCGGGACGCTTTCAACGCATCCATCGTCTGATCTCGTGCCAGAGAGCACACTTTCAACGCTTTCACGTCGTCATGTTTTTTCTTCTTGCTCCGTTTCTTTTCCGTTTTCTCGTTTTTGCCTTTATTTCTGGGAGAAAGGCTCAAAGGATAGTCGTGATGGACGAGAATTGTCTGATTCAATAGCGAGGGAAAATAATTACGCATCGGAGGTAGCTCGCCAAGGTGAGCAAATAGCCACTGGCACAAGGCGAAGGCGTTTGGATCATAAATAAAAGTTCTTGACAATCAACCATGCTGGCCTCGGGAATTTGCATTCATGGTGAAATTGATGACGGCTGCCAATACCAGAGCATGCATCGACGATGGAGCGGTCGAGGGATGGAGGGAAGCGATGGTGCCCAAGTAGGTTTGCAGACGACAAAATGTCCACGTCACGTCAGGTGAGGGGGTGAAAATTTGCCTCAGGCAGTACGTACACGTCGTCGCGTCCCCTGCCAGTTCACCGTTGCTGCCTTCAATTTCGTTTCCCGTTCCTGCCTGAGGAGTCACAGATTGGCCGATTGCCCGGTTGTCCGATTGCCCGGTTGTCCGATTCCCCGCGCACTTTTGCCTCGCTTCCTGCATATATCCTCGCTACCAGCTTGTGCTCGTTGAAGTCGGCATCATGGCAATTACACAATCTTGGTATGGTATCCATTTCAGCCCTGAACGAAACCCAGTCCTTGCATATGCTGACGCCTAGGGGAAATCGACAGTTTCGCTTCGTCGTCGATTCAGCCGCTTGGTGCAAAATAAGGTACAACAGTGCAGGATGTTAACTGTCCACGAGCATCGCTTGATGACTTTTTCCTCGATGCCCTACACACCTGCAAGTACAAAAGGCCGCGCCTCTCTGCCCTTTTCTTCCGCCTATTCCCCTTCACCTAGCGGCCTTGGACCTCGGACGATCGTCATGGGCCTTACCCGGATGACTGTCAGTGCCTCGAACCGCCGTCCGAACGATTGTTTTTCGCCACTGGATTCTTTTTGTATCGCTCGCTGCATTCTCCTTGATCCATCGTCAGAGTTGTCGGGCGGGCCTTGGTGCATCGGCGGACGGCGGACATGTCCAACAACCCCTGAGCGGCTGAGAGCGGGTACTGGAATTCACAGGATGACACCAGAAAGAACAAATGATGATGACCGTGTTGGGTACCTTCAGCGATGAAAGTATCCGGGAAATCTGAGTTCGACGTATCCTATTCAACCCCAGTCCATTTCATCCACCGAACGCCACCCGACGACGACGGCTCGGTTGCCGCCAGGTGCGAAGTCGTCGAGGTACATCCTTGGCCGTGACCAAAGTTGGTCGGGTTGCCGTCAGCTAGCCGGTACGTAAGCATCACTCTCGAGCATCTCGCTCGTCTACCAATCATGACATGTTGTCGTCGTCATCTGGCCATGTTCGATCACTCGCCGACAGCTGCGACCTTGGTCCATGCTTGAGCCTGTGCCTCGCAATACATATCAAGTGGACAGCCACATCGATCATGAGAGGGTCGTTATGAACCCCCCCTTCCTGAGCCGTCGTCGCAGCTTGTGTCGTTTATAGAAGACCGAGTGGTGGCCGAAACTGCGATGGAGCCCAAGGCTGTCATGGTCTGGAGACGATCAGAAGCTTGGGAGCTGGCGCAGCACTGATGACGAAACTAGGAGACAAAGGCGACAATAGGACGCCACAATTGGATCAGCATTACATGGACTCCATCATGCTTACTGTGTCGATGGAACATTAGAGTGCTTGTACGTCGAGTACGTTGTACGGACAGACGCAGTCCCCTGCACAGCAAGGACCCTTGACCACATTGACAGACAACTGGCCCTTCCAGACGTCCTCGCCCTTGACGGAGGGATTGCTGCCGCAATTCTTGCACCCAAATGCAATCAGTCCTTCGATCAGCGGGACCGCCATGTCGGCGGTGCCACCATCGCCATTCTGGTAGTAGACGCACGTCGAAGTGCGTCTGCCTTGAACGCAGGCAAGCTGCTCTGAAAGTGCCCGAACCGACGGTTAGAAATCCGGGCCACGCAGCAATGCCGCCGACGCAGATGCGGAAAGTGCTTACCGCCAGGTGCGTAGTGACGAGATCCCTCCCCTTGGACTTGAATTTGCTGCACTTGGGCCAACAGGTCCTCCATTTTGGGACCTTTTTTATTACAGCCTGTGCCATGGCAATTGATGCCGAGCGCGGAAGCGCTGGCGATGCATGCGGCGAGGATCCCGAGTAGGAGCATGGTGATGCTGCGATGTCGCTGGCCTTTGCGCTCTGCACCGTCAGGGAGAGAGAGCTCCTATCGTTTGACCTTGTGCTTGTGGGTAGCTGTCCTCTGTCCGGCTGGACACCCTACATGGGAAGACCGCTGGCCGGGACGCCTTCATATAATAAGGGTCGGCAATGCCCCCTAGCCTGCGTCGTGCGCGACACCCTATTCGCCGCCCTGCAGGTCAAGGGTGAGACATCAATTTCGCTCAGAAATGCAGCGAGTCCGTGACATCGCGTCGACATGACGCGAGAAGCGTCACTGTACTGGTCAAAGAGCCCTCCTGCGATGGACCAAACGGTAATCCTAAGTGCATGCGAGGCCGAGTAGTGATGCTTGATGCATCTCTCGTTCATTTCCTTCAACAATGTTCGACTAGGAAATTTATGCGTTCGTAGCCTAGATGAATATGCGCACACACCGTGTCGAGTGTATTCTCATCACAAATATGGGCAGTTTGGTCACCTGTGGGTTCTTCAGGTTGCACGTGGTTTCTTCTTATGTATCATTCACGGCGTTCCCATCCTTTATCCATATTACTGCCGTAAATACTTGCATGGTAGGTTATCCTGATGACTCTTCGGCATCAAGTGCCAAGTGGGGACGCAGGTGTGTCTGGCCAGCTTCATGAATTCTCTCTTTGGAAACTATACCAAGTAGAGAATCGACACGAGAAACTTTGGGTTGGCCTCATAAGAGTACATTGTTCGTTCCGTCGAATCCGAGGTTGCCCAACTCATATTGACATAACCCCTTGAAGCAAGGCTGTATTTGTATTATTACTTACTCCCAATAACAAGTCTCAGCACTCTGTATAGGGTAGGCCAGATATCGCTCCAGCCAGTCACAAGTCCGTTGATGCACAAGTGCTTAAGTAAGCAAGCAATATTACTTAATACGAAGAAGCTAGCTAGGACGTGAAGCATCACGTGATTCTATCCTGCCAGCTCTTGCGAATCCGATGCGTCAGCTGCGACGTCGAAATGGCCCAGTGGCAGAGCCAACAAACAACGAGAAATTTATCATCGTCACTTCGTTGCTGTAACCACGCCGTCTCCGCCACCACCCACCACAGCCAGCCAGTCAGTCCGTTGTTTCTCTGTCAATTGACTTTTGCTCACCTGTATTTTCCAGACACGGCCATCATCATCATGTTCCGCACCGCCATCCTCCGCTCGGCCGTCCGCGCCGCTAGCCGTCCCGCCGTCCCGGCAAGGTCTATGCTCGTCGCGGCGCCCCGAGTTGCTGTGCCCCGTGTCCAGAGCCTTATTGCCGTGCGGATGTATGGCGCCTCCAGCGGCCTGGGCAAGGAGCAGGTCGAGGGTCGCATCATCAGCTTGTTGCAGGGCTTTGACAAGGTAAGAAGCCCCCCTCCCCAATGCCAGTCAGAAGTTTGAGCATGGGAGAAGCGGAAGCTGCCCGGATATGGCATCAAGATGTTTTGCCAAGCTTGGGCTGCCCCCGCGTGCAATCTCGTCGTTGGGTTCAAAATAGCTAACACCCGTGCCCTAGGTCAAGGACACCTCCAGCGTACGTCCAGGGCATCCCGCGAACCCCTTACCTTGCACGACTACCGTCTAACTTGCCAACAGATCAAGGCCAACTCCCACTTTTCCAACGACCTTGGCCTCGACAGCCTCGATACCGTCGAAGTCGTCATGGCGATTGAGGAGGAGTTCAGCATCGAGATCCCCGACAAGGACGCAGACACAATCCACTCTGGTTCGTACCCCTATCCCATGCCAGGAAGGGCAATGCTGACCCAGCGTAGTCGACAAGGCTGTGGAGTATATCCTGAGCCAGCCTGACGCCAACTAAACCGGCTGCTTTCCGTCGCCCAGTCGATCCTCCCTCGGTCATCCTGTCAGAATATCCAAGCTGTAGATATTGCATGGGGAAATTTCTTCCCATGCGCAGATGCAGGGACCTAGGCGTACGACTGGGGCCTTCCCTGGGGCATGCACGGATACACATCGCACATTAGATCGTTTGAACGGATGCAAAAGCAAGCGACGCAAGAGTCGTACCCGGCCACTCTCTGACTGGGAGCATGCCGTTGGCCTTCTGGGACCCCGAAAACCAGTGGAAAGGGAGGGAAGCGGTGCGAAGAAAAGCCGGTAGATTTAGGTCCTCCGGGAGTCACGGCCAGCTCTGCAACGCTGCCGCTACCCGTGTACCAGTGTAATAAAACAATGTTGCTCACCACTTGCGTCATTTCTTCACCTGCTTGCCCTTGTCTTTGATGCTCCTACATCTGCATACGAGAAACGGAAACACCAAGATAATAGGAAAGATGAGCTGCAGGGAAGTCGTACTACAGCCGCAAACAAGCAGCCGCCGTTGTATTCAAACCCGGCTATTCCACGATATCCTCATACCCTCCATGACATTCTCAGGGCATCCTGCTGCCCCCCTCCCCCCTCGGCCCGGATCTAGGATTGCAGAAACTTCAATGTCTAAACGTCCATCCTCTAGGATGAAGAACCTCTCCAAGCGCCATCCAGTTCTCCCAAAACAGCGTCGTCATATCAATCCCTCTCCGGACGTCCACCACCCACCCGCCATGCTTCCTAAACAGTGCCTTGGCCGGTAAAACAGCGTCAGTACCACGCAAACAAGAGAGAGTAAAAAGGAAACCAGCAGGAGCGATCGTGTGTGTATGCGCAGCGCGAGTGCTCGCTTCATTGCTCGCTTTGATCAGATATGGCGGTGTGCAATCGGTAGTGAAGGGGAAAGCGCAGATCGCACGGCTGAAATAAATACAAAGTATGGTTTCAAATTCAAAGTCTTTCGCCGGTGTCCTTTTCGAGATCCAGATAATCGCAAAGTGTCCAATTAATTTTCGCGCGCAGCGTGTTTTTCACTTTTAAACCAACCGAATCAAGTGAAGGCTCCCTGGAGCAAGAAGGCAAGTGGTAGAGGGCAAGTCGTAAATCGTCAGTCCGTTTCGCATGCGCTCTCGACGAATCGCCTTCGCCGACCGAGATGGCATGCTCTTCGCAACGTCACCGACCGCCGACGGGAGCCGTGTCGCGCGGCTCCTTGGTGCCCTTGCCGGCGGCGGCGGCGTAGCTTGCGAAGCCGCCGATGCTCAGGGTGGCAGAAGCCCGCTTCCGCACCCTCGCAGTTCTGGGGTCGTCTTCCTCCTCCATGCTGAAGACGAAATCGGGGTCCTCCTCATCAATCGGCGTGGTGAAGCGACCGGTGACGGAGGAGCCGATACTGCCGGTCGACACGTGCCGCTCCATGGCTCGGTCCTTGCCGATGCGCGTCGTCGTGGGGTGAAGGAGCGGGGAGCCGACGGAGCCGTCGTCGAGCCGGCTGCGCTGGAACTGCTGGGATAGGACAGACATGGATTCGCTCGCGGAGCGCGAGGCCGAGAGGCGTGGCGAGGCTCCGTTGGCGCCCTTGGAGCCTTTGCCCATCTCCTGAGCCAGCGTCGACTTCCGCAGAGGGCTGCCAACGTGTCCAAAGGCGGAACCGGCGTTCCTGGCCGCCCGCGCCGCTTCCTCCTCCTCCTTCTGGCGCTGGAACAGGGAGCCCCACCGACTCGGGCTGGATCCGATCGGACTGCCGTACTTGGAAATGCTGTCGACGACGGGATCGGTGTCGCGAATGGAGCCACGTCGAGCCTTCTCGGCCGGCGTCAGGAGATCCTGCAGGTTCTCGGGCACGTAGTTTTCCGGGCCATTGTCGCCGTCGTCGCCAAAGACGAACTCGGCTTCCCAGTCGTGGTCGACCGACGTCTTGGGCAGGCTCGCGCTCAGCATCCTGGGCCTCGAGTATCTGGACGAGTGCATGGCTCGCTTGCCAAAGTACTCCTCGCCATTGACGGGCTGCGAGTTGGGGGGGCTGCCGCTGGCCATGGCGGTGACCAAAAAGTCGGAGGAGCCAAAGGCCGAGGTGTGGAGCAACTTGAGCGTCTCGGAGGTGCGCGAGTCCTTGGCGTTGTTGAGGGATGGCGTGGGCGACTCGAGGCCGAACTTGGAGGGAACCGACGACGGCCAGGGGGCCGAGGGGAAGCGGGCGGCGTTTGAGATTCCGTTGGAGTCGAACGAGGAGGGCAGGGGGGCGTCGAGCACGGAAAGCCCCTTGCTGTTGAGGGAGGGAAGGCCGTAGGCGAGGCGCAGGGTGTCGTCGTCGCGGGGTGAGCCGTAGCTGGTCGTGGTGAAGGGCGTGTCGATGGCGGGGATGCCGATGTCGAGACTCGGCTGGCGGGCGAGGCGATGACGGTCGGCGTCGGTCGGGTATCCAATCGGGTACGAGGGTTGGTCAGCGTAGAGCGACGAGGTGAGGGCGCTGGCCGAGGATTGATGGTAGGCGCTGGCCGGTACCGGCGTCGGCGAGGTGGGCGTCGGCGAGGGTCGGCCGGCGAGGCTCACGGGCGTCGAGCCGATGGTGACGCCATTCTTGCCGTAATTGATGCGGCGGCCGTCGGGGAGGACGTGGACGTTGGCGCACTTGGGGCCAAACTTGCAGTTGCCCTGGAGTCGGGGTTCAGTGACGGGGGGGACTCGGCACGAGGCCAATGGCAGCGGTTCGGGGTCCGGACGCACCTTGGCGAAGTATTTGCAGACAGTTTCGGTCGACGTGCCGATGTCGTGGCTGAAGGGACAGGCGGCACCGGCCTGGCAGGCCCCCTGACGGAAGAACTTGCAGGGTACGTGTGAGGTGTCTAGGGATCGCAGCACCATGGTCAGCGGGAGTTTCCATCCATCCTTCCGCACCCCCTCTTGCAGGTTCCCGTCGTTGACCGACCCGGCCGGAGTGGCATCGCCATCACGGCGGGGCGACCCGTGGACGACCAAAGATACGATCGAGGTGACGATCAAGGAGACGGCCGAGGGGACGGCCGAGGGGACGACCAAAGGGGACGGCCGAGGGGATGAAGATCGGGGAGGACCAAGGGGACGACCAAGGGAACAACCAAGGGGACGACGTACTGGGAGGGCTTCGGGGGGTCATCTGGCCATGAGGGCCCGGGGCAGCCGAGGGGGAAGCCGAGGGGATGTTCAGGCTGCCGCTGCGGGCGTGTCGAAACTCGGGCATGACGACGGCTGGGATCGAGTGTCGCGCGTGAGGACGCCGTTTGGCAAAGGGTGAAGGAAGAGGTAGAGTTGCATGCGCTGGCAGAGATGAGAAGGCTGACTCGCTGGCAGCAACGGGCATCTCGGTGGGCGTCATGAGGCGCTGCCCCTCGCTTCAGCGGGGGGACTGGACCGCTTTCAGTAAGTGCGCCAGTGATGCAAATGTTTTAGTGGCCAGCAACGGTGGGGCATCGAAGGCGAGCTGGCACCGCCCAGGAGCGAGAGGTACTTGCAATTCCGCCGGTACTACTAGCAAGTGTAAGGTACCTATGGAGTAGTAAGTACACTTTGATGTACAGGTAGAAAGAGTTAGCATTCATGGTACTAGTACGGAGTGCTGCGTAGAATTGGATGATTGCTGAACCTAGACGAACGAACGGAGTATGGAGCACAGTGTTGTATGTACTTACTGCCCAGGTATTATTAGTAGGCCTTGGTAGTACCTAGAGTAAGCATACCTCTACCTTGGAGTGCGCGAGCATCACCGGGAGTTTGGTACCTCCTACTGGTGGGTAATAGTGTGTAAGTTATTGGTACTTGCCAGTGTCGAGAACCTACCTACTTACAGGTACAGTACAAGTACCAACAGTAGTGAGAACGGTACCATGCAGTATGCGTATAATACTTACTGTACTCCAACTAGTACGGAGTACGAGTACCGTGTACTTGGTTTGCTGGCACTTTTTGTTCAAGGGACAGTTGGCATGAATTAGGTTATTATCCGAGTGAGGAGGTGAAAGCTCCGATTCTCCTGGGCTTGGATGCGCATTGTGGTCTCGAGTGAAACACTGGTACTGACGAGGCCGTGCTGGCGAGAAGAGCTGGAAGTGAGACAGGGCCAAGAAGTGCGACCGACCAGCGAGACTGCGAACGTCCGAGGTGACGTCGAGGCGGAAGCTTTGAGCCGTATCGCGGACTAGACGATGGAGCAGCTCAAGAAAGGTCCGTGACCTGCTTTCCACTGGTAGTGTTGAACGTATTCGAGGCCGGCTGACGATGTTCACACAGACGAGGCAACCATGGTTGCCGTTGATCGGCACCGAGACGTGAAAGCTCGAGGGAGCAGGATGAGGGTGAGATCAGGCATCAATTCTCCACTTATATAGCAGTCAGTCACCACAGGTATTGCACGTCTGAAGCACAGGAAGAGCGTCGGTTTGTCCAACTCACCTTTGAACGAGCACACCAACACCAGTCGTCAGCGCCGGACGGCAGGTTGGTGGGGAATGGCGGCTGTTCAGATGTACATGCAGCCTACATGCACTCCGTACAGTGGGTGTAGCCGTACAGTGGGTGTAGCCGTACAGTGGGTGTAGAATCCGATGGTGGGCTGCTGGCCTGTCAGGCGACCGCTTACGTGGAGCCGTGCAGGCTTGCAATCCGGGAGCGGCCTGCCTCGGGCACGGCGGAAGATGGGAGGTAACCGACGTCGGCCGAGTCACTCGACGAGCTGAATTGTCCGTTCATGGCGTTGGGTAGAGCCAGGGAGGACTTGTCTGCTTCGTCCGAGGGCGCCTCCAGATTCCAGTGAGGTCCTGGAACTATGCACCAAGGCCCATGGCCGTCGGAGGTCCCTGAAGAATCTCGACTTTGCCGTGCCATGCCGGCCCAAGGGCAGACAGACTCGCCCACTCCAGCAGCCAGGGAATTCTCGTGGTTTGTGTTGTGAGTGATGTCGAGATCGGATGGATGGATGCGGTTGCATCGAGGCGATGCGGGCAGATGCCCGAATACCTGGTTTGGCATGTCTCGTTCCGATCTGGAGGTGGGATGCAACAGTATCTTCCTGGTACCTACCTATGTCAGCGCAGCACGAGGCACCGTGATCCTTGCAGCAGCTAGGAGCAGGCATGAGGTTCCTACCAGGTAATTGCGAGGTACCCGCTGACCCGTCGCGGTCAGGCTGTTGCAGCAGTTGCCGGCGTACGTCTTTGTGCCATTGCCGATGCAGTGCAACCCACACGAGATACTCTTCAATGTGACGCCGACATGGACTGCGAGAGTGCGGAAGAGTAGGCAAAAACGATGCAATTTTCACCCCGAGGGCCTCTTGCGGGTGGCGATGCGGGTGGCGATGCGGATGCTCTGCTGCACACCGAGGCCTACGATGGCACCTTGCCACCTTAATTGTTCGGCCTGAGGATGCGTTTTGTCGCTCCTTCCACCCTTGGCCTCCGATCAACCCACCAAGATGCAGCAGCGAGAGACGGAATTCATGTACCTATCGAGGCGCATTACAGTGTAAAGAGTACATGGAGTACACCTACCACTGTTGGCATTTGCGTCGTCTTGACACCCCCTCGCCTCTGACTCCATCACCATCACCATCACCATCACCATCACATTTACCATCACCAGCAATACACCCCTCTCCCTCCATCCCACCAGATCTTGCAGACGCCTGCGTCACGGGCTGCAAACTTGGTTCTGCCTGGGTCGAAAAATTGCTCCAGCAGCCAATAGTGCCGCAGCTGCTTCATCCAACCACGACCCGAACGGTTGATGGGCAGGACTTTACGTCATGATTCAAGCCAACGTGACCTTGCGGCCACTTGTCGAACCGCTTCGAATGCCCAAGAGGGAGACGAGGGAGGTCCCGCGAGTGCCCAGACTCGCCCAATGACACGCTTCGATGTTCCCAACTGGTTGACCGGTTCGGCGACGGCTCACGCGCGGATCAATGACAAACATTGAAGCATCAACCCCAGCGAGCGTTCGTCGGACGTGCACCAGGTTCAAGGCTCGCAGCCAATTTCTAGCCGTCATCGGCACCCATCCCAACTCTTGAGCGTTTGCCAAGCTGCCACTTTGAGATCGCATCAGCTTCTAGCTGCTTGCTGAGCGGCCTGCCCTTGTCGGCAACGTCGATGCACGCACGATGGGAGGGTCACGACGAATCGTCGAGCTTGACGGGGAGGGGGCCAAAGGGGCCATGGAGTGGCTGGCGGGAATGCTTCCGCAGAGTTGAGTGGAGGCTTCGACCAATCTCCTAGGGCCATTGCTCGAGTGCCGCTCGTGCCACTCGTGCATGGTCCTCGAGCTAAAAACGCTTAGATGGTCATTCTCTCACCTGCTGATGTTGTTTTCTACCAGCCACAGGCTCAACGACGGTAATGCCCATGTCGCACCATGCCATGGCGGCCATTGTGACTCGCTGCACGCACCAGCCAGAATTGACAAGCTCCTGGTCCAGACGCTCAAACGATTTTTGGATTAAAAAGAATTCCGGATTTCTGAAGGATACTCACAATGTCGTCTGGGGGCTATTACCAGTTCTCATCATACCCGCCGTACCTGTTGGCATGAATGGATCACACCAAGAGCCGAGAGCCTCTCCAACGGGCACAAGTCACGGGCCCAACGACGCCGCCACCAGATGTCATTTCCATCCATGACACACCTGGGTGGTCTCGGGACCATGCCATACTTGTCTCGGACGGTTGACTGACTTGGCACGACAGTACTCTGCGCATGTGGGGGTCGGTTTCCGCCATCGCTTGACGTTGTCGCAGATGCAATACAATGCGACGCGCCCTGTCTCGCAAAGTCGGAGCTGAAAACTCTCGTGGCTGTTGCATTCCGCCAATGGCGCCAGCATCAGCCAGGCGGGCTAGTCCGCAGCCTTTGTCGCCCACCACTCTATAATTAACTCGACGAGTGGGTGGTGTGACGACGCGGCAATTCAAGTTTGACGGGAGCGACATACAACGGCACCACCGTCCTTGCTCGTCGAGAGGCGGCCAGGTTGCATGGACGAGAGTTTGTTCCACTAGATGGCGCAGCTTTTTTCGGAGACACTACGAACGGCCAGGGTTTCTGACGCGAAACAAGTTCTGCACTGCCAGTATCCGACTTGGTAGCGGCAAACGGACAGCTTGCGATGCCGAAAATACCTGTCCAGCCGTCGCCGAGCAGGGAGGCAGCCAGACTCTGGTGTTGAAAGGGGCAATTGGCGCATCGGTGACGGATCACGGGTGCATACTTTCGCGGCGGATGATCTCCGCTTCACACCCACTCATCGTTGGCTCACTGGCCACAAGCCCATGGATTCGCGCAAGGCACTCGTCGCCACCATTCTCCATCGAATCGCAATTGCCGGCATCTCGTCACTTGCTGGCCGGTCTCCCCTCGCCGTGCTCGACATTGGAACATGATTCCCAGGCGCCATTCTCCAACGGCCAATCTCTTGCAGTATATAATATACGGGAGCAAGAATGGCATTAGCAGAATCATCCGAAGATGCAAACTCCCTCGTGCACCGTTATGACTGTCAATGCCAGCGAACGAATCCTACAGCGACCCAGGCCCATTCGGTCGACATTGGTGCAAGCTGTGCACGCGCAAACTGCCAAGTCGAAGAAATAATATGGGCAGGAGCATATATAAGATGATGCAAAACACTTGGCCCATGGTCATTTATGCAGAACTTGATTCCCATGCTAACAAGTGGCATCTCATTGCGAACAACGGTTTGTGATATGGGCTTGCACTGCGCCCAGGATGTGCTGTACGGCGTGGACGAGGATTAATACAGTAAGTACACCTAAGTTTATGAGGCGTTGTGTATCCGTACGGAGTACAGAGTACTGCCATACAAGTAGTTATACGGAGCACTCCCCAAGTACTTGTACTTAGCTGTACTGTAAGTACTCAGTACTTCGTACTCCCTACTTATCCATAGATCTCGGCCCGATCCCACATCCCGACCGAAACGCGCACGGACCATCTGTTCTCCAACGTGCCCTGCACATAACACTTCATAGCACGAATCACACTATTCCATGTTATGCATCATTTCGCAGCCGTGACCCATCATGAGTCATTCCGACTCATTCGGCGCCATGAGCGACTGCTCTTGCTGGTCAAGGGGCACATCCATCACAACGGGTAGATTATGCTACAGGCTGACATTGTTGGTACACTACGATGCTGGTATCTGCGTTGTGCGGGTGCTTCGCACTGTGCGTCAGGTTGATTCGATCTCCCTCCGCGAACTGGGACTCTCCGTATTAGTTGGTGCCGAATAGCATCGTCCATGACGGAGGGTGACGGATCATGAGTCTACGTGTACGTCGGCGTCAGTAAACAGGGCATTTCTGCATGGAAATTTATATAAAAAAGCATGAATCTCGTTCAGTAGTGTTGCCATGTCAACTCAGACAACAACTTTGTAGATGGATTATCGTCGTTGCATGGTGACGGTTTGGAAAACGCCATGAGACGTTGTACTCTGTAAGTCCTTCACAAATGACCCCTCCCCGCCCCCGCCCCCACCTCACCAATGCCTGGATCCCTCATCAGTGACCGATCCGGGTGCCGTGTCGGGGCATTGCCAAGGTCATGGAAAAGACGCGCCACAGTGATGCGGACATGCTCGACGATAGCGTACAATGAGTTGCTTTACAGCAAAGGAAGAGAACCGACATCGTCTGAGTGGTCGAGAAACGTCTGCGCTCTGTTTATTATATTTTGGTCGGCAATGGAGGCTAACGGAAAGCATCCGTCTGGATTACTTCATGGTCGCGACGTCCCCCTCAACGCCTCCCTCAGCGTCTCAACTTCGGCCTCTCTCCGGGCCAACTGCAACCGCAACTCATCCCTTTCTCGGCTGACCTCGCCTAGCGTGTGCTCGAGGTCGGCAATGTGGTCGAGGCGCTTCTGGCGGGACTTGCGGGCGGCCATGGTGTTGCGATGGCGCTTCAGCGACGAGACATCACCTCGCTCGGTGCGCACAGCCGGCGGCTGCTTGGGGTTTCCCTTGATTCCCTCATTCGAGGAAGACGGTGATCCGGACGGTTTTTGAGCATGTGCGATGTGCATGGGAGGCAGCGGTAGAGACAGGGGCGTGGCAGATGTGGATGGTGGTACGATTGGCTCGGGCGAGGCAAACAAAGTAGAGGCATCGGCCATGGCGTTCAACGAGGTCGTGTCGTCATGTACATGTGGCGAACTCATCAGGTGGTCGAGGCTGAAAGTATCCAAAATTGAAAGGCCGTTGGGAGAAATGTTGTCGTGATGGTGTTGGTGAAGAGATGGCCCGCCGGCTACATGATGGTCCATGTTGGCACGCTGTTCAGACATGTACCGGCGTTGGCTTGACGTACCGTTCTGAACCATGGTACCGGTAGGTGCCGACGCAACGAGACTCATATCCGATGCGGTTAAGAAGCAGTCCCAAAGTTCGTCACAGATGGCGGGAAGAGAAAGAGATGGCTCCTCTAGCGAAGGATAGATATCTTGGTGGCTGAGAAGCAGCTGCTGCGGGTGCGTCGTACGGTCGACGGCGGCTGCGAGCGGACCGACGAACGAATGGAACGAATCGTGACTGGAAAGTTGGCACTCGGCCGGCTCGACTAACGCTGCGGCGGACAGCAAGGACCACCACGGCGATTCGTCACCAAGGGGGGACGGGCGCCTTTCGCTGCTGCGGCCGGAAGAAGGCGACTCGGTTCTGAGAAACGGCAACGACGGTTGTTGAGGTGGCGGTGTCCATGAATGCAAGGTGCGACGCCTCTCCCGGCCGACGGAGAGGCTGTTTCTTCCTACCGTGAGGTGCTTGGGGAAGAGGAGGATGGATGATGCGGAGGAGGGCCGCTCGTGGTGTATGTTGGAGGGTGAGAAATATGTCGAGGCGAGGAGGAAGCAACGGTCAAGTAGGGTGCAGCGCGGGCGTACTGTGCAAACGGCACCGTATTGGCACCGTCTCCGTCGCTCAACGGTCGGTGTGAGTCACCAAGTTCAGCGTACTAGCATGTACCTAGTACTTACTTACCTAGTACTCACCATCCATCCGTTCCAGCGTACCATTGCCAGTACAAATGTACTGTATTACTTTTACAATACCAACACTTTGGACCTACGACATGAGGTGGTGCTCGGCGCGAGAAAGTGTTGTGGCCGTTTGCAATGGACGCACGATGGCTTTCGAGAGATTTTGCATTGCCGTGCTTGTACTGCCATGTCGGTGTAAGGACATGGAAGTGCACCGTAACGTGCCTAGTACTTGACTAGTACATAGTACAGAACGGTAAGTACTGTCCGGAGCACGGAGTAATTACGGAGTAGTTGTACAGTAATTACGGCGGTGCGGGGGTTGTTCTCGCTGGATGGCAGTACAGAGAAGTACTAAGTAAGTAGGTACCTAGTACCCAAGTAGGTACTGTAAGGTAGTTCCTAGAAGCGGAGGTGTGCAGTAAGTTGGTGTGCAGTCAGTACTTAGGTGCACGGTACTAGGTACTAACGCAGACGTACTGTAAGTTGGTGCAGTAAGTAGGTGCAGGCGCATGTAACTATATGTACTCCGTAGGAGGTGTACTTACTTGTCATTACGTGTAGTTGCACATTACACTGTGCCGTTCAGTAGTACCGAGCCCCTGAATTTCCAGCAGCACGGTTCTGTGTGGGACCTGGGCCATGGTACCTGAGCACTCGGGCCCATGGCTACGAATACGGAGTACTTATACAGTAAATGTACGGAGTACTCGGCACAGAGTTTTACACTCCGACGTTGTACAAACTTTGCAGTGCAGCCAACGGCATTTGATACTTGTTGGCATGCATGTTCTGGGGGGGGGGTATTACTGTGCATATATCTACAAGTATATTATACTGCCGATATGTAGTTGACGTTGTACGCTGAGGGATACAGAGGAATACACTCACACTGTACGGAGTACACGCAAGATGATTGTTACTTTGTCCATAATACTCCGCCAGTCGGAAGATACCAAGTACTCTGGACAAGTAATTACTACATGTACATTTACATGTTCACCTACAAATCGTACTTACGTGCGCCTCCTGACAGTACTTGCGTACTGGCGATGTGCACGGCAACATGTATATGCACAAGATGGCCTGGCAAGTGCGAGTACATGTACAGTACCGACACGTCGTTACTCGTACGGTGCTGGTGCTGGTGCACGACAACACGGGCAAGAGCGCTCCGTACGAGAGGCAAGGCAAACATCACCACTTCACACAACGTCTTGGGCGTCTACCATAATCTTCCTCGTGCCAGCATTTCCCCATCGTCAGCACTTCGTCTCGGGCAGAGATGGTACCGGCGCCGCAGACACACACAAAGGCAGCAGTGAGGAGGAAGAGACGGCCAAGGGCGGTGCGACAAAGCTCCTTTACCGCCACGTCAGAATCGGATTCGCCACGGCCTCGGCCAACGCTTCGTCGAATTTTCATCACGAGGCATCGCGGGATGCCGTCGGCAAACGGGAAATGGCCCAAAGAGTTTCCGTGATTCATCATGCACGGCTTCACTCGTCGATGCCGTACGTGGACAGCTTCCGTACCGCCTACCTTTCGCTCGGCTCGTCGTTTCCGCACCGTCGCCATGTCCCTCGTAACGCGGAGCCCCCTCCTTTCACCTGCAACGGACGGAGGGGAGGAATAGCTCTTGTCCTCTCGTTCTCTCAATGCAGAGCACCCTCCTTTTACCTGCAACGGACGGAGGGGAGGAATAGCTCTCTCTTTATCGTCCTCTCAACGCGGAGCCCCCTCCTTTTACCTACGACGGACCGAGGGGAGGAATGGCTCTTGTCCTCTTGTCCTCTCGATGCGGAGCCCCCTCCTTTCACCTGCAACGGACGGAGGGGAGGAATGGCTCTCTCTTTATTGTCCTCTCGTCCTCTTGTCCTCTCGTCCCCTCGACGCGGAGCCCCCTCCTTTCACCTGCGACGGACGGAGGCGAGGAATGGCTCTATCCTTGTCGCCCTCTCGCCTTCTCGTCCTCTCGTCCTCTCGTCCTCTCATCCTCTCGTCCTCCCGGCACCCTCGGTCCTCCCGTCAACCCCCCGTCGCCCCGTCACCGCCCCGACACGCGCCTCTCGAGCCAGCGTAGCGGCAGGTAGGCCAGCGCGGCGACGAAAAAGGCCACCTCGAAGCCGATGTCGCCCGTCTTCTCGCCAACCGGTCCCGTCCACAGCTTGGTGTTCATGAACGGCACGACGCAGCCAAAGGCGACGACAAAGGCGCCCATGGCCGCCGCTCCCCACGGCAGGAGGCTCGCCTTGTTCCACGCGGCCGGGTCGTACGAATCGAAGCGCCCCCGACGGAAGACGAGATGCTCCGTCATGACGACGGCGACAAAGGCGGCCGACCAGTAGCCGATGAGGGCGATGAAGTTCTCGAGGTTCTGCAGAAAGTTGCCGAGCGCCAGCGAGGCGATGGGCACGATGATGGCCGTCGTGACGATGGAGAAGACGTACCGCGGCACCCTCGAGAGCCCCGGCGCCAGCGTCTGCAGGTTGAGGGTGATGGCGTAAAAGGTGCCGCAGGTGTTGCCGAGCAGCGTCAGGCACAGCACGACGACGAGGAACTTGCCAAAGCCGTGCACGTTCGCGAGCATGGCCGAGAGGACGCCCCCCACGAGGTTCTCGTGGAACTGCAGCGTCCAGTCGGCGTGCAGCGGCAGCGCGCCGCCGATGGCCGCGCCGAGGATCATGAGCACGACGGTCGGCAGCAGGAGGCCCCAGTAGGCATAGTGGAAGGCGCGCCACGAGGGCACCTTGGGGTCGAAGTAGGTGGTGAAGTCGCTCGCGAGCGGCGCCCAGGGGATCTGGTAGCTCGCCACGACCATGCCAAAGTCGAGCACCTGGCGCGCCCGCGGCGGCTGCGGCGGCTCCCACTGCTCGTCGAGGTCCCTGCCGCCGATGCAGACGGTGACGAGGATGCTCACGAGGGCGACGAGGTAGGCGTACGTCTCGAAGGCGTGGAGCACCTTGAAGCCGGCAAAGGAGACGAGCAGCGACAGCACGGCGATGATGACGATGCCGACCGTCGCCGTCAGCCGGCCGTCGGACACGGCCGACAGGCACTGGCCGCCGAGGACGAGGACGATGACGGTGAAGCCCATCATGGTGACGAGGTTGAACAGCACCGGGATCGAGACGGCGTACCGGCCGAAGCTGTAGCGAGCCTGGACCATCTGCCGCATGCCCGTCTTGGGACCCCAGACGGTGAGGTAGCCGGGCGGGATGGTGGTGACGAGGCCGAAGAAGACGATGACGAGGGCCGAGTCCCGCAGGCTGAGGCCGTAGATGGTCGGGCCGAGCATGCCAAAGAAGATTCTACTCGACCGGCACGGACCGGGTCAGCACGCACGCGAGTCGAGAGGGGGGGACGCCCGAGGGAGAGCGACGACGCGGCTCACCCGAGAATGTTGGAGTTGATGGAGAACCAGACGGTAAAGATGTTGAAGAAGCGCGTGTTGGTGCGCTCCTCGACGGCCAGCGGACGGATGCCGTTCTCCTCGACGCGGCCCATGCGAAGGACCTTGCGCAGCAGCGACGGCCGCTCGACGTCTGCCTGCGCCTCATGGTCCTGGCCTTGCGCCGACAAAGTCTTGTCAATAACGTCGACGGTCATGGCGACGACGTGCGCGTGGGATGCTGTCGCCGCAAAGGACGTCCGAGTCAGCAGCAGCAACGAACGGCGATCGATGGACGAGGTTATTTATGATGAGCATGGAACGATCATGGCCCCGAGGAGATGCGAATCACCCGTACTTGTTGCCACCGGATCGACGGCCAGGACGACACCACGACGAGGACTACAAGGAATACCACCCGGCCCCGGGCGTCCCATGGAGCGCAACAGGATTCATACTTATACAACATCCTCTTATCATTTTTTCTCCTCGTTATTCTGCAGCGCCGGGCGGTTAATACCCACAACACCAACCCGTCCAGGTGCTGGATGGTGGGGGGGGTCCCTCTGCGCTCCAACCACTCGGCCTGGAGAATCCTCATCCACTCGCTCACGATAAGACCTGCGAGTACGGAGTATCACAACATATTACTTACAGTACATGTACACTTGCATGTACTTGCAGTACAAGTAAGTACAACAAGTTTGGATTATTATCAAGTTGCGCTGAACAGAGTAAGTAATACTGATACAGCACTCCGTACTCCGTACTTGCGGTGTACGGAGTATTATTCCTGGCATTATTCCTGGCATTATTCCCGGTATTATTCCTGGCATTATTGCTGGCATTATTGCTGGCATTTTTCCTTGTATTATTGCTGTATTACTGTGCTTACTTGCCTGTACTTGTAGGTACCTGGATACCTGCTCACAGTAAGTACATGTACATGCAGTGCGTGTTCTTAGCATGGCCATCAACAACACCGTCAACAACACCGTCCATCACCCACAACCTACACCATGAACGGCATGGACTCCGTACTGGGTACGAGAATGGCAGAGAAAGACGGCCATTTTCTTCAGGAACGGGACGGATGCAAGTGCACTCTGTTGACACGACCGGCTTCATACCCTGCTCACGGCGTGCCTGTTGACGGTGAAGCAGCCTTTTCCAGTGAGCGCAGAGACAACCAAGACACTAATGACAAGTACATGTACTTGTAATGCTAGGCAAATTGGACCGCCTGTGGTACTGACAAGTACACGACGATGTAACTTCTTGCACACCCACCCCAATACTTACTTACCGACACTTATAGGTAGTAATAATCCTTGCAACAGTAAGTTCAGTACTTACTTACACAACTTCAACTGTTGGCTCGCCCGGCAGCCAACACCAACAGAATGCCACGCAACCCCGCCCCGATGCTTCCGTCACATCGTCTCGACACCACCGTCGCATCTCATTCAACAAGATCATGTCAGAAATTTCCGCGGCCTCATGATCCCTGCTTGTGCCGCCGAAAGAAGCCGCCGAGCGCGCCCATCAAGCCACCCAGCATGTTCGCGTTGCCGCCGTCGGCCGTCTCGGCCCTCATGGCCCCCCGAATCCACCCCGGCAGCTTCCCCCGGATCCGGTCGGTGCCGTAGCGCCGGTCGGCGAGCACAATCGCCGCGTAGTCGCCGCGGTGCCGTATGGCCCGGCCGATGCTCTGGTTCACCGCCCGCATGCAGCCGTTCTCGTAAAAGTCCCGCGCCGCCTGCTTGCCCGCCGCCGCCGCCGCCTCCCCGGCCACGCCCCGGCCGAGGTTGAGCGCCGTCACCGTCGCCTCGACGTGCTCCATCTTCGCCTTCCACTCCGCCGACATGGCGTTGGGGTACGGCAGCCCGACGACGACGACGCACCGGCCCAGCCTGTCGGAGAAGTTGATGCCCTCGGACATCTTGCCCCCGACGACGCTGAGGAGCAGCGCGCCCCCGCTTCGAGTCGCCGCCGACGCCGCCGCCGATGCCTCGCCGCCGAGGATGGCGTCCGAGTATTCCCTCAGCACCTCGTCGCTCGACGCGCCCTTGGTCTCCCTGAGCACCGTCTTCCGCCCTTCGAGCCGCTCCCATATCGATGCCGTCCCTCCCTTCGCCCGCCACACGCCCACCACTTCGTCCAGGTAGCCGTAGCTGGGGAAGAAGACGACGACGCCGTCGGGCACCGCGGCGCACAGGTTCACGAGGGCGAGCCCGAGCTCGCGGATCATGGCCTCGTCGCGCCGCCGCCGGAAGCTAAACTCGAATGCCGGCGCGCCCGGCCGCGTGCCCGCGAGCGTCCAGACGCACAGGTTCTCCTTCGGGATGACGTGTCCGCAGCTGAGCGTCGTGAGCTTGCGCGCCTCGAGCGACGGGAACAGGTGGTGTCTGTAGTCGTCAAACGGCGACATGGTGCCGCCCGCGAGGATGACGGCGCGCGCGCTCGAGGCCACCGACGCAAATGCGTGCGTCGGCGAGAGGAGCAGGTACGACAGCTGCACGTCCGACGTCGAGAGCTTCGCGTAGAAGATGCGCCCTTCGGAGCTCGGGTTCGTGAGCGCCACGAGAAACGACACCAGCGAGTGCAGGACGGGCGTGCCGGCGCGCGCCTCGGCCCCGTCCTTGTCCTTGTCGACGTGCGCCGCGTAGCTCTCGATCTTGTACGCCAGCTTCGACCCTTGAATGTACCGGATCAGCTCAAACATGTTGATCTGGTCAATGTTCTTCGGTCGTGTCAGCTCGTTCGAGTCGACGATGCCATTTTCGTGCTGCCGAGCGTCAGCCTGTGTCGGCCAAGGTCCGTCGTTCGCTCCTCTTCCTCACCTCAAGACCCTGCGCCTTTTCCATCCACTCGCTCAGTCCGTCGATGACGCGCCCGACCCTCCCGACGTTGACGCGGTTCTCGCCCTTGAGCTTCTTCCCGAATCGCTTCACGTAGACGGCCAGCATGCTCCTCGCCCTGCGTAGCTCGCTGAGCTTCATCTCCGCCGCGTGCACGTTGGCCACGGCGTCCATGATGTTGTGCGCCTCGTCGATGATGACGACGTTGCCTTCGAGCTTGATCCCCAGCGCCTCTCGCGCGCTCCGCTGGAGCAGCAGCGGGTACGGCAGCGTGATGATCTCGGCGCCGGTGAGTGCCGCGCGCGAGGCGTAGTACGGGCAGACGGCCAGCGACTTTCCGAGCCGGAAAAGGTCTTCAATGTCCGGCAGCGTCGCGAGGGCCGTGTCGCGGAACTGGTGCGTCTGGCCGAGGAGCTCTTCCCTAGGCACGTACGCGCACTTCTTGCCCCCTTTGTTCTGCTGCAGCTCCGCGCACCGGTCGTTGATGGCCTGGACGGACCCTAGCCGCGACACCGACGGGTTGATGCAGAGCCGCTGCCGAGACGAGAGCGGTAGCATCTTGACGCTTTCCGATGCCGCCGCTTGATCCTTGGCCACCGACGTCGGCAGCGAAGATGGAAACGCCGGTCGACGCAGCTCGGTGATGAACTGCGAGAGCTGCGAGTGCGTTCTCGAGGTGTAATAGATCTACGACCGGTTACCATCGGATACGCATGCGCAGCTCGTGATGTCCTCGCACCTTGATGTCTTCCTTTGGCATGCCCTCGTCGTCGTCGCGCTTTTTCGGCCCCCCGAGGCCCATCCTCTCCAGCACCTCGCGCGATTCCTTGCTGAGGCCGGAGAGCGGATCATTCGCGAGGTCCGGTCCTTCGACGTCGAGGAGCCACTCGGCGTCCTCGTCCTCGGCGCTCTTCGGAACGCCCGCGTCGGCCGCCACCTCGACACGCCTTCGTTTCCGAGCCCGCTGCTCGAGGGCCTTCTCCTTCACCTGAAGGGCTACCAGTCGCTTCTCTCGGTCTTCCCACGCACGAACGAGCTCGTCTCTTTTGCGCTGCAGGAGCTGGTCGACAAGCCACGCCGGTTCACCCTTGAGTGCCTCGCCTGCCGCTCGCAGCTCGGCTTCGTGTCGGGTGGCCTTGTGGTTCCGCAGCCACGTCAACGAGGCACATATGAGAGACAGAGACTTGCCCTGATGCTTGTCAGCAGGAAAGGGGGAGAAGACGAAGAGGGCGAGCCGATGGCTGGCACGCGTACCGTTCCCGTTGGGCTCTCGAGTATACCGACTTGTCCATTGCCAGCCTCCAAGACTTGGTAGACGGTCTTCATGAAGTCGTTCTGCACATCATAGGGCGTGTACGGATGGTGAAAGTCCAGCTTCTCCATGCGATGGGCGACCACTTCAGCGCCATCGGTATCGTTCATGACTGCCAACCAATTTCAACGTCATGCTGCCGAAAGGCGCTGGAAAGTGCAATCTCTATACGGCGAATGGGCTCTACTGTACGTAAGTAGCAACAGTAGAAACAATAGTTGCAGTAGTTGGTAAGTGGGTGTACAGTTAGGTGCACAAGTAAGTAATTAACATGGAGCAAGCACGAGGATTACTGTAGTTGTTGTACGGAGTAAGTAAGTATGTAATTAATACGGAGTGCCGAGATGACGAGGCTGAATCCAAGATGCCCCTCATTGCCGTTCGTCGATTGTGGGGCTGCTGTCAGGCGGCAAGTCACCTGACGTCCCCCCCCCCCATCCATCCCCCCCACCAGCCCGTCCCTACCTCAGGTTAGGGCTGTGCTGCCCTCTCGCGTAACAATTTTCCGATCCGAGCCATCCAAGGGCTAGGCAGGCGTAAAATCATAACCACTCACTTCCAGCAGCCTTCGACGCAAAACATCGGAAAAGCGACAACAGCACCGACGTCGCCATGCCTACCCGAACTTCGAAGACCCGCAAGCAGTACGTTTCCCTGGATGGTTTCTCCTTCGACCCGCGTCGATTCGAGCGCGGTGGACCGTCGATTTCGACTCTCCGCATCGGCGGGAATGGAGGCAACACCAATCGCCGGAGGATATGTTGGGCTAACTTGTTCGCAGTCGCGGCCACGTCTCGGCCGGTAAGGGCCGTGTGGGCAAGCACCGCAAGCACCCCGGTGGTCGTGGTCTCGCCGGTGGTCAGCACCACCACCGTACCAACATGGACAAGGTTCGACGACGCAGAAACGCGAGCGACGAGGACGAGGGCTGACTCCGCGGCAGTACCATCCCGGTTACTTCGGAAAGGTCGGTATGCGGTACTTCCACAAGCAGCAGAACCACTTCTGGAAGCCCGTCATCAACCTCGACAAGGTATATATCTCTCGGAACAGCGTGATGCGGTTGTTTGGAGAAACGGCGGCGACGGCAGCGGCAGCGGCAGTGGCAGCGGCAGCGGCAGCTCAAGATCCAAACATCCGCATCAGTCGCTACCTGGCGACGGGGGAATAATCGCTGACATTTCGACAGCTGTGGACTCTCGTTCCCGCCGAGACCCGCGACCAGTACGTCTCCGGCCAGAAGAAGGACACGGTCCCCGTCCTCGACCTCCTCCCCCTCGGCTACTCCAAGGTCCTCGGCAAGGGCCGCCTGCCCGAAGTCCCCCTGGTTGTGCGCGCGCGGTGGGTGAGCAAGCTGGCGGAGAAGAAGATCAAGGAGGCTGGTGGTGTCGTCGAGCTGGTGGCATAATTTACCAACAAGGCGGTCACGAGTACAACGTGCCTTGGTCGTGCGCTAGGAGTCGGGGTTCAATTGCTTGCGGGATAACAATTCGGGGCCAGTCTTGATGGCGGAAAAATGTCAACTCCATGGCATCCTCTACCCCTGGCCTTTCTTGCATGTTTCGCCCACGGCGCCCGAGGCGTGATTCGCAGGGGAACATTCTGGGTCGGTCGGTTCAAGCATTGCATCGGGACTCCGAGACGGAGTCTTAACGAATACACACAAATCTGCCAGTTGGAGGGCGTCTGCAGCGGGTGAATCGTCGTGATGCGGCATGAACATCGAGAGCGGTACGAAAACAACGGCGGTACGAAAACAACGACGGCAGAACGTGCGACCGAGGCCGGCATCCCATCGTCGGTCGGAAGAGACGGGAGGTAAAGTGGCACGCCATCATGCCCCTCGCTCGGGGGCATGCACATGCGGCAGCGCCGTGTTTGTTTTTCATGTCTCGACCATTCATGGTTTTCTCACATTAGCACTACAGTAATGGCAAGTAGCGCGCCTTGCTTGGTATATCGTAATATGACGTGGTATTTTCATCCTCTGCATCTCCAAAACATGCCCGGCACATGTCAGTCCCATATCCCCTACGCCTGCAGCATGTCCACCTCGTCCTCGTCGTCGTCGGGCCCGTGCTCTTGGCTCCCCTGTCGAGGAAGGGCGAGAAAGTCGTGCTGCAGAGCCTCCTCGGCCGTGATCCTCCGCGAGGGGTCGAGCTCCATGCACCGCTCGAGGAAACGCACGGCCAGCTTCTCGTCGGGCGCGAGGGGCTTGTCCTCGCCGCGACAGGTGCTCCAGAGGATGATCTTCTCCATGGTGAAGCCCTGGGTGCCGATGGTGGGGATGGTGGTCTCGAAGACGCAGCCGTGCAGCAGGCCGGCGGCCTTCATGCGCTTCGAGCCGAAGATGGTGGCAATCTCGATCATGGCCTCGACGTCGTCGGCCGAGTTGAAGAAGGGGAAGCGCTTGGAGAGGATGGTGAGGAGGATGACGCCGACGGACCATATGTCGATGGCCGTCGTCTGCTCGGTGCACTTGAAGAGCACTTCGGGGGCGCGGAAGCCCCTCGTGCCGGCGCGGTTGGCTCGGCGCGACGGGCGGGTGTCGTTCTTGGGGTAGCCCGGCTGAGCGAGGGCCGTCGACTGGGCCCAGACCGAGTTCGCCTGGCGCTGCTTGCGGACCTCGCGCGGCTCGTGGCACAGGCAGGGCTTGCACTCGGAGCCTTCGCGCTCGGCGAGCCCAAAGTCGACGAGGACGCCGTGCTGCGAGGCCGGGTCGTAGAGGAAGTTGGTGGGCTTTATGTCGCGGTGGAGGATCTTGTGGTCGTGGACGCCTTGCAGGGCGGTGAAGAGGGAGCGTAGGTAGATGCCAATGTCCGGCATGGTCATGTCTCGGAAGTAGGATCGAAAGTCGCCGTGGCGGAAGTAGGGTAGGATGGCGACGACCTGGTCGGCGTGGCGGAAGGCCGTGATGAGCGGGCAGACGGAGGCGCAGAGACGCAGGTCGTGGAGGAGCTCGAGCTCGTTGAGGATGCGAGCAGGGCTCGAGGTGACGTATATCTTCTTGATGGCCACGTACCGAGGGCGGTGGTGACGGCGCGGTGAGGAGCGACTGCTCGATCGCTGCTGGCGCCTCAGCGGAGGGGGGGTCCATTTGGAAGCGTCGTCTTTAAAGTCCCAGCTGTTGTCGTAACGGCTGTAGTGGATGTCTTGGGCCTTGAAAACGGTGGAGAAGGTGCCTGGACGCCGGCGTCAGTACGGAGGCATGGCGGATGGGATGGGACGGGACGGGATGGGACGGGACCAGGGAAGCTGACCTTCGCCGATGCGCTTGATGAGACGGTATTTGTCCCGGAAGCCAGGAAAGTCTCGCGTCAAATTGTCCATGTCTGCCTGGACGCTGCTCTCGACGTGTTCGTCGTCGGAGCTCTCGTCCTCCTCATCCTCCTCGTCCTCCTCGTCCTCCTCGTCCTCCTCGTCCTCCTCTCCCGCCGCTTCCTCTTCTTGGGGCTCGGCGTCTTCCGACCGGGGCTCCTCGGTAGCGTCCCGTGCGTCATCGTCGATCATGACCTCTGTTTCTTCCGTCCGAGCGTCCTCGTGGATGTCAAACGGCGGCTCCTGAGGCTGCATGAGCCAGCCTGGCTCGAAAGTCGTGCCCATGATGGTGTCGTCTCCGGGATGAAGTCTGCCCCTGGGCATCCGCAGAAGCGGCGAGACGCTCTCGGCTTATCAGCAGGATCGAGGATGTGCCCGCGGTGAAGCAATTGGCCTGAGCTTGTTATGTTGACGACGCAAGGGTTGCAGCCGCATCGATCCTCGAAGCAGGGAACCTTGCCGCAGCAGATGGTGGGTGGTTGTGTGGCGGGGCTGTCTCTGTACCGTACAGTGTGCCTTTGGCGTATCGACGTGGTGTTGATTAGTTGCGTGTGCTGTAATGACTGTTATGAGTGCCACACGCTAAAGGTACAGGTACATGCCATTGTGGTGGAGATGCGCTTGTGCTCCGTACAAGCGTCGGCAGATACATGTACAGTATACCGTTGCGTGCCATGCAGTTGTGTACCTAGTAATGAATGTACCGCATGGACTAGCAGGCGAGATGTACTCTGTGTACATTTGCAGCACGTACAGCGCGGGTGCACTCACTAATACAGTGCGAATGCACTCACTAAGTGTGGTGGTCGTGGTGGATGTGGACAGGGGTGTTGGTTGGTGCTGGGCCGTTGGCTGGGCCTGACGCGCCAGGGCTCAGTGGCAGGCTGCGGGGGGCTTGAGACAGCGCGAAACAAAACAAAAACACCCCTGCGTTGCCCAGGGACATGCCACCATCACCACCACCAATCTTCCCCCTCAGCATCACGAAATCATCATCATCACGACAAGGCGATTGAGAGTTATCGCGTCCGTCCCAGCCGCCCGCGGAGACGGTCCCGCAACGACATCGAAACCAGTGCACCGCCGCCGGTGTGCCGCCATGGCCATGATGAATTTCGACATCAACGATGCTCTCAAGCACTACATGTCGGATCCGACGACGATATCGACGCCCGAAGCCGATGGCGCCCTCCTCGAGTGCGAAAACGACCCCGAGGGCCTCACTAATCCCGTCATCAATCCGGTCCTCAACCCCATCATCGATGCCGTCGCCGACAACCCCGACGCCATGATGCGTCCCCAGCACGTCGACTCGCTGCAGTTTCTCCTCAAGTGAGCCCGCCGCTTGCTCGCCTCGTCCCTCGACGTGCCCGCTGACCCGTCAGGTACACGTCCGTCTTGCCGACGCACGCTCTGAGCAAGATCTTCGACCTCGTCATGAGCGGGCTCGCCGCCGAGGCCGACGCCATCAGCAACGACATCGACTCCCCCGACGAGCAGGACACGCTCGCCCACCACAAGCAGCTTCTCGAGATGTACGGCTTCCTGCTGCAGTGGACCATCGCCGCCGTCGAGGCCAAGGCGGCCGAGAAGTCGTCGGTACCCGCCGCCCGGAGCCGAGGCAAGCCCAAAAAGGGCACCAAGGACGATTCGTGGGACTCGGCGACGCAGCTGCAGGCGGCACTCGAGGTCATGTGCAAGGTCTTGAAGCTCAAGCTCGCCAAGATCTTCCTTACCACGAGCGAGCGCGACACCTTCATCGGCCTGCTCACCCGGCCCGTCTACATGATCCTCGAGAGCGAGCAGCGCACCAAGATGACGCCGATCCGCATGCACTGCTTCAAGGTGCTCTGCGTCGCCGTCAAGCATCACGGTCACGGATACGGTAGGTCCCCCCCCGTCGGCCAACGGCGATGCCTCGGCGTCAGGCGCGGTGCTGACGAGCATAGCGGCACAAATCAACGTCATCCAGAACCTCACGTACTTTGAGCACCTCTCCGAGCCCATGGCCGAGTTCCTGCACATCCTCGCCGAGACGTACGACTACCCCCAGCTCACCGACGAGCTGCTGAGGGAAATCAGCAACAAGGAGTTCAACTCCAACGACACGCGGGGGCCCAAGTCCATCTCGGCCTTTATCGCGAAGCTCTCGGAGCTCGCGCCTCGGCTCGTCATCAAGCAGATGACCATGCTCGCGAAGCAGCTCGACAGCGAGTCTCACACCCTCCGCTGCGCCCTCATCGAGGTCTGCGGCAACATGGTCGCCCACCTCAGCCGGCAGGACGAGCGCAGCGAGAACCACAAGTCGCAGCTGAACGCCTTCTTCGACGTGCTCGAGGAGCGGTTCCTCGACGTCAACCCCTACTGTCGCTGCCGCACCCTGCAGGTGTACATGAGGCTGTGCGAGCTCGAGCAAAAGTTCCCCAAGCGCCGGCAGAAGGCGGCCGAGCTCGCGTGCCGGAGCCTCGAGGACAAGAGCAGCAACGTGCGCAGGAACGCCATCAAGCTGCTGGGCACGCTCGTCAAGACGCACCCCTTCACCGTCATGCACGGCGCCCAGCTCTCCCGCAAGGAGTGGCAGCAGCGCCACGACAAGGTCGAGGAGGAGCTCAACGCCCTGCAGCCGCCCCCGGGCATGCCGGGCCTGGGGGGCGTCAACGAGGCCAACGTGACGGTCGACAACGATCTCCTAGACGAGGCCACCGAGGTCGGCTCGCCGCAGAAGCCGCAGCGGCCGATGACGGACGAGGACAGGGCGGCGGCCGTCCGCAAGGCGAGGGAGGATGCGGCGACGGGCGAGGCCATCGAGAAGCTCACGCTCACGAGGCGGTACTACAACGAGGCCCTCAAGTTCATCGACGTGCTGCACGACGCGACGGCCATCGTCTGCCAGCTGCTCGGCTCCAAGAACAAGAGCGAGGTCATCGAGGCCATCGACTACTTCGAGATCGGCGACGCCTACAACATCGAGCAGAACAAGCTCGGCATCAGACGCATGCTGCGCCTCATCTGGACCAAGGGCAACAGCGACGAGGGCAAGGGCGTGCAGATGCACCTCATCGAGTGCTACCGGAGGCTCTTCTTCGAGGCGCCCGAGACCTTTAGCCCCAACGACGCGGCCAACTACGTCGCGCGCAACATGATCAGCCTGACCTTTGGCGCCACGCCGGCCGAGCTGACGTCGCTCGAGCAGCTGCTGGCGACGATGATGGACGCCGGCATCATCCCCGACGTGGTCGTCTCGAAGCTGTGGCAGGTCTACGGCGTCCAGAGGCGGGAGATTTCGCGGACCCAGCGGCGCGGCGCCATCATCGTGCTCGGCATGCTCGCCACGGCGAACCCCGAGATCGTCATCGGCGAGATCGAGACGATGCTGCGGACCGGGCTCGGGTCCCACGGCCGCGACGACCTGCAGCTGGCCAAGTACACGTGCATCGCCCTGCGCCGCATCAACCCCGTCGGCCGCCAGGCGAAGGAGTCGACGGCCAAGTTTGCCCGCCTGCCCAACGACCACGCCGTCTGCCGGCGGTTGGCGGCCATCAGCGAGGTGCCGTCGGACAGCAAGGAGTGGTACGGCGTCGCCGAGCAGGCCATCAACGCCATCTACGCCATCTCGAAGCACCCGGACACGCTCTGCTCGGCCATGATCCGGCGCAAGACGCGGCAGGTGTTTGGCCGCGGCCGGTCGCCGTCGCCCGCGCGGCCGGCCACGAGCGACGAGACGCGGCCGGTGCCGGACCTCGCCGACGCGACGACGCAGCCGGGCCACCAGGCGCCGTCGCCGTCGCCGTCGCCGCCGAGGAAGCGCGACAAGGCCGTCGCGCTCTCGCAGCTGCTCTTCGTCGTCGGCCACGTCGCCATCAAGCAGATTGTCCACCTCGAGCTGTGCGAGCTCGACTTTAAGCGCAGGAAGCAGGAGAAGGAGAAGATGGCGGGCGGCAAGACGGACAAGGAAAAGGAGGACGCCGACGAGCTGGATCTCATCGGCGGCACGACCGAGGACGACTTCACCGAGGCCATGGCGCACATCCGGGAGCGCGAGCTGCTGTACGGGCCGAGCTCGCTGCTCGCCCTCTTCGGGCCGCTCGTGTCGGACGTCTGCGCCAAGAACAACGTGCACGCCGACAAGGGCCTGCAGGCGGCGGCGACGCTGTGCCTCGCGAAGCTCATGTGCGTGTCGTCGGAGTACTGCGAGGCCAACCTGCCGCTCCTCATCACCATCATGGAGCGCTCGCCCGACGCGACGGTGCGGTCCAACGCCGTCATCGCCCTCGGCGACATGGCCGTGTGCTTCAACCACCTCATCGACGAGAACACGGACTTTCTCTACCGCCGGCTCGCCGACGACGACGCGTCGGTGAAGCGGACCTGCCTCATGACGCTGACCTTTTTGATCCTCGCCGGCCAGGTCAAGGTCAAGGGCCAGCTGGGCGAGATGGCCAAGTGCCTCGAGGACGAGGACCGGCGGATCGCCGACCTCGCGAGGATGTTCTTCACCGAGCTCAGCACCAAGGACAACGCCGTGTACAACCACTTTGTCGACATGTTCAGCCTGCTGAGCGCCGGCGGCCGCATGGACGAGGAAGCCTTCCGGCGCATCATCCGCTTCCTGCTCGGCTTCGTGGAAAAGGCAAGTACCAGCTCCGCTCGGACGAATTCGCCCGCTGACCGACGGCCGCAGGACAAGCACGCCAAGCAGCTCGCCGAGAAGCTCGCGGCAAGGTTGGCGCGCTGCGAGACGGAGAGGCAGTGGAACGACGTCGCCTTTGCGCTCGGGCTGCTGCCGCACAAGAACGAGGAGATATCGAAGCTCGTGTCGGACGGGTTCCGAGTCGTCCAGACGGCCGCGTAGGGCGCATGACGGGCATCATGTCGCATGGTGGACGGAGTTTGGTTGCTTTCACACGACATGTACACTTACCAAGCTGACGTTGTGGGCTGCTCATGAGTACAATCGATTTACGCACATGGCATGACCAATTCTTTCCCGTCGTACGCGTGCAGTTGGACGAGATATATCCAAGACTGGCCGACGTCGACGTGGTCTTATTGAATGGGAGGACATGAAGCGTCACCATACACTATTGTTGAATGCGTCACCGAGGATGCCGTTGACATTGTGCCACTCCTTGCAGTAGAGAAGGGAAGCGAACAAGTTGCAGTAGAGCGATGAATGCACAGTCATTGATGAATTCTATCATGAGAAGCATGTGCCTATTTGCTCGTCCATTGTAGGACGATGACCAGCGTGTATAGGGTAGCTTCCCTGGCTGCGCCCGTACCGATGCTAGCCGTACTACTCAGTACGGAGAGGAAGATTTCCGCCGTCGTACGGCAAAAGGAGATGTCAATTAAACGGTCAACGGTGCGATGATGAATACATGATTATTTTACCTTTGTGCATCCTGTACCGCCAATGATGGCTCTCAACTCGGGAAGCGCCAACAGGTCGGAGTTGCATGTAGAAGCCAACATGATGATTTCTACCATCGTATTTATTGATCCATGAGGAGCCCCTCTTCTCCCGTGAGAGACTGTCTCCTAGAGGCTAGCCTTGTACTTATGAGCAGCCTCGTCACATGACCCATATATATGACTCCTGGCAGTAGGAGTACGTTGGAACAGAGCACTCATCAACCATGCAGCGTTGCTGTCCCAAACTCCCCAGACCAAAGACGAACAGGTGCGGAACTTGATCTACAGGTGCTCGCCTCGTGCTGTAGCCGTCACTATCTAGGTTGCTTGGATGCCTCGCAGAAAGCTCTGGCCCCGAGGCACATGAAAGTGAACAGCAGCAAAGGCCATCCGAGTCACGAAGCAAAATGGACGACAGGGCATAGAGGCAGGCCTTCGGGCGAAAGATGGCCCAACGCATCCTCTGGAATAACGGTCATTCGAAACATGGCCAAGAATTGATGGAGCAAGATTGATGGAGCAACTTGATGGAGCAACACGAGCAGCATCACTGTAGGAGCTGGTAGGTGTGCTCCGTACATGCAAGTATGTGCAGTACTGTGCCACTGTAGTTACAGCACTCACAGTACTAGCTACCTAGTAGTTATAGGTGTCCGTTGACGGCAACCATCTCGCCCGCCTTGCCACTCAGGGCGCCGGATCCCGTATTACCTAATCCAAGCCAGGGGCGCACTAGGGGGAGGTGGCTGTTGCGCTGTGGCGTAGATTCTGCGACCTCCCCATCATCGTCTTCTTCGTACTCTCTGCGCTGGTTCTCCGTATTTATACTTGTGATGGAGTACTGTATACTTGCATGTACTTGTGCTCGTTCCGCTGGCAAGTACTCCGTGCAGCTCTACAAGTGCAAATAGTGACTGTGGCATCGTTCACCGTGCAGGCCAGGACGAGCCAGAACAAGCAGCGCCATCTCTCGCCATTACTCAATTGCTTCCACACAGATAATCCAAACGACTTTCTTCCGTATGCCAGCGTCTATGGAGCATCGGCTGCGTAGCCCGACAATTTTGGTGAGTACGACGTGATGTATTCGTCGATGATGTGCTGCTATATCCTCCGTGCAAACGACCAATTTACAGCACTGGACAGTACTTGCCTAGCAGTGTCGTAGGTGTTAACAGGCGGTACAGAGTACTTGCGTCTCCCGTACAGGTACTTGGTTAGGTGCAAGTAATACGGAGTAGTACGTGCAAGTATAGTACGTGCAAGTAATAGTAGGTTTGAGTACGGAGTACGGAGTACTTGCATCTCCCTGTACTGGTACTTACCGTAGTTGGGTGTACCCCGTACATGTGCAAGTAATAGTACATGTAAGTAATTAATCCGTACACCTACCAGTATTGATACTGCACAGCAAGCAAGTACTTACTGTGCACACCAGTATGGAGTACAGTATTACAGAATGAATACAACAAACACATGCACGAGCATGCTCTGAACAGATATTAAATCCCTTCTGTGCAACCCCAGGCTACAAGTTCAAGTTCCTACACCTAGTACCGAGTGTTTTTCCAATAGAGTACTCCGTACTCCGTACTCCGTACAGTAGTAGCAAGTACATACTGTACAACGTACATGTACATACTGTACAACGTACATACTGTACAACGTACATACTGTACAACGTACATGTACATACTGTACAACGTACATGTACATACTCCGTACTGTACAACGTACATGTACTTACTTACAAGTACACAGACCAAGCCCCTCAAATCACCTGACGTTCCACGTGTGCTTCAAGGCCGTCATGCTTGTCTCGCCACTCGACTCGCGAGCGCCCGAGGGACCTTTGGCACTACCGGATGCGGTAGCTGACGTTCGTTGCCGACTCGACACCCGGCTGCCACCAAAGTAGCTCTTCATGAGAGGGCCCACGGCCGACGAACATACTGGCACAATCATCTGACCCGACAGACACCGAGCTATTTGTTTTGTTCATTTCTTTCTTTCCCATCGAGGGCTCGAAGACGACGAGCTTCTCGCCCCGACCGATTGGTTCTTCGACCGCGACCTAGTGCACTCCTGTCCTCGACAGCGTCGAGGCTGGCCGTCGAGCATCATCGTTGCCGCTCCTCGAGAGACCTCACAGACGGCGAGGCAGGCCATGGGCTTGGATCGTGCTCGTGCGCCGAGTAGGACCGCGACCGGGGACGTCTTTTAGGTGCGTCGTCCGCCTACCGACGTGGACGGGATGACGGCTGACATTGAACCCTCCCCCCCCTCTCTAGCATCACCCAACATCGTTTGTCCCATATCTTTTCCCATCGACGCAGGCCCCGACCCGACATGTACGACAAGGTCGTCTCGCTGGGCTCCCGCCTGCACTACCCCATCACCATCACGAAGCTCCTCAAGTCGCCCGGCGACGCCCTCCGGAAGCAGGAGAACATTGTCGAGTACAAGTTCGGCTGGCGGCGCCGCGTCAACGACGACGAGTGGGTCGACGAGACGACCTACACCGAGTTCGACAGCCCGGCCGAGGGCAAGCTCAAGGAATGGCGCATCCGCGAGGGCCAGGTCATCGGCGCCGACACGCCCTGCATGACGGTCGAGGAGGCGTGCGGGCACGAGGTCCAGATCCAGGGCCTCTGCAGCCTCTGCGGCGCCGACATGACCGAGGTCAACTGGGCGAGCGAGGAAAAGGACACGGACCGGGCCATGATCAACATGACGCACGACCAGACGGGCCTCATGGTCAGCGAGAACGTGGCCAAAAAGGCCGAGCACGACACCCAGAGGCGCCTGCTCCGCCAGCGCAAGCTCAGCCTTGTCGTCGACCTCGACCAGACCATCATCCACGCCTGCATCGAGCCGACCATCGGCGAGTGGCAGGCCGACCCGTCGAACCCGAACCACCAGTCGGTCGAGGACGTCAAGAGCTTCCAGCTCAACGATGACGGCCCCGCCGGCCTCGCCAGCGGCTGCACCTATTACATCAAGCTGCGACCGGGCCTGCGGGACTTCCTCCGCGAGGTGGCCGCCATGTACGAGCTGCACGTATACACCATGGGCACGCGCGCCTACGCGCTCAACATTGCCCGCATCGTCGACCCCGACCGGAAGCTGTTCGGGAACCGCGTCATCAGCCGGGACGAGAACGGCAACATCACGTCCAAGAGCCTGCAGCGCCTCTTCCCCGTGAGCACGAACATGGTGGTCATCATCGACGACCGCGCCGACGTCTGGCCGAGGAACCGGCCGAACCTGATCAAGGTCGTGCCGTACGACTTCTTCAAGGGCATTGGCGATATCAACTCCAGCTTCCTGCCGAAGCGCACCGACATCCTCCCGGCCGCCTCGCCCCAACCGCTCGCCGCCGCCGCCGCCGCCGCCGCCGCCGCCCCCGACGCCCAGGGGGGCTCGCCCGAGGCCAAGGCGTCGCCCCTCGACGAGCTCGCGCGCATGGGCGGCGCCGACGACGAGGCGAGCCTCGAGCTGCAGGCGCGGGAGCAGGAGAAGACGCTCGAGAAGCAGCTCGTCGACCGGCCGCTGCTGCACATGCAGGAGGAGCTCGACAAGGAGGATGAGCTCTCGGCCCAGGCCTCGGACGACGCCGGCGGCGCGCCCGCCCACCACGCCCGCCACCGGCTGCTGAGCGACGACGACGAGGAGCTCATGGCGCTGCAGGACCACCTCACCGACCTGCACACGGCCTTTTACGAGACGTACGACCGGCGACGTGACGACCGGAAGCAGTCGGAACCGACGCACCCGCCGGGGCACGCGAGGGTGCGCAGGAGGTCCGTCGACGACGGTGTCGACCTGTCCATGGTGCCCGACGTCGGTGACATCCTCGACGAGCTCAAGTCCAACGTGCTCTCGGGCCTCGTCATCGTCCTCTCGGGCCTCGTGCCGCTCGGCGTCGACGTCGAGAGCTCCGAGATCGGCATGCAGGCCCAGAACTTTGGCGCCCAGGTGCTCGACGGCGTCTCCCGACGCGTCACCCACCTCGTCGTCTCGACGTCGCGGCCGCGGACGAAAAAGGTGCAGCAGGCGGCCAAGATTCCGACCATCAAGATCGTGAACCAGAACTGGCTCGTCGACTGCCTCAGCCAGTGGCGCCGGCTGGAGGAGAGCCCCTACTTTTTGGACATTCTCGACCAGGACCGCGAAAAGTCGGACGACTCGACGGAGCCCTCGTCCGAGGCCGAGGACGAGGAGGCCAACGATCTTAAGGGCTTCGACTGGGACATGGCCGACAAGGACCTCGAGGAGTTTCTCGACGACGACGGCGACGACAACGACGACGACGACGGCGGCGATGAGGACGAGTCGGACGGCGCCGAGAGCGGCGGCGACGCGGAAACGGCGAGCGTCGGCACGACGGATTCACGCAAGGCCCGGAAGCGGAAGAAGGCGGCCGACGGCGACGACTCGGACGCCGACGGCAGCGTCGCCGGGGAGAGTCTGCTGGCCAAGAAGCAGCGCCTGTCGCGCGGCAGAGGCACGTCGGCGCTGCGGTCGGTGCAGACGCTCAACAACGGGGATTCGGCGAGCAACGGCGATGGCGCATCGCAGACGACGCACGACAACTTTGACGACGACCTCGAGAGGGACCTGCTGGCAGAGCTGGAGGCGGCCGAAGCGTAGCGCGTAGCCCGTCGGGCGCCGCGGCATCGCCGTCTCACGAGACCATGTGGCTTCACCAACTTTGCATATCTGATCTGCGTTTTCTACGAGACGACGGCATGGCGATGGGATTGGCTTCGGAGCGTCTTGTATGGGGGCCGACGGAGTCTGGATTGCGTTGCTTTGCAGGGAAAATTCGTCCGTGTTCGAAGCAGTCTAGTAATTATACCCCGCATCGAATGCAGATCCTGGGTGCATGCCCGCGGCGTGGGTGATGTGACGTGAGGGCGTTGTCATCTGGGACGAGCCCGTCAAGGCCGTCAAGGCCTATCAAGGCCCGTCAAGGCCTATCAAGGCCCGTCAAGGCCTGCTTCACACAATGTTCCATCCGGACAGTAGGTGAACGGCGACACTCCTGGACAGCCGGCCATGGATGCCGCGGGGACGTCGTTGACGGCTGCACCGCATCGGTTCGCCGAGCAAGCCGAAACGTGCCATGCGAGACGAACATGATCGACTTGTTCGTCGTTCGCCGTGGCCCGACAGGCTCCGTGTCCGTGTGTGACTGGCACAAGGGCGGAATCGGAATCGGATGCAGTCACGCGAGGAGCCCGGGACCGCTCGTGGGAGTAGGTCGAGATGGCCGGGGTTGGACAAAGCGAATGACATTTCTTGGCCATCGACGTCGGCGTTTCACCACCTGCTTCGTCCGTCCGTCCGTATATACAAGTCCATGACGCCCTCCCCAATCACTCTTCCGTCGGTGCGGGGGCCACGGCAAACGTCGGTCTCACAAATCTGCTCGAGCCTGTCAGTGATGGAGCTCGGCGTCACCGAAGGAGAAGGGCGGCGCACCTATCGCTATGGTACACTTTGGTGTTCTCGCCCATGAGGGCCTTTTCGCGCTTCTGGTCGGCCAAGTAGCGCCGCACCTGGTCCCGGTCCTCCTCTGCTTGAAGGAGGGGAATGAGGTGGATGCGCGCCCACATCTTTTCCCGCGCGAGTTCGCTGCGAAGGGGGAGGCGTCCATGTCAGTGACTGGGGGCCGGCCGGGTTGCGGGGGAGGGCAGACGTACTTGGCTTCGCGGATGCCGTGGACCAGCTTGTACCAGCCGTAGCCCATGACGGCGCCCATGCCAAGCAGGAGGATGCCGGGGCGGAAGCCCTTGGCAGGGAGATTGCGCTGCGGTGCATTGTCAGATTGATTTGAAACCGCTGCGTTTGCTCTGCTTCCTTCATCCTAGCAGCTTCCGCTCCTCGGGGCGGGCAAGCGCACAAGTGGCTCACGCCGACCATCGAGGTTGCAGCTGGAATTCGAAGCTCAAGCGGAAGCTGAGGATGGAGAATGAAGGCTGGCAGTTGAGGCCGGGAGCTGATGCCGGGAGCTGCGTTCAGGCGTACCTTGTACTGGACGGGCTCGTACCCGCCCTTTGGCGGCATGTCCTGCACCATGTTGGGCAAATGTCGCTTTGTCGTTCCCCTGGTCGATGGATGGGTATCAAATTCGAAAGGGACGTCGTTTCTCGCCGCCGCTACCGTCGCGGTGAATGAGGTGGAAACAGTTTGGCCGTCCGTCGTCGGGCTTGAGGCTGTGGTGGATGTTGTTTTCGGGAGCCATGGAAATAGCCGGATTACGTAATACGTCCACCACCTCAACCACCTCACAGTAGGAGAGCGAGCATCTTGCGAGCGATCTGCCGTCTCTAGCAATCCGAGTCGCCGATGATTGCCACGTCGTGCATCTTGCGAGCGATCTGCCGTCTCTAGCATTCCGAGTTGCCGATGATTGCCACGTCGTCCGTTGCCGAGTTTGACGACAAAGCCATCCGAAACCCGAAACAATCCGAAATGAAAGATGAACCAGTCAGGTGGAAAACGAGGCAGGTGGAAAGCGACGAGTGTCGATGGCTTCCAACGTTCAGATCAAGCATGTGCCAAGCTGGCCTGTGAGGAGGAGGATCCCCAGTGTGTACTTGTGCGTCCATTTTCCTCCCGAGATGCATCCATCTGTGGTTGCGATGGACCCTTTATGCGCTCTATACTCGTATATACAAGCCCACTGGTTGTTGTCATGGTTGCCGTCATGGTTGCCGTCATGGTTGCCGTCATGGCGTCGCCGTAGGCGAGGGGCTTTGGGCGTAATAGGAGACCACACATGCATGCGTTACGAAGCAGCATGGGGGGGGGGGGGGGAGCAATACACCTTCTTCGACGTTCCCTCGCCAAGCGATCCATCCAACTCTAGCCCGCCTTTTGTTTTCTTCTCACCCACACCTCCTTATCAGCATCGTGCAAGGCCCCTTTCGTCTCTTCCGTCGACAGCTCCTGTCGGGCGACGCTAGGTTCACGCAGCTGAACTTCCCACACCTTGAGCTCGTAGCTGCCGCGATCCGCCTTGCCGGTGAACAAGTCAAAGGACCAACCGTGCCTTGAGCAGGTCAGACCAGCGCTGAGGACGATTCCAAAGTCCTCAATGTCGAAGAGCTCGCCGTGCGAAAGGGGAAAGGCCTCGTGCGGACATTGCTGGACGCCGTAAGCCGATGCGGCGGCCATCGAGGCGCGGCGTGGGACTCACATGGTCGACGGCGTGAAACTTGCCCTTGTATTGAAAGACGAGAAGCTCGTGCTGGAGACCCGCGTCGTCGTCGGCGTCCACCTTCCTCAGCACCCCGGAGGGAGGAGGCTCGCCCATGCTCGGCATCTGGAACAGTTTGCCTCCGGCCCGGAGAGTCGAGCGGCAGGGTGGCGGAGGCGACGAGTCGTCATGTTCGAGGCCGAGGTCGGGAAAGGACGAGGCGAGGCCGACGCAGGACCACTTGGCTTCCGGCCGAGACGGTGACTTGAATGGATTCCATGACATGTCCGGAATACGGGGCGTCGAAGCCGCTGTCGATGCACGACCGACTCTCAGTTTGACGAGTCCATGTTTGCGTAGAGTACTTTTTCTAGTCGTTCATGGAGCAGCATGTTGGAGCAGTATGTGTCACGTGCAAGGAACGTTGGGGTGTGGGTGTAGGTGTACAGTGCTAATTATGTACAGAGTAAGTAATTGTATTACGATATTCAAAGGCACTTGA
The DNA here is from genome assembly GCF_001625195.1 of Drechmeria coniospora. Classification (NCBI taxonomy): domain Eukaryota; kingdom Fungi; phylum Ascomycota; class Sordariomycetes; order Hypocreales; family Ophiocordycipitaceae; genus Drechmeria; species Drechmeria coniospora. Next base: position 12,414,383 of record NC_054389.1, on the reverse strand, counting down.
CGCTTTCCATCCAAGCACAACTGCACGGCACTTGCAGTACAATTATTACTTGTAATTAAGTGTACTTATTGCCCACCTTGTTCATCTCTGGTAGCCTTTCTTGGTTCACTTGGCACTTGTCCGATTTATTATTGTTACTTGCATATCATGGTTGACCACATCCTCCACAAGGCCCCCCCTCCAACACTGTGCGCATAACCCAAGGCCGTGTCAAGGCTTTGCCAGAGGGAATACTTTGACGCCGCATCCAGTCGGCTCTGCTACCTTGATGGAGACGCAAAGGAGGAAATACCGTCTGTGATATTGTACGGAATGCATCATTCGGGGATGGAGGGACAATGGCGGCCATGTGAATTGATGTTGGCGATTCGAGTTTTCGCTCCTCCACGGAGAACGGCTTCTCTGTACTGTGCTGCACGGTACGATTGACGTTGAGTACTTGTACTCATGCACAGTAATAGTACTGCTATGAGCACAGTACGTAATTGCAAGTACTACAAGTACATGTAAGTACATTGAACGAACTGTAAGTACTTGCTGTACGGTACGATTGACGTCAGAGTACTTGTACTCTGTACAGTAATAGTACTGCATGAACACGCAATTGCAAGTATTACTACAAGTACATGTACCCTGAACGAACTGTTCTCCGTACTGTGCTGTATACAGCATATACGTGTACTCCGTACTTGTACTGTGCAAGGAGTACGGCCTGGGCGGCACAGGATTGGCTAGGATCGTGCAGGTGCATGATGATTGAACAAGGTAATTTACAGCACTCCGTACAGTACGACAGGGGAGGTTAGTGACAAGAATACAGGGCAAATGCCAGAGCATTACGGAGTACGGCACTTGCACGCATGTGCTGTGGGCACTGGACGGCTCGTACGGAGTACTTGCACTTGTACGGGGTATGTACTCCGTACAGTATTCCATAGTAATTACTGCACAGTATTACTTGCACTGGTGCTCCGTACTGTTCGGTGTACTCTGTTCATGTACAACTACTTGCGCAGTACGGAGTAGGGAGTAGGGAGACAAAATTGTCGATTCAATTTGTAGGACCGGCGCTACCAAAACTGAACCATTAGTTTTGTCGAGTTACTGCAGGTAAGTACTTGAGTAAGTAGGTACTTACTTGCGCTGACAACGCATCAAGTGTACCAAGTAAGTATACAGTAAGCACGCAAATAAATCGATTCGAATCAACACTGTACTGTCATTACGCGGCAACCCCAGCAGATCTCGTCACGACCCGAACAACCACCCAAACCGAGCATCTCGCTGGCATCGTCACCTTTGGCAGCGAAACCCGCAGCATCGTGTCGACATCCTCCTTCGTCAGAGGGCCATGCCGTCGCCGTCGACATCCGCATCAGCCGCGCGCCGCCTTTCGCACCACCGTTGATCCGCCTCCGTCGGCCGTGCTGCTCGTTCGCCCGCGGCTCATTGTCCGTCCTGCTCCGACGCCGAGCCTACAACGCGGCGACGACATGCTCAAGATGGAGAACCCCGTCCAGTGGCTCGTCGCCACGCGGACCCGTCGTCGAGTGCTCATCCGCGTCGCCGCCCTCGTCGTCGTCGTGCCCCTCTTCCTGCAATGCGTCCTCGCCTACCTCCTCGGCGGCGACGCTCGACTGCTGCCGCCGGCGCTGCAGCACGCCAAGAACGTGCTCATCGTCACCGCCCACCCCGACGACGAGTGTCTCTTCTTCTCGCCCACCATCCTCGGCGTCCTCGACAGGAACCACCGCATCAGGGGCGGCTTGCTCGTCATGTCCACCGGTGCGTCTCCCGTCCTCGCCCCGCCCCTCGCCGTCCGGCGGCGGCCCTCGCTGACGATGGATGCAGGGAACAACGACGGCATCGGCGAGACACGCAAGAAGGAGCTCCTCGGTTCCTGCGCGGCCCTGGGCATCGATTCCTCGAGGTGCGTCGCGCTCGACCATCCGGAGCTCCAGGACAACCCCAAGCTCTGGTGGAACACGACGTTGATCGAGTCCATCGTCGGAGAGCACGTCGCCAAGTGGGACATCAACGCCGTACGTTCTCGCCACTCCCTCGCCGCCGGCGGTCGGCCGCTGACACGGTCTCGCAGATCATCACCTTTGACGAGGGTGGCGTCTCGGGTCACATCAACCACCGCGCCGTGAGCGCTGCCGTGAGGTATGGCCCACCATCCCTCTGCCATCTCTCTGCCATCCCTCTGCCATCTCTCTGCCATCCCTCTGCCATCCCTCTGCCACCCCTCGGCCATCCCTCTGCCATCCCTCTGTCATCTCTCTGCCATCCCTCTGCCATCCCTCTGCCACCCCTCTGCCACCCCTCGGCCACCCCTCGGCCACCCCTCGGCCACCCCTCGGCCACCCCTCGGCCACCCCTCGGCCACCCCTCTGCCACCCCTCGGCCACCCCGCTGCCACCCCTCGGCCAACTGACCAACGTACGCCGATAGCGAATACGTCGCGAATGACGCCTCGGCCCCGCCGGCCTTCAAGCTCGTCACCACCGCCGTGCTTCGCAAGTACTCGGGCCTCCTCGATCTACCCCTCACCGCCTTCTCCTTCACCTGGAGGCTGTTCGCCGCCGTCTTCTTTCCCTCGGATGAGGCGGACGCTCAGTACAGCACAAAGGCGCTCATCGCGAGCACCTGGAATCGCTATCTGCTGACGCGCAGAGCCTTTGCGAGCCACGACAGCCAGTACTCGTGGGACCGGCACTTGTACATGATCCTGAGCCGTTATGTGTGGTTTAACGATTTAACGAGGATACCCGGCAAGGCGTGACGCGCTTCGTCTTTGCCATCGAATGGGAATTTTGCATAGACGTCGGAGGAAGCATACATGGCCGCTGCAATCTTACATGGCACTGCTTGCCACTGCTGTGCCCCGCCATCGGTCGTTGTGCGTGACAGATTCCCGCCACGGCACCCGCTTCATCCGTTTGTACGAGCATGGACGATTGATTGGACGTGTCTTCCACCCTTTCCGTTGGTATCCCGCCTAGTCCACGATACGTCTTCATCCGAGTGCCCAAACTCTTTCGGCCTTGCCACCGATACGGCCGTGCAATTCGATGGGTATGATTCAACGAGGAATCGATGGTCATGATTGGATGCTACCTCGCACCATATGCGTTGCAGGATGCATCCGATACACATGTACGGAGTACGGTGTCGAGCGTTTCAAATCCCTGCACTCGCTGGATGAGGTCGGACTGCTATAGTCCATCTATGGCACCGACACTGTACATGCAAACTCGCAAGCACTCTACGGTTCAGCATATCTAGTTGATGCTGTACGGAATTCAGTCAGATGGACGAGCGACGTGCTTGTACTCCGTGCTGCCGTCGGACTAAAGATATTGCTTGGACCGAGTAGCCGGTACAGTTACCGCTAAATTACATAGCATAGTACTCGCGTCGTTTACTTGTACTTGTACACGTAGTACTCGCGTATAGCAATGAATTTGCCCTCGACGACGAAGCTTCCACCACGCACCCTGTGCTATTCTAACCATCCACGACATCAACTGTGGCCGCCGCCCTGTCAAACGGACGTGTCCGCCGTGCATGCCAGCCAAGGAACCTAGTGGTCTGGTGAGGCAAAGACAAAATCAAGCTTACCGAGGGCTAATTTAGGCTGATCGCTGCAGCATACCAGCCGACGCTGGCCCGGACGTTTGGCCAAGATTCCAGCTTCGACCTCGATGAGCCTGCCAAGCCGCCGGCGAACTGCTTACAACGCTGGAAGCTGGCAAGCTCGCGCCAGGTGTCGTGATGGCTATCCATAGTAAGAAGTCTGCCTCCCAAACATGCGTCTCTCGTCGAGCTAACCCGCCTTGTATGTGTTGTCTCTCTTTCAACCATGTTCAAGGCGGCTGCGGATTTTACGTTGTAACCTGGCCGCTTCACCCGAGGACAAAGCGACGCCGCCATCGCAGGGTCGTGGAATGGCTACCTCATGCCTGGCGGCCAATGGAGGACCGACGCGCTCACGATTCCAGCACACGTGAGGACACGCCGAGATACCAGTTTCGGAAGACAATCAAGGTCAAACAGAAGCCGACGAAAGGGCATGAGAAGAACACGTCCTGCGTGACAGCCACTACGGCTCGCAGTGTCATGATCTCGTGCTTCCTTAAGTGAGCACCTGCCTGCTGTGTCTCCCGGCTCTTTCGGCTATCCTTTCGCATACTTTGATCCGGCGGAACGAAGCCGAATGCGTGTGCAACCATGGCTGCGTTTCGATTGCTTCACTATTCATCATGGCTTGCGTTCGGCGCTCTTGCGAGCTCCGCCTCCACAGAGAGCGCAGAGCAGCATGGCTCGACGGTGCTGGTGGAGCATCTGCCGATGCATGTCGTCTGCTGCGGCTCGACATGGACACAAACGACAATCACCAGGTACGAACGCTTGACGTCTCCGCCTGCCCGTACCCGACGCCGACCCATCGATGCCGTCACCATCCTTGGTCGACGAAGAAAGCAAAGGCTAATGTCCAGGCAGGACGGTGACGAAAGCATGCGAGACTTGTCCACCGCAAACGCAGGTCCCGACACAGACTCGCGAGAGCACCGACGCATCCTGGTCGAGCGGTCCCAGTCGTCGCAGACGTCTGCCTCGTCGTCTGCGTCGGAAACGACGACGCAACCTCCGCTGCCGTATCCGTCGAGGACGGCGGAGCAGGTCAAGGGCATCTATGCCGACTTCTGGCCTGACATGGACGACATCTGGGACGCCAACCCCGGCGGTCAGTCGTTGTACTTGGTCTGGGCCGACTGGGAGCCCGTCAACAAGGCGCCTCCCTGCGCCGCCGACGAGCAGGAATACGACGGCCACTGCTTCCTCGTCGTGCCCGAAGTGGACAAGGCCATCGGCGCGTGGAGCGACCGCAAGCTCGTGACGACGGCCATCGTCTACGGCACGCCCGCCTGGGCACGCGGACGCCGACGGTGCGCGGCCGGCATCTACTGCGTGCCCGACGACGCCGTCGACTTTGGACGGTTCGCCGGCATGCTCGCCCGACGCTACAACGGGCACAACGGCCACGGCCGCATCGCCGACTTTGTCCTCGACAGGGAAGTCGGCAACAGCAACTACTTCGACATCGGCTGCGGCCCTGCCAAGGCTTGCGACAAGTCCGAGTGGATCGACCTGATCGCCTCCAACTACAAGGCCGGTTACGACGCCGTCTACGCCGAGCAGTCGACGGCGAGGATCATGACGTCGATCGACAACAAGTTTGGCCTCGAGCTCGAAGATGTGCCTGGCGGCCAGCTCTGCGGCATGACGGTGCTCGAGGGCCTCGCGGCCAACGCCGGAGGCCGGGCGTGGCGCGTCTCCATCAACGCGTACAACAAACCGGGCTTCGTTGAAATCTCGTACTATGATTTCCCGTACGTCACCATGGGAACCGTCGGCGTGCTCGTCGGTTGGTTGCGTCAACGATTCCCCAACGCACCCGCGCTACGGACGGTGCAGTTTGTGGAACAGGGACTGCCTGGTCGGCCCGCCGAGCGGCAGTTGCAGTCCAGGTCCCTATGCACTGCTTTCAAAAACGTGCTCGGCACGCCCGGCATCGACAACTACATATACTACCACATGCAGGATCAGATTCCCGAGGTGCAGGAGTTTGGTCTGCGTCAATGGGACGGAACAGCCAAGGTCGCATGGACGACGTGGGCGACGGCGAACCGCGATTCCGAACCGCGCACCATGTGTGGATTCGCACATGTTCCATACGTGCGGTTGAATCTCGTGAACAACGGCAACCTCTACATCGTCACCAGCCGGAATCCGCCCGATGGCTCAGTTTACAGAGCCGATTGGTTCTGGCACCTCCACCATTCCGAGCAGCCAGGGACCGTCATGCTCTGGGAGTGTCGTTGGGACGCGGCGTCGTTCCTCACGACGGATTCGGCATGCAACAACGAGCTTCCGTACGGGCCCGTGGGATGGATGTACAGCAGCGAGGTGCCGAATTCAGTCCCTCTCTATTCCTGCTACAGGGCGGAGACGGACAACTACTTTGTGTGGCCTAGGGCCGACTGCGGCGGCCCTACCGTGACGGCGCTGGGCGTGCTCGGGTACGCGTACAGGACGAAGTTTTGACGCAGGTGGTCGACGACGACGAGGCGAGGCGGCCGGCCGACGGGGATGATGACGGGTGCTGGGCTCGACAGGAAATAGCATGGTGAGTCGTACGATGCCCCCAGAGCGGAGCGATGCCTTGGTTGCAAACCAACTCTGCGCCGCATGCTCGTACTTGTCGTAGGCGATTCGACGGTCCCGGCCGAGTCCAGCACGGCTTCGCGTCTCTTGGCACTCCAGCTGGCCATGATGGCGAGCTCATGACGGGAGCATGACGGCCACGTCGAGCGCGGGACATGTTTACGCCGCACCGTGCTCGGAAGTGCATCGGCAAGCACGCATGGCATGCGTTGGTGATGAATGTGATGAACTCTTTGTCGTTCCGGTACGATGCATGAGTGTATCGTACGCTTCCCGCGCTCGACGTGGTGTCGGATGACGATGGCGCCAAGCACGCACGGAGTACCGAGTCAGCATCGGCACGCACGTACCGGTACGGCGGTTTCCGATGCCAAGTCGTCGCGCACGCTCGTACTCGGTACTTGAGGTGCGCTAGCACTCATGTACTCATGTACTCATGCCCACGTACCGTGCGTGCTGCCGAGGGACGTGCCTTTTCTCGTGTGCTCCGTACCGTCGACGGCACTGTACAGCAGCGGCATCGTACAGCAGCGGCACTGTACAGCAGCGGCACTGTACAGCAGTGGCACTGTGCAGCAGATGGCACTGTGCAGCAGATGGCACTGTACAGCAGACGGCACTTTTCGCCGGTGTCAAGGTGTACTCGGTACGTAGTGCGCAACACGTCGGACTGCTTGCAGCAAAATTCATCATTATTATTACGCGTACTCTGTACTGGTCTCAATATGCACCGAGCACCTGCAGGTGTTGGGGTGTAGTATTCCCTGCGCAGGGAAAAACGCTTGCCTCCTTGTAGTGCTTGGTACGTACACGTACATGCATAATGGCACTGTATGTACGGAGTAAGTATGTACTGAGTGTGCAGTGAGTGATGTACTTGCACTGTACTGAAGTAAGTACTCTGCACGGCAGGTTTACTTCAAGTACTTGGGTAATAAGCGTACGGAGTACATGCAATGGCACTGCGTATCAGTACCTAGTACTTGCTTTACAACCACAGTGCTACGCAAGCACAGTGCATTACAACCACAGTGCTATACGACCACAGTGCTTTACAACAACAGTGCTTTACAACAACAGTGCTTTACAACCACAGTGCTTTACAACCACAGTGCTTTACAACCACAGTGCTTTACAACCACAGTGCTTTACAACCACAGTGCTATACGACCACAGTGCAGTAAACGACGACAGGACTCAACAACAGCATACTCCGCACGCAAGTACTTGCATATGAAAATACAGCATAGCACCGGCGAGTGTGCATGTACGCCGACATGAGCGGCGTGTCGCGTCGTCGTCGCGGTAAACGGCGCTCTCACGGCCAACGTCGCAGGCCATGGCCGGCTTCGTCCGTCGCAGCGCCGCCGCTGGTGCTGAGGGGAGGTGGGAGGCGGAGCGGCACAGCGAAGTGAGCGGTGCAGAGAAATGAGCGGTACTTGCAGCGACATGGGGGGTACATGCAACGACACGGAACAGCGACATGGGCGGTTACAGTACAGCGACATGAGCCGGCCAGTACAGCGACACGGGCGGTACAGCGACATGAGCGTCAAGTAGAGCACGGCGTCATGGGCGGTACAGCGACATGGCGGTAATTACAGCGACACACGGGCGGTACAGCGACATGAGCGGCAAGTATAGTGCTTACTTGCAGCGCTTACTTACGCTTACTTACAGCGACATGGGCGTTAATTACAGCGACATGGCCGGTACAGCGACATGAGTGGCAAGTAGAGTACTTACAGCAACATGAGCGGCAAGTACAGCGACATGAGTGACAAGTAGAGTACAGCGGCATGAGCGGCAACTAAAGCGAGCACTTACTTACAGCGACATTCGCGGCAAGTACAGCGACATACGCGGTGCCGAATTGTGAGTGGCCCCTTGCTGGGACGGTGAAAATCCATCCCCCACCAGCTTTGGCACCAATAACACGACGCAGCCGCCTCGTCCCTCCTGGAGGAGGCTCGGTGGCAATCGTCAGCCGCCCACTCTTCTCGCGTCTCTCACCATCACCATCACCATCACCATCAACGTCAGCATCAGCATTAGCATCAGCATCAGCGTCACCTTCACCGGCACAGACACACGCTGCGCGTCATGAGCATGAACCCTGTTCTCGACGGCTGATTACCTTGGTCTCCCTCCCGGTCGTCGTCCGCGGCCACCACCCGTCTTCCTTTTCGCCTTTGCCCCTCTCGGCTGCTTCCCTCTCGTGCTGCCCCTGCCGGGCTCGAACATCCTCGTCGACATTGACAGCCTCGTCGACATTGGCATCCTCGTCGACATTGACATCCTCGTCGACATTGACATCCTCGTCGACACTGACATCCCATCCTCGTCGACATTGACATCCTCGACATCGACATCCTCGTCGACATCGACATCCTCCTCGACATCCTCCTCGACATCCACACCCCTCGCCGAAGCCATGCTCAAGTCCCAGCGCCCCAACGCCGCGTCGCGGACGAGGAAGCTGCGCCTCTTCTTCGCCGCCGCCCTCCTCGTCCTCGCCGCCGCCGCCTGGTTCTTCCGCGACCTCCTCGGCACCTCCTGGACGCTCGCCAGCCTCAACGCCAACTGGCACGACGGCTCGCGCCACTTCATCCTCTCGGCCGCCCACGACGGCTTCGACGTCACCTTTGCCAACTACAGCCGCGACCAGCTCTCGGCCGCGCCCTACGACGACGTCGTGCCGCCCGTCCTGCACCACATCGCCCTCGGTCGCCACGGCGACAACTGGCGCGGCGAGTGGAAGGAGACGGTCCGCAGCTGCGTCGACCTGCACCCCGGCTGGGAGGCGCACATGTGGACCGACGAAAAGGCGGCGGCCCTCGTCGCCGACAAGTTCCCGCACCTCAAGCCGACGTGGGACGGCTACCGGTACCCCGTCGAGCGCGTCGACGCCCTGCGCTACATGGTCCTCTACGAGTACGGCGGCGTCATCCTCGACATGGACCTCGAGTGCAAGCGCGGCCTCGGTCCGCTGCGCCGCTTCGAGTTCGTCGCCCCCGAGGCCCACCCGACGGGCTTCTCCATCGGCTTCATGATGGCCCGCCGCCGCAGCGGCTTCGTCGGCAGCATCGTCGGCAACCTCACCGCCTACGACCGCCAGTGGCTCGGCCTGCCCTACCCGACCGTCATGTTCAGCACCGGCTGCCACTTCGCCTCGGTCATCCACGCCCGCGAGGGCGACCGCTCGGCCCTCAAGATCCTGCCGGCGCCGCTGCACAGCCTCAACGGACGCGTCTCGACGCCCATCTTCGAGCACCTCGGGAGCTCGTCCTGGCACTCGTACGACGCGCGCCTCATCAACTGCCTCGGCCGGAGCCGGAACCTCCTGCTACTCCTCGCCATCCTCGTTGTCGCCCTCGGCCTCTTCTGGCGGCGACGCACGATCCTCAGGCGCCTGTGACGAGACGGCGTCGACGTCGACGTCGTGACCCGAGTCGGTTTCTAGCGAGTTTTGCTACCACGTGCCGCGGCACATCATCAACCATGTTACCACCACTAATACAATTCTTTGGTCCGCGCCGCGGCAATCCAAACTCCCGCTCCTCGCCGATGCCGTGTGCTGACTCGATGCCCGTGACGGACGAATCATGGTACCCGGCATTGCGAGGTACGGTGCTTGCTTGACCGCCAGTACAGTGGACGTTCAGGCAGTGTGGTCCCTAAGCCGCAGCGGCAATGCCGTGGAGTGCAGTGCAGTGGAGGCTGTGTGCCTAAGCCGCCTACCGGTACGCCCACGGACAAGTGCTGTAAGTGATTTAGCGTGCAGCAGTGCCGTACGGTGGGGTGCAGTGGTGTGCTCACATGTGCAGCGGTGCAGTGGAGTGCAGCGGTACAGTGGAGTGCAGCGGTGCGGCCGAGTGCAGCGGTGTGCTTACAGTACCTGTGCAGGGGTGTACTGTGGTAAAGTGCAGTGCACTGCCGTGCCGGCTCTCGCTAGCGGTCACCCAACATGCCGAGTCTAGGTGCCGGGACGTCGAGTGTGATGCGGCGTACAGTGCCGCATGCATGTGCCTGCACGGTACAACGCACGCTGTATCGTCGTTGCGTCGCCGGTTGGACCCGTTTCCGCACATGCCCATGAAACGGCCGCCCCGAACCCTGCACTGTGTTGCACTGTGCTCCTCGGCGGGGCTCCGTGCCCTGGCATGCCATCCACCGCTTCGCCCTCGTGGGGCGCTAGCCCCCCGGCGGGCCAATCGACGTGGCCCTTGGCAGAAGCCGCGTGGCGGCCCGGTGGCAACAAATTACGAGGCCAAGGTACCTGCAAAAAAGTGCGAAAAGGAGAGGTCCGTTGAGCCACAGCGAGCCGTGGCGGCGGTGGCGGCGGCGCGGTCGCGGCGCGGGTTTTCCTTGCTCCCGGTCGCTGCGTCATTTCGTGTGCCATGCCACCACCATCCCTACGGCCCTCCACGTCGACCCTCGCCGCCCGTCTGCCCGCCGTCACCTCTTAATATTCCCTTCCTCTCCGGCAGTTTCTCGCGAGACGACCCAGCCCTCCCCGGCGCAGGAGTGCAGCAGACTCCATCGAATCGGGCCTGCGATGCTCGTCTCCTTCAACTCGGTCCGCGCCCGACCTCGCGTCGTCCTCCTCTCCCTCCTCCTCTTCTCCTTCCTCTCCTGGTCCCTCTGGGTCGGCGGGCGGCGACGGCCTCGTGTCCTCGACGCCGCGACGCTCCGAGCTCGATTCCCTCTCACCTGGAATCATGTCCATTCGTTCAACGGAACCGGCGGCGGTGCGTGCTGCCCTGCCCCGTCCCACGCCGCCGCGAGCCTCGTGCTTCGATGCTGACCCCGTCGTCCAGCCTGGTACATCCCCCCCGAATGGATCGGCCGGGATCAGCACCCGCCGCGGACCATCCTCGAGGCCGCCCGTCTGGCCTCGGATGCCGCCTCCTCCCACCGCGGCCGCCAGGTGGCCCTCTCCAAGATACCCCTGATCGTCCACCAGACGTCCCGCTCGGCGAGGATGGACACGTGGAAGGCCGACGTCCTGCCCTGGGTCGAGCGGTGGTTGCGCCACGCCGTCGAGCCCGAGGGCGCGAGCCCCATGGCCTACCTCTTCTGGGACGACGAAGGGATCCTCGCCTTCATGCGCGAGCGCGAGCCCGATCTCGTCGACGACTTCAACGCCATGTTCACGCCCGTCGAGCGGGCCGACATCTTCCGCGTGCTCGCATGCCAGTACTACGGCGGTGTCGTACGTCGTCCCGACCGGCCGCGAGGCCCGACCCTGAGCTGACCTGACCGTGAGCAGTACGCCGACGTCGACACGGAGCCTCTGAGGCACCCGGCTGATTGGATCCACCCGTCCGACGTCTCCCGCTGGACCGACGACGTGACGGGGACGAGCTACGGCATGGTGATGCCGCCCAGCGACTTCCCCGACGCCCTGCCGAGCAACACGCAACCCGTGAGCCTTGTCTGGGGGCTCGAGGCGGACACGGACCCCGACCTCGACACCTACTGGCGCATGGGCTACTCGTACCCCGTCCAGGTCACCCAGTGGGCCCTCGCCTCGGCTCCGAGGCACCCGGCCCTCGCCCAGTTCATGACGAACCTGAGGGCCCACGTCGCCGCCTCCAAGTCGGCGACCGACGAGGCGACCGAGGACCTCGACCCGCTGACGCGCACCGGCCCCGCCGCCGTGACGCTGGCGACCATGACCTGGCTCGAGGCCGAGGTCGGCTTCCGGTGGAACGCCTTGACGGGGCTCAAGGACGGCGGCAAGTCGAAGCTCGTCTCGGACGTGCTGGTGCTCCCCATCACGGGATTCAGGTACGCCGACCCGCGCCGTCGACGACGATGACCCATCGTGGACTGACCGAACCGCCGCAGCCCCGGTCGCGGCAAGTACGGCAACATGGGCTCGAAGCCCGTCACCGACCCCGACGCGAGGCTGCACCACCACGCCCTGGGCTCCTGGCGACACTTTGACCTCGTCGTCGAGTACGGCAAGTTCTGCCGGACCATGTTTGGGCTCTGCAAGGACTGGTCCAAGGTCCCGGCGTAGCGTGTACGATGTGTTTGTTGGCGTAGCAAGCGTTGCATTTTGGATCACGATACGATACGATGAAAATGACCGCCGTCGGCATCGCCGACGCAGGCAGGACACGCGCGCGCCGCATGCCGCCGCCGCCTTTCCACATGCATGGCATCAAAGGACGGGCCTTCTGGAAAAGCTGAAACGACACTGGGTAGCATGTATGAGTGTACGCCGCGTTCATGTACGGAATGCGGAAATAGTAGGACTATATACCACGTTGCTTGCTCCGTGTCGTTTGTGCCGAGAAGCATTTGGCCACCCCTACGTCCCCCTTTTCTAGTGTAACCTAATTCGGCAGCATGTCAATGTCGCCAAGTGCATCGGATGCAACATCCGTCGACATCAACTCCGTCTCGTCTCAAACAGCTACTCATCACGGCGATGCCTGCGCCGATTCCTCGGCCATGGCGCGGCCGGCTGCGCGGCCCGAAAAGATGCAACCGCCGAGAAAGGTACCCTCGAGGGAGTTGTATCCGTGAACGCCGCCGCCGCCAAAGCCGGCCGCCTCGCCGGCGGCGTACAGACCCGGGAAGCGGGTGCCGTCGGCTCGCATGACGTTGCTGTCGAGATTCGTCTCGATGCCGCCGAGCGTCTTGCGCGTCAGCAGGTTCATGCGGACGGCGATGAGCGGGCCGTGGGCCTTGTCGAGGATCCTGTGCGGCTTCGCGACGCGGCTGAGCTTCTCGGGCCAGTACGACCTTGCGTTGTTTATGAGCATGACTTGAGCGTCCTTGGCGTAGCCGTTGTTCATCTGGCTGTCCCGGGCGTCGATGACGTCCTTGATCTTGTCGAGCTCGAGAGCCGGGCCTCGACGTTCACTCGCGAGCTTGTTCATGCCCTCGACCAAGGCCTCGAGCGTGTCGCGGACGACAAAGTCCTTGCCGTGCTTTTGGAAATTCTGCACGGGGACGGTGCCCTTGGCGCCGAAGATGCGAGTCAGAAGCAGCCAGATGTTCTTGCCCGTGACGTCCGGGTTCTGCTCCGAGCCGGAGAGGCTGAACTCGCGGGCCATGATGGTCTGGTTGAGGATGAACCAGGTGTAGTCGTAGCCCGTGGCGCAGATGTGCTTGAGCGTCGCACGCGTGTCGGAGCCCGGGAACAGAAAGGGCGGCAGCCTCTTGCCGGTGGCGTCGAGCCAGAGCGACGACGGCCCCGAGAGGACGCGGATGCCGTGGCCGGGCCATATGGGGTCCCAGTTCTGGAGCCCCTCGGTGTAGTGCCACATGCGGTCGCGGTTGACGATGCTCGCGCCGGCCGACTCGGCGATGCCGATCATGCGGCCGTCGACGTGGGCGGGGACGCCGACGACGAAGTGATCCGGAACCTTGGGGCCCATGCTTTCGACGGGCCAAGCGGCCTTGACGGCGTCGACGTTGCCGCCGATGCCGCCCGAGGAGACGAGGACGCATCTGGCGCGAATCTCAAACTTGTCGACGACGGCGCGCGACGACTTGACGCCGCGGGGCGAATCGTCGGCTTCGAGGACGCGGCCCCGGACGCCGACGGCGCGACCCGACTCGACCATGATTTCGTCGACGACGTGACGGAAGCGGAAGCGAACGAGGCCCTCGTCGGCGGCCTTCCGGACCGGCTCGGCAAAGACCTTGACGAGCTCCGGGCCGGTGCCCCATGTCATGTGGAACCGCGGGACCGAGTTGCCGTGGCCGTCGGCGGAGCCATCCCCGCGCTCGGCCCAGCCGACGTTGGCCATGAAGCGGAGCCCGCGGGCCTTGACGTAGGCCTCCATGTCGTCCGTGGCAAAGTCGACAAAGGCCTTGGCCCACCGGCGCGGCCAATAGTCCTCCGTCTCGCGGTCGAACCGGGCGGAGCCGAGCCAGTCGCGCATGGCCTGCTCGCGCGAGTCCTTGATGCCCATCCGGCGCTGCTCCGTCGAGTCGACGACGAAGAGGCCGCCGAGCGACCAAAACGCCTGACCGCCGAGGTTGGAGGCGTTTTCCTGCTCGACGACGAGCGTCGGCACCTTGCGCTGGGAGAGCTCGAAGGCTGCGACGAGGCCGGCGAGCCCGGCGCCGACGATGACGACGGGCGTCTGCTGGTCGGCCATGATGCCGTGCTGTCGACGACTGGCGGCTGCTTGCTGATCCGGCGGCGGCGTCGGTTGCTTGCCTCGTCGATGGGCAGCTTGCATCGAGCTGGCCTCGACTGCACAGCAAGCAAACGGTCGAGGGAACACGGTCGAGAGAGGCAGATGGAGGACCAGGAGGCGAGTTGTACGAGCGAAGAACAGTCAGTCTCGCTCGTCGTCAGTCAGTAAACAGTCAGGCAATCAGGCAGTCAGGCAACGAGGCAACGAGGCAACGAGGCAACGAGGCATCCAGGCATCCAGGCATCCAGGCATCCAGGCAGTCAGGCAGTCAGGCAATCAGGCAGACAATCGTCGTGGAGGCAAGTGGCAGCGTCGGCTGCAGCTGCCGCGGGCGCGGACACGGAAACACCTCAAGGAAGGTGGTTTCGCCGGGAAGGAGGCACCGCGACGGCCGTCACAAGCCACTGTCGTCCGGAGCGCCAGCGCCGAGTCGCCGATGCTCGCTCGCTGTAAGAGGCAGCTCCAGCGCCTGGAGGGTCCCCTGTCACCCCTGGCGGAGGGATGCAGGCTCCAGATGACTGCATCACACAACGGTCCCGATGCAACATTCCCCAATGCAACGGCATGACACTCGAATGATCCATCGAGCCATTCGATGGACGGCTCGCGATGAAGGCAACGAGCTCGAGCGGCAGTGTTTCGAAATTTGACACCACGACGAACGACATCATGCCACGGCCAGCCAATGCAGACCGCCTGTTCGGTGTCGGCAACGGTCAGAGGAGCGATGGGTTGGCCAGCCGTCCAGCGGGTATGGCGGTGCCGCGACAACCAGTCACTGGGCTCCTAGAGAGCCGTAATTTGATGGTTATTCAGCAGTCATGGTGAAACAGTGCCCCGGCTGGTCAGAGGGTGCTGGGCGTGCTTCAACTTGGCGGGACCCTCCCAGGTCAGTATACACCTACAGTCGAGGCAAACGGCGGATATGCCGCCACAAGTCTCTCCCCTTGTTGCTGACGTGGGGAAGATACAGTACTTGATCGGCGATATTCCCACTGCTGTGCTACGGACATACCACGGCGAGCAGCGTCCACACTATGGGCTGCGGCGTGTGCTGGTGCCAACATCCCACGTGCCTTCATATGGCCGACGACGGACGGTACGGTCTTGAACACTGGCACAGTTCCCGCCACAAGTCTCTCTCCTTGTTGCTGACGTGGGGAAGATACTTGACCGGCGATATTTCCCCTGCTGTGCTCCGGATATACCACGGCGAGCAGCATCCACACTATGGGCTGCGGCGTGCGCTGGTGCCAACATCCCACGTGCCTTCATGGCCAACGACGGACGGTACGGTCTTGAACACTGGCACAGTCCTGACACGGTGCCACACGGAAACATCCTTCTCTGCTTCGCACCGCCAAACGCCGACAAGCGGGCAAGATGGGGGGCTAGGTTTGAAGCGGGGTTCCGCACTTTCGATTCGACGACATGTAACGATCGACCGACGATGACGCCAGCAATACATCATGCCGTGAGAATGACGACAGGTGGCGCCGACGTGTTGCTGGTATTTAGGATGCCCCCCCCTCGGCGTCATCGTCCACCCCCCGATGCCTGCCACGAGGATCACACGCATATTAAACACCTTTGCACGCGCCGACCCTAAAATACACGCGGAACAAGCTACGATAACCTGCCGACAGCATGCGCAGACATCACGCGGAAACCGGCATCACCGATGAGGCCGCCATCGAGGGCCACGACCTCATCCACAACGCCGAGTTGGAGGAGGAGAGGCTCGAGGAAGAAAGGGCACGCACACGCTCCCCGTCTCTATGCCGGCCGTGCACGACAGTGAGTGCCGAGTACTGACGAGCGCCCCCCTGCAGCTGCATCAGCACGATTCGAACGTCTCGCACGACAGTTCGCATCACGCCGACGTCTTGGCCGACAAGCCTGCCAAGAAGGAGTCGACCATGGACAAGGTCAAAGAGGCTCTGCACATGAAGAAGTAATCTTGGCCGGACCGTGCCGCGTCCTGCTTCGCGAGGCAGTGAAGAATGTAATGTTACCCCCAACGCGCGGCCGAGGACGGATCTCGTCGTCGTTTGCAAACCTGTCTACTATATAATGAATATCCACTCGTTTGATGCCCCGCCCGTTGCCCGCCCATCCCGTGAGCCTGCATCGCCTCGGCAGGCGACGACGGCCACCAGAAGCAGAGCACGCAACGTCATCCCCGCGGCCGCACGCGGAAACACGGCACATCATTCCCACGTAGGGCGTCACCGTCGGCCGGGGCATCACCGTCGGCCGGTGCGTCGCCGTCCGCCATGGCATCGCAGTCCGCCATGGCGTCGCACTTTGGACGGGAACCCGGACGGGAACACCCGGCGATGCCGTCGACGTCTAGCCCTGCACGCAGACTCTCGCATCGCCCCGTCGCCGGCGAGACCGCGCTCACGTGTGGTACGACACGCTAAAGACCTGGAACCATCCGAGGCCGGCCCCCCACTGCACGGGCGAGTAGCTGTTGGCGATGCGGTTCTGCGACTTGACCGAGACGAAGCTGTGCTGCTTCGACCCGACCTTGATGCTGTACATGCCGTCCGGCGGGTTGTACGAGATGGTAAAGGCCTGCGCCTGCGCCACGTCCGTCGTGAGGTTGCCGACCACGGGGAAGCCGGCAATGTACTTCTTGTCCTGCGCCGACTGCACGTGAAACGTCTCGGGCGAGCCGTCGACGGCGTGGATGATCCAGCGATGCTCCATCCGCTCGTGCTTGTCCGTCGCGGGCGTAATGTCCACCCACTGCCCGTTGCGGTTGGAGAGCGCGTGGCCGCGCGTCTCAAACGTCAGGTAGCGGCCCTCGGTGAGCTGGCCTCGGACCGGCTTGAAGCCCTCCTCGACGAGGGCGGCCATGTCCTGGTTGGCGTTGTCCGGCCCGTACGGGATCGGGGGTTGGGCCATCTTGTAGTCGGAGAGGCACCTCGCGGGCCCGACCCACGGGCCCGTGAGGGAGCCGAGCGTCAGGTTGCCCGTGTACCGCGACGGCTCATCCGGAAGGCTTTCGGGCGTCGGTGCCTGGTGGATCGACGGCAACGAGTAATCGGGCTGCAACGGCGGCCAAGTCAGCCCCCGCGTCGCCCAGCGGACCTCGATGGGGGCAAGGGGAGGGGAGGGAAGGGAAACGGCAGAGAAGGGGGCGTGCTCGGCGGGCGAGGGGACGGCGTACGTTGCGAAAGTCAAGGGCGTTTACGAGATTCGACATGTGGTCGCGTCGCCACTGCGTCAGCTCCTTGCTGCGGACGCCCTCGTAGCCGTGCGCGGCGGCCCAGGCCTCGAGGAACAGAATGTCGGAGCTGTGGTCGGCGCGCTCGGTGAAGACGTTGCCGCCGCGCGTGTAGGGCGAGATGATGTAGCGCGGTATGCGCCAACCTAAGCCGCCAGTCAGCCGGCGGCTCGCGTAACATGACGGGTTCGCGGCGTGCACCGTCGGTGCCTCCGCCTCACGCACCGGGTCCGACGGGGACGCAGCCCAGCTCGTTGTACGGATCCTCCATCCACTCGCCCGGCGTGTCCATGGCGGCCGGCTGAGGGACGACGTGGTCCGCCCAGCCTCCCTGTTCTGCCCTCGACAGTCAGCAGGCGCGTCGGGGGAGGGGGGGGTCCCGCGCGGTTCGATGGACCGACCGTCGTAGCTGATGATGAGCACCGTTTCGTTGTACGCCGGGCTGCTCGTGATGGCGTCGATGACCTTTTTCTGGAACCAGGCGCCGTCGACGGGCCGGTTGGGAGGGTGCTCGGCGAGCTCCTGCGGGCCGACGATCCAGCTCACCTGCGGCAGCGTGCCCTTGGCGGCGCTCTCGTAGAAGGCGGCGAACCCCGGGTACGAGTTGCCCTTGGTCCGCAGGGGCGAGTCCTTGGCCGCCAGCTGGTACTGCTCAAAGTAGGCGAGCATGTTGTCCTCGAAGTTGTCGAGATCCTGCCACACCTGCCAGGAGATGCCCGCCTCCTCGAGGTACTCGGGGAACGTCTTCCACAGAAAGGGGAAGCAGTTGAGGCCGGGGGCCTCGCAGCCTGCGACGGCGGCGTCAGCCGGGGGCCGCGACGGGGGCGACGGGGGAGGGGAGCGGCATGGATGGAAGCGCGCGGCAAGTACCTGGGGAGGCCGAGTTGTCGATGATGACGGAGCCCTTGCCCTCGGGGTTGGTGGGGGAGCCCGGCACGTTGATGGTGCCGCTCATCCACTGGATCCGGTTCGGGTCCGTCGCGGCCAGTATGCTTTGCGTCGACATGTCGAGGAGGGTCCAGCCCTCGGCGATGTCAAAGTGCGCCGGCACGTCCTCGCGCTTGTAATAGCCCATGCTGTAGCCGCCGTCGGCGTAGTTCCAGTTGTTGCCGAGGCCGCCGGCGTAGGCCGAGTGCATGGCGGCCCAGCCGTTGTCGCCGGCGCCCATGCACTGGGAGGCGTTCACCCACTCGCCGCCGAGGTGGTTGATGTGCCACGGCTTGAGGACCTTGACGCCGTTTCGAGGGAGGTACAGGGGTCTGCGCAGCCGGGACCGGCGTCAGCGGAGTCGACGGCGGCCGCGGGCGGGAGGAGCGAGTCACGATGGAGGAGAGGCATGAGCGAGGGAACGGACGAAGGGGATGGATGACGTGGAGCTGGATGCCCGCTGGCCGTGCTGGCCTCGAGCCCGAGCCCGTCGCCGCCGGCCGGTGGGTGCCACTCACTGCTCGAATACGGAGCGGCCATCGGGGTTGACCTGGACGTTGGGGTCGCCGAAGCCTCTCACGCCGGCCATGGTGCCAAAGTACTGCAGAGCGTGAGCCGAGCCGAGTCGAGTCGGGAGGAGGAAGGCGACAGGTGGCGATGCTCACGTGGTCGAACGCTCGATTCTCCTGCATGAAGAGGACGACGTGCTTGATGTCCTTGAGGGAGGCGCCATCGACGAGGCCCGCGGCGGCGAGGGCACCCAGAGCCGACGCTCGCAGGACGAGGCTCCCGGAAGGCATGGTGCCGGTGACGGATGCTCTGTGCTATGAGACAATTTTCCTGCACCGGTTGCGCTCTTCACACCTCAGTCGATGCTCGTCATGGACCCGGGGTGTCGGTCGAGGATCCGGCGAGTTGAGTCGTGGGTGTCGTTAGGTGTCGTCGAGATGCTGGGTGTCAACGGCCCGGCATCAATCGCATCTCCATCACGCATCACCCGATTATAAATATCCAACGTCCACGCCGCGCTCCTGGCCGTTGCACGATCAAGGTCGATTCCGAGCGTGGGTGGGTGGCATCCGGACAGGCGGCGTGCGGGTGCGCGTGGGCAGCGGTCCTTTGTCGTCGGTTTGCTGATGATGGTGGTGTCGTGTGCGATGGCCACGGAGGGCGGGAGCCCGAAGCGGAAGCTTGAACCTTTCGGCTGTCATGAGCCCGCTTCTCGCCGCTGCCCTTGGACGAGGTCGGCCGTGGCGGCAGCGTGGCAGGGGGTGAGGTGAGGGGCTTCGAGCGAGGGCGGACGCCGGAACGCACTGGTGGCATCGAGCTGTCGTGCCTCCGTTGCCAGCACTTCGGCCGCAGGTTACTTGCCGCTACTGGCGGTAGTGCTCGGCTAGTGCTCGGAACTAGCAGCAGGTCAGAGTTCGTCCTCGACGGAATATTGCTCGTCTCGGGTAGGGATGGGGAGGATGGTGGTGCCCGTCACCTTGGGAGGACGGGTTGCCGAATCAACGCCAGGAGGCGCACCAACGTGCAGTGCCGCCCCAAGGGCATAGGCCAGCGATGCTCGGAATTCCAGCCAGCCATCGGCTGAGACTCGACGTGCTCCTCCGATGGTTCGAGGCTCCCGTCGGGGTCCCGCTCGACGTTGAGCTGCAGCAGCTCTCAGGTGCTGTCGACTCCTCGGTGGTGCTGATGGATTTGGCTCGGCAGCGGTGTGCACGCCGTCTCTTTGGTGAAGGCGTGAAAAGTTTTCGCTCATGCTGTACGTGGCAGTGCGAGGAGGTGCAGGTGCACATGAGCAGACACGAGTCCCATCGAACCATCACATGCTTCAGGCCTGTGGCGAGGGCGTGGCGAGGGTGGCAGCATGGCGGTGACATGGTGGCAGCAGCGACGGCGGTGGATCATGCCGGTGGCGCACAGGACGGCTTACAGCGGTAAGTGGTACCTGCTATCGCCTAATACGACCTACGTGGTACCAGGTACCAGGTGCACAAACTGCCCCAGCGGACGTTGTAGGTCACCCCTACACACTTGAACTGTACCGTCGGTACCAGGTACTAGGATCAGGTAATTAGTAGGTACTAGGACTAACTACCTAGTACCTAGGTACACATAAGTACTCTCCTCCGTCGCTTGCCAGTGGTTGTACTTAATGTACTTACTGCACTTACTGCACTTAAGTACTGTATTTACCGTGCGTATGCCAGTGCACGTACTCGCTGTATGTTGCCGGTACAAGTGCCTCTGCCACGACCATGTACCATTACGTCTATTTAGCTGCGCAAGCAAAACCCAAATACCTAGCATGTACTCCGTACTCCGTACTTGCAAATGCTGTGGTGCTTGTACTTTGTAGGTACTGACTTTCTGCATCGACTTGTGCTTGTACCCCGACTTCTGTACAAGTGTCGCTCCAACAAGTACATGTACACGTACCCGGAACCAACAGCGGCACTCGGGACAAGTCCACTGTCAACCCGCTGGCCTTGTGATTGTTGATCAGGCAAAGGCAAGACAGACGAGAAATGGACGATTCGAAGGTCACGGATGGCTCCCGGTCAGTCATGAGCGACGAGATCGATTATCATCCGGCCCGTCGGCATCCAGAGCAGCGGCACACGGCAACGCGATCCGCAGCACGCCTGTTGGCAGTTGCCCGATCTGCTAACCCGCCTGGCCATCGACGCTAGCTCCGTCAGCTGCTGCGTGCTGTTGCTGCTTAGCCTGCCGCCACAGGTGTGCATCGGCAGCCTTCGGGCGCTGGAGGGCGCTGGAGACGAGCTGCTGGCCATGGCCGTTCCAGGCGTCATCTGCCATCCATCGTCCAACCCCATCACATCGGCTTCCTTCCATCTCGTCCTGCAATCCCACGACGCGTCATCGTCCATCATCACCCGGATCCCGTCAGAGACGATACCGTCAGAGACGCCCGTCAGAGACGAGAGATATTCGACGCCGACAAGGCGGACAGACGGCTAGGCGCTGGCTGGGAGAATGCCGTCCATCCACTCCCGTCCTGGATGCCTCCGCCATGCTCTCGTACCCTCGCGAGCTTGCCCTTTCGTCTCTGATTTGACCGCTACTCGAGCTCGTTGATTGCTCCGTCATCGATCGAGTGCTCGTGTGCTTGGCTGGATCGGGCCGTCCATTCCATGCTCCGTTTTCTCAACCTCGTCGACGGCAACTCCTGCACACGGTGTCCATGTCCAGGACGGGACGCCTGCTCCCGACGAGCATGTTCGCCCAGAGGGGGGACCTGGCCGGGTGGACGTCACGGGCAAGGCACCTGCTGCTCGCCGTCATCTTGGCCGGTCTTCTCATCAGCTCGACGGTCCTCTTTTTCGCCTATTCGCTCCCCTCTCGCATTCACGGCGTCTTCTTCCCCTCGGTGCCACCATTAGGCCCTGCCGAGCCCCCCCCGTCGATCGACGACGATGCGTTTACGCTGCATCCCGAGCATCACATATATCGCGAGGCCAAAACGATATACCTCACGTGGAACGTCACCCAGGAGCGCAGAGCCCCGGACGGTGTCGAGAAGTCGGTGTATTTGATCAATGGTGGGCACCTCCTCGCCGCAGCCCCCCCCCTCCTGCTCTCTCATCTAATGTGGCACCGCAGGACAATTCCCCGGCCCGCTGGTCGAGGCGAGATCGGGCGATGAGATTGTCGCCAACGTCTACAACTCGATCCCCGACGAGCGGGAAGGGGGCATCTCCCTGCACTGGCACGGCTTGACCATGAAGGGTATGCTTCCCGGCACCCCCTCCGACCACCTACGACTGACGTTTCCATCGGATCCAGGTGCCAACGAGATGGATGGAGTCGTCGGCCTCACCCAGTGTGCCATCGCGCCGTCCACCAACTTCACCTACCGCTTTCGCATAGACGAATCCCAGTCGGGGACCTACTGGCAAGCCTCGCCTCCCCGCCAACCCTTGCTGCCCCCGAGGCTGACGGTGACCAGGTATCACGCCCACTCTGGCGTGCAGCGCGCCGATGGCCTCTTTGGCGGCCTCGTCATTCACAGGCCTGCATCAAAGTCCCCGGAGACGGCCGACCCGGCGACGTATCGGTACGAAAAGGAACAGCTGCTCATGGTCGGGGACTGGTACCACCGCGCAGGCGGTGAAGTGCTCGAGTGGTTCGTCGACCCGAACCACTATGCTTACGAGGTAAGGCTACATGCCGCGTACGCACTTCGGCGTCTATGGCATCCGACCGGCGTCGAGTGGGCAATCGGATGCTGACGGGCACCGAGTAGCCCGCGCCAGAGTCCATCCTGATCAACGGGAGAGGCTCCTACAACTGCTCCTTGGCCGTCCCGGCCCGTCCCGTGAACTGCAGCGCCGTCGCGCGCCCGGCGTTGGCTCTCGCGCACAGCCACCGCGTCCGACTACGGGTGGTGAACACGAGGTTCGTGCCATGGCCTGTCTTTTTTGCTCCATTCCGGCGGGCCGACGCTGATCTCGACCGTGGCAGCATCTCGTCGGGCCTCACGTTGACCCTCACGCACGCCACCATGACGGTCATGACGGTAGACGGTGGACATGGCGTCGCCAACACCACGCGACCTGCCCGTTCCGTCGGCGTGCTGTATCCGGGCGAGCGGATGGATCTCATCGTCGACCGCGAGACGGGCGCCCATGACGCGTCGGCGGCGAATGACGCCGAAATCGTCGTCACGCTTGACCGGGAGTAGGCGCCCCCCCCCCCCCCCCCCCCTCGGAGTTTTGCTGGCCGCGGCTGAAGCTTACCGTCTCGGACCGGCAGGAACATGGGCTTGTACAACTTTGCTCTCGTGCCCGAGCAACCCTTTCCGTTGCGGTGGTCCCGCGGCCGACGGTCGCCCGAGCACGGGAAGCAGGATGCGGACGCGCTACCCCATCTTTCGCTTGGCGACTTGCAAGGGGCACCGCTGGATCCTTCGACGGCGCGCATCGACGAGCCGGCGGAGAGAGCGGTGCTGTATCTCGCCATGCAAGTCCGCGCCGCCAGCCACAACCATCCCGTGGGTACCGTGAACCACACGTCCTGGCTCACCACCGGACCCATGGAGCAACCGCTGCTGGCTCTCGATCGAGATGCATGGGCCGGCGCCGTCGAGCAGCCCACGTCGGTCCAGAAGCTCAAGGTCCCGTGGTTCAAGGAGTCGGGCGAGGGTCGGTGGATCGAGCTCGTCCTCAACAACTTTGACGACAAGGGGCACCCCTTCCACATGGTAACGGCCCGCAGGACATTGCGCAGCCCGAACACGGCTAACCGGTTACCGACAGCACGGGTACGACTTTTACGTCGTGTCCACTGGCCAGGCCATCAAGGGATACAACCCGTTTGACGCGGCCGCCGCCGAGGCCCTCGCTCCGACCTTCAACACGGCCAACCCTCTGCGCAAGGACACCGTGTACGTCCCGTCCATGGGCTACGTCGTGCTGCGGTTTGCCCTCGACAATGATGGGCTGTGGCTGCTGCATTGCCACGTTCTGTGGCACCAGGCCATAGGCATGGGCATTGCCTTCCAAGTCGGCCCTGGCATTGCCCGAGATGTGCGGGAGCGTGCCTCGGCGACGTGTCCGGCGAGGCGGCCGAGGCAATGAGACGCCTCGGTGCGTTTGGCGGCGAGCAACATGGCGGCGGGAACCATCCTCGCCACGGACATTGTCGAGGGGCCAAGGTTGCCGTCGGGGGGCGCCTGGTATTGTCTCCGGGGATTGATCATGTCCCCTGGTGGTGGGCATGGCGCTCTCCCACTCCCTGCGCGGCCTGGAAATGGCACCATCATGCAGGTGCCGAGTCGCGGTGAATCGACGCATGGAACAGCGTGCTCGACATGCTCGGGTGGTTCGCAGTGCGTGCTGCATGCTCGATGCCCGGAAATGGGCGCGCTCTGCGTTTGGCAGCTTCGTGAACTCGGTCACCACCATGGAAATGCATTCTATTCTGTGTTGGTTTCGGAAAGTCATGATTCGCGCAATATGAGCCGTGATGCCGACGACGAGAGGGCATCTACGCGGCAGTCTCGAACAGCGCCCGCCTCGCATCCCGCTCCAGGTCGTCCAGCCGTTGGGTCAAGGGGCCATCGTACGGCGGGGCCTCCATCATGGCCATGACAAACTGTCCCTGCGCCCCCCACGTACACGCGTGCACGTCGTCTCGGATGGTGGCGAGCAGGTCGTTGGCCTCGTCGGTGTAAAGGCCGGCCGACTTCATCTCGCGGAGCACGTCGATGGCCGACGCCGCATCCCCAAACTGGCTCCAGTACATGCGAGCGAGCCGGATGTAAAACGGCGCCGAGACGCCGAGGACGTACGAGGGCAGGCCGAGCGCCTTGACGCGAGGGAGGATCTGAAAGGCAAAGGGCGAGGAGCGTGCAAAGGCCGTGTCGAAGAGGGCAAGGCCGGCACTGAGGAAGTGAGGATACAGCGGGCCGTGGACGTCCATGATGTGCGTCTCATCCGCTCGCGGCTGGCATGCGGGCGCGTCTGCTGTCGCCTGCACCGTCGCCTGCACCGTCGCCTTCGCCTTTCCTCGTTTGCTCCCTTTGCCCTTTGGCGGAG
Source organism: Drechmeria coniospora (assembly GCF_001625195.1). NCBI lineage: Eukaryota > Fungi > Ascomycota > Sordariomycetes > Hypocreales > Ophiocordycipitaceae > Drechmeria > Drechmeria coniospora. Next base: position 12,389,259 of record NC_054389.1, on the reverse strand, counting down.
GGACCGCCGACGGCGCGATGCCCAGCTTCTCGGGTAGGGAAAACACGTCCCTCTCCATGACCTGCCACAGGGCGAGGTCGGTATGGCAGCCGTTCATCAGGGCATCCACCCTCTCGCGTTCCTCGGCCCGGATGCGATCGTACCGTGCGCGCTCCCGCCACTTCTCCTCGTCGGCCTCGTCGAGCTGCAGCATCTGCCGGCCGGCGGCGCCGACGGGCTCCAGCTCGTACAGGCCCAGGGCGACTTGGGCTGCGTTGCGCAGGGACTTTGGGTACTTTCGGAGGAACTTTTCACGGAACTCGGTGATGCGTGCCTGCTCGACGATGGAGCGGGCCATTCCCGTCGGCGTCGGCGTCGGCGACGGCGTCGAGTTGGTCGAAGCAGGCTGCGTGCTGGCACCGGCCGAGGGTCGCTTCTTCACCGCCGGCATGTGACCTTGGGCAATCTCGTCGAAAATGCCCTTGAAGACCTCCGCCTCGGACGGCGTGATGGTCGACTGCTGTTCGAGGAGCTCGTCCTGAGGAAAGTCTGGATCCCATTCGAAGGGAATCGAGTTGTCCCGCTTCCTGCTGCCTGCGTGAACGTGTCGGACGAGGCCGGGCAGGGCATTCGCGACGAGGGCCTGCCGCAGCGTCCGGGTCCGGTACAGAAACGGAAGAAGGGTCGACATGGCACGAGCAGGGCATCGATGTTGCCTTGGAGTCTGTTGGAGGGGGATGGTTGTCGGTCGAAATATCACGAGTGCAGTATTCTATGCGGGCGGCTAAATTTCGGCAATCGTCGGAGCCGCAGCCTCGTCTGTTTTTCGCAACGCTTAATTATCCTCGACGCTGGCTTCCATCATTTGGTTGCACCATCGAAAGGACTTTTTTCCTTGTAATCGAGCTGGATACCGATGGCAAATCAAGTACTCGCATGTCTATCGATCCAAAATGCATGCATCACGGGCAAGCGTCTCGTTATGTTCTGAGCCAAGTCTCGACACAGTTGCGTAACTGACTCTGCTCACGCCAACTCCAGCGACGACGACAACGACTCAAGTACAGTCTACGACGACCATCCATTCATGGAGTTTGCGTATAGTATTTGGCCATTTTGATACTTGGCGTTTCTTTCGCTTCTGATGCTCCGTTAACGATTCGCCGTAAGCCCTGACGAGCCTGAACGGTCGTGCTTCAACGGTTGCTCCCGTTGGCACTCCGGATGGTATGCGCTGCCTTTCGAAGCCGCGATGGCGAAATTCGACCTTTGATGTGACCATCACTTGGCGGGATGACGAGTCAGGCCACTCGTCGTGCTGAAAGATGAGTGGTTATGTCAACCTTGGGAAGAAGTTCCGGCCACTAATATGCAAGTAAGTATAATACCCATGCTATCAGGATTCCCACTGTCAAGTGGAACAAGCAACGCGCTACTCCGTATGCACCCAAGTAATTACTTATAAGTGCGTTGGACACGCTACGCGAGCCAATCATCATCTCTGTAGGGACAACCGAAAGGGCAGCTCACTGCCTTTGAGGCTGGCGCGTGTTGTCACCATCTTGTCTCATCCTATCGGCAACGAGTCGTGCGAATAACTGGAATTCCTGTGAAGACGTTGCCATCCTAGCACCCCGAAATTCATCGGTTCCGCCCAACCCAAACTTCATCGATTCCGTCCAACCAAAAGGTTATCGAACGGCCCGGTAATTGAAGGTGGAGTTGCCAAGTTCTTCATCAACTTGCTTCGAAACCACTTCGAATTTTGGATACTAGGGGTTCCTTTGGGAGTATGGTGAGGTTCCAAAAACTGTCTCCCTGAAGATTACGACGATACTCGAGCCGTTTAAAGCTTCGTTTATACTGATACTTATCATGCACGTACACTCAACTTGGCATTGCAAGCTATAGGTCCAAGTTAGTATGCTGCAACTATGAAGTGGCACAAAGATTCACCATCCTGTTTCGTCGAGTTGGACCCGAGACAATACGGAGTACGGGGCACTGCACTCGGTAAGTACGGAGCAAGGACTTGATAATTACCTTCATACTGGCATGTACACATGCATTCCTCCGTTAGTTGGCAAATCCCGCAAGGGTCCAACTCCAATTATAACCATTTAATGCCGGCAATATAATAAAATGGTTGCGTAATTAGCGTGCGAACAACGAAGCTAGTCAAAAGCAACTCCAACTTGGCCTCGATCAAAATGTTCTTATAATGGCGACTTCCGGCCAACATACTCGCAGATGACAGCGTCCACCTCGATGGGCGAACCACGATACCACCGTGAGCATGGTTTTCACCGCCCTCACCCTCGTCCTTTTCTTCGTCCGAGCCTGCTGCTACGAAGGTTCATTCTTTGAAAGCGTTCAGGAGGCGAGAAAGAACGAAGTTGCCGTCTTCATAGAGAAGTACGGGTTAGCACTCAATGCAACTTACACCACCTCCAACGAGCCGCACCAGGACGGTATCGCCAAAGCTGAGCCTTCATGTGCAAGAAACTGGGCTTCGTGCCGCTCAACTTATTTTTTCGACCGCAGGGTCCTGACCAATGTGGTCAATGTGACCTTTGGCGACATGAGCAATGAGGATCATGCATTCTCAATGTACCAGCCCGTCGACGGCGAAACCAGCGCTGCCACAATCGGAATGAAACAGTCGACGGCCGTGCTGGAGCCAACTACGCCAGGTTGGCAGGCTGCGTTGACGATATCCCCGGAATCCGGTGTTATCAGTTCAGTCACCGGGGACGGCGCTGTCAAACTACGCGAGCACAAAGCTCGTCAGATAATAGTGACGAAGAAGGTCTCGATCGAATGTAGTTGCGCCGCCGGCCATCACTGCACCATCGAGACCTTGTCGTTTTATGCCATGGTATCTGGCACCTGCCGTGTTCAGCCGACGCATCATTGCGATGCCGACCAGGATGCATGCTATGGTTTCCGGCAGACCGAAAGACGACGAAGCGAATATCTGAACTATCATGGCTACCCGGAACATCTTTCACGAGACAAATTGCCCGAATGGGTGACGAAGAATGGCAAATGCGATCAGCTGTTCCAGTTCTCAGCCAAAAACTGCCGTAGCAGGGATCACTACCGCGAGGTACCGTGCGAGTTGAATACGGCGGTGCTGAAAGAGGACGGTTCTCCGCACATTCACATCATTTTCACCAGCACTCCGCTTCAGAATCTCACCAGAACGAAGAGAGAGCCACATGTATATGTCAAAGCTCTGTGGAGGGACTAAACCGGTAGAGACAGGCGGGAATGGGACAGGTTACGCGAGTAGTTACCTGAAGCTTCGAAAGGACATGATCGTGATCTCATAGCGTCAAAGAACTGGCTAATTGTATTAATCTTCATGTCGAAAAATCTCATTTCTAATATTACGGCATATAGCGGCAACAAATCCTCGGCAGCTCGTTGTGTAGCATTTCATAAATTCATGGCCGCATAACCTTTCGACTGTTGCGGGCTTTATTCGTCCACTGAATCCTCGAAACAGGCTCGATTTCCCCAGCATTCTGCTTGCCTGTACACGATAAAAGAGGCTTGATATTGCCTTTTTTTCAAGAGGAAGAATAACGGCAAACCCCCCCCCCGTTTTTAATTTTTAAAGAGCTCAGCGCTGCCGTGTCCAGTTTGGACTACTCGAGTTGCACCTCCTCCCACTCGGGCGCTTTGCCTTCAGGTTTCCCTGCGATGTAGTCAATCACATCACCGATAAACCCAGAGCCGTCGATTTCAACAGTAATACCCTGTTTCTCTGGAACAAACTTATGCATCTCCTTTACCCGCGCATGTACGGTCTTGTGGGCGCAGGAAATTTGGCGATTGGAGTAGACGGTTTTGTCATCCCATTCTCGGTTGTGCTCAAAGCTCTCTTCACAGTTGAGCTTACCAACACCACTTGCCTTGAAGCGTCTTGTGGAATCAGAGCAGGTCCAGGTATGATTGATTTCAAGTTCGCCAGAAGAACTGCTAAACTTGAATGTAGCTTTGTCTCCGTTGTCGGGAAGGTTACACGAGGTAGTATTGCCGTAAATAAAGTCGGTTATATTACCGGATTGCGCATCAGTAAACCGAGCAGAGCACTCGGCCGTGTAGTTGATGCCGGGATGGGTGAGGGAAAAATTGATGTAGCCCAATGAGGTACGATCGGTGGGCGTTGCAAATGTGTCCGACACCGAATAGGCAAAGTTACTGACAGTCCACCAATTCGCCTTCTTCGACTTGGCGTAACAATTGGATGCCCTTGTATCGCTGGCCTCGGAGGGAAGGGCGACGGCCAATCCGGCGACGAGAGAGGTGGCAAGGATCGAGGCAATCATAGCAATGACCGTGGGCAGGAATATGGCGTTTTGATAAGTCCGTTGAGTGAAAGACAGGTAGGATATGGACAGAGGTAGAAAGAAGTAATACGACAGATGAATACTCAAACAAGGTAGTGTCCGGATGACGACCGGGGAGGATGACCCCCGGTATATATAAGTTTTGGTTATGGGAGAGATGGCAACCGCCGTGGACAACAAGCAGCAGTCCCACGGACCCGGTTACCGTCTCAATGGAAGGCAAATGGTTATGACGAGTGGTGGGCCGCTGGCGGATTCGATGTGAATACTGGGACGTAATGCACACAAGTACGGGTATTTTTGGGATTCCTCTCCTCCTCCCTCCCACCTGATTCCTCGTGGCCAACTCCACCTGTTCCACATCAATGGCAAGTCACTGGTTTGCCGTCTCCAACAAGGAGACATGTCATACTGCCACACAAGCAGGATCTTGTGCAGTAGATCAATTGCTTGACACAAAAGCTCCGTACATCTTGGTGTACACGTAAGTATTCCCATACTGTACATGTACTTGACCTTGAGGTGTAGGTGTCCTGCTTGTATACTCGAGAAAGAAGCAAGTACATGCGTCTACAACTACGCTCTATATACAAGTACAATGAGTAGCACCGTGCTACTCACCGAAGAACAAAGTTCGGGCAGCTCTACTCTACTGTGCAAAAGACCAGTACTGTCGAATCAAGTGGTACAAGTACTACAGGCATTCAGCGTTGTGGCAAGTGTACGTAAAATCACGCCAAGGCAGTGCAACTAGGTTTTACCGATGCAAGCATAATACTGGAATCGCACTGCACACAATGACACAAGCCGGTCGTGTTGGAGCGCGGCATATAGAAGGATCTCGATGTCTGCGGCACACACTCTGGACTCGATATAGCAATGAGGCCACGCAATTTCTATGGCATCCTTACAAGTACATGTACATGTACATGTATTTATTACTTGTACAAGTAGGTGTAGTACAAGGAGATAATAATACTCGTATATGTACATGTACTTAGCTGCTTGGTGGTGATGGTGTGGTTAAAAAGAGTACTCCAAGAGAGTTGGGTCATGAATGGGTCCATTGTGGGACTGGAGGATCTATCGACGAGGTATTAGTCCAGCGGGGATAAGGAAGAAGGGGATCCTTCGTGCGGCATAGCAGCATCTTGGCCCAAGCACTATACAGCTAGCTACTTGTGTACGGCCGGATAAGAACAGTACAAGTACGGAGTAATATATGCAAGATGCCCAAGTCCATTTAGGTGCACGGAGTATTACATGTACTTACAACTAGAGCACTTACTTACACCTGTACAACTACTTGTGCAGTAAGTACTTACTTATAAGTATGTAAAAATACAACTAGGGGTGTTTCCTATATGATGTACTGGTAGATTCGAGCACACGGCGTAGATGCCAATGATGGGGCCGGCTTCTTCGCCAAGTTTATTTGTTACATTTATTTTACCAGTACTCCTTACTCGAGGACCAATGATAGCAGCATACATGTAATTAGACCAAAGACAGGAAAAACCATCTGCCGATTGCCAATTCCCCAGTGTAACGGCAGTTGACTCACACTCGGACAATAAGTACACACAATAACATCTATTATAATACAAAATATTCCTTGGAATTGCAGAGTAGGAACTCGGTACACTTACCTGTACCAATACAAGCCGATTCCATGTCATCTAGTTTGCTTACTTGCGTAATATTCACTCTAGAAGTACTTGTACGTGAACACATAGTTGTACTTTGGTGTAAATGGGCATGCAAGTAGGTGGAAGTACTTTGTGCAGTGTCTCATCCGTCACTGAGGACACGGAAAACCAGGACTGGGTGGGTGGATAGTCAGACAGGTCAACGTGACTTGGCGGTATTTTTCCGCTGTTTAAGTGTACATATACTGTACGTGTTTACGCCTACAAGTACTGCAGGTGTTACAGTACATGTAGTTACTGTCCTTGCAGAATTACGAAGAATCGACGTCCAAAGTACCCGCTGAAGCAGAAGTAATAATTATTACATTTTAAGTACAGTACTGTAAGTACATGAAAAGCAAAGTGTATATTGGTAAAGCTGCTCATTCTAGTACCTAATACCCGAGCTTGAATGGACCCCTGTAAGCATCGCGGAACGTTGCAAAAGTGTATACTTACAGTACTCCAGTAGTTAGAGCAGTCATGGCAGCCAGATGTATCAATAGGATATCCACGGCGGCAAGGGTTTTAATACTCCACAAGTACTGAGCACGGAGGAGGATAGCATCAAGGTCAATCCCCTGCAACCATACAACTAATACATGTACTCAGCCATCCGTCCTCGCAGCCATGATGCGTTCGACTCGGCAGAATTCCAAAATCCCACAGGAGCAAAGAACCCCTGCGGCCCAACACGCCGGTGGCCCAACACCCCTACGGTCAAAAAAAAAACTGATCATTATTACTAATTGAGAAACAACGGCTAGCGACGATTGGTACAGAAGGTAGCTAAAGCCCGGCGTCCCCGTGCTGTTACAAACAAGAGGACAGGGCAGCGTCTCAGTACGACAAACTCACTATTACTTCAGATGTATGTACAGTAATTACAGTACTTTCTGTATCCGCAAATCTTTAGCACCCCGAGACGCCGCGTTTATGAAAGCTGAGATTGTGACGCTCGTCAGTATGAGACGACTCACGATAGAGAGTTGAGAGGTGGAAGACGGCGTCCTCGCTACCCCATACACCCACTGTGATGTCTCGGTTCGTCCAGCGCAGAATGAGCTAGAAATGTCGAGGGCGTCGTTGAGGAAGCCGCAGAGGTTGACCTGCGGGCGAAACTACCGCCGAGAAGCTCGCCATCGCCATTGGAAATATGCCTCCGTCGCACCGTTGGGTCAGGTACTGGCTTCTGGTCGTCCCCTGCCCACTCAACGGGTAAAGTTACCCCTCACAATCGCTACTGAGTGCGTCACGGCCACATGCTCCCCCAGTAGGCCAGCTCTGTGTAGGTTTTAAGTGAAGCCCGCAGCAGCTTCAAGGTCGCGACGGACAGGAGGTCCCACCATCGCACCAAGGAGCTTCCACCACGCGGATTACCGCTCCAGAAGGCAGGCCATGACAGGCACGAGTTCGCTACAGGCGTGGGCTCACCATAGCGGGCAAGCTGTAAATATAATAGCCCGCCGTGGAAGGCATGCCGTAGGCGGCCGAGGACCGCTGCAGGAGCAGGGAGCGGCCTCAACACAAACGGACGTGCCGGGAAAGCATCGAGAACCTATAAGGCAGGAGGCAGGAAAGAAGAGTCTTGAACAAGTGTAAATGCTCTGCTCGTTCTAGCACAACATCACACGCCAATAACCTGAATGCGCCTCGACCTTTGGGCTGCTGCGTTTCACGGCTCAAAGCCATCACCGCTCAACCGTTGGGCCGCTTACCCATTGAAGAAGTTGATGTGAACTCGGGGCAATCTCACTCCCGCCGTTACGCCTGGTCCGCTTTAAAACCGGAAACAAGGTTGGCGATAGTTCTTGTAGAATCCACCTGTAATGATGGGGTCCGTCATCCCCTCGGTGCGTTTGGCAATGTTTCAGGTCCCACCTCAATCGATGATTGGGACGGAACGAATGTTATTATTCCGTTGCCGTTTCTGATCGTGTCAACGCAGCTCCCCTGACAGAACTGTACTCTACGCTTTCGCGATTTCGAGCGACGTTGTCAAGTAGTATCCGTCAACAAGTAAATGTCCTGCCACATGTCTGAGCTTTCCTCCCTCACTCTGGACAAATGCCAACAGCCCTGTGCAGCGGTACACGGTTATGGTAATCTTGCCCTTTTACGATTCAATGCATCATGACATGTGATTTATTGGCTGACTTTGGTTCCAAATCCATCGATCAATGAAGCTAGCGGAAGCAGCGAAGGTTACCGCGACGCCATCCCCCACCGCAGCCGCCGTCTCGACCGTCGGAAAGCTCGCAACATTCCTTATTGAATAAGAGAATTTTTCAGGCAATGCTTTTCAAACCTCTTCGAGCATGGCGGAAGTGTGTATACAGTGCAGAAACTAGAGTCATACTGACGTACTGTGAGGTCACACTACATGGATTAGGGGCTTCGGGGGCACACATTACACTTGCCTACTCCTCAATTCCTGCAGGTCGAGGAAGGCCCATCTGTGTTGGTAGGGAATATTCGCATCTACCTGCGACTTACAGTTAGATTCCTTGTTAGTTGCATGACTAGGTGCCCATGTCTCGACTTGTCCTGTACTTGCATGTGTTACTGATGGCAAGGTCTACGACAGTCTGCGTTGCGAGTGTCGTGTGACCGCGAGCTTGACGAAACAATCACCATGGATATACAACGGGCAAGGTATAATCGACAATCCTCGTAGTTACTACCGAGCCGTGTGAGACACCTGGAATATATCATGGGAGCAGTTGTCTCAGTTGTCTCCGGATCTGTAGTAGTCATCTCAGTTCTGAAACAATCAACTAATAGTGCGTTTACCGTTGCGCCATGGTTGTATGGCGCCTTGTAGCGCAGAGTGGCCAGAGAGTTACACCTAATACTTGTGCACTGTATGATGTTACACTGGGTGTGTACTGGATCTGGCAAAGTTCATCGCTATTCATCGGCTTACCGGCACTCCCGCCATGAGCATGTTCGTAATGAATTGCCAGAGATTCGTCATATATATCAGTCTCTGTCGCTGCGGAATCCGGCTCTCTCGATTCGTCAAGCGATCGGCAGCATAATCGTACAGGATATCCTCTCTGCATAAACAACCAAAGCATAACCTCACGAGGACGTAGCTTGTTGATCGCCAAGGCACGACGTACACGAGTTATCCCGGAACACGCTTCGTTTCCCCTCACCCACTCCCAACCCCAGCAACGCAATGGAACTTCCCTTCGTTACCGTCGACGTCTTCACTCAGAAGCGCTTCCGGGGCAACACGCTCGCCATCGTAACTATACCCGCCACGGGCACCAAGCCTACACAGGAGCAGAAACAGATCATCGCTCGCGAGTTCAACCTCTCCGAAACCGTCTTCCTCCACGATGTCCAAGACCCGGCGACGAACAAGACGCGCCGCATTGACATCTTCATGCCCACGGCCGAGATGACCTTTGCCGGCCACCCGACCCTTGGTACCGCCGTCACGCTGCTCGACCAGGGCGTCGATACCATCGTTACCAAGGCCGGCCCCATCCCCGTGAAGCAGACCTCCCCAGGCGTCGTCCAGCTTAGCCTCCCGTTCGAAGCCCACATGCACGCCAAGAAGGTCCGGGACCTGTCTCTCGCGGAGAGCAAGCTCCCGTCCGACGAGCAGATCCGTCGTCTCGAGCTTGACGCGCCCGTCTTCAGCATCGTCAGCGGGGTGCACTACGTTCTCGTCGAGCTGCCGTCGCTCGAGCTTCTCGCCAGTGTCGAGCAACCCAAGGCGGAGCTTCCCGCCGACGACCTCCTGGACAAAGGTCGCACGGGGTTCCTCGGGAGATACTACTACGTCAGGCAAGCTTCGACCAAGGACGAACAGGGCCAAGCCGTCGTGTCTTTCCGCGCGAGAATGCTCACCAGCACATTCGAGGATCCCGCCACCGGCTCGGCCTCCTGCTGCCTTGCCGCATATGTTAGCACCGTAGCAGATAAGCAAGACACTCCCAATCGCAAGTTCGTAATCACCCAAGGTGCCGAGATGGGCAAGGAAGCTCAGATGTCGGTCGAGATTGTCCTCAAGGACTCTGTCATCGACGACGTCAAACTCGCCGGTACCGCTGTCCCGGTGATGCGCGGAGCCATCACGCTTTAACCGACAGTCATACAAGGACAATCGCAATTCATTTGCTCGACATAGCTATCTCATGCTTCACGTTACTGTGGCTCTCGTTGCCGCGATGCGATGCACGAGTACATGTAAATTTCCGACTTTGCAAAATGAACGTTTCATAGGATTCTCTGCTTTTCTTGTGCCGATATGGTGAATTGTAATCGCTTTGACGGCAGTGAACTCTGTCAACGAGTGTGCTGTGTACATCATATCGTCAACACATGCCAGAGCGAATTCCTTAATCTGGATGAAGAACGCGGCCTTCTGCGCTTGCCTTCCCATAGTGAGTTATGCATAGATTAAGTCCTGGAACATCTACGTCCCTTCCTGTGAAGTCAATCAGTCTATAATGGCTCTCATTCCTTCAAGGACCCCATCATCCGAACGGCCATCCGCACATGTTCCCACAGGAGTGCGCTGGCCTGGCCAAGGGTGGCAACAGTACCGCTACTGTTCCAGCCCTCGCCATGGCAATTTGGCTTTACACTCTTTCAGCGAGTTGCACTGAGCCCGCTTTATATTTCTGGTCGCACTGATATCAGCAGCCGTTCCCTCCAGCCGACTTGGATTACTATTGCCTACTTGATTCGCTAATGCAACTGATGAGCGGCGGAGAAATTGAGCTTATGCCATCTATACTCAGTCTGAGATCGTGCGAGCTCATTCTTTTTAGTATCAGCATACAACAAGCCCATAGTTATGCCTTGTTTACTTTCATCAACTAGTCGTCAATTCTGCGAACAGCACGAGAGCATTGACGACGTCTTGTGGCCCAAGCATCCTAGATAGCAGCGGCAACACTACTTGGGCCTCTTATTCCTGGCAAGGAAGGATATGAAAACCAAAAGTCACTATGCTGATCTAGCTGTAGTCGAGCAGCCCTTTGGTAGACCTATACAGCCACAACCTCCATCCCCTAGCAATCCGCAATTGATGCTGTGTATCGGCACTTTACTTGGCCAGAAGCATATTGGCCATATTGCGATACTTAGATTTCAGCTTAGTCTCCGCATGTAGTCTCATCATCTGTCGTTGCATAACATCAATGAATGTCCTACGGATTATAACGCCAACAGGGTTGCAGCCGTGAAAGATTTGGCATATCGCCACTGTACTGGCTTGTAGTTTTATGGTGTCGCGTATTTAGTCATCAGAAACTGCTGCCCAGGGATGCTCGAAATCCCTGGCTGGACAAGCGACTGTACAGACACTTGAACCGAAGCCTATAGTTGAATGCATCAAATTATTCAACCAGTTCTTCTCCGAGATGAAACAACGGAGAGGGGAAAGCTCCATGCATTTATCTACATGATCATAAAATACATGATGCAGACTACAATTGGCTATGCTAATAATAACATTCCGCGAGATATCCGACCAAGCTGGAGACGCATACTGTGAACGAGTAATGTTTGCAAATCATGGCCTATTAATAGGTTGCCTTGTGGCACTAAGCCAGCTATGAATAGACAGCAGTTCCTGCTAGTAAGTATCCATCTGGAAGCACTGTAAAACTCCATATAATTTAGCGAGTCCGGCATACTCCTAGAGCATAGACGCCGCAACTTAGCGTTGCGGGGGCATGATTGTCGAGTCACCAAAGCGGCCTACCGTTTGTCGACATCAGTTGGGTTACTATCGGTGGCGCAAGCCAGTCTGTCTCATGATAACTATGGACCAAAATAATTCCATGCAGGAATTCAGTTGGTCAATCGATCTCATCATTCCCTTACATCTTGCTCTCGTTCACGATGCTTTTTAGTTTCTAGCCATGTCCAGTACAAATAGGCGCTCATGTCCTTCTGTTTATGGCGTTTTCGTAAATCCTACCATTATCCAGACTTGAGCAAGATTCAACTGCCCTCATTATGCTATTCACAATAATCCTAGGGGCATCTGCCGTATGCGCCTCCCGAGTATTCAAAAGGGCACAGTTAAAAGACCCGTTTGATATTCTCGATCCTCAGAGATGGGTTAAATCAGAGGATATGACTTGGGCCGACTATAAGGCACCTCCGGGTACTAACTGGGCCGACCCTTCTCGAAAGGGGTCCATTCGCAACTTCAATATTGCCCTTGTTACTATCGACTTCAAAGATAGGCCGTTTGCCGTCACCTTGCCGCCCAACTCAACACTCTTTGGGAATCCTCTCCCTTTAGTTGCAAATATGCCTAGGCAAGATGTGCCAAACTACTATCGCGACCTACTCAATAAGCCGTCAAAAATCAATCACAATCATACTCTTCATGAATATTGGATGGAGGACTCGGCCGGTCGATTTGGTGTTGATTTGAAAGCTTTCGGTCCTTACCGCATGCCCAAACACTACTTCCAGTATGGCGTCGATTTTTACTACATGAACAAAGGGGCCTGTCCGAACCCAAGCGAGACCCCCTGCGTTGGTGACACTAGAGAGGACTCTATAGACATGTGGGAAAGCGATGTTGGGAAGCAAGCCGCCAGTTCGTTCGATTTAGTCTTCATTCTGGGTGCTGGGGAGGATGAGTATTCCACATGGCGAGAATTTGGCGAGATGAAATTTAACTCAAAGGAGGAGATACCTGACGCCTTTGGACCGCCACGAGAGCTAACTGGGAACAATTCCCTCCCAAATTACGCGAGCACTAGAAACCACCAATGGACATCGTGGGCGGCAGCAGCCAATGTCTGGCCCAATGCCTGGAATGGGACAACTCAACAGTGCGAAACGTCAGGGTTAGGTGTATACGCGCACGAGTTGAGTCATATCTTGAATATCATGGACAACTACATTACCAATCCGGATGCAAGCCCCCTGCAAAGAGATTATACAGGGCCGTGGTCTATGATGTCTTCCGGTGCATCGAATGGCCCAGGTGGAATCCACTCCGCGTGGCATATTCCCTCGCTCCAGGGAGGCGGGACGATGGGCTCACTGCATACGATGCGCGATAAGCAACAACTCGGCCTTGCTGGCCCTGAAACCATGCTACGACTTTCCAGAAAAGAGCTGAATAACTTGGGACCTATTGTGGCCAATGTCACGGCTCGATCTGTTGTGGCAGACCTGATGGGGTTGCGTATCGAACTGGATGCCGATCTCTCACCGGCTTGCAACGTCTCCACGGACGTGCTTTGCGATGGTGGAGGCTATGAAAACTATGAAATGGAGGTAATTGACCGTATGGGCTCCGATTCTTTCCAGCCTGATGCGGGCGTTATGATTAGCAAGACAAAGAACAACGGCAATCAGGATCCGTTTCAATGGACTGTTGATGCGAATCCCCAAGATATTGATCTGATCGACTTCCATCGCCCTAATGGTACTGCAGTTATGGTATCATTAGGTGATGCCCGCCAACTTAACGATGCTTTGTTCCATGCCGGCACTCGGTCGGGAAGCAAATTCGACCATCTCGATGAATCAAATGGCCTTCACTTTTACATACTGAACAAGTATCGGGATGAGGCCGGGATATTGTCTTATACTGTCGGCGCGCGCCCGCTCAACAACACTTCCAAGAGTACACACTCCATCAACCTAACCGCTGGCAAGCCAGATACAATAAAGTATCCAACCGAAACCGGCATTGCGTTGTTTTGCACATTCAGCTTAACAAACAACGGCAGCTACTTACCAGGAATGACATCGCCACAGCCACTACTTCCGTACTTGGGTTCGGAGATATATCGTCTACAAGTCGAAATCGAGGGATCTGGATGGCATGTGGAATTGCCCAATGCACTTGCAGTTGCAAAATTTGGCCAAAGTGTGGACATAAACGTTGCTGTTGGTGCGACTGCTAATGCGCAGTCGGAAGCCAAGGTGACTTTGATGGCCATTTCGGAGTCCGACCCAAGAGTAACACAACGATCCGAATGCAAGGTTTCACTTAGCTGAGGGCTGGTAAAAAGACTCTTCAAAATTACGATTGGTTTCTCGTCTTTTTCTCTAGCAGTAAATATTATGTTATCGTTTGGAAACTATTATCAACCAATACTTGCCGCTCTTGATTTCTTGCAACACAACCATGCCTACTATTTGTAGAGGCTGTAAACATTTGACTCACCCTTATAACCCAAACTTGAAATTAACCCTGCGTGCGTATAAAATTGTGTCGTCTGTGATGCTCCTGCGATCGTGAAGCAGTTCGCTAATGCGCGCCAGATGGCTGTACGGATTGTCAAGATAACTTCGTCAAGATAACTGCGTCGGGTGTAACCTCTGGTTCCATAATCTCTGCAACTGCATCCAGCACCCACTTACATGCCCTAGCAGTGGTAACATCACGCCAAATGGTCCGCCGGTATGGGTACTATTGGGGGATGCCAAGTCGCCGCGCGGCGCTGTTAAAGTGCTCTCGGACGAGCGTATCAGGAGCTCCACGGATCTCGTCCAGCCAGAGTGGAACCATGACTTGTATTGCCTGGGGTTCGACCATCCCATAACAGTGACGGGCCTTTCGGGAATCCTGGCCGGCTTCTTGGATAACCCGCCCGTGTGCAAAATGCTTATTGGTGCGGGGATTTTGCATGATCTCAAAAAAGTTGGACTTGGGCATGCGCCTCGACGAATCGTGGGGGTGCCAAGAGTAAGTTCTGCTAATAATAGTACGCAGGAGTATTTATGTCGCAGTAATAGCTTGTTTGCTATTTGGTGTGAGAGTCTATTTGTGCAACTCGTCCACATGCAAGATTCATTACTACTGAGTGTATATATTGACCAAGGTAGGTCAGTACGTAGGCAAAGTGACCTATACTAGAATTACGTAGTCGCAATGTGATAAGTAGGTCGCGTCACCGCAACCTCTTCCTCCCTTCGTACCAAATTGAATCATTAAAAGAGAACTCTTGTTACCAGTTTCCCCCAGAACCGAACCAACAACTATATTATTACCAAACTTCTGACACTCTGCGGTCCCACTTCCGATATGTTTTCCCAATCTGGATACAGCCGGTTTGTCGAATTCAGCCGGGTTTCGGTCATGTTCAGGTCGTCTCCGTCGTCCGCCCTACCGATGAGATTGATTTCTATGATAGAAGAGCGCAGCGTACAGTAGACGGCAACAGAGTACTACATTGATGCAGACAGAGTCTTGACCGATCAAAATGCAGATGCCGCTCTCAGGTGATGGCAGCATCATAATATTGCTTTCCATCCTTTTCTTCACTACATGATTCAAGAAGAAAACCGCAAATTCTTGGGTATCATAGGTCGCCAAATGGTTGGCACCAGTACCTTCCAATTAGGCATTTACATGTTTCTTATTGACAAGGGCAAGGCAGGCCAGAAGCAACTAGTGACTCACCATATCCTGGAGCGTTTGCTGCATGTAGCCGACTTATATTTTGACCTTTGCGTGGGCACATTTTCGGTCGATATCACATGCGTGTTCAGCATGGAACTCGTCAATAACTAACACATGGTGATTTGTTGGGCGGAGCAAATATTGTTGACTGCCCATTACGCAACCGTCTTTAATCTTACTCGAAAACAAGAGTCTCACTGACCTGATTCCAACTTCGTTCAGAGCACTCAACCCTTCGAAATCCTTCATCGTCCTACGCCGCTGGGCTTCACATGACATGACGCGTCGAATGGAAGGTCTGCAGTAACGCGTCCGTTCTAGTTCTGTGCGCGAAATCCTTGGTGAGAAATACAATAAACTAACTACGCGACTCGAAGCTTCACAAGCGGCACCATGTGTGGCGTTGGCCTTTCACGGAGCAACCATTTCAACCAAATAAGGGTAGTGCGCAGAAATTGGGACATGAGTCTCAACCTCGGTCGCATGCTGATGGCTGGGAAGGCTTTGTCACGGAAAACCTAGCAAAGGACGGATTTGCAAGCGAGGGCCAAAAAAGTTAGTTCAACACACTACCACAGAAAGACTGCCATACCAGTAAATACCCTATGAATTAAGCATTTCAGATCTACCGTCAAGCAGTTAGAGCCACTAAAGCCTATGCCAGTGCACATTCCAATTCTAGCAAACACAAGCAGCATGTAGCTACTTGTCTGCAGACAGTTTGTCTCAGCGACATGAATCAGACTATTCAGTCTCAACCCTCAGGGATAGGCTGATGATCTTCGTCCGGCTGTTGTCACCAGTTCATTCCGGCCGCCTAGGCTAGTTTCACCAAACAGCTACAATTGACACATTGCAACATGCTTCGGCACTGCACAACTCCCACGTATTCGGCAATAAGGGAGTAGCCTTGTTCTCCTCAGGACAGAAGGTCATCATGATTCATCCTCGCCAACCGCTTCCTGCACGCCATTCCTTCAATTCCGCTGTGTACGTGTATAGTACACTACGCCCTCTTCGCGATTATCTTTGAGGCAGGATAGCCATGCTTGCTTCGCGCTGTCCCCAAAGATGGCATACCATGTTGAGTTGATCACCGATGCTCGCCAGGCCGAACCTTGAACCGGGCCTTCTAAAAACTGGGATTGAAATCGGTGGGTAGTGCACCTGCTATGCTCAAATTTGAAACCCCAGCCTGTGCTGCGACTCCAAAAGCCGGCTTCGATTGCTCGCTTTTCTCGAATGACCCACGCTTGGTGATGATCGCCTCACCCCTCAGCCGCTGTTGCATGCATCAGTGCAGGACGTTTGAGCCTCTATCGCATGAATCCACACAGCGATATTCGCTCTGCTGTAGTCATCCGGGAATATTAAAAGGTGCCCACGTAAATCTTTTAAATATCACCAAGCGTTTTATGGTTTGTTTGTGATTGGTGCTGCTATCCGTTTACTGTACGAGTGCCACGCCCTTGTAGAGCAACCTTATTTGGAATCGGAGGAACATCCTGCAAGGAGTTGTGACAAACGTGCATCATTACGATCCCATAATCACAGATGATGTAACAACCGTATCAGACTGCTCATCTTGCGACCACCATCAGAATTTGAGTCTGGGACGTACCAGCGACCCAGCTTGACACCTTCGACCAGTGTGATGAAATAAAGTGGCAGGGATTGCTTCACTCGCCGTTTCACGACACAAACGATTGCGCGCGTCCACTGTATATGGGTGCATCATTATTTACCCTGGCCTGGTGACCCTCGCAGTTCTTTCTACAAAATAAAGCAGTCGCAGTACCAGGGTGGAAACCATATGGATGAAACCAGTGAAGCGAGGTCACACGAGCCCCTTTACAGTTGGAATGAGTGCTGGTGCTGTAGTGCCGTAGTGCATGCACTAATATCATACACCGAACTGCCCAGGCTCGCTCAGCGTTCCAGTGTCTCCGTGTGATGAACGCACCAGTCAGTTTCTGACTTGGTGGACGCGAGGCTAGGTTAATAGTGGCCATTAGTCAGGGGAAATGTCTTTCGATCCTTGCTCGAGGGAGCGGAACAGAACATCACCCACAATATAAGTGGACACATGCTACAGGTGGCCAGGCACATATCAAGTGTAATTTATTAGTGATTAATGGGGTCGCTCATGACACTCACAAAATGACCTGTTCGTTTGGTGCATGTCGGAACGAACAACTGCCGCGATGCAATAAATAATATATCACAAAGAGCTCTCAAGAAACGACCCCCTTCCAAAAGTACTATGCGTAGCTATGGCTGGACAGAAAACGGTGTGTAGAGTCGGCATGTACAACAAATCATTAACAGACGTGATTAATGGTGAAAGTGTGCTGCCGCTATCCGAACACTGGGAAGGGTTGAGTACTCTGAACGAGGTGGGAATTCGGTACATGAAACGGCGGATATATTACATTTCCCGCTGCCCTATATTAAGGATTTGCCAGCAATGATTGCCTCCCTACTCTGCGATCCTTGAGTTACGCAGGGAGTGGCCGAATGTACCACACCAGTAATTCGCCGTAGCGTTTACCCATCCAAGGGGCGCGGGACTCATCTTGGTCGGGGGTTAGGCGGCCAAGCATTACATTGCAGACCGGTGCAGTTAGAAATGGACTGCTGCGTGATAGCTAAGGTTTCTTAGGTATGCTTATGGCGTGGCGAAACGAGTCTCTACAGGAATGAGCCCCGATTGAATTCGTGCCCGAGTAAACAACGCTAATGCTAATCATGATTGATCCCTTGACAGCGTTCGCTGATGAAACTTGTCAATTATTACATAAAGGACTGGTCGGCATCGCACGTTGCAAAAGCCGTCCATGATCAGCTCACCCCTAACCAGCCCCAAAGTCCATGTACAGCCTCATCGGTCAGTGGTTAGGTACCGGATAAATCATCGCCATGAAGCAGGTATTCTCACGCTGGGTTGTCCTGGCCAGCCTCCATGGCTATCTGCAAGGTGGCCTGGCGTCGGGCACCGACTGCGATGCTGTCATCGTCGAGTACCAGCCTGTTGTGAAGATATGCTCAGGCACCACGGTGACGACAACCATGATCAAGTAAGTAGATACGGAGGGTTGGAAGCTTCCACAACCCCTCCATGGTTGACTTGTTTGTTAGGACAACAACAACCCAACTGTCGGCTGAGAGTGCCAAGGCGCTCTACATGGATGGCCGTGTTCATGAGTCGGGCTCTGATGGGGCCAAGTATGGATACAAATCAGGCCACAAAAAGGGAGGGCACGGCTATGAATCCGACTCCGAAGAGTCCGGTTACGGTCATAAGTCCGGCTCCAAGTCGAGTGGCCATGGTCGTAAATCCGGCTCCAAGGGTTCTGGTCATGGAGAAAAATCCGGCTCCAAGGGTTCTGGTCATGGAGGAAAATCCGGCTCCAAGGGTGCTGGCCATGGAGGAAAATCCGGCTCGAAAGGCGGCGGTCGCGGGCATGGTAATGGGGGCGGACATGATCGTGGTACCCGAGATGGTGGAAAGCAAACCTCCACTGACACTGATCTTCCGATTTCCCCAACCTCGGGTGCCACCGCTACAGCTACCGGCACCGCCTCCAACTCTGGGACATCTGGCCAGTCGACCCCTGTTTCGACTGGTACACAGAGCCCAACTTCTGGGGTGACTTCGGCTTCTACAACATCCGCCACTACCCCCTCAGGATCGGCGTTGGGGACGACGACCACGACTGACGCTTCCACTGCCGTATCTTCTTCCAGTTCGCCAACTGCCACAGCTGCCGGGGATTATAGACAGATCATGCTCGATCAACACAACATACACAGACGCAACCATTCTGCGCCAAACCTATCATGGAATGTTGACCTGGCTACCTACGCGAACACTCTCGCCGAAACTTGCGTATTCGCGCACGACACGTAAGTGCACGGTCCTGCCATCTCGCCTTCTCTGATGAAACTTACCAACCCTTGTATAGGAGTATTGGAGGTGGTGGCTACGGCCAAAACCTTGCGGCTCTCAGCAGCTCTCCAAACATTAACACTGCTGGCGCTCGTGCTGTGACCAATTTATGGTATAACAGCGAGATGCCGAACTATGTTTACTACGGCAACAACCCTCCACCCGGCTCCAACCCCAGTGCTTGGAACCACTTTACACAAATCGTCTGGGTTGATTCAACCGAGGTTGGGTGTTCTACTGTCCTTTGCCCAGCTGGGACTATTTTCGGCATACCTGCGTATTACACCGTCTGTAACTACAAACCGCCTGGTACGTCTCCATTCAAGCAAACTTCACGCATCGGCATACTAACCATGCCGTTGCAGGCAACTTTGGTGGAGAGTTTAACACCAACGTTCTTGCACCCCTCGGCGAGCCAACGGTCGTTGTTGGTACCATTCCGTAGAGAACGGCGCTGAGGAGTGAGGGGTGTATTGTTGCTGCTCTGGATGGTACGTCGCCAGTTGCGGATTATTTTCGTCAGTTACATATTTTTGAGTCGAGGAGATGAATATTTCTTTTGTCAGAGGCAGTGATAGATATGCTATTATATATCAAATCATGCCTTCAATTTGTGGCATTAAACTGAAATGACCCGACGTTGATTTGCACGCAAATTCGCGTTTAGATGCTGTACTTGAGGGGGAAACCCTGCAGCCATACAGGAGCATCATGTGCGATACGCAGATAGACCTCTATGGATTCGACTGCTTGTTCGCTTTACATCATTGCTTGTTCTTAGCCCCGGCATCCATAAAAGTTTCACTACGTAGTCGCAGGTACTCAATGCAAGGACCGGTGTAGCAGGGACTCGATCCGACAACAGGTTCTCATGCAACAAGGATCGCCGCAAATATTAGCGCATGCTTTCACGGCCTACTTTACGTTCGTCGTGATATAAATATGGACCTCATGGTGAAGATAACTAGTCATCTTGGTAAAAGCTCTCGTTTCTAATTTTCTTACATGCAAGTTGACATTCTCTTGGCGGAAAGGCTTCTGAGACAAAACCAAGAAAGAATCATTGGCGCCGACGCCTTGGCCGCGATAAACGTCTTGAATCAAATACTCGAAAAGGCTCCAGAATTGATGCAAGGACATCTTCGCAGCCTGATCAACGTCTGCATCAGCCTCGTGTCGGATGGGAGGGTTACAAATCGACAACTACCGGCCTGGATGCCTGAGAGTTATGGCCCTGCAAACACCGACGGCCAGACGAAAGTCGAGTGTGGGCAGCTTGCGGTGAACATTCTTGAGGAGCTGCCGCAAAGATTTGAGCCACGACATCTCGTTCCATTTTCCCGCAGGGTGAAGAGAGAACTGTCTGTCGCTTGCGGGCATTTGTTCAGGGATGTGAGGAAGCACGCGAGATTAGCAAAGTCAAGATGGGATGGCTTGTAACGAAGATGCGCGAGACATACGTACGTACTCCTTGATCACGCTGGGGGTTTGTGGCATCATCTCGTAGAGAGCTATGGAGATACATAGTGGAGCAAGACAATAGGGTAACCCAGGTTTGACGCAATAATATTCTCGAAAAAAGACAGTGCACCTTGGTAAGCCTTAGCCTACATTCTCGCTCATGAACCAAGCTCAAGAATATTGCATAACGACCCTTGTATTGTCATACTCTTCGAAAGCTTCTCGGATCAAAAAAGCACCCACTCAGCTGGCAGCGGTATCTAGCCATAATACATACGTGCAGTCCGCAATTATCTCCCCTGTCTCAATCACAGAGTTGCTACCGATGGCTGCACCCCAAAGGAATACATATATCCTGAAGCATCTGGATTTTGCTACCTTATGATCGATGGTGAGTTCCTTTCTTGGTAGGTATCGTAAATAATAACACTGCCTCCAGGCTGTGGCTTCCTAAACCGCGGTCGGCTACAACCGATCGTCAAGGAGGGGAGGGTCTAACTTTACTACAATTGAAGCCGGAGTTAGGATAACCAAGGAATTTTCCTTTGTGCATAAAACCATTTCCACGTTGCCATAAACATGAGCAACTTCTGCTTTCAAGTAAAATCGTACGAGACTGAGAACAGAGTGTCGCAAGGAAAGACTTGCTTTCCCAAGTACAAGGTCTCCATATTGTCACGGCTCGAAGTCCCCAATGATG
Source organism: Drechmeria coniospora (assembly GCF_001625195.1). NCBI lineage: Eukaryota > Fungi > Ascomycota > Sordariomycetes > Hypocreales > Ophiocordycipitaceae > Drechmeria > Drechmeria coniospora. Next base: position 12,367,718 of record NC_054389.1, on the reverse strand, counting down.
TGCAGAACGTATAATCTCCCGAGATGCGAGTTCATACTCACCTCTAAAGTTTAGTACAATTAGAGAATCTTTCAACCTCGGTCACGGGTGACCCCCCGTCCAACATTATTAAAATTACGGCGAGGCATTACTATTACAGGGTTGGCCTCGTGATTTAGCTAGTAGTATCTTGATGATGATATCAGAAAAGGGGTCTCGGACGCTACTAATCCGGACCCTCTATTCGCATGAGTGCAAGGCGCGAATATATAGATATAGGAATGGTTGTGCATGCCTTGTCACTCGTGCTAGCTGGCGTGCTAGTCCTACACATTGTGATTCAGGCGCTTGAGTTTACTCAGGCAAATATGGGGGCGAGGCCCTTGACATTGGAAACTATTGCTCTCTGAGGTAGTCAAAGGCCGCCAGAAGTGAGAGTTACACTCGGCTCGTATCCAAGCACCGGTAGTGCGGCCCTCTACAATGCAGGCAGCCAGGAGAGCAGTAGAGCAATAGTACGGCAACAGTACAGTGACATCACCTGATGGCGGAAACGAATGGTAGAATAGGGTCACCGAAATGCTAGGCCACAGGAGTTTGCACGGGGGTTGACGTGTAGTATACTTGCAGCCAGTCAGCTAGTGCGCGTACGACACCACGAAGCAAACTATGCGATGGAGTTCGATATGCAAGATTTGACTTGGCTCATTAATAAATTCAGCTAATGAAGCACGTACAAGGCAAGAATATTTATCTGCGGCATGCTTTTGAACATGCAGTTCACGCTGGACTGGGAGTTCCAGGACGAGTGTCCAAGGCCGTATGGCTGATCGAATTTGCCTTGTCAAGGGTCTCCTGGCACAGTCTCAGAAATACAGGGCCAAGCTCGGGTCGGTGCAGGGGTATCAAGCTGTATAACAAAGATGCGGTAAGGCGAAGAAGTGTCTTGCGATGCAACCTGATAGAGTATGTTTTCTGAAGAAAGTCGAAGAAGTATTCTTGCAGCTCGTGGAGGAAGTTGGCATCCGCTTGTTCAAGAAGCGGCTTGTTGCCGGCAAGGATGTCGGCGAGCTTGTCGCTGTCTTCGGCGATGAATAGGACGTGGTCATAACCTCAGAGCGACTGCAAGACCTTGGCAAGATCGTAGTTGATGTCGCCCTCGAGGGTGAAGATGCTGCCGAGCTGACCGCGAACATCAATAAAGGTGATGGACTTGTCGTCTTTGGAAAGGATGGCATTGCTGAAGACTGGGTCCCCGTGGACAATCTCGGCGTATGCGCCCTTGTCCTCGGCTTCGTAGGTGTCAAGGAACTCGTGCAACCGTTCGTAGAGGGCTGCGGCTTGCGCTCCAAGCGCGTCGTACCGCTCTCGGTTCTGCACATACCGGCTTCGGAGCTTGGAGCCGTAATTTGAGTAGATGTTGGCCTGATGGCCGTGATGGTCGCAGGGCATTTTCTCCATCTGCTTCTGCATGGTCGGAGGAATGGAGAGGCTCAACCGGTCCGTCCGCTTGGTCGTATGGATGCTGTGAAGGGCAGACAGAAAAGAGAGGAATCGACCCTTGGTTATGGAACGCCCAACGAGGATGTGGGAAAAGGTCAAGCCTCGACAGTTCTCCATTGTTATCGTATAGGTGCTTGTCTCTGGAATGAAGTCGACGCTGTAGATGGAAGGGAAGATGTGGGCAATCTCCGAGGGCATCTGCGAGTAGAAATAGATCTCGCCCATGATCTTTTCTGACTTGCTCGACTTAATGACCTTGTTGTTGATGATCTGAATTACGTTAAAGTCTCGAGCCGCAATCATGCCTGCCTTCTTGTTCTCCTTGCTGGAGCCGACAGGAGCGTCTAGGCCGACGAATTCCTCGTCGTCCAGCAGCCAGCCAATCTCGCGGGCTGTATCGAGGTTGGCGTTTACGGCTAAATCATCGATATAGACGTCGGCGTATGGTTTGCCGAAGTGAATTTCGTGAAAGGGGATCTCGTATCGGTCCAGCTGGGCGTAGGTAATGGACCCGATGTCGGCAACGACTCGGCCGACGTTTCCATTATGAGTTTTCATGCGTCGCGCGGCGTACTTGAGATTCACGTCAGCATCGATTCAGTCCAAACGGCACCTTTCAAACGTACGATAATAATATAGTGTCCCGCGCGGTGCAGCTCTTGGATAAGGCGGATGTTCTTCTCGATGGGCGGGCAGGTGGAATAATCACCAGGAACGGCAGGGACGCCGACGAGCGTTAGGTCAAGGTCAAAGCAGAAACGACGGCTCTTAAAGGAGAGCGGCCGGCCGGATCCGTTGTGCTTCTTCAGGGACTGAAGAAAGGTCTGCAGCTGCTCGGGGGTTCCGACGCAGCAGATGTCTTGCCTGTCGATATGGAGACCGATGTATGGGATGCCGCTTTGCAGCATGTGACCGATCAGCTGGGAGGTGTAGTATTCGCCAAGATCGTGACCGTCGGCCGTCTTGGCATCCAGAGCCTCGGCGGCGTGGGTCTTGAGCTCCCGGGCGTTCCGGAAGACGTAGGCACCCAAGTTTGCCTTGTCGGAGATGTCCTTTTTCTCCTGGATATCGACTATGGACTCGTGCTCGTTGCTTCGGGTGGGTAGTCGTCAGCGCAAAGCGGGTGGAGAGGTGAGATGTCGCAACGTATCGAGCCTCGGTTTTTATATAGGAGAAGATGGGTTTATCGCCGTTGTCGGTAAAGTAGAAGCAGCCGCCGTGGCCGACTGGCATGGCGCGAACGTCGGTCAGGATGTCGTTCCAGTAGATGGTGTCGCAGTCGAGGGAGACGGTCCTGCGATCGAGGTACGTTTCGGTCATGCTCTGACAGACGATGTAGAGCTGGCGGTGATGAGCGGACACTTTGAACGAACGGGCGCACGGGGCCGGCTCACCGTCTCGCTGGCACCCTTGGTCTGGTGCCGCAGCCGTACGATGTGATGGTCAATGGCGACGACGTTCTTGCTTACTAGCTGGCTGACATGGAACTCGTCGTCAACATCCTCGTTGACGGCGATCCAGAGGGCATCTCCCGCCTTCAGGCTGAGGCTCTCCAGCAGCCAGAGCAGCATAGGCCGCCCAACGACGTTGATGAGCGGCTTGGGGTATCGATATCCATGTCTGGCGAAGCGAGAGCCCACGCCGCCGATGGGGATGATGACGTTTAGCGGAACGCGGCTCGCGTCACCTTGGCCCGTGTTGCTATCGGAAGGCGACGGGTATGTACCGGATCCCGCGTTGGCCATGGCTGAATTGCTGTTCGATCGACCCCCACCCTCAATGGCTCGAATGACGAATGGTAGGCTGAAATACAAGGAAAATGGAGGGCAGGTCGAGCCGCGTGGCTACAATAAGCAACCAGCTTCGAGACCAAGGAGCGACACATGCGGACTTGCTGCGAAGCAATGCACCGAGATTATATATGTGGCCTTGCTGCTTAAATTTCGACGCATGCCAAGCTTGACCGGGCGGCTGCCACCACCAAGCTCCAAGCAGCTGTACTCTTGCTCGTGCAGACTCTTCAAAGTACGCCCGTCGAGGCGAGCAGCCGAGGGGGGACATTGGCGTCGGCGTGTGTCGTGTGAAATGACATGGCGGCATGATCGTTACGCTGGCCGGCAGCGGCATTTTCATTAGCCCTCGTGGCGGCTCCTATCCGCTTGCCGTGGATATGAATCCCTAGCTCGTAGTTAGACTTTGCCCATCAAAGGACGAAAGAAGTTTCCTGCCCCCCAGCAGTGCCGTCGAGGAGGATGGCGACCAACGCCAGGGATCCGGACGATCTTGCTCGAAACGATCGAAGCCACCCCGCAGGAAGAGGTCAGATGAACCAATCGAGTTTAAATCGACACTCTGGGTACGCCTCCCGCAGACACATTCGTGTGGAGGGCACTCTGCTAGCGTCAAGGACGAGAAGATTGAGTAGGCTAGCAGGATGCCAAGGACGGCACTTACGGACGCCTTGTTCTTCGTACTCGGGGGGGGAATACGCGATGCCCATGCTGCGTCTGTCCTCATCTCTGCAGGAAATCTCGGGCAATCCGGCTTTCGACTCGTCGTAACCGTTGAGCATCGTTTGGCTTGGCGGATGCTGTTCTCCGTACATGTAGTTTGGTGTTGTTGTAAGCATTGTACTCGTGCCACGCCGAGTAGTTAATGTTGACACCTGTGCTCCGCACTCTGCAACATGAAGATGCACAGGTAATTACAGTACAGTACTGTATGTTTCGGAGTACGGAGTACGTTATTCCGTAGTTACGTAATCCATATTTTAATCCCATTTTAAATCCGTCTGGCGGTGGAGCTGCGGGATGCCCCTCCAATAATTGTCCTATCTGGGTTTAGTGCGTTCAATTTACGGCATTTGCGTCAAGGTGCGCCCCACTGCTGACGAACTGGATGAAGCCATCTCGGAATAAGCTTCAGACGTTCTCTTGCAATACCTTGGCTGAGCATGCACCTTGAGATTTCGTTTCCCCCTTGACGTTTCTGGGCCCTCGTAGGCACCTCGTTACAAGTACGCATTCGCTGCGAGCTACGAGGCCAATACTGGTCAATGGGACGCTTACCGTGGTCATGCCTTGCCGACTTGGCACGAACCGGACGGTGCCCTGTCGGAAAGATGGCGAACTCGATCGCCCATTCAGCGGCTAGTATCCTTCGCTCCATAGGCGACCGTTGCTCTGGTGGCATTTGAACTCGAGTGTTTCTGTCTCTGATCGCTAACATTTAACTAACTGCCACGTGCTGCCATCGGCGGCTTGCTGGTTTGGCCCTCGGTTCAGCACACTCTTTTTCGTCACCCGTGGTCACCCTCCGGATGCATCGTTTTCACCATACCCGACGTCGTTACCACGCACTTTACTGCCAACTCTTCCTTTTCCTGCGTATTCATGCCGACCCGTGAACTGCTCTGGCGTGCCTCGGGCCCGCTCTGTTCGCAACTCCGGGACTGCGGACGAATTTCTCGTCCGGTTTGGCAACATCGTCAATCCCTTCGGCGCTGCCGGCTTGGGCAGCCGCAGTGGTAGAAAACCAAGCAATTCTCTCGCCATGGTGTATGCCGCTGCCGCTTCGGCTCTTTGCTGGCCTATGCAATGGATCCGAAATTTCAGCCCCCAGGCCGCAGGGGCAACGCTCGGTCTCATCGTCATCCAAGTCGGCATTGGCGTCGTCATGAAGGCTGCGCAAACGTCCGGATCCTATTCCTTCTCCCCGTCCGCATCGGTCACCATCTCCGAGTTTCTAAAGCTGCTCTTGTCCTTGGCGCTCTTTTACAGACAATGGCAACAACGCCCGACGGAGTATGTCAAGTTCGCAGACAACGGTGAGGAATCCGCCATCCCGTTGACCACCACGATCTCGGCAACCGACGGAAAAGAAGAACAAGATAAAGAGCGAGAGGTGGACTTTGAAAACGGCTATTCGGCTAGCTTTGACGCGGAGAGGGGACATTTGGTCGCGCAGCCCCGATCAGGCTTGGCCGCCTTCTGGATCGATCTGCGCAGCAGCATCACGGAACAAAAGTCCGCTGGTTACTACGTCCTGGCACTCTGCTACACGCTTATCAAAAACTCGGTACGGCATGAAACCAAGCGATTCGCGCGCCATTGCTTTCGCTTCGCCTCGCTACTCTAGCTGCTGACCATTCCTGGCAGATATTCGTCTGCTACAAGCTGGCCGACGCCGGCACGATCCAGCTCGCTAAGAGTAGCAGAACGGGCGTTACGGCACTCATACTGACGTATTGCCTAAACGCCAGCATCTCCAAGTTGCAATGGATTGCAATTGTCATCCAGGTATCCCACACCGATAGGTCATTCCGCAGCCACTTCTGGTTCCACTCGCTGACGAGACTCGTTTTGCCGCCGAGCAGATGTTTGGTCTGATTCTCACTCAGTACAAAGCTAGCAGCGGCACCACCTACCCCTGGACCACGTACTCGATCCTTCTGCTTCAGGTCATCCTCAGCGCATCGTCCGGCGTATACAACCAGTATCTTCTGAAGCAGCACGACTCGAACTTGCATGTCGACAACATGTTGCTTTACGCCTCCGGTACCTTTGTCAACCTGCTCTGCCACATCATGCTGCGCAGCATGAGCCCCGACGAGCCGGGTTTCTTCCAGGGATATACTAGCGCCGGCGCTGTCATGGTCATCGTCAGCAATGTCTTCATCGGACTTGCTATTACCGCCGTGTATAAATGTAAGCTGTCGGCTGAAGCATGAATCCGGTTTGCAATAGCACCGCTAATTCGTCAGAACAGATGCTAACGCTGTCATCAAATGCTTCGCAACGGCCTTGTCTACGGGGATACTTCTGTGTATCGCTACACTTTTGCTTGGCACTGAGCTGGGCGAGATGGTCCTTATCGGTACTGCCATCTGCTTTTATGCCTCCTGGCTGTATTTGGACAATCCCTCGACATAAAAGTCCCACCAGTACGCTACTTCTGGACGCGCCTCGAGTTTTGACGTTGTCGACCTTGCTAGGGGCATGTACTCGGTTCGTTCCCTACGGCTTGAGCCGTTTGGCTCATTCTGTCGTCTCGACATGACTGACTTGGATGTAGAAATTCTGCAAGACCTTGCTCTTCATCTTTACGCTTTTGACCATGGCTTCTGTGGCATTCTTGACGCTTAAGAAGTCGGAGATGCCCGGCTTCTCGCCGATGGCGGACGTGTCACCGGGCGGAAGTGTATCCAACATTAACCGCGGAAGCGATTCCGCCTTTGGAAACAGCCTGGCCATGATTCGTTTCAACTCGGCTCGTCCTGAGCGCATACCTATGCTGAAGAAATACGAACCTTTCTTCCACACTGTCCATATCTCGATGCCAGAGCTGATGCCGGAGCATCCGGCTGATTTTCACAACTTGACGGTCGACCAGTACCCCAACGTATACACCATCTACAAAATGGTTTCCGACCTGATGGAAACAATGCTTGCTGATACGTCTGAGATGGAGGGCTTCTGTACTTCCACTTCGACGCCTGGATCGACCCTATGGCGTGGAACGACGAGACGGAAAAAAACAAGATCAGGTTTCCCAACTCAACAGACCTCCAGAAGGGGCCCGTTTTCGGTGCATGAGCGATACAGGTGGAAGCAAGTGGTGGGGCTACGGAGAAGGCCATCAAAACAGGGTGTTGGCTGCCATCAAGGAGGTTGAAGGGCTAGGCCTCGACTACAAAGTGCACTTGACCGAGTGGTGTTTCGGCTGGAGCGACATCTACTACATCCCGCGCCGCTTCTTCGCCGACTTTATCATCTTGGCCAAGGTATTCTTGGATCATGAAGCGTTCCATGAGCTCGCAATTCCAACCATTGTTCGAATTATTGATGATAGCCGCCGTGCAAGTAAGGAACAAACGGAGCTTGATGTTATCAAGGACTGCTGGGGGTGGTGTTGCGCTTCCAACCCGACGATGGAGGATGTTTTGACGGCTCGCTGCGGCCACCGCCTGAATTACCTTGATGAGAATGTGACGAACGCGTTCTATAACAAGTTGGACAATCGGGCCAAACTCTTGGAGGGGCGGCGTGAGCATATCGAAGAGCGTGGGTTATTTTTGGGCAACTTGTTTTGAGCATGGATGGAGCGCATCAAATCATGTCTTGTGGTACATGAGCAGAAGAGGTACAATTTCCACGACAAATCCATCCGCCGGCCGGACATTATTAGCTGCCATTCATGGCATGCGGCGGAGGCATTGTTGGCGACGAACCTGGAACGAACCGTTTGTGGTAGTCACCCGAGCTGCCGCGAATGGCCTCCTTTTGTCGGCCATACGAGCAACATGGCAGCGGTATGAGCAAAGCAGTCGCGAGGATGAAACAACAACCACGGTCTAACTAATACCAACATAAACCCCATCGGCGCCCGGCCGGCGACCCAGCGGCTGTTCTGCCGGCTCGCGGTTCCACATCGGCTCCGGGTGGGGCGTATCACGGCTGTCCCGCGGTCCGATTGGTCAAGTATGCGCTGGCGAATAAGCGCAGCCACCCTCCATGAACGATTCTTCAGTCTACAAACTTGGGCACGTCACCTTATCCACCACTTGGCTGGCCCGCAACAGTCAATCCCAGGGATATATGGCTGAAAGGGTCGAAACCGTCGATGAGGACTCACTCGAACTCGAGGTACTGACCGCCTTGGCCACGTCTCGGCCAGTCGCGCGCGCTGCCCTGGTTGCGGCCATGACCCCCTCACCCCTTGACGCCTTCTCCGTCCAAGGCCCTCATGTTGTGCATTCGTGTCTTGCTACCAATTCGGTTAGATGCAGCGGCTTACAGTCGAAGGGTTAAGGCACTCAACTTGCAAACGAAGTATATATCTAATATATTTGATATTTGGGATCAGCACGTTACATATTTTCCCCACTGCCTGGAGAATTACCTACTCCGTACCCCGTACTGTACATGTACCTGCAATAATACTCCTACCGCACAAGTAAGTTCTCGTAATGTTACGGAGTACTCCGTGCAAGTAGTATTTGTTCAGCCGAGCACAGCGACCGAACCGTACATCATCCAAATATATATCCCGTTAAATTGCACCTCCAAGTCGTCTTCCTCTCCTCTCTCTAGTCAGTTATCAACGGACTATGCGTTGCAGGCAGTTTTTTTCTGTTACTTCTCCCCCCCATATTCCAAGACTTTGTAAAGTCCCGCGAGTAGGGGGTGTCTTTATCGATTCTCCACTTTGGGCCGGTCGGCCTTTGCTTCCGGTTGTACTAGCACAGAGTCGGGGTAATCTTAGTCATGTCGTCGGGCGTAGCCCGATACCATAACAATATCGTACTTGCAGAGTAAGTACTGTAGTTAGTTAATTGCCAAGACTACGGAGTACTCCGTAGTTCGTTATTTATTAGCCAGTCAGTTATTAATCGAGGCTATAACTGACTATTGTACTCCGTACTCTGTAATTAGTAACTAAATTACAACCCTGGACAGTCACCGTCGCTAACAGATATCTTCTGGCAGTTACTCCGAGGAGCAACCAATAATATACGTAGATCGAGGCGATCGGAGGCTTTGACCCACCTTCGTATAGTTTGTGGGGTTCCGGCAATCGAGCCAAAACAGCAGCATTTACGCATAGTTTTTATTTGCATTTGCCGCAATTTATCTATAACCCCGGCTGCCATAGATGGGTTCGATCGCCCGCACCCTACGGGAATTTATAGCCATTTTTCCGTTTTCATGTTTTGCCGAGAACTGTTTACCGGGGTACAACATGCGTATCGGCGCGCCCAAATAAATTTCGGATTCCCGGAGCTTTTGTCCACTGGTGGGGAAGCTATCCAAATCAGTGGGCGCCTCACTAAGCTTCACAACCACTAGCAGTACCAACTCCAACTTGCACACACAGGGCCACCGTGTCCTCTAGTTTCAAAAAGAAGTTTGTACAGGACGTGACGAGTTCCGAAACTAGTTGGCTGTTCAAGCTTTCTAAATTATACGAGCAGCCAAGGAGCACTTATTTAGTCCTGACCGATTGCAGATATTGAACCATCCGCCATGAACTTTAAATTGCCGTCGTATACTTTGCCGTCCATCCTCATAAGCGTTCTAACCTTATAGTCTCGATGGATTGCAGGTGTCCCGTATTCACAGCTGGGCGTTTAAGTGCATTACTGCCTTTTGTGCCTTTTGCAGCAGCTCAGCCATATAGACCATCCCTACTCAGCAGCCTTTTAGTAATATTACTGTAGCTATAAATTCTTGAATCGTCTTACTGAATCGTCCTGTGCAAGCGTAAGATAGACGGGGCCTTAGTAGGGAGCTTGCCTCGCTCCCAATTATTGGTTCCGACAACAATGAAACTGTACTCGACACCTTGGTACAAATGCTCGTCCGCACGTGCATACACCCGCATACGCCAGTTCGTCGTACTGCTGTCCTTGGTGGGCCCTCGTAGACCCGAATCAGCATTTTACGCTGGTTCTCGGAGATGGTAGGGAAGTCGGGAGGATCTTATTCGTTGACCTGGCAGGGGGTAATACTACTTGCCGCAGAAGTACCCGGCAGTAATAAGCTTTTGCACTTAGGGAATACGAGGGGTGCCACCCATTGGTCCATAACTTAACATAGCGCAAGGCTTATTATTGAAACAAGCAGTTAAAGCCGAACACATCCGCTTGCATTTACTACAGACATTTCATAAAACAGATTACACGTACCCAATAAACGATATCCAGAACCAAGAAAATCAGGGTTTCAGAATATAAGTACCAACCTTATTCTGGAGAATAGGTAACTCGGAAAATCTATCGTTTGCTTCCATTACTCCTTGAAGCTCCTACATGTACTATTAACTGCATACATCAATTATGAAGCGACAAGTCCCAATCCATATTATTCTGAGTCTACTTACTGGAGTTCTCAACCTTGCTCGAGGAGATAACTCTAGTAAGAATGCTTACGGTTCAATGGTAGTAGTTGAGGAAATACTGTTCAAGTATAGCTGTATGGGCACCAGTCTTACAGGGCCCTTGGAAAGCAGCAAGACGAGGTATATTACCCTGATCACTATGGATAATTCTGCTACTTCCAGTAAAAGAGTACGCCGTTAACACAACGAAACAGGACGTACACTAAATCGGACTCCGGCCCAGTTAGTATATCGAACGGCGTAATAACTACAACAACAAGTGGGCTCGCGCCAGGTACCAGTACCATCCTGCCACCACCCGATTGCAGCCCGAATTGCGTAACTACGGTAATTGTAACCGTTCCCGTTACAAGCGGCATTTTTATACATACAACAACTGGTGCAACGCCTGGAACGACTACAATCCTGCCATCGTCTGGATGCACAGAAGGCTGCGTAACAACTGTATTTATATATATGACTTCGATTCCGAGTCGCGCCCCTCCCAGTAGTTATATAACGCATTTTACTGGCGGACCAACACCTGGTACTACTACAATTCCACCATCAGCTGGATGCGTTTCCAACTGCCTAACTACTATTCAAATTACACGGACTGGCGGTACTATAACAGAAACAGTTCCTGGACCAACACCTGGTACTAGTACAATAATGCCACCAGCTGGATGTACCGCCAACTGCCTTACTACAGTTAGGGTTATAACGACTCCGGCTGGCGGCGTTACAACGCAATTTACTGGCGGACCAACGCCTGGCACTACAACGATTCTACCATCAGCTGGGTGCGTTACTAACTGCCTAACTACTATTCGAATTACACAGACTGGCGGTACTATAACAGAAACAGTTCCTGGACCATCACCTGGTACTAGTACGATAATGCCACCAGCTGGGTGTACCGCCAACTGCCTTACTACAGTTAGGATTATAACGACTCCGGCTGGTGGCGTTACAACGCAATTTACCGGCGGACCAACGCCTGGCACTACTACGATTCCACCATCAGCTGGATGCACTACTAACTGCTTAACCACTGTTCTAATTACACAGACTGGCGGCACTATAACAGAAACAGTTCCTGGACCAATACCTACTACTACTACGATAATACCACCAGCCGGATGTACTGTTAACTGCCTTACTACAGTTCGAATTATAACGACTTCGGCAAGCGTCGTTACAACGCAATTTACTGGCGGACCAACGCCTGGCACCACCACGATTCCACCATCGGCCGGGTGCATTACCAACTGCCTAACTACTATTCGAATTACGCAGACTGGCGGTACAGTAACAGAAACAGTTCCTGGACCATCACCTGGTTCCAGTACGATAATGCCACCAGTTGGATGTACTGCCAACTGCATTACTACTATTAGAATTACAACAACTGGCGGCATCATAACAGAAACTACCACTGGGTCAACAGCTGGTACTACTACGATCCCGCCATCGGCTGGATGCACTACTGACTGCCTAACCACTATTTTAATTATACAGACAGGCGGTACGTTAACAGAAACAGTTCCTGGACCAACACCTGGTACTACTACGATTCCGCCATCGACTGGATGCACTACCAACTGCCTAACTACTGTTAGAATAACACAGACTGGTGGAATTATAACGCAAACTACCACTGGACCAACAGCTGGTACTACTACGATTCTACCATCGGCTGGGTGCACTTCAAACTGCCTAACTACCGTTAGAATCACACAGACTGGAGGAATTGTAACACAAACTACTACTGGGCCAACAGCTGGTACTACTACGATTGTACCATCAGATGGCTGCACTACCGACTGCCTAACTACTATTCTAATTACAACAACTGGCGGTGCTATACCGGAAACTACTACTAGCCCAACAACTAAACCCACTACACGGCTAACCAACCCTGATAAATGCACCAATACGCCCCAATGCCTAGATTCAACCCTAGGCTTAAACATATACTCATATAAAAATACATTTGGGTTGGCCGGCTTTTCAGCCGGTAAGGTCTCGCCGTCATACTACATTACGGAAAATCTTTCACCTCTAGCATCAAACTATACTACAACTATTGGGTATCCATTTGCAAGCGAGCCCCCCGGACACACCTTTGTCAGTCCACTCTATCCTCAGTATCCTGCCGATATATATAGGTACTGCGTGAACTGGACGCGTGATACGAATGGAGTTACTGTTGATGGGAACAATTTTACAGTTGTGTATGAGGGTTACTATAAACCTCTTATTTCTGGCTCATACCAGGTTTGCGCTAATGCTGATAATGAAGTCGACTTATTTCTGGGAGATGGCATAGGCTTTGATTGTACTACTGGGACAATCGATCCTGGTATTCCTTCGGTATTGGGACTGGCCTCGCAAAGTGCCTCTGGCCATAATCCGCAATGTGCCAATTTTATTCTATCAGCAAATATGTTTTACCCTATTCGAATAGTTGCTGGGAATTATCACGGACCTTCAAGCTTGACATTTACAATTAAAGAGCCTGGAGGCATTGCAAAAAGCAGCTTTCCAGGACAAGTCTTCCCACGCAACTGTAGTTCTACACCAGAAACTACTACTAGACCAACAGCTAAACCTACTTTACGGCCAACCAACCCTGATAAATGCCCCAATACGCCCAAATGCCATGATTCAACCCTAGGCTTAAACATATACTCATATAAAAATACATTAGGGTTAGCCGGCTTTTCAGCCGGTAAGGTTTCGCCGTCATACTACATTACGGAAAATCTTTCACCTCTAGCAGCAAACTATACTACAACTATTGGGTATCCATATGCAAGCGAGCCCCCCGGATACACCTTTGTCAGTCCACTCTATCCTCAGTATCCTGCCGATATATATAGGTACTGCGTGAACTGGACACGTAATGCAAATGGCGTTACCGTTGATGGAAACAATTTTACAGTTGTCTACGAGGGCTATTATATGCCTCTTATTTCTGGCTCATACCAGGTTTGCGTTAATGCTGACAATGAAATAGACTTATTTTTAGGAAATGGTATAGGCTTTGATTGTACTACTGGGACAATCGATCCTGATATACCTTTGGCAGTAGGACTGTCCTCGCAAAGTGCCTCTGGCCAAAATCCGCAATGTGCCAATTTTATTCTATCAGCAAATATGTTTTACCCTATTCGAATAGTTGCTGGGAATTATCACGGACCTTCAAGCTTGACATTTACAATTAAAGAGCCTGGAGGCGTTGCAAAAAGCAGCTTTCCAGGACAAGTCTTCCCACGCAACTGTGATTCCACTACATAGGTTACAATGTAGAACCTTATTGGATGTAACTAACAGGATCCAAGTACCTTACAAAGATTGCAACGAAAGTTAGAGCTACTCATATAGGTCCAACCTATCGGAGGCGACCAAGCAGGCAATCGTTCGCAGCGGAGATAACCAAGAGCGCTGAAAACGGCATTCTGCTCTTACCTGTGCAGCAGATGTGCAAATTGCTGACGCTGATGGTACTATGGAACATGAGACATTTATAATAGAGACCCCTTGACGGAGATGTTTTGAACGACATATCCGAAGCAAAGAGACAAGAGGCGAAACAGAACGACTCAGAGAAGACCGGAGTTTGCGCGACCCAGAGGAACTACCGCAAAGGCGCAAACTAGGAGTTCTAACGCATATCGCCATCTCTCGGCAAGGCTCTACTAATCTTAGCCTTGAAGTCGATGTGAATACTGCTAGAGCTTCTCGAATATATGTACAAGTTGTGGAGCTTGCCTAGGATACTGAACTCTTGCCAATCCTCTGTAGCTTGTGCTTTGTAATTTTGTCTCCTGCTGTCTCCGATTGCCTGTACAACAGTTCATATGCCTTATCAATCCCCTCTTGTGCATCCTCCTTAATCTTCTTTGCCTTGCTCCGGGAAAGGAAGGCTCGAACGATGAGGTTCATAATGTGGCTACTATGGCAAAGCCGCCCGGCAACCAAGTCAAAGCCCTCAATGCCCTTTGCAATATCATCTAGCATAGTATCGATGACATCGGGGTTATCTATCGTAAAGTAGCCAACTTTCTCGCTAAGGCAGTACTCTTCCCCAGAACCGAACCAACAGAAATAGAACACACAAATAAGCAGTTCAAAATCCAAGGTAACATATATCGGTCATCGACTAAGTGTAAACGAGTTACCAGAAGAATACTTACTTTCGGGATATACGGTACTGTATCTGCGCTGGACATGGGCAACGTACTTACCCAAACAGCCAATACAATTACCAGCCGATTACAGATACCCAACATACTACTAATTATGTACACTAATTCGTATTTACTATACGAGTATCTTATCGAATTGGGATTAACAACCGAGAAAAGGTTAATAATTAACATTATAGCAATACGACAGAGCTACCAGCGACGAGAGATATTAGAGATCCGTTGGATTTACGGAAGCAACAACCCAGCCGATGTCATAAGAAAGGTACAGCCAAATCGGATACTGGAACGGCTGATATCTACGAACCAGATCGAGATATGCATTAAAGGTTGGGTCGATAGGGAGTAAGGGGGTAAGCAGGAGTTTAAGGGCATATTAAAGAGCTGCCTGTATATGTATCCTGTATATGTATATATTGACCAAGCTATATTACTTTGTAGGCAAAGTGACCTAGATTTGTATTACGTAATTGCACCCCGTGCGATTACGTGAGGGATAAAGTAGGTCGCGTCACTGCAACCTCCTTTTTCTTCCCTTCGTACTAAATTGAATTACTAAAGAGATCTCTTGTTACCAGTTTCCCCCAGAACCAAACCGACAATACTATTAAATAAGAATATGCACATAATAAGGTAGGCGGGAAACTCATACAAACAGAAAAGATTTTAGCTGTTGCATTGGGTGGACAATAAATTGTTAAAGTAATCTAATTCTATTAATTGAGCAGGCAGGCTGGTAGTCGGGCAATTATCCGCAGGAGAGCAGTATGTAAGTATGTATATTGCAATACTAAAGATAACGTACTACAGAAAATAAAAACACATACAAGACAAGGTATATATATGAAATATAGGAAGTATAAATAGAAAACGATTTAGTTATTGCATTGGGTAGGAATTAAATTGTAAAGGTAATCTATCTATCTTCCGGGCAAAGTATCTATAGGTAAGTAGGCAGGAGCAGGAGGGTATATATAGGTATATGTACGTACAGAAAAAGATATTATAGGCGTATATACGTTTATACAATAAAAAAAAAGAAAAAGAACGAAATTAAAAAGCCCTCCTAATCCCTTGGAAAAAAAGATACTATACGTAGGTATACAAAGAAGTTTTACAGTAAGATTACTACCCTCCCTTTTCGATCGATATGTTACGGACTGACCCCAGTGGGGCACTACGCCATCTGAAAACCTGAACATCTATGAAAGAGTATCAAATATGTACTCTTGCGGGAGCATGTTAACATAACACGAGTGCTCGTACTCGTACAGATCCTTTGTCGGCCGGACCTAGGGAGCCAGCTTCTTGCGGACCTTGGAGAGCTACTCAAATGCGTACGCCATGCGAATCAGCTTCTTCTCGGACTACTTCTCGCCCATAAACGAGATGCCCAACGGTATGCCGGGCCTTATGGTGTTGAACTAGGGCGAATGATCGTCCGCTTCGCAGCTTTCGTTGTCGGCCGTCTTGGTTAAGGGGACCGTCGCGACTGAGTAACCGACCAGACCGGCGAGGTAAAAGGCCGAGTCGGTATCGAGGACGAGGGCGTCGAGCTTCCCTAGGGCGCCCCCTAGGTCATCTTGGTCACTCGCCAGACGGTACAGTTCGTTGTCTATATCCGCAATAGTTAGCGGCGTCGCCGTCGAGTCCGCAACCCAACGGTCAGTACCGATCTGTGGCCAAGCCTCCTCCTTTGTCGGCTTTGTCTATTCCGCCAGATTGGCTAGGGTGCGCATTCCATTCGGGTTCTTTTCCAGATTCGACAGGTAATCTTCGAGATGGATTAGAAAATAATACTTGACAATCCGCTCGTTTTGGCCCTGCGCGCATATTTCAATGAGCTGTCCTATGACAGGCATCTTGACGTCGTGCACAATCTGCGCACCGGCCTCCTGCATCATCATCAAGGCCTTGGCAAATGCGTCCCTGGATTTGGCCGATCGGGTGCTGTAGTAGTTGTTTCGCGTAACGCCGATGCGTATACCTGTGAGGCCGGCGCTCGTACAGCTACCGGCGTAGTCGTAATCTGCGCCCGAGGGACTTGCGACTCGCGGCCGTCAAGGCATCGCGGTGCGCATCGGCTCTGGCTATGGCTGAGAGAAGATTGGCGCACCATTAACAGTGCGAGCCACGGCACCGACGGTATTGCGACGATGGGCGCTCGTGATGACCAAAGATAACGATTCTTTCAAATCAGGTGTCTGACTTTTGTATAACGCCTTCTACGGATCCTTTTGCAATTAATACCGTCCAATTCCACCCGGAAATTCAATAAAGCGTACTGTTGGTTTTTCATACGAGTCTTAGATAGTGGATAGAAAACGCCGTGATTTGTATACATCAACGTACGTCTAATATGCAACAAAACGAGTAGGATCGAAGAGAGATATGGAAGATACTCCACATTCGTATAATGTATATGAAGTTTTGGAAGCCTATCCCTACCGTATGCCCTATTCCGCACTTGAATAATTTTCGACATCTTGCCCAACTTTTCAAAAGAGTACCGCACCGCTATGATGAGATTAAATCGGCTGCTACTACTCGCATTCTTCGGTCCGGCTATTGCATCGCCAACTCTTCAAGAAACAATGGCAAAATTGGAGAGAGAAGCGGAAATTAGGGCCGCCGGCACAAAATTACTTCCGTCTTTCACTCGCAATTCGAATTGCACCTGGGACTCGTACTCTGCTTGCGACGGCTTCTTCCCAAGTGCTGCATCGTGCCAAGAGCTTGTGTGCACTTTCCCAGCCGCCTTTCCGTTTGTACAATTGCTTACTATGGGAAATATAGTGTAAGAGGTGTGGCCCTGATGTCGGCTTACAGAGCCCGCCGACCGGAGAGTGTCACTCATGGTCTCTCACAGTTTTTGGGTAAGAATACCTACGTATAGGATTCGTCGGTACCATGCTAACAGTGGAAGACGTAGTGATTGCAGATGCCGGTATCACTTTCTCAACGACCCGACCGTTTGGCTTGAAGTGTACGCAATCTGCGGAAAGCACCCCTTCCCATCGTGTACTGAAGTGCGTCCATTCTTTACGTTTTTCAAGGTCGATGATTGAGACTCGGCCCTATTCTGAATGTACCTTTCTATTTGGATACGTCTTGTATCCTTTCTGGTTTGATGACGGAACAAGCCTCCTACCTTGCGTATTCCATCCAGCCTCTGGCTTGTCGCTCACCTTTTGGTGTCTGTACGGTTAGGAGTAATAGACGGGAGAGGCGAGTACAGTAGAGTAAGAGGCTGGATAGGAAGGAGAATGCCAGTAGTGGATGCACACGACCAAGAAAGCAAGTGTGTCTATACTACATGCTGGGTTACAGCACATTACGTAGGTACAAATCATATTTGCCCATACATCTATCTGCATGAATAGCACAGGTGGCATGCACAAGCAGTGCAGCAAGTTGTATACGGGATAGGAAAAAAGGGGCAACAATTCTGCCCCCGCAAACTTCTATATATTGACGTCGATATGTCCAAGAGGTCCAAGTACCTGGTAGGTAGTACGGATAGAATGAACATGTACTTGAGCATGGCCTTTTGCAATTCTGCAATGTACTGCGAGTGTACAGCCCCAAGCAGCATGGACAGGTACCGGAAGCAACCCAAATACCTGCAGGCATCGGCGGCACGTATATGTATTCCGTACGGAGTACGTAACCCACAGATAATATTGCTAGTCGCAAAGAGGGGGGACAGAGTAAATGTCAAATATCGTGAATGCCGAATGCCCGTACCGGGTTACCCGCCTTTTTAGATTTTTATACCCTCCGTGCTCCGTACTGTGGTGAAATATTACCAAAATACGGTAGGTGCACTTACCGTCCGTGGCCAACTATAACAGGGCGACGGTAGGGAACCGGTCAAAGCGTTTGGCTGGAAAGAGCGGATTGGGGTAGAGCACAATCCTGTACTGAAGCGTTGTTGCGGGGTCCAAGAGTGACGATGCCTTCTCGCCACTAACCTGGCAGGCTGGGTCTGACTGTTCGATAAGCTACTGGGACGGATTGAGTTTTATAACAACCGCTACATCCCCATCCAGCGACCGTGGATATCCGCGAATGCCATTGGGCGGCGGGGTCGCTGATTGACGGAGCGCCCTACCGGCCGAATCACCAGCGCTCAGCGAGGCCGCCGATACAATAGCAGCATTCCAACCACATATGTACTATCACAGCAAGGCCCTGGAATTAATGTCCACAATAGCGTGGTAATGTTACTTGAGCTCCTTGCTAGATTTATGACCTGGAAAACAGGCCCTTATGCATACTGCATTCAAAAAGACTGGTGTTCACCTGGGAATCGTCGGAGGTAATAGCCGTCGCCAAGTCTGGCCGCACAATAAAAATAGGATAGCATTCTATTACTACCACTGCTACTACCACAAGTTCTTCAAGAAAGATATTGCCGATATAAACCGTTACATATTGTCCCGTTATAATATGGCAAACACTATTCCGTAACAAAATCGGCATATTCGTCCTATGTGCTGCACGTCCAATAAATTCACAATCTGCCTCGGCAAACTATACGTATTTCAATAGTACTTGCCGGGGAATATAAACAACAGTACCAACCTAAGCACACACAAACAGAATTATTGTCTGTTATATGTATATAGTAACCAATTGTAGACAAGGATCACGTAATCGTGCGTGGCACGATTACGGAGAGGATAAAAGTGGCCGCATAATTGCAGCTTTTTCCCCTCCTTTCGTATCAAATTGAATCTATAAAAACATATCTCTTGTTACAAGTTTCCCACATAACCGAACCAATAATTATGGAATGTAATCGATTTGCCGTATCATTACACTAGTATCATATTTTTAGGATGTACTAGTAGGAGCAACAGTGCCACTAATAGTAACCGTAGGATTTGAAGCCTCCACGCATCTCGCTCCATCGTTATTTATAGTTGCTTGGCCAGTTTAAAACAAGCTGAACTGGCCCATTGTTGATAACGTCAATCCGATAGATATTGCCCGAAATATTATCTTGGCCATAAAGGAAGCCATTGCTTGATCCGTAAACGACTCCTATTTGGTTACCTCCAACGCTTCCTAGATTTTTAATTACGGACCAAGTGTGTGTCGATAAATCGAAGCGAGCGATATTTATAGAGCTGCAAGTCGTTCCACACCCGACAGGTCCAAACCCAAAGGCATACATTGCATTTCCAGCACCCGAAACGTATCCTATATTACTAACATAAAATCCGGCGTGCCGAGCTGTACCCGAACTAACAACAGCTCCAAAATTCGGCGATAAGCTATCGGAGAGGTCTACCTGTGCCCATAGATAGTTTGCTTCCGGCGTAGACGCTGTTGCAAGCCCCCCCAAGACAATATATTGATCATCTGGAGTAATGTCACCGCTGTTACTCGTTGTAAAAGGCGTATTAATACCAGTCACATCGGATGTACCACCATCCCCAATGCGAATAAGTTAACCAACGCTACTTGTGCTATATATAAAACCATCCATGACATTATATCCAATAGCGTTAATGGAAGTCACTCTAGGAGCAACATTTCCATTGATAAGATTTAACTGGCCCGATCCTAAATTGACACCGAATAATTAAATTGGGTCGCTAGCAGTACTGCCCTTTTGTAGTAAATAACCGGAAATAGAGCAATCCAATGGCAGTGTTTCGTTAGTAATCGGCGAAATTGCATTGACGCATCTTGCTCCATCATTGTTTGTTGTTATTTGACCCGTTCTTGAAACAAGCTGAACTGGCCCGTTGGTTACGACATTGATTCTATAGATGTTTCCAGATCCATTATCTGACCCGTATAGATAGCCGTCATTCGATCCGTAAACAGCGCCAATTGAATTGCTTCCAACACTGTATAAATGTTTAAGAACACTCCATATATGAGTTGTCAAATCGATATTGCTCGCCGAGCAGGTGGATAGGGGACCCGTACCGCACCCGATAGGTCCAAATCCAAAGGCATACATTGCATTTCCACCGCCTGGAACGTATCCGATATCACTAACATAATATCCGGGATGCCGAGCTGTACCCGAAGAAACAACGGCTCCGAAATTTGGCGACGAGCTATTAGAGAGGTCCATTTGTGACCATTGAAAGTTTGCCTCTGGCATAGCTGCGGTTGTAATACCCCCTAAGATAATGTATTGACCATCAGGAGTAATATCCCCGCTATTGATTGACGTATAAGGCAAATTAATATTAAGGAGTTGAGCGGTACCACCAGCGCCAATCCTGACAAGAGTGCCTGTATTCGTTGCTCCGTAAATGTAGTTGTCTATGGCGTTGAAACCGATAGCATTAATGCGTGCTATGTTCGGAGCTACATTTGCATTCAACAAATTTAACTGAAGGTGACTCTACGAGAGCTTAACAACTTTCTCCATCGGGTTGCAGCCTTATCGCCGTTTTCGTCCGCTGATCTGCGGAAAGTTGGAGGAGATCAACGTCAATCAAGCAGCTCGGGTGATCTGCTTTCGGATGTATTCCAAAGATAACATATCCAAGAGGCAAAATGGCTGGTTCGCATGTTGTCGAAATCTTACAGCCCAGCGTGTGTCCGGAAAACTTAGCGATAGATAGATTTCATCCTCTATTGTATTCACCCATAATCTCTTCAAGCCCATCGCCCGCTATGTCGCCTGCTTTGATCCTGGCAATGTCCTTGAAACTTCTAATTCCCATTTCCTCAATAGGCTTTCCTTGGGCGGCATCTGTGTACCAGCATGTCCATTCTTCCATGATTAACGCACGCACATCCAAAGCAGTACGTAGAAGTACGACTCAAGATCGTGGCGATAGGTATGATCGGACTTGCGCAGCACTTCGACTGCCATAAATTGCATTGTGCCTGTCTGGTACCCCGCTCCGCTTGAGCCACTGTCTCTCACTTTCGCCAGGTCAAGGTCGATGAGCATGCCCTTGAAGCCATCCGCCACCTTGGGCTCAGTAATAATGATATTGTTTGAAGAAATATCCCGGTGCAGAATTCCTCCACCATATAGAGGGATTGGTGTGCCTTGATAGCATCTTGTATTGACTCCAGCAGTTCCTCTACCGTCTTGTAGTCGCTGATGACACGGCCGGCTGAAGGAGGGGGCCACGAGCGGCTTGTGCATCATGACCCTTCGTCTGCTGGTGTCGCTTTAACATGGGCCATGGAATGTATAGTGTCTACGCATCGTCCATCGTTCCGTTCCGCCCTCTCCCGTACGTACGGCTCGCATACAACTAGCCATAGGGCTTGGAGTCGTCGCTGAAGCGCTGACACCTAAATCCCATATGGTGTATAAGAGACGCTTCCGGGGGACTAGGTTGGACCAGGGTCGTTCGTCATTGTTGCATCTACATATACATTTCTCTGCCTTCCCCAATGAAGCCGACAGTACCAGATTACGTCAAGGGGTGGGGGTGAGGTAGGAGTCGCACGGCATAGGGTAGGGAATGCTGACGCCAAGGATGCGACGAGTCGATGGCCGATGACCAATAGATGCTACTGCAGTGCACAAGGCGGATGGAAGCAAATCAAGCATCCATGTTCCCCTACTTCAAGTACCGACCAAGTACATACATACAATGCAACCCTTTCCATCTCCCCTCGTCCAACTTACGCCTCGGTTTTGACGTGGCTCTTGGACGCCGTTTTGATGGCCGAAGGAATGGTCCCCTTGATGGCGGGTCAATGATTCGCTTCTCGGCTGCCTAGTAATTTGTTTCCTCGGACGCACTCCATGGACCTCCTGCGCCATCGCCGTTCGATTTCCGTTCGGAACCCGTTCGTGATGCAACCACACCTCGACTCATTGCGCTAAGTGGTGGTAATGTGGCCATTGCAAAGTCCCATCATTCAAGCTCATTCAAATTCGCAAAGGCGCAGCAAGAGACTGAGCTAGAATTTATAAGGCGAGGATCAAGACGCAGGCCACCATCACTGCCTCTAATTTTGGTTGGAAGCGTACGGCTAGGAAAGCTCGGTCGCTCTGTTTGTTCTCGTAGACACGACGCTGTCTCCGCAACTTTTACCAGCCCATATAATGGTAATGGTCCCTACATGCCTCCTCCAAGAAAGTTTGGTTCCATAATTTGGCATTGGCATCCTCGCTTCTCTTCATGAAAGGCCATTTATAGAGCTGAGTCAGGTTCACCGGATAATGCAGTGTCTGCTGAAGGTCGAATGCGGCATTGGTTGTAAATCCCCCCTAACGCTTCTCCAGAACGAGCGCCAACCTGAGAGAGGTAGTCAACTCCGCCTTGAGCATGCTCAAGCGAAGTGTGTGTGGCGATAGAACTTCCGAGATTGCCTTGTGGTTATCTGTGACTGGATGTTGATGATTTGATAGAGGTACCTCGCCCGTGCGCTTGTCTGAGATTATCTGTTGTTTTCTTGTGCTTTCAACCATAAGTGCAATAAGTGATTGCCCCTGCCTTTCCCCAACTGGGTGCGCAATACGTCGAAACAACTGCCACCTCACATTCGGTTCTCCACTATTATCACGGCTGTAGTTTTCGACAGCTTGCTGGTTGTCCACCGTAGATTGTGATCTGAAGGTTGGCATGGTTGTGCAAATATGTAGAGCGCATCGGAACTCCGTGTTGCTCTCTTCAGCGTAGTAGGCATGGCAAGACAAACTAGCAGCATTTTCCAAGCCCGTTTTCGAAGAAGTACCAGCTTGGTTCATGACTTTCAGGCAAAGGATAGAAGTTCTACCTCAAGCAGGGGCCGTATGTCAGGAGATTGGCTGCAACAGGATTCGGGGTTTTGTGGACGCGAGGATACTTGCAGGAAATATCATCTACTTGGACCTTTATATTTGGTATTCTACGGAGATCTGCGTTCAAAAAAATGCTACTAAAACCAGCTCATCCAATAATCCTCCGATATGTGGCTTGCCCTGAGCTGCAGCAGGTGGACCGTAGACCGCCCCTGCAATGCATGCAGTGTGTTGCCCAGGCGGATCATTGCGCCACGAGTCCGTAAGTACATGGAAGGCAGTTCATAAATTAAAGTTCCCTTATCTCGGTGTGCTCAAATACCAGGTGCTCTGTCGACCGCTCAGTGTCGTGCTCTGCTGTGGTAGATAGCTGTACCACTCCCGTCCGCCGTCTTTCACGATGCCGTTTAACCATGCTATCTAGAGGCACCGCTGGTATGGCCAAAACCATTAAAGAAAGTCCACACTGACCTCTAAACTGGTGCTCATTCCATCCAGTTACAGAACATCACAGGAGGAAAAAGGATACCAGGAACACTCATCCGCTGATTGCTCCTAGCCATGATAAACCCTGATTCGATGGCGGTTGTTTCGCTGAGTCTGATAAGACCGCCTGCAATCATACCGATAATATTTTATCTTTTTCTGAACCACAATAACCATAACTGCGGTGCTTAAGTGAGAGACCCATGGAGTAGCCAACCAGAACTCGGCACTAGATTGGCTCGGTTACCAGACTATCATCAGAAGAAAGGAAAGATGGAGGACAAATATTAAAGCAAAAATTATAGTTCTTGCTTTTATGCAAGAATCAGGCCCAATAGAGTGGGAGAAACAGGCAGCTATCAGGGGATCGACAACTTGAACAAGCTGCAGGGCATCAGCACAATACAAGGCGGCAGAACTATGAACTACCCCAATAATGTCGATGCATGACACGGTTACTCCTTTCAAATCCATGAATAAAGGATATGCAAGGTTCTCCGGTAAGAGTGCATTTCTTGCACTGCCAAACAAAGCGGCGAATAATACTCCGAGTCCCAACAAGAGACTGGTAATGGATATTAAAGCGCAATTTCGCCTACGCACAAGCTATCGAACTACGAAGACTTTCACTTGAGCATATTGCGTCTAGCATTACATCAGGTTGCTACGTGGCGTGTTTTTGCAGCTGAGCACATCGCTCTCTCCTATAAAAGTCCTTGGCTTCGTTGTTCTCGCACTTGGGGGTTTTGCATTGATACCTGAGAAACTTGCGTATTCGAATAAATGGGCTCCGGCAGGCGGCAGGAGGCAGGAAACACAAATCTCATAGCAGTGTACATCTATCTCGAGTAAGAGCATAGAGTGCAACCTCGAGACAAAATACAAATACATGGGATTGAAAATGCCGTTGAAGGCCAGTCCTTGATTGGGACCCTTTCCGGCGCTGGCACATATCGTACGGGCAACAAACTTGACCGAGTATCCAATTGCCTACGGAGTTTGGAACTGTTGAGTGGCTTCGGCGCCATTGTGTTGTTTCGTTGGATATGAAACGTGGTTGAATTTGCCAACTTCATCCCACGGCACGATACATCCCATCTAAGACAGGCGGAAGGTAGAATCGAGTGAGACCCAGCATCTACTACGGAATGGGTTCGCTAAATTCTGAGCAGTCAATTTGCATTTGCCAGACAACAACTTCTTCTTACCCATCTCGAATAGCCTCATCAAACGCTGCTATAATGTGCTCATAAAGTTGGTTTGGGTCTCCTGCAGGGGTTCCAAAGCTCATCCTTTCATCTTTGTCTAAGGGGAAGAGGATCTTCCTAATCCTCAGGCAGAGCGGCTTGACGGCATCGAGCGCGTCAGCAAATTCACCCATAATCTCTTCAAGCCCATCGACCGTCATGTCACCCGCTTTGATCCTGGCAATGTCCTTAAAACTTCCCATCTCCCATTTCCTCAATAGCTGTCCTTGGGCGGCATCCGTTTACTAGCAAATCCATTGTTCCATGATTGACGCACATACATCCAAAGCAGTACGTAAAAGAACGACTTAAGATCGTAGCGATAGGTATGATCGGCCTTGCGCAGCACCTCGACTGCCATAAATTGCAGCGTGCCTGTCTGGTGCCGCGCTCCGCTTGGACTACTGTCTCTTACTTTGGCCAGGTCAAGGTCGATGAGCATACCCTTGAAGCCATCCGCTACCTTGGGATCCGTAATAATGATGTTGTTTGAAGAAATATCCCGGTGCAGAATTTTACCAGCTATGTAAAGGGATTGGTATACCTTGATGGCATCTCGCATTGTCTCCAGCAGTTCCTCCACCGTCTCGTAATCGCTGATAATACGGCCGGCTGGTGAGACGACGAGGCAGGAATAAATCCTGTTCTCCTATAGATCCTCACCACACATATACAAACTCGGCTTTGTCTTCGTGATAGACAACTGCTCGTTGAATTTCGTAGCCAGCTTAGACTTTTGTCGGTTGGAGCGCCGCCTCTTGGACCCGGACGCGTCAGACGTATAATCGGAAGATGATTCGCGTTTGTTGCTAGATGTCTTTACGCTTGCTGTACCCAACGGCGGATCGTCCAGGGGAACGTCTTTATTCTGGAACCGGTGTCGTTCTAGAAACTGCAGTCCCTCACGCATGTCTGCAATGGTAGTGATGCGACGATGAGCCACTACTCTCGCCACCCGCTTCACACCCCTCTCTTCCGCCAGCTTTAGCTGGTTCACCTCGAGTTTCCGCTTGTCCGATGCCCACGAGAACTTCGCAACGTCGCCCTTTCCGGCCTTGAAGCACGTCGTTCCGCGACAGACGATGGCCTTCTGCCTGACTATAGGCGCCCCCAGCCTGGTCCTCGATTCGTTGCCGCTTGCATTGTCCAGTGTAGCATAACGATACCCACTCTTTCGCTCGATGAATGTGTCTAGACCCATCGCATCGTCATCCATTGTGGCATACCCAACAATAGCATGCGCAAGCTTATCCGGCTCGTCGTGAATGTCGAATGGCCCCGAACTGTACGACCCAGACCGATCGAAGACCCACAACTCCATCGTGGAAGCGCAGAGGGTGAAGCCGTGTACAAATCGGCGCGTGGGCTGGTCGGTGAAGACGCCTCGGACGTAGCGGGTGAGCTGCAGGAGATCCGCCTTGAATCTGCCCGTGTCGTATGACTTCTTTTGCTCCCCAACGACGAGGACCTGCTTGTACTTGAAGGTCGCGCTCGCTCTTGTGGCTGGCGTCTGAAAGAAGAGGTCCATCTGACCTTTCCGTTCCTTAAACTGGTTCGCGGTTTTTGTTGTATGAAGCTTATATGGTGCATTGCTGAAGGCGCGCTCTTGTAGTGAGCGAGGCCAGTCCCAGACCGGCTTTTCGTCAGGAGTGGCCGGAAAGCCCGTCCATTTCTTCCCGTTATGAACTGCCATCACCCCCTTCAGCATCTTTTTCTGTGCTTTGCTCCAGTTCTTGGAGTCGAAGAACTTATCGCAGAACCCCTACCCTTGGCTTGCGCCTGTAGTCCTGTCGCGCAGTGCAGACACGTTCTTTGTGGCATTATGGATCAATCGATTTTTATTAATTACGTGAATCAAAATATTCAAATTTGACCTTCCAAACAGCATGCCATAATGGCTTGTCCCAAACATATCGAACTGAAGAAGTGAAGCAAGCAATCAATCACCCATCAGCTTGAAAAATGGCGCAATACAATCCGGCCAGCGAATCACAGTGATAGACAGAGGAGCCAATCAACATTATCAGAGCAACATTACTTGCTTGATGTTTCGAGGGAAGCCGTGTTCGACCGATGGATCGTTCGAACATCTCCGCCATGGAGGCCATTGTCTTGGTTAGGACCATTTGTGCCGCGCCCATGTCCACCATCATGGGTTCCATTCGTTGCAGTGACTGCTCGTTCGAATCCAAATGACCAGGCAATCCGTTCGAGGTTACGCTGAGATTATGCTCCCTTCGTCGTGGTCGCTCTGAAGCCGACAATGCCCTTGCTTGAGCGTCTCCAGAGCCCTCCGTTGTGTGGCGGCCTTGTCGACCTTTGCAGAATGCTCGTAGGAGCTCTAAAATCCGGCTTGCCATGGTGGAGGAATTCCATCCCTGTTGCACACGTTTTCGATTTTTGTTACCGTAACATCACCTGGGACTGGTGTCGCACTCACGACAACAACAGTCCTCCCTAGCGGTACCATTCCCGGAACTGTCATCATCCAAACCCCCACTGGCACCGTCGCAACACCTACGAGTTACGTTACAATAACGACTCCCTGGACTGGTAGCGGAACTGCAACGACCACGGTGCCTCCTAGCGGTACTAATCCAGGAACCGTCATCATCGAGACGCCTGCAAGCTTTATGACTGTAACGACACCCTGGACGGGTGTTGGAACGACGACGACGACTGTCCCTCCCAGTGGCACCATTCCTGGAACGGTTATCATCGAGACACCTAGAAGCTTCGTTACGATAACGACACCTTGGATGGGAGCCGGAACGTCAACGACGACAGTGCTGCCTAGTGGTACGATTCCGGGAACCGTCATCATCGAAACGCCTACAGTTACAGGAACAGTACCTGCTAGTTATGTTACAATAACAACTCCTTGGACTGGCGTCGGTACCAGGACCACGACGGTTCCTCCTACCGGTACCATTCCTGGGACTGTCATCGTCGAGACGCCCGCGAGCTATATCACGGTAACGACACCTTAGACGGGCGTAGGAACCATAACAACGACAGTGCCCCCAAGCGGCACCATTCCGGGAACTGTCATCGTCGAGACGCCTGCAAGCTTCATGACTGTAACGACACCCTGGACTGGTGTTGGAACCACGACGACGACGGTTCCTCCCAGCGGCACCGTTCCGGGAACCATCATCATTCAAACGCCGACGGCGACGTCAACGATACCTACAAACCTTGTCACCATCACGACTCCTTGGACTGGCGTCGGGACGAGGACCACCGCGGTGCCCCCTAGCGGTACGATTCCGGGAACTGTCATCATCGAAACACCGACGGCGACCTCGACGATACCTACAAGTTACGTGACCATAACGACTCCTTGGACGGGCGTCGGGACGATAACCAGTACCGTTCCGCCTAGCGGTACTATTCCCGGAACCGTATTAAATAAGTGCATATTAATGCAGCATTTACTGTTAAAGTGAACAATGATATACTTGTATACAATGGTTAAGGAGACGGAGACACTAAATGAAAAGGATGATCTTGATAATTACTTCTTACTAAATCTGTCATTTTTTTTGTAATAAAAAATACAGTTTCATACATTAATTCAAAAGCCCCTAAGATGAATCCAACATCTATCATAATTATATATAATTAAACATTATACAACTATTACATATTTATTTTTTTAAATGTAACTCCATAAATTTATCAAAATTATTATATAACTATGTTATAAAATAGGACTCAAAACTTAAACTTATAAATAGTACTATAAATATAATAAATATATATATATTACTAGTTTTTTTATTTAAAGTTATAATTTTTTTTCAAAAAACCATTTAATTTAGTACTTATATTTAATTTAATATTATCTTCATTAATATAATATTTAAATATTATCATTATATATAAAAGAAATGTTAAAAGTAAACATGTAGATGCTAGGGTATTCATGGATAATAATAAGATTTTTAATTCACCTCAATTATTAGACCCTTCATTCAATAATTTATTTATACCCTCAACATTAATATTGTTACGATACTGACTAGCCGGAAGGCAGTATGTGCAAAGACTATAGAATTTTCGAACTAAGGAGGAAGAAAAGAGAAAGAAAACAGTAAGTGCGGAGAGGAAGGGCTATATACCTAGGTGGTCCGCGCATTACGTAATGAAGAGTGTAGGGTAGGGTAGGAAGAGAGTACGATATACGATATCGTTACAATTTCCATTGCTTAACGGCTTAATCGGATGTTCTATCGTACTATAGCTTAGTGGCTGGATCCATTATACAGTTGGATGGCTGTTTCAGTTATACAATAAATGGCTGTTTCTATCACAATGTTATGGTATCGGGCTTAGCCCAATATAGGAGAACGGAGGGAACCAAGGGACCCACTAGGAGGAACGCACACAACTAGAAGCCCTAGTTGCTAAGTAGTTTTCCTATCCTTTAAGTCTTTTAATAAACATTATTAAGAGTCCTAGAGCAGTCGCCTAGCAACTCCGTAACATTTAAAAGACTTTACTTATACCGGTTAGGAGGAAGGAAAAGCCTAACTATTGTAAGTCAAAATAGATAAGGGGAAACCTAAAGAAATTAACCTCCAGCAAGTTATAGAGGACTTTATGGCAAAAGTCCATACGGAGTTTGGCCGAATGCACGCCTAAATAGAAACGTACTCCGTCCAAATCTCAGCTCTATAGAAGAATAGGCAGCAATAGGTACAGCAGGACCTAGGGCACTCGTCGGCCCAGCCAATAGATACCTTAACAACCGACCCCCAGCAGGAACGGACCGGGGATAAGTCGGGCATACTACGGGCCCGTATCAAACGCAAACCGATTCCGGTCGGGGACCCGTACAACAGCAATAAGGGCACCTTTGCAGCCTGGAAGTTCTATATGGACCGCAAGCTCCGGGTGGATAGGGACTTTATTGGGTCCGCCTAGGACCAATGGATCTTCGTTTGGTAAAACCTCTCGGCCAAAGTCCAGCGACGAGTTATAACGTACTTCAAGGAAGGCTCCCGCATCGGTTACGACCCGTTCCAATTTCTAACGTACCTCGAATCGGCTTATAGCAACCCCTACCGCTAGTAACTAGCGGTTATCGAACTGGAGGACATTAGGCAAGGGACGTTGGAGTCGTTCCTAGCGTTCCTTATACGCTTCGAAGAAAAGCTTATACTAGCAGGAGGGATATATTAGCCTAGCGAGGTAAAACTTATAAAGCTCTGTATTGGACTAACTAAGAGAATAAGGGACTGTATCCTCTGGCGGGGGACTACAATAGATAACTACAATAAGGCGGTCGATATATACAAACGAATTGTATCCAAAATGGAATCGCAACGTATAGAGGACAAAATCAGGGACCAGAGCGGGCCCGGCCAGGGGACGGCTAGAGCGACCCCCTAACCCGACAAGGACGGCAACACCCTAATATCAGGGGTCAATACGGCGGGCTCTAGGGCTACGGCCGGGCCCAGAGCGGCTACGACCAGACCGATAACAAAAACGAACCGGGGCCAAGGCGGGCCCCAACAGCAGGCGAAATAGGTTATACGGGAAGAGAGAGACAGGCGTAGGGCGGCCGGTATATATATTCGCTACGGGGAGGGAGGCCACTATATCTAACAATACCCACAACGAGCCGCAATCCTATATACTCTAGGGATAAGTATTCAGGCCGCTTAGGGAGAAGAATATATTCGCAAGGAATTAAAGACTAAGGAAGAAAAGGGAAACAAAGCGCCTCCAAGCTAAGTCTTATACGGAAGTACAAAGGGTTTATAGGCAAGCGGACTATAAGGAACTAGGGGAATTTAGAAACCGAGTTTAAAAAGATTACACTAAGGATAGATAGACTACCCTTTCTTATTGCTATACTCGTAAATTCTATAAGATTCCTTAATGTTTAAATCGATAGCGGCTGCAACTACTATAGGGCTATTAGCAAAAGGATGGCCTAACGCCTACGACTTAAGCTTATCCCTCTTCTAATAAAACGGCTACTTTAAACGGCTGTTATAACTTCTCGACGGAATATAGGCAATACCCTCGCCTACCCTACAATAACTAACATAGTCCGTATAACAATCGATATAGATAGCTAGAAGAGCCCAGTACTCCTATACGTTATCCTAGGCCTAAGTCGGGATGCTATACTGGGTCTACTATAGATAGAACACCGACAGGTTACCCTAAACGCAACAGATCGGACCCTTACAATCGGGGCGATAGGCAACTAAATCGTACAAGCAAACGACATCCGCCCTCCCGACAGGTCCTAGGAGGTATACCTTACACTAGTATAAACCTTTTTACGGAAACAACAGGGAGTACTAGTAGTAACAAGCTTATAAGAAATAGCAATAAAGCTACAAGAAATAGCGCTATAAGCACCCGGAAGTATAAATACAATAGTAATAGCCCTACCTACTCTTCCGGTAGCCCTCTAGGACTATACTAATCTCTTCGACAAGGAACAGGCCTTAGGCCTACCACTATACCGGGGTTCCCAGGACTACTATATCTAACTGCAATAAAACGATAAGGGAGAAATACTACAGCTACCCTAGGGCCCACTATACAATTTGCTACAAGACTAACTACTTAAAGTCCGCAAACAGATTACAAACCTACTGGACAAGGGATAGATACGGGTAAGTTCGTTAGCAGTAGTAGTACTAATACTACTTACTAAGAAAGAAAACGGAGGATAGAGGCTATACATAAACTACCGGGCCCTAAATAAGATTACACAACAGGATCGCTACCCACTCCCGCTGGTTAAAGAAACGCTACACTTACTCTTAGGGGCACGCTAGTTTACTAAACTAAACGTACAAGCAGCATTCTACAAGTTACGTATAGCGCCAGGAGACGAACCGCTTACGGCATTCCGTATACGATTTAGTCTATTCGAATAGTTAGTTTACCCCTTCGGTCTAGCCGGAGCACTAGCTTTATTCTAAAGATACATTAACGGGGTATTGCAGGATAAATTAGGGGAGTAGGTTACAGCCTATCTAAACAATATCCTAATCTATACCTCCGGATCGAAGGCCGACCACCTTACTAAGGTTAGGGAAATCCTTAAGCGGCTCCAGGCAGCCAGTCTGTACCTAGATCTCGATAAGTACGCATTCGCAACAACAAAAGTTAAATACCTTAGGTTTATTATCCAAGCAGGCGTTAAGGTTAGGCCCGACCCAGCGAAAATCGCTACAATTTAAGAGTAGCAACTACCTACTAAGGTAAGGGGAATCAGGAGCTTCCTAGGTTTTGCAAACTTCTACCGCAAATTTATTCCCAATTTCGCAAGCCTTACGGAACCACTTATAGCCCTTACAGGGAGGGGTATACTATTTCGCTAGGGACCCGAAAAAGACGCAGCCTTCCAATCCCTTAAGCGGGCCTTTTCGTTATACCCAATCCTAGTACAATAGGACCTAGATAGGAAGACTCTCGTTAAGACCAATTGCTTAGGCAAGGCACTAGGCGGATGCCTCTTGCAAATCGACAGCAAGGGGGTCCTATAACTAGTAGCCTACTACTTAGCCAAACTTACACTAGCAGAAAGGAATTATACAATCCACAACAAGGAACTCCTAGCAGTTATTAGCTGCCTTAAGGCGTAGTCGGCAGACCTATAAGGCGTTGCGGAACTATTTACTATTCTAACGGACTACAAGAACCTTAAATACTTTACTAAACCGCAGGAGATATCGGAACAATAGGTACGGTAGGCGGAAGTCCTTGCAAATTTTAATTACTCGCTACAGTACAGACCAGGCTCGTAAGTACAACGGCCGGATGCGCTCTTGCGTCGGGAATAGGACGAGGAGGACGCACTACGCCTAGGACAAATACTTCGGCCGGTATTAATCTCTATACTGCAGGAGGCGCCTAAAGGCCAACCCGCGCAAGAAGGTCCTAACGCCCAAAATATCTAGGACATAGTAATTACAAATACGGGAATAAATCGGGCGAATACAGGGATAGACCGGGCCCGGGCCGGCTATAAAGTACCAAGCGCCCAAGACACAATAGCTACAAATACAGGGGCGGACCGGGCCCGTCTAGAGACGGAAGGGGGACAAGGAGCTATCGATATATCCTAACTACTCCCAGCAGTATAGGGATAGACAGGGAAGGAGACGCTATTTTTACAGAATACACCAGCCGGCCGACTGCTCTTCCTAGAACCCTACCTACAGGAATTATAGGACCAGGCGTTACAAAACAATACAATATACAAAGCCCAACAATAAGTAGTTGCAATAGGCGTATAGAAATTCCCGGCAGAAGCAAAGACAAAAGAACAAACGGCCAATTATACTATTAGTACCTACAGCGCAATACACTATAGGGGACGCCTATAGTTACTAGCCTAGGAACTACTAATAACGCAAATAATACAACAGGTATACAAATTACCTATATTGGGCCACCCGAGTCGAAATGGAACATTCCGAGCACTTCAGCAGGACTTCCACTAGGATAGTATATTGCAGGACGTAGTACGGTATGTTCGGAATTACTACTACTACCGGAGCCGTAAGAGCCGTCTATAAAGACAGGGACTCCTACAACTAATCCCCCCGCCAGACCGTTATTAGAAGCAGATATCGATCGACTTTATAACCGACCTACTAGTACAGAACGATAAGGACCCCTAATTCTTAATAGTTATTACAGACCGCCTCTCTAAATTTATTTAACTAAAGGCAATAACTACAATAAGTACAGGGGCCTATACGGAACGGTTTAAGACCTATTGGTAGCAATTTAGGGGTTTTCCTACCCAGATTATAACGGATCGGGGATTAGACTGGCTCAGTAAGTTCTGGATATCCCTATGCTCCCTTATTAGTACGGAACAACTCTTATTAACGTTATACTACCCCCAGACGGATAGGGGTACCGAGAGGGCAAATTAGGAAATTTAAGCCACCCTATGGATCCTAATCTTATTTAAGCAATTCGACTGGCCGGCCTATCTAGCCGCCTGCTAGCTTACCCTAAACAATAGGGAGTCTTTAGTTACAGGAGTCAGCCCAAACAAGCTATTATTGGGCTACAAAATCGGTACAATACCTAGGGTAGAGGACAACCAGGCAAGCGTAACAACACTAAAAGGGAGGGCTATTACTTTCCTACAACACCTAAGGGAAGGAATAGAAATTATATAAGCAGCTATTGCCTTTGCACAACAACGCTTATACAAGTCGGTAGTAGCTTTAGGTCGCCCAGCAGAGAAGTTCTAAGTAGGTAATAAGGTCTAGCTCAGCCTTAGATATATTAAAACCAACAGGCTATACAGGAAGCTAGACTAGGTAGCTTCCAAGTTTACGGTACTAGCGGTACTAACACTACTAATAGTAATACTAGATATTCCTCGGGGCTTACACCCTACCTTCTATATAGACCTTATCGAAAGGGCAGTAAACGACCCCTTACCCAGTCAGGTAGTACGGGATTCGGAGCTAGGCCTACTACTAGTCTAAGACAAGGACGGCACCTTACAAAAGGAATACCAAGTCGAACGCATCCTTACAACAAGGGGGGCCCAAGGCCAAGGGGGACAACGCAATACCCTTGTAAAATAGCTAGGTTATAAACAACTAACCTAGGAACCAATAGAGGCTCTAGCACAAACGGAAGCCCTAGAGGAATTCACGCAGCAATAGGGAGATCCCTATACAAACGACAGAGCGCAAGTAAGCCGCAAAACGAAACGTAAAATTTCAACTATACCGAAGGAAAAAATCGGCCCTAGAGCGCCCCCAACAAGGGCCTGACCCAATACTACCACTACGGATACGCACTAGCCGTACTACTTAGACTTGTCGGTCTCCGTATCCTCCTTGCTCTCGTCCTCCTCGGTATCCTCCTTGGGGAGGGTCTTAAAACTATCCGTCGCAGTACTTAGGCGGGGGCGGGACGTTATCGAGGGGGGCGGGGGCGGGGGTACAAAACGGAGGCGCCGGGCGACTTAGGCAATATAAGGGGCGGAGGCAACGGGGCGGCGCAATGGAGTCGCGTTACCTACGCGGGACGGGCGCGACCTACTACTATCGCGGGCAACGCAGGGAGTAAAGGGGGCGGGACAGCGCAACGAGGGGGAACTATCCGCGCAAGACTCGCGCAACTCGCAGATATCGCGGCGCATTTCGGCCAAGGTGGCTACCAACTTGGTACTAACGCTCTCCTACGCCTACTAACGGCGGGCGAGACCGCATACGTCACTCTGGATGCCCGTTAGGGCCCGGGCCACGCCCTAAGCGAACACGCCGAGCTACGCGCTCGGTACGCTACCGGAACGGCTACCAGCCCGAGTCGGGGTTAAGGCGTTAGCGGCAAGGACAAGGGCGCGGTTCGGGTCGACGTCGTCAGCAGCGGCGGGGGGGGAGACAACACCCGGCACGGGGGCGAGGGTATAGGCGGGGCGCACGGGGGCGGGCTCTATCTCGGCCAGGGCCAGGGTGCAAGCCCAAACCCGGCCCAGGGCCAGAAATTCGGGCGAGAGGACAGCGCAAGCGCCCGGTATGGTTCCAACCTTAGGGCGGGCCTCGACCAGGATATAGACGTTGCGCTAGGCGTAAGCACAAAGGTCGCGCAGGGCGCAACGCAGCTAAGGGCGCGCGGCGAATAAATGCGGCACCTAGACGCATTTAGCGTACGCATGCATGCACGCACGGCAACCAGCACTACGGCCCGGCACGCAGTCGTTGCGGCCGCTGGTAACGAGGCGATTAACGCAAGGGAGGTACATCCCGTGCACCTCCTCCGGAGGTACGAACTCCTCGTCGGAGGAATCACCCTCCACTAAGTATTCGCCCAGGGCGCGGCAACGGTCCGACTTATCGGCATAATGGCCGTAACGCGGGCCCGAACCGCATCCGGGGGGGGGAGGGGGAGCACCCGCAGCGGTAGATATAATGGCAGTAGCAGCAGCAACGGAAAGGTAAACAAGTCCTCCACAAGGGAGGAGCAACAGCAGCAAGAGTAGGATTAACAGTTCCTATTGTTACCAGCTGGTCAGCCAACGGCCCGAAGGATATACGGAACGGCCCTAACGAGGAAGCAGTAACCCACCTTACGGGGGAGGAACAACAGCAATAGAGGAGCAAGCGCAACAGAAGGCAGCAAAGGAGTTAACAACAAATCGTACGGCGAGAAGCTGGAAAACGGGTAGGTACGATAGTTAAAGGAAAGAGGAACAATAAAGCGCAATAGGAAGGGAACGAAGAGGGTAATACAGAGGGAGTAGTAAGGGGGAAAAGCAGGGTAACGCCGGGCGCCTTAGGTACCCGGGGAACACCCGAGGAGGGGACGAAGCGGGGTAGAGTTAGTTGCCTCAGGCACCCGGTAAACACCCAGGGAGGGGCCAAGGCGGGGTGGAGTTAGTCGCTCCGGGCAACCAGTAAGTTCCCAACAGAGGACGATACAGGGAGGAGGCCGCATGCACTTAGTACCCAACGAATACCCAGAAAAAAAAAAAAAAAAAAAATTTTGGGGGGAGCTACAGATTGGGAGGCCAGCCTAGGGAAGGGTAGGTTGGCTACAGCTATAGCTAGACTTTACTTCGAACGGGTGGAGCGAGACGGTATGTTATGGTATCGGGCTTAGCCCGATATAGGAGAACGAAGGGAACCAAGGGACCCACTAGGAGGAACACACACAACTAGAAGCCCTAGTTACCAAGTAGTTTTCCTATCCTTCAAGTCTTTTAATAAACATCATTGAGAGTCCTAGAGCAGTCGCCTAGCGACTCCGTAACACACAAGGTTAGATAGCTGTTTCAGTCACACAGTTAGTAGGCTGATTCCATTACATAATGATTGAGTGGCCCAGAGTAGTACTATGGGCTGGCAAGAGCTAGTAGCGATTGGGAGAGCGGCAATTGTCGTTCCGATCAATTGGCTCCAGTAGTCGACTGGCTACTACGTATACGAGTCGTATTATAGTAGTGAGTTGGTCGGTAGTAGTACTACCGCCAGTCGTTCCGAGTCGTAGTTCGGAGACATAGTATGTTGTATACTATTTGTTAAAATACTGGTATTTATACTAGTAAGACTACCCAAATAGGATACTATCCTATTGTTACTAGTAGTACTACTACTAGTAAAGATGCTATACTATACTGCGAGTATTAGTAAGCATATCGAGTTGACTAATAGTATACAACATACTACTTCTCCGAACCACCACTCGGAACGACTGACGGCAGTACTACTGCCGGCCAACTTACTACTACAATACAACTTGTATACGTAGTAGCCAGTCGACCACAGGAGCCAATTAATCGGAATAACAATTGCCGCTCTCCCAGTCGCTACTAGCTATTGCCAGCCCACAGTACTACTGCAGGCAATCAAACCATTGTGCGACCGAAACGGCGATCAAACCATTGTGCGACCAAATGGGCAATCAAACCATTGTGCGACCAAACGGGCGATCAAACTATAGTGTAACTGTGCAGCCACAATCTGGACCTACACGGTACTACTCTGTAGGCATAAATAGCCGTACTTCCCTTGCACTTTAGGTAGAAGAACAATCGCATTCATTTGTATAATTCGGTACTACCAATTGTGCACTCTTGCCCAGTTACTAACTGGCACCCCTTATGCTGTTACTAACAGCTTGATTGATTCCCTGGTCCGTGCGATATACTTCCACTACCCCCTCCTCTTGCGCATCCAAATTGCAAGACTATTAGCCAACTCAATATGCTTACTAATACTCGCAGTATAATATAGCATCTTTACTAGTAGTAGTACTGCTAGTAACAATAGGATAGTATGTTATAGTATCGGGCTTAGCCCGACATACAAGAACGGAGAGAACCAAGGGACCCACTAGGAAGCACGCACACAACTAGAAGCCCTAGTTGCTAAGTAGTTTTCCCTCCTTCAAGTCTTTTAATAAACATCATTAAGAGTCCTAGAGCAGTCGCCTAGCGACTCCGCAACATAGTATCCTATTTTGGTAGTCTTACTAGTATAAATACCAGTATTTTAACAACTAGGATGCATCCGAATGGACCCCAACAAAATCAAGGCAGTAGCAGACTAGCCTTTACCGATAAACCTAAAAGAAGTTAGAGCCTTCCTAGGCTTCGTAAACTTCTACCAACAGTTTATTAAAGGATATAGAGGAATTTCTATCCTACATACTAACCTAACACAAAAAGAGGAAAAGTTCGACAAGACAAACAAAAAAGAATAAACATTCCAGCGAATCAAGAATAAAAATCCTAGCAATTGGACACTCGCTACGGCCAACTCCGAAAGACCCTTTAAAGTAGAAACTAACGCATTAAACTTTGCACTTAACGGTCAGCTAGGTCAACGAAATAAGGAAGGACAGCTTTATCCTATCGCCTTCTACTCGAAAAAGCTCTACGGGCCAGTGTAACACATATGGTGAGGTGTGCCCATATGGACAATAGACCAGTTAACCGTTCGACCAAATGGCCAAACTGTCAAAAGATCCGCCAGTATCCGCACTTCGTGCGGGTACTGCACCTCACATTCGCTTATAAGGCCTACACGCCTGTAGCGCGCCTTACAGCCAGAACTTAACTACCCAATCTATAACAAAGAACTAATAGTAATTATTAAAGCATTTAAAGAATAAAACATTACATAAGCAGTACAACAGCTACAGTTAAGGTCTATGCCAACTTCAAGAACCTAACGAGCTTTACAACAACAAAGGATCTAAACAATCGACAGACCAGATAGTACGAATTTATATTGGAGTTCAATTCTAAGATCATTTCTCGCAAGGGAAGCGAAAATAGACGAACAGATGCGCTTAGTCGTCGGGAAGATCTCAAACCTCCGTACGAGGTACAACGAGCCGCAATCTTACGAACTAGCGACTACGGTACTCTATAATTAGGCACGCAAAACGAAGAGCTAGACCCTAATGCAGCAATTCGTTCCAGCCCTAACGAACAAACTTTCGTTAGGACTATAACAAAGTCCCCTATAAAACAACTTAATGCAATATAGAAGGTCGAACCAAACCAAGAATAGAACCAACGCATACAGCAGGCCTATGACCAAGACGAATTCTCAAAGGACTAAGAAACGAACTCGGCATTGTTAAAAGAATAAAACATACTGTTAAAATACTAGTATTTATGCTAGTAAGACTACCCAAATAGGATATTATCCTATTATTACTACTATTAGTAATAATGACTATTAGCACTGCTACTGTTACGGAGTCACTAGGCAGCTGCTCTAGGAATCTCAATGAAGTTTATTAAAAGACTTGAAGAGGGGAAAGGACTGCTTGTCCGTTAGGGCTTCCTTTCTATGTGTGCCCTTTGGGTGGGTAGGTCTGTTGCCCCCCTTGTCTTATGTCATCCAGTCGGGCGTAGCCCGATACCATAACACCCAACGAAAAAACTAAATTCTTTTCTGTTTGCATTTCCCGTATCGCATACACCTTCCTTATCTCAAGTTGTGTGTATTTTTATTTAATAAGTAATGCCATCTTTATGCAATGTCTTTTTGCTTGTATATATATGTACGTACTGTATACCCTCCCTTGCCTACCCGCTTAATGAATGGATGGATTACCTTTTGAAATTTATTTCCTACCCGATGCAAACACCTATCTCGTCTTGTATGTATTTTTATTTAAATAGCGTACGTCCTCTTTGCCGACTTTCTAATCCGGTTAGATTATTTTATTTCGTCGAATAAAGGTACCGGGGTACATGCGGGTAACCCACTTAAAGTTTTTCACATTTCGTCGAAAAACCCCCTCCGCAAAAGAGCTGGCTAACCCTAGGCTAGTTACAGTCTAGAGTTTGTGCCTGTGGTGTGGTTCCGCCGCCATCAATTGGAGTTGTCCTATAGAAATAAAATTCATTAGACCCGGTAGGGTAATTCAGGAAATAAGAAGAATTATGAGGACCTGTAGTCCTGTTGATGGATTGGTCCGCAATTAAAATATTGGCTAAAACTGGATATGTATACGGAGCTCCTAGAGATAAGGACGCATAGACTGGGGAAATAGGGATACCGGTAGGCACGCAAATTGTTGCCATTCTAAACGGAATGTAAATAGAGCTGTGTGCGGGAATAAATAAATTATCAAGAACTGTCTCAACGGCAAAAATGCTATTGTTCGTACAAGGACAGCTAATGATCATTTTGGGGGATGGTGTGCGCTCGTTAATAATAAATCCTGAAGTACAGACAGGAAACCAAAATACGTCATAATATGCGTATAGATTGCCAGAATAGTCGCAATTACTGTTATCAGTAATTTTTATTGTATGGTTACTTAGAATACTAAAGCTTAGTAAATTTCCGGCTTCAACTTGTGCTGTTGCTTGACTAGCACCAACAGCAGTAGCCGTAATTGTAACTGATATTATTGTCATATTACAAGAATCACAAGGAAACGTAATAGATGGTATGGATAATGCACCTTGTGCATTCGACAAACCAGAAAATGTTCCAGATCCACCAGGAAATTTGAAACCTGATGGAATAGTTATTGTAATAAGAACTCCAGCAGCTGCAACTCCAGCTCTAGATGCAGACACAAAAGCGTTCGACGAGCCGAAAGAGCATGATAAGCCACAATACAAAGGCTGGTTAAAGGATAACGACAACGGAATTGGAGTGAAGACAATGACGGTTCCCGGCATAGTACCGCTAGGTGGAACGGTGGTAGTAGTCGTTCCAAGACCAGTCCACGACTGCGTCGTTACTACGTAGCTCTCAGGAGTCTGAATAATAATAGTACCCGGAATAGTACCACTAGGAGGAACAGTAGTAGTAGTCGTTCCAAGACCAGTCCACGTCTGCGTTGTTACTGCATAGCTCTGCGGAGTCTGAATAATAATTGTACCGGGAAGAGTACCGCTAGGCGGAACAGTAGTAGTCGTAGTTCCAAGACCAGTCCACGCCTGCGTCGTTACTACATAGCTATAAGGGGTTTGAATAATAATAGTACCGGGAATAATACCACTAGGCGGAATAGTAGTAGTTGTAGTTCCAAGACCAGTCCACGGCCGCGTCGTTACAGCGTAGCTATAAGGGGTCTGAATAATAATAGTACCGGGAATAGTACCACTAGGTGGAACGGTAGTAGTAGTCGTTCCAAGACCAGTCCACGTCTGCGTCGTTACTGCATAGCTGTAAGGGGTCTGAATAATAATTGTACCGGGAAGAGTACCGCTAGGCGGAACAGTAGTAGTCGTAGTTCCAAGACCAGTCCACGTCTGCGTCGTTAATACATAGCTCTGAGGAGTCTGAATAATAATAGTACCGGGAAGAGTACCACTAGGTGGAATAGTAGTAGTAGTCGTTCCAAGACCAGTCCACGTCTGCGTTGTTACTATATAGCTCTGAGGAGTCTGAATAATAATAGTCCCGGGAAGGGTACCACTAGGCAGAACAGTAGTAGTCGTAGTTCCAAGACCAGTCCACGTCTGCGTTGTTACTACGTAGCTCTGAGGAGTTTGAATGACAATGGTACCAGGGATCGTGCTGATTGGTGAAATGGTGTACGTTGTAATATATGTACCAGTCCATGGCTGTGACGTTGTTACGTAGCTATTTGAAGTATACGTAGCGATACTGTTTGTAGTGACTATAATCTTTGTAGGACAGACTCCTACGCAATCAGAAGATGGAGGAATAGTGCTAGTACCCGGCGTAGGTCCCAATGTCGACTCAGTAGTAAATCCGCCGGAAACAGTAATGACAATCTTTGTAGGACAGCTTCCGGTGCATCCAATGGAAGGCAGAATTGTACTTGTTCCCGGCATTGGGCCAAAGGTCGTCTCAGTAATAAATCCACCAGTCTGTGTAACGATAATTCTAGTAGGACAGCTTCCAGTGCATCCAATAGATGGGGGAATTGTACTTGTTCCAGGCATTGGCCCAAAGGTCGTCTCAGTAATAAATCCACCAGTCTCTGTAATAATAATTCTAGTAGGACATACTCCCGTACATCCTGACGATGGAAGAACAGTACTTGTACCAGGTGTTGGACCGTATGTCGATTCGGTAATTAGTCCGCCAGTAACAGTAATAACAATCTTTGTAGGACAGCTTCCGGTGCATCCAATGGAAGGCGGGATTGTACTTGTTCCCGGTATTGGGCCAAAGGTCGTCTCAGTAATAAATCCACCAGTCTGTGTAACGATAATTCTAGTAGGACACACTCCCGTACATCCTGACGATGGAAGAACAGTACTTGTACCAGGTGTTGGACCGTATGTAGATTCGGTAATTAGTCCACCAGTAACAGTAATAACAATCTTTGTAGGACAGCTTCCAGTGCATCCAATGGAAGGCGGGATTGTACTTGTTCCCGGCATTGGGCCAAAGGTCGTCTCAGTAATAAATCCACCAGTCTGTGTAACGATAATTCTAGTAGGACACACTCCCGTACATCCTGACGATGGAAGAACAGTACTTGTACCAGGTGTTGGACCGTATGTCGATTCGGTAATTAAACCGCCAGTAACAGTAATAATAATCTTTGTAGGACAGCTTCCGGTACATCCAATGGAAGGTGGGATTGTACTTGTTCCCGGCATTGGCCCAAAGGTCGTCTCAGTTATAAATCCACCAGTCTGTGTAACGATAATTCTAGTAGGACAACTTCCAGTGCATCCAATAGATGGGGGAATTGTACTTGTTCCAGGCATTGGCCCAAAGGTCGTCTCAGTAATAAATCCACCAGTCTCTGTAACAATAATTCTAGTAGGACACACTCCCGTACATCCTGACGATGGAAGAACAGTACTTGTACCAGGTGTTGGACCGTATGTTGATTCGGTAATTAGACCGCCGGTAACGGTAATAACAATCTTTGTAGGACAGCTTCCGGTACATCCAATAGTGGGCGGGATTGTACTTGTTCCCGGTATTGGGCCAAAGGTTGTCTCAGTAATAAATCCACCAGTCTGTGTAACGATAATTCTAGTAGGACACACTCCCGTACATCCTGACGATGGAAG
This sequence comes from Drechmeria coniospora, assembly GCF_001625195.1. Lineage (NCBI taxonomy): Eukaryota > Fungi > Ascomycota > Sordariomycetes > Hypocreales > Ophiocordycipitaceae > Drechmeria > Drechmeria coniospora. Next base: position 12,324,695 of record NC_054389.1, on the reverse strand, counting down.
AACAGTACTTGTACCAGGTGTTGGACCGTATGTCGATTCGGTAATTAGTCCGCCAGTAACAGTAATGACAATCTTTGTAGGACAGCTTCCGGTGCATCCAATGGAAGGCGGGATTGTACTTGTTCCCGGCATTGGCCCAAAGGTCGTCTCAGTAATAAATCCACCAGTCTGTGTAACGATAATTCTAGTAGGACAACTTCCAGTGCATCCCATAGACGGGGGGACTGTACTTGTACCCGGCATTGGGCCAAAGGTCGTCTCAGTAATAAATCCACCAGTTTGTGTAACGATAATTCTAGTCGGACACACTCCCGTACATCCTGACGATGGAAGAACAGTACTTGTACCAGGTGTTGGACCGTATGTCGATTCGGTAATTAGACCGCCGGTAACAGTAATAACAATCTTTGTAGGACAGCTTCCGGTACATCCAATAGTAGGCGGGATTGTATATGTTCCCGGTATTGGGCCAAAGGTTGTCTCAGTAATAAATCCACCAGTTTGCGTAACGATAATTCTAGTAGGACACACTCCCGTACATCCTGACGATGGAAGAACAGTACTTGTACCAGGTGTTGGACCGTATGTCGATTCGGTAATTAGTCCGCCAGTAACAGTAATGACAATCTTTGTAGGACAGCTTCCGGTGCATCCAATGGAAGGCGGGATTGTACTTGTTCCCGGCATTGGGCCAAAGGTCGTCTCAGTAATAAATCCACCAGTCTGTGTAACGATAATTCTAGTAGGACAACTTCCAGTGCATCCCATGGACGGGGGGACTGTACTTGTACCCGGCATTGGGCCAAAGGTCGTCTCAGTAATAAATCCACCAGTTTGTGTAACGATAATTCTAGTCGGACACACTCCCGTACATCCTGACGATGGAAGAACAGTACTTGTACCAGGTGTTGGACCGTATGTCGATTCGGTAATTAGACCACCGGTAACAGTAATAACAATCTTTGTAGGACAGCTTCCGGTACATCCAATAGTAGGCGGGATTGTACTTGTTCCCGGTATTGGGCCAAAGGTCGTCTCAGTAATAAATCCACCAGTCTGTGTAACGATAATTCTAGTAGGACACACTCCCGTACATCCTGACGATGGAAGAACAGTACTTGTACCAGGTGTTGGACCGTATGTCGATTCGGTAATTAGTCCGCCAGTAACAGTAATGACAATCTTTGTAGGACAGCTTCCGGTGCATCCAATGGAAGGCGGGATTGTACTTGTTCCCGGCATTGGGCCAAAGGTCGTCTCAGTAATAAATCCACCAGTCTGTGTAACGATAATTCTAGTAGGACAACTTCCAGTGCATCCCATAGACGGGGGGACTGTACTTGTACCCGGCATTGGGCCAAAGGTCGTTTCAGTAATAAATCCCCCAGTTTGTGTAACGATAATTCTAGTCGGACACACTCCCGTACATCCTGACGATGGAAGAACAGTACTTGTACCTGGTGTTGGACCGTATGTCGATTCGGTAATTAGACCGCCGGTAACGGTAATAACAATCTTTGTAGGACAGCTTCCAGTGCATCCAATGGTGGGCGGGATTGTACTTGTTCCCGGCATTGGGCCAAAGGTCGTCTCAGTAATAAATCCACCAGTCTGTGTAACGATAATTCTAGTAGGACAACTTCCAGTGCATCCCATAGGCGGGGGGACTGTACTTGTACCCGGCATTGGGCCAAACGTCGTCTCAGTAATAAATCCACCAGTTTGTGTAACGATAATTCTAGTCGGACACACTCCCGTACATCCTGACGATGGAAGAACAGTACTTGTACCTGGTGTTGGACCGTATGTCGATTCGGTAATTAGACCGCCGGTAACGGTAATGACAATCTTTGTAGGACAGCTTCCGGTGCATCCAATGGAAGGCGGGATTGTACTTGTTCCCGGCATTGGCCCAAAGGTCGTCTCAGTTATAAATCCACCAGTCTGTGTAACGATAATTCTAGTAGGACAACTTCCAGTGCATCCAATAGATGGGGGAATTGTACTTGTTCCAGGCATTGGCCCAAAGGTCGTCTCAGTAATAAATCCACCAGTCTGTGTAACGATAATTCTAGTAGGACAACTTCCAGTGCATCCCATAGACGGGAGGACTGTACTTGTACCCGGCATTGGGCCAAAGGTCGTCTCAGTAATAAATCCACCAGTTTGTGTAACGATAATTCTAGTCGGACACACTCCCGTACATCCTGACGATGGAAGAACAGTACTTGTACCTGGTGTTGGACCGTATGTCGATTCGGTAATTAGACCGCCGGTAACGGTAATAACAATCTTTGTAGGACAGCTTCCAGCGCATCCAATGGTGGGCGGGATTATACTTGTTCCCGGCATTGGCCCAAAGGTCGTCTCAGTAATAAATCCACCAGTCTCTGTAACGATAATTCTAGTAGGACAACTTCCAGTGCATCCCATAGACGGGGGGACTGTACTTGTACCCGGCATTGGGCCAAAGGTCGTCTCAGTAATAAATCCACCAGTTTGTGTAACGATAATTCTAGTCGGACACACTCCCGTACATCCTGACGATGGAAGAACAGTACTTGTACCTGGTGTTGGACCGTATGTCGATTCGGTAATTAGACCGCCGGTAACAGTAATGACAATCTTTGTAGGACAGCTTCCGGTGCATCCAATGGAAGGCGGGATTGTACTTGTTCCCGGCATTGGGCCAAAGGTCGTCTCAGTAATAAATCCACCAGTCTGTGTAACGATAATTCTAGTAGGACAGCTTCCAGTGCATCCCATAGACGGGGGGACTGTACTTGTACCCGGCATTGGGCCAAAGGTCGTCTCAGTAATAAATCCACCAGTTTGTGTAACGATAATTCTAGTCGGACACACTCCCGTACATCCTGACGATGGAAGAACAGTACTTGTACCTGGTGTTGGACCGTATGTCGATTCGGTAATTAGACCGCCGGTAACGGTAATAACAATCTTTGTAGGACAGCTTCCAGTGCATCCAATGGTCGGCGGGATTGTACTTGTTCCCGGCATTGGCCCAAAGGTCGTCTCAGTAATAAATCCACCAGTCTCTGTAACGATAATTCTAGTAGGACACACTCCCGTACATCCTGACGATGGAAGAACTGTACTTGTACCAGGTATTGGACCATACGTCGATTCAGTAATAATTCCACCAGTAACGGTAATAACAATCTTTGTAGGACAGCTTCCGGTACATCCAATGGACGGCGGGATTATACTTGTTCCCGGTATTGGCCCAAAGGTCGTTGCAGTGATAAATCCACCAGTCTCTGTAACGATAATTCTAGTAGGACACACTCCCGTACATCCTGACGATGGAAGAACGGTACTTGTACCAGGTGTTGGACCGTACGTCGATTCGGTAATTAGTCCGCCGGTAACGGTAATAACAATCTTTGTAGGACAGCTTCCGGTGCATCCAATGGACGGCAGGATTGTACTTGTTCCCGGCATTGGCCCAAAGGTCGTCTTAGTAATAAATCCACCAGTCTCTGTAACGATAATTCTAGTAGGACACACTCCCGTACATCCTGACGATGGAAGAACAGTACTTGTACCAGGTGTTGGACCATACGTCGATTCAGTAATAAGTCCGCCCGTAACAGTAATGATAATCTTTGTAGGACAGCTTCCAGTGCATCCAATAGAGGGCGGGATTGTACTTGTTCCCGGCATTGGCCCAAAGGTCGTTTCAGTAATAAATCCACCAGTCTCCGTAACGATAATTCTAGTAGGACATACTCCCGTACATCCTGACGATGGAAGAACAGTACTTGTACCAGGCATTGGCCCAAAAGTCGATTCAGTAATAAATCCACCAGTACTGTAATAACAATCTTTAGTAGGACACACTCCCATACATCCAATGGACGGCGGGATTGTACTTGTTCCCGGCATTGGCCCAAAGGTCGTCTCAGTAATAAATCCACCAGTCTCTGTAACGATAATTCTAGTAGGACACACTCCCGTACATCCTGACGATGGAAGAATAGTACTTGTACCAGGTGTTGGACCATACGTCGATTCAGTAATTAGTCCGCCGGTAACAGTAATAACAATCTTTGTAGGACAGCTTCCGGTACATCCAATAGACGGCGGGATTGTACTTATTCCTGGTATTGGCCCAAAGGTCGTCTCAGTAATAAATCCACCAGTCTCTGTAACGATAATTCTAGTAGGACATACTCCCGTACATCCTAACGATGGAAGAACAGTACTTGTACCAGGTGTTGGACCATACGTCGATTCGGTAATAAGTCCGCCGGTAACGGTAATAACAATCTTTGTAGGACAACTTCCGGTACATCCAATGGACGGCGGGATTGTACTTGTTCCCGGTATTGGCCCAAAGGTCGTCTTCAGTAATAAATCCACCAGTCTCTGTAACGATAATTCTAGTAGGACATACTCCCGTACATCCTGACGATGGAAGAATAGTACTTGTACCAGGTGTTGGACCATACGTCGATTCGGTAATAAGTCCGCCGGTAACGGTAATAACAATCTTTGTAGGACAGCTTCCGGTACATCCAATGGACGGCGGGATTGTACTTGTTCCCGGCATTGGCCCAAAGGTCGTCTTAGTAATAAATCCACCAGTCTCTGTAACGATAATTCTAGTAGGACACACTCCCGTACATCCTGACGATGGAAGAATAGTACTTGTACCAGGTGTTGGACCGTACGTCAATTCGGTAATAAGTCCGCCGGTAACCGTAATAACAATCTTTGTAGGACAGCTTCCGGTGCATCCAATAGACGGCGAGATTGTACTTGTTCCTGGCATTGGCCCAAAAGTCGTCTCAGTAATAAATCCACCAGTCTCTGTAACGATAATTCTAGTAGGACACACTCCCGTACATCCTGACGATGGAAGAACAGTACTTGTACCAGGCGTTGGACCATACGTCGATTCAGTAATAAGTCCGCCGGTGACAGTAATGATAATCTTTGTAGGACAGCTTCCAGTGCATCCAATAGACGGCGGGATTATACTTGTTCCCGGCATTGGCCCAAAGGTCGTCTTAGTAATAAATCCGCCAGTCTCTGTAACAATAATTCTAGTAGGACACACTCCCGTACATCCTGACGATGGAAGAATAGTACTTGTACCAGGTGTTGGACCGTACGTCAATTCGGTAATAAGTCCGCCGGTAACGGTAATGACAATCTTTATAGGACAGCTTCCAGTACATCCAATGTACGGCGGGATTGTACTTATTCCCGGTATTGGCCCAAAGGTCGTCTCAGTAATAAATCCACCAGTCTCTGTTACGATAATTCTAGTAGGACACACTCCCGTACATCCTGACGATGGAAGAATAGTACTTGTACCAGGTGTTGGACCGTACGTCGATTCGGTAATAAGTCCGCCGGTAACGGTAATAACAATCTTTGTAGGACAGCTTCCGGTGCATCCAATGGACGGCGGGATTGTACTTGTTCCTGGCATTGGCCCAAAGGTCGTCTCAGTAATAAATCCACCAGTCTCTGTAACGATAATTCTAGTAGGACACACTCCCGTACATCCTGACGATGGAAGAACAGTACTTGTACCAGGTATTGGACCGTACGTCGATTCGGTAATAAGTCCACCGGTAACAGTAATGACAATCTTTGTAGGACAACTTCCGGTACATCCAATGGACGGCGGTATTGTACTTGTTCCTGGCATTGGCCCAAAGGTCGTGTCAGTAATAAATCCACCAGTCTCTGTAACGATAATTCTAGTAGGACACACTCCCGTACATCCTGACGATGGAAGAATAGTACTTGTACCAGGTGTTGGACCGTACGTCGATTCGGTAATAAGTCCACCGGTAACAGTAATGACAATCTTTGTAGGACATCTTCCGGTACATCCAATAGACGGTGGGATTGTACTTGTTCCCGGCATTGGCCCAAAGGTCGTTACAGTAATAAATCCACCAGTCTCTGTTACGATAATTCTAGTAGGACATACTCCCGTACATCCTAACGATGGAAGAACAGTACTTGTACCAGGTATTGGACCGTACGTCGATTCGGTAATAAGTCCACCGGTAACAGTAATGATAATCTTTGTAGGACAGCTTCCGGTGCATCCAATGGACGGCGGGATTGTACTTGTTCCTGGCATTGGCCCAAAGGTCGTCTCAGTAATAAATCCACCAGTCTTTGTAACGATAATTCTAGTAGGACACACTCCCGTACATCCTGAGGATGGAAGAATAGTACTTGTACCAGGTATTGGACCGTACGTCGATTCGGTAATAAGTCCGCCGGTAACGGTAATAACAATCTTTGTAGGACAGCTTCCGGTACATCCAATGGACGGCGGGATTGTACTTGTTCCTGGCATTGGCCCAAAGGTCATCTGAGTAATAAATCCACCAGTCTCTGTAACGATAATTCTAGTAGGACATACTCCCGTACATCCTGACGATGGAAGAATAGTACTTGTACCAGGTGTTGGACCGTACGTCGATTCGGTAATTAGTCCACCGGTAACGGTAATAACAATCTTTGTAGGACAGCTTCCGGTGCATCCAATGGACGGCGGGATTGTACTTGTTCCCGGCATTGGGCCAAAGGTCGTCTCAGTAATAAATCCACCAGTCTTTGTAACGATAATTCTAGTAGGACACACTTCTGTACATCCTGAGGATGGAAGAATAGTACTTGTACCAGGTAGTGGACCGTACGTCGATTCAGTAATACGTCCGCCGGTAACGGTAATAACAATCTTTGTAGGACAGCTTCCGGTACATCCAATGGACGGCGGTATTGTACTTGTTCCTGGCATTGGCCCAAAGGTCGTCTCAGTAATAAATCCACCAGTCTCTGTAACGATAATTCTAGTAGGACAGCTTCCAGTGCATCCCATAGACGGGGGGACTGTACTTGTACCAGGCATTGGCCCAAAGGTCGTCTCAGTAATAAATCCACCAGTCTCTGTAACGATAATTCTAGTAGGACACACTCCCGTACATCCTGACGATGGAAGAATAGTACTTGTACCAGGCGTTGGACCGTACGTCGATTCGGTAATAAGTCCGCCGGTAACGGTAATAACAATATTTGTAGGACAGATTCCGGTGCATCCAATGGACGGCAGGATTGTACTTGTTCCCGGCATTGGCCCAATGGTCGTCTCAATAATAAATCCACCAGTCTTTGTAACGATAATTCTAGTAGGACACACTCTCGTACATCCTGACGATGGGAGAATAGTACTTGTACCAGGTGTTGGACCGTACGTCGATTCGGTAATTAGTCCGCCAGTGACAGTAATGACAATCTTTGTAGGACAGCTTCCGGTGCATCCAATAGACGGCGGGATTGTACTTGTTCCCGGCATTGGCCCAAAGGTCGTCTCAGCAATAAATCCACCAGTCTCTGTAACGATAATTCTAGTAGGACACATTCCTGTACATCCTGACGATGGAAGAACAGTACTTGTACCAGGTGTTGGACCATACGTCGATTCTGTAATAAGTCCGCCGGTAACAGTAATAATAATCTTTGTAGGACAGCTTCCGCTACATCCAATAGACGGCGGGATTATACTTGTTCCCGGCATTGGCCCAAAGGTCGTCTCAGTAATAAATCCACCAGTCTCTGTAACGATAATTCTAGTAGGACACACTCCCGTACATCCTAACGATGGAAGAATAGTACTTGTACCAGGTGTTGGACCGTACGTCGATTCAGTAATTACTCCGCCGGTAACGGTAATGACAACCTTTGTAGGACAGCTTCCGGTGCATCCAATGGACGGCGGGATTGTACTTGTTCCCGGCATTGGGCCAAAGGTCGTCTCAGTAATAAATCCACCAGTCTTTGTAACGATAATTCTAGTAGGACAAACTCCCGTACATCCTGATGACGGAAGAATAGTACTTGTACCAGGCATTGGCCCAAAGGTCGTCTCAGTAATAAATCCACCAGTCTCTGTAACGATAATTCTAGTAGGACATACTCCCGTACATCCTGACGATGGAAGAATAGTACTTGTACCAGGTGTTGGACCGTACGTCGATTCGGTAATAAGTCCGCCGGTAACGGTTATGACAATCTTTGTAGGACAGCTTCCGGTACATCCAATGGACGGCGGTATTGTACTTGTTCCCGGTATTGGCCCAAAGATCGTCTCAGTAATAAATCCACCAGTCTCTGTAACGATAATTCTAGTAGGACACACTCCCGTACATCCTAACGATGGAAGAACAGTACTTGTACCAGGTGTTGGACCGTACGTCGATTCGGTAATAAGTCCGCCGGTAACGGTTATGACAATCTTTGTAGGACAGCTTCCGGTGCATCCAATGGACGGCGGGATTGTACTTGTTCCTGGCATTGGCCCAAAGGTCGTCTCAGTAGTAAATCCACCAGTCTCTGTAATGATAATTCTAGTAGGACACACTCCCGTACATCCTGACGATGGAAGAATAGTACTTGTACCAGGCATTGGCCCAAAGGTCGTCTCAGTAATAAATCCACCAGTCTCTGTAACGATAATTCTAGTAGGACACAGTCCCGTACATCCTGACGACGGAAGAATAGTACTTGTACCAGGCATTGGCCCAAAGGTCGTCTCAGTAATAAATCCACCAGTCTCTGTAACGATAATTCTAGTAGGACACACTCCTGTACATCCTAACGATGGAAAAATAGTACTTGTACCAGGTGTTGGACCGTACGTCGATTCGGTAATTAGTCCGCCGGTAACGGTAATGACAATCTTTGTAGGACAGCTTCCGGTGCATCCAATGGACGGCGGGATTGTACTTATTCCTGGCATTGGCCCAAAGGTCGTCTCAGTAATAAATTCACCAGTCTCTGTAACGATAATTCTAGTAGGACACAGTCCCGTACATCCTGACGACGGAAGAATAGTACTTGTACCAGGCATTGGCCCAAAGGTCGTCTCAGTAATAAATCCACCAGTCTCTGTAACGATAATTCTAGTAGGACACACTCCCGTACATCCTGATGATGGAAGAATAGTACTTGTACCAGGTGTTGGACCGTACGTCGATTCGGTAATAAGTCCGCCGGTAACGGTAATAACAATCTTTGTAGGACAGCTTCCGGTACATCCAACGGACGGCGGGATTGTACTTGTACCTGCTACAGGCCCATTTGTAATCTCAGTTATATATCCTCCTATAGCTGTTGTAATTAGTCCAATTCTGCTGTTTACTGTACATCTAGGAGATGGCAAACCTGGATATGAAGTATGCGTTCTAATACCCGCCTTAGTATTAATATTCTAAACGGATGGATATGTACTCTAAACGCATTATACCTTATATTATAGCTTTTTCTTGTCGTACCGGAGCATATTATGTTAATAGGCTGAAGTTCAATAATTATTGTCCCTTTACTATCGTATGCCGCTCCGTAAGTAAAATTCGCATATAATAGAAGTAGGGCGAACTTTGTAAAGGTTTTAATATTCATAATGCGCTCTTGATAGGAGTATAAAATAGCAATATTTGGGTAATATCTAGAATAAATTAGGTCGAAAGCAAAGGAATAAAAATATAATTGTAATATAATTTAAATAAATCCCTATTTGAAATAGATTATATACTCCAAATTATTTGTATTGAATAAGGTCGTTACGTACTATTTGGTAAAGTGTTAAAGTATGAGATCCCCTCTAAGTGTATTTCTTAACGTATGCTATCCTTTTATGTATCCTACATATTTATTTCCCCTACTTTGTACATATATTCCCCGGCGATGGATCATCTGCATTTTAGCGTTTGCTATAATCAACGCGCTATCCTGTTTGCCATCGAGAACAATACTGTTGGCACCTTCAAGGTTTCCGACGGCGACTAGTCGAATGTTAAAACCTTACTTAGTTTCTGCTAGTATGCCTACCTCAGCTGTATGGCTGGCTGACTGGTGGGGGGCAATATACTAGGCCGTGCTGTACTTGGCCTTGCTGTCCTTGGCCTTGCTGTCCTTCGCCTTGCTGTCTTAGGTCTTGCTATAGATTGATCATCTGCATTTCAGCTTTTGCTATAATCAACGCGCTATCCTGTTTGCCATCGAGAACAATAATATTGGCACCTTCAAGGTTTCCGACGGCGACTAGTCGAATGTTAAAACCTTACTTAGTTTCTGCTAGTATGCCTACCTCAGCTGTATGGCTGGCTGACTGGTGGGGGGGCAATATACTAGGCCGTGCTGTCCTTGGCCTTGCTGTCCTTGGCCTTGCTGTCCTTGGCCTTGCTGTCCTTCGCCTTGCTGTCTTAGGTCTTGCTATAGGGATATCGAGAGCGAAACAAGTAGTTTGAGGGCTTTATCCTACAGGGAGGGAATCATATATGCATTGTAAGTGAATCGTTCATTGACAGCACAGTCTAGAGAGGGTGGGGAAGAGCAAAGTACTAGCCGTTTTGTCAAACTCTACAATACATTGGCGCCAGAATGCACTTCCGTAAACCCTCAGGCCCGATACCAATACCCTACCCCCAAACCATCAATACGACAAAGTTAATGCAAAGTCAGCCTTTTTATCTTACTAGGTCCTTGAAAAAATACTCAAAACGCATGTCACGATTACGGAGAGGATAAAAATGGCCGCACAGGAGCAGCCTATTTTCTCCCCCCCCACCAGTCAGCCAGCCATACGGCTGAGGTAGGGCATACAGGCAGAAACTATAGTTTTAACATTCGACTCGTTACCGTCGGAAACCTTGAAGGTGCCAATATTATTGTTCTCGATGACAAACAGGATAGCGCGTTGATTATAGCAAAAGCTAAAATGCAAATAATCAATCGCCGGGGAATATTGCACAACACCGATCAGCCGGGTAAGGTAATTAAGCATTCAGATCACCCGGAATTAGGAACGGCACACAGAGTTAGTACTCTTATAAGCACTGCAATATTGCTCTTGGCCTTGGTACTATTTTCCTTGGTGAGCACCTGCTAGCTATAGTTGTGCCGTATTAGGTAAGAGCTGCGGTACATGCTTACTATTGCTGTATTGCTTGCGAGTTACCCTAGCAAGCTTTCCCCTTTCTGCGTTTTTAGCAACGAGAATTCATTACAATACAAACACAACAGATATACGATAAGAGAGGAGCGGCGTCTTGGGATACGCTTGTTCCTATTTGTATACGTATTGTTCGCCTTTAAGAATAAAAGATTTTGTTGTCGACCGGAGTCTGTCGGAGAAATGCAACGGATTGTGGAGAAAAAAGTTCAATAGACCCTAGCCGATCGGGGGTGTATGATTTGCATTACGACTAAACCATTTTATGAAAATGATACGAACTAATAGTACTCCGTACAAGCAAGGAATATACTTTGTGCACTATAATGCCCCTTTGCTAACCTTGCACTACCCGTACTTGGGTAGTATATTGCAGTTTAACCCTAGGCTAAAATGTGGGATGATGTTGTTTCTCGGACATTCGGCGATAAGAATTGCATTTACGGCAGAAACGGATACTACTGCGGCTGCCCGACCTCCTACTCCTAGTGAATGCCCCTGCAGTAAATGTCATCATTCTGGCTACTGCAATGAATACGTGGACTAAAGGTATATGAGCTGAACATGCCCGGAATGGATAGATCCCTGCAACGGAGAAAGTTCTCTTCGTCCGCACCTCGCGTTGAAGGCAATGAGATGATAAAGAAGGCTTTATATATAGTTACAAGCCGCCTGGGAAGTTGATAACAATTACGAGCAGTACTATGCATTCGTCGTACTTGTAAAGTTGGGGTTGGCTATGCGTTTACTCTGCCTGCTTGCTTTATACCATCTTATATACAAGACGACTGTCGACAGCGGCAAAAAAAATTATAGGGGGGGTGGGGTCCGCTATCGTATTCTGCGCAGTAGATCGCCTCCATGGATATTTGTTGAAGCCATCGAGCTAGTCTAGGTCGATACCGGCTTGTCAAGTTTGACTGTCTGCATTAATAGCCCTGCTAATAACTCATTAGAGGTGGATCTTATGTAGGCTAGCTGCCGCTACTGCAATGAGTGCAGAATCGCTGTTTACCTCCGTCCCACCCGCCCAACAGGTTCTACAATCGCGTTCTTGTCTTGCGCTTTCCCGCGTCATGTACAACTACATATAGCTGTAGTGCTAAAAGATGACTCGAGGCCTTTTCGAGCCCTAGACACATTATCTGGGCTTTGGAAGAGGTTTTCTTGGGGTAGACTGTAGGGCCTGCGTCGAAAGTATAAGTCTGCGTAGCCGGTGGACATGGCGAATTCTTGCTTAGCATAGATCGCGTTGTATTCCAGAGAACTAGATGGATAGTGCCTCCTCTGTGCCTCCTCTGGGCGGATCTTGTGCGGGGCAAGCTATGTTGCTTCCAAGACTGGTCGCCACCGTAGGAGCGGGCAACTCGAGGATGGTTCAGTAGTCTTGTGTTGGTATCAGCCCATGCCACGTGCTACAGGCACAAAGGGGGCAGGTCGGTCCCCTCGCTTAACGCTCGCACGCTCGAAACGCCAAGTGCGGGAGAAAGCCGGCGTTCCTTGGCCATATGGGGGTTTGGGCTAAGCTTCGATCGGGGTCTTAGATCTCGTGGTGATTTAAGTCAGCACCCCTAGAGTCCGGCCCCCCCCAGAGTCCGGCCCCCCAGTTTGACCCTTTCCAATTATTAAACAAATACACTACAACCGCGATTTCTCGCGCAATTCAATCGTTTTTTATGAAATAAGCTATCTATGGCTTCCTTAATGGCTAGCAAAGCTAAATATACCGCAGAAACGGTCGAGGCAGCTATATTTGCTGTTAAAAACGGTCTCTCGCAATACTAAGCTACGCGACGCTATGGAATACCACGCTCAACTCTCCAAGACCGGTTACGAGGCAGCCTTTCAATTAAGGCTGCAAAAGAGCCGGAACAAAGGCTCTCAAAGGACCAAGAAAGCCATCTTCGGGATTGGGTCCTTGCCCAAGGCGCGTTGGGGCTACCCCCATCGCATCGGTAACTAAAGGTCTTGCGGCCCGTATCCTGGTTGCTGGCGGGGACCTTCGACCTCTCGGCAAGAACTGGATTGCTGGCTTTTTGCGTCGTAACCCAGAAGTCAGTACTGTAAGAGGTAAGGCTATTGACTCTTGCCGTTTAAATGGTGCGTCAATAGCCCGGATTAAAGATTGGTTCCAGTTACTAAGGGACCCCCAGTTCCAAGATATCCCACCGCAGCATCGTTGGAATATGGACGAGACGGGGATCCTAGAAGGCCTTAGCAGCAACGGCCTCGTACTAGGTCGATCCGACAAGACCTTCCAGTTGAAGAAGAAGGTTGGATCGCGTTGTTGGACTACCATTGTCGAATGTGTCTCCGCCGTAGGCCAAGCACTGAGCCCACTGGTCCTCTTCAAGGGTCAGACCCTCCAACAACAGTGGTTCCCCAAGGATCCGGCTTATCTTAAAGAGTGGCTTTTTAAGGCTACCCCAAACGGCTGGACGGATAACCTCGTTGCGTTACAGTGGCTAGAGGAGGTCTCTATCCCTCAGACGAAAGCATCGCGAACGACCCGACGGATGCTTATCGTTGATGGGCACGGAAGTCATCAGACTGACGATTTTATGTTCGAATGCTTCGAAAATGGGGTACAGCTTCTATTCCTACCAGCACACGCCTCACATGTCCTCCAGCCGCTTGACGTATCATGTTTTTCACCCGTCAAAGCAGCTTACTGCCGGGCCATCCAAGATATCGCATTCCTAGCCTGTATTGACGATACGACCCCAATTGGCAAGGCCACCTTCCTCCACTGTTATCATTAGGCCCGTGCGGAAGGTCTTACGGAACGGAATATTAGGGGAGGGTGGAAAGGATCTGGGTTGTGGCCTATTAATATGGCGAAGCCTCTGATGAGCCGCTTAGTCTTGCAGGACGATCCTTTAGCCGTTCCGGAAGGTAAGGCCCTCAAAAGGCAGCTTGAAGAGAGCTATAATCCCTTACGAACACTACAACGATCGCACGATGTCAAAACCCTCGTTGTGCAGCTATACGCGCCCGGCCAAGTTGATCGCGTCGTACGGCGGCTATTTTCCGAGGTAGGCCGGGCCCTTGACGCGCAAAACACCAAGCTTGCAGTGGCCCAGACCAAAATCAAACAATTAGAGCATCAAATCCATCGACTAAAGCCACAAAAGAAGCAAAAAGTAGCTTAAGACCCTAACGGCCGTTTCGTACAGATTGAAAAGATCGTTGAGACGCGGAAACGGCTAGAACGAGTGCTCGACCCGGTACCGTTGGCAGCCCAGGCTTCTAGTCGCGAATTTAATGGCCTTTGCTTTGAATGGCAGCTTGAGTAGATACTATAGATGATTTGTTTTAATATTACGGCATTGATAATACTGTTTTTCTTGGCTTTAAAGTTGGCCTCTTCATTGTGCTTTGGGGGGCCGGACTCTAGGGGTGCTGACTTAAATAGGGTTTCATTCGCAACGTGGAGACAAGCATACATGGGCAAAAAGACTATGCGGTTTTGTGGAGTACAAGGGCAGGCCGCGGAGATGAATGTTAATTCGCAATGCAGAAGCGCCGACGAGATCATCGGACATAACCGATCCAACGCTAAGCTCGACGACGTAGACGATTTACTTTCGGCTAAAGATATGTCTACACGGCATCCGAATGAGTTTCCTGCCCGTACGTAACATGTATTGAGTATATGGTTCCCCCGCTACACGTCGCTACACGTCCACGCACACCTATCCCTGCGCTGCCTCACGACATAGGCTTTGTGGCTACGCAGTGCATGCCATTGCTTCCTTGCAGGGAGTTGAAGTATCACGCTAGGCCACGCTATTCTTGGCTGACGGCACGTTTCCATCACGCACCGTCATGCTCTGGACGCAGAACTGGGCCACGCCTGCAAGGTCCCGCCGTCGGACGGTTTGAAGGGCAACCAGCGTTGGGTGCTGTCCATAACCTCATGCTCCCCGCCTACTACGGCAGGCCGTTAGAATTGACTCTGCAGCGTACGCCGTACACGTCCATTGGGGCAGCCGTACACGTCCATTGGGGCAGCCGTACTGGCCACCGCATGCGGCATGCCAGGACCATGGCGAACCTTGCTGCATTCTACGGCGCTCAAAGGGCCAGCGACCAAGTACACGTAGCGAGACATGTCGTCGCGCCGATGGGCCCGCGGGCGAGCCGGGTCCATCAACTTGCTCCGCAGGCGAACTCGGTCAGGCATGTACTGCCAACAAAGGGCATCGCCAAGCGAGACTATGAGGAGGGCTTCGCCACTACGTGTTGGTGCAGCGGATGCACCGGCTTCGGCATGGAAGCGCAACTTCCGGGATCCATCATTGATACGGACGGGGCATGGTAGCCTGGGTTGCAATTCTCCGGAGCAGATCGGGAAGCACGTGACGAGCGCGGCCTATCCGTCCGCGGCCGCGCGCTTACCCGATCGGGTTAGGAGGCAGAAGTAAGCGCCCGGGTAGGTAGTCCAGAACTCTAAATACGCCACCCGCGGCAATCCAGCACTAGAAGGCCTGCACCATGTACCTGTACTTGCTGCAAACCATGGTAGGAATGAGCGTGCAGGGAATGGAGGAGGCAAGGAGTGTGCAGGGAACTGTTGTAGGAGTGCAAGAGGCCGGCATACCTGTTGAAGCCTGGGAAAATAATTGGCACAGTACGGAGTACGGCGAGTACGGAAGCTAGAGTACAAGTTTGGAGTACATGTACGGAGTACAAGTACGAAATGCAAGTAAATGTACTGTACAAATTTGAAGTAAAAGTACAAGTACAAGTACGGAATGCAAGTAAGTGTACAAATTCGAAGTAAAAGTACAAGTACAAGTAAGGAATGCAAGTAAATGTACAAGTTCTTGGTAAAAGTACAAGTGCGGAATGCAAGTAGATGTACAAGTTCGAAGTAAAAGTGCAAGTACGGAATGCAAGTAAATGTACAAATTCGAAGTAAAGTACAAGTACAAGTACGGAATGCAAGTAATGTACAAGTTGGAAGTTAAAGTACAAGTCCAAGTACAGGTACAGCTAGAAGTACAACTCCAAGCACAACTCCAAGTACAAGTACACTCCAAGTACAACTCCAAGTACAAGTCCAAGTACAGGTACAACTAAAAGTACAACTCCAAGCACAACTCCAAGTACAAGTACACTCCAAGTACAACTCCAACTCCAAGTACAACTCCAAGTACAACTCCAAGTACAGTACAAGCACGGAGTGCTGACGGGGTACTCCATGCATTTGCACCACCACATAGCCAGCTGTCGAGCATCAAGTACGACACATTGCTCGATGAAGCAATCCGTACTTGCAGAGCACGTTGGAACCGACATATTTGTCCTCGGACAGTTCGGACGGTTCGGAATGCCGTCACCCGCCTCGCGGATGGAGTGGCGGGCACCCAAGTACCAGTACTTGTGCTCCATAAGTACTTGCGCGGCGGAGTTTGCGCGACGGGCAACTCTGTCGGGCCAAAATGCCAGCAACGAGGGTAAAGTCCAGGTAGTTCGTCAGAGACTGGCAACGGCTGGCAACAACAACAGGGCAAAGACCAATAGATGCCTGGCCCGTCTGAGGATGGTTGATTCGTCGGCGCAGTCCGTCGAGCGGATCGCCTGCTGCCGTGCAAGTGCTGTCCGCGAGCAGCTGTGGTGTCGACGAGGAGGGTTATGCATCAACTGAGTACATGCATCAAGGATATGTACCAACCGAGCTCATGTACCAACTGAGTACGTGTACCAGCTGAGGACATGCATCAACTGTGTACATGCATCAACAAGGCACATGTACCGACTGAGCTCATGTACCAACTGAGTACGTGTACCAGCTGAGCATATGCATCAACTGAGTACATGCATCAACAAGGCACATGTCCCGACTGAGCTCATGTACCGACTGAGCACGTATACCTGAGTATATGCATCAAAAGAGCATGCATCAACATTGCACATGTACCAACTGAGTATGTGTACCAACTGAGCACGAGTACCAACTGAGCACGAGTACCAGCTGAGCATATGCATCAAAAGAGTATGCATCAGCATTGCACATGTACCAACTGAGTATGTGTACCAACTGAGCACGAGTACCAGCTGAGCATATGCATCAAAAGAGTATGCATCAGCATTGCACATGTACCAACTGAGTATGTGTACCAACTGAGCACGAGTACCAGCTGAGCATATGCATCAAAAGAGTATGCATCAACACCGCACATGTACCGACTGAGCTCATGTACCAACTGAGCACGTGTACCAGCTGAGTATATGCATCAAAAGAGTATGCATCAACACCGCACATGTACCAACTGACATGTAATTTTGATGCTATACGTAGTTACCTTGCCGTAGGAGGAAGCCCTCAAACTGCTCATTTCCCCCCAGATATCCCTAGAACATTAACTTTGACGCCTTGCTCACTGTAGGTTTGCTTTACGACCTTGGCCGCACCATCAATCGCCGTATTGACCGCCAGTATCGAGATAGCTCGCCGTTGAATCGGCAACTCTCGCCGTTGAATAGGCAGCTCTCGTCGAGAGAATAATAACCACAATGGCTGGTGTTGGCGCGACGCAAGGTGGTGCGAAAGGTTGGATCCATGACCTCGGCTGACACTCATCATGAGCATTGCCATTCATCCGTGCCATTCTACCAAGGCGCCGTTACATTCCGGCACAACATTCCAGGGCGCTCGTCTTACAAGAGCTGTAAGTCGGACCCCCCCAAGATGGGCACCCCCCAAGATGGGCACCCCATTTAGCACCTTCATCTACATCAACCTACGATATTACAACCGCGTTTTCTCGTGCATTTTAACTACAATCAATTAAAAAAGCTATATACGGCTTTCTCAATGGCTAGGCTACCTACCTATTCCGAAGAAACGGTCCAGTTAGCTCTCTACGCTATTCGAAACGGGCTATCGCAAATCCAGGCTGCCCGACAGTATGGAATTCCGCGCGCTACGCTCCAACATCGATTACGCGGCCGCCTTCCAATAAAAGATGCAAAAGAGATATCGCAGAGGCTCTCAAATGATCAAGAAAAGCACCTACGCAATTGGGTCCTTGCCCAAGGCGCGTTGGGGCTACCGCCGTCACATCATCAACTGAAGGTCTTTGCCGCCCGGATCCTCGTTGCTGGAGGAGACCTTGAACCTCTCGGTAAGAACTGGATTGCCGGCTTTTTGCGTCGTAACCCAGAAGTTAGTACCGTACGAGGCAAGTCTATCGAATGCGCCCGTTTAAATGGCGCTACTATCCCTCGGATCCAGTCCTGGTTCAATTTACTAAGGCTGCCGGCACTGCAGGCTATCTTACCCCAACACCGATGGAATATGGACGAAACTGGGATCCTAGAAGGCCTCGGCAGCAATGGTCTTGTACTAGGGAGCTCAGAGAAGAAGATACAGCTGAAAAAACGGCTTGGATCGCGTTGTTGGACTACAATTGTAGAGTGCGTCTCTGCAACGGGCCAGGCCCTAATGCCGCTGGTCCTTTTTAAGGGTAAAGACCTTCAACACCAATAGTTTCCGGAGAAATTGGCCTATTTGGATTAATAGCGCTTTGCAGCAACCGATAAGGGCTGGACTAGCGATGCAATTGCGTTAAAGTGGCTAAAAGAGGTCTTTATCCCCGGGACGAAGGCATCGAAAACGAATAAACGGCTACTTATTGTTGATGGGCACGGAAGCCATACGACAGATGATTTTATGTACGAATGCTTCGATAATGGTATCTTCTTACTATTCCTACCGGCACACGCCTCACACGTCCTCCAGCCTCTCGACGTATCGTGTTTTTCACCTATTAAGGCTGCCTACCGCCGGGCTATTGAAGCTATTGCGTTTTTAGCTGGTAGTAACGATACAACGCCAATCGGCAAGGCTACCTTTTTGCAATGCTATTACAAGGCCCGTACGGAAGGTCTTACGGAACGGAATATTAAGGGAGGCTGGAAGGGATCTGGGTTGTGGCCCGTTAATATAGCAAAGCCTCTAATGAGCCGCCTTCTATTACAGACCGACCCTCCAGCCGTTCCAGAAGCCGAGGCCCTAAAAAGGCAGCTTGAGGAGGAATCCGATTTATTCCGAACACCCTACAGATCGTACGACGTTAAAGTCCTTATTGCAAAGGTATACGCGCCCGGCCAAGTTGATCGGGCTGCTAGGCGGCTGTTTTGGAAGATTGGCCGGGGCCTTGATGCCCAAAACACTACCCTTGCAGAGGCCCAGGCTAAAATCGCTCAATTGGAATATCAAGTCTATCGACTTAAGCCTCTAAAGAAGCAAAAAGTAGCCCAAGATCCCAACGAGCGCTTTGCACAGATTGAACAGATCGTTGAGACTCGAGCAAGACTGCAACGGGTGCTAGATCCGGCCCCAATAGCCGCCTTAACGTCTAGTTACGAATTTGAGAGCCTTTGCTTTGAATGGCAGCTTGAATAGATACTCTAGATATTTTATTTTAATATCGCGGTACTGAAAATGCTGCTTTTTTCGGCTTTAAAGTCTGCCGCCTTGTCGTTGTGAGGGGTGCCCATCTTGGGGGGTGCCCATCTTGGGGGGGTCCGACTTATTGAGCGAGCCGATTGCGACCACCCATCCATCCACTCTCGCACGACGACAAGACGTTGTCCTTGACGATGGTGTTTGCGGTCGGCTGCTGCCCTGCCAGCCTCTCCCTACCTCCATGACGGCTAGGCTGCTGCCGTGGCCGGCCGGGTTTCGCATCCGGCTGCAGACTTGGGTTCGATGCAACGGCCGCAAGGGTCCAGGCTGCCGTGGCCCCCGCGCTGGTGGGCGTGAATATAAATACCATTTCTCGGCCGACTACCTAGGCTTGCATCGCATGGCTTCCCAAGGTGCAGGGGCGAGAGACGAGTGCCAGCAGCAGCTCCCACCAAGGCCAGCTCCACGGCCGGCTCCGTCGGCGTCGGTTCCATCGGCGTCCTCGGGATGCTCGCCCTTGGCGCCTGGGCCATGCAAAGCAGCGCCGACGATGTAGGGTGGAGGGTCCGAGTCAACGTCCAGGAGGGGCGAGTCGACGTCGTGAGGCGAGGTCGGAACGGCAGCGCCTTTGACCGGGCGGCTTGGCGATGGAGAGTCTGCATCCCTTGGAATGCGTCATGCTCATCGAGGTGATGCTGGCAAGGGTTAGGCCCTGTCAGGACCTCACATCTCCGGACGACTCAGAGCCCCGATCCCAGCACTACTGGGGTGGTGTCTGCGTCCAGGGTCAGCGGAGGCGCGGCAAGCAGCACGACGACGGGCTCCTCAACGACATCCTCCTCATCACGGCCTCCTCAACGACGGCGACGGGCGCCGCAGCCGCTACAGCCGGCGCGGTCCTCGGCCCCCTCTTCGCGGCCGCCGTGGCTGCTGGCCTTGGGCTGCTATGAGCCGCGGTTAACCGCCCCTTGTATAGCATCCATGTGTATGATATGATATGATTCAGAGAGCTGTTCGCAAGCAAGCAAGGAAGCACGGATTGCCGTGGCACCGGGAAACGTCTTGTCTCTGGGTCACAGATATCCTGCTTTGAGTCATTGGCCGAGCACAAGCAACTGGGTCATTCGTTCTGGTGCCGTTGGCGTCGATTCCATCGTGCCGCAATAGACTTAAGGTTTATCGACGTCCTGCGTGAGGCACCTTACTGCGCCGGCACACCCCGAATGTATTACCTTACTGTCACAGCCATCCAAATAGATACGGCAGTTCTCGAATCATTGATCCATCTACATACTATGTAAGACTGCTTTGGGAGAAAAAAGGATCGTCAAGGAGCTGGGCGGCCTGACTTCGTCTTGTAGGCTCTGTCGTAACCATCCTCCGAAACAGGTTCACAACGCAGACTGGACATCGACTCTACATGAAGCCTTCTCGGCGAGGGTTAAATGAGTAGATCCTTTTCGTCAGAGGACTTGATCCTGACTCGCTAGCCAGAGAGGCGGGTGGGGGTTATATTGATGTGCATCTGGGCAGGGCTGACAAGTCATTGTTTACAAAGACATCGGGCAAAGTATTTATATAGCTACGGGGTGCCGATCGCAAATTGCACAGTGCCCAGGTTCGTTCAAGCTCCATCAGCTAGAAGGATGCCAAGGGAGAATATTCACCCGACACTCTCATTGTTTCCGTACCGACATGGCTGTAAGGCACCTGCGTTGCAGAAGTGAGAGCCCCTGGCTTGGGGTGGGATGTCATTGCGAACAAGTACATTATTGGTCTGTACAGACATACCCGCCTTATGATTTGTTTAAAGTCGAGCCTTATGCACAGCGAGCGCCCGATACAATATCTAATACTCTCCCAATAATAAGGCGGTTGGCTGTTGGGAAATTGATTGCGCTGCGTGTGTGATTGTACGGAATTATTGTGTTATTCGCCTCGTTTCTGTACGTTCGTTTGCATTTGCACCCCACACTGCACTATTCTGGGCCGGGCTTTGAGAGATCTGGTCATAACCCTCTTGTATATCGTTAGCAATAATGCATCAGACTTACCGCAACGTATCTTGCCTATGAATACGTGAAGCTAGAGGTCCAAGACCTTCTCCCTCTGTCGGACACTAAGATTGCCTCTATTCTATCCCAGGCAGGCAAAAATATTTATCTTCTAGCGAAGCAACCGCTTACCCAGACACCAAAGGTAACGACAGGTGTTCAGTACCTCGTCCAGCAAAAGGTTACATTTCGTATTCAAGATATTCGGCTGTCTGCGAATGGCTTGGTCAAAATAGATACAATGAAATTATTTACCAAATATATTGTAACTAATGTACCTAGTTCCCGATTGGAACTTTGAGTCGACCATTGACAGTATATTGTGGCAGGCCAATCTGGCCTATGTAGCTGCGTCTTTGGAGGATGTAGCAACCGTCTTGGCGCCTGCTAACGGCCTTAACCCCTCATCTATGGAGGAACTTAAATTGGGAATACTTCCAAGTACAGATGTAAGGAATGAGCAAATCGTTGCAAAAGAAACGGCTAACTCATCGGCTGACTTGGCCGCAGCATCCATTCATATCACGTTTAACCAACCCTGTCTGGTTGAAAGATGCTTATAGGTTTGCACTTTTAAGAAAGACTGCCCCTAGACAATGTGGCAGTTATAGTGAGCAGGGCTTGAGACATGCTTTTGCTAGCTAATAAGATCTTGTTCTACCTATCCGCCTATAATTTAACCATTTGCTGATAAAGCTGTATTATCACGAGTCTCCTCGAAACAAATCCGGCAGAACAAGTCCTCTGGAAAGGTACGACACGGTTTCGTTGGTCCCACAAAATTTCCTTCCATAAACACAGACTCATGCCAGAGCTGTCTTGAGTATGAGTAGAAGAAATACAATTGTACCAAGCATGGGAGCTAAGAGCGTAGACGAAGTATTATCCACAGGCGGAGTCGGAGACGGAGTTACTAGCGGTAGGTGGACATGAGATGGCTAGGAAGCTGTGTAATTTGCTGGGCTACTAGTAAATCTAGCTATTGTAGTTTGAAGCAACGCGCCTCAAGCCATCGTAGTTCCTAGCGCATCTCTACACATACACTAGTGCCAAAGCACGTCCCTAATAGTGATCAGATATTTCAAGCCCGCTTAAATGGAAATACGACATACGTAATATTGGTAAGCTGCTTATTGCGGAAGCACAGCCTAACCTTAACCATCTCGGAAGTCATCGCAGCTGGAGTTGCTCGCCCGTTCTGGGCAACAGCAGGGGTAGGATCCCTTTTGTATTCTCACAGCATATACATAAACGTAGGTGTTACTGCTGCCATGAGTCGTACAACTGAAAAACAAATAAGCCTGAAGAAGCGTTCACTGTCCTCATGTTGCCATGGCTCAACGATTCGACTCGGCAGTGGGTAAGCCAGTTGGCCGGAAAGAGAAATCAGAACTAGTACTTTGTGTCAAAGATATCAACGATACTATACTGTAACACGTACCAAGAAACCTTTACTTGAGGAGAGGTACTCGCGGCAGGAAAGCTTTGGTTCACATCCCACAAATTGATGGGCAACACCAGCAGGCTGTTATGAAGCGGACGGTACCTGTCACTGTCAAGTCGGATTTACAACTGGGCGACGTCTAGGTAGTTTGAGGTTAAATACGGAATATGCAGCAAAAGCAATTGCAACAGGCCAAAAAAGGTACATGGAGACTTTGGATATCTTTAACCGGCTGATGGCGACAACATATACAGGGCATCTGCGGCCCCCACGAAACATTCATCAGATACCAAAGCTCTTGCTATTGTCTTGCTAGCTGGTCCCTGAAGTTTGGCGACTACTGAATATCTTACTAAATGGCTTCGGACAAACGTAGCTGTGTTGGACCCCATGAAACATGCACATCAGAGATGAAATTAATCACACCACAGTATTCATACCAAGGGCGCCGGGTCCAAACAGTATGGTCACCTGTGGTTACGGTAATTGAAGTATTATATTCTCTCCAAATTTCTCAATTGGTCTTTCATGGGGTGAGAGCAGTAAATGCAAATGGTCACCTCTGGGACTGGCCCGACGCTGAAATCTTACTCTGGGTTTTTGACGACGGACACAGCCTGAAACAATGGCAAGGGATCCGACAACGCCCCCGCTTCAGCGATGCAGAACCAAACTGCGAAATAGAGGCGGCCATTGGTTACTACCGAGCCGTGGCTGGCAATGTCTATGTTGGGGTAAAGTGGAGGGGTTATGAATGCCCAACTTGGGAACTGGAGGACGAGCTATTCCGGCACGGAAACTCTTACGAGAACAAGATTCTGTACTACATGTGATAATAGCAAGCCAATTTTCATAATGGATCCATGTATTTGACAAGGTGTCTCTGGGATATGGTGCGGTAGGCGTAGCACCGGGGCATTCATTTTATGTGCTCTCTAGAAGAATGAATCGGGATACACGGATATCCAAGCAATACCTTACTAGTCAGGCTGGTATTCTAGTTCCTTTAGTTCGAAGTTTTTGTGCAGGTAACTTCGAACGACTCGACGCAAACTGTCACGCATGACCCCTTCAGCGGACACTGTCGAATATCACTTAGCATTAGAGAGGCACATGGCCACCTCGGCCACCACCGGATTGCTTACCAAGAATAAGTGTTCTTGCACAGGCGCCTCTGATACCCAAGTTTGCTGATGCCTTACCAGATGTGCATAGAGAATGTAACGTTCCTAGATCGCTCCTTATACTAGATCCAAGTGGCGCATGTTCCCCCTGGATAACTGGCATTCGGCCTGGCATACAGGAACCGGAGTTGCCGGCAGCTTCGTTTTGAATGATAGACTGAATATCCGCTTTACCGGGGTATATACTATAACGACCATGTTGACTTGCCTCCCTCTGCACGTCGGTTTCTGTATAGACGGATATATACAGTATCTGCAATCAGTCAATATGGAACACAATAGACGCGGAGTACCCATACGTAGCTCTTTTGGGATCGGACTTCATCAAGTATGCTATTGATAACCGGCCCAACTGCTTGCCGAAGATCTAGGAACGGTCCGCAAGCATTTTAGGTAGTCGCCCAATGAGATGGCCTACGTATGGTGTGCCCCTGCCATATTAGGTGGATTCTCTTTGTCTGGCTTTTTCTCTCTTTGTAACCGTACCATAGCTTCCTGAGATGTGGGAGCATAGGTACTATCCCAAAACCTGTTGCGAACAGAAGGACGCAATCGAATCCCTATGTGGGCATACAGCGTCCGTGAGGGCCGCTAAAGATAACCCTTGACGACAAATGCTGTGTCGATTCCACTTCCGCTCGACGATGCAATTTTCTGGTAAAGCCTCTCCGTGGTTCTATGACGAGATCAATCGAAGTTTGTGGACCCGGCCACTACGATGTGACGACAAAGGGATGACTCGATAGGAGAGATACTGAAGGTACCCATATGTTGAGGTATTAACCGGCTTCGATCGTCGCTGGCCGCGATAGCTTTATCGTGGCGAGGATAACCCCGTGGCTGAGATGGATTGTTGTTCGCGGCCACGGACATCCCCATTTTTTGTTCCGATGGAGTGTTAACACTACATGGATAATCTTGAATGCAAGTGCAACACCTCCAAAAATGAACAACGGAATCCACTTATTATCTTCAATAGACCGGGGTGGTTTACCGTTGCGAATGCAATAGCAATGGCGAGCGTCTGATGGATACGTAGGAATAGTTCGTAGGCCCTCCTCCGTGCAAGCGGGATCGAGAGAATAACCAGGGAATTAGGAGGCCTGTTCCCTATCTATACTTTAAGCAATAACTCCCAAACGCTATACCATTGGAAAGGGGACGGGGGCAAGTACCGCAAGAGCAAACGCCCTCGAAGAGTTATTCGTGGCGAGCATGCCGTGTGCGGTTATGATCACCCCATGGAAAAATAGGTGACCCGCCGTCATAAGACCATATGACCGGTGGATTCGCCGAAACGCCTCCAGACGAATGCCGAAGTGGTCTGAGAGAAAGCTCAAGTGTGCACTCAGGAATAGAGGGGCCGTATTGACGAGCCCCATATTTCCGGCCCGTACAGCAGCTTGCACCTATGACTTGATTCCGAAAGTGAGACTTGCAATATTGCCAACAAGAAAATTTGTGCGAACGAATACGGTCGCTATTGTCCATGGACCCATTAAAGCGTAACGATTAACGAGATAACGATAGCTTATGGTTCTCACTGTAAAGACAACTAGACTTTTCGAGACAGCGAGGGCATATGGAGCAGCTTTGTTAGTGAGGAAGAGAGTGAGGAAAATACCAAACATACAGACAGCGTAAATTTCCGTTGGGGTCATGATGCTGGGCTGGAACCGATGTCAATAGACGAGAAGTATGGGACCACTAAGGAGAAGTACTATTCTTCGGATTCCTCAATCTCGTCAGGTTGAAGCTAGAAGAGCCCTAATGGACTGGGTCCAAAATAGAGTCGTACTTACTAGCAGCAGCAAGGCCAGGCATCAGGGCCTGTTCCCCTTCAGGATATAACCCCAGTGTGCTTTGCACAAACGACAAGAATTCGAAAGCGGAGTTCAGTCAAAGCACAATAAATAGGCGAGATAACGAATGCTCTCCGGACGTTGCGGTCTATTGGAGCGTACGCCAGGAATACAGGAAAGGGTTAGCGTTCGGAGATCAGGCTTGGGAAGTACAAAATCATCAGTTTTCTTCCAAGCATACCCGAAATTGCGCGCATCGCCTCCTGAATAACGAGGGGCTGAGGGTCGCATTCGACCCCGTTCTAGAAGTTCCAGGCCTGCGAAATGGTATGATGATTAGCACCCTCAACAAATTGTTTGGAACAAGATGCGACGAGGTATATCCCCTATTCTGGCTTCTGGGCGTAATAAATAACAACCAGGACATATGAGGCAGCAAATTACCTCGCTCACATTATCACCACATACCTCAGGATAGTTCAGAGCAGACAGGCGATGGTGAAAATAGCTTCCGAGGACGTCAGAGCACTGGAGCTGCGATGCCCGAAATACTGCGCGCCAGACGCTGAAGAGATTAAAACAGCAATGGATCGCGGCCAAATTTTCAAGGCTTTCAATAAGACAGAGCGAAAGGTAATGCAAAAGGAAATTCTCTCGCTAGGCTATGTTATACCGTCTCTACA
The DNA here is from genome assembly GCF_001625195.1 of Drechmeria coniospora. Classification (NCBI taxonomy): domain Eukaryota; kingdom Fungi; phylum Ascomycota; class Sordariomycetes; order Hypocreales; family Ophiocordycipitaceae; genus Drechmeria; species Drechmeria coniospora. The sequence goes on along the minus strand of NC_054389.1, from coordinate 12,298,104 downwards.
TACGTTTTTCAAGGACATGTACCTCCTGGAGGACTGTGCTTCAAGTATGAAGTATCTCTGTAAGCCAGGTAAAACAACCATCCGTACGACACTTCAGCATAACTTTAATACAAAGGGTCGGCAACAGCAGCAGCCGGCGCCGGGGTTGGTATCAACTATCTCTTTCAACGACGCGATTCAGGTTTTGTGGATATTCATTTTGGGAAATTTTCTTAAACTGCCCAAATCTTCAACAAGAACCGATGGTAGACTCATTGCAAAACATCTAACAGAGGAAGCGCATAAAGGCACAATACATGAGTTCGCCAAGCTGGCCCAAGATCTAGGGTTCCAGTCGCCCGAGATTGAATGCCTGGCTCAGACAAATGATGGTGCGGAAATCAGCCAGAGAACCGAGGTCAATGCTGAGTTGCCGAGCCAAGATTATTTGGCAGGATGTCATGATGCCGTCTTGGCGAGTTTGGTTGTGAAAAGTCCCGGCAAGGGTAAACGGCAGCTGAAACGACGTTGCGGGTTACCAAGATACAAAACCTACTGCCCCGATCGGACATTCCTTATCAAGGAATTTCTACATTATAATTACGATGGGCTCGGGATTCAAGGTACTGATATCACAACATTTTTTATACTTAGATTACAGTATCTCGCCTTCTTCAACATGCGCAACCTGCATTGCTAACGCTTCCAGTCAAAATCGCCTGATATCAACCATCAATACCTAACCACTCAAATGGACACATTGCCGCCAGCTGTTGGAGAAAGCAATTTAAGGTCGAGAAGGTACTTAGAATATTCGGACGTCACTGTTGTATCATTTAGCAGGGAAAATGCAATCGAGGCGGGTAATGGAGGATCGATAAGGGCAGACTCAGCCACCGCATCGGAGAAAAACATCCCCAGATGCAGCAACGTACTATTCAAGTGGTTTTTATGAGTAGCAGGAACGAGTTGTCGGTGTGATTTTGGCATGTCCCATCCTGGTAATAATAGATCTTGATCTTTAGCTACGTAGCATAACGATATACGTCCCCAGACCAAAAGAAATCGGTCATAAGGCTAGCAGGTAATAGATCCTTAAACAAAGTCTATTTAAGTATAGCATGGCCACAAGGATATACAGTATCGTTCCAGCAGTCGGGCCCGGCGCTTTGTTAATGAACTTGTCGCTGTTATTGGATTATGGTGTTATATACTAGAGAACTCTATTTATTGTACGATGTGACATGTTAGTCCTTCATAGACTATACTCGGCATAATGTTTGCCTTGGCATTGGAGGCTGTAATGCTAGCAAAACTATAACATATTATGGATCCAGAATCTAGTGGAAAGCCTACGTCTGTAGCTTGATTGATCTAAGGCATTGGAAAAGTGTATGCATTTACTAACAGATCCAAATCTGGTATTCTATTTGCTAAGTAGTCCGAGTGGCAGAAAAATAGCGTACTTTTACACAACAGATACGATCTAGCGGAACCTATACATCTGCTGCGTTGACGATTCGATCTAACAGAACGAGGGGGCGTATTCTCTTAATGAAACGAAATCTAGCGGAGAGGGTGGTTTGGATGGATAGGTAACATCTATTGTCCTGGATAATCCGATCGGGTGGAAGGAGTTTGCGGGTTTCCTTTAAATGTTATAGTAGTTCAAAGATCAAAGCGCAAATTCCCCCAACCCACCCTCCACATCCATTATAGCAAATTTGAAGTCCTTAATCTATTTTTGTGGAGCAAAAACCCCGCATCTCAAGTTGCCGTCGGAAAATCAGTTTTTAATGGATCCAAATCCGGTAGAAGGAAAAATCCTATTCTATTATCCTAGATAATCCTACCGAGTAGAAGGAGTTTGTAGGTTTTCTTAATCTGTTATGGTGGGTTGCAGATCAAATCGCTAATCCTGCTAACCAACCCCCCGCATCTATTAAGCCTGTGCAACTAAGTTTTAGTCCTTAATCCAAGCTTTCAGAGCAAAAGCCCCGGGCATCCCGAGTTACCGTCGGAAAATCGGTTTTTGAAGGATCCAAATCCGGTGGAAGGAAATACCTATTCTATCGTTCTGGAAAATCCTACCGAGTAGAAGGAGTTTATAGGTTTCCTTGATCTGTTATGGTAGTTTGCAGATCAAAGCGCTAATCCTGCTAACCAACCCCCCATGCATCCATCAGGCCCGCGCAACCAAGTTTTAGTCCTTAATCCAAGCTTTCAGAGCAAAAGCCCCGGGCATCCCGAGTTACCGTCGGAAAATCGGTTCTTGAAGGATCCAAATCCAGTAGAAGGAGTTTGTAGGTTTCCTTAATCTGTTATAGTGGATTGTAAATCAAAGCGCTAATCCTACTAACCAACCCCCTGCATTTATTAGGCCCGCGCAACTAAGTTTTAGTCCTTAATCCAAGCTTTCGGAGTAAAAGCCCCGGGCATCCCAAGGTACGTCGGACAAGTCGCCAAAACACAAAGGGACTAGAGCGACCTACAAGCTCCGAAGCATCTTGCTAACTACTGTAGCCAACGTAGGACAGATTGCTAAGAAGCCGTAGTACTAGGGCCGCCAAAAAAGCCTTCGGGCTTTGTCCGAAGGGCAATTTTGCTGCTACAGAAACTTTGGCGTAATGATCTGCATAACTAGTCCAAACTTACAGCTTTACCTGCCGAATGTATATCGTACTAGCTGATGCTGCCAATTGGCCTTTGACAGGAGGAGTTAACTACCAAGGAATACGGCCACGTAATGTTAAGGAGTAGCAAGTCGTTTGGCAAATTGGTAATGTGGTACGCTTTTAGGGGAATGGCAGCACAACGATTTCCTCAACTCTAGCGTTGACGAATCTCTTTAGCGCGCCAAAGGCAGTGATTTTCGAGCCTGCAGATTGCTGCGAATCAAGGCCGGCAGGAGTAACTCGGAATCACTGGAGCAGAAGATGCTGGTAACCATCTTGATTTGTGCGGTTACTATGTAACAAAAAGAATACGATACATCGATTCCGGATTGGCCAGGGCTTAGTCCCGATGATCTTCTACGAGTTTATTGATCATACGGCGGTTGCAAATGGATTCCGTACGGCTGGTGTTGAGAAGTTGGAAGAACTAGGTATATTAGGGGCATTAGGAGAAGGGGTCTTTGGCGCTCGTATTTGCATTGATTGAATGACCAATTGAGGATTCAAAGGATAGATACCAGTCTTTTTGAATGCTAATAGTATTATAGTGCGTTTAAAGTCTTGTTTTCGAACCTCTTGGATTATTAAATGGAAGTCAAGCTTTGTTACATTGACTAGGCCATCTCGGACTGCAAAGTCAAGAGCTTTTGTATAATAATGCTTTAGCGGCTGAAAAAACAGCTACATCAAGTAGTTGGAGAAGATGCGTAAGATGTAGTGGAAGGGCAAAAGGAATAATGTTCTTTTCTCTGCAGAAGGAAATAAACTCAATTGTATAATGCAATCCATGGCCGTCTAGGATTAGTAGGCGTTTGCTACTAGTTGCAGACGCATAACGATTGAAGTGTTGAATCCACTGGAGGCTTAATTGGTCATTTGAATAGCCAATATTCGATAGAGCAATAACTATATCGTCGTGAAGCTCTCGAATACAATACCGCTATAACATATAAAGCTGGCCAGTTAGTATAAGGAAGGCAGGTATATACCGTCCATCGGCAGAGATAGCCTCAATAGCTGTAGCTGACTCCCTATTCTCAGGCATACTAAAGAGGTAAGCCCTCTTTCTTTTCGTTACAATAAACTGGTCTTTGCCAACCCTTATTCGGAAGCCTGTTTCGTCCATATTCTAGATATGGGCAGGGGAGATACCTTTGCTTTTAAATACCTGTTGTAGCTGTTGAAAGTAGGATATAACTCTATCTATATCCTCAGAGGCCTGGCGGTTTGAATCAAGCTTTTTCTGGCGTTGCCTTATATATTGATGCCGTTGAATAAACCGTGTAGTCCAGTTCTTTCCAACAGTTAGGGCTTGGGTTGAGGAATCTAGTAATACCCTCTCTAATAGGATGTAATTTGCAGCATCCGTAATGAATTCTAGGCGAACAGCAAAGTTTGCAGTATCAAGCCTATCAATATATTGATATAATACCTTCTCTTCTGGCCGACTTAACTTAGTATTGTGGCCTTGAATACTGGTCTTTGGACCAATACCGGACAGTCGTCGTTGTAGGCGCCTACGAGGGATTTTGAATAGTCGGGCAACCTTTGCGTTTTTTTTCGTTAGGAAACTCGTCAAGATAATCTATAGCCTCCTGGGTACGTATTTCAACTATTGGATTATCTATAGCTGTTATGGTTGTAAAGATATTGGAAATTGAAGATAAATAAGGGAAAAAGTGCGCGGTGCGGTGGTGTGCGCGCTGTAGTGGTAAGCACCACCTTTAGGTGGGGCGTGGTACGATTAGTCCGGATGGGGTTGGAGGCCATACGGTATTCGGATGCCCGCCTACGTGTCTCGAGACGCTAATTACTGCCAACTTCCACCCTTACACACACCTTCCAGCCACTAGTTCGGGTGGCTACAACTCCAACGGTTCGTTATCTCCAATTGTCCAATCAACCAAGGCCTACTGCTGCTTATTCGCTCGTTGTCCTTGCAGCACCGTGGTACTAACGGACTCGGGCGGTAGAAAGGGGCTAACCTAGGGCAGCAGTAGGAGGTAGTACTGCCGAGGAGTTATAATTCCACCTAGAAGGGTGGGTCAAAGAGAACAAGGTTATCTCCAAGAAAATGGCTTGCTTCTGCTCAATGACAAGCCTATCGTTTTCGGCAAAACCGGTAAGCGGTTTAACGCGGGATGAGGAGCGAGGGACCCCGGCAGAAGGGAAGGCGGATGATACCAAAGTCCTTCGGACGGCTGCTTCAGACGGTGGAGCGGCCTGGCAGCGTCCAATGCATGCACATGCTCGGATAGGCCGGCAGCCAAGAATGTTGGTGCCGTCGCATGCCGTCGCATGCCGTCGCATGGATACTGTTGCGTGCAGGTGCCGTTGCGGAGCGAGGTGCCCGGCGAGCTGAACTCGTAGGTGTACTGTTGTTGCGCAAGTACAACTAGTATAATACATTTACGAGCACTTGAAGTCAGGAAAGCTAATCCCTACCCGTCTGTCTATCCTCCACATACATGTACGCGCCTTGCCGCCCTGGCTGGCTCCTGAAGTAGCGAGGATATCTGTTGTATAGGCAGGCAAGTCGGCACCTGTACTTACAGGTACTTGTGTATATAGTTTCTCGTACGGATGCTGCTTGCGTGTAGGCAAGGTTTTCCGGCAAGTCTTACCTATAACTAGTGGGTAGGTTGGCAAAAGTGTAGATTCACTCTAGAGTATTAGTAGCGCTACCAAAATTGAATCGCCACTTTTATCTGGTGAGTGTACTACTAACTACCCACCGCCTGGTAGGCACTTGACAGGTAGTTTGTTGCCGAACATGTACAGAGCGCCTACTAACGGCCGGTACGTAGCACCTACTTAGGTGTACCTACGTACTTACTACTTGTTGTGTGCATACTATAATAAATAGTAGGGTGGCAAAGCGTCGATAGACTATTTACAACCAAGATCGAAACATTCATTACCTTTGTCCAGCAACTGCCGAACCGCCAAAGACACAATGCCGATCTTTGGGGCAAACCAGAATTAGACCTTGCTAGGGTTAGCGCTACGATCGTCTCTGGCTCGTATTTTTACATTATGGTGCCAACCTTAATTGTAACCGCATGAATCAAGTAAGCTGTACTAACAGTACAAGTACGGACAACTTACCTGATTTATGGAACGTCCAATTCGTCCAACGATAATACACTTTTAGGCACGCAGGATCCGTCAATCTATATTTCTCCGTACTCGGATTGATTTCTCCGGGAATATTTAAACCAAGTACGGAGTAGGCACAGTCCGATAACAAGGAGCACAAAGTAAACATGTGTATTATGTATAAGTGTATATAGGTATAGTAGGTGCGAGCATCAGATAGTACAAGAGTATTTCACGCTGGCCTCTGTAGATATACGCGCTGTATTTTGCATTGTGCATAACCGCGATCGGAGCAATGCCGGCATTTGTCGAGGGAATTCAAACCTTACTGGCACCAATATGGATTCTAGCCTTTTTTTTTTTTTTTTTTTTTTTTGCACTTTAGTGCCAATATTACCTGCAGTACGGTCGGTCAGAGGAAGGTCCAACAAATGGGCATTTTAGTGCATAATCCTTGCTCATGTGCGTTTCCATGTTTGTTTAGAATATTTCAGCTGTACAATCGGTCCACTGTTCGTCGGGTAAAATCTACAACTATTCTCCATACTCAATCTTATATCTCTGGGAACATTTGAACCAAGACGACACAGTCCGATAGCACAGTCCGATAGCACAGTCCGATAACACAGGGAGCACGGAGTAGACTTACATATCATGTGTAAGATCATACTGGTGTAGTAGGTACAATAAATTGGATGATACAAGTACCCTTTATCCTCCAACGCAAAGATACGCGCAAAAAATAACAATAACAATACCCTAAATCTTGCTTTTATAGTTTTGTTTATCAATTGTGCGTAATTCAAATTGAATATTTTCAGACAAACAGCCAAGTTAGGAGAATTTCAAGGCAACTGGTAAGCTAGGGAGGGTTAGTACTGCAACCCCAAACAAATGCGACGCAACTAAAACTACAGTAGGTAATCTCTGCAAGAAATACAGTGCAAAGTTAGTATTGTAAACTGTACGAGTAATGCTCCATGTACTACTCCTTCTAATTACTGATTCCGTACCTAGTCGGGCCGTTAGTTGCCATACCTGTACTTCTAGTCGTTCCGTCATTGGCCTTTAGCTTTGTCGTATCGAACAAGCCACCTTCTGCTATTAACCCTAGCTTTTCTTCGAACCTTATAGGTGTTAGATGGCGGCAGGCTGAATATTCAAACCAAAGAGTCTACCGTATACCCCACAAACCAAGGCAGTTTGAAGTACATGGACAAGCGGCATGTTATTTTAAGTGTCGCAAGTCAAGGCAGGAGGACAGGAGGATCATTAGGCACGATAGGTGGGGGCGGAGCGCAAAGGGTGGAGCATGCTCTAAGCCTACATGCATTATGGCCACAGAGTTGGGAAAGCTTGGGATTTGCCAATCTTTAGTCTTGTATATACCCTCACGATGAAAAGAGGCGCACTTAATTACTTGGCTGTCTTGGGCCCCCAACTCTCGGTACAAGTGTCCTTTGTATAGACTGTGTAGTCATGTGAAAGACGGCGGAACAAGTAGAGTCCTGGCCGTTTGGTTTATATATCGGGGCCATAGCACACCTCCTTCAACCATCGCATCTACAGTAGTTCCAACACCGCGCTCTATACCATCAATACAATCAAATCAATGCAAAAGCAGCCTGGTTAGTTCTGTGAAACATATTTTGAAAACAACAGAATCCTGATACTTTGAAGCAAACTTTACATACCTCACTTCTAGAATATTCATTCCTACAGAGAGGATAAGCTGCATTCTTTTACTTTAAGATGTTCTATATTACGCGGTTACTAGGATTGAGTTCCTGCCTTTATAGCATTGGCTCCAGTCTTGGTCTTGCTAGCAATCATTGTAATGCTATTGTCGAATTCTTACCAGTTCAGTATATCTGTTCCGGAAGTACGCTGCAAAGTGTAGGCACTCGGTAAGATATCTTTAACTTGAATACCTTGCGGCAGCACGTAAAGATACTAACCTGAAGCATCAGGACGTACACAGCTTGCGCTACACAGCCTCCCGAAGATTATCTTACAAAAACAATTGCCTGGACCGGAACGGTCACAGAAACAAAAACCATTCCTCCTACAGGAACAACACCTGGTATAATAATTATCCAGATACCTATTAAGTATAGCAGTAATACTGGTATAGTAACCGTTGATATATCGACAGGTTTCGTTACCACATCCAGCGGTTGGACTGGTACAATTCTAACGACTAGGACAATACAACCAAGTGGTACAAATCAAGGTACCATTATAGTGGAAACACCTACAGGATATGTATCTACAACCATTCCGGCAACCGTTACCGTACGAACAACAATCACGATTCCAGCATCTGGTACTAATCCGGGCACAATAATCGTCCAGACTCCAAGTGTATCTTTGAGCAGTAGTATTACTACAGTAACGACCCTGGGCCCACTCCCAGGAACGTCAACTATTCCACCAATTCTAGGGTGTACATCAAACTGTATAACTACATTAGTAGTAACAGTTACTGAGGGCAGAAAAACAATAACAACAACAGGTCCTACTGCAGGTACATCTACCAGGCCCCCTCCCGTAGGATGCATAGCAAACTGTTATACAACTATAATTATCACAACAACTATTGAAGCTACTACAATAACGACTACTGGTCCAACGGCAGGAACGTTAACTATACCGCCGTCTCCTAGTTGTACAACCAACTGCATTACAACTATACTTGTTACAAAAGTTGCTGGAGCAACAACGATATCAACTACAGGTCCAACTGCAGGCACATCAACAGTTCCGCCAGATCCTAGTTGTACAACCAATTGTGTTACTACGATTATTGTTACAGTAACTGCTAGAGCTACAACTATATCAACTTCAGACCAAATCACAGGAACTTCAACAACGCCGCCACATGCTGGTTGTACAACAGACTGTGCTACTACAGCCATTGTATCCGCAAGTGTAGGGATGACAACGACTACGACATTGGGTTCCACCCCAGGAACATTAACGATCCCGCCACCACCTGGATGCAATACAAACTGCATTACAACAATAGTAGTTACGGCAACCGCTGGAGCAACTACCATTACGACAACTGGTCCGACAGCGGGTACATCCACAATCCCACCACCGACTGGCTGCACAACCGACTGCATTACGACTATAGTAGTAACCGCAACTGCAGGAGGAACTACAATAGTAACTCCTGGCCCAATAGCAGGTACATCGACCATCCCGCCACCTCCTGGTTGCACAACGAATTGCTATACTACAATAATTGTTACCGTACCTGCCAGCGCTACAACAACTACAACAACGGGACCAATACCTGGCACGTCAACAATTCTACCGCCTCCTGGGTGCACTTCTAATTGCGTTACGAGAGTTATCGTTACGACTGCCGCTGGCGGCATCACTACAGTTACGTCTCCAGGCCCTATAGCTGGCACAACAACGATCCCGCCGCCGGCTGGATGCATATCTAACTGCATTACGAGTGTTGTCGTAACAGTCACTGGCGAAATATTTACAATTACGACCCCTGGCCCTGTAGCCGGCACATCGACGATACCGCCTCCAACTGGATGCATCTCTAACTGTATTACGAGTGTTATCATTACAACTCCCGCTGGCGGTATTACTACGGTTACGACTCGTGGCCCCATGGCCGGAACAACAACGATCCCGCCGCCGGCTGGATGCATATCTAACTGCATTACGAGTGTTGTCGTAACAGTCACTGGTGGAATTGTTACAATTACGACCCCTGGCCCTGTAGCCGGCACGTCGACGATCCCACCCCCAGATGGATGCATCTCTAACTGTATTACGAGTGTTATCGTTACGACTCCCGCTGGCGGCATTACTACGATTATGACGCCTGGCCCTGTAGCCGGCACATCGACGATCCCGCCGCCGGTTGGATGCACATCTAACTGCATTACGAGTGTTGTCGTAACGGTCACTGGCGAAATTGTTACAATTACGACCCCTGGCCCTGTAGTCGGCACATCGATGATCCCGCCGCCGGCTGGATGCACATCTAAGTGCATTACGAGTGTTGTCGTAACGGTCACTGGCGGAATTATTACAATTACGACACCTGGCCCTGTAGCAGGAACATCGACGATCCCGCCCCCAGCTGGATGCATCTCTAACTGTATTACGAGTGTTATCATTACGACTCCCGCTGGTGGTATTACTACGGTTATGACTCCTGGCCCTGTAGCCGGCACATCGACGATCCCGCCGCAGGCTGGATGCAAATCTAACTGCATTACGAGTGTTGTCGTAACGGTCACTGGCGAAATTGTTACAATTACGACCCCGGGACCTGTAGCAGGCACATCAACGATCCCGCCTCCAACTGGATGCATCTCTAACTGTATTACGAGTGTTATCATTACGACTCCCGCTGGCGGTATTACTACGGTCACAACTCCTGGCCCAATGGCCGGAACAACAACAATCCCGCCGCCGGCTGGATGCATATCTAACTGCATTACGAGTGTTGTCGTAACGGTCACTGCTGGAATTGTTACAATTGCGACCCCTGGCCCTGTAGCAGGCACATCGACGATCCCGCCCCCAGCTGGATGCATCTCTAACTGTATTACGAGTGTTATCATTACGACTCCCGCTGGGGGTATTACTACGGTTACAACACCTGGCCCTGTAGCCGGCACATCAACGAACCCGCCACTAGCTGGATGCATCTCTAACTGTATTACGAGTGTTATCATTACGACTCCCGCTGGCGGTATTACGACGGTTACAACTCCTGGCCCAATAGCCGGAACAACGACTATCCCGCCTCCCGCTGGATGCATATCTAACTGCATTACTAGCGTTTTCGTAACGGTCACTGGCGGAATTGTTACGATTACGATCCCTGGCCCTGCAGCCGGCACATCGACGATCCCTCCCCCAACTGGATGCATCTCTAACTGTATTACGAGTGTTATTATTACGACTCCTACTGGTGGTATTACTACGGTCATGACACCTGGCCCAATGGCCGGCACAACAACGATCCCGCCGCCGGCTGGATGCACATCTAACTGCATTACGAGTGTTGTCGTAACGATCACTGCTGGAATTGTTACAACTGCGACCCCTGGCCCTGTAGCCGGCACATCGACGATCCCGCCCCCAGCTGGATGCATCTCTAACTGTATTACGAGTGTTGTCATTACGACTCCCACTGGTGGTATTACTACGATTACGACTCGTGGCCCAATGGCCGGAACAACAACGATCCCGCCGCCGGCTGGATGTACATCTAACTGCATTACGAGTGTTGTCGTAACGATTACTGGTGGAATTATTACAATTACGAACCCTGGCCCTGTAGCGGGCACATCGACAATCCCGCCCCCAGCCGGATGTATCTCTAACTGTATTACGAGTGTTATCATTACGACCCCCGCTGGCGGTATTACTACGGTCATGACCCCTGGCCCAATGGCCGGAACAACAACGATCCCGCCGCCGGCTGGATGCACATCTAACTGCATTACGAGTGTTGTCGTAACGGTCACTGGTGGAATTGTTACAATTGCGACCCCTGGCCCTATAGCCGGCACGTCGACGATCCCGCCCCCAGCTGGATGCATCTCTAACTGTATTACGAGTGTTATCGTTACGACTCCCGCTGGCGGCATTACTACGGTTATGACTCCTGGCCCAATAGCCGGAACAACAACGATCCCGCCGCCGGCTGGATGCACATCTAACTGCATTACGAGTGTTATCGTAACGGTCACTGGTGGAATTGTTACATTGACGGCCCCGGGCCCTGTAGCCGGCACATCGACGATCCCGCCCCCAACTGGATGTATCTCTAACTGTATTACAAGTGTTATCGTTACGACTCCCGCTGGCGGTATTACTACGGTTACGACTCGTGGCCCCATGGCCGGAACAACAACGATCCCGCCGCCGGCTGGATGCACATCTAACTGCATTACGAGTGTTGTCGTTACTGTCACTGGTGGAATTGTTACATTAACGACCCCGGGCCCTGTAGCCGGTACATCGACGATCCCGCCCCTAACTGGATGTATCTCTAACTGTATTACGAGTGTTATCATTACGACTCCCGCTGGCGGTATTACTACGGTTACGACTCGTGGCCCAATGGCCGGAACAACAACTATCCCGCCACCGGCTGGATGCATATCTAACTGCATTACCAGCGTTTTCGTAACGGTCACTGGCGGAATTGTTACAATTACGACCCCTGGCCCTGTAGCCGGCACATCAACGATCCCGCCTCCAACTGGATGCATTTCTAACTGTATTACGAGTGTTATTATTACGACTCCCGCTGGTGGTATTACTACGGTTACAACTCCTGGCCCAATAGCCGGAACAACAACGATCCCGCCTCTGGCTGGATGCATATCTAACTGCATTACTAGCGTTTTCGTAACGGTCACTGGCGGAATTGTTACAATTACGACCACTGGCCCTATAGCGGGCACATTAACGATTCCGCCCCCAACTGGATGCATCTCTAACTGCATTACGAGTGTTATTATTACGACTCCCGCTGGCGGTATTACTACGGTTACGACTCGTGGCCAAATGGCCGGAACAACAACGATCCCGCCACCGGCTGGATGCATATCTAACTGCATTACCAGCGTTTTCGTAACAGTCACTGGCGGAATTGTTACAATTACGACCACTGGCCCTGTAGCCGGCACATCAACGATCCCGCCTCCAACTGGATGCATTTTTAACTGTATTACGAGTGTTATTATTACGACTCCCGCTGGCGGTATTACTACGGTTACAACTCCTGGCCCAATAGCCGGAACAACAACGATCCCGCCTCCGGCTGGATGCATATCTAACTGCATTACCAGCGTTTTTGTAACGGTCACTGGCGGAATTGTTACAATTACGACCACTGGCCCTGTAGCGGGCACATCGACGATTCCGCCCCCAACTGCATGCATCTCTAACTGCATTACGAGTGTCATTATTACGACTCCCGCTGGCGGTATTACTACAGTTACGACTCGTGGCCAAATGGCCGGAACAACAACTATCCCGCCGCCGACTGGATGCATATCTAACTGCATTACCAGCGTTTTCGTAACGGTCACTGGCGGAATTGTTACAATTACGACCCCTGGCCCTGTAGCCGGCACATCAACGATCCCGCCTCGAACTGGATGCATTTCTGACTGTATTACGAGTGTTATTATTACGACTCCCGCTGGCGGTATTACTACGGTTACAACTCCTGGCCCAATAGCCGGAACAACAACGATCCCGCCTCCGGCTGGATGCATATCTAACTGCATTACCAGCGTTTTCGTAACGGTTACTGGCGGGATTGTTACAATTACGACCACTGGCCCTGTGGCGGGCACATCGACGATTCCGCCCCCAACTGGATGCATCTCCAACTGCATTACGAGTGTTATTATTACGACTCCCGCTGGCGGTATTACTACGGTTACGACTCGTGGCCCCATAGCCGGAACGACAACAATCCCGCCTCCGGCTGGATGCACATCTAACTGCATTACGAGTGTTGTTGTAACGGTCACTGGCGAAATTGTTACAATTACGACCCCTGGCCCTGCAGCCGGAACATCGACGATCCCGCCGCCGGCTGGATGCATCTCTAACTGTATTACAAGTGTTATCATTACGACTCCCGCTGGCGGTATTACTACGATTACAACTCCTGGCCCTGTAGCCGGCACATCGACGATTCCGCCTCCAACTGGATGCATCTCCAACTGCATTACGAGTGTTATTATTACGACTCCCGCTGGCGGTATTACTACGGTTACGACTCGTGGCCCCATGGCCGGAACGACAACGATCCCGCCTCCGGCTGGATGCATATCTAACTGCATTACTAGCGTTTTCGTAACGGTCACTGGCGAAATTGTTACAATTACGACCACTGGCCCTGTAGCCGGCACATCGACGATCCCGCCTCCAACTGGATGCATCTCTAACTGCATTACGAGTGTTATCATTACGTCTCCTGCTGGTGGTATTACTACGGTTACAACTCCTGGCCCTGTAGCCGGCACATCGACGATTCCGCCTCCAACTGGATGCATCTCCAACTGCATTACGAGTGTTATTATTACGACTCCCGCTGGCGGTATTACTACGGTTACGACTCGTGGCCCCATGGCCGGAACGACAACGATCCCGCCTCCGGCTGGATGCATATCTAACTGTATTACTAGCGTTTTCGTAACGGTCACTGGCGGAATTGTTACAATTACGACCCCTGGCCCTGTAGCCGGCACATCGACGATGCCGCCCCCTACTGGATGCATCTCTAACTGTATTACGAGTGTTATTGTTACGACCCCCTCTGGTGCTATTACTACGGTTACGACTCGTGGCCCCATGGCCGGAACAACAACGATCCCGCCGCCGGCTGGATGCATATCTAACTGCATTACCAGCGTTTTCGTAACGGTCACTGGCGAAATTGTTACAATTACGACCCCTGGCCCTGTAGCGGGCACATCGACCATCCCGCCCCCAACTGGATGTATCTCTAACTGTATTACGAGTGTTATCATTACGTCTCCTGCTGGTGGTATTACTACGGTTACGACTCCTGGCCCAATGGCCGGAACAACAACGATCCCGCCTCCGGCTGGATGCATATCTAACTGCATTACTAGCATTTTCGTAACGGTTACTGGCGGAATTGTCACAATTACGACCCCTGGTCCTGTAGGCGGCACATCGACAATCCCGCCCCCAACTGGATGCATCTCTAACTGTATTACGAGTGTTATCGTTACGACTCCCGCTGGCGGTATTACTACGGTTACGACTCGTGGCCCCATAGCCGGAACAACAACGATCCCGCCGCCGGCTGGATGCATATCTAACTGCATTACGAGTGTTGTCGTAACAGTCACTGGTGGAATTGTTACAATTACGACCCCTGGCCCTGTAGCCGGAACATCAACGATCCCGCCCCCAGCTGGATGCATCTCTAACTGTATTACAAGTGTTATCGTTACGACTCCCGCTGGCGGTATTACTACGATTACAACTCCTGGCCCAATAGCCGGAACAACAACGATCCCGCCGCCGGCTGGATGCATATCTAACTGCATTACCAGCGTTTTCGTAACAGTTACTGGCGAAATTGTTACAATTACGACCCCTGGCCCTGTAGCCGGTACATCGACGATCCCGCCCCCAACTGGATGCATCTCTAACTGTATTACAAGTGTTATCATTACGACTCCCGCTGGCGGTATTACTACGATTACAACTCCTGGCCCAATGGCTGGAACAACAACTGTCCCGCCACCGGCTGGATGCATATCTAACTGTATTACTAGCGTTTTCGTAACGGTCACTGGCGAAATTGTTACAATTACGACCACTGGCCCTGTAGCCGGCACATCGACGATCCCGCCCCCAACTGGATGCATCTCTAACTGTATTACGAGTGTTATCATTACGACTCCCGCTGGCGGTATTACGACGGTTACAACTCCTGGCCCAATAGCCGGAACAACGACTATCCCGCCTCCCGCTGGATGCATATCTAACTGCATTACTAGCGTTTTCGTAACGGTCACTGGCGGAATTGTTACGATTACGACCCCTGGCCCTGTAGCCGGCACATCGACGATCCCGCCCCCAGCTGGATGCATCTCTAACTGTATTACAAGTGTTATCGTTACGACTCCCGCTCGTGGTATTACTACGGTTACAACTCCTGGCCCAATAGCCGGAACAACAACGATCCCGCCGCTGGCAGGATGCATATCTAACTGCATTACCAGCGTTTTCGTAACGGTCACTGTCGAAATTGTTACAATTACGACCCCTGGCCCTGTAGCCGGTACATCGACGATCCCGCCCACAACTGGATGTATCTCTAACTGCATTACGAGTGTTATTATTACGACTCCCGCTGGTGGTATTACCACGGTTACGACTCCTGGCCCCATGGCCGGAACAACAACGATCTCGCCGCCGGCTGGATGCACATCTAACTGCATAACTACCATTATGATCACCACTCCTCTATCAGCTTTGGCGGTAACCACAACAGTTATCACTGGGACAGTACCTGGAACATCGACGATTACGCCACCATCTGGCTGCACCCACCCTTGCACTACAAGCATTATCATTACGCAGCCCGCCGATACTGTTGTAACAACGACAATAACTGGTGGAACTGCCCCGGGAACTAGCACTATCACTCCACCAGCCGACTGCACCCACCCTTGCACTACTAGCATCGTTATTACCGAACCCGCTGATACTGCCGTAACAACGACAATAACTAGTGGAACTGTGCCGGGCACTAGCACCATGACGCCGCCAACCGACTGCACTCACCCTTGCACTACCAGCGTCATCATTACCGAACCCGCTGATACTGCCGTAACGACGACAATAACTACTGGAACTGTGCCAGGCACAAGCACCATTACGCCGCCGACCGACTGCACTCACCCTTGCACTACCATTGTTATTATTACTGAACCCGCTGATACTACCGTACCGACGACCAAGCGTACTGATACTGTTGTAACGACAACAATAACTATTGGAACTGTGCCGGGTACTAGCACTATTCCCCCACCAGTCGACTGCACCCACCCTTGTACTACTAGCATCGTTATTACCGAACCCGCTGATACTGCCGTAACAACGACAATAACTAGTGGAACTATGCCGGGCACTAGCACCATTACGCCGCCAACCGACTGCACTCACCCTTGCACTACCAGCGTCATCATTACCGAACCCGCTGATACTGCCGTAACGACGACAATAACTACTGGAACTGTGCCAGGCACAAGCACCATTACGCCGCCGACCGACTGTACCCACCCTTGCACTAGCATTATTATTATTACTGAACCCGCTGATACTACCGTACCGACAACCCAGCCTACTGATACTGTTGTAACGACAACAATAACTACTGGAATTGTGCCGGGTACTATCACTATTACCCCACCAGTCGACTGCACCCACCCTTGCACTACTAGCATCGTTATTACCGAACCCGCTGATACTGCCGTAACAACGACAATAACTAGTGGAACTGTGCCGGGCACTAGCACCATTACGCCGCCAACCGACTGCACTCACCCTTGCACTACCAGCGTCATCATTACCGAACCCGCTAATACTGCCGTAACGACGACAATAACTACTGGAACTGTGCCAGGCACAAGCACCATTACGCCGCCGACCGACTGCACCCACCCTTGCACTACCATTGTTATTATTACTGAACCCGCTGATACTACCGTACCGACGACCCAGCCTACTGATACTGTTGTAACGACAACAATAACTACTGGAACTGTGCCGGGTACTATCACTATTACCCCACCAGCTGACTGCACCCACCCTTGCACTACTAGCATCGTTATTACCGAACCCGTTGATACTGCCGTAACGACGACAATAACTACTGGAACTGCGCCGGGCACAAGCACCATTACGCCGCCGACCGACTGCACTCACCCTTGCACTACCAGTGTTATTATTACTGAACCCGCTGATACTACCGTACCGACGACCCAGCCTACTGATACGGTTGTAACGACAACAATAACTATTGGAACTGTGCCGGGTACTAGCACTATTACCCCACCAGTCGACTGCACCCACCCTTGCACTACTAGCATCGTTATTACCGAACCCGCTGATACTGCCGTAACAACGACAATAACTAGTGGAACTGTGCCGGGCACTAGCACCATTACGCCGCCAACCGACTGCACTCACCCTTGCACTACCAGCGTCGTCATTACCGAACCCGCTGATACTGCCGTAACGACGACAATAACTACTGGAACTGTGCCAGGCACAAGCACCATTACGCCGCCGACCGACTGCACCCACCCTTGCACTACCAGTGTTATTATTACTGAACCCGCTGATACTACCGTATCGACGACCCAGCCTACTGATACTGTTGTAACTACAACAATAACTACTGGAACTGTGCCGGGTACTATCACTATTACCCCACCAGCCGACTGCACCCACCCTTGCACTACTAGCATCGTTATTACCGAACCCGTTGATACTGCCGTAACAACGACAATAACTAGTGGAACTGTGCCGGGCACTAGCACCATTACGCCGCCAACCGACTGCACTCACCCTTGCACTACCAGCGTCATTATCACCCAACCCGCTGATACTGTTGTAACGACAACAATAACTGGCGGAACTGTCTTAGTCACTATCACTATCACGCCGGCGGCTGGTTGCACCCACCCTTGTACTACTACCGTCGTTGTTACCCAACCTGTTGATACTGCCGTAACGACAACAATAACTCGCGGAACTGTCCCGGGCACTAGCACTATCAGGCCGCCGGCCGACTGCACCCACCCTTGCACTACAAGCATTATCATTACTCAACCCGCTGATACTGCCGTAACGACAACAATAACTCGCGGAACTGTCCCAGGCACTAGCACTATCAGGCCGCCGGCCGACTGCACCCACCCGTGCACTACAAGCATTATCATTACTCAACCCGCTGATACTGCCATAACGACAACAATAACTACTGGAACTGTGGCGGGTAGTAGCACTATTCCGCCGCCGACCGACTGCACCCACCCTTGCACCACAAGCATTATCATTACCCAACCCACTGATACTGCCGTAACGACGACAATAACTACTGGAACTGTCCCGGGCAGTAGGACTATCACGCCGGCGGCTGATTGCACCCACCCTTGTACTACTACCGTCGTTGTTACCCAACCTGTTGATACTGCCGTAACGACAACAATAACTACTGGAACTGTCCCGGGCAGTAGGACTATCACGCCGGCGGCTGGTTGCACCCACCCTTGTACTACTACCGTCGTTGTTACCCAACCTGTTGATACTGCCGTAACGACAACAATAACTACTGGAACTGTCCCGGGCAGTAGGACTATCACGCCGGCGGCTGGTTGCACCCACCCTTGTACCACTACCGTCGTTGTTACCCAACCTGTTGATACTGCCGTAACGACAACAATAACTACTGGAACTGTCCCGGGCAGTAGGACTATCACGCCGGCGGCTGGTTGCACCCACCCTTGTACTACTACCGTCGTTGTTACCCAACCTGTTGATACTGCCGTAACGACAACAATAACTACTGGAACTGTCCCGGGCAGTAGGACTATCACGCCGGCGGCTGGTTGCACCCACCCTTGTACCACTACCGTCGTTGTTACCCAACCTGTTGATACTGCCGTAACGACAACAATAACTACTGGAACTGTCCCGGGCAGTAGGACTATCACGCCGGCGGCTGGTTGCACCCACCCTTGTACTACTACCGTCGTTGTTACCCAACCTGTTGACACTGCCGTAACGACAACGGTAACTGGAACTATAGCGAGCACAACAACAATCCCGCCTGCTTCTGACTGCACCCACCCTTGCACGACTACTGTAATCGTCGCCGTACCCTCAGGAGCTTGTCGGCCAGAAGATCTGGCTGCTCCCTGTCCTGTCGGAAGTTTAAACGTGGCTTTGTATGAGAATGAGGTTACTCTTGCTCCTAGGGGACTGGGATACTATACCAACACTGGTGCTGGAGCACCGCCAGACTACTATATGTCTATAATGCCTTTGCAACAGAATTTTACTACTACATTAGATTTCGGGTTTGTCGACAGACCACCGGATTCCGAGTGTCCGGTTATAGGCGTGGATTCCCGGGGATTGTCGGTAATGCAGTGTCCCGGAGTAAGTGTAACATATGCTGGAATGACATTTAACCCTATGAATTACACTCTTGTTTACACCGGGTACTATCGACCATCGACTACTGGCGTTTATACGTTTTGCGAGTATGCTGATGATGTTGACTATTTTTATATTGGAACGGCGGCGTTTCCTTGTGGCCAACCCTCAAATGCAGTCCCGGGTTCACTTAACTCCCAATTCCAGGGAGCAACGCAATGTTTTAGTATAGGATTAATTGCAGGATATTTCTATCCTATCCGTTCGGTATTCGGAAATTATGGTCTCCCTACTCAGAGAGTGTTTTTTGTTACTCCTCCTGGAGGTACTCAAACTTCAAATATTACCGCAAATATATATCCAGCTAGTTGTTAAACCCTTAAATCCATTGTAGAGAGATTAATAAGGTTTTTTAGGAGCTGGCTATAGATAGTTTATTGTATAGTATAATGCTATTTTGTTCTTAGGCTATATCTAAGTATAATGGTTAGGAGACAGCAATGGCCCTTATAAGCGTAGCTTATTAATAAAGTATATATATATAGTAACCAAGGTAAGGTTAGCTCTATGCAGGCTAAACATTTCCGTTTACCAGTCCTAAATATACGTATAGCGGTCGGAATACATTAAGTCGCTATCCGTGTTAGTTTATAGTATGCTCGTATATACTGTCGTCCGACTTATACTATCGTTAACCATAAACAGTATGTTTCTCTTGAAAATAGTAAGGGAAAACGGGTGGGAAGAGTAGGGGTTAGGGCTGGAAATAAGTTGAAATAATGAAAAGGGGATAGTAAAAATGAAAAATGGGGTAGAATAATTATATAAATATATATAGTAGTAAATAATAGTATACTTTTTGGACCTAGGTCTAAAGGTGAATCTTAATTTTCTCTTTCTTTTATTCTTTTACCCTTCCTTTTATTTTTTTTCTTCCTATCCTTTCATTTATTTATAGCCTTTACTGTAAGGCTAGGCGTACGGGTAAAGTCCGAGTAGATAGGAAGGTGGGGCAGCCTAGGAGTAGGGTACGCTCTAGTTACAAAAGGAATATAAGCCCGAAAACTCGAGAAGGGTTAAGCTTTAGTCTTAAATACTACTCAATTTCTGAAAGAAGGCTTACTTACTTACCTAACTCTTGCAATTTGTATGCGCAAGAAGTGGGAGTAGTGGAAGTATATCGCACGGACTAGGGAATCAATCATGCTGTTAGTAACAGCAATAAGGGGTGCCAGTTAGTAACTGGGCAAGAGTGTACAATTGGTAGTACCGAATTATACAAACGAATGCGATTATTCTTCTAACTAAAGTGCAAGGGAAGTACGGCTATTTATGCCTACAGAGTAGTACCTTGTCTTGCAATTTGGGTGCGCAAGAGGAGGGGTAGTGGAAGTATATCGCACGGACCAGGGAATCAATCAAGCTGTTAGTAACAGCATAAGGGAAACCAGTTAGTAACTGGATAAGAGTGCAAACTTGGTAGTACCAAATTATACAAACGAATGCGATTATATTTCAAAAAGAGAAACTATTCTAAGGGAATAGCTACTGCCTTATATAGGTGTAGAAGTATAGTAAAGACTGTTCCAGCTTATTCCATAAAGTTCCAGCTTATTCCATAAGTAGGGTAAGCAACATTCCGGCTTATTCTAAGGAGTTCCAGTACATTCCATAAGTGGGGTATGGAATATTCTAGAATATTCTAGAATGTTCTAGAGCATTCTGTACTATACCTAATTAGGTAAGTATCTCTAACAATAGTTTAGAGAAATAGTATGTTGTATACTATTAGTTAGCTCTGTATACTTACTTATACTCTCAGTATAGTATAGTATATCTGCCAGCAGTAGTACTTCTAATAGTTGCTACTGGTAGTAGCAATAATAGGATAGTATCCTATTTGGGTAGTCTTACTAGTATAAATCCTAGTATTTTAACACCTTGTAGGTCCAGATTGTGGCTGCGCAGTTACACTATTGTTTGATTACCCGTTTGATCGAACAATGGTTTGATTGCCCGTTTGGTCGCACAATGGTTTGATCGCTGTTTCGGTCGCACAATGGTTTAATTGCCCGCAGTAGTACTGTGGGCTAGCAGTAGCTAGTAGCGACTAGGAGAGCGGCGATTGTCATTCCGATCAATTGGCTCCTGTGGTCGACTGACTACTACGTGTACAAGTTGTATTGTAGTAGTGAGTTGGCCGGCAGTAGTACTGCCGTCAGTCGCTCCGAGTTGTAGCTCGGAGAAGTAGTATATTGTATACTATTAGTCAACTCGATATGCTTACTAATACTTGCAGTATAGTATAGCATCTTTACTAGTAGTAGTACTACTAGTAGCAATAGGATAGTATCCTATTTGGGTAGTCTTACTAGTATAAATACCAGTATTTTAACACTAACTATTGTTGTCACGATGCTGACTAGCAGGAAGGCAGTATGTGCAAAGACTATAGAATTTTCGAACTAAGGAAGAAGAAAAGAGAAGGAAAACAGTGAGTGCGGGGAGGAAGGGGCCATATACATAGGTGGTCCGCGCATTACGTGATGAAGAGTGTAGGGTAGGCCAGAAGAAGAGTACGATATACGATATCGTCACAATTGTCGAACCGATCCGCCCGTTTGTTACAAACTGTTATGGAGTCGCTAGGCAACTGCTCTAGGACTCTTAATAATGTTTATTAAAAGACTTAAAGAAGGGAAAACTACTTAACAACTAGGGCTTCTAGTTGTATGCATTCCTCCTAGTAGGTCCCTTTGTAACACATATGGGGAGGTGTGCCCATATGGACAATAGACCAGTTAACCGTTCGACCAAATGGCCAAACTGTCAAAAGATCCGCCAGTATCCGCACTTAGTGCGGGTACTGCACCTCACATTCGCTTATAAGGCCTACACGCCTGTAGCGCGCCTTACAATCTATTCCGGAAATGCTAGCTGCAGTATGGGAACTACTGGCCTAGCTGCAAGAGTTAGAAAAGCTAAAGGAAAAGAAGAAAGAGATTTACACCCGCCTAGGGATAGGTACTAGCTATTAACCCAAGAAGGTAGAGAAAAAAACTAAAAGAGAGTTAGATACTTCCTCGGAGAGTAGCTAGGAATTTAAGGTAATAAACATACCGGAACTTAGGTAACCTATAACTCCGCAAAAAAGGTAAGAATAGCTTAATATCCTAAATTGCGCCTTTAATAGATTAAGGCGGAAGTTTAAGAAGGACTACCGGAAAATCCTACTAGCTCTTAACTATATGTAGGCCTAGGGCCGGGCATACTAGAAAAAGTACCTGGACGAACTGACGAAAGACTAATAAACTGCAGCCGAAAACAATTGGGATTAGTTCTAAGAATAAACGCTTACCCTACTAAAAGACTTAGTTAACTACCGAGCCCACTTAGCAGTACAACGATAAAAAGGAATACAACGAGAAGGCTAATCCCTAATAGAGTTCAGTATCTACCTAGATGTTACGAACCAATATGCATGCAGGCTATAACTAAGGACGACAGGGCTAAGACCGAGCTTTAAGTACCAAGCACAAAGATAAGTAGAGTCCGGTACGTACAGTAGAGGTACGGAGCCAGGTACGTACACAAGAGGCGGTACGTACACAAGGGGGTCACGTAATCGTTAACCGTAGATCACGCCGCTCACCGTAATCCAAGTGAGCCTGGCTCACGCGGCTCACGGTAATCCAAGTAATCCAGCATCAAGGAGGGCTACGTAATCATTAACCGTGGATCACGCCGCTTACCGTAATCTAAGTGAGCCTGGCTTACGCGGCTTACGGTAATCCAAGTGATCCAGCAATAAGCAATAAGGGAACGAATATATATATAGGACAGTCCTTACCTATAGATAGTTAGTTCTTCATTAATTAATCTAAGCAATTAGTTCGCTATTGATTAAGGAGTCCTTAAAGCTCCTTAACGGAACTCTTAGTAGATATATTGTTAAAATTACTGGTATTTATACTAGTAAGACTACCCAAATAGGATACTATCCTATGTATTGCTATTTGCAACATCTGGCAGCAGTACTACTGCTTGCCAATATACTACCACTATACTGCACGTATAAGTAGTATATCGAGTTGACGAATTGCACTTGCTATGCAAATTCTCCTCGCTCCGACTTGGTACAACTGATGGCAGTACTACTGCCCAGCCAATTTACTACTATTGCGCATCTCGTGCAAGTAGTACTTGGTCGACCAAGCAAGATTATTGATCGGGCCGTCAATTGATGCGCTCCCAACTACTACTAGTAGTTGCCCGCCAACAGTACTGCTGTTGCGCGGTAGGACCCACCCAACTGCAACCAGCAGTTGCTTGCTAGTAGTACTACTACTGGCCCACTCGACTACTGCAGTACTTCTGCTGTACTGTCGCGACCGAACCCTAATACTGATCAACCCTGCCAGTTGCATATACCAACTATGCAACTTGCAGTATGACTCAACCAGAGTATTTGGAGCTGCATTGAATGCAAGCAGATTGTTCGGAGATGCATTGTATGGAATCAGACAGAATTCCAACACGTGCACATTGCACTTATTGAGGTACTACCTCTCAGGTATAAAAGGGTCCTACCTTTCCTACACTCTTAGATAGTTAGGTACACAGAACACACACACAAGACATGCGTACGCTGTGAACACACATTGCGCAAGCACAAGAAATACAACAGTCTTTCTTTTTGAATTGTCCCTTGGCACTACTATTTGACTTGTTCAAATCTGCATTTCTCGCCCAGATACTAACTGGTGCACTTCCTGCTGTTACTAACAGCCTTGATTGATATCCATTTTGGATAGTCCGTGCAACTGAACTTCCACTGCGCACCCTTCCTATTTTACCCCTTTTATTCCAAGAGGTATTTCCCCTTGTATTTTTAAGATATATTGTTTACGGTAAGCCTGACTTACTACCTAAGTGATAGAACCCTTAGGACGCTTCAAGCATCCGTTACATTTTGATTTATCCTGTTCGGTAAGTTACCCTTATAAACCTCGAACAGTATGTCGACTACCAGCGGTACGACCTAGAATCCCGGGCAAATGCTTGCCTAGATGAAGACCGAGATCCTTATACTTCGGGAGCAGATCCAAGGTTACAAAGGGAAATCAGGCACGTATAAATTCCCCAAACCAGAGGCATTCGACGGGCAGAAGGGCAATATACAATCCTTCCTAACCTGGCTAAAGCCTACCTTTGGGTAAATGCCTTTAGTACTGGAACCGCTGTAAAAATCCTTTGCATTGGTAATCTCTTAATAGGAAAAGCTTTTAAATATTGGGAGCCTACTTTACGAGACTACCTGGACTATAAGAACGATATAGAAAGGGATAAGGAGACAAACAATACCTTCGTTAGTTATAAGGCTTTCGAATAGCGACTTATGTTACGGAGTCGCTAGGCGACTGCTCTAGGACTCTCAATGATGTTTATTAAAAGACTTGAAGGAGGGAAAACTACTTAACAACTAGGGCTTCTAGTTGTATGCGTTCCTCCTAGTGGGTCCCTTAGTTCCCTCCGTTCTCCTATATCGGGCTAAGCCCGATACCATAACATACCGTCTCGCTCCACCCGTTCGAAATAAAGTCTAGCTGTAGCCGTAGCCAACCTACCCTTCCCTAGGCTGGCTTCCCAATCTGTAGCTCCCCCCCAAAATTTTTTTTTTTTTTTTTTTTTTGGTATTCGTTGGGTACTGAGTGCGCGGTCTCGCCCGCCGTCAGCAGGCGCAGGAGGGCGTTAGTGCCGAGTTGGTGGCCACCTTGGCCGAGATGCGCTGTAATATCTGCGAGTCGCGCAAGTCTTGCGCGGACAGTTCCCCCTCGTCGCGCCGTCCCGCCCCCTCTACTCCCTGCGTTGCCCGCAATAGTGGCCGGTCGCGCCCGTCCCGCGTAGACGACGCGACTCCGTTGCGCCGCCCCGTCGCCTCCGCCCCTTACATCGCCCAAGTCGCCCGGCGCCTCCGTTTTGTGCCCCTACCCCCGCCCCCCTCGATAACGTCCCGCCCCCGCCTAAGTGCCGCAACGGACAGTTTCGAGACCCTCCCCGAGGAGGATACCGAGGAGGAAGAGAGCAAGGAGGATACGGAGACCGATGAGTCTGAGTAGTACGGCTAGCGCGTGTCCGTAGTGGTAGTATTGGGTCGGGCCCTTGTTGGGGGCGCTCTGGGGTTGGTTTTTTCCTTTGGTGTGGTTGAAATTTTACGTTTCGTTTTGCGGCTTGCCTGCGCTCTGCCGTTTGTATAGGGGTCTCCCTATTGCTGCGTGAATTCCTTTAGGGCTTCCGTTTGTACTAAAGCCTCTATCGGTTCCTAGGTTAGTTGTTCGTAACCTAGCTATTTTATAAGGGTATTGTATTGTCCCCCTCGGCCTTGGGCCCCCCTTATTGCAAGGATGCGTTTAACTTAGTATTCCTCTTGCAAGGTGCCGTCCTTGTCTTGGACTAGTAGTGGGCCTGGCTCCGAATCCTATACTACCTGACTGGGCAAGGGGTCGTTTGCTGCCCTTTCGATAAGGTCTATATGGAAGGTAGGGTATAAGCCCTAAGGAACGTCTAGTATTACTGTAAGTAGTGTTAGTACCGCTAGTACCGTAAACTTGGAAGCTACCTAGTCTAGCTTTCTATATGGCCTGTTGGTTTTAATATGTCTGAGGCTAAGCTAGACCTTGTTACCTACTTGGAACTTCTCTGCTGGGCGACCTAAAGCTACTGCCGACTTGTGTAAGCGTTGTTGTATAAAGGCAATAGCCGCTTGTGTAATTTCTGTTCCTTCCCTTAGGTGTTGTAGGAATGTAATAGCCCTCCCTTTTGGTGTTATTGCGCTTGCCTAGTTGTCCTCTACCCTAGGTATTATACCGATTTCGTAGCCTAATAATAGCTTGTTTGGGCTGACTCCTGTAACTGAAGACTCCCTATTGTTTAGGGTAAGCTGGTAGGCGGCTAGGTAAGCCGGCCAGTCGAATTGCTTAAACGAGATTAGGATCCGTAGGGTGGCTTGAATTTCTTAATTTGCCCTCTCGGTACCCCTATCCGTCTAGGGGTAGTGTAATGTTAATAAGAGTTGTTCCATACCAATAAGGAAGCATAGGGATATCCAGAACTTGCTAAGCCAGTCTAATCCCCGATCCGTTATAATCTGGGTAGGAAAACCCCTAAATCGCTACCAATAGGTCTTAAACCGTTCCGCATAAGCCTCTGTACTTATTGTAGTTATTGCCTTTAGTTAAATGAATTTGGAGAGGCAGTCTGTAATAACTATTAAGAATTGGGGGTCCTTATCGTTCTGTACTGGTAGGTCGGTTATAAAGTCGATCGATATCTGCTTCCAATAACGGTCTGGCGGGGGGATTAGTTGTAGGAGTCCCTGTCTCTGTAGACGGCTCTTGCGGCTCCGGTAGCAGTAGTAATTCCGAATATACCGTACTACGTCCTGCGATATACTATTCTAGTGGAAGTCCCGCTAAAGTGCCCGGAATGTTCCGTTTCGACTTAGGTGGCCCGATATAGGTAATTTGTATACCTATTGTATTATTCGCGTTGTTAGTGGTTCCTAGGCTAGTACCTATAGGTATCCCCTATAGTGTGTTGCGCTGTAGGTACTAATGGTACAATTGGCCGTTTGTTCTTTTGTCTTTGCTTCTGCCGGGAATTTCCGTGCGCCTGTTGCAACTGCTTATCGTTAGGCTTCGTATATTGTATCGTTTTGTAACGCCTGGTCCTATAATTCCTATAGGTAGGGTTCTGGGAAGAGTAGTCGGCCGGCTAGCGTATCCTATAAAAATAGCGTCTCCTTCCTTATCTGTCCCTATCCTACTAGGAGCAGTTGGGATATATCGATAGCTCCTTGTCCCCCTTCTGTCTCTAGACGGGCCCGGTCCGCCCCTATATTTGTAGCTATTGTGTCTTGGGCGCTTAGTACTTTGTAGCCGGCCCGGGCCCGGTCTGTCCCTGTATTCGCCCGATCTGTTTCCGTATTTGTAATTGCTATATCCTAGGTGTCCTGGGCGTTGGGACCTTCTTGCGCGGGTTGGCCTTTGGGCGCCTCCTATAGTGTAGAGATTAATACCGGCCGAAGTATTTGTCCTAGGCGTAGTGCGTCCTCCTTGTCCTATTCCCGATGCAAGAGCGTATCCGGCCGTTGTACTTGTAAGCCTGGTCTATACTATAGCGAGTAATTGAAGTTTGTAAGGACTTCCGCCTACCGTACCTATCGTTCCGATATCTCCTGCAGTTTGGTAAAGTATTTAAGGTTCTTGTAGTCCGTTAAAATAGTAAATAGTTCCGCAACGCTTTGTAGGTCTGCCGACTATGCCTTAAGGCAGCTAATAACTGCTAGGAGTTCCTTGTTGTGGATTATATAATTCCTTTCTACTGGTGTAAGTTTGGCTAAGTGGTAGGCTACTGGTTGTAGGACCCCCTTACTGTCGATTTGCGAGAGGTATCCGCCTAGTGCCTTGCCTAAGCAATTGGTCTTAATGAGAGTCTTCCTGTCTGGGTCCTATTGTACTAGGATTAGGTATAACGAAAAGGCCCGCTTAAGGGATTGGAAGGCTGCGTCTTCTTTGGGTCCCTAGCAAAATAGTATACCCCTCCCTGTAAGGGCTATAAGTAGTTCCGTAAGGCTTGCGAAATTGGGAATAAATTCGCGGTAGAAGTTTGCGAAACCTAGGAAGCTCCTAATCCCCCTTACCTTGGTAGGTGGTTGCTATTCTTGAATTGCAGCGATTTTCGCTGGGTCGGGCTTAACCTTAACGCCTGCTTGGATAATAAACCTAAGGTATTTAACTTCTATTGTTACGAATGCGTACTTATCGAGATCTAGGTATAGACCGGCTGCCCGGAGCTGCTTAAGGATTTCCCTAACCTTAGTAAGGTGGTCGGCCTTCGATCCGGAGGTATAGATTAGGATGTCGTTTAGATAGGCTATAACCTACTCTTTTAATTTATCCTGCAATACCCCGTTAATGTATCTTTGGAATAAAGCTAGTACTCCGGCTAGACCGAAGGGGTAGACTAACTATTCGAATAGACCAAATTGTATGCGGAATGCCGTAAGCGGTTTGTCTCCTGGCGCTATACGTAACTTATGGAATGCTGCTCGTACGTCTAGTTTGGTAAACCAACGTACCCCTAAGAGTAAGCGTAGCGTTTCTTTAACTAGCGGGAGTAGGTAGCGATCCTATTGTATAATCTTATTTAGGGCCCGGTAGTTTACGTATAGCCTTTATCCTCCGTTTTCTTTCTTGGTAAGTAGTATTGGTACTGCTACTACTAACGAACTTGCCCGTATCTATCCCTTGTCCAGTAGGTCTATGATCTGTTTGCGGACTTTAAGTAGTTAGTCTTGTAGCAAATTGTATAGTAGGCCCTAGGGTAGCTGTAGTGTTTCTCCCTTATTGTTTTGTTGCAGTTGGATGTAGTAGTCCTGGGAACCCTGGTGTGGTAGTAGGCCTGAGGCCTATTCCTTGTCGAAGAGATTAGTATAGTCCTGGAGGGCTGCTGGGAGAGTAGGTAGGGCTATTGCTGTTGTATTTGTACTTCCGGGTGCTTGTAGCGCTGTTTCTTATAGCTTTATTGCTATTTCTTGTAAGCTTGTTACTACTAGTACTCCCTATTATTTCCGTAAAAAGGTTTGTACTAGCGTAAGGTGTACCTCCTAGGACCCGTCGGGAGGGCGGATATCGTTTGCTTGTACGATTTGGTTGCCTACCGCCCCGATTGTAAGGGTCCGATCTATTGCGTTTAGGGTAACCCGTCGGTATTCTATCTATAGTAAACCCAGTATAGCGTTTCGACTTAGGCCTAGGATAACGTATAGGAGTACTGGGCTCTCCTAGCTATCTATATCGATTGTTATGCGGACTATGTTGGTTATTGTAGGGTAGGCGAGGGTGTTGCCTGTATTCCGCCGAGAAGTTATAATAACCGTTTAAAGTAGCCGTTTTATTGGAAGAGGGATAAGCTTAAGCTGCAAGCGTTAGGCTATCCTTTCGCTAATAGCCCTATAGCAGTTGCAGCCGCTATCGATTTAAATATTAAGGAATCTTATAGAATTTATAAGTATAGCAACAAGAAAGGGTAGTCTATTTATCTTTAGTATAATCTTTTTAAACTCGGTCTCCTAATTCCCCTGGTTCCTTGTAGTCCGCTTGCCTGTAAACCCTTTGTGCCTCCGTGCAAGACTTAGCTTGAAGGCGCCTTATTTCCCTCCTCTTCCTTAGTCTCTGATTCCTTGTGAATATGTTTTTCTCCCTAAGCGGCCTAAATACTTATCCCTAGGGTATATGGGATTGCGGCTCGTTGTGGGTATTGTTGGATGTAGTGGCCTCCCTCCCTGCAGCGGATATATATACCGGCCGCCTTATGCCTGTCTCTCTCTTCTCGTGTAACCTATTTTGCCCGCTGTTGGGGCCCGCCTTGGCCCCAGTTCGTTTTCGTTATCGGTCTGGTTGTAGCCGCTTTAGGCCCGGCCGTAGCCCTAGAGCCTGCCGTATTGACCCCTGACATTGGGGTATTGCCGTCCTTGTCGGGTTGGGGGGTCGCTCTGGCCGTCCCCTGGCCGGGCCCGCCCCGGTCCTTAATTTTATCCTCTATGCATTGCAATTCCATTTCGGATGCGATTCGTTTATATGCATCGACCGCCTTGTTATAGTTGTCTATTATAGTCCCCCGCTAGAGGATATAGTCCCTTATTCTCTTAGTTAGTCCAATACGGAGCTTTATAAGTTTTACCTTACTAGGCTAATGCATCCCTCCTGCTAGTGTAAGCTTTTCTTCGAAGCGTATAAGGAACGCTAGGAACAACTCCAACGTCCCTTGCCTAATGTCCTCTAGTTCGACAACCGCCAGTTGCTAGCGGTAGGGGTCGCTGTAAGCCGATTCGAGGTACGTTAGAAATTAGAACGGGTCGTAACCGATACAGGAGCCTTCCTCGAAGTACGTTGTAACTCGTTGCTAGACTTTGGCCGAGAGGTTTTGCTAAACGAAGATCTATTGGTTTTGGGCGGACCCAATAAAGTCCCTATCCACCCGGAGCTTGCGGTCTATGCAGAACTTCCAGGCTGCAAAGGTGCCCTTATTGCTATCGTACGGGTCCCCGACCGGAATCGGTTTGCGTTTAATACGGGCCCGTAGTATGCCCGACTCGTCCCCGGTCCGTTCCTGCTAGGGGTCGATTGTTGAGGTATCTATTGGCTAGGCCGACAAGTACCCTGGGTCCTGCTGTACCTATTGCTGCCTATTCTTCTGTAGAGCTAAGATTTGGACGGAGTACGTTTCCATTTAGGCGTATATTCGGCCAAACTCTGTATGGACTTTTGCCATAAAGTCCTCCATAACTTGCTGGAGGTTAATTTCTTTGGGTTTCCCCTTATCCATTTTGACTTACGATAGTTAGGCTTTTCCTTCCTCCTAACCGGTATAAGTGAAGTCTTTTAAATATTACGGAGTCGCTAGGCGACTGCTCTAGGACTCTTAATGATGTTTATTAAAAGACTTAAAGGAGGGAAAACTACTTAATAACTAGGGCTTTTAGTTGTATGCGTTCCTCCTAGTGGGTCCCTTGGTTCCCTCCGTTCTCCAATATCGGGCTAAGCCCGATACCATAACAACTTACAACTGTATTTGGAGACCCTGGTGAAGAAAGGACTGCTATACGTTACTTAAAGTACGACAAACCGGATCGGCTATGTATTATAATCGGGAGTTTTAACGCTATGCTTCCAAACTCGACCTCGGAAATACTGCCCTTATGGAATACTTTTACAACGGACTCCGTAAAGATGTAAAGGACGAACTTAGCAAAGCCGATAAGCCGGATGAATTTAATGATTACGTAGAAATAGTAATTAAAATCGATAACCGTAGTTATCAACGCCGACTAGAACGAGGTAGTAAGGAAGGTCGTACAGTACGACCCTACGTCCTACGAGCCAACTAAGGAAGGGCCTATCGATACCGCTCTACAGCATACGGGTATTACAGTAGACCAATGGAACTAAATACAACGCAACAACATAAAAAAGCAAAGACTTACTATAACTGCGGAAAACCGGGACACTTTGCCAATAAGTATTCCCAAAAGAAGAAACAGAACTAGAACCCAGTTCCCGAAAGGAAGATGCATATAGCGACCCGAGAACCAATTAGCTAAAATAAGTTATAATCTTCAGAGACCCTAGAATTAGGCCTAAGCCAGGATACGAATAATTAGGTGGTATACAAATCAACTCCTCAACAAAACCAAGATTAAACGACTGCCTGGAACCAGCTACCCTTCGGAAGGAAGGAGGCTGAGCAAACAAACCAAACGACTGCAGTAGAGTTACCCGCTAGCTATATCGAAATGGAGGACTGGGAATTCCCAACTTAGCCCCATCAGAAACCAGAGTACTACGGACTTAAACCAGATATACTCTCGGTAGACTCGGAGGATACCGACAACAATATCTTGCAATTTGGGTGCGCAAGAGGAGGGGGTAGTGGAAGTATATCGTACGGACCAGGGAATTAATTACACTGTTAGTAACAGCAATAAGGGGTACTAGTTAGTAACTAGGCAAGAGTGTACAATTGGTAGTACCGAATAATACAAACGAATGCGATTATTCTTCTAACTAAAGTGCAAGGGAAGTACGGCTATTTATGCCTATAGAGTAGTACCTTGTAGGTCTAGATTGTAGCTGCGCAGTTATACTATAGTTTGATTGCCCGTTTGATCGTACAATGGTTTGATTGCCCGTTTGGTCGCACAATGGTTTGATTGCCGTTTCGGTCGCACAATAGTTTAATTGCCCGCAGTAGTACTATAGGCTGACAATAGCTAGTAGCGATTGGGAGAGCAGCAATTGTCGTTCCGATCAATTGGCTCCAGTAGTCGACTGGTTACTACGTATACAAGTTGTATTGTAGTAGTGAGTTGGCCGGCAGTAGTACTGCCGCTAGTCGCTCCGAGTCGTAGTTCGGAGAAGTAGTATGTTGTATACTATTTGTTGGTTCGGTTCTGGGGGAAACTGGTAACAAGAGATCTCTTTCAATGGATTCAATTTGGTACGAAAGGAGGGAAAAGAGGCTGCCCCTGAGCGGCCACTTTTATCCTCTCTGTGATCGTGCCCCATACGATCACGTAATCCTAGTCTACTATTGGCCACTATATACATACAACACACACTATTAGTTAGCTCTTTATACTTGTATATACTCGCAGTATAGTATAGTATATTTGCTAGTAGTAGTACTCCTAGCAGTTGCTACTGGTAGCGGCAATAAAAGGATAGTATCCTATTTGGGTAGTCTTACTAGTATAAATACCAGCATTTTAACAGTTGTTAGTATATCTGGGTTACGGCGGGAAGTAGTTGCTGCAACTGGTGTTCCTGGTATATCTGGGTTACGGTGGGGGAACCCTCTCGGTCTTATTAGTAGTAGTATATGGGCTTCCTCTTTTTCTTAGTAGTACGGTTTAACGTAACTGTTACGGAATGTTAATGCTCCTATGCCCGTATTTACGCGAATATTGGCGCCGTCAATGCCCAGTATCTTATAAGGTCCGGTCTATCCTGCCCTTTCCGTACCCTTTACTGTACGGTATACTAGAACGTTACTGCCTATTGGTAACGATAATGGTAGTACTGCTATAGTATTGGGACCGTTACGGGCTTGTAGTGTATTATTGACCTTCCTTTTTGCACTAATCCTCCGTAATTCCGTTATAGCTGCCTTTATAGCCTGTGCGCGTTTTATTGTTGTTGTTGACGGTGGGGAATCCATATGTCGTCTTGGAAATGCACCAAAAACAAGGAGTGTTGGTACAATGCCATTAGGTCCTGCCGTATCATTTACAGCCTTTACAGCTATCTGTAAAACTGCTGCCTTTGTTGCCGATCCTCCTAGTTCCTTGCTAATAATTTGATATGCCCGGCGTAGTGGTCGATAGTACCGTTCAACCTTACCTACCGACTAATGCGCCTCTGTTAGTACTTGGTAGTATATAATTCCCATTAATCGTGCTTCTGCCCGGAACTCCGATGCAGTAAAATTAGTACCGGCATCTGTAGTTAGTACATCAGGTGGTCCTAGGTATGTATTAATCCAGCATTCTCGTAGCTTTTCCAAAGTAACCTGTGCACTCATACTGGGTAAAATTCGTACTGCTTGGAATGGTGTTGCCTCAATAACTACATGTAGGGTTTTGTTACTGTCTAGGTCTATAATATCGACTAGAATATTATTGTGTGTTGTATGTATATAGTGGCCAATAGTAGACTAGGATCACGTGATCGTGTGGGGCACGATCACAGGAAGGATAAAAGTGGCCGCTCAGGGGCAGCCTCTTTTCCATCCTTTCGTACCAAATTGAATCCATTGAAAGAGATCTCTTGTTACCAGTTTCCCCCAGAACCGAACCAACAATTATAGTTAAATTCCATATTGTCTTTTAACGTAAATTTAAATCTAGTAGGTGCGTTCCCCTTAATTTGGCAGTAATGGCAGAATTTATTCATTAATGCAATCTATTCGTATTCTACCTTGTTACTGGAACGTTGTAACAAATTGTATAATTTGTTAACTAATGGATGTCCATATCGTCGGTGTATTCATTACATTTGTATATTAGTTAAATAGATAGCTGCATTCTCGGCTGGTTGTAATAAAAACCAAGGGTGTCCCTATTTCCATTTTATTGGTATTGTAATTTTACCAGTTGTAGTCTGTTTGACTATTATATTTTTCTGTGAGTTGAAATAAGCACCTAGTCGATCTAGGTCTCGTAGACATAATAGAAATAGTGTTTTTGTTCGCATAATGTAGAATGTTATGTTACCAATTGGTGTGTCGACTTCTACAGACCCAATGGATTTAATAGGTTCTGTATCTGCAAATTGTATCACGACTTCCCCTGCACGCGTTTGGTTAAGTTGTAACGGAATTTCCCGTTGTAAGGCCCGAAATTGATTATATCCTCCCGTTAAGTATTCTGCTGCTCCTTTTTCCGGAAGAATACCTTGGAATTAGTAGTCTGAATACCTATCTATAAGGAATTGTTGTACCTGTACTACTTTATCTATTGTTGTCGGAGGGGGTACTTTCCATATTAAGGCATGTTATGCTGCCTGGGTAGTTAGATACGAGTGTATTAAGAAGGCATCTTGGACTTGGTTATTGTATTGTATCAATGTCTTCTCGTTGGGTGTATTAGTACCTGTATTGCATTCGTCACTATCGTTATTATCTGGTCCACCTTCGAATTCCGTAATATATATTGAAAATGGTTGTGTATTGTTTTTACCCTGAAATTGGCGGTCTTCTTTCCATCGACTTACAGCTTGCTGTTGTTCCTCGATCGTATGGTTCCTTATCCAACAACCAGTCTTGCGGCATATATAACACATTTTCTTCCAACTTTGTTGTGGCCTATCTTGTGTGCCTTAGTAGGTGCCTTGATTGCTACCTTGGTAGGTGCCTTGATTGCTACCTTGGTAGGTGCCTTGGTTGCTACCTTAGTAGGTGCCTTGGTTGCTACCTTGGTAGGTGCCTTCCCTAGTACCTTGCCTACTGCCTTGGTAGCGATTATTATTATTATTGTATCGTCGATCAACAAAATAGGTTCCTTGTTGTATATAATTTTCTTAATATGCTTGTATTGAATATAATTCCTCGTAAATCGGCATATAATTCCTGGAATGTCTTGGCTGGTTTGATAAATGCCTGTGCTAATTCTGGTACTTGTTTGCATGCATGGGTTATTGTGCATGCACGGGTTATTGTAGCAATTTAGGTGACGTTCTCCTAAAACTTCCTGACCTAATGCTCGTTAGTATAGATGTATTTGCTGTACTACTAATTGTAGAACATCCTGTAGGTCCTTGCCTATATTTTCTTGGTCCCTAATTGACGTAAATGTAATTATAGACCATTTGTTAAAATACTCTTGGAACCTAATTTCTGTATCAAACTCCTGTTTCAATGCATTATACATTTGTCCAAAAGTCCAGTCTGGTTGCATATTCTGTATAGCTTATGTCTGTGCATCCCCTTTTAATATGTTTTTAAATACTGTATGATACTGGCTTGGTTGTATTACAATAGTTTTATATATTTGCTGGAAATACTTAACTTTATCGTCCAGAATATCATACAGTTGTCCAGCAAACATATGTTCCGATTTCCATATCTTCTAGAATTGAATAAAATTCCGATAGTCAATTTGCTCATTCTGTCCGCAATAAATCTGTAATACTGGTTGTATTGGATTGGTGCTTTCTTAGGTTATAGTATTTGTTTATTTTGCTGAATTGTAGTACTTGTATTTGTTGGAATGATTGTATTTGCTGGAGTTGGAGTATTTGCTGGAATTGCAGTATTTGCTGGAATTGTTGGTTCTGATCGGAATCGGTACGATGTATCGTATTGTGTATGCTCGGTCGGTTGTATAGTCGATTGTCTTATTGTATCCCTTGAATTGGGGGTTTGTATTACTGTACTGTTAGTTGAGTTACTTACCGTAATAATATTTGGTTGAATTGTTTCGTTAATAAAGTCCCTAAAGAAAGGTGAGCATTTATGGATACAGTTCCTAAGGTCCTTTTTATCCCATTCCAGTAACTTTGTACTTTGGAGTACTTGTTCCAACTAGCGGGACATATTTGCCCGTAATGGGCCTGTATATCCCCTATAGTATCGTAGTATATTCCGAAGCATTTTCCTGACCTGTAGATGACTACGTTGGAATATATTTACGTCCTATTCCTGGAAGTCTTCCTGGAAGTCTGCCTGTATTTCTTCCATAGTTAATGTATCATCCCGTCTGGAACGAGAGATAATCCGAAGAATATAGGTATTTGAAAATGGAATAGGTGCAGTATCATCTGGGATTAAATCGAAATCTAGGTATTCCGCCTGGATTTGTCATTCGGTTTCCCTGTTGCAACTTGCACCTTTAATAATATATTCCATTATATTTTGATCTTCCAATGTCGATGGCTGGTATTTACTTAATTCTTCCATTGTATTTATTGTTTTATTAATTACATTTGTTTTATCTATTTTTCTGCATTGTGCTTTTGTTCTGACTGATTGTACTTGTTGGTTCGGTTCTGGGGGAAACTGGTAACAAGAGATCTCTTCTAATGGATTTAATTTGGTACGAAAGGAGGGAAAAGAGGCTGCCCCTAAGTGGCCACTTTTATCCTCTCTGGAATCGTGCCCCATACGATTACGTGATCCTAGTCTACTATTGGCCACTATATATATATATCACACAGTTAGCTAATGTAATTTTTGTATAGCCTCTTCCAACAAGGCGAGGTATTAATAGAATCTGGAGAGATATTGAGGAAGATATTGAGGAATAACAAGAATTATACTCAAGATAATTACTTGTATCTTTTTGTACTGCATAGGCACTAAAAACTTTTAGCGGGGAGTTGTAGGGTGCTAGGCGAAAAATCGTATGAATAGAGGAAACGGTTCGTATAATTATGAGTACTCTAGATTTATCTATTTGTGCAATGTGCTAAGTTATAATATTCGATAGGTTGTAGTGTATCAGAACAAGTGCCTAAAGCATAAATATGCCTGCAACTATAGCCTAGGTAATTCGGGACAACACAATAATAACAATCCACATATACTATTTATACAAAAGAATATCTATTGCTGTTGTAGCTACCTCATTAGTGCTAACCTACAAGGTTTTCTAACATCTCGGACCTCATATAAAAATATTTGCAGAGTAGTATAAATTCCTTATGTAGTCAGCAAATGAGTACGCTATTTAAAGAATTATCCCATAGGTCCAAGGGCGGGCTTGGCTGAACAAAACTGGTTATACTTCCAAGTAGAATTCGGAGGTTCTCGACTCCTTTCCCCAAGCGCTCCGTTGTTTTTGGATATGCATTATTCTAATAAATCCTCTGACTATGACTTGTAGCAAGAAAGAGTTGTCGGTGTGATTTTGGCATGTCCATTATAGTGATAATAGATCTCCCACGCACGGCCATGAGTGATAATAGATCTCCCACGCACGGCCATGGAGAAAGTACAAGCACAAGTACAAGTACAGTACTTTGCGCAACGAGAAAACTCATGCTGCCATGGCATGGTACATTGACAAGAAAAAGACAGATGTTGAGATTCCAAGTGCCGTACCGGGCACAGAGATGTGCTGTTTTTATGATGCCCGTTGCGAACCAACTGTGCTTGCTCGCACCAGGCTGCAAGTACAGTAGACCAGCGGGCGTGAATCGGTACATGACGGGGACGCCTGGTATCTGATCTTCAACTACATAACACAATGATGTACGTCCCCGGACCGAAATAAATCGGTCATGAGGCTAGTAAGTAATAGATCCTTGAACGAAGTCTATTTAGGTATGGCTTGGCCACAAGGATACACAGTATCGTTCTAGCAGTCGGGCCCAGCGTTATGTTAATGGACTTGTCGCTGTTATTAGATTATGGTGTCGCATACTAGAGAACTCTATTTTATTGTACGATGTAATATATTTGTCCTTTATAAACTGTACTTGGTATAAATGTTTGCCTTTGCCTTAGAGGCTCTGGTGCTAGCAAAACTTAAACATGTTATGGATCCAGAATCTAGTAGAAAGCCTACGTCTGTAGCTTGGTTGATCCTAGGCATTGGAAAAGGGTGTGCGTTTCCTAACAGATCCAAATCGGGTATTCTATTTGCTAAGTAGTCCGAGTGGCAGAAAAAAAGCGTACTTTCATACAACAGATACGATCTAGCGGAGCCCATACATCTGTTACGTTGACGATCTAATCTGACAGAACGAGGGGGCGTATTCTCTTAATGAATAGAAGTCTAGCGGAGAGGGTGGTTTGGATGGATAGGTAATATGTATTGTCCTAGATAAACCGATTGAGTAGAAGGAGTTTGCGGGTTTCCTTTAAATGTTGTAGTAGTTCAAGATCAAAGCGCAAATCCCCCCAACCCACCCTCCGCATCCACTATAGCAAATTTTAAGTCCTTAATCCATTTTTGTGGAGCAAAAACCCCGCATCCCAAGTCACCGTCGGAAAATCGGTTTTTGATGGATCCAAATCCGGTAGAAGGAAACACCTATTCTATTGTCCTGGATAACCCTACCGAGTAGAAGGAGTTTGTGGGTTTCCTTGATCTGTTGTAGTGGTTTGCAGATCAAAGCGCTAATCCTACTAACCAACCCCCTGCATCTATTAAGCCCGCGCAACTAAGTTTTAGTTCTTGATCCAAGCTTTCAGAGCAAACGCCCCAGGCATCCCGAGTTACCGTCGGAAAATCGGTTTTTGAAGGATCCTAATCCGGTGGAAGGAGACACCTATTCTATTGTCCTGGATAATCCTACCGAGTAGAAGGAGTTTGTGGGTTTCCTTGATCTGTTATGGTGGTTTGCAGATTAAAACGCTAATCCTGCTAACCAACCCCCTGCATCCACTAAGTCCGCGCAACTAAGTTTTAGTCCTTGACCCAAGCTTTCGGAGCAAACGCCCCAGGCATCCCGAGTTACCGTCGGAAAATCGGTTTTTGAAGGATCCTAATCCGGTGGAAGGAGACACCTATTCTATTGTCCTGGATAATCCTACCGAGTAGAAGGAGTTTGTGGGTTTCCTTGATCTGTTATGGTGGTTTGCAGATTAAAACGCTAATCCTGCTAACCAACCCCCTGCATCCACTAAGTCCGCGCAACTAAGTTTTAGTCCTTGACCCAAGCTTTCGGAGCAAACGCCCCAGGCATCCCGAGTTACCGTCGGAAAATCGGTTTTTGAAGGATCCTAATCCGGTGGAAGGAGACACCTATTCTATTGTCCTGGATAATCCTACCGAGTAGAAGGAGTTTGTGGGTTTCCTTGATCTGTTATGGTGGTTTGCAGATTAAAACGCTAATCCTGCTAACCAACCCCCTGCATCCACTAAGTCCGCGCAACTAAGTTTTAGTCCTTGACCCAAGCTTTCGGAGCAAAAGCCCCAGGTCACCGTCGGAAAATTGGCTTTTGAAGGATCCAAGTCCGGTGGAAGGAAACACCTACTCTATTGTCCTGGATAATCCTACCGAGTAGAAGGAGTGTAGGTTTCCTTGATCTGTTATGGTGGTTTGCAGATTAAAGCGCTAATCCTACTAACCAACCCCCCGCATCCATCAGGCCCGCGCAACTAAGTTTTAGTCCTTGATCCAAGCATTCGGAGCAAAAGCCCCGGGCATCCCGAGTTACCGTCAGAAAATCGGTTTTTGGAGGATCCTAATCCGGTGGAAGGAGACACCTATTCTATTGTCCTGGATAATCCTACCGAGTAGAAGGAGTTTGTGGGTTTCCTTGATCTGTTATGGTGGTTTGCAGATTAAAGCGCTAATCCTGCTAACCAACCCCCCGCATCCATCAGGCCCGCGCAACTAAGTTTTAGTCCTTGATCCAAGCATTCGGAGCAAAAGCCCCGGGCATTCCGAGTTACGTGAGACAAGTCGCCGAGACACAAAAGGACTAGAGCGGCCCACAAGCTCCGAAGCATCCGGCTGGCCACCATAGCCAACGTAGGACAGATTGCTAAGAAGCCGTAGTAATTACTAGGGCGGCCAAAAAAGCCTTCGGGCAAAGTCCGAAGGGCAATTTTGCTGCTACAGAATCTTTGGCGTAATGATCTGCATAACTAGTCTACACTTGCAGCTTCACATGCCCACGATATATCGTACTAGCAGATCCTGCCAATTGGCCTTGGACAGGAGGAGTTAACTGCCAAGGAATACGGCCATGTGATGTTAAGGAGGAGCAAGTCGTTTGGCAAATCGGTAACGTGGTACGCTTTTAGGGAATGGTAGCGCTACGATTTCCTTAACTCTATAGTCTCTGGCGGTGACGAATCTCTTTAGCGCGCCAAAGGCAGTAATTTTCGAGCCTGCAGATTGCTGCGAATCAAGGCCGGCAGGAGTAACTTGCAATCACTCGAGCAGAAGGTGCT
Source organism: Drechmeria coniospora (assembly GCF_001625195.1). NCBI lineage: Eukaryota > Fungi > Ascomycota > Sordariomycetes > Hypocreales > Ophiocordycipitaceae > Drechmeria > Drechmeria coniospora. The sequence continues at coordinate 12,257,667 of NC_054389.1, read as the reverse complement.
GGTAATCCTCTTGATTGTGCGGTTACCAAGTGACAAAAGAATACGACACATCGATTCCGGATTGGTCAGGGCTTAGTCCCGATGATCTTCTACGAGTTTATCGATTATGCGGCCGTTGCAAATGGATTCCGTGCGGTTTGACGTCTATTGGGGGAAAAAAAATCGCAAGTTGGTTCAACAAACGGCGCAGGAGGAGCACTCAATGGAACACGCGTCCCAGCTTTTGTTCCCAGTAGTGCCACGAGAGATTCTGCAGTCGGAATGGAAACATCTTACTGCATCCACTCGCTGCAGTTACATTCGATGGCCTGTTTTCAAGTGTATCAATCCATGACTTATGCTTCTGCGCGAAGCTACTTACCTCTCGTTCAGCTCTCTGAGTCAAGGTTCCACGTGATAGATGCCGGATTTTGCTCATGGCGAGATCATCGTGCCTTACAGCATGTAACAGATTGCATTTGCCCATTCTTAGGTACTATGTTTCTAATTTACCTAGTTCAATTTAGAAACAGTACTTGGGGATGGGCAAATACCTTTCGCCCCCCACTTATACGGAGTACGAGCGTGCCGTGTCATCTCAGGGACAGGAAAGACGAGCAAAGAGGGCGTGGAGAGGCTAAGGAAACCCATAACTCGCAACTTCTTCTCGGTCTTGGCTTGCCGTTGTTAGAGTACAAGGTGGATATTGCCAAGTGCTTACTAGGTCCAGAGCGTCAGCACTACCACCGATATTCACATTCCGGTCTACCAGCGTTGGGTGGTCGCTTTGGACTTTCTGCATCATATTATAGTCGACGAGCGGGACGAGGCGTTTAGCCGCGCTGCAGGAATGACGGTTGATCAATTTTGAACCAAATGCTAATTCTCAATTTTGAAATCAGAATTAGTCCTTGTCAGCACATCCCACACCAAGTATTGGTGCGTGCTTTCCCAACGCATCTGTAGCATTTTTGCTGTGATTTTCAACTGTTGCTGCGGCAGCAATCGATACGACATGCAAATACTAGACATGCTCTTTCATGTAAACTTCACAAACTGGCGAAACTTGCACCCAGTTGATGTAATAGGGCGACAACGAGAGGTCCGTAGACAGTGGTTTCCCATATTGCTAGATACGTAGACTTTTCTCCCCAAGCTTCCTTGCGTAAACTTTGTTAAGAAACTGCCTCATAGTTAACTCTAGTCGCCATGTGACCTTACGGCTAACAATATGCCACGACGGTAGTGGTTAGTATCGAAAAATGCGCCATTGTGGTTGGTTGCTGGACCACGCGATGATTGACCGTGGCAAATCTGACAATGCCGTTCGATGATTGCTAGGCAAGGACCTTGGCGAGTGGATTGGGATGTCGTATCGTATCAAGCAAAATAATGGAGCGTTGTCATCAGTAGCTCACAAGGACCGCGCAAACTCTTCCGCCGCATCGGGTCGCAATAGGGTGGATAGAGACGTTGATCAATTATTAAGCACCAAAATACAGTAGTTTGTGCCATAGGGTCCCGAATCCATCTTATGAGATGATGTTAAAGGCTAATAAATACCCCATCACTTGGACTCTACTGAGAAAAGCGCTGGATGGGGTTTTGTATCGGTTGCCCACAATACCTAGAGTGTAGTTGTAGTTGTAAGCCTGTGGTTGAGATTGCGAGATGCCGTAATGTACTACGAGATGCCAGACTGAATCCGACCATGCTGGCCGCTGTGGGAGCATTTCTCCATCCTGGAATTTCAGGCTATTCGGTTGCTGTTCTTTTGGTTTGGTACGATGGGTTGCGCCTCGTGCGTGCCGGTCTTACCCCTAGTAATATTTTCGGAAGATGAACATCCGTCATCCTCTTTCTCCATTTCTTTTTGTCCTCCCGTGGACCGGGTAAGCTATTCAAAGTAGTTACTCTTAAACAGGCTCTTTAGCGGCATTGTCAGTACTTTCGTCAATCGATCGAAATTTTATCGACGCTATACTGACTTCATCTACAGGTTGGTCAACCCTAGCGGCCTTGGCGAACAAGCTCTTGACTCTAGTAGTAGTAGTAGCACTGCACGGCGCCACCGATGGAGACGAGCAAGCCCTTGTAGCTTCATCCCTGTTTCAATATGTTGCTGGCTGGAAGTGGCGTTATGGACGCACTATGCTCATGCCTGCTGGCCATCCTTTGTTGCGGCAAGCGTCCTGCCTCCCGACAACCTGGCTTTCTCCGGATTCAACCCTCTAGTTAGTGAGCAGATGACAGTTTCTTGATAAGTACAAGTACTCAATCATGCAATCCAAGTTGTCGGTAAGCTCCAAACTAGTCCCACGACCCCACTTCCAAAATTTACTGGTGCAAGAAAAGCAGTGCTCGAATGTGCATTCCCAACTCTGGGGCGGCCGTAGCCACTCGCACACACTCTCAGCTCCAAAGCATGCGTCTGTAGCGGGAAAGCCGAAACTCCTATCAATCTATCATGACGGTATCAACCGCAAAATACGCCTTGTTTTTAATGTTTCTAGAGGAGGCGGTGGTGGTAATGCCGTTGGGAATGCATGCAGCAAAATAATCGCTAATTGAAGCTGCGTAGGGCTAGAGTCGAGTTGCTCACCCACAATCGAGATTTGGGTAACGATCGCCTGAGATCTAGCCCCATTAGCTAACGCGTGGGATACTAAGCCTGATAGTGTGGTTTTGGTGGTTTATTTTCCGGCCACAACACATTGTTACCTTGCACCAGTTAAAATTTGAGTTCTCCTGGTATTGACGGACAAACTTTTGGCTTATGACAAGTCATGATTCACAACCATTCATCTAGGCGTTAAGCTTTTTCATGCAACCGGCAGGTGAACAGCATCTTTACTAAATCCCTAAACCATTTTGCCATAATTCTAGCATCCGGTATGAAATAGCCCAATTCAGTAGTAATAGTTTTGGTGATTGGTTTCGGCGGCCTAAGACTAGTTATATTTAACTTCACGCTGAGCAGCGATATGTGTAGTACAACGGAACATCCACGTTGGCAGCGTAATAGGGAAACGAAAGTGCAAGACATATATAGGGATAGTATTCGTAATTAAACATGCTTGGATGGGATTTCACTGCAAGGCTTCACCAAATATTATATTGTTTAGTAGGACGAACCTTGTTTCTAACAGATGTTCTTGAACCGCGTTGCTATCGTCACAGTTTTTATCTTCAACAACTAACAGCAAACACTTCCCAACTCTCCGATATTTGCACTCAGAGAGCACATAATGAATATAAAAAACATAAAAAACTTGGCAAAATTAGCCATCTTTCAGTTGTGTATACTCTTGACTTACGGAGCGATACACAATGATGAAGGGACCGTGGTGGTTGATTATCAGCCATTTCAAATAATATGCTCTGGAACTACAATTGAAAGCTATAATGTTCGGTATGATATACAGAAAACTCTGTGCTTGTATAAAGGCAATGCTAAAGCGAGTATTAGGACATACACTTCGTATCCAGGTTCGACAACATTCACAGGACCGTATACAACAATTACTGGTATTGGTACCGGTACTGCCCCATCCACAGTATCTTTGAATCCAATAGGAACAGGCAAGACCGGAACAGTTATAATAATAGAGCCGAGCACAACGCAGCAAACATTCACAGGACCATATACAACCATTACTGCCATCGGAACAGGCACCAATACCATTACGCTATCACTACCACCATCCAGCACTGATAAGACGGGGACAGTAGTAATTGTCGAACCGAAAACGACATTTACTGGTCCATACACAACACTAACTAGTAAGGGAACGGGATTAATAACATCGACTATTACACTAGTACCGACTGGAACCTTTAAGACAGGAACGATAATTATTGTTAATCCTACATCGTCGCCAAACGGTGGCTATACTACGGAGACAACACTTGGACCAACGCCTGGTACCAGTTTGATTCTGCCCCCCCCTGGATGCGTGAATTGTCCTACAACAATCATCATTACGCAAACTCCTCGTATACTGACTGAAGTAACAGATGGGCCAGTGCCAGGAACAAGCACAATATTACCCCCACCTGAATGTATAGGCAGCTGCCCCACAAGAGTAATTGTTACAGTTGTAGTCGAGTCAACATTTGGCCCAACACCAGGTACCAGTACAATTCTACCGCCAGCTGGATGTACTACAAATTGCAACATCAGAATTATTGTAACAGCTACAGGAGGATTTACAACCGAGATAACAGATGGACCAGTACCGGGCACAAGTACCGTACCACCGCCACCTGGTTGTCAAGGAAAATGTCCTACAAGAATTATTGTTACTCGAGTGGGTGGACATATAACCCAGTCAACCTATGGACCTATGCCAGGTACAAGTACAATTCTGCCTTCTGCTGAATGTATCGGCAACTGCCCTACTCGAATTATTATTACCATTACAGCCGGCTATACTACTGCATCAACTTTCGGACCAGTTCCCGGCACAAGTACAATATTGCCACCGCCTGGTTGCATTGGCTACTGCCCCACCCGGATTATTGTTACTCGAACTGCAGGATATGTTACTTCAAAGACATTTGGCCCTACACCCGGCACAAGCACTATTCCACCTCTAGTTGACTGTACCGGGAACTGTCAGACAATAATTATTATTACTGAAACCGGTGGCTTTGTCACAGAATCAACATATGGACCTACACCTGGTACAAGCACAGTTTTGCCTTTAGCTGGATGTGAAGGGTACTGCCCTACGAAAATTATCGTTACTCGAACTGCTGGGTTGATAACAGAGGTAACGTATGGACCAATTCCTGGCATCAGCACGATTCCACCCGAGGCCGGATGTGTTGGCAACTGTCCTACAAGGATTATCGTAACCGTCGGACCTAATGGAGGCGCAACTACCGAATCTACATACGGACCAACAGCCGGAACCAGTACAATTCCACCATCTCTCGGATGTGTTGGTAACTGCCCCACGAGAATTATTGTTACAATCGGCACTACTGGCTTAATCATTGAATCAACATACGGACCGACAGCCGGAACCAGTACGATCTTACCCACTGCCGGATGTGTAGGTGACTGTCCTACAAGGATTATTATAACTGTAGCTACCACGGGTGTTATCGTAGAATCCACATCTGGACCTACCGCCGGGACCAGCACGATATTGCCTTCAGCCGGATGTATTGGCAATTGTCCTACAAGGATTATCGTAACCGTCGGACCGACTGGAGGCACAACTACCGAATCTACATACGGACCAACAGCTGGAACTAGTACAATACCACCTTCAGCAGGATGCATTGGCTATTGTCCCACAAGAGTAATCGTCACTATAGGTACTACGAATGCTATTACTGAATCCACATACGGGCCAACAGCTGGGACTAGCACGATACTACCTTCTTCTGGTTGTATAGGAAACTGCCCCACAAGAATTATTGTTACAGTCGGCACTACTGGCTTAATCATTGAGTCAACATACGGACCGACAGCCGGAACCAGTACGATCTTACCCACTGCTGGATGTGTAGGTGACTGTCCTACAAGGATCATTATAACTGTGGCTACCACAGGTGTTATCGTAGAATCCACATCTGGACCTACCGCCGGGACCAGCACGATATTGCCTTCAGCCGGATGTATTGGCAATTGTCCTACAAGGATTATCGTAACCGTCGGACCGACTGGAGGCACAACTACCGAATCTACATACGGACCAACAGCTGGAACTAGTACAATACCACCTTCAGCAGGATGCATTGGCTATTGTCCCACAAGAGTAATCGTCACTATAGGTACTACGAATGCTATTACTGAATCCACATACGGGCCAACAGCTGGGACTAGCACGATACTACCTTCTTCTGGTTGTATAGGAAACTGCCCTACAAGGATAATCGTAACAGTCGGTACTACTGGTTTAATAATTGAATCAACATACGGCCCGACGGCTGGAACTAGTACCATCCTGGCTTCGTCTGGGTGTGTGGGCAACTGCCCTACAAAGATCATAGTAACGGTTGGTACTACGGGTGTTATAACACAATCCACGGTCGGACCAGTACCGGGGACAAGTACAATTTTGCCATCTTCTGGATGTGTAGGCAACTGCCCAACAACAATTATTATAACGGTAGGTACATCTAGCGGATATACTACTATCACAACCTTTGGTCCCACTCATGGCACTAGCACGATTCCTCCGCCACCTGGATGTACAGAAAACTGCTATACGCAAATAATTGTTACCGTTACAGGCGGATTTAGTACAATAACAACGTTTGGACCTACTGCTGGTACTAGCACCATACCACCATCACCCGGATGTACAAGCAACTGCTTCACACAAATCATCGTTACACAGGCGACGACAGGCGTCGTCACACAATCTACAGTAGGACCAACAGCCGGAACCAGCACAATATTACCATCATCTGGATGTGTTGGTAACTGCCCAACTACAATTATTGTTACGGTAGGTATTACACAGGGGATTATTACGGTATCGACGTTTGGACCAACGGCTGGAACAAGCACAATATTACCAACAAACTCTGAATGTCCCGATGCAGCATTAATGCGCCGCCACGGGCTTGAACCAAGAAATGAGAACTGTGTAACGACGATTATAGTGACCATTGCTACCACGGGAGTTATTACACAATCGACAACTGGTCCAACGGCAGGAACAAGTACTATTCTGCCATCTTCCGGATGTATAGGTAATTGTCCCACAACCATAATCATAACAGTAGGAATATCGACTGGATTTAGTACTATTACAACATTTGGCCCTACAGCGGGTACTAGTACAATTCCCCCTCCATCTGGATGTTCAGTTAACTGTTACACGCAAATCATTGTCACTGTTACTGGCGGATTTAGCACCATCACTACATTTGGTCCAACTGCCGGCACGAGCACCATTCCACCACCTCCAGGATGCACGGTCGATTGCTTTACGCAAATAATTGTAACAGTTGCTCCCACCGGAGGTCATATCACCCAGACTACATACGGTCCAACTGCTGGAACAAGTACTATTTTGCCATCTAATGCATGCACAGGATTCTGTCCTACTACAATTATTGTTACTGCTACGGGTGGATTTAGTACCGTAACAACTTTTGGACCAACGGCTGGCACTAGCACTATACCACCACCTACTGGATGCACGGTCAATTGCTATACACAAATTATTGTAACTATAGCTCACACCGGAGGTATTATTACCGAAACTACATACGGTCCAACTGCTGGGACTAGTACTATATTGCCTTCAACTGGATGCATAGGATTCTGTCCTACTACAATTATTGTTACTGCGACGGGTGGATTTAGTACTGTTACAACTTTTGGCCCGACTGTTGGGACAAGCACTGTTTCTCCTCCACCAGGGTGTACAGTTAACTGCTTTACGCAGGTCATTGTTACCCTTACTGGTGGGTTTAGTACTCGAACAACATTCGGACCAACAGCTGGTACAAGCACAATACTACCACCTCAAGGGTGCACAGTTGACTGCTTTACACAAATAGTTGTAACAGTAGCTTCCACTGGAGGTCTTATTACCGAAACTACATACGGTCCAACCGCTGGGACTAGTACCATTTTACCTTCTAATGAATGCACAGGATTCTGTCCTACTACTATTATTGTTACTGCGACGGGTGGATTTAGTACTGTGACTACATTTGGTCCCACGGCCGGAACGAGCACTATTCCTCCACAACCTGGGTGTACAGTCAACTGCTATACTCAAATAATTGTAACTGTAGCTCCCACCGGAGGTCTTATTACTGAAACTACGTACGGTCCAACCGCTGGGACTAGTACCATTTTACCTTCAACTGGATGCACAGGATTATGTCCTACAACAATTATTGTTACTGCGACGGGTGGATTTAGTACTGTCACAACTTTTGGCCCGACTGCTGGAACAAGCACTGTTCCTCCACCACCTGGGTGTTCAGTCAACTGCTACACGCAAATAATTGTAACTGTATCCCCTACTGGAGGTCTTATTACCGAAACTACATACGGTCCAACCGCTGGGACTAGTACTGTATTACCTTCTAGTGGATGTACAGGATTCTGTCCTACTGCAATCATTGTTACTGCAACGGGTGGATTTAGTACTGTAACAACTTTTGGCTCGACTGCTGGAACAAGCACTGTTCCTCCACCGCCTGGGTGTACAGTCAACTGCTTTACGCAGATTATTGTTACCGTTACTGGTGGGTTTAGTACTGTGACAACGTTCGGCTCTACAGCGGGTACTAGTACAATTCCCCCTGCATCTGGATGTTCAGTTAACTGTTACACACAAATCATTGTTACTGTTACTGGCGGATTTAGCACTATCACTACATTTGGTCCAACTGCCGGCACGAGCACCATTCCACCACCTCCAGGATGCACGGTCGATTGCTTTACGCAAATAATTGTAACAGTTGCTCCCACCGGAGGTCATATCACCCAGACTACATACGGTCCAACTGCTGGAACAAGTACTATTTTGCCATCTAATGCATGCACAGGATTCTGTCCTACTACAATTATTGTTACTGCTACGGGTGGATTTAGTACCGTAACAACTTTTGGACCAACGGCTGGCACTAGCACAATACCACCACCTACTGGATGCATGGTCAACTGCTACACACAAATCATTGTAACTTTAACCCCTACTGGAGGTCTTATTACCGAAACTACATACGGTCCAACCGCTGGGACTAGTACTGTATTTCCTTCTAGTGGATGCACAGGATTCTGTCCTACTACTATCATTGTTACTGCGACGGGTGGATTTAGTACTGTCACAACTTTTGGCCCGACTGCTGGAACAAGCACTGTTCCTCCACCACCTGGGTGTACAGTCAACTGCTTCACGCAGATCATTGTTACCGTTACAGGTGGGTTTAGTACTGTAACAACATTTGGACCTACAGCTGGAACCAGCACTATACCACCACCTACTGGATGCACGGTCAACTGCTACACGCAAATAATTGTAACTGTAGCCCCTACTGGAGGTCTTATTACCGAAACTACATACGGTCCAACTGCTGGGACTAGTACCATTTTACCTTCTAATGGATGCACAGGATTTTGTCCTACTACCATTATTGTTACTGCGACGGGTGGATTTAGTACTGTCACAACTTTTGGCCCGACGGCTGGAACAAGCACTGTTCCTCCACTACCTGGGTGTACGGTCAACTGCGTTACACACATTATTGTTACCGTTACAGGTGGGTTTAGTACTGTGACAACATTTGGACCAACACCTGGTACTAGCACAATACTGCCACCTACTGGATGCACGGTCAACTGCTATACGCAAATAATTGTAACTGTAGCCCCTACTGGAGGTCTTATTACCGAAACTACATATGGTCCAACCGCTGGGACTAGTACTCTATTACCTTCTAGTGGATGCACAGGGTTCTGTCCTACTACAATTATTGTGACTGCAACGGGTGGATTTAGTACTGTCACAACTTTTGGCCCGACAGCTGGAACAAGCACTGTTCCTCCACCACCTGGGTGTACAGTCAACTGCTTTACGCAGATCATTGTTACCGTTACTGGTGGGTTTAGTACTGTGACAACATTCGGACCAACAGCTGGTACTAGCACAATACTACCACCTACTGGATGCACGGTCAACTGCTACACACAAATAATTGTAACTGTAGCCCCTACTGGAGGTCTGATTACCGAAACTACGTACGGTCCAACTGCTGGGACTAGTACTGTATTACCGTCTAGTGGATGCACAGGATTCTGTCCTACTACCATTATTGTTACTGCAACGGGTGGATTTAGTACTGTCACAACTTTTGGCCCGACTGCTGGGACAAGCACTGTTCCTCCACCACCTGGGTGTACAGTCAACTGCTTTACGCAGATCATTGTTACCGTTACAGGTGGGTTTAGTACCGTGACAACATTCGGACCAACAGCTGGTACTAGCACAATACTACCACCTACTGGATGCACGGTCAACTGCTACACGCAAATAATTGTAACTGTAGCCCCTACTGGAGGTCTGATTACCGAAACTACATACGGTCCAACTGCTGGGACTAGTACTGTATTACCGTCTAGTGGATGCACAGGATTCTGTCCTACTACCATTATTGTTACTGCAACGGGTGGATTTAGTACTGTCACAACTTTTGGCCCGACTGCTGGGACAAGCACTGTTCCTCCACCACCTGGGTGTACAGTCAACTGCTTTACGCAGATCATTGTTACCGTTACAGGTGGGTTTAGTACCGTGACAACATTCGGACCAACAGCTGGTACTAGCACAATACTACCACCTACTGGATGCACGGTCAACTGCTACACACAAATAATTGTAACTGTAGCCCCTACTGGAGGTCTGATTACCGAAACTACATACGGTCCAACTGCTGGGACTAGTACTGTATTACCTTCTAGTGGATGCACAGGATTCTGTCCTACTACAATCATTGTTACTGAGACTGGTGGATTTAGTACCGTGACGACTTTTGGCCCGACGGCTGGAACCAGCACTGTTCCTCCACTATCTGGGTGTACAGTCAACTGCATCACGCAGATAATTGTTACCGTTACAGGTGGGTTTAGTACTGTAACAACATTTGGACCTACAGCTGGTACTAGCACTATACCACCACCTACTGGATGCACGGTCAACTGCTACACACAAATAATTGTAACTGTAGCCCCTACTGGAGGTCTGATTACCGAAACTACATATGGTCCAACCGCTGGGACTAGTACTCTATTACCTTCTAGTGGATGCACAGGATTCTGTCCTACTACTATTATTGTTACTGCGACGGGTGGATTTAGTACTGTCACAACTTTTGGCCCGACTGCTGGGACAAGCACTGTTCCTCCACCACCTGGGTGTACAGTCAACTGCTTTACGCAGATCATTGTTACCGTTACAGGTGGGTTTAGTACCGTGACAACATTCGGACCAACAGCTGGTACCAGCACAATACCGCCACCTACTGGATGTACGGTCAACTGCTATACGCAAATAATTGTAACTGTAACTCCCACCGGTGGTCTTATTACCGAAACTACATATGGTCCAACTGATGGAACTAGTACCATTTTGCCTTCTTCCGGTTGTATTGGAAACTGTGCAACGACAATAATTATAACTGTAGGAACTACCGGATATATTGTTACAATTACCACGACTGGACCAACAGCTGGAACAAGTACCGTACTGCCAACGAATTCTGAATGTCCTGATGCATCTTTAATGCGTCGCAACGGCCTTGCGGTAAGAAATGAGAACTGCCCAACAACAGTCATTATAACTGTAATTCCATCTGGCAGCCTTAGTACTATTACTACCTTTGGGCCGACCGCCGGCACAAGTATAATTCCTCCATCTTCGGGATGCACAGTCAATTGTATTACGCAGATCATTGTCACAATTACGGGTGGATTTAGTACGTCCATTACATTTGGACCAACTGCTGGCACAAGCATAATACCACCGCTACCAGGATGTACAGTCAACTGCTTTACGCAAATCATCGTAACCCTTACTGGCAGTCTAGTGACCCAAACCACTATTGGACCGACGGCAGGTACAAGTACTATTCCGCCTCTTCCTGGATGCACTATCAATTGTATTACGACTGTTATCGTTACAGCGACGGGTGGGCTTAGTACTATTACAACTTTTGGGCCGACCGAGGGTACTAGCACGATTCAACCGCCACCTGCATGCACGGTCAACTGCGTTACGCAAATCATTGTCACCGTTACAGGTGGATTAAGCACATCTATTACATTTGGACCAACTGCCGGCACTAGCACGATACCACCACCATCAGGATGCACAGTCAACTGCTTTACGCAAATTATCGTTACCCTTACTGGTAGTCTCATTACTCAAACCACTTTCGGGCCGACGGTAGGGACTAGTACCGTCCCGCCTCCTCCTGGATGCACTGTCAATTGTATTACGACTGTTATTGTTACTGCGACTGGAGGGCTCAGTACTGTTACAACATTTGGGCCGACCGAGGGTACTAGTACAATTCCACCGCCCCCTGGATGCACGGTCAACTGCGTTACGCAAATCATTGTCACCGTTACAGGTGGATTAAGCACATCTATTACATTTGGACCAACTGCTGGTACTAGTACGATACCACCACCACCAGGATGTACAGTGAACTGCCTTACACATATTATTGTCACCCTTACTGGTGGTCTAATTACCCAAACTACTTTTGGGCCGACGGCTGGTACAAGTACGATCCCACCTCCCACAGGATGCACTGTCAACTGTGTTACTACAGTTGTTGTTACTGCAACAGGCGGGTTCAGTACCTCTACAACCTTTGGACCAACGGCTGGAACAAGCACAATCCCACCACTACCCGGATGTACTATTAACTGCTTTACGCAAATTATTGTCACTCTAACAGGCAGTCTTATAACATCTACAACGTTTGGACCAACTGCGGGTACAAGTACAATTCCACCTCCCGCTGGCTGTACTGTCAATTGTATTACTACTGTTATTGTCACAGCAACTGGCGGGTTCAGCACTTCAACAACCTTCGGACCGACTGCTGGCACTAGCACGATACCACCGCCACCTGGATGTACAGCCAACTGCTTTACACAAATTATTGTAACTCTTACTGGTGGTCTTATTACTCAAACCACTTTTGGGCCGACGGCTGGTACAAGTACGATCCCACCTCCCGCAGGATGCACTGTCAACTGTGTTACTACAGTTGTTGTTACTGCAACTGGAGGATTCAGCACTTCGACAACCTTTGGACCAACGGCTGGAACAAGCACGATCCCACCACCCGTTGGATGTACTGTCAATTGCTTTACTCAGATTATAGTCACTCTAACAGGCGGTCTTGTAACGTCTACTACATTTGGGCCGACAGCAGGGACTAGCACCATCCAACCTCCCACTGGCTGCACTGTGAATTGTGTCACTACTATTATTGTTACTGCAACTGGTGGGTTCAGTACTTCGACAACCTTTGGACCGACGGCTGGAACAAGCACGATCCCACCACCCGTTGGATGTACTGTCAACTGCTTTACTCAGGTTATAGTTACTCTGACAGGCGGTCTTGTAACGTCTAGTACATTTGGGCCTACAGCTGGAACTAGCACAATCCTACCTCCCACTGGATGTACTGTGAATTGTGTTACTACTATTATTGTTACTGCAACTGGCGGTTATAGCACTTCGACAACCTTTGGACCAACGGCTGGAACTAGTACAATCCCACCACCTCCTGGATGTACTGTTGACTGCTTTACGCAGATTATAGTCACTCTGACAGGCGGTCTTGTAACATCTACAACATTTGGGCCAACAGTTGGTACTAGCACAATCCTACCTCCTGCAGGATGCACTGTCAACTGTGTTACTACTATTATTGTTACGGCAACTGGCGGGTTGAGCACTTCGACAACCTTTGGACCAACGGCTGGTACTAGCACAATACCACCGTCCCCTGGATGTACTGTCGACTGCTTTACGCAGATTATAGTCACTCTGACAGGCGGCCTTGTAACGTCTACTACATTTGGGCCGACAGCAGGCACTAGTACAATCCCACCTCCCAGTAGCTGCACTGTCAACTGTGTTACCACTATTATTGTTACAGCAACTGGCGGGTTTAGCACTTCTACAACCTTTGGACCGACGGCTGGTACTAGCACAATTCCTCCGCCTCCTGGATGTACCATCAACTGCTTTACGCAGATTATAGTCACTCTGACAGGCGGTCTTGTAACATCTACTACATTTGGGCCGACAGCAGGTACTAGTACAATTCTACCTCCCGCTGGCTGCACTGGGAACTGTGTTACGACAATTATTATTACCGCAACTGGCGGGTTTAGCACTTCGACCACCTTTGGACCGACGGCTGGAACTAGTACAGTCCCACCACCTCCTGGATGCACTATCGACTGCTTTACGCAGATTATAGTCACTCTGACAGGCGGCCTTGTAACATCTACAACATTTGGGCCGACAGCGGGCACTAGTACAATCCCACCTCCCGCTGGTTGCACTGTGAACTGTGTTACGACTATTATTGTTACGGCAACTGGCGGGTTTAGCACTTCGACCACCTTTGGACCGACGGCTGGAACTAGTACAGTCCCACCACCTCCTGGATGCACCGTCGACTGCTTTACGCAGATTATAGTTACTCTAACAGGCGGCCTTGTGACATCTACAACATTTGGGCCGACAGCGGGCACTAGTACAATCTCACCTCCCGCTGGTTGCACTGTGAACTGTGTTACGACTATTATTGTTACGGCAACTGGCGGGTTTAGCACTTCGACCACCTTTGGACCGACGGCTGGAACTAGTACAGTCCCACCACCTCCTGGATGCACTATCGACTGCTTTACGCAGATTATAGTTACTCTAACAGGCGGCCTTGTGACATCTACAACATTTGGGCCGACAGCGGGCACTAGTACAATCTCACCTCCCGCTGGTTGCACTGTAAACTGTGTTACGACTATTATTGTTACGGCAACTGGCGGGTTTAGCACTTCGACAACCTTTGGACCGACGGCTGGTACTAGCACAATTCCACCAACTCCTGGATGCACTGTCGACTGCTTTACGCAGATTATAGTAACTCTGACAGGCGGCCTTGTAACATCTACAACATTTGGGCCGACAGCAGGCACTAGCACTATCCCACCTCCCGCTGGTTGCACTGTTAACTGTGTCACTACCATTATTGTTACGGCAACTGGCGGGTTTAGCACTTCGACAACCTTCGGACCGACGGCTGGTACTAGTACAATTCCACCAACTCCAGGATGTACTGTTAACTGCTTTACGCAGATAATAGTCACTCTGACAGGCGGTCTTGTAACATCTACTACATTTGGGCCGACAGCAGGCACTAGCACCATCCCACCTCCCACTGGCTGCACTGTTAACTGTGTTACTACTATTATTGTTACGGCAACTGGCGGGATCAGCACTTCGACCACCTTTGGACCGACAGCTGGAACTAGTACAATACCACCACCCCCCGGATGTACTGTAAACTGCTTTACGCAGATTATAGTTACTTTAACAGGAGGTCTTGTAACGTCCACAACATATGGGCCAACTGCAGGCACTAGTACAATTCCGCCTCCGCTTAGTTGTACTATCAACTGTGTAACGACTATTATTGTTACTGCCACTGGGGGTCTTACTACTGAAACTACATTTGGTCCCACCCCTGGTACCAGCACAATCCCGCCTCCACCTGGCTGTTCTGTAAACTGTGTGACCACTGTTATTGTTACAGCTACAGGTGGTCTTATTACTGAAACAACATTTGGTCCAACACCTGGTACAAGTACGGTACAGCCTTCATCCGGATGTACAGGCAACTGCCCCACGAGAATTATTATTACCCAGGTTCTAAATACAGCTACTACAACTACCATTACGACTGGAACTATCCCCGGAACAAGTACAGTTCTGCCTTCCTCGGATTGTACACAACCATGCACTACCAGAATTATCATTACTGTTCCGAGCAACATCATTGTCACGACAACAGTGTCCGGCACTCTACCAGGAACAATAACAGTTTCCCCACCGGTTGACTGCACTCACCCGTGTACAGTTAGTGTTGTAATTACGGCGACGTCCGTTCCACCGCCCCGGCTTAATTGCTCTATTTCAGGATATTTGATTCAGCAAGGAAGCAACAGCGCGGATCCTATCCAGCTATATGGTGTTGATTTGGCATCTGGGCAGTTAAATTTGTTGAATGCAAATGTAGCTCCGAATATAGCACGCATTAATGCTATCGGTTTCAACGCTGTAGACAACTATATTTACGGAGCAACGAATACAGGCGCTCTAGTCAGGATTGGCGCTGGTGGTACCGCTCAACTCCTTAATATTAATTTGCCTTATACCTCAATCAATAGCGGCGATATTACTCCTGATGGTCAATACATTATCTTAGGGGGTATTGCAACCGCGGATATGCCAGAGGCAAACTTTCAATGGTCACAAGTGGACCTCTCTGATAGCTCGTCGCCAAATTTTGGAGCCGTTGTTTCTTCGGGTACAGCTCGGCATTCCGGATTTTATGTTAGTGATATCGGATACGTTCCAGGCGGTGGAAATGCAATGTATGCCTTTGGATTTGGACCTATCGGGTGCGGTACGGGTCCCCCATCCACCTGCTCGGCAAGCAATATTGCTCGGTTCGATTTAACAACTCATACATGGAGTGTTCTTAAACATTTATACAGCGTTGGAAGCAATTCAATTGGGGCTGTTTACGGATCGAATGACGGCTATCTATACGGGTCAGATAATGGATCTGGAAATATCTATAGAATCAATGTCGTAACCAACGGGCCAGTTCAGCTTGTTTCAAGAACGGGTCAAATAACAACAAATAACGATGGAGCAAGATGCGTTGATGCAATTTCGCCGATTACTAACGAAACACTGCCATTGGACTGCTCTCTGTCTGGATATTTAATTCAGAAAGGCAGTAATACTAATGATCCAATTCAGCTTTATGGTGTTGATTTGGCGTCCGGCCAGCTGAACCTTATAAACGGCAATGTTGCTCCTGATATTAATTATATTAATGCTATAGGATATAACGCGAAGGATGGCTTTATTTATGGATCAAGCCGTACCGGACAACTTGTGCGTATTGGCGATGGCGGTACCGCTACACTCCTTTCTACTACTCTGCCTTATACCTCAATCAATAGCGGCGATATTACTCCTGATGGTCAATACATTATCTTAGGGGGTATTGCAACCGCGGATATGCCAGAGGCAAACTTTCAATGGTCACAAGTGGACCTCTCTGATAGCTCGTCGCCAAATTTTGGAGCCGTTATTTCTTCGGGTACAGCTCGGCATTCCGGATTTTATGTTAGTGATATCGGATACGTTCCAGGCGGTGGAAATGCTATGTATGCCTTTGGATTTGGACCTATTGGGTGCGGTACGGGTCCCCCATCCACCTGCTCGGCAAGCAATATTGCTCGGTTCGATTTAACAACTCATACATGGAGTGTTCTTAAACATTTATACAGCGTTGGAAGCAATTCAATTGGGGCTGTTTACGGATCGAATGACGGCTATCTATACGGGTCAGATAATGGATCTGGAAACATCTATAGAATCAATGTCGTAACCAACGGGCCAGTTCAGCTTGTTTCAAGAACGGGTCAAATAACAACAAATAACGATGGAGCAAGATGCGTTGATGCAATTTCGCCGATTACTAACGAAACACTGCCATTGGACTGCTCTCTATCTGGATATTTAATTCAAAAAGGCAGTAACACGAATGATCCAATTCAGCTTTATGGTGTTGATTTAGCGTCCGGCCAGCTGAACCTTATAAACGGTAATGTTGCTCCTGATATTAATTATATTAATGCTATAGGATATAACGCAAAGGATGGCTTTATTTATGGATCAAGCCGTACCGGACAACTTGTGCGTATTGGTGATGGCGGTACTGCCACACTCCTTTCTACTACTTTGCCTTATACCTCAATCAATAGCGGCGATATTACTCCTGATGGTCAATACATTATCTTAGGGGGTATTGCAACCACAGATATGCCAGAGGCAAACTTTCAATGGTCACAAATAGACCTCTCTGATAGCTCGTCGTCAAATTTTGGAGCCGTTGTTTCTTCGGGTACAGCTCGGCATCCCGGATTTTATGTAAGTGATATCGGATACGTTCCAGGCGGTGGAAATGCAATGTACGCTTTTGGATTTGGACCTGTCGGGTGCGGTACGGGTCCCCCATCCACCTGCTCGGCAAGCAATATTGCTCGGTTCGATTTAACAACTCATACATGGAGTGTTCTTAAACATTTATACAGTGTTGGAAGCAATTCAATTGGGGCTGTTTACGGATCGAATGACGGCTATCTATACGGGTCAGATAATGGATCTGGAAATATCTATAGAATCAATGTCGTAACCAACGGGCCAGTTCAGCTTGTTTCAAGAACGGGTCAAATAACAACAAATAACGATGGAGCAAGATGTATTGATGCAATTTCGCCGATTACTAACGGAACACTGCCATTGGATTGCTCTATTTCCGGTTATTTACTACAAAAGGGCAGTGCTGCTAGCGACCCAATTCAATTATTCGGTGTCAATTTAGGATCGGGCCAGTTAAATCTTATCAATGGAAATGTTGCTCCTGGAGTGACTTCCATTAACGCTATTGGATATAATGTTATGGATGGTTTTATATATGGAACAAGTGGCGTTGGTCAACTTATTCGCATTGGGGATGGTGGTATATCCGAGGTGACTGGTATTAATACGCCTTTTACATCGAGTAACAGCGGTGACATTACTCCAGATGGTCAATATATTGTCTTGGGGGGGCTTGCAACAGCGTCTACGCCGGAAGCAAACTATCAATGGGCACAGGTTGACCTCTCCGATAGCTCATCGCCGAATTTTGGAGCCGTTGTTGTTTCGGGTACAGCTCGGCATGCCGGATTTCATGTTAGTGATATAGGATACGTTCCGGGTGCTGGAAATGCAATGTACGCCTTTGGGTTTGGACCTGTCGGGTGTGGAACGATTTGCAGCTCTACAAATATCGCTCGCTTCGATTTATCGACACACACTTGGTCCGTAATCAAAAATCTAGGAAGCGTTGGAAGTAACCAGATAGGAGCCGTTTACGGATCAGACGATGGCTTCCTTTATGGCCATGACAATGACTCGGGCAATATTTATCGCATAGACGTCGTTAACAATGGCCTAGTGCAACTTGTTTCTAGAACAGGCCAAACCACAACTAACAATGATGGAGCAAGATGTATAAACGCAAGTCAACCAATACTCAATTCATCGTCGCCTTTGGACTGTTCGGTATCAGGTTACTTAATCCAAAGTGGTAGTGCAGCTAACAGTCCGATTCAATTATTTGGAGTTGATTTAGGATCGGGCCAGTTAAATCTTATTAACGGGAATGTAGCTCCTGGAGTATCATATATCAACGGAATCGGATTCAACGCAATAGATAGTTATATTTACGGAACAATTAGCGGAGGTCAACTTATTCGTATTGGTAATGGTGGAATTACCGTCACACTACCAATTACAATGCCCTATACAAATATTAATAGCGGGGATATTACTACAGATGGTCAATATATTGTCTTGGGGGGGCTTGCAACAGCGTCTACACCGGAAGCAAACTATCTATGGGCACAGGTAGACCTCTCGAATAGCTCATCGCCGAATTTTGGAGCCGTTGTTGTTTCGGGTACAGCTCGGCATGCCGGATTTCATGTTAGTGATATAGGATACGTTTCGGGTGCTGGAAATGCAATGTACGCCTTTGGGTTTGGACCTGTCGGGTGTGGAACGACTTGCAGCTCTACAAATATCGCTCGCTTCGATTTATCGACACACACTTGGTCCGTAATCAAAAATCTAGGAAGCGTTGGAGGTAACCAAATAGGAGCCGTTTACGGATCAAGCAATGGCTTCCTTTATGGCCAAGATAATGTTTCAGGCAATATCTATCGGATTGACGTTATCAACAATGGGCTAGTTCAGCTTGTTTCAAATACTGGCCAAGCAAGTACAAATAACGACGGAGCAAGATGCGTAGAGGCTTCAGATCCTACGGTTACTATTAGTGGTACTGTTGCTCCTACTAGTACACCCTAAAATTATAATACTAGTGTAATGATACGGTAAATCGATTACATTCCATAATTATGGGTTCGGTTATGTGGGAAACTTATAACAAGAGATATCTTTTAATGGATTCAATTTGATACGAAAGGGGAAAAAGCTACAACTATGCGGCTACTTTTATCCTCTCCGTAATTGTGCTACGCACGATTACGTAATCCTTGTCTACAATTGGTTACTATATATATATAACTTATAATAATTATGTTTGTGTGTGCTTGGGTTGGTACTGCTATAATATTCCCCGGCAAGTACTATTGAAATACGTATAGTTTGCCGAGGCAGATTGTGAATTTATTGGATGTGCAGTACATAGGACAAATATACCGATTTTGTTCCGGAATAGTGTTTGCCATATTATAACGGGACAATATGTAACGGTTTATATCGGCAATATCTTTCTTGTAGAACTTGTGGTAGTAGCAGTGGTAGTAATAGAGTGCTATCCTATTTTTATTGTACGGCCAGACTTGGCGACGGCTATTACCTCCGACAATTACCGGGTAAATACTAGTCTTTTTGAATGCAGTATGTATAAGGGCCTGTTTTCCAGGTCATAAACTCAGTAAGGAGCTCAAGTGACATTAGCACGCTATTGCGGACATTAATTCCAGGCAACTATTTCTTCTATTCACCCGATTTTTCGCCTAGCGCCCTACAACGCCCCGCTATAAATTCTTAGCGCTAATACAGTACAAAAAGATATAAGTAATTATCTTGAGTATAATTCTTGTTGTTCCTTAATATCTTCCTCAATATCTCTCCAAATTCCATTAATACCCCGCCTTGTTGGAAGAGGCTGTACAAAAATTACATCAGCTAACTTATCATCGAGACGGTCGTTTTTAGCCTTATCCCAATCAATACTCTTGCAATTTAGGTGCGCAAGAGGAGGGGTAGTGGAAGTATATCGCACGGACCAGGGAATCAATCAAGCTGTTAGTAACAGCATAAGGGGAACCAGTTAGTAACTGGATAAGAGTGCAAACTTGGTAGTACCAAATTATACAAACGAATGCGATTATTTCAAAAAGGAGAAACTATTCTAAGGGAATGGCTACTGCCTTATATAGGTGTAGAAGTGCAGTAAGGACTGTTCCAGCTTATTCCATAAGTAGGGTAAGCAACATTCCGGCTTATTCCAAGAGGTTCCAGCTTATTCCATAAGTAGGGTATGGAATATTCTAGAATATTCTAGAATGTTCTAGAGCATTCTGTACTATACCTAATTAGGCAAGTATCTCTGACAATAGTTTAGAGAAATAGTATGTTGTATACTATTAGTCAGCTCTGTATACTTACTTATACTCTCAGTATAGTATAGTATATCTGCCAGCAGTAGTACTTCTGACAGTTGCTACTAGTAGTAGCAATAATAGGATAGTATCCTATTTGGGTAGTCTTACTAGTATAAATCCTAGTATTTTAACAATATTGGGTAGAAATCTTGTAGCCTGAAATGCAGTTGCGGTATCCACTATATATAGGGTTTTATTACTGTCTAGATCCATAACATCTACTATAATGTTATAGTTAAATTCCATATTGTCCTTTAATGTAAATTTAAATCTAGTAGGTGCGTTCCCCTTGATTTGGCAATATTGGCAGAATTTGTTTATTAATGCAATCCGGTTATATTCGATATTGTTACCGGAACGTTGCAATAAATTGTATAATTTAGCAACTGATAGGTGCCCAAACCGTTGGTGTATTTGACGCATTTGTACATCCGTTAAATAGATAGCTGCGTTTTCTTCCGGTCTTAGTAAAAACTATAGATGTCCCTATTTCCTAGTTACTGGTATTATAATCTTGCCAGTCTTGGTGTATTTAACGATTTTATTTTTCTGAGAATTAAAATATGCCCCTAGTCGGTCTAGGTCTTGTAGGCATAGTAGGAATAGTGTTTTCGTTCGCATAATATGGAATGTTATTATACTAATTGGTGTATTGACTTTAACAGTACCAATAGATTTAATTGGTTCTGTATCTCCAAATTGTACAGTTACTTCTGTTAAAATACTAGGATTTATACTAGTAAGACTACCCAAATAGGATACTATCCTATTATTGCTACTACCAGTAGCAACTGTCAGAAGTACTACTGCTGGCAGATATACTATACTATACTGAGAGTATAAGTAAGTATACAGAGCTGACTAATAGTATACAACATACTATTTCTCTAAACTATTATCAAAGATACTTGCCTAATTAGGTATAGTACAGAATGCTCTAGAACATTCTAGAATATTCTAGAATATTCCATACCCCACTTATGGAATGTACTGGAACTCCTTGGAATAAGTCGGAATGTTGCTTACCCTACTTATGGAATGTACTGGAACTCCTTGGAATAAGTCGGAATGTTGCTTACCCTACTTATGGAATAAGGTGGAACCTTATGGAATAAGCTGGAACAGTCTTTACTATATTTCTACACCTATATAAGGCAGTAGCCATTCCCTTAGAATAGTTTCTCTTTTGAAATATAATCGCATTCGTTTGTATAAATTGGTACTACCAAGTATACACTCTTATCCAGTTACTAACTGGTTCCCCTTGTGCTGTTACTAACAGCCTGATTGATTCCCTGGTCCGTGCGATATACTTCCACTACCCCTCCTCTTGCGCACCCAAATTGCAAGAACTTCCCCTGTGCGTGTTTTGTTAAGTTGTACTGTAGTTTCTCGTTGCAGTGCCCGAAACTGGTTATACCCTCTAGTTGAGTGTTCTGCTGCTCCTGTGTCTGGAAGGATGCCTTGGAATTAGTAGTCCGAATACCTATCGATAAGGAAGTATTGTACCTGGACTACTGTATCTGTAGTCTTAGGAGGAGGTACCTTGCCTAGTAGTGCATGGTATGCTGCTTGGGTAGTTAGGTACGACTGTATTAAGAATAAATCCTGGGCCTAATTGTGTACTGTATAATTGCTGTATCTTCGGGTGTTACAGTACCTGTAGTGCATTCATTACTATCGTTATTATTTGGTCTACCTTTGTATTCCGTAAGATATAATGCAAACTGTTGTGTATTATTGCCTGAGAATTTACGTTCTCTTTTCCAGCGACTAATTGCTTGTTGTTGTTCCTCTAATGTATGGTTCCGCATCCAGCACCCAGTCTTATTGCAGATATAACACTTTTTCTTCCACTTGTGCTGTGGCCTATTTGGTGTGCCTTGGTAGGTGCCCTGATTGGTGCCTTTGTAGGTGCCTCGGTTGCTACCTTGGTAGGTGCCTTGCCTGCTACTTTGGTAGGTGCCTTGCCTACTACCTTGGTTACAATAGTTGTTATTGTTGTTATATCTCCGATTAACAAAATAGTTTCCTTGTGTACAATTTTCTTTATGTACTTGTATCGAAGTACGTAAATCGGCATATAATTCCTGGAATGTCTTTGCTGGTCATATAAATGCCTGTGCTAATTCTGGTACTTGTTTATATATACGGATTATTGCAGCCATTAATTGACGTTCTCCTAAGTAATCCTGGCCTAATGCCCGTTGGTATATTTGTAACCTTTGTATTACGATTCGTAGAATATCCTGTAGGTCTTTACCTATATTTTCTTCTTAGTCCCTAATTGCTGTAAATGTAATTGTTGACCATTTGTTGTAATATTCTTCGAACCTAATTTCTGTATTAAACTCCTGTTTTAGTGCATTATATATTTGTCCAAAATTCCATTCTTGTTGTATATTCTGTATAGCCTATATGTGTGTATCTCCCTTTAGTATCTCTGTAAATACTGTATGATACTGGCTTGGTTGTATTCTAATTGTTTTACATATCTGCTGGAAATACTTAACTTTGTCGTCCAATATATTATACATTTGTCCAGAAAACATATGTTCCAATTTCTATATCTTTTGAAATTGAATAAAACTCCGTTGGTTAATTTCCTTATTCTGTCTGCGGTAAATTTGCAATACTGGTAGTATTGAGTTATTGTTGTTTTCTTGGGTTATGGTTTTTGTTGGAATTGTATTTTATTGAATTGTAGTATTTACTGTATTTGTTGGAATTGTAGTATCTGCTGTTCGGAATCGGTACGATGTATTGTATTGTATTTTCTCGGTCGGTCGTACAGTATCGTACTGTATGTTATCGGTCGGTCGTACAGTATCGTACTGTATGTTATCGGTCGGTCGTACGGTCGATTGTCTTGTTGTATCCCTTGAATCGGGGGTTTGTGGTACTGTACTGTTAGCTGAGTTACTTACTGTATTACGACTTGGGTTATTAACAATAATAGTTGATAGGTCTTGGTTATTGCTGTTATTAATTGTTTTATTAATAACGTTCCTAAAGAATGGTGAGCAATCTATAAGACAGCTCTCTAGATCTTCAGTATTCCATTCCAATAATTCTGTACTGTTAATTACTTGTACTAGCTGACGTGATATACCTGCGCGCATTATGCCTGTATATATACCGTTATAGCGTAATGCATTTCGGAGTAGTTTTCTTACTGTAACATAGAGACATTTAAACATATCTATAGTCCAGTCCTTGAAATCTGTCTGGAAATCTATATATGCTGCCTCTGTTGATAGTTTCTTGTTCCGTTTGTAACTTGCAATAGCTCGAATAGCATAGGTATTTAAAAATGGTACCAATGCATTCTTATTAGGGATTAAGTCAATGTCGATGTATTTAGCCTTTATTAGTTTTGCCATTGTCTGATCGCAATCTGCACACTCCGAAACGTATGCCATTATTCTTTCTTGTTCTTCTGGTGTCGACCGCTGGTAGTTACTTGATGCGTCCATTGTATTTATTGTAGTTTATTGTTTTTATTATTTGTATTTGTTTTTAATTGTTTTTCTGTATTGTGGTTTTATTCTGACTTGTTGTACTGGTACTGTAGCGAGTGGGGAAGTGGGTTACGTGTCCTTGTTGGAATCGTACACTTATTGCGGGTTGTGCAGTATGACGTATTTCGGTGCGGGGTAATCGGAGGCAATGACGTTGTCGTACTGGGATTGTTGGTTTTGGGATTGTTGGTTTGTGTGATATGATACTCCTAGAAATCTAGTAAATATGTCTCTAGGCACAAGGTAAATATATCTAATGGCCTAAGGTATAGACGAAAAGATAGTCTTAATCTTATTGTAGCAATTAAACTCTAGGTATTAGGCCCGTCTGCTGAATTTACGGACGGATACCTAGTGAATCTAACCCTTTTAGTTGCGTACTGCTACTAGGCTTCTATGGTAGGAAACGGGTAGTAGTATTGTAAACCTCTTTAAGCCTTGCCAATCTGTACTATTCTTTATATACAGCACTAATTAGTATTGGTTCGGTTCTGGGGGAAACTGGTAACAAGAGATCTCTTTCAATGGATTCAATTTGGTACGAAAGGAGGGAAAAGAGGCTGCCCCTAAGCGGCCACTTTTATCCTCTCTATAATCGTGCCCCACACGATCACGTGATCCTAATCTACTATTGGCCACTATATACATACAACACACAGTACCTGCTCTCATGCCCAGGGAAACGGATGCACGGGTGGGAAGATTGCCGCAGACATGAATCGACATTTTTTATCTATACGGGAATCGAGAGCAATGCCAGGGCGACGAGCGAAGCAGCCGATGGGAGAATGCCTCTCCGACCGTGGCCATGCAGCCGGGCCCCCGAGGCATACGTGACGTTTGGCACGACCGCACGATGCGCATTTCCGAGCGAGCAGAGACGGAACATGGCCGGCCGGCGGCGACGAACAGGCCCATTATCAGACCGTCTTGTCCTTGCAGTCGCTCAGCTTCTTCAAATCTCCGAGCGGCATCGACGGGTCTTGCTGGCACCGAGTGGCGCGCGCGATGCAGGCGTCGTTTTCGCTCTGCAGGCTCTTGAAAGGGTCCTCCTCGGTGATGCAGATCTGCACCCTGTCGACGCAGGCCAAGAAGTCGGCCACCTTGGCGTCCCTGGCGACCATGCCGCTGCATCGAAAGACGGCGCGTCGGCACTTGGACGCACCCGCGTCGTCGTCGAAGCGATTGCAGTGGTCGTCGACGGCCTGGTTGCCCGTCGAAGGGCGGGCCGGTTTGGCCGGCGTCGCGGCGACCGAGGCGGTCGGGGACGCCGCGGGCGGTTCCTCTGGCCGTCCCTGCGGGGTCCCGTCGCCTCTCGTGAGGGGAGGGGGATCTTTGCGCGGCACCGACAGGCGGGATGGCCGCTCGACGGGCGCCGCCAACGTCTCGCTCGCCCCGGCATCGGCCTTGGCGACGGGGGAGAGGTCCTTGCTCGCCGACGGAAGGCTCGACGACTGCGCGGCGTCTCCGTCACACGACAAGCCGGCTGACGGTTCGGCGAGGTCGAGCGGGACGGCCGATACCGGGGCCGGCAGGGGCGCGAGGCAGAGGGCGAAGGAGAAGAGCGAGACGGCCCAGGTCGAGGTGAGCATGGCGAAGGTGGTCGGGTTGGGACCGGAAATGGAATTGGAAAGGGCAACGGAATGGGCGTGGAAATGGGACCGACTCTGGTGACGGTCGTATCGAAGCTGTCGCGGTCAGGCGTCTCTCGGGTCCGTCGAGGGTGTCGGCGGCCCTTCTTATAGCCCACGGTCCGTCGGATATCCCGCCGAGCAGGGGCCGGTGGCATCACGAAGCATCGCGAGGCAGGTGACGGGAGGCAGGCGTCGCGAGGCAGGCGTCGTGAGGTAGGCGTCGTGGGCGACCGTCCGGGTTGACCCTCGGCCTCATCCCACAACGGCAGCCCGCCCGCGTGCGAGATGCCGCATGATGCAGTTCATGCACACACACGCATGCGCGGCGCCATGGTCGTGGGTCGACGAGCGTGAGCAGGGACGCATCCGTGGCGGAGCATGGACGAAATCAAATCATGCCGATTCTTGCTCCGGACCGTTCCAGGTAGAGCGGACGAGGCTCCATGCAGGGATTCGCACACGATGGGTGCCAGGAGGGTCCCATGTTTGAGTCGTTCCATGCCAAGGTGGGTTATGCAGCCGTCAGGACGTCGGTGGTGAGGGGGAAAATTGCCCTTTTCCAGAAACAGGGAGCTTGCCGGGAGGGTCGCGGACCTTGATCGGCACGTGTTCCAAGACAAGGATCAAGGCCAGGCAATGATGCACAAGTACTGGCCGGGGCAGTGGGCGTGATGAACAATGCTCGGCACGGCACAGCATGACGAGTGCTGCACGCATCTGGGATTACCGGGCAGTATTGCGTGCTCCGTACTCTGTACGCGAGGTGCAAAGCATGCTCTCCGTAGTTGTGCACAGCACAGCACAGTTTCTGCGTTCAGGTACTTGTGCGTGTGCGGAGCGCTCGGGGGAATATTTCTTCGTGCTGCACTCGGATCGTAAGTACGCGGATGCACCAAGCTCGAGCATCAATACCGCGCCGTGCCATGGTGAACGGCCATGCAGTTCGTAGGGGGCTGCCGCCGTGGGCGTCAAAGGGCCATGGGCATTCGAGATGCGAGTGCCGACGAAAGCGTGCCGACGAAAGCGTGCCGACGAAAGCGTGCCCCGTCAGGGGGGTGAGATTGGGCCCTGCGACACTTGGGACGCCTTGACCATGACGCTCGATGCCGGTGCCATCTGCACGTTGGTTTCAAGTGATGGAGAGAAAGGATGATTCCCGTGGTGGTGCAAGGAAGAAATGGATGGCGGCCACGGCGACGGAAAGCAGGCACGTGAGTTGTGCCTGGAGATGTACCTGCAGCACATGCACAGTGCACTAGGTACTGTAAGCGTGCAGCACATGCACTGTGTATCTAAGCACTGTAAGCGTGTACTATACTTGCAGCACATGCACAGTGCCTAGGTACTGTAAGCGTGTACTTGCAGCACATGCACTGCGCATCTAAGCACTGTAAGCGTGCACTGTAAGAGTACGGGGAACAGGTGCATGCACTGGCAAAGGTCGGAGGTTCATGGATAATATCTCGGCATTCATGCAACCACATGGAAGCACATCTGGACGCAAATCGCACAGCACGAATCGTTGGCGAGCGCAAGGACTCGGTCGCCGCATTCGTGCTCCGTACGTGCCTGGGTACGGGCCACCCACCCTGCTCCCACGGTGTCTGGCCGATTGTCCCACGGTGTCTGGCCGATTATTATCCCACAGTGTCGTGTCCCTCCCTACTTGGACTTGGCCAAGGCGATATGCGGTACTTGTCGTTTCGGCAAATTTGTTACGACATCCAAGTACCCTCCATCCGTCAACCTTGCCAACAGCGGCCGAAGCGCATTAGATATCGCTCCCCTAATCCCACTGTATGTCTCTCGGTGATTATTATCATCCCACCCACGGTGTGTGTCATGACCCCAAGGGCGATCTGCGGCACTTTTACTCTGTAGTCTCGGCAAATTCATCATGGCATCCATGTATTACCTTCCATCAACCATGTCAATAATGTCCGCGTTACCGAGTACTCCGTAAGTACATGCTTAAATCCTACAACTACAGTACATGAACGGATTACGGAGTACTTGCAGCGTGCGTTTTTCCAACACATATCCACGACAGCAACAGATTACGTCATCAGCCAACGCTTTCCATCTACAGGACACTGCCAACACTTATCAAACCGATATTCGAAAGGTTTGCTACTGATTTTTTTCAGTGGTTCTCCTTGTCCAAAGTGCGAGGCGAAATGCGTGTGAGGCGATAATGTAGAAAGGAAATGGCCGTACAATGCAGACCTACTGCGTGGTGTAGGTGTGTAGGTACCTAGGCCGATGTTGCAGGCAGCTGGTGCAACTGTACGGAATAATTACATGAACTCGAGTTGCACATGCATCGTTGCAAGTACCATTCATCACTGTATAAATATAGACCTTAGAATAAGTACAGCAGTAATACGGAGGGAGTACTCTGGGTCGGATCGGCTGCCTACAAGCACATGCACCTCCAGCAGGACCTTGTTACTGCACTGCACCTTTGCCAGGTCACGACGGACATTATGTAAGCCGACTACCGAATTGGGCCAGGAGTCCAGCACACCGTGGGATAATCACCGAGACACTGTGCGATTAGGGGGGGCTCGTCGACGACAAACTTTCCTCGTCAAGGTAACGTCCCTCCGACCCACCACGCCACCCAAGGCAACGAGCCGTCAAACGACTGGACGGCTGGACAGCTGGACGGCTTGACGGCTGGACGGCTTGACGGCTGGACGACAGGCGGACGAGCGTCGTCGATGGTCGTGAATGGCGAGTCGTCGAGAGCCGGCATGGCCTTTGCGGCGGCCGTCGCTCGAGGCGGCGCGGGCTCGTTATAAGACCATCCCTCCGTCCACGCGGCACTCTCCAGGACGAGCCACCGGCACCAGATTCATCTCGTCCAACGATTCCACCACCAGCAGTCTCGTCAACATGAAAGCAATCGTCATCGTCGTCACCGCCCTCGCCGCTGTCGGACTGGCCATCGAATATCCACGATGCAGGAGGGTGAGCTCGCCGCACGACCAAACCGCCATTGACGCTCTCTAATCCTTGTCGCCTAGAAATCCTCCGAGTGCATCATCGCCTGCCCGCACAACCAGTGCCGGCCCGGCTACGTTTGCTGCGTTACCGACTGTGGAGGTCGCATCTGCGTACGTGCACCTGATCGTGCGTGCGTCTTGGCCGATGCCCGTGCTGACGCCCGTGAATGACAGGAACCCATCGAGCCCTTTGAGAACCCGTAAAGGGGGCGCCGTCGAGGGCAGCCGGCTCACCGTCGGCATGCCAAGACGGGCGGCCGAGGTGGCCGAGGCGAGGCCGAGCGAGGGCCGGCGACGCAGTTTGTCACGGCCGAGCGGCGAGCGGCAGCGTGATCTGCTCCGTCGTGGCATTCTTCATCCGACGAGGCCCGTGTCGATGCAGATGGCCGACTGGCGACTCGGCCGACGCCCGATCGGCGTGGGGGCTGTGGTAGGAGTGCCCGCTCCGTAGCTGTCCATTGAGCTGTGCATTGATTGATTCGTGCCGGCATCTCCGTCGTGAAATCATGGCACCCGTCGAAAAGCGTGGCGAGCTGCCTTTGGAGTCTGCCTACCGACTCTTTCCTCCTCCTTCCTCCTCCTTCCTCCTCCTTCCCTCCTTCCTCCTCTTTCCTCCTCCATCGTGCCTGCCGGAAGTCGGCACATGGTGGCATCCACGTGACGTCACCACAGGAGCGAGCCGCCACCACCAAGTGACGGGCGTTTCCATCGAGCACCGTGCAAAGTGCGCCGTTGGTCGAATTGGCACTGTACAGATCGTCACCTCATCTCGAACCCCGCCCCCGACCTGCCAGCATTCGTCTGCGTCGCCCGTCGCCCTCATCGACCGGACGGCCGGCCTTTGCTTCGGGACGGTCGTCAGCCATCGATGATGATGGAGCGGCACGGCTCCTGATCGGCCAGGACCCGACACGACGCGACGCACGACGGGAGCCTGACCAGCCGACGCGGCACCTCGAGCGAGTCGAATCCTCCTCTTCCGCACGCCGACCACGAATGCCCAGTGCCATCCGCGGCCAGGCGGCGGCCGTCACCGAGCAGGTGTCGTGGCCTGGATCCGGTGAGGCGACGTTCGGGACGCCAGCCCGACGCTGACCCGTCCGCACTCCCGGCAGGCCTTGCCGAGAGGGCGACCGCATCGGGCAAGGCGAGCAGTCTGCGACGTCCAGGGGCCCCCGGCACCCGAGCGAGTCGACGACGGTGCCGCCAGCCGACGCTCGTCCCGGGCACCGTCTACCCCTGGCCGGCCCACGAACACACACCACCGCGTAGGAACGTTTCAACACACACAGGGGCTTCTGCTGCCACCACCGTCGCCGCCGCCGCCGCCGCCGCTAGCGGCACCGATGCATCCGAATCGGGAGCCACGCTGGTGCGGCGGGTCCGCGTGCGAATCGCAGCTGGCACCCCTGCGGTCGGCAGAGCAGGATGGCCATTCCCCAAGTGCCCTCCCCTCGGCGTGAAACGAAAGGGGATCCGGCAAAGGATCGTGCTACGTGGCACCGTGCACCGTGTGGGTTCGACTGCTGCCGAGTGGCGGTACGCATGTCTTGATGGCCGTCAAGGCCTCTGCACGCCGCCGTCGTCGAGCAAACGACGGTGCACAAGGTCCGTCAAGAGCGAGCTGTGCATCTCCAGCTTGCCGTGCATCATGGACGCCGTCGGGGCCATACGAGCACCTCGCCGTCCATGGACGCCGTCGGGGCCATACGAGCACCTCGCCGTCCATGGACGCCGTCGGGGCCATACGAGCACCTTGACGCCGTCGGGGCCATACAAGCACCTTGCCGTCCATGGACGCCGTCGGGCCCATACGAGCACCTTGCCGTCCCCGAGTGGCCGGCCACGTCTGCGCGTACCGACCTTGGCCCGCGCATAATTCGAGACGGATCCTGCAACCGCAAAGGAGCACTCGTCCCGAGGACGGCGGATTCGATCGCCCCTCCGCCAACCCACCTCGTCCCTCGACTCGCTCCTCCACGCGAATGGGCCTTGTCCGAGCATTCGCAAGCATCGAGGAAATCATTGGGCAGACAGTCCGACTGGAGTGCCGGGTTCGTGCTCGTCACGTGCAGCAGCCGTATGACATGACGCCGTCATAGCAGCCTGCATTGTACCCTCGGCTGCGCATGAACGGCATCCGCCATGTCGGCCACGTCGATGAGCCATACTTGCACCGTACTTGGCAAAGATGCAGGCAGGCATGGGCGGAGGACTGATGGCTGGGTGGTGCAGTGTTGGTATCTGAGGAGCCCTCTGCCTCCTGTGATGAACTGACTCCTAGCCTTGCAAGTATAGGCAGCCTTGTCACATGACCTGTGTTTGTGTCCTGGCAGAGGTTTGCTCGGAATTCCGTACCGTATGAGCGCACAGTGTGAGGGGCAACCCGCCTCGGTATGATGACATGGATGTGCATGTACGAGAACATGGACATGTATCATGTATGTATATTCTTATCTGCACTGTGCAGAGTATAGAAGATGTTCTAGTACATGAACATGCATGTAATTACTCGTACAGTACCGAGTATGCATACACGCAAGTACATGCATGCCTCGTGTGTGTTCATGGAGTGCACTGTATGTCTTAATACTTGAAGGTTATCAGTATTGCCTGCGCATGTACCTGTACCCCGTCCTCAGTACCCGGTATGGGGTATTTCCAGTAAATGTACTTACGGAGTACTTGAGTACAATAAGTACTTACTCCGTACTGTACATGCACACAAGTACATATATCCTAATGTGGAGTAAGTAAGTACAGCATACAAGTACATATATCCTAATGTGGAGTAAGTAAGTACAGCATACAAGTACATATATCCTAATATGGAGTAAGTAAGTACAGCATACAAGTACATATATCCTAATACGGAATACACTTGAAGAATACGACATGCTGATTGGCCATTGGGGGCGTGGGGCGCCTCGCGTCAGCATGACGTCACCATCCGTTCCCACCGCCGGTTCCAATCCCGCTCCGTGCAGAGTGCGCCGTTTGCCGAATTGGTACTGTGCACTCATGGTCGTGTTGCCTCGCCGCTGGAGACTCCCTTCTGCCCAAATGCCTCGTCCGTCATCCATCATCACCGAGCGACACCGTCACAATACGACACGACAGGCGCAGAACCGATTTGCCCGACCAATCGTCGCAGCATGTTGAGCTCGCTGTCCTCCAACGCACGCCGTGCATGCGCCGCACGATGCCTGCTTCGCGCCGAGCCGGCCAAGACGATGGGCCTCCAGCCTCCTCGCCGGTTGTTTGCCGCCCAGTCATCGCGGCGGCCGTCGAGCGGTGGACCGGGCCAAGGCACGCAGACGACGGCGTCGGCGGAGAAGCGTGAGCGTCACCCGACAGAGTCCGAAGAGGACATTGCCGCCGATCGCTCCCGCGTCGACCCTCTCCACAGACGGCGCCCGACCGAGAGCGAGGAGAGCGTCGCCGCCGACCGCCTGCCCGAAGATCCGCTGCACCCCCCCAAGGCCGATGGACGCGCCCGTTAGCCGTGGTCGAGATGGCTCCGTTCAGCACACGCCGTTGCCGCCGTCGACGACTTGAGGAGGAAACCATCTTTGCGTCATGAGCTGACGGGGAAGGGAATGCATCGACCAAGGTGCCGCAGCCGATCGGTGCCATGATGGACCGGTTCCCCGTCGAGCTCGCAAGAACCGGCCGATCAGCGATGCAGACAATACTGCGGCAGAGTGCTCTCTTGTCAAGTATGCACCATGACTATATTACACCGCGCCCATTATGGCGAGACTAGAGTCCCCCGTCGACTGCCGGCGATGGTCCAGCGGCGAAATGGTTCGGCGCCGAAAAATGACTGCGTTTGGCCGAAATGGCTCGTCGACGGCGTGTCGGTCCAATGGCTGCTCATGCTCCCTCGTGCCAGTCCAGGTGCTGCTCGTGCTCCCTCGTGCCGGCCCAACCGCTGCTCGTGCTCCCTCGTGCCGTCCATCCTTTGCCCGCCGAGTTCTGCTTCTCCTTCTAGTCCTCGGCTGCCTCTTTGGCTAATGCCACCCCGGCCAGCCTCCTATTCCACCAAGTCCTTGTCCACCTCCCTGGCCAAGGCGGCGGCCCCGAGCCCCTCGGCGACGAGCTTGAGGATCGCGTGGTCGTCGTGCCCCATCATCTGCCGGCCGATGGCGTACGCGCCGATCGCCTCGGCCGTGAGGTCCCTGCCGTGACTCTCGCGACGGGTGCCGTGGTGGCGCCGGGGGCTCGCCGAACCTTGGCCGCCGTCGGAGCTGCCGTCGGCGCTGCCGTCTCGATGGTGACGTTTGCCGCCGCGCTCGCGTTCCCGATCCTCATCCTCGCGGAGCATCTTGTAGGCGCCGACGGCGATGGCACCGGCGATGGCGGCCTTGACGTAGTGCTCCTGGGCGTTGCCCGGTCGGTGGTCGCGGTTGTCGCGGACGCCCTGCATGATCTGGTCGGCCATGCCGACGATGCTGGTTCCTAGCACGGCCGTGTCCACCCGAGGCATTCCCGACATGACGCGGCGGAGCAACGAGCGGCCGATGGGCCTCGCACGTCACGGTGAGCGTTGTGCCTCTCAAGGCAAGGACGGAGCGGATCACGAATAGCTTGACGGATGTACGGGCGAGTGCGTGTGCCCCTGCGTGTGCCCCTGCGTGTGCCCCTGCGTGTACGATGTTGAAGACGCCGCGCGCCCACTGGAGGATCGATGGCGGATGTGCTCGGATTGAATCGTGCCGTGCAACGTCAAAATCTCCGACGCGAGGACAATGGCTGCGAGTCAAACGGGCACGCCTCGCCAGCTCCGGACAGGCATGGCGGCGGTGGCAGGCGCATATAAATCCGTCACCATCGCTCGGCAACCTTGGG
Organism: Drechmeria coniospora; assembly: GCF_001625195.1. Classification (NCBI taxonomy): domain Eukaryota; kingdom Fungi; phylum Ascomycota; class Sordariomycetes; order Hypocreales; family Ophiocordycipitaceae; genus Drechmeria; species Drechmeria coniospora. The sequence goes on along the minus strand of NC_054389.1, from coordinate 12,223,622 downwards.
ATGCCCAACCGTCAACCGTCGAGCTGCCCTGGCTCGGACGAAAATCGACGGCGGACAACCTCCCCCTCTCGCGACCCGTATCCTCGCACGATCAGGCCACATGCAATGCGACACACGGATGCACGGCGCGCCAGAGCTGTCGATGGGGTGACATTCACGGGCCGCTCCATCAGCTCTCACCACGGCTCGGACGGAGAGGGGGCTGACGTGGACGACGTGCCTCGCGGGGGTCGCCATGGCACCGGTCGGCCCCCGGGAGCCACGGGCGGTGGCCTGATGGCAGCTCGATGACGAGTTGCCCCATTCGAGGTGCGTCTGCCCTCCTCTGCGCTCACCCATGCACTCGCGCGAGGGGAAGTGAATACGAGCTTCGACGGAAGAGGTGTTTGACTTGTGACCGGTCACATCCATTGCGCCTGACCCTTGCGTGGTCGTACAAGGTGCAAACTTCCGACCTCAGCCTTCTGATCGAGCACGCGGTCCTCCCCTCCGACGTTGCGGCGGCTCGTCAGACGATGGCGACGCGATGGCGGCGCGTCGGGTGCGGCTTCGTCTTGGGCACGACGATGCGCAGGATTCCACCCTCAAGCCGGGCCGTCACGGCCTCGCGCTCGACGCGCTCCGGAAAGGCAAACGTCCTGGAAAACTCGCCGACGTTGCGCTCCGAGATCCAGTACTTTGCGTGCCCGTGGCCGTTGGCGTTGGCCGGCTCGGTCTCGGCGCTGGGTCCGGTGCCGGGTGCGAGCCCAGGCGGGGGCGAACGGCCTTCCGGGGCCCCGCCGCCGACGGACCGCCCGCCATCCATCGTCGGCGGCTCCGCCGGAGACGGCGCATTCTCGTGCGCCGGGCCGGCCTCGCACGGCAGGTCGTGCTCGTACTCGCGGGCGACGCGGCCCCGGACGACGAGCGTCTGCGGCTCCGTGAACTCGATGGTCACATCGTCCTTGCGCGCGCCGGCAAGCTCGCCGAGGAGCTCAAAGGAATCCTGGCGCTCGCGCATGTCGAAGTTGGGCATGAAGACGTGATGGACGCCGTCGCGGTGGCGCGCGTGCTCGTGGTGGAGGCCGAGCTGGCGGGAGTACTTGTCGAGATCCTGCAGCAGGTGCATGACGGGCGCCAGGCTCGGCTTGGACGTGACGGATGCCGGCAGGTAGTCCATCGGCAGGCTCGGTCGACAAAGGGTACGGTGGAGGGAGCAGCGTCGGCCACGTCGGCGAGCGGGACGCGCTCGGCTTATATGGACGCATCCGTAGTCGTAGCCTTTTCTTCTCGTCCACGAGGGCGTCGCCCCATTGTCGTCCGACCATGCCCCCTTCCCGCCGCGGGACGGAGGGGAGCGACGACGACGACAGGTGGCCTCGGAGGGGCCCGGAACCAATCCCACGTCGTCTGACGGATGCATGTTCCCGCGGCGCAACGGATGGGGGCGATGACGAGGACGGCCGGCCCAAAAGGGTACCGACACCCATGCCAGGCCATCGGACAGGTGCCCGTTTCCGCCGTGGAGCAGGTTCCCGCCGTGGAGCAGATGGGAACCATGAAGCGGACGGGTGATTGTCAAAGGGGCCAGATCCCATTGCCGGTCGTCCGACGAGGGCACGATCCTGCCATGGAGCCGATGGGAGCGACACGCGGGACGGTTGGCCCTTGGGGGCATCGGTACCCATGCTGGGTCAGTCCCTTGCTCGCATCGGGGGACAGGGTTCATGCTGCTGCCATGGCGGTGACTCGTCAACATGCCGCGGCCTCGACCGTCCACGGCACCGACATGGATGACGACGGCTGTGCTCGGACGTCAGGCGAGAATGAGCCGATGGCGGTCGAGGTCGAACGGATCCCCGGTCACGCATGCCACGTCACGGCGGCCATGGCTGACCATCCGGGAGCGCCGCGACTGTTGGTTGGCGGCCGTGGATGGTGACTGGATGGTCACTGCAGAGGGCAGAGAACACACGGCGGCCAGGCCAAGAGCAGCGATGGCACGTCGGAGGTGCCCATGGCGGCCGTGGCCCTGGTGTTGGGGGAGCTTGCCGCGCCCATGCTTTACAAGATGCCTTGGCTCGTGTTTGTTGCCATGGCCGTGACTGGTATAGGCGTGCAAAAATCGATGAACCACCCACGCTTGTCCGATATACGCACCGGGGGCGGCGGGCAAGCAGTGAGAAGCGGATGGGACGTGGGAGAAACGGCTGGTTGGCGGCGAGCAGTCTGTTTCCTCCTCAGCCGCCGTTGGTTTCGGTGCCCGCTTCGAGCTGTCGACGGCGGCCAAGGCTTCGTGATTGATGAGGGGCAACGATGGGCGGCAAGGGAGCGGACGGCATGCGATGAAGGGTGCGCCCGATCGATGATGGGGCCGGCTGATGTCGTGGCGAAGAGAGGCAGATCCAACGACGGCGAATGAACGGAGAGCGTATAGTGTGTAGGGTTTAGGGCTTGTCACGGCCTCTGCGGGGGAGTTGGAAACGGGACTCGCTGACTCACAGGACTTGCTGACTAAAGAGGCTTCCCGGTTAACGCGGTTAACGGGACGTGCTGGCGAACGAGACGTGCTGGGCATCGGGACTTGCTGGGCATCGGGACTTGCTGGGCATCGGGACTTGCTGGCCAACGGGACGATCTAGCGAACGAGATTTGCTGGCAAACGAGGCTTCCTGGCAAACAGGTCTTGCTGGGCATCAGACCGTGCTGAGCATCAGGTCGTGCTGAGCATCATGTCGTGCTGGACATCAGGCCGTGCTGGGCATCGGGACTCGCTGGCTAATGGACGTTCTAGGGATTTGCTGGCAAACGAGGTTTCCTGGCAAACAGGTCGTGCTGGGCATCAGGTCGTGCTGGGCATCAGGTCGTGCTGGGCATCATGTCATGCTGGGCATCATGTCGTGCTGGGCGTCGGTCGTGCTGGGCATCGGTACTTGCTGGCTAACGGGACTGCCGCGCATAGCTGTGTTCGCCTGTTAGCCCACAAGTCGCGCGTGCCTCTCAGGCCACCCTGGCCATCGGCGTGTCCGGTGACGTCGGCGGCCGGCGGGCTTGGCGTTTCCGCTTCAGTGGCCGAGAGCCCCGCCCTGCGCTGTAATCCCAGGGCCTCTCGAGACCTTTTTGCCCTGCGACGCCGCCAAGGCCAGCGCACGATTGCCCGCCCCAGGGCCCCTCCTGGGCGCTACTGACCACTGTGAGCACCGACGGACGCCTACGCTCGTAGGCCGGCAGTGCAGCGGTGGCCAGCTGCTAGGTTCCGCTGCATCACCCGTCCCCCCCCCGACGAGGGGTATGCGACGTGCGTGTTGGCCTCCTCGCAGTAGCCGTTCGGTCGACGCCGCTTCCCAACCTCGAACAAACACTCCGTTTCTGACGAAACACGGTGCTGCTGCGGCCGAGAAACAGAACAGCGCCGGGCGGGGCGTTTCGAGCGTCAAACGGTGCCGCAAGCAGGACGCGCGTCTGTTGATGCGTAGTCTCCGATTCGACTCGTCGTCCGGATCCTCGCCCTCGGGCACTTTGCTTCCCTGCCGTGACGGTTGGCGATCCCTGGCCGTTGGCGATCCCTGGCCGTGGCCGTTGGCGATCCATGGCCGTGGCCGTTGGCGATCCATGGCCGTGGCCGTTGGCGATCCATGGCCGTGGCCGTTGGCGATCCGTCGCCGTCGCCCTTCGCATCCTGTCCGTTGGCGATCCGTCGCCGTCGCCCTTCGCACCCTGTCCGTTGGCGATCCGTCGCCGTCGCCCTTTGCACCCTGTCCGTTTGGTCCTGGCACAAACGGGTGGCCGTCGATCGGATCGGGGTGCCGAAGGGGAGACCCACAGCTTCCCACGATGGAACGTGGCTGGCCCCGGACGCCGCTGAACGGCGGGCGCCAACCCGCAGCCAGCGGCCCCGCCACCCCGCAACCCCGCAGTCCGCCACGGGTCACGGTTGGCCGGCGCTGATCCCCACCCGCCGCTAGCTCGCCCGGTGAACATGTACATCGGCAGTACTTGCGCCGCGGCGTATGCATGTACATGTGCGCGCACGGATGCGCCGACGAGTACTCCGTGCCGGCGCTCACAGGCGTACAGGACTTGTACATGTCCCTCCGGCACCCACCGCTTGTACACGCAGGTACTCGTCGCCGCCGCGTGCGTGTGCGAGTACTTGCACCTACCGGCGGTAGACTCACCATCCACACCCGTGATGGCATGTACGTGGCCTGTACCGATCTGCATGTACTCCCACCGCCGCGCGCGCCGCCGCTGGTACATGTCAGCCGTGCTTGCGAGTACAACGGAGCACGGGGCTGCCAGGTCGGTACGTACCGCCAGTGCCTGTATCAGATCAGGACGACAGCCTCGTGTCTCATCATGACAAGGTCCCTGGGAAACGTCAACGACGCCACGGCCGTTCCTCCTCGTACTCCTTCCAGCCATGGCACCCGCGCCGGCGACGGGGCGCCAGCTCGCTCATCCCGGACCCTCTGTTTCATCCGAACAAGCGGAGGCGAAACAAACAACGTCGTCGGAGGCTGAGCACGCCAAACGTCGTTTACGCCGTCCTCGTCGGTGATGCTGCCGATTCATCAGTATAAAGGCACGCGCTCGCCCGTCTCATGGACTCTCTCATCATCATCAGCAAACCAACCACCACAACTACCACAGCAACACCAGCACCAACACCAACACCAGCACCAGCACCAGCACCAGCACCAGCACCAACACCAGCACCAGCACCAGCACCAGCACCAGCAGCAACAACACCAACAACACCACCACCACCACCACCACCTCAAAATGCAGTACCTCACCTACCTCTCCCTCGCCTCGGGCGCCATGGCCGGCCTCATCCCCGCCGTCCACCTCGGCGAGCCGGCCAAGCGCGACGTCAACACGGTCAAGACGGTCATGACCAACGTCGCCAGCCAGATGAACGAAATCGACCACGCGCTCCAGAACCTCGACACCGACGTGAGCGGCGTCATCGCCGCCTCCAAGAAGCTCAACAAGATGCTCCAGGACGGCACTGCCGAGATCAGCAAGTCGGGCATGCTCGACGCCGGCGCGCCCTATGACCTCTCGGGCACCGCCGCCTCCTTCCTCGCCACGGGCCACCAGCTCCAGGCCGACATGATCCGCAGCCGGCCCAAGATCGCGGCGGCCAACGCCTGCGACGACGTCCGCGACAACCTCGACGACATCGCCGACAACACGCACCTGCTGCTCCAGGCCGCCCTCTCCAAGTTCCCCAACGGCCTGCTGCCCATCATCGACCCCGTCATGGACCTGCTCGAGGAGATTGTCATCGAGGCCCAGGAGACCTACGCCGACGCCAAGTGCGTCAACAAGGACGGCTCGGGCCGCGCTCAGGTCGGCGTCAAGAGCAACTCGGTCCAGAGGAGGAGCGTCGAGCTCGAGCGTCGCGATTTCCTGACCAGCCTCATGACCATGGCCGCGCCCCTCGTCCCCATGTTCACCAAGTTCATGTCCGCCCTCTCCCCGGCCAAGACGACCGTCAAGAGGGACCTCGAGCGCCGCAGCTTCATGGACATTATCATGCCCATGGCCAGCTCTCTTCTCTCCATGGCGGGAAAGAGCTCGGCGACGACCACGACGACCACGGCGGCCAAGGCCCCCGCCGCTGGCAGCTCGTCCCTGGGCGGCATGAGCTCTCTCCTCAGCGGCTTCACCTCGCTCCTCGGCGGCCTCGGCAAGAGCAGCTAAGGTGCCGGTGTTTTCTTTTCCACCCGTCCTTGATTTTTTTTCAACATTTTCTCTTTTCATTCCCCACGCTTTAGCGTCGTCTCAGTTGTTTGGCCGATTCTTTGTTTCGGAGCAGGTTTAGCATGTTTGCGCACCAATTTCTTCCACATTTATGACATGGGTTTAGCATAGAGTTTGATCAATTGCATGAATTCATTGTATATTTTCCACTTTCCACGGTGCTTTTGCTGTCGATTCCCGACTTCCATTGTCGCAAGCAGATGTGATGCCTCTCTCTGCCACTTCGAGGTTGCAGGTCTACCGTGATGGTGTCGAGAGTCGGCAGGACGAAGGCGAAGGCGATGGCGGGCTTGGGGTGCCGACTGTATTTGCCATGTGCCCAGGCGAGGATGGATGGTGCCGTGAATACCGGTTCGAACGGCCCATCATCGTTGAGCTTGTGACCTTTTTTTATGGCGAGAGGGTGGGAGGGGAGTGGATGAGAGTCATGTTGGATGGAGGGCATTTTGGAGGAAAGGCAAAAGGCAGTTTGGAGGAAAGGCAAAAGGCAGTTTGGACGAAGGCAGTTTGGACAAAGGCAGTTTGGATGGAAGCATTTCGGATGGAAGCATTTCGGATGGAAGCATTTCGGATGGAAGCATTTCGGATGGACGGCATTTTGGAGAAACGGCAGTTTGGACGCGAAGCATTTTGCAACGAGGCCATACTGTACCTACCATCGATTACGTAATCAGACTGCACCGTCACTGTTACTTCCAAAATAATCGCCTTTGCAAATTCCCGGATAACTCTTGGTTTCAACTTCTTTTACCAGCAAGAGTGTCGCCCTGTCACGCTCATGCACGGCGACGTCCCGATGCGCACACCATTTCTCGCACGCACGCAATGGCCAAGGCAGAGGGAGTTGGATCAGGAGGTGGCAACGGACGCATCACAAAATGCCCACGGCTTTCCTCCCGCCCAAGGACGACGGTCACGCATATCCGGCGGCCAACAAAATGGCGACAAAAGTGGTATATGTATTATATGTAAAACCATGACAATAAGACATGCTCGCTCGTAGTCGGAGTATCCACGCCGCTACATGATGGCCGGGTAAAAAAACAATGCAGACACACTCCCAGGCTCCGTCGATGGCGCCCTCTCATCTCATGCCTTGGCCAGCTCGTCTCCCATCCAAAAACTCTGGCTCCCCGGGTTCCAGGCGATAAAGGTCATGTAGAGCAGCAGGCCGATGTAGCCGAGGGCGCCGACGCGGGACAGGTCCACGTCGGCGACGTCAAAGGCCACCAAGTCGCCCGTCGCGGCCGTCGCGTTGTCGGTGTCGAGCGCGTTGACAAAGACCGTTCCCGGCACCAGCGAGAGCTCATGGCCGGCGTCGGGGTACTTTTCCACGACGACACGGGGCGGCGCGTCGTCGACGGGTGTGAGCTTCGGCGTCGCCACGGTCGGTGGTGTGGCGGCCACGAGGTCCGCCGAGGGCGTCGCCATCGCCGCGTGCGTCGCCTCGAGCAGCACGAAGGCGGCGAGGAAGAAGTGCCGCATGGTGGCGGCCGGAGATGGGACGACGAAGGGTGCGTGAGGCGCGGCAGATCAACTGCGGCGGTGCGGTGCGGTCGTCGAGCGGGAACGAGGCGGCGCTGGGGGCGACGGGGGGGTGCGATGGCGTGTCGAGCAGCTTGGCCGGACAGAGAGAGTATGAAGGCGTACGAGCACAATGCCCAAGCAGGCCGAGCGTCGACGACGGAATGGCGAGGAAGCAAGCGAGGAGAAGGTGAGAGGGGCGACAAAGGGCGACGAAGGGCGACGAGAGTCGACGAGAGTTGAAGGAGCTCGGCGCGTGAGACGAGAAAAGGCCAGCGACGGCAAGAAGAGGAATGAAAAAAAAAAAAAAAAAAAAGCGACGACGGCAACGGTGGCAGCCTTGCCAGAAGACAACCTCGCCGGCTTATGCGCTTCCTCGGAGCATGGAGGACCAGTGCAGTTTGCACCTGGTCAGAACGAAGCGAGGGGACGGGGGACGAAAGATGCGTCTTCTCCATGCCGGCGGGTGCAGCAGGCGGACACGTTATATGCACGCCGCGAGGGAACGCAGGCAAACAAACGGGCGACCCTCGCGGCGGGTGGAGGTTTCCGAGAATGAGACGTCTCAGCTAGACACGTCGGCCCAAACCAAACGCCCTCGTCGAGAGAGGATGGGGGGGGAGGGGGGCGGCGACGCTTCGTGGGGAGGACGGGAGGGGGAGGTCGGGAGGGGGAGGTCGAGGTCGTTGCTCGGTGGCGAGAGCGCAGGTGGCACGGAAAAGGGATCGCCCGGGCCGCCCACGGTGCGGCGAGGTGCCGTCCACGACGAGCAGGTACCTCATGGCTACGGCCGTCCGGTCGGCACACGTACCGCAGGTGTCATCGGTACCTCGCGCGTGGGCAGGTTCGTCGGGACAATGCTTGTAGACGGTACCTGGAGCCCAGACACCCAAGTACCACGGGGTACTCTGCACAGTGAGGAGAACAGTACCGGCACGTTGGCGTTTGTCGCCCGCCCGGCGTGCGTCGAGCGCCTGCCGTCCGGCTCCTGGGGACCCCATCGTTCCTTCTTTCCTGCCGTCAAACACGATTCTCGATACGGAGCCGTTTCGGATTGCGCCTGCCGCCGGGGGGGGGGAGGGGCCAGCCAACCAGCATCGCCGTGGGCGTCGGTGGTGGGGCCGCGAGTTGGGATGTAACAGGGGCGGGCATACGGAGCTTGGTGCGGCGTGGGCCGGGTACTTTCGGCGACTCCGCAGACGTCTCCAGCGGGTCCCCGCGACAGCTCCGTACAGTACAGTGCCCTACACGCACCTTGGCATCAGCACACCGACAGCAAGTATTACGCCTACGGCAATTACACATACAACAAGCTCACCTACAGCAAGCACTCCTAGGCAAGCTCTCCTAGGCGAGCTCTCCTACAGCAAGCACACCTACAGCAAGCGCATCTACAGCACGTGCACCTACTTACAGCAGGCACTGCTACAGCAAGTACCCTACAGCAAGTACACCTACAGCATGTACCTAGTAAGTACAGTACACCTACAGCAAGTACACCTACAGCAAGTACCTAGTAAGTACAGTGCACCTACTGCAAGCACACCTACTGCAAGCACATCTACAGCAAGCACATCTACAAGTGCACCTACTTACAGCAAGTACACCTACAGCAAGTACACCTACTGCAAGTACACCTACTGCAAGTACACCTACTGCAAGTTCACCTACTAGGTACGCAAGTACACCTAAGGCAAGCACACCTACAGCAAGCGTATCCACCGCAAGTACACCTACCGCAAGTACAACTGAGGCAAGTACACCTACAGCAAGCGTATCTACCGCAAGTACACCTACCACAAGTACACTTACAAGAAGTACACCTACCACAAGTACACTTACCACAAGTACACCTACCGCAAGTACACCTAAGGCAAGTACACCTACAGCAAGGTCACCTACCACAAGTACACCCACCACAAGTACACCCACCACAAGTACACCCACCACAAGTACACACCTACGGCGAGTGCAACTGCTCCGGGCACCTCGCTGGGCACCAACACATTCTGGGTCACGTGCACTGGCCGACCCGCCGCGCTGGCCACGGCCACCATCGTCAGGCTACCGATCTGGAGCGACGGCACCTCGCGCTCGCAAGGACGCCGTGGCCGCATCGGATCGAGCTTTTGAGCGCCTCGTCACCCTGTCCGAAGCCGTGCCGAGGCGGCGACCCAACTCGTCGGGTGGCCAGGCGAAGCGGACTGGGCACCGTCGTCGGCGAAGCAAAAGGCGGGGCGCTGCCTGCATCGCGCACGGAGGCGGGCAAAGGCAAGCCCGTGACGGAGCGCTGACGTAGGTGTCCGTGTCGGGTGAGCCGGCGGCGTTTTCATTTCTGCGGCCGCGCAACGCACCATGTGCGTGCCCAACCAAGTGCTGTTGGTGTCATGTACCATATCAGTGATGTGATGGATTTTGAGCACGGAGTGCAGAACCAAGCGCGGCAGCTCGCAGTGGTTGTCGTTGTACTGCACGAGCACGGCGCGGGCTGGGTGCAGGCCTCTGTGTGCCGAAGGCTGCGTTCATGCCGCAAGTACTAGGTACTTGCGTCGACAGGTACCGGTGCCGTGGGTGTGCTGAGACCGACCATCTCAGGCTCGCACTCGCATGTCCTCGTCTGCATGGCACGGCAAGCTAGATTGCTGGCCACCTGCACCGTCATGCTTGCTGCCATGAAACACGGCACTCGGTACGGAGCGGAAATGCGACCGCAAGCACGCGTCGACGTGCAATGCTCGCGCTGCAAGGACGACTTGCTCGGGTGTGCTGCGGGCATTATTAAGTACTCCATCCGTGGGTGCCGAGGTACTGGGTACCTACCTACCTTGTGCTTGCCTGTGCCTGTGCTGTACGTGTAGGGGAGTCGCAGCAGTGTGCTCCGTACGCGCAATCAGGTACCTCGATGCGCTGCATAAGTGCCGCATACGACAAGTACACGCGTGCGCGCCGTCGCAACCCGGCATGGTGCGGCGAGGAACGGCCACGGAGGTGTCGGCACGACGCGGCACGCAAATGGTTCCGAGGCCCGTCTCCGGCATCGCCCGTCCGCCGCCGGTGGTGCCAGGACGCCCCAAGACTCCTGTCGTCCACCGATGCCCTCGAAGCACTGCGCGGCGCGAGACGAACGGCACATGCATGCGCGTCGCAGGCGTGCCATGGACGGACGCACTCGGTCCACCGATTTCCGGTGTCATTCGCGACGAAATGCACACACATGCACACCGGCGGCACACCACCTCGTGGCGGCCCAAGCCGACGGGAGGCTTGACGATGCCACGACGGCGACACCTACGTCACGACCGCCGCCGCAAGGAAGGGCATGAACGCATGCCAAGCCGCGACGGGCATGACGCGAGAAAGTCAAAGTGCGGCCCAAGGCCCGAACACGGCCGTCTGCTTGCAACCTGAACCTTGTCTCCCGCCGCAGACTGCTTACAGCACGAGCGCCGGCGCCCACATGCACTCGTCGGCATGGCCTGCGTGCAAGTACACTTGATCTTGGGGTACAAAGGACGGAAGCTTGGGTGCTTGGCCGACGGCGAAAGCGGCGTGTGCGCGTCGTGTCATGCGCTACCTGGCAGGTACCATTCCTCAGCGGTACCTGGGCACAGCCTGGCTGGTAGGTACTATTACCTACTAGGTACCTAGTACTGATATTTACCCAGCACACAAGTACTAGGTGCCTAGTAAGTTGGTAGTACGAGGTTAGCACTACCTAGGTTAGTACTATCTGCTAGGTACCTACGGACGGGGAGCTGCCTTGGTGCTGGGGGTGCTGTTGGTGGGCAGGCATAAGCATAAGCCGGCCCCTGGGGACGCACACCTAGGTACTGCGGTACTGGAGGTTGGCACATCTCCTGCTGCCAGGTGGCGGTACGGTACGGTACAGTTCTAGGTGCCTATAATCAATGCACCGCCTGCACTGAATACGGTACAGTTCTAGGTGCCTACAATTAATACACCGCCTGCACTGAATACGGTACAGTTCTAGGCCTATAATTAATACACCGCCTGCACTGAATACGGTACAGTTCTAGGCCTATAATTAATACACCGCCTGCGCTGAAATGGCGTGCGCAGTCATGGTCCGGAGTGGCTGTCGTTGTGCTCCGTGCTACAAGCAAGTATTACAGCACTTGCGCCGCGCCCACCGTCGTGGCACCCCCTGGCCTGTACGCAGCCCTCGGCGCCCCTGCGCTTCAGGCCATGCCACCCCATGATCCGGCATCCCGCCGCAGAAGATGACGACGACTTTCCAACCGACCCACCCCCGACGGCAAAATACGGTAAATCAACATCCATCCCGTTCCCTTGGCGCCGTCGCGCTCGTCGTCGCGCGGTGCTTGATGGGATGATGCGGATGGACGGTTCACACCATGTAGTTGTAACGCCTACGACGTACGGACGGTGCAGTACGGGGCAGTGTACATGTACATGGCTGTAGATGTACTCTGCATTCGGTACAAGGAAGCAAGCATGGCGACGGAGTAACGGTACTTTACACCGTCCTTGTGCCGTATTTCTTGCCTGTACAGTACTTGTTCTCGATATCTATTATACCTTAATACCATTAATACCATCCGCTGCTTGACGACTGGCCTCGTTCTCCTCCTTGCTCACGTGCCACCCTCGGCCTGCTCGCCTTTGTCAGCACGTTGGGCCTCGACGGAAGATCGGCGAGAGCGGTACGTACCCTCGACGAGCCACTGGCACAGCCACACCGCCGCCTGCCACCATTCGAGTGACCTTTCCAATCGACCGCTCGCGAATCTTGCCCCTCTCTTCTCTTCTCCCACCTCGTCCCGTGACGCCAAACTCTGACCTCGAGAACCCTGATCCCTGAACGCCGACGGCCGACGACCGACGACCGACGACCAGACGCCATCAACCCACGCCGCCGTTGCGATACTAATATCACGTCCCTCGGCCGCCCGTCCATCGTGTCGTTTCGACGCCTTCCTGCCCTACCGCAAACTCGCACGCCGACCGCTCCCGTACCGACCGCTCCCTACCAACCGCTCCCGTATCAACCGCTCCCGTACCAACTGCTCCCGTACCAACCGCTCCCGTGCCGACCGCTGCCGCACCAACTCCTCCACTGCCGACTTCTCCCCCCATGCGTCCTGCGAGACGGTCCCTCCACCAGCACCATCGTCGGCCGAGCGGCCGGCATCTCTCCCTGCGGCACTGAGGACGCCGCCGATCAAAGGGTCCGAGACAAAGGTTGCCGGCCCGGCCCACGACCCGACGCCGCCGCCATCTCCCCCTGCGGCACTGAGGACGCCGCCGATCAAGGGGCCGAGACGACGGTTGCCGGCCCGGCCCACGACCCGTCGCCGCCGCCATGGAGGCCCGCTCTCTGGCCTCCCTCAACAGCCTCGCCTCCAACCCGCCCCAGTATCCCGAAAAGCCCAACGAGGAGAAGCAGGAGCCCGTCGTGCTCTACATCTCCCGCGTCCCGGGCACGCGAGGTACGTTCGATCTCGCCGCCGTCGGGAGGCCCTCGTCGCTAACCCTGCCCTTCTCGGCCGCCTTCAGATGTCATCCTCTCGACCTTCAAACCCCGGGCCAAGAGCGTCACGGCCGAGGACGTCGCCAACTCGCTCTACTACGTCCACCTCGAGGTGACACCCGACGTCGCTGCCTCGCCTCGCCTCGGCGCCGAGGACGACCGCCAGTCGAGCGACGACAGCGCCTCGGCCCGCAACATTCCCCGGAAGCCGCTGCCCGGCTCCGCGCGCCCGCTGACGCCCGAGTGCCTCACGAGCGGCCATCGGCTGCACCCCGAAAGCCGGCTCCCGCACGCGGGCCGGAATCGCGCGAGCTCGCTGACGTCGGTTGGCCTGCAAAGGGACCTCCCGCCCCTGCTCCCGCCCCTGTCCTTTGAGCCGGCCGATGGGCTCGCCGACAAGCCGGAGCCACCTCTGCCGTCGGCATCGAGCTTGCCGACGGTCGTGCCGGCGAGGAAGCCTCTTAGCCCCGGCGCCGACCCCAGTCTCGTTCCCGCTCCCGTTCCGAGGGAAGAAAGGGAATCCTCGGCGGATACCTTTGCGGCCGCCGAGAGCTCTCCCCTTCGCGACAAGCGCCTTCCGCCCTTGCCCGGGCTTGCCGCCGAGGAGGCCGATGGCCGGCGGCGGAACCTGGCCCCGGACCGGAGCAGTCGCTCGCCCTCGCCCGTCAAGATCGGTCGCGCCGGCTCGCCCGCCGACTCGCCCTTTACCCTGACGCTCATCCGTCGCGACCCCGGCTCCGGCAGCCAGTGGAACGTCGGCCGCGTGTCCTCGCGCCAGCTCGACGCCCCGCCGCCCGCGCCCGACCAGCAGCACCCTTCCGCCGAGGTGCCCGCGCCGCCGCTCGCCCCCTCGGCCGCCTCTTGCCCGCCCATCGACATTGAAATCGAGACGTCGGGCTACGCCAAGTTCCGCCGCATGCCCGCCTCGAGAAGCGCCGAGGGCGTCGGCAAGGCCCTCGCCGCCGCGAGGGACGAGCGCTCCCAGCGTGGCCGCGACGACGTCGGCGTCTTCTTCCGGCAGGCCGTCATGGGCTACTCCAAGGGCTGGGCCTCGAACCTCAAGGAGACGCTGCAGCGCATGGACCAGGCCGCGAGGCGTGGAAGGCTGGGTCACGGCCGCAGCGCGAGTGCCGTCTCGCACGTCTCGGCCACGTCCGACGGCCCCCCCGAAGACGGCCAGAGCCAGGGCCAGAGCATGAAGCCGCGCGGGTACACGTTCGCGAGCCCCTGGGACGGCAAGTGCGAGTTCCGCACCGGCACCGCCGGCCGCAGCGTCCAGTGCCGGCACAGGCTCTACGACGGCGACGCCGCCGTCTACAACCCCCTCGTCGCCGCCCAGGGCGCCAGCGCGCCCAAGTCGGGCGCCACCACGGTGAGCGAGCTGCGCTTCAACCTCCCGACCTCCGACGTCCTCGGCGAACGCGCGCGCGGCGCCAAGGGCCAGTGGGCCCGCGGCAACTTTGGCAAGCTCCTCCGCCCGCCCTCGGACAGCGGCACCTCGGACGACAGCGACGTCGCCTCGTCCTCGGACCCGAACCTCGCCGGCGAGCGCCTGGGCGGCGGGCACGCCGGCAAGCGCGCGAAGCTCGGGAAGCTCATCGTGTACCAGGACGGGCTCAAGATGCTGGACCTGCTCGTCGCCGCCAACATCGGCCTCTGGTGGGGCGCCTGGGAGCGGACGTTTTGACGGCAGCCCTCGCTCTCTGCCCACCGGACGACGGGGCGCTCGCTGTCTGCCCACCGGACGACGGGGCGCTCGCTCTCTGCCCACCGGACGACGGGGCGCTCGCTCTCTGCCCACCGGATGACGGGGCGCTCGCTCTCTGCCCACCGGACGACGGGGCGCCTGGGAGCGGACGTTTTGACAGCGCTCGCTCCCTGCCCACCGGACGACGGGGCGCTCGCTCTCTGCCCACCGGACGACGGGGCGCTCGCTCTCTGCCCACCGGACGACGGGGCGCTCGCTCTCTGCCCACCGGACGACGGGGCGCCTGGGAGCGGACATTTTGACGACAGCCCTCGCCCTCTGCCCACCTGACGACGGGGCGCCTGGGAGCGGACATTTTGACGACTGCCCTCGCACTTTGTCGACGCTTTTCTACTCGTCATTTGAGCAGTACCCCCGGCATGGTACGGAAGCTATGCGCCTATATTTATACCATCACATTTGTCTTTCGGCACGATTCCTTCCATCCACCATGCGCGTACGACACCTTCACATCCACGCTGGATCGGCTCAGTCCAGCACGAGAAAATAGATTTTGGCCTTTGCATCATATGACCTGTTCCTGAATCATGGGCAGTATGTTTTGTCCTTGATATGTATAAATCGTCAGCGTTCTTGTCCACGGATTGCAACAATGCAGCAATACAGCAACAGCAATACAATAGTGCCATGTACTATATCACTGGTGCCATAGATATTTGATACACGTACTCCATTAGTGATGCAATATTTTATACATGTACCTCATCATGTAGGAATGCACCTCCATGCATGCAGCTTTTTATTAATAAATACTACATGTAAATACCATGAGCTGAGCAGCACCTACAAGACATTACTGTACGCAGTACGCTGTGCTTACTAAGCACATCAGAATAGTCGTCGTTCGATCTCCACCTTTTGTCCAGAAAATATTAGTCACGTGATATATCACGAGTGCCCCTCGAGCCAATCACAACCCAATCATTGTAATCCATAGCAGGCCAGGATCACCAAAGAGCACAGCTCGCAAATGTTCCACGCAAACCGTCATCGCTTCATCGCCACTGAGCTCAAACGTCGCCTCCCCCGCGCCGCGCCGCTCGCCCCTTCTCGGCCCTCCCGGACACGTCGATTGCCTCTCCTCCCTGCCATTGCCTCTCGGAAGCCACGCTTCCATCCGGCCGTCCTTCCACCGTCATGGCGCCGACCCTCGCGACCTCGGCGACGATGCTCGCCCGCCGCCAGCTCCTCGTCCCGACCTCCGCCCTCTCCTCCCGCACAGTCACCGCCGTCCGGATACTCCAGCAGCAGCAGCGCGGCTACGCCACCCCCAAGGGCGCCCCTCCCACAAGCTTCCGCACGAGCAAGCGTGTCGAGTGGCCCTGGGACAAGAACAGCACCCTCGATCGCATGGGCAAGTTTTTCCTCATGACCGAGATGGCCAGGGGCATGTACGTCTTGCTCGAGCAGTTCTTCCGACCTCCGTACGTATAGCAGACCCTCCCCTTCCGCCCCCCCCCCTCCGGCCCTCCCCCTTCCTCGCCCGGCTTCTTCTTGGCATGGGGCGCCGCTGACGGTCCGACGGCCAGGTACACCATCTATTATCCGTTCGAAAAGGTACACGACGGCACCGAAGTGACTTGGCGACACAGCTGGCGACGACGGCTGACGCGAGAGGCAGGGCCCCATCTCCCCCCGGTTCCGCGGCGAGCACGCCCTCCGACGATACCCCTCTGGCGAGGAGCGCTGCATCGCCTGCAAGCTGTGCGAAGCCGTACGTCCTCGCGACCTCCCCTCGAACCGCCGACGTTGAAGCGTGCCGCTAATCTGGAAAACTCTCTCTTCTAGATCTGCCCGGCCCAGGCCATCACCATCGAGGCCGAGGAACGGGCGGATGGCTCCCGACGCACCACCCGGTACGACATTGACATGACAAAGTGCATCTACTGCGGCTTCTGCCAGGAGTCCTGCCCCGTCGACGCCATCGTCGAGAGCCCCAACGCCGAGTACGCCACCGAGACGAGGGAGGAGCTTCTGTACAACAAAGGTACGGCCGGTCGGCATCGGCTTGACCAACTATTGCTTCGCGCCGCTGACGGAAGGCAGAGAAACTCCTTTCCAACGGCGACAAGTGGGAGCCCGAGCTCGCCGCCGCCATCCGCGCCGACGCACCCTACCGATGATGCGAGCCAACGTCCCGGCACGCCCCGGCGGCTCGCGTACGCTGAGGCTCTCGCGACGGAGCATCATCCGCTGCCCGCTTCACCATTTCCTTTGTATCGCGTGTATCGCTTTCCCGTGGGGGGGCCGACGCAAGGGCGCCAGCGAGGCCCGAATCGGGAGCGTGGTGAGATGTGGCCTGTACATATCAATCAAGCACACGTCGGAGCTTCAAGACGGAAAATCAATCCATGTCTGGTAATCCTTCTTGACTAGTGATGCTGCTAACTAGCCGACGTCGAGCCCGCGCCTCGATGACAACATGCACAACACATCGCCGACGACGCAAGCTTCCTCGTCCCCCCATCTTCATCCCCCCATCGAGATGAACAGATGGCGACGGCGGGAATCATGCGCCTCCGTCCTCGGCCGCCACCGCCAGCAGCAGCTCCATCAGCCCGACCGCCACCTGTCGCAGATTCTCGTGGTACGCATCCTTGTCCGGGTAAAAGGGGCAGAAGGGGCTCTCCGAATGTCGGCCAAACTCCATGGTCAAGCCGTGGACGCGCTTCGCGGCGCAGCTGCCCGCCTTGTCGCGTCCAAAGGCGTGCTCGGCGCTGGTTCCCGACGTGACGTACCGTGACGAGTGCGGGCTCGCCATGTACCGAACGGAGCCGGCCCTCTCCATGGCCGTTCTCATGGCGGAGACGACCGACTGCTGGGCGACGAGGTCCCTCGGATCAATGTACTCGCGGTAGGGGACCCTTTCGCCCTCTTGGGCGAGGAAGCCGCGCTTGCCGTCGTAGGTGCGGTTGGCAAAGTTCTGGCCGGCGTCGTCCACCTGGTAATCGTCGTCGCCCCAGGCGTAAAAGATGTCGCCCTTGTTCGAGTGCAGGTCGAGGAACCAGGAAAGGCCGCCCTGGCGCTCAAACACCCAGTCGACGTTTTGCGATTCGGGCTCCGAGAGGGGGGCCGTGCCGTGGAAGACCTCGCTCGCCGCCTGGTCCGACGCGGCAAACCTGAGGTCGGCGGCCTCGTGGAAGATTCGCTTGTAGTCCCACATGACGGCAAAGTTGCGGTTCAGATCGACACCCGTCGCCGTGGGATGGCCTCTCCCCTCCGACACCCTGGCGTTGCGGTTCTTGCGCCAGCACGAACGCGTGGCGTGGTCGTGGGCGGCGCCGTCCGGGTTCGCGAGCGGCACCGCGACGATGCCGGCCGAGAGCGCCGCGTTGACCTGCACGTTGGTGTAGTTCTGGCCGCCGTAGGAGAGGCCGGCGCCCCAGGCACGGGCTGTGAGGAGGTCGGATAGAAAGTAGACGAGGCTGTCGGGCACGCCCCGCTCGCGGCCGTGGATGCCGCCCAAGAGGAAGACGCGAGGCCGGCCGATGACCAGACCGTAGACGATGCGATCCTCAAACGTCCTGTGCGGCGCCGGAAAGATGGTCACGGCCTTGAAGGCCCTGGCCAAGGCGTGGAGGCCCGAGTCGACCTCGCCGACGTTGAGGATCGACTGCAGGTCGCGATCGGACATGCCGAGGCCAACCGGCGTCGACTGGCCGCCGCTAAATCGATCGCCCGCCCCGACGGCCAGGTCGGTCGATTTCGAATTCGCCTTGCCGTAGACGACCCTCTCGGTCGGCGCTTGAGATTCGCCGGGGAGCAGGCAGGCTTGGGCCAGAGCCAAGGCAACGAGGGAGGCGGCCGGCCACTTCATGGCGAACAGGCGCGCCGAGGCCGACGAAAACGACGAGGAGGTGGCGGCAATGACCTTTTCCGGTCTCCGAGCCTTTGAGGGCAGCGTCGGAGCCGAAGGGGGTTCGGGGCAGGTCGGTGAGTGTGTCGAGGGTGTCGAGGGTGTCGATTGTGTCGAGCGTGGCCGCGATGGCAGCGATGGCAGCAGTATATGAGCAGAGAACCAGCAACAACGACAGGCAGACCAGCGTGGCGGCTTGATCCACGTCGGAAAGAGATGAAGCGTATGCACTGTGAGTTTGGTGGAAAAGGAGAATCAAGAGAAGAGAGGATCGGGGAGAGAAGAGGTTCTTATGCCAACCACCAAGAGGCCGCGTCGTGGCTGCCGCGCCGTGGATAGCTTGGTGAACCTCTCAAAGGCAGAACGATGGCCATTCGATCGGGTCAAGGACGACAGTCTCCCTTGCTCCCTCCGTTTCGGAAGATTCCGCCTCGTGGATAGCTTGATGAACCTCTCAAAGGCAGAACGATGGCCATTCGATCGGGTCAAGGACGACGCTCTCCCTTGCTCCCTCCGTTTCGAAAAGTGTCGACACGACTCGCCGGCCCGGTGCGCTGCTCCTGGTCGAGGCAGGCAGGCTGTGGCCGGACGGAAGCCAAGGGCCCGGTGCTGCTGCCTCGGCGCGGCCAAGAGGAATCGCTCTCCTTTCAGACTCGTCTTTCCCATCTCGCCTCTCCTTCCGAGGGTCCCGTGTTCTCGCTCGCGAATCGTCCGGGAAGGGTTGCGGTGGTGACGAGTGGCGGAGCGGCAGAGGGAGCCGGGCAGTGTCTTTTCCTCTCCCTCCATCATCACCAATGGAGGCATTTTTCACTTCCTCCATCTCCGTCCTAGATCACCCACCAGGCATGAGTCATCGCTCGAGCCGTGCCCGTGCTCGTTTGTGTCATGGCTTTAGCGAGAGTGGCGGCGCCGAGAGTCGCGCAGGGGAAGGAGCGATGGCGAGCGACCCTTCCAATTGCCAACTCTCGTGCATCGCCTCCAGCCCAGGAAGGACCGACCGACCGTTGGAGAAGGAGCTGCCGAAAGGGTGCGGGCAGAGAGGATTTGCCCCGTGCTTTTGCTACGAACACAGGGTTTCGTCGATGCACAAAGACGAGAGGATCAAGGGCTATGTAGTCGTCTATGCTTCGTTTCTAGCCAAGAAGAAAATTCTACGGTAAAGCTGACGGTGCAGTGAAGATGAGGCGAGCTCGGACGAATGCATCCATCGTGGCCGGCGTTTGGGAAGGAGGTGTTTGGGAAGGAGGTGTTTGGTGGCAGAGAAGGACCCCTCCAACCCCCTCCTCCCCTGCCCCCCGCGAGGTTGCTTCGAGCACTCCGCACATGCATGTATATATACTCCGGACTCTGTACTTTGTGTTAATACGGAGTATCTCGCTCCGGTCACCTCGTACAAAGCTGCCTCAGCTGTGCCAAGTAATGCCCGTCACCGCCCCCATGTGCAGCATCTGTACATGCATGACATGTACCTGTACTTGTAGGCTGTGCCGCTCGTTCTGCCCGCTACGATGGCGTGGCTACATGTACGGAGTATCACGCATTCTCGCCTTCCAGCAACTTCTACCTGCTTCTGCGGAGAAAGGCACATCCTTTTTCGAGCTTCCTTCACCCAACACCCGCCGCCGGTCCGTGGTGCCGCGCGAAGCAAGATGGACGATGGACGGCATTGATGAGAGCGCCTACTCAACACTTTCCATCGACCCAAATCGATGAGGAGGCTTCACGAGCCGAACCATTGGTGGCCAACTAGATTTGCGTCGTTGCCATTTCAGCCTCGGCCATTGCCCTGTACCGAAATGTACAGACGATGGGCTCACAGTGCCCGAAAGAGGAGTCATATGGTGTGCAGCTTGGGAGCTGGATGACTGCCGAGCACAGGTGAAAGATACGTCGGCGTGTTTGCTGCTCTTCCGACGGCACACATGCTTGCGTCCGTTCCAACTCGAGCTGCCGTCTCGTCTACCTAACCCAGACACCATGCCTCGAGGCAAACAAGGCTCGGATCCCCTTCCGCCACGTGGATGCCCCCTCCATTTCAGGCCGCCCATCGAAAGCGTGGGTCTGGAAGATGCCGAGTTGTCTTTCAACTTGCAGGCCTGCAGATGCTCGTCGGAGACGTCACCGACAATGCGATGGAACGTTGTCAGAACTGAGCCCGGAGGAAGCCATGGTTGGCGTGAAAGTGCCAGCACGACGACGTCTGGACGCCGAGAATCGTTTCGAGACGCCGGAGAGACATTCCAAAGGGTGAAACGATGGCGTCGGCCCAGTCGACAATGCCGGTAACCTGGCCGTCGCGCTCGTCAAGGTGCAGATTCATCTCCAAAAGGTCGTCGTCGTTGAGAACCATGGGGTATTCCGGACGGAGCAGCAGCAAAAGATCCGTTACGATCTCTTCATTCTTTCCTCGAAACCGTTCGGGCGGCCCTTGGGACTGTCGGAAGAGCATCGGACTGTAATGGGCGAGCAAGGCCTCGGCATACTTTGGCATCTGCTTCTTCCCGTTCCGATCTCTTCATTCTTTCCTCGAAACCGTTCGGGCGGCCCTTGTGACAGTCGGACGAGCATCTGACTGTAATGGGCGAGCAAGGCCTCGGCATACTTTGGCATCTGCTTCTTCCCGTTCCGATCTCTTCATTCTTTCCTCGAAACCGTTCGGGCGGCCCTTGGGACAGTCGGACGAGCATCTGACTGTAATGGGCGAGCAAGGCCTCCGCATACTTTGACACCTGCTTCCTCGACCCATCATTCTTGTTCATCCACGCCATGGCGAAGAATCTAGCCGGACGAGAATCGCACTGTAATGGACGAGCAAGGCCTCCGCATACTCTGACACCTGCTTCCTCGACCCATCATTCTTGTTCATCCACGCCATGGCGAAGAATCTAGCTGGACGAGCATCTGACTGTAACGGGCGAGCAAGGCCTTCGCATACCTTGACATCTGCTTCCTCGACCCATCATTCTTGTTCATCCACGCCGTGGCGAAGGATCTAGCCCGACGTTTAACAAGGGTGTCGGAGCATTCAGCCGACGGGCAATGCAATGGAGCTTTGACGGACCTGGCAAAGTCCCGCATCGATTGGAGAAGACGCCACTCCAGATCGGCACGGGGCTCGAAGAATTGACGCCGTGCACGAGACTCATCTCGTACATATAGACGTCTCCCAGCACGCCCCGGAACGCGCAGGAGGGGACGAAATC
Source organism: Drechmeria coniospora (assembly GCF_001625195.1). NCBI lineage: Eukaryota > Fungi > Ascomycota > Sordariomycetes > Hypocreales > Ophiocordycipitaceae > Drechmeria > Drechmeria coniospora. The sequence goes on along the minus strand of NC_054389.1, from coordinate 12,202,008 downwards.
TCCGTACGTCTCGGCTGCTCGGCGCAGAACTTCCATGTCCATGGCCGCCGCTTCGCGGAACTAAACGACCCGCCGCCGCTGGCCATGGCCGGCCACGACGGTATAGCTACCCTGGCCCTGCACGAGCGTGGGTGAGGCGGGCCTTGACCGACGTGGGCGGTACTCGCATGTCCTTGTGCCATTTCTGACATTCGTCTCCGAAAACTGATCATACGGGAATGGTAAACTGGTCCATGGTCAGCACAGCACCCATACCCAGCTCGATGAAGTGGTTGCCATTGATCAATGGCCGATGACGAGCAATCATGGCTTGCAGACAATTGAACATTGGAACTGCCGACAACAGTTTCGTACACTCCTCGTCCTTTTGGTGCTGCGTGGAATTGGTGGCGGGCATGTTCATGGGGTGGACACGATACATAGGCCGCTCTCACGGTTGTGCATCACGCTCTACATGCGACAGATTTGATGATATTCCATCACCGAGTGCAATCGGAGCATCATTTCGATAGGAACCAATCGAACCTATTTGACATTTTGCGACCTTGTTAGCGTCCGCCTTGTCCGCGTCCGCGTGGAACCCATCCTCTGCCCTTTTGAGGTTCTGATGCTTGGCCCTTTTTGCCCGTTCCTTGTTGTTTTCCCGATGCGTGACCCATTCCGCCTGTCCATCGCTTCGTTTTTCCCGATGTGAACAAATTCCGTCCGGCCGATGCCACCTTGCTGCCGGCTGCTTTTATTAGGTTCCATGCGCCTTTTGCCAACTTTTTCCCGCTGCTTACCATCATCCTTCCTGCTCTTCGTGCGCCCGCTGCTAGTATTCTCCGTCCCCGTTTCGATGTGATCAATTTCTTCCCACCTTTGAGTAGAAGTCTCCGTCCCCGGCCTGATGATGCCACTTTTCGTACACCCGACATTGCTAGTCTCCCTCCGGTGCGTGCTGCCATTCGCATGCCCGTGGCTAGCAATCCCCGCTCAACAATTGATGGATTTTGTCGCTTCGTCAGTAGTGATCGTGGTCCGCTCGTTGGGCCGAGTTCTCGTTTGCCTCTCCATTTCCCTCGGCCTCTTCCTAGTCTCCATCCACTGCTTGCTGGTCTCCGGCCTGTACCTGGGGCTACTCGTCCGTTTGGTGTTGGTGCATGTGGACTCGCTGCTCCTGTTCCTTGCTCGGCCGTTGCTGGGGGGGCTCTTTCGCCTGTCTTTTGTCCATGGGCGGCGGTTTGTTTTCCTGGTCCAGCTGCCCCATGGCCGTCCACGTCTTGTCCGTGTGTTTCGTGTTCGGCTGCTACATGTCCAGATGGTTTGTGTTTGTCAGCTCCAGTTTCAGCAGCATTTTGCTCTCTCTCGACTGTTTCTTCCTCTCTCTTGGCTGGTTCTTCCTCTTTCTTGGCTGGTTCTTCCTCTTTCTTGACTGCTTCTTCCTCTTTCTTTGCTGGTTCTTCCTCTTTCTTGGCTGCTTCTTCCGCTTTCTTGGCTGGCTCGTCCTCTTTCTTGACTGCTTCTTCCTCTTCCTCGACTGCTTCTTCCTCATCCTCGGCTGCTTCTTCCTCATCCTCGGTAGCTTCTTCCTCACCCTCGGCTGCTTCTTCCTCATCCTCGGTAGCTTCTTCCTCACCCTCGACTGCTTCTTCCTCTTCCTCGGTTGTTTCCTGCTCTTCTTCGACTGGTTCGTGTGCTTGCTGGGTTGTTTCTTGTACTCCATCCAGTTGAACATTTCCCCCGAGTCCGTCTTGCACCGTGTTCTCATTGTTCCTGGGGTTTAGGTAGTGCCCGTAGTTGGCCAGAAAAGAGTACAGATGCAGTCCGTTCTCCCACGGAGGGGTTTGCTTTGGGTTGCTGACGGATTCCTGTCGTAGTCGAGCGGCTTCCAACTCGGCCGCCTGCACGATGTTCAGGGCCGAAAGCGTCCTCTTCGTGGCCTTGTTCTTTGATTCCGGGGTTACCTTGTCAAGCGGCCCATGTTGAAGGCCGGACACTGGGTCAGGTTGCAGCTCAACGACCAATTCCGAGTCGTCGCCTCCAGCCACCTGGCTGTCGTAGGCGTGGTTGTAATGCGGGTTGAAGGTTATCTTCAGTTCGGGATCATCCAGATACACGACACCGATGATTCGATCGTGCGGGATGCCGTGCAAGGCGGCAAGTTCACCGCCCCGACCAAATTTGTCGCTGTTGCCGACATAAATATACCTCCCGTCGGGCTTCGTGAGGAAGACGCGAGCGGCGTCGGAGGCGGTCGCGGGGATTGCCGTGGCATTGCCATCATTTTGGGAGGCAGACGACCCCCCGGAGGCTTCCGCAGGAGAGTTGCCCTCTCGGACAAGGGGCTCCGTGGACGCGTCTTCAATCCTTCTCTTTCCGAGCGCGTTTGCCATCAAGGCGAAGCGGCTGGCGACTTCGAAGCTCTCGGTCGTGGAGACGTAGCTTGGACCATGGTCGAGCTCGTCGCCGTCCGCTTGGCCCGCCGGGATGGGCTTGGCTCCCGTCGTAAAAACGTCCCCTTCGTGACGGGGTCCTGGGAGAAACGACAGACCGATGCTCGGCGACTCATCCGAGCCGTCGACGAAGGAAGCATCGGAAAGGGGCCTCGCAGAAATCCACTGACAAAACAGCAGACAGGCGAGAAGCAGCCTGTGCAGACGGCCCTCCATGGTGTCGGCTTCCGATGTGATGGTCTTCGCGGAACGACGCCTCGGAGCTAGCTTTCGCTCGAGTCCCTTCGAAAAGAATGGCGAAAGGGAAATGGCGTATGCTCGGGCGCTCGGGCGAAGGGTGTGGCGGGAAGCCGTGCCTTTATACGAGACTGGATGAACCGAACGTCGTGTACCGTGGACGGGTGTTGTAATCCAGTCGCAGGCATTGCAGACAGCAGGGTGTGCTGCAATCACCACCCACGTCTATTATTGTCCATGACCACGGGGAAGCGTTTAATGGGGGCCCACCAGCAGCCCATCCTTCGAGCCCATCTCGGCGTCGTCGAGTGCTCATCTCGTGGTACGGTGCCCCATACCGCTTGCACCATGGGTGCCACATGTAGTTGAAGGCGTGCATGCAGTAAGTAAGTACACTGCACAAACGACAAAGTGTACGGTAGCCGGGCACTTTTCAGACGAAAAAGCATTCGAGCGTCGATATAGGACGGGGATGCTGGCCCTTGCAAGGGTGCTCTCGCCGGCAAATATAGTTCACGCATCTCCACATGACACGTGCACCGGAAGCGATAAGAATATCGACGGCCACTCCGTGGACTGATGTCGATGTTGTTCCCGCAGACTCTCCAAGGACGGGCGAGTTTTCATGACACGACGCATCACCGGCGGTGCAGTCAAAGGTCATCTATTAATAGTGCGTCGTTGAACGGTGCATCCATGTGCTGCACGGCAGAGGTAAGCTGGCGGGAGACGAGAATCCTTACGGACAACGGCGGCCGCAACGTTGCCTCCGACGAAGCCGATGCCGATGATTATGGCGAGGGGCGGGAACGACATGGACCGACGAGGCAGTCTCGACGGGAGAGAGCGAGGTTCGTTTCCTCTCGCCGGCCGTCGACTCGCCTGCACTCGCAAGCACAGCACATGTGCACTTACTCGCACGCATGCACATGCCGTTGCTGCCCGATTTGCGTTGCCGATGTGATAACAGAGTGCTGGGTGGAAGCGTGGGTTGCAAATGATGCGGAGCACGACGAGATGAACAAGAATGAATGGTGGAGGTCGAGTTGGGGCCAGGCGAAGAGGCACGAAGATGGCGACATTTGCAGGACCCAGAATACACTTGCGTGCGGAGGAATACTTGGTACAACGGCAAGCACTGTGGTGACATTACACGCCTACCCGCCCAAGTACATGTACTTGCACTGCACACCTGCACGTAGGCGGTACTTGTACCTTGCAGGTGGTGACGAGTGGTGTAGGTACTCAACTCCCGTACGTCGATGCAAGTACATGTACTTGCTCCGAACATGGAATTAGGGTGGGCACAGTGTACGAGTATTTCTCCGCACAGCACCATGGCGCCGAGATTGGGGCTACAGGGGCCTAGGTATTTACGGAGTACAGTACAGTAAGTACTTGCGCGCTCTCCATCTATTATTGCACAACCAAGTAAGTGAGTGCAGTAATTACTGTGCTGGCTCGCCCTAACAATCCGGTATTAGTCGTACGTGCCCATTTCCGACTCGTATAGGTAGGTGCACGCACAGTACGGAGTGTTTGCGAGTAATGCTGCATGGTATTAGTGTGATGTAGTAGCACTTGGCACTCCACCATGACACTTACGGAGCACTGCCTATAATAGCACGGCACATGGTACAGGTAGGCACTTGCACTGTGCTAGGATAGGGGCGAGTAAGTGCATGCAGGTGTGCACGTGCACTGTGGATGTACAGTAGTTGCAGGTGTGCATGTGCACTGTGGATGTACAGCAGTTGCAGGTGCATGTGCACTGTGGATGTACAGCGGTTGCAGGTGTGCATGTGCACTGTGGACGTACAGTAGTTGCAGGTGTGCATGTGCACTGTGGATGTACAGTGCACGCACCTATAAGGAGTGCTGTAAGTAAGTGCAGCATGTATGTACACACACTGTACTTGTAGTTGCATGCATTCTACTCAAGTACTTGCTAGTACCTACATACTTACTAGGTACGTACCTAGTAGGATACTGTGCAGAACATGTATGTTGTCTCGTAGGTGAAAGTACCGCCATTACAGCCACTGGTACGTGCACACTTACTTTATACCTACCGTACAGCTACTGGTACGTGTACACTTACTTTATCCTTAGGTACTGTACGGCTACTTGAACTTGACACCTAATTATTACCAGGTTCTCGTCTGGTTTGATGGGCGTAATTACCCCTGTACATGTACATTGACATTCCAAAGCATACTAGGTGCTTTTAGTGGCACTCCGCATAATACTAGCACCTAATAGTAGGTACCTACGGAGGCTAAGTACTTACTTGCAGTACGAGTACATTACTTGATGTCTAGGTACCTAGGTACGGCACGTGTACGGTGAGCGCAATCGTTCACCTTCTGTACTTGCAGACAACCAAACATGCACTGTACTTGCAGCGCACAAGTGCAGGTAGGCACTCTGTACTGACAGGACACTGGCAAGTAATGACGGTACAACACGGAGTACGGAGTACTGTTATTACACGTATTGCACATCAATGAACCCTCGGGTGCCGTGGCCAGTCCTGCTGCCGTTGCATGCAGTGCATTTACTTGTGCATGCACAGGCAGTACTCGTACGTGCGGTGCTTGTGCGGACATCTGTGCCATGATGGTAACTGACGTGAGTACCTAATACCACAACGGAGTAGGGAGTGCCTAGGGTACGGTAGGTACCTAGTACTAATCAAGTGCTACTCCAAGCTGGGGAGAGAGATATCCACTGTAGGTATCTTAGTGGGACAGGACTGGGGGGCGACCACAAGTACTTGCTCGTGTTTGTCGTGTGCAAGTCATTCGACCGAAGCGCCGTGTTGAAGCGAATGCATTTGCAAACGTGCGTCGTCAGGTTTGAGCAAGTTCAACGGTGGCATTGCTTGAACGGTTGGCAAATAATACATTTCCAATTTCACAGCACGACTGAATCACCCGTCAATCGACCATCGCGCGCTGGTTGGCGGAACGGTAAAGCACGTGAATGAGCAAAATGCCGTACGGTATTTGCTACCCTGTAGGGGGTTTTGGTCAGTGGGTGACGGAACTGTTAGGGAGAGGCTGCTGCTCGCGAGGGCCCCTAAGTGCATGCATGTACTTGCTGTAGTGATTAGTTGTCGCTGTACGGAGCAAGTACTGTACATGTGCCGACAGTAGTAGGTCCAGTAAATACTCAAGCACCTACATAAGTGCTAACCTAATTAGCCTCCCCAGTGGCATTGCCGTGCACATGTACCGCGCAGGCGGTGCATCATGCATCATCCATCGAGGAAGAGTCCACGTCCAAGGACCAGGTCCCCGATACTGGCATGTGTATGTACTCCGCACAGTGATGGCCGACGCTCGACGGCGCTGGATCCATGTCCATAATGAACATGAACAGCGGGTAGGGTGTGCCTGACCCTGGCCAAGGCCCCATCGTGGCCCAAGCCGGAGCCGAAACTGGCAAGGCGAGGCCATAAGGGTGCTTTGCTGGGGGGGGGCATCTCGGGAAAGCATCGAGACACATTCAGCAATCCCACCGCCATATGCGTCGACATGATGCTGCCGACCGACTGGGGACGCGGCAGTGTCGAGCGGCAGCACCGACCGAGGCGACACGGCCGCCGATGGAGGGCGTCGACGAGGAACGGCAGGGCCCACGCGTGGCCGACACGAGGGCAGCGGGGAGCTCGACGCGGCAAAGGGTCGACAGGCCGAAGGAAGCTCGTTCTCGAGACCGTAGGCGCAACGCCGTGGAGGAGAATGAGGACGGCAAAGGATCGAGGAGGAAGAGGCACTTGCTCTGGTGCGCGCAGGCAACGGGAAGCGAGGCAGGCGGCCAAAGGCAGCATCAGATATTACGTCGCCGTGCGTGCGATACGAAGCCGGTAATTACTGTACAGCACTGTACTGTACATGAAAGGACATGGGGCGCTGAGGGGGGACGAATTGAATTGGGCACGGTGCCGTGCATTCTGCCGCGACTCCTACGGGCCGACCACACACTGCAAGTACCGCGCAGGTACCGGTCGTGTACTGTGCAGTCTGTGCTGCACACTGTACTTGTGCAACTTGGAGCAAGGAATTTCTAGGTAATTACTTCGTACTTGCATATATATACTGTGCTCCGTACTCCAGAGTAGCACACCTGCTGTAATTACAACCAATAATTTCAACTGATACGGTACAATGACAACTGACACGGTATAAAACTGATACGGTATAAAACTGATACGGTATAAAACTGATACGGTATAAAACTGATACGGTATAAAACTGATACGGTATAATTACAACCAATATGGTAATTAATACTTGCATGTATATGTCCTGTACGTTCTGTACAGTAGGTGTACTCCGTACATGTAGAGTGGCACAAGTAAGTATACTTGTGAGTACCTGTGCCATTGATGCGGGTACAAGTACTTGCATACTGTGTGCACGTACGCGCAAGCAAGTCTGTACAGCAGGTGTTCTCGGTACATGTCGAGTGATACAAGTATACTTGTGAGTACGTGTGCCGTTGGTGCGTGTACAAGTACGTGCATCTGTACAGCAGGTGTACTCGGTACATGTCGAGTGATACAAGTATACTTGTGACTGAGTGTGCCGTTGGTGCGTCCACAAGTACTTGCATACCGTGTACACAGGTGTACTCCGCGCAAGCAACTACACAGTACCTATCCATGCAATACATTCGCTGCCTCGAGTCTGCAGGCACCTGGCCACCCCCGCATTGCCCCGCCGTCATATGAACGGAAGGTGCCATATTTACTTTCGGCAGTCGCTTCCGACCGCTTGGGACGGCGCGACCGACTCCCTCGTCGTACGACGGGAAGGTGCTATATTCACCAGTGGCAGGCGCTTCCCCGCGCGGCAGACTCCACGCTCCGCCATGCTTTGCTCCCACACACACGTAGTTTCTCACGCATGAGCTTCAATTCTCTCGTCTACCCTACTCCGTTGAATCTTGCCGCTTGACGCCCCTTGATCGAGGAAGCGAATCGAATCCGTCGAGCTCGCATTGACTCTTGCCGCTTGACGCCCCTTGATCGAGGAAGCAAATCGAATCTGTCGAGCTCGCAACGACATCGGTACACCGGCGACGCAATACCACCTCGGCACCATGCGTCGTTCCCCGAGTCATGCACACTCGCATGCTCCATCTGTCCCTCGTGAACCAGTGTGCACGTGTTCAACGTCCTTCACATCCATCCGCATCGAGGCCGGCTGTCGGTCAAACCAGCATGAAATTGATGGATGGTTTGGTCGATGACCGTCCTTTTTCGACAAGCACGACGCATCGCACGGTGATACATCAGGTGGGACGAGCAGAGCGTGTGGCTCCGCAGCAAGCATACATGCCTACGAGCACACGGGCATGCCTTGCATATTCAACATCACGGGCGGGGCGTCTTGCCAAGGTGAGCATCATGGGGTCTGCAGCAGGTCGAAATGCAGCTCGAACAAGCAAGTTGCATTTCAATGATAATCTACGCATTCGAAAACAGAAAAAAGCCGTCCCGACTCGACGCATGCTCTGCACGGTTGAACACGACACGCATGACACCCGCTGCTCGCGCTCTGGAGCGAGAGCATTCCTCCCTCGGAATATCCTCATTGTCCCTGGACAGTCGTCTGGCCCATTCCCGGCCCTATTCCTGGAACGAGAGCATTCATCCCTCAGAATATCCTCATTGCCTCTGGGCAGCCGTCTGGTCCAGTGCCGGCCCTATTCCTGGAGCGAGAGCATTAGAGCATTCCTCCCTCGGCAGTCGTCTGGCCCAATCCCGGCCCTATTCCTGGAGCGAGAGCATTCCTCCTCGGAGCATCATCATTGTCCCTGGACAGTCGACTGGTCCAGTCCCGGCCCTATTCCTGGAGCGAGTGCATCTCATTGTCCCTGGGCAGCGTCTGGTCCAGTCCCGGCCCCATCACCGTCTCTCGATCATGACCCTTCCAGTATTCGTCCCGCCAACGCCTCGCCTTACGAAAAGGTCACATTGACCGTCCCCTGCACCACGAGCAACCCGAGGCTTATCGTCGACGTCAGGAGGCTGTTGGACGCAAAGTTTCCTCCGCCGGCCCCCAACGATCCCTGCACCAACCCCGTCTCGCCCCAGACGGGATAGCTGCTGGCGTTGTACGTGTAGCTGACGGCGCCGCCGCTGCCGCCGCCGCCGTAGCCGCCGCCGCCGCCGCACGACGTTCCCGAGTTCAGCGTGTTGACGTTTTGCGCGTTGTTGCTCACCACGACCGCCGGCGACTGCACCCCGTTCCCGCCGTTGTTCCCGTTGCCGGGATTGCCGTTGACGATGGTTGTGTAGGGCACGGCCCACGATGCTATTTGCGTTATGCCCCCGGCGCCCGGCACTCCGTTGAGCCCCGGAAGGCCCCCTTGGCTGAAGAACGCATAGTCGTCCGGGTCCGGGGAGGTGAACGGGATGCTTGCGCCGGACAGGATTAGGGAGTACCCAATCGCACCCCCTGCCACGCCGGCCGAGCAGCAAGCGGGACCAAAGGAAACGCCGTTGACAAAGTACAGGGACTTGTCGTTTCTCGTAAAGTTCATGTCGTAACCGTAGTTGATGCCGGGCCCTTGCGTGGTGTATAGAGGGTAAACGGCCCAAGTCGGGTTGAAGGCAATCGTTCCCGAAAACGAGGAGGTGTATTTCTGGCCGCCGCCTCCGCCGCCGACCGCGAGCAAGGTGCCGTCGAGGTAGAGGGCGGATGCGCCGCCCCCTGCGGCGCCGTCGGTCATCCACGGGAGCGTCGCGAGGCCGCCGGCCCCCCCGTTCCCGTAGACGCTCGTTCCCGGAGTGCCGCCGGATCCGGAGCCGCCGGCGACGGCAACGACTTCTTGCCCGGGCACGACGTTGATCGAGCCGACGATGAGACCGCCGATGGAGAAGGACTGATTCGGGTCAGTCCTGGCACCGGTGCCGCGACCTCCGACGAGACTGAAGCTCATCATGGAAGCACAAGGAGGAACGACCCAAGTCGTCTGGGCACCAGCTGTAGAGCTTGCCGAAAGTACGCTCGTCTCGTCAACCGCAGGGCAAGGCGTCTCGATGATGACTGTTCCAGGATTCGTCCCGCTTGGCGGAACTGTCGTGACGGTGGTCCCAGTACCGGTCCAAAACGTCGTGATCGTGACGTAGGTTGCCGGAGTCTCGATGATGATGGTTCCGGGACGAGTGCCGCTCGGAGGAACGGTCGTGGTCGACGTCCCGACGCCCGTCCAAGGCGTCGTGATTGTGACGTAGGTCAAGGGCGTCTCGATGATGATGGTTCCGGGACGAGTGCCACTAGGGGGCACGGTGGTGGTTGACGTCCCGACGCCCGTCCAAGGCGTCGTTATCGTCACATATGTCAACGGCGTCTCGATGATGATGGTTCCGGGAAGAGTGCCGCTAGGAGGCACGGTGGTGGTTGACGTCCCGACGCCCGTCCAAGGCGTCGTTATCGTGACATATGTCAATGGCGTTTCAATAATGATCGTCCCGGGAAGGGTACCGCTAGGCGGAACCGTTGTGGTTGAAGTCCCGACGCCCGTCCAGGGCGTTGTGATCGTCACGTAGGTCAAGGGTGTTTCGATGATGATCGTCCCAGGAATGGTGCCGCTCGGAGGGACCGTACTGGTCACCGTCCCGACACCGGTCCAAGGCGTTGTTATCGTCACGTATGGCACGGGCGTTTGGATGATGATGGTGCCCGGAATGGTGCCGCTCGGAGGGACCGTACTGGTCACCGTCCCGACACCAGTCCATGCCGTCGTCACCGTCACGAAGCTTGACGTTGGCAGGGCGCTTGTGGGAGTCTGAATGATGACGGTCCCCGGAATGGTGCCTGTAGGGGGCACCGTCGTCGTCATGGTGCCAACGCCAGTCCAGGGCGTCGTCACCGTCGTGTAGGTTGCCGGTGTCTCGACGATGACGGTTCCGGGAATGGTACCGCTAGGCGGAACGGTGCTGGTTACCGTCCCGACGCCCGTCCAAGGAGTCGTTATGGTCACGTAACTTGTAGGTATCGTCGAGGTCGCCGTTGGTGTCTCGATGATGACAGTTCCCGGAATCGTACCGCTAGGGGGCACCGTGGTGGTCCTCGTCCCGACGCCAGTCCAAGGAGTCGTGATGGTGACAAAGCTTGTAGGTATCGTTGACGTCACCGTCGGCGTTTGAATGATGATGGTTCCCGAAACGGTGCCGCTGGGAGGAACCGTCGTCGTCGTCGTTCCAACACCAGTCCAGGGCGTCGTCACAGTCATAAAGCTTGCAGGCGTCTCGACGATGACAGTTCCCGGAACGGTGCCGCTTGGGGGCACTGTCGTTGTTATAGTTCCCACGCCCGTCCAAGGAGTTGTTATCGTAACATAACTAGTAGGTACCGTTCCAGTAATTGTAGGCGTTTCGATGATGACGGTTCCCGGAATCGTACCGCTAGGCAGCACCGTCGTCGTTGACGTTCCGACTCCCGTCCAAGGTGTCGTTATCGTAACGAAGCTTCCAGGTGTCTCGATGATGACCGTTCCAGGAATGGTGCCGCTGGGAGGAACAGTCGTCGTCGTCGTTCCAACACCCGTCCAGGGTGTCGTTACAGTCACGAAGCTTGCAGGCGTCTCGATGATGACAGTTCCTGGATCAGTACCGCTAGGAGGCACCGTGGTCGTTGCAGTTCCGCTACCAGTCCAGGGAGTCGTTATCGTGACGTAGCTCGTAGGTGTTGCGACGGTGCCAGTGGGGGTTTGAATAATGACAGTTCCTGGAATAGTGCCGCTGGGGAGGACTGTTGTTGTTGTAATTCCAACACCAGTCCAAGGTGTCGTTACCGTAACAAAGCTGGCAGGTGTTTCAATAATAACCGTGCCTGGATCAGTACCGCTAGGAGGCACGGTAGTCGTTGACGTTCCGCTTCCAGTCCACAGAGTCGTAATAGTAACGTAACTTGTAGGCAATGTAACTGTGCCTGTAGGCGTTTGAATGATGACGGTTCCTGGAATAGCACCGCTGGGGAGGACCGTCGTCGTTGTGATTCCAACACCAGTCCAGGGTGTTGTTACAGTCACGAAACTTGCAGGTGTCTCAATAATAACTGTTCCTGGATCAGTACCGCTGGGAGGAACGGTAGTCGTTGACGTTCCGCTACCAGTCCAGGGAGTCGTTATGGTAACGTAACTTGTAGGTGTTGAAACGGTGCCTGTAGGTGTTAGGATGATGACGGTTCCTGGAATAGTACCACTAGGAAGGACCGTCGTTGTTGTAAGACCGACACCAGTCCCAGGTGATGTTACGGTAACAAAGCTCGCAGGCGTTTCTATTATGACAGTTCCTGGAGCGGTTCCGCTTGGGGGCACGGTGGTAGTCGTCGTTCCAACACCAGTCCATGGTATCGTGACGGTAATAAATGCTCCAGGTGTCTCAACAATAACTGTGCCTGGATCAGTGCCGCTGGGAGGCACGGTAGTTGTTGTCGTGCCGCTACCAGTCCACGGAGTCGTGATAGTAACGTAGCTTGTAGGTATCGGAATCGTGCCTGTAGGTGTTAGGATGATGACGGTTCCTGGAATAGTACCGCTAGGGAGAACCGTCGTTGTCGTAAGCGCGACACCAGTCCCAGGTGATGTTACGGTAACAAAGCTCGCAGGCGTTTCTATAATTACCGTTCCTGGATTGGTACCCGATGGAGGCACTGTAGTTGTTGTAGTTCCAACACCAGTCCATGGTATTGTAACTGTGACGAAGCTTGCAGGCGTCTCGATAATAACAGTGCCTGGATTGGTACCACTAGGAGGTACAGTAGTCGTCGTAGTGTCGCTACCAGTCCAAGGAGTCGTGATGGTAACGTAACTTGTAGGTACTGTGATGGTGCCGGTGGGGGTTTGAATAATGACAGTTCCTGGAATAGTACCGCTGGGAAGGACCGTTGTTGTTGTAAGACCGACACCAGTCCAAGGTGTTGTTACCGTTACAAAGCTGGCAGGTGTTTCAATAATTACAGTTCCTGGCGCGGTTCCGCTTGGGGGCACAGTTGTAGTTGTAGTTCCCACACCAGTCCAGGGAATTGTGACCGTAACATAACTTGATGGGGATGTAGGAGTGGCCGTTGGTGTTTGAACAATTATAGTTCCAGGGATGGTACCAGTTGGAGCAATTGTCGAAGTGACTGTTATGCTTCCGGTCCAAGGAACTGTGGTTGTTACATATCCTGTAGGAGTCTCGACTATGATGGTTCCAGGTACAGTACCCGTAGGGGGCACCGTGCTGGTCCTGATGAACGTGCCCGTCCACGGCTGTGTAGTTGATACGTATCCAGTTGGAGTTTGCACTATAATGGTGCCTGGAACTGTGCCCGACGGTGGTATGGTGCGAGTCGTTGCAAACGTACCGGTCCAAGGTTCTGAAGTCGTCACGTATCCAGTTGGAGTTTGCACTATAATGGTGCCTGGAACTGTGCCCGACGGTGGTACAGTACGGGTAGTTGCAAACGTACCTGTCCATGGCTCCGAAGTCGTTGCATATCCGCTGGGAGTTTCAACGACAACAGTTCCAGGCATCGTCCCGGTAGGGGGTACTGTAATGGTCGTAATAAACGTGCCTGTCCAGGGCTGCGTAGTCGTTACATATCCAGTTGGAGTTTGCACTATAATAGTTCCTGGAGCTGTACCCGAAGGTGGAATGGTACGAGTCGTTGCATACGTACCAGTCCATGGCTCAGATGTAGTGGCATATCCCGTTGGTGTTTGAACTATAATGGTTCCTGGAACGGTACCGGAAGGTGGAATGGTACGAGTTGTTGCAAATGTACCAGTCCAAGGCTCAGATGTAGTTACATATCCCGTAGGCGTTTGGACTATGATAGTTCCTGGCACCGTACCAGACGGCGGTATGGTACGAGTTGTTGCAAACGTACCAGTCCAAGGCTCAGATGTAGTTGCGTATCCGGTAGGTGTTTGGACGATGATGGTTCCGGGCATCGTACCAGTCGGAGGCACTGTACGGGTCGTAACAAACGTCCCAGTCCATGGCTCCGAAGTCGTGACGTACCCTGTTGGGGTTTGGACAATAATAGTTCCCGGAACTGTACCAGATGGCGGGATAGTTCTAGTTGTTGCAAAGGTACCGGTCCAAGGCTCTGACGTTGTGGCATATCCAGTTGGCGTTTGGACTATGATGGTCCCTGGGACCGTGCCGGAAGGCGGTATGGTGCGAGTCGTTGCAAATGTACCGGTCCAAGGTTCAGACGTCGTTGCATAGCCAGTAGGCGTTTCGACGATAATAGTTCCGGGCATCGTGCCAGACGGAGGCACCGTGCGGGTCGTCATAAACGTCCCAGTCCATGGCTCGGTGGTCGTTACGTACCCTGTTGGTGTTTGGACAATAATAGTTCCTGGAACCGTACCAGATGGTGGGATGGTCCGAGTCGTTGCAAATGTACCGGTCCAAGGCTCCGAAGTGGTCGCATATCCAGTAGGTGTTTCAACAATAATCGTTCCAGGAATTGTACCGGTGGGAGGCACTGTCATGGTCGTAATGAACGTGCCTGTCCACGGCTGCGTAGTCGTTACATATCCAGTTGGAGTTTGCACTATAATAGTTCCTGGAGCTGTACCCGAAGGTGGAATGGTACGAGTCGTCGCATACGTACCAGTCCATGGTTCAGATGTAGTGGCATATCCCGTTGGTGTTTGAACTATGACGGTTCCTGGAACGGTACCAGAAGGTGGAATGGTACGAGTTGTTGCATATGTACCAGTCCAAGGCTCAGATGTAGTGGCATATCCCGTTGGGGTTTGAACTATAATGGTTCCCGGAACAGTACCCGACGGTGGAATGGTACGAGTTGTTGCATATGTACCAGTCCAAGGCTCAGATGTAGTTGCATATCCCGTAGGTGTCTGAACTATAATGGTTCCTGGGACCGTACCAGAAGGAGGTATGGTGCGAGTCGTTGCAAACGTACCGGTCCAAGGTTCTGACGTCGTTGCATAGCCAGTTGGTGTTTCGACGACGATGGTTCCAGGCATCGTACCAGTCGGAGGCACCGTGCGGGTCGTCATAAACGTCCCAGTCCATGGCTCTGTGGTCGTCACGTACCCTGTTGGTGTTTGGACAATAATGGTTCCTGGAACTGTACCGGATGGCGGGATAGTCCTCGTTGTTGCAAAGGTACCGGTCCAAGGCTCCGAAGTGGTTGCATATCCGGTGGGGGTTTGAACGATGACAGTTCCAGGCATCGTACCAGTAGGAGGCACCGTAACGGTCGAGATGAACGTGCCTGTCCACGGCTCTGTAGTCGTGACATAGCCTGTAGGAGTTTGAACGATGATGGTTCCCGGAACTGTTCCAGAAGGCGGCACAGTACGGGTTGTGGCATACGTGCCGGTCCAAGGCTCCGACGTGGTGGCATATCCAGTGGGCGTTTGGACTATGATGGTTCCAGGCGCCGTCCCGGTAGGAGGTACCGTAAGTGTTGTGATGGCCGTACCTGTCCAAGGCTGCGTGGTCGTCACGTACCCTGTTGGAGTTTGAACTATAATGGTTCCCGGCACCGTGCCAGAAGGCGGTATAGTACGTGTGGTGGCAAACGTTCCTGTCCAAGGCTCTGACGTAGTTGCGTATCCTGTTGGAGTTTGAACTATAATGGTCCCTGGGACTGTACCTGAAGGTGGAATGGTGCGAGTTGTTGCATATGTACCAGTCCACGGCTCCGACGTAGTGGCATATCCGGTAGGTGTTTCTACGATGATTGTTCCAGGCATTGTACCTGTAGGTGGTACAGTACGGCTCGTAATGAACGTACCCGTCCATGGCTGCGTAGTTGTGACATATCCTGTTGGAAGTTGGACTATGATGGTTCCCGGAACCGTGCCCGACGGTGGAATGGTACGCGTTGTTGCAAACGTACCCGTCCATGGTTCTGTTGTGCTTGCGTAACCTGTTGGGGTCTGGACTATGATGGTTCCCGGAACTGTACCCGACGGTGGAATGGTAATGGTCGTTGCATACGTCCCAGTCCATGGCTCTGATGTGGTTGCATATGCCGTTGGAGTTTCTACTATAATCGTTCCTGGCATCGTACCAGTAGGTGGCACCGTACGACTTGTTATGAATGTGCCCGTCCACGGCTGTGTAGTCGTAACGTATCCTGTTGGCAGTTGAACGATAATAGTCCCTGGAACCGTGCCTGATGGTGGGACGGTAATAGTCGTTGCAAAAGTTCCAGTCCATGGTTCTGTCGTGCTTGCATATCCTGTTGGGGTTTGAACTATGATAGTTCCTGGAACTGTACCCGAAGGTGGAATCGTACGGGTTGTTGCATACGTACCGGTCCATGGCTCCGATGTAGTAGCATATCCCGTCGGGGTTTGAACTATGATGGTTCCCGGAACTGTACCGGAGGGTGGAATTGTACGAGTTGTCGCATATGTGCCAGTCCAAGGCTCTGATGTAGTCGCGTATCCAGTAGGTATTTCTATAATGATTGTTCCAGGCATCGTACCGGTGGGAGGCACAGTACGGCTCGTGATGAACGTACCCGTCCATGGCTGCGTCGTCGTGACATATCCTGTTGGGAGTTGGACAATGATCGTTCCTGGGACCGTACCGGATGGTGGGATAGTACGAGTTGTCGCAAACGTGCCTGTCCATGGTTCTGTCGTGCTTGCGTATCCAGTTGGAGTTTGCACTATAATAGTTCCCGGAACTGTGCCAGAAGGTGGAATGGTGCGTGTCGTTGCATACGTACCAGTCCACGGTTCAGATGTAGTGGCATATCCTGTTGGGGTTTGAACTATGATGGTTCCTGGAACTGTGCCAGAAGGTGGAATGGTACGAGTGGTAGCAAATGTTCCTGTCCAAGGTTCTGATGTAGTTGCATATCCTGTTGGAGTTTGAACTATAATGGTCCCTGGGACTGTACCCGAAGGTGGAATGGTGCGAGTTGTTGCATATGTACCAGTCCAAGGCTCCGACGTAGTGGCATATCCAGTCGGTGTTTCTACTATGATTGTTCCAGGCATCGTTCCTGTAGGAGGGACTGAACGGCTTGTAAGAAATGTGCCAGTCCAAGGCTGTGTAGTTGTGACGTATCCTGTTGGGAGTTGAATGATGATTGTACCCGGAACTGTACCCGAAGGTGGAATAGTTCGAGTGGTTGCATACGTGCCAGTCCATGGCTCAGACGTAGTAGCATATCCCGTTGGGGTTTGAACTATAATGGTTCCCGGAACTGTACCCGAAGGTGGTATAGTAATAGTTGTTGCATACGTACCAGTCCAAGGCTCGGATGTGGTTGCGTATCCGGTTGGCGTTTCGACTATAATGGTTCCTGGCATGGTACCAGTAGGAGACACCGTACTGCTCGTAATAAAGGTGCCCGTCCATGGACGCGTAGTGGTCACGTATCCCGTTGGAAGTTGGATTATAATGGTTCCCGGAACCGTACCCGAAGGTGGTATGGTGCGTGTGGTAGCAAACGTTCCTGTCCAAGGCTCCGACGTAGTTGCATATCCTGTTGGAGTTTGGACAATTATAGTACCTGGGACCGTACCCGAAGGCGGAATAGTACGGGTCGTTGCATACGTACCGGTCCATGGCTCAGATGTGGTGGCGTATCCGGTAGGCGTTTCTACGACAATGGTTCCTGGCCTCGTACCCGTAGGAGGAACTGTATGGCTTGTAATGAACGTGCCAGTCCATGGCTGTGTCGTTGTGACATAACCTGTAGGAAGTTGTATAATAATAGTCCCTGGAACCGTACCTGATGGTGGTATAGTACGAGTTGTAGCGAAAGTGCCGGTCCACGGTTCAGTAGTGCTGGCGTATCCTGTTGGGGTTTGGACTATGATTGTTCCAGGAACCGTACCTGATGGTGGAATAGTACGGGTCGTTGCATACGTGCCAGTCCATGGCTCCGACGTAGTGGCATAACCCGTAGGAGTTTGTACTATAACTGTTCCAGGATTCGTACCGGTGGGAGGTACCGTACGGCTTGAAATAAAAGTCCCGGTCCACGGCTGTGTAGTGGTAACGTATCCAGTTGGAGTTTGCACTATAATAGTTCCCGGAACTGTGCCAGAAGGTGGAATGGTGCGTGTCGTTGCATACGTACCAGTCCACGGTTCAGATGTAGTGGCATACCCTGTTGGGGTTTGAACTATGATGGTTCCTGGAACTGTGCCGGAAGGTGGGATGGTACGAGTCGTTGCATACGTACCAGTCCATGGCTCTGATGTAGTTGCGTATCCCGTAGGTGTTTGTACTATAACTGTTCCAGGATTCGTACCGGTAGGAGGTACCGTACGGCTTGAAATAAACGTCCCAGTCCACGGTTGTGTAGTCGTAACGTACCCCGTCGGAAGTTGTATTATGATGGTGCCTGGAACTGTACCTGAAGGTGGAATGGTATGAGTCGTTGCATACGTACCAGTCCATGGCTCTGATGTAGTTGCGTATCCCGTAGGCGTTTCTACTATAACCGTTCCAGGCCTTGTTCCTGTGGGAGGCACTGTACGGTTTGTAACAAACGTACCAGTCCACGGCTGCGTGGTGGTCACGTATCCTGTTGGGAGTTGAATAATAATCGTCCCGGGAATCGTACCTGACGGTGGAATGGTACGTGTGGTGGCAAACGTTCCTGTCCAAGGCTCCGACGTAGTTGCATATCCGGTTGGAGTTTGAACTATAATGGTTCCCGGCACCGTGCCAGAAGGCGGTATAGTACGTGTGGTAGCAAACGTTCCTGTCCAAGGCTCCGACGTAGTGGCATATCCCGTTGGGGTTTGAACTATAATGGTCCCTGGGGCTGTACCCGAAGGTGGTATGGTACGTGTGGTAGCAAACGTTCCTGTCCAAGGCTCCGACGTAGTGGCGTATCCAGTAGGCGTTTCTACTATTATTGTTCCAGGCATTGTTCCTGTAGGAGGGACTGAACGGCTTGTAAGAAACGTGCCAGTCCAAGGCTGTGTGGTTGTGACGTATCCTGTTGGGAGTTGAATGATGATTGTACCGGGAACCGTACCCGACGGTGGAATGGTACGGGTCGTTGCATACGTCCCAGTCCATGGCTCCGATGTAGTTGCATATCCCGTGGGAGTCTGGACTATGATGGTTCCTGGAACAGTACCCGACGGTGGAATGGTAATAGTCGTTGCATACGTACCAGTCCATGGCTCGGATGTGGTTGCATACCCGGTTGGTGTTTCTACTATAATGGTTCCTGGCATCGTACCAGAGGGTGGCACGGTGCGGCTTGTGATGAATGTGCCCGTCCACGGCTGCGTAGTGGTAATGTATCCTGTTGGAGTTTGAACTATGACAGTTCCCGGCAACGTTCCACTAGGCGGCACGGTAAGGGTCGTAACAAACGTGCCCGTCCACGGCTGCCCAGACGTGACGTATCCTGTTGGAGTTTGAACAATAATAGTTCCCGGAAAAGTTCCACTGGGAGGCACTGTACGGGTTGTGACAAATGTACCCGTCCACGGTTGCCCGCTCGTCACGTATCCTGTGGGGGTTTCCACTATGATTGTCCCTGGCAAGGTTCCGCTAGGAGGGATCGTGCGGGTTGTAACAAACGTACCAGTCCACGGTTGCCCAGTCGTCACGTATCCTGTTGGCGTCTGGACGATGACAGTCCCTGGCATAGTACCAGAAGGAGGCACCGTACGGGTTGCGTCAAACGTACCCGTCCATGGTTCCGTGGTCGTTACATATCCTGTCGGAGTTTGGACTATAATAGTTCCTGGCATCGTACCGCTAGGTGGAACTGTGCTGGTCGTCACAAACGTACCCGTCCACGGCTGCCCAGACGTGACGTATCCAGTCGGCGTTTCGACCACAATGGTTCCAGGGAACGTTCCGCTAGGAGGCACTGTACGTGTTGTGATGACGGTACCCGACCACGGCTGCTCGGTCGTGACGTATCCAGTTGGAGTTTCGACAACAATTGTTCCTGGCAACGTTCCGCTAGGGGGGACTGTACGGGTCGTAACAAACGTACCTGTCCACGGCTGTCCGGTTGTTATGTATTCTGCCGGAGTTTCGACTATGATAGTGCCCGGCGCTGTACCGCTGGGCGGCACCGTACGGGTCGTAACAAATGTTCCAGTCCACGGCTGTCCAGTCGTCACATATCCTGACGGAGTCTCGACTATGATTGTTCCTGGCACCGTGCCACTAGGAGGTATCGTCCTGGTTGTGACAAACGTACCCGTCCACGGCTGCCCTGTCGTTATAAACTCTCCCGGAGTTTCGACTATGATGGTTCCTGGCAAAGTTCCACTGGGGGGAAGAGTACGTGTTGTGGTAAACGTACCTGTCCATGGCTGACCAGTCGTTACATAGCCTGTCGGAGTTTCCACTATAATTGTTCCTGGGAACGTTCCGCTCGGAGGCACTGTACGGGTGGTAACAAACGTTCCAGTCCACGGCTGGCCAGTGGTGACATAACCAGTTGGAGTTTCGACAATGACAGTTCCGGGCATTGTTCCGCTGGGAGGAATGGTCCGGGTTGTAACAAACGTACCCGTCCACGGCTGTCCAGTTGTTACATATCCTGTCGGAGTTTCCACAATGACGGTTCCCGGGAACGTTCCGCTTGGAGGCACTGTACGGGTTGTCACAAACGTTCCCGTCCACAGCTGCCCCGTTGTCACGTATCCCGTCGTCACGTATCCCGTCGGAGTTTCGACTATGATGGTTCCAGGCAACGTCCCGCTGGGAGGAACTGTGCGAGTCGTAACAAACGTTCCCGTCCACGGCTGATCGGTCATTACATATCCCGTCGGGGTTTCCACAATGACAGTTCCTGGGAATGTTCCGCTAGGGGCCACCGTGCGGGTTGTAACAAACGTACCCGTCCAACCCTGCCCGGTCGTGAGGTATCCTGTCGGAGTTTCGACTATGATGAATCCCGGCATCGTATCGCTAGGAGGCACCGTGCGGGTTGCCAAAGCGGTTCCTGTCCAACCGTCGGTCGTCGTTACATATCCTCCTGGCAATTCGATTATGATTGTGCCCAGAGTTGTGCCTGCACGAGGGATGGTGCGGGTAGTGACAAACGTTCCCGTCCACGACTGCGTTGTCCTAACGTATCCTGAAGGCGTCTCGATAATAATCGTACCTTGGGTCGTGCCCACAGGTGGTACCGTACGGGTGGCGTCAAAGGTGCCAGTCCAAGGCTCGGTTACCGTCACGTATCCTACGGGCGTTTCGATGATTATTGTTCCTGGCAGAGTCCCCTCGGGTGATACGGTATGGGTGGTGGTGTCGGTACCCGTCCATGGTTTCGTCGTCAATATGAACCCAGCGGCAGTCTCGACAATGATGGTGCCCGGCACGGTACCGGTCGGGGGTATCGTACGAGTTGTTGCGAACGAGCCGGTCCAAGCCTGGGATACGGTCACATATCCGGTAGGTGTCTGGACGAGGCTTGTGCCGGAACCCGTATCGGACGGAGGAGGTGTTGAGCTGGTTGCGCTCGACGGTGCCGACTGCAACTGCGTCGTCGTCGCCAGTGCCGTGGGCGTCTGCACCACTATTGTTCCGGGAACCGTGCCCGTGGCCGGCACTCTATGGGTCGTGGTAAAGGTGTCAGTCCACGGTTCGGTGACAATACTATATCCCGTAGGTATGCCGATAATGACAGTGCCAGAAACCGTACCGCTTGGCGGGATGGTCCGAGTTGTAATGTAGGTTCCCGTCCACAGCTCGGATGATATGACGTACTCTATCGGCGTCTCGACGATGATTGTACCAGGAATCGTCGCACTCGGCGCGATGGTGCTGGATCTTGTGAAGGTACCAGTCCATCCTTGCATCTTTGTGACATACCCAACTGGTGTTTTGACGATGATGGTTCCCGAAGCCTTTCCACTGCCGGCAACCGTCTCGGTGGTGGCAATGCTTCCAGCCCATGCTTCCGTAATCGTCGTGTACCCGATTGGTATTTGGACGATGATGCTGCCCGAGGCCGTTCCAGTAGGAGGAATGGTTTTCGTAGTGGTAAAGGACCCAGCCCATCCCTGCGTCGTAGTTTCATACCGAATCGGCGTTTGGACGATGATGCTGCCCGACGTGGTTCCGACAGGAGGGATGGTCTTTGTCGTCGTAAAAGTCCCCGTCCATCCCTGCGTTGACGTTTCGTACCCAATCGGCGTCTGGACGATGACACTGCCCGACGTGATTCCAGCAGGAGGGATGGTCTTTGTTGTTGTAAACGTCCCAGTCCATCCCTGCGTCGTCGTTTGGTACCCAATCGGCGTTTGAACAACAATACTACCCGGATTCGTGCCGCTGGGAGAAAACGTCTTGGTCGATGTAAAGGTGCCGGTCCATCCCTCCGTCGTGGTTTGGTATCCAGTCGGGGTTTGAACAACGATGCTACCCGGATTCGTGCCGCTGGGCGGGTAGGTCTTGGTCGTTGTAAAGGTGCCGGTCCATCCCTGCGTCGTACCGCTGTGCTCGATGGGTGTTTGAATAATGATGGTGCCTGGAGCCGTTCCGCTAGGAGGAACGGTCCTCGTCGTCATCGACGTGCCCGTCCACTGTATCGTGGTCGTGACATATCTCGCGGCCGGCTCATCCGTGCAGGTCGTATATGTCCTAATGGCTCATCAGTTCCTTTCACGGCTACGAGGATGCTTGCAATTTCTTTCGTTGGGATTGATTGCTAACCGTAAATTGCTGCCCTGCCACGAGCTGCCGGAACAAACGTATTCAAACGGCTGGTATTCGACATAGACTAGGCAATGATTCTCGTCACTCAACGTGTGGGATTTGCTAAAAAGAGAGAAAAGAAGGGCAAGCAAATTGATTGCGACATAAATCATGCTGAGTATCACTGTGTCAAATCAATTGAATATGAAAAAAAAAAAAGATTTGGCGGATCATCATGTGGGTTCCGTCGTGGCGTCGCGAACATGCCGACTGCGATGCGATGCAATACATATATACCATGGCCGAGGGATTGTTCGACAGCACTTGCTCGGAGGCGACAGGCATGCTCGGGCTGGATTTGACCCAGACTCGAGGTTTGGAGGTTGCCATGGATCCATTATTACGCGATTTCCGCCACGTCGTGTTAGCCGGAACGGACGTCACATCACGCATCTGTAGCATAGCCACTAGGAGGGTCGAACTACCTCGGTAGGGGTTTGGAGGAGAGGACTCGCCATGTGCTTGCGTCGTGAGTAGATGTCAACGCAGCCCATCGATGAGGTAAATTCTTGCGCAGCCCATCGATGAGGTAAATTCTTGCTCAACGCACGTCGCATTTATCTTGCAAGGTGCTTCATGTCACTTCCTCTTGGCTGAATGTCGTCCTCTCTCTCTCTCAAGCCAGGCTGCTGCCGGGACTGACTGGCTGCCACAGAACGGGGACGCAAATCGAGGTTGGCATCCTCACGGCGGCATTGGACTATGCTGAATCCAGAAAAGGGGCACGCCCGTCCCCTTGTTCACGTTCGCACGCGCCAAGCGCAAGGCCGTAGGAAAGCCAGCGTCCGGCTACCCGCGTGGTGGTCCGCGCTAAGCGTCAATCTCCGATCTCAACATGATGTCGATAGGGGCTCCGGCGGTGACATGGAAACAAACCGACACTCGCGTGACGAGCAGCGCTGCTTTTCAGGATACGAGTGCCGAGCAAGAGATTCCAACGCTCAACGGGCCGAGGAGGCCATCGGCCATTGCTCCTCCACGCACGAGCTCGACGGCGTTGAGCGCGCACCGGTCCAGGGGGTGATCTGCGGCCAAAGATTGTCAACCAGACGGCATCGGTATTTTACTTTCCTACCCGCGCGACATATCGCTTGTCGACTTTGTGGAGTTTCATAGTTGTACCGCCGAACCTGTCCATGTATTCTCGTCCATGTTCCATGCAGGATTTTAACTTTGTGGCTCCCAGGTGCCAGGCCAAAGTCGTCGGTGAGGAGTTGATGGCCCCCAGGGAGTCGGTGGCATCACGCCAGGCTAGGCCGTTTTCGGCTCTCCGCGCGTCACCATCGAGCACCGTCGCCTTCTAGACGAGGGGTCGCCGTTTGTTCCTTTAGCACGAATTCACCCTGATTGATATTGGATGTGGGTGGAGTGTGGACGCCGCATGTCATTGCATAGGGCACACTCCTTGCCGTGCACTTTGGACCGCCGCGTGCTTGCATTGTACGGCAACAAGAGTGCCGCGAAGTCGATGCTGGGTGCAGTTCTCCGGCCGGCCCGTCACATTGACGAGCCAATCGCCGAGCCGTCACATTGACGAGCCAATCGTCGAGCTGGATGGCGGAGGGAGACGATGCCACGGGGCGGAGATGAACAGTCTGTCGGCGACAAAGGAGGGCCATGCTGCCGATGTGCTCGTCGTCGGTCCATGTACGCCACGGGGGTTATGCTGGGTCGGTACGAGACCAGCCCATGCAGGGCACTCGACGCTTGTTCATGTACCCATGCAGTCGGTTGGCGACGCGCCGAAAGAAAATGCCTGCTAAATACACAGTTGAGGTGTCATCTTGGCTCGGCCGAATCAAGGCATTATCCCACGCCACGGTGGGTATGCTGCACTACTCGTAGACTATTGCCAACCGATTAACCTACTTTGTACGGGCGCTCGATACACGTACCTTCTTGACAAGATCATGGTGATGACACCCCAAACTCCGTACCGAGTGCCTGCGCAGGCATTGTTCTGTGTTGACTTGCATTCTTTGGATAAGTAGGTGTCGTAGATGCGGTGTCGACGTGGCCCAACTGAGGCAGAGCTTCGGAGCCGGCGAATCATTTTCCCTTGCGACGGGACCTGGGCATGGTATTGCGCAGGTACTTGTACTCGAACACGGCGTAAATACCGAGTACTGGGCGAGTACTTGTACTTTGGTACATGCACAAGCACTAGCTAATAAGTAGATTACGGAGTAAAATACCCCGTATTACTTACTCGCAAGCACGGAGTGAGTACTAATTATATTACGGAGTAATAGTACAATATCCAATCCTGTACTTGCTTGTACAAGTACCTGCTTGTACAAGTACCTGCTTGTACGCCGCCCTGTACTTGCTTATCTCAGCACATGCACATACTACTTGTGCACGTAAGCAAGTACAGTACATGTACAGACACTTGCTTGTAATTACGGAGTATGGAGTAATTAGTTGCAATTGCCCGCGGGCAAAGTACGGAGTACGGAGGACTGTACTTGCTTGTCAAGCATTCAACACTTACAAGCACACGTACCTGTACTTGGGTGCCGTCAGGGCCCCAAGCAAAAGCATCGGAACTGGCGAATCATTTTCCCGCCCTTTCGCCTGGCAAGCATGTAAACCCTCCCCACGGTAAGAAGTAATAGGGAGAGGGACGCACTTTTCGCCTCCTCCATGCAACGCAGGTAAACACCAGGACGCCCAAGTCAAGTCACCCACGACTCCCCAGGCCGCCGTCAGGGACCCTAGGCATGGCAAGTTCTGTGCATGTCGACTGAACACGACGCACCGAAAGGGCAAGAGTCGATGCGAGCAGTCCGCCCACGCACACGCAGCACGCAGATGCAACGCGAACCTGCACAGTGACCTCGCCCGCATGCACCATTACCATTGCGTCGACCATGAATCACCACCGCCACGGATTGCAGTTACGCATCCCCGCCAGCATGCGGCCTCGTCATTCAACTTCATTAACGCCGGATACCGTGCCTCGCCCCCTCCTCGGTCCGGCTTGCTGTACGGCGGACGGGTGACTTGCTCGCCTCGGCCACCTGATACCTATCGATTCAGCAAGCTCATCAATCGAATCCCCATCGAGTCCCCATCGAGTCCCCATCGAATCCCCTCCTCGTCGAGCGGACGGTTAACGGCACCCGAACCGACGTTTCGATACCGTTCGGTGCAAACCTACAACGGGCCAGGCAATGATTGACAGCTTTGACCAGGTTACTACTACCGCAAGGCGATTCTGCCTTGGCATGTATGTATGCCATCAATGTACGTCATCGTTCCTTATGTACAAGGATATTTTCGAATGATCTCCTTTGTTGACCTCCTGCAATGCCACCCTCTTTGGTAACCCCCTCATGACCAACCAACATTCTTGGTCCTATGCTGAAACCTGCAACGCTGGGTTGGTCCGCATGCTCGATGTTACCAGCAGAGTATCTTGCAACGGTGCAAGTTTATGGTTTGCAATCCACCTTAAACAAGCTAGGTGCATTGTGCGCATACAAGATGCCCAAAAAGAACGCCCCGACTCGAAGATGGCCAAAAAGAACGACTCGAAGATGGCCAAAAAGAACGTCTCGACTCGAAGCATGCTCCGCAATCCACCTTGAACGAGCGAGGTGCATTCTGCGCATGGAAGATGCCCAAAAAGATTCGTCTCGACTCGAAGCATGCGCATTCTACGCATAGAAGATGCCCAAAAAGAAACGTTCCGACTCGAAGCATGCTCTGCAATGCACCTTGAACGAGCGAGGTGCATTCTGCGCATAGAAGATGCCCAAAAAGAAACGTCCCGACTCGAAGCATGCTCTGCAATGCACCTTGAACGAGCGAGGTGCATTCTGCGCATGCAAGTTGCCCAGAGAGAAACCACCCAACTCAAAGTACGCCAACGTGACGCGCACGATGCCCACTGCTTGCGCTCCCCGGCGGGAGCATGCCTTGCACTGTCATCCTGCGGCAGCATGCCTTGCACTGTCATCCTCCTCATGCCTGGGCAGTTATCCTGCAGTACCTGTGTCTAGTCCAGTCCCGGCGCCCTTTTGCGGCCTCGGCTTACAAACAGATTACATTGACGGTCCCCTGTCCACATGACAAATAATCCCGACCTCATGGTAGAAGTGGCCAGGGTGCTGGACGCAAAGGTTTTCTCCGCCACTGTTACGGAGTCACTAGGCGACTGCTCTAGGACTCTCAATGATATTTATTAAAAGACTTGAAGGAGGGAAAACTACTTGGCAACTAGGGCTTCTAGTTGTGTGCGTTCTTCCTAGTGGGTCCCTTGGTTCCCTCCGTTCTCCTATATCGGGCTAAGCCCGATACCATAACAGCCACCACCCATCGATCCCTGCACCATTCCACTCTAACGCCAGGCGGAATAGGTAAAAGTGTATGAATAGATGAGGATTTTCAGGACAGGCCTATTTATAAAACTAACGCTCATTTATTAAGCTAACACTACAAGCATCGTTGTGGCTAGGTGGCCGAAAAGGACCGATGCCTAATATTGGTCTTTTATATCCCTTCCATCACAACGGCCATATTGTAGTCTTACTACCATACAAGAGACCTACAAGGTGACGTTGTAAATTGAGTAACAGTTTGAAATTCTTGGCATTGTCACGATGCTGACTAGCAGGAAGGCAGTATGTGCAAAGACTGTAGAATTTTCGAACTAAGGAGGAAGAAAAGAGAAAGAAAACAGTAAGTGCGGAGAGGAAGGGCTAGATACATAGGTAGTCCGCGCATTACGTAATAAAGAGTTTAGGGTAGGCTAGAAAGAGAGTACGATATACGATATCGTTACAACTACTGGCCCACTCGACTACTGCAGTACTTCTGCTGTACTGTCGCGACCGAACCCTAATACTGATCAACCCTACTAGTTGCATCCAACTAGCAGTATGACTTAACCAGAGTATTTGGAGCTGCATTAAATGCAAGCAGATTGTTCGGAGATGCATTGTATGGAATCAGACAGAATTCCAACACGTGCACATTGCACTGATTGAGGTGCTACTTCTCAGGTATAAAATGGTCCTACCTTTCCTACACTCTTAGATAGTTAGGAATACACAACACACACTGCACGCGCTACACAAGCACACACGCAAGCACAAGAAATACAACAGTCTTTCTTCTGAATCGCATCTTGGCACTACCATTTGACTTCTTCAAATCTGTATTCCCTACCCAGTTACTAACTGGTGTACTTTCTGCTGTTACTAACAGCCTTGATTGATATCTATTTTGGATAGTCCGTGCAACTGTACTTCTACTGTGCACCCTTCCTATTTTACCCCTTTATTCCAAGAGGTATTCCCCCTTTTATTTTCAAGAATTAGGTTGGCTGATTCCATCACATAATGATTGGGTGGTCCGGCCCAAGTTAGTATTGTGGGCTGGCAAGCGCTAGTAGCGAATGGGAGAGCAGCAATTGTCGTTCCGATCAATTGGCTCCAGTGGTCGACTGGCTACTACATGTATGGGTTATATTGTAGTAGTGAGTTGGTCGGTAGTAGTACTACCGTATATCACTCCGAGTCGTAGTTCGGAGAAGTAGTTGTTAAAATACTGGTATTTATACTAGTAAGACTACCTAAATAGGATACTATCCTATTAGTATTAGTACTAGTACTACTAGTACGGATGCTATACTATACTGCGAGTATTAGTAAGCATATTGAGTTGACTAATAGTATACAACATACTACTTCTCCGAACCATGACTCGGAGCGACGCACGGCAGTACTACTACCGACCAACTCACTACTGCAATGTGACCCACACATGTGGTAGCCAGTCGACCACTGGAGCCAATTGATCGGAACGACAATTGCTGCTCTCCCAATCGCTACTAGCGCTTGCCAGCCCACAATACTAACTTGGGCCGGACCACCCATTCATTATGTGATGGAATCAGCCAAGCTAATGACTGAAACAATCCATCTAACCTTATGACGGAAGCAGTCAACTAAAGTGTAACTGAAACAGTTATCCAACTGTATAATGGTTTCAGCCATTAAGCCATAGTACGATGGCGCCTTTGATCCACGATGGAATCTCCGATCAAGCCGTTATTGGGGATTGCTCTGTAGACATAAATAGCCACTCTTTTCCTGTACTGTAGTAGAAGAAATAATCGCATTCGTTTGTATAATTCGGTACTACCAATTGTGCACTCTTGCCCAGTTACTAACTGGCACTCCCCTTATTGCTGTTACTAACAGTATAATTGATTTACTAGTCCGTGCGATACACTTCCACTATCCCCTCCTCTTGCGCACCAATTGCAAAGAGTAGTATGTTGTATACTATTGGTCAACTCAATATGCTTACTAATACTCGCAGTATAGTATAGCATCCGTACTAGTAGTACTAGTACTAATAGGATAGTATCTTATTTAGGTAGTCTTACTAGTATAAATACTAGTATTTTAACAGTTATAACTATAGCACCTACTGGAGGTTTTGTAACTGAAACGCTTGCAATTTGGATGCGCAAGAGGAGGGGGTAGTGGAAGTATATCGCACGGACCAGGGAATCAATCAAGCTGTTAGTAACAGCATAAGGGGTGCCAGTTAGTGACTGGGCAAGAGTGCACAATTGGTAGTACCGAATTATACAAATGAATGCGATTATTCTTCTACCTAAAGTGCAAGGGAAGTACGGCTATTTATGCCTACAGAGTAGTACCGTGTAAGTCCAGATTGTGTGTAAGGCGCGCCTTACAACTAGGCGCGCCTTACATTGTGGCTGCGCAGTTACACTATAGTTTGATCGCCCGTTTGGCCGCACAATGGTTTGATTGCCCATTTGGTCGCACAATGGTTTGATCGCCGTTTTGGTCGCACAATGGTTTGATTGCCCGCAGTAGTACTGTGGGCTGGCAATAGCTAGTAGCGACTGGGAGAGCGGCAATTGTCATTCCGATCAATTGGCTCCTGTGGTCGACTGGCTACTACGTATACAAGTTGTATTGTAGTAGTGAGTTGGCCGGCAGTAGTACTGCCGTCAGTCGTTCCGAGTGGTAGTTCGGAGAAGTAGTATGTTGTATACTATTGGTCAACTCGGTATGCTTACTAATACTCGCAGTATAGTACAGTATCTTTACTAGTAGTAGTACTACTAGTAACAATAGGATAGTATCCTATTTGGGTAGTCTTACTAGTATAAATACCAGTATTTTAACAATAAATACTAGTAGTTAAACAACTACTAGTAGCGGTCACAATATTACTGGTAGGGTTAGGAAATCCTAAGTAATAGTACCATTATTAAAACAATTAGCGCCTTGCCAATATGGTACAATTCCTGTTGACGAAACGAATTCGGCTGGGGATGATGAGAAAATATTAACCCTCCAAATATCACCCGCCGTTGTTATACCATATAAATAACCATCTGCTGTTCCAAAATTTGCTGTCCAGTAATTATTGCCAACACTGCTTAGGTTTCGAACTATTATCCAATTTTGACTTGTTATATCAAACTTAACTAAAAGACTTTGTGTAATAGAACTGGCAGGGTCGCCATGAGATGAAAGAGGGTTATAACCAAGTCCGTAAAAGGCATTTCCACCACCTGGGATATATGCTGCACCAGAAACGTAGAAATTACGTCGAGCCATACCACTACCACTTTGCGCTCCAAATCCAGGGGAATTAAAGTCGGATAGATCCATTTGATACCAATATATAGATCCTTCTAAATTATTGATAACAGGCGAATAAAATATATAGTACTGTCCATTCGGTGCAATTATTCCAAAATTACCACCATTAATAGGAGGAATTACAGTAGTTACCTGTGTAATACCATTATTTCCTATTCGTACTAGTTTTTGTGATGATATATCGATAGCATAGAGGTATTGATCAAGAAAGTTAAACGCAAAAGCTTGTAAAGAGCCCAAACCAGCCCGTAAATTAGCATTAATACTTCGAAGTGTACCTGTATCGTTCTTAACGCCATATAATGGCTGAGTCGTATAGGGTGCAGTATTAAAGAGCAATAGTCCCAAAATGCCAGTGCAATCAACTGTTGGAAGTACAGTAGCAACAACAGTTGCAGTACACGGGTGTGTATAAGGCGACGTCGGAAAAACAGTAGTAGTTCCAGGAATTGTTCCAGTTATAGTTGTTGTTATATAAGTATCCGTACAGACATCATTATTATTAAAACAATTAGCGCCTTCCCAATATGGTACAATTCCCGTTGACGAAACGAATTCGGCTGGGGATGATGAGAAAATATTAACCCTCCAAATATCACCCGCCGTTGTTATACCATATAAATAACCATCTGCTGTTCCAAAATTTGCTGTCCAGTAATTATTGCCAACACTGCCTAGGTTTCGAACTATTATCCAATTTTGACTTGTTATATCAAACTTAACTAAAAGACTTTGTGTAATAGAACTGGCAGGGTCGCCATGAGATGAAAGAGGGTTATAACCAAGTCCGTAAAAGGCATTTCCACCACCTGGGATATATGCTGCACCAGAAACGTAGAAATTACGTCGAGCCATGCCACTACCACTTTGCGCTCCAAATCCAGGGGAATTAAAGTCGGATAGATCCATTTGATACCAATATATAGATCCTTCTAAATTATTGATAACAGGCGAATAAAATATATAGTACTGTCCATCCGGTGCAATTATTCCAAAATTACCACCATTAATAGGAGGAATTACAGTAGTTACCTGTGTAATACCATTATTTCCTATTCGTACCAGTTTTTGTAATGATACATCAATAGCATAGAGGTATTGATCAAGAAAATTAAACGCAAAAGCTTGTAAAAAGCCCAAACCAGCCCGTAAATTAGCATTAATACTTCGAAGTGTGCCTGTATCGTTCTTAACGCCATATAATGGCTGAAGGGGGTAGGATGGAGTACCAAAAAGCAACAGTCCCAAAATGCCAGTGCA
This sequence comes from Drechmeria coniospora, assembly GCF_001625195.1. NCBI lineage: Eukaryota > Fungi > Ascomycota > Sordariomycetes > Hypocreales > Ophiocordycipitaceae > Drechmeria > Drechmeria coniospora. The sequence continues at coordinate 12,170,719 of NC_054389.1, read as the reverse complement.
ATCGAATGTCGGGAAAATAGTTACACGGACAGTTGTTGTACAAGGATGTAAACAACCACCTAGTGGAGTAATAGTAGTAGTACCAGGGATACTCCCAGTTATAGTAGATGTTACAATATTGTCCGAGGGGATAATAACAAAGATGGTACCAGTTAAAATTGAACCAGTCGGGGCAGACGTAACAGTAGAGGCAGCAGTACCGGTACCAGAAATATATATTGTAGTGTAAGGGCCTGTAAAGGAGCTCGATGATGATTGAAATACAAATACAGTACCAGTCAAAAATGTACCAGTCGGGGTAGACGTAACGGTAGTTGCAGTAGTGCCACTACCAGACGTAAATATTGTAGTATAAGGCCCTGTAAAAGAACTTGATGGTCGAAATACAATTACAGTGCCAGTTAAAAATGTACTAGTCGGAAAAGATGTAATGGTCGATGCAGCAGTACCGGTACCAGAAGCAAATATTGTAGTATATGGGCCAGTAAAGGAGCTCGATAATGGTTCAAATATAACTACAGTACCAGTTAAAAATGTACCAGTCGGGCTGGACGTAACGGTAGATGCAGCAGTACCGGTACCAGACGTAAATATTGTGGTATAAGGGCCTGTGAAAGAACTCATATACCCGGATGATGACAAAATTGTGCTTGTTCCAGGAATTGTTTCAAACGTTGTCTCGGTAGTAAAGCCGTCGGTAGCAGTGACGATGATTCTGGTAGGACATATTCCGGCACAACCGGATGATGGCATTATAGTACTAGTACCAGGTGTTGGTCCAAAAGTCGTTTCGGTAGTAAAGCCGCCAGTCACAGTAATAATAACCCTAGTAGGACAAAAGCCTTTGCAATCAGACAATGGTAGCATAGTGCTTGTTCCAGGAGTCGGTCCAAAGGTAGATTCTGTAATCACACCACCTGAAGGAGCAGCAGTAATGATTATCCTTGTTGGACAGGCGCCAGTACAACCAAATGAAGGTGGAATAGTGCTGGTACCGGCCGTTGGACCAAACGTTGTCTCAGTAGTAAAGCTACCAGTAGCAGTAACAATGACCCTGGTAGGACAGAAACCTGTACAATCAGATAATGGCAATATAGTGCTTGTTCCAGGAGTTGGTCCAAAGGTAGATTCTATAATTACACCACCTGAAGGAGCAGCAGTGATAATGACCCTTGTCGGACAGGCGCTAATACAACCAGATAAGGGTGGAATAATGCTAGTACCGGCCGTTAAGCCAAACGTTGTCTCGGTAATAAAGCCGCCAGTAGCAGTAACGACAATTCTGGTAGGACATATTCCGACACAACCGGATGATGGCATTATAGTACTAGTACCAGGTGTTGGTCCAAAAGTCGTTTCGGTAGTAAAGCCGCCAGTCACAGTAATAATAAACATAGTAGGACAAACGCCTTTGCAATCAGACAATGGTAGCATAGTGCTTGTTCCAGGAGTCGGTCCAAAGGTAGATTCTGTAATCACACCACCTGAAGGAGCAGCAGTAATGATTATCCTTGTCGGACAGGCGCCAGTACAACCAAATGAAGGTGGAATGGTGCTGGTACCGGCCGTTGGACCAAACATTGTCTCAGTAATAAAGCTACCAGTAGCAGTTACAATGGCCCTGGTAGGACAGAAACCTGTACAATCAGATAATGGCAATATAGTGCTTGTTCCAGGAGTTGGTCCAAAGGTAGATTCTATAATTACACCACCTGAAGGAGCAGCAGTGACAATGACCCTTGTCGGACAGGCGCTAGTACAACCGGATAAGGGTGGAATAATGCTAGTACCGGCCGTTAAGCCAAAAGTTGTCTCGGTAATAAAGCCGCCAGTAGCAGTAACGATAATTCTGGTAGGACATATTCCGGCACAACCGGATGATGGCATTATAGTACTAGTACCAGGTGTTGGTCCAAAAGTCGTTTCGGTAGTAAAGCCGCCAGTCACAGTAATAATAACCCTAGTAGGACAAAAGCCTTTGCAATCAGACAATGGCAGTATAGTGCTTGTTCCAGGAGTCGGTCCAAAGGTAGATTCTGTAATCACACCACCTAAAGGCGCAGATGTAAAGATTATCCTTGTCGGACAGGCGCCAGTACAACCAGATGAAGGTGGAATAGTACTGGTACCTGCAGTTGGACCAAATGTAAATTCAGATACAACCCAAATGGTATTGCTAGGTAGTAATACAATAATAGTACCAACTGTCTCCGTTCCACTAGGAGTTAGTGTAGCAATAGATGTTGTTAATCCAGTCCCGGTACTTGTAAGGGTCGTAAACGGTCCCGTAAATATGCTGCTGGGAACTAAAACAATAATGGTGCCCACTGTATCCGTTCCACTAGGAGGCAGTGTAGCGATAGATGTTGTCAATCCGGTCCCGGTACTTGTAATAGTTGTAAACGGTCCTGTGAATGTTCTGCTCGGAACTAAAACAATAATGGTACCAACTGTATCCGTTCCAGTAGGAGGCATTGTAGAAATGGATGTTGTTAATCCGGTCCCGGTACTTGTAAGTATCGTATATGTTCCCGTGAACATGCTGCTGGGAACTACAACAATAATAGTACCAACTGTATCCGTTCCACTAGGAGACAGTGTAGCGATAGATGTTGTCAATCCGGTTCCGGTACTTGTAAGCGTCGTATATGGTCCCGTGAAAATGCTGCTCGGAACTACAACAACAATGGTGCCAAGTGTATCCGTTCCACTAGGAGGCAGTGTAGCGATGAATGTTGTTAATCCGGTCCCGGTACTTGTAAGCGTCGTAAACGGTCCCGTGAACTTGCTGCTAGGAACTAGAACAAAAATAGTGCCAAGTGTATCCGTGCCACTAGGAGGCAGTGTAGCGATAGATGTTGTCAATCCCGTCCCGGTACTTGTAAGGGCTTTAAACGGTCCCGTGAACGTACTGCTGGGAACTATGACAATAATAGTGCCAACTGTATCCGTTCCACTAGGAAGTAGAGTAGCAATGGATGTTGTCCATCCGGTCCCGGTACTTGTAAGCGTCGTAAACGGTCCCGTGAATATACTGCTGGGAAGTACAACAACGATAGTACCAACTGTATCCGTTCCACTAGGAGGCATTGTAGTAATAGATGTTGTTAATCCCGTCCCGGTACTTGTAAGCGTTGTAAACGGTCCCGTGAATATACTGCTGGGAACTATAACAATAATAGTGCCAACTGTATACGTTCCAGTAGGAGGAAGAGTAGCGATGGATGTTGTCAATCCGTTCCCGGTACTTGTAAGCGTTGTAAACGGTCCCGTGAACTTACTGCTAGGAACTACAACAACGACGGTGCCAACTGTATCCGTTCCGATAGGAGGAAGAGTAGCGATGGATGTTGTCAATCCGGTCCCGGTACTTGTAATGGTCGTATACGGTCCCGTGAACGTACTGCTGGGAACTACAACAATAATAGTGCCAAGTGTATCCGTTTCACTAGGGGGCAGGGTAGCGATTGATGTTGTAAATCCTGTCCCGGTACTTGTTACTGTTGTAAACGGTCCCGTGAACTTGCTGCTAGGAACTACAACAACAACGGTGCCAACTGTATCAGTTCCACTAGGAGGTAGTGTAGCAATAACTGTTGTCAGTCCAGTCCCGGTACTTGTAAGCGTCGTAAACGGCCCCGTGAACTTGCTGCTAGGAACTACAACAACAACGGTGCCAACTGTATTAGTTCCACTAGGAGGTAGTGTAGCGATGGATGTTGTAAGTCCAGTCCCGGTACTTGTAAGCGTCGTAAACGGTCCCGTGAACTTGCTGCTCGGAACTACAATAACAATAGTGCCAAGTGTATCCGTGCCACTAGGAGGCAGTGTAGCGATTGATGTTGTCAATCCCGTCCCGGTACTTGTAAGGGTTTTAAACGGTCCCGTGAACGTACTGCTGGGAACTATGACAATAATAGTGCCAACTGTATCCGTTCCACTAGGAAGTAGAGTAGCAATGGATGTTGTCCATCCGGTCCCGGTACTTGTAAGCGTCGTAAACGGTCCCGTGAATGTACTGCTGGGAAGTACAACAACGATAGTGCCAACTGTATCAGTTCCACTAGGAGGTAGTGTAGCAATAACTGTTGTCAGTCCGGTCCCGGTACTTGTAAGCGTCGTAAACGGTCCCGTGAACTTGCTGCTAGGAACTAGAACAAAAATAGTGCCAAATGTATCCGTGCCACTAGGAGGCAGTGTAGCGATAGATGTTCTCAATCCCGTCCCGGTACTTGTAAGGGTTTTAAACGGTCCCGTGAACGTACTGCTGGGAACTATGACAATAATAGTGCCAACTGTATCCGTTCCACTAGGAAGTAGAGTAGCAATGGATGTTGTCAATCCGGTCCCGGTACTTGTAAGCGTCGTAAACGGTCCCGTGAATATACTGGTGGGAAGTACAACAACGATAGTACCAACTGTATCCGTTCCACTAGGAGGTATTGTAGTGATAGATGTTGTTAATGCCCTCCCGGTACTTGTAAGCGTTGTAAACGGTCCCGTGAATATACTGCTGGGAACTATAACAATAATAGTGCCAACTGTATACGTTCCAGTAGGAGGCAGTGTAGCAATGGATGTTATCAATCCCGTCCCGGTACTTGTAACTGTTGTAAACGGTCCCGTAAACTTACTGCTAGGAACTACAACAACAACGGTGCCAACTGTATCAGTTCCACTAGGAGGTAGTGTAGCGATGGATGTTGTAAGTCCAGTCCCGGTACTTGTAAGCGTCGTAAACGGTCCCGTGAACTTGCTGCTCGGAACTACAATAACAATAGTGCCAAGTGTATCCGTGCCACTAGGAGGCAGTGTAGCGATAGATGTTGTCAATCCCGTCCCGGTACTTGTCAGCGTTGTAAACGGTCCCGTGAATGTACTGCTGGGAATTAGAACAATAACAGTACCAACTGTATCCGTTCCGCTAGGAGGCCGTGTAGCGATGGATGTTGTCAATCCGTTCCCGGTACTTGTAACTGTTGTAAACGGTCCCGTGAACTTGCTGCTGGGAACTACAACAACGATAGTGCCAACTGTATCAGTTCCACTAGGAGGTAGTGTAGCAATAACTGTTGTCAGTCCGGTCCCGGTACTTGTAAGCGTCGTAAACGGTCCCGTGAACTTGCTGCTAGGAACTAGAACAAAAATAGTGCCAAATATATCCGTGCCACTAGGAGGCAGTGTAGCGATAGATGTTGTCAATCCCGTCCCGGTACTTGTAAGGGTTTTAAACGGTCCCGTGAACGTACTGCTGGGAACTATGACAATAATAGTGCCAACTGTATCCGTTCCACTAGGAAGTAGAGTAGCAATGGATGTTGTCAATCCGGTCCCGGTACTTGTAAGCGTCGTAAACGGTCCCGTGAATATACTGGTGGGAAGTACAACAACGAAAGTACCAACTGTATCCGTTCCACTAGGAGGCATTGTAGTGATAGATGTTGTTAATCCCCTCCCGGTACTTGTAAGCGTTGTAAACGGTCCCGTGAATATACTGCTGGGAACTATAACAATAATAGTGCCAACTGTATACGTTCCAGTAGGAGGCAGTGTAGCAATGGATGTTATCAATCCCGTCCCGGTACTTGTTACTGTTGTAAACGATCCCGTAAACTTACTGCTAGGAACTACAACAACAACGGTGCCAACTGTATCAGTTCCACTAGGAGGTAGTGTAGCGATGGATGTTGTAAGTCCAGTCCCGGTATTTGTAAGCGTCGTAAACGGTCCCGTGAACTTGCTGCTCGGAACTACAATAACAATAGTGCCAAGTGTATCCGTGCCACTAGGAGGCAGTGTAGCGATAGATGTTGTCAATCCCGTCCCGGTACTTGTAACTGTTGTAAACGGTCCCGTGAACGTACTGGTGGGAACTACAACAATAACAGTACCAACTATGTCCGTTCCACTAGGAGGCCGTGTAGTGGTGGATGTTGTTAGTCCCGTCCCGGTACTTGTAACAGTTCTAAACGGTCCCGTGAATGTACTGCTGGGAACTAGAACAATAATAGTGCCAACTGTATCCGTTCCGCTAGGAGGAAGAGTAGCGATGGATGTTGTCAATCCGTTCCCGGTACTTGTTACTGTTGTAAACGGTCCCGTGAACTTGCTGCTAGGAACTACAACAACAACGGTGCCAACTGTATCAGTTCCACTAGGAGGTAGTGTAGCAATAACTGTTGTCAGTCCAGTCCCGGTACTTGTAAGCGTCGTAAACGGTCCCGTAAACGTACTGCTGGGAACTATGACAATAACAGTGCCAAGTGAATCCGTTCCACTAGGAAGTAGAGTAGCAATGGATGTTGTCAATCCGGTCCCGGTACTTGTAAGCGTCGTAAACGGTCCCGTGAATATACTGCTGGGAACTACAACAAAGATAGTACCAACTGTATCCGTTCCACTAGGAGGCATTGTAGTGATAGATGTTGTTAATCCCGTCCCGGTACTTATAAGCGTTGTAAACGGTCCCGTGAATATACTGCTGGGAAGTACGACAACGATAGTACCAACTGTATCCGTTCCACTAGGAGGCAGTGTAGTGATAGATGTTGTTAATCCCGTCCCGGTACTTGTAAGCGTTGTAAACGGTCCCGTGAATATACTGCTGGGAACTATAACAATAATAGTGCCAACAGTATACGTTCCAGTAGGAGGCAGTGTAGCAATGGATGTTATTAATACCGTCCCGGTACTTGTTACTGTTGTAAACGGTCCCGTGAACTTGCTGCTAGGAACTACAACAACAACGGTGCCAACTGTATCCGTGCCACTAGGAGGCAGTGTAGCGATAGATGTTGTCAATCCCGTCCCGGTACTTGTAACTGTTGTAAACGGTCCCGTGAACGTACTGGTGGGAACTACAACAATAACAGTACCAACTATGTCCGTTCCACTAGGAGGCCGTGTAGTGGTGGATGTTGTTAGTCCCGTCCCGGTACTTGTAACAGTTCTAAACGGTCCCGTGAATGTACTGCTGGGAACTACAACAATAATAGTGCCAACTGTATCCGTTCCACTAGGAAGTAGAGTGGCAATAGATATTGTCAATCCAGTCCCCGTACTTGTAAGCGTCGTAAACGGTCCCGTAAACGTACTGCTGGGAACTACAACAACAATAGTGCCAACTGTATCCGTTCCACTAGGAGGAAGAGTAGCGATGGATGTTGTCAATCCGGTCCCAGTATTTGTAAGGGTCGTATACGGTCCCGTGAACGTACTGCTGGGAACTACAACAATAATAGTGCCAACTGTATCCGTTTCACTAGGAGGCAGGGTAGCGATGGATGTTGTTAATCCTGTCCCGGTTCTTGTAATAGTCGTAAACGGTCCCGTGAATGTACTGCTGGGAACTATAACAATAATGGTGCCAACTGTATCCGTTCTGCTAGGAGGAAGAGTAACGATGGATGTTGTCAATCCGGTACCAGTACTTGTAAGGGTCGTATACGGTCCCGTGAACGTACTGCTGGGAACTACAACAATAATAGTGCCAAGTGTATCTGTTCCACTAGGAGGCAGGGTAGCGATGGATGTTGTTAATCCTGTCCCGGTACTTGTAATGGTCGTAAACGGTCCCGTAAACGTACTGCTGGGAACTACAACAACGATAGTACCAACTGTATCCGTTCCACTTGGAGGCCGTGTAGCGGTGGATGTTGTTAATCCGGTCCCGGTACTTGTAACTGTTCTAAACGGTCCCGTGAATGTACTGCTGGGAACTACAACAACGATAGTGCCAACTGTATCTGTTCCACTAGGAGGTCGCGTAGCGGTGGATGTTGTTAATCCGGTCCCGGTACTTGTAAGCGTTTTAAACGTTCCCGTGAACGTACTGCTGGGAACTATGACAATAATAGTGCCAACTGTATCCGTTCCACTAGGAAGTAGAGTAGCAATGGATGTTGTCAATCCGGTCCCGGTACTTGTAATAGTCGTAAACGGTCCCGTGAACGTACTGCTGGGAACTACAACAACGATAGTACCAGCTGTATCAGTTCCACTTGGAGCCCGTGTAGCGGTGGATGTTGTTAATCCGGTCCCGGTACTTGTAACTGTTCTAAACGGTCCCGTGAATGTACTGCTGGGAACTACAACAACGATAGTGCCAACTGTATCTGTTCCACTAGGAGGTCGCGTAGCGGTGGATGTTGTTAATCCGGTCCCGGTACTTGTAATCGTTGTAAACGGTCCCGTAAACTTGCTACTCGGAACTACAATAACAATAGTGCCAACAATATCCGTGCCACTAGGAGGCAGTGTAGCGATAGATGTTATCAATCCCGTCCCGGTACTTGTAACTGTTGTAAATGGTCCCGTAAATATACTGCTTGGAACTATAACAACAATAGTGCCAACTGTATTTGTTCCACTAGGTGGTCGTGTAGCGATGGATGTTGTCAACCCGGTCCCAGTATTTGTAAGGGTCGTATATGGCCCCGTAAACGTACTGCTGGGAACTACAACAATAATAGTGCCAACTGTATCCGTTTCACTAGGAGGCAGGGTAGCGATGGATGTTGTTAATCCTGTCCCGGTACTTGTAATAGTCGTAAACGGTCCCGTGAACTTGCTGCTCGGAACTACAACAATAATAGTGCCAAGTGTATCCGTGCCACTAGGAGGCAGTGTAGCGATAGATGTTGTCGATCCCGTCCTGGTACTTGTAAGCGTTGTAAACGGTCCCGTAAACGTACTGCTGGGAACTACAATAACAACGGTGCCAAATATATCCGTGCCACTAGGAGGCAGTGTAGCGATAGATGTTGTCAATCCCGTCCCGGTACTTGTAATAGTCGTAAACGGTCCCGTGAATGTACTGCTGGGAACTACAACAATAATAGTGCCAACTGTATCCGTTCCACTAGGAGGTAAAGTAGCAATGGATGTTGTCAATCCGGTCCCGGTACTTGTAAGCGTTGTAAACGGTCCCGTAAACTTGCTGCTGGGAACTATAACAAAATTAGTGCCAACTGTATCCGTTCCACTAGGAGGCAGTGTAGCAATAAGTGTTGTCAATCCGGTTCCAGTACTTGTAAGGGCCGTATACGGTCCCGTGAACGTACTGCTGGGAACTACAACAACAATAGTGCCAAGTGTATCAGTTCCACTAGGAGGCAGGGTAGCGATGGATGTTGTTAATCCGGTCCCGGTACTTGTAATAGTCGTAAACGGTCCCGTGAACGTACTGCTGGGAACTACAACAATAACAGTACCAACTGTATCCGTTCCACTAGGAGGCCGTGTAGCGGTGGATGTTGTGAATCCGGTCCCGGTACTTGTAACTGTTGTAAACGGTCCCGTAAATGCACTGCTGGGAACTACAACAACGACAGTGCCAACTGTATCCGTTCCACTAGGAGGTAGAGTAGCGATGGATGTTGTCAATCCGGCCCCGGTACTTGTAATCGTTGTAAACGGTCCCGTAAACTTGCTGCTCGGAACTACAATAATAATAGTGCCAACTGTATCCGTTCCAGTAGGAGGCAGTGTAGCAATATATGTTGTAAATCCGGTCCCGGTACTTGTAAGCGTCGTATATAGGCCCGTGAACATGCTGCTGGGAACTACAACGACAATAGTACCAACTGTATCCGTTCCACTAGGAGGTCGGGTAGTGTTAGATGATGTGAATCCGGTCCCGGTACTTGTAATGGTCGTAAATGGTCCCGTGAACTTGCTGCTGGGAACTACGATAATAATAGTACCAACTGTGTCCGTTCTACTAGGAGGCCGTGTAGCGGTGGATGTTGTTAATCCCGTCCCGGTACTTGTAACTGTTGTAAACGGTCCCGTGAATGTACTGCTGGGAACTACAACAACGATAGTGCCAACTGTATCCGTTCCACTAGGAGGTAGAGTAGCGATGGATGTTGTTAATTCTACCCCGGTACTTGTAACCGTTGTAAACGGTCCCGTGAATTTACTGCTGGGAACTACGACCATAATGGTGCCTACTGTATCCGTTCTACTAGGAGGTAGTGTAGCGATATATGAAGTTACTCCTGTCCCGGTACTTGTAAGCGTCGTAAATGGTCCCGTAAACTTGCTGCTAGGAACTACAATAACAATAGTGCCAACCGTATCCGTTTCACTAGGAGGAAGTATAGCGATGGATGTTGTTAATCCGGTCCCGGTACTTGTAACTGTTGTAAACGGTCCCGTGAACGTACTGCTGGGAACTACAACAATAATAGTACCAACAGTATCCGTTCCACTAGGAGGAAGTGTAGCGATGTATGTTGTCAATCCGGTCCCGGTACTTGTAAATGTGGTATAGTGTTCTGTAACAGTTGTGCTATGTATGAAAATTATTATTGTTCCTGTTAACTCCGTTTCAGTTGGTAGAATTGTTTTTGTTGAGGTAACTGATCCTGTGTGAAAACTCGTTATCGTCATGAATGGACCTGTAAATGAAGTGCTAGGTAGGATGACAATTATAGTCCCAATCAAGTCTGTTCCTGCCGGTAACATTGTTGTGCTTGTAGTCATTGACCCTGTTCCAAAGCTAGTTAGTGTCTTGAATTGCCCTGGACCCATTGTACTAGGTCGAATAATTACTACGGTCCCGGTCAATTCTGTTCCCGATGGAGGCATTGTTAAAGTCGATGTAACTAACCCTTTTCCAATGCTTGTAAGTGTTATGAATGGACCTGTAAATGTTGTGCTAGGTTGGACAATGATTATGGTCCCGGTCAAATCTGTTCCAGCTGGTGGCATCGTTATAGTTGAGGAACCTGATCCTGCTGCAATGCTCGTAAGTGTAGTGAATGGACCTGTAAATGTTATGCTAGGTCGGATAACATTTTTTGTTCCGGTCAAATCCGTTCCAGATGTTGTTATAGTAATAGTTGAGGAAGCCGATCCTATTTCAAGCCTGGTAAGTGTGGTGAATGGGCCTGTAAATGTTGTACTCGGTCCCATACTTGTAGATATACTAGTAACTGGTGGACAACTGGTGTATAATCTTAAAATTCATTATTAGTTATTAAATAAAGAAGCACAGAGTATATAGAAAACTCAATACCGAATAATACTGCTTTGTAAAGTTGTACCAAAGCATACCAAATCAATTGGCTGACTTTCAATGTATACAAACCCGCCATTTTGGCAGTAGGTATTATACTGGGTAATTGAGTGAACTGACTTAAAGAAGATAATGAAGAAATATAAAATTGTTAGATTCATGATATTTGATTAATGTGCGTGACTTTGAGTTGAAATTGAATAATACTGTTGTAAGAGAACAGAGCAAATAGTAGGAAATAGTGCAACATTTGTACGTATTTATATCCTATTTGAATAGTTTTCATCCCCCCTATGCAAACCTTACCAATTTTTCAGAAGATAGGCCATTAATTTATAATTCAACAACAGCATTACCAACTTCATTCAGTTAAACTAGTATAGCAACTAGAAATAAGAGAGTTACTTTCTGGAGTATAGACAAGCTGGATTTGAATCCTTGTCTTATTAAAATTGGTAAGAATCGTTAACCCTATGTACGCTAGTTACTAGTTACTGGCAGGTAAGCTATCAAACCTTATTCTGTAGATACGATTACATAAGGTTTGGTAAATCCTCTCCTGATTTTTGAACTCTAGATTAGTAGTTCCAATATGGCTGCATCCTTCTTAAGGTAATTAATACATATACTTCTGACTAGTTGCTAAAATGTAGGCTATCCAACATTATTCTGTAGATACGATTGTATAAGGTTTGGTAAATCCTCTCCTGATTTGTTAACTCTATATTAGTAGTTCCAATGTGGCTGCATCCTTCTTAAGGTACTTGATACATATACTTCTGACTAGTTGCTAAAAAGTAGGCTATATAACCTTATTCTGTAGATACGATTATATATAGTTTGGAAAATCCTCTGCTGATTTTTTAACTCTATATTAGTGGTTCCAATATGGCTGCATCCTTCTTAAGGCACTTAATATATATACTTCTGACTAGTTGCTAAAATGTAGGCTATCCAACCTTATTCTGAAGATACAATTATATAATGTTTGGTAAATCCTCTCCTGATTTTTGAACTCTATATTTGTAGTTCAAATATAGTTGTATTCTTCTTAAGGTACTTGATACATATACTTCTGACTAGTTGCTCAAAAGTAGGCTATCCAACCTTATTCTGTAGATACAATTATATAAGGTTTGGTAAATCCTGTCCTGATTTGTTAACTTTATATTAGTGGTTCTAATGTGGCTGCATCCTTCTTAAAGTACTTGATACATATACTTCTGACTAGTTGCTAAAAAGTAGGCTATCCAACCTTATTCTGTAGATACGATTATATATGGTTTGCTAAATCCTCTCCTGATTTGTTAACTCTATAGTAGTAGTTCCAATGTGGCTGCATCCTTCTTAAGGTACTTGATACATATACTTCTGACTAGTTGCTAAAGGTAGGCTATCTAACCTTATTCTGTAGATACGATTATATATAGTTTGGTAAATCCTCTCCTGATTTTTTAACTCTATATTAGTGGTTCCAATATGGCAGCATCCTTCTTAAGGCACTTAATATATATACTTCTGACTAGTTGCTAAAAAGTAGGCTATCCAACCTTATTCTGTAGATAGAATTATATAAGGTTTGGTAAATCCTCTCCTGATTTTGAACTCTATATTTGTAGTTCCAATATAGTTGTATTCTTCTTAAGGTACTTGATACATATACTTCTGACTAGTTGCTAAAAAGTAGGCTATCCAACCTTATTCTGTAGATACAATTATATAAGGTTTGGTAAATCCTCTCCTGATTTTTGAACTCTATATTTGTAGTTCCAATATAGTTGTATTCTTCTTAAGGTACTTGATACATATACTTCTGACTAGTTGCTAAAAAGTAGGCTATCTAACCTTATTCTGTAGATACGATTATATAAGGTTTGGTAAATCCTCTCCTGATTTTTAACTCTATATTAGTGGTTCTCTTAAAATAAAAGGGGTAAAATAGGAAGGGTGCGCAGTGGAAGTTCAGTTGCACGGACTATCCAAAATGGATATCAATCGAGGCTGTTAGTAACAGCAGGAAGTGCACCAGTTAGTAACTGGGCAAGGAATACAGATTTGAATAAGTCAAATAGGAGTGCCAAGGGACAATTCAGAAAAGAAAGACTGTTGTGTTTCTTGTGCTTGCTTGCGCGCGTGCGTGTGTTTTCAGCGTGTGCGTCTTGTGTGTGTGTGTCTAACTATCTAAGAGTGTAGGAAAGGGAGGACCATTTTATACCTGAGAGGTAGTACCTCAATCAGTGCAATGTGCACGTGTTGGAATTCTGTCTGATTCCATACAATGCATCTCCGAACAATCTGCTTGCATTCAATGCAGCTCCAAATACTCTGGTTGAGTCATACTGCCAGTTGGTTGCAACTAGCAGGGTTGATCAGTATTAGGGTTCGGTCGCGACAGTACAGCAGCAGTGCTGCAGTAGTCGAGTGGGCCAGTAGTAGTACTGCTGGCAAGCAACTGCTAGTTGCAGTTGGGTGGGTCCTCCCACGCAACAGTAGTACTGTTGGCGGGCAACTACTAGTAGTAGTTGGGAGCGCGTCAATTGACGGCCCGATCAATGATCTTGCTTGGTCGACCAAGTACCACTTTGCACGTGACGTGCGACAGTAGTAAATTGGCTGGGCAGTAGTACTGCCATCAATTGTACCAAATCGGAGCGAGGAGAATTTGCATAGCAAGTGCAATTCGTCAACTCGATATACTACCTGTACGTGCAGTACAGTGGTAGTATATGGGCAAGCAGTAGTACTGCTGCCCGGTGTTGCAAATGGTAACACATAGGATAGTATCCTATTTGGGTAGTCTTACTAGTATAAATACCAGTAATTTTAACAGGTTCTAATATAGCTGCATCCTTCTTAAGGTACTTAATACATATACTTCTGACTAGTTGCTAGAAAGTAGGCTATCCAACCTTATTCTATAGATACGATTTGTTAAAATTACTGGTATTTATACTAGTAAGACTACCCAAATAGGATACTATCCTATGTGTTGCTATTTGCAACATCTGGCAGCAGTACTACTGCTTGCCCATATACTACCACTGTACTGCACGTACAAGTAGTATATCGAGTTAACGAATTGCACTTGCTATGCAAATTCTCCTCGCTCCGACTTGGTACAACTGATGGCAGTACTACTGCCCAGCCAATTTACTACTATTGCGCGTCTTGTGCAAGTAGTACTCAGTCGACCAAGCAAGATCATTAATCGGGCCGTCAATTGACGCGCTCCCAACTACTACTAGTAGTTGCCCGCCAACAGTACTACTGTTGCGCGGTAGGACCCACCCAACTGCAACCAGTAGTTGCTTGCTAGTAGTACTACTACTGGCCCACTCGACTACTGCAGTACTTCTGCTGTACTGTCGCAACCGAACCCTAATACTGATCAACCCTGCTAGTTGCAACCAACTGGCAGTATGACTCAACCAGAGTATTTGGAGCTGCATTGAATGCAAGCAGATTGTTCGGAGATGCATTGTATGGAATCAGACAGAATTCCAATACGTGCACATTGCACTGATTGAGGTACTACCTCTCAGGTATAAAATGGTCCTACCTTTCCTACACTCTTAGATAGTTAGGTACACACACAATACAACACGCACGCGCTACACAAGCACACACGCAAGCACAAGAAATACAACAGTCTTTCTTCTGAATCGCATCTTGGCACTACCATTTGACTTCTTCAAATCTGTATTCCCTACCCAGTTACTAACTGGTGTACTTTCTACTGTTACTAACAGCCTTGATTGATATCCATTTTGGATAGTCCGTGCAACTGAACTTCTACTGCGCACCCTTCCTATTTTACTCCTTTTATTCCAAGAGGTATTTCCCCTTTTATTTTTAAGACGATTATATAAGGTTTGGTAAATCCTCTCCTGATTTTTTAACTCTATATTAGTGGTTCAAATATGGCAGCATCCTTCTTAAGGCACTTAATATATATACTTCTGTTAAAATTACTGGTATTTATACTAGTAAGACTACCCAAATAGGATACTATCCTATGTGTTGCCATTTGCAACACCGGGCAGCAGTACTACTGCTTGCCCATATACTACCACTGTACTGCACGTACAGGTAGTATATCGAGTTAACGAATTGCACTTGCTATGCAAATTCTCCTCGCTCCGACTTGGTACAATTGATGGCAGTACTACTGCCCAGCCAATTTACTACTGTCGCACGTCACGTGCAAAGTGGTACTTGGTCGACCAAGCAAGATCATTGATCGGGCCGTCAATTGACGCGCTCCCAACTACTACTAGTAGTTGCCCGCCAACAGTACTACTGTTGCGCTGGAGGACCCACCCAACTGCAACTAGCAGTTGCTTGTCAGTAGTACTACTACTGGTCCGCTCGACTACTGCAGCAATGCTGCTGTACTGTCGCGACCGAACCCTAATACTGATCAACCCTACTAGTTGCAACCAACTGGCAGTATGACTCAACCAGAGTATTTGGAGCTGCATTAAATGCAAGCAGATTGTTCGGAGATGCATTGTATGGAATCAGACAGAATTCCAACACGTGCACATTGCACTGATTGAGGTACTACCTCTCAGGTATAAAATGGTCCTCCCTTTCCTATACTCTTAGATAGTTAGGAACAGAACACACGCTGTGACAAGAAACACACGCGCGCAAGCAAAGCACAAGAAACACAACAGTCTTTCTTTTCTGAATCGTCCCTTGGCACTACTATTTGACTTGTTCAAATCTGTATTCCCTGCCCAGTTACTAACTGGTGTACTTCCTGCTGTTACTAACAGCCTCGATTGATATCCATTTTGGATAGTCCGTGCAACTGAACTTCCACTGCGCATCCTTCCTATTTTACCCCTTTATTCCAAGAGGTATTTCCCCTTTTCATTTTAAAGAACTTCTGACTAGTTGCTAAAAAGTAGGCTATCCAACCTTATTCTACAGATACAATTATATAAGGTTTGGTAAATCCTCTCCTGATTTTTGAACTCTATATTAGTAGTTCCAATATAGTTGTATCCTTCTTAAGGTACTTGATGTTACGGAGTCGCTAGGCGACTGCTCTAGGACTCTCAATGATGTTTATTAAAAGACTTGAAGGAGGGAAAACTACCTAACAACTAGGGCTTCTAGTTGTGTGCGTTCCTCCTAGTGGGTCCCTTGGTTCCCTTCGTTCTCCTATATCGGGCTAAGCCCGATACCATAACACTTGATATATATACTTCTGACTGGTTGGCTATCTAACTTTATTCTATATATATGATTATATAGAGTTTGGTAAATTCTCTCCTGGTTTTTGAACTCTATATTAGTAGTTCTAATATGGCTGCATCTGTTATGGTATTGGGCTTAGCCCGATATAAGAGAACGGAGGGAACCAAGGGACCCACTAGGAAGAACGCACACAACTAGAAACCCTAGTTGCCAAGTAGTTTTCCCTCCTTCAAGTCTTTTAATAAATATCATTGAGAGTCCTAGAGCAGTCGCCTAGCGACTCCGTAACAGCATCCTTCTTAAGGCACTTAATATATATATGTAAGGCGCGCCACAGGCGTGTAGGCCTTATAAGCGAATGTGAGGTGCAGTACCCGCACTAAGTGCGGATACTGGCGGATCTTTTGACAGTTTGGCCATTTGGTCGAACGGTTAACTGGTCTATTGTCCATATGGGCACACCTCCCCATATGTGTTACAATATACTTCTGACTAATTGCTAAAAAGTAGGCTATCTAACCTTATTTTATAGATACAATTATATAAGGTTTGGTAAATCCTCTCCTGATTTTGGAACTCTATATTAGTAGTTCCAATATAGTTGCATCCTTCTTAAGGTACTCAATACATATACTTCTTGTTAAAATTACTGGTATTTATACTAGTAAGACTACCCAAATAGGATACTATCCTATGTGTTGCCATTTGCAACACCGGGCAGCAGTACTACTGCTTGCCCATATACTACCACTGTACTGCACGTACAGGTAGTATATCGAGTTGACGAATTGCACTTGCTATGCAAATTCTCCTCGCTCCGACTTGGTACAATTGATGGCAGTACTACTGCCCAGCCAATTTACTACTGTCGCACGTCACGTGCAAAGTGGTACTTGGTCGACCAAGCAAGATCATTGATCGGGCCGTCAATTAACGCGCTCCCAACTACTACTAGTAGTTGCCCGCCAACAGTACTACTGTTGCGCTGGAGGACCCACCCAACTGCAACTAGCAGTTGCTTGCCAGTAGTACTACTACTGGCCCGCTCGACTACTGCAGTACTGCTGCTGTACTGTCGCGACCGAACCCTAATACTGATCAACCCTGCTAGTTGCAACCAACTGGCAGTATGACTCAACCAGAGTATTTGGAGCTGCATTAAATGCAAGCAGATTGTTCGGAGATGCATTGTATGGAATCAGACAGAATTCCAACACGTGCACATTGCACTGATTGAGGTACTACCTCTCAGGTATAAAATGGTCCTCCCTTTCCTACACTCTTAGATAGTCAGGATAACACACGCTGTGAACGAACAACACACGCACGCGCGCAAGCAAAGCACAAGAAACACAACAGTCTTTCTTTTCTGAATCGTCCCTTGGCACTACTATTTGACTTGTTCAAATCTGTATTCCCTGCCCAGTTACTAACTGGTGTACTTCCTGCTGTTACTAACAGCCTCGATTGATATCCATTTTGGATAGTCCGTGCAACTGAACTTCCACTGCGCACCCTTCCTATTTTACCCCTTTATTCCAAGAGGTAATTCCCCTTTTCATTTTAAAACTTCTGACTAGTCGCTAAAAAGTAGGCTATCTAACTTTATTCTGTAGTTACAATTATATATAGTTTGGTAAATCCTCTCCTGATTTTTGAACTCTATATTAGTAATTCCAATATAGCTGCATCCTTCTTAAGGCACTTAATATATATACTTCTGACTAGTTGCCAAAAAGTAGGCTATCCAACCTTATTCTATAGATACGATTATATATGGTTTGGTAAATCCTCTCCTGATTTGTTAACTCTATATTAGTGGTTCTGTTGGTTCGGTTCTAGGGGAAACTAGTAACAAGAGATTTCTTTCAATGGATTCAATTTAGTACGAAAGGAGGGAAAAGAGGCTGCCTCTTAGCGGCCGCTTTTATCCTCTCCGTAATCGTACCCCATACGATTACGTAATCCTAGTCTACTAGTGGCTACTATATATATATAATACACATACAGGTAACTCTTTAAAGAGTACTAAAATCGTACATGCCCCTTGACTCCCTATCGACCCAACCTTCGTTGAGTATATCTATCTAATTTGTAGATACTAGCCGTTGCAGTACCGTATTAGGCTGGACCGTTGTTATTGCGTCAGCTGGGTTGTTGCTACCGTTAATCCAATGGATTTCAGATATCTCCCATTGGTCGTAGCTTTATCGTATTGCTATAATGTCAATTATTAACCTTTTCTCGGTAGTTGACCCTAGTTTAACTAGGCATTCGTATAGCGAATACGAGTCCGTACACATAATAAGAGGGATATTCGGTATTTGTAGTTGGCTGGCAATAGTTCTTGCAATTGAGGCGCAAGAGGAGGGGATAGTGGAAGTATATTGCACGGACTAGTAAATCAATTATACTGTTTGTAACAGCAATAAGGGGAGCCAGTTAGTAACTGGGCAAGAGTGTACAATTGGTAGTACCATATTATACAAACGAATGCGATTTTTTCTTCTAGCTACAGTATAGGAAAAGAGCGGCTATTTATGTCTACAGAACGATCCCCAATAACGGCTTAGTCGGAGATTCCATTGTGGATCAAAGGCTCCATCGTACTATGGCTTAATAGCTGAAACCATTATACAGTTGGATGGCTGTTTCAGTTACACTTTAGTTGACTGCTTCCGTCATAAGGTTAGATGGCTTGTCTCAGTCATTAGGTTGGCTGATTCCATCACATAATGATTGGGTGGTCCGGCCCATAATAGTATTGTGGGCTGGCATGCGCTAGTAGCGATTGGGAGAGCAGCAATTGTCGTTCCGATCAATTGGCTCCAGTGGTCGACTAGCTACTACCTGTATGGGTCACATTGTAGTAGTGAGTGGGTTGGTAGTTGTGTGTTACATGTATATAGTGGCCAATAGTAGACTAGGATCACGTAATCGTGTGGGGTACGATTACAGAGAGGATAAAAGTGGCCGTTCAGGGGCAGCCTCTTTTCCCTCCTTTCGTACCAAATTGAATCCATTAGAAGAGATCTCTTGTTACCAGTTTCCCCCAGAACCGAACCAACAGTAGTAGTACTGCCGTATGTCGCTCCGCGTCGTGGTTCGGAGAAGTAGTATGTTGTATACTATTAGTCAACTCAATATGCTTACCAATACTTGCAGTATAGTATAGCATCCGTACTAGTAGTACTAGTACTAGTACTAATAGGATAGTATCCTATTTGGGTAGTCTTACTAGAATAAATAGTAGTATTTTAACCCCCCCTCTATGTAGCTAGTATTCTTGCAATTTGTATGCGCAAGAAGTGGGGGTAGTGGAAGTATATCGCACGGACCAGGGAATCAATCACGCTGTTAGTAACAGCAATAAGGGGTGCCAGGTAGTAACTGGGCAAGAGTGCACAATTGGTAGTACCGAATTATACAAACGAATGCGATTATCCTTCTAACTAAAGTGCAAGGGAAGTACGGCTATTTATGCCTACAGAGTAGTACCTTGTAGGTCCAGATTGTGGCTGCGCAGTTACACTATTGTTTGATCGCCCGTTTGATCGCACAATGGTTTGATTGCCCGTTTGGTCGCACAATGGTTTGATCGCCGTTTCGGTCGCACAATGGTTTGATTGCCCGCAGTAGTACTGTGGGCTGGCAATAGCTAGTAGCGACTGGGAGAGCGGCAATTGTCATTCCGATCAATTGGCTCCTGTGGTCGACTGGCTACTACGTATATAAGTTGTATTGTAGTAGTGAGTTGGCCGGCAGTAGTACTGCCGTCAGTCGTTCCGAGTTGTAGTTCGGAGAAGTAGTATGTTGTATACTATTAGCCAACTCGATATGCTTACTAATACTCGCAGTATAGTATAGCATCTTTACTAGTAGTAGTACTACTAGTAACAATAGGATAGTATCCTATTTGTGTAGTCTTACTAGTATAAATACCAGTATTTTAACAAGTATGACTACTGCTAAATGGGGATTCCTTGGAGACCTAGTAGGCCAAGGTAGCGTTGGAAGAGATCAGCAGTAAGAGCCTTAGTAAGGCCATCGGCAGGCATAGACTTAGTATTTAGGTAGCTGATTTTAGCTAGTCCGTTAGTTGCTTCTTGCCGTATATACCAGAACTTTAGCAATGTATGCTTTGTTCGGTTATGCTGATTGGGGTTATTGGCGTTAGAGATGGATCCATTATTGTCACATAATAGTGGAATAGGTTTTTGGAGACCTTTGCCTATTTCAGTAAATAGACCATCTAGCCATTTAAGTTCCCGAATAGCTTCCAATAGGGCATCCGATTCTGCCTTTACAGTAGAAAGAGCAATAGTACTAGCCCTTTTTGATTTCCAGCAGATAGGTCCACCTGCTAAAGTAAAGAGATACCCGTAGGTTGACTTGAAGGAATCTAAGTCACCTGCAAAATCGCTGTCGGAAAATCCAGATAGATTGGGTACTGAAGACTTAGACCAGTAGCAAATAGCTAGATCTACAGTTCCTTTCAGATATTGGAGGAGGTTCTTGCCGGCTGATAGCTGCAGACTAGTAGCCTGGTGCATGTACCGAGATAACCATTGTATTGCAAAGGCTATATCTGGTCGGGTTAATAGCATAAGGTACATTAGAGTCCCTACTATTTGTTGGTATACCAGTTGATTGGTAGCGGACAAGGGAGGAAGGGCCGTTGTAATAGCCTGTTTGAGTACTCCTAGCTGTAGTGGTATTACTACTGCCTTGGCCTCCTTTAACCCAAATCGGGATAGGGCTTCCTCAATATACCCTTTTTGACTAAGAGTAATACCCTTAGTTGTTCGACTAATCTGTACGCCTAGGAAGAAAGCGGCCTGCCCGCGATCTTCAATTGGGTAAACCTTGTGTAGTTGTTGTTTCAACTTGTTGATATATGTAAGGTCTGGTCCAATAAATAGACAATCGTCGACGTGGCTAACTATATAAGTACTAGTAATACTATTATAGTAAATAGCCGGATCAAATATAAGAGGGCTATATCCGTGTTGTTGTAGCAGTTTGGCCAGTGCCTCCTGCCACTCTCTAGGTCCTTGTTTTAGGCCATAGAGTGCCTTTTTCAAAAGGATACCTTGTTTGACTGTTGGGTTGTAGCCTAGCTTAGCTAGTAGCTTAGCTAAATTATTAGTTTTATTAAGACTGATAAATGCTTCCAGTCCCTCAGGAATTTCATGATAATTGACTTCAGGTAGCTCACTATTTAGGAAAGCACCAATGAAATCAATTTGCTCGACGTACCAGTTATTCTGGGCAGCTAGGGCTAATAGTATCCTTCAGGTAGGTGAAATACTAGTTGTTGGTTCGGTTCTGGGGGAAACTGGTAATAAGAGAACTCTTTTAATGGATTCAATTTGGTACGAAAGGAGGGAAAAGAGGCTGCCCCTAAGCGGCCGCTTTTATCCTCTCCGTAATCGTGCCCCATACGATTACGTAATCCTACTCTACTATTGGCCACTATATACATATAATATACACAGGCAGCTCTTTAAAAAGTGCTGAAAATCGTACCTGCCTAATTACTCCCTATCGACCCAACCTTCGATGCGTATATCTATCTGATTCGTAGATACTAGCCGTTCCAGTACCTTATTAGGCTGGACCTTTGTCATTGTTTGCATCGGCTGGGTTATCGCTACCGTTAATCCAACGGATTTCCGATATCTCCCGTTGTGTGTTTTATGTAATTATATAGTGGCCAATAGTAGACTAGGATTACGTAATCGTGTGGGGCACGATTACGGAGAGGATAAAAGTGGCCGCTTAGGGGCAGCCTATTTTCCCTCCTTTCGTACCAAATTGAATCCATTGAAAGAGATCTCTTGTTACCAGTTTCCCCCAGAACCGAACCAACAGTAACATATGCTGGAATGACATATAACCCTATGAATTTCACTCTTGTTTACACCGGGTACTATCGACCATCGACTACTGGCGTTTATACGTTTTGCGAGTATGCTGATGATGTTGACTATTTTTATATTGGAACGGCAGCGTTTCCTTGTGGCCAACCCTCAAATGCAGTCCCGGGTTCACTTAACTCCCAATTACAGGGACCAACGCTTTGTTTAGTATACGATTAATTGCAGGATATTTCTATCCTATCCGTTCGGTATTCGGAAATTATGGTCTCCCTACTCAGAGAGTGTTTTTTGATACTCCTCCTGGAGGTGCTCAAACTTCGAATATTGCCGCAAATATATATCCAGCTAGTTGTTAAACCCTTAAATCCGTTGTAGAAAGATTAATAAGTTTTTTTTAGAAGCTGGCTATAGATAGTTTATTGTATGGTATAATGCTGTTATGTTCTTGGGCTATGTCCAAGTATAATGGTTAGAAGACAGCAATGGCCCTTATTAGCGTCGCTCATTGATAAAGTGTGTGTATATAGTGACCAAGGCAAGGTCAATGCGTAGGCAAAGTGACCTAGACTAGGGTTTCGTAATTGTAACCCGTGCGATTACGTAGGGGATAAGTAGGTCGCGTTATTACAACCTCCTTTTCCTCCCTTTGTACCAAATTGAATCATTGAAAGGATCTCTTTGTCACCAGTTTCCCCCAGAACCGAACCAACATGTACTATATTTTCCAGTCCATGCGCACCATATTGGCATCTCGACGATAATTGTACCAGGCATTGTAGCACTTGGCGAGATAGTGCTGGATCTTGTATATATAACAGTCTATCCTTCTTTATATACCCAACTGGTGTTTTGATAATAGGTACCCGGAAACGTTCCAGTACCCAAATTTGTCTCCGTTATCGTAATGCTTCCGATACATGCTTCTGTTATCGTTCCGTACCCAGATGATGTGTGAACGATGATGGTGCCTGACGTTGTTCCTGCAGGAGGGACAGTTTTTGTAACCGTTAAGGACCCAGTCCATCCCTGCGTTATATTTGATACCCAATTGGTATTCAGACGAAAATGGTACCTGATATCATTCCGGAAGGAGATGTGGACTTTGCTGTTGTGAAGGACACAGCCCACCTTTTTGTCGTAGTTTCGTATCCAATGGGGGTTTGGACAATAATGTTGCCCGGATTCGTACCGGTAGGAGACATGGGCTTGGTCAATATAGCGGTCCCAGTCCATCCCTCGGTTATAGTTTTGTACTCCATCGTGGCTTGAATAATAATGCTACCTGGATTTGTACCGGTAGGAGATATTGTCTTGGTCGAAGTAAGGTCCCAGTCCATCGCTGTATTGTACTTCTGGATTCGATGGGTGTTTGGATAACATTGCTTCCTAGAGCCGTTATGCTAGGAAGAACGGTCCCCATTATTGTTACTGTACCCGTCCATTGTATTGTATTCGTAATATAACCTGCGGGTGGCTCATCCGCACAGCTAGTATGCGCACTAGTAGATCATTAGATCTTCTGTATGGATGCATGTTTTTCATTTATTTATTAGGATTTCTTACTGTAAATTGCTACCGTACTACAAGCTTCGGGGGCAAACGGATTTAACCGGCTGGTATTTGACATGCACAAGGCGTCGACTCTCGGCACTTGACGAAACGATGTCCACAAAACAGAGAAAAACAAGGCAGGAAACTTTCTTGCAATATAAACATGTTGATTGTCTACGAAGTCAATAGAATAAACAAACAGAATTA
Source organism: Drechmeria coniospora (assembly GCF_001625195.1). Lineage (NCBI taxonomy): Eukaryota > Fungi > Ascomycota > Sordariomycetes > Hypocreales > Ophiocordycipitaceae > Drechmeria > Drechmeria coniospora. Next base: position 12,146,848 of record NC_054389.1, on the reverse strand, counting down.
GTAGATTAGTTGTTTGCGTTGCGTTGCGCCGTGTCGGCGGGAACTTGCTGCGCGCGATCCCATGCGATGTATATGTACTCTAGTCTAGGGGCTCTTTTACAGTGCATCTTCTGAAGAGAGCGGGATGGTCTGGGTCGATTCGACCCATAGCTCAAAGGGTGACTAGCTCAAAGAGTAACTATAGGTCCATTATTACGCGATTTCCGCAATACTGTCTACGCAAGCTTCCGGGTAGCACGTTGTCCATTGCGGCATATCCACTATTTGGGTCCAACTACCTCTATTGGCGTTTGGACGATATGACTCGGCATATGCGTCGAAAGTATACTATGCCATCGATGAAGATGGCAACCTTTTGCTTGCGGGCATTGGACTATGTATATTGCACGGGCATTGGACCATGCTAAATCCAGAAAAGGGGCAAGTCGGTCCCCTTGTTCAATGATCGTACGATTCAAGTGCCGAAGCCGTAAGAAATGAAGCTTCTTCTTGCCCCTGTGGGGTTCGGCGCTAAGCGTTGATTTGAGAGTGGCAGATCTTGTCAGACGATTGGCTGTTACACGTACATTGAGTACAGTCTGAATTCGTGCTAGTTACGGAGTATACTGTGGTTGTATAACACTAAAAGGAGTGTGGTGGATACACTACCAGCCACATCGATAGACATATCAGCCGTAGAGGCTATGAACCCAAGCCACGACAACCAGTCAACAACAGAAAAGACTGCTCCAAGGCTAGATCGATAATTCAACGATAGGATCACCAACATCGTTCAGTTACACCGGTATGACAACCAGCAGTCAGAGGCTGGCTGTAGGATGAGCAGCCGATGCCCACGTGGAAAGGGAACGACGAAACGGTCTCTATAGGTGCAACTGGAATAATTGTTTATAACCTGCCTTGCCCCGACCTGAAATTAGGAGGAACAAGGAAGAGGAAATCAACCGAGATTGAATCTAGACATCCTATCCCTTTTTATCTCCAATCCGTTCGACAATCCCAGAAGTAGGGTTAGTTTCGCTGTTTACGCTAACGGCACTATACTATTACCAAACTTCTGACAACTACTTACACGCTATAGCTACTTAAGCACAAGCGTATCATTGCTCACCCTACCGTACGCCGTATGCCATTTTGTAGTGCACTAGATGTACTCCCTACTGTATAAGTACTTGTAGTTGTAATTATTGTACTGCTGCTGTATATACGCAAGTACACCCACATGTGCTTGTGCATGCGGGCACTGCGTTGTCTCTGCATTCTACTGCCCTAGAAGTGCTACTAACTGCAGTGCAAGTACACGTACCGAGTAGATGTAGGTGTAGATGCCGCGTGCAGCTCTCTAGCCATAATATCAACCAGCCCACCGCCCAACTGGATCGGGTAACGACGAGTTGTCATTGGGCGAGACCAACACTCTCCGTGAGGGCTGAGCTACTCATGTGTTTGTTGAAAGGGACTGCCCACCACCGGCTTTGAAATGGAAGACAGGCGGAGGCTCGAGCTTTGGGGTATTTCTTGATTCCAAAGGGAGGCCCATGTCAAAGAGGACAGGATAGCGTTGCACTGCTCGGAACACTCAGGAGGCACGCTGAGGTCGCAGCCATTTGGCACCTGCTCCAAACTCGGCACCTGTACTTGCACTCAAGTCCATGTACAGTACAGATAATCGAGCACAAGTGCCAGTCCAAGATTCGGCAACAGTCCTATATCCATCTACCTACTCGTAGGTAATGTGCCGGACAAGTGCTCGTACAACTTCGTGCTGGTAACACGCAACAGCACCATCCGCGGGGTGCCAACTTGGCTCAGCCGAAGCAATGTCTCGGAAAATGCTGTGCCAAATGCTCAATACGTAACATAATGGACCCGGCACCAACAAGAGCCAAACACAGCTCCGCTTGGGTATCGCTCCACAGTCAACTCGTCAAAAACAGGAAAAGTCCGGTATAGCAAAGGAGAGTTCATCTAGCACTCAAGAACGGGGTTGCTGTATTACTGCCCCGTACAATTGTAGACCACTGCCTCATACTTGCTGCGTGGCCTACACGTACAGGAAATACCTTGTACAGTCACTTGGCAAAGGTGACGGTTCAGTTTTGGCACGCTACTCTTGCAAATCGAATCGACACCTTTGCCACCACGCCGTATGTGAATTCTGCAGTACTTGCATCAACATACAACTAGCACATGATTATTACCCTTCGTACTCCGTCCTTGCGCAGGTATTGTACCGCAATTACTCGCTTGCTCGATGCAGAAGCTAGCACAAGCAGCTGCCGTCTTGGCCCGTCCTGAAGCGACGTCCCGGAACTGGCGAATAACGTTTCCGTGCTATGCCATGGTGGGCATACTGTCTTGGTTGATTGCATCTGCCTTTCTTCCTAGTTTCAGGTTGGGGCAAGGTAGGTTATGTACAATTATTCTAGTTGCTTGTTTCGGACTGACCCCAGCAGGGCACAAGCAGTGGCCGTGCTACTAGCCGTTGCGCCATGGGACGCCCCCTTTTTGCATATAGCAAAAGGGTGCGTATTGAAAAAGTATTAGCTTTGTCAATTAGCCACGATTATGAGGGCTCGGGCATAGCCCAAGACCATAAAATGCTCCTGTATGTCTGACCGTTTCCTTATTCGCTTTCGACTTGGGCATCGGCTGTTCATTCTACAAATAGCCTCTGACTATTGGTTGTTATACCGGTGTAATTGAATGATATTGGTGATACTTGATGACTTATTGATTTAGACGCGCAATTGTCTTTCCTATTACTGGCTGGTTGTTGTGGCATGCGTTAGCCATAACCGACGTGGCTGGCGGTGTATTATCCACCACACTACATTTAGTGTACCGTTAGAGTATAACTAGTATGAATTCATGCTTAGTATACTGTGTAACATCCGATCTTCAGACAACAACAGCCGATCTTCTGGCAATAACAGCCGATCTTCTGACAACTTGCACGCGCACATGTGTAGGTGTAAGTACATGTACTAGTAATAGAAATATTCGTACCTGTACCAAAGTACTGTAGGGAGTAGTATGGAGCACACTTACTGGAGTAAGTAATTACTCCCTGGACAGAGTGCATGATTCAATATAGGTGTATGTTGCACCAAACTGCATCACCAAAAATTGGCGCCAGTCAGTGTGGACTTGTAGGTGTGATATATTGCGACGGTGTACTCGTGTGCTCGTACTGAGTGTTGCTATTCTGCTCCGTGCATGCAAGCACTCAAGCACCTACATGTTCGGCACCTGCACCCACTCCACGGGATGAAGCAGTACTCGGCGCTGCACAAGCACTTGCAACACGACACTTGCGTCTCGACAGCAGGAATCTGAACTGGCGGATGAATTACCATGCTCGTCGTGCTATTGATCCTGCTTACCCGTTTCGCCAATCAGGCAGCCTCCCCACGGTAGGAGCAAGGGGGTAGACGACCGGAGGGATATGATGTGTGCCTTGCCCCTGCTTACTGTACGGAGGATTGCGGGCAAATACCATTGCTGCCGCAAATCAGTCAACGACCGATGACTACGCAGGCTGCCGTAAAGGACCTGACGGTAAAGCATGTCTGGTGTACGTTGATGAACACGACAACGTGGCGAAAGGACTGCGGCCGATGCGAATCCTCTGTATATGCACATGCACATGCAGCGCGCATCTGTACATTCATCCATAGTATGGTGATGAAGCCGCCATACCTGGATCGAAACTTGTCTTGCATCAGGTTGGCCACAGCCATCGAGCCGGTCAATGGCATCGAGTCGGCTACAGCCACTCAATATACTGTGTAACAGCCAATCTTCTGACAAATCTTATCGAAAGAGGCCACTGTGTTCGAGCAGGCTCAAACTGTGGAAAATGCTCATTAGAAAAGGCCGCAACGGCCGGAATCTCTTTTGTAGAAGACAGTACATGATCTACCTCCAAGAGTCCTGGGCAGGGTTGTTAATGCAGGGAGTCAAACTTGTCAAGCCCTATCAACCTAGACCGACTTGATGGCTTTAACCAATATTCATGAAGGCAATGTACTGAAGCAGAATAAGCTTGACGTTTTTGCCGTTATAGACAGTCGTCTTATGTATAAGCCGTGTATAAGCCGTACATAAGCTGGTATGAAGTAACCAGGCAGAGTAAACGCACAGTCAACACCACATGCATGGCACTGTTTGTAATTGGCAACTTCCCCAGCAGCCCGTGACTATATGTGAAGCCTTCATTGCAATCTCATTGCCTCCATCGAGAGGTGCGGGCAAGGAGAAGTTCGATGCTCCGCGACAAGAAACTCGTATCCTTTCAGGCTACGAGTTCATCGCAGTAGCCTGAATGGTAATATTGAATGCAGGGATATCCACTGTCAATAGGAGATCAGGCAGCCGCATTAGTATCCGTTTCTGCTTTGGATACAACTCTCGTTCCCGAATGTCCGGGGTGCAACATCATCCTACATTGCTTACAATTCTGCACGCTACTCACTGTAAACTTGTTGCGCTGGCCTGTACGGGTATACGCATCGTATTACAAGCCGAACCGCAGTTGGGAACAATATGGCTGTTTGTAGGGGAAATTAGACCTTACCGGCCGCACAAGAGACGGATCAAGCGTGATTTCCACATTTTGGCAATAACCTTAATTGTGCCGGACGGGTAGTAATACAAGGTTAGCGAAGCATTCATAGTGCACAACAATATTCCTAGCTCGTACAAGTTCATATCATTTACTTGAAATAATCCACCTTTAAAGCAGTCGGGCAGGGTCTGTCGTCCTATTTTCTCCACCATCGGTTGCTTTTCCCCGAAAATACTTCAAACCTTATACACCGAGTACGAATTAGAATTGCACGCGAGATGCAGTGCACATTATGAGCATGGGAGATACAAGCAACCGGAACAATGCAATGAATGCTAAGTATGTGCTGCAGCTCTTTATAAATAGATACTTCCGAGTATCCGTAACAGTAACAGTACCATGATAAGATAACCCCCTCGATACCCTACCTATATGCACGCAATCTAGTTGCAACCGGTCACGACTCTTCTCTTCTGTAACGATTGCCATACTAACTCCTACTAGCATATTGTAGAATATAACTATGATCCGAATCTCAAAGACAAAGATAGAAGCAGGGGCCGGGGCAAGGGCTAGGGCAGGGCACCAATACATCCAACAGAATACTGCAAATAACGCCCAGCCAACAAAATGCTATAGATAATGCTGGGTAGCGCGCTAACAATGCACAAACAATCCTATCTGCAACACATAATTCTCGACCGAAAAATACAGTATCGATATATTCACCGAATCAAAAGGAGTTCGAGCAGTTTTGCAATTCGAAACAGTATTGCAATGGTACTACAGTTACAGAAGAGAAGCTTCTTCTTTTCTTGTGGAGGAAGTTGCAGGCCGGCCCTTAAAGGTTAAGAGACGTAAGGCTGCTCTAGATATAGTACAAGAAGATACAAGATTAGCCTAGCGGTTGGTCTGTATATACGTTACAGCTATTACGGATCTTTATCGGTCGCAAAAAGGCCTTAAAATGAATATACATCTATCGCCGCGTGAGGATAGTGTACAAGAGTACTTAAAGTCCTTACAACGCCGAGATGCAACTCGGGATAAGGAAAACTATACCGATAAAGGCTGCAGTACGCTCCTTAATGATTATTCTGAGACCGAATTTGAACGCTTCTGCCATAAAATTTGGGCCCATAGTGGCATTTCGACTGAATCTCATTTTTGGACCCTTGTCAATCTTATCTTCGGCTATTATTTGCTTACTCGAGGCGGCGATCGCCGTAATGCAGAGATTTTAGACTTATGTACCTTTGAGTTGACTGGAGAAGGATCAACCTGGTGTATGCCGCTTATCTTTACAACGCAGTCTGGCAAGCAAAATCAGCACAAAAAGCTTAAGGCAGCCAGTTTGTATCTGAATAGGAACCCGCTTATCTGTATCCTAGGCGGCCTTATGTTGTATCTTTTATATCGTTGGGACCTAGGTAACTAGCCATTTACTAATTTTTGGCAACGGTTTTTATGGTACGATATCCGTATTATAAAAGGTACCGACCGTACAGTAGCCTTGTCGTATAACTTACAACGAGAGTGAATTATAAAGGCTTTTGGCTACACTGGTATTGCATTGTAGAAGAAAACGCGTATTGGGCGTAGTCAGGCGCAAGAATGGCAGTGCTAAAAGGCGGTAAGCGAGGATCAGTTACGCCGCGCCGGTTGATGGAACCAAGAGCAGATGGTTGGCTGATACCTAAACTCACTACCTTGTAAGTTTATGCGAACAATGGCCGGCCGCCGACTGCAAATGGGTTGCTTTTAGATACACTGTATAAGTATAATGCTGCCTTATTACAGTAGTATACGTTGCGGTAAGGTTAGTATGGAAATTAAGAGTGTTGCAAAAGCGTATCGGTGCAGCGAAAAGGCTGCAATGTATACTCTTAACTTGCAATAGGAACAGACCGGCCGATCGCTTGACTTATTTTGTAAATTATTTCGCGCGAATAGAAAAGCGCAAATTGTACGATAGAACAGCTAGCATTTTTCTAGCTGCGCGCCCAACTATTGTTAAGGGTGGATATTATCGGCCGCTGAGCGCACGGATGGAAAATACCGGTGGCGTTCCACTCAGCCGCTAAATCAGCCACCAAACCCCCGCCGTGGATATCATTATTGCTGATTCTAACTATGCCCTATCTAGACAATAAGGTACAGTACGTGGTCCGATTCGAGCTGAATTGCTCGCCTACAAATAAGGTTTGCGAGGGGGTAATGGAAACCACTGCTATTCTAACCACTCTGTTGCACCAAACCAGCCACAAAAAGTGGGCGCCACAGTCAATGTGGACTTGGTAGGTGCTATATGCGATACACTCCCTATTTAAACGATAAGATAAGTGGTCTGATTTTGAGTTGAATTGCCGCCCATAAGTAAGGTTTGCATAGTGGGATCGGAAACAACTACTGTTCTAACCTATTTAGACGATGAGGTATGTGGTCTGACTTTGAGCTGAATTGCTCGCCTATGAGTAAGGTTTGCGAGGGAGTAATGGAAACAACTGCTTTTATACCTACGACCTATGTAGGCGATAAGGGAAGTGGCCTGATTATGAGCTGAATTGCTCGCCTACTGGCAAGGTTTGCGGGTGGCTAGTACAAACAACTAGTATCAGCAGACTAACTATACTAACTTGTAGACAATAACAATTACAATGTAGGACTATTCATCCCGGGTTTAACCTTTGCTGAGAATTAGCTATGGGGTATTATTTTAACTCTAAATCTAGACTCCTTTTGTAGGAATGGACATGTATTATATCGTACGAGATAAACCTAATACAATAGTAAAATTATTGGTGATGGATCCCTGTGTGAGAAGACTAGTCGTATTTAACGTTCTACGGAGCAGTGCTATATAGAACGCATATAGATCATACAAGCAAGTAGTAAGCTAGGGAATTCAATATACAGGACATATATAAGGATAGCATCCATTAAGAAACACCCGTAGACAGGATCTCACGCTATAATACTTGACTAAATACTACGTAACGACCTTGTTCAATACAAATATTTTATAGCAAATGCGCTATTTCTACTAGGTATTTATTTTGAATTGTATTACTATTGTTATATTTTTATTCTTTGCATTCGACCTGATTTATTTAATATATTACCTCAAAAACTCCTATTTGTGCACTCCTATTCAGAGCGCATTATGAATATCAATAGGAAAAACTTAGCAAGATTCGCCCTCCTTCTCTTGTATGCAAATTTTGCTTACGGAGCAGCACACGATAATAAAGGGACTGTACTTATTGAATTTCAGCCCTTTGAAATAATATGCTCTAGCGAAATAATAGAAAGCTATAGTGTTCGGTATGATACGCTTAGGGTAGATATTCGTCCTTATAGAATGTTAATTCTAAGCGGGTATTAGATCATATACTTTATATCCAGGTTCAAATATCTTTACAGGACCATTTACTACAATTGCAGGTATTGGTACAGGTACTGTACCATCTACAATATCTTTGAATCCAACTGGAACAGGGAGAACAGGAACGATTATAATAATAGAGCCAAGTACAATAGAGGAAACATTTACAGGACCATATACAACTATTACTGCAATTGGAACCGGTACGAATACTATTACACTATTAATGCCACCTTCTAGTACGGATAAGATAGGAACCGTAGTTATTATCGAACCAAAATCAACATTTACCGGCCCGTATACAACTATTACGAGCAAGGGAACGGAATTACTAGGGTCGACTTTTACACAAGCACCAACAGGAACCTTTAAGACGGGAACAGTCGTTATTGTCGAGCCAACATTAGTAGGGTCGCTAACAGGTGGATATACTACCGAGTCGACATTTGGACCAACGCCTGGTACCAGTTCGATCCTACCACCACCTGGATGTATAAATTGTCCTACTACTATTATTATCACTGCAACTCCCAATATACTGACCCAAGTTACAAGTGGGCCTGTAGCGGGAACAAGTACAATATTCCCCCTACCCGGATGTGTAGGCAGATGCCGTACAATATTAATTGTAACGGTTGTAGTCGAGTCGACTTTCGGCCCTATACCAGGTATAACGACGATTATGCCGCCTCCTGGATGTATGGTGAACTGCAGAATAAGAATTATTGCAACAGCGACAGGAGGATATACAACTGAGATTACGCATGGACCGGTAGCAGGCACAAGTACGATACCGCCTTCAGCTGAATGTAGAGGTAGCTGTCCAACGAGGATTATTATAACAGTAGGTACTATAGACGCTATAACAGAAACTACATACGGGCCAACAGCCGGAACCAGTACGATTCTACCATCTTCTGGGTGTAGTAGTAGCTGTCCTACAAAGGTTATTGTAACAATAGGTACTAGCAACCTTTTTATTGAATCTACATACGGACCGACAGCCGGTACAAGCACGATACCTCCTTCGGCTGGATGTGTAGGTGACTGTCCTACAACGATTGTTATAACTATTGCTACTGCAGGCGTTGTAACCGTGTTTACGACAGGACCAACACCGGGAACCAGTACTATATTGCCTTCTGCCTGGTGTACTGGAAACTGCCTAACTAGGATTATTATTACCGTAGGTCCTACTGGCGGTATAACTACCGAATCAACCTATGGACCGAAGGCTGGAACGAGTACAAGATTACCCTCGGCAGGATGCGTTGGCTATTGTCCTACGAAGGTAATAGTTACTGTAGGGACGACAGATGCGATTACGGAATCCACATATGGACCAACGGCCGGGACCAGTACTATCTTGCCTTCTGCCGGGTGTACCGGAAACTGCCCGACTAGAATTATTGTTACCGTAGGTCCTACTGGCGGTATAACTACCGAATCAACTTATGGACCGACGGCTGGAACGAGTACAAGATTACCCTCGGCAGGATGCGTTGGCTATTGTCCTACGAAGGTAATAGTTACTGTAGGGACGACAGATGCGATTACGGAATCCACCTATGGGCCCACGGCCGGGACCAGTACAATTCCACCACAACCTGGGTGTATTGGCAACTGCCCTACAAGAATTATCGTTACAGTAGATACTAAAAACGTTATTATCGAATCAACCTACGGACCGACAGCTGGCACAAGTACGATACCACCTTCAGCTGGATGTATAGGTAACTGTCCTACTCGGATTGTTATAACTATCAGTACTACAGGCGTCGTAACAGAGTCCACTACAGGGCCAATACCGGGAACCAGTACTATCTTGCCTTCCATCGGGTGTACTGGAAACTGCCCAACGAGGATTATTATTACCGTAGGTCCTACTGGCGGTATAACTACCGAATCAACTTATGGACCGACGGCTGGAACGAGTACAAGATTACCCTCGGCAGGATGCGTTGGCTATTGTCCTACGAAGGTAATAGTTACTGTAGGGACGACAGATGTGATTACGGAATCCACCTATGGGCCCACGGCCGGGACCAGTACAATTCCACCACAACCTGGGTGTATTGGCAACTGCCCTACAAGAATTATCGTTACAGTAGATACTAAAAACGTTATTATCGAATCAACCTACGGACCGACAGCTGGCACAAGTACGATACCACCTTCAGCTGGATGTATAGGTAACTGTCCTACTCGGATTGTTATAACTATCAGTACTACAGGCGTCGTAACAGAGTCCACTACAGGGCCAATACCGGGAACCAGTACTATCTTGCCTTCCATCGGGTGTACTGGAAACTGCCCAACGAGGATTATTATTACCGTAGGTCCTACTGGCGGTATAACTACCGAATCAACTTATGGACCGACGGCTGGAACGAGTACAAGATTACCCTCGGCAGGATGCGTTGGCTATTGCCCCACAAGGGTAATAGTAACAGTAGGTACTACGGACGCTATTACACGATATACAGTAGGACCTACAGGCGGCACCAGTACTATTTTGCCTTCTTCTGAATGTCTGGGTAACTGCCCAACAATAATTATTATTACTATAGGTACGTCTGCCCATTATAATAGTACTATTACGACATATGGTCCGACCGCTGGCATAAGTACAATTCCTCCGTTACCTCTATGTATGTCAAATTGCTACACGCAAATAATCGTTACCATTACAGGCGGATTTAGTACTACAACAACCTTCGGACCCACTGCTGGTACTAGTACGATACTACCACAATCCGGATGTACCCTTAACTGCTTTACGAAAATTGTTATTACAGAGGCTACTACAGACATTATTACACAATCAACTTTAGGACCAACAAGGGGAACCAGTACGATTTTCCCGTCGGCGGGATGTATTGGGAACTGTCCAAAAACAATTATTATTACTATACCAATAATAGGGGGTATATTTACAATCTCTACATTTGGACCAACCGCTGGAACGAGTACAATATTGCCAACAAATTCTGAATGTCCCGATAATGCATTAATGCGCCGCAACGGGATTATTCCAAGAAATGAGAACTGTCCAACAACAATAATCGTAACCGTTGCGACAACAAGTATTGTTACAAAATTTACAACAGGATCAACAGCTGGTACTAGTACTATTCCGCCTTTGTCCGGTTGTACAGTAAACTGTTATACACAGGTTATTATAACTGTAGCACCTAGTGGAGGTTTTACGACTGAAACTACCTTTGGTCCGACAGCTGGGACTAGTACTATTTTGCCATCTCCTGGGTGCACCGGATTATGCCCTACTAGAATCGTTATTACTGCTACAGGCGGCTTTAGTACAATTACAACATTCGGCCCAACTGCCGGGACGAGCACTATTCCACCAATATCAGGATGTAAAGTAAACTGCTATACACAGATTATTATAACAGTAGAACCTACCGGGGGTATTATAAGTGAAACTACCTTTGGTCCAACTACTGGCATAAGTACAATTTTACCCTCAATTGGATGCACCGGATTCTGTCCTACTAGGATTGTTGTTACCGCCACAGGCGGATTTAGTACTATTACAACGTTTGGCCCAACTGCTGGGACGAGCACCATTCCACCAACGTCAGGATGCATAGTAAACTGCTTTACTCAGATTATTGTAACTATAGCACCTACCGAAGGTATTATTACTGAAACTACCTTTGGGCCAACCTCTGGTATTAGTACAATTCTACCCTTAATTGGATGCACCGGATTCTGTCCTACTAGGATTGTCATTACCACTACAGGCAGCTTTAGCACTATTACTACATTTGGGCCAACCGCTGGGACGAGCACCATTCCACCTACTTCAGGATGCAAAGTAAACTGCTATACACAGATTATTGTAACTATAGCACCTACTGGAGGTGTTATAACTGAAACTACGTTTGGTCCAACTCCTGGGATTAGTACTGTTTTGCCCTCTGTTGGTTGCACCGGATTCTGCCCAACTAGAATCGTTGTTACAGCTACAGGCGGCTTTAGCACTATTACAACGTTTGGTCCAACTGCTGGGACGAGCACTATTCCACCAACATTAGGATGCACATCAAACTGCTATACACAAATTGTTGTAACTATAGCGCCTAGTGGAGGTATTATAACTGAAACTACATTTGGTCCAACTGCAGGCACTAGTACTATTTTACCCTCTTCTGGTTGTACCAGATTTTGCCCTACTAGAATTGTTATTACAGCTACAGGCGGCTTTAGCACTATTACTACGTTTGGCCCAACCGCTGGGACAAGTACTATTCCACCAACATCGGGATGCATAGTAAACTGCTACACGCAAATTATTGTAACTATAGCTCCAACAGGAGGTATTATCACTGAAACTACCTTTGGGCCAACTTCTGGTATCAGTAAAATTCTACCGTCAATCGGATGCACTGGATTCTGTCCCACTAGGATTGTTGTCACTGCTATAGGCGGTTTTAGCACTACTACAACATTCGGCCCGTCCGCTGGGACTAGCACTATTCCGCCAAAATCAGGATGTATAATAAACTGCTTTACGCAGATTGTTGTAACTGTAGTACCTACTGGAGGCATTATTACTGAAACTACTTTTGGGCCAACTACTGGCATTAGTACAATTCTACCCTCGGTCGAATGCACTGGATTCTGTCCTACTAGGATTGTTGTTACCGCTACAGGCGGATTTAGTACTATTACAACAACCGGCCCCACCCCAGGGACAAGTACCATTCCACCAACATCAGGATGTACAGTAAACTGCTATACAAATATTATTATTACTGTAGTACCTACTGGAGGTATTATAACTGAAACTACCTTTGGACCAACTGCTGGGACTAGTACTATTTTACCCTCTCCTAGTTGCACTGGATTCTGTCCCACTAGGATTGTAGTTACTGCTACAGGCGGTTTTAGCACTATTACAACGTTTGGTCCAACTGCTGGGACGAGCACCATTCCACCAATATCAGGATGCACAGTTAACTGCTTTACTCAGATTATTGTAACTGTAGCACCTACAGGAGGTATTATTACTGAAACTAGCTTTGGGCCAACTTCTGGAATTAGTACAATTCTACCCTCAATTGGATGCACCGGATTCTGTCCTACTAGGATTGTCATTACCGCTACCGGCGGATTTAGTACTATTATAACATTTGGCCCAACTGCTGGGACGAGTACTATTCCACCAACATCTGGATGCACATCAAACTGCTATACACAAATTGTCATAACTATAGCGCCTAGTGGAGGTGATATAACTCAAACTACATTTGGACCAATTGCTGGGACTAGTACTATTTTACCCTCTCTTGGGTGCACTGGATTCTGCCCGACTAGAATTATAGTTACGGCTACAGGCGTCTTTAGTACAATAACAACGTATGGCCCAACCGCTGGGACAAGTACTATTCCAGTAACGTCGGGATGTATAATAAATTGTTTAACACAGATTATTGTAACTATAGCTCCTACAGGAGGTATTGTTACTGAAACTACCTTTGGCCCAATTCCCGGAACTAGTACTGGATTACCTACTGTTGGATGCACAGGACTCTGTCCAACTAGGGTCGTTGTTACCGCTACAGGAGGCTTTAGCACTATTACAACATTCGGCCCAACCGCTGGGACGAGCACTATTCCGCCTACATCAGGATGCACATTAAACTGCTATACGCAGATTATTGTAACTGTAGCGCCAAGTGGAGGTGTTATAACTGAAACTACATTTGGACCAACAGCGGGTACTAGTACTATTTTACCCTCTCCTAGTTGCACTGGGTTCTGTCCGACTAGGATTGTAGTTACTGCTACAGGCGGCTTTAGTACTATTACAACGTTTGGTCCAACTGCTGGAACGAGTACCATTCCACCAACGTCAGGATGCACAGTAAACTGCTTTACTCAGATTATTGTAACTGTAGCACCTACCGGAGGTATTATTACTGAAACTACCTTTGGGCCAACCTCTGGCATTAGTACAATTCTACCCTCAATTGGTTGCACCGGATTCTGTCCTACTAGGATTATCATTACTGCCACAGGCGGATTTAGTACTATTACAACGTTTGGTCCAACTGCTGGGACGAGTACTATTCAACCAACATCAGGATGCACATCAAACTGCTACACACAAATTATTATTATTATAGTACCTACCGGAGGTATTATAACTGAAACTACATTTGGACCAACTGCTGGGACAAGTACTATTCTGCCCTCTCTTGGGTGCACTGGATTCTGCCCGACTAGAATCATTGTTACCGCTACAGGCGGATTTAGTACTATTACAACGTTCGGCCCAACTGCTGGGACGAGCACTATTCCACCAACGTCGGGATGCACATTAAACTGCATGACACAGATTATTATAACCATAGTTCCTACAGGAGGTATAGTTACTGAAACTACCTTTGGTCCAACTGCCGGAACTAGTACTTTACTGCCCACTATTGGATGCACCGGATTCTGTCCTACCAGGGTCGTTGTCACCGCTACAGCAGGCTTCAGCACGATTACAACGTTCGGCCCATCCGCTGGGACGAGCACTATTCCACCAACATCAAGATGCACAGTAAACTGCTTTACTCAGATTATTGTAACTGTAGCGCCTACCGGAGGTATTATTACTGAAACTACCTTTGGGCCAACTTCTGGCATTAGTACAATTCTACCCTCGATTGGATGCACTGGATTCTGTCCTACTAGGATTATCATTACCGCTACAGGCGGATTTAGTACTATTACAACGTTTGGTCCAACTGCTGGGACGAGCACTATTCCACCAATATCGGGTTGTACAGTAAACTGCTATACGCAAATTATCGTAACTATAGCTCCAACAGGAGGTATAATTACCGAAACTACTTTTGGGCCAACTTCTGGCATTAGTACAGTTCTACCTTCAATTGGATGCACCGGATTCTGTCCTACTAAGATTATTATTACCGCTACAGGCGGATTTAGTACTATTACAACGTTCGGCCCAACAGCTGGGACAAGTACTATTATACCAACGTCAGGATGTACAATAAACTGCTATACACAGATTGTTATAACCGTAGTACCTACTGGAGGTATTATAACTGAAACTACATTTGGACCAACTGCTGGGATAAGTACTATTTTACCATCTTCTAGTTGCACCGGATTCTGTCCTACTAGGATTGTTGTTACTGCTACAGGCAGATTTAGCACTATTACAACGTTTGGCCCAACGGCTGGGACGAGCACTATTCCACCAATATCGGGATGCACAGTAAACTGCTATACGCAAATTATTGTAACTATAGCTCCAACAGGAGGTATTATTACTGAAACTACCTTTGGGCCAACTTCTGGTATTAGTACAATTTTACCCTCAATTGGATGCACCGGATTCTGTCCTACTTGGATTGTCGTTACTGCTACAGGCGGATTTAGCACTATTACAACGTTTGGTCCAACTGCTGGGACGAGTACAATTCCACCAACATCAGGATGCACAATAAACTGCTATACACAAATTATTATAACTGTAGCTCCTAGTGGAGGTATTATAACTGAAACTACATTTGGGCCAACTGCTGGGACTAGTACTATTTTGCCATCTCTTGTGTGCACTGGATTCTGCCCAACTAGAATCATTGTTACAGCCACAGGCGGATTTAGCACTATTACAACGTTTGGCCCAACGGCTGGGACAAGTACTATTCCACCAATATCGGGATGTAAAGTAGGCTGCTATACACAGATTATTGTAACTATAGCTCCTACAGGAGGAATTATTACTGAAACTACATTTGGGCCAACTAGTGGCATTAGTACAATTTTACCCTCAATCGGATGCACTGGATTTTGTCCTACTAGGATCGTCGTTACCGCTACAGGTGGTTTTAGCACTATTACAACAATTGGCCCAACTGCTGGGACGAGCACTATTCCACCAACGTCGGGATGCACATTAAACTGCATAACACAGATTATTGTAACTATAGTTCCTACAGGAGGTATAGTTACTGAAACTACCTTTGGTCCAACTGCCGGAACTAGTACTTTATTGCCCACTATTGGATGCACCGGATTCTGTCCTACCAGGGTCGTTATTACCGCTACAGGAGGCTTTAGCACTATTACAACGTTCGGCCCAACCGCTGGGACGAGCACCATTCCACCAACATCAGGATGTACAGTAAACTGCTATACACAGATTAATATTACTGTAGCACCTACCGGAGGTATTATTACTGAAACTACCTTTGGGCCAACTACTGGTATTAGTACAATTCTACCCTCAATTGGATGCACCGGATTCTGTCCAACTAGAATTGTCATTACCGCTACAGGCGGATTTAGTACAATTACAACGTTTGGTCCAACTGCTGGGACGAGCACTATTCCGCCAACATCAGGATGCACATTAAACTGCTATACACAGATTATTGTAACTGTAACGCCTAGTGGAGGTATTATGACTGAAACTACATTTGGGCCAACTGCTGGAACTAGCACTATTTTGCCCGCTCTTGGATGTACTGGATTCTGCCCAACTAGAATCATTGTGACAGCTACAGGCGGCTTGAGTACAATAACAACGTTTGGCCCAACCGCTGGGACAAGCACTATTCCACCGACATCGGGATGCACAATAAACTGCTTCACACAGATTATCGTAACTATAGCTCCTACAGGAGGAATTATTACTGAAACTACCTTTGGGCCAACATCTGGCATTAGTACAATTCTACCCTCAATTGGATGCACCGGAATCTGTCCTACTAGAATTATTGTTACCGCTACAGGTGGATTTAGTACAGTTATAACATTTGGCCCATCTCCTGGGACAAGCACCATTCCACCAACATCAGGATGTACAGTAAACTGCTATACACAGATTGTTATGACTATAGTTCCAACTGGAGGTGTTTTTACTGAAACTACCGTTGGTCCAACTGCTGGGACGAGTACTATTCCACCAACATCAGAATGTACAATAAACTGCATTACAAAGATTGTTGTAACTATACCTCCTAGTGGAGGTGTGATTACTGAAACTACCTACGGTCCAACTGCTGGGACCAGTACTATTTTGCCATCTGTTTCATGCACCGGATTCTGTCCTACTAGGATTGTTGTTACCGCTACAGGCGGATTTAGTACTATTACGACGTTTGGTCCAACTGCTGGGACGAGCACCATTCCACCAACATCAGGATGTTCAATAAACTGCATTACAAAGATTGTTGTAACTATACCTCCTAGTGGAGGTGTGATTACTGAAACTACCTACGGTCCAACTGCTGGGACCAGTACTATTTTGCCATCTGTTTCATGCACCGGATTCTGTCCTACTAGGATTGTTGTTACCGCTACAGGCGGATTTAGTACTATTACGACGTTTGGTCTAACTGCTGGGACGAGCACTATTCCACCAACATCTGGATGTACATCAAACTGCTATACACAAATTATTGTAACTGTAGCGCCTAGTGGAGGTGTTATAACTGAAACTACATTTGGGCCAACTGCTGGAACTAGTACTATTTTGCCCTCTCTTGGATGCACTGGATTCTGCCTGACCAGAATCATTGTTACCGCTACAGGCGGATTTAGTACTATTACAACGTTTGGCCCAACTGCTGGGACTAGCACTATTCCACCAACATCTGGATGTACATCAAACTGCTTTACACAAATTGTCGTAACTGTAGCGCCTAGTGGAGGTGTTATAACTGAAACTACATTTGGGCCAACTGCTGGAACTAGTACTATTTTGCCCTCTCTTGGATGCACTGGATTCTGCCCAACCAGAATTATTGTTACTGCTACAGGCGGCTTTAGCACTATTACAACGCTTGGTCCAACTGCTGGGACGAGTACTATTCCGCCGCCTCCAGGTTGCACAGCTAACTGTTTTACAACCATAGTGGTAACAGCTACTGCAGGAGGAACTACAATAGTTACTACCGGCCCAACTGCAGGCACCTCTACCGTCCCGCCGTCTCCTGGTTGCACAACTAATTGTTTAACAACGTTTATCGTTACCGCCGATGTAGGGGCAACAACAATTACGACATTAGGGCCGACACCTGGTACATCTACAATTCCCCCGCTTCTTGGCTGCACAACCAATTGTATTACAACCATAGTAGTAACAGCCACTGCAGGGGGAAGTACAATAGTAACTACCGGCCCAACTGCAGGCACCTCTACCATCCCGCCGTCTCCTGATTGCACAACTAATTGTTTTACAACGTTTATCGTTACCGCTACTGTAGGGGCAAGAACAACAACAACATTAGGAATAATACCTGGCACATCTACGATTCTACCGCCTCTTGCATGCACAACCAACTGTATTACAATGATAGTAGTAACAGTGACTGCAGGAGGAACTACAATAACAACTACTGGCCCGATAGCAGGCACATCTACTATCCCGCCGCCTCCTGGTTGCACAACTAATTGTTTTACAACGTTTATCGTTACCGCTGCTGTAGGGGTAACGACAACAACGACTCTAGGGCCGACACCTGGTACTTCCACGATTCCCCCGCTTCTTGGCTGCACAACCAATTGTATTACAACCATAGTAGTAACAGCCACTGTAGGAGGAACTACAATAGTAACTACCGGCCCAACTGCAGGCACATCTACAATTCCACAGCCTCCTGGTTGCACAACAAACTGTTTTACAACTATAGTGGTAACAGAAACTGTAGGAGAAACTACAATAACAACTACTGGCCCGACAGCGGGCACATCCATAATCCCGCCGCCTCCTGGATGCACAACTAATTGCATTACATCCATCATCGTCACATCGCCTCCCAGCTTGAGTGCAACGACGTTTACTACAGTAGGGCCAACCCCTGGTACATCGACAATCCTGCCACCCCCTGGATGCACGACAAACTGCATAACGAATATTATAGTTACAATACTACCTCCCTTAAGTGCCACGACGACAACGACAGTAGGTCCCACCGCCGGTACATCGACAATCCCGCCACCACTTGGATGTACGTCGAACTGTGTTACAAACATCATAGTTACTATAACTGGGGGTGCAGTAACGATAACGACAGTAGGCCCGACAGAAGGCACATCGACTATCCTACCACCCCCGGGCTGCACAGCCAACTGCGTTACAACATTGATTGTTACTGCAACTGCAACTGCTGGAGCTACGACGATAACGACGGTAGGTCCGACAGCTGGTACGTCGACGATCCTACCGTCGCCTGGATGCACTACCGACTGCATGACGGCTATTATTGTTACTATACCTCCTATCTTTGGCGTAACAACATCAACAACAGTTGGTCCAACAGCTGGTACATCCACTATACCGCCACCCCCTGGATGCACGACGAACTGCGTTACGAGCATTATAGTTACAATACCTCCTGCCTTGAGTGCCACAACGACAACGACGGTAGGTCCGACCGCCGGTACATCAACGATTCTACCGCCCCTTGGATGCACGACGAACTGTGTTACAAGTATCATAGTTACAATAACGGGTGGTGCAGTAACGACAACGACAGTAGGCCCGACAGAAGGTACATCGACTATCCTACCACCTCCCGGCTGTACAGCCAACTGCGTGACAACAGTAATTGTTACTGCAACTGCAACTGCCGGAGCTACGACGATAACGACGGTAGGTCCAACGGCTGGTACATCGACTATTCTACCGCTGCCTGGATGCACTACCAACTGCATGACGGCCATTATTGTTACCATACCTCCTACCTATGGCGTAACTACATCAACAACAGTAGGTCCAACAGGTGGTACATCAACGATACCGCCGTCGCCTGGGTGCACGGCCAACTGTATAACCCTCATTATTGTTACAACACCTATTGAAACTTCTATGGTTTCATTAACAACTCCTGCTAGTTATGTCACAATAACAATTCCTTGGACCGGTATCGGAACTACATCTACTACTATTCCCTATAGTGGTACAGTTCCTGGTACCGTTATTATTCAAACACCTATGACATACGTAACAATGACGACGCCTTGGACTGGTATTGGGACGAGAACTAGTACAGTTCCCCCTACCGGTACTCTTCCAGGAACTGTTATTATTGAAACCCCAGAAACCTATAATACAGTAACAACGCCCTGGACTGGTATTGGAACTATAACAACGACGGTCCCTCCTAGTGGTACTATTCCTGGTACTGTTGTTATTCAAACACCTATAACATATGTAACAATAACAATGCCTTGGACTGGTGCTGGAACTGGAACAACGACGGTCCCTCCTACTGGTACTATTCCTGGTACCGTTATTATTCAAACACCTATGACATACGTAACAATAACAACCCCTTGGACTGGTACTGGGACGAGAACTAGTACAGTTCCCCCTACCGGTACTTTTCCAGGAACTGTTATTATTGAAACCCCAGAAACCTATAATACAGTAACAACGCCCTGGACTGGTATTGGAACTAGAACAACGACGGTCCCTCCTACTGGTACCATTCCTGGTACCGTTATTATTCAAACACCTATGACATACGTAACAATGACAACCCCTTGGACTGGTACTGGAACTGGAACAACGACGGTCCCTCCTACTGGTACTATTCCTGGTACTGTTATTATTCAAACACCTATAACATACGAAACAATGACAACCCCTTGGACTGGTACTGGTACGAGAACTAGTACAGTTCCCCCTACCGGTACTCTTCCAGGAACTGTTATTATTGAAACCCCAGAAACCTATAATACAGTAACAACGCCCTGGACTGGTATTGGAACTAGAACAACGACGGTCCCTCCTACTGGTACCATTCCTGGTACTATTATTATTCAAACACCTATGATATACGTAACAATGACAACGCCTTGGACTGGTGTTGGGACTAGAACAACGACGGTCCCTCCTACTGGTACCATTCCTGGTACCGTTATTATTCAAACACCTATAATATACGTATCAATAACAACGCCTTGGACTGGTACTGGTACGATAACTAGTACAGTTCCCCCTACCGGTACTATTCCAGGAACTATTATTATTAAAACTCCAGAAACCTATAATACTGTAACAACGCCCTGGACTGGTATTGGAACTAGAACAACGACAGTCCCTCCTACTGGTACCATTCCAGGGACTGTTATTGTTCAAACACCTCTGACCTATATTACAATAACTACGCCTTGGACCGGTATCGGGACCTTAACTACTACTGTCCCCCCTAGCGGTACTCGTCCTGGAACCGTTATTGTTGAGATACCCCTAACTTACATCACAATAACAACCTTTTGGACTGGTACTAGAACTACTACTACTACAGTACTTCCAAGTGGGACAAATTCTGGGACAATTATTATTAAGACACCGTGCTCTGTGGATGATATAAACGTATTCCTTACAGCGAGTTCTACACAAGGCGCTGAGACTACTTGGACTGTTCCTCCTTGTGCTTCTACTATGAGCTTTAGTCTTGTTGGGGGTCGTGGCGATGGTGCTTATGCCAATCCGGATCAACCGTGGTCTCTCGGGGGGCGTATTGTTGGCTCAATTAATGTTGTACCTGGGCAAGAAGTTATTGCAGTAGCTGGCGGCTCTGGATCTGGCCCTAACCCAGGAACAAGCGCGTACGGTAATGGTGGAGCAGGCGGGCAGCGTACGCAAAACTATATGCTCAATGGTGCTGCAGGAGGGGGAGCGTCTGCACTATACTTGGACAGTACCTTGCTAGCAGTCGGTGGGGGAGGCGGGGGCCAGAAATATGCCCAAGGATATGGAGGATCGATTATTTTTAACCCAACTTGGGCCATTTACCCATCATATATTAACAAAGGTCCCGTCAACATTAATTGGGGCTATAAAGTAAACTTTACAAGAAACGATAAATCCCTGTATTTTGTTAATAATATTTTCCATGGGCCACCTTGCTGTTCGGCTGGACAAGCAGGGGGTGCACTTGGATATTCTTTGATTCTATATGGAGCAGCTGTACCTATTGTTGCCCCAGCACCAGGCGATTATACATTTTTCAGTCAAGGGGGACTTCCAGGACTTAACGGAGTTCCAGGCGCTGGGGGTACAACTCAAATACCATCATGGGCTATACCCTATGCAACAATTGTAAACGGTAACCCTGGTAATGGGAATAATGGTGGGAATGGCGTACAGTCCCCTGCGGTTATAACAAGCCAAAATGCCCAAAACGTTAATACTATAATGTCGGGTAATTCGTGTGGTGGTGGCGGAGGCTATGGCGGCGGCGGCGGTGGTGGTGCATTTAGCTATACACATGATCCTGGTTATCCCGCTTGGGGTCAAGATGGCTGGGTGCAGGGATCGTTGGGTGGTGGTGGAGGAAATTTTGCGTCTAACCTTGTTTCGAATTCTGCAATAAGCCTGGATTTGGTTGAGTATGGAGTTGTTAATATTACGTTTTCATAAGGTTAGGTAATAGATAATTAATAGTACTAGTGTTGGTTCGGTTCTAGTGGAAACTGGTAATAATTCATCTCTTTCAATGTGTTACGGAGTTACTAGGCAGCTGCTCTAGGAATCTCAATAAAGTTTATTAAAAGACTTGAAGGAAAAAAGACTGCCTGTCGGCTAGGGCTTCCTGTTCTGTATGTACCCCTTATGTAGGTCTATTGTCTCCCCTATGCTACTCTGCCTACGCACCGACCTACCTTGGTCAATATATACATGCGTTTTGAGTATTTTTTAAAGGATCTAGTAAGATAAAAAGGCTGACTTGGCATTAGCTTTATCGTATTGATGGTTTGGGGGTGGGGTATAGGTACTGGGCGTAAGGGTTTACGGAAGTGCATTCTGGCGCCAATGTATTATAGTATTTGACGAAACGGCTAGTACATTGCTCTTCCCTACCCTCTCTAGACTGTGCTGTCAATAAACGATTCACATATAATGCTATACATGATTCCCTCCCTGTAGGATAAAGCCCTCAAACTAATTGTTCCTTTCCTCTCTCGACATCCCTATTGCAAGACCTAAGACAGCAAGGCCAAGGACAGCAAGGCCTAGTATATTGCCCCCCCTACCAGTCAGCCAGCCATACAGCTGGGGCAGGCATACTGGCAGAAACTATAGTTTTAACATTCGACTCGTCGCCGTCGGAAATCTTGAAGGTGCCGATATCATTGTTCTCTATGGCAAACAGGATAGCGCGTCGATTATAGCAAACGCTAAAATGCAGATGATCGATCGCCGTGGACTATTGGTACAATACCAAACAGCCCGACAGGGTAATTAACCATTTTGTTGGTTCGGTTCTGGGGGAAACTGGTAACAAGAGATCTCTTTCAATGATTCAATGTACTTAGTTGCACAGGGAGGAAAAGGAGGTTGCCGTAACGCGACCTACTTATGCCCTACGTAATCGCAGGAGTTGCGATTACATAATCCTGGTCCAGGTCACACATTGCCTAAAATATATACACACAGCTTACATAATATTATTGTAATATTATTTGGATGCGGACCTTGCCCTTGTAACCAATGGGGATGCATGTAGGATGCCCAAGCGCAACCTCCTTTTTACTCCTTTTATTCCAAATTGAATCATTGAGATCTCTGTTACCAGTTTTAGTGTTCGGATCTGGGGGGAACTGGTGACAAGAGATCTCTTTCAATGATTCAATTTGGTACGAAGGGAGGAAAAAGAGGTTGCAGTAAAGCAACCTACTTATCCCCTCTGTAATCGCACGGAGTGCGATTACGTAACCCTAGTCTATGTCACTCCGCCTACGCACCGACCTGCCTTGGTCAATATATAAGTACATGCGTTTTGAGTGTTTTTTCAAGGACCTAGTAAGTTAAAAAGGCTGACTTTGCATTAACTTTGTCGTATTGATGGTTTGGGGGTGGGGTATAGGTATTGGGCGTAAGGGTTTACGGAAGTGCATTCTGGCGCCAATGTATTATAGAGTTGACAAAACGGCTAGTACTTTGCTCTTCCCCCCACCCGCTCTAGACTGTGCTGTCAATAAACGATTTACTTAAAATGGTTGCCTCCCTGTAGGATAAAGCCCTCAAACTACTTGTTTCTCTCTCGATATCTCCATAGCAAGACCTAGGGCAGCAAGGCCCAGTATATTGGCCCCCCCCACCATTCAGCCAGCCATACGGCTGAGGTAGGGCGTACAGGCAGAAACTATACTTTTAACATTCGACTCGTCACCGTCGGAAACCTTAAAGGTGCCAATATTATTGTTCTCGATAACAAACAGGATAGCGCGTTGATTATAGCAAATGCTAAAATGCAGAAGATTAATCGCCGGGGAATATTGCACAAGACCAAACAGCCGGGCAAGGTAATTAAGCATTTAGATCACCCGGAATTAGGAACGGCACACAGAGTTAGTACTCTTATAGCACTGCAACATTACTCTTGGCCTTGGTACTATTTTCCTTGGTAAGCACCTGCTAGGTATGGTTGTACCGTATTAGGTAAGAGCTGCGGTACATGCTTACTATTGCTGTGTTGCTTGCGAGTTATCCTAGCAAGCTTTCCCCTTTCTGCGTTTTTAGCAACGAGTATTCATTACAATACAAACACAATAGATATACGATAAGAGAGTAGCGGCGTCTTGGGATACGCTCGTTCCTATTTGTATACGTATTGTTCGCCTTTGAGAATAAAAGATTCTGTTGTCGACCGGAGTCTGTCGGAGAAATGCGACGGATTGTGGAGAAAAAAGTTCAACAGACCCTAGCCGATCGGGGGTGTATAATTTGCATTACGACTAAACTATTCTTTGAAAATAATACAAACTAATAGTACTCCGTACAAGCAAGGAATATACTTTGTGCACTATAATGCCCCTTTGCAAACCTTGCACTGCCCGTACTTGGGTAGTATATTGCAGTTTAACCCTAGGCTAAAATGTAGGATGATGTTGTTTCTCGGACATTCTGCAACAAGAATTGCATCCACGGCAGAAACGGATACTACTGCGGCTGCCTCATCTCCTACTCCTAGTGAATGCCCCTGCAGTAAATGTCATCATTCTGGCTACTGCAATGAATACGTGGCCTAAAGGTATATGAGCTGAACATGCCCGGAATGGATGGATCCCCGCAATGGAGAAAGTTCTCTTCGTCCGCACCTCTCGATGGAGGCAATGAGATGGTAATGAAGGCGTTATATATAGTCACAAGCCGCCTGGGAAGTTGATAACAATTACAAGCAGTACTATGGATTCGCCGTACTTGTAAAGTTAGCGTTGGCTATACGTTGACGTTGCTTGTTTACTTTGTACTAGCTTATATACAAGACGACTGTCGACAGCGGCAAAAAGAAATAGGGGGTGGGGTCCGCTATCGTATTCTGCTGCAGTAGATGGCCTTTATGGATGTTTGTTGAAGCCGTCGAGCCAGTCTAGGTCGATACCGGCTTGTCAAGTTTGACTGTCTGCATTGACAGCCCTGCTCATAACTCATTAGAGGTGGATCATATGTAGGAGTGCAGAATCGCTGTTTACCTCCCTCCCACCTGCCCAACAGGTTCTACAGTCGCGTTCTTGTCTTGCGCTTTCTCGCGTCATGTACAACTACATATAGCTGCAGTGCCAAAAGATGACTCGAGGCCTTTTCGAGCCCTAGACACATTATCTGGGCTTTGGAAGAGGTTTTCTTGGGGTAGACTGCAGGGCCTGCGTCGAAAGTACAAGTCTGCGTAGCCGGTGGACATGGCGAATTCCTGCTCAGCATAGATCGCGTTGTATTCCAGAGAACTAGACGGACAGTGCCTCCTCTGGGCGGATCTTGTGCGGCGCAAGCCATGCTGCTTCCAAGACTGGTCGCCACCGTAGGAGCGGGCAACTCGAGGATGGTTCAGTAGCCTTGTGTTGGCACCAGCCCATGCGACGTGCTACAGGCACAAAGGGGGCAGGTCGATCCCCTCGCTCAACGCTCGCACGGTCGAAACGCCAAGTGCGGGAGAAAGCCGGCGTTCCTTGGCCGTATGGGGGTTTGGGCCAAGCTTCGATCGGGGTCTTGGATCTCGCGGTGATATAAATAGGATTTCATTCGCAACGTGGAGACAAGCATACATTGGCAAAAAGACTATGGGCTTTTGTGGAGTGTAAGGGCAGGCCGCGGAGATGAATGTCGATTCGCAATGCAGAAGCGCCGACGAGATTATCGGACATAACCGATCCAACGCTAAGCTCGACGGTGTAGACGATTTACTTTCGACTCAAGATATGTCTACACGGCATCCGAATGGGTTTCCTACCCGCACGTAACATGCATTGAGTACATGGTTCCCCCGCTACACGTCGCTACACGTCCACGCACACCTTTCCCTGCGCTGCCTTACGACATACGCTTTGTGGCTACGCAGTGCATGCCATTGCTTCCTCGCAGGGAGTTGAAGTTGGTCGCATTACGCTAGGCCACGCTATTCTCGGCTGACGGTACGTTTCCATCACGCACCGTTATGCTCTGGACGCAGAACTGGGCCACGGCTGCAAGGTCCCGCCGTCGGACGGTTTGATGGGCAACCAGGGTTGGGTGCTGTCCACAACCTCATGCTCCCCGCCTACTACGTACGGCGCGCCGTTGGAATCGACTCTGCAGCGTACGCCGTACACGTCCATTGGGGCGGCCGTACACGTCCATTGGCGCAGGCGTACTGCCACCGCATGCGGCATGTCAGGACCATGGCGAACCTTGCTGCACTCCACGGCGCTCAAAGGGCCAGCGACCACACGTGGCGAGAAATGTCGTCGCGCCGATGGGCCCGCGGGCGAGCCGGGTCGATCGACCTGCTCCGCAGGCGTACTCGGTCAGGCATGCACTGCCAACAAAGGGCATCGCCGAGCGAGACCATGACTTGCCCGCGACGAAGGAGGGCTTCGCCACCACGTGCTGGTGCGGCGGATGCACCAGCTTCGGCATCGAAGCGCAACTGCCGGAGGTCCTAAGACGACGACTGCCGGGATTCATCATTGATACGAAGGGGAGGCGAGCGCCGACGAGGCATGGCAGCCTGGGTTGCATTTCTCTCGGACCAGATCGGGAAGCACGTGACGAGCATCAACCACGACGCATTGCTCGATGAAGCAATCCGTACTTGCAGAGCACGTTGGAACCGACATGTTTGTCCTCGGACAGTTCGGACGGTTCGGAATGCCGTCTCCCGCCTCGCGGATGGAGTGGCGGGCACCCTGTCCTACTTCGCACCCAAGTGCCAGTACTTGTGCTCCAAGTTTGCGCGACGGACAACTCTGTCGGGCCAAAATGCCGCCAACGAGGGTAAAGTCCGGGTAGTTTGTCGGAGACTGGTGACGGCTGGCAACAACAAAAATCCAATAGATGCCTGGCCCGTCTGAGGATGGTTGGTTCGTCGGCGTCGTGTCTGCACCGTGCAAGTGCTGTCCGCGAGCAGTTGTGGTGTCGACCAGGAGGGTTGAGCACATGCACCAAGGATATATACCAACCGAGCTCATGTACCAACTGAGCACACGCAGCTAGTGAGTTCATGTAACTAGTGAGTCTATGTACCAACTGGGGACATGTACCGAGTAATTGGAGTGAAACCAACTGAGCCATGTACGAGCTGGGCACATGCATCAACTGAGTGCATGCTTCAACTGAGTGCATGCATCAACTGAGTGCATGCATCAACGGGGCACATGTACCAACTGAGCTCATGTACCAACTGAGCACGTGTACCAGCTGAGCACATGCATCAACAGAGTATATGCATCAACACCGCACATGTACCAACTGAGCTCTGCCAGCTGAGCACATGCATCACCGCACATCCAACTAATATACATACATGCAGTGATACACACAACCCACCACCCCAGTCCGTCATCCATCGACACCTCCAACCATCTCCGACGCAGGCGCACCGAAAGGACGGGAGTCGATGCGAATCCTCTGCGCGCGTGCCGGCACTCTGTCCTCGCCATGTGCGCAACCGTTGCATCGACCGTACAATGACCGCCACGGCTACCCGTGCGCCTATTGATCCCGGGCTTGGCCCGATGCCACGGTCAACTTGAAAAGGGTTGTGCAATAATCTCCTCGGCTACCTCGACATCGAGGTGATTCTTCTCAGAGTCTTCCCAATCCAAATATGCCATCTCTTCTTTTGTCCATTCTCTTGAGCCTGCTAGAGTCGTACAACGCTGCTGCAGTGATCGCCTCGATGGATGTTTGTTGAGGCCGTCAAGCCAGTCTAGGTCGATACCAGCTTGTCAACTTTGACTCTGCATCAACAGCCCTGCCCACGACTCCAGCTGCCGCCACTGCAATGAGTGCAGAATCGCCCTAGACCTCCCCCCGAACAAGTTCTAAAATCGCGTTCTC
The DNA here is from genome assembly GCF_001625195.1 of Drechmeria coniospora. Classification (NCBI taxonomy): domain Eukaryota; kingdom Fungi; phylum Ascomycota; class Sordariomycetes; order Hypocreales; family Ophiocordycipitaceae; genus Drechmeria; species Drechmeria coniospora. The sequence goes on along the minus strand of NC_054389.1, from coordinate 12,118,570 downwards.
ATCTTGCGCTTTCTCGAACCATGCACAACTACATATAGCTGTAGTGCTGCAAGATGACTCGAGGCCTTTTCCGGCCCTGCAATCGTTAAACAGACTGCACAATTACAATCCCAGTTACCCGAAAATGGGGCCACCCTTGGTTTTCGCTCCGACCTGACGAAAATGCGACTCTGTTATGATATTAGGCCTTACCTAACAGAGCGATGTCACAGGATAGACTCACGTGCTAGGGGACGTGACACGCGCCCTATGACTAAGCAGCCTAGGCCAGGATGGACTGGACCATACAAGATGTTGGGTATTGACGGTACCAATACTCGTCTGGATATGGGTACGGAGGCATCGACCTTCCGTGACAAATATGTTGAACCATACTATTAGGACCAGAGTACGGCAGTACCGTCACTACCTATCCCACAACCATTATTGTCACGATGCAGACTAGCAAGAAGGCAGTATATGCAAAGACTGTAGAATTTTCGAACCAAGGAGGAAGAAAAGAGAAAGAGAACAATGAGTGCGGGGAAGGAAGAGGCTATATACATAGGGTGGTCCGTGCATCACGTGGTATGTGATGCAGAGTGTAGGGTAGGCCAGAAAAAGAAGACGATGTACGATATCGTCACAATTACAACGGAAAGGGCCAACCCGCCGCAACCCAGATGCAGCAGTTACAACAGCTGCCCGCCGCAACCCAGATACAGCAGTTACAACAGCTACCCACCGCTACCCGTTACGTACAACACACCTACAGATGGCCTACGACAAGGTCTTCAACCAATTTTTTGCTACTACCCAGGTATTGGATATGTGCATTTTTATCGCAAAAGGAAAAGGGTGATAGGGAGCTATCCTTGCAGTTACGCGCACAAGGAAAAATCAAAACTGCAGGCCAACCATTTGAAATGTCTAATGCAGTAGTGTTGGTTCGGTTCTGGGGGAAACTGGTAACAAGAGATCACTTTTAATGGATTCAATTTGGTACGTAAGGAGGGAAAAGAGGCTGCCCCGGAGCGGCCACTTTTATCCTCTCTGTAATCGTACCCCACATGATTACGTAATCCTACTCTACTATTGGCCACTATATATATATAACACACAGTTGCCGATATTGTAGCCACTATAGTTGCGGCTGTTATCGCTGCTGAGCCTAATCACTAAGCCTACTACACATAATAAGTACAATTCCCAGGCGAGCACTTTGGGTTTAAACAAGGAGAAGTGCAAGCCGTATAACCGTAAACAGTAATAATATCCATTCCAGGGGCAAAATCCAAAATATTTGGCCACAACCCGTTGTTCAAAAGCGGACCATCAGTTACCAATATATTGAGCGTAATCATATGGGGAAAGGATGGTCCTGCAACCATTGACGTTGAATTTGGAACTCCTGACATAATCCCAGCAGTAATCGACGCGCCCGGTGGGATTGTTTGCACACCAAGATCATGCACCATGGCGAATCCTGCAAATCCCCCAACTATTTTTTTAACGCCTGAAATACCGTTAACTCGTATACCGGTGGAAGATAAAGGGGCGAGAAAGACGCCATTATATGCATAGAGGTGTTGAGAATACATGCAACCATTATTTGTAATAATAATTGCCTCATTGTTGCTAACCCGATAGCTGAGATTCGATAAACTAGCTTCGGATTCTATCATTGCTGATGCCGTAGAACCTGTAGTGGTGGCCGTTATCTCTTCTGGGCCTGATCCGGCTGTCGGTGGCGTAATGGCGGGCAAGACAAGCAACCCTAACGCATTTGATATACCGATATATGTTATTGACCCTCCCGGGAATGTATATCCGGCCGGAAGAGTTACTGTAATTTGTACCCCATCAGCAGGCGCTACTCCTCGAGTTGCAGTTACTGTAGCGCTCCCATTTGTACATGCGGCAATTGCAAAAGTTACTTGGTTAAATGCTAAGACTATAGGGCTTGGAGTTTGGTAGATAACCGTTCCGGGTACAGTACCAGTCGCCGGAATAGTAGTAATTGTCGTTATACTACCAGTCCATCCTGACGTTATTGAATCGTAACTAAAAGGCGTCTGAATAATAACAGTTCCAGGAATCGTTCCACTTGGTGGGACGGTACTAGTCGTAAATATAGTACCTGTGTGTTGTATGTATATAGTAGCCAATAGTAGACTAGGATCACGTGATCGTATGGGGCACGATCACAGAGAGGATAAAAGTGGCCGCTCAGGGGCAGCCTCTTTTCCCTCCTTTCGTACCAAATTGAATCCATTGAAAGAGATCTCTTGTTACCAGTTTCCCCTAGAACCGAACCAACACTGATTAGTGCTGTATGTAAAGAACAGCGCAGATTGGCAAGGCTTGAAGAGGATCACGATACTACTACCCGTTTCCTACCATAGAAGCCTGGTAGCAGTACGCGACTAAAAGGGTCAGATTCACCGGGTATCCGTTCGTAAATTCAGCAGACGGGCCTGATACCTAGAGTTTGATTGCTACAACAAGATAAAGAATATCTTTCCGTCTCTTGCAGGCCGTTAGATATATTTACCTTATGCCTAGAGACCTATTTACTAGATTTCTAGGAGTGTTATATTACACAACAACCAACAATCCCAGTACGACCGTACATCATTGCCTCCGATTACCCCGCACCGAAATACGTCATACTGCACAACCCGCAATAAGTGTACGCTTCCAACAAGGACACGTAACCCACTTCCCCACTCGCTACAGTACCAGTACAACAAGTCAGAATAAAACTACAATACAGAAAAACAATTAAAAACAAATACAAATAATAAAAACAATAAATACAATAATTACAATAAACGCATCAAGTGACTACCAACGGTCGATACCAGAAGACCAGGAAAGAACAATAGCATACGTTTTGGAGGGTGCAGATTGCGATCAGACAATTGCAAAGCTGCTAAAGGCCGAATATATCGATATTGACTTAATCCCTGACAAGGATGCATCAGTACCATTTTTAAATACCTATGCTATTCGAGCTATTGCAAGTTACCGACGGAACAAGAAACTATTAACAGAAGCAGTATATATCGATTTCCAGACAGATTTCAAGGACTGGACTATAGATATATTTAAACGCCTCCATACTACGGTAAGAAAACTACTCCGAAATGCCTTACGCTATAACGGTATATATACAGGCACAATGCGCGTAGGTATATCACGTCAGCTAGTACAGGTAATTAACAGTACAGAATTATTGGAATGGAATACTAAAGATCTAGAGAGCTGTCTTATAGATTGCTTACCATTCTTTAGGAACGTTATTAATAAAACAATTAATAACAGCAATAACCAAGATCTATCGACTATTATTGTTAATAACCCAAGTCGTAATACAGTAAGTGACTCAGATAACAGTACAGTACTACAAACTCCCGATTTAAGGGATACAATAAAACAATCGACCGTACGACCGACCGATAATACACAATACGATACCGTACAACCGACCGATAATACACAGTACGATACTGTACGACCGACCGAGAAAATACAATACGATACATCGTACCGATTCCGAACAGCAGAAACTACGATTCCAATAAATACAGCAGAAACTACAATTCCAACAAATACAGCAGAAACTACAATTCCAATAAATCCAGCAAATACTACAATTCAACAAAATACAATTCCAGCAAATACTATAACTATAGAAAATACAGACTTAGTACCACAAGTACTACAGATATATCGAGGAGGGAATGCACCAGTTAATGCTAAGAATTGCCGGGAATTTTCAAAGGCGTGGAAACCAGAATATATGTATTCGGGAGAACTATATTATATTTTGGACGATACAGTTGAACAGTTTCAGGAAGTATGTGAAGAGGCGGGAATACAGCCAAACCAGTATTATGCAGTTTTTAAAAAGGTATTTACAGGCAAGGCACAGAGATAGGTCCGAAGGTATGTACAATCAAAGTGGACTTTCGGGCAAATGTACAATGCAGTTAAGCAGGAATTTGAGTTAAATATTACTAAACAGGCATATTTCCACGAATGGTCAACAATTACATTTACAGCAATCAGAAACCAAGAAGCAAGTACAGGCAAGGACTTACAGGATATCTTACGGGAACTAACGGACAGAATACAACTATGCCAGCGAGCATTAGGTCCCGGATTTATGGGAGACGATATATTAATTGCTGCAGTAATTCGGGCATGTAGGAATATACCGGAATTGGAACATACTTTTACAAGACCTACAACAACATTCAGGGCATTATACGCCGATTTACGTATATTAATACATGCATATAACGAAAAACATACAGAGACCTATTTTGTTGATCGGAGATATAATAATAATAACAACTACCGTAACCAGGGTAATAGGCAAGGCACCTACCAAGGTAGCAAGCAAGGCACCTACCAAGGTAGCAAGCAAGGCACCTACCAAGGTAGCAAGCAAGGCACCTACCAAGGCACCTACCAAGGCACCGACCAAGGCACCGACCAAGGCACCTACCAAGGCAGCAACCGAGGCACCTACAAAGGCACCAATCAGGGCACCTACTAAGGCACACTAAATAGGCCACCATACAAGTGGAAGAAAAAGTGTTATATCTGCAACAAGACTGGGTGCTGGATGCGGAACCATACATTAGAGGAACAACAACACGCAATTAGTCGATGGAAACATGAACGTAAATTCTCAGGCAATAATACACAACAGTTTGCATTATATCTTACGGAATACGAAGGTGGACCAGATAATGACGATAGTAACGAATGCACTACAGGTACTGTAACACCCGAAGATACAGCAATTATACAGTATACCGATCAGGGGTACCTCCTCCTAAGACTACAGATACAGTAGTCCAGGTACAACACTTCCTTATCGACAGGTATTCAGACCACCAATTCCAAGGCATTCTTCCAGATACAGGAGCAGCGGAACACTCAACTGGAGGGTATAACCAATTTCGGGCACTGCAACGAGAAACTATATTACAACTTAACCAAACACGTGCAGGGGAAGTAACTGTACAATTTGGAGATGCAGAACCAATTAAATCTATTGGTACTGTGGAAGTCAAAACACCAATTAGTGTAATAACATTCTATATTATGCGAACCAAAACACCATTCCTACTATGCCTACGAGACCTAGACCGACTAGGGGCATACTTTAATTTACAGAAGAATAAAATCGTTAAATACACCAAGACCGGCAAGATTACGATACCAGTAACTAGGAAATAGGGACACCTATGGTTTTCACTAAGACCGGAAGAAAACGCAGCTATCTATTTAATAGATATACAAATGCGCCAAATACACCGACAATTTGGGCACCCATCAGTTAATAAATTATACAATTTACTGCAACGCTCCGGTAACGATATCGAATATGACCGGATTGCACTAATAAACAAATTCTACCACTATTGCCAAATTAAGGGGAACGCACCTACTAGATTTAAATTTACGTTAAAGGACGATATGGAATTTAACTATAACATTATAGTAGATGTTATGGATCTGGACAGCAATAAAACCCTACATATAGTAGATGCCGCAACTGCATTTCAGGCTGCAAGATTTCTACCCAATATGACTCTACAGGCTACCTGGGAAAAGTTACGAGAATGCTGGATTGATATATACTTAGGACCTCCTGATATACTAACTATAGATGCGGGTACCAATTTTACTGCATCTGCATTCCGGGCAGAAGCACGATTAATGGGAATTATATGCCACCAAGTACCGACAGAGGCACATTGGTCAGTTGGTAAAATTGAACGGTACCACCGACCACTACGCCGGGCCTACCAAATTATAGGTAAAGAACTAGGAGAATTAGCTACAAAGGAGGCCGTATTACAAATGGCTGTAAAGGCTGTCAATGATACTGCAGGACCTAATGGCCTAGTACCAACACTCCTTGTTTTTGGTGCATTACCAAGACTGCATATGGATTCACCACCTTCAGCAGGAACGGTAAAACGCGCAAAGGCTTTAGATGATGCAATACGGGAACTGCAGGCTATGTATGCTAAGACAAAGGTAAATAGTGCACTAAGGGCCCGTAACGGTCCCGATACTACTGCAGTACTACCATTACTACTACCGATTGGTAGTAACGTTCTAGTATACCGTACGGCTAAAGGGACAGAACGAGCGGGATGGACAGGACCTTACAAAGTCATGGGTGTTAATAACGCTAATATTCGTATGGATATCGGTACTAAGATATCGACCTTCCGGAATAGTTGCGTTAAACCGTATTACGAAGACTCTAGTACAGTAGAAGCAACCGATATACTAGTTGCCGCAACTACTACCCGCCGTAACGCAGATACACCAGTCGCCGCAACTACTACCCGCCGTAACGCAGATACACCAAGTACTGCAACTAGTACTATACACTATAAGCCAAATACACCAAGCACACCAGTTACAGTACCTACTATACGTCGTTACCCTCTACGGACTACGCGGCAGCAGATATCCTATGACGAGGATTTTGCACAGCTATTTACTACTACACTGGTACTGGATATGCATAATACGTTTCTATCGCAGAAGGAACACAAGGATAGGGAATTATCCCTACAGTTACGTGCACAGGGCAAGATTACCACTGCCGGCGAACCGTTTGAATTATCTGATGCTACTGAAATTGATAGCCTGATTGGCCGTGGTATTATTATACCTATCCAATTCGACCCTACGGTACACAAGACCCGTATCTTTGGCCTGCGACTAGTACGGGAAATAAAGGATAAGGCTACTGATGTTCCGTTTGAGAAATCCCGACTAGTGGTACAAGGCCATAGTGACCACGATAAACGGTTTATTTTAACACAGTCTCCGACTATCCTCCGATGTAGCCAGCGCCTTATATTGGCTATTGCCCTAATGCTACAGCAACATTACGGATTCCACCTAGCATTACGGGATATTACGCAGGCATATACCCAATCGGCTACACTATTATACCGTGAAATCCTAGCGAGACCGCCTCGGGAAATTAAAAATAGGTACCCAGAGGGTACTATATTCCGCGTTATGCGACCATTATACGGGATCCCAGAGGCTGGAGCACATTGGTTCCTTACGTACCAGAACTACCATAGGGAACAGCTAGGGATGGATCAAAGCAGCTACGACCCATGCCTAATGGTATCACATCCCAATAATACAGCTATTAGTATTATAGGCATGCAGACTGATGATACAATACAACTGGGTAATAATGTATTTATGGAAAGAGAAGACCACAGTCTACAGAAATACAATATTACGGCAAAGCCGAAGACAATACTAACAGATGGATCCGTTAAGGATTTTAATGGTCTGCAGATTAGTATTGAAAACGGTACTATCAATACATGCCAGAAAGGTCAGGCAAATAACCTTCAACTAGTCGATGCAGATAATCCCGACCGCAACCAGCAATATATCCAACAACGGGCACGTGGAGCCTACCTAGCCTCAATTTGTCAACCAGAGGCAGCAACGGACTATTCGGTAGCAGCACAGGCACAATTACCTACCGATAGCAATATTATTGCACTTAACAAACGCATACAATGGCAATTAGACCATAAGGACCGTGGACTACGATTTTTACCATTAGCCATAACGGACCTTAAGATGTTTATATTTGCGGATGGATCATTTACCAACAACCAAGACTTGACCTCCCAGATTGGCTATATTATTGTATTGGCCAACGAAATTGAACACATAGATGAGCAGTTCAAAATACAGGGTAACATTATACATTAGTCATCCACCAAGTGTAAACGAGTTACTAGAAGTGTACTTACTTCCGAGATATACGGTACAGTATCGGCACTGGATATAGGCTATGTATTAACCCAAACAGTCAATACTATTGCTAGCCGACTACAAATACCGACTATCCCTCTTATTATGTGTACGGACTCGTATTCGCTCTACGAATGCCTAGTTAAACTAGGATCAACAACCGAGAAGAGGTTAATGATTGACATTATGGCAATACGACAGAGCTACGAGCGACGGGAGATATCTAAAATCCGTTGGATTAACGGTAGCGATAACCCAGCCGACGCAATGACAAAGGTCCAGCCTAATAAGGTACTGGAACGACTAGTATCTACGAATCAGATAGATATACGTATCGAAGGTTAGGTCGATAGGGAGTAGAAGGAGCAGGTAGGGTTTAAGCACTTTTTAAAGAGCTGCCTGTATGTATTGTATATATATAGTGGCCAATAGTAGACTAGGATCACGTGATCGTGTAGGGCACGATCACAGAGAGGATAAAAGTGGCCGCTTAGGGGCAGCCTCTTTTCCCTCCTTTCGTACCAAATTGAATCCATTGAAAGAGATCTCTTGTTACCAGTTTCCCCCAGAACCGAACCAATACGGCTACTGCAATAAATACGTGGCCAAGAGGTATAGAGGAAATTCTCTTTGTCGGCAGCTCTCGATGGAGGGAATGAGATGGCAAAGAAGGCTTTATAAAAAGTTACAAGCCGCCTGGGAAGTTGATAACTACAAGCAGTACTATTCATTCGCCGTACTTGTAAAGTTGGCGTTCATATGCGTTCAGTTTGCTTATACACAAGACGACTGTCCACAGCGGCGAAAAAATAATAGGTGGGGGGGGGGGGGGGGGGGGTCCGCCATCGTATTCTGCTGCAGTAGATCGCCTCCATGGATATTTGTTGAAGCCGTCAAGCCAGTCTAGGTCGATACCGGCTTGTTAAGTTTAACTGTCTGCATTAACAGCCCTGCCTATGACTCACTAGAGGTGGATCGTATGTAGCCTAGCTGCCGTTACTGCAACAAGTGCGGAATCGCCATGGACCACTCTACCATCCACCTCCCCCCCCCCAAGTTGTAAAATTGCGTTCTTATCTTGCGCTTTCTCGAACCATGTACAATACATATAGCTGTGACTCGAGGCCTTTTCGAGCCCTACATACATCATCTGAGCTTTGGAAGAGGGTTTTTGTACAGGGCCTGCATCGAAAGTACAAGTCTGCATAGCCGGTGGACATGGCGAATTCTTGCTCGGCATAGGTCGCGTTGTATTCCAGAGAATTAGATGGACAGTTCCTCCTCTGTCCGGAGCTTCTGCGGGGGGGGCCATGCTGCTTCCAAGACTAGTCGCCGCCGTAGGCACGGGTGACTCGAAGATGGTTCAGCAGCCCTATATTGGCAACGGTCCATGCTACATACCACATGCACAGAGGGGGCAGGCTGGTTGGTCCCCTTGCTCGACGCTCGCACGCTCGAAGCGCCAAGTGCGGGAGAAGGCCAGCGTCCCTTGCCCGTGGCGATATGAATAGAGATTAATTTGCAACGTGGAGACAAGGGCAGGCCGCAGAGATGAATCCCGGTTCGAAGCGCATACGAGATCATCAGACATTGCCAATCCAATCGAAGGCGTAAACGGCGCTCCAGGCTGGCACGGGAGAAGATTTCACCTACGGCTCAAGATATTAATCACTACACGGCATCCGAATTCGTTTCCTGCCCGCACGCCACATGGCTCATGAACCACATCAAGCATCGTCCCACCGCTCCACGTCGCTACACGTCTACGGACACCTATCCCTGCGCTGTCTCACGAGACTAGTTTTGTGGCTACGCAGTGCATGCCGTTAGTCCGTCGCAGGGAGTTGAAGTTGGTCGCATCACACAAGGCCAAGCCATCCTCGGCTTCCCGCGCGTTTCCACCACGTACCGTCATGCTCTGGATTCGGAACCGGGCCATGCTTGGGAGGTCCCGCCTAGGGTGGTTTGATGGGCAACGAGCCTTTGGTAACGTCATGCTCCCCGCCCACCACGGCAGGCCATCGGCATCGACTCACTCTACAGCGCACGCCGTATACGTCCCTTGGCTCAGCCGTACCCCCTACCGCATGCGGCATGCCAGGACCACGGCGAACCTTGCTGCATTCCACGGCGCTCAAAGGGCCGGCGACCACATGTAGGTGCCGGGCACGGCTCTCGAGACATATCGTCGCGTCGACAAGCGTGCTGGCCAGCCGGCTCGACCGCGTACTCGGTCAATGTCGGCGACGAAGGAGGGCTTCGCCGCCACGTATTCGTGCGGACGATGCGCCGGATCGGCATGGAAGCACAGCCGCCGGGAGGCCGGGGCTTGTATTTCTCCGAACCGGATCGGAAAGCCAGGCAAGTGGGCGGCCTATCCGCGGCGGCGCGCTACCGGATCGGGCCAGAGGCGGGCGTTAGCGCAGGGGGTAGTTTCAAACTCTAAATACGCCACGCGCGGGACATGGCGCTAGAAGGCTCCTGCAATCTGTACCTGTACTTGCATGACTCCTCTTGCAATCCGTACCTGTACTTGCATGACTCGCCAGCGCTGTAAATTGCGAGGAAAGATCCCGACAGGTACTTGGAAGCGCGTACGGAGAGACGCAAGATGGTCGCAAGTTCATCGGCCTGGAAGACGAGGACTTTTCAATATTCTACGAGTACAAGCAGGCCGGGACCTGCTGTAGAAGTACAAGTAGGGAGTACAAGTAGGGAGTACAAGCAGGGAGTACAAGTAGGGAGTACAAGTAGGGGTAGGGAGTACAAGTAGGGAGTACAAGTACAAGTATGGAGCACAAGTAGGGAGTACAAGTAGGGAGTACAAGTACAAGTACGCAGTACAAGTCCAAGTACGTAATACAAGTACTCAGTACAAGTACAAGTACGGAGAACAAGTACAATGTACAAGTACGGAGTACAAGTACGGAGTACAAGTACGGAGTACAAGTACGGAGTACAAGTACAAAGTACAAGTACAAGTACAAGTACAAGTTCAAGTACAAGTACTAGGACAAGTACAAGTTCAAACTACAAGCACAAGTACAAGTTCAAACTACAAGCCCAAGTACAAGTTCAAACTACAAGCACAAATACAAGTTCAAACTACAAGCACAAGTACACTTATGCAGTCCATGCATGTACAAACAAGTATGGAATGCTTGCAAGTGCGCAGCACAAGAACGGAATGCAAGTAAATGAATGCATGCACAAGGCACAGCACAAGCACCGAATGCAAGTAAATGAATGCATGCACAAGGCACAGCACAAGCACAGAGTACGGCCGGGTTAACTACTCCATAGCCACATTTGCACCGCCACATGGTGCTCAGCTCAACCCGTCGAGTATCAAGCACGACGCATTACTCCGTACGCAATGAAGCAATCCGTAATTGCTTGCAGACTACGTATGTTTGTATACGGACCCGGATCGTTCGGAGCACAGTATCCTTCGTCACCCTCTTGGCCCGTATAGTCCTTGCACTCCGTCGGGAGGGGAGTTTCTGCGCCACCAGAGACTCCGTAGCGCCAAATCGCCGTCCATGAGGGTAAAGTCCGGCTGGTTCGTCAGACTGGTAATGGTTAGCAACAACAGCACGGCCAACACCAATAGGCCGATGCCTGACCCGTCTGACGATGGTTGACTCGTCGGTGCATTCCATCCATCGAGCGGATCCCGGGCTGCCTGTTGCAAGTGGCAGCAGGCTCCGTGCAAGCATCACTTCCTGTTGCACTCCGTACCGTGGAGGCCGAGCACACGCAGTGAGCACATGCACCAAGTGAGCATATGTACCAACCGAGCATATGTACCAACCGAGCTCATGTACCAGCCGAGCTCATGTACCAACTGAGCACTTGTACCTTGGTAAGCCGGGCACATGTACTTCTGGCGTACCAACTGAACGCATATGCACCAACGGAGAATATGTATCAACTGAGAAAATATATCAACTGAGCACATGTATCAACCGAGCACATGTACCAACCGAGCACATGTACCAACTGAGCCCAGGTACCACGTGAGAACATGTACCAACTGAAAACATGTACCGACTGAGAACATGTACCAACTGAAAACATGCACCAACTGAGCACAGGCACCTTGGTAGGCTGGGTACATGTACTTATGGAGTACCAACTGAACGCATGCACCAACTGAGCACATGCACCAACTGAGCACATGCACCAACTGAGCTCATATACATCCAGTGACAGTCCGTCATCCATCTACACCTCCACGGCCGCCGATCAGGATCCCCGACAGAGCATCTCCGACGCAGGCTGAATACGACGCACCGAAAGGACGGGAGTCGATGCGAATCCTCTGCACGTGCGCATGCGGCGCGTACCGGCACTCTGTCCTCGCCATGTGTACCGTACAATGACCACCAAGTATACGTCGTGCCGGTGCGTCCGTCGTACAGTGTGGCACGATGCCCCGCGCCGGCGTAAACTTTATGAGCATCGGTCCGGCCCTTTGCAGCTTCGCCTCGGTAAGCGTGACGCAGACTCGTCCTTTGACTCGCCCTCCGGACGTTGAAGCCCCTTCCGCACCACGTCATCGACGGCCGCCTCACACGGCCAAGGCGCCGAGGGCGAGCATGCCGAGGACGCCGATGGAACCGACGGCGACGGCGCCGCCCGTCGAGCTCGCCTTGGTGGACGCGGCGCTGCCGGGAGGGCTTGACGCCTTCGTCCTCGGCACGCACTCGTCCGTCGTCGTCGTCGTCGTCGTTGCCGACTGCGTCGGCTCGTCGGCGCGCTTGTACTTCCGCACGCGGGCGCCGGAGCCGACGTAGGCGTCCTGCAGCATCGCGAGCATGTCGTTGCGCTTCGCGAGCTCGCCGAAAATCGTCCTCGCCGTCGAGGAGCCGCACTCGTCGCGGTGGCCGTGCTCGACGTCGTCGGAGCGCTTCGAAAAGTGCACGCCCGGCTCGGCGACGTAGCAGTTGTCCTCGCTGCGGCCGGCGCGCATCTGGCAGATCTCGAGCGCCTTGCACTTGTCGCGGCACTTGGCCTCGTCCTTCCAGCCGCGCGTCTTGCGCGACATGTAGGCGTCGAAGAGGCCGTCGTCGGCCTCGAGCGCCTCGGTGACGTTGTGCCAAAACGCCGGCGTCAGCTCGGCCTTGGCGTCCGTCATCGGCGGCTTCACGGCGCCGCCGTAGGCCTCCTTGGCCGAGTAGTACTTCTTCCACGTCGGCCCGCCCTTGGCCTGGAAGGACGGGTCCGACATGTCGGCCGTGTACGTCGTCGCGTCGAGGACGGCAAACGTCTCGGGGTCGACGTCGTAGACGCGGAACGAGGGCATGCCCGACGTCGGCGTCAGCGACGGGCAGATGTACGACATGGCCACGGCGTTGTCGGACGAGCGCTTCGCGTAGTCCGAGTAGCTCACCTCGAAGTGGTCGACGTGCGTGTGGCCGAAGAACATGGCCTTGATGGTCGTCGAGTAGCGCCGGACGACCTGGTCAAAGTAGTTGGCGCCGTCGCCGAGCGCGTCCCTCTCGCCCATGGGCATGTGGCCGATGATGTAGACGTTCTCGCCCGCCCTCTCGGCCGCGTCGAGCTCGCGCACGAGCCACTCGATCTGGCCGTTGGGGTCCCGCTCCATCTGCGTCTGGTACAGCACAAAGTTGAAGCGGTAGTACATGTTCGTGTTGAGCGAGATGACGCGCAGGTTGCCCTTGGGGTACTTGGTCGAGTAGGCGCCGAGGGCCCGGGCGTCGTGCGACGCCTCCGTGTCGTTGCCGATCCATCGCGCCCACTCGTCCGTCAGCGTGTCGTACACCCAGTGGCTGCCGTTGCCGAGCCCGTTGGGCTCGAAGATGTTGGACGGGTGGGCTTCGTGGTTGCCGGCCGTGCCGTACACGACCTTGATGTGCTCGTTCATCTTGCCGTAGGCGTCCTCGACTGCGCGGCGGAAGCTGTCAGCCAAATGGAAGAAACGGACGCGTCGCCGCGGGCCGGGACCGGGGCGTCACCCACTCTGCCCCTCGTTAAAGGACATGCTCGTGTTGTGCATGCCGTGGTCGATAATGTCGCCGGTGAAGAGGGCAAAGGCGGCGTCGGGAAACATGTCCCCGATGGCCTTGTACATGCTCCGCTCCAGCGTCACCGGCACGTCGCAGTTGTGGTCCCCGTTGGGCCCCGCCGGCGATGCGGACGTGCCGGCGGCCTCGGCCTTGGTGTCTCGTCTGCCTCGCCTGTCAGCCAGCCGACGGGGGCGGGCGCCGGTACCGTGCGGGTCGCCCACTCACTGGCAGCAGTTGGGCTTCTTGCACGTCGTGCTGGATCCCTCCTCGTAGGCCGGGTCGATGTGGATGTCGGAGTAGTGGATGACCTGGAGGGGCGCCTTGCCGCTCGGCGGCTCGCGCACGACGTCGCAGTACCTCGGCGACGGAAAGGGAACGGACCACTTCTCGACCTCGGGATTCTTGCAGACGCCGAGAAAGGTGATGCAGAACTGATCGGCCGTCTTGGAGGGGATGTCCATCGACTTGATGATGCTCGCGATGACGGGGCCTTCGATCTCGATGATGCCGCCGCAGTAGTCGGCGTCGTATTGCTGCGCGAGGGGGGGCCGACCGTCAGCGGGCCGCGTGGGCGGTAGGGGGTGACGACGATGCCCATGGCCGTGTCCCTTACCGTGCCGGCGGCGCAGAGCTTCTTGGCGAGGTCGAAGAATGTCTCGTTGCCCGTCTCGACGATGGCCTTGATGGCGCTCAGGATGCTCTGCGCCGACGTCGTCAGCGCTCGCGCGTGTCATGGGCCGGCGGGCCGACGCACGTGGCAGCCACCGCAGGTGGAAAAGTCGCCAAAGGCGCTGAGGCCGTCGAGATCGCGTCGAGTCTGCGCCGCCCAGGTGCCGTCGACGAGGGATCTATGGGCGAGCACGTGAGGCTCCAGCTCCGGCTCCGCCGCGGCGGTGGCGAGCATGGGGAGCAGCCGCAGCAGCGTCGACGCCGAGGGGGAACGCATGATGGCGGCTGCGTCGTCGTGCGTCGTGCGTAGGCGTCGTCGTGACGAGGGCGAGCAGGCGACTCTGGACGAGGGCGAGCAGGCGACTCTGGACGAAAACGGGCCCCCCCGCGGGGCGACGAGGGAATCTCGGATATTTAACCGGCGAGGCCAAGGGCGAGAAAGGGTCGGCAGCCGTCGAGGCTCGAGCTCTCCCGATTCGGCGGCGGGGCCGAGGCTGCAGCGGACGATGCAACATGATGACAGCACGAGCGATGCTATCGTCAAGGGGGGAGCTGGTGTCGTTCTCTGCTGGCGTGGCGGTGTGGCCAATCGGAAGGTGAAGGATCGTACCTGACTCCGTGGTGCCTCCATGGCGCCGGGGAAGGAGCGGATCCCAGGCGCCACGTCATTTCCATTTGCGGGGTGCATGCGGGGTTGGGGAAGCCGCTACTACTGCATGAGGGCAAGGACAAGCAGCCGTACCCGCAGGTACAGGTACACGGAGCGCCGCAAGTACCGTGCCCGCATGTGCAGTACAAGTACCAGGTGAGTACAAGGGTTTGTACATGCAAGTAACGTGAAAATGTACGGACTGGACATGTACCACTATGCACAAGTACATGTATAGTGTAAGTAAGTACTTGCACAATCGTTACAGTGAGAATTCATTACATGTACTCCATAATAGAAGCAAGTACTTACTGCGCTTGTGCTTGAGTACTCTACAGTAAGTATACGTTTGCCGTTGCGTGACAGACTTTAAAGATGCAGATGGAATATGCATGGCGACGGTACGCGCATGCTCACATACACCTGACTAAGAATCAAGGGCCATGATACGGAGTATTTCCCCCAAGTGCGAAGCCGGTGGCACCTCAATGAGTGTATAATGGCGTCTGGCTATATCCCATTGATTGATGCATCGTCCAAGTACACAAGACCTGCATGTACATCTGCCGCGCACGGTGCAGCAAGTACTGTCCTGGAAGTACATGTACAGTAGAGTATATGCACGAGGTGCTCAGTACTCCTCGGATTGAAGAATACCTCAGTACTTGCATACCTCCACCCTCGGCAATATTGCTCGTTTTTATTCTTCGTTCTCAACAATCGTTCCCCTTCTCCCCTCCCCATGTGCCGAGTCCACACGTTCCACGAGCCCAAGACGAGGATTGCTAGGTAAAGCATGCTCGGCCCAAACCTCTTGCGGTACCAGCAGCCTGGATCTTGGCCTTGGGGCTCTTGGCGCGGCTTGGCCCACTGGCTCTATGGAGGAGTATGCATCTCAGACGACCAAAGTTCGCGTACCTCAGTCGACCACACCAACGCCACAATAAAAAAAAACGGGTTACGGTACATAACCTTTTGCGTAAATACTTTTGGAAAATTAAAAGATACTTCCTAGGAACTACAGCTCGAACTCCAACTTACATCCAAAAAATAAACTGTATACCTAGAAATTACAGTGCTTAGGAAAATACAGGGCATCCATTGCGCTAGGAACTAACTGCTAATTACAGTACGTCTACTGCGCTGTAAACAACTTTAAGTTATAGTGCGTCCACTGCGCTATAAACAACTTTAAGTTACAGTACGTCTACTATATTGTAAATCAGTTATCGCTTAGAATTAGTTCCAAACTACTTCCTATGCGTTTTAGTGGAATTAATTCCAAACTACTTTGCTGTACCTTATTGGAATCGGTTCCAAACTACTTTACCGTACCTTATTGGAATCGGTTCCAAACCACTTTGCCGTACCTTATTGGAATTAATTCCAACCACTTCGTATGCGTTTTAGTAGAATTAATTCCGAACTACTTTACCGTACCTTATTGGAATCGGTTCCAAACCACTTTGCTATACCTTATTGGAATCGGTTCCAAACTACTTTACCGTACCTTATTGGAATTAATTCCAACTACTTCGTATACGTCTTAGTGGAATTAATTCCGAACTACTTCGCTGTACCTTATTGGAATCGGTTCCAAACTACTTCGCCGTACCTTATTGGAATTAGTTCCAAACCACTTCGCCGTACCTTATTGGAATCGGTTCCAACTACTTTATATATATCTTAGTGGAATTAATTCCAAACTACTTTACCGTACCTTATTGGAATCGGTTCTAAACTACTTCGCCGTACCTTATTGGAATTAGTTCCGAACCACTTTGCTATACCTTATTAGAATTAATTTCGAACTACTTCGCCTTATCTTATTAGAATCGGTTCCAAACTATTTTACTATATCTTATTGGAATCGGTTCTAAACTACTTTGCCGTACCTTATTGGAATTAATTCTAACTACTTCGTATACGTTTTGGTAGAATTAATTCCAAACTACTTCGCTGTACCTTATTAGAATTAATTTCAAACTACTTCGCCGTATCTTATTGGAATTAGTTCTAAACTACTTTACTATACCTTATTGGAATTAATTCCAACTACTTTATATATATTTTAGTAGAATTAATTCCGAACTACTTTACCGTACCTTATTAGAATTAATTTCGAACTACTTTACTGTATCTTATTGGAATCGGTTCTAAACTATTTCGCTATACCTTATTGGAATTGGTTCCAACCTACTTTACAGTATCTTGTTAAAGTAAAAGATAGTTTTAGTTCCATACCGCATTATTATAGATTCTAAAAGTTATACTCTATTATATTGCAAATAAATTATATAGGTGCGTATTATAGTATCGGGCTTAGCCCAATATAGGAGAACGAAGGGAACCAAGGGACCTACTAGGAGGAACGCATACAACTAGAAGCCCTAGTTGTTAGGTAGTTTTCCCTCCTTTAAGTCTTTTAATAAACATTATTAAGAGTCCTAGAGCAGTCGCCTAGCGACTCCGTAACAGTACGGTACCTATCTCTATATTTTCTTTAAGAAACGCTGCAAAAGGATTATAAGCTATTGCGCTAAGAGCTATTTATATTTATAGGTTACTATAGCAAAGTTACTTACGTAAACGCATTATATAAATATATTGCTATTCTATTCCAAACCAATTCGTATTGCGTTTATATTATTATTATATACCTATCTTCGAATTATTTTACGTTATGCGTACTACTATCTTATCGCTAGTATTAGGTTAAATTTATAATTAATCCGTCTATTATATCCTATAAAATATATTAAGGATATCTTCAGTACCTTAATAAGGGCTACCGCCTACCCGATAAAATAATTCCGCTATTGCAATTAAATAATTAAGGAGAGGTAATTTTAGTACTAAGAGAAGTATTTTATTACTATTAAAGCAATATTGGGCTTTACGTTATAGTAAAAACTTTATTTAAATTAATTCGTATTATATTTAAACTAACAGCTGTCTAATTCTAAAATAATTAGTTTAGTAGTATATCGTTATTAAAACATTACTATAAACGTATATATAAGGTCGATTTAGAGGAGCTACAATCTAAATTAAATATATCTAAGTTTAATACAATTATTAATAGTAAATATATTTTCTTACTCTATATTTTAATACTATTGCTAATTAATTTAGGATAGTATAACGATTTTACTATTAGTAATATACTACAGTAGATACCAAGAAAGCCTATAAGAACAATAATACTAATAACAAACAACCGCCCTCCTGTACTCTAATATAACAGTCCAATACAATACATAAGTATAGTTCCTTAGGGCAATAAAACACTAGGCCGTAGGGCTATATAAATAAATATACAGTAAACGCTATAACTTTATAGTATTTATAGCGGCCCTACTATAGTAAACTAAGTTATTGCAAATATAGAGTTACTAGCAGTACGTATTGGAATTAATTTAAATATATATTTAAGTAATACTAACTATCTTACTAGGAACTACTTATAAATACGCCTATACTAGGAGAAGTACGTATATATTCTAAATATATTTCGAATTAGTTCCAGACTCGTTTACTAATTGTATATAGACAGCTATAAGGCCGTTATTTAAATTAATTCGTCGAATACTAGGATCTCCTATTGCATTAGTATTATATATACTATGCCTTTAGCTAAAAGTACCTCCGTAATAGAGGGTAGCTTTACTATTCCTATTACTAAGCTCGATATATAAAAGTTTTAAGACAAAAGACAATATAGGCTTAGATAAGGTATAGTAATTATATTATATTTAAAATAAGGTTGGAATTAATTCTAGCTTATTACTAACAAACTTATAGGATAAAAGGAATAAAATTAATAATAATAATACTATTAATAAGATATAAAGTAAGTTACGTAAGTCGAATAAGTTAAGCAATACTATATCTAAGGATAAGTATAAACAAATTACAGAAAGGAAGGGAAAACAAAATATACAAAGGGTAGAAGGCGCCTAAAGAAAAGTAGTAATAAAGTTAAAGATTAAGGCACTAAGTAAGGCAAATACCTAAAATAAAGTACTAATAAGGGCCGCTACCTTATAGGTATATAAAAGTATAGAACTAGTATTATTGTTTTAGAACTACTTTTAAACCAATTTAGGTCGGTAAGCTAATAAACTCTTACTAAAAGGATAATTATAATTATCTATCTAACTCTAACTTTTACAATACAATAGCTAATTTGGACTTTAGCTTGTTTATAAGTAGCTCCTCTACTATAAGCTCCTCTACTATAACTCCTACCCATATTGCCTCTAAGATAGAGTCTACTACTATAATAGCTAAAAATAAAGTAAGTTGCTTTTAGAATTAATTCTATACTAATTCCATTATACTATATATCTATTTTACTTATAATTATATATACAGATTAATAACAAGCCTACTAGCGGAACGATAATACAAACGATACGGATAAATAAGAGGAAGAGATAAGATAAGTTTATTTCCTAAGTATGCAATAAATAATATTTAAATTGGTTACTTAAAGTAATAACCTACGAAAATAATAGCATATACAAATACCGCTTACTAAGAAGCAAGCCGAATTATATAACCCTACTATAAGTACTAAAGGAGAGGTATATTTCGAATATAAATAAATCCAAAATTATTCCGTATATATAACTTACGGATTAATAGGGCGAAAGTTCTTAAACAATATCTAGTACTATAGTACCTATAGTACGGAAGGAGATCCTAACGTATTGTAAATTAGTTTAGTTCTAACTCTACTATATTTATTCGAACTTTAATTACTAACAATATATAGGAGATAGATAAGTCCTACTACAATAGATTGTTTTCTAGCCTACTATTTAAGTTCCTACTAAAATAAGAAGCTCCTCTAAATAAGGTAGGTAATAGGTATAACTTAAAAGCAATATACAAATTATTATTAACGCCTAACAATATAGATTTCCGTACTAGTAAGTATAAATATATATACTATAAAGCAGTAGGCGGATATAAGTAGATTAAAATTAGTTCTATGTATATTTCGAGTTAGTTTTAATATATTTACAGGTTACTACCTAATACAATAATTTTCGAATAGCTATTATATTTAGATAAACTTCTACTTATTACTAAAATAATAGCGGGTCGTACCGTTAAACTAGGAGGATTAAGATTAGGGAGTTTTATTATATAAGTACTACAATATAGTAGTTTAAGTAGATATAAAGTTTTAATTAGATAATATATTTTAAGATTATTATAAAATTATTGCATTATATTTAGTAATAATATTAAGTATTCTTTAGCAGTAATATATAATTATATTATAGACTAAACTAAAACTAGTTCTAAATTAATTCCAGCTATACTAGTAAAGAACGAAGTTACAATATATTATATCTTATTTAAGTTTATTCTATAAAACATTCCAATACTATACAAGATATTTAATATATTTTACTAAATACTCTAAGGTAAGAAAATATATTACTATAGTACTTAAATACTTTAGGGTATAGTATATATATATATATATATATATAATATATTAAGTTAGGTATTACGTTTAGTAATGTTTTTTTCTACAATAGGGTACTATTTTTTTTATATATATCTATGTAAATATAGAGTATTTAAGTATATAAGTATATTCTATATAATTAATTACTTTAGGGTAGTAGATTAATATTTATACCTAAGATTAAAGATACATTATATAAATATTATTATAAAATATAGCGTACAATAACTAGTACTATTAGTAAGATATTAAATACCTAAGTATTTACGGATTACTTATACCGTAGAGATTTTAAATTCTAGGATATAAACAATATATATAACGTTAAAGGTAGTCCTTATATACTACTTTAGCTAGGTATTAGCTATTACTAACGTTAGCTTAATCTATCTCTTTATAATACTTAATTATAAAAGTTTACTAGGATACTAAGCGTATCTTTAGGTAGATTTCTAAATAAACCCTCTTCCTAAGTATAAAGTAATTAATATAGGTAACGTTCTTTATATCTTTATCTATTACTAATATATTATTCTAGGGAAAACTTTTACTTTTCCTAGGTAAGAAGTACTATTACTTCTAAAGTATAGATAGTATCTTCTATACCTTTTATATACCCTTTAGTTTAATATAGAATTTAAAAAAATATCTTTTATAATATAATATTAGTATATACTAAAATCCAATAGGTCGCCCCCTACTTAAATAGTAGCTCGATACTACTAAGTAGTATAGATAGTTCCTTCTATAAGTAAGTCTACTTTTAGCTATCTACTATATATACTAATAAGTTTAAGCTTATAGAAGATTCTATACTAATACCTCTATAACCTTCTTTAATTATTAAGATTCTAATCTAATAACCCCTACCTAAAATTCCTACTTTAATAATACCCTTACTACCTTATAAAGTAAAAAGAAAGCTACTTTAGGTTCTATAAATAAAGAATAGTAAAATCTTATACTAAAGGATAAAGGAAGTTACTAGTATAAAGGGTATATATTATCGGTATAAAGAAAAGAAGTAGTTATATTTACTAAAGTTAAAGTATAATTTATATTATACTATATAGAAATAATTTTAAAATCCCTTTTA
Organism: Drechmeria coniospora; assembly: GCF_001625195.1. NCBI lineage: Eukaryota > Fungi > Ascomycota > Sordariomycetes > Hypocreales > Ophiocordycipitaceae > Drechmeria > Drechmeria coniospora. Next base: position 12,096,824 of record NC_054389.1, on the reverse strand, counting down.
GTATAGTATAGAATATCTTTATTTTATAATATATAATAGCTAGATTTTTAAAGAATAGTAGAAAGATATTATTACTGCTATTATAGCAGTAAATATAGTTATAAATATTTTCTTTTTATAACTCTTAAGTAGCTTAGTTTATTCTATCTTTAATAACTTTCCTTTTCTTATTATCTTTAATAACTTTCCTTTTCTTATATATACTCTCTATTTCTATATCTTATTCTTTATTATATTAATTATAAAATTGTATTTTAACTAAAATAGAAACCGGTTAGGAATTAATTCTAACTTAGTTTGTAAAACAAACTATATATATTATAGAGTATATATAATATACTTTTGTATCTATATACGTTTCTTCCTTATAAACGGATTTAGTACTAATATTATTATATAATAATATTTACTTTACTTTTATTCCTTATTTTCTTTATTGCTATACTTTAGGAAACGATTTCGAATATAGCTTTATTCCTTAGTTTTAAATTTAGATTTACCTTTCTAAGAACTTCTAAAGATATTCTTAATAAATATTTCGTCTAGCAATCTAGAACTTACTTAGTTCTACCTACCCCCTAAGAGCCCCCCTAAAACCCCCTCTAAGAGCTAGTATAGCTATAGCTATTACTACTTATCTTATTATCTTTAAGTTAATAGAATGTACTCTACGCTAAAATAATTATCTACTCTCTATATATTCCTAAATACCTAACAATAAGTCCAAATAGTATAGTATATATTATTCCTACTAGTAGTATTTTTAATCTTATAAATAATAAATTAAAGTATAATATAAAAGGTTTTTAATCTTAATTAATACCTTATACTAAAATACCTTAGATTTAGTATAGCTTAAAGAGATAATATCCTTAGAAATAAAGCTTAACTACCTTATTTAACTATTAACTATATATACGGGCAATATATAATTGTATTAGCGGGAAAGTATACTAATTCCTTTTAGATAGGTAGTATTACTAAGAATTAATAGCTAAAATAGAGGAGGAAAGAGTAATATTACGTATATCCCTTCTTACCTACCTAAATATTTGTTATACTTAGGCTATTAGGTATAACCTAAACAATTCGTTCTATACTATTATATAACTAATTATTTTCTTAGCTAAGTACGTATAATTAAAAAAGTCTTTAATATAAATAAAGCCTGCCTTTCTTCTAAAGGTACTTATTAACTAATACTAAGATTTACAACCGATTCTATATATATATCCTATCTTCCTTTAATTATATATTACTAATAATATAGACTAATATAGGAGGTTCCTTTATATACTATTACTATAGTATATATTTACCTCCTTCTCGATATACTCTACTAAAAAATCGGTTGCTAAGTTCTTTCTTTTTTAAATAGTATAGCCTTAATTTCTAGCTATTTTATTCTAATATTTATATAACTCTATATAGTAAAGATATTAAATATATAGAGACCTACTTTAAGTTTTACTATAATTTATAACGAAACTAATTCTATAGTAAGTATACTTACTAAAACTATATATAATAAACACTAAGTACTAAAAGTATTTAATTATATTTCTAGCTAATCTCCCCTTATCTATTGGAATTATAGTATTAAAATAGTATTCCTTATACTAATTAATAATTTAATTCTATTAGTTATTCTTATTAGCTACGGAATCTATTTATATCTACCTCTACCCTTAGTAAAAATATTATTAGTAATTGTAAAAGATATTATTTAATTACTATAGAAAATAAACTAACCTTAAAATATATTATGTATATTTTACTTTCCCTTTCCCTATACCCTATACTTATTTCTATATAGTTCCTTTTCTTTCCTTACTAAGTATATAAGAGCTTTATATAACCTATAAGAGTAAGATATTAAGCTAAATCTATATAAGCTTATCGAACTATAATATTATTCGATTAATCCTAAGGAAGTACAAAATATTATACTATCTAATAGGTTTATTGAAATTAATAGTATTTATAAAGTAGAAGAATAAAATATATAACCTAAATAAAGTAAGTATATTCCTAGTATATAAGTATAATACTAATTATTTAGTATATTTAATTTATAAATTGTAATAGTAATGTTTTTATTATTATTTGCTTTCTTTAAGAGTAAGTAAAGCTTTTTATAAGGCTAAGCCTAAAAATACTTAAGATTAATATAAATTATAAATATATCTTAGGAAATAAAGAAGTTAAGGCTATTTAGGGTTAGAAATACCTAACTACTAGAAATAGTAAGTATAAATTCGTTTAAAAGCAATATAATAAGCTAATATATATTTAGTTATTTTACTTATTTATATTTATATAAATATAAAGACTAAGGAGCTTTTTGCATTTATATTTTAAAAGGTATTTTCTATTATATATAATAACTATTATATCTTAATTATATAGAAGTATCTATATAGTACTAGATTAATTAGTATTATTATAGACTAGGAAATTAAATACTTATAAGGTAAGGTATATATATTTATTGTACTAAATCTTTAGTACTAATATTTTAGGATTTAGCTTATATTTATATAGTATTAACCCCGAAAAACGCTCTTAGGACTAGTATACTTAACGATTGGTTTGGTTTTGCTAAGTTTACTTTTAGCGTAGTATTAAACGATAATTACTTAAGTATAAACTATAGGGCCTAGGGTCCCTTTTTAAAAAAATAATAAGCTTACTATACGCTAAATTAGAAGAAATATACCTCTTAATTATAAATAAACTTAAAGGTAAGTTATATATAGAATTAATTTAAAACTAAATTTAATAAGAGTATAGAGGTTACTTCTATTCGATATTAGGTAAGATATAAGAAACATCCTATAATTCGATTTAGCCTAAATTAGTTTTACAGTAAAATTATACTTAGTAATTGGGAAAAGTTTCCGAGAAATACTAATAGAGTAAAGGTTTTGTATAAGATTTCCTATCGATAGAGTAGGAGGTATATATTACTACTAAAGTATATTAAATTATAAGTTATCTTTATATTTAAAGTACTTTATTTACTTTTTTTACTTACTTTACTTACTTAGGTCTACCGAATATAACCGGAACTAAATTGCATTCTATTTTGGATTTAAGTAATATAGGATTAGTAATAACTTTTGCAATACTTCCTTAACTAAAAGGTTCTATTATAAGATAATTCGAAATAGTATATAAATAAAAAATCTACGTTAGAAATTATACTAATATATAATAGTAAAAAAGCAAGAGGTTCGGTAAATATAAAGATAAGCTAAAAGTATAAATTAAATCTTAACGGATTCTAAAAGTAATTGTAAATAGTTTTTCTCTTTATTTTAAACTCTAACTTACTCTTAGTCCTTATGCAATTAAAGCTAGTTAATTATCTATTGCAATAATTCTAATTTATTATGCAGTTAATTAGCTAGAATTAATAATTTAGAAGAGAATAATTTATTTTTAGTAATATCTTTAAGTATTTTATTTTAGAAAGGTATAATAAATTAATTCGGAGTATAACGTACTAACTGTAATTCGGAATAATATATATTGCGCTGTATGTACTATAGTTTAGAACTAATTCGAAATATAGTATGGAATTAATTTATAGTACTGTATATATACTGTAACTTGGAATTGATTTGTAATGTAATGCGCTGTAATTTGGAAATATACTATAGTACGGTATGCGCGCTATAACTTGGAATTGATTTATAGTGCAATGCGCTATAATTTGGAAATATACTATAGTATAGTATATGCGCTGTAACTTGGAATTGATTTAAAAGCAATGCGCTGTAATTTGGAAATATACTATAGTATAGTATATGCGTTATAACTTGGAATTAATTTGTAATGCAATGTACTGTAATTTAGAAATATACTATAGTATAGCGTGTGCGCTATAACTTGGAATTGATTTGTAGTGCAATGCGCTGTAATTTGGAAATATACTGTAGTACGGTATGCGTGCTATAACTTAGAATTAATTTGTAGTGTAATGCGCTATAATTTGGAAATATACTGTAGTATGGTATATGCGTTGTAACTTGGAATTAATTTGTAAAGTAATGCGCTATAATTTGGAAATATACTATAGTACGGCGTACGTGCTGTAACTTGGAATTAATTCGTAGTGCAATACGCTGTAATTTGGAAATATACTATAGTACGGTGTACGTGCTGTAACTTAGAATTAATTTAGAATGTATTCTAAAATTATACTATAGTATAGCGTGCGCTATAGTTTGGAATTAATTCGGAATGCATTTTACTATTATACTATAGTACGGTACGTACTGTAACTTGGAATTAATTTGCAATACAATATACTGTAATTTAGAATATACTATAGTATAGCGTATGCGCTATAGTTTAGAATCTATTTGTAATGCAATATACTGTATTTCGGAAATTCGCTAGTATTAATATATAGTACGGTATATATACTATAACTTAGAATTAATTCGTAGTATATAATATAGGTTATAGTATAGCTATTATAGTAATACTATATTTTTGTAATGGTTTTGTTGTTAGTTTGTTTAAAGCTAGAATTATAGTACGGCTAATAAAAGAGAGAGTATAAGGTATCTAGGGGTAACTTAAGAGGAGATATTGCTTTAAAATCTCGAAAACTTTTACTATAAATACGTTATTATTTTGTAAGATTATTAATTCCAGTTAAAATATTACGTCCGATTAAAATACTATATTTATTTGGACTACTATATTGTAATACTTATATAATAAAACCCCTTAGTCTTTATCCTCCGTCCTTAACCGTTACGGTAGTCCTATTCTAACGTTAAGTAGAAGTTCGACTAAATATAATAGTTATAAGTATATTATTGCAATAGATAGTAGCCTATAAATATATTAGTACTAACTTAAAAGACGCGTAGAATTAATTCTAAATTACTTACGTCCGCTTACTACTTTGCAATATGCGTATTTATATTTACCGGTACGGAAATCTATATCGTTTGGCGTTAATAATATTTTGTGTATTTCCTTTGTATTATATCTATTGCCCGCCTTATTTAGAGGAGCCTTTAGCTTTAGAATAAACTTAAACAGTAGGCTAGAAAAAAGCCTATTATAGTAGGACTTATCCGTCTCCTATATATTGTTAGTAATTAAAGTTCGATTAAATATAGTAAAGGTAGAACTAAACTAATTCGTAATGCGTTAGGATTTACTTTAGTACTATAGTACTAGGTTTTGTTTAAGAACTTTCGCCCTATTAATCCGTTAGTTATATATACAGAATAACTTTAGATTTATTTAGATTTAAAATATACCTCTCCTTTAGGGTATACAGTTAGCCGATATATCTTTATTATACTAAAGGAGGAACTCCTAAACGAGCTTATATCTAAATTAGTCGTTATAGTACGAATGTTAGAGGCGGATTAATAATTATAATTATCTTCCTACTAAGAGTTTATTAGCTTACTGGCTTAAATTGGTTTTAAACTAGTTCTAGGTTTTATACGTTACCTACCTATAAGGTAGTAGCTCTTTTCTTTACCTTTTTGGCCCTCCTTACTGCTTTTTTTTGTACTTTTGCTTTATTTTGTACTTTCTTCTTAGCCTTTTTTATTACCTTTTTCTAGGTTCTTTTCTCCTTCTGTACTTACTTTTTGGCCTTTTTTTCTATAATCTGCTTAGCCTTATCCTTAGACGTATTATTACTTAACTTACTGGACTCTTCTGTTTTGCTTTACATCTTATCGGTAGTATTATTGTTACTAATTTTATTACTATTATCCTGTAAGTTTGTTAGCAATAAACTAGAATTAATTCCAACCTTGCTTAGAATATAATATAATATTATACCTTATCTATATCTATATCGGCTTCGGGCTTAAGACTTTCGTTACTAATTTTATTACTATTATCCTGTAAGTTTGTTAGTAATAAACCAAAATTAATTCCAACCTCGCTTAGAATACAATATAATATTATACCTTATCTATATCTATTTTGGCTTTAGGCTTAAGACTTTTGTTACTAATTTTAATACTATTATCCTATAAGTTCGTTAGCAATAAACTAGAATTAATTCTAACCTTACTTAGAATACAATATAATATTATACCTAATCTATATCTATATTGTCTTTGGGCTTAAGATTTTCGTATACTAAGCTTAACGAAGGAAATAGTAAATTTACTACCTATTGCGGATCTACTATTGGTTGCGGAGGAGTTCTAGGGGGGGGGTAGGGTAAGGATAATACTAGTACAATAGGAGATAATACTAGTATTTAACGAATTAGTTTAAATAACGGCCTTATAGCCGTCTATATATAATTAGTAAACGAGTCTGGAACTAATTTAAAATGTATTTAGAATATCTATATACCTTATCCCGTATAGCCGTACTTATAGGTAGTTCCTAGTAAGGCAATTAGTATTACTTAGATATATATTCGAATTAATTCCAATACATACTGTAAGTAACTCTATGTTTGCAATAACTTGGTTTACTATAGCCGGGCCGCTATAAATATTGCAAAGTTGTAGCGCTTACTGTATATTTACCTGTATAGCTCTGCGTCCTAGTGTTTTATTTCCTAATAGAGGAGTGCTTTAGTATTATTGTGGACTATTGTATTAGAGAATTGGGGGGCGCTTGTCTATTATTAGTATTATTGTTTTGGTAGGCTTTCTCGGTATCTACTATGGTATATTACTAGTAGATAAATCGGCGTACTATCCTAAATTAATTAGCAACTAGTATTAAAATATAAAGCAAGGAATAATTTTACTATTAACGATTGTATTGAACTTGTAGGTATTTAACCCGGGCTGTTGCTTTTCCGTATCGACTTTATGTATACGTTTATAGTAGTTTTTTAATACCGATATACTACTAAACTAAGTATTCTAGAATTAAGTAGTTATTAGTTTGAATCCAATACGAATTAATTCCAATAAAGTTCTTACTATAATGTAAATCCCGATATTGCTTTGGTAGCGATAAAAAACTTCTCCCGGTACTAAAATTACCTCCCCTTAATTGTTTAACTTTAGTAGTAGTCTTAAGATGAAAAGGGGAATTACCTCTTAGAATAAAGGGGTAAAATGGGAAGGGTGCACAGTAGAAGTTCAGTTGTACGGACTATCCAAAATGGATATCAATCGAGGCTGTTAGTAACAGCAGGAAGTGCACTAGTTAGTAACTGGGCAAGGAATACAGATTTGAACAAGTCAAATAGGAGTACCAAGGGACAATTCAGAAAAGAAAGACTATTGTGTTTCTTATACTTGCTTGCGCGCGTACGTATGTTTAGCGTACGTCTTGTGTATGTGTCTAACTATCTAAGAGTATAGGAAAGGGAGGACCATTTTATACCTAAGAGGTAGTACCTTAATTAGTGCAATGTACACGTGTTGGAATTCTGTCTAATTCCATACAATGCATCTCCGAACAATCTGCTTGCATTTAATGCAGCTCCAAATACTCTAGTTGAGTTATACTGCTAGTTAGTTGCAACTAGTAGGGTTGATCAGTATTAGGGTTCGGTCGCGATAGTACAGCAGCAGTGCTGCAGTAGTCGAGTGGGCCAGTAGTAGTACTGCTGATAAGCAACTGCTAGTTGCAGTTGGGTGGGTCCTCCCGCGCAATAGTAGTACTGTTAGCGGGCAACTACTAGTAGTAGTTAGGAGCGCGTTAATTAACGGCCCGATTAATAATCTTGCTTAGTCGACTAAGTACTACTTTGCACGTAACGTACGACAGTAGTAAATTGGCTGGATAGTAGTACTGCTATTAATTGTACTAAGTCGGAGCGAGGAGAATTTGCATAGCAAGTGCAATTCGTCAACTCGATATACTACCGGTACGTACAGTACAGTAGTAGTATATGGGCAAGCAGTAGTACTGCTGCCCGGTGTTGCAAATAGCAACATATAGGATAGTATCCTATTTAGGTAGTCTTACTAGTATAAATACCAGTAATTTTAACAAGTAGTATTATTTCGTCTAGCAGGCGGCGGCCCTTATTAAGGTACCGAAGATATTCTTAATGCTTTTTGTACAATATAATGGACGGATTAATTGTAAATTTAACGTAAAACTAGCAACAAGATAATAGTATAATAATTGTAAAAGTATATAGAAATACAAACGTAACGATATTAAAACGCAATGCGAATTGTTTTAGAATAGAATAGCAATATATTTATACAATGCGTTTATATAAGTAACTTTACTATAGTAACCTATAAATAGCTCTTAGCGCAATAGCTTGTAATCCTTTTGTAGCGTTTCTCGAAGAAAGTATAAAGATAGGTACTATACCTATATAATTTATTTGCAATACAAGAGTATATAACTATTGGAATCTATAATAATACGGTATAGAACTAGATCTATCTCTTACTTTAATAAGATACTGCAAAGTAAGTTGGAATTAATTCCAATAAGGTATAGCAAAGTAGTTTGGAACCGATTCCAATAAGATAAGGTAAAGTAGTTCGAAATTAATTCTAATAAGGTACGGTAAAGTAGTTCGGAACCGATTCCAATAAGGTACGGTAAAGTAGTCAGAATTAATTCCACCAAGACGTATACGAAGTGGTTGGAATTAATTCCAATAAGGTACAGCGAAGTAGTTTGGAACCAATTCCAATAAGGTACGGCAAAGTAGTTTGGAACCGATTCTAATAAGGTATGGCGAAGTAGTTCGGAATTAATTCCAATAAGGTATAGTAAAGTAGTTCGGAATTAATTCCACTAAAACGCACAGGAAGTAGTTTGGAACTAATTCCAAGCGATAACTAATTCGCAATATAGTAGACGTACTGTAACTTAAAGTTATTTATAGCGCAGTAGACGCACTATAACTTAAAGTTGTTTATAGCGCAGTAGATATACTGTAATTAGCAGTTAGTTCCTAGCGCAATAGATACCCTATATTTTCCTAAGTACTGTAATTTCTAGGTATACAGTTTATTTTTTAGATGTAAGTTGGAGTTCGAGCTGTAGTTCCTAGGAAGTATTTTTTAATTTTCCAAAAGTATTTACGCAAAAGGTTATGTACCGTAACCTGTTTTTTCTTATTGTAGCGTTAGTGTGGTCGACTGAGGTACGCGAACTTTGGTCGTCTGAGATGCATACTCTCTATGGAGCATTATCCCGAGCCTGCGCCTCGGCAGGAGAATAGTTGTAAGTACTTGTATGTACATGTGCAGTACTTGGAGGTGTGCAGTCAGTACTCCGTAAATACCACTTACGGTACGGAGTAAGTACACGACCATGTACCTAGCTGTACTTGCATGTACATGTAAATGGAGACGTATGAAATTTCAAGTGGCACTCAATACTACTTAAGTGCATATCCGTAATTCTCCGTAGGACATGAAAGTACTTCAAATGTACTTGTTGCAATCCACTGTACTTGGGAGGGAGGGTGGCAAAGTACTTAATTACTGTACTTACTTACAAGCACTCGGAAGTACATACAAGTATGCACAAGAACAGCAAGGAATAGCATTCATTAGTGTACGTGTATAATGCTTGTGCAATTTATTCCGAAAAATGCTCAGTCTGTGCACACGTACTGTATTTACTTGTACTTGTTGTATTAATACCGTACTTGACGCCGTCACACGCGCAACTGCTTGCCCTTGTACTTTCATGTGCTTCGTGCCGTTCCTCGACAAACAAATACGTGTTGCTTCGTTCCAGTTCGGTCCCCTGCGACGTCATGCCATCAATGACGGCAATTCCGCACAAGTCATCAGGGCTGCTCCTACAGCATCGCCCTCGGCTCCGAAAAGGGGTCGTCCGACGGATCCAGGTTGCGCGTGTACTCGGCATCCCAGGCAATGGCCGCCGCCACGTCCTCGCCGTAGTGGGCGCCCACAAAGGCGTACATCATGTCGATGCCGGCCGAGATGCCGGACGAGGTCCAGACGTTGCCGTCGCGCACCCAGCGGGCCTGCCGAACCCAGTGCACTCTGGGGCTCTGCGCCCGGATCTGCGACGAGGTAAGCGTCAGCGTCGGCGAGTCCGCTCGGCGCCCCGTTCGGCTTCACTCCTCCTCCGCTCCGCGCGGAATGGCACGTCTCCGGGGCAAGGGGGACGCACCCGATCAAAGGCCCGCTTGTTGGTCGTCGCCTCTCTCCCGTCGAGCACGCCCGCGCGGGCCGCCAGTGAGCTTCCCGTGCAGACGGTAAGCAGGAAGCGCAGGCGCGGGAAGACGGACCGGATAAAGGCCACCTCGGGTCGTCGCAGGTCCTCGAGCCGTGTGCCCATGCCGCCGGGGATCAGCAGCACTTCAATGTCGCGCGGAGCCGTCGCCAGCGTGTGGGTGGCCGTGACGTCCTGGCCGATGCGCTGCGTCATGCTCGCCGTCCGCGTCGAGACCGATCCGGCACGGGCGGCGACGATGGAGAGCCGCAGGCCGTGGTCGCGCGAGAGCATGTTGAGCACGTCGAGGGGGCCAAAGACGTCGAGGGCCTGGAAGCCGTCAAAGAGGAGGACGGCATAGTGCGTGGGGGGCGCCGGCGGCTTTGCTTCCGCCGTCGGCGATGCTGGCGCGAGCATGCTGGCCGTCGACGTCGTGATGGCGGCGGCGAGCGACGGGGACGTCGGTGCCGTGGAGGATGGGACAAAGGCCAACGGCACGACCGCCAGAGCGAGGGCCAAGGGGAATGCGAGGGCGAGGCACGAGTGAGACATGAGCGAAAAGTTGGCGCCGTTGGACTGACGATGCACCCCCTGCTCGGCAAAGGGGTCGCCTCGGCGCAAGGCTCTCGGTGTCCGGCGCACACAATCTTATACTTGGGCCTGGATGTATGGGCGCCTGAAAAGCGTGCATGGCCACGCATGCATCCATTTAAGTACGCGGCATTCGCTCGCTCGCCATTTCCCGTGCGCATTTTATCGGACCACCTATTCAGTCGCCTGTCCATCTCGGCGAACGGTGCTCGTGCTCCAGGGGTGTCGTCCAAACATTGGCCGGCGCGCGGGAGCTGGCCGGCGGGATGCCGACGTGCGTCCATGTTTCGAGACCGATGTGCCGCTTGCCGACCCCAGGCATCTGCCACGAGCCCATTCCGTCACGGTCCAAATCTCCACACCGCCGAGGTTCCAGTTGCTGTGTACTGCAAGTACAGCATTGTTCTGCCAAGGAGGGTGGACTGGTGGGGAACCGGCGGCATGGGCTGGGTGCCAAACGGTTATCAAATCGTAGTCCGCTGTGTGACATGAATTGCAGAGGTAGGAGTGTTTGTGAGTGTTGTTCTTTTGTGCGTCCTTTGGTCATCCGGTGATCGATTGATTGATTGGCCCACCAGGCTGACTCGTATTCGTCGTATATCCATCCGTCCGTGATGTCCCGCGCCGCGTCCTTCAACGGTGGCGGCGATGCTGCTTTGTCCTTGTCACTGCTGCCTAGCTGCATTCCACGTCAATCGCAAGTCACTATTCCACCCGACAAGGCTTGGCGCCGCAACGGTTTCGGGGACGGACGAAAGGCCTCGTCGAAAGTATAAAGCTCTCTCCGATTACCCCATGGAACAATGACTGCGAGCAAGGAGGAATCTGTCTCCTTCATTAATTGTCAGCAGCATCAAGCGACATGGACGCCATCAAGACGTTCACCGTCGACAGGTCCGTCTTCGGGAAGCGCTTCACCGTCACCCCACCCCCCTGTGCGTTGACAAAAGGCGAGACAGAGGCCGACGCGAGCCACTCGCTCGTCCGGGCCGGCGCCTTCCCGCCCATGCTCACGATGCACGCCGGCCTCGACGTCGCCTCTCCCGTCATCGCCGTCAGTCGGCTGCCGCTCTTCAGCAAGCACTTCACCATCGGCCTCGGCGATGCGTCGTTGGATGCGCCCCCGGACCGTGTCTGCTGGGAGGACATGCGAATGGCCAACAGGTCAGGCACGAGCCACCGTTGGAGCTTGCATCTGCCGACGTTGCCGCTAGGGTCGCCGCGGCAGTCAACGGCCGACACCTCGGCAATGTCTCCGCAGACCTCGCCGCCACATGGTCGTCGAGATGGCGAGCGAAAATCGTTTCTCTGGAAGCGGACGCGGCACGTCGCCGTCGATGGCATGAATGTGGCGGCCTGGAGGCCGCAAAACTACAAGCTCGTCGAGGAGGAACCACCAGATGTGCTCACCAAAGGCGGCGACTGCCATTGGCCCCGCGTTCTCGCCGTCTTCACCAGCACGGGGGGCAAAGCCGGCTGCGGGAGGCTGCAGCTCAACGTCCAGTGCGGTCCGGTGTTCGAAACCATGGTCATCATGACGTGTCTGACCTTGCTCTGGGCCGGCCGCTGATCATCTCGTCCATCGTTGCCCCCATCCTGGAGATGCGTGAGCTTGGTGCGAACGGCCTGGGGGGTGATGGCTGTGCCGTGGCGAGCATGTCAGCTGCGTCACCTTTGTAGTACCTGCTGGAAATGGAATCGATCCCTGGCAATATCCGCCCCCCTGCAGCGACTGCCGTCGGTGTCATCAGACGAACTGGCCCCCTGTGGCTTGGATTTCGGGTACGACTCGGTTACCGCTCCGTGGAAAAGTCATTGCATTCGGCGCCGACAATCGTTTTGTGCTTCCATCTCGACTCTTTTCCGTCGTAATGCAAAGGCACCGCATCATCTGGCTGCTAGAATGGATGAATGGGCAGGGATTGGATTAACGGCTGGGTTTGGATCAACGGCTGGGTTTGGATCAACGGCTGGGTTTGGATCAACGGCTGGGTTTGGATCAACGGCTGGTATTGGATGAATGGCCGAGCTTGGTGTCCGCGTGAAAGACGTGCGGACGGACGGCACTTGTGCCCGCTGCCCGACGGAAACCTGCCTGCCATGCGCCTCGACGTAGTATGTCCAGGGTGTTTGTATCCACGGACGCGTGGATAACGACTGCTGACGAGGACGGGGTCGATGTTTTTGGTGCTTTCGGACCTATGCATTCTGCATGCCATCGGTCCTGGGCGGCACTTGTCGTCAGCCCCTGGCAATTGTCGCCATCTTCCCTGGGCAAGCACACCAGCATGCGAGCAATGTCCATCCACGTAAACCGAAATGGATGTCCATCGTGTCGGTCGTCGATCAAATGAAGGAACAGTGAAAGCCATCGCCGATGCCATCGTCAAAGTCTGCACAGTGGTATGCAAAGTCGGTACCAACGCACCATGATAATTCCCACGTACTGGACATGTACGAGGCAGGAGCAACCCGTGCAAGTTTTTTTTTCACTTCAAGGGAAGGAAGTCATCGATGGGGACGGTCGCGCCTGCAGTGCGTGTCCGCAACCGCCCACCACCGCCGTCTCCTCTCACCGTCGTCTCCTCTCTCTCTCACCGAGCCTCGTCGATTCACCCGATTCACCCTGCCCTCTCCAATTCTACCAAGCTCGTCTGCCCGCATCATGCCCTCTCCGTTGAATCGTCATCGTCGCACAGTAAATCACCGAAATTGTCCACCCGCATACGACTCACCATTCGTATCCGTGCAGCACAACACACCCGCCAACCGTCCATGTCGCCTCGACCAAGACTTTTGATCGGTGATGGGCAACGTCCTGGTCGAAGCTCCGTTCAACCTCTACCCTTGGGGCTGGCAGCGCCGTGACGATGGATTATTGCACGATGCTACCGTACCTAGGCACCCACAAGGCAACCCGGATGCAAGGCGTGACCATGGTCAGCCTTGTAGGCAAGATGCTGAGCCGCATGTGCCGTCACCGTCCCGATGGCCCAATCACACCCTATGCCACCTGCAGCAACGTCACAAGCCGCCCTCCCTCTGCACCTCGCCAGCCAATCTCTTCTGCCCGCGAAAGGCTGTGCACCACCAAGGGTCGTTGCCGCGAGGAGCGTTGCCGCTGGGCCGGGTGCCTCGTCGGTTGACATACGTGTACATATACCGCACCAGGCTCGGCTCCCAACGCCCACGACCTGCGTCTCTCGTCTTTCGGTACGCCGGGCGCCCAAATCACCATGGCGGTGCCGCTCGACGTGGAACGCCAGTTTGGTGCCATCGTCGCCGATGCTGCCAAGGCCTACCGCGTCAAGTCCGGAAACAAGATGAAAGACTTCCTGTCCCCACCCATGCGGTCCATCGACGACCTCAAGCGGGAGCTGAGGGTGCAAAATGACCATTTCTCCGCCTTTCGCGCCCGTCGTCGCGCCCTCTTCGACACCCTGGGTGCCGCCTTTGCCCCCGTCGAGGTTGCTGGCGATGTCTTGGTCGGCGTCGCTTCCGCCGTCTTTGCACCGACGCAGGGCATCTACGCCGCCGTCTTGCACCTGACCAAGGCTGCGCAGAATGTGTCGGCCACGTACGACTCCATTGTCGAGCTGTTCGTCCAGCTCGCGGTAAGAACGCAACCCGAAGCGATGCTTCTTGCCTGCCCTCTTCGGCGTGCACGGCTAAGCGCCCTCAGGACTTTACATCACGCCTCGACGTCTACGTCAAGCACCGGCTCTCGCCCGCCCTGCGCGACAAGCTCATCGCCATACTCGCGGCCCTCTTCCAGGTCCTCGTCCTTTCGGCAAACGAGGCTCGTCAGGGCCGCTTCAAGGCATATTTCAAGCGCCTCATGGGCCTCGAGAATCCCGTCCAACCCGCCCTCGAGTCCCTCAAGTCGTTGACCTCGGGTGAGGAGCGCCAAGTGGCGGCCGACACCTACGGCGGCGTCTCCAGAATAGATGCAAAGGCCGACAGGATCGAGGTCGCCGTCACCCAGGTCAACCAGACGGTCCAAAATATCCGGTCGGAGCAGTCTGAGCGTGCCGCCAGCGGTGACAAGCTCCGGAAGGTATTGGCGCCCTCGCCCTTCCCCGAGGACTTCTACAACGCCTTTCGCAAGTCCATCGTGCCGGGAACCTGCGAATGGATCCTTCGAGACGAGGGTTTGAATGCATGGGTCCGGGGAGAGAAGCCATATCTCTGGATATCCGGCAATGCGGGTCAGTAACAGAATGCATCGAAATCGAGACTACCCGTGACTCATGCACGCCACTTGCAGGAACCGGAAAGTCCTACCTCACGGCGCGCATCATCAGATGGGGAAAGGAAACCTTTGACCAGCGCACCAGCGTCGGCTACTTTTTCTTCCGCGCAAACAACCCCGAGACGAGGTCGGTGCTGCAAGCGCTGCGCGACGTGGCCTATCAGCTGAGCGAGGGCGATGCCTTTTACGCCAGTGAGCTCATGCAGAAGCTTCATGGTGAGGACGAAATCAGGACCGTCCCGAGTGCCTTCCGCCAGCTCTTTTGCACTCCCCCTCCCGATGGCCCCGTCGACCGGACCAGATACGTATTCTTCGATGGCATCGACGAGGCCGACGAAGACGAGATCAAGCAGCTCCTGTCCATGCTGGCACCGGATGACAACCTACGGCCGGGGTCCCGACCGCGCTTTCAGTTTGCCCTCGTCGGCCGGTCGTACATGTCCGACAAGCTCACGGCATCGCTCGACCCGCCCGTTCCCGGCGGTACCCTGACCACGGTCCAGGTCACGTCGGACCGCATCGCCATGGATGTCAGCGCCTTCATCCACGACAGCGTTCTCCACTCCAGGGTGCTCGGCCGCACCAACGTCGACTTCAAGAGGAGGGTCATGGAGGCGCTTGAACGAAAGGCCGACGGCCTGTTCATCGTGGCCAAGTTCATGATGGACGACGTGAACCGCAAGCGTCATCAGAGTTCCATCCTCGAAAGCCTCGAGGCCTACCCGAAGGAGATTGACGGCGTGCTGCAGAGGACGCTCGACAGTCTCGCCAAGAGCATATCGAGAGAGGAAGTCAGGGATCTCAACGAGATGCTGCGATGGGTCACCTGCGCCGGCAGGCCCTGACCCTCGAGCAGCTCGAGGCCGTCCTCGTCATGGAGTTTGGAGACTCGCCCCTGTTTTTGGAGGAGTCGATGCGACGCCAGTACGCCTGCTTCTTCGAGCTCGAACGCCAGGACGGCTTGACCACGGACGACCTCGTCAAGGACTTTGACAGGGCGCAGCGAAACCTGAAGCGGGACGTCGGTCCGGCGAGGACGGCCCACGGACGAAGCCTGAGCGTCGGCGACGTGCCGGTTCCCAGACAGCATCTCAGCCCTGCCGTTCGCGTGAGCACGAGTAGGCATTCGAGCCCTACCGTGAGCCCGCCAAGGCCGCTGAGCCCGCTGCACGCCGAACTGCTCGACTCGGCGAGCGACGTCGAGTTCCGGTCCAACGAATCCACGACGCACGTCACCTTTTTTCACACGTCGGTGCACGAGTTCTTCCGGCACGGACGCTCCGCCCAGGCGGCGGCGGTCGAATCCACCGTCGGCTTCGACATCAACAAGGCTCGCATCCACATACTGAAATCCTGTCTCAAGATTTTCACCCAACCGGCCTGGTTCGCCGGCCTGGACCTCGGTCGTGGAAAGCAGGCGATCAAGCAATACGCCGCATGGTACTGGCAGGAGCACGTGGCCGCCATCGACCCGGCGGGTGTGTCCGACGACGACAAGCGAGCGCTTGGGCCTCAGCTATACCTGATGCTGACGGACGAGAGCACCATGTTCGACTGGAGCATCACGTACGAGAAAAACGACGAGGGTTTGGACATCTTTAGCGATGGCAACATGCACGGTCTGCGACGATGGCTCAACGATCCGGCAGTCATCGACGGCCTCGACGATGGAGCCAAGACTTTTGCGAGGCGATCGTTTGAGAAGCCCGTGACGGTCTGCGAGCCCATGGGGCGATTTTATGCCAAAGCCTGGCTGGCCGCCGACTGCGCACATTACGTCCCAACGCGCTTCTGCTTCAAGATTGTGCACAACGTCGCCTTTGTGAGCTCGGGGCACGAGTGGTCTCAGGCAAACCTCCACTGGCCCGACGTCTCGATCGAGGAACGGGTGGCGACGGCGACGGCGTGGGCGGCTCAGCCCGAGACGGCTCACTGGCACAGGCGCGTTGGGAGCACGTACCTGACCATGGAGATGCACGCCGAGGCGCTCAAACATTACGAAACGGCTCTCGAGATGGACGGCAGCAGCGTCGAGACGTCCGGTCGCATCGCCTTTTGCCTCTACAGGGATGAGCGGTACGGCGCCGCCTTGGATCAAGCCCTCGAGTGCGCGGCGATGGAGGATCGCGACATGCGCCAAGGCCGCTGGCGGGGAGGCGCGCTCGGGCAGAGCAGGTGGCGGCTGTACAAGGATTTCCTTCTCATCGCCCAGTGCGCGTACCGCACCGGCAAGCTGGAGGTTGCCCACGAGCACTTTGGCAAAGCCATCGGCAGCGCCGAAGGGGCGGGCCTCAACGAGGACGAGTTTCTCGAAGCGGAAAGGGGCTACTTTGAGGTTCTCTCGTTGGAAAACCTGTACGGCGCGGTCATGGATCTCGCGGAGCAGATGGCGGCGCCTTCGACGCGAAGCAGGTATGGTCAGAGCCGCTTCGTCAACCTGCTGGTGACCAGCTACCGGACGCGGCTCGTCATGGACTGGATACCCAAGGCCGCGAGCAAGACGGGCAAGACGGATTTTCTGCAGCAGCGCCTGTCGCTTGCCATCGAGATTGCCGACGTCCACCTGCGCGAGACGCTGGTCGTGTTGCACCTCCGGTTGGCGCTGGGGACGACGTTTGCGTACGCCCGGGACATTGACCGGGCCATCGCCGTCTTCGAGCAAATCTCGCTGGACGAGTACCGTCCGCGCGGGAGCATACCTACGCGGCAGGCGTACGCCATGTCGTTCCAGAGGCTCGCCGCCCTGTACAAGCAAAAGGTTCTCGACGCCGGCTGGACGTCGGCCGAAGCCAGGGCGTGGATCGGCAGGCTCGAGGTGGTGCAGCAGAAGCAGGACGAGCACCACAACTTCAACATGCCGCCGTACATGCTGGGATCGGACGTCAACGCCGCGTCCATCTACCTCGCCTGCTTCTACCGGCACCTGGGCAGGGAGTCGGAGGCCGAGGCGCTGCTCCGGGCGCTCATACGGGACAGCCTCGACCTGCTGTCGGACGGCGAACCGGAAAACGACGTGTTTGCGCTCGACAACCTGTTCCGGATCTTCACGGCGGCGGGGGAGACGACGAACGCGCAGGCGCTGGCGCGATCGATGCGCAAGGTCAACCCGGAAGCGTCGTTTAGCACGATTGGCGAATCGCCGGCGGAGCACCTCGGCGAGCCGAAGCTGCCGGACATTCAATGCTACAACCGCAGCTGCTTCCAGTGCTTCAAGAACATGGCGGCGTGGGAGGAGTTTGTCGTGTGCCGCTACTGCGTGGAGTGCTTCTGCCGCCGGTGCTTGGACAAGGTGATTAAGGCGGCGGACGACGAGGTGGGCGAGGGCAACGACAAGGTGGGCGAGGGCAGCGACAAGGTGGGCGAGGGCAGCGACAAGGTGGGCGAGGGCAGCGACAAGGTCGTCTGCCGACGCGACCACGCGTGGTTCACGGTGCCGCCGCTGAACCGGCTGCTGCACACGGGGGAGATTTTGCTCGAGGACGGGAGGGTGCAGAGCTTCGCGGCATGGAAGGACAAGGTGAGGGAGAGGTGGAGCGTCGGGGACAGAATGGCGTGTAAAGTCGTCGTATGTTGACGATGGATGATTAGGTGGTACGAGACGGCGATCCCACTCACACATGACATGTATTTAATTTACACTTTGGTGGATGAGGAGGAATAGGCCATGGTAGAGAACAGGAGCACAAATGGCTTCTTACTCGGATAGCTCCGTAGCATCTAGGCGTTTGCTCGTGCCGCAACAAGCGGCTTCAAAGGTGAAAGCAAAGTGCGAGCATCTTTATTATCTCGATTGCGTCGCGTGTTTGTAGAAGCAAAAAATGAAAAAAAGTAGGACCTTGCGATCCTGGCGGTCTCTCCCGCCGGGAATTGAACCCGGGTCTCAAGCGTGACAAGCTTGCATACTGACCACTATACTACGGAAGATTCGAACACCTGTGAGCAGGCGTCGTAGTGAGTGATTGGCTCGGTTGGAATGAACAAGATTTAATTTTCATTATAACCGCTTTTGTCTCGGCGGGGGGAGTGGGGCATCAAGGATGGTGACGTTCCTGGTTTGCGGGACGGCATGGGTCCAAACATGACCATTCGCGCGTGTTCTGTTGTAGGTGAATATTCGTATAATTCCCTGCTCATCGACGGAAACGGTAGCATGTTTAGAGTTGCCTGGGCATGTCTTGGGGTGGTAACGAGCACTATACCAAGAGAAAGCTGCTCACGAAACGGCACCTGGCCAATCGCTTCCGCCCAAGCCGCGACAATGGCGGTTGCCAAGGTTCTACGGATGCTTGCGATCGAGGCGAGGGCTCAGCTGCGCCATGCAGGCAGGGGGTTTTGAGTTTGGGTGGGAGGATGTGCGTGGTGGTGATGCGTGGTGGTGATGCGCGGTGGTGATGCGTGGTGGTGAAGATGGGAAGACGGAGCACAGTGTTCATACGGTACAGAGTACGGTGCACAGTATTCATACGGCTACAGAGTACGGTGCACAGTATTCATACGGCTACCCGAGTACGGTGCACAGTATTCATACGGCTACAGAGTACTCCGTACGGTGCACAGTATTCATACGGTACAGAGTACTCCGTACGGTGCACAGTATTCATACGGCTACAGAGTTCTCCGTACGGTGCACAGTATTCATACGGTACAGAGTACGGAGCGCTTACGCAAGCACGTACTGTGTGTGCTGTATTCGCTTGTATTCGGTGCTTGCAATGGAATGATGGCATGTTCTGCACAGTGCAACCAAGTACCGGCGCTCACTGTACTCTGTACATGCTTCGACGGTCCGTCCCACCGGTACGTTTACTTATTGGTTGGCTGGCATAGGTGACTTGACTTGTACATCGGCGTTCGCTACTCCGTAGATACCTAATAGTCCGGCCTGGCGGTAGCAACTGCAGTTGTAGCTGTACATGCATTTGCATGCATACTTGTACCTACACGTAGGTACCTAAGTACATGATCCCGGTATACAAGTAAGTATTACTAGGTACCTATTCAGTCTTTGGTACTCCGTAGTAAGTACCTACTGTAGAACTACAACTACAGTACGGTAGAGTTTGCAGGTACTTGCAGTACAGAGCACATGCCAGTACATGTACATGTAAACGCCGCATGGCGCCGTGCATGCGCCATACTTGAGAGCAGGGTCAGCACGTACCTAGTACTTGTGCATGTACTGGTCGCCCGTACCGTCGGTGGTCTCTAGTGTCACTAGCCTGTACTTTTGGGCGGCATTATTCGAAGCATGGCTTTTGCGAGCAGATGCGCCGAATCGAGTGCCGTGGTCTGATTGCCAACCGCCATCCTCTTCCAGCTTGACATTGTCCCGAATCATACATACCCGGTGGCTATCCTTTTAACTTTGAGATGGGTGAAGAGCCCTGAACCGATCCCCCCGTATATGCATGACTCGGCGAAACGATAGATGCCCTCGGGGGGTCGCCAGTGCAAGTTGGAACGTGATCGACGTCGTTGCGCCGTTCGCGCGAGCCCAGGAAAGCGGCGGCAGCAACGAGCCCGTAGCAACGAGCGCGGTCGAAGCATATTCCTCGGCAAAGTCCAAGGGCAAACTGGAACCGAACCGGCTAGGGTGCGCGTCTGTCGGGAGAGGGGCGGAGACGGCGGAGACGGACGTCAAGGTGCCGCTACGCACAAGGAGGTGTAGAGCTTCGTTTCAAGGCGTCGAGCCGTGGTGGCGAATCAGTTTCGGCGCGAGGCATGCTTCCAGTGCCCGAGCTCGACCATGTCTATCGCGCAGGTAAGCAAGGATGCCAGTCGGTGGCTGCAAGGAGTCTATACTATGGGGCTCCCGTGGACGAGGCATCTCGGCACTTGTGCTCCGTTGGTGCCCCTGCACTTGCCTGCGTGCCCGGTAACGCAGATTGGATAGGACGGTCGGCCGACGTGTGGGTGCGCGCGTGCACGACCTCGGCGATGGGCCCTTGGCGACGGAACTCTCTTTTGCCGACGAAAGGTTCCTTTGCTCTCCGCCGCGGCCAGGCGCGAGCTTGCCCTCGGCGACGGAGAGGCCAAGATGCCGCGGATGCGGCCGATATGGACTCGCTTCCCTCATCATGATCCGGATCCTTTGGTCGGAGGCTCTGCCGTCGGAGAGGGACGTGGCCCATGGCGCGCCGTCGACGCATCGTCTCCCCGTGGCAAGACGGCGCGGCGGAGCATGGACGACAGACTCGGTCGCGTCGTGGCAACGCACCCCGCAGCACCGCCTCGTGCCGCCTGGTGCCGTCATGACAGGATCACCGTCATGGCGGCACGACAGGTCCTGGCGAGCAGGCAACGCGCGCCGGGCGGCCAACGCTGCCAAAGTTTAATTCACCGGCTGTACTGGCCCGGGTGTTGACGCCCCCGACAGGTCGTCGCCGTCCCACGACAGGTCATGGCCCAGCAGGCGTCCGCCGGAGCGACGGGCGGGGAAGGGTGGGGTTTGAGGGGATCGTCAGACTCGTCACTTTGCGCCGGCGCGGCCCCCTTCGCCCCCGATCATGGTCGCGTTGTGAGCGTCGGTGATGCCACTGCCTCGCGACGAGGCCGGCTCGCATGAACATGGCGGCGCAGAGCAGGGGCCGAGAAGGCCAGGGGAAGCCAATGGGCGGCTGCTGGGTCGATGGCACGCGCAGCGGATTCCCACATTTCCATCCATCGCCGTCGTCGCGGGCGGGTGCGAGAGGGGGAGTGTTCCTTGGTGGGCGGGAAGAAAAGCATAAATCGATGAGACGATGGCCGCCACCGCACGTTTCCTCGCGCTTGGAATCGATCGAGATTGGCCCTCGCGCCGACGATGGCAGGTCGACTTGGCATCTCGCCGGCGCCATCTCGCCGCCATTAAGCTTTCGTCACTGGGGATCTAGCGATCGGGGGGGTGATCTGTCAAGTGAGGAGTCGTGAGGAGTCGTGAGGAGTCGTGAGGAGTCATTGGGGAGCCTCAGGCAAGCCGTGCGGGGGAGTCGTGACTAGTCATCACTAGCCATCACTAGCCACAACTAGCCACCCACTCGGGCTCCACCACGAATACGGCAGGAACCCATTCGGACGCATCGGGTTGCGCTTTCCGTCCGTCGGTACCCACGCATCGGGCCAAGCTAGGCAGTTGCTTCACCCATCGCACCTTCTCTCCTCGACGACGGAACGGCTATATATTGAGCCTCTCTATCCTCCGGGACGACAGACGTCAGGCCATCAACCCGTCAAGAGACTCTTGGGACACTTGCTCCCCCATCCGATCAGATGTCCATCATGATCGTCCGTAGTACCAAGGACGCAAACCTCAATCCGCGACAGTTATGAGCCTCCTTTGCAGCGCATCCACCCCGACCTACGTCGAAGAATCGCATCGGAGAGGCACGACGTCCTCTACCGACGTCCTCTACCGACAACCTCTACCGACAAGGACCCAGCCCTTTCCATGCCGCTCCATCAAGACGGACGGAAGGCATGGACGGGCGATGGGCCTCGTCGCCATCCATCAATCGACGCTACCTCGTTGCATCCCACCTTGGACCGCATCGCAGCATTCGTACTCGGGGCGCCGCATGGATATCCCGACCCAAAGCAGAGGAATTCCTGGGCGGTACGACAAATGAACAAACTAGTACGAAACGAAGCAACTAGTTCGTGATGACGGAGCCCCAGTCTGGTATGTTGTCCTCGGGACGTGCCGTGCGAGGAGGCGCCGGGGGAGGGGGCGCCGAGAGAAGGCGAAATGCCAACGTGAGACAGGGCTATAATGACCGAATGGGTACGACAAAGATCACAATGGATACGACAAAGACCATCATACGACAATCATATTGGCAAGACAAAGATCATAATGGTTACGACAAGGATCACAATGGTTACGACAAAGATCGCAACGGTTACGACAAAGATCACATTGGTTACGACAAGGATCATAATGTATACGACAAAGATCACATTGGTTACGACAAGGATCATAATGGATACGACAATGGAACAAGCATAGCGGTTGCCGGCGGCAGCAATAATAATGTCTTTCACGTCCTCCATCTACACGAGGCAACAATTAGTACCACCAAAGCCCTCCCTCGACGAGGCACACACCACGAATGACGTCAGCGATGCATCGCGACACCGGGTCTTCATGATCCATTAGAAGGGATTTCCACAGCGAATCCACCAGAACATGGCTGAAACGATCCGACAGGACAGGTTTCCCATGATCCCATAGCATTGGTTTCCAACCATGCGCCGAGGGCGGGTCTCCGCGTGCGTTGAGACACACCTCTCTTCCAAATTCTAGTACCCATGAATCGACGGGCAAAACAGGCCGTCGTGACGCGCACGACCTAGAGATAGAAGATGGGTATGGGTGACCTCGCCCCCATCCCTCGCGCGCGCACGCCGTCAACGTTTGCTAACGCGTCGAACGATGGCAGATATACACAAAACACGCAATAATAATACTAATATTAATCGCCTCATGAGCATGATTACGATGTTATGGAACACGGGGTCCGTCCTTTACCTTTCCTTTCGCGTTGTACATAGATTCTCTCCGACGAGTAATGACCGTCGTTCGCTTGGGTAACGGTGCTCTCTTTCACACATGTCGTTTGTTTATGCCTGTATATACACATGCACAATACACAAATCATATAGATAGAATCTGCGAGGCCAGGGCCATGGCCGGATTATTCGCCCCATGGGTGGCAATATACTAATTGCTGCGAACAATCTCTCACCTCGCATGTCTTGATTCCTGGTGGCCGAACCATCTCGGCCGCTCTCGTCGAGATGGATTCTCCGAGAGGAGCACGATATATGCATGCACCGTATTACCATGCCATTTTGCAGCCGATACGCCGATGCACGAATCCAGTACCGGTGCCAGGAGGTTGTCAATCCTCAAGCAGGAGAACGCCCAAGCTACTGTAGGGTAGGTGAAATTGCAAGGCCGATGGTACATACGGAGTATGTCGCATCATATAGCACTTAGTATTACTAAGCCCAATTGGACTGTGCCGCCCATTCTTTGTGGCTGGTTTGGTGCCACAGAGTACTTGCTGTACTGTACGGAGTACGTACTTGAGTACTTGCATTATTGTACGGAGTACGTACTTATGTACTTATCAGTACGTACTGTGCAGAACGGAGTACGGAGGACTTGAACTTGTACTCCCCGTACTCCGTACAGTAAGTACAAGTACTTCGTTGTACAAAAGTGCTGCTTACGTAAGTATGAACCCAAGTATACTTACTTATTGCTGCAAGTACAGTACGAGAACGGAGTACAGAATGTACATAAAGTACAGTACGACAACGGAGTAAGCACAGTATGTACATAAAGTACTTACTTGGTACGGAGTACTCCGTACGGAGTACTTGCAGCGCAATCGGCTAGTGGCGGCCGGGGCGGCACAAGGCTTGGCGGCCGTGACCGGCGCCCCCACTTCGGGACCGAGGCGGAGACGTCGTACCCGAGAGACGCGAGGCAGGTGCACTCGGAGCTCGTTCACCCCGAGAGCTCCTGCCCTCGTCGACGCGAGGCAGGTGCACTCGGAGCTCGTCCACCCCGATAGCTCCTGCCCTCATCGACGCAATGCGGTGAGCGATGCCGATTCTGCCGTGCCGAGTCTGACCGCTCCGATGGATATTCGTTCCTCAGGCAACGACGCACACAAGTCACGACACGTCGCCTCTTCTTCGAGACAGTCATTTGTGCCCTCGCCATCATCGCATCTCATCACGGCATCGTCACCGCCGAGCACCTACACGTCCGAGTACAGCATGCCGCGACCGAGCATAGCCATCGTCGGCGCCGGCCCGGCTGGCCTCTGTCTCGGGGCTCTGCTGCACAAGGAGGGGATTCCCTTTACCATCTACGAGCTCCGCCAAAAGCCGACCGAGGAGGCCCTGTCGACGCCTTCGGGCATGCTCGATCTGCACCAAGAGTCGGGCCTCGCCGCCATTCGAGCCTGCGGCCTCTGGGACCGCTTTCTTCCCCTGACGGCCGACTGCGGCGAGGACGACGTCATCATCGCCAAGGACGGCACCGTCGTCCACCGCGACGACGGCGGCATCACCTACCGACCCGAGATTGCCCGCAACTCTCTCGCCCACCTGCTCCTCTCCGCCACACCGCCGGCCGCGGTCCGCTGGGCGCACAAGCTTCTCGCCGCGACGAGGACTCGCGAGGGCCGGATACGGCTCGACTTTGGCCCCGACGGCACGTCGGAGCACGACTTCGTTGTCGGTGCCGACGGCGCCTGGTCCAAGGTGCGGCCGCTGCTGACGGACGTGAAGCCGCAGTACGGCGGCATTAGCTTCAACACGCTGCACATCCTACGCGTGACCGAGAACCACCCCGAGCTCACCAGCATGATCGGTCCCGGCTCCTGCATGATCCTCGGCGACGCCAAGGGCCTCTTCACCCACCGCTGCACCAACGACTCGGTGTCTCTGTACGTCGCCGTCGCCGACGATGACGAACGGCATTGGGCCGACCAAACCCGCCAGCTTTCCCTCGCCGAACTCAAGAACCTGCTTCTCTCGAGCCCGAGTCTCTTTGCGAGCTGGGGCGAGCTGAACAAGAAATTGATCGCGAGCGCCTGCGACGGCGAGGTCGAGCTATCGGGCCCCCTCGCGCCGCCCCTGAAGCCGCTGTACATGCTGCCCGTTGGACATCGGTGGGAGGCCAAGGCTGGCGTCGCCCTCGTCGGTGACGCCGCGCACCTCATGATGCCCTGGGCGGGCGAGGGCGTCAACCTCGCCCTGTGGGACGCTCTCGACCTTGCCGCCGCCATCACCGGGGCTTGGCGGGCGTCGAGCGATGACGCTTCCTTCTCGGACGCACTGACGACCCGCGTCGCCGACTTTGACAACCGCATGTTTGCCCGCACGAAAAAGGCCGCCGAGGAGACCCTTTCCAACGCCCAGCTCATTTTTGGCGAGAACGGAGCGCAGGCGCTGGCGGACTTGATGGCGAGCTTTGGCCCTCGGCCGCCGGATGCCGTCGTGGCCTGAAGAAAAGGGCCAAGGTCACGGCAAAGGTCGTGGCTTGCTTGCGTGGAACCGCCGTACGTCACACGGAACCGTCGTCGGTGCCGTGACGCTGACTCTCCCAGGCCGAAAACGAGGCGACAGAAACTGTCCACGGCACCACAGGCGCGAGCAGGGACTGTGAGGATGCTGGTAAGGTGGAATGAACCATGGTTTCATTCGAGACTCGACCCATTGGAGATGCTGCCGAGATGGAGATGCTGCCGAGATGGAATGCCATTTCATCGTACGCCATTTCATCGTACGAGTTTATTCACGGAGCAATGTCATCACTTGTATTTGCCATGCCATATCCATCCATGTATGCAAAATTGCAGGCCGTCGCGCGCTCTATTTCATGCATCATTGCTTTTCCGTGACGTCCGAGTTTCCGTCGAAATTGACATTCCCTGCTATCCTGTAGTATGTGCCCAGCAGCTCGGCCATGTACCGCTCGTGGTATTGAAACTGCTTCCGGCCAAACTCGTCGACGTAGGCGTGCGCCGTGGCCAGCAGCGTCGGGTGAAGCGATTCGGGGAGGGCCAGAAGCTCGTCGATGCCGACGAGCAGCTCGGGCTGATGCTTCCCGCCGAGGGCGTCGCAGAGGTCGGGCGTCGAGGCGACTCGGAGGCAGAACGCGTCGAAGAAGAGGTGTCGACGCAGGAAGGCGAGCACGTCGCGGACCGAGCCGGCGTCGGCGACGAACTCGTCGATCGGCGACCTCTCGCGCTCGCGGGCGACGACGGCGGCGCGGGCGGCAAACTCGAGCTCGGCGACGAGCTCGGCGGGGACGAGGGCCGGAAACTCGCCGGGCTTGGGGTGCCAGCGGGTGTAGCCGACGCGGTGTCGCCACCAGACGTTGCAGAAGACGGAGGCGACGATGACGGGGATCAGGATGACGTACCCCCACCAGTACGTGGCCGTCAGCATGGAGCCGAGGCCGCCGAGGATGGCGGCCGTGCCGTTGACGGCGCAAAACACCTGCACGTTGCGGCTGCGACGCTTGACGAGGGCCGCGGCGGCCGAGCCCCTGAGGGTTTCGCGCGTCGCCCTCACGTGGCCCCGAGCCTTGGCGAAGATGTAGGCGGCCCAGGCCGAGTTGACGAGGCCGAAGAGGGCGATGGGTGCGTTTCCGAGGTAGCCGGAGAGGATGTTGCTCGCCTCGTAGACGGCCGGGTCGGCGCCGCCGATGGCCATGAAGGTGCCGACGCAGATGAGGACGGCGCCGCAGCCCATGAGAATGTCCATGAACCAGCGGCCGATGACCTCGCTGCCGAACTCGCGGAAGGTGACGGCCATGAGGACGTCCACGTCGAGCGTCGACAGGCCATGCCGCAGGCGGCGGGCGCGCTCGGCCTGCTGCTCCCGCCGTTGCCGCCGCAGGAAGCGGACGTTCTTGCAGGAGAGGCGAGCGTCGCGAAAGGCAAAGACGCTGAGGATGCCGGCGACGGTGCCGCCGATGGCCATGAAGACGATGGCGTAGACGGGCACGGGCACCTGGTTCCACACGTTGGCGGCAAAGTCGCCGGCGTTGGCGAGCTCCATGAAGCCGACGATCCAGGGCAGGTTGTTGACGAGACGCGAGCCGTCGACAAAGGTGAAGGCGCCGTCGTCGCCCCTGACGAGCCGGACGCGCTCTCGGCCGTCGTCCGGGCGAGACGATTCCTTGCTCGGGCCATTCGCCGCCGGTCCCTCGACGACCCCTTCCGCGGGGTCCACGGAAACACGGTCCGGCTTCTCTTCACCGTCCGCCGTGCGAGTGTCGTCGCTGCCGAGCATCGTATCGTACCCGGTCGGCGTCGGCGGGAGGTCCGTCGACGCCATCGCCAGCGACAGCTAGCGCTCCCCCTCGTGCACCGGCGGCGGCGGAGGAGAAGGGGACTGCGAGGAGCAGAGTCGAGGCCACCGTGTCGGTCGGTACGGGAGATGGAGGGAACAACGGCGGGTCGTCGACACGCCGTATTGACTTGACCTGTGGCCGACGAAGACGACGGTGCTGCTCTGCTCTTTGCTTCGAGCTCTCCGCATCCGCCGCGCTTGATGAAGCAACAAAGGCGGGCTCGAGGGGGCTTGGTCGGTAGCAGGCTCAGGCCGCTATCGGATGAGAGGCGAGGCGAGAGGCGGCCGGGGGGGTGAGGCCGTCGCGTGCGGAGGATGAAAATTTGGAAAAGACACGATGCCCCTGAAGCGGTGAGGCCGAGGCGGTCGAGGTGAAGTCGTACGAGCAACGACTTGTCAGCACCTTCCTTGTCGGCGGGTCAGAAATGAACAACGCCAAGCTTTATCCGGATAGACCCGTACACAGTGTTACTAGGCAAGTCGTGTACAAGCAAGTACAGGTACTTGTGCATGAAGCGAACAGCCGAAGTACCGAGTACATGTATACATAACAACTACAGTAGGTGTACCCCATACTGTAAGTGAGTTAGTAAGTACAGTAGGTACTCCGTACAGAGCCGGGTATCGGCTCGGAGTACTGCACATGCGCTGGCTCGGACACTCTGCTGTAGTTGTACATGTAAGTACTTGTGCTTGTGCAGGACGCGTACTGCAATTGCAACCAAGTACAAGTACATGAACAGGGAGTAATGTGGGTACCACCATGTACCCAGTACCTACAGTAACTGTACTCTGTACTTGCGCAAGAACTTGCAATTAGTACACCGTACGGAGCAACTGACACTAAATGTGCCAGATTACAGTGCCGGAACAAGCACGAACTGTAAAAGTTACTTGCATTTGTCCAGGCACAAGTACTCCGCACCGAGCTGGTACTTGTGTCGCTCATCAACTACATGTACAGCTACATGTACAGTAAATCCACGGAGTACATGTACAACTACTCTGTATTACATGTGTTCGACCGAGTATTACCGCAAATAGATTAGCCCCTCGCAACGGTAGACGTCTAACCCCAAAGGGATCTCGTATCTGACATTTCGACATTCCTGAAATCGATCGATCGCACGATTCGACCCGAGAAATGCCATTCGTGTCCCTAAATAGGTTGGGGTCAGAAGCCGATTACCTGTCCATCTACTCCGTACAGAGTACAGAGTACACAGAAGTGTGCCGAGTGTGAGCTCTTGGTGACACGTTGGAGTTCGGGCCCATGATGACACAGCGCCAGTGTCGCACCAAGTACCGTCACCGCACTGTGCCCACTGCACAACAAGTACAGGTACAATGCACCTGCTGTGCGGCCTCGGCAGTGCTCGCTTACCGTGCATGTGATTCTCGGTACTCCGTACAGCTCCGAGCAATATTCACCGCAAATTCATCATGCTCAACGCGTCACCTCACCACTCGACCTGGCTCTGTCCACGGGCGTTTGGAGAGACATGAGGTATCCCTAATGCCATCGGCCACGTCTTCTCCTGCTCATCACGAACTTGGCATCGCGACGGCCGGCATAAAATCCCTCGACTCGGCCCTTGTACAGTCCGTCGTACGCGGCAGGCCATGACGGACGTGCGACATATTTCATCTTCCCACCACTCGTTGCGGCTGTTTCGGCAACGACTACGGGCCGACGCAGCCGGACGTGAATCGAACTGGACCTTCCGACCTCGAAGCGGCAAGGCGTGATGCGCCATGTCCGTCTCTCGTCACGCTCTCGACGCAAAACAAGGTCCCCGGAATACGAGGTGACGCGGTCCGACGCCAAAAACGTCGGCAGACACGAGGACGGCGATGGCGGCAAGGGGGCACGAAGCATTCATGCGGGTGCCGTCGCCGCGGTGGGCATGGTTGTGAAAGATGGATTCTGAAGTTGGGGGGTATTCATATTCTTGAACCACTGATCCGAAGCACTCAAGCGGTGCGGAAAGCAAACGGCGCACGGGCGGGCCCTCTCGACCATTACAGCCCTCGCGAGATACAAGCAACGACAGGTGGTGGGCGCGCGGCAGGCGACGAGGACCCCCGGCCCGGTCATCGGGTCCCCGGGTCCTCCGACGCTCGAGGTCCTCAGGTGCCGGCGGGCTTGGCTTCGGGGTACGTCATCTCCGTGTTGGACTGGTACTGCTGCTGCACGCCCGAGCTCTTGAGCAGCGCCTCGTGGTACTCGGCCTCCTTGTCCGACTGGATGACGGTGCAGCAGCCGAGGCAGCAGGAGACGGCGAGGTCGACGAGGCAGCTGCCCTGGAGGTTGTATTTTTCGCGCACGTTCTGGCGCTGCATCGCCAGCGGTATCCAGTAGAGCCAGCAGCAAGTCGAACCCCAGAACAGCAGGCACTGGGGGGCGCGAGGCGCGTCAGCCGTCGTCGGGGCGCGAGGGAGGCGGCGCAACATACCGAGGTGTTGATGGGCTCGTAGCCCACGAGGTCGCCGTTCTTCCGCAGCCGGTGGTGCGTCTTGCCAAAGGTGACGCAGGGCAAGCAGCAGCTGATGAGGCAGAGGTCGATGGGCTTGAAGCATTCGAAGAAGCCCGCGTGCCAGGGCGAGGCCTGGGCCGCCGACTTGGAGTTGATGTGCTCGCTGGGGCGGGCAAGCACGTCGTTGAAGCGCGTCTTCCAGTCGTTGAGATCCTGCTCGTCGATGGGGCCGTTGCTGTGCGACGTGCCCGTCGCCGGAGCCGCGGGAGCCGTCGTAGGAGCCGAGCCGGGGGCGGGCGCCGGCGCCGGTGCCGGGGTGACGGTATCGGCCGGCTGGGCCGCGGCCGCGGCTTGCTGCTGGGCCTGATCGGCTTGCTGAGCGTCCATGGCGACGAAGGAGATGGGGTATCTTGCACAGAAAGGAGAAGGGACGAGGACAACGGAGGAGAGGAAAGCGAGCAGGGCGAGGAGAAGGTGAGGAGAAGGCGAGGAGGGCGAGAGGAGAATCGAATCGGGTGGCGCGCCAAGGGGCGTGCGTGGGAAGGGCGGCCTTAAAGAGTGTTTGCTGTGGCTCGCAGGTCCCGAACGTCGACGAAGCGAATGCCGCCGTGCTGCGTGTGGTGCGTACAGTCGGTGCCAGCGCGCAGGACGTCGACGACCAAGGTACACATTCCCTCGGCGACGGGCGAGAAGTGACCTGCCATCTGGGCTGCATCGTCGAAGCCTCGTCCGTTCGGAAATATCCCTCCTCGGTTTGGCCTGGGCTCGCGGGCGTCGAGGCGTCGAGGCGTTCTCGTCTCCCTTTCGTCGAATTCGCTGGCGCGTCCCCCCCCCTCCCTCCTCTTCGAGGACCGACTGAAGGACGGAGGAAGTGAAGAACCCCAATCAGGTCCCGAGTTCCGAGCGAGCGCATGCCATCTCGAGCACTTGCGATGCGCTAGCAGAGCCGTCGTCGCCCTCGCCTCCACCTCAGCCGCCCCAGAGGGCTGACGACCCCATTTCCGTTTCAGCGCCGGGCGGCCAATTGGCTTTCGACAGGCCCGTCGAGCTCCTGGCATGGGCTTCGATAGTCATGTGCCACGGACTGTCAAAGTGACCTCGGACTGGTGCGCGTCGAGGAGCGTCGAGGAGCGAAAGCCTTACGGACCTTGCCGCTCGAGCTCGGATGGCGTTTGCATTCGTGCCAAATATGTGGGTGCATTTCTGAACATGACGAGCTCTTATTGGTGTTGGAGCTCCTCGGCGAGCTTCATCCGAGAACCGCTCCTCGGCGGCCAGGGCTGATTTTGTGCTGCTGTCGCTGTCGCTCTTGCTCTCGCACTTGCTCTGGCTCTGGCTCTGGCCCTGGCCCTGGCTCTGGCTCTGGCCCTGGCCCTGGCCCTGGCTCTGGCTCTGGCTCTGGCTCTGGCTCTGGCTCTGGCTCTGGCTCTGGCTCTGGCTCTGGCTCTGGCTCTGGCCCTGGCCCTGGCTCTTGTTGTTGCTGTGGCATGGCCGCTTGCGAGTTGTCGATGATCCCCCACCGAACCCTCATTCTTCATCCGCCTTGTTCACTCGGGCACTGTACATGGGCAGGCAAGTACGGAGCACTCCGTACGCGTAGCTGGATCGGACGCTTGAAACGGACGCCTCATGGTCCATCCGACTTTGGCACCAATTTTCGCACTCGTCGCCCGCTGCGAGATTGGTGGCTGTTTTGCTTCCCAAGGCTCGAGCGAAGGGAGATTGCGGGTTGCCTCCGTCCGAGGATGGTGGGTGGTGACCTTTCGGCGGGAAGGGGGGGGAGGCCATTTTTAGAACCAAGGCAATATTGATAATAAGGTTGGCCTCTCCCGGGCTTTTCTTTTTCGTCTGCGCTCTAGAAAAATAAAAACCCCCGCAACATGACCCCAAGTCTCCCCAGCACTGTCTGTTACCGTCGACATTTGTCTCCGACGACAGCAGTGCCCAAAGGGAGGGGGAAATGGGGGCAGGAGGGCAGGGGGGCAAGGGAGGAAGAGAGGAGAGGCGGAGTCGGCGTGACTGGTCAATCGCCCTCATTCCATTGTCGTCAGTCCCATCGTTTGCCTCGTCCGTCGTCGAAGCTCGTGTCGCTGACACGTGGACCGCCGCTGTTTGCGTACACATCCTGTGCACATGCATCGGTACCTCGGCCGTCGTGGCCATGAATGTGTTGCTTGCTTGATTGCTTGATTGCTTGATTGCTTGATTGCTTGATTGCTTGATTGCTTGATTGCTTGATTGCTTGCTTGCTTGCTTGCTTGCTTCCTGCTCCGTAGCGTCGCCCTCGCTCGGTGCCATGGCATCCCTACCCCGACTGCGTCGGGAGCTCGCTCAGATGACGAGCAGAATCTCGCCGTCCCGTCGCTTGACCGTCTCGTCGGCCTCGTACGTCGTCCTCACGAACCCCGTCGGAAGCTTCCCCAGCATGTCGGTCGTGCTGCTGATGCCAAAGACGAGCGGCGGCTCCCCCCAGGCGAGCGCCGCGAGGGCCGAGAGCGCGAGCGCGTCAAAGGATCGCATCGGCCGCGACAGCACGACCGGCTCGTCCACCGTCGTCGGCGGCGGTGCGAGCTCGACAAAGTACCACATGCGGCCCGACGCGTGGTAGAGGTTCGACGGCGACAGCGCCCGCGAGATGATGGGCTTCCTCTTAAACTCCCTCGGCCTCTCCGCCGCCATTCCCGTCTGGTCCACGAGCACGGCCGGCGGCGGGCCCTTGCCGAGGAAGCGAGCCATGGCCTCGCGGTAGGCGTTGAACGCTCGGGCGGCAAAGGCCTCGCCCATGGCCGGCGTGCCTCGACCGACCTCCCAGAGATGCTTTTCCTCGCCGTCGGCCGTCCGGTGCAGGGCCCAGGTGTGCCCGACGAGCTCGCCCGACGACAACTCCTCCTGGCCGGCCGTCGTGTCTGGCCTGCAGAGGCCGAACCAGATGTCGACCTGCTCGCCTTCGCCCAGGCACGTCCGCATCCTCTCGTAGAGCTGCGGCAGATGAGGACCGGTGCAGCCGCCGGGCGCCTTGCGGACGAACTCGTCGGCAAAGTCGAGCGCCGTCTGACGCGAGAAGAACATGTGGCCCTGGGCCTGAAAAATTTGCTCCTTGGCCTGAGGGCCGGGAACGTAGATCATCCGATCCATGGCCGCTGGTCCTGGGCCGAGGGCGACGCCGTTATTGTGCTTCCCTCATCGACGATGCGTCGAGGCGAGCCGCACGAGCGTTGCGTCCGTCACGCGGTGAGCTTGGATGGGAAGCTTGGATGGGATGAGGGGGTTCGTCAAGGTAAAGACGAGTTTGATGACTGTCCTCTGCGGCGAAGGGATCGAGAGAGACGGTGAGCCATCGCTCTTGCTGCCCGTCCCTCCGAAGCCTGCCTCGTGGCACAGCACCTTTCACCGCCACGTAAGTGCTTATATCACTGCAGGGGGGCGAATCGAGCGCCAATGGACAGTGACAAACACAGCGTCGTTGTCGCTGCAGCTTGCGCTAAGAGCCCCCGGAGGCCCCCTAAGCAGAGTCCTGCCCGGGGGGGTGGTTGACCCGAAGCTGAGGTACCGCGTACTTGCTGGTGACGGCCCGCACCACCACCCACCCGATATGCCAGCTTGTACCGCGCCCGTCTCCGGTACCTGTCCTCGGCGTCGACGCATTTGCGAGACACCACGTCTCAGCAGCGTCACCGCTGAAGCATGTCATGGACGGCAACCCGTGTTATTGCTTCCAATGAGCACATGTTCCTACTACCTGGTAGGTACTTGGCAGCATCACGCTCTGCGAGGTACTCTGTACTTGTACTTTGCGCCACAGGGATCAGCCTGTGATTCCCCCGCACCATGTTGGATCTTCATTGTCGGCGTGCCATGCATACCTCGATACGGAGTAATTACCTGCTCATACGTTTGTCGCCTTTCGCCGCGGAAACAAATGGCCGTTGTGGTCATCAAAGTGTCTTGCGGTACGCACCTCATCAATACATGACATGACAGGGTTGACATGGTGTGTATCGTCGTCTGCGCATGTCGCCGAAACCGCATGCATGCTTTGCATGACACACGATCGGCCTCTCGATTCATATAATTCTGCCTACCCTGTACCAACCAACATGACACAACGCTTCCGACAAGGATGGCCAGCACCATGCTTTCAAGGGATCTCTGATGGCGCACCATCTACCGAGTGCTCGGTACTCCGTACATTATTCCATTTTACCGTAATGACGAAAAGCTATGGCAGTGGTGGATCCACGTATTTGTGTTCCTGCTGTAGAGCTCACTTGGTTTTCATCGTGAATGGGCACCACCAACCTTGCTCGCTCGGCTCTCTGTGACGATGGTCAAAATACGTCGCACGCAAACGGAATTTTTACCCAAGGGACTCTACATCTTCCTTGCGAAGCCAAGGGGATTGCCATGAAATTATGGTCAATTTAGTTTCCCCTCCATTTCGTGCAATGGCCATGATCCCCAAAAAAGCGCCCCAAGCATACGACTCCAACAGGCGGTCAGGTGACATGATGTGATTTGCCCGCACAAGTTCTCAGCCATACGTCTCGTCCATGATGCAACCAAGAACAGACGACGCAGACAAAGACTCGATGCATCGAATTGTCCCCCAAACGTGACATGGCAATCCTTGTGATGGCTCGAGTTCAAGTCCGAATGACGTCCAAACTGCCTGGATGCTACGCAACATGTCCTTGACGGTACGATGCTAATTCTTGGACCGTCGAAGGTGCACTCACCACGTCAAACGCGACGTCGACCTCAATCTACGGTCCATGGTCATCTGCGATGCGATGCACCATCACTCGAGAACCATGTAGGACAATGTCCGGCTCGCTCTCTCAACCCTGGCACGGCAAGCAACGCTGTCCAGCCAAATCGAGGGCACTCCGTCGGGGGACGAGGCATGCCAATGTTGCGGTGCAAGGAGGCCCCCTTCTCGAATCACCGCCTGGGGACGAGGCATGCTGATGTTGCGGTGCAGAGTAAACCCCTTCTCGAATCACTGCCTGTAGGATCCTGGGTATTTCCGGCTCCCGACACCCGAGGCTGCCGATGGAGACGGAATTCCGACCGCAAACCTTGTCGGCTGGCTTGTCTCCAAACGTGCCCGTCCTCGACAATCAGATGAACAAGGCTCAAGCACAGGTCCATCTTCCTTGCCTCGCCAACCGCCGATTCGTCCGAATCCGACGCACGTGTGTGCGCCTTTGGATCGTCAACATCCGTCCTCGCCCCATCTCTGCTCCTGTGACGGCAGCCGCGACGACATGCCACCGTTCAAGTGTCGGAATATGACGATCGACATGACATGCGGCGGATGCCACGTCACCATGACCTGACCTTGAACTGCATGAGCTTCCGAAGCCGTCTCATCTCAGAGTAAATGCCTCTGTCAGTCCTGCCTTGGCAGCGCCGCTCGCCCCTGGCAGATGTGCGTCGGTGCCGCCACGAGAGCTGGCCCCCCGCCGAAGGAGTTTTGTCTAGACAGCTCCAGGCAATGCGCCGCATTCCGAATCATGCGGTCTCTTCCAAGTCGGAAGTAAAAACAGCAGGGTGATTCGAATACGTGCAGGGTACGGTGCGGGTCGGAGATTGCTCTCGCTGCGTGGGGGAAGATGCTTGCTCGATCCGCATTGGAACGTCAAGCAACCCCCGTTCACGTCAACGGCGTATCCCACCACCGTGGAGGCGCCCACATGGCAACGCGCTGTCAAGCATGCGCAAAATCTCCGAAGTTGATGCGGGCCGAGATGGACAGGCCTTGGGTTAAAGCGGATCGAGGTTTGGAACCGGCGCACATGACGTTGGGTCTGAACATTGGCTCATGCTGGAATCACGACAAGGGGCAAGTCGGCGCTCGTTTGTTTCACGACGACAAAGATGACCGTTTATTCCATTTTTCCGACGACTCATCTGCATCCAGGCTCGTCTATATATGTCGCTCCGTTGGTCGACATTGCCGGGCAAGGTTGAACCACAGCCTCCTTTGCAATCCGAACGATCCTCTCGCCTTCACACCATCACGATGCAGCGAATTGTTCAGTGCGGACTGGTGGTTGCCGCGCTCGTGAGCGGCATCTCGGCCGTGGAACCGGTGCCCAATTCCCAGCTTGCCGCCTACATGGATCGCCTCTCCAAGGCGATGATGACAATGGACGACGACCGACCGCCCTTTTACGACGGCGCAAACCAGTTCGAGCCGACGTGCATCCAAAACGTGGGCCAGTGCTTCACGACGGAGTTTTGGACGCGGCACTACCTGGCGCAAATCGAAAACGTCACCATCATCCCGTCGGTGCACGTCGACGCCGAGCTCATCAACCTGAAGGATGAGGTAGGGACCATCAAGTCGACGAAATCCGTCGCCGTCGCCCGCGGCACGACCAAGGGCTGGACCATCAGCGCCAAGGCCACCGTCTCGACGCTCTTCAGCGGCAAGGGAGGCTTCGCCGAGGTGTCGGGCACCTACAAGGACGAGACGACGGACCTCACGACGCAGACGCGAACGGTCGAGTACGCGTCCACCTGCGCCGCCGGCAGGACGTGCCGCATCCAGACCGTCACCTTCCAGGCCGTCCTCCGCGGCGTCTGCCGGGGGGAGCCGTTCATCTGGTGCAGCTCGGAGCGCAGGATGTGCGACTCGGGGTTGCAGGACAGCTGCAGCCAATACGGCGACTACTTCAAGAAGTCGTGCTCGTCGGGCGTTCCGCTGACCAGCGATTGCGAGACGACGGTGCAGATCCGAGACGGCAAGAATGACCTCCTCAGCGTCGTCGTCCTCGAGTAGGCCTGCCGGCCGGCCGTGCGCGTCGCGATGCAACCAGACTCGCCGTCAGCATCACGGCAGGATGCATGTGCTCTTTCCAAACCCCACGCTTGCGTCGCATCCCGACGGTACACGCCCCCCCCCCCCCCCCCCGCAACCGATCCAAGGACGGGTTGGCATCACCATCGACGGCGCCCTGCTTCCTTGTTGCTCGTCCGCGTTGCCCCCGGGCGGTGTCAGGTGGAGCACGAGGCCTCTTGTCGAATCACCTCCTCGAACCACCAGACCCAAGGAGATGGCGTTTCGATGCAAGCCGAGGATACTGGAGGATGGCGCGGTGACGGATGCGAGGAGGGAAGGCCTTTGAGGGCGTCTCGTGGAACGCAACGCAGCAGACGCAGGATGGCGAAATGCGGGAGCAGGCAAGGAGATGGCTAGCAGGTCGTTGTAAAGCAGGCGGCAACCCTGGAGAACTGGAGAATGCTGGACCATGACGTGGGCGCCCTCCCTGTCGCTGCTTGCCATGATTCATTACATTGTACTCGGTACATGGCACGTGCATGTCCAGGCACTACACGTACTTGCACCTACCAAGTGACGTACTGGTTGTAGGTGTACTGTAGTTGTACTTGGCTCTACGACGGAGTAACCTACATACTACCTAGTAGGTATTACCCGGTAGTTGTTTATGGAGCGCGCCGCACCAACTTGTATGGCGTAGCTCAAGTATCACCAAGTACTCTGCACATACATGCAAGTACCAGTACAAGTACCAGTACAGTACAAGTACCAGTACAAGTACCAGTACAGTACAAGTACCAGTACAAGTACCAGTACAGTACAAGTACCAGTACAAGTACCAGTACATGAGAAAGAATCATTGAGCGTGCGTACATGTACAGTTCAGATACCTTGGAGTACATGCACTGTACATGAAGGTGCGTATGCATGTAGGTGTACTCCAAGGTACATCACGTGGCCAAAGATGCCTACCATCGGAGGCGGCTGTGGGCGAGGCGGCATGAGATGCAACGAAAACCAGCATCCATCTATGCCGCACCTGTTGCTATTGTCGCCTATCCCGGCTCCTTGCTGCCTTCGTCAATAATGTCCCTCCAACGCCAGGTCCGAATTGTTCGCGGCATGCATCCGTTCGTCGCGCTGAAACCCCCCCGAGCCCATGACGCGGTGCTTCAGCACGTCTACAGTCAGTCCATGTACTCATTTGTACAAGTACGGAATACAGTGCTGATCCGCTCTCCGCACAGCAGTTACTTGCAAGTACAAGTAAGTACTGTAAGTGTACTTTCGTTGTGCAGTGTAAATGTGCTCTGTACTTGTGCAAGAGTACAAAACCAAGTATAGAGCACAAAGCGCAACGAAACCATGCAGGAACGGAGGAGCATTTCTCCACAAGCAGGGCAGGCGGGGGACGGAGGCAGAAGTTCCCAAACGGGACAGCTGCTGCGCTGTGATTGGCTCCGTCTTTTCATCCGTCAGAGGCACTAGCAACGCTACCGGCGCCAAGGACCGGTGGACTGCACGGAGCACACTCGCACTGTACAGGCACACTGTATTCCCCGGAGATACCAATGCTGCACCTACCAAGACAATACTATAGCAAGTACATGCAAGTACATGTAGCTCAACTAAAGTGCCTGTGCACAGTGCAGACAGTGCAGACAGTCAAGGGCAAGCCGGTGAAGGTGACGACGGCCTCAGAACTCAGGCATGCTCGGGCATGACTGTGAATGGCCATGAGAAATGCAAAACTTGCCACCATAAACAGCACATCACCGTCAGCAGAGAAAATACAATGGCCAACTGCTGAACACAACTGCTTGGTTGCACCGCGCAATCGTGACTTGTGCTGGCACAAGAGGTACCTTTGATTGGCACTAGCGCACACGCAGCAGCGCATTCAACCGCACGCGAAGCGATAGGCGATGCGGGCAAAGACGAGACGCTTCGTGGTGCGAATCGAGCCAGTTCTCGCGTCGCCTCTTTTCTTCGGGACGCCTCTCATAGACGACGCGAGCTTCTCCGTCCGGCCCGTCGTCCTCGGCCCGGCCTCGAGTCGATCCATCTCCCGTTTCCGCCTCTCTGGGCTCGCATGGTCGTGGACACCGCACCCTCGCTCGCATGTGTGTGCCCGCACCTTTCCCGCTCGTCCTCACCACCTCCCTCACCAACTCTCGGCCCCTCACCGTCTCGGTCGCTCTTCCTGCCCTCACTCGCCAAGTGTCGTGCCTGCTCGCGTGCCAGCTTCATGGCCGCCGACGGCATCCCCGTGCCGCCTCGACGAACCGAACAGCACCGACAGCATCCCTCGCGGCCGGCCAGCGCGACCCGTTCCGCTCGCTCCCCCAAGCACCGGCGGCGTTCCGAGTCTCCCATCTACGTGGCGACGGGTCCGCGCATCTCGCCCGAGGCCGCTCGGGAGGCTCGCCGGCGGCTCTTCGACGCGCTCGAGAGGGGCGAGAGGCATCCCGGCATGCGGCGGCCCATCTCGTGCGCCGACCACCTCAGCGAGCCGCAGCTGGCCAAGTTCTTCGCCGTCCTGCACGCCTGCGGAAGGGCCACCGACGACGAGGCGACGCCGGCCGTCACGCGCCAGAGCATGGACGGCTTCCTCGACGCCGCCTTCCTCGGCTGGACGAGCGAGACGGCCGGCGAGCTGTTGCGGCCCGAGATGGACTTTGAGGTAGACGCCGAGGTCGTCGCCGGCAAGATGTGCCGTGAGTCGGCCCTCCCTGCTCCGCGTCCGAAAGATTCGTCGTTGACGCTCCGTCCCGATGTTTGCTCTCCAGTCGCGCCCGACCGCCACGGCGACGTCGCCGCCTGTGCGGGTTCGGGAACCTGCACCGTCGCCGTCTCGGCCACCGCCGCCTACAGCTGCAACCCGGCCATGGTGAGGCTTGAGTTCTCCATGGTCGACCCCTTCACCGGCCGACCCGAGACCTTCTGCCCCATCGGACGCGACGACATCCGCTGGATCGAGGCGTCCGACTGGCGACGCACGCTGCGCCAGACGCTGCTGAGCCGCATGGTGACCAAGATTCACCGCTTCAACAAGCACCTCGCCATATGGCAGGCCCGTCGCCTCATGGTCGATTGGAGCAAGGGCGGCGTGTCCATGGGTCAAGCCGAGGACGACATGGGCTTCGTCGGCAGGGAGGCAGCCGTCGTGGCCCTCATGGGCTTTGGAGAGTCGGCCTCGTGAGCGAAACACTTCGAGCCGGCCTCGTCGTGGGAAGCGAGGAACGGGAGCCTCGGGAAGCGAGCCATCCGCGAGCATCGCCGGACGGACACCGAACGCGAGACTAACGGGACGAGGGACGAACGGGACAGGGGGCGCTGTGACGGGCGGACGGGACGTTTGCTGGGATATTTCTCCTCTCTCTATGAGCCCATCTGAATCACATTCGAGCCCTGGATTCGGCTGTGCGATGGGCACCGTGATATGTGGACGATCAAGGACCGTTGGCGGTGAGCGGGTCAAGATTGAAATCTTGACACGTACGCCCGTTTCGTTCCCACCGCGTGAGTGTCACGATGCCATGTGTTAGCGGTGTTGTATCTCGGCGTACAGACGAGTACATGAGCAAGCAGGCACAAGCCGTGCGCCTCCGCAGCGGTACTGACAGGAACATACTTGTACATCCGCACCATCGACTACGGTCTCCTTGTACAGCTGCTCCTGCGAGGTACGAGAAGGTACTTGAGCCGCAAGAGTCTCGAGACCGCCTTTATAGTCGTAGAAGGTGCTCGAAGGTTCGAGAACAAAGGTTTTACACGAGGCCGATTGAATATGGAAGGGATCACGTGCTCGGAATGCTCATGCTGAGCCTGATGCTTCTGTGCTGAGCCTGGTGCTTCTGCTCCGTCTGCCTGTTCCAGCGGCCCGCGGCAGCAGCCCAGCCAAGAACCGCATAAACAACTGCTGCAACATCGTCTCGCTCGATTCCAGTAACGAGAAAAGTAATCACGGCCGACATACGCGTGGGCATGACCGTGGCCGTGTAGGCCGGCGAGGGGAGAGGCGGCTTCGCTCGTCCGTTCGCCATCTCCGTTGCCTCCATCAACCGCCCTCTCAGGCGGTTCGACGGCAAGGACCAGCGACCATCGAGTCCACGCCAGCCGTCCCGTCATCAAGCTCGTAACAAAGATTTTCTCGCTCTTGCAGCTTTCTGCGACGGTCCCGTCCGACGGCACCTCGAAGCTCGTGGCCATGGCCGACGTCCCCTTGTCGAGTCACTGCTCGGATCCCTTCGCCCTCACCAAACGGCCATGACCCATCAACATATGACGACTGTGACGGCCTCGACACCTGTTACCGAAGCCCAGCACACCAGGATTCACGTTATTCCTGTCCACGTACGTCTTCTGAATCGGCGGGGGCGTCGGTCGGAACGGCTGCTCCCCGACGCCTCCATTTCCGGCGCCACGCCCCCCCCTACCATCGCTCGCATCTCTAGCATCTCGACCGCTACGGTATTTTCCGACATGGTATCTACATGTACCCTTCAGCTCACCCTCGATCCGCGTAGGAAGCTGGAGTCGCCGCAGATGCCACTACCGGCCCTGGAAGCCATGACACCGCCGCCCTTGGAGATGTGCGATAACTCAAGCCAAGGAGCCCGCAGCCATGGGATGGAGCCGGCCTGGTGCGGTCGTGTTATAGACAACTCTCCGCCTCGTTAACCGTCGGTGATGACCACGTCTGTGGCCATGCGGGAATGCAGCACACGTGGCACTGAGCAAACTTTTGCCCCTTCTAGTCATGAGATCCGAGCATGGTGCGACTGGCTATGATGCGACTGGGTCACTGGAAACCTTTCCTTTCATTTTGTTATGCAGCGACGCACTTCAAGCACTCAATCTCCATGGCTCATCAAGTGGCGAGTTTCACAGCGCAGTAACAGCTATCGAATACATGAACCAGACACCGTCCCTTCCACCTCGAAACAGCAAGGGATCCAATGGTGCATCGGCACCTTCAAAGGATTGGTGGTTGTGATGATCAGAGCCCGTGATCATTCCGAAAAAAAAACGACCAACTTCGATGTGTTCATGCCCTGTCACCCTTTTAGGCCAACTACACATGCGCACCATGCGCTCACCGTTGAGAGTTCCAATCGACGCTGGCTCCCGGATTGGCCATGTTGGGTTGGGGCCTCCAAAAAAATCGCATTCTTGGACCAGTCACTCAACGTATTGTTGGATGTATTTTCCATGATTGGTTTTGGTCCTCTGCAGAAATTCAAGTATGTATCCTTCATGAAGCTACCGTGAGTGCTGATAAACCTGCTGAACAAAGCGTCTTGGGTGAATCATGGTCGGGGAGAGTGACAAGATCTTGCAGTGAACTTGCAATAAACCTCAGTAAATTGCATCGCAGGCATCGAGAGTGACAAGATCTTGCAGTGAACTTTCAATAAACCTCAGTATTCTACACTCAGTAAACTGCACCGCAGGCATCGAGCTTGATCTTCATAAAGGATGTTTGCCTATTGCTGATTGGTAATTTTGCAACGAAAACAGTGACTAGAAAATATCTCTAGCTGGCTGACGTCGGCGCAGTGCTCGTGCCGTGACCAGCTGCAAGGAACGTGTATCGAGTCCGTCGCAAGCACGCGGGGATGCACATGAAAGTAAACGAAATGGACGAAAATCAAGTGATTTCCCATGTCGATATCCGTCGTGGTGCATGGAAAATCAAGCTGCTTTCGAGCATCTACCTCGGCATTGCAGCGTCAAGGCGCCATGAAGGGGGAAACACGCCGCCACCTGGGGCCCCTTGGACTTGATGCATGTGGCTATCCCACACCGAGCTTCGGCGAATGCTCTGCGGGCAATCCAAGATGCAATGGAAATGGAAAGATTGTCCATGGGGGAGCGAGGAGTGGTGGTGTTGGAGGGACAATGAGTGAAACGGCAGACGCAGGCATCCGCTTTACTCGAGGAGTTGATGCCCATGGTGGTGTGAGTGAAGCCCCCCCCAACCATTCGAGATGAACAACTGCATTTCCTTTTAGACACAAGTTGATAACCCATCGTCACTCATTCTCCTGCACAATTATTCCCCATTGAATCCCGACCTGACGCTCCTACTGTCCCCATTCAGACGATTCCTTTTTCCTTGATCGCTGGTACTTGAGCTACCGAGAATAGGGAACAATCGAGAATGATTCGATGCAAAAAGTCCAAGACCGGTGCGACCGTTGAGGAGGTTTTTGAGCCTAAGCTGCAAGAGGAAGTTGATGCAGCATCCCCGTTCGAGCCCGAGGGAGCTGTCACCGTTGCCAACCCTATCGGAGAAGAGGATGCAACTGCCAAGCATCAAAGGATCTTTGAAAAGATGCGGAAGGATATGATGAAAGGACAGCTTCGTGTAGTCGAGTCTGCCGACGACTTGGACGAATTCGAGTTGCGGGAATGCTACCGCATCATCGACGCGGCCATCAAGAGGCAGTCGTCGAGCCACGAGATAAGCTGGGAGGTATTTCAGATGTTCCTCGAGAACATCTTCATCAACTGGAACTCCCAATCCGAGACTCCGCTGAATA
The DNA here is from genome assembly GCF_001625195.1 of Drechmeria coniospora. NCBI lineage: Eukaryota > Fungi > Ascomycota > Sordariomycetes > Hypocreales > Ophiocordycipitaceae > Drechmeria > Drechmeria coniospora. The sequence goes on along the minus strand of NC_054389.1, from coordinate 12,053,183 downwards.
TTCAGGCGAAAACGAGATTCGCAAACAAGCTTTCGCACGACGGAAGCCAGCCGGCGGGCTACATCCAGAATGGTAAGTTCCCCAGCAGCAGCAGTAGAGACTCTCCCGGTATTCAACCATGCACTTTTCGACAGGCAGCGGCTTGGGTCAGGTCTTTTACCGTTTCGATTTCAACTTTGAACCGTGGGCCAGCTTCACCGTCGGCCTTGTCGACGAGAGCGGCACTCCCGTAGGCGCCTGCGACCTCTGCCTCGTGGAACCGAACAGAAATTTTGACAGGGACCGAGAGATGAAGGAATGCCTCGGCAATGTGCAGTTCGTCGAAATGGCCCGGCTATTCCAAACCGAAAACTGCCAGCTAGCCGTCCTTTACGCTCGCCGCATGATTCGCGCTCGCACGCAGACGCTGGAGCTGCAGAGTCCCGGTCCGCGAGTCCCCCCCGGCGAGTACGTCTACGCGGGCACGGAAAACTTTTTCAAAATGCTGCGCGTCATTGGCGGCTGGAGTGAAAACTTCTTTCTGCGACACGCCGACACGGACTCGACCATGCCGTCGGGTCAAGGGGCAGGGGAAGATGAATGAGCCGATGCACGACAACACCGCCCCGGCCCGTTGACATGCAGTGCTCTTCACCCACCGACAAAGGCCTCACGCGTGAATCAGCAGCGAGGATTCTCCCACGTGTACGATATCTACTTTGTATCAATCACACGTCATGGCTGCAATGCCCGCCTTGTGGAGGTGTTTGAACATTGTTGAAGCCATCAAGCCTGGTTGGTGTTGGCCAGTCCGCAGGACCGGTTGAGCTATCGGATACACCCCCGTTCCTGGAATGAAGACGCAATATTTTTTTTAAAACTCTTTGCGAGTATACCAAACAACTCCAGGATCTGCAGTGATTATTATTGAGAATATCGGCCTCGTGAAATCGGTCAGTAGTACTGTCGATGCGCCATGTCGTTCCCTCTGACTTACCTTGGACTGATGGACGAGAACTACCACAACCAGTGGGATCCGCAGCGACTTCCAAGATGGCCCTTTGAGGACAGTAACGTGTAGATATAGTTTCACGTTCGATTCATGTACAGCTATTCAACTTTTATTACTCGGGTTCGTCATCGCGTCAAATGCGGACTCGTTGGCGGCACCGAAAGGAAGCATTAATAGGAAGAAATGGTTGAAAGAGGGTGCCAAAAAGACGCCGACACTACTTGCACTATTCCGATGCGACTTCTGTCGGCAAACATTTTACACCCATTTCCTCTCGTTATTTGCTCGGTTGAAGTGGACCGAGGGAAGGAACGAACTGAGCGTACTGTTATCCAGGCAGGCACGAAGTACTCCGTACAATATTCTGCATTGTACTGTGCAAGTACATGTGCAGTCACTACGTGTAGACAAAAACAACGATTCGATTTTGGTAGCATCCCTGTTGCTAATTGAATCGATATTTTTGCCACCCCACTGTGCACGTATCGTACTGAACTGTGCTTGCACGTACAATTACTGCTACTATGGCCATTCCCCTCTCCCCCCTCTCCTCTCTTCTTCCTCTACCCACCCTCTTCTTCCTCTCCCCCATCCACTCCTCTCCCTTTTTATGCCATTGCCTGGGAAGAAGTAAATCTTCCGGTGCATTGTTGGCTTCTTCCACATTGCCATCATCGTCAACGCAAGACCCGAAAGATGCCGCCTCGGACAAGGGTACGGTGGTACGACAAGTACAGGTAGACGCCCTGTGCATGGAGAGGTGGGTGTCGAGGCTGGCACATGGTGCTCGTGCTCGTGCAGAACCTCCGCTGATCTCTCTCTCGCCGCTCCATCAGAAACGCATTTAGCTCAGCTGCCAACGCTCACGAACCGAGGGCTGCCACACCTTGCATCGTCCGCTATTCTAGAAATGGCGTTTGGGCCGCTCAGCCGCGGCTCGGGACTGTCATGGCTGCCAGGGCCGTCCCCGCCAGCGAGCCAGGGGCCTTCTCGATCCGTTCAAGTCCGATCGACCCATGTCCCTGCGGACCCGCCACACCTAGGCCTTGGAACGGACCCTTGGCAGCGGGCTCTTTCGATGGCAGCAAAATAGAACTCGGGAAAATGATGAAACCGACACCCAGCTCGTGCGGGGAACCGAATGAATCTCTGCGGCCGCCATCACCTCGTCGACCGGGATGGCAGATACGACACGGGTAGAACTTTCAGCCACCTCAATGCGTTATCCTCGCGACGCAGACAGCGTGTGCGGTGCATAAATCGACTCCTATTTTTGAAAAAGCCACGGGATTCAAGCGGACGGCAATACTTCTAGTCGTACGGAGGTACTGGCGCGGATGATTTTTCCCGCTGTGGATCTTGCCCCCTCTCGACCTTGCCGTACGTGTCCAAGGGACCCTTTGGATTCTCACGACCCATGATTCGCTTCGTCGACAGATGCGCAGCCCGGCCGTCGTCTCCGTCTCCGGGCCTAGCGGCGGAAAACTCAGGTTCTAGCGCTTCTGGAGCAGTCGAGGTCCCACGCCGCCCTCGTGCCCCGTCTGCCTCCCTCGAAGTCTTGGACGGGCGGAATCGTACGCCAATGGTTCGCTGGCTACGTGGGAAAGCCACCGCCATCGACCCGACTTCTCTCTGGACGGCCATCGATCTATCGATTTTTTCCCACCACCAGACCTGGCCGCCCGCTCGGACGTGGACGACATGGTCCCCCCCAAGAATCGCGTCCTTGGCTGGCGTCGACCTCGATTTTTCGCCAGACGCACGGCCCTTTGCTTTATACCTCCAACAGACAGATGGCTGCCAATATCGTGAGAGTCGGCTGTCCACCACTCGTCGTTCCTTTTTCTCAGTCTTGCCCTGCTCCCATAGCCACTTCGACACGTATTCTGCCTCGTCGACCATTGATGCCGCGCTCGCACCCGGCCACACCCCTCGCGATGCGCCCAAGGAGATGATTTCGCACTTCGCTGGACATTGAAAAGGATCGACCACGCTGCAGCGTACGTCCAAGCCGCTCGTTTGAACGCAAAAGCTGGTGGCTCGAATCGAAAGCTCGTGGCTCGAATCCGCGACATGAAGTCTTCGAATTTCTGCATCCTGGGCCTCGTCGCCCTGCCCGTGGCGGCCCAGGAGCCATCGTTTCCCGCAGCCATCTCTGGCTTCCCCGGCTGCGCTGTATGTATTCGTTCGATGAAGCTGCAAGTGTTGGGGAGTTGACAATGCAAGCTGTCGTGCCTCGGAGCCGACAACGGCACGACGACGTGCGCCGTCACCGATCTGGCCTGCATGTGCGCCGATCAAACGTTGCAAGGCATCATGACTAAGTGCGTCTTGACGAATTGCACCGTCAGGGAAGCCCTTTGTGAGTCGAGCTATGCACATTCCGTCCGTCGTCGCGCGTTCCGACACTGACCGGCCGGCAGTGACCAAAAATCTCACGGCCACGGCGTGCCATGAGCCTGTACGAGACAAGTCCGCGTCCTACGTGGCCATCTCCAACACGTGCGGCATCATCTCGGCCCTCTTCGTCATCCAGCGCTTTGCCTACAAGTATTGGGCCAAGATTGACTTTGGCCCCGACGACTGGTTTACGCTCGCATCCATTGTCGTCGGCGTTCCCAGCACCGTCTTCAACGCGTACCCCGTCGTCCAGAACGGCATGGGCCGTGACGTCTGGACCTTGACGCCGAACCAGATCGCCGACTTTGGCATGTTCTTTTACATGCTCGAGATCAACTACCTTGCCGAGATTGCCCTCGTCAAGATTGCCCTTTTGTGCTTCTACGTCCGCATCTTCCCGAGCACCGCCGTGCGCCGGCTCCTGTGGGGAACCGTTGCCTTTGTCTGCCTGTTCGGCATCATCTTCGTCTTCGTCGCGCTCTTCCAATGCACCCCCGTCAACCATTTCTGGCTGCAGTGGGACAGGGAGCACCCGGGCATGTGCCTCGACATCAACGCCATTGCCTGGTCCAACGCCGCCATCAGCATCGCCCTCGACGGCTGGATGCTCGGAATTCCTCTCTGGCAGCTCAGGGCTCTCCACATGGACTGGAGGAAGAAGGCTGGCGTCGCCATCATGTTCTGCGTCGGCACCTCGTACGTCGTGCCAACCCATCGGTCCCCGCCCCTCTAACCCTCGATAGCGTCACAATCGTCAGCATTCTCCGACTCCGCTCCCTCGTCAAGTTTGGCTCCGAGACGATGAACCTGACGTGGGACTTTTTCGACGTCGGCGTCTGGTCCACGGTTGAGATCAACGTCGGCATTATTTGCGTATGCATGCCCACCCTGCGCCTGCTCCTCGTGAGGTTGTTCCCCCGCCTCCTCGGCACGACGCAACGGACGTACGAAAAGTACTCGAGCGGAAGGCACCTATCCATGACGGTGCAGAGACCGACGCAGCTGGGAAGGACGGGCACAATCTCGCGTGCCGAGCGGTCCCATGACGCGTCGCACACCAAGGGGAACCAAATCACGTGCCAAACAACCTATACTGTCGAGTTTGACGACCTGACGTCCTCGACGGTGCGGGAGCTGGAATGTGCCATATCAGACGGCTCAGCGTCGCCCTTGTCGCATTCACATCTCGGTCTCGGCTTTTCAAGAATGGACGGGTGAACGGAGATTGGCACTGGCAGCGAATCACAGGTACGGACTAGAAATGATACCATGGCGCAATTTTCTCACGCACAGCATTATATAATGAATGAATCGGGTTGGATGTGTTGACTGGCGAGCATTTGATGGTTGGGCGCACGAGGGGAAGTTTACGACGAAGACCTGACTCACCAGAGATGGGCGAGGTGGTAATGAAGACTTTTACTGCCCCAACAGAGCAATTGCCTGATTTGCTGCTCCAGAAGCCCGGTTCCCTTAGGACTCATTCACGTTACTGTGGAACAGGGGAGAATCATTTGCTGCCGAGACAAGCTCACCAACACACTTCCGTTTTCTCCGCGCCGTATACGCATAAGAATGCCCCCTCTCCCCTCCGCCTCCTGCTGCCAATGTCTCTTTGTTCGATGCCGTACTCGATGGACAACCCACAACTGGCCTTGAGACGTCAGCATGATGTGAAGCAACGATGAAGCGCAGCTCTTGCGCTTCCACGAGTTGATATTCTGCCATCGTGTTGGCCTTGTAAGTGGTTTTGCCGGAAGAGAGCTAACGTTTCCAACGAAAACCCGGGATATGCGAAAAAGAGGTCGCAACAACGGCAGCAAAAGCATAAAAACACCCCCCCAAATTACAAACACAGTGGTAAACAATGTCAAGAAAGAGGCCAGGGGGGCCCAAAACCGAAAATAGAAAACAGGGAGAGCGAGGTATGGCAATGTCGTATTGCATTGCTTGTTCACTCTGTCTGCGAGATCCAAGGCCAATGATGACCTTCTTAGGATCTGCCGTGGCCGGTATCGCGATCGCCCATTCATCCTACTAAACCTAGAGGGATGCGTAAGTGGACGTACTCCTTACTCCCCTCGGGCTCTCTGTTATCTATGGGTAGGTTACGTCGGCCGCGGTTGTCAAAGACGGCACAAGCGCGGTTACACCGCAAGCCGTGATGCTTGACCCTCCAGTTCGATCTTATAGCAGTGTGTGCCCTCTCGAGCGAAGAGAAAATTGAAAAGGTGATGGTGGTTCTGAAACAGACCATCGGAGGATGAGAGGATCAGACAACCACAGGGACCGAATCTGCCGTTGTCGCCGTCGTCGGGACGTGATACCCTTCACCCCTTTTGGTGGTTGGGTAATTCCACGGCATGATAGCATGCTCCTCGTCGACTGCATATTTTTCTCCGAGATGACGAATCAAGTCTGGTATCAGAACATATTCATGCGTTCGCTTTTCAACATCACCACCATCTTGAGCTGATGGACACTTGAGGGGATTCTCCGATACTTTCACCCCTTTTGGTGGTTGGGTTATTCCACGGCGTGATAGCATGCTCCTCGTCGACTGCCTATTTTTCTCCGAAATGAAGAATCAAGTCTAGTATCAGAACATATTCATGCGTTCGCTTTTCAACATCACCACCATCTTGAGCTGACGGACACTTGAGGGGATATTCTCACCAATGTCAATACAGTTTACATAGTTTGGCATGAGATAATCACATGGAGGTGGAAAGGCAACCTGAGCTGACTGTCTTATTCGTTGCTATGGGAAATGAAATTGATCGATGCCACATGCAACGTATCATGTCAAGACAGCCATCAGACAAGCTAGATGTCGACTTCACCTCACCATTGACGCTTTACTGGCACTTGTTGCGGAAGCACTTTCCACAGTCGGCATCGACTCGGCAGTCCTAAAGAACACGTAAATGTTGGCAAGCTTGAAGGAGATGGGGATGAACCATGGAAGACTTACTCGTCGAGGGTTTGCCTGGCAGAAGTTGCGAGGAGGGGGGCCGATGATGCATTGTCCGCAGTCGGCATCGACGCGGCATGGCTGGCGGTGACAAACTTGTTAGCAGGAGGCATCTCATGGAGGAGGAGAGAAAGGAGGCTCACCAGCTTGGTGTTCTGGCAGTGTCGACCGCGAGGGCCGCCTGCGATGCATTGACCGCAGTCATTGTCGTTGCGGCACTCCTATCGGTAGGTTAGGGGAGACGTATTCACGATTTCAAACGGAGGCCTTGCCAACTCACCTGCCTGGGGTTTGCCTGGCAGTGGTTGCGTCGTGGGCCTCCGCCGATGCACTGCCCGCAGTCTGAGTCGGTTTGGCAAGCCTGAGAAAAGCGTCAGTCCCGTTGCGCCCGTAACACGTCAAGTGAGGCAACCTGGCTCACCCTCTGACCGAGGACGGGAGCAATGAGCGCTCCGAGGAGGAGGATGTTGGCGAGGAACTTCATTTTGAACGGATAAATGGTGACGACGGAAGAATAGTCGATATTGTCTTGTGTCGTGCCTCGAATCGCTCTGGACAAGATCGGTGTTGGAACGGACGGCGTTGGGTAGATATAGTTTTCCTCGCTCGCCGCAAACACCGTCCCAATCTGCCCATTTCACGTATGGGCAAGACGAGAGGGGTAATCAAATGGAAAGGACCGGCAAATGCCAGTCCGCTGTGCCGCTGCTGCGAGCTATGGCGGCTCGTCTTACTCGACATGGGCTTGAACCGCCATCGTTTTCCATCGCAGCTGGCGCTTTGCCTCCATCAACACGCGACGACGCAGGAGACGCCGTGGCTCGAGCCGCCTTGGTATTGCTTATTTCCGATCACCTCTGGGCCGTCAATGGACAGCTTGTTGCTGACACGATGCATATGCTAGAACGCAAGGGGAAGCTGTTTGAGCAAACCGAGAACCTCGAGTTCTAGTGCCGTGACCGCTTTTGATCGGCTGAATAGTCTTGGCAAAAGCTTGCCTGAATGATGAAGATGGTTTTATTTCTTATCCTCAGGGGCAGCAGCAACCGCGACACTCGGGAGGTTGGGTTGTCAGCCGATGGTATGACAAGTGTGTACCGTAGATTTGATGTTACATTCATCCCGTCAGGAGGAGGCTATTGATGCAACTTACCACTCAGAGGGCCGGATTCGAATGCGTCTTTTACCATCATACCGTCACATAATACCCGTAACCCCTGATGCTACCCCCCTTGGCCCCGCAGTCTTTAGAATAGCCGGGTTTGCTCTGCCATGGCTTCCCTACGGGGGGGGTCGCATGGCAACGTCTTGTTGCAAAGCTGGCGATGGTACAGACCCATCATCATGGAACTTGTATGTTGCCGAAGCAGTTTGCTTCTTCCGTCGATGGTATAAACCCATCATCATGGAAATCGTCTGTTGTCGAAGCAGTTTGTTTCTTCCGTCGATGGTACATCTCAGACGCACAGATCGCTCAATCCGCTTCTACTTGATCTTTGGACGTGCCGCAATAGGCACTCGGGCAGGCTCGAGATGCATGGCGACCACGGAGTAGGAGTTGAACATTCGTTTGTGAGCCAAGAGAAGGCTAGCCAATGCCGATTATCCCCTGCACCTGCATCTACCTTTGCGACGATAACCAGGGAGAGGGAGAGGGATGAGCAGGGTTGACTGCATGCAGCGTGCATGATCCGCAGGGTACCTCAGCCTTGGACGGAAGTCGGTGGTGATGGAGAAGAGCAAGTCATGGCTCACCTACCGACGGACCGGTGCTTGCCACGCTGCGTAGAATCGCTGCTTTCATCTCCATCAGTGCACATTGCGACTTCTTGCGACGTGTACGTTGGCGAAATGGTGGGTAATACTTTCGACTCTGATCCGGCATCAATTATAACAAGATTCCCGTACTTTGGAGGCTCCCATGACAATGCGCCGTAGTTTTTGATTATGCGCCAATGCAAACGAAAGGTGATGCCAGGTGCCTGGTCGAGGAAACGATCGTTCAGAAGCGGAGAAGCGTCCCAACGTCAGCCTTCTAGGCTATGTCGAGGCGATACGACGATTGGTGAAGCTCTCAAGAGGGAAAATGACGCTCGAGGATGAATAGTAGGAGGGGTGAGAACCCCGCCACCACAAGGGGGGGGAAGGGGGGGGGGTGGGGGGGGGGAGGTTAGAGGTACAATTGCTAAGCCAGCAGCGTCAAGATGCTGGGAAGGCTATTTTCAGACATGTCATATTTCCCATCTACGGCGATGGGTCTTGGTGCAGATTCCTCCCGCTCCTCGACCGCTTCTTTACGTAAAAGTAGAGTTCCAAGTGGTTCATTGACGCATCATGGTTGGAATGCTCGCTGCGAGTCATTCTGCCCTGTGCCGCTGTGTATACGAAAGGCTGGCAAGGTTGGCACTGATCAAAGGCATGGCGAGCAGTAGACGAATTTGTTCCGATAAATATCTGAAACGAGGCCACGGGCATATCCTTGGTCAATAGAAAAATATCGTGTGCATGAAAGAAAAAAAAGGGTCATAATACGTTGAGTATTGTGGGAGAAGAAGAATATGCAGAGAGTGAATCGAGGACCGCATCTAGTCGGAGACTGTCATCAAAACTCGGGAAGGAGGAGCCGACTCAGAGGGCAAGCAGCTGCAAGGCCGTGGCGATCAAAACGCCAGCCAACCCAAGAGTGACGGTGGAGGCACCTGCCTGGACGGGCATGGTGGGCACGACGGGGGGGCTGACAACAGCCGTGGTCCATCGGTCCGTTGGGACGGCCACGGCGGAACAGTTGCGGCCGTGGCAGCTACCGGCTTGGAAGCGGCCAGGGCAGTGACCGTGGGCGCAGGCATGCTTGGTCGAATGGGGCGAGGGCGTGGCCAGCGTCTGGGTGATTCTGGCCTTGGAGACCGGTCGGTGGACACTTTCGTTGCCGGAGGATTCCTCGTCCGTCTCGGGGAAAGGCATGCCCGTCTCGGCGGCAGGCGTGCCCGTCTTCGTAAAGGGGCAGACGGTGGTGTAGAGAGGGACTACCTCGGTCTTGACGGTGCCGAGGGGGCAGTCGACGACCTGAGGGGGGCACTCGGTGATGGTGCGGACCAAGGTGGTGTAGACGGTGCTGGTGACGAAGGGGGCCTGTGTGGTGACGGTAGAGTTGGACCAGACGGGGGACGACGTCGCCTTCACCTCCGTCGTGGTCGGCTTCTCGGTGCCGCAACCGTGGCGGAGCGCGTCGAGAACGTGCTCGTGGAACGGCTTGCCGCCAACCACGTTTTCGGCCGAGAGGTTCAGGTCCCACAACGAGATGCCGCCCCAGTTCTTGGTGCCGCGATACTTGCAGACGAGCTCCTGCATCTCGTCGGGCGAGACGTAGCCGGAGCCTGCGGCGCTGTTGCCTCCCGAGGTGACGCCGTTGACGGGCAAGCCGACGAAGAGCTTCGCGTTCCGGCTCTTCTCCGTCGTCGCCATGAAGTCGACCCAGTCGTCGAGGTTGAACTTTTCACCGAAGCCACCGTTGCCGGGGATGTAGTCACAGGACGGGTTGTTGTAGAATTGAATGAAAAGCGCGTCAAAGGCGGCCTTTTGGAGCATGAGCTTCATGTGCTGCCACTCATCGGCAAGGTGGCACTGGGGGGAGCCGGTGATGATGAGCGACTGGTCGAGCTTACGAAGCCGGTCAATCATGGCAATGTAAGGCTTGTTGTCTGCACCCGGCCGTTAGCCACAACGGCGCGGCATCTACGAAAAAAACGACGGCGGCCGACGGGCACCGACGCAAGATCGGAAGACGGAATCGGAAACGGCGAGGGTCATGGAGGCAGGGACGAGGGTGCGACGTACCCAGCTTGGCCTCAATGTCAAAGTCGAAGCCGTCGACCTCGACATGTTCCGTCGGGCTGATGTCGAAGGGACGAGGGCCTTTCCAGCTCGGGCTGTAGGGGCCAAAGGCGTTGTACAGAAAGTCGGCAAAGTACTCTCCGTTCTCCGTCGTCGAAACCTTGTAGTTGCTCTTGGCGTTGTAGTCACCACCGATGGCGAGGATGACCTTGACGCCCCTGTCGCGGCAGTACTCGATGTCCTCCTTGAGGGAGTTGCAGTGGGAGAGCAGCTTCGTGGGCTGGCCTTTTTTGTCCAGATAGCTGTCGGCCCAGCAGTGGGCGGAAAAGTTGATTCCCGGGTAGCCGGCTTCCGTATAGTCGTTCTCGGGCGACATGTTGACGAAGCCGAGGGTAGCGTACTGGATGCCAGTGTCGCAGAACTCTCTCAAGTTGTGACCACCATGTTGGCCCTGCAAATAGTCGGTCAGCGACCACGAGAACCTCGGCCGAGAAGCCTCGCTGCCCAGAGACATGGAAAGGGGGTGAAGAGACGGACCCAGAAGCCGTTGAGGGCACCATTGGCACCGGCGTTGGCAATGGAGAGTGCCATGGCAAAGGAAGCTCGTCCGGGTCGACGGGACGTTGTAGAGAACGAGGGGTGAGAAGGAGCGAGGTCAGCGATCAAGGGAAAGAATGGACGCAAACCAAAGGTTTGCCAGAGTAACGAGCGTCGATGAGAGCGAGAGAGCGAGAAGAAGAACAGAGCTGCACGAGAGGGTAGAATCAACGGGGTTTAATAGACGATGCCTCTCTGCCCTCGACGGCCGTGAGGGTCCCGTCGAGGGACCACACTCGACGTCCAGCACAGACATTGCGGCTCAACTGGCTGGCTCGCAAGGCAGACATTGGTGATTCGGACATTTTCCTGATCGGGCTGGCGGCCAGAGACGTGCCCTGTCGCCGGCTGACTGACTCTTCGGCGAAGTGGCGAAGAAGGGAAAGGAAGAATCGAGGAGGGTTGGATGGTTGGTGATGGGTCGTTGGCTCGGCCCGGTGGGATTCAGGAACAGGTCTAGCGCGGTGGATGTTGGGGTGGTGGGGGGGGTGGGTATCGCGCTATAGCAATATATCACGTAGATGCAAGCATGGGGTACAAGCACATCCACAGTACAGTAATACGGTACAAGTAATAATACTCTGTAGATGGCACATGGAATCACCTGATACAACCACGCTGTATTACTTGTCGTGCTGGCTGTACCAAGGACGAAGAACTTACCTGTCCGGAGCACAAGAAATATTAATAGTAATACCACTTGCAAGTACGGAGAAATGGGAGGGAACGGAGTACGGCGTACGGAGTACTTGTAGGGGATTCCACCAGATATTCGCTGACCTAAGCACACCAGCATCACATTCATGCACTTGTCGCCACTCGTAGTTTGCGCAGGGTTCCGGTAGAACGTCATATGCAGACACGACTCTTGCCACCATACCTCGCTCACATGCAAGTACGTGTGCAAGTACGCGTCAATACGACTTCATTTCCACTGCAGCGTCAAGAACTGCACGTCGAGGCCAGGCGTGCAGCACCCGCCCGCCTCCCTAGCAGGTTGGTGGTACCCTGTCGACCTCGAACAGCAGTGTAAGGACTGTGAGTGCTTGTACATGTACACTTGTATACACCTACCTGTGCATGTCCCCAGGTACTCGGTACGCCAAACAGCACTCACCAATGCCGTGAGGTGCATGAACAGAGTGCGTCTCCCCCACTTTACCACGGGTGCAGCAGCAAGTACTTGGGTGTACAGTTACATGTACAGCAAAGGAAGCCCGACAACATGGTTGGTACAGTACGACGTCCGTGGCGAGAGCAATTCTCTGGATGAATACGGAGTGCAGCGTACTCATGCAGAGTGCATGCGCTTGCGTTCCCACCACGACAAGCACACCGCTGGCGCAGTACAGGCTGCCAGTACAAATACACAAGTTTGGTGAGGTGCAAACGTGCCGTTGCCGAGCACTGGAGTTGGTGAAGGGAGTTGCACTGCTGCTAAGCAACACTTTGCAGCAGAAAGTCGTGGTGCCAGCTGCAGGACAAGCGCTTACAGGCACTACAGGTAATTAATACTAGGTACCTACCTACTAACTACAGTATGACTGCAACTCCACCTACAACGGCTGTAGCTTGTAAGTAGGCATGTACATGTACGTACGGAGCAAGTATTACTGTAGTACATGGACATGTATCAGTACTCTGTATTCCGGGCGACACTGTGCGTCAGCTTTACCATCGGGACTACTAGGTGCCTACCTGTAGGTACCTAGTAGCTGCACATGGTCCAAGTAAGCATCCGTACGGAGCACTTAATTACTCCGTACGTACAGTGCACTGCTCCTGTATGTACGTACTCGTACAGTTTCACAGTTCCCTGCGACCATTGACTGACGTATGGTCGGGTCGGAAGCAACTATACCGTTACAGGGGTGCATATGCCAGTGGCATGCAGTGGTGCACCATGGCCGTATTCCGAACAAGCGACATTCGACTTGATCATTTGGACGCACGGTCAAGAAGAGAAGGGACGAAAACAGTCCGCTCACCATCGCGGGACTTGGACGACGAAGTGCGGGGGGGGAGGCGGGCGCTGAAAGTCGCCGACGAGTATTCCTCAGTACGCTGTACTCTGCACCTACAGTAGCTCGTGGTGCTGCACGACAAAGGTACGGCGCCTACTAGGTACAGTGGGGTGCAAAAATGTCGATTCAATTTGTAGGAGTAGTGCTACCAAAACTGAATCGTCACTTTTGTCAAGTGACTGTACCTATAAGTACAGTAATACGGAGTACTGAACGGAGTAATATTGCATCTTGTCCTGGAAAAAAGCAAATGGCGGAGCGGAGGGTCTGGCCGCATAGGATACAACGGCTTCAGAACATGGAATAAGGGTACATGCAAGCACATGCACAAACACCCAAGTACTAGGTACTTATTTGCTTGCTTAGCACGTGTACTGTACATGCGGCTGCAAGGACTCTTGCTGTGGACGGGCCAAGGGCCCAGCGCAGCGTGCCAATCACCCACTAGAATGCGCACTCCCGTAGGTACCTAGTCCGCGGGACAAGTCCTTGTACTTGTACTCAGGCTGCTCCGCACGCCGCACAGAAACTCAAGTATATGGACTACCGTGCTTGCAGCACAGGCTGACAGTAATAAGTACAGGCTCGTAGGTCCGGAGTGGGCCGGCGGAGATTGCTGCTTGCGACCAACAGGCAGCAGAACCAACACCGAGGCGAAGCCATCGCGGAGCTACGCCGGGCCAGAGTAAAAGTGCCTTGGCACCGCTGACGGCGTCATCGTCACAATGTCAGTGCGGTTGCGACTGGGCATGCATGGGGATTGCTGCGTGTGCACCGCAAGCACCCGCTGGTGACGGCAGGTACTGCATGCACATTACTCCGTTAGTAGCTGTAGGTAACTACTCCGTAGGTACGGAGTATTACTAATGTAGGTAATTAATTCTAGGTACTAGGCACTAAGGAGCTCGTCGGGCCACGCTCACGTCCCCTCGCACCCTCTTGCTTGATTTATTACCAGTCATGGGGCAGCCAAGCAGGGCGTGAGGCGAGAAACGGCCAACGGTCGCCATGCACACGCACTTGTACGGGGGACGGAGGCGAATGCATTGAATTCACCGGCGCGCGCTCGTGCAACCAGCATGGCAATCGTCGTCCTGCGTAGGCCTCGAGGGCGTCAGCCGGCTCGAAGGAACGGGTCGGAATAATGGGACGCCGATGATCACGAGGTGCTTTGCGTTTGGGCTTCCCACCGACGTCGACAACGGGCTCATCAAACGTCAACGCTCCGCTCCCCTTCGCTTGGGCGACACGATGATTTCGCGACGGACAATTAAGCAGTCCCAGGGGGGTGACAAGCACGATGCGAGAGTTGTCGGCGTCGTGTCGGCACACCAAACTCTCTCTCGGCGCTGCCAATCTTCGTCTTGCGGCACGGACGTCCACGGGTCAGTCGAATCGCCTGTGATGCGTCGCCGTGATGCCTCGTGGCAGGTGCTGAAAGCTTGCACTCGAGAGGTTCGCATGGCAGGATCGTGAGATGCCACGACGCACAAACGTATTCATTTCTGCGTCGTCCTCTCGACCGTCTTATCACTGCTCTGCTGTTCATGTCGACACGAAGCAAAATGGCATACCGTGTGAAGCTTGCGTCTGCGTACCGGTACGAGTGGACGCGCTCGTATTGCTCTGCTCGGCAGGTACAGGTACTTCCTGGCCCCGGGGCCCGCGCGCTGGGGGAAAATATTCACTCGCAAAGAAGGCAGTGGCGATGGATGACGCCCATGCCTTGAGCAACCATTCTTCCACCGACTGTCGACGACGCACAAAGAACAATAAAATTAACGGGAAAAAACCATCATGACAACGACAACCCAACATCCTGCATCGACGAGTGTCCCTCATCGTCCCTCACCTCTCCAAAAGTCACGCTGGCTGGCACGCAGGCGTCGTCAAGGCCCGCTGTCGACGTCGACTTGAAAACACAACAGTACATGATGCGTGGCTGGTTTGATCCTGGCCTTCACCGTCATCATTTTCGTCGTCACCTGCATCGGGGACGCTTCTTCATTTCTTGGTCATCATGCCACGCCGTCATGCCCTCGTTCGACTTCTCGACGTCGAGAGAACTCGCCGGCGTGGACGCACGACGGGATTGATTGTCTGCCTCTGCTCCAGGCCGTCCCTACCTTGGAAAGGCAGGCCAAGGGTGACCGGCTGCTCTACGGTGCCCGTCTTGCGGCATCACGCCGGAGCTTGCTCGACTGTCTGCTCTGCGGCGGCATGTTCCGAGTGCGCTACGGAGACGATGCGGCCCCGGAGCATTCTCGCCCGCTGGCCGTTTTGGTCGCTCGTCATTGTCGTCATTGCTATTCTTCAGACTCGACCGTTCTGACCGTTCTGACCGTTCCGACCCTCGTCTTCCACCTCGCCGCGAACCTTTTTCAAAAAGTTGTCCGCCAGCCTTTCGAGCACATCAATGTGGACGGCGTAGTTGAGCATCGTCGCGCTCCCCTCCGTCCGGTTCCCGTGGATGAGAACCTTGTCGATGTCGGCGTACGGGTCGCGATCCGACGGCCCCGTCACGACGGGCCCGTTGAACATGAACGAGGCCCCCGTCGCCGTATTGTCCGTCACGGTCCGGCACGTCTCCCGATGCGGCTTCGCGAGCGCCGCGGATGCCAAGCCGGACGCGTACCTGCTTTCCAGTCGATCCAGCTGCTCCTTGACCTTTTGCGAGAGCGACGTGTTGAGGAGGCCGATGAGCACGACCAGGTCGTCCTTTCGACGGCCGAGGTATCCCATCGACTTCTCAATCTCACCCACCTCCTTGCCGCCTTTGATCAGCTGATGGGCCATCTGCTTCACCCGGCCCCGTCCCTGGTCGAGCTGCCTCAGGCACTTGTCGAGCGCAAAGGCGACGACGCCAATCTCCTGCACCGCCTCCACCACCTCCTTCTTCGTTCGTATCGTCGGCTCTTCACATGAGCTCCTGACGATCGTCTTGGCCATCTCGAGCTCCTTTCTGTATCCCCGGAGCCGCTCGGGGAGCTCCTTGGCGTCCCGTATGGCATCGTGCACCTTGGATACGATCAGGATCGTCGCGTCCAGCCCGGCGATGACGGCGCCAAAGATTTCCAGTCCCGACTACCGTCCTCCTTGTCAGCATTGGCTGCTCTGCTCCTTTGGAGTTGCGCAAGGAGACGACGGAAAATCACCATTGTGCACTTGTTCGACCTGTCGATGCCAGGCAGCTATGGGATGGCTTGCGACGGAGGGGGACGACGGCAGACGACGTCCGCAGCGGCATTGTTATACTCTGGTAACAGAACGCCACGGAGCAGGAATTCATGACAGCCACCATGGACCATGGGCGATGACGCGTCGCCGCCGCCGTCGAGCTGGCTGCGAGGCATTGTCCGTGGACGGTGCCGCCACTACTGGTCATCACGTCGTCGATGGATTCAGCCGCTCTGCATTCGAGTGTGCTTGAGCCTCGTGACGACGAGTCGCGGCGTGTGAAAATACCGCATACGCCGCCATCCCTGCGAGTCGGTCCTTCATTACTTTCCCCCTGTTGGACCTGTTCTGCAAGCCATCCAACGACGGTGACGGGTCGGCATATGGCCGCCCAATGACGGCGTGCCAACGTCAGCTCCCAAGCCTAGCCTCTCAGGGGTGTCGTCAAGGTATCTGTACGTTTCGCTACATGCCTCTCCGTCGTCCTGCCCGACGAGCCCTCGGCAGCACTCGAGAGGCGCCGAGCATAAGCAGCAGGAGATGCCGGCGCGCCGGCATTGGATTCTACAAACTTCCCGACATGACCCATCGATTATACATCCGCAGCCCGTGACGCCGTGACGCTCCTACCCGGCCGTCAAGTTGTCGACGGCCAGTCAACGATGAGCGTGCACCCTCCGACAAAGGCAAACATAAATAGCGATGTCATAGAGTTGAGCCACAACTCGGCATCCGGAAATGCGAGCCTCGTCAACATCGGCCGGCTCATTGTGAAGCTCGGCCTCGGCGGTGGCGATGTAGACGAGGATGCCGGTGGCGAGCTCGACGGGTTGAGGTACCTCGAGGCCATCTTTCGCAAGCTCGGTGCGCATGCAAACCCACCAGAGTCCGACCATGTAGACCAGAGACTTGCCGGTTTGATGCTCCACCTACAGTCATCGCCTGATACGTGGCATCCTGACCGAGAATACAGAATTTCTCAGAGAAATGTCCGTCACTTCCACGCCAGCGCCCTCTCCTGCGCATGAGAGCGCGTTGCCCACTGACTCGACGGTCCACGACGCTCTGCTCTGCCGCTCGAAGCCCAGCTTCTGGGACCTGTCGTTTCCTCGTCTCCGTCCGTTCGGCAGCGACATGCTGCGGAGCGTGAGCCGTTACCCCGACGGACAGGTGGGCAAGGTTGTCGACTCGCTGAGCCTCCAAGATCAAGATAAGCTTCTTTCGTGGGCGAAGCACGCATCATCCCAGCTTCTATGGATAGATGGATGCTTGGGCACGGGGCCGTCCGATTGGACGACGGACTTGTCGCTCGAAATCATCGGCACGGCTGCCTTTGCCAACTCTCACCTTGCCACGGATGAAATGGCCATCGTCCACCATTTCTGCAGCGAAACTGCTGACGGCCGCCCGGGGCAGCCCGATGTTGCCATCCAGGATTTGATCCGTCAACTAATCGACAGCCACGCCCACAACTTCACGCAGGATGCATGCCAGAGGTGCCGCCTCAACAGCGTCCGGTTCCAAGAGGCATCCGGTTGCTTCGACGGCCTGTGGGATCTGTTCACCACGTGCGTCTTTGTTTCGAGGATCAGCACACTCGTGGTTGTCATCGACAACATTGACGCTCTTTTCGCGGCGTCGAACCGGCCCGGTGACGGTAACGCGCCTTTCCGCCAGCTCGTCGACGGATTGCTGAGGCTCAGCCGTACGGATGTCGTCTTGATCAAAATAGTCGTCACATCGAGGATGCCGCAAGCATCGCGTCACTTCACCGCCGCCGCTCGGGCACCGCATCGGCACGTCTGCCTCCGAATCCCGAAACCTCCTCACCGGAAGCGGCCGCCAACAAGATCACGCAGGAAGTTCCGCGCGCTCATCGAGGCATTGCCGTGGAACGACGAAGAACGAGCCGCGGGGGAGCGGCTCGATGGACGTGTCCGCGGCACGACCTTTACCGGCTTCGAGGAGGAGTACGCCACGGACGTCAGCTTTCCGGTCGAGGACGACTTGTACGACCTCGACTCGGACCACGATGACGATGGCTGCCTCGGCATCGAACGGGCAGCCGGCCCCTGTCGATCCGCTGCCAGCATGGCCGGTGGGCACCTGGAATGCCGCATCGGCCGAGGGGACACGACCCTGTTTGTGCAGGGCGACGAGATGGATGAGGCGTGCTCGCTCACGTACAGCGACCTGAGCTCGATGCAAGCAGATACGACGCAAGCGAGGCCATCCACCGACGCCCAAGAAAACAGGGATTACTTTGCAGGCCTGCTCTTGGACTCTGACGACGAAGGCGTTTGATGTTTCTACTCCCACTGACCGTCTCGGACGCCAAAGACGATCGGAGGAAGATGTCTCCGAGGATGGTGTTTAGGAAGCAGTTTCTATCGCTTTGTTGGCATGCCAGCGCCGACGATAAGCACGCGCATCCGACAGCATGTAACCGTCATGTACAGATACCTCGATTTCACTTCGGCAACACCCGTTGCAGCAGATCCTCGCCAGGGCCCCCTCGCGACCATGCTTGCTTCGCACAAGTATGCATGGAACTAAAATCTGACCACTTTCAGGGCCCTGCTCAGCTTCGTACACTAGCAGCTCTCGCGGCGCCCTCTATTCAGCTCTCTCCAGCCGCAACTGCCGCCCTGGTATCCTTCCGAGCGCTCGTTTGCTGATGAGCCGGCGAGCTTGCGTAACGCTCAATGCCGCTCGACATAAATAAACATTACATCGGCAATTCGAGCATGAAGCAAGATTTTTGGAGGCATTCGTCAATAGCAAGCACGGCTCAGTCCCTCGTCGTGCCAGGATGGGCTAGCATCCGAAACCAGGATCTGGTGTCGAGAGCTCGAATCTCCGGCCGCTGCTGTCACGGATCTGCCATTTACCCAGCAAGTGCCGAACGCCACTAGACAATGTCGATTGAGGAATAATGGCACCGCAATCAGAGATCGATTCACACTGCGAGCCGGAGATGGTGACTGAACCCGGAGATTCGGACGGCGGTACGGAGGATCAACGGCTTCCACTCACGGACGACGACGTCGAAACGCGCCCAGAAGATCAGCCGAAGACTGCCACATGCAAAACTGGGACCCTCGATGCAGTCTCAAACCCAAGCTTCATGGGTGAACTTCCGTTTGCCTCGCATAACTCGCCCCAAATAGGCGGCAAGGGTCGCCCACAGGAACGACCAACACTACTACCTCCAGGCTGGCGGGAGTCGCTGCTCGAAGGAATCCAAGGCCCGAGTGTTGCTAAGCTTGCAGCTCTAGTCAACTACGTTGACCACCTGGAGGGCATGGTTACGCGTCAACAGCGCGTAATCAACAGAGAGCATGCCGTCCGGCCGATCATGCCGCAAGTGAGACGTAGGTCAAGCCGCGGTGCCACCACCTCCGACAGCGACACCAGCTCTTCGAGCGGTGACGACGAGAGTAAGTCCAAGCGTACGCCGAAAAAGAAAAGACGCTTCCGGACGTCATCGCTCACGCCTCGTCAGAGGAAGCCGCGGTCTATCGAGAAGTCAAGATCTGTCGCAACGGTCATCACGGTGACAATCTCTACCTCGAAGATGAGGGTAGCGACTCGTTCCTCAAGCAGTTTGCCTCGGATGGGCCGCGGCACGCCCCCATCACGTACAGGCGCGTCTTCAGCAAGACCGGGTCCCCCTTGCGAACGGTGCTAAAGATTCACTCGCCGGTTCTCATCGAGGCGCTGAAGGAGACCATCGCCGTGTCGAGGTCCGAATCCTACCAGAGACTCTTTTCCCGCAAAGTCAACCTTCGGAAGCCGTTCATCATGCTCTTCCAGAATCGAAGGAGGCTGATGCAGGCGGCGGACCAAGCCGAGGGGGAAAAGGCCATTCACCTTCGACTGCTTCTCAAATTTCTCCAAGAGGAGATGGCCGCGACGTGGACGAAGCTGGACGAGATCGAGGAGGGAAAGTGCCGTCGCATATCGTTTGAAGATTCTTGGCTGCTCTACCCTCCCGGGACGACCGTGTACGTGCGGGACGCTGGCCTGTGGAGGGCGTACAAGGTGGACGACGTTTGGGTCAACCACCTCCCCATCCCGGGCCTGCTGCACATGCGAAGTTACTACCTCTGTCTCGACGACAGCGCCTCTAGGCTCGAGCCCGTCGAGGCAGTGCAGTACATGACTCCCTTTTCGGGCGAGCGCTTCGTCTCGGACTTTGGCCTGATTCCGGAATCGCACGTGGAAGGGCGCCGCGAGATGGACGACTTTCTCGAAGCCAGGGGCCGCACCTTTTGGGGCTTTCACGGAGAGCCGGCGTATCGACAGTACGTCGGCGCGGCGTGGCCTACGACGCGACCATCGGTGAGTCCCGCCCCGCGCGGCGCCCCCCCCCCCCCCCCCCATGCACCGACGCACACGCGGAGACACTTGGTAACGTCGGTGCGATTCGCGGCAGGACTACGTCAGGGTCATCATAGACTACGTCACCGCCAGCAGGTACCCGGCGGAGAGCACGGATGACTACAGCGACTCGGACGACGAGGAGTACTGCAGCTGCTCCGCGTGCGTGAGGAAGTATGCGCGGCTCACGTCGTCGTACCCGGAAGACGCGCTGGGCGAGTCCAACATCTGCATGAAGGATCGATGGTCACGCTCCAACCAGACGGACGAGCCGAGCGGGCAAGGGACGCGGCAGAGCCCGCTGATGTTCAGTCCCTGCCGGGTCTGGGCCTTTTCGCTGAAGCACAAGTCGTGGAAGCACGTCGAGCTCGACAACCTCGAGCCCATCGCCGTCACCGTCGACCCCTTCTCGAGGCTCGTCATCGAGGACAACTACAAGGAGGTGATTGAATCGATGGTGGACGCCTACCTCAGCAACGCGCAATTTTACGACATCATCAAGGGCAAGGGACGCGGCTTGATCGTGCTGCTCCACGGCGGGCCGGGAACGGGCAAGACGCTGACGGCCGGTAAGGTGCCCCGTGATCAGGGAAGAGCGCGGGCGAGGGTGTCGCTGACGGCGGGCAGAGTGCGTGGCGGAGAAGAAGATGCGACCCCTCTACATGGTGACGTGCGGCGACCTCGGAACGGACCCCGACAAGCTCGAGATGCGGCTCCAGGAGACGTTCATCCACGCCGTGCACTGGAAGGCGATCCTCCTCCTCGACGAAGCCGACGTGTTCCTGCAGGAGCGCGACCTCTACGACCTCAAGCGCAACGCCCTCGTCTCCGTCTTCCTCCGGCACATTGAGTACTACGACGGCCTGCTGTTCCTGACGACGAACCGGCCGGGCCAGATCGACGAAGCGTTCCACTCGCGCATCCACATCACGCTCGGCCTGCCGGACCTCGACTTTGAGCGGCAGAAACAGGTGTGGCTCATCTTTGTCCGCAACCTACGGCTCGACGAAAACGACGAGGCGAACCGGGCGAAGAAGGTGGAGCTGCTCAAGTTTGTGCAGCAGCAGCTGGAGTCGAAGCTCCGGGAGATCAAGGGCTTCCACATGAACGGGCGGCAGATCCGAAACTGCATCCGCGCGGCGGCGGCCATTGCCAACCGCAAGGGCCGCAGCCTGCAGAAGGAGGACATTGTTGCCGTCGTGGACCTCGGCATGCAGTTTCGCGTCTACATGACGCGGGTGAACCGCATGAGCCAGGACGAGCGGGCCATGGCGCTCGGCTTGCGGTTGCAGCACGAGATGGAGGACCAGGACGCCGCGTCGCGGTAGGTAGATGGGCGGCGGCGGCGGCGGCGGGTTGCCAGAGGCAGGCAGCAGGGCGAAGCGAGCGACGGCACGGACGTTGTCGGGCCAGCGTCGTGACGGTTGTGTCGACATGCTATGGACGTCCAACTTTGCACCAACAGGAGTTTTCGTCACGTCTTGCGCCGTGCAGAGAAAGTCGACGGCATGTCGTGGGCTAGGTTGGTATGACGCCGGGCAGTTTGGCGCCCCGTATTAGCCGCACGCCTAGGCGCTACGCGTAAAGCTCAAGCAGTTGTTGTGAACTGGGCTACCTTGCCCGCCGTGAGTAACCGTGACTGCTGCGCACTGTGGCTGCTGTACCCACGGTGACTGCTGTGTCTACGGTGACTGCTGCAGCTACTATAACTGTCGCGACTTTAGCAATTGCCATGCTAGCAGTGATTGATACAACGGCTGTAACTGCTGTGAGTGCCATGACTAAGCATAGCTGTAATTGCGTGACTTGTGGCTGCCGCGACTGCTATAACTGCTATGACTGCTATGACTGCAGTGGCTGCTGTGGCTGCGACAAGTACTGTTACTGCTGTAAGCATAATAGCTGTAATTGCGTGACTAGTGACTGCCGTGACCACTACAACTGCTATAGCTGCTGTGGCTCCTGTGGCTGCCATGCGTGCTCCAACTGCCGTGGCTGCTATATCTGCCGTGAGCACCACCATGTCTGCTACAACTATTGCAACTACATAATATATGCCACCACTGCCCGTTTCTGCTGGCACCAAGCCAATCTGCTGGCGCATATTCTCCAGACAAAATACCGTGCCCAACCCAAAATGCAAATGGCGAGAAAGCAGTCATGTTACGCTCGCTTCGCCGACCGGGGCCAGTTGCCGTCTGCCCAAACCGAAATGCAAATGGCGACAAAGCAGTCATGTTACGCTCGCTCCGCCGACCGGGGCCTGTTGCCGTCTGCCCAAACCGAAATGCAAATGGCGAGAAAGCAGTCATGTTACGCTCGCTTCGCCGACCGGGGCCAGTTGCCGTCTGCCCAAACCGAAATGCAAATGGCGACAAAGCAGTCATGTTACGCTCGCTTCGCCGACATGGCCTGTTGCTGTTAGTACGCATGGTCGCGCCTGTTCCGAACGCCGCTCAAGCGGCACCCTTGGATTTGCGCGAAATCTCACGCATTCTGTTGCGCATCGAGTCCCACGGCGCCCACTGCCACGGGTATTGGGCTTCGTTGAGGGCATCTTCGACCTGGCGTAGTCGTTAGCAACCTGCCGCCTGCGAGGATTCGATGCGCTTACCCGTTGGAACTGCAGAGCGTTCGGTCCTTAATTAGCATCCCGCCATGGCCGTCTCTTGACGGTTCGTCGAGCACGGGAAGCAAACCTACCTCTTCTTGGCCTGGTGCTTGTTAGCGTCCCGTTCCCAACGAGGCAGCTCGCGGCAAGCCGGCGGCGACGAAGGGTCTACTCACTACGACCACCACCGAACTTCGTATGCCACTGGTCCCAGTCCAAGGCTCCGGTCCACTCGATGTTGTATTTCGCCTGCTTGCCGTGTTCCATCACCTCGGTGCCGAGCCAATCCGGAAATACGTTGTACTGGGTGTTGACCATTTTCATGCCAGACGCGGCATGGGTGACGCGAAAGGTGATGCCTGGAAGACCACGGTTAGTTGGAAGGACGGCGACGAACGGACGGCTTGCTCGGAGGCGGCAGGACATGGCGCGACGTACCGCCGATGGAGAAATCGTCGTCGGCGGCCGGCGACTGCACGATCTTGAAGGTTCGAAGGGCCAGAAGGTCAGGCTTGTCGGTCCCAAAAACGAGGGGTACCTTGACATCGACGCGAACGGTTTTGCCCATGCTGGGGGCGTCGAAGAGGGGGACAAGTTGATCCATGTCCCCATCGTGGATGAAGGCTTTGTCGCCAAAGTAGGCATAAATCTTGCTGTCCGTCCCCGCCGTGGGCCAGTTTTGAATCGTCGCATCGATTGTCATGTTGGTGAACTGGTGCCAATTCCTACCCACCACGGCGGATTCGACTTTCGGCTTGCAGTCCATGCCCGAATCGGTTCCATCGCAGTCGATGCGATACTTGGAGCTCAGTTCCTCGATTGCCTTTTCGAGCTTGGCATCTCGTATCAGGTGTTCCCAGCGTGGCGATCCAGTATGTTTGACGTCTGGCCATGAGTCATTGCGGAAAGTGTCGGAGCTGATTGCTACTTACCAGACATGTACTTGTCGTGCTTCTCCAGCCATGTTCTCTCGCGACCGTCTGCCTCGGATTGTCTTTCCTGCTGCGTGATTATTTCCGGCCCCTGCGTCTCCGCCCCGCATCAGCGAATTATTGCGTGAAAGAAGTCGGCTCGGTCATCTGCCGGAGGCAAACGTACCAAGTCCTCATCCACTAATAGTGCCGTCAGCCTCCATGGCCGCAAAGGGGTGGGAGCTCCTACTTACTGCGTTTGCTGTCAAATGTTTGCTGCCAGCTGTCCCAATTTAACTCTCCCGACCACTCGACGTTGTATTTTGCCTGCTTGCCATTTTCTTCCCTATAGGAACCGAGCAACCCTCCTGGGAAAAACTCGTATTGGTTGTTCACCAAGGGCATGCGAGAGCTCGCATGAATGGCCTTCAACTTGATGCCTGGCAGACAAGTGTTAGAAGGAGGCTTTCGGTCAAGAATCGGGAGTGCATGTTTTCCACGTTAGCCTTGACATACTATGGATTTTGAACCAATCGTTTTGAGCCGGGGATTGCACGATCTTCAAGCGTTTCAGGTCGGCGAGTTGAATGTACTTTGTGCCGAACACCTGGGCCAACGGTATATCAACAGTCTCGGTGGCGCCCATTTGTGGGTTTGAGAAGATGGGAGTAAGCTGCTTTAAATCCTCATCATGGACGATGTCTTTGTCGCCAAAGTAAGCATAAATGGTACTCGAAGTTCCGGCAAAATACATGAGCAAGAGTTCGACGGTAACGGTTAGGTTGTAAATCTGATGCAAATGTCTGCCGTTTGGTGTTTCCAGCCGTGGCTTGCAGGTCATGGTGGTGCTTTCCTTCTCTCCGACGCAGCCCATGCCGTACGTGTTGGCCAGTTGTCCGAGAGCCGAGTCAACCTGGCCCTCGTTTAGATAGTCTCGCCAGCGAGGCCTTGCGTACAGACGCAAGCCTGGAGCGGCAAGTCAGCACCAAACATGGTCTTGCGGCGCACGTCCGACCCTGGGCCACTTACGATCCATGGCGTCATTGTAATCATGCTGCACCTTTTCCGATTGCCTGTCGGCGGCTTTCTGCAATTCCTCTGGCGTCGGTGCGTTTGCCTCTCGTCTTGCGTGCCGAGGCGACAGCGCCGCACTCGAGCAGACGAAGAATGCGAGAACGAGACTGCCCAGCTGCATGTTGAGTTGCCGTCTGCGGGTACGATGGCGGCGGACGAGGAGGATTGCTTGGCGAGGCTGGACCCTTTGCCACGGGGTCGACAGGGGCATGCGCCGGGATTTATCATCTCTCCATCTTCGCCTCGCCGCCGACGGCCCGGCGGATGGTTCTTGATCTCATTATTCATGCATGAAACTTCATCCTGCCGGGCTCGACGCTAAGGTCGGGCGGAGGGAGTGCTGGCTGATTGCATGAAGGACGGCGGGTGACGAGCGGATCTATGGACGAGTGTCGTTGCAAATCCTTTCAACCGGTGCCAAGTAATTAATTAGGCCTCAGGCACTCCGTGCTCGCGAATGTACGCGTACGGACGAGCACGGCATAATACTTGTATTACCTACAGGTGCAGTATTTGTGCAGCGTGCTCTGTCGACCGAAGCACGGGGCACGTGCAATGACGGAGGAGCGGCGCCGAGCACTCCGCGGTCCGGTGGGTACAAGCATTATTACCCGGCACTCCGTAGGGTGTAGCTGCGGTAGTAATGATAGTACGGAGTAATAATTGTAATAATAGTAATAATCGTAGTAATCGTAATAATCGTAATAATAGTAATTATGCTCGTACGGAGTACTTGCATACCCCGACCAACTTCGAGCACGACCAAGTAATTACTTACTACACTTGGGTACAGTACGGTACTTGCAGGTACTTATGCCTACCCGCACGGGGGGCTCCGCACTCACCAGGCTTCATGTACAGTACGTGTACCTGCATGTAAGTACTTGCTCCGTACTGTAGATGAAGGTTGACCCAAGTTCTCCGTGCCTTTCATCGCTCCACGCCACGGAGCACCGACTCTCTCCATCCCGTCGCAGACTTGCTTGCGTGCAGTGGCAGCCAACGCCAGCACGCGAGTAAGCGGGCTCAAGGAGGAGGGGGGGGGGGGGGGGGGTGTCTCAAACGCTCGGCGGTGTGGGCGTGCTCAGGCACCTGTCCCGAGCAAGTGCAGCAGCCGTGCAACCAAGCGATCTGCACGGTAATTACGGCGGGGCATGGTTCGCCGGACGATTCAGCTTTGGCAGCGCCAGCAGCGCCAGCAGCGCCAGCAGCGCCAGCAGCGCCAGCAGCGCCAGCAGCGCCAGCAGCGCCAGCAGCGCCAGCAGCGCCAGCAGCGCCAGCAGCGCCAGCAGCGCCAGCAGCGCCAGCAGCGCCAGCAGCGCCAGCAGCGCCAGCAGCGCCAGCAGCGCCAGCAGCGCCAGCAGCGCCAGCAGCACCAGCTGCACCAGCTGCACTAGCAGCACCAGTAGCACCAGAAAACGCTACCACGACATCCAACCCCGCCACCGCAACAACCACCACCACAACCCCCTGTAATTACTGCATGGCACCACCACCCGCAGGCTGCTGGCGGGTTCACGACTCGGCGCTCGAAATAGGCCACACACATCGTCGCCCGCCCAGCGCGGCTCGTCACCACCGCCGTTTCGGACATGGAAAAAAAATGCACTCCCGCGTCCAACATGGCCATCCAGACGGGGCGACGCAATTTCATGCCGGCCGACGCAGGCAACGCAGGTGATTCCGACGCACCCCTCGCCGCATGCTCCTCGAAGCACCTGGCCGCACCGTGCGCCTGCAACGACGAAGCCGCTCGATCGCCGTGCCACCTCGACCGCCGCGCCACCTCGACCGCCGCGCCACCTCGACCGCCGCGCCACCTCGACCGCCGCGCCACCTCGACCGCCGCGCCACCTCGACCGCCGTGCCACCTCGACGGGCCTCGCCGTCGTCCACGGCCGGCCGGGCGCAGGTACCGGGCGGCATGAGCGGCGCAGGCTGACCTAGCTGTAGGTGACTGCATCGCCTCGATGCCAAATGCACGGCGCAAGCGGGCAGCAAGTACGCAAGCCAGTGCGCGCAGATGCGCCGACGCATGACGTGATACCCACCAGGTGGCGGTGCCGAGCATGGCATGCGGAGGAGTCGCAGACTAGTCCGAATTGGTGAGGGTAGACGATAATGCTGCGGCTGAGACGCATCGGCGCTGGCTAGTCCGGGTTAGTAAGGGTAGACGATAATGCTGCTGATGAGCCGCGTCGGTGCAGGCTAGTCCGGGTGAGTGAGGGTACTGCACAGTACGGAGTACCTGGACCATGATGCTGCTGATGAGCCGCATCGGCGCAGGCTACAGTAGTCCGGGTGAGCAATGGTAGACCATACGTAATGCTGCGGAGGGGCCGCATCGGTGCAGGCGGCTAGGATTCAAGGGTGCTCCTTGCTACAGGTAGGATGGGGCGCGGCGCCATGGAAGGCAGTTCGACCGAGTGCAGCTGAGAATAACCACTCGGCTTGTGCTTCGGTGCGGGTACAGTACTGTACTCGCGGCACGCAGCTCCACACAGTCAAGCATGAGTTGGCACTTACGTAAGAGCACCTACCCCCTGTACCGCGCAGGCGAGCATGCTGTAAGTATTACCGCACTGTACTGTACTTGCGTACTTGCAGCGCGCGCACCTACCTGTAAGTAAGCAAATACAGTACCTGGCTGCACCGCGAATGGAGGTGCAAGTACCGTGACCGCCGCCGTGACGAGGAGCGGCGTGAGGTGTGCGAGCTCCCATGCTGCGCCCGTAACCGATCCGTGCCGACACACGGTGATGACGGCGCAGGTGCGCGTACGGAGCTCCGCGCGGCAACCGTCGTCGTCGTTGGCCGCCGCATCGGATCCTTGGGTGCGCTCCTCACGATCCTTCGATCCTGGCGCTGATCCGCAAGTACGCGGCGCGCGCCGGTGGATGCGTCGAATGCCGGTACGTGCGGAGCAGGCATTGCTTGCCGAGCACCGGGCGCCTGTACATGCACTGTGCTGTAGGTACTAGGTGCGCATGCTGGTGTGCCTGTACCGTGCTGTGGCGTGCCTGTACTGTACTGTGGTGTGCCTGTACTATACTGTATGTGTGCCTGTACTGTACTGTATAGGTGCGCATGCTGGTGTCCCTGTACTGCACCGTGGCGTGCCTGCACTGTAGTGCTGTAGGTGTGCCTGTACTATACTGAATGTGTGCCTGTACTGTGCTGTGTGTGTGCCTGTGCTGTGTGTGTGCCTGTGCTGTGTGTGTGCCTGTGCCTGTGCTGTGCTGTAGGTGTGCGTGCCTGTGGTGGTCACCTTGCCGCTACGTGGGCATGGACGTACAGGTACAAGTGCTGATACCATTACGTCGTACGAACCGCACGCTCCAGGCACACCATTCGCGCCGCCGCAATGCTCGGCAGCACGCGGACCGGCCGTGAAAATTTTCGAGTGCGCGCCGGGATGAGCGACGAAAAGGCCATGGCGTGCTGGCGATTCAACCGCACCGCAAGCGACTGCTTTCTGCGCCGGGGAAGAATGGCGATGGAGTCGAGGTGGCCTGCGGTGAGGTGGCCTGCGGTGAGGTGGCCTGTGGTGAGGTGGCCTGTGGTGTGGTAAGCCGGGCCTCCAAGCACCGTCAGGAACTGCCAGCGCGGGCGAGCACAAGTACTGTACAGTACTTATGGTATGGATTATTAATACTACTAATTTACCGCTCGTCGGAGGATCATCGTCGGTCCGTCTGACCCTCCGTCCGGAGCACAGGTTCCGCCGAAAATGCATCGACAGCTCAACACCCCTCATCACGTGAACGCACCACCTTTTCTGCTCCCCCAACCGACCTCGTCCATCTGCCGGCCGCCACGTCGACACGTTGCCCTACCGCCGCCCGCCGCCGCCATGGACGACAAGGGGGACCTCGGGAACCGACGGTGCGACGAGAGAAGCGGAGAACGCGTCGACGGGCAGATCAAGTCCGAGGCCGGGAGGGCCTACTGGGAAGCCGTCGAGCCGACGGTCAACGGCATCCTCGGCGGCATCCCCGCCGTGCCGGGCTTCCAGTCCATCTCGAGGATTGATCTGCAGGGCTCCCGCACCCTCCTCGCGAGGCTCGGCATCGGTGCCAAAGCAGGCCGGGGCAGGGTGGCCTCGGCCCTCGACGGCGGTGCCGGGTACGTTTTCGACGCACGCCCGCCGTGGAGTTGGAGCGAGCGCTGACGGACGCCGCCACGCAGCATCGGCAGGATCACCGAGGGTCTGCTTCTCGACGTCGCCGACGAGGTGGACGTCGTCGAGCCCGTCACCAAGTTCACCGACGCTCTCCGCGGCAAGCCGGGCGTCCGGACCATCTTCAACGTCGGGCTCGAGGAGTGGACGCCGGCCGACGGGACGCGGTACGACCTGATCTGGACCCAGTGGTGCCTGGGCCACCTCACCGACCGTCAAGTCGTGCGGTATCTCGACGTTTGCAAGACGGTTCTGCGCGCCGGCTCCGGGCTCGTCGTCGTCAAGGAGAACCTCAGCACGAGCGGCGTCGACATCTTTGACGACACCGACAGCAGCGTGACGAGGTACGTGGACCGGTGCGTGCGTGCTTCCCCGAGGCTGACCGACGGGCCGACGAGCAGACGAGACGAGACCTTTCGGCGCATCTTTGCCGAGGCGGGACTGCGCATCGTCAAGACGGAGCTGCAGCGCGGCCTGCCCGAGACGTCGGAGACGAGGCTGTTTCCCGTGCGCATGTATGCGCTCAAGCCCTGACAAGCGCCGGCGACACTTTGAATGCGGCTGCGCGCGTGGTCGTCGTGGGCGTGGTCGTCGTGGACCGGGTCGTCCATCCCCTCAGAGGCATTTTCCCCCGTGCCTTTCCGTCGCGGCGACACAGCAAAGAAAGGACGGTCGAGGGGAGGAGGAGGGGAGAGGAGGCGGGAGACGGCTCCGACGCAACCGGCCAGCGACGGGGATGCGAACAAGAAAAACAGGGAACCCGCCCCGACACGGCATCGTCGGCATCGGCCGCGCCTCGTCGTGGGCATGCGTGGCCGTCATTCCTCGCCGCGGCAAAGGTGCCGAGGCCGCCCACGGCAGGCACACCGTCGAAATCATGTCGGGAGCCACCTTCGCCGCCGGTGCGAGCGAGAGAGGCCGGGAACCTACGCGACGAAGGCTCGTACGGCATGCATGCGGGCCATCGGAATCACGTCTGGAGCCATCCATCCCTTGCCCTCGTACAAGCATGAGGGGTGGCGGGCATGCGCGGCGAGGGCCCTGCAGCCAAACGGGTTGGTGGCCATCGGCGGAAACCATGAACAGCACAGACGCCATTCATCCGAGCATCTTGGTGCGCATCGGTGGAACAAGTACACGGCAAATTCTAGTCAACCCAGCAACCATGCTCGGCCGACGTGGTCGTGTGCATCATCCACGGAGAGCATAAAACAGCACGTGCTATTCAGCCAAACATGTTCGTGTGCATTCGTTGAAAAATATACAAACAGCTAATTCCCTCCGACGACGACGGGCAAAGCCCCGAGCACCGTTTCTCCCTCTATTTCTCCTCAGCCTGCGCGGCGCCGCCCTGAGACCCCTCGCCCCAGAACTGGGCTCGCTTCTCAAAGACAAAGGACGAGTCGCCGACGGCCGGCATCGTGTTGCGCTTGTCCACGGCGCCCCCGTCCTTCCAGTCGATGACGACCTTGGGCACCTCGGCCGATCGCTTCTCAAAGACAAAGGACGAGTCGCCGACGGCCGGCATCGTGTTGCGCTTGTCCATGGCCGAGCCCTCGTCCTTCCAGTCGATGACGACCTTGGGCACCTCGGCGGACCGCTTCTCGAAGACAAAGGACGAGTCGCCGACGGCCGGCATCGTGTTGCGCTTGTCCACGGCGCTCCCGTCCTTCCAGTCGATGACGACATTGGGCACCTCGGCCGAGCGCTTCACCATGGACGGCGAGTCGTTGTTCCAGACAATCTCGCCGTCGTCCTTGGTCACGTCTCTCGTCGATCGCTTCTCGGATACAGAGGTTATGTCGTCGCTGCGCTTGTAGGGATGCGTCCGCCAGTACTCTTGCCACGTCATCTTGCCCTCGTTGTAGGGAGTCGAGTAGAGGGTAGACGGGTCGACCTGGTACATGCCCGGCGTGGGTGCCGCATTCGCCAGTCCAGCTGCGAGGGCCACGCCGAGGGAGACGGAGGAGTAGTGCATGATGTGTCGTGTCTATCGTATCGTGCGGATTGCTGCCGAGGATGTGGATGCGGGTGTCTTGGACAAGTCGGTCGGTAAGAATGGATGAATGAATGATGGATGAAGAAAAGGACAGGTTTGCTTGCTCATGCTTCTCCTCGGGGAGGGATTCCTGCCGCTAGATATACCCGCGGCGGCACGGCAGGGAAGCCATCCTCGACCGTGGCCGCGGCTCGTCATGTCGAAACGGAGCGCGAGGGCGGCGTGTGATGCTGCGTGCCCAAAACCTGTCAATGCGAAATCAGGCACGTCGAGGAGGAAGAGGTAGGAGGAGAATCGGGGGAATCTGTGACGACGTTCCCATTCCCAAACCCTGTGGCGCAACCGCTCCACTTTTCCACCCTGCCTGTTTTCGCGGGACGGAGGGTCGCCATGCGCTAGCTGTTTTGGGTGCTAGCGCCGTCGGGCAAGATGGGCGGCGCAGGTACCAGATACTTGTGCCTTGACTTGTACCTTGGGCGTGTGGATGGCAGCCAGAGTGTCGAGGGCGTGCAAGTACGGTACTCCGTAAGTACACTGTACCAGGACTGACCCTCGAAAGTGCCGCAAGTACCTCAGCCGCAGATGCAGGTACCTCGGCGCGGAGATTGGCAGCGATGGTACGTAGCATCGAGGGCTCGGTACCTGCTCCGTGCCGCAAGTGCTCCGTCGGGGAGCGAATGGGAGTGAGCAAACAGAGTACTTGTGCCAGTCCATGAACATGTACATGTACTTGAACGTCGCGGGTCAATGGCGCAAAGACTAAGTTCATCTACCTACTGCTCGCCTAATCGCAGTACCTCCAAGCGACGTGCAGAGTGCGTACATGTACCAGTACCTCCAAGCGACCACTTATGCTGCACTAGGACAACTCGTCATCCAGCCGAATTCTTGCTGCCACGGCCATTGTGCGGACGGTACACGTCTGGATTACTCGTACGCTTGGCCCGGCCTACCTTCGAGCTCTAGGGCACTGCGAGTCGTCTCGTCAAGCACCGGTGCACAAAGTGTCGAGGGCTGCGGCGGCACAAGTATATGCCAGGATGAGCTCTTGAATGCATGTACATGTACATGTGCATGTAGTTGTACTTGTGTGCCACGTGGGGGTGGCTGCCGGCGTGTCCTCCCCAAGTACAGTACTTATGGTATACTTGTGCCAGACATGTGCCAGGTACTCGATGCCGTACAAGTTACTTGCTGTACTTGGGTTCCCGGCAGCACAGGCACCGGTACTCCGTACACCTGCAAGTACAACTACTTTCGTGCTCGTGAGCACAACGTACTTGTATGTACAATACTTGTCCACGGCAGCGTACAGGTACGTGCCGAGTACTCCGCACGGCACGCCCGCCTCTCACGCCGTGACAGGGGCACTGACCCTGACGCGCCGGCGCGGGGTGGGTCGGCACCGCATGACTGGCGGCGTGCAAGTACTGTACATGAGTGTGTACTCCGTACTCCGTACAAATACCGTAGTTCGTGCTCGACATGTACATGTACATGTCTATAGGTGCGGCGGTCTATGCCTCTGGACGTACTCGTACTTGCACCCCTCCGGCACGCGGCCGTGTGGTGTATTTTTGGCCTCGCCGCTCCGCTCGCCATCTGCACCAGTCCTTCCGGCCGGCTCGACGGCCCATGCACCTACGCCGGCGGCCTCTGCGCAGCTTCGGCCGCCGGCACTTGGGTGACGACGGCGACGGCGGCGGCACACGAAATTCCAGAGCCCCAAAGAATGGCCATTCGCGTGCGCCGACCCGGACGGGACGCGGCGGCGTTGCCTCGTTCGCAGCCTCGACGCAGGGGGATGCCCCCTCCCCTCTGAAGGCGAAACAGGCTAACAACGACGGGGGTCAACGGCAGCCCAGCGTAGGGCCGATCGCTGGCCAACCACGGGCCAACCGCAGGACGACGTCGTCGGGGGGAAAATGAACCACGTCTCATGCACCGTGGTGTCGACGCCCCTGGATGCAGGCTACCGGTGCGAGCGTTTGCGTCTTCAACATCAAACCGGCCGCAGCGCGACGTCGTTCGTTTGTCTGCGTATCCCGTGCTCGTCGGCACGCGCGGGTGCACCGCCTTGTTCGTCCCATTGTCCGGCCCGCTCCTCCCAAGGGTCGTGCGGGATGCGCCCTGTTCGATCCGCGCTGTCACGTCTCGTCGAGAAGCAAACGCGGGCGCCGTCTCGGA
Organism: Drechmeria coniospora; assembly: GCF_001625195.1. Classification (NCBI taxonomy): domain Eukaryota; kingdom Fungi; phylum Ascomycota; class Sordariomycetes; order Hypocreales; family Ophiocordycipitaceae; genus Drechmeria; species Drechmeria coniospora. The sequence continues at coordinate 12,019,844 of NC_054389.1, read as the reverse complement.
GGGCGGTTTCGACGAAACATGTCGTCCGAGGCAACGACGTTTGTGCCGTTCCGCGAGCGTCCGTTCCTTGCGACGGTCGTGGCGTTTCCACCTTGCATCGATGTTGCGGGAAAAAATACATCGTCAGCGGCCTGGGCCAGAAGCAAGTCTCGTCTTCAGATGATCGTCAAGCGAAGGCCGCTGACGAGGTCGCCGATGCCCCGCTGCACGTCCTCCGACCTCGCGGCTCCACACGACTCGCTCTCGAGGTGACTGACGAGTGCGCCGAGCGACTTGAAGTCCGCGCCGCAGCTGCCTGCTGGGCAGTGGTAGAGCGGTTGCTGGTCTGCGCGTCCCCGTCAGCGGCACGGCCGGCGCGGGAAGGGGGGGCATCGGATGACGTACGGACGGGCGAGCTCAGGTGCTGGCTGAGGCTGGACAGCCTGCCAAACTCGGCGTGGCAGATGTGGCATTCGTACTCGTCGCCGTTCCACGCCCGCTCGTCGGGCTCGCGCTCGTACGGGCCCGACCTTGGGTGCGCATCCTTCGACACCCACCCGTTCGGGTCCACGGATTGGACGACCTTGTGCAGTCGACGCCGGTTCAGGTGGTCGGCGACGGAGCAGGAACCGGACTCGACGTGGTGGCAGAGCCCGCCGGCCGTGGTGAAGTGGTCGTGGCAGAATGGACATTCGACGGCGCGACCGACGTGGGCGCGGGACTGCAGATGCTATCGACCGAGTGAGCGCCGGCTTGCAGGCCCGGGGGCGTTGCGTCGTACCATCTTGAGGCAGTTTTGGTTCCGGAAGAAGCGATCGCACCGTCGACAGAAGCAATGCACCGCGTGCTCGTGACGGATGCAGTCCCCCATCGTCCACCAACTGCCCCCGCACCAGGTGCATTCAAAGTCACCCTCCTGCGAGTCGTCGGCATCGTCGACGGATTCCTCCAACGCCGGCTCGATGAAATATCCCCAGTCGCCGCCGTGCTGGATGCTGAAATATCCCCAGTCGCCGCCGTCGCTCGAGCACGGCGGCGAATGGCCCTTGTCGCGGCAATGGCGATCCCGGGCCTGTCGGCCAGCCGGAAACGACTTGCAACAGGTGCCGCACTCGTAATGGACGTTGTCTTGCTTCATGATGTCGTTGCTGCGAGCCGAGGGTGTGGAAGAAAAGAAGGAGAGGGTCAAGGAGCTCGGATGGAAGGGAGGGGGAGACGTGTCGTCTGGGCGGAACATCGGAGGAACTGTGCAGCCGTGGGTTCGCCTGCGGATATGCCTGGCACCGAGTTCCCACGGTGACGGCCAAGTCCAGTCACTTGACAAAAATGACGATTCAGTTTTGGTGACGCTACTCGTACAAAGTGAATCGACATTTTTGCCACCCCACTGTAAACGCTGCACTTGAAATGCACAGCACCATGCTCCGTGCATGTACTTGAGTGCCGGTGTTGAGCTACGTGCAAGTAAGTACAGCGTGATGCGAGGTAATTTAGTGGCATTACCCCTAGGCAAGGTATCAACGACTGCCAGCATAATACTACCTAGGTAACTCACCAAGCACCTACCTAGTATGACAAAAGTGACGATTCAGTTTTGGTAGCGCTACTCGTACAAATTGAATCGACATTTTGGCCACCCAACTGCACCTGTTCCTGCGCTGCAGAGGTCCTGGGAGGGTAGCACCGCCGTCTTGCGAGTGCCCGCAGACACTGCTGGACGTCGTAGAGGTACAGTGACTCGACAAAAGTGACGATTCAGCTTTGGTGGTGCTACTCGTGCAAGTTGAATCGATATTTTTGCCACCCCACTGTACCCGCCGTCTTGCGAGTGTCCGCAGACACTGCTGGACGCTATAAGTAGAGGTGCTGCAGTGACTCGACAAAAGTGACGATTCAGCTTTGGTGGTGCTGCTCGTACAAATTGAATCGACATTTTTGGCTACCCCACTGTGCGTGCTGTACTCGGAACGCACGGTATTACCATGCTCCGTGCATGTATTGAGTACCAGTGTTTACGCGATGTAGTGGTGCCCCTAAGTACTAAGTAACCAAGCACCTACCTAGTAGTACCTGTCAAGGACTTCCCCACGATGCCGCTCCGGCAACTTGGACCTCCTAGGTACACGTGCAGTGCATTCTCGCCTAATTGCAGGCCTGTAGGTACTGTTGGCTCAGCGGCCACCGCACCGTCGAATGCCTGCGTGCTCCGTACACGACTGCCAAAGGATCCCATCGCATCGTCACCAGGATCGATGCTGCAAACTACGACTTGGAAAGGTCCATCGGCCGATGCAGTCTGTGCCTCGTCGATTTTAGTTTTCCGTAGTTCTCCGCCGACTCGCCGTAAAGGATTTCCTTGCGTCCACGGCCGTCGGCTGGCGGCCCAGCTCCGGGCTGCTGCGAGGATGCCATGCGCACTGTACCCGCTACATCCATGGTAGCGCATGGTACGCAGGGTCGGGCGTCTCCGGGCCGGGTGCACCGCCGGTGAGCAGGTAGTCTTCATACAGTACTCCGTACCGAGTACAGCACCGAGTATTACAGCACCGAGTATTACAGCACCGAGTATTACAGCACCGAGTGTTACAGCACCGAGTGTTACAGCACCGAGTGTTACAGCACCGAGTGTTACAGCACCGAGTACTACAGCACCGAGTACTCCGTACAGCACCGACTATTATTAATTACAGCACCGAATAATACAGCACCGAGTACGGCACCGAGCACGCACCATGTACAGTGCCAAACACGCAGCACAGTGCGATTCCATCAGGTTCGCTCCACACATCGGCACCGCCTGCACATGTCGATGCAGTACAGCTTGTGCTTGTAGGCATCAGTGCGCCGTACGAATAACATTCGGCACTTCCCGCCAAGCACAGTGCGGTGCCGAGTGCGGCGAGAAAAACACTGTATGGCGTGCTGGCATCGGCTGGCCCTGTCATGCCGCATATTCACAATCGTCCGTCGACATCTTCACAACCGTCCGTCGACATATTACAACCGTCCGTTGACATCTTCACGACCATCCGTCGACATATTTACAATCGTCCGTCGACAGCTTCACAACCGTCCGTTGACATACTCACGACCGTCCGTCGACATATTCACAACCGTCCATCGACATACTCACAACCGTCCGTCGACATCTTCACAGCCATCCGTCCACATTCGTCAGTCTGCCATCGAATCGACTCGTCCACACGACAGAGGCATGCGTGCATCTCGACAAGTGCGTTCTTCGACCTTCTTGCACCCGCCGCGGAGAATCATCGAAGCGGGCGAAGCAAAAATGCTGGCAAGCATCTCCACGAGGCCAGAGTGGCATATGTCATACGGTCGCTGCCAATGATCGGTGCCGCTGTCCGGTTGTGACGAATCTTGGGACGATGAGCAACGTGTCGACCGGCTCGGATGAGCATTCCAGACTTGCCGACGAAACGCTTCCAGCCGGAGCGTATTGGAGGACCTCCGTCCCTGCGCCCGCCCATTTCGTCTCCCCCTCCAGGCACGACAAACAGTTTTCACCGGTTGCTGTCCTGCGGCAACACATCCACCCGTCCGTCGTCGTTGTCCCGCCTGGGTGACGGCCGTGTTTACTACCATTCTACGATTCCTCAGTCAACCTTCTCACACCTACGTGGTCTTGCATCTCCCCGTCTTCTTCGCCGCTGCGTCGGGATACCATCGGAACTTGCTCGTCGTATTGCCCTGGACTGTCGTCCTGGTCGTCCTTCTTACGCCTACATGGTCTTGCATCCCCCCATCGTCGTCATTTCGCCTGGGTGACGGCCGTGTTTACCACCATTCTACGATTCCTCGGTCATCCTTCTCAAACCTACGTGGTCTTGCATCTCCCCGCCGCCGTCGTCCCGCCTGGGTGACGGCCGTGTTTACTACCATTCTACGATTCCTCCGTCATCCTTCTCACGCCTACGTGGTCTTGCATCTCCCCGTCGTCTTCTTCGCCGCTGCGTCGAGATACCATCGGAACTTGCTCGTCGTATTGCCCTGGACTGCCGTCCTGGTCGTCCTTCTCACGACTACGTGGTCTTGCTTCTCCCCTTCCGTCGTCGTCGTCCCGCCTAGGTGACGGCCGTGTTTACTACCATTCTACGATTCCTCAGCCATCCTTCTCAAGCCTACGTGGTCTTTTATTTCCCCTTCGTCGTCTTCGCTGCCGCATCGGGATACCGTCGAAGCTTGCTCCTCGCATTGCCCTGGACTGCCGTCCCGGTCGTCCTTCTCACGCCTACGTGGTCTTGCATCTCCCCGTCGTCTTCTTCTCGGGATACCGTCGAAACTTGCTCGTCGTATTCGGACTGCCGTCCCGGTCACTTTTCTAAAACGCCGGCAGTGTCTGGTAGGAAGCTGCCGCTGCTGCTGCCCATGGCTCGCTCGGCACACGCGAGGGCCGCATCCGTCACATCTCCCCTCAAAACTCCTTGGCATCCTTCACCTCCTTTCCGGTCTTGCTGTCGATCCAATGCCAGTCTCTCATCTGGATCGTGTGCTTGAAATCCGACGGGTGGTTTTCGCGCTCGAACCACTCATAGACGTCCTCGTACCGATCAAAGATGGCTTCCCTGCCGGAGCCCGCGCACTGCCCCTTGATGATGATGCCTGTCGGGTGCCTGCCGTCAGCGAACCAGGAGCCGGAGGGGAGGGGGGTGCGAAGCCGACGGCGACCTTACCTGCCGTCTTCCACCAGTCGGCCGCCCATCCGGTCTCATGCGCGTGCGAATGCACGTCGAAGAAGCGAATGTCGCGCACCGGCACGGGGTCCTCGCCAAACACCTTCTTGAGGTCGACGACGGGCGAGTGGGCCGTGCCTCTCGACGGCGTCTCGGCGACCATGGTGTCGCTGTATTTGCCTTCGTTTTCGAAGCGCACAAACAGGTCGTCCCACGTTCCGGCGTCGATGGAGTTGCTGAGCGTAAAGTCGACCTCGAGCCGCTTGAAGTGGCTGCACTCGACCGACGTCTTCCAATCCTTGGCCGAGACCTCGCCCGACCACGAGTGCCGGGCCTCCTTGTTCTCCGACGCAAACTTGTCGAGCACCCGCTCCGTGAGCGAACCGGCGCACCGCCCCTTGAGCTTGATGCCCTGGAGCTTCCACAGGTCGCCGCCCCAGGTGCTGTCGCGCTTCTGCTTGATCTCAACCTTGCCGATGTGGTCGACGGCCACGGCGCCCGTGCCGAACGTCTCGTTCAGCTTAATGTCCTGCCACTCGTGGAATCCCGGATCCGGCGACGATGCTATCGTGTGCTCCTCGCCGTCGCCAAAGGCGAGCACGAGCGTGTCCCACGTCCCTTGGTACGCGCCGTCGCCGAGCTGCACGCCCAGCTTGAGCTCGTCAAAGTGCGTGCACTCCCGAGGGAGGACGCCGGGCAGCGTCTGGATCTTCTTTCGAAACGCGGCCAGCTTCTTGCAGCAGCGGCCCGTCTTGGCTCTCCCTGCGCCCGAATCGTCAGCTCGCACGCCAACGCCCGCGTCGATGATGCCCGAGCAGGTGGATGCGTACCCTTGTTCCGCCCCGTCGGCTTCGCCCCGGCACCCGCCCTCTTCGAGAGAAAGCCCAACGAGCAGTCGCCCGGGTTGATGCCCTGGAAAATCTCCTGGACCAAGCGATGTCCCTCGGGGTAGAGCGCATCCAGCAGGTCGGGGCCCAGGTCCATGTAGTACCGAATCGCGTCCCCGGCTTCGTTGCCATTCGTCAGCACCGCCCGCGTCGACCGGCTCTTTGCTTACCTTCGCTCTCCCCACTATCGTCGGCAGACCCGTGCCCGGAAGATGGTCCCGGGATGTCTTGTCTTGGCGGCAGCGACTCGAACGCCAGCGGGAACGTGCCCAGGATGGCGTGCATCTCCTCGCTATCCATCCATTCGTTCGCCGCGTGAAGCGCCGCATCCACGTCGCCGTCTTCGCCCTCGCCGTCCTCCAACTCGGGCGGGAAATCCGTGCTGACGTAGCAGCGGGACGCCCAGGCCGAGCGCTCATACCGCTCCCTGTCGTATTCGGGATTCGGCATCAAGTCGGCCTCGTCGATTCTGCCGTTCCGCATCCGTCCGTATCTCCGAATCTGCCTCCAGTGGGCACCGCCGAGGGCGAAAACCTCGCCCTCGGGATAGCCGTCGTCGAGGATGTTGGGCGTTGCGTGGATCTCGTAAAACCATTCTCCGTACAGCTCCGACGTGGTCCTCTCGCGAGCCATGGACACAAAGGCGGTTTGGTAGTTGAATCCATCGTCCCAAAAACCATCGAGACTGCAGCCGCTGGGGCCTGAGCGGTAATGACGACTGATCGAGTATGCGTCGTTGGAATTTTGCCAACCGTCGCCACGGGGCTGGAAGCCTCCATCGGCCCTGATTTCTCTCGGAGACCGAAAGTCGCCCCGAAAAACAAAGGAACCGCCGTTGGCACCCGGAGGGTTTCTGCGGACGAGCCCGTCTTCGGGTACGATGCCGCCATGGCAGATGCCCAGCAGCAGGGGAAGTAGGGCTTTGGTCCAGAGCATCCTTGACGAGGTGAATTTGCCTTTGGTCTGCCCGGCTCGATGGCTCGCGGGCAGAGTCAACCTTTTATGTCCGGCCTAGAATAAGGCTTGGACGATTTGCGAACCGTCGAACCGTCTCGGACCGAAAAGACAACGGCGAGAAGCAACATGACGCCATCATCGACTCGTTCGCTGCCAACTCTGCCGACGCCAACGCGGTGGGATAACAGCATGATGGCGCGACGAGCATCGATTCAATATACAAGCGTGACATATTTGACAACTCACCGATGTCATGCGTCAGTCGTGCTGGATGAATGATTGCCAAGCTTTCACTCTGATCGTCTGCAAACCTTGTGGCTCGCGAAGCCGCAGAGAGGCAAACCTGTACACTGCGGCAACGTGCCGTCGAATGTTGGCCTTCATGGAGCCATCCGTTTCGGTATCTGCATGGAGCTGTTTGGTTGCGTACTGAAATCAGGCTTGCCCGCTCTCGAACCCATGAATGATGCAACAGCATGGATAGCGTTGAGTCAATACCCCGGCCATTCAAAACTCTAGAATGTGCAAAATTTAAAAAACCGGTGCACAGACTTGTTGCACCAAGACGAGCACACGCTCGTACTCGCATATGCGTCTTGTCTCTTTTTCGGAAAGCCGCCCTCGCAGGAGCCGCAGTCGGCACTGCATGAGCGACATGACCATGGCGCGGAATGGATCAATACCTCGTCATTGCGCGAGCAAGTTTTTCTTTCTCATGCTAATTTGGAATGGCATCACACCAGGCCCTGTCACTATTTTTAAGCGTTTATGCGTAAGGTGAATTTTATGTCAAAGAATATGTCCACGGCATCTAGCATGTCCCACGGCATCGAGCACATCCGTGGCAACTGGCACGTTCATGGCAACTGGTACAGATATGGCAACTGGCACAGATATGGTAACTGGCACGTCCATGGCATCCGCCACGCCCTTGGTGCGACGCACATGTTGTTGACGTCCATTTGGTGCTACAGATGGCAGTGTGAGCCTCCAGCTACCGCCACGACGGGTCCTGCGGTCACAGCAGCCCACTCGCCCTATTCCTGACGAGGCCTCGGTTCCTGTTGAATCTTTCGCATCCAGCAGCCCTCGGACAGTCCCGGCAACTCCACTGTCACGATGGGATGAGCATTGGTTCTCGTCAGGAGTTGACGCTGGCATCTCGACGTTGTGATGACTCGGTGCTTGAGGCGATCAAAACGGCCTCGGCAGTCACCGCTGCCTTGGCCGTTTCAACAGCTCCATTCCATTCGGCTAGCGTTCACAACTGCCCCTACCCGACGGCGTGATGGCCCAGATACACTGTCAGAGATGTATTGCAAACAAGACGCCTGGCACCAAAGGAACGATGATGCGAGAAATAGAGACAACCAAGATTTTCGGACGGTGTGCGACTATAGTAGTGCAGGGCTGAGAATAATTGCTCTTGAAGTGAGGCAAATTGGAAACCTTGGTTATAGTGATTGGACCAGGAAAAACATGTCATATGTTGACGGGGGTGCATCGGAAACGATGGTCTACATGACAAGGAATTATTGCGCAAGCCTTTCTAACAAGTCAAGTCATTTTTGAGAGCCGGAGTGCCGTTGAGAATGAAATTGAGGAAGCAGGCCATTTATCCAAGCCAACTGTGGATGGAAGAACACGGATACATGACGGGACCAGGAATGCCCGATTGCACATCTTGGGTGGCATACGTCTGAAAAGGATGTGACGACTAGACGACGCAATCGCGAATAGGGTTGCTCCGCGACTCCTTGCAACTAGGCGAGGTATTTCTGAGGTCGAGAGAGCCGTTGAGGAGGACAGGGAGCAACAACGGGCGCCATGCTCAAGACGATTGAAGATTGCAGACATCTTGCTACTACACACATGCACTCAATGATGGCAACGATGGCAACGAGGCCTGGGGGGGGTGTTTTGCGAATTATCGGATCAGTGGTGGAATGTGATGATATCATCGTCGGCACTTGACTGATATGATCCACTTCGAACTGACTTTGACATGGACCATGCGCCTCCGCAGCTGCCACTTACGCGAATGAGGCCATATCGGAACAAGGACTCGGCACGGCCATAGTCTGGTAAAGTACCCAGAGCTCAAAATTATTGATGAAAAAGACCGTTGAGGGGGGGGGGGGGGGGGGGGGGAGTTCGCACATCGCCTCCTTGGCAGCTCAGGCGCTACATCTTCATCAGCTGCTCCGAGGCATCTTGTCCCAGGGAAACCATGATGAATGCAAGGGCTGACCATGAAGTTTCTGCGTCAACGGACCGGAAATATAAAGAATACTCACATTTCCATTCAATGAGTTTCCAAATCGATGTGGTGCTGGCAGGCTTGACCACCCGACTTGGCCACGACGGTCAGGGAATGATTCTACAAGGCAGCCCCTTGTCGAGCAAACCAAACGATTGAAGAGAGTGACCAACCTCTAGTGATGGATGGTTCAGATGGTCCCCTATCCACCGAAATAATGCAAGGTTTGGGTATTCTAATTCAAACGCCGAAGTAACCTAGGTTCGTGTACGTCAAGTGATGTGCCACATTATCTCCGGACCACTCCAACCTTGGCTCAGTATGGATACTGCTTGGATGACACGAGAGAGACGTATGCAAAGTGGACGGCGATGGCTCGATGCAATGAATTTACATACTGCGGGCGCGGGCTACGCAACGTCTCCTGATTTCCCGGAGCTTGTGTGGTTCATGAGGGAATAATACAATAAACTTCTTGCAAGCTACCGGATTACCAAGAGTACGGCCATTAACGGGACCGACAATCATTGCCAAATCAGAATCCACCCCCGTACATGGGTTGACATGCGCGGGGATGGTGGAGGGTCAAACAACAATCCTGGCACATGCCACAGGGATGGTGTGGGTGTCGTCGCGACGTGGTCAGACTATGTTCGTACAGGCAGTTGTATTCCTTGATCCAGGAATGAAACCCTCCAATAGTTGCGCAAAGGTGCGGCGTACCGGAGGCGATGGTACTCCTGTTTCGTCGCTACTTTGCGATCAATACCGGCGGTGCGACAGGTATGAAACATGGTGTTTCTGACGATCATTTGATTCTCATCGGCATGCTCTAGAAACCACAGACGAACCGTGTTGTCGAAAGAGCCAAACAAGCAGAGATGGGTGACGGCAAATATTCACTCTCGATTGCGTCAAGGGAACAATGCTGATTTTGCTCGTTTGTATAGATGTTTCAGATTGTACGACAGATATTTTGCTTCACCGAGGCCGGCCGTGATGCTCGAGTTTCACGGCCGTCGACATGACTGAGACAGTGAGGCGGTGTGATTCAAGTCAGCGGCAACGTGAGAACTCGGTCGACGTTGCTGCAGTTACTTTTGCGTCAGCACTTGCCCATGACCGTCGATGGAGTGCAACCTGGGTGTCACCCTTGGCCGGTTACGTGGCGTGATTCGTGGTGTGTGCGTCAGCAAAGGATGCTCTACCACGATGCAAAGGACAGGCCGATTCCGCTTGAAGCAGGTATAAAGCAACTGCATCTCGCCGGCAAGACTGCCTCTCGCCCTTCCTCTGTCACTCGCACACGCACCTCTCTCGACATCCGCTCTGGTGAAAATGAAGTTTACATCTGCCATCGCTGCCATCGCCCTTGGTCTCGCCAGCGTCAGCGTCGCCAGTCCTACACCCGACGATGGCTTCACCGTAGATCCGCGTGACAACATCCTTGAACCGCGCAAGGGCTGCTCCGGACAGCGCACCAACGAGGACAAATGCAGCGGTAGACGCCTGGGTCCGCAGAACTCCTTTCACAACTGGTATGCAGCATGAACCTCCAAGAACATGACGATGCGGCGGAAGATTGGCTAACGCCGAGACCATAGCAAGAATCGAGATGGAAAATGCTGCGCGAAGAACAAGGATGGATCCGGTGGCCTCGACGCTTCCAGGGGTGTTGGAAGAGAGGATTGCGGCTATTGCTTCACGGGCAAATGCAAGGCTTAGAGGGTGAAACGGAGAATCGTCCTCTCCCTCTCTTGCGTGGCATGAATAGTCACGCACCACTGTATGGGGAAACTGTCCATGAAGATATAGTAAATACACTGCATCACATCCTCGGCCGGCGGGTTCAAGAATCGGAGCATCTAGACAATCGATATTGAATTCCTCGTCGCTTCCACCGCACCGTGGCCAACTAGCTGCCCCGGGGCAATCCTCTTGGTGAGATTAGACAGGGCAGAGAGAGGTCGATATTGTCTCTGCTTTCTTTATGCCGACTCTGATTCGGACAAGCCCATGGGGGGGACGGCACTACTCCCGTGCGGCCGCTCGAAGCTTCGTTTGTTCGTCGGCCCCCTCGCTTGAGGCGCGCAACCCTGGTTTGCGGGCCCGTTCAGCCGCAATCCTGTCACCTGGACATTCGGCCCGTCCTTGACAGCCGCATACGCGACAGGGGAATCGATGAACGATGCCAGTTTGCAGCGGGTCCACGAGCCAGTACGTGATGACGCCCCCGACGGCATCCAAAACTTAATTCTCGAGCGTCCACAGTTGGAGAGCGAGGCCTCGACGCGGACGCAAGAATAACGACCGCGAAACAATAGGGGCAAGGATCAGCAGACACCAAGCCTCTTTGTAGCGAGGTACAAGTACGATATGTTCTTACAGCCAGCAGTTGAAGTGCCGCTGCAAGAATCGAATGGGTGGCGAAAAAACCGTTGAAGCCGGCGCGGGCCGGAACGACCCGCTCGGCTACCCCGCACCGTCAGCGTCTAAAGCGCTTGAGCCCCACCATGACGAGGGCCGATGATTCGCCAGCCGCACGATACGCCGAGCCGACGGTCCGACCGACATTCCGGCCCATCCGCTCCGTTCGTGCCGACGTCACCTTCTGCAAGCATGCGTGCTGACTGTGCCCAATGGAACCAATCGCATGACGAACACGGCCGTCGCCGACTCGGTCATCGGCCGTCGCGACATGGTTGCCTGGGGAAATGTACGGCCGACGTGGACCGGGATCCCCGGCTTCCTCGGCCGTCACACCAGGGTCTGATGTGAAGAAATTTGCTCATTCATTACGTAGCGTACGACGAGCAGCTATGGCCCATGCCGAGCCATGGCCTCACCCGTGTTCGTACCTTTCCCCTCTGCCTAGACCCATCCATCTCCAACGCGCGGCGCAGGCGAGAGCAAAGGCCGCCATGTGTATTCGTCACCGTTCCGTCTCTATCCGTGTATATCCGTCCAGATCCATCCACGGTCGATGGTGGTCACCTTTCCTCCGAGGGAATGTGTCCCTCCACCGCGCTCAGCGCGCCGAGGTTCACCTCGCCGAGCCGCTCCGGACCCGAGGGGCCGACGGAGCCGGCGAGGAGGGAGACGCAGTCGATGACGTCTTCGGGCTCGAGGAGATGCCACTTGGCCAGCGTCACCTTGGTGCTGGCGCCGACGGTGACGGAAAAGACGTGGTCGGCGTCGAGGACGGGTCCGGAGGCGCCGTTGAGGCTGCGGAACATGTCCTCGTCGGTGAAGTCGTCACCCATGCAGAGGGCGAACTCGACCCGTCCGGGGCTCGGCTCCCGCTCCTTCGGCGTCGCCTGCGGGTTGTGGTAGGTGGAGATGAGCCGCTTCGCGATCTCGCCCTTGTTGATAAAGGTCGGCCGCACCTCGATGTTGGCCTTGCCCGGCATCACCTCGACCTCCCACTTCGTGCCGACGCCCGACTCGAGCTCCTTGTGGCACTGCCGCGACATGTGGACGCCCTGCTCGGGATCGGCCTGCCGGTAGTGCCACGTGAGCGCGCAGCGTTTCCGTTCGATGAAGGAGCCTACGAGGCAAAGGACGGCGTCAGCTCGGCTCGTCCGAGGACGCGCCGCCGGTCCAGCATCGGCCTCGCGGGGGGGGGCGACATACCTGGCACCCTGTCGGTGTACTTTTGAAAGACGTGCATGACCTCGGCTTGCCAGCCCATATCGAAGGATTCGGCGAGGTTGATCCACGTCTGCGAGCCCGGGTTCCTCATGAAGCTGCCGTGCTCGGCCGAGAAGCCAAGGCCGGCGATGTGGCCGAGGTGCTGCTTGAGAAACTCCTGGTCGCGGCCCGAGATGATCCAGACGGCATTCCTGTCGTCCGAGGCGAGCATCTTGAGGGAGCGGATGATGCGCTCCGACGGCACGGCCGCGCTCGGCTCCCGCACGATGGGCGTCAGGGTGCCGTCGTAGTCGAACATGAACAGCCGCCGGCCGGCCGACCGGTACCGCGACAGCAGCAGGGCGCGGTCGAGCAGGGGCGTCGCGTTGGCGGCGGCGGCGTCGCCGAGGACGCTGCGGACCTTTCGGAGGAAGCCGTCGGTCCACGACTGCACGTTGTGGGTGGTGACGTGCCGGTAGAGGCTCGCCTGCATGGCGGCCCGCCGGTCGGCCGACATGGTCAACGCGCCGTCGATCTTCCGGGCGACGTCGCCGAGGTCCCAGGGGTTGATGTGGATGGCGTCGCGGAGGCTGCCGGCGGTGCCGCTGAACTCGGAGAGGATGAGGGGTCCGTGGCCGTGCTTCTGGCAGACGACGTACTCGAGGCTCGTCGTGTTCATGCCGTCGCGGACCGAGGTGATGAGGCCGATGTCGGCGGCGCGGAGCAGGGCAAAGTACTCGTCCTGGCTCAGGTACTGGGGGTAGTGCTGGACGGGGGAGAAGCCGAGGCTGCCGTACTGGCCGTTGATCTTCATGACGAGCTCGTTGACGCGGCTCGCGATCTTGTCGTCGCCGTCGTCGCGCTCGGCGTTGGCGTCGACGGTGGTCGGCGACGTCACCTGGATGAGGACGACCTTTTCGCGCCACTCGGGGTAGGCTTCGAGGAAGCGCTCAAAGGCTTGCAGCTTCTGGGCGACGCCGCGGACGCTGTCGAGCCGGTCGCGGCCGACGATGATCTTCTTGCCGCCGTAGAGCTTCCTGAGGGCGTCGTGCTTTGCCGTGACGGAGTCGGCGTCGGCCCAGGACTCGACCTTGGCGGCGTCGATGCCGATGGGGAAGACGGCGACCTCGATGCGGGCGCCGTAGGCGTCGATGCCGAGGGCGTCGGAGGGGAAGCCGAGGATGCGGGTGCAGCAGCTGAGGAAGTGGCGGGCGTAGCCGTAGGACTGGAAGCCGACGAGGTTCGCGCCGAGGACGCCCTCGAGCACCTCCTTGCGCCGGGGCAGGCAGCGCAGGAACTCGCTGCTCGGGAAGGGCGCGTGCAGGAAGAAGGAGACGTACATGGCCGGGATGCGCTGGCGCAGCATGCTCGGCAGGAGCATGAGGTAGTAGTCGTGGACGACGACGACGTCGCCGGGCTTGTAGGCCTCGATGATCTTGTCGGCAAACCGTTGGTTCAGGCGGTAGTAGTCGGCCCACTGGACGCGCTCGCGTCGGCCGTCGGTCGGCTCGTGCTGCTTGTAGTGGAAGAGGTTGTAGAGGTCGTGCTGGGCGAAGCGGCGCCACCGGCCCTGGTCGGCGAGGAGGACGCCGTCGGCGTCGGCGTCGGCGTCGTCGGCGAGCCAGACGGGGATCGTGCGGATCGTCTCGCTGTGCGAGAGCTGGTGCTCGAGACGAGCCTGGTCCTGCTTCGGTATCCAGAGGCCGTCGACGAGGGGCGGCGTCGGCAGACGGGTGCTCGCGTCGAAGGGGACGGGCGCCGAGAGGGCGTTGAGGGAGGGGCGGGCGGCCGAGGTCGAGGCCGAGGACGACGTCGGGTCGGAGGCGGCGGCGGGCGGTTCGATCTCGCCCGTCCAGGCGACGACCGTGTGGTTCCAGGGGGTCGCGTCGGAGGAGAGGTAGGCGAAGGAGTCGAAGAGGGCCGACTGGCCACGGCGGGGTTTGAGGTCCTGCAGAGGTCGTCGGTTAGCGGAGCGAAGCCCACGGGGTCGGGACGGCCTCGGCCTCGCCGCACGCGCACCCAGTCAGCCCCCTTGTGGTAGGTCAGGGCGTGGGGGATGTTGAAGGTGGCCGAGATGATGTTGCCCGTCAGGGCGAGGTCAGGGTCGGCGGCGCGAATCTCGGAGAGAGACTCGCGGCGCGCCATGGTCGGCAGGAGCGGCAGCAGGCGGCGTCGACGGCGTGTCGCGGATGGATGCTATGACGGGGCGACGATGACGATATTTTGCGGCGGCGAAGCGGGGGAGGGGGGGTTGAATTTCAAAGGCCCTGACCGCTTCGGCGAGGCAAGCTCTGGCGGGCACCAGCCGGGGGCGAGCGACGGCGTGTTGGTGCCGGACGACAGGGTGAGAGAAGGGAACGGAGACGGAGGTCGGCGTCGGCGCAGGGATCAAGGTGCATTCGGATCCGTCGACGGGAGCGGCATGCCCGACTGGGGGATGGTGGTGATGGAGGAGAGGGCGAGAATGGAGGTTGAGGTTGGGGATGCTTCAACGTCGCACCGCCCGGCAGTATTAAGGATAGCAGCACAAGTACAGCACAAGTACAAGTACTTGGGATGGCAGCTCCCCCGCACTGTGGGTGGGCCTACGGCAGCTGTGACAGGGCCCAGTACGCTGCTTGCACTGTAGATGTGTGTTACTTGCACTGTAGATGTGTGTTACTTGCACTGTAGATGTGTGTTACTTGCACTGTAAATGTGTGTTACTTGCACTGTAGATGTGTGTTACTTGCACTGTAGATGTGTGTTACTTGCACTGTAGATGTGTATCACTTGCACTGTACGGAGTAAATGTGTATCACTTGCACTGTAGATGTGTATCACTTGCACTGTAAACATGTATTGCTTGCACTGTACGCATGTATTACCTGCACTGTAAACGTGTACGTGCAAGTACAAGTACAGTACCTACGGGTACGTGCCCTATTCCGTGACAGCCTCGTAACCGGATGTCAAGGTGCCGACAGACTGTTAGGGTAGCGATCATGTGAAGCACCTTCGTTCCGGTCAGTAATATATAATGCAAACACAGTAGCTATTCAAACATAACACAAGGCATTGTGTAGTGTTTAATATAAGAGCCTGTAGAAGTACAAAAAGCTAGTACATACAACAGTATGTATAGAGTCAAAAAGCTAGTACATATAACAGTATGTGTTGAGTACAAAAGGCATACTAGACAGTAAGGCACTATTACGCTAATATATATTGTCGCTTAACATGTATTGCTACTCAACATACATTACTACTCAACATACATTGCTACTTCAATATATATTGCTACGTAACATATATTGCTACTTAAAAGGCAGCGATTGAGGCAGCGATTAAGGCAGTGATTAAGGCAGTGATTGAGGCACGATTGAGGCAGCGATTGAGGCAGCGATTGAGGCAGTGATTAAGGCACGATTGAGGCAGCGATTGAGGCAGCGATTGAGGCACGATTGAGGCAGCGATTGAGGTAGCGATTGAGGCAGCGATTGAGGCAGCGATTGAGGCACGATTGAGGCATGATTGAGGCAGCGACTGAGGCACGATTGAGGCACGATTGAGGCACGATTGAGGCAGCGATTGAGGCAGTAATTGAGGCAGATAGAGGTGCAACGAGAGTTGGTATTATTTATAGAGCGATCATTAGGTACGACAGTACAGTATATTGAGAAGTAACAGCTGTTGGTTGTACAAATGACTGTTAACTATATATAAGACTATTAACTGTATATAATGTTATGATATTAGGCTTTGCCTAATAGTGCTATGTCCTAGGATAGAGTCACGTGCAGAAGCACGTGACTTGCTCGCCCTATGACTAAGCGGGCATTGGAGTATAAGTACTCCAATGCCTTGAACTTCGAGTTAGAGTTCTGTAGATTTCTTAACAACTCTTTCCGACCACTAGATACTGGTAGTACTAGTGACTCCATAACACATATATGCTATGTAAGGACATAGAAATAATGGACTGATTCTAGTATCAGATGCTTGAGGTGTATATATTTGTGTTTCTTGAGAGCTACATAGACTTGACATCTTATTGCTACCCTAGAGCTGCTCTTCCTGTTTCTGGGTTTTTTTTTTTGGTTAAGCAGTACCTAAGTGAGCTGCTGATGGCCCTTGAGGCACAGTATGGCCCGATGCATAGCTGGGCGAGCGGAGACTGCAAACAAATACGCCGCCTAACCAAACGCACCGCTACCCTAGCTATAGGGCGGCGAAAAGAAAGGAAAGGATAAAAGTTTCCGCCCAATGCGTGTAGCCGAATCCCCAAATCCCCGACGAAACTTGCAAAACTTGCATTTTTCGTTGAGGAATATTTTGCAGCCGCCCAGGCTCCTATGCGGCCGATACAACATCGTATTCGTCGACTCATTCGTTCCGCCGTATGCTCGTATTCTTTACGACCCGCTTGGCGCGCGGCGGCAGATCCTTTTTATAGCACCTTTTTGACTCGACGATCGGTACCTAGGCGGGGGCGCCCGTACTAATACGCCTAGGTTTTCCGAAAAAGCAGACGGCTAGGCTAGTTCCGGCACCGGGGCAGGATGAGTATAACCTGCTTGCTCAGGGGCTTAATATCAGACGTTAACAAGTACGAAACCTACACCGCCCAGTCACCCATTCCAATTAACTGCTCCCCCCTTGCCTGGTGGCTACAAGATGAACAACAGGAGCGCTTTCCTCGGCTTTCAAAGATGGCAATAGACATTATCTTAATACCCGCCATGTCTGCTGATCCCGAGCATACATTTTCCGGAGCACGGCGTACAATTTCATGGGATCGAATGCTCCTTGGAGCATCAACTATTGAAATAGGGGAGTGCTTAAAGAGTTGGATTCGCTGCGGAATAGCTGCCGGGCTACTCCGTACAGGCAGAGCAGAGGTGGTCGAACACTACGTGCCTATACCAAAGGAGGGCAGCGCCAAGGCTTTAATGGAGGATATGGAGCCTTAATGTTATTTCCCGTATGGCAATTCTTGATTTAGTTCGCCATACAAAAATAGATCATACATAATAAGTCATATAGGTCCGTATATCGTATGATTAGAAAGCCTGCGCTGCGGTAAGACGGCTGCAAGATAATGCCGGAGCGTCACCAAATATTGAAGCCGAAAATAACCATAAGAGCTGCATGATGATGATATGTTCTCCGTATTTACCATACGATTTCATGCAGGCGGCTACATTAATTTTTCAGCTACAGCAAGTGCAGAAGCTCCAAATACGAAGTAGATATGAGCACAATCCGGCATGTCCATAGCCAGAACACGAGCTCATGATTCTCTGCTAGTATAAATAACGTGATGCCTCAAAAGTACGAGACATTTGGAGTATTAAAAAGCAAAGTTGTAGATTTAGGCAACCCGCTTTCAAACTACTTCCTTCAAATATCTTATTTGAAGAACCGGTCTCACCATGCGCTTCGTTAACACTCTTCTTTCGGCTCTCCTCGCCGTCTCTGTGGCCGCACAACCGATCCGAAAACTGACCAGGGAAAACTTATTGCAGGCTATGGAGCGTGCTAACAATGATGTGGCCAAACTGGGGAAAAAAATGACACTCATTGTTCAGGGTGGTGCCGTGAACGTTATACTCCAAAACCGTGATGAGACCGAAGATATGGACTTTATAGTGTCCGGCTGTAACCCTATAGGAAACTCGGCAAAATGTTCTTCGGACATCAAACTGCTCCGGCCCATTTTTTATACGGCTATGAAAGGTGTGCAACCGGAAAGGGCATCAAGCTGGACCGACGACACAATCAAGAACTTTTTCATCATGAATGCCGCCCTTTATGAACGGTATATGTCGGAGGCCGAGGCGCAGGGCACCGTGCTTGCCGGGATGCTTGAAGGCAGCGCTGGCATAAAGTTCATCTCCGCGCCGTGGGACTGGCAGTTTGTGGGGAAAATGCAGAAAATGGAGAAGATGGAGGATTCGAAAATGGCATACAACCTCGAGGACGCCGGCTTTTACCTCCGGAAGTGGCTCGAAATGAAAAACATGGTTTCGATCAACTATGCCGGCGTGAAGGGTTTGTTCAAGTCATGGGGCAGGAAAGAACCGGTGAACCTAATCGAATTATGCAAGGAGGTTAACGTTAAATCGGGAGCCAACTTGATTGAACTATCCGAAAGCATAGATGGTGCCGAGTCCCGCGACAAGGAGCCGGCATCCAACGTCGCAAAGCCCGGGGCGGCCTTGGACGCCCCTCGGTTCGCCTTTTACGGCGACTTTGTACTGCCAGCCGTGGCCAAGCAACAAGGCGGATTCGTCCCTTCAGCCGACTCCCTACTCAAGAAGGGGGCAGCTGCTCAGTCAGAGCTTGAGATGGCCGCCAAGCTGCCCCTGAACACCCCAAGCTTCTTTCTTCCGACGTCCCAAGACTTCGGAACCGCAGCCAAGCGGGCGGCACACGAAGCCTCCAAGCACACCCCAGGCCACTACGGCGTAGTTTACGTCGTCCATGCCACGCCAAACATGGTCGACGCAGCGAAGTCGGTTGGTCATGGGAAGGCAGTCACTCCGAGACAAGAATTCGTCGTAGCCGGGGGCATTAAATGGTCACAAGTTCTCGGCTGGGCCCAGATTCCACACGACTACGCTCCGCCTGCCTCTTTGGCCGTTAATGGAAAGGCGGGACTACGTGACTACTTTGAGAAAGCCTTTCGAGAAGGAACGCCCCTTTTTCAGAAAAACGAAGACTATGACAAGCAGTTCGACGCATATACGGCCAATACAGAGGCACAGCCAAAGCTATCAAACTCGGGGCAACATCTCCAGCAGCTTGAGGAATTTATGCAGGTTAATGGGCTAGCCGTGGGCTGGAGTGGGAAATTCCCCCTGATTCCAACTGCCGAAGGCGACCCTATCTCTGGCAAGGAATCTGTCAAGAACGCCATCCCAGCACCAAACGAAGAGTCCTGGCTCAAGCAGACATGGGGCTTTATTGAGAGACATAAGATAGCAATTGCCCTCCTTCCAGCGGTGGCAGCAGCAAATCTCATCCCTGGTCTTGGCGAGGTCGCCGACGCCACCGAAGTCGCAGCGCTAAGTGTAGACGCCGTTGATGCCGGCGGACTGCTGGTCGAAGGCGTATCGGCTGCTAGCGAAGGCGACGTTGTATCACCGAAGGTATCAACAAAGTTCAAGGTTCCGAACGCTCCTTGAAGTGTTTGGAGGTTTTTTGAGAAGTGGTCTAATTTGGACCTTTCTATTACTCGAAGCTGTGTACAACATAGTATTGTTGGTTCGGTTCTGGGGGAAAACTGGTAGCGAAATCTCTTTTGATGGATTCAATTTGGTACGAAAGAAGGGAAAAGAGGTTGCCCTTGAGCGGCCACTTTTATCCTCTCCGTAATCGTATGGAGCACGATTACGTAATCCTAATCTACTCTTAGTCACTATGTACATAGAACACACAGATCCCATAGCCAATTGCTATCGATAACCACGAGCCAAGCTTACATGTACTGCACTCGTAGTTGTAAGTACTCGGTACATACTGGTACAACCCTCCTCTGCAGAGCGGCTATATTACGGATATACTCACTATAATACTCGGTACTCGACTTGCGTACGCCGTACATTGAGCAATACACACGTTCTCCGTGCATGCAAGAGATGCAAGTACGGTAGGGTGTCAAAAGTACTGATTCATTTTTGTAGTGGTAGCAAAAGGTCGATTCACTCTGTAGTTGTACTTGCCTGTCCAAACAATTAATACCGAGTACTCAGTCGCTGTAGTGGTACTTGACTGTCCCAAGCAATTAATACAGAGCACTCAGTCGCTGTAGTGGTACTTGCCTGTCCCTGCAATTAATACCGAGTACTCAGTCGCTGTAGTTTTACTTGCCTATCCCAAGCAATTATTACGGAGCACTCAGTCGCTGTAGCTGTACTTGCCTGTCCCAAGCAATTAATGCCGAGTACTAGTACCTACTAGGTACTCAGTCGCTGTAGTGGTGCTTGCCTGTCCAAAGCAATTGACAAGTACTAACAGAGCACTCATTCGCTGTAGTTGTACGTACTGGCCTGTCCCAAGTAATTAATACAGAGCACTCAGTCGCTGTTGTTGTACTGGCCTGTCCAAAGCAATTGACAAGTACTAACAGAGCACTCATTCGCTGTAGTTGTATGTACTGGCCTGTCCCAAGCAATTAATAATACCAAGTCCTCAATCGCTACAGGTACTTACGTCAGTTGGTGCAAGTACATAAAGGTATTCTAAGTACTTATGCAAGTACAAGCACTCAAGTACTCCGTCAAAAAAAGTACTTACTTACATGTACTCCGTCCTCCGTACTCCGTACAGTACTGACTGTAACACGAACTGTACAGTAAACTCCGTCCGAAACCCCGCGCCCTCACGTGACGCGCCGCCAGCCTCGCTGCTCTGCTCCGGAGTTCCTCCCTCACCTTACCCTCCTCACCCGGACATCGGCCGACGATCAGCCATCGCCATACGCGTCTTCGGATTCGCAGCCTCATCGCCATGTCTGCCTCGACATCTCCACCACCCTCGCCCTCCCAGCAAGTTGCCGTCTCCGCCGCCGCCGCCGCCCACGCCCACGCCCACGCTCATGCCTACGCGAGCAATGGCCTCGAGATCCTCCAGGCCGCCAGCGATGCCGCCGCACATGCGAACCGCCAGGCACTCCAGGATGCCGCCGCCGCCGCCGCCGAGCACGTCTCGCCCCTGACCCAGCAATCTCTTCCTCCGCCGCCGCCGCCGCCGCCGCCTCAGCAGCAGCAGCACCAGCAGCAGCAGCATGAGCATCAGCATCAGCAGCAGCAGCAGCATGAGCATCAGCAGCAGCAGCAGCAGCATGATGCTCTTCCTCCGCCACACCAACATCCGTCCCTGCCCCCGCACCAGCAGCACCAGCATCAGCAGCACATGCACCAGCACCAGCAGCAACAGCAGCAGCTCCTCGCCGCCGCTCCCGGTGCCGTCATGCGCGACCCGACCATCAACCCCAAGCTCACCCGCCTCCGCCGCGCCTGTGACATGTGCAGCATGCGCAAGGTCAAGTGCGACGACTCCACCATCCCCTGCAAGCCCTGCCGCGAGCTCGGCGTCGACTGCACCTCGGACCGCGAGACGAAACGCCGCGGCCCCCCCAACAAGCACGCCGAGGCGGCCAAGGCTGCCAAGCGTGCCCGTGCCGCTTCCGCCGTCTCCCCGGCCGCGCCCCTGACCGCCGCCGTGCCGTCGCCCCGGAACGCGGCCAAGACGCTCCTCGACATCTCGTCCGAGGCGGCGCTCGACGCCGAGTCCATCGCCCCGATGCCCGTCCTCGAGCTCCTCGTCGACGACTTCTTCGCCTACCTCCACCCCCTCGCCCCCTTCCCCCACGAGCCGACGTTTCGGGAGTCGTTTGCGAGCCGGGACGACCGCACGCGTCCCGAGTTCCTCGCCCTCCTCGCGAGCATGATTGCCGCCCTCGTCGCCTCCTTTCCCCGCAGCGCCCGGGAGCACCTCAAGTCGCAGCACGGCGTCCACCTCTTCCCCAAGGCCGTCGTCGTCGTCGAGAGGTGCCGCGACATTGCCCTGCACGCCCGCGGCGGCCGCTGGGTGCTCAAGCAGCCCAAGTCGCTCGACGACGCCGCCGCGAGCTACTTTCTCGGCCTCGCCTCGGCCCACTGCCACCAGTGGAACGCGTCCCGCCACTTCATGGCCGAGACGCTCACCCTCATCCGCGAGCTCGGCTTCAGCCGTCCCGCCCACCCCGGCGACCTGCCGACCTTTGGCGACGAGGTGGCCTACTCGCCCGACGCCGCCGAGGCCCCGCGCTTCAACCACGTCAAGGACGAGACTGGCAAGCGCATATTTTGGTGTCTGCTGCTCGCCGTTCGGTACGTCTGCCTCGTCCTCTCTCCGTCTCTCGCCCTCCTTGTCTCCGTCTCTCGCCCTCCTTGTCTCCGTCTCTCGCCCTCCCTGTCTCCGTCTCTCCCCTTCCCTGTATCTGTCTCCCCCCCTCTCTGCCTCTCTCTGCATCTCCCCCCCCCCTCTCTGCATCTCTCTCCCCCTCCCCCTCGCTAACCCACGCTCCGGCCAGGTCCTTTTCGCAGCTCGGCGCCTCGCACTCGGACCTCATCATCGCCCCTTCGACGCCTAGCCTGCCCTATCCGGCGTACCCGGAAAACGTCGACGACGTCTGCGTCGTCGCCCGCGACATCGTCCACCAGCCCGACGGCGCCGTCACCCTCCTCACGGGCTTCCGCTTCGCCATCGACATCTACACCACCATGAACGGCGTCGTCAGCCTCGAGCTCGCCTACGGCATGAGCACCCTCCCCTGGCCCGACCAGCGGCTGCTGCTGCGCGACGGCCTCCTCGCCGCCAAGGGCATCATCGACAACCTGCCGCCCGAGCTGCAGCTTGGCAGCCACGCCGACGCCGACGACGCCGACTCGCTCGCGAACCTCGACGACTCGGGCCTGCAGTACGTGCCGCCCCTCTGGCCCGAGCCCCAGCCCGCCCACGACATCCGCGTCGCCATCAAGGCCGAGCCGTCGCGTCGCCGTCGGCTGCAGTACGAGATTCAAAAGGCCAACCTCTTCGTCTCCCAGCTCGCCACCCGCTCCTACTTTGTCGAGCTCTACTTCAACCTGCGCGACGTCTACCTCCGGGACCCGCAGCAGCAGGCCATGGGCCAGTCCGACGAGGAATCGGCCCTGCGCGACGCCGACGACAAGGACATCCTCGACCTCATGTCGCAGGAGCGCGAGCTGCTCGTCCAGAACCTCCTCACCGTCCTCGGCCTCGTCTCGCAGCGGAACCTCGAGCCCAACGGCGGCTCCATCATCAGCAAGATCCGCCAGCTCGCCTCGACCCTGCTCGCCGACGCGCCCGAGCGCAAGGGCCCCTTTGCCCTCAAGGCCGAGGAGGCCCTGTCGGAGCTCGTCGCCGTCCTGCTCAAGCTCGAGGGCACGGGCTTCGCCGCCGACGGCCGGGCGCCCGACCCGAGTCTCATGACGGCCGAGGACGAGGAGGACGAGCTGCGGCACTGGGCCGACCTGCGCGAGCATCAGCTGCGCTTCGCCGCCAACGGAAGCTACGCCGCCGATCTGTGAGGCGGACCGAGGACGATGCGACGACGGCATGCCAACCGCCGCTCGTGGCGTGGCGTGGCCGTCTGCCTTTGCGTCATTGCTGGCACTACTTGACGACTGCTTACATAGGGATACTCCAAAAGCCTGTTTCTTCCTTGCTCCCCTTGGCCGTCTCTTTTTCGTCCCGTCCACGGTCGAGGCCAAGCGACGACGGCGACGGATGCAGACCACGAACCTTTCTCGTCGTCTCACGCCCGTCCGTGCCTCGCCCTCTCCATGCGTTCATCCGCCTTGGCCATCCTCATCGCCCGCACTCGCGCACTGTAGTCCTCCTCCCAGGTCTTCCCAAACATGGCCCACATGAACTCGACCCAGGAAACGAGCCTGTGACGGGCTCCCGTTAGCGTTGCCTCGGTCGCCGAGACGTCGGCGCTCGGCGAGGCGTACTCACACCAGAAGGGCTTGTCCCGGGATGAAGATGAATCTCCAACGCGTCTCCGCCGCGTGCTGGATGATGTAGACGAGGCACACCGTCTCGAAGACGGCAATCAGCAGCCCGGCGACGGCGTGCGCCGTCCAGTGCATCACACATCGACTGCGCCCGCTCAGGATGGATACCAGGTGTGCCGTCACCGCCGTGAACCAGATCAAGGCGACGAGGCACTGGGCGTTGTGCTGTCAGCGCCGTGCTTCTACCTCTCCGACACGTGCCGTCATGCGCAGGGCCCTCTTGCATCTTCTGCCTGCACATACTCTCCTTGCATCTGCGTGCGGGTGCACGGAGCCAGCGAGACAGGTTGGGGGGGGGGGGGGGGGGGGGCACGCAACGTACCGCTGAGCCCGTCCAGATGCCCAACCGACAGTGTGTGCTATCATTGTTGGCACACTGTCCCGATAGGAACCAGACGTTGAACGAGCCCAAGGCCAGGGGAGACGAAACCGCCAGGCATCTGGCCACGGCGGCCATGCGGAACAGGTATATCGACACAAGCGTCATCGATGTGTTGATTTCCTCGCCACTCGACGCACTCTCTGCTTGGGTAGACTCTGTCGCCGCTACCATGAACGGCGGGTCCCCCGGCGTCATGCCGTGTCTGGGCATCATCGGCGAGAGTGCGGAACGAGGATGGGAACGAGGACGGCACAGAATGAGGGCGAAGATGCTAGCTTCGTGGTGCTCGCGGGGCTTTGCTGTGCTACGTGCTCCTCGGGACCGGAGGGTGAGATGGCGAACCGGCGTTGGAGAGCGGGCGGGCGGTGGGAGAGAAGAGAGTACAAGGTGCCAGCAATGTGTTCGAAACAGGGGTGAGGTTGACCGTGTCGACGCACCTACCGCCGTCGGTGGTTCCCACCCGTCGTATCCCTCCAGCAGGAAGCTCAGTCCACACGGGACGGAGAAGGAGTCGACGTTGCTCGGAAGGCGTTGCTCACGACGTACGACTTCCACCGCGCCCAGGACAACATGAGCGTACACCCCCTCCTTCCTCTCCTCTCATCGTTTCGTCCCCTCCCTCCGCCTCGCCCTCCTTTGGCGTCGAGTGCGATGGAAAAGATACGAGCATCACCGGCGTGGCGCCGGGAGCCGCCGGGGGCTGCCGGTGATGGTTTGGCACGCTACGGCCCCACACCTTCCGGGTGGAGCTTGATTGATCCGGAGATATCCGGCCTCGCCGGAGACGCCGTGATCAGCAGCCCTGCACCACAGGTGCTTCGAGCAGCTGGCCGACCAGGAACCAGTCGGTAGCCCGACACACGCCCAGTACGCCTGTAGTCGAGCGGGCTGCCGTCGACAAGATTGGCAGGCCGTCTGGGGGCACTTACAACGAGGCCCTGCTCACGGTCGCCTTTGGCACAGGCAAAGCAGGCATCTCGTCCTCCCGACCGTACCGGCTCAACGGCTGCTTGGCACATTCGCATCGACTCGCACGCATAGGCCATAAAGACATGATCATGTACGCAAACGTCCACTGGCACCGTCCATGGCACCATCCATGAGCAAAATAATCCATGTTGCTATCAAATCCCAATCCCAAGCACCCGCGCCGCCGTGTATGTTCTGTATATATATGTATGTGCACCATGAACCCAAACACCCAAAAGACCCGCCGCTGGGCAACACCGGGGAGCAACGGCTCCGCGTGTATGCAAGTATCGGGGTATAAAATCCATGACAAACGAGAGGTCCGGGCCTCCAAAGAAAAGTCCCTTTGCGCCGTCGGCTCGCGCCTGGAGCGGCAAGTGCTGCGATGCGCCGACGGGGACGAGGCCAACCTCATCGATCCAGCGACGGCAAACGGTACTCCCCGGTGACGCGGCGACGGCGCCACGGCTCACAAGGCGAGTTTGATCATCCTTCATGCCGTTGGCCGTCGATCAGACCACAACGCGCATGTGCCCGACTCCCAGCAGGATGGTGTAGTTTTGGTGGGTGCGAGGTTCTCATCACTCGTCAGAGGAGCGCGTCCCCGCGTAAAGCAGCGCTGTAAAACACGCTCAACCAAGGAAAGTAGGGGAATGGAGACGGCAAGGTCACGGGCGAGCTCCGTCTCGTCGGCTCTCCGGCCGGGCGCTGCCCACGGTGGCCGGGAGGACGAGGGCCACCCGGATGCCGAGACGGTCCATCGGAGCGTCGAGAGAGGCTCAGCGGAAGCAAGCGGGAACGCGAACGGTCGAAAAATGAACGAGGGTTGGGCGGAAACCGAGACGAAAGGTCATTGTCGGCACCAGCCAGGTGGGTCGGTCAGAGGTCAGGTACAAGGAAATTCGTCACCAGTGCTGCCGTGAAGGGATTTCAAGTCGAGTCCTCAGTGTTGAAGGAAGCTCGAGCAAGGCGAGGCTCCTCTTCGTCGCGGGGAGGAAAGGAAAAAGGGTGGGTTCGAGAAAAAGGGTTGGTTCGAGGCTTAGTAGGCCGCCGCGGCCGTGCCCTCGCTCGTGGCGACGGCCACGAGAGCCTCGAGCCGGTCGAGCGCAGCGTCGTCCTTCATATCCTGCTGCTTCGACGATCGCTCCCGTGCGGGGAACCCAAAGGCGCCGTTGAGGTTGGGGTGCACGATGCGGTCGGCGTGGGCGCCGCGCGGATCCTGCGCCGCCGGCAGGGTGCCGTTGGCGTGCACCGCCGGCCCGTGGTACCAGGCGTGACGCTTGCCCTCGGCCTGCGAGATGGAGGGGGCCGACATGGTCTGCTGGTGCAGCGAGTGGCCGGCCCTCGGCGGCGCGTGGCCCTGGCGCGAGGGCGGCACCTGATGCTCGAAGCGCACCGTCGTCGGGTTCTGGCGCGCGTGCTCGGCCTGGGCCTGGACGGCCCTGTTGGCGTCCGAGGCCCAGGCGCCGGCGGCGTCGCGTCGCGGCGGCGACTTGCGGCCGATGTCGAGGCGCGTCAGGCCGCGCTGCAGGCTCGCGTCGTACCTGTTGAGGTTCCGGCGCTCGTCGGGGTGCGGCAGGTCCGAGGGCGCGTGCGACGGCGGAAACATGGAGTGGCGACGGACGGGTTCGCCGTCGACGGACATGGGCGACGGGTTGCGCGGCGGCAGGGGGTCGAAGGACTCGATGCCGGGGAGGCGAAAGGACGTCTGCGTCGACGACGGCGTGGCCATGGGCGGCGGCGGGTTCGGCCGCACCGACTGGCTCCCGACGGCGCTCAGCTGGCTCGGGGGCGGGTTGGCGTTGGCGCCGTGGTAGCCGCGACTGTCGGGGTGCCAGGTCCGACGGCGCCAGGCATCGTCGGCGGCGGCGGCGGCGGCGGCGGCGGCGGCCGAGTCGCGCCTCCCCCAGGCCGACGACGACGGCGCCGTCGAGCCCGTGGGCGAGTGGTAGGTCGGCGCGTGGCCGCCGTTGACGAGGGCCGGACCGTAGGCCGACTGCGGCGGCGGGTTCGGCTGGTGGGCGTGGGCGGCGTGGTAGGCCGAGGGGATGCTCAGGCGGCGGCCCGGCGGGCTCTTGCCCGGGACGTAGACGCTCTGGGAGCGCGAGTGCGACGAGATGGGCGAGACCATGCCCGAGCCCCACCGCGGGCTGCTCTGCGTCGTCGAGAAGGTGGCCGACGTCGGGGTGCCAAAGTCGCTCGGCGAGGGCGGACGGTACGAGTACGGGCCGTCGAGGGCGTGGTAGGACTCGAGCGAGTGGCGGGAGCGCGGGTCGGAGCCGACGACGAGGGGCGACGGGCGGCGGCGCAGGTCGGGCGGGCCGGCGTAGGAGGAGCCCATGGAGCTGATGCTCGCGATGCTCGACGTCGACAGCGACTTGGAGTGTCCGCGGACGGGGCCGCCGGCGCTGCCGCCGGTGGAGGCGCGGGCGCGGTTGCCGGCCTGGCGGACTCGCTCGGCGCGTATGTGACGCTGGAAGCGCGAGCCCGTGGCGGCGAGCGAGTCCATGGGGATGTCCTCGTTGACGTGCACCGTCTGGGCGTGCTGGCGCAGGTTGTCGAGGCGGGAGAAGCGTCGGGAGCAGTGGCACTGGAAGGGCCGTTCACCCGTGTGCTTGCTGGCGTCGGACCGTCAGCGGCGGGCACGGCGACGGGGCAGGGGGCGACGGGGCAGAGGAGAGGGAGAGGGGAGAGACAGCAGGCTCACCGAATGTGTCGCGCGAGGTGCTCGCTCCGCGTGAAGCTCAGGTTGCAGGGCGGGTAGTCGGTGCAGTAGAAGCGCTGGGATTTCTTCTTCTTGCTCGACTTGGAGCCGTCGGCGTTGACGCTCTCGTCGTCGGAGCCGTCGTCGGCGTGCTCCTCGCCGGCGTCCGACTCGTCCATGTCGACATCCATCGACTCGCCGGGCACCATCGTCGACGGAGCCTCCCGGCGCGGCGAGACGGAGGCGGAATCGGGCACGCGGACGCCTCGAGGAAAGGCGTCGGTCGGCAGCGGTTTCTGGCCCGAGGCGGCCCCGGCAAACGTCGCCCTCGTCGGCGTCGCCCCGTCGTCGGGGGGCGTGACGACGGCCTCGGTCGGGGCCGACGGCGTCACCGAGTCTTTGTGCATGGTTTCGGCCGCCGGGTTGGCGTTGACGGATAGGGGGTTGACGGGTTGGAAAGCGGCCATGGGCGTCGGGACGGGCGGCGACGCAGCTTCTCCGACCCTCGGTGGCGAGTCGAATCGACGGTCGGCCTATGCTCTTTGCATCCGGCGACGACGGCGTGCTCGGCGGCGAGCGAGCGTGGACGACGGGCGAGCGTGGGAGGACGGGCGAGCGTGGGCGACGGGGCGAGCGTGGGCGACGGACGAGTGTGGGCGACGGACGAGCGTGGGAGGCGGGGGGGTGGTGGTCGATCCGAGCGGCGAGCGAGCGGGTGGCACGAGCTGCTGCGACGGCGGCGGCGAGTCGTGTCGGGTCGTCGACCTCGCCGTGCACTCGCTCCGGACGGCGGCAGGCTCAGGAGGAGGGGAGAGGGACGAAGGAGGCCGAGATGGCGAGCTTCGATGGTCGTGGGCCGCGATGTGCGTGTCGGCGTGGGAGGTGGGAGAAGGGGGAGGAGGAGCGGCGGAAGAAGAGGAAAGGGCAAAAGGGAGGGGAGCAGTCGAGGTGGATAACGGATTGGGTGCGAGATGACAGGCGCCCGCCCGTCCCTGTCTGCGTCTGGCCATGCGTCGAGGTGGGCGGGCGGGCGGCGGGGCAGCATGGACGCCAGGGCCTGAAGGCTAGCGCTCAGTGTGCCCACCGGCAAGCTGCTAGGCAGGTAAGTGATCGATTAGGTACCTAGCCAGCAGGCAGGCAGGCGTGCGAGGCGGCCAAGGTCGCCAAGCTAGAGCTGCTAGAGGGAGCTGCTAGAGGGAGCTGCTAGAAGAGCTGGCGAGGCACGACGGGTCGGGTGCAGAGGGTGGGCACCAAAGGGGCGGCGCAGAAGGTACCGCAGGCACTAGGCGCTGCTCCGTACAGCGGCGGCGAAAGGCCCCTAGGCAGCTTGCGTTTGACTTTTTGTCCGCTCCTCGCTGAGGTTCGGAAGCGGAAACGCAAGCAGCGAGGGCGGTGGGTGGGTGCGGGTGCGGGTGGAGCTGATTGGGGGAGCCGCAGCAGGCGTGCGGCGCGAGGCCTGCGATTCGTCCAGCCGGCGGCCTGTGCCTGCAGGAACAGAATCAATGCAAGCACACCCAGCGGGGGGGGGGACTGTAAGCTCCAGCAGTCGACACTGCACAAGTACTCTGTGCCCAGGTTCAGCGTACTTGATGTACATGTAAGTAAGTAGAGTGCTGCGGTAGGTAAGTAGGTGCAAGTAACGGAGCAGAACATGTACTTACATGTACCCTCCGCACGTACCCAGCAGGCACTCTCGCGCACGAGCACCCTACTTGGTACCCTACCTCATAGCTGTAAGTAAGTACGGTAAGTAATACTATACCTAGGTAAGTATGTAAGTACCTCCAGCAAGCAATTACGGAGTACGGGGTGCCAGCAATTACGGCGTGCCGCTTGCAAGCACACCCACACCCGCATGTACTTGTTTGTACAACTACAACACACACAGCACAGCACAGCACAGCACACACAGCACAGCACAGCACAGCACAGCTCAGCACATGTTCGTGCCCGCACCGCACAGCACATGTTCGTGCCCGCACCACACACGGGCTCGTCGACATGCGCAGGCACATGCACGCGCGCATCATCTCCTTGGGCGGCCGTCGAGCCCATGTCCGCCCTGCCCCTTTGCCGTTCGGCTGCCGTCGTCGGCCGTGCTCCCGTGGGGTCGACGTCAGGTCGCATCATCGATTCTGGTGCCCGATGGAGCATCGGCCGAGGGTCGACGGATGATGGACGAATGACGTGCACGCGAGCCTCGTCGCAGGTGCGCCGGGAGCGGACGCCGAACCGCGGCGGCGACAGCTTCGGCGGCTCGCCGGGCTCCCACCCGCCAGCGCTACCTCGACGTCGAGCGCAGGCTCGTCGACGCTATTGGTGCCGAGCTGCTAGGCATCAAGCGGGTTAGCGAGGGCAGGTAATAGTGCCGTCGGCATACTCGAGCGCAGCATGGTGCGGTCCCGGATCCGGCCCAGACGACGGCCGTCCGTTTTGGGCACTCCGGCGAGGCACGCTGCCCTGGGAGGCAGGCTGGCGTAGATGCGCCACGACGACGGCAGGCACAGCTTCCGCCGGTGACCTATGGTGCTCGTCATCGGGCGCCAGCCGCACCTTTGTTTCGAGCGCGCCATCACCAGCGACCTACCGTAGCCGGCCAAAGTACACGTCGCTCGTGCTAGCGCTCGCCGCCGAGCTGGGTAGGTACTCGGTCCATCGGTGGGCGTGGCCAGATGGGTACGGCGACGGGCGAGGGCCGGCGACGACGCCGACGGGGCATCGTGCCGAAGTAAAAATGGTCGCTAGCGAAACCTACTTGGTGCGAGGCGAAAGGCTTCCCAGGACCTGCGGACGGTCCGAAAAGGCACAAGCGTCGCGTCTCAGCTTCAAACGTCGAGCCGGATCGACGCCGTCCATGGCCACACGCCCCGTGCCAGGGGGCAGGATCTGCTCCGACGATCTTGATGGCGGACCATGGTCTTGACGGCACACGGAGCTCTTGACGGAGCTCGCATTTGGTCAGCATGTGGAAGAAGAAGGATGGTCGAGTACTTGCCTAGTACTCGCAGGCACCATTTAGAGCAGAGGCCTTTCTTACAGGAACCGGCTCGGCACCGGCACGCAGATGCACCCAACCGCCCATGCACTGCGCGTGGCGGTACTCTGCACTCGGCACCTACACCTGGGTGCATGTCATGCTTGCCGTGCATGCACTCGCACCTGCGTACATGTGCTTGCGCTTGCGAAGACGTGCCAGCACTTGCAGCCAAGGCGAGGCCGTCGGAGCAAAGGTACGGCAGCCTGCACAAGCACGGGCAGGTAGGTCATCTGCGCCTCCAGCTCCGACGCTTCTCTGGCGGGGGGGGCCAGGTACCGGCCGTACCAGCCGTGGCAGCGCCCCCTCGGCCGTCACCACCACGGCCTAGCGTTCTTCCGGGGGAGGGCTGGTGGGAGGCACGAGTGCTAGTCAGAGGCACACCACCCCATCAACTGTCAGTCGTGGCTTCAGGTGAACTCTCACGCCACCTGTCGCTCTCATCCTTCTTCCGCGTCAAGGTCGCACGCACGAAGAAGCTGGAAGTCGACAAGTGCAGCTCCCACGGCAAGTGCAGCTCCCACGGCACTCGGAAGAGTACCTATGCATGGCAACCCATCTCAGCCTGTCGCGCCGGGACCATGGCCACCCCAACGTGTGCTGTGCCGTGCCGTGCTGTGCTGTGCTGTGCCGTGCTGTGCCGTGCTGTGCTGTGCTGTGCTGTGCTGTGCTGTGCTGTGCTGTGCTGTGCTGTGCTGTGCTGTGCTGTGCCCCGCCGTGATGTGGTGTGCTGTGCTGTACTGTCCTCTTCGTCGCCGCAGGACGTCTCCGTCCCCCGTCCTGCACGCATGTCATGACATCGGCGACAACGACGGGCGACGGCCACGGCACGGCTTGCCGCGTGGATTCGTCCATTGTCGTCTCCATCCACCGAGACGGCTTCGACGGGAGGACGGTGCCCGGGAGCCGTCGGCCAGCAGCGACACGGTGCAAGCCAAGTCATGCCGCGCTCGAGGCCGGCCAAGACGAAGGCCCGGGATGTGCGTGCTCCGTGGCCCGTTCGGACAAATGCGAGCACCGCCAGGCGGATGCAGTCGGCATCACAGGTGGTCGTTCCCACGACAACTGGCCATGGCAAGCGGGCAAGATTCGGGGATCGACGACGCACGGCTCGAGGGTCGGCCATTCGTCCTTGTCGTGGCCGCTGCTGGCATGGCCCATCCGGCCGAGGCCACCATCTGCATGTGGCAAGCACGCCTGCTCGGCTCTGCTGCGCTCCGTGCAGGTACCGACCGCCATGAGACGAGGCGGCACGCACGAGGCGGTACCGGTGCTCGCCGTGCTCGCGGGCGTGCGTGCTGTCGCTTCGCGGCATGGGACGGACGTGCAGTGCCGGCATGCAAGAACATCTGGTGGCACGTATATCCAGTAGCGTGCATGCATATCGGATGGCGTGGACGCGGCGGCACGCTTGGCTCGTCTCCATGTCCGTCTCCTCCTCGAAGAGGCAATCCTCAAAAGTCGTCGTCGCTCCCCCACCCGGTCCCTGCCCACAAGCAGCAGGTCCGTAGCGGAGAGTGTGGCATCGGCAGCAGCAGCACCACCCCGGCAGCTGGGCGCGCAGGGAGCTTCCCACGGGGCGCGTCGACCTCGTCACACCCCCGTCGCCGAGCTGGGCGCCACCGATGCCGTGCCTGGGCCGAGGACGGCCTAGTCAAAGGTACGGCCAGGCACTCCACCCTTGCTGCTGGTAACAGCGGTGCAAGGCACGCCGGCTAGGGCGGGGGCGTCGGGGGCTTTTGGAGCTTGTCGCTCGGCGTCCGTCGACGACGGTGTGGCCGCCAGCGTCGTGTCCTTGGCCTTTCCCGGTCCGGCCAGCGAGGGGGACCCGCTCGAGGCGGTTTTATGGCCTGCCGAAAGCAACCGTCCGCAGGGACGAAGGAACGATGGCACGATGCGACGCGGCCGTCGGCGGCGGGATGACGGCAGCATGCCGTCGGTCGAGTTGTCGAGCGTCTTGCTGAGCGCCGCTTGCAGACGCGGCGAGGGGAGCGAGGGGAGCGAGGGGAGCGAGGGGCGAGCGAGGGGAGCGAGGGGAGCGAGGGGCGAGCGAGGGGATCCGAGGGGGAGGGGGGGAGGGGGGAGGGGAGAGGGGAGAGGGGAGAGGGGAGAGAGGGGGGGTGACGCGGCGAGCGGTGCACATGGGCAGCAGAAAGGAGCTGCGTCGGCGGAGAGCAGGCACGACCATGTTGCTGCGAGCACGGCATCTGCGCAAGCAAGTAGGGAGTACCTCGCATCGACCTGCCTCGCAAGTACAGCAGGTGTGGGCAGGAGGGAGCTGCGCTGCGGCGGAGGGCCAGTACGTACTAGGTACCTAATCCAGTGCATCGTGGTGGTGCCTTGGCATGCACTGTACCGTACTGTATCTGTGGAGTTTTGTACTGCAAGTACTGTATACAATACTTACAGTACCGTACTGGGCAAAGTACTCCGTTAGTACTAGGTACCGTACAGTACGGTCACATCAAGTCCGCACTCGGCACGGTACACATGCCGTTCGCAACTACAGTGCACCACCGTACAGTATTACTACAGCAAGTAGGTGTACTTGCACTTGCACTCCGCACCGCACAAGCACAGGAAGCATCCGCCAGCCGCGCTACGTACAAGTACTTGCCGCACAGTAATTCCGTGCACGCAGCCCCCAATGCACGGCCACGGTGCACAGTGCGGGCAGGGAATGACGGTGGCGGGTGCTGCAGCCTGGCCATGTGCCCTGCTCTGCGGCAGGCTCGTCGTGCAGAGGACGGTGGCGGGCAGCGACCCCTGCGTCTCACCATGCTGCCGACCGACGACACCTCGCGACCGACGACGGCCGGACGAGCCGGTCTCGCGAGCGTCGGCCAGCGTCGTGGGTGCGACGCCGACGTGCCATTCTCGGTGGCGTCAAGGCCGTCGAATGGACGGCCGGTTCCAGCCTTCCAGGAGGCACGACGACGAGGCCTGCGACGGTGGCACCGTGGCTGCTGCCGCCTCGGCCGCCACGCAGGGCCAGCCTCGTCGTGTTTTACTACCCGTGCTCGGCGTGTCTGCAGTCACATTTGTCCAGCGAGGATTCAGCTTTGGTACAGTGGGGTGGCAAAAATGTCGATGCAATTTGTACGAGCAGCGCTACCAAAACTGAATCGTCACTTTTGTCAAGTGACCGTGGCGCCACACGACGACAAGGTCAATCGACCCTTTCGCCACCCCACCACCGTGCCTGGTAGCGACCGTACAGCGGGGGGGGGCAAAAATGTCGATTCAATTTGTAGGAGCAGCGCCACCAAAGCTGAATCGTCACTTTTGTCCAGTGACTGCACCTAGCAGTAGACACCCAGCATCATCCAAGGCACCCACGTCGTGGCGGCACTCTGGTTCCAGCGCTCGCACGCGTTCCCGGTGATGCCGCCGCCGCCTGCCTGCCGCCGACAGTCCTGGATACCGACAGACCGATGGCCCATGCCTCGACGGGTACGAGGTGCGCTCGCTGCGTCGCGTGCTCGCTCGATCGTCGCAGCCGCCTCCGGATGGTTCCTCGCCACCGTGGCCCGCGCGATGCTCTCGGAATCGTCTGCCGTCGGCCGCCTTGCCTCTGCGTCCGCCGGGCCAAAGTCGGGCTCGAGATGGCGCGCCCCCGGCTGGGTCGAGGTCGATGCTCCCGTCGAGGCGAGCATGATACGACGGACGCTCGACGGCTAGGCCTGCACCCAAGTGCCGACCATGGGGGCCCCGAGGCTCGCCTCGTCGTCCATGCGTCCTCGTTTCGAACCTGATGCCGTCCTGAGGTAGCGTCGCCCAAACTACCGAGCGCCAAGGGCCGCCTCCCGCCCGTTTCAGTCTGGCTCCGCCGACGACGGCTCGATGAGATCTGGCAAAGGGGGACCCGCCGGCCTGGTGACAGGTCGACTGTGGCATCGGCGACGGCGCGACGATTCGTTGGGCTCGGCCGAGTCGTGCGTTTCGAACGCACCCGGCGACGGCATGCGCGCGAAGACGAAATCTCCCCGCCCGCATCACGTGCCGACGGTGGTGGCTGCCGGGCTCAGTACTCTGTATCACAGTACCTGCAGCACACCAACACGCCGTACTTACAGTACTACTAAGGTCTGGTAGGCACTGTTCCGTACTCCGCACACTTACTTGCAGCACACCAACACGCAGTGCGTACAGTACTGTTCCGTACTCTGTACACTTGCTTACAGCACACCAACACGCAGTTCGTACAGTAGGTACTGTTCCGTACTACTCTGTACTACTGTAGGCACGCTTGCAGCACACCAAGACGCGGTACGTACAGTACTAGGTAGGCACTGTTCCGTACTCCGTACACTTGCTTACAGCACACCAACACGCAGTACGTGCAGTAGGTACTGTTCCGTACTACTCTGTACTACTGTAGGCACACTTGCAGCACACCAACACGCAGTACGTACAGTGCAGCACCGTTCACGAATAATACCTGCTTGTACCTCGTGCCATGAGCACGCACACCACTTTGCACATGCATCACCCTGCAGAGCCTGCGCAATGCCGGCCCACGTACGCGCCTCAGCAGCCGACGTGCGCGTGAGCCAGCATCGGCCGGACGCAAGGTGCCTGCCTGCCTGCCTGCCGGAGGAGAGGGAGGGTCCCCGATGCGTCGTCGAATCTCGTGGCCCGCGTGGCCATGCGCGTCCGCCTCGTGCGTGCCACCGGCCGACGAACCCGACGGCCCCGAGCCTGCGTACCGTCCTGCTCCGGCCCCCTCCCTTGACCCTCCCGCGCCTGCGCCCCCCGTCGAGGTTGAGCACCTCGACAGCGGGCATCTCTACTGTACTCGCCTGCCATGCGCTGTGCTTGCAGGTGCCGGGGGCGCCTGGGACCTGACGCTGACGAACCACGAGCCCACACCGCCAGTTTCATGCGCGACATGGCCGGCGTCGACGATGCATGCAGGCGTACGGAGCCCAAGCACCCGCCACAAAGGTAAGCAGGCCCTTGCCTCGCATGCAGCTCGGAGAAAGTGTGCAGCATTCATGCAACGAATTACACCTACAAGCACATGTACCGTACGGAGCAAGTACTTGCTTGCATGCATCGCCGATCCCTTGCGTCGGCCCCATCCACGCCGCAGCCAGCATCGGCTCGCCCGCGCCCCGCCCACCCACGGGCACCGCACCACCCGGGCGCAGGCACTCACCCGACCGGCGCCGTACCTGCTTGCACCTTGGCATCTTGGCCCGTCGGCAAGGCAGATGGCCAGGTACCGCATCCTGGGCGTACGCACCGTACCGTCATCGCCGGCGTCTCCGCCCCGCGCGGCCGCGCAACGTCCTGATATCAACCCTGCCCGGTCGGGCGCGGTGCGGCGCATGTGCCTGCGGTGCGTGTGGGGACGCGCGCACCAGCCTATTCCACGAGCACCTCGTGGTCAGCACTCGTCACCACCTGCCCGGCGCAAGTGCATCTGCATTCCGCCTGCGTAGAGCGCAGCAAGCAATTACGTACTCTGTTCGCAAGGAGGAGTCCTCGCATGGCGTGCCAGTCGTGGTGGTTGAGTGCCGGCGTGCCAGCAGAGAGGGCAGCACTTTGACGGAGAGTAGAGTGCAGTACGTACCTAGAGAGCAGGATTACCTAAGGCTGGGGAGTACTAGGTATTGTTACTTGCAGAGTGCAGTACCTTCGCAGAGAGCAGTATTACCTAAGGCAGAGAGTACTTGGCATTGTTACTTGCAGAGTGCGCCGTACCAAGCACCACTAGGTACCTACCTAGTAGTAGGGAGCACAGAGTACAGCAGTAATATCAAGTAGAGAGTGCAGAGTGACGCAGTACTAGAGAGCACAGAGTGCAGCAGTATTCCTTGGTACAGAGCACAGATTGCAGCAGTGCTTGGTAAGTGCCTAGTACGAAGAGAGCACAAATTGCAGCAGTACTAAGCACTAGTAGAGAGCACAGAGTGCAGCAGCACCAAGTACTAGTAGAGAGTGGTAATACTAGGTACTAGGTACTTACGTTAGTACCTAGTAGGGAGTACAGAGCACAGGAATGATACCAAGTACCTGCAGAATGCAGCAGTACTAGAGTGCACCGAGTGCAGCAGTATTATTCCTTGGTACAAGCACAGATTGCAGCAGTGCTTGGCAAGTGCCTAGTACGAAGAGAGCACATATTGCAACAATACCAAGTGGTGGAGAGCACAGAGTGCAGCAGTGCCAAGTAGAGAGTAGCAGTACTAGTACTTACGTACCTCCATTAGGGAGTACATACAGCAGTGTTGATACCAATACCTACTAGGTACAGAGTGCAGCGGTACTAAAGAGTGCAGCAGTACCAAGTACTAGGTACTAAGAGAGTTTATTTACCCAGTACTGACGTACCTAGTACCTGGTAGGGAGTCCATAGTACAGCAGCAATGCTAGAGGGCAGCAGTACTAGAGAGCACAGAGGGCTGCAGTACCAGAGTGCACAGAGTGCAGCAGTATTACTTGGTAATTGGTAGACGGCACAGATTGCAGCAGTGCTTGGTACTAAGGTAGAGGGCACAGATTGCAACAGTACCAAGTGCCTACGGTAGTAGTAGAGAGCATAGAGTGCAGCAGTGCTCAGTAGAGAGTAGCAGTGCTCGTTACGTACCTTAGGTAGGTACCTAGTAGGGAGTACAGAGTACGGCAGTAATACCAAGTACCTGCAGAGTGCAGCAGTGCTAGAGAGCACAGAGTGCAGCAGTACTAGGTAGTACTAAGTGGTAAGTACTAGGTGCCTAAGAGAACACAGAGCACAGCAGTACCAAATACTAAGAGAGTAGCAGTACTACTTGCGTACCTAGTACCTAGTAGGGAGTAGAGTACAGCAGCAATACTAAGCAAGTACCTGCAGAGGGCAGCAGTACTAGAGAGCACAGAGGGCCGCAGCACCGAGTAGTAGAGAGCACAGAGTGCAGCAGCTTAGTATAGAGTGCAGGGTGCAGTAGAAAGTGCAGAGTGCAGCAGCTTAGACGAGACTGCAGAGTGCAGCAGCTAGCAGAGAGTGCAGGGTGCGGCAGCTGGAGAGTGTGTGTGCAGTGCGCAGCAGCTGGAGAGTGTGAGAGTGCAGCAGGTAGAGAGTGTGCAGAGTGCAGCAGCTAGTAGTAGAGAGTGCAGAACGTAGCAGCTAGAGAGTGCAGAATGCGGCAGAAAGTACTAACAGAGTGGCAGAGAGTACAGAGTGTGGCAGAGAGTACCTACTAGGTACCTAGTAGTACAGAATGCGGCAGCTAGAGGGTACAGAGTGCAGCAGAGAGTACAGAGTGCGGCAGCTAGAGAGTGTGCAGAGTGCGGCAGCTACTAGTAGTGATACAGGTAGTGATACAGAGTACAGAGTGCGGCAGAAATTACAGAGTGCGGCAGAGAGTACAGAGTGTGGCAGAGGGTACAGAGTGCGGCAGCTAGAGAGTACAGAGCGCAGCGGAGGGTACAGAGTGCGGCAGCTACTAGGTAGTAGAGAGAGTGTGCAGCGAGCGGCAGCTAGAGAGTTTGCAGTGTGCGCAGCTAGAGAGTATGCAGTGTGCCGCAGCTAGAGAGTGTGTCAGAGTGCGGCAGCTAGTAATGCAGAGTACAGAGTGCGGCAGAGAGTACAGAGTGCGGCAGAGAGTACAGAGTGCGGCAGCTAGAGAGTCCCTGCAGAGTGCAGCGGAGGGTACTTGCAGAGTGCGGCAGAGAGAGTGCGGCAGAGACTACAGGGCGTGGCAGAGACCACAGAGTGCGGCATAATAGAGTGCAGAATCCCCTGTGCCCGTCACCGTCAGCACCTCGGCCGTCACGAAGCCGCCGTCCCTACGCATCCGAGCCCGTGACTCGGCCGCCAACAGGCTGGTCGGCGAGGAACCCAATGGCGCGCCGACCGCCGTCGCCCCCTGAGACGACGGAACGGGGCCTTCAAACGCACACATCTCTGAGTAGATGGTGGTGCGGTGGCATCTGCTTAGACGGTGCAGTGGCATCAAGCCGAAAACAAAGCAAAAATCCCCCTTCCTGGCCGTCCATCCTCCTCTTCGCCGGGCAGCGGCGCGCTACACGTCCAGCATGCTGCGCACCTGCTGCGGCGGCCTCGAGAGCGAGTCCACCGTCGACGTGCTGTTGGACCGCTGCGCCGCCGGCGCCGACGTCGACGCCTCGGCCGTCGAGACGGCATCCGAGTACGGCGGCGGCGCCGGTCCCTCCTCCATCAAAAAGGCCACCCGCTGCGCGCGCTGCTCGGCGAGGTTGTTGGGGAACAGCACGCTCGCGGCCGACTGCATCACGCGCTCGCCCTGTCGCCGCTCGTCCTTGCCGGCGTAGGGCACGGCGATGGACGCGCCGCGCGCCCCGGCTCGGTCCACGCGCGGGTTCGTCGCCGCGTCCGGCCGCCGCCGCACCACCTCCTCGAGCTCGACCTCGTCGTCAATGGCCGCCCCCTGAGCCTCGAGCCGGGCGTCCCGCTCCACCTCGTTCTCGAGCTCCGCCCGACGGCCGACGCCGCGCTCGGTGCCGACCTCGTCGACGTTGCGGCTGATCTTGTCGCGCAGCGAGTAGAGGTGTTCGCCCCGGACCCGCCGCCACCAGGCCGGCCGCTTGACGATGCCGAGCTCGCGGTTCACCACCTCGCCGCGCTCGCGTCGCTGCCGGATGAGCTCCTTGTCCTCGTTGGGGCTCGCGAACCCGTACAGGACCTGGACGAAGACGATGAGCAGCGGCGGCCCGTAGCCCCAGGCGAAGACGACGACGACGGGCCCGTCGTAGCGGATGACCGAGTACTCCCAGACAAAGGAAATAAAGGCCTGGTACGCGATGAGCACGAGCGTGAGCGGGATGATGAGCACGAAGCGCAGCGGCACGGCCTTGGCAAAGGCCACCGTCCTGTTCAGGAGGCCGCGGTGCCGGGGCTTGTAGTGCTTGATCGAGTGCCGGACGAAGAAGACGATGGTGAGCCAGGCGATGACGAGGCAAAAGGCCGCCGCCTTGAAGCGCGCACCCGTCGCCGTCGGCGCCGCGACGGCCGCCGTCTGCTCAATCGAGTGCTGCGCTCGGACGAAATTCCAGTTGCGCGGGACGACGAGGAAAAAGTTCTAGCCGTCGGTCGGTCAGTCCCAAGGCAACGGCCGACGAGCGGCGGGGGGAGCTGGAGGGGGAGGGCAAGAGGCGCCACGCCACGTACCATCCAGAGCCAAAAGTAAAACCACAGCGGCGTCCAGAATTCAATCTGCCAGCGCCCGTCGCCCTCGCGGTAGATGAAGGGGTTCGGGTCGACGTACTGCCGCTCGAGCCAGCTGCCCCAGTGCCGCACCGCCTCCCACGTCAGCGCCAGCGTGCCCTGGCAGACGAGGAACCAGAAGAAGACGTTGATGATGATGGGCAGGTCCTGCAGGTAGTACCGGTCGACGTCGATGTTGGTGAAGAGGCTGATGAGCGCGCAGCCGCAGACGAAGCAGGCCCAGTACCACTGCCAGCGTCGGCCGATGGGGTAGAAGCGCCGCTCCTTGGGCAGGTAGAGCGCGCCGTGCTTGGTCAGCGCCGTGAGCGTCAGGACGAGGCCGAGCCCGTAGAGGGCGGCGAAGCCGATGCCCGTGTAGCCGCGCGTGCCGATGGACCGGACGGCGTTGTAGCAGCTCGTCGCGTTGACGAAGCTGCCGTTGTCGCGCACGAGGCGGGGCTCGTAGGGCGAGAAGACGAGCCAGCATTCCGTCTCGTTGGACAGCGTCCGGTTGCCCCAGAGCGTGTAGTTCCAGTGCTGGAGCGTCGTGAGGTTGAAGTGGACGCCGCCGACTACCGTGTCGGTTTCGTTGTCGCCGCCGGGGAAGGCGAGCAGCTCGCGGGCGTCGAAGACGTTGAACTTGACCATGGTGGCTGCGGCGACGGCGAGTCGTCACGTGCGGCCGTGGGCGCTGCTCGATGCCGCGGGGGGGCGGTGCAATCGCAGGTCGATGATGCTGTCGATGCTGACGATGCCGTCGATGCCGTCGATGACGATGATGTCGACTATGTCAATGTGTCGATTACGTCGATTATGTCGATGCTGTCGATGATGACGACGATGTCGACTGTCGATTATGTCGATGCTGTCGATGATGACGACGATGTCGACTGTCAAATATGTCGATGCTGTCGATGATGACGACGATGTCGACTGTCAAATATTCGATGCTGTCGATGATGACGACGATGTCGACTGTCAAATATGTCAATGCTGCCGCCTTGCCGCCGGTCACGCCAAAAACATGTCGGAGGAGGAGCGTGGACCGGAAACGGAGCCACGAGGGAGAGAGGGAAAATCGTTGCGGCCGAGGCGGAGGAAGGGATGGAGGGCGCGGGGGACACGGCGGCGTTCCTCGTCGTGGTGGTGGTGGTGTGGGAGCAGGTGTAATGCGGTTGGCGCCGCGTCGTCCGATGCCCCGACGCAGCGCAGGCGCCCAAAGGGGACTACCGTCACCGTGCCGGGGCGGTGCCTTTACTGTGCCGGGGCGGTGCCTTTACTGTGCCGGGGCGCTACCCTCCCTGTGCCACAACCTATTTGTCACAGTGCCAAGGAACTACCCTCACTGTGCCACGACCCCTTCGTCACAGTGTCGGAGAGTCGAGGCGCAAAGGTCCATCGGCACATCCCTCGACACCACAGAGTACCGATGACCGCGTACCTACGACACAGTGAATACGCCTGCGAGTACCTGCGAGCACTGTACACGGCCGGTGTGCCGAGGGCGACGAGTACATGTCAACGGCACAGTGCAGACTGCCCGCTCGTACCGTACGAGTGACATCGAACCAGCCACTCTCTCGCCTCCGTCGCCTCACATGCGCCCCTCGACTCCCTGCACAAGTACTCTGTACACCGTGCCGAGCCAAGGTTATTTTTACTGTGCATTGTACAGTAAGCACTCTAGCTGTAATTAGAACGTAGCCTCGCCTCGCGGCCCGCCCGTCAAACCATCGGGGGTTCGACATCGACAGCTCCGAGCCAAGGATTATTAGTTAATACTGTACAAGCAATACACCACCTACACTACACCGCACTCCTACCCTTCACCGCACTCCTACACTTCACCGCACTCCTACACTTCACCGCACTCCTCCAGTTCACCACGCTCCTACGGCACATACGGCACATCTCACGACCCCCCCTTGCCCGCCTCCAGCATGGCCGACGAACCCTCCTACGTCGACTACGAGACCTTCCTCGCGCCCGGCTTCACCCCCGCCTCCTTCGCCAACGCCCTCGTCCTCGCCACCAACAACCCCAACGACACCCCCCTCGACCTCTCGGCGCCCCTCTCGCGCGTCCTCTTCGACGCCCAGGAGCTCGACTCCCACATCGACCTCCTCACCACCCAGTCGGCCATCCCGCTCCTCGAGTTCACCCAGACCCAGACGACGGCGAGCCGGCGCATCGTCGGCGAGCTCGACGCCCAGATCAAGAGCCTCAACGACAGCTACCGCCAGCTCGAGCGCGAGGTCATCGACAAGCACGCCGAGGCCGACGAGGTCCGCCACGTCGCCCTGCGCCTCTGGGAGACGCTGCGCCTCGGCCGCTCCGTCGCCCGCTGTCTCCAGCTCGGCCGCCAGCTCGAGGTCCAGCACGCCGAGCTCGCCGGCGACGAGGACCACGGCGCCCTCGTCCGCTGCTCCTACACGCTCCTGTCCCTCCGCGAGGTCATGGACGCAAAGGCCGTCGGCGACGAGGGCCACGGCCTCGACGGCGTCGACGTCGTCCGCAGCCTGCGCTCGCTCGTCCTCGAGCCCATCGAGCGCTCCGTCTGCGAGACGGCCGTCCGCTGCGTCCGCGAATTCTCCATGCCCGCCGCCGTCACCTTTGTCCAGGCCGAGGAGGCGCGCGCGAGGCTCGAGTCGGCCCTGGCCGCCCTGTTCCTGCTGTCGCCGACGGCCGGCGTCAAGCACGACCGCTGGCTGCCGCGCCTGCTCGTCCAGGCGCTCGACGACTACACGCGCTCGGCCCTCCGCGTCGGCGTCACCTCGCTCTCGCGCTCCCTCGGCCAGCTGCCCTCCCTCGAGCGCTCCCTGGCCGAGGTGACGGCCAAGTGCCAGAACCTCGTCTCCCTCGAGCTCGTCCTCGCGACGACGGAGCCGCCGGCGCACCCGCTCGTGCCCTCGTCGACGACGCACAAGCATCCGAACCTCATCCAGCCGCTGCTCACCCACCTCGAGACCGGCTCGCTCGCCTCGCACTTTTGGCGCACCATGGCCTCGAGCCTCGCCGCCCGCGTCCAGGACATTGTCGCCCGCGGCGGCGTCGTCGCCCGGACCCTCCGCTCCAACAGGAAGAGCGTCGGCGAGGCGATACGGCAAGCCGTCGTGCGGGGATACCTGCTGCCGAGCGCGCTGTCCGGCGCCAAGGGCAAGGGCAAGGCCCAGGAGGTGAACTGGGATCGCGAGGTCGCCGTCATGGTCGGCAGCGTCGTGAACAACTTGGGACGATGATGGGCCGAGTCCCGTGGTCCCTGCGGGAACGCCCATCACCCACCACCGACGTGTCGAAAAAACGAAGACGCCGGCCATTTGTCCCATTCGCATTCGGTTCAGTCCGCTCGTGCCCGTGTCCCTACGCATCGTGAAGCCTTTTTTTTTTCCTTTTTTCCCCTTTTCCCTTTTTTCCCTTTTTTCTCTTTTTTTCCTTCCTTTCCATTTTCACCCTTTTCTACCCTTTTTTAATCCTCCCTGTACTATGCCGAGTGCACCTTGACACGACGCTCCGCAATGTCCTGCACGGCACCGATGGATTGATTTCAGTGTTGCCTTTCACAAATGGCCTGCACGTAACCATTCAAGGAGCCATGCGGCGGACGGATTGGATCCCGAGCGTGGCCTGTTCTCGTCGACACCTCCGCTTGCGACTGGAGGGCAAAATGACGCAAATTCCGACGTTCACGTCCTTCGGGGGGGCGGCACCCGCTGTGCTTACGTGTGCAGGGAGGCGTGTGAGCGCCTTCAGGCCAACCGTCGTCCGTTTTAGTGCTGCTTTCAGCGTGTCGTCGTCGGCGCCCCGCCCTGGACGCCGCCGTGGCCGCCGCCGCTTTC
This sequence comes from Drechmeria coniospora, assembly GCF_001625195.1. Taxonomy (NCBI): domain Eukaryota; kingdom Fungi; phylum Ascomycota; class Sordariomycetes; order Hypocreales; family Ophiocordycipitaceae; genus Drechmeria; species Drechmeria coniospora. Next base: position 11,975,776 of record NC_054389.1, on the reverse strand, counting down.
AGGGGTCCTCGTCGCGCGGGCTGGGCGGCGGGACGAGGATTCGTGCCATCATTCATTCCCTCCCTCGCTTCCTCTCTCCTCTCGCCTTGCCCCTCGCCTGCGATCAATAAAACGGCGGAATCGGCCGCGAGCTGCCTCTCCGTCGTCCCGTCGTCCTCTTCGCCGCACCCTCCCGCGAGCTTCCACAAGTCTCCGTTCACGCATCATGGCTCCCCACCAAGGGCTCGTTCACGGTAAAGAGTACGACGTCAAGGACAGCAACGTCGAGCTCATCGGATCCGACATCGACCACAGCGTCAAGTTCAAGTCGGCCGCGTCCGAGCCGGCCTGGAACGACGGCTCCGTCGGCCGCGAGGCCGGCCTGCGCGTCTGGCGCATCGAGGAGTTCAAGGTCGTGCCCTGGCCCAAGGCACAGTACGGCGAGTTCCACGAAGGCGACAGCTACGTCATCCTCCACTCCTACAAGCTCGGCAAGGACACGGAGAAGCTCGGCCACGACATCTTCTTCTGGCTCGGTGCCCACACGACCCAGGACGAGGCCGGCACGGCCGCGTACAAGACGGTCGAGCTCGACGAGTTCCTCCACGGCGTCGCCACGCAGCATCGCGAGGTCCAGAGCGCACCCTCGGACGACTTTCTCGCCCTCTTCCCCCGCATCTCCATCCGCTCCGGCGGCGTTCGCTCCGGCTTCCGGCACGTCGAGGAGGAGGCGCCGGCCGAGGTGAAGACGCTGCTGCGCCTCTTCAAGGTCAACAGCGCCGTCGTCGTCGTCGAGGTCAACCCGACCTGGCAGAGCCTCGACGACGGCGACGTCTTCGTCCTCGACACGGGCGACAAGATCTGGGTCTGGCAGGGCCACGCCTGCAGCCCCATGGAAAAGGCAAAGGCCGCCCACGTCGTGCACGACATGACGCTCGCCAAGCACATCGACGTCGAGGTCGTCGCCCAAGCCGAGTCGCGGTCCCGCCGCGTCGTCGACCTCCTCGGCGGCACCGACGAGACGCCCCGCGCCGGCCTCGAGTGCGCGCGCCCGCTCGCGACGGCCGCCACCCGCTCGGCCGCCTCATCATCGTCCGAGGACCGACCGCGGAAGCTCTTCCGCCTCAGCGACGAATCCGGCACGCTCGCCTTTTCCCTCGTCAAGAGCGGCGCCGCCATCTCGCAAAGGGACCTCGACGGCGACGACGTCTTCCTCCTTGACGACGCAGGCAGGGCCCTGTGGGTCTGGGAGGGCCAGGGCGCAAGCCGTGCCGAGAAGGCCCAGTGGTTGGCCGTCGCCCAGGCGTACGTGCGAAGGGTGCAGGAGGAGCTCGCCGACGCCCACCTCATGAACTTTGCCAAGGTCAAGGAGGGACACGAGAGCAAGGCGTTTATGAAGGCGATTGCGGTGTAGGCTGGAAAGGGACATTGCTGCCTCTGGCGGTGTGCATGGTGCGTATATGACGGATTCCAGAGAGGCCGAGGCCCTTTTGGATGGAAGCCCTTGAGGATGGAGGCCATTTAGGAAGAAGGCCCTTGCGGATGGAAGCCCTTGAGGATGGAGGCCATTTAGGAAGAAGGCCCTTGCGGATGGAAGCCCTTGAGGATGAGGCCATTTAGGACAGAGGCCCTTGCGGACGGAGGCCCTTGAGGATGGAGGCCATTTAGGATGGAGGCCCTTACGGATGGAGGCCCTTGAGGATGGAGGCCCTTGAGGATGGAGCGGAGCCTGCTGCAGTATACCATTTTCGACCATGTCGTCCTCGGAGCAACCCACCCTATACTCCGATTATCCTTATTGCTGGCCCGAATCAATGGCAGGCATTCCCATAAAGGCAACGCTTCTCCATCTCGTCAGAGACGCATCGCCAGAAGCTTCGGCACTTGTTCGTTGTGAGGAAGCGCCGGTGGAAGAGCATCGGCCGCGGCTCTAATTCGTCTGCCGAGTTGGCGCTGCGAGGCCTCGGATGGTACGGGTCGTTGCGCAGAAAGCTCCGCGCTGCCTGAATCACTCCGCCGTGGTCCGTTGTCGTTTTCCGGCTGCCGTCCAAGTCGATCCGATGTATATGAAGCGGGCGGAATACGGTATTCTTGCAGGGTCCATCGGCCTCGACCACCGTCATGGCGCAAGTTGGAGGCAGCTGTCCATACGCTCACAGTAAATGAAGCTCAACAGACGCTCTGGAAAAAACTTTAAAACGACCATTTGAAAACTGCTGCCGAGGCAGGACAAGGGATACCCAGCACGAACAACTGAAACTAGGTGATGAGATAATGCTAGTGGTGGACAAACACCAACGAGTCACCAAATTCCCAACGTGTCCTCTGCACCTTTCGCATGATTTCACAGAATAAATGATTTTCAAAATTCATCATCATCGGCGGAATTTGCTTTATTTATTCCCAACCCCCCTGCGTCGAGGCACCGGACGGGCTGGCAATTTTCCTCGACGACCTGGGCCAAACCGACCTACCCTGCAGGCAGCGGCCGATCCTCCCTCGGTCGGATGCATTGACAGTACGGAGTATTCCGGAGTACTCCGTAATTAATTACTAGTATGAATTACTAGTATTAATTACTAGTATTAATTACTAGTATTAATTACTAGTTAATACATCACTTGTAGTCGGCTGCGGTGCCTGCATTGGCGCCGTACTGTATGCACACTGTACCGTATACGGAGTACATGCTACAAGTATACATCGTGCATACCAACATCACTGCGCACCAGTGACGTATCCCACGGCACGCAACAACGCGCAACGCTGCCCTTTGCATGCCTGCGGCGTACGAGGGCGACAACATTCACTCTCCCCCTCTCCGACGCCATCACGGCATCCTCGCCAGCATCATGGACGGCACCGTTCCCGTCAGTCTCCATCGGAGATCCCTTCGCGGCACGCGGCCGGCCCGCTACCTCACCCGTGCCTGCGTCGCCGCCTCGTACCCTCTGCGAGGCATCGGCTTCTTTCTCCGCCACCGCGAGTTCTGGCCGCTCTTCCTCGGCAGGCTTCTCCCGCTCTCCATGATTTCCTTCCTCGTCTACCTCGTGCTCTTCACCTTTGCCTTTCTGCCGCAGTACGCCTTTCTCGCCATCTTTCACGGCTGGGGCGCCTGGGTCAATGCCGTCGTCCTGACCCTCGGCGAGGGCCTCGTCATCATACAGGGACTCTTTGAGGGTTTCTTCGTCGACGAGACCCGCGTCGACGTCTTCGACGTGGGTGCCCTTTCCACCCCGCGGGCCCATCCTCTGCTGACACCTGCAGGCCACGCTCCTCAAGCTGGGTTTCCGGGAACTCGTCGCGCCGCACCGACTCCTCTTCGACGAGGCGCCCGACACCGTCAAGATGCTGGGCAAGCCGACCAGCCCTGCCGTCTACCAGCCTTGGAGCATCGTTCAGATCATCGAGCTCATCGTGTTCCTACCCCTCAACCTCGTGCCCTTTGTCGGCACGCCCGCCTTCATCGTCATCACCGGCACGCGCCTCGGCAAGCTCTCGCACCACCGATGGTTCCAGCTGCGCGGCCTGTCCAAGCAGGAGCGGAAGCGCGAGACCGCCTCGCTCACCTGGGACTGCGTCTGGTTCGGAAGCGTCGCCATGGTCTTGGAGCTGATCCCCATCTTCTCCTTCTTCTTCCTCCTCACAACCTCGACCGGCTCGGCCATGTGGACGGCGCGAATGGAGGACGAGAAGCGGCGCGCCCGCTCCATTGTGGACCCCCAGAATGACGGCCGCGAACACGAACAGCCGTCGCTGCCACCGGCGTTGTACTCGGACAACCCCGTCTGATGGCCGATCGAACGAGGCACGGGGAGCAGGAAAGCGGGCGTGCTGGTACAGCCAGCCGCCGACGGATTGAGGGTACCATTCCAACCCGCCAACCTCCAACCCGCCAACCTCCAACCCGCCAACCTCCAACCCCCCAACCTCCAACCCCCCCCCCCCCTTCCCCCCCTGAGGAGCCTGCCGCAGATGGTCTGAATCCCCCATATTCACCACTTCATGCACTTTCTCGTTATTGCTCTCCGCTTCCGCTGATGCCTGCCTGTGCTCACATGCGTTCACCTCCCGAGTCTGACGCCGTCCCTGCTTTCGTCCTTCCTCTCCACCTCCAGCTGTCCAGGCTCGTATGACATCATGTCAGGCCAGTGTCGACCAATGCTGGCCCCATCGCTTGTGCTTGCGTCACCCATGAAGCGTCTCACCTTCCAGCCATGTCCAGAGTGCGTTTCTGTGGCAGTAGCAGACTGCCAAATGGTTCACCGCCAAGTTCAAAGCGTCAACATGGTGTGATCTGGCGACTGCCTGTGGGCCGAGACAAGGAGGTGCGATGGAGGAGGAGGCTCGAGGAAGGATGTGCCTCGGCGGTGAAAGGTTCACAGCAAAGATATCACGTTTTGATGGCATTCGTCGTGTCCAGCTGCCGGCGGACGATGGATGTACGCGGTAGGCCGTGAAGTAGAATGTACGTCGCCTTGAATCGATGCAATTCGTCTCCCCCTCTCTACACTATTAACGACACTCAACACGATTTCAGGGCGGCTTCAAGGCACTGCTCGCCCTCGGAAGGTACACTGGCTGCATGTGCAGATGACCGGCCAGCGTCAAGGCAGGAGCAGGGACACGTCCTCTGCAGCATGATGCCATGAATCCACCCTCACTCTTCGACTGGTAGCAGCTCCTGCCTCAAATCGTCATGTCCGTGCCTTCTTCTCCTTCCGTGTACGCAGCCCAAAATTCTTCCCTCCTCTCTTCAAAACTCGCCCACCTCCCATTCCATTTCTCTCTTCCCCTCCACTACACCTCCACTCGTCCTTCATCCGCTGTCCTGTCATCCCCTCTCGTCACTCTTGATTGCCCAGCCTTGACTACCCAAGCAGTTGCAGAGTCGACTCGTTTCCGTCCCATCAGCCTTTGGCTGACACGTCGCTCACGATGCGATCAGCCACAACTTTTGGCGTCGTGGTGGCTGCAACCCTCATGCCCCATGTGATTGCGCAGGCTCCAAGCTACGGGCAAGGCTCATTCATTCCCTCAATTGACATTGTATTGACTGGCTCTAGCTCCCCCGACGGCTCTGGTTCCGACACCGAACAATCTTCTCAGCCAGAAGGTCCTTGGAATGGGGATGCCAATTCGAACCTCGGAAACGTCCCCGGCGGCGCATCTGGCGGTCCCACTTGCGTCATGGAAGGAACGACAACCGTTTTTGTCACTGTCTACCCAAGTAGGGCCACGCCCACTGGAAATGGCTCCTCTGCTGGAGGCCCCTCTCCTGGCAGCTCCCCTCCTGGCGGCTCCCTTCCTGGCGGCCCTCTCCCTGGTGGTTCTCTCCCTGGTGGTTCATCTCCTGGCAGCTCTTCTTCTGGAGGGTCGTCTTCTGGTGGCCCCTTCCCCGGCGGCTCCTTCCCTGGCGGCTCTTCTCCAGGCGGCACGGTCCCTGGCGGCAATTCTCCAGGCGGCAATTCTCCTGGTGGCTCGTCTCCTGGCGGCTCATCCCCGTACGGCTCTTCTCCCGCCGGCTCTGGCTCTAACCAAGTTTCCAACGCCAACTACCCGACGATAACCATCCGTGTATCCCCTTTCATCTCTGCCCAGACAATCCAGACCTTTCCTTCCCCCTTCACGACTCTCACAATTGACATTTGGGGTGATGGTTCTGCCTCTGGTCTGCCCATTGGCCCGCCCTCCGACGAGTCACCGGCCATCGGCCCTGGTGGCTATGATGGTCACAACGGTTTCCCGGCGTCCAATCCTGTTTCCGTGAGTGTTGCATCTCCATCGGGCACTGGGCTGGCTGCTGGTGCCAACGGTCCTCCGCAAGGCTCTGTCAATGCACCCATCACACCTGGGTTGCCCCAGAATGGCTCACCGCAGAATGGTTCACCGCAGAATGGCTCACCATGGTACACTGTTGTCACCGACTCTAGCATCCAGTGGGTTCAGGGTTCTGCCGGACCAAGCCCCGTCGCTGTCTTGTCGGCTCACACGATTACACTTGGAACCGGAGCAGCGAACGCGCCCGGCAGCAACTCTGGCAATCTCAACGGCGGCAGCGCACTCGCCTGCATCACGACCACTGGTCCAGATGGGCGTCCAACTGTTTTCGAGTGGCCTGCTGGTAACTCTCAAGTCAATGGAGGGCAACCCTTGTCAATCTCTGCTGGCCTTGCAACCAATTTTCCTCTTCGAGGTTCCCCAACCGTCAACAGCCCTTGGCCTGGTGTCACCGGCAGTGACGCCAACGCTGTACCTTTTCCTGGCAGGTCGGGCCTGGGCGTCACTGGCACAGCCTACACTGTGGTGGGAACGGATGGTATTTCTACCGTCGTGCATTATTCATGGGTCATTCCTCCCTACAACCCCACTGGTGTGTCTGCTGCCCTGCCCACCACTGCTCCTGTTCCTGTGCAGAACCCCAATGGAGGTTTCCTCCCGGGCGGAACGAACTCCAACGGCGCCGGATACACGGTGTGCACGAGCTACACTGTTCTCGGCGCCGACGGAAAGCCTACGGTTGTCGAGTCCACGCTGGTGCTTCCTGGTGCCGAGAGCACGCAGGCGGGTGTGTCGGGAAGCCCGATCAACGGAATCCCCGTTCAAGTGTCTGTTCCCGGGACCCCCCCAAACGGAGTCCCTATTCCCGTCACATCTGTTCCTGGGTCCCCCGGCCCTGTCGTTTCGGATCTCTCTGGTGCTCTAGTCACCAGCACCACCTACATCGTGCTCGGAGCTGATGGTCGTCCCACCATTGTTGATACCACCTTCATCGTTCCTGGCCCTGTTGCCACGGGCGCTTCTCCCCAGATTGGTGGAATTACTGGAGCTCCCCAACCTGGCAATGCTGGTTCCGGCGCCAACGCGGGCCTTGGTGGCAACGCCGGCGCAGGAGGGACGACGACTTGCATCACCTACACTGTCCTCGGAGCAGATGGCCGTCCTACTGTTGTGGACACGACGTTTCTAATCCCTGGCGCTGCCGCTACTGCGGCGGACAATGCTCCTGTGGGTGTTTTTACTGGTGTTCCCTCGCAGGCAACCGGAATCCCTGGAATTCCTCAGCCCGGAAATTCTGGTCCCGAGGGCAACGCTGGCTCGGAGGGCATTGCGACGTGCATTTCGTACACGGTCCTGGGAGCAGATGGTCGGCCCACCGTCATGGACACGACCTTTTTGATCCCTGGTCCCGCTGCCACTCCTGCAGGCAACGCTCCTGTGGGTGTCATCACTGTTGCTCCGACGCAGGGCACCGGAAACCCAGGGATTCCCCCGCCGGCAAATGCTGGCACTGGCAGCAACGGCGGTCTCGGTGACAATGGGGGCCTGGGAGGCATCACGACTTGCGTCACCTACACTGCCCTTGGTCCTGATGGCAGACCAACGCTGTTTGATACCACGTTTGTCATTCCTGTCCCTGTGCCGACGCCGGCGGACAGCACTCCTGTTGGGGTCATCACTGCTGTTCCCTCTCAGTTCCCCGGGTTTCCACAATCCGGAAACGCTGGTTTTGGAGGCCTCTCCACCTGTGTCACGTACACTGCCGTTGGCGCTGATGGAAGACCAACAATCGTCGAGTCGACCGTGGTGATTGCTGCCAGCAATGCTCGGCCCACTGCCAGTGGTCTTGGTTTCCCACCCGGTCCCCTGCCGCTGTCCAACCTGCCCCAGGGCAATTCCCCTTTTGCGACCGCTGGTAGCCCCATTACGACGGCTGTGACGGTTGATATTCTCGGGCCCAATGGTGTCGCGACGCCGGTTGTGGAAACCATTATCCTGACTCCGGACAATGGTGTGGCTCCCGCCTCCCGGGCTGGGCCAACTTTGGGGTTTCCCACTGTCGCTCCCCAGCAGACGCCAACTGTTCCCCAAGGCGTCCCATACTTTACATCTCTGGTCCTTGGGGTCACCACCTTGGTCACCGTCGATGTGATGGGGCCGAATGGTGTGGGAACTCCAGTTGTCCAGACCATTGTGCTCACGCCGGGCGCGGCCAGCATTCCCACGGCCGGCCCTGGTGCTGACGGTGGTAACCTCGCAGCACCCCCTGGACCCTTTGCGCAAGGCGCTTCTGTCAGCAGTATTTCAATTGGCGTCCCCTCTCTTGACGCCTACGGTCCAGAGCAGCCCAATCTGCAGACTGTATTCCCTCCTGCACCCGCCTTCTCCGGTCTTGATAGTCTGCGAACCGAAACGTTGGCTGGCGCGAGCACTTCTACAGTCACCATTGTTGCCGGTCCTGGCGGGGTTCCTCTTGGCTCTGTTGTCATCGGTCAGCCGATTCAGTCCTATAGCAGATCGGGTGGTAATGGAATTTCTGTCCTTGTGCCTGGCCAAAGTGCCGGCAACGGTTACCCGTGGGGCTTCAGCCAGGATGGGGCTGCGTACGGATCTCCGTCGTCGTCGATCTTACCGCAGGCTGCTGCCTCTACGATTCAGACTGGCACGTGGACCAATGTCATCCCGGAGCAAACAACTACGCACACGTTGAACTTTCCGTTTACCACGCTGGCAACTGTGGCTGCGCCCAAAAGGCGTGCATTCCGGCGACAGGAAGGGTATGTTTTTTGATCGAGGCATTGATGCAACTGCTGACACGGACTAGTCCCATGCGCCTCACTTCGTGGAGCAATGCAACAACATCGTTGCCTGAAAGCACTTCTCTTGGTGCCAGTGTGTCGCCGCCCTTGGTAGACGAGACTGCACCGCCTTCTGTTGTTTCCACAACTCCTGTCGCCACGAGCTCCACTCCCTCGGCGACACCCAGCGTTGGTGCGGCAATGTGCCCATCTGGCGGAAAGATTGGCAACACAACTGTTGATGTGAGTGTTCTGGTCCTGAGAAGCATGGCGTTGCGGTATTGACTGCTAACTCGATCAGTTTGACGATGCCAAGCCCGGCCCCTTGTTGAACCCGTCTCGGGACTTGTGGTTCTCCCAAGGATTTCTCGTCGCACCGCCGTCTTCTCCGGCGACGCAGTCGTATGTGCCTTCGTCCGGCGGCCAGCTTGTCGAATTTGTTCCCTCGTCATTGTCTGGCATGCCTAGTGTTCGGAGCGGCGATGTCGCCGAGGTGGGCGTCGGCCCCAACTCTGCCAACCCGTGCTTCAGGTTCGACTTCTTCAGCGCCGAACTTGGTTGTGCTGCCGAGGGAAATGAGCAGTGGTGCGAATTCGAGGTTTCGGCGTACACGTACAACGAGGGCTCTTCGAGCGAACAGTCGATTGCTTGGTCAGAGGTCAAGCGTGTTCCTTCATGCCCCAACTTCCCCAGCGGCAACTGCTCCTTGACGCCGGTTGATTTTGAGGGCTACAACAACATAACATCCATTCTCATCAGGCTTCATGTTGGCCTGGAATTGCGAGCTTGGTGGGGTGACGACTTCAAGTTTGGCTGGGCAGACAACAGCTGCGATGCATCGAGCTGCCGTGGACGCGCCCTCCCCCAGCGCGCAAGGCGTGAGACTGTAGAGTCTGCCTTGCGAGACGGTGTATGGCACTGGACCCCTGCTGGGTTTCAGAGACTTGCCGACGAGTACATTTGGGAGTCGGTGTACTGATGGCCCATGATTTGATGGTGTTGGGATTTGCTATCGTCGAGAGATTTGACTGATTTTTGGAGCGCATGAAGAGATGCGCAGTAATTGTGGTTGGCGGCGAATGCCACATGGTATGATTTAGTCCGTAGTGCAATAGTGGTGGCCGACTTTGCAGCTGAGGAACGCTCATTGGTGGCATATTGTTGAAGCCTGCCATTGTCTTGCGACGTTTGCCATTGCTGTGTGATGTATGCCGCTGCCTTGGGACGTTGATGCTCCGGGTCTCCGCCGCAACTCTGGGGCATCTCCACCGGTACCATGTTTAATATGATATTTAAAGGTGCTTACGCGGGATGAGTGGATTAGGCAAGATGAGTGGATTAGATCAATACCCTGCATCATGGCCTTTGAATTGTCCGATCGGCGAATTGGGCAATAACGGATCAGCATGCGGAGATGCGTCGTCACCGTTTCGGCTACCTACAAGGAACCGAGCCGCCTCCTCCCCCGGCCCTTCTCTCGCTCAGCAGGCAGATATATATTGCAACTCGACCCCCTCACTTTTCCTTCATTTCATCATCACTTTAAATTTGTGCTGCGTAAGCTCGAGGCTCCATAAGAGCGGCGTCACCGACTTATTCACTCACACGAGTCAGTCACGACTGGCGAACTTTTCGTTGCGACTATACAGTCTCGTTACACATTTCTGGCAACAGTCTGTATCGAGAACAACCAACAGTCAAAAAACCAAAAAAATATGATGCGGATTCTCTTCCTTCTTGGTCTCGCGACGCTGTCATTGTCCCGAAGCGAAAAAAAAAGGTTTGATTGGGCGTCCATCACTCCGTCAAGAGACCTTGAATACTACCCGTGCTACGACGCATTCAAATGCGCCCGTCTCATTCTTCCTCTTGACTGGCTCAACGCCTCAGACACGCGGACGATTGCCTTGGCCGTCATCAAGCTCCCTGCTCTGGTGGCCAACTCGGATGCGACCTTTGCAGGTCCCATCTTGACCAACCCGGGCGGGCCCGGCGGCTCCGGCGTGGACTTCCTCAAGTATTTTGGCCACCGGCTGCGCAACATCGTCGACGAGCCCGGCAAGCGGCACTATGAGATTGTGTCGTTTGACCCACGCGGAATTTCCAACTCGTGGCCGCGCACCGACTGCTTTCCAGGCGACATGCTTGCCCGTGATGCCCTGCGGCTCGAGATGCGTGGAAGCGGCCCGCTGGACGGGTCCAGCGGTGCCGTTCCTTACATGCTGGGCTTGCAAGATGCCTTCGGGCAGCGGTGTCGGGCGGCCGAGTCGGAGGGCCTCAACGGGGGCCACATAATGGAGTTTGCGTCGACGCCGAGTGTGGCGCGCGACATGGTCGAAATTGTCGACAAGATGGCTGATCTACGCAAACGTGAAGGCCAAGGGGACGATGGGCGTGGTGCTGAACTTCGGAAGCGCCATGACCGCCACGACGACGACGAAGACGACGTTCCCCGGCTGCAGTACATTGGCTTCTCGTATGGAACGATCCTCGGAAACTACTTTGCGTCCATGTTCCCCGAACGGATCGGTCGTTTGGTCCTCGATGGCGTTGCCAATGCCGACGACTACTCCAACGGACCGGTACGTGCGCACCTCGGCGCGAGTGACGAGGAGCGCCTTGCTGACGCGGTGCAGGGCTGGCTCACGAACCTCGTCGACAGCGACAAGATCGTCAATGCCTTCTTCTCCGGCTGCCACTCGGCGGGCCGGCACGTCTGTCCGCTGGTCCGAGACGGGGACGAGTCGGGATCCGACATCGAGGCTCGCTTTCATGTCTTCCTTTCGGCGATTGACGAGGATCCCATCTCGGGCATGACGGCGGCCGGCATGCCGGTCGTGGTGAGGTCGCGCGACGTCCGCGAGGTCATGGGCAGCGTCCTCTACCGCCCGTTGCAGCAGTTCAAGCTGCTCGCGTCGGCGCTCGACGGCCTGATGACGGGCAACGCGACGCAATTCATCAAAAAGATGGAGGCCCGCGGCTCTTTGCCAAGCCTGCGCGACTCCTGCCAATCCAATGGTAACGGGTCGGAGGCCGAGGTGGATCGATCCGAGGGGGGGCAGGCAGTGTTGTGCGGCGACGGCGACAGCCTCGTCGGCAAAGGCGCCGGTTGGTGGCGGCGCTACGTTGACAAGCAGGTGGCCATGTCGTCCCTCATGGGCGCGTACTGGTCCAGAATCCGCATCCGCTGCTCGTCCTGGACCTTTCGCACCAACTGGTCCTTCAAGGGCCCCTTCACCTCGCCCCGATTCGAGAGATCACCGCGGGGCCGGCCGGTCAAGGGCAAGCCGGCGGCCGCCATCCTCTTCCTGTCGAATCGCCTCGACCCCGTGACGCCCCTGAAGGCGGCTCGGGCGATGGCGGCCAAGCATCCGGACGCGGGTGTGCTCGTGCAGGAGGCTCTGGGCCACTGCGCGCTCGCGTCCGGCGACAGCCACTGCACGACGAAGGCGGTGCGCGAGTATCTCGACTCGGGCGTCATTCCTTCGGGCGACAAGTCGTGCGAGATCAAGTGCGGGCCTTGGGACGAGGATTGCAGCATCGATGGCGTTCCGCACGCGCTTCAAGCTCTGAACATGCCCCAGCAGCAGCGTTTCCCGCTGGGACTGTCATTTTAGTCGACGATCGATCTCGTTGGTGAGCGATCCACGAAGCGAATCATTCAAGTGCGTACATGGAAACAACAAGCGGTCAGGTTTCCTTTTAATACTGGTAGATAGCCATCCATCTTGCCGTCAGATCTGATGAAATTCTGATGAAATTCTGACGATGAATGTGGTCGGTTCATTGCTGTCACGGCGTAGGAGGTGAAGCAATCGATGATCTCGGGTGACTGTCCGATATGGGATGCCCGTGTTGAATGTATACTTGCCTTGTCGCCACCACAGAGTCCCAAGACGGTACCGAGGTCCAAAATTAAAGGCAAGCATGCAAACATCGCTCTGGGTGGCCATTAAGCTTCCTAGCGGCAGTCGGAGGCCAGGCCATCGAGGGGGACATTGGCTTGGAGGTGGTGAGTCGTGGCCCTTTCCATCGAACGAGGCCCTCGGCTGGGTCTGAATGACCCCCAAACAGTCAGGGCGCCTGGAGGAGGCTTGTCCATTCGTCGACCAGAGAGGTGATGGTGAAGCAAGTTGCCATATTGACAAGATACAAACGTTCACCCTGGGCGTCTGGATTGGAGGGCCAAAGGAGCAATGTTCTTCATCGACGGCCATCGTGGTGAGAGCATGGATGGCCGGATTGACGATGCTAGGCCCGGAAAGGTGAGCGTCAAGGTCAAGGTGATCATGTCCATCGTGACGGTACCTTGAGGTGGTGATGGTGAAGCAAGTTGCCATATTGACAACACACAAACGTTCATCCTGGGCGTCTGGATTGGAGGGCCGAAGGAGCAATGTTCTTCATCGACGACCATCGTGGTCAGAACATGGATGGCCGGATTGACGCTGGTAGGCCCCTCCCAGGGTTGGTTCATGGGACGTCCCCTGGAAGGTAGCCCGAACGGGCGCCGGAAAGGAGAACGTCAAGGTCGAGGTGATCATGTCCATCGTGACGATATCTTGCCCAAAAGAGGCATCGGGCGTCGGGCTTAGGGTGGTGCCAAAGCTGTTGTCGGTGCCCAACGCAGGCATAATACGTGTGTGCGTAGACGCCTGCGTTTTCGGCGTATTGGAGGCATAGAGAATTCTCCTCGATGACGAAAACAGAGGGAACGGAAGGGAGCAAGGGCGGGAAAGCAGCGATGGCGGGCTCGTAGAGTGGTCCTGGTTCGCATTGTTGTGCGTTGGGTTCGGTATGGAGTGGAGAGAGGAATAGAATGATGTGGAATGGAGAGGAAGGGAAAGGAAGGGAAAGGAAGAGAAAGGAAGAGAAAGAAGGGGAAAGGAGGGGAAAGGAGGGGAAAGGAAGAGAAAGGAACAGAAAGGAAAGGAAAGGAAGAGAAAGAAAGGGAAAGGAAAGGAGGGTTTGGATCTCGATTCTGGAGGAAGGGGGGCTCCGAAGGTTCTACTACTAGTCATGCTGTACTTGGGTATACAAGTATTATAGAGAGGAGCAGGAAGGTGCAGGCTCGCTCGTGGCCAGGGCAAGAAGGAGCAAGGTGTGGCGCGGCATACGGGGCGCAGGCCTTGGCATTGGGGATCCATGGAAGCTCCCTTCGTCCCGACACCGGCCCGATCGTCTCGTTCCATCTTCTACCCTTTACTCACTGCCATAATTTGACCTTGACGTCGGTGCAGCCGATGGAGCAGCCCGTGGCAGGCCCATGGCCATACCAGTGCTGTGCTGGTGCGACTGTATATGACAGGTAGGCCGTGCTCCCGTGACGACAACAATACGACTAATCGCTGCCTCGTTGTGGCGCCCATTCTCTTGTGCGAGCGATCCAGCAAGTACGGAGTCGGCATGACATGATTGTGTACCCGCGAGCCCACGGTCCCTTTTCGCCTTTGCTCAGTCATGAAGAATGCTACTGCTGCAATGCAAGTATGAAATGACCATGAAATAGCAGCGTCCTCGATTGTGTACGGGGGAGATGCGGCATGACATGGGGCATAGGGCAGAGCACTTTCCTTTCTGCACAAGGATATGAAGGTACGTGCTTGTACTGTAGCAAGACGGCATAATTCCTGTACTGTGTATGAGCTACGGAGTAATTATAGCAGGACAGAGTACTCCGTACATCCTGCACGAATTACACCGAGTACGTCTACTTTAGAGTATGGCAGGTCGGAGTAACTGCTGCACTATATACCTAGTAAGGAGGTATTCATGCTGTCGCAGGACAGAGTAATTCCCGTACTGTACAGAGTACGTGTTACATGTCTCCGGACTGCACCGTAATTACTTGATTACAGTGGTCTGTTCGCCGACGACTACCTACCTAGTACCTCTAACCTAGTACTAGGTAAGTACCTAGTGGTACTCCGCACACCACTCGTACATTCGTCCCTGTCCCGGTGCCGTGTCGCAATGCCCCGGCCATCAGATACCAGTACAAATACTCATGCTCCGTTAAAGAATTCCTCGTGGAGAGACGTGTCACCAACTCCGTAGTACACCATGATGAGGTGCTGAGTACCTAGTAAGAGCTGCGAATGACGGCAGTGAATGGACGAGCCCATCAACTGTCCCGGCGAACCCGTCACAGTGCGGTAGTTTGAAGCATGCTAGGTAGGCACATAGTAACCATCGAACAGTACTCCGTACGCCTGGCTACGCTGTAATTAATACTTGGGAGAAAAGTACCGAAGAAAAAAAAGAACTACTGCACGCCGTACATGCAAGTACTTGTACTCCGTGCTGCTTGCTGGTAATGCCGCTCGTATGCTACTAGGTACCTAATAGGTAGTAACTGCGTGTGGCTACTGTACATGTGCAAGAAGTACATGATTTCGTCCTGTACTCTGTACTCTGTACTCCGTACTGACCAAGATATATTCACTGTGCATTCTATAACAGTTTCCAGTACAGCTTCGGCCCTGGAGCGATTAGTGGCTCACCCTTCGCATCGTCGCTTCACCAACTCTCGTGTCCAACTCTGCGTCGGCGCCGTCCGCCATCGGCCATCGGCCATCGTCCTCTCCGTCCTCCATCACGTCGCGCCTTCTAGCATCCATCCAGCAGCATCATTCTAGCTGCTCACTTCATACGAACCATGGTCAATCTCCCGCTGGAAGTCAATGCCTCGGCGGCCTCCTTGAACGGCATCGGCCGCCTTCACCCCCGCCGGCGACTGCTCGTCTCTCCACCACGCTGGACCTCCCTCCAGCTCGAGTTGCTGGACTGCCATTTCGAAGACGACGTCGACGACGGCAATGCCAAAGGCGATGGAATTAAAGTAGAAATAGAAAACACAAAGGCCGAAAAAGCGGAAACAGGAGAAGAAGAGGGAGAAATGGACGACGAAGAAAGTGGCGAGGTGGGAGGAATGGACGACGACGGAAAAGGGAGGGCATCACGGCCAGCACGAGCCTCTCCGAGCCGAGTCTCGTTGGTGATGCGGAGCCCGGCAGAACGACTTGCGGCAGCCGATGTCGCTCGCGACGCAAAGCACGTCGCTGCCCGTCAGCTGTTCGATGCTGCTTTTGACATGGCCAAGTGAGGAGAGCACCAGGTCGTTGGCGGCTGAATGGAACGGAACGCTGATCGAATGCCGCCGTCGGCCGGTGTCTAGTTCGCGTCTGAGCTTTTACTTCAACGGCCGCGCAGGCAGCAAGATCAACTCGTCCATCTTCTCCTCGACCAAGGCGTATCCCATTTACGAGCCACGGGTGGCCTACGTCGACTATGTCGACCTCGAAACACGCCGCCGGCGAACGCTCCAGTCCAAGTTCTTGGGCGCCAACATTGACTGGGAAGGGAGCTCGCCTGGCGCCGTCCTCTTCCGAAAGAACTTTGCCACGCTGACGCCGGCACACTGGTCCCGGGACCCGTTGCTGGTGTCCTTGCTGATATCCCTCGCCCAGGCGCAGAGAAAGTTTCAGCGTCTGCGAACGTCCCATGACAGCCGTTTCGCCACGTCGACGTCGACCTACACCTACCTGGTTCGTGCTTGACCCTGTCCAGATTGCCGCCTCGCTTCCCATGCCACGTACATGCTGCATGCCGGTGGCTAATCGTGCTGCGGCCGAAGCCAATCGTCCTCTTGACACATGGCGCCGATGCTTGCATTCATCTCTACAGGGCCAATATGCCGGCGGAATTCTTGACCAAGTTTGATGAGCCGAGTCGACAGCCTGCCACGCCGACTCGCGTCACCGTCACCCATTCCAGGATACCCTTTCGGCCCTTTAAGACGTTCAAATCTCGATTGATGGAAAAGCTACGCCGACTTCCCCGCAGAGGCTGGCTTCGACATCGACACAGGGCCGCCGGTACGACGGCTACCGTGGCCCTCGCGGACGGCGACCCGCCATCGACCACTAAATCTGGGAACGTGACGGGCCAAAAGCGACGACGTGCGTCGGAGGGCAGTGACGCAGATGCCAATCGCCATCGACCGAAGCGGCGCCTTGTCGTCCGAGAAGATGACAAGGAGAACAGCGGTGCAGATGGCAGCCTGGCCGGTGCAGGTTCGCCCGACCCGGCCGCGTGATGCCGATGCAGTAGTCGACGACGGAGTGAGAGACTGGGATCCGGAGCAGCGTAGCACGGTGCCGTCTTTTGCAGAGGCAGAAGCTAGTATTGATGGCACCGCAGCATGGCGCATACTCGTACAGAGGCGAGAGACAGGCTTGAACTGCATTGCCGACAAAACAAGGTGGAGTACCGAGTCGACTCTCGTCAAAGATGTTGCACAAGTTAATCTCAAGTAACTCGTCAAGGGGCCAGCGAGAGCGGCAGGCGCCAGTCCCGAGAGTGGTGAGTCGGTGACACTGCCTCACACGTTATTTCACGCCCCTGTACCCTCGGCTGCACCGCAGAGGGCCTGCTGCTCACTCTCGGGTCCAGTTTGTTTGCGAGACGGGATCGATGCGGTCCCGCCGTCGTCTACGCAGGTCCGAGGAGCGACAATGCGCCCCCTGGCGCCTTATGGACGGTGGCCTATGTGACCGTGAGGGATCCTGTCGCAATCGGCGTCGGTTCGCTGGTCGAGCGTGCTGCCGACGTCGGGTTTGTGAATAGCGCATGGCCCCTCGTTTGCCTCCGAGATCGAGACGGATCGATGGCATCCGTGAAAGTGCCGAGGGTCGACCGCTGCGGCATGGCGAGAGCAATGTGTCGGTTTGCGGCCGGGTGCTGCTCCGTCGGAGGCACCGATCGGACGACCGTTGGTGCATCTGTCGTTGCTCCCGTGCACAAAGGCGGGATGCGATATGGATGGATGCGGTCGGAGGCTGCGTAGACACGCACATGCGTACCAAAGGCCTGATGGCGGGCCCGTGAGCCGGACGCCCCCGGAGCCGCTGCCGACGGTCGGGTCCATCTTGTTCAGGAAAACGAGACGATGCGATCTGCAATTCGCGGTGCCGGTCCGGTGAGGTTGTTTGCAGCAGTGCTCTGGCTGCCGGAGTGGCAACAGCAGGGAGCGGCGCTGACGGCACAAGAATCGGATGCTGGGCAACGGGACGAGCTTGTACCGTGTCATGATTGTGCCACTCGCTTGGAAACGACTCGTTTACCATTCTTGGCTTTCGCACGAGAAACCTAGGCATTCATTCTGTATTGGTTTTGAAGGGGCCATGTTTTGAAGGCGGCACTCTGACCGGGTCGTCGATGCGAATTCCAGAGTTGCTCCTAGTTGTTGAGTGTCGCTGGGTGTTTCAAAATTCTCGCGATTCAAACAAACACATGTTATACATACAGGCAATTCGTATTTTTGATGGAACTCTGGTAAAGGATGTGGTCGATTTCTTGCCATCATTTCCTGACGACACCATGTTCGTTGGCCATGAGGCGAAGACGATGCCTCCGTCGACGGCCATACGTGCGTATTGCATCATTGCAGCACATCTTTCTTATGGTACACAAGGCCGACGTGCACTGTGTGGCACGTCATGCCCTGGCACGCTTCTGTAAAATCGCCGCACGGCAACACCATCACGACCATCATGGCGGCTGGCTTGCTCTGGTGGGCCGAGACCATGACGGGCGTGTCCTCAGTAGAGGCCGGGCACGATCCTCCATTTCACAATCTTCGTATACTTGTCCCAGTCCTCGCCATACTTGTCCGCGCACGCAGCATGATCTCTTCTTTCGCGATGAATCAGCAGCGAGGCAAAGTAGACGACGTAAAAGTAGGTGTAGAGCATGCCCCAGCCCCTCGCGACACCGGGAACCAGCTCCCGGCCGTCCATCATCTTGACGGCATCCGCAGCGCTGCCGGCCGGGAGAATCATGTAGCCGGCAATGCCTGTCGGTAAGCTAAAGGGCACCGCCAGCAACCAGTCTCCAAAGTAGTTGACGTGCCGCGCGGCTCCCCACCAGCCGTCGGTGAGCAGGCGCGTGCCTCGCTTCGTCGGCATCGACGATAGACTGGCGACGCTGGCGTCGTGGGGATTCCTTCGAAACACCTTCTTCTGCGTGTTGGCGGCCCGGAAGATGTACAGGCCCGCGGCGAAGACGAGGCCGACGACGACGAGGCCGGTCCGGCCGAGCTGCACAGGATGGACCGAGAGGTAGCGGCACTGGGTCGAGTAGAGAAAGGGGACCCAGACGATGTCGCCGAAGCTCAGCATGAAGCCCAGGCCATCGGTGGTGATGTCCATCATGCCGAGGAGCCCCGCTTCGGCGTACTGTCCCTCGAGCACGTAGTACCCCTGAGCGAGGGCGGTGACGAGGATGCTGTCGGACAAACGGCCGTAGCGGGCGTGCTGCTTCGCCACAAAGGCGAGGTCGAGGAGCAGCCAGCCCGTCAGGCCGGGTCGCATCTCCATCCAGGCCTTGATGTCGACCTCGCCGATGAAGGGGAGCGTGATGCGGGGGTTCAGCTCGCGGCCGATGAAGAAGTCGTACACGAGGTTGCCCGTGCATCCGCCCCTGGCGAGCTCGCGCATGTCGCGATTGCCCGCCTTTACCTCAAAGCTGCGAATGTAAACGAAGAGAGCGAGGAGGTAGGCGAGAAGGATGTTGGCCGTCAAGATCTGCAAGTAGTTTTCGTTGATAAAAGTCCAAAGCACAAAGCTCGAGCCGTGCAGATGGGTGCCGACGGCGCAAGCAGCCAGCTGCGCCAGGGTGGAATAGAAAGCTGGAGGAGAGACGATGAGCGGAAGTTGATTCCGGCCTCGGCCGCGCGAGGGCACCACCTACCGTTGAATCTGTACTTGAGCGGCCTCTCAGACTCTCGCAGCTTCGTGCCGTAGACCTCCTGGGCCGGCAGCAGACGATACAGAAGCAAGCTGAGGAGGTAGTACGCCAGCACCCAAGCCGTGACCTCCCAGGTGACGAATCCGCGCCAGCCATTGTGCGGCCACGGGATCTGGGACTTGAGCGTCGAGAAGGAGAGGGTTCGAAGGCGGAGAAGCACAGGAGCAGGGCAGCCGTAGATGTCGTTGCAGGTAAAGTAGAACCAGTAGAGGAGGAGAGGGAGGCCAAAGACGATGGCCGCCGCACCGATGCTATCGTTTGGTTGTCAGAAAAGAAGAGAAAATTGTGCGTCATCAGGGTGACGTACGGACCGCCAAAGTCATACGTGGCACGTGACGTCTTCGACTTTGCCATGGCACGGGGAAGAAAAAGAGTAGGATGGACAGGAAAGAATGCTCGCTCGCTCGTTCAAGCCGATACGACGACAAATAATGGGCGAGGAATATAAACGGATGCTGAACGCAAATGAAGAAATACTCTGCTATATATACATGTACATATATAAACATGAATATTTAATATACTTGTAAACATGCGTACTCCGTATATGCTATATATAGCACAGTATATTTCGCCCCCGATGTCCCTCCAAGGGCGCTTTGAGGGCGCTCAATGGACAGCTGCCAGCACCAGGTCATCGGGATGTCGAGCTTCCGTGCGTCGTATTCGTATTCGCCGCTCCCTTTGTAGGGTAATACTGCATCATTACATGTTCGGGGGACGTGAGTACTGTATGCAGTGTCGTATTCGTACTCGGCACTTGTGCCAAGGCGTCAACGGCGCATGGATGTTGATTAATAGTACACCTATAGCACACGTATAGAAGCTCCATCTTTAGCCGTCCGGGGAAATACTAATAGTTTAAACTCTGTATTGCATGTAAGCTCGCCGGAGCCTGAGGGATTTCGCAGCAAGAAATTGCATGCAAAGCAAGTTCAGGCGTCAAGCCAAATGGCTGGAAATGGTTGGCTCGGAGCAACGACAATGGTCAAATTCGATGATGGAAGAGTGCAGTCAAATAGTGAACAAGGCTGGTAGAGAAATCGACCATGACATGCCATGACATGCCATGACATGCCATGACATGTCGAATGAAAGACGGCAAAGGATGTAAATGCCGGTACGACAAAAACAAGGCTGTGCTGATAACTCGGCACTGCGGCGAGCACGCACCAATCCGGGTATCGTATTTTGGGCCGTCGAACCAGCATGAACCGGTATGCAAAACAACAACAGCAAAGATTAAAAAATATGACAAAATGATATCGAGGCGCCTCAGAGGGCGGTGCGCCGCTTTGTCCGCCGCCGCGACTGGGAGCGCTTGCGAAGGTTGCCAATGTCTTGACGCTGTCGCAGGCGGACGAACCACTGGTACAGCATGCCACGCATGAGGATGACGATGGTGGCGACGACGGTCGGTGCCGCGCACGCCCAGCTGAAAAAATGGCAAAGAAAAAGAAACGAGGTCAGCGTGGCGAGGCGAGCTTCGGGGCGAGGCAGGCGGCGACGTACAAGTACCAGATGCCGTTCTGTATCTCGGGAAACTGGTCGACGGCAAAGTTTTGGCCAAAGAAACCGGTGATGAAGGTGAGGGGCAGGAAGATGATGGTGACGGTGGTGAGCTGTTTCATCGACTCGTTCTGGTTCGCCGTGATGGTGTTGAAGATGAGGTTGATGAGGTTCTCGCTCGACTGCTTGAGCTGCTGCATGGCCTCGGTGATGATGAGGCAGTGGTCGAGGACGTCGCCGAGGTAGGTGTGGGTCATGGGCGTGACGATGACGCCGGCGTCGGCCCTCCCGAGCGCGCGGGCGGCCGCGTCCTGGTCGAGCTCGGTCCGGTGGTCGCGCAGGACGTTGACGAGGTTGTCGACGGGGTGGAGGAAGCGGAGCATCTTGTTGAGCTCGGAGATGCAGATGTAGAGGGCGCGGCACTGCTTGATGGACGGCGCCGTCAGCACGTCGAGCTCGAGGTCGGCGAGCAGGTCGGTGTAGACGGCCGTCAGCGGCAGGGCGAGGTCGACGATGGCGTCGACGATGGCCTGGACGAGGAGGGAGGCGTCGCAGGACTCGCGCAGCGTCGTGCCGGGGTTGCTCAGGCGCGTGACGATGGGCCGCTCGACGTCGGCGGCCGAGACTTCGAAGAAGGAGATGACGGTGTTGTCGTTTGTGAGGAAGACGGAGACCTGCTCGGCCGAGACGGCCATGCCGTAAGGCGCGAGGGAGGAGTGCCTCTCCATGAATTCGGTGCGGGCCTCGTTGCCCGAGGCGTGGTAGCGCTGGATGGAGCGGAGCATCGCCGTCCGGTCGAGGCGGGAGCCGTCGGCGAGCACGGGGCCGTCGGCATCGGGGGGGAGGTGCTTTTCGGCGTCGGACGGCCGCGCGCGGCGCCACCAGGTCCAGGGCTTGAGCGGGGAGGCTCGGCGGCGGCGGCGGCGGGAACGGGTCGACGAGGCGGACGAGGAGTCGTCGTGGGCGGCGTCGGAATCGTCGTCGACGAGGTGGACGAGCTTTTGCAGCGTCATGATGATGAAGGCGTGGTTGGGGTACCTTTGCGTCGACGGTCAGCCACGGCGTGCGGGCGCGAGGTCGAGGTCGAGCTTACCAGTCGGCCTTTGTGCGGTTTCGGAGGTTCATGACGTCCTCGAGCGCCAGCTTGTGCAGGCCTTTGCAGGTCCCGACGGCCTGGAGGACGTCCCAGCTGATGCCGTTGACGTTGATCCACCGGCAGCGGCCCCACGACGGCCTCGGGCGCTCGAGAAAGGCGATGAAGGCCTCGTTGCCGAGATGAATCTTGGCCATGCGTTCGAGGGAGAAGTCGACGACGGTGATGTCGCAGGCGGCCATCAGGGCCGGCATCGAGGCGTGGCCGCCATCCGGCAGCTCGGGGTCGAAGCCGGGCTCGGATCCGGGCTGCCAGCCGGGCCGTCCGGCGAGATTGAAGGCGTCGAGGTCGTCGACGATGGTCTTGGTCGTCGCCGGCCGCGTGTTTCGTCGTCGAAGCATCGGCGGCGATGCCTCGACGTCGGGCTGCCCGCTGACGGCATCGACGTCGGCGGTGTCGAGTGGGAGGCCACGACGAAGGCGAGTCGCGGACCTCGGTCGCCCGGCCGCCTGGGTGTGTCGTCGGGGAGGTCCGTCGGCTGCGGCCTCTGCCATGGTGGTGGTGGTGGTGGTGGCACGGTCGACATGCGTGCACAGCGACTGCAACGAGATGTTGTTGGTCGTGCGTGATTTACCCTTGGAAGTTTCCAGCACCTTTAGCGAGGCTCACGGGGAGGAGTTTGGCCTCGGCTGCTCGGGCCGTCGTTCCGGCCAGTGATCAACGCCCACTGTACGGAGTACTAGCGATTATAATACCTACCTGTATGCACTAAAAGGTCTGGTGTTTATTACCTTTACAGCGCAGTGTGTCGATCCCACGCTACCGCGATGAGGTCATCTTGTTGCCTAGGGTACAGTGGGGTGGCAAAAATGTCGATTCATTTTGTACGAGTAGCACCACCAAAGCTGAATCGTCTTTTTTGTCGAGTCACCGTACCGGTACAGGCTTGCTGCACTGTACCAGCACCTACTGTACGCTGCCACGATTGCAGGCACAGCCACTTGATAAAAGAGACGATTCAGTTTTGGTAGCGCTGCTCTTACAAACTGAATCAACATTTTTGTCCCCCCTCCGTACCAGGCACTCCCTACCACTCGTTGCACTCGCCGTTCCTCTCACTGTTATTCATACGCCACGGCATGAGGATTTCTTCGTTGGCGGGCGGAATCTTGACAAACCTACCAACCTAGCCAGACTCCCTGCCTACTGACGGACGCATCTGCCGGTTGGTTCTCGCCAAACTGCCCATCCATGGAATAGTACGTCATTGACATACATCCTTTACGTCCTGCCCCTGCCAGGACTCCTCTCTTTTCTGCTCGCCGTCACGGCACCGCAGTAATGGTCCAAGAAAGCGGAAACCAGTTCCTCTCCAGCCCACGGCCATATCATTAGGGCCTTCCTCCTCGGACCCCGAAGACTGACCGGCATCCAGGAAAGGAAAGGAAAGGAAGCGTACGGATATCCCGTGTTCGAATTTCGGCATCTGCGCACACGCGGCCGTGAGTTGGACACGCAGCGTCGGAATGTCGGTAGCTGACGATACGGCAGGGCGGTCACAGCTGGCCACACAAATCATCCACGTCGCCAGACTCCTTGCACGCCTCCTACCTCCCTTGGCTCCCTTTCCATCCACCCAAGATGGCTTCCCGCAATATCTTGGGGGTTTGCTGGCGAAGTGTCCCAGGGCCAACGGCACCAAGCACGGGTGAAAATCCAGCCCGTACCTGCACTTGCTACGCACCGCACATGGCCACTCCGTCACCTTCCGGCACTGCAATTTTCTCCTCCACGACGACGACCAAGAGTGCCGAATTCAATACGCGCTGGCAAGCTTCCATATGCTGCCCTCGGGCCTCGTCCACCCGAAATGCATCAACCTCATCGGCTCCGTCGTCTTTGCCGTCTCGAGATTATTCACGGAGCTGAAGGAGCTCAAAGCCAAGAAGCTCGAATTGACCAAGCGAATTTTTGCTTCTGGTCGCTGCGAGGTCAACTTTGAAGGAGCTCAAAGCCAAGAAGCTCGAATTGACCAAGCAGATTTTGCTTCTGGTCGCTGCGAGGTCAACTTTGCCTCGACGCCGCCGCCGTCAATGGACGAGGGGAGGTCGAGGGAACATGGCGGGTGCACATCGTGACGCAGCAACAGCTTGGTTCCCGCACAATCGGCACCGCGGCTTACGAGATGCTCGACGAAGCCGTCTTCGAATGAAAGCCGTGCCAGCACGCGAAGGAGCCACAAGAATGGCTTCGGTGACCGGCTCCACCACGACGTCGGAGATGGCCCACCGCTCAGGTCCAGGTGAGCTGGATCGGCAGCCGGCCCGAGGCGGCAAGACATGACGACGCGCGACGAGCAGATCCAAGGTCGGACAGGGTCGGGCGGCGCGACCTGTGCAGCAGCACTGGTACCCGGTCGAGAGCAGGCAACCGACCGACGATGCCCACCCAGTACGGAGTACAGCAGGTATTACCTCCACCTAGGGTGGAGACGAAAGGTGCGCATGCACAAGCAGATGAAACAGCACTTGGACCGGCCGTGTTGCCTTGCCAAGCACAGGCCGGCATCGATTCGACAGTCACGAAGCATGCATTCTTCGCTTCCATTTTTCACCGGCCCATTTGTGAAGCCTTGGCCATGTCGTCGCCTCGTCCGATCCCCCAGGAGGCGAGCCGCCGTGCCACGACGAGGGCGGTGGCGTGATGGCGGGAGTCGGGCCCCCATCGGATTGCATTGGACCTGAGCCGACGATGAAGGCCGACACGCACCTGTCACGGATCCATCGTCGGCTGTGGGGTCGTCGACTCGGAGGGCGTGGACGACATGGCATGGTACGGGTGCGAGCGTCGACGCATCGGCAGCGCACGCCCTTGGCGGACGCGCAGCACGCCCACGTCAGCGTACGTGAGCACGGCCAGAGGTCGTCGGGAAGGGCGGGTCGCACGTAGGCGGGCGGATCGCATCTCTTGTTCCCTGCATCAACCGGTAAGGTGCAGCAAAGGCCACGGGCAGGAGGGGCAATATTGGATGGGAATGGCGACATTGAACCGGTACAAGCATGGGACTACATGTGGTACCATGGTGGATGCCACATACGATGCCACGCAGCGGCCTGCGCCGCCCAGCTTCGGCCGCACCATCCGACCTGCACTCGCGAGGGGCAGCGCGTATGATGATCATGGCCGAGAGAAAAGGGCGGAATAATCAATCGATCGTCGACAAGGACGAGGATTCCGAGGCCGGGCGGCGGAGACGAAGACGTGGCACGATGCCAAGAGGCGTCCGACGCAGGCCGACGGAGGCGAGACGATGCGGCGCGTCATCAAGGTGCGCAAAACGCAAAGAGGTCCGACGTCGGCGCTCGCAACGTGCCCTCTACCGTACGCGTGCGCCGCCTCGGAGAAGGGCCAGATGGAGACGGACGGTCGACGGCTGAGTCTTTTCACCTCATCGGCGCCGACGAGCATGAGGGCAAACACGGCCAGCCGCCGCGAGCATGTGCGACGCCGGTTTTGTTCTGTCATACTTTTTCGGGCCTGCGCGGACAACGGGAAGTGACGAGGTGGCATGCGGGTTTTGGCTGGTGAGAGTTTACGGCGAAGAATGAAAGCAAAAAAAAAGAAAAAAAAGGAACGGCGATCCGTTCACACGTGTCGGTGTGAGGGCGAGGTGACGCGGGATGGAAGCCGACGGAGCGAGCGGCCGGCGGGAGCTTACTTGCAGGCATTCACTGCCAGCGCAATTACAGTACTCGGTCGTCTTCATGCAGTGCGACGAGCAAGATGCCGGGCAGCGATGGCATCATTCCTGAAGCGTCGGGTTTGGGATGAGGACGCAGGATTGCACAGGGCACAGGTGGGTGTCGGTGCTTGCGGAGGATAATTATTTAGTACTGGCCATTGCTACAGGGGGGTGGCAAAAGTGTCGATTCACTCTGCAGTAGCAGCGCCACCAAAATTGAATCGTCATTTTTGTCAAGCGACTGTGCTCCGTACTGTGCAGGCGTAAGTAGGCACTACTGTACATGCAAGCACAAGCAGACGTACTCTGTACATGTAAGCACAAGTAGTTGTACTTGCTTCCATGCACAGCAGAGCACCGTGCGTGTGGAGCAGCTGTGCGGCATAGTCCAGGGGCACCGCCTTTCTTGCA
The DNA here is from genome assembly GCF_001625195.1 of Drechmeria coniospora. NCBI lineage: Eukaryota > Fungi > Ascomycota > Sordariomycetes > Hypocreales > Ophiocordycipitaceae > Drechmeria > Drechmeria coniospora. The sequence goes on along the minus strand of NC_054389.1, from coordinate 11,949,654 downwards.
TTGCCTTTTTTTCCCTCGATCGATGTTCGATGCGGCCCTCGATGCGGATGGACGGGTGGGCGTGATGTGGGTGGTGGGCGTGATGTGGGTGGTGGGCGTGATGTGGGTGGTGGGCGTGATGGACGACGGGTGGTGGGCGTGATGCTCGCGGCGGGCGGGTCCGGCTACTAGGTACGCTGTTGGTTCCCTGCTAAACACCCAAGTACAGGCGTGCGACGCTTTACGGAGTACTTTGCAAGTACATGTAATGCATACAGAGTACGGAGTACCTGCACCAATCATCCGGTGCAGCACGCTGTCGGTGTGCACGTACAGTAATTACTTTGCACGCTTGCGAGCAACAAGTACAAGTACTTGCTGGCCGTGGGAAAAGGCTACTTGGTTCGTACCTGTACTGGGTACGGCGCAATCATTACCCTACTTCATGTGCAAGTACTCTCCGTGCTCCCTTGCAAACTACTCGTACAAGTTACTGCACATGCAGGTGCAGTATGAGCACATGCCATGCAATTAATTATCGAATACTTGCTCGGCACGCGTTGGTGCTATCTAGGTGTTTCGCCGTGATTTCTGGTAGTGCCACACGGTCGGTCGCTGCAAGTACAGGTACACGAACAACCAGGGCATGCGCGGCGTAGAGGTACTCCGTACATGCACTCGGATTCGGCATTGGCAATGGCGAGCCCAGCAACCAAACGTCGGTGCCATCCTTGTACCTGACATGGCCAACCACTACGAAGGTATCTAGCAGTACAGTTAGTAGGTAGGTAGCACCGCACTCCCCGTCGCTCCAGGCCTGTTCCTGACGCACGGGTACTCCGTACGTCTGGGTGTTTCGGCGCAGGGCAGGGCACGGCCAGGGCCCAAGGTGAATGCACCCGGACAGTACGGAGTACGAACCACTCGTACCTTTGGTTACGTGAGCCTGTGCGAATCCGTTGCCTCGTGGGCCGGTGCATCCACACAGCAAACCCGGCAGGAGACCGGACGAAAGGCTGAGATGAGAAAAAGGTGCACGCAACGGGGACGAAACGCGCGAGCTCATCCGTCCATGCGTCGACGCCTCACGCCGTTGCGTCGGTCGTGCGAGGTGCCGCCGCGACGACGAGGGCCGTAGGCGGGGCCCACCTCGGGGCTCCACCCGGAAGAGTCTTGTGCTGTGAGGCCCGGTGCGGCGCCGACGAAAGGCAGAGGCCAGCAAAAGGACGATGGCGTGCTCGCTGCGGCGACCGCTCGTGCCTGGCGCCGCATCGTGAGCCTGCGTGCCGGTGACGCGTTTCGTCGACGGCTGCAGGGCGCGCTTGACGTGCCGCCCTCGCTGGCTGTGCCGACGTGCGGGCGGACGAGCGCTGCGGTGCCGTGTCCGGCTGCCCTCTGGTGCTGCCGTGCGCGACCCGATCGAGACCACCGACCGACCGACGGACCGATACCCACCAGCAGCCCATGCGCGCCAACGCCTGCCTACCTGCGGCTTCGCGCTTGGCTAAGACTTCACTTGGCCTCTTCGTCCTGTTGGCTCCCCGGTCGTCAGTCGGACGCGCCATTGGGCCGGTGGCGTCGACATGGCACGGCACGTGCGGCGGGCAGTCAATGCCTGCCAGAACCTTCAAGTTCGTATTGATCATGACCAACGAACGCTACTTGGGTACCCGTCGGTACCCGAGGCCGGACGGTGACTGCGCAGGCGGGGCCATCAAGGTACGACGGAGATGCGACGGAGCACATGAAGAATGGAAATGATTGCGCGCTCGCTTGTAGGAGGAGACTTTCGGCAACCGCCGTACGAGAGCGTCGAGGAGCTGCTAATAATATGCCGATGACAACCCGAGCACGCATGGCGGCAGCCTTGGCCAAACCGAGTCATTCCACCGGCGCCGCATGAGTGACTGTTCTGCCCGTCGCTCCACAGCGGAACCCACGGCGGCTTCAGCGCTGGCGGAGCACCGACACACACCACCATCTCTGCGTCCTGCGGCGGCTGCGTACCGCGCATGTACACGCATGTACCCGCGGCGTACAGCTCAGCACTCGGCACTCTGTGCTCTGCAAGCACATGCAACTGCCTGGGTTGGTGCTTGGAAGTACTCCCTAGGTACTCCGTATATTGCTTGTAATTACCAGTCTGCAAACTTGTCGGTACAAAGAGCAGGTCTGTTCGGGGAGGCAACGGTAGCCACCAAGATGCGAACACAACCGAGTAATGCATGCACCAGTGGCTCTTGGTACCGAGCAACGAGGCGAGCGTCAAGGTCGAGACGCAGAGCTTCCTTGGTACGGCACGTCGCGCCGGCGTGGGCATGGCATGTGCCATCATCATCACGTACCGCACGAATACCACGACGGCGCAGGGCATATCATCGGTACCTACGGAATACTTGCAGGTTCGGAAGTGCAATGCTGTAGTTGTAGGGTGATGCTGCTACCTAGCGGTTGTAGGTACGTGCAGGATACATGCACTGTACTGCGCAGGTACCGGACGGCGACCCGCTAGGTACACTTGCTACGGCCAGCAGAGTCATGCTGCGTACGACCACTGTACAGTACATGTCCATGTGGCATTGACACTGTACCTGCGATACGAGGTGTGGCAAGACAGGCCGAGTAGGTACGGCACCTCGTCCGTACGGCACCTCGTCCGTACTGTGTGCTTGCACATGCCCCGCACAGTGTGCCGTTTCCTGCTCGCGCATGACGTGACGCACAAGCAGTCTCTTCGGTCGCCCGGTGACGGTACGGAATCCATTCGCTCGACGAGGGCGGGTGGAATCGCCATCGATACAAATGCGTCCGCCATTCTCCATCCGCCGGCAGCGAGCAACCGACATGGCACGTGTATCTTTCGTGGGAGCATCGCCCATCGAGACCGACGAACCGACAACCCTTCACCTCCTCCGACGCATGCCCTCCGCCGCCGTCGTGGCATGCCACACCTTTTGTGCCGCGAGAGCAACCCAGCCAGCCCGGCGGCCCAGTCCCGTCCAGTCCCGTCCAGTCCCGTCCAGGCCCGTTTCGGCGCGAGGAAAGGGTCGAGGAGGGATAGGCTCGTCCCGACAGCGGCCTCGTCTCGGCTGCTAGCCGCCACGACCACCAACGACGTCACATCGCCTCGGGGATTCCATCGTCACGCCGAGGAGCGGAGCAAGGTCGGGTCGAGCGAGAGGCAAAATTCCACGGCGCCGACGAGCAGACGCCCATCGCCACCGGCACCGAGTCTCGCCACCCTCCGTCACGTCTTGCTTGTTTTCAGCCTACCACGACTCGCTCGCGGCCACCGCCAAGCCGACAGCTGACCTGCTTGGCTTATTGGTGGACGCCTCTTTGCTCCCGACGCTGCCAACGCCTGCCACGACGCAGACGCCGACCAGACGCAGACGCAGACGCAGCGGCACCTGCTCCTCCTCCTCCATCATTGTTGGCCACCAAACAGGCCCAGCCGCACCCTCCCTTCGCCCTCGCCCTCGCCCTCGTCCTCGTCCTCTGCCGTGCGTTCTTGTCGGCCTGAGGAAGCAAACGCATACGTGTACTATACGAGTCGAAGCAGGCGACGTCGGTCGCGACTGCCCCGGAGGCGCCCACTTACACCCGCCACCGCCTCCTCCTCTCGCCTCACCTGCACCTTCCCACTTCCGCAGAGGTCGGTCGCGCCCGCCGTCCGTCGGTGCGTGCCCTTTGCCTCGCCTATCCCCGGCGCCCGCCCTTTTGAATACCAAGTTGCATCTCCTCCTGCCTCACTGGAGCCACTCAATCTTCCCTCTCTCACCTTTCTCGCTTCCTCGCTTCCTCACTTCATCGCTTCCTCGCTCCGGGCTCCGACTATAGCAACATCGCCCGTCGGCAAGATGACTTTACACTCCACCGCCTCGGTTTCGGCCTCCTCCCCCTCACCCTCCTCCTCCTCCTCCCCTTCCTCACCCTCCTCCTCCTCCTCCCCTTCCTCCTCCTCCTCCTCCTCCTCCTCCTCCTCCTCCTCCTCCTCCTCGTTGGTCTCTTCCCGCAACAGCTCCCGCAACAACTCCATCAGCTCCAGTCCGTACTCGTCCGACCCAGACCCCGATACCGACGTCGACCTCGAATCCGATGACCACCGTCCCCATGCCGCCACAATGTCGGGCCTGTTCGCCGCAGCCTTGAGGAAATCTCGTCGCCTGTCGCTGCCCTTTGTCCGTTCCGCCAAGGAGCGCCGTCGAGCCGAGGAGGCCGCCGCCGCCGCCGAGGCCGCCAGCGTGCTCACCCTCGGCTGCCTCGTCGAGACGCCCTCGATCGTCTTCTACGACGAGCCCCAACGCAGCACCGGCGCCTTGCTCTCGGGCGAGGTCTCCATCGACGTGCACGACGCCGCCGTCACCGTCGACCGCCTCGACGCCACGCTCGCCCTGCACACGGTCCAGAAGCGGCCCTTTCAAGGCCACTGCGCCGGCTGCCAGACCCAGGTCCACGACCTCGCCAGGTGGTGCCTCGTCGACCAACCCTGCGGCTTCCGCCGAGGCCGCCACCAGTTTCCTCTGAGCACCCATCTCTCGGGCACCCTCCCCGCCGCTCTTGACACGCCCGTCTTCTCCGTCGCCTACCGCCTCAAGGTCGACGCCCTCGTCTCGCGCAAGGACGCGCCCCCCATCCGCTACAGCCTCGAGCGCCTCCTGCCCGTCAACCGCTCCCTCCCCCATCGCCTCTACCCGCTGCTCGCGACGCGCGTCTTCCCGCCCACGTCCATCCGGGCGAGGGCCGAGTGCCACGCCGTCATCCACCCCGACGTCGCCAACAAGCTGTCGCTCCACCTCGACGGCCTCGTCTCCGAGCCCGACAAGTTCCACATGGTCGACCTCTGGAAGCTCAGGAGGCTGACGTGGAAGCTCGAGGAGACGATCCGCACCACGGCCCCCGCTTGCCCGAGGCATGCCCCGAGCGCCCGCTGGATCAGCGTCGACGAGAACGGCGCCTTCCGCAAGGGCCTCGTCCGCTCCGAGACGCGCGTCGTCGGCGACAAGGTGCTCCTCGACGGTTGGAAGGCCAACTACGCCGACGCCCGCGGCACCGTCGACGTCGACCTTGACTTTGGCACCAACAAGCACGTCGTCGCCAAGCCCCCCGCCACCCCGTCGCCTCGACCCTACGCCTGCGACCTGTCCTCGGCCGGCACCCGCATCACGCACGCCCTGCAGCTCGAGATGATCGTCTCCAAGGAGTTTGCCCCCGAGGGCAAGCTTCACAAGACGACGACGACGGGCGTCGGCCGCGTCCTGCGCATGGCCTTGGACGTCGTCCTCACCGAGCGCCCCGGCGTCGGCGTCAGCTGGGACCTCGAGGCTCCACCCGTCTACGAGGAGGTGTCGCCGAGCCCTCCCGTCTACACCTCGGCCGCCTGCCGCCCACCTCCGGCACCCCCGGTCCGCTCCGAGAATGCAATCGTCGCCGGCCAGCGCTCGTAGCCGGCGACATGAATGAACGAATGAATGACGCCTTTGCATTGTCCTTGCTCGTCCGTCCCTTGTGCTGCGTCGTACTCGCAGCTCGAGGCGCACCCACCACAGCATGTCCGAGCCGCACGGATTGCTTCTTTTTTTTTTTTCTCGTCTTACTATAATACCCGGAGCGCACATGATGGATACGGCAGTGTGGAAGAAACGGCCTTGGCAGTCCCGGGCGTGGAAAATAGCCATAGTAATGTAGCGGCGACTGCGAACACGAGTACCTGCACGCAGCAAGGGAGGCATTCGTGCCCCGGGCCCCTGCGCGCCTCGACTTGGCTGTGACGAAGCACGCGTGTTTGTCGTCGCCATGCCGCCCACGAACGAGGGCAAACAGTGGGCGAGACGGACATGACGGATATCTGGCGCGCGGCTTGACGACGACCGTGCTGCGACCGCCGTGCCGCCGCCGAGGTGGAACGAATCTGCGAAATCTGCGCCGTCGGTCCTGTGATACCCGCCCTCTTGACTCACCCATGCACAAAGATCAAGGTCGACGAGGTTGCGCTGCCGGCTGCGAGACGGCGGCTTGCGCCGACGTCGGGCTTCGTACGCTTCCGTGCATCAGCCGTCACGCACGATCCCGGCGCAGCCATGACACTCGAGCATTCGTCGTGTACCTGGCGCGCGCGTGATTCTCACCTCCTATAAAGGCGGCACGAGGCATTTGGATCCATCGGCTCAACCTCGTCTGCTTCATTTTCCCACTCGCCCCCTTCGACACAAGATCGTGTACACCCGCTACATCTCACCAAATCGACGACTGCACACGATTGCGCGCAACATTTCCTTCTCAACCATTGTACGTGTGCATCCGATATTTCACAGCAGCGAACGAGACGCACCAGTCGTTTCGACGATGAACATTGTCGCCAAGACCACGCTGGATCTCATCACCGTTCGGAGCACCCTGCCAGCGGTGCCCTTCCCGCCTCCAGGGCGTTGGCCGATCTTCAGGACCGCCCGTCTCCTCATCCGCCCATACGCAGCCGACGACCTCGAGGCCCTGCACGCGCTGCGAGCGCAAAACGAGGTGATGCAGTGGACGTCGGCGGGAACGCCGGACGCGACGCTCGACCGCACGCGGGAGATGCTGGCCAAGAAGCTCGACGACGACATCAACTACGGCTGCGTCATCTGCCTCGCCTCGACGGGTGAAGTCATCGGCTCCGGCGGCGTCGGACCGCGCACGGGCGAGCTCGGCTGGCCCAACATGGGCTACATTCTGCGAAAGGAGTTTTGGGGCCGCGGCTACGCGACCGAGTTCACGAGGTGCCTCCTCGACGTCTGGTGGGCGCTTCCGAGGGCCGAAGTCGTCGTCGCCGTCGACAGGAGCACCGTCGCCGGCAGCGTAGCCCACGGGGATGTCGTGGCCGAAAGCTTGGTCGCCATCACGATCGGCGAGAACGAGGCAAGTCGGCATGTGCTGGAGAAGGTGGGCATGACGCTCGTCAAGATATGGGAGGAGACGGACCGCCGAGACGCCACCCGGCTCGTCGATCTGTACGGCTACACGGGGCAGACGCCCGAGAGAAACGGCGTGCAAGTGGATCTGGTGAAGCGTTGACGGACCTCGAAGTGCGTCTTGCTGGCCACTTCTCAAGTCGAGCTCGTCGCCCGTGCCGGGGTCGATGATTGTTGTGCTGCGGACGGCTCATCTGCGACCGCGAGGGTCCCGTCACCGATCGGTCGATCGACTTGATTTGGGTCAGAGCCGCATTATCCTTGGGCTAGAACGGGGTTCCCAGGCCACCGAGGCTGACGTCGCGCCGCTCGGGGTAAGCACGGATGCGAATCGTACGGGTCTGGGGCCGTGGTCATTGGGGAGGGGCGCGCCGGTGACGGATGCCGCTGCGCTTGACCTGGCCGATACGGAGACGAGGGAGAATACCTGCGTGTTTGCTATCAGCTGACGAGGACTGAGCGAGCACGACGGCCGAGCATGTATATTGGCCCGTGGCGAGAGTCATGTCTCAGTTGGTGCAGACGCATCAGTCGATTCCGCCTTGCTCACACATCTCTTTACGCTCTCCCCAACCCTCAGGTGTGAAGAGCTGAAACATTTGAAAAAGGACCCGCGCTGTACAATTGCAGAGTAGCTTCTCGGCATGTTGCCAGTCATGTTGCCAGTTTGAGCATTCTTTGTGTGACGGTGACGGAACTTGGCGATGGTGCACCTTTCGCTGTTGGCTTCTCACTCTCTTTATGCATGCCCAACCTGTCCAGCATTGATTCCATTTGTAGTCGTTATAGTAATAGTCATTGTAGTCGTTATAGTAATAGTCATCTTAGTCGTTATAGTAATAGTCACTCCTTGTTCCACTCCGTGTTTCCAACTGCCCCGTCTCCTGTCCTCTCCTGTCAACAAGTATTGTCCCTGCCGCTCTTGCCTCGGCAATCGTCCGAGGTTCCTCTTTCGGATGGCTCGCCCCGCCAGTGCGCCTCTTGAGGCGCCACCCGCCGCCACCCGCCGCCACGCAGGATAAGATGGAGGTACTTGTACAATACGGAGTACATGTAAGAAGGTACCTACTGTACTCTATACTTGGTTGCAAGTACATGTACATGCAAATGCAGTGCTATACCGACTCCGTGCTCTATACTTGGTTGCAAGTACATGTACATGCCCATGCAGTGCTATACCGACTCCGTGCTCTATACTCCGTATAAAGTATTACAAAATACATCATTAATTAGAGTCCTCATCATGGTCGACGTTGTTTCGACGAGGCGTGCCAATGCAATGTGACGACTAGAAAAGCATAGCGAGCTGGATATGCCAGGCAAGCCTACAAGTAGTAGCCATGACAATTACAGTTGGTGTGGGCGTAGTCACCTCACAGTGCCATCATTCTTCATCCAACCTTTGCTTCGATCTGGGTTACCTCGTCTGTTGTGCCAATGATAAGGATGGATTGAATGGAATGATGGTGTACGCGTTTTGTCCAAAAATTATGCGTCAACGTGGGTGGACTCTGCAGCTTGTGTACTCCGTACTGCTGCCATCATTTGAGTTGCAGTGTGTACCGAGGATGCCATCTATGAAGGAGAGGAAATTGAAATAATGATTCTGGCAAATTTTTCGCCTGCCACAGCATGGAAACTACAGCATGGAAACCACAGCACGGAACCACAGCATGGAAGCGGATAGAGAGGGGCACAGTGCCTCGATGCTGATGTCGCTTAGTAGTCGTCAAGATCGGATGTACACTGCATCTTCGGCCAGGAAGCCTTCAAAGCTTCATGGCAAGGTTTGGGGAGAAAGTCCTTGGCCCGTCGTTTCTCGCAGATGGAAACAGAGTGTTCATTCTGTACAGTTTAAAATCAACGCTCGTGAAACTCGGCCAAATCACACGCCAAGGACTCAACGCAGCAGCAGCCACCTTAGTTGAGTCTGCGAAAGACGACGGGCGCCTCGGTGCCCACCCCTTGGGATCGGGTCAGACGGAATTGCACCTCGAGGGCCTTTGCGCGGCCGGCGACGTCAAACTTGAACTGGGCGGCGGCAAAGGCCTTGAAGAACACGGTAGGGTTCTGGGGCATGACCATGAACAGGATCCAATAGTCGGCCGAGATGTGGTGCATCTTCATTTCCATGGGCCACGTGTCGTCTGGGCGGGACCCGACCAGAATCTTCTCAGCCGCGTCGTCGGGGTCGACGTCGACCTGCAGCGTCATGTTTCCGTAGCCCGGGTCGTGGTAGGTGCCGGCGAGGGCTTCCATCGCCACCGTGGCCGGCGCCGGCGTCTCGGGCCTGTCGGGGTAGATGTCGTCGAGGGCGTTGTCGAGCATGTGCTGCGCGCCGGCCATGATGTCACGCCACCTTGCGCTGTCAGTCACGGACGGACGGCCGTCGGACGGCGCGACGGAGGCTCACTTTTTGTCCACGTCGACGCGGTCCTCGGGCGCGATGCCGAGCTTGGCGTCGACGAGGGCGAAGATCAAGGCCTCCTCGGCGGCGTTGGACGTCATGGCCGTGTTCGCAAAGGCCACGACGCCGTAGCCGATGTCGGGAAACCAGTAGACTTCGGCGCCGAAGCCGTGGTTGCCGCCGCTGTGCGTGTACATGGGCTGGCCCCGGTAGGCGGAGCGCTCCCAGCCGAGGCCGTAGGTCTCGACGTCGCGGCCGTTGGAGGGCATGGCGACGACGATGCGCGGCGTCTTGATGTCCCGATGGACGGCCGGCGAGAGGGGCCCGGCCTCGCGGAGCAGGCTCCGGACCCACCGGGCGTAGTCGAGGACGGTCGAGAAGACGGCGCCGGCGCCGCTGGCCTCGGTGACGGGCATGCGGGGGACCTCGCGGAAGGCCGCGTCGGCGTCGCTCCACCAGTATCCCTGGGCGAGCCGGCCCGTCGGGGCGGCGAGGGCGTCGTCGAGGTCGAAGTAGGTGGCGTTCATGCCGAGGGGGGCCCAGATGGTGTCGCGGAGGACGCGGCCGAGCCAGCGGCCGGTGAGGGTCTCGACGACGTGCGAGAGGGCGACGTACATGAGGTTGCAGTACTGGAAGCGGACGCGGGGCTCGGCCGTCAGGGGCAGGTTGCGCAGGTTGCGGACGATGTCGCGGGGCCGGGCGGCTCGGCCGTCGACGAGGTGGCGACTCGTAATGTCGTGGCGCGGCATGCCGGTACGATGGCTCACGGCATCCTCGAGCGTCACGTGGGCCGTGGCCCATTCATCCTGGAGGACAAAGTCGTCTCGGATGATGGAGGCGATGGGCGTGTCCCAGCCTCGGGCGAGCGCCTCGTGCTCGTCGGCGTGGATGAGATGGGAGAGGACGGCGCCGGTGAAGGCCTTTGTCGTCGACGCCGCGTACCACAACGTCTCGGGGCGCGCCGGCGTGGCGGGCAGAGAGGCGAAGCCGTAGCCCTGTGCCGATCAGTCAAACGGCCAGGAGAGGATGCGAGAGGGTCGCCATTCGACGGGGCTCGAGCACTTTTGCGTAGATGTCCTGACCGTCGATGACGGCAATGGACAGGCCGGGGACGTGCCAGCGGTGCAGCGTCTCGTTGGCGAAGCGGGCAAAGTCGTCAGCGAACGGATTCCCGCTGCCCTTGCCGTACTGGGCCAGCGGCTTCTGGTCCGCCGCGGCAAAGGGAGACAGGAACGCGAGGGCGGCGACGAGGACGACGACGCGAAGGCGAGGAAATGAGGCCGACATGATGTGTTTTGGCGGTGAGGAGGACGGAAGACGGCGGAAGGAGGAGGTTATTTACAATGGGCAACCACTTCCTTCCTTTACAGGGACTCGCCCTGGTGCGGCAGGTACTCAATGGGTTGCGGCTGCCTTTTTACTCGCACAGGTGCTGAAGGTACTCGGTGGGTTGCGGCTGCCGTTTTGTACGAGTGAGACTTGAGAATGCGCACCGTATATTGTCGGTATCTTGACCTTGTAACAAGTACTAGTACTTGGTACGAATAAGTGAGTGAGTTGGTGAGTGGGTAAGTTGGTGAGTGGATGAGTTGGTGAGTGAGTGAGTGAGTGAGTCACCCTCACGCTCGCACGACGGGATTACGCGTAAATGTATAATCAATTCATACGGACTAGGTCCTTGCATATCATCCGTCCTTGTATATCATCCTGCGAGTAATCCAACGATGCTCTGCTGCCTGTTGGTCCTGTCGTGTCATGACCGAATCAGGCAGGTCAACCGAAGGGTACTTGTGTTACCTGGCAATTTGTTAGCAAATCAATGTACCACATGTCTAGGCGTCATACTACAGTACACAGAGGAGCACGTCGTTGGCAACTCGGCGCAACGTCATTCCCATCTTCGCCACCTCACCACCATTCACGCCCCCATTTCTGTCTTTATACGCTTCAACTTCCCATCTGCCTTGCGCCTTGCTCCTGACGAGGACGGACATGTATTTGAGAGGGCGCTTCTACCAATATCTGCGTTGGCAACGTCACGATGTTGACTCCCCACCGTGGCCCATGTGCTGCAAGTTCTTGCTGCAGTGTAGCAAATGTACTCTGTAGGTAGTTGTACATTCCGCAGATGTACATGTACACGCAGCTGTATTTGCCCATATACGTACATGTACAGTGCTATACTGTAAATGGTACTGTAGATGACGGCGAGTACGGACCAAGTACAGTACGGAGTAGATGTTGCGTTGTTTGTTAAATGGTCCAGTCGGTCGGCGGTACTTTCTTGCTCCATGGGAGGTACAGTACTTGCATGCCGTCGATGCCCGTACTTGTGGTTTGACTTGCGGCACGGAGAACAGAGTACTGGTACATGGAGCGCGTCCTGGTGTACTTTGTGTGCAAGTACTGCGCTAACGGAGTCCCTACCGCCACCATCAACGGCTACCTCGGCCGCATCAGGAACCAACAACCTCCCCACACCTCGGACGACCGACTCCCGTTCGAGAAACAAATCTTATCAATAATGTCGCTCCATTAGGATCGACGAGCAATACTCGTGCAAATTGTTATGAAAAGTACAGTACTTATCTGCTTCGTATTCCGTAGAAATGCCTACCCTGGTTATATTTTTCATACACAAATCACCGCCAAGCACATCGTACAGCCTGTGGAGCGGCTTCAATACGACGTCGGCGTGCTGGCTGAGCCCCTGAAACCGCGCCACGACCGCTGCCCAAAGCGCCGCGCCACACATCCCTCTCGATTTTTTTGCCCCTCGACCTGCCTCTTCTCCGAAACACCTCGTACGCAGAGGAAAGCATGCTCGTCTTCCATCGTCCCTTGCTCGACGGAGACGAGGACGTGGCCAGCAACGCCCGGCAATGAATCATCCGCTCGTCCTCGCCGGCCGGCGGTGGTGGATGCCCGTCCTCGCCACCCTCTCCGCTTGTCTCCTCGTCCTCGTCTTCCTCCGCATCGACTCCCAGTCTCACGCCGGTCCCTCCTTTAGCCACAAGCCTCTCACGGCTCAGAAGCCGTCCAATGTCCTCCCACCGTCTCCCTCTCGCGTCTCCCACGTCTCCTCGGGCGTGCCGACCAACAGCAAGCCCAAGGGCTCGGTCCATGTGCCGCTCGTCGTGCCGACCAACGTGACGACCAACGTCTCCTCTTCCGCGGCGCCCTCCCATCACTCGTCCGACGCCGGGCTGCCCACGCTCAACTCGTCCGCCTACGTCAGCGTCGTCCGGAGCGAGCACGCCGACGGATGGCCCCACCGCGTCTTCAAGAGCTCGCCGTGGATGCCGCCCAACATGTCCGTCTCCGTCACCAACGCCGGCCTCGCCGACGGCTACCTGTTCGTGACGCCTAAGCCGCGCAGCGGCAAGGGTGGCATCGAGATGAGCGCGCCGTACGTGCTGACGTCGGACAACGAGCTCGTCTACGCCTACAACGCGACCCGCGGCACCAGCGGCTTCCGCGTCCAGCAGCTCGCCGGCAAGCCGCGACTCACCTTTTGGCAGGGCGAAACGACCATCGGCCGCGGCTACGGCCGGGTCGTCATGCTCGACCGGCACTACAACGAAAGCGTCGTCGACCTCGACGCCGACATCCGCTGGGACCTCCGCGACGGCCGCAAGGCGCCGGGGCTCGTCGACTACCACGAGAACATCCTGACGCCGCAGGGCACCCTCCTCGTGACGGCGTACAACATCACGACGGCCGACCTGCGGCCTTTCGGCGGCCCCGAGCACGGACACGTCGTGGACAGCCACTTTTACGAGATCGACCCGGCCACGAGCAGGGTGCTCTTTCGCTGGAGCGCCCTCGACCACGTCGGACTCGGCGACTCCCACATGCCCGTCAAGTCGTACATGGGCGACGGCACCAAGGGCAAGGGCTGGGACTTTTTCCACATCAACTCGATCCAGAAGCTCGGCGACGACTACCTCATCAACAGCCGCCACACCTGGGCCTGCTACCTCGTCTCCGGCAAGGATGGCCGCGTCCTGTGGACCCTCAGCGGCAGCGGCGAGGGCGGCAGCTTCGGCCCCGTGCCCGTCAACGGCACCTTTCGATGGGCCCACGACGCCCGCGCGCACAACATCTCGGACGCCGGCATGGCCGTCAGCCTCTTTGACAACCACAACATGGAGCAGGACAACGGCACGATGCCGACACGCGGGCTCGTCCTCGGCGTCGGCCTCCCACCCGACGCCGAGAAGCCGCCCGTCGTGCTCCGCGACGTGCGCGCCGCGCCCGACTTTTACAGCGGCAGCCAAGGGAGCTACGACGCGGCGCTCCCAAACGGCAACCAGCTCCTCTGCTACGGCCCGTCCCCCGTCGTGCGCGAGTTCGGTCCTGGCGGCGACCTGCTGTGGGAGGGACGTCTGGGCCTCGACGACAAGGTGCAGTCGTACCGCGCCTTCAAGGCCGAGTGGCACGCGACGCCGCTCGCGTGGGACCCGTCGCTCGTCGTCGAGGCGGCCGGGACGACGGGCGGCCGGCAGCTGCTCGAGGCCTACGTGTCGTGGAACGGCGCGACGGACGTCGAAGGCTGGACGGTCCACGTCGGGCCCAGCGAGCGCGAGCTGCGCAAGGTCGGCCGCGCGGCCAAGCGAGGCTTCGAGACCGTCATCGAGGTGGCGGCGTCCAAGTCGTCCTGCGTCCAGGTGGCGGCGCTGCAGGGCGGCAAGGAGGTGCGACGATCGAACGTCGTGTGCCTCGCATAGTCAGAGAATGCATAGAATACATCCTTTTGGACAAAGGCGATGAGTGCATTGATTCCTACATATCTCCCCCTTGCTGCGTCTGGGGAGCTCTCCTAGATTATATCGTCCCCTTCCTTCTATCAGTAACCGTCCCGTGCCTAGTCACGTGATGGACGCTCCGAGCATGTGTCTCCTCTCATGCAGCGCCGCTTGCGCGTCCGGGATGTGATTCCACGATGCCACGGCATCATTCCCTCTTGCTCTCTCCTCTGCCGATACTCGTGACCATGTCCCATGGGACAGCTCCGGCTGCTGTCGAGCGTACCCTCGTGGGAACTACAGAGTACTTGGCTCGGTCATGTGTGAGACAGTTTGTCGTCGACGTCGTTGATGCCGACGAGGAGGGCATGTCTCACAGGCTCGGAAGATGTCTCACAGGCTCGATAAAAGTCTCATAGGCTTGGAATAATGGCTGCGACAGCATATGGGCAGTGGGGAAACCACGTCACCAAATCGCTCGGGAAAAGATTAAAGTCTCTTCCAGGGACTGTTCCCATGTCCATGGTAAAACACGTTCCAGCCACCCCCATGCCCCCCCACGAGGTACCCATCCGACTCGTCCCGCACGGCACACGCGTCGCAGCCTACTCGACCTGCTCGGCCCCCCAGTAGTAGGTAAAGATGTCGACGCCGACAAAGTCGTCCTTGTAATACTTGGCCGCCTCCTCCTCGCCGGCGGCACCGGCGCAGACGATGAGCGGCATAAAGTGCTCCCCGCCGTTGGGGGGGTGCATCTGGTTCGCATGCGGCAGCGCGCGCCAGGCCTTCAAGCCGGTCCACCTCGCGTCCTTGTCGGCGGCGGTGACGACGTGCGTCAGGGCGTCGTTCCACTCGTCCGAGTCGCGGCGGAAGGCGGCGCACTGGTCCGGCCGGACGGAGCGGAGGGAGAGCATGGTGTCGAGGTTGTGCAGCGAGGCGAAGCCGGAGCCGATGATGGCGATGCCGTCGGCGCGCAGGGCGGCGAGGGCGGCGCCCATGCGCAGGTGGGCGTCGGGGTCCTCGGAGCGCAGGACCGAGACCTGGACGACGGGCACGTCGGCCTTGGGGAGGACGAGCGTCAGCGGGACGAAGACGCCGTGGTCCCAGCCGCGGTCGGCGTCGAGCTTCGGCGAGAGCCGCTGGTCGGTAAAGGCCTTGCGGATGCGCTCGGCGATGTCGGGCGCGCCTGGGGCCGCATACTCCAGCTTGTAGGCTTCCGGCGGGAAGTTGTAGTAGTCGAAGAGCAGCTTGTGGCTTTCCGACGACGAGATGGACGGCACGTCGGTCGTCCAGTGGGCCGTGATGAGGACGATGGCCCGCGGTTGGCGCGGCGTGCCGAGGCCGAGGATCTGGGGCACGCGCTTCTTGAGCGAGTAGATGATGGACTTGTGGCCGGGGTCGCCGAGGATGGGCAGCGGGCCTGGGTCAAAGCGAGAGAGGTGAGCGCGACGGACGATGGACGTTGTGACTCGATGGTGCAGAAAGGAGCATACCTCCGCCGTGGGAAAGCGCAATGACGGGCGCGAGAGCAGACGAAACGGTCATGGTGAATTTGAGCACGCTCAGTGGAGCAATGACGGGCCTCGATGCTCGACGTTTCTGGACGCTGCTTGCTGTCGGCCTTGGTTGCTCTTGGCCTTGGTTTGTTCTTGGCCTTTGTTTGCTCTTGGCCTTGGTTTGCTTTGGACCTTGCTCAAGCTGTCGTCACACAACGTTGCGGGTTCGAAGCAATCGATGCTCGACTTTTCTGGGCCTCGATGCTCGACTTTTCTGGGCCTCGATGCTCGACTTTTCTGGGCCTCGATGCTCGACTTTTCTGGACGCTGCTTGCTGTCGACCTTGCTTGCTCTCGGTCTTGGTTTGCTCTTGGCCTTGGTTTGCTCTTGACCTCGGTTTTCGTTTGGCCTTGTTTTGCTCTGGGCCTCGGTTTGCTCCTGGCCTTGGTTTGCTCTTGACCTCGGTTTTCTTTTGGCTTTAGTTTGCTCTTGACCTCTGCTTTCTCTTGGCCTTGGTTTGCTCTTGGCCTCGGTGTGCTCTTGGCCTTGGTTTGCTCTTGACCTCGGTGTGCTCTTGGCCTTGGTTTTCTCTTGACCTTGTTTTGCTCTGTACCTTGCTCAAACTGTCGTCACACAACGTTGCGGGTTCGAAGCAAAAGTCAATCGTCGGTGGCGGGGCTTCGGCACGCTTCTTATACCCGGCCGCTCTTCTCGTCGCCCGCCGGTAGCGTTACATGACAGCTCGCGCGCAGACGTCGTCCCGCGCGCGATGGCGGTCAGTCAAGCCGTCGGTCAGTCGACTTAACCGTCTGACCGTTTCAGTCGGTTCGGCATCCCACCGTCCCCGCTTATATCCGAGGGGGCCAGACTGGCCGCTTGGCTGGGCTTGGTCATAGCCGCGCGGTGAGTTCCACCAGCTGGAGGGAGGGCTTGATTGGTAATCCAGGTGCTGCCACAAGGGTGGCCGTGATGATGTCGCTGGTTGCTGTCGTGAGTGATGATGAGTGGAGGTTTGCGTGGTTGGCAAGATTTTCCAAAGCATCCGCACTCAGCACCGCTCACCGCTTCAGTGCCCTGGAGCCGTGCACACTGTCCATTGCGCACCGTATTGTGCACTGTACAGTACAGTGCACGCGCAACAGGTAATATGAGCTGTTGTGCCACAGAGGACTTGTAGGTACCTGTGGCTTGCGCTGCGACATTGTCTGTGCTTGGAGCCGCTCACCGTGCGCAGCATCGCTCACTGT
This sequence comes from Drechmeria coniospora, assembly GCF_001625195.1. Taxonomy (NCBI): domain Eukaryota; kingdom Fungi; phylum Ascomycota; class Sordariomycetes; order Hypocreales; family Ophiocordycipitaceae; genus Drechmeria; species Drechmeria coniospora. The sequence continues at coordinate 11,932,827 of NC_054389.1, read as the reverse complement.
TCGAGTACCTGACCCTAGTGCGCACTGTGTAATATGGTGTGCACTGTGCAGTACTGCGCCCCATGCAAGTACGGGCACAGTTGGTATGAGCTGTTGAGCCACAGAGTACGTACCTGAAGCGTCACTGAGGCGTCACTCGGCACGTTCTTGGGTGCATCGAACTGTGACATCATACTTGGGGTATTACGAGTCGTATGGATGGGGAATACGTGAATGGCCTTGAATTTGAGCAGGATGTAGCCTAGAGGGGAGAATACGCATGTGTGTGACGCAGGTGTGTGACCCATGCGAACAAGATGTGCGCAACTCCCGGCGACTCCAGGGTAACTCCTGTGAATGGTTCATCTGTGGCTGGTGCGATGATGCTGCTAGGCTCCGAACCTGCTTCTCAGGTGCCACCTTCGAATACAGGTACAAAAGTCACTTGGGAGACGACGACGGTGCCAATAGTCTCGCACCCTATGCGAACGAGTAGTCGATGAAGCGATGGTGCAAGTCGTGCCGGTTGAGGCCGTTGGTGGGGACCACGGCGCATGCCCGATGCCCCGAACCCCACCACGGGATCCTCCCCACCGTCTTCGGGCCCGACCACCGGAGCCGGAGCCGACATACTAAGTCATCCCGTCCAGGTCGGTTTACCGAAAAACGGATCGTCCTGAAATTTCTTGCCGTATGATGCAATAGACGAAAAATCCGTCGCTTATTCTTGGCTCACCCCTCGAGCGCTTGCTTGCGCATTGCCGAATGCCATGTGACTGGTAGGGTGCCAAACAAACCAGCTGACTAATCATTGAGGACGGCCATGTATGCATATTACTTATACTGCAACTACAGGCGCCGACGCCCATTTCATGCCCCGTCCCTGCGGATTGTATGGATGGCCTTGTCTTTGCCATGTTGGCCACATGAATTGTCGCCATCTAGCATGTATGCATACTGTACTTACTTATACTGCAACTACAGGCACGGATGCCCATTTCACGCCCCTTCCCTGCGCATGGTATGGATGGCCTTGTCTTTCTTTGCCATCTTGGTCACATGACTTGTCGCCATCTACCATCTGCCCACCTCTGCGTCGATGCCCACGCCGTTTTTGCCAGCATCATCGAACAGGCGTTCCACGATGCTGGACGATCAACGCCTGAGCTTGCTACCGAGACCATCGGCAGTTTCTCGCCTGTGCTAAGCGAGGCGTCCAAGGATGCCATCACGCCTGGCTGCCTCTGAGCCTAGGCCACGACCCAGGCCACGACCTAGGCCACGATGGCTTCGCCCCCCCGACGAGGACGGTAGAACATGGGCTGGCCTGCTGCAAACGCCGGCAACGATATGATCCTTCGGCCAACAGGCATCCCCGTCAACATACGCCCATTCGCCATAGCTGGCTCATACGCCAAAGGCCAGAATCGACCCCCGTCCCGTACCGACCGCTTTGATGCGCGAGCCAATCTCGAGCGGGCTCCCCTCGCTCACCATGAAATGTCCCTGCCCGGCGTCCCCGGCCCCCTCGGCGTCCTCGTCGGCCTTGGCATCTAGGATCGTGTGTACGTTGATGCTGACCATGTCCAACGCCGCCTTCTCGCTGATGCGGCCGTTGCCGTTCCGGTACGCCACGCCCGCCTCGAAGCCCAAGTCCCGCACGCGCCAGTCCTCGGGCAGGCCCACGGCGACCGTCACGCCCGCCGCCACCAGCCAGTCCACGGCCGTACCGTTCGTCAAGGGCGCGCCCGGGAGCGTCCGCCGCGCGTCCCACGTCAGGGCCGTCGCTTGGAGGGGAAGCAGGATGACGCCGACGGATGCCGCGGCGAGCTCGGCCGCGACGAGATGAGACTCGGCACCACCGATGATGGCGAGCCTCAGCTTGCGTGACGACGACGACGACGACGACGACGACGACCGAAGCGCACCTTCGACCTCGGCCTTGATCCGCAGCGCCGTGGCGATGCCGTCGGCGCTATTGACCGTCAGCGCGAGAACCATCGTCCCCTCCACCACCTTTTGGAGATAGGCAGCTTCCGAGTACGCGTCGGCGACGTCCTCGCCTCCCTTGGCCGCCCGCAGGAGCTTCCGGCGCAGCTCTCCAAAGGCGGCCGAGTAGCTGTCGGCGGCCCGGCTGTTGACGTCCACCGTGTAGTGCACCGCCACGTCCTGCGCAAACACGGCCCCCTTCTCCAGGCTCGTCCGCGCCGTCGTGACGAAACCGACGCTCGTGCCGTGATGGGTGCCCAGGTTGTTCAGCTTCGGCGCCGAGATGGCCCGCGTGACGCCGTACCTCGCCCCCACCCGCAGCTTCTTGCCGCCGAGCTGCAAGCCGTCGATGGCCCGTGTGAACTTGACCGCGTTGTTTCCGTTCTCCGTCGTTGGCTCGGCGTCGATCTCGCCGAGACCGAGGTTGCCTGCGACGCCGGTAAAGGCGTCGGTGAGGTAGCCGTTCTTGAGCGAAACGACCTCGACGCCGCTGGCCCGCGCCGTGGCAAACTCGGCTCCGCAGTGGCCGATGCAGGAAATCTTGCCATTCTTGAACGCCACGTTCAAGGACCGCTCGCCGTCTCGCTCGTACGTCTTGTTGCCCGATAGCAGCACCTTGTTGACACCACGGAAGAGCGCCGCACTCGTCTCCCTCGGCTCCTCGACGTGAGAAAGCGACTCGTCGGCGACCAACGGCCCGTCTCGCCTCTTCGACAGTTCGATGGGGTCGTGTAGCTGCGACGTGCCATCGATCCAGACCTGCACCGGCGCCGCGCCGACGCTGAGGGGGTCGCTGTCCCAGACGACCACGTCGGCGTCGTAGCCGGGCTTGATCTTGCCAATCCTCTGTCCCATGCCAAGCTCCTCGGCCGGCGCCGTCGTGACGCTCGCAAGCGCGGCGTGGTACGGCAGACCGTAGTGATACGCTTTGGCGGCCTCGAAGAGCACGTGCTGGGCGTTGAGGACGGGGTTGTCGCTCACGTAGACGGGCGTCAAGCCGTTTTCGTAGAGGTACTTGCCCGCAAACTCGGAGCCAATATACGCCTCGGACTTGTAGTACATGTTGTCGGCAAAGAGGGCCGACGACGGGGCGCGTCCTCCGTAGGTGCGTCGCAATGTCTGACACGTCAGCCTCGAGCGTGGCGGCGGCGGCCGGGGGGGGGGGGGAGGGGGGCGAAGAAGCATCTCACCTCCGGCACCAGATACGACTGGTGAGCGTGGTGAAAGGAGCGGACCGCAAACTTGAACTCGTTGCTGTGGTCCACCATGGCCTCGAGATCAGTCACCGTGTAGCAGTGGACGTTGACATGCACCTGTCCGCGAAGGGCAGCACCGAGCGGCTCCCACGTGATGTCTTGGGGAAGATACTCATCCATGCTTTCGACGCCGGATGACTCCGCCTTGTCGCACCAGTCATCCTGCCGCTGCACGAGCGCCGTGGCCTGCTCGAAAGCGCGTCGAAAGTCGAAGCTCTCGCCCATGCGACTGTTGCGTCTGGCGACGGTTGACGTCTCGGCCCCCACAATCTTGGGGTTTTCGCCGCAGGCCATCTTCATATATCGCCAGCTGCCGTCTGGATCGGCGAGCATGTCCCGGACGCCGATTTCGCCGCGGCCGTCGGGCTTGCCGACGGCATGCTTGACGAGAAATCCTTCGCCGGCAATGTTGTTGCTGGAGCCCGGCAAGATGAGGGAGGTCGTGACGCCGCCGGATTTGATGACTTGAAACTGAGGGTCAAAGGGGTCGAGGGCGTCGATGGAGCGAGCCCAAGGCGTAATCTTGTCCGAAAACTCGTTGCCGTCGTCGTTCCCGTTGAGGGACGGGAGGGCAAAGACGCCCGCGTGACTGTGCATGTCGATGATGCCGCTCGTCAGCTGCCGGCCGGCGGCGTCGTACACCTTGGTGTCCTTGGGGAGTGACGTCGACGAGATGTGCCGCTCGACCGCCTTGATGAGGCCCTTTTCCAGCAGCACGTCCCTCGTTTCCCAGCGCCAACCTTTGCCGGCTCTGGCATCCTCGGCGCTCGTGCCTGGCACGGCCTCGCCAATCCACACGGTGGCATTTCGAATCAGCGTTGGCCGATGGCCATCGATGTATCTCGCATTCTTCTCCCGGCCCAGTCCCACGGGATCCTCGGGTGTGTGACGCAAACGGCGGCATGTGGCGAGGTCACGCTTGAGCCTTTCCAGCGACAGGCTCGGAGCATCGTTTCTGGACCGCCAAACCTGCTTCCACTGCGCAAAGACAATCAGCACGAGGCAGCTGACGACGACGAATCGAAGTGCCCGACGGCGTCGACGGGAGAGGGCATTGCGGCAGCGAGACGGCAGCGGCATAGGCTCCAAGGCGCCATACGTGTACGGCGGGAGTCCGTCCTTTTCCTCCATGGTTCGACGGATGGACTAGACGGTGAGAGGGCGAGCAGCAAGATGAGTGTTGGAAAAGAACTCGAGTTGGGAGGAGACCATGGGGGGGGGTTGTAGCGGAAACGGAGGAGCTCCAGAGCATAGGGCCTCTGGTGCACGGCAAGGCTGCCACCCATCACCCCGCCTTCTGCTAGACGTTTGACGGGGGGGTGTCGATGAACGAACAGGGGTTTGCTTTAGTGCTTCATTAGTGCAGTTGGCCAAATGTCTACCACCTGCAGTGGCGAGAACAGCGCTGTAAATGTACATGCACGCTGTGCTTATAGTGGACTCAGTGCTTGAAAGCCTCTGTGGCAGGAATCGTAATAATTGTGCAGGTATTTATATTTCATAATTACTTAGTAATACCTCCATTAAATGGCTGATGTAATCAATTCAACTAGGCCAAGGCAACAGCAAACTCCGTGAATCCTGCATCGTCCTCTCACGCAGCAAGCAGCTCACAACCAACACGTCGCCGATGATGCTGCATCAAGCCATCGACATGACCATTGCCCTCTTCTGGCCAGATTTCATCAAGCCAAACTGGCCACCGGCATAAGATGAACCGGCCAGATGCCGATGCCTTGCACGAGGAGGAGATTCAGTATGGCTCCAGCGGTGTGGCCAAGCAGGAGTTGGACGACAAGTGAGCCAGCCCTTGCCTGCGTGTTCCTGTCAACTTTGTTCGTGCGTGTGTGATGCGAGCGTGTGTGATGCGAGCGTGGGCGTCGACTGACGCGTGCAGATTCCCAAACCGACCGCATAATCATTCCAAGACCTTCGCCTTCCACGAGCTCTTCCTCGAGCTCTTCAACCCTCTCAACGAGAACAAGAAGCGACCGCCGGGTGGCCCGGCTCGCAGAAAAGGTCCCCAGCACAGCCTCTCTCCCCAGGAGCAGCGGCGGCACATCATCGACCGCTTCATCACCCGCTGGCGGAAGGAAGTCGGCGGCGACTTCTACCCTGCCCTGCGCTTGATCCTCCCGGACAAGGATGGCGACCGCGGCGTCTACGGCCTCAAGGAGAACGCGATAGGCAAGCTTCTCGTCAAGCTCATGAAGATTGACAAAAATTCCGACGACGGCTACAGCCTGCTGCACTGGAAGATTCCGGGACAGACCATGGCCTCCCGCCTCGCCGGCGACTTTGCCGGCCGTTGCTTCGAGGTCCTCTCCAAGAGGCCGATGAGGACCGACGTCAGCGACATGACCGTGGCCGAGGTCAACGAGCAGTTGGACAAGCTCTCTGCCTCGACGGGCGAGGCCGAGAACCTGGCCATCTTCGAGACCTTTTACCGTCGCATGAACGCCGAGGAGATGATGTGGCTCATACGCATCATCCTCAAGCAGCTCAAGGTGGGCGCGACGGAAAAGACGCTCCTGCACCTGTGGCACCCCGACGGCGAGGCCTTGTTCAGCGTATCGTCGAGCCTGCGGCGCGTCTGCTGGGAGCTCCACGACCCCGAGCTGCGTCTCGAGCAGGCCGAGGCGGCCATGTCGCTCATGCAGTGCTTCCAGCCGCAGCTCGCCCAGTTTCAAATGCCCGCGACGTTCCAAAAAATGATTCATCTCCTGCGCGTCACCGAGGACGATGCCGAGTACTGGATCGAGGAGAAGCTGGACGGGGAGCGCATGCAGATGCACATGGTCGAGGACCCCGACCACCCCGGCGGGAGCCGCTTTCGCTTCTGGTCGAGAAAGGCCAAGGATTACACCTACTTGTACGGCGACGGATTCCTCGACGCCGATTCGGCCTTGACGCGCCACCTGCGAGGTGCCTTTGCCGCGGGAGTCCGCAACCTCATTCTCGACGGCGAGATGATCACCTGGGACATGGCCGTCGACAAGATCGTACCCTTTGGCACCCTCAAGACGGCGGCGCTCGCCGAGCGTCAGAATCAGTCGAGGTCGGACGCCGCGGGCCAGCGTCCCGTCTTCCGCGTCTTCGACATCCTGTACCTAAACGACAAGCAGCTGACGCAGTACACGCTGCGAGACCGCCGGCACGCGCTCGAGAGGGCCGTCATGCCCGTCAGCAGACGGCTCGAGATTCACGAGTACACGGCGGCGACGTCGGCCGACGCCATCGAGCCCATGCTGCGCGACGTCGTCGCCAACGCCTCCGAGGGCCTCGTGCTCAAGAACCCGCGCTCCATGTACCGGCTCAACAGCCGCAACGACGACTGGCTCAAGGTCAAGCCCGAGTACATGTCCGAGTTTGGCGAGTCGCTCGACTGCCTCGTCATCGGCGGCTACTACGGCTCGGGCAAGCGCGGCGGCACGCTGTCGAGCTACCTCTGCGGCCTCCGCGTCACGCCGAATCACGTTCGGGCGGGCGCGAACCCGGAAAAGTGCTTCAGCTTCTTCAAGGTCGGCGGCGGCTTCCGCGCCGAGGACTACGCCGAGATTCGTCACCACACCGAGGGCAGGTGGATCGACTGGGACGCCAAGAACCCCCCGAGCGATTACATCGAGCTCGCCGGGGGCCGGTCGAGGCAGCTCGAGCGGCCCGACGTCTGGATCCGACCCAAGGACTCGGTCGTCGTGTCCGTCAAGGCCACGAGCGCAGGCCCCTCGGACAGCTTCGCCCGTGGCGTCACCCTCCGCTTCCCGCGCCTCCGACGACTCCGCATGGACCGCGCCTGGGACTCGGCCCTGACCCTCGACGAGTTTGAGGAGCTCCGGCTGCAGGTGGACGAGGCGACCAAGTCAAAGGCCATGACGGTCGAGGACCGGAAGCGGCGGAACCCGAAGCGCGTCAAGAGGGAGCTCATCATCGCCGGCGAAGATGGCGCACCGGCCGCCTTGGAGGGTCCCAAGTCCCACCTCTTCGACGGGCATGCCTTTTGCGTCCTCTCCGAGTCGACGAAACCGTACAAGAGGACAAAGGCCCAGCTCGAGGCTCTGATCAAGGACAACGGCGGAAGCGTGTCGCAGCGGGCCGGGGAGCGGATGGTGCTCGTCGGCGACAAAAAGGTGGTCAAGGTGGCGAGCCTCATCAAGGGGGGCGGCGTCGACATCATCCGACCACGATGGATCAAGGACTGCCTCGAGACGGCGGACGGCTTTCTCCTTCCGTACGAGGAGCGGCACCTCTTGCACGCGACCGAGGGGACGTGCCTCGCCGCGGCGCGCAGCGTGGATCGGTACGGCGACAGCTACGCGCGAGACGTGTCGACGGAGGAGCTGGGCGACATCATGGGTCACATGCCTGCGCCGGAGGGCATCGCGTCGAGCGGCGGCGGACGAGGCTTGCCGTCGCAGCTCGAGGAGCACATGGCAGGGCAGGACAACCTGAGGGGCTTCATGTTCCGGCCGTGCGTCGTCCGCTTCTGCGCCGCACGCACCGTCGACCGCTTGGTGACCAGGCTCGCACGATACGTCAAGTTTGCCGGTGGAAGGGTGGCCGAGGGCGAGGACGAGGACGAGGACGTGACGCACGTCGTCGTAGTTGGCCAGGACGCCGCGGAGGAGGGCACACTCGCGGACATGATCCGCGGCAAGCTGGTCAGGTCCAAGTTGCCGAGGATCGTGTCGGGGACTTGGGTGGAGGACTGCTGGGGAGAAAAGACTCTTTTGGACGAAGAACGGTACGTCGTGCGTGCACGATAGGATGGACTGCCAAAAGACATGAATCAATCTATGCAAAGCGGCACCAACGGCCCGTCATCCAACGTGGCCGGCTTGGGCAGCGATGCCCATCTGGTCCGATCTACTTGAGGTCGGTCAGAAATAGCCTGTCACCGATGTCTCCGACTCCCGGCTCCAGCATGCGTTGAGCCGTAAGCTTGGCGTCGAGGCCCGCGAGCCAAATCTCCGTGCCCTCGGGCCAAACCTTGGCGGCGTCCGCGACACCGTCGGCAGCGCCGACTATGGACAGGACAAGGATCCTCTCGGCGCCCCATTCGCGGAGCGTCTGGATGGCTGCGGCGCAGGTACCGCCCGTGGCGATGACGGGGTCGACGATGACGGCTAGAGAGCTGGCCGACGGGCTCGACGACGAGGGAACGTGGCGCGGAAGATTGTTGTAGTACTCGACAGGGGCGAGCGTGGACTGGTCGCGATACATGCCGAGGTGGTGAACAGGGACGGCGCGGGGCATCATGGTTTGGACGGCTAGACGCTGTGAGGACGGAACGGGTGGGCGAGGCTGGGGCCGAACGGGAGATCGCAGACTGACCTTCGACCATGGCAAGGCCGGAGCGGAGGATGGGGACGATGCATATCGTCTCGGGCGAGACGTCCGTCGTGGTGTATTCGAAGCCCAACGGCGTCGTGTCCTTGTGCCGTCAGCGCGTGTTTGGGTGGGTGGCGCACGAAAGCAACGAATGCCAGGTGCAAGAGGGAGGGCGTCTACCTTGGAGCGAGAGGTGGTCTTGAGCACCGAGGCGAAAGCCTCGCAGGCGACGATGAGGCCGATGTCATGAACGAGGGACTTGACATCCTTGGAGTCGGCCGACTTGGAGCGCAGCTGGCTGAGCTTGGCCTGGAGGCAGGGGTGTTGGGAGAGGTGAACGTTGGGCGGTAGGGAAGACATGATGATGGATACGACAGCTCTGAGTCGATACTGGAAAGGAAGAGAAAGGTGAGATGCGGAATCGTGGAGGAGGAAAAGGGGGGGGGGGGGGGGGAGGAAGCGGTTGAGGATCGACGTGCAGTATTACTTGGTGTACAAGTACTTACTTACTGTACACCCTTCCACTGTAGGGAGTACATTCTGGTGCGTTAATATCAAGTACAAGTACTAGGTACGATGTCACTCGAGTATTACTGTACATGTGTAGTCACTGTGGGGAGTACATTTTGGTGCGTTAATATCAAGTATATATACTAGGTACGGTGTCACTCGGGTATTACTGTAAGTACTGTACATGTACACCCACTGTAGGGAGTACATTTTGTTAATATCAAGTATAAATACTAGGTACGATGTCACTCGGGTATAACTGTACATGTGTAGCCACTGTAGGGAGTACATTTTGGTGCCTTCATATCAAGTATATATACTAGGTACGATGTCACTCGGGTATAACTGCAAGTACTGTACATGTACACACACTGTAGGGAGTACGTTTTGGTGCGTTAATACTAAGTATAAATACTAGGTACCATGTCACTCGGGTATAACTGTACATGTATACCCACTGAACGGAGTACATTTTGGCGCGTTATATCAAGTATAGGTACGATGTCATTCGGGTATTGCATGCTGTAATACGGCGTACGGAGCACTGTAGCATTAGGGGTTACTCGCTGGTGGGGGATGGGAGACGGGAGGTCTCAGTGGACAGCGGGGAGTGGGGCAGGGCACGAACCGGTGAGGGGGAGGGGAAGCAACAAGTACAACTACAAGTGGAAGAGCCAAGCAGATGTACAGCTACTTGCATATATGTCATGTACAAGTACTCCGTGCAGTAAACGCACCAGTATGGAGTAGGTGTGCGGAGTACAAGTGCAGAAAGTCTACGGTACGTTGTACATGTGCCGAAAGTCTACCTTGAACATGTACATGTGCAGAAAGTCTACCTTGTACATGTACATGTACGCCGAGGCCAGCAGGGGGTCGGCTTCGGCTCGGCGCTCTCCGACGCGGGCGAGAAGCGAGCTTCAGCGGCCACAGCGGCACGATCCCCTGTGAGGTCCGACATGGCGGCTCCTGATTGGCCCGTCTGCCAACCCTGGTCGTCACAAGCTCCAGGATCAACAAAAACATTTGGCCGCGAGGCATGGGTTTGGATCGATCCCACGATTGATTGATGCGGCAATCCCCGGACACGGGGAACGACTCATGAAGAAACGTTTCAGCCTTGTTGCCGCCAGAGACTGCCCGGAGTGATGGCGTCGACGAACCGACGACTGGCGGAGGACGGGAAGGCCGAAGAAACGACGCAGGTTGAAGCGGCGACGACGGCTTCGGTCGACGCGTCACACCACCACGACGTGACCGAAGGCTGGGCCAATCTCGATGAGCTCGCCGCAGGCCCCCCGGTCGAGAATGTGGCCGGTCGTGCGCGGCTCGAACGAGTGCGCAGCGAGAAGAGACAGCCGCGGCCGTCGGACGACGCGTCGGAGCGTTACGACGTGCCCGAAGGCTGGGGCAATCTCGACGAGCTCGCCGCCGGGCCTCCGGTCGAGAATGTCGCCGGAACTGGCCGTCTCGAACATCTGCGCAGCGAGCAGCAACAGCAGCAACAGCAGCAACAGCAGCAACATCAGCAACAGCAGCAACATCAGCAACATCAGCAGGACCAGCGGGAGAGGCTGGGAGAGGGCGGCGAGAGTCTCTCCACCGAGGCCAAGGGAGACGGCGTGCCATTCTCAAAGCTCCGAACCGACCTCTACACCGTCTCCTACCTCATCTTCTTCTCCTTCTTCGGCACGCTGGCGAGGATCGGCCTGACGAACCTGACGACGTACCCCAACGCGCCCGTCATCTTCCCCACCGTCTGGGCCAACTTTGGCGGCAGCCTGGTCATGGGCTTCCTCGCCGAGGACCGCATGCTCTTTCGACGCGAATGGGACGCGCCCATCCTCGGCGGCGGCGGCGGCGGCCGGGACCCGGCGGCCGGGAGAGCCCACCTCGCGGCCAAGAAGACGATCCCGCTCTACATCGGCCTCGCCACCGGCTTCTGCGGCAGCTTCACGAGCTTCTCCTCCTTCATCCGCGACACCTTCCTCGCCCTCTCCAACGACCTCGTCGCCCCCGAGTTCGGCACCGACGCCGTCTCCCGGAACGGCGGGTATTCCTTCATGGCCATGCTGGCTGTCATCATCGCCACCGTCGCCCTCTCGCTGTCGGGGCTCTACCTCGGCGCCCACCTGGCCATCGCCTCGGAGCCCTGGACGCCGACGCTGCCGTTCCCCGCCTTCCTCGACCCGCTCGCCGTCTTCCTCGCCTGGGGTTGCTGGCTGGGTGCCGTCCTCCTGTCCGTCTGGCCGCCCGACGACGACTGGCGCGGCCGGGCCACCTTTGCTCTCGTCTTCGCGCCCCTCGGCTGTCTGCTCCGCTTCTACCTCGCCCTGCGGCTCAACGGCAAGCTTGCCTCATTTCCGCTCGGCACCTTTGCCGCCAACATGTTTGGCACCGCCGTGCTGGGCATGTCGTGGGATCTCGCCAACGTGCCGCTCGGCGGCCTCCTGGGATGCCAGCTGCTGCAGGGCGTCGAGGACGGCTTCTGTGGATGCCTGACGACCGTCTCGACTTGGGTCGTGGAGCTGAGCAGCTTGGGCCGCCGCCATGCCTACGTCTACGGCACGGCCAGTGTTGTCGGCGCCATGGCCTTGATGATTCCCATCATGGGCGGCCTGGGCTGGACCGACGGTTTTCACGCCCTCAGCTGCCACTGACGGACGGACGGACGGACGCTCTGGACAAGAAGCCTTTTCGCCCTGGCCGTCACGAGCCTCCGCGGAGAGTTGGGCAGTGGCAAGCGTGAAATGAAAGGGAACGGGAGGTGCTTGCGGCGCGCTTGGGCGGGAAATCGAATCGACGACGTTGTCGCGGCGACTGGTGGTCGTTTGACCACCGGCGAGCCCGGATTTTCCTTCCTCCTTTTCCTGCCATTTTCCACCCTTCGCCACTGCAGCATCTCGCGCCCCAACGTCTCTTCTCTGACCTGCATCGTCTCGGTCGTTGTCGTCGTTATGAACATTGTCATCGTCATCGTCAGCATCGTCAGCATCGTCATTCTCGTCATCATCGTCACCACCGTCGTCACCACCGTCGTCACCATCGTCGTCACCATCGTCGTCACCATCGTCGTCACCATCGTCGTCACCATCGTCGTCACCATCGTCGTCACCATCGTCGTCGCCATCGTCATCTCCAAGCCGCCTGCTCCTCTTCGTTGCAGCTGGCTCTGATTCACCATGCCCGTGGGCGGCGAGGATGAACATTTCATCACCGGGCCAAGATGCGCAGCGCGAGACGAAAGAAACAGACCCTGCGACGCCGTCCCGTGCATTGCCTGCCCCCGGTGCCTTCTCGTCGCCGTACGTCTCGTTTCGGCTCGTGCCCATGCAGGCCCGAACGTGGAGCGGAGCGTCGTCGGCTGACGCTCATCAGTATTGCGATGCTCGTTGCCGAGAGCGTGACCGGCCGTCTCACAATCAGTTCTGTCGAGCCGATCTCCACCTATCCTACGCCGACATCATCGATCATGCCGGCGAAGAGGGAAGCGCCGACATCGAGGCGGACGCGGGTCATGACTGGTTCTGGAGCAATCATGCGGCGACGGATGTGCTCCAGCTGGAAAAGAACGAGGGAAAGTATTACAATGGCGATCTACATTTGCTCCTGGCCGGAGGTGAGCCGTCTCTCCATCTTCTTCCATCTTCTCGACACCTCATACCGAAACCCTCAACCCAAGGGACCGCCGACTGACGTATCCTCAAGACGCGGCACTGCGTCATTTAATCTACTCCGTCGTCAAGATGCCCGAGACGGCCAGTCCGACGCTGTGTTTCTGCATCAACGAACGATCCTACACGCAGGTGGCCAGGACCCTCTACGCCCTGCATCTGCTGTTCGACCAAAGCCACGACGCCGTACACAACGCTGAAACCCTCATCCACCTCTGGTACTCCAGTCGTATACCCCTGCGGCTGCACGACCGCGTCAACTCGGTCGTGATGAAGTCGGTCCTCTACGATATCGAACGTTATTGCGCCCGCGAGGGCAAAGAAGACACAGCCGAGAGGCATAACCGTTATCGATTCACCTGGAGAGCCGAGAATGTCCTCATCCAATCCGACCTGAAGCGCGACCAGTGGAGGGCAATCAAGGACCTGCTGGATCTGAAGCCGATGCACCGTGATTTCAACACCCTGCTGTTCAGGCAGCGCGATGATAAACTCCATGCCGAGTCCCCGGTCCGGTTCATCGCCCGAATGACGCACTCGAGGGCCATGGGCCGGTTGCGGTGGCGCGCAGACGGCATCTTGCTTCCCTTTGGCCATCCGCGCGATGACTTCACCGTTTTGAATCCGTACGCCTCCCTCGGCCTCCTCCCCTCTTCATCCCAAACTGTCCTCCCATCAACTCTCCCCGTTCCCCTTTCGGTGCCGCAAAATGCTGACCAGTCCCCCCCCCAGACTATTTTTCAGATCCAGCCAAGGTGATTCGCCCACGACATGCGACGTCTACCCCCCTGGCGCCTCCCGGGAGCCGCTGGCCGAGTGGCCGATGGAATTGCTCGACTATCCCGACCCGCTCACTCAAAATGACGTATACGGCAAGATGTTTTACTGGCTGCGCGACCTCCTCGTCGCCTTCCAGAGCCGTGTCAAGGGGCTGTCGATGACGGTGCGACTGTCCTGCGGATCCCTCGATCAAGTTCCCGACTGGCCCAAGTCACTCGGGTCGCCTCAGGGTGAGCAAATGTTTGACCGGATCGAGGTTCGTGGTCCTCGACGACGTCACCACCTCGCTGGCTGGCTAACCCCGTCGCCGCAGGTTGGACGGCTCTGGGACGACGAGGCCCTCGCGACGCTGGCCTCTTGCCGCCGACTTCTGCGCCATCGAGATGAGAATCCGTTTGCTGCGCTGCTGACGCGAACCCGCAAATCTGTTTCGCACGCCTTGGGCACCGTCCTTGCCGATCTGGAAGGCGAGAAGCGGGACATGCTCAGGCCGACAAACACCGTCTTGGACGAGCACGCACCGCCGGTGCCCGCCGAAGGCGAAGTGCTCTTCGGCGACTTGCTACGACGACACCTCGGCCTGCTCATGTGGCGGAACTGGGACAAGTTCTCTTCAAGGTACGATGCCGCCGGCGAGCGGGTCGAGCGAATAGCTGCAGCTGACCTTGGCTTGGTAGATATCTTCAACAGTCGGATATTTTTGGATTCGACGGCCTCATCGACGACGATGAACCCGTGCGCAGCGTCGTCACCGATGGCTTCGTTGGCATCAAGGTCCGCCAAAAGCACCGAATCACGAAGCGCTGGCCAAACCGCCTCGTCCATAGCCGAAAGGAATCACCCACCCTCCGAGACTTCAACCGCTGGCTCGGCTGGGCCGAAGTGGCCCCTGAGCGCTGGCTTGAGTGGACGCGGGTCGAGGACCTCTGCAGGAGCGGACAAGACGAACTTGTTTCTCTCATCCGTTCCACCGAGCTGCGGAACAGGATCAAGGTCGCCGCCGCCGCCGTCGCCGCCGACGACGATGGCCCGAGCGCTCAAGCTGATGGCATCGCGGCGCTGGAAGAGGGCCTGCAAAATATGGCCGTGTCCGGGCTCGAAATGATTGAATCGGAATCGGATACCATCGGAACGAAGACGCCGTCCGAGGGCGGGAACGGCGATGAAGAGGACGGCCCGACCGAAACCGAGGATGACGAGGAGCAGGCCAGCGAAAGCAGCAACGGGGAGGGGGCGGAGGACTGGAAGAAGACGAACAAGAAGAAGAAGAAGAAGCAGAAGAAGAAGCGGAATAAGAATAAGAAGAAGCAACAGAAGAAAAGGTAAAAGGGAGGGGCCTAATCGGACGAAGAGGATTTTATTTTTCAAGAATACGGCAATGGCGACAGCACGCAGCGACTGATAGCGGCGCGAGCGATGCACCGTGTTTTCGTTTAGTACTGTTGAGCGGCATCAAACTATAGCGACACTGGATTTTTTCATCCTTCCCCGCTCGCATCGCTCTCATGATAGGATTGGTCTCTATCGCAGAGTTCAAGGTCATCATCCGTGTCGCTTTGGTCGACTGTCCGATGACTCGGGCCGGCTCGGGGCGGAAACTCCGCCCGGAAGTGGGGGGGAATGTCGGGCCGGAAAGGTGGATCCGCGGGGCACAGGAACCCCACCGGCACCCACAGATTAAGTTTGACAGCATGGCGATGAAGTCATCCCTGCCACGACCCTGCAACGACAGTCGCCTACGGGCACATAATTCCTCCACCGCTCGGTCAACAAAGACCGCTACGGCCCGCATCGCAGGCGTCAGCAAGCATCGGCATCATGGACGACCAACCAGATGCCATCTCCGAGGGCCGTCGCATCTACTTGGGTTCGTCCACGTCCCCTCCGGATCTGGCACCCTCCCGCTGGCGTCCACGCTTCTAACTTGCATCATCATCGCAGGTAATATTCTGTACTCGATCCAGCCGCACGACATCGAAAAGGTGCTCGCCGACCACGGCTTCGGTGCCTTTGAGCAGATTCACATCTCGGTCGACCCCGTCAGCGCGCGCAACCCCGGGTACTGCTTCGTCGACTTCCGCGATCGAGACACGGCCGAACGGGCGCTCAGCTCTCTGCGGGCCAGCATTCGCGGACGCACCCTCAAGGTGGGCCCCTGCGAGCCGAAGAAGCCAAGGGTACGGCGCGACTGGCCGGAACGCGACTCTGGTGCCGTCGAGGACCGCTTCGTCTTTCAGAGATGGGGCGACTGGAAGTCCGCCGGACGTACCAACAAAGCCGGCGACGGCGGCGAGGACGCCAGCAAGGTCGAGCAGGGTCCGCAGGGTGCGCTTCATCACTTCAAGAACATACTCGATGGTTACGAGGGGCGTCGTCTCTACGTCGGCGGGCTCGGTAGGATGGTCGACCAAGAGCAGAACCACGGCGAGGTGTCTGAGTTGTTTGCCGACTTCAAACCGTGCGTCACGCTCATCTTCCCCCCCGCCCCCATCGTGGAAGAGTCTGCTGAAGCGAGACAGAACGGCGATTGGCAAGCGCATCACGCCCCACGAGAGTACGAGATCAAAGCCGGGCAATCACCACTACTGCTTTGTAGACTTCGAGACGCGAGACGAGGCCGGCAGTGCGATGCGGGCACTGAACGGCAAGCCCTATCTGGGTGGCAAGCTGAGGGTATCGGTGGCGACGAACATTCCGGCAAAACTAATCGATCGACGTACCGAAGACTTGGAGTCTCCCCGTACGACAGACGCTGCTCCCGAGAGTAGCGGTGCACCGAGCAGGGCCTTTGCATCAATGAACTGGCGACGAAAGGACGAGTAGGCTCACAGATACGACACAACACGACACAACATCGCACAACACCACACAACACCACACCGCATGGAATATCTGGCTTGAGACCTTGGTAGCTTCGTCGGCATCCCGTCGAAGCGACGAAACCTACCAACCTCGAACCGGAAGATGAGCCGGGCACTCCGGAGGAGTTGGAATGAGATGCCTTTACCGTCCCCTCGATGATGTGGCCCGTGAGACTTGGGGTACGATAGATTGGGGGCGCAACGGACGACAAACTTTCCTCCATGGCGCCGATATTTCCCTACAACTGGTTCAAGCCCCATTCGTGTGCTCCGTCACATTCTTCGCAAATCTGTACGTCGCATGGTCGGCGTCGACGTCTCCTTCCACCGGTTCAGCTTCGACCCGGGCCACGACGCCGTTGTGTTTGAGACACGGTGCTTGCAGATCGCCATGGTTGTTGAGAGGCCCGTAGTTCGGGTTGTTTTGCAGCCGCCACAGCAGTGACTCGTGCAGGACGGCGTCGGGCGGGATGTCACGCGTCGAACCCTTGTTGAGGGGGAAGCGGATGTTGACCCATCTGTTGCCCACGAGCTCCCATCTCGTGATGAAGGGGAATACTTCTGGAAGCAGATGCGCACGATTAGTCTCGATTCGCCCCCGACCTGAGCGTGCCGGAGACGACGGTGCAACGGAGGGCAAGACAGCTGGCTTACCGAGACACTTCCACAGCAGGACGGTGAAGAAGCCTGTGCCGTGACCGAAGCGGAGCGAGTCGTGGACGACACCGCGCAACGACTGCTCCCTGTTCTTCCGGAAGCGACGCTTGAAGCCGTTGACGCTGTTGGACCACTTGACGGCCGCCGTCGGGTCCTTCTCGCCGACGCGCTCGAGCTCGCGGATCATCCAGGCCAGCGGTACGTCGCTCATCTGGAAGGGGTCGGTGCCGACGTCGGCGCTCGGCACCTTGGGCTTGCGTGTGGTCCAGAAGTTGCGGATGCTCTGCCAGACGGTCATCGGCCGGCTGTTGTCGAGCGGATCTCCGGCAACGGCGGGCCAGCCGCCGCCGACGTCGCCGTGGCAGCCGGGGAACCAGACCTCCCTGATGTCGTCCTTGTCGTCGCCCTCGGCGGCGCGCAGGTCCTGGGCAAGCAGGGCGGCCTTGAACTTGACGCGTCTTTCGTCGACGGCGACGGCGTGGCGAACGTAGCTGGCCGTGCCCCGGACCGCCACCGGCTTCGCTGTGTTCTCCAGGACGGCGACGGAATTGACGCAATCCCAGATGCCGAGGAAGTAGACCTTGATGTTCCTCTCGGCATGTCTTTCATCGCCCGATACGATGGCCGACCCGTCGTCCCTGCGACAGAATGTGCGGCTGAAGGCGGTGATCTCGTCGCGCGCGACCCGACACTCCGGTTCGACGCGCACCTCGCCGACGACCTCACCTGCGAGGTAGCGCTGGTAGAGCCGGTAGGCGAACGGCACCATCTCCTCGTTGCCTTGGCAGAGCAGGCCAACGGTGAAGATCATGCGGGCGAGGAACTTGGCGGCAAATGCGCCGCGACTGAAGCCGAACATGTATATCTTGTCCCCCTACGCGCGCGGGCGGCGTCAGAACCAGACGGTAACGCTCGCGGACGTCGACGCCAACCGACCTACCGAGTCGTAATAGCGCATGAGGAAGCGGTAGCCGGCCATAACATGGGCGTCGAAGGTGGTGCCGAACGCCTGGTCGACCGTCTTGGATATGGAACTCCTCAGCTCGCCGTACCAGGACTTGTGCACGGAACGTTCGTTGACGTCGTAGGTACCGACACCGGCTGGTCATGGCGTGAGCTGGCGGTGCACCGGGACCTCGTCCGGCTGGAACTGGAAGCTCGACTTGATCGGGCGAGACTCACTCTGGTAGTAGTGGTGCTGACGGGGGTGGTTGCGGTCCAGCTTGTTGAGCATCTTGACGACGTTTGTGTCCGCGTTGGAGCCGCTGAAGGTGTTACCGGTGCCATCGAAGCACAGGACGAGCTTCTTCGGCTCCGGTCTCGCCGCTCCACCGCTACCGGAGGGCTCCGTGGAGCTTTGTTGGTGAGGCATCGTGCTGGCAGCTCAAGGCAATGTCGGTCTATGTCGAGTCGACGCAAGAGGACTGTTCGATTGAAGGGGTAGAGATTGGTACGTGATGGAGATGAGAGCTGCACTCTTTTCCGCCTGCTTCATTTCGATACCTGCGCGTAATTGAGTCCAGCCAGGGGTTGATCCATGCCGCTGCCCTTTATGCAAATGCATGTCCATTGGGGTCCAGCAACCCCCTATCCCTTCCCATATGTATACGGCAGTACGTAGCATTCCACAATCTGTAGACAGTTGCCAATCTCTCGACCATTGCCAACCTGATTCACCACCTTTCGAAGACATTTTTGCAATGGCCTTTCTTGCCGAGCTGAGCTGATTTCCCGAACGAGATACCCGAACGGTGTGACCAGTCTTCATTTCCGGCCGCATTGGTTGGTCGGCCCTCGAGCAAATTGTCGCCCTCTTACGTATTATCGACGGGCATGGCGGTCGTCAGATTCGGATTCTCGCTGGCTGAGACACGATGCAGCATGTACGCGGGAACTGGGAGGTATTTGTGATTTCGAGTATATGCACAGCAGGTAGCTTCTCCTAGTACTTTGCATCCAGGTGCTTGTCCAAGTGCTGGTTGTAGTCACGAGTGTTGCATGGGAGAACGTACGTGAGGATGTAGTCTATGGCATTCCAAATGTGAAAGAGAGGGCAGGGCAGTGATGGATTGACTCCGTATCTCACAACACAACTACACGCGAGACTGTTCCGCTCACCCCCCCATCCTGTACCGTTTTCTGATAGTTCATAATGGCACCATGCAACGTCTCACTCCCAATACCACGGGTGCATTTCAGCTGTCGCCGTTCCCAACGATTGCCAAACGCTGCACTCGTGCCCATTGGGTCGGCAGTAAACACCAGCCAGCCACGGGCGACAGCGGTGCAGTGCATGTGCAGTGCATGGTGCGGTGCTATTCATGCTTGGATGCGCGGGGGCAGGGCGTCTACCGACCATGGGCTGTCGCCTCGGTGCTGCGGCTGAGGCTCTCATCCATGGCACGCTATTGAAGTGCAAGCTGACTGTCGGCAAGGCATCTTTAGAATGCCGGGATATCAGCTCGTTGTGCCGAGTACAAGGACTTTTCTTCTAGGCTTGCAAGTAGCATCATATCAAAGGTAGCGGGAATGAACAGTCAACAACGTCGTGGCCCTTGTCAACCCTCATGTGAACCTTGATGCCACAGCTGTACTGTTCTTTGAGGTGCTTCGTTGATGGCTCGTCGAGACTCGTCAGAGACAGTCAAATGCGGGAGCCTTGGCCTAAGCGCAGCAGAGTGAGGGACCAGCAGACGTCTTGAATCATCATGACATGAAATAAGGCGGCACAAAAGTGGCAAGGTGCTGATCACAACTCGATGAGTGGTGGAGTATAATCCGACCATCGGACAGATGGAGTCAACGATGACGCGTCCTGGGCTTGTCAGCCTACCACGTCCATTACGGTGAAGCTGGTGCCGGCATCACGATTGGCCGAGGTCTTCCATGAGCTTGAATATCGCCGTGTTCTTGACATGGCAGCTACCGGTTCCTGCGCAACCGAGAGCGACCCGGGCGCGGGCGGGATCCGGGTGGCCGTAAAGGTCGACGAGGATTGCTGCCGCCGTCTCGCAAGACATTTCCAGCGCCTTGTTGCAGCCAGAATCCGTCACTGATGACTCTGACGAATAAAAGGAATCTGATAGGGGCGGAAGCATGTCGCTGCCTGCCTGAGCGTCGAGAATTCTCGTCAGGTCGAGGCCAGGATGGCCGTGCTCGTGCTCATCGCCTTGGCGGAAACATACTTCCACGCCGTAGATGTGCCTCGTGGCGGTGGGCGATGTCATGGCCGTCAGAAGTTCAG
The DNA here is from genome assembly GCF_001625195.1 of Drechmeria coniospora. NCBI lineage: Eukaryota > Fungi > Ascomycota > Sordariomycetes > Hypocreales > Ophiocordycipitaceae > Drechmeria > Drechmeria coniospora. The sequence continues at coordinate 11,912,549 of NC_054389.1, read as the reverse complement.
TATCCGATACTGGCTCAGACGATGGTTGCCCGGCAGCAACGGTGAGGGTCAAGCGATTGCTGGCGAAAGCTAAAGGCTTCTGAGAAAAGGAACTTTTATCCGCCGTTCTTCGCCCTCGCGTCGATGCACAAGAATGGCGTTGGGCGGTGCCCCTTGCAGGCTTGCCTTGTGTATGCTTGCCCGGTTTCGCGCCAGTCTTTGGCACCCCATCAGTCAAAGGTGCAGACGATGGCAACGTCGACGGCGATGGCGACGACAGGTGGGCATCAATCTTGGCCTCGGACACGCCATGCAAGGCGAGCAAAGCGCGCAGACGCTGGTTCTCGGCCGAAACGGCTCTGGAAGCGGTTTGCATCTCCAGAGATGCCTTGACACCCTGGCGCCTGAATTCCTCTACTTGCTTCGACAAGGTGTCGATGAGCTCTCTGCGTCGGGCCCTTGACCGCCGCTGACTTTCACGATTTTGAGCATTACCATCGCGCGCCTTGCACTATTTGGTGACGGGCCATGAGATACCGCCGATGAAGGACTAGGAGGGGACAGAGAAATAGACATCAGTTGTTGCTCCATACCTTGGTAGCCATGTCGTCGGTTTGGACCTCCACGGCAGGCGTCGAGGCCCTGATTGACGAGCGAGTGCGTACGGCTCTATTTGCTCCCACCGGTAGCTGCACCGGCGTCTAGCTGCTGAGACGAAGCGGTCGGTGAATGAGTTGATGGGAAAGGACATGTATCGTGATGGAAGTTGTTCAAAGGTCATGAAATTGCTCGACGATGGCGGTCAAGCGTAGTGTCAAAGGCGCTGGCAAATCCATGTCCAGGTACTCCGTGCAAGTAAGTAATTACATGCAACTATTTGTACCTGTACCTATCCCGTAACATACCATTGAGTATTACAGAATATTAATCTCTTGATGGATGAACATTTTCTCCGACCACCGTACTGTGTTTGTACAGTACCAGGTGCTGCAACTGCACAGTATGGCACTGTATACGGAGTATAAGTCCGTAATTAATTACTGTATATTATTACTCCGGAATTAATCACTGTAAGTACTTATATTATTACTCCGTAATTAATTACTGTATATTATTACTCCGTAATTAATCACTGCATATTATTACTCCGTACTTACAGTAGAGCTCCAAAGCGGGAGTCGAGAACAGAGCCTAATATGTGTCACGTCCCGCCTGTGATTGGCGGCCCATTCCAAGACACACCGAATACACAACCCAGGTTGGACATGCCAGATTCGACAATACTCATCAGCGTGTACGGAGTAAAAGGTCATTTAATTTCCAGCAAGTAGAACCAAAAGGTTCGAGGCCCTCGGTACCGAAAAATGGCTTCCTTTGCGAGTATTTGTTTCCGTTCTTGTCCATGGGCCTGGCCTTTGTCGACAACGGCAGCCATCGTACGGCATAGCAGTGCACCCAAAAAAACAAGGTCGCAAGAGAAAAATACAGGCAGATTCTTACCATGTCCGCCATATCGTCGCCCGAGCCTGTCATCCTCTCAGCTCAGATGCCTCTCGCCGGCCCCGGCCATGGCTCCAGCACGAACGACGACCTCGAGAGGCAAGTTGTTGTTGGCCTTGATGTTGTTCATCGAGATGGAAACGACGACGAGAGAGTGATAGTACCGGCCGTCAAGCCGATGGCCTGGCTGGACCGCTTTCTTGCCCTCTGGGTCTTCCTTGCCATGGCAGTCGGCATCATGCTGGGCAACTTTGTGCCCTCGACCGGTCCGGCCCTGCAAAGGGGAAAGATTGCCGGCGTTTCGGTGCCCATCGGTGCGTTCGTTGGTCGCCGCAATGACCGCAGTCTCGAAAATACATGGTCGCTACCGCATGCATACGTTTGCCTGGCAGCTGACATCTTCTTTTGACAGCCATCGGCCTTTTCGTCATGATGTATCCGATCCTGTGCAACGTCCGATACGAGTCTCTGCACCGCATTCTCGCCCGTCGCTCCATCTGGGGCCAGGTCCTCTTCAGTCTCGTCATAAACTGCATCGTTGCCCCTTTCTTCATGGTGGGTATTACCGTCCACCCATCCGAATCCAGTGCTCTCCGTCCTTTTCATGCATGCTCCAAGCCGCTGGCTGATGCCGCCTTGCTCGTTAGCTTGGCCTCGCATGGGCTTTCCTCCCCGACAAGAGCGAATTACGCACTGGTCTCATCCTTGTTGGCCTTGGGAGATGTATTGCCATGGTTCGTTCCGTGCTGAGAAATCAAACGGTGGCGCGATCGCTGATGCGGAGCACCTATAACAGGTCCTCATCTGGAACGGGCTGGCCGGCGGCGACGACGAATACTGCGCCATCCTCGTCGCCATCAACTCGATCCTCCAGACTGTCCTCTTCGCTCCACTCGCCGTACTCTTCATCCGCGTCCTGGGCGGCGAGACGGCTGTGGCCCACATCTCGTACGAACTCGTCGCCACGAGCGTCGCCGTCTTCCTTGGCATACCTCTCGCAGCCGCCATCATGACGCGTCTTGCCTTGCGCACGACGGCCGGGACCGCCTGGTATGACCGTGTATTTCTCCCATGTGCTGCGCCTTGGTCCCTGGCCGGCCTTTTATACACCGTCATCGTTCTGTTCGCCTCCCAGGGGCGTCAGGTCGTCCACCAGATTGTGTCCGTCGTCCGCGTAGCGGCACCCCTTGTCGTGTATTTCATTTCCATATTTTGTTCCACCCTGTTCATTACCTACCGTCTTGGCTTCAGATACCCCCTTGCCGTTACTCAGAGTTTTACTGCAAGCAGCAACAACTTTGAGCTAGCCATCGCCGTGGCCGTGGCCGCTTTCGGGCCCGACAGCGACGAGGCTCTCGCATCGACCGTTGGGCCGCTCATCGAGGTTCCTGTTCTCGTCGGTCTCGTCCATCTTGTGCGATTTACACGCAAGAGATGGGACTGGAGAGAGTGAAAGATGCAAACCTCGTCGTAAAACTGTTGTGCGGTTACTGTATCTACTACTTACTGGCGTGTCCTGGTAATGAAACGGGTTCGTGTGAAGCCGTGATGCCCAATCAATTGCCGACAAGGCCAACGAACTGCTTCATGTTATAGCGGCAGAAGACAATCACCGACTTCACCGGGCTGAAGACAATCACCGACTTCACCGAGCTCATTCAAAAGACAAGCAGTGACATCAATGAATGCCTTTGAGTAGATATGACCATGCGGATGCTACATGGCATGGTCGAATGCTTTGATGCAAACGGTCCGTCCAATACGTGCAAATTCGTACGAATTCCGAGTTCCAAGCGATGAATGCTGCATGATTTCAAGACGGCAAGCCCGCGGGGCCAGAAAGCCCTCCATTCCCGTCTGGACGAACAACAGACTTGATGGTGCCGTCGACGCCGAGCCAAAGGAGATCTGGGCGGCTGTAGTGGCCGATGCAGTCGGCAAACATGCGGACATGGAGCAGCTGATCCAAGTCGAGGTCAGCGTATAAAATCGTTTCCATCGTGTCGTCGACGGGATCCGAGAGCCTGCTTCCGTCGGGTCCGAAGATGGCAGAGCCGCCACCGCCAGCAAAGGACATGAAGAAGCCCTGCTCGGTGCCGAGGGTCTCGACGCCCTTGGCCGATATGACGGCGGTGCTGTGCAGCACAAACGTGGCCGACTCGATGGCGTAGACGCGCGATATGCTCTGGCATCCTACCCGTACAGTGGAGGCGGTGAGCGTCCGCAGGCCTACAGGCTGGCGTCGCGGGAAGGCAACATACCCTCGGCACTCATCGACCAGAGGTCCGGTCCACCGCCGTGCGGTGTCAAGCTCGGCCAAGCGGCGACGTGAATCTCCTCCCGCTGAGCGATGGTGTTGTACTTGAGCAGCGGTTGGACATGCTCCCAGCAGTTGAGGGCACCGACGCGGGCAAACGGCAGCTCGCCCACGCTCCGGAGGCAGTGGCCGGAGGCGTCGCCGAAGACGGTCCGCTCCATGTGCGTCGGCTTCATCTTGCGTCGGTGGACCTTGATTTCGCCATCGAGCCCGATGAGGAGTTGGGCGATGAAGAGAGAGTTGTTGTCATTCTCGGAGAAGCCGAGGGAGACGGCGATGCCGTTGACCCTGGCGCAGTCTCGAATCTGGCCAATCTCGGCCGAGGAGAGCGTCGGTGAGTTTTTGATGTAGCGTATATTCAGCTCGGGGTCAACCAGTCGACTCCTGGCGTCGTCGTCATTAGCATCGGCCATCAGAAACGACCGAGCCTCCTACCAGATCCAGCAAGGGTAGCCGGGGATCCAACACTCCGGAAAGGCAATGAGCTGGGCGCCGTCGAGCGCGGCCTTTTCGATGAGCGTGCACGTTTTTTCCACGGCACCGGCGAGGTCGAGCCAGACGGGCTCGGCCTGGGTCACGGCGACTCTCAGCTGAACCATCGTGCGTCGTCCTTTTCCTTCTGCGTCGTGCTGGCTTGGTGAGAGTCGAGCGGAATCAACCATGTGTCTGCCAGGCATTCGTTATGCCCTGTCTGTTCATTGCCAGAGAAGAAGGGAAGAGGCTGAGAAGGCGGGAAAGCACTGGAAGACGACATTCTTCCCCTCTTCTCGCTCCTTCCGTCCCTCGGACAGATCATGTCACATGATGCACCGGGATCTGATTGTCGAATCAGGCATGAAAATCCCATCTCGTCACACCTCGCTCCATCACACGTTACATATTTGAGCTTGGGTGACGACATGAACACTCGGGTAAATCGAAACCCCATCGACCAAGCGAATGCAACGAAAGATCGAAAGGCGAAGAGGGTAGCAGTTCATCGCCCGGTCAAGGGAGTACCCGCCGAAATATGCGTCCTTGACGATTTCAAGAAGCCGTTGTGATGCTTTTCTAGCATTCACGGTAGGGCCCAATCGAGAGAATGGCTGAGCTGGCAACCAACGGGCAATTCCCCCTCTTACTCCCATTATGGAACGAAAAGCTCGCTTTCTGCCATCATGGGCTTGCTTGGTATTGAGCATGTGAGTTCGCATCGACCAGTCCCTTGGGCGGCTGGAAGGCTGATGTAGAAGTGCATCGGCATATGAGCTGCTGGCCAAAATGCAACATGGCTTCGCAGTCCGTACACGGAGTAAGAATCATTACTCATTCTTGATCGAATCATCCATTAAAGATATGTGGCGTCACACACACACGGAGTAAGAATCATTACTCCTTCTTGATCGAATCATCCATTAAGGATATGTGGCGTCACACACACACACGGAGTAAGAATCATTACTCCCTCTTGATCGAAGCATCCATTAAGGTTATGTCGCGTCGTTGCGGCTTCTCGCCAACCCTAGGCACATGGCTACATGATTAAGCTTGCAATGGAACTCGCAACGGCAGCCAACCTTGAGCGTCGAGCGATCAAACAAACTATTGAGCCAGCCTGTTGGGATGATTCGTAAAATAACGGTGGCGTCGACAACCAGGATGAATCGGAATCTAATGGTTTCGAATGGCTCCTTTTCCGAACATGTACGATTTGACATTCTCGCCAGCATCGTGGAGGGTGCGTACAATGGACGGTCTTGTAGCACCATCTCTCAGGTGAATGCTACCCAAGCACACCATCTAGAAGCATGCGACCGGAGAATAAGTGGCAATAAAGAGGCCCTGGAGAAACAATGACCCCGCATCGCCGTCGAGTGACTCATCCGTAGTGATTGACACCCCTGACTCATATCTCAAGGTGAGGTGAGCTTGCGAGCGAGGTGACAGCGCGCAAAACGGCGTATTCATTCAAGGTTCCTTATAAGTATCTTGATCCAATCGATTTTATTTCGGCTGACGGGCTTCATCACACAAGGTCAGTTGTTTCCAGAGTGACGACGTGTTCCATCTGACCTGCCCTTCGATTGGTGCCGCCATGGAGTCGTCTCACTTTTACCTTTTGCTGGCAACGGCCTTGACCGATGGATACATAAAACAGCTTGGAGTAATTCCATGCACTCACACTTTAGTAAGAGCTCGTTCCTCCTTTGCTTGCAATAAACCCCGGTTTTGATGATGAGCATGGTTCGCTCGCCGTTCCGAAGTTCCAATGAGGAGATTACCAGCACCTGGTTTCTTGTCCTGCACTCTGAATTCGTGGCCGCCCTCATTCATGCTCTCCCTGTCATCCCCGGGTAGAAATCATTGCTGACGATGGCGTACGAGGTGATTTGGTAGCGAATAAGCTCGGCCTTGGCATATTTCTGGGTACATCGGCCGATGCCAAGTATGCGTCCGGAGCAGCTTCAGGCGGTGCATATGCAAAAGACGACGAATCTGCTTTAAAGCGCAGCATCTGCTACATGTCGTTGGCTGACTGCGGAGTACGGTGCATCTTGGACGTCCTCAACACAGAGAGCACCACCGTCTCTGTCGACTCCAGCCGGACAGGGGCGGTCGTGACATGGAGTGTGTCGCCGGTAGGAGACGAGTTGCCACTGTACATAATGGAGCGGCCATATAATTCAAAGCATCGAGGGCACGTGTAGTCGCCAGCTGCTGCACGAAAAGGCCATGGGAGTTTCATCATCCCCCTCGTCTGAGTCGATGTGGTCGTCCCCGAGACAAGGAGCCCCGCGTTTGGAGTTGGAATCAAAAGGGACCAGGCGGATGATGACGAACTCGCTGACTGGCCCTGGTCGGCATGAATGTCATGCTGCTTGATAAATCCGAGCCCACCCCGTATGTCCGACTTGGACCGAGTGCCTCGCCAGTTCTCCGTCTGCCCAACGCTGCATAGGGCACCGCAGCACTGCATGCTCTTGCCGACATCGACACACGACGGCAACGGCGACGCCAGCATGGGTGACGATCCTCGAGCCACGCTGCTGCTCAACGGCAAGATATATCAGTCAACAAATGAAAGTGCGGCGCCGACCTACGCCACGTGCATGCTCGTCCGAGGGGACAGTATTGAGCACGTCGGCACCGAGACAGACGACGTCGTCGCAGCAGCGAGGGCCGGCGGCGCCCGCGTCAAAGATTTGCAAGGCCAGACGGTGCTACCGGGCTTCATCGACGGCCATGTCCATCTTCTGCTTGCCGGACAGTGCCTGAAAAAGGTCGACCTCGAGGGATGCAAGAACGTGGACGACGTGCGGACGCAGATCAAACGCTACGCCGAGTCGCAGCCCCATATCCCGCGCATCTTTTGCCGTGGATGGACGCACTCCATGACGCCCGACGGCGTCGACGCCAGCCTCCTCGACGACCTGGATCCTCGGCCCATCTTTGTCGACACCAAAGATCTGCATTCGACCTGGTGCAACGCCGCCGCCGTCGACGAGGTGTGTCGCGTGATGGACATTTCCGCCGAAACACCGGATCCAGCGGGCGGCACGATCCAGCGAGACGGCACCGGAAAGCCAAATGGCGTCTTCAACGAGAGCGCCGTATTCCAAATCATCTGGCCCTTTGTCGCCCGAGTGGCGTCCATGGCGGAGCGGAAGGAGGCGATCAAGGGAGCCTTGACCCAATTCAACTCGGTCGGGTACACCGGCATCATCGACATGGCCATGGATGACAACATCTGGGAGCCGTTGATGGAGCTGAGGCGTGATGAGGGCGGCCTGCGCGGCATCCGGGTGGCCGCCTACTGGCTCATGAGACCGGACGAGTCGCGCGACAAGGTGCTCGCCCAGGTCGACCGTGCTGCCGCCTTGGCCCGAGAGTTCAACGCCGAGACGACGCCAGACTGCCGCCTCGTCGGGGTCAAGGTGATTTGCGACGGCATCGTCGACGCCTGCACCGCCTCTCTCACGGAGCCGTACTCGAGCCGGGAGAGCCCGGATCCGATGTGGAGCGAGCAGGTGCTCGACTCGCTCGTAGCCAGAGCGCACGAAGCCGGCTTGCAGGTCGCCCTCCACGCCATCGGTGACCGCGCCATCAGCATGGCCATTGACGTGCTCGAGAAGGGGACGGACAGGTCGCGACGGCCGCGCATCGAGCACCTCGAGCTCGCCTCGGCCGACGATGCCCGACGTCTCGGCAAGCTGGGCATCACGGCTTCCATCCAGCCCGTCCACTCGGACCCTGCCATTCTGCGCGCCTGGCCACGGCTGCTGGGCGAGGACCGCTGCAGGCGAGCGTTTGCCTACCGCGAGTTTGTCGACGGAGGCGCTCCCTTGGCCCTCGGCTCCGACGCACCGACGGCACCGCACGAGCCGCTGCCGAACCTGTACGTCGCGACGACGAGACGTTCCTATCGCGAGCTCGGCCTCGAAACGACCGTCAGTCCCGAGCTCGCCCTCACCGTGTGCCAGGCGGTGGCGGGCGCGACGCACGGCTCGGCGTACTCGTGCTTCGCCGACGAGTGGACGGGCCGGCTGCGGCCGGGGATGAAGGCCGACTTTGTCGTTGCTCAGGTAGAACTGACGGCAGAAAAGCTGGTCCAGGGGGTCGTGAGAGAAACCTGGTTCGAGGGTAGGAGGGTGTATCCGGTCGAAGGGTGAAGAGCGGCGGCTGAAACGCACCCCCTTTCCAGCTTCCCGACAACTTTGGCCAGCTTGCTCGTCAACACAAGGCAGCGATGCTGCTTCGTTGTAGGATCGACAGCATCGACAAAATCATGACATTAGATCCTGCAAGGCGTATCATGGGTTCGTTGAGTGTGTTTTCTTTGGCACTTGTCATCATGGTTCGTTTCATCGCATCATACCCTCCTAGATTGTCCGCCGTAGGAGTCCTGAGTCCCAACCAGTCCCAGGATCGTAGTTGAAGGCGACGACGCACATGGACGGGGACGGAACCGTGATTATTCCCCAGGATTCCTGAACAACAGCTTGGTTATGGAAACAGTGAATTAAAAGGGCACAAATTCAGGCATCGTGTTCATATCTATATATCGTGGCCAACTTTCTACAGCATCACTCGGGAAAGAGCCAGCGGGATCCTTCCTTATTGGGCTGGGAGTGAATGATCCTTCCCTGTTGGGTTGGCAGTGGATGTCATGTGTGATGTGTGTGTGTGTGTTGGCGTCGCCGTAGCGCGTGTTGCGGAGACGGGCAGCACCGGACTAAGGTTCTCCCCCTCCGCTGAAATTTCCACCAACGAGCTAGCTACGGCTGCATGTTCCAGTCAGTGCCTCCTCCGCCGCAGAGGGTCAACATCGTCAACATCGCCTCACCAATTGCCATCGCATCCCATCCCACCACTCGCCATCTCACTCCATCCTTTGTTTCCCGAATCGCAAAATGACCGGACGTGGTGGAGGCGGCGGTCGCCGCGTATTGCTACCACCCATGTGAGCTTTGAGCTCCTCCGATGCGTTGGACTTGGACCGTTTGCTGACACGCCGACAGCAACATGATCTTCAAGCTCCTGCAAACGGTGCGTTCCCGAGTCCGATAGCTTTGCCTTTATCGCCCTGCAGCAAGAGGTGCCGCGAGCGAGTCTTGTCGAATGCCAGACTTGCTGCACTGTCGCGGCCGAAGCGGGTTGGTCCGGGAGTCGACATGCCCGCCGAGGTCGACAGTTGTCTCCGGCACCGGGGCTCGCGTTGCATCGTGTCCTCCGACACGATTGCGGTTTGGATTTGCTGACGCTTGCGTTGCAGAATGCCGTCGTTAGCGTGTGGCTGTACGAGCAGCTTGGGATTCGCATCGAGGGCAAGATTCGGGTTCGTCGTCACCCTGCACGCAACCCGAGCTTTTCTGACGTCTGCAGGGCTTTGACGAGTTCATGAACTTGGTCATCGACAACGCCGTCGAGGTTGGACTCGTGACGAAATCCTCGACGAACACGGAGGAAACGCGGAAGCCGCTAGGTACGACTCCCGGGTCGGGCCGGAGACGATGGACTAACCCGGGCGCAGGCCAAATTCTCCTCAAGGGCGACAACGTGTCCCTCATCCAGAGCGTCTCGTCGTAAGCGACAGTTGTTTCCATCGCACATTCGGGGCATGCCGTGGGGTTGGCAGCTGGTGATGACGTTATTGGACCGTTCGTCGCGGGGCGTTTTACTGTGTTTCCGGGCGGGAGAGCCTGGCTGTTTTATGGAGCGTATCTGCATTGCATGATTCCATGGGCTGTGCTGGATCACTGGTGCGTTGCAGCCAACGAGAATCAGATTTTGGCTTTCCACGCCGTACATATCTCCCTCGGTGACATTGTGAGCATGGCGTTGCAGCGTTTCGGCAGCGTTTCGGCTTCCCTTGATGGCCGACGACATGGTACCAGTGGTTAATGCTGCCAGCTCTCGCCTAGGTATCTAGCGGCAGACACGTATGCTGATGACATGGCACCAGTGGTTGATGCTGCCAGCTCTCGCCTTGATGTCGAGCGGCAGACACGGATGCTGGTGACATGGCACCAGTGGTTAATGCTGCCAGCTCTCGCCTAGATGTCGAGCGGCAGACACGTATGCTGATGACACGGCACCAGTGGTTAATGCTGCCAGCTCTCGCCTAGATATCGAGCGGCAGACACGTGTGCTCTGCGACTGACGCAGCTTGGCGCTCTCTCAAAAGTTGGATACAGGCAGGTCGAATAAGCACATGGACGTCTCTTTGCAATTGGCAGGTGAGAAATAGGGATGCACATGGACCTCTCTGTGCAAATGGCAGTGGGAAATGGGGATGCACATGGGAGAAATAGTCTCTGAAGACTGTAGAGGAAAGGAGTGCAAGCTATAGCACATTGACCGTCAGGAGACACGATGTCATGAGAGTCGAGCACGTGACTAGGCACGGGACTGATGGAAGGAAGGAGACTATATACTGTGAGCATGGAGAGCTTCCCAGACGCAGCAAGGAGATCTCTAGGGATCAATGCACTCATCATCTTTGTCCTTGAAGCTGGCTACCCAATAAAGGCCTTCTAGCGACCAAGTAGACCTCGTCACCCTCTCTCTAGTGAATCCATAGCGTCTGATGTTGATATACTTTTCTCGCCAGCGGGAGGGTCCTCCTGGCTATTGCATCACTCGGCCCATTTATTCCATCTCCTGTCCCAGTCACGAAAACGCGCGAGAAAGGCAACGGCGAGTGAAGGGAAACGTTGCACAGTATCGGTATGGTCAAGTAGAGCAATGATAGACTGTTTACTAACACAACGCTTGGGAATCTAACGGAAACATGGCCCTCCGACGCCTTGCACCATGCTGAAACAACGGGCTCTATACCTCGCCATCGAATTCCTTGCCAAGACCAGGCTGCTTCTTTCCCACAAACTCGGACTTCTTGAGCATGTTCCACTTGTCTTCGTCGGAATCGAGATGGCGGAAGCAAATCCAAAAGGCGCCGCCTCCGATGAAGGCAATGCAGGCAACCACGGTATAGTTCCAAATGAGCAGGGGGTCGGCGGAGAGAGGCGTAAAGGCCTGGCCGATGGCAGCGGATATGGCGCTCATGAAAAGGTTTACGCTCATGACAAGCGACTTCATATTCTCGGGCGCCTTGGAGAATGCGTACTCGTACGAGGTGACGTTTGTAAAAATCTCGGCAATACCGATAAAGATGTACGGCAAGCTCTGGGCCCAGACGTTGATGGGCGCCGGAGGACAGGCCTTTTCGACGCCATCGACAACGATGAGCTTGTTGGCGTACCAGCCGCAGGGGCTCTCCTCGTAAATATAGTACTGCATGACGGCCGAGGCGACCATGGACAGGGCGGCGATGAAGAAGCCAAAGGTCATGCGTTTAATAGGAGTAAAGGCAATGCCAAGCTTGCGCAGGCCGGGGTATAGAAGGTGGTCGATGATAGGAATCATGATAACGATGGAGATGGGGTTGAGGTTCTGAATAACGTCGTTGGGCACGCCGTGGAGCTCCATGGTGCCGGCTTGGATGGTCAGGTTGCCCGTCATCTGGTTGTAGGACAGGAAGAAGACGGGAAGGAAGAGGAAGACCTTGCAGGCGAGGAGGCCACGTCGGACTTCGTCGACCCAGGCGTCGTCGTACGTCATCCAACCGGGGCGCTCGTCGAGGGGGACGTTGGAAGGCTTGGCCACCTCCCAGGAAAAGTGCCTCCAACTCGAGTGCTTGCGGATGAAGAGGACCATCTTGAAAAACTTGGAAAGCAGCGAGCCCGTCGGGGGCTTGAGCTTGTAGTTTTTCTTTTGGGACCACAAGATGACGGGGGCGACGAGGAAGAGGGCCGTCGGGATGAGAAAGGCGACCCAGAATCCAAGGTACTTTTCGACGTAGACCATGCCGATCTCGCCGGCGAGCGAGCCAATGTTGATGCACAGGTAAAAGTAGAGGAAAATGCGCGTGTTGGTTACGGCTGGGTCGACGATGACACGCTCGCCCTTGCGGACCTCGACCCGGGGCTTTGTATCTTCGTTTTGCTCGGCCAGCAAGGGCGAGACGTTGGCCTTGAAGAAGCCGGTTCCGACGCAGAGGGCCAGCAAGCCGATGATGAAGCAGGCAAAGGAGCTCTTGTTGTTGGAGATGACGCCCGGGGAGGCGGCGATGACGAGGATGACGTGGGCAATGGTGGAGATGCCAATGGCGATGTGGAGAGTCCAAAAGCGACCCAGACGCGCATCGGCGACCCAGGCGCTGTCGGCAATGTCAGTCGGGGGCTCCGTCACATCGCACGAAAAGGGGCGGGCGGAGAAGAATGGCGGAAGGCGAAAGAGCAGGCACTCACCCGAAAATGGGCATGATGTAGGCGAAGAAGACGTTGAAGAGGCCGAGACCCTGGGCCGCCTTGGTGCCCATGCCAAGCGCACCGGGGAGGTCGCCGGGGTGGACGGGAGCGCCCGTGGTCGAGTCGGGTGGCAGGGGTCGGTTGATGAAATTCGTGTACAACACGGAGGAGCCGTAGTAGGAGAAGCGCTCGCAGAGTTCCACAAAGGCAATGGTCCACATGCTCCACAGCATCTTGCCCGAGACGCGGCGCAGCGTCTGAAATTCCTCATCCGTCGGGCGGCCGTCGTACTCTTCATCGAGGACGGTGGCGACATCGGCCAGCGAGTGGTGAGAGACGGATGGCTTGCGGTCGTCGGCGGCGGCGCGGAGGGCATACTTGCGATCCCCCTCGGCCTCGGCGAGGTGAGCCTCGGCGATGACGTCGTTGTCGAGCTGGACGGCGGTCGTCATGGTGCTCGTCGATGCCGGCGGCGTGTGCTGACGATGGCTATGTCGACGAAAGGGTTTCCCCGGAGAGTGGGAGGAGCGGTGGAGGAAGAGGGCTGGAGGGGGCAAAGGAGCCGGCGCTGGAGAGGATGGGGAATGGCAAGGGGAAGGAGAAGTGAGGACATGGCGACGGGGTCGCTATTTATAATGATGGAAAACGATGGGATCGACGGTCGCGCTCGTCGGCTCCGTCGTGTCGTGTTCCGGCATGAAGTGATGAAGCGGCCATGATTCCGGCATCGACCGATGGCATGCTACGTTGGGCTCCGTTGGCACCCTCCGGCGCTGGCCTCGGATCGGTCGACACCGAATGGCCGAACTTTGCTTCGAGAGGGAGGGGCCGGCATCGAAAGGTGGCGTGCAGGGCAGAAAGGGAGCAGAAGCGGAGCAGAAAGGGAGCAGAAATGAAGCATAAATGGAGCGTTGGGAGGGAGCAAGGTCGAGGTCGAGGTGCCGACGCTAGCAGGCGCCACGCGGATGGAGGAGGGACGGTGATGGCGAGAGGAGGGTTGACTGCCGATTGGTAGGCGTGTCGAGGAAGCGAATGTGATGGTCTGGGGATGGTGGTCTGGGGTTGGCGGTTGGAGGTTGGTGGTTGGAGGTTGATGGTGCGTCGATTGTCGTGTGTGGGTTGTGGTTCGTCGTTGGCGGCTTTTGGTGGTGAAGGCGGTGTGTGTGTGTGCGTGTGTGTGTGTGTGTGTGTGTGTGTGTGTGTGTGCGTGTGTGTGGTGGTAAAGGCCAATCCGGTGCCGTTACGGTGCATTGTGAAGCTCGCATTGTCGCGTTCAGGGCCCTAATGCGCCCCAGGGGGGGTTTGTTCCTCGGCGCCCGCCAGTGGCTGAGTGCCAGCGCTTGGTCAATGGATGGTAGCAGTCGGACAGTGGTACCGGTCCCCTGCGGATGGACGACGCGATGGTCGCAGCCAACGCCACTCGGAGACGAGCCGAAATGGCTTCTCCGGTGCCTCGGTTTATCGAATGTTTTTGCTCCAGGAAGGCTTCTAGAAGACAGGGTCGAAATGCCAGCGCAGTCGAGGAAGCACGCGTACAGCACGTCGGAGGATCGTCGCCACGGTTCCACAGGCTCACGGCGTCTGCACAGCGTACTGCGTCAGTGCTCACCCCGCCACGAACAACGGCACCGGTACCTGCAGTTACCGGCAGCCCAGTACTCCGTAAATGGGTAATAGGTTAGTAGTAGGTACCAATCACACCTACCAATGCATGCGGTGGGCTGGGCTGCAGGCATCGCCATCTGCTCGACGGAAGCTTGATTGGCACACACTGTTGCACGAGCATCCAGTGCCGGCGCACGTTTATCGCTAGATGCTGCCGACGATGCGTGAGCAGACAAGCTCCGTGTGGGTGCGAGAGTTTGCCGGGCATGGACTCGCCCAGAGAGGCGGAAAGGTGCCGAGGTGCTCGCTGGAGCTAGCGTCCTGGAGCAGCGGTTAGCGTCCCGCATGGGTGGGCTGACGTGGGAGGGCAAGGCTTGCTCCACGGCGAGGCAAACGCACCAGACGGGTCGGATGCCGGGGTCGGATTGCGGAGTCTCGGGGAGGCTTCCCTTCCGTCCGGGGGTGCCGCTGGCGTGCGTCTGGGGAGGGTGACGGGATGAGGCTGGCAAAGGGGCGATGTCGAGGCAGCATACGGAGTCGGTGACAGGTTGGCGACAGCGTGCTCGTAGTTGGACGAGTATGGCACGGAGTACAGTTGGGTGGCAAAAGTGTCGATTGAAATCGCAGTGGGCGCGCTACCTGAACGGAATCGATTGCACGCTGCACAGCACCATGTACAGAGTACCTTTTGCGTGAATGATGAGCATAGGGACTGTAGGCGCCGCAACTTTCAGAGGTCATGTAGAGGTACTTGTGCAGCGCACGTGCTCGGATACAGTACAGCGCATGCAGAGGCAGGTGTGAGGAATACCAGTAGGACATGCCGTACGCAAGCGTACTCGATACCGCACCTGTACTTGCTTGCGAGTGCAACTACAATGGCGTGGCAGAAATGTCGATTCAATTTGCAGGAGTAGCGCTACCAAGGTGAATCGTCACTTTTGTCAAGTGACTGTACAGTACTCGTCAGAAGGTGTGCCCTCACGATGCGGCGTAGCGGAAGTGATGCAACATGCCGCTACGGATGGAACCATAGGTCGCCTTGATCCGTGCAAGGTAACCAGCCACGAGCCTCGTCCCCGCTCACGACGGCCACGCACCTATCAGGCGCCGTAGATGGTGGCTTCTAAACCGCACGGCACCTGTGCTCACCAATAATAGGCCACCGCTGTGCTAGTACGTGCCCTTGCGCCACAGCAAAGGCAATGTGGCCGTGCTCGGATAATGCGGCGTCACGAACCGTCACCCTCGGCGTCTGGGAATATACTGCCAGCCATTCCCTGTGCAGCACCACGAGGAACACATGCACGTCTGCTCGGTGCGTTCAACGACAATGCAACCGTGCTAACCGGCATCTGCCGAATCGTCGCGCGGAGCAAATACCAGCGAGCGGACGAGGCCGCTTCCCCGCATTCAGCCTCGCGACGGTCCAGACCGCACAGGCGATCGAACGTCCCCACGGAAGTTGCCTACCTTGCCGCCCATGAACCTAGGCAAGGTGCAGAGGATGTAATAATAGAACGGGCACGCTGCCGGCACAAATATACCGTCCGTCGCCCCATTGGCACGTGAATGCCACTGTCGCCGAACGCATGCGAGGAGGCATGGGTTCTTGACGCCGCACGGATACGTGGGACTCGTGGGGGAGGACGGCGTCGATGCGGCTCGCGTCCAAAGACAAGACGCAACGGTAAGGCAGCCAGGCAGTCAGCCACGGACCCAAGCAGCCGTCGAACGGTCAGCACATCAGCCTGCCTAGTAGTGCTGCCGAATTTGGATCGTCACTTTTGTCTACTGCAGTGATCCTGGGTGCTGTATTGTTAGTGCTCCAAAAGGCACCACGCAAGGGGTGCAGGGTGCACTTGCATGTACGTGTACCCTATTTTGACCACAAGGCGAGTACAAGTAGGCTTGGTCATGTAAATTACTCGGCACACTTCCTGATACAGCAATTACGTGCCAACCTACGGGACTGTGCAAGCGGTGCTCTGTACGGAGGAATCAATGGAATTATATACTGGCAAGTAAGCAGTATCTGGAGTTGGCCATGCTGGAGCATTAGTGGCACATGTACGGAATACAGGTGCATGTACTCCGTACATGTATTGCAGTATTGCTGCACAGAGTACAGAGTACTTGTACTAATGTAGTTAGTAGCTTGGCGACGGGGGGGGGGCAAAAATGTCGATTCGATTTGTACGAGTAGCGCTACCAAACCTGAATCATCTTTTTGTCAAGTGACTGTTGTAATACTGCTGCTGGTGCATGCATCGGCAGAGGCACTAACAATACTCCACACCGACCCAGGTACCTGGTGCTTAAAACCCCAAGGTACTTGCGCAGCACGGAACGGCGTCATGCAACTACATATTACCAACATACTCCGTACCTGGACAGTACTTATTACGGACTTACTTACGGAGCATGAATTAATACTTGCAGGCACTCTTCCATTCCAGTACGTGGTCCGCTTTGGCGGCGTCGAGGACAAGCAGTTGGTTGTACTTGATGGTGTGCGGGTACTGTAATTTCGCCTGCAAGCACAGAGTACAAGTACCCGAAGGGATCGAACATTAATAATTAGCGCATCCATGAATATCACATCTCATCGGGCCTACAAGTGTTATTATTAACAAGTGCTACTGATTACCTAATTACAAGTACTGGTAGATCATATACGGTGTAGTATTATTATTATTACCGAACAGTATTCGTACCAAGCCTAATGGCATCTACACCTACCCTCCTGTACGCTTCATTGTAAATACTGCCTACTTGTACGCACGGCGAATACAGTGTTGCATGCCCGCCGAACCGTTCTCGCAATTTCCGACGCCATCCGACTTGTTTCTGATTAGACCATGGCTAGAACATGCACACGTACTTGGCACAATGATGCCTCCCGCCTCATTCCCGGCGGCAAATTTGATGGGATGCCATGGAAGCTTACCTCTCGCCGACGAGGAATGGCGAGCCGGATTCAGCAGGCTCTCGTACATGTCACCGCACTGTGTCCGCATGTGCAATTGGGTATACTGGTCCGTGTTCTGTACTTGCTTGCTTCGGCACTAATACTTGCCTGCGCACGACTTGGAGGTGCATGCTGTAGTCACAACTACAGCACATGCAAGTACTTTCAGTGCAGGATGCCTGTACGGTGTGCTTTACATTATTAGCACATGGCATTACGCAGCACATACGTACTACGCAAGTATACAAGGTACTGTATGTACTGACTCAAGTACGCCGTGGTCCTCCGTACTCGTACCGTACTAATACTGCCGCTCCGTTTAGTATACGTAATACTGTTATGCATGTACAAGCACCGCAAGAACTCGGAATCTGCTCGGCCTGCGCACATACAGTAAACGCACTGTACAGCTACATGCACTGTGCAGCCCTTCTGCAGGCAGTTACGGGTGCAAGCAAGTACCCAGTGCTGTCGCCGTGCAGGAATACTGTGCACGAGCAACGTACGAATGGTGTCGTTTCTGGAGTCCTGGGAAGGATCAAGGAATCATCCTCATCGCCTCTCATATGCCGCCGACGACACCAAAAGTACCGCCAATACGACGCTAGAATACGAATGCCGAGACACGCTCATCGCATGCCGAGACACGCTCATCGTAGGAGTCGGCAAATCTCCCGTTGGCCGCATGCTCGTTACGTATCATTGCCCCATCATGCACGCTTGCATCGGGCCACGTACGTCCGCACGCTGCCCGCACACCAAGATGCAACGACGCCGTGCCTCCGCCGCCCGTCATCATGGCTCAGCTCCTCCACCATGCATCTTGAACGAGGCAGATCTTGACCGTGGCCCGCGGCAACGAGTCCATGCACGCATGCGCGATGCCACGCCTTGCCCTTTTGTCCACGGAGCGTGCGGGCAAGGGTCGTGAACAACCATCCAAGCCAGCTTCGTCAAAAATCAGCAACTTCGTGGAGTACGAGCACGGCATCGATCGAGATGCGAACCCATCATGTGCCGAAATCTGTCCGTCGTCGGCATGGGCCCGATGGATACTTGGAATCCTTCCATAACACTTGCACCGGTTTGCGGTGCCATCGCCCACCTTTTCCTTCACTTCCTCCTTCATCCTCCTCCACTTCCTCCTTTACTTCCTCCTCTACCTCCTCCTTCACTTTCTCCTCCACTTCCTCCTTCACTTCCTCCTTTGCTTCCTCCTCCACTCCCCCCTCCACTTCCTCCTTCACTCCTCCTTCGCTTCCTCCTCCACTCCCCCCTCCACTTCCTCCTTCACTCCTCCTTCGGCTGCTGACCCAACCGAGTCCCGTTCCAAACGCCGGCCTGCCACGACGAGCCAAACGCTTCGGGTCCTCGAGTGTACCCTGTCCAGATGTTGACGGTCCTCTATGCGTGTGCGTGCGCAAAGCGTACCCGCGCATCCGGGCAATGTACTTATAGATGGGCTTTCGAACATATGTCCCCCTCCTCGCCATGCCGCACCGGCTGCACCTCCAGCACCGTAACCGGGCCCTCGTACGGCCACCAGTCTTCCCCTGCCTAGGGTGTCCTCTCGGCCGTGACGTGGTGTTTCCGAGCAATCAGCCATCTCGTGCGCCGCAACGGGTCGTCACGACGGTACGATACGCCATCGCCACCCGGCCGTTCCGTCGTCGTCGGCCGTCGACGCCGTGCCTTGCGAGATGCGCCTTTCGACGACGCTGCTCCTCGCCTCGGCCCTGTGTGCCCACGCGACGCCCACGGCAACCCGAGCCGGTCCGAGGCTGGCACCGAGCAAGGTCAGGCGTGGCCAGATGCCCGATGGCACGCGCGTCGCCTTGCCTGCGACCCAGGTGGCCAACTTTGGGGACCCCAACACCGCCGGCGTCTTCCTCCGCGGCGAGGACCGAAATCCTGCCCACGTCTTCGAGCTGGGCTTCGCGCCCCGCGGGGACGACGCGAATCTGCAGCATCACCTGAGCTTCGCCGGCAACTCGGCCTACGTGTCCGTCACGCGAAGTCGTCGGACGGCGAGGAACTATGCCTTTGGCCGAAGAGGGGGTTCGGGGGAGGGCAGCGTCGGTTTCGTCTACGTCATCTACCCGGATCGGATGCCCGACGGCTATTGGATTCCTCACATCTACCCGGCCGACAGGGCCGTGCACTTGAACTGGGAGTTTGCCGTCGCCGGTGCCATCCCGCCGTCGGCCATCCACGGCGCCTTTGCCTTTCGACCGGACGAGCCGGATCCGTTCAGCTACGTGGTCAATCCAAACTACGAACCCGGACGCGCCGGCGCCTACGATCCGTCTTTGGATTTTTCCATGCGGCAAGCCCACAGCATCCTGTTCGTCGGCTGCGCCGCGATGGTGCTGGGAAGTCATGCGCGACTCCCGAGGTCGGTGCCGGAGATTGGAGCCGACGCCGGCGGCCACCACGACGCTCACGACGCAGGTACGACACGCCGAGCGCCGTATTTTCCCGCGCCGTCGTCGAGGAATGATGCTGACGACACGTCTTCAGCCGCCGTTGCCGTGTCCAAGCCATACCGGAGGGAAGAGGGGTCCAATGGCCGCTGCGACGCCGTCGTTGGCGCTTGGGTCGCGAATCACGGCCTCGCCTGCGAGCACGCCGCCGGGCAAGGGGCCTGCAAGCTGCGTGTCGTGACGGCAGAGGACTCCAAGGACAGGTTTGACCATCTCAACGTGCGGCTCGAGCTCTCCGACGACTGGTGGGCGGGAGCATACGGCAGGATTGGCATCCATTTCGGCCGTCCGAGTGCCAACGTGACGCTCTTCCGGAGTCCCGACGGTGGCTCGTTTGCGCAGATGAATGTGAATCTGACGAGGATATTTGGCACCGACAGGCCGTCCCTGCGGAGTCTCGGGAGGGTGGTCATCACCCAACACCTGCACGGCTCGCAATTCAACGATCAATTCGAGATTCGAGGTACGTCGCCGTCACCCGGAACCCCCGCATCCCTCCTTGCTGGCCGACGCCAACGACGTTTGGTTTTCGATAGGCATTCTGCTACGAGCGCACCATGTGGAATCCGGTCTGCATCTCGAAGTGGCCAAGTATCGTGCCGTCGAAACGTGGTCGACGAAAATTGAGCTGCCCCGGACGCGTGGCAGGAAGGGGGATGGCCCAAGGAGTCCGTCGTATGGTGGAGAGGCTTGGTCGGGAGAGGTCAAGTTGGAGGACTGGCATGTCGCCAACGCGGCAATTGCAAAGGCCGGGACGGTGCATGAGGAAATGTGAGGGATTCTATGATACCACGGCGAATTGAATTTGTATTACAACAGTTGGCATGAAAATGTACCTTTCATTGCGGCCACGGCTGTCATGGAGGGCGACGACTCCTCATATTGGCTCGACAGGATTGGAAAAGGTCTGCGTCGCTGCGCCGTAGGAACATTATTAGGCTGTGTCGACATGGGACATGCTGAATTTTCCAAGACCAAGATGACGACGCAGACGGCCGAAATCGCGCGATACAAATCGTTGCTCGGCGCACTGATCCATGAAAGAGGACGTTGTGATAGCCCAGTAGGACATAGAGTCAACCGGGTAGGCTGAATGACTACAGGGTAGGCTGAATGACTTGGCCGTGCCGTTTCACAGTCAGGCTCGAGGCGCCGCAAGAGTGTGCATGGACTCAATAATATAGAGCTAGAAAGGAGAAGAAGGAATCCATCTTTGCGGCCGTCTGTATCCTTGTTTATCTTCCTTATCATGTACTGTAGTTTTGTCTCATCTGCTGTAAACTCTCCGTGCTCTCTGCTGTGAACCTTGTGCATGACCATAACTTGCCTCCTTCTGTATCTTGCTGATATAAATCTCAGTATTTTCAACACATCCTTGCCAATTCCAGTACGTAGAACCAGTCTCCCTTGCTGAGATCCGGGTTGTGGTTGTTGACAATACTGGTATTTATACTACAAAGACTACCCAAATAGGATACCATCCTAAACTGCTACAGCAGTTGCTGGCCTCAGTACTACTTTCAGCCAGTGCACTACCCCAGGACTACCGGTAATACCAGAAGTGTCAAGTCGATCGCACAGTCGATCGATAGTACTGTCAATTGACCGTACCAACCAACTGTACACTCTAATCGACTGTTTGACCAACCGAGGATTCGGACTTGTCGAGTATCGACCAACAGATCGTTTGCACTCCATGAATGCATACAGTAGATCAATAGATTAGTCGGAACGACGGATGACTAGCTCTTGATCTAAGCATACTCTACCAATCGAGTTACTACCTCTTGCATATAAATGGTCGTGTTGTTACTACGGCCTTAATTCGCGACCAGGGTCTTGAGATTTCCCTCTTCCCCGTCAACGGAACAAAGCCGCGCCTGGAGCGGGACGAAGAGTTGACTGAGGGGCTAATCATAGACCGTCTTCGGCTGGAAAGGTAGACGAGGCGATCAAACATGTTCATGTGCCTTCGTCGCACGCAAGAAGCAACTTTGGGAACGAGGCGTAGAGATGGTTCGTTGAGACTTTGCATACTTGGAAGAGGCAGTTCAAGAGGCTCGTCACAAAAGAGTTGGAAAATCTGCAGCGACAAAAGGCATAAGTGATTGCATACGTCCGTATCTACTTGTTCTTGGCATCTTGTCCATTAATCTGTAGATGTAGGTTAGCCGGTACGATTTGTTTGTAGATACAATCAATTGACGCTTGGTCGACTTCTTACTGCTGGTGCTGGTAGTACTGTAGCAGTGTAACGGCTTCCAGGAGTGCCACAATACTAGTATTTATACTGGCAAGACTACCCAAATAGGATATCATTTAAATACGCTGCCACTTGGCCGCAGTACTACTGCCAGCCAAGACACTGCTATAGTAGTACCCAGTTCAAGTGGTATTGAATCGAATGCCAGGGTCCGTCGACTCATCGTACCATCATCACGGTACTGCCACACTGCTACCAGCAGGCAACAGTCGCCAGTATTACTGCGAGCCAACATAATACTACGGTACTACCAGTGCGAATAGGATCAAGTCGATCATACTATCGACTGGGAACAATCTCGTACTGCCACAAGCAGTCGCCGTGCGGCAGTATTACTGCAGGCCATGCCACTGCTAGAGTATGACTAGCACCAGCAGTGCCAAGTTGATCGTAGAGACAGTCAACCGCGCCATCAGATCATTCAGATATCATTCAGATATATCGACCAAGTGGAACAATATACTATTTAGTCTTACCAGCTAAATGGACCAATATGTCGTTCGGACGCATCGACTCTATAGACCAACAGATCATTCGAAGTTGCTAAATGCACAGATTAATAGAATGTTCGGAACAAACCGACAACTGAATCTTGATCTCAACAGTTTCTACCAATCGAGATACGGCCTCTAAAAAGTAAAAAGTCATACCTATCCGGCACTTTCTTAGATAGAACATCGTACTTGGATGCATTATTGCACGCTATTCTTATTATTTTAATTCTTCAACTTCAATTCTTCAATTGACTTTAGGCCAGTTACTAACTGGCGCACCTTTTACTGTTACTAAAAAGCTAGTTCATTACCTCGTCCTTGTAATCCTTGCACTGCCTCTCTGCAAATTGCAAGTAGTACTTCGGCCAGTAACTGCTAGTAGTAGTATAGGATAGTATCCTGTTTGTATAGTCTTTCTAGTACAAATACTAGTATGGTAACAATTCTAACATAACAAAAGGATTCCTTCCATTGTATGGCCTGGAAAAGGCGGTTTCCAGGCTGCCCGTAACTCTGCCGCAAGATAATAACCTTAACAGCTCCCACTTCCATACGGTTACTGTAAGCCAGCGGAGACGTTCAAGCATATCTCGAGCCGTACTGTAGTACCCGGACGCCGGCCCGGGTCGCCAAAGTCTAAAACCAGTGCATCTCAGGCATGCGCTCCCTGGGAACTCGCCCATTATCACCTGGGCATTTCAGGGCCTGAGCTAGCTTCCGAGAGTTTGCATCAGAGCTGCAGCGTTGAGTCCAAAGAATACCATCTGGCTCATCAGTACTCAAGACTCCGTACCAGAGAGCTCTGCCGCTCGGCTGAGGTTTATTGTTAAGCGGTCGGCACTGGTATTTCTCACGATTTGCCGTTAAGGGAATGAACATTGCCGGTATCCAATCAACCTCTGCCTCAAGGAACTGGCTCTCGAACTCCTTCTTAATGACTGGGTCGACCGTACAACATTTTTTAACTCCCGGAGGTAACAAAGAATTATTTTCGTATATACAGACGTGTCCGTCGGAACTTAGTGCCTGCGCAACGGACATTAAGATTAAAATAAAAGACAGCATCTTACTTGCCCGGGATGTAGCGGCTCTATTGGCAGAAACTTGTTGTGAATCGAGATTTTTTTGTGCGTATATATGTATACTTATGTATATCGATGTTGTACTTATAAGTATAGTTTGGATAACGAAGCAATTGTTGATTTCTCTGATTTAATGGCTTTAGGCCGAGGGAATGGCTGTCTTTATAGGTGTATTTTGACTTAGTCAGTAGCGCTAATAATACTATTATACTTGGAAGTAATAATTAGTAACAAGTTACGGAGTAGATCCTGAAGTAACTCCTAAGTATTTTATTCTGGTCCGTTATCCTACTATTCAACAAGGTATTCTTGTTTGTAACCAAGTTTTCTTGCGTTAACAATCTGGTTTACATTACGGAGTACAGAGTATACTCCGCTTCGATTTCTGTTTCAATTCGTAATAATATGGGTGGACGTTCCTTGGCGCTGGTTCCAAGAGTAAGATGTGGATCGACCCTATGCATAGTTTATGCTTGGTAGTAAATGTTTACAATTGGCTTTTGAAATGACTCGTTTGACTTTGAAAGGTCCAAGATTTTTGTACTGTAGTCTAAATTGTTATTTAGTTGTATTGTCTTTATTTGTTATCGGAGTACTTATAAGCAAGTGTAAACTATGTCTCGCTTGAACAAGACTATACTTTCTTATTATTGTAAGTAGCTATTCGTTTTCTAACAAATCCAGTTAGTGTGTTATTTCTTTGCACAGCTTCTATGCATTTGGAATATCCCTTTAATTATACCCTTGCACTTTAACACCCGAAATTATGCAAAGATACTACTGAAAACGGTTTCAATTTGCTCCAAAGTACTATGAATCTACCTTAGTGCTTTCGGTAATTAAATTATTATATGCTAATTGTGCTATTAGTGGTCATTTTACCTAGTCATTTCATTCGTAATTTATAGAGTAATTATCGCAACATATGATACCAACAAAGTCCACACAAACTGTAGTGTCCTTGTTCGTAGTCCAGTTTAGTACAAACTGGTATTCCAAATTATGCAAACCGTTTTCTCCATTATTTATACATCAATTCACCTAGCGCCACACAACGCCCCGCCATAAAACTAGCACTTACGCAATACAAAAAGTACAGACAAGTAATATCTCCGATATAATTCTTATTGTTCCTACTCCGTACTGTAAATATCTTCCTAAATATCTCTCCAGATTCCATTAATATCTTGCCTAGTTAGAAGAGGCTAATAAAATTACATTAGCGATTTCGACATCAAGGCAGTCGGTTTCAGCCTTATCACAATCAATATATGCTATCATATCTTCTGTAGACCAATCTCTGAGCCAGTGTACATTCTATACTGATTTCCCATTTGCTTCCAATTAAGATACCAATTGTACTTAGCTTAAGAATACCATAATGGTATGTTTTTAGCCTTTTGTGTTTCTGTATTGCTTGTATTCACTTGCGTCAAGTACCAATTATTACTATCTGTACTATATCTCTGATAGATGGCCTGTGGGTTGTTAAATTGAGGGACTGGGCCTGTTACAACTGCTGTAGCCGGTGTAGCTGCTATATATGTTGTTAAATGGTTTTAGAAAATGCTAGTATTAATAATAGTCAGATTACCCAAACAGGATACTATCCTGTATGCTGCTACTTGTAGCTACTGCCAGCGGTACTACTGCCAGCCAGTATACTACCTTACTGCTACTAGCAACTACTAGCCGTAGTATTACTGCGAGCCAGAATACTACTGTGGCACTAATGGACTTGACCCAAGGAAAGTATCATATGAAGGTTGTAGCCATGTTACAGCCACCAATATATGGTCAACTAATCAGGTGAGGACATAATCCACCTTATACGATTGTACCTATAACGTAAGGTTGAACAGCCTACTATCCAGCAGCTAGTTAGAACTATATATAGGGGATACGATTCCCACCTACTTTAACAAGAGAAGGATTTCAACCAGTCTTATCTACATTCCAGAAAGTAACTATCTTGTTATGAGCTTTCCTAAGAGATCAACCTAGAATCCGGGCTGTACTGGTAGAAAGTTCAGGGCGCCTCTGAACAGTATGCCGAATTTTACGTTAGTAACGGGTTGTAGACCGTAACTAATAATTGTAGGTGTTAGATAACAAGCGTGTATTGTATGAACGCCGACTACCTACCTACCTAATGAGTGATATGAAGGTGATTTATTGCTATCGATGTTTACTCGATGTTCACTAGTATCGGAGTAAAGTGTTTTACATTGTCTTAATATACAAACCGAGTTGACTCGGTACCGAGTAATTATTTATGGATCCATCTTATTGATCGATCGATGTTACGGCTGTTTACTTAGTCGTAAGTGAACAACCCCCGCGGCTCGACTGCCTTGTATCTCCAATTAACACAGACGGGTTTTGTACTGGTAGCCTAATCTCGAAAGCTGGATTGCGATAGGACGTAATACGATGCCCTTCTCCCGGTAGTCTTGTCCGTAAGACCTAGATATATATATATCATTTGCTTTTCCTATAGTGTTTGTTATAAGATATCCTCGCACTCTTTGTTTTGGTTTATGTATTACTGACATTATGCTGAACCTTATTGCAAAGTTAGAGAAATCACCATCTTCGAGTAGCCGTATTGTGCCTATAACTCCCCCCCCCCCTTAGAACGGCTTATTTCGGTAGTCCGCCAGGTCAACTACTACAAAACGAGACGAAACACAATAGTTTAGTTCATAGTCTTGCAATATGCAGAGAGGCAGTAGCAAGTATTGCACGGACTAGGGTATATAAAGAACTATTGGAAACAATAGAATATACTGGTTGGAAACTGAGCAAGAAGTATGAATTTGAAGAATTTGATATGTGATGTTTTATCCAAGAGAAGTACCGGCAAGTTAGAACTATTTATTCGTAAGAGGTAGTACCGGAAAGTTGGGACTATTTGTACATAAGAGGTAGTACCTCGATCAGTATATTAACGACTGCACATATCAGTAGTCTAGCTGCTTCTATTGTCGAATGAACAAACTACGCGCCTGTAGGTACAGTCGGTCTATGCGACTCGTTGGTTTGTACAGTCAGTTGGTTTGTACAACTGGTTGGTCAGTACGGTCAATTGACAGTATGGCCAGTCGACTGCTTCGTCGATGGTACGATCGGTTGACTGCATCGACTTGATACTGCTGGTACTGGTAGTGCTATAGTATTATACTGGCTGGCAGTAGTACGGCGGCCAGTAGCTGTAAGTAGCAGCAGAGGATAGCATCCTATTTGAGTAGTCTTACTGCTATAAATACTAGCTTTTTTAATAGCAGTAACGAGCTGTTAGTAGTCAGGGTAATTACCTACGCGCCAGTAGGTACAGGTTGATCCATGCGACTTGTTGGTATGGACAACTCGTTGGTCTTACAGTCAGTTGGTCTGTACGACTGGTTGGTCGGTATGTTCCATTGACTGTACGGCTGGTCGACTGCTTGCTCAACTTGGTACTACTGGTACTAGTAGTCCCATAGTACTAAAACGGCTAGCAGTAGTACAATGACTGCTAGTAGCAGTGTAGAATTGATGCCAATTAATGGTACAATCAATCGACTCTTGGTCGACTTGGCACGCTTAGCACAACAGATATTGATCACAGTAGTGTATTAACCGGCAGTACTGCGGTCAGCAGCCGCAAGTAGCAGCCTACAGGATAGATATCCTATTTGGGTAGTCTTGTAAAGTATTTTTTACAAAGCCGCCGCGGCTATTGTAACTGCTGCGACTGTTATGGCTGTTGAAACTGCTAGTACTGTCCTACGTTGTCCTTTACACTTGTACTGCAAGGAACATTGTTGCTTATTACCCTACTGTGCCTGTAATACTATATTCTCGAACGGCAATAAATTCTACCTGATACTTGCATTTGGCTTAGTTGGCCTATTACTTCTGTCTTGACTAGGTCGTTGTAGACTATGCATTGAGGAAATGTTACATTTTTGAGTTGTACGGGCCGGCCTCGAAGGTGTTGGATGGACCTAAGCAAAGGGTAATACCTACTTCAGGTTACAGCCATATTACACCTACCAATATAGGCCCAACCGATCAGTAAAGGAGTTAATCCGCCTTATACGATTGTAACTATAAAATAAGGTTGGATTATCTACCTAGTTAGCTAGAAGTATAATTAGGGGATATGATTCCCAATTCCCACTCACTTAAACAAGACGAGGATTTCAACCAGTCTTATCTATGCTCCAAATACTTAACTATATTGTTGTTATATATTTGCCATGTCGACAAATGTATGATAGAGATGGCAAGTAATGCGTATCAATACTTGTATGTATCTTGTTGCATTACATTGGCACGAAAAGCTATATTGCGTGGTATCGCGGAACGATTTGCAAATTTTAGTTTGAATAGAAGAAAATTTTCAGTTTCTGCAAGTTCATGCACTTTCATGTAAATAGGAATACTCGTAATCTAAGGAATACCCTAATCAATGTCCAACAGAGGTACCCATCGTCCCATATCCAACGCTCAGGACACTCCACATACGAAATAATCTCGAGTTGGACAGTCTGAAGAGCGCAGTAAGCCATCTAAATGTCTCGAGATTAATGCATTGACGCCATGTCACATGATCTAGACGTCCAATACCAGCTGTTGGCTATGACTTACCTCCGTTCTGTTAAGGGTCCTTGAACTCGTGCTTATCTGTAACCCTCTTGTAGACAACATACCTCAATTTATTCCCAGTTCGTCGTTTGCCAACTTGTAGTAGTTTTTGTTAAATTTCTTTGTATTTATACTAGCACGATTACGCCAACAGGATACTATCCTATGCAGCTACTTGCAGCTACTGGCCGCAGTGCTTCTGCCAGTCAGTACACTGCTATGGTACTACCAACACCAGTAGTGTCAAGTCGACCGCATAGTCAGTCGACGGATCGTACTATCGACCAAGCAGTCGATCGTACCATCGACTGGGAACAATCCGACACTGCTGCAGCAGTCACCGTGCGGCAGTACTACTGCCAGCCGTTTTCCTGCCATAGCACCACCGGTACTAGTAGTATCAAGTCGATGAAGCAGTCGACTGGCCGTACCGTCAATTGACAGGTCCGACCAACTAGCATATCCTGCTGTTGCAAACAGTACTTTTGATTGCCTAGTCCGTGCCATGCTTCCCACTGCCTCTCTTCAAATTGCAAGAGTTTTTCTGTACCATGTGTCGAGTATGCTCTTATTCCTGGGTATTCTTTTGCTGCTGCTACGGGTCCGATATTACCGTGTGCAAGTTATCATTCGACAGTATTGCGTTGTGCTTCATGATCTCTCGGTCTTCCATAGTTTTTCACTATTCCCGGGCGTTTACTTTTATGTGCGTCGAACAATCATGACGAGGATATTATTTACAACTCTTACCATTGCACCCTAGTGCCTATACAGGTCCTGGTACAGCCGAGGGTTTCGTTCTTCCCTACTGCACGTACTGATGCTTTTCGACTATTCGAGGACCTTGCCAAACCCGTATGCGTGGCAGTTTTGGCTGTTGCAGGTTGCGTTGATTACCCGAATCGTCCTGCATTCTAGTAAGGTATTTCTGTTTGGTCCCACAACGATGGTTCGTTCATCCGTGTAGTTCGTCTTGGCCTTTCATTCAGAGAGTTCGTATGCCAAGCACGGGTGAGATCCTAACAGGGAAACATTGTATCGAGCATCCGTTTGGACATGCGTTGTGCAATTAAGGTGTGCGCATAAGACACATGAGATCCGTAAATGGAGTTTGTTTCCGAGCTCGTATCCTGGGTTGACTCTCGGATCGTCACCGTGTTCGCCTCGTGGGTGGCAGCCTCTGTAGATGGCATTCATTGTATTTACTGCAAAGATTGCGATTGCTAGATCATCTCCAAACAGTAATGGGCTCATATCGGATGAATGCCGATCGCCAAACTTGCGTAAATGGTTCAGGTTTCATTTGAGTGCGATATCTTCTCATTCCGCCAGTACAATGTTGAATTGTCTGGAGCAAGTCACTGGCCTGCTGAGGGTTGCATTCTCCCGTTGTCTTATGACAGCGAGTGTTTGTGTTCCCTATGGTGCTTTTGGGAACGATCCAATGTCGTATCTTTCAGGCAAGTGTGTCATGCAACTGCCATTGTTGCCATTGTAGCATATAGTTCAGCCAACGCTGTTATAGTTGTCATGATTCTCATTGATTTCCTGGTTGGTAGTTGCATCAAGCTGCTATTTCCTTCAGGGGCTGGTTTCTATCCCTGCTTGCTGGGCCTTTGTTTTGTCACGGCAAGCATCCAAGATTACTTCAGATATGGCACTTCATCCCTTTCTTCAGCTGAATTAGAGCATAGTTCTGACTGAATTTTCAAGACGAGAATGACGACAAAACGACCGAACTCGAGGACTTTGATGGCGAGATATAGACGCTATTGTTTTCAAACAAATCGTCACTCGGGGTACTCGTGTTTGGAAAGAAGTGTGAAAGCGCAACGATGATGGAGGGATTACGGAGTACCGGGTAGGCTGAAAGATCTCGGCCAAAAGTACTCCCTACTCCGTACTGTATAGTGTCAAAGTGTTGGAGATGCAGAGTACTAGGTACAAGTACTTAGATTTCAGTACCACCGAGCACTCTGCTCAAAGTACAAGTACTTGTGCTTCACGGGTTACCAATTATTACTGCGATTCGCATTCGCACGTCATAGCAACCACGTGACGATTTGGCCGGGACCCACAAATACCAGCACGGAACGGTGGTATCTCCGAAGGCCGACTTCATCCCATTACTTGCACCTGTATTGCTGCCAGCCGAAGCATCTCTCCTCCACTCCACCGGCCAGCAGCAACGACGACACCAATCGTGCAGGGCATGACACCGAGGGCGCGAGATGCGCGAGTTCATGGACCATGTCCACGGCGCCTTTTACGAGGCGACGGGTTGGCGGCGCGACAACTCGTACGCGGCGCTGAACGCCACCTCTGATGGTCAGTCGGCCCCGTCTCGTCTCGTCTCGGACCAACTCCCACCAAGACATACGCGTCGGCGGGCCCTTGCTCGGCCTCGCGGCGTTCACGGGTGACGATTCGCTGACACGTCGCATGCGGCGGTAGCACTCGTCGGCTTCCCGACGCCACGCGGCTTGCGCCTGACGCTCTCGGCGCTGGCGAGCCCCAACTTTGCCACGTCGTACCAGCTCGGCTCCGTCGGCGTCGTCGACGGGTCCGTCTCCTACCTCTTCTCGTCGGTGCCCCTGCGAGCCTTCCTGACGCCGCAGTCGGAGGCGGTGCCGCTGCCCCAGCTCCTGCGATCCTACCGACCGCTGCCGCCGCTGCTTCCGCCGACGCCCCCGTCCCGCCCCGCCGAGGCGGCTTCGGCATCGGCCTCGTCCCTGCTCTACGGCCGGCTGTACCTCCCCCAATCGCGGCTCGAGGCTCTCGTGGTGCGGCGCGTCTCCGCCGCGCTGCAGCTCCAGTTCAGCGCCGTGTCGGCGCAGGACCTGCGCGACGGCGGCACGGCGCTCGGCCTCGCGCAGTACGACGTCGGCCGATACGCGCTGGACGCGCTCGCCTCGTCCGACGGCGGCCTGCTCGGGCTGCGGGGCCTGTACAACTTTGGCGGCGACGGCGAGGGGTGCGCGGCGGCCGACGGCGACAGGGAGCGCGTGCACGGCCGCTTCAGCGCCGGGGCCGAGATCTACTACGGCACCCTCAACAAGTCGGGCGGCGTCAGCGTCGGCGGGCGGTTCGCGACGCTGCCGACGCACCGCGGCACGCCGCTGACGGCGACGCTGACGCTGAACCCGCTCATGGGCAACGTCGCGGCGAGCTACGCCGTCGTCGCCGGCAAGCACTGCAGCCTCGCGTCGCGGCTCGAGTTCAACATGTTCAGCTACGAGAGCGCCTGGGCCGTCGGCACGGAGCTCTGGAGGAAGCCGTTGACTCGGCCGGCGGCGCAGGCTCGGCATCCGGGGCGAAGCTTCGCGGCCAAGATGGCGTGGAGACTGGACGAGCCCCCGGCGCCGACGGCGGAGGTGAAGCGGCGCGGGGACGGCGACGAGTACGCGGGCGTGCTCAAGGCGCGGCTGGACCAGAACCTGCGCATCGGCCTGCTCTGGGAGGGGCGCGTGCAGTCGCTGCTGTTCAGCCTCGGCAGCGGCATCGACCTGCGCAGGCTGGACAAGCCCTTTCGGACGCTCGGGCTGGAGATTCAATTCTCGTCGTGAGGGCGCCGACGCAGGGCGCCGACGCACGGCCCACCGACTCGCCACGGGGAGGAGGAGGAGGAGGACTAGCGTCAGCGGCAGGACGGAAACACGGCAAGTCGAATCGTCGACGAACGGCTCGGCCCCGTCAGCTGAGAGGGCCCTGGCGTCGGAGTGGGCGTCGGAGTGGGCGTCGGAGTGGGCATCGGCGACGAGGGACGACGGTTGTTGGCTTCCTCTACGTGCAACCCGTATCGGGGCATCGACCAGCACGCCTACTCCCATCGGCACGAGGCATGCCGATGCTGCCATCGCTCTGCTGTCCGTGCACGGCGTTCATGTCGGTGACGGAGGAGGCCGGCCATGCACGCGCGGCTGGCCGTGATCCGGGGAGTGACGAGGGAGGGAGGGGGTCGGCCGTCGGGCGAAGCTGCTCAGACGAGGTGGCTGTGGCTCACGAGCCGCGTCACGACGCCATCCGAAACTCGTCCCTCGGCGGTGAGCAGTCCTGTAGGGCATTCCCACGACAGGTACAGATCCGCATCCGAATCGTAGCACCATCGCAGCGTACACATACCTGGGCTTGGCGACGATGTCGATGCCGTCGTGGTGCGTCAACGGTCAGGCTGAGGCTCCGACAGGCTCAGGGGGCGGGGGGAGGAGGAGATGAACCTTGATGGGTAGCCGGCTGGTTTACCTGCAACAAGGGGTGGATCCGGAGGGGGCCAATGAGCGGCCACGATGGACGGACCATTCCTTATCGGGCGGACACCTGGTTACTACCTTGCTTACGGAGTACTGTATACTTAAGTACAGTACGGAGTACTCCGTTTAAGCATTCGTTGCACGGAGTAGGAGTAGTTGATGCAATTACAGTACGGAGTACGGAGTTCTTGATGAAAGTAATTACAGTACGGAGTACGAAGTACTTGCTGTAATTACAGTACGGAGTAGGAGTACGATGCAATTATAATACAGTACGGAGTACGGAGTACTTGATGTACAGTAATTACTAAGTACCTAACACTAGTAAGTAATTACGGTACGAGTACAATGTAATTAAGGTACTTACCCAGTACGGAGTACTTGCATGTATTACTTGCAGTACTTAGGCGCACCAGTGAACGTACAAGTACAAGTACTTGAAGCACGGAATAATACTGTACTCTGTACTCTGTAGGGCGTTTGCATTGAACATGCATCACCCTGTTGTGTACTTGCGCTGTACTGGGCGCAGAGTGCATGTGCAAGTACTCACATTCCCCCTCTGCATGAATTTCACGTACTAGTTACCTTTGCATGTCGCCGTGGGTGTACACCTACTTCTGCCGTCGCCCAGTAATGACGGCTTGCATCTCTGAAGAGTACAAGCAATGTACAACCAAGTACGGAGTAGGACTACTTGCTGTAGGGAATTATGGAAGCCATGTGCCTATGCTCCGTGACGCACTTCCAGTCCCTTGTGAGCGGAAGCGAGCGATGGATGAGCAAGGATAACGGGACAAGAAGTTTGCTCGACGGCTCTGGTGGCAAGGGGGTAAGAATGATTAGTTTCATACGATTAGGGGCTGCGGAGACACCGCATTACTTACCTGTAGCAAGTACACAATGCGGCTCGCACTTCAGTGCCAGAACGTTTAGCGTCCGAGATTGGCCATGTTCAGCACCTATTGCCTGCAACTACAGCACACTGTGCAGTGCACCGCTAGGGCATGGGTGCGCTGGCGTGCTCGGAGCAAGTACAGGTACATGGGCAGCAGGCGCGCCTTGTAGTGCGGCGCACAAAAGGGTGGCAAGGTCGACTTGCCATGATCGAGGACGAGGTACATGTACATACTATGCTTAGGTACTCCGTACCTGTCTGTCAACTGTCAGGCTGGCTGTCAGGCCCAACCAACCTTGTACTTACATCTAATACAGTACAGTCAGTACTTACAGTACTAGGTAATTACCTAGTAATTACTCACTCCGTATTAATACTACCTAGTCCTTATACGTTGGCTCTGAGCGCCTGCTAAGCTTTCATGCGTCCAGCTGCATTTTTCACCGCCCTCGCTAACCTGTCCATCAAGGTTCTCATGACCCCCCGCGCGCGCCCGCAGCCGCAGGCGCGTGCGATCGATGAACGACGGCAACAGCCTCCCGCTCCCTCCTTCCTCGGCCGATACCCATCTGCCCACGACGGCCGACTCCCTGCACTGCGTACGCGGTACTTGTGGCAGGCCGTGCGGTACTTGCTTAACCGTGCTCGTGCGGTGCGGCAACATGTACCGCGCTTGTATCCTCCACGTCATCGACGCTCCTTATCGACGCTCCTTCTCGCCAGCCAGGCCTTCGTCGACTTTTTCTCTCCCCTGTTCTCTCCTCTCTCTCCTCTTATCTCCTCCTCTCTCCCAATCACCTGCAGGCAAGCCGTTGGACAGTCTGGCTTTTTTTTTGTTCAAAACGCATGACTTGTTTCCTCCGTCGTCGGAGCGAGAGCCTGGACGACATTCAGCTGCCGTCTGGATGGCACCGACGGCCGACACACACCTTTGTCAAGCCTCGTCTCACCACCTCGACCGCCTCGCACAAACCCCTCCGTCTCCTACCGCTTCCCGGACCGCCGCCCCCCCTCTCTCCTCTCCAACCATATCGATGCTCCTCTGCTTCGTCCAACCTCGTGCTTCCGTGCCGGTTCCGTCTCTCGAAACCTTTTGCCGTCACTCTCTCGTCCTCTTCCCCCGAGCCACGCCATCTTGCCAGTCGTCAGCACCCATCACGTCGGGCGACACGCACGCCAAGCATATCACAGCACAGTACACTTGCACTGCACGTAGAGCAGGTCAAAAACTACTCGTTCCTGCGCCGGCTACGCATGTCCTCGACCGGACTTGACTCGTCTGCCGCAACCCACTGTAGGCTGGTGCTTTCTAGTTCGGTGGGTCTGCTTTGCCCATCAAGGTAACCATCCCCTTCCCGGTCCCCATCCGAGGCCAACCATTGTCCGGCCGCATGAAAGCCGTCGCTCCTCGTCAGCCATCGCTCGATTTGCTTCTTCATTTTATTAATTTTTTCCTTCATAAAAGACCCCGTCGAGCCGCCGAGTCCGACGACGGCCCTTGATCGAGCTCTCCACTCGTCGACGAACACGCCTACCCGGAATATCCAGCATCGACGAGAACTGTCGGAGCCGACGAATACCCATCCGCGACGAAAGAGACCGTCCCGTACGACGGCGCAGCATCGTCATGGAGGCCGCCGCCGCCAGTTGCGATGGCGAGGCCGTCGACAGTGGTAGACGAGGCCTCCGCATCGCCGCCATCTTCATCATCATGATCGCCTCCCTCCTCGGCGCCTTCCTCCCCATCCTGCTCAACCGGCAGACCAAGATGCACGTGCCCAAGTTCACCTTTTTCGTCTGCAAGTACTTTGGCACCGGCGTCATCATCGCCACGGCCTGGATGCACCTCCTCGCCCCCGCCATCGAGCAGCTCGGGGACCCCTGCGTGCAGCAACGCTGGCTCGGCAGCTACCCCTGGGCCCTGTGCATCAGCCTCATGACCGTCATGGTCATGTTCTTCATCGAGCTGCTGGCCTCGCACTACAGCCACGACGTCGACCACGCCCACGGCGCCGGCTCCGACTCGGACGCGGACCCAAAGGACGAGGCTCTCGCCGCCCGTCGAGCCGGCCGCCGCGCCGACGGCGCCGCCGGTCCCCGCGGTCCCGCCGCCGGTCGCGCCCTCGCCGAGCCTTGCCCCCACGTGGACGTCGAGACGGGCACCGCCCTGCCCGGACGCCCCGACGACGTCAGCTATCCGCCGGGCGGCGAGGATCACCTCGCCCACATCCGCGAGCACGAGGACGGCGACACGGCCGGCGTCGCCGGCCAGCTGACGGCCATCTTCATCCTCGAGTTCGGCGTCGTCTTCCACAGCGTCTTCATCGGCCTCACCCTCGGCACCACCGACGGCGCCGGCCTCGTCACCCTCCTCGTCGTCCTCGTCTTCCACCAGATGTTCGAGGGCCTCGGCCTCGGCTCCCGCCTCGCCCTCGCCCCCTGGCCCAAGCGCAAGCGGTGGCTGCCCTACCTCCTCGCCATGGCCTTTGCCCTCTCGACGCCCGTCGGCGTCGCCGTCGGCATCGGCGCCCAGCCTTCCAACGCGCCCACGCAGAAGCTCGTCAACGGCCTCTTCGACTCCATCAGCGCCGGCATCCTCATGTACACGGGCCTCGTCGAGCTCCTCGCCCACGAGTTCATGTTCAACCCGCACATGCGCCGGTCGCCCCTGAAGATCCAGCTCTTTGCGTTTGCCTGCGTCGCCGCCGGCGTCGCCCTCATGGCGCTCCTGGCCAAGTGGGCGTAGCGACGGTGCCATAATCGGCCGATGACACGAATGCCCCCCCATGATGACGGGGACCAGCGTGTGTTGTTGTTGTTGTTGTGTCGTCCAGCGTTTTTTTTTATTGTACATGATCATGCCGCATTTGCCCATGTTCTGCTTGCAGTCGGAGCCGCCCGCCCGGCCGCCTTGTCTGTCTGCCGTGTCGTGGGCCGGTGTTGGGTGTTTTCTTTCTTTTTTCTTTCTTTTTTTCTCATGCGATATATACACTTTGTTTGGCATGAATGATGAGAATGACCAGCCAAGAACCGTTTTGCGCAGCACGCCTCTGAAGTTTGCTGTGGAGTGCACCATGTGCCGAGCCATATCCTTGCCCCCCCAAACCCGCTTCCGTTGGCTCCGGAGACGCTCCGAGTGCGCGGTCCGGACGCTTGCTGCGGCGGGCCGAACACGCCTCCGGCCTATGCGATGATCGGTGCCGAGCGGTCGGCCCCACAACGTCGGGCGGCCCTCTGTCTGCGGCCAAAGTCCATATTGACTTGTGACAGTACGGAGTATGCAAGTCCCCTCTTACTGTACTGTACAGTACTTCGTACTTCTGCTGAACAAGTAGTGTACTTGTACTCCGTACAGTATGAATGCTAGCCCTACTTATACTGTAAGTACTTACGTATGCACCATACTCAGTCCATAGGCATGTCATGGAAAGTTCACCAAGACAGGGCGGTTGATCTAACGAGAAAGGCCACAATAGATCCGGCCTCGAGTACACGATAGTGAACAGTTTATCTAGAATACGTCATCCTTCACAGATCAGACCATGGCGCTGTTGACTCATCGTCGCATGAGCCATGGTGACAAGGCGAGAAACCAGTTCCCCCATGGCGACGGCAGCCGGAACAATTAGTACTCCGCACATGTACAGCACTACGGCTGTACTCTGTTCATGTACTTGTAACGTCAATTCATCCGGACAAGTGCAGAGTTAGTAATTAATGCTCTGTACGAGTAAGTAAACCCTTGTATTCTGTAGAGTAATTGTAGAACCATATGCTGTAAAGTACTGTGCACGTCTCTGTACTTCGAGCTCCGTACTGTACAGTACGTACATCAATACCCGTAAGTACTTGCTTGTAGGGAGTACTTACGGAGTACTTGGAGTATTATACTGCAAGTACTTAGCTGTACATGTTCTGTACCTAAGTACCTCCTGGTACTTATTAGTTAAATACTGAAAGTAGTTGTAGGGGTCACAGGGACAGTGGCATGTGTTCCATAGACCCAAGTACAGTACAAACCACTCACTGTATCTGTACCACTTCGTACTCTGTACTCCGTACCGTACGGGGTGCGGAGTACTTACGGAGTACATGTACAGTATACTTACAAGTACTGTACTTAAAACATCAATACGCTGACATAATCAGCTCTGCCCCTCCCACCTCACCAATTCGGCTGCTCGTGTGGGGCAGTCGTCTCTCCTTAGTCAGCCATTTCTAGGGCCCCAAACCCTAGTGCAAAAAAGTTCACGCCCATCTTACGCTCCTCACCTCCTGCGCTGAGATCCCGCTTGAGCCTCCATCATCGACCATCGCCCTTCCCACGCCTCAGCAACCCCCAACACCGCAGAAATGGCCCACGGAATCACGGTGCGCGACGTTGATGTAGGTGCTCCCTGATATTCAGATCCGAGGCCGCCGGTGTCCCCGGTGGCCGGCCCAGCGGCCCCATGCCGAAATTCCACCACCGACCTCGTCCCCCTCGACGACCTCGACTGGCGAATCGTCCCCCCCGACGAATCGAACGAGCTTCACCGCTGCAGAGGGCGCCGCGGCCCTCATTGACCGTCAGGAAACCCGCGGCGTCCCTGCATGCGAGCCAGGCCACCGATGTTCGGGATGGGATTGAGGAGCAGGCGCGAGGGAGTCGCAAGACTTCTGAAGACGGAATTTGCTAATGGGTCTGTGTTTGAAGGCGCAAAAATTCATCAATGCCTACTCGGCATTCCTGAAGCGTCAGGGCAAGCTGCCCATCCCTGGTATGTCTGCCCCCCGCTTGCTGCGGCGCCGCCGACCTGGCTAACTCGCCGTCTAGGTTGGGTCGACACCGTCAAGACCGGCCCTGCCAAGGAGCTGCCCCCCCAGGACATCGACTGGTTCTACGTCCGCGCCGCCTCGGTCGCTCGCCACGTCTACCTCCGCAAGACGGTTGGCGTTGGTCGCCTCCGCAAGGTCCACGGCTCCGCCAAGAACCGCGGCAGCCGACCCTCCAAGCACGTCGACGCCTCCGGCTCCGTCGACCGCAAGATCATGCAGGCCCTCGAGAAGATTGGCGTCCTTGAGCAGGACGAGGACAAGGGTGGCCGCCGCATCACCCAGGCTGGCCAGCGTGATCTGGACCGTATCGCCCAGACCACGGCCGAGGCCGAGGAGGAGGACGAGGATGACGAGTAGATGGAAGCAAAACTCTGGCGCGACATGGATGGGCTGGCGTACGGTTGATTTCGTCATGTATGAATGAGATTCCTGGGTCATTGTCCAAGCCTGTCCGGGGTGACTCTATTGCCGCAGTCCAACGTGAACCCCTTGTCGTGCTCGTGCATGTTGGCATGAAGGCTTGCGTCTCTCGATGAAACTGAATCCATGCGTTGATTCCCAGACAGCTGCGAGCACGCTCTTCAGGATCCACGAGCTTCCATCACCTGAACCTACACACATCTCTTGTGAGTTTACATCTCTTGTGAGTTTACATCTCTTGTGAGTTGACATCTCTTGTGAGTTGTGACATGCCAATCTCCATCACTTTGCAAGCAATCAAGGTTGAAAAATGGTGATGCCGGGTAGGGGCGTTTTGTTGAAAGCAAGTTGACGAGGCAGTCATTTTCATTCAAGCAGCCATCTCCGATATCCATCTTCCTCGATCTTGAAATACAAACTTCATGCACCCGGTCTCTCGAGATTCTGTTTTGCTTCATGTGTGAGATTCTGCTCTGGCAACACCAAAGGCCTCGGGCTAGCTGATGACGATATACACCATCATCATCCGCCCGACCCGAACCCGCCCGGATACGACTTCTACATTGACTTCAGCATATGAATTATTCATTTTCATGGTATTTACACCACACCCCCATACGCTCACCTTCCTGAGGCTTTCCAACTTGTTTATTCTCCGGTGCGAAGCCCGCTCGCTCTTGGAGTGTTGTGTTGCCCCCTTGGAGGGAGGAAGCAACGCAGCAGAACAGAGCACCTCGTAACCAAGGGGTCACCCAGCATGGCAACCGTCTTCAGCACCTCAAAGGGATCGGCCTCATCTCTCATCTCGCCAGACCCTTCACCGTGCCGAGGTCGCGTCCGGCAGCGGCCTTCGCCATCAACACCAACACGGATCCCCCCGTTCGACCGGCGGTTTGCGTCTCCCGTGGCGCAGTTCTACTTCCTCCACATCATTGACTGCGACACGGCCACCTTGGAAGTGCAAGTGCTGGGAGCCAATCTCAGCTTCACATTCACGCACTCGCGCGCGCTGCAGGCGTCGTGTCCCTCGAAGATCGCAGTGAGCTTGGAACGCAAGACGACGGGCTTTCTCGCCATGGTGAGATCGCAACGGCGACAGCAGATGCCACCAGGTCACTCGATCGACGCCCCTCACGACTGCAGCGAACGAGAAAGTCTCGAGGGTGGGATCGAAGGAGGCAATGAGCAACGCATCGTTCTCGCATGGGCAGAGTCCGGCCACGGCGTCGGAACCGGTGGTGAAATGCTCGACGCACCCGGTCTCGGCACCAACTCGTGGGCGACACTGTCGAATAAGATATGGACGCGGCGCGCGATCCGCATCGGCCGCCTTCTGGGCCTCAAGATGGATCGACCCTACGACAACATGGGCTCGCGACGGCTTCAAGGCGAGGCGAGCGAGAAGCTTAGGGGAATATTTCTCGCGTCACACGTCGAGGTCAAGCTGGCAACGCACGCCGTGTACACGCTACTGCGCATCTTCAAGATTCCGCACGGCGGCAGGGCGGGTTTAGAAATCGACGCGCTGCGGGCGCTGCGAGAGGCGCGGTGGGAAGACGGGTCGAGGCCAAGAGTCGAGATCTACTTCTCGAGACGCAACTGCGGGTCGTGCGGCATCTTCACCCAGAGACTCAGCCAGCTGACGGGGGTGCACATGGCCTTGCTATGGCGGGACCGGCTGACGAAGATGGTGTACCATGGACGGCGCCTCCAGACGACAGAAGGGCGCAGACCTCCCCCCGCCGTTCGCGCGGTAGAAGGTGAGTCTCTTGACGATGGCGGCTCGGCACGTGGAAACAGAGATGGAAACGTGCCACTTTCGGACGTCGTGGACCTTACGAGGGCCTCCTCGCAGCAAGCCGTCGACCTGACACGGAAAACACCGACTGCTGAATGCTCTGAACATGGCGATGACGATGAAAATGAGGACGGGGGCCGCGATGGCGGCGGCGGCGACGACGGCGACGACGGCTCCACGAGAGATGGCCAGTGGACAGTATTGGATGCGTACTTTGACGGCCTGGCATACTGCGTCGGCCAGCTTGGTCACCGCCGTGTCTCGTTTCGATCGGTACGGGCCGCCGTCGTCGACTTTGCGCGCCGGATGCTGAAGCATGCACACCACCGCTCAGACAACTCCTGTCGGTGCGCCTTCACGCCTAACCAGCGCGTCCTATATCAGACATCCGGCATGTTCGAGACATGCGAGACGGCGTCGGCGTTGGAGTCGGCGGCCCGTTTCTGGGCAGGCCGCGGGGGCGGTGCCAACCAGCGACAAAGCGCCAGGGTGCAACGGAGGCGACAAGTGGAGAGAAGGCATCGCCGTGGGCAGGCGGTGAGATTGGGCGTGCGAGAGCGGTCGCGGAGGAGAGATGGCAGCGCTCCGAGCAGCGGCAGAGGAAGCAGCTGTTTGAGGCTAAAGGTGCGATGGCAGGACGTTTAGATGGTCGACGGATCGTCGAGGGAGTCGCAGACTGGCATGGAATGTTGAAGACTTGTATTCGTTGGTTGATGCTTGTGCGTCCATACGATTCTTTCATCGGCTTTCCCGTCGCCTATGCAGCTTGTTTAGCCATCTCTCTCACGAGGTCCCTGAACCCATCGCCCAAGGCGTCAAAAATGACGGCAACGTCCGGTCCCTCGGGCCCCCAATCCTCTCCACTGACGATCTGCATCAGCATCTCGCCCCCAACGCCCGTCTTGCCGACCGTCGTGGTGTGCTTGACCTCCTTGCCGCGGCGGACGGTGGCGGGCGTCGCGAGGGTGGCGGGCGTGATGGGCGTCTCGTTGAGAAGGGACTGCCAGCGTGAGAGGTACACTCCAGGGCCGGCGGTTTGTCTGCGCTCTTCGGAAGCGGCGGGGGTGAGGAGGGACTGCAGACGGGTCAGGGAGAGGTCGTTGAGGGCGGCGAGATGGACCGCGTGGGCATCTATGGCCTCCAGCACACGCGGCCGGACGGCGGGATCAAGCTCGCAAAACAAGTCGTTCAGCCTGCCGGCCATGTTCGCAGGTCCCGAATTCTTCCCCGCCCCTTGCCGGAGGGTCATGGCGGACTCTTTCGCCCACAGCCTCAGTTCTTCCCAGACGTCGGCGCAGGCGGCGGCCAAGACGTTCACCCACCGGTAGACGAGCCCCTTGTTCCGGCGCAACAGCTCGACGTACTCGTCGACGCCGGCCATGCGCTCCTCGCCGTCGTCGGCCAGTTTCGGCTTGCTCGCCTTGACAAAGTCGTCGATGAAAGTCTGGATCGCGTCGAGCTGCTCCTTGAGGTCGACACAAGCGTGCACGCTGCGTATTATCGGGTCGTAGGCGGCGAAGGCGTCCTTGATGATGCGCGTGAACAGGTCCGGCAGCTGGCGGCAGAGGACCGAGGTGATGGACTCGCGGTCGCGGACGGAGAGGAGGGCCGAGACGTAAGCCAGGCACTGCGTGTGCTGGTCTTCGCTCAGGCCGGCCACGAGAGCGGGGTCCGCGGCGTTGAGGATGGAGGCGACAATGGACTCGCCATTCTCAAGGCTCGCCGCGCGCGCCAGATCATGCCTGTCCCTGGCGTCGTCGTCGATGTGCTCGCGTAGGACCCGGAGCACCTCCTCGGACGGGCCGCCCTTGTCCTTGGCCACCCTCTCGGCACCCTTGCGAAACTCGCCAGAGTCCCAGCTGAGAACGAGGGAGACGATGCGCTGAAGGACGTTGAGGCCGTCGTCCGGGCTTTGCGTGAGACCCAACCAGTTCGTGACGCTCGTGATGCTGATCTTGGCGAGCAGCAGGCGCACCATGCCGCTCATCATGGTGGCGGCATTGCCGACGCGCAGCGTCTGCTTGATGAGCTTGTAGGGAACGAGCGAGTGCGCGTTCTCCAGCAGCTTGAGGAGATACTGGCCCTCGGGAGAGCCGATGACGACGTGGTGGGCGAGGGTGGCGAGGCTGACCGGCAGTCAGCATCGTCGGGCGGCGGCGAGAGGAGCATCGACTCACTGGATGAGGGAATAGTCGGCGGCGGCCTTGACGGCTGGGGAGTGGCTCTCCAAGTCGTCCGTCCTGCTGGCGTGGTCAAAAAAGCCGTCTATCAAGTCGCCGTAGACGAGGTCGACGACGACGTCGTCCCACGCCCTCGCGAGGTCCTCGGCCTTGGACGTGTCGTAGTCCCGCCTCTCCCCCGGAACCTCAGTTCCCCGCGGCACGCCGCCCAGCGCACCGCGGCCGAGCATCTCCAAGACGGCACTGGAGCCCGTCGCGAGCGTCTTTCGCGTCCCCAGCGCGCCCTTGTCGTAGCTCTCCGACAGCTCGGCCTCGGCAAGGCGCAGGAGTATCCCACGCACCCGCTCGTTCCAAAACTCGGACGGCAGATCTCTGACGGCGGGGAGCGGCAGGATGAAACGTGTCAGCAGCAGCTGCAGGAGGGGCACCGAGGAGGGGCCCTCGTCGTCGTCGCGAGCCGGCCGGTTCGAGCTCACGGAGCAGGCGTCTCCGTCGGGCGGCACGGGCGTCTGCGGCCTCGGCGTGCCGGGTGCCGTGCTTCCGGGGGTCGTCCTGGCACTCCTGAACCTTCCGGTGAAGGCGGCGAACGAGGACGGCGGCTGAGGCGGAGAGGGAGGTTGCTGCTGGAGCTGCCGCCGGAGCTCCTGCGTCGTGACCGAGAGGGGAACCGAGAGGGGAAACCCATACCGGCGCACCGTCTCGGGCCTCTTGAGGGCCTCAATCTCCGAATACGTCTCGTGGTGGGAGAGAATGTCGAAAAGTGCCGACGTTTGCTCCGCCGTGAGACCGACGACGACGGAGGCCGCGTCTGCGCTCGCATCGGCCACGCCATCCGCACCGCCATCGAGCCGGCGACCCTGGACGGCCATGGCTCCTCGGGCATCCGTGACGTCCGAAGCCGCTGCTTTCCCTCCCCCACTCTGGTGCAAGTGCTGGGTTGTCCAAGAGCGGCGATGGTGATTCTGCTTCTTCTCTACGATGGCGGTTCAGTTGAGAGTCGAGAAAAAGTTTGCCATGCTGGTCGTACCTTCTATATTCGTCGAGCTCGACAGTGACGTACAACGGAGTACTTTCACGCACGTCACCGCCTGCCTTAGTATGGAATAAAACGCCATCACGCCACTAGATGTTTCAGGCCAAAATGCAAACTT
Source organism: Drechmeria coniospora (assembly GCF_001625195.1). Taxonomy (NCBI): domain Eukaryota; kingdom Fungi; phylum Ascomycota; class Sordariomycetes; order Hypocreales; family Ophiocordycipitaceae; genus Drechmeria; species Drechmeria coniospora. The sequence continues at coordinate 11,868,919 of NC_054389.1, read as the reverse complement.
CACTAGGCAGAATGGAGTAATATCTGTGACGAATTCGTCGCTAACCATTTCGAAAATCGTCGCGCCTTGCTTGATTGGGCTAGATCTGGTAACCTTGCTACGTGCTTTATTACGACCCTTTTCGCAATTGATCGCCAGAGACACATCTGCTGAGACACAAGACATGTTGCAGGACAAGTATTATTATTCCTATTATTATTCCTACAATATTCTCCTCGCAGTCCAGAGAGTCGGTATTGGTATTGACTGCATCTACATCTCTTCTACTCTGCTGGCACGGAACTACGTGCTCCCTGCTGGATCTGTTGCGAAATCCCTCGCCGTACCAGACACGTCTCGGCGTGTCCTTGGCCGCCGTGGCATGGCATGGTGCGAGTAGCTGAACGCACATGTATGGTGCATTACATGTATGTCTCACGCAATCTGCTTGCCCAGATCCGGAGCAGGAACGCAAACCGGCGTCGTATTCCGATGAATGGCATTGTCGTCATGGTACGTACGCGTCGTCCCCGCGAGGCCGCCCACGTTGCGGGCTTCTCCGCCGAGCTTTGCCGCGGCAGGGCACCCATCACGGCAGGACGAGACGTCGACAGCTGCCGAGCAATGATTATAATCCTGACGGTAACCAATACAAAGGAGACGTTTCGAGGTCACTCGGCGATGCAACCGTCTGTCCGCACCTTCGGGCGTCCACAGGCCCACAGGCCCACAGGCCCACGACCATTACGCAAACCGGCATCACAATCGTCAACTCGCCCGGGCCGTCAAACGCCGCCGAGCGGATAGAGCGTCCGCAGGCGCCTGCTGCTGCCCTCTCGCAGGTACCCATACCCCCTCGTGAACAGCACCGACTCGTGGAACGCCTAGTGTCCTCGGACGGTCTGGCCGCCGTTGACGCCGGCGCTCGCGTTGTTCGCCGGCGCCGTCTTGCCGTTGGCAAGCGCCTCGGCCCGCGCCTGCGACTTGTTCTGGATGCGGGGCGCCGGCGGAATGTCGTCGCTCCGCTTGGCGTTGCCGATGGAGAAGACGGGGCTCTCCCACCGCTCGCCCTTGCGCGCCAGCTCCTTGTACTCGGTCGCCTTGGCGCTCACGCCGCCCGGCAGCTTCACGTCGGGCAGGATGCTCTCGTCCATGGTCATGGCGACGTTGACCTTTTTGTCGTCGGCCGTCTCCTTGACCTTCTTCTTGCCGTCGAGGTAGCGCTTCTGGGCCGCCTGGTAGTAGCGGCTGTACATGCTGACCTTTTTGTCGCCGCCCGACTCGTCCTCCTTGGCGGCGCGCTCGGCCTCGAGCTTGATCTGCTGCAGCACGCCGTCGAGCTTGTTGCACTGCTCCTTGATGGCCTTCTCGACCGCCTTCTGGATGGGGGCGCGGAGGACCTTGAGCATGAGCGGCTTGACGATGGCGAAGAGGAGCTTGTGGTTGGACGACTTGAGCTTGATGTTGAGGCCCTTGAAGTCGACGTCGACCTTGTCGACCTTGAAGAAGTGCTGGCGGTCCGACTTGGAGGCCGTCGAGACCTTCATGCGGAAGGAGAAGCCGTTGCCGGGGAGCAGCACGTCGGCGACGCCCGTGTCGGTGAGCGAGGGGAAGCCCGACTTGCGCCTCACGTGGTAGCTGACGTCGCGCAGGTCCATCTGGATGCCCGCCACCTTGACGTCCATGGTGTTGCGGCTCTTGTTGGCAATCTTCTTGCGGCCCATGCGGAAGTAGTGCTCGCTCGCGATCTCGAGCACGTTGGGCATGAAGTTGTCGCTCTCGAGCACGAGATTCTCGATGACGGCGTCGAACTGGGCGTCCGAGTACTCGATGCGCGGGATCGGCAGGTAGTTGATGTGGGCCAGCAGGCCCGGCAGGACGACGTCGGTGAGGTCCTTGACGAGGTGGGGCTTGAAGGCGGGCTTGCCGCCGTCGTCGTGGCCGAGGTGGGTGAAGAGGGTCTGGACCGAGGCGGCAAAGGCCTTGTTGTCGACGTCCCGGTCGAACTGGTCGGCGACGAACTTGGCCTCGTCGACGACGCGGTCCGTGTGGGCGCGGTACTTTTCGCGCAGCAGGTAGCGGCCGTGCTTGTAGAGCTCGTCCCACTCGCGGTTGGAGGCCTCGTCGAGGATGTAGCCCTGCTCGAGGAGGCAGCGACGGATGTACTTGTCCATGCTCCGGAACCAGCCCCGGAGCTCGTCGTCCTTGTCGGCGTCCTTGTAGATCTGGCCGATGGAGGACCAGAGGGCCGACGTCGAGGTGCCGTTGGCGAAGCGCTCGACGAGGGTGCGGAGGTTGGCCTCGGCGGCGGCGAGACCCGAGCGCGCCTGCTTGGCGGTGCCGGCGGAACCCTCGGTGAGGCTGCGGCCGTGCTCGCCGTACTGCTCGGCGATGCGGAGCAGCGTCTGGATGGCGTTGGAGTAGTCGGGATGCTGCTGGCACTCGAGCACCATCTTCTTGAGGCGGAAGACGATCTGGTCCTTGCGGTCGGCGGGCATCTTCTTGTCAAAGTACTCCTTTGCCTTGCGGCGGTACTCGTCGTCGCGCTTCTTGGACTTTTCCTTGCCCTCGGCGTCCGTGGCGGCGGCGGCGGCGGCGGTCGTGGTGACGGGGGCGTCGTGGACGTCCGCGTCGGCACCGCCCTCGACGGCGTCGCGGGCCTCCTTCTTCTTGGCGTCTCCCTTGTAGAGACCCTTGGCCTGCTTCTTGAGTTTGTCCTTGGAAAGGTCGGGCTTGTCATGCCAGACGTTGTCGGCGGCGGGCTCGTCCATGTGCGCCAGCTGGTCCTCGTTGGGGCGGATGCGGTTGGCGGCGTTTGTGGCGGCATCGCCGATCATGTCGCGCACGAGCACGGTGGAATCCTGGACTGCGTCGTGTCAGCGGCTCCACGCGTGGCGCGGCGGGAGGGGAGGACGTGAGACGAACGAAGCTTTCGGAACTGGCCGTTGGTGATGAGAAGGGTGCCGAGGGTGCGGAGGCCCTCGAGGGCGTCGTCGCCGTCCCGCTTGGCCGTGTCCTTGTCGACGGGGGCGTTGGGGCCGCGGACGGTCTTGCGGTCAAACTGCCACGTCTGCCAGATGAAGTCCTGGATCAGGTTGCCCTCGTTCTTGGACAGCAGCAGCTTCTTCGCCTGCTTTACCACCTCCCTCGTGTCCTCGACGAGCAGCTGACCGTCGGCGGAGAGGGCATCGTGCTTGGCGAGGGCCTTGGACTCGAGGAAGCTGTTGAGGGCCACGTCGATTTGGTCATTCTGCCGACGGCACGTTAGCCGAGCTCGCCTCGCCTCGCCTCACCTCGCCGGCCGGCCGGGGCACGACGCTCGATGGACCTACCGAGGGGACTTTTCCGAGGGAAAAGGCCCTGATGATGCCGTAGATCTGGAGCTTGCGGTGAATGTCGGCATCCTTCTTCTTGACGTCGGTCGGCTTGTTCACGTTGGGCGCCATGCTGAAGGGGGATGTATTACTATATTCCAACGGAAAGGGTACGAGTATGGATGCGAGAATGATGACGGAAGGGGATGACTATCGATGGAGGTTCAAACGAGCCGATCAGAAGATGGTGGAGAGCAAAAGCAAAGAACGGCAGACGAGCCCGTCACTCGGATGTCTGTTGTAGATGGCGAGAAAGGAGGAGGCGGAAGAGGGGGAGGCGGCAGGCGGGAGGCGAGAGGCGAGAGGGGACGCGGGTTGTTGAGAATGGATCTCGGGTATCACAAGTCGTCTGGTCGGTATCACCGGGGTATATGGAAATGGAGGGTACGACGATGTAGGAAAGAACAGGAAGAGGAGGGCGGCCGGGACGCGGAAACGCTGCTGGCGGAGCAGGGAGTTTAAGTATAAGTAAGTAAGGTAGCTTCGCCGCAAGTGGGAATGGGCGAGCGGGAGGGTCAAAGTCTCGATGGTGTGCCAACAGGGTGCCGGAGGCTAGCAGGGAAGCCGAGGTGACGTTGAGCAAGGGCGACGGGTACGTCATTATGTAGCGAAAGAGCATGACCCTGAAGGGACGGACGTCAGGACATGAGGACGGGACAGACGAGGACGGGACAGACGAGGACGAGTCGTCTCCACCGTCGGGTGACTTCGTGCTCAGCAAGCATTGTCCTCCGTTCTCGTCGTCGCAAGCGCCAACCGGGCGCCGCGTACCTCCACTCGATAAGCTTGCAACCCGGCCACCCACGTACATGTACAAGGTCGAATACTTGTACGTAAGTAAGTGACTGACGATTGAGCGGTGCTCTTTTCTTTCTTGGTCCTCCCCCCTTCTACGGTACCTGCGCCCGAGGTCGTTGATTCACGCATTCTGCCGCAGGCTGCTCGGGGCAACGATGCTGTGGACAGTCGCACGAGTCAGAGGCGTCTTGACGACGGCTCGGCGAGTTGGGAAATTTTTAGCCTCGAGCTGGAAGAAGCGGATCTCGAGCTCAACTCCGCCCCCAACAGCGGGTCGTCAACGGCAATGTGCCCGTCGTGGGAAGGCGGCGCCATTGGGACGATGCGGGCTAGTCGAGGCGCTCCGCACGACGCACCAAGCAAGTTCGGTCGGTAACTCGTTCATCTGCGGGCCTGGGTTCCGTCACCAGTCGGTGCAGGCCGCACGTTCCGGCCGTCGTGCCCTCCATGCGGCAGCGAGTCGTCGAGGTGACGAGGAGAGACGGAGACGGCGGAGCTGGGGAGGCGAGTTGGAGGTGCGGATTGATGCCTTGGATGCCTTGCTATCTCACGCCACCCTCCTGCGCGGAGAGAAGGCCGGTCGCGGCTTCCCGAGTGCATCATATCATCAATCCATGACGTCGACGGGTGCCCAAAGGAGGCGGCACCGCAGCTGCTCTTACCCTGGGCTAGCTGGCGGCTGGGGCTAGAGACGGGATGGGAGCCGCCGATTGGCCGGAGCTCTCTACCTTGTGTTCCGTACTCGTACGCAAGTGCCCATGTCCAAGTACGTAACACGAATACGGAAAGAGGGTGTCTAAGTGCTTGCTTGTGCAGGGCAAGTACCGCACGGAGTACGGAGTAAGTACTGTACGTCTAATTACTATGAGGAAGTACAAGTACAAGCACGGAGTGCTGTAAGTATTGGTTACAATTACATGCACGTGCCTGCAGTGTGCAAGTACTTGGAATACCGTACAATGCACAGAGTACACCTACCTACTTGAACAGAGTACTTGTACGGAGCACGGCGTAAGTACACTGTTTATCAATACTTGCTTGTACTGTACACGGCACTCGATACTTGCTTGTACTGTATACGGCACTCAATACTTGCTTGCCCTTGATTGTGTACGAGTAATACTAGGTACTAGGTACCTACGTATGGACAACTCCCAAGTAATTGTACATGTACATGTACCCCGTACGGGACTGGGCACTTGCAGTACGTGTACTTGTACTCCGTACTGGACTGCTCCGTACAAAACACCCCCCTCATGGGCATGTTACGATGCAAGGACAGTTCAAGCATGGCACTCGTACTTTCACTAGGGTCGCTGGTTCTCGAGCGAGGCCTCATACGAGACCGAGACTCTTCGGTGGAGTTGCATCGATGCATCATCGTGGCAAAACGCGATTCATCACACTTGCACATCTCCTCGTTGCAGCTGCTTCACTCGTTTCAGCTGCTTCAAGAGGTACCTGCCTAGTCCCTGCAGCACAGTCCAGCCCTCCAAGCGCTTGAATGTACAAATACTGTACACAAATACGCCTGCCCTTAGCACGGAGTACTGTACGGAGTACTGTACGTGGTACGGAGTGCAAGTACCAGGTAATAGGGCAACTGGTAGCGCTCGAGTTCACAGGAGGACAGCAGGCACTGTACTGCAAGTGCATGTCCTAGTTGGCATTGCCCTCACTTCTCCTCATTGTGCTCCCTCCAGCATCATCCTCAGGCCTCGTCCATGCCGCCCGCTCTGTCCGCTTCGTGAACCCTGCGTTCTCATCGCCATTCCACGCACACCTCCGTCGCTTGGTCGGTCTCTTCTTCAGCTGCTCGCTTACGGGTGCTGACCCTCGTCGTACGGCGGCCAAATTTGTCCAGCATGGTGCCGCCGCCAGACCTTTTCGGCACCTCCTTGCTCGTTGCTGCGAGAAGGGTGGCGGTGGGTGGCTGTGCCGAACCAGAACCTCGACCCAAGCCTCCCAGTGTGGTGGCTTCGGCGCCACACCATCATGCCGGCCGTGAACGGAACGGCACCAACCAACTCAACCGACTGGAACTTTCCAGGTTTCGAGATCCCCGAAGAGGACGAGGCCGTCGACGACCAGGAGACATTCTGAGCGCCGCAAGGGGCCGATGCTGACTTCCAACTGCCCGTGACAGACGCGGCCAGTTCCCTCCCGCCACCTGCGCGTGTACGTAATGACGTAAGTGCGTACGGAGAACATGTCCAGTGTCCGCTAATCGCTGCATGCACTGTAATTTACAGCACAGTACATCACAGCACAGCACATCACAGTACAGCAGGACGTCCAATACAGTAGGGCGCAGTCCGGTACAGCGCAGTCCGGTACAGCGCAGTCCGATACAGTACAGCGCAGTCCGGTACAGTACAGCGCAGTCCGATACAGAAAGCGCAGTCCAGTACAGCGCAGTCCAGTGCAGTGCAGCAGGTCCAAGTGCCCAGTAGGTGGCTGTACGTGCGTATTTCCATCATTCGTGCCGCACCCATGCAGCCTCGTCAGACAATCATGAATGAATATGAAATAATACAGGGCAGCTCAAAAGTGCTTCTGCCCCTGTCCGACGACCCACGGGAAATGCCCATGAAAAGGGAGTCAAGGACGGCCAAGCAACCTTTCATTTCTTCCCCGTCCATGGCCATGCTCGCAAACATGCCGCTGCATGTCGTCTGGCCGCTGCATGCCGTCTGGCCGCTCATGCCGTCTGGCCTCTACACGCGCGGCTTCATGTCCCTGCTCGCAAGGCACATGTGCATCTGCAGGTCGATAGGCGTCTTCGACCCCCCCGTGCGAGGATGCGTCTTCCCTGTCGAGCGCCGTTGCTCAAGACTCGGGCCCCACGACGTCGTTAAACAGCTTCGCCTTGACCACCTCGGCCACCAGTCCGCACCACTCCTTCGTCGTCATCAGGTTGCTCTCGTCGGCGAGCCTCTCCACCGACCCGTCCCCGCCGGCCGAGCCCGTCGAGTGCGCCGTCGGGTTCTGCGTGACGCGATGGCGCGCCATCTGCGTCGTCGCCTCGCCGATGCGCGAGCTCAGGTCGAGCATCTCCTTGCTGCCAAAGTCGCCGTTCGTCCGCAGCGGGCTCTGGCTCAGCGTCTGCACCCAGTAGTTGTGCCAGAGCAGGTCCAGCAGGTGCCCGTCGAGCGTGCTCTTGAAGTGCGACACCTCGAGGCTGTAGTATCGGCTCGCATGCGCGCCAAACTCGGCCGCCTTGGCGAGCGGCACCGTCTGCCTGCCGTCCGACGAGCCGCCGCCCTCGGCCGCCGGCTTGTGCTCGCTCGGGTACGTCCGGAACGCGCCCACCTCGACCTTGCCCGCGCTGATGGTCCGGTGCGGGTCGATGACGACGGCGAGGAAGGGGTCCTGGAACTGCTGCTGCAGCGCCTCCGTCTCGACGTCGATGCCGCTGAGCCAGCAGCCGTAGCCCGGGTGGCTGTGGTACCAGCCCACGACGTTCTCCTGCCGGCCCTGCGAGCGGCAGAGGTCGAGGTACTCGACGAGGTATTCGTTGGCCTGGTCCTGCGCGTTCACCCGCGTCTCCGTGCCCTCGACCGGCAGCCGGAAGGCGTCGGTGACGACGAAGGTCTCGTCGTCGACGTACCCCTGCATGAGGCCCATGACCTCGAGGTCGCCGCCCGAGCGGGCGTGCATGGCCATCTTGACGAGCGCGACGGCGCTGATGCGGACGTACTTGAAGTGGTTAGGGTCCGTCGCCCACGGCTTCGCCGCCGCCGCCGCCTGCTGGGCCTCGGCGTCGTAGTAGTAGAGGGCATCTTGCGTCGGGTCGACGAGCTGCACGTTGTTGTCGAGCTCTGGTCCCGTCAGCCATCGCCGACGCGCAGCTGCTGCCGCCACGGCAGCCGCAGGGAGGGGAGATGCGTACCCCATAGCTTCCTGGCCGTATCCATCATGTCCGAGCTGGTCGGACGAGCTGGTGAGAATGGCGAGATGGATTGCCAGATGCCGCCTTTGCTCCCTGGACGGAGCAGAGTGGCCAAATCGACCCCTCGGCGAGCTGGGGTTGCTTAATCGATAAGCACTCAAGGTGCTGCAGACAGTGCTGTAAGTAAGTACTGTAAGCACTGTAGAGAGGGGGTTGGAGGGCCTATGGGGGGAGGGTATGGGGGGAGAGGGGGAGGGGAGGGGGGGCATCAATCAACTGAACCCACTGAAACCACTGAACCCACTGAACTCACTGAAACATAGGTGGAGCCAAAGTTCACGAACCTCCTCACCGACAACATCGTCCAAATCTCCCCGATTCCATGGGCTTCCTCCACTCGACTCGCATATCTATTGTAAAATATTCCTTGCGAGGAATCGTTCATTTTCACCTTGGTTGTCCTCCAACATCCACCGCAACACGACAGTCCACGCGATGCCAGCCTTTCACCTTCGACGGAATGGCAACGCACCATGAGCGCCCTACTCCGGGCCGTCCAACGCAAGCAGAGTCTCGAACGATCGGCGGCAGCTGCTGACCATGACCCCTGCAGAGTCATGGCTTGTGCAGGCGAGAGGTGTCGGCAGAGATGACATGCATGTTCGGCACATCCGGTGTCTCTTCCACGCATCATGCCATCTCGCCACCGTTGCCACCGTCTCCTCTACAGCAGCAATCTGTGCCTGCTGCATGCTGCGAAATGTCATGGCTACGAGACGATTACGAGGCCTTTGAAAAGTCGGCCAACACCTCCCGGTCACCTTCGGCACGACAGTGGTCGCTGCTCGTGTGGGATGTGACGGAGGGTGCGTTCAGCTCCTGGCATCCGTACGTCGGTGTGGGCAGGTGGACGGACGCTGACGCGGCGAAGAAAATCCCCAGGGCCAATGGCGTCGAGAATCAAATGCTCAATCTCTACATTCAAAGGCACGCCTGCGAATCATGTGAGCTCCCTCGACCATGATGCGTGCTCTCCGTTGTCGTCGCTGACGTCGAGCTCGATGGAGCTTCGCACCGCTTCATGGCCCCGAGAGGCAAAGCCTTCCCGACGTCCTCGACCTCTTTCGAATCCTCCACGTCCCTACCGACTTCTCCATGGAGCGCACACGGGCCGTGTGTCACAGTTTCGGCCACCGAACCGACGACCACGGCACCTGCTCTTGGTTCCACTTCCTCTGCAAGAACATCAGCGTCAAGCGAGAGGACGGCAAGACGCCCGAGGTCGACATGCAGATGCCCAGCCGATGGGGCCGAGGTCCTACCCTTCCGCAGGCAGACTACAGCTGGCTCGTCTCGAGCTTCTTCATGCGCGTCCACGACGACGGCAGCGTCGTGCTCGCGTGCTTTGGTGCGAGGCATCACGTGCGCACGAGGATCGAGGCGTTTGCGCTTAAGGGGACGTGGCACGACGTTGCCGTCAACCCCTACGTGCTGTTCGATCTCATCCTGGACGGTCTGTGGTTCGAGGTGGACGAGACGGTGTGGAACATGAATTCCGTCTTTGGCTCGCTCGAGCATGTACGTTGCCTCGCCGCCACTCCGACGCGGGCCATGATGACGCTGACCTCGCAGGCCATCCTCGAGATTGCCCACACGAAAGAGTATGCGCAGCTGAACACGAGACTGTCGTTTGCTGCCCTTCACAACTGCGCCAAGCACATCATATACCTCAGCGAAGGCCTCGAAGCCTGCCTTCTCGTCGTCGACGAGGTCCTGGACAATTGCGACGGCGATTGGGACCGAGACAAGACCTCCCTCGACGGTCGGACCCGTGTGCTCAAGCAGCTCAAGGGGTGCCTCCGCTATCGGCGGTCCCTGTACCTCTCGACCCAACTGCGGCTCGGCAGCCTGCAGAAGCGAATCGACAACGTCATCGCCCTCGCGTTCAACGTCGTTACCCAAAAGGACTCGATGGTTGTGACGCGCGACTCGAGTGTCATGAAGGTCATTGCCGCCATCACCATCGTCTTCCTGCCTACGACGGGCATCGCCACCGTTGCCGGCTCGCAGCTGCTTGTCTCGGAGTGGCAAAAGGACAGCAACTCGTGGACGGTCAGGCCGACGCCGCTGTTCTGGCTGACCTGGTGGATAGCGATCCCGGTGACGGTCTGCGTGCTCCTCATGACGTTTGCGTGGCAGTGGTACATGAACAGCGAGCGGGCCCAGAGTGAATCTCGCCGACTCTCTGCCATGCTGAAGGCGAGGTTGAGGCCTGCAGAAACGAGGAAGTGAAGCGAGCTCCGGCCTGAAGTGAGCTCCGGTCTGAAGTGAGCTCCGGCCTGAAGTGAGCTTCGGCCTGAAGCGAGCTCCAGCCTGAAGTGAGCTCCGGCCTGAAGCGAGCTCCGGCCTGAATTGAGCTCCATCCTGAAGTGAGCTCCGGCCTGAAGCGAGCTCCGGCCTGAAGTGAGCTCCGGCCTGAAATGAGCGACGGCTTGTGCTTATGCAGTTGCCTCAAAACTGATGTGGAAGCCAGTTGCATAGCATATTTCTCTTCTTGACAACAGAATGGGAAATCTCACTGCCGTCGTCGCCCGTACCGTCCATTTCAGCTTCCTACGGCAGTCCAAGTGCCACCCCCCAGCTGCCGTCTGGGAGAACAAGCGAGGGACAATCGTCTTCGGCTCGGGCGCACACTGTTACAAGCAATTCATTATTCTTCTTATGTTCTGTACGATGGACGGACGATCTGATTGTTGCTTGCCAACTTGACACCATTCCCATTCGTTTCTTCGTCACGACCACCGACGTTATTCGTCGACTCTCCCCAAATCATAAGCAGCATTCATGGTAGACAAGCATGTGTAGATGGTACGAAATCAACAAGTCGAGCACACCTCTCGCTCTCGGGGCCCGCCGGCAGGTCCGTCGTAGGTCCAGTAATTGGAGCCCTGGTCGTGGCAGAAGCGCGCGCCGCTGACGCAGTAGTAGCCCAGGCCGCCAACGTTGTTCGTGTTGGGAGACCAGATGATCTTGGGACCGCCCAAAGGCATCGACTTTTGGCACTGAAAGTTGACGTTTCTGTTCTGGACCGTGTAGGCAGTAAAGGCCGTCTGATACCAGATGCAGACCGTGTCTCCCCTGCCGCCGCCGCAGGTGTGGGCGCTTCCGGTCGTCCACGTCTCGGAAACGGAGAAGCCGGCGCTGATCCATTTCACCACGTCGCTCGAGGCGGACCAGGTGAGCGTGTACGACTTGCTCTGGTTTTCCGACACGCTGCACGACTTTGCGCCGAAGCAGCTTATCTTCCGCTGTGAGCCCTCGTTAGCATCGCACGCCACCGGGGCCAGCTCGACGACGTACGCTGAGTTGCTTGGCGTTGTAGTTTTGATGCGGATCTCCGTTGCCAATCTTGTCCGTCGTCAGCTCCCAGGCACTGCAGCCGGGGATGATGCGGGCATCGAGAGTCTTGGCGCCGGCTCGTGCCGCGGCCGACGTGGCATCGCGGCTTGCGTTGTGTGCTTGCATCTCCGTCTCCCGGGGGCCGGCTCTCTTGCCAAGTTGTACATTTCGGACGCCGTTCATGTGCCCGGCGGCGATGTCGGCCAAGCCCGGCACGCCGTTGCCGTTTCGCTTTGCAAGCTTGAGACAGTTGGTGTCGCGACGGTTGAGCTTGTGACCAGCAGCGACATCACTCGGGACCGAGACATCGCAGGTGATGTACAGCTCTTGGCTGGTGTACATGCGGTCGCAGGTCATGCCGCCCGAGATCTTGGGGTCCTCGTGGATCGTGTACGTCTTGGCCCCGATGGTGATGTTGCCCTGACCGTGCTGGTCAAAGTTGGCCGAGATGGGGTGTCCCTCAAACGAACCACCCGAGAGAGAGCGAGAGCAGGAGGAGGCAATGACCTTTTTGGTGGCCGCCTCCAGGACGGAGATGGTATCCTCGGATGTGCCAAAGTGAGAGTTCATGTTGATGGTCACCTCGACCGAGGTGCCGCCTTGGGGCGCCGACAGGGCTACCCGTGCAAGGGCGACGAAGAGTATGCGAAGGAACATGTCTGGATGGAGAATATCTGCCCTGCTCTGACGACTTGCCTGCTTTCGTCCCTCCATGAGGGCATGGGATGGAGCGGGCAGATCTTATAGCCGTCGTTATCGCAGCATCCTCTCGTCACCCAACAAGACTTGTCCGTGCTTGCTGTGGTGCCATGCCCTGGCCGGGAAGTCACCACTATTCTCGTCCATCACGTTATCGCTCTGGGGTCGCCGGCCGCGCATGGACGCGGGCTGAGTATGGAGTTGAACCGAGCTGCGCAGACCCAGCCCCCGCCTGCATAGGCTGGACGACGATAACAAGAGGTTGACGTTGGGACATGTGCCTCGGAACAATCCATCAGCAATCCCCCGCCAACGGCAAAAGAGGTCTCACGGTCTGTCGTCCGAACCACGTGCAGAATCTCGTCCGTCGTTTGGGGCAACATGTGCGCAGGGCGAGGATGACGACTGGATGCAAACGGGGACCTCACCACGGCGAAGGACGTGGACGGCATTATTCAGACCGGCTGAGCATACCCCCGCGCGGGGGAACATGTCGTCCGCTAGTTTCAGATTGATGGGTGGATTCGGTGTTGATGCTGAGGCATATTCGAGAGTTCACGCCTTTGACGAGCACGGATGGCCATGTTGTTTGTGCTGCGAGATACGAAAGCAGCGATACCCACGATGACGAGGACAACCCGCTTTTTTCATCCACCGTCCGTGCCTGTGACGATGGCAACTGATAGGGAATCGACCACTTCACTCGCGTCCTGTCCAGTCTTTGGCCAGGGACCTTTGCAGTGCGGAAGTTTTGCGAACGCTGGTGGGCTCGGCGTGACCATCATCTGGCCACTTCATCCGCCCGTGGTTCATGATGGCATCTGCCACCAGGGAATCGACTTGGCACGGCGGTTTTCTAAAGACTCGATGGCGGAAGCAACATCGTTTGGTAAATATATGTCTGCAAGGTCTGCGTCGTGAAACCACATATGGCCGATTAATGTGCGTTGCGTCGCAGTCAAGCATATGAACAGAGAATCAGTTGCAGGAGGGAAAATTTGTGCCATCGGTGATCGCAGTGCGAAGTACTTACAGTACTGTACGGAGCACTGTATGTGAGTGAATATTACTTGCTTGCACTTGTACAGGGACAACAAGCACCTGCTGTACTTGCAGCACAGCAGATGTAGATGTACTTGTACAGTATGGAGTAAGTAGGTGCACGTAGGCAAAGAAGATAATAATATATTAAAATTCCGGAGTATTGATTGAGTTGTTTTTTACTCCTTACTGGGGGGGGGGAATACTCCATTCATTTTCCACCTCCAGTACGCATGTTGCCCTGCCCAGCCTCATCACGATCATCGATCGATCGACCTTGCGTTCGTCCAATCCCTCCAGCGACCCCCACTGAATGGCACCACGTGTGTCGTCGGCATGAGCGATAGGTCCACGAGAGCGATAGCTCCACGATAGCTCCATAGATTGCCGGCTCATCGACATCCATGTTGCCATGACGCGGCAGGTGATGGAGATTGAACCATCATATCTCGCCGAGAGACACCGAAGATGAGCGCCAGGAAGAGCTCATAACGGAATTCATCATAAAATCAAGTGGCCAAAAATGTACATTTCAGCACGGTGCCTCGACCATGCCCAATCCAAATGCCCTCACCTTATCAGAGCAACGCTCGTGTGCCTAGGCACGTCAACTCTCCGTCAACATGCGTGTCGAGGACCCTCCTCGCCTTGAGCTCGTCATATCGACCGTTGACATCTACGTGTCGAAATAGCAATCAGGCAAACGGGAAGACGTGCTGCAAATAGGAAACGCTTCGTGCTGTCGTTCCTCTCAACCGCTCGTGCTGTCGTTCCTCTCAACCGCTCGTGCGGCGACTCATCATCACGCCCGCAGCGATATCGCGTCCGCCCGAGGCAGTGAATATCCGCCATCGAGGGGGCATCCATCTCGACGTACGCGCAGGCAGCGGCACACGACGCACGGCATCACGACGGGCGCGGGTAGGTGAGCAAATGTGGTTTTCATATCCGTCAGCCGGCGTAACCACCCAACGGCAACGGGCCGCGGCGCAGGCCATCAGTGTTTCGTCCGGCGGTTGATGACATCCAGCAGCTCGTCCCCCTTGGGTGCCGACGTGAGGTTCTCGTTGCCTTCGGCCGTCACCCGGATGCAGTCTTCGATGCGCACGCCGCCGACGGGATAGTACTCCTCGAGAAGGGCGCCGTCGATGAAGCGGGCATGAGGCGAGTTGCCGAGGTAGTATCCCTCGAGAAACTCTCGACAAAAGTAGCTGTCTCACGGTTAGCCTTGGGTTTTTTGTTGTTCGCTCGCCGCGCCACGGGCATCGAACGGGGGTGGGGGTGGGGGCGACTTGCATGCCCGGCTCGACCGTGACCACCATGTTGGGCCGCAGCGCCTGTCTCTCGGCATCCTCGGCCGTCAGGTGGCGGCTCCTTCGCCGCAGGGCGACGAGGTCGGCCGCCATCATCATCTCTCGCTTGCCGCCGTCGAGGCGGCGGCGGTCCGTCGCGGCCAGGGGGATGCCGCCGCTGACGTCGTGGACCTCGAGACCGACGTGGTGACCGAGGCCGTGGGGAAAGAAGCCGGCGACGGTGCCGGCGCGCGCAATCTCCTCGCGGTTGCCCTTGAGGATGCCGAGATTGAGCAGGCCGTCGAGGGCGACGTCGGCGGCGTGCAGGTGCAGCTTGTAGAATACGGCGCCGGGACGGACGCCGGCGATGCACTCGTTCTGCATCCGCTGCACGACGGCGTGGATGGCCGCCGCCCTCGGAGTCCAGGCGCCCGAGAGGGGCAGGGTGCGCGTCACGTCGCTCGCGTAGCAGTCCCACTCGCAGCCGGCATCGAGCAGCAGGAGCTGCTTCCCCTGGAGCGGCTGGTCGTTGAGGTCGTAGTGCAGCGTCGACGCGTTCGTCCCGGCGCCGGCGATGATGGGGTACGACTGGGAGCGCGCGCCGCGGGAGGTGCAGAGGGCCTGGAAGACGGCTTCGACGTCGCGCTCGGTGCCGAGGCTGAGGAGCAGCTGGGCCACCTTGCGGTGGGCGGCCGAGGAGACGTCGTTGGCGCGGCGGATCATGGCGATTTCGTAGTCCGTCTTGACCACGCGGGCCCGGTCCATGGCGGGACGGAGAAGGCTCGAGTTGACCTTGCACCTGCTCCTGTCACCCTCCACCGGCGGCTTCTGGTCGGCGTGCAGGAGGTACAAGGTCTTGTCGCAGGGGAGGGCGGCGACGAACTTGGGAAGCTGGCTCGCGTAGCGGACCTCGTCGACGTCGAAGAGGCGCAGGCACTCGGCCGCCGACGGCTTGGAGCCGAACCAGAGCACCTGGCGGGGCTCAACGTAGGGGATCCAGAGGACGAGGTGGGCGGCCTTGACGTCGTAGGTGACGTGGCAGTCGGCAAAGTTGGCGCCCGTCATGTACATGAAGTAGCGGCGCTGGCGGAAGAGGCGCGGCTGGTCCGAGTCCTCGAGTTGGATCTCGGGCTGGCCGGGAAGGTAGATGAAGCCATCGTCGACCTGCAGTTCGGCGGCGACGCGGCGGGCGTGGAGTTTTCCTGCCACCGTCAGCGGCCGCGGACACGAATCGACACGTCCCCGCCGACGAGTTGCCTACCCGGATACTTTGCATTTCTCGACAACGAGCCGACATGGCCCGATTGCTTCACATCGAGGTACCTCGGAGGGCAATCAGCCTCCCACTCGACGACGGCCGGCCGTCCATGGTCGGCCGCAGGCGGTTTGGCGGATCGGATCAAGACTCACAGCGCGTCAAACTCATCGTCCAAGCAGAGGTCAAAGTCGAGCTGCTCGGCCATGTGGAATCGCAATCTGCCTTGTCGTCTCTGTGCCTAGAAAGGGGGACGGTAGGGGGTGGAGGGGACGGGAGAGGATGGACGGGAATGGAGGGAGGGGACGGAGGGCATGGAGGGGTATGAAGAGGAATGAGGGGTATGGGGAATGCGGGGCCCTTGAGCCGTGACGTTGGTGATGGTGTTGGTCCCTCCATTGGAGGAATAGGGAACAGTAATAATTAATCGTAGGCCTAGAAGGTACATGTATGTACTTGCGAACTAGTGCTGAACAGGACGAGCAACATGTACATGTAAGTACATGCTCTCGTGCATCTTGAGGTGAGGAATCGTCTGGCGTCACAGGAAGCCATTCGATATCATGACATCGAGGTTGATGCCAACTGCCACCGGGAACATGCAGGAAATATTAGTACCATTCAAGCAGGTTGTCGTGAATGGAAGACCCCTGCTGTGTCCGCTACTCATCCTCCATTCATCCCAAATCTACCACTCATACCGTCCGTATTCATCATGGCAACGTAGTCCCATGACGGCAGCATCCATTCGCTTTCAATCGACCACTCTCCACTGTCCGTGTTCATGTTGACGAAGTAGTCCATAAAATGGTGCGTCGGCAAGATGAATGAGAGCTTTTGCAGTTGCTTTTCATTCGACATGCAAACGGCCCAAAAAGCTTGCCAGGACATTGGTCTTCAACCTGACAGGTGCGTCGGCGACGAGAATAATTGATGGAGCGATCCAGGCGATGCGATGCGTCCTGTGGACTCTCGGCGTGTCGTGACGGTGAGGATCGTATGGGTGATGGGAGGAGTTGCAAAGTTGGGCCCGGACGATGACGATGGATACTTGCAGGGACCGCAAGGGCACCGGGCTTGAGTTCCGAGTGCTGCTTTGAAGCTTTCTCCGAGGCGCCCACGAGTGGCATATCATATCCAACGATTGGCTTCCCGTTGTTCAGGATGCAATTCTGCCTCTTTCCCCGACGCTCTGCCGATACTTCCGTTACCACGTCATCTACGCCTGCTTCGCCATGGCCCTCGGGAGAGCACCAGCATGGCTCAACTGGCGTCGTCGCATCATTGTGCTGAATAGCCTTTCGGGCCGCAATGACATCAGATGGTGAGACTCTAGACCGTACTCAACTGACCTGCGCCCGCTTGGAGTCTTCTTGGATCATATTGACGACAGTGCTTGCATGGACTGGATGGAGACGGCGTCAAGTGACGGGGATAGTCGAAGAATGGTACAAACGTACAGTGCTGTGCATGGTGCGAGATGAAAGATAATTCGGCGAGAAGATGAAGGTTTAAGGAGAGAAAAGGGGAGGGCTTGAAAAGAAGAGGCGGTCAAGGCATTTGCACAGTGAGGAAATGATGCCGAATTGAAAGCGATAAAAACATTTCAGCTGTGTGGGAGTGAATTGGTCTCTCGAAAATGAAGCGACATGATTCGCTCAACTGGCCTGACCAACGCGGATGCCCCGACGCTCGTTACCGCAGACAGGAAGGAGATGGGCGAGGAAGGTGCGGGCGCGAGAGCTGGACTTTTATGATAGCGGCATCATCACAGTCTTCGGCCGTCAGAATCGTGACAATTGACTCGGATGGCATTATTGGACATGGCAGGATAGAGTAGAAATCACCAGCACAGTATCCGTAGGAACACCACTGGCTGGGGCAACGGACGCTTGCGCTTGTGTCGTGAATCCTCGTTCTCATACGAGGCGACCCCCGCCGCGTGCAAATTTGACCGGTAGCCAAAGCTGCATCACCAGTCCTTGCTGCGGGTTTTACCCAAGGCATCGACCAGTGTCTATGGGGTTTTCTTGCTTCCGGTAAACGTGTCAAAGGGCAGCGCCGTCGTCTGAGCCATGACGCTGCAGTTCATAGTGGACTGACGTGAATATCTGGCAGCAGCTCAAACGGGATGTGATGTATCATTCATTGACTGTATCGACGTTCGTCCTCTCACAACAGAGTCACGATGAATCGGCAGGTGGGCCACTCGGAAAGCTGGCTGGCCGGACAATCCAGTTATGGAGGTCGATGAATGGCGAGATTAGCGATGGAAAAGCAGCTCAAACGGGGAATTGTAAACGGTAAATTACCTTGCGTATTCACCTTGTGTTGAGCGAGCACGTCACTCGTGCCAGTGCCAGGTGAGTGGCCTGCCCTGTAGTTTCCGGTACATGCATTTGTCATGACATTGCATAAATGCTTCTGAGGGGGTGTGTGCAGCAGAGAGACCGGCGAGCGGACATGCGGCATTCTCGACCGTCTGTCAACACACAGCACGTCGTCCTTGGTGGTGAAACCAGGCCCTGCCTTGGCGAGAGCGGTCCACTGTTCAGTGTTTGATGAACGGCCGATGGCGAATGGCAGCCAGGTGGATGGATGCGTGGCAAGGAAGAAGCGGCCGAGGTGAGCAGACGTTGAAGCCCGAATGAAGTAAACACTCTCGCACTGTGCGCCTCCAGCTCCTCCGCCCGAGCTTGGTTTAACAATCATATGAGGATGGATGATGCCATTTGCGGCTTAGAATACTGCAATTACACTGCAATTACACTGCAATTACACGACAACTGGCATTGATTTAGGTAAAATGACAAGTATCAGTTAACACCGATTAGGCAACAAAACCACTGCCACGCCAGTTCGCGAGCACTATCTGGACTGCGTGCACGGGGATTCCATCCACAGGTCAAGCATGCTGGCATTGGAGCCTTTCCCATATGCGATGCTTGCAGAGATTCGGAACGATCAACGAGGATACCCAATCATGCATCGACTGAAGCAGCAAGTCTTTTTTCTCATCCTGGACGGCGTATGCATGCTTTCTTTTACCTTCAGCCACCATGCCAGCGGTCAGCCGCAATGAGCCTATTGCCACTGTGTTGCAGCTACGTGCACCACAGCCCCGCCACACACATACTTGACCATCGTCACCGCCTCGTCGAGAGCCCTTGGAACCTCGTCCCACACCCGCCTCCCCCCCCCCCCCCTCCCCCCCCTCTCCCCTTCTCCGCAGAATCGTTCAAGTCAACCGCTCCAACGATGAATAGCCATGAGCCCGCCAAGCTAATAACCCCTTCAGATCCCCATGTCACCCATATGCACATGCACATGCACCTGCTTCTCCCACAAACCCTCTGTCCATGGTACAAGCATTCTCGTCCAAGGCTGCCGACCTTCCAATATCACCTCAGAATCACCTTGCATTGAGCTCAAGTAGCTTCCATCTTTCATCTTAAGCCGGTTCAACTGTCAAGAGACGTCTGCATTCATCTCAAGCCGGTTCAACTGTCAAGAGACGTCTGCATTCATCTCAAGCCGGTCCAACTGTCAAGAGACGTCTGCATTCATCTCAAGCCGCTTCAACTGTCAAGAGACGTCTGCATTCATCTCAAGCCGCTTCAACTGTCAAGAGACGTCTGCATTCATCTCAAGCCGGTCCAACTGTCAAGAGACGACTGTCAAGAGACGTCTGCATTCATCTCAAGCCGCTTCAACTGTCAAGAGACGTCTGCATTCCTTTGTTCCTCCTTGCCCCGGACAAAGTTTCCTCCTCTTCCATCATGGCGACGGACGTGCAGACGTTGGGACGGCCAACCTTCCTCGGCCAGCTGTACAACTCCCATACCGGCAGTCTTTTGAATGATTCCCTGTTCCCCTCCGAAATTTCTGTCCAATCGACCGACACCGAGCCCGCGCCATTCATGCAAATCGAGTATGGCGATGTCAGGACGGCCAAGGAGCGGGCGGCAAAGCTCGATGTCTCGGCCTCCCTCTCCTGCTCCATCCTGGGCGGCTCCATCGATTTGTCCGGTTCTGGTTCCTACCTCGATCGCTCCGAGAGCACGGAAGAATCCGCCTCCATCACGGCCTACGTCAAGACCAAGACCAAGCACACCCACCTGCGAATCCAAGAGGCGAACCTGCAGAACGCGGTCCAGATATCGCCGGAAAAGTTGCGCAAGACGGGAGCGACGCACGTCGTCACCCAAATCACGTACGGTGCCAATCTTGTCGCTTCCTTGACCGAGTCCAACTCCACGTCCAACAAGGAGACCGAAACGAAAGGAGAATTCTCCATCAAGGTCTTCCAGAGCATGGGCGGCTTTGCCGGCGCCGAGGGGCAGGCCCGCTTGGAGATGAGCGAGCGGGAGAAGGTGGCCAACTACTCGCTCGAGCTGCGCATGAATGGCGACTTCCTCGACGCGGGAAGCGCCGTGAGATTCCCGGTGACGCCTGTTGCTCTTTCGGCCAAACTTCTCAAGGCAACAGCGCTCTTGAACGTGCCCGTGCCCATGACCTTCTCCTTGACCCCTCTCAGCTTTTTCGACAAAGTTTCCACCGTCCTCCTCTTCAGGGAGCTGGAAGATTTGGAGCTGCAGAACATGATTGGCCTCTACGACAGCATCGTCACTCTTGACCAGGGCCGCAAGAAGCTCTTGGCTAGGGTCAACGAGAAGGAAGGAGACTTCTTCCCGACGTTCCGAAAGGACTGCCAGGCTGGCGAGAGGAGGGTCGAGCTGCTCGTGTCGCAATACCGAGCAAATCTCGGCACTTTTCTCCGCGAAATCCGTGCCGAGCCGGACAGGGATGGTGTCCAGGCCGCCAAGGACTTTCTCCTGACCGGCAACAAGATCTACGACGAGGAAAAGGATTCCTTTGACAAGGCCCTTTCCACCTGGATCGCAAGGATCAACTTGTTGAATTTGGCTGCCAAGAGTGGCATGCCCTTTGTTAGCGTAGCCGACCTCTCGGCGAAGATGAACCTACCAGGTCAGCCGCCGGTGGCACTTGTGTTGGTGCCTCCCAATGTGCTCACAAACACGTTGATCAACACCTACGATGGACTCGTTGACACCATCAACAAGTGGTACGCACAGACGCATGAGCCCGAGAGAGGAGCGCAAGCAGTCACACCACCGCCGCCAATTTCCTTTTGTTCCGTATACGCGGATACGGATGTAGGACTCGACAAGCAATTGCTGCTGTTGGATGGTGAGTCGACGGCCATCAAACAAGCCCTCGTGAAGGCAAGAGGGTCAAATCAGCCTGCCCTGTTGTCCTATGGAGTTTCAAAGGGAGACCATCTCGGCCTTGTCGACTGGAAATACTCCGGAATCGGGGGAGGAGAATCCACGTGGGGAATCCTCGTCGACGAGGGCGCTGGAACAAAGTACGTTGGCGACTTGAGAGACTCTCTGCCCCATGGTTCGGGCACCATGCGACTCTCAAACGGTTCCACCTACACCGGCTCCTGGTTCCAGGGAACGCGCGATGGAAAGGGCACCCTGCGACGAATAGACGAGACTGTCGAGTACGAGGGCATATTTGTCGATGATGCGCTGCGTCATAACGGTCGAGTCATCACCGTCGTTGTCTACAAAGATCATATTCCCGTCGACACGGCCACTTTTGCCGTGGAGTGTGTCATTGATCCGACATCATTGGACCAGATCGAGGCGGCGCTTCCAAAACAAGTGGCCAAGATTGCGAAAGCCTTTGGATGGAAAGACGACGAGAGCTACCGCCTCGTCACTACGTGGGAGGGTCAAGAATACGTCTGGGAGCATTTCTTGGAGAACGAGCGCAACGAGTTCCTTGTCGATTCCGAGTTCGTACTCCTGGAGGCCGCATACCGAACAACGTTGCCGGCTCCTAGGTTGGTTCCGGGCCGATATTTTCCGTATTCTTCACGAATTTACGTTGTTACGAATGGTTCGACATCAAAGAACCTTTCATACTCCGGTACACGCCAGTTTATCGAGAAGGTGTTGCCAATGAACCCTTGGCTAGCTGGGTCGGGAGCAGTTCGTTCCGGTGATGAGGTTGTCAACATTGCAACCCTCGACTCTCTGAACGGAGGTTTGCCGCCAATAATCAAGGCTACTGTTTGGTAGTTGTCTTGGGACAGGACTGCACAATTTGCTCTGTATTTTTCAACTATAGGAATCGCATCATGTTCTGAATGTATGAAAGTCTCAGATGCGGAACCAAATTGAACCATGTTAGGCGTTTCAGCACTGATGATTGACGTGCAATTACAAGCTGGATGAATGCGAGAGGATTGCATGTCAAGGGCACAAAGTTATGGACGACAAACACAGGAGGTGGGGAAACCCGCAGAGTGGAAAGGATTGAATGAATCAATTACTAGCGGCTGCTTGTACAAACTTTAACCGTGTGACATTGCAACAGGCCAACTTCATTCTGATTCCACCACCATCGCTTCAATCTGGATAGCTTGGAACCGTTTTGTGAGAATTCCCGGCATCGGGTACTCCTTTAACGGCGTGAACATGGAGAGCCGCCTCGTGAAGCTACGGTCGGCGAGCCAATCAGCACCATCGGCGTCGTTCAGGACGTCCTCGATCAAATCGTCGGGCCATCTCTTGCTTCTTGTGTAGCCTTCAGGGTACGGACCCGACTCAATCTTCGGTCCATTGACGACCAAAACATAGGGTGATCGCGCCGTTCCGGATGCCGAGAGGTAGAGGGGTGTGAGCTGGAATCTCTGACCATCCTTCCAACCCATCGCTCTCGCGATCTTTGCGGCAGTACCTTCAACCTTGTAGATGTGATCCAGGCCAATCGCCATGGTTGCCCGGCCTAGCCACTCCGATTTCCTGTACGCATTCACCTCGATGATGTTGCTCGAGTAGGGATACAGCATCGTATTCAAGAGCTCGCCGTCGATGGCCTCCTTTTCGGGTCTGTATTCGCCGTCCAAGAATAGGCCTTGGGCAATGATGCGAGAGCCGCGGGTGATTTCCCCAATGCCGTCGCGCTGGCCGTAGAACCACTCACCGTCGTACTTTGTGCCGTCCACGTACGTGACGACACCGTGTCCGTGGGGTACACCGTCCTTCATTTCACCAATGTATCGGGTCTTCATCTTTGCGTCGACGACGATACCCCACCAGTCTTGGTTCAACATTGTCCAATCCTTGCTGGCCGTGTTGGCTTTCCGATAGCCGTACTTGAGGTGAACGGTCTTGGCGCCGTCGCGGGCCTTGGTGAGGGCCAAGGCGATGGAGGATCGTGTGCCGTCGAGCTTCAGCAGCGGGACATCAAGAGCGGCATCGGCGTACAAGGTGTAGTATTCCGCCTTGAGATTATTCCCCTCGTCATCCTTGTCCTGCCATCTTTTGATGTCGCCTCCCCAGGCGCGGTATGCGTTGAGGAGGCTGATCTTGGACACGGCCGGTGGGGTGAGGGCGACGATGAGGGAATTCGGCCCGGGTCTGTTCATGGCCAGCTCAATGTCGGACAGCTGGCAGAGCGGGAAGTTGTGATTCTTGGCCACCTGCTCCACCTGCAGCAGCTGTTGCCACTGGTCAAAGTCGGCGGCGTAAAGATCCAGTTCTGTGCTGTACTTGGGACGAGATTCCGCGACGAATTCTTCGGCCGTCTTGGTCGTGTTCGTCAGGGTGCGATAGTCGCGGAGAAAACGGGCGAGCTCGGCTTTGGCCTGGACGCGAATGGCTTCCACGGCGGACTCTCGGGCCTCGCAGGCGTCGGAAAAAGATGGGAAGAGCGTCAAGTATTGGATGGCAGGGTTGGTCACGGAGCCGGCCTCGAGTTGGATCCGGATGGTCGTCCGGCGTTGTTTCAAGTCGACGATGTCGTCGTACATGGACATGAGACGGAGCAGGTCCTCCTCCTGTAACTCTTGGAAGAGGAGGGCCGACGACTGGCGGTCGAAGCGAGAGATTGGCGTGAGCACAAGCTCGAGGGGAACGCCGACGTTGCCGCCCTCGTCCGAGGAAAAGGGCAAGCCCTGCTGCAGGGTCTCGATGACCTGCTCGGGCGTGTAGGGGGTCGTCTGGACGTAGTCGATGTAGTCGGCCACGAGGGTCGTGCTGACGCTGTAGCCCTTGGCCTTCTTGGCGAGCTCGCTGGTGATGTCGGCGCTGCCCTCGGCCTTGGCGAGGCCGGCGATGCCCTGGAGGATGGACAGGCTGAAGGAGCCCTTGATGTTCTCGTCCGACGACGCGTCCGACTTGCCCTGGGAGAAGCTGCCGAGGACGCTGCCGCCGTAGGTTATGGCCGTGACGACGTGGGTTGCCCCCGAGGCCCTGATCTGGTCGCCGTCGAGGACGACGTTGGTGACGAGGGGTTCGTTGCTGAGGTCGAGCCTCTTGTGGATGGTGCGACCTCGGATGACTCCGGTGATGGTGACGGACTCCTCCCGCGTGTCGGACCTGTCGAGGTAGTCGCCGAAGCCACGAACGGTGACGGTGCCTCCGCAGATGGAAACGGAGACCGAGGCCGAGACGTTGAGCAGGTGGGCCCTTTCCTTGGCCGTCTTGACAATCTTGACTTCGGCCTCGGTCCTCGGCGTCGGCGTCGTGACGGTGGCGGCGGCGACCTTGGTCTTGTCGAAGAGCGAGGCGATGCCGAGGGTGCCCGTGGTGGCATCGTAGACCTGGCCGAGGAAGCTCAGACGGCCCAAGGCCTGGACGACAATTTCCGCGTCGGCGTCGGCCATGCTGATGATGGCTGATGAATCTGATGGCGAGGACGCGTCACGAGGGGAAAGCTCTGCGGTGAGTGATGGATGAGGACGGACAGAGTCGTCGTTGCCGTTCCGTCGAGCAGAGGGATGAGGATGGAGGCCAAATTACGGCGAGAGGAAGCGAGCACCGTCCGGTTCGGTGCAGATCAGCGTACATGTACGCCGTGCTCGGTCCATGGCTGGCTGGCTGGCATGTCCGCCACGGTGGCAGCTGCATGCGTGGAGAAGCCAAACGCCAAGTCGGTGAGGTGAGGTGAGGGGTAAGTAACAGGGAGGTCTGGAGGGGCGAGGGCGTGAGCCTTCAAGAATGGAAGCCCTCTCTGTGCGAGTATGATTGCATGCCGAGCGGGTGCTTTGCCCGCAGCCGCGAGCAAGCAAAGTTTGCCCCCTAATATTGCGAAGCGGCAAGCTCGACGAGGAAGGGCGTGAGGTGTGCGGCAGGCGAGGAGCGGGTGGCACACTTGCACCCCCTTTGCTCGCTCGCTCCATACTCGGTCCATCACGATGACGAGATGTTGCCGTTGGCCGCCTCGCAGTGCTGATCCGAAAATGACATCACCAACTGGCTGGCTGCTGGCCGAGGCGGCTTCCACAAGTGGGCTTGTGTCTTGCTTTTGTCGTCTTGGCGGATGGGTCTAGATTTCCGCTCCACCATGCATCGATCTCCCCATGACGACGATCGAGAGGACGGGATGGATGTACGGACGGAGCAGAGTATTGGGTGGCTGGGATCTGCCGTGGTCTCGTGCCCACCGGCGTAATCAAGGTTCACGGCGGTGGCATGGCGAAGATGTGATGCCGATACGACGTCGATGGCCGAAGAAATTCTGCAAGCAAGGGTAGCGAAACGAAGCGAAGGAAACTAGAGGAGCGGTGGCGGCATACGGCATAGCTTAATGTTGGATCCGCGCCACCAGGTGTAGCTTCCGTCCCGTGTCGGCAACGATTTGCACATGGCTCCTGGCCTAGCAGCATGGTCGTTGGAGGAGGCAAACCTAATCAGCGTGTACGAGGTCATCGCGGCATACACTCTTGCAGCTCAGCACCACTGGCGCTGCCGTGGGGTAAATCAATATCGTTCTATAGGGGCCGCCGCCATAAGTGCGGTGTCGGAGCGGCTCTCAGAGGACGACTGGGTACGTACTCGTTCGTTGCATTACTGATTCCTAGGCACCGTATCGGTACTCCGTACAGTACTACCTACTCCGTACAAAGTAGGTACTAGGTATGTGCGAATAATACGCTGTACTGTACTCCATGGGGGTTGCTGACTAGTAGCTACAGTACGGTATTATCGCTGCCCAAGGGACGGCTTGCGCGGTACATGCAGTACCAGCATAGGTATAGCTGGGTGACAAAAGTGTCGATTCACTTTGTGGCATTAACGCAACCAAAATTGAATCGTCAATTTTGTCTAGCAACTGGCATCCAGGGAGACGAGGAACTAGGCGTACATGGGCTGGTTGCCGCCAAAGTGGCTGTTTGAACTGTCGCCGTGGCTATTGAATTTTCACCGCATAAAAGCTTAACCCAACCCCGGTTTTACGACAGCGGGCGGCAGGCCAGGTAAAGCATGTAAACGTGGCGATACTCCGTACTGTGCGTGCACTGTATCAAAGTCAGTCACCACGAAGGCATCCCCTCCATTTTTTTTTCATGCACTTGCTTCGTCGAGTCTGTGCTGCACCGCAATATGTACGTACCATTTGAATCTGGATCAACGGCAGGATGACGGCACTCTAACCTATGCGGCGGCGTTTATATGAATATTGCAGTATCAATACTGGCCACGGCTTAATCCCGCCCAGCAAGTATCCAGCCGTCCACTCTGCCAGCGTTCGACATATCCTGGAGTGGTATCTTGTGCTTGGAAGCCGTCCTGGGACGTGCCCAACGCGAAGCTGCCAGCGTGCTCGCCACAAACTTACCCACGAATATATATACAGGAAGCTGCCAATGGCCCCTTCCTTTCACTACTCCGTAGAATGGCTGATGGAACCGAAGGTAATCGAAGGGCAGGGACAGATTTCCACTCATCCTATTGTGGCCATCAATGTAATAATAATAGTACTCCGTAATCTGAAGCAATTCTCGCGAGTCGGACCGATGGAGGACGATATTACCGTACTTTTACCGAAAGCCAGCACCTTCCTTGCAGGAAAGGTCGTCCAGCAAAGGATCTCATAGTCGCACCTACCTTTCTCGCTAAATTCCTGTTTGCAGCCAAGGTCGTCAGGGAAAGGGCGTTGGGGGTGGCCAAGTTGAGCAAATGACGCCGTTTAATTGCCTCGACACCATTCACTCCCACACGGCACGGGCAAAGTCTTTTCCGTTGTAAAACAGCAACTTCTACGACTACGACCAGTCTATTCGCCTTCGAAATGTAACCATCTTGTTCCTTTCAGCGCACGCACGCTATATCTTGGCCATTTCCCAACATGCTTCGTTCAATGCCACGGCAACGTTTGCAGCGTCCACTCGATCCATGAAGCTCGCTTGCCGTTGCTCACTCCAGAGGTTGCGACATGGTTTCTCTTCATCATCGTTGCCGTACGGCTCGGGTCCAAATCGCCTCAGCCAAAATGCATGCCGCTGCCTGCTTCCGTCATTTGCCCTGCATGGTCGACGGCAATGACATGGAGCACGCGATGGCAAGCTGAGCCAGGCTACCTGGGTAGCGACTGTTGCATCCACGGTTGCAAGGTATTCTTCGTTCAAGCGTTGTGCTGACGCACGTATTTCCGCATTGGTTCTCCGGAATATCTACGGATTGTCTTGTCTGGACACATGGCGTTGACAGGAAGCAGCACTGAATAACTCTGGTTTTTGATTCAATTTTCGCTTGCTCCGGCACCCGACGAGAAAGGCTTCGAAGATGGGGCTGCGCGATGGCGAGTAACTGTATGCCTGTGGCACCGCCGTTGCCCTCTATCATTAGGCACGCCAATGTCAGATCTGATGGTGACCAATGGCTGGAATGAAGAGGTCCGGCAGCTAGCTACCTAGTACCCAGCGATATGGTTACTACGCGCATACATGATTGCACATACGGGAGCTGCATATGACGGCAGCAAGCAATGAATTTGCAAAGTAAAATTGTAGTGACACATGCATGCGATGCAGGCCAACGAATATAAGTAGATTGTCATTGTTGACAAGTATCACAGCTCTATACTTGAGCAAGTATTTGTATGCCGGGTACACACTACCATATATTGCTATGCGGTATTAGCAACTGCTTAAGTGCATACTTGGGCAAATGCAAAACTCGGATTACTGCAGATACGGCCTCATCGGTGTACTGTACGGCGCACGGCACACCACAGGAATACATTGATAATTGCACAAGTATCGGTACGTACAGTGTAGGCCAGAGCTTTGAGCAATGAATTTGTACAGTAAAATAGTAGTGCCACATGCATGCGATACAGGTCAACGAGTACAAGTAAGTAGATTGTCATTGTTGATGATACGCATCACAGCACTGCATTACTTGTGCTGGGTGGGACAAATACCTATGCGGTATTACCAACTGTTTAAGTGCATACTTGGACAAGTACAAAACTCGGATTACAGCAGATTCGGCCTCATCGGTGTACTGCATAATAGCACACATTACTGGAATACTTGCGTAGTAATGCCGACCCACATGCACTTACGGAGTACTCTTCTCCATTACTCTGAGTGGATCCTCGTCATTTATCCAGTATCCAAATATTTGATACTGTACTGTACTTGCTGCTTGCAAAACTATGCGTATAACGGGGCATTTCACTGTCGCCGATTGTACTGGCACTAGGGACAAGGCAACGTACCCGCGTTTATGCCTCCTCCCTTGGTCTAGTTTTCGGCATCCTGGCTTCGGACTCGCCCATTGTTATTCGTTGGGGATTCATCTGCCGCGAGGCAAATCTCGAGGCCAACCGCGTCGCCTGAGAGACCAGTCGATGCCACAAGCTACCTCATCACGACGACCTTTGATTACCGACGCGACCTTGGCGCTCTCATGAAGGCTCAACATGTCTGCAAGCCCTCCCGCCGCAATGGAGCGTCCCAACGTGACGGAAGACGCGAGTTCGGATCACGATGTTGACATGAAAGATGCGTCGGAGCCTGCGGGACCTGACAACGACCAGAGTCCGGACCGGAAAGAGGCCCAAAAGGACGAGCCGCAGCAGCCGGCGAGCGATGCCGAGGAGGAAGAGGAGGACGGTGACGACGAGGACGAGGACAGCCCCGGCATGTTTCAAATCATTCAGAAGATGACCACATACCTCTGCACCGTGGAATCAGAGTAGGCTTCCCCGGGCCGCACTTGCCCCTCCCCGCATCTCGGGGGACACCGCTGACGGGCACGGAACCGCGCAGGGGCGAGGAGCTTGCGGCTGGTTTTCAACGCATACCGAACCGCCGCGTCCTTCCCGATTACTTTGAAGTCATCGCCGAACCAGTCGCGTTCAGCACGATCCGGGTACGTCGCGCAAGCCGATCGCTCTCCGGTATTTTTTGCTGACGCCGTGATGCAGGGGAAACTGCAAAGAAAGCTGTACACGTCCGTTTCTGAATTTGTCAAGGACGTCGCCCAGATTTGCCACAACGCACAAGTGTACAACCGGCCCTCCGCTCCCATATTCAGCGCCGCCGTGCGGCTGCGAGATATTTTTCAGGAAGAGCTCCGAAAATTAGTCGGCAAAGGCCACATCTCCGAGGCCGACGCCAAGCTACCCGACTTGGGCGAATTGCCGCCGGTCGAGGAGTCGTCCTCTCGAGGGTCCGAGGTTGGAGATGCGGAAGATGACGAGGACGATGACGAAGAGGATGAGGACGACGACGACGACGAGTCATCCGACGACGACGACGATGACGACGACGACGACGACAAAGGGGGAGGGCGGCGCCGACGCCGGCGAGAGCGGAACCGCGACCGATCCTTTTCCGTTCGACGGGACCGCGACGACGACAAGGACGACGACGGCCACAAGAAGCGAGGCCGCCCGCCGATGGTGCTGACGCCGATGGAAGCCCGCATATCTTCCATCCTGAAGGGGCTGAGGAAGCCCAGAAACACCAACGGGGGGCTGCTCATCCTGCCGTTCGAGAGGCTTCCCGACAAGTCCCTGGTCCCTGATTACTACCAGACCATCACGCAACCGATCGCCTTGGACAACATCAAGAAGAAGGCGAAGAGGAAGAAGTATCGAACCGTCGACGACGTCATGGCCGACGTCGAGCTCATGTTTGAGAATGCCAAGCTCTACAACGAGGACGACTCCGAGGTCCATCAAGCCGCCGTGGAGCTGCAGCGCGAGGCGCGAGAGCTGGCCGAGATGGAAAAGGCCAAACCGGATGACGACTTTCGAGACGAGGACGGCAAGCTTCCGCTCGGCGAGATAGAACACAACGGACGAGTGTGGAGAGTCGGTACGTCGCGGCCTCGGCATTCCATACCCCATCTCCCGTGACGTTGCGCTGACGTGGATGGCTCGGTAGGCGATTGGGTGCACATCCGCAACCCCAACGATTTGGCGAAGCCCATCGTCGCCCAGATATTCCGAACGTGGCAAGATCGCGCCGGACAGAAGTGGATCAACGCTTGCTGGTATTACCGACCGGAGCAGACGGTTCATCGACACGAGAAGCACTTCTTCGAGCGCGAGGTGGTCAAGACGGGGCAGTACCGCGACCACCAGATCGGAGAGGTGCTCGACTGCTGCTTCGTCATGTTCGTCACGCGCTTCAACAGAGGTCGACCCCGTGCCTTCCCGCCGGACAAGGACGTGTACGTGTGCGAGTCGAGGTACAACGAGGACAATTTCCGCTTCAACAAGATCAAGACGTGGGCGAGCTGCGTGCCGGACGAGGTGCGCGAGAGGGACTACGAGATGGACCTGTTTGACAGCCCACGGCGCATGAGAAAGGTGCCCAGCCCGATCAAGCACCTCCTTCGCGAGGACGCCAAGGAGACGGATCCCCTGCCGAAGCCGACCTGGGGCAGTCCCAACGCTCCGCCGATTGTCGGGGCAGTGCACAGGCTCCGGCCAGGGCCGAACGTGAGTAGATGCTTTCGATCCCCCTCGTCGTGCGCCGTTCCGTGTGCGCCAACCCTTGCACCGCACTGCGTTTGCTTGCTGCCTTGAAATCGCTGACCTGCTTCGTGCCAACGCAGGAGTCGCCGCCGCCGCAAGCAACACCACCACGACCGATGCCTGCTGCCGGGCCTGACGCGCCACTCGACTCCCTGCCACGGTCGTCGATGTCGGCGGCGACGCGTGAATTCGCCGATCATTCCGCTCGCATGGCCCAGCCTCACTTTCAAGGACCCGGACCGTCGCCGGCTCCTGGCCACTACGGCAACGTCCAGCCGGCGCCTCACTTTCTGCCGGGCACGCCAGCACCGATGGGCAGCCATCCGTTGATGCACCAGACGCCGGTGCCGATTCCTCACCAAGCTCATCACATCATGCCGGCTGCCCAGATGCCGATGCGGCCGGTGCAGTACCAGCCGCATCAGCAAGCCGGCTTCCCGCAAAACTACGCACCCGCCTACATGCCATCGCCCGTGATGCCGGCTCACGCACCGCCGCCGATGAACAATCCTCTCCCTGGCAACTACACGCCGGGAAACGTGCCGCACATGCCGCGGGGGGCGTCGACGATGACTCCGGCTGCGGGAGGTTCCGCGCCGCACGCCAACGTGTACAATCCACCACGACCGCCGGAGGTGTACATTCTTCCCGACAACGTTCACGAGCTGCTGCCTCCCGAGCTGTGTCGAAGCTTCCAGCGCGACGGTGCGGGACGGATCCTGTTCTTCACTGCACCGCCACTCGAGCGCCCACGCGGCGGCCTGTCCCCCCGCGGCGCCGCCCTCGGACACAGCATCCGCTATCTGTCCGGCAGAGACGACTGGCGCAGCGAACGTTTGAGGAAGCGAAAGGCGCGAGACGAAGCAAGGGCGCACGAGGCGTCTGCGAAGCGCGTCGCGCTCGACGAGCACCCTACTTCGACTCGGGCAGACGCCGTCATGTTGCAGGCGGCGGGCGCCATTGGCCGCTGGTTCCAACGGTTGGAGGAGGAAGTCGACGAGTGGCGAACCGATGCCGGCTTGGACGGATGGAGCATTGCTGCCGACGAAGGCACCGTACGACGCATGTGACGTGGGATTACCGATAGGCCATCGGTGGTGGCAGTGGTATGGTGATTTGCCATGAGGTCTTGGCGGACCATGTACAGTCACGGGCCGATGTGAGGAGAAGCAAACATAACGTCAGGATCCTCTCGGAGCAGCCTGGCAAAGCAGAGCTCTGTGCAGCATCTGCATCCATGACCCCTTTACACATTCTAGATCCTTGTATACCATTGCAAGTCGCAGTTCAACTTTTACTTGATAACAAGCAAAACTACGGCCGGCCGATTGCAGTCGAATCCTCTCGGAACAGCTTGGCAACATGGAGCTCTGCGCAGCATCTGTATGCATGACCCCTTTTATACATTCTAGATCCTTGTATACCATAGAAAGTCGCAGTTCTACTTTTACTTGAGAACAAGCAAAACTACGTCCGTCCGGCTGCAGTAGAATCCTCTCGGAACAGCTTGGCAGCATGGAGCGCTGCGCAGCATCTGCATGGCTCTTTATACATTCTATACCCGTATGTACGCCTATTGAAAGTCCCGCGTCTGCTTGGAACGGCAAAACGACATCCGTCCAACAGCAGTCGGTTCCTCTCGAAAGGGTTTGGCAAAGCAGAGCGCTGTGGAGCATCTGCCTGCCTCTTCATCCATGCTTCATCCTCATATACTCATACATATCGTACCGTTCCATGCCGAGACATGGCGTAGCGTGCTTCTGTTTCCAACGTAATCCAGCCTACCGCTCGTTATCCAAGGAGAGGGCAGGATGCGCTACCGTAGGTGGAACGGGTTGGTGCGGAATGGAAATCGCACACTCGCACGAGACCGCGGCTCGACGGTGGGGAGGGTCAAAGTCCCGACGTCACATGCATACGGCATCCATCCGTTCTTCCATGATGCGTCGGACTCTCTTCGTCATGGCCACGGGCCACGGGCCATGAGGATGATGGCCTGGGAGCCACCCGTGTGGGTGCCTGCACGTGCGTGCTCATGCTGCTTCGCCCTCATACTGCGACTCCAACGGCCGACCGGTCAGCATGTTCTTCGAGTTCAGCCTCACGCTCCACTTGATGGACTCGGTGATGCCCTTCTCGCGAACGCCGCCGTCCTTGCCCGGGGACTGGATGTCGCTATCTCCGGCGATGCGGCCTCGAGGTCGGTGGTGAAACATCATGGTCGGGCTGACGCTGACGCATTTCATGTCGTAGCCGCCCGTGCTGCCGACGGCCAAGTCGTGGATGGAGTCGCGGCAGACTTGGGCGAGAGAGTTGTCAAAGGCCATGTGCAGGCCCTCGAGGCTCAGGGCGTGGAGAAGCTTCCTCGCGCCGGCTTGGGAGACGGCGTAGGCAAAGGTGCAGATGGGGCCGGCCGACAGGTGGACGATTCTCGTCAGCGGCGGAAAGGCGGACCAGTCGACGAGATCGGAGACGTGGCGGTAGGGCGGCACCGTCTCGTCGTTGCTGACGATGTACTTGGCCGTGATCTTGGCCATTTGCTCCTCGTCAAGGTGGAGATTCTCGTCGAGGAACTCGGGAAACAGCTCGCCGCAGTGACCGGGCCACAGAACATCCCAGGTGTCGCCGTAGGGGGAGTGCGGCGCCCTCGAAGACTCCCCAAACAGCTCCCGGGCGCCCATGCCGACGGCCTTGAGCTGCGACTTGACGTGGACGTCCCAATCGACGTCGTCCTCCATGATCAAGGCAGACGAGTAGCCCATCTCGACGACGCTGCGGGCCGAGGGGTGTCAGCGTCGAGGGGCGTCAGCGTCGAGGGGGGGGGGCGAGGGCTCGGCGTCGGTGACGGCATGCTTACCGTCGGATGGCATCCATGTGGCCTCTCCAGCTGCCGAGGAAGTTGTCCTTTGCGCGGTCGACGTCGATGCCAAAGGGAACTGCCTTTTCCGAGATGGACGAGGACGGGACGCCGTCGACCCAGTCAACGTCGATGCCGGTCAGCGAGGCCATGAGGGCGATGGCATCCCGCTTGTCGCTTCTTTCGCGAAGGCCGACGACCATGATCTTTTCGAAACCGAGGGTCCTGTTGGTGACGCGGTCGAGATCAGACGGATACATGGACTCGTCCGTCAGCCTGGGCGGCCGAGGCACGGCCTCCGGTGCAGGGCTCCGTCTGCTTCCCATCCCATGGCCGGGCGCCCAATCCAAGAGGCGGGCTCCCCTGCGAGCGAGGAAGGCGTAGAGCATCAAGACCGAGGCGGCGGCGACGACGGCCAGCCGCGTGTGGCGAGCACCGTGCCGGCCCATGGCGAAGAGGCTCGGACGACGTGGAGAGCGGTCTAGGACGACGGCGACGATGGCGAAAGCGGGCGGCGTCGAGGCGAATCAATCATGAGCACGGCTTCGACGGGGATCCGGTCATGGACGATGCGGTGGATGAAGGGGGGACGGAGGGAGAGGCGGCGAGGTGCTGGGCGACGACGACAGCATGAGGAACAAACTGCACATCGATTGGGGGGAGGGGGGAGGGGGTGGAAGATGTATGGTCGACGGGAGGTTGAGCCCCAGAGATGACTGTCTCAAGAGGCCATGGAGGGGAGAGGGTGGTGGAAGCCGGCCGAGACACCTCCAGGTGCTGCAGGGGACTGACAGCACCGGGAGGGCGCCAACTGCTGGTTGAGGACACCTACAACGACTGCTGGGCAAGGACGCGTGCAGGGCAAGGACACCTACAGCTATCCAGTACTGCTGGGCCAGGACACCTACTGCCGGGCAAGGACACCTACTGCTGGGCAAGGATAGCAGTGTACATGCTCTGCACACACTCTGCACACACTCTGTACACACTCTGTACACACTCTGTACACACTCTGTACACACTCTGTACACACTCTGTACACACTCTGTACACACTCTGTTCTCCGTACCCACTCTGTACACACTCTGTTCTCCGTACACACTCTGTACACGCTCTGTACACACTCTGTACATGCTCTGCACATACGCAGAGGTTGGGCGCCCGGCAATCGGTGCAAGTGCTCGTCGGGCAACCTTGACCCCTACGCGAAAGGCGGCCAATGAAAGGACGGTTTGGCCGAGCTGTACGTCATTGATTCGACGAAAAAAGTCCACGGCGATACTTGTGCCTGTACACTGTTCTCATGGCCCTCCGGCCACACTAGGCCTAGTCTGTTTTATCATGCCGCTTCTTTCTTCATCGGGCATCGAATGCGGCACCTTTACCGGATTAGGGGTTTTAGGGGTGTCGGGGAATGCGGCAAATCGCAGGCGGGGGTACGAATACGCAGGTACTCGGACGCTAACGGTGCGCAAGCGTGCTCTGTATTCTGGACGCTGTATTATTATTACCTTGTCCGTACAGCAAGTAAGCATAACCGGATCCGCGCAGCAGCTCGTGAGACAACAACGAAGCTGTGACACCGCCCGCAGACGCCCTTGGATTTGCCGTCTGCGTCGGGCCTTTGCCCGTCTCGTCGCGTCTGACCTGTCGTCGACTGCGACGATGCAAAGGCCGTCGGGGATGACGATGAACAATGGCGTTGGGGATGACGATGAGCAATGGCGTCGGCAAAGACCAAGTCGCCGATGCACACATGTTGGCCGAGCAGTGCAAGCAATGGCATCAGCACTGTAGGTCGTTGCGGCTACAGCACACGTCCCTACAGGAGGTGCACATATAAGTACAGTAGGTGGGTGGGTGTACTTACTTGGGCGTACAAGCTATGCGTCATGTACTAGGTACGCAAGCATGCAAGCGTCCGAGTGGGCGCATGCATGTATAGGTACCGAGTAGGGCAACTAATGGTGGTCCACGGCGTTGCATTTTGCTGCGGCCCCGTGGAGGATGCGTCGTCGGTTACGGATCCGATGGACGATGGCATCGATCCACTCGCCATGGCAGCACGGCAGTTTTGCCTTTGCCATGCGGCACGGAGTGGTCATGGTGTGCACGGCAATTCGGGAGGAGCCAAGAATGCCGGTCGACGGCGTGTAAACACCACGGCTGACAGTCCTTGGCGATCGACTTGGGACGCCGGCATGCCGCGAGCAGCACGTCGACAGGCAAAAAGCAGCCATGGCCGACGCGCACGGCAGACGCGCACGGCAGACGCGGTTCGCTCGTGATGCTTTGCGCACTTGCCGGTCGATCATTGTCGGTCGTAGATGGAATCGGCCGTCTTGCTTGCACCCCCAGAGTCGCCTGACGGAGCAGAGAACGAGGCGACGGACAAAGTTGACCGAGCAAGACAAGGCGCCGCCGCTGTCATGATGGCTGTCATGACGGTAGACAGGGCTGGGAGGGAGCACGTGCACGTTGATAAATTCCAAGCCGGACCATACGGGGCAACAATTTTCCGAGCGAGTGCCCTGTTGTGCCACAGTACATGCTGCACATGTACATCTACATGCAGTGCAATCTGCAGGTACAGAGCACACTTGCATGCAGGTATTCCTTGGTACTCCGCACGTGCAGCAACAAAAGTACCTATACAAGTCCAGCGTGAGTGCTGTAGTGTAATTTGCATGTACTGTACAGAACCTGCGACTGTACGGTCCCATTAGGTACGAGGTACTCCGTACTGTACTTGCACATGCAAGTAAATACTCTTAATTAATTACTGTGATTAAAATCCCCCGTACTCCCTACTCCCTACTCCGTATTTGTACATGTACAAGAATACCAAGTACCTGGTCCCTCTGCCGACGCCGGTGGTGGGCAAGCACTTCTTCACGTGCCCACTTGATGGCCCGTCAAAGACTTCCACTTCGAGTCCTGCTGTCCGTTTCTTGCACCCGAGTCTGCCGTCCTTTCTTGCACTCGAGCCTGTCGTCGCCGTCCGTTTCTCGCACCCGAGTCTGCCGTCCTTTCTTGCACTCGAGCCTGTCGTCGCCGTTCGTTTCTCGCACCCGAGCCTGTCGTCGACGGCATGCCGTTCCGATAGCGTACCGTCCATCGATCCGCCCACGATCCGCCCACGAGACGATGCCGGCGGCCGGCGGCCACGGTTCTCCTCGACCGCCGCGGCGCCTCGCCACGCCGTATCCATGTCGGCCGACTTCTGGGCCGGCTACGTGAGCGGTGCCCTCGGCATCGTCGTCGGCAACCCGCTCGACATCATCAAGGTCCGACGGCAGGCATCGTCGCCCTCCCCTCTGCCCCGCCACGCTCGAGGCCTGGCGGCGAGGCTGACGACGGGCATCGCCGCGCCGACGCTCGGCTACGGCGCCCTCAACGCCCTGCTCTTCGTCTCCTACAACCGGTCCGAGGCGGCCCTCAACCGGCTCCTGTCGACGCGGCGCAGCCTCCTGGCCACCTGGCTCGCCGGCGCCCTCGGCGGCCTCTCCATCTGGGTCGTGAGCACGCCGACGGAGCTCGTCAAGTGTCGCGCCCAGACGGCCTCGCCCGCCCTCTCGAGCTGGGCCGTCGCCCGGCAGATTGGCCGCAGCCACGGCCTCGGCGGCTTCTACCTTGGGGGTCTCGTCACGGCCCTCCGAGACAGCATCGGCTACGGCTTCTACTTCTGGTCGTACGAGCTCGCCACCCGCAGCTGGCCCGCCTCGCCGGCCTCCTCTCGGCCGTCCTCGTCGCTCGCCCACGACGCGCCCAAGGTGCTTCTCTGCGGAGGCCTCGCCGGCATTGCCACTTGGGTCAGCATCTTCCCCCTCGACGTCGTCAAGACGAGAGTCCAGGCCCAGGGCGAGCGAGGCGAGCGTTCGGGCGCCCTGACGATTGCGAGGGAAGCGTACCGTCGGCACGGGCCCGAGGTCTTCTTCCGCGGCTTGGTCGCCTGCAGCGTCCGCGCATTCGTCGTCAACGCCGTACAATGGGCCGTTTACGAATGGATCATGCGCGAGATGGGACATGGCCAAACGACCGTGGCAGCGTTCGACACGGCACCCGCACCCGCACCCGCAGCCGTGCCCGTGCCCGTCGAGTGGAAATGACGTTGTCTCATGCCCGTCGAAGCTGCATCACCGCTTCACCCATCGATGGACCACCTCGCGTGCATACCTCGGTAGCACATGCACAATTGCCTCGGACGCCCATCGCTCGGAGGAGGGTTGTAGCAACTTGTGCCTGTTCGTTTGCAAGCACGAGTACACCTGCCACACACCTCTGCCGCTGCACGTCAAGTACACGCAGGTGTACCGTATTGTCCTGGAGCGTCCCGGCCTCGGCCTTGATCGTGTGTGCAAGCACTCCGTAATCACACCTACATTACAGTGCTTGTGCTGTAATGATTAATCATACAGTGTTATACTATACTTACTTGACGCCGTACAAGCAAATACATGTGCGGGTTGCAAACAACCGGGAGTCGCAGTACGGCACGATAGACAATGGTTTGATAACCACATTCTTTTGAAATTCCTTGCTCGAGTACGGAGTAGATGTCGGGGCATTGGAGGCGTTTTTGCGATATGCAACGGTGTGTTCGTCCAGCTGGTAGGCACCTTGAGCAGCTTATGCGTCAGTTACGGTATTGCAATGTACAATAGCCTGTTCCGAGTCTCGCAGGCAGCCACCCTAAAGTGCAGCGTGCCCGCAGACGTGTGGTCGCAACAGATGGCGTGCTCCTGATGGGGACCGTGAATGGACACGAAGCCGGTGATTTGGGCCGTTTGCGCGGTATGCAAAGGTAATCTGTCGCCGGCACGGCAGGTTCATGCTGTACGACATGTCCTCGGCGGTGAGATTTTTCGTGTAGCCGATGCAGTTGGCATGCGTGTCGGTGGCGTCTCTACCTCTTATCTCTTCACCATATCTCGTACGGCCGAGAGGGCGGTCAAGCTGTGAAGAAAGTTGTTTTATCTTCGGAAAAAGGCTGCCAGATGGAATGGCGGTGCAGAACGTATCAAAGTCATCTGCTGTTCGTAGGAAGCCACCTGGGTGGAAAGTCGTGGAAAGGGCCTGTCGAATGGATGGCACACTCATGGTTCCAGAGCTCGCCAAGGCCAAAGAGCTATTTATTTTAGACGGCGTCCGACTATCGCTGCTAGAGGGCGTTTTATCGACAACATCCGTCAGCGTCTGCCGCGTGGACGCATAGTCGGCCGTCACATAGAATCCCGAGGCCGCGTGGTGCTGCCAGAATTCGTCGACGACTTCCGTCACACCCAAGGACGAAATGGCGCCGCAGAAGACATCCAGATATACGTTCCCGGCAAAGGCCCAAAGGCCTCCGACGTAGAAACCCCCATGGCGAATCCACGGCGTGTCGGGTGCCGCAAGGTTGCGGCGTTCGAGTCCAGGGTGCTCGACGTGGGTGGCAAAGTAGGCCGCGTCGGCGAGGGCCAGCTCGGTCGATAAGAAACAGAGGTTTTCGACAGCAACGTTAGAATTCAGGAAGCCAACTCTGTATTGTCGGTGCTCCAAGAGGAGGTCAATACTGCCCGTCGCCCTCGTCAGCCGAGAGATGAAGCCATGGCCAGGGATGTGTCGGTACAAGTCATCGCTCGACTCGCCACGCCGAAGTCGGTAGTAGAGTTGCCATACTGATCGTTCATAATATCGAGCCAGTACGGCAAAGGAAAAATTCATTCGAGTGCGGCTCTTGGTGTGAGCTGTCGTGGAAGGAATCGACAGGCATCGAGAGGTAAAAGGGCTGATGTGAGGAGACTCGTTCACGGTTCGCAGCACGCTTCACGAAACGTCCAAAGCCGCGGGCCGTGGCGGAAGAAAAAGGAGTGGCCATCTGCGGCGGGTGGATGGTAGAAGCATCTCCGGCCGTCTCTGTGAGGGCCAGTGCCAGCACGGAGGTGGCAAGACTCGTTCCGGCCAGGGCGGTGAAGCGGCCGACTGCGTTCAGGCAGTACGGCTGGTCAAGTGATGACTACTTCGCTACTGGCGTCAGGGTTTTGGCCGAGTTCCTTTCGAGGTCCGTCCAACGACACCCGTCAGCCTGGTTTACGTCGTGCCGCAAAGGAATATAATCATCAACCAGTCACTGTTTCATGTGCCTCGTCATTCGCCATCGCGGCTGATGCGTGGTAC
This sequence comes from Drechmeria coniospora, assembly GCF_001625195.1. NCBI lineage: Eukaryota > Fungi > Ascomycota > Sordariomycetes > Hypocreales > Ophiocordycipitaceae > Drechmeria > Drechmeria coniospora. The sequence goes on along the minus strand of NC_054389.1, from coordinate 11,829,357 downwards.
ATTTCTTGTGGCAAGCATGCTTCGTCGTCGTCGATGGTGATTATTCCTACGCATACGAAAGTAGCCAATCTCCTGCTCCAGCCGTATCGCCACTCGACTCACACTAGAAACCACGGAAACACACAGACACGGTGCATCATGAGCCTGGCATGATCATGTCCGTTGGTGGCTCCCAGCTTCCTACCCTACGCTGTTCCGAGCCAATCTCCAGCTCCAGCCGTACCGCGATTCGACGAAAAACAACAGCGCAGAAACGGAGCAGCATGAACCTAGGATGGTAAATGTCCATCCGAGACCTATGCCGTCAATCATCTCTTGGAGACAAGCGATAAAGGCGGCCGCCAAGATGCACCGGACGAGGTTGAACGCTGCCTGGGCGGTGGCGGGTGCATCCTGGTTGATGTCGATCAAGATCGTATTGATAATCTGCATGCTCTTAGTTGCACCATTCGAAATGGGAAGCCGTTACGGAAGGTGCCTACATTGAAGCAGGTCTGAATCGACCAGCCCATGAAGAATAGAACGGTCAAGACGGCCGCAAAGTGCTATCGGAACCGGTCAGTCGGTGAGCGGCCAGCCCTGTCCATTTCCGCAAAATGCCCTGCGGTTCAAGGATGGAAAGGGAAAAGACAGCAAAACTCACCACCTCCTTATCGGCGAGCCATCCATAGAGAACAGTAAAGGCGACGGACGAAACGGACGGGACGCATACGCTTCTCATTCGGGCCTTTTCGATGGGAAACGACAGCAGCTCGTCCCCGTTCAAATGCTTCTCTGGTAGCCCGTGCGTCTTGGCCGTGACATGGTAGTCGTGGTCGATGAGCTTTGCCGACACCAGAGTCGAGAGGACGGCGCCGGCACCAAAGGACAAATATACCAAGCCGGCCTGCAACTCGTTGAAGGAGTAGACCTGGATGAATGTCGACGAAAGCGACGTGTGGACGCAACAGTAGACGACGTACAGGATCCCGCCGGCCACAATGTTCGTCGCCGTGTCCTTTCGTCCCAGCATCGCCAAGCTCTTCAGCGGGTTGCCTGCTCCAGCTTTGGAAAGGTCAAGCGGCGCCTCCAGGCCGTGATTCCGTTTCCACGGTCGTATGATGGCGGTGAAGAGCGGGTTGCAGTACGGAGGCGGCTTGCTGCCGCCGTTTCCGACCAGCCCTCGGTTGGTCTCCGGCAGGCATACCATGATGGCGGCGAGGCAAACGCCCGAGGCGATGGCGAGAAATCCGAATATCCATCTCCATCCAGGCCCGTGGGCCAGAGCACCGCCAATCACGGGGCCAATGCTGGGCGCTGTTGTGATGCTGCTCGTTGTCAGTTCCGGATGGCGCCATGGTCGTCCGACACTCCCTTGTGGTCGTCATTGCTTACCCGAAAGAAACAGCGCCGACGTACGCTCCACGTTCACTCGGAGGGGCAATGTCCGCGACGACACCGTACGCCACCGAAACGGTCGCTAGGCATTGCGTGAGCCGGCCGGCTCGTCCATTGCTCGAGTCGAGACGCACCTGATATTCCCGCCGCTTGGGCTACACGCAGCACCAGCAAGGCCGGCAGCGAATTTTGCAGTGTGCAGCCGATGCTGGCGCCGACGTACAGCGTCAAGGCAAGAAGATACACCGGCCGTCGCCCAAAACTATCTGCTGCGCCCCCCAAGATGGACGGGGCGACACCGGAGACGAGGAGGTAGGCAGTGACGGTGATGTGGATGAGCTGCGTCGTGGTACCGAGGTCGCTTGCAATCCGGGAGATGGCTGGGTAGAAGATGAAACTGCTCAAGGTCGAGAACCAGGCAGCAAAAGCAATCAACGCCGTGATGCAGCGCCTCTCGTTTTTGCTGAGAAGGGTGTATGGCATGTCCACGTCGACATCCTCTGATTTCTGGTGGGCCATTCGCTTCTCCTCCTCTTCCTGCGGCTGATTCTCCAGCACCGGTTCTGCGTGACTCATTGTTGCAACCTGCTGAATGAACATATAGCTGGCAGTCGAAATACGGCAATAACTCAAATTTTCATGTTCCGTTCGGACTGTTAGGCTTGGGTGTGTGTAAGTGTGCCGTGTCCGTATCTGTGTCCCCGTCCGTGTCTGCGGCGAGGTTGATATGATCACATGGGCAACCAAACGGATCAAGTATTGCTCGGACGCATAGGATCCGAGAGGAGGCCGAATCAGAGACATGCAGCGGACCGATCGACAAAGTCACGCAGCTAGTGGTGATTGCCAATGTGACGGCCGAATCGACATTTCTTGCTCTCCTGACCCCGTGTCGTCGGCCCTATACCAAAAACTTCATCCTGCTGAACATCTTTTGACACGCAGCAGCAAAGGAGCAGCCAATACATGTCACACTCACTCACACTCGGTTTCCAACATATTCTCTGCGAATAATGGAATAAGAAAAAATGCCATATTCAAATGGTCCCACGGTAAGACAGAGGGCAATATATGAACGGGCACGACTTGCCTTCATTCCATGATCAAAGACACCATGATCGTTCTCAGCATTCTGGAACACAGATAGGCGATACTTGAAAGTCTTAAATGCAACACCGCCGAGTTCCGCCGCGGCGAAGCCAGCCTGCCCATCGCATCTAGCCATGGTTTTTGCTTCGTCTCGCAAGCCGTGGGCAGCGCGACAGTGGCTGCGCAACCGATGGCCTGTCGGGTAATTCGGCGGACCAGATCTCGTGAGAAGGAGCCTCGGGGGCATTCTATCGGTACCTATTCCGAGTTGCGGCGTATTCATCGTTCGGAGACTTATAGTCTCGGTCCGTCGGCGAATATGTTTACCCATGTCGCCGATCTGCATCCGCCCTGTTTCACAACCACAGGCAGCTTCTTTCGCTAGTATGGCAACCTGAACTCCCATCAGAAATGAATCTGTCTCGAACCAAAAGGGATGGTCAAGACATTGCGACTCTTGCGTGATTTCTCTGCGTGTCCAGCTGTAATGGGCTACCACATGGATATTTCCTTGCCGAGGCAAAACGAAATGCCGTGAGAATACTGCTTCAGAAACAGCAGCCGGCGAAGAAGACGTGATTATCAACAGACCTCTTTTCTTTGCGGCTATATAATGGCCATTGTGTCGATGGAAGTGATTTCGTCTTTGCTTCACATTCCTACTCGGCAGCTTTTTCCCCCGTTCCATCTTGATTCATGGTACAAAGCTTCACGTTTGCTCTACACCAACAAACATGACCGTCAGCAAAGATAGAAAGCCTGCGGGCGTTGCGTCCATCGAGGAAACGATCGGCGCCTTTGGTGAGTTTTCTCCATCGTAGTACGAATCTCGACTCAAATCTTGTCCAGCGAGGGGCGAGTTTGTCATCGTTTTCGACAGCCATGGCGAAAATGAAGGCGACTTGATGATTGCTGCAGAAGACATGACGTCCGGCAAGATGGCCTTTATGGTCAAGCATACGTCCGGTTTCATCTGCGCACCGATTCCGCAATCAAGGGCCGACGAACTCGGCCTGCCTCTCATGGTCAAGGAAAATGCCGACCCCAACAGCGCGGCATTCAGCGTCACCGTCGACGGCGTCCACCCGTCCATCTCCACCGGCATCTCCGCCGAGGACAGGGCACGTACCTGCCGGCTGCTCGCAGACCCTGCCAGCACCCCCATGACCTTTGGCCGTCCCGGGCACATTCTTCCCTTGCGGGCTGTTGACGAGGGAATCCGCCGCAGGCAGGGTCACACCGAGGCTGTCGTGGAGCTGTGTCGCCTGGCTGGGAAGCATCTTGCTGGTGTTCTCGGCGAAATGGTGCTTGATGGAGACGCGGACCCAGACGGCAAGACGGAATACGTCGGAGGCAGGATGATGATTCGAAACGACTGTCTCGCCTTTGGAAAGCGTTGGGGCATCAAGGTTTGCACCATGGAGGATCTGGTAGCATACGTTGAAGGGGAATATGGTCAGCTTGCCGCTGTCGGATCGAACTGTCCTGCCGGTTGATATTCAGGCTTGGTTGAATGCCGTTTCCTGTAGCAAGCACCGTTGCTGCATTACTTGATGACTACGATACGACGAATTGTGGGAGCTCGATTATCGGGCCAATGACTTTTTTTCGGTGCGGTGAATAATGAACTGTGCTTTGTGAGCCGATGCCCCGGTGCTGACGAGGTTTCGGAGCCCACTGATGCTTCGAGGACGGCCCTGTTGCTTCAAGCAATGTGGGTCGTGCAGGGAGTCCGAAGTACTCTACTAATGGATATCTCTTTTTTTTTTTGCATTTTTTTCAGCAGTCATGCAATGAGCGCGAGACGGATATATGTTCAAGCCTGCTGCATTTGCATGCACATGTCAGTTGCCATGGCGGGTTTCATGGCGGGTTTCATGGCAGGCTTCATGGCGGTCTACTTACATGCGATCTATGGCTTTCTTGGATGCCCCCGATGGTGGTAGCGTGGAAAGTAGATATCCGTGTCATTTCTGCGCACTCGAAAGATTGCAGCCAAGTTTTCGTCGATTGCTGGTACCCGCCGTCTTCTCGCGGCATTTGTCCTGATTAGAGTCGGTGCAGGAAGCCAAGGGACTCTGTCTCGTCAGAAAATGCCTCCTTGGGCCCAAGTACAGTAGTACTTGTATGCGAACAACCCAGGGGCAAGTACTTGAGCATTGCTGAGTTTCAACGGCATTGCGGTGCGGAGAAGAGAGTGAGGAAGACTTGGGCATCAGGAAGCACACCAAGAGACGCTGATTTGTCGCATGGACGAGAGGTGCAAGTAATGGACTCCGTATGGTGTGATGCTTTCGTGTGCCACTTGCGTGCTGCATTATGGCCCCCTCATTCAGGCGGCGGGTTCCTCAGGCACCAATGCAATAGAACACGGATTGCTGCAAATGACAGCAAGTACTTTTATGCAAGTACTGTACATGCAATGCAAGTACGAGTACTTACGTACTCCGTACATGTAACCACGTCCAAGGATTGCGAGTCTGTGCGAGCACTGCGCGTCCATGTAGGCAAGCACCTGGCATGCTTAAGTAATAATGGCCACTGAAGAGCAATGCTCATGCACTTGCCATGTGCACTTGCAGTTGCAGTAATAATAGGTGCACAACTACAGAGTACCGATGGACGAGTGCCGTACGTTGTATGCTTTGGTACTTACAAAGGTAACACCAAGTAGCTATCGGTGATGAAATGTTTTGACGGAAGAATGGATTGAAATCGGCCGTCTGACTGAAATCTACCTGCCACTGCCATCCGACGTCTTTTAGAACATCAACCTCCATCCACAAGGAAGCCGTTCTAGGGGGATGCTAGTACGACCGACTTCAAGTCGCGGATCTTTGTCGAGTCAAGTCCTATCTGCACTCGTACATTTACTTGTATTCGTACAAGCAAGTAATTACAGTATTCGTGCCGAGCACGTTGATGAAACTCGTCGCACGGTGGAGCCTCGTTTCCCGGCGAGCCTAGCCTTAGCAGTACTAAGTCAGGTACAAGGTATTATTAGTGCCTCGCTACTCCGTACTCCGTACTCCGTAACATAGGTACTAGCACTTGCAGCACTTACTTACAGATACTTACAGGTATATACATGACAAGCCACCAAACCTGATGAGGCGTATAATTATCAACAATGGCACTTACCCCGAACCAGGCATCCCACCATTCCGCTGCTACTTGCAACGTTCTCCGGCTTGCTTGCACATATCGTTTGTCGTCGTCATCGCCATCCTTCGCATCAACGTACTTTGGTGCCGCAATTGGTTGCGACAGTGTCCTTCCCACCAAAGGAGTTAAGCCGCCGCAGTCGTTGCTCCATGTTGTCACGGGGCTTGGTCCACATGCTTCGCATTACTCGCCTTGGACTATCCGTGGCCTCGCCATTATATACGCCAAACGATACTTCCGTTCAATCAGACCAGCCATTTTGCGGTGCATGTCACGACGTGACGGCCCTTGCGCACCTCGAATATCTCGACCGAATTTATGCCTTTCTCCTGAGCGGTTCGTGCCACGGGTCTCTCAGAGAAACGACGACGAAATTATATACACCTATGGGATGTCCCAATAGTACGGTTACCAACGCGGCAATGATGCAGCAATAGTAGCGCTATACTGGCGAATGCACTGTCATGCCGTCCCCTCCACACGACGTTGCAGGGACTTGTTGCACGCTGGACGAACGGGCCAGCGACTTGCCGAGCAATTTCCGCGACCGATGCCAACTATTACTCAAGTACAGAGTACAGTGCAGTAGATAATCCCTACCGTAGGGTAGTACCTATTACTTACCTACCTACTAACCTGCCTAGTACATCAGGTCAGTACCTATTAGGTATCTTGGTATTAATTAGTAGTAACTGCAAGTACAAGTCCTCTCAGCATGGTTCGACCGCTAATAGGTGTCGTTGCACTCCGTACTTGCAGTTCGACAAGGCGTATCAAGTACCTAGTATGTACAGTGCGTGTACCTCCAGTGCAAGGCACCAAGATAGGGGTGCGCGTGCCGTACCGTACAAATACAAGTAGTATTAATACATGTACATTAATTAGTGCCCTCTCCGTACTCCAAGCCTAGAGTACGTGCACCTACGCCGTACCGTAATAATGCCGAGTACAGTATACTGTAAGTATTTACACCTACCGAGTACTTGTATACTTACTGTGCTTTGTACTGTACTCTACTTATAATTGTGATAATGGTAGCTTCTCTCGGTTGACTAAGCAGCATTGCTCGGCATTGCTGTGTGGTGTGGGGTCATGGTCGGTCAGTGTTCGTGCGTCTTTCGCCAGCCATAAACGAGTGCCTCGGGCAACGTGGGAGGTCAACCTACCAGCGAACCCCAGCCCAGCTTCCTTGCATGCATCCAAGGCAATGAAGGGGGACGCCGGCCTCATCGGCTGTCTCGTTGACAGAGTCGCCACTCGAGTATGTGTTTCCCGCTACCCTCCGTCACCATCCTTGTCCGCTTCCAAGAATCATCGTGAGCTAACGAAGCGGCCGACAGCTCCCACGTTCGACGGGAACTTGTGGCCCGGAGCTCGACAACGACGACATCCTGCGAACAACACGCGAGACCTTGGTCAATCTCAGCAAGGCACCCGCCACTTTCGGCGTCATCGCCGACTCTCTTCTTGCCTTGCTGCAGTCCTTCGCCCGACCCTTCGCCTCGGCAGCTCTTGCCTCGCACCCTCCTCATGTCTTGCAGTCGGAGCTATACATTGTCGCCTTGCTCGCCGACTGCTTCTCTTCCAGTTGCTCTCGTCTGACCGCGAGGGGCGATGCGGCTGCCTGCCACAATCCGCCACCCCCGTTGGCCGACGATGTCGTCTCTCGCCTCTTCGACTTGCTGAAGCAGCTTCTCGACCCCATCCCCGACCAGTACGTGCTTCCCGCACAGCTTCTCGTCGAACAGATAGCCCGCCGAAACCTTTCTCTGCCCCTTTCCGATGCCTCTCGGCGACAGCAGCAACGAGTCGACGGCCCAGCTTCCGCCGAGGTCGCCGCTTCTCTCGTGCCCGGTCTGGCGGAGCTGGATGCCCACATCCAGACGATTGTCGAATCTGCCACCGCCTCCAACTGGTCGGCTTCGTTTGCCTACGTCAAAAACGTCATCTACGGCATCCGCAACACCTCGTTCCCCGATGCGACCTCGGACCCTTCGCCGTCCTCCTCCATGGCTGTCGAGAGGTCCGCTCTTGTCACCTTGCGCCTCCTGTCCTTTTTCTGCGTCGACGATTCGAAGCTCGGCCTCATCATCCAGGAGATCTGCCCCAGCTACCTTCATTTTTGCAAGCCATGCCAGAATACCATCGCCGTCGTTCTCCCCCTGCTCATCACGAGCTGGATTGATCGTTGTCCCCATCAGTTCGTCCGCCTCCACACGCTCCACAAGAAGCTCGACGGTGCCGTCGACACCTTGTTCGACATGACCCAGACGGGAGTCGACGTCGGGAAAAGAAAGACCGTCCTGTACCCGTTGCAGCTGACCCTGGTCCTCCTCCTTCCCGACGTCTTCCAGGTGGCCGGTAACATGAAGGAGGCCAGGAGCAACAGCGTCGTGAAAAAAGTCGCCTTTCTGGACGCCCTGCGGAAGGCGCTCTGGAATGGCAATGAGCAGGCTGGGTACTGCCTCGTCACCCTTCTCCGCGCCGCTCGTCACTTCACCGTCGAGACCGACTCGGCCCTCGTAAGCTATGCCCTAGATGTCCAGGATGAGGTGAAAAACGCCATCTTCTCCATGTCGCCACCATCCTCGCCCTCCGTACGTCGATCGTTTGATCAAGAGATGATCACGGGAGCCTTTGTCAGCCTCGTCAATTTGAACCTGAACGGGTGTGTCGATACCCTCATAGACACTTGCATCGCCCCATCGGCACCCAACAGGTTCAAAATAGCCCTCGTCCAGGCTTGTTCATACTTTGCGACGCGCTCTCAGGACCCATGTCGCACGGCGTTGCTCGACGTTGCCGTTCCCTTTATGCGCGCCCACTTGCAGGTTGGTTCCTTCCATCGCCGCCGTGTTGCGCGTCGCTCTGCTGACGGGCCATAGAAGCATTGTGACCGCTTCATCGTTTCACCCAAGGATGAGCCGCAAAAAGACGGCGTTGGGGAGTTCATGTACGCCGTCATGCGATTCTTAGAAGCCTTCCCGAATCCCCTCTTGGAGGAGATGACCGACGGTGATTCAGAATCGGACTTTGTCAAACCGTTGCTTTTCTGTGCCTTCTCGCCCGACTCATCAATCCGCCGCTTGGCCACCGACGTAGCCAGGAGGATCCTGGTGGAGGCCCAAGATTGCTATCCAGCCCTTGATGCTGAACGCCAACTTGTGGCCCGCCCAGTATGGGACTCTCTTCGAAAGCAAAGGCATGTGTGCGGCTCCGGATATGTCGCATCGGAGACGAGTGGTCTAACACGCATACTAGCTCGAAAGTCCTACTCTCTCTCTGCGACGGCATCAAGGCCCAAAACAACGCAGCCATGGACATACGAGAATTGCATCGGTTCCTTGAAGGCCGTTTGATTCTTTTCAAAGCCATCCCTGTCAGTTGGTACCTATCAACCTGCTTCCGTTTTCAGGAACCATTCTCATAGTCGCAGGGCCTGATAGATGTACTCAACGACGTGCCCGAGACGATGGCGTCGTCGTCCAAGCTCGAAACGACTCTCTTGGTGTCGCTATGCACCGCAGAAATCGACACGTGCCAAATAGTGACGTCTTGCATCCGATACGTTCTCGAGGAGCAAACTCTCAGGATGAGCAGCACCTCGAGCAAAACAATTTCTTCTGTGCTGCGCAACCGCAACGTCTATCAAGAGCTTACTTCCCCAGCCTTCCGGTTCACCGGAACCGTTGCGTTCCAGAAAAGAATGCGCAGCCTTCTGCGGCAAATGGAATATCCAACAGCGGGCGTCCTCGCCGCTTGGGAAACTGCGTTTGAACGGTGGCTTCCTCTGGCCAAGCAGGTATCGACTCCGGCCACGGACCCCGTTGATGACACCGTTCTGTCTGAATGGAGAAATTACTCGGGCTTTTTGGCCTCTCTAGGGGGGGTTTGTGCTTCGGACCAAAGAGCTGTGCTCGGGGAACCGCTTCCTGGCGACTTCTCGTCGTCCATCGATCGAGGGTGTTCGGTGAAATCATGGGAATCATCCTTGGCTCATTATCTCAAGCTCAGCATCCAACTCCTTGCCAGCTCAAAGGTCAAGGTCCGCGAGGCTATGCGAGAGGTCTTGTCCACCGAGGTCTCATCAGTATTATACTCTTCACTCTTCAGGGCTCTAGAGTCGGAGCTGAACCTGCTCTTCACGGCGGCACTTGGTCCATCTGACAAACGGCAGGATGGGGATATAACTTTTGCGGAGCAGACTGCTTACTTGCTCAAGGCCATGGTTGAGAGGCTCGAGAGTCCAACTGATCTTGGTGCCGCTTCGTCCGTGCATCTCGGCGCCCTTGCTCTGAATTTCGCCAAATTCATCGATGGAGTCTCTGACGGAAGTGCACCGAGGGTGAAGATTAGAGTTTGCAATCTTTGCGAAGCGGTTACCAAACGAAAGGAGCATCTGAACCTCAGAGATGATGTTCGCATTCGAAACCAACTCCTCGAGTGCATAGTTGGTTGGATAGCTCGTCCTCAATCCACAAAGCAGGAGCAGCTTCCTGGTGCGGCCGTTCGTCAGGATGATGGTCGCCGCATCCAAAAGGACCTTGATAAAGCTTGTCTGAAATCGCTTGCCCATCTCACCTTTCGCCTCCCGCTACAACCAGCCGATAGCCAAACGGATGCTGGTACGAGCGAGTTGAAATCCGAAATGTTCCACTCCTACTTCAATCGTTTCTTATCCCTCCTGAACCACGACGACAAAGAGTCTGGTGGAGCAGAGTTCCAACAAGGCTTGGCATTGGCAGTGCGCGAGGATGTGGTTTCAAATTCAGATCTCGTCATCACGATCCTGTCCAACCTTCTCAGCGCAAATATCGATGTTGGCTTGAAACATTCCCTCAATATCGGGTATCATGAAAATATTGAGATCCGCACTGCCTTTGTCAAGGTCCTGTACAATATCCTGATCCAGGGAACCGAGTTTAGCAGATTGACCGACGCGGGTGTTAGTGAAAAGTACGAAGAACTGCTAAAGGTTTGTACAGACTGGCTCTGCAGAACGCGCTCGATGCTGACAGGCCGTTGCCAGCTTCTAACAACGGACCTTTCTCTCCCAGTCTCAATGAGCTTCATATGTCCGGCGTCGGAAGTTGATCAGCTGTCGTTGTGCTTGCTGACAATCTTCGAGCAACGGGGACTTATATATGATCTTCTTGAAGCGCTCGTGCAGCATGAAATACACTACTCAGGTATGTGTTGTTTTATAAACTTTACGCCGCAGGACACTGGACCTTTGAGTCACTGATGCAATTATGCAGAGAATGAGTCCGAAATACTGCGTAGATCTTCCGTCACGACAAAGATACTTTCCATCTATGCTAAATGGAAAGGCGTGTCGTACTTGAAAGCGACGCTGCAGAATGTGGTCGAGAGGCTCATGATCACGTCCCAGGACCTGGATCTTGAACTTGACCCCGCGAGGGTTGGTTCTCCCGACGAGCTACAGCAGAATGCCATACAGCTCCAGATCGTGGCCAAGGTTTTCATGGATGACATCTGCGCCTCATCATCGCTTGTGCCAGCCTCGTTCCGAAAGATATGTTGCATAGTAAGCGCGCCAGGTTCCCGTTTTGTTTCGTATCTCTCACTTCGGGAGCATTGCGTTTGACAATCGCTCGCATAGATTTCCGAAGCCGTCTCATCTCGCTTTCCCAACTCAAAGTATACGGCCGTTGGCGCCTTCATGTTTCTGCGCTTCATCTGCCCAGCGATTGTTGCTCCTGAATCGGCAGGTCTGATAAGCACGCCGCCAACGAAGCAAATGCGCCGTGGACTGCTTCTCATCGCGAAGATCATACAAAACCTGGCAAACAATGCCCTTTTCGGCAGCAAAGAGCCGTACATGTTCCCCCTGAATGCATTCCTCGTGCAAAATATCCACTTGGTGACGGGATTTTTGCGCGAGATCTCGGTGAGCCGTTCTCGGCATGAAATGGATGCATGCGTTCCCCTGTTAACATGCAGACAGGTACCCCCCGAACATATGGAGGTCGAGACAAATCTAGGCCTTTTAGATTTCGGATCCTGCGTCGTTTTACACAGATTTTTGTATGACCACTGGGATCATCTTCGGCAAACACTTGTCACCACGGGAGGGAAAGGGTTCGTGAGAGGTCCTGAGCAACCTGCTCGAGGAGCACCAGCCATGCTAGAACCACTTCGGAACCTCGTCACGAATCTCGGGCCACTCCCATTGGCAATATCGTGGAATCGACCCCATATCTCGTCGAATATACCGCCGATCTATTCGCGATTTCAGAACTTCATGCTCCGGAACGCCTTCAAGGGTACAGAATCATTTCTGACCTCCCGCGCTGTGTACGACGGAGGGGAGAGCAAGGTATTTTCAGACTCTTCCTCATCTAGATCCGTGGCGTTCATGTATCTCATGCCTTTGCAGGATGGCCTGTCAATTGTGTGCGTGATACTGCGACATATAGAAAACGAGATTGTCGATTACGACACGCTGCTATTCTGCTACCTCAAGGTAATTCGTTCTCACTGTCAACTTCCGGCTGAACTGCTCTGTTCTCTTCTCCATTGTCGGATTCGTTGGAACACATCCTCTTTCTGTGCTTTGATTTTCTGCTTGCTGACCATTTGGATAGATTGCCAGCCGGCTGTGGCAGGAACCGTTTGGCCTCTTTATTGATGCGACGTGCTACAACGGGCGAGGAGAACCTCCTGATGAGTTTTTCGACATGCTTGACCTTCTGGCCCCCTCGGAACTGTCTCTCAACTTGTCGAGGATCTACGTCTACAACATGAACAGCGCATTCAAGTAAGCACTGGCTCTTGTTTCACTGTATTTCAACGCCACAACAATATGGTGACTGACACGACTGGGGCGGTGCAGGAGATGCTTTCGTCGGTTATTGCGGGTGTGCACCAAGAACGAGAACAGCGTCTTCCATCCCAAGAATGTTGACTATCATCTGATTGGAACCCTCCAGGGGCTGCAAACGCATTTTCATCTGAGCCAGTTGCACCTACCGCAGGAAACAATAAGTGTCGTTACGGACACTCGCTACATGTTCCAGCGCGTAACCCGGCTTTCCAAGTCCAAGGGCAAGGTAGAGGTTGTCATCAAGATTGGAAGCGAGTTTGTCCAAGTGACAACGGCAAAGAAGCATGAGCTTTTGTCGGGATTCCGGCTCAACAGCACGGTGAACGACATTTTCCGCCTCGCCGACATTGACGAAGCTACGACACCTGTGCAGGCGAATGACGATTCTGCCTTTGGACTCAGGGTGGATGGTGGGAGGGTGGTTATGTTTTTCACGAGCCCCGAGAAAGCAGACCTCCTTCAGACCATCCACACGGCCAAGGGCAAGTATGGAAAGGACACCAGGTTACACAAGCCACCCGAACGGCTGGTCAGGCCGCAGGACGTTCCCGGAACGATGCTCAACCTCGCCTTGACGAATCTTGCCAGCCATAATCCTCTCCTGAGGCTTGCCTCATACAATCTACTGGGCGCTCTTTGTCGGGCGTTCGACTATGGCTCCGCGAACAGACTAATCTACACCAAAGGTGCGTCCCTGCCTTGTTCGAGTCGGTCTCCTTTGCGACATCCTGCATGGGTAAGAGTGTGAAGGCTGACTGTGTTAGATCTTTCCGTGCCGATGGATCCTACCCGGTTCATCGCCCACATTAGCAAGGAGTTGGCTCATACGGAGCCGCAGCTAACGTTGGATTTCCTGACCGAGTTCTTCGTCGGCTGGGAGAGCTTCCTAGACGAGCAAAAATCTTTTAGTCTCGAATACATGGCCCCTTGGATATCGAATCTTCGCACCAGCGTCTTGGCCGGCGAAACGGATGGGGAAAAGGGTCGGGAAAAGGTGGCCAACCTGTTCCGCAAGCTCATTGACCTCGCCGTTCAGGACCAAAGCTTGATGAGTGCACTTCAGCACCACGTCTGGCCACCAATAGGCCGAGACGAAGCACTGCTGGAAATCTTTGTCGACGAGCTGACAAAGACGTCGCTGAGCTACGACGCCCGGGCCGAGACGGCGGATGTGGTGACGTCCATCATGGCCAGCCTCGGCACCATGACGGTCAGAGGAAAGGTATTGTCACGACTTCGCAAAGCCATCAACCGCTCATCCGTACGACCAACGCGGGTACTGGCGGAAAACATGATCTGGTCGGAAATTTGCATCTTGCTTCGGTTTTGCCTGGCACTGTCGTTTGACAGCGGTGTGCAGACGCAGATGTTTCTACCGGAGGTGTTCCACGTGGTCACAATGCTCGCCAACACGGGGGAGCAGGAAGTTCGCACGCTCGTGTACAGGTTGCTCGTCAACACGGTGCATGCCGCCTGCTCCTCGTTCATCCTGGACGATGCCCAGTTCCTGAAGCTCCGAGGAAGCCTCGAGTCTCTCTGCGAGCCGCGCGCCGACATATTTTCGATGCCATTCGCATCCTCGCGAGACGCTGCCGCGGCGTCGACGACATCGCAAGATTCGGCGCTGAACCTCGCGGCGACGGAGAACCTCGCGGCCCTGCTGTTCGAGCTGTGCTCCATCGCGGCGCCCGCCATGGACGTGGCCAACGCATGGCGCTCACGCTGGATGAGCTTGGTCGCCAGCACCGCGTTCCAGAACAACCCGGCGATTCAGCCGCGAGCGTTCGCGGTGATGGGGTACCTCGCGAGGGACGAGGTCGACGACGACCTCCTCTACCAAGTGCTGGTTGCGCTGCGGAAGAGCGTCAACCAGTTCAGGGAGGACGGCAACAGCGAAATGCTCATCTCCATCATCACCTGCCTCTCGAAGATGATGAGCAAGCTGCCGTCGGCCTCTCGATACGGACTGCAGCTATTCTGGCTCGCAATGTCCCTCGTGCGGCTCATGCCGGCGGGGCTTTTCAACTGCACCGCTCGGTTCCTGGAGGCGACGCTGCTCAACATTGGCACGATCGGCAACGTTCGAGGCGAGCGGATGGTTCCGCTGCTGCTGCAGAGCCGAGCGCAGCTCGAGGAGGTGGCCCTGCCGCTGGACGAGGCGTACGGGATCCGCTTCGATGGCGAGACCTTCCACTACGCCGTCTGCGCGTGCCTCGTCGGCGGCCTCGCGGACACGACGACGAGGCTCACGGCGATCCGCGTGCTCTCCAGCTTTCTGGACATGACAACTTGGACCGGAGAGGAGTGCTCGGACGGGCAGCCGGGCCATTCGGTGCACGGCTCTCCCTACCTCGCGTTGATGCTGGCGAGGTGCATGGGGCACGAGGATTTCGTCGAGAACCTGTGGTGGGCGGGCATCAAGACGACGGAGATGGGCGACGTCGTCTGCCGTCGAGGGAACAGCAGCATCAGCAGCTTGAGAAGCCGCGACGCCATCCTCATGACGGCGCTCGAGCTGGTGGACTTTCACGGCCTCGAGGACGCGGCGCAGGCACGCAGCCTCCACTGGCTCTTCAAGCTCGCGTCGGAGCGGCGGGACATTTTCGTGAGGCTCTGCGGGGCGATGCCGTCGATTCTAAACGGCGTGCTGCTCCACGGCCAGGAACCGGCGACGTTGGAGGCGGCCCACCTGCTGCTGCGGACGCTCACCTCGGACGGCAACTACTCGTCGGCGATGGGTTCCACGAAGGCCTTTGTCAACGTCCTCGACGGTCTCGGCTTCCGCGGCCTGTGGAGAGACTCGTCGGCGGCGTCGACGGAGGGCGTGAAGCAGGAGTGCTTTGAGATGACGGAAAAGCTCATCGAGGTGGGTGCGACAACGAAATGGATCTCCCTCCCGGCCGCCTCCCTTCCCTTGGGCTAACCGTTGGCCTGTGCGGCTAGTTGATCATCCTATGAGAGCGGCGCATGAATCGACGATACCGGCGGGACGCCACGAGGGCATGACTAGGGTCGGCGCGTGGGCGGCGTGATGGGTGAAGCGGGCATTCCGAGCATCCCAAGTACTTGGAGTTTACGACGAGAATGGCACGAGACGCGAGATGCCAGCACGTGCGCCCACGTTGCGTCAGGATAGCGGCGACGAAACGGAGGCGCGGTATAACGACAGCATCCTCGCATGGAGACAAAGGCCAAAGGCGAGCGATGCGTGCGTACTGTTCGTGGGCTTCGCAGCCTCCGACGTGGAGGAGCGATGGGCGAGCGTGGTAGATGCGGATCAACAGCAGCGCAAACAACAATGGCCACGAAGACTTGCCGGCCGGGAGACGTTCCGACAAGCAGTTGTCGGCCGCCCATGCCTACGATTTTGTGGACGCCTGCGACGATGAGCTGATGTGAGGGCTCGCCAATTGCTATTTGATTGCGGCACCTGGGCTGTCATGACACCGTTTGCTCGAGTCAGGTTGTCGAGTCACGGAGAGGAACCGCGACGGACCCAAGGGGCACCCACGTGCCGACGGAAGCCTAGGGACGCGCCGTGGCGTATTTCTAGCCCACGGCGTCGGTCTCGACGGCCATGGCAAATACTAGGCATCATGACTAGGGATCAGTCCGGCCAGCACGGAGGTAAGTAATGCTCGATACAATCCACAAAGGCACGTACTCGGTATTAGTACAAGAACTTACAAGCCCAAGTACTGTATACTTGGGCCGCACAGGCCTATACTTTGGTCTTACAAGCCTATACTTTGGTCTTACAAGCCTATGCGTTGGTCTTGCAAGCCTATGCTTTGGTCTTACAAGCCTATATTAGGCCGTTGGCATGTCGGAGCATTTATTACTGGCTAGCGCTTTCCGATGGGCAAGTCCAAGCTGGGGCGGATATGCCAATGTACAGCTACATGGACTGTACGTGGGCGCCCGCTCCGCACGACCCGTACCGCTGGCGTGCGGCGGGGACGGGATGCTATGTGCATGTACAGGTTCGTACCTGTACAGGCGCAAGTACCGGTACATCGACTTCTTTCGGGCCTGCCTCCCTTGTGCTGCCGCTCGAAGGGAAGGGACGTCCGTTTGCACGGCGGATCTGACGTATTGTGGCGTCACCGACAGCAGCGGATTGGTCGGCCGTCGCAGCCTCCGAACCTTTCAGCTCCGCGAACCGGACCAGGCATAAACACGGCGGCAAGCGGAAACATTTCTCGGATCCCCTTTGCAACGGCACGGCGAAGCAAGTATGTGAGCCTCCTCCCGCGCCTCTCCAACCAAGCTTGCTCCCCCGACCATTTCCATCGAATCGACCGTCGGCATCGCACGCAGCATTGGCCGATTGCTCCTCTCCTCCATCCGTCGTCCATCAACATGCCACGGCGGAGTCAGCTGGTGCGGCCGAGATAATGGACCAACGAGCAAGACGGTGGCCATCATGAGACTCTCCCTCTTCCTCTCGGCCGTCTCCCTCGGCGTCGGCGCCGTGAGGGCGGCCGACATGGCGGCCATCCAAGCGAGGCTGCCATCGTGTGCCGCAAGTCCCCTCCCCCCCCTCTCCCTCCCCCGCGTCGGCGAGGATGAGGGTAGCGGCCGAGCTCGCGGCTAACGGATTCTGCGGGCCGACAGATACCCTGTCTGCTGTCGGCCATCTCGAACTCGACGTGCAAGCCGACGGACCTCGAATGCCTCTGCGCCGACGATCGGGCCCAGGACGACGCCGGCCGCTGCATCAAGGCCAAGTGCCCGCTCTCGGATGCTCTCTGTACGCGTCCCTTGCGCGGCTCCACGGCCGACACCGTTGCCCTCGTTCCCCTGTCCTCCGGTTCGCTAACGGCGTCCCCCTCGGGCAGCGGCGCAGAACACGACGCTGAGCTCGTGCAACGTGCCGTCGCAGGATCGTTCGCAGGAGTACGTCAACATTGTCATTCCGCTGGGCGTCTTCGCCCTCGTCTTCACCGTCACGCGTCTCGTCTTCAAGCGATTCTTCAGCGCCGCCAAGCGGCTCTGCCCCGACGACTGGGCCATCCTCGGCACCGTCGTCATCTGCATCCCCGCCATGGTCATCGACGTCGAGGGCCTCGCGGCGCACGGGCTCGGCCGGGACATTTGGACGCTGACGACGTCGGACATTTCGACGTTTGCCCTCTACTTTTACGTCATGGAGATTCTCTACATTGCGAGCATCTCGCTCATCAAGCTCAGCCTCTCGCTCTTCTACCTGCAGCTCTTCTCGGGCGCCGTGGTGCGCGTGCTGCTCTGGTGCACGGTCGGCGTGAACGTGCTGTTTGGCTTCGTCTTCATCATCGTGGCCATCTTCCAGTGCACGCCCGTGAGCTACTACTGGAACCAGTACGTCGACGCGAACCCGGGCGGCCAATGCATCAACATCAACCTCGTCGGCTGGCTGAACGCGGCCATTGGCGTGCTGATCGATCTGTGGATGATTGGCCTGCCGCTGACGCAGGTCATGACGCTCCGGCTGCACTGGAAGAAGAAGGTGGGCGTCATCATCATGTTTCTGTTTGGAACCTTGTAAGCACGGCGACCCCCTCCCCGTGGCCTTTTGCGTGGCTAAGTGGAGGCGCGCAGCATCACCATCGTCTCCATCCTCCGGCTGCACTCGCTCATCTACTTTGCGACGTCGGACAACCCGACGTGGGACCTCTGGACGCCGGCGGTGTGGTCGGTCATCGAGGTCAACGTGGGCATGATCTGCACCTGCCTCCCGGCCCTCCGCCTCATGCTCGTCCGCCTCTTTCCCAAAATCTTTGACGGCTCACGCTCGACCTCGTACGCGCACGGAACGAGCAGCTCGCAGGACAGGAGCGCCGCGCGTTGGAGCAAGAGTCGGCCGGAGGAGGCGGCCATGTCGGGCATGGAATCGCACGGCGAGGCGGCGGCGGTTCCGTCGGACGAGCCGTAGCGACGGCGCAAGGTTGGTGGCGACGCGGGGAAGGCAAAGAATAAAATGAAAAGAAGGCCATGGCGAAGGCACGAAAGCATGATGGGTGCCGCCGTAGGTGGTGCAACCTCTCTTGGCGGCCACGACGCAGAGCGCGACGCGCGTACGTACGGCACGGAGCATGCGGGACGAGGCATATGGGACCCTGGGCACGATTTGCGTGTCGACGGACGGGCGTGTCTATGGTGGGGATTCCCACGGCCACCAGCTCGGCCGACTGTGCATGGGGGGTGGCGGTGGCATTCTCGCAAGTACGCATGGTCAATATACAGGCGTGCGCAGCGACTGGTGATGCTGTCCGTGATGATGTCTGGCTTCATGACTCGGCTGTCTCGAGATGCCGCGTGCCATGGCGACGACGGCAAGGGACAGCACAGGGGCAGCACAGGGATAGACACCTGTAGCATCCATGGCCATTCCGCGCCCCATGCCGGTCCCCAGCCCGGATATAGGGGATGGACCCCCCGCACGGAGCACTCTTGCACACACCAGACGAGCGCCAGGCGTGTGTGGCACTGTGCTTGACTTGACACTGGCATCAGTGCGGCAGGTGTCGGTTGATACTCTGGTAGTAATAACAGCTGACTGCTACGAGTAGGTACCAAGGTGTTTATCAGTAGGCGCGAGTAGGTGTTTATCAGTAGGCGCGAGTAGGTGTTTATCAGTAGAAGCGAGTAGGTGTTTATCAGTAGAAGCGAGTAGGTGTTTATCAGTAGGTTCGAGTAGGTGTTTATCATTAGGTGCCAAGTACCTGTATCAGCAAGTGCGAGTAGGTGTTTATCAGTAGGTGCGAGTGGGTGTTCATCAGTACGTGCCAAGTACCTGTATCAGCAAGTGCGAGTAGGTGTTTATCAGTAGGTGCCAAGTGCCTGTATCAGTAGTTGCGGTAGGTGTTTATCAGTAGGTGCGAGTGGGTGTTCATCAGTACGTGCCAAGTACCTGTATCAGCAAGTGCTAGTAGGTGTTTATCAGTAGGTGCGAGTGGGTGTTCATCAGTACGTGCCAAGTACCTGTATCAGCAAGTGCGAGTAGGTGTTTATCAGTAGGTGCCAAGTGCCTGCCTATCCATTAGTAGGTGCGAGGTGCCTGTTCATCTGGAGGTGCCAAGTGCCTGTATCATTAGATGCAAGGACCTGTTCATCAGTAGGTGCCAAGTGCCTGTCCATCAGTAGATGCGAGTAGGTGTTTGTCAGTACGTGCCAAATGCCTATCCGTCAGTACTAGGTGCGAGATACCTGTTCATCTGGAGGTGCCAAGTGCCTGTATCATTAGGTGGTACCTGTTCATCAGTAGGTGTCAAGTGCCTTTTTATCAGCAGGTGCCAAGTGGCTGTTTATCTGTAGGTGCGAGGTACCTAAGTAGGTGCTCATCAGTACGTGCCAAGTGACTGTCCATCAGTAGGCGCGAGGTACCTAACCATCAGCACGTACGAGGTGCCTGTTTATCAAAAGGCATCAAGTGCCTGGCCATCAATAGGTGCGAGGTACCTATTCATTAGCAGGTGCGAGTTATCTGTTCATCAGAAGGTGTGGTGCCTGTTCATCAGGAGGTGCCAAGTGCCTGTATCAGTAGGCGCGAGTAGGTGTTTGTCAGTAGACGAGTCGGTGTTTATCAATAGACGAGTAGGTGTTTATCAGTAGACGAGTAGGTGTTTATCTGTAGACGAGTAGGTGTTTATCAGTAGACGAGTAGGTTTTTATCAGTAGGCGCCTAGTGTCTGTCCATCAGTAGGTGCGAGCTGCCTGTTCATCAGGAGGCGCCAAGTACCTGTCCATTAATGGGTGCGAGCTATTACCTGTTCATCAGTACCAAGGTGCTCAATGCCTGTTCATTAGCAGGTGCGAGATGACTGTTCATCAGCAGGTATCAAGTGCCTGTTTATCAGTAGGTGCCAAGTGCCCGTTTATCAGTAGGAACGAGGTGCCTGTTCATTGGGAGGCGCGAGGCACCTATTCATCAGGGGGTGCAAGGTATCTGCTTATCAGAAGGTATCGGGTGCCTGTTCATCAGTAGGTACGAGGCATCTACTATCAGTAGGTACAAGGTGCCTGTTCATCAGTAGGTGCGAGGTGCCTGTTCATCAGTAGGTACGAGGCATCTATTATCAGTAGATGCAAGGAGCCTGTTCATCAGTAGGTGCGAGGCATCTATTCATCAGTAGGTGCGAGGTGCCTGTTCATCAGTAGGTGCCCGGTGCCTGTCACCTGTTGGCTCGGTTCTGGGGGAAACTGGAAATAACAAGAGATCTCTTTCAATGAATCAAATTGATGCAAAGGGAGGAAAAGGTGGTTGCAGTACGGAGTAACGCGACCAACGTATCCCCTCGTCATCGCGCAATCGCACGGGGTGTGCTTACGTAATCCTAGTCTAGGTCACTCTTGCCTACTCACCAACTTGTATACACACAGTACCTGTTTATCAGGAGGTGCCAAGTGCCTGTCCATCAATAGATGCGAGCTACCTGTTCATCTAGGTGCCAAGTGCCTGTCCATCAGTAGGTGCGAGGAGCCCATTTACCAGTAGGCGCAAGGTGCCTATCCATCAGCACGTGGTGCCTGTTCATCAAACAGTATCAAGTGCCTGCCGGTGTCGGCTCATCAAGGTTTGTTGCACCAAACCAGCCACAAAAAATGGGCGCCACAGTCAATGTGGACATGGTAGGTGCCATATGATGCGACAAGGTACCTATTCACCAGGAGGTGCCAAGTGCCTGTCCATCAATGGGTGCGAGGTAACTGTTCATCAGTAGGTGCCCAGTGCCTGTCCGTCAGTTAGTAGGTGCCCAGTGCCTGTCCATCAGTACTTGAGGTGCAAGATGCCTGTTTCGGTAGGTGCGAGGTACCCGTTCGTCAGGAGGTACCCGGTGCCTGTGCATCAGTACTTGAGGTGCAGTAGGTGCCCAGTGCCTGTCCGTCAATGGGCGCGAGGTAACTGTTCATCAGTACTAGTAGGCGCCTAGTGCATGTCCATGAGTGCTCGAGGTGCAAGATACCTGTTCATCAGTGGGTGCGAGGCACCTGTTCATCAGCAGGTGCCAAGTGCCTGTTCATCCGTGGGTGTCAGGCACCTATGTTAGTACCTAGTGCCTACTAGGTAGGTATTCATCAGCAGGCGCCTACCGAGTACCTAGCCAGTGCCCAGGTTGGCACCGTTGGTGGCCGACTCTTCCTCGCTTGGTGCCCGCTACCACATGCTACAGTGCTGTATGGGTGCACATGCGCTTGTACTTGCTCCGTACTGTCATTGCTCATACATGTACAGAGTACTCCACCTACACATTTGCTGCACGTACTTGCTGCACGCACAGGCACCATGCGAGTGCGTGTACCCCGCAGGCGCCCGTAAGTACTTGTACATGTACAGCAAGTACTTAGCGCTCCCGCCTGGCCGTTCCGCTGTTAGCCTCTAGCGTCCGCCGCCGCCGATCGATCCGATGCTGATGGTCGACTTGCTCCATCCTTAAGCACTAGGTACCTAGTAGGTGCCTACTGGATGCCTACTACGTACAAAGGTAATATCTTATACCCACATTCAAGCATTACTCTGTGGTACCGTCGCTCGCGGTTGGCAAGTCAATATTACTACAGTACTCTGCACTCGCTTGGGCACATGAACTACCTTGGTAGGCAGGCAAAAGTGACGATTCAATTTTGGCAGCGCTACTCTGCACTCGGCACTGCCGCAAGCTGAATCGACGCTTTTGCCACCCCCGCCGCTTGTACTCACGGAAGCGACGAGTATTTATACAGTGCCTAACATTACGTACTACGGACAGACTACTCCGTTCAAGTAATGCTTACATACACCTGCGGCACGTGCATTCGCATGTTCATGTACATGTGAGCCACCCACGACAGGCTGCTGTCATGATGCTTTTCGCCCAGATCTACAGCTGCTCGGCCGCCTCCCTGGCCATCGGCCACATGCGTGCGATGAATGGGGGCAGAGAAAGGGGCGCCGATGCGAGCCAAGTTTGCACCACGTTGCACCTGCACCGTCGTCGGGCCGTGGCAGGAATGCTGGCCAAACCTTGATCTGCTTCTAGCTGGCCTCCCCAGCGGCCATCGATGCCTGTGCCGCACTGCCGCAAGCTGTGCGGAGAAAGTACCTGTACATTGACACCCACGCAGAAGAGTTTGACGCATTTACCTCCCCTCCCCTCCCCTCCTATCCCCCATGCACCTACGCTGCCTGCCCGTTGCTCGTCGGCGTCGGCATGGACGAAAGCAAAGATTTCATCTTCGTGCCGCCTCTCCCGGATATTTCCTCGGCAGAAATCCAACGCCGCTCCGTCCAACTCTGCCGGCAAGCGGGCCAGGGTGACACGAGGCCGGGACGCTTTCTCGCGCCTTTGCAGGGAATCACTCGCATCACCTTGCCATCGGTGGCGTCTGTTCCCGACGGAGTACCAGCTTCGAATCATTACTAATACTTACCTGTACATTCGCCTTTGCAAGAACCCCACCTGCTGGGCGGCAAGTCGACTTGACTTTTTTCGGCATGCATATGTCCTCGTGCTTCCTCTGGAGTCTGCCTTGGCGGTTGCTCATGGCGGTGTCGGGAAACAAACGACGGAAATTGTGCTCAGCGAGGGAGGACGCAGCGATGAGGGTGTGGGACGAAATGTTGGCGGTGCGGCATCGACCTCGGCCCATCCCTCCAGCCGAGCCACGGGCCAACGATGCAGCCGGGAAAAGTGTGCGTTGACGAGGACAGGACGAGTGCCGACCATGAGAACATGTGGAATGCATTCCTCGTCCTCACCGCCGTCCCGGTCGATCGAGGTTTGCTCAAACAAGCCGTCGCGCGGCGAGTTGGCCTCGGAGGCATCCGACGGGCACGGGCACGAGCACGGGCACGGGCACGAGCACGAGCACGAGCACGAGCACGAGCACGGAGCATTCACGAGGCGGCGAGAGTCGAAAGGAGGGCATGCGTCGAGTGGCCATGGCATTGAGCTTCCTAATATTGCCTCGCGGGCGACCCGCCCGCCGTCGGCCGAGCTTGCACTCCGGCGGACAACTCCGCGCAACGACCGAAGCCTTCTCTCCTGCTGGGAGCCAAGCGACCCTAGCCTCTGTGTCCCCGCTGCCGCTCTCGGGCGGCCGGCTTAGCACTAGGTTGCCGGTTCTCATTAGCATGCCGTGACGAGACACGACGGATCCGCCGGCGACGAGCTCGGGACTGGTATTTACCTGTCGCTGGAGAGCGCAACCATCACACGTTAGCATCGGGACCGGTCGTCCAAGCTCGCCATGGGGGAAGTGGTGCTTACGCCCAGCTTGGTGACACCGCCGCCGCTGTACCATTCGCAGTTGCAGCCAAAGATGTTGCAGTCGCAGAACTTGCCGGGAGGCGACTCGCCAGGGCAGCAGCTTTGGCAGCGCCGAAACAGCGACAGCGACGAGGAGCCGACTTCCTGCGCCGGACCGGCAAAGGCGAGCCCCGAAAGGGCGGCGAGGACGGCGAGGGTGAACTTCATCTTGACGGAAGACGAAACGAGGCGGTGCGTTTTGGCAGAAGACGGTGGATGCGAGTCGGGATGGGCTTGATGAGCTGGCCAGATGTCGTCGAAGAGAGGAAACGGGCTCCTTTAAGTAGGCTCCCGCTCGTCGAGGCGCGAGCCGATCCGATACGAGGGGCATGGGCATGCTTGCACCTGCGCACGCGTTCGAGTCGCCGGCTGCGTGCTGGTAGACGTTTGGGCTCTTGCGTCCCACATCGCCGACCTCATGACTGCTTGCGCTACCGATGAAGGCATTTACTTTGACGCAGAGTGAACCACTTGTCTGTCTTGGTTTTTCATCGTCTGTACTTGCTGTGCTAATTCCTGCCTGTACATGTTGCATGTACATTGTGCATATCGTCTTGTGAATGTACTGCTTGCATGTTCAACTATATCCTGTCTGTCATCTTGCACAGCTTGCATGCATATCCTGTCTGTCATCTTGTGCAGCTTGCATGCACATCTTGCATGTCGTCTTGTACAGCTTGCATGCACATCCTGTCTGTCATCTTGTACAGCTTGCATGCACATCTTGCATGTCATCTTGCACATCTTGCATGTCATCTTGCATGTCATCTTGCATGTCATCTTGCACATCATCTTGCATGTGCATCTTGCATGCCATCGTGCATGTGCATCTGTTGCTACACTGTACAAGTACTGCGCTGCGCCGCACGAGTCCACCGACGTGCATGTACTCCAACAGTGCATACAGAATTGTACACTCGGCTGCCAGTGCTTGCACCGAACATGGAGTTGTGCACCCCCTCTGCAAGTGCAGGCACATGTGCTCCGAACTCCCTACCCCTCTCTGTCTCATGTGTCTCGAATGGACGTGAGAATCCATCAACGCCTACTCCTCCTCTGGCATCCCTATCATTGTCTCGGCCTTGCTCTGGCCCCATCTCAGCGGCATACCGGTTCGAAGCTGGCCGAGTATAGGATTTCCCGCTGAGCGAGCTCGACGATGCTGGCTCCGTCCGTCCTGCTTGCCGTCCTCCTCGCGTCGTGAACGGGCGGCGGCCACGATGCCGACGATGGAGTTTGATGGGCAAGACATTCATGCATTTTCGCCCTCAACTCTTCGTCACCCACACGTCCATTCAGCCTTGTCCCGTCTCCCTTGTCTTTTTTTTTTCATCCCTCGTCCGAGGTCCCAGGTCTCGGGTCCCAAGTCCTAGTGCCCAGTGCCGTGCCGGGTCTGGCTCGGCAGGGGGCCATCTCGTCAATGGCCGTCGATGGCCGTCGTTGTGTGCCTGTTCTTCGTCCCACGACACCTTTGCACGGCATTGACCACCGAATCAGCTGCCAGCACGGCGTCGATTGTTCGAATGCCGCCCGCTGGAGCTCGTCGACGTCTCGCCAATTCCTCCTGGCATCTGCCCTGCCGACGCCACCGAAGATGTCCAACTGCCGTGTCTCAGATCTCGGCCTCATTCGCAGCTCGTCCTACTGTTCCATGGAACCACCATGGAGAAATGTTTGGCGCGATCCAAACACAACGCCGCAGGTAGAAGCACACCACGCCGTCCTGCATCCCACCATTCGAACCATTGCCTGGCTGCGCTGGCCCTCCGTGCTGCCGACGCCCTTTCTCGTTTCCTTTCCCCATCCCTCTCGACACCGAGACTCTTGACAAGGCAGTCAAGGGACGCCGACAATCCGATCAGCATCCCCCGGGTATGGATGCCGAGCAGGAATGGGTGAGGAGCCGTGTCCAGAATGTTTTGGTCGATCCCAACGCCGCACATGGCCGGAACACGTCCCATGCTCGTCGCCGAGTCGTGCCCTTCCTGTCCTCCCGTTCAGCTGTCATGCGCGTCAAGTCGATGCATGGAACACACTCCCATGTTTGCCGAGTCAAAGGTTCCCCAGCTCATGACAGAAGACGGCCGAGGCCGTGCACATTCATACAGCGGATGATCAGCTCGAGCATGGTCACGCCTGCGCCCCGTCTACAGCAACTACCAGTGCCTTGTCTACAGCAACCACCGGTGCCCCGTCTACGGCAACTACCAGTGCCCCGTCTACAGCAACCACCGGTGCCCCGTCTACAGCAACTACCGGTGCCCCGTCTACAGCAACTACCAGTGCCCCGTCTACAGCAACTACCGGTGCCCCGTCTACAGCAACTACCGGTGCCCCGTCTACAGCAACTGTCGTCGCCTCGCCGCCCCGATATGAGCTGCCGATCCATCGCCATCCATCCTTTCCTCTCCGCCAACCCTTCCAGCCCTGTGACGAGAACGGTGGCCTAACTGCCGCCTCCATCCATGGCGCGTAGGATTCTTGTTGTTTACGCTTACACATGCATAGGTACTTCCTCATACAGCAATACTGGCAGGTGTAATTGTATGTGCAGAGTACAAGGAATACTGTGCGCCGTAGTTGTACTTGTACAGTACGCCGTGCATACGATACCCCGTTAAGCCAATTAGCTGCCAATATCCAAGACACTTATATCTATATGCAGTGCTCACACATGCATAGGTACTAACTTATACAACAATACTGTCATGTGTAATTGCATGTGCAGAGTACAAGGAATACTGTACGCCGTAGATGTGCTTGCAAGTACAGTATTCCGTACTGTACAGTACGTCCGACACCCCGTTAAGCCAATTAGCTGCCAATATCCAAGACAGTTATATATCTATATGCCGTGATTACGCATGTATAGTTACCAACTTACTGTATACAGCAATACTGGCATGTGTAATTGCATGTGCAGAGTGCAAGGCATACCGTGTGCTGTAGATGTGCTTGTACAGTAGTCCGTACTGTGCAGTACGTCCGACACCCCGTTAAGCCAATTAGCTGCCAATATCCATGACAATTATATCTATATGCAGTGCTTACCGATGCATAGGTACCAACTTATACGGCAATACTGGCATGTGTAATTGCATGTGCAGAGTACAAGGAATACCGCGTGCCGTAGTCCGTACTGTACAGTAAGTACTCCGTGCATACGACACCCCGTTAAGCCAATTGGCTGCCAATATCCATGACAGGTGGGCCCCAACGCCTCGAGTGACCATGATTCAGGCATCTGATTGTTCCATTGTCACGGCTCGCTCCAAACAATGCTCCGTCCACAACATCCATCCTCCCGCCTCCCGCATGCTCCGTCCCTTTGCCGCCCGTCGTTGGCACATGCGGCGCCGCTAGATGCACGATATCGTCTACGCATAGGGGAATCTGTCCGCATCCGGCCTGGCCAAGGAAACATCTCGGAACGCGCCGAAGCGTGCACGCGTCGCACGTCGCCGGAACCATGGGCGAGCTCGCCGACTATCTGATGCAACATGACGCCAACTTTCACAAGTAAACCCTCGCGAGCCCCGTCAACGTCCCATTCCACCTCCTCGCACGTAGCTGACGGGAACCCCACCACGCCTACAGAGCTCGTCTGCCCGCGCTGTACTCGGACTTTCGATCGCAGCGGACGCTGAACCCCGATGGCTATCGAGCCAACGTCTCGGCCTGGCGCACCGCCCTCGCTCGTCTTGCCTTGCTCGGCCGTCTGTCGACCCCCGGCTCCGGCTCGAGCTTGTTCGTCCTCTCTCTCGACGAGTCCCTGCTGCGGTCTCTCGAGAGCAGGCACTACGGCCAACCGTTGGCCTTGGGCACGGCCGTTCGCGAAGCCGTTTCCGCCAAGCATCTCTTTCCCCTGCGGCAGTTCCTCGACTCGCCCGGAAACCTGCACCGGCAGGGCTGGTTGGATCTGCCCACCGGTCTCGTCGGCTGGACGCTGCGCCAGCTGGGAATCGCTGCTTCGTCACCGGCCGAGGACACGCTCCCCCGCGGGCAGTTCGTCGTGACGGAAAATCTAGAGACGGCCGCCGTCGAGCTCGGGCGGAGAACGGCCGACAAGGCGTCACGATTCGACCGCGTCCTGGCCAAATCCCAGTTTCGCGACGCCTACGCGACTAGTCTCGTCGCCGGCCAGCGACTTTCCGACACCGACATGGAGGTGCTGCTCACCTTCCTGCGGCGGGACAAAAAATTGATCGCCTACGACGGCCAGACGGTGCGGCTGCGCGCAGCGGGCGAGCCCGAGGACATCACGGACGAGGACACGACCATCGCGTCCATCAAGCATCTGACGGCGAGCCTCGAGCGTCAAGCGGCACTGCTCAACGGGCGTATCGATGAGCTGAGCGACGATGCGAAAAACGCCGTCCGTCGCAAGAACCGACTCGCCGCCCTGGCAGCCCTCAAGTCGAAGAAACTGGCCGAGTCCTCGCTGGCCCAGCGCTACGCAACGCTGGGAAAGCTCGAGGAGGTGGCGGCCAAGATCGAGCAGGCCTCGGACCAGGTTCAGCTCGTCAACATCATGAAGTCATCGGCCGGCGTGTTGCAAGCCCTCAAGGCCAAAGTCGGCGACACCGACGAGCTCGAAGACGTCATTGACCGGCTGAGAAGGCATACGAGCGATGCCGACCAAGTCGCCTCCATCCTGGCAGGCTCCATGGGAACCACCATCGATGATACCGCCGTCGATGAGCGTCTGCTGGAGCTGGAACTGGAGGAGGGGGCCGAGCAGGCGGCGCAGCACCGAGAGGAGACGTCGTCAAAGGAGCAAGCAATGTTGGAATCCCTGCCTTCCGTCCCGGCCGAAGCCCTACCGGACCGAGCAAAAGTGCCGACGCCAACCTCAGACACGGGCATTGCGAGCTTGTCCCTGGTGGACTAGCGGCGCCAGGATATGCCATTGCCTCCAGGAAACGGCCTCGCACGTCCTGTGCTTCAGGCCATCATCACCACCGAAGCAGCAACAGCATCTCCGACTCGTGCATGGAGAATGGCATTGCTCTAAACAGGCAAACGATATACTATGCGTGGAATAGAAAAGTCATCATCATCCAACGTAGCCAGCCTCCTACTTCGTCCTGAGGCTAACTATATATGTGTATTTACATAGGATGCGATGGCACGAGCCCGACGTTGACCCTCCGAGTTCTGGCGTTTCAAGTTCGTTGCCCGTATGGCTTCATGTTCGCTGCCCGTATGGCTTCATGTTCGTTGCCCGCATGGCCCATCATGCACAGCCGGATCCCCAGGCTGCGTAGAATCGTACCGAGAAAACCGAGAGGAGAGACGGACGCCAACGCTTCAATCCATCAGCGCCAAGCTTCGTCTAAGCAATGGCGGCATCTGCATGCGGCTCCTCAGAATCCAGCTCACGTTCTGCGGCTTCCTTGGAGTCTCCGTCCTTTTTATTGACGCTCTCATGAACGGAAGCGGCCAATGCACCTGGCGAAATGACGCCTTGCGGCGGCATGCTCACGTCTGCTGCCCCGTCGGCGGCAGAAGATGGGGGAACCGGCCCGGCCTTTTCCTTTGCCGAGTCCTTTCCCGATCTCTTGGCGTTGGCGATGAGATCTCTAAAGGCTAAATCGTGCGTCGAAGCCCAGGCGGTGCCGTCAAAATCCTTGTCCCTGATGGTCGCCGCGATTTGCATCGCCCTCCCGGTGGTTGGCGCTCGACCGCCCTGCGTTCTCTCCCACACGTCTAGGTCTTGGAGCAGCTCGCCCCGGCGTTTCGGGTACGCGGCGTCGCAGTTGGCGTTCCACAAGGTCAGCCATTCCTTGTGCCGCTTCTCCAGAAGAGCGCGAGGCCCTTGGCTGGACAATCCCAGCTCCGTCATTTTCTTCCGCAGAGCCTGGTCTTTGAGCATCGAATAGTTCAACGCTGGCAGGCGGTCTGGCAAGCTTTCTTTCCGTCGGCTTGCGTCGAAGGCGAGGTCAACCTTGTTCGGCTTGGCGCTCCCGGCCTTTGGCGTACCCGTGCAGGTTTCGACATGTTGAAAGACTTGCCAGGCCTTCATCGTGCGGTTGCAGATCGGACATGCCGCCATGCCATGGGCTGCCAAGGAAGATTAGCGACGGACTCGAGACTGGTTCGCCAAGGTGGTGTGTTACCCTCCTCCTGAGATGCTTCCACCACCATCGCGTCATCGTCATCGTGCTCCGGAGAAGCTTGTTGGGAGGCGGCGAACGCATCGCTCTCGCGCATCCTGCTCAGCCGTGATGAAGTCCGTGTCCGTTTTCGTGCTGCACCTGGCTGCTCCCCCGGCTGCTCCCCCGGCTGCTCTTCTGGGGCCGCCCGTTTGCGAGGATGGCTCTCGGCCAGGTCACCCCTCGCCGCGTTCAAGATGCTCGTCCTGGCTTTCATCAAGGCCTCGGCGGCCTCCTCGACGGACCAGTTGCATCGCAGCTTGAGCTCTTGCTCGGGCGTGCGGCAGAGCGGGCACTTGCCGTCGTTGGACAGTGCCCGCCGGATGCAGAGGGAGCAAAAGGTGTGAGAGCATGACGTGATCATGGGCGTTTTGAAAAAGTCTTTGCATACTTGGCAGCGAAGGGCGGCCTCGACGGCGGCCAGGCCAGAGAGAGGCGTCGTCAGCCAGTCGGTCGAGTCGGAGACTTCGTCGACGGCCATTTCTCCGTCGGGCAAGATGTCTCGGAGGCGGTCGACGGGTGCGGCGGTGGTGTTCGTTGGCGAAGCATGTAGCCGGTCAGCATGGACCCACGCAAATACTTGTACGTGACATCAACGTGGTTATCGTCACACAGAGGAGAACCGGCTCGTCCGTGGGAAGCCGTCGTGACGTTTCGCGACGAAGCGATCGCGTACGATGGATAGTACGCGGCAACCGCTAAATGATTGTCCCGGCGCTAGGCCGATTTAGTGCCGTCGACGGCAGCTGGGATTAATTAATCACGGCGCTAAGGAGTATGAGGCAACAGAGAAAAAAGGGGGTCCGCCCGGACTACTAGGGCTACAACGAATCAAGGATCGTGAGATAGGGCAGAATCAGAATCAATATATTGGTGTTCTTGATGATGTTGTTGCCAACTACCAGGTGTCCTCTGTGCCTGCTTAAGTAGGCGCAGTTAATAAATATTCCGGTGTTATGATATTAGGCTTTGCCTAATAGAGCCATGTCCTAGGACAGAGTCACGTGCGGTAGCACATGACTCGTATCCTATGACTAAGATGCCTAGTACCTTGAGTTAACAACTATTTCCGACCACTAGATATTAGTAGTACTAGTGACTCCATAATTACGTTAGTAATAGGTTGTAGACCGTAACCAGTTGATTAGGGTATAATCTGTATTGAACGCTAACTAGCTATCTATCTAATGAGTGACTACGAAGGGGGTTTTATATATATCGAGGTTCAATGCTGCATCACTTAGATCATCGGGATCGAAGCCATAATCCCGTTGATCCGTTCGATCCAAGGGATTATTGCAGTAGCGCATATGTAGCTGTCGATCCACCGTTGATTGGTCGATTGCACCGACTATTGTTCCGTCCTCCCTGTATTGCTGCAGTACAGGCGACCGTTTCTGCGGCCGCCCGTATAACCTTAAACCGAGGACGTAACACGATATCCCCCTCCTGTTGGTCTTGTCCGCAAGACCTGATAGATAAACCGCCTATCCGCCTCCTAAACTGTAAGTTGTTTTGTTTTTGGTACCCCTCTTTTTGCGATATCGCTCTAACGCTATGTCTAGTCGAATCTTAAAACCTCGATCCTCCAGAAAGTCCGAGAAGCGGTCGAGCTTATTTGCTTTAATCGACGAGACTAGTCAAATAACAATGCCTTGCTCCTTTTGTGCGCAAAAGGGTCTTGTCTGCAAAACAGTTGACAGCGTGTCGCGGTGTTCCGAGTGCGTTCGGCGAGGTAAATCTTGTGATAGCGCTAGAGTTACTACATCTGCCGGTATATAGTCCTTTTCGACCTTTCTCAGATTATGCGTCCTAACTGATTTTTCGTCTAGCGAATCGTCTAATTGCCGAGAAGCGTCGAATTAAGCGCAAGGAAGATACCACCGAAGAGTTACTCCTTTGTTTGCAACAACAGCTGAACGAAAAACAGCAGCAACTAAACGAGAAGATATCGAGATTAAGGCGTTTGCGTATGCAGAAGAAAGCAATCATCATTTGTGGTCACGAGATGATACAGAGAGGGTTGAAATCTTTGGATGAGTTGGAGGAAGCGGACCGGGAAGAAGAAGCTCGTCAAAAGGAGCTGGAAAATATACAGCGACAAGAGGCGGAAGTGATTGCCCAAGTGCAATCCGCCTGTTCGTTGGATATTATTGATTGGTTGGGTTTTGCCTCTAATCCTTCGTTGTATTTCGGCGCAGCTGCCTCTAGCGAGTAGTGAGACTGGCATAAAGAAATCTAGCGACTCCTGGTCGGGGAGCCGCGGGATGCTCGACGCCTAACAGGTCAATGAGACGTATGGTAGAGTCGTCGAGCGAGTGCCTCGCAGTTTGTCCTGGTGAAAAACCTCGAGGCGGATGAAGTAAGGGTCAAACCAATAGCCACCTAAGCACTGGGTGTTGATAAGATCTCCCCTGCTCCCATCAGTGGAGTTGAAATAAACAGAGCAGCATCCACAATTGGCACAGTCCGCGTGGCTGGGGTCGGGGCCCCATACGCCGGAAATCTGGCCACAGCCCTCCCGAGCCAACTCGTAGCGTTCAAACGTCGGGCGGCAGCCGTCGTTGGACCAGGCTCCTAGTGTACAGGCAGCGGCCAGATCGCATCGGGATGGTCCGGCTCCCATCCCTTAGGTGTTCACTAGAATTACTAACCTGAGAGAAGCAAGGATACCTATGTGGAGAAGTTTTGTTGTTGCTTGTATTTTTCTTTGTTGGAGATGCAGTTTAGATGACGGAGCAGTTGGTAATTCTTCAGTTTGTCGTCTTTGGCTGAGAGATAGGCCGTCTTTTATATGTCGGTTTTTGTTAGTTTTTGGCGCTAGTAATATTGTCGTAGAAGTGACCGGCAGTAGGTCAAATTCCGAAGTGGCTCCCAAGTATTCTCTTCGGGTCCAGAATCTTTCCATTTAATGAGGTATTTTTGTTTTTGGCTAATCCTTCTTACGTTAAGGATTCGTTCGACTTCGTATTCTGGTTCATTTTCTATTGCAATTTCCAAATGTAGTTTAGCGTTCCTTGGCGCTGGATCTAGTAGTGAGATGTAAAAGAGTGGATGAACTCGTATAATCTTAGGTAGCGAAAGTTTATAGTTAGCTTTTAATATAACCCGTTTGTATTATAATAGTAGGCTTTGCCTAATAGAGCTATGTCCTAGGACAGAGTCACGTGCTACCGCACGTAACTTGTTTCCTATGACTAAGCAGGTATTGGAGTACTTATACTCCAATGCCTAGTACTTTGTGTTAGAGTTCCGTAGATTTCTTAACAACTATTTCCGACCACTAGATCCTGGTAGTACTAGTGACTCCATAACATGTCTAATTGTATTAGTAGCATAAGGTACATTAAAGTCCTTACTATCTGTTGGTATACCAGTTAGTCGGTTGCGGACAAGGGAGTAAGAGGTATTGTTATAGCCTGTTTAAGTACTCCTGGCTGTAGCGGTATTACTACTGCCTTGGCCTCCTTCAACCCAAATCGGGATAGGGCTTTGACTGCTTTCGCTTTACACACTCCTTGCAACGAGATAATCCCTCCACCATCCTGCAGCGCAGGTGACGGGAAGAGCAAAAGGAACACGGCATCACCTCGTACCCGTACGAATCGATAAACGCAATCAGAATTTCGTTCTTAGATTTCTTTCTGCCGGAAGACTTACTCTTCGTGATACGGGTTGCGCGGCTCGACATGGTGTCAGAACGACATCATAAAAGAATAAGAATAAGGGGCAACTCACGGGGAAAAATGCAAGAGAAAGGAAGAACGCCTGTGTGCGCGCTGGAACCCAACGGCAAAGACAACGGGTGTGTCCCGTTCAAATGCACCAGGTCGCATCACGGGCCTACCGCGGGGAAGACAAACAAGTGAAGTCACGTGATCTTGCAAAGCTTTAGAGTACTTACAAATCGCGGACCCTCAAACGCACTCACTATTCGCATCCGATTCATCATCCGTTCTGCTCATCGACATGATATCTGAAAACATTGTTCGGAGGCATTGGGCCCGAAGACGTACAAACATCCAGTGGCTACCTACAGACCAGGGTCAGTGCCTTATTGTCCCTTGTCAGCAGTGTCCTGGCCTGGATGACCACATCAGGCTTGAACTGGCAGTGGAGGATGAGCGCAAACTCCTCATAAACAACGTCGAACTATATCCCGACCCCGACGCAGAACACGGGCTGTTCATGACGGCCTTCATCGATGACGATGGCGTCAAGGGAGGAAAATCCCGGGAGCATACCATTGGCTATGGTCTCAGCGTGGCGTTCAAAGCACGGGACGAAGTTGAGCGGGTCGAACTAGTTGACGTGGACTGCCGGATTCGTCAGGTTGACCGCCAGAGGGTCTACGGCGTTCCAACCATCCACGTGCAACTCATCAAGCTCGCAACCGGACAAGTCCTCATCGGCAACGTGGCGACTAGAAATGACGCTGGCGGGGATTGTAGTGCTGCGCAATGCTGGGCTTACCAGTTCGCCCATGGTGTGTTTCGAAGCATCAGCGAGGACTTTTTACACTGTTGCGCCAGACAACGTCTAAACCTTCCGGGCAACTTGTTTCACAACACCACACATCTCCTTCG
Organism: Drechmeria coniospora; assembly: GCF_001625195.1. NCBI lineage: Eukaryota > Fungi > Ascomycota > Sordariomycetes > Hypocreales > Ophiocordycipitaceae > Drechmeria > Drechmeria coniospora. The sequence goes on along the minus strand of NC_054389.1, from coordinate 11,794,871 downwards.
CCCTTGGAGATATGCTCTACAGGGGGGTCCTGAAGGACGAACACTCCAGCCGGCCCTGCTCGATCTCTGTGCTGTTGCCATGTTAGTATCACTTATGGTGCTTCTTTATAAGGCGGTAAGCAAGCGATGGAGGCGCAGGACAAAGACACCGACGTTATAGAACGGGAACAAGGACGAATATCTACCTTGGAAAACTTAGGTCATGGGGGCACGACCTTGGGGGAGGGAGACATTGTGTTACGACCCTACGTAACGAGACCGACCACAAGGGGCGGGTCAGGCACGTGATACATAGAATGAACCACTCTTGATGGCCTAGGTCAAACAGGCGGTCTATGGCACAACGGTACGGGGCGAAACACACAACGGACCAATAGTGTATAGGAGCAAAGGTCACTCCTCGCTCCCTAAGTGCAAGGAACTGTTATGGAGTCACTAGTACTACCAGCATCTAGTGGTCGGAAATGGTTGTCAAGAAATCTACTGAGCTCTAACTCTACAAGGCATTGGAGTACTTATACTCCAATGCCTACTTAGTCATACAATGTGAGTCACGTGCTACGGCACGTGACTCTATCCTATAACATAGCTCCGTTAGGCAAAGCCTAACATTATAACATGCTGCTTCTTTTCCGGATAGCAATTTGCGCGGGGATGCATACCGGGCTTATAACGAATGCAACAGAGGGAAAAGGGCGTCCGCCCGGACTAGGGCTATAACGAATCAAGGATCATAAGATGGGGCAGAATCAATCTATTGGTGTTCTTCTTAATGATGTTGTTGCCAACCACCAGGTGTCCTCTGTGCCTGCTTAAGTAGGCGCAGATGTAGATACCGTTACGTAACTAACTACCCGGACTTTAACCCCATTACAGGCCCGTTGACGCGTCGGCGCGACAGAGTAATATTACTGAAGCACATGTACTGTAGAGTTCGGAGCACTTGTATGAAAAGTACAGCACAGTGCAACTACTCAAGTATATTACAAGAACTCTACTTACAGTACTTGCAGTACGGAGGACTTGCACCAACTTGTACTTCCTGTGCTGTAGTAAGTACTTACACCTACCTTATTGTACTGTGCAGTACTTAGTTAATGCATGCACATCTACTTACTATACTGTAGTGCCTGTACTCCGTACCAGTGTAACTGTACTGTACTGTAAGTACTGCACAGTGTTGGCTTGTGCCCCAGACGGTGTGGTAGTGACTGCAGGGTACTCCGTACTTGCATGAACAGTACTTGCGGCAATGCAAAGTATTACCGTATTAGGAATTAATTAATTCCATCGAGCAAGAGCACTGAATAAGACGTCCACTTTGAGCAAGCAAAGACGTGTAATTGCATATACTTGGATGCAAAGCACTGTACTTTGCTGTAATGCAATTATACATACATGTAGGTATGCAGTAAAGCGTCCTTACAATTACACAACTCCGACCAAGCTGGCAATCCCCTCATCGACAGCATTCAAACGCAACAATATCAAATGTGGCTCCATGTCTATGAAGCATCGCATCTCGTTCCCTGGCACCATCGTCTCCGGTGTGCCGATACATTCGCCTTTTGATAGTTGATCTCAAAGGGCATCGTCTCGCTCTCGTCCCAGTCGGCTCTATCCTCTGCATTTCCAAAGATCCTCAAGGCACGGACGACAAACTTATACCTGCCCGCCGGCGCCCACTTGCCCGAGTCGAGCTGCCCTTTCCAGCTGTACACCCTGTCGCCACGGTGGCGGTACCTGAGTGGGAAGCCATACGGCTGGCCGATGGTCGTGTGCCCCCAGTACTCGGTCGTCAGGTTCTCCGGCAGCCCATGGGTCTTCAGTGGCACAATGTGCGCCGTCACGAGCGGCGACCCAACGGTTAGGTTCGTGACGAGACCGGGCAAGCCAACTCCCTTGGCCGGCTTGTCGCCAGGTCTCGGAACAGTAAAGGTCGTGTTCGTTGCGTTCGCCGGAATGGCAGTATAGTTCCAGTCGCCCCAGTACTGAGCCATGAAGGTATTTCCCGACGGTAAAACCGTCGCGTTGTGGAGCGATCCGGTGAGGCCCTGGTAAGGTATCGTCAGGGAGGTATCATCCGTGCCGTTCACGGCGATCCAGCCGGACCATAGGGCTAGACGCTTCGCGTTCAGGCCGGACGGAGCAGTCGGCCGAACGTCAACCGAGGCCGACTGGCCGGGTCCGAGCCTGACGGAATTCTGGCTGAAGGTCATCACCGCCGCTTCCTGGACGGCTTCGTTGGGGAATTTGGCAGCGTTGATGGCTCCTTCGTCGAGGGTATACATGGTAATGGCCGGCATGTTGCCTAACGCGTAGGTGACTTCCTTTTCGCCGACGTTGCTGATGGTAATGGTCATAGACTTGATGAAATGATCCGTATCGTTAAAGGAAAAGGCAGCTGGCTGAACAAGGGTCGTGGCGTAAGCGGCATCGTACGCTTGAACGAGTCCACCTCCCTGCTGGGAAACCGGGGCATAGTAGTCACGGAAAGCATCTCCGTCATTGAAGAGTTGGGGTTTCGCCGTGGACGAGAGTAGGCTATTGATCAGTACGGGGTCAAATGTGCCACGGGCCTCGGCAATGAGGGCGATGATTCCGGCCACCATCGGGCAGGCCATTGATGTTCCGGAATGAATGGCATAACCACCAAGGGCCAGGGGATAGGTGGAGAGTATGTCCGCGCCAGGGGCGCCAACCAGCGGTTTCACCTCCATGTCCCAGGTAGGGCCCCAGGAAGTCGTGGCGGCGACAGCACCACCGGTGGCAGGTTTAGGGTTCGCAACCAGATGGCGATTCGACTTGCTGGCGTCGGGTATCGTTACCGTCACCTTCTTGCCGTCCCTGATGGCCTCCGCCCAGGCATCACCCACCTCCTTCGATACGGCGCCGGCGGCGAGAAGGCCGGTGAAGTCGTTGTGGGCCAAGCTCCCAGAAATGGTGCCAGAACTGGAAAATATAACATACTTGGCCCCCTTGGCCGCAGCATTAGAAATCTTTGCCTCAAATTGGCAGGCAGGACCGCGTCGGATCAGGACAACCTTGTTGCTTAGGTCCGGAGTGGTGTCGGGCAGCGGATGGCAAGCATCATCTTCGACGGTGGTATTGAGGCTGGTGGCATAGACTTGGAGCGTCGTCTCGTTCCAGGCCCTCGTCGCGGTGTGCTCAAAGCCGATGCTTACAATGTCCTTGCCGCCATCAATGTTGTACGTCACCTCCGATAACAGCGCAGGCGTTATGATGTTTTCGAACGACGCAACCGACGTTACGCCCTTGCCACTGGCAGGAGTAGCGACAGCAAAGAGACCCAAGGAACCCATATTACCCTGTGAGATGGTGCAGGGAACGCCCTTCTCGACGATGCGTTGGACGGTGAGGGCAATGGGGTCCGATGACCAGCCGAAATGAAAACCCAACGAGGCGGTGATGATATTGGCACCATTCTGATAGGCCATGTTGAAACCGGCAATCATCATGTCGGATGTCGTGGATCCATTGCAGTCGACAACACGGTACGCTCCTAGTGTAGCGCCGGGCGCGACGCCGGTAAAGCCGAACTTGGTATCTTGGGCGGCAATAATGCCAGCAACGTGGGTGCCATGGCCATCGCAGGTATCTATAGGGTCCTTGTCCGGGACAGGTATGCCGCCGGGCTCATAGGCATTGCCAATAACATCATAACCGAAGGAGACACGGTAGCCGTCGCCAAAACCGCCTCCGAGGGCCGGGTGGGTATAGTCAACCTGAAGCTCGGGTTAGAAAAAGGGGCCGGCCGTGGGCGACAAGGACGTACACCGGTATCAAGGATGGCAATCTTAATGCCTTTACCCGTCCATCCCTTTGCGCGCAGCATACTGACTTGGGTCATGATGTGGGTGGAAAAGGTATCCTCCGTCTCGTTCGCCCGGGCACGCTTCGTCAACCGATTCTTCCAGTCCCGAGGAGGATTGGACCCTGTCCATTTCGCCTTCGGATCGGCCGACTGGAATCGGCAGATGGGGTAAAAGGCCTGAACGTTGGGGTTTTCTGCCATCTTGGTCGCTATACTATAAGGGTCATCCTTGTCGAATATCTGGACGGAGGCGCCGTTGAAGAGTTCAAAGGTAAGATTCATTCGCAGGCTTCCGACTCTACCAACATGCTCGTAGAAGCTATCGAGGCCCTAGCAGAGTCAATGCCGGACTCTGACGCAGCGGCAAGCACGGCACGACAACAACTCACATGGCTGTCCTTGAGGAACTCGAAGATGTACGCGCCGGGCACGGCATCGGCGCAGCCGGAATAGGCCTGGGCCGTCGAGGCGAAGGCGGCAAGCGACACGACGTGTGCCACGCGGACCATGGTGTCTGAGATCAAAGGACAACAACGGTAGAAAGGCGGCTGCCGGTGACGGGTGACGAAAGAGAAGAAAGCAAAGCTCGGGTCGATGCCTTTATGTCGAGTGCTTGGGCATTCGATCTCGACGCGTCGACTGCGCTAGACAAGTGACCACCGCACGTACACTCGGGTCGTTTAGGACGCCAGACGATGATGTCAAGATCTTTATACGCTCACTTACTCGTACAGTGGCATGGACTCCTAGCCTAGTCCGAACGGAAGCATGCTTGCTTGCATGCACCACAAAGTGAATGGCTTGCACTTACCGTACATGCGAACGATACGCGCACGTCGTGGCTAGGACATGGGTGCTCACAAGTACAGGGTGCATAGGGAAATGCTCCTCCCTAGTCCCCAGATGCTCGCCATTGCTCCGGTTCTTCATCCAGCTTGCAGGCAAGGACGAGTGTCACGACAGGGGTCGAGGAGGCCAGCGGAGCCTCAAAGTAATCATGATGGGTATGCGAGCTGAACAAGGACACGCACATGACAGTATTGCTGATGCTCGTACACAAGAAGAGTACTGAATATTATCTGCACTTGCCTGCAGCCGTGCTCACACGGTTTATTGTGCATCGAGCACACGCACCACCGACGCTTCCTCGCGAGGCGCGTACATGTGCTGCGCGGGAGAGCTCAACTACGTGAACTTGGGTATGGCCAGGGAGTAGATGAACTGGCTCGATGGGTACTTTGCATGATTTCGTCATGCAGCAGTACATGCATCGTAAATATGGTGGTGAGTACTAATTCATGTGCAGGTACAGTAGTCATGCTACAGATTTCTGCCAGCAGTTCGAGCCGTTCATTGCTCATCCTTTCCAGCACGCATAAGCCTCCCCTCCGAATAGCACGTTTTTCGCGTTATAGCGTACAGGTAAGCTTATGCATTGTCCCTGCGCGTGTTTGAAATTGCGAGTAATACTTGATTACCGACAAGTCTGTTCAAATGCTAGCGAGTGATTAGGGGTAATAGGGGCTCCGCAATGGTTGCATGATTTTCCCCGCCTCCCCCAAGCACTGTCCTCGGTAGCACGTACATGGACAAATTCGCCAGTATGTTAATGAACAAATTATCCCGAGTTCCATCATTCCGATGACCCTTTGGTCCGGAAACGAAGCTAACGGCGTTAGCGTTGGCGTCAGCATCCATGGCGAGATGCCTTGAACAAACGAGGCTTTTCCGGCAATGATGAGCAACAATACATATTGCCGCATGGGGCAGGACGCCGCCGATGGTTTCTCACGGTCAACAGAAGCCAAGTACATGCAAGTGAGCGTGCAGACTACGGTACAGGCACTGGCAAAGGGTGGGTGGTATGCCCCATCTTGGCCGGGTTCCGTTGGGAAACAGCAGCATTGACGACAATACAGCCGATGAGACCTCTGCATAGCTAGTATCATGTAGACGAGGGCAGACGAGATACAGCCGGAACGATAGCAGGAGAAGGAGGTTGTGTATCGATGTAGGCCTGGGCCGTCAAGCTACTCAGTAGAAGCATGGTGAGTGAGAGTTAGCTACTGTACAGGCACTCCATTCAACCGTGCAAGCAAGACGATGTATTACGTCATTATGCGTGCAGCTATGATGAATACCTAGTAACACTACGGCCACGGAGTATCGTACTGCAGTTGCAACAACCTCGCAGGCGGTTGAGCTTGGCACTAGAATCGGACACGCGATATGATTAGCGCGGTTAACGCGGGCTATCGCGGCAGCGATCTTGATGCAGCTAAGCGAGCATGCACTTGTGCGGTATTCTGGTAATACCACATTCTGTACAAGTAGACAGTACATGCTTATATGCGGATCATATGCTGTAAGCACAGTACAGTACGAGTACGTGCAAGTACTTATTTGCCAGTACAGTGCGGAGTACAAGTACAAGTTCTTGTGCGGACCACTGGATCACATGTACAGTACTGTACAACTACCATACGGTGTACTCCTTACGTGTACACGTTCACTCAAATGCTCCGTACAAAACTATAGGTGTGAGAGTACTTTCAAGTACTGTCCGGAGTATTACATGCACGTAATCGTATATATATTATTACTGCAAGTACGGGGTATAGAGTACACTGGTACAGCAAGTAATACAGCATCTCAAGTACTCTGTGCAGTTAATGCTTGCCTGTTCTCCGTTATAGTTGTACTATAAGTACATGTACTCCGTAGGTACAGTAAGTATTCTCCATACTTGCACAGTACTCCGTCCTTTACGTAAGTGCAGCTGGGACAGACAGTCTGCGCACGTGATATCGCGCCAGCTCAACGCGTGCGGATCCAACCCAACCGCGATCATCCAGCACTAGGTTGGCCCAGCAAACCTGATCGACTTCACCCACGGATGGTGATGCAAGTGAGCACAGAATGGCCGAATGCAAGACCTTGCTCGACGACTGCCTACTCAGCGACAAGCGGCCGGCAAGCGGCCCAATCATCCACCTCTCGGTTGATTCGCGGCTGACCTTTTGCACAGATCACCTATCGCCTTTTGAGCCGAGCGCTGAACACTCATGTCAACACGGCGAAACGGTGCGTCTTGGTCGTTGTCTCGCCCTGCATCTTGTGCTGACTCGGTGCATAGTATGCTCCATGAATACCACAAGAGCCAGAATGCCCTCCATCCCGGCTCGGTCCACGCGACGTACCTTGTGTACGGACGCAAGCAGAGCAGGCCTCGGCAGCACGATGGTGACGACGTGGAAATGACCAGCTCGATGCCGGAAGCGGAGCTGCTCACAGACGTTCTGCCACCTGAGGTTCTTACCCTCGGAGAAGAGGAGAATCTGGAGGGTTCGTTTGCAACCATGCAGCTTTTGTCGGCCGATTGTCCTCGTTCACAACCCGCTGACCATGTTGGCCGTAGCTATCTTGGCAGAGTATCAAACCGTCACCTCGCTTCACATATACAGTCTTTCCCCCTATTCGCGGGTCAACCGGGCTATTCTCACGGACGTGTCAAAGCCAACGTCCGAATGCTTCAACAAGCAGCACCCAACACCGGTCTTGAATTCCCATGGGAGCATTCAAAACCCACATGTTCGCCGTCGAGATCGCAAGGGGAGCTCCAGGGTCCTACCCAAACCATCACCAACAGCCACCAAACAGGAAGCCACGCCGGTGGATGACAACAAGGGGAAGCAGAAAACGATGCATTCGTCCTCCGAAAGCAAACCGGTGTCGCTTGTGCCGCCAAAAAATGCCACGAGTACACCGAATGCTGCAAGCACACCGAAGCAAGCTCCACCTAGGGGAATCATGCAGTCATTTGGCAAGGCCGTCTCGAGGAAACCTCCTCAGGCCAAGCCCATGGTCCAAAAAGAGGAGGATGCGATGGCACTGTCCGATGATGGCGAGGCCGATGCCTCGGACATGCCGTCTGCCAAAAAGCCGTCGGCAGCGGCAGAGGCCGCAAGGAAATCCAAGAAGGAACGGGAAGCAGAGCTGAGACGGATGATGGACGAGGACGAGGACGAGGTGGAGGGCGAGGGCGAGGGCGAGGGCGAGGGCGAGGACGAGGACGCCGAAGATGAGGAGATGGACGAAGCCTCGGAACCGGAGCCGGAGCCGGAGCCGGAGAGCAAACCGGAAAGCGAACCCGATTCTCAACCGAAATCGAACGAGGCCAAGGAACCCGCGGAGATAATTTCCAGCACGGGGGATGGCCGTCGCAGGGGGAGGCGTCGCGTCATGAAGAAGAAGCGCATCCTGGACGACCAGGGTTACATGGGTGGGTACTATCCTTGCTCTCCCGAGGCCGGTCCCGGGAGGAGACTCGAGCTGACGTACGAGCACAGTGACTATACAGGAATCCGGTTGGGAATCCTTCTCCGAAGAGGAAACATCCGAACCACCACCCAAGAAGGCAACACCAAGCTTGACCCCATCGTCGTCAGGTGTCAAGGCGAAGAAGCCCGTCGCCAAAGCCAGCCAGGGCAGCATCATGTCGTTCTTTTCCAAGAAGTAGGCTAATGTACCGAAGCTCGCTCGGTCAACTTGGGGCCTTTTCCATAGCAGCATCACAATCAAGGACTCGACAAGCCAACATATGCATGCGTATTCGAGATAATGACCACGTACAACACCGCCTCTCCGCACCATGCAAAGTCATATCTGCATACGTCGCATGCGTTCCATACGTCTCTGTACGAGTGTTTGACATTTCAGCACCGTCAACAACACTCTCCTCCACACCCCCACAAAGCTCCATCGAATTTCCGCGTCACATCTTGCACCAGCCTCGTGCTCGCGGGCCATGAACCTGTTTGCACAATCAAGAACAAGGCTCCCTCCTTTCGTCGATGCAGCTTGCGCGACTAAAATGCGGAATCAATAAACGGCCATACATCTGGGCGCCGGGACGATGTACTACCGAGGAGGTTTCGACGGGACAACAATTCCAGGTGCCACTAGCCTTGAGTGACACTCGAGGTTCCCCGATCGTGAGCCCTCCTCGGCGTTGGCTGGGCTGTCGCATAACAACAGCGGGCACTACCATCACCATGTTTGCCACAAGATCACACTACGACCGTTGACCGCGGTGGCCATGCACCTTGTACGATGCGTCAGAGTCGCATTGCAGTTGCCAACGGCTGCTGGTGGCCACTACGTCCTGGCCCGCTAGGTTGAGCATGATGATGGGCATGGTGAGGAGCTTGTGCATCTACGGGATCGGCCGGCAAAGGCCCCTCCCTCCCGAGCCTTCGACTCCCCTAGATGGTGATTTTCCCCCTTTCAGACGAGCCTATCCATTAGTCATGATTCATCTCATTGCAATGCGTAAACAATCGGCGGCCTGGAGGTACGCCAGCCGGGTCGTTCAGTAGGCAAGTGACCGCCATACCCTTTGTCGGTGATTGCCTCATCGTTTGCATTCCCAGCAGCCAAGTCGACCAAACATAGGGGGAGATGGGTGAGCCTCCCATGAACAGCTCATCAAACTTGATACGGCGCCGCTCCCTCCCCAAAAATCAGGTGTGGCTTCCTCTTGGCCAAGTCAAGTATCGTAAAGGCAAAGACACCGTTGGCCCATGCAAACCAGCTGCGCGTGTACTGCCTTGGGTAGTTTATGTCAACGCTCTCGTGTATCAGCCCCAGCCTGGACGAGTTGAGGACAAATTCGAGGCATTCCTTGATCTCATTGTCGTCATCGGACGTCTGCGCCTGAATCAACAAGCTCATCGGCCATGCATTTCGTAGGCCGATGTGGGGTCCTGCGTTGGGGAGAATGAACCTGTCAGTCAAGGCCGACGGACCTCTCCAGTTCTCGGGCGGCTGGTTCGAAACGTACCGCCAATTCCTCTGAATTCCTGTCCTTGGAGGTAGTACGGATTGCCCGTCCTGTCGAGTATCATTCTTCTCGTGTTCTGGTAGATGGCGTCCGTGACGTCGCAGAAGCCCATTACCGGAAGAGCCAAGAGCGAGGGGTAGTTGGCGTCATCCATCAAGATGGACGAGCCATATCCATCCACCTCGTAGGCAAAAACGTCGCCGTATTTTTTGTGCTTGACCACACCATGCTCCATGATGCCTGCTCGGAGCTTCTCGCTCCATTTTTGAAGTGCTTCGGAAGACGACTCCTTGCCCACGGCCTTGAGCAGCTTCGACGTCCGGTGAAGCTCCACCGACATCATCGCGTTCGCCGGGATGAAGAAGCCGAGGATGGTGGCGTCGTCGCTCGGGCGGAACGCGGACCGCACCAAGCCTGTGCCGCCGTTGAGCGGATTGCCGATGCCTTGGAGGTTTAGGGTCTCGGTGCCGGTGTTTGTCCACCGTTGGAAGGTGTAGTGGTTTCGGCTTTGCCGTCCGGATTCCGGATCAAACGTGGGCCGAGATTGCTGTTCGAGCACCTCGACGAGGCCTGCTAGGGCGAGAAACCATCGATCGTTGAGGAAGGTCGTCGACCCCGTGTGTTCGTAAAAGTCGTTGGCGAGAGCGAGAAAATGAGCGAGGGAATCGAGCTCGTACTTGCACTCGAAGACGGAACTCGGCTCGTACATGGGGTGAACAACGTCATCCTGCCCGTTGGACGTGCCCGACAGGTTGCTGATCGGAGGAGGCTGGAAGGCGTTGCAATAAGGAGACTCGATGACGTACTCGGACTGGGTGTTGATGGCCCCCAGGAGCAGGTCGAAGATGGCCGGGTCTTTCTTGGCCAGTGCCTGGTACGGACGTAGCTGGTTCGTCGAGTCACGCAGCCACTCGGCAACAATGTCGCCGGTAATGATGAACGATTGGGGCCCTTGCCAGGCTCCTTCGTCCCAAAGGAAACGAGAGCTCGTGGCGGGGACGGTGCCCGTGTCGTGGCCCTTTGTGTGAAACTTGACCGTCGTATCCGTCGTCGACGGGAAGGTGTTTTCGAAGAGTCTCGCGAGGTCGGGGTTCTTCATCCTCGACGTCATCTCCTTGATGACACGCTCGATCTCGTCCGACTTGAAGGTTCGGCATCGCGGATCGGGTCGTTGAAAGGGGAGGGCGAGCGGTCCTGTGCTCAGAGGTTGGCTGGTGGAGCATGTCTGGTCAGAGAAAGGCCGGCCAGCGCAGGGCTGATGAAGAGGAGAGGAGAGGGAGGTTCAACTGACTGGCTGTACGCTGCGTAGGAAGCGTAGTCAGGGCAGGCGTCGGAATGTCTGCCCAGCGGCGCTTGAGAATCATCGTTGCTGCTCCGTGCCGAAGGGACGGTGAAGGCGAGGCCCAGGACGCAAGACGCGAGCAGTCGGCGCGACGGCGACATGATATTCGAGCGGGATATCCCGCTAGGTTCTCATGCGAAGAAGCTGCCTCCTGGAATTGTGTTGATGCCGCAACGTTGGCCCCATCTGGTTCTAGATGTTGTCGGATGCTGTTGAGACATGGGCAAGGCGGTCGTTTCTCTGCAGATCAGGAGGAAGCTCGTACCAGCTGTGCTGCAAGTAAGTACTTGCTGCGAATAAGGACTAAGTACAGTACAGTACTGTTGCGCAAAAGGTACTTGTGCGGAGTACGGAGTACAAGTACTTGTCCGCCGTACCTGAATTATCACAAGTACGGAGTACTTAAGTAAGTAATATTAATACCTACGGAGTACAGGCTACAAGGACGGAGTACGGAGTACATAATACTTGTAGGTGTTCTCTGTACTGTATCCATACTTGTAAGTACTCTGTAATTACGGAGTACTGCAGTTGTACAGTACAATACAGTACAGAGTACGGAGTACAATTGCGGTAATATCCAGATCTGGAAGTGGCCCACAAAAAGATAGGGACTTTGACAAGGCAGTGCTGTACGGAGTACGAAGTACTCTGTAAGTATTACTAGGTAATTAATCATTAATTACTATTAACTTGTTCCGTACAGGTTCAAGTACATGTACATATAAGTACTGTAAGTACTAGTAGGTGTACAGTAAGTGCAGTACGGTCCGGCGGGCTGGCGAACCAGGGTATCGAATGCTTCGTAATAATTAACAACACTCTGAACACTCTGGTGATACTTAGCACCCGTTCGTAGAACCAAGTATGATACAATTACAAGTACGGAGTATCCGTAAGTAAGTACTCCGAAATTGCGAGCGCTTTAATTAATACTCCGTACTTGAAGTTGGTACTTACAGTACTTACGTATCTACTGTAGAGTACTTCAAGTACAAACAATACCTGTATCATGGTATATTTAAGTACTTACTGAAAGTATTACTTACTTAAGTAAGTATATGCTCAAGCACAGGTTTTGGCAGCTGAGTCAGCTTGTTCTTTCAGTCTCCATTTGCCCTTGGGCAGAACAGAAACCACGACACATATTGCTGTTGACACGCTGTTGGTCCCAACCCGTTGCTGCAGCCATTGTTCCTTCAATTAAGCCGTCACTGCTCTGCCACTATATGTTAGTAACATTCATAGGATTGAGCGGGATTGTATTGCTACGAATAGGGTCGTGAGGTGCCAAAGGATACGCTTCTAATACAGGCTGGCTGCCGCCATCATCGCGGCCAACGTCCACCACATCCATAACGGGTGGCGGATGCGCGACACCCCGGCTTTCCCAGCATCAATCTCACGCAGAGCACGTTGCGCATCGGACCCCTTGAAGTGACACTAGGCAAAGGCGGGCACCGAGTCGTTCCAGAGCAGTTTTGCAACACATGCGGCGGGCGGCCCCAAGGCACTTTTACTCTGCTTTGCCTCTGCGTGCAAGACCCCGGGTCGTCGTGTTGAATAACCAGGACAAATAGGGAAAAGCAACACGGAACGGAATCCGGTTAGAGCGCCCTCGAGCGATGATGCAAAAGACTTTGATGCGTCATATCGCCGTGTTCTCTACCAGGCGCGAGGGACAATGGCATCGAGCCCGCGCCGCGCAGCTACTACCGAGTCTTGGTGTCTTTTGACCTTCTAACGTGCTTGCTATTATTCGTCGCAGGCTTCGGCGCGTATCGATTGGCGTGGTCCACGTCAAAGCCGGGCTTGTATCTGCGAAACAGCAGCATGGTGACCCGGGCGTCTTCTATGCTCGAGTGAGAGCCGTCCTGGATGTCGACGCCGAGAAGCTCCCTCGCAAGCGTCTTCAACGCCGGCTTCCTGCCATTTCCGACCTTCCTGAAAGTCGCGTGTTTGACGGTGTCGCGGATGTCTCTCAGAGGATGGCTGAGCTGCAAGGCATCCAGGTCGTGCTTGATGTCGTGGCCTACCACGATGCGGTCCTTCAAGACGTTGAAAACATCCTGTTGCACGTCGTCAAAGTCTCGGGCGAATCTCATTTCCTTCTGCGACACTCCGCTCACCGCCGTCCTCCAGTCCGTCACCTTCTCCCTCGGCTTCACAAACGAATCATAGACTTGCCTGCCGTGAAAATCCACCATGCTGACTCTCGCCAATACGGATTCGTGGCCTCCAGGGCCGACGCCAACCATTTCGCAGTCTATCGCGACATACTTCCCAATCGAGCTCAGGCTACCGCCCAAGCCTTGGTTGACTCTGTCCTGCTGGGAAGCGAGAAGCATGGAATTGTCTTTGATCCCCAGGCCGTACGCATCAGCCAAGGCCTCGGTGGAAATCTCCTTGTCCGAGGTCCATAGTGCGATGGATGGTGAAGGGCCATCCTTGGGCCCTGATTCCACGCTCGAGCTCTGGACGCCACCCATTCTCGGCCGACTGGTACGTCTATTTTTGCAGATTTTGTGAGGTCGAGCCGAAGCTGGTCGAACGGCTGCCTTGGCTGTGGTTGCCCTCGATGTCTTGCCTGAACGCGACGCCGGGTTGCCGGGTCGTTGCTCCTCCGGACGCTTGGAGGCTCCTTCGGCCTTGATGGCAGATTGAAGCCTTTTCCAATTGGAAGAAAGCTCGACCATTTCCGCGGTCCGAAGGCGTGTGTACTATCGCCGTCGCGCAAGGAGGGAGATTACAGCATGTGAGTTTGGCACTCGTGAACTGATTATCACGCCAAAGGAGGTCATAAAATATGGAGTTGAGGACTATGAAATTTTAGCAATGCATGCGCTCCAACTGCTTGTGCAAATATGTAGGTGTAAGTAATTGCTTGTACGGAGACCTGAGCGAGTCCATGCACTGTACGGAGTATTGCCTGTATTAATAATTGCAAGTACTAGGTACTCAATACAGTATTGTACAGTACGGAGTACGAAAAATACAGGAGGTACTCCGTACTGTACTGTACTTACGGATACATGTACGTACTTTACATGTGCATACTTATCCCCTGTAATACGTGCTTGGCTTGTACAAGTAATAGTTGTACTTGTACTCCGTACTTACTGTACTGTACTCGCGCCGCACCGCTGGACGAGCTGTTTGAGTCATCGGGGCGGATAATTAATGTTCCTGTATTTGTTCACAGCAAAATATGTACATGTGCACCGATAAGGCTCAGGCTATTCCTCCCCGAGTGGCGATAACGCCTCGTCACGCAACATCTGCCAGGCTCCTCGGTTGCGTCACGACATTTTTGCAAACTACGCTCAACGCCTCCTGCCTTGCGGTGACCCTACGGGGTGGTGCGCATTTCGCACATCATGACGGCCAACACGCCGAGCGGCGAGCCTACCGTCGGCTCCGACGCGCCACGTTTAAAGGGCCCGGCCACCCCCGACACGTTGACGACCGGCAGCATCGCATGGGTTGAGAAAGACGGTCAACCCCGGCGAGCGGAGATTCTCAGCATCAAAGAAACGAAAAGCGGCAAACAATTTTACTGCAACTTTGACAACTTCAACAAGCGACTCGATGAATGGGTCCCTGTTGCGCGGATCGACTTCAGTCAGGACGTGGAATGGCCGAATCCGGACAAGGACAAGGCAAAAGACAGCAAGGCAAATAAAAGGCTTCAGTCACAATCCAGGAAATCGCAAGTCTCCAAAAAGACGCAAAGGCGCCCGGGGAAACGTGAGCAGTCGGTCCAGTCGGAGACGACGACTCCTCATCCGTGGTCAGGTACGCCGCCCGCCCCAACCCCCCCGTCCTCATGGCAAGCGTGACTCACGACCAGGACGATTAGAATTTGTCGAATCGCAGTCCCAGCAGAAATCCTCTTCCGCCGGACCGGACAGTGAGCTTCAAGGCCGCACGAGCGTCGAGGCGAGCGCGACACCGGCCGGACCCGACGAGGGGGATGCCGACGAGGAGGACGGAGAAGGCCGGAAGGGCCAGGCGGCATTCAGTCGCGAGGACGAGATCGAGAAGCTTCGAACGTCGGGCTCCATGACGCAGAACCCCGCCGAAATATCGCGAATCCGAAACATATCCAAAGTCCAGTTCGGAAAGCATGACCTGTTCCCTTGGTACTTCTCGCCGTACCCAGAGGTGTTTAGCCAGGAGGATGTCATTTTCATCTGCGAGTTCTGCTTGAGCTACTACGGCGACGATATATCCTTCTCGCGTCATCGAAAGAAGTGCTCTCTGCAACATCCGCCCGGCAACGAGATCTACAGGGACGATTACGTGTCCTTTTTCGAGATTGACGGTCGTCGACAACGGACGTGGTGCAGGAATCTTTGCCTCCTGTCCAAGATGTTTCTCGACCACAAGACGCTCTACTACGACGTCGATCCGTTTCTGTTTTACGTCATGACGACAAGGAGCGACAAGGGTTGCCATGTCGTCGGCTACTTTTCCAAGGAAAAGGAGAGCGCAGACTCGTACAACGTGGCGTGCATCCTCACCCTGCCGCAGTACCAGCGTAAGGGGTACGGCCGACTGCTGATTCAGTTCTCGTACGAGCTGTCCAAGATCGAGGGCAGGCTTGGGTCGCCGGAAAAGCCGCTGTCGGATCTTGGCCTGCTCAGCTACCGGCAGTACTGGTCCGAAAACATACTCGACTTTTTGCTGGGATACAACGAGCGAGACGACAAGGTGACGATTGAGGCTATTTCGACGGCATTGGCCATGACGACACAAGACGTCGAGCATACGCTTCAGGCGATGCGGATGCAAGTCTATCACAAGAGCGACCACAAAATTGTCATTCCGAACAAGCTGATTGAGCAAAGGGAGAAGCAGAAGCTGAAGCAGAAGCGAGTTCTGGACCCCATGAGGATACAATGGAAGCCTCCCGTCTTTACCGCCTCGAGCCGGACTTGGGGATGGTGAAGCTTGGCTGCCAGTGGGCCTGTCATGACGCCGTTGAGCCCACGGCGTCATGTCTCTTGCGGCTCCTGTTTTGGGCATTCGTTTTCTACCCGACGAATGGGAGGCGTTATTGTGAGTCTAGGAGCGATGGCAACTCTCGTTTTCTCCAGGGTATGCGTGTAGAATACGAACTGCTGCGGCGTGGCATGTCTGCCGTGGAGCGCATCGGTCTCTGCACCAACCATGAAGGGTCGGTCCCCATTGACTGCACGTTGCGGATACTAGCCTGCTGCTCAGTAATTTCGGCATCTCGCACCTACTGATTAGCCGATGTGATCTGACCATCTGCAAATAACCATGGTCGCACATGTGGCCTTTAGGGAATGAGAATGAATTCATGTTTTGTACTCCATCGACCGATGGCGTGCTCGTGATCGAGGCCATCACCAAGTACGGGGTACGCCTGGCACTCCTTGTACAGGGGGGGGGAGGGGGGGACTGTGTGATTTGCACTCCGTACTGTACTTACATGTACTTACTTGCAGTAATACAGTACAGTACTAGTCCGTACTCCGTACAGTGCACCAACTCTCGAAAGAATCCCAGTCAGAGGTACATCGACTCCCCTGCTAAGTACGCCGTACTTCAAAGGCTGTGCTACACTTTATTCACATACCATTTCTTGTCCTCTGTACGCGTCAGAACACGCTGGAATCATGTCGTCCCCAATGCTCGCCATCAAGCATAACCGCACTGCCGAGAAATCTGAGGCAGTACCAAATTTGCTCCCATGCCGTGTCCATCACACAGGGTCCGTCGACCCTGTCGCGTCATTTTGGAATCCAAACGAAACAGAAGGTGACTTCCGGCTCGCCATCCCTCGTCCAGTACCAGCAGACGATTTGTTGCATCAGACTGCTGACCATTCCTAGGTGCAAATAAAACTGCGTATTTTCGTGGAAGAAAACTTCAAAGCAAGACGGTGCTTCTTCCCGAGCGATATCGAGGCGCCATTGTTGAACGCGAGGCTGCCAGTAAGGGCGAGAGACAACCAGTCTACAATGGACACGAGGACGAACAGGCCGAGTCTCCGGCAACGGAAAACATGGTCCTCACTGCCCATTTCGACAAGATGGAGGTTTGGTCCCACGACGCCGTTTCCGACTCGGCATCCGACCCGTACCAGAGGGCCATCGAGGAGTGGCTGGGAGTAGCCGAGCAGGTATTGAGACCTCGCGAATGGTCAAACTCTTTGCGATTGCTGACAATACTGGTAGATTCATTCATATCCCAACCAAGTCGACACGAACAGTTCGGAAAAGTAACGGGATACTCGGGATGTCAAGCCTCACATGAGACGATAGGCGACGAAGCGATCAGCACGGCAAGAATGCGGGCCAAATATGGCTTTGCGTGGCCTCCGAAAGCGCCATGAGCGGAACACGAGGCATTCACAATGAGCATGCCACGCCAACTGTACGTCGATGCTACCTGTGTCGGCACTCCCACACAAATGCCCCTGCATGGTCAGTTTGCTTTCCTAGTAGGCAGCTATGGTCATGCAGAAAACAAAAACGCAAGCTGGCAAGACTCTCGGAGCAGCGGCCTGCAGGGTTCTTTACATCACTTCACACGAGCGTGGAACGGTCCAGTTGCGTCCAAGGTCCTGCCAACTACTTGACTAGCGAGGATGCCTGGGAAGCAAACGACGGTACATCAGAGGCTACGGCTATGCAACGAATTATGAAAGATGGATGCATTTTACAAGACGAATCTTTGCCGATATCTTTGGTAGATGTTGGAGTGTGATGGATGGATGGGCAGATCATCAGTTGGGAGCTAATCGTTGCCAGTCCATCCGCTGTACTTACAGCACTCACAGCACTCGGTACAGTAGGCCTGGCCTGTAATCGCATGACACTTGCCCCACTGGCGGGTGCCGAATCAATTAAAGAATTTCGTGGCATGAACGCGCCGAGACGCGACAGAGACGCGTGCCCAGAATCTGTCCACTAGGAGGAACTAGTGCCTGCTTGCTAGTGAACCCCTCAATGAACAATATTTCGTCATCATCATCGCCCTCACCGTCCTTTTCGCCCTCGCCGTTCTTTTCGCCCTCGCTCGCGCACGAAGCAGTGTCGATCCTCTCACGCCTCCTTGACCGTTTCGATCCGCCAGCGCTCACTTCGCCGAGAAACAAACGGCCTTGGAAGTCAGCTGCTCAAAGCCGTCTCCCTTCCGTTGCGTCGTCAGGAGGATACGACTCTTGCCATGGCTGCCTCGAGCGAAGCCGGCTACATGATGTCGGACGCGCCGTCGATGCTTCCGGCAGCACAGAAACGTCCTCTCGAATTCCCATCTTCCTCTTCAGCCCGGCCCCGCGGCCCGCCGTCGGAGAACCCTGGAGCGCCCAGCGAGGATGGAGGGGATGGCTTCGCCGATGACCAAGTCCCCAGGAGCTCACGCATACCCGACGCTGCCAATATTCCCCGCGTCGAGGACAGGATCGGATCGCTCGTCCAGGAGCACTTTGAGGCATTTATCGAGAGGTGAGCCTAGATCGCATGCCTCGCACTTGTGGGCCTGTGGCATTCTAATTCGGGTCAACAGCTTCATCGAGGATCCTCTCTCCTCGGGCGCACCGACGTCGAGTGCCGCCACGACGGACAAGTACTACGTTGCCCAGATCAAAGGAATGCGTAGCCTGCAGCTCTCCACCTTTTACATCGACTACAAGCATCTTGCGTCGTGGGAGAACGGCAGTCTGGCCGATGGCGTCATGCGCCAATATTACCGATTCCAGCCCTTCCTCACCGCGGCCCTCCATAACATGATCGCCAAGTACGAGCCCCAGTACTTTCGCGAGCATCGTCAGCCCACAGCCTCGAGCAACTGGACTTCCTCGGGCGCCAGCCAAGTCGGCTCCACGAGCCGTGGCGATTCTTCCCATCGAAGGAACGGCCATCAGCAGACCGACAAGCTCTTCTCCATCGCGTTTTACAACCTCCCTCTCGTCTCCCGCGTCCGCAGCCTGCGCGCGGCCAATATTGGACAGCTCCTCTCCATCTCCGGCACCGTGACGAGAACGTCGGAAGTGCGACCCGAGCTGTCCATCGCCACCTTTGTCTGCGAGTCGTGCCGAGCCGTCGTCCCCAACGTCGAGCAGACGTTCCGATACACGGAGCCTACGCAATGCCCCAACCGGACGTGCTCGAACCGGGTGGCCTGGCAGTTGGACATTCGTCACAGCACTTTTGTCGATTGGCAAAAGGTTCGCATCCAGGAAAACAGCTCCGAGATCCCGACGGGGAGCATGCCGCGAACGCTAGATGTCATCTTGCGAGGCGAGATCGTTGACCGCGCAAAGGCGGGCGAAAAGTGCATCTTCACCGGCGCCTTGATCGTCGTCCCCGACGTCAGTCAGCTCGGCCTGCCGGGCCTGCGGCCGTCTGCCGTCCGGGACGATCGCGCCGCTCCCCGAGGCGGCGACGCCGGCGGCAGTGCCGTCACTGGCCTCAAAGCCCTCGGCGTTCGGGACTTGACGTATCGACTGGCATTCCTGGCCTGCATGGTCGTCACGGACACGACGACGAACGGTCAATCGACCGCCAGTGGTGTGGCCGACGTCGTGAACGCCATGACGCAGAGCAACGCCAACGACGGTGACGAGTCCGTCGAGGAGGCCCAAGCCGCCATTCTCGCTTCCCTGAACCCTTCCGAGATTGAAGATCTGAGAGCCATGGTGCACGGTCACCACATATACTCGCGAATGGTGCAGTCCATCGCCCCCATGGTCTACGGTCACGAGGTCGTCAAGAAGGGAATCCTTCTCCAGCTCATGTCTGGCGTCCACAAGAAGACGGCCGAGGGTATGCAGCTGCGAGGCGATATCAACATCTGCATCGTCGGCGACCCATCGACCTCCAAGTCGCAGTTCCTCAAGTACGTCTGCTCGTTTGCGCCGCGAGCCGTCTACACGAGCGGCAAGGCGTCCTCTGCCGCCGGTCTCACCGCCGCCGTCGTGAAGGACGAGGAGACGGGCGAGTTCACGATAGAGGCCGGAGCTTTGATGTTGGCCGACAACGGTATATGCGCCATCGATGAGTTCGACAAGATGGACATTGGCGATCAGGTGGCCATTCACGAAGCCATGGAACAGCAAACAATCTCCATCGCCAAGGCAGGCATACAGGCCACGCTCAACGCGCGGACGAGCATCCTTGCCGCCGCCAACCCCGTCGGCGGCCGCTACAATCGCAAGACGACGCTGCGGAGCAACATCAACATGTCGGCACCCATCATGTCCCGGTTTGATCTCTTCTTCGTCATTCTGGACGAGTGCAACGAGCAGATAGATCGACATCTTGCCGAGCACATTGTCGGCATTCATCAACTGCGCGATGAGGCAGTCACCCCCGAGTTCAGCACGGAGCAGCTTCAGCGGTATATTCGCTTCGCCCGCACATTTCGACCCGAGTTCACCAAGGAAGCAAAGGAGGTGCTCGTGGAGAAGTACAAGGAGCTGAGAGCAGACGATGCTCAAGGAGGCGTCGGCAAGAATTCGTACCGCATCACCGTCCGCCAACTTGAAAGCATGATTCGCCTGAGCGAGGCCATCGCCAAGGTCAACTGCGTTGATGACATTGCCCCCGAAATGGTAATCGAGGCATACGACCTTCTCCGGCAAAGCATCATATCCGTCGAGCATGATGACGTTGAAGTCATTGACGAGGAGGAGGAGCCGCAAGATGGCGACTCATTGCGTCGAGCCGCCGACGCCGCTTCTCGGGGACCCGACAACGAAGTCGCTGCCAGCGAGGAAGGACTACAGCCCGCTGGCGAAACCAGGGGGAAGCACACCATCTCATACGACAAATACGTCAAAATGGTCAACATGTTTGTTCAGCACATCAACGACGGCGAGAGTGGAAGCGGCGATGGGGTGAAAGGTGATGAGCTCTTGAGCTGGTATCTGGAGCAACAAGAGAATGAGCTGGAGGATGAAGACGGTTACCATGCCGAGAAAGCTCTCGCCAGCATGGTCCTCAAGAAGATGGTCAAGGTTCGTCTCTCGTCGTATCTCCCCCCCTTGTCCCGGTAGGATGAATACTGACATGAGAGTCACAGGACAACATTCTCATGGCCCTCAGAGGAGAGGGTCTTGACGCTGAAACTGCATCGTCCCTTCCGACAAATGTTATCTACGTCCTGCATCCCAACTGCGCAGTCGAAGAGTTTTGAGGTAGACACGGTCATCGTATTGATGGCATTTTGTAGCCTGGAAAGAATCACGAACAAAAAACACATGAATGAAGGACAGTTTAGCGACCGGACTAGGTACCTCATCGAAGAGTCTTGCTGGTTTGGATGATTCCATCTCTGGCGTTTGGGTGCGGCAACTTTCGAATGGATGCCTTGGAGATGGAACATGCGCCTGCGGAGCATACGCATTTGCGGCAATCATGTCGCCTTCGACTGGTGGGCGCAATCTTTGATAGCAAACCACGGTTTTGTAGAATATTAGTATCAGCCAAAATCCAATCCCAATTGGCCTCACACAATGCTCCCTGGGGCATTTTCTCGCCCCAGGACTACCCAGCACAACATGGTACCGAGTGAGGTGGGTTGGTTTGACTGGTCGATTCTGCACGGGGGTGGCGAGATATATTGAGTTTTGCCCCTGATGATACTTTCCGAACAACAAAGTAAACACGTCTCAGACAATGCTCCCGCAGAAATACGTCAAGTCTCCCAACGTCTACGGGCCCCATAAGCCAAAGGAGATGATTTGGAGATATGGTCAAGGTGCTCAACGTCTGCAAAGAAAAACACCACGAGTTCATTGTCGATATCTGCCTGCCTAAAGCTACTCGCACACGGCCTTGTGCGAACCCACAAACAGAGGCCAGCGATACGCTCGCCTTCTTCAAGGCACACGCACGGCTGACAATGGCCGACAATGGGGTCTGCCTGACAGTGCCGAATACCGCCCTGCAAAACATGTACCCGCACGCCCAAACTAAAGTCGTACACGCCGTCTCAGGCCTCTGAACGAGGCCAGGAGGGCTAACACCCATGCATCCAACATGCAGCGGGCTTCGTAAAGTTCTATCGACCCGAGTCCCGGCCACAGGGGAAGCATATTATCGTACCGTAGAAAGCTGTCTTGTGGTTTCGGTCAGGAGCAGCTGTAGATTCGAACGGGGGGCACCAATGTCCGAACGGCATCGGATCGTGTGAGGCATGCGAATCTATAGTGACAGCGAAGGAAGCGCATTTGGCGGAGCATGCGCCGTTCGGTTCCAGCCATCCGAGCCTCTGGGCCGGTAGGAACCTTGACCACCACGGCTTGCACTGCTGCCTGAGCCGGCTTCGCCGCCGTTGTAGTGAGAAGTCGACTCCCGCTTCGGTCCTCGTGATCCTTGGCCGGAAGGTCGATGTCGCGGCGAGGGTCTGCCGTGTCCCCCTCGGTTTCCTCGAGCCGTGGAGTGGGGGGCTGTCACGATTCTGGCGTCAGCCATGCCGGGAAACAGGATTCTCACGGCATTGCCACCGCCAACTTCCGATCCAATGTAAAAAGGTTCCATGATGGACGCCTGGACATGAAATCGCTTCGGAAGGGACTTCGCTTGGGCGACAGCAGGCTGCCACGCGGCCTCCGGCGCTCTGTGCGGAAGTCGAATCTGGGGCAGCGACCCCATCTCCTGCTCCTCGAAGCATTCCTCTGCCATTGGCTTCGAGACGGAGTGCTGATGATTGGCGGCGGCGCGTGTGCCCGGGATCGCATTAGGCAACGACACGGTGGCAAGGTCATCGTGCGTGACATGGTCCAGCATGCTCCTGCTTGCGGCATCGACGCCTATCTGTTTCGACATGCCAGCCTTTCCCACCCTGTTGAGAAGATTGTCGAACCTGTCTTGCCACGACCCTCGGGGGGTGTCACCCTCTGGATAAGGAGCCTGTCCGTGGACGGGGGGGACCCGAGCAGAGTCCTTTCCGGCATAGCGAGGCGACCATCCCACGGGAGCGGCATGCTGCGGTGGTGCTTGGGATCCCCTTGCCGCAGGGGGGAGCTTCACCACCGGCTGCGGCTTCGGGAAGGAAACATGAGGGTTCGCCACGTTGCCTTCGTAGGCCGGGTGCCCTTCCATGGTAGGCGGGGGGGGCGATGGCGAGGCCGGACGCGTGGGTTCCGCAGCGGCGCCCGTCTCCTGTCGGCCGTCCTTGCTGGGGAAGAATCTCGAGGGTCGGGATTGAGAGGGCGCCCCCGAGCCGGCCTGGGGAAGCATCAGGCTCTTGCCGGAGCCAATGACGCCGGAGTTTGCGGACGGAGGGGCTTCCTCAACCGGCGCTCTGCCGCTGGCGAACTTCTCCTCCGGTGCTTTCCAGGAGCGAGGTTGGTGCGAGTGAACCTCGACAGCGGCCGCAGTTCGCCTCGTGCCATCCCCTGGGAGATGAACGGGCCGCCAAGTATCCTTGATCGAGGGTTGGACATCCTCCAGGGGCATGCCTTGCTCGGCCAGCTGACGATCCCGGCCCGCCCTCTCGGCCAACCGCGCGGCAGCCATCTTCTTATCGTTGTCGACAACGGCGGCGACCCATTTGCTCGCCAGCTCCGAGCCCGTGGCAGCATAGCGTGAACCGTGAGGACCGATTGGCGCCTGCGTCTGCGCCTGCATCTGCATCTGCGCCGGTCCATTCGAGGGCGCCCGTCTATTGTTCGGCGGAGCGATGGGTGCAGGGCCCTTGTGGCCGGGTGCCGACGTCACGGTGGCCCCAGGAACCAAGCCGAGGTCGGAATCGAAAGTGCCATTCCCGAGGCCACGGTCGTTATCAGGAGAACCCCAAACATTCCGCAGCGGCGGCGAGGCTCCCGCAGCCCAGGAGGTGAATCTTTCTGGGCGCGGTCCCTGGCCGGCCGCCCATGGGTCGGCACGCTTCACTTCCTGCCCACGAGGACGGCCGGGGTCCGGGCCGGCGGGTGTTCCGGTTTCAACCTTGGGCGATTTCGAGATGGCATCGGTGGCCGCCGGTGCATCCTGTCCCGTGGACTTTTTCGTATTCGAATCCACGCCAGGTTTGCTTCGTTCTTCGCCAGACAGCTGGCTCGGTGGTCGCGCGACGGTGGGCTGCTGCCGCTGCTGGATCTGTGTCGGCCTCGGGTCATCGTCCTTCGAGAGCAACCTTTTGTCGCTCTTCTTGTCCGGCGGGGGGCCCAGAGCATCCAGCTTCTTCTGGATACGCTCCCTCTTCGCTGCCTCCTCACGCACCTCCTCTTCTTGGCGTCGTTTTCTGGCGAGCTCCACGCGTTCGCGCATGAGCTTTTTCTGGTATTCGACCTCGTCAACCATCGCCGGCTGCACGGGTGCTGTCGATTCCGTATTTCCATCCAAGGATGTCGACTCGTTCTGCGGTACCGCAGCGCCGGCGCCCGTGGGAGACATTGGCGCCCACCCTTGGTTCGTAGGCTGCGACTGGGAGGTGGCGGGAGGATGTCCCGGAGCGACGGAGCTCCCGGTTGAACCCGTGAGAGATGCCCTTCGGGTGTTGAGCGAGTCGAAGGGCGATTGCATGGAACCGTCGCTGCCCTTGCCCATGCGCTGGGCGTATGATCCGCTGCCGCCGCTCACGTTGGATGAGCCGCGACGGCGCGCAAAAGGTACGTCATGCGACGTTCGGGATGTTTGGAACGCGCTGGACGGTTCGGCCGGGCGATCTGCGGGCACCGTATGCGTGCGCTGCAGCAGCGCCGGCTGCTTGGCGTATGGATCGATTCGTACGGAGGCGCGCCGGTCAGAAACAGGCTCATAGCGTCCGGAGTGTGAGTTATACAGCTCTCTGGCACCGTGGCTTTGGCCATCTCTCCAAGATGACCGGTTGAAATCGTCGGCGGCAATCTCCTTGAGCTGCGTGGTCGCGCCTTTGACGGGTCCACGAGCAAGGTTTGCCGCGTCTGCCGAGGCGGGCGATGCCCTGTCGACGGGAGGCAGTACGGCCCAAGGAGACTTCGCGGCCGCCGGTGGCGGAGCCGGCTTGGCCACGAGAGCTGGCTTCTCCTGCGAAGCAGGCTTCAGTATGAGCCCCTTGCCCGAGGTGAAGCTGCTGCTTGGCTTCGGCAGGGGAGAAGCAGCCGACGCAGGAGGAGCTGGAGACTTGGGCTTCTCCACCGATTGGGGTTTGGGTGCGACGGGAGCGGTGTCGGGAATCGGCGTCAACTGCTCATCGAGGTGTGGAAGCGTCGTTTTGGTGCCATCACCCCAGGTGATGGCATCCGGTGCCCAGTCGTCGTCGTCGTCGTCGATATCGGCCCATTTGTTCTGTCCCTGCGCATCTTCTTCATTGAGGCGACTAGCCATATGAATTCCATACTTCTTAAGCTCTTCATCTGTAAATTTCTTTGGTTCGGGCGCTAAGCAAGCCAGTGTTAGTCGTCATTCACATGACGGTCGACGGGCACGACCCAGGGCACATGGTGAAACATACGCCGGTTCTTGTTCCAAACAACGCTGGGGTCCGGGGCGGATGCCGGCTTCCCACCGTTGACCACGGAGGAGAAACGGGGGGCGGAATCTCGGCCAGCGTTTCCGGCTTTTACGACGAGCCGGGGGCGTGAAGCCGACAGGGTCGACGATCCGGGTGGCGGAGTGCTCGAGCCTGCGGCGGGCCTGTCGGTCGACTTGGGGGCATTGCTGCTCGGGCTCGACTTGGAGGCGAGAAACGTCTTGTTCACCGAGACGGCCTTGAACGTGGCAGGCTTCTTGGCAACGCCGCCGGTCCGGCCGTGGCCTTTGTCGTCGTCCTTTAGCCTTGCCCAGTCGGTGCGCGAGGCGTCCGTATCCGAACCGCCGCTCAGGCTGGCATCGGCAGATTTTTCTTGCTCCTCGACACTCGTGATGCGCTTGTTTTCAATGTCGTCGACAGCAGCCGCCGGGTTGCCATTTACATTCGGCTCTTGAAGAGCGGCATGCTGAGCTGCGTCGGACTGTGCAAGGAAAGGGCAAGCTGCGTCAGCATCCTTTCTCGAAGGCACCCGATGCAGGCGACGGAGAGCGCGCCGCGGAGAGTGGGGGGGGGTATGCATGCTTGGAGACTGGGAGGAGGACTCACGAGCCGGGAATCAGGTGCGGCAGAAACATCAGCAAGCTCGTCGGCTGAGGCACCTGTTGCCATCATCCGGTTGTCGTGCCAGGCGGATGCCGCTTGTCGTGCGATGATGATGGGATGGCCAGCAGCGTGAGAACCCCCAATGATGCACCGCTTCGTCGTCGTTACACAGGCTTCGGGGGGGGGTTCGCGACGGTCCGAGATGGAGATCGTCTTCGCTTCGTGGCAACAGAGGGAAGAATCGTCGCCGCGTCGATCTTTGGGCAGCGGTGGGAGACTTGGCTTCGGGACTCGTGGTCGCCGTGACAGTGATCGCGACGGCTAGAGACCGCTGGAGGACGGCGATGGACACCGTGACTCGATCGCTGTCGGCCGGAATATCGTGCGCTCTCCAGGCACGCAGCCTCAAGGTGAAATTACGTCTCGGCGGCTGACGTCTGAGGAGAGGGGGGGGAGGGAGGGGGGGGTGAGAGTCGCGGGAGTCAGTCGCTGTGCGTGACCGTGGGTATGGGGTTGAGGAACGAAGAATCAAAGTTCAACCTTGGAGGTTTGATGCTGCTACCCTGCTGCAAGTTCAGGACTAGTGAGTGGGTGGGTGAGACGGCCGGGACCTGATTTTCGGACGTGCAATCCCATGGTTCCGGCCTAGCGCACTCCTTACAGGGGGATGGTGGGGTCATTGCAGTGAATGCAGTGAATGCGAGCCCGCTAAGCCGCCGAGGACGAGCCTCTGCATGCACCATAAAAAGCAATCTACAGTGCTGTGGCCCCTAGTCTTACGGCGTGCTCCGGGTAAAGTGCTGTTCGTGGTAATAATGCGGGCTATCTGGCCTGGAATTGCTTCGGCGACTGCATGCCCATGAACCTGTACATGAACCTGTACGGTATTAATATCTGGTAAACCGAAGGGATTACTTTCATTTCCGTATCAAACTTCAAAGCAGCACGGCGGCAGGCATGGAATATCGCTGCGTCGAGAACGAAGGAATGCATGGGCGTGCATCGCCAATAGCTCCAACGCCCTCCGTACAATGCGCACAATCAGTATCACCCCCCCCCCCCCCCCCCGTACTCCGCAGTGGTTCCTGAAACTCCCGAGCTGGCGAAGATGCGTACATTCATCATACAAGGAACAATGAGCGTTGTTCGCTGCCAACAAACCCCCACGCTACATCGAGAGGGTATCACGCAGCCATCGTCTGAAAACACCCGTCGATGCCATACGTTCCGGCCCCTGGTATGTCTATCGTTCACGTGGTCGTCGTCACTTCTAGCCAGACACACAATCTCCCGTTTCCAGTCGGAATATACATGGCACAATGGCCATGAATGGTACGAGAGATGGAAAGACAAGATTTTCGTCGGCACGGGTAGTACAGCGCGTGGTAAATTGAATCACGGGAGACGACGTCCATGCACTCGAACCCAACGTACAACTTGGTCTGTGGGGTGCGTGTGCGAGGCAACCCGCCTAGAGGCTTAGCATTTATACAGACTTCTGCCACTGCCTAACAACAAGCCAGACCCAGATCCTCGTGCTTTAGTGGGCATTGTTCTTGTGGTGGCCTAATTCGAAAGAGACGCGTCAGTGATTCCGGTGCAACTGTATCGCAGCGGAAATCGGGGATCCTCACGCAGGTGGTAGTAGTAGTTCTGAGCATAACCAATTCCGATCAGGAACACAAGCGCGTGAATGATGGCTGTAAAACCGGCCTTCAGTAACCACGTTATACCGACGCAATCGCGGAGCATGACGTACGCTGGACAGAGGTCTTCTTGCCAAAGTATCGTGCCTGATATCGGCCGAGGAGGCCTTTGGCCTTTATTTCCGGAGCGGCACCTCGGGGGAGCTTCTCGTAGAAACTGACGACACGCTGCATTCGCAGAGCATCTGGGGCACCGCCAATCGCCTATGAACCACGGGTCATCAGCCGTTCATGTTCTGCGAGTTCAATATTGTCTGTTGCGAGTTTTGTCCGTCGGCAATTCCGATCCAGCTCCATGCCGCATCCCAAAGCAGCAAACGATGGGGAGAAAGGGGAAATCGAAAAAGTAATCGAATAATCTGCGCGTCATACCTTGGGCGAGGCAACCTGATTCAGAAAATGTCAGTAACTAAAGGTCGGCAGCGGCCTCCACGAATTCCGGCGAATCTCGGAACGAACCTTGGGGGGGATGAGCGTCGAGAGCGCTCGGCGAGTGACGAAACTCATGGTTCGATTATTTGATAATGAACCTGCGAAACAGAAAAGTGCGACGGCGATCTCGTCGATGTTCTAACGGACGCTCAGCGGCAGGCTTTAAAGTACGTAGTCGATTAATTGGAAGATGACCAGCCGCGATGAGGTTCTTTCGGAAAACCAACTGGCTTCGGTAAAATGTCGCTTCGCATTGGCCAATCAGCACGCCCCATCCACAAGCTCCATAATCATCGAGCAACACCACCACATTTAACCTCCAGGACCATCCAGCCTATGCAGACAATAGCATCGCCAACAGAGACGTTAGCATCATGGCGACCCTCCGAGTGCAGTGCGCCAGAAGGCTACTCCGAAATGCCACTCCTTTTCCAGTCCTTGCCTCCGCGGTCCCCCGACGATTCCAAAGCGATGTGGCGAAGCCGGCCAGCGATGCCTTGACAACGCCAGGCCATAACCAGCCAGATTACAGTATTCCTGCTGACAAGGCGACCTCGTACGCCAGACATCTTGACCATCTCTTCGAATGTCAGAGGCTAATGGTACTGCAAGGACATTCACCCCGCTACCAAAGTCAGTACAAGACGGCAGCGAGAAAACACTGCCGGCAGGCTTCATATCCGGTGCTCCGATGGAACTACAGGCTCGGACGGTCCGGTCAGTTTTGCCCCGTCCCCGTTGCGCCATCATTTTCTCGCCATACTAACACGTACGTTTCAGCATCTACAAAGAGGCAAAGCCCGCCACCCAGTCTGGCCTCTTCAGAGGGCTCCACTGGCGCATGGACTGGGATATTCTGCCCAAGGGTCACCGATGGGAAAATCCTCTGATGGGCT
Organism: Drechmeria coniospora; assembly: GCF_001625195.1. Taxonomy (NCBI): domain Eukaryota; kingdom Fungi; phylum Ascomycota; class Sordariomycetes; order Hypocreales; family Ophiocordycipitaceae; genus Drechmeria; species Drechmeria coniospora. Next base: position 11,765,785 of record NC_054389.1, on the reverse strand, counting down.
GGCAATCCTCAGGGGACGTCATGCAAGGGACGCACATGAATTTCAGCAGCAAGGAGGATGCCATCCACTTTGCCGAGAAGCAGGGCTACGAGTACTTCGTTCAGGAGCCCAATTCGCGCAAGTTTACCCCCAAGGCTTATGCCAACAACTTCACCTACACTCCCGGAAAGCTCAAGCATATTCGGACAAAGTAATAGCAACTTGCGCGTAATATTAATCAACAAGATGCTGTGGTTTTGTGTCAAGTTTCCTTCAGTGTTGCAGCTCTCAATTTGCATGCCCACGGGCGCACGGACGGGCAAGCACGAAAAAGCTCGCATCGTTCATTCAAGACTTGTCCGTCGTTGAACTGACAAGCGTTGCCTTGTACAACGCCAAACACATAACATTCGCTAATCGTAAGGTATCTCATAACCGCATCTCCGCTGTTGAAATGCAACCGTAACGCCTCATGTCTACCGTACCCATCATATTGCTCGTCACACAACCTTCTCAGGCCGTTCTTGCTTCAGTTCGTCACCATAGGTTCATGCCCATTCTCGACGCCGAACAAGCGTCCGCTTTGGCCATCAGGCTCGTCACCTCGGAGGCCAATATCCAAACGGTCGGGGAGTCCCAACCCCTTGTCTCGAGCCGTGTTCTCGGCCCAGGCTCGCATCCGCACAAGGTGACGAATGGCGGCCTCGCGTCTTGCCGACTGCTTCGCAAGGATGGCCCGATTTACGCTGTCGGCCGCATCACGACGCAAGTCCGGATCCAACAGGGAAGCGAGCTGTGGTTCCAGCTTGTCTGGAGGGAACAATAGTAACGCCATCGTCCTTTCCAGCTCTGCCAAAAAGTGCGGGTTTCCCGGAGCACGAGGGCCGAGCTGATCCGTGGCAAACTTCAGGGCGGGGCCGATATCATCGCCAGATGCACTGCTTGAACGGATGAGCTCAACGAGCTGAAGACGCAGCAACGAAAAGTGAAGCGCTTCGTCGTCATCCAATATCTTTGCGCGCAGTTAGTAAATCGATCGGGCAAAGAAACGAGCGCCATGGGTTTAATTGGAGGTACAAGGGAAGTCATAAAAAAGTGGTGTTTCTCATCACTGGCCAGCAAGCTGGCACTATGCGTGGTGCATGTAAAACTCGGAATTTAATCATGAAAGAAAAGCACCCAAGAACACGAGCGAAGCTTGGAACAAGACATACCTGAGGGTCCAGTTCGTTAAGGGTCTCGATGGCAGCTTGAATGTCCCCGCTGTGTATGAAGCTTTGAATCTCCTGCCTAGCACGGATCGAAGTTTCATCCTGCTGGGGTTGGAGGTTGGCTTCTCTGGAAAACTTGGCGGCCGCGTTGGGATAGCCTTCCATTGTCAGGTAATCCAATATCAGGGCGTTGATATCACTTGAAAATCGTTAGCAAGGCGGACGCCAAATACGATTTCAGTGCATTCAGCATAGAAGTGGTAGGCAGGTTGTTCAGACTGGATAAATATCGTTTCTCCGCATGGGATTGCTAGGAGAGATTCCCATTGATAGAATAATCATCATGAAACCTTGGAAAAGCCAAAGGTGGGAAGGGTAAACGAGAAGAAATAGAGCATACCTTTTCGGAGATTTAACCTCTTCGACCCGTCTCTCGAAAGAATGTTTCGCGGGCGTTGCCGTCGATGCCGTGGACGTCTAGATGTGGGCCGTCAGTGGCCGCTCACCACCATACTGTATTGCATACATTGCGCGTGCGCATGACATACCATGATGAATAAGAGTTTCGATCGCAGGGGCACGGCAGAGCAGAAACCTTGTTGCAATTGCAAGCGTAATCAATGTTGGGACTGGACAATTTGATATGCGTAACGGCAGCCAGGTTGGGCCGAATTATCAGTCCAGCACATCGGGAGGCGACATGTGGAAGCAAAGCTGTCGTAGCAATGCTGGGGGGCACGTATCAACCTATATTTGGGACGTGGCGCTCGTGCAGAGAGTTCTTGGGATGAAGTTCGATGCACCAGGTTGGAGCAGATAGTTGAAGAGGTATGTTGGAGAGAAGAATAAGGAAGAAGAAGGTAGCTGTGTCCCATTAGAGTGGCAGATTTGTTTTTGCAGTGCCCGTATGTGCACTACTCCACTCTACATGACCCAGCTAACCGAGATTGAAATTGTTACTAAGCAGCATAGTGCGAAAACGGACAGCATATTTATTGTTATTACTATCCCCCACGGCAAATCTGCATGGTGCACCTCGCAGCCTATCGTCTCAATATAATGTACTTATTTATTGTCTCATGACCTATAATACTACGGCAACTCTAAATTTTTGTCCTATAATTCGTGAGACATAAGTTGGAAAGCATATCGGATTGTATGGTCCATTGTCGTACAGTAGACGGAGTATTCAGGTAGTGAAAATGACTGGGGAGTCAAAAATGCTAGCACTTAAATACTTGCGGTAAACCCACAGTGCAATAATTCAACTCCGTACACTGTACTCCATAAGTACAAGTACTTACTTGTACCGCGTACCAACAGTGGACATATCGTACATATACAGCACAGTGCATGTTCGAGCAAGTACGGCCGCATCCGCCAGCTGGTTACCTAGCCGAGGTACAGCGGTGCTTCCTGGACAATGGGAGGAAGAATTGTAGCCGGCACATCGGTCCATCTCCAAGGCCTCAATCAACTCGATTCCCTCAGTCTGCTGGAAATTCCCTTTTCTCGTGTTGCCCTCGCTCCGTGTTGGATCTGGATGGGATTGTCATTCTCGTGAAGTCCTGGGTCGGGACGGGACGTTGGAACGCGGGTGGATCAACGCCTGCAGCTTGCCCTCCACCGCGATTTCTTCGAAGGAGACGAAAAAAGACGGCACGGGGCAAAACAGAAAACAGAACTTGCCTGGACATCGTCCGCTGCCGAGGAAAGCAAAATGTCTTTGCTCGAGAGTCATGTCACGGTTCAGAAGAGGGCATATTACTCACCACCTTGGGCGGATGTCAGCATCATCGCCGTGGCCGGGAGCTCGGGCTCTGGCAAGTCGACGCTCTCCCAGGCGATAGTCAAAAAGCTCAACTTGCCATGGGTTGTGATTCTCTCCATGGTATGAAAAGCTAGCAACCTGCAGACACTTCTGGATCTGGAACTGGATGAAGATGAAGATGACGGATGCAAAGACGCTGGCGCAACGGGCTAACCCTGGCTGACCAGGATTCATTCTACAAGACGCTGACACCAGAGCAATCGAGGCTCGCGTTTGCCAACGAGTACGATTTCGACTCTCCCGAGGTTCGAGCTTCCCTTGACGCAACAGTGTGCGGATGTCCTGGACGGTGATGCGGAGGCTCAAGTTTCGGACCCTAGGCAATCGACTTTGATGTCCTCGTCGACCGCTTGCGGGACCTCAAAGCTGGGTACTGACCTCCTCTGGTCGCCTGTCCCGCAATCATGCACACGAGTTAATCTGCCGTCCGTCTGCTAGGAAGCGAGCAGAGATTCCGGTATACTCGTTCGCGAAGCACCAACGCCTCGAACACACCACCTCCATCTATTCACCGCACGTGCTCATTCTCGAAGGAATATTTGCCCTGTACGACCCTCGCGTCGTCAGTCTCCTCGACATGGGAGTACGTTGCTTCCGGCAGGTTCCTCCTCCTGGGAAGCAGGAGATTGACTCGATTCGGTATAGATATACTGCGAGGCTGATGCCGATACTTGCCTCGCACGGAGAAGTGAGTGGATTCGTCTCATACCGTACCCTGTGAATGGGGGAGCCACGTTGCTGATGAGTTTCCATGCAGTCGTCCGCGACGTCCGTGAGCGTGGGCGTGACATTGAAGGGTGCATCAAGCAGTGGTTTGGATTCGTGAAACCTAATTTCGAAAAGGTAGGGCGACGCGAACCCCCTGCCTCGCAGCCCGGTGCATGGCAGCACAGACCCGCAATTCAGCGCTGACATCCGGGATCCTTGTGATGGACAGTTCGTAGAACCACAGAGAAAGGTGGCTGACTTGATCGTTCCACGCGGTATTGAGAATCAGGTGGCCTTGGGTAAGTCGAGCCCCCCGCCTCCCGGCCTCGCGTTCGCTAACCCTCGACTCGAAGACATGATGGTTCAGTTCATCGAGAGGAAGTTGTTCGAAAAGTCCACCCACCACCGCGAGGCCTTGTCGCGTCTCGAGGCGGCATGCAAGGAGCAGCCGCTCTCCGACCGCGTCGTGCTTCTTGACGACACGCCTCAGCTCAAGTTCATGAACACAATCCTCCAAAACATCGACACATCGGCGGAGGATTTCATTTTCTACTTTGATCGGCTCGCCGCCCTCATCGTGGAACAGTAGGCTACGTCCCGGTATGGCGGCGACGAACTGGGGCACGCTGACAGTTGCATAGGGCGCTCAACAAGGTGCACTTCGCCCGTACGACGATTGAGACGCCGCAGGGATACAAGTTCGAAGGGCTCAAGCCATCGGGAGAAGTAAGTGCCGTCATCGTCCTTCGGGGCGGCTCGGCGTTCGAGTCGGCGCTTCGGAAGACGATCCCGGACTGTCGAACCGGACGACTTCTGATCCAGTCCGATCATTCTACGGGCGAGCCGGAGCTTCATTACTTGCGGCTGCCGGACGACATCCACGAGCACGAAAGCGTTTTGCTGCTCGACACGCAAATGGCGAGCGGCGGCGCCGCTCTAATGGCAGTGCAAGTCTTGGTCGACCACGGGGTGGCCTTGGATAAGATCGTTTTGGCCACCTACTCGGCCGGACGGCTGGGGTTGCACAGACTTGTGACTGTCTTTCCAGAGATCACCGTCGTCGTTTGCAACATCCTGGCTGATCAGGAACAGCGATGGGTTGAGAAGCGATACTTTAGATGCTGACGGTGATGGGGCCGACGGACTCGCACATGTTGTTGGAATAGGTGCAACGGTGCTTGCGTCGATGGAGGAGCATGAGGGACAAGGTCTGATCATGGCAAACATGCTTCACGCATCTCCCGACAAGTTCTCCCATCAAGACCATCCACAGGCAATATCACAAGCCTGCGGCGCAGCCAACCTGCAAGCTGTTGTTTGTACTCTGTAGAGTCTCCCGAGACATTCGAAAGGCGACCGGAAAACGGGCTGGAACCCAACGCCTGCCTGCCTGCCTGCCTGCCTGCCTGCCTGTCTTCCTGCCTGTCTTCCTGTGTCTTGGCTCGTATCCTGGAACGAAACGGTGTCGAGATGGCAAATGGTTTCTTGCATTAATCCGAATGTCCCTAGAAGTAGTCATTGGCCTGAATTGATGATTGTGCGAGCTTAATTAAATGCTGCACCAAGCTTGAAATTTTGAGGCCATCATGATGTGAAGTGAGCAAAGTGACGTGACGCTATGCATGCCTAACCCAGTTAGACCCTGTCGAACGAGCTCCCGCCTTGTTACCTTACATCATCTCGACTAGCCAGCCTCCAACCAGCAATTATCTGCATCATTTTTCGTCGGCCAATATTTGGCTGCAAATAATTGGAAGCTCTGTTGTCACTCTTTTCCCTGCCCCGAAGCATCTGGATTTCGTGCCCTCGTCCGTCACTTGCCGCTTGTCGTGCCTCTCTCTTCAGGCTATTCATCGACGCCGATTCCAAGACCATCTGAGAACTGCCGTCAGCATCGAGAACTGTCGTCAGCATCGAGAACTGTCGTCAGCATCGAGAACTGTCGTCAGTATCCTTGTTTCTTGCTCGTCTCCTCGGACGAAAACAAAGGCAGCTCCCGATGCGGCCGTCGACATCGACGTCGGGCGCCGCTCTTCGCGCCGCCCATGGCGCTGCTAAATGCCGACTCCTGGTCTGCCCACACGCCGCCTCTTCACCATGGGCCTGCTCGACGCTGAACGCTCGACCGAAGCTCCCGTCGCTGCGTCGCGGTAGACCTTCGACAGCTGTCACCAGCCATCGCTTCTACTCGGACAAGCCGCTCCCGCAAGCGAATTCACGCATACTTGGCTTCTGCTACGGTGCTGCTGCCTGGGTTGGCATCTCCATCACGGTGGTTGGCGTTGGCATCTTCGGCTTCTTCCTCTACGACGCGAGCACCTACAAGGAGCACGCCACCCGGACCGACATTGACGTCTCGCAACTAGCCCTTCAACCCCGACGCGGTGGTCCGAAGAACCTTCCCATCGCCGAAGTCTTCATCGATGAAGATGAGTGCGAAGAGAAGAAGCGGATCAAGCACAAACCAAGGCTCGTCGTCCTCGGCGGCGGCTGGGGTGGAGTCGCACTCCTCAAGGAGCTCAACGCCGAAGACTATCACATCACCGTCATCTCCCCGACCAACTATTTCCTCTTCACCCCAATGCTTCCCTCGGCGACTGTGGGGACTCTGGAGCTGCGGTCGCTCGTCGAGCCTATCCGTCGCATCATCAGCCGCGTCCACGGACACTTCATTCGTGCCCGGGCGGAAGATATCGAGTTTTCCGACAAGCTCGTTGAAGTCTCTCAGCTGGATCATCAAGGGAAGGAAGTCCGATTCTACGTCCCTTACGACAAATTGGTCATCGCCGTCGGCTCCGTGACCAACCCGCATGGTGTCAAGGGGCTTGAAAACGCCTTCTTCCTCAAAGACATTGACGATGCCCGCAAGATTCGAAACCGCGTCATCCACAACCTCGAGCTCGCCTGTCTTCCCACAACCCCCGACGATGAGCGCAAGCGTCTCCTTTCCTTCGTGGTCTGCGGCGGCGGTCCAACCGGCGTCGAGTTTGCGGCGGAGCTGTATGACCTGCTCAACGAGGATCTTACCCGCCACTTCCCCCGTCTTCTGAGAAATGAGATTTCCGTTCATCTCATTCAGAGCCGGAGTCACATCCTCAATACCTACGACGAGACTGTCTCAAAGTACGCCGAGGATCGATTCTCTCGGGACCAGGTCGAAGTCTTGACCAACTCGAGAGTCAAGGAAGTCCGGCCGGACAAGATCATATTCACGCAGAAGCAGGAGGATGGAAAGCTGACCACCAAGGAGTTGCCGGTCGGATTCTGCCTGTGGTCCACGGGCGTGTCGCAGACGGCTTTCTGCCAAAGGCTTGCCAAGAAGCTTGCTAGTTTCCAGACGAACCGACATGCCCTCGAGACGGACACGCACCTTCGCCTCAACGGTACCCCCCTCGGCGACGTCTACGCCATCGGAGACTGCTCGACGGTTCAGAACAACGTCGCCGACCACATCATCACCTTCCTGCGCACCCTCGCTTGGAAACGTGGCCAAAACCCGGAAACGCTGCACCTGCACTTCAGCGACTGGCGCCAGGTTGCCATGGACGTCAAGAAGCGCTTCCCCCAGGCTGTCAACCACCTGAAGCGTCTCGACAAGCTGTTTGCCGAGTTTGACAAAGACCAGTCCGGCACGCTGGACTTTGGCGAGCTTCGGGAGTTGCTAAACCAGATTGATAGCAAGCTCACCTCGCTGCCAGCGACCGCCCAGCGTGCGCATCAGCAAGGCAATTACCTGGCGCACAAATTCAACAAGATGGCACGCCTGTCGGATGGTCTATCGGCCAACGACATTCGCGATGGCGACCTGGACGCCGCCGTGTACAAGGCGTTTGAGTACCATCATCTGGGCAGCCTTGCATACATTGGCAACTCGGCCGTCTTTGACCTTGGTGACGGCTGGAGCCTTGCCGGTGGCCTCTGGGCGGTGTATGCCTGGCGATCGGTATATTTCGCACAGAGCGTCAGCTTTCGCACACGATCTCTCATGGCCATGGATTGGGCAAAGAGGGGCGTCTTTGGTCGAGGTTTGTTGGAGCAAGCACGCTTTGAAAAGAAGCGAAGAGAGAAACGTCAACTTGCTGACTCTAGACACAGACTTGATGAGCTTTTGATTGGAACCCACGCCCTTTCCCATACTCTGGCGACTGCAGCACGCGCGGTATACCAGGGAACGCCGGAGCGGCGGACGAGGATAGCACGGCTGCACACGGCTGGTCGACGGTCGACCTGAAGCCGAGCCGACCGACCACGACACATATAGTGCAGTTGCCGAAGGTGCAGATATAGACTGTCTGCCAGCATGTCCGATCTACCACGACAGACCACGCTTGGTCGAGGTGGCAAGGTCCGGATCACGTATGGACGGAGACTGCTGAGACGAATTGTGTAAAAGAAACCCCAAAAAATCATGGGCAAAATAAAGCGGCAGGCGATGCGATGTTTCTTTTTTTTTCTTCGTTTATAAGACAAAGTCCTTGTGCGTCCACTTCTCCGTAAGCTTTTTCCGCGCTTGCCTCTTGAAAGGAATGTGCCGCCTGCTCTCCACCTTGCCCCTGACGAGCATGCTGCGATACCGATCCTTGAGCAGGTTGCCCTCGGGCTTCAGCAGACGGAGTGATTCTTGCAGCTCATCCGGCAGAACCAGCTCCAGGTCCTTTTCGGGAAGTTTGAACTTGCCGAGCTGCCTCCTCCGCAATAATTCATCCGACAACGAGTGGGTAGCGTCCAGTTTGGATTGTTCCAGGAGAGCCCTCGCCTGCTCGTTGTCTTCCACTTCTTGAGCGAGCTCCTTGATTCGCTGCTCTTGAACTCGTCGTTCCTTCATGGCGGCCTTGTGCTTGGCCAAGCGTTCGTCATCCTTTCTGCGCTTGATGCGATTCCGCTGCGCTTGTGTTTTCCGCTTGTGCTGCTTGCTGCTTGGCTTGTCCTCCATGCCACTCTGGACCCCTTCCCACTCGGAGTCTTCCTCCCACTCTGACATGTTGGCACGCTCCTCGGCCGCCTCGGCCTCGGCAGCAGACCGAGCGGCGGATTCCTTTTTCTGTCTCTCCAGGTCTTCATTGTCAAGTCGCTTCTGCTCAGCGGCGACCGCCTTCGCACTTTCGTCGGCAAGTCTCTCCTCGTAGTCTGTGAATGCAGGGTTGTAGCTGTACCCTCCAGCCGGGGTTGGCACCGCAAGAACTTGTTTCCCGCTGGCCGTCAAGGAGATTGGCTGTTGTTTCATCGACTTTGGTACTTTGGGCTCAATTTTCTCCGGGAGGAAGTCGGTCGCCTGCTGAACCTGTGGCTCGCCAGGTGCATCCCAGATGTCAAACGTGGCATTCGAGCCCACGACAGTCAATTCCTGCCTTCCGTCGGCCACCTTTCGCAGACGGGTCAATTCCTTGTGAGGGACCCAGCCAAGTCGCTGCCGCTTCGACGGGATGATGCCGTCGGTGGTCTTGTCGCCCGGTCGCTTCCGCATCGACACCGCAGGAACAGAGGAGCGTTGGGCAATGATTTCATCGACTTTGAGCTGTTTTTTGGAGCGCTTGACAAGACTCTTGGCAGCCTTCGAGTCGCCGGCCAAGTCGATTGAGAAAAGCTCGGATGATGGCTTCTCCTTGATCACACCGCTGCGGACGTCGTTAATAAACCATTGTACGTGAAAATGCGGTACAGAAAAGACGTACCCTCGGATGAGTTCGTCATTGAGCTCCTCCAAACCCCGTTGGACCTCCGTGACATCGACATTCTTCCTCCACGCCTTCTTTCCCTTTCTCGACGGCTGGCGGTGCTGTTGCGGTGCTTCCCCCGCCCCCGACGGGGCGTTTTGTATCAACGGCATGTCTGATGTATTGAACTGGACGATACACCCGGGAAGCGTAGCCAGCTCTAGGGATTTCGGGCGGGAGTTGTTCAGATAAAGAAAGATCTCTATGTTGCAAGCAAAAGCCTTCAAGAATGGCCGAGAGTGTTGGATACTGTACGTCTGGATTTTTTTATGGGGCGAGGGGAGCAAGAGTTCTTGATTGGCCCAGCGCGGCGTCGTTCAGTTTCTTATCAGTTTCTTATCATCACGTGCCCCCGCTGACAGGTCAGGTACAACCTATCCGTTCCCTGTACCTGGTACTTTGATGCGCGACCGACTCTCCTTCCAAGCTGCTTGTTCCTGATGCTGTTGCATCTCCGAATCCCATCTCCGTCGCCTCACAACCACTCAAAGAGAATAGACCTCTGGGATTTTGACCTTTGAGGCTACGTTTGCTGCAGAGGCCCTTGTTGAAGGGCTAGGAACTCAGCTTCCGTTCCAGCAACGGATCGAACCTCAACTAGAGCTGTTGCTCCCGTCTTCGCCTCTACGTCACCTTTGGCCATCGAAACCAGGCGGTTACGGCCCATATCTGTTGTCTTGTGGTCCATCACTTTCGTGCACAAGTTTTCAAGATGGCCCAAACAGGTGGATCCTACAACAATCCCTTGAAGAAATTCAAGTATGAGCAGCCGGCTACTCTCCGTGATTCCCCTGTCGGAAGCTAACTTACTGCTAGGCTGGTCTTCTTGGGAGAGCAGAGCGGTATGTCACAAGGCGGTGCAGGCGGAGCGCCCGGCTGACCCGAATCCATCACAGTCGGCAAGACGTCTCTCATCACGAGATTCATGTACGATTCCTTCGACAACATGTATCAGGCGACAATTGGCATCGACTTCCTGTCAAAGGTAGGCGTGGCTCTTGGATTTTACCGGCCTGGCCATGATGCTGACGACCGTGCAGACCATGTACCTCGAGGACAGGACCGTTCGGTTGCAACTATGGGACACGGCAGGACAAGAAAGATTCCGCAGCCTGATCCCCTCTTATATCCGCGACTCGAGCGTCGCGGTTGTCGTGTACGACATCTCCAGTACGTTCGTCCCGTGAATGCCGCAATGAGGCCTTGTCCATGTTCGGCGTGACTAACGGTACGGGCCTGAAAGACGCCAAGTCGTTTCAAAATACCAAGAAATGGATCGACGACGTGCGGGCTGAACGGGGAAACGACGTCATCATCGTGCTCGTGGGAAACAAGACCGACCTGAACGACAAGCGAGAAGTGACGACACAGCAGGGCGAGGACGAGGCCAAGCATAACAATCTAATGTTTATGGAAACCAGCGCCAAGCTTGGCCACAACGTCAAGAACCTCTTCAAGAGAATAGCGCAGGCACTGCCGGGCATGGAGGGAAGCGACGCAGCTGCCCAAGCGTCAAGCCAGAGTAAGCCACCATCCAGGGACGCCTCGAAGCTCTTGAACGCATGACTGACTCTGGCGAACTCAGTGATTGACGTCAAGACGAACGCGTCCCAGAATGCCCAAGAAGGCTGCTCATGTTGAGCCGGAGCATAATTTGGAAGGCAAGGTCAATGGCCCCCAAACACTCTGGTTGTTGGTTGGTGCGCTGCGACAGACTCTCTGTCGAGGCCGTGGTCCTTTCTTTTGACAATTGCTCGATGGAGAAGGGTAGATGGATCACATGGATGGATGAAAATGACATGCCGTCCGGTAGGTACGCAACTATGATAGCGAGCAAAGTGGCACTCTCAGGTCGATTCAAGGTTACGCAATCAACAGTGATTTACATCGCATGACAACGGGGATACGGTGGAAGAAATCACCATCTTTTTCGAGTACAGTACTGAACTTGCCCCAGGTACAAGTACATCCGTCGAAGGAGACCCAGCCGCCTCCTAACTGTCAGGTGATCACGACGCACTTGTACTAGCACTGTACAGTACAGCATAGTACACCCTCCAGCACGATGACCAAGTACTGTATTTACTCGTCGGTAATCCTGCGCCCCCGACTTTCCCTCTTGTAAGATTGCATGTATTCGTCATGATAACCGTGTGATTGCGCAGTGAGGAGAAACACGACCAGCCCACACTGCGCTGAAAGTGTCACTTGGGCATTTATCGAAGGTTCAAACGGTAAAGGTGCTGTAAGTCCACAGAATTGGCGTACAGTACTTACTTAAGTGCTGTACTGTACTGTACTGTACTGTACTGTAAGTAAGTACATGTAAAACAATACATATACTTAAGTACTCGCAGAGTACAAGCATTGGCACGAGTCTGACCAGGCAAGGCTTTGTGGAGACGCGCATTGTAAGTACAGTACAAGTTCAGTCGAAGTTTATGGAGTACGGAGTACTGTACAGTAAGTGTTACTGACAAGCAAGTAAGTACAGTACTTACTCACATGTTCACCTTAATCCGTAGTAATGTACACCGCAAGTATACTCCGTAGTGCGTGAATCATTGGTACTTCAGGCTGAACATGTGAGAGCAGTACGGAGTACTTGCATATGTACTGTACTTGGTACGCAGGCAAATTTGCCGTTTCCTTGCATGTACTGTATTGTACTCTGTACACAACTGCTCCTTAAGTAATGTACTTTATACAAGTACACCGCGCTACCCTGGTACTTATTACCCTATGCGTCGTAAGTACATGTACACTGCCTAGTACTTTCTAACAGGTACTTCGAGGGGTACGGAGTATTACTTACGCTGCGTTGTATTGAGTGATGGGGCCTTCGCGGACCTCGTCGCTTTTCATTCGTCATGCATCACGGGAACCGCGACCACGGGGTACGGCGACAGACTGCGGCAACCGCGGCGATTGAAGATTTCGATTCGAGACTCATCCTTTCCATCGTCATCACCCGTCTTCTTTCGCGTCAAAGTCGGCGGCCTAGCAAAGTCGGCGGCCTAGCGCACGAGACAAACACCTCGCTCCGCTCCGACGGCCATGTCGAAATTCACAAGATTGTACTTGCGCACTCCGCGCCCCAAGGTACGTACGCGGCGCCGTCGGACTCGATGCGCAAGGAGAACCCTTCGGCGACGTGAGCGCTCGCTGACGACGGTACAAAGAGCCTCTTGGGCCTCGTCAGTCTCCAGACGGGCACGGAGCTGATCTCGCTGGCGCTCGTCTTCAACAAGGTCACGGGGGTGTACGGCCTGTTGGCCATCCTGACGGGCTATCAGCTGTCCCTTCTGCAGCTCTCGACCTACCTATACTCCATCGCCGTGCTCGGGCTGCTCATCTACCTCATCCCGCACGTCCGAAGGCAAAACCCGTTCGAATGCCTGACGCTCGCCTGGCTGTACCTGCTCGACACGGCGATAAACGGCGCGTACACGGCCGCCTTCGGCGTCGAATGGTACTTTGCCAGCACGGCGAACCAGAGGGCCGGCTCGCCGTCGTCGCCCCCGCCTCTCCTCGTCGTGGAGGGGCTGCGCGGTCCGGGGCAAGGGGACGACGGCTACGGCAAATCCATGCCGCCCGAGACGGCGACGAGCATGCTGCTGATTGCCGGGCTCACGCTCGTCCGGGTCTACTTTAGCATCGTCGTCATGGCCTTTGCCCGGCAGGTGCTGCAGAGGTACATGCAGATGATGATCCTCGAGGGCCCCGGCGTCGACGAACACGAGGGTCCGTTCGCCATCGACCTGCCCGACGGCGACGGCCGAAGGGGACGATTCGGCCGGTTGATGCTCTCCTTTGGTCGCGGCTATTGGCTGGACGTGGCCGAGTTGGATGACTGGGAGAGGAACGCGCATCGAAAAGCCCAGGCCGAGGAACACCCGGAGCGACAGGTTTGAGGGGCCGGGGGGAGGCCTCTTGGTGCCCTTTCCGCCCTGCATGGGGAGCAATTACCGTACAGTACCTCGTTCGTACCTGGGCCATCACGTTGTAGGCCGGGATGGATGGGATGGCGTGCTTTGATCTCCACGTATCGCCATGACGAACAAGTCGACACCGCAGGCGGTGGTGGTGCGGCAGGGACGGGTGGCGGGCACCTTGCGGCGAGTAAATACTTTTTCATTAGATTCAGTGACAGATCCGTACGTCGAGTACGGAGAACAAGCCCGTCGAGCATACCAAGGACGAGGGCGAGTTCACACGCGAGTACACATAATACACCTACATGTGCTCCGTACGAGTAGAGTCATTCGGTGCTCCGTAATATTGCATGGATACGTGTTGAATGCTCATTCCAAGCACGAGCGTGAAACGGGCCATGGCGTGGCGGCATGGGTTGGTCCACTGACCAGCATCGAGGACGGGAAGAGAATGACGGACGGACGGACAGGTCGCAAGCCGATACAGTTCGTCGGTTGTGTTGGTTGCAGGCCTCGGTTCGTCGGGCGTTTGGCGGAAGTCGGGACAAGACCCGCTGGAGTGGGAGGGGGGTTGCGCGGAGCTGATGCCATAGTTGGTACCTAGGCAGCAGCAATCTATTTTTTCTCAACGTTTTTCTTTAGAGAATGGTTGACGTGGATGTCGCTTTGTCCCGTTCCTTGCGTCGTCGTTTTATTTTGTAGTACATTGCTGCCTCGCTGTGTTGTGCCAGGCTGAGTTGTGCCTTGCTGTGTTGTGCCTTGCTGTGTTGTGCCTTGCTGTGTTGTGCCTTGTTGTGTTGTGCCTTGCTGTGTTGTGCCTTGTTGCCTTGATGCCTTGTGTCCTTGTGGCCTTGTGTCCTTGCTGCATGGCAAGCATCGCAGGCTGGTTCTGGCTTGTATTACTCCGTAGTCTGTACGGAGTACTTGCGGCGCATTTGGTGTACAAGTACGGAGTGTTATTTACCGTGGTTTGCACGTTGGAGTGCATGTACTTCTAAACACCTTCTCCGTACCTAGTACTCCGTACTCGGACAGCCTTCTGGCACTTCTTGGTGTTGCTGACTGGCAAATCGGGGGCGGCAAATTGGTAATGGGTGTGCGATCTCGCCATCGCTCGGCTGCGCTAGGGGCGATCACGCAATTGTCCTGTCCCAAGGGCGCATCGGTCCTCCGTGCCGACGCTACTGTAGATGCAGAAGTACATGTACAGTACTTACTGTACTTACTGTACGGAGTAAGAATGTACTAGGTACCTACTTACCTACAGTGCCTGTGCCTGTACTATGCGGGGGAATGGCAAACGCAACTACTCCGTACAGAGTACAGCACTGTAAGTGCTTGTACTGTATTAGTTGCACTTCCTTGCAGCACTTCGTACTCCGTACTTCATACTACCTAAAGTGACCAATACCTAGTATAGCAAGTACAACGTACGTGCACCAACAGAGCATGACCTCTTAGTGCTGTACACGGTACACCCGGTTGTGCGAGCACGTACCTGTTATGTACTTGCAAGTGTCGGTACTCGGCGGCACAAGTATCTAGTTCCCTGCCATCATTTAGCTCGGAGCTCTCGTCATCGTGGCGGAGGAAGCAAGGCAGCAGGGACTTCCTCCTTCTTCGGCAAGGTCGTCCGTCTCCAATATCCTCCTTCGTCCTCTTCTGTTCAGCCTGCCGACCATGGATTTTATCTTCGGCCAGAGCAACTCCTCGCTTGGAGACACCACCATGGCCACTTCATCCTCTCACCTGATCCGCACGCCCGAGGAGGCCGGTACGTGTTCCCCTGTCGATTCGACCGTGTAAATGCATCGTGCCCTTCTTCCCCTCCTCCTGTCTGCTCTCGAGCTCTCTTCCTCGACCAACGCCGTAGTACCTGCGTGCAGATATTCCCCCTCCCGCCTTCACGACCACGGCCACCATCCGTCTGCATCTTATCCTCGGAGCGGGCAGTCTCGTGCTTTCAGAGCAGGAACGACAACGCACAGCGGACTGACCATCTCTACCTCTGAAATGTAGTGGCCCGGGTTGCCTACCTCTCGAGCGATGTCGTCGTTTCTGTCCAGCCGTCACTGGCGGTCGACTCGGCCTTCTCGCCGCATCTGAAGCGACTCGCTGCCCAGAAGCTCCCCAGCTTGGTCGCCGCGACGCCGGATGCTGTTGCCCATGTAGGTGGACGATCCATCGGCCCGCTTCTTCGCCGTCACTTTGGACCACGCATGTCCGTGTCTGCCATGGGCAGTCGCTGACGACACAGCCACGCCTGTCGCTAACTTGGCCTCGCAGGTCGAATCCGTGCGGCACAATGCAGATCCGTTGCTCTCCGTCTACGCCCCCATCCGCTCGGGCAAGCTGGTTTCCGTCACCACGACGTCGTCCATTCTCCTGCCCGCCATCTCTCACCTCTACAAGCTCGCCAGCTATCCCGTCGTCCTGCACGTCTCTCTTTCCCCGCGCGGTCATGCGCACTATTCGGACATTACCTCGATTCGCAACTCCGGTTGGACTTTCCTGCAGTCCCAGGACATGCAAGAAGCCCAGGACATGGCCATCACGGCTCACGCCTTGGCCGTGCGCACGGGGCGGGGCGTCATCCACTTCCTCGCCTTCGAAGCTCGCGCCGATGCCGAGCCCATCGTCGCCGAAGACGCTCGCCTGGTTCGGGACGTGCTGGATATCGAGAGCGTCAGAAGGTTCCAGTCCGGCGCCATCTCCTCCATCGGCCTCTACACGGACGACGGTCATGTTGCCGTTTCCTCGGACCACCCCGAGCCGACACCCGGCAAAGGCTTCCCCTCCCAGCCGGCAGATGGCCCTGACGCTGCGAAGTCAAGATCGGCAGGCACGTCGGTCAAGTCGAGCGAGGCTAGTGTGTCCTCTACCCCCGTCGCCCCGTCGTCCGTTGCCACGACGGTGGAGGCTGCGCCGGTCCAGGTCACCTCCAAGGATATCCACACGTGCGCCGCTCGAATCTGGGCTCATATGAAGACGGCATTGGGAAGGCAGTACGATGCCTTTCAGTACACGGGACCCACGACTGCCGAGAGCTGCCTCTTCATCTTCGGCTCCGCCACGAGCTCCTTCGCCGAGGCTGTTGACCGGGCAGGGCCGGATGACATATTTGCCGGGGTTGGCTTCCTCACGCCGCGCCTTTATCGACCTTGGATTGGTTCCAAGCTTACCGACGTCATCCCCAAGTCGGTCAAGAGAGTGGCCGTGCTCGAGGAAATTCACCGCGCCACGACAAAATGGGGCCCCATCCTCATCGATGTCCTGTCATCGATCCATCGTGGACCCGGTGGCGTTCAAGTCATTGTCGGCTACCAGCTGGGCTACCTCGGGCCCGAGACGACGGGCCAGGCCCTCCGCGGGATCATGCAGAATCTCACGGCGGAGAAACCGGTCCAGAACCTCGAGGTCGGCATCAGGGACGCGCCGCCACTGCCGTCTGCCGGGTACGCCTTGGAGACTCCGCAGCTGGAGACGGCCTACTCCAAAATTCTACATCAGCTGTTCGGGCCTAGGGCCTACGTCGCCAACACCCTAGACTCGCAGGGTGCCGGTGTCCCTTCCAAGCTCTCGGCGAGCCCCGAATTTGGCTTCGGCTCGCTTCTGGCACGCAAGGAACTTCGCTCTCGATTCGTGAACGAGGTGAAGGATGCCGTGAGCGGCGGCTCCTTTGCGACGGATGAACCCAAGAGCTGGCTCGCACGATGGGTCATGAACGCTGACAAGCGTACCGAGGCCGACGACATCGCCGATAACGTCATATCTCGCCTGGAAGCGGACGGTTCGCAGGCGGCCCGGACGCTACTCGCCCGACGCGCCCTGTTCCGCAGGGAGTCGCTCTGGCTCTTGGGTTCCGATGCCTGGGCATACGATCTCGGAAATTCGGGCGTGCACCACGTGCTCGCCTCTGGTGAAAACGTCAACATGCTCATCATCGACTCGACGCCCTACTCGGAGAAGGCCGCCGCCGATTCCGGCCGCAGAAAGAAAGACATTGGGCTGTACGGCATGAACTTTGGCAACGTGTACGTCGCTTCCACGGCCGTGTACAGCTCCTACACGCAGGTCCTGCAGGCGATGCTGGAGGCCGACAAGTTTGATGGACCTTCTGTCGTCTTGGCCTACCTGCCCTACTTTGGCGAAACGGACTCGCCTCTCACCGTCCTTCAGGAGACCAAGAAAGCCGTCGACGTTGGCTACTGGCCCCTCTATCGCTGGAACCCCGTCAACGAATCAAAGGGGGAGCCAAATTTTGCCTTGGACTCGGGCCTGATCAAGCAGGAGCTCAAGGCCTTTCTGGCGAGGGACAACCAGCTGACCCAGCTGATGAACAGAGAACCCACATTTGCCGCCAGCTTGGCGCAGGACTTTGGTACGGAAGTGCGCGCCCGCCAGAAGAGAAAGGCCAAGGACGCGTACCAAGAGCTCCTCGACGGCCTTCTGGGTGCTCCTCTGACTATCCTCTTCGCCTCGGACAACGGGAACGCAACCTCGCTGGCAAAGCGGCTTGGCAACCGGGGCAGGGCTCGCGGCTTGAAGACCGCCGTCATGGCCATGGAGGATTATCCCGTGGAGGATCTGCCCACCGAGGAGAACATAGTTTTCGTCACGTCGACGGCCGGCCAGGGCGAGTTCCCGCAGAATGGCTTGTCGTTCTGGGACGCCATCAAGGACAATGCAGATGTCGACCTGGCCACCGTGAACTACTCCATCTTTGGCTTGGGCGACAGTCACTATTGGCCTCGCAAGGAGGACAAGTTGTTCTACAACAAGCCCGCCAAGGACCTGGACCGAGTTCTCGGCACGCTCGGCGGCAAGCGATTCGCCGACGTCGGCCTCGGCGACGACCAAGATCCCGACGGCTACCAGACCGGCTACCAGGAGTGGGAGCCGAAGATCTGGCAGGCTCTCGGCGTCGACAACGTGGACGGGTTGCCGGAGGAGCCGCCACCCATCACCAACGAAGATATCAAGCTTGCGTCGAACTACTTGCGAGGCACCATTGTGGAAGGGTTGAACGACGCTTCCACCGGAGCAATCTCCGCGTCCGACCAGCAGCTGACAAAGTTTCACGGCACCTACATGCAGGACGATCGCGATGTACGAGATGAAAGGAAAGCGCAGGGGCTGGAACCGGCGTATTCCTTTATGATTCGGTGCAGGCTGCCCGGCGGCATCGCCACGCCCGAGCAATGGGTTCAGATGGATGACATCAGCACGGCCTTGGGCAACGAGACCATGAAGCTCACGACAAGGCAAACTTTCCAGTTCCACGGCGTCGTGAAGGGCAAGCTGAAGCCCGCCATGCAGGCCATCAACCGGGCACTGCTGACAACCATCGCTGCTTGCGGCGACGTGAACCGCAACGTCATGTGCAGCTCCTTGCCGGCACTGTCCAAGTACCACCGGCAAGTCTATGCTTGCTCGCAGAAGATCAGCGATCACCTGCTGCCGTCCACGAGTGCCTACCATGAAATCTGGCTCACGGATGACGATAACAAGAAGGTGCAGGTCGCCGGCGAAGCCGTGCAAGACTACGAGCCCCTGTACGGCCCCACGTACCTCCCTCGCAAGTTCAAGATCACCATCGCGATCCCGCCGCACAACGACACCGACGTCTACGCCCACGACATCGGGCTCATTGCCATCAAGGGAAAGGACGGGAACCTGGAAGGCTTCAACGTGCTTGCCGGCGGGGGCATGGGTGCCACGCATAACAACAAGAAGACTTACCCCCAGACTGGCCGGATGCTGGGCTTCTGCCAAACGGACGACGTCCACACTGTGTGCGAGAAGATCATGCTCGTGCAACGAGACAATGGAGATCGCAAAAACCGCAAGCACGCCCGCCTCAAATACACGATTGACGACATGGGCGTCGATGTGTTCCGGAACAAGGTCGAGGAGCTCTGGGGGCGGCCGTTCGCCAAGGAGCTGCCCTTCGAGTTCGTGAGCAACGTCGACACCTTTGGCTGGCAGAAAGATGAGACCGGACTGAACCATTTTACCTTCTTCATCGAGAATGGGCGCGTGGAAGACACGCCCGAGTTTCGGATGAAGACGGGCCTTCGGGAGATTGCCAAGGTGCACAAGGGCGAGTTCCGCCTCACCGGCAATCAACACTTGATACTCAGCAACGTCAAGGATGAGGACTTGCCTGCCATGAAGGACCTTATGCGGAAGTATAAGCTCGACAACATTCGCTTCTCTGGCCTCCGGCTCAGCTCCTCCGCTTGTGTCGCTTTCCCCACCTGCGGCTTGGCGATGGCGGAGTCTGAGCGATACCTACCAGTACTCATCTCGAAGCTGGAGTCCTGCCTGGAAGAGAATGGTCTTCGTCAGGATTCCATCGTCATGCGCATGACCGGTTGTCCCAACGGCTGTGCCCGACCTTGGCTGGCCGAGGTGGCATTCGTTGGCAAGGCTTTCGGCGCGTACAACATGTACCTCGGGGGCGGATACCATGGCCAACGGCTGAATAAGCTCTATCGGTCGAGCATCAAGGAGGAGGAGATTCTTGACATAATGAAGCCGCTGCTGAAGAAGTACGCGTTGGAGAGGCAACTGGGCGAGAATTTTGGTGACTTTTGCATCCGTGCAGGCGTCATCAAAGAGACAACGGATGGCCAGAATTTCCACGATGATGTCAGTGCGTTCCCACAACGAGATGTCATGAGAAACGTTGAATGCTGACATGAGAGACAGGTCGCGGAAGAGAACTCGGACGGGGAGCAATAACAGGCTGCGTTGGTGGCGGGGGTTGGATGCGCATCTTGCTTGGGCTTGGTGGCCCTGTTGCACTGCGGCGAGAGTGGCGTGGAAGCCGACATAAAAATGAAGCGAAGTCGACCGGCGAGCCATTATTGGCCTTCTCCGCACACTGTCCTTGTCGTTTCGTGCCCCTTTCTGTGGTTGAAGAAGGATTGTCAGCCGTCGCAATACTTGTGAAAGGACGTCACCATCAACCGGTTTGCACACGTAGACGCCGCACAAGAACGACGCGTACGCCCCAAATGGAGAAACATGCTTCAGAAAGGGTAATATATTCCAAGCTCTGTTTTCAAACGGGAGCACTCAACAGGTTTTCATCTTCGTTCATCATACATTCGGATCTCGGCTATTTTCAAGTGATGCCGTTCAAATCCTTGGGTGCCAAGGGACCTGGCTCAATCGAAAGCAAAACGTGCGGTAAAATTACAAACCACATTTCATCAACATCCACTCACGCCGCTCAACCCCTTCCATTTTTCATCCCCTCAACTCTTCAGACTGCTGCCCACGCTGCTAACCGTCTCGCTCAGCTTGCTGCCGACGCCGCCCATCCATTGTGGCATCTTGATGCTCATGCGCATCCTTCCTTCCACCATGATGTTGACGACGTTGATGATGGCAAATGCTGTTGAGCCCAGGGCACGGAATATGGCCAGTGAGGCGACGCTCCAGAGGATGAATCGCAAGTAGAAGTTGTCGCCGATGCCTTTGTTGCTGTACACTTCGGAGACGGCCATGGCGAGAATTCCATTGGCAATCATCCAAGACACCACCATGTACGTTCGTACACTTTTGTAGTAATCCTCCTGCAGCTGCGCCTCGCTGACCGGCTGATCGGGTGCGGCGAGGCGATCTCGCAGGTTTCGCAGGGCCTCGTCGTACCCGCTGTCAATGTCAAGTTGCTCGCTGGGCATCTCGAGCTCGACTGTTTGGCCCTTGCCCACGGCGCCGCCGAGGTCCGTCTTCATGACGTTGTCGCCTTTGGTGCCCCAGGTGACGTCGTGCGTGTTGCAGAAGGCGTAGACTTGCAGCGTGCAGATGTAGCTCGGCAGCAGTAGGAAATACTGCAGCGAGGAGGTGATCATGTGCCAGGGTTCGAGGTAGAGAAAGGACATGATGAAGTACAAGCCGATGGTGGACGCTGTGGAGACGATGAGGTTGGTGAAGACGTTGTTCCCAATCTCTATCCTCTGCTCTTCCGCTCGCTTTCCCGTGAGCTGCCAGACGACAATGTAGATGGAGGCAAAGATGGTGTAGCACATGATGATGCTGTAGATGATCATGCTCGCTAGATAGAGCTTCCGGGCCCCCTGCGGTCGATTTCCCAGGGACAGGATGAACTGGGTGGCGATGAGGAGCACGCAGGTGTACCTGAGAACGGTGAAGAACACAGTGGCAATGTTGTGGCCGAAAGGGTCGACGTCCGGATCTGTCAAGCCACCGGCAACGAAGTAGAAGGTCAGGTAGAAGTTGGCGAGGGAAAAGTATGTGAAGAGAAGTTGTATGGCCTGGTAGACGAATTCGATGATGAGGAGCATCTTGCGCGCGATGGTGTGATCGGTCGTCATGATCTGTCGGAACTGAAAGAGGGAGTAGACGGCGGCGAAGAAGGCGCCGTTGAGCCATCGTCGGCGTTGAGAGATGAACTCGGGGACGGTATCTAGCAGCTCTCACATTAGCTTCAAGCCCAACGAGCGAGCCTCCAACGGCAGGGACGACGACGCAAGGAAACGTACCCGGAACATCCGTCTCGCCGGTGCAGCCCTTGACGTATTTGAGCACCCATCGCTCGTCTCGCTTCGCCACCAGCTCCCAGCAGAGAATGCGATCCTCGGCGAGGTACATGTTGGCGGTGAAGACATCGGCATGCTGGCCGTGGAGGGTCTCGCCCTTGAAATACTGGCTCAGAGGCCCATGGCCCGTCTCGTCGTTCTGCAGGGCGTGGTACCGGTACGCGCTGAGGGCGCCGGGCAGCACGGTGATGTATCCGAAGACGGATTCCAGGGGCTTGTCGAGGATGTTGGACATCTTGTACTCGAAGTTCTGGGACGCCACGAGAGGGTTGAGCAGGTTGGAGCCGAGCCTTCCCTTCATGGCCTTGATCTCTCCGCAGGCACCGGCGACGTTGGAATCGGTATCGAAGGCCTTCCACAGGTGATAGAGAGAGTTTCCGCCCGGGCGGGTGCCGACGTCGAGCAGGATGCAAACGTTGGGGTTGAGGGCCTTGCCAAAGGCGTTGAAGAACCAGCGGTGCGAGTTCAGCTTGCGCTGGTTCTTCTCCTTGAGGCAGAAGATCATCTGGCAAGGCACGATGCCCTTCTCGGCGCCCTTGAACTTCAGGTCGGCGTCGAGAGAGACCTGGGTCGTGTACTCGTACACGTGGGCCTGGACGGCGCGGTTGTTGACGTAATTCTTGGCG
The DNA here is from genome assembly GCF_001625195.1 of Drechmeria coniospora. Taxonomy (NCBI): domain Eukaryota; kingdom Fungi; phylum Ascomycota; class Sordariomycetes; order Hypocreales; family Ophiocordycipitaceae; genus Drechmeria; species Drechmeria coniospora. The sequence goes on along the minus strand of NC_054389.1, from coordinate 11,743,208 downwards.
ATGCCGTGCTGGTAGACGCCCATGGCGGCCAAGGCGTCGAGGGTGCGGGGGTGGATCTTCTCGCGGCCATCCGAGATGATGCAGACGACGATCTTCTGCCAGCCGTTCTCGCCCCAGGTGCGGGAGCGGGAGCGGGAGCAGAAGTGGGCAATGTTCTTCATGACGGCGTGCATGGTCCTCGTGAAGCCGACCTCGTCCTCGTTGTACATGGTGATGCAGATGAAGAGCTCCGTCTCGCGCGCGGTGCGGCCGATGGACTGGCGAAGCTTGTAGCCCCTGTCGACGAAGTCGTCCGGGTCGCAGGTGACGGCCGTGTACCTCATGTGCGTGAACTCGACCTCGTTCCGGCGGGGCAGGAAGCTGTAGAGGATGGTGGGGATCTTGCACTCGAGAACGAGCTCGCCGTTGATGAGCTGGACCTCCTTCTTGGACATGAGGGGGGCGCGCACGCCGCGGCGCTCCTGGGCGCCGTCGGGGGCTGGGCCGTACAGCTCCGCCTTGTCCCACGCGTCGGACTCGTCATTGAGCGTCTCCTGCGAGGCAAACAGGGGAGAGTCGCGGAGTACGGGCAGGGGTCGCGGTTCGCTCGGGTCCGCCTCGGGGCCGGGAGCGAAAACGTCGTCGTCGTCGGCGTCCAGGGGGATGGAGATGGTGGCTTCGTCGGCGGAGACGTGCGAGCCTCGGGCGGCGGCGGCGGAGAAGGAGTTGGAAAAGAGAGGCGCGGGAGGCAGCGGGCGACGCGGGCTCCCACCATAACGAGACGAGGGCGTACCCGGCCTTGGGCTGCCGTTGAGGTCGGAAGGTTCGTAGGCGACGTTGGAAGCGGGCGGGCGGGCGTAGTCGGAGGCGACGGACGAGGGGGTCCAGGGTCTGTGGGGTGAGGGCGAAGCGTTTCCCCTGCTCGCGAAGGGCACGTAGGTCGAGTCGGGAGGCGGCAAGTTGGGGGCATCGTCGAGGACGGAGGCGGATCGCGAGTGGGACGAGGTGACGCTCGGCTGGTAGGATCGTCTCGGGGATCGGGCACTATGCGGCGGCGCAGGTGAGCGAGAGTGTTTGTGCTCCTCCATCACGACGGCCGGGGTTTTGGGCATTCGGTTCGGGCTTCGAGAGCTGGTCGCCCGTAGTTCTCTGGCAGGGCGGCGTCTCGAAGGGTGCCGGCCGGGAGCGTGCTCGACTGCCGTCGCTATCGGCGTCTGCGCCGCAACTTCCGCAACTTTGCAGTCGTCGACGGGTCTCTGCCGAGGTGGAAGGAGGTCGAGGCGGACGAGAGGCGGCTTCACCCGTGCCCGTGCCTGTGCCTGTGCCTTGTTCACGCCGTCGTGCTCTGCCTCGCCTGTCGGACAGCACGGCGAGCGACGGCTGGGGCAGACGGAGGGACTTGGAGGGTGGACGAAAGGTTGGGCAGAAAGAGGGAGATGGAAAGGACGAGAGGGGATATCGAGGAGAAGGAGAGGTTGTGGGAAGCGGAGGGGTTCGACGGCCACGGCGGAGCAACATACCCGTACGTCTGGGTAGGTGTGTTCGTCTGGGCATCCCCATAGGCCCTCGTGCCATCGGCAGGGTCGTCGTACGAGGTCAGCAGCCGCACGGCGGCAGAACGCTGGCCCGTCGGCGTCTCGTACTCGTCCCTGTAGTTTGCCACGCTGTACTCGTACTCGGGCGGCCGGGATGGCGTGTTTGGCCGAGGCATGGCTGCCGACGACGGACGAGGCAGAGAATGGATCGAGGCTTTGGAATGCGGGCCAAGTCGGTTGCCTCCGTGACGGTCGATGACGTGCCGACGAGGGGACGGTTGGCGGTGGCGACGGGGACGACGGGGGCGACGAGGAATCGACAACAGAGCAGCGAGAGCGAGAGTCGAACGGCGTGCGTCTTGGTCCGTATCGTTGTCGGCACGCGGGAGGACGACGAAGACAGGAGCCGCCTTCGGAAGCCTTTTCCTGCTGGTGAGTGGCGAGAGAGGAGGGAGAGTGAGGGTGGGAGGTGACGAAAGAGTGGACAAATACAATGACGAGCATGAGGAGGGCAAGGATGCTTGCCACGATGCCGCCCCAGCGTGCGAGTAAGTACTTGCCTGTACCCGTCCGCACAGTGCATTCGCAGATGGATGTATGGCTAGAGGGCTACCAGTCCGCAGGTGTGAAGGTGCGTGAACTTGTAGCAGGTACCAGTGCGTCCTACGTCCATGCGCGTCAAGGCAGGTACGTGTACATGGAGGATGTCTGTTTTGCACGGTGTTCGAGTACTGTGCAGCACATGTATTGTACAGGTACCGTGTAAGAAGCAGCAAGTACAGATGAAGAGGGAAGGGAGGGGGTCGTCACCAGTCGCGCTAGTTTGAAAACAAGATGGCGCGGTTGGCCTAGCAACGCCGGATTCCAGACCTGCACGGAAGTACCGTGTTGGTGCAGTCAGTAAGGAGTAGTACATGTTACTTGCCATGCAGTGGCTGGATCCTGTAATTACGGTGAGTAAGCACACTTGTGGTCAGTACAAGCAAGTGCAGTACAAGCAAGTACAAGCAAGTACAAGTACGCGCGCTGGATCGCCTGCAAAACGAGGTACTTGTAAGTATTGGGATATTTGCATGTAAGTAAATACATGTGGCTAGTACTTTGTGTACGCACCAGCGACGCGAATCAGGCCCTCTTGGCTACCCTACACTCACATGCATGCATCACTTTGGCATGGATGTATCCGTATTCTCGTAGGAGGACGTAATACGGGATGCTATGTGAAGTTGAGCAAGATGGGCGAATCAAGGTACACGAACAGATCAGAATACACTTTTTCATTTATCAGTTGGTTGCGGAAACTGCACGTCCAAGATGCACAAGTATTCAGCCTAGCAGTGCGCGCGACAGGCCTCACAGGCAGGTTAGTGCTTTTGCACTCCATCAAACGTGGCCGTCCACGCCCATGCCCGTATCTCCCAAGTACAGAGAGGAAGGTTTGCGGACATGCCCTGAAAAGCGTCCGGCCGGCGAATTGCATTCGGATGGGAACGGAACAGCAGGCCTCAACATTGCGGTACTTGATCAACGGACAACCAAAGGACAAGGCGCAGCAGAGCGATGCCCGACTTCGGCCATGTACAGTGCGTGCGCGGAAAGAGGGATTTCGAGACGGCATCCACGGAGTACAGGTGGAGTAATTAGTTGAAGAAGCCAGCAGTTTGCTCATAGCCAAGTACTGTAAGCACTTGCAAGTGAGTGCCGCACAGCACAAGCGAGAGCGTTGGTCATGGTGATGCGACGACTGTCCTGTAGCAAGCAATACATGCTTATAGGTGGCCGTGCATGTACATGATACTTGCACAGTACGCCGTTGTTGTGCGGCTCAAAGGGGTGAAAGCCATTGTCCACCTACGGAGGACAAGCACTACAGTGCGCGCAAGAACTTGCTTGTAGGTTGTCCACTGTAAGTAAGTACTCCGTATAAGTGCTTGTACAAGAGATGACTTGCAATACTTGTATGACAGATGTAACAATAATACTTGCATCGTAAAGTCAGCGTACGAGACGTAGTGGGAAGGCTTTCCTTGAGCTTTGTACGTACTGGCGTATACCTACTCCGTACTGTACTTGTGTTTGTAAGTACAGGGTATCTGTACAGTGTGCATGAGCAGTGCCAGCACGTTATTATACGGCAAGCGCACTTGCGGCCTCGTGGCATTAATTGCTGTACATGTACTCCGTACTCTGTACATAATTTAATAATAATAATAATAATAATAACAATAATAATAGTCGTAATAGTGTCGACTTCCAAAGTATGAAGTACTTTACAGCACACCGACAGGAAATTAGCTACGGACACCTTCCATGAGCATGTTTATTACTCCCCGAGTAATAATACTTTCTTTGCATCTTGGGCAGAGCACGTCCAGGACAGTCCCAGTCGGGAAATGCACACGTTAGAGTCGTCAGCACACTTTCATGCACGGATAACAATGTACAAGTAATACATGTACCTAGCACTCCGTAAGTATAAGCATCGCATGCCTTTGCCGGCAATGTACTAACATGTGTACTTGCACTTGTACGGAGTACTCGGGATAGTGATGGTAGTTGTGATAGGTGTCCTGGGAAGGAACAGGGCATCGTGTTATTACGGTACCTCCAGAGTCCTCCGAATTCAGTGCTTATTGTACGGAGTACGGAGTACAGAGTACTTGAAAACATGTAGTTGCAAGTACAGTAAGTACTAGCAAGTACGGAGTACTCCGGTTGGATTACTAAGACATCAAGCAGTACGGAATACTCCGTAAGCACTCCGTACTCGGTACAGTATTATGAAATACTGAACATGTACTTTTACGTGCTTGTACAGTACATTTACACGTATCCACAAGCACGCACTCCGTACATGTACCTGTACACGTAACTCTTTCACGTGGACGTTTGCCGAGAACTGAATTCATACAGTAATAATTTTTAATGCCTATAATGCCTACAGTATACCTGTGCTCCATACTCCGTACTTGTAAATATTACCGCCTAGTCACCATATGGTGGGCACATACTCCGTACTCGCACTTGTGCTGGTATTACAGCACTTACATGTACTCCCTGTGTATAGCAGGCAGGTGTGCATGTACATGTACACGTCTGAGGCATCCAATGAGGCATTAATATATTGCAGGTACCTTGAAGGATCGACTTGCCCGTATTTCAAGCACCTGCCAATTTGGCCTACAGTACGGAGTACAGTACGGAGTTTTTTGTACATGTTCAATCAATGACTGCTGCACGAGTACATGTAGCAGTGCAAGTATTGCAAGCACACCTCCTTGCATACTCGCATGGCGTACAAGTACAGAGCAAGAAATGGGAACATTTGGCACTCCGTGTCCGATATCAACTGGATATGGACATGAATAGTCTTGGGTGTAGGCCGCACCTTGGAACGAAGACCTAGCAGGAGTAGTACATGTCCATGTGTACTCCGTAGTACCGTGCTTACTTTACATGCATGTACTGTACATGAACATGTTACTTACTCGCACTCAAGTGTCCACCGCCTACTTGGGTACGGATACGGAGTACTCGCACGTACTATAACAGTGCTTACTTACAGTAGGTGCATGTATAGCCGAGTATTCGTACTGGTACGGTATGCAGCTTGTAGTTGTTATCACTAGTAATAGTACGGACTGTACCTGTACAACTACTGTATATGTACCTGTACAACTACTGTATATGTACCTGTACAACTACTGTATATGTACCTGTACAACTACTGTATATGTACCTGTACAACTACTGTATATGTACCTGTACAACTACTGTATATGTACCTGTACAACTACTGTATATGTACCTGTACAAGTACCAATACTTGTACTGTGCTGTAGGTAGGCGAGCGATTTCACGCCTTTGTAGGATTTGGTTGGTAATAATAACACAGGCAAGGCGTTTATCCGCCCATGACAGTTATTGACCTGGTCCTGATTCGTGCACTCCAACCGACTGGCTGCCGAGGTACATGTATTGGCGCTCGTGCATGCAAGTACTGTACTGTACCCAAGTACTTACAGTGCTCACGTAAGTGCGCCTACTTGTGCTTGCAACTACAGTACATGTACATGCTCATGTACACCGACGCGCTTGGTACGGTGAGAGTAGGCAGTACGCGCGCGGACAGTATACTTGGGTCTTGGGTGTACACATGTACTTGTATCTGTGGCAAACCTTTGATTGTACAAGTACGGAGTAGCAATGCTCCATACGGCGTAATTTCGTGTACACGTACTTGGTTACATGGACGCGCGGCGATGCGCCCACAAACCCGAAACTTGGTGGAGTGAATCAGGGTGATTCGATTCCGTGGCTGACGCCACAAACAGACCCGTTTAGGGCGAGGCGGCCGGCGCCAGTCGCCTTGGGCCAATGAAATGCCAATGGTACCTGAGGCAGCATCGGTAGGTGGCCCCTCCCATCAGCGCCATTGGCTACCAATAGTGGGTTGATCGTTGGGCCACGCCCCTCTGCGGCGCCTCGTGGGCCCTAATTACCATATCCGTTCTCGAACGGACAGTCGATCCTCTCGCACGGAGTACATGTGCAGCGCATACAGATGAGCTGTATTACTACGGCGGAGTACTTACTTAGTTGTAAGCACACGAATGCTCAGACTGTTGCTCTGTACATCTGGTGTACGTACAGTACCCCGTAATAGTTGTACATGTACTTGCGCAATCAAAACAGGCACTTCCCGGTACATTGCTTACTCCGCAAGTGTCCACCTACACGTATGTACATAAAGTCCAAGTTGCTGTAACTGCAAGTACTCGTTCTCGTCCACGCAAGTACTTTCGGTACATGTACAGTCACAGATACAGGCGCCGTATCCTCCGTTCTTGTGGTTGTATCCGAGTGGTACGATGGTACGGAGTACGAAGTACTTGCATGTGCCTCTATTGCCCGAATTTCTACAGTACGAGACTGGCTTTCGAATCCCTCCCTCCATCATTCATCGAGGTTCTAGTATGGAGTACTGTACTCTGAGTGATTCTATCCAGTTCCCATTTTCATTTCATTTCAACTTGTAGATGTACTGTAGATGTGCACGTACAGTACACGCATGCACCGGCACAAGTGAGAGTGTGATTACTGTACTTACATGTACTTACTGTCCTCCGTCCTCCGTACGAGTAAGGATATGCGCTAATCCCCTGCCAGCACTCCAAATGTGCATGTATACAGTGCCCCCCTCCCGTGCACCTGCACTGTACTCCCAGAGCCCGCACTGGAATGCTGGAAGATTTCCTCGTCCGGGGTTCCCGCAGCACAGCCCACCCCCCTTGTTTCTTGTTGGCATTGGCGTCTTGCCCCCTCCTGTAATAATAATCGTCGTCCCTACTCCGTAGTCCTTGTTCCCTTCGTTTTCCCCTTTTCTTCTTTTCTCATGCACGACTTCGTTCGACGAACCTCCTCCGTCTTTCCTCACCCTTCCAGTCATTCCTTTCAGACGCAAATCGCTGCCGCTGCGTCCGTTGACGCCTTCGCCCGACAACCCACGCTCCCTTTCGCTCTCTTCGTCGGACGAAATCGACAGGCTGCTCTGGCTCGCTACAAAATCCTTTCTCGTCCGTCCCGTCTTGGATTGAACCGAACCGTCTGGCACAGTTTTGGTTGCATCTGTCACCCGAGTATTCCGCGAATACGACTCGTTACACGACTTCGACGCCGCATACAGTTGTCTTGATTGTCAATACACCCTAGCTCAAGATGAAGGTCTCCTCTACCGCAGTCTTCATGGCCGCCGCCATGGGCGCCATGGCTCACCCGAATTTCTTGCTTCGCCACCGATCCGTCGCCCACGTCGCCCACGTCAAGAGTTACCACGCCCCCCCACCGCAAGACGATGCCAAAAATGTTGCAAACGTACCGGCTGCGTCCTCTTCATCAGCTCCTCCCCCGCCGTCGAATCCGTCTCCGGCACCCGTCCAGTCGAGCCAGCAAGCCTCACCCAAGAAGCAGGGCTCTACCGGCCAGGGTCCGACATCGTTTAAGGATTTCTGCGGTCGCACTAAGCGCGCCACGATAGCAGACATTGTATCGACGGGCAATGTCGGTACCGACTCTGACTTCGGCTGCAACTTGATGCTCGTCTCGAGCGACATTGTCAAACAATACCCATACAGTATCACCTTCGTCACCCATACTCAAGATGAATACAAGTGTGCTTGCTGGAACAAGATGGGCAGAGACCGCAAACCCAACAGCGGTCATTTCCTAGGCCAAGAGGTCTTCCAATTCACCATCCCTCCTGGCGGCAAGCAGGGCCTCGCCATTGATGCCAACAGCCAAGGGGCTTGTGTCTGCAACGCTACCGCGCTTCCCGTCTTCCAACAGACGGGCATGTTTCAAGGCAGCTGGATCGAGTTTGATTTCGGCAGCGAAAGAAACGACGACGTTGCTACAAAGGCGAAGGAACTCTACAATGGCTTTGATGCTTCGTGCCTTACCGCTGTCGATTCAAACGCGATCAACATTCCTGGCCTCATGACCTGCCTCAGCAATGATCCCAAATCGTGCTCCACCGTTTTACCTGGTTGCGTCCAAGGGGGCCGTGGCTACGTCAAAGGCATGAACGCCTTGGACGGTATTTCTGTCGACACCCTCGGCACCAATGTCCACATCATCGCCATCCTCGATTATCACACGGGTGTAGACGTCTCGCCTTTCTTTCTTCCATCTACGCCTGTTACAGATTCTTGAGTACACGATGGAATTAAAGTCGAAACCTGGCCCCCGCTGTATTTGTTAGTTGGATAAACGGAAGGCGATCTATATGTCGACTGGACTTGTTTGTGTCTTTGTTGTCCTTCTCACCCGCTCAGTTCCATCCACTACCAAGTGCGATGAGACTTGCTCATTCGGCGCGGGAAAGGGTCATTTTGGCATTGCCCTTGGTTCCCTTTCCATTTACATAAGCTCCCTTTTCTATACATAGCCCTCTCTTTCAATCCGCCTTTGAGCTCATGATCGACAACGTTGTGACTGTCCATGTGCCTGCCGCGCCGTCGTCATGGTGCATGTAGCCTTTGACGACGAAAACGACAAGACTTGATTGTTGGTGATGCCGTCACCCGATGCCTTCTCCCGACACGTAGCAGGTGACATGGCGCTTGAATGCTGCACCGACCTTCGCACGCACTCTCACGCACCTCCGTGGTCCGCTTTCTCTGTCAGAGACCCGTCGGATGCCCAGTTGGGAGAGACGCACTCTATAGCACCGTCCCGTCCTTGGTCTTCATGTACAGTATGTAGCTTCTTTCACGTATCGGCCAACCCGCTCAAACCAAACAGACAACCACGCAACCCATAAGCGCAGTCGTATCCAATACACAATCTGTCGACGTTTCGAACGTCGGCAAAAACGGCAATTCTTCCGTTGCCAGGTCTCACGCCAGCAGATCCGTACATTGGCTACATGTCCCACATGGACCCGACTGACTCGGCAGTGAAGAATGCCGCTGATCGAGCCGACGCTGCCCGACGGCGATCACGGTCGTGCGTGACAGAGTTGGAGATTCTCCTGGACCGCTTCGAGGCAAGAATCGGGTGGCAATCGCAGGCATCCGGCTTGTCCGCCTGGTTGCGCGAGGCGAAGAAAACGCAAGGGTGCCTCGAGCACCTAGTGGACGAGCTCTCGACCGCGTCGCCGACGGATGCGGCCGCGCTGGAGTCGATCGGAACGAGGCTCGACGCTCGCTCCGTCGACGCCTCTCACGCCGAAACTCACTGGGACATCCTCAAGCGCTGCCGCTCCCTCGTGGCCGTCAACCGATCCTTCCAGGGCTCGACGAGGGACGACCGCAACGAGCACATCTCCAACATGGCCGTCCGCGGCCGGGAGAGGCAGCTCTTGCATCGAGCCATGAAGGAACAGGGCAAGGTTGACGTCGACGTCGTCGAAGCCGGCAGCGAGTGGCTCGACATCAAGACCCTGCACACCGACAGGCTGCTGCGACAGATGACGGACAGCGGATGGGCGTGGGGCGACCACGAGATCGGGGATCCCGTCGACGCGCAAGAGTGGGAAGACGTGCCGCTGGCAAAGCATGTCAAACGATTGGTGGCGGCGGCCAAAAGGAATCGGCACGAATACCGGATCCCGCGCGTCCGTGTGGTGCTGCCAAACATTGCCCGTGGCATCAAGGACATCGATGTCCTGCTGCATCGACTGTGCCACTTGGACCCGGCCGTTCACGTCATCATCGAGGACCAGCGTGGCCACTTCCTTGGAACCGCGGCCCCGGTCGTCGACGAAGCCATCGTGAACCTTCTCGGGCCCGAGTTTGACTCTCTCACCGCGTCCTTGAACTTGGATCACACCATCCTCATCGACCTCAGCTCCGACATCACCCATCGCCGGCTCGAGGCCCAGAAGTGGCAGCCTGAAACGACGAGGTTGCAGATCGAGGAGGAGGCAAGGCACGACGGCTTCATGGTCAAGACGCTCTATCCCGCCCTCGACGGCCGGACCCTTGTCTGTACCAAGGAGGCTGCCGAGCACTTTCACACAATTCTCGACAGCGTCGGCACGAGCACGGAACGAGCGCGTGGCCGGCTCCTCGTGCCCGTGGACGAGGAGACTAGGAAGTTGAGCCAAGCCGACATCAGGTCTCGATTCCAGCGCCTGTCAATCCACCACCTCCCGCCCGCCGTCCAGATTCCCATTCGTATTCTCGACGAAGGATGGGACTGGGAGAGCGTCAACCGTGCCGTCTTGCAGAAACGTCTGCCCCGCGTGGCGCTCGATGTGGCCCGTTGTGGTCGTCTCAAGAGCTCCAAACTGTCCATCTACATGCACGGGTGGGCGTCAGGCATGACGACCATCACGTCGAACAAGGAGGTGCGCGGCCAGATACGGACCTGGCTGGAGAAGAACCGGCGCCATCATAGCGACTGCGGCCCCAGAATCTGGAGCATCGGCGTCACGAGGAACTTGCTGGCAAAGAGCGCGACGCCACCGGCCGGCGTATGATGCATGATCCGTGCAATGGATTGCATGCTGGCCATGACGGTGGACCACGCACAGATATGAAGCCACAGGCCACGGTGTTTCTGCACTCCGTGGTGGAAGGGGCCCGGGTGTCTCTCTGGCTTATGCTGTCGTTGCCCCGGGGGCACCATGCAGTTCTCAAGCGCGTGAAAGTCGGCTTTGGTGCCAGGTCACCCCCTTGCAGTACTTGCGTGTCGCTTCGACGGCCAAGGGCGCCAAGGTGTTGACGACTGATATCATGGACACCGACGTTGTATGGGCACACCGGAGCTCGGTCGTTGTGGACGGCCCCTCGGCGGAGACGGTCTCGGCGGCGTGGACAACAGGAGGGACATCCAAGGGAAGGTAGGAGATGGTGTAATTGTCGCATTCGTCGCAGTCGATGGGCCCAGTGGCAGGTGACGTTGGTCGTCCAGTGCGTCCCAGTTGTACGGACGTTCACCCCAGGGCTGATGAAGACCGACCCCTGACTCGAGCCCGAGCGTTGTCGAGGCCGATTACCAAGTCCTTGGTGGGATATCGTCGCATCTGGTACGGATTGGCTGGAGGAGTGAGAACCTGTGATGATAGCCATGGCGATAAATTGAGTCAGAGAATCCTTCGTCGAAGGACTATTGCACCGCTCCCCGGGGTTCGCGTGGACGTGCAAAGAATGGAGGATGATTGAGATTTTCCAGCTGTGCCGGCCTGTTTCCAGGCTGCTGTGGCGATTTATGGACAAGTTTATGTTGGCAGTCAGTTAGAAAGGGGACAGAATGAGGCCTGGCAGGAGGCGGGTTGGCGAGTTGTGTCGGCAGAAATGCAGCATCTGATCTGGCTCGGCATTTTATTGCATGTCAAGCCGCCCGATGTCGACAGGCCATAGCACGCTGTCTTCAATCGTATATTGAACCTCCTTTCTTTCAAATGCCATCTTGGTACCATAGGTTAGATGTGATAAGCCAGACGACTATTGGCAATCGAAATACTGCACTCACCTGCAAGCCAAATAATTGTACTCTTCCAAATGAATTTGCTTCATGTCGCGTACGCGAGCCATGAAGAATTGTATCGTCGGGCGGATATAAGGGTGAATTCGCTTGTGCCCGAGGAATGAGGTCTTTTGATTTGGTCCCGAAGCCAATCCCATGATATGCGTGCCTCTGGTGACGAGCATGCCCATTCCAAAGGAGTATCGCTTCCTCCCTCATCAGAGTACACGGTATGCAGAAGTTTTCCACTCTGATCCAGCTTGCTACCGCGCCATGGGCATGGGGTTGCTCTCCTGCAGTCTCCTGATTCCATCTGCTGGTGAAGGTTGTGCTGTGAGTGAATGAGAGTGCAGTCCATGCCGGCGTATATACCATGGTTCTTGCCACGCCATGGCAATCCCCTTCATCTCCCTACAAATCCCGAGAACTTCTGACACGCTACTGGTTTATGAACTGATCAGGAAGCATGCCTTCAAAAGGCCTCTGCTGCCACGACATATCGGCCGTGTCATCCCACACCCAGTCCCCCATCCAATCCAACTGGGTGTCCGTCACGTCTTCCATCTGCATCATCTCCGTCGTTGGTTCATGGGGCACAAGGCCTTCTCGCTCCGCTACGTCCTCGAGCGCCTCCAAGCACCTGCTGACAGAGGCCAGGGCAGCCTGCAGAATCGCGTTGTCGACCTCGTCCTTCCCCAAACCGTCGCTCAGGGCATCGACGTGAGCGAGCACCGCTGCCACAAAGCAGTGACCCTTTCCGTTGGTTTCGCCTGAGCGGATCCGGTCAATGGTCCACGAGAGGGAGGCGACGAGGCACGAGCGGAGGTCCAAGTCACCCAGCGAAGGCAGGTAGCCGAGGCTCGTCGACTGGCCCTGCTTCTGATGAATGAGTTCGACGGCGATGAAGAAGAGTGCCTGCACGGGGATGTAGCGAAACATGCCGGTGCCGTTGACGATGATTCGGTCAAAATCCGAACGACCACCAGCCGGGTTCGGGTGGTGCGGCCCGGACAGACGCCAAATATGCATGAGTTTCAAGGCGCTGTCGAGACACATGCGGCGAGAAAAGTAGAACCGGTGGTCGTCGAACGACTTGGAAATGAAAGTCTGGTGCAGCGCGTGGAAACAGCGATAAAGGAGCATTTCAGACATGGATATGTGGAAGTCGGTGATGGTGACGGTCGGGACTCCGGCGGCCTTGCTCCGCAGCGTTGACAGCTTCCGCGACAGCTCCCGGCAGGCCTTGGTGAGCTCCGAGTTTAGGCGAAGGACCTCGTCGTACGACTGGCCAGTTCGGAAATTGTTGGTGTTGACGAGGAGATCAAGGCGCAAGGGGAGAGATTTCAGAATGGCCACCTGGACGGACACCTGGGTGGGAGTATCAAGCGCATTCCCCACCTGGCCGTCGCCATCCGGCTCATCGCCAAGCAGTTCATCGTCCATGTTTGCGGGAGGCTGGGTGTCGTAGTGTGAGTTGGAGAGCAGCGGCGAGCCGCCGGCCTCGAAGGAGCACTGCAGATTCAGCTCCAGTATGGTGGCCCAGAGCCGGCGGCGCATCTCGGCACGGAACGTCGTCATCTTGCCGAGGTGGCTGGGGTCTCGATGCAAACCCATGGACATGGCCTTCCTGACCAAGGCGCCCGCAATGATCCACGTCAGGTCCGGGCCGACGCCGCAGATGGACTTGGCCAAGACGAGGAGACACATGATCTGGATACCCAATATCGTCATCCGGCTCTTCTTCGGCGGGAGCATGAGCCAAAGCTGAGCCTCGTAGATCCACTGCTGCGACGTTGCCCTCATGGTGAAGAGGTCGTCATGGAGAGTGGCGCCGAGGGCCATGCAGAGCTGCATCTGAATGACGAAGCCGTCGACGGCGGCGTCGGGCTTCTGCCAGTACCGCTGGTAGTCGGCCTTGAAACTGGGCACATGGACGATGCGAAGGACGCCCTCGAAAGTGCGGAGGTAATTCCCGACGAGTTCGTCGCAAACATGGCGCGGCGGTAGGTGCCGGCCAATATCCGTCGACGACAGTGGACGAGACCGGTTCTGCTTTATGCGGCGGCCGAGTGCTTTGCATCGGATGAGCGCATGGTAAAAGTCCGTCTTTCCCGCCTCTTCGAGGCCAAGAAGAGTATATTCGGTGGGAAGCTTGGCGTCGATCTCGTTAGCGGACGCGGCCACGCGAGCGGAGGCGAGCGAGGAGAAAGTTACCAAATCCGCCACGCTGATCCAATGGCTCGAGCCAAAATACCTCGACTTGGAGACGGTGCCGCTGTGAGAGAAGACAGGGCTGATGGCGGAGGAACCAAAGGCACTGCCCTGGCCATCGCTGATCTGAACGACCTTGGCAAGCTTCTCCTCGAGCTCGTGAACCCTGGCGACGAGCTGGTCCACGTTGTTGTTGGACGACTCGGATGCAGAGCCTGTCCGGGAGACGGGACCGCCGGAAGACAGCTGGGTGGGCACGCGAGCCTTCACAGCTACCGTGGCAAGATGCGGCAGAGGGTTCCGAGGACGGCCATCACGGAGCTCGGCGGAGGCTGCAGATGGTCCCTGGAGCGTTCGCACCACGCTCGCCCTCGCACTCGGATGAGCACCGGAACCGGCGGCAGCAGGACTGGATGCCGAAGCTGGATCCGAAGTTTTGACCGCCAAACATCTCTTGCTCCTCGTCGCGGGCACATGGGTTGGCACGTATGTGCAGCTGGCGATGCGGGCCCTCGTGCAGTGGCCGCAGGGAGAGTTGCGGTCGCACTTGATCTTGCGTCTTCGGCATTGCTCACATGCAAGCGCCGGCCGCCTTCGCTTCTTCTCCGGTTGCTCGCGTGCTGGGCCTGGCTGTGCCGGCCGGGGTTGGGAGGCGGATGAGGCAGATGAGGTGTGCAAGGGGCTGGCAGCAGCTGGGTTCGAGGTATGAAATGTACATGTATCCGTGTACTCGTGCTCGCACTTCATGCCGCCCGCGCGGTAGAAGCTCAGAGATGACTCTTGTGGCATCATGACTGGTCAAGCGCCGGCTTGCTGTCGTCGACGAACGGACAAATGCAACGAGAAGACCGAGATGATCGGAAAACTCGGCAGGGGAGGAAATTACTGGCATAGGGAGGTGGCGAAACCGACATGTCGTCCTGAGGTTTCCATCCCAGCCTGATGTAAAGGCCGACAACGGCAGGTGCTCGAGGGGACGGCCATTTAATTCACCGAGAGGCCGCCGCAGCCTCTCTTATTGGCTCGCAAGCAGAATTTGCCGAAGACATTGATATCGATTTATGCCACCTCCGATCCCTCTTTGCTCATTTCTCTGTCCTCGTTCCGTTCCTTTCATCGTTCTCACTTCCGTTCCCCGTTCCCATCCATCGTCCAACCGTTTCCCTACTGCCGTATGCCACACGTACGCCGCACGTAGGCATATAGTAGCCGACTATGGACTCGGATGGGAAGTCGCGTCGCGAGAAGGCAAGGTATACGCAGAGGCAGAGGCAGACGGCGGAGGCAGACGGCAGAGGAAGACGACAGAGACAGAGGCAGAGGCAGACGACAGAGACAGAGACAGAGACAGAGGCAAAGGCAGAGTCAGAGGCAGAGGCAGAGGCAGAGGCAGAGGCAGAGGCAGAGGCAGAGCCGGTGGCAGAGATGGAGGCAGGGAGTTGTCCGATGCAGAGAGGCAGTGCCGTTGGACAGCAGAGTCGAGGGTGCGTGAAAACTCATGGCCATGGATTAATGCAGCCCACCTTCGATGGAAGAAATCACACTCGATACATGCGACGCATTGCGATGCTCTCCTCATGAGCCGAAGCCCTTCGAAGTGACTCGTGGCCGGAAGCGTTTCCCGTGGACCGTCATTCACAGATCCGTCAAGGCGAAGCAGGCGTGGGGGCCGGAGGGGCAAAAGTAACAAGTTCTGTAATGCAGGCGAGGGGCAACAAGTGAAGCAAGCAGTCTGCAAGCGCATGCAACGTCTCCCCACCAGAGACGCAGCGCTTCTAAATAGGCATTGTACACAGGCATCTTGCGTCGCACCTCGACGGGCAAGGACCAAGGATCAACCTTTTGTCCCGCATGGGCCTCCGCCGTCTTCCGACTCCGTCGAATCGCCGCTTCCCCGTCCCTCCCTCGGCGCTCCCGTCTATTTGGTATACAACACGACGGAGACTTCTCTCGCCTCCCCGGCGGGCGAATTCGCTTGCTCGCCCTTCCTCGGGCGCTCAGAGGAGCAGCTCCAGAGGGTTCTCGAGCACCTTCTTGAGCTCGCGTAGCCACTCGGCACCGACGGCACCGTCGACGACCTTGTGATCGAAGCTGGCCGTCACCGTGATCTGGTCGTCCCATTCGACACCAGCCGTGCCGTCTTCGTTCTCGCAAGGAACGGCCACCTTCTTGGTCGTGCCGACGGCAAGGATGGCGGCTTGGGGCGGGTTGATGACGGCCGTGAAGTGGTCGACGGCGTTGTTCATGCCCATGTTGGAGATGGAGATGGTGCCGCCCTGGTACTCCTCAGGCTTGAGTTTGCCGTCCCGCGCCTTCTTGGCGAGCTCCTTGACCTTTGTGGAAATGGACTCGAGGCCACGAGCCTCGACGCCGGTGACGATGGGCGTGATGAGGCCGGTGGGCGTCGAGACGGCGACGGAAACGTCGACGGCGTTGAACTGACGGATGGCGTCGTCGCGCCAGCTCGAGTTGACGGCAGGCACCTTCTTGGAGGCGACGGCCATGGCCTTGATGAGGAAGTCGTTGACCGAGAGCTTGTAGCGGCCCTCGGCCGAGCCGTTGAGCGCCTGTCGCAGCTTGAGCAGCTTGCCGACCGATATCGAGCTCGTCACGAAAAAGTGCGGGTTCTTCTGCACCGACTCCTGGAGCCGGTTGGCAATGGTCTTGCGCATGCCGCTGATGGGCACGTCCTCGAACGTCGCACCCGCCGAGGAGGCGGCGGGGCTGCCGACGAGCTTCTGGACGTCGGCCTCGACGATCTTGCCGCCGCCGCCGCTGCCCTTGACGCCGCCGAGGCTGATGCCGTTCTCGCGCGCCAGTCGCCGGGCGGCGGGCGCAACGTTGAGCTCGCGGTCGAGCGCCGTTTCCAGCCTGCCTTGGGACGTGTTCTGCTCGGGCTCGGGTGCCGGTGCCGGGCTCAGCTCCTGGCCGGATTTCGGTTCCGACCTCTCCTCCTGCTTCGGAGGGGCCGCTTTGGCGTCACCGCCGGCGTCCTCGAGCGTGAACTGGTCGAAGGCGGAGATGTCGGTTCCCTCCTCGACAAGAATGGCGACAGGCTGGTGCAAGGATGCGCCGTCAGCCGATCCGTTCAAGTGTGGGTAGGGAAGGGTAGGATGGCAGGAACCGGACGGGGACGACTCACGGTACCGACTGGAACATCCTTCTCGCCCGATTCCTTGAGAATCTTGGCAATGACGCCCTCCTCCTGGAACTCAAAGTCCATCTGGGCCTTGTCCGTCTCAATCTCGACGAGGACGTCGCCAGGGGCGATGGAATCGCCCGCCTTCTTCTGCCAGGCCCCGATGTTGCCCGCCTGCATCGTCGGCGAAAGGGCGGGCATCTTGATGACCTGATGATCCGGGAAGGAGGCGTAACACCTCACGACGTGGGAGGCGAAGCCGGTCCGGAGGGCATTGTGGGTTGGGGCGAGGACTCGCCTCCGAAGAGCGGCGCTGAGCATGTCGGATGAAAATGGCTCTCAGGAACTCGATTCAGAAAAGGGCGAAGAGACAGCAGCGAGGCTGAGATGCTGAAGGCCTCACCGACTGGAAGTGGAGTAGGCAGCAGCAGGGGCAACTGGGAAATGTCCTGGATGGTGCGACCGTTGTTGACGACGGGATGGGAGATCGCAAGGCGACAGAATTTCCTTGGGGGCAAACGACGGTCGATGGCTACACCGTCAGGTTTTTGCGTTGAGCTCCATCGCTGGAGAAAAACGGCCTAGACCGCATTCGGATGTCGCCTGGAGGCGCGGAACCGTGTTGCATGACTACCGTGTGCCGGCTTGCCTGACATCGCCGCGACAAACCGGAAAATTTGTCTGTTTATCGCCATGAGACGCTCCCATTAGACACACTGGGTTTCTTTCTGGTTGCAGAGCTCAATTTATCATCTGCGGTTATGGATGCATTTCCCGTTGCACATGTCTGTATCTTCGTGATGGCCTTGTTGAGACTTTCATGCTGTCCAGCAACAGCGTGCCTTGCGTTTTGGCGGGTCCTTCAGGTACCATCAAGTGTCCACTGTACTCTCCGTACATGTGCATGCACATCACCGTACTTGCATGTAAGTTCTATACTCGTCGACGCACGATATCTCTAGTAATACCTGATAGAACACAACATAGTACTTGAGTTTGCACGCTGGGACAACCAGGCAGTTGCGGGACGCTTGGTTCTCCGGCCTGAGGCACCATCATCCATCCAGAAGGGAGCTTGGACTACGGAGTACGGAGTACTGTGATTCCGTCTTGGTGTCTGGTAGTACTTACAAGTACTTATGGAGAGAGTGTACTTGCCTACTAGGTACAAAGTGATACAAGTACTACTTACTCCGTACGTACCTCCAGAATATTTTCAAGTAGCTCAAAAGTATAAACTACCCGTTTGGGAACGGCAATGGTGTTGGGCGTATGTATCGACGTAGGTACCACATACCTCGTAGGTACCACTCTGTGCCGCGCCTTGCTGCTACATCTACCACAGTTGCAGTACTCCGTACCCCATACTTGCACCACAGTTAGTACTGAGTAGGTACTAAGTAGGTACTAAGTAGATACTAAGTAGGTACTGACAAGTACTTACTATGCAACCTGATCAAAATGCACCCAATGCCTGTAATACCAAGTAATTACAGTACTGTAAGTAAGTATTTAGGAGCACGGAGTGCTCGGTACTAACAATTGGATACGTCCCTTTTCCCTCAGCCACACTGTGGCCGCCGTCACCACACCGACCAGCTAGCTCTATTACTTAGTACAGCAAGTACAGTTGTACTTTTACACTACTGGCCTTGGCCATGTGTGTCCTGTACCAGCTGGTCGAAGGCTTCACGACGCTTCCAATCCTACACTCCCAACTCCATTCTCGGCCCAAGGCAGCAGCACCCTTTCCCTTACCGAAGGAGCATCGATACCGACGCCGTCAGTTGGAGACCACTGCCTCTCCATAATCTCTCCAAGCAGGCCGGGATACCCGACTCTCTCTTGCTCTGACGGGCCCAACCCCTTGATGACGACCGTCGCCCCGTCACCAAACTCCCGAATCATCGACCCTCCTGCGGATGGCCGGCAGCTTCCCCTGCGCTCCCCGATGAGCTCCCCAAAGTTTGTGCTGTCCTCCCTGGACGCTATTGCGACGTCGAAAGACGCCCAGCGGAACAAGCAGCTCGCCGAGTCGGCCCAAAAGGCGCTCGATGCCATCAAGGAGCAGGAAACCCTCCCGGACCCCGACGTTCTCTTCGCGCCGCTGCAGCTTGCCACAAAGTCCAACAACCCGCAGCTCACGACCACAGCCCTCGATTGCATCGGGAAGCTCATATCGTATTCCTACTTTTCCATACCAAGCACCGACGGCGATGCTGCCCCGGACGCCCCCGAGGGCCCGGACGGCGCCGAGCCCGCGTCGCCGCTCATCGAGCGCGCCATCGATACCATATGCGACTGCTTTCAGGGGGAAACAACGGCGGTCGAGATCCAGTTGCAGATCGTCAAGTCTCTTCTGGCAGCCGTCTTGAATGATAAGATTGTCGTCCACGGCGCCGGCCTCCTCAAAGCCGTCCGCCAGGTCTACAACGTCTTCCTCCTGTCGCGGAGCACTGCCAACCAGCAGATAGCCCAAGGCACGCTGACCCAGATGGTGGGAACGGTCTTCGAACGAGTCAAGACCAGATTGCTCATGAAAGAAGCGAGAGTGAACCTGGGAGGCCTCAAGCACAGCTCGGGCAACGTGACGTTTGACAATTCCGAGCTTGCCAATGGCGACCCATCCGACCCCGACGAAGACGATTCCGCCACCCCCCAGGAAGAGTCAACCCCCTCCGAGCCGGAACCCAATGGTGCCAAGCTTACATTGAAGGATCTTGAGCATCGAAAGAGCTTCGATGATTCTAATCTTGGCGATGGACCGACCATGGTCTCAAGGGTGACACCCGCGAATAAGGCTGATGCAGACACCCCCGTGTCTGGCCAATCGATGCCCGAGTTGTCCACCGAGGAAGACAGCGACCTGCTGGATGCCGAAGATGAGGTCTACATCCGCGATGCCTATCTCGTCTTCCGTTCTTTCTGCAACTTGTCCACCAAGGTCTTGGCTCCAGACCAACTTTACGACCTCCGAGGCCAGCCCATGCGCTCGAAGCTGATATCTCTCCACCTTATCCATACCGTTCTCAACAACAACATTTCCGTCTTCACCTCCCCCCTTTGCACCATCAAGAGCTCTAAAAGCAACGAACCCACGTCGTTTCTGCAGGCCATCAAGTTCTACCTCTGTCTCAGCATCACACGAAATGGCGCCAGCTCCGTGGATAAAATCTTTGACGTTTGCTGCGAGATATTCTGGCTCATGCTCAAATACATGCGACCGTCGTTCAAGGCAAGTACTCGGAACCTGTCGTTTGCTCCGTGTGCCCCGAAGCTAACGCACCTGATAGAAAGAGATTGAGGTGATTTTGAACGAAATATATCTTGCCCTCCTCTCGCGCCGGCAAGCGCCCCTCTCGCAGAAGCTGGTCTTTGTCACCATCCTCAATCGGCTTTGTGCTGACCCGCGGGCCTTGGTCGAGATTTACCTCAACTATGACTGTGACCAGTCTGTGGACAACATCTTTCAAACAATCGTCGAGGATCTTTCCAAGTTCTCCACCGCACCGGTGGCAATCACATCCGTCCACGAGCAGGTGTACGAAGAACAGCGAGCAAGAGTGCCGGCAGCCAGCGAGTGGCAGCTCAAAGGCATCTTGCCCCCACCGCTCACCGTCATCCACATCGTGCCTCAGCAGGAGAGCGAACCAGACTTTCCCAAAGAATACGCCATGAAGCGCCTGTCGTTGGAAGCCCTGGTCGAGGCTCTGAGATCTCTTGTGAACTGGTCAGCTTCGGTGCGAACCGACAGCGGCGAGGCGCCAAACGCCGACGGCGACAACAAGCCCTCTTTGGACGAACTTCGACCGTCGATTGACCCTGCGGTGAGCGACAGCGCCTCTCGCTTGGAGACGCCGATGCCCCCATCGACGCCCGTCATGGACGACGACCCGGATCATCTGGAGAAAGGAAAGGCGCGCAAGACTGCGCTGATAAATGCCATCAGGCAGTTCAACTTCAAGCCAAATCGAGGCATCAAACTGTTCTTGCGCGACGGTTTCATTCCGAGCGACAGCCCCCAAGATATAGCAAATTTTCTGCACAAGGAGGATAAGCTTGACAAGACGCAGATTGGCGAGTACCTGGGCGAGGGAGACCAGACGAACATCGACATCATGCATGCCTTTGTCGACTCCATGGAGTTCACCCGGAAGCGCTTTGTTGACGCCCTCAGGCAGTTCCTGCAGTCGTTTCGACTTCCTGGAGAAGCCCAAAAGATCGATCGCTTCATGCTGAAGTTTGCCGAACGTTATGTCTTGGGAAATCCCAATGCCTTTGCCAACGCAGACACGGCCTATGTACTGGCTTACTCCGTCATCATGCTCAACACAGATCAACACAGCAGCAAGGTGGCGAAGAGGATGAGCAAAGAGGAGTTCATCAAGAACAACCGAGGCATCAACGACAATGCCGACCTCCCAGACGAGTACCTGATTGGAATATTCGAGGAGATCGCCAGCAATGAGATCGTGCTCACCAGCGAGCGCGAGGCCGCAGCCGCAGCCGGTACACCGGCCCCTCAAGCTACGGGCATCGCCGCCGGCCTCGGCCAGGCGCTTTCGAATGTCGGGCGAGATTTGCAGCGCGAAGCCTATGTACAGCAGTCGGAGGAGATTTCGTTGCGATCCGAGCAACTGTTCAAGAACCTGTTCAAAAGCCAACATCGCAATGCCACCAAGGCTGGACTTAAGTTCATTCCGGCGGCATCTTTCAAGCACGTCGGCTCTATGTTTGACGTCACCTGGATGTCCTTTTTTTCCGCTCTGTCAAGCCAGATGCAGAAGGCACACAACATCGAAGTAAATAAGTTGTGTCTCGAAGGGATGAAGTTGGCCACCAATATTGCCTGCTTGTTCGAGTTGTCGACACCAAGGGAGGCTTTCATCTCGGCCCTGAGAAACACGACCAACCTGAACAACCCGCAAGACATGATGGCGAAGAACATCGAAGCCCTGAAGGTCATCCTAGAGCTCGGCCAAACCGGAGGCAACCTGCTCCAGGAATCGTGGAAGGACATTCTCATGTGCATCAGCCAGCTAGACCGGTTGCAGCTGATTACAGGCGGCGTTGATGAGAGCGCGGTTCCTGATGTTTCCCAGGCACGATTCATACCCCCACCGCGATCGGACACGTCCGAGTCGAGGTCATCCACACAATCTCGGCAGAAACCGCGGCAGAGAGCCGGCACGGGGCCCAAAGGCTTTTCAAACGAGGTCGCCATAGAGTTTCGATCCGACGAGTTCACCCGCAGCGTCGACCGCATCTTCTCGAACACGGCGAACCTATCTGGTGAAGCCATGGTTAGCTTCGCCAAAGCGCTCACGGAAGTTAGCTGGGATGAGATCAAGGTCTCTGGCTCCAACGACTCTCCTCGAACCTACAGTCTGCAAAAGATTGTCGAAATCAGTTACTACAACATGAATCGTGTTAGGTTCGAATGGACCAACATCTGGGATGTCCTCGGCGAGCATTTCAACCAGGTCGGGTGCCACAACAACATGAACATCGTTTTCTTCGCCTTGGATTCCCTCCGGCAGCTCTCCATGCGTTTCATGGAGATTGAGGAACTGGCGGGTTTCAAGTTCCAGAAGGACTTCTTGAAGCCATTCGAACACATACTGGCCAACTCTCACAACACCACCGTCAAGGATTTGGTTCTGCGCTGCCTCATCCAGATGATTCAAGCTCGGGGGGATAATATCCGTTCCGGGTGGCGGACCATGTTCGGCGTCTTCACGGTTGCCGCACGAGAGACGCACGAGAGCATCGTGAGCCTTGCTTACGAGAACGTGAACCTTGTGTACAAGACCAAGTTTGGTGTCGTTATTTCCCAAGGAGCTTTCACAGACTTGATCGTCTGCTTGACCGAGTTTTCGAAGAACCTCAAGTTTCAGAAAAAGAGCCTCGCAGCTCTCGAGCTTCTGAAATCAATCATTCCCACGATGTTGAAGACGCCAGAATGCCCGTTGTCAAATCTGCCGAAAAGGAGAGCGTCGACGATGGATTCGAAGAACGAGGCCGTGGACGGCCCGAAGCCATCGCAGACCAAAACCTCTGTCGAAGAAGGCTTTTGGTTCCCTGTCCTGTTCGCTTTCCATGATGTCCTCATGACGGGCGAGGACCTCGAAGTGCGATCGAACGCATTGGAATACTTCTTCGCCACCCTTATCAAGTTCGGTGGCGACTTCACACCCGACTTTTGGGACATACTGTGGCGGCAACAACTGTATCCAATTTTCATGGTTCTCAGGTCACGACCCGAAATGTCGAATGTGCTCAACCACGAGGAGTTGTCGGTTTGGTTGTCGACGACGATGATACAAGCGCTGCGCAACATGATCACGCTCTTCACACATTACTTCGATGCCCTCGAGTATATGCTGGACAGATTTCTGGAGCTGCTTGCTCTCTGCATCTGCCAAGAGAACGACACGATATCTCGGATTGGCAGCAACTGCCTACAGCAGCTGATCCTCAAGAACGTGACCAAGTTTACGGCAGAGCATTGGGCCAAGGTCGTTGGGGCATTCTGCGAACTATTTGAACGGACGACGGCATACCAACTATTTACCGCAACGAACATGGGCGCGAATGCGACGTTGTCGCTGAAGTCGAATGGCTTCGACTTTGCCACACCTCTGGCCTCGCCGGCGGACATACATCCTGTGGATGAGAAGTCCTTGAAGATCAACGGCACAGAAGGCAGCGTCGTGCTGCCGGAAGTCGACTATGCGAATCACCAGTCCACACCAAAGCCGACGGATGACGAGTTACATTCACCAACCGTACCCGGCGGTCAAGCTCTAGAAGAGTTCAAGCCATCGTCTAACCTCCAGCAGCAGCCGGTCGTGGTAACGGCAGCGCGTCGACGATTCTTCAATCGCATCATTTCCCGCTGTGTGCTGCAGCTGCTCATGATTGAGACGGTCAACGAGCTCTTCAGCAATGACACAGTATACGCTCACATCCCCTCGACGGAGCTTCTGCGACTCATGGCTCTGCTGAAGCGCTCGTTCCAGTTCGCTCGCCGCTTCAACGAGGACAAGGAGCTCCGCATGCGACTCTGGCGCGAGGGATTCATGAAGCAGCCGCCTAATCTTCTCAAGCAGGAGAGTGGATCCGCTGCCACCTACGTCTCCATTCTTTTCAGGATGTTTGCGGACACGGCGCCGGAAAGGCTGGGGAGCAGGCCTGACATCGAGGCGGCACTGGTGCCGCTGTGCAAGGACATTATCAGCGGATATTCGATGCTCGCGGAGGAAAGCCAGCATCGGAATATCATGGCCTGGCGACCGGTGGTGGTAGATGTCCTTGAGGGCTACTCAACCTTCCCGGAGGAGGAATTCAAGGCTCACATCCCCGAATTCTATCCCCTTGCCGTTGAGCTCTTGACGAAGGAGCTCGGCCAGGACCTAAGGGGCGCGCTTCTGGCCGTTCTGCGACGTGTTGGTGAAGTTGGGTTGAAGATCGAGGGGATGACCAAGCCGGTAGAAAGGAAACGACGAAGCACTGTTGGCGATATCCCGGAGGAGGTGGCAAATGACCACGAAGCAGCGGCGCGAAGGATGTTGTAAGATGTTTCATCGACTCCAAATGGCTAGTACATCATGGCGTTGCAGCGGAAGAAGTTTATGTCCTGCACAAAAGGGGTCGGTTTTGTACGACCCCATGTTTCATTGTTGCGATAGCTTGCAATCTCAGTTTGTTGATCTGGGGTGCGCTTTGGTGACAGTCAATGAAGGTGTCATGTTTGAGTATCCTGCGTTCGAGGCCCCTTCCTCTACATGGGGTAACCCGCCTCACTCATCCTCCAGTCTCTTGCCCGGCTTTGGCTGCAGCACCAAGTTGCCATGATCCTATCGCTGCTCGTGGGAGCAAGGTAATGGACGGAATGACCTCGGAGATGATTCCGACAGTCTTGGGATGATATCGTGAGTTTGGACATCCGAGAAAGTGGTGGAAGCGGGCGGAGTCGTTGCCACGTTTCCAGGTGCCGGCATCCATGCCTCGCGCTCTTCTGCCCTAACGAAAATGTCGAGCCATTGAGCATTGATTCTTTGCCCATAAACTTGCTTGAAAAAAACGGAAACAAGGGTGCTCATTCATCGAGTCCATAATAGGGGGATGACCTTTGGGTCATATTCCGGTGATAGGTATTATACAAGTGCTGTAGTCAGTGACAGCTGAAATCCGGGGTCCAAGATGAATGACACGCTGATTGACAAACATCAGAATGCAGCTACCTTTGCTGGTGACAGTATTTCTAATTGAGTAGCTGAGAAATGTAACCCTTCAGGTCATTCTGGTAGTCGGCAGAGTCATCTTCTAGATTGTCGTCTGGCACGGCGAGCAAGGCTCGAGGCAGCAAACTGTCTCCTGAACATGCCGCTTGGATCAGGGATTTCACGGACCCGTCCCTTTGCTGACGTCCCGCACCTGAGCCGTTTTCCATTGGACTGGATGTAGGCTTTGATGACTGCTCGCGCCTTGCCTTGTGCATGAGGAGCACAAACTCCTGAAAGAAGGCGATTAAATTACGATACAAAATCTCGTCCGATTTGTCAATCATGTTCAAGGCTGCCCAAGGCAAAAGCCCCCCCTTACCTATCATCGGATCCGAATAAATTGCTGGCAGAGCGGGTAGCGGAAAGAGGTGCGGCGAGCCTGACTGCATCAACTTTTCAAGGTTGAGGACGGCGAGGCGGGGAAGAAGTTGCAACAGGCGACCCTGAGAGATGGTGACGTCCAGCTCTGTTCGATGGGAAGCTGACTCGTAGGAGCAGAGATCTCGGATGATGGAGAGAATAGGCTCCTGCTGAGTGATCAAGTCCCAAAAACCAGCGGCACCGACATCGGCGTTGGTATCCGAGTCCCGGGAAGGACCGTCGCCGGCAAGGTCCAAATCATTCTCCAGCAAGCGATGGATCACTCCAGCCGCATGGTCACCGACGCCCACGTGTGGACTCTCCAACCAGGTCCTGACAAGCTTCTCGACGAGCTCGGGGGATTTTCTCAGCGTGTAGGTGTCGGATATGGACGCGGCGGCCTTGTCCAGAATGGTCAGAGCGAGGCGGTTGGCGTTTGGCAGCGGGGATGCGAGCGCCGTCATCAACGAGGGCTTGTCCGTAAAGGCTAAAGCCTCCGTGTAGGAGAGGGGGCGTAGGAGCTTGTCAAGAAGCGAGAGTAGTGGCCCGGGATGCTGACTGGTGGAGGCCAGGATGCTAGTGAGAAGCGGTATCCATGAGTCGAGGAGGGGACGACTGTTGAGGTCTGGTACTATGATGAGTCCCAGGCTCTAGAGGCGATGGTTGACGATGGGACGGATGAAGGGCATACCCGTAAGCTGGAGCTCAACATTGTCGAACAGAGTTGGCTTCAAGGGCACGTCAGGATCGACGACGAGCTCTTGCAGGTGAGCCTGCAGCTCCGACAGGCCAGAGATGGGGACGGTGTTCATCAAGGCGGTGGGGACGATTCTTTCCGCCATACGAGGTAGGCGTGCGGCGTGAGAACCAGCGAGTTTTGACGTGAAAGGGGGGGGACGGTGCGAAGGTATGGAATAGAGAAAGAGAATGGACAAAGTGGGTGGTTGGTGGGTGGTGGTTCGTGGTCGTGGTCGGTCGGTCGGTCACTGGAGAGTACATGTAAATACAGTAAATATATTAATTACCGTATAATAATAACTACTAGACGAACGAATACGAATGGAGAAAATGAATGGAGAATACTTTATCATTATCTGGTATTTTAATGCGGAGTAAAATAAGCACATACATGTATTTACTATACTGTATATTCCGTACAGCACTGTTTTTACATGAATTCTTATGAAATGCTGGTTATAAATACTGGAACGGAGTGTTACTGCAACAAGTACTTACTTACGGAGTACTCTGTAATTACGGAGTACAACTAATATTATTTAACTTAACCGTACTTGAAGTACGGAGAAATACTGTACTAAGTAATACTGTACTAAGTAATACTCCGTACTACTGTACTTAGTGCAGTAATACTTGAGTACATGCACGGAGTAAAGTACTTAATTTATATTTACTTAAGCACTTACGGAGTATTACTTATTTATTTACTTACTTAGTTACGTATATGTATGTGCTTAGTTGATAATAAAGTACGTATTATTACCTGGTTACGTTCATTCGTACCCCACCAGTCCACCAGCAAACTCCCCTCACCCCTCCCAGTTGAGCGTTGGCGGTAAAAAAAGCCAGGCTTGGAGCGATCGAGTCCAAGGCTGCAAGTTGGAACGAACATCAAAATCATCGTCACCCGTCACCAAGCCCCCCTTGGCTTTGCCTCCCCCCCTCTGCGTTCAGCTGCAATGTCCCGAGGCGGCGGACGAGGCGGCCGTGGAGGAGCCAGAGGCGGCGGTCGTCCGAATGTTCCCTGGGACACGGGCGATGAACCGGATGCCCGTCCCTCGGAGCTGTTTCCTGTACGAACCAGCCATCTCCCCCCCTCCCCCTCCCCCTCCCCTCCCCCTCCCCCTCCCTATTATCCCTCGCGGTCGGAAAATGTGGCGAAGACTGACCTTGGACGGCTCCATAGCCATATGCTGTCCCGAGCACGCGCGAGCTCAGCGCGACGGAGACGAACGGCATCCATCACTTTCTGCTTCTGCGACATCAACTGCATGCCTCGCCTCTCTACACCTCGAAGCGTACCTCGCTGCACGACCCGACCGCTCCGCGCAAGTTGTATGGACAGGCGCAGATGAACGCTCTCTACGGCGTCAAGAATAAGGCGTCGCTCGACCCCTTCACTGCCGTGCCGACCTACTCCCAGAAGTTTGTACGCGAAGACCGCGCGCTGCCGGACTGGACCGCCCGCCCCATATGCCGTGAGCTTTTCCCTGCCGAACTTGTCGAAACCATGGAGCCCACAGCGAGCGTCGGGGCACGCAAGAAGCGCAAGCTCGAACTGAGCCAGGTCAGCGCTTTGCCCAACGCCGAGGAGGCATTCGGCATGCCCTCGCTCGAGGCCGACGGCGACGAGCATCGGGGGGGGCACAGGAACTTGCTCGAGAAGCTCGACGCCCTGCACGACGAAGACGCCGAGCCTGGCGCAGAGTTGGACGAGGAGGAGGGAGCGGCAGAGGAGGACCAAGATGAAGTATACGACGACGAGGACGCCGGCGACTACGATGCCGAAAACTATTTCGACAATGGCGATGAGATGGGCGACGACTACGGCGACGGGGATGACGGTGAGGGGACATACTGATCACGTCCGCCTCGACGCATGAACCGGAAGGGAAGCTTTGAAGATTGGCCCATGGATATGGCAGCAAATACCGTGCCGTCGAGGCAATTATGTCGTCGGCCGTAATGATACCCACGCTCTCGAACATACATATATACAAACACGCACATGGTGTCCGATTCCGATTGACGCATGACACGATACATTGCGGTTTGCCGAGTTGAACCCAGCGTTCCTCTATTCAGGAGCCGCCGTGCGTAGCCTCCGGCCGAACAACACAATCCCGACACGGCCTTCCTCTAGACACAGCACAACTCGTAGTCACAGGAAAATCCATCACCGCTCCAAAGCATTGGCTGACCCCCACTCACGCCACATCATGGATGGGTGGTGATCATGGTAATCGATCGTGTCGCAAGCAACGCTTCCCCCGTCCTCACGGCAGAAGCAAAATGCCTCTCGTTTTCGTAGTGGACTGATCGTCATGGGGCTTGGTCCTGACCTTGTGTGCCTCGGTTTCCAAGGAACCGAGTGTCGTGTTGTAGCTGCCAGCTTGCTGCCGCCTTCCACTCTCAGCATGCGGAATGACTTGGATCACGCGTTTATCCCTATCGCGTACACGCCCGAGTCCAGGATGCCCGCCTGCAACCTCGAAAGGCGCTCTCTTGTATCGGCAATCTGACCTGCCTGGGCGACTATCGCGTTGCCCGTCTCTCGGAGGGCCGACAGCACCTGGCTAAGCTGATCCTGCACGCTTCCGCTCGCAACCTGATTCCTGTCTCGAAAGGCCCTTATTTGTTCGTACAGGCCGTTTTCGACGCCGGGCATGTCGCGTTCAATCTCGCCACGGTACTCGTCCAGCCGCTTCTTGTATTTTTCGACATCGTCGCACACGCGATTGAAGTAGGTAATCAGATCCTGCGCGCTCGCATGCGCAAACGAAGCATCCGTCGCGTTGGTGTCGGAAGGTGGCGGGGGACCGGCGAAAAGACCCGTCTGGTGATAGTGGGCGGGAAGTTTCAGGTTGTCGGTGGCCTTGAACGATAGTTGGGCATCGGCGATGTTCTTCTTCGTCATGTCTTGCAGAACCTTGACCGTCTGGATGTCCCGGTTCAGGGCGACTTGGACCGTCCGGAACTTGAATTCGACAAACTTGACGTCGCGTCCAAGCTGATCGATGTCTTCTCCGTGCTGCGGCATGAACTGTCCTATCTCGTCCCTCATCTTTATCACCCGCTGGATGCCCTTGTCGATGAGAGAAATCTCGTCCTGAACCGGCTGTGCGAGGTCGTCGAATCTCGTGCGAGGGCGGATATTGTCGTAGTTGATCGGGACTGCCGGCATCTGGGTAATAAATTGACTCGACTGCGGTTGGCTTTGGCCGCTGAGATGAACATGGCACGTTAGCAATATGAATCGCACACGTTGCGCTCAGCATCGCTGCCTTACAGTAGACCACCGGCAGGCTTTGCCTGTGCCTGCCCAAGAAGCCCCCCGCTGACCGCCGGTTGTGTGCTGGTGATGGCGGAGCCGAATAATCCTCCGGGGTTCTGCGTTTGTGGTTGTTGTTGGATCGACTGCGCGCCGAAGAGACCACCGGCAGCTTGCTGCTGCTGTGGCTGTGACTGAGCGACAGCGGTGCCAAAGAGGCCTCCGGCGGTCTGCTGCTGTGGCTGCTGCTGCGCTTGATTCGCGGCGTTGCTGAAAAGACCTCCAGCAGCCGACTGCTGGGTCTGCTGCTGACTGCTTCCAAAGAGACCGCCGGCGGAACTCTGTTGGCTCGGCTGCTGTGTGGTGTTTGCACTTGCGAAAAGCCCGCCGCTCGTGGTCGGCTGCGCCGTTGCAGCGCTCGTGGCACCCCCAAACAATCCAGAGGCCGGTTTCTGTTGCGCACCGCCGAACAAGCCGCCCGTCGCTGCCATGCCTCCAGTGCTTGCGGCGGCGTTTGCCAATCCGGCGCCCAACAGGCCCCCGGCTGCTGGCGGTTGGGACGGCGCGGCGGCCCTGTAATGCTTTGGTCAGCTAGGGTCCCTTGGCTGGAGCAGGCAAGGCATGTCAAGTAGGAGGGAGCCTCGTCTGCTGGGGACGAGGAAGTCGAGTTTCCGAAGGGAGGCGGAAGCAGCAAACAAGTGACTGGTCGGTGCTTACACAGAGTTTGCAGCACCGGTGTTGATCGTCAAACCACCCGGGCCGCTTGCTGACCGCGACAGAGACATTGGACGACGCGCAGGAGGAAAGAAAAGAAGGGACGCGCCGTCGATGCAAGGACAATATTAGTTGGTGGTTGTTCGTTGTTTACGACGTGACCGAGAAGCGCTGTGGAGCTTTGAAGTTTTACAGCAGATGGACGGTTATGAGCTGCAAGCTATTATTCGAGGCTAGAGGTCGGCTGGTGTTGTTGGTTGCTCCATGCTCGCTCACTACGTTCAAGCGGAAAAACATCGGACCCTCCGCCAACTCTCCTACAACACTCCGTACAAACCGATGATTCGCACGATAGAGGCATAACTACTACAATACAGTGCCTGTTGGTGTACTCCGTACATTCGCAAGTGAGCTGCAGGCTTCCTACAAGATTTTGCAATAAAATCAAGACTGCCCCGCCCGTCATCATGTCCGAGCACGAAATGGAAATGGACGAGGGCGACGACATCTATGAGCCCGAAGAGTCCAAGGAACAAGTCAAGGAGCCCAAGGCGGAGAATGACGATGATAAGAAGGCAACATCCAAGTCGGAGGAGCTTGAGGAGGGAGAAGAAGAGGACGAGGGCGGAGCGATGGACGAGGACGAGGATGACTCGGTGGGTATTTGCACCACGCAATCTGCTTTGATGCTAACCAGGCCTGCCTTGCAGGACATTGACATCATCACGGAGCGAAAAGATGGCACAAAAGCTGCACCGCCGTCGTATGTTTCGCCGCGTCGGCATCCCACGAGGTTGCATCCTCCTAGCGACGAAGCTGACCGACCGTCTGCCCCAGACAAGCAAAATACAGCGATATCCGGAATATCCCCCAGCGGTCAACGTCCACAGACGCGACGGCGAAGGCGACAGCGGTGAGGAAGGAGGACGAGTCGAAGCCATCGACGGCGTTGAACATAGCAGCACCGAGCGCCGACCAAACGTCGGCGGCGGCGTCAAAGTCGACGGTTGACATCAATGCCATCCCGACATACCCGGCTGCTGGGAAGCCGATAACGCAGGTCAACATCGACGAAGGTTGGTGCGCTCCCTCGCATGGCATGGAATGGCAGTGCACGGTCAGCGGTCGGCAGGCTAAAACGCACGATGCAGATCTTCCGGATAACGACAAGCCGTGGCGGAAGCCAGGGACCGACATCAGCGACTACTTCAACTATGGCTTCGACGAGTTTACGTGGGCCCTGTACGCGGCCAAGCAGGAGAGCACACGAGGCGAGTTCGGTGCCGACGTATTCGCCAGCAACAATAAAAAGATGATGGACGAGTTCAACAGCATGATGATGATGGGCGGCATGGGCATGCCTGGAGCGGGTGGCGCCAACGCCGCAGGGGGCATGGACGGCATGGCTCCGGAAATGCAAGCGATGATGCAGCAGATGATGGCGTCGGGCATGGATCCGTCGCAGATGGACCCGAGCCAGATGAACGCCATGTTCTCGGGCATGCAAAACGGCGCCGGCGGCGTGGGGCCTCAGGGCAACCAGGGGCAGAATTTTGGTGGTGCTTTCGGAGGCAACCAAGGCGGCTATGGATATGATCCGGCCATGGCCGCGCAAGGAGGTGGCGGACGCGGAGGCTTCGGCGGCGGTGGACGAGGACGTCGAGGCCGCTGGTGATGGATCGCCTTGCCCATTGCCATGTATGACATGCCTACACATCGGCGCTGGGAGTGGATGGGGTGGCGTGTAACATCACGGCTGGCGTTGGAAACGAGTCTTGATCCGTATTCCACAGGGTCCGTGGCCATGAAGAGCTGCTTCGACCTCATTCAACGGCCACCATTAGGGAATGGATGAGGCGCTCTAGAAGGACCGTCTCTCTCATCCGTCCATCGGCACGTTTGCCCGCTCCCTCTCTCATCGTCTCATCCGATCCAGCTATGCAAGCACGTCGTCGGAGTGGATAGATGCACGGTACATGAGGGAATCGCTTGTTGCCGGTTCACGTCGAGTTTCGTAGCATTGTCAGAGAGTGGTGGGTCATTCGTGGTCGAAGGTGCAGATCGATGTGATGGGCAAGTGGTTGCCGATCCTTCTCTCTGCCACCCACCCGCGCGTGGCTGCCCGCAAGGCGACTGGGAGGCAATATGCTTTTCGTGGAGCACTCGCGAGGAAACCGTGAGCCGATGGCGGGATTTAGCAACGGCCGAAGCGGACAGTCAGCAGCATAGAACAAGAGGCATTCTGGGCTCCCTGACGGACGACGGACGACAACAAGAATGCGTGCCATCATTCCACAGCCACCTTCTTCCAGACTCCCACTCGAAGCTCGTTTGCTGAAGGGCAAAATCTACACAGTGGTAACGTTACGTGAGGTAGCTTGGCGTCTGCGCCGGTATGGGCCAGTCTCGCGAGCATCCGTTGTCGTCATTGCATCATGCGTGGTTGCCGAGTCCAGAATCCATCACGGGCGAGGTTCGAGAGCGACGGCAACGGCGTGCGATTCGAGAAATCCGAATGCTCCATAAGCCATTATAACCCGCATGAACAGAGCACCATGGTGCTCAAGTCCAGGGCCCAGAGCTGATTCGTTGCTTTCATAGCTGTGGTGCTTGGTATATGTACACATGTCAGCGTGAGCGTCGGAGAGAATGGATTTGAGTAACTGAGAGATTGAGCAACCGAATAACGTTGAATAGCTCTACCTTTTGCGTTCTCCCCCCTCCCTCCCTCGCCCTGTCTCTCGCACACTGGGAGCCTTTCTATGGCCTACTGTGGAGTTTGGCCAGAACGCCCGTGTCATTGTTTGATGTAGCCGTTTGATGGATGCTGATGCAGTCTTGGATGCAGCCTTGAAGGTTCTATTCTGCTCATGCTCAACAGGTCCTCCGAGACCATCCAAGTCATGATAAGCACTTACTAGGTACCTATACATGTGGTTCATACTGCTACTAGTAGCAGGTATTTACAAAGTACTGTCTGTCGGTACGAGCCAGGGAAGCATGAGACGGGAAGGAGGTATCGGTACGCCTGCCTGACCCTACGAGTCGAGTACCGTGTACTGCGGAAGGCAGCACCGACACTTGAGGCAACTGCGTGCCCGCCCAATGCGTGATAGTATGGATGTCGTCCATGTCAGGTGACTTGACAGATTTGTCGTGGCTATGGGGGAACGAACGGTGACGCCAGTCTTCCAGGAGAAGGAGCTGAAAACTGGAACACCCTCCCATCCTTGATCCGCAACATCTCCTTGTTTTTAAACTGCAAACACCAGAGGAACCAGCGAACGGTCGTCATATGAGAGAAAGCATGGATGGCGTCGGTTGACGATATCGATAGCCCGTCTTTGGCGGTCACGCAGCAGCACATCATCTGGCTTTTGAACAGACTCCACGCTACGTGCAACGCCATGCACGCCATGCAACATCGGCAAGCGACCTCTAGTATGGGCCATCTAACGAAATGCACTTGTACGGGGTGCTGGAAGTAATATGCCCTACGACAGACAGCGAAGGGGGCACGCGTGGCCGGCTGGATGCTGACCGTGGCCGGCTCAAGACCGTCCACCGTCCATCGGAGCCACAAGACGACGGACGAGGGGCAACCAACGACGGACTTCGGGACGCTACCGGACGGAATGGCTCACGTGGAGAGTTCCTGTCCTATGAGCATGAGCATTGCCCAGGGGGCTGAGGGGTAGTGATTCGTGCTCGCCGATTTGGGCCCGTACAGCAATACTCTCTGCGCAGCTGCGCCGACTTGAACGAATGCACCACTGACGAAGCCGCCTCTCCTTCTCGGAGTCGGTCCCGGCCCGTCTCGGGACCGACACCCCCTTCTCCACCGAGCAAGCGATGCGGCATCTTACTATTCGTTTGTCAGTTTACTGGTCGCTGATAATCTAGGTATTATCATGGGTACTATGCCAAACAGGGCAGCTGACGACGTTCCTAATCTGGTCCGTTCATGTAAGGTAGGCCTGGTGGCTGCCAAGCCTATTTGACTCGAGACTTGATCCTTCACAGCGTCGGTGCGATCTTCGTTTCCTCTGCTCGTGCCCTGAGTTGAAGCCAAGTGCGGACTGGGAAAGTGAGTCAAATATGTGGCTAGCTTAACGTTACAGCCATCTATCCGTTCGGGCATCCTCGCCGCAAGCCTCCCGTTTCGCCTATCGGACTTTGGACGTCTCGTACACCTTGCCTGGTCGCTGGGTTCCATTGCCCTCTAGAAGCAACCTGGGCTACAAGATGCGGATCGGCTGGCATGAACACGAGCCTATGGGACAGCAGTCTCACACAGGGGTGCAGTGGGAACGCCTAGCCTCGTTGCTGAACGTCGACCAGGAGGCATTCCGAGGGCAAGTCGGACGTGGGCATCCAACCTTCATCCGTTATAGCTTGCCTCCTCAGGCATTGCCCCAAAGCGCAGCTGCCCAATGCAAAAAGGGTTTGTCAAAATATCACACAACCTCGATGGGGGGCACCATATGCACCCGAGCTACCAGGCCTGCCATAGAGTGGTGACGAAGGCGAGAATACTATTATTCCTTCCTCTGCTTGGCCATGTACGTACGCATGGAAGGAAGACTGATGCGAAAATAGACGACGCTGGGCAAACTCCTCACAGACCGAACTTGAGCAACAGGTTGCGCCGACGAGTATGACTTTCTCGGCTGTGCGGAGGGAGTGCAGAGGCACGCGTAAACGTGTGTGCAAGTGTATGGTATGTGTCCTCATCGGCCTGTCCTTCCATCCACCTCTCGCAAGTCGGCTCTGTACTCGCTTGCCCTTCATCTGTATTCTAACCCCTTGCCTCCGTAGCACGCTCGTGAATTACGACCCCCACGAAGCAAGGTGGGTGGGTGAATAATGCCTGGGCTCCTCCAACCGACACGGCGCAGGCCTATCCCACGTCACCACCGCCACTGTACCTTGCAGCCATACGATGGGTGCAAAATAGTGCCAGAAGGGGAGGAGGACGGCCATCTCGCTCGCCCTCGTCGGACGACCGGACCTTTGCGTGGGGTTGTCGGGGGAGGATGGCAAGATGGTGATCCCGTGGGTGGTTGGCCCAACGTCACATGCGCACCTTGGTTGGACGTCCTCCGGGAGATGATGGAGGTTGGAGCGTGCTCTGGCCGACGGCATGGCGGGTGGTTCTTTCGTCTTTGGCCATGTTGGCATCTCAAGCATCAGGCACTCGTATATAAGTCACATCCCTAGCGGCCATCTATATTCCGAAACCCGGCTCATCCGACAAGTCTTCATCAGCATTCTGGTCCCCTCATCACGCAGCAATCTCAACATCATAGCCCGTGGCCCCCATCATGGCACCCTCTGTCCTCGGCCTCGCTCTGGGCCTTATTGCTTCTCTGCCGCTGGCCCTGGCTGGGTTTGATTCGGTATCCAAGAAGAACATTGCCGTCTACTGGGGTACGTTTCACCCATTGCCTCGCCCGCCCGCCGGCCCGAGGGGGGTTGCTAAATGGAGCGATTAGGACAAAACTCGTACGGGCAGGGACACGGGCCTCATATTCAGCAGAATCTTGCGTACTACTGCGCGAGTACGTGCTGCACAGAGACGAACGAATGGTTCGAGGTTCAAGATTGCTAACATGCTCGCTCGGCATGGCACGCAGGAACGGAGATCAATGTATGCCGTGCCACTCCGTTCGAGACATGTGCCGGTTGGACCGAGCTCAAGCATGCCATGTAGATCATCCCCGTGGCGTTCATGAACGGCATCACGCCCCCCATCACCAACTTTGCCAGCGCCGGCGACCGGTGCTCGACCTTTCCCGACAACCCAAACCTCCTCCGGTGCCCCGAGATCGAGTAGGTGATCCGATGGTGGGCGGTGGGACGTCGGGCCCGCCCCTCGACTAACTCGGTTGCGTCGTGGGCAGAAACGACATCAAGACGTGCCAGAGCAAGCATGGCAAGACGGTCGTCCTGTCTCTCGGAGGCGCCACCTATTCGCAGGGAGGCTGGTCGTCGGCGGCGGAGGCGGAAAAGGCGGCGCAGAACGTCTGGGCCATGTTCGGACCTGTCAACTCGGCCGCCGGCGTCGACCGGCCGTTCGGAAGCGCCGTCGTCGACGGCTTCGACTTCGACTTTGAGGCGTACACCAACCACCTGCCCGTCTTTGCCGCGACGCTCCGCGCTCTCATGGACGGCGCGGGCGGCAAGAAGTACTACCTCACGGCGGCGCCCCAGTGCGTGTTTCCCGACGCCGCCGTCGGCGCGACGCTCGAGGCGGTGCCGTTCGACATGGTCAACATCCAGTTCTACAACAACTGGTGCGGCGTGGCCAACTTTCAGCCGGGCGCGAGCAGCCAGTTCGCCTTCAACTTTGACGTCTGGGACCGGTGGGCCAAGGGGAGCAAGAACCCAAACGTCAAGACGCTCCTCGGCATACCGGCCAACACGGGCGCGGGCGGCGGCTACACCGACGGCGCCAAGCTCAGGGCGGCGATTCAGTACTCGAAGGAGCACAGCAGCTTCGGCGGCGTCATGATGTGGGACATGTCCCAGCTGTACGCCAACCGAGGCTTCCTCGACGAAGTTGTCACCGGGCTCGCATGACGGCACCGGTGGTTGGTTGGCCGCCGGGGGGACGGACGGGTGGCCGGTTGTCGGCATGCCGGGCGACGGAGGCGAGAAGAAAGGACTTGCATGGCGCGCGCAGCTCCGCCCTTGACCTTTCTCTCCGCAGCAGATAGCCTCGAGACGGATGCGAGCGTAGGCTTGCCGTCGACGCCGTAGCGGGGAAGAGACATATTTTGGACGCGTTGCAGAAGGGAAAGAATGCAAGACATGAATTGAAAACAGGCAAACGCCATGTGCTATGAAGGTTGGGTATCTAGATGGAGGGCATCAAGGGCGTTCCAAGCGTTCCAAGCATGGACCGACAGATGTTGTAGAAGGGCCGCTGGCAAGGAAAGTACATTGTATCTCGGCAAGGGCGTACGGTCGGCGCCCGGGCAGGCGTCTAGGTGGGAATGAAATGCTTCGCGTCCTCCTGCTGCTGAGCGAAGGATTGTGAAAAGGCGGCGAGGCCGGCGACGATGCCGATGGCCATGATGAAGACGGAGATGATGGACCAGATGACGCCCCAGCATTGGGAGGAGCCGCCGTAGCGCTCGGCGAAGACGCTGGCGTCGGACGAGTTGACCTTGCGCAGGATGAGGTCGTCGCAGATGTCCCAGACGCTGTAGAGGGAGGACATGACGCCGATGAAGAGGACGACGAAGCGGAGGGCCTCGGCGTGGGCGATGAACCAGCAGGCGACGAGGAGAGCGACGGCGGCGAGGATGGTGAGGATGGTGAGCCAGTTGCGCTTGCCCCACCAGAGGGTGAGGAGGAAGCAGACGCCGAGGACGATACTGGCGACCTTGGAGGCGACGATGTTGAAGCCGCAAAAGGTCAGGAGGGCGCCGATGATGGAGGAGCCGAGGTAGCCGGCGGGCAGGGTGACGGCGCTGATGCCGCCCTGCATGTGGGTGACGCCTCCTTCGTTGGGGTCGAGGCTGATGGACTTGACGCGGCCGCCGGTGAGGACGGCGGTGATGGCGTGGCCGAACTCGTGGAAGGCGATGACGAGCATCTGCGAGGAAAGGCAAGGGCGTCAGCGGCTGGGACGCGTCGACGCTCGCGGGGGCTCGTTACCTTGAAGGGCCAGAGAACCATGCGGAGGTAGGGGACGTTCCAGAGAATGGCGATGGCGACGACGTAGCCGGCGATGACGCCGAGCGTGACCTGCTGCGTGTGCGTCGGGCTCTGGAGATTACGGGGCGCCAGAGCGAGAGCGAGGTTTGGAGGTGCCATGGCAGCGAGTCGGGGGAGGGCGGGAGACGCGGAGGAGGTGGAGGAGGGCGGAGGAGGGCGGAGGAGGAGGGCGGAGGAGGAGGGCGGAGGAGGAGAGCGGAGAAAGAGGGCAGAGGAGGAGGGCAGAGGAGGAGGGCAGAGGAGGAGGGCAGAGGAGGAGGGCAGAGGAGGAGGGTAGAGGAGGAGGGCAGAGGAGGAGGGTAGAGGAGGAGGGCGGAGGAGGAGAGCGGGAGAGCGAAGGAGTCGAGGAGAGTTGTCGTATCGTCTGGTCGTCTGATGGCCAGAACGAGGCTGTCTCCCGGCCGATGTATAGGAAGATGCACGGGAATACGGACGGAACGAAGGGACAGCAGGTTCGTCGTGCCGAGATGTCGTCGTATGGAGGAGCAGGTAGGAAGAAACGAGGAGCGAGGACGGAGCGAGGTCGACGTGGGGGCAGGAATGTTATGGCACGCCGCAGCCACTGTTGTTGAAACAATGGGGGTCCTTTTATTCAAGCAACAGTGGCTGGGGCGGGTTGGGTGGCTGTGCGGCAGCCGCGCGGGCGGGCGGTTACCGAACCCTTGGTGTGATGACGAGGCAAAGTACGTAACGCGGCTCCGGTGCCGGTACGAGTTTGTACTTATGCTCGTACGCGCCCGCGGCAGCCGCACGGTACGAGCACATTTTCTCGTACAACGGCGGCTCTGCACCTGCCGGGTTCCCTTGTGGCATCGTCCTCGACTCACCTATTCTCCGAACACCCTTGCGGCTTCCCGACAGGTGGAAGGGCGGCCTGACGTACAAACGACGGAGCGTCGTATGGTGCTGCGGGCCGGACTGTCTCACGTACTGTGTGTACATGTACACGTCCACACAGTGTGGCATGCCGTACCTGGATGTAAGTATCGCGCCCGGAAGCCGGCTGCTCCGTCACGACGGGGCGATGAATGCCGCACCATCTATTCACACTTTGTGAATACTACAAAGGCCATCAATCGGGCTTTCGCGAGCCGCACGAGACCAACTGGTGAGACTTTCTCGGTCCCAACGAGACCTGTCTTGGCACGGAGCACGATGACCTGCAAGTACTTGTACATGCACATACTTGCCTGCCGGTATGAATACGTGAATACATGTGCTTGTCGTACCGTACCGTACGTACTGTACTGTCCCGTACTGTACTGCGCTGTTCCGTACTGTACTGCGCTGTTCCGTACTGTACTGTGCTGTTCCGTACTTGTCCTATACGGCTTGTACTTACGTGCTGCACTTCGTACTGTATTGCCTGTACTACTTTGTTGTACTTGGACCTTCGCTCACTCTGCAATACGGGGTACACCTGCTTGTACTGTACAGTATGGTGTACAAATAAGTACTCCGTACTTATAGTGCTTGTATTACTTACTTACTGTACGGAGTACAGTGCAGTAATCTCAGGTAATAAAAATACTTGCCTTCTTCCGGAGTACACGCTTACTGTACTTACACCTACTTGTAAGTACATTGTACAGAGTACATGTAGGGTATTCCTGCACTTGCTTACCTAGCTATGTGTACATGTACGACCATGCATGTACAGTGCAATAATCCGAAGGAATAATACCTGCAGCCGTGCCTCCCGGGCCCTCCACATCGGTCCGGACCCGGCCGGCCGGCTGGACGCTACAGCCGCAGCCCTTGATCCGATTGAATGCCGATCGGAAGCCGCTGACGCGCGCGTGCGGCGCTCCATGGTTGCCACGCCTTAAATACTACGAAACGACCTTCAATACAAACCCTTGTAATACATATCCCTTTTCTACTAGGTATTTATTCCGGCCGCCACCCGCGGGCCTGCATCATCGGGCCTGCATCATCGGGCCTGCATCATCGGGCCTGCATCATCGGGCCTGCAGATGCAATAGAGCATCAACTCGCCAGCAGCACGTGCGGAAATCAAGGTATACCACGGCTCAATCACACTGAACAGGTAGCCCTAGGAGCCATTACACTTAATTCATAACCTTTTTTACACTTGATTTATAACCTAGGTAGCCTGTAGGAACCCCAGTTCCAGCCCGCGCCGCCGCTATACCCAACCGCGAATACGGCTCGGTACCTCATGACTGGATACATTCTTGTGCAAGGTGAATAACTTGACCCACAGGCCACGCCAACCGACCGTAGTTCCTTCGAAGCTAGCATCATCAGGCAGCATACTTGGCGGAAGAATACAGAGCTGTAGAATATGGAGCGGTTAAAGGTGTAGCGTAAGCAGAGGAAGAATATAGAGCTGTGGAATATGGAGCGGATGTAGGTGTGGCGGCAGGATATTTAGCGGCTGCTGGCTCTTGAGCCATGTTGCATACGGCCGGCGTAAGCCGGGGGCTCAAGTCTTGCAGGATATCAACAACCTCCTCCGTTTTCTTCAGAACCATAGGCTTGCTACCCTCGCTAACCCTACCGGATAGCAGGTGACCGAGATCGGAGAAGTTGTTTTGGATGGAGCCGAGATGTAGGTGGACGGTATTGCAAGAGCCACTGCTTCTAATGGCCTGCATTCGGTCATCTAATACTTCGGCGAAATCGGATCCGAATGACCCAAAACGTTCGACAAACGGAAGAATACTTGATTGCTCCTCTGCAGTAAGCTGTCTCTTTGCGTTGAAAAACCTCGTAGTGTCCTTGATGACTTGATTGAAGTTGGAAAGACATTCGTCGATAATGGAAGCATCGCTGCCACTAGGAACTAACTCGTTGAGGGACATAATTTTCATTCGGACTGCTATTACCGTCTTCTGGAGCTTGAGCATAGCTTCCGCCGGAGTCGGAGGGCTCAAAATGCCAGCCAAGGCGGTTGTGGCGAAGGAAAAGGCGATGATGAACTTCATGATGAATGCTGATTGCTTGATGGGCGATGTAGATTTTGGGAAAATGTAGGGAATATGTTGGCTTCGACAAGAACTCCTGTATACATTTTCAGGCCTTGTCAAGCTTTTAAAATGCCATTGGCTTCATAGGCATAATCATACTCGAGTCGATGGGGGACGAAAAGGTTCAGCCATCCTTATGCGGCCGCATCTGATGCTGGGCGCTCAACTCGTTAGGAGGAAAAAGGTCTGGATCCAAATGGTTGAACCGAGTCATTTTGTGTCATGGCTCGTGCGGTCGCACCCGACCCGACCTCCATGTCCCAAGTGTTGGAGGGCAAAATCCCGGTGGTCAGCGAAAGCTGCTTCAGTACTCCGTACAGGAGGTTTGAATGCTATTTATGCCGTCAGCCCTCGTCTCAGAGTTGGACGCATGAACCTACCATGTGGATCCGTCCGACTCAAGGTAATCATAATTAATTCGGATTAATATTACTAGCGCCCCGCTCTTAATAGTCAATCTACCAGTCGGTCACCTTGAGCTGCTGGCACTTTGTCAGAACTGAAGTTGATATATTCATAACCGCATACTTGAGTAGTTGCACTGTACGTATTGGTGAAGCCCCTGCTGACGGCTGGAGATGAATGAATCGAGTCTCCGATTGCGTACGCATTCCTCGAAACTGCATGTTGGCGGAGTGCGGAGCACACTGGGCCGACGTCCAGATCAAGGCCGGTTCGTAACTGTACAACATCGCCGTCGAATGGAGATGCATGCATAGTGGCAAGTCTCGATCCAAATTGTCGCAGGGGCACTATAAATGAATCGTCAACATGACAAGAGTGACTGCATCGCCATTGACCATGTAGTTCGTAGACGTTGCTAGAAATCTGGTTTCACCACTCCGTAGAACCAGCACCGATCACAACTGTCACGTGAGCATCACGTGCAGTCCTGGTGTGTGGAATCGTGGATTACTTACTGCACTCCGTACACTGGACTGGAAATTGCTCCTGCTTCATTGCAAGCGAGATTGACGTAAGCCAAAGGGGGGATGGAAGGAGCGCCTGCGGCATTGCGTGATCAGTGGGAGCTGAATAAGGTGTGGCGCTCAAAGTCCTCCGGCAACTGGTCAGCCTGCCTCCTTCCTCTCGATTACATTCGGTGGCCTCAGGCCATTATTATAGAGCAATGGAAGGAAGGAGTTGTCACCAACTTCCATGGCTAAGCAAGTACCCCCAAGCGCAGAGGAAGAAAATCCCGCTCAAGGAGAATCCGCAAAGCACAAAGTATGCAGCCATAAATAAGCAGGAAGACGGATAGACAAGTCCGTAGCTGTACGCGATGTTACGGTTTTCAACTCCAATTGTATCGGGCCCGTCTGGGCAGCAGGGGATTGGATCGTAGGCTGGTGCCCCCACCCAAACGGCACTTTCATGACCATGGTAAACGGAACAAACATGACGGGCCTCAATTTGCATTCATCGACGGCCTTTTATTCATCCGATTAGTCGGCATGGAAGCGGGAAACATCAGTGTCAGCATAAAAACACGCCGGCAGGCGCCTCGGGAGCCTCGGACAATCGACTTGTACTTCGATCCCTCATCCCTGCTCGGCTCAGGACCCATCTTCGTCGGCCGGGCCTTCGCCCAGAGTTCATGCCGACTGTGGCTTTCCTGCCTCGGAACCGGTTCTGCTCTCGGTCGCATAGAGCGGCGCCAGCGCCTTCACGTCCCGGCCGAGGAGCCTCCTGAAAAAGCGGTCCAGCTTCCGCATGTAGTACCGGGCGTGGTCGCGGTTGCGCACGCTAAAGACGCTGTCCAGCTCCTCGAGCGTCCTCCCCTTCGTCTCGGGGAGGAGAAAGTAGGTGAAGACCCAGCCGACGACGTTCCAGCCGGCGTACCAGTAGAAACCGCCCATGGCGGTGAACTTGTCCATCATCTCGGGCCAGGTGAAGCTGATGAGAAAGTTAAAGGCCCAGGTGATGGCCGTCGCCGAGCTCATGCCCAAGGCCCGGATGTGCAGCGGAAAGGCCTCGGCGCTGTAGGTAAAGGGCACGGGGCCGAGGCCGGGCGAGTAGAGGATCATGAAGCCGTACAGGCTCGCGGCCACCGACGCGAGCCGCGTGTGCTTCTCCTCGATCAGGAAGCTCGAGCCCGTCCAGAAGAGGAAGACGGCCATGACGGGAAAGGTGAAGAGCAGCAGCTGGCGGCGTCCGTACCGGTCAATGGTGAAGACGGCGGGGAGCGCGCCGAGGAAGTTGCAGACGCCGCTGCCGAACGAGACGAGCATGGCCGTCTCGGCCGAGTACCCGGCGTCGACGAATATCTTGGTGCTGTAGTAGGCGATGACGTTGACTGGAGGCAGACGGCACGTTAGCAGGGGTGGATGGAACCTTTCACCGTCCGTCACGGGCATGCCGTCCGCCGCCGGACGGAGCGAGGGAGGGGGGGGGGAGGCAACCCACCGCCGCAGAACTGCTGCATGAGCTGCGCGTCGACGGTGCCGTGTC
Organism: Drechmeria coniospora; assembly: GCF_001625195.1. Lineage (NCBI taxonomy): Eukaryota > Fungi > Ascomycota > Sordariomycetes > Hypocreales > Ophiocordycipitaceae > Drechmeria > Drechmeria coniospora. The sequence continues at coordinate 11,699,832 of NC_054389.1, read as the reverse complement.
AGCTTTCTTCCGTCCAAGGCAGCCACGACGACGGGGATCCTCCCTGCGACTGACCATGCAGAACCAGGCACTCTGCGCCGCCCGACGGTTGCGCCGCACCGTGAAGAACTCCTTGAGGAGCGACTGGCCCCCCTTGGCCCCCTCGCCGACGGCGAGGAGCTTGTAGGCGAGGTACATGTCGCGGGCGGCCTGGATGTCGTGCTTCCGGAGCACGCTCAGCGACTTGAAGGCCCGAGCAAACTCCTTCCGCTCCATGTGCCAGCGCGGGCTCTCCGGCATGCGGTAGACGAGCAGGCCGACCACCATGGGCGGCACCGCCGTGACGCCGATCATCCAGCGCCACTGCGAGTCGGTACCGAGGACGTCGAGATGCTGGAAGGCGAGCGAGACGGCGAAGCCGAGCATGATGCCAAAGGCCGTCCACATCTGCCACATCATGGTGAGGGCGCCGCGAATGTTCTTGGGCGCGCACTCGGCGGCGTAGACGGGCGTCGTGCTCGACTTGGCACCGACGGCGAGGCCGAGGACGAAACGGGCGACGAGAAAGCAGAGCCAGTGGACGGAGCAGGCCTGCCACAGGGCCGTGACGAAGGCGAGGAAGCAGGAGAAGGCGATGGTCCCCCGACGGCCCGCGCGCTTGTTCAGCGGCGCGTTGAGCCAGCAGCCGACGAGGGCGGCGGCGGCGTAGGGCGACCCGTTGACGAGACCCTGGACGAGCCTGTCGGTGATTTGGAACTCTCGAAAGTAAAAGGCCTTTTCCCGTCAGCTCTCGCCCCCTCGCCTCGGGCACGGGTGGGGGTCGCGTACCTGAGCGCCGTTGATGACGGTCTGGTCCATGCCCTGGACGACGGCGCAACCGGCGCAGAGGGCACACAGGAGGTACAGCATGGGCGGCGACGAGCGCCACTTGTGCCCATCTTCGTGGCGGAGAACGGCCTTGTCGTCCTCGGTGAGCTCGGCGATGCTTTCGTAGGCGCCCACTTCGTTCTGCGTCTTGGCCACCAAGGCGCCCTTGCGGAAGACGTCTCGGTGCTCGACCAGGCCGTTCTCCCGGACAAAGGCGTCGGCGTCGGCCAGAACCTCCTCGTTCGTCATGCCGGCGAGGGGATTCAGCACGGGGGCCGTGGTCGTCGAAGCCGACCGTCCGCCGGCTTGGCCGTGCGAGTCTTCGCCGGCCGAATCCTGCTTCCGGTCAACAACGGTCATCTTTATGAGGGTACTAGCGCTCGTCCAGCTCTACGCTGCACGGCAAGCTCCGGCAATGGTAGGGTATGATGTCAAGGTTCGAAAAGGGGGTGGCCAAGAGCGAATGCGACTTGGATGGGGGAATGGGAAACAGCCTTCGGGGACGGCTTCACTTTATGCTCTCGACCAGGGCATCGTCACGATGGCCACTTTCACCGCGTCGGGGAACGGAAAAGAAGATGATGGCCTCTATACGGTTGAAAGCCGCAAAGGCCCGGAAGGCAGGCGGAACTAAAGCGCTCAGGTACAGGACCGTTAAGCTTTTCGTAGCGTCACCATGTCGGCCACTTGACCCGTGAGGTTTACCAAGCAACGCCGGCGTAGCGCTTTCAATGCTTCGAATGGCACCTGCATCCTCTTCGACCGGGATTTCCTCGACGCGTCTCGACAGATCGAAAACTTGGTCATCGGGTTCGCTCATGTGACGGGCTCGGCGGTCGAGCATCGCGACGAAAGGCATCCTGCTGATCCGAAGGTCCGTCGGGAGGCAGGATTCACCATGTTGCGTCAGAAGAATAGCCAAATTTAAACTCCACGGCTGCATGGAAAGACGCAGCGGCCCCGACCAACCACGGCTGCTTCTCCCAGAATCTGGGGCAAGGAACACCATGGCCACACGACGGTTCCTGCGTCTGCGGGCCCCCGACCTGTCCCTTTGAGCCCCTCCCCGTGGGGGAAGGCGTTGTAGAAACGCAGATCAATGGGCAGCGAGGTGACAGGCCAGCGTGGAGGGCAAAATGGACCTCGATGTCGACGGCAGGTTGCGGAAAGCGAAAACGAAATGGAGGGCGGCACCAAAATCAGGTACGTACACGGCATTCGTACAGATTGGCAGCAAGTGCTATTATTCGTTCGTACTGCGTCGAGGCAGAGCCAGGAGTCGTTCGGGGCGGCGAAGGAGCGTGACGTGGTCCTGATGCATGCTTGAGTATACTTGGGTCAGCCTCATGCCACGGGGAGTCTGGATTGGATTCATTTACCCTTTGCTCGAACATGGTATTAGAGTACCTGAAAAGTACCCAACGAAGACGCGGCTACTCCGTGCCATCCGTCCGAGCCAGCGTGCAACTCTTGCGATTGCTGCGGTATTTGGTGCCAACCTGCGCAACAACTTCTTCGACATCGTCGTTTTTTCACCTGTATTTGTTTGCATTCATGTCGTCGTCGATGCGTTGTGTGTAAACGTGCCACGGCTCCCCAAGTAGCAAGCAAGGGAATGCCGACTGGCAGAGCAGATTTGCCAGCAGCATGATCCGTCGACATCCTCACCACCACCACCATCGTCATCACCACCATCATCGCCATCACCACCATCAGCATCATCATCAGCATCATCATCAGCATCATCATCAGCATCAGAATCATCATCAGCAGCAGCAGCAGCATCAGCACCATCTCTACCGTCATTGTCGTCTCGTTCCCCGTTGCTATGCAGATCGAGGCGTGCATTTTGTTGTATTTTGGTTTCGAGTGTGCATGAATGACGATGTCTGCCCGGCGTCAATGGATTCATGGATGCGTGCATCGTTTGTTTGTTGCCCTCGTGACTGTAAAAAAAATTAGAATGCCGGATGGAAAGGGTGAAGCGAGGTGACTAGAGCGGGCAAGGCGGCGATGTTTATTCCGTGGAAGCAGACGCTCGTTCACCCGTGAGAAATGCAACAAGAATCGCTCCCCTCTCGTGCCTTCCATTTCATCTCACCTCTGTCCTTGGCACCTCGCAATTCACACCTAACACCTGACACCTCCAACCTCATACTTCATCACTTCACACCACACGCCTCACATCTCACACCTCGCATCACTCCCTCCACTCTCCGCTTTCATCTCTCTCAAACCAAGCATCGCTGCCTTTCATCTCACCTTGCACCCCTTACCCCTCACCATTCTTCGACTTTCACCTTTCACCTTTCACCTCTCACCTCTCACCTCTCGCCTCTCGCCTCGCACCTCGCACCTCGCACCTCGCACCTCCCCGACAGCATCCGCTCCTCCTTTGCCTCCGACGACCAAAAAAAGGAATCAGAGACGAACCGTTCGCCGGCGGCTGCCATGGCCTCCTCGGTCGCCGTCAAGTCTCTCGCAGACATACCCAACCTTGTCGAACTATACAGCTCCTTAAAACTTCGTCCATCTCCGACCGAAGGCGACCTTGTCGTGGCCCCTTCGTCCGCCGTCAACGCCCGCGTGAGCCTTTTCTGTGGAGACATCACCAAGCTCCGGCTCGACGCCATCGTCAACGCAGCCAACAAAACCCTCATGGGCGGCGGCGGCGTCGACCATGTTATCCACCGCGCCGCCGGTCACGCCTTGGTCGATGAGTGCCGTGGCCTCGGAGGCTGTCCCGTCGGCCTGGCCAAAATCACGCGTGGCTATGACCTGCCGGCGGCAAACGTCATCCACACCGTTGGTCCCGTCTACGACCCTACCAATCCTTGGAAATCCGAGGGGAGTCTTCGAAGCTGCTACAAGGAGAGCTTAAGTCTCGCGACCAAAAACGAGCTCAAGACCATTGCTTTCCCCGCCATCAGCACCGGCGCATATCGCTTTCCGAGCAAGGACGCCGCAAGGGTCGCATGCGAGACGGTCAGACGATATCTCGACAACGACTACGGCCTGTCGAGGGTCGTATTCGTCACCTATGAGCGGAAGGAGGTGGAGGCCTACAACGAGATGATTCCGTATTTTCCCTCCACCCTCCTCCGTGCAACCGGCCGCTGCCTGGCCTCGAGTGCTGACCATGACCGAGAGTAGTAAATACTTTCCGCCGGCGAACTGAAGCCAGTTGCGAGCCGTGCCGGAGAGAGCGCCCATTGTCCATCGATTTCGGCCGTTTGAACCCTTGCATGGTCGTGGCATCCGACAGCCTTGCCCAGATGCAAAGCACCGATGCTGCAGCACGAGGGCTGGTATTCCGCTTCAAGTGTACTTAGATAGTCAATGATTACTCCGTACTATGTACTGAACACTTCCACTGGCCGACTTTCCCCCGGCAATAAACTTACTTATTTGGTCAATAAACGTAAACGTTACTTGGTCAAAAATCCTGCACTTGCACGCACACGCGCGCATTACCACCTCCCTCGTCGACATGGGACGTCGTGTTCGGCCGCCAACGCCCCTTCATCGCCAACGCCTCGAGTTCCATACCTTCATGGGTCGTTGCCACGCCGTCACCTCGACCGACCGTGGTGGCCTACTTATGTGCTTTCGCTTTGCGACGCTGAATGGCCGTCGTCATTCTGCGCTCCCGCGTCTCGGCTGGGTGTCGCGACGGCGACCTGGGATGCTGCCTTGGCTTGCTGGGCGGCGCCGACGGCGCGTCCAATCTCCGCCAGCATCGACTTGAGCTCTTGCACTTCCACCCGCAGCTTCTTGACCTCGAGCACGTCCGGGTCTTCCTCCAGGTTGGGCTTGACGGCGTCGCACGTCTTCGACCAGCCGTCGGCCTCGAAGTCGACCGTGTGCTCCAGCTGCTCCCACTCCTCGACCACATCGTCATCTTCCTCGCCCCTTGCGCGGTTGTGTTGGATCCGGTGCGCCGCCCGCTGCTCGAAGAAGGCGGCGACAAAGAGCAGCGGCGAGTACAGGAAGCCCATGACGTAATCGTTGATGGCCTCGTACGTCTCCTTCTTCATCCACCACTCGAACAGGGCGCAGATGATGATCTCGATGAGGTTGAGAGGCGCAATGTACACGTTCTCGTCGGGAGCTCGCACGAACTGCATCGTCTTCTGCGAGAACAGGGCGAGGTATTCGTCGTCGGCGTTTTCGTAAATATCCTCGTACGCCGAGTTGTAGAGGGCGATGAGGATGTTGAGGAGGACAATCTAGCAAACGGCTCCGGTTAGCGGCGCCATGGCATCGGCTTGGACGTCGCACGGGCGGCGCACCATGATGACAAAGGTGAAGCAGTAGTAGAGGATGATGCCCCACGGCGGCCCGAAGCCCTCGAAGCCGTCGAACTCGGGGCTCCCGAGCATCGCCTTGAGCATGGATTCGACGATGAACAAGGCGTCGCCGGGGACGTTGTCGTCCGTCAGGTCGAGGCCGATGAAGGCCTGAAGGAAGCCGATGATGATGATGACGAGGAGGGCGAAGAAGATGACCGACTCCTTCATCATGACCTTGAGCACCACGAGCATGGCGCCGAAGAACTTGAAGCTGTCGAGGTAGAGCAGCAGCCGCGACCAGAACATGGGCGCCACGAAGGAGAGCATGTTGTAGCTGAGCGCGCTGTACTCCTTGCGCCTGTCGGACTCGAACGGGGCCGTCAGGCCGATGATGCGCAGGATGAGCGAGGCCGTCAGGAACGAGTAGAGGAGGCCGTTGAAGGCGTTCCAGAAGCCCAAGATGTGATAGCCGGCCTTGTAAAACTTTATGACCTCGTCGCAGACGAAGCCGAGGGTGAAGATGTACATGAGGACTTCGGCCCCGTCGAGCACGCCGCTCGAGTTGACTGAGTTGATGGCCGTCGTGTAGAGACCCAAGTAGACGATGGAGAAGAGCATCTGGGCCGCGTTTTGATACTTGGGTGCCCTCATTCGGTCCGGGTCCATGTGGACGAGAAAGCTCGTGTTGTCTTTGTCGTGGTAGTCGACAAACACCGACGGGTCGTTCTCGTCCTGCACGAGCCAGCCACGCCAGAGGTAGGCGATGCATTTCTGATAGCCCGAGGAGCCGATGACTCGGACGGCGTGCAAGTCGACCGCCTTTTCGATGACGTTGACGGGCGGTGTCGGCGATCCGTTGGAGAGGAAGGAATATCGACGGAGGAGCACGGCGTGGAGCAGATAGGGCATGTCTTCCTCCGTCTCGATGCTGTCGGTGCAGAGTCAGCGAGTCTCGCGTTGCCGAACCACGCTCGGCTGGCCGACTTACATGGCCTTGGCAATGACACCGCACGCCTGGGCCCGCAGCTTATGAAGATCGGCATCCCAGAGCTCGACGAGGGCCTCGAGGCGGAACCAGCGCTGGTTGACGAGCAGGCAGTAGACCTGCATGCAGGAAGGCAAATCGTAGCCGTCAGTTGCGAGGACCAACGAGAGAAGGAAAGTGGGTGGAGGAGGGAGGGAGGGGGAAGGGGGCTTGAACGTACGACGCAGCCACGATATTCCGCCACGGCGGCCTCCTTGGCCGCCTGGATGACCTTTGTCGTGATGATTCTACTGTGCGGAGTCGTGATACGGCTTTCCTCCATCTCGCACGGCACGCATTCACGGATTAGATGGCGCAGCCGGAGGCATACCTTGGTGACCTCGGCCGGCGGCACAGCGGTGTAGACATGATGACGACGACTCTGCGGGAGCACTGAAAAGAATCAATGAGCGAGGGGGGGCCGAGGAGACTGCTTGGGAAGGGTACACTGACGTGCTCGCTCCTCCTCGTGAAGCCAGTTGCGGCCTGCACCGGAGCCGGGAACGTGGTCCACGGCCGTCCAACGGGAACGGTGAGGCATGGTGATGGGCTGAGGCTGAGTCTTGCGTTTGGCGATGTGTAAACGGCTTGCGATGACGACGAGGGTGTCACCAGCACAATGTCGATCGACGTTTGGGTCAACTGCAAAACCCACACATGGGATGCAACGTGCGAAGCAGACTCGCGGCAAAGGCAGGCCAGAATGCGTAACAATTCGGAGGAAGCTGGGATGAAGCTGGGATGAAGCTACGAGGATACCTTGCTAGCACCGAATGATGACGTTGCGCTGGTGTCATTGGACCAGAGGGACCATAAGGAGTACTAGAGGTATCAGTATGTGGCAGAAAGTATTTGGCTACCTTTAGGTACCACGTTCCTAGTCCAATCTAATGCAATAGAAAATGGTACATGAAAGTAGGCAAATACTTTTTGCCCCCCACTGTAGGAGTGAGTACCAGAGGTAGGAGTGTGTACCAGAGGTAGGGAGTACGGGAAGAGAGCAAGTACATGTACAGTGTTAGAGAGTCAGGGGCCACACATGTATTTGGTACCGGATACAAGTCCGGTAGCCTGCGCAGACAACTACTAGTACCTAGTACTAAGGTATTATCACGGAGTACTCCGTAATACTGCGGGGGAATGCGTGCTCCCATGTGCATTCAAGCAATATTACTTGTACTGTACTTACAGAGAGTACTGTACTGTAAGTACTCCGAAGGTGTAGAGGTATAAAGTACTAGGTACTTGCTTGTACAGTGCTCCGTACAATACACCTACTGTACTGTAAGTACTGTACAGTACTGTACACACCTCGGTATGTGCACATACTGTAGGTCCTTACTTTTGACTCGTACGAGATTCCATGGTAGAACTTGAATGGATGGAAGGGTACTTGCCTCTCACGGAGTCCTCCGTGAACAGCACGGAGTAGTACGTACCAAAGAGTCGGAGTCAGGAGCAGACCAGCAATAGCTCGGCGCACCCTCTGCATAATGCACTTTGTCGATCGAACCCGCTTAGGTGCTGGATGAGTGCTGAAGTCCGCTGTGGCCGTGGACGACAAAAACGGCCTGCTTGGCACAGTACTACCCAGCAATACATGGTGTAAGTACTACTGTGCTCTTTTCGGAGTAGATGTACGGATGCTGGCGTACTCCATTGGCACCTAAAACGGAGTATACAGTACCTACTAAGCACGGAGTACAGTACTTGTAATTAGGTACATTCGGTACAACTGTCCGGAGCACAGGCACGCCGTGCAGGCAAACCTATCATCGCATCCCACCCATTTGCAGAATGACATTCACTTCAGTGCTGGTTCGTAGAGCAGTGCTTTGATAGTGCTGCAGGTGTTTTCCAAAATACTCCCAAAGCGGTGCAAGGCAAAGTTGACTGCTTGGATGCTGGAAAGGTGTCCGCGTGGTCTGATGCTCACGACCAGCCTACCACCAATCCATCGATGAACTCGGATCAGCAGGCAACGGGGATTTGGGCGAGGCCAGCAATCCCAGGTCCCAGGTAGGAAGAATGGAAGGCCTAGGCAAGACTCCGGATTCGTCCTTGAGGAGGACAAATACAGTTGTGGCTGATGGTCAATTGAGCTGCGTGGCACTGGGAAGGTTGCGGTAGGACCAACGGTGCTCCTGCTCCGGCAGACAGGGTGTTTGAAAGGGACAGTTGGCTTTCTGCAGCCAATTCTTCGTACTTGATAGCTCGTTACAGGCGTGTTTAGAGTATAGTGTACGGAGTAATGCAACCCGACTCAGCATCGAGTTTAAAACAGTGCAGTTAGTTGCACAGAGTAAGTACGTACCTCTGGGTTAATAGTGCCCAATGCCACGGCAAAGAAACCGCAATCGAGCCGTCCACCCACTCATACTACGCACTGTGCTCCGACACTGTGACGCGTTGGCAATAACCGCACCAGTCCAGCCATACAGGCACCTGCTACAGCATTTACTACTCTGTAGAACGAACCTACTCCGCACTGCTGTCATGGCAGGCGTTCACAGTGTCAGTTTGCATTAAAGTACGGTACACGTTTAAGCATGAGTACCAGTACATGTTGCTGCAAGGAGGCAAACTCATCCCACTCTTTGTACTTGTATGTACGGAGTACCTACCTAGTACTTACCTCTGTACATGTAGGTATTCCGTACTGCGGTGCGTACAATAAGTACTCCGTAAGTACTCCGTACATGCACAGATAATACTTGTACTTAATTACTCGTTCGTCCTTTTCCCCCGAGGACTTACCCCCTGTCCTGTGAATCAATGCGTGCAAAACATGGCTCATCTGCCTCGCCATGATTCTCCCTGTGCAAGTTGGCTGGCGTCGAAAAAGACCGGCGAGCTCCATCGTCGTGCGCTGTCACCCGGGCTCATTCAACCGAGGTGATGAATTGATCGGCATGCTCCAGTGTAGTTCAGAGGACTTGGTACGAGGACTCCGTACCAGTACAGTACACATACAAGTAAAAGTAAGTACTTATCTGTACTGTACAACTACTAACCTAGTACTTACTTAAGTACTTACTTAAGTACTGTACAGCAAGTACTGTACATGTGCTTTCGGACGAGGTAGGATTCATGTGGCATCTCTTGAAACCCTCTACGGGCCCGTATCTGGCGGGTCGGCGGCTGGCGGGTCGTCCGCCACAAGTCGACTTCTCACTGCTCTCAGCTCAGCTCACCGCCTTGGCCTTCCAACCCTTTTAGGCTTGACGCCACTCGATAAGCCCCGATAAGCCTCCATTGGAGGGGTAACCGTAACCATGCGAATTTTTTTTTCACTTTGCCTGCCTCAACTAGCGCCCCCGAAAAAAAAAAAATAGCTGCTGCTTGTACGGAGTACGTACTCATAGGCTGGCCAGTGGGCTAGGCGAACAGGGAATAGTAGGGGCAGCTCGAGCAGACGAGCAAACCTTGTGGCTCCCAGCTCCTTCACGAATAAGAGCCAACGGATATAAAACTTGTCGGCCCCAGAATTTTTCCCACCCACCCTCGCTCGCTCGCTCTCCCCTATCCTCCCCCCTCCCAATCATCCCGTCTCAAGTCGTAACCTTTTGGTCGTCATCCTCCAGGACGAACCGTGGACTTGCTCTCCTACTCGATTCCATTCTTCGACGTCGAGTTGTTCCTCGGAGCCGCCGATCGAACAACCCGTGCGCATCTCGATTTATACCACACGCAAAAGCCACTATAGAGCAGAGACCCGACCGTTTGATCGGATCGTCGCTGTGGGCTTCTGTCACGATAGACTAGACGCTTCAGTCTCCGAATAGATCTCATAGACGTTGAATCGTTTATAGAGCTCTTGTACTTCCCTCTTGTCGACCATCAGTCCTCAACTAATACCCCCAACCCTACCCATCCACATCATGCCTTCCGAGAACGCACAGTCGGTCAAGGTCCTTGACGAGCTCTTCCAGAAGCTCACCGTTTCCAAGGAGGCGGCCGAGATCAGGGAGTCCTCCGATGCCCTCGCCAGCTTCATCAACGGTCGCATCGAGGACCAAGATGTTCCCACCAAGTGAGTCTTGCTTGCGTCTTGTGGCCCCCCCCCCCTACATTTCCTTTTTTGCTCGCCGCACACAGACAAGGTCGGTGTGGCAAAAACTTTTTTTCCCTCCGAGCCAGTTGCGCACAGCACACCCCCCGCCTTCCCAACGCGGGCACAGGCACCGCTACCACCGCTGCACAAGCACTGCTGCTGCAATGAATCGTCCTGCCAAGGTGCACAGGCAGACATGATCATCAATTGTTCCCCGACGGCGGCCGCATCCAATCCAAATGGCCCCTCTTCGTGTCGGGCAAGTTGCTAATGCGATTCTCCCATCAGGACCATTGACGGGCTGCAGAAGCACCTCGCCAACAAGAAGGATGCCCTCGCACGTGAAAAGGCCTGCGTGGCCGTTTCCGCCATCGCCTCCCATGCCGAGGTCTCTGCCTCCGTCGAGCCCTACCTCGTCGTCCTCCTGCCCGGCATCCTCGCCGCCGTTGGCGACAAGATTCCTGCCGTGAAGACGGCCGCCAACGCCGCCGTGCTGGCCATCGCCGGCGCCATCAACGGTAATGCCGTCAAGGCCGCCCTCCCGGCCATCATGGACTCCATCCGCAATGCCCAGAAGTGGCCCGAGAAGATGGCCGGTCTCGACTTCATCGAGGCCCTCATCAAGTCTGCCCCCACCCAGCTCGCCTACCGCGTCGCCGGCTTGATTCCCGTCATCTCCGAGGCCATGTGGGATACCAAGAAGGAGGTCAAGGAGCGAGCCTACAAGACCATGGAGCAGCTCTGCCAGCTCATCGTCAACAAGGATATCGAGCGCTTCATTCCCGAGCTCATCAAGTGCATCTCCAAGCCCGAGAACGTGCCCGAGACGGTTCACTTGCTCGGCGCCACCACCTTCGTCACCGAGGTCCAGGAGCCCACCCTGGCCCTCATGGTCCCCCTTCTGGATCGTGGTCTTGCCGAGCGCGAGACGGCCATCAAGCGAAAGGCCGCCGTCATCGTCGACAACATGTGCAAGCTCGTCGACGACCCCAACATTGTCGCTCCTTTCTTGCCCAAGATGATGCCCGGTCTTCAGAAGAACTACGACAACCTCGCCGACCCCGAGGCTCGTGAGAAGACCAAGCAGGCTCTCGACACCCTTACCCGCGTCGGCCACGTCGTCGACGGCAAGATCCCCGAGGCTCGCAACGATGGCGACCTCAACATCGTCCTCGGCAAGCTCAAGGAGGTCATGTCCGCCAAGTACGCCAACTACCTCGAGAAGATGGGCCCCGTGGCCGAGTACATCGCCGCCATTGCCGGCCACCTCATCGACGAGAAGGAGTCCGAGTCCATGATCTGGGCCGAGAGCCTCAAGCCTTACGTCGCCGTCATCACCGGCATCGATAACGCCGAAGCCGTCATCGACACCCTCCGCAGGCGCGCTTCCCCCGGTGCCGCCGAGGAGGCCGAGGCCGAGGCTGACGAGGAGGAGGGCGAGGATCTCTGCAACTGCACCTTCTCCCTCGCCTACGGTGCCAAGATTCTGCTCAACCAGACTCACCTGCGTCTGAAGCGTGGCCAGCGCTACGGTCTCTGCGGCCCCAACGGTTCCGGCAAGTCCACCCTCATGCGTGCCATCAACAACGAGCAGGTCGAGGGTTTCCCCAAGCAGAGCGAGGTCAAGACCGTCTTCGTCGAGCACGACCTCGACTCGGCCGACACGGAGATGACGACCATCGAGTGGACCATGAAGAAGCTGGCCGAGGCCAAGGTCACCACCACCCAGGCCGACGTCGAGAAGCAGCTGCATGACTTCGGCTTCACCGAGGGCATGACGAGCGGCGAGATCAGCGCCCTCTCTGGTGGTTGGAAGATGAAGCTGGCCCTGTGCCGTGCCGTCTTCGAGGCCCCCGACATTCTGCTGCTCGACGAGCCGACCAACCATTTGGACGTGAAGAACGTCAAGTGGCTCGAGGACTATCTCATCAACTCGCCCTGCACGTCCATCATCGTCTCCCACGACTCCGGCTTCCTCGACAACGTCTGCCAGCACATCGTCCACTACGAGCGCTTCAAGCTCAAGCGTTACCGTGGTAACCTCGCCGAGTTCGTCAAGCGGGTTCCCTCGGCCAAGTCGTACTACGAGCTCGGTGCCTCCGAGATCGAGTTCTCCTTCCCCGAGCCCGGTTTCCTCGAGGGTGTCAAGACCAAGGCCAAGGCCATTCTCCGTGCCACCAAGATGTCCTTCCAGTATGCCGGCACTTCGAAGCCCCAGATCACCGACATCTCCTTCCAGTGCTCTCTCGGCTCTCGTATTGCCGTCATCGGCCCCAACGGTGCCGGCAAGTCGACGCTGATCAACGTCCTGACGGGTGAGCTCATCCCTACCGAGGGTGAGATCTACCAGCACGAGAACATCCGTATCGCCTACATCAAGCAGCACGCCTTCGCCCACATCGATGACCACCTCGACAAGACGCCTTCCGAGTACATCCAGTGGCGATTCCAGACCGGCGAGGATCGCGAGACCATGGACCGCGCCAACAAGATCATCACCGAGGCCGACGAGAAGGCCATGGACAAGATCTTCAAGATCGAGGGCACTCAGCGCCGCGTCATCGGCATCAACGGCCGCAGAAAGTTCAAGAACAGCTACGAGTACGAGTGCTCCTTCGCCCTCGGCGAGAACGTCGGCATGAAGGGCGAGCGCTGGGTCCCCATGATGACCGCCGACAACGTCTGGCTGCCCCGAAACGAGCTTCTGGCCTCTCACCAGAAGATGGTTGCCGACGTCGACATGAAGGAGGCCCTGGCCTCGGGTCAGTTCCGCCCTCTGGTCCGAAAGGAGATCGAGGCCCACTGCGCCAACTTCGGCCTCGATGCCGAGTTGGTCTCCCACTCCCGCATGCGTGGTCTGTCTGGTGGCCAGCGTGTCAAGACCGTCCTCGCTGCCTGCTCGTGGCAGCGCCCGCATCTTATCGTCCTTGACGAGCCGACCAACTACCTGGACCGCGACTCCCTCGGTGCCCTGTCCAAGGCCTTGAAGAAGTTCGAGGGTGGTGTCATCATCATCACCCACTCTGCCGAGTTCACCAAGGATCTCACCGAGGAGGTCTGGGCCGTCATGGACGGCAAGATGACTCCCTCGGGTCACAACTGGGTTAGCGGCCAGGGCTCTGGTCCCCGCCTCAAGCAGGGCGACGACGACGAGGAGGAGAAGTTTGATGCCATGGGCAACAAGATTGTCACCACCAAGAAGAAGGCCAAGCTGACCTCTTCCGAGGCCCGCAAGAAGAAGAAGGGTAAGCCCCCACCCGCCTGACCCGACACGTGCGTCAGAGACGATGCTGACCATGGATTCACAGACCGTATGGCTCGCCGCAAGCGTGGTGAGGAAGTCTTCAGCGACGAGGACGAATAAGTGGCCATGCCACGGCGCTGCATTACGACGAGCGTTCTTCTTTCTTTCTTACGACAATACCAGGTACCTTGATTTCCTTTTGTTCAGTCATGCGCGGGTCGGTAGAGAATAAAAGTGGTGATGCATTTTGGGAATCCTTCATGACCGGGCTGCGGATAGAGATGGCCTTCTATTAGACGTTGTATGCCTTTGGCACCCGGTGGCAAGGCACGATCGGGATTGGAGGACCCTGATTATGCCGGAGTCCCGGACGCCTGGGCCAGAGGATGCCGATGGACTGTGATGAGGCCGGAATAAGAGATACAGCTGTACCTTGCAGTTCGGTTCAATTTTTACTGTGTTGAGCCCAAGTCGGAGTTATTCTCCCAGACCAGACCATGCCGTATTGTGCCAAATTTTGAACGCACCAGATGGGCAGGTGACGTCGTTGCGACGAGGTCCTTGCTACACTTTTTCGGCAGATATATATTATTCTCATCCTTTCATACGTATCATGACTGGCACGAGTCTGTGAGCGCAAGACATCTCGCGTCGATGGAGCGAGTCTCCCAAGTAATGCAACAAACATACAACTCTCATCCCGTACACCAAAAATCCATCATACTTGACGAGTTTTCACGATCCATCTATCCAGATTATAGTTCCATCGAACCCTTGCCGGCATAGAGGTACAGTGAAATAAACACTAAAAACACTATCGTTCAATTCAATTCGTACGTAAATCGTGGCGGGTATATGTAATCTACTTCCCGAGAAATCAATGCTCGGCCGGCACCAAGGCTCCGGAATATGTTTCGCCAACTCGAAAGATTAGAACATGACCGGACCCTTAGGTATCAGGCCGCCCCCCCACCTATACTGTTGCAAGCCGTGACGACTTGGCTCGCATCAAACCGATGCGCATAGGGTGCGTTGTCTCTCGTTCTGAAGGGATTTTGAAGAATGGAACTAGCGGCCAACGGGGATAGGATAAGGTTCTCGTGCCGTTCCCTGGGACGCTCAGCGTCAACTTGCCAATTGGCAAGCTGCTGCCAGCAGGCTTATTCAAGCACTACCCTCGGACTGCTTCTTCTCGTGCCGGACGCCAACGAGGTGGCCCAGCTCCGTCCAGAAGCCAACAGGCTCGTCATGAAGCCCCGCCTCGTAACTGTCGATGATGGGCCGTTCCCAGACCAAGTCGGCTTCGTGGGGACGGACCATCTTGGTGCCCTTGAAGAACTTCCAGCCAAAGAACAAAACGGGAGCGACAAGCTGCATGGTGTAGTGGCGGAAGAAGCTGTCGACTTTCCAGGGCGTGAAGGATGCGTAGCCGTAGAAGATGACGACGAGAGTCTGGATGACGAGAGCAATGATGGCGCAGTACGGTTGGCCCCATCCATAGTATGGCAGTGATTTTCTGTCGACTCCCTGGGCTTGGCATGCGCGGTAGTAGAAGAGAAAGGTGATGGACATGACGAGATAGTCGATGATGCCGCCGGCGGTGATGAGGCTGATGAGCCAGTCGAGGACTTTGGCGGAGCCGTTGGCAACCTGCAGGAAGGACAGCAGGGGGAACAGCATGACGACGCAGAAGCAGTAGATGGGGATGCCATTGCTCCAGCATTTCCGCAGGGCACGAGGGGCTCTGCCTTCGAGGGCCAGGCCATAGAGCGAGCGGGTCGCGCAGTAGGTGTAGGTGTTGCCGGCGGAGAAGATGGAGGTGAACATGAGGGCGTTGACGATGTGCGGCAGGACGCTGATGCCCATGTTCTGCATGGCGATGACGTAGGGTGAGGCGGCGGCCGTGCCGGTTTCGGCCTCGCCTTTGACGACGGCCTGGAGCTTGGGGTCCATGTAGGAGACGAGGACGCCGACGGCGAGGGCGCTGCCGAAGAAGAAAATGCCGAACCGCCAGTATATGGTTTTGAAGGCCGTCTTGATGTACAGTCGCGGGCGCTGGGCCTCGGCAGCCACCATGGAGATGTACTCGGGGCCGACGACGGCAAAGGCGGCGTTCCAGAGGCTCGCGAGGAAACCCTCGAAGCGTCCGGACGAGCCCGTGGTGTGGTACTCGGCAAAGGCGCCGGGATTGGTCCAGTAACGGAAACCAAAGCTGTCGTGCTGGGGGTTGCCGCCGACCATGGTGACGAAGGTGAAGAAGAAGAGCATGAAGATGAGGACGACCTTTCCTCCCGAGAGCCAGAACTCGGCTTCACCATACGAACGCACGGCAAGGATGTTGAGAGCACTACAGCACAGGCGGACAACGTTTAGCGTACGATCTTGGCGTCGTCGGCGAAGGAGGAGAGGGGAGCGAGGGGTAGAACGGGCGGCGGTTCGACCGGACAAGCCGCCTCGGGTCGGGAGCACGAGTCTTACGCATAGCAGAGGATGACGGCAGCACAGACGCCGGCGGTTGGGCCGGGCTCCTTCATCCTGGGCTCCCAGAAGGAGAGGACCAAGTTGAGGGCGGTGATTTCGAAGGGAATCAACAGGGCCTCGTAGAGGAAAAAGTTCCAGCCGGCCATGAAGCCGAAGGCGTCGTCGACCCAGTGGCCGGCCAGGCGGATGAAGCCGCCCGAGACGGGCATGAGCACGGTCATCTCGGCGATGGAGTTGTTGACGCAGGCAAGGACCAAGGGATAGAGGGTATAGGCGAGGAGCAGGCTGCCGGGGCCACCGAGGGCGAGGCCATTGCCGATGCTCACGAACAAGGCGGTGCCGATGGAGCCGCCGATGGCGATGAGCTGGATCTGGCGGTTGTTGAGGCGGCGTTGCAAGCCGTCGAGGTTGCTCTCGCTCAGGTGACTGCTGCCGGAGTCGCCAAGCTCGGGGGCGTCGTGGATGGAGCCGGGGCTGGCTTTCGTGACCGGCTTCTCGCCGTATGACGTCTCCATGATGGGCGATGGGGACACGCGTCGACTGTTTCAGCACCGAATTCCGACAAGGCTTGGTGCAAGCCGGCTTGATCACTTGGCCAGTGTCGAGGAGAAGGGGCTCGCTCTGGGGACGCTGAGGAGCAAAGAAAAGAGAGAAGAAGAGGAAAGGACGGGTACGATAGGGAGGAGGATGAAGAGGAGGACGAGGAGGAGGACGAGGAGGAGGAGGCAAGCAGTCGGTCCGAAGGGCGCCGAGGGAGTGCAGAGATGGTGGAAAGCAAGCAACAAGTGTTGTCTTCGACTTGGATTCGATCCAGGACGGTGGGGAGAGGAGCGGGAAAGAGGGAAGAGGAAGGATTGGCTTGGACATGCATATTATACGGAGCACTCCAACGAGTGCCGGAGACGGGGGCCAAATCAGCGAGATTTCGGTGTCTTTGCACTCATCGTCACCAACAAGGCGCTCGCAGACGCCCAGCGCAGGCTGCGGGCATTCGGCTCGACAACGCACCAATGAAGGAGAAGGAAGGATAGAATACGACAGGGAATTTTATGCGATTGGCCTGCCCCATCGGTTGAAAAACATGGATGGACGAGGAGAGGAGTGCAAGGTGCTTGGCTGAAGCGGAGCGGGGAGGGAAGGGGGGGGGGGAGGGGGAGGGGTGGATTGACAATCCATCAGAGGTAACAACTTTAGAAGCAGGCGATGCTACTCGTACAAGTACAAAAGAACATGCATGTAATGTACAAGTACGGAGCATTCTGCGCTGGAATACGGAGTAAGTACTTACAGGTGCGTGTACCACTGCATGCATGCTGTGTGTGCACTGTCCTACACTGTAAGCGTACATGAGGCAAGCACAGCACCGGCACGCAGGTGTATTGCAAGTACAAGTACGAGTCCGACGGACAATGGTGGTCAGGTAATAATCTCTTGGGGTGACTTTGGGAAGCGGCGGTCGACGGCGCCCAAGCCAGGTACAAGCAGGTACGAAACGCCATCAGCCCATGAGATGACGGCCCCTGCACGAAGGCGACGAACTGGAGGCATCTTTCCGAAGCTCTGTATACACTTGTACATGTACTCGCGCCAAAGGACACTCGGACGCTTATGCTGCGCTCCACGCACAATGGAAAGCGGGACGAGGACCCAAGCAAGTACAGATACGCGCGACTACAGTACGAGCGTCATTCACGATGCCGTCTAGCGTCCAGGCATGACGTCGCCGGACCTGACTTGCTCGCTAGCGGCTTCCCTGTCGTAGGGCGCATCGGCTATTCTCGCACCCTCTCCCTCCTGCCGCGCCATCAGCCAGGGCCACTCCCTGGTATTGCGAGCTTGATTCGAGACGGCCGTCCTGAAAGTACTCGGTCCTGCCCTGCGTCTAGTACCTAGTATGCCGTCTCGCCGGAGCCAGCACCGTACCACACGAGAACTCGGGCCAGGCACAGGGACACCTTTGGCGGTCGACGGCCCAGGAACGGCCACTTGGTTGAGCAGGCACCACGACGACTTTCCAAGCAAATAACCCTAGATGCACACGGCACAAGTCGATGCTGCGTACCGGTGCACATGTTCACTTTTGTGTGCAGAGACTTTTGAGTACTACCTAGGCAAGAGTAGGCAGGTGGCCACAACCAACGCATGGCCGCGGCCTGGCTGTCCATGTACTGTAACGCTACTACAGTACTGTTCTCCGTACATGTACTTTTACTCGGTACCTAGGTGCAAGTACTCACTGGTACTGTAGGCGGACGAGTACAGCACAGTGGAGGCGCACCGCACGCTTGGTTGTCACCACGACGTTGGTAATGCCGACCAGCTGAGCCCCCGGGTCACTGCAGTACCTAGTACTTAGTACTTAGGTATGTGCTACACCTACATGTAAGTACAGTACCTAGTAGCCAAGGCACTTCGTCTGTGTACTGTACATCAGGACTCGCATCGAGTCTTGTGCTTGCACAGCCGGGTCCGTCATGTGCTCGCCCTTGGGTTGACAACACGGGCACTGGTAGGCCTTTCGTACGAGCAGGTGCCTTGCAGGTACTTGTGCACCCGTGGCGTGCCACATCGTGCCTTGCATGTAGCGCCGCCGGCTGAAGATGCTTGTTTCGTCGCTCGAGGTCCAGGCACGGCAATGAAAATAAAATTTGCCTGCGCGAGTAGGTGCCGTCATGTAGGGAGTACTTTGCTTTTACCTGCCTAGTGCGCGCTGGCTCGAGTCTGGCTGCATGGACCCAATTACTAGTGCAGCTAAGGATGACCAGGCGGCTGGGTGTCGGCCATTCGTTTTCCTCCATCATGTACTCCGTACAGTGATTACAGCATGATGCCTTGACATGAAAGGGTACAGGGCAATTGCATGATTTGCAGGTGCGAGCGTGTGCATTACCCACAATACGGTGCGGTGCGAGAGTGCTGTAGATACTGTCGGTATGTGTACTAATTATACGCATTCGTAGTAATAGCACAAATGTGAAATAATGATCAAGTCCGATCTACAAAGTACCCCAGAACAAGGTGGAAAGGCTTCACTCGATGGTAGAGGCTATTTTTGTGTGCCAGCACGGAGTTTTTACGTGCGTGTACTCCACTCCGTACGTAAGTAAGTACAAACACTACACCTCAGTAGTTGTATGTATAACTACTAGGTACCAACTACCAACTTATTTTTACACCTACTCCGTACGGAGTGCATGCACAAGGAATACAAGTATTAGTAGGCACGTACTTGTATGCACATCCAGTGCAGGATGGGTACGGAGTAGTTGTACACTTACATGTACTACATAGTACGGAATGCCGTTCGATACCTAGGGCATGGCGTGCTATAGGCACTAAAGTAAGCACAAGTACACGTGCAGGCACTTGCGAGCACATCTATGTTTGGTACGAGTTGTCATAGTATCACCCGCTTCAGCGTGCCTGAAACTAAATACGGTACACCTGTACGGAGTACGGAGTACTACTACTCACGTTGGTGCATTTCCTTGGACAGAGCCCGTTGTATCCACTTATATGCGCATGTTCATGTACGCCTACGCCGGCAAATGTACGTATATATACATTTGGCGCGCGAGAATCGGAGTGGGTAAAAGTGTACATGTACATGGCCCCGTGTACCTGCCGCGCATGGGAACGAGATGCCAAAAATCTCCTGGTCCCATCCCGGGAGGCGTCTGGTGGCGCAGCGGATCGCCATGTTCGCCCAACCGCCAGGGCACTGGCGCTGGGCATGCACTTGGCTGGAATCATCATGTGCCTGTGCAGTAAGAGGAGACAGGTGTCTCGTATTAATACATGTATGCTAGGTACCTAGTCGTATCTGCTGTACCTGATGGTTTCGTTACTATTTGCTGGCGTGGCACGGCGTACAACGCAAGTACAGCAAAGTACAAGTACGGTAGCTGTTTCTGCCGTCGCTTGAAGCCCTCGTTCAGCAGTACATGTAAGTACTAGGTAAATAGTCGTTGATCTGCACCAACGCATATACTGCAAGTACGGTAGGTGTACTTGCATGTACTTGCACGCTCAAGTACAGTACTATGACTACAACTACAGTACTCCGTGGATCGTTCTCCTACGACGCAAGTGCAGCACCGCGTGCAAGCCTGCAATGAGACGGGAAATTTATTGATCAATGACGTCAGCCCATTGGCATACGAGCGACATGTACTCCGTGCAGGTACGTGTACATCATGACAGTACCTGCTCCGCTCATGCACTTGGATTACATGGGCCGGTATTGCTCTGTATGCTGTTGCAGCCTCGTTTGCTGCATGCAAGTACTTGCATGCACTTGCACTCGTACATGTGACGAGCACTGTAGCGGTAGGTACAAGTGTGTTTTATGTACTCGTATTCATGAGTCGTCGTATGGAGCACTTGGTACCTGTGCCACTACTGTGCATACATGTACGTGTATACTTATACTGGTACTCGTACGTAAATTGTGCACATACGTGCCAGTGTGCTTTACTCTGTCTGTTGGTACGTGTACGTTGTGGGTGGGAGCTGAATAAATCAGCTTCTATACAAGTGTGTCTCCGTACTGTACTTGCCGTGCACCACAGGACTGCGCATGCAAGCATAGTGCTTGCTGTACAAGTACTTACATGAGCTTGTCCGTAGCCAAGTAAAGTACGAGTGCAGTGCATGGGTCCGGCACTGTTTTCTAGTACTAACCTAGGTACCTAGTACTAGTAGTAGGTACCTAGTACCTAGCCAACACGGAGCATGGTACGTACAAGTAGGTGCTAGGTACAGTAATTACTTGATTGTCCCTGATCGCGAAGCACAGTATTAGTTGTACTCTGTACTTGTACGATCCTTTTCCTTTTCCACCTGGATGGTTCACGGAGAGTCCACTCTCATCGGTTATTCGAAGCACGAATAGGTACCTACTTAGTACCAAGTGCCACTTGTACATGTGCTGTACGCGAAAAGGCCATTGCCAGCACACACATGGTACTGCAGTATACACGTAGGTTTAGACGACGGGGGGCATATGTAAATAGAACAATATCCAGACAATAGGTCTGGGGTGCAGCACTCCGCCCCTAGTACGCAGAGACACATTTACGTGTAGAGCAGATAGGTGTACAAATGGTGGGCGTAGCGGAGTGTGCATGTACACATGACAAGGGATTTGGGTGGTTTGCTACGGCGCTTGTATTACAGCACCCGCGCCCGCTGCAGATAGGGGGTACAGTACGTTGAATACAAGTACGGCGTATTCGAAATCATGCCGACGGGGCGGGCACGTATAAGTACCTAGTAGGTACGGCTACGCCCACACTTGCATGTGTGCCTGTACTGTACTCTGTCGCATTCGTTTTACAAGTGCACCGTATGCGCACGCACTCGTACACGGAAAAGGGTCTTCCCTCGGCCATCTCCTTGCGGGCCGTGATGTGCTCCTGAGACGTAGCATGGACGTACGGTGCAGGCACCAGCAAACGCCTCGCCTGCCTCCAATCCGCGAGCAGATGGCCGAGAACCCGCACCGTCCCCTGGTCCGTGTCCTCCTCCTACGAGCCAAGTACCGGGCGGTTTGGCCATGCAGCGAGCAGTGTGTCCGTAAGTACTCGGTACTAATAGGTAGTGAGTGTATTGAAATGTGGCCAGGTGGATATGTGTCGTACAAGTACAGTGGGTGCATGTGCCGTACGTGGGAAGTACGGATGTGTCAGTGCCTCAGATCCATGCATGTTCATTGCAGCACGTCGACGGGTACGCATGCAGGTGCAGTACTTGCAACGTAGTATGCTGCTCAGCCCAAGTACAGTGGTGCCAAAATGTGTGTGCTGCCTGCACTGGCTGGTACTGTGGTGCGAGTAGAATAATGGGCCCATGCGCTTGTCAGTGGACTCGGTGCTGAAGCGGGTGCCTTGCCGCGAAGCTCGCCGGGGGTGCGGATGGACCCAGGCACGCGCAAACGCCATTCATCATCGGGTGAGGCAAAAAAGGAAGAGGCGCGGCATTCTGGACAGGCGTACTTTGCCATCGTCCATGAATACTGAGTGAGTACTTGGTACTTTCTTACTTGCTTGGATGTCGGTGGAAGAGTATGGAACAATGGCAAGCATTGTGCTTGCACGGGGTAATTCCATCAATATCCGTACTGTAGGGGTACGTACCGTACATGTTGTGCACGCACCCTACTCCGTACATGTAGCTGCCGTGAGCTCCATCGGCAATCGGCGCATCCTTGCCACCTTGTCGGCAAGTGCCAACCGCTCAAGCGGCAGCCACTCCGAGAAAATGGCGGCGGCCACTCGGCAGTGGCATGAACCTCACCGCCGTTTGTACTGCGGCATCGCTGCACCGTACCTGTACTGTGCTTGCCCAGAGTGCGTGCAAGCAAGTTGGTCAAGGTACGCTTGCCACACCACGGCGGTGTCGTCATCCACAGTCGCCGTGGGCGGTGGACCTGGTGGGGAAATGAACTGCTAGGTGCAGAGTAAGTACGATGCGTGCAATACGTGAGAACGGCAGTATTGGTACCGCCCATAAATTATAGCAGTACGAAGCCAACAATTGCTCCGTCTTGTCCGGGTATGTGCGCGTCAAGCAAGCAAGTGCATGCGCATGGCAGGCAGGCCATGAGATGGCTGGCACGGCACTATATGCCTCAAAACGGACTGGTAGTCCCTCAGTCCACCGAAATAATTGGCAGCCCTTGCGGAGTACAGCATTGTGCCATTGCTTGCACACACACCTAGGTACCTACGTATGTATGCTCACGTATGCCTCCAGGTGCCCGTGAGTACATGCGTATGCGTGTGTACGCGCACGTCATCGCGCCCACCGATGGACACGCATGCGGCATTATGATACACAGATTCCATGTTGGTCTTCCTTCGCCATGATCCCCCACCAACGTCCATCCCCTCGGTGCGCTCGCCAAGGTGATACGCCGGCCAAGCTGCTGCACTTTTATCACGAAATCCTTCATGTGCAGTTCCGTCCACTGTACTGTTGCATTTGGCTCCATGTGCTCGCAGGCAGACGCAACGTCGGAATCGACCGTCATTCGAGCCGGTGGAGAAGGCCATGTGGAGGGGGCTGGCTGTCTGCCTGCCTGTCTGCCTTGCGAAGGATGCAGAGAGGCGCAATTCTTGGCTTCGATGGCCATTCAACATCACAACTCCCCCTTCGTGCGCCGGCAGTCTTGGATGCTACAGCATGGAACGGATCAGCGATGACCAGGGACATGTCGCAGGTGTGGAGCACTTGCAGCTACCGAGTGCTTACTTACTAGGTAATACCACGTAGTGGAGTGAAGCACTTTCAGTAATACTTACTTACAGTACTTGGCCTAGACGCTGCGAAGCCCTTGGGCTCGACTTGATCGCCACAGCAGTCGCTGTCAACAAAGTCTTTCGCCTTCACCCACAAGCCTCGTCAACAAGGGGAAAAAAAGAATCGCCTGCAACTCCTCCCTTGAAGCTTCCGCTGCCCATCCAAGACGCCCAGGTCAATTGCATTCGACTCTCCCGTCTCGTCGCCTATTGCTGCCAAAACAGCTAATGCGCGTATTTAGCATGCACAAGTATACTCGCAAGTACATGCACTTCTTGTACTGTAGGGTAGGTGTGCGAAAGACCAAAGTACTTATTTAGGTGCTCCGCAAAGTACTCTCCGGACCTTGGCATCCTCGCCACAGGGACTAGAGAACATCCAACCCCGCCCCCACCAAGAAACCGGTGATGCGTCCAGTTAGGTGCTGTAAAAGTTATCAAGCAGCCTCCTCCACACCAGCATCAACACACCTGCATCAACACACTTCCCTACGCCGAATGCCAATTTGTCTTTCAAAAGACGAGCCGAGGCTGTACAAAGACGATTGCCCGACACCTACCTCTTGCAATTCCTCCTGCTTCTCGACCCCTTGCGCCCGGGCCGCGTCGTCTCGAGAGCCACGAGTGGCCGCTGGTGCAGCATTTTTTCCCACCAGCACAAATTTAATTTTGCATCCATGTTTTGACCACCTTGAGCTTCACGCAACGCCGCACGCCTCACGGAAATCTCACCTCGACGCCCCCGCCGTGACGCGAGCCTTCAGACGCCTGCCTGCTCCCCTGTGTGAATCTGGGGGCACTTGCCATGGCCACCCCCGAGAGCCTCCCCTTGGCCGACGGCGATGCCACGACGACGCACAGTTCGGAGGCCCATGCCGACGTTGCTCGCGCCCTCTCCCTCTTGGCCGACGGCGAAACGGCTGGCAAGCTGATCGCTGCCCAAATCTCCCACCTTGCGGCCCCATCTGACCCGGCTCCCATGACGGATTCTTCTGCCTCCGACACCATGGCCGTCGGCCTCGCCGCCCTCGACGCCTTCCTCCAAGCCAACGTCACGGGCCCTGTCCTCCCGAGCCGAGCCATCGCCGCTGTGGAGAAGCGCTTCGCGAGCGCTTGGACGCCTTCCTCCGAAGACGCCCAATCTGCGCTGCAGAAGCTACGGAGAGGCTGCCTCGAGTACCTCGAGGTCGACGGCGTCGCTCCCTACGCCCACATTCCGTACCTCGAGCTCTTCTCCCTCGCGAGACATGTCTTCATCCACGCTCTTGCCGCCGAAAGCCAAAATACCTTGAAAGTAGAGTCCCCCTACGCGGGAAAGGTTGCCAAGTGCAACGTCGGGTGGATGAGGCTGCGTCTCAACATCTGGCATTACAAGCTGCTCACCCAGCCCAGCCTGGGCCCGGGCTCCAACTTTGCAAAGAGCTCTCAGTGGACCGAGGTCCCTACACTGGTGGCGGATGTTCTAGCGAGCATGGAGAGCCTGCTCGCTCAATTAGCCGGCGAGGTCTGGTCTGCTGCCGAAACGTGGACTCGCGAGGAAAAGGCTCAACTGCTCGTCGAAGCAGCCAACAACTACATGCTCCTCGGCCACCACGAGAGAGCCAAGGAAACCCTCAAGGAAGCGACACAGGTGAGCGGTCTGCAGTATGCCCTGTCGGGCGCTCTTGGGAAACGGACGAGGTTCCAAGAAAAGAGCATCAGCCAGCTGCTCGTCCTCGCCCGCAGCCGCCGCGCCGAAGACCCTGACGCGGCAGCGGACGAAGAATCGGACGAGGATAATAAACCAGAAGCACTGAAGCTCAACGACGATACCCTGCTGGAGGACATTCATTTCACCAAGCACGCTGCCGACGACGACGCCTCGCCCAAGAGCCTGCCCCCTGCCTTGGCTGACCTGACGCCCGACGACCAACCGCAGCTCTCACCCCTGGATCAGATCATTCTCCTGACCGAGGCGACCATCAAGGATGCCTTCTCTCCCGTCGATTCCTTGACCTCGGAGGAAGTCTTGCCCTTTGCCGTTCGTGTCTTGGCCGACAAGTCAACCAACTGGCAGATCTATACCCAGGCCTTGCTGGTCCGCTCGAGGATAGAGGTCCACCGAAGCCGAACGGTCGAGCGAGGCGTGCTCCAGCTGCAAGCCGTTGCCGACCAGGTCCTCACCGACACTTCGGCGGCCCCGAAGCGAACAGAAACACCGGTTCCGGATGACACCGATCCCTCCTCCGACCCCGCCTCCGACGTGCCATCTGTCCAGGTCACCACCCCTGGCCAAGGCACCATTTCCCTCGACTCGCAGACCCCTACGACTTTCCTGCCCGCCATCAAAGCCTCCGAGTCGGCGCCCGCCCACAGCCGCCTCCGCTATATCCATGCCCTCTGCACCCCCCCTCGCTGGCACCTCGAATCGGAGCTCGCGTACGCCTGGGCTGGCATCGGATCCCTTGCTTCTGCGCTGGAGATTTTCAAGCGCCTGCGTCAATGGGCAGAGGTCGCTCTCTGCTTGGCCAGTGCTGCGGCTGTCGAGGACGAGGACGGCCGCGGGAGTGGCGGCGAGGAGAAGGGCAGGGCCATTATCCGATGGCGCCTCTTCCGCAAGTCTGGCGACGATGGCTCCGCGTCGAGTGACCCTGACGATGAAGGGGTAGAGGATGTGACTCTGCTCAAGGCCGGCGATTACTCTGGCCCTGAAAGGTCGCCGCCGCCACCAAACGCCGCCCGCCTGTGGTGTATCCTTGGCGACCTCGACGACGACCCCAGCCACTACGAGCGCGCGTGGGACATCTCCAAGGGGCGATACGCTCGCGCGCAGAAGTCGCTCGGAGAACATTACCTTCAGAAAAAGGACCTGCACAAGGCGCTGGAAGCGTACAAGTTGGCCACGGCCGCCAACCGTCTGAGCCCCGACATGTGGAGCCGACTCGGTGACATCAGCTTGCGTTTGGGAGACTTCGAAGGCGCCGCCGAGGCCTACAGTCGTTCGATCGGCAGTGCTTCCGACACAGCTGGCGGAGAGGATGCCAGAACGTGGAGCAACTTGGGGAGCGCCTTGTGGAGTTTGTACCGCGAGGTCACCGCTGGGACCGAGGACGGAGCCGTCACCAACCATGACGGTGACGATGAAAGCGTCACGGAGGCGACCACCAAACCTTCGCGCAAACCCAGCACCCTCCTCTCACAGTCTCTGGCGGCATATAAGAAGGGCGCATCGATAGCCCACGACAACTGGCGCATCTGGGATAATGTGCTCACGCTCGCATCCCGAATCCAACCACCTCCTATTGCCGAAATCGTGCTCGCGTTCAAGCACGTCATCCGCATTCGCAAGACCGAGGAGGCCATCGATGCAGATGTCCTGGCCGCTATGTTGCAAGACGTTGTCATCGCAAAAGACAAGGATGATGGCGTCGGCATCTATGAACCGCCCCGGGGATCGATGGAGCGGCTCGTCACACGCCTCCTCGAGGAGGAGGTCGTCCCGCTCATTACGAAGCGACCCGAGCTCTGGGCACTGGTATCGCGCCTTCGGGCCTGGAGACGTGACTACGCTGGCGCCGTCGAAGCATCGGAGAAGGCCTGGCGCGCCGCTGTCGGGTCCTCTGGTAGCGGTCTCTTGCCCGGCGAATCGACCACCGGTTGCTGGACGAGCGACGAGGCTGCGTGGAAGGAGGTCGTCAAACGAACCGACGAGCTGGTCTCTGCACTCGAGAATTGGGGTCCCGATGTTGAGTCCCTGGGCGCTCGCTGGCGAAGCAAAGCTCGAAGCGCCGTCCGCAGCGTCATGGGTCGTGCAAAGGAGAATTGGGCAGATAGCGAGGAGTGGAGGACACTCGAGTCAATCATGGAAGGGCTGAAAGCAGACAAGTAGCACAGAGCAGCAAGATGAAACGCTGCGTATGGAAATGCTCTTGGCGTACTGATTCTGCTCGGTTGGATGCAGGAGATTTGAAGTAAAGAAGGAATGAAGGTTTAGATTGAACGATATTGAACGATGAGAAAATGCATCCAACGACACCGCAGGCTGCTTACAGCTACTTTAAACAGCGCTTGCCGCTTTCTCCGCAGATTTCTACTCCTTCGCATTCGTAATCAAAACAGGGGCTCATACATCCCATGTTGGGGGGGGTTCATGTCATGCGGCGTACAGTTACATTTATTTGTTCACAAGAGATGCTATGATCGCACATGGAACCCCTTCCCTAACCCTGACAAGTACTTCTCTGCCTCTCCGTTTTATCTCATTCATCGCTAAGTGGCCCTTTCTCATACCCAAAGAAGATGGACGGTGCGGTGGAATACCGCTCTTGACAAGCATCCCCCGCCCGCCCAGCCAGCAGGACAGCACAGAAAGATCAAGGTGCAATGACTGCCCAACAGCCTAGGCAGCCACATCCACCTACGCTCGGCGTTGCTTCAACACGCCAAAGGACAACTCGTTCTATTTCTTGCCCTTCTTGCGGCTGGGCACGACCTTGAAGCCTGCGCCCTGGATGGAGCCGCTTCCGCTTCCGCTTCCGCTGCCGCTGCCGCTGTCATTATCCTTGGCTTGCGTGCCGCCGCTCCGCTTGGCGACTTCGGACCAACCGCCAGCGGAACCAGGTGACTTGTTGTTGTCTGACGGCGGCTGCTTCTCGACGACCCCCTTCTGCGCGAGCTTCTTCCGGCGGACGTACTCTTCGGCAAAATGGCGGCCATCCATCGTCTTGGAATTGATGTAGACGGCGTCAGCGATGATGCCAGTATCGAGAGGGAACACATCAAGGTCTGCCTGGAACTCGGAAACTGCACTCGGCGTCAGTGATTGGAACCACTTCGGGAAGGGGGGGAGGGAGGTAGACAACGTACTGTCGGTTGTGTCTGCAAGACCTCGAGCAAGCTCTCGACGAGTCCACTTGTTAAATTCGTCCATGGCAGCAGTGGTAGCATCGGCCCTGCCGTTGGCAACGTTGACCGCGGCAGGCTTGGAGGCGGGCTTGGTGGCCGCCACTGGGGACTTCACGCCGCTGCTGCTGGGAGGAATGCCCTGAGCGGTCGCACCCATGGGGGCCTTGACCTTGCCGCCAGCACCGACCGTAGCCCATCCCGCACCAGAGGCGGGAGCGGGAGATGGACCGCTGGGAATCTGGACCTGGCCGGGCTTGCCTGCGAGGTTCGCATAGCTCTTGGTTGAGGCACTCGGGGCTCCGGACTGGATGGCCGCATTCCGAGCCTTCTGCTTTCGGACCTCCTCTTCGCGTTGTATCTCGGCCAACGTCTTCTTGCTTGGCCCAGAAGTGGTAGACACGGCAGGATCAGGACCCTTTGTCGCGCCTGGCTTGACCCAAGGACTCGTTGCGGAAACAGGAGAACCATGGCCCCAGGTGCTGGTGGCTGGCAGACCTGCGGTGGTGGCGGCAACATTCTGTCGTTCCTTCTCACGGATGAACGCAACCTCCTGCTCCATGGATGCCTTGCGAATGGCGGCAGCCGCTTCTTCCGCCTTGGCAGACTTTCGCGCTTCAGCTTCTTGAATTTCCTTCAGACTCGGACCCCTCTGTCCTTCCTGGCCGGGCTCCTTGGCCCAAGGGGCAAGCGGAGGCGGCTGGGACGCATCGGGTGTACCGCTCTGGGAGCGGCTGTATTGCTCGGGGAGGTTTGAGCGAACACGCTGAGCCGTGGGGGCCGGCAGAGGAGTGGTCGATGAGGGAGGAGGGAAAGGCATCGGCAGATCTTGTTCCAGGACCTGGCCGGCGGCGGCGGCCGCCTGGGCGATCTGAACCTGCTGCGTCAGTGAGAGCGCCGCTTCATCCAGCTGCTTTTTCTTGCCGCCCTTGCCCATCTTGCCAGAGGGTGCGGTGGCCGAGGCAGGCTGACCGGGTAGTTTTTGCCCGCCCATGACGGCCGCGTTCGATTCATCCTGGGCCCGGATGGCCTGCTCTGCGTCAATCTGGGCCCGCAGATCTTCAAATTCCATCAGACGATCCCTAAACCCTTCAGCATCCTCGGAGAGCTCGTCAGTCTCGGGCAGGCCAGATCGCAGGTCCGCACCACCGGGTTGCATACCCCGTTGCTGCCTCTGCATATCATTCCCAGCAGGCCCCCCCTGCATCGAGGCAAGGACCTGGCGCTCGGCAGCCGAGAGATTGGTCATGGCTTCGGGACGAAAGGACTCGGCGTTCCCCTGCCCCGGCTGGTTCCCCGCCTGCGCTCCTGGCGGATGGTCCATGAAGCCAGCTGGCGGCATGGAGCCGATAGGGGGTGGCCCCTGCGGTTGCGGCGGAGGAGGCATCGGGGAGGTCATGCTGCCAAAGCTGGGCTGGCTCTGGAGGCTGTGGGCGCTTGAGTGGTGCTGCAAGCCGGGACCTTGCATCTGGAACTTGTTCATGGCCTGCTGGCGCATCATGTACTCCCTCTGCTGAGCCATGAGGTACTGCTCCTCCTGCTTACGACGCTCGAGGTTGTTCTGCTCGTCAGCAGTCAGGGTGCGACCGAAGCTCGGAAAGACGCCGCTCAGGGGAGGAACAACACCGCCCGTGCTGGGGGCCGGCGCGAACGGTCCCGCTTGCGTGGCCGGACCATGGGGGATGCCGATCTGCGGGACGAGGAAGGGCTCGCGCGAATTTCCGATGCGGCGGATGAGCTGTCCGAGAGGCTCAAACTCGGGGTCTTCGACCTTCTTGACACGAAGGTCGGGCGTGAAGAAGTTGGCCTTGTACCAGTCGTTCATCTCGAGACCGGTGAATGGACCTTGCACTTGACCCTGAGGGTCGAGGTAGACCCATCTCATGCGGTCGGGCATCACCATCTGCCGCACCTGCGAGGCAGGCGGCTCAGCTCCAGGCTGGGCACCTCCACCAAAGGGCAGGCTCCCGCTGACTGGCGTATACGACTGGGGTCCGGCGGCGGCGGTGCCCGCTTGGGCCGTCTCGGCGGCGCTGAACGTGGCGTGCGATCTGGCCGCCTCGCTGGAAGGAAACAGCTCTTCGAAGACACCGCGGTTCGATCGCATGGGGCTCTCCGTATCGCGTACCGGACCAGGCATGTTGCCCCTGCCAATGGCGCCAAGGGGGTGTCCCTGACGAGGGTCCGGCACCGAATCGGATAGGTTCTGCTCCTGATCGTGCGACTGCATCTGGGCCTGCATGGCAGGGGGGAAGAGCGAGCCAAGCTTGCTCCCACGACCAATGCTTCCGGTGCCCATGCCGCCAGCGCTCGGCGGGCCAAAGACGTTGCCGAGATTCGAGAGACCGGGCGACTGCAGGTCGCCCATGGGGCTGAACAGGGAGCTGCCAAAGGCATTGCTGAAATTGGGCCTTTCTCGGTCAGGCGTGCCGGCCGAGGGACCGGCGGAAGCGGGCCAGCCGGAAAGTTGGCCGAGGGGGTATCCTTTCGGTCCAACGCTGGACGTCTGGCTTCGGTCACTGCCGTCAAAGGGGGCGGGGCCAAATCCTCGGCCGATGGAGCCGAAGTTGGCATGGGGTTCGTTGTGGCCGCTCGCGAGGGCTCTGTCCGCCCCGGCGGCGTCGGCCTCGTCATGTTCGTGACGCTCGGCGGGCGGGCTGCGGTAGGGGTTGGTCTCGGAGGGGCTGGCCGGACCGTTGTCGGCCGACTGAGGGCCGACATGCAGTCCGGACATGCCAAAATCGCCCGTCGAGCCCTTCACGGGGGTGCCTAGGACGCCTACTCGCTCGGCGTGGGAATGACCGGCCGAGGTGGTGTCCTGGGCGCCGCCGAGGACGGCACTTCCGGAGAGTTCGTCATCCCCGAAAGGGTCGGTATCGGTGCGCGGACGAGATCGCCAGGACTGTTGAGCCGACGAGCTTGGACCGTCGGCCGGCTTCGACGGTGCGCCCTCTGCGCCGTCTTTGGGGATGAGGTGGGCGAGTCGGCTGCCACCGGTGCCGCCTCCCACACGCCTGTCGGGCATGGTGGAGGCGGGCAGGGCAAAGTTGCCGAAGCCGCCGCCGCCGCCGCCGGCACCCGGCGTGGATTGGTTGGCCGGGGGCCAGATGGCACTCATGCCGGTGCTCGTCGACGTGTTGGACCGCACCAGGTTGCCGAACGGCAGCTTGCTCTGGGCGTCCTGCTCGGCCTCGGCAGGCTCCGAATCCTTCGACTCGCCTGCCCTACGCGCAAGCCAGGTGGAGTCTTCGCGCGGAAAGCGGGCGCTAGCGGTCGGCGAAGCGAGAGCGCCGGCGTTGAAGGGATTCGAATCGGTGGTTTCGCGACGACGGGTTCCCGGTCGCGTGACCGACGAGGGTGAATTGACGCCGTGGACATTGCCAGCACTGTGAGAGGCAGACGGCTTGCGGCCGTTGACGTTGCCGGCGTGTCCATCCTTGTTCTGGGTGGGCGGCTTGAGCGGCGAGTTGATGTCTGTGGAGAAGGCCTGGAAGCCACGGTCAGTCGGGTTCTCAGGCCCGCCGGGAGTGGAGGGCAGAACGCATACCTCTTTCTCCTCGAGCGTCAAATTCTGCAAACCCATGGGAGCAGTCTCCCCCTGCTGATCCCAGCAGGCGCCCGGCTCTTGGGGCACGACGTTGTCACTGCTCTTTCCCCAGCCCCGGGAGGCACTGCCGTTGGTGCCGGCGGGGTCCCAGCCTGGGAGGTAGAGGCGAGAGGGGTTGCCGCTCATCTTCTGGGAGCGAATTATGTCCAGCAGCTCATCTTTGCTATAACGTGAAGGGCCATGCTCATACGTAGGTTCGGATGCTTCGTCGATGCTCGGGGGTTGGACGGCATTTTCGGTGGAAAGCGGAGGGTTCGAGGCGTGGCCGGTGGGCGTTGTGGACGAGCGTCGGAAAGTCAATGTGCCATTGGCCGAGCGGCCGTCTCTTCGCGACCTGTTGATTTTCAACGTCAGCACAGATGATGGAGTGAAGGCGAAGGCTCGAACGCGGCAGTGGCCAGGGCGAGCGAGCGAGCGGGAGAGCGAGGCGTGGCAACGATGCGAAGGAGCAAGCGGCGGCGAAAGTCGGCCGTCACGTCAGAGGAGCAAGTCAAAGAAAGAGAGACATGAGAATGGTGGAAGAGGAAAAGGAGGACGAGGATGAGGAGGGGACTGTCGTTTGGTTCGTGGGAAGGCACAGGGCTCGAGGCACACGTACCAGTCGCCTCCAGCGGCTCCCCTTCCGTCGGCTCTGCCGCCTCGCGAATCACGGTTCGCGTTCTGACCGGCCGCCGCGGAGGCGAAGCTCGAGGGTAAATTGGATGAAGAAGGCATCTTGACCAAGATGAGCAGCAAACCGTGTTTAGCTTGCCAAGGTGGGCTGAGCCGTTACTGAACAAGGCCTAGAGGGTGGTGGCCGGTGATGGCAGGAGGAGGACCAGTTTGAGCGAGGGCGGCAAGATGCGAAGCTAATGCAGCGAATAATTCACAGCTCGCGCCTTTTCTTGCCGACGAGGTGATGGGCCGATGCAGTTGGGCGAGCGCAATGGCGAGTAATATACGGGAGTAGCTTGCAAAGGCTGGATGTGGTGAAAATGACAGATGGATGTTTGCTGGTCGTTGGTGGAAAAACCCTGAGGCGAGGTACAAGGTTTTGGGAAGACAAATTTGGAGTCCCGCGAAGACGCCCCAGTTGGAAAGCGTGTGGAACGCGGCCTAGGGGTGGCCTAGGCTTTTTGTCTACAGCACACGTCTGGGGACTGCCATTGGAAGGGGACGGGTATGTCCGGCGATTAGCCGACGCACCGGGGGGAGCCTTTTCGCTTATCGCGAATCGCACAACTGCCAGTACTTGCAGCATCCGAAGATTTCCGTCAGCACCCAAGTACTGTACTAGTACTGTAAGTACTGTGCTAGTACTGTAAGTGCTGTACTTGAGTTCTGTACTAGTACTGTAAGTACTGTACTTAAGCACTGTAAATACAGTGAGTACATGGTAATTACAAGGACGGAGTACAAGTACAAGTACAAGTACTCGCATCGCCTGAGTACTTGCATGTATTTTCTCCGTTCTACTCCGAACGAGCCCTGCCAAAGTAAGTACTCGTAATATCGTGAACTCTACGGAGTACAATACATGGACGTTCCGCAAAAAAAAAAAAGTAAATTAAAATTAAAATTAAAATTAGGGGAGGAGAATGCGCCCGCGATAAAGGTAGCTCAGTACGAGTGTACAAGTTGTGCGACGACGGACAGGAAGCTGCGGCGACTCTCTGACGTCTTACTATCCAAACGTCTGCTGTGCTGTACTGTACGTCCCTTCAATGCTACTGAAAGAGGCAAGACACGCACGATGGGTGACCGTAATAACCGTAATACGACTGCATGCGAGCACATGTACACCGAAGCTACCCTCTTTGTCGGCCTGTTGACCATTTGCCGAGCCGCTTTCTGCATGAGCCGATCGTGCGGCAGGCCACCTTTGGCCGGCGAGTCGGTCGATCAAACGGAGAACTTGCCCGCTCGCTGCGACGAATGAGGATCAAGATGCAGGGCTACTTGTATCTTCCCTCATCCGTGGCCGTTTGACGTTGGGACATGGCAATGAATGCCATACCTCCAAGCGCACATATTCCTAGATTGCCATCTTGGTGATGGGCTGATGGTCCCTTTGCTCTGTCTGAATCGCCAAAAGCCCTAAGTTCCATGTGCTAGGCCTAATGCTGCATGTACTATAGCGTACAGTAGACTACAGTACTAGTCCAACGGTCAAAAGGTTTACAGTATAGCATGTAAGTACGCTTTGCAAAGAAATATAAATCCGGGAAGCAAATAAGCGGCCAATGGCTAGATTTGTCCGATTGGCTAGATTTGCCCGAGTCAGGCAAGCATGGTTGAGGAACGGTGCTTACATGTATGTACAGTGTGGCAGACCGGTGCTGAGTCCTCAATCTTCCACGAAAGGCCATCCATCTACTGTATGTCGCGCCTACGAGCCAACGGGCCTGTCATGGGGTTAAAGTCCGGGTAGTTGGTTATGTAGCCGTGTCCACATGTGCGCCTATTTAAGCAGGCAGAGGACACCTGGTGGTTGGCAACAACAGCATCAAGAAGAACACCAATAGATTGATTCTGACCCATCTCACGATCCTTGATTCGTTGTAGCCCTAAATGGCGGACGTAATAATGATATAGAAATGCGACGACTGGAAGAGTCTAGTAATAAGCCATCAACATTTCGATATACCCGTCACACATGGAATGTGGGGTGAAGACGGTCTATTGCTAGAGTTGCTAGAGAATGCTTGCCAGCCATCCTCGCAGCTTATGAATTGACGGTTTCAAGACGGCGAAGCGTGAGAATGTTGACGCCGATGCAAGCGAACATGTTGCTCGGATAGCGGTCGCATGTTGATGCACGCGCCATTTCACGCAACTTTCGCTGTACGCGGCCATACGTCAGCTCCTCGGCAAGGCACTCTCTCATCGATAATTTGGTCACCTACCCACAGGATGCGTTCAAGAACCTACTGTAGGTCTGGCACCGACGAACGCGGAGCTGACGGCTTGGAGAAAATTTGCGAAACCGACTGCACCAAAGGTCGGGGTCACAAGGCGGCTTGCAAGACTGTTGCACAAACCGGCGACAACAGCAATCGGTGCAACAACCAACGTAGATCTCGCATCGACATGAGCCTTCCTGTTCCTGACGGCTCGTATCATTCGCAGCCATTTCTCGAATCGGAACGTCGAGATGGTAGACTTTGGAGGGTGGGCGGAGATGACTGCGAGCGGCATTGCGTGCAAATCTGTGCCGCCGTGGAGCCACACATTGCTGTTGGTCGTGGCCTCGGGCAGCTGAAATGCCGTTGTTGCACTCGAGGGGTAGGAGTGGCACCCGGAATATCCTTAGAGAGTCTTGAGAAAGTGCGTTTTGAATTTTCTGGTCGCCCGGTCTGCGGGCCGAAGCATCAACTGGTCGCCGAGAAGGTCAAACGTGAATGGATGGCCGTCGCTGCTCTGGCTCTGGGCCGATGCATCCTCGCGAGGCACCTCGATGCGAAACGTCGTGCCCTCCTTCGGCACAACCTTCAGACCCCTCTCCTTGGTGATGATTTCCAAGACGAATTTCCGGTCGCGGACAATGATGCCCTTGATGCCCACCCGACCGGGACAGCGGCTTCGAACGACTTCGGCCGGGGCCCCGTGAAGCTCGGCGCTCGCCAACTTTGCTCCAGCAGCCGGGCCGCCGCCGTAGATGTCGTTGCCCAGAATCTCGCGTGCATATCCTCGCCAGAGCTCGCCGAGAGGCTCGTACATGTCGTACTTTTGCCCTGCCTTGGGAATCTCGTGGAGGCCAAGCTGGCGACGCTCACGCGACGACAGCGGCTTAGGCCTCGCCTTGGCTTTTTCCTTGACAAGCTCGCGCGCTTTCCTTCGAGCGGTGCGCGCGTTGACGACGGCGGGCGGCGGCGAGGAAGGTTTCAGATGAAGCGTGCGATGCTGGATCTTGTCGCCGTAGATGCGATTCGCACTGTCGGGCGAGTGTGCTCGGGCGAGGAGGTTTCGGGTGGCGGCCGCATTCTGCTGTTGCTGTTGGGCTTGCTCGGCGGAGCTCATCGCCGCAATCGCCTGCTTTCGGCGTGTGCGGTTCCAAGGAGTGAGCAGCGAGAGTGTTGAAGATGAACAAGTTCGAATGCGAGGCACTGTCGATTCTTGTCCAGTACTGGTACAAGTACTGTATCAATCTTGATGACCCCTACTTGTGGTGACAGGTGCTGTGATTACTCCGTAGAGCCTTGTCAAGTCTTGTTAAGTACTGTAAGTGGTATTAACCAGTAATAACGAGCGTTGGAAAATAATCAACACTAACAGTGGGGGCAAAAAGTATTTGCCCATCTTCAGGTACCATTTTCCATTAGGTTATATTGGGCTAGGACTGTAGTACCTATGGGTAGGCAAATACCTTTTGCTACATACTGTACCTTAAGTACGGAGTACAGGACTCAAGTAC
Source organism: Drechmeria coniospora (assembly GCF_001625195.1). NCBI lineage: Eukaryota > Fungi > Ascomycota > Sordariomycetes > Hypocreales > Ophiocordycipitaceae > Drechmeria > Drechmeria coniospora. The sequence continues at coordinate 11,663,709 of NC_054389.1, read as the reverse complement.
GGAGTACATTACAGACAGTACTTACGTGCGGAGTACAGGTACATGTACCATATCAGGCACCTGCTATACGGAGTACTGGGTACTAGAGGGAGTACAGTACGGTAATGCTGTGTAGTTGTACACATACCTGTACTTGTACTGAAGTTGTGCATTACCATGTACACCAACACCTGCTTAGGTACCGGTCTTGGCCGTAGATTAATACTTGATTCCCATTTCTCAGGTCCCGTGACTCGGATGACACTTACCCCGGATTCCGTTCGTTCAGTGCTTCACATATCCTCGGCTCAGTGGTCCAAGGCAGGCAGGCAGGTCTTACCTGCTCATTGCTACTTCCACTCCCATCCATCGTCGCCCCGCTGTCCTCCTCATACCCTCATACTGCTCTCCCGTCCCTCGTCTGCCGCTGCCGCTGCCGCTGCCGCTTAATGCTGCTCCCGCAACATCCATGGACAGATGACATAGAGTCGAGCCGTCAAATCTCGACCTCCAAATCTCACCCGTTCGTTCAGCACCGGCTTCAGCTGATCGGGAGCTAGTTGGTGAAAGGCATGCAATGCTGGCCCGTCACGCCAGCTGAGGCCATCATCAACACCTCCCACCGTCCACCTCTGCTGGCTGATTGTCCGAGTCTGTCTGCTGTCCGAGTCTGTCTGCTGTCAACCAAGTCTTGCTCCTATCCTGGTTCGCAATGTCCCACGACGATTCCTTTGACCCCGCCGCCGGCTCCGCGCCCGACCTGCAAATCTTGGGCGACGAAATCACCCTTCAGCCCAGCGGTTATGTCGAGCCCGAAGCCGGAGCAAACGAGGGCAAGGAGGAGGCTTTGATGAACCAGTTTGCCTCCTTTCGTGCCGAGCCTCTCCAGTGCGTCATAAAGGTCGACGTCGGCTTCGTCTCGCTGGACCTCTTTGTGCTAACGTGAGCAAGATTCCTCCGCGAAGTCTCCCTCTACGTTTCTGGCCAGGGATGGCGTGCCTACAACCGCGTCGTCGGCCAGCCCGTCTTCTACCCAGGCTTCTCGGACAACATGAAGTCGATGGTCCTCGCCGCGCCCTTGCTGAAGAAGCGTATCGCCGACCTCGCCGACAATCGGGTTGCCGTGGAGGAAAAGGAAGGCCTGCTGAACCGGGATGACAAGGACTACGTGGTCAAGCGCGCCCACCGGCGCAACGTTCTCGAGAGCGGCCTCCAGGAGGTCGCCGACAAGCTCACGGACGACATGATTTGCAAGATGGAAAGCAAGACGTTCATTCGCGGCGCCTACTATCTCACGACGCAGCTCCTGACGCGCGCCTATCACCAGGGCATCCACGTCTCCAGCGAGGAGGTGCTGCGTCTGCGAAAGGTGGCCGACGTTGCTGCCAAGAAGAAGCAGAGCATCATCTTCCTGCCCAGCCACCGATCACACGTCGACTACGTTTCGCTCCAGCTGATTTGCTACCGACTCGGCCTCACCCTGCCCGTCGTCGTCGCGGGAGACAATCTCAACTTCCCCTTGGTCGGCAGCTTCCTGCAGCATGCCGGTGCCATGTGGATCAGGAGGGCCTTTGGCGACGACGCGCTCTACACAACCCTGGTCCAGTCCTACATCGACACCCTCCTTCAGGAGGGGTACAACTTTGAGTGCTTCATCGAGGGCGGCCGCTCACGGACCGGCAAGCTTCTACCCCCAAAGTTCGGCATCCTCAGCTTCATCCTCGACAGCATCCTCTCGGGCCGCGTCGAGGACGCCATCATATGCCCCGTCAGCACGCAGTACGACAAGGTCATCGAGACGGAAGGCTACGTCACCGAGCTTCTCGGCATGCCGAAGCGGAAAGAAAACCTGGCCGACTTCCTCTCCGGCGGCTCCTCCATCCTCTCCTTGCAGCTTGGCAGGGTCGACGTCCGCTTTCACGAGCCCTGGAGCCTGCGGAAGTTTGTCGATGAGCAGCTGGCGCGACTGCCCAAGATCCCCCCGGGCCTCGACACCGATCACCGGAACCCCGAGGTCAGGGCGGTGAGGGAAAAGATGCTGCGGACCATGGGCTACAAGGTCCTCGGCGACATCAACGCGGTTTCCGTCGTCATGCCCACGGCGCTCATCGGCACCGTCCTCCTCACCCTCCGCGGCCGCGGAGTTGGGAAGCAGGAGCTCATGCGTCGCGTCGAGTGGCTTACCGCGCGCGTCCGTGCCAAGGGCGGGCGCGTCGCTCACTTTGGCAACGCACCCCTCTCGGAGATTGTCGATCGAGGGCTCGAGGTCCTCGGCAAGGACTTGGTGGGTGTGGTCGAAGGGCTGCCGGAGCCGACGTACTACGCCGTCGACCGCTTCCAGCTCTCCTTTTACCGCAACATGACGATCCACCTGTTCATATACGAGGCCCTCGTCAGCGTCGCCATGTATACTCGCGTGAAGCTTGGAGGGGGTCCGTCCATGCAGGATATTTCCTACACGGACCTGAGGGCCCACGTCCTCTTCCTCTCGTCGCTCTTCCGGGGCGAGTTCATCTTTGCCGGCGCCGGCTTGGCGACCAACCTGGACAACACGCTCCGCGGCCTCGAGCACGACAACGTCGTTCGCCTCGACCGGGATGCCGACGGCAACATCACGACCATTGGCCTCTCCCACGAGGAGAGGAAAGCGGGGCGGGAGAATTACGACTTTTACTGCTTCCTCATCTGGCCGTTCATCGAAGCGAGCTGGCTCGCCGCCGTGTCCCTGATGGGCTTGACGCCGCCGCCGGGCCAGGACGATGACATATGGCTCGAGCAAAACAAGGTCCAGAACAGCGCGCAACTGGTAAGAGGGCGGCGACGGCCAACGGATCAGGAACGCTAGACGCTGACGAGGCCACAGCTAGGCAAGACGCTCTACCACCAGGGCGACCTCTCCTACTTTGAGGCCGTCAACAAGGAGACGCTCAAGAATTCGTACAGCCGGTTCGAGCAGGACCAGATGGTGCACGTCGTCAAGTCCAAGGACCCCAAGATACCGCCCCGCGTGCAGCTGGACGCTTCCTGGCGGCCATCCCGCGACCCCAGAACGGGCGCCCTCCGCGCCGACGGCAAGCTGTGGGACTTTACCGAGAAGATTGCGAGCGCGCGGCGCGAGGGGAAAAACAGGCGTGACGGTGCGACGGTCAGCTCGCGCGTCTTGCACCTGACGGACGAGCTGGGCCGCAAGCTGTACGACGAGGCCGTGAGCGGCGAGGGCGCGAAGAGCAAGGTGCCAAGCCGGCTCAACAGTGAGGAGCGGGCGATGCTCGAGAGGAGCGTGGGGGAGGCGAGGCTAAGGAGGAAGCTCGAGGGCCGAGCCAATCTGTAAGAGTATGCACTGCGCTTCTGAAACGACACGGTCTATCTGTATACCCGGGGAATGCAAATGCTCGTTTTGGGTTGGGAAATGCTTCGGAGAATGATGACAACGACCCGTCATGCCGGGCCGGGCCCGTCCTGTGCGATGCGCGATACGCGACCAGCAACAGGTCACCCATGACCTACAGCGGCCTAAGTAGGGGAGGGGGACACTCCTACGCGTATCCCCCAAGCGAGCCATGCTCCACTGCTGCTGGCTTGAGAATAATGTTGTCGATGAGCCTCACGGCCGGACCGCCTGCATGTCCCACATCCTCGCCCGGTTGGGCGGCTTCCAGCGGCAGCATCTTGATGGCACCGCTGATGACGGCCCCTCGAGAGGCGTCGACAGCGTCCACCTCCTGAAGCGTATCCGGATCCGCCAGGGAGATGTAGTCAATCTCGAAAAGGGCGCGCCGATCGGGCGACATGTCCCTCTGGGCACGCAGCACGGTTTCGCACACGTCGTGGGCGGCGCCGAGAATGGCAGCGCGATCGAGCTGGCCGGCACCGTACGCAGCCTCGGCGGCACGCAGGGCAGTGTTCAGAACGACGGCGAGCTTGCGGCGGCGGGTACCGAGATATACATTACGCGAACTCAAGGCGAGACCGTCGGGGTCGCGTTGGGTGGGACATATGACGACATCGGTGGGCAGCATGAGGTCCTCGACCATGCGGCGGATGACAACCGTCTGCTGGACGTCCTTTTGGCCAAAGTAGACGCGATCGGGCTGCACAATGTTGAAGAGCTTCATGCAGACAGTGGCGACGCCGCGAAAAAAGGTCGGCCGGGTGCGGCCCTCGAGGACGTCGCCGACGGGAGTGATGTTGACGAAGCTGCCTTTGCTGTCGACCTCTTGGCCAGGGAAGCCCGAAGGGTACATGTCCGACGTCGTGGGGGCGAAGACGGCGGAGACGCGACCGAGGTTGACTCCGTCCTCGGCAAGCTCGCGGTCGAGCCTGGCCAGGGCCGTGGTGTCGGCGTCCCAGGTGACGGGGTAGGAGGTGAGGTCCTCCTTGACGCCGAACTGGGCGGGGTTGACGTAGATGCTGACGACGACGTGGTGATTCTCGCGGGCGGCGGCACGGATGAGGGCGAGATGGCCGTCGTGCATGGCGCCCATGGTGGGCACGAAGCCGACGGTGCGATGGTTGATTGTGTGCGGCTTCCGCCACCTACGGAAGGCATCGACGGTGCGGATGACGCGGATCGGGGTCGAGGGTATCGTCTCGACCACGGCGCGGTGGGCGCGGGAGAAGGGGGACGGCGACCGAGGCAACGCCGATGCCGATGCTGTGGCCGACGTCGATGCCGATGCCGACGCCGATGCTGATGCTGATGCCGCCACCGTGGCGACCGAAGACACGGCACCAGCCATGGGCGTCTGGAAGGGACGGCGCAACATGGCAAAGGACCAGGGGGGGAGGGGGTGGAGGTGGAGATGTAAGAAGTAAAAGAAGACTGGGCGGACGGAGAGGAAGTTCAGGGGGGTAAGAAAGACGGGGCGGCCATGGTCAGGGCGTGATGCCTCGGCATATATTCTCGTGATGGTTTCTGCAGGCGGAGATTTGAGGACGGTCAGACTGACTCTGGACGGAAGATATGGAGTTTAGGAAAATGACGGATGAGTAAGCGGGCCTAGGCTTATCTCTTATCTGTGACTTAGGCCTACTGTAAGTACAGTGCATGTATTGCTCAGTACTCCGTAAATACCTGCATGTAGTAATAATAAGTAGTACAAGTCCGTGTACTTACTCCGTACTTAAAGTAGGTACTGTGCACCTACGGAGTAAGTTGGTACTGTACGGAGTACATGTGCTCGACTGTAGTCCTCTGCGCTCCTGTTCACGTAATCAAGCACTGTTCACGTAATCAAGCACTGTATTCCTCTGCACTCCCCCGCATTCATTCCCAACGTCGTCAACAATGACAACTGCCGCCGACACACAATTTCAAGCTACTTTATGAGGGTAGATTTATATTCATTTCTCTCGAGACCTCATCCTATTCAAGTCTCGCTTGCCAATATTCTGGTTCTGGCCATGATACTCTTTTCCCATCGAAGCAAGCGCACCGCAACGCCGTCATTGGTATCATGCCAAGTCTAATCATGTCTAGACCTCTATCCTTTGCTCTCGTCGTCGTCCGTCGTCCGCTCTCGTGAAAATCTAGGCCATGCCGCCAGCAGCGATGCCGTCCTGCTTGAGCTTGGTCCACTTCGTGCCGAGGCCGATGAGGGTAGCGATGCCGGTGCAGGCAATGCAGATGGCGAAGACGACCTGGAGGCCGGTCATGTAGCCCTCGATGACGGCCGATTGTTCCTCGGGAGTGAAAGCGTTCCGGATCTCGGTGGCGCCCGTCAGGACTAGCTTGCCCATGTCAATGTCCGGGGCCATGCTCTTGACGGCCGGCACCATCTGGTTGACAAAGGCCGACTGCGCACCGGAGACGAGATAGGCACCGCCGATGCTCTGGAAGACTACGCAAAGACAAGCACGTCAGCGGCGGTTCGACGCTCGATTTCGGCACGACGGGCGACTTACAGAGCAGCATGCCGGTGGCCGAGGCAAGGTCCTTGGCCGAGACGGAGCCCTGGACGGCAATCATGGGAATCTGGAAGGCGAGGCCCCAGCCGAGGCCGCCGACGATCTGGTAGCCGATCCAGGCGCCGGTGCCGGTGTCGACGTCGAGGGTGTAGAGGAGGCCGGCTCCGATGGTGGCCAGGGCGCCGCCGCCGATGAGCATGGGCTGGTAGTAGCCCGTGACGGAGACGAAGACGCCGCTGCTGACGGTGGCGATGGTGACGGAGATGATGAAGGGCAGGTTCCGGACGCCGCTCATGGTCGGGTTGGTGCCGTGGACCGACTGGAAATAGATGGGGATGTAGTAGATGGCGGCGAAGAAGCCGCCGGCGAGCATGAAGGCGAACAGGCTCATGACGAGGATGGTGCGATCCTTGGCAAGGCGAGGGGGGACCATGGAGCGCTCGCCCTGGTACCACTGCAGGCCGGCCCAGACGGCGATGATGGCGACGAAGCCGACGAGGAGGCCGACGACGACGGACGAGTTCCAGGCGTAGGCGACGCCGCCGTACTGGACGGCGAGGATGTAGGTGACGGTGGCGCCCATCATGAGGATGACGCCGAGAGGGTCCATCTGGAGAAACTTTTCCACGAGGGGCGCCTCCTCGGGCACGGCGTTGCGCGGCGTCTGGAAGAAGACGAGGATGACGAGGGCCGAGAGGCCGCCGACGGGGAGGTTGATGTAGAAGCACCAGCGCCAGCTCACGTGGTCGGTGAAGGCGCCGCCGACGAGGGGCCCGAGGACGGAGGCGAATCCGTACGAGGCGCCGAGGATGCCGGTGTAGGCCGGCCGCTTCTTGGGCGGCGCCGAGAAGGCGATGATGGTGTAGGCGCCAGCTCCGAGACCGGCGGCACCGACGCCGGCGATGGCACGGCCGGCGATGAGGGCCTCGGAGGTCGGCGCAGCGCCGCAGATGGCGGAGCCGACCTCGAAGATGAGAATGGCGACGAGGAACGAGGTTTTGAGAGGAAAGTACTTGTAGATTTTGCCCCCTGCACGGACATGGCGTCAGCCGTCATCGGTCGGCCGGCGAGGGGGAGGACGGCTTACACGTTGACTGGAAGGCGCCGACGGTCATGAAGAAGGCGGCGCCGTACCATCCGACCTTGTCGAGGCCCTTGAACTCGTCGGTGATTTTGGGAATGGCCGTGGCGACAATGGTCTAGTCGGGTCAGCGGCTTGGCCTCGTGCTGTCCCGTCCTGGGAGGAACGGGCCGAGGAGACGTCACTCACCATGTCGAGAGACAGAAGAAAGATGCTCAGGACGAGAGCGATGACGATAAAGACCAACTTGACGCCCGAAGGATACTCATCATCGGAGAGCTCGTCAGGTGGCCGATCGCTAAAGTTGTCGTCATGTCGGCTCTTCTCATCGTCGGCAGCGGTCGAGCCGGCACCCGGATCCGTCACCTTTTCGTCAGATGACGATGGCCGGTCGCCGGCGAGCGTCGAGGCGGACGAGACGGTGTGGTCCGAACGACGGGGGACTCCCAGGCCCGTCTGCGTCGTCGACATGGCTGCTTGGTCTGCCATGGGTCTGGCGGCGCGGCAGGGCAGACGACGGTATTGGGGCCGAGGACGGTGGCATCAACGTGCCAGATGGGTGCGATTCGAGACGAGACGAGGCGAGACGAGGCGAGACGGACAATATACCGCTGTCTGGCTTCTTGTCGTTGCGTTGAATCGATCGATCTCGGTGGAGGGAAGGAGACGGGGACCCTCTTAGGGATATGGATTTTTTTTCCTCACCCTGGGAGCAATGCTGGGAACAATGCTGGCTGACAAGGGGGGGGGGGGGGCGGATGGCAAGGTTAATGTCAGATGTCATCCGCACCGGTCGGTCGTCGGTATATGTACTGGCAACGGGATGATGGAGGAGAAAGTTGCCTTCTCATCCATTGACCAGCCATGCGGACTTTAGGGGGTCCGGGGACCGACAAGCACGCCATGGGGGGTTACCGGGGATGACGGAGCGAGAGTGGGAGTTGAAGGGAGCCTAGCAAAAGAGTCAATAATCCATGATGGATGGAGGATGTTTGGATCGGAGACATTTCTCGTGGGCTGCCAGCAGCTAGCTTGGTCGCCTCGTGGAGACGAGGTGCTAACCGCTAGTAGGTACCGGCACCAACGACGACCAGGTACCAGGTACGACGTGCGGGGGTGCTGGCTGCTCTTGTCCGCAGGTACCGTCGACGCGGAGATGGACATGGCCCGCGTTAGACGCTACCGACCAAGGTAGGCCCGAAGCAGGTCGGTTCTTGGCAACGGTACGGAGTACATGCAGACTCGGCGGCACCGTCAGCAGGATGCAGGTACCGAGTACTTGGGGCTAGGCGTCAAGTCACGACAAAGTCAAGTCCGCAGGCCCGCAGCGAGCGCCAGGGGTCGCACGCCGCTGAGAGGCCGCTGGCCGTGCGCGCGGGTGGAAAGCTGCCAGTGACGGAGCGACGACGCTGACGGAGCGACGACGCGGACGGAGCGACGATTACTCACTCGGCGTCATCCACGCTCCACCGTCGTGCTGGGCTCCCGCACACCGTCTCGTCTTGGATATACGAGTTCTCGCATGGTGCGGAGTTTGTGTCGTGCGCATGCGCCGAACAGCACTCGGAGCGCGTGCACGCGTGTGGGCGGGAATGCCACTATTGTCATGACGGCTTCCAGGGAGGTGGGGTGGCGGGGATCAGTTTTCAGTCAGACAAGACCTGAGCGGACCCGTTGGACCCCACCGACCTCGCACTTTTGGTTGTGCCGGTGCGGACGGAGAGGCGCTGAAATGCCCCGACTTGCTGGAGTTGGGCTGTGCTGTGGTGAATGAATGGGTGTACAAGTACTAGGTACTCCGTACTCTGCACTACTGTAGGTGTACTGTAAGTACAAAGCATACTTGAGTACAAGACCTCCGTACAGTGCACGCAAGTATTGCAATGTATTTTAATGTGCACCGACTTCCATCTAGTACGGAATACACTCGCTGTACTCCGTACTTGTTAACTGTACACATAACTGTACACATACTTACTGTACACATAACTGTACACATACTTACTGTACACATAACTGTACACATAACTGTACACATAACTGCACACATACTTGCAAGTCCTCCGTAGGCTCGTGCAAATACACATGTACCTTGCTACTAGGTACTGGTACCTAGTAGGTGCCTTAGCCAAGTACTCCGTAATTACTCCGTACAGGGCAATTCGTTCTACGTGGCGTCCTACCGCTGCATTACTGCACAAACCTACCACCACAAGTACTTGTCCTGCACTTGCATGTCGTGGACGACGAGGACGCGGCAAAAGTCATTGCTGCCCATTCATGCACGCAGCGGGAAAAGTTATTTCATGGCACTGTTGGCGGTGGCAAGTAATGAGCACGATTGATCCGGGTGGCTGGCGATATTACTCGTACAACTACGGAGTACAGCAATTGTACATCTCGGTTCTACATGGCAATTCCGAGCAAGCACGCACGGTGGAGGGGAGTCGTTCCCTGCGCTGCATGCAGCAACAGGTGGCCACTATGCACTTGTCCCTGCCGAACGGCAAGGGAATATGGAAGTGGAAGTACTATCCAATTTCATGTACTTATAGTAGGTGTACAAGTGCTGCAAGTACTTGTAGTACAGTAAGCAGAGCTTGTACTGTAAGCAGCGCTTGTACTGTAAGCAGCGCTTGTACTGTAAGCAGCGCTTGTACTGTACCTAGGATGGTAGTGGCGAGCGCAAGACTCTGAATGTACTGCAGCAGACGGGATACATAGGTCTCTACATGTGCAACACTGTGCTTGGTAGAGTGCTTGCATGTATACGTCTCCTACTACGAACTTGCCAGTACAGAATCGATGAGTACATTAGAGCTCGTCGGCAGCTTGTGCGTGCTCCGCCATTGTGGCATGCATGATGGAGAAATGATGAGTTGGATGGGTGGGGAGGTGAGTCATGATGAGTACGGCACGAGTAGAGTACAGAGTACTTGCAAGTGCCGCGGGCGGACTTAACCACGGGGTATTAATATTAGCGTACCTAGTACGGAGTACTGTTTTATTAGATACCTAGTAAGTACCCAGTACCTATAGTCGGGTCCCAGGCTGTAGCATGCCTCTACAAACCTAGTATTACTGTACTATTAACCTACGGACATAAGTACTAAGGCACTACCCATCTGGTACCTGTACCTCGTCTGCTACCAAGTACTACTTTGCACATCTGCTCGTTCGTGCACCTACGCTGCTACGCCTGCAACTAATTGTGCTGCGTATTACAGTGGGGGGCAAAAAGTATTTCCCCCCCTTCAGGTACCATTTTCTATTGGGTTATAGAGGACTAGTATAGAGGACTAGTATAGAGGACTAGTATAGAGGACTAGGATTGTGATACCTAAGGGTGGGCAAATACCTTTTGCCACATACTGTACTTGCCAGTGCAATTGCTATACTTTGTGGTATTTGTGGTATAGATCAAGTACTTATGCGTGCAAGTACAAACGACGAGCAAGGTGGTATTCCTTACGTGTTCTTTAGCGAATACTTACATGTACTCTCGAGTTCATGTTCATGTACTCCGTACTTCCATATAGTTATTACACCTACAACGTACGGATACTTACTGTGCCGAAACTCAAGTACCGTGCTTGCTTGCATACAGGAACTCGCACACGTACTTGCACAAGGGAGTAATATCCAGCACAGTCCTCCGTACAGAGTGACAAACTGTGCATCATGATAGGAAACACATGCAAGTGTACATGACCTGTTGGGCCGTGTCCGGCATTGCCAATCAAGCATGCCGAAAATCTTGACGGGAGTCATACCGAAATACGACAGTGCATGTGCACCTGCACGTGCATGCAATACAACTGCTGAGCAAGCACTCCGTGCTCCGTACACTTGCTGGCGTTCGCCGAGCCGTGTCATCATCGTCGTCCAGCACGTCCAGCGCGTTGCCGTCATCGTGTCTTGTCCCGTGCCCAACATCCGCCAAGCGAACGCGGCCGCCGCCGTGGCCACGCTGCGAGCCCTGGCTTCGAACTCGCTAGCCGTCGGCCGGTGCCAGGGCAGGTAAGCGTGCCGATTAGGCGGTACGAGCCTCCGTGCGAGTCAAGATTACGGCGCCCGCTAGTGCTCATCGTGAATCTTGCCATACCAGATCTACCCGCACTAGCACGCTGCTCTGCGGAGTTTCGCCTCGCTTGGTCGCCATCCCTTTGCTTGCCGCGTCCGTCTTCCGCTCGGCGCGCGGAGTTAGCGGTCCCAGACGTCCGCATCGCATCGCACGTAACGAGTTCTTAGGTCCGAGGCCCGTCCCGCCTCATCCGACGACTCGCCAGCCAACGACCGGCACGGCCATTGGGCGGTGAGGAGTGGGTGCGACCCAGCACTGGCAGGCAGCATCCCTGACGATCCAACTGTCGCCGCTGCTCATTATTATCCCATCATGGCCCAAGGAGAAACGAGCGAGCCGATGGCTCCGCCGCCACCGTGTACATGCACCTCCGTGGCCGGTCCGGTGGCCCCTCGGAGAGTCATGGCCGGATCCGTCCCCGGCGCCGGTCGATGCGGCGGCATTCCGGGTCCGCAACCACGCTGCTTCGCGGTATTCCCAGGTCCCCAACGGGCTCTCCGACAGAGGGCGTGGATGGATGCCCGACCAAGCCACCGCATAAAGTCTCTCGTCGGCACCCTTCGTCATGGAGTCGCTGTGCTCCGTACCTTGTCCGCGACAACCCCGTTGCTACCCCGGCTGGCGAATGAACGGCCCAGCCAGCCCACGAACAACCGACGAGTATACACCCGTTGGCGGTTGCACAAACAAGCCCGCAGCGACACCTGCTTCGTACCGCACTTATACCTACACAAGACACGTAGGCCACGTAATTACCTGCATGTAGGTGTAGGTCACGTAGCTCCCACCATCAAGTACATACTTTTCATCCGCCGTCGTTGGATTCGAGGAGCTCGGTGGCCTTCCATCGCTCCTTCCTTGTCGCTCCCCGCGGGCTCCTTCTCGATCCACCCTGATCGTCCTTCCCCGCCATCCATCGCTCCTGCTTCCCCCGCCCTCCGTTCTATCCATCCAGTTCCATCACCATCCTTTCTCCTCTTCGCCCTCCTCTTCGCCCTCTTCCTCGCCCTCGTCCTCGCCCTCATCCTCGCCCTCATCCTCGAGCAACGACGATTCAGAGCAGGCAGCCGTCCACACCCCCATCCTGCGACATGACTTCCTGCGAACCCCTCCAGCTCGTTGCACCCAACGGCGTCAAGTACAGCCAGCCGACGGGCCTGTTCATCAACAATGAGTTCGTCAAGGCCTCTTCGGGCCAGACGATAACCTCCATCGATCCGGCGTAGGTCCTTGCCGCCGCCGCCCCCTGCCGCTCTCATTCTAACCAGCGTCCCAGCACCGAGAAAGAAATCGCCACGGTCCAAGCGGCGAGTGCCAAGGACGTCGACGCCGCCGTCGAGGCCGCTCACAGGGCACTCCGCCACCCCTCGTGGAAGCAGCTCGCCGCCTCGGACAGGGGCCACCTGATGAGCAAGCTCGCCGATCGCCTCGAAGCAAACAAGCAGCTCTTTGCCACCATAGAAGCCTGGGACAATGGTACGCACCGCTCCTTTCCTCCCTCGACCGCCCGCCACGGTGCTCACGTGGCGCCGCAGGCAAAACCTACGCCGAGGCCCTCTCGGTCGACATCGAGGAGGCCATCACCGTCTTCCGCTACTACGCGGGCTGGGCCGACAAGATATGCGGCCAGACCATCTCCACGACGCACCAAAAGTTTGCCTACACGCTCCGCCAACCCATCGGTGTCGTCGGCCAGATCATCCCCTGGAACTACCCCCTCTCCATGGCTTCCTGGAAGCTCGGCCCGGCCCTGGCCTGCGGCAACACGGTCGTCATCAAGGCCGCCGAGCAGACGCCCTTGAGCATCCTCGTCCTGGCCCGGATGATCAAGGAGTCGGGCTTCCCGCCCGGCGTCGTCAACGTCATCAACGGCTACGGCAGGGAAGCGGGCACCGCCTTGGTCGAGCACCCGCGCGTCGACAAGGTCGCCTTCACCGGCTCCACGGCCACGGCCAAGACCATCATGAAGATGGCCTCGGCGACGCTCAAGAACATCACGCTCGAGACGGGCGGCAAGTCGCCCCTGCTCGTCTTTGACGACTGCGACCTCGAGCAGGCGGTCAAGTGGTCCCACCTCGGCATCATGTCCAACCAGGGCCAGATCTGCACGGCAACGTCGCGCATCCTCGTCCAAGACTCCATCTACGACAGGTTTGTCGAGCAGTTTGCCCACACCACCAAGACGGTGAGCCGCGTCGGGCATCAGTGGGACCCCGAGACGTATCAGGGGCCCCAGGTCTCCAAGGCGCAGTATCAGCGCGTGCTCGAGTACATCGAGCTCGGCAAGTCCGAGGGCGCCACCGTCATCTCGGGAGGCAAGCCCTTTGACGTCAACTCCAAGGGCTTCTTCGTCGAGCCGACCATCTTCACCAACGTCACCAACGAGATGCGCATCTTCCAGGAGGAAATATTCGGCCCCGTCGTCGTCATCAGCCGCTTCGCCGACGAGGAGGAGGCGGTCCGCCGCGCCAACGACTCCGCCTACGGCCTGGGCGCCGCCGTCTTCACCAAGGACCTCGAGCGCGCCCATCGCGTGGCCTCGGAGATTGAGGCCGGCATGGTCTGGATCAACAGCAGCCAGGACAGCGACCCACGCGTCCCCTTTGGCGGCGTCAAGCAGAGTGGCATCGGCAGGGAGCTCGGCGAGGCCGGCCTCGAGGCCTACAGCCAGGTCAAGGCCGTCCACGTCAACATGGGGAGCCGACTGTGAGGGAAAAGTCGACGTTGGGGAAAAGCACGCCCGTCCGGCGGCGGCATCGCAACGCGGCGGCCGGGCTCGGCCCATGCCGCCTGAGCGTCCGCGCCGGTTGAGGGTCCAATCGTAGGCTATGGTGTTTGAGCGATTCGCACGCGTTAATGGCACACTCGAGGGCACGTTCTTGAAGGCAAATAGTAGTCGTCGTGACTGGCTACTATACCTCATGGACATGGCCAAGCAACGCAACACGGGGTGAAAGAGTGCGTGCAAAGGTAAATTGCAGACGTAGAGACTGACTACTATGCCTCGTGGACATGACCAAGCAATGCAACACGGGGTGAAAGAGTGCGTGCAATGGAAAATTGTAGATGTAGCGACTGGTCAATACATCTCATCGACATGACCAAGCAACGCAACACGGAGTGAGAGAGGGCGTGCGGTTGGCCCATGTTCTTTTTCCCTACACTTCACCCCCCTCGCACACGCAGTAGTGCCGGCAGCATGGCACGCATGCGCGTCATGCCCATGTCTTTCCTTGTCAATGCTTCATCTACGTCCGGCAGCATGGCACGCATGCACGTCATGCCCATGTCGTTCCTTGTGAATGCCTCATCTACGTCACCAGCAGGCAGTCAGGCCCATGCCGTGATCTCCCCGTGCTGCCTCGGCAACGCTGCGGCTATCCGGAACGGCGTCAGCCGCACCAGCAGGGCAACCCCATCCCGGTTGTGCCCTGGAAACCTCTTCATGGTCTCTTGGATCTTCCTGTGGAGGTTTGATTCGCGTTGATCGGTTCGGAGCGCCTTCGAGAGATCGACAATGACGGCCCTGGGGGGCTACCTGATCAAGGCCTCCTCGAGAGGGCACAGTCGATGTACGTCATGATGACTTGCAGGCCGTAGACTCGCCGTTGTGTCAGACGCCGTTTTCCCACCAACCGTCGAGCACCTTGGGGCTTCAACGCTTCGGCTTCAGTATACGTCCCACAAGCTGACCTTGCCATCCTTGGCACCCGCGGCGATCCAATGGGCCTTGGTCGCTTGGCGGATCCTGCGGTCCTTGACTCCGAGCAGAGCGGTGCTCGAGGAGTCTTTGCAGGACAGGGGTCTCGTGCCCGAATCCGAAGCAGCCGCGGCGGATGGTGTTCCAACGCTGGCGAGGGCAACGGCATAGGCGCCGACCTTGTGCCACTGGAGCACAGCCAGCTCTCTCAGCGTCTTGCAGGAGTAGACTCGAATGTTCGCATCCCAGCCTGCAGTGGCAAATATCTTGCCGTCGGAGCGGATCATCAGGCTCTGTTGCCCGGCATGTTTCGTGTTGACCGTCTTCAGAGGGTGCTTCCATTCCTCCCGGCGCTCGGGTGGCGACGGCACCTTTGCCGAGCTATTTGCGGCTTCTGACAGGAGTGATCTTCGCTCTAGATCCATGGCCACGACACCATCATCGTCAGGTAGGCACGCGACGGCCTGAAGCGCCGTGGGAATAGGGTGCTTCGCGATCATCGAATCAGCCGACGACGTGAGGAAATATGCACGGCCCGGGTCAAGGTCCAGGGACAGGACGGGTTGGGAGTGTGCCTCTGTACGGTATGTCGTGATCCATGCGCCGGAGCTCTCGAGACGTTGGACGGTGGCACAGCCATTCTCAAAGGCCGCGAGAAGCGTCAGGCAACGGTCATGATGGAAAAGTCGTAGGCACATGGCCATGCCATTCTGGGTCCTGGGCTTCACGGTGTGAATGCGAGACTGACTCGGAAGCGAATAGATGTCAACCTGGGACGTCAGCTTCGCAAGCCATCGTTGGTCCGGGCATGAGCGGGACATACGGCCTCGGAGAGGAGCGTGTTTGGCACGGCCACGAGAATGTCCGGCGAGTCGCCGAGATCGCAGGTGTCATCATGGTGACTCCGACGCGCACAGGCAGAAAAGGAACAAAAATTCATCGTGTTGACCTCGAGCTGGTGTAGCACCCAGGGCTGCTGTCGCGGCACCGGAAGGTCTTCCACCGGCAAAGCCTTGCTTAGGCCCGCCTCATCCGCCGTGGCGAGCTTCCAGACTATGAGTTTGTTGTCGCGCCCATGGCTTCGGTCAGTTAGTACAGCTTCGCTGTGCAGCCACACAGTTTGGTTGAATGAGCCCACGTTATGATCTTGTCCGGCCCCCATCCCTGGATTCCTAGCATCGCCTTGGCATGGGCTTGCCAAACGGCGGTCGGACGCATGACGGCGAGATCCCAGACGGTAATGTATCCGTCAGCGTCACCTATGACGAGTCGCTCATTGCCTCTGATAAAGGTCGCCACATGCACCTGAGCCCTGTGTCCGCGGAGGATGTTCTTGGGAGTTGGCTGGGCTGCTGCCATTGCTCTGCCGGCGAACGGGTCACTGGGGGTCATTGGCGTCACACGGCGATTGTTCTATGACGCCGACACTGCTTTCCGCCGGACCGGCAGATGCTGAGAAGAAAGTCGACAATGGCAACTGGAGGAGCAGCTCATGAAGTGAACAAAGTTCCGTTTCTGTGGAGTTGTTGCCTTTGCGGTTGGGCTGATGCAGTCACGTGCTGGTGCTGGTGCTGGCGCTGGCATTAATAATTCCCGTCCGTCAGACCAAGAGTCCTCTCAGTGCCTTTGCTAAGCTTGTGTGAACCTCTTCGCCTTTTCCAAATCTATTTGTGTTACGGACACGAGCAGGTTAAAAATTCGTTTCTGCACATCATCCGCTCTTGACTTGGTCCTTTGAGGCTTCCATCGCCTGCGATGCACGTCTAGTCGGCGGAGGGGGAACGTCTTGAATTCGTGGGAAAGAAAATTAGGCACCTTGGCCGTTGGGCTCATCGTGTGCGTGTTCTATATGCTCGAGACTCAATCTCGATCCGACAAATGAGATGAAAGTCAAAGACCGTCCCTGGTTTATCGTGACGTCTCAATTTACCGTCCATAATCTGCGGCGTGGCGGACTCCGGTGGCCTACCGGGTAAGTCAAATTGGGATGGATTTTAACGCGCAACCAACCTCTTGACGGGGAGACTGTTTCTTGATACAATCCCATTCGTGCGGAATGGTCCGGAAAAGAGAGCTCTACTACATCCTTGCAGTGGATGAAGCTCCAAAGAGTCGTCTCAAACAGCCGCGGTGGTCTCAAGGCTTTCTTTCCCTGCTGCAACTGATGATATTCGCTCCGTCGTCTTACATAAAAATCCTCATTCCGAGTGCGATGGGCTGCAGCAGCTTCGTGTATCCAGCTTGACCGTGGCAGGGCTCAGCTGTGGCGTCTGAACGGAGGAAGAAAGGGGCCGTGTCACTGTGTTCCGCTGGGAAGGCTCTTGTACGTCTTCAACTCGATTCACGATATCCTAGCCGGGATTGCTCATGCCCAGAGTTCGTCGTCTGGCTCACCTGGTCAGCTCAATCGAACCTGCAAGTGCAGGCAGCGGCTCAATTTACTCAACACCATCGTCCATGTCCCACCGGGCCTGCCGCCGTAGAAGGACTGGACGATAATGTATATCTCTTCGGTTCCGCATTTGGCGACTCGGCATCACTTGCATCACACTGACGACATGACCAGTTCGCTTGCTCGGTGAGTCTCGACAAACACAATGGAGGGTTGAAGCGCCATTCAGGAGCTGCCCAGCATGACCAGCCGTTGCCGACAACCACTCGAGACTCGAGCGGAGATTGTGCATTTTCCACCTTTGCGAAGGGATCGTCAGTGGATACGGGCGCCATTGAGACCCAGAAGCAAAAGTGGCATTCAATCGACGCAGCCCGATGACCAGGGACGACGAGCCGGCATCACCTGCAGACGGGACATGTGGCCGATATTCATATAGACTTGAGCGGTGCGCTACCGTGTCACGGCCGAGCCAAATGTACGACCACACGATTCAATCGTGTCTCCATCCCGACCGCGGCTGCGCTTTGTGGGTTGGCCGGATATGAAAAAGGTAGCGGGTCGTCGTCTCGGAGAGTGTGGTGAGCACTGGGAGCTGGAGGCTGCATGCTCGAGAGACGGATGGGCGATGGGTTGACTCGAAGCCCGGCGACGATGGGGCGGCCATTCCACCACACGGCTCAGTGCTTGCGCTCGCAGACGAGCCCGATAGAGTGCCCCCCGCTGTCGGTAGAGGTGAAGTGGCTCAGCATCCATCACGCTCGACAGATTCGGACCATCGTAGCCAGAAGCAAGGACCGGAGCATGGCATCCATCGCCCGCCATGCATCGACCATGGCATCGGCGACGCTGATCGGCATGAATGAACGGACGAGGCCCTCGACATGCTCAATAGGCTGCAGCGACGACCGGAAGGTTGCCCACGGCACGCCGAGAAAGAGCAGGAGCAGGAGGGCGAGGAACAAGAATGATGTTGGACTCGTGCGTGAGCGCAGCCGTGGCCAAGGCCAGTTGCGTCTCTCTCGTGCCGTGCCGAAGACTTGGGCATGCGGCGCAGAGGATAATGGCACGAGGCGGTAGGTCAAGTCTCGAGGGCGCATGCCAACGGTGCAGAGGGGTGGTGCAGGTCTCCGGCGACTGGCGGCAAGTTGAGGGCTGAATGGTTCCTATTTTTCTTCTTCTCAGTCGCCTTGTCACGACGACGACGGCCCGCCCTGTTGAAAGTTCATGCTGTAGCCTCCCGTCTGCTCGTCCTTGACCATCTTGAAATTATTGGTGCTCAAGCCAAAGGGCTTCAGGATGCCGTCGCCAAGATTCCGCAGCTTCCCCCACATCTCGGCCATTTCCGATTCCTGGGCGGCCTTTGTCTTTGGCGGCAGGGCCTTGAGCTGGGCCTTGACGGTGCGGACGTCGGCGGGAGCGAGGCCGCGCATGCCGGAGAGGGTGCGGTAGTCCTCTTCGGCGGCGGCGAGGTTCTGCCAGCCTCCCGCCTCGGAGCGGGCGCGGGCGCGGCGGAGGAGGGCTTTGGTCCGGATGCGGAGGACGTCGGCCTTTTTGATCTCCAGCGGAGAGGGGGATGGCTCGACGGGCGAGGGTGGTGCCGGCGCCGAGGTCAGGGCGCCGGGACTGACGATTTCCTCTTCCACATCGTCTCCCACCCCGGCGGCGGCCACCTTTCCGGGGACACTCCCCGGGGCAGCGCTTGACGGGGCATTCCCGGAGGCACGGCTGCCGGTGGCGCTCGCCGTCGTCGATGACGATGTTGCTGAGACGTCGGCGGAGAGGTCGGCATCTCGCTTCTCATGCTCCAAAAGGCCGTCGATGGCGGCCGTGGCCAGCTTGGCAGCTTCCGTCCACTGCTCCAGCTTCAGGTGGCACGCGGCCATGTTGCTCTGCACAACGGCACGCTCGTAGTGAAGGTAGCGGGGGCAAGAGGCCACGGCGTCGTCGTACCGCGCGAGGGCATCGCGGTACTGCCGTGACGAGAAGAGGGCGTTTGCGTCGGCCTTGATGGCACGAGACTCTGCGACGAGGGCCTGGGGGGAAGCCGTGAGTTTCTGGTACGGCACGACGGGAAGGGCAGCTGTCGAGGGACAGACGGTGAGGCTGACGTACCGCTTCCTCGTCGGGACTGAATCTCGTCGGTTCCTCGTCGGCTGCGGCTTGGGAACCTTGGCTTTTCGACTCGAGCGGGACGCTGGTGGTGCTCTCATCCGGGAGGGTCATGTTCCGCTCGAGCTTTGGAGCGGCCGTCTAGGAGATTGTTGAAGGTAGGCTTGAGGCAGGCACGTGCGTGATGGCCTCGTACAAGCTCGAGCTGGTTGGTGGTGAGGCCGAAGGACGTACAGTAAGTAGTAGGTAGTTTGGCACGGAGTTGGCGTACCTACATGTACCAGTAATGTAAGTACATGTACTTGCAGTACTCTGCAGGTGTACTCCGTACAGTACATGTACTTGTAGTACTCTACAGGTGTACAGTACATGTACAGTACATGCACATGTTGGCACTGGGTAGGTAGTTGTACTCTGGACTCGTGCACTGAATTATTTGTACGTTGGGAGTCCCAGCAAGTAAGCAAACTTGCAGTGGGTGTTGGGCGTACTCCGTACTGTGCCAACTACGTACTTGCTTGCTTACTCTGCATGTACTTGTACTCCCACCCTGCCGTCATGATGGCATGATGGAGCCCTCCACGTCAAGAATGGTGGATTACAAGTACATGTACAAGACACTCAAGTACACTTGCGTAGCTGTGTGTTAGACTATTAGTATTAGGTATACTCCGCACTGTGTAAGTATTTCTCCGTACTTGCACTTCTTGCATTTAAGGGCAGTTGTACTCCGTACTTGTACTCTATTTTTCTGCCCATGTACAGTACAGCACAGCACTGAATTGAAACACCTACAAGTACAAGTACAAGTACATGTACAAGTAATTGCGGTACTTGGTTGTACTCCGAACTTGGGCCAACAGCGCGTTATTAATAATCGTTCGCCGAAGAGTCATCGAGGTGGGGCATTCATGGTGGGGCACTCAATTTCAGCTTCTGCGGGACTGTTGGTCGACTCATATACCCAAGTAAGTACGTTCTGTACACAAACAAATACATCAGTCCTCCGTACGGAGTGCCTTCGTTACACGTATTGTACTTGCACGCGAGCCTCGCAGCCCAACTCTCATTTGTTCCCGCCTGCTCTCACTGGGAGGCGGCGTCTGTTGGTATTTATTGTCAGTCAGCTCGTACCCGATCTCTTGTCCCCTCGGCAGACGATACCTCGCCACCAGGGCCAAAAGACGCCGTCACCATCGCGTCGTCATCCCGCCACGGCACCATGGCGCCTCGCACCGAGTATGTCCTCTTCAGAGTTCCCCGCCTGCCGACGATGGCGGCACCCGTGGGCGTGGCAGGACGGGCCTGAGCGTCGGCTTATGCGTCCCCCCCTCGCAGCTTCCCGCCCGTCCGGGCCTGTCTCTTCGACATGGACGGCCTCCTGCTCGACACCGAGGACCTGTACTCGCTCTGCGTGAACCTCGTGCTCGAAAAGTACGGCAGACCGCCGCTCCCCTGGTCCGTCAAGGCGAAGCTGCAGGGTCGGCCGGGCCCCGCGGCCAACCAGATCTTCCAGGACTGGGCGAAGCTGCCGATATCGAAGGAGCAGTACCTCGAGGAGCTTTCGGCGCTGCACCGGCGGCTCTTCCCGACGGCCAAGCCGCTGCCCGGCGTGTTTGAGCTCCTCGCGAGCCTCGGACGCACCGGCGGCGAGGCCAAGGCCGAGGGACGCGTGCACCTGGCGCTCGCCACGAGCTCCCACGCGGCCAACTTCAAGCTCAAGACGGCCCACCTCGCCGATCTCTTCTCCGTCTTTCCCGAGGAGCGGCGCGTGCTCGGCGACGACGACCGGCTGCGGCCCGGCCACGGCAAGCCGCTGCCCGACATCTTCCTCCTCGCCCTGCAGACCATCAACGACTCGCTGCCGGCGGGCGAGCGGGCCATCCTGCCGGAGGAGTGCCTCGTCTTTGAAGACTCGGTGCCCGGCGTCGAGGCGGGCCGGCGGGCCGGCATGCGCGTCGTGTGGTGCCCGCACCCGCAGCTCAAGGAGGAGGTGGCCGGCCGCGAGGAAGAGGTGCTGGCCGGCCGCACGGGCGAGGCCGGCGACGTCGACCTCCACCAGCTCGGCGAGCTCGGCGACGGGTGGGCCGAGTACATGGCGAGCCTGGAGTCGTTTCCCTTTGCCAAGTTTGACATTTTGATTCCCGAGCGAGGGTGAGGCATGGCGGGAGTGCATCTTGTCATGGCGAGCCTCGAGTCGTTTCCCGGCCAAGTTGGACATGTTTATTCCCGAGTGAGGGTCAGGCATGGCGGAAGTGCATCTTGTCATGGCGAGCCTGGAGTCGTTTCCCGGCCAAGTTGGGCATGTTTATTCCCTCGGCCGCGTGAGGGTCAGGCATGTTGCCATGGCGAGCCTGGAGTCGTTTTCCTTGGCCAAGTTGAACATGTTTATTCCCGAGTGAGGGTCAGGCTGTTTATTCCCGAGTGAGGGTCAGCCATGGCGGGAGTGTATCTTGTCATGGCGAGCCTGGAGTCGTTTTCCTTGGCCAAGTTGAACATGTTTATTGCCGAGTGAGGGCCAAGCATGGCGGGAGGGTACGCTTGCTTCTGGCCAAGGCCTTGAGAGGACGCGGACCGAGGGCGGAGCGGCGGATGGACACGGTTCTCTTCTCGGAGAGTCGACGTCGGCCGGCCGATGCATGCGTACATGTTCCCTAGACAAATCGACGTTTTCGAGGGCTCAGCGTAAGAAAGCACAGGCATGGTCACGCTCTGCGATGCTCTCCGATTTCGACGTAGCCGACCAACCGCGTCAACGGCCGACTGCTGCAGGAACGAGTTCCCCAACGACGTCTCCGACGAGCACGCGCTTGCCAGGGCAACGAGCGACGCCGACGCCGGTTTCTCGGCTGAGCGAATTATCGGTCCGTGCCGTGCCATGCGGCCGTGCCGCGGACAGCATGACTGCATGCATGGCAGAGGCGGACCTCGTATTGTCCAGCCGTTGGAGCTGGCCATCGGCTCATGTCGCGCAAACTCGTACGTGCAGAATCCGGAGTGCTTGCAGGTGAAAGTGTAAGAAAGTAGGGAGTGCTGGTAGGTGAAAGTGTAAGAAAGTAGGGAGTGCTGGTAGGTGAAAGTGAAAGAAAGTAGGGAGTGCAGAGTACGAGGTGGTATTGATACTGTATATGCAAGTACTCCATGGTAATACTGTATACAAGCACTCCGTGGTAATACTGCATGCAAGCACTGCGTGGCAATACTGTATACAAGTACTCCGTGGTAATACTGTATGCAGGTGCTCCGTACTTGCTCCGTATTCCTTCCGAGTAAGAAAGTACTGCAGGTGCAGCAAGTACAGTACTTGAGCACTGTACTGTACTTGGCCGTACATGCACTGTACGTGTGACTTGTGGCGAAGCAGTGCTTGTAATGAATATGCATGTATCGCGACACGTCAATGGCAACGGAGCTGGCAAGGATGACGGAGTCGCCAGCGGCTACAAGGAACGTGGTAACAAGTAGTCGTACAGCTCGTGCAAGTAATGGCCAAGAACAGTTTCTCATGTTCAATGCACTGCAGCAGGAGTATTGCACACGCTTGTACGTTGTACAGGGTGTGCTGTATGGAGCGATGCAGCGTGTACGTTGGTGTATCCGTACATGTAAATGTGCTCCGTACTTGAAGCACATGCAAGTAAGGAAGTACATGTACCATCAGGGGGAGGACGTGTACCGTATTACTCCGTACTGGATATGTGCAATACTGTGGTTGTGAGTAGGTGTAAGTAAGTATTACTGTAAGTAAGTAGGTGTACGGAGTACCAACATGTATGCAAGTACTCTGCACAGGCACCTAAACAGTACAAGCACATGGAAATGCTGTGCAGGTACTCCGTACACCTACTTGCAGTATACGCCTACCTAGTACTTATAGTACACCTACTTGCAGTATACACCTACTTATAGTACACCTACTTACAGTACACCTACTTACAGTACACCTACTTACAGTACACCTACTTACAGTACACCTACTTAGTATGCGCGAGTGTCTGCGCACAAGTATTTGCACCGATAATACGAGTGCTCGTATACTGTACATGCACCCGTTGTACATGTACTTGGCCGTACATGTATGTATTTGTGAGCACATACGCAGGGATGGGTATCCGCTATGACGACCAGGAAACGGCTTTTACGTCAAAGCTACTTGTATTACCGGTGGGTAGAAACGAACCAGGATCATGGACATGGATGATGCGCAACTCTATTTGCAAATCCTTGTAGCTGTGCACCTGAGTACTTCATCATGCCATCGACAGCCGCGGACGAGGAGTGATTTCGTACATTCCGGCACGGCATGAGTACTTGTACTTGAACAAGTAAGTACATGTGCTTGTCTGCTGCAAGGACCAACACCACCCGCCACTACTGCGCCACAGCTGCATGCAAGCACACGTGCAGTTCTAGTTGGCAAGCAAAGATTCGTCTTCTGGCACGTTGTTGCACTTATGCTCCGAGTTTCCGGGAGGATCAAGTACTTACATGCGCAAGTAATGCTCCGTACAAGTACTCCGTATGCCGCCGAGTAATGCAAGCACACGTGCGTCGTCGTGTTGTATTCAAGCACCGCCCCGTGGGGTTTCTCGGGTTCGCGTCACCTGACCAGGCCACTGGTGAGCGATCCTTAGGGATGCTGCATGTACAGTACTTGAGTGCTTAGGACCTTTGGTGCATTTGCACTCGCTGTACGGAGTGCTCCGTAGGTGTGCAGCTGCTCTGCAAGTACTGTACATGCAAGTGCGTGTATTACTTTGAAAGTACCTGTACACGTTCCTTGCAACACAAGTGGCCCGTACCTGTACTATAAGCAAGAGCCACGAACCGACAGAGTATCTTCAAGTACTCCGTACCTGCAAACAGGTGCAAGTGTACATGTGCAGTACGGTGCGTCGTACGTGCGGCTGTGGAGTGATACTGGCCGTATAACAAGTGGACCCGTTCTCGGCACAAGACATGTACTGGTACTTGCGGGTGTGCCTGAACTACGTGGTGCCTGTGACGCGCCGTGCACATGCACGTGCAGGGGTACGTACTGGTTTATCTCGTCGATCTGGCGATCAGTCAATGCCATCACCACCGTCTCTAAACGGCGCCATCCATGATTGGCTTGCTTCGGCAGATCCTAGTCAAGGACGATTGAGACAAGACGAGAGTCTGTATTCACCTGCACTCGCCAGTGCATGATTCGCACGGGGAGCAAACAAGCACCGGCAAGGACCGACCTCGATGGACAGGCCGCACGTTCCGACGCACGCGTCACGGAGACATGGCCGTGCTGGCCACGCATGCCGAAGAAGACGCAGGCGAGCCCAGCGTTGCTGGGCGGCCGCCTTCTCGTATGCATGCATGTAAGCGGACGTCCTTTGGCTCGAGATGGTCCGTCACCGCGCGGCGACGCCCGATGTCACGTCCGTAGCGCAGCCGCCTTGTCTGCCGCGGCGCGAGGCCGAGGTGATGGAGGCATCCCTTCGGCCGCGGTGCTCGCCGATCCCGGACGCCGTCGAGCTA
This sequence comes from Drechmeria coniospora, assembly GCF_001625195.1. NCBI lineage: Eukaryota > Fungi > Ascomycota > Sordariomycetes > Hypocreales > Ophiocordycipitaceae > Drechmeria > Drechmeria coniospora. Next base: position 11,638,940 of record NC_054389.1, on the reverse strand, counting down.
GGACGTCTTGGCTTCTGGCCGGTGGAACCGTCGGTCGGGACTCGCATGGCCCTGTCCTTGCCTTGTCTCGTTCATGAGCGCAACCGCCGCCCTCGGTATTGTTCGCGAGACATGGCATTGGCCTGTTGGGACAGGGGGTGAGCGGGTCCGGCGAGCATCTGATCGACTCGCAGCGTCGCAGCGAAACGAAAATACGAGCAGCTAAATATATCAACGGCACGGAGTGCGAAGAACTTGCCTGCAAACAAGCAAGTGTATGCGCACCTGCGGCATGATGCTTGCTGTACTGTAAGTACTCGTAGGTGTCAGTGATGGTCATGAATGGTGCCGAGTGGATAGGTGTGGACGCATACCGTACTTGCGTCCCTCGCAACGACGCCGTGCCCTTAAGAAGCCCGTGGCCCCCGAGTCCGATGACCTCAATATCTTGAAAGCGTTTTGAGACAGCGTCGGCTCCTCGTTCCCTCGTCCCCTTCGTCTTGTTCGTACCGAACCCTGCCGCGGCCCCATCATGTTGTTCAACGCCGCCGTCCTGGTCTTGTCGGGCCTGCCGCTGCTGGCGAGTTCGGCTCCCGTGTCGGAGTCGCGGCCCATCGACTACGATGCCATCATCGTCGGTGGTGGTCCGGCCGGCCTGAGCGCCCTGAGCGGCCTCGCGCGCGTTCGCCGCAACACGCTGCTCATCGACTCGGGCGTCTATCGCAACGACAAGACGCGCCACATGCATGACGTCCTCGGCTTCGACGGTCCGTCCTGCGCCCCCAACCCCCCTTCCGAGAAGACGTAGGCGGTGGCATGTCGCTGACACGGCATCTTGGCCATGCAGGCGTGACGCCGGCCTACTTCCGCGCCGCCGCTCGCGAACAGCTCTCCCACTACAAGACCGTCTCGGCCACCAACGGCACCGTGACCAAGGTTTCGCCCATGGCAAACAACACCTACTTCGAGGTGACGAGCGAGTCCGCCGACGGCCGCAGCCGCGTCTTGACCGCCCGCAAGGTCGTCCTCGCCACGGGGCTCCGCGACATCCTGCCGTCGACGCCGGGGCTCGACGCGAACTGGGGCCAGGGCATCTACTGGTGTCCCTGGTGCGACGGCCACGAGCACGCCGATCAGGAGCTCGGCCTCATCGCCGGCCTCGAGGACATCCCCGGCCTCGTGCGCGAGGTCCTCACGCTCAACCGGAACATCACGGCTTTCGTCAACGGCACCGACACGGCCGAGACGCGCGCGGCGACGGAGCTGAAGAGCCCGCGGTGGCAGGAGTACCTTCGGCTGCACCGCGTGACCATTGACAATCGCATCATATCGTCCATCGAGCGCCTCGCCAACGGCACGACGGGCCACGAGGACCCGCGCCTCCCGACGGCGCCCGAGCTCGACCGCTTCCGCGTCCACTTTGCCAGCGGGCCGCCGGTCGAGCGGAGCGCCTTCCTCACGAGCTTCAAGAGCAAGCAGGCGTCGACGGTGGGCGAGGACATGGGCGTGACGCTGTACGGCGGCCGACTGGCGGCCGACCAGTCCAAGGGCCTCGCGACCAACATCTTTGGCGTCTACGCCATCGGCGACGCCAACTCGGACAACGTCACCAACGTGCCCCACGCCCTCTTCAGCGGCAAGAGGACGGCCGTCTACCTGCACGGTAAGCACCCTCCTCGCGCGCAGACGCGTGAACGTGACCGACGGCGAGCTGACGCGAGCCGACCCGACAGTGCAACTGGAGCGAGAGAATGCCGCCAGGGAGCTCGCGAACCTGCCGGCCGGGAACAACGTGACGAAGCGGAGCATCGACGTCGAGGCCCGGTCCGTGTGGAACATTATGAACGGCCCATCCGACGACATGCTCCACGCCGGCGAATTTGACCAGCCATCAATACGTCGAGATCAACTGGTACCGCAATGAGCTCGCCTTTCTTGCCTTGAACCCTCGCAGCGCCGTTTGAGGATGAGACCATGACAGTCAAGCCGTCACGTCGAGCGCTCGGCTCGCACGAAGCCCCCGACGGCTTGCGAGCAGACGGCCGGATGCGTTCGGCGGGCGATGCTGAAAGACGGGCGGTGAGCGATGCGAGAGCCGTCCCGTGGGATGAGACGGCGGATCAGGCAGGGCTCGCCGACGCCGACGCCGACGCCGACGACGACGTTCGAGTACATAAAAAAAATAGGAGCGTAATAGGAGCGCATGCGAGCACGCGCAAGTAGATGGAATTCAGCGTCAAGATCAAGCAAGCCCTTGCTCGCGTCCGTGCTTGTCCGAGTGCCGCCGGCGACGGAGCATGCCGTCGCCGTCATGTCATGAGCCGCAAGGTGATCGAGGTACGGATGTGCCGCATGACAAAATACAGCAGACGCGCCGCAGCTGCCCTCGTACGCGCTTTCGTCCCATTCGGCGTGCTCGGCGTGCATCAAGCAACCCAAGGGCCACGAGTTGGGGTGAAGACATTGGTCCGGACTCGTTCGTACAAGGCAGAAGGCGTCAGGGAGAGCACCGTACTTGGGGGACACCGAACGGCACGGAGGGCCGTGTGCTGTGCTGTGCTGTTCTGCTCCGCGCCGTGCCGTGCCGCGCTGCGCTGCTCTCGCGTGCGACCTGTTCCTGATGAAGGGTGGGCCACCGACTCTGGGTCGGCGAGGGCCAAGCTGGCATCGATCGCCGAGGCCGGACTCGAGGGCCGTCGGTTCCCTGGTACATGCCCGCTTTTCCATCTTGCCCGACGCACGCTCGACTCTGTTCGCCGAGGTCCGAACATGGGAGCGGCCCCCGTCTGTTCGGGCATGGTCCAGGTAATATTAGACACTAATTACTCCGTCAAGTCTGCCGACGGAGGGAGCCCAGGGCAAGGGAGGGAACGGGTACAACGGACACGAGAATGGGCAAGTGCCGTACGACTACAGGTACGTGTTAGCATCCCCTGGTGAGCATGGAGGGATCGCCCCTACGCCTTGCGTTTGCACTCGCCGCCGTGACGGAGAAGACGACACAGGCGGACGTGCGGACGAGGCCGCGGACCGGCAAGGCGTGCGTGGGTCGAAGCGTGTCCCGACGCTGGCTGCGGCTGCACGGCTCGCACTGCATGGCGGCGACGGGACGAGATGACGTTAATGTGCGGCGGCAGGGGATCGAGGATCCATGCGAGGCGGCGAGGGATGGTCGGCTTCGGCGAGACGCAACGGATGGATGGATGCCCTTTGGCTCGAGCCCGCCGATCTGCGTTGTTGTCTGTCCTTTCTCCTTGGCCGCCTGTTTGTCGTCACGAGACGCGGCAGAAAAGGAAGACTCGTAGGTTGCACCTGCTTTCCGCTACGTAATGGATGTAGACGTAAGTATAAGTACATGTACATGTACTGATGTGCTGCAGGAGCACGAGGAGTACAACAACATGTACATATACTTACGACGAAATGCTTGTTATTGTGAAGTACAGTAAGTAAAGTACTGTGTTCAAGTACTTGCGTACTGTACGTGCTCAGTCCTGTACCGTGCTGTGCTGCCGGTATGGACTGTACCTTGCATGTAGAGTTGTAGGTGCTGCTTGGTGCAAGTGTACTTGCAGATACTCAACTGCAGGGGCAGGTGGTCCGTGGGTGGTACTTTTCTTTTCGTCGCCCGGGAGTGACGAGACTGCACTTTCGCCCTTTGTACCAAATATTGGGTGTACTTGCTGCACGGAGTACTTGTACTTGTACTCCGTACCGGCCGAGGTCCTGTACTTGCTTGATTGAATTCACCGCAAGTAGAGGCCCTTCGCAGAGACACGTACTTGAGTACTTACAGTAAGTTGCTGTAAGTACTAGGTAGGTAAGTACTCCGTACGGAGCACATGTCCGGAGTAAGTACCCAGTACTCTATTAGTTGTACTGTAATTACACCTACATGTACTCCGTACTACTTGTCAAGTGTACTCCGTACCAGTATTTGTGCAGGTACTTGTTTGCAAGTACTGCCACTGGCAAGTGCACCCAATTACGAGCACCAAGACACGTGCCTCTACTTGTGCCGCAAGTACTGACTGTACTTGCACAAGTTCCCGGTTCGTGCAGCACTTTGGCTGGCCAATCGGCAGAAACCGGCGCTGGCGTGCATTCCTGATTCGTCCCTCCTTCGCCCCCGTCTGAATTCTCGGCGACCCATTTTTTCCAGCCGGTCGGCGCTCCGGAATGTGGACGGCCTCGCTACAATGCGCGCACAAGTCGCACCTTGCCGACTCTGCAGGCGCACATGTACAGGTGCATGTGCTCCTTCGCTCGGTGCGAACAGTGCGAGCGGGACGCGCAACCAGCCGGTGCCTGCGGCCAGCGCATGGACTTGCGGAGCCCAAGGCAGCCATCGCGTCCCGGCTGGGAGCGCACCCGGCACCTGGCAGACCGGGAGGCGGCAGAGGCAGACGTTTCGGCGCCGAGCGAGAGGCATTTCTCCTCACTCGTTTGCCGCCATGCAGGCAGCCGAAACCTGCCACGGCCGTCCGCCTTGCCGTCGAAAGCCAAGGTTCACCGTTCGTGCCAACCCGAGACGACGCATGCTTGGGTGCCCATGGAGGGACTAGCCATGGAATGGAACCGAAGGGCTACATGTACATGTACTTGTACTTGGCGTGCGGCCTGCCTCCGTCCGCCGCGTCATGGGTAAGCACAGTACTTGGGCGCCGAGCATGACCGCGCACTCGGTGCCACCTACTTACGGCGTGCGGAGCACTCGGCGATGCAATCTAACGCGCGTGGCACCCGCTCGCTCTGCGTCGCAGGATGGCGGGAGCCCAGCGAGAGTCGGGCGGATAGGGGACGGCGGACGGAGGTACCGTGGCCTTGGCCCGTCTGCCAGACCTCTTCGGCCCCACTTGGTCCTGGGCTGAGACGGGCAGGACGGGAGGAGGAAAGACAGAAAAGCAACGAGAGGCCATTCGTCAGCCTCCAGCAAGCCCGCACCTCGCTCGAGCACGGAACGAGGCGGTTGGGGGACGCCGTCAACCTCCTTGCCTCGGCGTGTCTACCAATGCACGCTCCAGCAGGTGGTTGTACGTGCACCTGCTTGCCCGCTTGCGCCCCGGCGCCCATGGTGCGTGACGCGCGCCGCTGGTGGTGACGCTGGGGTACCAGGCGTTTGGTACTAGGTACTACCGTAGGTACTGTAGGTACTGGGTACTGCAGGTACTGGGTACTGCAGGTAGGCTAGGTACTGTAGGAACCTACTGTAGTACTCTAGGCCTACTGCCCTCGAGCACTCTGTGCTGTGCATGTATTTGGTGTACTTGTACTCCGCACTTGTACAGTACGGTAAGCAAGCGCCTGTAAGGAGTAATTACTTGCTGAACTTGCGCTCGTAATGTGCGAGTAAGTACTACGTAAATGCTCCGTACTTAAATACTACCTTGGTAACCTAGCACCGACAGCACTCTGTCGACAAGTACTCGGTACATGTACTTGCTCCGTACTCCGTACGGGGCACTCCGTATGGGAGTTACCACCAAGGCACCCGTGCTCCGTACCAGCCGCACGAACTCCGTAGTTGTACTGTAGTTTTAAGTAATAGTTGTAAGTAGTTGCAAGTAGTTGTAAGTAGTTGTGCTTGTACATGCAAGCACGTACTTGATTGAGTCGTCGGCACGAGAGTGCAGTATTATTATTTATTACTCCGTATGGAGTACTCCGTACATCCGCACTCCGTACATCCGTACCCCATACGGCACCAACAAGTACCTACCCAAGTACTAGGTACCTAGTGCCTAGCAGGTAGGTAGTTGACATCCATCGCCTAGCACCACACTCTACCATGGTACTTTGACGCCCATCGAGGGATAGGGATTCCGTACCTAACATTACTGTACTTGCACTTACTTTGCTGTAATTGTAGCAAGTGTTACAGTACTTGGGTCGGTGCAACAGAGGTACCTTCATTTGGTGTGCTGCGTACTAGACAAGTACCTAGTACTCCGAGGTGTACTGTACCGTGCTCCGTACATGTGCTCGTCATCACAAGTACTCCGTAATTTCCCTCGGACGCAGCGTTGCAGAGGTACAACTACAAGTACAGTCTCTGCCATCCTGCTCCATCGGCTGGACCAGGGGTTCCGAGCCGAGACGGATGCCGAAGGGTGATGTGCGACCGGCCGCGTGCCTAGGTGCAGCAGGGGATGACAGACGTCGGCGGAGCATGCCAGGTGGCAAGTGCATCTTCTGGGGTCGCACGCTCGTGCTCGCGCGGCTCGACAAAGGGGCGAGGAAGTTGCGGCGATGCACCCATTCACTGCACCCATTCACCGAGCGGTTCGAGGCGCATGCACCAGCCGGCCGGTACGTGTTGGTGTGCGTGTGCGTGCTGCTCGCCCGCCCGCCCGCCCGCTCGCTCGCCTGAAGGGGCCTCAGCCTGCGATGCCCCGGCACTGGCCCCGGCGGCCGGAAGCGCTGACGCCGCCGCCACCAGCCATCGGTACGTGTGCTTGCTTGCGTGGGCTCGTACCGTGTCGTGCCTCGAGAGTCGCCCCCCCCGCCACCTGCACACGGTGCGCGGCGGCACCGTCGACTCTCGACCGTCGACGGTGGCGCCGGATCGCCTGACGCTGCCCGGCGTCGCGTCGTCGGCGGCGGCAAGGACGGTGCAGCGTGGCAGCGGCTCGCTCGTCGCCTCGTCGCCGTGAGTCGTCTGTCGTCCATCGTCCTCCCCCGTCGCCTGCGCTCGCCGGCAACTCGCCCGCCGACTCGGTTGGGAAGGGGAGAAGGGGTGGACCGGGGGAAAAGGGGAGGGGGGGGGGGAGAGGGCGCGGCGGAGGGGAGGAGGAGCTTCCTTGGGGTTGCTTGGGGTTGGGGGTTGTTGGTTCGGACAGCGCAGCGCAGGTGGAGCCCCGAAAAAACAGGGCATGCGGCCACCCTCGGAGCGCCGTGGCCCGTAGCCATGTCCTCGTGGGACGAATCCGCACGGTGGCGATGACCTGCTCGGCCACCGATGTACGTACCTCCCCTCGGGTACCTACCCTGTGCGACAGCGCCCCCCCGAGCCGCTGGCGACTCCTCGTGGTCCGGTATGACGACATGCTGGAGTTCGTCGGCCCAGCTGAGTGGCCGCCCGCTCGCTGATGGAACCGACGACGGGCCACCGACGGCGCGTGAGCCGGCCAGCTGGCCTCTCACCGTGCCAGGCCGCGCTCGCGACTCCTGCCTGGGCCAGCGGGCGCCTGGCTGGGCGGAGCAGAGGTGCGGAGCGACGAGGTGCGCGCCAGCGTCCCAACTCTCCAGGGGTGGAGCACAGGCCCGGCAGCGCAAGCCGATCCGCCCGTGCCTAAGGCCATGAGCCACAGGCAAATCTCCCACCCAGGGCGCCCGCCTCGAGCGCCGTCGCCGCCCGTCCACGACTTCCACGTCGGCACTCACCCACGCAACCCGCCCACTTTCTCGTCCCCGTCCTCCTTCTCCTCTCCTCCCTCCCCTTCTCCCTCTTCCACCACCACCTCCGCACCCGTCCGCCGTCCTCCTCTGCCGTCGACGACCGCTCTCCGGGGACGCACCGCGGCCAACGACCAGCACCGTCTCTGCCCCGCGAAGCCGCCTCTCGGACGTGCTCGTTGCCTTTTTTTTTCCTTCCCCAAGACACGCGAGACGTGCGACGCGGCGAGCCCTCGCGTCCTCTCGCAACCCGCCCGAGCATTTTTCTCGCCCCGGACCCGAAGCAGAACGGGGCGTGTCGCGACCTCCGGCCCTCAGCCCAGCCGCACCCAGCTGCACTCAGCACCACACTCGGCACCACCACCACCCAGCACCACACTCGGCACCACCACCCAGCACCACACTCGGCACCACCACCCAGCACCACACTCGGCACCACCACCCAGCACCACCACCCAGCACCACCACCCAGCACCACCCTTCCATCGTCGTCGCCGTCATGTCGTCGGGCGTGGTGCGCTCCACCGCCCTCAGGGCCGGCGGCGCCTGTGTGCGTTGCCGCAAGGGCAAGACCAAGTGCGTCTACGAAAACGGCCGCGCGCCGTGCAAGAACTGCGCAAAGGGCATGCACGAGTGCTACCTGCCCTCGGAGAGCATGGCTCATCACCACGGCCAGAGCCCAGCTCGTCATTCGAATGCCCACCGCGCACCACGCGACAGTCTCCCGGCTCCGGGCGCCGTGGGTCCAGACGCCAGACTGGCCGCTGTGGGCGGCGGCGCAGGCTCCGCCCGTCACGTCCAGGCGGCCACGGAAAAGTATGTATTTTTTTCTCACGTCTTCCCCCCCCCTCGCGCACCGCCTGGGCCTGCTCTGCCGCCGAGAGCGTGATCCGTCCCCTTCATCATCGCGCCCATCTTGGCTGCCCCTTTGCGTCCTGTTGCCGTCGGTGAGCGATGGCCTTGCTTCCTTCTTTTCATTCATTCCTTCCTTCCTTCCTTCCTTGTTACCTCCTTCCTCCACACTGCCCTACCCTCGACGCCGCCGAGGCGCTGATTGCCCGACCGACCTGCGCCTGCCCACCCGGCCCGCATTTTCCCCTCTCCCTCCGAGTGGCCGGCCGTGACTGCTGGCGCGGTCGTGGCCCCACCGAATCCCCAGACGCAGACGCAGGGAAGTTGCATTCTCGGCATTCACCCGCCGTCCTGGCCGCGGCTGCCTCGTCTCCTCGTCTTGCACGGCGGCACCTGAGTCGTTCCCTCCCAAGCACCGCATCTACGGTACCTTAGCCGGGGGGCACGGGGGCAGGCGCCGTCGGTTCCGTTGCTGCTTGCTCGCTTCGCTCGCTCGTTGCTTCCGCTCATTTCACGGCGTGCTCGGCGGTGAGCGATCGAGCGGCGGTCCCCCGTCCGTCCTTCTCCCCCCTCCCCCTTCGTCTCGCTTCTTCCCCCTCCCCGGCTTTCCACACCTCCCTCCCCTCGTCCCCTTCTGCCCGCCCACCCACCCCTGCGGCCTTTCGCCCCCAAGGCCGCGCGCCCCGCCCCTCGTCCCCGGCCGAGAGCCGTTGCTTACGAAAGGACTCCGCCCAGACTCACGCCCGAGCTCATTGCCGAATGCGAGCGGGTCGTTTCCAAGACGTTCCCGGCCTGCGTCGCCTTCCACAAGCCGTCGTTTGTGCAGCAGCTCAAGAACGCGTCGCTCGAGTCGACGCTCGTCTACGGTCTCTTGACGTTTGCCGCCCGGTAAGGCTCCCATCGTCCGCCCTCGTTGGCCGCCGTGCGAGTTGGCCGACTGACGACGCGCCCCTCCAGGAGCTCGCCGGCGCTCATTCGCCGATATGGCACCCCCACCCAGGCGGCCGAGACGTTTGCCGCCAAGGCCATGGTGCTGATCAACCAAAACTTGGACCACCCCAACCTGGCCGACATCCAGGCTCTCTGCCTCATCATCATCCACGAGTGGGGCACGAGGAACGCGGTCCGGGCCTACATCTACCTCGGCCAGGCGGCGCGCATGCTGCACATGTACCGCATCCTCAACGGCCACCACGCCTCGGACACGACGGACCAGTTCCTCCGCGAGGAGTCGTTCCGCCGCACCCTCTGGCTCCTCTACATTCTCGACTGCCTCCTGACGAGCACGCCCGGCCGCTTCCCGGCCCTCTCGGTGCAGGACACGGCCAGCGTGCCGCTGCCCTGCACGGACCTCAACTTTGCCTTTGGCAACACGGTCTACACCAAGACGCTGCTGCAGCAGCTCAACCCGGCGGCGCTCTCGCCGACGCCCCTGGCCCAGGGCGACATTGGCGAGTTTGGCCAGATCGTGCTGGCGGCGACGATCTGGCGCGACGTGGTGGGCATGCTGACGGCGACGAGCCTGCAGGACTTTAGCGAGGAGGACTGCGCCGGCCTCATCGGCAAGATCGAGGGCCTCCGCACCTCGCTGCCCATGCAGTTCGTCGACAAGCCCGGCCAGATCACGCTGCACATGACGATGGGCTCGGGCTACACGTTTGCCATGCTGCACTGCCTGCTCCACTGCTCGACGGTCTTTGTCCACCGCCGCCGGCTGCTGCAGGAGGTGACGTCGCCCCACTTCACGGTGGACGCGTTTAACAAGAACCCCAAGTGCCACGGCATCGTTGACCGCCTCTTCGCCTCGTGCCACGGCACCATCCTGCTGCTCGACGCGGTCGAGGCGGGTGCCGACAAGGAGCACGCCACGTGCTTCCCCATCTTCATGCTCTTCTCGGCCTTTACCGCCAGCGCCACGGTGGCGTACCTGTCGCTCAAGGGCCTGACGCCGGCCAACGCGGCCGAGACGGCGGCCCACGTGGTCAAGGACGGCCTGCGCTTCATGCAGGACGGCACGGAGAACTGGCCGCTCATGTCGAGCTGGCTGCGCCACCTGACGGTGATGCAGCGCGTGCTGAACAACGACGCCGGCGGCGCCGGCTCGGGCCGCTCGCGCCACGGCTCGCACCCGCACGGCGGCCTCAAGGACGAGGTGTCGTCCAACGCCGACACGAACCCCGACGCCATGGACTACGACCAGCCGGGCGTCGGCGGCCACGGGTCGAACCCGGGCGCCCGTCAGGCGTCGGCGTCGGAGTCGCCGCGCGACGACTCGGAGCCCCCCGTGACGATTCCTCGCCGGCCGGGCGTGACGACGATCAACGGCTCGGGCGGCCTGTCGACGCCGGCGGCGGCCAACACGCCCCCTCCGGGCGCGCCGCCGGCGCCGATGCAGGCGGAGGAGGTGAAGCAGCAGAGCCCCGACGTGGGCACCAACGGCGTCATGGCGTCGCAGGAGGGCCAGACGACGAGCCAGGACATGACGGCGCCGGAGCTGTGCCTCGCCTTTGAGCGCCAGCTGCTCGACCTCGACGACCTCGCCGCCTTTATGGGCGGCGGCGTCTGAAGGGCGGGCGGCGTCTGGGGCGCGTGGTCGAGTCTTGACCGAGTAGGGTGTCGGCGAGGAAGGGCCGGGGAGAACGTGTAGGATTTTTTTCTTAGCCGGCGGATACCCGATTATGTGGAACAGGGGCGTTGCGGGATGCGAGGCCGCCAGGGGCCCGGTCGAGCCGCGGCCCAGGTTTTGGCGGACAAGGGACAGCAATATGCTTTGGCACAATCTCACGGCGGCAGTTGCCGTCGGTATTTGCGGACTATACTTTTTGATGAATAGGAGATGAGGGTGGAATGGGACGGAATCGACGCGTCGTTTTCATCGTGCGGCGAAGCTGCCGTGGTACGTGCGTGAGCGAAGGGTTGGCGTTGGAGGGCCAGCCGGAGCCCGTGGTCAAGTGCAGCGTGATGCGGCCGGGCTTGTCGAGGGGGGGAAGAGGCACGTTGCCGAGGCCGAGATTCTTACGTGGCAGCATAAACTAGGCGCCTCGTCGATATGCCTGGTCTTTCGCCCGCGTGAGGGACCGAGATGGTCGCCGGTAGAAAAGAAGTCCGCCAACGAAGACGTCGACTCGTTGCCACGACAGCCAAAATGGAGTGAAGCCTACATGCGCACCACGGTCGAGCCAGAGGAAGTGCACGAGCTGCAGGTCGTTTCCCGACGCCGGGTCGCCCCGTCGGCGCGTGGTAGAGCAACGATGGCGGGAGGAGGAGCAGCTTGGAGCAGGACGATGAGCGGCGAGAGGATGAGCAGACAAGAACCCATGCGTGTTGGCAGGCACCAACCATGTTTACAGTAGCTGGTTGTGTATGGAGGATCACGTGCGACGGAAGAATGACGGATTTGTACTTAAATTCATGATGGGATGTGCATACGGGAAAGCTCAACTCATAAACAGTCGCCGATAAGGGCGACGGGAAGAATGACGGATTCGTACTTGTCTTACTCATGATGTAATGTACACACAGGAAAGAAACTTATAAACAGTCGCCGATATGTGCGACGGGAAGAATGACGTAGTGGCACTTGTCTTCCTAATGGGATGTGCATACGGGAAAGCTCAACTCATAAACAGTCGTCGACTTGTCTTACCCATAATGGGATGTGCATACGGGAAAGCCCAACTCATAAACAGTCGCCGACTTGTGCGACGGCAGATTGACAGATTCCTTGTCTTCCTCATGATGGGATATGCATACGGGAAAGCTCAACTCATAAACAGTTGCCGACTTGTGCGACGGCAAGAATGCCGTATTCGTACTCGTCTTACCCATAATGGGATGTGCATACAGGAAAGCTCAACTCATAAACAGTCGTCGACTTGTGCGACGAGAAGAATGACGGATTCGTACTTGATTTCATGATAGCATGTGCGCACGGAAAGCTCAACTCATAAACAGTCGCCGATCCGTGCGACGGACAGGTATAAAGGATGACGGCCAAAGCATCATGGCAGGTTGATTGCACGTCCATTTCCAAGACCTTGATGGTTTGTTTGGAAACCTCCGCATGGATGAAGTGCGACGGGCGGTTCGCTAGTCAGAGTCGCTGCTGCTGCTGCCGCTGTCGCTGCTGCTCCCGCCCATGCCGCGGTGGCCATGCTTGCTCTTCTTGTGCTTCTTCTTCTTCTTGATGGCGTGCTCCAGCACATTCGCGCCGATGGCACCGGCGGCGACGGCGCCGATGGTGCCGAGCATGCCGCCGCCGGCCTTGTGGGCGGCCCAGCCGGCAGCGCCGCCGCCGACGAGGGTTGCGCCGAGGCCACGCTCACCGTCGGGTCCGCCGGGTCCGCCGGGTCCGCCGGGATACTGTCCGGGCGCGTTGGGGTAGGCGTTGGCGGCGCCGCCGGGGGGTTGCTGGTGGTACTGCGGTTGGCCGGGGCCGTTGGCGTAGTGCGGTTGGCCGGCGGCGTAGGAGGATGGCTGGGGTGAGTGGCCGCGGTTGTCGTAGCTCGGCTGCTGGCCGTAGTTGGGTTGCTGGGGCGGCTGGCCGTAGGGAGCGTCGTGCTGGGGGTAAGGAGAGTGGGATTGCTGCTGCGCGTACTGCGGCTGGGAGTATTGCGGTTGGTGCTGCTGGTGCTGGTGCTGGTGCTGCTGGTGCGGCGGGCCCCGTTAGCGGTTGCCCGGCAGGTGGACGGGCGAGGAGGGGTTCGGAGGCGAGGGGACCAACCTGCGGGGCGTAGCTGGGCTGGCCGTAGCCCTGCTGCTGGCCGTGCTGGCCGTGCTGGCCGTGCTGGCCGTGCTGAGAGTAGTTGGTTTGCTGGGGATAGCCGCCGCCGCCGCCGCCGCCGCCGCCGTAGTAGTCGTTGGCGGACATGACGATCGACGCAGCTCGCGGTGTAGCTTGTGGTGGTGAGGTGGCGGATGCGGGGGTCGCCGGGCAGGGCTGGTTGATGGTCGAGACGAGGCAAAAGGATGGTTGGCCGGCCGACTTTGTATCCTCGGCTCGAGGGAGTGGATGTATCCGACGTGGACGCGGGCGGTGCTGAACAGACTTGAGAATGAAGAGGAGGAGGAGGAGGGGGAGGAGGAAGAGGAGCAGGAGGAGGAGGGGGAGGAGGGGAATGAATGCAAGAAAAGGCAGACAGACGGCAGGCACGGACTTGATAATTATATATCCGGAGCACGCGAGGCAACCAGGCACCACCCCAAGGCCGATTGATGCCACATGACAGGTTGCCTCTGGCGTGTGGCGCAGTCAGGTTGGGCGCAGCATGCGGCATGGCATGAGAACCAGCCACGTGCGGGCAGCGAGCCGCGGCGGACCCTCATCACGCCCAGCGACGGAGATGGGGCCGCCGCCGCGGGGCATGCCGGCATGATCGAGCATCATCCCAGGCCGGTTCCCACAGTCGATTTCGGCATAGACGGGACCCGCGCACGCGAGGCGAGGGGAGACGGAAGCGAGCCGAGGTCATTGCCGACTTGCGGCGAGCCTTTGCGTCGCACCGCTGCTGCATGCACTCGGCACGATCAGATCGAGATGGATGACGGGCATGCCATGCCGGGGCCAGGCGAATCAGCGGCGTGCGGTACCTTGACGGGGCAGCGCAGGGGACCCGCACTCGACGGGCACCGCCACGCAGCGTGCCCAATTCGCCAGTAAGCGCTGCAAGTACAGCGTACCTACCAGCGAACCCTGCCTGAGGTGTGGGCGCCAGCGCATGGCCACGAGCGGCAGAGCGGCACCGGAAGCACACGCCGATCCATCTGTACCGACGACGAGCGCCTGACGGGTTCGTCGACGGAAGCTGCTTGGGCGCCGAGGGTGTAGATGAAGAGGTCGAGGAACCCGAGGAAGCGGCCCTCTCTTGGGCGGCATCGCTCGCTGGTGTCATGGCGTGGCGAGGTTGGGGGCTAGAAGGCACCCGCCACAGGCGCCTTGGGGAGAATAGTTGCTGCTGCTTATAGGCGGCGGCGACCAAGAAAGGCACCAGCTTGGTACCAGCATTTATTTGGTGCATGCTGCCTTTCCATGTACCTGGTCAGTACCTACTATTAATAGGTAATATTCCTAGGCACGATGTACTGTAATACATGCCAGCTGAACTCGGTGGTGTGCCGTGGTGGTCTGTCGTTGCCCGTACCGTCCAACAGCACGGACAAGGGTACTGCTATTTCTGGGCTGCCACGCCCTGTGCGGTGGCCCGCCTCCCGCTACGAGTCACCTGTATGTGTACCTGCGCACTCGCTGACTGGTGCCATCATGGGCCGCTGTCGAAGGGGGACCTCAGCCACAGACACCCACCGGCCTGCGGCCTCCGTCTCGTTCGACGTCGGCGTCCAGCGTCCCTCGCCGCCACGCTTGGCTCGCAACTGCGGACCGCCTTGGTCGGTACCTTTGTCGAATTTTCCGTCGTATTCTAGGTCGTTTGCTGGGTCATGGTCCAAAGTCGTATCCCGGGTCGTATCCTGGTCGCATCTATTCCGTACGGGAGGTCCATTGTGGGTGTTGTTGTACGGAGTCGGTCGGTCGTATGTATCTCCTAATTAGGTTGCCGCCATGTACTGCATGTAGCTGGCGCCTGCGACCCTGTGCAACCGGGGGGGGGGGTGACAAAAGTGTCGATTCATCTTGTAGTGGTGGCGCTACCAAAATTGAGGCGTCAATTTTGTCTAGTAATTGTACGACCGTGCCGCTGGGCGGATGCACCCTTGGGCCCCTGCAGCCACTCGTGAGCTTGCGGTAAAATGGCACAACACGACGGCGCGGCAGTTGGCGGTGGCGACCGTCGAAGCAGCTCGCCGCGGCGCCGAGCGGAGGGGCGAAGACGGGGTGCGACGTCGGCAAGGATGCGACGTGGCGCCCTGCAGACGGACGGCTGCCCGCCATCAAGTCTCGGCTCGCCTCGTTCGCGGTGCGTCGGCTTCGAGGGCGGAAGCGACCGACGCCTTGAGGAAGCCCTGGAAGCTCTCAAAGGTCACGGCGTCGAAGCCCTCGACCCACCGGCAGCGCACGGCGACGGCGTCGACGGCGACGCGCACCTCGACCATGAATCCAAAGCTGCACCTCGCCTCGTCCTCCTCGGCCGCCTCCCCTCGGCCGCCCGCCGGCACCCCCTCGGTCTCGCGCTTCCTCTTGCGCCGCCAGGCGCGGGCCCAGACCCTGTCGACGGCGCGGCCGTGGCCTCGCATCGCTTCCTCGTCCCACCGCCACGACAGGAGATGCAGGGCGCCGATGGTGTCGCGGAGCCGTCGGGCAAAGGCGCCGACGCTCGCCGGCGTCGGCACCGTCGTTTCGAACTCCGTCGCCGCCGGGAGGATGCTGCCGCCCTTGGCCGAGCCGGCCTTGGTGCCGCGGGCGACGTGCTGGGCCGGGCGCATGGGCCCGAAGCTCCAGGCGACGACCCACCGCCGCGTCTTGCTCCCCTGGACGAGCTCGGCGACGGCAAAGTTGGCGACGCCCTCGCGGCCGAGCCTCGCGACGAGGTCGACGGCGCTCGAGAGGAAGCCGAGCATCGCGCTGTACCAGCGGACGCGGCCGCGCAGGGCGAGGGACTCGTCGAGGATGCGGCCGACGAAGCCGAGCTCGCCGCCGTCCGTCACCATCTCCGTCGTCGCGCCGGTGCAGACGGCGTGGGGCGGACGGGCCTTTTTCTCGGCGCTCGCGCGCATGGCCGCCTCGGAGGCGTAAAAGGGCGGGTTCGTCATGCAAAAGTCGACGGCGCCGAGGCCGAGGTCGTCGAGGGGGAGCAGGGCGTCGTCGGCGGCGCGCTCGACGACGCGGATCCGGCCGGCGAGGTCGTTGCTCTCGACGTTGCGCCTCGCCCACCTCGCGCTCTCGGCGTCGACCTCTGGACGGGCGCCGACGGTCAGCCAGCCGCGGCCTCGGGGCGCTCCGGTGCGTGCGTGCTCTCACCTGTGGCGATGAAGGACCACGGCCGCTGCGCGCAGGCCAGCAGAGGGTAGATGCAGCTCGCGCCGGTGCCGACGTCGACGCCGACGAGCGGACGGCCCGGCGCGTCGTACGAGGACGTGTCGAGCAAGCCCTTGAGCCAGAGGACGTAGTTGTGCCTGTTGGGGACCTTTTGTCGCGTGAGCATGCTTCCGCACCGTCGGGGGGCTTCCACCTACGGGAGGGCAGAGCCTGTCGCGCGGCAGCTCGATGCGGAGGCCAAAGTCGAGGGCGAGCAGCGTCTTGGTCAGCTGCACGACCGACTCGGCATCGTCAAAGTCCAGCTCGCGCCCTCGAGCGCTGCAGGCGGGAAAAGGGCACCGTCAGCGTCGAAAAGGGCCGGCGAGCGGCAGGGACGGGCCGGCGGGTGCGTACACGGCGGCGAAGGCGGGATCGCGTCGACTCAACTCCTTGAAGTCGGGCGCCTCGCGGTAGAGCTGCCGGAACTCTGCGTCTCGAGCCGCCTGCGCGAGGCGAGAGGCGGACGGGTCCGCGGCGTCTCCTCTGACCGTCACCGGGGGCTCGGCGGCGGCGGCGGCGGCGGCCGACTGTTGGTGCCGCGACGCCATGGCCATGGAACGCGGGTGGTTTCTTCACCTGCGTGCGTCGGGAAGCATGTCCAGGCCGACCATGACGGTGCGTGGATGCGGTGGACGAAAAGGTCGGAGCTTGCTCAGCTCAAGCTTGGAGGTTGCCCGTCGATGCTGGTGTCGGTGAAGAGCGGCAGTAGGCATGGTGGGGCACCGGGTGGCAGGCTGGTGACGGCCTGAGGCACGGCGAGAAGCACGGCGACGGCTGCATGCGGAGCATCACGTGCCAGAATTGCTGGTTACAAGTACTCCGTACTCTGGATCATCACTTGTCGGCGTGCTTATTGGGCGTACGAGTATGAGCATGACGTGCCAGGATTGCCGTGGTTGCCCCCTACAAGTTATGCTCCGTACTCTGTATCAAGATGACTTGTCGGCGTGTTTATTGAGCGTACGAGTAGGAGCATGACGTGCCTATTGCCTGTATTGCCCGTGGTTCCCCCCTTATAACTTGTCGGCGTATTGGGCGCAGCAGCAAGAGCATCACGTGCCGGACTTGCCAGTGGCTCACCAATACGTACAGTGCATGAGTACAGTACAAACGCTACTAACCTAGTACTTGCTTAAAGTGCAGCAATTACTTGTACTTGTTAGGTGTGCAAGCAACTCGGACAAGGAACAGCCCGTTTGACATACCAAGCCTCTCGCATGCACCTGTAAGGTCAGACTCTAACGTCTGGCACTCGGCACGGGAGCGAAGGTGCACAAGGACTGGTACGGGCACGGAGTACGAGCATCAACTATATATTACTAGTACAACTACAGTACTCTGCAACGGCAGCGGGTGCCTTGACAAAACAATAAAAAGGCGACGGCGAGGTATCATGCCTTGACCTGCAGGAACTGTAAGCACAGTACAGGGAGGTCCTTGGAAAATTGCAAACATCACGGAGTACAGAGCACGAACGTCAGGCCCTGCACCCAGTTGTACTCGCAGCTAAGC
Organism: Drechmeria coniospora; assembly: GCF_001625195.1. Lineage (NCBI taxonomy): Eukaryota > Fungi > Ascomycota > Sordariomycetes > Hypocreales > Ophiocordycipitaceae > Drechmeria > Drechmeria coniospora. The sequence continues at coordinate 11,621,233 of NC_054389.1, read as the reverse complement.
ACCTGCAGTACATACTGCACCGTAAGTACATGTGCAGTAATAAGTAATATCCGTAACGGAGTATTCCGTGGTTGTACTTGCAGTATTACTCCGTACATGTAGCTGTACGTTGTACAGTACTGTAATACCGCACACGGTACCAGTGTTTGCAAAAGCACTCGCCTCTGGGCCCGTCGGTCCCACACATGGCTAAATTACGGCACTTACTGTGCGGTATAGCTGCAAGTACTCTGTACATGTACAGCAAGTACGTACGTTGTATTACTCTGCACTCCGTGCTTGGAACTCACCTGCCATCATTCGTGACATGTTGATAATATGACAAGTTGCCGCATGCACGTACATGTCCTCGGTGCAATTGCTGCCGACTGGCAGGGTCTTCGGTACGGTGCGGATGAAGGCAAGGATGCGTTCACTAGCAGTGGACTGTCGAGAAAGCATCTGCAAGCGCTCCGTACTCGGCACCTACAGTACGGAGTACTGGGTACCTACTTACAGTACACTTACTCGGTACCTAGTACCTTCTAGGTACTGTAATTAGTACCTACAGCACATGCGTACAACTGCGGTGGGGTGGCAAAAATGCCGATTCAATTTGTGGGAGTAGCGCTACCAAACCTGAATCGTCACTTTTGTCAAGTGACTGTACGCGAACAAGTAGAGAGAGTACTGTACTGCATTACTTGCTTGCCAGGTGCACAGACACTGCCCTGCACGGAGCAATCACAGGCATCATTATTAGCTGCCATGCACGGATTCGGCCTGCTGGTTGTCCGGCATTAATTACAGTACACCTACACTTTGCATGCATGCGCATCGGTGCACGGCGGTAGGTGTGCCGAAAATGGCACGGAGAGAATGTTGACCACTGCTGACAATGAACGGCAAGTACTTGCAACCACAAGCACCTACAGCGTTGCACCTGTGCGAGTGAGTACAGTAATGGGTGTGCTGCCAATTCTCGTGCTTGCTTGCTTGCACAGGCACATGAAGCAAGCACATGCGGCGGCAAGGACGAGCGGTGGGCGGACCTGGTAGCCGGCGCGGCGAGATGCACGCAATGGCAGGCAATTTCCAGCATCCCCACGTTGGCAAGCGTCCATCGGCGTTCCGAACTCGGTGCTTGGCGACGAGCAAGGGCGGAGCGGCTGCCGAAGGCGCACGCAGGTGTAGACGGGCACGCGCAGGTGCAAAGTGCCGCGCAGCGGTATTAATGCTAGCAATTACTGGAGTGCGCAGGGGTCCTGGGGCTACGAATCGTCGACGGCGTGCAAGACGTATTAATGCTTGTGCCATCTAATAATTACTTGCAAGTATCTGCACATGTACAACCACCTAGCACAGTAGTTGTATTGCTTCGTGCTCCGTACAGATATGTAGAACTTGCATGTAATGCTTACTTGCACAAGCACAAGCACAAGCAAGCACATGTAGTTGCGCGAGTGGGTGCTGCAGGTGATGATATACGCAGCGTACTGTGCTGTAGGCGGATGCACATGCACATGCGCTGCAATTATTGATAGTTGCAAGTCCTGATGAATACAAGTGGGTGTACAAGTACGGAGTAGCGTCCCCTTCTCCCAGGCGCTAGGTGTACCTGTACAGTAGGCTCGGAGGGCAAGTAGGCGCAAGGACAAGTACGGAGTGCAGCAGGCGGGTTTTCTTGTCGCTTTAATACAGCTTTGCTACGGAGTATAAGTAACAACGTACTTGCACCAGCGTGCCTACTGTATTGCTTGCGTACGGAGTACTAACCTGGCAATAGTACTTGCGCGGAAAACGTTGGAGAAATGCCCAAGTACCTACCGAGATAAGAGCATGTAATTACTCGTGCGTGTACTGGTAGGTGTGCGCGTGTACGTGTACGTACTGTGCTTGTAATAATCACTACAAGTGCGGAGCTGAGCGCAACAAAGCACAGCAAGTGCATGCGCAAGCGAGTACCCCAACCATGCTTGTCCACGTGCTAGTACCGCCTACAGTAAGTACTAGGCCCCGTGAGTCCGGAGTGCTCTGTGCTCGTCGACCTGCTTATGTCGTGAGGATGCCATGCTTCAGCCGCGGGACACGGGCGGACCGCCTGAGCCCGAACGGTGCCGAATTGGTTCCATGGCCGCCCCTACCTGGCGGGCGCTGCAAGTAGGTACGGGGATGCATGTCCTGGGTGCTGCTCGGGTGGCAGTCCTTTTTGCTGCGCAAGTACAGTTGCTTGTAGGAGCTGTGCTGTGCCCTAGCGGGTGCTGTGGAAAAGTACGAGGGCACTGCTGGCCACAATCGGCAGTGCGAGTGCATGTGCTGACTGCATGCATGTGCCGGCGAGAATGCACTTGTGAGAAAGCACTGCCCGTTGGGTGAGAGCCACGCTTGAACGGAGCACCATTCATCCACGCGCCGCCACCGTAATATTACTGGAACCTGTACTTGCTGTATACTAACCTAGGAATGCACGCTCTAATGCCTGTGGCGCATCGCAGCAGTGCCGTCTCCGTACTGGTTGCACCACGGCAATGTCATGCGGCGACTGCGTGTACGTAATTTTCAGCGTTCTCAGAGTACAAACACAACCAAGTTGCACATAAATGTGGTTGTAGACGTACGGAGTACTTGTGTGCTTAAAAGTACTCGGTAATAATACGCCGCACGCAATCCGTAATTACGTACTAGGTAATACATACTGTAGTTGCAAATACGTGCACTGCAAGTAAGCGGCTGTACTGTACTGTGCTACTGTGTTATTACTTACTGTACGGTAAGTGTGATTACAAGTGCTCCGTTCCCCCTACACACTTGCGGCACAACTACATGTACAGTGCAACTTCAGCGCGTGCAGTGCAAGTACAGTACTCCGTACGGTATTGCAGATTGCACACCATGTGCACTCAGGTCCTCGGGGCATCCGGTGAATTCCATGTCATGACAAAGCACTCTTGTGCAAGTACTGCACTTATTAATACTCCGTACAGCTCAAGTGAGTGGTAATGGTTGTGCTTAACTGACACCACTATAGGCCCCCGAACGCTGATTTTCCAGGCCACCATGCCTATTGTGGCCAAGTCTTGGGACGGTCATGACAATGACAACCCATCGGCGCCACGACAAGCACCCACTTGCGCGTGCCAAACTCCGTCCTTGCCCGCCAGCGTCGTGCTGTGCCCTTGCGTCGAGAGGGTTTGCATAACGCAAGCACAAGCTGAGGCGCCGGCAGGCGTTCCCTTGTCCGTAGACGAAGCCTAGTGCTTCGCGTGAAATGGCCGTCCACTTTTCCACCATTTGTGCTGTCACGCCGGGCCGACCACGGAACTTGTACCACGCAAGCACCTGTACTTGCGTGGCCGCGAAAAGTTGGCGGCCCTCCATGTACTCGGGCGCAGGAGGTACCGACCTCCCGGCCACTCTCTGTAACCAAGTACAGTAAGTACAGTAGGTGCAAGTACTTGCAGTATTATTACTTATTATTACTAGGTACTGACTTAAGTAAGTGCAGCACAGCGCTCGCACGGCAAGTACTGTACGTACCGTCCGCCGTCGCCCGTTCCGCCCCGTCGCCCCGGACCCGGACGGCGTGCGGCCAGGTGCTTGCTTATATTTACTCCAGCATCGACCGGTCGCTCGTGCGCCTCGACCTCACCGCCGCCTCATCCTATCCTTTTCTTCCCGCCGGCTCCCCGCGCCGCCGCCTGCTCGCCATGCGCCACTGGAAGTTCCTCCTGCCGTGCCTCGTCGCCGTGACGCTAGCGGCCGACGAGAATGAAGCGTCGTCGACGCCGGCACCGGCGATGCAGGGTGCCGATCTGCCCAGCACCAGCCATAATTATGATCTCGATCTGCGCGGCACCCAGTACGGGAGGGTGAGCCTGCAGGGTAATCCTTCCCGCCGCCGACCTCGACCGAGGGCCCAAGGCTAACACGCGTCGCCCACCAGCCGCCGGAATCACCGAGTGGAACGAGATCACCTCGGGCTTCTCGTTCGGCAGACGGCTCAGCCGCGCCAACCTGCCGATGGGTCCAAACGGGAGGATGGCCTTCACGAACACGCTCATCGTGGGTCTGTATCAGCATGGCATCAGACAAGTCATAATCGACGATCCCGCCGCGGTCGATGATGAAATCGTTGCGGCCTTCAAGCTGAACGGCATCAAGGTCGTGCTGGTGAACCCGGAGGGCCTGGACTGGAGGGGACTGCACGGCACCTTGTTCATGGCCTTTCGTGAGCATTCCTACGGCACCCTCATCTTGGAGTCGGGGAGGTTCCCCGGCTGGGTCGCCACCGTGGTGCAGACGCAGTCCATGCGTGCGAGCGACATGCTACCGCCCTTGACGTTCCAATATTTCTGGCGCAACGGCGTCAACACCGTGGCCATGGCCGACAACCTCCTCGAGTTTGCACGCTTCATGGTCTCGGACGAGTACACCGTTCCCGGAGACCCCCCCTCTCGGTCCTTGAGCCAAGCGGAGGAGGAGTGGGAGGATGAAGACTGGTGCGAGGTTGTACGGCCGTCGAGGCCCGGGGCGCCGACGACCGAGGCGCCGACCGCTCCGCCCTCGCCCGGCCGCGGCTGCCTGCCCCTGGGCTGTTTGGCCGTCGTCTCGTGGATCAGACATAGGGGAAACCCGCCCCACGACAAACGATCCGAACCAGCCACCCTCCCCCCCACGGCCGAGCAGAACAGGACGTGCGAAAGGGAGATGAATTGGGCGACGCGGCCGAGGCGGACGTGCGACAGGCTGGAGCAGGTCAAGGTCGGCATCAAGCTCGCTCCCGGCTTCCTCGAGGGCACCTGGGATTGCCTCGGCCTCTCCTTGCCCGGCCTCGCCGGTCCCTATCCTCAGGCGATTGCTTGGAAACCGGACAGCGGCACCGACAATTGGGCGACGCTCGACTTGGACCGTTGGCTCGGCCCCCGCACCGCCAGCATCAGCATCGATAAAATAACTCGCGTCAATCTCACCGTCGAAAATTGCGGCAACTACATCGGCATCCACAACGACGCGTTCAAGGTCGAAGGTACGACGAGCCCGCCATGCCGAGCGTGCGGAAGCTGACGGCTGACGACGGTTCGCAGAGGCCTACATACAGGCCAAGTGCGTCGACAGCGGCCGCAATGCGAGCTTGGTCTACAGCAGCATCGCCGGCGAGTATCATCACTCGAGGCACGGCCCCATACTGGAAATGGGCCCGGCCGAGACCTTTACCTATCTCCAGGTGCGTCCCGAGTGGTGGGTCATCACGCCCAGGTGCCAGACCGTTCGCATGGTGGAGGTCGAGTTCCAGCTCGGAAGCAATATGCTGCACACCGACGGTGGCACCTGGGACGTCATCGCCCTATCCTTGGGCACCCTCAAGACCGTTCCCCTCGTCGCCCGGCCGAAGGCGGGATCCGTCATCACCGACAACCTCGATCTCGTCACGCTCTTCGGCTCGCTCGAGGTCGACATTCGCGACATCACGAGCATCAATCTCATGTCCATCCCCGGAGACGGCGATCAGTGGCGCTTCCACGGTACGTAACCTGCCCCGTTGCCCATCGCACGAGCGGCCGCTCACGCCGTCACTCTAGGCATCACGCTCAATGCCCGCTGCGCCGACGGGTCGGGAAAGATCCAGCTGACAAAGTACTCCCACGTGGACGAGTGGGTGAAGTATAACGCGACGGAGCAGTTTGTCTGGTCCGGCAACGTCACCGTCGGGGACTGGGAAGATATGGCGTAGAGGACGGGACCGAGGGGGGGACGGTGTGGCGCCGCAAGTGTACCGGATGACCCGCGGCACGTCCATCGTGTCTCGTGCGACGAGCCGCAGCGCCGGACCGGCCGCGACCCCACCAACCGATCCCGAGCGGGGCCGGCCCGTCCTGGCGGCGTATCACCGGCCCCGCGCGCACACCAAGTATTACTTACGGTGCAGTACACATACCAGCGCCGGCGTACGGGGGTTGCCATCGATTCGAGCACAACATGTAGTGCTTGTAGCAGTCCATGTGCCCGTCCGCACAGAGTCCTATAATTCGCGTACATGACCAATCCGTGTACATGAACGGAAGCAGCAGTGCATGTGCATGTGCCCAGCGTGTGCGAGCATGTACGAGTACCTTTTTTCGTACATCGATTCGCCGTGCAAGTGCTGCAGCGGCTGCTTGTGCTGTGGTGGTGCCGTAAGTACTTGTGCAGTATGCAAGTACCGAGTGCGTGCGTGCGCTGTGGTGGTGCTGTATGCAAGTACGGAGCGCCTGTGCTGTGGCGGTGCTGCATGCAAGTACGGAGCACATGTGCTGTCGTGGTGCTGCAAGTAAGCGAGTACGGGTACCCGGTTTCCGAGCGCGTGTGCTGTCGTGGTGCTGCAATCATGCAATTACAGTGTGCTTGTGCTGTCGTGGTGCTGCAAGTATGCAACTACAGTGTGCGTGTGCTGTCGTGCCGCATTCAAGGACGGAGTGCATGCGCTGCAGTGCCAGGTAAGTACAGCACATTGCCTACTAGACCTAGTAGTAATTACTGGCAAGTACGGAGTACAGCGTTGCTGTGTTGCGGCGGTGCTGCTGCATGCAAGTACAGGGTGCATGTGCTGTCGTGGTACCGCATTCAAGTACCGAGCGCATGCGCTGCAGCGCCTGGCAAGTACAGGGTGCGTGTGCTGTGGTGGTGCTGCTGATTGCAAGCATTACAGGTTGCACGTGCTGTGGTTCCATGTATCGAGTGCATGCGCTGCAGTGCCTGGCAAGTACAGGGGGCGAGTGCTGTGGTGGTGCTGCTGAGTGCAAGCGTTACAGTTGAGTGCAGGTTGCAAGTGCTGTGGTGGCGCCTCTTCCAAGTGCCTACCGAATGCAAGCGCTGCAGTGCCTGGCAAGTACAGGGTGCGTGTGCTGTGGTGGTGGTGCTGATTGCAAGTATTACAGGGCACGTGCTGTGGTGGCACCTCTTCCACGTACCGAGTGCATGCGCTGCAATGCCTGGCAAGTGCAGGGTGCGTCTGCTGTGGCGGTGCTGCTGGGTGCAAGCATTACAGGTGCGTCTGCTGTGGCGATGCTGTATTATGCAAATACCGAGTACAGAGTACTGTACCGGGTTGCATGTGTGCAACTGCGGGGTACGCTCCTGTGCCGCGTCACCCTCCTTCGACGACGGCTTCATCCTGCCCACGCCGGAACCATGCACAAGGCCGCGCGCCTCTTCCTCGCCGCCTGCCTCTCGCTGCTGCTCCTGCGCCGCCGCGGCTGGCTCTCCTCGACTCTCCTCGACTTTCCTCGACTTCTTGGCCACCCTCGCGCCCGCCCGCCTCCTCCTGGCCGTCCTCTGTCTCCTCTCCGCCGCGGCCCTGTACTCGACCTTTCTCTACCCCCATGTCCTCTCGCCCCTGCGCCGTCTGCCCGAGCCGGCTGGCGGCCACTGGCTGCTGGGACACGGCCTCGACATTGACCGGTACGGGCTCGGCGTCCTCGCCCGCAGATGGTGCGCACCTCTCCCGTCCCCTTCCGCCTCGCTTCGCCTCCCTCTCGATGCCGTCCCTCTCGATGCCGTCCCTCTCGATGCCGTCCCTCTCGATGCCGTCCCTCTCGATGCCGTCCCTCTCGATGCCGTCCCTCTCGACCCTGTCCCTCTCGACCCTGTCCCTCTCGACCCCGTCCCTCTCGATCCCCTCCTTCTCTATCCCCTCCCTCTCGATCCCCTCCGGGTGACCCCCGTCTCCGCCGTCGCCGCCCGCCGCTCACGATATCGGCCCTCGCCTGCAGGATTGCCGAGTTCGAGAATGACGGGCTCATCCGCGTGCGCTGGTTCTTCAACCGCGAGTTCGTCGTCCTCACCTCCCCCGCGGCCCTCTCCGAGGTTCTCGTCACCAAGAGCTACCTCTTTGAGAAGCCGCGCTTTCTGCGCGAGTACCTCGCCTTTGCCCTCGGCTGGAGCGTCCTGACCGTCGAGGGCGACGAGCACAGGCGCCAGCGCCGCAACCTCATGCCCGCCTTCGCCTTCCGCCACGTCAAGGACCTCTATCCCCTCTTCTGGGCCAAGTCGCGCGAGGTCACGCGCGCCATGACCGACGCCTGTCGCGCCGCCGGCCGCGCCGACCTGCACGTCGACCTCTGGGCCTCGCGCGTCACCCTCGACATCATCGGCCTCGCCGGCACCGGCCTCGACTTTGGCGCCGTCCGCGACGGCGACGGCCCGCTGACGCGCAGCTACCAAGGCTTCCGCCCCTCGCCCGAGGACAACATGCTCATCGCCCTGCGCGTCTTCCTCCCCGCGAGCCTCGTCGCCGGCCTGCCCCTGCGCAAGAACCGCATCGTCGCCGCCTCGACCCGCAGCCTCCGCCGTGCCTGCGAGAACATGATTCGCCGCAAGCGCCGGAGCCTGGCCGACGACGAGCCCGCCGCCCGAGACATCCTCTCCGTCGCCCTCGCGAGCGACACCTTCTCCGACGAGAGCCTCGTCGACCAGCTGCTGACCATGCTCTCCGCCGGCCACGAGACCACCTCCTCGGCCCTGACCTGGGCCGTCTACATGCTCTGTCGCTTCCCGACCGTGCAGAGCCGGCTGCGGGACGAGGTGCGCCAGAGCCTGCCGTCGGTCGACGACGACGCGCCTGTGACGAGCGACGTCATCGACGGCCTGCCTTACCTCAACGCCGTCTGCTGCGAGGTCCTTCGCATGTGCCCGCCCGTCGCCCAGACGCTGCGCGTCGCCACCTGCGACACCACCCTCCAGGGACGCTTCGTGCCGCGCGGCACCATCGTCATCATGGTCCCCTGGGCCAACAATCTCGACCCCAAGCTCTGGGGCCCGGACGCGCACGAGTTCAAGCCCGAACGGTGGCTGGTCGGCCCGAGGGCCTCGAGCGGCGGCGCCTCGAGCAACTACGCCTTCATGACCTTTCTCCACGGGCCGCGGAGCTGCATCGGCTCGAGCTTCGCCAAGGCCGAGATGGCCTGTCTGCTGGCCGCCTGGGTCGGTCGCTTCTCCTTTGAGCTCAAGGACAAGTCGCTCATGGACGAGCGCAACGTCCGCGTCGAACCGAGCGTCACCGCGAAGCCCGCCGGCGGCCTGGAAGTCACCGTGACCGTCGTCAAAGGCTACTGATTGCTCGCTCCCTCCTCGTCGATCGCTGCGGTCCAGTGTCGGGTCTCCTCTCCGCCGGCCCATCATCGATCAAGGGCAAGTCTCCCGTGGGCGGACGCAACGTCCGCGTTTGAACCGAGCGTCACCGCGAGCCCGCCGGCGGCTTCAATGTCACCGTCACCGTCGTGCAAGGCACCGATGGCTTCCTCGCCCGTGTCGTCCTGCGCCGATGGCCATGTCAAGCGTCTGGCCTCTTCTCCTGCCGGCCATGCATCCTTCATGTTTCGATAGTCCATGTGTCGTCTCCATGGCGCAGAGACGGTTCAGAGAAGAATAAAACCCCCACGGAACCTCGCAGATGTCTCCTGCTGCCTGCATGCATCCTGCATCGTGCGCTGAAACGGGTGGCCGAGACCGAGAACGCGGGCGCCAACGGCGACCCAGCCCGAACTGGTGAGTGATGGCCGTCAATCCCGTCGACATGCATATACGTGCTTGATGTTCGTGTGCTATGGTGACCATGATTTTATTTGTTTCTCAATTTCGACTCTTGTTGCACCCTCCGGAACCGCAGCGCTCTGGTTCATCCGCCTCCGCCAAGTCCACCGCAGAGCGGGCCGATCCGGTCCGGTCCGATCCGGTCCGACCCATCCCAGGTATTATCATGCGTTCCAGCACAACACAAAACGTTTACAGTATTGTCTTCGCCACCGCGTTACCGCACAAACTCCCGTAAAATCACCACTGCCAGCGGTATGAGCGATTCGCACAGCACACTGGTTGGTCTATTGGACTGTCCCTTTCTCGGATGGATGTCTCGTCCGGAGGGAGGGAGTCATGGATGATGCCCCCGAGCACTGGCCTCGTTTCTTTTCACCATCACCCTCTTGTCATGGACAAAATGCCGTTTCTCGCCGCTTCAAGCATCGAGTCGGGGCCGGGAGTCTCTCCGTCATCCCCAGCCAACCCTCCATCCCCCGTCTGTTAGGCCCGAGCCTGCTGATTGTCCTCCGTCTGGGGCGTAACTTGGGCTGGCTCGTCTCTCATTGCCACCGCAGATCGCCCTCTCGTGCGTCACTTTGCCGTGCGCCCTCAGCAACTGGCTGAACTTACGTAGTTCCTCGTCGCTCATGACGTTGTTGTTACCGATGACCGGCTTCCGGCGCCCTGGGGGGCTCGCTTTCCTCTTGCCCAGCAATCTCGTTGTCGACGTATAGGTGTCCCGAAACCATCCGACGCATTCGCAATGGGCTACGGGATGAGGTCGTAACCTTCTTCCTCGGCTCCGGAGACACCATTCTCCTCCTGCTCTTCTGGCCTGGGCGCCTGCGTATCGGCCCTGCTCCGTGGGCCTTTGGCAGCCATGAGAGAGTAGAGGACGCGTCGCCTAGTCGGCAGGCGGTAGCAGGAGGAGCCTCTTGCTTTGGCCTCGCACCAACCGTACTCCGTCCATGGGCAGCCTTGATTCACTTCGAAAAGAAAAACGTGTTGCCGCCAGTGTCCTTGCGAATCTCGCTGGAATAGTCCTTCTCGGGATCAAACTCTTGCCACGTGCTGGCCGGGTAGATGTGCTTGTTCCTCTCGTACCACCTGCGGTCGACCACCTTGGTCACCGACGGGTCGTCGCCGGCACCCTCGAGGCTGCTGACGGCTGGAAGCAACGCCGCTGCGGCTGCTTTCGACGCAGGCGTGATGAGCCGGTCCGTTTCCATACCAGTGGCGCATGGGGCGGCGTTCGCCGGCGGCTCGTCGCTGTAGTCGAACAGGCGACGACCGCCAGGCCCGACGCTCTTGTTCATGATGAAGAAATAAAAGTCATAGTGCTGGCGAGGTGAGCGGGCGCGCATTCATGTCGGGAGAAGGTTGAACGTACATGAGGGATGACGACGGTGTCTCGTACGAGCATGAGGTCGTCGACGCCGACCCTCGCCCAGGAACGCTTCGCGTTGGCTTGGTCCCCGACGCCCAGTTCGGCGCCGACCTTGCGGCTCTTGTCGAGGAAGACCCAGACAAAGTCGCCCTTTTTCATCCGGACCACTCCTCCGGGCGTGTTGGCGCCGTCGTAAAAGACAAAGGGAATCGCCACCTCGGCCGCCTTGACGGTTTCTTGCACCTGCGCAAACTCGCGTCGCAGGGCCTCCCGCTCGGCCGCCTCTCTGCGCAGGGCCGACTTCATGACTGCCTTGGGAACCATGCCCGCGGCCGCGTTGGGCCTGATTCTCGCCCTCGGCGCGTCGCCATCGGCTGCTGCCGATTCCTTTGCTGCCGCCGGGCTTGAGATGGTGCCCGCGTCAGCTTTGTCGCCGTCGCCGTCGCCGTCGCCGTCGCCGCCGTCGTCGTCGTCAAACGAGAGCAGCTTCTTCGCCCGCTTCTTCTTCGTCTTCTTCTTGTCGCCGAGTGGCAGGGCAAAGGGCGAGTCGCTGCCGTTGTCGGGCGTCGCCGTGTTGGACCGATCCGGCGTCGACGTTCCGGAGAATGCTGCCTCGTGTGCCTCACGTTCCTGCTGCTCGAGAACCTCGGCGCGCCGCTTGCGAAAATCGGAGAGGGCGACAAGGCCGACCGTGTTTGTCGACAGCCGCTCGTGCGTCGACTTGTTCTGCGGCGCGAAACGCGAGGCCGCCTTGTCGGACATGTCGTGCTGATTACCGGCAGTCTTTGTCGCGGTGGTGGTGGAATGGCAGAGTGAGCTTGCGTTTGTTCCGAGTTCGATGCGCCGTCGAGAGCTTGGCGTGTACAGTAACGAGCCGCCTCTAATGCACTGTGCTCTTCGGTAAATAGCGCACAGGACGCACAGTGTGACGAATTATCCCCAACCCAAACTGAACCAGCCTCCGTCTAGTCCCCGTACAAAGAGTGAAAATCAAGAACAGACTCGTTTTCGGGCAACATGATCAATCTCTATCCACCTTGCGCCTTTATGGGAGCCGTTTTTCTTGCCTCGTGGCCTGCCCGACAAGCGAGTTGGTCGTGTCGTCGGCATACCGCTTGTACGCCAGTTTGTAGCTCTCGTCGTCGCTACAGGTTTCCGACACGCTCCGTCGCTCGTCCAATGCCTCCATCCAGGTGGCCCATCTTTCCCAGAGCCCCCCCTTCTCTTTTGGCATGCCAAGTCCTCCGGGCTTGTAGTGATCAATCAGCCACAGTCGCTTTGCCCATGGGGCGAGACTGACGTCGACGAGACTGATGCCGTCACCAAGGAACCAGGGTCCAGCTGGGTCCATCTCCTCAGTGAGGAGCTGTATATGGCCCAAGAGCTCGGTCCGGGCTTCGTCCATGGTGTACGGCTTTTCCGGCGTGTGCTGCAGGACCCTGTAGAAGCTCGGGATTATCCTCGTATTGATATGATGCATCCAGAAGCGGGCCCTTGCTCGCTCATAAGCATCGGCCGGCAGAAGAGCAGGCCCATGCTTGGACTCGTCCGAATAGGCCTCTTCCAGATACTCGCAGATGATGGCGCTCTCTGCAAGCGGCTTCCGCTGCTCGTTGCCTGCGCCGCCGCTGGGCAGGGCGAGGGTTGGCACGAGCCCGCGGGGGTTCAAGGCAAGAAAGGCGGGCTCCTTGCGGTACGGGTTAATCTCGACGTATTGATGGCCAATCTTCTTTTCGCAAAGCGTGATCCAGACTCGCTGGACAAAGGGACAGAACCATGCGCCGTAAAGCTTCAGAGCATGCTCGTCATCGTGGCGCCTCGCGAGCTGGGCGGCCGGCCCCGTCGCCTCGGAGGGGAGCGAGGTGTCGACGTTGCCAATGACCATGGTTGAAAGCAAGATGCAAGATGCAAGATGCAAGATGCAAAATGTGCGGTGATGAAATGGATCGATCCGCGTGCGATTGCGTCTTCCTCAAGGCGGCGGATGTTGGCTGGAGGTGAATGCCTAAGGCTGCGGGAATGATATCGATTACTACTCCGTATTACTAGTACAACTACAATACTGTACAAGTACCAACCAGTAACAGAGGAAAACAGCAGGTGCGACCGAGTGTCCCGAATGGCAACTACCCCGCAGACGCAGCGTGACGAGGGATGGAAACAGAAGGAGCAACAACATCTCGTTCGTTCCTTCCCTCGTCCCAATCCAGGTCTCGCGATAGGGAAAGAGCACCCCTCATCTCATTCACCTCGTCTCGATCCGGCAACAGCTGGAATGGCTGCAACAGCTTCCACACGCAGAGCTTCCACCCATAGAGCTCCCGTCCACGCAGCGTCCATCGACGAAGCTTTCACTTTGTTCCTCATCCATCAACCCTTCACGGCTTCGTCCCTTTCATGCTTCGTTACCGAGGCTTAATCCTTCTTGTCGAGCTTGTCGAGCCTCGCCTTCTCATACGAGTATCCCATCCAGGTGGCGACCAGGTTGGCGAGGAACAGGACGCCGTTCGGCCCAATCGGCCAGCCGTTGTCCCATTCGGGATCCATCCACGCGCTGTCGGGGTAGAAGATGGCCGAGAGGCCCGAGACGGCCGTCAGAGAGCCGACGACGGCGGCCATGAAGAGCGAGTCCTTGCCCGCCGCGGCGGTTGGGTTGCGTCGGTGCAGCAGATACGTCGACGTCAGCGCCGACAGGACTCCAAACGACAAGGTTTGTCCGCTGTGGAACTTGGCGTGGCGAGTCCAGTGTGGGTTGAAGGTGTGCGTGTCGTTCCACGACGCCAGCACGACAAAGGTGGCGAAGAAGATGTTGTTGCCCGCCATGAGGCCGCGAGGCCGCGAATCGAAGAGGCCCGGCATCTCGAACGCGATGTTGCCGACACGATGCTGGCAATGGAGATGATTCCTCGACCAAAACGGAAAGTAGGCCCGTGTGTGTATCTGTATCGGTATCGGTATCTGTTCGAGTCGGCGTGAGCGGGAATAGGCAAGCTAATCTCTCCCTCAACAGCCCGCGACCGAGGCCAACCATCGAATTATATACATTGGATTCGACGGGTGCCGACGACCAATTCCCCTCCATCGTTCGTCGACGCAGTTGAGACACCCTCCGAGGCAACGACCGAAAAGCAATGACAGAATGGCTTGCGGGGTGTGAGCCACCGGAAATCGATTCGTCTGGACCTGCAGCCTACCGCCCTCTGGCCACCGAGTATTGCTGGCCGGTAAATGCTTCCTCCCAATGGCTTCAGCTCTTCGTGGCCTGGCGCAAGCCGCCTGTCTTACCCAAGCCCACAATTGAAACTAGCCCGCCCGTCACCTGGGCCGACAGGTTGGGCTCAAACGTCTGTGCTGGGAAGTTCCGCACCACGCTCCTTGCAGCATTCCAGCTGATCGGTTGTCGGTCGGTGCCTTGATACCTATACTAAACGTATGAATCCTGCTAGGCTGCTCGACACTTGGTGCACAATGGACGCCACGTCAGGCCCGCTGGCCATGACGGCACTGACGGCCAATTCTCACATACCATGCCATGCTTCCTTTCTTTCGACAGCCCCGATTACGCTCGCTTCCGGCGAGTATGTCAACTTGTTACATACAAAATGTGAAAGATGCACGGAATAAAGTTGCCCCACTGCCACGACCACAGTAAATGAGTACCAGAAACGGTCGGCCTTGACAATGGTGCTAGTATAAGTCAGCGGTCCGGCTTCATGTAGATGTTATTCTACCACGATCAGTCGAGGCCAAGAACACTATCGTGCGGCAACGTGGAATATAATTTTATGCGGTTTCACAGCCTAACAAGGATATGGGGAAAAGACATTGCGCTCTATTCAATGGCGAGCTTCTCTTCTCCCCTTCGGAACAGCCTTGCAGGGCAGGCTGTTGCTGGCAAACGGGCTAAACATTCTCCGCCAATATATGAGCTGATCCGTGCTGTTGACTTCCTCGCAGTATTGGTGTCAAACGCCTTATAGGTCAGGCATGCATCGACAATGGAGCCTCAACTTGCGGTGCTTCAAATTTCGGCAGTGAATTGTCCGGCGCGGTTTCCAGCCGATCGGTAAATTATCTCGCGAATCCCTCCCGTCAAATTCACTGCATTGCCAAGTCACTCGACAGCCTCTGCGGTAGGCATCCGCGCCTCTCTCGTGTCGATTCATTTATCCAAGCGAGCTCTATATATACAACCACTCCCAGACGCTTGTGGAAGAGCCAAACAGTTTCCATGACAATCGATTACGACCTTACACTCACGTCCCACGCTACGTCCGTTGCCAGCGTTGAATCGATCCCAGAAGGAAAGTTGACATCGTTCCGCCGAAACAATGGCCTTCACTGTTGAACCTGACGCCAACCTGCCCCAACTGATGTCTCATCTGGAATTGCTCGAGGAAAATGACCAGATGACAGGCCCAAGCGAGATCCAGAGCACGCCGATTTTCACAGAGTCGGTCCGAAAGTTTGGCCTGTCCTTGGCCAAAAACCCGTTTGTGCAGTACGGTCTCCTCGGTGGCGATACCAACAGAATGATGTCAAACGTGTATACGGCTAGCATGGTGTCGACTGATAATGATCCCCGCCTGTACTACAACGTCACCGCGCCGTCGAGCGTTTTCATCTGCGGCAGCCAGGGCTCTGGGAAGAGCCATACTCTCAGCTGCTTGCTGGAGAACTGTCTCATTCCGACAAAGGCGAACCAGCTGCCGCGACCGCTGACCGGCATCGTATTTCATTACGACACCTTCTGCTCCGACAATGGCGGATCCCCCAGCGAGGCGGCGTACTTGTCTTCCAACCCTGACATCAACGTCAAAGTTCTCTGCCCTCCAACGAACATCGACCAAATCAAGGTCAGCCAAAGGATTGCCCTCTCACCCTCTCCCCACTGCCCGTCCACGCCATGCCAGGTCCGCGAGCCTAACTGAAGAGTTGTAAGCAGAGAGTATACAGCCGACTGCCCAACGTCAAGGTGGAAGAACTCCGATTTGACCAGGCCGACCTGAACACGAAGCGGATGCTCGATCTCATGGCCGTCAGCTCCGTCCAGGGAGGGATGCCCTTGTACCTCCATGTCATCACCAGAATCCTCCGCGAGCTGCGGATCATCCAGCAGAAAAAAAGAGGAGCCTTCGAGTATGCGGCTTTCAAGAGAGCCATTGACGGGGAGGAACTGACGCCCGGCCAAAAGGGCCCTCTCCAACAGCGGCTTGAGACTCTTGAGAGTTTTATGGTGGAGGAGCAAGTGTCTAGGTCATTCTTCGCCACCAAGAAAAAGAATCACGCATCTCTCTTTGCGAGCAGAGGCAATGACTGGACGCCCATGGTATGCTGTCTTTTGTTCGCCGTGTCTGGTAAAATCGGCTACAGCATGTACCCTTCTGATTAGTAACGTTCGTCATAGGCCGGGCAGTTGACAATCATCGACCTTTCATGCCCCTGCGTCACGGCAGAGACAGCATGCGCACTCTTCAACATCTGCCTTTCCTTGTTTCTGGAGCAGAAAGCGGATATTGGCCGCGTCGTGGCCCTTGATGAAGCCCACAAGTACATGACCGACTCTGCCGAGTGTGCGACCTTGACGGAGACGCTCCTGGCAACAATCCGGCTTCAAAGACACTTGGCCGCTCGAGTCATCATCTCGACACAGGAACCTACCATTTCCCCGAAGCTTCTAGACCTGTGCTCCATCACCATCGTTCACAGGTTTTCCTCTCCGGATTGGCTGCGTAGCCTCAAAGGCCATCTGGCCGGCGCCTCGGCCATCGGCCCTGGCTCGACTGGTGATGGCGAACAAACTCGCACCATCTACCACGACGCAACTTCCGAGTTATTCTCACAGATTGTGGCACTGCGGACTGGCGAGGCGCTGCTGTTTGCCTCGAGCGCCATTCTTGCCGTCTCGGAACCCGTCAATGGTGGCGCCAACGAACTGAAGCCGTGTGATTCCGACCCAAGTCTACGAAACTCTGGGGTTGCTGATGTCAAGAAGAATATCGACCATGAGTTTGATACTATTGCTTCAGACACCCCCAAGCCGTCTCAACGGCCTCGCATTGTCCGGCTCGAGCAGGGCGTGTTGAGGCTTCGCGTGAGGCAGCGAATCACCGAGGATGGCGGCCAAAGCATCATGGCAGGTTGATTGCACGTCCATTTCCAAGATCTTGATAGTTTGCTTGGAAACCTCCGCATGGATGAAGATCGTGCTGCGAAACTAGGGTGAGTGAATGGTGATGGCATTCACGCCTGCACGATGGATATTGGACGGACAAGGTAGCAATGGACGGAGGCTCACGGCCCAGGCTGCATATGCTGTGGAATAATGGCACAGGGACATGATTGGGATGGGCTAATCATGACTAGACCTGGATCTGGGGGTTTGGACTGTATGTAGTCTTAGTCTGAACAATGCTTCATGTCGTAGCCATGCATGACGCTCTCCATACATAGCCCCTGGGTTTCACTGTATGGCCTGGCACTTGATACTCTTGAAGAATTAGAATGGCAAAATAGACATGCCACATTCTCTCTGGCACAATTCTTCAAGACAGTGGGCTTATTTTGTCACATTTGCTACTGTCCATAGAATAGAAACTTGCTGTATGGACATCTGGGGCGGGGGCATGGTATCTCGACAATGAAACATCCGTATGATACTCTTCTCTCGGCAGATTGTCATGACATTCCTGGATCAATTCCAACAGCGCGGTCCTTCAAGCAGGGATTTGATGATGTACATTAAATCCGCACGTGCTTCGAGCATGCATAGGCGCAAAAACAGCGGTTGATTGCCCTGTCGACAACGAAGGTGGCATCACGACGACTAGGGAAAGTCTCAATCGAGCTTTGAGCTGATTTGTGTGCGGCGATGAGCGGAAGTAGCTTCAACCGGAGGCTCAAAGTTTGAGAAAAGAGACTGCACAAGACCAGACAGGAGCGAACATGGTCGATAATTCAAGCGGCCGATGACAACTGACAGCAATGTAAAACCCGATTCACGAACATGGCTTGTGCCGAACAGCTCGTGAAACGCAGGATCAGATGCAGTGAAAGAAGCCTTGATTTCCAAATGTGCGCCTGAAAAGGCTACTCGGTTTGAGAACAAGTGTGAAAGTTTCCTTATCATTGCTGTGTTCGAAGGCTGCTGATGACGAACAAGTCCAGAGTTGGTTTGTTCCCAAAGTACTCAGAAACACATACACATATTCACATACATACATACATGTATATATATATGGGTATGTTTGTCGTAGGTGAAATGGCTGGCTTGTCGTAGACTTCGTCTTCACGACCATCTGAGCTTGTTGACTCGGACAAGACAGGCTCTCCTATTCAACGTACCTTTACTCACCAGACAAATTTCTCTCGTGCACGCGCACACCAGCCCGCAGCATAGAGCTAGCCATGAATATCCAGACGGCTTCCAACGTGCTGGGAGGCACCCTTTCGGTTGAGCTCGTTATTGAAATTTTCCTCAACATCACATCGATACGCGATCTCGGACATCTATTCACGGCATCTCGCTTCCTTTATCGATGCTTTCTTAGTCGAAAAAGACAAATCATCTTCGCCGTCTTGCAGAACGAACTCGGACCTGTCCTGACCGATGCCCGCTTTCTCGAGCGTTTTCCTTACAAGGGCCCCGAGCAGGCATATCAACCGTCGGAGCATCGTGACTGGATCCACGATATGACCGCTCGATATATGGGCATGCTGTCACGAGGGGCCGACGACCCGAGGAGAGAGGATGCTCACACGTTGCCGACGGCGGATGAGTTGGATGCCCTCTGCTTCACGCTGTCCGCCATGAACTTTCTCTCCGACGTATACTTTGCGGCGCAGCGACGTTGTTTTGGAGGGGCCGTGGCTGCTGCTGCACCTCCTTCTCGTACGGAACGCTTGCGAGTGCTTCGGGCATTCTACCGGCGTCAGATCGTTTGCAATGCATGGGCGCCAAAGATGGGCGACAGCATCTGGACCCACCAGGACTCGGTTGCCATCAGCAACACGAATGGTGACAATGGGGTTCGGCTAGGCCTCTTCGCCGCCTTTGAACCATGGGAGCTGCAGCAGATCGAGCACGTCCACGTATTCGTCATCCATCTGTGCACCGCCCTCGTGCTCGCCAGCGAGCGGCATGACGGGGAAGTGTTTGGGGCCTTGTTCGTGTGTCCGATGCAGCTGGCACTCTACATGTGGACGCATCCGACCGTGCAGGAGGCGGCGATGGCCGACCTGCCTTGGTCTTGGCAACCTCCGGGTCGAGGAGGAGGTGGAGATGTCGAGAGTGTGGCCATGCAGTATCGAGATGGCCTATGTTGCCTCGGACTCGGGTGGCAGTTCTACTTGCGAGAGAGATTACCAGACCCGGTAAGAGATTGGCGCGAGGCGGAAGAGAGGATTGAGTTTACCGGCGACGACGTCGACTTGCCCCCGTTTGGCTGGGTGCACTTGCTCAATGGCCGGTACGTGAGCTGGTTTGGTGAAGGGCTTCAGTGCGTAGCCGGTGCCGGCGTGACGGAGGGCAACGGGCTGGAGGAGGTGAAGTCGAATTTGGTCCTGTGGAGGGAGTCTGGCTTTGCGCTGTGGGATCGAAGCCGGGTCGAGGCCATGGTGCAGCTGGGCCGATGGAGACATCTGCAGGCCGGTTGGATTCTATCCGATGCCAATGCCATCGTTCCATGGGGACAGCAAGACAGCGGTTTGGTGGTGCTGGTGGACCGGGATGCGGAAGAGGCGGCCGAGTCTCGCGTTTCGGTGTGGAATCGTCGAGATTTGAACCGGGTGGTGCAGACTTTCCGGCGGCAGAGATTTACGCCGCCCGAATGGAGAACGAGGCCGGGTGTTTCATCGCAGCTGGACTCGGGTTCGCACCAGGACTCCACGTCGGACTCGGATTCGGAAGAGGACTCGGAGGAGTCGGGGTATGAAAGCGAAGCATCGTAGCTCCGTAGCGATTCTGGCCCAATGCGCATCCCATTCATCGTTGCTTCCGTCTCTCTTCGTCTCGTGGCTCTAGAGGCCGCCATTATTGAGGACACACACTCGGAAAGACTAGCGAGGAGTTTTGAGAGGACGAAACTATTTGTGCCCACGCGGAGTCACCCGAATGCGCCTGACAAGCCTCCGTTTGAGACGGTCGTTTGCCTGATGACTTCGCCTCTGGACAAGCTGAGCGATCTGTTCCACAAATTTCCTTAGAATGATGTCCAGAGACTAATGTATTGCCGTGTGAGAACTTGACGAGTGGAACTGGCGTTTCTGATGGTTTGTGTTACCTCTGTGAAGGCCATGCAAGCTAACATGGGTTAAAAATATCCCTGAAAACTATACTCCGCCTTACTTGGTAGGCTCAGTAATAATAATATTACGTCAAGAAATATCCTAGTAAGATTTTTACTAGTCTTATAGACTAGTATACTTAATCGCATCTCACATTGCCTCTAATATGTCCTCGACCGTTGTATAGTCGCCAATAATATAGCCGGCTAGTAAGATAACAAGGCAGGAATAAATTCTATTCTCCTATAGGTACTCGCTATAAGTGTATAAGCTCGACGTAGTCGTAGCGATAGATAACTATAAGCCCAGGGAAAACTAGGGACTCCTAACTAGCGCCGAACATGGTCAAGCAGTAGCCTCCGACTTACTCTCTCCGATCCGCGTGCTCTAGAGTGCTAGTATATTAAACTTAGTTCTTTAGAGTACGAACGCAATACGGCTCGGACGCAAACGACTAAAGAAAATCCGCAGCCGAAGGTATAGCGTCGGTTATAATAATCTATCGTTTTGATATTACGTAGCAACGGGTTGACTCTTTTGCTACTCGTTGGCTTGACCTACTTCGAGGGGAAGCCAACTTTCGGGTCCCCCTCTAATAGTTAGCACGCAAATTGCGTGAGAGCCTGTAAATGACCTCTTCAAACGACGACTCGACGGCGTCAACTGGCCCCTCAGTCGAGTAGTCGAATTCATCCTTTTCGTAATCAGGCGTGCCAGTCCCTACGCGTTGTAACCTCGATCGATCGAATTGTCATCTCGCTGTAGTACTCGCTTGGCGGCCACTCTATTTGCTCGAGCGGCTTAGGTAGACGTTACGCGTTACGAACGGCTTCCTCACGCGATGGCCGGGTATCGATATAGAAGGTAGGAGAAGCTGGTACGTTATTTAGCTCCCTGTATTCCTCCTTTTGGGTCTCAAGGCCAATGAATTCCCGGTCTCGTTCGGTGTAGGCAAGCCAGTGTTGAAAACGATGGAACTTCTCGCCTGTACCGTCAGTAACGTCATTCACCTTGTCGGTCCGCCACGCTGTTTTTAGCTCTTTGATCCTATCGTCAAGCCACTTAGCTATCGTCTTGAGCTCTGCTTTGTGTCACTCTCTTCTTCTTTAGCATCTGTTTTACGCTGTTGGCAAGCCCGTGAAAATCTTAATAATAATTTCAATGGTTGTTTTCTTAGTATTAATGTTTTTGTTCCACGGAGGAAATAAGTTTCTACTTTACTTCATGTAAGAGTACTTGTCCTGAAGTTGAGGAGAAAGTGACACTACCGAAGACGGAGGTGTTCCCGAAGGACTCACATAGTTGCTACGACACATAGAGAGGTGTTTGGGGTCCATAGGTCAAATAGTCATCATCTTCTTCAGCACTGCTTAATTTACTTGGGATCTTTTGTCAATTTGGCATAACCGTCTATTGCTCTGATTGGCACCCCTCCCAATTCGATACATCGTTACAGCGTTCTGCATGGCTGTATAGAACTCCTAATAGATAGCTATTTCGATTTAATAACGAAGGGGGCAAGAAAAGAGATGCTATTTAGACAATCGCCTATAAAATACCATGTAAAAGAATATGGGCCGTCGCAATAGGATTGCGAGAGAGCGGGATAGCAAGTCGGAGGTCCAGGGTTCGCGATAACCGTCATTAACATCAGCTCAATTTCTACTTTAGTCAACTTGAGAGAGGTAGTGCCGACCGCAGCAAGCGATAACTGATTTGCCGGGGTTAATCAGCAGTACTGATTTGGCTTGGGACCGACAAGTCAGTTAGATAATGTTCAGTCTCGTCCAACCCAGCTCTGGAGTAGTTATTCTTTGTTAAAGGAACCCGGTTGAGGAAAGAATACAAAGTAGGATGCTCGCAGCTCGGAAGTTGCGGGCCCGCAGACTTCTCAACAAGCAGTACTGATTGATAAGGCCTATACTAATACTGATTGATTGATTATTATATTACTGATACTTATTGCTTAGCTTATCAGTAAGTACAAAGTCATGACATAGTTGTGCTAGCAGCGCGAGTGTTGTCGTCGCTTCTAGTATTCTCAGTCTAATTGTCATCGTCTCGCACTACATTCACCCTTCCGAATAAGGTCGTTCTTGTTCCAGCCTCCAAGACACTCCGTCATCTCAATAGTCTCTGCCACGAGGCGTGCACGGTCATACGAAACAGTACGCCAAGCACCTGAGAAGACGCGTTCGGCCTTGTCCGACATAGGCGCAATCGAAAGTGCGTTAATAGCCATATAATGTAGCCGCGGGTATTCCATCTTTGCTCCTCCCTGGTCCACCATTCAAGGGGGCTAACTGCGATCTTGCAAGGAGAGCCGTTGATAAACTTCTCTAGCTCATCCTCATCGTCACACACCTCCGTCACATCAAGCAATTGCGCTAGCTTATCATACGCTGTCATCTGGATCTCTGGAGGCTGTCCTGGACTATTGGCAACTGGAAGATCCAGTGTAGTAAATAATATAAACAATACGTATATTGGCAATATTGTGAGGGTTCCATATTGCCAATATACGTATTGTTTATGTTATTTACTACACTGACGGAGGTCGATCTCTCATCACTTCTATAACCTCTATTTATCGGGTTCGCTCTTTATTTGATTCTGTGCTCAGGACTCCATACGGGTCACAGAGCATGTTGCCTCTGCGGTAATAATTAATTGCGCAACCTGGTATCGATTCGGCTGAACCTTGTTGACAATGACGCCGTCGCGTTCTCCCAAGAAACCACCTACTCCGTTTAGTAGTATCGAGAAGTTTCCAGCATTATTCGACACTTCAATCAAGAGATCATCATGGCAAGCTAAAAGACACTCTGCCGGCCACACTTCGTCGGTGTTTCGTCCTTGCCAACCTTGTCTCTCACGGTTCCAAGTCAGCGTGGGACCTAACCCATATTTCAAGCCGATAGTAATACTGAAAGCTTTTAGTTGTAGTTCCTTGATGCCTCGGTATTTTTCGGGCGCGGGCGGCGATGGTGTTCTGAGTCTCGTGAGACGGACTTGCGGTCTGAGCTGATGCTTGGGCTAGCGCTGTCATCAGTGAGGACCTACTGCCAAGCGCGCCATTCTCAAAGGTTCGCCGAAGAAAACCCATCTGTTGCTTTAGATTGCACGTTGCTTACCTTGCAAGGACTTTTGTCCTACACCACGGCTCATCTTGCCTTTACCCTTTGCGGCTATCAGCCACAGTATTGCACTCTTCATCACTATCGCCCCAGTCCAAACTCGATACAGAGCCCTCGTATTGTTTCATGTTAGGAATAGGGGGTGTAAATTGTGGTGTTTTTGCATGCCACATTTACGAGAAGGCGGAAGGAGGTATAGGGGTAAGGTGTTGGCTTATAGGTTTGCTGCGGAAGCTATCGACAGGATGAGTACTTTTAGAGATGGAAAAGACAATGTCATGTACTAATACAGATATGGTGCCTCTAGTTGTCGGTTATTATTGCGGTCGCCTGGTTTGTTGCAGCGTTTCATTGCTATTAGAGTCTAGCCCTTGGAAAGGGCCGAACAAGCTCTTCGCCACAGGAGCCGCAATGCGACAATTGGCCTTTCCTTGTACTATGCATGAACTACCCACATCAAGACGCGCGAGACCTAAGACGGACAACCAGAGAGAGCGCAAGAAGTGTCTCCTGCATACGAGGCGGTTAAAGATGGAATTTAGATTGTGCCTTTTGTTAAAGTACTGTACTGTACAGTACAGTGCTTCGTGGCCATTCCTTTCTTGAGGAGTCGATGCTGTCGTTTACCCACAGAGGAGATGTCCTTCTGATGATTCCTGACTGCCGTGATGACCTTCAATGTCTCTTTGTCAAATATTGGCACTCTTAGGACCGCCGTCGACTCACTGCCTCTCGGGTCTACATTCTCTAAAGCCCAAGTCCAAAATACGGCAGAGCTGAGAAAGGCTCGTACAGTACATACAGGGGAGTAGTATTTAGGCTGTCTGGTGGGTGACTCCATCTGGCCATATATAGTACTTGAGGCCGATGTGGATGTAGCGTTACAGTTGCCGCTTGCATATCACATACAACAGTCTTTTTAAAACTGACAGTATTGGGCTTAATGGCCATCTATGGCCGCTGCTGAGACATGACGCAACCCGGCTAACGAGAGTAAGCCCCGAAATCGAAGGCCATAATCATCGCGGTTGAGTGGGCTTGCGTGTAATGGCTGAGCGGCAGTGGTTGAATGACCAGAACTCTCAGACGCATGTTCTGTCCCACTTCTACGTGTGCCGCGAGCTAGATGTAACATATTTCTAGATAATAGACAAGTAGATTTTGCTAGAGGCGACGGTATAGGGATTAGACGAGAAAGTACCCGCCTCGGTAGAAAAGGCTCCAAAAACAGCTTCGGCATCGTGTCCAGATATAGGCCTTTCGTGTTCACGCTAAGACTCTATAAGATCACGATAATGAGCTCCAATCCTCCCCTTCTTGGCTTATCCTCGAGTTAATATTATCTTGATTATACTTTTGGGTTGTACAGCTGTAGCAAGCGCATATGCACCTCAATACGAAGGCCTGTGGATTGTTCAAAAAGATCAGTATGCGATCGACGCAGCACAGTACCTCGGCGTTCCTTAATTGGATCTTTCCCGGCCAGACAATTACAGTTCCATATGTTCCCTCGCTAATACCGCCGGCAATGTGGAACATCAAAACAGCAACAACGGGCTCCGAAACCTGGTGCAAGGCGCATCTTGAAATGAGTCCATCCACAACACTGACAACACGAATCGAAACCACAGCGTCATCTGGGGGTCCATCCTCGTTATATGAGCATAATATAAGCCCTTTATTGGTGACCTCTTCGCCGGAGGAAACGACGACGAAGACGACGTCTACAGTACCAAGAACTCAAGCTAGCCCCATTTCGACGGCTGTTGAGAGACACTCTTCGAGTCCTGTTGAATCAATCTCCTCGGGTACTACTCCGAGAGCTGGTTCAGCTACGTCAGCAACCAACTATGCTGGACAGGCGTCCTCGACCTGCACGTGTGCGGATCACATTTCGACGTCGCCCTCAATAACATCTACACCGTTGTCAGTCTCGAGCCCAGACAATTTTTGCATTGCAGACAAAGCTGTACATAACCACGCCGTCATCGACCCAGGTGAACAGAACTACTTGGCCGGGATTTTCTGCCAGGAGCAGAGGGATCCCTTTAACTCGAATAACCCCGAATATCTTGCGCAGTACGAAGCAGACGGCAGCTTTTACTTATACTCTTTGCATTGGACTGGTTGGAACCAAAACTGCCCTGCAGAAGGGAAAATTGATAGGACACTCTGCATGGAAATAATGAAACAAAATTTCCGCAACTGTGAGTAAATACTGCTTATATCGACGTGCAAACTAACCATTACAACAAGGCAATAACGGCGGCACTGGAGGAAGCACAGAGAAAGATTGTATTATTTATGAGTTTCGAGGTTTCCGGCCACAGAAAGCGCACACTACCACAGCAGTGTCCGCTCCTCCTTCGGCAGTGGATCAACTACGGCGGCTACAGCAACGGGTAAGTTAGACATCGCTACTGCAATAACAACGCGGACAGAGCCAGTATTATACAGATTGCTTTAGTAATTTGAGGCGTATTCGAACAAGGCCCTTGCTTCCAGCTCCCATTTTGTAAGTATTTTAGCACTCCGTGTATTGTTTATTGCATTGTGCCTATGAATCATTCTTGAATGAAGAGCCGTGATCTCGAAGGGCATTGAAGCTCCTGGCAGGACATTGAGGTCCATTGACATTGCAGACCTATATCCCGGTGCCGAGATTATAGGTATTGATCTTGGCCGTTGCGTCGGTCTTTCAAAGCAGAAATTGTCAATTTCGACTGGTTAGCTATCGTACATCATCTTATACATGATAACGGCCCAGGTTCATAGCGTCGCGCATCAGGCTTCGGAATCGATCGTACAATCGAAGAGGACGTTCCGCAACAAGGAAAGTAACGCAGCTGTCGGTGCTTCCGGTAGTTATTCGGTTGTAGCTGTTACCACAAGGGCAGGCAGCCAAATCCATCATGACAGCTATGAGTAGAATCGTGGCGAAGATATATTCGATGGTGATAGTGCATCAACGCACGGAGCGTAAGATGATGGGCACGACGCGGGAGATGGGCGCAGAAGCGTGAGATGGGCGCAGAAACGTGGTGAGATCAAGTACCCCTCAGATCCCTTCAGCAGTCAGACGCTACATATTCGTTCTCTATCACGAGAAATTATAACTCCTCTACTTTGCAATAACACTACGTTACTCACCGTCCCGGCCATACCAGGGGCTTATGGATATCCAGGAGATGAAAACATGCGGTAAATGTTTGCAAATCAATGTCGTTATTTCTTCTTGAGAATCTGGTCAGAGTGTCTCTACAAAGGCAGCCCTGGCTATAGGGAGCTGGGCGTAGGTGGCAACTGGACGGTGGGCTGCGTTGACTACAACTTGAATTGAGGGAATAGCAAATAGCGCGTTAGGCTCAACCATAGAGTTCAGTTCCATAAAGACAGATTTTAACATTTCCTTTCTGGGACAGGCCAATCCGAAGCCTCTTCTAGCGAGGAAAAGGACATTCAGCTCTACTATCCTACTGATTCCGTTTTAAATTCAAACTTCTGCCCGTAATTCGTCAACTTTTGATCCACTCAAGCGGTTTTGGACCGGAAGTGGTACTTAGGCAACGCTGACACCGCGTCTCCCAAGAAGTCGTTCGACCAGGTGCAACGCTGTCAATACGTCGTTCCGCATCTCCCGTCGCCGGACACACTATGTACCAGTCAGAACAACCGTTTTATCGGATCTTCATTGTCGTCTACAATTGGTCCTTAATGGAGGCGTTCTATCCGCTTGTTGACGCAAACCTCATTATCGTTCCTGTCTAGCTCTTGGTGCTGCTTGTTATCAGCAAGAATTTTTCTAGGGGCACACGACAAAGGGCCCATTGTAAACACTATAGGTGCCATTTTCGCCCATGAAGACGTCGAGCGAAAAGAATCCGTGGTCACCGGCCCAGCATCCGGCATCCTGGTTCGCTCGCTGTGTGTTGTATGTAAGTCGGACCCCCCCAAGATGGGCACCCCCCAAGATGGGCACCCCATTTAGCACCTTCATCCATATCAACCTACGATATTACAACCGCGTTTTCTCGTGCATTTTAACTACAATTAATTAAAAAAGCTATATACGGCTTTCTTAATGGCTAGGCTACCTACCTATTCCGAAGAAACGGTCCAGTTAGCTCTCTACGCTATTCGAAACGGGCTATTGCAAATCCAGGCTGCCCGACAGTATGGAATTCCGCGCGCTACGCTCTAACATCGATTACGCGGTCGCCTTCCAATAAAAGATGCAAAAGAGATATTGCAGAGGCTCTTAAATGATTAAGAAAAGCACCTACGCGATTGGGTCCTTGCCCAAGGCGCGTTGGGGCTGCCGCCGTTACATCATCAACTAAAGGTCTTTGCCGCCCGGATCCTTATTGCTGGAGGAGACCTTGAACCTCTCGGTAAGAACTGGATTGCCGGCTTTTTGCGTCGTAACCCAGAAGTTAGTACCGTACGAGGCAAGTCTATCGAATGCGCCCGTTTAAATGGCGCTACTATCCCTCGGATCCAGTCCTGGTTCAATTTACTAAGGCTGCCGGCACTGCAGGCTATCTTACCCCAACACCGATGGAATATGGACGAAACAGGGATCCTAGAAGGCCTCGGCAGCAACGGTCTTGTACTAGGGAGCTCAGAGAAGAAGATACAGCTGAAAAAACGGCTTGGATCGCGTTGTTGGACTACAATTGTAGAGTGCGTCTCTGCAACGGGCCAGGCCCTAATGCCGCTGGTCCTTTTTAAGGGTAAAGACCTTCAACACCAATGGTTTCCGGAGAAATTGGCCTATTTGGATCAATGGCGCTTTGCAGCAACCGATAAGGGCTGGACTAGCGATGCAATTGCGTTAAAGTGGCTAAAAGAGGTCTTTATCCCCGGGACGAAGGCATCGAAAACGAATAAACAGCTACTTATTGTTGATGGGCACGGAAGCCATACGACAGATGATTTTATGTACGAATGCTTCGATAATGGTATCTTCCTACTATTCCTACCGGCACACGCCTTACACGTCCTCCAGCCTCTCGACGTATCGTGTTTTTCACCCATTAAGGCTGCCTACCGCCGGGCTATTGAAGCTATTGCATTTTTAGCTGGTAGTAACGATACAACGCCAATCGGCAAGGCTACCTTTTTGCAATGCTATTACAAGGCCCGTACGGAAGGTCTTACGGAACGGAATATTAAGGGAGGCTGGAAGGGATCTGGGTTGTGGCCCGTTAATATAGCAAAGCCTCTAATGAGCCGCCTTCTATTACAGACCGACCCCCCAGCCGTTCCAGAAGCCGAGGCCCTAAAAAGGCAGCTTGAGGAGGAATCCGATCCATTCCGAACACCCTACAGATCGTACGACGTTAAAGTCCTTATTGCAAAGGTATACGCGCCCGGCCAAGTTGATCGGGCTGCTAGGCGGCTGTTTTGGAAGATTGGCCGGGGCCTTGATGCCCAAAACACCACCCTTGCAGAGGCCCAGGCTAAAATCGCTCAATTGGAATATCAAATCTATCGACTTAAGCCTCTAAAGAAGCAAAAAGTAGCCCAAGATCCCAACGAGCGCTTCGCACAGATTGAACAGATCGTTAAGACTCGAGCAAGACTACAACGGGTGCTAGATCCGGCCCCAATAGCCGCCTTAACGTCTAGTTACGAATTTGAGAGCCTTTGCTTTGAATGGCAGCTTGAATAGATACTCTAGATATTTTATTTTAATATTGCAGTACTGAAAATGCTGCTTTTTTCGGCTTTAAAGTCTGCCGCCTTGTCGTCGTGAGGGGTGCCCATCTTGGGGGGTGCCCATCTTGGGGGGGTCCGACTTAAATCTGTTCTGTAATGGTTGGCTTTCCGGCATAGATAGAAGAATAATGGTCGGATGATGAGAGTGGTATAGTGTTCACATGGCAGTTTGACAGCTCGATGGCAGCATCACGTTATAGGATCTGGTTATTGAGACAGCCAAATCGACTCGGCAAGCAACCAAGACGCATTACTCTGCCACGTGGGTGGGTGGCGACCATACGTCGACCTTAGCACACACTCCCTAATCCAAAGCCAGGGCATTATTGCATATAGAAAATGTCGAAATAAAAAGAAGCGGCAATAAAAACGGACTAGTCAGACAGCCTCAACCATATTTATGCCCCTGACCTCTTGTGCGGAAAGACGATTCGCACGTCGGCCACAATTATTTACCCATACGGCTCCTATTTGGCGTTTTTATCGAGCCTCTGAGGGACAATCAACCTCCTATATACCGCTTCATTTCCCTTGTGATGGCGGGAAACATTTGTTGGGAGACATACCAACTGCTTTTTTAAATCAATTCTCCAACTCATCTCTCTGATCACCTCATCATGCCGCGCCAACAGCGTAAGTCCACCCCTCCCCCCAAACAATGTACGCGCCAGAGCAAGCAAAATAATAATGTGGATGTACACAGGCAAGCGAAGAGTTTCCGATATGACGCCTTCACAATTGGCGGCGTGCAAGAGGGCCAGTGACCGGAATACACAGCGCACCATCCGAGCAAGAACGAAGGCGCATATCGAGCGTCTAGAGCGGGAGCTCCAGGAGATGCAGAGCCATCAGAACTGCAACAAGACTATAGAGGAACTCCTTCGAATCAATAAATCTCTCGAGGAAGAGAATTGGCGCCTCAGATTTGATATGGGTCTCTTTACCGTGTCCTCGTCATACTCGACTCAAGCAGCTGTAGTTGACAACTCACATGTCCCTATGCTCTATTAGGGCTTCCAGGGATTACTATGCCACCCATAAGCGTATGACGGCCAAGTCACTTTAGCCGGCAACGAGAATTTATTTCGACCGCAGGTCCCATTTAATGCAAACGGCACACCCTTGCAAGGCGACAATGTGCAGCAGTACGTCCTGCCTGACGGTTCTGAAACTTGGCTTTTGCCCTTTACCACCTTTCCTTGCGGCGTGCTGAGCCTGCCATCCTCTGTAGACAGAGCGACAGACAGGCCCGGAGCATATCAGGTCAAGCATTGGCTTCTGTGATTCGAGTGAGGCGCTCGTTGCGGACGCATAACTATTAGCGTGGAAGTACCTGTCAGACAAATTCTGCATATATCACTCCGGAGAGTAGGCGAAACAAGAACTTTCTGCACGTAGAATTGACAAAAGACTAGCAAATTCAGTATTATCCTCATCCATCTTCTGCAGTCCATCTCTTTTAATGTTTCTACCTCAATAAATGCACCATTCATTCCAAGTTTCTGTCCAAGATGGAATAATAAGGGGCAGTGGGGCGAAGTATATGCCGCCACTGTCTCAATCTCCCATCCAAGTATCCTTATATTCGTTCTAGATGTAGTACACGACAATCCTTGGATTTTTATGTCTCTGCCGGTTCACTATAGATGGATTTCTGTATTGCACTTTGTGGATGTGTCCGCAAGTCAACGTATCACTATGGTCGGTAAGTATAACGGTCTAGAGCAGACATCTCGACATGAGTCCCAGCACTTCGACTTCGTTTCAGCTATAACGTCATTAAAGGCCAGAATTAGCTTTTAGTAATGCAACTGTTGGACCGACACACGCTCCGATAGGTCGAACGCCTCCGAAACTGATCATCAAGACGGCCACTAGCAACGTGCTGTATCGTAGCTGCTTGATTGTCAGCCATACACAACATCGTGATCGTGCTTAAGATAGCCGAGAGCCATGGTGAGCAGAAATAGAAGCGCGACTGCGTTTCAGAGGACCGAGGAGATCGCAATCATCTCAGGTTGCACTGTCGACAGCTGCTTGCTTGCGGACCTAGGGGAGCCAAAGACCATACGGTGTGGCTAGAGGTGCGGTACCGACCAGATGAGAGCGACCGGTTGACTATTGAGCCATGTGTTTGTCAATATTGCTTGCTAATAAGTCAAAGAGGATGGTAATAAAGGTGATCACGCGGCGAGGTCGGGTTCGAGAGTCAGCACTGTAGCATCAACTTTCCGCATGGTGCGGCGTGGCCCCTAAGGTCCAATAATAAACTTGTCTGCTAATTCATAGCATCCCAGGGGAGGGACAGCGCACGATCACCTTGATCTCATTACCTCATTCAACCAAGGACCCGTCGTGTCTGGGTATCGAACCACCGGGCGAAGCCGCTCGTAACCCCATATAAACTGTCACCTTATACCCCAGTGTTTAGTCAAATCTGCTAAATCAAAGACGTACAAAAGGGTGTGTGTCGTGTAGGAGACTTTGTGTACGTCGCCACTCGCCGTTTAATCCGGGGACCCTAGCTGGGCAGCGGCCGGGCAACACGACCCACGCTGCACCAGGTATAAAAGACCCAACCCCCAATCTCAATAACACTACCATAATTACTCAGAAGGTGGCAGTCTACAAATACTAACAATGGAAACAATGGATATATCGAACAATATTAGTTCTGGGGGTGATACTGTCCCTAACAGCCCACGACCTGGCGCAGAACAGTCCATTAGCTTCGATACCTTCCAACGCCAGGCAGAATTATTCGACGGGTACGTTAACGTCGCTGATTGAAACACGAATACTGAATGGCACCTCTAGTTACAATACTGCCTTTTATACGAAAGCTCATCTTGAAGACGTGAGCCATCCCTTTGGTAGATTACAAGAGCGACTTCGACGCGAACGAACCGTTGGTACGTAGATTGCAGAGTATATGCGACTCCATGCTGAATTTTTTATGTTTCAGAAATGACGCAGCCTTGCATTACTGTCCGAGACCAGGTCACGTCGCCAGAAACAACTCACGAAACACGTGGAGCAGGTTTCAACAAACAAGACGGGGACACACAGGAACAGAACGAAATACGAACGGGAAGTCTACAAAGAGAAAAAAAGACAGGTAGACGGAAGAGAAGCAAAAGGGCTAAGCAAAAGAGTGGTGCTATACAATGTGTTGTTGCTCGCCAGCCTTGCATTAACGAAGGGTAGTTTCTGTCAAAAATTAACTGGAACTTGCTATACATATACGGGTTATTGATAGTTGATTAGCCTTGACCACTGCCTAAGTCAAGAGGACGAAAGTCCAAGTTATGTACACAACAGCGGTGCCCAAGCGAGTCGGGCTGCCTCCTCGGCTGGGGCGGAATAACGTTTGACTGTTTTGAGCTTTGGTGCCCTTCCTGTGCGGTACGTATCGTTTGTGAAGCCAATACACGTTGATTAGTGGCTCCGTATCCTTAATAAGAAAAGGAGGAGTTGTCTCTGCGGTCTGGTAACAACGTATTGCCCACTTGCCAGAAAGCGGTTGCACAGGGAGGCGCCGCCAAGTGCTGCTGGTTTGACGATCAAATTTGTATTAGCTATACATAATCTGCGTCATTGTAGACCCCGATGACGCGACTTGATGACGCAATATGCATGGTGTTTGGCGTAAAGATATCCCGCACTTTGGCTGCCTCAAGAGAGTTTACCTCCTCGAGGGAGATCGGAGGCCGCAAGTTCAAGCACCTCCTGCTCGGGTCAGCTCGTTGCGTGTATACCTAGACGCCCTCAAGGGCAGGTATACATTTGCTACTCATACGACGAAAGGCTATCGGCAACTGGGTGCGTATTTCTCAGTTGGGTGAGGAAGTTGGGTTCTCCCATGCAATGTTTTGTTGCGAGGCTGGTGGGTTGGTCTTTATAGCAGACTCATGCATAATCTGACGGTCTCACGGAAGCATAGCGCGCTGGACTAAAGAAAGGCGGTTAGGCAACAAACAGCTGCGTCCAACGAGTACACACAGCTCTTCTCGTTCGCCCATGACAGGCTATAATAGGGAGACCGGGCAGCTATCATCGGGTATCTCTTTTATCTCAACGTTTTCATCGCAGTCGTTACCAGGCTTTCTAACCATACGCCATACGCCATATGGACCTATATGGTTTATGGTGTATAGTATATTCTCGCATGGCCAACTAAACCATATATTGCCCATACGGGAAATGACGTCAAGGGACCACATCTACCCCTAGAGCGCCTGTGCTGCCCTCCTTTGCTATGCACTCATATTGCTGGACCCCCTCTCCATGTAGCTCTGCCGTTATGCCGTTGCGAATCCAGCTCTTTAAGCATTCCCCCTTTTCAATGGTCGATGCTCCAAGAAGCATTCTATCCCACGAAATTGTACGCTGTGCTCCAGAAAATGTACGCTCAGGGTCAGCAGACATGGCGGGTATTGACAGAATGTCTATTGCCATATTTGATAGTCGAGGAAAGCGTTCATGTTGCTCATCGCGGAGCCACCACGCAAGAGGGGAGCAGTCAATTGGAATTGGTGACTGGGAGGTGTAGGTTTCGTACTCATCAACGTAGGGGTCTGTGCCTATGACTTCAGGTTCCTGCGCAAGCAGGTCATACTCATCCAGCTCCAGTGCCGGGACAATTGAAGGAGTAGTGTAGATGGTTGGTAAGTTCTTGTATTCGTCTTCCCATAACTTCTTCACTCCTGTAAATATCTGCTTGTGCCATGCCTTTGGCCAGTTCTTCTGTATGTGAGCCTTTCCTCTGGAAGGGTGGAGAATTAGCGTTTGGGTCGTGGCCGGCCGCTTCTTTGGCCGCCCAGTCCGCGACTTCGTTTCCTGGCACGCCGACATGTGCCGGGATCCATCGAAATACCACGTTCCATCCCACGAAGACGAGCGATCATTAATATGCGGAGGGCCAGGAAAGGCCTGACAAGACACAGATACAGAAAAGTTATTAGAGCTATACAATTGCGTAGACCGACTGAAGCGAAGGCCAAGCAGTTCTGGCAAAAACGAATTAGTATCCGAGAACCGAAGGATAGGACGTCTTCGCTATATATATTGGAGTTCCGTGGATGGTATTGCACGGAATTTCTCCAGCAGTGCAGTCCTCAGGATTATCTTGGCTGAGTATACTACTATTGGAAAAGCTACAGAGAATGCGCTTATCTTGTCTATGATGCAGTGCAGTTGTGATCTGAACGGCGACAGCCTTTGAACATTCGAACACGAGGTGTGGAGCGCTTACCCTATACTCTTATTTCCATTCATGACATCTGCCGAATCCTCCACGAATAAACCGATGCCATACTAATGCAGTTCCTTCGTCGTCCCTGCGTTGATGCAGACTTGCAAATGAATAAATCAACTCAAATCCGACACTCAATTTGATTTGACTCGGGAGTGGGAGTCATCAATTTGATTCGATTTGATTTGGCTCGAGTCCGATCTGATTTGATTTGGATATTTGAATTGTCGGCTCCACTTTTCTTCTCCAATGATACCTTGCGCGATGAGGAGACAAGGCAGCAGCTGCCTGTACTAGGAGTTCAGGATTCTTCATAAAAACTTGAAATGAGCGCGTGTTTAATTACAGCCAAATCAGGTTTTCTGGTTGTTTGACCTCCCGAGCGACGAGATGACTTCACCGCGCACACCATGAGGTTCATTCAATGAGTATTGATGTAGGTCTACCTTGCTGCGCTGCTGCTGCTGTAAGTCTGGCGGCGGCGGCGGCGGGCCTGCGAAGTTGGCATTTTCCCTGCAATAACCAAGGACGCGCACTATCTCAAAAGATACGAGGATTATTCAGCGGCCACAGCGGAAAGGTCGGCCGGCGCTTTCAGACATGCAAAAACTAAATGGTTCCGTCCTTCAGACAAAATCGCCCGGATAGCTACGCATCCCAGATGTAGTGGGGAAGCAAGAGCAGTATACGGCAAATTCTAGAGAGTAATCCTTTGACAATCCAAGTTACCCAGGCGCCCGTTCGTTATCGTTTCGTATTCTTTCTGGATACCTAGGGCAACCGTTCCGACGCCGCCTTTCGTACCTACCGGCCCCATTCCATCGACCTCTCCTTCCCGTTTTTCTAATCGCTATCGCTTTTCTGTTTCTCCTCCTTCCCGTATCGTACCCGTACATCTTCGAGTTTTCCTTTGCACGATTTCTATTCCTACGCCGCCCTCGTTATGTCTACTGCTGCGGGCGCTCCTCCCCCCGCCCGGACGCGGATCTGGCCTTGGATGCGGCCGTTACAGCAATACGTCGGACCGCCGCCGCGCCCTAGGCGAGTTTTTTGCTAGAGGGTAACTCCTCCGATAAGGAGTAGGCTCCTCCGGAGGAGGTGCGGGGAATGTACCTCCCCTGCATTAATCGGCTCGTCGTTAGTAGCCGTAACGACTGCGTGCCCGGCCGTAGCGCTGGTTGCCGCGCCTGCGTGCGTTTAGTTACTGCACTTGTTTGCCGCCGCGCGCCCCTAGCTGCGTCACGCTCTACGCGACCTTCGCGCCTGCGCTGCTCGTAGCGAGTACGTATTGGACCCGGCCCGCCCTAAGGTCGGCTACACCCCCGGTGTCCGCGCTATCATGCCCTAATTCGCGTTATTGGGACGGGTGTGGGCTCGCACCTTGGCTTTAGCCCAGGTAGAGCCTGCTCCTATTCGTTCCGCCTACGCCCTCGTCCCTGTCCCGGGCATTAACGATTCTCCCCCCGCCGCTAACGACGATCCTGGCCGCGCCCTTGTCCTTGCCGCTAACGCGCTGACCCCCTCCAGCGCCGGAGGTCGCCCTAGCTCCGTACCGAGTATGCAGCTCGGTGTTTCGCCTAGGGCGTGGCTCGGGCCGTTACAGGCATCCAGAGCAACATACACAGCCTCGCCCGCCGCTAGCAAGAGCGGGAGGGCCTTAGTGCCGAGCTGGTAGCTACCTTGGCCGAAAGGCATTGCGACATTCGAGAGTTGCGCGCATTTTGCAACAGCGTCTCGCCGTCCCTGCGCCGCATTGCTTCCGGCCGTATCGAGCGATGTCTCCGTTTCGGCCCCCCTTCCTGTTAGGCCGCTGTATCGGGCAGCAGTAAGGCCGCCCCCAAGGACAACGATTTCGGTATAGATGATTGTTAAAATTACTGGTATTTATACTAGTAAGACTACCCAAATAGGATACTATCCTATGTGTTGCTATTTGCAACATCTGGCAGCAGTACTACTGCTTGCCAATATACTACCACTGTACTGTACGTACAAGTAGTATATCGAGTTAACGAATTGCACTTGCTATGCAAATTCTCCTCGCTCCGACTTGGTACAACTGATGGCAGTACTACTGCCCAGCCAATTTACTACTATTGCGCATCTCGTGCAAGTAGTACTTGGCCGACCAAGCAAGATCATTGATCGGGCCGTCAATTGATGCGCTCCCAACTACTACTAGTAGTTGCCCGCCAACAGTACTACTGTTGCGCGGTAGGACCCACCCAACTGCAACTAGCAGTTGCTTGCTAGTAGTACTACTACTGGCCCACTCGACTACTGCAGTACTTTTGCTGCATTGTTGCGACCGAACCCTAATACTGATCAACCCTGCCAGTTGCATACACCAACTGTGCAACTTGCAGTATGACTCAACCTGAGTATTTGGAGCTGCATTGAATGCAAGCAGATTGTTCGGAGATGCATTGTATGGAATCAGACAGAATTCCAACACGTGCACATTGCACTGATTGAGGTACTACCTCTCAGGTATAAAAGGGTCCTACCTTTCCTACACTCTTAGATAGTTAGATACACACGCACGCGCACAAACAAGCACAAGAAACACAACAGTCTTTCTTTTTGAATTGTCCCTTGGCACTACTATTTGACTTGTTCAAATCTGCATTTCTCGCCCAGTTACTAACTGGTGCACTCCCTGCTGTTACTAACAGCCTTGATTGATATCCATTTTGGATAGTCCGTGCAACTGAACTTCCACTGCGCACCCTTCCTATTTTACCCCTTTTTTTCCAAGAGGTATTTCCCCTTTTATTTTTAATAATGATTTTTGCGATAAGGGAGGCATAGACGCTTTTGAGTAACAGGTCAGGCCCGGATTCGGCTTGTCCTATAGTTGCGTAGTCGGTTTGCCCGTAGTGTTGTCGGGTCGGGTCCGTGTCGGGGCCGTACAGCGGCCGGTATTTGCGTTCGTAGTAGGTAGAATTTGACGTCTCGTGTTGTAGCTTGCCCGCGCTCCGCCATTTGTATAGGGGTCTCCCTATTACTGAGTGAACTCTTCTAAGGCTTCCGTCTGCGCGAGGGCCTCTAGTAGTTCCTAGGTTAGTTACTCGTAGCCCTGCTACTTAACGAGGGCGTTGCGTCGTCCTCTACGGCCCCGAGCCGCTCTTGTTGCTAGGATGCGTTTAACTTAGTATTCCTCGTACAGGTTGCCGTCTTCGTCCTGGATTAGTGGAAGTCCTAGCTCTATATCCCGTACGGTCTGGCTCGGCAGTAGGTTGTTAGCTGCCCGTTCAATAAGATCGATATAGAGGGTAGGGTATAAGCCGTAGGGAACGTCTAGTGTAACCGTTAGTAGTGTTGGGACTGCAAGTACAGTAAACTCTGATACTACCCAGTCCAGTTTGCGGCAAGGCCTACTGGTTTTAGTGTTACGTAAACTCTTGGAATGTTATGTACGGACAAGTACAAGGAAGAGGCGTAGTTGAAGTGTGGTTGCACGGACTGTCCAAAATGGATATCAATCGAAGCTGTTAGCAACAGCAGGAGGTGTTACAAGCAGCAACACACATAGGATAGTATCCTATTTGGGTAGTCTTACTAGTATAAATACCAGTATTTTTAAAATAAACTTAACTACACCTTGTCCCCTACCCTAAATGTGTGTTGTATGTATATAGTGATCAATAGTAGACTAGGACCACGTAATCGTATGGCGCACGATTACGGAGAGGATAAAAGCAGCCGCACAGGGGCAGCTTCTTTTCCCTCCTTTTGTACCAAATTGAATCCATTGAAAGAGATCTCTTGTTACCAGTTTCCCCCAGAACCGAACCAACACTAAACCTCTCTGCTAGACGGCCTAATAATACTGCTAATTCGTGTAGGCGCTATTGTATAAAGGTAATAACTGCTTGTATAACTTCTATTCGCTCCCGTAGGCGCTGTAAGAAGGCTATTGCTCTCCCTTTTAGTAAGGTCTTACTAGCCTGGACGTTGTCTAGTCTTAGTATAACGTCTATTTTGTAGCCAAGTAGTAGCTTATTTGGGCTTACTTCTGTACCGATAGATTTCCTATTGTTTAGGGCGAGCTGATATACGGCTAGGTAAGACGGCTAGTCGAATTGCTCAAACGATACCAGTATGCGTAGGACGGCTTGGATCTCCTGGTTGGCTCTTTCTGTACCCCTATCCGTCTGTAGGTAGTGTAATATAGATAGGAGCTGTTCGGTACCGACTAGGGAGCATGGGAGCATAGGGTTGTCCAAAATCTACTTAGCCAGTCCGAACCCCGGTTTGTTATAATCTGTATAGGGAAGCCCCTAAGCCACTACCAGTATGTTTTGAAGCGTTCGGCGCAGGCTTCTGTACTTATTGAAACTATTACCTCTCGCTGGATAAACTTAGAGAGGCGGTCCGTAATAACTATTAGGTAGCGTGGGTCTGTCTCTTTTTGTACTGGGAGGTCTGTTATAAAGTCGATCGAAATCTGTTTCCAATACCTATGCGCTAGGGGAATCGGTTGTAGTAGGCCTTGTAGTTGTAGGCGGCTCTTGCGGCTTCGGTAACAGAAGCAGTTCCGGACGTACCGTACTACGTCCTGTAATATACCATTCTAGTAAAAGTCCCGCTGGAGTGTCCGGGGGGTGGCCTAATACCGGCAATTCGTGTACTTGTTGTATTATCCGTATTACAAGTAGTTCCTATACTAGTAACTATAGGCGTCCTCGGTAGTGTATTGTACCGTAGGCGCTAATTGTAGTCTGCGATTTATTCCTTCGTATTGGCCTCTATAGGGAATTTTCGAACCCCTTCTAAAAATGCGCGATATCGGGCTCCGTAAGTATAGTCGATCTGTATCGCTAGGTCCTAGAGCTCCTGTAAGTAGACTTCAGGGAAGAGAAGTCGGCCAGCGGGCACCCCCCTGTCTGGGTCCAAGACGGCCGCTGCCCGGGTCCTATGCGTCCTCTCGACGATAGCTGTTAGGGTCCCGGAGTCCTCCGTCCCTAGCGTTGGCTGGGTTGTGTGGTAGACCTACCGCTCTGCTCCTGGGCCCGACTGGGTCCCGACGCTGTCCGTTTCGATTGGTACTGTCTCTCGGGTGCTGTCCGCCATTGGCTCGTATAGGGTCCTGCCCTCGTCCTGTAACGTTAAGATCGTTATCGGTTGGAGTATCTGCCCTCGGCGTGGTTCGTCCTCCTCGTCCTGTTCCCTTCGTAATAGTGCGTCCGGACGTTGTGCCTGTAATCCCGGCTTGTACTGTAGCGCGTAGTTGAAATTTGCAAGGACTTCCGCCCACCAAGCCTGCCGTTCGGACATCTCCCGGGGTCTTGTAAAGTACTCGAGTTTTTTGTAGTCTGTAAGTATTGTAAACGGATCTGTAACGCCCTGTAATGACGTCGTCTATACTTTGAGACAGCTGACTACTATAAGAAGTTCTTTGTCGTAGATGGTATAGTTCTTCTCTGCTGGCGTAAGTTTAGCAGAGTAGTATGCTACTGGTCGTAGTATACTCTTGTTGTTAATCTGTAAGAGGCATCCGCCTAATTCTTTGCCTGAGTAGTCCGTTTCGACTATAGTCTTTCTATCCGGATTCTATTATATAAGGATTGGGTGGGATATAAAAGTATTTTTAAGGGACTGGAAGGCTGTGTCCTCTGCCTTGCCCTAATTAAATGGGATACCTTTCCAATAAGTGCAGTAAGTGGCTCTGCTAGGGTCCGGTCCGTTGCGTTTAGTATTACCCGGCGGTGTTCCATTCAAGGTAGCCCTAAGATTGCGTCCCGGCTTAGTCCTGGGACTACGTAAAGTAGTACTGGACTCTCCCAACCGTTTATGTCGATTGTCGTCCGTGTTATGTAGGTTATTGTTGGTCGGGAAAGAGTAGTACCCTTGTTCCGGCGGGATATAGAGACTACTGTTTATAGCAGTCGTTTGGTCGGAAGTAGGATAAGCTCGAGTTATAAGCGTTGGGCTATTTTTACTAATAGCCCTAAAGTAGTTGCAGCCGCTATTAATCTGAACGTTAAGGAGTCTTATTGAATTCATGAGTATAGGAACAAAGAATAGTAGTCCATCCATCCTAGGTGAAATTTCCCTGAATTCGCTATCCTAGCTTCCTTAATTCCTAGTGGTCCTTCTGCCTGCAACCCTATTGCGCCTCTGTGCGAGACTTAGCTCGAAGGCGCGTCTTTTCCCTCCCCCCCTTTAACATCGGGTTCGTCGTCGTCAAACTCCTCCCCTCGAGTCATCCGAATGCTCGACCCCGGCGCTAGTAGGTGTACTGGTCGCTGGGGGCACTGCCGAATGAAGTGTCCTTCCTCCCTACAGCGAATATATATACCGGCCGCTCGGCGCTTGTCCCTTTCCTCCTGCGGCACCTATATTACCCGCCTCTAAGGCCCGGTTCGGGCCCGGTTCGCTTTTGCCGACGGACGGGCAGTAGCCGGCCCGGAGGAGAGCGTAGTCCTAGAGCCCGCCGAGTTGACCCCTGACATCGGAGTGTCGCCGTCCTTGTTGTGTAAGGCCGCTATCCTCGTTGGCCCCGGGCCGGGCCCGCCTCGGTCCCTAATCCTGTTATCTATACGCTGCGATTCTATCTCTGCTGCAATTCGCTTAGATATATCTACTGCCTTATTGTAGTCGTCTATTGTTATACCTCAATAGAGAATGCATTCCCTTATCCGCTTAGATAGCCCGATGCGAAGTTTTATTAGTCTTACCTCGCTGGGCCAATAAATCCCTCCCGCTAGTGTAAGTTTCTCTTTAAAGCGTATAAGGAATGCCGGGAAGGGGCCGCGGTAATATTGTTCCTATCCAATTCGACCCAACAATGCATAATACTCGGATCTTCGGACTACGACTTGTACGGGAGATTAAGGACAAGGCTAC
Source organism: Drechmeria coniospora (assembly GCF_001625195.1). NCBI lineage: Eukaryota > Fungi > Ascomycota > Sordariomycetes > Hypocreales > Ophiocordycipitaceae > Drechmeria > Drechmeria coniospora. The sequence goes on along the minus strand of NC_054389.1, from coordinate 11,580,066 downwards.
CGACGTACCGTTTGAAAAGTCATGACTAGTAATACAGGGCCACAGTGATTACGAGAAACGGTTTATTTTGACACAGTCTCCGACAATCCTCCGCTGCAGCCAACGCCTCGTGCTAGCAATAGCACCAATGCTTCAGCAACAATACGGATTCCAACTAGCAATTCGAGACATTACACAAGCATACACCCAATCCAATACACCGCTACACCGCGAAATCCTTGCACGACCGCCTCGAGAAATTACAGAACGGTACCCAGAGGGTACAATCTTCCGAGTAATGCGACCGTTATACGGCATTCCAGAGGCAGGAGCACATTGGTTCCTAACATATCAGAACCACTACAGGGATAAGATGGAAATGGATGCAAGCAGCTATGACCCGTGTTTGATGGTATCGCGTTCCGAGAGTAAATCTATTGGAATTGTAGGAATGCAGACTGACGATACAATACAATTGGGCAATACGGCATTTATGGAGATGGAGGACCAGAGCCTACAGCAACACAAGATTACAGCAAAGCCAAAGACAGTACTCACCAATAGGTCCATTAAGGATTTTAACGGACTACAAATTAGTATCGAGAACGGTATTATTGATACACGCTAGAAAGGTCAAGCAGATAACCTTCAACCAGTCAATGCAACCGACCCCAACCGAGACCAGCAGTATATGCAACAACGGGTACGCGGCGCATACCTGGCCTCTCTTTGCCAACCAGAGGCAGCAATGGATTACTCGGTAGCAGTACAAGCACAATCACCGACCGATACTGATATTCTTGCACTCAATCGACGCATACAATGGCAACTGGATTACAAAGACCGTGGATTACGATTTATCCCACTTTGCACAACGGACCTAAAGATGTTTATCTTTGCGGACGGATCATTTGCCAACAACAAAGACCTGACCTCCCAGATTGGCTATATTATTGTACTTGCCAACGAAATGGAACACACAAATGAGCAGTTCAAAATCCAAGGTAACATAATACATTGGTCATCGACTAAGTGTAAACGAGTTGCCAGAAGTGTACTTGCTTCCGAGATATACGGTACTGTATCTGCATTGGACATGGGCTACGTACTTACCCAAACAGCCAATACAGTTACCAGCCGATTACAGATACCCAATATCCCCCTCATTATGTGTACTGATTCGTATTCGCTATACGAGTGTCTTGTGAAACTGGGATCAACAACTGAGAAAAGGTTAATGATTAACATTATAGCAATACGACAGAGCTACGAGCGACGAGAGATATTAGAGATCCGTTGGATTAACGGAAGCGAGAACCCAGCCGATGCAATGACAAAGGTACAGCCAAATCGGAAACTGGAACGGCTTGTATCTACGAACCAGATTGATATACGGATTGAAGGTTGGGTCGATAGGGAGTAAGGAGCAAGTAGGAGTTTGAGGGCATTTTAAAGAGCTGCCTGTGTTTATATGTATATATTGACCAAGCTATGTCACTTTGTCACTTTATAGGCAGAGTGATCTAGACTTGTATTACGTAATCGCATTCCGTGCGATTGCGTGAAGAATAAAGGAGGTCGCGTTACCGCAACCTCCTTTTCCTCCCTTCGTACCAATTTGATTCATTAAAAGAGATCTCTTGGTAATTACCAGTTTCCCCCAGGAACGAACCAACAAGTAACATATTATTTGACTTTTGCAGAGAGGTTTTGCTAAACAAAGATCCATTAGTCCTGAGTAGAGCCGATAAAATCCTTGTCTACTTAGAGCTTGCAGTTTAATAGACTCGCTAGGCCGCAAAGGTACCCTTATTGCCGTCGTATAAGTTCCCCGGTCGGGATCGGCTTGCGTTTGACTAGGGCCCAGGTGTGTCCGTCTTGTCCCCGGTCTGTTCCTGTGAGGGGTCGGTCGTTGATGTATCTATTGGTAGGGTCGGCGGAAGCCCTAGTTCCTGCTGCGCCTATTAGTACTCTCCCTACTGTAGGGCTGAAATCTGTACTAAGTATGTTTCTATTTGGGCCTGCATTCGGCTAAATTCTATGTGGACCTTTGCTATCAAGTCCTCTATAACATGCTAGAAGTTATTTTCCTTAGGTTTTCCGTTGTCTATTCTTACATACTGTGTGTTGTATGTATATAGTGGCCAATAGTAGACTAGGATCACGTGATCGTGTGGGGCACGATCACAGAGAGGATAAAAGTGGCCGCTCAGGGGCAGCCTCTTTTCCCTCCTTTCGTACCAAATTGAATCCATTGAAAGAGATCTCTTGTTACCAGTTTCCCCCAGAACCGAACCAACACTTACAATAGTTAGGCCTTGCCTTTTTCCTAACCGATATAAGTGAAGTCTTTTAAATATTACGGAGTTACTACGCGGCTGCTCTAGGAATCTCAATAAAGTTTATTAAAAGACTTAAAGAAGGAAGGGACTACTTGTTCGTTAGGGCTTCCTTCCTGTGTGTGCGCCCTTTGGTGGGTCTATTGTCCCCCTTATCCTATATTATCCAGCCTGGCTTAGCCCAATACTATAACAATCTTCCGTTAGATATAGTCATATTGGAATGCAATGGGACTACCACTACGGTATCCAAACCATTATATAGCTAGCGCCTTAATTGGAAGCAAATGTGTGCTGTTACTGTGTTTACAGTACAATACTACGCATTATCTATTCCACAACTCAGACTACTAACTAATATAGTAACTGCTGCAAGTGTGTGGATGTGTGTAGCGTGTATTCAGAAGATATCTCTTGTTACCAGTTTCCCACCGTTCCTACGAACAGAAACAATGTATAGCGGGACGATACACAATGCTATTTCAGAAAGTACTCAGGGGTCATAGGATAAAATGGGCATTTCCCCGTTATCAGTTAAATGGAATTAAGATCAAGCCACAAGGAATATCATATTATTCATCAAGAAAGTCAATGCCAATATCATTTATCAATTCTAATGCTTCACTTCTGCTCATAAACTATTGTGCAATGGCAGATCAATAGATTTAGATCGATTAATATGCAATATTCATGAAGAACATCGATGCGACCTGTTATTTTGCTATAAGGTACCCCGAGTGCGGACATACTACTGGTATGATTGATGTGTACAGCTGCACCCTCAGTTGGACGCTACGATATATCCCTCATTTAGCTAGCGTAGACCCACCATACATATATCTATAGTCAAAATCTAGCACAGGAGAGATCTTCATCCTTCATCAATATGTATAAGCAGATTACCCATTTCAGGCACATTTATCTACATTAATGCTTGCTCGAAAAGTAGGAAGGCGGTTAAATTTAGAAGTGGACGAAAATGCCTCAACTGCTCTAGAATGTTGGGATGAACAAGGCGCTACAAAAAAACTAAGAACTCTTGCAATTTGTATGCGCAAGAGGTGGGGGTAGTGGAAGTATATCGCACGGACCAGGGAATCAATCAGGCTGTTAGTAACAGCATAAGGGGTGCCAGTTAGTAACTGGGTAAGAGTGCAAACTTGGTAGTACCAAATTACATAAACGAATGCGATTATTCTTCTAACTAAAGTGCAAGGGAAGTACGGCTATATATGCCTACAGAGTAGTACCTTGTAGGTCCAGATTGTGGCTGCGCAGTTACACCATAGTTTGGTCGCCCGTTTGGTCGCACAATGGTTTGATTGCCTGTTTGGTCGCACAATGGTTTGATCGCCGTTTCGGTCGCACAATGGTTTGATTGCCCGCAGTAGTACTGTGGGCTGGCAATAGCTAGTAGCGATTGGGAGAGCGGCAATTGTCATTCCGATCAATTGGCTCCTGTGGTCGACTGGCTACTACGTATACAAGTTGTATTGTAGTAGTGAGTTGGCCGGCAGTAGTACTGCCGTCAGTCGTTCCGAGTTGTAGTTCGGAGAAGTAGTATGTTGTAATTATACTATTAGTCAACTCGATATGCTTACTAATACTCGCAGTATAGTATAGCATCTTTACTAGTAGTAGTACTACTAGTAACAATAGGATAGTATCCTATTTGGGTAGTCTTACTAGTATAAATACCAGTATTTTAACAAGAACTAAGCAATTGGATGGGGATTATAAAATACATTTGCAATTCCAAAAAATAGCCATTAACAGAAATGAATCCAGTAGGGTAGTAGAAACGAGACAATCAAAGTATCGACAAGTTGCCCTAAGCGTAACAGCAGATCAACATACCATGGGTATAAATGCTACTGTGCAGTACAAAAGTCAGTTAGGCTACTGAGCACATAGGCTATAACACCCTCTGAGTGAAAAGCAGACGACCCTTCGCAGTTAGTAGTAAAGGTATCAAAATGGTCCCCTATACCAACACCATCATTATCATAGCAGCGGTACAAGGCTATTGTGTTCGCGGTTGGCGTTGCATATACATAGCCAATTATAGGGTTTGCGGCTTCAAGCTGGAAAGAAGAAACCCCTTCGCAATTAGACGAAGTAGTCGAAAAATGCCTCAATGGCCCTGGGGGGTTAGGTTGCACGCAGCGGTATAGAGGAACCGTACCAGCCAATTGAAAAGGAAGGACCCAGCCCATTTGTGATTCCAACTGATAGCCATTGGCAGGAACGCATTCCGAATTAGGGCTTGTAGAAAGTAAATGGTCATAGTTGCCACTATAACAGCGCCATACTGCGCTTGGTGTAGCATCAATACAAGGTTCGGGGGGTGCGTCAGTAGTGGTACATGAGTCGAATAGACCATTAACCATATAAGCAATAACCCCCTCCGAATGAAAGGCAGACGACCCTTCGCAGTTAGTAGTAAAGGTATCAAAATGATCCCCTATACCAACACCATCATTATCATAGCAACGGTATAAGGCTATTGTGTTTGATCTTGGCGTTGTATAAATATAGCCGACAATAGGGTTCGGATTTTCGAGTTGAAAGGTTGCTGCTCCCTCGCAATTGGAGGAAGTAGTTGTAAAATGCCTTAGTGGACCTGGAGGGTTCGGTTGGACGCAGCGGTATAAAGGAACCGAACCAGGCAATTGGATAGGAAGGACCCAACCAAGTTGGGTTTCCAAACTATAACCATTAGAAGGAACGCATTCAGAATCAGGCGAAAACGAAAGTATATGGTCATAGTTTCCACTATAACAACGCGACACTGGCCTAAGCGGCACAGGGGTGCAAGTGGGGTTAGGTTCAGGTTCACCGCAATAGTCAGTTATGCTACTGAGCACATAGGCTATAATACCCTCTGAGTGAAAGGCAGACGACCCTTCGCAGTTAGTAGTAAAGGTATCAAAATGGTCCCCTATACCAACACCATCATTATCATAGCAGCGGTATAAGGCTATTGTGTTCGCAGTTGGCGTTGTATATACATAGCCAATTATAGGGTTTGCGGCTTCAAGCTGGAAAGAAGGAACTCCTTCGCAATTCGACGAAGTAGTCGAAAAATGCCTTAATGGCCCCGGGGGGTTGGGTTGAACGCAGCGGTATAGAGGAACCGTACCAGCCAATTGAAAAGGAAGGACCCAGCCCATTTGTGATTCCAACTTATAGCCATTAGCAGGAACGCATTCCGAATTAGGACTCGTAGAAAGTAAATGGTCATAGTTGCCACTATAACAGCGCCATACACCGCTTGGTGTAGCATCAATACAAGGTTCCGGGGGTGCGTCAGTAGTGGTACATGAGTCGAATAGACCATTAACCACATAAGCAATAACCCCCTCCGAATGAAAGGCAGACGACCCTTCGCAGTTAGTAGTAAAGGTATCAAAATGATCCCCTATACCAACACCATCATTATCATAGCAACGGTATAAGGCTATTGTGTTTGATCTTGGCGTTGTATAAACATAGCCGACAATAGGGTTCGGATTTTCAAGCTGAAAGGAAGAAACTCCCTCACAATTAGAAGAAGTAGTTGTAAAATGCCTTAGTGGACCTGGAGGGTTCGGTTGGACGCAGCGGTATAAAGGAACCGAACCAGGCAATTGGATAGGAAGGACCCAACCAAGTTGGGTTTCCAAATTATAACCATTAGAAGGAACGCATTCCGAATCAGGCGAAAACGAAAGTATATGGTCATAGTTTCCACTATAACAACGCGACACTGGCCTAAGCGGTACAGGGGTGCAAGTGGGGTTAGGTTCAGGTTCACCGCAATAGTCAGTTATGCTACTGAGCACATAGGCTATAACACCCTCTGAGTGAAAGGCAGACGACCCTTCGCAGTTAGTAGTAAAGGTATCAAAATGGTCCCCTATACCAACACCATCATTATCATAGCAGCGGTATAAGGCTATTGTGTTCGCAGTTGGCGTTGTATATACATAGCCAATTATAGGGTTTGCGGCTTCAAGCTGGAAAGAAGAAACTCCTTCGCAATTCGACGAAGTAGTCGAAAAATGCCTTAATGGCCCCGGGGGGTTAGGTTGAACGCAGCGGTATAGAGGAACCGTACCAGCCAATTGAAAAGGTAGGACCCAGCCCATTTGTGATTCCAACTTATAGCCATTAGCAGGAACGCATTCCGAATTAGGACTCGTAGAAAGTAAATGGTCATAGTTGCCACTATAACAGCGCCATACACCGCTTGGTGTAGCATCAATACAAGGTTCCGGGGGTGCGTCAGTAGTAGTACATGAGTCGAATAGCTCATTGACTACATAAGCAATAATCCCCTCCGAATGAAAGGCAGACGACCCTTCGCAGTTAGTAGTAAAGGTATCAAAATGATCCCCTATACCAACACCATCATTATCATAGCAACGGTATAAGGCTATTGTGTTTGATCTTGGCGTTGTATAAACATAGCCGACAATAGGGTTCGGATTTTCAAGCTGAAAGGAAGAAACTCCCTCACAATTAGAAGAAGTAGTTGTAAAATGCCTTAGTGGACCTGGAGGATTCGGTTGGACACAGCGGTATAACGGAACCGAGCCAGGCAACTGGATAGGAAGGACCCAACCAAGTTGGGTTTCCAAATTATAACCATTAGAAGGAACGCATTCAGAATCAGGCGAAAACGAAAGTATATGGTCATAGTTTCCACTATAACAGCGTGACACCGGCCTGAGTGTTACAGGAGTACAAGTAGGGGATATAGAAGTACTGGATTGTACAGAAGTAACATCACTAGTTGTAGTCACAATAATTGTCGTTACGCAATTAACGGTGCAGCCAGGTGGAGGCGGAATTGTGCTAGTACCGGCAGTAGGACCGAAGGTTGTTTCTGTAGTAATACCACCAGTTGCGGTAACAATAATAGTAGTGATGCAATTAGCTGTGCAGCCAGGTGGTGGTGAAACAGTGCTGGTACCAGCAGTGGGACCGAATGTTGTCTGAGTAGTAATACCACCAGTTGCGGTTACAATAATAGTGGTAATGCAATTAGCTGTGCAGCCAGGTGGTGGTGAAACAGTGCTGGTACCAGCAGTGGGACCGAATGTTGTCTGAGTAGTAATACCACCAGTTGCGGTTACAATAATAGTGGTAATGCAATTAGCTGTGCAGCCAGGTGGTGGTGAAACAGTGCTGGTACCAGCAGTGGGACCGAATGTTGTCTGAGTAGTAATACCACCAGTTGCGGTTACAATAATAGTGGTAATGCAATTGGCTGTGCAGCCGGTTAGTGGTGGAATAGTGCTAGTACCAGCAGTAGGACCGAATGTTGTTTCTGTGGTAATACCACCTGTTGCAGTAACAATAATAGTAGTCACACAATTGACAGTACAGCCAGGCGGTGGCTGGACGGTACTAGTACCAGCAGTAGGGCCAAATATTGTTTCAGTGGTAATACCACCAGTTGCAGTAACAATAATAGTGGTCACACAATTAGCTGTACAGCCGGTTAGTGGTGGAATAGTGCTAGTACCAGCAGTAGGACCGAATGTTGTTTCTGTAGTAATACCACCAGTTGCCGTTACGATAATAGTAGTTATACAATTAGCTGTGCAGCCAGGAGGTGGTGGAATAGTACTGGTACCAGCAGTAGGACCGAATGTTGTTTGAGTAGTAATACCACCAGTTGCGGTTACGATAATGGTAGTAATGCAATTAGCTGTGCAGCCAGGTGGTGGTGGAATAGTGCTAGTACCAGCAGTAGGACCGAATGTTGTCTGAGTAGTAATACCACCAGTTGCTGTTACGATAATCGTAGTAACACAATTAGCTATGCAGCCAGGTAGTGGCGGAATAGTGCTAGTACCAGCAGTAGGACCGAATGTTGTCTGAGTAGTAATACCACCAGTTGCAGTTACGATAATAGTAGTGATACAATTAGCTGTACAGCCAGGTGGTGGTGGAATAGTGCTAGTACCAGCAGTAGGACCAAATGTTGTTTCTGTAGTAATACCACCAGTTGCTGTTACAATAATCGTAGTAACGCAATTAGCTGTGCAGCCAGGTGGTGGTGGAATAGTGCTGGTGCCAGCAGTAGGACCGAATGTTGTTTCTGTAGTAATACCACCAGTTGCGGTTACGATAATAGTAGTTATACAATTAGCTATGCAGCCAGGAGGTGGTGGAATAGTACTGGTACCAGCAGTAGGACCGAATGTTGTTTGAGTAGTAATACCACCAGTTGCGGTTACGATAATGGTAGTAATGCAATTAGCTGTGCAGCCAGGTGGTGGTGGAATAGTGCTAGTACCAGCAGTAGGACCGAATGTTGTCTGAGTAGTAATACCACCAGTTGCTGTTACGATAATCGTAGTAACACAATTAGCTGTGCAGCCAGGTAGTGGCGGAATAGTACTAGTACCAGCAGTAGGACCGAATGTTGTCTGAGTAGTAATACCACCAGTTGCAGTTACGATAATAGTAGTGATACAATTAGCTGTGCAGCCAGGTGGTGGTGGAATAGTGCTAGTACCAGCAGTAGGACCGAATGTTGTTTGAGTAATAATACCACCAGTTGCAGTTACGATAATAGTAGTGATACAATTAGCTGTACAGCCAGGTGGTGGTGGAATAGTGCTAGTACCAGCAGTAGGACCGAATGTTGTTTGAGTAATAATACCACCAGTTGCAGTTACGATAATAGTAGTAATACAATTAGCTGTGCAGCCAGGTGGTGGTGGAATAGTGCTAGTACCAGCAGTAGGACCGAATGTTGTTTGAGTAATAATACCACCAGTTGCAGTTACGATAATAGTAGTGATACAATTAGCTGTGCAGCCAGGTGGTGGCGGAATAGTGCTAGTACCAGCAGTAGGACCGAATGTTGTCTGAGTAGTAATACCACCAGTTGCCGTTACGATAATAGTAGTGATACAATTAGCTGTGCAGCTAGGTAGTGGTGGAATAGTGCTAGTACCAGCAGTAGGACCGAATGTTGTTTCTGTAGTAATACCACCTGTTGCGGTTACGACAACCGTAGTAACGCAATTAGCTGTACAGCCCGGTGGTGGTGGAATAGTGCTAGTACCAGCAGTAGGACCGAATGTAGTTTGAGTAATAATACCACCTGTTGCGGTTACAATAATAGTAGTAACGCAATTAGCTGTACAGCCAGGTGGTGGTGGAATAGTGCTAGTACCAGCAGTAGGACCGAATGTTGTTTCTGTGGTAATACCACCAGTTGCGGTTACGATAATCGTAGTAATACAATTTGCCGTACAGCCAGGTGGTGGTGGAATAGTACTAGTACCAGCAGTAGGACCGAATGTTGTCTGAGTAGTAATACCACCAGTTGCAGTTACGATAATAGTAGTGATACAATTAGCTGTGCAGCCAGGTGGTGGTGGAATAGTACTAGTACCAGCAGTAGGACCGAATGTTGTCTGAGTAGTAATACCACCAGTTGCCGTTACGATAATAGTAGTGATACAATTAGCTGTGCAGCCAGGTGGTGGTGGAATAGTGCTAGTACCAGCAGTAGGACCGAATGTTGTTTCTGTAGTAATACCACCAGTTGCAGTTACGATAATAGTAGTGATACAATTAGCTGTGCAGCCAGGTGGTGGTGGAATAGTGCTAGTACCAGCAGTAGGACCGAATGTTGTTTCTGTAGTAATACCACCAGTTGCAGTTACGATAATCGTAGTGATACAATTAGCTGTGCAGCCAGGTAGTGGCGGAATAGTGCTAGTACCAGCAGTAGGACCGAAAGTTGTCTGAGTAGTAATACCACCAGTTGCAGTTACGATAATAGTAGTGATACAATTAGCTGTGCAGCCAGGTGGTGGTGGAATAGTGCTAGTACCAGCAGTAGGACCGAATGTTGTTTCTGTAGTAATACCACCAGTTGCAGTTACGATAATCGTAGTAACACAATTAGCTGTGCAGCCAGGTAGTGGCGGAATAGTGCTAGTACCAGCAGTAGGACCGAAAGTTGTCTGAGTAGTAATACCACCAGTTGCAGTTACGATAATAGTAGTGATACAATTAGCTGTGCAGCCAGGTGGTGGTGGAATAGTGCTAGTACCAGCAGTAGGACCGAATGTTGTTTGAGTAATAATACCACCTGTTGCGGTTACAATAATAGTAGTAACGCAATTAGCTGTACAGCCAGGTGGTGGTGGAATAGTGCTAGTACCAGCTGTAGGACCGAATGTTGTTTGAGTAATAATACCACCTGTTACGGTTACAATAATAGTAGTAACGCAATTGGCTGTACAGCCAGGTGGTGGTGAAATAGTGCTAGTACCAGCAGTAGGACCGAATGTTGTTTCTGTGGTAATACCACCAGTTGCGGTTACAATAATTGTAGTAACGCAATTAGCTGTGCAGCCAGGTGGTGGTGGAATAGTGCTAGTACCAGCAGTAGGACCGAGTGTTGTTTGAGTAATAATACCACCTGTTGCGGTTACAATAATAGTAGTAACGCAATTAGCTGTACAGCCAGGTGGTGGTGGAATAGTGCTAGTACCAGCTGTAGGACCGAATGTTGTCTGAGTAATAATACCACCTGTTGCGGTTACGACAACAGTAGTAACGCAATTAGCTGTACAGCCCGGTGGTGGTGGAATAGTGCTAGTACCAGCAGTAGGACCGAATGTTGTTTCTGTAGTAATACCACCAGTTACGGTTACAATAATTGTAGTAACGCAATTAGCTGTGCAGCCAGGTGGTGGTGGAATAGTGCTAGTACCAGCAGTAGGACCGAGTGTTGTTTGAGTAATAATACCACCTGTTGCGGTTACAATAATAGTAGTAACGCAATTAGCTGTACAGCCAGGTGGTGGTGGAATAGTGCTAGTACCAGCTGTAGGACCGAATGTTGTTTGAGTAATAATACCACCTGTTGCGGTTACGACAACCGTAGTAACGCAATTAGCTGTACAGCCCGGTGGTGGTGGAATAGTACTAGTACCAGCAGTAGGACCGAATGTTGTGTGAGTAATAATACCACCTGTTGCGGTTACGACAACCGTAGTAACGCAATTAGCTGTGCAGCCAGGTGGTGGTGGAATAGTGCTAGTACCAGCAGTAGGACCGAGTGTTGTTTGAGTAATAATACCACCTGTTGCGGTTACAATAATAGTAGTAACGCAATTAGCTGTGCAGCCAGGTGGTGGTGGAATAGTGCTAGTACCAGCAGTAGGACCGAATGTTGTTTGAGTAATAATACCACCTGTTGCGGTTACAATAACAGTAGTAACGCAATTGGCTGTACAGCCAGGTGGTGGTGAAATAGTGCTAGTACCAGCAGTAGGACCGAATGTTGTTTGAGTAATAACACCACCAGTTACAGTAACAATAATAGTGGTGATACAATTGGCTGTACAGCCAGTTTGTGGCGGGATAGTGCTAGTACCAGCAGTAGGACCGAGTGTTGTTTGAGTAATAATACCACCTGTTGCGGTTACAATAATAGTAGTAACGCAATTAGCTGTACAGCCAGGTGGTGGTGGAATAGTGCTAGTACCAGCAGTAGGACCGAATGTTGTTTCTGTGGTAATACCACCAGTTGCGGTTACGATAATAGTAGTAACGCAATTAGCTGTGCAGCCAGGTGGTGGTGGAATAGTGCTAGTACCAGCAGTAGGACCGAATGTTATTTCTGTGGTAATACCACCAGTTGCGGTTACAATAATTGTAGTAACGCAATTAGCTGTGCAGCCAGATGGTGGTGGAATAGTGCTAGTACCAGCAGTAGGACCGAGTGTTGTTTGAGTAATAATACCACCTGTTGCGGTTACAATAATAGTAGTAATGCAATTAGCTGTACAGCCAGGTGGTGGTGGAATAGTGCTAGTACCAGCTGTAGAACCGAATGTTGTTTGAGTAATAATACCACCTGTTGCGGTTACGACAACCGTAGTAACGCAATTAGCTGTACAGCCCGGTGGTGGTGGAATAGTGCTAGTACCAGCAGTAGGACCGAATGTTGTTTGAGTAATAATACCACCTGTTGCAGTTACGACAACCGTAGTAACGCAATTAGCTGTGCAGCCAGGTGGTGGTGGAATAGTGCTAGTACCAGCAGTAGGACCGAGTGTTGTTTGAGTGATAATACCACCTGTTGCGGTTACAATAATAGTAGTAACGCAATTAGCTGTACAGCCAGGTGGTGGTGGAATAGTGCTAGTACCAGCAGTAGGACCGAATGTTGTTTGAGTAATAATACCACCAGTTGCGGTTACAATAATAGTAGTAACGCAATTAGCTGTGCAGCCAGGTGGTGGTGGAATAGTGCTAGTACCAGCAGTAGGACCGAATGTTGTCTGAGTAGTAATACCACCAGTTGCTGTTACGATAATCGTAGTAACGCAATTAGCCGTGCAGCCAGGTGGTGGTGGAATAGTGCTAGTACCAGCAGTAGGACCAAATGTTGTTTCTGTAGTAACACCACCAGTTGCGGTTACGATAATCGTAGTAACGCAATTAGCCGTACAGCCAGGTGGTGGTGAAATAGTGCTAGTACCAGCAGTAGGACCGAATGTTGTTTCTGTAGTAATACCACCCGTTGCGGTTACAATAATCGTAGTAACGCAATTAGCTGTGCAGCTAGGTGGTGGTGGAATAGTACTAGTACCAGCAATAGGACCGAATGTTGTTTGAGTAATAATACCACCTGTTGCGGTTACAACAACCGTAGTAACGCAATTAGCTGTGCAGCCAGGTGGTGGTGGAATAGTGCTAGTACCAGCAGTAGGACCGAATGTTGTTTGAGTAATAACACCACCAGTTACAGTAACAATAATAGTGGTAATACAATTGGCTGTACAGCCAGTTTGTGGCGGGATAGTGCTAGTACCAGCAGTAGGACCGAGTGTTGTTTGAGTAATAATACCACCTGTTGCGGTTACAATAATAGTAGTAACGCAATTAGCTGTACAGCCAGGTGGTGGTGGAATAGTGCTAGTACCAGCAGTAGGACCGAATGTTGTTTGAGTAATAATACCACCAGTTGCGGTTACAATAATAGTAGTAACGCAATTAGCTGTACAGCCAGGTGGTGGTGGAATAGTGCTAGTACCAGCAGTAGGACCGAATGTTGTTTGAGTAATAATACCACCTGTTGCGGTTACAATAACAGTAGTAACGCAATTGGCTGTACAGCCAGGTGGTGGTGAAATAGTGCTAGTACCAGCAGTAGGACCGAATGTTGTTTGAGTAATAACACCACCAGTTACAGTAACAATAATAGTGGTGACACAATTGGCTGTACAGCCAGTTTGTGGCGGGATAGTGCTAGAACCAGCAGTTGGGCCAAGTGTTGTTTCGGTAATAATACCACCAGTCGCAGTAACAACAATGGTAGTCACGCAGTTGGCTGTGCAGCCAGGTGGCGGCTGTATGGTGCTAGTACCAGCAGTTGGTCCAAAGGTGGTAGACGTAACAAATCCACCTGTTGCAGTAATGATAATAGTGGTTATGCAGTTGGCAGTACACCCTGGCGATGGTGGGATAGTGCTCGTGCCAGCAACTGGACCGAATGTTGTTTCAGTGGTAATACCACCAGTTGCTGTAACAATAATAGTCGTAATGCAATTAGCAGTGCAGCCAGTTGGAGGTGGTACAGTGCTAGTACCAGCGGTAGGACCGAATGTCGTTTGAGTGGTGATACCTCCAGTTGCAGTAATAATAATAGTAGTCACACAATTGACAGTGCAGCCAGGCGGTGGCTGGATGGTGCTAGTACCAGCAGTCGGTCCAAAGGTTGTAGACGTGACAAGCCCACCTGTTGCAGTAACGATAATAGTGGTAATGCAGTTGTCAGTACATCCAGGCGATGGTAGGATAGTACTAGTACCAGCAGTAGGACCGAATGTTGTTTCTGTAGTAATACCACCAGTTGCGGTTACGATAATGGTAGTAATGCAATTAGCTGTGCAGCCAGGTGGTGGTGGAATAGTGCTAGTACCAGCGGTAGGACCGAATGTTGTTTCTGTGGTAATACCACCTGTTGCTGTTACAATAATCGTTGTGACGCAATTGGCTGTACAGCCAGGTGGTGGTGGAATAGTGCTAGTACCAGCAGTAGGACCGAATGTTGTTTGAGTAATAATACCACCAGTTGCGGTTACAATAATAGTAGTAACGCAATTAGCTGTACAGCCAGGTGGTGGTGGAATAGTGCTAGAACCAGCTGTAGGACCGAATGTTGTTTGAGTAATAATACCACCTGTTGCGGTTACGACAACCGTAGTAACGCAATTAGCTGTACAGCCCGGTGGTGGTGGAATAGTGCTAGTACCAGCAGTAGGACCGAATGTTATTTGAGTAATAATACCACCTGTTGCGGTTACAATAATAGTAGTAACGCAATTAGCTGTGCAGCCAGGTGGTGGTGGGATAGTGCTAGTTCCTGCTATCGACCCAAATGTAGTAGATGTTATAAGACTACCTGTTATGGTTACGATAATTTGAGTAAAACAGTTCACAGTACATCCAGGAGGTGGTGGGATTGTGCTAGTACCAGCCGTTGGTCCAAAGGTTGTTGATGTACTGAAACCTCCAGTGGCAGTAACAATAATAGTAGTAACACAGTTAACTGTACATCCAGAGGGAGGTGGAATTGTACTAGTACCGGCGGTTGGCCCAAACGTGGTAACAGTACTTAAACCACCAGATGGAACTACAGTTACAATGATTGTTGTCGGGCAGTTCTCATTTCTTACAACCAGGCCGTTGCGGCGCATCAAGGCTGCATCGGGACATTCAGAATTGGTTGGCAATACGGTACTTGTTCCAGCCGTCGGTCCAGTCGTGGTAATTGTAACAATGCCACCTGTAGTAGCCTCTGTCACAATAATTTGTGTAAAACAGTTCACCGTGCATCCGGGTGATGGTGGAACCGTGCTAGTACCAGCAGTAGGTCCAAATGTTGTAATAGTACTAAATCCGCCCGTAACAGTAACAATGATTTGCGTATAGCAGTCAACTGTACAACCAGCTGGTGGTGGAATCGTGCTTGTACCGGCAGTGGGGCCCAACGTTGTAACAGTACTAAAGCCACCTGTAGCGGTAACAATAACAGTCGTAATGCAATTAACAGTACACCCAGCTGGTGGTGGAATCGTACTGGTACCAGCCGTTGGTCCAAGGGTGGTTTGCGTCAATAAACTACCAGTAACAGTTACGATGATTTGCGTGAAGCAGTTTACTGTGCATCCAGGTAGCGGTAGAATCGTACTAGTACCAGCAGTAGGTCCAAATGTCGTCATAGTACTGAATCCGCCCGTAACAGTAACAATGATTTGCGTATAGCAGTCAACTGTACAACCAGCTGGTGGTGGAATCGTACTTGTACCGGCAGTCGGGCCAAATGTTGTAACAGTACTGAATCCGCCCGTAACAGTAACAATAATATGCGTTACGCAGTTTGCTGTACATCCAGCTGGTGGTAGAATTGTACTTATTCCAGCCGTGGGTCCAAATGTAGTTTGAGTAATAACACCTCCAGTCGGAGCTACAGTAACTATAATTTGTGTATAGCAGTTGACTGTACATCCAGGTGGTGGTGGAATCGTGCTCGTTCCAGCAGTAGGTCCAAATGTCGTAACAGTACTGAATCCGCCCGTAACAGTAACAATGATTTGCGTATAGCAGTTTATTGTACATCCAGCTGGTGGTGGAATCGTACTTGTCCCAGCCGTGGGTCCAAAAGTAGTTTCGGTAACAACCCCTCCGGTCGGAGCTACAGTTACAATAATTTGTGTATAGCAGTTAACTGTGCATCCAAGTGGTGGTGGAATCGTGCTAGTTCCAGCAGTAGGTCCGAATGTCGTAATAGTACTGAATCCGCCGGTAACAGTTACAATAATTTGCGTTACGCAGTTTACTGTACATCCAGCCGGTGGTGGAATCGTGCTTGTCCCAGCCGTGGGTCCAAAAGTAGTTTCGGTAACAACCCCTCCAGTCGGAGCTACAGTAACTATAATTTGTGTATAGCAGTTGACTGTGCATCCAGGTGGTGGTGGAATCGTGCTAGTTCCAGCAGTAGGTCCGAATGTCGTAATAGTACTGAATCCGCCGGTAACAGTTACAATGATTTGCGTTACGCAGTTTACTGTACATCCAGCCGGTGGTGGAATCGTGCTTGTCCCAGCCGTGGGTCCAAAAGTAGTTTCGGTAACAACCCCTCCAGTCGGAGCTACAGTAACTATAATTTGTGTATAGCAGTTGACTGTGCATCCAGGTGGTGGTGGAATCGTGCTAGTTCCAGCAGTAGGTCCGAATGTCGTAATAGTACTGAATCCGCCCGTAACAGTTACAATGATTTGCGTTACGCAGTTTACTGTACATCCAGCCGGTGGTGGAATCGTGCTTGTCCCAGCCGTGGGTCCAAAAGTAGTTTCGGTAACAACCCCTCCAGTCGGAGCTACAGTAACTATAATTTGTGTATAGCAGTTGACTGTGCATCCAGGTGGTGGTGGAATCGTGCTCGTTCCAGCAGTAGGTCCAAGTGTTGTAACAGTACTGAATCCGCCCGTAACAGTAACAATAATATGCGTTACGCAGTTTGCTGTACATCCAGCTGGTGGTAGAATTGTACTTATTCCAGCCGTGGGTCCAAAAGTAGTTTCGGTAACAACCCCTCCAGTCGGAGCTACAGTAACTATAATTTGTGTATAGCAGTTGACTGTGCATCCAGGTGGTGGTGGAATCGTGCTCGTTCCAGGAGTAGGTCCAAATGTCGTAACAGTACTGAATCCGCCCGTAACAGTAACAATGATTTGCGTATAGCAGTTTACTGTACATCCAGCTGGTGGTGGAATCGTACTTGTCCCAGCCGTGGGTCCAAAAGTAGTTTCGGTAACAACCCCTCCAGTCGGAGCTACAGTAACTATAATTTGTGTATAGCAGTTGACTGTGCATCCAGGTGGTGGTGGAATCGTGCTCGTTCCAGCAGTAGGTCCAAGTGTTGTAACAGTACTGAATCCGCCCGTAACAGTAACAATAATATGCGTTACGCAGTTTGCTGTACATCCAGCTGGTGGTAGAATTGTACTTATTCCAGCCGTGGGTCCAAATGTAGTTTCGGTAATAACACCTCCAGTCGGAGCTACAGTAACTATAATTTGTGTATAGCAGTTGACTGTGCATCCAGGTGGTGGTGGAATCGTGCTCGTTCCAGGAGTAGGTCCAAATGTCGTAACAGTACTGAATCCGCCCGTAACAGTAACAATGATTTGCGTATAGCAGTTTACTGTACATCCAGCTGGTGGTGGAATCGTACTTGTCCCAGCCGTGGGTCCAAAAGTAGTTTCGGTAACAACCCCTCCGGTCGGAGCTACAGTTACAATAATTTGTGTATAGCAGTTGACTGTGCATCCAAGTGGTGGTGGAATCGTGCTAGTTCCAGCAGTAGGTCCGAATGTCGTAATAGTACTGAATCCGCCGGTAACAGTTACAATAATTTGCGTTACGCAGTTTACTGTACATCCAGCTGGTGGTGGAATCGTACTTGTCCCAGCCGTAGGTCCAAAAGTAGTTTCGGTAGTAACACCTCCAGTCGGAGCTACAGTTACAATAATTTGTGTATAGCAGTCAACTGTACATCCAGGTGGTGGTGGAATCGTACTCGTTCCAGCAGTAGGTCCAAATGTCGTAATAGTACTGAATCCGCCCGTAACAGTTACAATGATTTGGGTAAAGCAGTTCACGGTACATCCAGCAGGAGGCGGTATGGTACTTGTGCCAGCAGCTGTTCCAAAGGTCGTTGAAGTACTGAAGCCTCCCGTAGCAGTGACGACAACGGTCGTAATACAATTATCAGTACAACCGGGTGGAGGCGGAATAGTGCTGGTTCCAGCCGTCGGTCCAAACGTCGTTGAAGTAACAACCCCGGCAGTAAGAGTAACAATAATCCGGGTGAAGCAGTTCACGGTACATCCAGCAGGAGGCGGTATGGTACTTGTGCCAGCAGCTGTTCCAAAGGTCGTTGAAGTACTGAAGCCTCCCGTAGCAGTGACGACAACGGTCGTAATACAATTATCAGTACAACCGGGTGGAGGCGGAATAGTGCTGGTTCCAGCCGTCGGTCCAAACGTCGTTGAAGTAACAATCCCGGCAGTAAGAGTAACAATAATCCGGGTGAAGCAGTTCACGGTACATCCAGCAGGAGGCGGTATGGTACTTGTGCCAGCAGCTGTTCCAAAGGTCGTTGAAGTACTGAAGCCTCCCGTAGCAGTGACGACAACGGTCGTAATACAATTATCAGTACAACCGGGTGGAGGCGGAATAGTGCTGGTTCCAGCCGTCGGTCCAAACGTCGTTGAAGTAACAACCCCGGCAGTAAGAGTAACAATAATCCGGGTGAAGCAGTTCACGGTACATCCAGCAGGAGGTGGAATCGTACTCGTGCCAGCTGTTGGCCCAAATGTCGTGGAAGTACTGAAGCCACCTGTAGCAGTAACGACGACAGTCGTAACACAGTTGCCAGTGCAGCCGGGTGGAGGCGGAATAGTACTAGTTCCAGCTGTTGGTCCAAATGTCGTCGATGTAACACGACCGCCAACGATAGTGACGATAATCCTTGTAAAGCAGTTGACGGTGCATCCAGTAGGAGGTGGAATTGTACTGGTGCCAGCAGTTGGTCCAAACGTTGTAAAAGTACTGAAGCCACCTGTAACAGTAACAATGATTTGCGTATAGCAGTCAACTGTACATCCAGGTAGTGGTGGAATTGTGCTTGTTCCAGCCGTCGGTCCATATGTCGTCGAAGTAATAAAACCACCCGTACGAGTTACAATCACCCTTGTAGGGCAGTTTCCAATACATCCAGCTGACGGCAAAATAGTACTGGTTCCGGCTGTTTGTCCAAAAGTTGACTCTGTAATAACACCCGTAGTACCAACGGTTACGATAACCCTTGTAGGGCAGACACCAACACATCCAGGTGATGGTAGAACCGTGCTGGTTCCAGCCGTCGGACCAAATTTTGTTTCGGTAATAGGACCTCCGGGAGGAGCTACTGTCACAATAATATTTGTAAAACAGTCAACTCTGCATCCAGCAGGAGGCGGTATGGTTAGCGTGCCAGCAGTTGGCCCAAATATCGTCGAAGTCCTGAAGCCACCAGTAGCAGTAACGACGACGATGGTAACGCAATTGTCCGTACAGCCGGGTGGAGGCGAAATGGTACTCGTGCCAGCAATTGGCCCAAAGGTTGTGGAAGTACTAAATCCAACAATACCCCGGCGCGTTGAGTCCGTGTCACTTTGTACTGGCGTAATGGTTGAAGTTTTCAGTCCGGTTCTAGTCCTCGTGTTTGGTTCAACACTGATGGTAGATGTATTATCCACCGTGCGTGTTAGACCTCCAGCACATGATATGTATTCTCTATGAACGAGTTATTAATACAGAAGTTGTTGATTAAACGAATTGGTTTTGGATCTTACCTGATTGATGTATTTTCTGTAATGTTTCCAGAGCATTGGTAAACAATTGGCTGAGCCTCTACTATAACAGTAGCATTGATGCATTGTGGTTCGGCTGCGCAAGTTGAATTAAAATGTAAAATCAAAAATAGAAATAAGTTTAGGAGTGAATTGAACATGGTTGATAAATTTTATTTCAGCAGGTTCATATCCTGTTTGAATTCCAATCGTAAAATGAATCCGTTGACTCACGCCAGGAACAAACAACAGGTTGAAGCGTTGAAGTAGCTGAACTCAAAGTGTATTTCCAAGTAGATTGACAAAATGTTGAAGGAAGATAATACTTTGGACTTGGTATACTATATAACTAAGTTTGTAGAACAATCATAACCCAAAAGATCACCCAGCTTCTGCACTCTCTGGAGCCTCTAGTTGCAGAATAGAATGGACAAGGCAACCAAACAACTTGTCTGGCGGCATTATCTGAACGGTCATCCGGAAGGAGCACAAACGCATGAAAATCAACGCCGTCAGCCGGAGAGTTTAAAGTTGACGCAACGTTTCACCCGGAAGGAGCACAAACGCATGAAAAAATCAACGCTATCGGCCGGAGAATTCAAATTTTACTCAACGTATCACCCGGAAGGAGCACAAACGCATGAAGATCAACGCCGTCGGCTGGAAAGTTTAAAGTTTACGCAACGTGTCACATCTTGTTCGAAAGATATGATTACACGTTCCTGTGAAATACAACCCCGTTGTCCGACGGCATCATCCGGACGGCATCATCCAGACGGCCGGCCATCCAAAGGAAGGAGCAGGAACGGAATAGATCCGCCGTCGACAGCGAAGAAATGTTGAACATGTATAAAGATGTGACGTTTATTGAATAATAGATCAAGAAGACAGACGTCATTGCATCGTGGATTCAGTCAGAGCGGTAACCGAGATGTTCACGGAACGGGAATTACCGATCGCCGGACAACTGGCAAAGCCGTCGATCAGAGCAAGATCTACAATTTTGACTTTGGGAATACGGTAAATTTGCCGCGTATAAGCCGAGCAAATAAACCTCTCAGCCAAGAAGCACTCCGCTATACAGGGTTTGGTCTGTCTTTGTGATTGATAAACGTGACATGTGGCCTAAATCAAATTTATCCTAGCTAACGACGGTGATTTTCATCCGTTCCTGCGCCTAGCTAGCATCGGATGGCAGTCTAGACGGAAAATGCCGTCGCACTATGGGGCTGATTTTATGCTAATATGCTTGATCCACCCGACGCAATATTCGCCACATTCCGATTTCTGCTAGCGGCAGTAACAACCAAAGAGCTTGGAACAGTACGCGCGCTGTCCGACGGTTAACCGGAGCCTGCGGTAGGAGTCTGTGCTTGAAACGGCCGACTAGCTGGTGGAAGGACCAGCTGCTAGCAGTAGGGACGTCGGTGATGATAGTGACGAAGCTATGGGGAGTCAGTAAGGTCTGCCTTGTTGGTGTATCGATCGGCAGAAAGTCATGAGATACTATCCAGTTGTGTGTTCCTTGCATTGTCGGTTCCAGTGGGTCCTCTATTTCTTCAGGTTCAAGGCGGCGGTGGGTCAAAGAAGGAACAAAGCTCCCGCTGGTGCCAACGAATATTAAGCTTCCAGGGAGATCGACGGCGTTGACAAGCGAGACGGTGGCGGTGCAACTAGTGATATTTACTGGTACCGTGTGTGAAACTAAGGAAACGGGGGTGAAGATTTGACACAGTGTCCAATCAAGATGGAGGACAGGCGGGAGAGTCCAGCTCGCAACAGGGCTACGGGTACCCGTAGCGGTAAAGTCATACGGGTACCCGGTCCAACGTTGACTATGTGACGGGTGAGAGGGTGGCTGAACCTAGTGGGTTTTCCATCGGATTTAATGATCCCGTGCGTGAAACTAAGGAAGCGCGGGGTGGAGATTGAACATAGAGTTCAATCAAGGCCGCCTACGGGTACCCGTAGCCGTAAGAGGGTTTCATTCCACTAGGCGACCTGTCGGCCAGGCTGTAGCTAGCTATTCCAGGACTCAATACGGAGTAGTCAATAACTTTTCCATTCTCGTCCATCTCCACCACCTTCTTATTCTTCTCAAACTTAGCCTTGATGGCCTCCTTATCGCTTCTGCACGTAGCAGACTGGAAGTATCATTAGCATTCGGGTTAAGTTGGTTATTAAAATGAGTTCGATGATACCGAGCCAGCCTATGTAAACCCAAAACATGTTAGCTCTTAGCTACTAATGTGAACGTAGTATTGAAGTCATTATGGGATGCTGAAAAAAAAAACGTACACAAGTTAGTAGCCCCTTGGTTTCGACGTCGGCTAATTCGTATTGGCATAGCCCAGACCGCGAAATGTGACAGCCAGAAGCAGGGTGGCAAACGCCTTCTGTGCGTGGCTTGTTGCAACGGGCTGCCTGCAGCTGCGGGCGACTTACGTTTCTTGTTTTCAATTATGTGGTACCAATCGTCAAGATTGACATTTCTGTCCAAAACCGAGGTCAATAAGCCCTCATTTAACTCAACAAGGCCTCGGGGAGATTGATGTTCAGGTTTTTATGTCTTTCGTTTACCATGACCACACCTGATCCTACAAGCTCGATTTGAAGAATTATGCCTAAAATGAAGACGTTAGCATTACGAACACAAAAGAGATTTGCTCCAGGCATGGCTGGTCAGCCGGGGTGAATCATGGCCAATATATTCACCTTGCCGAGCACACTGACGGGTACTTCCTTGGCCCCGAAGACGCGGGCAACATCAATTTCTGTCATGTTTACTTCGCCGTGACCAGGTGAATCGAATATCTTGTAGACTCGCTGATCCTTCGGGTCCATGTGTCTCTCGTCGGTAAAGGCGATATAAATATCATCATATGTCCAGACATGCCAATAATAAATAAATAAATAAACATCGCATATTGTTATGTATTTATTGTTAAGCCCCTATATTGATATGTATTTATTGTTAAGCCCCTATATTGATATGTATTTATTGTTGATACGCTCGTACGGTGTTGCTTCTCGTCGTTCGTTACTCAACCGAGCGGTCGACTCCGACGCCAGCGGCCGGTTCTTGTATTTCGCCCAATGCCGCCGCGCACCATCAATGACGGTCTGTCGCCATTCCTCTGGCCAATGGCGGTCAAGGTACCTCTGGCGCTTTTCTGGATGCAGTAGCAACGCCGTGGCGTATATGGGATTCTTATCACTCTCCGCATTATACTTCGAGAGAACCCACCAGCCCCTATGCACAGAATTAACCGTACGCGCGTCGTTCACGTATTTGACCTGTTTTAACATGAGCACAAAGTCTAGTGGTCGATTGCACCGCTCTTCGAGGGACCACCTACCTTGGCATTCTACAAGGTTTCTTCTCACCTAGAGCCCAACGCTTCTTTCCATCTGTTTCCAGCCTCGTTCGCTGTGACATGACAGGCCTGCTTGAAGGTCAGTTTCTCCAAGTGTTCAGCGTCCTACCTTCAGCGACTGAGGCGCGGTCTGCCAAGTTGAAGGCTGTTGTGTTAGTATGGTTGTTCTTGATCAGCAAGTACATGGCCCGTTAACGGTCCATACTGAAGCGTTTTGTCGCCAACGCGAACTGTATCGTCGCACGCACAGCCCCACTATCATGTTGCCACTTGTCGTCGCCTGACTCTGCCTTGCCTCCTAGGAAGAAAGACAAGTCTCCCGCCTTTCCGCGCGCATATCGCAGCATGGTCTCTCGTTGTACCGTCCATCTTCTGCATCGAAAGAGGAAATGCTCCACCGTTTCTGCAGACTGCCCACAAGTGCACTCATCCGATTCCACCGCCCCGATTTTGCAGAGGTAGCATTTCAGCGGCGATTTGCCAGTTCGAAGTTGTATCAACACTTCGGATTCCTTTCTTGTTAGCTCGTCGTACAACTTGCGGGTGTGCTTGCCCGGCAATGCCTTATCGATGCGCCTTGAATGCTTTCCAACCCCTTCCGGGATCTGACGAACGCGAGCGTGTTCGTTGAGCAGCAGTCGTAACGTCGTTGATCTTGCTTGAAACTCGTCTCGCGTCGCTCTTTTCGCTTGCATTTTGGCCAGTGGCCCTATAGGGTAGGACTATGGTGTGCAGAGCCGTCGGCGCTAGCGCCAAGGCTGGCAATCCAATTAATAGCCTGCCTCACCGTAAAGACGGGGGCTAGCATACTGCTACACCATGCTGAATTATAGCTACGGCAAGAAAAAAGATGGATCGTATAGTGACATTGAAGACTTTAGAGGCCATGAGTATACATGGAAGGGCACAAGAGCGCGGCAAAGGGCTGTGGAGGTCGGAAACAATCGGGGCCGATGCGACGCTCGAAGGAGTTCAATTTGCGCTGACAACGGATTTTATTTTCTTGAAGTCCGGATTAATGGTGGCAGCCACTTCCCATCACAATGCAAAGGAATGCCGAGGCCGAGGTCTTCGAAGGGGAGGATAAGCTGACGAAACCTCAGGATCAATTACTACGAGATGCTGGAGATGCTCTGCAATCCTCAAGAAGAGTGCAGAGAATGGCAGATTTGCCAGTCATAAATGCAAAATGCTGCGTTTCCTACTTCCATACCGACGAGATTTATTACAAATATGTCTGAGATGTGATTTTTCGTGAATGGTGATGGGTAAACTCGGGTAGAGATCGAGAGACCGGTCATATGAGGTCCTTTGGTCCTAATGGGAACAACGATTGGTGAGACGGGCACAATTGAAAAATTGCAGCTGTCGTCGAGATGATCAAAGCAGTGCCGCCCCGGGAAGGCCAAAGTCGTCAGTAGTCCTTACATTATTTGTAGTCCCCCGCATTAACTACGAACTATTGTTTTGACCGTGGCTATGGCAACTAGTGTGCCACTGCACAAGCTGAGATATGTTATGCGTGATTCGCCTTGGAGAATATCAGTGTTGCTAATAATATGACAATAAAACAATATACTGCAACATATGCGATATAATATGCACTCCCCGATATTGTACCAATACAATACGGGTATGTCCATACTGGCAATATATTGTTTATATTGGATGACCACTGTGAAGCAAAAGTCCCATTTTTTGTTGACAGTTTGACCGACTGGTATGCTACGCCGCGGGGGAAAAAAGGTCAATATCAGACGAAATTTCGGAACCCTCCACTCACCAATTGCACGACCCAGACGAGAGCCAAACGACCCCATGCCAACCGTCGCGACTTCGTACGGTCTACACAATTTCGTGTGCTAAGCCAAGAACATCATGGGTCTTCTCTCATATGCCAGACGAGGAGATAGAAACGAAATACTACAATCAACGGACCGGGAAAGAGGAATGGCGTTGCAAACATTGCGACAAATCGTACTCCTGTTCGGGTGGAACGGCGGCTCCGGCTAAGCACCTGACCGACCCTCCTCCTGACGGGCACGGCCTACCCAAAGGTGCGCCACGAACAGCAAAGGTCACCAACATCCGGACTATTCTCGAACAAACTCGACTTACGGCCGAAGGGAATCCGCGAAAACGCTGTAGGCTCAACGATCAATGTGGAGATTCGATCGATCCAGACCAGCTCGAGGGGTTATACGTACGATTCATTACGGGGGCATCTCAGCCTGACGATATTCATACCACGGATGGAAGCGTTCAGCCCTACCGCTCGGTATCCGAATCAAGTTCTCAACAAGCTCGCCGTGCGTAACGAGGAGCTTCACCATATATAGTCGCGACGTTGCCATCGACTGCGCGTGCTTGCGAGCGGGGACCTCGTGAAGCTCGTGGCAACCGCAAGATGGATTTACGGTATCGTGCCCGACTTGATGCGTTTCGGGTGCCGCCGTACGACGAATCTGCTTCCTGAACTTTTCCATGCCAAGTTACAGCACGCGCCGGCCACGAACCACGCGCCGGCCACGAACCACGCGCCGGCCACGAACCATGGCCGTAGGAATCGACTCGACGCTGGTCAGCCATCCGAATGGAACAAGCCGCGAGCAGCCCTATACCGCCCTTGCAATGGCATAGGGCGCTCGGCGTGTATCTGTGAATCTCCTCGCTAGCTCGGTGCGTTCCGCTGAAACACTATGACCGAAGACGTATCGTGTGTTCCGCTTACACAGCGACCCCCATACGCCCGTCTCGACGATTACCCGGCTATGTTGCTGCCTGCCATATCTGCTGTGCGGCATCGTACTTGAACCATTTCGTCTCATAGAATGCCCAGAGTTTCGAGCGCTCTTGGCCTATCTCAACACCGATGTCGATACTTGGCTTCCTGACACACACGAGACCATCAGGAAATGGATTATGCGACAGTATGGAGTTCAGAGGGAGAAGGTCAAGCAGCGCATACAGTCGGCAAAGTCAAGAACCCATATCAGCTGCGATCTTTGGACGTCTCCCAACTCTTTGGCCATCTTAGGCATTGTCGCTCACTACGTTACGGAAGACGGCCAGCTGGAGCACCATGTCTTGGGGTTGAAAGACGGTTTCATGCCAGGGGGAGGCCCAAGGGTCACTCTCGTGCGAGGTGAGAGTGCTAGGTGCTTTGCAGTGGTACTGGAGCATCTCGTCCAAGAAATTTTCAACCTCGTCCTCCTCGAACGTGGCAACACCACGCGTGCTCGGACGTGCTTTCGGAAACCATCTCCTCGGTGACGCTCGCCTTTGATCGCTTCTGTGAAACCCCCTGCATGGCAGCCGCCGACTGGGTGTAGAGTTTAAGAGAGCTCACGTCCTTTATGATCTGCACGCTGCTGCGCTGGGCCTTGGATTGTGTCAGGAGCTTCTTTGCCTTGGACTCGACCCGATTCAAGTGCGCCATCCATCTCGCCGTCTAACTGGCGAGGGTGGGCTCGAAGGATTGCATTGCATTTCCACAGCTATCCGGTCCGTTGGGCAAGATGGACGACGGATGCATGGGTGCGTGAATGCCTCCATTCGCTCCTTTGTGTATTTACACCTGCGTGTGGTGTACAAGCCTCACAAAAGGGCATTGAAAGCGGTCATGGTTTTGATAGGAGGTGGCAAACTGCGGGATGATGTATGATTTCTCGCTCAGTCGAGATCTCGTCTTTGCTGATGGCGGAGCTTTGTAAACATGTTGGGTGCATGCGTTGGAGAGAATAATGGCGAGCAGGTTGTCGAGCAGGACGATGTCGAGCAGGACGATGTCGAGCAGGACGATGTCGAGCAGAACGATGTCGAGCAAGAGGAGGTCGAATAGGAATATGCTGAGCAGGAGGATGTTGGGCAGGAAGATGTCGAGAAGGAAGATGCCAAGCAAGAGATGTCGAGCAGGAAGTTGTCGAGCAGGAAGATGTTGAGCAAGAGGACGTCGAGCAGGAGAATGGTCTGCCTGATAGGTCAGGCCACAGTAAATGTTCAAGTACGTTGCCAACCGTTGGCTTTACCAGCACGCTGAACGGTGCGCACGACACCAAGCTTCCACCAACATGCAGCCGGTAGCGCCGACAGTTGGTTGGCACATGTCCCCTCTCCGACGAGCACCAAAGGCACCAAACGACGGGAGGTGAGGAATTTACTGAAATCATATGCCGCATCATGTTTCAAGTACGATGCCGCACAGCAGATATGGCAGGCAGCAACGTAGCCGGGTAATCGTCGAGACGGGCGTATGGGGGTCGCTGTGTGAGCGGAACACACGACACGTCTTCGGTCATGGTGTTTCAGCGGAACGCATCGAGCTAGCGAGGAGATTCACAGATACGCGCCGAGTGCCCCATGCCATTGCAAGGGCGGTATAGGGCTGCTCGCGGCTTGTTCCATTCGGATGGCTGACCAGCGTCGAGTCGATTCCCACGGCCATGGTTCGTAGCCGGCGCGTACTGTGACTTGGCATGGAAAAGTTCAGGAAGCAGATTCGTTGTACGGGGCGGCACCCGAAACGCATCAAGTCGGGCAGGATGCCGTAAATCCATCTCGCGGTTGCCACAAGCTTCACGAGGTCCCCGCTCGCAAGCACGCGCAGTCGATGGTAACGTTGCGACTATATATGGTGAAGCTCCTCGTTACGCACGGCGAGCTTGTTGAGAACTTGATTCGGATACCGAGCGGCAGGGCTGAACGCTTCCATCCGTGGTATGAATATCGTCAGGCTGAGACGCCCCTCGTGGCATCATGGCTAACCCTCTCCAGCCGATTCATATCCACGCCGAGACACATCTAGCATCGGCTCGAGCGGTAGCATGACGGACAGCGGCGATTTTATCAAGCTGCCCACCGCAGAGGAAGAAGACCGCATGCGCAAAGCAGCGCGAGAATCTCGGCGAAAGCGCGAGGAAGGTCGGAGGAAACGAGAATTGGCGGAAACGATGGCCAACGCGGGGACGGAATCTCAGAGACGCAGGGCAGTGCCGGCGCTGCTACCTCGGGTCTTGACATGTAAAGTCCAGCGTGTAGGAATAGGCTAGTTGCAGGTCGTTTGTTGCAAAGAAAATGGTGCGTCGGCTTCCAAAGGAGACATGAGCAGTTTCCATTGTGTCGATTCCTCTTCTGCTCATGGCTCACCCAAAGGCCGAAGTAGTGGTAGAAGCAAGTGGAAGAGGGCGGCGGAATTGAGCAGGCACATGCTTGATGCCCCTAAAACATGTCAAGACTGCAGCGTTTGCAGAGACACGTCCCTGGAAGACGGCAAGAGTTGGACTCCCAGGCTGTCTCGGATCGAGTGGCCCAAACGTAGCCAGACCGGCGTACTGGTTGGAACGCATTCAATTGCGAGGTAAACAGAGCAACCGCGGTTGCAAAGGGACCACACAGCTCGCTTCTCTCAGTCAAGCGGGAAAATGGAGACATTTGGTGCCCTTTCGGCACGTTCGACGGACGGAAGGTGAAATACAGCTGATGGTTTCGATCCGTTACCCATGATGATTTGTCCGGACGCGCGAGATGGGATAGAGATGGGATGATCATGTTTCGCCAACCTCGGAACCTATTGTGCCACATCCGAGGTCCTGTTGATGTCTGTCTACAAGGTAGTTGCTTGAACGATGGCCGGCACCGTGTTGCGGAAAGCAGACATGCATTGCGTTGGGAATCCCCCAGCGCCGTACTTGACTGTCGACTTGGACGAGCATGCCTGAAACGTCGTCTCGTCAAGCCTCGGCGCGGAATGCGAACGGTCTCGCAGACATGGCATGAGCAGGTGGTTGAGAAATTCGCCATCAACGCGGCACACCAGCACCTGTCCTTGCCAGCAAAGATTGCCCCGTGTTGATGCTGATATCGGCTGCAAGTCTTGAACGCAGCCACCTTTGGTTGTTTCAAATCGCCGTGCACGGATGGGAAACTGGCAGCGACGGACTCCCAACTTCCATTAGCGGTTCGGCCGAACGAGATTGGGGAGGAAGATGGACGAAAGGCGAGCCGATGGAATCTGACTGTCGCGTATATTTGGCCGCACCGCGGAATAAGCGAGCGAGCGATAAACTTCTTCGAGCCTGCTCGTCATATTGCAGCGGACGTCCATGGCAAATTCCGAACGTGAACCTTGGGGGCTGGCCAGCGACATTCCGGCTCGCCGTCGACGGCACTTGGAAAGGACGAATCAAATGAAGTGAATGTGAGGCTTGATGGCCAGAATGCTCCGCTTCTTGAACGCCGGGCAGGCCATGGGATCATCCAACGTCGTCAGCTGAGGGATGTGAGGTTGTATGCAGGCCAGGACGGCATAACGGTCGGCATCGCCTTGCTCGCCAGGATCTGCAATCTTGCTCTACGCGCGCACGGCAGGCTCGGTCATTTAAATCGTTGCAACGACAGCTTCCCTTCGCTCCACGTTCCCGCGCCCTCCCACGACGGCAGCATTGACGAGATGGGTCCCTCGAGTCTGGTCCCTAGGCGGCCCAAGACGCAACGCGGTTGCGAGCAGCAACCATGGATAGTACAAGGCTAGGCAGACGATGGAGAGCCACGGCCTCCTCCCAAGCATGACGTTTCCGTACCACTTGTCGACGCCGTCGTAGCGCAGCCATTCCTCGCCCCTGCCCGAGTGAATGTGACCGCAGACCAGGAGCTTGGGTCGGATCCTCCAGACGTCGGCGAGGAGCATCTCGCAACCGCCACCGGCAGCATCAAGGTACCCTTTGGGCGGGCCGTGCGTCAGGATGACGTCCGTCTCGGACGGTGCCGTCCCCAGCGGGTGCGTCGTCGAATCTTTGCCGTACTGAAACGCCCAATGTCCGTGCCGCGGTGTCCACGGGCTGCCGAACAGGCGGACGGTCCGGTTCGTGCCTTGGATGGGCAGGTCGAGCGACTCGCGCTCGAGATATCGCACATCCCCCCAGACCAGATCGTCCCTGCGCTGGCCCGGGCGAAGGTCCAGCTCTCGGTCCGGGTGCGCGGCGGCGAAGACGGGATCGAGGAGCAGATCGTGGTTGCCGGCGACGACCACCTTGTGAGGGTGCGGCTGGGCGGCGAGCCATGACAGCTGCGCCTGTATCTCGGGGAAGGTGCCGTACTGCGACAGGTCTCCGGCATGCAGCAGGATGTCGCCTGGGGGGAGCGGCGAGGGGGTGGTGTTGTGCGTGTCGGAAATGCACACCACCGTCACGGCGCGGTGGGCGTTGCAGGTTGCGGGTGCCGTGACCGATTCGGATCCCGGCCTCTGCGTCGAACTCTCGAGCCTGCGCATCGCCCGACGGAGCCTGGCGGCGAATCTCGGTGGCAGGCTCTGCTGCGACGGAGGCCCAACATGGGGTTCGCCGATGATCCGAATCGGCATGGCGAGCGAGCGAGCGAACCTTGCCCGGCCTATGGGAGAAGCTGGGCCGTGGACGGATAGACGCGACAGGGGGGCGTCGATGCAGAAATCATTTGCAAAGGAGGGATCCCGCGTGCACGGTGCACGAAGTCATTGCAATGCTCCGTAGATGAGTCGTTCATCATTCCCTGCACATGTGCCCCGTACGAGGCAGCCAGGCGGCTAGGCCGGGGGGGAACCTTACGTCATCGGCCGTTCCGCCTTTTTGATGCGTTGCCAATGGGCCCTGGGCATCATCCAACGAACGCCATTGGGAGTTACTGCTACGGGATGATGATAAGGCGTAGTCCGTACCGAGGACGTAATTACTTACTTTGGTACAAATAAGTGCTTAGGCGTACTCTGTAATACTGCAATGTACAGTACAGTAAGGACTTGTATATGACCATTTGCAGTAAGTTGGTAAAGACTATGCAAGTACCAAGTACTTCAGCACATGTACGTGCAAGTACGGTATTAATTAGGTGCGCGTGCCCTCCGTACCATTATCGCATGGCTGTCAACAGGTGTCGACGAAAAAACGCAGCATGAAGGAGCAAGTCCCCGGAGGGTAGATTTTTAAATCTCGACGAATACAAGACGATGACATTTCCCACTCACCGGCAGCCATTGCGCCGCTGCCGAACAACATTTTTCGTCGTGCGTACTGTACGGTTGCTGCACCGGCGGCCCGCCAACCACTCCAAATATCACACTTCCGAGTGTTGATTGGCACCTGGTGTGCTGTGCCTGTGCCTGCAGCAGAAATACGAGGACGGAGTAGGTGTACAGCACGGAGTACTCCGTACGAGCATTACCACAAGTACCTAGTACCTAAGTAGGTGCGCAGGCGGTAATGGTTGAGATTTAATCCGTTCTTGTACGGACGGAGTACTCACTGCAAGTATTCGTTGTTCGTACAGCAAGTACCAAGTATTTAGAATGCACAGTAATACGGCATCGACTGTACGCCTAAACGATGGATCCTTGCATCGGACGACTGCGCCAACAAGCACGCATCGGAGCGTGGTGCCACCTCGCGCATCTCGCAGGCACCGCCGTCGCGCCCGCATCGTCGGTTGGAAAAGCCTGCCTTTACGTCGATGAACGAATGCACGTGCGGAGTGCATTTTGCCGCAAGGCGATGATGCCCGTACGGGTACGTAAGAGTACATGTAGTGCCTGCATTCGCGCACAGACATGCATGTACAACAAAGTATCATCACGGCGCGGTCCAGAGGGTGGATTTGATCGGTCCACGCGTGCAGCTGCTTGTACATGTACATGCACCTGGTACGCTGCTGGCACTCTCGTGGAAGCAGACGGTAGTCCATGTACTTGCATCGCACGGAAGCCGAGGTTGCGTCGGTGGCGTCGGTGGCGTGGCGAGGTGACAGAAGGATCCTTCCGCTTCTCTTGCTCGAATGTGCTCACCCTGCCAAAGTCGCCCGGATGCGCGGGTTGAAGGCGATTGTGCGCAGAGTGACTTTGGGTAATGCCTAGTGCACAGTCCCTACACTGTACTTGCCGTGCCGTCCAGGGCGAGCTGTGACGGTTCCTAAAAGACGTCGGGCCGCGGCGGAGTTGGCCATGCTGCCGAGTCGTCCGGGTACTCGTAGTGATGGAGGTGTAGAGTAAGCACAGCAATACGTCAGTTCTGCGCTGCAGGCACTCAAGTAGGTACGTAGTCCTTTATACAGTACTTACAGTGCGGGGCTCCGTCCCCACGGGTCTTGGTGGGTCTTGACGAATGCAGCAAGTACAGTTAAATACAAGTATTACTTAATTACAGTACTCCGTACAGTAATACCAGTACGGAGTACTTGCGCATGACTATATGTACTTACTTACTTTGTTGCACAGTAATACGCACTCGTGCTCGTTGTGGTTTACCAACCCGCAGAGCAAGTAAGTATATTACCTGCTACTACTTGCAGTACTGTTACTGGAAAAGGTGTCCGTGTAAGCGCACCGACTAGTATGCAATTACATTTACTTGTACCTGTAAGTAGGTGTAATATACACTCTAGTACGGAGTATGCACATGCACATGTACTTGTAGGTGTATAATACACTCTACTCCGTAGTACTCCGTACATGCACATGTAGTGCACTCCTTACTTATACTTACAGTAAGTGTATTATTATACGCTCTAGTAAGTACATGCACATTACTTGTACCTACAGTAGGTGGATTATTATACACTCTAGTAAGTACATGCACATGTACATGTACATGCACATTAATGCAACCTACTGTAATACTCACATACCTAGTGCATACTATACTATACTGCGACTGGCACCTGCAGCACTGCATACCTAGTGTACTAGGTACTAAATATATCCGGAGCACTTCTGCACATATAGGAGAACATGCTAATAATACGATTGGTGGCATTCACCGATACGAGCCGGAGTCCTCATACATACTAGGAATGGCATCAAGCGCAAACGTATCCGTACATGCACAGCTAGTTGTCTGAAAAAACCCAGAGTGCAAGCCGACCGATGCGAGGACCCAATGCCTTCCAAGTCTGCCTACATGTAGGAACTTGCGTGCAAGCATGACGGCGGCACCCGTGCACAGACAACGAGAAAGGCTCCGACGAAAAAAGTCAGGTCTGCCTTTGCTTACGACGAATGCCACCTCGGAGGGCCATGGCGGACGCGCCGCCCGCTGGCGAAGAAGAAAAGAAAAAAACGACGGCGGCTCGGGCTTCCTTGTCGCATTCGTGCGGGGGTTCCGTTCCGACAACCGGCGCTGGTGAGGGCCAGTGCGGCTTACACCGGCCGTCGGACCGCATCCAGCGAGGCACGCAAGCGAGAAAGCTGGCGGCAGCGCCATCCCCTCGGTGCCGTCGTGCGTCTCGCTCGAATCAAGGCCGCAACCCTGCCGGCAGAGCGGAGAAGTTTTTTCCCACATGCACCGCATCCCCCTCCCCGTCCCCTGCCGCCGCGAGGAACCCTCAGGACGATGCAGGCTAGCGCGCACCGGTGAATGGCATCGGCCTACTGCCGCCGCCGCCGCCGCTGCTGGTTGCACGAGGGCGGGTAAAGGCACGGGTGCGTGAGCCCGTGGCAGCGCGAGCCGGTCACGCCGGCACCGCTACGGTACTTTGGTGGGTAGCACGAGGCTGTGCTCTCGGCCAGCATGGGCTTGACCGCAACGTTGACGACGCACGTACATGTAACAGCACACCAACAACTAGGCGGGTGTGGTGTGCTGTACTTGCATGCACACACGCGCACACACACACACACCCACACACCCACCCATGCACACAATCGCATAGGCGCAGCAACCGCACGTACATTGGATGACCGACAGGTCGACTCGTATGACCTGAAAATGACCGTCGTCGTCGTTGCATGCGTCGTCTTTCCACCTACCAGGTAATATGCGATGCAGATGCACAAGTGCCTCGACGCTTCGGCGCAGCAACCGCCGCATCGGTCCTTCCGCGCCCCGGCGCAGCCCATCTCACCTTCCTCCAGGGCCGCCGCCTTCATCGACGGCAAGTGCGTGCCGGAGCACACCGTGCTTCGACGGCAGCCGCGACCTACCTCCCTTGCATCCCTGATCCCGGACGAGGTGCCATCTCCTCGTGTCAGCATCTCTCGCAGTCGCGCGAGCCGACACCTCGTGAGGAGGAGTTGCACGACGGCCGGGAGATGCCAACGTGATTCTCGTGATTCTCGTGATGCTCGTCGGCCTCGACGTGACGGAAGCGGCCGAGGCCCCCAACATCGACAGGCTCGTCCCGCGCCTTCCCCTCGCCCGGCCCGTCGACCGATACGAGAATCGTGCTACGTCATGGCCCGGACGGCAGAGGAAGCCGAGGAAGCCACGATGGACCGGCTCGATGGACTGGACCGAATCGACCGACGTCCGAAGCACTGCGCTTTCCCTGCGCTCTCGCCTCGGCCAACCTCGCCTCGCCGCGGCCGTCAACCAGCCTCTCCTGCTGCTGCTTCTGGTTGACCGGGCCAGTCGGTGAGCATCCGCCTCGTCTCTCGTCGTCCCTTCTCCGCGTAGTACCCTCTGCCGCAGGCCAGCCCGGCACGTATAAAGAGACCGTCTCACGCCCGACGTCGATGCCGTCGTCACACTGCCTCGCCCGACACCGACACTCGCTTCCACCATCCTCCACCAGCACACACTCGCTCCCATCATCCTCGACCGAAACGTTGACACCCGTGTGGCCATGATTTCCCACGTTCTCACGACGCTCCTCGTCGCCGCCTCGGCCATGGCGGCGCCGGCCGCCGAGGTCGACGCCGACGCCAACAAGTGCACGTCGCGGTCGACCAAGGTCAAGGAGTGGACCGTCGGCGACTTTGACTTCCACTCGTCGTACATCTTCTCGACGCCCGCCCACCAGAACTCGTGGGGCTACGTCAACTTCACGCTCACGCACCCGGCCGTCAACTACAAGGCGCAGTGCTCGGGCCAGTCCAACCAGCTCTCGGACTTTTTCTACGGCACCACGCAGTACTCGTGCACCATCCCCGGCAGCCGGGACCAGGCCACGTTCAGCTTCGACCGTCCCACGGGCGAGCTCAAGCTCGACCACAGCTGGTCCTGCGCCGGCGAGGGCAGCCACTTCAACGCCAAGGGCGGCGCCAAGCTCAAGCTCGCCTGCTCCGAGTCGTACTACAAGAACCCGGCGTGGAAGAAGGGCGAGATCTACTCGACTCGCACCGTCAACTGCGCTCGCGTCACGGTCAAGGCGCCCATCAAGGAGATGAGCGGCGTCGCTTGAGCGGCCCGCGGCACCCCTCGACACGACCTTTTTTTTCTTCGCACGCAAATCATAATCTCTTCCTTCCCAAAGGCTGCCGTTTGGCGCGAGGGCCGCGAGGAGGGGTACCGGGGCGGCAAGGGGCGGCGAGATATGAGGCGGACGGCATTCACGACGCACGACATTGATGACATTCCTTTTTGACGCGCCATCAAAACGCACTCGTATATAAGTAGAGGCGACGATTTGTCCGAGGACAGGAGACGGAGGCGGAAATACACATCAAGTCCGCACGCACCCATGTCCCTTGCCGTGACGTTGCGCCTTGGCCTTTGGACGGAAGAGGCCCGACGTGATGCCGTGCTGGTGACCGTGCTGGTGGCCGCTCGACGGTGAGCGGGCTCCCAGTCGTCTGTACGAGTAATTACAGTACAGCAGTTGTAAGAAGTGTGGTTGTAGGTCAAGAATACTGCAAGTAAATGCTTACGTAGTCCCGCACACTGCGCATGTACAACACATGTACAGAGTACAGCGGAGGGAAGTATGCACTTGCGCATAAGTAAATGCACATGCAACTGCTTACAAGTGCAGTACTTGATGGTTGTAATAGTTGTACGAATATTACAATCTGTACGTACTTACTCCGTACACCGTAAGTACTTACTCCGTAATAATAAGCACTCCATAGTTGCATAATATTACTCCTTCTGTACTCCGTACTTACGCATTGCTTCCCGCGTGCGGAGGGGATGGAGGCGGGTCGGAATCAACATGTACTCCGTACTTACTCCGTACCTCACGCTGTACGTACTCTGTACTGAATTCTTGCACCGGTGTGTGGACATGCGGGTAAGTACATAGTACTCGTACTTGGACTACTTACAAATACTTTCTTGTATCCAGGTACCACCACTTACAACTACAGTACATGCATGTACTGTACGGAGTACACATGCGGAGTGCTTGTATGTATGGAGTAAGCAGTGGTATAGGCGTTAGAGCATGGACTACTTGGAGCAATAATAGTGGTTCGACCTCGTACTCGTACTCGTACTCGTACTTGCTTACAGTACACAGTCGAAGTTAAGACTGCACTCTGTGCTCCGTGGGCCGTACGTTGTATTCTTGCATGTACTCATGCAGACCTCTAAATGTTTTATAAGTACGGAGTACTCCGTACAGTACCCGTAAGTGTACAGTACGCCTTCTCAAGTACAGTACGTACATGTATGCAGTATACTGTGCATCTAGTACTTGCACAAGCACTTGGCAGATGCATACAGCAAGTACTTACTGTACAGTACAGTACAAGTACGCCCGCCCACTCTGTACCTGTACTTACAGTACTGCACAGTGTCCACCTGTACCAGGCATACTTGCTCCTACGGATGCTGTGCACCTTTTGCTTCATCCCACACCGCATGCGTGTGCGTGCCAACAAGCACATCTACTCGTGCTCGCTCGTACGTGTGCACCTCCACATCAAGTACAAGCATGAGCGTCGTACCGAGTGCTTGCGAGCAGAAAGGAGCCAGATCGGCAGTCGAGCATGCGCCACGTGGCAACGTTCCAGAATGGAACATCAAAGCAAGTACGCGTGCACTCGTGTGCCGTTTCATCCCGTTGGACAAACACCGGCGCAAGCGAGCAGCGTACAGTACTTGCACTTGCATACATCGTGCATGTGCATCCATCCCCGGTCGAATGCACCGTCAGGGATACGGCAACGAACGAGGGCGGCGATCGCTGACGACACAGCTGCTCGGCAGGACATCATCGGGGGCGCACAGCGCAATGGCTGGCATCGTCGTCGCGTCGGGGCGTAAGTGCCTGAATTTTGCCTCGTCTCGGCCGATGATTGGCTCCTTCGGGGGAGCAGCCGTGTGCTTCATGATATCGCGTCATGGGCTCGGGGCGAATGAGAGAGCGTGGGGCCCACTTTTGGCAGACGCCTTCGCCGCAGCCTTGTATCGAGACCAAGACGTCGAAGCGGGCGTTATCGGAGCACCGTCGGCCCAACGCCCAGCCAAATGCGGCGTAGCGCGACGCTACTTGCTCGAATGCCACCTTTGACCGTCGACGCCATGCCTCCTTTGGCCTCGCCAGGCCCTGTCGGTGGCTTCGGGCCGGTCATCGGAAGGCTTGCTGCTGTAAAGTTTCCTTCAACTTCATGAAAATTTAGTGCAGTAATCAGTAATAATAATACAGTGCGAGTTAAGTTTCCTTGAAGTTGACAAAAAGTTCGTGCAGTAATACTCCGTAAGCAGAAACAATAATACAGTGTGGCAAAGAATACTACTGCGGTAAGTATACTTGTACAGTATACAATTGCTTGGGATATTCAGCACATCCTAGTTGTACTGTACGTGCAGTGCGGAGTACACCTACAGTACAGTACTCCGCAAGTACCGAGTAATTAATACATCCAAGTACAAGTACACCCGCTTGTGCCAGTACTGTACTCACAGTAATTGCACCTGCAACGACATGTACATGCACACCTACAAGTACTTAAGCACCCCTAAGTGCAGGAAAGTAGGTACCGTACCACGACTGCACTGTATGTGCTAGGTATGAACACACACAAGCAAGTAATTACAGTACTGCCACAGTACTGCCACTGTGAGCGTTTGCTGCCAATACATGTAAAAGTACTTGTACTTACAAGTGGTGCTCCTGCACATGTACACAGTGCGTGCCTGCATTCGCACCACTGCTCCTCGCACCACTGCTCCTCGTCTCTGCCCGTTCGACTTTTCACCGCCACCCCCCCTACGACAACACCTTCAACCGAACCGGCCAAAGCATGCCACCGTCCACCTCTCCTCGGCCATGCGAGAAACGGACATCCGACGCGGCGAGCATGGCGTGCCGGCGTCAACGTGCAGGTACCTTTCCCTCCCGCGATGCCGATGATGCTGATGCTCCTTCGTCACGCGAGGGGTGTGATGGCACCATCGTCGCGACCCGCCATATGGTGGGTTTTCCGAGTCTTGACGACTTCACCTCGACCCACATAGTCAATGGCGACATTGCTTTCGCGAACCAAGTTTCCCGCCGTCAAGACCATACTTAAGTACATATGCCCTTTGTGTGCGTGTACACAAACGGGGGTGCATGCACCCACCTACTTACTTATACAACTGCCCGCGAACCCACCATTTTTTTCTCCTCGTCTTTCGCTTCGTCTTTCCGGAAAGCTCTCCCCGCACGCCAAACCGGCATACTTTTCACCTACGCCGTCGTCCATCGGCCCCGTGCTGCTCGTGCCTCTGCTCGCGGCGCTTGACCGACTGGAACGGAGTGAGTGAGCTGCATCGGCTGCTGCCACGACGAGCGCCGTCGCCATGGATCCCGCCACCCACACCGACGACGATGTCAAGGGCTCGTCCCCGGCGAGTGAAGCCGCCTCCGTCCTTCCCGGCCAAGTAGATGGTAAGCGTGCCTCCCGGCGCCGTGCGGCGCGGCTCGAAGCCCCCCGTCTGCCCCTCCGGTTGTCGTGCTGACGCTTCGTGCGTAGGCGTCCTGGAAGTCGCGCGCGAGAACAAACGGCAGATTGGCGTCACCTCGGCCTCTCTCCTCATCCTCAACCGCATCATCGGCACCGGCATCTTCGCCACCCCGGGCACCATCCTCGCCCTCTCCGGCAGCGTCGGCCTCTCCCTCCTGATGTGGATTGCCGGCGCCGTCATCGCCGCCGCCGGCACCGCCGTCTACATGGAGCTCGGCACCGGCCTGCCCAAGAACGGCGGCGAGAAGAACTACCTCGAGTACGTCTACCGGAAGCCCAAGTTCCTCACCACGGGCCTGTACACGGGCTACGTCATCCTCCTCGGCTGGGCCGCCGGCAACGCCGTCATGTTCGGCGAGTACATCCTCCACGCCGCCCGCGTCGAGGTCACCGAGTGGAACAAGCGCGGCATCGCCCTCGCCTGCTTGACCACGGCCTTTCTCATCCACGGCACCGCCCTGAAGTGGGGCATCCGTCTGCAGAACGTGCTCGGCATCCTCAAGATCCTCGTCATCGTCCTCATCATCATCGCGCCGCTCGTCAACCTCCCCAAGGTGCGCGAGATCGACGGCTTCAACGACGCCTTTGCCGGCACCACCGGCAGCGCCTACGGCGTCGTCACGGCCCTCTACAACGTCATCTGGAGCTTCGTCGGCTACAGCAACGCCAACTACGCCCTGAGCGAGACGAGGAACCCCGCCCGCACCCTCAAGATCGCCGCGCCCCTGGCCCTCGGCGGCATCACCATCCTCTACATGCTCGCCAACGTCTCCTACTTTGCCGGCGTCTCGAGGGAGGAGATCCTCGAGTCCAAGCGCCTCGTCGCCGCCTCTCTCTTCCGCAACATGTTTGGAGAGTCGGCTGAGCGGGCCATGTCCGTCTTCGTC
Organism: Drechmeria coniospora; assembly: GCF_001625195.1. Lineage (NCBI taxonomy): Eukaryota > Fungi > Ascomycota > Sordariomycetes > Hypocreales > Ophiocordycipitaceae > Drechmeria > Drechmeria coniospora. The sequence continues at coordinate 11,540,424 of NC_054389.1, read as the reverse complement.
GCCCTCTCGGCCTTTGGAAATGTCCTGAGCGTCATCTTCTCCCAGGGTCGTCTCGTCCAGGAGCTCGGTCGCGAGGGCATCCTGCCCTTTTCCCGATTCTGGGCCAGCAACCGGCCCTTCAACGCGCCCCTGGCCGGTCTTTTCGAGCACTACATCGTCACCGTCATCACCATCGTCGCCCCTCCGGCTGGAGATGCCTACAACTTTGTCCTCAAGTACGTATTCAACCCTGGCCGTGTCGTCCCCTCGCGTCCCGTGAACGTCCCGCTAACGAAACGTTCTCTCCCACAGCCTCATCTCGTACCCGCTCGCCATCATCAACGTCTTCGTCGCCGGCGCTCTCATACACCTGTACCGCCATCGCGATGCCTGGAACTGGAACCCGCCGCTCAAGGCCTCCCTCCCCGTCGCCGTCTTCTTCCTCCTCAGCAACGTCTATCTCGTCGTCGCACCCTTTGTGCCCCCCGAGAAAGGCCAGAGCGTGTACGAGACGCTGCCGTACTGGATCCACTGCGTCGTCGGCTTCGGCGTCATCTTCGCCGGCGGCCTGTACTGGCTCGTCTGGGCCAAGATCCTACCCAAGATCTTCCGCTACGAGCTCGTTCGGGAGACGACGGTGGACGAGATGGATGGCTGGGAGCGCACCCAGTTTTATACCCGTCCTCTGGGGACAAAGTCCGACGACGAGTCAGGCTCGGAATAGTAGCATTCTGTCCATGTCTTTTCCTTTCCGGCAATGATACCACAATTTTAATTCCCTTATTTTATTCTTTCTTCTGTCCTGGTCGACCGTGAACGAGTACATACAGTGCATGCATGCCCTCCCAAGTTGTTTTCTCTACTCTGCTCTCGCCGTCCATGGCTGCGAAGGGCCAAAAGGCCCCAAAATGATCATGGCTGCTCACGTTCGCCTGCCTAGGCAGCACCACAATCATGGCAAGCCATTGCGCTATCCCTATTCCCCACCAGAGGAAAGCCCAGCTGCTCGGCATTCGCGACCGTATCCGGGCCTCACGACGGCCGGGTTACTCTCTTGCGTCGCTTCGAGCGGTGCTCATGCGGTGCCACTGACGCTCTTTTGCGGCATTTACCCGTCGGTTGTTGCCCTTGGCCTGCGACGCGACGCTTGCGTTAGCGAGCGGTCCCACCCTCGACAAGGATTAGGGAGCACCTACTCGGAACTCCTTTCGGGGGCAGTTGACGATTCGCAGTTTCCAGCCGTCGCCAGCGGTGAGCAGAGACTTGACAAGTTGTTTCGAATGCTGCGCGCCGTCAGTGGAACGCTTCGGCGCTAGGGGCGAGCGGATTCGGTAGACGGCGAGGGGCGAGCAGCAGGAGGCGATGGGACCGAGGACGGCATCATACCCTCAATGTGAAGCAAACGGCTTCCATGCGATCGTGAAACGAACGGTACGGCTCCTAGCGGCCGTCCGCTTCACACCAGCATGGGAGTTGAGTGATGCCCTGCTGGGACGTGATGGCGGCTTGCTGCAAACTTCTCGTCAGCGCAGTTTCTTCTCCCCATCCCTGCGGAAGGGTGAAAAGAGAGTGCCGCACGTACCACGACGCCCCACGACACCAGCTCGATGATGAGGTCGCTGGGCACCTGTCCCAGGATCCTCTGCTGCTGCAACTTCACCGATGGGAGGATGGCCAGCAGCTCCTCGACGGGGGGGCGCAGGCCTTCGGGGCCGACGTCGAGCCCATGGTCAGTACCGCCGGCGGCGGAAGTGAGTCTCTTCATTATGCGGAGCTTGTCGTTGCGCGAGACGGCCGCCTTCCACTCGAGGATGTAGCTCCAGTCCATGATGGCGTCAAACACCTTCTTCACGACGGCCGTCATTTCATCAGTCGTCGTGGGGAAGGTGGCGTCCTCGGCGGGCACGGTGACGTCCCGGAGCGGCTTGCGGTACAAGTTGCCGAGCTCCATCAAGGCGTTTTCCGCCGCCGTGGCATCGACGAAGAGGCCTTGGAAGGTGCCAGTCTGGAGCTCCTTGGCTTTGGTGGCCAAGTCGTGGTGGTGTCCGGCAAGGCCCTCCACCTTGATGCGTGGCTTCGAAATGGGATTCTCTCTGAGATTCCAAAAGTCGCGCAGCTTTTCTTTGATCGCCTGCTCGTCGACGTCGTTTGGAGTGACGGTTTTCGCGATGAATGAGTCGTCATCATCAACGGCGGCATTGGGCTGGTTTCGTTCGGTGATGACGCGTTCCTCGTCTCCGTGGAGGTGAAATGCCGCGTCATGGCCGAGTGACTGCCGTCGGGATTTTGCTTGGGGTGTTTGGGCGGGAGCGGTTTGAGGTCCTCGTTTCTTTCGTCGGCTCCGCGCAGAATGAGCATGGTCGACCTCGTCGGTTGACGGAAACTGGGCGTGCGGGTGGGCGTATTCGTCGTCCCATCGCTCCTCGGCGTTGGCACCCATTATTTCGTCGATCCGACCGAGGAAACTAGAAGGCGAACGAAGGATGTCAGCACCAGCGAGAGCGAAAGGAAAAGAGAAGAGTGAAGAAGGAGTCGGGCTGGGCGATGAATACTCGTCGTTGGCCAACATTGGATCACTCGAGAACAACGACTCGCCATTGTACTCCATGGGATCGATCAGGCCGCCGTTCGGACCGGCCACGGCACAGGCGCAGTCGATCACGGACCCATCCAACAAGGTATGCGATTCACGGACGTGCTGTGGAACATGCTCGACGAAGACTGATGGGGCGAGGAAAAGGTCGCAACGGTCGAGCTCGAGCAAGGAGCGCGCACAACAGCCCTGGTTCGGGTTCGGGGTCTCGAAGGAGGGATCAGATTGCTGGCCGCTACGGCCTTTCTTGTACCTGCGCTCATCCATACGTTCAAGAATAGTAATTAAGAAACGGACAAGCCAAGGGAGCGGGATTCGGACGTGTGGAATGAACAGGTCGATGAATCGAAGAGGGAGATGGCGTAGCCTCACTCTTGGCAGCAAGCAATGTGTGAATTCGATGCCGTGCCGGTGCAGCAAATCCGAGACAGGAGCGCGAGTGATGAGGATGCAGAGATTCAGAGCTGGACATGCAGTTTGGTGGTAGAAAGCTGCCATGGCGTAGAATGGAATCCGTTACCGTGCACACAGCAATCTGCTGGGGTCCATCAATGGCTGCTGTTCGCCGGGTGACTGCAGGAGGCGAAGCTTGCACGGACCGACTACACAGGCTCAAGTAAAAGTAAGGGGCTGGCAGATTTGGTTCCGTTTTTACCTTGGCCTGCTGCGTTTGTGGTTCTGTATCAACACCATGGCCTTTGAATGCCGATGCACAATGCAGAATCAGACGGAGGCAGCAACGGGTATAACCTCGGTGTTTCATGCGAGCACCTGTCGACGCCGTAACTCGTGTCATCATTCTCAATGAAGGGTTCGCATTCGGGCATGATTCGCCTGGTGGCCTACGGATAGATGCCGTAGTGTATGCTCATGCGTGCATGTATGAGTTTCCATCCGTATCCGGGCAACACGGAACCAGGGCAGGCAGGGAGGGCGCTGCGAAAAAGACGCAAGCAGATGGCGTAGGGCCTCTGTGGAAATGGGCGAATTGACGACGGTGCTGCATAAGGTGAGGGACGAGGTACTTTGACCAAACTCTGGTGTGCGTATCTGGAATCCGAGAGGTGCGCAAAAAGGCCCGTTGGACGCCTCACGGCTCTCATGACTGGTGCGGTTACTCGAACGGTAAGGATCAACGACGATTTACCGGGTACAGAGTCTGTAAGAATCGGCGCCGAACTAATCAGAATGCACTCATTTGCGCTTGCAAGTAGTATTACCTCTCGGAGAGCATGAACGGGGTTGAAGCAGCCTGCTACGACGAGAGGGTCGACATGTTGAGCGTTTTAGGCCCCCCCATCATGTCATGTCGAGGACGACTTGTCCTCACGACTTGAACATGAAAATACTTTGCGTCCGGAAATGGCGATGCAAACGCAGCCGTCTGATTGACCTTGCCGAGGGCTGTTTGGGTCTTGGTGTTGCAGCGTTGCCGTGGTGCAGGTTGCGGTGAAGACAGGGATCGTGGTGGAGGTGGAGTCGTCGACGAAGGAAGGCTCGGAGAAGCTTTGGAAGGGAATAAAGGAATGTCCGACGCCGTGCAGGACCCTAAGTATCTTCAAGTGTGCGTTTAATCCTGCAAAGTACAGTACATGAGAAAGATGTAGCTATACGGAGGTCATGATGTACTTGTACGTGCAGGATGAGGATGCAAGTGCACTCGGAATGGACGAATACCGCACATGCACACAAGATGCAAGCACACCGTCAAGTACAAGTTCATGTAGAAGCAAGTACCATGAACCAAGGGTCGGTGTACTGTAAACCTACCTGCAAGTATTTACATGTATATGTGCGTATACTTATTGTAGGTTAGTACTCCGTACTGTACATGTACTCCATAGGTAGATCATGGTTATGAGCCAAGTACCGTGCCGCCCGTGTACCGAGCATGGAGTACCAAATAAGTACTTGCCTGTATACAGTAAGTACATGTACGGAGCCCAGTACTTACTTAAAATTGAAATATACACATAACATGTACGGAGTATACTTGAACAATACCATTGACATTACAGAGTATTAGGTACATGTACGTCCGACTACCAATATACATGTACATGTAAATAAATATAAGTGCAAGTATACTTGCATATCGATGTATTACAGAGTACTTGATATTGAAAACGCCCGGCTTAATGGGTGCTCCATATTGCCCTCGCCGATGCTACGTTGCTGAGCGTGAGATGAGAAATTCCCGCTTGGGCAGGTTTAGCGAGAAGCCGCGATCGGCGGCAGGTGCCCGCGAGGAACCCAGATGTGGAAGGCGTGTGTCAGACAAAAGCAGACTCGGAAGCCGTCGTGGACGTTCAGGCCACGGAGCAGACTGACTGACTCTGAGAGACAGAGACAGACCAGACGGAGAGACAACGAGACTGACGGAGAGACTGACGGAGAGACGGAGAGACTGACGGAGAGACTGAGAGACTCACGGAGAGACTGAGAGACTCACGGAGAGACTGAGAGACAGATAAACGGACAGACAGACAAGCCGCCACCTGGCAAGCAGCAGACGACGGCGAAGCAGCAAGGAGCAGCAAGGCCAGACTCCAACACAAACACCACCCTCCCAAGCTCGCTCCCATCAGGACGGGCACTGGGCAGAGAAGAACGGCAAACGACAAACGGCACCCAGCTTTGTCCCGTACAGGATATCGACATCACTGTCCCGCGGTGTGACAAAAATCAACAGACGCGGTGCAAAGGTCGGTGCCCGCCATGGCCGACGCACCAAAGGAAAAGATTAGCAGCCCATCGCTGCCAGGCTTGGGCAAAGGCTTCAAAGAAGGCTCCCACGACGAGCATCCTGTTGACCAGCAAGTCCCCGTCGCCCGCATGGACGATGATGCACGGCCCGTCTGCCCGCCGAACACGACGGAGCGTAAGCTGCTCGCTCGAATCGACCTCCACGTCATGCCCTTTCTCTGCATCATGTACCTGTTGGCCTTTCTCGGTGAGCACCCCACCACCCTCGCGTCGGCTGCGTGGCCATGATGGCCATCGATGTCTGGTCTAACGCATGTTCAAAAGACCGCGTCAACATCTCCAACGCCGACCTCTTCCACCTCTCGCACGATCTCGGCCTCGACCCGGCGGGCACCAAGTTCAACACGGCCCTCGTCATCTTCTTCGTCCCGTACTGCCTCTTCGAGATCCCCTCCAACATCCTGCTCAAAAAGTTCCGTCCCCACGTCTGGCTCTCGCTCAACATGTTCCTCTTCGGCTTCACCACCATGGTGCAGGGCCTCGTCTCCAGCTACGGCGGCCTCCTCACCACGCGCTTCTTCCTCGGCCTCTTCGAGACGGGCATGTTCCCGGGCGCCTTCTACCTCATCGGCATGTGGTACCGCCGCCACGAGGCCCAGAAGCGCTACTCCTTCTTCTTCAACAGCACCACCCTCGCCGGCGCCTTCGGTGGCCTCCTGGCCGCCGCCATCGGCAAGATGGACGGCCTGCGCGGCTACAGCGGCTGGCGCTGGATCTTCCTCATCGAGGGCGGGCTCACCGTCTTTGTCAGCTTCTTCTTCTACTTCCTCCTGCCCGACTTTCCCGAAGAGTCCAAGTGGCTGTCCGACGACGAGAAGGCGTTTGTCGCCGCCCGTCTGCGCCTCGACCAGGGCGCCTCGGCCCGCGAGCGAAAAATCACCCTCGGGGATGTCGTCGACGTGTTCCGCGACTACAAGGTCATCGTCGGAGGCTTCATGTACCTCGGCCTCGTCGTCCCCGCCTACGGCTACGCCTACTTCTCACCCTTCATCATCAGCGGCTACGGCTACACGGCCATCGAGACGCAGCTCCACAGCGTGCCGCCCTGGGCCGCCGCCTTTGCCTTTTCCATGACGGTGGCCTTTTGCTCCGACAGGCTGAGGCACCGCTTCTCCTTTGCCCTCTTCGCCACCTGCTTCGCCATCGCCGGCTTCTCCATCCTCGTCGCCACGGGCGAGAACCGCAATCTCCAGTACGCCGCCCTCTTCCTCGTCGCCATGGGCGCCTACACGGCCATGCCCATCATCGTCTGCTGGTTCAACATGAACCTCGGAGGCCACCATCGCCGTGCCGTCGGAAGCGCCTGGCAGGTCGGCTTCGGCAACCTCGGCGGCATCGTCGCCGTCTTCATCTACCGGAAGAGAGACAGGCCCCGGTTCGTCCCGGGTCTCGGCGTCTCGCTGGGCTTTACCGTCGTGTCCGTCGTCGCCTGCGTCGTCTACGGCTTGGCCTGCTGGAAAGCGAACCGAGACCGCCGCCGGAAAAGCGATGCGGCGCGTGAGTTGACGGCGGAGGAGAAGACGGATCTAGGTGACATGTCTCCGGACTATCGATATCTTCTGTAGAGCATGGACGTTTTGGATAGGTCACGGCCGCCGGCGCGGCTGCATGCACTCGGTCCATGCCGTGAGAGCTTTGATATTTTGCTGAGGGCGCAATGCGTCATTTCGTCGCCATAAAGTACATGATGCCGGGCCGTACATGGATATGCGCAGACTACTTTCATGCACATGTAGGGGTGTAGGGGGTAGGGTGCAAGGTGAGCCTTTTGGCATCGAGACTGCACCATTATTGCACTCTTGGCTCGCATGCTGCATGCCCCGCCATATTACCCCGCCATATTGCATCATGAACCCCCCGACGTGCGGCGACACCGCCTCACGCAGAAAAGGATGGCAAACGACAACAAGAGCAGGATACTCTGCCGAACCCAGCCAGCACGAGTCCTTTGCCGTCCATTGCGGCGGCTCATTCTCTGAACAACGGGGTATACCCGATCTGTTGTTCGCTGAAAGTCGGTTTGAGCAGATCATGTCGTCTCCCGACGTTACAGTCCGACACGCCATTCGCAAAGGTATGCTTCAGCCTCCCATCTTCCTCCGCCGTCGACGAGTTGGCGCCCCATATAACGGACGGCTCACTGTCGCAGATGCCCCCGCCATCTTGGAGCTTATCCGGGGTCTCGCCGACTATGAAAAGGAGCCGGATGCCGTCGAGGCCACGGTCGAGACGTTGGAGAGTACCATTGCGTTTGCGTCGTCCAACGGCGGCCCCGAGCTAGAGCCAACATCGGCGGCGCGCCCTGCCCGTTGCCTGTTGCTCTTCTCGCCTGAGGCTAGGGCAGTTGGCATGGCGCTGTACTTTTACAATTACAGCACCTGGCGGTCCCGACCGGGCATCTACCTCGAGGACCTGTTCGTGCAGCCGGCGGCGCGAGGCAAGGGGTACGGCAAGCGGCTGCTCGTCGAGCTCGCCAAGCAGGTCATCGCCATGAAGGGCGGTCGGTTGGAGTGGGCCGTCCTCAAGTGGAATGAGCCGAGCATCAAGTTCTACCGGAGCATCGGGGCCCAGAGCCAGGATGAGTGGCTGGGAATGCGCGTCGATGGCTCCCGTCTGGAGACGCTAGCTCACCTCCTGGATTAGACCAGGGGTGAGAGGTACGGAGAATCTAAAGGGGCCTCAAGACGTGCCGTCAATCTTGCGACCTCGCGCGTCCACGCCTTGGAATATGTCGAGCTGTGCCTTGGTCGGCCGGGGCAGCTTCGATTGCACGGCCCCCCACTGAAAAGAATACCGGAGCGTATTCGGGTCTTGGCTCGTGATCGGCGACAGCTGCCAAATCCTGTTGTAGGCCCTTTGGAACCATCGAGAGGAGACGAGGGTTTTGTGCTTCTTGCCGCCGTAGGGACCGAGGGCCCTGCCGCCGGATCGAAGCTGTCTGGGAAGAGAGTTTTCCCGTTCGACGACGGCGGCCGGCTGCCGGGCCCACGGCTCCCAGTGGAAAGAGGCCGACGACGATGTCGTCTCGGACGGGGAGAGAGGCATCGCCGGCTGGCGTCTCTCGGGAATGGCCCATTCCCTCTCTTCCTGCGCGCCGTCGCTCAGCCGAGCGAGGAGGTCCCATTCGCCTCTGCCGAGGGGCGGCATCATTTTGTCGACGGTTCGCTTCCACCACTTGGCCCTCTTGGTTCGGACGAGGCTTTCGGCCGGCGGCTTGCCCCATATGTTGCGTTCAGGGATGAGCTGGTTCTGATCGGTGCTCTTGACGGAGCCGAGCCAGCTCGTCGTGGACTTGGTGCGTCCTTGCTGCTGCTTCTGCGAGTGGAGGAACTGCGTCAGTTTCTCCAGGTCCCACTTCTCGAGGAAGAGATGCCTGCGCTTCCCCGGAGCTCTCGGCTCGTCGATTGGGCGTGTTGGCGTCGTCGACGTCGTCGACGCATCCTGGCAAGCGGGCGTCTTGTCCAAGAGGGCCTCCAGCGCTCCCCAGTCGCCGGGACCTTGGAATTTGGCGAACTGAAGGAGGAGATCCCGCCTTCGACGACCGGATCTCCCAAAGGCCCGGGCCATGAGGCCGCCCATGGCCGCCTTGTCGCCGCTGTTGGCCGCGCGGAGGGTGCGGAGCACATTCCTGGCACGAACAAGATGTGCCTTGGCCCTCTTGTCCACGGTGCCATGTCGGTGGAAGCGGGCGTGGATGACGGAGGAGATGGCGGGACGAAAAGCTGGAGGCAAGTAGGAAACCTCGCGGAGGAGGTGCCGATACAGGTGGACGGGCGAGAGCGTGGACGGCACGGGGCCGGCTGGGGGGGCCATCGTGATGGTTGTCGGGGCTGGTGGGTTTCGGTTGCAGGTATGATTGACTTGGTTACCTGCCTGACCCTCGCGGACGGCGGAAGAGCGGTATCACAAACGGCAAGGGGGCATCACCGAAGAATGGCGAGGCACTGAGGCGCCTGAGGTAGGCATTGGAGGAGGCGCCTGAGGTAGGCATTGGAGGAACAAGCAAATGAGGTTTGGAGAAACGCTGTCTACGGGTACGGAGAAGGAAGTCCAGGCACGGAGAGCACACTCGGTACGGAGTACTTGCATTAGGTTTACATGCATATGTAAGTACGGAGTATTACTCCGAACTCCGTATAACTACTTAAGTACAAGTGTGCATATTAAGTAATAGCTGCAAGTACTCCCTGTGGAGCTGGAGCTGTAAGTACAAGTGCACCTAAGTACTTGCTGTACTGTAATTGCAACGTACTGTACGGAGTACTCCGTACTTGCATGTTGGTACATAAGTACATGTTGGTACATACATGTTGCACAGTAGGTACCTAGTACGCAGCTTTACTCCGTACAGTACCTTGTAATGCGGAATACGGAGTACTTACTTACACTCACTCCTCCGTATTACTACGTAAGTACGGGAACAGTATTCCGTACAGTGCAGAAGATGCTTGCCAGTACCGGGTACTTTGCTGTACTTAGGTACAAGTACTAGTGCAACAGGTCCATGTGCGCCGCAAGTAATTACTCCGTAGTCTGTGCAACTTCCAACAAGGACTTGCATGAACTCAAGTACACCTACAGTACACACTGACTGGACTGTAATTACAGTACGTATGATGCCACCTGAAGTATACTATTTTTACGTACTGTATCATGATCCGTAAGTACAACGAAATTGCTTTGCTTGTAAGTGCTCCGTACACTACGGAGTACCCACGGAGTATTCCTCCGTGGGTACATGCGGTACTTGTACGAAGCACAGTACTTATACGGGTAGTTGGAGTACGTGCAAGTACAACCAAGTACTGTAATCCGTAAGTACTTGTACAAGAACGTCGCACGGCGTAGGCATCACAGCACTTACTGTAGAGGAAGGGAGGCGCTTATGGTGGTGGGTGCGTACCTACTAGGTACCTAGTAGTAAGCAGGCATCAATTACGGGTATACTGTAGGGGTATTAATCACTGTACAGTAGATCTAGCGGTGCATGTACCTACGGAGTCTGTATTATTCCGTACTCCGTAGAATGACTCCGTACTGTGGACGAGGAAGAATACAGTACAGTAACTGGTGCGTGACGCACAGTGTCAATGGCTCATCCAATTGTGAACCATGCACGGTACATGTCATGAACTTGTCTAACCGCAATCATGATTTCATTTTACCCAACTACTTTTGATCAAACTCCTTTTCAACAGGCGTCTTCAGCGTATTACGCAACGACCCAAGGGTAAATAAGCAGTACAACAGCAATGGACACCAGACAGGATGCTGCACCGGAGAGCCCGACTCGACTTCGACGGCCATCCGCTTAGAGCATGAAAAATGCCGTGGCGATGAGGCCGACGGCGTACAGGAGAGCGTCGGCGGCGGGGAGACGTCCGACGGCTTGCGAGACGGTGACGCCAGTCGAGTTGCCGCGGAGGGTCGAGTTGACGCCGTGGACGCCAGTCTCGGGGGGGTAGCTGTCGGCAGGGTACTTCTCGGCAGGAGACTCTCCGGGGTACGGCGTGTTTGTGGAAGCCGGCGGCGGCGGCACGACCTGGCTCTCGCCCGGCCGCGGGGCTTGGGTCGAGCCGCTGTGAGCTTGGCACTGGGCCTGGAAAGTCTGGATGACTATTCGAGGCGAAGGAAGGCCGGTTAGCAGAGATGCAACGCGAAAGGGCATGCGCGTGGGGGTCAAGGGAAGCACGAACCTTGGTCGATAGACTCGGCCTCTGCGCCGGGCGTGTTGGTGCGAAGGCACTCGACGCAGGGGGTAAAGGACTTGGTCAGGTCGGCGGCCGGATTGCTGCAGATGCACTGCATCGCCTTGTGCGTCAAGTCCTCCAGTTGGCTCTCGTCCACCTGGCTCGGGGCGCCCTGGCGCGAATTCGCCTGGATGCTGTTCATGCAGCCCTGGATGGTCTCGGCGATGGCGCCGCAGCTGGCCTTGCAAGCTTTGGGCAGGCCAGAGATGTCGACGTCGGGGCCGCCGGGGGGACCAGCGGGGGGACCGGCGGGGGACCGGCGGGGGGGTTCTGCTGTCCATGGGTGGCATCAACCTGGCCGCCGGCGGGAGGAGGCACGGGGACGGGGCCGCCGGGGGGGCCAGCGTGTTGGATGTGCTGGCCGTTGGTGTCATCGCCCGGGCCGCCGGCGGGAGGAGCGACGCCGGGGCCACCGGGGGCGGGGACGGAGTTGATTTGGTTGCCATCGATGGCGTCGACCTCATCGACCGCCGTGGGGGGGGGGACGCCGCCGGGGCCGTTTTGGGCGACGCTGGGATCGACGTCGATGGTGTTGCCGTTGAAGCTGGGGTCGACGTTGGCGGGCGCCTTGTTCGTCGGTCCCATGTCGCGCCCGTTTGCCTGAGCCAACAGGATCAGGGGCGCGGCGGCGAGTGCGAGGATGTTGGAGCGCATGGTGAAGACTTTGGACGGTCCGTGATGGGTCGAGTAGATGCGGTGAGGTTGCGTTGCTTGACTTTGCGAAGGAGAAAAAGGGCTTCGCTGCGGACGGTGTCTGATGGGGGAAAGGGGGCTGCGACGTTGCGTGGGCACCCTGTGCTTGCTTTATATAACATCTTCACTCCACGCTTGCATGACGGCAGGCATGCCGCCAAGGGGAGGTCGGTACATGGTTGCAACGAGGCGACCGACGGACTTGATTGCTTCGCCGGTTAGGCTCGTCGCACCTCGTGTCGTGATGCCATGCATCGTCGTCTCGCATGCACAGCAAACGGGCGGAGGTCGGATAGGGCGACGAATTAGTCTAATGAAGGGTTAATGCGCAAGACTTCATGAACGGACCATGGGCTGTCTCCTACCGAGGATGCTTGACGGGTACGAGGAACTCGTCATTCTGAAACTAGGGGAGCGGGTACCTCGCGGGATTGAGGGTCGCTGAGCACGACTAGGGGGGGGCCCGCAATGGTGGTGAGTGATGGTGGAGGAGGATGAACTGAACACCATGGGCTTGAAAGCACGGAGTGGTGTACAGTAAGCAGGTCGGTAGCGTGCTAGTACGAGTCGAGGGCGGCGACCAATAGGGTGCCGGGTGAGGTACACATGTACCTGTGCACGTACTGCATGTAGTTGTACTTGCTTGCATGCGCTCGCTTGTACTTTTTCACTTGCACTTGCTTGCAACCACTCCGTACCTGTACTTATTTGCAACCACTTCGTACATGTGCTTATTTGCAACCACTCCGTACATGTACTTATTTGCAACCACTCCGTACATGTACTTGAGAACTATACAGTAGTACAATACTTACTTGCACCTAGAAAGTGCTCTAGTATAATACTCCGTACAGCGCTGTATAGTTGTATTGTACTCTGTAGTTCTACTGTAGCTACATGTAGGTGTACCTGCTCACTTGTACACCTACCCCACAAGTCAGTGTAGATGTACTCCGTACTCCGTACAAGTACATGCAAGTACATGTCTTCCGCGCATTGCCATGGCCATGGGTGGTGCGGCAAGTGGCCCATCATCTGGGGAACGGTGCAGCAATCGGTATTACGGAGAAATATACGGAGCACACCTACTCCGTGCAAGTAGTAGAGGGTGTCTTGACTCCTACGCGCCACTAACATGCACGGACATTAATGGGCAGGGCCCTGCATGGTGTTTCGCAGCCTACTAACCTAGTACACAACCTTGTACGGAGTAACAGGTGTATCGTGTGCCTGTGTACTCTGCAGTTGGCCATGCACTTGTACACGTACTGCATGTGTGTATTTCATGTACACGTATGTGTGTATTTTATCTACACGTATGTGTGTATTTTATCTACACGTATGTGTGTATTTAATCTACACGTATGTGCGTATTTCATGTGCACGTACTCCGTACAGTACTTATGTGTGTAATACTAGTACCTAGTAATATTAGTGGATGTGTCAGGCACAGAGCACAGTATGGACCCCATCTATATACTGCATATACCTACAGTGCATGTAAACGGCTGCCCGTGTCGGCGTTTCGTCCATCTTCCGATCATCGTATCCTTCACCTGCATGTTCGTGCTGCGCGTGCACGTGGTGCGCATGTGCCCGTGCGTGCCGTCGCCCCAACATGCCAGTATTCGGAAAGGTAGTTGGACGAAACGCCGACACGGCCAGTCCTGTCATTCAGATCTTGCTTCCGTTGCGCCGCTCCTCCGTTATCCTGCCCCGCCCCTCCCATGGCAGCATGACACTCTCGTCACCGCCATCATCTGGCGTCCATGCGCAGGACTCGTGAGAAACGAGAGAGAGCGGCGAGGAGTGTGCAGATGCTGCGGCGAGGTAGACCTGCAGGGGCACTCTGACGTATAATTTCAGCACTCCCGAAAATAGTACCCGTACAAGTCAGTTGCTGAGATTTCGTCGCTCGATTTTCCTGCTCTGAAACAGGCCCCGGGCGGGCATGAATGAGCATGATGCCCCTCCCCGAATCAACACCCGGGTGCTTGGCATTGCTAGTGCACGTTACGCTACACATGCAGTTTACGGCACACCACTATTGACGGCCATCCGGCGTGCGGCACACCTGGAACAGTCCCGCGGTGTACTTAGAGTGTGCTGGGCAGCGCACGATTGGCGCTGTGACGGCAATGAATGTGCATACTCCACGTCGTCCCACCCATGAACTGGCTGTAACTGTAACCTGTCGTCCGAATTTATTTCTCATGCGGCCGATCCACCGTCAACCGTCAACCGTCAACTTGGGTTGGAAGAATCGATGATGGATGCATCATGAGTGGCGAGCCATGCGTGCATCGCCCGGAGAGCGCCGAAGACGCATGACTCCCATGGCGGCATCGCACGTGCGAGAGCTCGCCGATGTATCCGTCCGTACAGTTGGTTGTTCGCCACTTGGCAGGTGAGGAGACGATCAACGACTTGAGAGGTCGCATGTCGGCACGCAACAGCCAAAGGGCCACGCCCCAAGGTCACTGACGCGTCGCCGACGGTGCACCTCGTCCTGCATTCTCTTGCACATGCGGACGGGCCTGGGTATTAGCGCCTGCGCACCAAGGCGAGCGAGGAGTGCTAACGAGCATGGCCGAGCCTGTCCGCATCAAGGCTGCGAGTACTCCGTACTGTAATGTAATTCCTCCCAGCCCAGCAACGCCGCTCGCCACCAGATCTTGCCTCTTTCTCTCCCCTCCCCAATCGCCCGTCGATATTCGGGGTACATAAACTCTATAATTAATCACGTGGCATGCGCATGCATAACAAAGGCAGGTTTCTGCTGGTTCGGAGGAATACCGATACCGAAGGCTCAAAGAACATGGAATGCCTGCTAGGTGCTTGCCTTGCTGTACGTGCACGTGGTGCGCAGGTATGGCGTATCGAGTGCTCCGTGCTTTGACTAGCACGAGGAAGCAAGAACAATACCGAACCCTCCTGCTCCTTGGCAAGGCGCCGGGAACCCTGCACTCGCCCTGCCGGGCTATTCGTCTCCGATCGCAGAGAATGGAGAGAATGTGAATGAGTGTGGGGGGGAAGAGTGTGAGTGTGTGGGGGAGAGAATGTGAGTGTGTGGGGGAGAGTGTGTGAGTGTGTGGGGGAGAGAATGTGTGTGAGGGAGTGGGAACGGGCGTGTGCGTGCGTCAACACTAGAGGCGTGAGACAGTGGGTGCTTGTCTCTGAGCATTGTACGGAGTGGTGCTTATATCGCGAGAGGGTACGAACTTGCACGCACTTGTTCGCCGTAATCATTATAGTTCTGAGCAGCTCCTCTGTAGGAGGGTGGAAAGTACAGCGGGCGTGTGCGTGCGTGAACACTGGAGGTATGAGACAGTGGGAGCTTGTCTCTGAGCATGGTACGGAGTAGTGCTTATAATATCGCGAGAGGGTACGAACTTGCACGCACTTGTTCGCCGTAATCATTATAGTTCTGAGCAGCTCCTCTGTAGGTGTATACGAGGGTTGCAAGTACAGTGCAGGTACTCCGTGCAATGGTCCCCGTATAATGGTCCCTTGTAGCAATGGGAGCGTCCACTCACTCCGCACTTGCTGCTACAACTACTAGCCTACTGGAAAGTAGTAGGTACTAGTAGGTACCTAGTACCTAGTATCGTTACCT
Organism: Drechmeria coniospora; assembly: GCF_001625195.1. Lineage (NCBI taxonomy): Eukaryota > Fungi > Ascomycota > Sordariomycetes > Hypocreales > Ophiocordycipitaceae > Drechmeria > Drechmeria coniospora. Next base: position 11,525,027 of record NC_054389.1, on the reverse strand, counting down.
GTACTGTAGCTGCACTTGTACCGTTCTGTACAATACTGTGTTGTGCTGCACTCTACTGTGTAAGTACTGTGCTGCACTCTACTGTAAGTACTGTGCTGCACTCTACTGCACTACTGTACTGCACTCTACTGCAAGTACTGTACTGCACTCTACTGCAAGTACTGTGCTGCATTCTACTACCTGTTACTGTAATTCCTGTGCTGCACTCTACTGTACTCTACTTTGCTGTGCTGTGCTGTGCTGTGCTGTGCAGTGCTGTGCTGTACTGTGCTGTGCTGTGCTGTACTGTGCTGCACTCTACTAGTACTGTGCTGTGCTGTGCTGTACTGTGCTGTACTGTGCTGTGCTGTACTGTGCTGCACTCTACTAGGACTGTGCTGTGCTGTGCTGTGCTGTGCTGTGCTGTGCTGTGCTGTGCTGTGCTGTGCTGTGCTGTGCTGTGCTGTGTAGTACTGTGCTGCACTCTACTAGTACTGTGCTGTGCTGTGCTGTGCTGTGCTGTGCTGTGCTGTGCTGTACTGTGCTGTACTGTGCTGTACTGTACTGTGCTGCACTCTACTAGTACTGTGCTGCACTCTACTGTACTCTACGGTGCTGTACTCTACCGTACTCTACTGTACTTACTGGCCCTCGACCCGACCAGCACAGGCACGAGCCACTGGGAATGGCCAGCTCCCATCCAATCCCATCCAATGCCCGCAGGCCAAAGCCCCGCGCGCACCCCTCAACGCGACCATTTCATGCAGGTCGCGCGAACTCAACACGTCCCCATCACGAAACCGACACGTCTCCTGTAATTGATCTCGCCGTCGAGAGACATTCCATCAACGCGCCCTCCGCCCTCGCACTCGTCGTACTATTCTCCTGCTAATATTGCACCGCAGCCTGAGCCGCCAACACCCAAGGCTGGCACATGTCTGACGATTTCCTTTGCATCGGCCAATGAGGCCAGTCTCCGCACCTCATCTCGATAGCCTCGCCTTGTCTTGTCCAGGTACATGGTCTCACCCTGGCCAGATGCATCATCCACCGGCTCGTCCATCGGATGGCTTGTATGCTCGGCGTCCTCTGCCAATCGCGAGCGAGCGAATGTAATGCCTACCTAGCCATAATGCGTGGCACGAACGTGAATGCACCATAAATCTGCGTAAATCCCTGGCCGAGGTGGGAATCTGCCGGGTACGTAGCCTCGTCGAGGGACGTGGAGGAGTCGTCGGACAAGTGCGGCACCGATGGAGAATGAGCAGAGAAGTACTCCGTAGAAGCACAAACGTCCTCGAGCGATTGCACATACTTTTCGACTTGATGCCGAGCTTCGTTCGACTGCCCTGCCGCCGCCCCAGCTGATGGGAGCGGAGCCCCTTCGTTTGCCACGTCCCTGGTCGGCCCCTCCCTCCCTTGGCACGGCTGCGGACAGATTGGTGTGCTTGCATCGTCGAGAAAAAAAAAGAGGGACGCTAATACCGACTGCTTCGTAAGACACCCGCCAGAATTGACGCGCGCCTCCTCCTCTCCGCCATTTCATCCAACCTTCACTTCCCTCATTCAACAACGCAACCCGACCGACGAACCCCGACGCACCCGTCCACCCGCTTCCGTCGCACGCAGCCGCCGACGACGACAGGACGCGGGAGCGCATTGAACCGACGCGAGGCCCGACGTTGCCGCACCCGCATCGCCTTCGACCTGGCCTCACCCGACGTCGACGCTACGCTGGCATCGCCTCCTGGCCCAACCATCGTGCCCCTTGGCACTCTGCCCTTTTTCCCCGACGAGCCTTCTCCTGCTTTCCTCTCGCCACCGGCTCCGGCTCGTGCGGCCCAGCACAAACGATCCCCTCCATGACCCCGTCGGCCCTGCCCTCCTCGCAGCAGTCCTTTTCGATGAGCATGAGCCAACCATCGCAACCGAGGCACTCGGCCTCGTTTCACGCCAGCTTCCATGGCGCCACCGACGGGCCCCAGATCTACTCGGTACGATCCCCTCCCCCTCCGACTCCCCCTCCCCTCCGAATCTCCCCTCCCCTCCGAATCTCCCCTCCCCTCCGAATCTCCCCTCCCCTCCGAATCTCCCCTCCCCTCCGAATCTCCCCTCCCCTCCGAATCTCCCCTCCCCTCCGAATCTCCCCTCCCCTCCGAATCTCCCCTCCCCTCCGAATCTCCCCTCCCCTCCAAACCCCCCCCCTCCGAATCCTTCGGCTGCCTCGTGCCGGCGTCGAGTTCGATGGCCTGCTGACCCGTGTCCTCCCCCATCTAGGCCTCCTATTCCGGCGTCGACGTCTACGAGATGGAGGTCAACAGCGTCGCCGTCATGCGCCGTCGCCAAGATTCCTGGCTCAATGCCACCCAGATCCTCAAGGTGGCCGGCGTCGACAAGGGCAAGCGCACCAAGATACTCGAAAAGGAGATCCAGACGGGCGAGCACGAAAAGGTCCAGGGCGGCTACGGAAAGTACCAGGGCACCTGGATCCAGTTCGAGCGCGGCGTCGAGGTCTGCCGCCAGTACGGCGTCGAGGAACTCCTGCGACCCCTCCTGACCTACGACATGGGCCAGGACGGCGGCGTCGCCGGCCAGGGCGACTTCAACACGCCCACCAAGGAGCAGGCCATGGCCGCCCAGAGGAAGCGTCTCTACAACTCGACCGTCGACGGCCGGCCCAACGGCCTCTCCGGCACCTTCTTCAAGAACATCTCGAGCACCGCCTCGCACGCCGTCGCCGCCATCAGCAAGGCTCGCTTCGATTCTCCGGGGCCGAGGAACCGCGACGGCCCGACCCGACCGCCCAGCTTCAGCCGCCAGTCCTCGATGCAGCATCAGCAGCAGCAGCAGCAGCAGCAGGCCGAGTACTACCCGGCCGACTCGCAGCAGAGCTACGCCTCCGACGGCGGCCACCCGGCCGACTCGACCTACTCGACCCAGCGGAACGGCGGGCCCGTCCTGGCCGAGGCTGAGCCCCCGAGGAAGCGCCAGCGCGTGGCCATGACGCCCTCGGACAGCTTCGGGGCCTACGGTCCCGCCATGGACGTCTACGGCACCGCCTATCCCGGCTCGCCGACCGAGCCCAACGAGTCCTTCATGTACACCCAGAGCACCGTCCACGACCGGTCCGGAGCCGCCGACGCCGGCCACGGCCCCGTCCCGCCTCTGCCCTACGACATGTCGGCCGACGTCGAGACGAAGCGCAGCATGCTCATGACCCTCTTCATGGACGCCGCCGCCGCCGACGTCTCCAAGCACGACATGCTCCGCACCCTGTCGCCTCACGAGCTCGACATGCCCATCGACCCGCAGAGCCACACGGCGCTCCACTGGGCCGCCACCCTCGCCCGCATGCCCCTTCTCCGCGCCCTCATCGCCTCGGGCGCGTCGCCCTATCGCGTCAACGCCTCGGGCGAGACGGCCCTCATGCGCGCCTGCCTCGTCACCAACTCGATGGACCAAGGCTCCTTTCCCGACCTGCTCGAGGTTCTCGGCGGCACCATCGAGGCCCGCGATCAGAAGGGACGGACCGTGCTGCACCACATCGCCGTCACGAGCGCCGTCAAGGGCCGCAACGCCGCGAGCCGCTACTACCTCGAGAGCCTCCTCGAGTGGGTCGTCCGCCAGGGCAGCGTCCCCAGCAGCCAGAATGCGCCGCCCAACGGCCTGCCGAGCGGCTCGCAGCCGGCCGTGCCCAAGATGGGCATCGCCCGCTTCATGAGCGAGATCGTCAACGCCCAGGACAGCTCCGGCGACACGGCCCTGAACATCGCCGCGAGGATCGGAAACCGAAGCATCATCTCCCAGCTGCTCGAGGTCGGCGCCGACCCCAACATCGCCAATCGCGTCGGCTTGCGGCCCCTCGACTTCGGCATCGGCGGCGACAACCCCGACGAGCAGGCCCACGGGGAGGCCACGGCCGACAAGATCGTGCCCGGGTCGAGCCAGCGCACCCGGGAAAGCAGCGACGAGATCGTAGCCTGTGAGCGACCCGACCCTCGCCCCCCCGCCCCCCTCGCCCTTTGCGCGCCCGCTGACCGTACCCCTTGCAGCCATCACCCACCTGCTGAGCGAAACGGGCGCCGCCTTCCAGCAGGAGATGAAGGCGAAGCAGGCGTCCCTCGACACCCTGCACGCCACTCTTCGAACGACGTCCACCCAGCTCGGCGACGCCCGTCGCAACCTCGAGCACCTCACCGCGACGGTCAAGAAGCAGCAGCTCGCCCGCCAGATGGTGGCCAACCTCGCCCACGCGCGCGAGGACGAGCAGGTTCGCCTCATGAACGAGCAATCCCTCTCCTCGCAACCGAACCCGTCCTCCTCCTGGGAGACCGAGCTGGCCGCCATTCTCGAGGCTGCCGTCGAGTCGGGTCCCGGCGGCGGCTTCGAGGACATGCTGCCTTCGTCCGTCGTCTTGCGCGCCCGCATCCGCGCCATGGAAGGCCGTCGAGACGTGACGCGCAAGATGGTCCAGGCGCTCAAGGGAAAGAGTCGGGAAGTCGAGGTCAAGTACCGCCGCGTCGTCGCCCTCTGCACGGGCGTGCAGGAGTCGGAAGTCGACGCCGTCGTCGACAGCCTCCTCAAGGCCGTCGAGAGCGAGAGGGACGAGCTCGACATTGGCCGCGTCAGGAGATTCCTCGGCGGCGTCGAGGGCGTCGTTCACTAGCAGCGCGGCCAGCCATCACAGCAAGGTTCGATCCATCCATCCTGGTTGGTTCACGGCCTGTCCCCTCCGCTCCCCTGCTTCCCCCCCCTACTACGACGCGGCTCCCAGGCTGTACGGACGTCGTCGAGCCTGGTGCAGTCTTTCATCTCTCCTTGGTCCACCACCCTTTGGCCCTTCCTCCTGTCCTGTACATATTTTTTGCATGCGCCCTGATCCTCCTGCCTGGCCAGCGAAGAGACGGGGAGAGCCGGCGTTTAGGTTTGGCGGTGCTTCGTGTTTCCCGCTCGGTCACTGTATTTTGTTATTGTTGATGCACACCCTCTCTTGTCCGGACTTGCCGCAGCCGCAGCCGCAGGCAAACTCTATAGTGGAACGTTTCTGTATCACGCTGTCTGTCTGTTCCAAACGGAGACGATACCGAATTTACAATTGTATGGACTTTGTATCCAAATCTTTGACCATCAGTTGCCCACCCTCTCTCGCGTAACAGCAGACATGTGAAATTGGTGTCTAATAGAGTTTCAATTTGCCTACTTGGCCTTGTAGCTACCTCACAACGCTTCCCAACGCTTCCCAACCATGGTACAACTCCGTGGTTCGATCCCGACGCAGCCAAGGCGTCATCAACTTGTCGTCATGAATATGAATCGCCTCCAACGCCATGCAATGCAACGACAACAACGCTTCGCGACGCGACGAAACCGCGCGATTCAAATCAGAAACAACACAACAACCGTGCCCGACCCTCAACGAGGCGGCCCTCGCTCAGACGGGCGCGCTGTCACGGTAGACGCCATGCCACCGCTGCTCGACGTCACCGACCCTCCTTCGGAGGTGCTGAATCTCGCCGTCGAGCTCGTCCAGATTGCCCGCCAAGGCGGTGACTTCCTCGAAGCGGCGGGCGGTCGTCGCCATCTTCATCATGTCCCTGACCATGAACTGCTGCTCCTCGAGGACGGCGAGTCGCTCCCGAATGTCCTTTTCCTCCGTCTCGAGCTGGCTGACGGCCGTGCTCGTTTCGCTGGCCGCCTGAGACCCCGCATCGGAACCGGCAAGTTCCGTGTGCCGCAGGCTCGACGACGAGTGCGACGGCGTCGGAAGGAGGCGAGACGCTGGTGAGTTGGCAGGTTGGTGCCTCAGAATCTGCGGTAAGCTCTTGAGGGGCAGCATGTTGGTGTGGAGGAATCCGTTGGCGTAGGTGTAGACGGCCTCCTGCAGCCGCTTTCGGGTCGAGCTGTCGGTGTGAAGGTTTCGCATCCTCTTGGCGGCCACGGCGTACTTGCCGAAGCTGTCAATCAGGCGCTTTCGTATCTTGGCAGCCTCCTGGATCTGCGCATGCGTCGCCGGCGGTTTCGACAGGTCCGTCTCGCCCGTGCTCGTCCTTCTCGGCTGCAGGGCGACGAGGACGCGGTGAAAGGACGGAAGCAGCTGGCGTATGCCGTGCTCGAACTGGCGAAGGGTTTCGTACGATCTCTGATCCGGCGGTTTGTACAATAGCGAGGCGGCAAAGTCGCGACTGGAGAAGATGGTGTGGCTGCACTCCCTGCACATCCTCACGCTCATCCGCAGATGGCCAAGACCGTTCGCCTGCGCTTTTTCCGGCGACGCACCATTCACCGAAGGGCTCCGCGGAGGAGGAGCGGCGGCCGTGGAAATATCCAAGCTCACCTCGGAGGAGCAGGCTGTTTGGGGGTCCGCGCAGACAACGCGGCCGCAGACGCGGCAATGATGCCGCCTGAAAGTCCAGGAACCAAACTCCTGCAGGCAGTAGGGGCACTTGGGCACGGATTCGTCCTCCTCCCAGGTCACAACCGATTGCTCCAGCAGTTTTCGCGCGTCCTTCTGTCCCATGAGAGAGGAAACGGGGCCCAGGAGGGAACCGTTGGAGCCGGCGATGGCCTCCGGTTGGTTGGCCAGCAGCCTCGTGAGTTTCGTCACGCGCTTCTCGAGCCTTGAAATTTCTAAATTCTGCCGCTCCACCTTCTTCCGCCTGATGTCGGAGAAGGCGCCCATGTGGTCGACGGAGACGCCGGTGTGGTCGTTGTAGCCCTCCCTAGACTTGTAACAGGTCTCGCACACTCTCGCCCAGTGACCTCGTACCGGTTCGTGGTTGGCGCTTCGGCTCAGCTTGATCTGGTACATGGTGTGGTCTTCACAGAAGAGGCGGCCGCATTTCCTGCAGTTGATGCTGCCGTTGATGTGGCCGAGGTTCTTGCCGCAGGTAGGGTCCGTGCATGCATCAAACGCCGTCGATCGCTGCCAGTGACTTCGTGTTATGAGCTCGTCCGGGTCGACGGGTCCGTCGAGGTTGGCCTTGCCGCCGCTCGCCACCGCTGGCGTCGGCACGGGCGTCGACTCGTTGGACTCGAAGACGTCCAAGCCTCGAAGCTTCTGGTTGATGAGAGAAAGGGGTTGGAAGCGCTTCGCCTTGAGGACCTGCTTGTCAAACCACGTCTTGACCTCGTCCTGCTGCTCCTCGGCCAGTTCTTGGTGCAAATCGTCAATGTGTCGATTCAGCTGGAGCAGGGTCATCTGCGTCCGTCAGCCTCGAGCCCGGCCGATCCGACTCGGCCCTTCTCGCCAAGGGGGGGGGGGCAGGAAGCGGCATACCATTTCTTCGCTGCAGATGGGACACACGAGCTGGGATGCGACGGCGGCGTTGCGTTTCGTCGGGGCCCCGAGGCTGATGCTCGCGCCAATGTCTCGACCGAGGTCCGTCAGGCCACTGCCAGGCGGCGACAGCGAGGAGGGCCCGAGAGAGTTGCTGCTCTCCGAGTAGGACAGCGAGCTACCGGAGGGAGGGGGGATGGAAGGTGCCGGCGTCGGCGGGGCGAGGCCCTTGCCGCTGCCGAGGATGCGGCCGCCGCCCAGCGTTCGACCAGACATGATGGAGAGCGCCGGCCAGGAAGGGCGAGGGTGACGGGCAGACTGCTGGAGCAGCTCGAGCGGACGAGACGACCGGGCCAGGTCGGGCTACGCCTCGAGCTGCGCTGCCAAGCCGAGGTGCATATCTTGCGTCCGAAGCGGCGAAGGAAGGTAGTTGGATGGATGGATGGATGGATGGGCGAGGAAAAGCAGTATCGTGGTCGTGCGTGTCGTGTCGTCTGGCAACGGAGTCGTTGCGTACGAATGCAGTCGAGCGTTCGTACGGAGTGTTGTAATTACGTGGACGGCAGCCGGGCTAGTCCGGGGGGGTTTCGAAGGAATGACGGGCCAGGCTAGAATTGGGCATAGAGAGGTACAGAGGTTGCTGTGCGGGGTGCCGCCAGGAACCGAGTACCCCTCTATCTAGCCCATTTTGTCGGGTCTTGTCTTATCGGCTGGCCAGTTAATATAGGCAAGGTTGTCACAAGCCTCGGTGCCTGGAATACTCACCTCTGCTACGCCTTGCGGGACAGCACAAGTACTCTGTACTTACAGCACTTATACCCACTGTACATGTCCGGTAACTGCACCTACTGTACATGTGCGGCACTTGTAGGTGTACTGTACCGTAGTTGCAAGTACATGTACAACCAGGTACTACTTGAGGCACGGGATCCATATTTATCCTGCTGTACTTGCTTACAACGTACTTGCTTGTACCAGTACTTGCAACTATTACTTGGACAGTACGGAGTACTCCGTACACCAACTTATCAATGTCGCCATCGGCTTACTGAGCAGCATCCGCAACGCAACGGCTACTCGTCGGATTCTGCTCGCCATCATCCATACTTGTACCTTCTCTCTGCCGTCCATCAGCCATCTGTTTACCACCGACGAGTACATGGCCAAGTCCTTTCCCGAGGTGCAGCCCGGGGGCAGCTTGATCCTCGCATGGCAAGTCAAGGACAAGAAGGTCCTCGTCGTCGGCGGCGGTGAAGTACATTGATCCAGAGCGTCGTCATTCGTGGCGAGCGCCCGGCGGGCGATGAGCAGGATACCAGCGACTAATGCGGGCAGGGCAGGTTGCCGCCGGCCGGGTTCTACACTGCCTCAACGCCGATGCGAGAGTGACGGTCGTCTGTCCGGCTTCTGGCCTCAACGATGAGGTTGCGCACCGAGTGTCGGAGCGGCAGGTGACGCACATCGACCGGGTGTTTGAGCCGTCAGACCTCGACGGAGCAGACATGGTGCTGGTCGCCGTCGACGACGCCGCGGCATCGACAGCCATCTGGAAGCTGTGCAAGGAGAGGAGGATCCCGGCCAACATCGCCGACGTGCCGGCGGAATGCGACTTTTACTTTGGCAGCATCCACCGCGACGGGCCGCTGCAGATCATGGTCAGCACCAACGGCAAGGGCCCGCGACTCGCGGCAACCATTCGGCGTTTCATCGCGGGCCAGCTGCCCAAGAACGCGGGGAACGCAATCGAATCCCTCGGCGAGCTGCGAACGAGACTGCGAAAGATGGCGCCCAAGGCCGAGGATGGTCCGAAGCGGATGCGTTGGTGAGCGGTGCCTCCCCGGCGCAAGCCGCGTTGCTTCCACGCGTGTCTGCGTGCGTGTGTGCTGACCGGAGAGCAGGATGTCCAAGGTCAGCGACTCGTACACGTGGGAGGACATGTGCAGCTTCACGCCGGAAGACATGGAGAACCTGCTGCTCTTCTATCCCGCCAACAAGGTTCCGACGGTCGACATTCTGATGGCTTTGCGGGGAGGCACGGAGATGAAGAAGCTCGACGTATTCGACGGCTCCTTTGGATTTTGCGTTGGGTCATAGAGGTGGTCGGTTTAGCGTTGGCATCGTTCTCTGGTTGTTTCACTCGGCTCTTTTTGTAGGTGTACATGCCATCATCTGGACTCGCAGCCGACTGTACATGAATCAGACCTGGCCTTGCGTTTCTCCCTGCTAAGCATTTAGAAGCACGGCTTTGCGTCATTCAAGCCTTTTTTTCTCGCGACATTTTCTTGCAGCGGCAATCGTATGTCATGATGTATTAACTGCTAGGTATGGTCCTAGTCCAGTGCCTACAAGTATGTACTAGGTAAGTATACTAGTATATTAATTGCTTTTACTTGTACTGTAGGTGTGTGACAATACAGTGCAACACCATCGCTAATTAGTGGATGCGTTGACGCCATGGCATGGCACTGGCGGGGAGCAGTGCTGTAAGTTAGTATACGTTAGTAATTACAGTATGCACTTGAGTGGTGCCCAGCAAGCGAATGAGCTTGGTGCCATGTACTGTACTTACAGTAGCAAGTACTTATGTGCCCAGGTACCAGTGCACCTTCGCGCAGGTACCAGGTACGCGCCAAATCGAGACCTCTCAGCACTAATACCTACCACCTACCTCACCGTCGCGCTTCCATCTGCAGCACCATTTCCGTGTATTTTCTTACTGCCGTTTTTGCACCACAACCAGCGGTCAGCAGTTGCGGCTGCTCTGCTCCTTGCTGCCACGACGACCACACCCACCGGTCCGTCCGATAGTTGGAACGAGGCCCTCGTCCCCTTCCATCCTGTGCAGTCACAGCCATGGCACCTCGCAGAGCCGTCGCGGCGGTGGGGGGTGGTGATGCAACGTCAACCCACGACGAGGCAGACTCCGACGACTCGGTTCCGCCTGTTTTCAACACCACATTCTCGACTCATCGCGTGTCGCCACTGTACGTCGGTCCCGGTGGGCTCACAACGGCTCGGCTCGAGCTGCTAGCACATCGGTTGCGTGACACCCTCGTCGGTGACGTCGTCCGCGGTATCCAGGTGGCCGTCGAGGCATCAGACACGCCAATGGGCCAAGTCGGTACCCTGCGATCCGTCTCCATCCGCTGGTTCCAGCCATCAAGCTTCGTCATGGCTGGGTCTGCGGAAGGATTTCTCGACGGCGACGACGGTGGCAATCAGCTCCCGGACGTTGAGCAAAAGGGCCTGTCGATCGAACTTCGGCATGAGAACGCTTCCTACAGGGCGATACTTTTGCCTAGCTTCTCGGCTCACAGCGAGGTCAGACCCACGCCGAGATGGGCCATGCCGCAGGGAAACGAAGCAGCCGACGCGGGCCACTTTGTTGAGCTTCCACTGCTGCTGCTGAGGATGCCGCAGGCGCTCAAGGCCGTTCTGGGCGGTTGGCTCGCGACGACGTTTGATTGCCGCGTAAGCAAGCTCGTCCTCGGCACGAAGACGCTCGTCGGCGTGTGGGAGAGTTGGATCAAAACGGCAGGAGTGTCGAGCAAGGGCCCCGACTTTGTCTTCACCCTATCCTTCCACGCAGCGCCGGCTCGCGTTGCGGGCGAGGACGCGACGGCCGAAACGGAGCATGGTCTTCGGACGCTCGAAGTCACGGTGGCTCCCACCGACCTGCGACGCTTCCTACGGGCGGGGGACGCGGACGGCCCGTTGAACGGTTTGGACAGGGCCGCCTCTGCCAGCTGGGCCGGCGACGGGCGCGAGCGACGGAGGCTCGCGGGGGGCAACGTCGATGACGGCTGGGCCTGGCGTACGCTCGACGAGGCGCCGAAGCATCCCTTTACGGAAGCGCTGGCACGCTATCTCGACCGCCATCTCGCGCTGAACCTTTTCCACCCAAGCGTGCGTGTCGTTCAGATCTCGTGCGGCGCCTTTGTGCTGGCGCAGTCGCGGCTCAAGCTCGTCAAGCTTGGCGATGTCACAGCCGATCTCGTGCGAGCGTCGTGGATGTTTCTGACGCAGCTCGGCGCTCGTGTACGGGACGACGCATTGGTCAAGGGGTGACGACCGCATCGATGGCCATTCCACCGTCGCGCATGATGATGGTCAGTATCTGGCAACGGACTCTACCGCGCATGTCGATTCGGAGAGAGCAACTTCAGAGTGCCCTCCCAGTGTTCAGTATCCGACAATGGCTTCCGCGGCGCATCTCAACTCGGAGAGAGCAAGAGCAGAGTGGCCTCCGGCGTTCAAGGACAACATGCAACGGGCCGGCGACGCGGGGATTCAGCCTGGCAGCTGGAGATGCGACAGGATCCACGACCCAAACAATCCGCCCCGGCATCCTCGACAGCGTGGCATTCTGTCGAACCAGAAAGGATGGTTGGCGTGAAACTCGAGGCGGTCAGACGATCTGACGGGCATGCGGGGTGCATGAAGAAGGGTCGGCACGGCCATGGCACAGGCAGCACATGGTGTCGATACGGCCAATGACGAGCAGCAACCGGTGCATGTCCGCGGCTCGACACGGTGCGGCGCGGCCGAGGATGATTGGATGCCATGAGGATGCCGGATGCATGGGATCCCCCCCCCTCCCCCAACGAGCGAACCATGTCCACGGTCCCGAGGAACCCAGGTGTGCCGTGGGTTGCGGCCGGCTACCGGTTTCATCGGCATCCGGCACCGTTCCGGCCCAACGTTTGTCTGTGTCTCTTGTCGTGGCCGGGGATTTTGCTGTTTCTCTGCAACGTTGCCACCTCGAGTCGTCCATGCCAAATGGCCTTGACTTCTTCCCGCCATGAGGGGAGGACGGGGGTGGGAGTCGAGATGCCCGATACGGCACCTGAAGACGGGGATTGGTGATGCGGAGGACGACCACAACCACTGACAAGTACGGAGTCGTGAATGGTCGTGGCGAACCTGCGCAAAGGTACGATTCGAGCACGAGCCCAGAGCACGGTCGAGTCCTTTGTGCTCGATGCATCAACCATTACTGGTAATGCTCAGCGAGAGGGGGGAAAGCAACGAGCTGCATGCAGGCTTCGGCAGACGAAAGTCCCGGCCCCCAAGACGGTCCGGTGCAGCCGATCGGAGGCCGGCGATTGCTTGTCTCAGAACCAGAACCCGTTCGAGCATGGCACGGACATGGACTGGTCGGCGCACTGGCGAGGCTGGTTGTCTGGTTGGCTGGCCTGCTCGTTGCACGACATGGGGGTGAGCTTTTGTTGATGCCGCGAGACGACGGGTGATGCCGCTTCTTTCTGCGCCAGTCACAAGCACGCCGCTGCAACATCCCAAGTGCATGCACGGTACAGAGACCAAAAGCGAACGAGACAGGATGATGGGATGACATGAAGTACCGCACCAGGGCTGGCCCTCGTTCTCGGTCCATCTTGGAGTAGTAGCACCATCGCGAGATTATTATCGAAACGCCCACAGTGCTCGTAGCGACACGGTAAGCATTTAAGTCGACAAGCAAGTCGAGAGCAACGTCAGCAACGAGGTCAGCGACTCCGCCGACGGACGGAGACGAAGCCAATTGCACATCCAAACCCACTTAATCTCGCCCGCAAGTAGAAGTTCGGTCCAGGCGAGCAAAAACAAGGTCGGCCTGTGTCGGCATCCGACGGGCCACAAAACCGCTCATCCTCGCCTCGCCCTTCTCCCGCCTCTTCTCCTTCTTCTTCCTCGTTAGAGTCCTCACACCCGTTGCCGCAGAGAGGTCCGAGACTCCGGCGTGACGGACCGACCGGTCGATCGATCTGCTGGGGCCCTTGCTTGGCACGTTGCTTTGTCCGACTTCGCACCCCCAACACCCAACAACATTCCTCCTCGGTCCGCTCCGGCCTCTCGACTCTGGCCTGCTTCCCGACTCTGGCCTGCTTCTCGAATCTGGCCTGCTTCTCGAATCTGGCCTGCTTCTCGACCCTGGCCTGCTTCTCGACCCTGGCCTGCTTCTCGACTCTAGCCTGCTTCTCGACTCTAGCCTGCTTCTCGGCTCCACCACCTGCTCGTACGGTCAAGTACGTGTTGTCGCCATTCGTATTGCTGCTCGCATTGCCGTTGCCAAAGATACATATCCTTGTCCGGACCCATAGCTGGATTCAGGCCCGTATTTCCCGTGTTTTTAATTAATATTACTTGCTTGTATCCGTCCCTAGCCTGACCTGCTCGACTGCCTCACCGTCCATTCCGCGGGACCGGATCGACGACGGCCACTCCACACTCCGATCACCGCTTGGCCGCATCACCAGCTCACGACGGCCACAAGTACGACGCGCAAGCCGATCGAGAAATGACCGTTGCCGTCGAACTCATCTCATCAAGGACGGCCCTGCCCATCGAATCGGACCAGGTGCAAACGACGGTCGCGATGCCCGAGGCCGCCGCCGTCTACCCCCCGAGGGCCAAGTATAGCTTCCTCGACGACTACAGCGAGGGCGCGCACCCGCAGGTGCTCGAGGCCCTCATCGCCAGCAACGGCACCCAGGAGTCGGGCTACGGCAACGACCGTTACAGCGACGAGGCTCGTCGTCACATCTGCCGCCACCTCGGCCGCGATGACGTGGGCATCTTCTTCGTCCCCAGCGGCACCTCGGCCAACGCCATCTCCATCGCCGCCTGCCTGCGGCCGCACGAGGCCGTCATCGCCGCCAGCACCGGCCACATCGTCACGCGCGAGACGGGCGCCGTCGAGGCGACGGGCCACAAGATCATCAACGTCGCGCCCTGCAACGGCAAGCTCACCCCCGACAGCATCCGCAAGGCCCTCGACGACAACTGGCACTACCCCCACATGGCCAAGCCCCGGCTCGTCTACGTCTCCCACGCCACCGAGGTCGGCACCGTCTACTCCAAGGCCGAGCTCGCCGCCATCAAGCAGCTCTGCGAGCTCAAGGGCCTGCTGCTCTTCATGGACGGCGCCCGCATCGGCGCCGCCCTGACCTCGTCGACGAGCGACATGACGCTCCGCGACGTGCTCGACCTCACCGACATCTTCTGGATCGGCGGTACCAAGAACGGCGCCCTCCTCGGCGAGGCCGTCGTCGTCAAGAGCCCCGACCTCGCCGTCGACTTTGCCTTTTACGTCAAGCAGCACGGCTCGCTGCTCGCCAAGAGCCGCATCATGGGCGTCGAGTTCGCCGAGCTCTTCCGCGAGAACCTCTACTTTGAGCTCGCCCGCCGCGGCAACGCCGCCGCCGAGAAGCTGTCGCGGTCCATCGTCGGCGCCGGCTACGCCCTGCGGGCCGAGACCGAGACGAACCAGGTGTTCGCCATCCTTCCCCTCGGCCTCGTCCAGGAGCTGCAGAAGGACTTTGTCTTTTACGTCTGGGAAAAGTGCGGCGCCAACTGGGCCGTCGTCCGCCTGCTGACCACCTGGGCCACCGACACGGCCCAGCTGGAAAAGTTTAACAACACCGTCTTGAGCTGGGTACCCTTGCCCGACCACGGTGATGCCGATGGATGCTTCTGAGTGGAAGAGGGGGGGCGGAGGGGGGAAGAGTTGATCGCGCTTGCGTCACCTACATGGCCCAAGGTCAGGGTCAAGCATGCAAGGAAATAATCGATCAATATTTTCATGTATGCAAGACAAAGGTACCTCTTTTCCTCCATTCTGGACGACGGTGCAATTGGCCAAGATGCACTCGCATCTGGAAACGGTATCCAGGTGGCGACCTGCCAAACAGCCGCTCCGATGCGCTGCTGGACGAGGAACTGCGGGAGAAAGAGGTCCCCAACAGGATACGAACAGTAGTTGTCTCTGCACGTGATTATTCCTTCATGCGAGTCTCAACAATCCCGGGCCGAGTTTC
Source organism: Drechmeria coniospora (assembly GCF_001625195.1). NCBI lineage: Eukaryota > Fungi > Ascomycota > Sordariomycetes > Hypocreales > Ophiocordycipitaceae > Drechmeria > Drechmeria coniospora. Next base: position 11,509,955 of record NC_054389.1, on the reverse strand, counting down.
GGACGGGTGAAACCGAAGGTGAGACATGAAGATGGCTTGAACAAGCCGAGTCGTAATACTGGTTGGTTACAAGGGTATTAAGGCGGCGTGCACCTGATAGTATTATTGTGCGCACTTGAGTTGTACGGAGTACATGAACGGAATACTCGCCCTCTATATGCATGTACAATAATTATTACATACTTACTTACTCCGTACATAATTATGCGTATAGTAGGTGTACGCATACAATTGAGTTGTTCTGTACTCCGTAAGTACACTCCGTCCACCGAAACCTCATACTTGATGATACTTGCAAGTACATGTATACCTAGTACCTACCACCTGCAAGTATGTACATGTAGGTAGGCTTGCAGGTACTGAATAAGTACAGTATTGATACGATACATGTACTTACGGAGTACTGTATATTTACGGAGTAATACAGATTCCGATGCCGAATGACGTTGCGCCAAATCGGCCTGTTTTTCACCCAGTCATGCCAACACTGCACCACAGATGATCAGATACTATTCAGCATACCGAAATGTCCGATATCGCTCCTCATACATACCGCTCCGCAGCATGTTGCGGAAGGCTACGTACTTATCTGTGAAAAGAAGAGAGAGCAGAACAAGGTACCAGCCTCGTTTTGTGCTTCCAGCATGCCAGCAATCAGTACCAAACCGCACCACAGGACCAGAAGTTGGCCGCCATCGTCACCGACTGCGCTTCCCAGTGGGTGCCGAGGGAGCAACCGCCGCAGCGTTGATGTCGCCGCTGCCTCCAAGTCACGTCAGCAGGTCATCAATGTCATTTTTCCATGCCGGTCCTTGAGTCACCTCTGAGGTGAAGGAGAATCGATGCCTGCACGGGTGTCTCCGTCCAGTGCGGGGTTGGAAATCATCAAAGGGGGACCAAATCGAGCTCCGTCAACCTCGCTGTCGTCAAGGGGAGGATGCGAGGCAGTTTGAACACCTCCTTCCTCATTGCTTCCAAAGGGAGGATAAGATTCGGTCTCGCTTCCTTTCTCCGTCAAGGTTTGGAACGGACCATACTGACCGTTTCCCTCCTCGCCGCTTTCAAATGGGGGCAGCAGGCCAGCCTGGGGGCTGGCACCTGGATTTCCTTCAAGAGGAGGGAACAAGTCGTTCTGCGGATCACCACCGGGATTTCCTCCAAGAGGAGGGAATAGGCCGTTCTGCGGATCGCCACCGGGATTTCCTCCAAGAGGAGGGAATAGGCCGTTCTGCGGATCGCCACCGGGGTTTCCTCCGAGAGGAGGGAACGAGCCGTTCCGGGTATCACACTCTGGATTTCCATTTCGAAAAACTCCTTCCTGGTCACCGCCAATGGGATGCAGAGGGCCTGTTTGTTGGCCGCCATCTTCGTTTCCGCCCAAGAGTGGAGACGGTCCATCCTGGGAATTCCCATCTTGGTTGGCCCCAAGGGGAGGATGCGCGCGATTCCGGGTGCTTCTGTCCCCATTTCCATCAGATGGGGGACTCGGACCAGTCGTTGTGCCGTCGTCTTCCCCCCAAGGAGGAAGGATGCCGCCATCTGGAGAACCGCCAGAGTCCGTCAGGTCTCCATTCGCAAGTCCAGTGTCCCCAGGCCATGCAGATCCCTCCTTCTCCAAGTCCTCCTTGGTACAGTTGAGAGCCACGGCGTGGGCGAAGATTGCGTACGTGTCGGCGTGTTGAATGTTCATGGAAGGATGCAGGCCCATGACCTGCTTGAAGCCATATATCTTGAAGTCATGGGTGGCGCCCATGGCGTGTGTCATCTCGTGCAGCATCACGCTCGCCGAGTCGAGACCACCGCAGCTCTTCTCGTTCGGGTTCCTGAAATACTTGTCGCATAGGAGAACCCTGGGACCGCCTAGGTCAGGCAGTGCATCGGACCGACCGCATTCGCCTCCGGCGTCATGGCAGGTGATTCTGGTGGCGCCGCCGCCTGTCGAGGCGCACTCTTTGGCAATCTTGCCGAGGAGATCGGCCACTGTGCTGCGAGTGTTCTCGTCGTCGGCCTTGAAGAAGAGCCGCACCAGAGGGGAACCCGCCCGGGCAGCCTGCTGTGCGGCGCGAGCCCTCTCGGCGCAGGTGGCAAGATCTTGCGTCACGATGGACTCTCTGTCACCGCAGTCTCTTTGTACTTGACCGCGTCTCCGGTGCTATTTCCATGTTCATTCATGAATGAGCGGAGCGACGAGGTCGTCGGTGCATCAAGGGCATACCTGTGACGGAGCGGTGACGGCCAGCCATGCGAGGCTGAAGATGATTGCAAAATGCTTCATGGCGACGACAGAGCCAAAGGCAATGCTTTTATATGTGCATTTATGGATCGAATGGAGAGGAGCTGAGCCCGATCGGCCTGGAGCGTGTCGACTTCTTATCCCTCAGCAACTTCACGTCCCAACGCCATTAAATTCGGATTACAAATATCAAGAGAACGATGGTTGTTGCAAAATACAGCTGACACATGCTTGGTTGGCTTTGTCCTTGGTTCTGCTTCACGCTCATCCTCATGCTCAGATTGATGCCGTTTTGCATGCGGTTAATGCATCTCAATCACAGGCAGTTGCAGCTTGCACCCAAGTTTCGAAACGGAGTTTCCATTGACTGGCAGGCGATGATGAGGACAAACAAACACAAGGTGCGGCGGTTTCACCCGACTGTGATTGATGGCTGATGCATGCAAAACGGTGGTTACTGGCGGAGGCCACTGCCGTCAATCAGCTGCATGAAATATCGCCATATATCTGACACGGCGTGATGCCTGAATAAAATATAAATTCATATATATCCGACACATGCAGATACATCTGCTTCCCTGTTGCCGGCAACTTATCGGGCCGGAATGTCAGCCGTCGTTTCAACTGATCCTCCCGGCTTGCACGCGAGACTGGACGCACCGAGCAGTCACTTGACAAATATGACGATTCAGTATCGGTAGGGCTACTCATACAAATTAAATCGACACTTTTGCTACCTCTCTGTGCTCTGAGAGACGAGGTCTGCGAAGGGGCTACCGGCGCGGTCCCCTGGTGAAATTGGGAGGAACTGGGAGCCGCCAGACAGACGCATGGGTAGTTAAGATGGAACGGCAACTTGAGTGGATGCACATGTGGAATTTGGGCACTGATATGCCAGAGCTCTCCTTGGCATGGCATCATCCATGCCAAGCCGTACCGCCCTTGGCAACTTTGTCATTCTTATCGTTCTTTCAGCATACCGCAACTCGTACGTAAAACAGTCAGGGATGGCAATAGCGGGTACGAGGAGAGAGAAGGGGCAGCATCGAGCACAATACTTGTCGTCGCCAGCTGTCAGTCCTTTAGTGCCAGTACGGAAATGGCCTTCCAGCTCGGTCATGCTTTTCTTCTGAAGACACATGATTCGACCAAATTTGTTGGACAATTCGTTCAGCAGACAATGGTTTACTACTTGGAGCTGAGCAACTACCGGCCAGACACGCATGGCAGGCTTGGGCGGCTTGTCCTCGACAGGCTGCTTGTTCGTTCACCTTTACACCAACGTGGTTCCGCTTCATTGCCCCGGACATCAGCTAGCCGCCGGCGCCAGCAGAGGCGCGAATGAAAGACTGAAACTCATCCTTGTTCCGTGTCTGGACGAAAACGGCGCCGGGGCCGGTAAAGCGGCAGACCAGTCCCTCGCCGGTCTTGATGCTGTTCATCGTGCCGCCTCCGGCCTTTTCCATCCTGTAATCGCAGCTCCAGGCGACGAGGTGGCCGTTGTCGACAATGTGCTGCTCACCAGGTTGGAGCTGCGTTGCGAGGACGTGTCAGCAGGGCGGTCCGCAAGGGGGAGCGATTGAGGGAGGGCGACGCACGTCAATGCGGTCGACGGCACCGAAGCTTGTCAGCCAGATGATGCCTTGGCCGGAGATGTGGTAGACGAAGACGTCCTCGCCCGAGAACATGGACTTGCTGAAGCCCTGGGCCTTGGACTCCTTCCTCACGTCGGCGGTGCAGGCGAGAAAGGCGTCCCGGCCGATGACCCAGTTGTGGCGACCGTCGAGGTGCAGGGGGATGATGTCACCGAAGAGGGTAGGACCCAAGGCGAGGCGTCCAGGGCCCAGGTAAGTCGACTCGGACATCTCGCCACCGGTGAAGAGCTTCCTCATGGAGAACTTGACCTTGCCCGTAAGCTGAACGGTGGCCGACATGTGAATCATGGCGCCAGGTTTGGAGCGCACGACGCCACCTTGCTGCAGGTCCAGGCCGAGGACGGCGTTGGTGTCGCGGTGGGTGACGGCATAGCTGCCTCCCGGGAATGTGCCGCTGTCGCTCTGCCGCAGCTGGTTCTGGGATTGGATCTGAGGTTGGTTCTGGGGTTGGTTCTGGGGTTGGTTCTGGGGCTGTTGGCCGCCTAGAGGAGAAGCTTGAGGCTTCTGCTGCGATTGCTGCTGCTGCTGCGACTGCTGCGGCGGGTGAAGAGGTAGAGGGGGAGGCGGCGGCGGCGGATGCTGTTGTTGCGAAGCAGGGGGGGCATACTGCGGTTGCGGCAGCTGTGAGGCAGCAGGAGCATACTGCGGCTGCTGCGGCGGGTACTCGGCCGGTTGATACGACATGACTGCCGCGGCGAGATGAGCTGCGTTGGGCAGAACCTGAGGGAGGGAGGTGGAGAGAGAGGGGGGAGCTGCGCGGAGGTGGAGAGAGAGAGAGGGGGGGAGGGAGGGAGAGAGAGAGAGAGAGAGAGAGAGAGAGAGAGAGAGAGAGAGAGAGATAGAGACGGAGAGAAAGAGGGACGTAGGAGGACGGGCGAGGCAGGGAGAGGGGAGGATCACGAAAGCAGGAATAGAAGTGTCGACGTGGCGGGACAAAGGCAAGAAGCTAATATAACCGTCATGGTAGCTCCGATCATTATTCCGTTGGCAGCTCGGGAGGCCTCCATTCGTTCGGGCAAGGCAGATCGATCTACTCCGTACAGCACAGTTACTCCTCCGTACATGTACCTGTAATTACTCCGCACTTGCATACATCCGTCGGTGGTCCAGAAAGTCCATGGTACTTTGTAGTATGACGTAATGAGTAATGAAAACACATCGCCAGCTGACATTAACGCCATCCCACCTGCACAGCCACAAAGGCGAGAAAAGGATTTCCTGCAGCGGTACTCCGTATTACATAACGCCCGTTCTTAGCATCGCGCTTAGTCTGTCCTGCACTGCACCCTGGCAGGCTGTTCCCCCTAAACTCCGTCCCTTGACGTCGCATAACTACGGAAATCTTTCTACTTAAGAATCGGCCAGTTAGATGCATGCGACTACGCATACATGCTGCTACTTGACTTGTCTGTTGGCTCGGTCGTTGTCGTCTCGAGCTTGATGACTTGTACTCCGACAAGTAGTTGCAGCTCCAACAACCACGGAACCTTTTCGATCAACGGCCAAATATTTTCCATAGCCAAGGCTTGCAGTACGGCACAGCCTAGCGTCGGCCATGCCTTTTCCTAACCCTTTTGCCATTGCGGATATGGCACGGTCCTAGACTTGGCGCTGGGTCTGAAATCCTTCCGGAGCTCGCTGCTTCTTGCCGGCAGGACGTGAGACGATACAAGGCATAGATATATGGGTAAAAAGAATCTAGGTCATACCAACCCTAAACTAAGAGTTCCTAACCAACGGCTTGGCTGGCCTTTTTTGCGCGGATGCACTACCGATGATCTCGCAGGACCTGGTGTGTTATTCATTGCATATAGTATTGATAGTGGTATTCCCATCCTGTATACGGTTGAAAGAGGCTGTTATCGACTGTTGTGGTACTTGCAACAGGTACTGAGCCCCATCTGCCATGCTCCTTCGGCCTCTAGTGTTCGTTCGTGTGGCTGTGCACCGTACGGAGCACATGTATCCACCAAGTGAGCCGTACTGTATTTGTACAGTGCTCCGTACCGTATTACTCCGTACTCTGTACATGTGCACGCGTTGGGTGTACAGTAAGAACAGTAATACAGTACAACCAAACCCAGCAAGTGCCTAGGGATGCCTTGTTGGTCACAGGTACTCCGTACTTGCACCGCCCCTACGGAGCAGGTTTACTTGTACTGTGCAAGTACGGAGAACGTATCGAGCAGGTTGGTACATGCGTGTATGTATGCGTTTGTGGGTACGTGTGCTGCTACATGGAACTAAGTCCATGAGAATTGATGATTCATACTTGTACTGTAGTTGTTGTTGGTTATTCTACATGTCCCCCCTGCATGGGGCGTGAAGTAGTTCATGATCGACCTTGTGCCGGTCGACGTAAATGTGCCGCAGCAGTGTTGTTACAGAAGACTAGCTGTGCCAGTGACCATTTACATCTACTACGAAGGTACCTGTGAATATTGGACCAAGTACTCCGTACCAGATGGTTACGTCGCAGAACCCTTGCATGTTTGTTGCCATGCTTGGGTGTGTGTATGAAATAAATACCGAGCACTACTTACGGAGTACTGGTACGGAGTATTGCTCCGCATGTGCTTTTCCTCGGCGTCTTCAATTGACTCTGCTGGCAGCTTAGGTACTAGAGTCATTCGGCTCAGTGGGCATCAGCGCATGCTCGCCCACTGTAAGTACTTGCAAGTACAGAGCAAGTACATAGGTGTACTTATACTTGTACACGTACTCCGTACTTGTGGTACAAAGTACTCACATGTTTGGTACTCCGCAAGTACGGATACGGATACATGTTTAGCACATGCGCTGTTGCGTAGTAGCGTGACGACTGCTGTAATGGCAGCGTGACGACTGCTGTAATGGCAGCGTGACGACTGCTGTAATGGTAGCGTGACGACTGCTGTAATGGTAGCGTGACGACTGCTGTAATACCCTTCTGGCGTCGCGCGGTTTCATAACGGCACAGGGGTTACCGGCTGCTGCTGGTCCCCCCGGTCCAACGGCTCTAGCGGCCGAGGGTAGCCCGTGCACTCGTCCAGAGCACACAAACTGTCACCAACCTGCACGACGCCAATCATTGTCATGTCCATCCTCCCATCGTATCATGAAGACGAGCACATCGCGGCCAATCATGATGCATCGTCGTAACCCGCCCTCGAACCGACATGATGCATGACATAAGTGCGACGAGCCCCGACCCTTCAGGTGCGACCCAGACGAGCAAGCGGCCGCAGCCTCCAGGCTCCTCGAACCTCGCGGGCAGAGGCTTGGCCCCGACGACACCGCTCCAGAACAATCAACCGACGGCGACTCCATCTTCCGATGCTCCCGATGCGCATCACGGGGCCAATGATGGCGACGAACCTGCCGCGGCGAAGCCTGGTGTCCGCAGGTCCCTTCCGGATGCCGCCGCCCGTCTTGCCCCGCCGGCCGCGGTGAGCGATGTCGCGATGAGCAGCAGAACGGCCGATCACTCCCTGTACAAGATGCACAAGTTTAGTCTCTACGAGACTGCCAGCCGATACTACATTGTCGGTGTCGACGTGAGCGAGAGCAAGTATCGGATCCTCAAGATCGACAAGATGACCGAAGGCGCCGAGCTGAACATGACGGACGACAAAATCGTCTACTCCCTCGACGAGATGAACCAGCTCCTCGACACCATCGACGACGGCAATCGCGGCACGGGCGGCATCAAGCTTCGTTGCAGCACTTGGGGTCTCCTCGGCTTCATCAAATTCACCGGGCCCTTCTACATGCTCCTCATCACCAAGAAGAGCACCGTCGCCATGGTCGGCGGTCACTACATCTACCAGGTCGAAGGCACCGAGCTCGTCCCCCTCGGCTCCGGCCGTTCCAAGCCCGACTCTCGGAACACGGAGGAGCAGAGATTCTTGGGCATCCTCAACAATCTCGATCTCACAAAGTCATTCTACTACAGCTACTCCTACGACGTCACCCACACCCTCCAGCACAACATCACGAGGGAGAGGACGGCGCTGGCTCGCGGCCGTCCGCCACCTTCGAGCCACGACTTCAACTCCATGTTTGTGTGGAACGACTACCTCCTCCAACCGGCCATCGAGGCTCTCCCAAACGCCTACGACTGGTGCCGACCCATCATTCACGGTTACATTGACCAGGCAGGCAAGTTGCCCACTCCGCGGCCTCGCTCGCTCAACCCGAGTGCTGGGCACTGACGCGACGATAGCCCTCTCCATTTACGGTCGGACGGCGCACATTACCGTCATCGCCCGCCGATCGCGCCATTTTGCCGGCGCTCGCTTTCTCAAGCGTGGTGCCAACGATCTAGTATGCCATGCCGCCGCCGTCCCGTGTTCGCTTCGCACCCTGACACCTTCGCCTAGGGCTACGTGGCCAACGACGTGGAGACGGAACAAATCGTGGCAGAGTCTCTCACCACCTCCTTTCACGGTCCTAACCCGCGGCTCTACTGCAGCCCGCAGTACACGTCCTATGTTCAGCATCGTGGAAGCATCCCCCTCTACTGGACTCAGGACAACACGGGAGTCACCCCCAAGCCTCCCATCGAGCTCAACCTCGTCGATCCCTTCTACGGGGCGGCAGCCCTTCATTTCGACAACCTTTTCGAGCGATACGGCGCGCCAATCTATGTGGTGAACCTCATCAAGTCCAAGGAACGCCATCCCCGGGAATCTAAGCTGCTGGAGGAGTTTACCCAGGCACTCGTCTATCTCAATCAGTTTCTGCCGCGCGACAAAAAGATCATCCACAAGGCGTGGGACATGAGTCGCGCCTCCAAGGTCCGCGACGGGAACGTCATCGGAAACTTGGAACTCATCGCCGAATCGGTCCTCAACGCCACCGGTTTCTTCCACAACGGCGACGGCCGGACCAACCTCGTGACGGTCCAGAATGGCGTGGCCCGCACGAATTGCATCGACTGTCTGGACCGAACCAACGCTGCCCAGTTCGTCATCGGGAAGCACGCCCTCGGCCACCAGCTTCATGCCCTCGGTATTCTGGAGGATACAACGGTCGAGTATGACTCGGATGCCGTCAACCTCTTCACTCACATGTGGCATGACCACGGCGACACCATCGCCGTGCAGTACGGCGGGTCCCAACTCGTCAACACGATGGAAACGTACCGCAAGATCAACCAATGGACGAGTCACTCGCGCGACATGATCGAGAGCTTCAAGCGGTACTACAACAACTCTTTCCTCGACAGTCAGCGGCAGGAGGCGTACAATCTATTCCTGGGCAACTACACCTTCACTCGGGGGCAGCCGATGCTCTGGGATCTCGTGACAGACTACTACCTCCACCACGCCGACCCACGAAGCTGGTCGGCGGCGAAGCCGAGCAAGTACATCGAATGGTACACGGCATCTCATCTCCGGGACAGGGTCGTCCCCCCTCGATTGCGGCTCCTCGAACCGACCGTCGCGTTGCCGGTGGAGTTGTTTGACGACTACTGGCTGGAGTACTACCGACCTGCCACGCTCTCGTCGTTTCCCAACATGTTCGCCTACAAGATGAACTCGACCATCAAGTACATCCCCCTGAAGTCGACTCAGGATGGACGATACGACCTTAGCCCCTTCCGCATGCGCACAGACGGCGAGGTCGATACCGAGAAGAAGGCGAAACGGGACGCCGAATACGCATGGCTCGCGGATTCGCCTCATCTGCGAGCGGCCGACGATGACATTTCCTCCGTAACCTCCGACAATACGACGGCAAGAGGAATGGCTCTGCAGCGCTGGCTCCAGCCAGCTCAGGGCAAAGTTGTAGGGTTTCCGCCCGGCATGAACCAATTGGGCATAAACCAAGCGTTACCTGACCTGGTCGGTTCGGCATCCCTTGGTCAAAACAAGGCGAAACCCACACCGCTCGAAAAGTCCAAGGCGGCACAGTGGACATTTTCAAAGGCCGTCCATGACTCGCTGAATCCATCCGTGGGGGAGCAGGAAGCAGAAGACTATGCGCGATACATTCGCCATCCGCAGAATCTGCCTCTGGTGGTTTCGGCAGACACGCCTTTGGACGTTGATTCTTCCGAGTATCAAGATTACCTCTGCAGCGTCTGGCATGACCAGATCCTCATGGCGGCCGGTACCGAAGAAGAACAGGACGTGTATGTCGAGCTATTGAAGGTGGGCGAGAACCCTCTCACGGTGACGGAGGAAGACGGTTCCAAAAAGAGGTACAAGGCGTATCGGAAGTGGCTGCGAGGTAAGTCCTTCTTCAAGCAGCAACCTCTCGACTAGGAGAGTTCGTCCCTCGCAGGGGGGGGGCGCATCCTATTAGCCTCGGGTACCCAGTTGGTCATTTGTTCGTGCCGTCCCGGAATAAGGGTGCGAGTTCGGGTTCCCTGTTCGTGGCGTCGGTGATCATTTGTTTCATCGGTGGGTTCGTACTTGTCATCCAGGTCGAGTTGAGAAGCTTCGCCATCAGCTTGAGCTGCTGGAGAATGAGATTTCGGTCGGGATTGAGTGGTCCTCCATTCGATTCCTCTTCCACATCCACAGAACAGTTGAGCCAACACTTTGTGATGATGCTCAATACGTGCTCAGCATGGTGTGTCTCCTGTATTCTGGGCCAGCAATGCGAGATGATGACACGCAATGCTTCGGCGGCTGCCAAAACCGACGGCAGATATATGGCAGCGAAAGGGTCTGCCATGACAGACTCAACCATCTGGAGGAGTCCCTGTTGATATTAGCAAACATTGAACATTGACGAACGGGTCGGTGGAAATACTGAGATATGCTTGACGGAATAGACACCCAGGCATGCGACGACGTCGGCAGCATTCCGCATCAAGATCTGGACGATCATGGGGTACTGGGAAGCATGAAAGTAGCTGGCCATTATTCCCTCTCGGATGAGCCTGTCAAGCACGCGTCGTCTTTGAGTGCTAAAAGGGTTCGGATCTGCCTTGGCCAATTGTATCATGACGGGGTAGGCCAACCGAAGCAGCCTGGCCGACTCCTCTTCCGGTGTCAAACTTGGGAGAGATAAAATATTAGGGAAAACAGCGTCTTCGAGGAGTTTTCCAATTCCACTAGAATTGAGCGTCTTGAGTGTGCATTTCTGCAGGAAGACAGCAAGCACCTCCATGCCCGTCTCCTTCACTTTGGTTTCTTGGTCTTCGACGAACGCAAGTAATACCGGCAAGAACAACGGCCATTGACTAGCGACAGTGTGATTCTGTTTGCCAACACTGTTAGCCAACCTCGCGACACATCGTGACGCATAGATCGTCCGTTGGACATTAGCCAGCAAGGGGGTGACAAACATCGGCATTCTTCACTGCCCAGTGAAACAGTGTTGTCACCGGAGGATTACTCTGCTTCCAAGAAGAGGCGAAAGCTGATTTCGAAGCATTACTGACACCGCTGGGGAAGTGAGACGGCCTACCCGAGCCAGTTAACTTGCCGCTCGATGATGCCGAAAGGACGGGTCGAATATAAGTCTGGAGAATAGAGCCAACGATGAACTCCGCATGCCTGCTGGGGGGCAGGTTGGCCGCAATGATGCGGGATGCCAGCTGAAAAGCAGTTTCTGTGGTCCATGGATCGCGAACGTCGGTGTACGCGATGACGCACAACAGAGCTTGGTCGTCCAGGGAGCTGTCGGATGAGGCACTCAGGATATGGATCGAAGCGAGCACTAGCTCGGCTGTGAGAGCATCAATGGTGGCTCCTGCTTTGATTTTGGGGAGTTGAGTCAGCCAGCCACGGCGGTTGCGATGGAAGCACTGGAACTAACTATACCTGCGACGGCGCCGAAAGGGAGAATGGCCGTGGCGAGCTTCTGTGCTTCCGCTCCGGCGCTGGCTGATTCATTTTCTTGATTATTGGCCCGAAGGGCTGCAAAGAATAGCAACGCAGCGTCATAACGGCTCTGCCGGGACACCAACATCTTAGTTCATCTTGAACTGTGATGATCATGACGAGGGAACGAACCGACTCATCTGGCGTACTGATTATCGTTTGGAGAGCATTTCCAGCGAGTCGCTCCGTGGGAATTTCAAGTAGATCCAGTTGATCGGTATTTGCCTGGCTCAGAGTGACCCCGTCCATTTGTTGCATAACAGGTACCTAGCACTGTTTGTAGGTGCGGTTGGAGTAGCTGTTGGGGACTTTCAGATCATGGGTTGAGGGCGTCATCATGCCGAAATTACGCTTATCGATATAAAAGTGCTTGGTTGCAGCCTACCCGGTAGGCGTGTTAACTATTACAGTGGGACCGCTGCGAGCAGGCTAACTAATATTACTTACTATACTATAGTATCATGAAATGATCTATTTCTGAACCAATTTCTGCAGAGTTGATTATTATTTCTTTCCAGCTTAATGTTATTATATAATACTGATAAAATCCAAACTCTTTTTTAATATAATTTTAAATATTTTATAAAAACTTTCTCTCGCACGACAAGTACATTTATTTAACTGTGCATGCCGTGAGTACAAGCACAGTATACCGTTGCTGCTAAGTACTAACTGTAGGCGTAGTTGTAGTCGCTATAACGTGGCTAGCCGAGGCTCTGCTAGTGACAACTACTTTCATATCTGGTACCAGAATCTTGCCCTGCTGCTGATAGCTTCCAACCATCTGTTCGCAAACCATCTTCGAAATCGTCCATGCTGCCAACGCAAGCACGACTATCGATTCAGTCACACGCATCCTCAGCCCGCTCTCCGAAACAGCTACCTTCACCTCGTCCTCCTCATTTCTCGTGTCCTTCGCTCGCTGAACGGGACTTTGGACAAACCACCTTTACTCGTGGCGTGCCTCTGGATTCGCTGTGGCATGAAGACGCTTTCGGCGCCGTTCCTTGCGGTGTCCAGACTCCGTTCACCAGCCTCCAGTCACCATGGACGTCTCTCAAGCCGTGGCAGGCTACATCTCCAAGATTGTCATGATGCCTGGCGATGGCATGCCAGCCAAAATGAAGATCTTGCTGCTGGATCGTGAGACGGTCTCCATCGTGTCGACGGCCATCACCCAGTCGTCGCTGCTAAACCACGAAATATACCTCATCGACCGCCTCGACAACGCTTCTCGCGAGAAGATGCGACATCTCCGGTGCCTCTGTCTCGTGCGGCCTTCTGCCGAGAGCATCCAGCTGCTTGTCGACGAACTCCGTAGTCCCAAGTACGGAGAGTATTACATCTATTTTACAAACGTCGCCAAGAAGTCATTCCTGGAGCGTCTAGCGGAGGCAGACGACCACGAGATCGTCAAGTCGGTGCAGGAGCACTTTTGCGACTACACAGTCATCAACCCAGACTTGTTCTCCCTAGGTGTCCACCTGCCGCAGTGGCGGATCTGGGCTGGCAGCCCCGACACGTGGAATCCGGAGACGCTCCAGAGGTGTGCCGAGGGCCTCGTAGGGGTCCTCCTCTCGCTCAAGAAGAAGGCTCTGATACGCTACGAAAAGAGCAGTCCCCTCTCGCGGAAACTGGCACTGGAAGTTGGCTATCACATGACGCAGGAAGAGACTCTATTCAGCTTTCGAAAAGTCGACACGCCACCTATTCTGCTCATTATGGATCGTCGTGGCGATCCGGTGACGCCAATTCTCACCCAGTGGACGTACCAGGCCATGGTCCACCACCTGCTTGGCATCCAGAACGGCAGGGTCGACATGAGCCAGGTGCCGGACATCAGGCCGGAGCTGCGAGAAATCGTCTTGTCCCAGGACCAGGACCCATTCTTCAAGGCCAACATGTATCTCAACTTTGGTGACTTGGGCGGGACCATCAAAGACTACGTCGAGCAGTATCAGTCCAAGACGAAGAACAACTCGAGCATCGAGTCCATCACGGACATGAAGCGATTTATCGAGGAGTATCCCGAGTTCCGCAAGCTCTCGGGCAACGTGAGCAAGCACGTGACGCTCATGTCCGAGCTCAGCCGGCGCGTGGCTGCCGAGAACCTGCTTGAAGTGAGCGAGACGGAGCAAAGCCTTGCTTGCAACGGAGATCATAATTCCGATCTCAAGGTACGTGATTCTGTCGATTTTGTTTGCCTGCCAGCCGCTGATGCGATCGACGCAGAACATTCAAAACCTGATACAAAACCCCAACGTGACGGTGGAAGCCAAGATTGGCCTGGTCTCTCTCTACGCGCTGCGATACCACAAGCAACCATCCAACGCGCTTCCGGTGCTCATGGACCTGCTCGTCACGGTTGGCGGCGTGTCGCCTCGGCAGGCGGAGATGGTGAACAAGATATTGATATATCACTCGTCGCTTCACTCCTCACCGTCGCAGAGCGGCATCACGGACATCTTCGAGTCAGCCGGCATCTTTTCGGGTGCCACCAGCCGGTTCAAGGGCCTGAAGGGGGTTGAGAATGTGTACACGCAGCACACGGCCCAGCTGGAAGGGGTGCTGCAGAACCTGATCAAGGGACGGCTCAGGGAACAGCAGTACCCTTACGTTGAAGGAGGCGGGACGACGAGAGACAAGCCGCAGGATATCATCGTCTTCATGGTCGGCGGCGCGACGTACGAGGAGGCCAAGATGGTTGCGAGCATCAACGCAACGACGCCGGGTGTGCGCGTCGTTCTTGGCGGCACCTCCATCCACAACGCGGCCACGTTCCTCGAGGAGGTGGAGGACGCCGTTTACTCTTGGCCCGACAGACACGAGAGGAGATAGTGACGGTGTGACGATTCGATTCCTTCATTTCTCGAGCTACCCGTCGATGATGGGGAGCGGTTTTGCTGATGAAATGCCGCAGAATGACTGCTTGCACTGTGCTTACTGTGCGAGGAATTCCGCCCACCAGTTGCGATTGCCGTGCCTTCTGTTGAAGTGATTCCTACCACGTTTCCTCGACGAAGTGACAATTTTCAACTTGCATTATCTATATAAAATTTTGAGAGCAATCGTGCAAGCGATCAGATGATGAATCAAGGTGTCCTAGGTTGGAGGTTGGTTCGTCAATGAACAGGCTGTGCCTTGAATGAACTCGGTGCCATTTGATACATCACAGCCTAACTTGACTACAGTACAAGTAAGTAATAATACGGAGTATTTACACTGTAAAGGATTGGTCCCGAAACTTGCCCGAAGTCCCTCCACAACCGCGCGCTAGTACCTGGTCGACAATTTGTCATGTCACCAACGACAACCCATGGCCTTGCGCCAAAGTTTACGGCCTTCACATACAACGTACTCTTGCTGCTCTTTTGCGTCTGCCTCGAGCCGTCTTTGAACTCGTCCAAAACGACACGGCACATCCAATCACCCTTTTCCAATCTAGCGGCGACATCATTCGCGGTGCATGGTGCGAAAGCATGTTGAGACGTCGTGCCATCTGCATCTGCTTCCTCTTTGCCAGCGGTCGCAAGTAACACCCGAGCTGCACGCCACCGGATTCAAGGCGATATATCACTCCCGTTTTCCTCTCTCGCCTCCTCTCTCGCCAGCGGCTCGGAGGGCGGCGCATGGCACGGGCTGAAGGATGACATCCGACGGGTCTGCATGCGCGCAGAATGCCGAACCGACGTGAGGACGAGCCTACCTCTCGATTTCGCCACAGCATGCTCACCTCATCACAGGCTCTCCTTCACCCAGGGACTCATCATCGGCCAGCTCTCCGTCATGCTGATCCTGGGTGCCTTTATAAAGTTTTTCATCTTCGGCGACCCCCCCTCACCCGACGTGACGGCATCCATCAGGGCGGCCGAGCGGAGGGCTAGAAGCCTCGCTCACAAGCACTCGCTTCCAAGTCTCGACGTGCCCAAACAACGACAGTCGCAAGGGCAGATGCTTGGGCGCAAGAAATCGAGCGTTTTGCGGAACCAGCCTGCGCTCACGACGGACTCCATCCTCCGCAAGACGTATTACAACGTGGATGGCCATCAGCCCGAAAGCCTCGACTGGTTCAACGTGTTGGTGGCCCAGACGATAGCTCAGTTCCGTAGCGACGCCCAGCACGACGACGCCATTCTGGACTCGTTGACCAAGGCGCTGAATGGCACGACGCGGCCGGATTTCATCGACGACATTCGCATCACCGAGCTCAGTTTGGGCGAGGACTTTCCCATCTTCAGCAACTGCCGCGTCATTCCCGTCAACGAGGACGGCCTTTCCGTCGGAAACGGCTTCAAGTTTGACGCGGCGACGGTCGCGAGGGAGGGCAGCCGCCTTCAGGCCCGCATGGACGTCGATCTGAGCGACGTCCTCACGCTCGCGCTCGAGACCAAGCTCCTCCTCAACTACCCGAAGAAGCACTCGGCCCTGCTGCCGATTGCCCTGTCGGTGTCGGTCGTCAGGTTCAGCGGAACGCTATCCGTCTCCTTCATCCCGAGCAACCCATCGCAGTCGACGCCGACCATGATGACCTTTAGCTTCCTCGACGACTATCGGCTCGATTTCTCCATCAGAAGCCTCCTGGGCAGCAGGTCGAGGCTGCAAGACGTGCCCAAGATTGCTCAGCTGGTCGAGTCACGCCTGCATCGGTGGTTCGACGAGCGCGCCGTCGAGCCCCGCTTCCAGGAAATTGCCCTCCCGAGCCTCTGGCCGAGAAAGAAGAACACGCGGGGCCCGGATGATACGATGACCGAGATGGTCGGCTCCATAGGCCGTGCCAAAGGCAAGGAACTCGGCCGCGAGCTGCGGGACGAGGCGCGGCGACGAGATGTCACAACTGACGAGGAAATCATGGACGCGGCACCGACGCTGAAGCACCGCCGGCCCCACATTGCAACCGGCGAGGATGACCTCCCCATGCCTGGCTCGCTCGCAGGCGTGCAGATGGGCAGATGATGCAACCCGCTCCAATCGTCCCATCCCCTCTGTGCCGGTATGCTGATGGGTGACGGTTGGCCTGGCGCCCGAGGAGGGGAGAGGGCGACCGGTATGGTGGGATGCACACGGAGCAGTTGTATTTAGAAATCAATCAATGACATGGGCGACCGAGTCAAAGAGTACAGATTGAGCCACCACAGCGTTGAACCTCCGAGGAGCAGGGCGTAGTAGAGGGTGGTCCATGTCAACACCGATCCGGGACGCGACAGCATCGAGGGGGTCAGCCAGTAGGGCTCTACAGCACCCCAGAGTCGGGGCAGGCCCATGCAATTGCAGAGCGTGTGGATGGAAATGGCAGCGAGCAGCGAACCTGTTCGCAGGAAGATGAAGGTCGCGTACGCGCCAAAGATGGACGTGTACATGAGCTGCAGGACCGAGCGGGCAATGGCGACGGCGAGCGGCGTTTGAGGATGCGTGATGCGAAACTCGTAGAAGTGGTGAAGATGAGCGAGGCCAAATATGAGGGGAGAGTAGAAGACGATGTCTCTGACGGTGGTGCCGGCGAGGAGCAGCAACGGAACGGCGGCGGATCGGAAGAGGCACTCCTCGGTGACGGGTCCCTGTGACGGTCAACAAGAAGCGACAAGCGACGGCGGGCGGCTGTGGGAGAGGAAAACAGGCGGTGGACGGATACGTGGACTGGACGTGGACTCGGATGTGGACTCGGATGTGGACTCGGACGTGGACTCGGACGTGGACGTGGACTGTAGACGTACAGCGACCATGTTGCGCCAGGGCGGCCATTCAGCCCAGACCTGCCGCAGGGGCTCGAGGCGTAGCCACTGGGTCCAAACGCCATCGACGAGAAGACATTCATAGAGCGGGCCGGCGAAGAGCAAACCGGTGAGAAGCAAGGCCTTGGCAGCTTCGGTCAAGCCGAGGGGCCAGTATCCCATGCGGTGAAGGGCCGAGTCGATCGAGCCGGAGCGGACGAGGACGAGCAGTGTGACGAGGGAGCACAAGGCGGTGGAGACGGAGACGGAGCGTATCCTCGCCCGGATCGCTTCCGGGGCATCCCTCGAACGGTTGGCTGATGCTCTCGTGGCGGCCGAGGCGTGGAGAGGCAGAATGTAGACGAAGCAGTAGACAATCTGCCGCGTGATACGTCAGCTCGTCCTCTTGAAGGTGCGCGGCGGCCGCTTCTTACGAGCAAACCAAAGGCTTGAGCCTGTGTGAGAGTCGGCTCCAAGGCCGACGGCGTGTCCATTGTTCGTTCAACGGGGGTGGGAATATGTAGGAGGCGACAAGGCCAACGTCCCGATTAAGGTGCTATATGTTAGCAAGTATATGTTAGTAAGTACGGAGTACTTGTAAGTATATATAATATTAATATTAATATTTATGACAAGAAATTAGGCACAGGAGCAGTACATGCATGTACAACTACTGTACATGGACAACAAAGGAGTACTGTACGGAGTAAGTAGCTTCCAATCGGAAGACACTCCGAACCTTGAGTACATGTACCTGGTACATATGAGTACTTAAGCACTTACGGTAATAGAATACTTACAGCACAAGCATAAGTACTGTACGAAGTGCATGTATAGCTTATTACCTAAGCTACCCGACGTCAAATTACTGTGCATGCACATGTACTTGTACTAATAATGCACAACCAAGTACTCCGTATGGATAAAGTCTTACCAACAATACGTATGCTGTATTACAGGACAGGACGTGATGTTGGTGCATGGAGTGCACGCAGCATCATTATTACTTACTCAACTCCGTACTCCGCAAGTGTTTGCGCATACAGTGTATTCCTTCGTACAGTAACTCCATACCATAGTACTCTGTACAGTACCTGTACGCAGTACGCCGTGCGAGCACAGTATATGAGACAGTGTGATACGGGATAGGAGTGCTGCTGAATACGGCACATCAACACCAAGTGTGATACACCACTTCACTGCCGTGATACCCTTGCCGCATCCTTTCCAAAGCTTCCATACTGTACAGCATACAAATGAGTTTTGTTGCCTTGGTTGCTGCTACCAAGCAGCATCTCCCTTCCTCTCCACCATCCGCTTGATGGATAGCCATCGAGTGGTGAATCATGGCTGGTATTCGACAACCTCGCGAGCGCAACAGTGCCGCACCTCTTCATTCCTGCGTTTTCTTCGACGCGCCGTGCGTGTTTCGCTTGCGAGCCTCGCCTTTCCGTCAAGACTATTGCTCTTCCTCGGCTTTCTCGGCGTTTGCATGCCCTCCCTCTTCCTCCGCCGTCTCCTCCGCGTCGTCGCCGGGCGCCTTCTCTTCCGCGCCTTTGGATTCGGCCTCGACCTTTTCCTCCGCCGGGGCACTGGGTGCGTCCGCCGATCCGTTTTCGCCTTCTGGCACCAAATCATTCCGCAGATCGGGCAGGAAACGGTCGACGCGCTTCCATGTCTCGTCCCATAGCTCCTTCTTGGTCGGATCCTGCGTGGGCGGAACCAAGTATCCGCTGCTCGCCATGAACAGCATCACGTTCTTCAAATTCTCTCGCACGGCCTCCTCCTGAGAAAGCTTCACATCAGCGTCGAGTCCAGCTTCCACGTGCAAACGATGGCGGAAGAACTTACGAGGCTATCCCCCTGTCCGCTGTTCATGAGGCGATCCATGACGTCGATGATCTTCAACCAAAGGGCCTGCATCCCGTCCCACTCAGACATCATCAACATGTACTGGAGAAAGACTTTGCATATGAGCGAGGCGGACTGCACCCGCATCTCGCCCATGCCATCCCGGTCCAACGAGAAGACCTCTGGTTTCAGGAGTCGCAGGATCAAGGGGAACAAGACCTTTTCGAATATCGACGTCCACTCTCTCGGATCGGTGCACGTAAACTCGGGTGAGAGAAGCGACCGCTGCAACGTCGAAAAGGCCAACTGACGCACGTCGCGACAAGGATTGGTGCACTGCGTCGTGAGGGCCTGAAAGATGGGGAGCCAGTAGGAGGACCAGGCTGTTCGTCACGTTAGCGGCGCTCCCTGGCGGTGAAGAGTAGGGAACGTCGGCTCTGCACTCGCCTTCGCTGCTCTCCAGGTGGGACTGCTGCATGAGCTGGGGGATACGAGCCGTCATGCTCTGCAGCGCGTTCACTGCCCTGCACGCGCGAGCCACGGTTTCGCCGTCACTGTTCGGGGAAGGGTCAGACGGCACTCGAATCACCATGGCCTCGAGAAGGGCGACTCACGCTTTCCCATGCTTCACCTGCCTCTCCCGTGGACGATGCGTGGATTCGCCGCCATGTTCCGACGCCACCTGCGGGCTCGCCGAGGAGGCGAAAAGATCGAGGAGACCGACGGCGGCTTCGTAATTGTCGGCCGTGATGGCCGACGGGTTTCCGGTACTGGCCTTTTCGATAATGTCAAACACAAGGGCCGCAGATTTTGGGTCTCCCGAAAAGATGCGCAAAACGGCCCAAAAATCGGGCGACGTCATCATCTCGCTTCGCAACGGACCGGGCTCCGAGGTGCAGGCGGCCAGGCCCTTGAGAATGGTGTCGGAGGCGTTCCCGAACGTGTCGTACGGGAGGCTGGAGATTGTGTGAAGCAGGAATGGTACGTTCACAAAGTCGTGATCCTGATTCCATCGTCAGCACCACAGGCACTCGGGTGGACGGCCGGCCGGCCACTTACATAGCCCTTCCGGAGAATCCTCAGAGCATAGAATGCCGCTCGAGTCACCGTGATCGAGTGCCACTGTCCAGGCTCACGCAGAAGCCGTTGAAGGACGTCGAATACCTGCTTGCCCATGCGCTCAACCGATGCCGCGTCGCGAACGGCGAGGGCGGTGCAGAATTCGAGGATGTACACGGCGCCAGGGTCATACTTGGGCAACGCTATCGGGTTCGGCTGATTGGGGCCTGGGGGCAGAGTGGTCAAATCCTGCTTGACGATGATGACGCCCGCGTGTTCCTCCTCGGGTATCTTGTCCAACATGGCCTGCACCAGAGTCGTGGTTTGCGACGCCGGTAGGTGCCTGGCCGCCATGGTCAACCTCGTGGGCTCCTCGCATCACCGGGCATGGGCGACGACGTACCTAATATTATCAAAACAAGCGTCCATGTTGCACGACTTGACGCAGTCGATGGCGCAGAGCGTGCTCTCAAGCTCCTCCTCCGACGGCTCCGGGGGGTCGTCTGCTGCGTAGCTCGAGATGTAGGAGGTGAAGGCGCTGAAAAAACCAGCGTCTGCCGAGCGCGCGGCTCGGTCGATTACCTGAGTCGACGTCTGCAAAGGAATGTCGGCAATCTCCAAGGGTGAGGAGTTGGTGGAAAGGGGATGCGGGATGAGCGAATTCACGAATAGGTTGCGCCAAATTTGTATGACCTGTGCGAGTCAGCTCATGAGCGAGGTCATGCAAGGAGGAGCTCCGGACGTACGTGGTCCCAACTTCGTTGTATCAGAGCCTCGTTGCCCGTGACGACACGGAAGAGCACGAGCGTGGCAAGTTGTGCCCGGAAGTCCCGTCCCAGCTTCACGGCCAGCTCGCTCACCATGACGGATCCTTCACCAACCTGAACTTCGGCATTCAGCGAGGTGTTGACATGCAACTCGGTGGCCAACGTGCTCATGTGGCTGAGACAGTAGACGATTTGGTCCAGGGCCTCCGTGTTGCCGTACTTGGCAGCCACGCGTGCACACTCGTCGAAGCCGGTGACCACTCTGGCAAAGACGGCATCGTCCGTCGCGGACATGAAGACGTACGACAGAGTCGAAACGATAGGTCTCCACGTCGCGGCGAACATGTCGGCGTCGTAGATGTTGGTGTTGCAGATTACCAGGCTACCGGCAGACTCGGTCTTCAGCAGCAGCTCCCTCCAGGCGTAGTCGAAAGCATGCTTGTTGTCGTGCTCGTCCGGCAAGATGATTTCGTTCAGCTTGATCGAGTCGAATATGCTCCGAAGGAAGTCGATGGAAAAGTCGACCCCTCCGTTTTGCCCGCGGAGGTTCCGCGAGAAATCTTCAAAAGTCATGCGCTTCGACGACTTGAGATTGGGATTGTGCTGATCGGTGTTGAGGATGATGATGGCGTAGGTCAGGATGAAGACGGCGTCCTTGTCGGCCACATCCGTAGGCGTACTGCCGGAGCAGTACTTTTCCGCGAAGGATTCCACGATGGCAGCAATAAGCGGTGCCTCTCCGGGTAGTCGGAATGTCTCGAGCAGCACTCTCAAAGCCTCGTCGATGCGCTTGCCAGAAAAGTCGAAGGCGTCCATGAAGGCTTGCAAGATGGCCTCGTTGCCCTTCTTGGAGAGAAAATCGCCCAAGACGGACTTGGAAACGCGCGAGGTGCCCTTGAGGAACCTGGCCACCTCGACGGGATCCTTCGGGTCGGCGATGATCCCTTGCGCCTCAAGGTAGCTTAGGCCGGCCTTGGGTTTTTCGTTGAAATTGCTCGTGCCCTTGACAATGATCTTCTTCCGTCGTCGTTGCTCTCTCAGCTGGGCGGGATCCGGGTAGTTTTCGCCCGTCGGCTTCTCCTCCAGCCGTTCCGCCAAGAACTGTATGTATCGCAGCAAGGCATCCAAGCACAGCGGAGGCACGCTCGTGGTGCTCCAGGTTGCCGAGTCCGGCAGCGCGTTGCGCGAAAGGAGACCGATCATGTCTTCGCAGAGATCGGCCCTATCCACGTCACAGTCGTAGTTGACGAAAAGCTCGGTGACGAAGGTCGGCATGCGCGACAGGACGCCGATGCTTTCGACCATGGCCTGCCGAGCATCCGGCTTGCGAGCGCCGCCCTCCATGCCGAGCTTCTGCCTATCCTTGACCGCCACCGGCGTGGATCTACCGCTGCCCTGCTGCGAGGGTGGCGGCTTGACCAGCTTGGGCGTCTCCGGGATTCCCGAGTACAGAGAGGGCTCGATGCCGGCCTCGCGGGGTATCGGCACCGTCGGGTGCAGGCACGCGACGAGGTACGACAAGAACAGCTCCTGCTGAAGCTTGAGAACCCCTCGGCAGGTCGCCAGCAGCGTGCCGGCCACGATCAGCGACTCTTGCAGGACGGCCATGTTGTCCGACCTGACGAGCTGGAAAAGGAAGCAGCACAGACGGTCCTCGGCAATGATGGCAAGTGCCGGGTGCCGGGCCACCAGCGGCCCAGACACCTCGAGGGCGACATGGAGGATACGCATGGCCATGACCCTCATGGTATCGGTGCGTTGACGGTCGTTTGGGTCCAGAAAATTGACGAGCACTCGGAAGAGTTCCCTGACGGACGGTAGCGAGTATGGTTTGAGATCAAGCGACTCGGTCTCGCTGGACTCGCTCGTCGCGTCTTGGGCCGGTTCCGGAAGGGATGCGGTCGGCGGCTCGCCGTCGGGCAACTCCAACGACGACGGGCTGCGGATGGGCGGTGTCGGGGCATCGGTGCCGGCAGGCTCACCGGTGCTGCCGGTGGGGGGCTCCTCCATCAGAATGCGTCCCATGTCGCTGTGCACTTGATGATCGAGATCGTCGCTGCCGACCCCGGCCTCGACCTCGAGGTGCTTGATATCCTCGAAGATGATCTGGCACATTCTGACCATGGATGTTTCGGCCGTTCGTCGCAGAACAGGCGAGAATCGAGGCTGGGAGCAGATGGCCAAGCCGCGTCCCATCATGTCGCAGACGCTCTCGTCACTCAGGATGTCGCCCCCAGGGCCCGACATCATATCTTCCATGAGGTTGAGGATCATGAGAAGGACGACCTCGCCCTGAGCAGAATCGCTCACGTCAAACTGGCAGTGCGTCACGGCGGCCGAGAGCGACTGCATGGCCAAGGCGAACCGAGGGGATTCCGAGCAGACGAAGCCGTAGGCGAGGAACTTTCTCAGCGCGCCGAGTGCGAGGACCGTTATGGGTGCGGCCGTACCCTTTGCTTGTATGACGAGCAAGAAGGGCGCCAGGAGCGAGGGAGCGTCGAAGGAGCGAATGTCTAGAGGCAACATCAGTCATGCGCGGGGGGGGAGGGACGGAGCGGACCCTGCGCCCGAAGGGCGGCGGGGTGAAGACGCACCCTTGATGACGGCGATTTCGTAACGAAGTTTTCCGAAGCCCGCTATCATGGGATTGTCTTGCATGCTCTTGCCTCGCTGGCCGCGGAGACCCCAACGACTGTTGGCGACGATGGTGTCGGAGCCACTATCCTCGGCACTGGCCGCGGCCGCCAACGGACTTCTGCTTCGCCCTTTCACCGCAGGGCTCGGGGGGCCGAGATGGATGGGATTGGGGCTGCCGCCGAGAATGGCGGATACGGACGAGTGTGGTGACCGGGCATGCTTCTGGATGGCGGAGGTGATGGATATGCACTCGGAAATGACCAAGGAGATGGGGTCGACGGCGACGGACACGGGGCGGCTCCGGTATCGCATCCTCGGCTGGTCCTGCGCCTGGCTTTCTCGAAGGGGCATCGTCGATTCGGAGATTGGGAAGCCCCCTCTCGTAGAAAGATGGGCATCGCGGATCATGTTCTGTCGCTGATCGGATCGAGGAGTACGCCTATGCTATGTCGCGTCAAATGCCACCGGTAAGCAACACCGGACGCCAACGCATCAAGGCTAGCCATGGCTTTCGAGAATGGAAGGGCTCACCTCGGCTTGGCGAAACCTGTTCCGAGAGGATGGGGCTGGAGGAGGATACAAGGCCGGTGAGACGCATGCGCGGAACTGGGGGAGGTGGTCGAATCGAACGGGGATAACGGTGCTGGCCTGGGTGCTGGCTTGATTGCTGGTGACGCGGGTAATCAAACGTGGCGATACTCATTCGCTGTTGATAATGGTCGGGTCGGAGCGGAGGTGTTGATTTCGATCAACGGGAGAGAGTGTTATGCCGAGTTGCTGAGCTTTGGCGAAGCTGGCTTGGATGGTTGTTCACACGTAAGTATGAGGAGTCTGAACGACTGGCCAGCGAACATGACTAAAGCGGAAAGGCGGCTGGAAGGAAGCATGTCGCGCAATGATAGGGCAACCCTAGTCCGTCGCTGTCTCGGTTGGCCGCCCCCAGTAATACTAGAAAAACATAATCTTAATAAAATAGAAATACGGAGTAAATCTATACGGAATACGGAGTACATGTATAATTACTGCGTATTATTCCTTACTACGGAGTACTCCTGATATGTATACAAATGTGTACTTGTAAGTATAATTTATTAATTAGTTCGTACTGCACTCCGTATTAGTACAGTACAGTATTAATACTAAGTACTTTAGAAAGTACACGTGGGTGCATGTCTTTAATAGAAGAGATTAAGAACAACTTGTTTCGATAGAAATATAGGTAGTGCTTGGGGATTCGGTTCAAATATGTTCTGCCCATGTCGACAATGCTAGGTAGCAAAGTCTTGGTGCGGTCGATACAAGCATTACAATACAGTAGGTACATGTCCAGAGTACAGTACTTGTATGATTGAACTTGCAGTATTCGGGCTTGGAATTATTAATAGGGAATTGATTCTCGTAAACAGGATACCGTTTCTAGTTGCACACTGCACCATCAGCAATGTCACGGGTATGGCCATGTACAAAGTTCATGGTCGAGTATGTCTAGGTCCATGATGTAATATGTAATGCCTTTTTTTTGGTATGATTCGATATGTGTTGTGTATACTGTAAGGAAGAGATGAATTCGGCGAGGAAGTATCCGAGCGTTTCGTTATCGACCATTCGATTGTCGACAGCGTCCCCAATAGTCATTGTCTTCACAGTGGTCTTGCCGGCAAGCTGCGTGGCTCTGTCAAAGAAGGACAGCTCGATGTGCGAGACCTCAATAAAGCGTTCATGGCTCTTGCTCGTCCCCGGGTCCACAAAGTGCTCGACTTTGGCCATAAGGAACTCTGACTCGAAGCAATCCAGAACGAGGTGAGATCTCGTTGCGGTACGACTTTCCAATGGTCGCCGATGCGAACGGTATTGCTCCTTGCCCAAACTCCAGCAGCCTCCGGAAGTTGAGAAACTGGCCTTGAGCCGTCTCGGGTCTGAGATAGACCAGAGCGGCCGCGCTTGGTCCTATGGTCGTCTTGAACATGAGATTGAACGGCACCGGGGTTAAGAACTCTCCTTTGCCATCGGGATTCCGTATGTCGTATCGCTTGATAAGCTGGCCAAGTTCGGCGCCATCATAGTTGCCGATCGATACCGAAAATTGGGGTTAGGAAAGGAAGCTGCGCAGCTCGAGGAGCAACTAATAGAACAGAGGAGGGGAGGGAGGGGAGGGAGGGGTGGAAGGGGGGCCTAGGAGCTGCATACTTTGGCGAGAACTTGTTCGTATTCCTGTGCCATGGCATCTTGTAGTTCGCTTGCCTTGCCCTGCCAGCCAGTCGCCCGGTGTCGGTGCTTCATCAACCTTTCCTCGAGCACTGTTTCGATGAGGTGATCTGCACGAAGATGGTCGCCTCGAACAACGTCCTTGCACATTCAATCGGCAAATTTATCCACATGGCCACTGGTTTTCAAGACTGCTGCGGGGGTGATGGGGTGATGGCAGTGCAGTCCAGTTCCATCATGTTCTCCTCGACGACGAAATGATTCCGCCATTCGTTGACAATGTTGGCCTGTAACGCACAGCCTGGGGGGCCATAGTCGTAGAGGCCACGGTTGTCGGCGAGCTGGTTGGCTGAGGTTCGGTCAACATCGAAAGATTCAGCGTAGAAGAAACGTCGTTTGAGAAGACACTCGAAACTAGGTCGGCGAAACACCTCACCAGCTGGATCTTTCACGTCACTCCTGGTTAGTACAGTGTCGGACGGCTCGTTGATACCATCTCGGCTCGGTGGAGGAAGAGAATGTGTGCTGTTTTCTGCGTGGCGTGGCGTGGTGTGGAGAGGAGAGGTGACCCAACCCTCGTCACGTTGCTGCAGCTATGTGCGTC
Organism: Drechmeria coniospora; assembly: GCF_001625195.1. Classification (NCBI taxonomy): domain Eukaryota; kingdom Fungi; phylum Ascomycota; class Sordariomycetes; order Hypocreales; family Ophiocordycipitaceae; genus Drechmeria; species Drechmeria coniospora. The sequence continues at coordinate 11,483,416 of NC_054389.1, read as the reverse complement.
AACTTGTTGGTTCGCTGGGCTGGCGATTCGACAAAGCGTTCCATCCGCCGCGGCCCAGGAGGCAAATTTCTGCATCCCCTTTGCACAATCTGTGATGACTGATGGAGTTTACTACAAGCAGATGATGGGAGTGTCCAGTGCGTACTTTACATGCCACTTCCATTCGCTCGATGATACGTAATCCTCGTCCTTGCTTGCCCGTATCGTCCAGTATTGATGTCGGCATACCCCGACGCATGGTGCCAGCAACTGTCCCTGGTTGCTTGTTGAGATTTGCCGGTGTCAACAAGAGCCTGGACAGCTCGACCGGTGCGCCTACTCTTCGACCATCCTGGCCATGGCGCCATGCCACTATCCCCCATCGCAGGGGACGCAGTGCTCCGTGGCAAGGGGCCCTCGAGTGGATTCATATCAGGATATATTATGAGCTGCTGAAGGAAGATATGTATCATGTTGAATCTACTTCAAAGGACCAGTGCGCTGAACCCTTCAACCTCGAGGAAACTTGAGCCATCTTGGCGGTAAGCTAGGCCACAACCAGTGCAGACTCTTGCCTCAAGACCAATTGCACATCAAACAAGATCTAGATCAAAATGCTTCCCAGAACCAGGCACCTACTTGAAATGCAGATCAACAAATCACCGGGCGTGCTCGACAGCCATGTCCGGGCACGGGCACGCGAGAACGTTGGCTCGTCGACCAAGGCCCGCCGGCAACACCCCGTCGTCCATGGGTCTTCTGCGGCGCCATGCTCCCAAGGAATCGAGGAGGAGCGAAAAGGGCAATCGCCCAAGGGACTGCGGCTGCGCGACGCGGGTGACTTGATTCGACCTCACTGAGAGACAAAGCCTCGATCCGGCGACGTGCCCTTTGTCGTATTCAACTTCAGAATCCTTCGCAAATCATTCTCCATGGCCTGAAAATTGTTGCTGCGAGCCTGTTCCGGCACACCGGCTTGGGCGGCTGGCGGAGGCGTGCTGTGAGTCGTCTCGCCGGCAGCCGAGGCAGACGAGAGTATCGTGCTTGGACAGCCGGGGTTCGACGACGCGCCTCCAAGAGCGCCTCCGCCAAAGAGAAACCGTTTCAGCGCATCGGTGGGGTCGTCGGAAGGCGTCGATGCGTAAGGCTGCGCCGACGACAGCTGGCTTGGCTGCGAGGGGGAAGCACCGAGCCGAGCAGCCTTGATTCGCTCCTGGTACGGCGTCGAGAAGGTCGGGCCCAAGGGACGGCTCGAGTTGGCGTCCAGATCGGAGCCACCGAAGTCGGCAGGCGGGTATCGGGAACCGGCACGGCGACCGGACGGCACCGTGGGCGTGTACGACGAGCCGTGGCCGCCGTTGACAGGCACGGCCGATGCCGAAGCCAGGCGAGAGGGGCTGGAGTCCGGCCCCATGGATGTGTCGCGAAACTGCCGCTCCCTCTCTTCGCGGTGGGCGCGGAACATGAAGTCCAGCGGAGACTCGGTCGACTTTGGGGCCGAAGCTGGACGGAAGGGAGTGTGCGCATCCGTGTCGGTGGCCGGCGGTGAAAGTTCCTGGACGATGCCCGTGCGGTTTCCGAAGACGGGGGACTCGTTGGACGATTTGGCGAGGAAGCTGGGGATGGGCAGCGCCGAGGGCGCCGGAGATGCGTGAAAGGTCGCGCCGGCAAAGGCAGCGCCCGTCGCGGACTTCGTGGGTATGGGTATGGAGCGGTGGGGAGGCGTCTGGCGTCCGCGAGAATTCAATTCGGGCGAGACAGGGGTGTTCCTGGCCTTGGCCTTGTTCCTGTTGCGCTGCTTGGAGCTCGCCTGCGCCGTGGCGGCGTCCGTCCGAGCCGGCGAGCCTGCCCCGACCTTGCTCGGGGTGAGAGGCACCACCCTCTGCGGGTGATGCCGCTGAGCATTCAGGGTGGCCGCATCGTTCTCGGACGCGTAGGCCTTTTGAGCGCCAGACTTGCCGTCGGTTCGACCGTTTCTCCGGCGTGCCGGCGTTTTGTTGGGCGGCGGCGAGAGGTCGTTCATGGCATGCAGAGCGAAGAAGGGTTGGCCACGTCGGGAGGTGATGGATGATCCTTACGGCTGGCCAGAGGTCAAGGACGATGAAGATTTGCGCAGAGCTTGAATGGTGTGCGGGGAGTCGGCATAGATGCAATAAATTGGCTTGAAATGCTACGTCTCCGATGAGGGCGGCTGCGGTTTGGTGTGCTCGAATGCTGTCCAAAACAAGTCGGGGTTGATGACGAAATGAATACTAATCGCACGGGTGAATTGGAGGTGGGGAAAGGAGTTGGTTGGAGTGGAAGCTTGAGAGCACAGCGGAGCATCTGGGCTGAGTGAGTGGAACGGTGAACATGGACAAGTACATGTACATAAAGTACTGTACTGTTACTTGCAGCTACTACTTACAGTAAGTACAACTACTATACTTGGGTGTACTGTAATAATGTAAGTACGCACAGAGTAAGTAATTACGCTGCATCTACTCCGTAAGTACGTCGTACTGTACTTGCTCGCTTGTATTCATTCCAGGCACATTCATGTGCTGTAATATTACAGAGTCGTGTCTTCCTCCGTCAGTACTTGGTAGGTCTAGCCCCAAATCACACCTGAGTACGGAGCACGGCGTACGGAGAAATAATATTAGTCATACTGTCCTTTATTACTTACAAGGCTCCAAACGCATCAGTTGGGTTGGCAATGTAAGCATGTACTTTATGCTCGCTATAATTATGATGCTCGTGGGTGTCAGTAGAGAGTACTCGGATGAATAACCATAAGTTTAGTGTATATTATTCGATTTATCGTGAAACAAGAATAGAATTGCCTGTCGTAACCTGGAGTGGTTGGTTGTATTGCCCCTCCATGTACAGAGTCGACATGAACTGCTGAACATGAACAAAGCGGCATATGCATAAGTGCTTTGCTCTGCGGTTTAGCAGGGTTCAAATACTCGGCCAACTAGTTTCGTGGCATTTTTTAAAAGAATACGGAAAACATTATCGTAGGATCATGGAGTCTGCGAGGTTTGCGGCGGGTTCCATGGTCGACTGCGACAAATCCCATGCTTGCTTTCCTCGGAAGGGCTACTCGATGTGCGGATGGAAATAAAGAGGTGCTCTTGCTTGCAGGCGTGCATTCCCACCTGCGCTTCGCTACTAAAGGGCCAGCAGTGCTACATCGTCATCGATCAGTAGAAGCAGCCGCCCAGGACGAGGAGCTCACTCTCGTCGTCAACCCTTACCAACGAACACGGTACAGGGCACTGTGCTGGAAGCAACCATGGAAAGAAGCGGGTGCTAGCTGCGCCATGACCAATTGCATCGCGATGACGACCTTGATCGATCCAACATTCAACTTGTTCAAGCTCGTCGGTAGGGGGTTGGGGGTGCAAGAGGGTCGGGGACATTGACAAGAGGTCGGCGTCGAGGGATCGCATGGTCGGTTTGCGGACGGCAAGAAGGTGTGTAGGTATAATGCATGTAGCAGGAGGTACACGGCTGCAGCGGTGAGAGCATGGCGTCCATTCACGAGCGATGGTGGAAGGGGTCAAGAGCAGGCTTCTGTGAGTGGGACCTGCAGAGGGACTGGTCAGTGAATCGAGTGCCAAAAGTACTGACCCCTCGGGCAAGCGGGATGCTGCATCGGTGGCTGTCCATGGTAGGAGGATGCTGCCCATGGCAAGGGGCGACCGACAATGATCCCTTTGTCGGTAGCCTCCTGGTATCCCGTCGAGCTGCGGGACAAGACGAGAAAATCAGAGCCCGCTCTCCCTTGAAACTGGGACCAGTACGAAGGCGGATGAGGAGAATGGATCATGTCTGGCCGGTTGGCGGGTGCTGAGCTGAATCGATACACCTTCCCGGGGCGACGGGGAAGACGAAAAACTCTCGGTCCGGCGACGTGCTCTCTGCCACGGTCAACTTGGAATCCTTTGCAAACCATTCGTGCTTCATTCGCTCCTAGGCCGGCATTCACTTGCCCTCCCGCGCATTCCATTTGCCCGTGGCATGTGTCGCTCTAGAGGTTCGCTTCGCTTCGTATGCCGAGGCACCGCGGGGGATGGGACCGAGTTCGGCCGTGCTCGACAGGATCGCCTACGCCCGTCATCGTCTCGAACGAATCGCAGGCCACGTGTCTCCGTGATTCGGTTTGGCCTGCATGACGTTCATCGGCCAAGTGGCTCATGTGATGGGGGAGAGGGTATTGAGTTGAGCAGTGCGGGAAAGGACCGATTCTTGACCTGCCCGCGTTTCGAGCAAGAGAAAGCCACGGGGGCAGCGTGAGGAGGGCTGTAGGTCTGTCCACCTAGGGCTACATGTAAATGCGCTTGTATCGGCGGGAGTCATCGTGTGTCCTTTCCACGCTGGAGACCCGTCGGGCCGCAAGATTGATCGAGATGAGAGGTGCGGAAAGGAAGGTCTCTTGCAGCATGTTTGCGTTCCGAAGTAGATGGACTGCGGAGATGCGGGATTGTTCTGGTCACATGGCGAGGCGAGAGAATACTTGTTCCAACGAGGGAAGGAAGGGGTCGAAGAGGTGCAGCGTTTCGGTGTGGTTGCTTACAGTGCCTACTAGTACCTACCAACGTACAAATGTTACGCCGACAGGTACCTGCACGCAAAACACAAGATGAAGTATCATGGAACAGCAATGGCCGTGCTTCCGAGTACCGGCACCCTGGTCGCCTGGCTTCCGCTTTGCTGGGCGAAGCGGGCGTGGTTTGGACGTCGTTGAACGACACACGCCCACACATGCACCGAATTTGCGGTTCCTGCATGAGCAAACTTACGTACCACATCCCGCTGCCTGGCTCTCTTGTCGTTTACATCATTACGTGGACGAAATGCGCCCGTATCGTGAGTACGGCGCCCTGCAGAGGTGTGCTTGACCTTGTACTTGCATTAGTCGGCATCCATTGCACTTCATTACTAGGTACCAGGTACCTGGTATCTACGCCGTAGTACCTAGGCCAGTTGGTATCGAAGTAAGAACTTGCTGTACAGCACGGAGTAAATACAGTACTGTCGATGCGGAGTACATGTACTAACCTGCCAGCACTGTCGCTGCCTGCATATCTAGGTAGTAGGTAGTAACGACATGGCATCCATGTGACGTGCTATGGCTTGCAGCATCATCTCTGCGCATGCTCTGTTCAGCTACATGTGCTTTACACCAACATTGCGTGCTTGCCATACGAGCCCTTGCAAGCCAGCCTGCCTAAGCGGTCACCAAGTCCAATAGGTACAAGTACTACAGAATAGTAATCCGTACGGAGAACTCCGTACATGTACCTGCAATACGTATAGGTGCCTAAGTACTAGGTACCTAGGTAAGTATTGTACACTTACTGTGCGGGAACGGAGCACTAGAAGATACTACGGCGAGGGCCCTTTAGCAGCATGTACTTGTACTTGTGCTTGTACTGCAAGTACCTGGGTGCAAGAGCACACCTTGTACTCTGTACACTTGCAGTGCTTGTACGTGTATGTATTTTATAACCATCTACATTTACTGTACGGAGCAAGTAGCCAATGCTCGGACCGCTGGGTGCAAGCAGGGTGCTCGTGCAATGAGCGAATGAGTCGACAACTGGGCCAGGGCAATCCCTGGTCTGGTGCGACAAGGGAGAGCAAGGAGTTCGTGCGGCCGTATGGAGTCGTTGCAGGTAAGTATTAGTACGACTGGCGTATTACTGAGTAAGCACAGTACTTACAGTACCAAGTGCAGTACACCTACTCGCCAGTCCTCCGTACGGGGCAAGTTGGCGTACTTGGACAAGCAGAGCTACGGTACGGAGTACATTCTCACTTTACTGCTTGTCCTCGCACTGATGGTCCTAATACTTGCACTCGTCCGTGCAGCATCTGTACAATTGTACGCTGCAGGCGCACTAATAGTCGTCATGGTTCTGTCGACGCGCTTACAACTACATGTACACCTACCTACTAATACAGGCACCTGGGTACCTACGTACCTACGTACTACACATGTAAGTGCTTACCCTCGGCGCTCCGTATCGTGCACCTGTACTGACTGGCGCTCGACCCGTCGAATGAATGGATGAACGCACGGCACGGGACTTGCTCGGAGCTTGCATTTCATGGCAGTTGGCTTGCAGCCAGGTTTGGTACCTTGCAGGTTCCGGGCGATCGACCGAGATGCCTGCGGAGCACATTGTGCTCGTCAGAGGCGGCGTATTCACGCATGCAGGCGAGGAGGCAAGCAGGTCCAGACAGGCTTAGGCTGGAGCGCCCACCAGCCGAGAACAGGTACAAGAGCCAGGGTGCATGCAGTGACAGCCACCAGTATTTTGGGACAGACACAGGAACTGCCATGTACATTTACTGTACCCCGTCCAGCAAGTAAATGCATGTGCATGTGCACGTACCTGGCAGGTATTACTGCCTACAGTCCGTGTGCTCGTGCGCACCTCCCACCTCGAGCGGCGGCACATGGCCATAAGCCTGCGGGCCTCGGGGCCTGGGTGCGAGCACCGGCCAGCGCCTGCAATTACCTGCCAGAGTCGTAATAGGCACGGCGACGAAATGGTTACATGCACGAGCACTCGGTGCCAGGCGTAATCTGCGCGTACCTGGAAGTACCCGGTTCCAAACGTAGGGCATCCATGTGTACGGCGCACGGCGTAGCATGTTTGCGCACGACGTCACGCAATCCGACATGCCATGCACGGCGTGCATGCAGAGTGGGCGGCGCCGGTTGGCAGAGCAAGGATGCTCGCCCGCTCCGCTTGCGCCATGCGAGGAGACTGGTGACGTTTGTGATTCTGCGTGCGAGTTGCGTCGAGCGTTCGCGGTGCCGGCATCTGCTCGCCACAGCTGAGGCGCGGCTCGGCGGACTGGCCGACGGCGCCGTGTCGGCAAAGGGCCAGTGACGATGCTGCCGTGTTTGCGGAGCTGCTGGCCTCCCGCAGACCAAGGTCGCCGGAAACGACGGGCCATGATCTGGCGGCCCTCGAGACCGGAACCGGGACTAGCATTCGTGCCACCAGCCAACCACCCAGGTCGCCGTAGGCACCATCGTTGTGGGGCGCTCCCAAGTCGCCCAGGTGCACACCTGGTTGTGTTGCTTGTACGGGCACTACGCAAGGCACTAACCACTAAGTGCTCGCATTGTGCCGCACATTCTCCCACTCACGAGTATCGTCGAATGGGGGCGTCGGCGTCGACGTGTCGGTGCACGAGTGCGTACTAGTATCGGTGCAAGAGGACGCCTAGGTCCTCGTATCGACCGACGCACACCAACTTGGAAGGGCGTCGTCATGTGTCGGAACTCGCGCGGGAAAGGCAAAGGCGCACAGAAGACGGGACTCGGCGCCGGATTATATCTCTCCGTGCTCCGTAACCACCTTGGAATGCACACGTGCTCTGCTCGGCGCAGTGAGTTAATGGCTGGCCATGGGCCAAGGGGTGCAGCTGCTTGCACGCTCGAGCGTCCCCGCGCATCCAGGTGCACCAATGGATGAAGGGTACGGAGCAACAAAGGCATCACTCACTCGACTGCGTCGACGCCGAGTTTGGCATTGGCACATTGCCAGCTGAGCCGGCCGTGGCGTCATCATCTCTCGCGTCTTGCAGGTCCGACGGCGTCGTCGTCGTAGCAGTGCGCGGGTTCTGGCTGGCTACCGCTGCGTGCGTGTAAACAGAGGGGGAAGGTAGACAGATGTGCATGCCGGATGCATGCATGCACGAATGGTGACCTCGATTGAATGAAGGAGAGAAATGTGCATGACGCGGCCGAGGCAAACCAAGGGGCCAACGGGCATTGTAGGACCCCCGATGCTCCTTGCACTCCCCTCGTCGGAGACCGATTCGCCCCTACGCTTGACTCGCTGCCATGCCGTTCCCTTTGCGACTCGACCGAGCCCGTAGCCGGTCGGCGCGGCGAACACGGACGCCTGCTCGCGCATCCGAGCACACATACGTGTGGTCGTGTTCGGAACGTCCATGGTACACTCACTGTTCGGTGCAACGGCAACGGCACTTGCACGCAAGTGCGCAGCATTACGGAGTATGCAAGTACTGTACATGTTCTGCACGAGAGAAGCCAGGCCGTAATAATACTGCTTAGTAACACTGCAGAGTAAGTACTTGTAGTTGTGCATACTTGCGGGTGTACTTACGTACTTGGAGGTGCACGTACCTGGAGGTGCACGTGCTTGCGGGTGCACGTACTGTACTTGCAGGTAGGTACCTCTCTACTTGTACATGTAGTTGTACTGTACTTACTGCACTCCAAGGTGCACATGCATCCGCTACGAGCTGGGTGGGGGCGCCGTCCAAAGGGGGAAAGGGAGGAGGGGGGGGGGGGAAAGGGGGTTAGACTGATCGGGAAATGGGGGTGCGAACGCCGTATCTGCAGGTACGTGTACTTGCTCGTCCGCGGACTCCCAACTTGTGGTTCTTGCAGAATCGCGTTGATGTGCTCCGGGCATGTACACCAACTTGTGCAAGGGCATCCTGAACTACGGACCCAGTACTGGCCAAGTACAAGTAGCGGCACTTGCTTGTGTTGTGCTTGTGATCGTACGAGTCCTCACCGGTTCTTGAGCGCCTGCTGGGTGTCTTCCTCGGACAGCTGCGCGTGGAGCAAATACTAGTACAGGAGGTCAGGAGGCCACTGCTGACCTTGCACGCCATCCACGTAAGTACTGACTTGCCCGTAGAAAGGTGAACGGTAGGTGTACGCTTCCAGCTGGTAGGACCATGCACTTGGCCTGGGGCGGCAGAATACAAGAACAAGTAGTCCTTGGCATTGGGCGTACTGTACTTACGTACTTAGTCCTCCGGAGGTCTTACTCCGCGTGTGCGTGCTGCAATTCCATGCAAGTACATTTGTATGCTGCAATTCCATGTACATTTGTAAGTATACTGCAATTCCATGTACATTTGTATGCTGCAATTCCATGTACATTTGTGTGCTGCACTTCCATATACATTTGTGTGCTGCACTTCCATGTACATTTGTGTGCTGCAATTCCATGTACATTTGTGTGCTGCAATTCCATGTACATTTGTGTGCTGGTATGCCGTGCTCTCGCAGGGTGCGCGGGTGCGTGACGACGGTGGGAGTGCTCATGTGTTGGGCCCATGCATGGTGACCTCCCTCTGGTTTCCAGCACGGACTCCGGCATGCCCACCCAGGATGCTGCAAGCAGGTACTCCGTACTTGCCAGGTACCTTGATGGGACGGAACACCTGCTTACAGCACAGTGCAAGCGTGCATGCGGTGCCGCTCCTTTTCTCCGTGCCTGCACTTGCGTCGACTCCGTACACGTACGTGCAAGTACAGCACTTGCATGTTCCCAAGTAATTAGGTAGCTGCCAAGTACGGAGTACAAGCGAGGACTAAGAGTGCTAATAGGGGGTCGAACCTGCGCTCCACTCCGGGCTCCGCACTAGGTACGGCCTGCCTTCCGGTTCATCGTGTGCTTGGCGCAGCCGCGGCAGTCGTTAGCTGCTGCTGCCGTGTCCGAGAACGTACGGCAAGCATGGAGATCGCGCCTGTGCTTCGACCGAGCTGCTACCCCCACTTGCGCGGCAAGCTTGACCTGAACGCAAGTACTTGCTTGGAGCACCGACGGGTCCCTAGTGACATGGCGAGCGGGCCATGCGTCCTCGTGGCTTTTCCCACTCGCCACGAACGAGCGAGAGGGTGCATGGGGGGGCGCAAGATTCGCCCATCTGGCGTCTCCGCTTCCGTTGCTGGATCTGGCCGACAGGGCCGGACGGTGGATGGATTGGGCATGGAGGGCGATGGATGGGCATGCCTCGATTGGACTAATGCACATGGACGGGAGCTGAGGCGAGGCGAGGTGAGACGAAGGTGAGGTGAGGGGAGCGAGGTGAGGCGAGGGACCGGCCGTGCAGCGAACGGAAGAGGAGAAATTGCCTGCCTAACCCAGGCTCGTTGACCCCGAGACGACCTGCTCGCTCGGCGACGGAGAGCACCGCGCATTTCGACGTACAGCTGCCACGCTCACGCAGGTAATTAGGTACGGCACCTGCTAGTCGAGTAGACCGACGACGAATTCTTCCACTTCCAATCATCTCGAAGCTTCCTTGCCGGCGCAGCCAGCAGCCGCCATCGCAAGCGAAAGCCTCGTGGGGGCCGCCGTCCGATTGGTACTAGTTCCTGGTCGGTATTGGCGACCGCGTGCACAGGAGTGGTTAGCCTGACGGTACTTGGCCGACAAGTACACCATGTACCCAAGACTGCAGCTACAGTGCATGACTGCTGCTGCTACTGCTGCTTGTACTGCTGCTTGTACTGCTGCTTGTACTGCTGCTTGTACTGTACTTGCCTAGTGGTTGTGCGTGCCCACCTGAGCGAGCGTCGGCGCTAGTGCTAGTACCTGCAGCGATGGTCTGCTAGGTCGCTTGTAGCCTGCAGCTCTGTCGATGACGGCGATGCGGCATCCGAATGCCGCACGCGCGCTCGACGTCCTGACCATCTGGATACCCACGTCCGCCTGCTACCATCTACCGCCCGCCGCCCGCCAGGCAGGCAATGGCACTGGAAATTCCTGCCGGCGGCCATGGACGACACCACCGCCGCTTGTATCTCATGGCTTCCGACTCGCCGGCAGCCCTATGCGTCTGGTGAACTCTATTCTCGCCTGGTCCCCGCTTCGGAGACTGCCACCGCACTCCCCCCCCCCCCCCCTTCCCACCTTCCCACGCGGCATACATCTCCCCCCGTCTTCCCGCATCTTTGACGCCTCCCCTCGCCTCTCGAACCTTTACCTTTTATATGTCTCTCCTCGCCGTCCGCCTTGGCTGCTTCTCGTACGCTGCCATACAACGCAAGAAGTAATCCACGAGGTCCCATCACTCGTCCGCCCGGAGTCGTCGCATCGTCCCGACGTCTCCCCATCTTTCCCGCTTCATTCTTTTCTTCTTGCCTTGCTTCTTCTCCGCTAGCTCTCTCTCTCTCTTCTCGCTCCAACTCTCTCCTTCCTCTCCGGCCGCCAACTCTCTCCCTCTCCGTCCAACTCTATCCATACCTATCCAACTCTATCCGTACCTGCCCGCCCAACTCTATCTATCCTTCTCTCCTTCTCCCACCTGTTCTCTCCCGTACCTTCCGGCCTTGTCCTCCTCACCCACCCCCCTCCCCCCGTCCGCCCGCCCGCCCCTCCCAAACTCTCTCTCTCGGAGCGGGAGACGCGCACCGAGACAAAGACACGATTCCCACATCGTAGGCGTAGCAGGAGCTTCCTCCTGCACCCTGGTCTTGGCTCTCGGATAAGCTCCAATGGCAGGCCCACCGCTTCAACCGACCTGGGAGGGTTACATCGGGTCGACGTCGGACGCGCTGGTCCTGTACGAGAGCAGCTTCCAGGGTCGCGTCAGCCATGTGCCTCGTCGTCCCCACGACCGCGAGAGGCAGGACATCATCCGCAGTGGCAGCGTCTTCATCTACGAGGAGCACGCCTCGGGCATCAAACGGTGGACCGACGGCATCTCGTGGAGCCCGAGCCGGATCCTCGGCAACTTCCTCATCTACCGCGAGCTCGAGAAGCCGTTCCCGCCCGGCGAGAAGAAGCGGGCGCTGAAGAAGAAGAAGAGCCCGTCGGGCGGCGTGGCCAAGAACGATCGGTCGACGCGCGGCAGCGTCTCCGACTACCCCGTCGGCGGCAGCTTCGACGCCGGCAGCCGCGACGCCGAGAGGGCCCTCGTCGGCTCCCTCGTCGACTCGTACCCCTTCAAGCAGGATGGCCTCGTCAAGAAGACCATCAGCATCCTCTTCCGCGGCGTCGCCCACCACCTCGTGAGCTACTACAACGTCGAGGACGTGGCCCGGGGCCGCCTGCGGACGCCGACCAAGGATCCCGCCATGATCGGCATCGTGCCCCGGCTCGAGCTCCTCTCGGAGCAGCACTTCCGCTCGCCCATCGACGAGGTCGAGTACAGCCAGGACGGCAACCCCAACTTCCTCGCCATGCAGGGCCTCTCCGTCTCGTCCGACTTCCCCAGCAACGGCGGCAGCGTCCTGCACCGCATGTGGACCAACTCGACGGCCCACGCCGCCGGCCTCCAGTCCTCGCCCCAGGCCTACGCGCCCCCCCTCCAGTCGGGCTACCCCTACCAACACGGCCAGCCTCACGCGTACGACGAGTCGGTCAACCAGGTCATCTCGACCGGCATGCCGCCGCCGCCGCCCATGGCCGGCCCTCATCACCTCCCCTCGTCGATGACGCCGCCGGCCCAGCTGTCGCTGCCGCCGCCCGACTCGTCGTCGATGACGACGTACGCGACGACGCCTCAAGGCCAGGGCAACTACACGCTGGACCCGAGCCGGCCGAACCGCTACGGCGCGAGCGCCAGCATCTCGCACGAGTTCCCCCGCCACATGCCCGCCCACGGCTCGCCGCGCCGCCACTCGACCTTTGAGCCGGGCGCCCCTCCCTCGTCGGACATGTCGGCGCCCATGACGCTCGGTCCCATCGCCGAGTCGAGGACGGGCGCCGCCGGCGGGACCGGCTACCTCTCGCAGCAATCCCATTACTTCCTGCCCCAGCGGTCCGCCGCCCCCTTGGCCGGCCAGGACGGCCACATCTTCCCCGAGCCTCGCTCGAGCAAGGGAACCGACGAGGCTGCCGGCGGCGAGACGGCACCGCAGGAGTACGCCCTCGACGACGGGTCCGAGTCTTGGACCTTTGAGCCCGTCGACGGCACCCAGGACCAGCAGTACTTTGGGGAGCAGTCCAACGGCGCCGCGGGACCGTGGAACGGCAAGTGGAACGGCAAGTGGAACGGCAGCTCGAGCGGCATGAGCCGCTAACGTGGCCGCTTCCGAAGAGCCCGAGCCCCCGTGGCTCTGCCATCATGTGACGCCTCATCCTCGTCCTCCTCCGAGCCGAAGCGCTGCCCGGCATGTTTCAACGTACTTGGATATGTGCATGTACATACTATACTTGATCGGAGTGGAGAGCAAGATGACCAAGGTGACGACGAGAAAGAGGAAGCAGAAGGAGCATGCCGATAATGGCATGCCTATCATGAAGGAGGCGGGAAAACGGAAGCCGGCGGCGGACAGCGAGAGCAACAAAGGGGACGAGCAAAGAGTCACGCAAGTTCAAGTCATGCAAGGGGGCCACTGCGAGGAAGGAATGAGGACGTTGACGGTCTTTGTTGCTGCTCAGCCTTGCCCAGGCTTGCACATCACATCGCCTTGATGAGGAGCGCAATGCCGTCAGTGGAAAGGAAAGTGGAATGGCAGCGCGACGGGCTTCGGCCGCCTTTGTGTTTGTCTCGCCTTCTTCCCGTCCGTTCAGTTGATATAGATGAAGGAAGGGGGTTTTTTTTGGGGGGGGGGGGGGGGGGGGCAGGAACATGCTGCGGAAGGAGACTTGCGAGAGGACGCCTGTCTGCGAGGAGTTGACGGGGAAAATGCTAACTATATCCGCGAGGAGTCACGGGGCAAGTCATGGTGTTCATTGTTGGCTAGTATCGCTGTCCATTATTTAATGAGTAATGTGTACGCTTCATGTGTACGCTTCGTTTTTCGTGCCAAAGGTTGCTCATATGCAAGCCATCATATGCCCTACCGTGCGTGATTTTTGTGATGCTTGTGATGCTTGTGATGCTTGTGATGCTCCGTTGCCATTTCTGCCATGCACGACAAAGCAACTGGAGTGCTGGGAATTGGTAGCGGCCCCGTTCCTAGGGCACTTGCGTGTTCAAGTACTAGAATTATAATAATTTTACCCGTGCACGGTACTGCCGACGGACTGGTACTTCGCAGACACAATGGTTTGTTTGTGTGGTGATTACGACAAGTGCTGGTGTTGGTGGTGAGGTAGCAACTGATACTGCGCTTCACGAGAGGCATTATCGCCGCTCCACGCCATCATGTTGGCTGCACGAGGTACCTCGCAGCGTAGTACCGTGCCTTGTACTTGCTGTTAGTAGTTGGCTTACAGGTACGGAGTACTATGTACTGTAGGTGCTTGCTAGGTAGGCACTAGGTACTTGGTATGCATTTATATGTACTGTAATGTACTCCGTACTAACTAGGTGTACTGTAGAAATCTGTATGTGTACTAATTAATAGGTATGTACTCCGTAGCACATAAAGTAATTACTGCTCTACTGGTCCTGCGAGTGCTGTAATGCAGCACCAGTACCCAGTGATAGGTGCAATTCTTACAAATACTCCGCACACGGTACAAGTACTGTACATGTAGGTGGTAATGCTGTACGGCCAAGTACCTGTGCGGTAACTACAGTACAGTACCTAGTACAAACTTACACCTAGGTCTAGTACCTGGTACGGAGCCACCGCTTGGCAGGCATGGGTTGCAACCGATTGGACTGGAGCTCTGGCTCACTTTGCGGAATTCATACAGTAGACATACTTATTACTGTATACAGACTGACGACCAACTATTACCTCACAGTGGCACGATACGAGTCAGCAACCGACAACATCCTTGAATCCTTGAATGAACCCATCGATCTTGCTTACCCTTCAAGTCGTCTCGGGGCACGTGCGCACCCTCCTTCATACCCACCCCGCTTGACGACCGGAACGAAGCAATCGCGAGGGCAGAGCTGGGTAGGAAAAAAACAGAACGGAGCGGAAACCCGACGGCGTTGCCGCAAGAGCGAAGCGAAGCATGCAAATCCGGATGCCTTTACGGACCAACAGCAGACTCGCTGCCTCTCTGCCTCGACTTCTGGCACCTCCTTGTCCGTTTCCTCGCCTGCGAGCGGTACCTCTGTGGCATCCGTCAATCCGCTCCTATGGAGCTTCATGTCGAGACCAGGCGTCGACAATACCGGCCTCATCACCAAGTCGATTCTCTCCCCCTTTGCTGCTGCAGTTGAGGTTGAACCAGTAAGGCTGAGCACTTATTCCTCTCTCCCGATGCGTCGATGCCGTAAAGCGGGCATGCCTCTTTGTTACGGGGCTACCGGCTGGCTGTTTGCGAGCACAGTTGCTGACGTGCCATCCTCCTTCTTGCAGCTCTCAAGTCCCTCGGAATGCGAATCCAACACCGCTCAAGCCTGCAGCGAAGGCAGGGGCGGCACCAGGAGCGGCAATGGGAACGGCAGTGGGAACGGCCGGTCCAAAGCCAGAAGCCGTATCGGGCACGCCGCGAGTTGCCAACGCTGCCGTCCTCCACGAGAATATTTACACCATCCCCAACTTCCTGACGGCGACGAGGCTCGTTGCCGCGCCCATTGTTGGCTATCTCGTCCTGCAGGACATGCACCTCTGGGCTGTCGGCTTGTTTGCCTATGCCGGCGTCACCGACCTGCTCGATGGCTGGATCGCCCGCCGATGGAATAGCAAGACGGTTGTGGGCACCGTCATCGACCCCATGGCCGACAAGGCGCTCATGACCATACTGACCGTCTGTCTCGCCATAAAGGGCGCTCTGCCACGTACGTATGCCTGCGGAGGGGGTCGGCGAGCTTAGCTAACGCACAACACCATCAGTCTGGGTGGCTACCATCATCCTCGGGAGAGATGTTGGTCTCGGCATCGCTGCCATTTACTACCGCTGGATCTCCCTGCCCGCCCCCAAGACCTTTGCCCGCTACTGGGACTTTTCCCTGCCGTCGGCCGAGGTGCGCCCCACGACCATCAGCAAATGCAACACCGTTCTTCAGCTAGCTCTCGTCGGCCTCTCCACCGCCGCGCCGGTTATCGGGGCCGACATGTCCTCGACCCTCACGGCATTGCAGTAAGGGCCAACCAAACTTGACACCGTTGGCATCCCGTGGACAGGCCGGCTGACCGGAAGACAGATATATCGTGGTCGCCACCACAATATGGAGTGGTGCCAGCTACGTCTACACCAAGGACGCCGTGAAGATACTCAAGCAGTCGGGGCCTTGATGGGCTTACCGTCCCGTCCTGCACACGTATCGGCCTCCCTATCGTCGTGCTCTCTCCCGTACCAACAGCAGGCGTGTCCCCGTCTTTTTCTCGGGCACACCATCGAACACCTCGTGCCGCCACGGCAAACGAGCGTCCACCATGGCGATGCCTGTAGCTGTATGGACTGCTCGTTCGAGAGCCGTGGATCCTTACGTCCTTGCGTCACAGTTATCGACCGGCCGTGTTTCGTTTCGCCTTCAAATCCTCCATGGACGGGCCCGAGCGTGAATCACGGCCAATTTTGTCTATTGACGCACCACCATATACCGCACCCACATGGATCATGTACAATTCCAAATGGAGCCAGTGGCCTCGGGTTCCCTGGCCTCGGGTTCCCTGGCCATAGGTTCCCTGGTCATAGGTTCCCTGGCCCACGGCAAAAACTTTTCAAGCTCTCCCTCGATGAATCCCGTCGTTCTCAGTTTTGTCCCGCAAACGCTAGCTTGTGACCGCTGGGTTGCTGGCGCACGTGAGCAAGGAGGCGAAGACTTCCTGACGGAGTAACGCCCTCGATGCGACGGGCCTGTGCCAATGTCTGCGGCCGCGTTGCTTTGAGCGCCTCCTTCTCCGAAAGAGACAGGCCAGGTATCCGATCATATTCGAGGTCCAGCGGCAGTCGAACGCTCTCCTCGTGAGCAAACTGTCCACGTTCGGCCGCCTGCATCTTCACGTAGGGCGCGTAGGAAGCCTCGATAACCACGCGGTCCCTCACCCGAGGCTCGTAGGACGAAATGTCGGGCAGCACGGCGCGCAACCGGTCGAGGTCGACGCGAGAACGCTCGTTGGACAAGCGCAGCATGTCAATGCCACTGCGGCGCCTCGAGTCGTTTCTTAGCCGGAATCCCCTTTGCTGCCACTGCTCCGACGTCAGGGACACCGTTTCTAGCGCCCTGGTCAGGTCGGCCATCTGCTGCCGTTCGTCGCAGAAGACGCTCCAGCGCTCGTCCGTCACGACCCCCCACTCCCTCCCCTTCGCCGTGAGCCTGACGTCGGCGTTGTCGGCCCTCGCTGCCATGCGAAACTCGCTCCGTGACGTGAACATCCTGTAGGGTTCCGTCACCCCCTTTGTGATCAAATCGTCAATCATGATGCCGATGTACCCATCGGATCTGGAGACGGAGACGCCTGGCAAACCCAAGGCGGCCCGTCCCGCGTTGATGCCGGCAACGACGCCTTGGCCGGCGGCCTCCTCGTATCCCGTCGTTCCATTGATCTGTCCGGCCAGGTACAGGCCCGAGATGGCCTTGGTCTCAAGCGAATGCTTCAAGCCGCGAGGGTCGACGTAGTCGTACTCGACCCCGTAACCGGGCTGTAGCATCTTGACCTCCTCCAGGCCCGAGATGGTCCGAAGAACCTGCTCCTGCGCGTCGGCCGGGATGGTCATGGACAGCCCGTTGGGGTAGATGATGGAGCTGTCGAAGCCTTCGGGCTCTAGCCAGACGATATGGCGCTCCTTGTCCGCAAAACGAATAATCTTGGATTCGAGCGACGGGCAGTACCTGGGGCCCTTGACAGATTCACGTATGTGGATGGACTTGTCGAGGTTTTCGCGCACAACCTTGTGCGTCGCCTCGTTGGTGTACGTGATGCTGCACGTCAGCTGATCCTGGACGGCGACGCTCGTGTTGAGGTAGCTGAAGGGCGCGGGCGGATCATCGCCCAGCTGGCGTTCCAATTTCCGGAAGTCGATGCTGGCCCGGTCCAGCCGCGGCGGCGTGCCCGTCTTCAGGCGACCCAGCCGAAAGCCAGCATCTCGCAGCGACCTGCTCAGACCAGAAGTCGCCGCCTCACCGAGTCGACCGGCCGAGTAGCTCCGAAGACCAATGTGGATTTCGGCTTCGAGAAAGGTGCCGGTGGCGATGACGACCCTGCCGGTCGGCAGCACTTGGCCGTCGTCGAGGCGCACGCCCGCAATGGCACTTGTCGCTCCGTCCTGCGTGGGGGCGTCGAGGGTGGTGAGCACAACGTCGGACACGCTGCCGAGGACTATGGATAGGTTCGGGTATGACTCGAGCTCGTGCCGCATATGCTTCATGTACAGCTTTCGATCGATTTGGGCCCGTGGACCCTGAAGCGTCGGACGAGACTGTCAGTTTTTCCTGGCGGAAGAGGGGCGAGCCAAAGTGTCCGCTCACCCAGACGGCCGGGCCTTTCTTCCGATTCAGCATGTGGAACTGAACGCCAGCTTTGTCGATGATCCTTCCCGCCAGGCCATCGAGGGCATCAATCTCCCGAATCATGGTGCCCTTTCCAATGCCACCGAAGCTTGGGTTGCAGGAGCATGTCCCGATATTCTCCATCTTGGGAGTCACAAGCGCCGTTCTCGCGCCAGCTCGGGCCGCGGCGGCACATGCCTCGGTGCCAGCATGACCGCCTCCGATGACGATTACATCGAAAGGCCTGACAAGAGGAGGAAACCAGGTTAGCTACGAGGTTGGCGGCATGAAGCGACGATGCGAAAGGACGGCTTACTTGAACGTGTCTGACGCCGTCGTCAGGCATCGCAGCGTACTAAACGGACGCCGTCGCATCCATGATTGCCATCGTTGACGCGTGGGTGCAAGCATGGCATGGCTGGACTTTGCACGAGTCCACTTCGACGGTCTTGTTCGTCGATTTGCATCTGATGATGAACGTAAGAATTTCCGCAAAGGTTTATTGAACACGGCTGGGTGGGTCAAGCACGTCAAGCTAACCAACCATGCCAGCCCGTGAACGGAAGGCAGAAAGTTGACGCCAACGGGCACTAGGAGGTACATGTACTTGTACTTGAGTAACATGTACTTGCAAGCACGTACTGTAAGTACTTACTTCTTACTTACTGTACTCCGTACTTACACAAAGTATTGGTATTAATACTACCTAGGTACCTAGTAATTATACTCTGTACTTACTGTACACCTACAGTAATACTCCGTGCACCTACCTCTGCAGTACTAGGTACTAGTCGGCATAATTAGTACCTAGTACTAGGTACCTAGTACGGAGTGCTCCGTAACTACCCACTACTCCGTACCTGGGAGCAGGCATTGACACTTCCGGCGTGAGTATACTGTACTTAAGTAGATGCACTTGCACATGTACAGAGTACTCCGGACATGTACTTACACCAAACCTGCACCAGCAGCGGGTCAGTGAATACCTGCAGTACTAGGTACATGTGCAAGTGCCAAGTACGGAGTACGGAGTACCTGTATTCAAGTGCCTGTACAGTACAACTACAGTACTTTCTCAAGCACCTGCAGGTGTGAATGTACAAGTACATGTAATACTGAGGTGATGGGATCGGTTGCACGTACATGTACATGTACAGTAAGTACTCCATACTTGCACTGCAATATTCCCTGCTGGTAATTATTCCGTACATGTTAATTCTCGTCGCCCAACCCCTAGAGCCTGAGTAGTCAACCGTCATCTCAGTTTCAAAGCCATGAACCCAATGCATCGCATCAGTGTGCAAGTTACGTCCACATTCTCCAAATACATGCTCAGAATATATGAATAATGCATACTGCAAAACAATTTTCCAACTTTTATTATTTTAGTCATGATTTTGAGTCCAAGATTTAAAATCGTAAATAATACGGAGTGCTTGCACTGATGTTTAATACGATTTTACATCGTCGTAGCAAGTAGAGCCTAAAGTCTTGCAATTTCTGCACCAAGCTCGCTGCTGGTGGGTATATTTTTGTCCGACTAGGTGCAAGATTACTGCACTTACTTACAATTAAGTATTACTGTACAACCACGAACAGGGCCTCCAATCCATGGCCTAGAAACTTGCCAGCGCTTCTGCCAACCATCCGGACCCACTCTCTCTAACCCTCCCCCCCCCAGGCAGCCTAGCCCGCCTTACCAGCATTCTTTCCCTTCACCTTTTTCCCTCCCCTTTCCCACCATCTCCACCACCAGCCTCGAACCGCCCACTTGTTGACAGCTCGTCACCCATCACCTTCATCCATCACCTCTTCCCTCATCCATCAACCACCACCACCACCACCACCACCATCACCACCTCCTCCAACCCCTCCCCCCCCCCCCTCCGCGACCGAGCGCCCACAGTCTCATTTCCCCATCCTCGGCTGCCTCGCCGTTACCTACCGTCGCTGCTTCTTCGGCTCGGCCAAAGTTGATCCGTTTCTCGCAGCACACCCTCGGCGGCGTCACCCGATCTCGTTGCCACCGCAACTGCTGCCCTACGGATTTTCACACGAACAATTGACTGCGGCATCATCGCCAAGGGTATTCGCACCGCCGCAAGGCTGCCTACGATCGCGACACGAATCGACCAGTGCCCGGATTCTGTCGTCGTTAAAGTCCCAGTCCAGTGCCGCCGTGCACTGACCGAGAAATGTCCATGTACTCGCACCGAGGCATGGGGGGCGCTCCCCCCAGCGGGTCTGCTCGCCTCAATGAGCTTCTGGAGCAGATCAGAGTCGAGTTCGACACGAATTTACGCCAGGCCGAGGGCTTTGAGCATCAGAGTACGTCGTGCCGTCGCCCGAATTCCCGCCTGGACTGGGCAAGCCTCTGGCGGAACTGGATGAGCTGACATGTTGCCTGCCCCCAGTCTCGGCGCAAGTGAGCGAGATGCAGCTCGTGAGGGAAAAGGTTTACGCCATGGAGCAGACCCACATGACTTTGAAGCAGAAGTGAGGAGCCCTCGGCTCGAGCATGAGCCGGAAGTCGCGGACCTGACGAGCTTGCTGACCGGACCTTTCTTTTCCCCATGGGCAGATACGAAGAAGAGATCAGCATGCTTCGGCATCAGCTCGAGGCCGCCCGCAAAGGCGCACCTCCGTCGGCGATGCCCGGGCCTCCCCAGCACGCCGGGCCTTCCCAGCAGCCTCCCGCCATCGCTCCCGGCAACGGCCTCTTCAGCGGCATCATGGCCGGGGGGAACCAAGCCGGCCTTGCGCCACCCCAGCAGCACCCTCCTCCTCCCCAGGAGCAGCAGGTCGGACCGCAGCATCAGATGGCGCAGGGTCCCCCGGGGCTTCCCGTCCCGCCGCCGCACCCGAACGCCCAGCAACCTCCGTACCAGCAGGGCTATCCTCAGGGCCCCGTCTCCAACGGCATGGGACCGCAGCCGCCGCAGAGCACCGCGTCGCCCGGTCCCGGCAGGCGAGGCGTCGGCCGGCCCCCAAACGCCGTCGGCCCGGCCACGCCGCAGATCAACACGCCCGTCCCGTACCCCGGAAACGCGCAGTCGCCCCAGGTCAGCCACCCGACGCCCGACCACGCACGCATGGGTGGTCCGCGAGCACCGCCAGTCGGCAATTCGCTGGGAGACCTCGAGGTCGACACCGTCGCGCCCCACAACAAAAAGACGGGCAGCGACTGGTACGCCATATTCAACCCGCAAGTGCAGCGTGTCTTGGACGTCGATCTGGTGCACTCCCTCACCCACGAGAGCGTCGTGTGCTGCGTTCGCTTCAGCCACGACGGCAAGTACGTGGCCACGGGCTGCAACCGCTCCGCCCAGATCTTTGACGTCCAGACGGGCGAGAAGGTGTGCGTTCTGGAGGACCACAACGCCCAGGACATGACGGCCGACCTGTACATCCGCAGCGTCTGCTTCAGTCCCGACGGTCGATATCTCGCGACCGGTGCCGAAGACAAGTTGATTCGCGTACGTTTGCGCTGCCCCGCCCCCCCCCCCCCTCCTCGTCTCCCCCTCGCCCGTTCGTGCCGTGAACCGTGTCGGCTGATTGGACGATGCAGGTGTGGGACATTCAATCCAGGACGATCCGCAACCACTTCGCCGGCCACGAGCAAGACATCTACTCGCTCGACTTTGCTCGGGACGGCCGCACCATCGCATCCGGCAGCGGAGATCGAACCGTGCGACTCTGGGACATTGAGCAGGGCACCAACACGTTGACGCTGACCATCGAGGACGGCGTCACCACCGTTGCCATCTCCCCCGACACGCAGTACGTGGCTGCCGGCTCGCTCGACAAGAGCGTCCGCGTCTGGGACATTCATTCGGGCTTCCTCGTCGAGCGTCTGGAAGGTCCCGACGGACACAAGGACTCGGTCTATTCCGTCGCCTTCTCGCCCAACGGCAAGGACCTCGTCAGCGGCAGTCTCGACCGGACCATCAAGATGTGGGAGCTGAGCTCGCCCCGCGGTCCCGGCAACAACGGCCCCAAGGGCGGCAAGTGCGTCAAGACGTTCGAGGGTCACAGGGACTTTGTCCTGTCGGTCGCGCTGACGCCCGACGCGAACTGGGTCCTGTCCGGCTCCAAGGACCGTGGGGTCCAGTTCTGGGACCCCCGGACGGGCACGACGCAGCTGATGCTTCAGGGACACAAGAACTCGGTCATCTCGGTGGCGCCGAGCCCCCAGGGCGGCTACTTCGCGACGGGATCCGGCGACATGAAGGCTCGCATCTGGTCTTATCGCCCATTCTAGACGAGTCGGAGCGTCAAGTGCCTCGATGTACCGACATAGCAGAGCGCCAGCGTGTTAGCAGGGTCACGGTCAGTCTCGGGGTCACCATCGGCGGAGGAGGCGGTGGCTTTTCAAACGGCACGAGACGGTTCAAGATATTTGTCGTCGAGGTTGAGGATGTCGCTACGGTGCCTGGCCTGGTTGGCATGGTGGAGTGGAGAAACCACCGGGGCGTCAAGGGGCCGGGCCGACATGTACTCGCGCAGGAGCTAATAACTGACCATAGTTTCTATCAAAGTCTTTCATTGTTGTTCAAGATGCTCGAGTATGCGGCGTTCTGGCAAGGCCGCCTGGTATGAAGTCATGCTGTCCATGACGCTGCGTAAAGTGGGTATGTACATGTGGCGAAAGTGATGCTCGGCATCAGGTGAGGGAGCTGAAGAGGCTCGACAACGCATCGCCATCCTTCCTTCTCTTCTTCACCTTCTTGTCGCGGGTGCTGGGGCGGATGTCGTGATGCTTGCTGCCGAGGCCATGCTTCCGCTTGGATTCATCGACGGTGCGGCACGGTGGGTGCGCCGTCCGGCCGGGGGGCTCGATCTGTCCAATGTCCTGGCGAGAGACAGCGACGCCGCGGTCGGAGACGGAGGATTCGGCAGGTACAGCTATGCCGGCCGGCTTTTCCAGTTTGGTTGGTCTCGGATCAACGCCAACCGTTGGCGATGGTGGCGCCTGCGGTTTCTGCGACGGAACAAGGCTGCCGAGTATGGTGTCGGCACGAGCGAGGACGGCGAGAAGCATGAGCCCTAGCGGAGCGTGTTGGTTGTCGGCAGCTAGTTGGGAGAAGGCACTGCCAGTGGAGATGAAACACGACGTTAGCCAGAGGCGCACCTCCCGGGTATAGATGTCTGGAGGGGGCCGTCATCGTCAACGAACATGTAAGCGCGGGGCACGACGATGCTTCTCGTCCAACGCGTGTGGTCACGGCGCCGGGCCGCACAGGCAGTGCCAGAGAGCTCCTTGGACTCCGACAGACCATCGGCGATTCTCTGAAGAGAGCGACGGAGGATGCTAAAGGAGTTCCACCAGTGGGTTACGCGGTGCTGGTTGTGATGCCGATGGTTGAAGGCGTGGAGGAACGGCAGGAGGGCGGCGAGAGAGTCACGGGCGGACGCCGTCGACGCAGCGAGAGCTTTTTTATCCGGGCTCGCCATCGCAAATTGACATGACTAGAAGACATGAGGTGAAGGCTGCATGCGGGTATTTCGACGGCCGCCGTGCTTTGGCTTGGCTGCGTGTTGAGGGAAGCGTGGCAGACGGGCATACGAATTCGCGTAGGTATTAAATTGAGGGCCGATAAGTTGTCGGTCGCCGTAAAACTAGCGTTTGATTCGTCCCCTGCGGTTCAGGGTGCAGGCTGGACGAGTATCTACATAATTTAAAGTACAGTACTGTACTCCGTGCTGCGTAGTTGAACTCCTTACGGAATACAGTGCGGAGACATATGCACTGCACTCCGTACTTGTTTGTGCATGCGCATGCAAGTACATGTACAGTACACCTCCTATGTAAGTAGATGTACATGTAGGTGTAAAACACTAACTGCATGTCCTCCTGCAGGTACCGCGGACAGTACGAAAGATTGCTTTATTGAAATCTACGACCAAAAACTACGGAACTTCGTACCCCCACGTGGTCGCAAGAAATCAGAAACGAGCAACTATGATCAAACAGAAATCCCTCGGCATTTCCCTCTCGGGAGCCACCAATTTGAAATGCTGCATTCGTGTCTCGAAGCAATGAAGCTTCGTGCACGGAGTACTCCGTTTTTTTATGCTCCGTAAGTATAAACACCGACAAGCGTGTACTGTACTTACTTAGTACTTACTGAAGTGTAATTACTGTACGTACCTGTACCTGTACTGTATACTTATGTACAGTGCTCATAATATCATATGACGTCCCCAAAATCACCCCGCCTCCCCCCACCAACACTCCCCACCCCCGCAGGTCTACTGCACCTACAGTAGCACTGTAGGCCGTCCGCCGGGCGGCACCACACCATGACAGAGCCTGTGCTGTAGTTATGGGTGACGCTGTCTGCTGTTTCCAAGTACTGTAGGATTAAGTACTAACTTGTACTGTACGCACGGCACAACTGGTCGGTCATAGCGTTGTACTCCAAGTCATTGGGATTGCTGCAATCCTCCAAACGACACCTACACCACGAGGCTCGTCCACGGACCGTCGTCCGTCTGGCCTCCGCCATCCCCCCCCTGCCGCTCCTGTGGCCTCGTCGTTTTGAAAAGCCCGTTGCCTCCTTGACGGCCGCGTGTCATATGCTGCGGATCTGTCCGAGATCAGGGTTCATGCCTTGACCGCCATCGTGTGACATTTCCGCCCATACTCGACCCTCGACGCGTATGTGCCATCCAGAGCGAGTGTGAATCTCCTCCAATTTATTCACCATCTCACAGCCTCCGACGACCTCGGCGTTCACCGGAGAACCCAACATCAAATGACGCCTTCGATCCAGAGTCGGGACTCAGGAGGTGGCCACCAGGGTCAGCCGTCGCCTTCAGTGAGTTCCTCAACAGCGGGCTTCCCGTTCGAACAAGCAGTGCTCGACAACGGCGACGACGACGATGACGACGACGACGACGACGACGATGATCGTGTTGGTCATGTTGATGAAGAACTTGGACGCTTCCTCTCCTCGCGGCTGGAACGTCGACGGTAAATTTGATGCAGACTCACATCCGAGCCATCTTTGACTGACCTGCCTGCTCTTCCAGGAGCTCTTTCGCTAGAAACCTCGCCGCTGTGGCCGACATTGGCGGTGTCAACAGCTTCAGATCCTTCGCCCGCAGCTTGCAGAGGGCCGCTAGCTTTGCCGAAGTCATCCCTCGCCGACCCAGCCTGATCCTGGCTCCCGACATACAACCTCTCGTGGACCCGACTGAGGGGGGTGACGGTTTACAGTACGATCAGAGCGTCGCGAGCAATGGGCCAACCTCTCGCACAAGCCTCCTGGCCCAGCAGTTCCACCCGTCCTCGCTCCCGACTCGAGGTTGGCCTTCAGCCGCTACGTCTCCCGGGCCCGGGCCGAGCCACAGCCTCGGCTTCGGCGCAGCGTCCGGCCCAGCCGGCTTCATCGACAGGGAGCACAAGGCGTTCGATGCGGATACGGCTGCCGGCGTCCTGCCTGCCGGTTCACCCTCCAGCTCCAGCATGTTCGCCATCCCTCCTCACCTGGCCGCCCCCTCTGTTATTGAAAGCTATGGGTCCTTTAAAAGTTCCCACTACGGAACCATCGGTACCGTGCCGCCACGAGGCTCGTTCAGCTTCGAGGGTGGGTGGCGGGCTCGCTTTGGGGAGCACGACGGCGACGGCCTCGAAGGGGACGACGAGAACGATGCTGCCCATGGCGAGGAGCGCCCGATACTCGTCAAGGAGATCAAGCAGGGTGACAAGGTTGTACTTACCGTCGAGGGGCAGAGCACCCTACCTCAGTCTGTTTTTAACTCTATAAACGCCATCATTGGAGTCGGCTTGCTGAGCCTGCCCTTGGCCTTCCAGATGAGCGGCTGGATCATTGGCCTCGCTCTCCTCACGCTGCTGGCTCTTGTCACCGCGCACACCGCCAAGCTGTTGGGGAGGTGCATGAATGCCGACGCCAGCGTCATAACCTATTCCGATCTGGCATACGTCTCCTTCGGTACCAGGGCCCGCGTCGTCGTTTCGGCTTTGTTTACACTCGAATTACTCGCCGCCTGTGTTGCCCTCGTCATCTTATTTGCCGACTCCATCGATCTCCTCCTACCCGGTGTCGCCAGTGTCGATGTTTGGAAATGCGTTTGCGCCGCCTTGATTTTGGTCCTTAACGCCTTACCGCTGCGCTGGTTAAGTTACACGAGCGTCATCGGCATCTTTTCTACATTCTGCAGTGAGTTGTTTCAGCGCGTATCGCTGCGACCCGTTGTCGCTGACTCGCACTCTCCAGTCGTTTGCATTGTTGCCGTTGACGGACTCGTCAAGGAGCACGCGCCAGGCTCCTTGTGGGAGCCTGCCGCGACTCATCTCTTTCCTTCAAACTGGCTGGCTCTCCCACTTGCGTACGGTTTGATGGCTAGCCCATGGGGTGCACACTCTGTTTTCCCTTCGGTATGTGGCCGTTCCTACATAAACAGACGAGCGCCCGAGCTGAATGAACGAGAATAGATCTATCGAGATATGCGTCATCCTCGCAAGTGGAAAACGGGCGTCAATATCACGTTCTCCTTTTCCGTACGCTCCTCCCCACTTCCAGCCCGAGTATCTGATTCTCCCTCCCGCGTCTGCATTGACTGACCTTTACAAGTACACGTTGGACACATGCTTGGCCGTCATCGGTATCTTGATGTTTGGCGATGGTATCGAAGATGCCATCACCTCCAACCTCCTCAGGACAGACGGGTACCCTAAAACCTTGAACATCCTGATGTGCATCTCCATCACCATCATCCCGCTAACCAAGATCCCTCTCAACGCCCGTCCCCTCATTACCACCGCCGACGTCATTTGTGGCGTTAGCAACGACCGTCGGCCCCATCGCCATAACTGGCTTGAAGCAAATCGACAATCGACCATCATCATTGCTTGTGCCAAGGGCCTGATTCGCGTCGTCGTCGTCCTGACTCTCCTATCAATATCGATTCTCTTCCCCGCCTTTGACTCGGTCTGCGCTTTTCTCGGCGCAGCACTGTGCTCGCTCATATCGATTATTCTGCCCATTTCTTTCTACTTGAAACTATATTGGAAAGACATCTCACTGGGGGGGCGTGTCACTTACTGGGCTATTCTGTGCTTCTTTTCGATGTTGGGGATGATCGGCACTATCTGGACCTTTCTGCCAAGGCATCTCGTCGGTGCAGGGCCTGGAAGTGGCATGCATTGACGATGGCGGGTTTTCGTTGGCAAGTTCATGTACAAGTTCTTTCTCTACGATGCATCATGTGTCCTGTAGTATGCATCAAGGCCGTGCTCATAGCAGGGGAGGATCATGCAGTTGGCCGGCCGCACATAGGAACGACGTTGCCAATGTCGATGGGAGGTACGGCAAGATGACAGCTGAATTGTCGTATACGTCCTGTTGACGTGGACATCAATTTGATGGTACATCAGAATTGTACAAAACGACATACCTGAAACTAAAAATTGAAACGACACATGAAGCATCTATGGCTCAAAAAGGAGTAGAGAAAATCAGCTCAACACGAACGTAGTTGTATGGTGTGCACTGAATCATGCAGTAGGGTGGAAAACAACGTCACTACAAGTCGCCAAACTTGTCACCTTGCTCAAGGGGGAACAATTGATTTGGAGTGGGTAACTTCTGGTATTCTTTGTACTATGTTTGCAAAAAAATCCGATACTCAGAAAGCGAGTCGAGGCATACATCAGTCAATCCCTATGCTGCACACTTGCACGAACGGCCAGTGACAAATCTAACTTGACGCTGCTCGTAACAGGCACGGACGCCAGCTAGCTAGGCCGCGCAGCACTGGGAAATCACGGCCTCGACCACGATTGGAGGAGAGAGAGATGAGACTCTACCATCCACCAACCCACTCGAGATCCCCGAGATCGAGACGCTTGTTGCGGCGCCAGTTCCAATCTCTTGCATGGTTTCGGGGGCATTCCTTCGCTCGGTCTCTGCCCGAGCCCTTGATTGAATGGTGGTTGTTGTAGTTATTGTTGTTGGTTTTCTGGGAGAAAGGTTGATCCCAAACGCCCGCGTCGTACGACTTATATCCAAACCCAATTTGATGACTTTTCAAGCCTAGAGTTTCGTCCGACTCCACCGTCGAGGCTTGACGTCGGCGGCGCTCGCCGAGGGCTGCCCACTTGTCGAACCGGAATCGTCTTGGCGGCGGTGAATAGCGAGGCGTGGCAGGCGGGGATTTCTTGCTCGAGGCATCCTGGAAGAAGAAGCCGTCGGCGACCAAATCATCGTCGACGTCGCCTTCGATCCTGTGCGAAGACTCGGGCTCCGGCTTGTCCGCCTGCTTGACAGCTTCTCGGCTCTCATGGCTCCAGGTCCTCGAGTTGAGCGCTTGGAGAGACTCCAGCTGCCGCTCAAGTTCCTGTTCTTCATCCTCGTCCCACATGTCACTCCAGCTCTTGGACACGGTATCCTTGCCACGACCAAAGATCATCGACATGGATGGAGCGAGCGGCTTGCCCATGTTGATGGGTAGCGACCCGGCCGTCGGCGAGACCTTGGGGAATCGAAGGGGATTGATCGCAAGAGACTTCATGGCCAGGCCAAGCTGGGAACCGGGAATCGACGCCATCGACGGAGTCTGTGCGCTGGCGGAGCACCAATCGACAGTCCCGCCAGACTTGGAGAAGAGGTCCTCGGTGTAGCTCTCGTCATCAGGTATCGCACTGAGCTTGCGGCCGGGGTGGTTGGAGCTCGCACGCAACGCCTTGGCCCACGGGAAGGCCCCGGCATCGGGGTGGGGGCTTTGGATGGATGGCGTGCGGAGGGGCTCGCGGTTGGCCGATGCCACAGTCGCCTTCTCGGCTCCGCAGAAGTCGTCAAGAGACTCGTCGTCGGTGGTGAAGCTCACGACGCGGCGGAGGGCGTCGCGCGCGCCGACCAAAGATCGCTTCTTCGGGTCCAGATTCATGCACTGAACAATCACCTCGTATGTATCCTGCGACATGTCGGGAAACACGTCGAAGAGGCTCTGCTTGTCGCGCGAGAAGTCGAGAAACAGCGGGTCGGCTTCCGTCGGCGTGGTGAAGGGGTTCCGCGAGAAGAGAATGTTGAGCAAGCAGATGCCGATGGCCCAAATATCAGCAGAGGCAGGCGAATACCCAGCCCCCGCGGAGTCGAACTGCTCCGGCGCCATGTAACGATCACTGCCCACCGTCATCTCGTAGGACCATTTGTCAGTCGTGGCCAAGCCGAAGTCGCCGAGCTTCATGGCGCCGTCCTGGGTGAGGAAGATGTTCTCCGGCTTGATGTCGCGGTGGTAGATGCCCTTGGAGTGAATGTAGGAGACGGCATCGACGAGTTCCAGCATGAACTGGCGAACATGCTCCGTCTGCAAGGGTCCGTGGCCGTGCCGGATTGCCTCGTAGAGGTCACCTTGGGAACAGAACTCCATGACCAGGTACAAATGGGCGTCCGTCTCAAAGTGGTGGATGAGGTTGACAATGTTCGGGTGCGAACCAAGGCTCCGGTGCAGAACAAGCTCCTCGGATTTGTCGTCAACGGCAAAGTCGAGCCCGGCTTCGCCAGACGTCGATTTCTTGGTGACGCACTTCATGGCCACAGGCTGGTTGGTTAGGAGATCTTGAGCCATGAAAACCATGCCGAAGGAGCCGTGGTTCAACGGGGATATGGTTTGGAAGCGTCCATCAAGGAGGACGCCTCCGACAAACTTCTCCCTCAAGCATTCCATAGCTGAGGAGGATGGAGGAAGAATGAGAAGAAAGAGTGGAAAGGAAAGGTATCAAAGAGTGAGATGCGGGGTGCAAGTAGAAAGGTAAGAATGTTACAAGACTTGGTCGCTTTGTCGGTATGCTCGGGGATCGTGCTGAAGACAGGGTACAGCCGTCGGTACAGGGAGGCGGCGTAGCTTTTGAATGTGTTTTCCGGGATGTGTAATTCAGATAAGCAGGGGAGTTGGTTCGAAAGAGGTGATGGTGACGAGAGAAGACAAGTAGTTGAAATGTACAGGTGTAGGACGCGTCCAAGGCGTAGTAGAGGCGTCCAAAACCGACGAGGGGGGGGGGGGGAGACCAAGCTTGCCAGGGGCAGACTCAACAGCTCATTTAATATATGGTGAACAGGACCCAACAAAGGAAACGAAGGTATGAACACGGGTTGAGTAGAGCGCTGGGGAGCCAGATGACGAGGGGGGCGAGAAGAGTAGGGAAATCGTTAGAATGACATGAGATCGTTCAATTTTGGTCGGCAAAAAGCATGCCTCACAAGAGACGGCAGTAGTTGACCGGAGAAGCGACGGCGTGGGACGGAGTCGTCGAGTGGCTAGAGCGGCGAGACCACTATAGAATGAGGCGGCAGCGTGCTATGCAGAGAGGTATCCGGCCCAGTCAAACTGGAGCCAAGAGGAGGGCTTGGCTCGCCGGGAAGGAAGCTTGATTGCAGAACGAGGGAGCCGGCGTGATGCAAGTCAAATTCGAGTGTCGATGGCGGAGATGTCGAAAGGGGGTGACCCCGACGACCCAACGGGTGTAGCTCGTGTGTTGGGTGTTGGCCTCGATTCCGCGGTCCGATGCCAGGTGGGAAGTAGTGAGAGTGGCAGGAGATGGAAACGTTGAAGCTGGTCGTCCGAGCGGAGCAACGGGTGCGGAAGGCGTGGCACACTTGCGTACGGACGGTGGACGAGGATCTGATGCTCGCGTGCGTCGCTCAATTGATTCGAACCAGTAACAAAGGCGAGACCGATGAACTTGGACGTGGTTGGACCGATGGGCGGAGGCAAGGAGCGGCGCCCTCGTTTTTCACTAGACCTTGGCGGACCGATGGCAATGGGTCGATTAGTCGGATCCCAAGGCTTGCAGGTGGTGCGGGAGATGGGAGATGGATGGAGATGACGCCGGCCAAAGGCGAGGACGTGGTGCAGTAGGATGGATGGATGGAGAGGACCGAGGAGCAACGCTGGCGGGGATGACGAGGGGAGAGGAGGGGAGGGGAGGGGAAACGGAAGCAGGCTTGGGAAGAAAGAAAGGTCAAGCCTGGCCTTGATGATGGGAAGAAAGATGCTGAAGGAGGAGATGGGAGACGGAAAGAGGGGATGGCGACGGTAAAGAAATCGAAACAATAAAGGGCGACGAGACGGACGATTCGAGGAAGGGAATGGCGGTGATGACTGATGAGGAGTGGAGGAGTGAGTGGAGGAGGATGGGCTGGGCTGGGCTGGGCTGGGATGGAACGATGTAGAATCGGAAAGGGGAATGCGTCACTCACCTGGGCCGAACGACCAGGTAGCCCAACGGTGGTGGGCGGGCGGTGCAACGGAGAGCTAGCGGCAGTGCTGGGTACACTGTGCCGGGGCACTGTGCCGAGCGGTGTGGCATGACGGCGGACGAAGATTGGCAGAGGACGAAGGGGCGTATCCGCAGTGCGAAAGCCGGCAGCATTGGCGGAGGCGGCAAGGCACCTGGCTGGGAGTCGAGAACGGATACGTGGCAGGGGTGAGCGTATCTGCACAGTGCGGGCTCCTTGGGCGTTGTTTACATGTACAAGTACGTACTCCGTACGGGCACCCCGTAATGGTGCAAGTACTAATGTAGGTACAAGCAGTAAGGTATCCATCGGTCCGTCATAGCCGTCAGGCCCCCTCGAGGAGCAGCAGCAGCAGCAGCCGCAGCCGCAATAGTCGGGTGGAAACAGGTATTCCGTAGGGAGAACGGTTCGCAGGGTTTCATACGGCGGCTGCCTTCATGCCTTCAGGCTTCACCGTTGCAGGCTCATTACTCGTGCTCCCCTCTGCCCGGCCGCCTTGCTCCTCGGGTGCCGAGGAAGGTCTCCTGGTCGATGCCTAGCCAGTCAGCACGGTGCGCGGCCGTCCAGGATGGCACTTGGTACACGGTATGGCGAATGCGAGGGTGGGACCAGGCTGCCAATGAAGCAGCGCCTAGTGGTTGCTGATTGGCACGGCCGGTGGCGCCTCCACACGCAAGAAATGACGAGCAGCCATCGTGACCCGACAGTGTCAACCGGCGCGGCGACACGGAGTGCTGGCTGATACAGCGCGCCAGCTGGCTGCAAGCAGCGGAGATTCCGCCAACGCCGCTGCGGGTGGGTTGGCCTAGCCAGCTTCGTGCAAGGGCCAGTGGTGTGACAAGCAGCACCTGCCATACGGCCCTGTAGGAGTACAGTATTATTACCTGCAAGTACAAGCGAGTAGCGGTACAAGGTGTTCCAGGTGCCTGTACCTGCAAGGGACGTAATATCGTGGGTGCCAAGTTCGGCGTGGCAGGCACGCGCACGGTAATTGCACTGTATAGGTACATGGTAAGGCAGGGCGCTGGGCGCTGGTCGGGCACGTGCGGCCATGACGAGCGAGGACAGCCACTTGTACCTGTGCGTACGGTGTACACTGTACGCGAGCACGTATGCACCTACGTGATGCAAGTACCTACACTTACAGGTACCTCTCCGTGCAACTACGCCGGCACCAATCGATGAACTGGTACAGTTTCAGGGTGCATGTGCATTACGTTTATGTATCCCCAGGTACTGTTTTGTCATGGCATTGTGGGGAGCGGACAGCCCACACGGAAACCTCCGAGTTCGGACCGTACTGTCACCACGGGCGTGTTCTCCGTGCGTCGATTGCGACATTCGGCACTCCGCACTGTACTCCGCACTCGAGTGACGGTTCCTCGCACCGGGACACTGTACTCGAGCGAACTCGCACGGAGCGAGCGTTCATAAGCAAGTACTGCATTGCGGACGGTCGCTGACGAATGGATGTGCCGATGTTGCATCAGTTCCGTGCTCCGTAGGCGGCTACCTGACGACTGCTCATGGCATTTGCGGAGCAGGAACGCGGAATACCTGCTCGCATTTGGGTGCCCAACTAATTACCAAACGGCGCTCTGCAGAACTGGAAGCGTACGTACGTACGCAAGTACTTACAGCACGTGTGAGTACTAACATGCACGTACCGTGGGTGCTGCACGTGCGACGCACTGTACGGCTGGCAGTGCATTAGTACCATCAGGACGGTGTCCGTACAGTAAGTAGAGGTGCCGCTGGGAACGGCGTGCTCCGTACGGGGAACGCGAATGTGCCGACCTTCTGTCTCGGATTGAGAGCTCCATGATTGGACCTGATGGAATGTACACGGCAGATATGCATCCAGACACACAGTCACAAGCACGTCAATTGCACTGTCGAGCACTCGATCTCGAGTTGGGTGCATTCCTTATGCACACGTGCATACATTGGCGTACATGACACAGGTAAGTAGATGCGAGCAGGCTTCAGCTGATGCCGAGCACAGCACAGCACACCTACATGGAAGCACTTGTAGGTGCGTCCGTGCTGTACCGTGCCGTGGATGAACAGTAGCACACTGTACGCTCAGGTACATGCGCACTAGGCGTGGTGCTGGTGGTGAACTTGTACATGTCGCGGGGGATTGCCACGTACCTACTACCTACTAGGTAGTCTAGTATTACTTAATGGTAGTATTTTGGGGGGGCCGGGATGGGGCTACGATTGCGGGTACGAATACGACGAGTGCTTGCATGTGCTGTAGGCCCAAGTAAGTACGTGTACTTCCAGTGCGGTGCAGTGACAGCCCATCAGGCACCGGTGCCCTCCCAAGCACCCAAGTACATGTACAGTACGGAGTACGTCGGTGGTGTTTAGGCCATGGATCGCCGGTCTAGCCTGCACATTGCCCACTGTCCCTTGGGGTGGGAGTGTTGGGTGCCCACAGTGTACCTTCCTGCACGAGTCGGTTGCTCTTTGGGTGTGTTGCTTGCACTGTACAGTTCAGTACTCCGTACCTAGTAGGCAGTAGTACTAGAATTACGTGCACGAACTTGCTTGTACGCGAGGTGTGCACCTAAGTTGGTGAGTGCCAAGCACAACTAATATTACCTAGTAATTACTTACTTGAGTACCTTCCTCGGCCACAAGCGGTAGTCGGCCCCTAGCACTGTACCTGTACTAGTACTCCGTACTGTACGGGAGTAATACTGCTAGTTGTACGGAGTACGCCGTACTTGTTGTACACGTACGCATACACGTACTTGTAACTCGTACGTACATGTTCCCCTTCACACATACACAAGCAATGGCTGTGATGCAAGTATTGCATGTACTCCGTGCGTATCTCGAGCATCACTCCCTGGGATACTCCTACACATCCTTGGCACGGAGCGCAGGTAATTAAGTACTAGGCGTACTTGCTCATGCAGACTGCCCAAGGTATCTTAGCATGCACCTGTACGGGGGGTGCAGTACGGCATAGTACTTGCCATGTACAGCGCTTACCATGTACAGTGCTTGCCATGTACTGTACAGTACAAGCAGTGGCAGGGGCGTAAACCTGGTGAATATGCCCACCTCGCCGTGGCTCATGGAAGATTCGAGACAGCTCGAGGCACCGATGCTGGAAAGCAAGTGTAAAATACCCGCATGTGGTCCATGGAACCCCTGGGCGTTAGAATGCAGCACATTCTGCAGAAGCAGCATGACTTGGTGTCATCCCGACGTCGAACTGCCGGTGTTTGTTTTGCTCCCAACTTCATCCAAAAGGCTGTCGCTCGGCCCGGTACGCACAGCATGGCGAGCGTCTGCTTCTCGCCACTGGGTAGGTCGGGCTGAGCGTGCTTGGTGTTATGCAGAGAAGATGAAACGATAGTCGCCTGATGGCCGCATTTCGACTGCCACAGGGATGAGTGTGTCCGGGTAGTGCCAGGAACACGTATCCAGGTTGCACCTGGCTGCCCCCCTAGCACCAGTGTCCTGGTCGTCGTACAGTCGCCTCCCACTCCTGACACGGTGCGTTTCACCAAGACCGTCATGACCAGGGCGGCGTTCGAGGTGGCCAATACACGTGCTGTACTCCGTACGGCTCGTCGACACGGAGTGCATGCGGTACTATTATTCCATGTATGACGGAACCTGGTGCGTGAATCGACCGACTCGCCACCGCCTGTTCCGCATACCACAGACGTCTATAGGGTGGTGGGGGTGGCAGGAATCCATGCCTTGTTGCCAGGCGACGGCGATACCATCGAGTCGCATCATTCGTCCAGGTGCACCGTGATGTGTCTTCGCAATGCGTCGGAACAAACAAAGGGCGGGATGCATTGCGTCATTGACGAGATGCTCATGCGTTCGAGCATACCTATTGTTGACCCTGCGGCGGCGAGTCGACTCGTGAATCCCCAGGGTTTCGCACCCCGACCTATCGCGGGAGAAACGTACTATTACTTGTAAGCCGCGGAGAAGCACCCTCGGATCCGGGTTATTCTGTGCATGGGAAAATGGGCGATCCGCATGCGACGACAATGTCCTCTGGGGCGAAGATGCTGCGTACGTGTACGCGGTGTACTTGGGGGGTTCTTGGTGATGCCATGTTTTGAACTTCTGCGGTGCTACTGCACGCACTATCGGTCGTAGGCAGTCGTCTGCCGGCTTCTTCTCGTGCCACTACCCAAGGCACCTACTAGTCGTGTCTTAGCGGCATGCGGTGTACCGACGCGTGCATGCAGCACAAGTACGAGCAATACTACGTGTATAGTAGCATACATACATCGTACACCTATGCACTCACACCCAGCAGTAGATCGGCATGCATGTGCATGCATGCGCGTGTGAGGGGAGGGGTAGCCTTTTGCGTACTGTATGCATGTTGGAGGCGAGGCGGCCGAGGTGGACGAGAAGACGGGAGAAGATGCTAGATCATTCCGCGGACCCAGCAGTCCAACAGAACGAGACATGATCGCGGCGACATTGTCACGCAGTTGACACCGTAGAAATAAATCAGCCGGATGAATGAAACAGACGTCGGTCGCTTTGAAGACGCAGGAAGCCGAGGAGAGAACCGCCAACGTTGCTACCCTGTACCTGAGTCTCTGCCGTCGGTGTGGAGGGGGTTTCTGCCAGGCAAGTTGACGGAGTACACGTACAGTACTGTAAATGTAGCAAAGTGCTGCACTCGCTTGGGCTTAGGTGTACAGTACAGGCACATGGGCTTTCTTGCCAACCCACTAGGTGCAGTACTTGGATGAATCTTCCTCCGCGAGTGCTCCGTACTCTGTGCTGTACTCGTAATCCTAACGCAATGGTCGCAGCCAACTTGGTGGTCACTTGGTGTTGAGGCGGGTGGGTGGTGTGCGTGGCTGGCTGGGTGCTGGGGCCCGACAGATGTTCCTGTGGCTAATGTCAGGTACCTCGGCCAATGCAACCTAATGTACCACTAGCACTCTGCCGTGGTGGCATTGTTGAGCGCACTATTATATTCCCCATAGAACCCTTTTCGTCTTGCCGCTCCCATTGGCGCTAGTGCTTTACAATGGCAGATATTCAATGCAAATGTATTAATAGGATTAGTTGTACACGTACGGAGCACACTACATGTACATTGTAATTATTGTAGGTGTACGGAGTAGTGTATTTACTTATTTACTGTACTCTGTACTGTCAAGTACATGCAGCTATTATTACTTGTACAGGGTAGGTCCATCACTTGAACGTCGAGACTCGAAGTTGCGGAGTAAGTACTGTACTTACTGTACAGTACGAACTTGTACTCCGCGATGTATCTGTACACATAAGCCAAGTTCTTACCGTACTTCCACGTACTTGTTTCGAGTATTACTCATGTACCTGTACTTTAGTTGTCGTACGTGTACTGTAGTAAGTAAGTACAGCACACCTCCGAGTACAGTATACTTGCAGTACTGTACATGGTCGTACGTGTAGTAAGTAAGTAATAATACACCTCCGAGTACAGTACACTTACAGTACATGTGCAAAACATCTCGAACCGAAAAAAAAGTCACACAAGCGCCTCCTCGCACCTCGTACGCAAATACCAGCGGCGGGTTTCTTCAACACTTCTCACCAATCCTCCATTCTGACTTGACTCGAGCGATTCAACTGCGGCCATCGATACGCATCTCCAACATGGCGGCGGATGCGGCTTTTGCCGACTTTGACGTGCTCGTCTTTGACATTGGTTCGTAGCCACCCCTCCCGACGTGCAAAGTGCAAACCCGACACCGAGTCGAAACGGTGCCGTTGACGTCCTGAAACCGTCCGTACAGAGGGCACCATCTGTCCCATCTCATTCGTTCACGATGTGCTGGTGAGTTTCGCCCCAGCGTACGAGCATTTGTGCGAGCATTCGCGTCCTGCGAGCACACTTCATGGCCAGGGCACCTGCAGCTACCAGTGCGATGCGAGCCAATGTCCTGATATTCATCCCCTGGCAGTCCAGACACATCCAAAGCTGACCCGAGGACACGCTGCACCCCCAGTTCCCCTACGCGCTAGACGTGCTCACCACGCACCTTGACAGTCAGTGGCAGCTGCCCAGCTTTGCCCCGTATCGTGACGCCTTCCCCGAGGAGTTCCGTGCGGATCGCGCCGCCTTTGAATCACATGTGCGCGATCTGGTTGCGCGGGATGTCAAAGCCCCCTACTTGAAGGCGCTCCAAGGGTACCTCTGGCAGGCAGGCTACGAATCCGGCAAACTCAAAGCCCCCATCTTCCCCGACGTGGCACCCGTCATCTCGGCCGCTCACGCCGGCGGCAAGAAAATACTGATATACTCTTCTGGCTCCGTCGCGGCCCAGAAGCTATTCTTTGCTCACACAACTGCCCAACCTGCCAATCTCACGCCCATGATCGATGGTTGGTTTGATACCGTCAACGCTGGACCCAAAACGGATCCCGCCAGCTACGCCGCCATCCTCTCCAGCCACCCAAACGTCCCACCCGCTCGCTGGCTCTTCCTGAGCGACAATCTCGGCGAGGTCGGCGCGGCCATCGCCGCTGGCATGCGGAGTCTGCCGGTCTCGCGACCTGGCAACCCGCCTTTGCCCGAGAGCAACCCCCTGTCCATGATTGCCATTTCCAGCTTCGGACCTGAAGCTGCTCATCAGGTTCGGCTGTCACTCGCCGCTCCGAACCAGCGGCCTTGACCGAACCCCCCCCCCCATCCTCGCTCGTCTGCGCCATCGCACCACATAGGGGGGCTGGGAATTTCGGACACGAACGTGAGGCTGTGCCATGAGCGCTGAAGCCATGCGCCCATCGACGAAAGCTACCCGATCGGAGCCTTGGGCACGTGACCGCCACAACAGCACAAAGTAGTATGCAATTTGGTGGTGCTGTCATGGTGTCGATGGCCCCGCCTGCTGGATCCTGCCATAATCTCTCAATGAGCGAGCGTGCCAAACTGGCCGGCGAATTCATCTCCGTCTTGAAATGAACAGAGTCGTGGATGGCCTCGAAAGGCGTG
Organism: Drechmeria coniospora; assembly: GCF_001625195.1. NCBI lineage: Eukaryota > Fungi > Ascomycota > Sordariomycetes > Hypocreales > Ophiocordycipitaceae > Drechmeria > Drechmeria coniospora. The sequence goes on along the minus strand of NC_054389.1, from coordinate 11,445,115 downwards.
GCTGCACATTGGACGACGTCAGTAAAAAAATGAACCAAATCGGACAAATATACCAAGACATACATGGATAGCTCATTGGGAAGCAGCACCCAAGCCTGGTGTGCCTGCGTCCCAAGACTTGTGGAGTGCATCCGTAGGCTGATCTGCCTCGTAGCAGTCATGCCGGGCATCTCGATTGGGCCGACGAGACCGTTGGTACCCGACGTCCTTCAGCCGTGACCAAAGCATGAGAGATTGCGTCGCGGACCCTCAGCTTCGCTTGCCATTGGTCTGGGTGAACGGCTTGGCCGATTGACAGGGCGCGACTTGTCCAGGTAGTAGGGAGCTGCGCCGTTCAGGTTGACTGCGTAGGTGGGTGCTTCAGCGTGATGGAAAAATTGTTTCGGGTCCGCCCCGGGTTGATCTCTCGTTTGGTGAACTCTATGGCAGCCGAGGGTAGAGGGCGTGCTTTCCCCCATAAACCGTACGCCAACTTCTGAGTTGACTTGGCCTTGACCAGCTCGTATCCCAACGTTCCCATGAGCTCCTCCAACTTGCCCGCCGTCATGTACCGTGAGTTGTCCAGGCAGCTTCGAGGTAGGACTAGGAAGAGCAATGGGAATGGAAGGCCGCCGGCCGTGTCCCGTGATGGCTTGCCACTGTCACGGAGAAACGAAAGAGTTCGAAGGAGCATTTGGCCCCGGTTCATGGCGTCTGGAACAAAGTTCAGGACCAGGCTCAGCGATATGACGTCAAACTTGTCCGCCTCGGATTCCGGCAGTGGGCGTGCCATGAAGTCTTGCTGTAGAATATTTGGCTCCTGGCTGTTGAGGTCGATATGAACGACGTCAAAGAGGCCACAGGTCGAGCACGCATTGCGCGTACTCAGCGACCCAACTTCGAGCATCGAGGGCCGGCGGCCCAGACCGGCCAGCTCATCGGCCGAAAGCCACTTCAGGAGAATCTTCGACGTGTCGCCTCCCCTCTCGATACTCTGCCCATGGAGACTGGCCTGTTGGTATTGGTTCAAGCCACCTAGTGAGGCAATCTCGGTGGAGATGGCTGCTTCTAAATCCTTGTCTCCATTGGCCGCTGCTTGAAAACGCATCTTCTGTAGTTGGTGATGGTTGTTGATGAGAGTCCGGCTGGCTTTGCTGGACATGGACCGGGCCGACCTAGCCATCGGTGGCCTGCCTGCGGCGAGGCTCTTCAACGATTTCCTCTTCTTGGTTCCCATCGAAACATTTGCCGACAAGTAGATCAAATAACTAGACTTGAAATTCTCCAATAGTTAGAACAGGCTAGATTGTCCAGTGGGGAAATCGAGGCCAGCAGAGCAACCACTCTCTCGTCGAGCAAGCTCATCTTTAGAATCTGCGCACCTAGTGGTTTGGAAAGACAACAACATTGACTGGCATATGTTGACTTTGGCGAGTGTTGAAACGTCATGTATGAGTAGGTAGGAGCCGCCTCATGAGGTTAAATTTACAGCCTCCAAAATCCATTTACCTACTTAATACTGGTTCTCGAAAATGTACTTACCAAGTATAATACTAGTACGTCATATGCTGCAGGAAGGCATTATATCACGTGACATGAATCCACACCAAACTGCCACCAGCAGCATGCTTGGAGGTGGGGAACGCCCCAGCAGCCCTAAGCGACAATTTTGCCCACAGCGGCGAGAAAAAGGTGTTTCTGCGCTGCGATCTTGGACGTCGACAACCTCCGCATCACGACACGACCACCGACACAATGGCCGCCGGCAAGGACACCACGAAAGGCAAGAAAGGTACGGGATAATGACGCTGGCGATGAATTGGATTTCAATATTTGTCCATGGAGCACCAGCTACAACGTCGCCACATTGTTCGCGCATCATGCAGCAGCAGATTTTGCGAGTTCTGAAAAAAGAGCGATTGCTGATGCAACTTCTACTGTAGCCGCCCCCAAGGGCACCAAGCAGGCAAATGCTGCTGCCAAGGCTGCTCTCAAGGGCGTAAGTTTTCTCAAACCTCCCATCCGGATTCTCGTCATCGATGGCTTCGAGGATGCGGACGACCGTCGCTAACCGTCATGCCCTCCACAGTCGCACTCGCACAAGCAGCGCAAGGTCCGGTTGAGCACGTCTTTCCACCGACCCAAGACCCTAGTCGTCTCCCGCGCTCCCAAGTACCCCCGGAAGTCGATTCCCCATCTGCCTCGTCTCGACGAGCACAAGATCGTCATCCACCCCCTCAACACTGAGAGCGCCATGAAGAAGATGGAGGAGAACAACACGCTCGTCTTCATCGTCGACGTCAAGGCCAACAAGGCCCAGATCAAGCAGGCGCTGAAGAAGCTGTACGACATCGACACCGTCAAGATCAATACCCTCATCCGGTTCGTTCCACCTCCATCCGGCCCGCGATCACCCTTGCCTCGTGGCCGGCCGGTGCATGCAACTCGATCGCTGACACTGCAACAGCCCCGATGGTTCCAAGAAAGCCTACGCCCGTCTTACCCCCGACGTTGATGCTTTGGACATTGCCGCGAACAAGCTGTCTCTGGTGTAATCTTGTTACCCCTGGAAGTGACGAGATTTTCTTTGGTTCGGGTTGGTCTGTTATTGGGTGCCGACCCATGGACGTCGGAAATCAAAAGGCGCATTTGATACAAACGCAACTACATTGCAAATGGACGATACAGGCATATCAGGCCACAACTTCATCTGCCGCCGGGCAACCGCAGACTTGGGTGATATCTCGTAGTCTCCTGGACAAAAGACGGAAAGACGCCTTTGGGCAACAATTACGCTCATTTTGGACGCATGAGCGACATGCGCTATTCATGTAGTATTCGCTCGTCCGACTTGCATGTCGATGTTTCCCAACTCGCATGGTACCCTCCCTGGCCTTGCCGGGCTTCAGCGTGAAATTGCCTCCCAACGGCCAGAACGGAAGGCGGTCGTCGTAGTTGGTGCAGCCAACTTATGCCCAAATATATATATACATCGTCCATGGCTGGTCGAGAGACGTGCAGCGAACCTTATGACCGCATGTTGTTGAGGTGTTTGATTGTCAGGAAATTAAGGTCCAGGAAGCGATCGACGCAGTTGACGATACAGCCCTCCTCGGACTTGTCCAGCTTCGAATTTTTGACGTTGCCCGGCATGCACTTTTTCCAGCAGATTTGTGTTAGGTTGTGTGTTTCTAAGCATTTGGCAAGAGAGTGAGCAATGATTCTTGGTATCAAATGGTGCCAGAGGTAGCAACGCAGGAACGAGACGAGGGGCGAAGGGGACAATCGTCGCCGACGAGAGTGCCAAGGGCCAAACGACGAAAGCGGGTCGATGAGTCTCGTAGCAGTGAAGCTGACGATGATGAAGCTTATCCTCACAACGGAATTGCGAGAGATATAATTGGAGGGAGAGGCAACTCACGGGATTGGATCTGTGACCGTTGTTGCTCATTCGCGAGGAACTGGCGGAGGTCTGCTTTGTCCTGGTCGTTGAGCTTCTCGAGGTCGAGATTCTCGACACCTGTCTGCGCCGCGTTCATTATGGTTGAATGGATTGGAACGCGGGATGGGATTCGGAAAACGAGAGGGACGAGGAGAAAACGAAAGTTGTGATGGCTCGCAAGATGGCTCGCCTGATATTTCCTGCTTCAAAACCGGATGTCTTGCACCTGTGTACGCTGCAGGTTCTACCTTGGTCGTCCTGACGAATGGGAGAGCGCAAAAGATTTTCGAGGCCCACTGTTTCCTTTACTGTGCATCCCCCGCGAGTGGAATTTGACCGTCGAGTTCAACGTCGGCCAGCAGGCATCGTACAATAAACGCTTGATTATCCAAGATTATTCGCCTAATCGGTGTAGATAAATAGATCGCAGAGACAGTTGATCATATTTCTCTTCAACAACTCGAATTTGTTTTACGTGCACCCGAGCGAGTGGAGAGGGAGCATGACGACGAAACGGAAACCAGGTCATGGGCATGGCGTGCATGTGCTCCAAGCAAGTGTGTAGCAAGCGACTGCGTACGTAGTTGTAGTTTCCATTCACCTCATTAAGCATTCGAGAGACCGTTTCCACCTCCTTCATAGATAAAAGCACACAACGACTTCGATCCGTCACCTCTCAGATGTAGCGCTTCCATCGTGCCCAGCCCAAGATGAGGGAGCACATGAGAATCATGCAGCCGATGATGCCAAAGAATGGCTCCAGTCGGCCGCTGGCCCCGAAGGGAACCGTCACGTTCATGCCGAAGACACCGCTGATAAGGTTCAAGGGCACCAGAACCGAGGCCAGGAAGGTGATCTTGCTCAGGACACGATTGGTGTCGGTGCCCTGCGAGATGCTGTTGATGGAAAGAGTTGCCAGGTAGTTGCTGTGAGCGCGCGAGAGCATCTTTTCAAAGTGACCGAGGTTCGTCGCCATGGTCACCACGTGGTCCTGGATATCGCCGAGGTACATGCCAATGTCCATGTGCGGCGTCACCTGGTAGTTTTCGTTGCAGCGCTTCGTGAATCCGCGCAGAACATCGGCCTTGCCGCCCAGAAGGCGCAGCAGCGCCATGCAGTTCTTGCGCACGCGGCCGATGGATCGGAGAAAGGAGCTCGAGTCGTCGTGCCGCATGACGAAGACTTCGTCCTCGATGGCGTCGGCTTCGAGCTCGATGGTCCGGATGACCGGGGCGAAGCAATCGACGATGTTGTCGCTGCACGTCATTTCGGTTAGCCGAGGGCACGTTCCGGCAACGGGGACGAGCGGCGGCGGCGGGGGGGGGGGGGGGGGGAGCCTACATCAGAGCGTAGCAGATCCAATCGCTGCTGAGAGAAACGTATTCCTTCAGGGCCGTGATCCTCTTGCGGACCTGCGAGGCATGCGAGTTCGGGGCAAAGCTGAAGCTGAGGGTGCCTTGCCGGAAGACGAGGACGTAGATGTTGAAGGGTTCGTACTCCAACCCGTCAGGTTCCTCGACGACGTTGAAGGACCGGAAGCAGGCGAAGTAGTAGGCCGGGAACAGCTCGATCTTCTCTCGGGCCTCCTGCGTGATGATGTCCTCGACCGTCAGGGGATGGACGCCAAAGGCCTTGCAGATGCCTTGCACCTCTTCCTTGGTGGCACGGTTGACGTTCAGCCACCACACGCCGTCGGCCTCGTCCTTGGGGAGCTCGAAGAGACCGCGGACATCTTCGCCGGGCAGGACCAGGTCGCCCATCTCGGCCGCGTGGATTGTCGACTCCCAGGCGGAGGAGAAGAAGCTGAAGCGGTTGTTGTCGACGGCGTGAGCGTGCAAAGGCTTGGTCGTCGCCTCGGCAGGCGACTTTTCGTTGGCGACGGACTCTTCCGACGGCATGTCCAGAAGATCGCCGTCGATGGTGGCGAGCTGGGCCTTCCGCGCATCGGTGCATTGCGGTCGCAGGTCGTCAAAGGTTTTCGGCATCGCGGCCTCGCGGTCGTCGACGTGGGCGGCCCGCTCGGCGCTGATGAAGTTTTCGAGGTAGTCAAAGTCGATGCGAAGCTCATGGTTCCGATGGCCATCCTGGAGGGGGAAGCAGACGTCCTCCTCAGCCTCCTTGTTCGTCAGCAGGCTTCCGGAGTCGTTGTCGACGGTGCGAGCCTTGCTCCGGTGGCTGCGACGGCTGGAGATGGACATGGATCGACCGACGCCGTCCTCGTGCTCGCACTTTTGATCCGAGAAGGACAGGCCGCGCTCTCGGCGCCGGGCTTGGGCGAAAGCCTTGACCGAGTTCGGCGGCGAGACGGTCCTTCCATCGTTGACGGATTCCACCGTCAGACGACGGCTGTGGCGGATGACCGAGGGCGACTCGAAGCCGTCCTCGTCGATGATGGCCTCCTCAAAGTCACGCACGCGGATCGCGGGCGCCATCTGATCGGCGTCGACGAGGCGAGTGCCGTACAGGGAATCAAAGGTGCCCCTCCGGGGGCGATCCACTCCCGTCATCGGCGTCGACTGGTGGCGGTGGTCGTCGAGCTCTGGGACCGGGGCCACGTATCCGGTGTCGGCCATCATACCGTCGTGGTCGGACATGATGGCGGCCGTGACGCGAGGCGCAAATGCTCAAATCGGTGAGAAGGGAAAGGAAGGCATGCACGACTCGAGCGAGATGCACGGTCGGCGGGAGAGGGGATGGATGCTGAGCTGAGGGCGACAGCGACGACTCAAGGAGAGCAGATCATACTTTGTCCACGCCGGCGAGTATCTGCTCTCGGACGAGTGGTTCCTTCACGCACCCGGCGCGGCCGAGGCGCGCCGAGTGCTAGATGGGAGCAAAACGTTGCTCGAAAGGAAGCTGGCGCTCCCGACGAGGAGTGCACGCACGCTCGGCGGCGGAGGCGACTTTTTTGTGAGACACGGAACCTGTCGGCGGTTGGCCACGGCTCCCAGTTATGGAGGCTTGCTGTTGACTCCGCTGTAGACCCAGAGGCCAGGGCCGAAGAGCGAAGGAGGCGGAAAGACGGAGGCGGCGAGTTGAGCCAACTTGAAGACGGCACGGAAAAGAGACGAGTGTCGAAAGACGACGGGAGGGAGCCGGCCCAGACACTGGCTCGGCGACGTTGTCGAGATGAACGTGGTCGAGGAAATGGATGCCGGCGATGTCTCGTTGGCCTGGTTCCGTGGCAATCTTTGGTCAAGTTATACAATGCTGAATCGTCAAAGGTGCTCCGAGTCTGAAGGACGGGGAAGTTTTTTTTTTTCCGTCGAAATCTCTACGAGGGCTTTTCGTAGGCGGTTGCAATGCCAAACTACCTACTCCCCTCGGCGAGATGGGGTTCCGCCTACTGTGGTGCGTGCTAATTAACGAACAAATAACCACTGCAACACTGTTGGTGCTAACCGACGACTAGTTGTTTTTAGACCCACCCGAAAGCAACTAGTACCATTCATTGTGCCCTCGGATCGCCACACTCGACGCTGTCCCTTTCTACGCGACACTTGTTTTCCCAGTTTGCCTGTGAAGTTTGCTGGCTCGAGGCCGGACGAGTGCGCACTAACATACTTGGAGGCATCCAATGCTCATAAATGTACACTTACTCCTGTGCAATCGTGCATCCACCTGTACTTGAACTCGTGCAGGTGCACTACTTAGGCCCCTGGACTACTACTTTGGTGTACTGTACGGTGAGGGAAAAGTACTGCATTACAGTACAGTACTTGTACGGAGTACTTCCCTACCTTATGGAATACAAGTATTTTACTCGGTACTTTGAGTGAATGTACGGAGTACTGTACAAGTATTCCGCACTGAAGCAAGTACAAGTATTCCGCACTGAAGCACAAGTAATTATTCCGTACTGCAAGTACAAGTGTTCCGTACTGCAAGCACAAGTATTCCGCACTGCAAGTACTCCGTACAGTACAAGTATTCCGTACTGTACAAGTAATTATCAGTACTACAGTACACCTGCTGTAGGTCTCCAATCAATGACGATGACTCCGAACGCTGCCTCCTCCGTTGGATAACAAGGTACCAGCCGGTTGGAAGGAATTGCCGCAGCAGCAGACGTACATGTATATGTGCAGCGCCTGGACGCCGTCTGTACCAAGATTCCAGCACTTGTACCTCGCAGAAAAGTGGAGTACCACCAGCTCTGAACTACAGTAAGTACTCCGTACTTACTGTACAGTACCGTTACCGTACGGACGGTTCTGTACGAACCGGGTCTCGTTCTGTCATCAACGGCCACGCTCCAACAGAGGCCACAAGACAGCCAACATTGAGCATCAAACACTTTCAGCGCTTTTCTATCCGCAACCCACGTTCCCCCCCTCCCCCCTCCGAGGCGGAACTGTACTTTTGCTGCGTGAACCGAACCACCCGCCGACCCGTCGTACCTCGCCATTGCGCTTCTCGGACGTGCCCATTCCCGGCGAACATCATGGCCGAGCAAATCCTTGACACGGTCCGAGATGTGGTAGAGGGCCAGATTGTACGACCTCCGGACTGCAATACAAGCCGTCGCCCCCTGCGAGGCTGCCCTTCCACTCTCCTTATGCAGTTGGCTGACATGCGCCAGGATTTCCATGGCCAACGGCGTGCCGAGAACTTTGCTACGCTGCTCCTCGCCTTATCTGGGGTTCGTCCGAAACGTCGAGGTGGTCATTCTTCAGTCGAGCCTTGTCCGCTAACCCTGTACAATATCGCAGCTTTTGGCATTCAACATTGGGTACTACTACCAAGACATTCGGATGGCTGTGTTCATTGGGCTGGGAGGCACTTTGTTGACGTTCCTGCTCGTCACTCCGCCATGGCCTTTTTACAACAAAAATCCCGTCAAATGGCTTCCCGCTGGCTCTGGATGGCAGTAGGCCAGAGGACTCTCCGGGAAGGATACTGCTCCCAAAGAGCAAGGGCTAGACTGAATAACGAACACACGCATAACCATACGTTGACGGCCTTTCAACACCAACGCCGCAGTGCCACATCTGCTGACATGCTGTGGCGCGACCTGTCCGTCGTGCATGGCGTCTCATAATATTTCGCGTCCACATGGGCCGACTCGCACTGCCGTTCGGAGGGTGCCCCTTCATCGACCGTATTTTTGAAACTCCCAGTCCCTGTTGTCCAAAGGACAGACTGATCTGGCCTTGAGCCATCGTGAAATGCAATGGAAGTGGAAAGCGTGCTGCTGGCGTGTCAGCCCAGGTATCGGGAAAGAAGGCGAGAGGGGTCGGCTTCACATTGCAGATGCCCCATGCCACCGTGCACTCTTCGCTCGTAGCCGAGGCCTGGTTGGCCTGACACTCGATGCCTAGTCACCCAGTCAGCAGGAACTGTCCTCTCCTTGACCCCCCACGGGCACCGGAGGACGCAAAAGCTGGTGGACGCACAAAGATCCATGATGTGGTTTCGGCAGATGGCACAGTTGTCCACGACAATGTCCCACGCCCACAGCGCCACGGCGTTCCACTAGCAACTTTGGTTAACGCTCAGTGATGTCAGTCGGGGGACTGTCAGGTCTTACTCACCTTCTTGACTTCAAACTTCTTCTTGCCCTCGCCCTTCTTCGCTGCCGCGGGGGCGTCGCTCATTTCAACATCAGCCATCCCGATGGGAAGCGAGCCGGTTCGCTTGTGGGACCCTTTGGTAGGGGAGGGGCGCTGGCTTTTCGCGACGCCAACTGCAATATGGTCGTCGGTATCGTGCTATTGAGCCCAAATTAAGCCAACCGGACAGAAGGCGTCTTTGACTGTTTGGAAGCAGGTGTGTATCTCGTGATCGTTTCCAAAGCAAGTGCCCTGACAGGACACGCACGTTTGCGGCTTGATGGTGAGGAATAAAGAGCAGCAGCTGTGTCGACGACGCCGAGCCTAGCTCCGAAGCAAAAGGGCCTGGCGGCAGATGTCGAGTGCGGCGTACGAGGGGGAATCAGGCTATGATCCGGGTTACAGCTTGAGGTGCACTTGACGCCGGTGGAGGAGCGTCACTGTCGTCAATCAAGGGTAGAGTAGATGAGGGAAGTGCACAGTACGCTGCACGAGGAACATTGGCTGATTAATACGAGTCTCTAATATAGGTATCAGTGTTTGACTGGCCTCTCACCCAGCTTACGCAATATTCCAATTGTACTCTGTACATGTACGGCTAAATACGAGTACTTGAGCAATGCACTCCGCACTCCGTACTTTACAAGTACTGTACTTACTCCGTACTTACAACTATACTTGTAGCCGTATAATAAGTAGACGTGCAACCTGGTTAAGAGTGTGTTTCTGCATAAAATCCTTAAAATGCCCAGTAACAGTGCATAATACTAGTACCAATGATTATTGATATTATACTGAACATGCAGAGTAATTCCATACTTCGACATGCTCTGGTCTCCGCGAGGTACGTTTATTGGAGGGGCCATACAAATTAAAGGGCCATACATTGAAGGGCCATAGTGGCATGATACACCCAAAACATCGGTCTCGCCGACTCGTATCCGTTGTATGGCCATGACGTTCATGGCCATGACGTTCTTTCCATCTCCGCCAATCGATCGAACAACGGAGCTCGAGCCGCATCCTACCGGGCTATGGAAGTTCGTCTTAAGCTTCACTTTTTCATCTCTGGTCATGCCCATATTCCCACTGGCGGAAATACAATCGCCAGTCCAAGCGGTGTCGGAACGATGGAACGCGAGCCATCAGAATACGTTGTTGAATTTCTTCATGTCCAGTTTCCTCATCCTCCCAACAGGCTCAGCGCATCCCAGATTTCATCCTTGGGAGGCTCCGATTTCCAGTCTTCATAAGTAAAACCGCCAGTCCAAACGGTTTCCGTCTCCTTCTCGGAACGGCGGTTCGCGAGCCATTTATGCACGGTTCTAAATTTGCTCATGTACATTTTGCTTGAGCCATACGCGCACGTCGCTTCAAGTTCGATGCCTGAAGAAAGAGGACTCGATTAGCTCGCGACGATGATGCTGAATGTAGCTCGGGATAGCGTGGATAAAACGTACCTGCAAACATCCATTTGTCTGTATCAGTCTTGTAGTAGTACGTGTCTTGCAGAAGCATCTGTTGAATATGTCGTAGGTCCACCGTCGCTGTGCCGAACATGGCACGAAGATCGACCGTGTCTGATTTCTTGTCTCCTCCATAGAATTCTTTTACGAGGAAGATTGTTTGCATGCCTGACCCGAAAGTCAAGGATACTTGATCGTAAGATCCAGAAAACAGACCACGTGCCGTCTTGAAGGTAAACCGAAGCTCCTTAATCATGACGCAAGACGTTGTGTACCATTCCGAAGAACGGATGTTAAATGTGGCAACAACCCCTGGATCGTACGGCTGCACGCCCCCCTCCCGCCCCCTTTTGGCCGCTGGATGTTGGTACCACGCATCAAGCGCCCGAAGCTTATCGTATTGCACCGTCAAGCCTGGTGTATCACAGTTTGCGCGAAGCACAATATCTACGCTACCATTAGTCTTTGAAGAACGTCTCCCTCACAGGGTCATACCTTTGACCTTCCACTGATCGTTGCGAATGAAGGTATATTTCAGTCCCTGCGAAATGAGATCAAAAGTATTGATGCTCCGAATATCCATCGTCTCAAGACCAAAGGCTGATTGCACGCTTTCGGCTATCGAGTTCTCGTATCCTGCCGATGGCTGGGGTGCAAGCTCCGTTGTAAAATTACCAGCCGGGCCACGTATGGCTCCATAGATGTAGTCATACGTCCCCGCGAACCAGTCATTCGATAAGGTGATGCCAATCTCGAGACTCTTTATTTTTCTGCAGGTTTGCAACGTTTCCACTCCATGTTTCAGCTTGGAACAGCTGTCCTTGGTAGTATCGCCGACTGTCTCCGCGCGTTTTCTCATACTGCTGGCGCCTAGCCTACTCCCGCCTCGCGCAGCGTTGGAGTCCGGAATGACGAAGGAGACTGTGTTTGACGCGAGGCGTCGAGCGCACTCCTCCTCGACGGACAGGTGGAAGATGCCGTCGACTGCAACGTCGACTTCTGCAGGGTCGATTCTAGAGGGCCCGGGATGGCCTGCAACATGCGGAGAGGGGGCCTGCAGCTGCGTCTCAGGGTCCGCAGCGTCGATTCTGGAGGGCCCCGGAGCGTCCGGATCATGTCGAGTGGGGGCCTGCAACTGCGTGTGAGCGCCTTCCGAGTGCCCCTCTGTCGTTGTCCCCTGCTGCTGCTGTTGATGGTACCGCAGCCGAGCAAGCGTGCTTGTCCTTTCTCGCGTGGGGGGGCCCTCCATTGAGGTGTCTGAATCGCCGTCGGAGCTTTGCCCCGACCGGGTTGAATCGTCGTCGGACCACGGCTCCCAAAAATCATTTAGAGAATTTATAAACTCGACAGCGTCCTCCTCCAAGAATCTATCGGCTGTATCGGATGGGAGGGGGAGGGCGGGCGGGAACAGGCTGGTCGGCAGCGCTGGGACGAGGCTCGGGGTGGCCATCATGGCGTCGATGGACGGCCGCAGTTCGTCCATGAGGTCTCCGGAAGAGGCCTCGAGATCAAGATAAAAATAGAAGGCGTGACAGGAATTCTCTGCCTCCACAGTCATGTCTGTACCCCTAGGATCATCTTGGAAATCCAAGTAGCGAATCCGTAGCGGGTTTCCGGCGTTCCTACATGGACCGTGTTAGCGTGCGACGGTCGTCCACCGATTTTGTCGAGACCAAGGCCTGGACAGATACGAACCTGACGATGACAACATGACCACCGTCACGATTGCGGTTAAAAAAACCGACGCCCATGACAGCCGGTGGCGGATGAGAATGACGCCAGCGCAGGCCCCGTCCGGTGCAGCGGATATTCTGCATCGGGCCTGGTCGCTGCTGTTCCAGAGTGCCCTGGAGTGCTACGATGCGGAAGCGCACGCCGAGCAACTCTAGAGCGTAGAACATGGTGTCTATGGAGATGCCAACCTCTCCACGGCGAGGCAGGGGAATGCCGATGCGATCGGCGAGGGCCTGGGGTGTAGTGCTGAGAAGATGGGCAACGGTGACGAAGAAGCAGGCAGCCTTTTCGTCCGCATCCTGCAACCAGCAGAAGATCTCGTACGCCTCCAGAGGCTGTAGCGGGCTTTCCGTACTTCGGCGGCTGTTGAGCTTGATCTTGTGCTTCGCTACATCGTACCCAACGGACGTTAGCCATGCCTTTCTACGACGGCCACAACGATGTGGGTGAGGAGCAAAGGCACCATGCCAGTGCAATGATGGCAGTCATGATCGGTGCCGAGGTGCAAGAGCTTACCGTTACAGAAACGCCTCGCGGCCGCGTGGCGATTCTGAGACGACCTTTTCCCCACCGTGGGGGAGGCAGGGTCACCTTGGTGCCCGATGACGCTGGCGCCGGCATGCTGAAGGACCAGGACTGAGCTTAGAAGCAGGGCGAGAGAGGAAAGCCTCATATTCGAAGGAACGAGGGGACCCGCGTTCGGACAGCACCGCCAGATGACAACGTTCGAGATGGCTTCACGAACATCGGACGACCAGCGGAGACGGGAACAAACGCGGGATTGTCGTTTGGTGGTTGCGAGAACGGATCAGGCGTAGAGTAAGTAGTCTCAAGGCGTAACCAATACTTGTAGGCGCATGCCTATATATGAATTCATCACTCGCCGGTGCCGATAAGAGCGCAATGGACTCGGCTCGTGGCCAAGCACTGGCTGGTAACTCGAGCGAGCATGAGCAGACGGACGACTGCACACGGGAAAGCCCACCCACCCACTGCCTACCTTGTTGCACCAACGGGTCATGGTGCGTAGTTGGGGCACAGCTCGGCCAGGGAGTGTCGGAGAGGATCGTGTCTCTGCATGACGGAGGTAATACCTACATGTTGGTGCAGATGGCATGCACCGTGCAGCAGCATAAACCAAACCATCCCACCTCGTTCACACGTACTTGCTTTACCCAGTCTGTAGTTGCCAACTACCGGCAGGTACAACTACGCTGTACGGAGAAGGTACTAATTGATTACTGCGAGTAGGTACCTAGTACGGTATTGCTGTTGGACTTATACCTACATAAGTAGGTGCCTACTGTATTACTACCTAGGTAGTTGTGGAAGTAAGTACTTGCTCTGTACTTGGTGCCCAGCACTCCGTACACTTCATTCCATTAAACTACCTAGGTACCTAGTATCCGTACCTAGCACTTTGCTCGGTATGCACACGCGGATGCCTAAAGGTGAACGTACGCATGCTCGCACAAGCACTAATTACTTACTAGGTGTACTGAAGTATGCACCCTCGCTGGTACTTCGATCTAGAAGTTAGCAGGTCGAATACTCCGTCCAGTATATGCGAATATATCTGTATCGCCGTTCTTGAAGCCCCCCTCTGGCAGTAAGCATCACTGTACTTGGGACAGTGAGTGGGGAGATGAATTAGTGCTTTTTGCCCCCACTGTACTACGTTCCTCTATGAGGTGACCGCTAATTGTCGTCGGGAACACGCTCATGCTATATGGCATGCAATCTTCAGGGCATGATTCCTTAGGCTGGCGCCAAAACGGTACATGCACTTACAATGACTCTAGACAGCGCGCCGACGAGAACAGGTGTGCCTCCAGATCTCCCGAAAGGCACTCTTCACCATACATGCGAGATCTCGCAGGCACTGATAGGTACAACCACGTCGTCATGAAGGTGGACGATGGCATTTAGCAACAGCTCATGGAGGTTCACTATTATTAATACTAGATCCTGCAACGGCTCGAACCTACCTGTACATGTACCTACCGTATGCCCCTTGGCCCGAGAGCGAAGAGTACCAGCAGACTACCAGCAGGCTGCCAGCAGCCGACGGCGTCGTCACCGCCGCAGACCTAGGGTACAACCGGTGCACAAAGAAGTGCAATATATTCGCAGTAGTAACTGCAAGCAGAACACTGGAAGAATGGCGCCGCCGACCCCAAGGCCCTGTGCAGCAGCCGCCGTACGACTTCCACGTGACTCAACCGAGGATGAGCCGCGTTCAAGGATGCACTCGTCCGAGGACTGGGCTTGACCGTCGATCGTTTCCAGCGGAGGCAAATTACTTCTTCTTGTCAGCCTTGACGTGGCGATTCATCCGACAACAGGGTGCTCGGGCACTTACTATCAAGTACCTAGGTAGCAGGTATGGGGAACTGCCTATGCATGGACCACTCCAGACGGAGGATGACTGAGGGAATAACCGGCATTTGCTCCCCTTGGGATGCAGTGAAGAGCGAATGTCGGTGTCAGTACTTCGTACGTGTCGCACGGAATACTTTCTACTGTACGGAGTACATCTGCCAAGGGAAGTACGAGTAAGTCAGCAGGTGGATGGTACGCTCTGCTCACTGGTACGAGGTTGGGTCCGAGATGACTGATGTGAGTGCTGATAACCGGGTGTTGATGCCAAGGTTAACTTACAAGTAAGTACTGTACTTGCACAGGGGACACAGGGGACACAGGGGACATGGGGGACACGAAGACGCTAGGTGACCAACTTGGAGGCCATTATCCCATCGTTGCAGCGGGACCTAGCGGGACTCTGCCGAGATCGGGCCCCGCTATTATTACCGTACAACTACCGCAAACACTTGCACGGTTTTGACTGCAATGCAAATCGCCACTTCACATGTGCAGTATTACTTCTCCCGCACAACGATATCATATCGTCCGAGTATGACTGCAAGACGAAATATTGCCGCTGATCAACTCTTCCGTGGATGGCCAAGCAAGGTGGGCTCGTGACCTTTGGATTTTCTGATAATGGCAGCAAGCTCGCGCGACCATGCCGGCCCCAGACAATCCCGCCTCCTTCCGACAGCCGTCCGATGATTTTCGGCCAGCTACTCCGAAATGTTTTCGTGGATGACGATGACGATATTCTCGGGCTCATCGACGGAGAATTTGCCCACGCCGGACCAACACAGTCGTCCTCCATCCGCCACGGTGGTTGCTGCCTGACACGACAGCCATGTGCCGGCGTCTACAAGGGCGAAACCGGCTACCGACATGACTTTCGACGATGGAAGGGCGGAGAAAGAGACGGACACCGCTTCTTTCTTCCCACCTACTTGCGAGAGAGCTGGCCGACCGGTCACTTCTGGCTCAACCATGCCGCTAGAAAGAGCTGGGCCATTGATGTCATCTACCGGAAATACCTTGGCGAGTGCAACTGAAAATGGAGGAATCAAAGAATCGAGTACCGGTCGGGTGGGACGTTGCCGAGCTGAGGAAGCGATAACCTTCTTTTTGGGTTTTCAAGCTTGATGGCGCATCAACCTGGCTGGTCAACCATGTCAGCTTGCGGTCTCGCTACCGTTTCACTTGCCTGTTCATGTGTAGGTGTAGGTGCAAGTGCAAGTGCTCATGCTCAGTCATTTTCTGCAGGGACTTGTACTGTGCAGTATACAGTCATGGCGGCACTGGGGGATTATTGCTTGCATTGCAACATTTGCGTCCCAATGTCTCGCGGGAATTCGTATGGATACAAATGATGCGTCATGAACGGACTGACTTTGGTCCATGCCAGGCTCACTTTTCAAGTACTAGCTAAGTGCCATAGTATAGGCATCACCAGCACTCGGTATATAAAGCAGCAACTCCCTTCGTAGCGTTTAAGCTTCTCGGCGGGAGTAGCACATGCACGCGTCTGTCATCATTCAACCATTATGATGCGTAGCTGGGGAGACTCGACGCTAAGCGTTGTCGCGTACGATGTACCCCGTACTCACTACTTAAACACACTACATGTACTTACACCTAGGTGAATGTACTCCGTACACCAACAATTAAATACTTACTTCTTACTCCGTACAGACTGTATTATTACTTGGCTGTACAAGTATTGCATGCACGGAGTGCTTCGGTACTTTTACGGAGTAAGCAAGTAATGTACGTACTTACACCTGACGTACTGAACTCTGTACAGTAATACAGATTGGCTTCCATACAAGTACGTATACAAGTACGCGAAACATGCACATGCGCACGTGTCAGAACAATACATGTACATGTACGGAGTAAGTACTCCGAAAGTACGGAGCGGAGACTGAATTTGCCTACTTACAAATCTCCGTATTCGTACTCGTACTCGTACTCGTAACCGTACTCGTGACCGTACTCGCACAGATAGCCTACCCGAGGAAGAAGGCATTTGCATTAATATACATCGAAAAATGCTTGCCAGACAAAGTACAAGTACTCGGGCGTAGGTCGCTCGTCCGATGACGCTGGGGCAAGGATCATGCCATTCTGTACGATCGGAACGCCGTCGCTCCGGACCTAGCAGAGACGGATTACTATTACTAGGTACTTAGTAGCATGCATTAATGATGGGAGGCCGGGTCTAGGAGTCGAACGAGAACCCGTAGTCGCATTTAATCGCCGCGCGTCTCGTCCGCTGTGTACATGTTTTGTCCATACAATTCGACCAAAAACATCTCCGTCCACCACGTCAATTTACCTCCTCCTCTCCCCTGAACGCTCGTCCGCCGTGCTGGTGCCCCGTTCATCCTTTCACCCCGTACTCGTCCGGACACTTGCTCGCGCTTGCTCCTCCATACAGTACGCCCTCCTGTGCCGCAACACCATACGTACACGGTAGAGCACCAAAGTCCAAGTGTACACACCGCATGTTCTTTAGTCTGGCGCCTTACTACTAGCGAGTGGCCCTCCAACCTTCCACCCTCGACGTCGATATCCGCCGACGTTGCGAGCCGGGCCCGTCCTTGTCCAGAGACACCATTTGGCTTCGCGAAGCAAACCTCGTCGCGAAAGCCGAAACCTGTGGCTTGCGGTGCGAATTTTCAGAACACCGCAACACGATCGGCAACCCCCCACGACCAGCAACCCCCCACGACCGGCAACCCCCCACGACCGGCAACCCCCCACGACCAGCAACCCCCCACGTCCAGCAACCCACCACGACACGCCAAACATACACCACACGAGCAAAGCCAAGCCGTCACCGAACCGCGACGTATCGCGTCCGTCCTGCTGCCTCGCACCACGTCGTGTTCCATCGCGTCCGCAGCCTCTCGCCGAGCTGAGAAGAGCAGCAGTCCTGTCCAAACATAGCATTCCTCGACTCGGTGCCTGCGCTGAACTGTTCGCTTCAACATGGATATCGTCCTCGAGCTCACCGACACTTTCCTGGCCGACTACGCCTACGCGTACCTCTTCCCTGCCCGCCCGGCTCCCTACGATTTCCCCCAGACGGCGGCGGCCAATGCCTCGGCCGAGGCCTTCTCGAACTGGGTCTACACGCCCGCCACCAAGTTCCTTCAGTTTCAGCCGTCACGGGCGGCCTACATGACCTCGTTACCCCGCGATGACCCCTATCGCCAGGTAGTGACGCTGTTCTTCATCACGTGGTAAGCCTTCTCTCCCCTCTCGCCCCCCCCCCCCCCCGGCCGTCGTTTCTTGGCCATTTATTGAGCGAGAGCGAGAGAGCGAGCATGGAGCAAAAGTCTCACGGAGCGGCGCTGACCTCGCCCGACTCCTCTGCCTTCAGGATCTTCGGCATCATCGTTTACTTCATCTTCGCAACCCTCTCCTACTACCTCATCTTCGACAAGCGCACCCTCCACCACCCCAAGTTCATCAAGAATCAGATATGGCTCGAGATCAAGCAGGCCAACAAGTCGATGCCCTTCATGGCCGTCTGCACCGCCCCGCTCTTCCTCCTCGAGGTCCGTGGCTACGGTAACCTCTACGACACCACCGACGAAGGCCCCGGGCTGTGGTACAACTTCCTTCAGTTTCCCCTCTTCCTTCTCTTTACCGACTTCTGCATCTACTGGATTCACCGATATCTCCACCACCCCCTCGTCTACAAGCACCTCCACAAGCCTCACCACAAGTGGATCATGCCCACGCCCTACGCGAGCCACGCCTTCCACCCGCTCGACGGCTTCGCCCAATCGATTCCCTACCACCTCTTCCCCTTCATCTTCCCCCTCCAGAAGCTCGCCTACGTCGTTCTCTTCGTCTTCGTCAACTTTTGGTCCATCCTCATCCACGACGGCGAGTACCTCACCAACAACCCCGTCATCAACGGCGCCGCCTGCCACTCGCTGCACCACTCCCGTTTCGAGGTCAACTACGGCCAATTCTTCACCGCCTTTGATCGCCTTGGCGGAACCTACCGGATGCCCGAGGCCTGGATGTTTGAGAAGGAGAAGAAAATGTCGGAGAAGCAGTGGAAGAAGGAATCCGAGACGGTCGATTCGTTCGTCAAGGAGATTGAGGGTCACGACGAGCGCACCTACGACCTGCACCTGACATCCAAGAAGACGAAATAGGCAACGTGAACGCGCGAGTCTGCTTTGCGCCCGTTGCCGTGTTTATCATGTTACGAAGCATGAACGTGGATCGCTTTTCCCACCGTCGATCGGCATCGACAGGCGGGCAAGGCTGCATGCAATTCTTTCTGTGCTTATACTTATTACTATCGCCCCTTGAGTCGCAACCTGCCACTCAATGATGTCGAAGCGGGACGACGGCGCGTTGATACGAGATGATGGGAATCATGGAGATGTTATGAATTGTATATTCCAAACGCAAGGCAAGGCCGGTCGCCTGCTGAAGCAACATCGTTACATCCTCCGTCGGCTACTCAAGCCATTCTCTGCCTTTACCCGATCCTGGTCCGGGAAACGCCGCGGCCAGGATGGGGTCGAGTGTGGCGCATCCAGGTCTAAACGGAAGCGCAATGGGTACTGTTGGCGGTTTCGTATGGAGCTGGACCATGCCGGCATGAACCTGCCATGCCTCGTGAAGGAAAGAAGTTGAAGGAAACGAACGGGTGTGAACGGCCTCATGCCTCGCCGCCAGTGTCACGGAAATGCACGCAGTAAAACAAGAACATGGAAATAAGAAACGTCCATCCTTCGCACTCATGAGAAGCTGACAAACTTTGGATCCCGCGGTCGCCCATCCGGCCCGATGCCGTTCTGCTTGAAACGAGTCTCCATGTACGCCTTGCGGGCCTGATCAAACGTCATCCGCCTCTTCTTCATAATCTTGAGAATTTCCGCCTTGCTCGCATCATCCAGCCCTGCGCGGCTGTCGCCTGCCTCGACGTTGCCGCTGAGGTCGAAGTTGCTGCTCGACAGCCCCGACTCGATATCGCCGGCGAAGCTGCCGGGGAGCCGCGAGTAGATGTACCCCGCGCCGGGCAGGTGCACGTTGGGGATATGCTGGCGCCAGTAGGCTCGGGTGAGGATGAGCGCCGTCGCCGTGACGATGAAGAACAGTGCGACGCTGGCTAGAATGTAGGCCATGATTCGCCGTCTGGATAGGTTAGACGTCGTAGACACGGGCAGACCCGCTCATGATAGACACGAACGCCGGTAGGTGATACTCGTCGACCGTGGGAAAGATTGCGCCAGCATCCGTTTGCCGGAGGGAACCTGCAACTGTAGGGTGGACAGCGGAGAGGGATGCGAATGATGGCGATGGTCACACGTTTGGGTTGGCACGGAACACGTTTGGGGGAGAGGCTGCGCCGCCAGTGGTACGTGTACATGCATACGTAAGTAATGACTTGTGCAGGTAACAGTACGCCGCACAAGTACTTTGGTAAGTACAACTTCATGGAACTACTTACTGTACTCCGCACTCCCTACCACTACAACTGCAGTAACTGACAAGTAATAATTAACTATCAATAATAAATACAAGTGCTATGCAGAATCGAATCGATGGAGAAGTGTACACTGGGTACATGTACATGTAAAAGCACGTATTGCTTCGGTGGAAGTAATTATACTGTACTGCACTTACAGTACAAGTGTTATGATACTAGGCTTTGCCTAATAGAGCTATGTCCTAGGATAGAGTCACGTGCGGTAGCACGTGACTCTATCCTATGACTAAGCAGGCATTGGAGTATAAGTACTCCAATGCCTAGTACCTTGAGTTAGTGTTCCGTAGATTTCTTAACAACTATTTCCGACCACTAGATACTGGTAGTACTAGTGACTCCATAACAACAAGTGAGTAAGTACAGTACGTACCAAGTAGATGTACACCGTACGGAGTTTGGTGTTCTGGAAGCAATTATACTGTATTATTACTGCTCTTGCAGTACAAGTAAATACTAAGTGCAGAAAGTAAGTACCAAGTAGATGTACCCGGTACGGAGTTCTGTACTCCGTACGGAAGACCCTGTATTGTATTTACAGTAGTAAGTATTTAAGGAAATGTACTCCGTACAGTAGAAGCATGTGCTAAATACTGTACTTCCTACTCGTACTACTTAAGTAAGTACCAACTAGATGCCAACTAGATGCCAAGTACTCCGTACTCACTAACGCTCCACATTTCTAGCCTGTACCTTCGCTCACCCTACTCTTGTCGCAGCGCACATTCAATCGACGGTGACCCACCAACGCCCATTCACATAACACCAATAGGCACAACTCGAGTACAGAGTTGATGCACTAACTGGAATGCGGTAGTTAAGCGAGCCCACACTTCCCGGTTTCTCCTCTATCAATTTCAAGGCCTTTCCGAACTGAAGTATCGTGAGATTCTTGAAACGGCGTCGCAAATCACCGAAACCAGACACAATGGCTTCCCCTGCACTCCCCAACATCTCTGCGGACCTCATCTGGGAGATTGTCCGTGAGTGTAACCCATCAGCTGAGCCGGAGGCTTGGACGCGACGGACAAATGCTGATGGCGAAACGTGCGCAGGCAACAACAACTCGTTCCTCGTCAAGAGCAACTGCGCTGGCGGCGTTCAGTTCTCCCGGGACCCCTTGAACCTGACCAACAAGAACTCCCGCAAGGTATGGAAATCCGTCCATTGTTTCGACCTGTTTCATTTTGGCTCCTGTGCGATCCATGTGCTGACTTTCAGGGGTGCAGCATGCCGGTTTCGTCAACGACAAGGTAGATCACGACCCGAGGCGGCGGAAATCTCACACGCGAGGGGACGAATGCTAAATCGTGAATGACCAGGCCATCGGCGTCGTTGCCAATGAGAAGGGTGGCGTTACCGTGATCAGCAAGAAGACGGCCAACCCCACGAGGCCCGCCCAGACCTTTGTCAAGGCCACGTATGGCGGCAACAAGTCCAACCGCAAGTGAGTTGGCAAATGACACCATCGCTGCAGCTTGCCGTTCTTGACGCTTACCGTGTCGCTTCAGGAGCTACAAGGCCGTTGCCAACCAGGCCGCCAAGTCTGGCTACCGCAGCGACCTGAGATCCGCCGCCGTCGAGCGCGTCTCCGCCATCCGCCGAACCCAGCTGCCTGTGAAGGCCGACCCCGAGCCCAAGCTGCGAGGCAACAAGGCCAAGAAGGCTGCCGAGTCGTCGTAACTGACGATTGTGGACAGGGAGGAGGGTGTTGGGGGTGCTCGGAGGAAGTGCAACCGCTCTCAGTAGCCTGGCACCACCTACCGCGCGCCTAGGTACGGGGGATAGACGCTTGTCTCGAGCGTCGACCGGGTCAACAGGTCTCTTGATGGCGACGGGCCTTTGCAAATCGAGCTCGATCTCTACCGCAAAAGAGTCGTGATCACGCCCTACGAGGCGTATGAATAGAAAAGAAATATGTCTCCAATATGTACTGTACATCAATGGCGGTTCGGCAGGTTTCCGTGGAGCCGAGGCGACGCGGAAGAATCCAGAGGCTGTTGTAGGACGAGCGCGACCGACCGACAGTAGGACGTGGACCTGGTCACCGAGCTACCGTAGTCCTTGGACTTGAGTGGTAGCAAGCAGCGAGCAAGTACGGAGGCTATGTGCAACTATCCAGAGCTCCAAACGGAAGCTTCAACATGTGTTCCAGAAATGACTCAAAACGCCCAGGTTCACAACGATGAGGGAAGCATGGGCGAGGGACCTACACGTAAGTAAGCGCTGGAGAAGCACATGCCAACCTTGGCTTGTTGGTACCTCGAACAAACTCGGCTGTGATCGAGTCTCTGGTCCTTGCGTGCTCTCGGGTATATGGAGCAATTACCGGCAGGTGGAAGCTGCTGACGCGCTTCTGCCTCATCTCCATCCTCCGATTGGCGGTCGCTTGTTCCATGCTGCCCCCCTCCTTGTATTATTATCGTACTTGTACTGTATCGTACTTGTACTCTACAGTACAGGTACTGTACTCCGTCCGTCCGTCCTTGCGCTAATGCCGTACCTACTCCGTACTGTACTTATCATTGCACTACCGGTAACTTACCCCTCCATAATCGCCCGACGGGTACTCCGTACTCCATAAGTACACCGAGCACGGGCATAATGTTACCTCGCACTGCAACAGCTCTTCCTCATTTTTCATCTTCCCTTCAGCTCCTCCTCCTCCTTCACCCTTCGTCCTCCAGCTTGTCGTCATTTACTTGAAGCGGGAAGAAAACCCATCGCTTGCCTCACCGTCACGCGCAGTATTGTGCTATCCGCAAGACAGTTCTAAATTCCAAACGCTCTCGATCAACCCAGTGTCAAAATGGTCAAAGCTGGTATGGAGCTTTCCTGCCGTCCAACCCCGCTTCCCGTTCGCTTGCGTTGGCGATGTCGGAGCTCTTCCATGACTGGACTGACATACATCTTCTCGATGCAGTTGTTGCAGGTGCCTCTGGTGGCATTGGCCAGGTTTGTCGAGCCCAACTTGACTGGGATTTTTATTGTGCAATTCCTTCGGATCGATTCAATCATTCGGCTAACACGTCCTCCGTGACAGCCCCTCTCGCTGCTCCTCAAGACCAGCCCTCACATCGATGAGCTCGCCCTCTACGATGTCGTCAACACCCCCGGTGTTGCTGCTGACCTCTCTCACATCTCCTCCCCCGCGGTACGTTTGCCTTGGGTCGACGCATGGCTTGTCCGGGCCCTGGTATCGCTGACAGTGGTTGTCGTAGACAATAACGGGTTACCTCCCTGCCAATGATGGTGCGAAGGCTGCTTTCAAAAATGCCGACATCATCGTCATCCCCGCCGGCATTCCTCGTGAGGCAAACCGAATGATTGTGCGGAGCTGGCACGATGGCTGACGACTCATTTCGTAGGCAAACCTGGCATGACGCGTGATGATCTCTTCAACATCAACGCCGGCATCGTCAAGGGCCTAATCGAGGTTGCTGCCGAGGTGGCCCCCAAGGCCTTCATCCTCGTCATCTCCAACCCCGTCAACTCGACGGTGCCCATCTCCGCCGAGGTCCTGAAGGCCAAGAAGGTCTTCAACCCCCAGCGTCTCTTCGGCGTCACCACGCTCGACATTGTCCGTGCCGAGACCTTTGTTGCCGAGATTACCGGCCAGTGCGAGCCACAGAAGCTGACGATTCCCGTCATCGGCGGTCACTCTGGCGAGACCATCGTCCCTCTCTTCAGCAAAGCTTCTCCCAACGTCAACATCCCCGACGACAAGTATGATGCTCTCGTCAACCGTGTTCAGTTCGGTGGTGATGAGGTTGTCAAGGCCAAGGACGGCGCTGGTTCGGCCACACTCTCGATGGCATACGCCGGCTTCCGGTGCGTTTACTCGGGATGATTTGATACCCGCCCGTGGGGAAAATTGCTGATGATTTCCCTCAGCTTCGCCGAGAAGCTCCTCCGCGCCGTCAAGGGCGAAAAGGGCCTCGTTGAGCCTAGCTACGTCTACCTCCCTGGCGTTCCTGGCGGTGACGTCATTGCCAAGGAGACAGGCTGCGATTTCTTCTCCGTCCCCATCTCTCTTGGAGTATGCCCAACCCCCTCCCCCCTTCCCTCCTGCCATTCATGACGGGAGCGTCTGACTAACCGCTCGATAGCCCAACGGTGCTGAAAAGGCCAACAACCCCCTGGAGGGCATCACGGCGAAGGAGAAGGCACTTCTGAGCAAGGCCGTCGAAGGTCTCAGGGGCAACATCACCAAGGGCATCGACTTCGCCCACAGCCCGCCCCAAAAGTGAACCACTACCCCGTTCCCAACGAGCTGCACTTCAAGTGAATGGTGGCTTCTCCGAAAGGCAATAGCTATACCGCTAGGCTCAATATATTATTGGGGGGCCGTGTTGCTGATGTTGTCCTCCATTTCATAGGCTGTGAAGTAGTCCCCCATCATTCAACCTAGTGGCCCGTGGCCCAAGAGCTGGTAGTGGTGACGGTGGCGTGTAGGGACATCCCAGACGGTGATGCGGGTGCTCCCGGTAGACGTGCGTGCGCCGTACGGGGTCGAGTCCGAGGACACGGGAGCCAAAAGTGCCTCGACGGGGGCACGACTGTAAACTTTGGTAATTATGATTTGGAAAGTATGGTTTTGATCTGGAAGACGGCGCCCGGAAGCTCGTGTATCTCCGCCTGAACGGTGGCATTGATTCCCAATGATGTCAGTGCTCCCCGTACGACACCGCAGGGAAACCACAAGAACTAGAGGATTGGTGTGTAAGTATGATTTGGCAAAGGTCGAGTCGCTGTGGTTCAACGTACTGGTTGCGCGCGGACAACAGCCTGACCGCCTGCTTCTGTGCTCATTCTCGAAAAGGGGCGGAAGACGTTGTCTGTGAGCACGTAGACTCCCTGCTGTTGCGTCAGATGCAGATCGAACGCCGAGCCATGGTACACGTGATGACATACCCGGTGGTTTGTTTTCAGATTATCGATGTTCTTGCCAAAGAGGAGCGACCAAAGGTCTTTGCACAGAAATTTGACCACGTCGAGCGTGTCGTTGAACTTTGGCCTATCTCTCGAAAAGCTGACGAGAGAAGCCCGATCCTGTTAGCTCGGAAGGGGACTGACGACGCGTGCGAGGCGGACGGCTGGAAAGCACAACCAGACTCACCGTTCAGCAAGGCCTTGGCCAACCCGGTAGCCTAGGCTTTCGAGCCGAAAGTGCACCGAGTCCAAGGCCTCGTCCTCCTCGTCGAGCTTGCGCGGCGCAGAGGAGGCTGATGCCGCCATGACCGAGTCCGATATGACGGCGCGGTTGCTCATGGACCCTCCTGCCGAGGTCGCTGGCCCAGAGCCGGCGATGGCAATGCCGTCTGAGGTTTGCGGCGGCGGCGACGGCGAGGAGGGGGACAGATCACGCTCATGGGTGACGCGGTAGGCGAGAGGGACAAGCTCAATCAGGAGGAAGTCGAGACACGACGAGGAGAGAAAGGTGGCGGTCGGGTCGGACGAGTTATAAGGGGGCATAACCGGGTCGAAAGACATGATGATCCGAAGGGTTGTCGGCTGGCTTGGGAGAACGGCGGTGGAGAATGACGATGGAGAGAGGGCTGGGTACGGGGAATGTCGACTGCCTGTGTTCTGTCGTGCCGGAGCGGAGAGTGGACTGATCGGGGGAGAACTGAGACGGAGATGCGAAGGAATCCGAGTTGGCGGCGGCCAGGTGACGAAGGGCTGTCGTTGGGTGTGTGTCTGCACGGAGTAGTATGTCGTCCTTTATCCAGGAGCTCTGATTACAGTACGGAGTACAGTTGGTGTTGATACTACTCCGTACGTTAGTAAGTATTAAATAGTAGTTGGTACTCTGTACATGCTACTGTGTACTTGCTGTACTTAACGACAAGTACAGTAGACATTACAGTAGGTATACTATCAAGTGTTACTGTACTGTAGGTATTCCAACTGATAGCTTAGTAAGTATAAGCACTGTACTCAAGTAAGTGTACGAGTACTCCGTAGGAACGTACCTAGTACCTAGTGCTACGGAGTAATACAGTAATACAGCACGCCTAAGCAGGTATTATAACCAACCATGCATGTACTGTAAAAGCACGGAGAACATGTTGTACTTAGGGACAAGTACAGTACTGCGGACCAAGTACTTGTACACTTACTCGCACTGTACTGTAGGTGCCATACCAGACATCAAAGTCAGATAGTCGCTTCTCTCGTCGATCAACCACACCGGCTTGAACCAAAGGATTGGAGAGCCTCGGGTTCATGCGCAAAACAGCAGGTATTCTCCACGCAAAATGCTCCGAATCTCTGACTGATTAGGAAAGTGAGAATCCCCGTTGCCTGCCTGTGGATCGTGAGCATCGCTGTACGCAGCCATGACCTAGTCGAGAAGGCAAGTCGCTGTATTGAATTTTACCTCCGTCCGCCGTCAACGCCTACGCAGCCTCGCCAATATGCACAATAAAAGAACAATCAAACACCGATCTTCTTGGTACTCAGCCTGTAGCAACCGGACCAGCCTTTTTGTGTTTCGCTGACGGGGCGACCTGGCATCGCATTCCTTCGTCTTCTTGCCTATGGGATATCCCTCCATCCGACTAAAGGTCCCGGTAGCCAGTCGGGGATTGGCTCAGGAAGCCCAAGCTGCTGTCATCGCGGACGCCATTGGCCGCCGTGCCCTGTCTTTTCCGCGGTCGTTGGATGGGCTCATCGTCGTCCGAGTCTCCCGTGAGATCAATGACGGCAGGTGCAGGCCGCTTGACGCTTGTCGAGGCAATGCCTCGCGGCGCACCTGTGGAATCCCCTCTGCCTCCCGACGCTGGCGTGCCGACACCGGGCGTCGTAGCCTGCTTGGGCGTCTCACCCCGCCACCCGGTCCCGGTGGCGGTCTCGAGCTCGACGAGGTCATCGTCGTCCAACGACGAACCGTTCCTTCCGCCCGTGTGGTCATCCTGGGCCGTATTCTGGGACCACCTCCCGTTTGGCTCGATAGTCACGGCCTCCAGGCCACTGGGAGTGTTGTCGAGTATGTCCTTCACATACCTAACGCTTGTGGTCAGTCGATACCGTCACGAACCGGCGGCGCAACATCGGCATTCTCCACGTACTCATCCACAGCAAGCTGGTCGAACGGCGCCGACTTGCTGCATATTGGGCATATCCACTGCGGCCCTTGTTCTTGAAGCTGGAGGTATGACGTTGCGTCGAAACACTGGATGTGTGTGCAGCTCAGGCTACGACAAGGTATGTCCAGCCGCATGTAGGACAGAGGGCATTTCAGCGACAGCACCTGCGACGTCGCGACAACATCAGGATCCTGTGCCTTTTTGTTCACTGGCCGATGATCAGCAAAGGTCATCCGTGACGGAATCCTCGGGTCGGTTCTGCACGTACGCTCCGCCACGACGGACGCTTTTGGAATACGACGTCGCGTAGAGACGGTCGACACCAACTCGGTCACCGAGCTCGTCTTGCAGAGATAGGCAGCGATGTAGAATTTCTATGACGGTAGCCGTCAGCGTCGGGCTCCCGGCGGAACAAACGAGACTGCTCGAAGCAGTGGCGAGCGCTCACCTTTTGCGTCAGTGCGTAGGTGAATTCGACGTTGTTCACATAGCTGGGACGCAGGCGGAGCCTGTCGGTGATTTCAACCGGTCTCGTCGACCCCGGCTTGTTCTTCAGGCCACGCAGGTTTGCCTTGACCTCGCCGCCGTTCACCCTCAGCTCCGACTGGTGGGGGAAGGCGACGTCCTGAACGCCGTTCGGATCGCTGGCGCAGAAGATCATGACCTTGTATGACTTGTCGTCTACGCAGCGCTGCAGCAATGGGCTGTCGCTGAGCTTGACGGGTATCGTGACGGAGCTTCTGTGCTGCGACATGACTGAGGGTAGAAGGCGTGCGTGTCAGCGGCAAGACACGGACGTGTAGGGGGACCGGTGCAGGTGGTGGCATTGCGTTACCTTCGCAAATTCGCATCGCGCTGATCTGGGTCTCGATCTGATAGAATGGGCTTGACCGAAAAGATAGAGTCGGCGCGAGCGCATTGTAGGTGGCACCGGGCACGGCGCCGTTGGCCGAGTTGGCACTCGCATGGTAGCCTCGTTGCTGGTACGCATTTCCCGAGTTGTACGAGGCCATGGGGGCCGCAAACGGGGCTGACAAGGAGGCGTGAGTTGAGGCCGAGTTGCCACTATAGGCAGCGGAGCCCCTGGACGAGGAGCTCGGTCGCTGAGCGACAGCATTGATGATGCTTTGACGGACCTGATGGAAGCGAGATACGTCGTTGGCGTTGACGGTTTCTTGAATGACTGACGTCGCACGACGGTCAGTCAGCAGGGCGAAAACAGCATCGACGGGGACAAAAGGATGGAGGAAGCGGTCAAACGAATCACAGAGACTCACGATCCTGTATGCGGCGCTGGAGCTCGGCCTTGACGCCGGTGCTCTTCAGTCCGTTTACCTGGCAGACCGAGGACAGCTGGCGGTTGAACAGCTGGTTGCCCTGCACCTGCCGCATCAGAGCCGACGCCTCGCTCCTCGAGATGGAGCTGGCGGGAGACGGCATGTTCGCGGCAGGGGCCGGCAGGGACAGGGGCAGGGGCAACGGCAGCGTGATCGCGGTGGTGGAAACGAGCGGTGTCGCAGTAGGCGGTGCCGGGCGAAGCGCAAGCGCAGGAGCCGAAGTCGTCGTTGCTTGAGGCAGTCTGATGGGAAAAGCCGAGGCGAGCGGCAACGTGGGGCCCTAGCTCTCGCACCACCACGTTCGCGACGGCATGACCTTCAAGGCATCAAAGCAGGCGGGCCAGCGCAGGGCGAGGGCGTGGAGGTCCGGCCCGTGGCTGGGTGAAAGCAGCTCGATGGACGTTGGAGGCGATGGCGCGTGCAACAGTATGAAGGAAGGGGGGTGGTTTGTGCTCTCGTTTATCGTCGATCGTCGATCGCCGACCGTCAGGCAAGGTGCCGTTCCGCTCCAGGTAGTTTGCGTGGATATCGGTAGGTGTCGTGTACGATTATGAGAACGCTCTTCTGCATCCGGGCGCTGGAGGTCGACGTGGATGCTGAGCTGCTGGAGGTCGAAAGCTCGCTCGTGATTCTGGACGGATGCGCGGACCGTTTCGAGTGGATGGTGGCCCAACGGAGCAGATGAAGAGAGGACACAACCCTGCAATTGGAGGGCGGCTTGAAGACTACTCTGGGTGCCGTCAAGCCTGTTTGTCTTCGTCGTCGTTGTTGCGTCGTTGTCGTCGTCGTCGTCGTCGTCGTCGTCGCTCTTGCTGGGATACAAATTCTTGGGACGTGCAGTGAAGCTGGCGGGTAAAGTGAGGTGAAGTGATTTCGCAAGCATGCAAGTAAGTATAGTACAGTACAGTACTTACTACTGAGTGCTTACTTACAGTAAGAAGTTTACTACACCTACTGTAAGTACAGTAGACCTGGCCCGAACGCCAAGTCACAGTGCTCAGTACTGCACGTGTACCCGGTACTTGCAGGGCACAAAAACCATTAGTAAGCGTTCCACTTACTGCACGTCCATCAAATGTACTTACGAAGCAGATGTAAGTACGGAGTACTGTCCTGTACTCCGTATTTACAGTACATGTGCATTTGGTGTGTACTTACTCCGTACCTACCAAGTACTAGTACTCAGTACAGTAAGTACAGTACTTGTAAGGCTAAGGCTGCCCGTCGGTACTAACATAAGTACCTAAGTAGGTACGGAGTACTCCGTACGGGGTACAGTACTAGTAATATACTTACAGGCATGCGGAACTCACTCACTGGCGCCGACTGGTGTCCACAATTACCAGTGACCGTTCCAGCCTGACAGCGGCAAAATGCCCTATTTTTTTTTCGCTCTGGCAATCAAGCAATAAGGAGCAGGCTGCATGATCGATCAGCCACAGCAAGACCAAGCCACAGGCCACCGCCACAGCAAACTGATCTTCTCATCTCTAGTCGGTCCTGCGAAATCTCGAGACAGGCACCGATCGCAATCAACGTCCTCGCTCGTACTACCGTGTGTGCTCGCGCTCTGGGGTTTTCCTCCCGCCTGCATTACGATCAGGTTTCATTTTGGACGTATCGCTCCGCAAACTATCCGTCGGGAAACGATCAAATCACGACGACCTGCACATCGGTCCTGTCACAATGGCGAAAAGTTCCCGATCAAGCACGAAAAAGGCCAACAACCGGCGCAAGGCAGAGTCGGTCTTTGGCCCAGCAGAGCTTGCACGGAACGAAAGGCTCTCCGCCAAGCTTCTGGAGCTGGCTAAGCAGCCCAGGCCAGAGCCTGCAGATATCAACATGGATGGTAGGCTGCTTGCTGCCACTTTCGACTCCTACTCTGCATTGCATGCTGATCCGCACCAGGGAGCCATGGCGACGCCACCATCGACGGGGACGACGGCGATGCCGATGCCGATGACGATGCGAACGGTTGGTCCTGCCATGGCGAGCGCCCCGTACATTTCCCTTGCTAATTCGCACCCTGTTCTGTCGTAGTGATGGAGCTCGATGGCAAGAAGCCTTTCAAGACACAGACGAAAAAGATGCGTGTCGCCAAGAGGAATCAGAAGAAGTCCAAAATCGTCTTCCCACGGTACAGCGACAGAGTGTCCAAGACGAAGCGTAGCTCGCGGACGACGACGAGGGAATGACGGCGACGAGAATGGCTTGTCACGTCTTCTGATTTTGATTCGTTCTCGTACATACTAGTCACCTAGGCTCATTGCCATTCCATTTACATTTGACCATTTACTTCCTCATAATTCTTGGTGACAACATGACGCAAATCGCCTCTTTCATTCTCACGCGTACGTTGGTCAAAGTATAAAGTGTATGTGCGTGTGTGTCTGGTTGTGCTATCAAAGTTGAGCAGCTGAAAACCGCCATTGCTAGTGCCTAAAGTACTGTGCACGCTTCAAGGAGGATGCGAACCCAAAAACAAAGGTGCATCACTCGGCGACGAACAAAAAGTCTTGACAGTCTCCTCAGATAGCTGAAGTTAAGTCATTACCAATACTGACATGCAGTACGTTAAGATGCTGAGGAGGAGACCCGTCGTTGTACCTGCGCATGGTGAGTATTGATTTGCGATCGTAAGCAAGTACTTATAAGTACTGACGGTGAAAGACGGGTACCCAGCCCAGTGCCTGCAAGCAGGTGTACAAGGCATACAGATATTATATTCACTGCAGTACGGAGTACCGTACGGAGCCTATTAGTAGAATTAGTGACGTGTTTCAGCAATCGCTCTCTGCCATGGTAGATTGGCATTTGGATAACGGAAAGCAATACCCTGTAAACGATAGTTCGTGCAGAATACTACCTACCAAGTATTACTCCGTACGCCGTACAGAGAATACAAGTATTATTACGGAGTACTTCAATTGCAACGCGGAGTACGTACTTGCGTACTAGGTACACTTGCAGAAGTAAGTACTACTGCTAGGGAACGTACAGTAATTACTGACCGACTGTACTTCCCTAGGTACTAGCATATACCAACTGCTCAGTATTACTCCCTAGGCATTAAAACTACAAACACAATCAGTTCGGCCTGGGCCATCAACATACCCCACGTCACTGCTAGTAAACTACCTAGTAAGTAGATGCAAGTACTGTACAGTACTTACACTTACTCCTTACAGCACTGTAAATCCCACCCACTGTTGCTTGCCCATCACGGTGGCGCCCAAGCACGTTCTTGCTCCTTCCTGTCGCACCGCGTCTCCGGAAAACACGAAAAAAAGACATGGTGGCCACGAAGGGGGCACCCGGCTGCACCCTCTTGCTTGCCATCGCCAACCTCTTGATACCCCTGTCGATTCTCGTCTTTGCCACTGGATTCTTCCCTTACAAGCCCTTCATCCCAGGCCTGGCCGAGTATGAAGCTCTCGAGTACGGCCCACCGCCGAAGCCCCCCTTCGACAGGCTTGTCTTCATGGTCGTGGATGCGTTGCGAAGGTCCAAGACGCTCCCGCTCCCATCCATCCCTCGCTGGCCTCGGCTGACACGACGGATAGCGATTTTGTCTACTCTCAGCACTCGGGATTTCAGTTTACCCAGAGGTTGGTCCATGCCGTCGTCCATTTCCGTTCCTCGCCCTCAGCATAGCTCAATCGTGCATCTGATGCAGCCTCATCCGCGATGGCGCCGCCATCCCCTTTACCGCCAATGCTCGCTCTCCGACGGTGACGATGCCGAGGCTCAAATCAATCACCACCGGCTCCATTCCATCCTTTGTTGACTTGGTTCTCAACATCAACGAAGGAGACGACTCCTCGTCCCTGGCCGCTCAGGACTCCTGGCTAGCCCAGCTCAAGGCATCCGGAAAGGGCAAGCTGCTCATGTTCGGCGACAACACATGGCTCAAGCTCTTCCCGGACGTGTTTGATCGTCACGATGGGACCTCGAGCTTTTTTGTCTCCGTACGTCGTCGCCTCTCTGCCCGCCAAAGGTGGTACTCACCATCGTCCAGGACTTCACCGAGGTCGACAACAATGTCACCCGGAACATTGCCCACGAGCTAAAAAATGACGACTGGGGGCTGATGGTGTTGCATTATCTCGGCCTCGATCATATTGGTCACAAGTCGGGTCCTAAAAGGTTGCGCCGCTGCATCCTTCTCCGTAAGGTATCTGCTGACTCCTGCACAGCTCCAACATGCTGCCCAAGCAGCGCGAGATGGACACCATCGTTGAGCGTATTTACCACGCCATGGAGTCGGAGGAACATCTCGCATCCACTCTGCTGGTTCTTTGCGGCGACCACGGCATGAACGATGCGGGAAACCATGGCGCCTCCTCTCCCGGAGAGACGTCGCCAGCCCTCGTCTTCATGTCCCCCAAGCTGAAGCCCATCTCCGGCAAACGGACGGCGCCGACGCATCCCAAGGACGAGTTCGATTACTATACGGTCGTTGAGCAGTCTGACATTGCCCCCACGCTTGCCGCACTGCTTGGCTTCCCCGTTTCCAAAAACAGCCTTGGCGCCTTTATTCCCGACTTCTTATCCTTTTGGCCAACGGCACGCGACAAGACGCAAATCATGATGCGGAATGCAAGGCAAATCTTGAACATTGTTACTGCCGCCTTCGGCACCGAGCTGTTCGACATGGCAAGCTCCGCGGACCCTTGCACCATGCCACCGACTCGGGTCCATGAACTGGCCTGTCGATGGCGCCGCATGAGCCTTCATGCCGATTCGGTTGCATCGGCCTCCGACATGGACCAGAACTGGCTTTCGGAAGCCTCCCTTTGGCTGCACGAAGCCCAGGACCTGATGAGCAGCATGGCCTCCACCTACGACATGCGGAAGCTATGTCTGGGCCTTGGCCTAGCTGTTGCTGCAGCCATCGCCAGCATCGTCGTGGCAGGACTTCCGGCCAGTCGTCAGACCGAGTTTTTCATGCCCTTGATAATACTTTCCTCATACGGGATGATGATGTTTGCGAGCAGCTACGTCGAGGAGGAGCAGCACTTTTGGTACTGGGCCTCGACTTTTTGGGTTGCGCATCTGGGCTCAAGGGCCATTCAACGGTAACGAAGCCCTCATCCATGTGCACTCACAATCAAGTGAATCTAACCGAACATAGTACTGGGAGAATCTCAACCGCTGTCTCGTACATCCTGGCGCTTCTCGCCCTGCGGTTGACAAGGGGCTGGAACCAGACCGGTCAGAAGTTTGCAGGAGAGCCGGACATTGTCAAGACGTTTCTGGTCCCTTTCCCCCAGCTTCTGTGGGTTCTGACTGGCGTCATGTATGCCCTGGACTCATTCCATGTTCTCGCTAACCTCAGTGGCCTCCCGTTCATTGTTGCCACCTCCCTGACGTCGATCCTCGCCTCGGCTGCGTTCACTTTCAAGCTGGCTTTTACCGTCGAGGATTCTCCCGAACTCGTCGTTGGATGGTTGAAGACGGCCATTGAGCGATTTGAGGGACAGTCGTTGCTCTCAAGGGCACGTGTCGTCTTCGCCGTCATCGCACTGATTGCAAGCTTTGCAGTCTTTCAAGGAACCAAGGGAGGACGCTATTCCAAATCATCAGGTATGTTGAAGGCTTCGGCAACATGTGCACTTCGGTGCTCTAACGAAAACCACCAGCCCAACTCTTGCATCATCTCTACACCCTGCTGGCCATGACCCAGTCTCGAGCTGTCAACATTCCCCTGTTTCTGCTATCCACCATCCTCTTCTACGCCCTCTCATCCGTCGACCTCACCGTCACCGACATCACCATTTCGTCCATCCTCTTCCAGCATGCCTCTTTCTTCGCCTTTGGCGGGTCCAACGCCATCTCTTCAATCGATCTCTCGAGCGCCTACAACGGCATCAGTGGCTTCAATGTTGTCGCCGTCGGCGTGCTCACATTCATCAGCAACTGGGCAGGCCCCATATTCTGGACCTCGGCCACGAATCTTCTGCTCCTGCAAAAGCAAAGGCAGGGCCTGCGCAACGTCTTCCGCGATCACCTTGCACTCTTGACGGTCTTTGCCACCATGAGCGTGGCGTTTGTCATGGCGGCATGCACGGCTCTGAGGACGCATCTGTTCATCTGGACCGTGTTTTCTCCGAAATATCTCTACTGCATGGCGTGGAGTTTGGGACAGCATCTGCTCGTCAACATTGGCCTGGGCACTTTTTTGTTTTGGCTCGGAGCCCGAGAGCAGCGCGGCTAGCATCAACGCATCGCATGGGTTGGCAGCATGCTTTACTTTCTTTTCAGCGACAATAAAGGGCGCTCGAAGGTTTAGGGATTGGATCGCCTTGTTGATTGTAACGATACTTATGATGTGCAGAGGAATTGTACGAAGAACTAACGTTGAGTTGTCTCTCGACACGAAAGACACAAGAAACACCATTTCGCCCCAGATATAACCTCGTTCCCAAAGCCTGGCTCGTAAAACGTCCGTCACTCATCCACATAACATCAGACGATACTCATCCTAGTATTTTCCTCGTCTGACAGCAACTCGCTCACGAGCGACTCCCGTTCTTCCTCCTTGGGGACAATTGTTCCCTCCCCGCTATCCTCGTCCCCTTCTTCGATCGTCGGCTCGTCGATGATGGTCCTGCCCTCGGCAGACTTGCTGTCTGTAAGAATGGACACGCTGCGGCTGGTACGCCGGTTCGGCAGCTGCTGCTCGTCGAGGTTGTTGACAATCTTGCCGAGGCTTACGTGGACCTTGTATAGGGCGTTGCGGCTGGTGGCATCTACAATCAGTCCTTCGTCGACCATCTCGCTGACTTGTTCGTACAGCGCGCGGATCTTTTCTTCGGAAGACCCAGGCGAGATATGAAGCTTGCCAAGAAGGCCTGCGACAATCTTTTTCTCTTCCTCTGATGACCATCGTTAGTAATCCTTCGTTCCACGGTTTGGCTGTGACCCGGTCGCACTCACTGCTTATCCCGGTCCGCAGCCTTTCCAAAACGTCTCGGCCGAAGTCGAGATGGACATCTCCGTTGACATTCTTCTTCTCTCCGTCCAGCTGTTGCTGGAAGCTATGAGCATAGCACTTCCGAGGATCCGTCCAGTCCACCAGGCAAGCACCAATGTTGGTCATGCTGACCATGTCCTCTTCGACGTCCACGTCATCATCCTCCAAACCTTCGCGTAGGTTTAAGAGGGAGTGGAGCGCTGGGAGGGAGATGGAGCGCATGAGGTCCTGGTTCTCTGCACGTGAGTAGCAAAAGACTGGCAGGAAATAGTTCAAGGCTTGTCGGACGGTCTGGTTCGAGACAGAAGCAGGATCAAAGTAAGCGACGACAAGGGACTTGAGAAGCTCTTCGCAGGCTCCTTCGTCAGTAACGACGCGCCCCAAGAGAAGCTTCGATGCTGCTATCGTGGCCGCGGCTTGAACCTCGGGCGCTTTAGAACCGCCCTTGACGGCCTTGAGGTAGACCTTGAGCAAGCCAGGGGTGGATGAGAGAAGCTGAGCCCCATGAACGTTGAGGATGTCGGTCAGAATCTGCAGGGCAGTAATCTGCAGCGCCGTATGGCCCTTGGTGAAGAAATGGATAAAAAGGCCCAGGTTCTCCTCGGCCAGCGATTGATCCAGGAGGGCGCACAATCCCAAGCATAGCAACCCCCTTTCACGAACGGGAGCCTCGTGGCTGCGCACTGCGGGAACGACGAGGTTGTTGAGCATGGAGACGAGGTCTGCGTTGTCCTTCAGATTGCCGGCCACATGCGTGAGCATGCACTGGACGATGTGGAGACACTTCATGTTGATGACGATTTCCCTAACAGCCTTCTCCCGAGCGTCTTCCTCGTCCGCGTCTTCAGCGCCGGCCCGCTTCGCGTCGCTCGTCGGAGTGCTTCCACGGCTGACCTCGGATCTAGCGGAGTGGAAGCTGTCCTCGGGCTCGTTGGCGGGTGGGTCGTCAACGATGGTGTCGTGGACGTCGGCGACGGATTCGAGAACAACGCTGCAGAATTCCCGCTCGCCAGCGGCATCCGGAGCGCAGATGTGCTGAAGGACCTCGATGGACAGCTTGGTCACCTCGTCGGGCAGATCGGGGATGGAAATCGACTGACGGAGAAGGGTGAACATTTTGCGGCGCCCAACCTCGTCGGAGTAGTCTAGGGTCGAGGCAACATGGAGCAGCTGCTCGACGATAAACTCTTGCTCCACCGTGTCTTCCTCGTCGTCCTCGTCGGCCTCGCGTTCCGCCACCCTCCTGAGGGCCTCTGCCAGGACGTGGATGTAGCGCTCGAGATAGAAGGCAAGCTTGGTGACCTCGGGCAGGCGTTCCTCGAGGAGAGCCTCGTACCGGCCATTGCCCTCGCTCCGGCAAAAGTCGTTGAAACTTCGAGCAAGGAAGACGGATTCGGCAGAGAGCGTCTCCCAGAAGTTATCGTCGAGCGATACGGCCTCGCGATAGTCGGGGCGGCCGTCCCAGAAACCCTTCATCGCCTCGAGGGCAACTCCATTTTCGACGCCGGAGTTGATGACGTCGATTCGCTCCAAGAGCTCCAAGAGGGCATCAAAGCTGGGCGGCGCCGGTTCAGCGTTTGATTCTTGCTGGGACAGGCCGGCACAGTCTGCGATCCATCGGTCGCGGAACAGTCGGCCGGCGGCTTTGCGAACGTTCTCGTCCCGATCTCGGAGGCCCCAGCGGAGAAGCTTCTCGCGCATGGAGAGCGAGAGATGGCGGAAGTCCCCCAAGGCAGGGAGCAGGCGAGAGTAGACGGCCCGTCGGGTGGCCGGATCCTGGTCCCGCGCTCGCTCCAACAGATGGGGGAGCGTGTTGGGGAGGATGGGGAGGTTGACAAGGAGTGACCTTCGCACGTCGGCGCTTGGGTCGTTCTGCATCACGTCCAGCAGCTTGTCCAGCAGGTCAGTGCCCTGGTCATCGTCGCTGTCGTCCGAGTTGGTGCAGCCCTCGGACTGGTTGCCGGCCAGACGGCCGAGACCGAGGACGGCCTGGGAGCGGACCATGGCCTCCTTGTCGCGGATGCGCTTGAGCAGGCCGTGGCGCAGCTTGAGAAAAAGGTCATCGTCGATGGCGTCGAGAGAGTTGATGATGTGGGATATGAGTTGCGTCGATCGGAAGCGAACAAACTTGTCCTTTGCCGTCATCAAAGGCAGGACGGCCTCGAGAAGTTCCGAGGTGAGGCGTGTGCTCGGCGTCTCGGGCATCAAGCTCGTGTCCGCCTCGGGGTTCTCCATCATCTCGTTGTCCTTGTCGACGGAATGGCGAAGGTAGAAGCCGATGAATCGAATCGACCTTTCGCCAACGCTTTCCGTCTTTTTCACGGGCATTATTCTCAAAACGCATCGAATGAATTCTCTGTTGAAGGCCTCCTCGTCGTCCAAGTCGGTCGACGAAGCGCGGGCATGTGCCGGCTCGTAGCTGCAAGACTCGTGCATCTTTCGCAACGTGACGGCCAGCTTTCGGTGCGTCGCCGTCGTTCGCTGCGCATCACGAAAGACGGTGCAGATCTGCGTCCGTAGTGGGCTCCCTGGCGTATCGACATATTCGACGGGCACGAGCGAGGCGCGCGAGACGCCTGATGCGCGGGAGCCGAGCGTTGTTGCCGAGGGCTTCTTCGAAATGGCGGAGGACGGCCTCGACAATCGAGTCGATGTTCGTGCAGGCATCTTTGGTATTCTTCGCGGCGCCTACCGCGATTGCTCCGATGGCTTGCTGCGATGGTCGGTGGTTGACGTGCTGGGAGTTGGAGGCTTTTGTTTGGAAGCCACGCGTGCGGCATATTTCCAGCAACGCGAGTGGCGGTGTTGAGGAGCAAGTCAACAATATGCCAAGTACGGATTAGCGTCCCTGACCCTCCCGCCATCACGTGCAAATACTGTGCACTCATTGAGGGAGCACTTGCACTTGGCACGGAATCGGAATATTATTGCCCCGAAGTTGCAATAATAATGCTCTATTACTGTACGGCGGACTCCGTAAGTACAACCGCAACTAATAATACGGAGTGATCGTAGTTGTATTAAATGCAACTACGGCAGTCCAGTTAATAAACCCGTACTATTTATTTCTTCTCAATTCGACCATGGATATGAATAATGTGAGTACTTGGAACTACAGTACTTCCAAATCAATTCTGGTCAATATCGAATTGTAACGGGTCGATCCCGGGAGGGCAAAGCCTTGGTCATTCCACTGTTCGCCGCGCCATTCAGCAAAATGCAAGACGATTATATTCAGCATCCGTTTGTCGTTTTCCGTTGGTCGATGCAATTCGTATTATGGCGGTGTGGAACAAGGTTTCATGACCTATGGAGAATCGTCCATGCCCTCATCACGGCCCTGCAACTACCCTCATCGTCGACACTAGCACCTTTATTCCTCACATGCAGCAAGAGGCCTGTACACTTGCAAGTACTGGCGTTGGCACATGATATCGTTTCCTAGCCCACACGCGAGCAGAAACCCATCCATACATGCAACATATCTACTATGTGTGAGTGCATGTGAGTGCGAGTGTGTGAGTGCGTGTGTGTGGTTTTGGAAGGCTATACTAGCATAGCCGGGAGTTTCCTGACGACTTCCTAGTGATGTCATTGCTATGGATTTCCCAGTGAATTTCTAGTGTGCTCGTAGCAGCTACTTGTACATTAGAGCGCCGCTGAGGGGTATTTCCGTGGTCTTGAGGAGCCCGACTTTCTCTTGCGAGGGACCGTCTCCTCGCCTGATATCGCAGGACCTGTTACGTGATTAACCCCATGGCGGATGTACCCTCCCCTCCTGAGAAACTTGCTTGCTGCTGAATCCCCTGTACCAATATTTCTTCAGTCGCTTCGTCGAACGCCCGGTTCGAAGCTCCCTTCAATATCGCACTAATATCCACCGTCTCGATTTCCAATAGCCTCCCTTCTTGAATCCTTCTTTGCGCCATCTCCATCTCCATTCTGTTTACCTTCTCCAGGTGCTCGTACTGCCCGGGGATGTTTCTCCGCCCCTCGATCCGCTGAAACTGCTCCAGTACGCTGTCCATCGTTCTTCGCGAAAATCGCCTGATGAGTTGTGTCCCCTGCGCCCAGGTGTCGGCAGCCGGGGCCAAGTTAGTCAAGGAGGCTGCCAATGGCGCAATCGATCCATGGCTTATTGTACCCTGGACGACCATGCCTGTACTTGCGGCTAATACTGCCGAGACCATACCAACAAATACCCAAAGGAGTACTCGTTTTATAATGTCAAAGGGATTCAGAACGGGGCTGCTCCTTATGACCTCTACGAGCGTCTCTACCTTCTCCAATTCATGTTCGATTTGTTCCAACTCAGACTCGGTTAATTCCTGCGGCTCTTCCAATACCGTGTCCACGATTTGCTTCGACTCTGGCGTTATTGGTTCCGTTTCCCCTCGTTCCTGAAGATGCATCTGTAGCTTCTTTAAAGCGACAAAAACCTCTCGGTGTATATTGCTGAGCGTTTTATATTGATCTTCGTATACGCCGTTCAACCTTCGTGCTTGGAATGCTTCTCGTTCAATTGCCTCCGGCTTAGACTCGCACACTTTTCCGGGCCAGAAGTCAAGCGTAACGGACTCAATCTCGGCGGCATCTCTCCCTGCAAGTACCCCTTGCAAGTAGGAATGCTTTGTCGCCGTCATGTTGATTTTTGCCTGCAGTACCCTTGTCCAGATCCCGATCCGCTCCGCTTCCGATGTGGCATGCGCAAGGGCCGTGGCAGCTTTATTCAGCTGGATCTTCTTTGCCTTTTCACAGTCGCCATGAATGCTTTCCGATATATTTTTGGCGTGTATTGTCCAGGCCATCCCTTGGACATAGGCGCGGGACGACTCGGCCTTGGTAGCGTTCTCCCAGGCCTGCGTGAAAATTAATAGAGAGGTCCAGGGAGAATGTTTTATGATTCGGACAACCTCCCTGAGATTGGACGGAATCTTCCCTTGTGCGATCGTGGCACTGACAGCTGCGTCATACCCTTTCGCCATATCGTGATCGTTGGCCGCATCCTCCACCGCCTTGACCGCTTGAAAAGTTTTCTGAGCGTCGTTTGCAATCTCGTTCGCTACCGCCAAGGCTGCCGAGGGTGCTACCGAGGGTAGTTCAAGAAATGGCAGGCTGCCGTTCCACCCCACGGCTTTGGCGGTCCGGTCCATCCACACTCGAACCTGGGACTCGTTCGACAGATTTGATACTTCATTGCTTGGGCTTTCAAGCGAATCAAAGTCGGTGTTGTAATATAAATTGTCCACCCACTCGTTGACACCATGCACCATCCATCTTCGTATCAGCCCGATGGGGATACCATAAGGAGCTGCCCACTTGACCAAATGCTTGAGAAAGTATGGCGCCGCCTGAATCTCAAACAGAGTCCCGCCTGAAGCCCAAGCGAATACAGCTTCGGCATGCGCCGAGGTTTTGTATAAAGGAACATAGGCGCTGTTCGGATTTCCCTCCTCAAGGCTTGTCGGATGGAATTCCGTAGTGCCTCGAGATGGAATCCCTCCCCTTTCCATCATCTGCTCCGGAGTGAGTTTGACTGCGACATAGAAGGTCTTTGGAGGTGAGCCTGCGCTAGGGGAAGCGGCAACGGCAACACTCGTCGATTGAAGGAACAGCAGCACGAAGCTGAGCAGAGACGAGTGGAGATGCATGCCGGATGGACGATGCGCCGGCGTTGGGTGCCAATGGGGACAAGAAACGAAACGGTGTGAAAGGGGCAAGCCAAAAAGAAGACGGTTGTGCGAAAGGGAGGTTTATACCTTGGAACTATTTGTATCCATTGCTCCGTCATCCACGTAATACATGTACTTGTAAGTATTCACTCAACCCCCTAGACTGCCCCAAACTCGTTTCTTTTCCCCAATAGTACAGGTACTTGTAAATACTTGCTTGCAGTACTGGTACTTGCAAGCAGACGACGGCGGATCTTGCCAGCAGCGTGCGGACGAGTAATGCACTGTAGGTAGGTGCGATACCTTTACCTTGCATGCAAGTGCTTTTAAGTATTATCATGGGTATGCTTACAGTAGGCACCTGTGGATTATTTCGGGAGTACAAGCGTACGTACTTGGTTGGGTAAGTATAATGTTGTACCGCAAGTACTTGTCGTCATACGGCCCAAAGGGTGGGTGATTTAGAGAGGATTTCATGGCATTATATTCCAGGATGGATCCTGCTTCGGCGTACAGTACGTATGCTGCATCTTGCACTTGGAGAGTGCTCAAATATAGGTGAGCAGTGATATGTGACGGCACTGCAACTGTTGGCGGAACTGTACTTGCGGACGGACTATTATTGCTTGCAAGTACATGCATGTGCATGGACTTGAGAGTACATGTATATTACAGTGGTACTTGTTGGTACTTTTCCGTAAAGATGACAACTTGAATCTTCAAATCACCGCGATGGGTGGCGAAATGTGGACGAATACGTAATGTATTAGTTAACCAACACGATGCCAATCGGCACAAGCCAGGAATACTTGGTGATATAAGTACTTACACCTACAGTACAACTACAAGTGATGTACGGAGTCACAGTACTTGCACAAGAACTCCGTAGTTGCACACCTAGGCACAAGTAAAAAGCATCAAGTACAGTTAAATGTACGGAGTACAGAGTGAGTACTTACTTACAACTGGTGCGATACCAACATGTACATGCACACTATTAGCATGTACTTGCGCAAACTTTGGTGTACATACCAAGGAAGTGCCTGAACACCTGGTATTAATGCGGCCCGTACCCTGCATGACGAGCTAACTACCTGTGTAAATGAAGTATGTAAATTATATGAATAACTAAGTATTATTACTCGTCGCGTGCGGTTTCGAGTTGATACAGGTCGAGATTGGCTGACCTCTTGCGCGGCGCATGATTACTGCGTGCAAACGGTTGATCAACTGCTGGATACAACATACAGTGCAGTGCAAGTGCAAGCTGCCTCGGCCGTCATTTGTTTCTTCGACGGAGAGATGGCATACATGCTCTGCATGCCATTTCCACAGCGGGCCCTCATCGTCGCATCTTCCTTTGACGTCTGACCTTGAGAGCACGACCGGCTCGAGAGGGTCGCACACGGGGGACATGCCATGGTAGGGAACGAACGATGCTGAATCCTTTCTCTGCCTGTAAGCACTATACGCCTACTCCGTACAGTACCTCACAAAGACTGAAACATGTACGGATAGGGGCGCTCGTACTGTGGAAGTATACAAATACCGTATCAATGTGCGGGCAAATATCTGCACTTGGCTATACTTGCAGCACCTGAATGTACCTGCAGGAAGTTTGGCGAGGACATTGGGAAGTAATAATTAATATCATACAAGTATACAAGTACGGAGTGCATGTACACCTAACAAGTACAAGTACGGAGTGCATGTACACCTGCAAGTACAAGTACGCAGTACAAGTATGCAAGAACAAGTACTGCACTCGTATGGGGGGTGGAGTATCGATTGTGTAATAGAACGGCTACTGTACTCTACCTCATGTACGGACTACGAGTACTTGAGTACTTATAGGTGTACAGTGCAGTACTTATTCCGTGCTGATGGAGTACGGAGTAGGCAAAAGACAACTGATAATACTTCGTACCAACCGTACTTGTACTTGTACTTGCAAGTACTGTCGTGCAGTACTTTTGTCAGACCGAATTGGCGTCTTCTGACCTACAGCGCTAAGCCCAGGAGTTGCCGGAGGATCAGGATCGAAGTAGCCATATTAGTACTAATGGACGAAGTGGTTGCTGATAGATGGCTACAAAGAAGTACATACATGTCAGTGTACGGAGTGCTGTACTGTAGGTATTCTTGGTACAGTAAGTACAGTATATGGAGACATGTACGCACCTAACCTAAGGGGTTGTACTCCGTACTTAGGTAAGTGATGTGCGTAGTGCATTGATGCCCGCTAAAATGGGCATCAAGGTAATTACTTGAAGCAGGTTCTTGTAAGTACAATTACAGTACTGTACGGAATGGACATACTGTACGGAGTGGACATACTGTACGGAGCGGACATACTTTACTGTAGCTGCAGGCCATTCTAATCCCGCAATTCGCCAGCTTGCAAGTACGTACTGACTGTAAGTAAGTAGTTTTCATCGTGACCTAATTCAGCA
The DNA here is from genome assembly GCF_001625195.1 of Drechmeria coniospora. Classification (NCBI taxonomy): domain Eukaryota; kingdom Fungi; phylum Ascomycota; class Sordariomycetes; order Hypocreales; family Ophiocordycipitaceae; genus Drechmeria; species Drechmeria coniospora. The sequence goes on along the minus strand of NC_054389.1, from coordinate 11,401,528 downwards.
AGCTATCCCAGCTTCCGACATGACAAGCGTACCTACTGTATACTTGCGCAATTGCCCTTTACTGCCTGCATCGCTTATTTTAAAGGATAGTGTTGAACTGTGGACGGAAAGCGTTGACTGACGATGACGTTGATCTTGGTGCGCAAGTACAAGCTTTTGCGGAGGATTTGCGCAAGTTTGTCAAAGCGATGATGTAGCGCGGCTATTGTCGGTAAAGTTGATGAATGGAATAATACTGTACTCACTCCGTACTTGAACTTGGATAAATTTGCCGACGCTATATTAATAGTTGTTCCTAATTAAGCACAGTACTCAAGTACTAGTACAGTTTACATGCAGCTCACGTCGCTTGTGCCAAGTTCGGTCATGACCACGTGCGATTATCACCAAGACACCGTAGGATTCGGGTGGCCCCAGCTGCCAGACTAGCCTTGCACTATTATTACCCGATCTTGCGATCCGTTGTGAGTTCATAGTAATAATAATACATAACATATATACAGAGTACATGTGCTTGCACTCACATGTACAGAGCAAGTATACTGTAGCCTGCCTCGGCGGAAAACGGCTAGCGCCAAGTTCAGCTCCTTGCGGCCCTTGCGGTATCATGATGTAATTAGTAATAATACACCAAAAGACAACCAGAATAGTAATTACTCACATGCATATGTAACTATTTCATAGCAAAAACGCAATGATACTCGCAAGGGATGATGATATTATTATGTAAGTAGTTGTATACGCCCACAGTACTTGTGCTGCACATGTACAAGTACTACTGTAAGTACAAGTACCTAAGTACAAGTACAAGTACACACTAAGTACTTACCAAATTGTAAGTACTCCGTAGGTGTTCAAGTAAGTACATATACAAAGTATCAATACTAGTTGCACGGAGTACGCTCAAATACTGTACTAGTACATGTGCGGAGTAGGTACTCCGTGCTCCGTATCCATACTTGAACTGTAATTAATTGAACATCCCCAAGTGCCATCAACCGATGACCTACCTCTACGAAGTACTTACGTAGGTACTTGTATAGCAAGTGCATTTTATAGCAAGTACATTTTGCATGTACAACAGAGTCAGTACCTAGTACGTAACACATGAAACTGAGATGGACGAGTGCATGCAAGCAAGTAAGTACTTAGCTGTACTGCTTGCGTGTACTTACCTAAGTACACCTGCAGGTAAGTACTTTGACCAGATGGGCTCGGCAGGGGACTATGAACACTGGTATGCCACAACCGCTCGTCTCCCCTACCAAGTATTATTACTTTCTTGCAAGCACATGTATTATATCTACACTTACCTACTTACTCGGACTGGTATATCGTACTGCAGCTGTATACTGCACCTACTGTACGTTGTACTTAAGCACGAGTATTGCAGCACGTTGTACTTACATGGACGAGCACCCTACACGTGCTGGTATTGTACTCCCTAGTTGTCCTTGTACAATGCTAACATGTGCATGTAATATTACATGTACCTGTACGTAAGTGTTCTGTGCTTGTACACATGTACTTGCGGAGTAAGTACATGTCGTAGTTACTTACTATACTCGCACTCACATGCGGATGGAGATCAGGGTGCGCGTGCAATTCCGTATGAATACCGACTCATCCTCCGCCGCAAACCCGTCGGCAATCTCGCCCATCACCGCGCTTCGCCTACCCGTACCTGTACAATAGTATCGCGACATCATGTTGCCCGTGCCGCTAGCCATAGCCGTCGTCCTCCTTGGCGCACCCGCCACGTCGGCAGAGGTATGCCATCGGCCTTCCGCTTCTTGATCGACGACAAAAAATCTAACCATCCTTCTTCCTTCAAGGCGAAACATCAGTGGAGTGATCCGACGGACTACTGCTACGATTTTTTCGAATCATGCCTCGGAACCGACGTCCAGTGCGCCTTCTTCTTTGACAAGACGCCCGAGAATTATACCAGCCAGGATGCGTGCTTCGATGACCGTCTTGAGCGCGACCGCAATCGCCCGCTCCTTCAATGGCATCTTCCGGCGGATGACAAGGTGTGGCATCAACAGCGGTGCAGACTGAAGAATGACTGGTGCATCGGAACCGATGCCACCTGCGGCAAAATCGTCAACGATGCAAGGAGGGCTGGGTGCTTCAATGCTCGGTCCAAAGGGCCCTGGTTGCAACCGAACTCGACGCAATGCGGCAAAGGGTGGGAGACGGAGGAATGCGACGGCACAGTGAAATGGTGCAAAAAGAAGGCAAAGCTTTATGGATCGGAATCGGCTTGTCTTGAAAAGCGATTGGCCTTCCACAACGTCTACTCCCCAAGCTGCGACGGCTCCGTATCCGAGCCTTGCATGGGAACAAAGGCATGGTGCGAGCGTCCAGAGGAGATAGAGGCCAACGGCTCGCGAGAGAAGTGCGTCATGCGCCGAGGGCCTCCGCCGCTGGGGCTCACCAAGTGGCTGGCTCGAGACGAGACGTGCCCCGCCCGCGCGAGGGAAGAAAAGTGCGTCGGAACCGAGTTGGCATGCATGTCGTACGTGCAACCGTCGCTCAGCCAAGACTGCCTCGCCACTCGAGAGTGGGCTCCTTGGTATCTCGTCGACGGCACGGCCGCAGGCCAGGTCCATGATGCTTCGGCGACCGAGAAAGACGTCGGGACCGTCGTGTGGTGCGAACAGAAATGGCAGCGGCTGAAATATGCCAACTCGGCGGCATGCTTCGCCGCACGTGGCCCGCGGCCTGGGAATCAGACGGCAGATCTGTTCAGCTTGGTCAAGGCCGGCATCAAGAAAAACGTTCGTGACACTGCGGCGAGCCTTGCGCTCACCGTCGCAATTCAGATGGTTATGAAGGAGAATGCAACGGCCAACGCTACCATCAAGGCTATCGAGGACGGGCTTCCCTTGTTCTTGAATGCGTCGCGTCCAGTCGTCATGGGTACCATTGATGAAGTTGTCCAAGGGCTCGAAAGCTCCTCCAAGGCCTTAGCTAGTACATGAAATTAGCAATGACACGACGCAAATAGAAGAAGAAAGTGCAAGTAGTGCCAAAGACACTTGCTGTCACGCAAATGCTCCCTTGAGATCCGTCGCCGCCTCGACTCCCGCGTCGACGAAGCAGCGAAACGGCCGGATCTGTGCGGCTAATGGATGCCCGTCATGGCCACTTGCTGACGAGCAGGGTAACGACGGCTCGCCAGTGGCACGAACATGCGAGCCTACAAATGCGTGTGAAGTCATGTTCGTCCATGTAGTGATTAAACGTGAACGTGTACCTTTGAACAGTAGTAGTTGTGCGGTGTTTTCATGACCTGCTGATGCATGCACGGGGTAGCACGTGCAAGTACTGTACACCTAGGTGTACGGAGTACTTACTTGGCGGTGCACGGTATCACTCTGTCGATACTACAGTACAAGGACTATCGGATTCCGGAGTGAGTAAGTACAGGTGCCTGATATGCGGTAATACCGAGTATTTCGGACTACATTGTTCTACGATGGTAGGCGCAGCAAGTATAGTAGAAATTGGTCTCTGCAGTTGGAGGCACATGCTTACAACTGCTTGCAATTCTCATTAGTGTACGTACTCCGTACACCTACAGAAGTTCATGTCGTCCTACAAGAAAGTACGGAGCAACTTACTTGGTTGTAGATGTGCTTCACTATTGCTGCACTTGCAAATACGCCTACTGTACTGCTACGGAGGATTGCAGGCGTACTTGCGCAAGTACTGTATTAATTACTGCTGCAGGTACTGTACTCTGTCGCATCATATTACAGTACCTACTATTAAGTCCACATTGACGTCCACATTGACTGTGGCGCCAATTTTTGTGGCTGGTTTGGTGCAACACAGTACCTACCTATTATTATTATTAAGTCCACATTGACGTCCACATTGACGTCCACAATGACTGTGGCGCCCATTTTTTGTGGCTGGTTTGGTGCAACATACTCCCTACTCCCTACTTGAACAAGTAGAGTATGCATCTCAGACGACCAAAGTTCGCGTACCTCAGTCGACTACACCAACGCCACAATAAAAAAAAACGGGTCACGGTACATAACCTTTCGCGTAAATACTTTTGGAAAATTAAAAGATACTTCCTAGGAACTACGGCTCGAACTCCAACTTACATCCAAAAAATAGACTGTATACCTAGAAATTATAGTACTTAGGAAAATACAGGGCATCCATTGCGCTAGGAACTAACTGCTAATTACAGTACGTCCACTGCGCTGTAAATAACTTTAAGTTATAGTGCGTCCACTGCGCTGTAAACAACTTTAAGTTATAGTACGTCTACTATATTGCAAATCAGTTATCGCTTAGAATTAGTTCCAAACTACTTCCTATACGTTTTAGTAGAATTAATTCCGAACTACTTTGCCGTACCTTATTGGAATCGGTTCTAAACCACTTCGCTATGCCTTATTGGAATTGGTTCCAAACCACTTTACCGTACCTTATTGGAATCAATTCCAACCACTTTATATACGTCTTGGTGGAATCAATTCCGAACTACTTCGCCGTACCTTATTGGAATCGGTTCCAAACTACTTCGCCGTGCCTTATTGGAATCGGTTCCAAACTACTTCGCTATACCTTATTGGAATTAATTCCAACCACTTTATATGCGTTTTAGTGGAATCAATTCCGAACTACTTTACCGTACCTTATTGGAATTGGTTCCAAACCACTTTACCGTACCTTATTGGAATCGGTTCTAAACTACTTCGCTGTACCTTATTGGAATCGGTTCCAACTACTTCGTATGCGTCTTGGTGGAATTAATTCCAAACCACTTCGCCGTACCTTATTGGAATCGGTTCCAAACTACTTCGCCGTACCTTATTGGAATCGGTTCCAAACTACTTCGCTGTGCCTTATTAGAATCGGTTCCAACTACTTTATGTACGTCTTGGTAGAATTAATTCCGAACTACTTTACCGTACCTTATTGGAATTGGTTCTAAACTACTTCGCCGTACCTTATTGGAATCGGTTCCGAACTACTTTACCGTACCTTATTAGAATTAATTTCGAACTACTTCGCCTTATCTTATTGGAATCGGTTCCGAACTATTTCGCCGTATCTTATTGGAATCGGTTCCAAACTACTTCGCCGTACCTTATTGGAATTAATTCCAACCACTTTATGTACGTTTTGGTAGAATCAATTCCGAACCACTTCGCCGTACCTTATTAGAATTAATTTCGAACTACTTTACCGTATCTTATTGGAATCGGTTCCAAACTACTTCGCCGTACCTTATTGGAATTAATTCCAACCACTTCGTATATATTTTAGTGGAATTAATTCCGAACTACTTTACCGTACCTTATTAGAATTAATTTCGAACCACTTTGCCGTATCTTATTGGAATTAGTTCCAAACTATTTCGCTATACCTTATTGGAATCGGTTCCAACCCACTTTACAGTATCTTGTTAAAGTAAAAGATAGTTCTAGTTCCATACCGTATTATTATAGATTCTAAAAGTTATAATTTATTGTATTGTAAATAAATTGTATAGGTACGGTGCCTGTCTCTATATTTTCTTTAAGAAACGCTGCGAAAGGATTATAAGCTATTGCGCTAAGAGCTATTTATATTTATAGGTTGCTATAGCAAAGTTACTTACGTAAACGCATTATACGAATATATTGCTATTCTATTCCAAACCAATTTGTATTGCATTTATATTATTATTACGTACCTATCTTCGAATTGTTTTACGTTATGCGTACTACTATCTTGTTGCCAGTATTAGGTTAAATTTGCAATTAATCCGTCCATTATGTCCTACAAAACGCATTAAGGATATCTTCGGTACCTTAATAAGGGCCGCCGCCTACTCGACGAAATAATTCCGCCGTTGCAATTAAACAATCGAGGAGAGGTAATTTTAGTACTAGGAGAAGTATTTTATTACTATTAAAGCAATATTGGGCTTTGCGTTATAGTAAAAACTTTATTTAAATTAATTCGTATTATATTTAAACTAACAGCCGTCTAATTCTAAAATAATTAGTTTAGCAGTATATTATCATTAAAACATTACTATAAACGCATATATAAGGTCGATTTAGAGGAGCTATAATTTAGGTTAAATACGTTTAAGTTTAATATAATTGTTAACAGTAAATATATTTTCTTGCTCTATATTTTAATACTACTGCTAATTAATTTAGGATAGTATAACGATTTTGCTACTAGTAATATACCGCAGTGGATACTAAGAAAGCCTGCAAGGACAATAATACTAGTAACGAACGACCGCCCTTCTGTACTCCAATATAACAGTCCAATACAATACATAAGTATAGTTCCTTAGGGCAATACAGATAAATACACAGCAAACGCTACGACTTCGCAGTATTTATAGCAGCCCCGCTACAGTAAACTAAGTTATTGCGAATATAGAGTTACTGGCGGTATATATTGGAATTAATTCGAATATATATCTAAGTAATACTAACTACCTTACTAGGAACTACTTATAAATACGCCTATACTAGGAGAGGTACGTATATATTCTAAATATATTTCGAATTAGTTCTAGACTCGTTTACTAATTGTATATAGACGGCCATAAGGCCGTTATTTAAATTAATTCGTCGAATACTAGGATCTCCTATTGCGCTAGTATTGCGCGTACTACGCCCCTAGCTAAGAGTACCTCTGCAATAGAGGGTAGCTTTACTATTCCCGTCGCTAAGCTCAATATACAAAAGTTTCGAGATAGAAGACAATATAGGCTTAGATAAGGTATAGTAATTATATTATATTTAAAATAAGGTTGGAATTAATTCTAGCTTATTACTAACGAACTTATAGGATAAAAGGAATAAAATTAATAATAATAATACTACCGATAAGATATAAAGCGAGTTAAGTAAGTCGAACGAGTTAAGCAATACTACGTCCGAAAATAAGCGTAAACAAATTGCAAAAAGGAAGGGGAAACAAAATATACAAAGGGTAAAAGGCGCCCGAAAAAAAGCAACAATAAAGTTAAAGATTAGGGTACTAAGTAAGGCAAATGCCCAGAATAAAGCACCAATAAGGGCCGCTACCTTATAGGTACGTAAAAGTATAAAACTAGTATTATTGTTTTAGAACCGCTTTTAAACCAATTTAGGTCGGTAAGCTAATAAACTCTTACTAAAAGGACAATTGCAATTATCTATTTAACTCTAACTTTTACAATACAACGGCTAATTCGGACTCTAGCTCGTCTATAAGTAGCTCCTCTACTATAAGCTCCTCTACTATAACTCCTACCTATATTACCTCTAAGACAAAGTCTACCGCCGCAATAGCTAAAAATAAAGTAGGTTGCTTCTAGAATTAATTCTATACTAATTCCATTATACTATATATCTATTTTACTTATAATTATATACGCAGATTAATAACAAGCCTACTAGCGGAACGATAATATAGATAATGCGGATAAATAAGAGGAAGAAACAAAATAAGTCTATTTCCTAGGTATGCAATAAATAGTATTTAAATTAGTTACTTAGAGTAATAACCCGCGAAAATAATAGCATACGCAAATACCGCTTACCAAAAAGCAAGCCGAATTATATAACCCTGCTACAAGCACTAAAGGAGAGGTATATTTTAAATACAAATAAATCCAAAATCATTCCGTACGTATAACTTACGGATTAATAGGGCAAAAGTTCTTAAACAATATCTAGTACTATAGTACCTATAGTACGGAAGGAGATCCTAACGCATTGCGAATTAGTTTAGTTCTAACTCTACTATATTTATTCGAACTTTAATTACTAACAATACGTAGGAGACGGATAAGTCCTACCGCAACAGATTGTTTTCCAGCCTACTATTTAAGTTCCTACTAAAATAAGAAGCTCCTCTAAATAAGGCAGGCAATAGGTATAACTCAAAAGCAATACGCAAATTGTTATTAACGCCTAATAACGTAGATTTCCGTACTAGTAAGTATAAATATACATACTGTAAAGCAGCAGGCAGACGTAAGCAGATTGGAATTAGTTCTATGCGTATTTTAAGTCAGTTTTAATATATTTATAAGTTACTACCCAATACAATAATTTTTAAATAGCTATTATATTTAGACAAACTTCTACTTATCGCTAAAACAGTAGCAGGTCGTACCGTTAAACTAGGAGGATTAAGATTAGGGAGTTTTATTATACAAGTACTATAATATAGTAGTTTAAGCAGATATAAAGTTTTAATCGGACAATATATTTTAAGATTATTATAAAATTATTGCATTATATTTAGTAACAATATTAAGTATTCTTTAGCAGTAATATACAATTACGTTATAGACCAGACTAAAACTAGTTCTAAATTAATTCCAGCTATACTAGTAAAGAACAAGGTTGCAATACATTATGTCTTATTTAAGTTTATTCCATAAAACATTCCAATACTATATAAGATATTTAATATATTTTGCTAAATACTCTAAGGCAAGAAAATATATTACTATAGTACTTAAATACTTTAGGGTATAGTATATATATATATATATATATATAATACATTAAGTTAGGTATTACGTTTAGTAATGTTTTTTTCTACAGTAGGGTACTATTTTTTTTTATATATATCTACGTAAATATAGAGTATTTAAGTATATAAGTATATTTTATATAATTAATTACTCTAAGGTAGTAGATTAATATTCGTACCTAAGATTAAAGATACATTATATAAATATTATTATAGAATATAGTATACAGTAACTAGTACTATTAGTAAGATATTAAATACCTAAGCATTTACGGATTACTTATACCGTAAAGATTTTAAATTCCAGGATACAAATAATATATATAACGTTAAAGGTAGTCCTTATATACTACTTCAGCTAGGCATTAGCTATTACTAACGTTAGCTTAATCTATCTCTTTATAATGCTTAATTACAAAAGTTTACTAGGATACTAAGCGTATCTTTAGGTAGATTTCCGAATAAACCCTCTTTCTAAGTATAAAGTAATTAATATAGGTAACGTTCTTTATATCTTTATCTATTACTAATATATTATCCTAGGGAAAACTTTTACTTTTCCCAGGCAAGAAGTACTATTACTTCCAAAATATAAATAGTATCTCCTATACCTTTTATACGCCCTTTAGTTTAATATAGAATTTAAAAAAATATCTTCTATAATATAATATTAGTATATACCAAAATCCAATAGGTTGCCCCCTACTTAAACGGTAGCTTAATACTACTAAGTAGTATAAACAGTTCCTTCTATAAGTAAATCTACTTTTAGCTATCTACTATATATACTAATAAGTTTAAGCTTACAGAAGATTCTATACCAATACCTCTATAACCTTCTTTAATTATTAAGATTCCAATCCAACAACCCCTACCTAAAATTCCTACTCTAATAATACCCTTACTACCTTACAGAGTAAAAAGGAAGCTACTTTAGGTTCCGTAAACAAAAAATAGTAAAATCTTATACTAAAGGATAAAGGAAGTTGCTAGTATAAAGGGTATATATTACTAATATAAAGAAAAGAAGTAGTTATATCTACTAAAGTTAAAGTATAATTTATATTATACTATATAGAAACAATTTTAAAATCCCTTTTAGCATAGTATAAAATATCTTTATTTTATAATATATAATAGCTAGATTTTTAAAGAATAGTAAAAAGACATTATTACCGCTATTATAGCAGTAAATATAGTTATAAATATCTTCTTTTTATAACTCTTAAGTAGCCTAATTTGTTCTATCTTTAATAACTTTCCTTTTCTTATATATACTCTCTATTTCTATATCTTATTCTTTATTATATTAATTGTAAAATTGTATTCTAACTAAAATAGAAACCGGTTAGGAATTAATTCTAACCTAGTTTGCAAAACAAACTATATACATTATAGAGTATATATAATATACTTCTATATCTATATACGTTTCTTCCTTATAAACGGATTCAGTACTAATATTATTATATAATAATATTTATTCTACTTTTATTCCTTGTTTTTTCTATTACTATACTTTAGGAAACAATTTCGAATATAGCTTTATTCCCTAGTTTTAAATCTAGGTTTACCTTTCTAAGAACTTCTAAAGATATCCTTAATAAATATTTCGTCCAGTAATCTAGAACTTACTTAGTTCTACCTACCCCCTAAGAGCCCCCCCAAGACCCCCCCTAAGAGCTAGTACAGCTATAGCTATTACTACTTATCTTATTATCTTTAAGTCAACAAAATACACTCTATACTAAAATAATTATCCACTCTCTATATATTCCTAAATACCCAATAATAAGTCCGAATAGTATAGTATATATTATTCCTACTAGTAGTATTTTTAATCTTATAAATAATAAATTAAAGCATAATATAAAAGGTTTCTAATCTTAATTAATACCTTATACTAAAATACCTTAGATTTAGTATAGCTTAAAGAGACAATATCCTTAGAAACAAAGCTTAACTACCTTATTTAACTATTAACTATATATACAGGCAATATATAATTATACTAGCAGGAAAGTATACTAGTTCCTTCCAAATAGGTAGTATTACTAAGAATTAACAGCTAAAATAGAGGAGGAAAGAGCAGTATTACGTATATCCCTTCTTACCTACCTAAATATTCGTTATACTTAGGCTATAAGGTATAACCTAAACAATTCGTTCTATACTATTATATAATTAATTATTTTCTTAGCTAAGTACGTATAATTAAAAAAGTCTTTAATATAAATAAAGCCTGCCTTTCTTCTAAAGGTACTTATTAACTAATACTAAGATTTATAACCGATTCTATATATATATCCTATCTTCCTTTAGCTATATATTACTAATAATATAGGCTAATGTAGGAGGTTCCTTTATATACTATTACTATAGTATATATCCGCCTCCTTCTCGATATACTCTACTAAAAAATCGGTCGCTAAGTTCTTTCTTTTTTAAATAGTATAGCCCTAATTTCTAGCTATTTTATTCCAATATTTATATAACTCTATACAGTAAAGATATTAAATATACAGAGACCTGCTCTAAGTTTTACTATAATTTATAACGAAACCAATTCTATAGTAAGTATACTTACTAAAACTATATACAATAAATACTAAGTACTAGAAGTATTCGATTATATTTCTAGCTAATCTCCCCTTATCCATCGGAATTATAGTATTAAAATAGTATTCCTTATACTAATTAACAATTCAATTCTATTGGTTATTCTTATTAGCTACGGAATCTATTTATATCCGCTTCTACCCCTAGTAAAAATACTATTAGCAATTATAGAAAATATCGTTTAATTACTATAGAAAATAAACTAACCTTAAAATATATTATATATATTTTACTTTCCCTTTCCCTATACCCTATACTTATCTCTATATAGTTCCTTTTCTTTCCTTACTAAGTATATAAGAGCTTTATGCAACCTATAAGAGTAAGATATTAAGCTAAATCTATACAAGCTTATCGAACTATAATATTATTCGATTAATCCTAAGGAAGTACAAAATATTATACTATCCAATAGGTTTATTAAAATTAGTAGTATTTATAAAGTAAAAGAATAAAATACATAACCTAGATAAAGTAAGTATATTCCTAGTATATAAGTATACTATTAATCGTTTAGTATATCCAATTTATGGATTATAATAGTAATGTTTTTATTGTTATTTGCTTTCTTTAACAGTAAGTAAAGCTTTTTATAAGGCTAAGCCTAGAAATACTTAAGATTAATATAAATTATAAATATATCTTAGGAAATAAAAAAGTTAAGGCTATTTAGGGTTAGAAATGCCTAACTACTGGAAATAGTAAGTATAAATTCATTCGAAAGCAATACGATAAGCTAATATATATTTAGTTATTCTACTTATTTATGTCTATATAAATATAGAGACTAAGGAGCTTTTTATATTTATATTTCAAAAGGTATTTTCTATTATATATAATAACTATTATATCTTAATTATATAGAAGTATTTATATAGTACTAGATTAATTAGTATTATTATAGACTAGGAAATTAAATGCTTATAAGGTAAGGTATATATATTTATTATACTAGATCTTTAGTACTAATATTTTAGGATTTAGCTTATATCTATATAGTATTAACTCTAAAAAACGCTCTTAGGACTGGTATACTTAACGATTGGTTCGGTTTTGCTAAGTTTACTTTTAGCGCAATATTAAACGATAATTACCTAAGTATAAACTATAGGGCCTAGGGTCCCTTTTTGAAAAGATAATAAGCTTACTATACGCTAAATTAGAAGAAATATACCTCTTAATTATAAATAAACTTAAAGGTAAGTTATATATAGAATCGATTCGAAACTAAATCTAACGAGAGTATAGAGGTTACTTCTATTTAATATTAGGTAAGATACAAGAAACATCCTATAATTCGATTTAGCCTAAATTGGTTTTGCAGTAAAATTGCACTTAGTAATTAGGAAAAGTTTCTAAAAAATACTAATAGAGTAGAGGTTTTGCATAAAATTTCCTATCGATAGAGTAGGAGGTATATATTACTACTAAAGTATATTAAATTATAAGTTATCTTTACGTTTAAAGTACTTTATTTACTTCTTTTACTTACTTTACTTACTTAGGTCTACCGAATATAACCGGAACTAAATTATATCCTATTTTGGATTTAAGCAATATAGGATTAGTAATAACTTTTGCAATACTTCCTTAACTAAAAGGTTCTATTATAAGATAATTCGAAATAGTATATAAATAAAAAATCTATATTGGAAATTATACTAATATATAATAGTAAAAAAGCAAGAGGTTCGGTAAATATAAAGATAAGCTAGGAGTACGAATTAAATCTTAACGGATTCTAAAAGTAATTATAAACGGTTTTTCTCTTTATTTCAAACTCTAACTTACTCCTAGTCTTTATGCAATTAAAGCTAATTAATTATCTATTGCAATAATTCTAATTTATTATATAGTTAATTAGCTAGAATTAATAATTTAGAAGAGAATAATTTATTCTTAGTAATATCTTTAGGTATTTTATTTTAGAAAGGTATAATAAATTAATTCAGAGTATAATGTACTAACTGTAATTTGGAATAATATACATTACGCTATACGTACTGTAGTTTGGAACTAATTCGAAATATAGTATGGAATTAATTTGTAGTACTATATACGCGCTATAACTTAGAATTAATTCGTAATGCAATACGCTGTAATTTGGAAATATACTGTAGTGCAGTGTATGCGCTGTAACTTGGAATTAATTCGTAGTACAATGCGCTATAATTTGGAAATATACTATAGTACGGTATATATGCTATAACTTAGAATTAATTCGAAAGCAATACGCTATAATTTGGAAATATACTGTAGTACGGTATGCGTACTGTAACTTGGAATTAATTTGTAATGCAATGTACTGTAATTTGGAAATATACTATAGTAAGGCGTACGTACTGTAACTTAGAATTAATTCGTAGTACAATGCGCTGTAATTTGGAAATATACTGTAGTACGGTATGCGCGCTGTAACTTAGAATTAATTTGTAGTGCAATGCGCTGTAATTTGGAAATATACTGTAGTACGGTATATATACTGTAACTTAGAATTAATTCGTAAAGCAATACGCTATAATTTGGAAATATACTATAGTGCGGTATGTACGCTATAACTTAGAATTAATTTGTAGTATAATGCATTGTAATTTGGAAATATACTGTAGTACGGCGTATGCGCTGTAACTTAGAATTAATTCGGAATACATTCCAAAATTATACTATAGTATGGTGTATACTGCAGTTTGGAATTAATTCGGAATGCATTCTACTATTATACTGTAGTATAGTGCGCGCTATAACTTGGAATTAATTTGCAATATAATGTACTGTAATTTGGAATATACTACAGTACGGTATGTATACTATAGTTTGGAATCCATTCGTAATGCAATATACTATATTTCGGAAATTCGCTAATATTAATACGCAGTACGGTATACGTACTGTAACTTAGAATTAATTCGTAGTATATAATATGGGTTATAGTATAGCTGTTACAGTAATACTATATCTTGGTAACGGTCTTGTCGTTAGTTCGTTTAAAGCTAGAATTACAGTACGGCTAATGAAAGAGAGAGTATAAGGTATCTAGGGGTAACTTAAAAGGAGATATTACTTCGAAATCTTAAAAACTTTTACTATAAATATATTATTGTTTCGTAAGATTATTAATTCCGGTTGAAATATTACGTCCGATTGAAATACTATATCTGTTTGGACTACTATATTATAATACTTATATAATAAAACCCCTTAGTCTTTGTCCTCTATCCTTAACCGTTACGGCGGTCCCGTTCTAACGTTAAGTAGAAGTTCGACTAAATATAATAGTTATAAGTATATTGTTGCAATAGACAGTAGCCTATAAATATATTAGTACTAACTCGAAAGACGTATAGAATTAATTCCAAATTACTTACGTCCGCTTACTGCTTTGTAATACGTGTATTTATATTTACTAGCGCGGAAATCTATATCGTCCGGTATCGATAATATTTTGTATATTTCCTTTGTATTATATCTATTGCCCGCCTTATTTAGAGGAGCCTCTAGCTTTGGGATAAACTTAAACAGTAGGCTAGAAAAAAGCCTATTATAGTAGGACTTATCCGTCTCCTATATATTATTAGTAATTAAAGTTCGATTAAATATAGTAAAGGTAGAACTAAACTAATTTATAATGCGTTAGGATCTACTTTAGTACTATAGTACTAGGTCTTATCTAAGAACTTTTGCCCTATTAATCCGTTAGTTATATATACGGAATAACTTTGGATTTATTTAGATTTAAAATATACCTTTCCTTTAGGGCGTACAGTTGGCTAATGTATCTTCGTTGCACTAAAGGAGGAACTCCTAGACAAGCTTATATCTAAATTAGTTGTTGCAGTATAAATATTAGAGGCGGATTAACGATTGTAATTATCTTCCTGCTAAGAGTTTATTAGCTTACTGGCTTAAATTAGTTTCAAACTAGTTCTAGGTTCTATACGTTACCTACCTATAAGGTAGTAGCCCTTTTCTTTACCTTCCTAGCCCTCCTTACTGCTTTTTTTAATACTTTTGCCTTATTTTGTACTTTCTTTTTAGCCTTTTTTATTGCCTTTCTTTAGGTTCTTTTCTCCTTCTGTACTTACTTTCTGGCCTTCTTCTCTGTAATCTGCCTAGCCTTATCCTTAGACGTATTGTTACTTGACTTACTGGACTCTTCTATCTTGCTTTATATCTTATCGGTAGCGTTATTATTACTAATTTTATTACTATTATCCTGTAAGTTTGTTAGTAATAAACTAGAATTAATTCCAACCTTGCTTAGAATACGATATAATATTATATATTATTTATATCTATATCGGCTTTGGGCTCGAGACTTTCGTTACTAATTTTATTACTATTATCCTATAAGTTCGTTAGCAATAAACTAGAATTAATTCTAACCTTGCTTAGAATACAATATAATATTATACCTTATCTATATCCATTTCGGCTTCGGGCTTAAGACTTTCGTTACTAATTTTAATACTATTATCCTGTAAGTTCGTTAGTAATAAACCAAAATTAATTCCAACCTTGCTTAGAATACAATATAATATCTTACCTAATCTATATCTATATTGTCTTTGGGCTTAAGATTTTCGTGCACTAAGCTTAACGAAGGAAATAGTAAATCTACTACCTATTGCGGATCTACTACCGGTTGCGGAGGAGTTCTAGGGGGGGGGTAGGGCGAGGACGATACTAGCGTAATAGGAGATAATGCTAGTATTTAACGAATTAGTTTAAACAACGGCCTTATGGCCGTCTATATATAATTAGTAAACGAGTCTGGAACTAATTCGAGATATATTTAGAATATCTACGTACCTTATCCCGTATAGCCGTACTTATAGGTAGTTCCTAGTAAGGCAATTAGTATTACTTAGATATATATTCGAATTAATTCCAATACGTACTGTAAGTAACTCTATGTTTGCAATAACTTAGTTTACTATAGCCGGGCCGCTACGAATATTGCGAAGTTATAGCGCTTACTATGTATTTGCCCGTACAGCTTTGCGTCCTAGTGTTTTATTTCCTAATAAAGGAGTACTTTAGTATTATTGTAAACTGTTATACTAGAGAATCGGGGGGCGCTTGTCTGTTACTAGTATTGTCGTTCTGGTAGGCTTTCTCGGTGTCTACTGCAGTATATTACTAGTAGATAAATTGGCGTACTATCCTAAATTAATTAGTAACTAGTATTAAAATATAGAGCAAGGAATAATTTTACTATTAACGATTGTATTAAACTCGTAGGTATTTAACCCGGGCTGTTGCTCTTCCGTATCGACTTTATGCATACGTTTATAGTAGTTTTTTAATACCGATATACTGCTAAACTGAGTATTCTAGAATTAAGTAGTTATTAGTTTAAATCCAATACGAATTAATTCCAATAAAGTTCTTACTATAATGCAAATCCCAATATCGCTTTAGTAGTAACAAAAAACTTCTCCCGGTACCAAAATTACCTCCCCTCGATTGTTTAACTTTAGTAGTAGTATTATTTCGTCTGGTAGGCGGCGGCCCTTGTTAAGGTACCGAAGATATCCTTAATGCTTTTTGTACGATATAATGGACGGATTGATTGCAAATTTAATGTAAAACTAGCAATAAAATAACAGTACGATAATTGTAAAAGTATATAGAAATACAAACGTAACGATATTAAAACGCAATACGAATTGTTTTAGAATAGAATAGCAATATATTCGTACGATATGTTTACGTAAGTAACTTTACTATAGCAATCCATAAACAGCTCTTAGCGCAATAGCTTATAATCCTTTTGCGGTATTTCTTAAAGAAAGTATAGAGATAAGTACTATACCTATATAATTTATTCGCAATATAAGAGTATATAACTACTAGAATCTATAATAATGCGGTATAGAACTAGATCTATCTCTTACTTTAATAAGATACTGTAAAGTGGGTTGGAATTAATTCCAATAAGGTATAGCGAAGTAGTTTGGAACTAATTCTAATAAGATAAGGCAAAGTAGTTCGAAATTAATCCTAATAAGGTACGGCGAAGTAGTTCGGAACCGATTCCAATAAGGTACGGTAAAGTAGTCGGAATTAATTCCACTAAGACGCATACGAAGTGGTTGGAATTAATTCCAATAAGGTACGGTAAAGTGGTTTGGAACCGATTCCAATAAGGTATAGCGAAGTAGTTTAGAACCGATTCCAATAAGGTACGGCGAAGTAGTTCGGAATTAATTCCAATAAGGTATAGCGAAGTAGTTCGGAATTAATTCTACCAAAACGTACAGGAAGTAGTTTGGAACTGATTCTAAGCGATAACTGATTCGCAATATAGTAGACGTACTGTAACTTAAAGTTATTTACAGTGCAATAGACGCACTATAACTTAAAGTTATTCATAGCGCAGTAGACGTACTGTAATTAGCAGTTAGTTCCTAGCGCAATGGATGCCCTGTATTTTCCTAAGCACTATAATTTCTAGGTATACAGTCTATTTTTTGGATGTAAGTTGGAGTTCGAGCCGCAGTTCCTAGGAAGTATCTTTTAATTTTCCAAAAGTATTTACGCAAAAGGTTATATACCGTAACCCGTTTTTTTTTATTGTAGCGTTAGTGTGGTCGACTGAGGTACGCGAACTTTGGTCGTCTGAGATGCATACTCGAACAAGTACAGTACGTCGAAAGTGGTACATTAGGGTGGCAAAATTGTCGATTCAACTTGTAGGAGTGGCGCCACCTAAACCGAATCGTCACTTTTGTCCAGTGGCTGTAGCGCCTGCGTGTGTGCCCCTCGACATGGTGCTACCCACCGGAGCGGGCGTGCATGTACATATACGTGCGAGTAGCACGTACTTACGCTGCACCCGAGGTACAGATACTTCAACTTGATCTTATTTCAGTACCACTTTTCTTGTCCGTGGGGGAAAAAAAAATACTCGTCGACGTCAACGGCTTCGTCGTGGTCCTCGCGAAATCTTTGCCCAGTCAGTGCCAGTGCCTACTCGAAATTGGCATCATCCCGCAGCCGTGACCGCGCGATCCGCCTCGGCTCTCTGGAAACAGCGGCCATGGGCGCCCCTCAGAATGACCGCAAGCGACAGCGCTCCGAAGTGGAAGAGGCTGTTGCCGCTGCAATGGAGTCTCAAGACGTCGCCCCAGCTCCGTCGACGAAGCGAGCTCGAGTCGACGACAAAAAGTCTCTCTTCGTTCGCTCGCTGCCGCCCAAGGTAACGAACGAGTCTCTGGCCGAATTTTTCTCGCAGCATTTTGCCGTCAAGCATGCTGTTGTCGTCATGGATCACGACACCCAAGAGTCGAAGGGGTACGGATTCGTCACCTTTGCCGACGCCGACGACGCATCCGAGGCCAAAAAAACCCTAGACAAGGCCGAGTGGGCCGGCAAACGGATTCGCGTCGAGGTCGCGGAACCCAGACAGCGAAATGCAACCGATGGGCCGTCAGATGCGCCGCCGAAGCCTGGCAAGGTCCAGTTCGAGAAGGCACCCAAGCTCATCATTCGAAACCTGCCCTGGAGCATCAAGACTTCCGAGCAGCTGTCCCACCTCTTCCGAAGCTTTGGAAAGATCAAATTTGCCGATTTGCCTCAGTCCAAGGGAAAGCTGAAGGGCTTCGGCTTCGTCACCATTCGCGGCAAGAAAAATGCGGAGCGAGCGTTGGAAGCCATCAACGGGAAGCAAATCGATGGTCGAACGCTGGCTGTCGATTGGGCCGTCGACAGGGAGACGTGGCATCAGCAGCAGGCGAAGGAGGGCGACGAGGCGCAGAGCGACGAAGCACCGACGAAGCCCGCCGACGGGACCGATGGATCCGACGAGGATGCGTCCAAGACGTCGGTCGAGGAAGGGCTGAATGCCGACCTCGAGAATTTCATGAAGAATCATATGCAGCACATGGAAGATGAGGACGACGACGAGGACGACGACGAGGATGAGGAAGATGATGAGCGGTTGGACACTGGCCCTGGCCAAACCCCGCCTTCACGACGTCAACAGTCCACGGACAACTCTTCCACCATCTTCGTACGAAACCTGCCCTTTACGACAACAGACGAGCAACTCAAAGGATTCTTTGACAATTTTGGCAAGGTCCGCTATGCCCGAGTCGTCATGGATAAGCTTACCGCCAAGCCAGCCGGCACGGGCTTCGTTTGCTTTTTCAACCTCGACGATGCCAAATCTTGTCTCAAGGAAGCGCCGCGGCCGAAACCATCGATCCCTGGTGCCAAAACCTCGCTTCTTCTGGACGAGAATGTCGACCCGAGCGGGAAATACACGCTCGACGGTCGGCTTCTCCAAGTGGCCCAGGCCGTCAACAGAGAGGAGGCCAGCACCCTGGCCGACAGCTCGTTGGCGAAGCGGAGGGAAAAGGACAAGAGACGACTGTACCTCCTCCCCGAGGGCGCCATCCCCCGTGGCTCGCCGCTGGCCCAACTGCTCTCCCCGTCCGAAATTCAGATGAGGCAAACCAGCGCCGCGCAGCGAAAGAAATTGATCCAAAGCAACCCGAGCTTGCATGTCAGTCTGACCCGGCTTGCGGTCCGCAACATTCCCCGCAATGTTGGGTCCAAGGAGCTCAAGGAGCTTGCGAGAAAGGCCATCGTCGGCTTCGCCCAGGATGTCCGGGAGGGCCGACGTGAGCCCCTCTCCAAGGAGGAAAATGCCAGGGACGACAAGGATGTCAAGGAGAGGGAACGCCAGCGAAAGTCGAAAGGAAAGGGCATCGTCCGGCAAGCCAAGGTTGTCTTTGAGACCAACCAGGGCTCCAAGGTGTCGGAGAGCACGGGGGCGGGGAAAAGCCGAGGCTACGGATTCATCGAGTACACGTCGCACCACTGGTCCTTGATGGGCTTGCGATACCTCAACGGCCATCAGGTGGAGGACCACAATGGCCAGAAGCAGCGACTGATTGTCGAGTTTGCCATCGAGAACGCACAGGTGGTGCAGAGGAGACGCGCCGCCGAAGAGAAGTCGGCGCAGGGAGCCAAGGCCAAGGAGGATGCGGTCGCAACCGCGGCCGGCCGTGTTGACGAATCAAAAGACTCGGTGCCGGAAAAGCGACCAAAGGGCAAAAAGGCAGGACGAAGCAACAAGGGCGAAGCGCGTCAAGTCACCGTTGCAAAGGGCGCCGATAAGAAGGAAGAGATGAAGCAGAAGCTCATTGGGCGAAAGAGACTTATGCGGAAGAAGAAGGCGAGCTCGAGGGGTAAAAGCTAGGGAGAGGTACTACTATGTGAGATTACTGCCGTCAAATCAAGCAAAAGCACTCCGCCAAAACGACGACGTAAGCCGAGTTGTAGCACTGATCGAGAGGCGTGTTCTGTCGCGATTGGGTCAATGCAAGCCAGCCAACATTCTGACGGTCAGTGGACGTGTATCGAGCACAGTGATAGACCGCCAAGGACCAGTAGGGTCCAAGCCTCTCCGTGAAGGATGCAAGCTTAGGTCCAGAACCAACCAGACTTTTTGTTCGCATCGTCGCCTCCATGGCCCTGCGCATTATCTAGCTCTTCCTGCTTGTGGCTGTCTGGCTTCTTGTCAGCCGAGCTCTCGGCCGGACGCACGGTGACAAAGGTCTGACGTCCAATTTCGACGTCATCCTTGTCCAGCGTCTTGCGGGTCACGGTGCTGTGCAGGTAGCCGTATTCGTCGACGTGTTCGCTGCGAGTTTCGACCTGCTTGGTGTCGTCTTGCCCATTCAAAGCAGGGCGCTCTCCGTGACCAGCGTTTTGGTTCAGGATTTGCTTAACGAATGCATCCCAGGACTTTTGGTCGCGTGACAGTGTAGACGAGACGGATTCGAAAAGGTCATCGAACGTCTCCGTCTCCCTTTGCTGACGCACTTCAGCTTTGGCGTCGACGCCCTCCCGAGACGATGTGCTGCCCGAGAAGGTTTGCTCTAGCCGTTTCAACGGTCTGTCCAGCTCGCGGAAGAAATCCCAGACACCATGCGGCTCATTCTCGTTTTCGCCCATGGCATGGCGCCAAACATATCCAGCCCTCCTATCAAGTTCTCGGTGGAAGCTCTCCCAGTCGGGGCGACGGTCCCCGGGGTAGTTGCCGTTTATCGGACCTGCGATGAGTCCCTGGGATTCTAACCTGCGAATCCAAAACCAGGCGGGCTCGCCCGAGGGGAACATCTTTCGGAGGAGCGTTCGCTGCTCATGTCGAGTACGGATGTCCGGCAACGGCAGGCCTTGCGATGCGACTAGTAGGTCTTCGAAGGCATCCTCAAAGGTGAACACGGCAGAGTCAAGCTCGTGGGGGATGTCGTTGGGTATGGGCTGCGGGAGGTGGCGAAGGGTCACTGGAGAGTAGGCGGCAGAGGTGACGAGGCGGGAGACGTCGGAGCCGACTTGGTGCCGTCGCCGCTCTTCGAGTTCCATCGTGTGAGGCGAGGTAGACGGCGGGGACGTGCTGCTTTCGGGCCGGTGCGGGGTCACAGTTGTCAAGCCCAAGATGGTGTTGAACCCAGAAGTGATTTTGTCGTCAAGATGCTGCTTGAAGGAAACAAATACGTTGCTATTGGAATCTTCGCCGTCACGGCCCATGACAGGGAAGCGGGTCGGGTCTCCAGTGCAGTTCCTGGAATGGAGAGATGTATTATTGGTATTAGCTACTCAAACCAGGATACGTCGTAGCAGCTTCAGGGATGCAACGATGACGATGGCTGTCGAGGTGTGAGGAAGTTATTCTGGGTGCACAGAGAGGAACAAGAAGTACCAACGCCTCTTGTAAGAAAATCCCGCTCCACTTCTGTGGCCGAGTTGTGGCGACTCGCCTCTGGTGCGGCGCAGCGTCCTTGGACAGGAGTGGGGAGCATGCCCGAGTACTTACAAGCAAGTACTCCGTACCACTGCAGCTGTACTTTGTACTTGTAGGAACAACCGTACGCTACTTACTACATGATATGAATGTACGGAGGGAGTACTGCGTACTCTGCAAGTAAATATCACTACCCATGTACGTACCTAGACAGTACACTAGGCGTGCTATATTATATCCTCAGCTGTTGGAAGATATAGCGGACAAGATATGGAATGGAGTACGATATGAAATTAATTCACCTGATTTCTCCGATATGAAATCCAGGGACTTCATAGCGCTTGCAACAATTACCATGAGTCTTATGCAGAAATACGTACTAGAAAATGACAAAGGTGGCGTGGAGAATCTACTGTAAGAACCATGGGAACAGTTACAAATCCTGGAACTCTTGCCGTAAATTATGTCGGCGATTGGTCTTCGAGATATAAGGAAGGTGAGATATTCAACTATTCCAAGTCTGCTGTTTCAATATTGTCCTAATAGTTCAGCATCTTTTCCTTGAGCAAATCTTCACAAGGGTTCTAGATCCCCAATTGAGGCACCCCCCTAGTAGGAGTACTTCACAGTATACAACTCCATGCCTTTGTCCCACACGCCGGCAGGGATATACTCTTGACACAAAGGACGAATAATACAAGTAGCTTCAATTTGGGATTCGCTATATAGCACGTGGCCACTGCAATAATAAGGCTGGCAGCAAAGTCCGATGTCCATACTTTACTATACAGTACTTTTGCATAGTCGGTCAAAAGTTTGACCTTGCCCGCCGATGCAACCCTAAACTGACACCTGGCCATCTCCGACGTTGGCTCCTGGCATACAACGATATCATCTCGACGCAACAAAAATCATGGCAGCTGAGCAATCAAGCCCGTTCCTTTCATTCAAGGAGGTGAAGAGCAATGGGGAGGCCGCATATGTCACCGACACGGCCCACCGCCTCTACTGGCCTCTCGCAGGCGACTTTCCTGCCACCATATCCGTCATGAAGTCCCGCCGAGGCGGCTTGGACGAGCGGGAACCCTTCTGCCAGCCAGATGGTACCTGGCATGACATCGCATCGCTACCTTTGACTGAGCCCAAAGTCTCGTCTATCGAGGCTTCGATCCGCGACCTGGACCAGTGGGAATCTGACTGGGTAGCGTGGCACGAGAATCATGAGACGGCCGAGTTTGTTACGTACGGAGACCTTGATGATGAAGACCGACCATACGCATCTGAGCAAAACGAGGATGGTAGCTGGGAGGATGACTCGGATACCGAGTTTCTCATCCGATGCTGCGGTCAAGATAGGCCGTTGAGGACGAGAGGGCAAAAGCTACAGGTTACCCCTTCTGCGGGTAAAGACTTTGTCAGTATACATGACTACGTCTGCGGTACGTCTCTGTCTCTAGCATTTCGCTTGAACGAAACCTTTCTGAATCTTACTATTAGCCGTGCATCCATGGCTAATGGGTTTACGCGAGGATATTATCCAAGCAAAAATCGTCACACGCCCTGGGCCTGTTGTTGTGCCGGCTCTTGCCAGCACCACGGAATGGATGGTCAGCGCCATAGTAGCGCCGGAACACGTCGTCATGACCAAAGATGAATGGCTCGAGTTTCATCGCCCGCCCCGTCCCATGAGCGCTGCAACCAGGAACATGTTGCAAAGAGCAGGGGCAAGAATTGACCCTCAGTAGTTGGTCTTTACAGTTCAGAGTATTTTTGCTGGATAGGGAACTAGAATGGAAGAAAAGACGGGTTCAAAATGTATTCATGACGGTCATATGGCAGCATGGAACTGGTATTCTGCGAAAAAGGGGGAAAAAGAATGGCTTTTGCCATGGCCACCCAGCAACTCAAGCCCGCGCAGGCGCAGTCGCGGAGGCGCACCACGATCTTCCGTACGCAATCACCGTGGAAGCAACGGACTCGCCACAGGCTCGATTCGAGCAGTCTCTCAGCCCGTACCCAAAGTCGGCCTTTTTGCAAAGACAGGCGGCATCAGGGCTCGCGCAGCCAAGCTGGGAGTACTGAGCCAGCATGTTGTTGAAGCAGGTTTGACCACACAAAGGCAGGGAGTCAATGCTCGGCACGGTTGGCGTGTGAGTCGCCGGCGAGCTGGAACAGTAGGCCTTTCCAAATGCAATGACTGCACTGCCGATATCCGTTCCGCAGGCACCGTTACTGCAGTCGCGGATGCCGTTGAGAAAGTCGACCTTGCCGCACAAGCAGTCCGCGTCAGGACTGGCGCAACCCAACTGGGAATACTGGCCTAGCATGTTATTGAAGCATGTCTGACCACACGAGGGCAGGGCGCTAAGAGTAGGAGTCTTGGTCGTGGGTGTCTTGGATGAGATTAGGGTGCTGGATGGAGTTGAAACCTTGGTGGTGGTGGTGGTGGTGGTGGTGGTGGATGAAAAGCTTGTGTGCCGGATTGTACAGTCTCCGAATAGGGGTTGGCTGTCCGAGTCGAGTCAGCATACTCTTGCTTCACAGAAGAAGCAACGCAGCAGGGGGCTCGGCTCAAACTCACCATCCTGTTCCACAGTCCTCCGACCGCCTGCCACACCTGCCATCCTTGTTACAGCACTTTCCATAGGCGGCTTTGCACTTGTATTGCTTCGTTCCGCCGCAGGTGCCGTCCGGGGTGGCCCCCCCGACCGGCACCTTTTGAGGCTGGGCCATGAGTGTGCAGTTGCCGAGTTGGCATTTACCGTACGCGCAAAAGGCCTCGCCGGTACCGCATTTGCCCTCGGCGTTGCAGCAGTCGCCCCAGACGCCAGCGCACTGCTTGTAGCCATGCTGCCGACCGCACTCGCCGTTGGTGGTGAAGACGGAGTCTCCGGCACATGCCCCCTCGTAGCACGTTCCGTCTGCGCAGTCCTCTCTGGTACGACGGTTTAGCTGGGACTTTTCTCAAAGACGAGGAGCTTGTCTTGCACGCAAATAACGGAGTACTCACAGAGAGTTGCCGCAGGTAAACGTCTTGGCATTGCAGCACTGGAACTCTGTTCCGCGACAAGTTGCGTTGCCGTTGGGCGGACCACAGAGTCCTTTTGTGGCTCGTAGAGGCTCAATAACTATGGGATTGCGATTGAAAAGGTCAGTCCGAGACTCGGGGCAACGTATGGAGATGGCGGAATGACTTGCAGCCAGCCACGCAATAGTCTGTATCCGCCTGGATATTTCCGCAGTTGGCATGTACCGTGGGATTCAGCTGGAAGAATTTCTCGACGCTGATGTGGTACCTGTTCGCCAGTGCCGTGCACGTGTAGTAGTTGATGTCCATGCCCTTGGTGTTGGTCGTGTACCGACAGTTGATCTTGCCTGTGGTGACGTTGCCACCGGAGAGGAGGGGGCTCATCGATACGGGCACGGGGATCGACGTGACGGCCACGGAGCTAGGGCTGACGGTGCCCGTGCCTGTATTCAAGGATGAGGTGGTGGCAGCAGCCTGGCGTTTAAACTTCATGTCGGTAAACTGCCCCGGCTGCCATACCGACGGCGCGCAATCGTTGGAGGCTTGGACGACACCTGCCAAGCAGAGCACAACGGCCAGCGAGTTGAAGTGCCTCGTCCAAGATGCTCTTTGGGGCAACTTCATGGCGGTCATGATTCAAGGTACAGCCAAAAAGAAAAAAAAGAACAAAAAGGCGTCTGAAAAGAGGGCAACGATGAGAAAGGAGCGAGACTTGCTCGGGGGAAAAGGTTGTGGCGTCGGAGGCATACAAATCAGAAAGCGCCAAGGGGAGAAGTGCGTTCGTCTAGCCAGGCTTCCAAACGTCCACCAAGGTGGGACGCAGTTCGGTTCGGCTTCTCAGGACAGGTTCAGCTGGCATCTTTTGAACCTGTGGCTACTTGAACGGAAACTCGGCTTTGGCAAAGGCTCGCAATAAGGTTGAGGTGGAGGACTGAGCAGTTGATGCATGGAGGTGGATTCTAAAGCTCCATCTGGTAAACGCCGAGAGTGGGATGTGCTTATGTTGCCTCGAACGTTCTTCAATCTTCGAATAATCATTATGCCTACTTCCTGCTATGCCGGGATTAACAATATAATGCGTCTTTTTTGCTCCTTCTGTCAATACTGTCGAGAAACGGTTGAACGGTTGAACGGGGGATGTT
Organism: Drechmeria coniospora; assembly: GCF_001625195.1. Taxonomy (NCBI): domain Eukaryota; kingdom Fungi; phylum Ascomycota; class Sordariomycetes; order Hypocreales; family Ophiocordycipitaceae; genus Drechmeria; species Drechmeria coniospora. The sequence continues at coordinate 11,375,475 of NC_054389.1, read as the reverse complement.
GAAGTGCTGGGCAGCTTTACGCCACGTTGGGGGGCAACAGCCGACATCTTGGCTCCCTGTGGCCAATTAGAATCGTCAATCCGGTGACGCATCACGAATATCATTATTTTGTCTCGCTTTGCTGATGAATAGGATCTCTCAAGGAGATGCCTGCTTTTGGGGGTCGGCGTAGGGGGGCCGTTAGTATCCGCCTTGCATTGCTGCCTAGTCTGATGACGTTGAGAGGCCGCAACACTCGCTGCACTAGAAGAGTCGTCACGACAGCTTCAAATAATACAGCAAAAACACTATCAACGGCAGCGGCAGTCGGTATCGTTCACAGCCTCACGAGTCCTCGCTTACTGACTTTACCTTGTTTACTTAGTTAGTTACTGTACTGTAGGTGTCCATGTAAAATGGCAAAATCAGAATTGCTTTTCCGGTCATGATATTCCGCACTACTTCGTACTGCAGATGAATATATTACAATATACGCCCAAGTAAGTACTGTGCATTTGCTAGGCTAATTTTCTATATTATTTGCAAGGTAACCCCACTCAATACCTTGATTCTCCCACGGCCTCCAGGCCCATAAAGGAAAACCAGCTCCCCCAAGACGGCAGCGACTTTGAGTCTCGACTATTGTTCTAGGAACATAATATACTATTTATACGTCGCATTTTAAGTCGACGGATGCCGCTACACTAACGCGTCAATACGGCGATGATTGCAATCGACAGTATGCATCGCAACGACGCGGCCTCCCAGCAAGCCATGCGGGCATCACATCAAGTCTCCCAGATGCAGCTACCGCCGCTGCTTTGGGCATTACAATACGCCTCATAGCACATAGCACAAGGCTGCAATGCAATTCAAGTGGCTACACAGTCCTTGCAGGCGCTACACGGAAAGATAAATTTTGGCAACGCCCTTCGATGCTCATATGAATGGGCCCACCGGCGCAGTAGCCTAATTTTCCCTTTTTGGGTCGGGCTACAAAGGCCGTGGGATCATCACCGAATCATCACCGAGAGGCCGTGGGATCATCACCAAGAGGCCGTGGGATCATCACCAAGAGGCCGTGGGATCATCACCAAGAGGCTGTGGGATCATCACCCAGAGGCTGTGGGATAATCACCTGGAGGCCGTGGGATCATCATCGACAGGCCATGGGATCATCATCGAGAGGCCGTGGGAATAGGATCGACCATATAATGTGCAAATATAGTACTCCAAAGGCTCCATGAGGCTGCGGCCGAGATTTAGGCCCGCCCATCAGTTGATGTCTCCACTAGGGTTGCCCCGAGGTAAAAATTGTCAAAATCTCGAGGTAAAAGACCCTCCAATCACTAGTTGTCCAGTACAGAAATGCGTGGTTAGGGATAATCAACCCTGTTGAGGCACCGTACTTTCGGGTGTGCCACTTTGCCTATTCGTCGCGACACGGAACCGGTCGAAACGAAGTTGACTGTGCCAGAAGTCGCATTTCTGCTTCTTCTTCAATTAGGTATGGTGATGTTACACATATAAAAATTAACCCAACTACATCAACCGCAGTCCTAAACGTCATCCTCTAGCTCTAGGAGCTTTTCCAGGTCGGTTGTTTCCAGGAATAACTACTCGATATTCCCCAGGGTGTCTCTTGGGCCGTCTCAAGCCGTCTCAATACCCGAAGATTATATTACATATAAGTACTGTACTTATATGCCAACTTATTAGTGCTAGTGACAGTGGGACGGACGATTGCGGATCTTGTTGTGGAGGAACTTAATCGTGGAGATGGATCTCAGAAAGTACGGAAACGGCCAATGCGGCGAGTGATACATTCATAGAGTGGAGACATCTCCAACAGTCAAGAACGTGTATGTACTTGCAGGTTCTCGGTGGTGATGAGACTTTCTTATATTCTGCTTCTCCACACAGGGTAATAGCTATGGTGATGGGGAAAGCCTTTTTCATCATGCAAGTATCTGGCTAGCTAGTTGAGGTTTTACCCCAAAAAACACCGCTAGAGTGATCCGTACGGCGCATGCTTATGTTGGTCAAGCTGGGGGGCAGGGGTCACGGCCACGACGAACAAAGGTAGAAACAGCAAGTTGGTTATACTTACGGTGTGCTCGAAGCCTTGAACAGCGTAGCAGCCATATTCCTTGCCAGAGCCTGCATAAAGTAAGGCTCTCTCCCTTCTATATCTTGACGCTCCTTTCGCTTCCAATTCTCTTCTCGCCACATCTTCTTCTGCATTGTGTCTCGCTACACTTTGACTTTCCTGGCCTGGCCATCCCAATGAGATGGTCTTGCTACCACTTGTTGCGCTTCTAGCGCCCTCTTCCATTCTCTTGTTCCCTCACCTCGCTGAGGCCCAATTCTACCAGGACTATATGCCCGATACTACCCTGCCCGACAGCTATCTATAGTAAGTCCAAAGTTGACCAGTCCTTTGGCATCGTAGTCGTCGCATCCAAACATTGAGGCTGCAAAGCCACATGCACATAGAGCCCAAGTCCCTGCCACAAGTGCACATCCGCTGACTAATACGACCCAAGCCAGCATGTCCCGCAGGTCGCTCCAATGCGCGTTATTAACGTCCACCCTCACACCGTTTACCTGTCTTACAACTGTCATTACATGAGAGACATCTGCAAGAATGCCGAGCTATTCCAGGCGTCCGCGCGAGGCCTTAACCTGCACCCCGCAAGCGGAATCGACAACAATGTCTATGGCTATGATCTGGACACGGGCGATGCTCCCACGGGAGAGCCAAGGTCTTGCCAAGAGTATCGTCGTGACGCATCTTGTCCTCCAGGCTGGAAGGATACCCATACTTGCCCGGAAGTAGACCAGCGCAAGCCCATGAAAAGCAATGGCGAGTGGTTCACAACATCTCTGGAGCCGGGAACGACTGTCAACAATTTGCAGCACCTGCGTGATGGTAACAACAATATCATCAGAAACTCCAGCATCCGGTACTCGTGCGATGAGTTCCCGCCAGCTACCTGGTACGTATGCTATCCACATATGTTTTGCGGAATGCTGGAATAGTCCTACTATCTGAGCTTTCCCTACTAATGTTGTCGATTAGGGTTGAAGGTGGGAATGGTTGGGATAGAAATACCCCTTCCAACACGCGATGTGCTGCAATCGCCTGTGAAGGCGCCACAGGGGTCAAGGCCGAACAGAATTGTACGCATCTCTGCCCAATCAATCAAGTTCAACAAAAAGATCAGATTTGCTCACCAATTTCGACGACATAGGGCAAGGATTAGCTCACGGCAGATTGCGTATTGAACTTCAAAACTTGGCCAGGACCCATCCCGGCTACAATCCAGCCAGGTCCATCATCTTCTTCAGGTTTCTTTTCAATAATGACGGGGCGGATGATGTTGCTGCCCGTGTCATAGTTATGAAGGATATTGGCACTTCCGATGAATTGATTTCCGACAATGTCATCCCCCAACAAAAACGCAGTGTAGCCGCCGTCAATTCTACCCTGACGAGCCTGACCGGTCCGGGCCTGACTGCCGAGGAGCTCAAGGCTCATCTTAGGGCAGGCAGGGGTTACGAAACGCTGATCCACGAAAACCTGACTGTACGTCGATCGATGCCTCTTTTTCGAATCCAATTCTCTGTCATGATTCCGTAGCACCCACCTACCCGGTTGGCTTTGACTATTCTCAAACAGTGCCTGCCAGCCTTGCTAATGCCTACATCTAGGTTTCCGAACCAGACCTGGCTCGTCGAGACAGGATCATGAGCGACGTGCTTAGTAGGCGCGGCATGCCCGGCATGGACCAGCTGGATGGCTTCGTTCTGAGCGACAATGCGACGCTTCCCAGGAGTGTGTCAGAGGCGCCAAAGCTGAAGGGCCGAGGCGTAGGACCCCGCAAGCGCGCGCCGCTCATGAGAAACACCACCTCCTGGCAGCTGGAGGAGGCCCGGCGCATCGTGGACCAGGCTCGCGCCGAGTCGAACAAGCGCAACATGGCCCGAGTAGCGAGGCCGCTCCGCAACCGACACTTCTACAGACGGAGCACTGGCTCAGGGGGGGGCATAGTCGCGCGTGAGGCCAACGTGGAAGCCGGATCTGCCGAGACCATGCCGCCGCCGCCGCTTCTGGTCATTACTGATGAAATTGCTGCAGCGGCCGCCCTGGTGGCCGAGGCAGACCTTCACGCCAAAACTGGTAACTGGACGAAGCGTGCTGTGGCGCCGGCGGCGGGCAAGGGAACCTTTTGGATGCAACAGTACGTTTCTTGACTGCGAAACTGGCCTGACTGACCTGACCTACCTTTCACAACAGTATCGCCCGCAAAGGCACTGTGCCTTGGGGAGACGATCCCAACTATGTAAGGCGACTTGTTCAAGACTTGCTGCACGGACATCAACTCACGGAAAAATATAGATCGTCTTCCGAAACGTCATGGACTACGGAGCCGTAGGCGACGGTGTCACGGTGAGTCTTTCTCCATGCCAGGGCCACGTCAACAACGTCGATTTGTTCTGACTCATTCATAGGATGACACCAAAGCCATCAACAAGGCCATGGGAACGAACAGCACCCGCTGTGACCGGGGCTGCAACGGGTCCACGACCAAAAACGCCATCATCTACTTCCCCCCCGGAAACTACCTCGTCTCCTCCACACTTGCCATGCCCTTTGGCACTCAGGTCATTGGCGACGCCAACGATCGCCCGACCCTCGTGGCCTCTCCCAAGTTTGTCGGCCTGGGCGTGCTGTCGACGGATGAGTATACGGGCGCGGAAGGTGTTGGAATCGACGGCAAGGACCCCCAGTACTTTGTCAACACGGCCAACTTTTACCGCCAGATCCGCAACATCAGAATAGACGTCAGACAGGTCCAGGAGGGAGCCATCATCACAGGCATCCATTACCAAGTCGCCCAAGCCACGAGCACGCAAAACGTCGAGCTGATTGCCCAGTCAGGCACGGAGCAGATTGGTATGTTTGCCGAGAACGGCAGCGGTGGCAGCCTTACCGACGTAACCTTTACCGGCGGCGGCGTCGGCCTGAAGGCGGGCAGCCAGCAGTTTACAGCTCAACGACTCACATTTAGCGGCTGCGATGTTGGCATTCAAGTCATTTGGGACTGGGGCTGGGTGTGGAAGTCGATTACCATGAACAACGTGGGCATTGGCTTTAAGCTTGTCGGCGATGGCGGTGTTGGAAATAGTACGTGTTCTCCGACTCTTTTTGACTCTTTTGTTTTACCCTTTACATTTGCTCGTTCTAAACGCTCTTCCCGTTTCCTTCTGTTTATCATCATGATTCTTTTCACAGTCCTAACTCCCCTTCTCCTAGTTGGCTCCGTCTCCATTATCGACTCGTCCATTACTGGCGCCAACCAGGCCATCGTCGTTAACCCCATCAAGTCAGACCCTGGCATGGGCAGCACAGGAATATCCCTCGAGAACGTGGCCCTATCGGGAGTCGGCGTGGCTGTTGCCGACACGACTGGCGCAACGCTTCTGGCTTCGTCAGGCCACATCGACCAGTGGGTTGTCGGTCCCGTCTACGAGGGCTCGACGACTGCTCGGAGCTTTTCTTCCGGCGGCAAGATTGGACAATATCGGAGGCACTCGACGCTCCTGGACGAGCGTGGCAATTACTTTGAGCGTGCGAGACCACAGTACGCGAACCAGCCTGCGTCAATGTTCATGCACACCAAGGACCTCGGCTGCAAGGGTGACGGCGCCACCGACGATACGGCGGCTTTGCAGGCAGCTCTGTATGCCAGCGTGGGTAGTATTCTATTCGTTGACGCCGGAACGTACATTCTCACCTCGACCGTCATCATTCCGTCAGGTGCCAAGATTGTGGGAGAGACGTGGTCGCAGTTGGCCGCGTCGGGCCCGTTCTTTTCGGATGCCAGGTACGTGCAATCGATGTGTTTTTGAAATGATTGAAGGGCAAGTCCCCAAAATGTTTCGTTGGCTGATGCTGTATGTGTTGTGTTGCAGCAACCCGAAAGTCATGATTCAAGTCGGAGAGCAAGGACAGACGGGTACTGTAGAAATGCAGGACCTCATTTTCACAACCCGTGGCCCGACCGCCGGTGCCATCCTCGTCGAATGGAACATCAAAGCCCAGTTTCCGGGTGCCGCCGGCCTCTGGGACTGCCACGTACGAGTGGGAGGCGCCCTTGGGACAGAGCTGACACCCGCCGAGTGTCCTCCCGCCACGAGCGGCATCAACCCGGGATGCTCTGCTGCCAGTCTGATGATGCACCTGAGGAAGTCGGCATCAGGCTACTTTGAGAACATGTGGCTCTGGGTAGCCGACCACATGATTGAGTAGGTTGTTGCTGAGGATAATGCCTGTCGGATGCAGTGACTGATGGCTTTTTCGAAACATAGCGACCCCGACTATGTCGATGCCAAAAACGAAATGACCCAGACATCCATCTATGTTGCTCGTGGCCTTTTGGTGGAAAGCACAGATCCGACATGGTAAGCTTCCTGTTCCAGTACAGTCTCGGCTCGGCAGCGAAATGACACACGGACTGATGTGTACGATGATGCACCAGGCTGTATGGCACCGCCTCGGAACACGCCGTCTTTTACCAGTACAACTTTCACTCGGCGGCCAACGTATTCGTCGGTATGCTGCAGACGGAATCGCCTTACTTTCAGCCGACGCCGCCGCCACCGGCTCCCTTTACCGAAGTTGTCGGCAAGTTCGCCGGGGACCCCGACTACTCGTGCGCGAAAGGAGACGAGTTCAACGGCTGCGACGAATCCTGGTCCATCGTCATGACGGGCTCGAGAAACATATTCATGGCGGCTGCGGGCATCTACTCGGTACGTCGGATCCGTAGAGTGCAAAGGGGAAGGGCTTGGGTGCTCTCTGCTAACTTCAATGCCCATCCATCTAGTGGTTCTCGACATATGGTCAGAGCTGTATCGATACGCAACAGTGCCAAAAAGCACTCGTGCTCCTCAAGAGCAACCTTGAAAACGTTCGCATCACCAACCTCATCACAATCGGGTCCAAGTACATGGCCGTCATGGAGGGCAAGGGCATTCTGGCGGCCGACAACCTCAACGTCAACACGCATCCAAGCTGGTCGCAGATTAGCGTTCTCGATGTCGGCAGCGACGGCACCAACTTTCGCGAGTACATCTGGCTCGACCCCAAGATCTGGGACATGGACGAGCCCCAATTCACCTGCTCCCCGCCGTGCAACGTCAAGATACCGCCATGGACCGGCGCAACCAGCACGGTTGACCATCCCCTCGTCACCGTCAGCCAGGGATCGTGGACGAGCACGGTCACGCAGCCACCGCTGACCATTTCCGAGTGGATGTTCGAGGCCGCCACCGTGACCCAGGGCCCGGCCGGCAACAGGAAGCGCGCAGCGGCGACTGTGCAGCCCGTTCTCGCAACGACGCCGTACTGGCCTGCTTTCGTCTACCGCGGTGCCGACGGCTTGGCGACGACGACGTCGGCCACCGGGCCCTTCCCCACGCCTCCGCCGTCCATCGGCCCGGGCGCTCCGGCGCCGCCGTCCGGAAGCTGGCCCAAACGCGACCTTCAGGTTGTCTTGGGCCCCAACGAGTCCCCGCTGGTGCCTGAGTGCTCCTTTCTCAGCTTCGAGGACCCCAGTTGCGTCCAACAGCCGTGGTTCTGGGGCAACGTCACCGGTGCCAGCGACGACGGCGGCGGCGGCGGCGGCGGCGACATTGACAACCTATGGGACAAGACTCGGTGCCCGATCCCTACCTCGACCACCACCACAGCGGTCGCGGAGCCAACGGAGCCACCACCACCTATGACGTCGCCGTACGAACAAGGCGACGGGCGGACCAACTCGGTCAAGTGCTACCATGTGGGCGAAAACACCGAGGGCGAACGCATGCGGTACGCGGCCAAGAGCTTCTGCCAAAGAATCAGTGACAAGACGCTCGGCCCCAACTTCTTTTACGAGGATAGGTTCAAATTCCCGTACAATGGCGGCATCGGCCGCGTGGAAATTGTCATCTCGCTCGAGGTGAAGCCGCGTTGCAGCTTTGGCACCTTTTACGAAATAAGCGCCGAGCACCCTCGCGGCCACGACGTTGCCCGTTTCGACCAGGGCTTGTGCGAAAAGTACCTCTCTGTGCCGACAGATAGCTGCAACTGTGCCGGTGTCAATTGGAAGCAGGGAGGTGTGGTGGAGAATAACTGCTATAAATGGAGGATTGACCCGGAGCTTGCCTTGTAGACGCATGCAGGCCGGCGGCGGCCCATGTAGATGCTTTGATATTTTTTACAATAGACAGGATACATATCTGGCTTGGATTAGTTGCTTGCTTTGGGATGGATATCCATTTTGTCTCGGAATAGATTAGTGTATGGTAGCATCGAAATGTATTCCGGCCAGGCAGATTCGCCGCCCGTCGTTGTGCCTGTCGTGCTGGTTGCATTCATGGTAAAGTATGCGTCGGCAAAGGGGGAGCTGGAACAGAGCGAGAGGGCGAGGAGAGGGCAGGACGGGCGTCAGGAAAGTGGGCGAAAGGAGCGGCGAACTCGACAAGAGATGTAGGTAGTAGACAGGAGAGGACGACGATATAATATGTGGCGGACGAACATGGGCATCGGACTATGAGTAAATCAGCAGAGGAAAGGCATCGGCACGCATAGAGTCAGTAAAGCAGCCAAGATGGGAGGCAGTGCACTCTAAACAATATTACCTAAACTCTCTCTCCCTTTTCATCGCAATCCTCCTTTCAATCTCCCTACTGTAACTCTATGCCTTTTGCCTTTTATAGCTGTCTAAGACTAGTCTTTGGGCATGCTAATTATAATACCCTTCGTTTTCTGCCTCTACCTACTAATATACTATATCTTACCTGGTACTCCGTACTGTACTCCTCTTCTCTTAGCGCCTTGCCATATAAAAATAGTCAGTGGATAATTATAACTAGTTCGTTAGTTAATTGCCAGAGATAGCTAGTTAATATATTTAACTAAATAAATAACTAACAAAATTGTTAACTAACTATAATCACTACCCTAGTCCCAGAGTCAGTGTACTGAACTGTAAGTACTAAGTGCAAGTACTTGCAAGTACTCCGTACATGTACTCCGTACTGTTGTTCGTAATAGCGCTGATGACCTGCAGGTACCAGGTACCTGCTTGCTTCGTGCTTGGATGCCCAGGAACGAAGCGGCGAGGCTCACTGTCCACTCCACCCGCCTCGTCTCCTCTACTACCCAGGCATCGCAGCGTACAAAGACCGCACCGCTGCGCAGGTTCATCGCATTCGGGAGGCCACCAGAGACGACGGCTAGGTCGACGGCCATGTCCAGACTCTCGGTCCAACTGCGAACTGGCGATTCGATCCCTTCGTCCTCGCTCGCATCCCTCGCAGCTCGATGATATCATCGCCGCCATCGAACAGGGACAGCTCCGTCGAGCTTTCTATCGCTTCAGAACTTGGCCCTTTCCCCTCACCATCCCCCCCTCGAAGGTGGTCATGCCGGCACCTGCGTTCGGGCCGTCGATGGCCGCGGTTCCCGGCGCGTCCCGCTTGACTGGGGGTGCGGAAACGCCGGGCGACTCGCTCAAGAACTGGTCGTCGCTGATCGGCATCGTCACGGCCATCGTTGGCAATGTTCTCATCGCGCTGGCGCTCAACGTGCAGAGATATGCTCACACACGACTGCAAAAGGCACGGGCGAGAATACGACAAAGAGCCCGCACGGCCATGCTGCTGAGCCAGAGCAGGGGCGCCGCGTCCGGAGTGTACGGCACCATCGATGGAGGAACCGACGGGCAGAGCACCATCGGCACAGACACGGGCCACGTGGGAGCGAACGGTGGTGATGGCGAGAGCCATGGAGGCCGGGAGACGGACCCGCTGGCGGCCTCGTACCAATCGAACGGAACAGCCGACGGCGACGACGACGGCGACGACGACGGCGACGACGTTGGCGATGCCACCTCGACCTATCTCAAGTCGCCCTACTGGTGGCTCGGCCAGATCCTCATCACGCTCGGCGAAATGGGAAACTTCCTTGCCTACGGGTTCGCGCCGGCATCCATCGTCTCGCCACTGGGCGTCGTCGCCCTCATCTCCAACTGCATCATCGCACCCCTCATGTTCCACGAGAGGTTTCGGCTGCGAGACTTTTGGGGCGTCGTCATCGCCGTCGCCGGTGTCGTGACGGTCGTGCTGAGCGCAAACACCAAGGAGACGAAGCTGGAGCCTCACGACGTCTGGCGGGCCATCACGACCTTGGCCTTTGAAATATATCTGGCCGTCACCGTGGCGCTCATCGTCGCCCTCATGTGGGCCAGCAGCGTCTACGGACGGCGGACCATCCTCATCGACCTCGGCCTCGTCGGCCTCTTCGGTACGTCGTCGACAAAGTTCGCTCCCGTTCCTCGTCCTCGCCGCCATGCTAACCTGACCCGACGGCAGGTGGGTACACGGCCTTGGCCACCAAGGGCGTGTCGTCGATGCTTTCGTCGACGCTCTGGAGAGCCTTCACCACGCCCGTCACCTACGTCCTCTTCTTCATCCTGCTCGTCACGGCCGTGATGCAGATCCGCTACGTCAACAAGGCGCTGCAGCGCTTCGACTCGACGCAAGTCATCCCCATCCAGTTTGTCCTCTTCACGCTCTGCGTCATCCTCGGCAGCGCCATCCTCTATCGCGACTTTGAAAAGACGACGGTCGAGCAGGCGGCCAAGTTTGTCGGCGGCTGTCTGCTCACCTTCTTCGGCGTCTTCCTCCTCACGAGCGGGAGGCGAGGGCAGGGCGAGGACGACGAAAGCCTGTTCTCGGACGACGACGTCGAGGAGACGATTGGCCTGACGCACCACGACAGCAACGCATCGGCCCCGGAGCATGTCGTTGCGACGCCCAAATCTCAGTCGCGGAGGTCGAGCAGGCTGTCGCGGGTCAGCTTCGCCGACACGGTCAAGCCCATGTCCCCGTCCGACGTGGCCGGAAGCCCGACGGCACAGCTCTCGGGGGTCGAGGGTGTCCCGGGCTGGTCGGGAGGAGAGTCGTCGCCGCTGTCGAGCAGCGCTTGGCGACAATCGTGGGGCCCGACGGCACCGCCTCAGCACGGCAGCAGAACATTGTCGGCCGACGCGGCCGTGACGGGCTCGGCGATTATGTATTCGCCGATGAGTTCCGTGCCGCAGACGCCAACCGTCGCCTCCTCCATTGCACCGAATCACGCGGTCGAAGCGACGCCGCGCTCGGCCTTGTCGCGGACGACAAGCCACCAGCGCGCCAAGACCTTTATATCGCCGTCTCCGTTTGCATCCACCGTCACGACCGTCGTCAAGGATGCCTTTCTCCGGGAGCATGACAAGTCGTCCACTTCCGGGTCGTCGCTGAGACGGATACGATCGACGATCCGAGCCAGCCTGTTCTTCAACGACGACGTCGACGTCGACGACGAGGACATGCGTCGCCGGTACTGCCTTGCCATCTCCGACGAGCAGATTCCGCATCCTCCGCCGAGACGGGACGTCGTCGGAGACCAGCCGCACGAGGCCGGCGCCGGCCGTCAGAGGTCACAAAGCTTCAGCAAGGTGCTGGGCGATTTCTTCCGGCCCAGAAAGAAGTCGGAGTCGACGGGGAGACGAGCCGAGCCCGACACGGAAAGCGACGTTGCATCGACGGGCAGCTCGTCGGCATCCTCCTCGGCAGCACGAGCGCGATAGGATGCTCAAGTCATGGATCGCCCGGGAGGAAGGTGCCGAGGCCGGCACGACTTGGACATGATCTTCTTGGATTTAGGGTAGCGGCGTGGAAGTACGCGGGGCGTTCCGTGGAGGGGTGCGATGTGCATTTTTTTTGGATCTTGCGGCAAGGGGAGAGGACGACGGTCTTGCACGCCGGGGCATCGCGGCGACACGGCCACCATCGGACATGCAGGCACGCTCGTCGCGGATTCATTCTGGCGAGCAACACCGCGGTGGAAGCAAGCGAAGCCAAGGTCGAGCGGAGGTGGTGCGTCCGTTTGTCGCCATGCTCGCACGGCACTGGCGTTGCCGCGCATTGGCTAGCACCACGGCTCATTTACCTGCTTGCTTTTGGCATTACCACCCACCGTCCAGGGCTCGGTTGCCACGACCATCCGGTGCGTTGATTTGGCCCACGATCAGCACGGGGGGTGCTCGCCGCAGGGTCACCTCTGGCCGCGGGCGTCCGAGCAGCCCGGCACCGAGCACGGCACCATGCGGCGATGGCACCTACAACTGCGGAGTGCAGCAAGTACTTGCAGCGGAAACGTACGGGGTACTCGTACTGTTTTGTACGGAGTACCTGGGTACGTTTATGTGCTCGCACAATGGTCCGCCGACGATCGTTTCTTGGCCCTCGGGTTGGCGTCGAGGCACAAGGCATCAGTCGGTCTCCCCGTCGGTACCGTGGCGGATTCGACGGAGGCGTTGCAAGAGGAGACTGGGCGACGGAAGTAGCGGTCATGGCCCGAGTCGAGTCGCGCATTCGAGCGTCGAGCCGTCGGCAGCACGAAGCAGTTGGTAGAGTCGGCGTGCGTGTCCTGGAGGTGTGTTGGTGGCAACTTGCAAGTCCTTCAAAGTAGGTGTAAGTATGCAAGTACTTGAGGGTGTGCATGCACATGTACTTGCTGTAGGTGCAATACAATAATAATGTAGGTGTACAAGCACCACCCGTACCTGTAGGGGCAAGTAAGTACTAACTTGCAGCACGAATACAGGCGCTCCGGACTGCGTACGGAGCCCATCACACCGACTTTGATGTGCTGTAAGTGTACAAGTACTGTAGATACTGTGCGGAGCACATGTACTGTACATACATACTTACTAGGTACTTACGTACTTGGGCACTCTGCACTCCGTACATTCAAGTACAACAGGAGAAGGCATATCCGCTTCGCTTAAGACGTACAAGTAGGTGTACGGAGTACTCCGTGCTTGGATGACTGTAGGTGTGCATGCCATGACCAGGACCGAGACCAGGACCAGGACCGGGACCGGGACCGGGTGTTGGAAACGACGGCAACGACATTCCTTTTCTGGCCTAGAATTTTGGCGACTGCCCGCGACGCAAGCTGCATGTTTCCACGGCGTTCCAAGGACCCGGCACAGGTGTGCGGCGCGGCTACCTGTTTGCTTGCTTGTACTCGGTGCATGTAAGTACTTACTTACTGTAGTCACACTCGCCGCCGGTAACGGAACTACTGTTCCCGTAAGTACAGTTACGCCTACTGCACTCCGTACTCGCCTTGCTTGACATGACCCGTCGAATCCAGTCAGGAATACGACTCCGTACATGGACTCGTATGCGTTCTCGTTTGCCCGTCTGTGTTTTGCGAGCCGTGAAACGAGGGCATTCTCGTCCCGGATTCGACATCAGCTGAGCAGAGAGGCCAGGACACCTAGGTATACGATGCATGATCTGTATCAGCATGGATTCAAACGCCATGGCGAGAGAACCCCATGGCAATCGGCGTACGGCCCTGCTTACCCGTACGTACAGGTACAGGTGCCCACGGTATCGACACTCTGCTACCCCGTGGGTGGGTTGTCCAAGTCGCCGGCGTCGGTGAGCCAACCCAACAGCTTCGCCACGCCGGCGCGATGCGTGCCTTGGACCGCCGCCACGTCCATTCAGGAACGAGACGAGACGGCTCGTCGGAAGGCTGCAGCGGAGAGCCCGTGAAGGGCAGGCAGGAGGGTTGCTCGTTGGGCGTCCCTGATTGATGCCGCCTCTGGCCCGCGGAGGGTGTTGGGCGGGGCGAGTATTGGTTCGGTGACGTGAGTGCAATGTGCCAACATTCTACCTGTTCTTGGGTGCACGCAAGTAATGAAGTGTAGGTAAATTAGTAAGTAAGTACGTGTTCAAGTAAGAATGGAGTAGTGTAGATCCATGTACAGAGCCCTACGACGTACTGTACAGTACTTGCATATACAAGTCTGCAGATGTATTACTCTACAGCACAGTACTGTGCAGTACTTGTACTGTACTTGTGCGTGCGGAGTGCTACGTCGGTAGCTCGCTCGCTCGACATGGCAGGTTCGGGAGGTGAGTGTTATGCTGTACTTGTACTTGAGTGCTGCAACAACGTATTTGGACCACCTTGCCGGTGCCACTTCACTTACTTTGTTGTACTTTCCTAGTATCCTACTTGCCTGGAATTACTTGCTGCTACTACTCGTTCACGTCTGCTTACTATTACAGTGTTTGTGCACGCAAACGGTGCCTCGAACGGAGTGCAAATGCAGCACTGCTTCGCATGGGTGTGCATGTACTCGCCTAGCAGCGCACAAGTATTACGTCCAAGCCTAATCTACAGTAAGTACATGTGCACGGAGTACTCCGTACAGTACATGTATTGTAAAGTACTTGTACTGTAAGTACTGTACGGAGTACGGAGTATTCAACTCCACGTGTGAACTTGTCCCCGTAATTGTCCTTGCAGTAATAAGTCGCTCAACACAAGTGTCTGTATGCCTCAGGCACGCCTGCATCCGGCGCAGGCGGAATTCCTTGCCTGATGCCCATCACGTCTCGCTCTGGCAGACCTCTACGTACGAGATGGGTTGGTAATTGCTGGACAGATACTGGTGGAATCCGTCGTCGAAAAAGAAAGTAAAGGAGCTAGGGAGGCAGGGCGGAGCGGACTTGTCCCCCTTCCCGTCGCACTCCCGCCTTTGTTCCGAAGCATTCGACAACCTGCCGACCTTCTAGAAGGAGATGGAGTTTCTCGTGCTCTCCATGGATCGTCGTCGTCGGGCAACTCCGGCCACCAGCCTCCTCCCTCCCCATCCCCGGCCTGTTGTGGGACGGTGGCACGGGCTTCGTTTGTCATCCGCGGACGCGAACCGTTACGAGTAGGGCCACGACTACAACTAAGTACATGTACAGTAGTACGGTAAAAATACTGACTTGTCCATGTTGGCGTAATTACATGCAAGGGCATGCACATGCAAGTAAAAGGTGGCCTGCACTTGGTAATACCTGGGGATGCGTACCACAAGTAGGTGGAGGGAGTAAGTAATACTTACAGTGAACAGCCAAGTCCGCGTACCGAGCCGAGCACACGTGCAAGTATTAATTACTGTATTAATTAAGTACTTGCAATGACAAAGGTGACAGGGCCAAGGCGGCCCTTGTTTAGGCCCTATTGAGGGATATGTTGGCTGTGGAAGGAGGTGGGCCCTGGTTCGTGCAAGTACTGTAAGTAGGGATCACCCTTTTGGCACCAACTCGCCAAGCTGCGGCTCCGTACATGGATTACTTGCAGTATTATTACGTCGGCCCAACACGTGCAATTACGTACCACCGTCCGACTTGGACAGCAGACATGTAATATTAATACTTGTATGGTTTTCAGTGCAATGTTGGCGTTGGCAAGTATTGGGTGTGCCCTTGCCCTGCCCTCGTCCCGATGTGGCAGCGACCAGGGCGAGAGCCAGCAGCCTGTTTGGGACGGCGCCCGCGACCATGCCGTTCCTGCATTTATTCTGCGGCGTGGCTGGTGCCTCGCCTGCTGCTGCGCTCGCATGCACGTCCGCACGCACGCTTGCAGGCTTGCAGCTCGCTCCGAAGCAGACTTTTTGGCCCGAACCGCATCGACGAGCGAATCCATTCGCCCACTCGAGCGAGGCAACAAGGGAAGGCAAGCGGAGGCGGAACCTGCAGGGGTCGGCTGACGACCCGACGCGACGGACGGAAGGATGAGTTGAACGCCGTCCACTCCTTGGTTCGCGTCGCGTTGTCTCGTCGGGTCGTCGGTCCCCTCCCTGCTCCATTCGCCCTGGAACTGCTCGCAGAGGTAATAGTAACTAATTAATACTCCGTACTGTACACGCACGCGTGCACGGCACTAGTTGTACTGTACGTGATAGTAATTCTTCCAGAAGGTGCTCGATGACCAATGCATTTCGCGTCGAGGGTGCGAGTGCGAGCGAGTACTAGTTTGCACGGAGCACGGCCTGGATTCACGGCTGTGCGGCCACAGGTGTTTGTACGGGGTACACCTATTTGCATACTTGCACGCACAAGAACTGACTGTACACACCACTGTAGGTGTGCTTGCTCCGTATCCGTCCTCGTATTCCGACCTGCCTCCGGGCAGTACGGAGGACGGTACGCCTTTCGGTACAAGGGAGAGGGCCGTAGAGTGAGGGTCGTCGGGAGAGGGCCGTCGGGCGAGGGGAGTAGGGGGAGCGGGTTGCCTTTTCGAACCTTGCAGGGAGAGGGAGCGCTGCCGGTACGAATGGGCATCCGCAACGCCCCAGGCTCCAGGAAGGTGGCGCCCCCCAGCACTTCCGGGCCAGGCTGTGCAGCGTATTGCATACTTACGAGCGCGGAGTATCCGTACATGCATGTACACGGTTGCACTGCCTGCACGGCTAATATTCCGTAAATGTACCCCGTACTCGCTACAGCACAGCGTCAGCAGTAATCCTCATCAGTGACCATGTCCTCGCGTACTTGGACTGGAGTCTGAGCCGGCGCCGGCGTCGTGGAATCAGCGGGTACATGTACCTACCACTACATGCGTGGGAGGATGTGCTACCTTGGTACGGAGTGCTCCATAGTGCATTCATACTACGGAGTACCGAGGAAAATCCTCGCCAGAACGAGGCCGAGTCCCTGGACAAGTACAGTACATACTTGTTTGTACATTTAACAACACCTACTGTACCTACTGTACAACGGGTAGTTGTATTACTTACTAACCTAGTACTGTGCGTACCAAGCACGGAGGTTCTGTACAATGCTAGAACTACTACGATCAACGCCCCTACAAGTATTAGTGGAGAATCTTGCTTGACTGCACGCAAAGCCCATAGGTGTACGGAGTACAAGTGCATGGAATTACAGCTACGTTTTCTGAACCCTCCCCACCGGTGCAAATACTTGCTTGTACTGTGCTACGATCCGTACGTACCTGCATTAGTAGGTGCCTGCTGTAGGTGTACGGAGTACTACTAGTAGGTAGGTGGTAAGCAGACGTACAGGAGGGACGATCATTCCATCTGCGGTAGTACGGTATTACCTAGGACGAGCAATGTATCGAGTACTTGTGGTACGTAACTTGATGGCTGGATGGACATGGAAACCTGCATTTCTAGGTCCCCTGCGCCAATGATGGCTTCTCATCCCGTCCATTGGCGTCCACGCATGCACGTCGTCCTCCTCGACCACTGCCATCTACCATTGCCACTATAGCTGTGACAAGTAATACTGGTAGTCGCGCGGTGGGGGGACCCTGCTCGGCGTTTTCAGCTACTCGGCGTGGCGAGGAGTATTGCAAGTAAACCCCTCCTCTTCAGCCTCTGCCGACATGGGCAGAATCGTTGACTCTGATTCCGTGCTCCATGCCAGTGCCGGTGCTCGAGGTGCATGCACTGTGCGCGCACGGGATCAAGGGGGGCACGAGTCCGCGTCCGCCGTTGCATCGACGAACTGTGCTCCGTACTGTACTCGAAGGTGAGAGCACAGTTTGCGTACTTTTACTTGCACAGTACGGAGTACCAACGGACCAAGACTTCCCAGACTTGTACTTACTTGCACCTTTCTTGTACCGAATCATCAGGGCACGAGCCGTCGGGGGGTTCGACCCTCGAAGCCCACCACATCAACTCATGACTGTCCTGCTCTGCACGGTAGGTAGGCACTGTGCGTGCCGTATGCACCTGCGTGTGTTGCAAGCAAGTACGTACTGTACAGACAGTACTTGGGTCCTTGCATGTAGGGGCTACGGAGGGCCGACCCCCGGATCCAACGCCGCCTTCGCGAGCCCACCGACGCATTTTCCGGTAACCAACCCCTTCCTGGACCCGGCCCCGGTCTCCCTCCCTCGCCCTGGCCTGGGCTCGCCGCGCTGCTCCAGCTCTCCCGTTGGCTTCCCCTCCTAGCCTTGACCGGTGGCTTTGCCCCTTCTCCGCGACTAGTACTCCGTAGTCTGCAAGCATTTGTAAGTGGTAATAATTACGTGTACTTACTTTGTCATTGACAGCTTAGTTGTACTGTACTGACAAGTACAAGTACACCTACAACTACACTTCATGCAAGTACGTAAATGCACTGCACAGCTGGTACCTAAGAGTACCGCACATGGATTGGTACTCCGGCTGGCTGTACAGTACAGTGGGGTGGCAAAAATGTCGAGTCAATTTGTAGGAGTGGCGCTACCAAAACTGAATCGTCACTTTTGTCAAGTGACTGTAATCGGAGTGCATCTGCTCCGTACTACTAGTAACACCTACAGTGCTTGCACTCGTAAATTGGCCGCCCCATCATGCTGGCCCCCGTCCCACAGCCTCTGCCCGACACCAACACCGACGCCAACACCGACGCCGACACCGACACCCGTCTCCCAGCCCAAACCCCCCTTGATGGCTGTCAGCTCTGGCAAGTGGCGACGGCCCTGAGGCTTTTCCTCGACCAACACGCGTGGGTCTGCAGATCGCCTCAGGGGAAAAGAGAAGAACAATCGCCCCATCCTTGTCCCGGCTCGGGTGCCTGCCACGCAACCAAGTACATGTACATGTGCTCGTCTCGGGTACCTCCATCGTGCAAGAATAACAGCGAACCGCTGCTCACTGGAGCAAAGTGCTGCAGGTGCTGCCAGTGAGTTGGTACTTGTACTTGCAGTGATCTTGTAATGCAGTGCGGAGTACCCGAGTACGTGCGCAGTAACAATTATCCAAGTAAGTACTTGCATCCCGCACCGAGGCGAACAGGCGAGCACAGTGCAGTGTGCCACCACGTTCTGGTCCCAAGTACTGTACTCCATACTTATTTTATACTGTAGTAATTAGTCGCAAGAACTTCATGTACAGAGTACTGTACAGTAAAGTACAGCAAGTAAGTAGTAAGCACTGTAATCCTGCGTACTGTACGGAGTACTCCGTAGCTGTACTTACATTTACATGTACAGCTACTTGCACTTACCGTGCAGAGTACTAGGTACTAGGTACTTACCTACAGTGCACTCGCACTACAGGCAGGTACTCCCACAAGTACTCCTACCCTGGCCTCCTGCCTCGTTTTTCATCCCGGCTCCTGGTCCTGGCCCTGGACGCGGAGGAAGGAGGGCACGAATTGACTGGATTTGTCTCGTCTTCGCCCTCTTCTCCACTAATAATAATTGAACCATGATGACAGCCTCGGCCATGGCCCTGCAATCGTCCTCTGGCTGCGACTCTGCCGTATCCACAGCCGCTCTCAAAAAGGACCCCGACGGCACTCCCAGCTCTCGACCATCTGCTCCTTCTGCGGATCATGGCCAGCCTTCTCATTCGCCGCTTGACCTTCTCTCGAGTTCGCGTCCGAGTCCCGAGTCCGAGTGTTGACCGCTTCCCGGAACCCGCGGTGAACAGGCCTCTCGAGCCAAGGAGGCCGCCATATCTGCACCCGCACCCACCGCCCTCCTACACCCGCACCCGCACCGACACCTGATTCCATCTGCGAGTGCATGTAATCGGATAATACATGTGCATGCTCCTCCTACGCGCCCATCATCGAACAGGCAGATGAAGCGGGTATCTCGCTTGCACCGACAGCATGGCCATGGCCACCGTGCCGCTTCCTCGGAATCGTCGTCGTCCGTGGGATCCATGACGGCCAACGACGGGGCGACGTGGGAGGTGACCCTGGATAACCTGTCTCTCGTCCGGCGGCCCTCGCTTCGATCCAACGAGAGCACCTCGCCCTCGCGAGATCGTCTCGAACACTTCGGCAAGGCCTTCTTCCATCGACGAGCGAGGTCGAAGCGAGGAGGCAGCTCTCCGAGCTCGTCGACGAGCTCCGTGTACTCGGTCGATGATCCTCTTGACAACGGCCCCGCCAGTCCCAAGGAATCCTTCATCCCCGCCATCTTCTCTCGTCGGAAGCCGTCGCGGGATGAGCCCGCCGCCCAGAGGAAGCTCCAGATCTCGGGTCCCTTCAACTTCCAGCATCTGGCACACAGGCCGAGCCCTCGCAACCTTGCTGCCGATGGCCATGCCCGCTTGGAACCGGCAACGTGTCCCGGTCCCTACGCCCATCGACGAGCCGCCGAACCATCCACCGCGAGCCGGATGGCGCCGCCCTCGCCGAGCACCTCCCACCTGCCGTTGGCCTTAGCCGAGGATCGGTACGACAACCACTGCCAAACGTGCCCTCCCCCTTCACCCTTGGTCCCGCGTCAGATGAGTTCGCCTGCGAGCCCTCCACGATACGTCAACCACGCTCGTTCCGAGAATCGACACAGAGCGTGTCCGCCTCGAGCCCTGCGCCTGCACGAACATCCGCCGTCCTCTGCGAGGCCCATCACCCCGTCCTCGTCCCCCTCCGTTCCTCTGCGTTTTTCTCGCCGGCAATCGGCGTGCGGGGAGTTTTTTGACTTGGATCTGTCGGCTCGAGCCGATCGCCCTCCAACAACTGGTGGCTTCTGTCGACCACAGCCGTTCTCCCCTTTCGCATCTACCGAGCAGCTGCCAAAGTCCAGTCCGAGCTACGATGACGTGCCGCCATCCGAAACGGAGCTTCCTGCTGTGGCCGGACCTTCTCACGATGTCGCCTGGCCGCTGTCCTCTCCTGGCCAAGGGTCACATGCGGCCGTCTTGCCGGCGCTACCTGATGTGCCCGAGGAGGAGGAGGGCCACGGACCGAGCCGGCGCTCGCGATTGAGCTTGATTAGCGACAACTCTTCGCTCCGAGCAAGTCAATCGGTTCCTCTGATGCGATCAATGCCGCCCTCGCATCGTCCCATGAGTGGCACATCCGATACCCTTGGCTGCCTCGACATGTCGCCACCCGACAGGACGGTCCACTCGCGGCATCAGTCCGGAATCGAAGCCGAGCTGTCGTCGTTCAGGGAGAATTGGGAAGATGACATCGACTACTGCTACGAGCATGAAGCAGAGGCCAACTGCGACTACGAATGGGGACGGCCGTCCTTCGACGCAGCCTCGTTCGATGCCGCTTCCTCCCCACATCTGCCATCGGCGGAAGAAGGCTCAGCTGAGATGGTGCCGGATGGCCTAGCTCTCACATTTTCGGCCATGACGTGCCCTTCACGGCAGGCCATGCCCTCCCTCAGTCCTGCGAGCCAAACCTCGATCGGTCTCAGCCACGAAGTGGTGACACCAACGTCCAGCATGGGCGTGACGAACAACTTTTCCCTTCCCCGCGGGGACAAGACGAGCCTGTGGCCTATGGAGTTAAAGTTTGAATGCCGCACGCCTGAAACTTGCGGCTTCAGGGAATCACAGGTCTTTGCCTTGTCTCCATCCTCGTTCGTACCGCCCGAGTACCAGCAGCAGCTGGTTCTGCATGAGGGCGAGGGACCGCAGGACTTGAGTAACCAATCGGCCTCCTGTCAGGACGATTATTCGCGAATGCACAATCTGGTCGCCTCTTACCAGCGATACAGCACATCCACGACCACGACCGCTTCCACATCTCGCTCAAACTCGACTGGAAAGCGGCACATGTCTACGACTTCATCGCAGACGACATTGACGCGGTACACCGCGAGCAACACGTCTCTCAACAAATTGGCAGCCACCTGGGCCGACGAGCAGGAGCGTCCATCCACCACGAACTTGTCGGTTCTGCCGAAGCCGGCCAAGCCGGACCTGTCGGCGGCACGGCATGTGATTCCCGAACAAATCCCCGCCACCTCTGCTGGGAACATGAGGAATGCGTGCCACAAAAGCCACGCCAGCGAGCCTCTAGTATCCGGCGAGGCTCCTCCTTTCAAGTTGTACGACCTCCCCAGGCCGCGGAGACAGCGCGCGAGAACTACCAGCCTGAGCTCTCAAGCCCAGCCTGTTGAGCAATCTGTCTAATCACCGCGCGTCCACGTCGACTTGAAGGACCCAGGTGATGAATACTCACGAGCTCTTTGTATTTCTCCTTCTGTCTGTTTCAATTATCGCCTGGCGGTCCATTATTCCCACGAATATGGCCTGCCATGTCCACGGCGTGTTACACTGCATCGACTTGCTCCTGCCAACGAACGGGAAGAAGGCGCGCACGGTAGAATTGGATGAAAAAGAAAAGGTTATGAGTTTACTAGCGGGGGCCTGTACAGTCGGATTATGCCCCATTTTCTTTTACGGCGTTCGGTAGGATCTTGTACAAGCTCAAAGTATAGCGAACTGCAGTGATGAATTTTCTTCGCTGGGTCGGTGTTTTTGGTTGCTTTGAGGGGAATAGAACGAACGATGCACATGCTTCATCAAAGTCACCAGTTGCTTTGCTCTAAATGCAACGAGTGCCGAGGACAAAGTTCGGTCTCGTCCGAGGTCCATGGCATGACTCTGGCCCGAGAGCCTAACATTCTGCCATGCTTGCGAGTCAAATCAACTCTTCTTCATGAAGCTTGGCCCAAGTGACATGTACCCTGCTTCGTCTTCATCTGGTATTCAACTCTCCCCTTGCTTAAATTTCAGTCATTTTTCCGGCATATGCCAGGAGGTAGGTAAAGTACACATGCTTGACAACAAACGACCGATATTTGATGAGGTTCCTGTAACTCCTTCGCTCCGAGCACCGAGCTATTTGCCCAAAGCCGGTTTGATTCCGACATGGCTGCGTAGAGCATCTGGAGGGCAATTCTTGGCGAGGGTGTGGTTGAACATTGAAAGTGCACATGGTATGGTTGCATTGTTGCAGCGGACCAACTCCTCTCTCGACACTACATGTCATAGGAGCCATGGTCCTTTTTTACAACTTCTCGCTCGTAACCAAGCCATGGAGGAGGGAAGCAAGGTAAAAGGTCCCTCGTTCGCCCTGGGCCATCACCCTTTACAGGGTGGTGGCCCCCCTCCCAAGCGGACCAAGCAAGCATACCCAACAGGCTTGCAATAATTCAGCCAAAGTCGTCGACAACCATAATCGACATCTAACCCGTTTTCGTCTTCTTCTTTGGGCGCTCCTCTGGCTCGTCTTCATCATCCACTTGGTCCTCATCCACGTCGCTCTCCGCGTCGCTACCGCTAGCCGATCCGGAGCTGTCGTGGTCGCTGTCAAACTCCTCGGCGACGTCGCTGTCGCTGTCTGCCTGGAAATCTTCGTCGACGCTCTCCTCGTCTTCGTCGGCCGACCCTCGATCCATCTTGCTGGCGACAACTTCATCGTCGGATTCATCCATGTCCTGTTCGCGCAGGGCGGCGGCGAGGATGTTGGCGTCCTCGTCAATCTCATTCTTGACCCTCAATCCCTTGAGCTTGAAGAAGGTCTCTAGGGCTTTCAGGTCTTCACGATTAATGTTACTGAACTGCGAGGAGCCGGCGCCGTTCTTCAGAACGACGGTAATGTCAAAGGTGGACAAGGTGGAGACGGCACCGCCGACGCGGGAGAAGGTGACCGACTGCGTTTGCTCGTAGGCAATGTACGTCGCAGGCTTGGGAACAAACATGAAGGCCTTCTCCAGGCAGTAGAGGAAGCCCTCGCTGGCCTTGATGGAGCATTTGATGCCGTACTGGCTTCGGTGGCTGCGAGCATCAAGTCAGCGACAAGGAGAAGCGGGTTGCAGTCATGCAAAGCCGGGGGGGGGGGGCATCAACGTACGTGATGAAATCCTTGGCGGGCGATGAAATCTTCTTGTTGGCGAGGCCGCGGAAGATCTTGGCCACAACGTGGTGCAGTGGTTCTTCGTAGTGGGCCTCCAGCTTGTCCTTGTACTTGGCTTCGAGTTCCTCTCCCTCAAGGTTGAGGTCGATGGTCACCTCCTCGTCCTTCTTGAATTGCATCACGACAAAGGGATAGCGAGTCTGGCCTTGCCGCAGCGGTGGGTCCAGGCCGATGCAGAGCATGCAATGGGTGTCGTCGGGTTTGGGAAGTACCATGAATTTCTTGATGGCGTCATATTGGATCTTGTAGTCGTAGGTTTTGCCGCGAAGGCGAAATGAGGCTTCGTACATATCGATGTCGAATCGTCCTCTGCAATCGCGCGAGGTCAGCTCGGCCACCAGGTAAACCAGTCGGGCACACGCACCTAGGGGTAAGATGCAAGACATCGAGGAAGGTAGCAATGGTATCGCCGGCCATCTCTCCAATCTCTGCCTTCTCGATGAGGGTGTCGTAGAAGAGGGTGGCTGAATTCTGCTCCTCGCCACCGTCGTCGCTGGCGCCCTCGTCTCCCTCCGTCTCCTTCTTCGTCGTCGTGCCCGGGATGTAGAAGCGCATCTCGACGAGCTGATCTCGGCCAGCACCGGCCTTCTTTCCTTTGCCTCGGGCACCACCTTGGCCGTCCGTGCCCGTGTCGTTTGCGTCCTGCGGTAGCGACATTTCGACGGCGACCTCGTTGCGGCCAGCGAGGTTGGTGTTGCCGATTTCCGAGTAGGGAACCTCAAAGGCGGGCTTGTTCTGGACGTTGAAGGTGAGCTCCGCCTTGGAGAACTCGGCTTTGCCCCAATTCCATCCTCGGAGGGCGTGCTCCTTGGCCTCGAGGACGGTGCTGTACCAGTTCTTGAAGACCCTGCTCAGTCTGTCGTAGTCGGCCTGCTGGAAACCGTCGAGCTGGATGATGCCCGAGTTGCGGTGCAGGATGCGGATCTCGTAGCCTTTGGACGCCCGACTCCACTGGGCACCGCTGATGTTGCTGTGATCCAAGGTGAAGGTCTCGCCGCCGCCAGAAGGCTTCCAGCCGAAGCCCGTCTCGGCAAACCGGCATTTACCGCTCTCCTTGGAGAGGTCAAGATAGATGCTGTCAAAGCTCTCGCTATTCATCATCGCGTTCGTTAGCTTCTGCGCGGGCGCGAAAGGCGAGGGAACCAGCGGCCCATTCGAGTGCGAGGCATGCGGCTCGAGATGAAGTGAAGCATGGGGGGATGCTCCAGGAAGTGTCGGGGAAGGGCAGGCTCACATTGCAGTCATGATGGCGATTTGCAGAGAAGCAAAGAAGGAGAAACTATGCCCGCCGCGGCGAGATGCAATGCAATGGCAGTGCCTCGCTCCGGTGCCGGTGACAAAGGGCACTCGAGAGCGCGTGATGTGCGATGCGTTTCGGTGGTGGATGGAGTTAAAGTGGTGGTGGGGATAAAATTAAACTCGATGGGGAGCTTTCGTCACGTCGCGCGCGACTGCGCTGAGCCGGGAAACGCGCCGAAGTGATCCGGCTGGCTTAGTCAGAAGGGCGTGGTACGTAGTGAAGGGAAGGTGTACTGTATTATAAGTATAGCTAGCACTGTCCGCGAGAGCGAGGGTGGTGGGCAGTATTGCACGTTCCGAGTACACCCAAGTATATGTACTTTGGTGCACAGCCCTCCGTACTTAAGTACAAGTCAAAAGTACAAGTACTTGCAAGAAAGTAATACGGAGTGCCGCTGTGTCCAAGGGGCGTGCTAGTAATACGGAGTACTAGAAAGTGCTGTGATACTCCGTACTCTGGAGAACGGAACTGCCGGTACAAGTATTACGGAGTACATGTACATGCGCCTACCTGTGTTGTAGTAGGACGAGAAAGTACAGTACGGAGTACAAGAGTGTCACTGTACGAGTGTCACTGTACGAGTGTCACTGTACAGTAATTACTTGTACTCCGTACCTAGCAGTTGGCTATGTTTACCACAGTACGGAGTACTTACACCCACTTCTGCAAGGACGGAGCACGGAGTACTCCGTACATATAGATACTTTAGATGCTTTGGTAATTCGGTGTGCGTTGCAGGCAAGATATACCGATAATGAAGTACCGGCACCCACTTGGGAATGTACATCAGCACACTGTACTATAACTGTGCGGAGAACAATTGGTACTTAACGCTCTCCGCAGTACAGTGGTAGATGTTGGTGTATCATTTGTACATGTACTTACTGTAAGCACCCGATGCGGCTGCCTGGCAAGTACTTGTACTAACCAAGTAGTCACCTGGGCACCAAACCTAATACCTGTAAAGTAACCCCTCGACCCCGACCAGCATACCTTAGTACCAACCCAGGTACTAAGTAGTACTAGTACCTGCTTGTATCCAGGTACTAAGTAGTACTAGTACCTGCTTGTCTCTGTGGAATCCCGTACCTGGTCAAGTACAGTACAGGACTCAGGACCGTTACTCCGTACTTGTACTTGCTTGGTATGACGAGGCGAAGGGCGCCACCGGACCAGCGCCCATGACTGCAACATCATCACCTCAATACCTTCCTTGCCTGCCTGGCCCCCTCGTGGTGTCAGACTCTCATCTTGAATCTCTTCAACAGCCAAGTACCCACATAGTATCAGCACTCCTCTCTGCCTCATATACCGCACCCGATCCGTCCCTTGCTGCCACCCTCTCGTTCATGGCCGGATGGCACAAGTCATGATGATGGCCATGACGTTGTCTAGACTCAAGTGCACCTCGGCCGGCAGAGTGACGGCGGGGCTGCTCTTGTCGTTCCTCGCCGTGGCTTCCGCTGGCCATGAAGACATGTTGGCCAAGCAGGAGGTGCTGTTGCCACCGATTCCTGGGCCTCCGCAACCTGCAGAGCACGTTTTCACGCTGCGACACATCTACCATCACGGCACCGACCGGCATCCTCGACTGCACCGGAAGCGGGATGTCCATCACGACGAACGCTCGTCACGCGTCTACCTGGCGGCGGAAGACGACTATCCCGAGCACGACTTGCTGCACTTGGAGGCCAGGAGCAGACCAGAGACGATAGAGCGTCTCGTCGACCGGAGACCGTCGGTCGTCGACCCTCTGGTCGCCCGGTCCCGCGACGACGGCTACGCCGTCGCCATGGACGCTTCCGCCTGGACCATGGACGAGGTTCCGACGCCCGACATCACCGACAAGGACACGGTTCTGAGCTTGGCATACATGGCCGCCAACGCATACGTCGAGGACGAGCGGGGCGCGGACTGGGAGGATGTCGGCGAACCCTTCAACCGGAGCGTCGACTTTGGATGGCAGATGGACGGCCTTCGAGGCCATATCTGGGCCGACAAGACCAACTCGACCATCGTCATCGGCCTCAAGGGCACGTCGCCCGCCGTCTTCGACGGGGATGGCACGACGACCAACGACAAGATCAACGACAACTTGTTCTTCAGCTGCTGCTGCGGCCAGCAGGGCCAGTGGACGTGGCACCAGGTCTGCGACTGCGCCACGGGGACGTATTCGTGCAACAACACGTGCGTTGCCCAGGAGCTGCGGCAGGAGAACCGGTACTACGCCGCCGCCCGGGAGCTGTACTCCAACATCACCGAGCTCTACCCCGACTCGGTCATCTGGCTGTCGGGACACTCCCTCGGCGGCGCCGTCTCCTCCCTGCTGGGCCTCACGTACGGCATACCGGTCGTGACGTTCGAGGCCGTGCCCGAGGCCCTGCCCGCTTCCCGCCTCGGCCTCCCCGTTCCTCCCGGCGCGGACCCGAAGGCTCCTCAGGGGAGGAGGCACACCGGCTCCTTTCACTTTGGCCACACGGCAGACCCCATCTACATCGGCACCTGCAATGGCCCAGCCGCCTCCTGCTCCTTTGCCGGCTACGCGCTCGAGACGGCTTGCCACACGGGCCGGGAGTGCGTCTGGGACGTGGTCGCCGACAAGGGCTGGCGCGTGGGCATCGGCACGCACAAGATTCGAGCCGTCATCCACGACGTCATCCTCAAGTACGACGACGTGCCAGAGTGTCACTATACGCCCGAGTGCCGAGATTGCGCCCAGTGGAAGATGTACGAGAGCAACGGAACGGAAAGCAGGACGACTACGGTTACGACGACGACGATGTCGTCGACGTCGACGGCAACGCAGACCTGGACGTCGACATGTGAAACACCAGGCTGGTGGGGATGTCGAGACGAGACGGCGACGGCGACGGCGACGGCTACGGCAACGACGACGGCTACGGCAACGGCTACGGCAACGACGACGACGCCAACGACATCCACCTCGACCTGCAAGACACCCGGCTGGTTCTGGTGCAAGGACAAGACGACGACGACGACAGAGGTGACGTCGACGACGGAAACCACCTCCATCACCTCCATCACCTCCATCACCTCCACCACAACCTGCGAGACTCCCAGGAGATTCTGGGGCTGCTGGGGTCCCGGGGAGCCGACGACGACAGGTGCCGCGCAGCCGGGCACGATCGAGACGCCGACCCTGCCTCGCGCAACGGCGACGGCGAGGACTTCCTCGGGCACAAAGGCCACATCGACATCAAGCGCGGGGGCTCCCGGGACGCCCAAATGTCGACGCCGCAACTGGTTCGGAGTCTGCAAGGATCGGGGTGAAGAAGACGAGTTTTCCCCCGACGAGATATAGAATGGCAATTTGGTCCACTCTGGGAGGTGGAACGGACGAGTTGAGCGACTGGCAGAGAGAGCCCCGATCTCTGTGCACAGCACGTACGGCCGGTTTTCTTTTTTGTTTGACGTCTTGAATGCGCGTCGCCCTGCGAGCAGCGGTGGATTTTGTCTCATTTAGTCTTTGGCTTCGGCTTT
Source organism: Drechmeria coniospora (assembly GCF_001625195.1). Lineage (NCBI taxonomy): Eukaryota > Fungi > Ascomycota > Sordariomycetes > Hypocreales > Ophiocordycipitaceae > Drechmeria > Drechmeria coniospora. The sequence goes on along the minus strand of NC_054389.1, from coordinate 11,347,109 downwards.
GGGTTTGGCGCAGGCGGGTCGTGACGAGGCTCGTTGGATTCCACATGGCACTGATATAGCACACATACACCTGCGTGCATGCATAGATTGGCACGGTTCGATATGCCTTTTTTTTTGAATGAAAGAATTGCCATGATTTCGTATCACCTTGGTGGCTAGTAGGATGGTGATGGCAATAATTCAAGTGCAAAATCAAATAGCATACTGTATTCTTTGGTACACCCGTAAGATAAGTTGACGGCAATGGTGTGGATGAATATACTCAGTACAAGTACTGGATACGGCGGAGGGGCATGGGGAGAACTTAACCAGTACAAGTACAGTACTTATACTCCATATAGCATATACGTGTACTCCGTACAGCGAGTTGATGTACTTGTAAGTACTGCACTTTGAACTTGCAGTACTTTACGGAGTACAGAGTACAAGTACGTGAAGTTGTCTGTTGGTGTTCCGATATTACAACCACGCCTAAGCAAGTAGAGACCGGTTGGCAGCAGCCAATGAACTAACTAGCTGCTCAATCAAATAAATTGGTTCCCCCACGGCCCGCTCCCTTCCGCGTCACCATCGTAAACTCTTATCATTTTATACTCGCAAGCACTGCAGACCTTGCAGCAACGCATTCGCTTGGCTCAACCTCGCACGCCTCGCACGCCGCATCCCCCGTGTCATCCGCACGCTGCGCGCACACGCAAGAGGAAGTGACCCGGTTGCGGTCTCGGCATCAACTGGACAGAGATGCATCCTCATCCTCGCCCGTCCCTAGCCTCCTGTCCATGATCCAGGATCCATGATGGAGCCCGAGTCGAACACGTCTGACAGAGCCGGCTCGCGGCTTGCGAGCGAGAGCGACTCTCTCGACAGCTCCGGAAGCGACACGGAAGCCCAGCATACGGAATGGCTCGCCACAACGCGCCAACGGCGATCGACGGCCGGCAATCGAATGAACTCGATGCTCGCCAACGAAGAACCCGACTCGGACCTAGAGCTGCTCTTTGCCGAAGACGAAAACGACCAAGGTTTCTCGGAAGTCGACGACGATGATTCCGATCTGCAGATGGCCTCATCCTCGGACGACGATGACGACGACGTCGACGAAGACGGCAACGGCCGCGACAACGACCTCGAAGGCGAAAAGGAGCTCGAACGGCAGGCAAGGGAGAAACGCAAGCGCAAGGCGCCAGAAGCCATCCCCGCCAAGTTTAGGAAAAAGGTGCGCATCGCTCCGAACGCGCAAGCGGCCCCTGCGCCGAGACCCAAGAAGAAATCGGAGCGGGCGTCCTGGCTTCCGTCGCCGGCCGACATGCCGACCCGTGCCTCGTCCCGCAAAACCACGCGGATCTCGAAGGAGCAGCTGCATCAGCAGATGGTCGAGCGCGAGGAGCGGAGGCTCAAGCAGCTGGAACAGATGCAGAAGAAAGCGGCCAAGCTCGAGGCGTCGAAGAAGCCACCGATGACGCAGGAGCAGCGCCTCGCCGAGGCCGCCATCGTCGAGGAGCGCAACAGCAAGAGCCTGAACCGCTGGGAGGAGGCAGAGAAGCAGCGGGAGGAGGAGAGGCGAGCCAAGCTGGCTGCCCTCAACAGCAGGACTCTAAAGGGCGCCGTCATCAGCTTCTGGAGCGGTGTGAGGGCCTGGAAGGATGCCCTCGGTCAGCATGTTACCATGGTCGAGGAGAAGCCGAAGAAGAAGAGGGAGAAAGCCAAGAAGGGTCAACCGCAGCAGGCCGAGGAGAAGCCGACGACCGGCGAGGCGGTGGGCGCGGCAAGTACTGGAGACGCCAACGAAATCCCAGAATCCCGCTCAACGGCTCCGTTGCCACCGAAGCTCGACGACGCGGATGGTAACGGGGGGGGCGAGCCGCGGGCAGTCGTGGCGACTGCATCGGCAACAAACGACAAGAGCGAAGCCGAACAACATGACCAACACCACGCCGTGGCGCAACCTTCCACCGCACCCGCTCTCCCTCCCGTCTCACAGCCTTCTCCGGTGGCGAAACCGGAACCGAAACCGGAACCGGATGAGGGGAAAGAAGGGCCGGAGCGCAAGTCCATGTCGATGCCCGCGTCGACGCCTACGTCGATGCCTGTGCCGATGCCCACACCACCACCTCTGGCGGCTTCATCGCCCACACTCCATGGCGGACTGGCAGCACCAGCGCCCGATCCGTTTGCGACCACGATGCCGCCACAACCCGTGTCTCGACCCCAGGAATTGAGGCCATCATCTGGTGTCCTGGCCGCGCCAGTGCTCGCACTCCCATCCGACATCAACAGCAACGGGCCACCGCCGTTGAGCACCGGTCCCAGGTCCAACGTCCTCGCGCTACCCAACACCCAGCCCAACACCCAGCCGGCCCCGTCATGCCTACAAGCTTCGACAACAGAACCGTCTGGTCCGACGGTCAAGCTAGACCCTATACCGCCCCTCAGTGAAGCTCACTTCCAGCCTATACCAGACGATATGCCAGCCGCCACCGAGTCTGCCAGTGCCAGTCCACCCCGAGCCCTTCAACAGCCATCACCAGCACCAGCACCAGCACCAGCACCAGCACCAGCACCAGCACCATCCCCAGCACCAGCGCCACCGTCCCTAAATCCAGCGACGGCACGAAACGCCATCATCTACCAGCACTTTGACGAGAACGCCATTCGCGACAAGTCGGTACAAACAATGATTCTTCTAGGCCGCAAAATGACCAAGCTCCCTAGTATGCACCTCCCCCCCTCCCCCTTGTCGAGCTCAGCGTGGAAACTGACCAACGCCTGTTCGTTCTCTCAAGAACCAACAGCCGCTCCTCTCTGTGTCATCACGGGCCTGTCTGGTCGCTACCGCGATCCTGAAACGGGCCTGCCATTCCACAACGTGTCTGCCTACCGCGAGATCAGGCGCTTGCACCAAGGTGATTATCACTTTAGCGCACTCCTCGGTGCGTGGGTTGGGGCCGGGACTACCGCCGCCCGCGGCGTCCCTGATCGGTTCCTCAAGCCGGAGCCTGAATCGGAGCGCAAGAAGCGACTAGAGGAGAAGAAGCGACTAGAGGAGGAGAGGAGGAAGGAGGAGGAGAGGGAGGAGGAGGAGGAGAGCAAGAAGGAGGCGGAGAGCAAGAAGGAGGCGGAGAGCAAGGAGGAGGCAGAGAGCAAGGAGGCGGAGAGCAAGAAGGAGGGGGAGAGCAAGAAGGAAGAGGAGAAAAGGGTGAAGGAGGTAGAGAACAGGAAGAACGAGGAGAACAAGGAAGAGGAAGAGGAAAAGGTGCGCCAAGAACGGTTGAGGGCGGAGGACGAGGGGAAGGCAGCTGAAGAGACCAAGCTCGCGGCAGTGGCAAACGATAAACCTCAGCAGCCCACAGCACCACCTCATGTTCTGGCACCAACACCCACAGGAGAGCCGGCTAAAGCTGATGAACCCACAAGGGATACAGCGCAGCATCCTGGACCACCGCAGCCAGCAGAGGAGTCAAGCATTGGGGGCGCAGCACAGCATCCTGGACCACCTCAGCCAGTAGAGGAGTCAAGCATTGGGAGCGGAACGAAATAAAAATAAAATAGCAAGGCAACTTGACGACTTTTGAAAGAACCCATGGTGAGCAGCTGCTGCAGCGTACTTCCATTCCTCCTTGAATGGAACCAAGTAGACGTACTGAGGCAAGGTGCTGGTTCGTTTCTTGGCCCGCTGTGTGAATCAAAGCTTACTTCCCACTCCGGATTGGCATGCACGACGGTCCCAAAACATCAGCGCGAAGACGGTTGCTGCATCTGGAGGAGAGCCCATCAAACCGATTGCTTCCGAGTATGAAGGCAATGGAAAGATTCGCGAATGCCGCCTTGCAGAACGGTTCCTTTCTTACTTTCATAGCTGAGCTTGGATCATGCGTCAAAACGAGGCTGCAATGCAACGAGTCCATCCATCATCTGCTCATGAAACGGCGGCCCCTGATAACATGGAGACGCGGCAACGCTTTCGTTGGGACGATAATGTTCCATCTATTTCGTGCCATCTAAATACTACGCATTACACTAAATACGGAGCAAGGTATTTTAGCGACATTCCCGGCGTACATGATCGCTGAAATTTACATCAACCAGTGCGAGCCATCAGCCGCAGGTCTCCAACAATGAAAGCAACGCTGCCCGACGCCGAGTGAAAAGAGGCTTGCAGCTGCTGCAACAACTCGCAGCCGCTTGCTCAAACCAAAACCATGACGTGCCCTCCCGGCGGCAATTCCTACCACTCTCCATTCACCGCCATCTTCGCTTGCCGGCTCCTTCGCAACGCATCGAGGCTCCACACTCGCCTACAGGTTGCCAGTTCGGGTCGGTGTTGCTTGGTCCATATCCGCGACGGACACGTGCCGTGGAAAGCTCGTGGCTAGCAGCGCGCACACGTGTCAGTGGTTCTGCTTGCGACGGATGGCATCCGCTATCCAACCCAGCTCGTTCGCAAAATCATCCAAGCCTGTGTCGATGGGCGCGCCCAGGAAGTTCTCTCCGTCGACGGCGATGCCGGCATGCCCCCCGGAGAGCAGCTGGGCAGCGTTGAATGCCGACGTGGATGGTCTCGAATGCGATGCCTTCTTCTCCTCGCCCCCCTGCGTAGGAAGCCTGTAGCCTGGGAAAGCCTCCCGAGGGGAACCATGGCTCGGCACAGGACCGCTCGAGAAGTTGTCATCGTCGTGGCTAGACAAGACCTCATCTTCGTCATTGGAGTCGCCAAAGGGAGGAGGGCACTCCTCGTCGACCAGTGCCGGAGACACGGGGGTGGTCAATGCGGTGGAGGGAGCCGATATGGACCATCGCGGCCGGAAGTCGGTGTCGAGACTGGGAAGAGCGGGGCCGCCGGACGGAGGTGCAGGCACAGCGGTATCGGCTCCCAGGCCGTGCTGGTTTGATGGATGCGTCTTGACAGGGACGAAGCATTTCTTGGCGTCGGTACCGGAGAGCGAGAGGGCGATGGACGATGCGGAACGCTGAAAGGGGGGCGGCGATAGGGAAGTGGCGTAGAACTGGTGGTCTGACGTGGCCGAGGTGGCAAAATTGTCGTCGTCGTCGGCCTCCTCAACGACGTCATCCGGCACCGGCATCGGCATCGGCTCAGCAACGGTGGGTTCTCTCGCCGGGCTCCGCTCGGACCTCGCGGGCGGTTCTTCCGAGAGGAAACGACGCAAAGACTCGTGCGAAATGTCTCTCGCTCGGCGGCCTCGCGAAGCTGTCGAGGCGGGCGGTTGCCTCGGCGGGGAGGGCGGCGTCGGCAGCTCGACGGTGTCTTGATCCGGAGCGGCGGGATGATGGGTTGGGGGCTTCCGGGTGAACAGGCGCTTCCAGCGGGGGCCGGGAGAGGGGGCGCGAGCCGACGGATCCTGGTTCAGGTTCAGGAGGGACGAGGCGGAGCCGAGGCGACGGAGGGAGGCGGTCAAGGTCAGCATCGGGGCGTGGGCCGGGCGCGGCGTGGTAAACTTGGCGTCGGGGTTCATCGTCCTGAAGCTCTCGTGACGAAGGGAGGTGAGAGAGGCGCTGCGGAGACGCGGCGTCCGCTCGACGGGAACGCTCAGCGCGTTGACCGTCTGGCCGGGGAGAAAGGGGCAGGCAGTCGTGCTCGGCTCGGCGGAGTTGTACGTCTCGGTTGCGCCATCTATCTCGTACTGCGTTCGGGGCGAAAGGGGCGAGCTCGTCAGCGTCGTCGGAGCGAGCGTTGGCGGGCGGCAGCGTCGAGGTCTTATGCGTAGACGTGGGGAAGGTGCGCCAAGGTATGTAGGTGAAGATGCACGTACATAGTAATAGTAGGTGGCACCCATCTTGAGGCCACCATTCCTGCGCAAGCCATTCACGGCCTTGTCGTCGCAAACAATATCGTTGAAAGAATAACAGCCCCTCCACTGGCCGCGGCCGCGGCGGGGATCAGGTTTCATCGTGTAACACGAGGAAAAGTGATCCCAGGAGCCAATGAGTTGAACGGACCGGACCGAGGGATCCGTCTGACTGCGAGGCGTCAGTTCAGTCAGTCGGTCGGTTCGTGTGCTCGGCGCGTAGGGAGCCAGCCTCGACGCATAGGGAGCAAGCGTACGTGACGCGTGCGTGTGCGTGCACGTCCAACCGGGCAGTCACCGCAGAAGGGTCACCACACACTCGAGTCGCTGAGCTAGGACCGGTATGGATACAAGTTGCACGCACCCTCAGCCCTGCGGTCGGCATGTGCACATGTACATGCAGGTGTACACAGTGGTGCACACCAGAGTCGCATGCTTGCCATGAAGGGTCTACACTGCCATTGCAGGGTCGTGGGCTTGGCTGGTGGACGGACGATGCGTGTGCATGTACGGAGTACAGGTAGGTAGCTTGCTCGTTCCGCGTGGTAGGGAGGGTGTTCGGCACTCGTTGTGGATGCGTGCAGGTCTAGGCGCAATGATGTCCAGGCAGGAGTATATGGACAGCATTCCTGCGGCACAAAGGCAACGCAGGCGCCGAGTGGAAGCACTTGCACGGAATTGACCCTGGCCAAGGTAAAAAACAAAGGGGACCATGTGCGTCGGCCGTATGGGCATGATATTGGGGGTAGGCAGGGAGTACCGACAGTCAGTCTAGCAGGTGTACTCCACACATGCTGCTAGTACATGGCATCGCCCCATCCCTGGGTGAGACAAGCAAGGTGAGTGGGTAGGGGGGGGGGGGGGGGGGGGGGGTGATATGGCACCAAAGGAGTTTCGGAGCCTGGAACAGGGCGTGGTGTCTCTCAGGAGTCGGGAATGCGGGACTCGGGAGTCGGGAGTCATGACGGGCTGAGGCATCAGGACTCTGGACTCGGCGGGTGCCCCGAGGCAACAAGGGACGACGAGAAACGGGACGGGTCGAAGGCGGAGGAAAGTTGACGACGAGGCAAGAGGCGAGTAAGAAAGTTGCTTGGACTCACAAAAGGAAGGTGACGAGAGTGGTTGTAGGGTCCATGGTGAAGGAGGCCAGCCTACAGAGCAGCACTCACACCGCGACGTACAGGAGGAGTATGGATCCGTATAGGTATGCACCTGTCGAGGCGAAGCATTCGAGAAGGCGAGAGGTCGTACGCCGGGGCCGAGCATTCAGGCAGGACCCTAGGCTCACGAAGCGTGGGCGTAGGCGGGGCCCGGAGGATGGATCATGGATTCGAGCGGATGGTATCGAGGTCGTGGCAGACGACGGAAGCTTAGGTGCCTCGTGCCGTTGTCCACCATGCACGTCGAATGCCTCGCAGACGCAGGCGACGTTGGAGGGTCCCGTTGGCACCCACAGATGGCCGTCTTCGCCGTAGCGTGGGCCTCGTCGAGGGCGTTTGCTTCGGCACGGGGCGTCTGCACCTATTCGACACTGCTATTCGTGTGAGGTGAGCCTCGCCGGCGCTGGTCGTTCATTCATCGTCGACGACCGAGGTGGGGTGGGGGTGGAGGGAGGCCAGAGGTCAGGGAGTGGGTGAATAAAAAGAAGGATGCATATAGAGAAGGGGGGGCGGAGAGAAGGAGGGGAGGAATGAAGCGTCGTCGCAGCCAGGCGCCCTGGCAATTAGACGGCCGTGGTAAGAAATGAACGGCAGATGCAGACAAGTGCCTGCTTTTCGCACGCATGGATGAATCCGCAAAGTAATTGAGGGTGTCATGGTGCGTGTTGGCACACCAAAAAAGGGGGTGGGAGGGGGGGTTGCTGCAGATGGTGTAGAGTACTGGATTCTGGCAAGACGATAGGAAAGAGCACAGTCGAATGTACTTGCCTGCCTACGTGCTTTGATGTCGGTGAACGGAGAAACGGGAAGGCGCGCGCGTTGGCGAGCGCTGCCATTTGTCGCTTTTGTCGCTTGCCCCTTCTCTCCTTGATTCAGTCACCCTGGTTCGCCTTTGGGAGAGCGTGAGGAGGAAGGAGGGAGGGCTGGCGCGGCTGCCTCGTCGTCGGCGGCACACCGTTTGCGTATTAGCACACCGCCAGCTGAGCTCGTCTGCACAATGAAGAGCTCGCGATGGCGAGGCAAGCAATCAAGGCCCGTACTCGGCTTGCGTGCGCACGCGGACGAGGACTTGTACTTGTACGGCAGCACTCGCGAAGGAAGCCGGCAAGGAAGGTCAATACGGGCCTTTGAGTTCCATTCGTTCCATCTACAGTGCAGCGCGACACACGGCCGAAATGCACTCGTACTACCCAATGGGCGTCGGTGCGTCTGCCACGTCTGAGCCGGACGTGGACGGCTCCCGCGAGTCACGCTCGTGAGGGCGGCAGCGGCTCCTGGCCCGTGTCTGGGGTGCGAGGAACGAGTGCCGTACGTGTTCGAGCATCGTGCCGGCACGCATGCGGCCTCGGAGCTTCTTTCTGGTTCGACATGGTTTCCATCTCGCATAGACGAGCTGATGAAACGCAGCGGGGCTTGGAAATTTCCAAGGCGCATCTCATGGACAGGCCAACCAAGACTGGCAGGCCAGGTAATACTGTAAGCAGGCAGTCAGACGGGCGCATTGGTCCTCTGAAGGCGCTTGCTGTTCTTTCTTCTGCCGCTGACCTGCCGCTTCTGCCACATTGGGGGCCTGCGAGAAGGCACAGTACGAATGAGGAGGTACGCAGTAATGATATTGTTATTAATTACTCCGTAATGATATTAAAATCAATGTATTGATTACAAGTAATACGGAGTACGGAGTACACGTAACAAGCACGGTTACCCATCGGCACCAACATCGGCATCAAATACCAAAGTACAGTCAGTCAGTACCTGCTTACAGACCATGCACGTACCGAGTCGGCAGCGGACTCGAACTTGCAGGAACTTGAATGCATGCATGTAAACATATGAGCCATGCAATGTACACCGTACCGTAGATGCACGTGCAGGCATAGCACACATACGACACTGTAGATTGTCGCGTAGGGTCGTACGGAGCATGGACGTCCATGTGCATGTGCTTCGTACGGAGTACTGTGCGCTGCAATGGAGGCCACTTGCTGCCGCCCCCTCACACGTTCAAGCTGGTGCCAGCAGGTATGCCAAGTACATACTGTACGGAAAACGTACATGTACAGTAATAGGTTGTGGCCATTTCCACATCGCATCATCCTAAGTAATACTAGGTAATAGTAAGTATGTAAAGTACTAGCACCTAGCAGGACACATTACACCCATGGAATAAATACCAAACAGCTGGTAGTTGTACCTGGGATGTGCAGGTATGCAGTACTTAAGGCCGCTGCATGTACACTGTACAGTACTCCGTACTCTGTACTAGGTAATACATGCCTAATTAGTAGGTAGTATGCAAGGACGGAGACATACTCAAGTACGTACGGAGTACACATGTAACTGTATCATGACTGGATGTACTGCATCATGACTGTACTGTATCATGACCGTACTATATCATGCCCGTACTGTATTATGACCGTACTGTACCATTACTGTACTGCATCATGACCGTACTGTATCATGGCTGTACTGTATCATGACTGTACTGTATCTACGAGTATGAAGTGTGCTCGTACTTGCTTGTAAGTATGCAGACAGTGCTTGTACTCCGTGCAGTTCCTAGTACTTACCCATGCGTACTTGGATGTACTAATAGGTGCCCGCCCACCCAAGCCGGCGATTCGAATCCCGCACCTACAGCAAGCACCTCCAAGTACTCCGTACGCTATTATTACATGTACAGTCGGTTTCAGCAGCAACGGCTGGCCTGTCGTGCATCGTGCAGCGTCACGGTGCAACGGTACGGTATGCGCACGAGTGCCCCGTACTCCGTACAGCACGCGCAACTCGCGGGCCACCGAGCAACCAAAGCTCTTGCGCGCATCCATGCCGATCCATCTTGTCCATGCACCCTCCAGGGGGTGCTGCAGGAAAAAGCAAGCGACGGCGGCAGCGCACCGAACCAACCACGGCCGATGCTCTGCCCTTCATTTACCTCGCATCCGACGAATACGAGTGGTAAATGAATAGCATGACGCTCCGTACGCGCGACGAAGCGTACGTGTCCAGGTGCTGGTGTTGGCATGCGCAAGGCATCCCCCTTTTATTCCGTACCCTCGCCGACATCTTGGCCATGACTTTGGGCCTCGACAGCCTGCAGCTCCTCGGCGGCGGAGCAAGAGGCACGCATGCGCTCTGCTCGTGGGTCGTACTCGTATCGGTCCTTGCTCATGCGCCGTCTCGGTCCTCGTACGTAAATGTCTGTCGGTGTAGCTATGAAAAGCACAAATTCCGTATTTGTACTGTACTGTACGGTGTATGGACGACATTTCCCTCTCTGCCGTGGGACCAATTTCATACAACCACGCACGACCTCGCCTCTCCATCCACAAGCACCACCTTCCACCACCTTCCACCACCTTCCACCACCTTCCACCGTCTTCCACCGTCTTCCACCGTCTTCCACCGTCTTCTCCCGTCTTCTACCCGTCTTCCACCGTCCACCATCCACCATCTACCATCCACCATCCACCATCCACCACCCATCATGTCCCGGCAGGCGAGTCGTCTTGGGCCGGTAGCTAGATGTACTTTTGCATCTGCTAAACTACAGCAAGTACATGTACTCCGAACATTCACGAGCACATCCAGAAAGAACACGCCCTCGATGGTCTTGCCGCTACGCTGCTGGCAAGGGGTTCCGGGATACACCCTCCGCCACGGCCAGCCGGTCCCTCCCACGAGGCCTCATGCCCAAAACGACGGCATGCATGCTTTCGATGCATCATTTTCAACTTGGTGGATGCATCTACGCCTAGATGCAGATGCAAGCCCAGCAGTCGGACGCCTGTCCGCCACTGCTGCCTCCACTTCTGAGCGAAGATGCCCGCCTGCACCGCGCGCTCTCCGAACAGCTTCTGCATCCCAATCTGCCACGCCACATCACGGCACGCCAGGATGCTTCGTCGATCCGTACGTGCATCTGTTCTCTGTACATCTATCGTCACTCGTACATGTCTCATGCAGTCTCACGACGTGAGGCGTTGTTACATGCTGTCGGTCGGACCTGCGGCCCCTTTGCCTCGCTTGTGCGATGCGGAGGCGACGCATCTCGTCCCATGCCAGCCCAATCCATCCCATCGGACCTCCGAGGCATCCATCGAATGGCATGCCGTGGAAACGACGCAGCGACCTGGACTCGGCCCAGCGTCAGCCGGATTCGCCGCCTTGGCAGGCAACATGCATGTCGACGGCGCCGACGGCAGATGAGGACGACGCTGCTGCGCTCCTCCGTCACATTCTGTGCCGCGCGGCGTGCCTCCCGAGTCCGAACGCTTGACGGGTCAGGCTTGTCCTGTCCTGTCCTGTCCTGTCCTGTCCCGTCCCGTCCTGGTCCGTCACGGCGCCGGCGGGAAACGTCCTCCCGCCGTCTGCTCCGCCCTCTTCTACCGCTTTCCACTCTCCTTCCGCCCGATGAATTACATATTTCGGGCCTGCCCATGTGACGAGAACACCCCCGCCGCGAATCGAATCGTCCCCTCGGCTGGCGGGGGGGACAACGGGCAGGCTTGCTTCCCGTTTTCTTTCACGCCTCATGACGGCACCAGACATTACCCACGTGCCCACCTAATCGTATCCGACGCCGGGGACCAGAAAATAAGGGGACCCATCCCAACATGCATGCGAGAAGAAAAAGAAAGCGTGTTCGTCTGCCAGGGAGACGGTCAAAGGGGCGACGTGCGTGAGATGAACCCCGTAGACGTGGCCGCCGCAGATGGCGGCTGGACGGTCTCTGAAGAAAAAGAAGCGAGCGGAGAGGGTGGGGGAAATGCAAAAGGGAACACGATGAAAACCGCTCTTGATGGCGTTGTCGGATGCGCCTCCTCCCGGTCCGAGCAGCGGGGCTTTCCTGCTTTCCGCTGCCAGCAGAACAAAGTGGAAACGAAAAAGTTAAAAAAAAAAAAAAAAAAAAGAGGTTTGCGGCATAGATAAAGTCAAGCAGCTACATGTTGTACACGCACGGGATGACGGGTGCCGGTGCGGAAAGCAAAGGTGTTGGTTGGCAGATGTCATCTGCATCCGCAACGTCACGTCGTTTGCTTCGATCGACTCTCGGCGCGCGCGTCGACCGCCTTTTCGCGCCGCTTCCTGTCGGCGAGACGGTCGGCGCGGGGGCCCTTGTACTTTGTTCCCAGGAGCGTGTCCCAAAAGGTGAAGAACGGCTGCGAAAAGTTGGCCTTGATGCCCCAGGTCTGGTGGTGGACGTCGTGGTAGGCCGCGTTGTTGCTCGTGATGAGCTGGAGGGGGTCCCAGGGAAAGGAGTAGCCGCAGTGGTCGTCGATGGTCTTGACGGTGGAGAAGGCGAAGAAGCAGGTGCCCTGGCGCACCGTCATCCTCGTGAGCTTGAAGGCGATGCCGGCGCCGAGGGTGTCGAGGAGGAAACCCTCGATGGGATGGTTGTAGAGGGCGCCGTAGGCGTACGGCACGTACAGGCGATGGTGGCGCGAGTGGAAAGTGGCTAGTCGTCCGTCGGTCAGCAAAGGCACGCGAGCGAGATGCCGCCTCGGCGGTGGGCGGCGGCGACTTACTGTACATCCAGCGGTTCGTGTGCATGAGCCGGTGGAGAAAGTACTGCCACGTGTCGAGGATGAAGATGGCGACCAGGAACTGCAGGGCCGGCACGAGCAGGTGGTAGATGACCCTCGCGGCCAGCAGCTCCCAGGGCAGAAAGGCCGGCGCCGACGACCCGGAAGCGGCGGCAAAGGGGTAGTACCCGCCGGCCAGGGCCCCGGCCAGCAGCGGGTGCGAAACGGACACGCTCTTGGAGATGGCCGTCGCGTTGAGGCCGAGCAGGCCGAGCAGGCTGGGGAGCACGCGCTGGGCGAGCCTCAGGCGGGTGGCCCAGACGGCCACGTCGTAGTCGGCCTTGCCGCGCATCTCGGCCGGCTCGCTGAAGGCGAGGGCGGCGCCGGTGAAGACCTGGATCACCTGCTGGACGATGACGTCGCGGGCCACCTCGTAGCGCGACGCGTGGTTGCGGCTGAGGATCTCCTGGGGCGTGTGGAGGCGGTACTGGGGGAAGAGGTCGAGCACGTCGATGGCGTGGAAGAAGAGGGACATGACCCAGTAGACGACGACGGGGAGGAGCAGGGAGAGCCAAAAGTCCGAGATCCAGCCGAAAACGTCGCCCGTCGGCTCGAGGCTGTACGAGGGAAGCGGCGGCAGGCCCCGGTCGTGGAGGGTGTCGTTGGCCATGGCGGCGGCGACGGTGGCGGGACCGAACGTGTGGTTGACCATGGCGGCCCTTTGCGGCGGCGGCGGGCGGATGGCGGCCGGGGCCCCGTCGGGGCTCGTCGTCCGAGCAGTCGGTGGGCTTGTCGGGCGGGCGGGCGAGCAGCCCGAGGCTCGATGGCGGCGGGCGGTCGGATGAGGCGGCGATGGATGCGGCCGACGACGACGGTTACGCGTGGACGACGACACGCTCACGCGTCGAGGAACAATCGGTACAACTCTCTCGAGGTCGGGGGGGCTGTCGTGCGCACGAGCAGACAGGCTTTGCCGTCTTAATCACGGAGATGCGTTGTCGGAAGACGACGAAGGGAGCGACGGAGAGGGAGGAGGAGGGGGGGGAGGAGGAGGAGGAGGAGGAGGAGGAGGAGGAGGAGAAGGATAGGAGGACGAAGCAGGGGCCAAGGGGAAGCTTTTTTTGGTACGGACTTACTGTACGGGTTACGGGGTACGTACAGTATATGCAGAACGGATGGAGCCAGGAGGTATAGCGCCGTAGCTGTACATGTCGTTGCAGGTATTATACCGGAGGACGGAGTCGGCGGTTTTTGCCTACCGCTCCGACGGTTACGCCGCCAACTCAAGTGCGCCGGTATACAGTACCCTGGCTTGCAGTACCCACCGGTGGTATACGGTGGCCGGGTATACCTTGGCACCTGGTACCTAGTACTTGGAGCACCAGGAGACTGCCAGGTCAGTCATGCCACTCTAGACTACCTACCGTGACGTACCGGGACATGTATGTACATGCATGCGGTACGCAAGGGTACTTGTCCACGCTGCGTTGGCAGCACTGGCATGCATGTACAGTACTTGCATGCACGCACTTGCAGACCAAGTCACGAGGGCAGGGTGGCGTTGCCTTGCAATGGTTGGCTGACTGGCCGGTCGCTTGGTTGCTTGGTTGGCTGATGGAGAGTCAGGGCTGTCGGAGGCTCGGGTTTGCCAGTGGGGGGCCGAGCAACGGTGGCAGTGCGAGTCGTCCTAAGTACAGTACCTACTAGGTACCTAGTAAGTATTAATGAGTACATTTTCCGGCTGGCCGGTCGATGAACAGCGTACCGGTACGTACTTGCAGTGGTTGTACTGTACATGAAAGTATGGAGTACAGGGTACAGAGTAAGTTCAGAGTACAGAGTAAGTACAGAGTACTTGCAGTAATAACACCAGACTCCCGGCTTTCACGGCTCGTGCAGGACGGAATTTCCAGGGACCTGCCAGGTATCCGCCATCAGGCGCTGAGCCCCAACAATCAGCCCACTCGGAAGACGTCTTCCGTCCTCTGTCATGTCACCTGGTCGCCGTGTCATCTTGTCGCCGTGCCATGCCGGCACCTTGTCGCCGTGCCATGCCGTCACCTTGTCAGTTGAACGCACATGCTCGGAACGTTACAGAGTACGGAGTACGGAGTACAGCAGGTGTACTTTCACTGTAAGGGGGTACGGTACTTGCAGTGCAGTGAGGTACGGACTAATACCTAGTGCCTAGTACTCTCCTCAGTGCCCTTTTTGGCCACAGTGCTGTACATGTACTTACAACTTGGTGTGCTTACAGTAATAATACAGTAACCCGACCAAGCACGGAGTACGGAGTACAGTACATGGACTTCGTACCTACACCTAGGGTACTTACGCCCAATCAGTCTGGCAGTCCAATACGAATGCCATCTCGTCGTCATCATGACGCCGCACCTTTTCTGCCCCAACAGGCTCATGTCGATGACCCTCCCACCCTGACTGGGTGCATCGCCGTCCCTCGAGCGAGCAAACGGCGGCATATGTTCCGCAACGCCACCATACCGCGACCATTCTATCGGCTCACGAGCAGTCTAGACGACGGTGAAAACGGTCGCCTGTCGTGCGCAACATCCAACCTACTGGCTGCGCCGTGCAAGAGCAGGCAGTCCTGGCTACCCTATACCCGACACCACGACGCCTCGCGATATCCTTCACGTTCAGCAGGCCGTCTACTTTACCATTACCTTGTCACCGCGTTCAAGCCTGCTCATGTCTGCATGCCTTGATGCATTCTGCACATCTGTGCTCCACTCCCTCTCGCTCGTCGATGCATCCCCTGCGTGTACATGTGTCTGCTGTGGATTGACCTGGATGCGTGAGGGCGTCTTGCAGTCGAGCATGACGATGACGGATTGACATGCAAGGTAAGGGCAAACTTCAGCCCCCGCTTCGTCTACGCGCGGATGAATCCTGACCATATGCATGTAGTCCATCGTGCTGTGCATGTACATGCATCATGCTTCCTTGCTCCAAACGACGACATTGTCTCCAACACCAAGGCATGCTGTACGGTAGTTGTAAGTACAAGCAAGTGCGCATGGCCCATGGCCCGGAGACAGGCGCATTACGTAAGCAGCGTAACCAGTGGAGATTTTCCACTCCAGCCTTGGCCTTGGCGGGGGCCCTCGAGCTCTCAACCCTCTCTGCGATGTGATTGGCCGAGGCCTCAATCCCCCCACCAACCATCTTATGCCGTTGATTTTTCCCCTCCACAGGCCCGCTACAACCTCCGTACAAAGCTCAAAACCTCCAAACCTCCATCCCAAACCTCACGCAAACTTCTCCCTCCCTCTCTCGTCCCGCCCTCTTCTTTCCCGTCGCCCGTCGCAACCGCCAAAATGCTCATCTACAACGTACGTTTGTCCCGGTGCGGGCCATGGCGCCTTGTCTCCGTCGCAGACGCCCACCGCTCTCTCCTCCGGCCCTCCTCCCCCACCCTCTTTCGCTTTACCCCGCCAATGTTCGTCCGAGGCAATCGGTGCGCACCCATGCTGACACGGAGGCCGAACACAACAGGATATTCTCACCGGTGATGAGATCATCTCCGACTCGTACGACCTCAAGGAGGTCGATGGCGTCATGTACGAGGCCGACTGTGCCATGATCACCGAGGAGGCCGTCAGCGTTGGTAAGGTGCCGACGGAGAGAAGGATTCCGGCGCCGTGCTCGAAAGGACCAAGCGCTGACGAGGTCCCGTCGACGTGTAGACACCGGTGCCAACGCCTCCGCCGAGGATGGTGAGGAGGCCATGGAGGACCAGGCCATCAAGGTCAACAACATCGTCCACTCCTTCCGTCTCCAAAGCACCCAGTTCGACAAGAAGGGCTACCTGGCCTACCTCAAGGGTGCGCACCCACCACCGCCGTCGCCGTCTGCCCGAGCGTGGGTGGCAGTCGCTAAATAGTCATCAGGCTACATGAAGGCCGTCAAGGCTGCTCTCCAGGAGAGCGGTGCGTCGGCCGACACCATCACGGCCTTTGAGAAGGGTGCCCAGACCTACGTCAAGGAGAAGCTTCTGCCCAACTTCAAGGACCTCGAGTTCTACACGGGCGAGTCCATGAACCCCGACGGCCTGTATGCACTCCGGCAACCCTCACGGGCGCCTTGCACCGCTGACAAGCATCCAGCGTCGTTCTCCTCAACTACCGCGAGGACGGTGTCACCCCCTACGTCATCGTCTGGAAGCACGGTCTCAAGGAGGTCAAGGTCTAAGTCGAACTCGGCACTGGCTGCGGATGCGCGCATGCTTTCCCAGGGATCTGGAGTAGCGAACATGGACCCGGCGTTTCCGAGCGCCTCGGACATGGTGCCCCGCCGCTTGATTAGAGAAAAGTATACGATGCCGAGTCTCGCGCGCCCACATCATCTCTCTCGCTCTCTCGCTCTCGTTCTCTCGCTCTCGCTCTCTCGCTCTCCCCCCCTCTCTCTCCGATGCTCAACTCGGGGTTTTTCTTTGCCGTGGCATGCATGTGTGCGCGTATCAAGACCGTGGAAGCCGACCAACGCACGATGCGCAGCAAGGACGGCGGGGCCTCCGTGCACCAGCCAACCACGCGCGAGGGTCAATACGTCGGCCGCGTCGATGTTGGAACTGGGGGAGCCGTGTCGCCGTTGACGGCCGCAGCCACACCAGCCCTCTTCGGCGGCGGAGGCGGCGGCGGCTTCTTCTTCCCCGCGAGGCCGGGCACGGCGCCGGCGAGGGTTGTCGCCAGCGACGCCGTGGCCGACTCCGACCCAGCACGGCCTTGACCTGAAGCTTGACCCGCATCCTGACCCGCATCCGACGCGTAGGCACCGACCTTGTCCCTGACTCCGTACTTTTGGTCGAGTTCGCTCGCGCTCTTGATGCCGGCGGCCACTTGGTCGCCGTGCCGTTGGCGGAAGTTGTTGGCCGTGCTGGCCGCCGCCTTTGCATCCGAGAAGGAGACGGACGAGGGGTCCTTGTGGATGGCCGAAGCTGTCTTGAGCGCCGCCTGCTTCTGCGCCCAGGTTGTGCCTCCACCCGTAGAGCCGCCCGTGGTGCCCGCAGAGCCGCCCTTGGCGCCCGTCGACGTGTCCGCCGTGGAGAGGCGGGACTGCAGCGCGTTCACCTGCGTGCCGAGACTCCCGAGACCGCCCTTCATCGCCGCAGACGCGCCCACGGTTCGCGGCGGAGGCGGGAGACTGGGCGGCGTCGAACTGGCAGGTCCAGATCGCCCGATGCCGAGACCGGGGACGGAGACGCCTGCGGCGCCCAACCTGTCCACCGCTCCTCGAGGCAGATGGCCACTGCCCGGCGATGCATTCTCCCTCGGCGGCAACCGTGGAGGCAGAGAGCGGGAAGCGGATCCGCCCGGGTCGGAGGAGGATTCGCCGTCATTTCCATGCACCGCGCCAGGCCTGCGAGGTGGCGGCGGCGGCGGCTCAGCGGAGCCTTGCTGTCGTCCGCTCGCGCTCGCGCTCGTCGCCGGAGGGCTCCTGATGGGAGGGCTCGGAGACGGGGCGCCAGGTGTCCCTACCCTCCTCGGAGGGGGGGCAAAAGTCGAGGCGTCCTTGAGTTCGGAGAGTGGCCGGGAGACGTGGTTGGAGCGGTCGTTGCCGGCCGACTTGCGTCCGACGAGCCCGCTCTGCGATGCAAATTTTAGAGAGGAACGGGCACCGCGAGAGGAGAGAGATTTACCACCTGGCCCCGTATCGTCGTGCCCTCCTTTTCCGGGTGCCACCCGTTTTTAATGATATCTTTGAACTGCGACATGGCTGCGATGCCGAGGATGAGGAGCCGAGGACGAGGGGCCGGGGAGTTGACGAGGTTCCGTTGGGTACGGAGAGTCGAGGACGAGATGACGAGCTTTCGTCGGGTACGAGGGGCTACGGGACGATCGTGCCCGAGCTTTTATCCGATGCAGCTGTACCCACTACTGGCATGGAGGCAGTTTCGTTCAAGCACAGGGAAGAAATGTAGAAGTCGTCGTGAGCGGGGGGTGACGTACATGCAGACTGGAGGTCGGGCGGCACCACGTGGGCGGCATTACCACTTGGGCGGCATTACCACTGGGGGCGGCATTATTACCACTGGGGCGGCATTAGTAGTACCACTGGAATAAGTTATACCGCAACTACAAGCACATGCTACAGTACATATTGCCGAGCGGCAGCGCCATTCTTGTAGGTGTGCGTACAGTATTATTACTACTAGGTACCTAGTAGGTACTTATCAGCTGTACTTGTACTTATAGTGTACTATAGTGTACTGTGCGAGTTCTCGCTGTCAAGTACTTACTACTTATACTGTACAGTAGAACCCCTCCTCCTATTAATCGCCAGTAGTACATGAGTACCTAGTAGGTGTACAGTTCAGTACCGGCAAGTACACTGCAAGACATGGTACGGGTGTGAGGCGCTGCCGTCAGCGCTTCGGCGGGCCCCCAGTGCGCTCCTTGTCCCCCGACGATCGCTGAGGGCGACCAAGTACAGGCGCGGGGCAAGGCGGGGCAGACAATAAACTGCGCTGTAATTACTTACGGAGTACTCCGTACAGTACGGAGTATTCGCTGCGGCAGATACGTACTGTACTGCAAACTCCGAGACGCGCCTAATCAAGTGCAACTATTAACTATATTACTCCGTACTGTACAGAGTATGGAGTACATGTAGATGCTATACTAATTGCTAGAACGCGCATGTACCGATATAACAGTTGATATTATCAAGCTGTCCACCACCACACCGCGTACGTCTTCGCGATACGGTTGTCAAAGGCCCTCTCATCAATACTCCATCCCACAGCCTCCTCCATCCACGTCGTATATCCCCCCTCCGTGCAGATTGTGACGCGGCCCCGACGACGAAATCGCCCGCAAACCCTGCGCTTCCAGCCGCCGTTGGCAAGACGCGTCTTGTCGCGTTGCGGCAAAGACGGTCCCGTGTCGGGACATACAATGTCGGCGCCTGCAGCCTCCGACTATGAGCTCCTGACGGAACACTTTAGCTACCCACCAGCCGTACGTTGCGTCGACGCCCTGCGTGCCGTGCCGTCATCGTCATCACCGCTGACGGTGCCCCTCCTAACCCCGCCTCCAGGCCCTCATCGACGACATCATCAACACCGTCAACGTCCTTGCCGACCGCGCCCTCGATTCGGTCGAGCGACTCCTCCTCTCCATCCCTCCCCAGAAACTCGGCTTCTCCAAAAAGGGCGCCAGGCAGGCGGCCGAAGATGACGCGTCGGCGGCGCAGGAGGCGGCCAAGCGCGAGATCGAAAACGGCACGCACCAGCTCGAGACGCTGCTGAATGCGTCCATCGACAAGAACTTTGACCTCTTCGAGCTCTACACGATGCGCAACATCCTCAACGTCCGCCCCGACGACCGGCCGTTCATGCGCCTCGCGCACTACGAGGGCTTGGACTTTGCTTCGCACCCCGATCGGCCGACGAGCGAATCGGTGACGGCCCTCCGCAGGAAGCTGCAGCAGAGCCAGAGGCTGCAGGTTGCCCTCGAGGCCGAGAGGACGAGGAACGATGCGCTGCTGGGCAAGCTCAGGAGCGCGCTCGGCATGGGCGACGGGCCCGAGGTGAAGAAGGAGGACGGCGCGCAGTCGGCGGCGGACCCGACCCCCTTCGCCTTCCTCCGCAACAAGGGCGGGCTCGAAGAGGGCGGCGCGGATCGGCCGATCACGACGACGGCCGAGTTTGCTCTCTCCCAGCTCCAAGCCCTGCGCGCCCTCTCCGCCTCCCTGCGGACCATCCAACCCGACCTGGGCACGGCGGCCGAAGGGGAGCAGCTGGCCGAGGGCAGCAAGTCGTGGAGGCGCGAGCGGGTCGAGTACATCGAAGCCTCGTCGCGCAAGTACCTCGAGCGCGCCGCCGGACTCGAGCTCGGCCCTCACGGAGAGCTTCGCGACGGCGAGTGGCAGGGCGACGGACGGGGCACCAAGGCAGACAAGGCCGAGGTCGAGGGCCTCGAGCGGCTGGCCTCGCTGCTGGGAAGCGGCAAGGACAAGGAGGGCCCGTCATCGGCGGCCATCGCGGGGCAGGGCGGCGACGATGCCATGGACGAGTCGACCGGCTGACGGACGGGCCCCGACGGACCCGACGGATGCGACATGGCATGCGCGAAGGGGTTTCGTCTCGACCAAAAGACGAGCCGATTCGATTTGCATGCGTAGGAATGGCTGGAAAGAACCAGCCGGCTCGGGAGTTGGGACCTCGCTCCCTTGGGTTTGCACAGTGGAAGGGAAGCAGGCAGACAGGCTCGCCTGCGCCGTTGCGCACGCCACGGCATAGAACAAGAATGAATGACTGAATGACTGAATGAATGAATGAATGAATGAATGATCGATCGTAAAATGCGTGCAGGCACAATGGCACGAATGCTACGGGGACGCGTGCGCGATGCGATGCGCCTACCTGTCCTGCGCGCGGAATCTGCTCTGCAGCTCGGCGGGAACGTCGTCGCCGTCCAGCAGTCCATGCTGGTTGGCGACGTACCAAAAGTGATGGCGCCAGTACCGCGCGTCGCGCTCGACCTCGACGCCGCCGGCCGCGTCCCTCTCGAGCTTGTGGCCGATGACGACGCCGACGACGCCGCGCGCGTCCTCGAGCCGGTCGGCCTCGAGGAGGGCCGAGAGAAGGTCGGCGAGGCAGGGAAGCGACGTGACGGGGCGGCCGGCGCGGGCGAGGTCCCCGAAGACGGCCATGGCGGACTCGACGTCGCCCGTGACGGCGTGGGCGCTCGTGACGCGCTCCCAGAGCGTCTGATCCCCCTGGTTGATGCTCGTCAGCTTGTGCTCCCGCAGCAGAGCCTTGACGGCGCCGGGAGACGGGGGGTCGCGGGCGAGGGCCCGCTCGATGAGGATGGTGACGATGTGCCGCGTCGGCGTGAGGCCGGCGGCGCGCATGTGCCCCAGCACGGCGGCCACGGCCTCGTCGGCGCCGCCGTTGGCCAGCGAGGCGACGGCGTAGAGCATCTTGCCGTACGTCTCGAGGTTGGCGCGCAGGCCCGACGCCTCGATGTCGGCGACGATCTGGTGCACGGCCTGGACCTGCTCGGCAGCCGAGGCCCTGTCGAGCACGCCGAGGACCTCCTCGAGGATGATGGTAAAGGTGGCCGCGTCGGGCTCGATGCCCCGCCGCTTCATGGTGCGGAGGAGGGACGGAACGTCGTCCGGGCCGTCGCCGCGGAAGCTCTCGCGCAGGAGGATGTTGAAGGTGCGGATGTTGGGCTCGATGCCCTCGCGGCCGGCCCAGGCGAGGACCTCGTTGGCGGCCTGGAGGTCGAGATGGACGAGGCCCTTGAAGGCGGCGTTGACGACCTCGATGTTGGGTTGGACAGCGACCCTCGCGGCGGCGTCGGGTCCCGCCTTGGCCAGGGCGCGCTTCCAGAGCGTCATCATCTCGGCCAGCGCCTCGATGCCGGCCTGGGGCCTGCCGGCCTCGATGAGGGCCGAGATGCGTTCGGTCCAGATGACGGCGTCGAGGCGCAGGCCCGACTCGACGAGCTTGTCCCACAGAGCGGCGATCTTGTCGCCGTCCTTGCAAATCTTCCAGCCGTGCATCATGGACGTGTACGTCTTGACCGTCGGCTGCACCCGCACCTCGCGCATGAGGTCGAGCGTCTCCTGCAGCTTCGCGGGCCGCCGCACGGCGCACCAGGCGAATATCCAAAAGTCGAGAAACTCGGGGTCGTCGCGCATCTGCCGGACCAGATCCGGCTTCCGGCCGAGCCGGGCCTTGAGGTCTTGCCAGACGGAGACGATGGCGCCCGTGTTGCGGGCCCGGTAGGCGGCGCGGAGCTGCCTCGAGAAGGAGGCGAGGCCGGCCGGGGATGCTGCCGGCCGGGCGTCGTCGAGGCCCTGGCGCCAGGATGCGCCGGAAGCGCCGGACAGCATCGCCTCCGCACGCGGCCACTGCTCGACGACGTAGGCCCTGACCTCGCGCAGCTTGGCGGGCGGGTAGCGGGTCTTGCCCCCGAAGGCGTCGTCGACGTACCGCTGATCGGCGCCTCCCCGCTCGAGGGCGGCGGCGACGAGGTTCAGGAGGGGCGCCGTCTTGACCTGCGCGGCGTGGCGCGCAAGTCGCGGGTCGGACAGGATGGCGACGGTCGCCAGGAGGCCCGGAATCAGGTCCCGGGATTGCTCGAGACGAAACTGGACAAAGATGCTGGCCAAGGCCTTGGTCGTCGGTGCCATGCCGCTCGGGCGCGGCTCGGGCGGCTCGGCCCCCGCGTCGCCAAAGACCTCCTCGACGGTGGGCAGGACGAACCGCAGCTCGCCGCCGTCCCCCTGGCTCTTGCGCCTGAGCTGGGATATGTGCTGCCACAGGCCGACGAGCTCGTCGACGAGCGCCGTCCTCTTCGCCGACGAGTGCCTGCTGCCGATGAGCTCGTGGCACAGGCTCAGCACGAGTTCGTTCCTCAGGTCGAGATCCCACTTGCCGACCCTCGCGCACATGCTCGAGAGCTCGACGGTGTTTCCGGCCTCGCCCTCGTCGGCGACGGCATCGCAGGCGCGGCTGAGGAATTGGGTGGTGGCCAGGTAGAGGTGCTTGGGCATCTGGCCACGCATCTCCGCCACGTGCGGCCAGATGTCGGTCCGGAAGAGCCGCAGCTCCTCGGGCGAGCCGGCACGCCTATCCAAGAGCTCCTTCATCCTCGCCGCGATTTCCCACTCGCCGAGGGAGGGCGGATGGGCGGCGTTTGGGGCGAGGCCTCGGTGGGCCACGGGCGGATGGGCCTCCGTCTTGTTGACGATGTCGTTGAAGAGGGCGACGGCCGACCTTTGCATCGTCTTGGAGCATCTTTGCCCACCAAAGGAATTGCGGTGGCTGCCGCGGCGAGGGATCGTGCCGTGTCGGTCACCGCCTTCGTGCTCGGATGGCGAAGGCTCGGCCGGCGAGGAGAAGCGAGCGGCGGCTGATCGACGCACCGTCACGGCGGGCTGCAGGCGCGAGGCACATCGTGAGCAGATCGTTCTTGGCGCGTACATGGCGCAGCTGCACGCCGACGGCCGTTGTCTGCGATGGATGCAGGAGGAGGAGGAGGAGGAGGTTGGTTGATGACGTGAATGGAGGTGGACTTTTTTTCTGGAGTCGACTTGGAGCACATGCTGGTGCGCCGTACAGTGTAATTACATACAGTATAGTTGCCTCCTAAGGTACTAACTGCGTCGTATGTAAGTACCTAATACAGAGTGCGGAGTGCTGTACAAGTAAATTGTTGCAGCCAACTGCCACTGGACTTGTACTTGGGCGTTTGATTTTAGTGCCATGGTGGTGCTGTAATTCAAGGCACTGTACCTACTAGGCACTGTCTTTACAGGTACCTAAGTATGGGCACTCAGGTGCCTCAACTTTCATAGTGCATGCAGTACTTTGTAGCACAGAGTGCCAACCCCTACAGCACCGAATTCGAGATGCATCTGAATCCAGTTTACTCAGTAATATCAATCCATTTGCTCCTATTTGACAGCCGATCGAGGACTGCTCCGTTGCGAGCAGATGAATCAGTATTTCTATGGAATTTTTCCATATAGTACTTTTCTTTTAGCATTGCAAAAATAGGGGGCATGTGAGTATTGTAGGCCAATGTATCACAATCACTACCTAGGTTCCACCTGTCCTCGTCCGTGAGCCGTACTACACATGTAATACTTGCACAGGCACGGAGTCGTAGCATTTCAACAGTCTCAGGCATATTAGTACCTAGTCGTTACCGATTGCATTCTGCTTTCTGCTGTACTTGAAATACTATAGGTGTACTCGGCGTCTATAATCCCGTACGTAAGTACCCCGTACGCCTAAATTTGCATTTATATCTGGGTGCCAGCACCGGTGGTGTTACTATACTTGGCGGCTATAGAGTCACCATCAGGGGATTCTCACGCCTGGCCAATGGCAGGGTCTCGTCGGCTCATTACAACAGGCTGCAGTTCTCAACAACCTCCTCCTTCGCCAACGACGAAGCCTTCCAGTTACATGTATCCATCCCGTCATCACATCGTCACCCGTTGCGTTGTCGTTGAGCAACCGGTCCTCGGACCTAGCTGCGATGCCCAGTTGCGCATCCGCCCTTGCACCTGCTCGAGCCTCCTCTCCTCGTCCGCCTCTGGCTGTGACCTAGAGAGAAGCGGAAGCGGTGCTGTCCATCTTCGCCACCTTGTCGAGGCTTGCCTTGTAGCCGGGCTCCGTCTCCAGCAACGTCACGTAGGCGGCGACGCGCGGGTGCGCCTTGGCCCAGCTGCCCCCTTCCCATCGACCCATGCCGTCCCAGCGGTCCTTGGCGACGATGAGCGGGAAGCTCAGGAGAATGTCGGCGGCCGTCAGCGAGTTGCCGCAGATGTACTTGCCGCCGGAGGAGGCGAGGTAGTCGTCGAGGAGTGCGAGGTGCTTTTGGGCGTTGGGGAAGACGAAGAGCGAGTAGATGCGGTTGGCCGCCGCGCCGGTGATGGGCCGCATGAAGAAGGGGACCTGGGGGGATTTGAGGCCTGCGTCCGTCGTCGTCAGTCACGCCCATCGTGTCCCGATGCTCGCGGTCGCGCAATCTCGGCAGGCAGGCTTACGGGAGAGGACGAGGGCCATGACGAGGTTGGGCATCAGGCTTCCCTCGACGTAGTGCAGCAGGTACTGAAAGCGCAGCCAGGCCTCCGTCTCGCCGCACAGCCGGCCCTCCTGACCGTCCCTCCAACGCGGCGGCGTGAGCCATTTGCCCTCGGGCAGGTGCTCGCACAGGTACTGCGTTATGTGGCCGCTCTCGGCGAGGAGGATCGGTTCGCGGCCGGGGGCGGCGATGCCGACGACGGGCGACTTGCCGAGCGGATGTATCTTGTCGAGACTGGGCGGCGCGAGCATCGACTGCTTGTTGCGGTGGAAAATCTCGAGCTCGTACGTCGTCTTGAGCTCCTCGAGGAGCCAGATGATGCTCTGTGCCCGCGAGTTGTTGAGCCTGGCCGGTCAGCGTAGCCGAAGCGTGCCACGGCGGCGGCTGCTCCCCCCATTTCCGTCGCTTACCAGTAGAGCGTTATCTTGGCCGTCCCATCATCGTTGGTCGTCGCCGTGGCCGCCATCGTCGTCCCTTGGTCACTCGCTCCCTGCTACGGGTGCACCGACTTGCCTGCCTGCTTGCTGTGCTGCCTCGGGAGGTTTGACACCCTGGGAAAGGGGACTTTGCAGGCCCTTGACGCGGTGTTTGCTGCAGTAGGTGTGTATGGTAGGTGCGCAACGAGGCTGTGCAGTCACTTGACTGCTGCCTGTAAGGCACGATTTGTAATGTTGCCGTTTGCTGCATACTCGGTGCCCATGCCATCTGTTGGGTCCGAATCATCCGGTGGTAGCATTGCCTGCTATCTACTATGTAGACACTAACACTTACACATGGGGGAGTACCTCTGCGTGGCACGGAGCATTTAGTACGGATCGGTACGGAGTAATACGGAGTAAATAATCCCGAAAACGGAGTACGTTTTCGTGCTGTAGCAGTTAGTCTCGCTACATGTATTTACATGTACTTGTAAGTACCGTGTACTCTGTGCCAGCGTTGTGTCGACGGCCAATAGGTACCTCCTAGGTTTGTACGTATATGTACTGTACTTGTGAGTATTTAGTGTACATGTACACTTTTCAGTGCAGGTAAGTCCATGGAGATGTGTATGCAAGTAGATGCAAGCACAGCAAGTGTACTAGGCAAGTAGGCAGGTGTACAGTAAGTACAAAAGTAATACGGAATACAAAGTAATTAGAGAACAGGGAGCCTACTCGCACATGCACAGTCTTGGTAGGTACTTGCACTTTGTGCGGAATGCCTACTTACACCTACGGAGTATTACCTACTTACACCTCGGAAAACCTACTTACACCTACGGAGTACCTACTCACACCTACGGAGTACCTACTACACCTACTTACGGGGAGTACTTACTTACACCTATGGAGTACGTAAGTACTGAAGTACAAATACTTACATGTCGCCCCCCACACCAGCCACATGAAAAGAGTGGGGAGCCTATATCCATCTGGCTGCTTGATTGGATACTCCTGTGGCGTCATTCTAGCCTCGCCGGGACGAAACCAACGTACAACGACAAACTGATAACTGCTTCCATTTGTTCGCCTGACTTGCATACAAGTACTGTACAGAAAATTGCATGTTGGTGTGTTGCAGTATTAATTAATTACTCCAGAGGTACGGATTACGCAGAGTATTAATAGGGGCTGCTTTGGTACGTGTACGGAGAATGCTGGTGCAAAGTCGCAGCATCCAACACACGCTCCAACAGCACCCAACCAACTCTGCGACGCCCTCGAGACGCCGTATCCTACGTCCGGTACGCGCGCGCACGCTGGCCGCTTCCCGCCGCGACCTGCGCACAGGTTTGGGATGCGTAATGAAACAAACAACTTGCATTATGCTCGTCGCCACCCTGTCCTGGAACCTCTATCCATCCGGAGATATGCCCAACCTGAAAAGCCAGAGATCAACCAGCCATCCCGCTTGCCATGAGAGAGTCGTGTGCGTGAGCACGAGGAGGAGGCCGTACTCGTAAACATGCCCACCGATCCGTGCGCCGCCCGTTCGCTATGCGACAAAAATCAAACCCCCGTCACCGCCCGGCCCCCTTCCCGAGGCACCGCCGGCGAATCGTTCCTCGCCTCGTCCCCTCACTTGCGCCGCGCCTTGTTCGCCCCCCTGCCCGTCGGCTCGGCGGCCGCCTCCCGCTTCCTCGACTGCTTCTTCGCCCGCGGCGGCGGCGGCGGATGGCTGTGCAGGTGGCCGAGCTCGTCGAGCGCCATCGTGTTCACCCACCGCGCGCATCGGTAGCTGCGCGCCTCCGGCGTCCTCTCGCGGATCCGGGAGCTCGTCCGCTTCACCACCGCCTCCTCCTTGACCTCGTCCTCGGCCTCGGCCTTGAGGTACCTGCCGCGATTCCTCATGTGCGTCGCGATCCTCTCCTTGTAGTGGACCAGCTCCTTGCGGAGCTTGAGCTCGTTGAAGCCGCGGGGGTCGAGCCAGTGGATCAGCCGTTCGACGTCCTCGGCCTCCGACAGGTAGCCCCACTGCCGCGCGTTGAAGACGCTCGTCCCGCCCTCCTCCGTCGCCTTGCGCTCCGGGATCGTCATCTTGAAGCGAGCCCTGTACTCGTCCTGCAGCTCGGCCGGCGCGTCAATGTACCCCTCGCGCTCGAGCTCGTCGGGACCCTGCACCCAGAGGCACCCGTTGGCGTACTCGGCGTCGGCCGTCGAGCTGTTGGGCAGGCCGCCGTACGGCATGCCGTTGCGCTCGAACCAGTAGTACCGGTTCCAGAACCGATCCTTGCCCAGCACCCGCGTCCTCGGGCAGTCGGCCTCGCGCAGGTCGTTTTCGATGATGGCCATCTCGACCTCGCACTCCTTGATGATGCCCTCCTTCTTCTGAATCTCCTTGAGGAGCTTGTTGTACTGCTTCATCTGCGGACCCGGCAGCTTGACCGCCTCCTTGCGCGCCTTTTCCGCCAGCTCCTTCTTCTCCTTGGCCAGCCGCTCCTTTTCCTCCTCGCGCCTGCGCTGCTTCTCCGCCGCCTGCCGGATGCGGCCCGTCGGAGCGTGCGCCTTTCGTTCGTCGTTGCTGACCTCGGCCTCGTCGTCCCTCTCGAGCTGAGAGTCCTCGAGGTCCGCCGCCTTGCCGTCCTCGTCGACCTTGGCCGCCTCCTCCGACGGCGTGCCCTCGGGCAGCAGCGCCTTTCGCTCGTCGTTGAGCTGACGCAGGTCCTCGGTCCTGGACGCTCGTTAGCCCGATTCGCGACGCGTCCGCCGGTCCACTTACGCTTGCTTGCGCTGCCTCTGCCACTCGATCCGTTCCTTGCGGTACTTGGTCATGGTCTCGCTGCAGTCCTCCATGAAGCCCCGGACCGCCTTCGTCTCCATCGTGAGCATGCACAGGAGCTGGAGCGCCCGGACGCGGTGGTTGACGTCGAGCGCGCCGTACCTCTCCTGCACCGCCTCCTGCGTCGGCTCCGTGCCGGGCGGGACGAGCTGGTGGAGGAGCTCCTCGCACACCGTCTCGTAGCGCTCCTGCTTGGACAGCTGGTGCAGGAGGCCGACGACGATTCGCTCCCACCCACCGCGGGCAAAGTCTCGTCTTCGAAGGTGCTCGATCCAGTCGTACCCCCTGAGCAGCTCGTCGGCGCGGTGCTTCGACTCCAGCTCCGCCCGCAGCGTCTCCTCCTCGGCCGCCGCCGCCTCGGCCGCGAGACGTTCGGCCTCGAGCTTGGCGAGGCTGCCCCTCGTCGCGCGCCCGCTCGGCTTCGGCGCGGGCTCGGGCTCGGGCTCGGCCGTCTCTGCGTCGTCGTCGTCGTCGTCGTCGCCGGCCTCGGCGTCGACCTCCTCGAGCTCGGGAAGGGTGATGCGCACTCGGCCGCCGTCCTTTTCCGAATCGACGAGGATCTTCAGGACGGAGCAGTGGATCTCGTCGAACAGCTGAACCGGGACCTCGGTCGAAGCCACCTGCATCGCTTCGACGAAGTCGTCAAAGGTGAAGGAGTCGAGTTGGAAGATTTCGCAGTAGACGTTGAGGCTGTCCCACGTCTCCAGCAGCGAGCCGACCGAGGCCATGTCGATGTTGCCGTAGGCCGACGCGGCGCCGTCGTCGTCGTCGACCTCGACCGGAGGGTCCCGGCACATGAACCTGAGTCGAGGCCGCACGCTTCCCTCCCTGGGCTCCAGCTGCAGGTCCTCTATCGGGTACTTGGGCGGCGGCGGCGGCGGCGGCGGCGGAGGCGTCGGCGTCGGATCCGCGGCGGCTCGGTGGTCTCGGTAGTGGCCGGGCGGGTACGTGCCGCCGTTGACGGCGTGGACACCGTTGACGGCGTGGGCGCCGTTGACGGACATGCCCAGCGGCCACTTGATGGCCTTTGGATGCTGGCCATGCTTGCCCTTCTGGCTCTTGGGGGCCGGCTTGAGCTCGGGTAGCCTGACGGGACCGGATTGCAGATGGGACCCGTGGCCGTTGACGTCAGGCGGGGCCGCCGCACGCTTCCGAGCCTGCAGCTGCTTACGCTCCTGGAGCTTCGTGTCGTGCCGGAGATGCGGGGGCACCCTCGTGTCGATGTGGTACTGGTTCGCGTATTCGTGCTTGACGAGCCAGGGTGCGCCGTTCCACGCCTCCCGAGCGACCGTCTTCTTGATAAAGGACCTCAGCATGGCCTTTGTGAAGATGCCCCGGTCGCGGCAGATGTGCTCGTCCGTCACCATGCTCTCATCCTCCGTGTCCTTGAGGTTCACGTGATAGCGGGTGACCGGCTGGGATCGGGAGCCATCCGAGAGGATCCTGGGGCCAAAGGTTGTCTTGTCTCGAACGAGACCGTGGACCCGCTCCCCGCCATCCATGGTGACGGTAACCTCCTCGCCCGGGTAAAAGTCGCGCTTGAATTCGTCGTAGATCATGTCCACGAGGTTGTCGAGCCGGGAAACGATCTGGAACTGGACCTTGCGGAGGATGGGGCCCTTGAGAGCCTCTGGAAAGGCGGCCTCGACCTCACGACCGCCGGCAAGCTGCGAAGCAGGAGGGTCAGCGGCGAACAAGTGCCATCCCCGAGGCGGGAAGACGGGCAGACGGGGGACGGGGACACGGGGGCACGGGGGCACGATGGAGCGGCGAACCTCGCTGGAGAAAGCCTCGAAAAAGGTCAATCCGGAATGGCCGGTGATCTGGTCGTTGAACCTGCGCTGTTGACGGGGTCGGTGAGCCTTCATTCCTCTCTCCCACGGGGTGCCGGGTCCAGGGCGGCGTTTGTGTGTTACCTGCTTGTAAAAGTCCATCCTGGCGGTCGAGGTCAGCAGGCAACGGCCGAGTTTGGGGCCCGAGTGGCGAGACATACCGCTTCAAGTACGCCTCGTACGAAGTAAAGACCTCTCCCGTCTGGGGGATATGCCACACCTGGGAAGGGGACGACGTGAGCAAGCTTGCCTCGCGGGCAACCGTCGACGGGATAAATACCTCTGCGTCATTGCCGCCGAGACGGGGCGGGGCAAGGAAGCGCACCGGTTTTCGCTTGAAGAGAACCTTTGGGGGGGGGGGGGGAAGTGTGTTAGCCTTCGTACCACCGGCCGGTGGGGTTGGATGCCAGGGGCGCCGCCGTCGGCCATTTACCATGATGCCTGAGCGGTCGGCGAGAGTTACGCAGCCGAAAACCCTGGCTCGGGGTGGCGGCAGAAGGGCCGAGGGGGAGGGGCGGAGAGAGAAAGAGAGGCCTTTGAGGCCGGAGGGATCCCATCCACGAACAGGGAGGCCGTGTTTGGGGGGGCCGTGTTTGCCGGAGCTGCGACGGGCCAGCCTCTGCGGCAGGGAAAATGACAGCCAAGCCCGGCAGGGAGCCTCGTCGTTGCCTGACGTTCCGGATGGCCGTCGGGGCGGGGGTGAGCGGCGGCCGTCGTCGTCGTCGTCGTCGTCGTCTCCGAAAATGCAAAGTATGCCGCTCAGGCCTAGGCGTAGACGTGGTCGCTGCCTAGCCGTCGGCAGGCAGGCTGGGGCGGATGGGTGGTGGACTCGTCGTCGTCCTTGGTCGTCGTCGCGGACTAGCGACTTACACGCACGCGGCCGAGGAGACGCGACTCCGGGTGCGATGGCTGGATGATATATCCCGAGAGCGGGCGATGCAGGGGGTCGATGTAGGGAGCGTTCCCGTCGTGGTGGTGGCGTGGGAGGAAGATGCAGGAAGGGAAGACGCGACGGGAGAGAAAGGAAGTGGAAGAAGAGAAAAAGAATTGCGTCGGCGGGAGGTGAACGGAGACCAGGAAGGAAAGTAAAGGAAAACTGTGGGGGGGACGACAGAGAAAGGAACGGGGTGCCCCTAGCGATGCGAGGTCACTGGCCGGCGCGTGCACCGCAAAATGGTACCTCGGAGCCGCGACCAGCGCAGGTACCGAAATAGCCCTCGGCGCCAGACAGGAGGCATGTATGGAGGGACGAGTACCAGCAGGCGCCTGCAAGCAAGCAAAGTACATGTACTCTCCGGCATGCTAATGCTAGGTTAGTCGTTGGTCGCATCATGGCAGCAAGTGTGCAACCTTACTTACACATTGCCAGCACTTGCACCGACCGTCATCCGGATCTAGGTGCGCGACGTGCTTGACGTACTGTGCGCTCGCTCGCCGTCGAGGCCGGCAGAGGGCTAGGCTACATGGCCACGGCCGCGACCCAAGGCGCCGGGCTCCACGCCTCTCGACGCCCGACCGAGATTCCAACAGGGCCAAAGCAGCATGAGCCGGGAGAGCGAAGCCTGCGGAAGGCGCCATTGATCATGACGAGAATCCGTAGAGGCATGGAGGCGGATCAGCCTTGGACTCTGCGACTCTCTTGGCAGCCCCCGGCCGTTGACAAAGCATGCGCTTCCGCGTTCCGATTGATGAGCGGGCCAGAGCATACCTAGTAATATACATGTACAGTACGGGGCACGGAGAGCCAAAGTACCAAAGCAAGTGTGCAAACTGTGTACTTGCGGTGCAGTACCGACGACACGACAGGTTGTCGCTGCGCTGGGTTCGGAGTACCCTGGTAGCAAATCCAATGCAATGCACTTGTAGGCGGTACATGTTGGTGCTTGGTAAACTAGTTATTGCATGTACATGTAGTCGATACGGGCGGGATACGGAGTGTTATGGAGTACACCTACTTGCAACGCAAGTACTTTGCTTTACTTACAGTACAGTACTGTACATGTACAGTATGGAGTAAGTACAGTATTACTCCGTACGGTGGTAGTAAAGTAATATTACTTGGGTTAATTGGTGCGCAACAAGTACGTAACTACAGTACAAGTTCTTACTGTACACCTACATGTACTTACAGTACAACTACATGTACTCCGTACCCCGTACTTATTTACAGCGTACCCAGTCTGCGCGTACTTGGTATTGCTCTGTAATACTCCATACGGAATACTACAAGTACCCTCCATATTACCACTTGTACTGCACGTACTTAAGTACAGTACACGATACTTTGCAAGTCATACTAAGTACTTGCAATGCGCGTTCAATCCTCTTCAGACACGGCGGAGGTGGGGGCTAGGTACCACCTACGGTAAGTACTATTAGGTACTAGGTACACATTAATTCGCAACCAGGTACTCCGTACTCCGTAATTACTGCACATCAACAGAGAAATAGTACTGTACTGTGCTAGTGCTAGTCAGTAACACTTAATCAAGTGTACAAGTTAGTACGGAGAACAGTGTAGGTGTACTGTACTAGGTGCTGTAAGTAAGCATGAAGTCAGTCGCACGCTATGCTGCGACTGCGTACGGAGTACCAGCGCGCCGTACCAGCGTGCCTCCCTCCAACCAAATGTACCCGCTGCCGCCCGCCCGCCCGCCTTGCCTGCACCACCCCCTCGACTCCTTCTTGGGTTAGACCGCTTCTTAGGCCCTCTCCCCGACTCGCCTCCCACATCTCCACTCATCTTCGGCCGCGACCGTGTCCGACGACTCCTTTGTCCGCCGGATCCCCTTCGCGCCGCCTCATGCCCGCCATGGCACATTTCCCCCGCGTTCCTGGATTCATTTTGCTCGCCGCCGCGCGCCGGATCGATGGAAAGTCCAACGACGCCCGAAAGACGACGTTCCAAGAAGTTACCGCCGCTTCCGTGCCGTGCCGCCGAGCCTGGCTTTCGGTAGCTCTCGACCTGCCTGCCTGCCTGCCTGCCCTGACCCGTCCTGCCAACTCTCCCGTCGTTCAAGAGGGCAGCCGTCGCCTTCTCGTCCGCCGCGCCCTCGACGACTTGTCCCTGCATCGATGAAAGATTCTCCGCTCGCCCGGCCCAAGGCCTGTGAGGCAAACCGATTGGTTCGAATTTCCGTTGCCCCATGTCACCTTGACCCAGCCTTGGAGGCATCCCACCTCGCCCTGGGACGGTCACCGTTGCTATTGTGTGATCCTCTTTTTGTACAAATTCCTCCCAGTAGAGATTCTGGCCTGGTCACAATTCGCATCGTGAAGCCCTAGCTATAACCCATTTATCGCCCATTTTCCTGTCTGCACTGCACCCAAACGGCGTGCACCAAAACGAGCACGGCACCTTTCTTTCATCTGGTCCTTCCCACCCACGTCTCATCGTTGCGGAGTGACCCATTTTTCTGGCCTTTGGCGCTGACTCAGCGGCAGCGATGGCCCAGACTGCGCCGCATGTCCTCGATGGACAATCAATCAACAATCAATCAACAATCAATCAGCAATCAACCCCCAAAGCCAGTGCCTACGCTCAGGATTCGCACACAGAAGAATCATGGCCAAGACCGATCGTGAGCCCATCAGTATCTGATCATGCCTTGATGAAGAAATGCTACGAAAGGCATTTTCGGACATGGCAGGAAATGCTACAGCAGCGACACCGCCGTCCCTGACGTACTGTACAGCATGTAAAATAAGCCACCATGAATCCGAGCCAGCTCCCGACGACGCCTATCGCCGCGTACGAGCTCGTCAACATGAGCGGTGAGAATTCATAACTCTTCCTAAACGCTACCTGATGAAGGAGAGAAGTGTAGGTGATGAGCGGGATGCTTACGGCAATGTGCAGCGTGCTGAAGCGGTCGAGCAGGACAACCCCGACGTCCCTTGTCAGCATGTAAAATAAACCACCATGAATCCGAGCCAGCTCCCGACGACGCCTATCGCCGTGTACGAGCTCGTCAACATGAGCGGCAAGAATTCGTAACTCTTCCCAAACACCACCTGATGAAGGAGGGAAGTGTAGGCGATGAGCGGGACGCTCACGGCAATGTACAGCGTGCTGAAGCGGTCGAGCAGGAAAAACCGCGGCTTGCTCGACGCGGGCGCAAGCCGGTCAAAGGCCGACAGGAACAAGACGAGCCAGAACACGGTGTATATCGTCTTGACGGGAAACTCGGCCGGCGTGAAGACGAGGGGAAAGAGGGACACGTGGCCGGCGACGGCGAGGGGGCGGAACGCGCCGAGGTGTCGCCTGTCCTTGAGGGCAATCAGGCTGAAGGGTATCATGACCAGCAGGATGGCCTTTTCGTGCACGTGCCAGCCAAAGAGAAACGAGGCGTAGCCGCACAGGGTGATGGCGCCGACAAAGTTGTCCCAGGTGGGCTCGACGAACAGCTTCACGAGGGGCAGGCATTGGAAGAGCAGCGTCAATCCGAAGCAGAGCCTGGGCGTGATTTCGGGAAGCACCGCAAACGCCGTGTCGCCCACGAGGCCGCGGGTGACGCTCCGCAGCGCCGCCGACTTCACGGCGAGGCCCAGCCTCGGCGCGACTGAAGGGTGTCAGCAACCAGCTTCCGACGTTGGGGCTCCGGGGGCACGCGGATCGCTCACGGTATATCAAGACCCGATCGGCGAGCGAGTAGAGCGCCCAAATGTTGGGCGCCCAGTACGCGTGGCAGAGGCCTCGCGAGAAGGGAAACAGGCGACTCAGGAGCTGCGGCATCTGCCCCATGGCGGCAAAGGGACCAAAGGCCGCGGCGAATATGGCACCGATGCCGCCGCCGAGCTTGATGCAGTTGAGAGGCCGGATGCGGAAAATCGACTGGGCCGAGAGGCAGTATCTGCGCAGAAGGAAGACGAAATAGGCGGGCGCGAGGTAGAGATGGATGTGCTTAAAGCACAGCAGCGCCGCAAAGACCAGCCCGCTCCGGAGGAGGGTCGAGCTGCATCGGGCGAGGACCAAGGACACGACCAGGATGCCGTACATAAAGCCATTGTATTGGAAGTGAATGTGGTCGATGATCAGGAGGCCCGGCGACAGGAAGATGGAGAGGGCAGCCACCTGGGCGGCGCGTCTAGAAGGCGTCGGCGTCGAGTCTATGAAGGCTTGCAGCCCGTAGGCCAGCAGCAGCTCCGTCAGGATGACCGTCGTCCGCTGAAAGTACACCGTCTGCCAGCTATCGTGGTGCAGGCTGTAGATTCGCACCATGGCCGGGTCGACGAGGCGGCCGACGAGGGCGAGGAGCCACTCGAAGTAGGCGAAGAAGGGCGGGTAGTCGAGCGTCCATTCCGACGTCTTCTCGTAGTACCACTCGGACACGGGGAGGCTGTGGGTGATGGCGAGCCAGTTCCGATGGACCTCGAAGTCGGTGGATTTGCTGTTGCCGTCGGTTGGCTCGTCATCCTCGCTCCGTTGCACGCGGAGCCCGACGACGACGACTTACTATGCGGGGAAGAGCAGCACCTTGAAGGCGGTGCTGACGACGGCACACTGTGTCAGGGTCGGGTATGATTCGGCCATTCTTGTCGTGGCAGCCGTTGCGTCATGACACGGCTCTTCGAAACTCCGTCTCCTCAATTGTCGACGAGCAAGCAGGAGAGCTAGGAAGGGATGGCTGGCTCACGGCGTTGATGCATCCATGTATCGTGTACATGCACTTGTCCAGTGCTGTGGGCGAGGTGCACGTTCTTGGTTGTAGTTGTACTCCGTACATGTAAGTAGGTATTACAGTACTTAATTACTTAAGCATGTGGTACGGAGTGCTTACATAAGTATGGAGCTCGTGGGGGCACCGTATAGGTATGAGTACAGAGTACATGTACTCCGCACAAGTTGCGTGAGATTAATACTGGTAAGTACCTAGTACTTTGCTAACCTGGCACTTGTTGCAGACAAGGTACGTAACGGATTACAAGTCGAATGACTCGAAATTCTGTATGGCGCTATCCGCATCGGGCCGAGCTCTACTTGACAGTACTGAGTACTGTACTCCGTACTGCACAGTAATTAGTTGTAATACGGGGTATTGTACGGAGTACTCCGTACGGAGTAGTACGATGCTATCTTAGTACTCGGTACGTAAGCCGTGGGTCGGTATTTGTACTGATATGAAGCAGTTCCTCTCAGAGCATGAAGTGTTCTTGGCACTTGTACGGAGTACAGTACGAAGAACTTACTGGTACCTTGTGCTTAAGTAAGTAAGTACAGTAAGTAATTACATGTACTTTTTAAATCCTCGTATCTGTACATGTACATGTACGGTACTGCACGAGTATCAATACTGCTCTGCACTGCACATACAACTACGTAACATGCTGGTGTTGTACATCTACCTGCTTGTACAGTACTGCACTGCGCAGGTATAATTGTATACAAGTACTTACATGTACATGTGGAGGGGTGCTATGGTATACAGCAAGTACAAGTACTTAATTGCTAGTTGTAAATGTATGTACAGGTACAGTACAAGCTCCCAAGAACCAGAAGGCGGACTGAAAAACTTCGTAAATCGGGTTTGCTCGTAATTGCAACCGATGCCGACAGCTCGCTCTCGTACAAGTGCGTGCAGGTAATAATACTCGTAGTTCCATATATATTTACGTGTCTTGATCTCGGCCCATTTTCACACGTTGCGTGAACCTTCTCCTTACTTGACATCGTCGACTTTGGCCGCCAAGTACCGAGTACATCCACTCGCTACGCTACTGAGTTCGGCAGTAAGTAGTTGTACCTTGCTGTGGCAAGTTTCCAATTGGCCCCTTGGTCTTGGTGCCGTCCCGTCGTCATTTTCTTGCTCTGCTGTCGGGTTTCACATTGGCAAATCACTTCTCCTGTTCCGGGAGCATAATCTTTTTTTATCCTCGCGACTACCAGCTGACCGAGGGGCAGAAGCCGATTGATAAGTATAAGTGTAGGAACAACTCGTGCGCAACTCGTGCTGGGCAGATCTACTTACCACCATCGCCTTTCCTCCCATCTCGCATCCCCCATCAGACACCAGGACCGGACCCCTTTCCAACACCGCAAGACTACAAGCCGACGAGACGAGGACCAGACGAAGACCGGCACAGCTTCTGCACGACTTCACAATGCGAGCCTTCGGACTCCCCGCGACTCTGGCGGCGCTGCTTGCCGCCAATCTTGCCGATGCGCAGTCGCAGTACCTCGTCACCGACATGAGCTTTGGACACGCCGGAACGTTCGTTCACCCCCGACCACCCCCCCTTCCACCCGTCCCCTCGATGCTGACTCTCGCCCTCCCCTCAGATTGAGCTCCGCCGACGCCCACGGGAAGATAAAGAACTTTGCCCTCTCGGGCAAGCCGATCCAGCCTGAGCTGCTCTCCAACAAGGTCATCCTGACCCCCGTCGCCCCCGGCAACCAGCGAGGTGCCGTCTGGGCCGAGAACCCCCTGACGCGCTCGACTTGGTCCGCCGACGTCGACTTCCGCGTCAGCGGACCGGAGCGAGGCGGCGGCAGCTTGAACATCTGGCTCGCGCGCCAAGGCGGCGTCGAGGTCGGCACCCACAGCATCCACAGCGTCGGCAAGTTTGACGGTTTCGCCCTCGTCATCGACTCGAGCGCGAGGCACGGCGGCATGGTTCGAGGCTTCCTGAACGATGGCAGCATCGACTACTCCAGGCTCGCCACCGTCGACGCCATGCCCTTTGGACAGTGCAAGTACGCGTACCGCAATCTCGGACGTCCATCCCAGGTCAAGATTATTCAGTCGCCCAAGTCGTTCCGGGTCGAGATCGACAGCAAGCTCTGCTTCGAGACCAACAAGGTCAGCGTTCCGGCCGGCAACTTCTTCGGCATCACCGGCGCCAGCGCCGACAACCCCGACTCGATCGAGGTCTTCAAGCTCGTCGTCCTGTCCGAGTCGACCGTCTCGGGCGACGGCGACGCCAAGCCCATCCCGGTCAAGTACGCGACTCAGCAGCAACAACCTCCGGCCGTCACGCCGAACAAGCCGAACATGGCCAAGGCCGCGGCCAAGGTCCCCGCCGACCAGCCGGCCGAAAAGTTCACGTCGTCCAAGGAGCAGTTTGAGGACCTGCACAACCGGCTGCAGTCGGCCATGCACCAGATCGCCGACGTCCACGACTCCGTCCTGCAGAAGCAGCAGGAGGAAGAGCAGCACCACCTCGACGTCAAGCAAGCCATCGATGCCCTACGGACGCAAATCCTCCGCCTGCAGCAGTCGGACCTCTTGCTGAACCGCATCAAGGATCTCGAGTCGGAGGTTCACGGACTGCGCACCGATCTCGGCTCCAAGTTCAACGCCCATGACGAGTCCTTCCAGGGCTACCTAAGCCATCATCACGCGACGTTGCGGAACGTGGTGGCCAACAGCGTTCCGGGACACGGCAAGGTCATTTTCTTCCTCATCGGTTCCCAGATGGCCGTCGTCGGCGCCTATATCCTCTACAAGAAGCGGAAGAACAACAACAACATGAAGAAGTTCCTGTGAGGAGGAGGGTTCGACATTCGTGAGCGTGCTGTACATTGAACCCTTCCCACGGGCGGACCGTTCCTGCATCTTGGCCCCTTTCGATCATGTGCGCTCGGCCTTGACGGCCATGCGCATCCCTGGCGTCGCGCAAGTTCTGGAGAGACGGAGTTGGATGCCTTCAGATTAGCCAGGGCATCCCCGTGAAAAAAAAAGCGAAGAATTTTTGCGACAAGAGTTTGACTTACTCGATATTCATTTCTCTACCACCTCACCACCTCTTCACCTGTCGGCAGTACTATAACCCCCCCCATGTGTGTTTTCATGTTTACGATGTATAGCAATATCGGTGAAATAGATAGTTGGTTGAGCGGTCTTCGGGAACGTCAGGGAGAAAATTCATCTGCCCAGGGCGTTGGGAGGGACAGGCTGTACTTGTATTGACTTTATTATCCCTCTGGAACATCATGCGCAAGTATGCCCGTGCAAGTGTCCACAGATGCGATTACGTTTGCGTAGTATGACGGTAATATCAGTACTGAAGGTGGTCAAGAACGGGATTGTCGAGTTGACTGGGCCGAGTTTCTACCGTCATGATTCGCCTGGCCTGTTGATTCAACGTCCATCCATCCACTCGCGATTTCCCGCAGTACGAGCCATGCAAACGATGCTATCTTTCCAACCAATTTCGCGCAATCGTAGATCCCACAAACAAGTTCCGAAGCAGACACCGTCACGGCGTCCACGTTTGGATCATACGCACATCCATCTTCAACCCGACGACGGTGTATGCTCGTCGATCCATGAAGCGATAGTCACCTCGATGTCGGCGAAATGGACTTTAGCGACCCGCCCGTAGGCCTGAGCAACCGGGGCTGAAGAGTGAGAAAGAGCTGGACGGGCTCGAATCCCTTGCTGTCATGGCAGCTGAAGCTCCGTACAGGGTCACCGGCCAGCTGGACCTCGGCCGAATCGAGGCCCTGCTCCGGGTGAAGGGACCGGCGGCGGAAGATGATGTCCGGGCCCTGCGAGAGGATCCGGTACACTTTCCAAATGCCTGGCCGAGTTGAGAGAGCATCGGCAGGATATACTCAAGCAAGTCAACGGCGGCGATCATCCCGTGCACAGAGCTGTCCATTAGCATACCCTCTGCGCGCGTGTCGCCAGCAACCTGGTGGTGAACACTATATTTCAACGTGCCCGGCTCAGCAGCTCAGTCTTCTGCCGACATCAACGATTCGACCAAGAGCAAGACAAAGACAAAGACAAAGACAAGGGGCTCGGCGGCACCGAAGAGGCGACAGATGGTGTCAGAGGCCGATGGTGACGTCGTCGTGGTTCCCGAACGCGAATCGGTCACGGTGGACGCGCGCTCTCAAGGTGCTCCGAACGCTGTTCTTCGACCCGACGCTGACGTCCTCACCGGGCAAGGTTTCGTGGAATGACTTGCTCTACGCCATGGCGTCGACGGACATTTTCGCAGCAGAGAAGATGTACGGATCCGTCTGGCAGTTCCAGAGGGTCGATGGACTCGATCAAAGCCGCATCCAATTTCACGAGCTGCACCCTCTAGTGAAGGTCCCCTTTACCGTGGTCAGAAGCCACGGTAGGAGATTAAACAGGTCCTACGGCTGGACCCGCGCCACATGTATCCATAAATGATGCACTCGCAAATCCATTGTTGAGACAACGGTCGCCAGCGACAAGATGGATGCATTTTTGCGTCAGACACCATCGACTGATTTAAGCATACTCCTTGGGGTAGGGTCACTAGTCGGGCTGCATGCTATTCATGACGCAGGCACTCAACTCAGGTTCCGTCATCAGCGTAGATTCATCATGCCTTGGCTGTGGTCCAGGTTTGGCCATGGCTCAGGAACGAAGAAGTCTCGTGGGATCATTGCTCAGAAGCACACTGCCATCCGTCCCGATTCGGGTGAGCGAATACAGGGGCCGGATTGAACCACGTGGCACATGAACCGAAATACTGCTATCGAGCGCTGTGGCATCTTTGTTATATTCGGCCGTAATTTTTCGCATGGGCCAACAGGGAGCAGGCAGCACAACGGCGGTTCCTGCTCTTGTCCATGAGCGGTCTCCAAGGGGAAGGATTGCTCTCGCACCCTTCGCTCCCTGACGTGGACGGAGACCTGATAGTGGTATGAACCGTACTGTAGTCATGGTTCCTGCTGTACCGCACCACACGTCTCAGCATACTCTTTTTCTTGGGGGTTCGCTAAAAAGCCACCAAGACGATAAGTAGCTGTCTCGAAAATAGCTGGTCGATACGGCGATGGCATCGGTAGCATGGCAATCATTCTTATCAGTCATGTCCTGGGCAGGCCAATATCTCAGTTTCCGCGAGAGAAACAGTACTTGTACGGTCGATAGCGGTGTGAGGATGGCGCAAGAATGGATCTCGAAATACGGGGAACGGAATGGGAACGGTGGCGATGGCTCCAATACGAGAACGAGGCCTCCATGCGTGTCAGCTGCCGGAGCGATATGACGAGTGTTGCCGTGCCCAGCGGTTCATTTGTAGCTCGGAGTTGGGAGGAGTGGCGTGTTGCGTGGATTCTGAAACCCTGGTACTGACGACGTCGAGGCAGCCTATTGATGGCGTTTGCCAACAATGGAAGCACAGGCCAGGCTCCTGCGAACGGATCCGAGGGTGACCCTTCAGGCAACGAGCAGCTGTCGTCGAAGCCGATTAGGAGGTTGAGATGACCAGGCGCCGCAGTTGCTCGAACAAACCACCTGGGCGTCGTTGACGTTGTTCAGGGCCGCACTTGCGCGACGCAAGAGTGGCGCGCGGTAGCTCCTGCCTCCCGAGTCCGACCTGGATGCTTGCTGGGCAAGAACGAGTCTGCACGCATGAGCAGGCAGGCACGAGGCATGTTTAGTTTCGCCAGCCAGCCTTGTGCATTTAAATAAAAACAGTACCTACGTTAAATAGTAGCTTGGTACTGTATTGTAGGTACCTTTCTTTATCGTGATGGCCCATCGTCGTCCGTATCTGGTGAGCGTCTGGACACGAGGCTCTCGAATTCGCATCAGTCAATCCAACCAATCGAACAACTCCGGTTGCAGCGGCAAACCGCACGCATGGACCATGGACCATGGCATCATATCTCATGCTGACGACGACGCAACGCGGAGAAGCCCATCTCCTCCCTCCTTTCCACCGGCCGGACTGGTGGGTACTTGTACGCGATGAAGCCCTCCTGGCCTCCCCCTGGCCTCACCTCCCCAGTCCCGTTCCCCTTCGTTTCACGAGTGTCCTTTCCACCTCTCGATTTGAACTTCTTGAAGCTAATGATGCTGCTCATTCCCTTCTTCATCCTCATCACCATCGCTCTCGCTGCTTTCCCCAGCGGTGATGCGAGTGTCCTTACTCCAGCCGTAGTGCCCATGGAGTGGCAGGTGCAGGCCTTTGTCGACGGTCCAACCTTGACGCTCAACGGCACCGTGCAAGACGTTGAGCGGCAGCTCATAGCAATCAATCCAAACTACAAAACTGCCGATTTCCACAACCGCACAGCCGCCGGACGCGACGTGGAGAGGCGCCTCGACTTTTCCGGCGCCGATATCATCTGCTCCAAGAAACTGTTCGGCTCCGTCAAGTCGAAAGGCTTCAATGATGCCTATGCTCGCTTCAACAACATGCAAGGGCGACCAAACCTGCCACCGGGCCCGAAAGTCTGCAGCCGCATCAGCTGCTCCTGGGACACGGCGTTGTGGCTCTGCAACGATGTGCGTCCCTGCCGTTCGCCTCCGGAGCGCTCCTCGCTGGAAGCATGCCGCGCTAACGTGGGAACCAGATGCCTGGGCGGATGCTTCTAGATACCTGGAACACCGTTTTCAAAGCCCTCAACGAGATCTGGAGGCGATGCAGCAACAATTCTAACAAGGGAGTTGGAGGCCAAATCTTCCACCGCACCAACTGGAATATGATCATGACGTCGGATCGATGTTAAGCCGCTCCTATTGGAGCCGCACCGCATTCATTGGCAACAGGGCAACGAGCTCGTTCCGGCCACCCTTGGATTGCTGATGGATTGTGTGTGGCGACAGACCACTCAACCCGCCAGCCGCGTGAACGTTGTTGGGCCGTGCGGCCATTCCATGAGTGTTTATTGGGAAACCTCCGCTGATGCAACCGAACAGGTTGATAGTGCGCTCGCCGGCTGTTGGAGCCTCGTACCGGCTCGCCGGCCGGCCCTGTTTTCATTCGTATTCTTCGTACACAATTCGCAGAATGAATGCACATGTGTGTTTGTGTTTTGTGTACGAGTGTCATGGTTGTTCTTGCGCGTCAAATCATTCAACATATTCAAGGAAGGGATAGCAGCTTCGTAGTCCATATCGGACTGTTCTGTCAGTTATTTCGTTTTGTTTTCGCCAGACAAAGCATGTGGATGATGTCTCGCGGGCATTCATCGCTAGCCGCATCGAATCATCAATGCCGCGTCTATCTCTTCAGCGTCTTTTGCTTCTCCGCATCCGTAGCCACGTTCCGGCCCTCGACCAAAAGGCCCTTCTTCTTCCGCACGCCATCCATGTACCTCTTCGCCACGTTCTCCTTGTCCGCAAGCTCGCCGAGGTCCTCGAGGTCGTCCTCCGTGAACGGTACCCAGAACGGATCCTCGTCCAAAATCTCGTAGCCGGCAAAGATCAACTGCGGTTGCGCCGCGCCGCTCGTGCGCTTGCGCATCTCGTCGGCGAACCCGAAGCTCTCGGCCACGGGCAACAGGGCCTGAATGGTGAAGAAGGGCGTGCCTTCCTTCATGATCTCGGCCACCACACGACCGCGCCGGCGAGTCAGCACGTCGTACACCCGTCCGAGCACTTCCGTCGATGCCTGTATCTCAACCGTGTACATGGCAAGCATGAGTCGCGGCGACCAGTCGAGAAAGGCTGCGCGGACCGACGATTGGAACGATTTGATCACCTCGCCCGTCAGTCTGCCGAGCTGGTCGCGAGCCGAGCCGTCACCTTCGGCCATGGTTAGGCTGACGTCCTCGACGAAGATGGCAACGCCTTGCATCGGCTCATGGCACAGCGGTCCCTGCGCCGTTGCCAGCTGGAATGCGTACGCAATCTTGTCCGACAGGTGACTTGCCCGCAGAGCCTCTCCGGCCCGAGGTCCGCTGTCGAGACCTTTCTGCCCAGCAAACACCCGAGGCAGGATGCCGTCCTTGGTCGCGTCGATGAGCAGGTTCGGACCGGTCCGCCGCGGCCCGAAAGCGATGACTTGCTCCGCTCGGTTCTTCCACACGTCACGGCCTTTGCCAGCGTCAAGGTGCTGCTGTAGCTGCTTCTTCAACTCGGCGGCCGAGAGGACATTGCCAGCGGAGGCGACGGCCTCCGCCGCAATGTTGTCATCCTCATCCGATCCGTCGTCCGTCGACGGCCGTTCAGAGTAAAGCATCTTGATTGACTGGCCGTTCTTGAGCAGGAAATCCGTCACGTTGTCCGGCAGCGGCCTCAGTCGAAGCGATACCGTGGCCTGCTTCGAGCTTGCGACCGCAACGGCCGCTCCGCGTCCCAGTTCCTTGTTGACCGGCGGCCGCATCTCCTCCGCGCGCACAATAGTCTCCCTGTAAGGCACGATCGGCGCACCAGCATGAATGTCGCAGTGGGCAAACCGCTCCTTGAGGTCGAGGAGGCAGCGCTCAAGATGCAGCTCACCGGCTGTGTGCAGCACATGCTCTCCGCTGGCAAACTGCTCGTATTCGGCGCAGGGGTCGCTCTGAACGAGAAGATGCAGGCCCCGAATCATCTTGTCCAGGTCCGACGGGTTGGCTGGCTCGAGCGCGACCCGGACGATGGGCTTGCCAACCATGCTCACGCCTGCGAGGTTGGCCGCGCCCTTGAGCCGGCTGCAGAGTGTTCCAGACTTGAGAATCTTTCCCTCGAGGCCACTGATGCCAAACACCACACCGGCGGGGACGGTGTCGAGCGCTTCCAGCTGCCGGCCCATGAGCATGTACAACGCCGTCACGGTGACCTGCTCCGGTCGAGGGGCCGCCTCGGGGTTCGCCGGAGACCACTTGGGTGGGATGACGTAGAGCGTGTCGCCAACCGACAGA
This sequence comes from Drechmeria coniospora, assembly GCF_001625195.1. Classification (NCBI taxonomy): domain Eukaryota; kingdom Fungi; phylum Ascomycota; class Sordariomycetes; order Hypocreales; family Ophiocordycipitaceae; genus Drechmeria; species Drechmeria coniospora. The sequence goes on along the minus strand of NC_054389.1, from coordinate 11,302,398 downwards.
ACGCCAGAGTAGATTCGGGCGAATCCAATCAGGTGCTCCACGACGACCTCCTTTTCGCCGCTCTCCTCCTCCGTCGGTTGCGTGTCCTCCATCGTCGTGGAATCGAGAGCCTCGGCCAAGCCGTCTACCGAGCTCATTTCGCGCGCCGCCTGCGCTCTCGCCGCCTCCGCTCGTTTCTTCCGAGCCAGTTCCCGAGCCTCCTCTCCGGTCATCTGCCCGGTCGTCTTCCTCCTGTTTTCCGGAAGCTCGCTCTCGGGGACGGATACCATCTTGCTGACGTAGGCGACGACAGGGTCCGATTTCCCGAGCTTGAAGGACACCATGGCGTCCCTGACTTCCTTGTCGATGCTCACGGACCCAGGCGACTCCTCGAGCATGGCGGGGAGCCGCTCGGCCTGTGCTGCCGGGGGCGACGGCAGCGATTCAACCACAGACACCAGCAGCGCCGTAGACAACGGCAGCCAGGAGGCAAAGACGGTCGTCAGAAGCATCCTCGGGTCACGGGATCGTTTGATGTGCGGAGGTATCGTGAGGCCGAGCGAGCTTGTCACCTTCTCCAGCAGGGTCGGATCGCCTCGGCTTCCGTCCCCGCCGCAGGTGGCCTGGTAGACAGTCCATATGGGCTCGAGGACGAGCTGAACGAACATGGGCTTGAGGTTTCTACCCTTGAGGTGCTTCGGCCCAAGCACCTTTTTGGTCTTGGGGTCGAGGTAAAAGTTGCCCCAGAGGACCCTTTCCATGACGCCGCGCTTGATGCCCAGCTTCCTCTCGTATATGCTGGCGAACTGCCGACAAGTGAATGCCCATCCGTCGATGGCGCTGCTGAAGATGACGTTGTTCTTCTCCGGCGCGAAATATATGTCCTCGTCGTCCCTCTCCTCGAACTGAAGCTCCCCGGCGTCGTTGATTTGCTCGTCCGCCGTCGATGCCTTGGCGGCAGCGGCGGTGACGCGGTCCTCCATTTTCTCCCTCCAGTTCAGATCCTCCTCCATTCGTTCGCCTTGGAAGAAGCTCCCCAGAACGGCGTTGACCTGCTCCAGAACTTTGCTGAGGTGCACGTACGCCTCGGACGGCGTCATCTTCAGCTCCGTCACGAGCCGGTCCATTTTGTTGATGACGAGCAAGGGCTTCAGTTTTTCCATCCATGCTTGGCGGAGAACGGTGACGGTCTGGCTGCAAACGCCCTCGACGGCGTCGACGAGAACGACGGCGCCATCGCAGAGCCTGGACGCAGTCGAGACTTCGCTGCTGAAATCGATGTGGCCTGGGGAGTCGATCAAGTTGATGAGGTACTCCTTCGGTTCGGCCTTGGCGTCGGGCGCCGATCTCCGGAGCATGGAGAAGTAGAGAGAGATGGCCGACGACTCCATGGTGATGCCTCGAGTCTGTTCGTCCGGCCTCGAGTCTAGATATCGAATCTTGCCCGCCAGCTTGGGCGAGATGATGCCATTCGTGGCTAGCAGGGCATCCGTCAGCGACGTCTTGCCATGGTCAACGTGAGCGAGGATGCAAATCTATCCGCGTCAGCACAACGAAGGAGTATCAACAAGCTCACGACGCCTACGTTGCGGACGTCGCCGGACTGCCGCTGCAGGCTAGCCAGCTTTTCCGGACTAATGACGGGCATTGCGAGTACTGTTCGTAGGAGAGGAAAAGCGAGCGGAGAGGGCACGGAGGGCGATGATGATGACTTTCATGCAGCTTGATAATTCTCCGGCTCCAGAGAGCGAATATATGTGCTTTCCTTCCCGTCCCCGTTTGACAGTCAGGTCAGAGGCTCCGAGCAAGGTTCGTCTGGTGGCGCTTCAAAGTCGGCCTCGGCTTGCTGGTCATCACCTGCATGTGTGAGAGTCACAAACAGTAGGTGTGCAAGTATGTAATACAGTGCAGGAATAGTTCGTGACTCTTCAATCTCCACTTGGCCTCCAAAGTCGACCAAGGACCGACGGTATCCATAAAGGGACCGACCAAGCAGGCGGGCAGCTCCTCGACGAACGATGCAGTTGGTAGTCGGTGTGCGATGCTTGTGACTCAGCAGTAAAAAAAAACCGCCAATGACGCAGAGCAAATTACGGAGTACAGTGCTGACAAGTACAACTGTAAGTACTGTACTGGCACTGTAGGTACTGTACTGGTGCTGTAAGTACTGTGCTGGCACTGTAAGTACTGTGCTGGCACTGTAAGTACTGTACTGGTACTGTAAGTACTGTACTTGTGCGAGCAAGAAAGTCGGCTTCCAATCCCTTACTGGTTACAACTGGTTCGTCAACAGACGTGCAAGTACAGAGTACAGTACAGATGTCTTATGAGAATGAGCAACTTGGGAAAAGTAAGACTTGCAGCAATAATTAATACAATTTTGCGTCAAGTAGGTACTGCACTTACCTTGGCGAGGACATGTTCCTGTAACCGCTGCTGTCCATTCTGTTCTCTCCACCCCGCAGCAGGCATTCGTGCCCCACTACGTATGGAGATGCCCGATAGATGCATATCATGGCGCGTAACCCAACCCATCTCATGCGCTATGGCTATATCCGCACCACAAGCCCTAAGCGACACGAAAATTCGCCGTGCCATCGTGCCCCTCACCGCAAACGAAAAATTGCAGTCCATCGCCCGCTCGCCATCGACCGCCATCGACCTCGACGCTCCGAACTCGGTGACGAAGAAGTCGACGTTTGCACCATGGCGACATACCAGAACGGCATGGCTCCGGCCCGCGCCATCGACGACGACAGCGACGTCGAGGAGGAGGCCCTGGTGGCCGAGTACAAGGAGCACGTCCAGTACGAGGACGGCGACGAGCTGAGCCAGACGACGTCGCTGCAGCAGACCGACGACATCCAATCCCGCCTCGTGCAGGCCGCGCAACCGCTCGACTTTTCCGCACCTCTCGAGGTCAAGTTCCAGAGCTACGACTCGTACTGCAGCCTGTTCCACTTTATTCTCAACTCGGAGGGTCCCGTGGATATCGAGCCACCCTCGGTATGTCGGCGCGAGGCGGCATGAAAAAACCCCCCCGCGAGGCCGTCGTCGACTAACGTGGGCTCTTCCCCCCCCCCTCTCTCTAGTACTACTGGGCCTGGGACGTCATCGACGAGTTCATCTACCAGTTCAACTCCTTTTGCTCGTACCGATCGCGCATCGCCCGCCAGGCCAACAACGAGGAGGAGATCCAGATCCTGCGCGAGAACCCCAACACCTGGGGCTGCTACAGCGTCCTCAACGTCCTCTACTCCCTCATCCAGCGGTCGCAGATCACGGAGCAGCTGGCGGCCATGAAGCGCAACGAGGATCCCCTGGCTCTCGCGGGAGAGTACGGATCCAAGAACCTGTATAAGATGCTGGGTTACTTTTCCATCATCGGCCTGCTGCGGGTACACTGCCTGCTCGGCGACTTCGCCCTCGCCCTCAAGACGCTCGACGACATCGAGCTCAACAAGAAGGCCATGTTCGCCCGCGTCATGGCCGCCCACTTCACGACGTACTACTACGTCGGCTTCTCGTACATGATGATGCACCGGTACGCCGATGCCATCCGCATGTTCAGCCACATCCTCGTCTACGTCTCGAGGACCAAGAACTTCCAGAAGAACGCGCAGTACGACTCGATCACGAAGAAGAACGAGCAGATGTACGCCCTCATCGCCATCTGCGTCGCCTTCCAGCCGACGAGGCTCGACGACACCATCCACAGCGCCCTGCGCGAGAAGTACGGCGACCAGCTGCTCAAGCTGCAGCGAGGCGGTCCCGAGTCGCTGCCCATCTTCGAGGAGCTCTTCCGCACCGCCTGCCCCAAGTTCATCTCGCCCGTGCCGCCGGACTTTGACAACCCCGAGGCCAACATCGACCCCATCGAGCACCACCTGTCGGTCTTCATGGACGAGGTCAAGACCAACATGTGGAGCCCGACCATCAAGTCCTACCTCCGCCTCTACACCACCATGGACCTCACCAAGCTCGCCGGCTTCCTCGAGGTCAAGCCGGAGGAGCTGCAGTCGTGGCTGCTCGTCACGAAGCAGCGAACGAAGCAGCTGCGGTACCAGGACCAGGGCCTGCTCGACGGCGAGGTCGTCAACGTCAGCGACCTCGACTACGCACTGCAAGGGGTAAGCAACGGCCCGTCGTCATCATCGGCCGGCGCGGCGGACTAACGATGCGCAGGACCTGATTCACATCTCCGAGGCCAAGGTCGGCCGTAAGCTGGTGGACTGGTACCTCCGCAACCTGTCGCGCACCTACAACTAGCGCCAGCCGTTTGGGAGCGAGGCAGCATCCACCCGCCCGCCGTCGAAGGAGGTCGCCATCGCCGTGCCGAGGTCGGCGGCGAGAGCGGGCGGCGGACCGACGGGATGTTTGTTGTACGGCCGACGACAGGCCAGCATGGAACCGGCGTCACGGAGTTGGGGACAATTCTCGCTTGAGCGAAAGAAGCACGAAGGATGGGCCCAGACGAGGCTCCAGAAGGGGGTTGACTCAGACCCGGCAGTGGGCTTCGCACTCATCCGTCGCAAAAGACTGGACGAAGCCCGTCAGTTTGGCGGGCAAGATTCGATCAAGCAGCGAATGCGCGCCCAAGGCAACGTGAGGGCGAGGGATGATGGGCGCAAAGGGGCGATACGCCGTCCAGAATTTGGTGTTGTCGTCCACCTCGTGCAGTGCGATGCGTAGCAGGTAGCTACTCTCTTTCTCTCATCTTTCCCACATTGCATGTCCGCCTTTTTCGTGCAGCGACAAGACTCGTGCAACAATCAAGCTACGATGCGGTCGAGCGTCATCACGTGCGTAACCCCCGTGAGTAGAAACCCTGAATCGAGGCCGTCCAAGATCATGCTAGCGCATCAAAGCTCGAGCGTAGACAGAAGCATACGGCCGAACATGCTAGATATTCAACATGTGAGGCAGCACCACGATGCGAAGCACGACTGCAGGCTGGATGATGTGGTGACTCGAGGGACGTGTGTGCCAGCACGAGACATGGTGGACAGTAATAATGCACGAGAAGAGCAGGATGCACTTGCAGGTTCTCCGTACTCTAGAGCTCTGACTTACCGCCAGACCAGATCTTCATCCTACAGTACAGAATTAATGCACGTACTGTACATGTTCTCCGTGCGGTGTACATGTACGTGTGTACGTACCTACTCCGTACTGCAGTTGCGCGCCAAACCCGGAGGTACCTGGTGCCTTTGCCACAGTGCCTGAAGTGTTGTGGCACTAGCCCGCACGGGGCGCAGTTGTTGGAGACGGCGGCTTCGGCGTTCCCTAGTACAGTGCGGTACCTGTCCTGCCGCACGGTTGCCATGCCGGCATACTCGGACCTCTTAGGTAGGGAGGGGTAGGAGGGGTAAGGAGAGTGAGCGGTGAGGGTGAGAGGCTGAGAGGCTACCGACGCAAGGTAGGCTGGTACCTGACATTCTCACCACACAGCACCAAGATGCAAAGTATCGACAGCCAAAATATCATAGCGGAGTGACGGGCATCCGCTTGAACTTTGCATCAATAGCAGACACGTGACGTCGACAACCTGTGTTCGTATTCTTCATGTATTGTCCATCAAGTCGCTCTAAAATTTTCCCTCCCTTTCGAAGCACTTTACAGTAACCGTCGTGCTCGCCCTCTGCTTCCTCAATCCCTCCTCAGAACACAGTATTCCACAATGTCGTCCAACTACGCTCTACCAGTTTCTCACAAGGAGGTTTGTTCTCGGCCCCGCCGCCTGCTCTCTCAGCACCCGATGCTAACGATTCGGCCTTTCCACAGATGCTCGAGAAGTCCCTCCTCGAGTCTGACCCCGAGGTCGCCTCCATTATGGTACGTCGATGCATGACGGCCCGGCCTCTTTTGCCGCCATCCGCGGTGATTTTGCTGACACGTGCCGCAGAAAGATGAGGTTCAGCGCCAGCGCGAGTCCATCGTTCTCATCGCCTCGGAGAACATCACCTCCCGGGCCGTCTTCGACGCCCTTGGCTCTCCCATGTCCAACAAGTACTCCGAGGGTTACCCCGGCGCCCGCTACTACGGTGGCAACCAGCACATCGACCAGATAGAGCTTCTTTGCCAGAAGCGTGCGCTCGAGGCCTTTCACCTCGACGCCGAGAAGTGGGGCGTCAACGTCCAATGTCTCTCCGGCAGCCCTGCCAACCTGCAGGTGTACCAAGCCATCATGCCTCCTCACGGCCGCCTCATGGGCCTTGACCTTCCCCATGGCGGTCACTTGAGCCACGGTTACCAGACGCCCCAGCGAAAGTAGGCAACAAAAGGATGAAACTGCTGCCTGCCGACTCTTGACGGCTAACGGCGGTCCAGAATCTCGGCCGTGTCCACCTACTTTGAGACGTTGCCTTATCGTGTCGACCTCGAGACCGGCATCATCGACTACGACCAGCTCGAGAAGAATGCCGTCCTGTACCGGCCAAAGATCCTCGTCGCCGGCACTTCGGCCTACTGCCGTCTCATCGACTACGAGCGCATGCGCAAGATTGCCGACCTCGTCGGTGCTTACCTCGTCGTCGACATGGCGCACATTTCCGGCCTCATCGCCGCCGAAGTGATCCCCACGCCCTTCAAGTACGCCGACGTCGTGACGACGACGACGCACAAGTCTCTCCGCGGACCTCGCGGCGCCATGATCTTCTTCCGCAAGGGAGTTCGCTCGGTGGATGGCAAGTCGGGCAAGGAGACCATGTACGACCTCGAGGGCCCCATCAACTTCTCCGTCTTCCCCGGCCACCAGGGTGGTCCCCACAACCACACCATCACGGCGCTCGCCGTCGCCCTCAAGCAGGCGCAGACGGCCGACTTCAAGGCGTACCAGGAAAAGGTCGTCTCCAACGCCAAGGCTCTGGAGAAGAGGTTCAAGGAGCTGGGCCACAAGCTCGTCGCCGACGGCACGGACAGCCACATGCTCCTTCTCGACCTCCGCCAGCACAGCCTGGACGGCGCCCGCGTCGAGGCGGTCCTGGAGCAGATCAACATCGCCTGCAACAAGAACTCGATCCCCGGCGACAAGAGCGCGCTGACGCCGTGCGGCATCCGCATCGGCACGCCCGCCATGTCCAGCCGTGGCTTTGACGAGAAGGCCTTTGAGCGCGTGGCCACCTACATCGACGAGAGCATCAAGATCTGCAAGGAGGTGCAAGCCTCGCTGCCCAAGGAGGCCAACAAGCTCAAGGACTTCAAGGCCAAGGTGGCCAGCGGGCAGGTTCCGCGAATCACGGAGCTCAGGAAGGAGATTTCTGCCTGGACCAGCGCCTTTCCCCTCCCCGTCGAGGGCTGGCGCATGGATGCCGGCATCTAGGCGGCGGCGATGGCGATGGCGGCAAGGTCCGACATTGGGCATCAGCCGTCGACGAACGAGGCCCGACGTGACTTGCCGCTCGCAGGCGAAAAAGGGGCGAGGATCCGCTCTCCATCCGCGACATTTAACATGGATGAGGCAGCAGCCAATGTTCAACAAAATGCATTTCACAGGTAGCGTCGTCCTTGCTTTCTCGGCATTCTTCGTCGTTGGACAAGCGCAGTGGGGGGGGATGGACGGGAGTTTAGTGGACTTTGAGCAGTAGAAGAGACGTGCCAAGCAGGGTCGTATCGTCGTGGCGGTTCATGAATTAGTGAGCGCTCAACGCGGCCACTCGAACAGATGCGGCCAGTTTCAACAAACTGACTGACGTATTTGAATACATCACTTCCGTTTCGACTTGGTCGTCCCGCGTGGCTGCTGCGTATGGCCGTGCGGGACATTCGACGCCGACGCAATCCTTTGCTTCCCGCCGCACGCGTCGGCGCGGTCATGGCATCGACAGCAGGGCATGAATCCGAGGGTGACGACGAAGGAGGTCTGCTGCGACGTTTGTGGGTCATGGGCAAAGGAGACGGGCCCACGCCGGCACTTTGTGCCAGAGTTGGTGCAGCTCAAGGAAGATGTGCCATGTGCCTCTCGTGTGCTTCTGGCAAGATATGGGCACCAAGTACGGAGTAAGTAAGTGTACTGTACTCCGTAGGTGTACCTAGTACGGAGTACGTGTGCCTGAATAAGCAAGCATGTCGGCCCAGGCCTAGTGCGCTCACGCCTTGGCGGATCCTTCCAGTCATGGCCATGGCAGTGCAGGCGGTAACACATGGAATGGACTTGAACTCTGTACATTGTGAATTCGAAGTATAACGTACAACGACGCGGGTGGCCGTGACAGATATGGACGTCGTAGGCGAGTTATTGCTGTATTATTCCCCGCACGCAATACAGGGAGTACACCGGTGAGTTTGCAAGCACCGCCGGCCCAGCCCGTCGCGTGGGCGGGTCTTTGTGAGGGTTGAGAATATAATATAGGTGTATGGAGCAAGTACCTGTACGGTTCAGAACCTACAGTACGGAGTACTTACAGTACTAATTAGGTACCTACGAAAGTAATACATGCACATGCACTCCGTACCAGTACGGAATCACTTGCAATACGGTGTGCCAGACTCTACGAGACCACCCATCATCACTTTTACAGTACTCTGTACTCCGTACACCAATTTGTATGCTTTCATTTGTCTGCCGTATTCGCACTCGCATTACGGATCGCGATTCAAAGCACTCCGTTCAGGCTCACGAGAAAAATAGAATTTAGAATTGATTTAACTTATGGAGACTTGTAGCACTAATGTAGGTGTAGTTACTGTACTTTCATGTGTACAAATACATGCAATTATACCCCCAGGGCACAGTGTGCAGCAGCGTTGGTGTCGGCATTGGTGAGTGCAAGAAATACTCCGCAAGTACGGAGTAGTACGGAGCACATGCACAGTACATGTGAGTACGAGTCTAGAGAGTACTTAAGTACACCTACATGTAGTACAAGCAAGAGCACCTACATGTATATACTTGCACAGTACCGTACCTGCAAGTACTCTAGGGCAGTCTTGACCTGTGTACTTGAACTCCGTACTCCGTACTTTAGTACCTACTTAGTTGTAGGCGTAGTTGTATTAAGTGTAAGATTTAAGATTCCAAGTTTGTGGTTGTACTGTAGGTGTATGGAGTGCTGTACTGTAAGTACTTGCGGATAATAGTTGTACAGACCAAGGTGTGTTCCGTACTCCGTACATGTACTACCATCCTTGGGAACCTTGGCATCTAGTACGAATGCGGCTACGTCGCCCAAGCTTCTGGACCTCCAGCGCATCCTCTGGAACGGTCTGCTGCGCGGCGGAAGATGGCCGCCCCATGCAGGCGCTGGCGGCCACTAGGACGCTCCGCCTCGCTCCACCTCGGCGGGCTCGCTCGCCCTGCACTTGCACCGACGGTCACCGACCGTCACCAACAGGCTACGGCAAGTACAGGTTTCTCGCCACCAACGGCCAGGACAGCCAAGGTAGTAGTATTCCTATCCATCCGCTGCGTCTCGAGCCTTTCGGGACCGTCGAGGTGTGCGCAATCCTTTCACGAGCACGCAACGCTGAGCGGTGAGCACCCGTCGACAGCTCGCATCGGCCGCCCGCCTACCGACCCAACTGGCCGATTCGCTCACCCACCACCCATCGTCTTCCCTGGCGGCTCTGCGAGCTTGTGTCATCGGACGATCACGACACGCCGGGACCAATTCAACTCGTCGCACCGCACCGCACCGCATCGTGTCCACCGGGCCTTGTTCCCGTGGTGACGTCGACGAGAAACACCATATTTCGTCGGCATCGGACGATCCAAACCGAGTCCGACCGGGGCGGCGACGAACTTGGGCTGTGCAAACGACGGCCGGTATTATCCAGCTGGCTGCTTGCGTGCATGCAGCCCGCCTGTTCGGCTAACCCATCCCAGTCAGCCCGGCACCCAACGCTGCCTGTTGGCCGTCGTCGGTCTTGCCAGCCAGCCTTGGCTTCGCCTACCCGCCTTTGCCTCCGGCATCGAACGAATCGACGGACCGCCACCCACGGTTGGGCGGGTGGCGACTCGCAGTCTGCGTCAAGCATCCGACGAGCGAGAGCACCGGACGAGCGAGAGCACCGGACGAGAGAGCACGCACCAAACGAGAGAGCACGCACCGGCCGAGCGAGCACCGACCTGGCAGCCAGCATTCCTCGCCTCGCTGTCGCCGAACTCAAACGGGACAGGGTGCTGGGGGATAGGTGAGGGAACGCGGGTAATCGCCCTGCAGGCCCCTACCGTGCCCCGTACCTCGTGCATGCGCATTCACGCACATGTACATGCGAGCACCTGCGAGCACCGACTGCAAGTGCCGAGTGCCTCCCCCCCTCGCCGAATTCCCCCGACCTCCGTACCACCACACGCACGAGGTACCTACCGATACTTGCACGCCGCCAGCACTGCGCTTCGTGCGTCCGGATAAGGCGTGCGTCTGCGGTACGTACTTGGCCTCGCAGGCTGCCTCCCGCCCGCACCACCTGGTCTGGACGGTACATGGCAATACGGACACTGCATCTACTCCCCACCCGTAGGAACCTAGTGCACATTTGTGCACTCGCGAGTCCTCGTACCTGACGGCTCCGGTTCACTTTCACGACTTGGTTCGGGGCGCCGACGAAGAGCAACAAGGTCCTCCCATTGCCGCATCGCAGCCGCAGCCGCAGCAGCAGCAGCAGCAGCAGCAGCCGCCGAGGTCGCAGCAACAGCAGCAGCTCCGCTGGTTGGTCGATGCTCCCGGCGGGTAGAGAGACCTGTCCCCTCCTGCTCCCTTTCCTCGCCATTCCCTTCCCCTCGAGCGCTCGCTCTGAACTTGTGCCGTCCAGTTCCGAGTCCGTCCAGTCGACGGCACCGGCGAGCGAGTACAAGAAGCGCTCGCTCACACCCCATCAAGCCGGCCGCCACTTTCGCCTCGATCGCCTCGCCTTCACTTCGTCTTGACATCCAACTCTCGCCGTCTCCAGCCTTGCCTCGGGAGCCTTCTCTCTGTCCTTTCGAAGCTCGCCATCGCCATCGCCATTCTTTATTTCGACCTTTTTCGGCCATCGGCCATCGCTTCCGTCGCTGCCCGAGCTCGGTGCGGCATCCGATAGTTGGTTCGTTTCGAATCAATCCGCCTCGTCCGCGCAGAAATCGCCGGCCGCCTCCTCCTGCTTGGCTCTACTCGGCTCGACTTTGTCCTCGACCAAGCCAGCGTTGCCGCCCGTCGCCCCTGGCAAGGCACATCGTGGACCCGGAGCCATTTCGGCTCGTCGTTCGATTTTCCTCTGCACCTTCCCGCCTCGTCGTCGTTTGTGCACCCCGAGCCGGCAACTTTGTGCCGATCTGTGACACGGGCAGATCTTTGTCTTGGGTCCTGTCTCGCCGTGTCTTGGCTGGGAAATACGTACCGACCACGTTTCTTCGTCGCCGGCAACGAAGTGGTGAAGGAAACGAAACGTCGAGCAGGAACGCCTGCCGCCGAGGAAGAGGATACCTTCCTTTCCCTAGGCCTGTCCTCCACTGCCTCCACCGCCTCCACCGCCTCCTCTGACTCCTCTGACTCCTCTGACTCCTTCATCTCCTCCACGTCATCCGTCCCTCTTTTTTTTTTCCTCTTCCCTGCTTTCGCCGTTCCTTTTTCTCTCTCTTCGACGCGGTGACATCGTTCATCACCACAGCCAGTCACTCCTCGCCGAGGCCGACACGTTCGTCTCCAGTGGGAAGGAGGCCTGGCGGTCCGAGCAGAGGCCACCATCGACGACAAGCATGGCGTCGCCAAATGTAACCCGCAGAGACTCGGACATCTCCCCGATGACGGTCGTGCCCTCGACGTCGGCAGCTCAACGGGCCGGCGGCGCCGGCGACGACTACTTCTCGGCCGAGGCCAAGATCGAAACGCCGTCTGAGCCGCCTCGCTGCGGCGTCGAAACCGACGCGGGAGCCTCTGCCGCGACGTCGCCGGAGGGAGAGCAGCAGACGACCGAATGTCGCAAGGCGAGCGTCTCGTTCCCGGCGGAGCTCCCCAGGCCCGACCATTCGTCCACGAGCGAGGACGGTTCCACCGGAGGGGGCAGAAAGGGATCCATGTCGTCGGTGAGCCTTCATCGCCATTGCCAAGGCTTCCCGAGGAGTGCGAGCGGATCGCGCATGAGAGCGAGCTCCCCGCCTCCCGAAAGGTAAGCCCGCCCCATCCCCAACCTCTGCTTGCGCTCCATTGGTGTGTCGTCGAGTTTTTTGGGTTCCGCCTGAGGTGATGCCGTGATGCGCATGGCATCGGTGCTCGCCCGCCATCGTCCGTGCGTCCGCATCCTGGGCATCCTGGAAGAGCGAGGCCGAGGTGGCCGAGGGAGGACCAGCAAGGGACCAGCAAGAGACGAGCGGGAGCGGAAGCGGAAGCGTCAGGAGAGTCCCCGAATGGCGCGAGTGCGCTTGTTTATGGACGGCTGAGCCCCTCTCCGTCGCCGTCGCCCTCGTCCCCGACGTTGCCGCCGCCGGCCCGCATGCTGCATGAGTACGAGGTTCTGCAGACGGCGGACGGCACACCAGCTCGGCTATCTCGTGCCGTTGCTGCGCCCGTGACGCCCACGTCGGACGACGGGGAGCCGGCGCGGTGTCAACCAACCCACACCCTCTCAACCCCTCCCGCCCAGCCGCTGCTTTGGCCCTGTGGAAGAGCGGCGGGCGTCAGCGTCGGCTTCCTGGCTGCTTACCGCCTTGGCCGGTTCATGATGAGCCATGCCGGTCGAGGAGGAGGTGGCACCGACGGATGCGTTGTCGATCCCCTCTCCCCCCTCTCCCCTTGCCGAAGCGGCGTCGGCAGCTCGCGCGCGACGACGTGCATCTGCGTCGAGGCTGCGTCATCGCGGGATGCTCTGCCTCGCTCCGCCGAGCGCCGTCTCACCTCTCCTCGTTGGGCCATGAACGCACACGGGCACGCATCCGAGCTTCCCTTGACGAGGCACATGCTCCGTGAGGCCCCACCGAGACTGCCCACTAGCAGCCGGTCAGCCCAGCACATGGTGCCCCGCCATGCCCACTTGGTTCAAGTCCAAGAAGCTGTTGGGTGTGGCCGCGAGCGAGTGCGGGCGAGTATTGCTGAGGAAACGGCGATGACTCGTTGCAGCCCACTAGCTCGACTCGTCCCCCCCCCCGCGGCCACGCGAGCTGCAGTGCCCGGGGGCCCCCGACCTCGCAAAAGTCCATAACTTCACATCCATCCCCGCCAGTGCGCCTTTCCTCCCGTCCTCCCGTCTTCGCAGAAGAATCTTCGCCGAGCGGCCACGTTGAAGAGCGCCCCCCCGGATCGCCGCCGCATTTGGCCCTTGGACGACGACGCGCGACACGACGAGGCGGCAATCGCGGCACGATGGCAGCGCTGACGGAGACGTCGGATGATAGGTTTCAGCACCACGTCGGCTTCGACAATGTGCCGAACGGCGAGGCGACCAAGCACAACACGTTGTCGCTGACGCTCAACGTCAAGCACAAGGGCTACCAGGCCCGTCGCCGGTCGCGCACCTTCATGGTCGGCATCGACGAGCACTCGTACTCGGGCTACGCCATCCAGTGGCTCCTCGACGAGCTCGTCGACGACGGCGACGAGATCGTCTGCGTGCGCGTCATCGAGAAGGAGATTCGGTACAACGACAAGCAGTACCAAGACGACGCCAACCAGGTCATGGACGGCATCCTCGAGAAGAACGGCGCCAACCGAGCGATAAGCTTCATCCTCGAGTACGCCGTCGGCAAGCTGCACGCGACGTTCCAGAAGCTGGTATGCGGCGCCATCGCCGTCCCCTGCCCTCTCCTCACCTCCCTCGGTCGGTCGGTCGGTCGGTCGGTCGGTCGGTTGGTCGGCGGCAAGGCAGCTGACGCGGGACTGCAGATTCAAATGTACCAGCCGGCCATGCTCATCGTCGGCACGAGGGGTCGCTCCCTCGGCGGCATCCAGGGCCTCGTCAACTCTCGAAACTCGTTTTCCAAGTACTGCCTCCAGTACTCGCCCGTGCCCGTCGTCGTCGTGCGGCCGACGGAGAAGCGCATCAAGAAGAAGGCGAAGCGGGCCAACGACGCGACGAGGCAGACGTACCTCGGCATGCTGTCGGCGACGCGCGGCCGCCACGAGGCCGACAACGAGGCGAGCGGCGCCTACGAGCTCGAGACCAAGAACTCGCCCGACGAGGAGGCGCACCAGGTGGCCAAGGTGCTCGGCCTGCCGGCCAAGTTTGACCCGACGATCAAGCCGATAAGCCCGAGCCTGCTGCCGCCTCGGTCCCGGCCGAGCAGCCCGCAGCCGGCGGCGTCGGAATTCGCCGAGCGCGGCCGCGCCGCCGAGGCGTCGCCGTCGAGCGAGAGGGGCGAGGGCGACAGCGACGAGGAGAACGACGACGACGACGGCGAGTTCGACGTGGTCGACGGGCGCAAGGCGCTGGACCAGCAGCAGAAGATGGACCAGCTGCACAAGATGGAGGTGGGCGAGGCGGCGGCGCTCAAGATGCGCGTCGACGAGGACGAGACGGACGAGTCCAGCGAGAAGTCGGTCGAGACTCGGGAGTCCAAGGGTGCGTCCTAGAAGATGCACGCCGGCCGCCTTCGAGCCCGCAGGGACGCTCGCTGGCCTCGGTCCCTCCCGCCGGACGCGTGCCGAGGCGGCCACGGGGGCGGAGACGAGGGCCGCGGCGGCAGCGGAGCCTACGTCGTCTAGCAGATGTGCGACGGCAGGGCCCCTCCGGCGACGGGCGCCCTCGGCCGACGGGCAGTCGGGATGATGCTCGCGCCGATCGAGGAGGAACCGGCCGATGACGGCGCCGAGGGTGATTCGGAGGACGATACGGCCGTCGACGGGGCCAACGGCACCACCGAGCCGACGACGACGACGACGACGACGACGACGACCAAGGGTCACGGCGAGTCACGAGATCCGTCGCCGGCGAACGCGGAGAGGCCCCGGCGGCGTCTTGCCTTGGGCGGCCAAACGGACGGTGCGTCGATGCGCGGTGCCGCCGACCAGCCGCTCCGGCGGAGCACGGTCTTCGGCACGCCCGCCCAATAGGCTGGGCGGCCCATGAAGCAGCGACGGTGCAGCATCGGCCGACAGCATCGGCCTCCTACTCCGTCGACCGACGCTTCCCTGCAAGCCGCGAAGGTGGCGGCGATGGAAGGCACGTCTTCGTCGAGCCCGCGGCCACCGTCGCAGCCTCGCGCTCCCGGGGGAAGCCAAGGGGCGGCGGTGGTGGCGAGCGAGAGCGACGGCGGCGGCGGCGTCGGGAGGCGCTACGATGCCTTCTCCATGAACCCCTCGAGGTGGCGGTCGGCCCCGGACGCGACGGCGACGACGTGGTGGGCTTGGCTTCGCCAGAGCTGCTGCACAGCACGGCGTGGCAGGCTTGGTTATGCCAAAGCTTCGGCACAACTCTCACCTGTACAGCGTGCCGAGAAGGCGCTGCAGGCCGAGTGAGGCTGCTGCGTCTGGGTGGTGGAGGGAGATGGCATTTGCCGGTTTGTACGCTTGGGCAGTAATGGCTAGTTGGTGGACGGAACAGGTCAACAGCATGGCGACGCGAATCCTTGTGATTCCATTACTATACAGTACAGTGCATCTGTAGATGGCTGGAGCATCTTGTGGAGCATCTCGTGGGCATCTTGTGAGCATCTTGGAGACTTGTGAGCATTTTGTAGAGCATTTTGGAGAGCATCTTGTAGGGCAGTTTGTAGAGCATCTTGTCGAGCATTTTGTAGGGCATCTTGTGGGGCATCTTGTAGAGCATCTTGTAGAGCATCTTGTAGGGCATCTTGTAGAGCATCTTGTAGGGCATCTTGTGGGGCATCTTGTAGAGCATCCTGTAGCGCATCTTCTAGAGCATCTTGTAGAGCATCTTGTAGAGCATCTTGTAGAGCATCTTGTAGATCATCCTGTAGAGCATCTTGTAGAGCATCCTGTAGAGCATCCTGTAGAGCATCCTGTAGAGCATCCTGTAGAGCATCCTGTAGAGCATCTTGTGCAGAATTTGGCACGCATACAGCACAGCAGTGTACCGTGCATGTCCTGCACAGCATCAAGCACATGGCGGTGCACACCAAGGAGCAGGTACGGGTACATCGGTGTACTGCGCACTACAGTCACTGGACAAAAGTGACGGTTCAATTTTGGTAGCGCTACTCCGTACCGCTACGAATTGAATCGACCGACACGTTGCCACCCACTGTAGCAGCTGGAAGTACTTACTCCGTGCTGTGCGGTGTACATGAAGGGGTATATGTGTACTCCGTACGGAGTACTCCGTATGTAGTTAATAGTTGTACTCCGTACGTGCAACTAAGTAGCACGACTACTGTGCTGGACTTGTAGCTGTGCCCTGCAGTATGTCTGGGGTCACAGGTACGACGGCTGCTGACTTGGGCATGCCAGGTACGGACGGCCTACGGCATGCTGCGGCGGAAACGCATTCCATTCAGGCGTCCACGGCGGCACCTATGGGGAGTGCCACGTTCCTCGGCAGCAGACCAGTCGGTCAACCACAGCTAGAAGCGAGTCTGGTGGGCGGATCCCGGTGTACCGCAACCATGGATTGATCAGGGATACGATGAGGACGTCGAATGCCGCCCACGTACGGAAGAGCGATGATGGGACTGCCTCCTGCTCACGAGCAAAGGATGCGAGAAGGCAGCCTAGTGGATGGCAGGCAGCGCACGAGGACATGTGCAGATGAGCGCTGCAGGTGATGGACGACGCAACGCACGAATAACTTGTGTGCAACAGGCACGTACTTTTATGTATATATCTTGGCAGGCACTCGAGCACGAATTGCCTGTCTTTACAGCAGGGGAGGTGTGCTCCGTACTTTGTGCTCTGCGTCCGAGTACGGAGTACAGCAATTACGAAGCACAGCTATTATACTCTGCACTGTACGAAGCACAGCTAAACTCTGCACTGTACGGAGTATAGCTATACTTTAGGTACTCTGCACTTTACGGAGCACAGCTACACTCTGTACTGTACGGAGTTTAGCAATTCTCTGCACTGTACGGAGTTCAGCAATACTCTGCACTGTACGGAGTTCAGCAATACTCTGCACTGTACTTACGGAGTACACGTATTGCGGTACTTGGGTGCAGCCCGAGCCGAAGCAAATGCTTGTGCAGTCCGGTGCACTATCGGCGTACGGCGTACGGAGTACATGTCCTGTACCTTCAAGTAGAAGGCGTACTTGTAGCAGTACTTTGGGCTCCTGCTGTCGCCTTCCTCTGTGTCTTTTTACTTGCAAAAGGGACAATTCATTCGTACGAGGGGCAGAGTTTAGCCTCGATGCATGTCAACGATTTGACATGTGGTGTACTTAGGGGTGTCCGGAGCACTGTACCTGCACTTGTGGAGGACCTGCTCCGTACCCCGTGTCTACAGTACTTAGAGGTGTGTACAAGTACTTGCAGCGGTGGTCAGGCCATGAAGTCACTCCCTTGGCACCCACATAAATACGAGGAACCATACCTTGCTGGTCACTAGTTTGCTCGTGGCCGTCCATGTACCTGGCTCTAGTCGGAGTACAGCACTTGGTCGTATTTGCAGGTACACGTAGTTTGTGCGTGCAATCCTTGCAGGTAAGAACTGTAATTATGGCACTTGATCAGATAGTACGGCGTGGGCGAATAAATTACATACTTACATTTACTGTACTTGCATGTACAGTACATGTACGGAATACGGAGCACAATACGGAGCACAATAAAGAGTACCGTACGCAAGGTACAGAGTACATGTACTCGGTACGGATGTAGCCGTACTCTGTACGCCCAAGCATGTGTCCTTCTATTAATGCAAATACTTACTTGCAATTATTATTACCGTGCGAGGGTGTACTGTACTGTACTTACATAGGTATACAGTACTGTACATGTACTGAAAGGTAGCCTCAAGCTAAGTTACGCGCCAGAGGTAGGGAGAGTTCCTTGACCCCTACTAGTTGGAAAAAATGCGCTTGCGAGGCTACATCGAGGTACTTGCCAGCAGCGCATGGAATGGCTAGCCGCCTGGGTATCCCTCAGGTACCCCTTGCGCGCTTACCACGCATTTGCGAGACGAAGCCGCACGAATGGGATTCGTTAGTCCCGGTTTCGGACCAGCCGACGTCACCGCGTGGCAGCCGGCTTCCGCAACTAAGACGTGGAGGGAGAGGCGGAGGCGTGCGTGCAAATCCTTACCTCCAGCCCACACGGCCAACCGAACGGCCATGCCGCCGCACTGCCATGTCCGTCTGTACGCCGAGCACGAACCGCACACCTATCCTATCCGCGGGACGGGAGGACGACGACCTTGTTGCCAGTCGGCGCCACACGCACAACGCGCACCCACGCTCTCCCGCACGCACCACACGTCTTCCTCGCCCACGGCGACCCATCAGGCCGAGCAGAGATCGATCGGATAGAATGGCATAGCAGGCGTTCGACATCATCGTCATCCATCGCTCTTCGCGCCGCCCATGGCCGGTACGTGGCCCTCTGTCAGCAGCAAGCGGTCCATCCTACAGATACCTGCACGCCCAAGCACCAACGAGGACGGTCGGTGACACGTCTCACATGGGCCGACGCACATCGCACACTGCACATCGCACATCCGCTCCTCGAATCGGCCAGCTGCCGCCCGATGCCCTGCGACGGTAGGCCTCGACGTCGCCGGCCAGCCTGATCCCGACTCGCCGGCCACACCAGCCACCGGGGTTGCCCCCACAAACACGAAGCACACGGCCATCCTGCATACGCCGGGACACGTACGGAGCGAGATACGGAGAGCGACATATTCGCACACGTTCATCCTGCATACGCCGGGACACGTACGGAGCGAGATTACGGAGAGCGACATATTCGCACACGGCCATCCTGCATACGCCGGGACACGTACGGAGCGAGATACGGAGAGCGGCATATACGCACACGCACACGTGCCTGCAGGAGAGAAAGAGAGCGTGATACTGCGAACAAGCACGCACGCACGCGCACGCACGCACGCAGTGAGGGGGCAAGGGAGACGAGGACGCAAACGCCGGCCCCTCCATCCGCCGCTTCATCCATGTGGCCTTTCTCCTCGGCCGACTGCGATGCCGCCGACGGCTGCGCGGCGCCGAACCCCAACGCCATGACGGCCTCGACGATGCTCTCCCTCGCGCCCTTTGTCGCCTGCTTCGTCGTCGTCAACCTCGTCGTCGTCCGCCACCTCTACCCGAAGCTCAACGCCGCCCACGACGCCTCCTTGGACGGCGAGGGCCACGTCCTGCCCTCGCACGCGCCCGCCGAGCTGCGCCTGGCCCACGACGACCACGGCAACCGGAGCTGGCGACGGCGCGGCGTCGCCTGGACCTTTGGCGCCACCGTCGCCCTCGCCGCCACCCTGGCGCTCCTCATCCTCACCGAGATCATCGAGATCGTCGATGCAAAGGCGAGGAACCTCGCCCTCGCCGTCGCCGTGCCCGCCCTCCTCGTCCTCCTCGTCGCCGTCGTGCCCTGGCTCGAGTGCCGGGCCCTCGTCGTCGGCGCCGGCTGGAGCTTCCGGACCAAGTCGAGGGGCCGGGTGCCGACCTTTGCTTGGGCCCTCCAGCTCCTGCTCTTCGCCGCCTGGCTGTTCGCCTTCTGGTTCGTCGGCAAGGCCGTCCCCTCCTCCGCCGCCCCCACGGACCTCCGGGGGCCGAACCTGTCGGAAACGCTGACGAGGGCCTGCCTCGAGAGGGTCGGCGTCGTCGGCATCGCCCTCATGGCCATGCTCGCCGGCTTCGCCTCCGTCTCCTCGCCGTGGCACACGCTGACCGATGCCGCCATCCAGAGGCGCAGGCCCGTCAGCGACTTCGACGTCAACAGGAAGCAGGTCGGGCTCGACTCCACCAACGAGATGCTGTCGGCCAAGCGCTACAAGCTGCAGTTCCTCGAGAAGCGGGCGTCCGAGCCGTCGCAGCAGTCCGACGGCCTCATGGGCAAGGTCCTGGGCTCCCTCCGGGGCATGTCGGGCGTCGAGGCCGAGATGAGGGCCCTCCGTCTCGAGGTCGCCGGCCTCGAGACCATGGAGGCCAACCTGTCGGCCAACCTGTCGCTGATGCGCACCCGACGCGCCGCCGCCGAGCGTGCCTCGACCCCCGTCGGCCGTCTCCTCCTCATGCCGTCGTACGCCTTCAGCCTCTACTGCCTGTACCGCATCGTCGCCACCGCCCTCACGACCCTCCGCCGCGCCTCCTCGCCGTCGGCCAGCTTCTCGAGCACCGATCCCGTCAGCCGTTTCCTCGGCCTCCTCGCCCGCCACTGGGACCCCAAGCTGGACCAGCTCGCTTGGGCCCGCACCATCAGCTTCGCCCTCAGCGGCGTCATCCTCGTCGCGAGCGGAAACAGCGCCATCCAGACCTTTCACCTCTTCGCCAAGTGGACCCCCGGCCTGCTGCGGCACGCCCGCGCGAATCTCGCTCTCGCCGTCGGCCAGCTGGCCGCCACCTACACCATCTCCTCGAGCTTGCTGCTGAGGAGTCAGCTGCCCGCCGCCGCCGGCGGTGCCGCCGTCGGCGGCGTCCTCAGGGGTGCCCTGAGCCCGAACTTTGTCGACGGCTGGTTCGAGGGCTGGTTCCTCGCCGGGAGCGCCCTGACGGCACTGGGCATCTGGGTTGGCCGCAAGCTCGAGGGGGACGACTGGGACGAGTACGGCGCTGAGGCCATGGGTGCCAAGCGGATGTGATTCATCGTCCACGTATGGACGAGCTGCGTCGTCTTTGCGGCCAGGCGTTGGTGGTCTCTTTTTCTTTCCTGCCTTTTTTTTTCACTTTCTCGCGTCTTCATGTCGGATTTCGAGCCGGAGCGAGCACACGCCCAATGTCATGATGCATGGTCCGCGGTGGGAAGCTCGCACGGCATGGCCAGGGGGAGAGGGGCCTCACGCATGCTGCACTTTTTTTACAAAGTATGAAAATGGTCACTCGAACGCGGCCGAGCCTTCTCCGCACGGTGCATTTGGAGCAGTCGAGAGGTGCGAAGCAAACTTTGTTATCTTCAACGATAAATAGAGACAACCACATCCGTCATCCACGCAAGTCGTACGCGCAAGTCCCCCGTAGGCAGTAAGCCCATGATTCCCCGGGAGCACAGAATGCCACCTTTGTCGTCCATCATCCCATCCCATCCGTCGTCTTGGTGTGTGTACTTCGTCCCGCGTCACCTCGTTTCTCGTCCATTGTCGAAACCAGTACGTGCAAAAGGACCGCTCGCGTGCGCCCCAGACAAGGCCGCCGTTGACGACAACTCCCTCGCATGAACACGACGTCGGGACGGCGCTGTCCGGCACCCTATCCAAGGAAGACAAACGTGGCGGATCCCGGCGCTTCGCATCTTGCGACGGCATCTATAGTCGCAAACCCGAATAAAGACGAAAGCGGGGACTAAATGTACAAGCTCCTTTTTCCCTTTTAGTGCTCCTCGTGACGCCTAGGGTCGACCCTGTCGTCCCTTCTTGTTCGGCACCGTCGTCCATCCGTCCGCGTCCGTCGAGGGCTCTGCGTCGGTCGCCGCCGGGGCCGGGGCCTGCTGCTGGCCGGGAGAGCCGTTGGCGCGCGCGCCTCGTCCTTCGTTGCGTGAGCCGCGTCCGGCACCGTCGGCGCGGTCGCCGCGGCCGCCGCCGCGACCGCCACGGGCACCGCCAGGGCCACCACCGCGGTTCGCCCGCTGCTCGTTGGGGGCAGACCGCCAGCTGCCGCCCTCCGTCGCTCTCGACTTGAAGCTCGGCGCGTTCTCCTTGGGCTCCCGGCTTCGGATCGGCACCTTTTGCTCTGCGGGCGTGCCGTTCTGCTTCTCTGCCGGCTCCGATCCCTCCTTGGCCTCGGCGACCTTTTCGTCCACCTTGGCACCCTCGTCGGCCTTGTCATTGTCCTCAGCCTTGGCGTCCTCTTCCACCTTGGCGGGAGCATCAACTTCGGCGGCGGCGGCGGCGGCCTGCTTGGCGAGCCGGCGTTCCTCCTTGGCCTTCTCTTCCGCCTCGCGCTTCTCCTGCAGCACCTGCAGTCGCTTCTCCTCAATCTCCTTCTCCTTGGACGCCGTATCGATCGGGCGGGCGGCACCAAACGGGCTCGCCTTGGAGTCGCCGGCGGGTGCGGCCGCGGCCGCGTTCGCCGCTTCGGAGACCGTTCGCTTGGCCAGGTTCAGGCGAGGGCGGCCACCCTGGGCGGGCGCGGCCGTGGACAGTGCTGGCGATGGGGGTGCCTCGCTGCCGTCGTGCGACGTCGCTTCCGGCTTGGCAGGGGCATCGGGGCGCATTCGCTCACGCCACTGGAAGTCCTTCTCGGCGGCGGTGACGACGCGCTCGGCGCGCTCGGGCTGGTCTCGACGAGGCGGGCGCGAGCCTTCCTGGCGGCCTTCGCCCCAGGCTCCGGCTCCGCTTCGGCTTCCGCGCTCGCTGCGGTCGCCCATACCCTCGGGGGTGGCACGCGAACGGCTACGGTCGCGAGGTCCGGGCGCGTACTCTTGTCCGGGGATGGGCGCCAGAGGGCCCTTTCGCTCCCAGTTGATCTCGCGGGCAGGTCGGCTCTCCGAGAAGGCGGGGTCTCGGGGACGGCGTTCGCCAAAATCAGAGGGCTGACGGCTGCCTCGGCCGGGGAGGTCGGGCAACGGGCCCTTGCGACTCCAATCACTGAGGTCACGAGTCGATTCTCCTCCTCGGCTGTCACCGCCGCGAGCTGCGAGAGTTAGTTCGTCGCTTCTCAACGGGTCGTCGACGGGGCGACGTACGAGGATCGGCGATCTTGATTCGAATCATGCGGTCCTGGAACGACTCTCCATCAAGGGTCAGCGCCTTCTTGAGGCCGTCGACGTCGGCGAACTCGACATAGCCAAATCCCTTGGGGCGCATGAGCTCGCGGTCCTCGATGATGCGGACGCTGACGACGCTGCAGCCCTCGAAGAACTCGGTAACGGTTTCGCTGGTGGCATCGTAGGACAGGTTGCCGAGATGTGCGGTGAATGGTGGCTTGGTGGGTAGCGTCTGAGGAGTCTCCTCTCGGACGGAGTAGCCTTGGACGGTCAGCAGAGACAAAGGTGGGAAAGCTGGCCGCTGGGTTGGGTGACTGACCTCGTTCCTGCCAGGCCGAATGGGTTCCACCGGGACGGGATCGATCGCTGGCGGGTAGCTGCTGAGTGCCAACTATTGGAGTCAGATTTGGCTCAAGGTGAAGATGGAGAAGGCGCGGCAGCTGGAGATGCAGCATGAGCCGACGTACCAGTGACTGCGTCACGTCTGTTAGCATCCGGCGTGTCATGAACCGTGAACTCGGATGAACGTCACTCACCATAGGTTTCCTCGACCTCATCAGCCCAGGAGCCTCCACCGAAACCTGCAGGGAGTCAGCACGCCGCAAAGACAGTCCGGGGAGGATGAGGGAGGGAGGGAGGGAGGCATGGGGATTTATCGAGGCCAGCGCGTGTGACGACGAGACG
The DNA here is from genome assembly GCF_001625195.1 of Drechmeria coniospora. Lineage (NCBI taxonomy): Eukaryota > Fungi > Ascomycota > Sordariomycetes > Hypocreales > Ophiocordycipitaceae > Drechmeria > Drechmeria coniospora. The sequence continues at coordinate 11,279,063 of NC_054389.1, read as the reverse complement.
AGGCCGAGGCGGGGTTATCGAATCGGAGCGAAGCGAAGCGGGGATGACGGACCTGAATCAGTCAGAAAGTCCCCCAGGGACATCTTCTGCTGCTCCTTCTTCTTGGGAGCTATTGATGAACCGCGTCAGCGGCTTCTTCTCGCAGCAGGGGGGCGGGATCCGAGGGCGGGGCGAGATACCCATGATTGCGTTTGTTGGCTAAGCCACGCGCGCGGGTCTTGCAACCGAGGCGCGCAGGAGGATCGAATCGAATCGAACGGGGAGCGAGAGCCTCAGTCTCACTCAGGGGATGCCGGGGTCGACGGCGGACGGAAGGACGAGGGTGAGGGTGAGGGTTCGACGCGGGGGGGGTGGAGGCGGCGATGGCGGTGTGTGCTGCTTGCTGGACCCCGACGAGAGTTGTCGTGTCTGGGGTTGTTGAGTCGAAATTTGCTCGGCGTGGGAAAAAAGATGAAGTCGTCGTGAGGGTTGCCTCAATTTTCACTCGCAGGGATTGAGGGAGTGTGAGACGCTAGTCCTCTTTGGGTGCTGTAACCTCTGATCCGATTCTTGTGCTTGTGTCGCCCCTCAGTGCCTGCTTAACTACAGTGAATAGTAAGTACAGGAATACTTTGCACACGAGTACCATTGCTGTAACAAGTACTCCGTACTCCATACCTTCTGACCTGTAACCTCTCATACCCCCTAATGGGTTGGCGGCCAGCCCCAATAGATAGGGAGATACCTTGGCACCAGCACCTACTGCGGTGCCACCAGTCCTAGGACCGTTGTATTCATCCGTAAACCTGCAAGGCACCTGGCAAGTACATGTAATTCACCTGTAGTGCGTTGGAACTAGCCTCGACGGAGTTGGCCGAGGGCAATTGTTGTGCGACTCGACGCGTGCCTCAGCGGTGTAACCACTGTACGAGTACAGAGTACACTGTGCCTCAGTACTTGCCAGTACAACCGTATCAAGTACATCGTACAAGTACGGGGTAGGAGTTCTGTGCACAATCTCCATACGGAGTACTGTACGGAGTGCTGTACGGAGTACTGTGCTGTACGGAGTACTTTACTGTACTTTCTTGTACCACGTGCAATTCGTGTCCAGTACCTACCTGAGTACTAGGTACCTACCATGTACGCAAGTGAGCAAGTCCTAGGTACTTGGCACACCAACCACCTTGCCCGCCTAGGCTGCAGAGGACGAACAAGCATTTCCAGCGTTCCTGAGTGGATCCAACGTGCAACCTCACGGTGCAAAACGGCTGTCGACGACATGCCAGCCACGACGCAGCGACGAGCAAGGTAGCAACCGCATCGGCGACTGTGCCAAACGGGTTCCCCGTTGATACGGCTTATTCAGCTGCCGACCCTCTGTCATCTCGATATCCAAGCGACGATGGCCATTCGAGATGACGCCGGGGACGTCCCCCGAGCGGTGTCATCATCGAGGCAACGACGAGGCTTGCTGCCTCCCGAGGTCGTAGAGCTTCTGCTGCCGCCGGTCAAGGTTGGCACCTGGTCTGGTATTCTCATCCCCGGCACTGCATATTCCGTCTTGCGTCTCGGCTGACTCTTCCCTCTCAGGCGCCGCCGGGATACTGGCTGGTGTTGGAGGCGCCATCGCCCGCGACACAAATCCGTTCGCCAGCGGTGTTCTATCCGGTGTGCAGTGGTTTACTCTTGGGACGAGCTACTGGTGTACGCAAGCGCTTCCGGTGAACCCCATCCCCATTCGCGGCCGCCGCTAACTCGCCGTCAGTTGCGAGGACCGTCACGATCAGGGCGTTGGGTGGCGATGAGCAACTGCGACCGGTTGACAGGGTCCAGGCCAGCGCCGTGGCCGGTTCTGCGACGGGCGCCATCGCCGGCTTGATGAGTAGGTTCCCCCCCCATGCCTGCTTGCAGCCTCGCGGCTGCTGATGGATTGCATTACAGGAGGTCCTCCCAAGATCCTGCCAGCCATGGTGCTATGGGGTGTGTTTGGGGCTGGCGGTCAGCTGGTCGCCAACCGAATCAACACGAGAGATTCGAAGCCCGCGAATGAACGGGGGAGCTGGCTTGGTGGTAGGTGGAGTCCATTGAAGAAGATGTCGGATGGCGAGTACGTCCAGATGATGGAGGAGAAGATATTAAAGGTCGAGGCCGACATTGCCCTCATCGATGACCGGATCGCCGAGCTTCGAGCCGAGCAGTCAAAGGTTGAAGACCTTTCTCGGAATTCATGACCATTTTATTCTCCTTCATGATGACAATGGTCGGCTGTGGCAGTATCCGACGATGACCGACCAACCTCTCGGCCGAATTTTGCGTCCAGTGTTCGCAGGCAAGTCGGGACGGTTCAAGCCGTGAGATGATTCATTCCTCGGGTTGTGTAAATGATATCGCTGCGTAGGGTGCAGGCGGGTTTCTGCAAGCTGGCCATGGATTCTGTAAAGGGGGGGGGGGCATGAGGGCAGCCACAACGGCCATGGAATCAAGGGATGGGCACCATCCGACCACAGAGGCCCGTAAGCCGACGGGCGCTTGGCATGAAAAGTTACACCGACAAAGACTACATCTATACCTTGAAACCTATACACTACAAAGTACTGCACATTGATATCCCACAACCATGAACTAGCTGACAGAATCACCAGACACGGCGAGGACGGGACCGATAGTTGCAGTCGTTGGATGGGCTACTTTGCCTCTAGGGTAAGTCGGGACATCGGGAGCGGAACGCCCTGCCAACGTAAATACTGTACTGTACTCCGTAAGTCCTGAAGGTTTGTGTACAGTAAGTACATGTGAGTACAACTACGAGAACTTAAAGTAATTAATTACATGTATTAATACTTGTACGGACTACATACGGAGAACTTGCATGAAATATTACACGTTGACTAACACGGAGTTCTTACTCCGTGCAGGACAAGCAGTACATGTACCTACAAGTACGACTAGGTATTAAGTACAGTACCAAAGTACGCACTGGCAACAGCCCACCTTACCGCAGGTACGTACTGTGATTGGTCATCATGTATCGGTTGGATGCGTTGGTGCAAGCTGCATGGCATGAGAGCAAGGATCGGGCACGGGTGGTAGGTCGCGGCATGAGACTGCCGCTTGTGCATCGGCTAGGTAGTGATTATTGCTCGAGTGCGTACGGAGTGCAGCTTCATCTCACTTACACGTAAACCGTACTGCGCATGCGTCGTAGTGTTGCGCAGTCATACCTGCAAGCAAGCCTTTAGGTGCTCTTGTTCTGCCGAGCAGAGGTCGCAGGTACTCCGGCATACTGCAGGGCAAGTAGCTATACCTTCGTGCAGGTGGTATTTCTCGAAATGGTTGGTACTCAGGTACCTGTCCTACCGCTTTCTGAGGAGTTGAATGCCTCCACCCGCTCAACGCATGCCTGTGGCTTCCGTCTGGAGTACTCTGGACGAGGTAAACATACTCGGACAAGCAACTGCCGATTCCACGCAGGAAAAATGCAAAGGCCTACACGTATCCGTACTAGCATGCGCATGCCAGGCTGCTGCAGAATAACATCTGTGTGCGGCGTTCAACACCGTCATCCATGGCCTGCTCCTCAGCGAAATGTTTCACCGCTGGAATGCTCGAGTCCGGGCCGGCCGACGCAGTGCCAGCGCGTTGGACCGCCTGTACGTATGTGGAGTAGCCTGTTGCGAAGCCGGTACAGAGTACATGTACGTGCCTCCACCGACATCTCCAAGGAACCCACCTTGCCAGGCACCTACAAGTAGCTGCTGATAGGAAGGAACCTATGCGACCTATGTTTGCGCATAGATTCCGCAGGTATTCCGGTATCGAATTGCTCGCGGATTGTCTAGCCTCCCCCCCTGAAGTACCCATGTATCCAGTACCTGCTACCCACCGACCTCGATGCCAACCCCTACCTACCCACTGACACCAGCGTCGTATCCAAGTACCCAAGTGCCCACCTCTGAGACCGTCCTGCTCCCCTTGAGGCTCCTGGGTTCGAAGCATGGAGTATTGGAGCTAGCGACTCCCTCATCTCGTCGCCCCAAATTCCCCCAGAGTCAAGACGTCTCGGAGTATGCCACATATCTATTTCGATCCTCGCGACTACCCTCGGCCATCTCGAAAACCGCATCTCCAATGCGTCCTGGCCGCACTTTTTAGAGAGCTTCATTATCCAAACCCCGATCGCTCGCCTCACGCCACGCCCTCCCTGAGAGTCGCCGGGAACCTCTCCATATCTCCCCCCCCCTTCTCCGCCTTGCCGACGACGAACTGGTCAAGGGTTTGTTTGAGCCTTGACCGCGACCCAGGTCTGGTCTCCGACGTCCGCAGATTCACGTCACGTTTGGAACTGTGCCCTCGGCAGCGCCTCGGCGCGGCTCGACTCGTCCGGAGCGCCGTCACCAGGCATCGTATACGCCCAACGCAGCTCTGCATGGACACGCAATGGCGCACCTAGCTCGCAGGCATCTCTGATGCTCAGGCCATGATATCCATCTGCGGGAAGCGTCCCGTACGTCTCTTCCCTGCCCGGGACGCACTCGATGGCTGACCCTGGTCCTCTGTTAGTGAAATAGCACATCGCCTTGGCCGGCTGTCTTGGCCGCCGCCGCCGCCATGGCCCTTCTCAACCCGACCTTTCTCCTGGGACTGGCCCTCGTCGCCTACCTCTCGTCCTTTGTCCTCTTTGCCGTCATCCGGATCCTCACCGGCATATCCGTTCAGCGAGTCGGCTACCTCTCGCTTCGCCGACTTGCCTACACGTTGCGCGACGGCTGCACCATCGAGGTTCGTGGGCTCGGCCTCAACATCCACCGGCCCACGTTTGCCCAGCCGACATGGATCAGTCTCGTCCTGACCGAGCTGACCGTGTCCGTCGACATCCGCGAGCTCCGGGCACGGAAGACGACGGCGGACGAGGACGAGGATGCGGGGACCGAGGCCGACGGCGACGACGACGCCGTCCCGCTGCGCAGGATGAGCTCGCACAATGCGCACGCCGTTCACGGCGAGACCTGGAGCAAACTGACGAGGTTCAAGAATAGGATAAAAAAGCTGCAGAAGAACATCAAGTGGCTCCAGATGGTCGACGTCGTGGCGACCAGCTCGACAGTCAAGGTCGTCAACGTCGGCAGCATCCAGGTCGGCAGCATCACCATCGCCGTCGACACGAGGAGCAAGATGGCCGACCGCGCGCGCTTCCTCCAGAAGTCGTCGTCGCAGCGCCAGCAGCAGCAACAGGCCGAGTGGATCATGACGTTTCGGAGCGTCCACTTCACGCCCGACGGCGGCGAGTCGCTCGAGATTCTCGATCATGCGCTCCTCAACGTCCACGGCTTCCTCTACGAGACAAGGGACGGGTTACGCGACGCCACCGTCGCACTCAAGCTCGGTAGAGTGCAGGTTCCGTACGACGACATGGAGCTCTGTGCCACGCGCTTGCGGCAACTGCGCCGACAAGCCGACTCCGCCGCCGCCGAGGAGCGGCCGCCCGACATCGTCCTCGAACGTCAGGTGCCGCTGCCGAGCTCGGAAGACCCGGGAAGCACGGTCGACGAGCTCATGAGATCCGTATCAGACTCCAAAGATTTCTTCAGCTCCATACTGAGGGGCATCAAGGAGGTGCAGTTTGCCGTCAGCTTCGTCGGTCTCTCGTGGAAGATCACGTCGGTGAAGCCGGCGGCGTGTCCCATGCTGCTCACGGCGTCCATGAAGGAGGTTGGCATCGACCTGCACCGCCTGGACCCCAAGTCTCCGGCCCACAGAATGTACTTTTCCCCAAAGGACATCGCCCACGAGGCTCTCGCCGCTGCCCTGTCCATCTCGGTCGGATTGGATGATGGCCGTGGACATGCGCAGCGATTGCTGTACGTGCCCATGGCGACCACCACCGTCCGCACCACGCTGCCGTCCAAGTCCGTCGAGCTGGCCCGGGACGGGAGCATCGAGGCGAAGAACGCCAACATCTTGTTTGCCAGCTCCGTCGTGACCTCGCCGGCCGTCGACCTGGATCCCTGCCACCTCCCCCTCCTCATCGCCCTCATGCGGCCGAAACCGAAGCCGCACAAGGCGCAGCACAACACGCCGAGCCACCTCATCTCGCGCCTCCTCCCCAAAGCCAACATCAAGTTTTCCATGCACGAGCCGGTCATTCGCATCAGGCTGAAGCCGCTGCAGGACACGGAAGACGAGGATGATTTTGATCTCATCATCTCGTCCATCTCGTCCGTCTCGCTCGACGTCGAGTCCTCCCATTCGCAGCTGGAGGACTCGCACTACTTCCTCGACGGCTCCCTGCGCCTGCAATCCCCCCGGCTGTATTACCAGACCTGCTCCGGGGAAGTCTTCAACCTCATCACGACGGAGGCTTTCGACGTCAAGGCCCACCTCGGCGCCAGGCCGGATGTTGCCGTCGACGTGACCGGGGACATCAAGTCCTTCTCCATCAGCATGATGAGGCCGGAGATCACGGATGGCCTGCGGCAGATCGTTCGTCAGCTGCGCGTCGACGTCGAGCCGGACAAGCGAGCGACGTCGAAATCGACCAAGCACCAGAGCTTCCTTCGATCGATGCCCGAATGGCTCGTGCGGTGCCACTTCGAGGCCTCCGACTTCAACGTCGAGGTGGCCGGCGTGGACGAGGAAATCTCGGACGACGTCCGAGGCGTCTCGGTCCACCTCGACACCTTCACTGCCGAGTATCGCGCCCGGAGACTCGACGGGCTGCAGCGCCGACGGCTGACACGCCGACGGGCGCACAGTCGGTCCATGACCCAGTCCGACTCGGACCCGATCCCCTTCTTCCCCACCTCCCCCAAATCGAGGCGCAAGGTGCAGAATGCCGGCGATGGCCGTCGGCTCGCCGTGCACGTACGAGGCATGGAGGGCCAGATCGTCGAGGCCGCCGACCGACTCGAGGCGGAACCGTTCCTCCACGTGCCGCGCTTGGAGCTCGCCTTCTCGACGTCCAGCGACAGCCAGGGACCCATGTTCCACGTCCAGTCCTCGATACGGACCATCATGCTGCAGTACTCCCTGTACCGACACTACGCCGTCGGCGTCGCGACGATGACGCTGAGGAGAGCCTTCATGAGGACCGGGCGAGACGTTCCCCGGAAGCGCCAGGAAAGCACCTATCTCAGCCCCGACGACATCCCTTCCGCCGCAGCCTCCGGCGGCATGTCCACCGTCTCCCCCGAGCTGCTGACCGTCGACGTCAAGGCAGCACTTTTGCAGATCAAGGCGGAGCTGCCCCACGAGCCGATCATGATGCTCCACGTCTACGGTCTGGAGACGGGCCGAAACAGGTGGTCGACGCCCTTCATGTCCTCCAAGCTCATACGTCACTACGTGGAGCCCCCGCGGATGCGCAATGTCTGGGCCAAGATGGTCAGCGTCAAGAACGGCAGGGTCGACTTGCGCGAATCGAGGCACAAGACATCCCTCGGTACCTACGTCGAGGATAAGATGGTCGACATCGTCTGCGAGGCGATCCGGGTGGCGGTCCCTCACGAAGTGTTCGTCAACCGCATCACCGACAACATCATCAACGTCATCAAATCGATCAAGCAGCTGCACCATCGGTTCAAGACCGGCACCAACGAGTACATCTTGGAGAAGAGGCCCGTGGCGCCGAAGAAGGTGCCCAAGGTGTCGGTGCGGACGCGCAACTTCCTCTTCGAGATGGAAGATGGCGCGTTCGAGTGGAAGCTGGGCATCATCTATCGCACTGGCCGCCTCGAGCAGGTGCAGAGGCTGGCTCGGGAAGAAGCGTTCCGGGTCAAGTCGAAGCGGGTCCGCGAGGAGGGATCGAGGAAGGGAAGCAAAATTCGATCTCGATCCGCCCTCGCCCGCGGTCGATCCGATCAGTCCACGACGTCGTGGTTTCGAAGTCGAAGTTTGGACGGCTATGACCAGGACAGCCACGGCTTCGGAAAGGGCACGATGCCCCGGTACAATCCCGAGGGCGAGAGCCTTGGCATCAGCGGGAATGCCAAGGTGTCCGAAACCGAAGCGCGTTCCCACCTCGACATGTTCAACGCCAAGTCGTGGAAGATGCGCATAGAGCGTGCCTACCAGGTGTCGCAGACCAGCACGAGCGAGCTGCGGGACATGTTCTGGGGCTCGACCGACCTGCCCGAAGACGTCGAGGAGACGGAGAACATTCTCGAGGTGCCTCGGAGACCGGCTCTCATGTCGGCCATGATATCCGACCTGCACATCATCGTCGATAAGCCGACGTTTGCTCTGCCGGACCTGCCAGACTTCATCCACAAGGTCGGAAAGGGCGTGCCGAGGGACATGAGGTACAGTCTCCTGGTGCCCATGCACATCTGCATCATCATGGGCGAGGCTCGCCTCTCCTTGCGCGACTACCCGCTACCCCTGCTGCACATACCGGGGCTGAAGACGGGGCAGTCGTCGCGGATGCAGTCGGTGCAGCTCAAGGCCAACTTCGTCCTCGCCGAGGAATTCAGGGGCCTCGAATCCACGCGGCGGGTGCGAGTCAACATCGTCCCGCCCCGAGGCACCGATCCGGCGTCGCCCAACGAAGGCAGCTTCGCCATCGAGGTGCGGAGGACCATCGGCCCCGTCAAGTCCTTCTCGGACGTCTACATGGACATCAACACGGGCCTGCCCACTCGGATCACCTGGGGCCCCTGCTACCAGCCGTGCATCCAGGACATGATGATGGTCGTCGAGTCCTTCACGAAGCCCCAGGTCGACCCGTCGGAGAGGGTCGGCTTCTGGGACAAGCTCAGGCTCAACACGCACTCGCGCGTCCACATCGCCTGGAAGGGAGACGGCGACCTGCACCTCTCCCTCAAGGGGACCCGCGACCCGTACCAGGTCACGGGCAACGGCGCGGGATTTCTCATGTGCTGGCGCAACGACGTGCAGTGGAACATCAACGCCGAGGACGACCCCAAGCGGTTCATGACCATCGACAGCGGCGAATACATCCTCGCGATACCCGACTACAGCCACTTGGTGCGGGAGGCGGCCCGCCAACGCGAGGCCGACGACGGCCACCTGATGGAGGACAACGCCAAGGCCGGCGCCAACTTCAAGAAGGTCGTCATGAAGCTGTCGGGCAAGGTCCAGTGGATGGCGGGCTTGATGTTCGAGCGCGCCATCGAGGACGGACGGCGGAACTTTGACTTCCGTCCTCACTACGACGTCGTCTTGAAGAACCCCATCCACGCGAGGCCAGACGACGACGGGCGGCCGTACGACGCCATGCGAGGCTTCAGGAGCCGGCACATCCACCTGTCCATCGCCATCCGAGCGCCGGTGGACCGCGACTGGATGTCGGCGAACCCCGATCCGTCGAGGAGCTACAACACGGTTCACCTGACCCCTCGCTTCTTCACGCACTTCTTCGCCTGGTGGGGGCTGTTCAGCCAGCCGATGTCGCTGCCGATCCGGCAGGGCAGGCTCTTCCCCGGCCACGAGAAGAACAGCAAGAAGTTTGGCCGGCACCTGGCGACCATCAAGTACAGCCTGCTGCTCTCGCCGCTCTTCCTCAGCCACATATACAAGCACAAGGACGCCGAAGACTATCCGGAGAACGCGGTCTCGGCGACGGGCCTCAAGGTGCGCTTCGACAGCTTCATGCTCGACCTCCACCAGCGGAGGGAAGAGTTCAACACGCTCGGCAAGGGCAAGAACACGCAGAGCAGGACGTCGGGCATCAAGATCCACGCCGCGCAGCTCGACCTCGCGAGCGCCGACATCCGAGCCGTGTCGGCGAGCCTCAAGGGAACGACGACGGACGCCATCAGGAGGGGCTGCCTGTCGACGCTCATCACCGACCAAGACGACAAGCCCGACCTGTCCAAGTTTACGATTCCGGACAACGATTTCAGCTGGATCGACATGGACGACTTTGTCGAGCTCGACTGGATTCTGCCGACGGAGCCTCACCCGAACACCAAGATCCTGCCGCTGGCCTTTGCACCGCGGTTGACGTACTTTCGTCAGACGGACATTGGCGGGACCATTGCCGGGGATCCCACGCGGTCGAGTCCGTTCGGCAACGAGCCGACGCATTTCTGCAGCATGGCGCACGACGACGACCCCAAGCACGTGCAGAGACAGCTGATACAGGACCGGCTCGACCAGCTCGAAGTCCAGATGCTGGCACACTCGAGGAGCGTCGGAGAGGCGGAGCTGAGGATGATCCAGTCCAACCGCAGCCAGGAGCCCGAGACGGTCGACGACCTGGACGCTCTCCGCAAGCACACCAACGTCCTCAAGGACAAGAAGGCCTTTTTGGCCAAGATGCTGGAGCAGATGACGGCCAAGACGCCGGGCCAGGTCAACGGCAACGGCAACGGCAACGGCAACGGCCAGGCCAACGGGAGCGGGGCCGTGCCGCGGTCGGAAACGTCGAGCGAGAGCGACAACGTGCTGGACATTCCGGCGGCGGCCGAGTTCGAGAGCGACTTCAACAACCGCTTCGTCATCCACAACCTGCAGCTCAAGTGGAACAACACGCTGCGCAACATTGTGCTTCGTTACTTTCACCAGAACAGCCAACGGCGCGGCTTCGTCTACTACCTGTCGCGGCCGGCCGTCAAGTTCATCCTGGACATTGTCGAGGAGCAGAGCCGGGCCAAGGCCGGCGGCAAGCCCTCGGGCGCGTCGTCGCCTCCCGACGGCGGCGCGGCGGAGGGGGCGAAGAGCGCTGACAACCTCGAGGATCGCATCAGGAGCATCCTGGGCGAGGAGCGCAAGTACGCGCGGGCCAGCTTCGGGACCAACGGAGACGGCACCTGCGCGGCCATCGAGGACCTCGAGAGCGGCATCTCGCAGGACTACAGCCCCCACAGGGGCTACCACCTGCGGCTGATCGCGCCGCAGATCCAGCTGCAGAGCGACAAGAACAGGAAGCACGTCGTCATCGTGACGGCCAAGGGCATGGAGCTCAAGGTGCTCGAGGTCATGGACAAGACGAGGATATCGGACAACGTCAGCGGCCTCGTGCAGCGGCGCTTCCACCTCAACATGGACAGCACCCAGTTCTTCGTCACGCACCAGAAGTGGTTCCAGACCAGCCTGGTCTCCATGTATGCCGGGAGCATGTACGGCACGCCCGTGGGCACCTCGTGGCCGCCGTGGGTGCCCATCGAGATCATGTTCAACTTTACGACGGATCCCTTCGGCTTCAAGCGCGTCGTGCAGAAGACGTCGGCGGTGCTCCGGTACGACAAGTACAACAACCTGCGGCTCAAGTACAACGACGACGTGGTCAACGCCGACGACGGCGTCAGCGAGGCGCCGCCGGAGCCGGAGAGCCGGGCGGACAGCCTCTGGGTCGAGTTTCCGCAGGCGCGGGCGCTCTGCAACTCGTCGCAGTACTACGCAATCTACGTCATCGTCCTCGACCTCCTCATGTACAGCGAGCCGCTGGAGAAGACGCGGAGCGAGCGGCTCGAGAAGATCATGCTGGCGTCGGACTTTAGCGACCTCAGCGGCGCGCCGCAGATGGTGCAGAAGCTGCAGGAGCGGATCCGGCAGCTCGAGGAGATCAAGTCGCACTTCCAGATCTACTCCAAGTTCCTCGACAGGAGGGGATGGGAGGACCGACTGGCGCTGGAGAAGGACCTCGCGGCGTGCGAGGACGAGCTGTTCTTCCTCATGAAGGCCATCACGACGTCGCAGCGAAAGTACGACGTCAACTCGGACACGAACGCGCTGGTCAAGTGGAGCCTCTCGGCGCGGGAGATTGTCTGGCACCTCCTGCAGGACTCCAACGAGCCGCTGGTGGAGCTGCAGCTGAAGGACGTCGAGTACGACCGGACGGACAACTCGGACGGGTCGCACATGAACCTCGTCCGTGTCGGCAAGGTGCTCGGCCTGAACCTGCTCCCGGATGCGACGTACCCGGAGATCATCGCGCCCTACCACGGCGACGACAAGGCCGGCGGCGGGCCGCCGGGGCCGGACAAGGACATGATCCGGGTCTACTGGTACATGCTCGAGGCCATCGCGGGCATCCCCGTCATGGACCGGTTCGAGGTCGACCTGTTCCCGATGAAGCTGCAGCTCGAGCGCGAGGCCGGCAAGCGCATGTTTGAGTACATCTTCCCCGGCATGGACGGAGACAAGGCCTCGGCGGCGGCGGCGGGGGGGACGAAGGGCGCGGCAGCGAACGAGGCGGGCCAGGACGACGACGACAGCGACCTGCCGAGCTCGAACAACAGCCGGCTGGACACGCCGGCGGCGGCGGACAGGGACTCGTCGGGCTTCTCGACGCGGGCCGGGTCGCTCGAGCTCCGGCTGCGACCGACGCTCTCGTCGCACACGCCGCAGGAGCGCAGCCCGAAGAAGGCGCTCAGCGTCAACGGCGGCGACGGCCACCCCTTCCGGCTGTTCCGGTCGACGGGCACGGGCAAGTCGATGCTGTCCAAGAACGCGTCGCACGACTCGCTGCGGGCGAACGCGACGGCGCGCGCCGGCGTCCTCGGCCGCTCGGCGACGGGCTTCTCGATGAAGGAGGTGGGCGAGATCAAGAAGGGCCGCTTCGGCCTGCGCGGCAAGGGGCAGGCCGACGACAAGCAGCAGAAGTCGGACGACCTGAGCAAGATGATGCGGCGGGCGAGCAACTTCATGACGTTTGCGCACATCCGCATGCCGTCGGTCGTGCTCTGCCTCAGCTACAAGGGCAAGGACTCGCGAAACTTTGAGGACGTGCACGACTTTGTGTTCCGGCTGCCGACGATCGAGTGGCAGAACAAGACGTGGTCGAACCTCGACCTCGCGCTCGCGCTGAAGAAGGCGGTCGTCAAGGCCCTCATCTCCCACACGGGGGCCATCATCGGCAACAAGTTCTCCAAGCACCGGCCGAACGCGGAGCAGCGCAGCAAGCTGAGGGAGCTCGCGAGCAGCTCGGTGCTCATCTCGTCGGGCGGGGCGACGACGCACTACGCGGGCAGCATCAACGACAGCGACGACTCGTACAGCGTGTACGGCACGTCGCCGGTGGACTACTCGCGGTCGCCGCCGCGGTCGGCGAGCGGCAGCACCTTTAGCAGCATCCCGGGACCGCGGTCGGCGAGCCGCAGCAGCAGCGTCGCGAGCGCGAGGTCGTACAGGACGGGATCGGGGCAGTCGGGCCCCGGCGTGCCGTCGTTTCTCGCCATGACGCCGCCGACGCCGGTCGAGGGCCGCGGCGGGACGGGCCTGGGCATCGACCTCCTGCGACCGTCGAGCAGCGGCGGCGGCGTTGTCGGGGCGTCGCACCGGCGCGCGCTGCGGAGGATCGGCGGGGCCGACAGCAGGCCGGCCATGACGGGCGCCGGAAGCGGCGAGTCGGACGACCGGAGGCGAACGACGGGGAGCGGGCTGCGAGACAAGTTCAACGCGCTGACGTACCGGATGCACAACCGCGAGAGCGGCAGCAACGGCGACGACGACGGCCGGACGGGCGACGAGGAGGCGAGGGAGGCCAAGGCTCGCGGGAACAGGCGCGGCTGGCCGCAAGGACGCAGCAAGGCGAGCTGAGGCGAGCAAGGGCGCCATGACGGGCGCGTGCCATTTCGGCGGGCGCACGAAAAAGGGGGATCGGCCGGTGCGGGAAGAGATGGAGGCGACGAGGAGGGGAAAGGAACATGGATACCGAGCATTCCCACCACAGCTTTAGGTTTACTAGTAAAGCGACCTTTTTCTTGTCCTTCAAGACGCCGGTCGGCGTCGACACACCGCCGCACCACCCCTGCGCTCGTCGGGGCTGCACACCCGTCCCGATGGCCAGGATGATGTCGACTCGAGCCTGTGCACACTCGGGACGGCATTTCGTTTCTAGGCACCCGCCCGCAGAATTACAATTCCAACCTTTGACGGTAAACCTGGCTACTACGTAGCACCCCTTACTCAAACTTTCTATCGAAGTTTAAGAGTGGTACGAGTTTAAAAGGATCACGGCACTTCTGACTGCTGTATAGCGTGTCAAGCAACTTCCTCGTAGAAACGCTCATGGACTGGCAAGCCTCCTCGGCAGAGTCATGATTTGTTCCTGTACTGACAAGGTTATAGCGTATCGCCTTGCCGAGCGACAGTAATGCAGCTCGAGCGGCGAAAAGGTAGTAGCGAGTAACTCCACACGCATCAGCTAACCGAAACGCTTCCATTCTGGTCATTTCGATATTCTCGGCAGAGCTAGCTACCACGTTGAAGATGGCGCCGGAGCTTGAACTTAATTTCGTACCAGGGAGGGCGACATAGGCATTGCAATCGTTGGCTGCTTGAGCCAGTGCTTGAAGGCTAGCAACGATGTCCTCATTCACCCGTTTCTTGTCCGTGGGGTCGAAGGTGTTGAGCAGCGTAAAGGTGGCATTGGTTGCCTCGTGCAGACGAGAACAAGGATCCGATCGAGCTTGCTGGCGGCCGACATTGCCGGCAGAAGCGATGGCAGCCAGCAGAATAGCGATGGCGGTGGAATAATTCATCGTAGACGTTTGGGTGGGATGGTCAAGCAGAGAAGTGGCCGCTGCGCATCGAGCCTTTCGTCTTGGAGGTGCTGGGCCGCTCGAGGCTTTTCTGTTATATCTGGTCGTGGGTCGGGACGAAATGAGCTCTGCTCGCTCCGCCCTGACGCTGGGTCCCCTGTTTTGATTTTCACCACCGTTCCTAACGAGTTCTTGGTACGCGTACGTAGTGTACAGTGCAAGTATTCATACGTGCAAATATTCATGCCAGAAGTCATGCAGTACGGAGCACAAGCACTTGCTTTATCGTGCGAAGAGTGCAATGAAGTACTGAGCATGGATGCAGCCAGGAGTTGTGCTTCAGCACTCGCAGGGCGGATGACGCCTACAGTACTGTACGGAGTACAAGCATAATACTCGGCGTAATACGTCAAGATGCATACGCCATAGATAGATAGATAGATAGATAGATAGACACATACATACATACGTACGTACGTACATACATATATTATACATACGTACGTACGTACATACATTTGTTATACATACATATATACATACATATATACATACATACATACATACATATATATATATATACATACATACATGCCTACATATATATATATATATATACATACATACATGCCTACATATATACATACATACATACATACATACATACATACGTACGTACATGCATACATACATACCTACATACATACATACATACCTACATACATACATACCTACCTACTACCTACGTACGCGATCCAATGAGTATAAGAACCTGCGCAGCGGCACGCCGGCCTTCCTCGGCTGCTTGGGCAAGTGCTCAAGGGCAACGACAAGCTTGCGAGCGATGCGGATTTTTTTCATAGCATCCAAGGTTCCGAGTCGGGAAAACGTAGCATCCATTGCCTCGCACAGGTATTGATACTAGCTTGCCAGCGGCTAATGAATCCGGCGACGGACGTTTACCGTCATGAACGGGTGGCTCAGCCGTCACGCTGCTCATACGCACCCAGAACCCACTCGACTCAGAGTTAGAGAGGAGGATGGATTGTAAGTATATACAGGTCCCTATGCATGGCCCGTAGACTCGAATACTTGTCGCAGCTGCAAAGCAATCGCTGAATGAGAGTCGATTACTATACTGCATACCTCCTGTCTTGCGTCGTCGACCTTGCACGCTAGCAGGGGACTCGCCGTCGACTTGGTGGGTTCGCCACGTTAGTTCGCAAGCTAGGTCAGGGTGTTGCGATGCGTCTCATGTCATCTCTTCATCGACGCAATCTCGCAACCTTCCATTCCATTTTGCGACCCCTTTCTGTAGATGGCGACTTGACATCGAGCGTGTTAGACCACAATCTAGGCAGGGAGGATGTAATGCGCTTTATTGCGTCCACTGTTTGCTGATACCTTCTTGCCTTTTTCTTCTTCATCTCAAGACCCCAATCTATTGTTAATGGCTTACCGTCGAGTTCCGACGGATCCATCATCTTGGGAGGCGGATCGAGCTCTATTACTGCCAGCTTTGACCCAGCTTGCCGGTTGCTAGCAACCGCAGCAGAAGCAACGGTAGCAAGAAGCAGAGTGGTGGCGGCAGCAAACTTCATGGTGGAAGCTGGTGGTTGGAAAGCGAGAGCGTTGGCGTATTGTAATGACCGAAAATGGTAGAGGATGGTAGTTGTCTTGAGGCCTTTCGTCACGAGGTACTGAGTGTAGAAGTATGCAAGGGAGGAACTTTTCATCCCCTCAGCATTGTACAGCACTTGCTTCATCGGCTTCGGCCGCAAGGCACCTCGGGCTACGCAGGGACGGCGTACTGTACGCAAGAGTACCGAAGCGCAGTGCTTGGGTGCGCGACTCATGAGCCGGAGCACCACGCACCACACGTACTGTAGGTGCAAGTATAATTACTTGGCCACCGATACTCGACAACGGATGGCGTTACGTCGTCTTTACGTAAGGGTTCGTCACGCCATTCGCTCCAAGTACAACCACTTACTCAAGTACGTGTACTGTACTGTACTTACAGTACTTGTTGTAGATGCTGTTGCGGCAATGGATCGGGCCACGTCGTCTTTCCGCAAGGGTTAGATGCGGCATTCGCCTCAAGCACTCGCAGTAATGGCGCTGAATATTGAGAGCATGCAAGTGCTGCTTGCCTCGCGCACCCTTGCCGCATCAAGTGCAGATGGCCATGGCCGCCCGCCTCATCTGTCGACGAACCGAGCACGTACTCGCGCGTACTGCACTTGCACTCCCGCAAACGAAAGGGGGGCCGCTTCGCCTTCCAAGGGATGGAGGCACGTAAAGGAACAGCGTTGGCTTTGCCCGGAAAGCGACCCCAAGTACATCATGGACTTGAGCGGTTGGGCCGGCCGGGCGGATGGTTCGTGGCTGGCGAGATCAACAGTTGTCGGCGATGAGGAGGGCGTACTTACTGTAAGCATTAGCTGCCAAGCCAAGTGTGCGAGCAAGTCCAAGTAAGTAAGTACTCCGTACGGCGCTTACGTATTCGTTCCAAGAACTGGCTTGGAAATTCTGTCGTCACCACCGGAGGCCCGGCGCAGAGTGGGTGGTGGAATCCGGTTTGCCACCCGAGAAAGGCGAGGGGCCGACGGGACATGGTGACGCCGTTGGGTTGCTCCGAAGAACCGAGAGGCAATTGCAGTAATGCCGTACGCTGCGGGCATGGCATATTGGCAGCTGCCCGTTGCTCGGTTCGTGGTTGGCTCCGCGTCGAGCCCTGCCTTGTTTTCTCGTCGTCGTCGAGCCATGTGCTCCGTACAGCACTTATACAGTTAATCACAGTCACGTGCGTTATGCAATAAACCGCATGCACCATCCCTGCCATGAATGGTGTGGTGCAGGTACATGTGATACCGGATCCGTACTTGCAACATCTTCCATGCTTGCCAATGCGTACAACGGTCAACACTACAACTACAACCACAACCATGACACCAACTCGTCAGACGGTCGAGTAGGATGATGCCGCCTTTAGTCTTGCATTTGGCCAAAGAAAGTCTACCCAAGTACCCGCGTACGGAATGCCAACATTGCGTGGGCAAAAGGCTACTGCGAGGCACGTTTAGTCCTAGTGCCGGATGGTGTTGACCGTGGACGAGGCTGCGTCGGTAGACTTGCCGCCGCAAAGGCTTGCCTACCATGACGGCATGGCGTGACGGAAATGCGTCTCAACTTGGAAAGGGATAGAAACGAGCGGTTGCACGAGCACTGGGTACTTTCATTGGATACGACGTTGCCGATGGATGGAAGGCGACTTGTCACACACGCATCGTGCACGCCTCGAACGCCTCGCCATGCAGTTGTATTCTAACGAGCAGTCGCCCAAGCACCAACTACACCGATCGGTTGCATTCCCGTCTCCTCGACCACATCAAACTTGCCTCACCATCGGGCAACGCACGCCGCGGCGCCCAGTCCGCGGCTGGCAGAGAGGGGGGCGTGCGCGCCGGTGTAGAGCTCGCCATTTCTTCCTCTCCGTCGAATCGACAGGCGTCGGATGGCAGGTGCTCGCGTCGTACGAATCATCGACTCGCCCAGTTGGCATGGAGAAACCGCCTCTGCCTGCACCGAGTCGATCGATTGCCGACGGACCCGTCCGCGAAAAGGAAGGCTAGGCAGGCTCCACAGGTGGCGGCTGTTCGACGTACGAGGGCTGCAGGAATGTCGGCGGCTCGTACGGTGACTGATCGAGCGCCGACGACTCGTCGTAGGCCGGTTCCGCCGGTTCCAACTTGGGTTGGCGGTCGCCAGCAACGCCGGCCGAAGCGACGGCGGCGAAAAGAATGGCGGCGGCGTGGGAAAACTTCATGATGACGATGACGGTTGGAAAGGCGAGAGCGTCGGATGGTGCGATTCGTCAGAGGATGCCTCTCGAGGCACCGGGGGCGTCGGAGGGGGTTTTATATCCCGTCAGCGTCGGAGCCGTCGTCGACACTCGGTCACCCATGACGCCCACGGTAGGCAGGGCCGCGCGGCACCCGTCACGAACCTGCGGGGCGAACGAGGCACGGCGTTGGTGCCGTGGGTGCACGACTCGCGAGCCGGAGCGGCGACGGTGCCTGGGGAGGAGCCTCGTGCCTCTATCTGCTCGGCATCGTGCGCGTGCATGAGCAAGGCTCGCCATGGAAATGGGTGGAAATGGGCAAGGGGGAGCCGCAGGCCGAATGGAGATGCAACGAGGATGGCGGCGGGCGGTGCATGCCATGGCCAGGTAAGGTAGTAGATAATAGTAAGTACGGAGTACTCTGTACTTAATTACACACTGTACTTGGGTGCACAGGCACCCGCCCGCACCGTACGAGGTGGCAGCGCCGGGTATGCAAGTACCTACCTGGTCCTACGTGCTGGCTCTCGTGTCGTGCCCCATGCTTGCACGGCGGCTTGCACGGCGGCATGCGACCAATGCAGGCGTGCGGCATGACAGCAGGTCCAAGTAATGACACCCGTGTACTCTGCATTACTCGCAAGTCCTGCCATGCGCATGCGAGTGTGCGAGTCCGCCTGAAACGGCGGCCTACCATGACTACGGATAGCAAGTCCTTTGACATCGCTTGCAGCGACGATTCAGTTTACGGAGCGCAAGGACGACAGAGTACCGAGTACATGGGTACGAAGCGTTCTTGCTTACTGTACAGTGGGGTGACAAAAATGTCGATTCGATTTGTAGGAGTAGCGCCACCAAACCTGAATCGTCACTTTTGTCAAGTGACTGGTCCTACTGTACTGTACCTATACGTTGAGTCGACACCTGTGCCACCCATGGTAGCAGCACGGAGTACTGTACTTGTAACAGTACTTGCATGTATTACAGCACTCCGTACCTGCAGCGTCGCTGTACATGTGCTTGGTTGCACTCTGTCTTCGGTGCTGCGTACATGTACGCAAGTACTTCTCGGACGGCAGGAATTAAGCATTAGTCGCCGGACAAAAGTGACGTTTCGATCTTGGTGACGCTGCTCCTGCAAATCGAATCGACATTTTTGCCAGTGCTCGGTGCCCGTTGAGCTCACCTACCAAGTCTTCCGCTCACCCAAGTGCATCGAGTGCGTCGAGTGCGGCACCCCAAGTGATGCACCGTACGTGTGATGCAGATGACAAGGTGCGAGGGAGTCCTTCGTCAGCCACATGGCATCCATGCGCATGTACTCTGACAGTGCACGCAACTGGTGCTGCACATGCCAGGTTTGTGGCTTGGTCCCCGATGGACCGGCGACTACTCGCACGGCGTACTGCACATCGGAAGCCTCGAAGCCGTTGTCTACTGGGTACCTAGCAGGCACTAATCGAACTAGCTGGCCGTATCCTCGTTTGCTGAGCATTCGCTTCGGTCCAACTCGAGCACATTCCCATCCGCCATGAGGAGCCATGTCGCCAAATTAACCTTTCGCCTCGCTCCCATCACGGGAGGTTTGCACATGCCACACGCATCCAAGCGTGGCACTTGCGAGGTTTGTGGCGATCAAGCCACGAAGCCTAACCCCGGATTCCTAAACGGCGACGCGCCGCCGTGTCGAATCGGCCGGCCGTGTCGTCGTCTGGGGCCATCTCGGATAGCCTGCCCGGGGGAGGCGTTGCCGGTGGACATGTTGACAGTGGCCTTGCTCGCCCTCGCCCTCGCCCTCGTCTCCGTGTTGTGCGACGTACGGAGTACGTGCGTGCAGAGTGCTCGCGCGTCATCGGATTTGGCCTTGCCAGGCACGCCCTCGACCTGGCCAGCAGCCTCCCAGCCCTAGTACCTAGCCAGCGCCGGCCAGATTTACTGTAGTTGTGCGACAGGCGTGAGCGGGCTGCGGCCAATGCACTGTAGTGCGCACCTCCATGGCAGTCTTTCAGCGTGACATGTACTTGCCCCCGGTGCGGTTAGCAGGTATTGCGGTGGAGGTGAGGTGGCACGCCTCTGCCGCAAACGCAATTGGCACCACCGGCTCGTCTGGCTTGCCTTTGCACTCCGCTCTCCTGGTCGCCGATCAGGATGCCATCCATCATCATTCGCCGTGCACATCCAAAGTTCGCACACGCCGGCTGCGCGCACATTTGCTTCGTACCCACGGATGCCTGCTGCCTGCATCCATCTGCCCGCGCACTCCTCCTTCGCGGACAAGAGTGGTCGATGCGATGGCGGTGTTGCCATTGCCAGCATTCCCCCGTACTGTTACCCACCCACCTGTATCACTGCTGAATGTTGCCGAGGTGCTGCCTCTGTAATTACCCGGACGAGTCAACGCATGGCCGATATTTTCCACCAGCAGTACTTACTCCGTATTACGTGCACCCTCTGTGCGGTTACCTGCCCAAGCACCACTGTGCAGCTACTTGTTTGTATGCTAGGTATCTGTTGCCTTTGTACCGTCAAGGTCGCCTCGCCCAAGCTCAAAGTCTGCGGCAACAGGCATTGGCGCCATCTACCCGTACGGAGGCACATATGCTCCGTATTCGTACTTGTATTCTATCTGCACTTCCTCTGGTGCATCGATCGTCGCGTCGCTTCGCTGCAAGGCACAGCACAGCACAGTTCGGTACAGGACAGCACCGCACCGCACCGCACAGCACAGCACAGCACCGCACAACACAGCACAGCACAGTACGGCACAGCACAGCACAGCACAGCACAGCACAGCACAGCACAGCACAGCACAGCACAGCACCGCACCGCACCGCACAGCACAGCATCGCATTAAAGGGTCTTGCGAGGGTCACGTCAGACGCAGTGGCCGATTCCGCTTGCCGCTGCCGCCCCTGCGATTCTCTCCTGCCCTTTCTGGTTGTCGAAGCCTGGGCTTTCCTTTCTCGGAACGGAGCCAGCACCTTCAGGTAGGTGCCGTCGCATGTACTGTTACATGTACAGTTGCATGTATAACACACCCAAGTGCTGATGTACTCTGTACACTTGATACCGAGAAATTACCGCACGAGCAGCCGTGCCGACGCCCGACCATCAAGTACATGTACATGCAAAGGCACTGCCGATGGCAACATGGCAACCCGTCCTGCCTCGAATGGGAATCTGGAAATCATCATCCTTCTTCGACACGCGACCGTCCGATAACCCCCCGACCCGACACAACTCGACTCCACCCCGCATCGAGTCGGATTCTGAACCTAGCCCGGCCTGCGGTGCACCTGTTCAATCCTTGCCGCTGTGCGGAGTGGCGGTAGCTTGTGGCACGGATGAAGGTGATGGTGCCTCGCGCAGAGCACGCGGGGTGCACGTGTACCTGGACGCAGGACACAGGACGCCGCCGACCCTAAAAGCGCCCCAAGTCCCCCCAAGCCCCGCCCTGGCATGCTGGTGGTCCCTTGACGAGGTCGGAAAAATGCCCACTGTCGGGGCACTGCTTCGGAATAGGTGCGTGGTATCAGCAGCACATGTGCGCTGGTGCTAGTGTTGTACTGTGCTGCTAGCGCGGGGGGCCAATGACCGTAGGCAAGTACTAGTACCTACTTGCTGCACCTGTACTTACTTGCAGCACCTGCGAGTGCGCCGTGACGGCGGCGGTGGACTGAACCGTACATGTACTTGATACTTACTTTTTTACATGCACCTGTCAGGCACTCGTCTGCTACGGTGGTTCAAACCCCAGGCATGTCTGCCCCGTACCCGTACCCGCGCCCGTGCCCATGCCGAAACCCCCCCGTCCCCCCCCCTGCTGATGCTTATCGCCCAGCGGCCAGCGCCTCGAGAATGGCCGTCGCCCTTCTTTCCCCTTCCACGTCGTCTCGCCAGCAATCACCCTCCGGCTTCCTCGTCACCCTCGCCCCCCTCCCCCCTCCCCGTCCAGCAGCAGCAGCGCTGCCTTCTCGACACGCCCACCACGACGACCGGACGAGCATGCCCTCGAGCGGAGCGACGGCAGCGACGGAGACGACGATAACAACAACACCGACACCACCGATCCCACGTCAACACCCACTTCGACGCACATCCACTTCAACACGCACGTCGGCACGCACGTCGACACCAACGTCGACACCAACGTCAACACGCACTCCACTCCCCACAGCAGCACCAACATCAACAAAAACACCAACGGAGCGACGGCAGCGGCAGCGGCATCGACCTCGACGCACCTCTTGCCTTGACCCTCGAGCCTGCGTCGTCGCCATCGTCCGCCGTAGGCCCTTGCCCCGGCCCCCCTCGCCTTGCCCGACGTCCATGTGACCATGGTCAAGCGTGCGAGAGTCGAGCGCGAGCCCGGCGGCAGCCTGTCCCCCTCGAGCCCCCCCCGGACGACGACGTGCCTCTGCCGCCCGACGACGCCGACGCGCCCCGTCCAGATCCCTCAGCACGGCAACCGCGAGACGGCCCATGGATGGAAGCGGCAGACGACCAGCAGACGGAAGCACGCCCGGCACCCCCGCTCGCCCGACTCCTTGTCGCCCTCCCTCGCCGCCCTGCTCGCCGTCACCGACATCCCGCGCCAGACGCGCCGCAGGGCCGACTGCCACGTCCGTGACGTGCCCGTCCGTCTCGTCTCCGAGTCGGAGAAGGATCTGAGCCCGACGCCCATGGACGTGCTCCTATCGCCCCCCGACGACGACGACGACGACGATCACGACGACGACGACGACGAAGACGCCGAGGCCGACGACGGCACCGGTGCGAGCGAGGGACGTGCCGAATCCGTCCTCGTGAGGACCACGTCGGCCGACTCGGTCCCCTCCCTCGGCGGCTCCGTCGCCACCGACTCGCCCTCCTCCTCGTCGGTCGCGACGCCCGACAGCCGCTGCTCGGACCGGAGACGACGGCGCAGCCCCGTGCGGAAGCACGTGGAGCCCGTGCGAGCCCCGACCGACGCCGCCGTCGAACACCCGCTCGCCGCCGACGCCGCCGCCTTGGACGAGCTCGTCGCCATCCTCCCCCGCGAGCGGCCCGACGAGGGCGACGACGACGACGAGGAGGCGGGCCGGCTGCAGTTCCTCGAGTCCTTCAAGCCGCTGCGCTCCGTCTTCAAGTCCAACCTCACGGCCTCCTTTCGCGCCCTGCGGTCGGCCGCAAAGTCCTTCTCGAGCTTCCACTTTCCCTCGATGCCGCCCGACGACCTGATGACGCGCTCCATGCTCACCATCGACCCCAACGTGCCCTACGCCGACGAGCGCAGGCCGCCCGTCTCGGAGGAGATGCCGTCGCCGGAGCTGCGACGCTACCTCAACCCGACGACGGCGAGCCTCTTCGACGCCCAGCCGAAGCCCCCGCGCTTCTACGCGGCCTCGATCCAGATGCAGACCTACAAGGTGCAGCGCTCCCGCTTCCCCCACACGAGCGCCTACCCGTCCGTTTCGCCCCAGTCGCCTTCCAGCGCCGCCGCCGCCGCCGCCGAGCCGCCGACGCGGCCGGGAAGCTCGCAGCCCGTCCCGGGCATGCGTCAGCGCGAGGTGCGCGAGAACTCCGACTTTATCCGCATCGCCGTCCTCGAGATGACGATGCGCCGACGGGGCAAGCTCGACAACCAGCGACCGGGCCGAGCGCGCTGGACGCTGCCCCCGAGACGCCCGCCGACGACGCCGTACGAGATCCGGCCCAACGGCATCCCCGCACGATGGACCTCGGTCAGCTACTGAGCGACGAGCGGGACGCCGGCTCGGGCCATGGCACGTGGCGCACCGGAGCGACACGAAGCGCTTTCGCCATCACCCTACCGGCATCGACCGATGGACCCATCGGCTTCGCCCTCGCAGCGTCATCTACCGGGGGTCGAGGGGGGCAGACGGACATGGACAGTCGAGCCCGGGCCAACCCTGTCCCGTCCTGTCTCATCCTGTCCATCCGGCTTGCTTGATGGGGGCGCCGTTGGGTGGCCGCTGACGTGCGACATGTGACGTGTCCGTGTCGTCTCGCACCGCGCGCACCCTGGCTTGGACCCTTTTACCCTTTGCCATCC
This sequence comes from Drechmeria coniospora, assembly GCF_001625195.1. NCBI lineage: Eukaryota > Fungi > Ascomycota > Sordariomycetes > Hypocreales > Ophiocordycipitaceae > Drechmeria > Drechmeria coniospora. Next base: position 11,254,738 of record NC_054389.1, on the reverse strand, counting down.
TCCCACCCCCTGTCGGGGGGGCGCACCCCAGCTTCGATGCTACTGTACGCTGTACCAAGTCCACCTACGGTGCCTGCAGTACCTACATGAACAAGCAGTCATATGGTACGGTGGCACCGGAAGCGTGCTACGACTGCGGCGATGCAACCTTACGTCGGCGGTTGGGCGCAAAAAAATCAAATCACCTCGGTATTCGCTTTCACCGTTACTTTTTCTTTCGATTCGATCCGATCCGTTCTGAGCGAATCCCCTGGAAATTCAACGCAACGTCGTGCTTTGCGGCGGGCACTTGTCAAGGCGGGCGCTGCCTTTGGATACTTGCATTTCTTTTTACTCGCATATATGACTGTATACCTGTATATACCTGCATCATGTCCCTGTCTCCTTTCGGCGCTTGAATTAGCCGTTGTTTCGCCGCATTGCGCTGCAAAGGATGGGACGGGAGAGCAGAGCAATACCGCTCTGGCATTGCATTTTCTTCAACAGCATCATCAAGATTCATCGTCGTCACCATCCTCATTGCGTACCAAGAGGCGGTCTAGACCGCACGAGGATAGCTACCCACTTGCATCGTTTCTTGCACCTTTGCCGTATTTCCTCGCCGCATTCGTCTCTCGTCGTACGCCGTTTCTGCGGTGATGTGTCCTGCCAGGCTGGGAGGGGTAGGCGGGCACAGGGGCTGCATGCACGGCTGCCCGACGATGCAAGCTTATCATCGCAAGGCATGATTGGGCGGCTTGATGTGCGAGGACCCAACACGGAGCCGGTGCGAGCGAGCGCATGCCTGTTCAGGGTCGACCGGAGGAGGAGACGCCGTCAGGGACGGACCGACCAGCAGCCTGACCTGAGCGAAAATCGGGCCTCTTCTCCTTCATGCACGTAAGCCCCGAAGGAGCGGCAATTTTCGTCTAGGGCGAGTCGAGCAGGACAGACACCATGGACAGACGTGAGATTGATTGGGCTCCCCTTGGTCCGGTGACGCGAGTGAGGGATGGGCAACGAGGAGGGTGAGGGTGAGGTTGAGGGTGAGGTTGAGGGTGGGAGGTCGAGTGTGATCGTGTGAGAGAGCAAAAGGACAATGGTGAGAGTAGTGAGGGACAGGCGACGAGAGCGTGAGTGCCAGAAGCAGGTCAGAGGATGTGTCAGCTGGTAGAGACCATCGACCACGTGGAGGCTCAATCTCGAAACGCCATATATCATGCATTTGTACAACAACAATCGCACGCATGGTATTAACAGCCACCTGCCCCGGTTGAATCGAAATCATCCATGCATGATAAAATCTTGGCCGGGAATTTGGTGAGCCCAGGGACCGAACAGGATCGACGACATTCCAACCAGGGACGCGAACTCGCCGTTCATTTCCAACGACGTGGACGAAGCCAGAAGCCATTTTCAGGCAATGACACAAATACATCATTCACCCCTCAGTCTGCGCTCCTCCCCCGTACCACCTCCGCTCCTCCAAGAGTTCGGACATGGAGCTTGGCGTGGACATGGAAACGAACGAGGGAGATGGCGATGGTAAAATTCCTAGCAAAGTGCGGAGTACTGTGGTACCTTGATCAGGTACGCCGGAAGAATGATTTTCCCCGTCATGTGCGCCATCGTGGACGTGGTGGAAGAACAAGTCATGCTCGGCGCTGGATATATCAGTACTAAGCCAAGTGCGTGTGCAGTAATTACGGTACAGTAATTACGGTACAGTACCTGTAGGGGGGGTTTTGCATGGCGCATTGTATGGCGCATGGGCTTCCGACGGCCCGAGGGACCTGCTATGAGGATGCTATGGCACACTTGATTCCACCTACGAGAGGGATCACTCAAGTAATAATTACAGCCCAACCCAAGTACAGTAGATCCGATGCCGGAGACACGTGAGACATTGAGATGGCGAAACGCTCGGTGAATGCCGGACCGACAGTTTTCCCGCCTTGTCGTCGCTCATCGCTTCAAGAACCTGAGCGCCGAGTACTTGGACACTAACTTCAACGGAGCACATTTGATTATCATCAAGTACTACGGAGTACATCTACAAGCTCGGAGTAAGTACTTGTTCTTGCGTTTACACTCCTCACACCTATTACATGTACTTGCAACACCTACTGCTTGTACAGTACCGGATGGTACAGAGTATAAAGTATAGTACTCTGAATATGTGTAAGTACTAGGTACTGTAGTGGTAGCTACAGTGCCCCGTACAAGTAGAGCTACAAGGAAAGTACTTGCATGTACTCCATACTCGTACTCCGTACTTGCTTTCAGTTATGCTTGTAGTACAGAGTACAAGTACTGTACTATTAGTTTGCTGAATCAGTGCAAAAACTGACATCAAACAAAGACCCACAAAACCTACCCGGCCCACCTGTAGGCTGCCATCCTCGTGCACCCTCCTCTCACAACCGTTGCGGACGTTCGACCAGGCTCCAGTCAGCCCACTTGCTTGATCCAGAGCCTGGCCAACGCTTCCCGATTCGCCTCACTTTTTATTCCCATTCCCCTATCGTACGCCGTTCTCTGTCCGTGACGCGCATGGCACATCTGCAACCTCTTCTTTCCTGCCGAGTCGACAGTCGGCGTACCGTCTTCTCCATCCTCCCCTCCCCCCGCCACGGGGCCCTCGTCGACCGATCACGGCCGTTGGATGGGCAAATCTCTTGAGCCGCGAGACCCTGCATCCCCTGTCCGCCCATCGTCCGTCCATCGTCCGTCCATCGTCCGCCCGCACCGTCCGTCCGCTCGCCCGCCGTCCGTCCTCGGCCGAGTCAGCGTCGAGATTCGCCTCCTGGCGTTGACCCTCCGCCGCCATGCCTCTCCTCGGCGGCAAGGGCAACAAGTTCAAGGTCGACCCCCCCAAGATCCGCATAGACAAAGTCGTCGTCGAGCGTCCTCCTCCGCCAAAGTCGTCGTCGAGGCCTCCGAACCGAAGCCGCCCGTCCGCCGTCGCCGCCCGCTCCTCGCCCGCCGCCCTCCTCCCGTCGGCCAGACCCTCCGGTGCACGGCACAAGAGCGGCAGCAGCTCGCCCAACCCGTCCTCGTCCTCGGAGTCGAGGCCGGCCGAGCGCAAGCGCAAGGCCCCGAGGGACGTCTCGTCCGGTCCCGGCCACTCGTCGGCCGGTGACCGAGTCACCTTCGACAAGGACAGCGACAACGAGGACGATGGCTGGATGGACCTCGACACGCGGAAGCGCCAGCGCAGAGGCACCCGAGACGGCCGGTCCGTCGATGCCAACCGCAAGCTGCGCCACGCGAGGGCCTTTGATGGCCGCAACGACAGCCTCGCCTTCATACACGCCGTCCAGGTCGCCTCGCTCGAGAGCCAGTGCGTGCCCATCATGGGTGCCTCCCCGGAGGAGGTGGCCATCGAGCTGCAGTACCCCAGCCTGCAGCCGAGGGAAAGGTGCGTCCGGCCGTTCGCCTTGGCGCTCCCGCTGACCGTCGGGGCAGGTACGAGCTCGTCTGGGGCAAGGACAAGATCGACGCCGTCGAGGCGAGCGTGCGCATCGTTCGTCACGTCGCCGAGACGTACCTGACGGACGAGGAAGCCGAGCCCTTTACCAACCAAAACACGGGACTCATACGACGGCTCGAGAAGGCGTCGAACCGCAACGTCCAGGATCTCGCCGGCTTCAAGGCGGCGCTGCACGAGTACAACGAGACGCTCCTGGCGCTCGTCGAGGACGGCGTCGTCGCCAAGAACCTCGACAGCCTGACGGAGCTGCCGCGCCACCTCGTCGCCTTCATCCTCGACCAGATCTACGACCGCACCGTCGCGCCCCGCGTCGAGCTGCTGTCCAAGTACGAGAACGGCACGGATTACGTCTACGGCGAGCTCCTCCACCCCTTCGTCTCCGAGATCCTCATCGAGAAGACCAACATGTCGTGCGACCAAGTCTTTGTCGACCTCGGCTCGGGCGTCGGCAACGTCTGCCTGCAGGCCGCCCTCGAGATCGGATGCGAAAGCTGGGGCTGCGAGATGATGGAGAACGCGTGCAGCATGGCCCGGGACCAGCTGGACGAGTTCGCCGCGCGGTGCATGCTCTGGGGCGTCAAGCCCGGCAAGGTCCGGCTCGAGACGGGCGACTTCCGAAAGAACAGCAACATCCACCACGCCCTCAAGCGTGCCGACGTCGTCCTCGTCAACAACAAGGCCTTCACCTCGCAGCTCAACGACGGCCTCGTCCGCATGTTTCTCGACCTCAAGCCCGGCTGCAAGGTCGTCTCGCTGCGGTCCTTTGTCGCCGAGTCCAAGAGCAGCCACAACATCAACGACGTGGGGAGCACCATCCTCCACGTCGAGGAGTGCGCCTACCCCGAAGGATACGTCAGCTGGACCAACGCTGGAGGGCCCTATTTCATATCCACGCGCAAGTAGCGTCGGCCGACTCTCGCACGAGGGGGGGGGGGGGCCGGCCAGGTTGCGTACAGGATAAACGGCCGTATCTTCATCATCGTCATCAACACGCATGCGCAGACACTTTGGCCGGGGTCGCCGCCCGTCGTAGTCCGTCGTGCAGCCGTGAGCGCGGCCCTACCGGCCGTTTTCAAAACCCCGCCGGCTCGTTGGCGAGGTTCATGGCGTCGGCCTCTTGCGCCATCCGCCGCATCCACCTGTCGACGAGTTCCTTGTTCTCCATCCTGACCGTGTCCCTTTCCTTTTCGGCCACCGAGACTTGCAGGTTCAACGTGATCATCTCATCCTGGACTTGCTGCGACCCCGTTAGCCAGCTCCGCCCTCGGGTCCTGCGTCGTCGCACCACCCACCTCGAGCAGCTTCCGCTTCTCCCGCAGCTCGTGTTCCCGATCCTTGACTCTCGTCGAGAGCGTCAGCCGATCCGACGTCAGCCGCCGCATCTCCCGCGCATCCTCCTTCGTTCGAGCTCGCAGCCTGCCGAGCTCGTCGTCGGCCGTCCGAAGTCTCGTCTCCGCCACGCCCTTGGCTCGGAGGGACTCGGCGAGGTCGACGCGGAGCTGCGCGATGACGGCATCGTTGGACGTTGCCTCGCCCACCGTCGGCCCTTGCCTCTTGACCGTGCCTCCCGACGAGATGTGGGATTCGAGCGCCAACTTTTCCGCTTCGAGGCCGGATATCCGATCGGCCATCTGCGAGCCTGCACGCGCGTTTAGCTTGCATCGTCGGGGCCGAGGGAGGGTGTCGTTTTTGCTGACATGCGTCGACGAGCTCCATGTTGACAGGCCTTTGGAGCTCGACATCCCTCAGGGAAGAAGCGTATTCGTCTCTCCAGCCGGGCATCCTGCTGCGTCCCCACGAGCCGGGGCAGCCTGCCGTTCCGATGCGTGGACGGGAGCCGAGTCGAACGAGGGATCCGGAGCAGGTGGACAGGCGCTGGAGCGCCTCGGGTGTTATACGTATGCTCGTAGGCCTGCATGCAGAGCCGAAGAGAGCGAGGGAGAGAGAGGGAGGGAATCCTTGGGGGGTTCGGTAACTTTGTTGTGCACTGTACGCAACATGTCAGTGGCGGGGGCACGTCTGTCTCTCCCTTGTGAAGTTGAGACGGCTATTGATGGATGATAGGGACAAAGGTACGGGATTCCAAGTACTCGGTACTCTGCGCATGTGCGGAGTATGACCTTGCACTTGAGTACAGTGTACTCTGCAAGTAAGTACGGAGTACTTCTGAAGTAATTACCCCCTGCCTAGTACAGAGTACGGACTGCAGTACTGTACTGTACTGTAAGTACTACTGTACCTACCTAGTACCAAGTATTACATAGGACATACTGTAGGTAAGTACAACTACTTCCTTAGCACCTAGTTGTACTTATTTGTACACCTACTAGTAGGTAATAATTACTTGTACTCCGTACTCCGTGCAGTACTCTGTGTTGTAGCCGCACCAGTAGCATCAAGCTACAGCAGTGCAATGCTCCGTTCAAGTACCTGTACCTGTACTGTAGTTGAGTGCAGTACTCCGTACTCCATACAGTACTAGGTGGTATACTTACTGTACTGTACTTAAGTATTGCAGATACAACGACCCAAGCCCACACTGCGGCAGCCGAGGATTACCCGTTCTCAGTTGCTTCGGCCCGGCGATGAGCAGCACCGAGGTACGTACAGGTAAGTACCTCTACTTAGTATCGCCTAGTACCTGCGGTAAGCACAGGTATGGAGCTCTCATCTCTCTCCACCATCAGCGTCCGAACAAGCTCCATCACGACGACCGAGCTCCATCACGACGGCCGAGCTCGGAACATTCTCGCCTCCAACGCCACCATCGATGCCATGATGAGATGACGCTTCTGCCATGGATACCTTGCACGCACGAGCGGACTGGGAGAGCCTGGGAGGCCGGTGGTTCCGCAAGACGCAGCAGTACGCCGAGGTCTTTGATCAGGACCTCGACCTCGACTGCCGCCTTGCCGGAGCCCCTTATGCTGGTGCCATAGGTATGCGCCGCGCCGTGCCCCGTCCGCCCCGTCCGCCGGTCCGTACGCTTCTGCGGACAAAGGAGGTCCCCCGCGTTTGCCCCGAGCCCCGTGCTGACCCGAGCAGCGCTGTGGCGCGACGAGACGAAGCTGCAGGCGCTTCAGCCTGGGAGGTCCTCGAAGACGGCGATAGACATCCACAGCCTCGCGGGCAAGAACTTGCGGAGCATTCCCTGGGACCACGGGGCCATCAAGGGTCTGGGCTGGTCCGAGGACGAGGCCCTGCTGGTCGTGACGGCCGAGGGCAACGTGCGCTGCTACGACCTGCAAGGTGACTTTAGCAACTTCTCCCTCGGCCACGGCGCCGACAACTACGGCGTCGAATCCTGCCGGTAGGTGCTCGTCCCGGCTCTCGGACCGCGCTCATGCCGACCAGCTTTTACAACACGGGCATGGTCGCGCTGCTGGGCAACAACTCGTTCGTCGCCGTCTCGTCGTACGCCGAGCCGCGCCCGAAGCTGCTGGCCGCCGCTCCCGACGGCGAGATCCACTCGTGGGCCATCATCTCGCCGGATCACACGCTGTCGAGGTCCGTCGAGGTCCTGGTCAGCGTCGCCTCGACCGTCTACGTCCTCGACGCGGCCGACTGCGAGGATCGCATGCTCGACATTGGGCCTTTCAGCCACATCAGCGTGTCGCCCGACGGTCGGCACGCCAACCTCTACGGCAAGGACGGAAAGGCGCACGTGATATCGAGCGACTTCCAGGAGAAGCTCTTCGAGCACGACTCGGGCTCGCGGACGGCGCCCAAGTACGTCGAGTGGTGCGGCGGCGACGCCCTCATCGCCTGGGAGGACGAGGTGCACATCATCGGGCCGGGCGACCAGTCCCTGTCCTACATCTACGACAGCACCCGGGTGCACGTCATTTCCGGTGCCGACGCCCCCTCCTCCCTCCCGCCCCCCCGCGCGCGCTCCGTCGGTCGTCGGTGGCCTCGCTGACGTCGGCCTCGCTAACGTCGACGCCACGCCGCAGAGCACGATGGCGCCCGGCTCATCACAAACGACTACTGCGAGTTCCTCGAGAGGGTGCCGACCGACAGCCTCGAGGTCTTTGGCCACGCGTCCGAGTCGTCGCCGGCGTCGATCCTGCTCGACGCCGTCGGGCAGCTCGAGATGGAATCGCCAAAGGCCGACGACTACATCCAGCTGATCAGGCCCAACCTGACGGAGGCGGTGGACACGTGCGTCAACGCGGCGGGCCGGGAGTTTGACGCCCGGTGGCAGAAGAGGCTGCTCAAGGCCGCCTCGTTTGGCAAGTCGGTGCTCGACATCTACAACAGCGACGACTTTGTCGACATGTGCGAGACGCTGCGGGTGCTCAACGCGGTCCGCCACCACGAGGTCGGCATGCCCGTCTCCTTCGAGCAGTACCACCGCCTGACGGCCGAGAAGCTCGTGCGGCGGCTGCTCAGCCGTCACCATCACCTCCTCGCCCTCAAGATCGCGGGGCACCTGAAGCTCCCGTCGGACCGCATCTACGTCCACTGGGCCTCGACCAAGGTGCGGGTGAGCGCCGACGACGACGACGCCGTGTGCCGGCTGGTGGTGGAGAGGCTCTCGGGCAAGGCGGGCATCTCGTTCGAGGAGATTGCCCGGGCCGCCCACCACGAGGGCCGGTCCCGGCTCGCGACGGAGCTGCTCAACCACGAGCCCCGCGGCGGGCGGCAGGTGCCGCTGCTGCTGGACATGGAGGAGGACGAGCTCGCGCTGGACAAGGCGGTGGAGAGCGGCGACTCGGACCTCGTCCTGTTCGTGCTGCGGCACCTCAAGAGGAAGCTGCCGCTCGCCGCCTTCTTCCGCGCCGCCGGCAGGCGACCGGCGGCGACGGCCATGGTCGAGGCCGCGGCCGTCGTCGAGGGCGACAACGGGCTGCTCAAGGACCTCTACTACCAGGACGACCGGCGCGTCGACGGCGCCAACGTCTTCGTGCGCGAGTCGCTCCGGCAGCCCGACGCCCGGACGGCGTCGGACAAGCTCGCGCTCGCCGCCAAGCTGCTGTCGGACACGAAGGAGGCCCAGCTCGAGCTCCAGGCGCTCAAGGAGACGCGGGCGCTGCTGCGGATGCAGGAGGCCTTTGACCGCGACCTGACGGACACCTTCACGGGCCTCAGCGTCAACGAGACCATGTTCAAGCTGATGCGGCTGGGGTACTCGAGCCAGGCGAAGAAGATGCAGAGCGAATTCAGGGTGCCCGACAGGGTTGCCTGGTGGATCCGGTAAGGGTTGCGGGCGGCCCTCCGAAGTTGGACGCGGCTAACCTCGGGACAGGCTCCGGGCGCTCGTGGCGAGGCGCGAATGGGGCGAGATTGAAGAGATTGCAAAGGCAAAGAAGAGCCCGATCGGGTGGGAGGTGAGTGACGGACGAGTCGCTTTCGCCGGACGCGCCGACGGCGAGGCTAACGGGAGCGCAGCCCTTTTTCAACCTCACCCTCCAGGCGGGGAACCCTCGGCTGGCGTCCATCTTCGTGGCCAAGTGCGCGGGCCTCGAGGCCGGGGCGACGGTGACCATGTACGAGAAGTGCGGGCTGAGGATCAAGGCGGCCGAGGAGGCCGTGCGACTGAAGGACGGCGAGGCGTGGCAGCGGCTGCTCGACGCCGCGGGCAAGGGATCGCAGGAGGGGCGAGAGATTGAGAGGCTCGGGAGCGCCGTGTTTCGGAAATGACGACGACGACGGCAGAGCGTGCAGGCTGCAGGTTTACGAATGGGCACGTATGACGTTGCACTCGTTGCGGGTGCTCGAACCCGGACGGTGCATATTCGTCGTCGAATCATGACGGAGTCGCTCACTGCTGATGGCGGCCGAGGACGTCGAGAGTATCGCCGTGACGCAGTGCCTCGAGCGGCCAATGGCCAACGGCAGTCGTTTTCTTGCTCATGTCGAATGACAAATACCTCCCTGGTACTGGTAGGTGCAGGAGTAGCAACACTGGACTGACTGCCCTGTGCAGCACCACCACCAGACCCCAGCACTTACTTGTACGCATGGCACTTGTTCAACGACAATCTCCACGAGCCTTGGTCGGCATGAGCCGTGCGGCAGACAGGTAGCTGCACTCATTTGTCATGGCCACGAGCGTCGGAGTCGAATTCCAAAGGCAAACTAGCCGTCGAGCGGGTGGACTCGGGCATATGTAGATTCATCTTGACAAGTAGATGTGGTGAGAGGGGTCGCGGCACACATTCATTCCCATACAATACTTGAGAGTGTACGTTGGGAGATGGTGTTGATGGTGAATCATGGAAGAATCAGGTACGGCGTACGGAACACTCGATAATTAATACATGTACTCTGTTCAAGTACTTGCAAATGGTGGTTCTCAACCAAGTACGTACAGGCATGGAAGCACAAGGAAGGCAGAAGAACCGCTCGGGTACTTGCCAGTTGACCAGCACCGAGTACGAAGCGTGAACCACAACGGCGGCACCTTTGTTGGTATTCTTGCAGGACGGAGTACCAACCGTGAATACGTACGCATTTAAGTGTTAGGCACTGTACCTGAGTAGTGTGCTAGCAATAACATGTAAACCAACAGGTATTATACACCAACATGAGCAGGACACCTACTTGTGCCGGACGCCCAAGTACTTGTGCGGAGTTCCGCAGGAGGTGCGTGTGTTGTAATTTGTACCTGTAGGTGTACAGCACCAGTATTACGTGCACAGCGCCAGTAGCCTGTAGGTATTAAACCGCTCGCACTCCGTAGAACGTAGGTGGAATTGTCCTCGGCGCAGAGTCATGGGTGTACCGCACCGGTAGGTGTACCGCATCAACAGGTGTACCGCAACTGTAGGTGTAGCACCAGTACTTACTAGGTACTTAGTACTAAGGTACTAAGGTAGGTGTAGGTACTGCACCAGCATGTGTACTGCACCGGCCAGCGTACTGCACCAGTTGGTGTACTGCACCAGTAGGTGTACCGCACCAGTAGGTGCAAGTACTGCACCAGCATGTGTACTGCACCAGTCGGCGTACTGCACCAGTAGGTGTTTCATTTTGCAATGCACCTGCATGTGCATCGTTCAGCCGTGGCGGGACTCTCGAGACATGGATTGATTGATTGCGTCGCATGGCGGCAGCGTCGTGCCACGCCCGATCCTGCCGCTGCTATTATCGGTCTCACCCGGAAATTTCAAATGCCCTCCCGCAGTCGACACTAGCAAATCGCGTACGCATGCGCTCCGCACTCCGTCGTACATGAAAGCGTGACGGCAGGGTGCGCGTACGAGCAAGGCACTGGGTGCACAGACAAGTCGAGGTCACGTTATCGCCTGCGGCTTCTTCCATCGCCATCACGGGTCCCGGGCTAGCGATCGCTCGTGGCGTCGGCTTGCAGGCGTAGCGGGTTGTCGGCGGTCGCAGCGGTCGCCATGTGATTTGCTCGCGAGCCACCACCGAGGCCGCTGCGCGTTAGCAGTCAGCAGTCCGTCTCGCAGCACCCATCGAATGGTCATTACGTCGAGAGAAGGGCTTCCCAGCCCCGATCGTGTCAGCTGAGGCGAAGATGGTGCGCGCTCTGCCGTCCGTCGCACGCAGAATGCCGAGGCTCCGGCTTCGGGACACGACACCGTCCCTGCCCTGTGCTCGGTGAGGACAGGACGAGTAGGAGGACAAGGGCGAGTGGAGAGTAGAGCGACAAGGCGCACACGTACGAGTACGTCACCAGCTGCTCGCTTTCTCCCATCTGCACATTGCGTCGGTGCCGCGTCAGAGCAGCATGCTAAATTTACTCTCGCCCGCAGCTTACGCATCCAGCGTCGACGGCAGGCTGGAGGAACGCGTGCGGGCTACGGCCACCGAGTGCTGCGCTGCAAGCGGCAAAGTGCGCGAGGCGTCGGACGGCACAGGGCGCTACGCAACGACCAAACAGGTGCGTGCAAGGTGCCGTCCAGCGAGGAGGTACCGGCACCTGCCCTGGGCACGCACCTACCAATGCACTCGCCATCGCTCCTTGGATTCTCAGCCTCCCAAGAGATCATCAGCCTCGTCCTGGTGCGTCGGCTCGGTAGGGTACGAGCAGCTCCGGTGGGAGCAAGTACAGGTTCTACCTACTAGATAGTGGCCTGTGGCTGGTCGTGGTGTGTGATCCCGCTAGGTACTACCGGTACTAAGTACTGACATGCGCACCGAGTACAAGGGCGTGCCAGCAGGTGCTTGCTGGCTGCTCTAGCACCCATCGGCTGCTGGTAGCGCTGGAACCGTCTCGCAAGTGCACGCACGTAGGGGACCGCCGCACCGGGCTCGAGGTCGGAGAATGGGCGGCTGGGTGACGTCGGCCCACAGGGCTTGCGGCTGTTTTTCATGTTCGGAATCGCCAACACGCTCCGTCCATGCACGAGGACACGGCATTGCAGGCACATGCATTGATATGGACGTGTTTGGCCAACGGCGGTTCTGCAGCTACCTGCACATGTACATGTAGTGCGACTGGTGTGGTTGGTGTAAGTAGATGCAATCACACAAGCACTTGTAGGTGAACACCTACAGAGTACACCTACAGTACTTACAGTGCTTACTAGTTGTACTTGCAGTGCAGCGATTGCCGGGAGGGCCGCGAGCCTGGGAATCAAGTCTTCTCTCCCAACGACGGCAGCCACCTCCCCCCCGGGTCGTTTGACGCCAAGCCATCAGCTTCGCGTCTGTCTCATGAGTCGTGCACGAGGGCCTTGGCATCGGCAGGTGATTGAAGCAACGCGAGGCCTCACTGGCCGGCCGGCCACCGGGCGCGCATGCGCTTCTTGAATGACCGTTGGCGGGAAATCGATTCGCCTTGCCGTCCATTCAACCGCCGCGGCACGCTCGCACCGTCTGTGCCGCCAGGCCCTGAGCCATGAGTCGCAGGAGCAAGCGCCGGCGGTGGATGACGCTGCCTCGGCCTTCCAGAACGCAGGAGGACGCACTGCGGACCGCTGGAGAGGCGAGAGACCCCCTCCGTCGACGCAACCCTCCCGCCCTTTGCGGCCCACGGGACGCAAGGATGATGGCCGACCGTCCGTGACACCCTGCGACGCTGCTCCGATGGCCCATCCACATGCGTCTCGGCGGCGCGGGATGGGCGACGAGAGAGCCGGGGTCAAGGTCAGCCCCCGACTGCTCAGTTACCTACAGTACTAGCAACACCTAATACCCAAGGTAACCCCAGTACCTCTAGTACCCAAGCACAGTACGCGCAAGTGCTCCGTACTTGGTACCTCCAGTTAGTACCTAGTAGTTGATGGAATACTGCCATACAGAGGCGCCAGGTTAGAGGCAGCTACGGCGTACGGCGGGACAAGAGCACAGTGGTACTTGCAGCACACATGGCCGACAAGGTGCCAAGCATTGGCGACGTTGGCAACCACCTTTGAGCGCCAATCCGTATTAATACCCGTAAGACGAGAATCGAGCACGGCAATCCATTCATCGACGTGGGAGCACATGCTCCAGCGACACACATGGCCGAGTGCGCGTGGGATACCTCCGTCCTTCCGGGCCGAGGACGGAGGTCGCCGTAGATGTGCGTGGTTGCAAGTACCTAGTATTGGTGACGGCGCACTGTAAGATGGCGCCGCTGCCGTCTACAGTACTCCGTACATGCACGCGTGCTGGTACACGGATTCGATACGTATTCCGCAGCGCCGAGTACTTTATCTGAATGCAAGTGCGCAGAGTACCGTTCGGGCCCAGATTGGCCTGTGCACTGACGCTGACGCTGTCTTGGACGCCGGCTGCAGCCAAGCAAGCACCGCCTGGGCACTGGCCGGCTGGGCGGCGGCGGCCCCGAGACCCATGGCCAAGCGTTCATGGCAACGCGGCACCGGGTGCGGAGTGCGTACGGATGCCATGGCCGTCCCGTCGAACAGTACTTGCCGAGACGAGCGAGGCGAGCAGAAGGGGAGGGACATGGTGGAACGGCGTCGGCCCTCCTCGTGCCCTCTGGCACGAATACGCCCAATACAATCAAGCACTGTGAGTGGCATCCATGCATCCGCCGAGGCGCCTCAGCAATGCTGCAGCCGGTACTCCATTTCCCTACTATTTACTACTAGGTACTAGGTACTTAGGTAGGTACTAACCTGGTACCTAGAACTTAGTGCCTAGTGCTCTGTACTCCGTGCCATGTACGGATTCGCGTACTAAGTACTAAATTATTACGGAGTACGGAGTAGGTAGTATGTACCTAGTATTTGTAGGCACCTTGGTCATAGGTACCGACGAAACGCTCCGTGCTTCGTTGCGGCAGCAGCTGGTAAACTTGTGCCGCTACATGCGCGGTGCAAACACTGGCACCTACCGTGGTGCAAGCAGAACCGGCACGTACCAAGTAGGTCTAGCACAGCGCTGGAGGCTGCCAACGGGGACGGTAGCAGTCGACTGCTAGCGGTGCGCTAGCATCGGTGGGTCCCAGCCAGCCTCAGGCCTCCTTCACCACCCCCAGGGACGGGGCACAGGCAGCCTAAGCCGTCCGTAGGGGCGTGCCGAGTGGACGGTACGGCGCAAGTGCTGTAAGTACGCCTGCATCTGTGCCATCTGTGCCCGTCTGCTCGCCCATGACCCCCCCGAGCGCGGCCGACGGCATCAAAAACAGGCCCTCCCCAACCCCACCCGTCTCGATTCCATCCGTCCATCTCGAGCCTCGACGCCGCACGCAGCATCCACCACCACCTAGCATCCATCATCCATCATCCATCCCACCCCGTCGTCGTGCAACCTTGCCACTGCCTCGCCTCGCCTCGACTCGCCTTGCCTCGACTCGACTCGCCTTGCCTCGCCCGCGTCCTCTCCCTCGACGCCACCCCATCGTCGCCCATCCTGCCGTCTTGCTTTGCCGTCACCGCCAACCTCCTCCCCCCCCCCCTCCCCCCCTGGTCCACCGCCGAACAGCCTCGCATAGACGGCACGGTCGACGGCCCTTTCGAATCGGCCGAACGGAAAGCAAGCCGCACCGTCCGCTCTTCCCTTTTGTTTCGCCGACGACGCAGTCTCGCACGAGCAAGCAAAGTCCAGACGGCGCCTTTGCCGCCAGCCACCCCTTCGACGTCGCCAGCGGAAGCAGGGCAGCAAAGGCAGCCGGTCGCCTCGCCTCGAACCGGTTGATCCCTTCCCGCCTCTCCCCCCATCACCCTTCTTCCTACCTTTTCATCCCACCTCCTCCCCCGCTTCCTTCCGTCCCTTCTCCGGAACCGCAGCGCTCCCGGCAGGCTGCTCGCCGCCCCCCATGTTCACCCAGCCGCTCTCCTCACCTCCCGCGGGGCATCAGGCGTCCAGCCCCGTGTCCCCCTCCCGTCCCAGCCGCCTCCGTGGCCTCAGCTACCTGCGAAACTACACGCACAGCCACCTGCTCTCCCGCGACGGCAGCCATCATTCGGCCTCTCCCTCGGCCTCGGCCTCGAACTCGAGCATCGCCGCCGGCGGCAACCTGACCCGATCGGCGAGCTACACCGTCTCTTCCTCGACGACGACGACGACGACGACGACGACGATCCCGGCCGGCCAGAACGTGAACCGGCTGACTCTCGTCAACTCGACGCCCGACAGCACCGAATCCCACGCGCGGACGTCGCAGCGGTCGACGCCCCTCGTCGCTTCCTCGAGCCCCCCAGCGCCCATCCCCGAGATGCCGACGCGGACGAGGTCTGGCGCCGGCGCCGACGTCGACGTCGCCGACCAGCCCGCCTCGACGCGGACGAGGACCTCGACGGCGGCCGACACGGCTGCCCCCAACCCCGACAACGCGCCCTCGATACGTCTGTCGGCCTACTACGACCCGCGGTCGACGCGCCCGTCGCTCTCGTTCCCCCCCATCTCCCGCACCCTGCCCCACGGCGGCGACGTCATCCGCGTCGGCCGCTACTCGGAGCGCGACGGTCAGGCCGGCATGGCCGCCAACCAGCCCTCGGCCGCGCCCGTCGGCTTCAAGAGCAAGGTTGTCAGCCGCCGTCACTGCGAGTTCTGGTCCGAGGACGGCAAGTGGTTCATCCGCGACGTCAAGAGCTCGTCCGGCACCTTTCTCAACCACATCCGCCTCAGCCCGCCGTCGCAGGAGAGCAAGGCGTATGCCGTCAACGACGGCGACATCGTCCAGCTCGGCATCGACTTCAAGGGTGGCGAGGAGATGATCTTTCGATGCGTCAAGATGAGGCTCGAGCTCAACCGGGGCTGGCAGAATAAGCCCAACACGTTCAAGTGAGTCCGGCCGCCGTCGCCCGACGAGAGGAGGAGCGCGTGCTAACCGTCGCAGCGTCGCCGCCCACAAGCGACTGCGCACCATGGCGTCCAACGGCGCCGCCTCGACGGTCAGCTCAACGTCGCAGGACTGCTCCATCTGCCTCAACTCCATCGCCGTTCGTCCTCCCCCCCCCACCCCAACCCCCCTCTCCCTCGCCGTCCAATTTCCGCCGCGGCGCCGCTGACCTTGCCGGCCACGCGTAGCCTTGCCAATCCCTGTTCGTGGCTCCCTGCTCGCACACGTGGCACTTCAAGTGCGTGCGCTCGCTCCTGTCGTCGCCGCAGTATCCCATCTTCTTCTGCCCCAACTGCCGGGCCAGCGCCGATCTCGAGGCCGACGTCGACGAGCCCGACGGCGAGTGGCAGCAGCTCGACGAGGAGCTCTGCGGCGACGACCGGGAGGCCGCCGACCAGGACCAACCGCCGCACGGCCTGCCGGCGTCGACGTCGACGCCGGCCGCCGACCTGACTGTCCAGGACGCCGACGGCATGGACGTCACCGTCAACGTGGCCGCCCTCGACGGCCCGAGCGGCCCGGCGACGAACCTGCCGCACGCCGCGACGGAGCCCCTGCCCATCAGGAACCCTTCGTCGGGCGCCCGTCGAGTCGACGACCTGCGAGAGAACCGGTCTCCGTCGCCCGTCATCAACGGCGAAGGACCCATCACGCCGCGGAACAACGCGGGCCCGTGGGTGTTTGACGGCAGCGCCGGCCAACGAGCCCCCGACGCGACACCCGAGATGCGAAGCCTCGACGCCGCCGCCGGACCGGACCTCGGTCGAGGCGTCGCGAGCGACGACTCGAGCCGCTGAGGCCGACGACGACTCGGACCTGCGGGTGCAGCACGCTTCGCTCATGAATCGGCGCAAGGGCATCGACGGAGGGCATCGGCGCAGGGCATCGGCGCATGAAACCGCCATCGCGCACGGGCTCGACCACGGACCGTAGGGGACGAGGGTTGGTTGATTTTTGTCATGTACAATGTATGAGTGCACGTACGGACGGACACGCATAGCGAGCAGACCCCTAGTCGGCGCCAAAGGAAGCGACGCCGCTGCGAGTTCTGGCAACGACACGACGCATATGGGCCTCTGCCACGGCGTTGGCCGAGTTGGGTATCAATCATCACCGGGCACATTCTGGAGACGCTTTGTTTGCATCGCGGGCCTCGACCCGTTCTCTGCTTATTCTCTACCTTTTACCTGACTGCATATACAGTAGGTACTAATTACTAGGTAGTGAGCGCGTGCATAAGCTGCTTGCTAGCACGCTGATCTTCCGCGCCGAGACGACAAGCACGTAACGTAGTATATTTCGCCCGCCGCTCATCGTGGCGCCGTCGAATGCCCCCTCGTTACTCTGCCCTCGCAGCAAGCGGGTGATTTTGAAGCTGTCCACCATGCGACACATGGGTGTTAATACCTGCACTCCGTTCTTGTACTTGTTTGCAAGAACAGTAGGGCGCTGGTGGCGAACACCTGTCTCAGGCCGAAACGAAGCGATGGTGCTGTGGTGACTTGAATGGACATTGGATGTCTCGGTCTGCGCAGAGGCACACCAGGGGGCAACGAGTGGTTATCGTTCTGGAAGTCACTTTCCATGGTGTTGATGTGGGGCAGTTACTTGACGGGCGATATAGACATTTTTCCCCTTTGCTGCAAGTACTCCGTACATGCTGTTGTAGACGTCATACGTACTCCGCATAACAACTGGAAATTCGACAAATATTATTATCAAGTCTTCATCGCCGTTCAAGGATATGCCCGACGCCAGCAACAGGGTCAGGGATTTACAGTATGTGTGAAGCGATATTTGTGCAAGTAAGTTCATCCTTGCTGCCATAGTAAGCTCACGTAGTTGTACGTACAGTAGGTAGGTGTACTGTAAGTACGGAGTACAGAGACAAGTAATAAAGTGTTAATTGCATCTCCTACCTACTACGTAGTTTACTTACATCAAGTACCTAGTACCTACAAGTATCTGTATATGCTTGGTGTACAGAGTACAGTACAGTGCATGTACTTCTTGGTCGGGGTGAGACAAGGCCAAGGTGCCCAGTACTTGTAGTTGCTACTCCGTATATTACTCGCACAACCACGGAATAAGTGCAAGTACTTGTGTAAGAATAACAATGTCAACTCTAGCAAGTACATGGACACCACATGTGCGTACACACAAGTATGCAGTACTACGTACATACATGAAGGGTACTCCGCAAGTAATCCGTACATCTGGCAAACACATGCACCTACGACACTAACACTGTGCACCAAGTACCTGTACTACTAGTCCAAGTACGGTACTAATTACTGCTTCTGGTAATAATACAGGAGGTGTATACAGTACATGCAGTAGGTAATGCTGTACCAGTGGCGCGACCTGTGGCGGGTGCCGTCGGACTCCGGCGCGGGATGATCCGGCCAGGCACCGAAGCCTGCGAGCCGCGGAGGACGACGGCCCGAAATCTGGTCACGACGGTGCCGCAAAGTCGTACAGCAGGCACGGCGCCGTGAAGCCTTCGTCCTTCCCACACCTCTTTTCGCCAACCTTGCAGGCAGCAGAGCCAGCCGAGCCAGCATGTTGCGACAGTTCAGCACGCGGCTGCAGCCGTGCGCCCGGCTGCTGCGACCAAGGAGCCCCTCGATCCTGTCAAGGCTGCCAAGCCCGTCCTCGCGACGATGTCTCGCCACCGTGACGGTGGATGGGATACCAAAGGTTCGTCACGCATCCCCACGCCCTTCGTTCGGTGATGCATCGGGCGGGGTCCATGAACCATCCATGATGCATCGTGCACCAATCCGCATGCTGCTCCTCCTTCCGCGCTGCTGCCCGCGAGCCTGCTGACGCCGCCCCCGTCCGCCTTCAGGAGCCGACCGAGCTGGACCGGATCACGACGCTGCCCAACGGGCTGAGGGTCGCCTCCGAGGCCCTCCCCGGGTCCTTTTCCGGTGTCGGCGTCTACATCGAGGCCGGGTCGCGATTCGAAACCAGCAGCCTCCGCGGCGTCTCTCACATCATGGACCGCCTCGCCTTCAAGTCCACGTCGACGCACTCGGCCGACGACATGCTCGAAAAGGTCGAGGCCCTCGGCGGCAACATCCAGTGCGCCTCCTCGCGCGAGTCCATGATGTACCAGGCCGCCACCTTCAACAACGCCGTCCCCGCCACCGTCGGCCTCCTCGCCGAGACCATCCGGGACCCTCGCATCACCGAGGACGAGGTCGCGCAGCAGATCGAGACGGCCCGCTACGAGATTGCCGAGATCTGGGCCAAGCCTGAGCTCATCCTGCCCGAGCTCGTCCACACGGCCGCCTTCAAGGACAACACCCTCGGCAACCCGCTGCTGTGTCCCGAGGAGCGGCTCGCCGCCATCGACCGCGGCTCCGTCATGACCTACAGAGACCTCTTCTACCGACCCGAGCGGATGGTCCTGGCCTTTGCGGGCGTCGAGCACGGCGAGGCCGTCGGCCTGGCCCACCGCTACTTCGGAGACATGCCGTCAACGTCACCTTTGAGCATCAAGACCGGTTCCGAGACGAGCGACGGCGCCTCCGACGGCGAAATGTCCGGCTCCTCGTCGGCCTCGTCGGCCTCGCCATCCTCTTCGGATCACCAACCGCGTCCCACTCTCGTCTCCAAGATGCCTTTTTTCAAAAACATGTCCACCTCGGCCGCCCCCGAGTCCGCCGACGGCCAGCTCGCCCGGTACACCGGCGGCTTCCTCTCGCTGCCACCGCAGCCGCCGGCGCTCACCGGCACCAACTTCACCCACATCCACCTCGCCTTCGAAGGCCTGCCCGTCGCCTCCGACGACATCTACGCCCTCGCAACCCTGCAGACCCTCCTCGGCGGCGGCGGCTCCTTTTCCGCCGGCGGCCCGGGCAAGGGCATGTACTCGCGCCTCTACACCAACGTTCTCAACCAGCACGGCTGGGTCGAGTCGTGCGTCGCCTTCAACCACTCCTACACCGACTCTGGCCTCTTCGGCATCTCCGCCTCTTGCCTCCCCGGCCACACCTCGGCCATGATCGACGTCATGTGCCAGGAGTTGCACGCCCTCACCCTCGACAAGGGCTTCGCCCGTCTGCAGGACGGCGAGGTGGCCCGTGCCAAGAACCAGCTTCGCAGCAGCCTGCTGATGAACCTCGAGAGCCGCATGGTCGAGCTCGAAGATCTCGGCCGCAGCGTGCAGGTTCACGGCCGCAAGGTGCCTGTCCGCGACATGTGCGCCCGCATCGAGGCCCTCACCGTCCACGACCTGCGTCGCGTCGCCTCCATGGTCGTCGGCGGCGCCGTCGCGAACCCCGGCCGTGGCAGCGGCGCGCCCACCGTCGTCGTCCAGGAGGCTCAGGCGTACGGACTGACGAGCCACAGCTTGACCTGGGATCAGATCCAGGACCGCATCGACGGCTGGAAGCTGGGAAAGCGGCCCTAGCCCAGCCTGCGCCCCCGGCAAGCCCTACGTGCCCGTGAGCGAACCGGGGCGCAAGACAGTGTACCATATAGAGCCCACGTCAGATCCGGGATGCAGCAGCGGCGCGGCATGGCTGGTGCGAACCATGGCCCCCCGCCTTGGTGGCGACTTGATTGTACAGTAGCTACTCACCACCTACCTCTACATACAAACCACGACATTGGCCCGTTGAGGGCCTCCTCCGAAAAACCGCGGTGCAGACTTGTAGCGAGGGCCACCTCGGCGGCGCACCCAATTTCCAAACCGTCTCCTGGCGCGTTCTGGCTGACCTATTTCTTGCTGCCTCGTCACCTTCAACTTGTACCGCTGTCCATTTGTGTTCGCAATACAGGGCGAGTGGCGGCGGTCACGAGGACACGCGGCCGGACCCGGAGGAAGCTCGAGGGCAAGGGTCATGGGAAAGCTCAGAGGATGGGGGAGTGCTACGGCGGCGGCTGTGCACAGCATGGGTGCCCTACGACACGACACCATGGCTCTTGTTCCGTGGCTTGGTTGCCATCTATTGATTCGCATCTGTTGCGTGTATAATCTAGCCATGACCCGCTGTCTAGTTCAGCATGCAAAGAAGAAAAAAAGTCCCCGTCGGCCGAGATGCGGCTACGATACGATAGAATACAGGACAATGAATGAAATGGTGTCACGGTGTCACAGCTTCGAACGCACCGCCTCCAGGCGATATTTGACGTCTCTCAGCGCCTTGTTGGCAGGCTTCCAGTCGTCAAACTTTCGCAGCAGCTCCTCCGTTTCGGCGCTCAGCTCGGTCCGCACAAAGTCCTCCTCGAGCATGCCGCGCATGATCCACGGCAGAACGTACGGGTTGGCCGCCGCCGGGTTGGCGGCGTTGTTGGGTCGCGCGACCGGGGGCTTGACGTCGCACGGCGCGAGGTTGGCCATGGACGACGTCTCGAGCGTGTGCGCAATGGCGAGGTCGTAAACGGCATCGTCGTAGTAGAGGCGGGAGTGGCCCTCGCCCGAGTAGAGGCTGCCGGCGAGCGGAGCCGACAGTTCGCGGATGAGACCGTGGTCCGAGACGCCGAGGTTGCGCAGCTTGAGGGCGAAGCCTACCAGGTGGGCGATGAAGTCGGGGGCGTGGATGCGGCCGTCGATGAAGACGGCCCGGTAGATGTAGGGATGGCTGGCGGGAGAGTACACGGCCGACTAAAGTCTGTCAGCTCGCAGTCCCCGCGGGAAGAAAAAGGGAAGAGGGGAGGGGGGAGCGAAAGTACCTCCATGGGCACCAGCTGGTCGTCGATGCTGCCGATAAAGGTGACGCGGGCGCCGTAGTCGAGCACGTGCTTGAGAGCGGACTCGAATCGCTGCGAGATGCTGCTTTCAGGGTTCCCAAACTCCCAGAGCTCGGCGGCCGAGCCCATGAGGATGCTGGACTTGTAGTCGGGAAAGGGACCGAGGGCGACCCCGGCCATGGCGCAGACGCCGATGCGCGCGTTGGTGACGATGCCGAGGTCGATGAGCTTCTCGAGCAGCATGACGCTGACGGGGACGCCCTGCGAGTGAGAGGCGACGAGGATGAGGTCGGCGGTGCGCAGGTGGTCGATCCAGTTGAGCAGGAGCTTCCACAAGTTGCCGACGCGTTCGCCGATACGGCCTTCGCCCTCGAGCGCCACCTTTTCAATCTCGCAGCCCTCGCAGTCGTGGGCGTCGGTCCAGCGGCGGATGGCATCGGCGCAGAGGTTGGCGAACCGGAGGGATGTGCCCGTCGGTTGACCGATCATGGGCCGGAGGTATGTGGCGGGGAAGAAGCCGTGGACGCCGATGGCGATGGCCTTGCGGACCTTGGGGGGATCCTGAACGCGGAAAACGTGGCTTGGCGGCGCCGGCGAAGCACGGAGGATGAAGCTCGCGATTTGCTGCACAATCGTCGGGTTTTCCTTCATCCGGTACGTGCTGGTGAAGGAGGGGAGGAGGAGGTTCGGCGGCAGCTTGGACGCCGAGGTGGACTCGGTCGAGGACTCTGTCCTTGCCTGAGGCGCTTTCGATTCCGTCTCGGACTGGGACACCGGCTCGGCGCCCTCATCGACCTTGCCGTGCGGCGGCGTGGGCGTAGGCGTTCGCGTGTCCGACTCCATCGACTCGCGTGGCCTGGCCCTCTTCCTCCGCCACGTCGACTTTTTCTTCGCCTGATCCGCCTTGTTGCGCTGATTCTTGGAACCGTCGACATCTCCCTCGGCCATGGGTGTCGGGTGTGCTTCGGAGACCTCGCCGATGATGGCCATCTCTCCAGACTCGGCCTCTCCTCTCTTCCCATCCTTCTTGGGCGAGTCCTTGGACCAGAAGGCCCATGTGGAGCCGGCCGTTGGTGTGGCGGCTTGCTTCGTCGGCCGAGGTGGTGGTGCATCCTCCATCACAACGTCCTCGGCATCTTTGACGTCCGTCGTCACATCCTCGGGGAGATCTGGCTTTGGGTCCAACTTGGGACCGGTGCTGGACAAGAAGCCGAACCAGGACGTCGCCGCCGTTGCTTCCGGTGGCACGGGCGCCGAGTGCGGAGCAGCTGACGCGTCCTGCTTTTGACTGCTCGTACCTGGCTTGCCGTCGTCTGCCTCTTTATGGCGTTGTGAACAGTCCTCTGCCGATGGAGGTTGCGTCTGGACGGGGTCGGCGACGGGGGTTGACCACCAGCCGGCCCAGCTCGAGGAGGGGCGCGGAGGGCTGTTGGCGGGTGCTGGCGGATGGGAAGACGCGCCGTCCTCGCCAGTCGAGGGCTCCGGTGCCTCTCGGGTGGAGGAAGACGTCTCGCGGCTTGGAAGGGGCATGTTCTCGGGCACCTTCGAAAGCAATGGTGCCGCTGCGTTGCTGCGGACGCTGGCGGAATCGTCGGCCTTTCTCTGGTCGAAGCGGCTCAGATCCGGCGCCTTATTGGACCGGACGGTGCCTCCCAAAATGTTCTCCCGTGCGACCGAGGTGGAAGGCGAGGCCTTGTCGGGCGTCTTCGGCCACGAGCCGTACCAACTCTTGGCTTTCCGGACCTGAGGACGTGGGAGTTAGCAGCCACGACGGGCACGGGTGGTGAGAGGCGAGCGAGGAAGGCGGAGGCTCATGTGAAGGGCTCGCGCACCTGCTTGTGATCGTTTGCTCCCAACAGCTGGGCTGCCGTCGACGGTGCAGGCGGGGGTAGCCTCCGTTGACTGAGGGCCAAGTCGGCTTCGGCTGCACTGACACCTTGAGACAGTGACGTAGTGCTTTGACTCGGTTTCGGCCGCCGCAGAGCGGAGGTCGAGTCTCCCGGGTTGGGGCGCTGTCTCTTCCGAGGAAGCATGATGAAATGCAAAGGGACGGAAGAAAGCAAAGCAAAAAGCAAGACCGGTCGACGCCACGTCACCGGGCGTCGTGCACCATCCGGAGCGTCGTCGTCTTGTTATGGAGAGAAGTAGGAGGAAGGGAAGCAAAGGGATGACGGTGGAGGGGGCGATGTCGGGTGTACTGTACTTACTTGCTGTACTGTAAGCACTGTACTGTACTGTACTTATCAGTATTCCCGCAAGCAAGTACTGTAGGTGTATTGTACGCTGTATGATTGCCGCGCATGGTACTAGAATGTACTTCGTACCAGTGAAGCAACTTGTTTATACTCCGTACTCCGTAGTTGGCCAATGATCCACGCTCCATGGCGGGGTTCGTCTGTGACGGCAGCCTACAGTCGCTTGACAGAAGTGACGATTCAGTTTTGTTAGCGCTACTCCTACAAATTGAATCGTTATTTTTGCCACCCCACTGTAGCCGGTTTGACCACTGACCACTATTATTACCTGGTGCCCATATCAATCAGAGTGGGCCCGGAACAATTCGTGCTGCCAAGTACTTACGGAGCACCTGAGTACCTATACGGAGTACTTCAGCACCAGTACCCTTAAGCATTGCATTACTTGTAGCACTACTCACCAAGTACGTACTGTACATGTACAAGTAATACTTACTGTAAGTACTTAAGTGCTCCGTACCTGGGCAAGAATGCCTGCCCCATCAACACTTATCGAACCTTATCAATCCTTATCAATCCTTATCAGTCACCTCCGTCCCGCCGCGGGCAGAAAAAAATCGAGAACCTTGGCTCTGTCGATCAGGTCAGAAACTCGCAGAGGCAACCTAACGGCTACGTCTTTGCCCAGACTGCACCGCCATGAGCAACCTCAAGCGAAAGGATGCCCCGGGTGGCCAGCCGCCGGCCAAATCGGCCAAGGGCTCAAAGGAGGCCCGGCCATCCAAGAACGAAAAGGAGTTGCCCAAAGCCAAGGATGGCAAGACGGTCAAGCCGATCAAGACGGCCAAGCCCCGCGCCGACGGCCCAAAGGCCCCCGTCGTTTCCCTCCTCAAGGACGACGAGCCCATCTTCCCCCGTGGGGGGGGCAGTGTCCTGACGCCCCTCGAGCAGAAGCAGATCCAGCTGGAGGCCAAGGCCGACGCCCTGCGCGAGGACGAGTTCGAAACGGCCACCAAGACGCAAAAGAAGAAGACGAGGCGGGTGTCGTTGAAAAAGGGCGAGAGCAAGGCCGGCCGCAAGCAGGATGCCGAGGATGCCATTCGGGTCGAGAGTCTCAACTTCAAGGTACGTCATCCGCTACCTTGCCTACATCGCACGTGGCCAGCCTGCTGATCAATCCGTTCAGAAACTGGTCAAGGGTTCCCTCGTCCTCGGCCAGGTGACGCGAGTCAACCGCCTCGACCTCGAAGTCGCCTTGCCCAACAACCTGACCGGCCACGTCTCCATCGTCGCCGTCTCGGACCAGTTGACCAGCAGGATACAGAAAAATGCGGACAAGGATGACGACTCCGACGACTCCGACGACGACTCCGACGGCGATGTCGTCCAACTCAGGTCCATCTTCACCCCGGGCCAGTACCTACGCCTCTACGTCATCTCCACCGTGGATGAATCTGCCAGCGGCAAGGGCAAGCGCCACATCGAGCTCTCCCTGCGCCCTGCCGAGGCCAACGCCGGCCTCAACAAGGACGACGTCGTGCCGAACAGCACCGTCATGGCAGCCGTCGTCAGCGTCGAAGACCACGGCTGCGTCATGGATCTCGGAATCCCTGGCTCGCGAGCCTTCCTCCCCACGGCCGAGGTCGATCCTTCGGTCGACCAGGAGCGCCTCCAGCCCGGTGCCGTCTTCCTCTGCCACGTCTCCAAGAACGCCGGCGGCAAGGTCGCCCAGCTCTCGCTGCTCCAGAACAAGCTCGGCAACGTCAAGGCCGTCCCGTCCGAAGCCACCACCATCAACACATATCTGCCCGGCACCGCCGTCGACGTCCTGATCACCAACGTCGACCGAAGAGGCCTTGCCGGCAAGGTCATGGGCCACCTCGACGTCACCGCTGACCTCATTCACTCCGGCGCCGGTCCGAGAAACACGGACCTCGAGGAGGTGTACAAGGTCGGCGCCAAGGTCAAGGCCCGCGTCATCTGCAACTTTCCGACCGCCAAGGATCCCAAGTTGGGCATCTCGCTGCTTCCTCACCTCCAATCCCTGACCCGCATGTATCCGGACGAGGACGCTCACAACCTCCCGACGGCCGTCCTGCCCATCTCGTCCCTCGTCGAGAAGTGCACCGTCCGTCACGTCGAAAATGAGATTGGCCTCTTCGTCGAGACTGCCGTCGCCGGCCTCGTCGGCTTCGTCCACATCTCGCGCGTCAAGGACGGCAAGGTCGACGCGCTCTACCAGGCCAGCGGCCCCTACCAGCATGGCTCCGTCCACAAGGGCCGCGTCGTCGGCTACAGCGAGATGGACGGCCTCTTCCAGATCTCGTTTGAGAAGACCATCCTCGAGCAGCAGTACATCCGGCTCGAAGACGTGCCGATTGGCGCCGTCGTCACCTGCGAGGTCGAAAAGTTGATCGTCAAGGAGGACGGCGTCGGCGGCCTGATCCTCAAGATTGCCGAAGGCATCACCGGCCTCGTCTCCGAGAGGCACTTGTCCGACATTCGACTGCAGCATCCCGAAAAGAAGTTCCGCCCCGGCATGAAGGTCAAGGCTCGCGTCCTGTCATCCAACCCATCCAAGAAGAGGATGCGCCTGACGCTGAAGAAGACGCTGGTCAACTCGGAGCTGCCGACCGTCAAGTCGTACGCCGAAGTCAGCGTCGGCATGCAGGTGCCCGGAACCATCGTGAAGCTGCAGCCGAAAGGCGCCCACATCAAGTTCTACGGTCCCCTGAGGGGCTTCCTGCCAGTGTCGGAGATGAGCGAGGCCTACATTCGCGACCCCGCCGAGCACTTCCGCGTCGGCCAAGTCGTCAGCGTCCACGTTCTCGACGTCGAACCCGACCAGAAGCGGCTGATTGTCTCTTGCAAAGATCCCGGCGCCTTCGGTCTGGAGAAGCAAACGGCTCTGAAGAATCTCAAGGTCGGCGATGTCGTCTCCGCCAAGGTTACCGAGAGGACCGAGGACCACGTCTTCGTCGAGCTGGCCGACGGCCAGCTCAAGGCCATCCTGCCCGTGGGACACCTCACCGACAAGTCCATGTCCAAGAACCAGTTCGCCCTTAAACGCATCTCAACCGGCCAAACGCTGTCGGGCTTGCTCGTGCTCGAAAAGCACGAGCAGCGCCGCGCCATCATCCTCACTAAGAAGCCGAGCCTCCTCCAGGCCGCCAAGGACGGCAAGCTGCCCTCCGCCTTCGGCCAGGTCAAGGTCGGCACCGTCGCCCCCGGCTTCGTCCAGAACATTACCGCGACCGCCGTCTTTGTCCAGTTCGCCGGCACCCTGCGCGCCCTGCTGCCCAAGGCGCGCTTGCCGGCCGACGTGCAAGCAAAGCCAGACTTTGGCATGCGCAAGCACGAGTCGATCGAGGTCAAGGTCGTCGCCGTCATGCCGGACCTGCACCGCCTGCTGGTCGCTCCCTCCTCGGCCGATGCGGAGACGGACAGGAAGCAGACGGAGAAGCCGGCGGCGCCCGCCGACGGTCTGACCCAGGGTAGCCTCGTCAAGATCAGGATCACGTCCGTCAAGGAGACGCAGCTGAACGTTCAGCTCGTCGACAACGAGTCTCAGCAGGGTCGCATCGACGTGTCGCAGATGTTTGACAGGTGGGAGGACATTGTCGACCCCAAGAATCCGCTCAAGGCGTTCCACCGGAAGCAGGAGCTCGACGTCAAGGTCATCGGCGTCCACGACGCCAAGGACCACCGTTTCTTGCCCATCTCGCACAGGTCCGCCCACTCGGTCCTCGAGCTGACGGCGAAGCCGAGTGATGTCCAGGGAAACCCCGCGCCGCTGTCACTGGACTCCATCAAGGTGGGCGACACGCACGTTGCGTATGTGAACAACATCACGACCCAGTACCTGTGGGTGAACCTGTCGCCTGGCGTCCGCGGCCGTGTCGCCGCCGTCGAGGCTTCGGACGACCTGTCGCAGCTCAACGATCTCGCCGCCAACTTTCCCATCGGCTCGGCCCTCAAGGTGCGGGTGACGGCCGTCGACAGCAAAAACAACCACCTCGACTTGTCGGCTCGCTCGGCGAGCTCCGTGGACGCCGTCACCTGGAGTGCCCTGAAGCCAAACATGGTCCTGCCGGGCCGAGTCACGAAGGTGAACGAACGGCAGGTTCTGATCCAGTTCGGCGAGAACGTGTCTGGGCCAGTCCATCTCCCCGACTTGGCCGACAACTATGACGACGTCAACACGCTCGACTACAAGAAGAACGACATAGTCCGCGCGTCGATCGTCGAAGTGGACGCGCCCAACAAGAGGTTGCGCCTATCCATGCGCCCTTCGCGCATCATGAGTTCTACGCTGCCCGTGACCGACCGGGAGATCCGCAACGTGGCCCAGGTGTCCAACGGCGACGTCATTCGGGGCTTTGTCAAGAACGTGTCCGACAAGGGACTCTTCGTCCTGCTCGGCGGCCAGGTGACGGCCCTCGTCAAGATTGCCAACCTGTCGGACAGGTTCCTCAAGGAGTGGAAGGATCAGTTCCAGATCGACCAGATGGTCAAGGGTCGCGTCATCGCCGTCGACCCGACAGTGAACCAGATCGAGATGAGCCTCAAGGCTTCCGTCGTCGACGAGGACTACACGCCGCCGATCACCTTCAACGACATCAAGGTGGGTCAGGTGGTCACCGGCAAGGTGCGCAAGGTCGAGGAGTTTGGCGCCTTCATTCTCGTCGACGGCTCCGTCAACGTCAGCGGCCTGTGCCACCGCAGCCAGATGGCCGACAACGCTGTCAAGGATGCGACGAAGCTCTACAAGGAAGGCGATCTCGTCAAGGCTAGGGTTCTCGACGTCGATGCCAAAAAGCGGAGGATGACCTTGGGTCTGAAGCCGTCGCTGTTCGATGACGACAGTGACTCCGGCTCCGACGCAGGTGCTGCTCTCGATAATGTCGATGACAGCGACGACGACGACGACGACGACGACGACGACGTGGACATGGACGACGGCGCCTCAATCGAGATTCTGGGGACCGACAATGTCGATGCCGACGAGGATTCCGACGAGGACGCCGGCGAGGGCTCCGACCACTCTGCGAGCGATGGCGAAGACCAAGTGATGCAGGACGCGACCCGAACCCGCGGCCTGGCTGTCGGAAAGAAGGCGGCGTGGTCGGCCGACCCCTTCGACGACTCGGGCTCCGAGTCGGACGAAGCGGCGAAACCGGAAAAGAAGAAGAAGCGGAGGAAGGCGGAGATTCAGGAAGACAAGACGGCCCAGCTCGACGCCCACGGCCCCCAGACCTCGAGCGACTTTGAACGACTACTGCTGGGCCAGCCGGATTCGTCGGAGCTTTGGATCGCGTACATGGCCCTGCAGATGCAGGTGAGCGATCTGAGCAAGGCGCGGGACGTTGCCGAGCGTGGCATCCGCACCATCAACATTCGACAGGAGACGGAAAAGCTCAACGTCTGGGTGGCCTACCTCAACTTGGAGGTAGCCTACGGCAACGACCAGACGATTGAGGAGGTGTTCAGGCGCGCGCTGCAGTACAACGACGCGCAAGAGGTGCACGAGCGGTTGGCCAGCATCTTCATTCAGTCCAAGAAGCTCGTGGTACGTTGTCCGTTCCGAGACCGAGATCATTTTGCCATGCTAACATGTACAAATGCAGCACGCGGACAAGCTCTTCGAGGCCATGCTCAAAAAGTTTGGTGCCCGCTCGCCCAACGTCTGGATCAACTACGCCCACTTCCTGCATGAGACCAAAGCGGAACCGGACCGGGCCCGGGCACTGCTCCCGCGAGCGATGCAACAGCTGGAGAAGCGGCACCATGCGACCATCACCAGCCGCTTCGCGGCGCTCGAGTTCCGATCGGCAAACGGAGAGCCGGAGCGTGGCCGAACCATCTTCGAATCCCTCCTGGACGCCTTCCCCAAGAAGGGAGATTTGTGGAACCAGCTGCTCGATCTCGAAACGGGCATCGGCGCCGATGCGCCTGCGGTCCGGGACGTCTTCGAGCGACGGACGCGAGTCAAGGGCTTGAAGCCGCAGCAGGCAGAAAAGTGGTTTCGCCGCTGGGCCGCCTGGGAGGAGTCGCAGGACCCCAAGGGCAAGGACAAGGTGATGGCCAAGGCCCGGGATTGGGCGGCGACGTTCAAGGCGAGAAAAGAGGCCGAAGCGGCCGATGCCGCCGAGGATGAGATGGAAGAGTAAAGGAGCGTTGATTACATGGTAGTGCCGGCTTGCGCCCACACCAGCTTTTGTCTATCTACTTTATTTTACTTTTCTTCTGATTGGCGTTGACCAGAACCAGACTGCTGGGAGAAACTCGCGTGCGAGAAGTTGGCGGGAAAGTTGAGTTGATGCTGCCACCCAATAATGTCTGCTAGACGCTGCCGCACACAGTTAGTTCGTCGTAGAAATTGACCTGAACTGGTTCATTTTGAAGCGTCTTGCTTTTTGGAAAGCAAGATTTGGTTTCAAGGACGTCGGCATCATGCCACGACCATCTGATGCTTCTCGGGCGTCCTCACGCACGGCATGAACCTCCAGCTGGATCCTTGGCTGGTATGGATGGTAGCTGATTTCTGGGCTGGTGCTGGGCACTGCTGGCAGATGAATCAAGCGGCGGAGCTGGGCCGAGGCTGACGAAGACAGGCTCTTCCCGCCAAGCCATCGGAAAGAACAGTCATTTCGCCATTGTGCTCCTGTTCGGTTTCACCCCGTTCAGCTGGGAGGAGGCACCGTCAGTTTGGTCCCTGGAAGCGGGGGGGAGATGGGGAATTAGCTCGCTACTCGGCGACGGCACGGCAACAAGGCATGAATGAGCATTTGCGATATCCATTTCGTTTTTCCCGGAGCGACTCCGGTCGCGGCTGCGGCGGACTCTCCATCAGTGGACTCTTTAGGCCGACTCGATTGGCTGCAAAACTCTAAAGACATCGACATGTGGGCGTCGTCAACTACGCCCTGCGGGCGTGGGGCTGATGCGATGGGACGCCATGCCATGCCAAGTCGTGAATCTCCACAGCAGATTGACAGAGCGGCTTTGTTACTTATAAGTCATGCTCGCTGCACCGAGCTCTCTCGTCTCGTGCATACCATCCGCACGGCGAGCGGAAGGGACTGAACACTGAAAGACGACAACGAAGAAGATAAGTAACAAGAATAGAAACGAGAGGAGGGCGAAGAGGAATGTCGACGACGACAACGTCCATCGAGCTCGCGGCGGTACCGGCGGTATCGAGCCGGAGCAAACCTGTCTCGCAGCTGCAGCTCACGAACGATGCTATCCTCCAGGAGTCGCGGGTAGCCGACTCCACTGTGCCCGACGGCGGTTACGGTTGGGTGGTTGTCGCGGCGGGTGCGGCGATGCTATGGTGGTCCGTCGGCCTCACCTACTCCTGGGGCGTTTTTCAGGCCACGCTGGTGGAACGAGGGCTTTCGGGTCCGGCGGTGCTCTCGTTTGTGGGCTCGCTGTACGCATCACTCGTGTCCGTGTTTGCCGTTGCCAACACACGCCTCATGCGGAGGATGGGCGCGCGCAAGACGGGGGTGCTGGGTATGGCACTCTTGGGGGGTAGCGCCATCCTGAGCAGCTTTGCCGTGGAGAGCGTTGGCGGGCTATTCGTGACGGTCGGCGTCATGATGGGATTCGCCGCAAGGTAGGTCGACGTCTCCTCCACGGGCTCGTGGATGGGTCGATGGGCCGATGGGCTGACGTGGAGGGGCTAGTCTCTGCTTCGTCGTGGTGACGACGATCCCGGCGCAGTATTTCCACCACCGACGCGGCATCGCCAACGGGCTCATATTTGCCGGCAGTGGCTTCGGCGCGGCGGCCATCAGCTTCAGCTTGGACGCGCTGACCCAGCGGCTGGACCCGGCTTGGTCGTACCGCGTGCTGGGGCTCGCGACGCTGGTGACGGGCCTGCCAGCGGCCTGGCTGATGAAGGAGCGTACGTCGTTGACGCAGACGACGCCGGGCACGGTGGAATGGTAGGCATCCGTCTTCTTCGGCACCGCGGCGTGGAATGGGGACGGAGCGAAACGGAATGGATGGGTTGCTGACCGGTGGACGATGCAGGAGGCTGTTCAAGTCGCTCACCTTCAACCTCGTCTTCTTCGCCGGCGTCATCGGCACCTTTCCGCTCTTCGTCGCGCCCTTTTTCCTGCCGCTCTACAGCAAGTCGCTCGGCCTGAGCTCGAGCACGGGGGCGGGCCTCGTCGCCGGCTTCAGCCTCTCTTCGGCGGCCGGTCGGATCGTCACGGGCTTCGCGAGCGACCGGTTCGGGGCGTTGAACACGCTGAGCATGTCGTGCCTGCTGACGGCGCTGAGCATGCTGGCGCTGTGGCCGGAGAGCACGACGCTGGGGCCGCTGACCGTCTTTGTCGTCATCAACGGCGCGAGCAACGGCGGCTTCTTCTCGACGATGCCGACCGTCGTGAGCAACGTATTCGGGAGTGCGCGGATGGCCGTGACGATGAGCATGGTGGTGACGGGATGGATCGGCGGGTACTTGATGGTGGGCTTTTCCCTTGTCCTTTTCCTTTCCTTTTCCTTTCCTTTCCCTTTCCCTTCACTCTCACCCATTCCCGTTTCCTTTTCGTACGCTCCAAGTCCCTTTTCCCATTTGCCGTTGTCCTTTGATTTCCCACTCGTCTGTTCCGGTGTCGGACCTTTTCAGAGTCAGTAACTAACATCACCGCTGGGGACAAGGGAAGCCCGATTGCCGGATACCTGCTCGAGGCGTACGGGGGGGCCGGTGCTGGCCTGCAGGCCTATCGACCAGCCATGTGGTATGCGGGCTCACTGGCGCTCGCTTCGTCGGCCATGGTGACGGCGGCGCGGGTCAGGGCAACCGGAAAGGTGTTTGCGAGGCTGTGAGGAAATGCGGAGTGAGGAGGAGGGGATTCGTGGACTCTTTTGAATTTGTGCACACCGGTTCAGGGTTTGGACCTGAACAGCGTACTTTGTACCAGCATTGCTCACTCATACTTGCATCGGTATTAGCAGTTGTAACCACCTACCACCATACATGTACCAGGCTCCTCATAATAGCTGCTGGTAGTACATAGGAGTGGTAGTGTGTAGGTGAAGCATAGCACAGATGTACATATACACGAACACCCACGGATGGATATATTGTATTGCATGTATCGCGTACCAGTAGGCCATCACTGGACAGATGGTCGATGTGCATGGTGCGGATATCCTCGAGCAGATCACAGATAGTAGCACAAGTATGTACCGAGTACTTGCCTATTGCCTACATCGTACCAACATAGGTAGGTAGGCAGAACTGGGACTTGGTGCCCGTCGGTGGACCTTCCGTCTATCAACGAAGGTAGGACGTAGGTACCAGGGAGGGAGGTGCGATGAAGGCTGGGGACCTTCCTGTCTGCTCAATCCAATCCAGGCATCAACAAGAGGCCAAGTGAAGGAAGTCGCGGACGTAATAATGCATGTGCAGGTACGAGTATGTGGAACACGTAAGACGTATACGTATCCTCCGTAATTACTCGGCACGTATTCGTACACTGATGCTCGCCTGGCGCATGCACTCCTTATGCAACCTCACCACCGTGTCACCATTTCTGCCGCCGTGGTACGAGACACCAGGTAATATAATACATGGCCGAACAAGGTCGAGCTCGGCCGCAAGCCAATGACGGCGCTTCTGGCCGGCCGCCGAGCACGTCACCGGCACCCTCGTTAGCGCCATCCGTGCTGAACGGCCGTCGTTCGGTTCCTCGGCCGTGTAATGACGCTACGCCATGAATCGATATGAGTGTATTTCTGCCTGGTCGGACCATGGACCCTCGCACCAACACCAACCCGTCTCCGTGTTGTCTGCCCTCGCAGGCGTTTTCGGTGGCTCCCGCGAGACGATTCCGAATGCGACATGGGGTGCCGCGTTTGTCGGGCGCGCAAGGTGAGTGAACCGCCTTCAGGCTTCGAGAGGCAAAGCTGCCGCCGACCTGTGTCCGTAGGCCGTCATCTCGACCAGCCGGCGAGGAGCGTGATAAAAAAAAAGCATGAGATGTTACGGAAGGGAAAGTTTTGAACTCATCGCAGCTGACGGCGAGAAACGATCAAGGTCAAATGCGACGACCGCCCTGAAGGCTGTCGCAACTGCGAGCGCCTCCAGCTCGATTGCGTCGGCAGCAACGGCGATGCCCCGTCGTCGCCCATCACGGCTGCCTCGCTTCGCAAGATCCGCACCTACCGCAGCTGCCAGGCCTGTCGGCTGAGCAAGACCAAGTGCAACGGCGGCAGACCCAAATGCGCTCGCTGCGAGGTCAAGGGCGCCGAGTGTCTCTACGACGGCGGATCGGCCCCGCGTTGGACGAGGAGCCTCAGGCGGACGAGCAAGATGGAATTGACGACGACGACGGCGGCGGCGGCGGCCATGGCCTTGAAGATGAACGGCGTGGAGGAAGCGGAGAAGTCGCCGCAGGGCCCTGCAGCAGCCGCCGGGGCCGAGCATGTTTTGCCGTCACCCATATCCGATGCCGCAACGAGTCCCGAGCACGACGCCGTCGAGCACCCGCTGTCGTGGTACGGTGCCTCCCTTTCGGCCTTTGGAATCCCTCTCGGCAGAGGCGTGCGGCGAGGCAGCAGACATGCGCTGACGCCAGCAGGTTGCTGTCCCCCGACCTCCCGAGCCCGCGCAACCTCCGCAAGGTGGTCGAACAGTACTTTTCCAACGTCCATCCCCTACGCTGCTTTGCTTTTGTCCACAAGCCGTCGTTTATGCATCAGCTTGACAGGGGATTTACGTCGGATGACGAGTCGGCCCTTTTGCACGTCATCTGCGCCCACGGGGCCAAGTAGGTCTGCTCCGAGCCCACTGGAGGCGAGATGGACGTTGTTCTCCTTTGTCCCCCATCATGGCCCCGGCCCCGGCCCCCGCCTCCGCCTCCAACCTGTCCGCTGACTCGGACGAGCAGATTCCTCGTCCTCGCCAGCAACGATCTCGCCGTGGCACCTTCCCCGGCCCTTGGCGCCGCCGGGAACCGGTGGGCTGAGCGCGCCGAGTCCTCCATGCTCGCCAACCTCGGCAGGATATCTGTGCAGAGGCTCATGGCAAGCTCCCGCTCCTGACGCCTGAACCCCGACAGCCTGACGGGGCACGCGAGACGACGGTGGCTAACACGGATTTTTTTTCATCTGCAGACGGCCATCCTCCTCCACGACTTCCACTTCCGGCTCGGCGAGTACGGGCAGGCGCTCATGATCTCGGGCCTCGCCGTCCGCATGGCCCACGCGCTCAAGATCAACGCCGAGCACAACGCCGACGTCCTCTGCGCCGACCACGACGGCGCCGCACCCACCGTCACCTCGCGCGAGAGCCGTCGTCGCCTCATGTGGGCCTGCTACGTGCTCGACGCCTGGGCCGGCAGCGGCGTCGACCAGCTGACGCTCCTCCGCGAGAGCGACATCAAGATTCAGCTGCCCTCCAACGAGCGCAACTTTGGCCTGCGCATCCCCTCCATCACCGAGACGCTCGCCGTCGGCCACGTCCTCCAGTTCCTCCCGCCGGCCGTCGTGCCCCGCCGGCCGGCCGCCAACATGGGCATCATGGCCTACTACGTGCGCGTCGTCGCCTTGTGGAAGCGCATCGTCCGCTACGTCAACCACATGCAGGCCAGCCCGCCCCCCTGGCTGCCCGAATCCCCCCTGGCTGCGCTCGACGCCGACCTGCACCTCTGGCGCCGCGAGCTGCCCGACTTCGTCGAGTACTCAACCGAGACTGTCTACGCCCGCCTCGACTCCAACCAGCTCGGCGCCCTCGTCCTCGTCCACTGCACCTACCACCACAACTACCTCGAGCTCTACAAGATGGCCATGCCCGACCTCTTCAAGCTCCCGCGGCCGTTCGTCTTTCCGCCCGAGCACCAGCAGCACCTGCAGGCGATGTGCCTCGGCTGCTTCCACCACGCCTCCCGGATCGCCGCCCTCCTCGCCGACGCCGCCGAGCACGGCACCCGGCTCCTTTCCGACAGCTTGCTGCCCTTTTTCCTCTACGACAGCAGCCGCGTCATGCTGTACTACGTCGCCCGCCTGTTGGACCCGAACCGGCCGGATGCCGAGGCGACGATGCGGGCCGCCGTCGAGGCCGTCGAGAGCAACAACCGCGTGCTGCGCCTCATGTCGACGTTGTTTCCCATCGCCCACTCTCTGGTGCGTCGGCTCCCTCCGGTCCCTCTTCGTGGATGCTAACGACGACAGTCGACGACGATCGAGCGCTGGCTTTCGAAGATGCAGCAGACGGCGAGCGAGGAGGAGCTCGTCAGCAGCTTGCGGTCGGAGCATCGTTTGGAGGCCCATCGATCCCAGATGTGCGTTCGCACACACCGTCCCGGCAGGAAGGTTCCGCTGACCAGTGCAGGCTCAACGGCGCCCGAGATGCCGGGCATCTTCTCCCTCCGCTCCACGCCTTGGCGCCCGACGGCAGCAAAGGCCACGGCGACGATTCCCTCTCGGACGCCTCGTCCTGGAGCGCCGTCAACCCCAACGGCGCCGACGGCTCCGGCGATGGCACCAGCGTCGCGCTCGTCGGTCGGCACCAGGAGGTGACGGCGCCGCGGTGCAGTCTGCAGCACGAGCGGCCGGTTCCGGCGTCGATGCAGCCGCCGCCGCAGAGGATCATGCCGGTGGCGAGCGAGCAGCCTCAGCTGCCCATGTGCGGGGCCCTCGACCTCGACGATCTGCAAAGCTTTCTCCGATGGGACATGTACGGCATCATGGAGATTGGCGGCGGCGTGTCCAACGAAGACATGGACGATTCCGCGCCGCCGTCGTGAGGCCGCGTCGTCTGGCCCACTCATGCCATTCGGCAGAGGTGGATCTCGGTGCGGGCCGTCGGCCGGACCAACGTCACGAACTCCACCAGGACGGGCCTGATGACGAGACGACGAACAGGCGCAGGCTGAGCAGCTCGATGGGCAGGTGACGAGCGTGGGCAGCACTGTTAAAATGTCTGCATTGTCACTACTTGTCACATATGACGTCGAAGAACCGTCGCACCTGTTGACAAGGATGCATGGGAGAGCTGTCGGATGACCTCGAGTTGCGGGCCGGCACGGTCCGAAGATTGGATGCCGACGTGCCGCCATGACGGTTTCGGCAGCATGGAAGCCAAATCGGACAGGTTTGTAATGGAGATGGGGACTGTGGCTATGGCGACCTGAACGACACGATGGCGCCTGCTGGCGAGTCTCGGATTTTGGGTACTGGCTGCCGCATGCCCAGGTGACTCGAAATCAAGAGACGACGGCTGCCTGCCGGTGGGAAAGGAAGTTTCCGTCACCTCTAGCACCGCCTCTCTGCGTCCGGCGCGGCCAGATGAGTCAGATAGCGTACCAGAGAGGGGGGGGGTAGGCTGGAGTGCACATGCTCCTATGCGTCCGTCGGGGGCGAAACGGTAGGGATTCCACAGGCGCCTCGCATGCTCGAGCAACCAAGTCGTGGCTTCCAGGCCGGTGCTTGCTGCGAAGACGACGTGATGCCATATACGACGCGGCGAACCGCACGAATCAATAGTACATGTCGGTGTATGTATAGCTAAATATATCACGCATGGACTAGGTCGTGGGTGGATTCTCACCTCTCAAATCTATACCGAAGCAAGACGGGTGCTCACGGATTCGGCGGGGCGAGGATGTTGGATGGAGGATGCGGGAGGGAGCCTGACCACCTACGTCGAGGGTGTGCTACTAATGCGGTGTGGCATGCCTACACGGTAATACTAATACACAGTCCGTTCAGGGGGAGGTGCGGCTGCCTGTACAGCCACGGCGGGAGGCGGCGAGGGATGCGAACTGCGCACTTGGTGTGCTTACCAGCCGATGCGAAGCAAGTCTGCAAAGACTTATTCAGTACCTGCCAGCTGGGATGG
This sequence comes from Drechmeria coniospora, assembly GCF_001625195.1. NCBI lineage: Eukaryota > Fungi > Ascomycota > Sordariomycetes > Hypocreales > Ophiocordycipitaceae > Drechmeria > Drechmeria coniospora. The sequence goes on along the minus strand of NC_054389.1, from coordinate 11,217,308 downwards.
ACAAATATTCGTCAAGGAGCCGCATTTTGCCGACTTGCCGTGCCGATTCCCCCACGAGATGCGGGTTGATGTCAGTCATCCTTTCGATAGCATTCGCCAAGGTCGTCGTTCGGCATGTGCGTCCCCAAGATACATGTCCAGGGTAATGATGGGACAAAGCTTCTCTCAACCTAGGCGAGCCGAGAGAGAGGATGTAACAAGTACTCCGTACGGTAGAATGAACACCCAAAGACTTGTCCGTCGCTCTCGTTCGCTTCGTGCAGCCAAGTACTCCGTACAAGTAGATGATCCAATGCATCATGTACAGATGGGCACGAGTACAAGCAGTGCATACTGCGGACTCGCGCCCATGATTGGCCTGCTGAGAACCGGCCAGGCTGCGGCTGAGGCCGCCGCCACACGGTGAGGCGGACAGGACATGGTGGATAAGCGGGAACCAAGTGATATATTTCCTACGAGGTCAGTCACCTTGTCCGCATCCTTTCGCTCGTCACCTTTTTCTGTCCATTTCCATCACTCTCTGTCACCGATCTGATAGACGGTAGACGCCAAAGTAGGAAGCAGAGACGTGCCTACCAGAGCGGTGCAATAAGCAGAGCGAAGAAACGAAGAAGCCTGGAGAACGAGCAAACAAAGCCAAAGAGGTGCGAGAGCAGGAGCAACCCACAGGGTCGTGCTGAAGGGAAAGAGTGCCCCCATCCGCCTCTTTCCAAAAACGAACAAAGAAAAAAAAAGAAGGGCGTGGAAGAAAGAAGCGTCTCCTCCCTCATGGATCCCTTTTCCATCACCACCGGTGTCGTCGGCCTGCTCACCGTCTGCTTCAAGGTCGGCGTCGAGCTTAAGAAGTTGCGGCAGGGGGCCAAGGAGGTGGGCACGACGGTGACGGCCATGTTGGCCGACGTCAACTCGCTCCGCGTCGTCCTCATCTCCATCGAGGAGTCGTTCGAGGAGCTCGACGCAACGGGTCCGCCGACGACGGGCCACATCGGCCTCCACCTCGCCCACATACGCCGCTCGCTGTCGGACGGCGGAAACAGCCTGAGCAAGGTCGAGCGCCTCCTGGTCGAGGTCAACAGGGAAGTGGCCGTTCTGGATGCAGCACGTCGCCACCTGCGCTTGAAGAACGCCTCCGACCAGCTCATGACATATCGCCAGGAAGTTCAGGCCTACAAGGATGCCCTCCAGCTGTCGCTTCAGACCGTCACCGTGTGAGTCTGGCCAACGTCGTCTCTGCTCGCGCCCTATTCCTATCATTCCGTCTTCTTCCTTTCCTTTTCCTTTCCTTTCTTTTCTTCCCTTCTCCTCCATTCCCTTCCCTTTCCTCTTCCATCTTCCTCCCTCCACCTTTGCTTCCGGTCGAGGCGCTGACAGAAAGGCGACAAAGCTTCGGCCAGGTCTCCATCAAGGAGGATACGACCCAACTTCTCGCCAACGCTGAACTCATGCATGGCGACATCAGTCGACTGGCGACCAACCTTGACGTCAAGCTCTGCGGCCTCGAGGCTCTCTTCCGAGCCGGCCGGAGGGAGGCCGACCTCGACACCGTCGTCAACCTGCGCGACTGCGTCCGCTCCGCCGCCAGTGTCGTCTCCAGCTCCGTCATGGCCAACGAGCCCAACGAGCCAGGCGCCGCAACTCTGCCCGACATGCCCGATTTCGCCTCCGAGCTGGGCGAGTTTCTGAGATTCGACACCGACTTTACCCTCAATTGGGTCCACAGCAGCGGCGAGACGTCAGAGTCTCTCCTTTCATCCACCCTCACCAACGCCACCCGCACTCCCTCGGCCCCTCCAGCCTTGGCCATCTTTCCACCTCCAGACGCGTCGTCGTCGATCCGAGGCACGGCAAAGGCTCCCGCAGGGGGGAACCGCTCCATACCGCTTCCACTTCCCTCGCCGCCGCCGAGGCGCAGCCTGGATGGACCAACGCAGAACCTGAACGATCCGCCAGCACAGGTGCCACGCATCGTCACGCCCACTCCTTCCCCTGCTGACGAGGAGGTGGACTTGCCGCAAACGACGATGGAAATGACGGCACCACAGCCTGAAATCGCCAGAGACACCCTCGTCCCGCGCCAGTCAAACCATAAACGCAAATCCTTCTCCTTGTCCGCCCTCTTCTCACCCCGCCCCAAGGAGCCCAGAGAAGTGACCGACAGGAGATGTGTCAGGACAAACCAGTCTGTTCGCCGCAAGATGGTCTTTGTCGGCGACGGCGCATGCGGCAAGACGTGCTTCCTTGTGTGAGATGACTCCCTTGTCAATTTCTGCCTCCCCCCTCCCCCAAGCAAATACTTACCATGCCTGTACTAACTACCGGCTAGTCGCGCATCCAAAGGAGTCATGCCGCATGTAAGACGGACGGCGGCGGTCCCACAAAACAATCCGCCCGATCCCCATGTCCATACCCGGCACGCGCTGACCGCAGACAGATATACGTCCCCACCGTCTTTGAGAATTATCTCGCCGATTTTGTCATGGACACGACGTCCATCGAGGTCGCCTTGTGGGATACGGCCGGCCAGGAGGAGTACGATCGTCTGCGGCCACTTTCGTACCCCGACACGGATATTTTCTGCATCTGCTTTACCATCGACGATCCCACGAGCCTGGAGAATGTCACAGAAAAGGTGCGAGACGAACAACACTACTGGCCGCCTAGCTCAAGCTGACGATGATCCCGTAGTGGATAACGGAGATTGAATTGTTCAACTCCAAAAGGTGCCCCATATTTTTGCTAGGCCTGAAGAAAGACCTACGGGATGACCCCAGGACGATTGGCGAAATGATGCAATACGGAGGGAGCCCCATCTCGACGAGCAAGGTAGCATGACCCTCGACCTCACCTCGTGACCGGCTTTGGGAGGCATTCATTCTTTCGCACCAAGAGACCCCAGCATTGGGCTAACATGACCCCTTGACAGGCCGAGACTATTCGACAAAGAATTGGCGCAGAGGCCTATTTCGAGTGCTCGGCCAAGACGGGCGAGGGTGTGGTAGAGGCCTTTGAAGGCATGTTCAGGTCCTACTTTCGAGTTACGCAGGAAGTTCAGTGGCAGCCGGTGCAAGAGAAGAGCTCATTCTGGTCTCTTTTCTGGTAGTCGCTTATCTGATCCGAGCCGTGAGCTGCCCGCATCTGCCATCAAGAGCAGCCAAGGGCAAGCGACAAGGGCAACAATTATTTGATCCTTACGAGTCATGGACAAGCTGGCGGGCATTTGCGGATGGACGAGATCCCCCACAGTTTGGCATATGTTGTCATTTGAGACATGATTCGAACAAGGCGTGTGTGATGACATCGCCGCCCATGCATTTACATGTACACGGAGGGCACCCTCTCCCCGTTGCGTGACGAGGACGAAGGACTACTTCAACTAGTGCCCATCTGGCCCCACACGGACCCGGCCCGTCCCGTCCTACCGGATTAGGCATCTTGGAGCAAGGCGTAGCAACGACGCGGAGCATTTGAACAACGCCTGATGCCGAGTGAAGTTCTACTGCTAGTTTGGTTGAGTCACTGTTGGTTTTAAGGGAGGTGTGTGGTGGCTGGTGGAATACGGAGGATTTTTCTGCTCGACTGCCAATATAGGCCGTTCGACTCGATGTCTTTGCCTCACGTTACCGTGGCCCGCCATGGAGTGTCCCCCATTCTGCTGGAAGATTCGTATTGATCAGCCCATTGGATTTGGTATGTTCGGATAAAAGACATGAGCTGAGACATGGCCACCGTCAAGCTTTCCTCTCCCCCAACCAAGGCATCTTGATTGGCAACACGAGCGCGAAGACGGCGATTGGCACCATGTCGCCACGGAGAGTCGGAACTTTGGATACACCCATCCTAGCTTGATGCGGCATGTCCACGGTGCGGAACGATTTTCCATCACGCCAAATCAATTTCCTTTCTCGTTGCAGGAAAAAATGAGGTTCAGGGAGTGGCGCGAAGGTTGTGGAAACACCGACAGCTCGCCAGGTACTCCGGACCTGGCCCGATGCTGAGGCTACTCCAGTGGAGGAAAGCGGCAGTGGCAGCAGCTCTCTCGCCCTGTGCCAATGCCATCAGAATGGAAATAAATTATTCTGCATGTTCCAGGTGGCAAAGCGCTGTGACCTAGTGTTTACAAGCCCCCGAGACCGACGGCTCCCGCTGAGCTGTTCAAAACCAGACCTTAAAATGAGTGTCAGCATGGCGGATGGGATGAGAGTCCTACGAGGAGAGGAGCGGTCTGCGAACCGGACATCCGAGGTGGTGGAGAGTAGGCTGGAAGACGGTGGAGAGTTGAAGCTGATGGGACGCTGGACAGTCAGGAGTCTGAACAGAATGGCCCAAAATAGATAGGTCCGCACGGTATTAGCGTCCATCACGAATGGACCCGAGAGAAAACGACGTTGCTATACATGCAGAGGCGGCTGGGGGACCATCACAAGGAAGTTTTCTGGCTGTAGGCTCAGTCGGCACCGAGAGAAGCGCGGCGAATGACCGTTGTCGACCCCATAAATAAAATATTTGACATTCTGAAGGTGCGAGAAATTAGCGAGAAATTGAACGTGTTGGACCCCCCGTGGCCAAGGCAGATGCGTTTTTTTTGTAGAGTGCTGGTGGGGTGAATGGAGCGTGCTGAAACGTCAACATCTCCCGTCACATCAACCTGGTCACTGTGTTGAAGTGTGTTTCTTCAAGGTCGGCATCGTCATCGGAAGGCGAAAGTTGTGATGACAGGAAGATGGATGGGGGCGAGAAGGGAGAGCTGAAGTCGATGATGAATTGCCATGGAGCCTGATCCGAGGGTAGAAGATGGGGCCCGGCTCTCTCGCGGTCGAGAGTTTGGCGTGTTCAGGCTGTACTCGTGGAGCTGCCCTCGTTCCTTTGCCATGGAGCGTATCCAGACTACTGCATACTTACGTGCACGGGGACGGGTACGATGATGGGTGGTGCGATACGAACGACAGATGTGACAGTGCTTCCCAGTATCCGGGAATACTGTGGGGAGGGCCCTCGACAGGGACGTGAGAGGGTATTCTGGTATAGAATACGGAGTACACACAAGCGTGTGTATGTATGTTTGAGACCAGAGTCGACGGATCGATGATTCGAATCTCGATTGTTTCAGTAAGCCCCCCCACTATTGAGGGAGGAAGGCGGATGTGCGGACGGTCGAATACTGCCGCAGTGTGTAATCTTAATAATGCAGGGACCGTTGCCTGGGGTCGGGGTTGGTTGTGACGGCATCGTTGGTTGTCGCATCGACCACCGTTGCTGCGTGCATTTACCGCAGCGAAGCGAGGGAGGGTGTGGAGTTGCGTTGGGAGGTGTTCACCAAGATGAACTAGTATGATGAATGGAGCTCACATGTACTCCGTACTTACTGTACAAGCACTGTATGTACGGAGTAGTTGTACGTACTTTGCACTCGTACTGTATGAGCTCACATGTACTCTGTACAAGTGCTGTATGTACGGATTGGTTGTATGTACTTACTTTACACTCGTCCTGTATGAGCTCACATGTACTCTGTACAAGTGCTGTATGCACGGATTGGTTGTGTGTACTTACTTTGCACTCGTCCTGTATGAGCTCACATGTACTCTGTACAAGTACTGTATGTACGGAGTAGTTGTATGTACTTACTTTGCACTCGTCCTGTATGAGCTCACATGTACTCCGTATAAGTACTGTAGTACGGAGTACTCCGTACAGAGTAATAATTGTACTTGTGTACTTTGCACTCGTACTGTATGTAGTCTTGCTCTGAAATACTGTACATGGCAAGAATCAATGCAATGCAACTAGAACTGCAGTACGGAGTACGAGGACAAGTAAACGTACGCCGTATTACTCCGTATGCCAATTTGAAGGATGATACCACAAAGAAATATACAACTACGCACATGTACCTACATGCAGTCATACAGTAATTAATTGAATACTCCCGCGCATTAAGGCACCCTGCAGCATTGGTACAAGTACGTTGTTGGGTGTTCTCCGTACTCCGTACTGTACAATTTAATATGTGGACAAGTACGGAGTACTCCGTACATACGCAATTATCAACGCAAGTACTCCGTACTTGGTACGCAGTGGTCCGCAGTAACTAGGAGCTTGCACAGGTACAGAATACTGTACATTCTCACGACTACTTGTGCATGTATACGGAGTAATACTGTGCGGAGTGCGGAGTACACATGCAGGTGCTCTCGAGTTTATGTATTGAAAGTACAAAGACGGAGTACTCCGTAGGTGTTGTACGGAGTACTTAAAGTACAGTATAGTACATGTAGATAAGTACTGTAAGTACTCCGTACAGCTGCTTGCCTTCAGGTGTATGTATGTACGGAGTACGGAGTACAACTACTGTAATGAGCGGTTCAAGTGTAGATGTACTTACTGCAATTACTTACACATGTACTTGCACCTACATGCATGCACTCCGTACCAAAGTGGTATGATTGGTACCTATTTGTAGAAGTGTACCTGCATATCCGTACCTGTCAAGGGAGGAAGGAGCTTGGAAGCTGGCCAACCAACAGCCCTCAAGGGCGGCGTGCACAGACAATGTCGCGCCAGTTGCCGGGCCGACGGCTCCCGACAATGCAAACATCCCAACATGGCATCCCCACCGGCCGTCGGTGGAGTCCCTGGAGAAGCATCTTATGTACAGCTGTATCTTTCCGCTCTGAACTCCTCCAGCTTCGTCCACGATCCCACGCCCACAATTCCACCTCTTTTTTTTCCTCTGAACCTCAAGCTCGAGCTCACGACTGACAGACGTCACCCACCGGAGCCGTGACTGCACAGAAACGAAGACGAGCGTCGCGAGAGGAGGGAAAGAATGCTCCTGACATCGCGCACGCCCCCTCGCCGTCAGATGTAAACAACACACGCCCGCCCGCCCACTCTCCCTCGTTTCCTCGTCACAGATCTTGCGATCCATCGACCCGTCCATTCATTCGCGGCGCCAACTCCGACCCCAAACCCGACGCCGTCCCCCATATCCCCCCCCCCCCCCCCGTTCCGCAATCCAGCGCACGGCGCATACCAGCGAGGCCAGCTGGTCGGTCGGTGCTTTTCCCTCAGCAAGCGGGCCACGTTCCCTACCGACTCGAGCACACCAGCCTACGGTCGTCGCTCGTTTTCCCTTTCGCTTCTCTCTCCCCGCGTGCGCGTCTGGGCGTGCGAACCGACGCCATGAACAACACCAGCTTCCTGTCACAACAGGTCAACAACAGCATTCACCAGCTGCATGCCTTGTTCGACGAGATCGGCGTGGCGAGCCATGAGCGCGAATCGCGCGAGGCAGAGGTGAGTGGCGGAGGGGGGCGGCTTCGGCGCCCGACGGCAGTGGGGGAGTCTCGGTGCTGACGCGGGTGCCGCAGCTCTTCAATGCCCTGTCGGAAGCGCTCGAGAATCAGGTCCGCATCGTGACGGCGGAGAAGAAGGAGATGGTCGACGAGGCGCGGAGGACGATGACCTGCATCCGCCAGATGGAGGCCTCGCTCGACAGCTCGAGGCCCCGACGATCGCACGACCAAGACGACGAGTTCCAAATCACATATCCGCTGAACCGCTGCCTGCAGGCACTGAAGGAGAAGAGCAGCCAGGTCGGCCGGCTGCACAGGGAGCGTTGCGAGCAAGTTCTGAGTAAGACAGCCAGCCGCAGAGGGCGCCGCCGAGCGTGTGCCGCTGCCGTCCGTCGCTAACGGAGAGGGTGCGCGCAGAGCTCGTCGAGGCGCTCGAGTCGTACTCGTCCCACCTCGAACCCGGCTTCGTCCGGATGGCGCTGCCCCCCACGGGCCCGAACCAATCGATCCCGCCGACCTTTGACCTGTCCCCGGCCTACGTCGACGGCCTCGACGGCGAGTTCACGCGCGTCTACGACGAGTACACGCGTCGCATCGCCACCGTCCAGTCGCTGTCGGACGACATCATCCAGCTCTGGGCCGAGCTCGGCATCCCGCAGGCGCAGCAGGACGGCGCCATCGTCCAGTTCTCGCGCGACGCGCCCGAGCAGCTCGGCCTGCACGACGAGGATCTTGCCCGCCTGCAGACGAAGCGCGACCGGCTCGCCGACGAGAAGAAGAACCGCGAGAGGCGGCTGCGCGACCTCCGGGCCGCCGTCGAGAACCTCTGGGACAAGCTCGGGGTCGAGGCGGCCGAGACCAAGACGTTCCTCAACCAGAACCGCGGCTGCGGCGTGCGGCAGATCAACGAGTTCGAGGACGAGCTCGCGCGGCTCCACGAGCTGAAGCGACAGAACCTACACCTGTTCGTCGAGGACGCCCGGGTGAAGCTGCAGGACCTCTGGGACGCGCTCTACCTGTCCGAGGACGAGATGCTCGACTTCACGCCCGCCTTCTCCGACGTCTACAGCGACGCCCTGCTCGAGGCGCACGAGCGCGAGGTGAGCCGGCTCGAGGCCCTCAAGGAACAGCGGGCGCCGACGCTGGCGCTCATCGAGAGGCACCGGACGCTCATCAGCGACCGCGACGAGCTGGCGGCCTCGAGCCAGGACGCCTCGCGGCTCATGATGCGCGGTCAAAAGGGGGAGAAGCGCGACCCGGGGAAGCTGCTGCGGGAGGAGAAGATGCGGAAGCGGATCGCCAAGGAGCTGCCCAAGGTGACGGCCGAGGCGCGCCGGATGCTCGAGCAGTGGGAGGACGAGTACGGCAAGCCGTTCCTCGTCTTCGGCGAGCGCTACCTCGACGAGCTCGAGGCCGAGGCGCCCAAGCCGGCCGCCGCCGCCGCCGCCGCCGCCGCCGGGACGCGGTCCAAGACGCCGGCCGGGCCGCCACCCTCGCACGCGAACGCGAACCCTTCCAGGGCCGGCGGCCACAGCCGGGCCAACAGCACCAAGTCGGCATCGGCCAAGGCGCCGACCACGGGTCACGGCACGCTGACGAAGAATTCCCTCGTCGCCCTCGGCAAGGGCAGCCCGTCCAAGATTCCGGCGCGCATGCCGCTGTCGAACATGAAGAACGGCAACAACTCGCCCGAGCGGCCGCGCGTCGAGTCGAGGGCGGCCTCGAGGGCGGCCTCGAGGGCCGAGTCGAGGGCCGAGTCGAGGACGGCGATGCACCGGACCGGTGCGCCCCTGCGGGCGCCGCCGCCCAAGATGCGCGACCTCGAGGCGGTGCCGGAGCTGGCGCCGACGCCGGCGAAGAAGCAGAAGCAGTGCATGGCCGACGACGACGTCTACGACGACGGCGCGACGCGGACGACGCGTTCCAACTCGAACCAGTCGTACCGCACGCAGGCGAGCGGCTACGGCGAGCAGCGGCCTTGCGACGGCCGCTACGACGTCGTCGAGGTCGGCGGGTCCAGGGGATTCCAAGGGTACGCGCCGGCGCCCGGGTCCCGGCAAATATCGAACACGTCGACGGTCGTCTCGGGAGGCACGACCGTCGTCTCGGCCGGCTCCGAGAACTGGGAGACATACGAGGACGCGAGCGAGCCGGAGCCGGATGCGTCCGAGGAGTACTACGCGAGGGTCCGGGCGGCGCGCGGAAAGCGGTTCGAGCCGGAGCAGTGCCCGCGGCCCGGCAGCCAAGCCAAGCGGGCGAGGGGGGTCCCGCCGCCGCCAGGGTACGCCGGGCCCGTCATGATCGAGCCCGACGGCCAGCGGATCATCTCGGGCAGCGAGTGGACCGACGAGGAAGTTTTCTGATTCGCGCGGCGTGCACAGCATGACCACGTCGTCGGACACGCAGCGCGAGCCGAAGCAGCGCGAGCGCTCCGGCCTCGGTTCTGCGTTTGCCCACCATGTTTCCACGTCTCATCGTTATTGCGGCCGGTGACGTGGGGGGGTGAGCGTCTCGGGCGGCGGACTGTACCTACATATTGCTTCGGCGTTGTCCCCTTTTGACAGTACCCAGATGGCACGGGGCACCTGGACATACGAGCCTTGGCACCTTGGAATGCCGTGCCTGCTTGCCATGGCCGGCGGGAAAGGGAAAGGGAAGGCCAGCGGGAAGGGGAGAGAGGCGTTCGGTTGGGGGCGTTGTTTTCTGTGCATCGAGCGACAACTGCAGTGTGCATATGTGTATGTGTGTATGTATGGAGGAGCCTTTGACGGTCTGCGAGCAGAAAATAGGTAGCGAACAGCCGATGCTAGCGAACAGCCGATGCTGGCGAACAGCCGATGCTTGCTTTCTCGCATTCTTTATCCCTCATCATTGCCCTCCCTCCTCGGGCGCCGACGTCTCCTGGCGTTTGGCTCTCGTGCATACCTCGACGAGAACGGCGGTGTCGTCGGTCGACGGCGAGGGACGAAGTGGCGAGGCTTTTCGAGGGCATTCGGATTGCTTCTAGTCGCAGAGTCGTCAAGGATTCGATGTTGAGCAAGGATGGGGAGGTGCTGGCGAGACTCTGGCGAGACTCTGGCGAGACTCTGGCGAGACTCTGGCGAGACTCTGGCGAGACTCTGGCGAGATGCTGGTGGTGGCGGTGGTGGCGGTGGTGATGGCGGCACTGGACTGGAGAATGGTAGGTGCTGGTGGCTGAGGTGCTGGCTGCTGCTGCAGGGGAGCCTCACTGGACGGAGTGCGTAAGTACATGGTAATATGGCGTGCTAGTGCTCCGTAGGTGGTTGGTTATTCGTGCTGGTGCTGCTTTGGTGCTGGTGCGGGTGCTGGTGCGGGTGCTGGTGCTGGTGCTGAAGCTGGTGCTGAAGCTGGTGCTGAAGCTGGTGCTGGTGCTGGTGCTGGTGCTGGTGCTGCTGGCGCTGGCGCTGGTGCTGAAGCTGGTGCTGCTGCTGCTGCTGCTGCTGCTGCTGGCGCTGGCGCTGGTGCTGCTCGTGCCGCTGTGGCTGCTGCGTTGGTGCTGGTGTTGCAGCTGCTGGTAGCTAAACGCCAATGAGCCGAATGCGGCAAGCAGCCCCCCTTGACCCCTTGACACTCTCTCCTTCCTACGCCTACTTGCGTACGACTACTCCATGCTCCGTACTTGCCCTTGGAATGGATTTCTCCCCATAGCCTTCATTTTCACCGTCAATTGTCCTTGACTCGACACCGATACGGCGCCCATGTAACGGCAACGACTGCCCCCGCGCAGGCCGGCGATGAATCCCGCCGCGTCACGGTCCTCGGGCTCGCCCGACAAGGCCGCCGTGGCCCTGCGAGGCGCTTCGCTCGCCTTCCAGAAGCAGCAGGCTCCGGCGAAGCCGTCACCGCCGTCCTCCAATGCGGCCATGACGGCCACGGCGGCGGCCACCATGACGGCGTCGATGACGGCCTCGACGACGACTACGGCCGGCGGTGGTGGCAGCAGCAGCAGCACCAACGGCGTCGCCCTCACGGCCGCCACGGCTTCCGCTTCCGCCGCGGCTGCGTCCGAGGCCGAGTCCCCCGCCCACCAGCTCGGTCGGCCGCACCAGCTCGGCAATTCGTCACCATCGATGGCCATGACCATGGGAGCCATGGCGGATACGCAGAGCCCGAGCTTCATCGCCGCGACGCTCGCTGCCGGTCGCAACGTGAGCCCGACTCCTCATGCCGGCCGCCCTCGCTCCCTCCCTCGGCCTCACCCACGCCCTCATCCCAACGCTCAACCACCGCATCAGGCTCAAGCTCACCACGTGCCGGTCGACTCGGAATCCATCGCACCCACGGGCTCCCTCGTCTCCCTGTTCGAACGGGGCTCCCACGAGCAGCCGGCGTTGGGCCGTGGCCCGGCGGCCCAGCGACCGCCCGTCCGGCGATACAAGTCGACGCCCTTGCGGGAGCGGCCTGAGACGCAGGTGGCCCCTGAGCATGCCGTCCAAGGTCTCCCTCCGCCTCTGCCTGCGACGCGGCAGAAGGCTCCACAGGCTCAGCACGCGACGAAGGCCTCGGAGACGGAGACGGAGCCGAAGCCGAAGCCGAAGCTGAAGCCGAATGTGAAGCCGAAGCCGACGCTCGGCACGGCCCCTCCACAAGCGGCACCGGACCCGCGGGCATCGAGCCCTCAGCCTGAGCAACCTTCTTCGAAGCCGAGGAAGCGGTCCTCTGGGGCGGTGCAGCCGCTGGAAGCATCCGTCATCCGGTCGACGCCCGAGCTGCACTCCCCCAAACCCGTGCGCCTGGCAAGACCGACCCTCTCCCCGACCGTCGCCCCATCCCCTCGTGCCGACCGCGGCGAGCTGCCTTCGACGATGCTCCCGGAGCGGGATCCCCAGAAACGGGTGGCCCCACCGACGCACCCAAAGTCCAAGGGGCAGCCGCCGACGCCGCCAAAGGCTCGGAACCAGAAGCTTGTCGTCGGCCGGTCGTCGACGACGAGTCGAAGCCAGAGACGAGCCAGCACGGATGCCCAAGTCGGTCCCTCGGCGCCCGTCGTCATCCCCTCGTCCCCCGGCGGGAGGAGTCGCGCCCTCGCCTACGTCTTCGCCGAGCGTGGCCGGTCGGCGCCCGGGAGCGCGTCGTCGTCGCCCGTGCGAGACGCCTTCTACAGGCAACACGCTGCCGCCGCACCCGAGGGTCCCCTCCACCTCGACTCGCTCGCCGACGCCATCATGGCAGGCTCTCTCGCCTCCCTGCGGCTGACGCCGCACAGCACGGGCAACACGCTCCCTCCGTCCGGCCTGTCGAAGCACCACCGGTCGTCGCCTCGCCTCCTGCCGACGCTCCGGCAGCCGCAGGCCAAGGAGGAGGAGGCGGAACGGCAGCCCAAGGGTCACCGGAGCAAGCTCCAGCGCGGCAAGCACGCCCACCACGAAGGCTCGCGCCGAAGGTGGCGGGACGAGCTGACGGAGCGGGAGCGGAAACGGTACGAAGCCGTCTGGGCGTCGAACCGCGGCTGGCTCCTCGAGCAGCGCGGCGACGAAACCGACTGCGTTGCCAACGTGGTGGTGCGCGAGATCTGGCGTCGCTCGCGCCTGCCCGAGGACGAACTCGCCGAGGTTTGGGACCTCGTCGCGAGCGGCGAGGCCGACGGTCGGCGCGGCCGCCTCAGCCGTCAGGAGTTTGTCGTCGGCATGTGGCTCATCGACCAGCGCTTGCGCGGCCGGAAGCTCCCTCGGCGCGTGTCGGACAGCGTCTGGGGAAGCGCCAACGGCGTGACGGTCGTGCGGCGGCCCAGGCCCAAGGGTCGGACAGGAAAGTAGCCAGAGGGCTGCGTCGGTTCCTACCCATCCGGTCTCGTTTATTTTCCGGCGGCCTTTTTGGGCACCTTCGATCTTGAATAACGGGAATGATCTATTTTGGAGTTGAGCATGAGGAGCGCAGCCTAGTCGAGTGGAAAGTAGTAGGTATTAATGGCATCACTAGCAAGAGCATACATGAATCAAAAAAGGAGACGTCACTATCAACATGCGGCCGTTACTCGTCATTCATCTCCCGCGCTCGCACACGCACACACACATCCACTCGCTCGCGTCGCTCTCCCTTCACCAGCGGCTCGAGACGTACGTTTTGCTCGTGCGGTCGCCCAAGGTGACGCTGACGTTGAACATGATCTGCTGCGGCGAGGACACGACGCCGATCAGGCTTGTCAGGCTCGCCTTGACGACTGCCCTGCCCCGGGGTGCATCGGTGGGCATGGTGATGAGCTTAGTGAAGTCGCGAGGTTGGTTCGACTGATCTGTGACGGGACAAAGCGCCGACGCATTAGCAGTCCGTCTACCGTGTCGATGCGAGTGCGTGAAGGGGGAAGCGGGTCCAGCGCACCCTTGCCGAGGCAAACGCTTGTGATGACGGTCCCGAGGCTCCCGGGATAGCCATTGCCTGCTGCGTAGCCAAAGGTGAGGGCGACATCGAAGACGCTCTGTATGAAATTTTCGCTGTACACCGTGACGTTGAAGGCATCGCCCGGTCGGATGGTGGAGGGGATGGCGATGCCGGTGATGCGGCCGTCGACGGCGAGGCTCACGAGGCCGATCAGGGTCGCGAGCGAGAAGAGGAGCGATCGCATGCTGCTGGGAATGGGCGGTTGACGTTTGACCGGACGTTTCTGATGAGCCCAACCCTTTGATGGGTCGTATATATGGTGCGCGGATGTGAACACCAAGGTGCGTGGATGTGTGTGTGTGTGTGTGTGTGTGTGTGTGTGTATAAGCTGCAGGCGACGTGCATCTACGTCGATGCGCAATTCGTGCGATGGATAGAGAACGGACGGAATGGACGGGGCAGTCTCACGGAGTGAGATGCGACATGTTTATTAGATCTGGCCAAACCTTGAAACACTTGCTCTCGGATCGGCTGGTGTAAGCAGCGGCAGGCCAGGCCAGGGCGACATCGCCGACCATGGAGGCACGTTGCTGCATATGCATGTATTCGTGTGTACTGCCGCAAGCACGGCCACGCACCTCTCCGCCGCAACAACCCATCTTCCCTGACGAATCGTTATCGATGCTTCTGTCATCGGTCAGCTTTGCGCGCTATGGCGTCGCCGGGAAGCCTAGTTACGGAGCGCTAGGCTCAGACATTGTTTGAGGGATGAGGAGGGGGGGCTGGCCACCCACGCACCCACCGATCCATGTGGCGAGCGGCCTTCTGTCGAGAGCTGTCGTGCTGATCTGGGCGGCTTCACCGGGACTCGGACCCGGCGCGTGGAAGCTGAGCCCAACCTCCTCGCCCTTCGAGGCTCTGCCCTTCGATCAAAACACCAAAGGCCGATGCCTTGATGCGACTCTCCAGCCACCCCCACGTGTCGCTCTCGTGGAGGCTACACGTCCTGATTTGTTCGCTCGCCAGTGGACGGTTGACGAATCGATCGAGGTTGCCAATCCGCCCATCGACCTCGACGAATGCGGTTATCAATCGAGACCTGACTTGCTTCCGTGAGGTCGCCGATCGGCCCCCGAATATTTCCTATTTGGGAATGCAATCGGGTCGACGTCGCCGCCGACCCTGCCTCGCCCCAACACCTCCTTCTTTCCTTCCTTCCTCTCTCCTTCCTTCCTTCTCTCCTTCTCTCCTCCAGCATTCCTTCCGTCCTTTCTCCCTCCTTCTTTCCTTCCTACCTTCCTTCCTTCCTTTTCTCCTCTCTTCCTTTTCTCCTTCCTACCTTCCTTTCATCTCTCCTTCCTTCCTCTCCAGTGTCGTTGGTCTTGCAAGTGCACCGTCAACCAATCATGGTGCGGAGATTACGTTCCTGGGTAGCGACTGCTACTCATTTCACCACAAGTCTTCATTTTCAATGCAACAACTCGATGACGCCTTCCGCTACCGCCTTTCGCCCTCAATCAAAATCTCCTCCACGGCTGCTCCACGTCCACCCCAACATCGACAGTTCCAACTCCAAGCCGAGTAGAATCCCCGCCAGCTGACATCGTCATCGCCCGCGATATCTGTACGTCGACATGACCCTTCGGACGCGCCTCCGTCCACCCAACCCCGCCGTCTCATCCCATCCAGCCTGGCTCAGAGCGCTCCTCGAGGACCAGGCACCTCCCCCGAAGTTGTTCGCCTGGACTCCGGCCAACCTCTCGCCGAGGTCGTACGAGTGCATGCCCCCCTCCTCGTCCTCGCCATCGTCCTCGCCCTCGGCCCGGCCCGCTGCCGATCTCGACCGTCGCATCTTCATCCTCGGCGTCGGTAACATCGGCCGCCTTTACGCCAGCCACCTCGCGCGCCACATCCCCACCCCGCCCCTGACGCTTGTCGTCCACCGCGAGGAGCTCCTCGCCCAGTGGCTCTCGGCCGAAGGCCTTGAGCTCATTCAGAACGGCGTCCCTACGAGGAACAAGACGGCATTCGACATCGAGTACTGGACCGAGACGCCCCCCGAGTGCGGTCCCGTCCGCGAGGTCGCCGACGGCGCCGCTCTCCGCAACCTCATCATCGCTACCAAGGCATCCGCCGCCGTGCCCCAGGCAGATCGACTGCGTCGCTACCTCGATGGCGAAAGCACCGTGGCCTTTACGCAGAATGGCATTACCAAGCTCTGGCCCCCCCACGGGCCCGCGTACGTGACGCGCCGATACCCTGCCGGGGACGCGCCCAACTTCCTCGCCTGCGTCACCGGTCACGGCCTCTACTCCCTCGGCCCCTTCCGAAGCGTCCACGCGTCCCCAGCCAGCGCTACCGTCGGCCCCGTCCTGCTGAACAGATCGCGGCACCGGGCGCCAAGCGTTGACTATCTGACGCGCCAGCTAGTCACGGCGCCCCTGCTCGCCTGCACCGCCGTCTCCGCCACGGAGCTGTGGCTGCGCCAGCTCGAGAAGCTCGTCTACAACTCCGTCATCAACCCCCTGACTGCCGTCCTGCGCTGCAAGAACGGTGCTCTCTTCGAGGACCCGCCCGCCAACCTCCTCTCCCCCGTCATCGAGAGGCTGCTTGCCGAAACTGGCAGCGTCCTGCAAGCCCTCGTCAGCGACGAAAGCAGCACCCCCATCCTCGAGACGGCCGACGTTGGCAGCCTCGAGTCGCTCAGGGAGCAGCTCAGCCACCGCTTTGCGCCCGTCCGCCTGCACAAGCTCCTCTACGACTTCGGCGCCACCGTCGCCGACAACGACAGCTCCATGCTGCAGGACGTGCGTGCCGGCAAGCAGACCGAGGTGCATGACTTCAACGGCTGGATCGTCGAAACAGCCGAACGGCTGCAGCAGGGACTCGTCGTTCCCACCCACCGCGCACTCGTCGCCCTCGTCGACAGTGCTACCGTGTTGACGAAAGAGGAGCTGGTAGCCCATCTGCTGGTCGAGTACGGAGTAGACGTATCATATTTCACATCTCCCACGTAAATCTCCGTTTGGCTTTATTTTCTTTTTCTCACCATCCGATCACACGTCGCCCGCCTTGTCGCCATGACTCTATAAAGACCGCATCTTGAAAATTAAATTATGGAGGGTATCTACTTATTATCTGCAACAGTCCCTGCAATGTACCCGCTCGTACAGCCGACACTACCTCCCCCCCGACCCTAACTCCCGCTCTTCCATCCTCCCACAGCCCGTCATGGTCTTCGTCGTCATCTTCATCATCATCTTTTCACCATGGCCGCTGCGTCTGCGGCATCTCCATCGAATCCGGCAGAGACGCTGCCTTCGGTGACATGGACTCCCACAGCTGCTCCGGCTCGTCGCCCGACAGCTGTCCGGCTCGCTCTCGGCACGCGGCCGGCGTGAAGCCCGAGCCGACCTTGTGTGCCACGATGCGCCATTTCTCGTTCTCGTAGTCTTGCAGCGCCTTGCGAAGCTTGTCGTCCTGCGAGGGGGGGTACCGGTTAGCCTGGCATGGCGGTGGGACGACGCACTCGATTCGCTTACCATCTCCTCTGTCCAGAGCGTCGTCTTGGCTTTGAGCTTGGTGCAGTAGCGCACCTGCAGCGTGCCCGAGGATCGCCCGGGGAAAAAGTCGGCAATCTGCTTCCACGTAAGGTTCTTCTGCTCCTTCAGCTCGATCAGCAGCTGGTCGTCCTCGGCCGTGAACTTGAGCTTCGGTCCCCGCGGCCGCGGCGCCGGCTCCGGCATGCCCGCCTGGCCGACCATGCTCGGCGCGCCGCCCATGTCCTCCCGCCGCATCGACTTGGCTGGAGGCCCGAGGTCGGGGAGGTGGTGGTGGTGGTGCATCTGGGGCCCGTGGTCGGGCGTCGTCGCCGCCGCCGCCGCCGCCGCTGCCGCTGCCTGGTCGTACGCGGCCCCGAGCGAGGTTGCCTGGACGCTGTCGATGCCGGATTGGTCGACGACGGAAACGCCGAGGTCGAAGTCGTCCGTCCGTGGCCTCTTCGCGCTCGGCGTGCTGTACGAGTATGCCGCTTGGGTGGGAGACGAGACGGCCCCGTACAGTGGCGACGAGACGGAGTTGGCCGTGCCGAAGTGGACGTGGCCGAGCCGGTGGTTGTGCAGGTGTGAGGGATCCATCGGGACCTGCGGCTTATGCGACGCCGGCTGCTGCGGCTGCGACTGCGGCTGCGACTGCGATTGCTGCTGTTGTTGCTTCTGGCTGATGCCTATGACCGGTCGGCTCGGGATATGGCCATGCGCTTGGCCGGGCGGCGTGCCGGCGTCGACGGGGGACAGCCCGGGGTGGTGGACGGAGTTCCGGTGCTGGTGCTGATAGGGGTTTTGCGTCTGCTGCTTATGGTGTGCTTGGTAGGGCGTTTGCTGTTGTTGCGCCTGCGACGGCTGCGCCGCCTGTGGGTGATGGTTGTGTTGATGGACTGGCGAGGTGTACGCGTGCTGTAGCTGGCTCAGACCGCTCGTGTGTGAACTTTGGCCAGCGTAGTCCACATTGTAACCTCCGACTCGATAGTTGTCCGCCAGCGTGACTTCGGCCCATGGGTTCCGCCAGGGCGAGCGGCCCTGAACGGCTTCCAGACTGGGAGATACTGCGGGTTCAATGGCCAAGATGCCCCCTCGGGCGTCGTCACCGGGGAAGTGGCGTTGTTCCAAAGTCGACGTCGACGGCGAGTGTAGGATCGACGTCGTGATGGCTGGAGGAGAATGCTACCGTAGTGCTCTGCTGTCTGTTGCTGTTTGTTGTCTTTGCGCTTGCGTTCTGGAAGGGCCAAGAGTTGGTTGTTGAAAGGAAGCAGGCAACGGGTTGATAGATGACAGAATGCAAGACGCCCACACTTCCTCCATACGCTTATACTTGTACGTAAATGATCACACACACTCACCACGCCCTGTCTCCCCTTTATCTCTTTCCGTCTCGCTCATACACACGCGCGCGCACAAACACACAAACACACACCCACCCACACAACAAGCCTGCTCCGTCTGCCGGTGTGCCTTGATGGGGCTCCCTTAGCGCTGGTGTGCAATTGTCCAGTAGGAGGAGCTCCAAAGGCCGGCGTCTGCTGTGGCGACGAACCAGGGTTGGGCTGGGCAAATAAGACTGAGGCAGTTATAACTGGTTCCAGCACGGACGGTCTAGACGCCGCTCCTCAGCCAAGGTTCTGGAAAGAGAGACGGGGGATGGGAGGACCAGTTGTGTGTGCGGGATATGTCGGTGGTTCGTCATACTAAGGAGCAGGAGTTAGGCTATAGTGCAGGGATCCAAGTCGATAATTGCACCAGCGGGACAGGAGACGCTTGTTGGCACAAGTACGAATACTTGCTGGACAGTACTTAGTGACCCGATTCCCTGACGAAGGTGGCAGCGATGGAGACACGAAAGAAGAGCCGGAGCCAGTGTGGATCTCCCTGGCAGGGTCTCCGTCTGGAGGAGATAGAGGCACACGACACGACAAGGTTCTGACTTGATCAGTTGTTCCATTTAGTGGAGGCATCTTTCTCCTTCGCTTCCGCAGGTGTGCAAGCACAACTACTTACCGCACACCTGCCATCACGGTACGAGTGCACCTACTTGGGCACCCACTGCAGGCGCATCAGGAGCGCTGCATGATCTGGTGCTCAACGGGCAGACATGCGTCACCCCGCCGCTCTCGCGGGAAATCCGGGGCTCGATGACTTGACAATCTCATGTCCGAAGCGGCAGGACGCCGGTGTAGGTGTGCGAGTACCTGCGGGCAAGTGTAGAAATTCATCAAGTCAGATGAACAGCGACCAGGGCCGAGGCGCCAGAAGCACCATGGACCGAGACTGCCGTGTGATGAGGCTGGCCCCTCCCCCCCCTTCTTCCCCTCAGGGCCCAGCTACTAGTAGGGTCTAAACGTTATGATATTCTGATGCGAGCCTGTGGAGACGAGTCTGGCCGGCAGGGGCTTCCAGGCTAGAGAAGGAGGGTGAACCATGAAGAGGGGGTATAGCAACCGGGGTGTGGAGGGGGGCATACCAAGCAGAGGGTCCAGCAGAGGGCCCAGCAGCGCGGAGCTAAAGGCAGCAAGTAATTCGACTCGAATCGTAACTATCCGATAGCAGGCAAGTACAGATACAAGAACACCACGCCGGTTGTTGGAGCGTCGGTGTGCACCTGCAGCGTCCTTTGCACACGAACGATGTACGTGTACATGTCCACGTAAAGTATTCTTACGCGTACTTACTTATAGTAAGTAGTGCAAGTAAGGCTCCTCGCGGGAGAATCGAATATCTGGTACCGACCCGAGTCTCAGGACGGGTGCTCGCTCGCACCCGTGCAGTTCTATTTTTGTAGTAATACATGGACATACGAGTAAGTGAGTGGACAAATACTTGCAAGTATTTGTCGGTGTGCATCTAAGTGATGTCTTGATACAGTCATTCGCGCTGCATCCCATCGACGTAGGGTACACTCGGGTGTGCGCTTTTCGTAAGGCGTACGTAAGTACGAGGTGTGCATGATAGAAATCGGCAGCGGCCCGCGCGTCGTTGGACTGACTGCGTATCCCACTGGCGGCCAGACAGGCCCAATCTAAGAAAGTAGGTGTGTATGGAGTGGCTCCGCCGCCAGACAGGCCGTCTTGAGAGCTCCGAGCTCGGAAAAACAAGGCCAGGAGTGATGCCTGAGTCAAGGCATTTCGTTGGTTTGTTCGATCAGATAGATAAACACACCTAGATGGCGGGTGGCAGTATTAGCGGCAGCAGCACTACTGGCAGTAGTAGCAGTAGTAGTATTATCAGCAAGAACGGAGTCGTGGGATGCTGGAATACTGACAATTACTTACCAGTGCAGTGCTGCGATCATGCTTAGTAGCTGCTAGTATTAGCACACACACTTCATTAATGGCATAACGAATAAGGAGTTGCAACTCCTTCCAAGGACGGACGGAGCCCAGAAGAGTTGGGCCGTGCGCCACAACCGGCGAGAAGGCGACTGACTAGCATGCTGCTGGGGGAGTAAGGGGGTGGAAAGGGGGGGATGTCTCTCGGCGCCTCAACCGAACTAATAGCAACGCCAGCCTTCCTGACGTCGCCCAATAAGGCAGGGTTTCCCTGCTTAGTGGCATCCTGCCTAGCCTGGGGGGGGCGGAAGTGTGAGAAACGGAAGAGACACCGGAATGGTAAGTTCCGTCGAGATGCTCCGGTATCTTGGTTGCCGTCCATGAGCGTAAGTAAGTACTTACAGTACTGTGCCGTACAGCAAGTAACAATACTCGTACTCGTGCTCGTAATGTTCGTGTACACCTACAGCAGTTGGACTCCGTACATGTAGGTGTACTTGCTCCGGAAGTAATACGCACCTTGGGATATTCTCCGTTTTCGGATGTGTCGTGTCTCCGTCATCAATCGCACACATTCGTCAAGAGTCCGGGCGGTGCATTGTCGCAGCGATCTTGAAGGCAGGCGCCCCTGCGGCGGTTCGGGATCCACGGCAACAGGAAGGCATGAAGGTTTCGAAACTCGAATTCGAGACGGAGAGGCATGAAACCGAGCACAGCCTCAAAACAAAGTCCGGCATCCGGTCGGCCGCGCGGTGAGGCTGCGACGGGTCGGGACGGACGGCGAAATTGCACCAACCTTGCTCTTACTCGCGCATCTTCTTGCCCATCAACTGATGGCCTCGCGTGAAATGAAATGAATGCTGCATCGAAAATCCTCTCCACCCCTCTCCCCCCCGTCATTGGGGGAGGGCGGGATAATCGACATGGAGGGACAAGCGCTGCGGGGTAGGGCAGGGCAGGGTAGGGCAGGCAAGGATGGGTGGATGCAGGCATCCCCACCAGCAGCGCAGCACCGCAGCACCGCCGCAGCAAGGTGCAGCTCTGCCACGAGTCCAGTCGAGGGCCGACTGGGACCGGGACCGGGAGAGTGGCGAGGACGCGGCGCGGGCGACCTTGAAGGCCTCCTAGGAACCTGGAAGAGCAGCGTAGCAACGACGGCGACAGGGCAGCAGGGCGGCAGGGAGGCAGGCAGCAGCAAGCAGCAGGACTCTCTGAGGAGACGGATCGACTGACTCTTCCCAACTCTCTCTCTCTTCTCTCCCCCCGCAGGGAGCAAAACTCTTTCCATTTTGCCGTGCTCGCATTCGATAGGCCCATTCGACGGGGCAGACGCCGCGTTGTTTTGTCCATCACCTATCGGTCCGTTGTAAGGTCCATTGTCAAGATCCGTCATGATCCGTCGTCATGATCCGTTGTCAAAGCTCCGTTGTCGAGGCCGTCTTCAAGGTCGTCGGTCGCTTTGTCAAGGTTCTCGTTCCCTTTCGTTCCTTCGCTCAAGGCCATGGGGGGAAGGAGGTTGAATCAAGCCACCGATGCGGCGGTTGTTGCCTTAGGCCATGATGCGAGTGCAGGCACAGACATTTTTGCTTTAGCAGGTGCACATGTACAACGTACTTGCACCTACAGCAAGTACTTGTTTGCTGCAACGTACAAACGGAATAAGTACACGTAAATTTTGACTTGCCAGTATCATCTACTTGGGTACAGATTGGTTCTGGAAATACTGTACGAATACAGTACTCTGTGCCGAGGGAAATAGAGCACATGCAAGTAATTACAACTACTTACCTACTTGCACATGTTTTCGCGGGTGTCGTGTTCAGTCACTCCTCTGGTAGGATATGTACTTACTTACAGCACATTTACTTGCACGCACTTGCAAGTCGGAGTACTTACATGTACCTAGGGAACAAGGACATTGTGTTCATAGGATTAGAACTCGAGTATTACGGCTTTGCAAGCGCACATAAAGTACAACTGCAATATACTTAATACTTACCTACCATGCACGGAGCACAAGTACACCTACCCTGCATGGCTCAGATCATTGTGCAGTGCACTACTCCGGGCCGCAAGTAATACTACATGTACAAGTCCTCGGTCGGTACGGAGGATTCGGTACAGTACTCCGTACATGTACTCAACATGTGAATCATACTGGTAGGATGTATTTACAGTCAGTATACAGCACGGAAAATGGAGCAAGTGTTGGTAAATACAGCACATGCAAATACTTGCCCTGAACATGTACCAAGCACTTGCGTACACCGTTCCTAAACAATACTGTATTTTACAACTACAGTACAGAGCATCTACAGAACTTCGTACCGGGATTTGCCAGTATTTTCATCAAGCACCACTCCGCACGCCACCTAGCTTGCTTGCGAGCGCTGCAGATGTGTTGCATTTACCGAGCAACTACGGAGTGCCGGACTGGTGAACACTGCCAAAGTGCTTCACCTACTTTCACAACCAGTGCAATTTAGGCCTGCCCCTCCCCTCCGGCCCAGCGGCACAAAAGTACACGTACTTGATGCGGCTCGTCCCTGCAAGTACCTACTTACTTGTACTTCCTCTTCCCTTGTAAGTACAGTACTTGAGTACATGTCGGTAAGTACCATGTTATTGGTGGGGGTGCGAACAGGACAGACACAAACACTGCGTCCTTGCACCGCACCTATCAGTTAATTAATTAGTGTACATGTACTCCGTAGTTACTCACTTACTGTACTTGGGTGCTGTACAGCAAGTACTTTGCAGTACACCTACACCAAAGTACAACGTACTTGCAGTATGTTTTTAGTTGTATGTACACCTGCATGGAAGTACATGTACGGAGTAGGCGCAGCACAGTAAGTAGGTAGTGTACGGAGAAATTTCGGAGTACTTGTACTTGTACCAAGTACTGTAATACAGCAGTACTCCGCACTTATTACATGTACAGTACGGTAGGCTCTCGTGCCTCCAATCCTTGTGGCCGTGTCGGATATCTACCTAATCGATCCCTCCCCCTCGTTCGTTCACTTGCCTGATCAAACAGGCAAACAAGCCAAGTCATATGAGCATTACCCTCTGCGCGTGACCACCTGGCACGTACGGCATGCCCATTTGTACGAAGTGCTAGGTACCCAAGTTCTTGCATGTACACCCTTGCCGGGACGAACATGCATCCTTTCGTACTTGTACAGGTACGATTACAGTAAGTACGTACTGCTTGTACTTGAGTACTTGCTGGCATCGGCGCGGTACCGGTACCTAAGTACTGGCACCCTCGCTCCCACTTACCTAGTACCTAGTACCCTCCACCTCGCCGTGCCACACCCATCAGCACCCGTGGGACCAACGAAAAAAAATCCCGAAGCCCCGACCGATCGGTCGAGCCACGAGGCATCATCTCATCTCGTCGTCCGCAACCTTTGTACAAAATACCCAAGTACTTGTACATGTAGTGTACATGTATGCTTACTCGTTCAGCGCACTACAAGTACATGTACTTGCTGTACTTGCTTCATGCACCAAGTAGGTGTACAGGACAAATACCAATAGCTGTACTCTGTACTCCGTACATTTCCGGTATTATTCCAGGTACTCCTCCGTAGGTGCATCCCACGTCGTCGTTTCAAGTGCTCCGTGCTTGCACGAGTAAGTAACTTTTGGTTCTCAATAAATGGGAATGCACCTATACAGTAAGTACGGAGTAGTCGTATTACTTGTAATACGCAAGTACTGTAAGTCATGGTAAGGTGCTGTACAGTAGATTCTGGAGTGCTCGTAAGTATGGATACCAATCTGTCCAAAGCCAAACGCACCATCATGTCCGAGTATAAGTACATGTACATGTACACCTACAGTGTACACCTACAGTACATGTACAGCTACAAGTATTGTACAGCAAGTACAGTGTACGTACAAGAGCACATCCACAAAGTGAGTACTTAGGCAAGTACTCTGTACTGCAGTTGCAAGTAAGTACTTGCCTACTGAAGTGCCTGACTTAAGTACCTAGTACCTAGACCTGGTACAAGTGCTTACAAGAACAGATATAGTGTACGTACATGCCTAGTACACAACTACTTGCACATGATAGTGGTGCGCTGTGCTCTTAAGCGATACGGTATGCCGGTATTCGCGCTGGTTGGTCCTCGTCGTTTGAAGGGTCCGAGGCCAAGACTCTCCCAGCCACGTCTACTGTATATCAACCGATACTAAGTATATCCTTCCTGGGTTCAAGCCGAGGTGGCATTGGACGGTGCACCGGTTGAACACATCCATGATGACGAGTAGCTAGTTGTACACCTAGGTTTACGACTACACGCCAGTCGGCGGTCAGTCATGCATCCAGCCTGCACATGTACTTGCACCTACAGTACAAGTTTATTTGCATGTGCTTGCACGGGGCACCACACCGTAAATCTTGTACTTGGTACTTGTGTGTTATGTCGGTGTGCGGCGCATGTACTTTTAGGGATCCATGTACGGAGTACGGAGTACTGTGGTTGTAAGTACTTCCACCTACGAGTGCATGCTTACCTACAACTTGCACTCTTGCACCAACTTGTACAGCACAACACTGTACGGAGTACTTCCTGGACATGTAGGTGCAAGCAAGTACATGCAATCACTTCATCACATGTCCGGTTTGCTCGTACTGACTTGCAAGTACTGTACTTGTACACCTTCCAGTGTACTTGGCTGCATGTCCCCGCAGATTCGAGGTACAGAACTTAGTCATGCTACAGTACTCCGAACACCCACCTAGTGCCGCATGGTGTTCTACGGCAAATAAGTACGTACTTGCTGTAATACTTGGTAGTAAGCACTCCGTACTCCGGTACGGAGCAAGTACTCCGTACAAGTACAAGTATTATTACTACTTACAGTACAAGTATGTAATACGTACATACTGGACATGTAAGTAATAATTACTCCGTACTTGCAGAAGCGATCCAACGCCCACATCCCGGAGCAGAGCCGCACATCCCAAGCACATGTACAGTACGGAGTCCAAGTTGGTGCAAGTGCTTAGGTGTACATGTTTAGTTGTACTTTTCTACTTACACAAGTACGTTGTACACCTAGCGCATCATTCGTCCATCCACCAGGTCAAGCAAATTTTGTGCTGGAAAATACTGTTCATGTGCAAGTACATATCCTCCGTAACTGTCACGTCCATGTACATGTGCAGTGTACCGTAAGCATGTAACAGTGTTTCTCCGTACTCCGTGATATGACCATGCCGTGCTTAGTACTGCTTGTACCTGTACAGTACATTGCACAGTTCTTGTAAGTGCACGTAAGTACAGTAAGTACATGTGCAGTACGGAGTACTCTTACGTGGACATGCGCATGCACTCGTCGTCCGGAGTACATGTAAGCAAGTGCATAGGTACTTGCAGTAGAAAGTACTCCCTACAAGTAAGTACTTCAGTACACGTACTGTAGGTGGAAGTATAGTACCTGTTCTACTGTACTTCGTACCGACGGAACTAAACACTGAACAACCCAATCTCCTGTGTTTAAATGTGCTGCAAGTACAGTACTTGTGCAGACAGGAATCTGGTTGTGAGCAATACCTGCAAGTTCTCCGTACAAGCATTCATACCGCGTGCAAGTACATCAGGTGTACCGAGTACAGGAGGACTTGGTCGAGCACTAGTATGGAACGCGTAGTACGAGGGTAAAAGACTAGTATGCTAGTAGTAGTAGAACTGTAAGTGACCACCTAGCGTCCCCATCCACTCCGTCCATTCCAGCAGCCCGATGGATCATCGTACTCCGCGACTCGTAAATAACCAGTGCACCACAGTGAAATGTGCACGTGTGCGCACAACCGTCCGATGCCGATTGTGTGTCGTACGATGGGCATCATTTATCGCCAGCTCATCCACCGTCTCCCCTCGCCAACGCTGCACTTTGCACCCAGCCCATCTATCATGATACGTACTTGAGCCCACGGAGAGTTACTGATTGTCCCCCTCCTAGACCTACTGTACGTGCAAGTACAAGCACGAAGGTGTGCTGTGGGACGAGCATACATATCTGCATGTATAAGTACAAGGATTTACTGTCAGTACTTGATATTGGTGCATTAGCTCGTTGCACACTGTACATGTACTGTACTTGCAGCAAGTGCTGGAAGCAGCTGTAGCAGGTGTGCTGTAATTACTCCGTACCCCGTACCTATGAACGAATACCCGTACTTACAACTACCAGGTAGTACTTACTTACATACAGCAAGGTGCACCGAGTACGGAGTGCAAGTACAGTACTTACGAGGCATTGACATCCTGGCAGACAGCGAGGAACCGTGCAAGGACGAGGGTGGACAAGTACAGCCAAGTACAAGTACAGTGCTGTATACCTGCAGTACCAGGCACATGTAAGTACGGAGTACGGAGTAGTTGTACAGTACTTACGAGTACGGAGTAGTTGTACAGTACTTACGAGTACGGAGTAGTTGTATTGATATTACTCCATAAGTACTTGTGCTTGTACTTATGGAGTACTGCTTACAGTACTGTACACGCAAGTATTGCTTCTACCACAGCCACACTTGCCAGTACTTGCAAGTGCATGTCGAAACTGCTGGAAATGCACTACTTTCATCTAATTACAGTAAGGAGGACGATATTACATGTATTCGTACTCGTACATGTAATACGGATACTGTAGACTTGTCGTACATGTTCTCGTAGCTGCGAAAAACTACGAGGTACAAACTACCTGAAAGTACTGCTGGCGGAGGCCGGTCTACGTGTACATGTACTTCGTACTTGATTACTGGTACTCCGTACTCCGTACAACGCACAGATGCCTCACCCTCCTGCAGCTTTCTACGCATCACAAGCCCGTTTCGTGGGTCCGGCTCCGCCCAGAACGCATAAACGTTGTAATTATTACTTTTCCTCCCCAGCGTTGCACCACTCGTCCATGTCCTCGGAGTTGAACAATCGCCATCCTACCCGTAGGTGCCGCACTCGCTCGTTTTCGCCCCCCCGTCCCCCTCCAACTGAATCAAGTCGGCTCGAAAAAAATACTCGTGCTTACATGTACAGCACAGTAATACTTGCAGTACTCTTTCGTGAGCAGCGTGAGCAGAGTTCCATGCCCCTCCCAACTGGCCTACTGTACTTGGTACTTAAGTAGTTGTTGTACTGTACTCACAAGACTCATAAAGTACTGCAAGTACTCCGTACTACTTGGTACTTTGACTCCAGCCAAGTAACAAGTACTTAGTGTCCAATCTATCCAACTATTATTACCTTGCTAGCCAGACGAGTCGGTAATTAGTACCAAAACATCGCATATGCCGCTTTCATCCATCGCTGCTTTCACCACCTCGTCTACTTCTCCCTGTTCAAAGGGCCGGATCAACATCATGACTAGGAGTAGCGTGCCTGTAGTCCGTTCTGATCCGCGTCTCTCACCCACTGTCTCATGCTCCATCGTCTCGCCGCAAACACAACGCCCAAATGCCGTCACGCGACGCACGCGCACGCACACGCGCACGCCTGCACGAGCATGACGAGACGCAACGAAACCCAGCACGCGTCTTCTGGCTTTCCATCATCTACCCTACATGTCCGCCCAAGCATATGCATGCTCATCATGACCCCATTGATCCCAACGCCGGAAAGAATACCAACCAAAACACACCGGCATGCACGCGCGGGCCCGTCTCATCGTCGCGAACCTCACCTCGCCCCGCCGCTACCTGCCGCCCGCGTCGTCGGACCCGACCTACTCAAAGTTGTCCGCCCTGTCGACCCAAATGTCTTCGAGCTCCGCGAAGCTCTGGAAGTGCACCGGCCGGTGGTGGTCGTTGTAGAACGGCAGCGGCGTGTCGAGCTTGACGTGCACCGCCTTCTTCTCCATGCCCGCAAACGTGCTGCCGAGGAAGCTGTAGTTCCACCGCCCGTCGTCGGGCACGAGGAAGAAGCCTCGGAACCTCGGGCTCAGCAGCATCTTCCGCTTCTCCCCCATCGTATGCGCAAACCCTTGCGGCTCGTTGCTCTGCGTGTCCTTGTTCTCCGCCCCCCATCTGTACCCCTGCGGCGTGAGCCCCCATGCGGCCATGGAGACGCTGCCGGGCATGAAGGACACCGACACCGTCACCGTGTTGGTCTTGTCCCACGCCTCGTGCGCGTCGAGCAGCCGCGCGTGCTCCGTCACGTCCGACGGAGACATGTACGGCAGCTCCGTGCCCGACACCGTGTGGATGATTCCCAGCGGCTCGAGGTCCTCGAGGAACTCGCACCTCGGCAGCTGCTGCGGCAGCTGCACGTTGCGCAGCCCGCCGATCTGCGGCATCATCACGATGCACCGGATCTCCTTGACCAGGTCGTTGTCCGGCGGCGACGCCCCGTACAGATAGCCGGCCACCTGCACCCTCAGGTCCGCGATGGTGATGAACCTCTTGATGATGTTGTTCGGCATCACGTACGTCATCTCGTCCGTGTCCGTGTCGACCGACGAGATGTAGATGTTCTTGGTCCTCTTGTGCAGGTTCGACGTCGCGAGCGCTCGCGTCCGCCACTCCGTCTTGGACGCAAACGTCTGCTGCTCAAACTGCGACGTCGTCGTCACGATGATGTCTTCGCCGTGCACGTTCTGCGTCTTGGTCGTCACCGCCGTCAGCTGCTGCTGCTGCTCCTGCTGCTGCTTCTCGATCTCGGCCGCCTGCTGCCTCTGCATCGACGGCGCCGAAATCTCCATGCCCAGGATGATGTCGCGCACTTCGCTGCTCGTCAGGCTCGACACGTTGACGCTGTTCTTCTTTCCGTAGTCGTTGAGAATGAGGTCCCGCAGCTGCGTCTCCACCTTGATCCAGTCCTCGTCCGACATCGACGGCCAGATGTGATGGTCGAGCGTGACGATGGTCCTGTCCGGTCGCAGTATCAGCTTCGACTTGTCGGGGTTGACGTGCAACGCTCGCAGGATCAAGATGAGACGGGAAAAGGCCGTGTAGGACGAGATCGACTTGAGCCACTCGTCGTACAGGTTGAACAGCACCATCTGCGGCTCCGTCGCCCGCAGGATCATGTCGCCCAGCTTTTCCACCTTCATCGCCGCCTGGAACGGCAGCTGCAGCTCCGACGCTCGGATCGAGATGTTCGGGAAGTCGACGAGCTGCACCTCGAGCGGGTCCAGCAGGCCCTTGCGCGTCACGATCAGCTGCTTCGGCTGCTCCTCGACCGGCAGCGACCGGATCAGCGCCGCCACTTCCTCGGCCGTCTTCCACTTGGCAAGCTGCCCGAGACGCTTCTGCCCGGCCCAGACGCTCGTGTGGATGATCTTCAAGAACAGCTGTCCCGTCCGGGGGTTGAAGATGAAGATGGCGCCGTTGATCGGCTTCGTCGTCAAGTTGCCTTCGAACGTCTTGTGGATCGTGACACGGTACACGTTGGTGTCGTCGATGAAGAGCTGCGTCTGGTTGCTGAAGAGCTCCGAGTAGTTCTGCGAGTTCAGGAACTCCTGGTTGCTTTCCGACGCGTACAGCTGCAGACCCTTGCGGATTCGCTCGCGCAAGACGTACAGCGCAGGGTTGGCCTTCATGATCTTGGCCATGGCCTGCTGGATCAGGAGCTTCAGACCCGGGAAGTACATGCCAAAGGCCGCGTAGAGATTGTACGCAAGGTCGATGCCGATCATCAAGCCGGTGGCCGACGGGTAGATGCTGGCGCTGTCGGTCGTGTAGTCGAGGTATTTGGCCCGCGTGTAGCGCTCGATGTCGTGTGAGTCGTAGTCGCCGTAGCGCAGCTGAACGTCGATCCAGAACTTGTTGGTCGTCGTCGGCTCGATGACGTCCTTGGTGTCGTGCAGCTGCGACGGCCGGGTGACGTTCCACTTGTGGCTGGCGAACAGAAGAATGTCGGCACAAGAGCTGTTCATCTTGTACGATTTTCGCGGGTGAATCGTCTCCTTCTGCACAGTCTCGATGCCGAGCGCCTCCAGCTCCTGGTCAAACACCTGGCACAGGTCCATGACGACGGACTCATGAATCTTCTGCCACAAATGGGCTCGGAAGATCTGGATGAGCGAAATCTTCAACGTGGGGATCTTTCCGTGCAAGAAGATTCCGGTCAGGTCCAGTTGCACCTGGAAACCAACGTACACGTTGGCTCGGTTGATGGTTGGCGACCACCAAAGCGTAAATCGACGGTTGGGGATCTGGTTCAGACCAGACCTCTGCGCGTTGGTCAACTTCTTAAACTTCATGCTCTCCTCGAAACCACTGTTGTGGAGCACGAGGCAGTCATGTCGTAGGTACAGCTGGTCCTTGTCCACGCGGAAACCTGCCCACGGCGTCGGCTCTGATTCTTGGACGATGTCCGCCACGGCGAAGCGCTGCGTCTGGGCAATTCTCGACTCTTCAAGAAGATCAAAGCTGGGCGAGGTGAACAATTTATGCTGGCTCCTCGCCTTCGGATCAAGGCTCGCAAACTCTGCAGCCGTCATTTCGACCGTTTCGTAGAGGTCAGCGGCCGAGGCAGATTCTTTGTGCAGGACGAGGATATGGTTCGACGTAACCACGAGGTCTTCCTTGCCACCTCCGATGGCGATGCGATAGAGGCGGTCGGTTCCTGAGACAACGTTGAAAGCTCGTCGGGGTCCTCCGTCAGGGCCCAGAAGCAGATCGCCCTCCTTGACATCCTCGACTGCGACCTGCGTCTTGTCGTATCGAAGGAGCATCGTGCCGTTGGCAAGACAGGCCTTTTCCCAAAAGAGACCCTCCCAAGACGGAAAGCCGGTGGCCTTGAAGAGCGTGTGCTCAAGAATCGTCTCGACACCACCCAGGGCCTGGATGACGTCGGTTCGGTAGGCGTTCAGGTTCCACAGCTTGCCATCGTGCCTCTGGCTCGTCCACCAGAAAGGATTGCTCTTCATGAGCTGATACAGCTTGAATTCCGAACGCGCACGAAAGCCCTTGTCAAAGCTCAGCGTGCTTCGATCCTTCTGGAACAGCGTGTTGATTCTCGGAAGGCCACGGTCCCAGCTATCCTCGAGATCTTCCAGGGTGAGTCGACGGTTCTGCTGGTTCGCCTCCTGGCGCTTCTGCGAATATTCGGTCCAGACGCGTTGCGAGTCGATGAACTCGGCCTCCCAAGGAATAATGTAGCGGAAGATGTTGGGAATAAGAGTCTCCTCATCGTGAGTCATGCCGGCACGGTAGTGCGTGACGCCGGTGTCGGTTTGCTTGGACCAGCGCTTGTCACTGGCGGGAATCAGAATGTGGGAGCCCGAAATCATGCCCAGTCCACCCAGCTCCTTGGGCGTGTAGAAGACGGCAGGGGGGAAACGCGACGGCATCTTGGAGTTCAGTCCGATCTTGACGCGGGTCTGGATCTTGGTCTCACACTTGACGATCGTGTCCAGCAGGTCGACCGTGGATACGGCCGCCTCGCGGTAGTAGGTGAACAACGCGATGAGCGCGGTGTTCCACTTGTTGGCAATCTTGGTGAAGGTGGTCGAGCCAGACGACATGAGAATCTGGCGGATGCGGTTGTTGAACTTTTGAATGTCCTCCTGCGTGACTTGCAGGAACGCGTAAGCCGTCCGCTCCTTGGTCGTATTGTCCACAAGGGACCAGACGCTGTCCTTGACCGGGAACTCTTCGTTCTTGTTCCGTATCTTGGGCAGGATGCGAACTTCGAAGCCACACATTGAGAAGAGCAGGTTCGGGTTGTCTCGACTATACACGCTGACGAAGCTGTCATCCCAGTCAATCGTCGTGACGGATCGCGGAAGTCGGTTCTTCAGGTCCCAGAAGACGGCTCGTCCCAGATTCACGTCGTGTCGCATGAGGCGCATGCGAGAGTCTCTCGGCCAGCACTTCTTGCTCTTGTAGCCGATGACGTTCTCAAAGTTAGGGTCCGGCTGCTCCGTGAGGAACCGCTGAATGAGATCTCTGGACTCTTCGGCAGAGAAGCGCAAGAAGACCCAGATCTTGTCGATGTAACGGCTGTAGAGACGGATCGGGTGTCTCGTCTCCGTTTCCTGGTCTCGGAACTGCAAGAAATCGTTCGGGCTCTGGGGCGGGCCAGCAATCTCACTCGCCCGCTGAGGGCCGAGGAGAAGCAGATCCAGGACCAGGCCGTAGTACTGGAACACAAATGCGGAGAACTGAAGGCCACGGATCATGCCGTAGCTGTTGACGTGGTTCATGTCCTTGTACGTCAGCTGTACGTTGTTTTTGGCTGTGATGTAATCGGCCAAGTTATGATCCATGATCAATCTCAGGAGGGAGTTGAGCAGCGTCAGCTCCATCTTCTCGTAGACCTTGGACAGCTCCGTCTCAACCATGACGTTGCACTCGCCATTCGCCGTCTCCCACACCTGGCTTAGATTGTTGATGCCTTGCGCCCACTTGTAGGTCAGCAGGGGTGGCACCTCGGAGTCGGACGGCTTGATCCAGGCGGGGAACAAGTGTCGCTGATCAGCTTGGTACCAGAGGTACTGGTCCAAGTAGGCGTCGCTGATCTTCTCGATGGGTTCAATGTCATAAACGGGGTTTATGGTGTTGTAGTTGTCATTCATGTCGATGCTGACTTCCTTGAACGCCCGCTGCGTGAGCAGAAACCTCTTTATCCTCTCCAGCGTCGTGCCCGGGCTGTCGTAGGCCTGCTCGATCAGTGCAAGCTCTTCACGCTGGCTCTGGTTGAGACGGCCCTTGACGGAATACGCATCACGCAAACGCTCGAGGGCGAGGATGAGGATCTTGGTGTCATGCTTGTACGAGACGCTGGGGAACGGAATGGGCGAGAACTTGCGCGACTCAAGCCAGTGGACTGTGGTGGTGTATATGGCGACGGCCTCCTCGGAAGAGACGTATGGACCGTCCTTCATGTGGTTGTGCTGGCGCTCCTGCTCGGCTTTGAGCCACAGCCGCGTCAGTCGACCGACATTCTTCTTGGCCACCGTCTTGTCGACGGTGGCTCCGCGTCGAATCCGCTCGCGGTTGTAGTGGGCAACGGAGATCCACCAATCTGCCTTGGACTTTACGTATCGCAGGATGATGTTCTCGATGGGGGCGGGCAAGCCGGGAACTTTCCAAGGAATGTTGCTCTTCCAGCATCGCCAAGCCTCCGACAAGTGTTGCAGGACGGTATTGACCTTGTTCTGCTTGATTCCCTCGGGCATCATGTCCATCAGATCAGCCATGACGGAGGCACGCAGCTCGAGGTCAAAGTGCGACTCGACGCGCTGCTTGGTCACCGTCTTTGCGACGCCCTTGCTGTGTCGGCCCTCGAACTGTCGCGAGAGCAGGTTGCCGAGCCAACGCTCGAGAAGGGGGATGATGCCTCGCAGGAAAAAGAGCCAGACTCTCCAGGCAGGTGCCCAGAAGCCGCAGCCGGGTCCTTTGCCGACAGGGCCGGAGTTGAAGCGGTAGTAGATGAGATGCTTCAGGTCCTTGCACGTCCGAATCTGATGCATCAGCTTGTACTTGTATCGATACATGCCGGTGAGCTGTCCGACGTGGTTGAAGGCGTAGAGAATGCCGTCTGCCAGCTGGAAGGCGTCAATGTTGCCGAGGCGGTACTGGACTTGGGCATCGACAATCAACTTTGTCAGCCTCAGGATCTCTCGCATCAGGTGAAAGGCGTTGCCGAATCGAGATTTCTTTCGCTCTTTGGTGGTGAGGGTCTTGACTGGCTTCAGGTTGAAGTTGTAGTCAAGGTGGAGGTAGGTCAAGTTTTTGCGGTGGATCAAGAGGTTCAACATATTGAAACCTTGACGGCACACCTGGAGCCCGGCCTCGACCCAATCAATGGTGGTCTGCTGGAAGAACTTTGTCTGCTTCAAAGACTTGAGAAGGTTCTGCTTGTTATGCGCCTTGGGCGTCTTTTTGTGCAGCTCATTGAGCACGTAGTTTTTGAGCAGCTTCTGGTACGAAACTCTGACCTTGACGGGCGGCCGATCGGAAGGGGGGTGTTCTAGATACCACTGCTTCACGAGGGCGACATCCTGAGCTCGGACCATCCTGCCGGAGCGTCGGTCGAAGGGGAAGGGCGCCCACCAGAGCTCAATGGCGGATGATGTGTCCGAGTTTTCAAGATCTTCCTCTTCGAAGAAGGGCTCGACATCAGCCGGCAGCTCGAACAATTCGTCCTCGGGCTCTTCATTGTTGCCGGGTCCAAACAACTCGTCTTCGTGGGATATTTCAACGTTTTTCGGGGCCACTGTGCGCGAGGAGATGGGGTTGATGCGGCGGTCGAAGTGGAAGGTCGGCAGATCCGGGTCGTCGGCCCGGTTGAAGACAACCTGGGGAGAGGAATGCCATGAGAGGTGGACGCTCCTGGGTAAGGAGTTGTAGAGGAAGGGGTACGCGACGCGGAACTCGGTGCGGATAGGATTCCGGAAGATGATGCGATCGATGGCATTGAATTCGCCAAAGTCTTCGTCATTTGGGTTGATGTCCTTGTACAGGGGCTCGAATCGCGGCCCGCCAGGGAGGGCGACGTTGAGGGCCTTGGCCGTCAGGAAACTCTTGAGGTCGAAGAGGTGAAAGTAGTTCTTGTCGACGACGTCGGAGATGAGCGGTCGGCTGAGTCGAAACAGCGCAGCCATCTGGGGCAGGGTGAGATTCCAGGCCTTGTAGCTGGGACCGTTCACATGAGGCGTGTCGAGCAGAGGGCGGTGGTCGTAAAACCAGTCGTAGACGGCGTCGTCTTCTTCCTCGTTGAGCTCCATTTGAATGGGCTCGAGGGGCTCGACATCTTCGATGTTTTCGGACCAGGACAGCGGCGGTTCTTCGTCGTCGAAGGGCGGGAATCGCATGCGCTTGAAGAGTCGTCTGTCGGCCTTTTCCTTGCGCATGAAGGTCCACATCATGGCCCACTGGGCGAAGAAGACAGGTTCGATGACTCGAGGAGTCTCGTTGACGAGCGTCAGGCAGCCGTTGACGTGGTAGAGCACCTTGACCTCGCGGGCCGACTCCCACGGCATCGGCATGTTCTCGAGGAGCTTCAAGACTGCGTGCGGCATGAACTTCAGGGCGCCCAGGTAGCTCCGTTTGTCGTTGGTGAACCTCTTCTGCGAGACGTCGCCGATGTCTTTGACAATCTTGCGAAGATGCTCCGGCGGCATGTCAGCCTTCTGTGTCTGGACAAAGCCGGCTTTCCGCTTCTCCCCAAATCTGTTGCGCTGCTCCCGCAGCCATTCTTTCTTCTTCTGGGCAAACTTTGCGATGTGGGGATCGGAGGATGGGTGATAGCCAGGCGGTGGCGGAGCTAGAGGTGCTGGCATCGAGGGAGGGGGGGGTATCGATGAAGATGGAGGAGGCGGCGGAGGAGGAGGGCCCCAGCCCGGGGGAGGTGGTGGAGGTGGACGCGACATGATGGCTCACGAAGCGTGATCTCGCGATGCGACCAAGGCGAGGGAGGCAACCGGCGAGTCAAGATTCAAGCCTCGTCGAAGTAAATTTTTCTTGCCCAGAGCATATCCGCCCTCGCAAAAGCGCGCGGCGATGACCAGAGCCGGGTTGGAGACGCG
The DNA here is from genome assembly GCF_001625195.1 of Drechmeria coniospora. Classification (NCBI taxonomy): domain Eukaryota; kingdom Fungi; phylum Ascomycota; class Sordariomycetes; order Hypocreales; family Ophiocordycipitaceae; genus Drechmeria; species Drechmeria coniospora. The sequence continues at coordinate 11,181,362 of NC_054389.1, read as the reverse complement.
ATAGCAAGTGTGACTTGGTGGCAACAATTTTCTGAAGTTCGGACGAAGATCAGCTTAAGTTGGCACCTCGTGTATCCACTTTTGCATCACGTGATTCCCCTGAGAGTTCGGACAAGCAGCATCATCACCAGCTCCCAAAGGAAGCTGTCAGGAATGATCAAACAGAATGGAAGTATGCATTGGGATTACCTCTTTAAGTTTCTCCTGTTGAATGTACGTATGAGTTCATGTTTTCTGTTATGTGCAGTATGTACATGTTTTCCAAGTGGATAAGCTTGCTTTCATTCATACATCAACTGCCTAAGTATAGCTAGCCAAGACTGAGTTGTAGAGCACGGTCCGTACGTACTTGGAAGTTTGCCAAATGCATGGCTCATCTGTCCTATGAAAGAGTGCTTCAATTTCATTACACAATGTGGCAGATAACTACACGCCAATTCAGGCAATTTTTTTTTAAAGTAGAATATATCAATATGAATTTTGTCGCGTCATAAGGGAACCGTCAATCAGAAAGAAATCCAGGGTAGGTTTACGGAGTACTGTACGGCCAATAGACATGAAGTCCGCCATTACATAATCACGACGGAGATCCCAAGGTTCATTGCCAGCATCACGACTGAGTCTTCACCAAACCACATCAGCCGCCAGCTGCCACCGTTACCATGGCGCACCTCAGTACGACCCTCTCCATCCGGGGAATCAAGATCAATTGCTGACATACCACGGCAGACGTCAAGCCGGACCCGGCTCTCCTCAAGCTCCAGGGTGGGTGCTTTGCTTCACTTTGTCCCCGAATCTTGGACGACCGCGCCATCTAACTCAACGCAGCAATGAACAAGAGCCGACATCACCACTTCCGATGGACGCCGCGAACAGCTAGACTCTCCATTCTGTACGTGGCGGTGATCCCGGCAATCTTCGGGTACGTCGCGTACAAGACAGACGTAAGTGACGGTATTTTGGTGGTGGAATTGGACTCGGAGCTGACGACGGTTGTTCAGGGGTTGTGGGATCTGCGTGGCAAGCGAAAGGGAGACACCATCTACGAGCGATGAATGACGAGCAGGAAGGCGAAAGCTTTGTACATATCAGCCGGCGAATAGGATCAATTCGTGAAAGCACAGTACGCCTCGTATCGCCACAAAAGCCTGGTCTTGGGGTATATATTGAAACGCTGTCGCTGTCGATTTTCATTGTCGGAATATCTCAAATCACCATCTGCCTCCCCTCGGCCTCTTTGCCGGCGCGCCGGGCAATGTCTCACCCCGTTTCCACTCCCCCGTCAGCAACGCGTCTTCATGTGCCTCCCTCCATGTGACTCGGCCACCACGGCCGCCACGGCCGAGCAAGCTGCGAGGGGCGCGGCCGTCTCCCATGCTCATGCCTATGCCGATACCCGTACTCATGCTGGTCCGCCTCAGGCCCGATGCGGGCGCTACGGACCCGTCCGACAGCGGCGGAAGGACGGCGCAAGAGACGAAGTCGCCGATGACGAAGCGGGCATCGCCCAAGGTCCTCCCGACTTCATCCCTCGCGCTCGTGTCCCCCAACTCGGACGTCTCCGCCCCGGGGCCCCCGTGGCCGATGATGATGCTACCCAGGTCCTTGACCGCGTACCGGACCGGTGTGTTTGGCAGGGCGCCGCGAAGGTCCGGATAGACAAGCTGGAAGGCCAGCCTCGTGCCAACGGCCGGGTACGGAAGAGCCGACGGGTTCGCTGCGGCGAGCTCCATGGCGAGCTCTTTGAGTGTGCAGTTGGTCCACGTATAGATGGAGACGTGCGGAGGGAGGGACGGCGATGCGAACTCTTCGGGCCTGGTTCAGGGTTTGTGTAAGTACGAGCCAACATCGCCGCATGCGTTTCAGTCGGACAGAGGTGGAAAGCTACCGGTGGAAGGCCCCCGTTCGGTAGAAGAGTTGCAAGAGAAACGGCGGGGGGGGTTCGCGGTCGCTGTACTCTGCGTCGGAAGACATTATTGTAGCCTTATTCCTGAGATCTTTCCAGGGCTCTGTCTGCCTGCGTGCTCTTTGGAGATGATACGCATCGAGACGATACGCATCGAGACGGGTGGTTGTAAGTTGCCCCGAGCGAGGTTAGCTCGGCCTTGGCTTTGGCATAGTTTCTCCGGCATATACCCGCAATCGATAGCTACGGTACCCCCACGGCGATCGACTTTCTAAGATCATCAGTGACAGCTTGCCTCCAACAGTACCAACCAATACCTGCCTACCGATCTACCTATCGATGCATGCCTGAAGACTGTCTACTTTTCCATACTTGCACTCGCACTGCGCCTGAAAAGGCATATCCGCCATGGATTTTGCCGCCCTCATGAGCAAAGAGCTCGCCAAGGCCAAGGCGCCGGCCGCAACGGGTAAAAAGTTCCTCAAGCGCGCCGAAATCGAGGCTGAGCGCGAGGCGACCTACGCGACCGAGCAAAAAGCTCTCGAGGCCGAGCGTGAGTCGAAAGCAGCGGCGAAGCGCAAGCGCGAGGAGGAAGCGGCGGCCGAGAACGCAACCCGCGAGGAGAGGCGCCGTAGGCTCGCCGAGGAGTCACGACGGCGCCGCGAAGAGCAGGAGGCCGAGGAGGAGCGCGCCCGGAGGAAGCGCCTCGGCCTACCGGAGCTGAAGAAGACGTCGAAAGACGACGCAGGCGGTGACGCAGACGCCGGCGGAGAAGACTTACCGGACGAGGAGCTCGTGGACCGTCTGCGTGGGCTAGGGCAGCCGGCAATCCTCTTTGCAGAATCTCACGCAGCGCGGCTGCGACGGTATAGGAAGTTAACGACGATCTTAACCAAGGGACCCATACCGACGACGTTGATACTTGTCGAGGAAAAAGACATGCTGCTCGACGGCAAGGTGCCGACGGACCTGACGGGCCGCCAATGGCTGTTCCGGCAGCTCGCAAGCTACTTCACGATGGTCCTCACCGCGTACGAGCGGGCGATGGAGGCGGAGAAAAATGAGACGACGGCTAGCAAGACGGCATACAACGCCATGGTGCAGACGAGGGAAAACATGAAGCCGGTAGGTCGGCACTCTCTCTTCGGCCACCCGAGCATTCGCTAACTTGGCCATGGGCAGCTCTTTCGCAAATTCGAAAGCGGCGACCTCGACGAGACGCTGATCGAGCCCATCGTCGAAATCGTCCAGGCGATACAGCAGCGGCGCTACGTCGATGCCAACAACGGTTACCTGCGCCTCAGCATCGGCAAGGCGGCCTGGCCCATTGGCGTAACCATGGTCGGCATTCACGAACGTAGCGCGCGGGAGAAACTGCACGACGGCGCCAAGGGTCACGTCATGGGCGACGAGGTTACGCGGAAATTTCTCCAGAGCATCAAGCGCTGTCTCACGTTTGCCCAGGTTCGCTGGCCACCCGAGGACTTGAGGCAGCTGATGGGATGAGAGACGGATGGGGGCGATTTCTGGAGCGGCATGGGCAGGAGGCAGCTGGTACGATGGTTCGCGCAGCAGCACATGCGCTCTGCTCTGTAGAGATGAACGATGACCGCACGAGAGACGAGATACCCGCCAACTAGGACACTATTTTCATATTGCGCATTCATGCCACCCTGCTCGAGCAAGCCCGAAACGGTGGCTTCGGTGCAGGCAGGTGGGGATAAAATCCGGCCGTAGCATCGCACGCCCCGGGTGTTTTGTCTTTTTCCATGCACCATTGTCGAAATTGAAAGGCAGATGCCGTCGGTTCGCCGCTGCTCGATTCGGCCATCCTGCCAACGCCGAGCTCTGCCCAAGGTCAAGACTCGGCGGACAGTCGAGTGGCAGTGTTGCCCACACTACGCATGCACCGCGCAGGCGTCAACCGTAGCTTTCGACGGCACCGGCTTCTGCAGGCAGGGGGCGACCGTCCTCGTCGAACAACGCATCGCTGGGACGCAAGCCCAGCGTGTAGTCATGGTTAGCCTTGCCGACGATTTCGAGGCCCGCGGCGACGAGGTTTATGCGTCGCAGACGCTCCTTGGCCTCTTCCTCGTACCCGCGTGCGACCTCGAGAGCCTCCTTTTGCATCTCGGCTCGTTGGTCGGGGCGAACGGCGACGAGAAGCTAGAGGAACGAGGTCAGCTGACGGGTGCCACGGATTAGAGGCATGGGAAAGGGGCGCGAACCCTGTCCTTGGCGTCGATGCGGGCCATCAAGGACCCATCTCGGATCATGCCGATGAGCTCGGGCTCGATGGACTCACCGTCCCGGCCAAAGGCAGCCTCGAGGCTCTCGATGGAGACGCGGGAGAAGGGTGCAAAGTACTGGATGATGCATTTGGTCCGGATCCGGGAGTAGAGGGTGGGAAGGTGGTCGTGCAGGTGTATGTCGAGCAGGTAGTCCGGGCGAGCGGCGTCGAGGATGGACAGACAGCTCGCGTAACGGCCATTGACGAAGAAGCTTACGGCTCTGCGGATGTGGGGCTCGTTCTCCAGAAAGATGCGGAAGCCTTGATTGTCGAGGACGCGCAGCTGCAGATCCCGCCTGTCCATGGTGGCGAGGGCGGTCAGCGCACCGTAGATGGCGACATCATTAGAGCTCGCAACCTCGGCATAGACGGCCGGCGACGTGGACGAGTCGGCGCGGAGAAGATGCTCCGCGGCGGTGGCATAGGCGGCCATGCTCATGTAGGCGATGCCGGACAAGATTTTAGGATAGACGTTGGCGGAGTCATTGTCATCGGCGTTGGGTATGTTGAGAATCTTGGAAACGTTGGAGATGACCATGTTCCAGTCCTTGCGCTGGAGCGATACGATGGCGAGGCGTATGCCGCAGTCGACGATGTGCTTGGTCGACGTGGCATCCTGACGCATGCGAGCGTAGGCGTCGGATGCTTCGGTGAGCCTGCCGATGCTTTCGAGGTGTCTGCCGAGATCCTGGTTGCCCATCTGCCGTCCCGTCGTCAGCTAGGTGGTTCGGTGACGGGATGGACGTCGGCCAGGCGCTCGGCTCGGCGGTCCAGATATGCGCCTGGACTTACCCGAATGCTCTCTTTGATCATGTTGCTCTTGTACCGTTTGAGCTCCGACTCGAGTCGGGCAGTCTCGACGCGGTTGTCCGCCTCGGTTCGTTCCACCCAGCTGGCATCCCATGCAGCCTCGGGCTCGTCAGGAGCCGCAGCCCTGATGGATTCCCATGCCTCCTGGTAATGTGCGATATTCGATGCCTTCTTGGCCTCGGCGACGGCTGCCTTGAGGGCCTCGACGCAGAGCGGCACGCAGGTCTTTCCGATGAAAAGGAGACGGTCGAAGCGGGTGCGGCCTAGGATGGGGCAGACGGGTAAGCTCGGGTCGGCGTGGAGAAGGGGAGACGGGCGAACGTACCTAGGTAGTTTTGAATGTAGAGCTCGATGTCGAGCTTGGGCTGCGCTGGGCGAGGCATGTGCGTCAGCGGCGAGGAATGATGAAGCAAGGCGTGAGACGAGGCAGGAGAGGTGTTGTTGCCGCCGCCGTCCCTGCATGCGTGGTTGGCAGGGAAGCATTGAGGAGGAATGGAGGTAGGTAGACAGTCAGAAAGCAACCGCCGTGCACTTGCCTTGGACGACGACACCGCCATGCTCGTTCGCCTGGGCGATGAAGTTGATGATGGACTGGGAAGCAGCCATGTCTCGATCGACGCCGCCTTGGGCACCAGTCTGTGGGAGCTGGACCTATGCGGCTACGAGCATGCGTAGAGGCAGCCTCGTGACGGCCTGCGATGCCACTGGACTTGTTCGATCATGTATGGATGCACTGAGTTGCATGGATTCGTGGAGCGGGTGCACTGCGGGCGGCCAGCAAGTGAGGTCACAGGTGCACAAAGGTCGAAAACGAGGGGCAGCTATTAATTATTACCGAGCCCAGTTTGGCGGGGGCGCGCGGGGTTCCAAGCACAGCACACCAACAGTAGGCAAAGATGTAAGTAAGTAGGCGTCGAGAGAGCACAATGCCAACGACATGGATTCTCACGACGATGAACAAAGTCGGTGGACGTCGACAACGGCCAACGTAGTAGCCAGGGGTATCCAATGGTAGCAGACGAGCCGGTACTGCGATGGAACTCCACGTAACTTTGGCGTCGGTGATGCTGGGAATTAGGCCTTTGACATTGGTACACAAGTACTGTACATGTTGTCTGCAAGTACGGGGTACTAATATTAAGTAACTGCAGATACTAACACAAGTACACTGCAATAAGTACAAGTACGGAGTAAGACCTTGGACATCATATTTCTGCCGGAGGCTTTCACCGCCTTGCCCAACTCGGTGTGCACATAACACAACATGTGCAGTAATATTACTCATGCTGTACTCCGTACTCCGTACAGTAATAGTAATGTATACTTACTTCCGTATGAAGTTGTACATTGTGCTGTTCGCACGACAATGGGTATTATTTAATATACTCATTGCCCTGTTAATAATACATGTACTCCATACTAATACCAAGGCGGCTGACTATCAGTACGGAGCACAGCAAGTGTTCAAGTAGAAGTATTAATACGGCGTGTGTGTACTGTACAGTACCTCGGTGCATACGCCATACAAATACTTAAGCAAGTGCTGCAGCAGGTACGGAGTAATACTTGCTGGTTTAATGGAACAGGCGCTGCTAGTATGGAGCTGTTATTCGTGCCCTCTGTACTCCGTACAGTGCACATTCCGTCACTTGCACGTACGGACAGCAGATGATAATCCCACCAATGCAACACGAACAGTTCCTCCCATCGACCGACTTCACGTTGGCGCCCATGAGCTTCTAGCGTCCCTCTGGAGGGACAAAGCTTGTGCCCGTTTCTCGAGGCCACCTACGTACTATTCCTTGCACCTACCTCTAGCGGGTTAGTCGCTACCAACCACGCGGTGCGCACCTGGAACGTACGAGCGAGACGGCGCCCAAGTCCTGACTAGTGTCGCACCTCGGACGAAGCCTCGGCAACTTCGTCCCGTACTTGGGGCCATTCCCGTAAGCCAAAACGCCCGCTGGACGAGTCCGTTGTACGACCGACAGACGGATGGCACTGGCAGGATTCGGAGGCTCGGCTGCCGATCACACCCTCTCGAGCGCTCGAATCGACGGAATCGTGTTCGTTGGAGCGTAGGAAGTTTCGATTCGACAGATGGGCGTCCATTTTGACGGCTTTTGGACCTACACCTGCGCCGGCGCCTCCCCCCCAAAGATGGCAGGCTCGGCTTGCCAGAGACTTCGCTGCAGGTAAGACAGAGAGACCTGGGAGGTGACACAGCTGCACAGCCTCCTAGGTTCAATGATTGAGGAGGATGGGATGGATGGGATAGGAAGGGATCGCTGCTGTTTGTCGCAAGCACGCGGCAGCGGGCATCTTCGGCTCTCGCAGTCGACCAGCCGTGCACTTGAAACGAGGAGGAGTTCCAATCGCCACGGCTTTTTTTTCCCGAGGGGGCAAGAACGGAGGATACAGCTGGCCGATTTGTTATCTCCGAGCTTCTGCACTCCTGCACACACGTACATGTACGTGCTCGTACGCTCGAATGCGTCTAGCTTGCATTGCGTTGCACGCTCGTACGGCGTGCGTGAACGAGTAGACTCGACGGAGGACAGGAGAGCTGGGTCATTTGGCCTTTGCCCGTACCGATGGGAAAGCTCCATTTGGCCACTGTCACTAGAACTCAGTCTAGCAACACTCCTGGGATGTGGAAAGCGGGAGAGAGCGTGACCTACATGTACTGTACTATTACGTGGGTATCGACGACGAAGATCTCAAGGGTGGGAAGCACAGTATTCGTGGTGCACCTACTTGCAATAATGCGTACAGGCAAGGATCGCTGCCTTGAAACTTGCTTTGTCTTTGTGCTCATCTGCCAGCCAGCTGCCATGAAAGGCTTCGGGAAATGCGACCACCATGTCCTTCGCTTGGAAGCGAAAGGTATTGATTGGTATGTATCTGTCGGTACTTGTCTGTTTGTGACGCGCCAGCGCGTGCGTCATCAAGCCTTTGGAGGCGTTTGGAGTTTTGCTCGGGGGCGAGGAGAGCGAGGGAGGAATACTGTAGGTACTCGCTAGTGCCGTCTGCACCAGCACAGGCACTCCGGAATACACACACTCTGTACGTCCTTGGTACCAAGGTACTTGAGTGGCAGTGGCGGTGCGGCCATGCCACTACCCCAAACGGGCCATTTGAAAAAACATTACTGGTCCGAATACGAGCATTGCACGGAGAACTTGCCCAAGTACTAATACGGAGTACAGTAAGTAAGTATACACTAGTACCTGGCGGAGTGCGGAGTACCTCGCCGCCATATGCGCAGGACTTGCGCATGTATTTACCTACCTACAATTGCCTATCACTATTCAAGTACGGAGTACTCCGTATTTACTGAGTAGTTCCAATACGGGGGGTCATGTAATAATAATACCGGCAACCCCCAAAGCACTCCGGACTACGTGTGCTTGGATGGAGCCTCTTTGGCGGTGGTGGCTGAGAGTCGGCGTCGGATCGGACCCGTCCTGACCCTGGGTGCCGCACTGGCGCCTGCCCACCGTGCTGATGGTAGACCGCACGGAGAACTCCGAATGCCACTGATGACTGATGACGACAAGTTTGTGAGTTGGGAGAGCGACGGCCCACCGGAATATTTCCGCCCGTCCTCTTGCGGCAGTGAGATTCACCCTCCAGTCGCCGCGCAGCCTCACCGTGGTGTCGCTCAGTTTCTGCGACGTCTTTGACGTATTTTTCTTCCTTCCTCGTAGTTCATCAAGAATTATTGCGAGAAGTCGGGTTGGATTGGATCGTTGGCTGCTATCGTTTTCGGCGGTGCTGTGCGTGCTGCTCCCTTGACCGCCCCCCCGCGAACTCGTGTCGACGTAGCATTGCCATCAAGTGCTTGCGAATAAGGTAGGAATTAAGTTAAAAAATATCGTTGTATGTACAGTGCAGCATGCAAGCGTGTCACTGTACGTGTAGGGATGCTACAGCACTTGTAAGGATACTACAGCACATGTACTTGAGGATACTACAGCACATGTACTTGAGGATACTACAGCACATGTACTTAAGGATGCTACAGCACATGTAAGGATACTGCAGTACATGTAAGGATACTACAGCACAAGTGAGGATACCACAGCACAGCACATGTAAGGATACTACTTACAGTACCTGCAAGTGTTCGAGGTGCTCAGTAATATGTAAAAGTACGAGCGCACCCGCTTGCTCCCCAAGGGATGCAGCGGCAGGCAGATAGATATCTGTTCATTCAGCTGCACGCTTGTGTTGTGGAACGGAACAAAAGCGAAGGCGTCCGCAGGCCTTGTGCACACTGCCACCACCATGCTGTCGACCACCTGCCGTGCCGCCTTGCCGCCATGCCAGGAAGGTGTTTGTTTATTTCTACTGCGCTCGCTGCGTCGAATTGTCGACGAGTTCCTTCCACCTTGGCCCGCCCCCGGCTACCAATGGCTGTCCCATCTTGAGTTTGTGTGTGAGTGCTGCAAGTCACGAATCCGACCCAGAGCCATGTCAAGCATGACCGCCTCACCTCACGATGGATGGATGGGTGGGTGGAGGGATGGATTGGAGTAGGAATATCCAGAGACGCATCAAACATACGGGCGTACCGATATGGCAGCGCCTTGGAGGGAGAACGGCGCACCGATATCAGTATTCACTTTTAATGCACGCCGTCAGCAATGCCACGAATCCTCCAGCGGACGGCCAACGGATTCCTACCACCTACCATCTACCACCTACCACCTACCATCTACCATCTACCACCTACCACCTACCACCTACCACCTACCACCTACCACCTACCACCTACTATCTACTACCACCTACTACCACCTAGGTGTATATGCGCTCCCTCCACCTGGTAGTGCCAATATGTCACAAACACGTACATACCAAGTTGGTACAGGTATGCAGGTATTAATTACTGCGCGAGTGCGCACCGAACCTGGTCGGGCTTGTTTGCGCGGTTGCGACGCACACTGTGATGCTGGGTACGAGATCCTGTACGGGTATGTGTGCCGCTTGTTAGGTAATAATCCGTATACGAGTTGTTCCCCTTTTGTTTTTTAGCGACCGTCTCCCTGAACTCGTCGCACTGGGTTGGATGCCTTCTGGTAATTTTTGTTGCTTAGCGGCTAGCTTCGTCGTACTATCCATCGTACTACGCGCTGCGCTACTATGGAGCCAGCTAGGCTCGTTCCCACAGTGGACGAACGCCGAGCTGTGCTGGCCGCATCGCCGTTATTCCCGCGGCTCGACCCCTGTTGTTCGCCCGCACTGACCGAGTGCAACAGTAGCATGGTCATGGTGCTCGGTACTACGGAGAGCTTGGAACCAGTACGAGAAATTCCTGCCGTACGGAGTACGGAGTACATGCCTCGTCCTAGGTCAACCGCCGTTGTGGAGAGACGGCTGGCAGCGACACCCACTCGCTCGCCGCCCACGGCTGTCCAGGAGTCCAATCCAACCGTCCAGGAGGTCCAACCTGTCCAACCTGTCTGTCCAACCTGTCCATCTGGCCATAGCCCCGGTGCGCAGCGATTGATTTCCCAGCGCCCCGTGCCCAGCGACCAGTGACCAGCGCCCGGCCCGAACCTCTGCTGGCCTTCGATTCGTTCCCCTTGCTCCCGTCCCTTCTGTCGTGTTCCGCTCCGTCCAGCTTTGCCCTGCCCTGCCCTGCTCTGTCTGCTTTGGCACCTCCTCGCCTCGCCTCCTCTTCCCATCAAATCTCTCACTCCCCGCATCGCCATCGCACCGGCCACGCACCTGCAGTCCACATCACCACACCCAGGAGGAGATCGACTGCGCTCGTCTGATGGCCTTGCTAGGTTGAGTTGCCAGACTTTGCGGCAATTGGGACCTGCGCTGCCGCTTGGCTTCGCACCCCGGGACGTGCAAGCAACGCCGTCTTCGCCTTGATGACGCTCGGAAGAGTCGCTTCGAGCACCCATCACCCGCCCTGCACGAGAAGCATCTCGACCTCGACTTCGACGACGACGACGAAAACGACGACGACGACGACAACGACGACAACGAAGTGGACGACAACGACGAATACGACGACGACGACGACGACGACGCCGACGTAAACGTCGAGTGCAATACCATCTCGACGGCTACACCGACCCCCGCCTCCGGGTGCCTCCATATGATCGCTCCTATTCAATCACCGCTCGTACGCCCCTCTCGACGGCCCAAGGCCGACACCGTCCTAGCTCCGACCACCCGCAGCGAACGGTAACAGAATGGCTGGCGACATGTCCGACGACGACGCTAGGTCGCTGTCGGCCGGCGAGTGGCAGCTCCCCGATGCCCCTTCGCCGGCCGACAGCGTTAAATCCGACACGGAGCTCGACGACAAGAACGGCGACCCCCACGCGTCCTCGCAACCGATCCAGAAGCGACGACGAGTCACGCGCGCCTGCGACGAGTGTCGTCGCAAGAAGATCAAGTGCGATGGAAGGCAGCCCTGCACCCACTGCTCCGTGTATAGCTACGGTACGCCTCGGACGCCTCGGACGCCTCGGACCGTCCAACGCCACCCTGCGCTCGCGTGCTGACTCGATGCAGATTGCACCTACGATAAACCGTCCAACAGAAGGCGGAACCCGGCTCCTCAGTACATCGAGGCGCTCGAGAGTCGGCTGAACCGCGCCGAGACCCTCCTGCGCAAGTTCATGCCCGACGTCGACCTCACCGACCCCGGCCTCGACCCTGCCATTCAGCAGGAGTTTCACAACCGCGAGCAGGCCCGCTCGGCCGCCGCCAAGATGCGTGCCCCCTGCGAGCCGGACCCCGGCGATGCCCAGCTCACGACCATGATCGACTCCATCGGCCAGCTCGACCTCGACGACAAGGGCGGCTGGGACTTTCACGGCGCATCCTCCGGCGCCGTCTTCCTGAGACGCATGAAGGATCACTTCCGAGGCATGATGGGCCCGCCCACCAAGGTCCCCTTTCTCCCCCGGCCCGAGCGGCCCCCGGGTCTCCTGGCGTTGGACACGCCCACGCCGGCCGGCACGCCCATGTCCTCCGTTTCCCAGTACGCGGAGCTTCCACCGAAGGAGGTCGCCCGCAAGCTGTGCTACTATTCGCTCAGCTGCGCCACCTGCCTCGTCCGCATCGTCCACGTGCCCTCCTTTTACGAACGATTCGACCGCCTCTACGGCAGGCCCATCGATTCCCTCGACATGGATGACACGCGCTTCATGGGACTCGTGTACGCCGTCATCGCCCTCGGCTGCATGTACAACAACCTGGACGAAGCCAAGGCCGAGAGCGGAGCCTACAAGTCGGCAGCGGATCAAGGGTAGGCCTGACCATCCCCCCCCCCCCCCCTCCTGTGCCTCTGCTCGCCCAGGGGAGCGGACGACGAGCTGACCCTTCTCCAGGCGCAAGTATTACTCCACCGCCAGGACTCTCCTGCAGGATCTGGCCGAGTGCCGTGACATCGTCTCCCTCCAAGCCCTGCTCTTCATGATTCTCTTCCTCCAAGCGACGTCCAACCTGAACGCCTGCTACTCCTTCGTCGGCCTCGCCCTTCGGTCCGCCTTGCGCATCGGCCTTCACCGCCATCTGAGGCACGAGAAAATCGGGGCCGTCGAGCAGGAGGTGCGAAAGCGAGTCTTTTACGTCATACGGCAGATGGACATTTACGTCTCCACCATGCTCGGGTTCCCGCTCCTGCTCAGCATCGACGACGTCGATCAGCCGTATCCGTCGGAGATTGACGACGAGTACATCACCAACACGGGCATCCTGCGGCCGCCGCCGGGGACGCCGTCCTTTTTCGAAGCCTTCAACGCGCAGACGCGATTGATGGAGGTGCTGGGCAAGATCACCAAGCACGTCTATCCGCTGCAGGGCCAGAGCGGCGAGGCCGGCGGCATGTTGGGCGACAAGCCGGCGCCGACGTACCTCGTCAGCTACGCCCGAATCAGGGAGATTGAGACGGATCTGCAGAGCTGGTACGAGAGACTGCCGGAGATGTGGCGGCCAAGCGCCGACGGTCCCGTCGAGGTGGTTCGGTACGTGTAACCCCCGAGCCGCTCGGGCGGATGATGCGTCCGCGTGCAAGCTAACATAGGCCAGCGTGCGGCATCTGCTTCGCTTCGCCTACGCCCACGTGCAGCTGGTCCTGTACCGACCCTTCCTGCACTACATCTCGCCTCGGCTGAGCCAAGCGATTCAGGTGGACGAGCTGTCGTACGCCTGCGCGGCGGCGGCCATCAGCGTGTCGCGCAACATCGTGCACATCGGGCTCGAGATACGGAAGCAGCGCGTGCTGAGCGGACCCTACTGGTTCATGCTCTACACCGAGTTCTTCGCCGTCCTGTCCCTCGTCTTCTACGCGCTCGAGAACCCGGACAAGCCCGGGTCGGCGGAAGTGCTGGCCGACGCGCGCGCGGGACGACAGATGATTGCCGACTTGGCCGACAAGAGCATGTCCGCCGACCGCGTCACGAACGCGCTCAAGGTAGAAGCGACCGTCCCGTGCTCCGCCCCCTCGCGTGCCACGCTCGTCGAGTGCTGACGTGCACCCGCAGCCCCTTTTCGACCAGCTGCCCGAACGGCTGGACCAGGTCAGGACACGGCCCGTGGCGACCAAGAAGCGGCCGGCGGCGGCGGCAAATACGGCGGCCGTTCTGGCGCACCTTTCCGCGCCATCATCCGGCATGTGGACGCCGGGAGGATCCGACTTCCTCCGCAACGGCGCCATGGCGGGCACGACGTTTGGCTCGCCAAGCTCGCGAGCATCGGTTGACGCGCTGGGAAACGCGGCGGACCTCGGCTTCTCCGACGCCAGCTTCACGGCCAGCATGCACGACATGCTGTCCCTGGACCTCTCATCGCAGGCGGCATCGGACACGACGAGCACGGTGGGCTCGAGCCGTCCCATGTTCTCTTCGCAACCGATGGGCGTCCAGGCTGTGCACAACCCGTTCAACAAGCTCGACTCGCTCATGTTCCCGTCCGAGGACCCCTTTGCGTACCCCAACCAGCCGATGATGGAGCTCGGCTTCGAACCCAAGGCGGGCGGGTCCGCGGTCACGACGGTGGCGCCGGGGCAGGACGCGACATTCTTTTTTGGTGCGTCGATGGACGAGATGGGAAATCAGCTGCTGAGCCAACCCCCCCCTTACATGATGCAGCATCAGCACTTGACGATGGCGGGAAATCCGTTTGACGCGAGTAACCTCTTGGCCATCCACGCAGCACAGCAGCAGCAACAGCAGCAGCAGCAGCAGCAGCAGCAGCAACAGCAACAGCAACAGCAGCAACAGCAGCAACAACAGCAGCAGCAACAGCAGCAGCAACAGCAGCGACAGCAGCAGCAACAACAGCAACAGCAGCAACAGCTGCAACAGCAACAGCAGCAGCAACAACAACAACAACAGCAGCAGCAGCAGCAGCAACTACAACAGCAACAGCCGCAGCATCAACAGCCGCTACAACAGTCGCAGCAGGCGGCGTCGCAGCATCGCATCGGGGGCTTCTTTTCGAGCTTCCGGCGACAGCGGGCCGACCGGCAGCAGGAACGGCAGATAGAACAGATATTTACGCAGCAGGGCATGCAACCCGACTGGGGGAGTTTCTTTGGTTCTGGACGTGGCGGGTTCCAGGGAATGTGACGGGCCACCACACCACCGCATGATACCCATCTTTCATTCGTCGTCTGCATTTTGCGTCTGGGGGTCTCGTCTGAAGCGGCGGAATGGCGGGTGAGGGCAGCTGGGCCATGTCGGATTTGCGGCCGCGAAGACTTGGCATCTTGGATATCATGGGTGGAGCGTATACATGGCATGGCATGGCGTTGGCGGGAAAGATGACACATTTGCGTGGATACAGATGTAGATGGGTCTATGTTTGCATCTGCGCTGCTATTCATTCATACTTGCTATTTGTTATCATGGTCGTCGATGAATGTAGACCTTGACCGCCGCTCACGGCTAGAACGAGCCTGTTGACTTGACCTCATGGCCACGATTGGCCGAGGCCTACATGCAATTCAGATGCTTGCCGCCGCGCCTTTTCCCACATCAAGGTGCCATTGTGCCAAGACTACGGAGTAAGAAGCCGACGACGGCAGGGATGAGGCACACGCATGGTCACGTGCGCAGACAGGCACCAGACGAGGCTCGCGGAACGCATCACAGCATGGAAAACTTCGCAACAGGACTACTGTTTCCAAATAGGTCTATGCAGGCGCGGAATGGCAAACCGCTTCTCATTGGGTGGAAGCCATCTTCCATCTCATGTGCGAGGCTATAGAAGCGGGCTCGCCAATCTCTCCGAGGAGGACGCGGACGGCCTTGCAGATGAGTATTTTGAAGGCTTCCAGGACCAGGATACACTTTTTGAACTGCCCTTGACCGAGCGTAAGTGTACTGTAGGTGTACGGGAGCTTTTTACTTGTCGTGGGCCACGACGATAGCCACGAGTGTACTTAGTCGCACCCAAGTAATACATGCCGACTCGAGCGGGAGCACGACTCGTACAAGTACAGGTACGTATTGTGATGACCAAGGGCCACAGTGCTTCGTGTTCTCCGTGCAGAGTAGAGAATCAAGTTCGTGATGCGTAATGCAGGACGATGACATGGACGAGCAATGATGCGTCACGTGACGTAAAATCGAGGATGCGATGACATAATACAAGAGGGCGACCGGGAGGCCACAGAGAAGGGTGATCCTTGTACAGTAGGAGCAAGCATGACGTGCAAGTACTCGCTTACAGTATACTATACTGTACGGTGCTATGAGGCAACTTCTTGGCCTTTAGCTGCCTGTTCTACAAGCAAGTACTTGCACCTAGGCGTACTGTACTCGTCGTTCACTTGTACGTACTTGCACACTTATTACCTGCATGGAGTTGTACTTAATTACAGGGGACAAGCGCTCTTATTATACTGGACTCGCACGACTGTGAGCTTCAGCTGCGGGGCGCCATGGGGGGCGACCGTGGTTATTCGGTAGTGAATGATTTCAAGTAATGAATATTACGTACTTGCAGAGTTCTCCGTGCTTCCTACTTACATGTACCAGTACATGTTTATTCCAATTTTCGAGGTTTTCTACTCTTGCAGCAAGTAAGTACTTGTATCTGCGTGCACTTGCAGGTCAACTGCTCCTACTGTAGTTGTGCATAATGTACATACAAGTACCAGTCAAGATGCATCAAGTCCTCCTGTACGGAGTACTCCGTACTTGTACAGCACAGTGCAATACTTGTACATGCACTGCCATATTCTCGGAGTTTTCTTCGACCAGGTGCGGAGTAATAATACTTGCAATTTGTAAGTACGAACATGTAGTTGTACATGTACTTATAACGTACTTAATTATGTGCTTGCAGCAAGTACTTACAGTACAGAGCCCATGGGGATATACTGGGCCCTTGTATAATATAGTACTTAGGCCACACCTACAGTACTCCGTACAAGTACGGTACATGTGCCGTAAGGTGAGTGTACTTAGATGTACATGGTCGTTCTCTCGTGGTACAAGATTCATATAAGTGAAGCCTCCAGCCTACCTGCCTCGCTACTATCCATCATCCCGCAGCAAAAAAACACTCCTATTCTCATCTCTTCTCATCCATTCTCATACTCATCTTCCACAATGAAGTTGGCAACGGCCATTTCTTTCATTGCCATTGCTGCCACGAGCGTCAATGGCATTCGAACCAGACCTATTCGCGCTGCCCCCGTCGAACTCGAGGATGCAACGATGGATTCGGCAACGCTAGAGGCCCTTCGTGTCTCCAATAAGATAATCGCAGATGCTCATGTGTCCCTGGCCAGTTTCGAGCAAGCATTTCTGGAGGTGGCCGAACCCATGTACCACAGGGTTCTGAAAAAGGACCTCCTCAAACAGAGGTTCACGAGCGCCCGTGAAAAGGGCAAGGCGGCTGTGCGGGCGGCTTCGCGGTTGCGGCTGGCCAATACCCATGTCGAGGACGCCGAGGATTTTGCGGATACCCTCAAGGGCTTCGAGAAAGCAGGCGACTCAGTTCTATCGGCTCTCACCCATGCAAAATCGGCCATCGTGACGAGCGGTGCTTGCGACCAGACCATGACTTCGCTGAGCGCCCTTGAGTCGACAATCCGCGGCATCGCAGCCATTCTTTCTGATTTTTCACCCGAACCGCTCCAGAGAACCGTCCTCGACTCCCCCACGCCCCTTTTGAAAGTTCTCGGTCAAGGCTATGGGCGTATTGAGAAGGCGTGCGAAGGATCAGAAGCAATCCAAGAGAGCTGAGCAGGAACGGGCCGGTCGTGGGCAGAGCCACGGCTCGTACAGCCGCTCGTTTGGGAACAGAACGTGCACTGTACATGCACAGCACGTGTGTATTTACTGGGCAGATGGATTGGCATTCGTTCCGAGTCAATCCTCCTTGTACTGCAGCATTCTGTCCAATATTTGTTCGCATAGTTTTTCCGCAGAGCAGAACAATAATGATAGCAATGTAGTAATAGGCATACATACCTCTTGTGCTGTATTACTACTGTGCTCCGTACTGAAGTACTTAATTATTCGGTACCGGCACACCGTGCGGAGTACTGTACTTCCTTGTCCATGTGTTGAATGTACTGTACTGCACATGCACACGTAACAAGTGCGTCCCCCCGCTGGCCGCCATCGCCCGCCACGAACGTCGCCCGCAACGGCACGAGAGGCGCTATGGCTATGCGCTATGATGGATTCTACACGCTGTCTGCGGTAGCTGCCACGGGTAGCTTGATGCGCTGTAATGAACTCGATGCGCCATGGTCAAGCGCCATGATCGATTACACGCTGACTGCGGCACCTGCCATGCGCAGCTCGATGCGCTGTAATTGACTCGACGCCGCCGCTGCGGCTGAATGAATGTACCCTCTGCAGGTCGGTCAATGCGCTGTAATTGTGATTCGACTCACCCGCTGTAGCTGATTTCACGTACCCTCTGCAGGTAGGTCGATGCGCTGCAATCGACTCATGCGTCCGCTGTAGCGGCATGAATAGGCTCCCTGCCAGTAGGTCGATGCGCTGTAATTGTGATTCGACCCGCCCGCTGTAGCTGGCTTCACGTACCCGGCTGCAGGTATGTCGATGCGCTGCAATCGACTCATGCGCCCACTGTGGCGGCATGAGTAGGCCTTCTGTCTATAGGTGGATGCGCTGTAATTGTGATTAGCTGCAGCTGGCATCTGTACCCTCCGCAGGTAGGCCGAGGCACCGCAATCGACTCATGCGCCCGCGGCGCCTGCATGAATAGACCCTCTGCCAGTACCTCGATGCGCTGCAATCGACCGACTCGACGCGCATGCTGTAGCTCAGTGAAGATGCCCACTGCAAGCAGGTCGACGCACCGTCATCGACTCGACGTGCCTGCTGTGACTGACTTGATGTGCCCTCTCCAGTCGGTCGACGCGCCGGAGTTGACGGGGACTATCCTTCACCGTCCGTGGGCACCAGTTCGAATCTGGCATTCTCCTTCATATTTGCCTCGAATCTTGTCTCTACCATCGGGTGCTTCTAGCCGGCAGGCCAAAGGACGAGGTGGAGCAAATCGATCATGTTGGACGCAGCACCATGGAATTCCGAGGAAAGCTGGGATGACAACGTCCGCCACGCGCCGGAAGCACCGACGGATGATGGACGGAAAGACGTGGATTCCTGGACAGAGATGCACCAAAAGAGATGCACGAGAGAAAGGGACGGCGAGATGATGAGAAACCGGCAGTTAAAAGTCCAGACCTGGCTCTGCCGTGAGAATGAGATATATGGGAGATATATACATGTAGCATCAACTGCATGGCTCCGCCATGGCCAACTTTCAGCGTTTGCATGTGCAGATGGCGGTACGCTGCATGCGAAAAGCTCGTCTATGCTGCTGCCTGAGAAGACTGGATAGTAAGTCATCTGCCATGCCAATCCCCGATTCGACTTGAACCACGAACCACTCACCCATCTATCCAACCATCCAACTATCCATCCATCCTTTCATCCATCCATACTCTTGCTGCTCTGCTGCGTGAGCCGAGCCCCTTCCTATCGATCAAAGACATCGAAAGCCGAGCCGACGATGAGCCAAATCAAGTACACGGCTGGCGGTACGACCGTCGTATTGTCGGTTGTCGCCACGGCGGTATTCATCGCCGCCGCTGTCTTTCTTGTCCAGACCTGCAAGAACTGGCTGGCCAGGCGTCGGCGACCAAGCGTCCCCGATGAAGAGTCGCCCGCCTCGGTTGCTGCAGCCCACCACTATGCCGACCTGGCCGAGCACGCCAGTCGGTTTGGCAGGGGACGAAGCCAAAGGTGAACGTCCAAGGCGAATGCGGCGAGTCGGACCGTCGACTCGCTCCCAAGTGGCGAATTCCGACATCGACGGACTGACGGTGGAGGCCCCAGCCCAAAGGTGAACCCGAGCCTGACTGGTGCTTGCCCGCTTCCCTTCTTAATCATGCACTGATATGCGACAAAGCTCAGGTTAGACCATGCTGGAGTGGCCGGCTAGATAATCGACGAGTTCGTTCGCGTCGGATCGGACTTGGCGTCACCCCCGCATCGGCGGCGCACGTAAACGTACGACCCGACTGCTCTTCTTCTTCATTAAGATTACATCATGGCCAGAGGTCCGTCTTGCCTTTTCGCGGGCCCCCGACCCCCCCCCATCGTGCTGCGCAGAGAGGTGATTCTCACGCGCTCGGGGCCGTACCCGCCTGCCCCCCTTCTCCGTCGCTCGTCTGTCGTGCCTGGGCGCGCCGACGGCCGCCCAAGCCCTACTGGGCAACCTCGCCCTTCTCTCCGGCGTCGTCGCTGACGACCTTGGCGTCGAGCTCGTGCTCCTCGTCCTCGTCCTTGTGGCCCATCTCGCCCTCCCAGCCGTTCTCGACCAGGAAGGCGCGGAAGCGGTCGTCCTCGTGGCTCAGATCCTCGCCCGTCAGAGCCGGGATGAAGAAGTAGGTGACGATGACGCCGACGACGCCGCAGATGGCGGCGATGATAAACGTCCACCGCTTGCCGAGGTTTTCCTGGATCGGCCGGAAGGCCTGGGTGCCGACGGCGGCGCCCGTCTTGCCGATGGCGGCGCTGAGGCCGTAGCAGGTGCCCCGGACGCTGGTCGCGTAGCTCTCCGACGAGATGAGGCCGAGCATGTCGCCGGGGCCGAGGTTTCCGGAGCTTTGCATGAGGCCGTAGAAGATGACGAAGAGGGGCGTGATGGTGACGATCTTGTCGTACGAGAGGCCGATGACGAGGCCGAAGACGAGGTAGCCGGAGAAGCCGAGCATCATGACGTTCTTGCGGCCGAGACGGTCGCAGAGGAAGGCGCCGAGGAAGACGCCGGGCAGGGAGATGGCGCCGAGGAGGAGCTGCCACTCGGCCGTGTTGCGGAGCATGTTCTCCGACGCCGTGTTGACGACGCTCGAGATGATGGTGCCGGAGAAGATGCCGTTCGGGTAGGTGACGAAGTCGTAGAGGAACCAGGCGCCGCAGGTGCCGATGAGCCTCCTCCAGTAGAAGCGGCCGACGAGACCGTAGGGGACCTTGCGCTTGATGGCGCTCTTGCGGTAGAGCTTCGAGTTGAGCATCCGCACGCGGAAGTAGAAGATGGTGAGGGGCAAGACGACGCCGATGCCGAAGCAGACGCGCCAGACGGCCGTCAGGTTGTTGTTACCAAAGGCCGAGAGGACGATGAGGAAGGTCGAGACGGCGAGGGGACCGCCGAAGGAGAGGGGCAGGTTGGTGACGAGGATGAAGATGGGCCCTCGCTTGCTCGGCGCGTGCTCGTTGGCCGCCTCCGAGGTCGACGTGCTCGCGGCCGGGTACTCGCCGCCTTGCGCGCCGGAAAGGTCAGCACGAACAAGGCCGAGAGTCGGGGCTCGGGAGATGGAAGGGGGGAAAGAGTGCAAGGGGTGGAGGCGTACCGGCACCGAAACCGACAATGCCCCTCGCGACCGTCAACATCCAAAACATGCCGTTGATGGTGACGCCGTGCGAGGCCGTCGCGAGGATGCCGCCAAAGACGATGAGCAGGGTGGTGGTGATGATGGCCACCTTGCGGCCCATGTAGTCGCAGGTGAGGCCGATGACGACCTGTCCGAGGATCTCGCCGACGAGCAGCGCGTTTGAGACGCGCGTGCTGACCGAGGACGTGTACTCGTCCCTGTACTCCCTCCGGAAGAGGACGTTAATCATGGTCATCAGGTGGTTCTGGTACCCGTCGGAGACGAGGGCGAAGCCGGAGCAGAACTGCCACGGTCTTGGGTCAGTCGACGCATCTAGTCGTCGGGGGGTTGGTTGCACGCACGATGGTGAAGACGGCCGACAGCGACTCGCGCTTCCGCCTCACCGCAACCTCCTGGACCGGGACGGCGTCGACGTCGGGCTCGGAATCGAGGTGAACGCTGCTGCGAACGGCGAGCTCGTGGCCTGCGGCGGCATCCTGCTCGGCCGTCACCGCCACGATGCTCTTTTCGTTCTCGCCTGCCTTTTGCTCCATGGTGCTCGTTGGCGGCTGCTCAGGCTGCTCGAGGGGGAAGCGAGAGAGGGATGAGGCTGTCGAGTTCGAGGCCTGATATTCCGACTCGACCGAGGACGCGCGAACGGTTCGTCCGACGGCAGGTTTCGACGCGCGACCTGATATATATGTGCATCATAACGTGCCTGCTCGTGCGAGTGCAGCAAACGACACGCACCGCGCTGCACCGAGCCCATGTGCCGTAAACGTAACTCGTTCGCGGACGCGCATATAGCACATGGACAGGGCCATGGCCAGGCAAGCACGCAGTCGCATCTGCGCACATCCGCCCAGCTGCACTGGTCAATCATGTGCGGCACTCACCCATGGAATCCACGATCCTTCGGCTGGTTGCGACCCTCTCGGACCCTGTCGAGACTCGTGGGCCCCCCATACCCCATACATACTCACGCCTCGCCCCAGGTGCGTTCTGCGAAGTGGACGAGGATGCCCTCTCGTCCAATGTGCCTCTGCGGGACAGGGATGGACCGATTGGCCACTCTCCACACAGAGTCCACATGGCGAGTGGACGGGTCCAAGCACGAGTAAGGCAGCTTGTCGACCGGAAGCACGACGGTCCCTGAAGCTGAAAAAAGGGCGTCGTGGCGGGCGTCGTCGTCCAAGTCCACCTTCACGCGACGGCAACATTTTTTCGCCCTCGCCTGTCCACTCGATCCAATGCCGTCGGCGACGCGGGGCGGGGCAAGGCTGCCGCGGGAGGTTGCCCCGGACGGCTGCCATGGAGCCGACGGATGGATGGATTCGTCCATGTTGGCCTCGCGTTTTGTTTGTGCTTGAACGCATCGATGTGCTGTTTTGTTTCCCTTGCTGGGGATGGAAAAGGTTACGGGATGCTGAGTCCGTCTCTCTATGGGAGGGGGTGGATCCGATCCTCCCATGGCTGCGCTTGCCAGTTTCTTCACCGACTGTCAGTAATGCGTACATGTACGGCACAGTCGGCGCAGAGCTGTGAGTGAAAGCAAGTACCTGTACTTGGCACCTCTACACCGACAGTACTCGAGTAGTACGTGTTGGAGAATTGATTCCTAAGGCAATTACTTGTACTTGTGCTTGGGAAAACTACTTGTCCTTACAGAGGTTTACTTACATGTACTTGCAGTACTGTGCTCACGGAGTACATGTATGGAGTAATTACGGAGTACGGAGTAATAATCTACGAATAATTAGTTACTGCTGGTACATGCCAACATGTACCCATTCAAGTGCAAGTACTTACTTGCTCTACTCCGTACGTCGCCGCACAAACACCGCTTCGGAGTCCTTGCGGTATACGAGAACTCCGCCGAGATGCCTACCAGGCAGTGCTTACTCGTGGTATGAAGTACTGTAAGTAAGTACTTTAGTGCAAATACACTTACTCTGTATGATAATACTGTCGGGAGTACAACTAGGTGTACGTAGTATTGTGTCGTGTATTGCCTTGTTATTAATATGAAGGCGTAGCAAGGTGCAAGCATGTACTTGCATATTGCTCGGTACTCCGTAATTATTGTACAGAGTACTCCGTACGCCTACTTTATTACAAGTACTTACAGTACAGTACATGCATGCGGATACTCGGGTACAGGTTGCAATTGCCATGGTTTCCCTTCTGTGCAAGAACCGTACACTGGTATCACTTCATATTGTACTTACTTGTACTTATGCTGCCTGCACACCTGGTTGGGGCCAGTACTTGCACAGGCACGAAACACTTGTACATTCAAGTACAGCGGTACCTACTGTACTTATATGGGCCGAATAGTTAGCTAGTAATAATGCTAGTAGTTTGTTCAATTAGAGTTGGAGTCACGTAATGATTGCTCGGTACTCCGTGCTAAGAATTACATGCTATTTACATGTTCGCGTACGCTAGCCCGGTACATGTTCATGTCGAGAAGAAACTAATGCTTCATGTGCATGATCTTTTCATCTCGTGATCCGCCTACTTCAGGCATCCTCGACGGCACGTTACGCCCAAGGGCGGGATATTAATAACAGCAAGTACATGCACACAGTACTTGCGTGCTCCAGACGACTGAAGCCATTGTATACATGTACTGTACATGTACAGGACAGGTACTGCAGATGCATCTACTTGTACTTGTGGCACGCTAAACCCGTCCGCAACTGTAGATGCCTACCCCTACTCGCAAGTACGCGTCGTCTCGTTCGTCTCGTCTTCGGTCGAACAAATTGGAACTTGTCTACAGGTGGTATGCCTCATTCGTGCAGATGGAGGGATGAAATGACTCACCAAGGAACTTGCCTCCTCCTCGAGGCTCATTCGCACGCACGCTGCACACCGCCCAACTTCCCTCATGCCATTGTCAAGTGTGAATGAAGTGCACGGTACTTGCTGTGCGCAGTACTTGCCGTAAGTACAGTACTTGGTTTGTAATTCGGTGTACCTGTACTGCACATACAAGCTACCTAGTACCAAAGTAGTACTTATAGAGCACCGTACCGTGCACTCGTGAGTACGGCGCAAGTACTTGTACAGCAATGCATGCAAGTACTGTACTTCAGCCTCGCTTAAGGGTAGCGTTTAATACTGCCCAGCGGTGTAAGTACGGAGCTCATTATTATTGTATTATTACCTGAACGGAGTACACCTAACGTGTAACGAGAAGGTGCAAGTATATGTTACTCTATGGTACATGTTTCCACAAGAAGGTGAAGGCACTGACGACAGGTATTGTACTGTAATTCTCAGTACTTGTGCATCATCTCAAGTACATGTAAAGTACAGTGTACTCCGTGCTCGTTACCGCACACCGTACGGAGTATGCTTGCACTTAATTGTGCACGTATACTCCGTACGTCCCCAACAGACATTTCCCCATACGCGCGGCAGCACGCAACCTCCACACCGCCCCATCCATCCGTTCCCATGCCCCATCCCCTACGTTCACCGAATACACGCATGTCCATGTACCTCTGCTCGCAACCTCGCACGCCCTCTACCAAGTCCTACCGCACACCTACTCCGTACTTGATTTTTCCGTCATTTTTTCTTTCATCTCTTCTTGTACATGCTGTACTCCAGTGCAACTGCATTACTCGTACCCTTCGCCTTCCCGTTCCTGGGGAATGGGGAAACAAACGTCCCAAGGAAGGCGATGTTGTCGTCCGCCCTGGATCTGAATGCCCTCGGATGCGTGCAACAACTTCCGAGTACTGTGCTTACCGCACTCCGTAAGTACTTGTACTTGGGACAAACAAGCTCAACGTTGTCCAGTGCCGCTCGCCGAGAGGATCTGACGGCAGCACCCGCCCTTGCCAAGAGCTTACCCCGGCATGTCCCGCCAAGCGTTCAACGTACTTGACATCCTCGCACATTACGCGTACGAATAATACTCGTATTTCCCTTTACGGCACTCCGTAGGATCGCCAAAAACTCCATGAAGCTGCGGTTTCGGCCTGGTGGGAAAGGTGTGGCGTGTTGGTGACAATAAATCCATGGCGAGATTGCCGAGCGCTGCGGTTGCTGTGCCCCCGAATCCATCAAGGCGAGAAATCAACCTTTCCGCTCTCCCTCCCACTCCTCCTCGCTGCATGCGCATCGACGTGAGGCGGTGACCCTTGGATTTGCCTTGGATTTGCCTTGGATTTGTTCGAGGGAGCCCGCCGTTCGATATGCCTACGCGTCCATGCATTCGAAAATTCTTGACCGAGGCAGTCGATAGGCCATCGCATCGAGCGGAGGAGTCGGCAGACGTCTCTCGCACACTCGCCACAACACATTGCCCCGGTACCGTCCGAGCCCAACCAAGGAGCGGCCGAAGCGACGGCCGTTGGTTTGGTGACAAGGGACGGCATGAGAAGCCATGACGACGGCGAGGAAGCAAGCCATTCTCACCGTTGATGCTCGAGCGACGACAGTTGGTGAATCTCGGACGTCGCGACCAAGTATTAAGGGGTCGATGGGGATGCTCAAGGGCACGCCCAACCGCCACCGCGAGCAGCCGCTCCTCACCACCCAGCCCCTACCTAGGCCTCTCGTCCCCACGCACCGTCGCCGTCGCCCACACTCACGCGCTCTCTCCCGCCTGGATGGAACCGGCATGCTTTCTCTTCGTCTCTCTCTGCTCTTCTCGGCCGCCGTCCTCGGCACCCTCGGCTCCGGCCGCAAAGTACCGTCAAACGTCCAGAGCTTCTACCATGGCATCCGCGCACGGCAGAGGTGTAACGAAGTGCTCGCCGGTGGCTTTCACGCCTCCCACGGCGATACCCGCGGCTCTGGCAGTGCGTCCGTCCAACGTTTCCTTCGAAAGCGCCGCTCCGGCACCCGCTCGCTGACGACCCTTGACCCGTTCAGCCTTTGACTACTGCGGCGACCATATGGATGACTATGGCGTCCTCTACCTCCAAGGCCGTGACGGTGCGCTCGCCGACATGGACATTGATTGCGACGGCGTCCAGAACGGCCCCGCCGACGACCATCGCTGCCGCAGCTCGGCCGATATCCAGGCCATCACGGCCTTTGCCGAAACTGTCCGAAGCTACGGCACTGGCCAGCCAGATCTCGACCCCAACGCTCACGCCTACGTTGTCCTCGGAAACGACGGCACCAAGCCTGGCTGGAAGACGTTTGACCCCCGCAACCATGGCATCGAACCCCTGAGTGTCGTGGCCGTCGTTTGCAAAGACAAGCTGGTGGGCTCTCTCCCTTTCCTTTCCTTTCATACTCACTGTCACTCTCACTCGCGGGTTCTCTCACTCTCAACACTCTCGCGCTCACTCTCACTCTCACTTATGGGCTCTACCACTTATCCTTATCCTTGCTTGCACTCTCACTTTCCTTCACTCTTACTTTAACTCTTACTCCAAACTCTCGCTCTTACTCCAACTCTCGCTCTCGCTCTCGCTCTCCCTCTCGCCCTGACCCAAAGAGACTGACGAGTGGCCGACTCTCAGTTTTTCGCCGTCTGGGGTGACACCAACGGGGACGATGGGCCCCAAGCCGTCGTCGGCGAAGCATCCATCGCCCTCGCCACCGCTTGCTTCGGCCAAGCCATGAACGGAAACGCTGGCCATGGCGACGCCGACGTCCTGTACATTGCCTTCCGTGGCCACGAGGCCGTCCCGGGAGCCGACGGTGCCAAGTGGAACGCCCAGAATTTTGACGAATTTGAAAGTAGCATCGCAGACCTTGGCGACAGGCTTGTCACCCGCATCGGCGATGGCGGTGCCAACCAGAGCACATGCGAACCTTCTCCAACCCATGCTGGCCGTTGCTCGTGGGAGGGACACTGTGCAGGTGGGCACTCGCCTTCCCCTTCAAACTCTGGCCACCTTCTCGGCGTCCTGAAAAAGCACGAGACAATGCTAACGGGCGCGGGTCGATGCAGGAGCATTTTGTAATTCGGAACACGACTGTTCCGATGATCTCATATGCGAGACGGGCAAGTGCTCCGCACCGGTCTACTGAGCTGAGGAGGCGAAAAGGGGAGCAAGAGAACGCATCGTGGGGAAGCCTTGTCTGTGCATGTGCCCAGCGAAACTACCGTCGACTTGACGCGCGCCGCAATTTGCGCTTCCATCGTGCAGGCGACCGTTCTGGCCGTGGCGGTCACTTGACGGCCTCGTGGCCCACCACGGCGTCGATGATGCCGCCATGTTGATGCTCCCCTCGAGGCAAGGCGCCATGACCCTTGTCCAGTTCACCGTACACTCACCCTCCCCCAGCGCATTGCCACGACGTCCATGATGCCTCTATGATGCCACTATTTTGGGTCTCCCCTCCAGGCAAGGCGCAATGACCCTCGTCCAGTCCACCGTACACTCGCACTCCCCGAGCGGATCAAACACGCACGACTTGACGCCTCTATGATGCCACCATTTTGATTCTCCCCTCCAGGCAAGGCGCAATGACCCTCGTCCAGTCGACCGTGCACTCGCCCTCCTTGAGCGGATCACAGACGCACGACTTGACGCCCGCCTTGCGCGCCCAGCGCGACCAAAACTTCCTCATCAGCAGCACCTCGACGTCCATTCGGTCCTCGCTGACGGCGCCGGCGTCCTTTTGCGGGTCAAGGCGGTCGTCGTCGTCATCGTCGTCGTCATCGTCGTCGTTCTCGTTCAGCGGCTTCTTGCCAAAGCCCAACCGCTGTCGCAGGAAGCCGCGCCATGTGGCCCCGCTGGCTTCGTGCGGGCTTCGCGGGGGCTTATGCAGGCCGAGCGTGCGGCTTTTCTCGTCGCCAGCCTCGTCGCCGTCGCGTCCCGCCGTCGGGGACAGGGGAACGTCGGCTTCCTCGGCGACGCCGACCCAGTGGGCCGAAATTTTCTTCCACTGGCCGAGCGTCCGCAGGGCCATGAAGTACTGCCGCAGCATGGCCGAGATGAGGATTCCGTTCTCCTCGTCGACGAGCTCCTCCACTTCGCCGCCGGCGGATTTCACCAGCAAACTCGTGAAGCCGTCTACGCTTTGTCAGCTCACACCGTCACGACCGGATGCTGCCCGGGGGGGGGGGGGGACGGTACCCTTTCCGCGGCCCATGTACCCCCTCGTCGCCAGGAGATACTTTCTCTCGGCCTCGTACGGCTTGCCGCCGATGGACAAGGACAAGACCCGCTTCCCGCTCGGCCTCCTCGGATCGAACTCGAAGCGAATGTTGGACACCTGAGGAAACCTGCCTTCGAGGGCCGGGTACAGCGACACGCCGTTCTCGATGGCATCCCGGATGGCCTGCCCCGTGGCCCTCAGCAGCACGACGGGGTCCTCGAAGGGGAAGCAGCTGGTGATGTCCTTGACGCGAACGGCGCCCGGAGGGTAGATCTGGTCGCCGCGGATGGTGCCGGCGGCCATGATGGTGCAGTCGGCCTTGTGGTACTGGCGCATCACGTCGCAGACAAAGTTGCCGACGTTGGATTCCTGGATGCGGACGGTGCTGAAGCGGGCATCGAGGGGCGTGGCCGTCCAACCGATGGGGCGCGACAGCGACTTTTGCAGCTTCGACGTGAGCTCGTCGACGAGGCGCAGGGCCGGCGCGTGCTCCGGCACGTCCGAGGTGACGTCGCGGCGCCAGATGTCGAAATGCCAGCGCGTCGGGTCCTCGGGCCGGCGACGGGCCTCGAGGTAGCTCAGCTGCTTGAAGTCGGAGCCGGAGCGGAGGACGTGGGTGCCGTTGATGAAGCTGTGGCTGTAGTAGTGGTCGTGGCCGCCGAGGATGACGTCCATGATGCCGTTCGTCTGCCGCGCGAGCTTGTCGTCGTTGGGCTCGCGCATGTGGCTGAGGCAGATGACAATCTCGGCACCCTGCTCGCGCAACTTGGGAACGAGCTCGGCGGCGGTGGCGGTGGCCGACTTGTAGATGAGGTTCGGCGGCAGGCTGTTGATGGTTTCGAGCCACTCGCGTTCGCCGAGCCCGATGAGGCCGACGCGGACGCCGTTGGACGTGGTCAGCATGTGCGTCCGCTTGGCGTTGCCGAGGGGCACGTCCTCGCCGAGGGCGGGATCGAGGACGTTGGCGAGGAGCCAGGGGAAGGAGCACTGCTGGGCGAGATGGCCGAACTGCTTGACGCCAAAGTCGAGATCATGGTTCTGGTCTGCCCGTCAGCGGGAGCTCGGCGGAGCGCGGAGACGGCACGATCGGCTCACCCCGACGCAGGCGCAGTCGGTGCCGATGGCGTTGAGAACGGGGACCATGTGGCGGCCTTGTCCCGTCAGCATCGGCCTCGTCTCGCTCATCGACGCTCCGACGGTGGCAACTGACCCTTGGTGACGCTGCTCTCGAGGCTCGGGTTGAAGGCGTCGCCGGAGAAGAGGGTCAAGGCCTTTGGCTGGCCGGCAAAGCGACCGCCTTCCTGGTACTCCTTGACGACGGTCATGAAGCGGGCGATGCCGCCGACGGGCTCGGCGCTGGCGTGGTCGACATGATAGACGTCGTTGTAGTGAAGGATCCGCACGTCGGGAGCGGCTGCTTGTGCGGCCGGCGAGGAGGAGTAGACGAGCTGGGGCGTCGACGTGGGCTTTTCCTTGTCACGGCCCATGGTCGATGGATGTCTCGCTCCGACGTTGCCAGGCGGTCTAGTTGAGGTGCAGGATGCAAGATGCTCGCAAGCTACTATTACGTAGACATGGATGGGACGGAGCGTTGAGCGTCGTGGGTGGTAGTAGGAAGTTTTGTCGTAGGTGGTGCGAACTTTGTCGTAGGTGGTGCGAAGTTTAGGCGGTACGAAGTTTGTCGTAGGTGGTATGAAGCTCGTAGGTGGTACGAAGCTGGTCGTACCGTTGATAGCTGCTGACCCAAGCTGCCATCGGCGTGGCTCGGATTGGTGGGCCGGGCGGGATAATCCGGGCCGCCCCTGTACCGAGACCAAGATGGCGCTGTAACGAATCATCACAGGTGCTGACCTTGGCGGGGGTCCGTCCAAGCTAGGGCGGGGTCACAGGGGGGCCAGAGAGGGAGGGGGAGCGACGAACAGTGGGTGGGGATGGCCGTCGGGGGAGCTTTAGTAGGCCCCTGTCCGCTGTGGCCAAGGTGCCTCGATCAGTGTGCCCGGCGATAGCACGTGATGGCGGACAATACCGTCTCCAGCCAGCCGCACACCGCACGTCACGACAAGTTTACTCTCCAAGACGTCGCGAATCGAGGCAACCGTGGGGCCATTTCACGCATCCGACCTACTTGCACGTCTCGGTGGCAAAGGGACGACGAACGGAGAGGCTCCGGCGTATCGAAAGGCAGCTGTGCGCGGCGTACAGCGACACGACGGGCGTCCAGCAAATGCAGGCATAACTTGCTGCTCTCTCTCTCTCTTTCTCTTCACCCCAGCGGTTCCTTGACGGTTACGCCTTTCGCCCGGACCCATCTATGTACTTATTCACAGGGCCTCTTTTCCTCTCGACTCAAAGGGCAGGATGAGAACGAGAAGGCCGGCAACGATGAAGAGGGCACCGCTCGTGTAGACGGGGGCCGACGTTTCGAGGTTCGCAAACATGGCGACGATGGGCTGCCGGCAACGAAATTAGTCAGTCAAGCGTACTCGGCCCGGTCGACAGGCCGTCGCCCCGGGGGACGCCGGCGGGCAAGGCCGTGGCGGGTTTGGGTACGTACAGCCATGATTCCAAACACGCGGTTGCACGTCGCCGCCAGCGCGTTGCCGGTGCCGCGCTGGGGCGTGGGAAAGACCTCGGGGGTGTAGCCGTAGAGGACGGCGTACATGACGTTGCTGCAGAAGTTGAAGGCGCAGTTCCAGCCCAGCAGGGCCGTGCTGTCGAGGGCCGTCGTCGAGCAGTAGAGGAAGACGCCGGTGAGGAGGGTAAAGGTGGAGAGGGTGCCCTTGCGGCCGAGGCGAGGCAGCTCGACGAGGAAGCCGCCGAGCAGGGCGCCGGGGATGCCGAGGACGGAGATGATGAGGCTGTTGCGGTAGGTGACGTAGGTGCCGCCGTCGTCGAACCTCGCGCCGCGCGTCGCCTGTATGTAGGGCAGGAAGGCGTTGTAGAGCGGGTAGCCGAGGCCGATGAAGGCCCAGATGGCCATGACGAGGCTCGTGCTCAGCGCGAGGCGCGGCGTCGAGAAGAGGACGCGGACCTGGTGGCCGTCGAGCTTGGAGAGATGGCGCTTGGCGGCGGCGGCGGCGTCGGTGCGGGCGACGTAGCCGTCGGGCTCGCAGGCGCGGAGATGGCCGACGGAGAGGCCGACGGTCTTGCCGTTGCGCCTGGCGACCTCGTGGACGATGGCGACGGCCTCGTCGTCGCGGCCCTTGCCCATGAGGTACTTGGGCGACTCGTAGATGCGGAAGAGGGCGAGGCGGGCGAGGAACATGACGAGGGTCAGGCCGCCCATGGCGAGGACGAAGTAGCGCCAGCCCATGTTGTCGGCGCGCGCGCACGGCTTCTCGGCCTGCGAGCAGCTGAGGTTGCCGAGCAGCGGCCAGGCGACGAGGTTGGCGACGACCTGGGCGAGGGCCCAGTCGATGGACAGGACCGTCAGCAGGTACTGGTGCGAGCGCGGCAGGAACTCGAGGAAGATGGCCGAGTCGACGGGCAGGTTGCCGCCGACGCCAAAGGACCAGAGGGCGGCGAAGACGCCGGCGGCGGCAAAGGTGGGCGCGCTCGCGGCGACGAGACCCCAGAGGGCGGTGAGGCCGAGGGTGAGGTTGAAGGCCCACCGGCGGCCGAAGAGGTCGCAGCCGAAGCCCCAGAAGACGGCGCCGGCGAGGAGGCCGATGTTCTGGGCGAGGGTGAAGAGCGGCGGCCGCGCGGGGTCGAACTCGTTGGCGATGGGCGTGAAGATGAGCGAGGTGACGATGGGCCACAGGTTGTCGCTGGCCCAGCCGAAGCCGACGACGACGAAGAGCTGCCACTGGTACCATCCCATGCCGATGTCGCCGACCTGCCGAGCCGTTCGGTCGTTAGCCTTGCCTCGCCTTGCCTCGCCGCTGCCTGCTCCGACCGACCGTGGCCGGCCGAGGACGTACCGCGCGGTTCAGGACCCGAGCCTTGGCCTCGTAGACGGGGTCGAGGGCGCCCTTGGGGAGGATGGACTCCTCGCCGCTCGCCTCGCCGCCGCTGCTGTAGCCGCCGTAGGCCTGCTCGACGTAGGCCGGCAGGGCGGCCTCGTCCACTTCGCGGTCGTCGTCGATGCCCATGATGACGCGCGTCTGCCCTCGGACGGCGGTGAGGCGGGTGGGGGGAGGGGGGGGGGGTTCTCGAGGGGCAAGGCGCGGAGCGGAGGAGACGGGCGAGAGCAAAGTCAAAGGCGGAGTCGAAGGCAAAGCCGGCCAAAGGCAAAGTCAAACGGCAAAGGTACTCGGTACGGCAAAGGACGATGGCATGGGACGGCGGCCACGGGACGCACGCGACGTGGTGCTGCGATGGGGTTGCATCGTATATGTACTGCAAGTAGGTGCATGCACGAGCTTGCCACCATGTGCATGCAGGCAAATATACCGAGCCCTAATGGACGGGTTGCACATGCACGCTTGCCGGTGCTCCGCCTTGATGCGTGCACCGCTCCGTAGGTGCGGACGAGCAGTAGCATGAGGATGGCCGGATGCACGGTACCACGTCGTGCGGCCAAGGAGAGCCAACGAAGCTCACGGTTGTGGAGGTGGAAGCGGAGAGGAGGGAGTCGGAAGAGCTGGACGACGAGGCAAGGCAAGGCGAGGCGGCGCAGGGGTATGGCGCCATCGGGAATTTGGTGACGGGCGAGGCGAAACGGATGCCGCCCATTGGCTCGCGGGACAGCGGCAGGGCCGGGCTACGAGGCGCGCCAGCGGGCTCGGGTTCGCCTGACGTCCTGTTCCAGCGAGCCATTTCGGCGGATCTCAGCGGGTGGGTTCGTGCTGCTGGTGCCTGCGGTACCTGAAAATGCGGTGCCTGGCAGAGGGCCAGTGCTCCGTTTGGCAGCGGCACGCACATGCTAGCGGTGCTTGTCTTGATCGTACCTGTCTTGTACGTACTTGTACTTGTAATTGCGCACGCATTGTAAGCAAGCACAAGTACTCGGTACAGTACTCTGTCATCTGGGTCATGTGCTGTCACGGGTTCTGCAGAGTGCAGCACAAAGGCATCAGGCACTCGTCCTGCTGTCATCATGCTGGAGCCTCCGCCGCAGGTTCGGCTCGGGAGGCTTTGGACCTGTCAACGACCATCCCGCATCGACACATTCGCTCCATGCCGCCTCCGTCATTCACCCCATCGGCCACCACGGTGTCCCGCTCTGCTGTTTTCAAGTCACCGAGACCGAGCGGCGAGCGCCGTGCCCTTGGTTGCGGCCGGCAGGCGGCTCTCTGCGCAACACGCCATGCCGACGTCGTCCAGTGAACGAAGCGGCTTTCCCCATCGACTCCTCCCTCTGCTCGGCCACGCCCTATCCCCCACGCCACGGGGCCTCCCCAGCGCACTCGCCGACCTCGCCGAGACGATGAGCGATATAGATGACGTACTTGGGCCGGGCGTGCACACCACACGGCCGAACCGCGCCGTCGATGGTGCGAGAACGGGCACGAGCTGCCAAGTGCCATGGTGGCAAGTGCCGCAACGGCCGTTGGTGCCGCATTGCCTCCTATGGTGTGCTCGGAGTGGTACTTTTCGTGCTCCTGTCCGACGCTCAGGACACGCTGCGTTCAGTTCTTGCCCAGATGTCCACCGGCAACCCGAGCGGGCAGGCACATGGAGTTTCGCGGCGGCGACGATGAATACGACGATGAATATGACCCATCGAAATGGGCGGACGTTTGGTGGCAAGGAGCCCCAAGGTAGGTAGGTGCATTACCATTTGAATCGTCGCCGACTGGGTCAGTCAAGCACGACGACAAGTACCAGCCATCTACCGTGTATCATGGTGCAGCGCATTTCCGTTGTGCCGTCAGGTACCGCTTCCGAGGCACTACATGTGCACCTATATACAATGGCAGGGACCGCTTCCGGAGCACTAAGTGTGTACAAGCAAGGTGTTGGTGGTGTAGGTGAACAGCACCTGTATAGTACTGTAGGTTGGTGTGTATGTACAGTACATGTACAGGTAGGTGTACGGTACATGTAGGCGTAGGTGTACTTGTACTTGTAGGTGTAGGTGTACAGCACACAATAGGTGTAAGTGTGCAGTACATGTAAGTGTAGACGGTACTCCGTACATGTAGATGCACGGTACTCCGTACCTGTAGATGCACTGTACTCTGTACCTGTAGATGCACTGTACTCTGTACCTGTAGATGCACTGTACTCTGTACCTGTAGATGCACTGTACTCTGTACCTGTAGATGCACTGTACTCCGTACCTGTAGATGCACTGTACTCTGTACCTGTAGATGCACTGTACTCCGTACCTGTAGATGCACTGTACTCCGTACCTGTAGATGCACTGTACTCTGTACCTGTAGATGCACTGTACTCCGTACCTGTAGATGCACTGTACTCTGTACCTGTAGATGCACTGTACTCCGTACCTGTAGATGCACTGTACTCTGTACCTGTAGATGCACTGTACTCTGTACCTGTAGATGCACTGTACTCCGTACCTGTAGATGCACTGTACTCCGTACCAGTAGATGCACTGTGCTCCGTACCTGTAGATGCACTGTACTCCGTACTCCGTAGGTGCACAGTATTACAGTGCATTTTTTTCGGCGTACGGTACGTCTACTGTAGGTGCAAGTTCATGCATGACAGGGTCAAGACTTGGGACTGCTGTAAACACAATCATCTATTATTCCTCCGTACTTGGTACTCTGTGCTTGGATGCGTTCCGCTGGCCATCGCCTTCTCCAATCTCCTTACCGAGCACAGAGTATTTGATTTCTTTCTTCTCCCTCCCGCTCGCTGGCGCAAGATGTCGGCGCTCAAGGGCGTCCCTCGTCCACAATGCCAAGCGCAAGGCGAAAGGCTCCCTTGCCTCCCCCAGCACCGTCTGGCGCCGCCCTTGGTCTCGCCGAGCAGCAGATGTGCGTGCCATGCCATCCACAAGCCACTGGCCGGTTTCGCCATCGTCGCATTGCCAACCGACACACGAGAGAGTCCCATTTCATGACGCGCCACGCACGCAAACGATGCAAAGAGCGCTCCGGAATGGTCTCGAAAGAAAAAAGAAAGTCGGGGAGTCGTCGGGGCGCCGGCGGGATGGGACCATGAGCCGTTTGCCCGTTATGCGGTGGAACCGAGTACCTGTAAGCAATACCCTCGCACCGGGCACCTGCGCATGTATTTCCTTTTCAGGGTAGCTGTACTCCGTACTTTCTACTCGAATCGGCCATCTACCGTGTCCTGTCCTTCCCGGCTGGGTTCCGATGCCGCAGCACGAGGAGGAATAGCACGGAACTGACCGACCTGACGAGGAAGCGCCGAGTTGGGTACGCACACGCACACCTGCGGCACATGAGCGTCACCTTGGCAGGCCGGCCCACGGGCCCAGGATTGAGGAGATGAAGATGAAATAAATGGCCGCTGGTCCTGCCTCAGTTGTGCATGGCCACCAAACACTTGCGACAGGGAGCGAGAGTAGGAACCTACAACCAGGTCGGTGCAGCACGGAGCACGGCGTGCTGGAATCATGCTCCATCCATCGGCCGACGCTTCAAGGCAGGCCTGCGACCATCGAAAGTCAATCACACGGCCTGAAACGCCAAATCCGCACGTGTGCTGACCGGGACCTGGGCCCCTGGCACGGTCCGTCCGGCCAGGCTTGCGGTGTTGCCATTGGCCGCCGATGTTTCAACGCCGGCGTGAGACGGACGTGGAACCCACCGCGCTGCAGGCGGCGCTTCGGCAGTTGACCGACCTGTAGAGTTCCGAGTTCAACCAGGCCGGCGGTGATTGGCTCCAAGGCCGACATGGACAGGCGCGGCGGCCGCCAGAACCTGTCGAGTGCAAACACCGTCTCCGTACATGCACCGATAAAGGCTGCGAGGTGCACAGGATAAGTGCACAGGATAAGTGTAAGCCTACCGTACGAGTGCTGAGAGCACGTGCAAGAGTGTCATCGAGTCCAGTGCAGCGCCCGGGAGGGCAGAGATGGTACCATGCGCGCCTCTTTGCTTCGTCGTGACCTACTCCCGACGACGGACCGCTGCTTTCCGCCTAGCAGGCCCTCCCTTGCGTGAACGGTCGGCTGTGGTCCCAAGACTGGAGGATCAGGACTCGAGGACTCGGTGCCATCGGCAGCATCAGGACAGGCGCTCGGAAGAAAATCGTTGACAAGTCGACGACGGAGCCGCCGCACAGCCAGTCCCTGCTCGGCACCAGGAGTGTAGATGGATGCCCCCGGCACACATGACGACGACGAAGCCCCCGTCGCTGCGCACCTGCTCGTTCGTGCCCAGTCTTCCCGTTGCTGGGCAATTTTAAATTCTCATGCTCTGCGCTCCGTACATGCGAGCGTCTTCATACCCAGCAGGCGTACCGTTGCATGCGCATCTGTGCAGCGCGCCGCGAGGCCACCCCCATCTGATCGACAGGGCCCCTGTCTCACGACGCCGCCCAAAACGTCGGGAAAAGTCACCGTCGCGGCAAGTTGCTGGTGTTGAAGCGCATTCCGTAGCAGCCGTGCCTGGACCCGGCTCGATGCACGCTTGCGACGACATCTGGCACGACGACTGTAACCCGTCGCCGTCGCCAAGTCGTCGACCGTTCGGGTGGGCGACGCTGAGAGGGGGGTGGGGAAATCTCACCGGCGGTGGCGAGGAGCGGCAACCACACCATCAACACACGGTCCCCCAATCAGCAAACGATGCCGACGAACCGCCGACCGTTGTCCACCCCGTCGATGCGTCGAACCGTACGACAGGTGGGTGCGCGGCCCCGTCAGCAGGTGGGAGGGTGCAACCTTGGCCGGGCAGATTGGACGTCGCGCATGCGGCGGACCAGGGAACGACAACGGAGGGCGCTTAAACCTCGCCTTCCCCCTCCCTGCCCGTCCATGGTCTTCGTATGACTACCAGGACATGGCACGCCGCCCTCCCGTGCCTCCTTGTCGTGCTGGTCACTCGTCTATTCCCCTCTCCATTTTTTTCCGTCACTGTCCTTCTTTAGCTCCCTTTCACTCACTCGTTCGTGATCTCGCTGCCAGAAGAGATTGTCATCGGCCAGTGAATTCCACGTACCCTGTCGAGGCCTGCCGCCGTCGTCCACTCACACGCAGCCTCCGCCAACGACGGGGACGGTGCAGCACCGACGACGGCACCACGGCCCCGCGGCGGGCTCGACATTCACAGCCGGGGAATTCATCGTCGAGTCCGAGGACAGCCGGTCGGGTCCTTGAGGGGATGGTATTGGCGAGTCGGCCACTCTGTTCGCGTCCGCCACGAGACTCGAGCCGGTCCGTTCGCACCTTCCCACACTCACTCCTCACGCACGCTCGCGCCTGCCATTCTCGAAAATCGCTCGCACATTAGGCGAGCCGACACCCGCCTCCAATGCGCCTTCCCATCCGCGCCGTCGTCCTCGCCGCGGCAGCCGCGACCCTGGCGGCCCCTCGCCGCACCTTTGTCAGCCCCAGAGACTCTCAACTGGGCGCCGACGACGTCCTCTCCCTGCCCTACAACTCGACGTCCATCGACCATCCTCCGCGTCACCTCCTCCTTCGTCGGGACGACGCCCCTCCGGCTCCCACCCTGTCGATGGCAACGACGGCCACGACGGGCACGGCCACGACCGTCGCCACGGCGGCGGCCACGGCGACAAAGGGAGCGGCGGCGACGGGTTCGGCCGCGGCATCGGCCGTTCGCCTCCGCCCAAACGATTCCTTCAACGTCACCGCCTGGGACCTGGAGACAAACGCCGCCTGCGTCGCCGCCCTCCGCGCCATCCTGCGCAGCACCAACCCTTCGGGCACCTGCGTCTGCTACAACCTGCCTTCGCTCGACAGCGTCACGGGCATCTTCGAGGCCGACCTGCGCCTGTTCCGCGTCTCGGAAGCCCGCGACGCCTTTGCCGACGTCCGGCAGAGCCACATCCAGGTCGGCGTCCAGTTCAACGGGGCGTCGGTCAGTTCGATCAGCGAGGAGGAGCTCATGGGCATGGGCATGGTCCGGAACAGGACCGTCGTCATCGAGCCTCGCGCCCACGACGGCGGGCCGCAGCTCGTCCACACGTACATGTTTGTCGGCCAGATCGACGAGCAGCGGATGAGCGCCAACATGTCCATGTAAGCCGCCACCTTTGCCCGCGTCGTCCGACGCACGCCTTCGTCGGCTTGCCACTGACACGGCTCACCGCCCAGGGCAGCATTCGAGGCCGTCGTCATGCCCACCTTTACCCTCTCGGCCACGACGCGAAGCGGCGGCGACATCTCGACAAACGTCTCCCTCAACGAGGCCGCCTTCCTCACCGGTGTCTTCGCCAACCAGGTCATCATGTCCGACGTCAGCGCCGCCCAGGCCGCCGTCGACGCCAAGCTCGCCGGCCTGCGCAACGGCACCGTCGCCTTCGTCCTGCCCGGCGTCCAGCTGATGGTCTTCCCCATCGGCCTCATCATCACCTCCGTCTGGCTCCTCCTCGGCCTC
The DNA here is from genome assembly GCF_001625195.1 of Drechmeria coniospora. Taxonomy (NCBI): domain Eukaryota; kingdom Fungi; phylum Ascomycota; class Sordariomycetes; order Hypocreales; family Ophiocordycipitaceae; genus Drechmeria; species Drechmeria coniospora. The sequence continues at coordinate 11,142,933 of NC_054389.1, read as the reverse complement.
GTCGCCTTCACCATCGGCACCTTTGAGCGCATCGTCTACGCCGACATGTACAAGCGCAGGCTGCAGTCGGTCGCCCCCAAAGGCCGCACCATCTAGGACGACGATGCACCCGTCTCGTCGACCGTTGACACCTTTGCCGCCCAAAGTCGGCAGCAGCACATGGGCCTCCCTCCACACGCCCCCCTCCCTCTCGGCCGAAGCAGGCAGCCATGCCATCGAGCCATTTGCACCCGCTGGCCCACGCGTGCTTTGGCGTCGTTGGTTTACCCATTCGAGCCCGCCCGTCGACACCATGTTGACTGAACGATGCCAAAGTCTTGTCCGAGTATGGGGAATCCCGAGCGTACATGTTGTCCTACGTAGACATCCGTGCCCGCCACGCGCAAGGTACAACCTGGTCTCGGCACCAAGTGTAGGCAGGATGCATGCTAGTCGAAGGCCAAGTCGCGACGAGGGCGAGTAGTCATTTTTGGGTAGGCTGCTTTCGATTTGTTTCTTGAGCCGCGAAGAAAGTGTTGCCAGGAGCAGCCAGAGCGCAAGTGGCGGTCGGAGTCGCCATCACAGGCAACGCTCGGAGCGGGTTGGCGTCGGATCTCGAGGGTGATTGATGACCGACGACCGAGCAGCACTGGCCATGACGGCACCAAGGCACCGAGGCACCAAGGCATTAAGGCACCAAGGCACCAAGGCATCAAGGCACCAAGGCATCAAGGCACCGAGGCACCACGGCATCAAGACACCATGGCAGTCGGCGACGAACCAAGAGTCACTCTACGCCCTCGCTTGGCCGGTTCCTTGCATGCTTGGAGCATCGTTTGCGGCACGCGTGTGGCACCTGGACCCTTTCCGGAGCCTTGCCGCGCAGCATCGTCTCGAAATTGGCGGCCATCCGTTGGTTAGGTGGGCTTTGAAAGCCATGTCACTTGACTGCGGTTCCAGGAGCCTGCTGGACGTGGCAACACAGGCACGTCGTCCCATACTCGCGGGACCACGTGTGACAGGTCGGAGGCGTACCGTTAAACGAGATTCAGCGCTCGCTTCCGTGAAGATGGTTGAAGCGGTCGCATTCGTCGAGCATGGCCGATACCTGCAAGGCACCACCGTGCACACGTCACTCTCGGCGTGCGCAGCATGGTAGGACAACCGTTTACGGCGTGCCTTGGTCGCCCCGGACGCGGGCCGGACAAGCTATTTCATGGCCTCGGCCGGCTCCATGGGATCGATGGAAGATGGTCACGGTGCAAAACATTGAGATGAGATAATGGGCGTCATGTACTGCCGGAGCAAGTGTATATTTTGAACCTTTTCTTCCCACCGAGCCTCGGCGAATCTGCCCTTGTGACGATTTGGAGCGACACGATTCCGTTCAACTGTCGTACAGGGCAGCGGCGTTCAGATGCCGAGAAACTCCATCGAGCATGCCAGCATGGTATCCTCTATCGTGCGCGACCGTACTTGAGGGCGCAGAGATTCTTGTTCTGGCATATCGCGCGGCATCACTTGGGGCCGAGTGCAAGCCTTGGGTGGCCGGGAATGACAGTGTTGGGAATGGCTCGGAGTCTGTACTCGGACGATGATCGGCCCACTGCCCAAAGATGCTGGATCTTGGTTCCAGCGGGCCCTAGTGAGGTCCGAAGTCGCTAACCTAGTTTAGCACTTGGGTTCCTTGACATAGGTTTTGAGTATGGAGTAATTACGGAGTAGTAGGTATTAGGTATGGAGTATTACCATGTACTTGCTTGTAGTCTGAACTGTAATACTTACTGTATTCTGTGTACGGAGCAAGTACTTACATAGGTGTACAAGTACGCCAATAGTGACTCGACAAAAGTGACGAATCAGCTTTGGTGGTGCTACTCGTACAAATTGAATCCACATTTTTGCCACCCCACTGTACTTGCACGAGCGTCAAGTACGGAGCCTTCAGCACACGCACGACTGTGCGAGCACTCGTAGCCGAGAGACCTTTCTCCCACACAGACCCTGGCCGGACCAACAGGCATTGTTTCGGACGGACATGAATCGTCCATGGCGAGGGCGAGAATGAGTGCGACTGTCCGTCCGTAGGCTTGCTCTTCGCCGGTGCTTGCCCAGTCGACGCTCGGCTATTCGGCATGCATCACAGGTCGCATGCCGCCGCCAAGGATTTGGGTCATTTAGTGGATTGGAGCGGTCGTCACTCGTCATTCTTTGGCCAGCAAACACAGCGGTTGCCGAATCAAGCGGTCGCAACATCGCCAAGCAACAGGGTCATGAGCCAAAGTAAGTAATAGTGCCGGAATCTGGCTGTAATCGTAGACCTTGTGCACCTGTGGAGTGTACCTGTACACGGACTTGTAGACTAGGAGCCGTCCCGTCCCTGTTCAGCAAGCCGTCGCGAGGCACGCTGGGCACATCGTGCTGAGCTCGGTACTCCGTACTCCGTACAGCAAACCAGATGACACTTGCACACGCACATGCATACCTGCTAGTAGTACTCCGTACTCTTTCCGCATGCATGAATGTGTGCTAGTGTACAGGAAGCACTCCGTAGGCCAAGTGCTTATCTTTGTCGATGCCGAGGATGGTGAGCAATTGCGACAATGGCATGGTCACATGCCACAGTGCTTGCACAAACAGCATGCGCAAGGTAATACTCCGTACTCGCGCCGTGTATCCGCAGCACCAACAATAACCATGTACCTATACTCCGTACATGTAGGTGTACAAGTACTGCAAGTAAGTACCTAGGTAGTACGGAGTAGTTGTATTATAGTACGTTGTACGGAGTACTCCGTACTCCGTACTCCGTAATAGGTGAATCATCCGCCAAGAGATTGTGAAATCGAATATATCCACTCATTCGCGGGGGGGGGGTTGAATCTACTCAAGTACATGTGCATGTAATGTACTTTGGACAAGAACCAACATTACCACATGCTGTTATTACATGCACTTGATTACATGCACATCCACGTACGGTACGGGTACGGCGTGCAAAGGTCGTGCATCCATGTGTTTGAGCGTACCCAAGGTACTAGGCACTTTGACAACTACCATGTACAAGCAAGTACTTGCGAGGTTCTGTGTCCAAAGAAAAGTACCAGGTACATACATACCTACAGTTTGAGTTTCTCAGCAAGTACTCCGTACTCCGTATGAATCAATTACTGCCCTTGCTGGATTACCGTGCCTGGGTGTACTGTGCAGGTTGCAAGTGCAGTGCTTGTCCTGCTTGGTATGGAGAGCAGAGGAGAGTCGTCGTGGGCAGCCACGTAATGCGCATGCGACGACGTACCCAACTACTGTAGTGCCCGAGAACCTAGGTACCTAGTACCGACTTAGTGCTGCCACTAGGTGCCAACTACTACCTGTACGCTGCCCTGCTTGCTTCTCAGTATTCGCGGGAGACGGGATGCCACTCTCCTCTGTTCGCCGTGGCTTCTAGCTTCGGGGGACGACCCGGTAATGAACAGCATGCCACTTCATGCCCACCTGCACAAATCCCTCACGTGGCTTCTGACCTGGCCCTGTCCTTTCTGCAGGCACTCCGTACAACAAGGAACGTTGCAGGCAGCACCAAGACACAAACATGCTCACCTACCTACGAGCCCTCGCCATGTCAGGCCTCCACGGCAAGGACCTGGAGCGGCATGGCAGCTTGGCGACGCGGCGACGAGAGACTGAGTGCTCAAGTACAAGTACATGGGATGGAGTACTTGCTACGAAGCAGCTAGGTACCTACGAGCATTGCCGCACGTACCATGCAGTGCTGTCGGTAGACGTACATGTACCCTTGGGTGCGCGAATGGTTGTGCGAGTACTTGCTCCGTACTGCACTCCGTACTGTACTCCATACTGTACTCTGTAGTTGTACTCCGTACTCCGTACTCCGTCCTTTGTCATTTTCGGGATGCTTGTACATGTACATCTGCGGGCGAGTACGCCGTACCCCGTCCACCTCCGTGCATCCAAGTGCTTGCTTGCACTGTGCACCGTCGCCTCGAAACGTGCTCCGTATGCGCCCCTCCTCTTGGCGACTTGGCAGTGTGCGGGAGCAGGCACCGCGACCCATAATTCATTCGTATGCAAGTAAGTAAGTACGCTGTGCGTCGGCATCATCTGCGCAGCGAAGCACTTGTCCGAGTACGGTGAAGGAGGGAGCAAAGCGCCGCTGACCTCGATTGCCGTCGGCTTTCGTCTTGCCTTGCATTGTTGTCACGAATGAATAATTCTTAGTTTCGCGCTCGTGCTTGGGGCCACAAGTACGAGGGGATGCCGAAAAGGTTGCTGCTCATTCAGAGCACTGTACATGCAAGCCTATTTAGTGGCTCGACCCCTATTCCAGTGGCATCCATCATCTGGGTGCCTCCCATCCTTCGAATCCATCCCCTCCCGTCCCCGTCCATCTCATCCGATCCGACGTGTCCTCGTCGTCGACCCAGTCCTCCTTTCCCCTCGATCATCGTCGACGAATCGACAGAGTGCACGCTCGCTTCCTCCTCGCACCCAACTTGCCCGCTGTTGCTCGGACGCAGCCGAGCACATACTCTCGCTCCCACCGCCGCCGATAACTGCAAAGCCCTGCGCTACGTTCCCCCCCCCCTTTCTCTGCAGCGCCGTGCTTGCACCACACAGCACTTGCTGCTGCAGCTGCTGCGCCACGCTCTCTGCAGCCGCGAACCCACCGAACCGGTTTCCGGCCTGCGGCGTGCACGTGTTGGCCCTGTGGCTCCCGCCGTTCTCGCCTCCCCCCAGAATGGTCAACATGCACGACGCCAACTTTGAATCCATCAGGAAGCTCGGCCTCAATGGCTCCATAGAGTACGCGAATGGAGGCTTCGAAAGCAGCGTCAAGATTCGCACCATATGTTGCGTCGGCGCTGGGTACGTTGGTATGTTCTCGATGGCTCGTCCTGGTGCCTCCTCCCGATGGCTTGTCCTGATGCCTCCTCCTGATGGCTTGTCCTGATGCCTCCTCCTGATGGCTTGTCCTGATGCCTCCTCCCGCTGCCTCCTCCCGCTGCCTCCTCCCGCTGCCTCGTCTTTATGTCCCCCGAGAATTCCTCCCGCCTCCTCTCAACCTGGCCCTCTCCCCTCCCCTCTCCCCCAAGCTGCACCTTGCTGACTCAAAGTCTCTCCTTCCCCTTCCAACAGGCGGACCGACGGCGGCCATCATTGCCTTCCAGAATCCCCAGATCAAGGTGACGGTCGTCGACAGAGATGTGACGCGGATCCGACGCTGGAACTCGCGCCACCCGCCCATCTACGAACCCGGCCTCCATGACATCATCCGCATCGCCCGTGATGGCGGCCGCGACACGTCCATCTCCAACGAGCCCATCTCGGACAACGAGGACTCTTCCGTCGAAAACGACAGCCGGACGCCGGTGCCGAGCCGACCCGGAAACCTCTTCTTCACCACGGACGTGGCCAACGGCATTGCCGGTGCCGACCTCGTCCTCGTGGCCGTCAACACGCCCACCAAGGAGCGCGGCGTCGGCGCCGGAAGCGCCACCGACATGGGCGCCTTCGAGGCCGTCACCGGCGTCGTTGCCCAGCACGCCCGCGAGGGCGCCATCATCGTCGAGAAGAGCACGGTCCCGTGCCGCACGGCGGCCTTGGTGGCCGACACGGTGCGTTTCTCTCCCTCCCCTCCCGAGCGGCGGCACAAAGTCCTCGACTGACGGCCCGTCGTGCTCTCGCTCAGCTCTCCATGCACCGGCCCGGCGTCCACTTCGAGATCCTCTCCAACCCCGAGTTCCTGGCCGCCGGCACCGCCGTCAACGACCTGCTCTACCCCGACCGCATCCTCATCGGCTCGGCCCCGACGCCTTCGGGGAAGATTGCCGCCGAGGCCTTGGTCGCCGTCTACGCCGCCTGGGTCCCCCGCGAGCGCATCCTGACCACCAACGTCTGGTCCTCGGAGCTTGCCAAGCTCGTCGCCAACTCGATGCTCGCCCAGCGCATCTCCAGCATCAACTCCATCTCGGCCGTCTGCGAGCAGACCGGCGCCGACGTCGACGAGGTGGCGAGCGCCATCGGCGTCGATCCCCGCATCGGCAACAAGTTCCTCATGGCCGGCATCGGCTTCGGCGGCAGCTGCTTCAAAAAGGACGTCCTCAACCTCGTCTACCTCGCCGACACCATGGGCCTGCCCGAGGTGGGCGAGTACTGGCGCCAGGTGGTCAAGATGAACGACTACGCCCGCGACCGCTTCACGAACCGCGTCATCAAGTGCCTCAACAACACCCTCGTCGGCAAGAAGGTGACCATCCTCGGCTTCGCCTTCAAGAAGAACACGTCCGACACGCGCGAGGCGCCCGCGCTCGAGATGATCCGGACCCTGCTCGAGGAGCGCCCGAGGGAGGTCGCCGTCTTCGACCCCTGCTGCAACCCCTTCGTCATCAAGGAGGAGATCAGGGCCTTGATCGGCGACCTCGACAGCCGGAACGTGCACGTCTACGACAACGGCTACGACGCCTGCGCCGGCAGCACCGCCGTCGTCATCGCCACCGAGTTTGACGAGTTCCGAAACCAACCGGCGGCCAAGCCGGCGGCCAAGCCGTCGTCGCAGAAAGCCTCCAAGATGCTCGGCCGCAAGCCCAACCCCCGATCGGACCCGCGACCGTTCAAGCAAAAGGACAGGCCGACGGAGAACGAGCTGCTCGCGCTCCACAAGCACCTCGTCCAGCGTCCCGGCGAGGTTGGTAGCGACCCGCTGGAGCGCTTCACGAAGGAGCCGTCGTGCGACGACAAGTGCCCCGACTGCATCCAGGAGCGCGAGAGCCTGCAGAGCTGGCACGCGACCGGCATGAGCAGCGCCGAGGAGTACAAACCAAAGGCACGCCTCGACTGGGAGCGCATCGCCGACGCCATGGCGAAGCCGCGCTGGGTCTTTGACGGCCGCGGCGTCATCGACGCACGCGAGATGGAGACGCTGGGCGTGAGGGTGGAGAGCGTCGGCCGCCAGCACCGCTTCTGATGGGCTGAACACGCCATTGCCCTTTGTCTTTTCATCCACCGTCGCCTCGACGACGCGCCGATGCAGGGCTCCTTTTTTCATTTCACTTATTTTCCCCGAGGCATGGACGATCATGAGATTGGACCGATCGAGACCGCGGCCGGCGTTGGGAGGTGACACCTGCGCCCGCCGTTCCCGCCTCGACTACCGCCGGCCTGAGGCGGCTGTATTTTATCTAGATGCGACGACAAGAGCTTGCCTCCATGTACGCACCACTTTCACACCATGTGCCATGAAGTTGGACCGTTGCGGTGACGACGTGATTGGCGGGAGACGGCAGCACTCCGTAGTCGGCGTCCTTTGTGCCTGTTTCACGAAGATGGAGATTGCCAATCCGCGACGACTTCTAGACGGCAGTTGGACTCGGATACCAGCCTCTGCACGCATATGCTCGTGGGTCGAGGCGAGACGCGTTTCAGCCCATGGGTCCAAACACGCACCTCGTCTCAGTGTCAAGCAGGAGAAACGACGGGCAAACCACGCTTTGTAAAGGGCGAGAATCCAAAGTCACATCTCGCACTCGCTTTCGGGGGTACATGAACAAACGGGTGATGAGCATGCTTAGATCGTGAGAGGGAGATCAAACTGGTCTCATAAGTATCGTAACCAGCCCCTGAGTGCCATAAAGTAGGCACCCTCCCCCCCCTCCCCCCCCCCCCCTCCCCTACCTCCCTCCTCCACTTCCACCTACCCCTGCCCTCTTTGGATCCAATGCGCGGGAAAGATTCCGAGTTAGCATGTTTCCGTTCCCTAGCTAGCCTCAATGTCACGTTGAAGAGCACAGGTTGAGAAGCTGTACCCTTCCATGGCTCACGGGCAATAAGATAAGAAAAACATCTACCCTTCTCGACCAGACGTCGCTCCTTGGGCCTCGACGCTGTCCATCCAATCGACCCATCGACCGCGACGATGAAGTCAACTCCCGTCAGCGTAGCCGTCCTATGCGGCTTCGCTGCGCTGGCCATGACGGAGGCGCTGCCGCCCAACAGCATCCCGATGCGATGCGCGACCATATGCGGTCCCATGGTCGAGCTCACGGCGCTCTGCAGCACGCCCAAACTCCTAAAGCGTGGAGACCAGCGGCGGTGGAGGAGCAGGGAAGGATGGCCGAGGAAGCGAGACTTTGTCACGCTCGTGCCGGCGCCGACGTCGTTTCCGTACAGTCTCACGGCGGACTTGACTCGGCCAACAAGCAAGGTGGCCGCACCTCCGAGGCAGCAGCCGGTTCCATCGCCGTCTCGCGCAACTCCCGGAATCGCCATGGGCGCGTGGGGATCGCCGGAGAGGACGACACCAACGACCTCGGCCATCGCTTCCAGTAGAAGCAGCAGCAGTGGCGGCGGCAGCAGCAGCAGCAGCAGCAACCGCCCCCTTGCCGCTGCGACGCCTGCCACGACGGGTAGCCTGTTGGGGGGTCCGGCGCAGGCAACGCCAACGTCGTCTATTCCAGTAGTAGGCGGCGCCAGCAATGGCCTGAGCGCCGAGGAGAGGTGCGTGTGTATGAATCGCAGCTTTGACGTCCCTCGGGTGGCCGCTCTCTGCGCGAGCTGCATTAAGCAGACGGGGGACGAGATGAACAGTATGCCATCCTACATCCTCCACCCTCCGTTGCCTTCTCTTCCGCTGGGACATCTCTCGGTACTGACACAGGTGAAAGACATGGACCTCATCATGAAAGTATGCACCTTCTCAAGCACGACGTATTCGCCCGACAAGGACGGCGTAGTCAACAACGTGGTGGTCGAGGCTGCCAGGCCCGTCGTGGAGGCGGCAGTCGTCGTGAGCCGTGCATCGCGGACATCAGGCGTCGGGGGCGCCGTGGTAGGTGTTGTGTCGCTGTGCTCTGCCTTGTGGTCTGCCTCCGAGGGTTGAACCTGTGATGCTGTCCGTTCAAGGAGACCGGCTGGCTGTACAATAGTTCGTCGCATGCACATGAATGCCTCGCGGTTGACTCGATCCGACGAGTATAACAAACAGAGCATGCACATGCATACGAATGCACTTATTCACACCCAATCTACCCATGTCTCACTTGAATTCATCCCGTCTTGTCTCTGCCTGCGTTCGAGCCACTGCGCGGGACTGGAATGCCGCAACAAGGGGGTGAGTGAGACAGGTGTTCATGTACAGTTTGAGCTCAACACTATCGTCGGGGACGTTCTGAAGGCTTTTTTTTTCTTGGTCAAGACTGTAAACAAGGCATCGATACTAGAACCATCACTCTATCGTGCCTCGTTTTGTCAGGGCACGTATATACATGTATAATGACAGCCGCTGCAGACAGTGTGCGGAGCTGAGCGGAGCTGAGCGGAGCTGAGGACGAGCGGACCTATCGGCCCCGCAACGGGGCGGAGATGCCGCTCCCCGGTCATAAATGCGGCTAATTCCGGACGACTGCCGTTTGCGACCGACGCCTACCCCCGACGCCGACAGCAGCGGCAGGCCATTGTATCATGGTATATAGCCGCAAGTTTGTGCCATAAAATCTCCTCCCTTGCCATTTCCAACCCGCTACTTTACATTCGCATTCACAGTCGCCCTTCTTCCTCCTGCTGCCACGATGCATCTCATCCTCACCGGTGCGACCGGCCTCGTCGGCTCCTCCGTCCTCGACGCCATGATCAAGGCCAAGGACGTGAGCAAAATATCCATTCTCAGCCGCAAACCCGTCCAGATGGCCCAGGACAAAGCGGATGATCGGGTCAACGTGATACTCCACAGCGATTTTGGGACGTACGACGCCAAGGTGCTCGAGCAGCTCCGAGGGGCCGACGGCTGCGTCTGGGCCCTCGGCATCAGCCAGACCAAGGTCGGCAAAGAAGAGTACGTCAAGATCACAAAGGACTACACCCTCGCCGCCGCCAAAGCCTTTTCCACCCTCTCATCATCAGAATCCCGGCCGTTCCGGTTCGTATACGTCTCCGGCGAGGGCGCGACCCAGACGCCCGGTCGCTTCTCTGCCATCTTCGCGCGCGTCAAGGGGGAGACGGAACAGGCTCTGGCAGACCTGACGGCGCAGATGCCGACGCTGAGGGCCGACTCGGTCCGGCCGGCGTTTGTGGACGCGTCAAGCCACGAGGCCGTCAAGTCGTACATTCCACAGCCGGGGGTGCTCTACAGCACTTTCACCACCGCCTTGGGCCCCGTGATCCGCAAGGGGTTTCAGGGCATGCACTCGCCCACCGATGCTCTCGGCCGCTTCATGACACAGATGGCCATGGGGCAAATCGACGGCAAACTCGAGGGTCCCGGTGCCTTTCAACTGGGGCCGTCGTGGGTGGTGGAGAATGTGGGATTCAGGAGGATAATGGGCTTGTAAGGGGGTGGATTATCTTTAAGCAGCAGCAACGGACATGATAGATACCTGGGGGGCGCAAGCACGTTTGGCAGAGGATAGGACGAACGGAAGCGAGAAGAGGTTGTTATCCAACCAAACACAGAAAGTAGTCAAGTGTTGTCGCAGCATACATGCCCATGGTATCACACATGCCCTGGTATCACGATACATCTATATCACTCCCCCCGAAGACGCCAGCGCAGACTTTTCTTGCCCACAATGCATTGAACGCCCCGAACATCCCTTGATTTCCGGCTGCTTCCCAAACGCCGCCCATGCTATGCAATTCGCCGCGATGCCACTCCATGCCATCCCTACCACCTCATGCTACGCCGTCGCTTGCCAGGCCATAACCCAAACGCCTTGGTCGACCGGCACCGGCTCCATCACGCGCCAAAGGCCTCACTCACAGCCTGCCCCTCATCCGGCGTCACGGCCATCTCGAGCAGCTCATGCGCTGCCTCCACCACCTCCCCTTCGATGCCCGCCTCGATGACCAGGTCCTCCTCGGCAAAGGTAAGTCGACCGAGGGCGAGGAGGTACCGCTGACTGCCGCCATGCGCCATGGACAGCTTTCGGCTGATGTCGGCCACGTTGGACGTGGCCGGGTCCGTGACGAGCGTGTGAATGAGCAGCACCGCCTGCGAGATGATGCGATGCAGGTCCGCGCACGCGCTCGACTCCGGGAGTTTGAGGGATGACAAGGTCGTGACGTCCGGCAGCCGAGGCGTCATGCTCGAAGGCGTCGCTTGGTCGTACAGGTCGTCTATCGATCCGCTCAGGCAGGTGACGAGACGCGGCAGGGCGCTGTCGTGGGATGCAAGCTGCGTCGCACCAAACGGATACCTCGCAAACGCGATGAGCGTGCGCAGCGCCGCGAGACGCACCCTCCGACGCTCCGAAGGTGTCATGGCAGAACGCGCAGGCTCCGTCAGCTTGGCCGACACTCGTTCGATGACGGCCCGGGCGATGACGGCCGGCTCGGCCTCGTCGGTGATGGGCCCGATCGACGACGGCAGCGAGGACGATGCCAGCAGGTCCAGCATGCCAATCACGTCACTCAGCTTTTGCTTCGCCGTCAGGAGCAGAATGACCAAATCCAGCGACATGAGCCTCCAGAAGCCGGCGGCCGTATACTCGAACCCGCCGTCCGATGCGCTCGGCGTCGTCGCGCAGGCCAACGCCGACATGTGCAGCAGCGACAGGATCTGCGTCGTGTCGACGTGCTCCTCCAGGAAGCCGTACTCGTCGCTGCTGGAAAGGTTGCCGTCCGGCAGACGGCGGCGGCCCTCGGCCAGGGGCGCGATGGTCGACTGCCCGATGGCGGCGAGGTTTGCGACGACGAGCGGAGCGACCGACGTGGCGTGGAGGTCAAAGGCGAAGGCGATGAGGCTGACGAGGTACTTGATGGGCTCCCAGTACTCCTCCTCGACGCATCTCGTCCACATGGCGACAAGATGCTCGGAGAAGTCGACGAGGAGCTGCATCGGCCGCTCAGGATTGCCCATCAGCGGCAGCTTCTCGAAGATGGCCGTCGCAAACGAGGCACCGGTCGGGTCGGAGGGGAACGCGAAGCGCAGCAAGGTCTCAAAGGTCGGCGGTTGTTGGTGCAGGCCCCCGTGGTCGAGGACGAGGGGAAGAAACTAATGGCTCGTCAGAGGCGTCGAGAGCCAGGGGGGGGGGGATGGTGCATCACTCGTACCTCGAAAGGGGCCGTCGGGGCGGCCGAGACGGTGGCCGGTTGGGGCGCCTGGCTGGCTGGTCGATCTTCGATGCCGACGACATGGTCCATTTCCATCTCGAGCGCCGCCATCGGGCTGTCGGCCATCGGTCGTTTCCTCTTGCCTTTGCTCGGCGTTCGCTCCCCAACGTGGGCGGCGACGGAACCGGAGCCCCTGCCTCGACCTTGGCCTTTGCTGGGGCTGACGGCAATGTCCATTTCGTCGAAGCCATCGGCTATGCCCCACGTCTTGGCCGCCTTCTTCGGCGTCGTCAAGGGCGCGGCGACGGTGTCTTTCCGACGAGCCCGGTCGCTGACCTCCTTCATGTCCCTCTGCAGGAACTGCAGCTCCGTGCTCGCCGTCCTCTCGGCGGCGACGGCGGCCTCGACTCGGCGCTCTTGCGTCGCCAGCTGCTCCTGGTTGAGCTTGGTGAGACGGGCGATCCGAGCGTCGTACTCTTGCTGGGCCTTTGTCGAGTTGGTTCGGATGATGGACGCTTCGCCGCGCGCGACGTTGAGCTCGGCTTCGAGCGCCCGCAACCGCTGCTGCAGCGCCGAGACGACATCTCCCGAGGGGGCCTGCGACGGGCCGAAGTGAGGTGCAGGGAGCGGCCGGGCAAATTGGCTCGCCTGCCCTTGGCTCTGTCGCGGCTGGAACCTCTGTGAGCCGAGGAAGGGTTGGTTCGGCGGGAGGCGAGCGCCAGGGCCGGGTCTGGTGGCAGGGTCGACGGCGGGATTCCATCGCGGGTTCGGCACCGGAGGGATGGGTCGTCGTGGAACTTGCTGCTGGCGCTCCTGTTGGGTTTGCTGCCTCTGCCTCTGCTCCTGCTGCTGCTGCTGCTGCCGCTGCTGCCGCCGCTGCAAGGTATTGTCGATGACGGGTCGCCCTATGGGAACGCCGACATCGTTGGTGACTTCGGTCGTATCGAGGTCGTCGTCCTCTCCGTCCCAGCCATACTCAGAGTACGGTTGTTGCGCGTCTTGCGACGGCACCCTGGGCTCGCTCGGGGGAGCCTGGGTGAGGCGGACGGCATTCCGCTCGAGCTCCTGGAGAGCGTTGTCCGTCAGGTCGTCGAATCCATCATCCGAGAACTCGTCGAGGTCCATGACTCGAGGTCGAGCGTGCCGACATTGGACCGGATCCCAGGAGGTTCGAATGGGAAGGGTCCTGGGGGCAGTGTGGAAGGGGGACGGTTGGAAGACGTCGCGATGATTTGCTTCCAGATCCAGTCCACACTGCAGCCCGTGTATACAACCAAGTACAGTACAAGTACGGAGTACTTGCTTGTTGTATTATTACTGTACTGTACTCCGTACTAAGTACTTATGTTACTGAGCACTGAGTATGACAGTCAGTATACTATACTTAAGTGCAAGTAATACTGGTACATGTACATCTACTTATCTACACGTACAAGCAAGTACAACTATACAGTCTGTGCAGTACGGAGTACTTAGGTACGGTACAGTACGGAGTACAAGCACCTATGTTGTACGTGCATGTGTACAATTATGTTTGCATTATTCATAATTGCAGGGTACGCATAACTGTGGTGGAAACACGCGTGCATGTCCCGTGGCTGATGCCGCTAGCGGCTGAACCACCTGGTGGCTCATCCTTTGCCTGTCTCGGCGCGTATCCGTCCGGCCCCTTTCGGCTGCCGCAGCGCGACGAGGACATTTGGACAATCGCATGTGACTGTGACGATTTTGTTGGCTGGCTGGCCGTTTGGCCAAATGGACACGCATCGAATTGACTGCCCTCACGATCCGCGACAACGGTCCGTCGACTTTCTTCTGCATCTGTGCACGCAGACTTGGAGCTACATTCTGTTTCGGCGAGACGGCCGCATGCCATTCGACTTTCACGAGGCTGGCCCTGAATGACGCTGTTTCTCATGAAGGGTCTGCTGCGGAGCGCTCCGACACCGCTGGCAGGGGAAGATATCGCTCAGCACCAGCTGGCCGCAGAAGGGGGCATGACGCGTATGGCAACATATTCGTGCTGTACTCCGCCGTCGATCTAGGTACCTGCGTGTAGGCATGAACGGATGAGCGGACACAACATACTAGTGCTCTGCACCTCTGCGGGACATACGGCAGCATATAACATGCTACTCTTGGTGCCTGGTTTAGGTATTGCTGGAGAGGGCAGCCAACACGAAAGCCGTTTGATGCCAAGGTATTGGGTACAAAGCTGAGTGTTGCCATTAATCACTGCTTGTTACCATTAATACTGCTTGCACGCAGTATTGCAGTATCAGGTACGGAGTACTGATCGGTAATACTTCTTGGCAGCAGAAAACTTGGCGGCCGCTGAGTGACCCAGCTGGCATCATCGCAACGAGCCCATCATCCGGAAGCAAGCACAGCTCATGCCGACATTAGTTTCGGCGTAGCAGTTCGGTTCTCCTCTCAGCCCGGAGAGCTCGCTCATTCCTGCGGCAGTCTCCACGGTGCATTCTGCAAAAGAAGCAGCTTTGGCCCCTTGACAAACGATTTTGCCATGACGGCCCTCGGCCAAAGGCTGTGCTGGATCTTGTGAAAAGTGCAGTAAAAGTACCGAGTACTTACTATGCGATGGTAATACCTCGGTGCTAGGCCAAAGGGTGTTGGTACTTACGTACTCCGTAACATGTGCAGAGTACGGAGTACGGAGTACGAAGAACAGTGCACAGTGTTCATGGCGGCACTCTAATCCGTACCACCGAGTAATACTCGGCACCTACAACTACAACTACTATCTTCGGTCGTAGGTGCGGTAGTACAAGACCTAATACAGCACTCTACATGTAATTAATCAAGGTAATTAGATGGAACTCGGTGCTACGTCGCCGCCGCCCGCTTGCCCCCGAAGCCACCCACCAGTCCGGCGGTCAGCCATACGACCGACCATAAGACGTAAGTGCAAGGAGTGCAGGCTGACCACAGGCTTGCAAGTAAGTACAGTACATGGACGGTAGCGGAGCACGCCGCACCAAGGGCACAGCCAAGTGCACAGTCATTGCCTTGTAGGCTAGTACTAGAGTAGCTCGCCTTGCATGCATTAGGTCACTACGCCTACACCTAAAGGTCTCGTACAGTACATGCACTCATGCGTAGCGACGACAATGGTACGAATGTTGGTGGAAGCCTTGCGGAAAATTCCCACCACCCGCTCCGCTCCCACCCCAGCAACTCCCCCAGAAAGTTGGACGGTTCCTCCACTCGGTCAGCAGTAAAACCTTCAACCACCACCGACGTCAAGACCGCGAGTCCACGCCTCGACTCCTTTCGGTCATCCTGCTGCACGACGCGACCATCGCTTCATCGCAGCCATCTCGCCCGACGCACGCACCATCCTTTGCTGCGCCGCCTTCTCTCCTCCAAACTTCCCTCGTCGTCTCTCCTTCCCTCTCTCCTCCCCTCCCCTCCCCTCCCCTCTCCTCCTCTTCGCCTCGCCTCTCCTCTTTGCCTGGCCTCTCCTGTTTGCCTCGCCCCTCCTCTTTGATTCGTCCCTCCTCTTTGCCTCGCCCCTCCTCTTTGCCTCGCCTCTCCTCTTTGCCTCGCCTCTCTTCTTTGCCTCGCCCCTCCTCTTTGCCTCGCCTCTCCTCTTTGCCTCGCCTCTCCTCTTGCCAGGCCTCTCCTCTTTGCCTCGCCTCTACACTTCTACCCTCGACCCCTCTCGCCGTCATTCTTCCCGTCCGCTACGCAACCTCGGTAGGCCCCGAAAGGCACGAAGCCGACCCTGTGCGGTCGCTGCAACTCCTCGCTCGGTCTCGACCTAGGCGCCCAGCCGTGCCTCCGAACCTGACAAGCACCGACACGTCGACCCGACCGCACCAGCGACCATGGCCAGGCCAAGGAGGGGAGTTCGCTTCCCGCACGCCAACGGCCAGTCCGGCGGCGCCGACGGTCGTCGGTCGAGCTTGAGCGGCAGCGAGGATGGCTCCCCCACGAGCACGAGGGCCAAGGCGCCCGCACCGATGGAGTCGGTCGAGGAGGTGCGTCCTGTTCGGCGTCGACCCGTCGAGTTGTCCGACGATGCCGCTAACCACGAGCCACGGACCCGACAGACGCCGCCGACGCCCGAGGAAGAATATCGGAAGAAAAAGGCCAACTTCATGACGCGCACCTTTTGGACCTTGGGCATGCTCGCCATCTTCTTCGGCGCCCTCTTCATGGGCCACATCTACATCATCACCATCATCACGGCCGTCCAGATCATCTCCTTCAAGGAGGTCATCGCCATCGCCAACGTGCCCAGCCGCGCCCGCTCCATCCGGTCGACCAAGAGCCTCAACTGGTACTGGCTCGCCACCACCATGTATTTTCTCTACGGCGAAAGCGTCATCTACTACTTTAAGCATGTCGTCCTCGTCGATCGCGTCCTGCTGCCGCTGGCCACGCACCACCGCTTCATCAGCTTCATCCTCTACGTTTTTGGTACCCCCCCCCTCCCCCTCCCCCGGCCTGCGCGGCGGCCGACCTGGTGGACGGACGGCTAACGAGCCCAGGCTTCGTCTCCTTTGTCGCCACCCTCAAGGCGGGCAACTACAAGTTTCAGTTTACCAACTTTGCCTGGACGCACATGGCCCTCTATCTCATCGTCGTCCAGGCCCACTTCGTCATGAACAACATTTTCGAGGGCATGATCTGGTTCTTCCTGCCGGCCGCCCTCGTCATCACCAACGACATCTTCGCCTACATCTGCGGCATCGCCTTTGGCCGCACCCAGCTCATCAAGCTCTCGCCAAAGAAGACGGTCGAAGGCTTCGTCGGCGCCTGGGTCATGACCCTCGTCTGGGCCATGGTGCTCGTGAACCTGATGCTTCGCTCCAAGTACTTTATCTGCCCCGTCAACGTAAGTGCCTGCACCCTCCACGTCAAGGTATGACGACGACGACGGCGACGGCGACTAACCGCCCGACCTGCGGGACGACAGGACCTCGGCGCCACCATCTTCACGGGTCTCGAGTGCGACCCGAACCCCGTGTTCGTCCCTCGCACCTACCACCTGCCCTCGCACTTCTTCTTCCTCCCGGCCGGTACAAACATCAGCCTGCGGTTCGCGCCCATGCAGCTGCACGCCGTCGTGCTCGCCACCTTTGCCTCCCTCATCGCTCCCTTTGGCGGCTTCTTCGCCTCCGGCCTCAAGCGGACCTTCAAGATCAAGGACTTTGGCCACTCGATCCCCGGCCACGGCGGCATGACGGACCGCATGGACTGCCAGTTCATCATGGGATTCTTCGCCTACATGTACTACCACACCTTCATCGCCCTGCACAAGGTGACGCTGGGGTCCGTGCTGGAGACGGCCATCACGAGCCTCAACCCCGAGGAGCAGATCGAGCTCGTCAAGGGCATGGCCCGCTATCTCGGGAACCAAGGCATCGTGCCGGAGCAGGTGAGGACGAGACCTTGACGGCGGCGACGCCGGGACGAGCGAACCTGACCATGCTGCTAGTTTCTCGACTGCATCGACAAGACGATCATCTCCAGCACATGAGCTTGCGGCCGCCCCCTGGCCTGCCTGCCGCGGCCGCCAATTCACGGCCACCTCTACGTCGTTTCTGTCGTCGCCGCCCCCGGCCGAAATGCGTTGTGTGGGGATTCGATTCAGATGCGCGTGCTCGTGCCTAGGCGCTCGTGCATGTCTGGTGCCCGGACCGGCCAGCCGAGCGGCATCCGTGGCTGGGTTGACGGACAAGGGCATGGCGGTGCCGGCAGCTCCGGCATGGGAGGGGTCGCTCGTATCCTGCGCGCGCGCATGCGGTGATGTGAGGGTGAGAGCCGCCGGCATAGATTCTTGTCGTCGTCGTCGTCGTCGTCTTGGTCGCCGCCGATCGGTCCTTGGTTTCCAGTCGTCTCTCGACGTGTCGGAGTGATGGGCAAGAATTACGGATTAGGCACCCTCCCCCTCCCCCTTCCCCTCCCCTGCGGCCGCTCTTGTGCGCCGCTCGGCAGGGCCACGACATGGACCTCGCATATAGATTCGTCGACGCTAGAGACCACGTGTATTTCAGTTGCGCCACCGGCGATGGAGGCTTATTCAATGTACATGTACGATTGATGACGATTGATACGACTGCGCTGCCATGCCAGCTGAACATGGCGGGAAGACGGGTCGGAAGGCCGGCGGGGATGCCGGAAGAGGCTGCGGCCAACACCCCCTCCCATCTCATCCGCCTCGCGGCAGCTGACGAGCACGGCTACGTGTAGGATGCGAGAACGGATTGCTGACGCTCGCGAGTCCTTGACAGGTCTCGTGCAGGCCAGGGTGACGTGACGACGGCAGCAAGTGCCCGTGGCCGTGGCATGTAGGCTGCAGCTGAGGTGCGGGGGTGCGTGCGATGGGGGTCGGTCAGCCTGCAGCGGTCCGACATGCCCCGTTTGATTGCGACAACTCTTTCGTTCCAAAGCACCACATTCGTTGATCCAAAACCACATGTGTTGGTCTCAAACCACATGTATCGGTCTTTGCATCCGCGTACGGAGTACATGTACTGCCTCTGACGATTGGGAGCCTGCTGGTCGGTTGCGCCATGACGCTTCCGCCACGGCGGAGAGCACGGAGCGTTTGGGCAGATGACGACGTTTTGCGAAGCGTCAGCATCTTCTTGGCCGACGGGACGGGATGCTCGAGAGGCACAGTACGTTGCAGAAAGGAGAACGGGGCTCTTGTCACGGCACGTGTGAACCTGCATGCAGCATCGCGATGAAGCCATCTCCATCGAGGAATGCCTTTTGAAGCAGCGAGAGGCTTGGCGGGGAACCAGCCCGAAGATTGTTCATTCCGTCATGACCATTCTTTTCTTGACCGAATCCCCGTGTATACGGGCGAATCATGTACGGATTTTGTCTTCTTTGGCTCAGCTAGCCTTCGTTTGGTCTCTACACGGGCACAGGTAGGCGATGGAGAGTTGATATATTGAACTGGCGCCCTCGTTTGCACCAGACGAACACTGCCCAAGTACCAGTATATGGTTGGTGCAGGTATACTACGAGGGTCATAACACATACCTGCTTAGTAAGTACATACTTACTACTGTAGGTAGGCAAGCAAGTAATACCTAGTATAATACAGTAATACTCCGTATGCTACTTATGCTGTAAGTAAGTACATGTACATTTTGCCCCCCACGGTAGGTGTACAACGGTCAACCGCCCACTCCGTGCAGCAAGTACATGTACTTACGTTACACCTTGGTCGTCACAGAGGTGCCATGAATAAGGTAATTCGATCGGCGCTAAGCACGCTGTCCGCTGCCGGGGCGTACGTACCTGTACTTACATGTTAGCGGGCGCTAGGTGCCAAAGTAGGCCGCTAGGGCGATTTGATACTCGTGACGGCGCAACTCTTCCCGAACCTCTGCCTTTTCTTCTCCCCATCTTCATCTTCGTCGTATAACCACCAATGGCCTTGACCGTATCGAGGCCGTGGACGTTCAGCATGGCATTTTCTAGCCGTCTTTCTGCTCGACTTGTGCTTTTGTATTTTTCCCTTGCTCGCTCCGTCCCTGCATGCACTTCCATGCAGCTGTAGGCTCTCCTCCGCCGCCCCCTCGGCCAACGGCGGAAATGTGGCTCCCGATGGGAGGAATCTCATTTCGAACTTGACTCAGCCGGCGAGAAGGAAGACTGGACGCGGTGCGTCCGTGTCCGAAATTTGATGCCGCGACTGCAAAAGGGCGGCGAATGCTTGCTTGCGTGTCGTGAAATGAGCGGTGATGGGCGGTACGGCGGAAGAGTCGAGACTACGATGGAACATGGCAGGTCAGGCGCCGCGGGTGCACGGATCGAAGAAGCTAAGCTGCATGAAAATAAAGTCGCAGCCCCCCCGAAATAAATGAAACCACAGCATCATGGCCGTGGTCAAGGTGAATGGGCGGCAGGACCAGCAACCGCAGAATGCCAGTCCGGCTGCGAGCGGCGAGCGGCGAGGGATATCCGACCCATCGTTCTCGGCGCACCACGGACGGCGACCGGGCTGGATGACGGGTCGTTGGATGGCCGCCGCATCGGCCAGCGCGGCAGAGCAGCTGGGAAAAAAATGCATACTCGCAGGCGCGTGGACGAAGCGGCAGCAGGTCGCAAGCAAGATTCGGCCTGACCTCGCCGCTGCCTCCTGCTTCCCCGGACCTGTCGCGAGGCGAAGCTGGGCATTCGTGTCTCAGCGTCCGTCAGACAATTGCCCGACAGGTGCATCCGTGCCAGCATGGATTGTGATTTGTGAGATCCCACTCTTTATTGCGAGCACGGCCAGGCAGGGCAGCTGCTTGCACATACCTCGCCCAAAAGTACTTGCGCCAATATGGTGTACTTGCATGCACGGAATACTGATGAATTACCTTTTGAATTCATTCATACCTCGCCTCTACAAGTAATTCCCATGGCGTCTACTCCGTAACCACTATTTAGGTCCTTGGACACTTGCGGTGCGTGTGATGGCATGTACGTACATGCAAGTAAGTACTGTATACTCCGTACAGACCCAAGAAGATCGTGTACAGCAAGTACATGTACACCCGCTCGTACTTGCTTGCCTCTGCTCCGTCCATCCATGACGGCTGGCAGTCAACCCTCTCTCCCACCTGCCAAAGTCGCGTAATCCTCGCACCGTGCTTGCCCGTCATGAGCGACGCATCGAGCAGCGCGTACCGAGCGGTACAATGCTGTCCATGTACATGCGCCTGCCCGTGAAGAGCCGTGAAGAGACCTTGCTCCCGAGCTCCGTGCCCGTACTCCTACATCTAGGTACGTACGGGTACCGTTCCTGCCGTCAGCAGGGAAGGTGGGCATCCCCTTCCCGTCCCCGTCCTCGATCCTCGCTCCGCCTTCCGCCTTCCCTCTTCCCTGCCGATTCCCCTTCGCTCTTGCCGTGCCCGTGCCCTAGCCCATCTCGGCTTCTGCAAGTGCGACCGCACCCTCCGGCTCACCTGCTCATTGGCTAGTGCTGAACGGGCGCTTCTCATCCTCACATCCATCATCCTCCCCCGCCGCCATTGTCGCCATTGTCGCGAGCTCCAACAAAAACTCTGGTCCCCACGCCGCATGCCGCTCAGCGGACTTCGACCCTGACACCACTTGAGGAACCCCCCCCCCCTCCCTCCCCCCTGGAGTTGGTGCAGGCCATCCACAAAACGACGAGCTCGGGTGGGCGGCGTCGACAGCGCTTTGGCCAGCCGTCTCCTTGTCACGGCCAGACCCTGCTTCTCGCTCCGTCGAGCGTCCCGTACTTATACCGTCCGTCCCCCCCCTCGCCTCGCCAGCATGGCTGCTTCTTTCAGGATCGGCCTCGACGCAGCGCGGCCGGCCTGACACGGACTCGTCACCGCTGTGCTACATACCGTCCGTGCAAGTTGTCAACGCGTACCTCTGCGTACCTGCTCGCCTCCTGCCGCTCCCGCTCCCGCTCGAGCTCCGGCTCCGGCTCCGGCTGAGCCAGCCTGTCGACATGGACCAACCGATCCACGCGGCGCCCCCGTCCGTCGTGGATTCCGTCGAGGGCCGTGTCGAGATCGACCCGGCCGAGGTGGACTCGGCCTACGAGGGTGACGGGACCGACGTCGCCTCGACAACGACCTCGCTCCGCAGCAGCATCGTCCAGTATGAGTGGAAGAATGGCCGTCGCTACCACAGCTACCAGTCGGGCACCTACTCCTTCCCCAACGACGAGCGCGAGCAGGACCGCCTCGACATGGTCCACCACGCCTTCACCCTCGCCATGAACAGACGCCTCTTCGTGGCCCCCCTCTCGGACCCCAATCGCCTGCGCATCCTCGACGTCGGCACCGGCACCGGCATCTGGCCCATCTGCATGGGCGACAGCTTCCCCGGCGCCGACATCACCGGCAACGATCTCAGCCCCATCCAGCCCACCTGGGTCCCCAACAACGTCCGCTTCATCGTCGACGACGTCGAGCTCGATTGGAGCCACCCCGAGCACTACGACTTCATCCACGTCCGCTACATGGCCGCCTCCATTCGCGACTGGCCGCGCCTCTTCCGCCAGATCTTCGACAGCCTCAAGCCCGGCGGCTGGGTCGAGTTCCACGAGTCCGACAACGCCATGTACTCCGAGGACGGCAGCCTCGACCCGGACAACCCCCTCGTCGAGTTCCTGCGCTGCACCGCCGCCGCCTGCGACCGCCTCGGCCGCCCCATGGACCCGGCCCCCAACTTCACCCGCTGGGCCCGCGACGTTGGCTTCGTCCGCATCAAGGAGCAGCGCTTCAAGCTGCCCGTCGGCATCTGGCCCAAGGACCCGCGCTTGAAGGAGATTGGCGCCTTCATGAGCTGCAACTTCTTCGAGGGCATCGATGCCTTCACCAACGTCCTGCTGCGCGATGTCCTTGGCTGGACCCCGGCCGCCGTCGAGATGATGAACGCCCGCGTGAGGGCCGCCTCGAGGCGCAAGGACGTCCACCCCATATTTGACCTGCTGGCCGTGACGGCACAGAAGCCGCTTTAATGGACCCGAACCGCCACGCCCGAGCTGGCCGTGGCCGCCTTCGGATAACGACGTTTACGACGGATGCGAGCTTGAGTTCGAAATGAATACCGTCGGCAGTGGCCAATGCCCTGGGGAGTTGTGTGGCACTTTACGAATATCCCCTCATTGAGCAATGTCAAGAGGTACCTAGGTATTCCATCTTCGCGCCCATTAAAATCCATGGCGCTGTATTCGCGGATCAAGCAGAGTCTGAGCGTGTAGTGCAGGTATGGGGCCCACGGCATGCCCATCCTTGTGAGGTGATTCTATTCATCCATTGAAGAAGTATGCCATTCCTTGATGATGATCTTCAAAGTAGTGTAAGCATGCCGAAACGCCAAACCTGCCGTCCTCGCACCACGTAGTGTGCACACCCCATGCCAAACGCCGTCCGAACCATGATGATAACCGGTGCGGTGGAGAATCATGCTTTCGCGGCTGTCCGCGGCTGCTGCTCACTCGAAAGACCCCCTGCCCAGCAGCCCCCCGACCATGCCGACCCTCTTCACTGCCCCCTTGACCTTCTTCTGCTCTCTCCTTCGCTCGCTCTCCTTCATCATCGCCCGCTGCTCCGTCTCGCGGTGGAAACCGCCGATGCCGCTCTTCTTCCCAGCGCCCTTCTTGATCTTGGCCTCGTCGCCGAAGCCGCCAGCCGTGGTAGTTCCTGCCGTCGACGGGCTGTTGCTGCCGCTGCTGTTGCCGGACCCGGACATGAGCGACGAGTTGGTCGTCGCCCGTCGAAGCAGCGCGGGGACCTTGAACGACGAGCTGCTTGCGCTGGCGGCAAAAGCGAGGCGCGACCCTGACGCCGACGAGGCCGACGAGCCGTTGCGCTTGAGCCTTATGCGGTCCACCACAGCCTCGGAGGACTTGGCCCTTGCTGTCGTGTTTTCCTTGTCGCTGCGGAGAGCCTCACCCTCGCTCTCGCTGTCGGATCCAGCCTGTGTTGCCGGAACGATGGACCCCTCGCGCTCTTCGAGGAGGTTGGAGAGCGTCTCGCGCACCTCGCCAATATTCGACGGCTTCCTCCCATCCTTGGTGCGTCGCATGTGCGCCGCGGGTCTGCTGTTCGCTCCGGAAGCGGCGAGAGCCCGGTGCTCGGTAGGCTGGCTGTCAGGAATCGTCGTCGTCACCCGTGACGGCTGCGACGAAGTATCATCCTGCGACTGTGGCTGATCCACGTTTCCGTCCACGACGTGGAGCATGTCCATGTCGTCGTCGCTGCCGTGGTCCTCGATGGTGCGGAGGAAGGCCTGGTTGCCCGGGTTTTCGGCCATCTTCTTGACGCGCTCATCGGAGAATAGGGCCTTTTGCATCTTGGCAAACTGCCGACGCTTCATTCTCCTGCGCGCCTCGCCGCCGTCGTCCGAGTCGGAGAGGTCGTAGTCTGCGCCGCGCTTGCGACGCAGCATACCCGTTGTAATGTCCTTGAATAGCTTTTCCACCTCCTTTTCATCGCTGGCTCGCGCCCGGTCACTTCTAATTGTTAGCATCGCTTCGCTCTTTCAACCTAATGTGGTATCATAGGGGAGAAGGGAGCTTACGCATAAAAGGCTGCCAGCTTGCCTTCATCAACGTCGTTGCCGGCTTCGTCGTCGATGATTTCTTGCACCGACCCCTCCGACTCATTGTCACTGTCCTCGCCATCGGCACCGCCAAGACCGGCGTACTCGTCTTCGGATTCGTCGGCCTGTTCCTCCACCATTTCCTTGGCTTTGGTCTTTTTCCGATCAAAGTTGTCGACGAGCCGCTTTCCTTTCCCCTTCCTTGCGTGCTCCGCCATGACGCCGAAGGCGTTATCCGCAGCCTTGTCGGCAACAGCAGAGGTGGTTTCCTCGACCTCTAGCATCGCCATCTTTTGACGGAGTCGTCCCCGGCGAACAAGCGGCGATTCGTGAGTTGCGTCGCCGTTCTGATCAGCGGCTACAGTTTCAACCGTAGAAATCGGAGGTTCGACAAATCTGTCCCTGATGGGAGTATGCGTCGCCAGTCCACCGTCTTGGGAAAGGTCCATCATCTCGGTTGTTTGTGTATTGGCGTCGCCAGGAGTCATGCCATCAACGCCGCACCTTTGAGACGGTGACGGCACTGAGCGGCTCTCTTGCGCTTGTGTCGCGCCTTGGGTCATATCCCATTGCGAATTCATGATAACGTCTTCCCCACCTTCGTTCGCGGTAGCCGAGAAGTTGGAGTCGGGGAAATGGTCAAAGTCGGGCATCATGGACTGAGTCGGTGCCAAGAAGGAGCCAGGTTGACTGTCATCCATAGTTCCGGCAAATATTTGCGTCAGGCCGAGACCTGCGGCACCTTGAACAGGTAGCCCAGGAATAAATGTCTTCCTGGCTGAGCGAAGAACCGAGGTGGGAACGGCCGGTGAGACCGTTTTGGGTGCTCCAGGGGTCGTGTGGGAAACCGTTCTCGGGGGTCGCGGCGTTGCCTCAACCTCCGCTTCGTCGTCGGAGAGGATGGCAGTGTGGTTGCGAGGCCGTCTTTGTTTGAGAGCAGGGAGCTCACCGTCATCATCGCCGCCAGAATCCTCCTTGCTGTCGTGGTTGGTTTGCGGCTCGGCCTCGGAGCATACCGAATCGGCGTCCTCGTCAAAAAGCACTTTAACATCATCCACCGTTGCCTCTTCCTCGTCCTCGGCCTCATCCTCGCTTTCGTCGGAACCAGAGAGTTCAATGGCAGACTCCTCAACATCCGCTTCGTTGGTCGAGTCCTGGTACTCTTCATCCTCTTCGCTGTCGTCCCAAGCTAGAGGGTCTACCTCGCCCTTGGCCTGCCCGTCCTTCTTGGCGTCGGCCCGCTCTTGTTGCATGATTTGCTCAGCCTCCTTTCTGGCCTTGGCAACGAGGTCTTCTACTTCTTGCTCCTGGCGTTCGCGCTCGTCGGCAGTCGGGACAATGATTCCTTGAGCCTTGAGCAAATCAAGCCGGTTCTCGCGCTCAAGCTTAGCCTGCTGTCTGGCCTTCAGATAGAGCTGGGCTTGAAGCTCGCCTGAAGTCATGGTTGCGTGGTCATCACCGCGACGGCTGCTTTTCCCTGGCGATTTGACTTGGGCCAGAGCTCGAAGGGCTTTCAAAGAGCGCGATTCTCTGTCCACGTTGGCCGGAATGCGGTCGAAGACGGCGTTGGTCCTTTCTTTGGTAGTCCGAGTAACCAGAAGGTCTTCGTCAGAGCTGACAGTGGTAACCTTGTTGTTCGCATTCACCATGCATAATTGAACGCGAACGCGCCGCTGGGGTTTCGTGGCAGGCTTGTCAAGGTCGATGGATGGAGCCGTGTCCTTGCTCTTGCCCTTCACTTTGTCCGAAGGCTGTGACGAGTTCACGACATCATCTGGGCAGGGAAGCCCCTCGTCAGAGTTATGCTCTTTGGCATCGGTGGCATGCTCAGCTGGCGAATGCCTCGTAGCTTTCGCGGCGGGCGGGGAGCTTGGCGGCGTTTCGACATCCTTCATGTCCACGTCGGAAACTGGTGAGGATGGCCGGCTGGAACTGTGCTTCTTGGGTTCCGGTGCGATGCTGGCAGGCCGAAAGTTGAACTTTGCAAATAGGCTGGCCTTGGTGATCTTCTTCCTCGTTCGCGCCTCGTGGGTGAGCTGCATGTTTCTCGCCATACGCTGCGTCTCCCGATTAATATCTTCCATGGCCTTCTTGCTGGCCTTTCGTGACGGTCGATCCCCTTGCGTCAGCTTGCGTCCGGCTTCGTCGTCGGTGATGCCAGAGTCGTCCGATTCCAGCTGTTCGAGTTCTGAGGCAAGGTTCTCCTGTCGCGCTCGTTTCTCGGCTTTCAGGGCTTCATCGGCTGCTTCACGCGCCAGACGTTCTTGTTTCTTGCGTTCGACAAGGGCCCTGAAGCGATCGGACTTGAGGGCTGGCAGTTCAGCGTCGGAGTCGGATCCCTGCTCGATGCTCGTTTCCGGACAAGGCCGCACTGGAGACGAAACGAAGAGTCCGGGACTCGGAGAGCGAGTGGCAGACCTCTCCGTGACGCCTGGTGTGGACTGCCGAGTGGCCCGTCGCTTCAAACGTCTAGGAGCGACGGGTAGTTCGTCGTCGTCATCGTCAATGTCTGCCGCCTCACCACCGCTTGCCTCGGGTTCGGCCTCCGCTTGCTCACGTTCCCGAAATTCTTCGACACGCCTTGCCGCTTTCTCGGCCGCAGGCTCCATGGAATTGGAATCTTTGGCTGCCGAGTTCCTTCGCATTCGGGACGCGAGCTTCCCTCTAGGCCGAAGGGTGACGTCGGATTCCTCCGAATCATCCTGGGCATGTGCTTTTGGTGTGCATCGGCGAGAGCTGCTTCCCTCCCTTCGAGCCAACGATACCAGCCCGTCCTCGTCATCACTGCTTCCCACCGTCGCGAGCAGGGCTTTGATCTTGGATCGGGGGGTCAATCGCTCGGGAGATGGGCCTCGCGAGGCGGGGGAGGGCGATGGCGACGAAGCCATTCTCGTCAGCGATCAACGGCGTAGATGGCCTAAATGAAATGTCGATTTTAACATGAAAGACTAAAAATGATGGCAGATGACATGCTCAAGGCTTGCACTGGGCAAGGTATGAGGATGGTATGTCTGCGGAAGGCAAGTTGGTAAAGTGAGTGGGGAGCTTGACGCGCCGACGCGACTCGATGTGGCGCGAGGCACCGCCACTCTCGCTAATTGATACTTGCGCATCTGCAGGGAAGTACTTGCTCCGTACTGTACGGAAAAAGTACTTACTTATTACTTACTGTACTTACACTACGGAGCACGTGAGGACAGTGCCTGGTAATACTTACTAGGTATTACCTGGTACTCCGTACGGAGTACGTTAATTGCAAGCACTCCGTAACTAATACTGCACCAGGTACAGAGTATTACAGAGTAATTACTGCTCACTATTACTGCTCACTGTACGGAGTACGGAGTAAGCACTTACATCTGTGTAAAAGTAAGTGGTGAGAACCCCTACTTGCACTCTTACGTTTACCTGTAAATGTACTCCGTACTTACAACTACACTGCATGATATGTTTTACTTGTGCTAATGAAAACAGGTATTGTGTACTCCGTAAGTAGTGCCGAGTACGGAGTACTTGCAAATACTTCCAACTTTACTCACCGTTCAGCCACCGCTGCCATCCATCCATCTCCCACTCTCCACGACACATTGCGCACAACTCGCACAGGTTGGCCATTGCAGAGTCAAGATTGTGCTCCTGGTGTCGTCATGAATGAAAGCATAAAACAGTGACGGGCTAGCACGGGCAGAACCACGTGTGCGGCCTGCACTCGGCCACTCTACTACGAGGCACATCGTCACACGCTCACCAGCGCCTCGCCCAAAACCTCGACAGCATGTACACCTACGCGCCTAGGTCCGGGCACAAACAGGCACGTTGCATACATGTAAACGACATGTTGGAGAAACGGGCATGTTTGGTTCAGCCACTCTATCCTCGTCAAGTCCGAGTGCAGGTGCCGTTTCTGCCTATTTTATTTCTTGTTTTCTTGCCGTTGGGCGGTGGCGGTAAGGACCGGACGGAGATCTCCTCCCATCAACGAAGAATGCAACGTGCTCGACGACTCAAACGAGGCGAGGCGTCTAGAAAAGCTTGTGCTCGAGCGTCATGTCCGACTCGGGCTCGAGGCCGACGCAGGCGCGGAAGATGTTGGTCAGCGCGGCGCGTTGCTTGGCAAGCGAGTTGACGACGGGGGTGCCCGGGGGGGTCATGGGAGCCTTGAGCATGTAGCTGAGGACGCTCAGGACGCTGTGGAAGTTCTTGTAGCCGCCCTCGGCGCCGGAAGACTTCCACTGGATACGAGTCATCATCTCGGCAAGGATGACGAGGTCGATGATGAGAGGAGAGGCCAGCAGGGAGTCCTCGCAGATGTTGAAGAGGCTAGCTTGGTCAGTCGGGGTATCGCGTGGGGGAGGGGGCGGAGGGGATAGGGTGGGAGAGGGAGGCGACGACAGAAAGGGCAAGGGATCGCGACGTACGAGATGGTCTGGTGGCCGCCGAGGAAGATCTCGGCGTAGTACTCGTCCAGCGCGCGCTTGTTGTCGGCGACGGCGGGCATGTACTTGATGACGACGCAGTGGTCCGGGTGCTCGCCCTTCTTGTAGAGCACCGTGTTCGCCTCGACCATGTCGTCGACGACGTTGGACTTGGAGATCTCCTTGGAGCGGAACTGCTTCTGCGAGCTCAGGTTCTTCCCGTCGTTATTGCCGAGGTGATTGTAGCTCGCAATCGACGTCAGCTTGATGCCGGCGTTGATGAGGAAGTCGACGAGGGCCGACTTCATCTTGGTCTGGCCCGACTTGAAGTCGTCGCCGCCGATGAAGGAGTCGTGCCTTTCGGCGAGCTCGAGGGCGCCGGGAACGAACGTGTTCTGGGGGGAGCCGTTGATGAAGGGCGTCTTCTCGAGGATGCAGGCGACGGCGAAGACGGTCGAGGGCGAGACCTCGTCGTGACCTCGGTCAATCGACGCGAGCAAGTTGTCGGCCGTGTCGTTGACGCCGGGAACGATGTCGGCGTATCGCTCCGTGTTGGCGGTCCACATGACGATGACCTTGTCGAGATCGTTGCCGGCCTTGAAGTCGCGAATGTCCTGGCGGAGCTTCTCGACGTGGGCCGTCGAGGCTCGGCTGCCCTCGAGCAGGTTGTCGGCCCGGTCCTCCTGGTTGGCGGCGATGAAGTCGGGGTAGTAGATGGACGGCAGGGGTACCATCTCGGCCATCTCCTTCCTCACCTGGGCCTTGAGGGTAGGCTCGAGGACCTGAGCGCGGTCCATGGCCTTGGCCAGGTTCATGCTGCTAATGTCCCAGCCGCCGATGACGAGATGGTCGGGGTGGACCATGGGCAGGACGTTGTGGAAGGGGATGTTGACCTCCTTGCTGGTCTTGGCGTCGGTTCCGAGCTTCATGGTGGAGCCCATGACGACGGAGCCGTAGTAGTTGGCCTCGCGAGGGCCCTCCTTGGTGTCCCAGACGAGGCGGCGGCGGTTGGCGAGGATGCCGGCGGTGACGGTGGTGCCGTTGTTGCCGCCCCAGCCGACGAGCATCATGCCGAGCTTGGGCACCTTGCGGTCGACCTTGAAGTCGTAGAGGACCTCCTTGGGGGTGGCGACATGGTTGCCGTCGACGTCGGTCTCGACACTGGTGGTGCGGTAGGTGTACTTGGACTTGATCTCGTCGTCGGTGTAGCTGACGTTGGGGGAGCGGACGACAAAGGTGGCGGCCTTGGCGTTGGCCTGGTCGTGCCCGTTGGCTTGCGTCGGCCCGTTCGAGGAGCCCGTGCTGACTTGCGCGTGAGGAGCCATGGTTGACTTGGCGGAGACGCGCGGTCAAAGTGCTGGGTAGGGAGCTGCTGCTTGTTCTTGCTGTCGACCTTTACTGGGTTTCGGTCGAGTCCGATGCTCCTCCGGAATCGGCTGAGCAACGGGCTCCTGCGAACGGGTGGTGCACACTGGCGGCAAGGTCAGCATTTCTGGCTAGGCTGGGCCAGCAGAGGGTCGGAGGGCCAAGGGAGGGGGCGGGGGGGGGGGTAATTACGAGTTGAGAAGATTGGAAAACGTCTTGACGACTGAGTGACCGAGGATCAAATGCCTCGATCTACCAGGTTAATTGTCTTGTTGGAGAGGGGTCGGTTTGCGTTGACCGAGAGATCAATGGGTAAGCAAATATGCCAGAGAATACTGGGCTACTAATTTCGGGGGGATTGACGCGATGTTCAGTTCGAAAGGAGTCTTGTTGTGTTCTTGTTGTTTGGAAGAAATGGTCTATGGTTGTTTGGAGGGTGAAGAAATGGACGGGGAGTTGGGAGGGAGGGGATGGAGGGGCAGGCAGCTGACTCCGAGGTCCCACCCCACTCGTGCTGCCAACGACAACGACAGGCGGTGACCAAAAGGGGCAGGCCACCTTGCCATACTAGTGGCAAGGGCGCGGCTAATGGAGGTTCAAGTATGGACGGCACGTTATTTAGGTACTAGTACGTAACACGAGTGCTGCATTACAGTACTTGTATGGCTGCACCGAGCACAGACTACATGTACCAGTACTTGCTCGCACAGTCCTACTTCTACTTACTGCAAGTACATGCAAGTACAGTAAACGACGCATTGTACAAGTACTGTAGGTACATGTAAAAGGTAGTAGTGCGCCACTTGAAACTGCACCTACGCTCGTTCGTGTGCATACTTGTGAGTGTAGTGAGTGTATTTACCTATCACGGTCGCGATCGTGCCATCTATCCAGGCTATCCGTCTTCTTACAAGTGCTGTCAGCAAGTGCTAATTAATTACAGGACTTGGCTGCGTAAACCCGAAAGCACTGCTGTTCATATACAGTGCGGTGCGGTTTGAACTGTCTTGCAAGTACAGTACTGCTTGTATAAGTACGTTAAGTACATGCAAGAACTGTATTTGCTGTACATGAAGTGTACTACTGGTTGCACGGTATTATGATAAGTACAGTACATAATAAATGTTTACTTACGCCGTACAAAGTACGTTTTCATATTTTGCCCCTTTCACTACGCGTACCGACTAGGTACTGTACAGACAGACCACTATAAGTAAGTACCTAGTAGGTACAATGCGAACCAGTACAGTACAGCAGGTCACGTACGCGAACTTGTAAGTACTGTACAATACAAGTACAGTAAGTACATGCTGGCATAGTACAATGGGGTGGCAAAAATGTCGATTCAACTTGTACGAGCAGCATCACCAAAGCTGAATCGTCACTTTTGTCGAGTCACTGTATCTGTATCTGTACTTCTGCCGTCTAAGTAGTAATTCCAGAAGTACTCTAGTACAAGGCAGGTGTACTTTCAAGTAAATAGTTATAATATTACAGCGAGTATAATCTAGCCGATACCTCGGTAAATTACTTAAGGGGCTTCAATCCACTTGATGACTCGCGCCACTATAATACAGTAGGTATTCCGTATGCTGTAGGTATTAACATGAGTACAGAATACCGTTCCCCTTCCCGTGCAAGTACTCTGGACATGCATGTACTTGATACCAACAGGATATTACTACATGTACGCGCAAGTACGTAAGCAATACAGCGACGGAGAACCGTGACCACCAACTGTACCAGCGGGTAAGTACTCAAACGACTTACAAGCACGGAGTACGGAGTATTAATATGTAAGTAATTACATGTACTTATTACTCCGTACGCCGTACTGCTATCGCGTTATTTTGCGCGTAATGTACAAATAGTACTTGCTAAATTAATATTTGTAGGTACGGAGTATCTGCGCGGTAATTAATACGGAGTACACCCAAGTAATTGTCGCAAGTACAACGTACTTGTACTTGCGGAGGACGGAGCAAGGACGTCAACCCTGCAAGTACGTGAATATTAATTAAACTCGGCATTTTGCGGCACTCGCTCGTACTGTAGTGTTGGTGTAGGTGTTTTGTACATGCAGATGCAAGTACGTGCTCTGCCATCAAAATTCTCAAGTGCATGTAATGTACTCTGATCTGTATGGACATGGACTAATACATGGTCACGCATGTACTTACAGTTGCCTCCTGCCAGGGAGGGTGGAAACATCCATACCAGGATGAAGCCAGGCAACTTGGGACACCTTTCCGGTTCCCTCGATTCTAGCAGGACCGTTCGGGACTTGCGCTGATATCCTCCGATGCAACCTTTCGACGGAAAAGGTTGAACAAACATCGTGCCAATCCCCCCAAAATTGGTGGCCCAGTAGATGAATACATGTATGTATAAAGGATCTGTTATTCACCACCGGGAGCAAGCAAAGCGGCCTCCGGACCGAGCTCGAGCTGTCAAAACTGCTCAAAACCTTGCAGGATAGACTCCTCTTCCTTCTTTGAACAACCGACCTCACGAGCAGCCTCTAGCCTTGCTGTTCTCGCCATATCCAATCGTTTCAGACCACTGCGATTAAGCGCCTTGATGCTTTCGTAGATCCCTTTGGCGGGGTATGCGATGAGGCCAACCATGGCTGTTCACCGGGTTAGCCCATGTTTTTGCTGATCGTCTCCATCGTGGCACCATGCCATGCACAAGGAAGAGGGAGAGATGGCAGCTCACCAGCACCTGGCTTGGCGATGAGGCCAACGGAACCCTTTCCGACACCTTTGATGAAGCCCAAGGAGCCCTCCTTTTTCGCTCCATCCATTGGCTTCGTCACGAATTCCGTCAGGCCACGGTACATGCCAAACCCAAAGGACTAGATGAGCATTCGTTAGAACCGCATGATGTGGTGAAGTAGGGCAGGGGGGGATATACCTTGCCCGCAACGACTCCGCCACTCTTCCAGTCAGTCACTTTTCCATGGTCCTCGACGGTATCACCATACAGCTTCGGCGTGGCCCGCAACCCTTCGGCCAAGGCAAGCGGCATGTCGACCAACGCCCCTTTCACGACGGAACCGCTCGCCTGGCCGAGACCCTTACCGGCCGCTGCAGCTGAAGCGAGGCTCGCCGTTTTTTTGTCTTTCCCGCTCGAGAGGGCACTCCGATACTTTTTGTATGGATCGACGAAAGTGCCGCCGAGGGCGACGGTGAAGTTGGACACGGTGCCGAAAAGCGAAGCGGCTCCTGCCGTGAGGGGGTCCCAGTGATTGATGTCAATATGATAAGGAACCGCTCGCAGCCTAAAAGAGTCCCAACGTCAGTCAGCCCTCGCGACGCCCGCAGCACGCTTGCAAGTGGCCTCCGGTCATCTTACGGTTGCACATCGGATGGCTTGACCAGTTTCCGTTGGAGTAAAATGGCCAGCGCTGTGTCCGAGAGCTTGAGTTGGCGTGTCCCGCGCGCTTGTGGCAAGGAGTAGGACCAGCGAGCCGGATGATTGTGACTCAGGTCGCAGGTGATGTTCGCAGCGGGTAGCCGAGCGTGGAAGGATTCGACGGCCGACTTGACGCCGTGCTCTAAACGTATCAGCTCGGACATTGCTTGCGTCGACTTCTGCACCTCGGGCTCGAGGCAGAAGCGCAATGCGGAGGCCAAATTATCAGCGTCCAGGTCCTGATGCCGGATAGGAACCGGTCCGATGCCCTTGGAGGCGATGATGCTACCCCAAAACGGCTGGCTAGGTACGTCGCATTCGTGTGAGCGACTGCGTCCGGGGTTGACAGATGGTGGGGGAAGCTGGCATCAACTCACTCGCCGAAGAAGGGGACGATGAAAGTAGGTCGAGCGTTGAGCAGGCCGCAGGCCGTCGTCCCGGCACCCCCATGGTGCACGACGGCGGCAACGCGCTTGAAGAGCCACTCTGCGACCAGCATCAGCGGCCGACTGAACAGGACGGGGCCGAGGGCCTAGGAACGAGAGGCTACGGGTACGAGACTGGGGGAAGGAGTGCATACCATGCGGACAGTCCCCTAGATAAAACACGTCCTTGGTGTTGGGCGAGTCACCGCCCAGATTGCTCCAACCGCGCGAGATGACGGCTCTCACGCCGGCTCTTTCGCAGCCCTGCAAAATGGTGCGCGTCATTTCTTGCGCGTTTTCAAGAACTATGCTGCCAAATCCAATGTAGACCGGCATGGGCCCCGACTCGAGGAAGTCGGCGAGCTCGCGGGGCGGCTCATATTCCGGCTCGTCTCGCATGAAGAAGCCGCAGACGTCGATGTAGGAAGGCCAGTCTTGTGGCTTGGGAACCAGGGTCGGAGACCAGCAATAGGTCCACGGAACCTTGAGCGTGTCGAGGAGACCTGGTCCAACGCAGGCGGGGACCTTTTCCAGATTCAGGTCATTCGATCGCCAGTTGTTGATGATGTCTCCCAATCTGCATGGCAGGTGAGCGTTGGCCCAGCGAGAGAAAGGGCAAGGCTAGGATGGAAGCGGCGGGGAGACGAACCCCTGCCAAGTCATGAAATCAACAACGCCGTAGCTCATGTAGTAGGCCGTGCCGGGCTCTATGTTGTCCGTCTTGAGGGTTGCCAGAGGATGAGGAAAGGCACGGGTACTTGTCCAGGGCATGGTGAACATCATGTGCAGGGGAACGGCCAGCGCCTCGGCGCAATGGACGTGGGCGAAGCTCGGGGGGTTGGCGATGATGGCGTCGGCCACGAACGCCTGGCCAGACAATTCATCCGGCTCGACACAGGAGAGCCAGAAGCCGTGCAGCATGTCCTTGATCATCTTGCGCTTTTTGGAAATATCGCCGCCGCGAAGGCTTTCGAGTGACGGAATAAGGCCAGGGTTTTTTACCATGTACTTGTCGTCGAATCAATACGTTGTCGATCGGGACTGGGGGGGGGGGGGGGGGGGGCTTTCAACGGCGGGACTCACAGCCATCAAATCATCCGGGTTCCCCCCTACATCGAAGAACTCGAGGTTCGACGACCGAACAAAATCGGCAAAAACCCCGTGCGTGGCCAGTCGGACTCGATGGCCGTGCTTCTGCAGTTCATTTCCCAGGGCAATGAACGGCTGGACGTCACCTGCGTCCGTCAACAAACAATCGGCGGCACTCTCAAGGCCGCCCTCGAGACGGCATGGCGCGATGCTTACCACGACTGCCGACCACTTGAACGACGATGCTCATGGGCGGACACGGCTGACACGGCTGAGACGGAGTCGGCGCCGTCTCGGCGACGGGCCATGGTGGTAGAAGGCGGTCGAGCTCCTCGGGCGCAGTCGAGGAGAAGGTGACATCGATGCTTCCGTACCCTTGAGGCGACAGAGGCACATGTAAGTGAATATTCTCATCTACGGGCACGCAACACTGGCACGTTCGGAGGCCCTACTGTTGACGGCAAGCGAGCTTGCGAGGAGAGGACTCGACGAATGAAGCTCGTACGGAGGAGGTGCTTCGTCATCCCCTGGCAGCTCGCCACTTGATCTCGACATGAGGGCGACTGGGGCGTGCTGCGAGGGACAAGGAACGGTTGAACTCTCGACTTCTTCTCTCGCGATCGGCGTCGAGGGAAACGCCTGTGTCTCGCGTTTCCGTTGTGATGGATGCCGTATGCCGAAGACGGCAAATGGGAGATGGTTCGGAATAATCGGGTAAGATATGGGGAAACGAGGGTAGATGTCGACACTTGCGAGAGTAAGAGACGGGATCTAAATCTGCTCATGAATGCTCGTCATGTCTCGTCATGTTCAGGTGGCGGTGGCAGCAGGCCGACACGTCAAGGCTGAGTCATCGAGGATTACCAGATTCGGACTAGTTGAGGGCGACACGACCGGGCATGTAGTTGTATGCACATGGCACAATTGCCACTCGTCACTCGGGTAGGGGCCGTTCGATCATGGATGGCGCAGCAGCGCGGTGAGAGCAGTTATGGAGTTGCGGCAGGGCACAAGAACCTGGCCAACATGACGTGGAGCGATGTCGGGGAATCCACGTACGAGCTCGGCTGCGGCAAGGCGAGGACGAGTTACAAAGGGCGCGGGTGTGCAAGTACTTGCAGCACTGTAAGTTACTGTACTATATATAGGTATGTACGTGTACTTTGCTGTACGTCTGCAGTACGGGCAGGCACAGTATTAATACTGGACTATATGTAAGTAGGTACATGTAGTTGCACTTGCCGCAAGTACAGTGCGGGCAGCAGGTACTTACTGTACGAAGTACGGATACGTGTACAAAAAAAAAAAAAAAACCGCACACGTACGGGGTATTAAGGTTTATAGAACCAGTACTACTGTGCAGCGTGCACTACCACGAATGCGGACCAATCTCGCCGCTCACAGTGGTAGAAAGGGGATTTTCAGTATTATTAGTCGGTTGAACATGTTGCATGCGACTGGTCTGCTGCGCACTTTTCAGTGCTTGCTGTACAAGTGGGTGGGTGCGTATGGGTGTGTACTTGGGTATCTTTCATTCCGAGCTTCGTCATTACCTACTCGTATTCTGCACTGTGCACACACAAATGTATCCATGTTCATTGTCTGATTATTGCTCGTATTATTGGGTAGTTGCACGTACCTGCATAGCGGCAGCTACTCCGTAGAAGCTCGGCATTCGCAGTACGGACTCGTATCAATACGAATGATGCGTACAACTACAGTACATGCACGGCTTGCAAGTTGCTCCCCTGATGTTCTTGCAAATACAAAGTTTGGTACGGAGCACCCATAGTAGGTACTACCTACAGAGTACACCGACAGAATACTGCATATGCAATTAGGACTGGTACTCCGTACTAGGGAGGGCGATGCGGGGAGCTATTGCGAAAACTGCCTGCCAGTGCTATTACTGTGCAATACAAGTCCTCCGTACCCATGGCCAGTTGGGATGCGCAACTGCACTCGTCTCCAAGTGCCTAGGCAAGTACAGGTATTCTCCTGGTACATACACCTACCGTAGGTATTGCAAAGTCTCCGAAATACTTTACTTTTCTTCCGAACCGATCGCATACGTCATAGAGACCCACACTAACCAAGCCCCCACGACGAGGCGCAGCTGTACTTACTTACAGTACTCTGTGCAAGTAGACTGAAGTACGACCAACTAAACCTATTTATTACATGTTGATTGTGCGGAACAGGAAAGCAACCATGGCAAATAGAATCTGGCTACGAGTATGCTTACGCGTACCTGTTCCTGTTTGTGTGCCTACGTGTACCAAGAACGAATCTCGTCAGGGCGAAGCAGATTGCTTGGCTTCCCCAGCCCCTTGCTTCCTTTCCGAGCTTGCGTGGCATTGGCAGGAGGGCGACGTCTTGCGAGGAAGGATCCTTTGAGGTGGGGGGGAAGACGGACGGAGAAGGGCTTCTTTGCCGTTCAGAGCACACACGTCGTGATGGTATCGTGAGGTCGGAGAAACTACGGAACACTTTGTTCAGACGCGGTGCACGACAAGGCAGGCCGTTTGGCGGCGGTTCATTTCAGATACGGGGAGCAGAATGCAATAAAGTACTTGTTGTACCTTGCTACAAAAGGGGCACATATGCGATGGCCAAGCTCGAGCGTGCCGATACGAAATGGACCTGGACGGATCGCAGCATGGCCGTTGTCAGCTTGGGGAGGCGGGGAGGAAAGGATGATTTGTGTTCTCGTAAATCTCTAATTACCAGCACTCTCGAGCAGACGCAAGCACTCCATGTACAAGTACATTGTACTTGGGTCTAACAACTGGGCAGGTGGAGCTACGGTCCAAGTACTGTACTTGCAGTAAGTACAGCATCACGGCAGTGGGAAAATGGATAATGGTACAGAGTATTACGATTGCACGATTGCACCGAGGCACTTATTCGTGCAGGTACTGTACGTGCACACAGGGAAGGCCCATAGAGATGTTGGTGGATGGTAACCAAACGTTCACCTAGCGTGCCGATACTCGGCGACACTGGCATCGGCAACAATGGCATCCACGTCAGAGAAGGGGTTCACGTGATGGCAGGTTTTTCTTTCGTTTGCGTCCGTAATCCTTCTTTCGGAGCGGATTCCGCGCAGGCACAAGGTACAAGTGGGTTGAAAGAAGGCGCATGCATGCAATGGCATCAAACTGCCGGTAGGAAACACGTGCGCCGCAGGCCGTTTCATTGTGATGGCGAACCACGCCTAGGGACCTAGTCAATCTCAAACGGGTTGGCCCCCACCGATTCGGGTTCGATCCAACCGGCGATTGCCGGCATGAGGTTTGTGTTGGCGTATGCGGCACCTTTATGTACAGCAATTGCGTGCACGTAATGTACAGTGATTCTCAGCAATTAATTACCTTCCTACCTACCTAGTACACTTACCTAGGTACCTACTGCACCACCGCAGCGTAGCTCGAAAGTTCTACAAGCACCTTGGTATATGCTGCTAGGTACCTCGTATTACTACTAGGATACCTAGTGCACTTATGGAAGTAGTACGTACCTTGACTGGCACCGTACGGGTACGGAGAAATGCACGTGTACTTGTAGGTGTAGGTGTACTTGTACTTGTACAAGTATCAAAGTGTAGATTAGTACGCATAGCAGAACACTTGCATGTACAGAGTACAACTGCATGTACAGCACTCGCTCACTCCGCTCACACACCAGGCTACCATTGCCTGGGCCAACACAGGCAGCGAGCGGGTGGGGCTCCTTGTCTGAAACGAGGTCAACGCAAACCGAAATGCGAGGCGGTTGCGGCCTGCGTTTTGCCCGTCGCAGATACAATCGTTGAGGGAGAAGAGGAAGACTTTTTCGCCTCGCCGGACGGGAACAGGACACGCCGACGGCGAAACGCAGTCTTTTGCGAGCACGGTTTCGGGAAAACGAAACAGTACTCTTCTCCGCTGGAAGGCTGGCTCCCGCAAACTGCCCGGAGTTGGTCGTTTAGTGGCGAATGCCCTCGGTGGCCGTGGCCGCAGCGGTCGGTCGTGCATACTTGCCAGCAGTGGTGGCAGCATCATGCAGGGCAACAACCACGGCCAGGTACCCGCACCGCGTACCAGTGGGCACTCGGCTCAAGCAGTTGGCACGCCTGCATGAGATGCGGCTGTTTAGCCGTTTGGAGGTTCATGTTCGCAGGCAGCACATTCAGCGGCGAGGTGGTCCTTTTGGCGCTTCCGTATGCAGAGTCCCCATGATCCATCTGCCGCCCCAACCTGCACTCCGCACACGTTTGACCGATCCATCTCACCCTGCACCCATGTGCACGCATGGGGTGAAGACGACGAAAAGGTAGGCATGATGAATAAAGCGGTGAATGTTTGAGTCCTGCGACTTGGCGAGAAGACCTCGGCGCACGTGATGTGGGTAAAATCGCGATGATCCATTCGCCGCCGCCGCATTGTCGGCCAAGGTATGAGTGCGCATGTGGCTGTGAAGGAAGGTACCTGTTATGGCAAAACGGAGGAGCGCCGGTCCGCATCTGCGTCAGGAGTGTGGCGTCCGGAATCTACCCAGCAGTCTAAGCACGTAATGGAGGACGTAGGTGCCGTGCCCAGGACCTAGTTTTAGGTTGGTATTGATGGTATTTAGCACAGAGTACTGACAGTATTTACTACCGATGGAGGCGGTGCCTCTGCTCCATGCCCACAGACGCAAGGGATGACATCCACACTTGCCAACGTCCGTACTAACGTTGGCAGGCAGCCACTGCGGTAGCCCGAGCCGTTGTTTGGTGCGGTGCGCCTTGACAGCCGTCCGCACCTTTAACACTTCTCCCGCTCGGGCCCGCTTGCGACGAGAGCTGGAGGGGGCCATGGGGCGGTCATCGCTGGCGATATCAGACGCCCGAACGTGTAAATGGGCGCGTGCAGTAATACAGTGCACGGCGAGTACTTGCACACATGTACGGAGTATAAGCACCGGCATTCGGGAAAATGAGGTATCAATACTGGCGCTCGTATTCCGTACACCTACGTCCTCGTCCATATGTCGGGTACTCCGTACTGCACTTTACCGAGTACATGTGCAGCATATTTTCCGCCTTGGTACCTGAAGAGTACTAGTACCACCACAACGGCGAGATTTATTCACAGTGCACTACAGTAGGTATTACCTACTTTGCTTGCACATACATACAAGTGCTAGGTACGGAGTACTAATTACCAAGGTACTGGTAGCCCTTGCTCGTTTGTTGAAGTCGTTGCAGGTGCACCACACTACTACCGAGGAAGGTGTACCTAGTATTATTCTAGTGCCTTGTACGGAATGCGTGCAAGTATTGGCAGCGATTGTCCATTGATATGAAAGAACAGGCCAGCCGTGCTACTTTTAGGTACCTACGAGGCACTGGTACCAAGGCAAGCAAGGACGGAGTACTGTACGGTACCGACACGCTTTGCATTGCTGCGGCAAGGTTACAGCACTACTCCGTACGTCGTGCTTGCAAAATCCACCGAACACGAGTGGTTGCGCTCCAAGGCCACGTGTGCGAAGCCTTCGCATGTACTGTAGGTACGAGGTGCTCGTTCCCTGAAAGCAGCTAGAGTGAGTGCCTGATGCCGCTGCAAAATGCTGCCGCCATTGTCGGCACGCCATGGATGATCGAGTTGCTCGAAGCCGCCCTCGGGCACGGAACAACGACGGCCGAGCGATCGATCGACCCTGACCGGGCGCAAGGAACGTGCATTCACGCAGCCACGCACTGTTCTCCATCGCATCATGTCACGTCACATTCGATCGACGATGCCGGAACGGATCACAGACGGCAAGGAGCAAGCGCGGACCCAATCCTGTTCCCGTCATCGCCGTCCGGTAGGCCCTGGAGAGACCCTCGAGCGGCACCGTGGCCCAAGGGAGAGGCAAGCGAGCCGAGCCAGACGGCATCCATCGACTTCCTTTTGACCCCTGCTTCTTGGCGGCCCCCAAAATAAAGTCGGCATGCAGGACCCGGGCGCAAAAAAACAAGGGCCTAATTACTGGACGCCTATTGCATGAGCACAGCACTGCAAGTACATGCCGGTACGGGTACGAGTACGGAGCACTGTACGAGTAGTTGTGCATATACAGCAAGTACAGTACATGCACGGTCACGAGCGCTCGTGTTGCCAAGTACCCAACGCATCCTGAAATGTACCGTGGACGGACATGCGTGCTTGCTGCAAGCGTGTTGCGAAAGAGGAATTCGGTCGAGACTCTTTTTCAGATGGTTCACGTCTGCATCGCATAGCGACCAGCCGCCCTACCAATGTTATGGGACCTACCAAGAAGCCGTCGTTGCGTCGGCCGAGCGGCGAGGCACCAACCAGCACCCACGGTGCAGGCGCGGAGGGCCCTAGGTTCATGCGCTAGCATTTCGACTTGGTACCTACAGTACACGACCTGCAAGGTTACAGAGCAGTGCGATCCTGCTGTGGAATCGTGGCGTGGAACGTACAGCGGTGTAACCCGCTAACCCAGCAAGTAATCCTTGCGGCGGCATCGCCTGCTCGACCGTGGACTCGCACGGCACACGGATGAGAACATCGGCCGCACCACGGGCGGCATTCGAAGCAAAGGGAAACGAGCAGGTACGTTGACAGCAAACACGACCATCCATCCGTTCGGTTCGGGAAAGCCTCGTCCCCTAAGACGCGGAAACATGATGGCATACGGAGGAGGGAGCTAATTATCGTACAGACAGACAGACAGTACGGGTGCCCCCCCCGCCAATGGCCAGGCCAGGCCCATTCGTTCCATCTACAAGTGCGCTAAGTGAGACAAACGAACGAGGCGGGGCGGCGAAATCGGGCTTGGTGTCAGTCGCTCGCCTAGCCCAGCCAGCCGCCGCCCCCCCACCACCTTGGCCATCTCCTTTCCCCTCCGGGACGCCAGCGACAGACGGCGGACAGGGGAACCCTCGCCACTGGGCCGCCGCCCCACCCTCCACTCCACATTCGAGACAGATTCCGCAACGCACTAACAGCACCTCTACTTCGTACTTACAGGGCATCCAAGTACGGCGACCACACACTGTACTTCAAACGGCCCTCTCCCTCCCCCGTCTTCTTATACCACCACCACCATTGCACGAGAATGAGCGGAAGAGTATCGAGTAAAATGTTCCGAGTATGTGTACTCCTCTCCTGCTGACACTGGGCCTGCCATATCCTTGCCGCCGTTTCACACCCTGAAGAAAGCGCTGGCTGCGTCTGGCTGGTTAGCGATCGTTGATCT
Source organism: Drechmeria coniospora (assembly GCF_001625195.1). Classification (NCBI taxonomy): domain Eukaryota; kingdom Fungi; phylum Ascomycota; class Sordariomycetes; order Hypocreales; family Ophiocordycipitaceae; genus Drechmeria; species Drechmeria coniospora. The sequence goes on along the minus strand of NC_054389.1, from coordinate 11,100,887 downwards.
ACCCACGATCCCCCACCGCCGCCCAGCGACAAGTTTTTTCCCATCAACAACATTTCCAACCATTGCGAGCACATCCAAGCAAGCCGCCCGCACGCTCATCTAACCTTGCTGCCTAGACATCCGCCGACGCCTACGGACGCCTCTCCGCAGACACGACGGCTCTTGCGTTTGCACCAAATCTTCTTGGACGACACGGCGACTGACTCCATCTGGCGGGAACCAGCCTCGCTCGACTCGTGAAGCGTTCGCCGACGGCATCAAGAGGGAAAAACAAACGGCACGATCCACCTCCCCCCCCCCCCCCCCCCCGATGTAAAGCGTCCACCTGCCCGTGCAGCATCGAGAAGCCCAGATCAGGCCTGGCCAAGGCTGGCCCATCGTACCGGCCATGGCTCTGCCGAGGGAGTCGACGTTCCTGCCGACCATCAAATGTTCGATATGCGGCCACCAAGTCGAGATTTCGAGGATGGGAGACCACCTCTGCGGAATGCCGACGGACGAGAGTACGTTTCATTGTCTCGTCCCGCACCGCCCTTCCTTGCTGACCGGCGCCGCCAGCATCGTCTCCGTCGGACGCCTACGCCAAGTTTGACATCCAATTCAGCGAAGCACCAAACGATCGATACCATCGCACGTCGCCTCTGGTAGGCACCGATGCCGCCTCGGGTGAGTCTCGCCCCCGTCCATGGTCCGCCATCGGCGACGCGGCACCGCTAACGTCGAGTTTTCCCCCGTCACAGACCGAACCTTTCTCCACGGCGGCCCGCCGACGGCACGGAAGCCATCGCTCGCCTCTCGCCCCGTATCGCCGATATCTGCCGACGGGAGCTACAGTCCGATCGCGCGGGACGACGATTACTTTGCTCCCTCGCCCATCCACTCGCCCAACCTCGGAGGCTACGGCGGCTTCGGGACCCAATTTCGGAAAGCGAGCGGCAGCCAGGGCGGCCAGGCTGCCGGTGGATACGTGAACCGCACAAATGCCACCACGTCCGACTTTGTCGACGGCAGCTACCGGCCGGAACCCGCACGAAATGCCTTCCCCGCACGCAAGGACTCGCTGGCGGCCCACGATGGGCCCTCCGGATGGGGCCATGCTCGAACCAAGTCCCGACCGGAGGCGAGCCCCTCCCGTCGCGCCGAGGCGACGCCGCCGCAGCCGCCGAGGAAGGATGGTTACGGAGGCTTCGGCCGACCGTCAAACGCGTCCGATCGGTACGAGCACAAGACGGCGGCCTCCCTCGGCACCTCGCCGCCCGGCTCGTCCCACGGGCCCGCGGCGCGCAACGACAGGTCGAGAAGCCCTGGGAGGAGACTCCTCCCCGACACGTCGAGGAGGCCTCCGCCCCCGACGAGCCTGCTGGCCAAGCACGTGCCCAAGAACTCGGGCACCGTCGATTTGGCGGCCGAGTTTGGCGTCGGAAACCCCTACCACACGCCTTCCAACTCGACATCGTCCGGGTACTCGGCCTCGAGCCAGCCGAGCCAGCCGAGCTCGCGGACGAGCCCGGCGCTGTCGGCGCAGTCGTACCGAACCAACGGCGGACGCGACGGCGACGAGCGATGGGCCGAGGTCTCGCGGCCGAACGTGCACCGGTCGGCCGAGGCGGCGCACGCACCCCGGCACGCGCCGCTGCCCTTTGCCGACGCGCGCGTCGACCCGGCCATCCAGCCCGGGCTGGACCAGAAGCTGCTGCCGTTGACGCCGAACAGCGCCTCGGCTCAGCGCGAGCACGAGTACACGCTGCCGCGGACGCGGTACGGCACCTCGCCGAACCGAGAGGCCGACTACATGCTCTCGAGGCGGCGGGACGAATCGGCCTCGCCGGCTCGGCACCAGAACCGCTCCCGGGACCAGACGAGAGCGCCGTCGAGGGGAGACTGCAAGGGCTGCGGGCAAGCCATTTACGGCAAGAGCGTCTCGTCTGCCGACGGCAGGCTGACGGGCAAGTACCACAAGGCTTGCTTCGTCTGCACCAGCTGCTCGGAGCCCTTTGCGTCGGCCGAGTTTTACGTCCTCGACGACCGCCCCTACTGCGAGCTGCACTACCACCGGATCAACGGCAGCCTGTGCGGAGGCTGCGGGCGGGGCATCGAGGGACAGTACCTCGAGGACGAGGAGAGGATCAAGTATCACGTCGGATGCTTCCAATGCCTCGACTGCGGCCGGTCCCTGTCCGACGGCTACTACGACGTCGACGGCAGGTCCTACTGCGAGCGAGACGCCAACCGCAGGGCGGCGCAGGCGTCGTCGGATGGCCGGTCGCCGAGCCCGCCGCGAGCCGACGACGGTTCGGCCCGGGCCAAGGGCGGCCAGCATCGGGGCATTCCCCCGCTGCCGTACGGCGGTCTTGCCGGTCCGGGCGGATCCGAAACGAGCAAGAAGCCGGCACTGAGCAAGCGCATGACGCGCTTCGGAAAGATGTGAGGCGAGGAACGACGTGCCTGCGCTGGAGCAAGGAGGACAAGAGCGCAGGGGGTGGCGGCGGGAGACGAATCGTGGCACAGCCTCGGTTGTCGCGGAGGAGCATCGACGTCATATGATCTTTTGAAGCGTCATCATCATCATTTTGGGAGGGGTTTCGACGAAGCCCGATCGGTCTTATACCCTAGCAAGCGAGCATTGCGTGCTCATGACGGTGCTGGTGTTGAAAAGCAGGAATCTTGGAGGCACTGGAACCAATAATAATACAATAATGTAATTCTTCCCACGCAACTCTGCGCCGTACTCTGATGAGTACTTGTAAGCGACTACAGTACAACCGCTTGTTTTCAGTGTCTACTGCGTGCACTCCCCAGAGCGGGTGAGAAGGTGTAATTACATGCACATGTACGGTAATACACTGTTGCACGCAGCCACCAAGCCGCCCCTTTTATTGCCAAGTGCCAAGCATTCGTCTGTTGCCCGTAATCTCCACGAAGCGATGTGATGGTGACGCTGCCAAGAGGGTCAAGACACCAAGCAGTGACGTGACACTCTTGTGATTGTGATTCGTCCACCAGGGAGGACGTGCTGTCCCTGCACCTCGCGCCGCCTGACGGTGCAACTAATCCTGAATCCTGTACGGAGTAATAGTCGGTACTCAGTACAGGTAGGGTCACAGGACGAACCACTCGTTTATGGTGGTGGTTGAGTTCCTCTGCGCGGTCCGGCTGCGTAGTACTGCTTGAACAACCGAGGTAGCGCTAATTACCAAGCAGCTAGAAAAGGTGGTTATACAAGTACACTTGGCATGCGTTACATGCAAGTACTTGCAATACTTGGACGGCGCCAACAGAAATCATAGCCAGTAATACTGTACTCCGTGCTTGGGTGTAAGTGCTTTTATTTGCAGTACACGTTGTACGTTGTAATAGGGAGTACGGATAGAATACGGAGTAATACTCGGTAATCACGGAGTATGGAGTAATTACTGTAAATGCAAATTCAGGCGGCTGACGTAAGCACTGCTCCGTACCGAGGTACAATGAACCTACAAGTATTACAAGGTAGGTGGTCTTGATTCTTCGGCGGTCTGCCTGCCTAAGGGTAGCATTGATGGCAACTTGCCGTCAAACGGCAGGCATGATGAAAAGCCATGCACAGTTTGCATGCACTTGCGGTCGTTGGTTCGGGTGGAAGGGAACACGTGGAAGAATGAGCATGTTCATGTCCAGGCGGGTTTCAGAACGTTGGCGAATCTCGTTTCAGCGAGTTGTGTTGGGTCTGTCCAAGTACCGTGCCTAGGTATCCAGTACATACCTACTAGTACATGCCTAGTACTTACCTAGTACCTTGTGCAGTACAGTACAAGCACCTGCGGCACAGATACCTGCAGTACGAGTGCCTACAGCGCAAGTGCCTGCAGTACTAAAGTACCTACACACATACAGTACAAGCAAGTACTTACTTCAGTACACACATACAGTAAGAACATGTATTACTTGAGTGGATTGATTGCAGACAAAAGTAACCCCGTTATGACAAGCATTTGCACTCGCACATTAGCTGTATCTGCACAAGTACAGTATTACAAGTTATTTACGCAGTACAGAGTACGCAGCACGGAGTTCGCAGCACGGAGTCCGTACTCCGTACAAGTGGCCGATGTGCGAGTTCCAATGTCCCCTTCAAGGCTGGCCCCAGCGTCATGGCCGCGATAGACGTACTTTGGTAGTCCGGGTACTAGCGCAAGTACTTGCGTCATAGGCGAGAGCGGCTGTGCTCCTTGGTGATTGGGCGGCCGGGCCTTCACTGCCCATCCGTACAAGTGCCTGCGACAAGCACCGGCAGAGCAATGGGCAACGGCGCGGTGTGGCGGCGAAACCCTAATTCGCGGGTATGACCTTGGCGTGCCATCTCCGTTCAGGCCAAGAAGGATGCGTCGGCACGTGGGAGGCGATACGAAGGTGGGCACCATCAAATAATACTGTGCCGTACTGTACGGAGTACGGAGTAATACATGTTCTCCGTACCATCAACGTACCAACTGCACTTACTTAAGCACCAAGGTACGGAGCAGAAGGTACTTGCAAATATTCCTACAGTAAGCACCTACCGAGTAAATGCAGCACATACTGTACAGGCACCTGCGGCTTCTACCTACATGTATTAGTATTGCATTTTCCAGGTATCGCTCGTAATATTTGACGTTCCAGAGTAGTTGTACTCCGTGCTTGCAGTGTGCATGTCCATTAGCACGCAAGTACGCCATACTCATGCACTTGCGTACCTTGCTGTGGAAGTAGTAGCTGAGCCCCCTGCTCCGTACTCTGTACATGCATTCGACCTCAAACGTGCCCTATTACCGTACGTGCACTTGGAGTTCATGTGTCCGCGCGTGGGGAAGGGTAAAATGAGCAAAGTAATATTACAGTAGGCATGGCAAGCAATACGTGTACAGTAATTACTACCAGTACAGTCCGGAGTAAGTACATGTGCTCAAGTACTTGTACAGGGGCATTGCACAACGTACTGCATGTACTCTGACTTGAGCAAGGAATTCTTCGTAGGTACAGAGTACATGCACAAGTACACTTCCACGCTTTGCACTACCGTGTACTTATGAAGGAACATGGCGCAGATGGCCACCAGTGTTGCTTCGTAAGAGTCCCCCACCAGCAGCAGGAGGCAATCATTGAATCGACGGCGACGGTGACGAGGCGCTCAAGGCAAAACCGCCAAGACACTACCGGCAGAGGCGCGTCGAGCGCGGTGGCGAAACCGCCGCCGAGATGGGCTCCAGGAGACGGCCGCTGGCTGCTGGAGGGCGGCGCACGCGGCGTCGCCCTGGGCTTGCGTGGACAGTCCGCTGGCGCTCGGCCGCCTCGGCAGTCCAGGAAGCGTAAAGGCTGGGCCGCATTCCAACGCTCAGTGGGGTGGGGAGGTCCGAACAGAACCGAGCTCGGCGCGGAGAGGAGCAGCCGACGAGTGGCCGACGAATCAACGAGGGCGCAGCCAGAGAGCACTTACGGCACCGACGTGCGCCGACACGAGGAAAGGAGGGAGAAGGAAAGGGGGAGGCAGAGACGGACGACGATCGGAAGGCAAAGGCGGAAGAAAGCAACGAGCGAGAGACTGCCAAGGTTCCTACCACCGAATGGACAGCTAATAGTCGAGGTGCGGAAGCAAGCGATACGGAGTATTGGGTACAAGCATCTGCAAGTACTTGTACAGTACGGAGAACATGCACGGTACTTGCATGTAAGTACTTGAGCACTCGCACGCCTGCAGGAGGTACAGAGCAAGTACGTACTTGCAAGTGCTCGACCGTTTGAGAGGCGACTGGGAGTTGCGACGAGAAATGACGACAACGTGCCATGCATCCAGCAGGAGCCGCTGCCATCCATCCGGCCAACACCCCTTCTCCCCCCCCCCCGTCGCAGCTCGTCCAAAGGGGGGCGGCGACAAAGGCACGAGGTACCCGGCACCACTACCTTGGTCCTCGGTATTCCTCCTCTTCCCGAGGCCAACCTTTGGGTCGCCGAGCGATACGGACGACGGAATACGGACCAGGTGCGCCGGCGGCAGACTCCGAACAACAGTGCAAGCGCCTTCCGTTCTGCCGCATGCTGCTGATTGATTACCGTTTCTTGCCTAGCATGGAGTCGGCACAAGTGGCTGCTACCAGCAAGTACCTGATTGCCGGCAGCCGGTATCGATCCGTACTCCGTGCCTCCTAGGTGCCTACTTACACTTACTAGTACACCTACTAATAGTAGGTACGAATGAAACGACTGGCTGTAGGTGCACTACTGTACTTGTACTCGTACTGTAGCGTTCCGTATTACCAGACCTATTACCAGACCCAACGGAATCAAGTGTTCATGTACCCCGACTTGCGCGTCAGTTTGTACTTGTGCACCGTGCAATGTGCAGTGCTGGTGCATGCAGGTACGAATCAAGGTACTTTGCTGCAGCTTGTACCACAACGTACTTACTGCCTAGGTGTAGGTACTAAGCTACCCAGTACCTAACTACCTACCTAGTAGTTCCTAGCTCAAGTGCCCATCTACCTTCCTTGTGCAAGTTAGTGTGCATGTACACGCACATGTAGATGCAAGTACATGCACAACGTAGGTGTACTGTACGGAGTACATCACACTGTAACTTGAAAGTGTACCAGTACTGAAGCAAGTATTGCAAGTACTGCAGGTACTAGCGAGTACCTGCATGCAGGACGGTAGCCACGTTGCACAGCATGGGCAGCTCCGAATACTAGCAAGCATAGGACTCCGCAAGCTCGTACATGCAGGCGTAACAGAGTACGGAGTGCCTACTCTGTACTCCGCAGTGGCAGTTGATAACCACAAATTAGGTACTGACCTGCCAGGGAAGCAAGTGCAATAAGTACCTAGTACCTAGGTGCAAGTGCAGTAATACAGCGTAGGTATTAGGTACTAGGTACCTACGCAGCACCAAGATAGGGTACCTAAGGAGTGGTAGGAGTCCGCAATCTTCCCCCGATCCCCCCCCCTCTCCCGATCCCACCCCGATTCCCCCACTGGCATTACCAGCATCGTCACCAAGCAGGGATTTGATCGGTGGTTGACGCAGAACCATCCCAAGATGCAGCATGTACTTGTACTTGGGCATTTACAGCACAGAGTACTTGTACTCTGACGGCAGCAAATGGGAAGCTCGCCCTGTTCTCTGCGCCGTACACCTACAACTACACCTACAACTACAAGTAGATGTACACTTCATTGTGCCGTGCCGTCTTCGTGGGGCAGCCCCTCCCCCCCCCCCCCGGGCCCCCCTGAGGCGAACACTTGTACGAGTACGGAGTATTGGCTATTATCAGCTGGTCGGTCCATGCTCCGACAAAAACACTTCCTGCCGCAGCTTCCTTGGCCCCTTGACCTCTGCCCAGGCCTCTCTTCGTACGGTTTGTCGCTGCCGTTGATTTTGCATCCTCTTCGGCCCTCTCTTCGTCACAGCAACAGAGTCAGCAGCGTTGCCAGCCGAATGTTAAGTAGAGTCGAAAGGTTCGACGACGATCCCGCTCGCACTCGACGATCCCGCTCGCACTCGACCCTCCATCGCCATCGACCTTTGCTCGACCTGTTCTCACCTCCCCGTCCCCCCTTCTCCGTTCTCCATCCACCGTCGACCATTTCCGCTCCTCTCGCCAAGTACGCATACGGCTGCTTGCAAAGATATATTGTACGTACTGTACTTGCAACAATCGACACGTCCACGAGCCTCTCCTTGGCAGTGCAGCTCGGTGCTGCCCACCACATTCGTCACTGGCACGCACGCCGGCACGCCGAGCCCGAGCGCTTACGACACCCCGAGATCGTGCTGCCCGGGTTCGGTGCGACACACGAGTCGAGCAAGGTCAGGAGGGGAAATCAGGGAAACCCGTCGGCAACAGCTGCCTCCGTCCTCGCTTGTGCGTTTCGCCCAACGCGTACCGTGACACCTTGTCGCTTCCTCGCCGCCAGTCCGCCTCGGACGCATCATGCGCCTGTGAGAGCTTCCACCCTCTGCCGCCCTCCGCCCTCCGCCCTCCGCCTTGAGCTTCCTTTTTTCTTTTTTTACCTTTTACTCTTCTTCTTGCACTGCCGACTCTGCCACCTCCTCTCGTCGTTGCCCGGACGCCCTCCGCACCCTCTCGATTGAAGCGAACCTCCTGTCGAGTCGAGTCGAGTCGAATCGAGCCGATCTGCCCCCCTCCCCCCCCCCCCCCCCCCCCGCCCGACTACCGCTCGCCGGTGTCAGCTGGTGGCATTCGCAAGATGCGCCATCAACATGGCCTCCTTCGCGTCATCCTGTCGCTCTCGAAACCGAGAAACTTTCTCGCCATGGCCCTGGTGACGGTGTCAATCTACTTCCTCGTCACCAACGGTCCTTCCCCCCACTTTCGCAGGGTCTTTTACCTGCACAACAAGATCAAGAACCCGCTGATCAAGCCGGGGAGCGAGCCCTCCGCCGATGCCAAGGCGGACTGGGACATTGACATCGAGGACCTCCGCTACTGGAGCGATCCCGACGACAACGAGGACCCCAACGATGTCCTGCAAGGCGTCGAGGGCGATGGCGTCGAGCGAGATACCGGCGACGTGGCCCGCCTGCGGAAAGAAAAGGACCTGCGCAAGATGTGGCGGTATGCCTACAAGACGACGGCCAAGTATGCCACCCGCCTTCACCCGGACCGGCTCCCCCTCGAGGCCGAAGCTTGCTGACCTGGCCCGCCTGCAGTCTCAAGTCGTCGGAACGCATCTACGGCAACACGCTCGAGATGCTCGTCCTCCACGACAACCGCACCGAAGGCTTCGCGAGAAAGCTGACGGAAGTTCCGAAATCCGACGTCCCCTTCACCGGTCAGAAGCCCGTGCGTTTCAACCCGTACCCCGACTACAACAGCGACGACTGGAAGAAGGCTGGGCACGCGGCCTACGTCCCGTGCAAGGGCCACACGGGCGAGATCGTCCAAGATTTGCTCGTCTTCAAGGGCCGTCCCGACGAATGGCCGTCGCCCAAGTTCGGATCCTACGACGTCCTGGGCATGGACCCCAACATTTGCTGGGAGCGCGAGACCCGTCTGGGCCCTTACGGATTGGTCGAGCAGAAGAAGAAGATTGACGGCGGCTACGCGACCGTAGACTGGGACAACGTCAACTGGGGCGATCTGCAGCTGCGCTGCCTCGGCCTCAACTCCGCCCGCTTCGACATGAAGCGCAGCAAGACCAACGAATACCTCGGCGCCTACCCTGAGACGGCGAAGCTGGCAAAGCCCTCTCAGCAGCAGAAGCAACAGCAGCAGCAGCAACAGCAGCAGCAGGCGCAGACGCAGAAGACGCAGGACCAGGAGCCACAGCAGAAGGAGCTACAGAAGCAGGAGCCGCAGCAGAAGGACCAGCAGCAGGCCGAGAAGCAGCAACAGCAGCAGGGGCAGCAGGGGCAGCAGCAAAAGGAGCAGACAGAGGGCAACGAGGCCGTCACCGCATCGCCCAGTACGGCCAAGATCCAAAGACGCTCCGTCGAGGGGGGCGAGACAGAGGCCGTCAACAAAGTCGTCAAGGAGCCGCGCACCGCCATCCTCCTGCGCTCGTACACCGGCATCGAGTACACGGAAAACGACATGCAGACGATCCGCGCCCTCATCACCGAGCTTAGCCTGAAGACGGGCGGCCAGTACGAGGTCTTCCTGCTCGTCCAGTCCAAGAAAAGGGAAGACCGCATCTTTGACGACCCGGAGACGTACCGGACCGTCCTCCGCAACAACGTGCCGGCCGAGTTCCACGGCATCACCGTCCTCTGGAACGACGAGCAGGTCTGGAGCATCTACACGGAGCTCCGCGACGACGAGGAGCGGAGCGTCCACATGGCCCAGTGGCTCTCCGTCCAAAAGTTTAGCCACGACCACCCGCAGTTCGACTTCATCTGGAACTGGGAGATGGACGTTCGCTACATTGGTCACCACTACGACCTCTTGAGTAAGATTGACGAGTTCGCGAGGAAGCAGCCGCGCAAGTACCTCTGGGAGAGGAACGAGCGGTGGTACATTCCCGAGTTCCACGGAGACTATGACACGGCCTTCCGCGAGGACGTGGCCAAGCGGCAAGGCAACAACACCGTCTGGAACCCCCCACCCCTGCCCTTCATCCACCCCGTCGGGCCGAAGCCGCCGGTGAGCTCGCACGTCGACGACAACTACGAATGGGGCGTCGGCGAGGATGCCGACTTGATCACCGTCAGTCCCATATTCAACCCGCTCAACAGCCAGTGGGTCATGGGCCATCACATCTGGGGGTACGTCGACGACAATCACAAGAAGGAAGACCTGCCCCGACGCGCCACCATCGTCACCCAGTCGCGCCTGTCGAAGCGCCTCCTCGACATCATGCACGTCGAGGAGAAGCGAGGCAACCACGTGGCGTCGGAGATGTCGCCCCAAACCGTCGCCCTCCTCCACGGCTTCAAGGCCGTCTTCGCGCCCCACCCCATCTTCATGGACCGGGACTGGCACGGCGACTTCGTCAACAAGTGGTTCAACCCGGGGCCCAACGGCGAGTGCGGCGGACGCGGCTCTCCCATGGGTTGGGGCCGCGAGCGAAGGTATCAGGGCACGACCTGGTACTATCGCGCCGAGCCGCCGAACCGCCTCTTCAACAACTGGATGGGCTGGCCCGACACGGGAATCGGAGGGACCAAGTGGGAGGCGCACCACGGCCGACCATGCCTTCCCTCCATCATGCTGCATCAGGTGAAGAACACGGAGCCGACCGACGCCGACCACGCCTCCGGCTTCAACCTTTACTTTGGATGAGGCGAGACGCGATCCGACCACCCTCCCCAGCCCGGGCCTCCGCCCCCCCTGCCGGCCCACCGGCCGCGTCGTCTGTTCGAGGGTGCCCTCCCCTCCCGCGGCAGCCTTCATCCGCGAGCATGCCGTGCCCGCCTTCTGGCATGTTCGGCGGGCCATGCCGAGATGATCCTTGCGCCGAGCAGACCTTTCGTCTCCCTATTTTGGTGTTTCCACTGGATTGCTTCGAGGCCGATGCCATCCCGGCGGAGGAGGGGTGGCCCCGACGAAATGCATAGCCCGGCGTTTGTTGTCCGAGGTGTCTTTGCCTGCTCACGCCATTTGCGCGACTTGCCGCTGGTCGCAAGGGATGAAAGGACGCGCCGTGACGCGACGTCGTTTCTCCGCAGGACGGGTCCGGCGCTGCACTGCTGACCATTTCCCCCCCGTTTTCACTCCATCTGATAAATAGAAAGACGAGGCAAAGTGGCCGAACAAGAAGCCAGCTAATCGTACTTTAATTTCCAAAGAGTCCAACGTATTTCGAAATGTGAATCGATGGCATGAAGTCTCCCTGCCTGTGCATTGAACGTAGTATCACGCTGGGTGGGTGAGACGAAGCGTTATCCAGGTACTGCGGAACATTATGGTGCAAGGTGGTGCCACGAGGTACCTAGCTATTTATCCCCCACACCTGGGCACGTTTGGGCACAGTGTGGAGTTTGTGCCAGAGCCGTTCTCCCATCCACCATCATTCCCGCCTCGGGTCCGCCCTCCGCCAGGTTTGGCCATCGCATCACCTGTCACGTTCTTCCAGCCATGCTCGACTCGGCAGGACTGGACGGCAGCGTTGCGAAGAAGTCTTTTTTGAGCGCAAGCTGTTGCTACGCGTGACGCCAAGGCAGTGCGCCATGATGTCGGCCTACGCACGCCGTGACGCATCGCCATGAGGCCTCCGCCGCCTTCGGTACGCCTCTCCAGACAGAGAATTACTTGGACGTCGCGGGGATAGAGGCTGACACATGCTGGGCAGACTCCGCAGACGCCTGCGCCGAGACGATTTCTTCCCGCCAAGAAGGATACCATCACAAGCGGGAAGCCCCCTTCCTCGCAGACGCCAGCGATCCATTCGCAGTTCCATTCGCAGTTCCAGTTCCGGTCCACACCGAGGTTCGGGTCCTCCTCGGTGCCGCGGCCGACACAGGCGAGAGGATATGATTTGGAAGATGTGGATGAAGTAGAAGAAGACGAAGACGAAGACGACAACGACATCGACGACGACACTCGACGAGATGGCGAGGTTGTGGGGAGGGAAGCATGCGTCCTGCAGGACTCGATTGAGGCTGCGTCGGATGGGGTGACCTCGACGCTGGACGATGTGACACCGAGCGATGCGATGCTCTCTTTCAAAGGGGTCATGGACGATGACATTGAGGCCAACTCGTTCGATCCGACCGATGCACCGTGGTCTCCGAACTCGGACTCGGACCCAGAGCTGGATCAAAGGACGGCCAAGAAGAGAAAGATGCTATCCATCTCGCCTGCTTCAGAATCTGGTCCGACCGAACGAAAGCGGGAGCGGGAACTGGAACGGGAATGGGAAACCGGGTCGGACACAGACTCGGGCATGAGGATCGGGGGTGACGACAGAGGCTCGCAAGGGTACGACAGGGACGGGAATTCGCCGTCAAACAGAGCAGGAGGCAGGTCCGCGCACGAGCAGCCCGTTTTTCAGACGGCACCGCGCTTCAAGCCAAGCGAGGCGGACCAGGACCTTGCCGACGGCATACCGGCGGCCTTTTCCCCACCGCGGCGCGGCACGAGGTACCTGCCGGGCGGTCTCGCAGCTGAATTGCAAGCCTGGCTCTCCGAGGTGAAGGGGTGGAAGGGGTTCGACGACGATGGCGGATACGACCGGCAGGCCTGTGACAGCATCACCATCGACGAGGTGCGGCCGGGACGCCGTATGTACTTGGCCAGAGGGCGTGTCGCTCCCGAGGGGCCAGCTAGAGGGTTTATTCTGGCCGGCGAAGGCAAGCTTACTGGGCTCGAGAGGAGAGCAAGGCTGGAGGTGGGCAACGTCGTTGCGCTTGGGCAACCTGTGTGGGAGGTTCGCTTGGAGGAAGAGGTCTGGACTGTTGCCTGTGCTTGGAACGTGGTGTCGTGATGATGCATGTGTACGGCCATGTGCCATGTTGGCGCCGCACCCTTGTCGTCCTGCTGCGTCACCTTGGATACAGTCGCCCATCCTGCGATTTAATTTGATTATTTTTTTCGCTTTCCCTCTGCCTTTCCCTGTTTTTATTCTGCTTGTCGTTGTCAAGAAGGGTGAGCGAAAGTTTGGGTTGCGGTTACGTCAGGCCTTGCTGTTCACCGCCCAGCTCGTATGCACATAAGCGGTGTTGACGCGGTCCGACTTCACGGCCGACCTCGCTGCCAACCTCGCTGCCGACCTCCTCACACCAAGAATCAAGCCAACAACCATCGGCAGATTGAACTTTTCGATCCGGTGCTCGGTGCAAAAAATCATGCAAGAAAGTCAATCTCGATTTCTATTTCGAGTTTGAACTCCGTTGTGATCTACGAGAAGAGACGGCGGCGCCCCGGCAAGAAGCAGGAACTGGCGCGATTGAGCTCCCCTGAGGTGCACACGATGAAGGCTTTTCCTCTCCTCAGCAGGTCGCTCGGCAGTCTATTCACCCCCGACCTCATCAGCCGGCCGACGCTGACCAAGTCGCTTGACAACCTGCGACGGTACTCTTCATCCATCGACCTCGCCGGCGCCGTCTCGGATCCGCTGCGAATCCTCTTCTGCGGCTCCGACACCTTCAGCTGCGCCTCTCTGAGAGCGTTGCACAGCGAACATGCGCGGAATAGCAAGCTCGTCGAAGCGCTCGAGGTCATGGTCCTGCCACCCCGAAGGACCGGTCGGGGTCTCAAGCAGCTGCGTGAGGGTGAGTTGATGCCACTACGCCCTTCTTTCCGATATGGCCTGAAATTCCAGGTTGGGCTGACGAAGCGAGTTGCAGTCCCCTGTCGAGCCGTGGCAGAGGAGCTCGGCTTGCGGGTGCATCAGAGGGAGACTTTTCGGAAATGGGATGTGAGTGAGCGAACCACCTGGCGGTCCATGCCTCTCCCCGTCCGTCGTCGGGACCGGTGCCTTGACCGCCCTCTGACTCGGGCGCTGACTGTGGCGAGCAGCTCCCAGACGGAACGAATCTCGTCGTCGTCGTCTCCTTTGGCCTGTTCGTGCCGGCGCGGATACTGCGCTCGGCCAAGTACGGCGGCGTCAACGTCCATCCCTCGCTTCTACCAGAGTACGTCGGCCCATCCTCCTACCCCTTGTTCCAGTTGCCAACGAAGCCAACCCGCGTACAGCCTTCGCGGGCCGGCACCCATCCACCATGCCATGCTTCGCGGAGACTCGCACGTGGGCATATCCCTCCAGACGCTTGACGACAAGGCCTTTGATCACGGCACCGTGCTGGCGCAGACGCCGGCGCCTGGCCTGCCCATCCACCCAGGCGCGTCTCTCCACGAGGTGATCGACGACGCCGCCGCCGCGGGTGCCGAGATGCTTGTCCAGGGCTTGCGCAACGGCCTGCACATCCCGCCTCATCAAAGTGTCGCCGGCAGGTCGATCCCCGGACTACCGCTGACGCACGCACCCAAGGTCACCAAGGCCGATTCCGAGGTCGACTGGGACGCGTGGGCGTCTGTGGGCGACTTTGCCCGTCGAATTCGCGTCTTTTCCTCCGTCTGGACGCGCACCGTCCTCGCCGACGGGCATGCGGAGAAGCGGCTCCTCTTCCTCGATGCCGAGGAGGTCACCGAGGCCACCGCGGCTGGAGAGGAGTACTCCATCGCCTTTGCGCACGGAGACGGGCGCAGGACGCAGAGGACGGTGCGCGTGGGCACCGATGGGTCCTGCACACTGCACTTGGCCGCCCGTAGCTGGCTTCGTGTCCGCAGGGTTCGGGTCGACGGGAAAAGGGACCAGGATGCAGCAAAGGGGCTCGCGCCGTTCCTGGCGTCGCCGCGCGCGGGATATCGGAGCGAATCATGAACATGGATCAAGATCATGCATGCACAGGGGCAAGTGTTCGCCAGACATATGCCGTCACAACCTGCACCTTCTGCAGAGACCAGCTATGACGTTGGCATCGCCGCCGCCGCCGCCGCCGCCGCCCTCACCGACCCATACCGTCCAGCGACAAGTCCGGCGCGGCCGGCAAGCCATTCACTGCCGCCATCACCGACTTCTCCTAGCAAGGCCATCGCGCTAATCCCCGTCGTTGTTTTCCGGTCCGCCGCCCTCATCAAGCCTCTTGCCATCGACATGTCCTGCGATGACCTCTCTCTCATCTTGGCGGCGGGGAGAGGGTGAGAACAACCCGATTGGCAGCCGGCGAGGTAAGCAGCAAGCCAGAAAACGACTCGGAAGAGGCAAAGGAGATTCCAGGCAGAACGAACCTTGACGGTTGCGACTCCCATCATTTGAAAGGCACCCCTTCCTTTACGCGCCTTGTCATGACGATGTCATGAACGAGGTCTGTGGTCTTATCGGAATGGGGGCGGCTACAAGTACAGTACAAGGAGTAACAGCAGCGAAAAGGATTAAAGTAAAATCGCGGATGGTGGTGAATCGACGCGAAAAATGAAATTGAGACGAAAGCCTAATAATATAACCCTCGAGAGAAATTAATGAGGGGTGTTGAAGCTCGACTTTAAGAAGAGTCGCGTCTCAGGACGGACATGGAGGTTAACGGAAGGCTTATGGCTATTCACACACGCAAACTATCCACTTGGGACCTGTCATGTCGTCCCAAGCCTTCGGCGTAAATGCAGTTTTAGGGGTATCATTCGGGGGGGCCAAGCCTTCAAGCCGCCAACCGCGTCCGGATCCATTCAACCCACCGACCGAGGTCTTCCAAGTGCTCCAGCGCGCTCGCCAGGGTGAGGCGCGTAAACTCTTTCCCGTCTGCCTTGCGGCACCCCGTGATGTTCTCGTCGACAATCTCGACGATGCCACCTTCGAGGATCTTGATGGTTACGTTTGCCGTCGCCTCTCCCATGGGGAACACCACCTGGAGATGGGGCGCCGGATGGACCCAGAGGATGATGCTCAGCAACGTGCTGTCGGTCGCCTCCTCGGCAGTCTCGTCGGACGCCACAAAGTTCCCAAGCTGATGCTCCACCGTCGTCACCCTCGACGAGGGACCGTCCGCCGTCTTGCCCCCAGCCGCCGGGCTCGTCGAGGCTCGTCGAGTCTTGGCCCCGAAGCTGTTCTCGAGAAGGACGGACAGGAAGGAATACTGCCTGAGAACAGGCATCATGTCGATGAGCTGTCGGGGGTGGGAAAAGGCCATGTCCGACAAGACCTGTGCGTATATCGGCTTGTACACGTAGAGCGTGTTCCTGTGCTGCTTCGTCACGGGCTCCGGGCCTTGACCAAGGTCCTGACCAAAGACGACAACATCTCGCCGGCGGGAGACCATCCGTGGCTCTCTCTGCTCTCCTTCCTCCGCCGGGTTGTGGGGGAAGAGCAGGGCGTCAAAGGTGGGCGGGCTGCCGCCGCTGTTCAGCTCGAGACTCGGCGGATCGACGTTGGCGAGCATGTGCAGGCGGGACCATTCGTTCTGCGGCAGCACGACGGGAGGGTCAAAGGTGACGGTGAACATGACGCGGGGCACCCTGGTGGTCGAGAGATCGGGGTGGAGCATGTCCATGCCGCTGTCCTTGTTCTCCTCCGACTGCGGCAGGGAAATGTTCTCGGGCTCCTGCCAGTCGAGGCAGAAGCCGCCGGGCGGCAGGGACGGGTCATCCTTGACAACCTTGTCGGAGATCCAGCTCTCCGATACCCTCACGGGCGGGAGACCGACGCCGTTGATGGCGGCGCAGCCGAGAAGAAGGGACCAGACCTTCTCGCGCTTCTCGGCGTAGCCAGCCAGGGCCTCGGTCGGGGGCGGCACGAAGCGCAGTTCCTTCCAGTACTGCACGGCCAGTCCGACCTTGCCCCGGGCGTGCATGGCGGGCAAGCCGTGGCGGGTGCACATGGCCGTGGCGGATAGATACGCGTCCGACTTTCCCGCCAGACTCGGGTCCTCTCGCAGCCGGGACAGGTCCCAGCGATGGAGCCGTTCCAAGCTGACGTAGATGCCGGCCAGGGCTTCGTGGCAGTCGAGGCCCGGCGCGATGCTCAGCTTGTCCAAGAGGGCCAACCGCTCAAAGTTGGAGGCGAAGCTGGCGAGCGTCTTGGTCAGGGGGCTCTGGCCGGGGAGCAGCTGCAGATCCCGCAGAAGGATGCGGCCGGCGGCGTCCATGTGTCTCGCCACGGCAGGGGCGGATCCGTGGTAGGCCAGGGCGGTGCCGAGAACGATGTTGTTGTCGAGGACGATGTCGAGGGCGATGGCGGATCCGGCAATGGCGAGGGTGCGCGTCTTGCGGCCGCCGGGCGTCGTCTGCTCCTCGGCGAGGAGTTCGAGTCCGATGTGCTGGGCGAGCCGCTCGAGGCCGGCTTCGCTGACGAAGCCCTTCTTTCCCTGCGACTCTCGACGTTAGCACGGCATGGCGGCTGCGGTCGACGGACGTCACCCACGGCCAGCAGCTTCAGGATGGTGTCGAGCCGCTTCAGCTTGTCGTCCTCGCTCGCCAGGGCGGCGCCGAGGCCGTCGAGGCCGGCGACGGCGACGTTGTCGAGGCCCATGTCGAAGGCCGATCCGATGCCCAAGGCACCCATGGCCGCGGCGGTCGAGGGGCTGTCGAAGCTGAAGGCGCCGAGGGCCGGGGGTGCCAGGAGCGTCGACGACGTGGCCGGCGACTTCCTGACCTGCTGAGGCGACGACTTGGGTCCCCGGGGCGAGAAGGCAGCTTGGGCAGGGTTGGAGAAGGGCGTCGAGACCGGGGGCGTCGCGGCGGCCAGCTGCGAGGGCGTGCGGCCCTGCTGGGAGGGTGCATGCTTCATGGGCGTAGGAGTCGCCATGGTGACGAGAAGTCGAGGCGGCCGAGCGGCGAGAAGGCCAACTATCGGCTCAGCATCGAAGGGAAGAGAGGCATCCGCTGGCCGTGGACGATTCGGGACGTTGCTGGACGATTTTTCAGACGGCCGAGGGCACGAGGAGCGCGGGCAATTGGCGGATGAGTGGGAGCTCAGGGCAAGCTGTTGACTGTTGGCGGTGTTGACTGTTGGCGGTGTTGATTGCTGGTGATGGTGTGCTGCAGCGGAGGCAGGAGAATTGGAGTGGAGGCGGCAGCTGAGGAAATGCGGTTAGTGCGAAAGAGCAGCAATGGCACCGAAAGTACGGAGTACAGTACGGTGTCAATCACGCCTACCCTACAGTACGGAGTACTTTACTTGTACTTGCAAGCTATTGTACATGTATATGCACATGTAAGCACTCCGAGCAGTAATTACTGACATGTACCTTTGGGGAGCAGTAATACAAGCAATGCAGTAGAACAGTCTTGAATGGTTTTGCAGCATTCGAATTAAGGCAGCACGTAATAAGTAGTGTAAGTAAGTATTATAAGTAAGTACTGTAAGTAAGTACTTGCATGTCCTTGGTGCTCGTATTAGTGCATAGAACCCTCAGTTCAAGTACAATTACAGGGATGTACATGTAAATACTACCGTTTTTAAGTACACTTCGTAGTAAGCACACTACAGTACACATTGTAGCAAGCCAACTGTTACTTACTGCACTGTACTGTACTGTACGAAGTACGTAGAACAAGCTCGCACATACTCCGTACTGTACGAAGTAAATGTGGTTGTACGAAGTATGCCTACTGTACGGAGCACTTATAATTACAAGTACAAGTAAATACAGTACGAATACGAAGTACTTGTATAAGTATGCACAACCACAACGGAGGAGTATTACTCCGTACTCCATACTAGGTAGTATTAATGCCTCGTCAACCACCCAGCGAGAAAATAGTGGAACCCGCCGTGCTCTGCAATGTTGCTAGAAAACCAACCAAGTACGGAGTATTACAAGTCTTATTATTACTTGTAATTACCTTGTACGGAGTAAGTACCAAGTCGGGCATGATTTTACAACCAAGTACGGAGTATTACAAGTCTTGTTATTACTTGTAATTACCTTGTACGGACTAAGTACCAAGTCCCAAGTACGGAGCACTTGTACTTGTACTCCGTACTTGACCGCCCTATTCTACTCTCACCGCTGAGCAATGGCAACACAAAGTACGGGAACGGCCGCCCATGTTCGCAGATGCTTCCACACCGACATCCGCATGCGATCGACGAGCGATGTGCGTGGTAGTCTTGTGCAAGGGTAATGATGTTCGGCGCAAGAGCTCTGTCACGGTCGGCGAGCACAGGCAGGCAGGCAATGGGATTCCACCACACCTAGCACCTAGCAATGCCTGGAGGCCACCAACCACTGCACATCAGATCGGTCTTGGGGCCCCCGAAGTTGCAGGGCAAATGCATTCAGTAATTAGACGCCCGGCGGAATATGGCGTTGCTACAATGGAAACACGGACGTGGACATGCTTCCACATACAGTGCCTTCAGTACAGTACATGCGGCGTAGGTGTACAGTGGTTGTTGTACTGTAAGTACTGCACTTCGTAGTGCCAAAGTACTTATACTTACTGTACAGGTAATGGCGGCAGGCAGTACGGAGTACAGAGTACGTAATACACGTACGAGTCCGTCGGCACCTCGAGATGCCGGTACTGAAGCTCATTCGCTCGCCGCCGGCGCCGTCGACGATGCGCCCGCCTCATCCAGCAGCACCAATGCCGCTTAAAAGTGCCTTACCGCATCGGTCTCCCTTTCTCTCCTGTCAGGGCGATAAGCTTGTTCGAGGGCGCCTGTCCACTGACTCAATCACTGATGGTGTGCCGAGTGCGTGCCACGAACATCCCGGACAATGAATGAGTCGCTCGCTCGCCCTCCGATCACCGAGGCAACGAGACGGAGACAAACAGTGCCGAAACAAGAGGGTCTGAAAACGAATAATACTCCGCACGAGGGCCTTGAAAGTTATTTTAAGTATTCCGCACGCTAGTACTTGCTGGCCATTTCGATGGGCTCGGCATCCGCTCGACTGGAATGTTCGCAAGAACGTGGGCGAGGTGTCCTGAGCATACCGAGCAAGTACTGTACATGGAGACGCAGAGTAGGGGGTTAGCCGGATGGCACCGAGTACATGCCCGGTACTTCCGCACCACTTCCGGCGACGGGCAGTTTCGGGTACTGCGTGGGTACACCGCCACGGGCGAGTAGCTGTACGTAAGTACCGCTCCGTACCCTTTGCTGAATTTCAATGCCCCCCCGACCTGCGGCTGCTAGGCCACCCTACCACGTGTTGCGACCGGCGGTGGGGAATGCGAACACGCCAGGTGCCATAATTGCGGAACCAGCCCTGCCTCTTGGTCGGATACCTGGTAACCACTACTTAAGTACAGTCTGTACTTGTACTTGGTTGTACTAGTAGTTGTGGTAACTAAAGTACATAGTATCCCAGAGTCTTGGTAACTAATCATACTTACCTTAAGACTATGCGTACTTTACCTACTATGCGTACTTTACCTACAGTAGTCCTACTCTTGCAGCAGTGCGGCGTATGCATGCCGTGTGCATGCGAAGAGTACCTAGGCGTGCACATACTCGCTGTTCGCGTTCGCACTCGTATGCAAGGAGAGCAGGTATCGTCGTGGCAAGCAAGTACATATCGTATGTACGGAGTACTCCGTACATGTCGCAAATACGGTCCGGGATACGGAGTAGGTGTACATGTACGTACATGTACGGTACGCAAAAGTGAGCACGCGCAAGCAGGTATGCAAATACTTAAGTAAGTAAGTACTACACTACTGTACAGTACAACCAAGTACTGTACCCTCCTCCTCGGGACCAGGCTGGAGGTTTGTACACTTGGACAAGCAAGTACGGAGTACCTGCGGAGTGTTTCTCCGGCAGTACGGAGTGTCGCCACATTCTTACTCCTCTTGGCCACCAAGGACGTGACCATGCGACACCGCAAGTACTGTACATGCACGTTGTAAGTAGGTGCACAAGTACGGTGCACAAGCACAGTGCACAAGCACAGTGCACAACGCCCACGCACTGAAGTAAGTAAGTACTTGCACTCTAATACCGTGCACATTCCATGTCGGGCGCGGCAACGACACGTTGTGGGTGGTGTGCTCGCGGTACGTACTTGTACTTACCCTTGTACCTGGGATACCTGCTAGTACTGACATCGTCCTAGCACTCTTCCACTGGCCGGTAGGGCCATCGCTGGCGGCCAGTGGCCACGCAGGTGAGGGGAAGAGGCAGACGCTGGCGGCGTGCTAGGGACTCTTTCGTGCTAGACGTACCGAGTAATGCCAATCCCCGCCAACTCCACAGCGCTTGTCCCAGCGACCCGTTCCCGGCTCTGCCCACTGCCTTGGATCCTATCCGCCTGCCGTATCCCCCCCCCCCCCCCCTCCTCTCTCGGATCTTCTCAGCTCATGTCGTCAAGCTGATGCTCGCTCTCGCTTCCCATGTCCGCTTCGGCTCTCGACAACTCGCCCCCAACATCATCGAGCCTGCTCTCCCGCCGCCCACGCCCCGGCCGATCCCGAGAGCGACAGACGCGGATGCAGCCCGGTCGGCCTTGATCAAGACCGTCGTCGCCAGCCTGCCTCGCCGTCGCCGGGACCTGTCATGTTCGCTCACCCGCTCGCTCCAACTCCCGCACCTACGTCTCCTCCCCCATCCTCCGGCGCCGTCGTCATCCCTCTCCCGCAAGCGCGGAAATAAGGTTCAGCATCCGCCGCAGCTCCAACGCCGCTCGCCGCGACGGCGAAGTCTCCTCGGGCCAAGGCAAAGAAAGGGCCCTACCTACCATGTCGCCTTTCATCGGTCGACTTCGTCCCTCCCTTCTGCTGTAAGTAAGCCCGCCCGCCGGCACTCGGGACCGTCGATGAGCAGCGGACGGTAACGACCAGCGTTGCGATAGAAAACCCTCCTCCCGCGAATGCGGTCCCACGACGACGACGACGGCCGATTCGTCATCCTCCTCCTCCTCGGAGCCGACGGCGAACGAGGCTCGAACGTCGACCTCGAGCGACGACACACTGCGCGAAGGCGCCTCCGGCCACGGTGCGCCCCCGGCCACGGCGACGGCCACGGCGGGCGCCGTCGATGCCGACGAGAGGTCCAGCATGAACGCTCCTCCTGATCAGGCGGAGAACGGTTCGGACGACGGCGACAGGACCGACGCCGCCACCATCTACCCGGCGTCACACTACCCCCGCGCGGCGAGTCCGCGCGGGACTGCCATGCACTACTACCAAGACGACCCGAACGCCGACATGTACGTCCGGGCCCTCCACCTTTGCCGCCCCGTCCTCGAGGCGGGCGAGGACGTCGACGACGACGCCGCCGCCGCCGCCGCCGCCGCCTGCTGACCGCTGCCCCAGCGCCGCCTCGACCCGATCAATATGGGTGCCCGACCTCGACTATCGCGACATCCACGGCCGCCGCTACGCGCGAGAGTACTACATGCCCAACGACGAGATCGAGCAGCTTCGCCTGTCGCTCCAGCACCAAGTCTTCCTCCACCTGCTCGACGGCGAGCTGACGTGCGTCGAGCTCAACGACCCCACCTTCGTCCTCGACGTCGGCACCGGCACGGGCGAGTGGGCCATCCGCATGGCCGAGATGTACCCCGACTGCGAGGTCGTCGGCACCGACATCTCGGCCATGGCCGACACCAAGCGGGTGCCGCTCAACGTCTTCTTCGAGATCGAGGACGCCGAGGAGTGGGAGCGGCCGGCCGACCACTACGACCTCATCCACTTCCGGTGCCTCGAGGGCGCCTTCCGCGACTGGCGGTCCATGTACGACTCGGTCTACAACTCGCTCAAGCCGGGCGGCTGGATCGAGATGATCGACTTTGACAGTCTCGAGTCGGTCAAGATCTGGTTCACCGCCTTCTCCGAGGGCTCGCCCATATTCGACATGGCCGGCGACTTGGAGATTGCGGCCGAGAAGATCGGCCGGAAGCGCGGCATCTCCCACATGGACCCCCAGCTCCTCATGGAGGCCGGCTTCGTCGACGTCCGCGTGACGGAGCACTCGATCCCCATGCGCGTCGGCGAGAAGTCGGCCGGCAAGCTCTGGCTCATCTCCTGCCTCGACGCCCTCGAGGCCAACTGCCTGCGCCTCCTGACCCAGGTCATGGGCTGGGACCCCGACAAGTGCAAGGCCGCGTGCGAAAAGGCCGCCCGCGAGCTGGCCCAGCTCGCCAAGGACCCCGTCAAGGCCAAGGGCCTGCTGGTCAAGGCGCGGACCGTCATGGCGAGGAAGCCGCAGGAAGCCGGTGCCTCGAACGAGGACCCAGCATACCACGCAGGCTGGCCGACGGCCGACTAGGCTGCGTGGCGCGGATGTGCCTGCTCCGGGGCGAAACACGGCCGAGCGAGGGAGGCACGGCAACGGGCTGCTGCGCGTCGTGGGGCGGCGGAAAATGCCCAACGGCGAGAAAAAGGGGGCACGCATGACTTGAACGCATTCTCTCGCCCCCCCCGTCGGCGTGCCGGTGCGAGGAAGGAACACGATGAGAACGAGGGACGTCGGCTCGGCCGACACCATGGGCGCGCCTTTTTTCGAAGCCATCCTTTTACAGCGGTAGCATTTTTTGATTCAAATCTCGGGCCGGTCGAGCGATTGCGACTTTTCGGCTAGTTTCCGAAGCTGGTTCCCTGCTCATTTGGTTGCGTACATGTATTAGATCGTGGGTAGTGGGTAGGTAGTGTCGGGTTTGTGTGTAACGGTATTTCTGAGCTGACTTGAAGCGTGATCGCGCGTGCATGTATGCTCGCATGGCGCAAGTGATGATGACCAGCAGATCTTCTGCAACAGTTGACCATTTTGCGCAGAGGTTGGCCCGATCGCTCATCGCTGGTGGCCCGTCTTTGCTTGCGAAAAGATCAAGGTCAGCTTGTCGAGGCCGCGTGCATGGATGATGAAGAAGCCAGCTGCACGATGAATATGCCCGATGATATTGTAGGTGCAGGTACGGAGTAGTTCGTCGTTTTAAGCAAGTGCTTTACTAGCACAAACGACGGAGTATTGATACTCCGAATTACTCTATACTGTAAGTACTTGTCAAGTACGGAGTACGGAGCATCACATTGCAAGCAACACCTAGCAATTAAGTACAGTACTATTAGTAAGTAAGCAAGTCCTGTACAGTAGTAGCTGCACAACTACATGTACTTACACGTACATCTCGGGTGAGGAGGTCGCGTACAGTAGGTCCTAAGTAGGTCTTGGAGTTTGGTGGGTACATCCTGCTACTAAAGAACACTTCTTGCTAGCAGGTATCATTACTATAATATCTTGTAGTTGTACATTTACGGAGCAGATACGGAGTACAAGTATGAGGTACTTGAGTGCTACTGCCAAGGAAACGTCCACAACGCTCGGCAGAAGGCATTACTTAGGTATGTAAATAACTACTAGGTACCTAGTACCTAGGTAGTAAGTACGGAGTACTGCTCGAGAAAGTCCCCCCCCTTATAAGGTACCTGCCAAGTGTGTAATTACAAGCTGCCGTATTGTAGTTGTACAGGTGAGCACTTTGTACTCGAGTTAGTGCTACACCCACTTGCTACCTAAAGTTTTAGCAGCTGTACTAGCGCCCGCTGAAAGTTGCTACGAGTACAGTACGGAGTACTCGGTACGGAACACATGTACGGAACACTTGTACAGTACTCCGTACTCCGTATGTAACTACTTACATGTACTGGTATAATAATACTGGTAGGTAGGTACTCAAGTAGTTGCACACAGATACCTACAACTAGTACCTACTGTATTACTACCTACTAGGTACCTAGTAGGTAGTGCCGAGGTATAGGCACTAACAACGGCAAGGCAGCGAGCGGTTGCCTGCCTTGCCTGAGCTGGCTGCCTGAGCTTAGGTGGGGTGAGGGAGCTCAACTCCCATCATCTCTCGCTCCAGCCTCGGCGTCGTCCAGCAACCTGTCGTCCGCAATTCCAACCATCAAATCAACACC
The DNA here is from genome assembly GCF_001625195.1 of Drechmeria coniospora. NCBI lineage: Eukaryota > Fungi > Ascomycota > Sordariomycetes > Hypocreales > Ophiocordycipitaceae > Drechmeria > Drechmeria coniospora. Next base: position 11,076,108 of record NC_054389.1, on the reverse strand, counting down.
TCCGCCGCCCGCCCTGTTCAGGAGCCGCCGCAACGAGGAGCACGCGCTGCCGATAATGCCGCCTGCGAAGCAAAGACATGTCCCTCGACCTCAGTGACGGCTTCGTCGCCACCTCCAACCCAACCGCCAACGCCGCCTCCGGCCTCGACGATGACCTGCCCATCTTCACCGTCGAGCGAGTCCAGCTGCAGTTCTCCATCGCCGCCGACTTCGTCGCCGCGCAGGTGGCCAACAACGTTCTCATCCTCGCCCTCTCCAACGGACGGATACTCCGCATCGACTTGGAGCGGCCGGCGGACATCGATGGTGCGTCCGTCCTTGTTCCGGCCGGAGGTGACGGCGGCTGACGGGACGAGCGGCTGACGAGCGATTCCCAGACATCGACCTGCCCAAGAAGGCGTCCGAGGTTGGCCTCATCCGCCGCCTCTTTCTCGACCCCACGGCATCGCATCTCTTGATATGCACCACCCTCGGCGAAAACTACTATCTGCATTCGCAGTCGAAACACCCGCGCCCCCTGGGTCGGCTGCGCGGCGTCTCCATAGAGGTCGTCGCCTGGAACCCCTCGCTGCCGACGGCGAGCACGCGCGAGATCCTGCTCGGCGCATCCGACGGCAACATCTACGAGACCTTCATCGAGACGACCAACGAGTTTTACAAGAAGGAGGTGAAGCACTTGAAGAACCTGCACAAGCTGCCCGACGGGCCCATCACGGGCCTCTGGGTCGACAACCTGCACGCCAAGTCGGACCTCAGGAGATTGCTCATCACGACCCAGAGCAGGCTGTTCCATCTCGTCGGCAGGATCGGCCCCGCCCACGACGGCAGCGGCTCCGTCTACACCCGGCTCTTCGAGTCGGAGCAGCCCGTCGTCCACGAGCTGTCGCGGGTCCATCCCGGAGCCCACTCGACCCTCGTCGTCTCCCCGGACCCTCCAGAGTCGAACCCGTACGCCGACGACGCACCGGACAGGGCCTACGCCTGGCTCTCGTCCCAGGGAATCTTCCACGGCAAGCTTCTCAACGCGCCCGCCGACGGCAACCTCGGCGCCCGCGTCTTTTCCGAATCCGCCATGCTGCCCAGGGCCCGCGTGGTCGCGTCGGAGGCGGCGACCAAGCGAAAGCCGAGCGCCGACTTGATCGACGCCCTGGCCCTCACCCAGTGGCACATGGTCAGCCTCGTCGGGGGACGCGTCGTCGCGACGAACCGGCTCACGGGCAACGTCGTCTCCGAACACGACGTGCTCCGGCCCGGACAACGCCCCATCGGCTTCTCCGTGGACATGCAGAAGAACACCTTCTGGCTCTTCACGTCCGACGAAATCTACGAAGTCGTCGTCAGGGACGAGGACCGAAACATCTGGCGCATCCTGATGGAGAGCAGGCAGTTCGAGCCGGCGCTGCGGCACGCGCGCACGACGTCGCAGAAGGAGACGGTGGCGGCCGCCTTCGGTGACCACCTGGCCAGGAAGGGGCACTGGGACGAGGCGGCCGCGCTGTACGGCCGCAGCAACAAGCCGTTCGAGGACATTGCGCTGAGCATCATCGACAACAACCAGCCGGATGCGCTGCGCAAGTTCTTGCTCGCCAAGCTGGCCTCGTTGAAGAGATCGGCCACGATGCAGAGGATGATGGTCGCCGGCTGGCTCGTCGAGGTCTTCATGGCCAAGCTCAACTCGCTGGACGACACCATCATCACCCAAGCCGAGCTCGCCGAGAACCTGAGCACGGCCGAGTCGAGGAAGCTGCTGGCATCGATCCGGGCCGAGTACGAGGCTTTCGTCGACAGGCACAAGGCCGACCTCGACCGCAAGATGGTCTACGACGTGATTGCGAGCCACGGACGGGAGTCGGAGCTCCTCTACTTTGCCAACGCCGTCCAGGACTACAACTACGTGCTCTCCTACTGGATCCAGCGAGAGCGCTGGGCGGAGGCCTTGACGGTGCTGCGGAAGCAAACCGACGCCGACGTCTTCTACCGATACAGCAGCGTGCTCATGACCCACGCCGCCCAGGAGCTCGTGGACATCCTGATGCGGCAGCCGGACCTCGATCCGCGGAGTCTCATCCCCGCCCTGCTCGAGTACGGGCTCGGGGCGGCGGGGGATGCCAACGCGCCGAACCAGGCCGTCCGGTACCTCAACTACGTCGTCTTCCAGCTCAAGTCGAGGGACGCGGCGGTGCACAACACGCTCGTCTCGATCCACGCCTCGCACCCGTCCAAGGACGAGTCCAACCTCCTGTCGTACCTGCAGGCCCAGGGGGACGAGGCTCGGTACGACCCGGACTTTGCCCTGCGGCTCTGCATCCAGCACCACCGCACGCTGTCGTGCGTGCACATCTACACGAGCATGGGGCAGTACCTCCAGGCCGTCGACCTCGCCCTGTCGCACGACGAGATGGAGCTCGCGTCGGTCATTGCCGATCGGTCGGTGGCGAACCCGCAGCTGCGCAAGAGGCTGTGGCTCGCCGTCGCCCGAAAGGTCATCTCCAAGTCGGACGGCATCAAGACGGCCATTGAATTTCTCAAGCGATGCGAGCTGCTGAAGATCGAGGACCTCATCCCCTTCTTCCCGGACTTTGTCGTCATCGACGACTTCAAGGAGGAGATTTGCGGCGCGCTCGAGGACTACAGCCGCAACATCGACAACCTCAAGAAGGAGATGGACGAGTCCTCGCAGACAGCGGCCAACATCAAGATGGACATTGCCGCGCTCGACCACCGATACGCCATCGTCGAGCCGGGCGAGAGGTGCTACGTGTGCGGGCTGCCGCTGCTGAGCAGGCAGTTCTTCGTCTTCCCGTGCCAGCACGCCTTCCACTCGGACTGCATGGGGCGCAGGGTGCTGGAGCAGTCGGGCACGAGCAAGTCGTCGAGGATCAGGGAGCTGCAGATGCAGATCCACAAGGGCCTCGTGAGCGGCGCCAAGAGGGACGCCGTCGTCGCCGAGCTGGACTCGCTCGTCGCCTCGGCCTGGTACGTGTCGTCGAAATCTACGTCGTCGGATCGCGAGGCGGACTAACGCTAGGCAGCATCCTGTGCAGCGACTTTGCCATCCGGCGAATCGACGAGCCCTTTGTGACGAGCAGCGACAACGCGAGCGAATGGGCTCTATGAGGCGAGGCTATCGAGACGCTTCTTCTCTAGGCAAACGACGCGACACGGCAGCCGTCGGCGCCACGGCCGGCCCCCTCCACGCTCGACTCGGGCCCGGGTCCGAAGGATGCGTCGTCAGTAGAGGCACGTCGTGACGTCCGACGACGCGGACCGGGTGATCATGAGGATGGAGACGACGACGCCGTAGAGGCCCAAGACTTCGGCGAAGATGAGGATGAGGACCATGCCGACGTAGAGGCGCGGCTGCTGCGTGCTCGCGCGGACTGCCTCGGCCCCGCATCAGCGCCGGACGACGAACGGGGAGGGAGCGGCATGTCGCGCCAGGTCAAGCACCTACCACCCGCGTCGCCGACGACTCCGATGGCGAAGCCGGCGGCGAGGCAGCACAAGCCGACGGCCAATCCGGCGCCGAGCTGGAGGAAGCCTGCGTGGGCGGCCATCTTTTCCTTGACCTTGTTGGCGATGATGACGCTCGCGACGAGGCCGTATATGGAGAGGATCTGGGCCATGACGGCGCACAGCCTACGATGGACGCCGTCAACGGTGCTCGGCGTGGTCCCGCGCGTGGGGGGATGCGCGTACGTGTTCTGCATGAAGCGTTCGGGACGGAGGACGCCGCAGGAGAAGATGGCGACGGCGGATCGCGCGGTGCCGTAGGAGGCGCCGATGGTGGCAAGGATGATGGCAAAGGCGCATCCCATGGCGCCGAAGAAGGACTGACGGCCACGCGTTAGCAACTCGCCGGGGTGCAGGATGGCTCGAGCCGGGGGACTGACGGCGTAGGTGGGACCGTGAGAGGGAGAGCATGTCAGTCGGACCCGTCATCTGGAGAAGGGGAGAGAAGGGGGGGGACGGAAGGGGGCTCCTCAATACCAGCGGTCCAGGTTGGCGATGATAATAGGATCCATCGTTTGCCGGCGGTAGAATTGTAGAATGATCAACCCTCAACCCATAGACAAGCGTTAGAGGCGAGAGCAGAGAGCGGAAAGAAAGTCACGGAGCCTACGAAGCATGCCGAGTTTCTCGCATTTATAGGCCGTTTGGCGACGATGCTGCACTGAACTATCCAAGACTTTGCCATGCGTACATGGGAGCTTATGCTCATTGCTAGGGTGCGCGCAGGTCATTGACGGCTGCCTGGAGCTAGGCTGCAGCAGCCATGGCTGACGGGCTGCATGCGAGTTCTTGCGCATTACGATGAAATATTTGCATCTTTCGGGTCAGACAGATATGTATGTAAATTCGGACGACATGACTTGGCGTTGTGTACTCCAAACTCCCTACCGAATACATGGAATGCGTGCAAGCACACTAGCCACATCGCCACTGGCCTTGGAGCAAAGGATGACGTAGTCCCTGCCCTGGAGTCCTGGTACTTGTGCTATTCGTACCGCCCGTACAACTCAAGTACGGGGATAGTACAACCACGCCTACCGCTATCGTGGCAAGCTGCTAGGTACCTGTTAGGTACCAGGTAGGTATCACTCAGCCGTTGCTAGTGTGTACAGTACATGACACGAATGCCTACCGCACCCAAGATTAACAGAGGCAGCAAACAACTAATAATCTCAGGCGCGCCTCCAGTGGCAGATTCGAGCCATTTGCGTATATGTGTGGATTGTGCATCACCACCCAGCAAGCTATCAGCTGGTGAGAACCACTTCACACTCATACTATGGCAGGTAGGTGTCGTTTTCGCCAAGATGTCGCAAGTGGTCTCGACGCTGCCTCAAGGAGGCACCAGCATCCTCTCCCGGGCATCCTATCCCCGGCATCCTCTCCCCGGCAGCCTCTCTTCGGCAGCCTCTCCCCGCAGACTCTCCTTCGTGTCATCTTCCCGGCACCATCTCCCTCTTGCTCGCCAACATGTAGAAGAGTGCAGGGAGGATCGCACGCCTATGGAACCTACGAAGACGTCCTGCGACGGGCATGTCTTCAGAGGTGGTGGGTTCGGGCCGGGTAGAAGAAGTTCCGAGCTCCGGACGCAGGCCCCTGCCTCACCGTCTTCACCGCCCGCAGGCAAGTTGCACGTCGTGGCCGGGCGGGAAAACGACGGGCATGGGCGAGCTCGCGACACGCGTCTCGTGTGGAGGGAAAAAATTACTTTTTGCTGCGCCGTTTGGGCCGGCGGAAGAGTGAATGAATGGCGAGCGATGAGAGGCAGCGGTGGCATGACTGCACAGACCGACGCCGGCCACCAATCGTGCCACCGTCGGAGGACAATGCACATTGTTCGGGGTGTCGTCATATGCATGGAGTCGATGGCACTGCTTCATGTGGACAGACATTCTTATTTCCGCAAGCATGCCGCACTCGCCGTCGCTCGTCGTCGGGCCGCTCGCCGTGGGGTTGGCTGCCCATCGTGGAGTTGGTCGCCCATCGTGGATTTGGTCGCCCCTCGTGGGGAGGGCCGACGGACACTAAGAAGGCGTACCATCGCATCATTCGGGGCAGTGTTCGGAACGTCGTACGGTCGCCACGCTTCGGATGGGTGGCATTGTCCGCGGCTGACCGGTGGTCGAATGACGAATAGAGGGTGGTGCGAGAGACGAGGGAACTGGTGGCGGCCGCCAAGACGACGTCGACGACGACGACAGTCTCGGAAGCCAGTAGCCGGCGTCGAATGCCTAGGCGGGGCCGCGCGTCGAGATGTGGAGGCTCATCCGCCGGACAAGCTGGTGCCAGGTCGAGGCCGAGGCATGATGTAAATGAGCAGTCAGCAACTCCGTAGGGGAGCGGCGCCTCTGCCCTGGAGAATGGCTCCTTGCACAGCACCTTGACGCTATCGGGACTGTATTTTCCGTCTCGACCCCCACCACCCGCAACCGGGGCCCGGCGATGTGTGGTGCCAAGACAATAGGAGCACGACGGGCCAAGTACAGGTACATGTACATGTGCAGTGCTCTCCGTCCCCGCACAGCAATTGCAACAGGTGTACAGTTACGTTACAGCACACGCAAAGTGTACGGAGTACCCCGTACTTGTATGTACTTGGTAAGTACTTCCTTACTTACAACTACTGTAGGTGTACTGTAGGCCTACGCCATACCGCTCAAGCACGTTCGACTACTTACTGCAAGTCCTAGGCATGTACAGTACAATGCTTGGTGAGCGGTAGTGGTATGATTAGTACATACATAAATTCTAGTAACTACTGCAAGCACTTAGGCACCTAGATGTACTGAAGTACGTACTTGTACACTTCCTGTACGTCGGCATGTACACCTAACCGCACTGTACATGGGCGGGCAATGTGGTAGCGATACATGCATCCATTCGTCCACACGTCCATGGTCTGCGGAAACACGGGAATGCAATGGCATCGGGGGATGTGAAGCGTAGGCCTGCCGGCCGAGCGAAGAGCGCTGCTGTCGTCATCAGCCGCCTCTTATTGTGGGTGCGTGACCAGGAATTTACACGCAGCACCTCCGTGGCGGGACCGTGGTGCCATCCCGCCGTACTTGTGCTTGTACTCGTACTTCGCCACGTACCTACTTTGCAGTACGGAGTACATGGTGAACCTTCGTGGCGGGCGCCTGCTAACCGCCGTCCGTCCGCGCTGCGTCGGCGTCTGCTGTGTGGCGTGTGCTGGCCGCTGTCGGCTGTGGGGCGGCGGCGAACATCGTGCAAATAGAGATTCGCCTCCTACAGTTAGCAATCCATCTCACGTCCTCCTCCTGCGCCGGCGGCAGCCAGCGCTGCGGCAGTCTTGCGGCATCGGCTGTCTGCTTTGCCTTCGGTTCCGTCTCGCATCATGCACACGCTCTCGCTCGCATCCGCACGCATGCTTATTTATATACGTGCCCGTCTCGTGCGAGCGGCGAGCTTCCCGTTCTTGCCTTTGACTTGGTCACCACTGCCAGTCAGGAACGAGCCCAATCCGGCATTGCTCCTTCTCCAATTCCGTTGCCTCCTTCTCCTCCGCCGGCGCCTTCCCTGCGCAGAAAAAGAGGGCATATACCTCGAAATCCTCTCTCATACATAACCACCTCCCACCCGTCGACCTCTCTCTTCCCTCGCCCTCCTCGCACAATCTTCCAGACCATCTGCCGACCTGCCGCACCGTCTACCTCGCTGGCCGTCGAATATCCACCGACCTCGACCTACTACCGCCCACGTGCTTCCAGAAACCTCCCTACACATTTCGCCGTCCTACCTTGCCGCCGAACCCTGACGCTTCAAGCTCGCTCTGTGCGGATTATTTCACCTTTCGCACGGGCCACGACGACGACAATTCTCCCCATCGGCCGATCCGTGCCCTGGAAGCACGGAACCGGTCCATTCGAATCGGGGGTGGGTTCTCTCGGCCTACCCTTCGAAAGTGTGCCCATGGCAGTGGCATGCCCACATCACCATGAAGCTTGCTGTTCCCCTCGCCCTCTTCGCCCTTCACGGAGCAGCAAATGCTTTATACCTGCAAAGGAGGCAGCCATCGGACGGACCGCCCCGCGTGCTTCGCCTCGACCTGCACAGAAATGCCATCCTTGACCCCGTGGGCCATGATCGATTACGAAGGCGCACGGCCACGGTCAACGTCGATCTGGACAACTATGTACGTCGCTCGTTCGCTCGTGGAGACGCCGCAGACGCCCCCCTTGTCTAACGTTGCACCCGTCTAGCAAACGCTCTACTTCTTCAACGCCTCCGTGGGAACGCCCGCCCAGGAGCTGCGCATGCACCTGGACACGGGCAGCAGCGATCTCTGGGTTAACACGCCCAAGTCGGACCTGTGCTCCATGCGCTCCCGCCCGTGCGCCTTCTCGGGCGAGTTCAGCCCCAACAAGTCGACGACGTATGAGTACATCAACAGCAAGTTCAACATATCCTACGCCGACGGCTCCTCGGCCGCCGGCGACTACGTCACGGACACGCTTCGCTTCGGCGGTGCCAACGTCTCGGCCTTCCAATTCGGCATCGGATACGAGAGCACTTCGCCCCAGAACGTCATCGGCATCGGGTATCCCGCCAACGAGGTCCAGGTCGTCCGGTACGGAATGAGCCCCTACGACAACCTGCCCGCCAGGTTGGCGGCCGATGGCATCATCGCTTCCAACACCTTCAGCCTCTGGCTCAACGACCTCGACGCCGACACCGGCAGCATCCTCTTTGGTGGCGTCGACGCGAGCCGGTACCACGGCGATCTCGTCACCGTGCCCATCCAAAAGGTCCAAGGCGCCTACGTCGCCTTCTTCATCACCATGACTGGCCTCAACGTGGGCACCAAGACGCTCGACGACGACATGGCCCTCGCCGTCCTCCTCGACTCCGGTTCGTCCTTCACCTACCTCCCCAACAGCCTGACGAAGCAAATCTACAATGCCGTCGACGCCGTCTACCAGAACGAGCAGCGCGTCGCCTTTGTGCCCTGCTCCCTCGCCAACGAGAACGTCACGATGACGTTCAAGTTTAGCAGCCCGGCCGCCGTTGCCGTACCCATGAACGAGCTGGTCCTCCCCATACCGCAAAGCGGCTCCGGCGATCCTCTCACCTTTGACAACGGCGAGCCCGCTTGTTTCTTTGGCATCCTTCCGGCCGATTCCGGCACCAGCGTCCTCGGCGACACGTTTCTGCGCAGCGCCTATACCGTTTTTGACTTGGATAACAACAGCATATCACTGGCGCAGACCAAGTTTAACGCGACGGAGTCAGACGTGGTGGAGATAACCAAAGGCGCAAGCGCCATCCCGTCGTCCAAGACAGCTGAAAATCCGGTCCCTGCAACATCGGGGCTGCCGATGAGTACCCAAGGGAAAGGAACGGGGTCGAGCAACGACGCCGATGACAGCGGGGCCTACGCCTTGATTCCAAGCCTCGAGGCCGTAGTTTTACCCATGCTTGTCGGCCTTTTTCTCTCTATCGCATAGCATGGAATTGTCTGCCTTGTTTATATGTATGACCAAACGGCCTGGCGTTTTGGAGCACCAACACGGACAAGCATGCATGGGACGTGGAATTTTTCATAACAGCCTTGGACAGACGGTCTTGATCGTTACCATGAGGGCCACCTCGTTGGATACGAAGTACGAAAATATAGGGCGCGGCCCAATTTACGTGTTATTTATGTATTGTATGTCGTTTACTGCAGCAACAGCCAATTGCTTCGTCCAAGTCACATTTAGTTGCCGTCCTCTCGCTGGCAACACCCGAGAGCCGGACCCGGCCCCGTTCCGTGGTTCCACATCCGGACCCGGGGGCACAGTGGGGCCATGAAGCTCCATGCTCGCACATGTATGTACCGTAGGACGCACGATGGTTGAACGGTCAACTGTTGATTGGTCAAGAGTTACGGTAGAGTCGGCTGTACAAATATGTACGGCTTCCTACAAGGTGCGGGAGATATGTGCGATGAATTGTTCGGCGCAGGGTCAGTAGGGTTAATGGCTACAAATACTATTCTAGTACACATTAATGTCCATATTCATGCGTCATGTGAGGAGAGATGGTCCAATCTCTCGAGACTAATCAACTCCGATTGAATTGCCAACAAGCCAGGAAATCGTACAGGTATATCCAAACACTCTGCTCCATTGAGCCAATACACATACATACCTCCTGTACCGAATCGACAACCCCCCCCCCCCCCCCCCAGGCCGCAGACGCCTTGCGGCCTTACATTCCTGCCGGATTGTTGCTCTGCCATCCCATGGATTCGCTGAGCAGAGCCCACGCTCCGTCTTCGTCCCCGGGGGCAAGATCTGTCAGCGACTGTGGAATCTGGGCTGCAAAAAATACTTCTTCGGCCGACGGCGGCCACAACGGCGTCACGATCCGGTCTTGAAACGGTCGCAGATCGACCCTGTTCTCCTCGGGCGTGTTCCCAAGCCCCAAGGTGCCCGGCGATGTGTGGCTGCTGCGGCTGCTACCCGATAGGTTGTCTGTCCCTTGTTCCCGATTCGCAGGTGACGATGCCGAGGAGCTCGTTCGGTCGGGGAGGACGAGGAATGCGTTCGCCTGCGGGATGCGGCAATTCCCACCGTCGAACTGCCACGACCCAGGGCCTCCAAAGTCCGCATTGGTCGGGGACACGGTATTCAGGCTGTTGGCTCCTCCGTTGGGAGCAGATTTCCCCGTGACGGCATTTAACATGGCCATGTTGACCGTCGGCTCCGGCCCAGGGCTTGGCGACATTCGCTTCCGCTTGCTCGGGTTATCTGTCGGCCTGGGGGCGACGTTGCGCCTCACGGCGCCGAGGAAGGACTGAAAGCAATCGCTGTGGCCGAGATCCTTCCTTCCCGGTTCTCCGTCCCCCCCCGCCGATATGGGCGGGCCGCACTTTTCCATTCTCAAATGTTCCGGCAGGGTACGTCCCTGCGGGTTGCTGAGCGGTAGTCGGCCCGGCAAGACGGGAGAGAGTTCGGTGTGCTTTGATATTGCGCTTCGGGTGATGATGGGAATGTTCGAACGAGCGCCGCCGAAGATGGTTCGATATTTTTGCAGCGAGGGAAGGCGAATGCACGAGTCGAGGCCGTTCCTCTCCACATCGAGACAGGTTTGCTGGAGGAAATTTTGGGTGACTTCGTGCTGCCGACTGATTGCTTCCATGGCGCTGATGATGAGCTCGAGGTTGGAGATGTCGGGGGTGCTGAGGCGGGTCTGAGCGTCGTCCTTTGCGATGTAGACGTACACTGTCGTTGCGCAGTACATGGACAGCGCGCACAGTGGACTTTTCTGTCAGACGGTGAGCACCTTCATCGCATCCAGAGCGTTGCTCGACGAGGAGGGGAAGGCAGAAGGGACATCGTACGAAAATAGTGGTCGAATGAGAGGTCAACTTGATGATGTTGACAATCTCCTCGGCCGACGTCCGCAGACGGCACTTGCTAGACTGCTTCACAGAGTCTGGCAGGCCGTGCTTTTCTTGCATTTCAATGGCGGCATGGTGCAGAGTGATGACGGCGGCGTGCAGGTTGAGGTTGGTGTGGATCGCGGGCGGATATCGAGAGCTTTGCGGCAGGCGGAACTCCTCAGGAAGAAACATGAAGGCGCTCGACAGCTTATTGTCCAGGTCGCGGTGGCGCTTCCAGTAGGCGCCATCCATCATATCATCTGCTCGGTCGGCCGGCTTGGACCTGTGAACGTGTCGCAGGATCTCGCGGAAGACTTGGCAGATGATGATGGAGCCAGCGAAGCCGCTGTAGCTGGCGCCTTTGAACGCCTCCTCCATGAAGGGAGCAACTTCCTCCTGGCCGGAGGAGAAGGCTTCCTCGGATGCGGGAAGCCTCGTCATGATCTAGGCATGGTGAGTGACGGAACGGACGGGTCGGAAGGAAAGGACGCACGGTGTTGGTGTCGATCAAGCAGGGCCAGCCCGTGGATATGCTTGCGTGCGAATCAATGGCAAAGGCACCCCAGAAGACGCGCCTCCGCTCCTCCAGCTCGGTCCAGCTCGAGGCGGCGGCAAGGGCAGGAGGTAGGTCGTCGGAGGGTCCGTCAAGGCGGTCGAGGCCCATCATGTGGCAGAGACGGACAGTCTTTGCGCAGCTCATGGACGCCCTCGTGAACAGCATGCATTTGGCCTCAAAGGCCGCAACGATGCCCCACGTCTGGGCGTGGGCTATGGAGATGAAGTGCTCTCCGTGGCCCTGGGGTCGAGGTTGGCGGGGGTAAAGGGCAGACGTGGCCGGGTAGAGGAAGCGGCAGGCTCACCTTCATCTCATCCGCCTCGGCGTATTGACGAGCTCGCATGTAGAAGACATGGGCATACTGGTCGTACTTGGAGTGGCCGTTGGCGGCGATGGCCCAGATGGCATACTGCAGGCACATGGGCGGCTTCCGGAGGGGCCCGCCGTAGAAGGCGTGGTAATATCTGCCGGAGTGAACGACGGGGATGAAGTGATGGTGGAGGAGGAAAAATATGTTGTTGCTGCAGACGGCATGCGCGTCAGAGGAGAGAATGGACAGGTGCTGTGGAGGGAAGGGAGGGCCCGAGGCGACTCACAGCTCTTCCTGCACTTCAAAGGGGGGGGTGGCCTCCGAGTACCCGAGGCCCATGAGCTCCCCGCCACCCAGGAAGGTGTCGGGCTGGGGTAGGGGCATCTCGAAGGATTGTCGCGACTGGCCTGCGGATGGTGTGTGGCCCTGCGGTCGAGGTCGGGGTTGGGGTTGGGAATCGGTGAGATGCGACGACGGGCCATCTAGGAAGGTCACGTCGTCCATCTGCAGGGGCGATTCCTCGGAGAGGGAGGGCATCCTGGAGGCATTCTCGGCGTCTTTGGCGTCTCTTGGGACGTGGCCGACGTTGTTCGCATGGTTGACGTGGTTGAGATACTCTTCAACCTGGGCCAGCCTCGCCTCAAGCTCCTTGACATTTCTACGCTTCACCATCGGCTTCCTCCTCGACTCGGGGTAGACGCATTCGATGGAGAGCTTGAGGCAGCGAGCGCAAGCCGGCTTCGTGCGGTCGCATTTGAGCTTGCGTGCGCGGCAGGAAACGCAGGCCAGGGGTTCGGTGCCGGCGGCGACATCGGGGTCTTCCTCGGGGGTCATGGCTGCCGAGGCGGCGTCGGTACTCGGTCGGTCACGAGGCTACCAGGTCGGGTCAGGTCGGTAGGGGTGCGGTTGGGCACGGATGGACGGATGGTTATGACGGTCGGCAACGTTGACGGGGCCGACCGGTCACCGTTCCGGTCACGGTCACGGTCACGGTCCCGTTGTCGTGGGCGTGTGACGGCCAAGGTCCGTCACCGAGCGGCGCCGTCGGGAGCACACGAATCGAGTGGGGCCGTAGCTGCCGGAGCTCCTGCGTCGTCGGTCGACGAGTGCGTTTCGGTCGGGGCGGTCGAGTCAGTCGCAGCAATGGTCGCTCGTGCTCGCGTTCGTCACGGGTACATGTGCAAGATCGTGGGGGCGAGGGTTGCGTGGCGAGAGCTGTGCCCGGCTCGCCATTGCTTGACGGTGTCGAGGAAATGACAAATGCGAACAGCGGCAGGCGAGACCGACTAGGCAACTGCCTAAATGTTGGCGTTACGATGAGTCAATGACGCACGCGTAGTCACGTTTGTCCCTTTGTTGGCAAGTACCTGCCACGGGTCGGCCGGCAGGCGAGACCGCTTGTACTGCTACCGTGGCTCCACGGATCGGTACGTAGTGGTACATGCAAACGCTAATGCTCGTATATCCGAGTTGCCGTACCCTACGTGCGTGTTCTTAGTACTCTTGTAGCAGTACCAGAATGGAGGATGAGCATGTGGCATTAGTAAGGCATCAGCCACGCGGCCGCTCTTTGGGCCGATGTCCGATGAGTCTCGGATGCACGCACGAGAACGTGAAGATGTACATCGGCCATGACCAAAAAAAAAAACCAACCTGTCGCGTTCTGAATGCATCCTCGAAGCTGAAGTCTGCGATGTCTGCCGGGCCTACGAGCTGGAGGGCCGAGAAACACGGCTCTGGGTCCGCCTTCTGCTGAGGATCAGGTCAGGTCATCTTTACAGATCGAGGTACGTGCACAGCAAGGACATGTCGAGATGTGCACGTTGGTGTATTACAGTACGAACCACTTGTACTGTACTCTATCCAGTATTAATCACTTACGGAGTACTACTCCGTACCCGTCCTTGCTTACATGTACAGTACGTTTCATGAGTAGATAGTACAAGCCGGAGTGCGCAAGTACCAGTACTTGTGCGCATGTATGTTTCATGAGCAAATACAAGTCGGTGTACATGTATTCGGAGGAAGCGCAGGTACATCCTAACGCTCCGCTTGAACGGATATAGACGTGACGTGCGTGTACGGAGTACAGTGTACATATATGCATGTATGCATATGCCTATACGTTTCGCAGTACAGAGTACGGAATACTTACTTCATGTACACGGACGTTACGCAGAGGACAAACTGGTAGGCAACGCGATCGAAGCCCACTACGAGGAACGGGAGAGAAAGTTATTCCTCTTCGTTTGCCTGTAAAGGGATAGTGGGCGGGTATTCCGTGCCTGCACGAGACATTGACATCGACCCGATGAGGCTCAGGGGCAGGTTGGCAACGAGGCAAAAAGCGCACGCTTTGCAGGTGGGCCAAGCAGGTACGGACACATTTTGCGAGCAATGGACGATGGAGAGGTCCGCGCAAGGACATATTCGTGCATATAACACGGATTTGGGTCAGCAGAATATGTTATATGTTGCGGATGCGGAATTGCTTTGGCATCCTTGGGTGCAGCTATCTGGTACCTAGTATGGCTGCCTACCTAGTAATAGGTAGGTACTAATAACAGGTACCCAAGAGGCCTGTTGTGCATCCGGTAGCACGCAGCAGTGGCCGTTGCCGGCACGGCACAGTACACGCGACAGGGAACGCGCACCCGACTCTGTACATGTACTCCGTACTGCCAGTACTGGATACTGAGGCAGGCGGGTACTCCGTGCAGGACCTGGATACAATAGGTCTTGCTATCGGCAGGCGTGGGAAAAGCGATAAGCGACGATGGCGTGGCCTTGGCTGCAGCGAACCCTTGGCTACCCTTGGCTGTCAGACGGCGACGCACATGTACAACTACCTGCACAGCATTGCCTACCTAGTACGTGCAAGTACTGCACTTTCGTTGATACCTAGTACATACCTAGCAAGTACGTACGGAGTACTTGGCAATCGCACGCCTCACCTACGCCCAGCCGCATACAACTACTAGGTACCTAGTACCTACTTGCATGTAGCCAACCAAGTAGCTGGCGCCTACCCCTACTCTACAGCTCCCAACAAACTGCGATGGGCCGTCATGAGCACGGCGCAGGTGCTGCATGCGTAGGTACCTTTGTGTGCTAGGTACTAGTGCATTTGCCTGCACATGATTGTGCTGCACATACTAGCATGTAGGCGTGTCGGCAGCACATGTGCAGCTCGTATCATGCGCCGCTCCTGGCAATGGCCATGGGGAACCAACAAGCCGGGCTGGCATGTCTGTCCGCCGTCGTCAAGGACAACCTGTGTGTGCGAGTAGGCGCACCGGGCGTAGCACGCCACCGTGGTTGTGAATGCACAGATGGTGAGCCGGGATCCTGTCGGTCGGTAGTCGGCCTGAATGGAGCCGAGGACGACAGGCAGGCCGCCCACGCGGCATGGCGCCATCGCCAGCCGATGACATTCTGGACCCGCTCGTTCGAGCTTCGACGTACGACCGGCCGTCGTCGTCGCTTGTCCCCTCTTCATGCCGCCGCCTTTCGAAGCAGGGAATATCCATCCTCGGTGGCCTGTCGGTCTCGAAGCGGCCGGCCGGCACTCGTCGCCAACCCGGCTGCTCTTCCAGCGAGCGAGTGATGGCCCCTACGGCGAGTGAGGCTCCACCCACGGCGGCCCAGTGGTCGGTCCAGCGGGCGTCCAGTGCGGGCCGCCAGCCGTCGAGGGGGCGGTCCCGCCAAGCGCCGATCCACCCACTCTCGTCCGGCCCAGGCCCCCGGTCGGGCTGAAGGAATAAGAATGGATGCGGTCGTCTGTGATTGATTGCCCTGTGCCTGCCTGCACGGCACCGACGGAGCAGGCGTGCTCCCAAACCTACCCGGCGCCGATGCAGAGCAGCTACTCACCAGGCGAGGGCAGGCAGCGTCGAGTCGAATTGTCCAACGGGAGTTCCCGACTGCTCGTGCAGGCTCTCTCTCGTCTCTAGCCGCGGCGGCATGTTCTGTAGTGCTAGTGCCATACGAGTAGGTACGGTGGCCCCAGCGGAAGAACCGTGTTATCCATCGAGACGGCCATGACCACGGGCCCGAACCGCACGCCGGGTCGGCGTACGAGGGCTTGAGGCGCCAGGACCAACCAGCTTCATACGTACCACTAGCGGTAGCTGAAGAGAATATTATCAATACCTTGGTACTCAGTAAGTACTAGCCAAAGTACAGCATGCCTGCCTGCTAACGAACCCTCTGCGCGGCCGATCCGGCACAAGTGCCCACCAAGGCACCTCGTACTAGGGACCAACTTGCAGGTACGTTGACTGACAGGTGCTTTGCAATGGTGCCTGCGCGGGACGTCAACGGCCGCACCCTGCTGCCTGCTGCGGACATCGGCCCCTGCTGTCGTCCCTTGGACAGGCACCTGCCCTCCGAAGCTAGGTCAGCCGCATGGCCGAGTGACCTGGCCTGACCTGGCCCTTCCACGGCTACCGAGTGCGCATGTGCATGTACACCCATGTACAGGTACAAGCACGTTGGAGGACCAACGCCGTAACGGCCCTCTGCACGTGCATGTACTCGTACTCCCTGCGACTTGTGCCGCTGCTCTGCATGATGCCCCCCCCCCCGAACCCATGATCCCACCAACCTGCCCACCGCCCTGGCTGACTACCCACCAACCAACCTCCTCCTTGTTAGGTCAGTACCTAATACCAGTAACTATCAGTACGGAGCGGTGCTCACACGTACAGAGTGCAGTACTTGGTACTCGGTATCATCACCTCCACACGTACGGAGTAGTAGCTTTTACCCTGCCATGTGCTGTAATTACCATGTACTCGGCGCTTGTATGTGTGTACTCCGTAAGCGTGCTGATGGATTGCCCAGCACTCCTGTAGGTTAGTACTAGGTACGGCACCTACCTAAGTACTAGGTAGTAATTACCTACATGCCTAGTACCTCGGTCGTATCGTACGAAAGTGCCCACTGGGTCACCTACTAGTAACCCACCAACCAAGTCTCCAACCCTCTCCCGACCTTCAGGCTCATTCATCACTCTCTTGTGCTCTGCATGCACGCGCTCAGGGGCTGCCCGCCCCGTCATCCCTGGGTTCATCTCCCGCCGAAATGGGCCTCTCGGAATGTCAACAGTCAGAGAGAGGCGTCGCTCCGGTACTGCGCTCGTACGTCCTTTCATCCTCTGTACCACGATGCAACGTTTCCCGCTTTCCTTCCCTCTCCTTCCCTCCCCTTCCCTCCCCTTCCGCCTTCCCTCCCCTTCCCTCGCCTTCCCTCGCCTTCCCTCGCCTTCCCTCGCCTTCCCTCTCCTTACCTCTCCTCCCCTTCCCTTGCTGTGCTTTGCTCTTCTCTTCTCTGCTCTTCTGTTCGCCGCTCTCTCTCATCACTCTCTCTCATCACTCTCTCCCGACCATCACCACCACCACCCGCTGGTCGTGTCCATGTCCATGTCACCCTCTCCTTGGCCGCCATGTCATGCCATGCCCTCGAGCAATGCATCCATCCACCGCCCAATCAACTCATCTTGCCCCTGGTACAAGTCGGACCTTCCCCATCTATCCTCCGCCAACCCTTGCATCCGACACCGCAGCACGAAGATGACGGACTGCGCGGCTGCGTGAGGGGCATGTCGTTCATCCTATCGCCGTCCGTGGACTCCATCCCCTTCCATCCTCTGCCAGCCTCCATCTTGTGCCGTCGAATGAATCCTCGGCCGATCTCACTGCTCAGCATGAATCCAATCCGCTCCATCCACGTCGGCTCGGGAAAGCACACGCTCCTCGGTCCTGGCAAGCGTGTCGACGACATGACCTTGACATGTAACCCTGAATTCAGCCATGCAACCAACCCAGCCCAGGGAACCATGCATGCACGCCGTCTCACCGTACATGTGCATCGACGAGCCTGTCTTGCCGCAACTATCGTCGCTCTACCCTCACGCTCCCTCTGTCCTGCCTGCATGGTCCATCCTGTGACGAAGGGCCGGCCAAGCCAAGCCGAATCTCCTTCTCGCCTGTTTTTTACTTTGTCCGCCGCTTCGGCACCCGCAAGCCAGGGGTCGCCCGCCCGCCCCGAAACCCTCGACAGCCTGCTCTCGAACTTGCCATGCCGCTTACCTATGTTTTGTAATACGAGTCCTCTCGCACCTCATCGACGAACCAACGACCTTCCGACCTTGTTGACCTCCGTCTCGATCCGACTCCCGATTCCCCACCCGACAGGCGGAGGGGTGTGCGAAGCTCTTCACTCCCCTCCCCTGTCATCCCCTACCCTCCACCTTACCATTGAACCGAGAAATGACCTGCCTCTCCCGATATATGTGCAAGTCATGCTGCACCCTCTTGTATGCTTCGTTGATTCTCCACTCCATGTCATGTGTCATGTGTGAACAACGCACACACCAAACCCACATCCTTCATCCCTACCCAGCCAACCGTTGCGACTATCCGGATGTCACTGACAGACACAGGTAGCCTGCATCCCCAACCATGACAGACACACACGGGAGGAGTGCTCCATCCCTTGGCCATCGTATCCGCTTCAATGCCCAACTGCCGAGGCCCGCCCACCCGCCTACACGCTGAACCCCCGTGATGCCTGTGCTTTGACGTCAGCCATCCATCCCTCTCCATCATGCGAGAAAGCAGCACCCGTACGTGCAGGCTGACTTGTGCACTGAATAGCCCGCCGGTGCCAGCCATTGCTCGAATGGGCCTCTCGCCCAGCGGCAAGGTCGTCTCTCCCGAGTGTTGTGCAACATCAATGCACGAGCAAGTGCAGTTACATGCTGTCAGCGGACTTTGTTAACACTATCAATTTTCGCTAATTGCCTGCTGTTCCTCGTCACCATGCGTTTCCGGACCAAGGAAATGACATCGCTGGTAAGGACTGGAATCGCCTCGGCCGAGCTGTGCCCGCCCCCACCCCCCTCCGCTTCCCAATATCGAAAAATCAGCATTGCAGCTCTCGTACCATGTAGACGTGCGCTCTATGAGAATAGAAATTCTGCAGAGTCAACTAGCACTGGTGTAACACCCAGCACTGGCCGAGCCCCGTACAGTACGATGATAGGTCAACCCCCCCCCCCCCCCCCCCCTTCCCCCTCTTCGGAGGGAACCATCAGCATTCGACCGTTCCGCCCGATATCAACAAAACGGCCAAGTGCAGGCTGTCAAATGCTCTCTCGGTTGAATGCGCTGGCTCTCCGCTCACCCAGGTGGCCCATTTCTTCTTCGTAGGTACTGCCTTCGCCATCGCTGAGAGGCTTTACCCCTCTGCGATTGCCGGGGGCGCCGTGGTCGACCCCCCGCTCCGTCGTGGCCAGGATCTTGCCATCCATGATGCTGCCGGTCCGGCCATTCATCGCCGCCGACTCGGCTCTCGCGTTGCTGATCATGGCCGGTAGCTGCCGCCGCCGCGCGTTGATGAACCAGTTGGAGATTTGATCTGGCCAAAAAATGTCAGCATCGCTATTCCATAGACATCTACAATGAGGAGATGGGCGGATCGCACTCATCAAGAGACCAGTCTGCCTCATCAACTCTTGCTTCTCCTCTTCCGACGGGTAAGGATGGTGAAGATGCGCCACAAACCATGATCGTAGCTTGTCCGTCGTCTCCTTCGGGAGGTTCCCCCGCCGCTTCCTCTGCTTCAAGTCCAGTGTAATGCTGCCAAGTTCGCCGTACCGATTCGGCTCTTGGTATTGCGGCCCTCCCATCAAGAATGGGGCATTGTCGTGAGGTCGGACGGAGCTCGGGGGGAGAGGTGGCTGGTAGCGTGCCGGCTGCTGGTACTGGTAGCCGTAGTCGTGACCTGGATACGCCGGAGGTCTCTCCAAAGCCGTCGGTCCTGTCGGTACCGGGACGACTTCGCGGGAGTGATGCATCGGCGTGGGTTCCCTCTGGGCCGCCGGTGGCAGACTGGGCAGAGAAAGAAGCCGAGGGTCTGCCCTGCCGTTCACCTCGAGCGGGGCCTGCGCAACGCCACCGGGGAGATAAGGGCCTGGCCGCAGAGGGCCGCACCAAGTCTCCATCACACTTGATCGTTCGTGTGGAGGCGATGGCCCTCCATGCGGTAGCTGCTCGGGGCTACGATACAGCCGCGGTACCTGGTTTGCTCTCAAGGGGGATCGATCAGCTTCGATCGAGACCCTTCGCCGCTTGTTCGAGTTGGGCGAGTGAACGTATTCCGGGGATGCCAGAGTGTGAAGAGGCGCAACGGTCTGTAGCTTCTGGTTCACGCCGGGTGCGCGCAGTCCATCGAGATGAAGCTCGGGAAAGGTCTGTGATTCCCGTCAGCGGCAACGTAGGCCTCGACCGGAGCGACACTTCGTACCTGACGGATCGAGGGAAGAGAGACAGGCCTGTTGTCGCGAGGATGAAGTGCGGCTTCGGAGGAAGTTTGGACTGCGCCGTAGGAGTAATCGTTCCGGAACATGGGGTGAGGTGATGACGCGGACATGGTAAGAATAGACATGCTGGGCTGCTGGGCTGAGCTTTCCTGCCGGCGAGAATACGGGTCGAAAGGCTGAGATGAACTACAGTCCATAACAATGCCAGCAGTGGCAGAGGTTGGTGGGTGCGGGTGAAGGTGCAAGGCTTCGGTCAAAGCTTCGTAAGTCGCCATACCATACAGATGCAGTATAGATGGCCGTCTTCCTCGTTACATACCTTGATGCGAATGCTGGAGGCGTAAGAGGAACTTTCTTTCGGGATGATCAGGTCCCAGTTGGCCGTTTAGGATGCGGGCTGTGCGTATTCTTCCCTGCCGTCCCTACGCAGTTTCTGGCGAAAGCTGTCGTCGCTGTTATCGGGCGGAACAGCCGTTGGGTTCGAGTCTCGACTCCTTCAAAGAGGATATGAGATAATGTAATGACGAAAGACGACAGAAGGAGTGACGAACAGGGGACCAAGTGGTCGGCAAAGGTGGGCTGCCAACGACTTTTGTAAAATGACAAAGTGCCGGGGTACGAGTCGACAGGCTGGGGAGTGAGGAGTGAGTTTGGGGAACTAGTAGATCAGCGAACCTGTACGTGGGTAGGGAGGGCACGGATCAAATGGCCAGAAACGGAAATGGTAGAGAGCATGACTCCTAGTCGAGAGGGAGAGGGCCAGGCCGGTCATGTAGGAACTGTGTCGGTCGAGATGTAAACAAGTGCAGGGACCGACCAGAGTGGTGCCAAGCCGGACGAGCCGTATTGCCAACAAGACTGCTCGACGACAGGTCGAAGAGCACCGTACCGGACGAAGCGGTTCATAAAACTGGCTTGACGAAGCCTCCAAAGCCATGTGCACTTGCAGTATGCGGACGAGCACCTTGAGTAGCCGGCCCTGGCCACGACGGCGACTCCGACAGGGGAGGTGGTAGCAGGTATCGCCTGGTGTTCTCATCCATGTACGGATACGTTTTCGTTCGTATGCAGACAGAGAAAGTACCTTCCCCTCGTACATGATACGTACGTGTACACCTGCTCGTGCGCACCGCGTGCGGGTACATGTAAGTGCGGCACTGACAATATCCTACTGCAATGCGGGATAAACCTTGACAGCAACAGCTGCGGCTGCGGCGCAGACGAGACCCAGTGACTGGGGGTGCTACCGTTTCTGGCCGGGATGCCATCAACGGGCCTGAACGGTAACGAATCATGGATAGGGGTTCCCGGACCCTGCGATGAAGACTAAAAACCGCAGCTCGGAGCTGCCAGATTACTCGATTCAGGAAGCCAGATGGAAAGTCGACAGAAGCGCTAGTGGCTTTTCAGTCGGTCGCAGGGAAGGTCCCCGTTGGCGCGTGCGACAGAATCCTGGGCTCAGGGGGGGGGGTGGTGAGAAGGTGAGGGTCGTGGCTGACAGTGAGGACTACCCTGTGGCACGCTTATCTTGCATCTCCTTTGACGCCCGACCACAAATGACGGGAAAGAGGGGCGCCAGTGGACGGCATGCTCCCGTGCCATCGAGAACGCTGCCCCCGCACTGCTGCCCCCGGCGCATGGATGCGAATCGTCCAGGATGGGGCGCAGGCACGGGAGGAGGAGGTCGATTGGAGTGAGAGCAGTCCCACAAAACACTGCCGGTCGGAGGCCAACACCTGGGAGTTTGGCCCTTTGGGTCGAGGGCGGGTCAAGGATGGCGTCAGACGGCCGCAACGGCGATGTCGAGATGAGGCCGAGAAACAGGGTCTCGCGGCGACTACCCGCACCAACCCGGGGCTCCACCCCGAATGCACTCGGTACATGCCTGCATGTACTGTGTTTGCGGTCGTACCGTGCAGTGTGTGTCTGCATTCACACGTACTCGTGTGTGTGCATGATGTGAACCATGTGTATGATTGCACCCATTTGCGGGAGCTCGTTGCAGGTGATGCCTCGTGCCGCCGTTCACAATCCGCGGGGGCGTCTGCTGGCCTGCTCGCAATGTCACAGGTCGGACTGCCGGTCCTCGGATACTGCTAGTTACCGCAGTGACTCCCTGAACCGCGCCGTAGGTCATTGCGGGAGAGCAAGTGGGCGGTTCATGAATCAGGCCGACGCGCGGACGCGCCGCACTGTCAGGCCTTCCTTGCGCAGGAAGCATGCGTCTTGTTCCGCATCACTTTCCGCCACTCATGACTGGGCGGTTGGTGGGCGAGGTGGACCGCTGATCCCGGGCCCTTTCTTGCGTTTAGCGTGTGCCAATATGGTGGTAATCGTACGTTCTGCAGCGTATCCGAAGCAGCATATACGACATTCTGTACTCTTCAACGCGTTAGCACCACCCACGCCGGTACCGAATCGCAATGCCGTGGCGCGAAAACGGATTGGCAGGGCAATTTTGTCGAACAAGGGCCGTCTGTGTGCGAGAAGATGTGTACCACCAAGGAGGCAGTCTGGCCGGTGTCAAGGTCAAGCAGACGAAGAACCGATTCCGGATGGCATCAAAGTGGGGGGTCCGATGGAGGTCGTCTTCGTCTTGGACTTCACTGACAGCTGATACGCCGAGTCCCATGTTTTCAAGGGACGGTGTAATTATTTTGTTCTCATCACAGCACGTCACTAGGCTGAACGGCAACGTCGACGACTGCGAGCAGTCTGACTGTTGGCTCGCACTCTCGAGGTAAGGCTGTTCTGGCTCGCCATCGGGCCAGAACGGCAGCAGGACGAGAACAACATCTCCGGGTCGCAGCGAGCCCTGCTGCGGACGTCAATTCTCCCGGTTGTTCTTTTTTGGCTTTATCTCTATACCAGAGTCTCGGGCTATCGTCAATGCTATCCCTGATTGGCTCTCGGCGCATCAAACTCAGGAATCGGTACTGACTGGCTGGGACCCGGTTCGACGGCCAGAATGGTCAGCGACCTCAGCTGGGGTAAGCGGAGACGGCCAGGAAACTCACAATGGGCGCATTTTCCCCTTGTGTCGCTGTCCAAGTGCCAAAGCTTGATGCCAGCGGGGGATCGGTTACGCACAGATGGGCGCGTGCGTCGGATACGCCGCAGCCATGTTTGCCATCACGGCTGCCGGCTTTCTGCGACGATAATGCCGAGTTCAGCGTTCCGTCTTTGGTTTTCAGACTTCGCCTCACTGGCAGTTCAAGGGGAAACGGCTGGCCTGGGGCTCAATCCAATTCTGTCCAACCTGTGCAAGCGATCCTGGGTCGGGAAGCAGGACGAGGACAACCGATGCGATGTAGGCTGCCGAAGGACGCATGCATGGCCCAAAGGGCTCAGCCAGGCTGCTGGTTCCCATCGAACCGGACTCGTATGCGTACACATACTGCACTCACGCATGTGCACGTACTCATTTGTGTTTTCGGTCCTCGTACTCCGTACTCCGCACTCATACTCACGCTCCCGCCTGTAGGTGTACATGTACAGCACACCGACAAGGCCGGGGCCCCTGTCAAGGGTGCATACATTGACAGCCGTTGCAAGACGCAGACGAACGGTCGACGCCAAGCTAGATATGAATTGATGGAATCAGCAGGTGCTATGCTGAAATGCGACTGGTTCTCTCCCGTTGGAACAGGGGTGTACTTACAGATAAGTGTTCAGATAAGTGTACTCGTACACTTACGGCGGTGGTGATCTGTTGGGTCCAGATCGGTGTCCACTGTCGTCACATCCACTGGGACGGTGCACAGCTAAGTACCGCGTGTGGGGGGGGGGGTAATGTCATTATTACCAGCTGCCGTCGCTTTTTGCCGTCTTGCCGTCACGGTAGGTAGTGGGTTGTAGAGATGGTGTGGAGCTTTCAAGCTACAGTCTGCTTGGATTTTCATGTTTTGCATGATGCTATGCAGAACATGGGTTGTGTGTTGTGGCTGGCTCTTGGTTTTCGGTCGAATGAAGGCCGGAAACGTGCTCGTGCTTCGGGGCCTCAGGCTCCGAGGCCAAAAGGCAGCTGCAACCCATCATGAGCATGAGCCATGAACGCAATAAAAGTGCTACTACTTCGGAGCTGGAGTACTTACTATTGGAGTACCACATAGTACTGTACACTGTCTAAATAGTACCTGCAGCACATGTATGCCTTCGGCTTGAGACGGTACCTACTGTACGTGCCTGCCCCAACTGCCGATGATACAGTAGTTGTACATGTGCATGTACTCCCTACTCCATTAGGTACTCTCATACATGTACATGTACTTACTGTAGAGCGGCTTCCAGCAGAGCACGGTCGGTATTAATTGAGTACTGCTTGTACATACAGTCGTACCTAAGTATACCTATTATTTCGTACCTATGGGTACCATTCAAGTACCTGTATTACCTTTGTAGCATGCAAACAGACTATTACTTATGTACGGCTGAGTACGGGATAATTATTAGATACTACTGTAGGTACCTACATGTACCTACATGTAGGTTCTAATCAGATACTCGAACATGTACTCCGTACATACGTCTTGAACGTCCCACAGAACGAGACAGGAACGACCAGCGAGTGTCGAATGTCGAATCATGGAAATTCCCCAAGGATGAACCCAAGGACGCGAGCCCAAGAACAAGCCCAGGGACGAACTGAACGGCAAACCCAATAATGGACCCAAGGACGGGCCCGAGGACGCCCACGACTCAACGAATGTCCCGCCTCCCATGATTCGCGGTAGAGCCCCCCCGCCGGATGGGTGGCTCTCCAGGAATTGGTATTCCGAACTCGGCCAAGGTCAGGCCTGGCAAGAGGACAGTGAAGATACGTCCTCTCCTCTGTTCCGTGCCACTGGAACGCGGTCCAACGCTCAGCCTCAGTTCGACTGCACGAGCTCGAGAGTACGACGGTGCGCACGCCGCGCACGCCGCACACGCAGCACACGGTGATGCAACGGTCAGATCAGCACGTCACCAACTGCTCGGTCAGTCACTCGCACTCGCGTCATGGCATGGTCCCTCGCAGGTGCTGCTGCAGCGACGGTAATTCCTCGAATACCAGCACTCGCGCAAGCTAGAACAACCAACCCCGAACCTCGACAGTGATTGGTGGGTTTCCGAAGCAGCGCTGCCATACCGGCATCTGTCTGGGACTCTGGGCCCCAGGAGCAGTCTGCAATGGCGGATGAGTTGGAGAGAGAGTTCATCCTGCCAAAGATGCAACCAGCAACTGACGTGCACCCCAACGACATGGGATTGGAGCCAAGGTCTCCTTGGCAGATGACTACAAGACGAAGCTGATGACTCTTCATTCTTCTCTTTCCCCACACAGTTAGGTGGTGGCAGAGGTAGGTACGCGCATGAACCAAACCGGTCAAAATTAACAAGGGGTTCGGAATCGTCCGTTGGCGATCCGCACTCCAGCACGGCACCAGGAGGGTATACCGGTATCCGGACAAAGGCTGGCGCTACTGCCCTCGACTACCCGCCTAACAAGCAGCTTGCCACGGACCGGGGCTTGGCCGTCCACTGCTATGGACAGACTACTGGTGAGTATTCAAAACGTCGGTCGCGGGATACTGACCGAACGAGGGTTGCTGCATGCTCCTCGTTCATGGATGAAGCCGTGCCACGTCCTACAAGGCGCGTGTCAGCCGAACGGCAAGCGTCACAGTAATCCTGTGGAAAGGAAGCTTTCGAGGGCCATGTTCCCCTCGGCGGGACCGAGACAGAACGGTCCTTCAAGAGGAGTCATCCATGATGATTCACGATACTACGCGGACAGTTCTTTGTCCATGTCATATAATCCTGCGGCATCAACGATGCAAGTCGCGCACCATCACGTCATGGACCCTCCCTCCCCTGATGAAAGGGTAGAGGCTCATGGCAGGCACTCGCTCACCAGATGACGATGCCAGAACTAGGATGTCATCCAGGCCCAGATTTCGTCTCATCAGAGTCATGTACACCGCACCCTCGGACCATGTCGCACATCTCGCAGACGGCACCTGTCCCGTCCACAGTCCCGTGTTCATCTTCTGGTGTTGCCGTTCAGCTGCGGTTCGATGCAGCAGCATTTAGTAGCCGAGTTGTGCACTGTCAAACAGCTTCCTTGCTTCAGCACATGGTCAGCCAGTTCTCGCGGCAGCAAATCGTCTAGTCGTGCATGCACGAGTAGGGGTCGGGACGAGAACGTGCCGGCTCGATTCGTGTCTCAAGCCACCCTAGTTGATTGGGTCACCGTTCCCGCCTTGGTTGATGGCCAGCCACTCCATGCCCCCTGTCCTTATTTTAGGCCCCTTGGACAGTTTGACGTCGGCGAAACTGATGACGGTGGCTTTTTCCATTGGCAGATACTATACTTGTACGAGCATGGATAGGTACCTTATGCATACCCCTACGGGCCAAGGTACTGTCCAGCACGAAGGCGCCGACGTGTATCCGTACTCCGTACTCGCACACGCACACGCACCTCGAGCAATGCGGCCTACTACGCATGATTTCGCGAGGCCTCGCAGTCCTCCCCCGGTCGAGGATGATGGAGAGTTTGGCGGGTACGAACTCGTACGGACTAGAGGGTCCCAGCACAGCAATATCTGACAACTCATCAACTTTTGGTACCAGCACTGGCTGGGAATGGCACGCTCACACGAGTCGTCGAAATGGCGACCGGCCGTAGAACCCGTTGGTTTGGATATGTGTCACCGGCCAAGCCATGCCGTTGTCTATCGGGTCTCCATACGACTTCCGTGCACGGGATGTCACAACGTCGTCCCTTTCTACTTGTACGCCCCAGCCAAGGCTAATGGCGTGTTTTCTCTCTCACGGACCACCATCGGGGGCCTGAAACCGAGGCGAACGCTCTGGTTCCACGACCCGCTCGGTCGGAATGTCAAGGTCGGACAACAGTGCTGGGCGCCGAAGGGATGGAATGCGGTCGCCGGCAACGCCGTAAAATGGTCGACTACCTGTGCTCGAGACGACCGGAAATCTTGGCCAACCGAGGATGCAGTCCATGTGCCGGGGCGGCGCCAGCCGACGATGGCAGCCATCGGCAGCCGTTTGCGCTCTCGCCCCCCGAAGCTGCTTTTCGTACAACCCGGTTAGCAGGTACGGCATAACATGCCGGCACTTGTCTCATGGCTGAGAAGATGAGCAGTTGTCATACAGCCGCGACGCATGATGTGAAAAGGCCAGACGGCCACACCCAGGCTACCTCGAAGTCGTAATTCGGCCTTTGCACCAACACCAGCTAGCAGACGTTTGCCTTTCTGGGACTGCATCATACGACGCAGAGTTTGAAACTTCGTCAGCCTTCACGCCCTGTCATGGGATTTACTTTGGCGGTTTTGCGTCGGGCTCGGGTCGCACGGTTTCTGCACGCGTACGAGACTCTTGCCGCCATATACTTGAACCTTGAACCTTCTCGTTGTTTCTCAAAGGGGTTAGCCAATGAGTTTATGAGAATCAATACTCGAACATCCCAAGATGTCTTCGTGTCTAATAAAAAAAGGAAAAAGGCCACCCGCACGATTCATCACCCGTGTGCTTTGATCGTGGCGTATTTGCAGGCCGCTGGCCAGGGTACCGACTGGCCCATCTTTCCCCTCACCCTCACATTTGGTCAGCAGTCTTCTAGCGAATGTCAATATAGTTGGGACAGCTCGCGATGGACATGTGCTAGGATGACACGCATGGTACCCAGCAACGCGACGATCACATCCGCCAAGGTGTATCACCGTCACCTCTCAAAAGCCAGCCATGTCTTGGGCTGTCATGTGTCAAGCCCATCGGTGACACTTTAACCACGCGCTGCCATCGACAGGAGCTCTTGCGTTCCTCAAGCTTCCCAACAGTGGCGCCTTCGTACGTACCACCATGCGGCCAGCATAAGCACGAACCATGACGCCGCCCGTCCCGAGGCCGGAGGGGGGCCAAGTGATGGGGCGCAGGGAAGATGGGATACTGAACAGATCTTTTGGACGTCAAAGCCACTCGTGCGATTGGAAGGACTCTAGCCTCGTACGAGTAATGCTTCGTTGCTCTGCCTCGTGAGAATTCCGAATCGAGTCTCTCATCCCATATTCACCTTGACTGCATGCACTTGGCCGCAACAAGGTTGCTGCCGCTGCTGATGCTGAAGCCGTCAACAGGCAAACTCTCGGCGAAGGGGAGGGTGGGTGCCCACACTCGGTCCTCGAGCGTAAACTCAGCCAACAGAGCACCGAAGCTTCTTTTTCTCCGACTCGTGGGATCGATCAGGCATGCTTCACCGCCGGAAGCGTTCCGTCTCAGCACTTCGACCACCAATATCGCATGACGCATTCCAAGCCCACGAAAACGTGCGCATGAGCGGCGCTCGCACATGTACACCTTGCCACAGTGCGTCGGCTCACAGGAGGCTCGCAAAAGCCTGCCGTGCGCTGCAGCCATCCATCCATATGACCTTCCTTCCCATTCCGACGAGCTGCATAAACGATTTCGCTGCCGGTTGTACTTGTAAGGGTTGCCGTGACGATGGTGATGTCACTTCACCTGCCGTGTCACCATGATGAGATGAAAGGGATGGCGACTGTGAGAATGTGATGATGCTGGCTCCCGACCATGGTCCCTCGTATTCGTAAGACGGCATGTCGGTTTCGCTCGAAGCGCATCCATGTGGGCTGTCTTGCACGTTTGCATCGTTGTCTCGCAACTCTCTACCGAGCACGTGAACTTGGTGCTTCGAAACATTTCACAAGTCGTCTGGGGAAAGGTTGTGGTGGTGGCCGTTGATTGAAGCAGCGAACCATGGCCTCGTTCTCGTTCTATCACTTGCAACGATCTCAAGGTCGTCACCGAGAGCAGCGATGATGACAGTCGTTGCATCACTGAGATGGAAACATGGCCTCAGTCCATGTCTTGTTGTTGATCTGAAGGCTGTCATGGAGGCATTATCCCAAGTCGCGTTCATGCAGGTGTATACCGAGATGGACGTGATAGATGGAAAGGGTTTTTTAGGAACAGTATCCTGCTACTTCAGCATCAGCGCTCTATTCGTACTTACACTGCATGTACAAGTCTGCCCCCAACACGGTTAGCTTCCATACGGGTGAAGTTGTGGTGCCGTGCCGTTGGCCAAATGGCAATTTGGAAGTATCCGGTACTTGTGCAGAAGGAATGCAACGGCGTGACGTCGAGGTTCCGGGGACATTGTCCATTTCGCCCCGCCCATCTCCTTGCCACCCCTTTCAGCCTTTCCCAGTGACAGCACTCAGCCTTCAGGGCAGCAGGCCGCGCTATTGGGTGGATCGGGGGCACCAAGAACACCACAGGCCAAACTAACCTACTAGAGCCAGCAGCTCCTGGACTTCACGGCCAAGCTTGCAACATCTTGACCGACAGGCACCAACCAACCTCGCTCATCCAAGCTACGAAGAATCCCCAAAGGCCGAGAGGAGACTGCTAACGGTCCCCCAAAGTTCTCCAAGGCGGCTTCATACCGTCCCGCTACGAGAGGCTCCTTTATCGATTACGACGGTGCATCGTCCGTACCGTCGGTGACCGATTCAGCCAGGGATTGATTTCCTACCGACGACACGTTGCAGCTGGGCAACATGCGCGAACGAGTCACCTTTGTCCAGGGCCCTGGCGCCGACTTCGATCCCACGGCGCTGTCGATCAAGGATTCCGGCCTGCAGGGCCCCAACCTCGAGGCAAGCCGGCAGGATCGGCTGACATTCGAGCTGGACGAGCTGCCCCAGGGACTCGCCGGCCTGTTGAAGGGGTACCGAGAACTGCACTTGAAATGGACGAGCCCGCTCAACTACGACACAGTGGATCCCTTCAGCTCCCGTACATCGCCAGGCCTTCATGTCTTCTGTACGCCGTCGACGCGAGCGGCACATGACCCGTTGGTGCAGTCCTCCTCTCCTGCTTGTCGGCATACTGACGGCACGCAGCGAGCAGCTCTGCTTACTCTTGCGGACGCTCGGCGTACTGGACTGCACGTCCCCTGAGGTTCTTTCATCCGATACCCCCTTGCACCTTTCCAAAGTTGACCCGAATCCAGGCTTTCACAAAGTCTCAGGCAGACCCACAGTCGCTCTACTTCTTCCAACAGCTTGAGGACCTTTCTGCCTTGGTCAGCGACTCTGACAAGCACAGACTGTGCCCAAAGACCGACTCTCTTTGCCAGAAACGGTTGCGGGCCTTGAGCACTGCCGCGACGGTGGATTTGTCGTACGGCGTCGCTTCTGGCACGATCAAGATTTCGGCCTTTTGGCCTCTGAAGGAACGCGCCGTCGACGTGTCACGATTGTCCAAACAGAGAACCGAAGTCGGCATATTTGCCAAGGACGCACCGCCCAATATTGAACCGCACGAACTTGGAGTCTCCGGCCTCCTGGCAGTCTTGGGCGAGCAAACGGAGCCGTCTCCGGCCTTGTTTTCTTACCCATCTCGCCACAGACGAAGCGATGCCTCATTTTCATCCCAATTCTTGACGCCCGCAGGACTACATCCAACCCTGCAGCTGAGGATATCATCCAACAAGCCGCCCGTTCCAGATGCCGAATGCGCCCTCCACGCGTACTTTACCTTTCCCAAGTTCATATTTGCCGACCGGTATCAGTACGAAGACAAGTTGTTTCTAGCCTCCAAGAACCTGACGGCGTCCCGATATGCAAGCCTTCCCGTTGATCTAGAGGCGCCGGCGTACACGACAAATACGTGGGGTTCTACCGTCCTGTTGGAGCTGGCCCCTCCTGTCTCGGACGAAGGCTCGGCATGGACGGCCGAGATGCCACTCCACCTTCGATACCTCGAACCGTCCGCCAGCGGGTACGTGCCCATCGAAGTCCCCTACCCGGCCGTGTTCTGGGCCTGCGACTCCGGCACCGATGCCGACTTTTCCACCAACCCCTTTGATCGCATGCAGCTCGGATACGATGAACTGTTTGACTCGCAAGCCATGTTTTGGCACCTCACACCGCGGCCCGAAAGCGGAAACAGGATCATGAGCCCCATGGCAGTTCCTGTCCTAAAAACAGCGGGAGAGGACTGGGTCGGCATTGGAACCGCCCTCGCCGTCGGTCTGGGCTTTGCCTGGGTGCTGTGGAAGCTGGTTGGCGTCTACGTGGCGGGAGGCTACAGAGCCAAGCCAGCCACAACCTCGAGGGACAAGAAGGACAAGTAGGAGATTCGCAATATCAACGACAGAGATGCTACAGTATCAACAGAGATGATACTGTATCAACATAGATGCCACAGTATCAACAGAGACGCTACAGTATCATCAGAGATGCCACAGTATCAACAGAGATGCTACAATGATTTACGCCATGTTTTGCGAGAAGAGCCCGGAGGGGTTTGCTCAATCTATTGCCAACTAGAGAGGTACAATCACATGCTCGTCACGGAGAGGTGGCTCGTTCTCTAGGGTGCCAGGATTCAATCTATGCCAGCTAGATTCGACATACCATCGCTACGATAACCGCCGCCAAAAAACGCCTTCGTTCCTCTTTCCCTGCCCGTTTTAAGATATCCTGCAAAGCTGTCATGCCTTTTATCAACTGTAAATGTCTTCGTCCATGTTGTCGCCGGCCACTTCGTCGACGGCGTCATCTTCGTCCGTCATCATCTCGTCGTCGTCGCTCATCTCGCTATCTGGATGGTTCGAGAGTACGACAATCTTGCCGTCACTCAGCTCCACGCAAGCCGTCTCTCCGTCACGAATGTTGTTCCGCAAGATGAGTATGGCCAGTTTGTTGAGCACCTCCTTTTCGATGAGCCGAGCGAGCGGCCGAGCGCCGTACGCGGGCGAGTAACCCGAGGCTCCGAGGTAGTCCTTGGCCTCGTCCGAGACCTCGATCCGAACCTTGCGCCCGTTGTCCTCGAGTCTCTTCTGGATCTCGCTGATGCGAAGGTCGACGATCTTGCGAATCTCCTTCCGCGTCAGCCTGTTGAAGATGACGACCGAGTTGATGCGGTTGAGGAACTCGGGTAAGAAGTAGTTGCGGAGAGCGCCCATGACGAGCTCCCGGGTGCCCGTATCCACTCGTCCCTCCTTGGCACCGGGCCGGGTGAGAAACTCGGCGCCGAGGTTCGACGTCATGACGACGATGCAGTTCTTGGCATCAACAACTCTGCCTTGGCCGTCGGTGATTCTGCCGTCGTCCATGAGCTGCAAGAGAACGGTCAGGACTTCCTTCGCCGCCTTCTCAACCTCGTCGAAGAGCAGAATGGAGAAGGGCTTCCGGCGCAGCGCTTCCGTCAGCTGGCCTCCGGCATCGTGTCCGACATAGCCGGGTGGTGCACCGATCATTCGGCTCAGCGAATGGCGCTCCTGATATTCCGACATGTCGAAGCGTATCATGGCCTTGGCGTCGTCGAACAGAAACTCGGCGAGAGCCTTGGTGAGCAGCGTCTTGCCCGTGCCGGAGGGACCGCAGAAGAGGAAGCTCGGCGGCTGGTTCGGATTGCTGAGGCCGGAGCGCTGGAGGCGGATTGAATTGGCGACCGACTGGACTGCCTCCTTCTGGCCGACAACCACCTTGCTCAGAACCTTCTCCATGTGGATCAGCTTTTCCTTCTCCGAAGTTCGGAGGCGGGTGACGGGGATTCCCGTCCATCGGGCCACGATTTCGTTGATGTGGTCGGCCGTGACGATGTCGGTGACCATGGCGCTGCCGGGATCGGCACCTGTCGCGTTCAAGGCGGCGTCGGCCGCCACCTTCTTGGCCTCGAGGTCCTTGATGACTGCCTCCTGCTCCGGGATGGCACCGTACTTGAGGTCGGCCGCCTTGGCGTGTTGTTCCATGTTCATCGCATCCTCGAGCCGCTTCACCAGATCGTCGAGCTTGAGTTTGGCCTGGTGGATCTCTTCGCTCCGCTTGATTTCGTTCTTATACTTTGCTCGAAGCGGCTCGAGCTCTTCCTCGACGTTCTGTGCATCCTTCTTGGCTTGCTGCAGTCGTTTCTTGGACTCTTCGTCATGCTCCTTCTCCAGGGCGGCAATTTCGATCATCAGCTGTCGATGCTTGCGGTCGAGCGAGTCGATGATCTCCGGTTGGGACTCTCGCGCCACCCGCACGGCGGCGGCGGCCTCGTCGACCAAGTCAATAGCCGAGTCGGGCATTCGCCGCGACGTCAGGTAGCGGGCCGCCAAGTTTGCCGAAGCGACCAGCGCGCTGTCGAGAATGGTGACGCGGTGGTGTCGGTCGTATCGTTCCTTGAGACCGCGGAGAATGGAGATTGTCTCGGGGATGGTCGGTTCCTTGACCATGACCTGCTGGAATCGACGCTCAAACGCGGCGTCCTTTTCGACATACTTTCGGTACTCGGCTAGCGTCGTGGCACCGATGCAATGAAGCTGGCCACGGGCGAGCATCGGCTTCAGCAAGTTCGCCGCGTCCATTCCGCCCTCGCCGGAGGAGCCGGCGCCCATGAGCAGGTGTATTTCGTCGACGAAGAGGACGATGACATCCTTGGAGTCTTCAATCTCCTTCAAGACTCCCTTCATCCGTTCCTCGAACTCTCCACGAAACTTGCTTCCTGCAACGAGCGCTCCGACATCGAGTGACAACAGTTTGCAGTTCTTCAGATTGTCGGGAACGTCGCGGTTGACGATTCGCTGGGCAAGACCTTCGACGACTGTGGTCTTTCCCACGCCGGGTTCGCCGATGAGGACCGGGTTGTTCTTGGTGCGCCGCGACAGAATCCGGACGACGCGGCGAATCTCCTCCTCTCGGCCAATAACGGGATCGATTTTTTTGTCCCTCGCCATGGCCGTCATGTCGATGGTAAACTTGGCCAGGTTCTCGTTCTCCTCTTCGGTATCGGCCGTCTTGCTGTCTACCCGCTTCGTACCTCGGATCGCCTGGACGGCTTCTTGGATAAACTTGGCCTGGGGTATGTTGGCCTCCCGAAGGGCCGTCTGGATGTTGTGGTCCTCCGACAGCGAAGTGATGAGATGGTCGACGCCGATGTAGGTATCCTTTTGAACCTTTTGCAATTTCATTGCATCTTGCAAAACTTTGTGAAATGAAGCTGATAGAGAAACCTGTTCTGGCGGAGGATCTTGGCTCGGGAGTCGGACGAGCATCTTCTTGAGCGCTCGATCGAAGAGCTGGGGGTCGCCGTGTGCTCGTTCAACGACCTGTCGGAAAAGGGTGATTGTCGACTGGGCCGGTCCATTCTGTTGGTCCTTGGACTGGTCGATTGGCGGTTCAAGCAGGGAGACGGCCAAGTGGACGGGAACAAGCTGTGAATGGCCGTACTGTTCGGCCAGGGCCATGGCGTCCTCGACAGCCTTCTGGGCCCGGTCGGTGAAGTCCATTCGCGCGTTCATCGTGGCGGTTTATGTCTTGACGACGAACGCGGATATGTTGTGAACTTGGGTCGTTACTGGAGAAGCTCTACGGTGAGGGGCTTCAATTCGTGTCGCGATGCATGCAGTGTCGGGCATCGACGGTCTGTGAACGGGGTGTGTCGTGAATGATGAATGAAGAGGAGAGAAAATAACTTTCGAACCTCACAGCCTACGAATTTATCTGTTGCAAGGTGGTGGGGCGGGAGAAATTGAATGATGCCGGACGAAGCTGGGTTCGTGGTAGAAGCTGCACGGAAGCTCTGGATGCAACTGGGAGCAGCTGGAACCGGCCATGGGGAGAGCTAGAACCCACCAGAAACCACCGTGATGTCACAGATCAGGCCACTGATTGATCGGTGGTGAGGAAGCTCTCTGATTGGACCACGGGTTGAGCGGCATGTAGGTAAGTGCCGTATGGAGTAGTAAGCAAGTACATGTACTCCGTTCTATGGTACAGGTGATACAGGTACAGGTACGGAGTACAGAGTAGTTGTACCCTTACTCCATACAGTACATGTACTTATTATAGTAATTAATACATGTACTCCATAAGTAGAGCAATAATGGTAGGCTGGATATTTGCTTCACTTTCTACATCACGTGATGTCGCGCCAGCTCAGGGATTGGCAACCAACGATTTTGCTCGTTGCGGCGTGATTACTCTCGACATCAGCGACAACAGCCGATCATGAATGCGGCTTCATCGAATCGGTTTGGCCAATTGCCTCGTCTAATACGGACATGCATCCGTCAAGTTCACACGAACCGGCGCCGACACGCAACGACCGGCTTCCAGGGCCCTGACGGCCATGGCGAAAGGATCTGGGTGTTTTGCCATCGGAGATCTGAACAGATCATCTACTCCTTCAACGACAAGTTAGATGTGGGTTTTTGTTCCTTTTCCCTTTTTATTTTACATCATGCGCTTGAGATGAGCAGCTCGCTGACTTCGCCCAGGGCGTCCACGACTTGAAGCAACTGCCCTTTAACGGCAAGAAGACGAAACCTGCGAAGCTCCGCAAGGACTACTGGTCACCCATGGCGATGATTAAATTTCCCCAGGGCGCCATAGGACGATCCGTCTTTCAGAAGCTGCGAGAGCTGAAACATCTACACGAGGTCGCGTGGACGGATGAGTTCCGATACAAGCGACCCGACGAGTTTTCGGCGGCCGACAAGAAGAAAGTTGCAGAGGAAAAAGCGAAGGGGGTGGACTACCGTCCTGTTCGCAGCAAGGCGGAGCGAGGAATCGCGCTGAATGCACAAAAGAAAAACGCGATTGCCGACATGGCCGTCGTCTTGGCCGGGCAGGGAGCCGGTAACAAGGTTGTCGCGAGCGAGTCTGCGGAGGGTGAGAGGCAACTAGCCGACGTCTCGGTCAGTTGGTCGAATGACTTGGACAAGGGGTACGCAGAGTCGTGGAGCATCAATGTCACGCACGGGTTGCTCGAGGATGCCGCATACTCGTTCGGCGTAGTGCCGGAAGCGGCGGTGCAGGAAACCAAAGCAGAGGCCTAGAGCAAGGCGTCCGAGAGGAAGGATACCGTCGCTTCACCATCGGATTGTCGTAGAAATGGTACGACCTCGATGGCGCGTGCGGACGATGGGCGTGGGCAGCCGAGGCGGGTGCTGGTTGCCGACTACGCGAGCGCCTCGCTCGCCAGCTGTTGTATCATAGCATTCATACATCTTCCCTTATACTCGGCAGAGAATACGGATACAAGCATGCAGACATGGAAGGGGCCCCTCGATGGAGCCGTCGCAGCGGTTCTACTTTCGAAGACAGAACTGCCTGAGGTACTCATAGTGAGGAATGTTGTCATCCACAACCTGGCGAATGACCTTTTGTCCCTCCGGGCCGTACTTGTCGGCCCACTCCTTGTTCTCAGACTCAATCGTCGACGTCTTCTGTCGTCGCAAGAGTTGAGCCGGGTTCCGACAACGATTCCATTTTCGAAGGCGCCGTGGTGGGTGCTTACCTGAGCCGCCGACCTGGCGTGCAGCCTCGAGGTGGCGAGGACATCATTGTGGAACCCGTTCCACTTGGCAAACAGCTTCTCGGCATGCTCCCTGTCTTGGTCGTTCCACTCCAGCATGGAGGGGTGATAGTCGACGGCCGTCTGGGCGCAGTACTGCCGGACCGTCTCCTCGGGATGGTCGAGCAGGTCGTCGGCGTCGACAACGGTGACGTGCTGCTTGTCGACGACGTCATTTCTGGCGAGAAAGTCGAAGAGGCGGACGAGTTCCTCGTATCCCGCTTCGCTGGGCATAAAAGTGTCCCAGCCGGTGACCTCGCTCAGGGGCGGTACGGTGCAGCGGTAGTACGAGGGGATGGCGCGGCGAGGATGGCGGATGAGAAAGGTGAAGTGAAAGCGTCTCAGGACATCGAGGGGCACCACCGTCGGGTTGCCTGGTTCCTCGCCGCCGCCGAGAGAGGGAGCGATGCTGGCGGCCCGACCGTCAGGAGGGAAGAGATAGTAAGCCATGTCCTTGATAAAGACGCGCTTGCCCTGGGGTGCGCGTAAGCATCCGTTCTCCTCGCAGCTTTCCACTTGCTCGGAGAGGGAGAAGAATGCACGATGAGAGGGGTCGGCATGTCTTGCTGTCGTGGTCGAACGTTCCATCGTCTGGTTGGTGACGGACTTGTCGTTTCGCAGACGACGACGAGTCGACGTGGGACGAGGAGCTCGTCAACGAGTCCATCCATCAACCCGCCCCTCCCCACTCGGGGCAAGGCAGGCAGCTCGGCAGAGCATACGACGGAAGAGCACCATGCCAAAGGAAGCGGCCGGCTGAGGAGCGAGCGAACCTGTTTTTCGACCTCGTCAAACTGGTGGAGGACCTGCTTGTACGTCTGCTGAAGCTCTGGGGCCACAGCGCGGGCGGCCGGGTCGTCCTTGAAGCGGGTGCCGAGGAATTCGGGACCGAAATAGAAGGCATCGCCAAAAGGCTCGTGCTGGCTCTCGAGCACATCGCGGCGGGTCATGAAGACCTGGAGGAGGGGAGGGGGATGAGATGTCAGTTCGAACTTGGGACCCATCCATGGCGGTACCGGCGCCGCGCGACGCCGTGTGGGAGCCAAGCATACCCGTTCAAAAGCAGTCGAGCAGGCGCGAGGATGCGTTGCCGTAAATATCGGACGGGTAGCCATGGCGGATTAGATGATTGATATCGTAGCGGACTGGGTGGTGAACGTCTGGCCTCTGTCGGAATGCTTGGATCGCCAACCTGGGGGTGGACAGATCCGTCCGCCGCTTTCTCTTTCCATGTGCTCCATGATGCTGCCTGCCCCCTGTGTCCTCTTTTGTCTCGTGGAGCCGACGGGAAAGCTTGTCTCTCGCAAGGTCGATGCCGACGTACTCGTAACTGGAGCTTAGGGTTTGTCGTCGTACCGAGTGCGGTGTGGCGTTTTTTGGCGGAGGAGGAGAAGCGACGCTACGATTCTGCTGCCCATCGCAATTGTCGACTAGGTGGGCACGTCGGTCCCCCCCCCCGATGATGCGACCGCGGAAGGGGAAATTATCATCACTCTCGGCATGTACGGAGTAAAAGGTAGTTGGTGTCATGATGGAGCCGAGCAACCCGGAATGCTCCATGACCGAAGACTGATGAAGGACCGACCCGTGGGAAACAGGACATGCGCAGCGGGAAGCACATGCATTAAACCGCCATCATCGACATTCAAGCCAGCACCACCTCTATTGCATCTGGAGTCACTGGCACGGGACGAACTTGTGCTCCATGGCCGTGGGGAACAGGCCCGGATGCCAACATTCAAGGATGCGGATGATGTCGACCCGCTGCTGCATCGGGCACTCGGTGCTACTACTAACTGTAACTGGTTACGTAGCGCCCTACCGAGGCCTACCTGCCTTTGCTCATGGTGTCTTTGAGAAATAATACTCTACAGGTTCCGTGGATGAAGGAAGCACCACCTACTAGGAGTTGGCCAAGGCAAGCGTTCGTGATGCCTACGTGCGCCCGACAAGAGCGAGATGCATCACCATCCAAACCGCTTTCGCAGGGGGCATGCCTCGTCGATGGAATGGCAATATATTTGCGGCGTATCAAACGGCACACGTTGGTCATGTGCTTGTCAAGACGTCTCGAGGGATGAGACTGATTCAGATGAAACGTATGCTGTTTACGAGTCAGGGAACGGATCAGTGAAGATGCAAACAATACATGGTGATGACTGACGAGGACAAGGAACGAGGGCCAATCCCCCGATTATGGAGGGCCTCATGATGGGGGAAGTAAGAGCACAGTAAGGAGTAAGCCCAGCGTACTTTTTATTCCTTACAATTTAATTCATACCCGCGGATGTACCTCGTATGGCAATACATTCGAAAACGGAGCACTTGTAGATAGACAGGACTGGAAAAAAAAAAGATGAAAAATCACAAGCCACATATGGATCGATGCGCGGCCAATGACGTCAAAGACATTCGAAACTGCCGCCTTCTGGTCGTGGCTCAGCGAGGATCGTACTAGCGGGTGTCAAGGGTGATGAGCAAAGCCAGGGGGGATGAAAAAGCACGAGGCATGCTTGTAAACCGGATGAGGGTACTCCGTACAAAACGGAGGACGGAGGACGGAATACGGAGTACGAAGTAATATTACTACAGGTACTCCGTAAGTATACTTAAAATGCATGTGCATTTCCAGCAGTGTATTAGCACTCGCACCAGATGGAAACTAGTACAATCACGGACTCGGCGCACTTCGTGTCCAGCGGGGTGTGTTCGGATGTGAGAACAGAGCGGCGCGCGACTTTGGTGGGCGCACCACTATTATTGCTTGTGCCGTTTCACACGTCGACTGCGTCAGCATGGCCATGAAAAGCAATATGAAAGGATCATCTACGGAGTACCAGGTCGGACGGTTGCCGAGGCTTTGCCAAGGCTTCACCATCTGTTTCGGGTGCCAGTTGGCGGCCATCAGTGACGATGGTTCTAAAAAAAGACGGCCGAACTTGGTATTAGTAGCAATGCGAGTACTCCGTACTCCGTACTGTACATGCAAATACGGCACAGGTAGGTATTGTGTGTACCCGTAAGTGTTGGGTCAATACGGAGTACGGAGTGCAAGGGTCGCATTGTCCTTTTGGGGCCTTGTATGGAGGACTCCGTACATACAAAACTGTATTATTTGGTAATTAATACTCCGTTCCAGGACCGGTAAAACTGGATGAGACGGAACCCACACACCTTACTTACGATGGTTGACCACTTATCAACATGTACCTGTACTTTCGTCTGTTGGTGCCGAACTGCATGGACACGGATCGATTTACCCCAGCAACGCCGGCGTATTAGTGCTACAACTACTGCAGATCTGTACCGTGTTTGTACAGGTACCTGCCGTCGCAGTACTCTGTGCCTGTAAGCGTGTTAGGTACCAGAGAACGGAGTACTAAAGCACAAAGTACGTACTAAGTACTCCGTAAGTACTAAGGTAATACCTGGATGCATGCCCGCGTGGTACCCAAGGTAAGCACGCAGTACTTTCCGACAGTACTCCGATCACGCACAGTACTACTTACTTACTGTAGCCACATCAATCTCGACCGTTTCAAAAGTTCGCTCCAACACCTCGAGCTACGACGGTGCTCGGTGGCGTACGAGAAGCAATCAACGGCACATGGCTTCAAAATTGCGGCCGATACGGGAGTCGACCAGCTGATCTTGTGAAACAAAATATCATCTGAACCGAGCACCCTCCCGCCTGGCACCGCGCTTGCTGAAGAATGCCTCCCTCGGACGGGACTGAGGACGCCACGGAGCAACGACGATCGTACGATCCAACCGCCACCCGTCGTCGAAAGATGCATGGAGTAATACGCCCCCGAGAGATTGAGAAGGGACGAAACAAGCTGGCGGCATCGAGCAAAATCAAGGCGCCCACGTCATGCCAGGGCTATGGCCGGGCCAGGGCCCCAGCTTGCGAATGCAGGTACGGCGTAGGTGCACCTCAATGCGGCAGCGTTCTGCTTGACTCGTGACGTGATATTTCCTGGTGCCGGTGAGATATAAATAGGCTACCGAGTGTGTCGACAATGTACTTTTCAAAAGCGTACGGAGTGTGTATCACATGGAGTCGGTTGGTATTGGATATACTTGGGAACACAGCATCACCACGAGGTCTACATAGTACAGAGTTGCAGAGGCCGGTTCCTGGTATACGATGGATACCGGGTAGGTCAACTGTGAGCAGTACTTGCAACGGCGGGATGTGCAAGTATGTAAGTATGTGATGTGCATGTACGGAGTAATAATACTCCGTAACAATGAATTCAATGGTATGTACATGTAGGTACTTGTACATCTACTTACAATAAGTGCTTGTAGAAGTTCAAGTACTCGTACCATCAAGTATGGAGGAGCGTGTCCTCATGTACTCCGTACAAGTACAAGTACGCAACGAGCCATCGGGGTGCAAGTAACAGTACATAGTTGTACTCCATACTGCGCACACATGTACAGTATATTTCTTCCGCTGACATGTTTCAGGACCAGTTGAGCTCGCTCACCGCCCGGCTGCTGTAGTACCCTGAAACGCATATGCAGGAGGCGGCACGTACGCACGTTGCTGCACATGTGCAGTACGAACAGTTCGAGGAACGGTAGGGAGGACAGAGTATACACACACGCACTTTGCGTGCCAAAACGCCCAAGGAACAGATGGCCCGGCCGCGGCAGCCTCATACACTTGCACACTTCCTGTACTTACTTTACATGTACCTGCGTGCGAAAGTACACTTCGGCACAGCTTGGTCTTGGCACCACCACGGCGGCAGCTGAGATTCGAGAAGCGCACGGCGGCAAAAAAGCAAGCGGTAGGGTGCACATTCGCACTTTGCCCGTCGGAGGACAATGGACCAGCCGATCCTGCCGAAAAGGGGGTGAGGAGGACGTCGTTACGCGTAAGCACACGTCACGGTGCTGAGGGTGACCGATACCAAACGTGCACACGCTGCGCGTCTTCCATGGCTGCCTACCCAAGCAAGACACGATGCCATGGTATCCGGAGCTTTCGCGCCTCGCGGTCCGATGATCCCCCCGAGCAACAAGCCCGACCGTCCCTCCTGCAACGACGTGATACGCTGGACTCCGTGCAGAGCCGTGCGTGCAGAGCAGTGCCGAGTCGAGCGAAAGCCGGGAGGTTCAAGGCAGGTGACGAAAATATGAGGTCGCGCGAAACATTGTCGGTTTCATCCCTGCGCGGCGCGATGGCCCATCACGAGAAGTCGCCGCTCATGGGGCCGCGGAAACAGTGAGTCAATAGCGCAAGTGCCACTGAATTAGGGCGGCAAAGGCTCCGTCTGGGTAGTACGAGTACGAATCGCCTCGTGGCCGTGCCGGTCCGTACTTGTACCCCTACTTGCCCTTGGTCGTAATGAGTGCTTGCGGCACAAGTACCTTTACAAGCTGGTGCACTCATGGGACGACCAGTGGGGTCGTCCGTCCGTTCGCTGCCCTGCGGGGGCTTTGGGTTGACGCAGCGGAAATTCTGCCGCCTCGGCGGTCTCGGGGGCCAATAAGGGTAGGCCAAAGACAGGCTGAAACTTGTCAAAGGACGAATAGATGTCCAAGCAGAGAGAAAGTTTTCCGGCCGGTAGCACCAGTAGTCGCTAGCGGGCATCGAGATCTTCTGGTTTGCGCACCGTCATCCGGGGATTCCTGCGTCTCCTAGGTTACAAGATCATATCGGCCTGGCCTTGAGAGCACCGGCAAAATAACGCCCATCACCGTTACCTTGGAACATTGTCCAGACCGACACTGAGGCGTGTGCCGGTTGGCCATTGACCAGGTGCCGTACGCGACTTTCAGCGAACCTAGTGGACTGTACGGTGTACTCCGTATTAGTTCAGGCACACGTTTCCGTTGTGCACCACGACATGCTGCGATAACTGCATGTACTTGCATGCATGACCCTTCCCTTGGATTGTGTAGATGTAAGTAAGTACGGTACGTCTGTCCTGTACGAGTACATGTACTTGTACCTGTACGCGTACAAGTACTCCGTACTCCGTACTGTGCCGACATTCGTACCTCGCCGTCGAGAGGACAGACGGGAGCCATCCTTGCAAGCCAGGATATCCCGGCTGCGAATGCTCAAGTTGGAACGGACAACTCGTACCGTGACTTTCAAGTACGGAGTACGGAGTACAACTACAGAACATCTACTGTACTCACTCCGTACCTACCATTGCAGTGCGGTGCTGGAGAAATGCACGCTTACGAAAAGCCGTAGCACCCATAGGTACCTGGCACTGTACTGTACTTGGGCCTTCGAGATGTGCACCGGCGCCTGCGTGCATGTTCGCACTCGTGCTTGTCGTCGGCACGAATGCCAGCATGCATTGGTTGTCGAGACTCGAGTCCAGATGGCAGCACGAGCCTCGGACAATGGCCAAAGACGTCATGGCCCCGCGGCGCAACCGCCACTCCGTACCGCGTTTGGAGCCATCGTCGCGTGCGTGATACGTGTGCGGGCCAAGGGTGTGGTGCGGCGCATCCCGAGAAACTTGCACCGACTCGTCGCAAGGCTGGGGAGCCGCCATGCGCCACGGCTAGGTCTCGTGGCACTTTTGAGGGTATCACGATGCCGGTGGCTGCTGTCGTCCTCATGCGCTGTTGGTAAACAGTCGGCCCGGCTCTTCGAACCGCATCGGGCCAAGATGACTGCGTGCGAGGTAGGAGTATCTGTCGAGGAATCGATGACGGATCACGCATGAACCGACGAGTGATTGCTGCCTGCTCAGTGCTGCTCGGTTGGCCTCGAGAGGAGCCTCCTGCTCATCAAGGGCACGCTGCGCAACGGTTTCAACTCGATGCTGCCAGGAAAATGACCAACACAGCGAGCATGAGCGCAGCTCCTGCTGCGTGCTTTGTACGATGCGGCATGGCCATCTGAAATGACGGGGGTGGAGGGAAGGGAAAGGGAGGGGGGGGGCCTGCTGTTACAGGGGGCCGTCGTGACAGGGGACCACGGTTATCGGGGGCCAGGCGAACTCGAAGCGGCCAAGGAGCACTCGTGCTAGTGATCGAACGTAACAGCCTCCCCTCGGAGGTGTGCTGCCTGCCCGCCTGTTGGTGAGGGAGTCGTCGTCGGCGCCGTGCCATGGGCGCATGGGCGCATGGGCGCATTGTGGATCTTTCGGAAGCCCCTGCTACAACACCACTGCCACTGACCATCAGTAGGTGTTTGGCTATCAGTACGATGCTCCGTACGCCGTACAAATACTACAGTACGCACATGTTCATGTAGGTAAGTAAGTACAGTACAAGTTACAAGTGCTGTGTCGCGTTGGTACAAGTTTGGACGTGCACTACCTTAGTAGGCAGAATACATCATTTCATGCGATTGTGTGCCGTACCAAAGTACGGAGTACACCAGTGTGAGTTGTACGGAGTACTTCAGTACATGTCAGTACTCGTATTATACTACTGCCTACTCGTGAGTACGGAGACGAGTAGTTTAACTACATGTACAAGTACATCATCACTTACTGTGCAAGTAGGCGTGCACGTAAGTACGTTGTACGTGCACATACTTACAGTACTTACAGTATATGCATGTACACATGGTAACAGTACAATACGGAGTACACACCTACATGTACTGTACTGTACTCCGTACAGTACGGATACATATTACAGGTAGTGACGTTGTCAGTAGGTAGGTGCTGTAGCTTAGTAGCTAGTACGCAGGTACTCTACTTACCTTGTACCTACTACCTACCACCCTGGTACCCGACGGTACGAGGGTACCCGGGCCGGCGAACACGGAGTCCTGCAAGTACAGTACAGTACCTAGGGAGAAGAAAGTACAGGTGGTTACTGGCGCAAGTAATACATGAACCGGCCACGGAGTACCTTAGCCTGGAAAGGGAACGGTGGACCGACCGATCACCGCACACGCCCAACTGTCGCGGCCAACCAGGTGGCTGCCCTTGCGGCTCCATAATCCATCCATTCAGGGCCATTATTCATTCGCCTTGTATTAATTGCTGTCGGAACCGTGGGTACCTCGCCGTTGGTGCGGCGGACAGTCTCTCTGGCTTCCTGCTCTTGCCACTCGATCCCGAGTTGTGTGCATAAGCAACTCCCAAGCGGTGTTGTGCATAGTCAGTCCCTCTGCCAAACCACCCTGGTGGGCTGCTTTTTATCTCTCCCCTTCCTCCTCCTCCGCCTCTTCTTCCTCTTCGTCCTCCTCCTCTCCTCCCCTCCCCTCCCCCCCCCCCTCTCTGGAATCCGCACCCACACGCAACAACTCCCCGTCGTTGCCCAC
Organism: Drechmeria coniospora; assembly: GCF_001625195.1. NCBI lineage: Eukaryota > Fungi > Ascomycota > Sordariomycetes > Hypocreales > Ophiocordycipitaceae > Drechmeria > Drechmeria coniospora. The sequence goes on along the minus strand of NC_054389.1, from coordinate 11,031,376 downwards.
CCCCCTCTCTCCTTCCTATAGTAGCCCTGCGCTGTTGGCTGCTGAGTGCAGTCTCGGCCGACGTGGACGTGTGGGTGATTGGACCTGGCCGTGCTCCAGCCCAAGCGCGAAGCTGTCCCGTCCCGTCCTCGTCCTGCCTCGCCACGAGGGAGCACCGAGGCGCATCGAGTTGCACGGGGCACTGGGCACCACGGCACGCACGAGGCAGCCAAAGACTCGCAGGAGGCGATTCCCGAACGACGAAACAGCAGAACAGTCCCGTTGCCGGCCAACCTGACCGCCACCATCATGGCCATGCTCGCCTCCAAGTCTCCCTTTCCCGCGGCGATGGGCTCGACGCTCAGCCCCAGCAGTGCCCCTCCGTCGGCGCCGCCCACGGCGCGAAGGGTGACCCCCATGTCTGCCGGCTCGCAGTCCTTTGCGAGCCCGACCGAGTCGGAATTCTCCGACACCGACACCGACGGCCCCGACTCGGCCAAGAACTGGGACGAGGATAAAGTCTGCCACTACCTCCAGAGCATCAACTGCGCCGAGTACGAGAAGCTCTTCCGAATGAACCACATCAATGGCGAGAACCTCCTCGAGCTCGACAAGCGCATCCTGCAGGAGATGGGCATCGAAAAGGTCGGCGACCGTGTTCGCCTCTTCCTCGGCATCAAGAAGCTCCGGACAAAGGCGTACGCGAAGCAGAAGAAGCGGACTAGGGTAACCCCCCCTCCTGGCTGCCGGCGGCTGCCTCGCGTTCGAAACCAGGCTGACGGCCAAACCAGCACTCCTTCGCCGCCCCTGACCTGTATTCGGCCCTCACCGGCGGCGACTTGACGCGGTCCTCGACGACGCGGACGACGCCGACGTCGGCCTCCTCGAGCAGACGCTTCTCGCGCCAGCTGGAAGTGCCGCCTCCGTTGGACCTCTGTACGAACCCCTCGTGTGCCCTGACGATGGGGAGTCCGCTGACCCTCCGCCAGCCCGCCATCTGCGAGCGCCGCCGAGCGCCGGCCTCCTGTCCGCACGGGTCCCTTCCTCGGCCGACGGCGCGGCCAACCGTCCGGCGGTGAGCCACACGAGGAACAACTCCAGCATGGACGGCTCCCTCATGGCGGCGCTGCCGCACAACCAAGACGTCATCCGCGTCATCTCCACCGGCGGCGTCACCAAGGTGGTCAAGATCGCCAACTGCAACACGTGCGAGGACGTGATGCGCGTGACGCTCCGCAAGTTCGCCCTCCGCGAGGATCACGAGCGCAACTACTGCTTCTGGGTCCTCAACGGCGTCGACCCCGACCCCAACCAGTGCCGCCGCCTCGGCGACACGGAGCTCTGGCGGGTCATCAAGGACCAGCGTCGGCCGGAGCGAAACCGTCTGATCCTGAGGAGGGTGCCCGCCGGCGAGCCCGGCGAGGCCGAGCTGCAGCGGGCGGCGGCCATCGCCATGGAGGAGGAGCAGCAGAAGCACATCCGCGTCCTCGAGACCGTCGACGAGCGGAGCCAGCGCAAGGTGCAGCGGGTGCTGGGCGAGAAGTGGAACGACCAGCTGCAGCAGCCCCTGTCCCCCATGTCCTTCCAGGACCGCGAGCGAAACGTGTCCCACGCGGCCATGGAGCTCGAGCGGCCGTCGACGGAGGACGCGAGGAAGCCGCAGCGGCGCAGGGTCGGCCTCCGCCAGTTCGGCGGGCTGCGGCCCCCCAGCGAGCTCATCGCCTCGGACCTCACCTCGTACTTCCCCGACCACGCGCGCGAGGACATCGACCGGACCGCGCGCCTCTCGATGAGGCGCTCGTCCCGCATGAGCAAGGTCAACAGCCGGCTCAGCGTCGCCTCGAGCCTCAGCTTCGCCTCGAGCGTCCAGGACGCACCGCCCATCCCGACCATCGCCGACTCCTGGCTCAACGGCGGCGGCACCCGCGTCGCCAAGCTGCGGTCCGACTCGCAGGGCCGGCTGCCGCAGGGATACAACCGAGACTCGATCGCGTCGTCGATGCTCGACACCCTCCAGGAGGAGTCGCCGGTCGAGCCGGACCGCAAGTCGTACGTCTCCTTCACCGAGAGCGGCTCCGACACGGCGGCCGTCGGCAACGTCGAGATGGAGGGCAGCGGCACGCTCACGAGCTACTACGAAGGCAACCACTCGAACGGGTCCGGCTCCTTCCAGGAGCTGCAGCAGGCCCTCACCGACGACGGCGAGGAGGTGGACGAGGAGCTCGAGAGCTTCCTCGCCGGCGAGTCGTGGGACGACAACAAGTGGATGAAGGGCGCCCTCATCGGCCAGGGCTCCTTCGGCTCCGTCTACCTCGCCCTCCACGCCGTCACGGGCGAGCTCCTGGCGGTGAAGCAGGTCGAGGCGCCGGCGCCCGGCGCCAACAGCCAGAGCGACAACCGCAAGAAGAGCATGATCGACGCGCTCAAGCGCGAGATCAGCCTGCTGCGGGACCTGCGCCACGCCAACATCGTCCAGTACCTCGGCTGCAGCTCCTCGGCCGACAAGCTCAACATTTTCCTCGAGTACGTCCCCGGCGGCTCCGTCCAGACGATGCTCAACTCGTACGGCGCGCTGCCGGAGCCGCTCGTGCGGAGCTTCGTCCGCCAGATCCTGACGGGGCTCTCGTACCTCCACGACCGCGACATCATCCACCGCGACATCAAGGGCGCCAACATCCTCGTCGACAACAAGGGCACCATCAAGATCTCAGACTTTGGTATCTCCAAGAAGCTCGAGGCCTCGAACCTGCTCGCCGGCGCCGGCAGCAACAAGCACCGACCCTCGCTGCAGGGGTCCGTCTTCTGGATGGCGCCCGAGGTGGTGAAGCAGACGTCGTACACGCGCAAGGCCGACATCTGGTCCCTCGGCTGCCTCGTCGTCGAGATGATGACGGGCAGCCACCCGTTCCCGGACTGCAGCCAGCTGCAGGCCATCTTCAAGATCGGCGGCGGCAAGGCGGCGCCGACGATACCGGAGACGGCGAGCGACGAGGCCCGCGACCTGCTTCGCCAGACGTTCGAGCTCGACTTCAACCTGCGTCCGAGCGCCGACGACCTCATGCTGCACCCGTTCCTCAGCCCCATCACCTGAGACGCCTTTTCTTCTTCTTTCGACCCGACACGTACCCTTTTCTTAATGCAACTTACCGCGCGCGGCCGGGCAGGCACCCGGCCGGGCAACCCGACGCTGCGTCGACGGGCGGCGCGCAAACTGGCGACGGGCAGCCGCGTTTAATGGTAGACGGCGCCACCGGAGTGGATGGGCCGACGACGACGACGACGACGACGACAACGACGATGGATGGGCGGCCAGAGTTTGGGGGAAGTTTTCCACGGAGGATCGGTTGCCAATGATGGACGAGATGAGGCTTCACCGACGACGCTCGAGAGATGTGTATTACATACCTAGTCACCAACCACCTAGCTAGCATGTACATTAGCGAGTAATGACTTTACGATTACCAACTCGTCACTTCCTCGTTCGCGTGACGTGTGATCTCGGGTCGTGACTTGGTGTGACATTTGTCATCTGCAGCTGTCTTGACGAGGGCGAAGTGCACGCGTGCGGTTTGCCCAGCAGCGTATTGGGGTACGGACGTCGCTTCTTGTTCCGGGGAAGCACGCCGCAGAACCAGTGCATGACACTGTCTGCCACTGTGAACGGGCAAATCGGAACCTACATGTGGTGAGGAGGTGGCGAGGAGGCGGCGAGGATGGCGGCGTTGGAAGAGGCCTCCGCGGCCTGCAAGGCTGGGGCCCCTGTCGCCAGAGCCTTGGTGTCAGCCCATGCTAAGCAATGGCGGTGGGTGTCGTCGGCCCTCGGACGATGCTTCATCATTGACAAATTACTCGCACTCCTACCCATACCTATCCAGCCAGACCTACCCAGACCTACCCAGACCTACCCAGACCTACTTATTCCTACTCATACCTGCCGTCCCTTCCATCCCTCCTCTCGGCCACACCCACTTCCAACCGTTTCCACTCTGTCGATCGACGGGCACGGCGTCCCGATGAACGAAATGCGCTGCCGCCCTCCCGCAGACGAGGCCGAGATGGATACGTTCGAGGACAGCCAGCGGTCGCAGGACAGTTTCATGACGGTGACGCAGGAGAATAGACACGAGATCCTCTACTTTGCGTACGGCAGCAACCTGTCGACCGAGCAGATGCGGCAGCGGTGCCCTCACTCGACCCCCGTCGGACTCGGCTATCTCGATGGCTGGCGATGGATCATCAACGAGAGGGGCTATGCCAACGTCGTTCAGCAGCCGGCAGCAGAGCCGGCTTTCTCCGGACCCGAGGGCAGTGACCGGGTGTACGGCCTGCTGTATCTGCTGCCGCCGCGGGACGAGGGGAGCCTGGACGCGTGCGAAGGCGTGCCGTGGGCGTACGAGAAGATGCGCTGCGACTACATTCAGTGGGCGGGCCGGGAAGAGTACGGCATCGGCAGCGGGCGAGCGACGGCCTTGGTCTACGTCGACAGGAAGCGCGTGGCCGAGGGTCCGCCGAGGGAGGAGTACGTGCAGAGGATGGAGAGGGGAATCGAAGATGCCGTGGAGAACTGGGGCCTCGATCGGGCGTACGCCGATCGTGTCATGAGGAGACACTGGAGGGCCTGAGCCGTGAGTGGGCGGCGAGCATGCACACGCAGAAAGCTACAGCTATCATGAGGGAACCAATACAAGTGAGCAGCGGAATATCTGAGAGACAGTCGCGTGAGGTCCACCAAAGATGATGAGCTTCACGACATTATTTGTGAAATGTTGGTACACGGAGTATAAGTAAGTAATTATTTAGTAGCTGTCCAATTGTACAGTAGTTGTGCATTGTAGTTGTACTTATGACATGTACATGAGTACTTACTGTACTCTGCCTCGGATGGACGTTCTCCGTAATCCGTACCTGCCGCCTGTTAGCTCGTCGGATGACTGCACCGAACCGAGCGGGAAGGCACGACCCATCTCGAACGCCACATGAGGTCATCGAGTTGAACTTTCCTGCCGAGGCAACTGCCCCTCCTCTCGCCTTCCTCATCCCTACTCCGTCCTTCACCGAGGAAGGTATGGATTGAATCGCATGCGAGGCAAGGCGGTAAAACGAAACGCCGGCCCGATCGTCACCTTGGCGGTCTCACTCTTCACTTCTTGACACAGTATTCGGAGATGTGGGTTGCGTACACGTTGTGCTCGCACGTCGCCACCGCCACGGCTACCTGCTCTCTTCTTGTCCGAACGAGTCCCTTCTCCGACGCCCAACCTGGCATGACCGCCGTTGCCCTTCGCCTCGGGGCCCGGCCAAGGCGCCTCCCCTTTGCCTTCACCAGTCGGGCCATCCACAGCCGCAGCTTTCCAGCCTGGTTCGTCCGCGGCGGCACCTCCAACGGCCTCGTCATCCTTCGCTCCGACCTACCCCCCGAGCCGCGCTGGCCGGACGTCCTACCTCCAGCCATGGGTTCGCCGGACCCGCACTTCGGCCGTCAGCTTGACGGTATCGGCTCCGGCCTCTCGTCCACCTCCAAGGTCATCGTCCTTGCCCCGCCCTCGAGCGCCGACGTCGACGTCGACTACACCTTCGTCCAGGTCGGCATTCGCGACGGCCGTCTCGACCTCGCCGGAAACTGCGGCAACATGTCGGCCATGGTTGGTCCCGCCGCCTGGGATCTCGCCCTCGTCCCTGCCGCTCGGAAGTCGGCGCTCGTCACCGCCGACGACGACTGTGGCCATCGCTGGGCCGAGCTGCGCTGCCTCAACACCAACACGAGCAAGGTCGTCGTCTCGCGTTTCCGGATCGACGGTGATCCGCCATCGTACGCCCCTCGTGGCGACTTTGCCATGGACGGCGTGCCCGGCACCAACTCCCCCATCACACTGCGATTTGTCGACCCGACCGGCGCCAAGACCGGTGCCGCGCTACCCACGGGGAACACCGTCGACGTGCTGGAGCTGCCGAGTGGAGAGACGGTGAAGGCATCCCTGATCGACGTCGGCAATCCGGGCGTCTTCGTCTCCACCCAAAGCCTTGGTCTCGACCCCACCGAAGCCTCCTCCCTCACGCCGTCGTCGATCGATACGAACGCGCCCCTCAAGGCCCACCTCGACACCGTCCGCCGCGTCGGCGCCTCCCTCATGGGCCTCGATCCCGACACCGAGAGCGTGCCCAAGATTGTCCTCCTGTTCCCGCCGGCTGACACCCCAGCCGACGTCGACATCCGCTGCCTCGCCATGTCCATGGGCCAGCCGCACAAGGCTATGCCCCTCACCTTGGCGCTGTGCCTCGCCGCCTCGGCCCATATCCGCGGCACCCTGGCGGCCGGGCTCATGATGCAGCGCGGAAAGACGGTTCAGCGTACCCTCACGCTGGCGCATCCAAGCGGGAGGCTCCCTGTCGGGACCGTGGTGAACGGCGGGCGCATCGAATCGGCCGAACTGCTGAGGACAGCCAGGGTTTTGATGAAGGGCCGTGTTTGCTACTAGCTGCATCGCCATCGCAGGCAAGGACGGAAAGTATTACTAGAATATATATAGAACTAGAAGCATAAGGGTGGAGCATGTAACCAGTTACTTTGCCATGAGTCTTCTCCCCAGGGCAACGTGCCTCGTATCATCGGCCTATGCATTGTGTGCTTTAGCCTCCCCACCTAGATCGCACGTATCCACTACGTCTTGCGTAGCATTCGTTCGCCACGAGTGGCCAGCTCTCGTCCGTTCTTGCCCGTCATCGTGCTTGACGACGAAAGGCTGAAGTGAAGGCTCACATGACGGGGCAGTTGTCCTTGTTTTCCGACCACGCGAGCCTCGCGTACGGAAGCATGAAATCTGCACCCCCGTTAGCTGCTGATGGGAAACCCCGACCGATGACAAACCATGGGGTTGCCTACCTTGGGACGAAAAGTTGCAGTCCACGTAGCACTGGACCATTTCGTGCGTGTAGCCGGCGCCAAGATCATTCAGGACGAGTTTCTCGATGCTGAGAGCCGTTAGTCACAGTCTCGAGTCTGGGGGAAATGGTACGGACAAGTCGAAAAAGACGAGATCCACCGTCTCCGGGTCGCTGCCGTCGTCGGGGAACGACGCCCGCGTCTCCCAGTAAGGCGGAATCTCGTAGCTGGGGATCTCGGAGTGCTCCGTGTCATCGCCTGCACATGTCAGCCAAGTCTGCGACGATGCATCAATTGCCAGTCCAAGAAGCATGCAGGCGTACCATCAGTGCCCCAATCGTCCGTGGTGGTATAGCCTGGGACGACAATCTCCTGGCGGCGCACGACGCCCCGCGTCTCGCGCATGTCACGGCGACTCAGGTAGCCGAGAGAAGGGTCGGTGCAGGAATCGAGGGGATTCGCCATCGAGGCAAGTTCTCGCTTGGCCACAGGACCGAGGTTGAGTCTGATGGTCGTCGTCGTCAGCTGCTTCGTCGGCCAGTTGACAAGGCGCAAAACTCACTTGCGAATGACCTGGGAGGCCAGCTTGAAGGGGACGTCGGGAATGTAGAGGAATACGTCGCGGAAGGGTGAGACGATGAAGTTGTCGTCGTACGTGAAGGGACCTTTGTGAAGGTCGAAACGGATGGCGCCCGTGTTGGCGAGAATGATCCGGGGTTTGTCGGCACGGGTCTTGTTGACGACCATGGCAGACATGGCGGGGGACATGAGGCCGGTATAGATGTTCTTGTTCAAGTCTTCCATGGGCGCACAGGACATGCACCAGTCCTGGGGCGCGCAGCCGGCGACGTCGCCGAGCTTCAGGACATGGCGCGTCTTGGAGATTTTGTCGGTGACCTTCTTGCCGGCACGGCGATCGTAATGGAGTTCGTGGCTGTTGGAATGATAGATGAACGTCTTCCGGTTCCAATCGAGGTAGCGGCGAGAGTAGAGGAAAGGGGACGTCGAGTTGTCCAAGGCCGGCCGTGAGGGATGGAGGGAACACCGAGGCTTCTCGGACCCATCGAAGGCGCTGTTGGATTCGTCGAAGCCCGTCATGGAAACCCAGCCGAGGGTTTCGCAGTAGCGACCGGAGGCGATGGCGACCGACGACTCGTCGTAGACGGCAAAGTCGCGAACGTGGGAATGGCCACCGAAAATCTGGATGGGCGTCTTGGGGTGCACCTTGCGGATTTCATCGAAGACGAGCTTGAAGGTGCTGACGGGGTTGCTGGGGTGGGCAGGATTGTGGCCGAAGAGGATGAACATGTCGATGGGGTCCTTGGTGGTCAAGGCATCCAAGAACCAAGGCTCCTTGATCATGTCTTGGGCCTTGAGGATGATGGATGCGTTCGAGTTCCCTGCGTCGTACGCATTAGGGGCCGTTGCTCGGTCAAGAAAGGAAGCAAGCAAGACGACAAGCACGCGCGCATGCACACGCACACGCGTGCGGCAGAAGGGGGCGGCACGCTCGGGAATGACTCACTAACAAAGTCGAAGAGCACACCAAAGGCCATGACGCGAAGGCCGTGACGGGTGGTGAAGTAGCGGTGCGTCTTGCCGACGTACTCGTGCTGGCCGGACGTCTTGTTCAAGACCTTGACGTTGGAGGTGATGTACCTGTCTCCCCATCTGCGAGCGTACTCGTTGAACATTTGATAGGAAACCTCGGATACGTAGAGCTCATGGTTGCCTGAAGGGAACGGGTCAGAGACCGTTTGTCGTGCCGGGCGAGGAGTTCTCGGAGGGTAAGAAAGGAACGTACCGATGGTGAGCAAGTCATACTCGAGCTCATCGAAGATGGGCATCGACATGGTGCCATCGATCGGGGTCGCATCCGAGAGGCCGTTGCCGTCGTGAAGGTCGCCCGTGTCGATGAGGAGGAGATCGACGCCTCTCTTGGCAGCGGTACGCTTCATGCGACGGGTAAAGGTAACGAAGTCACCCCAGTCGGCGCCATAGTTTTTCTCCTTGAGGTGGCCCTCGAGCCACCCGTGGGTGTCGGTCTGAGGAACGTCGCTCGTCAGCCTGGCGATTCGCAGCGATGGTAGCGACTGGGTCGACAGCCTCTCCGTCGCCAACAGGGAAGCCGTCGACGATGACGATGGGAGAGAGAGAGACTCACGGTATGGAGAAAGTTGACCTGCCCCCATTCCAAGGGCCCCTTGGGTCCGTAGGCGGCGTGAGGGACGCCCGGCTGCATGCGCTTCACCTGGCGAACATGCTCGACCGCGTTCGTCGGGCCGTAGCAGGAGTCGCTGTCGCCGCAGGCCAAGACGCCCGTCAGCAGGGCCGCAAGCCCGCCGACGAGGGCGAGCGAGTGCACCATGTCGTCCTGTCCGGGGTCCTCTGGGAAGACCTTGATGGACGTTGATCAAATTTGATCAAAGTTGATCGACCGTGATCGACCTGGGCCGATCAATTGCGTTGGCGAAGAACGAAGAGTTTTGGTGCTGTGACGTGCTGACCGTCTCGTCGTCTGCCCGGCGGCTGGCACACCTTTTGTTCTCGAGGCCCCGGATGGGTCCCAGCTTCATGATCCCATCGTCGGCGGATCCTGAACACTCCACGGTTGCATTATAGTTGCCATCACGGAGGAACTCGGGCATCCTCCTACAGTACGTCGGTACCTTTCCATGTATTTGCTCAAGTACTTGTACTTGCTACTTACACACGCATCGACGCACTTTGTACACGAGCAGGTAAGCGGGCGGGTGCGGATGCTGATGGGCAAATTGCACTTGCCTACTACAGTAGCTAGGTACTTGCTGCATTTTGGCATGTGTTAGGGTTCGTGTACATGTACCACGCAGTACGGAGCACCGTAGGTCGGTGTGCGGGAGTACAAGGAGATACTCGAGGTGATTGAGCATGATGCGCGAATGCGTAGGTGCCTGCATGCTGATAGTGTTGCCGGCATGTACCGAACTTGTACTCGTCGTGACAGGTGCACACGTAGGAGTACTCCTACCGTACTCGTACATGCACGCCAAAGCAAGCAAGTACTGTATTCCGTACTCCGTACTTGCTCCCGTCCTGGTTGTATTCGACTCGTGTGCTGCTACGCCGTAGGAAGAATCCATGATCCCACCATCGGGCGGCGGCCTGGTCGTTGAATGGCCATATTCCATCCACTATCATGGGGTAACTCCACAGGCATGAGTAGCACGACCGTTGGAGGAGCAAAATCCGACTCGTACAGTTAGGTACAGCCCTCCTCCGAACGCTGGTAGGAAATGGGCCATCTCCACCACCGTTCCCACACTGACAGCATAGGCAGGTCGTCAAAACCGGTCCATCGGGAATCCCTGGCCTACTTGGCAACGGTAAGCGACAGGGATTCCTGTACGTCGAATGGGAGAGGCAGACAGCGGGCGGCTGAGACGGCGGGGCACCATGGGACCGACCTTGGCGCCGACGAAGATTTGCGACGGACCTGTCGGCGACAATTTTCCTCGCACCAATTTGTTTCCGAACCGATTCCTCCATCCCACCAGTCCCGACGGGAGGATCTAACTGCGACGCGAGACCATGTGCTATTCCCGGCGACGCTTCCCACGAGGCAAACCATGACACCGTCCGTCGCAGCGATTCGACCACTGCTCGCACCATCTGCTGCCAATATGCTTATTCTTCGCCATTTCTACACGGACAAGCACGGCACGCCTAGCCGGTAGGCTTCGTCCCCTTCCCAACGTCATGCGGCTCGCCGAAGGAGTGCCGTTCGGACCTACAAGTAGCACCACTCGGCCGCAGGTTCTGCCGCGTGTGGAGAAGCGAAGCTGCTGTTGCCACGCTGCATGACGTCGTACTCGCACTATGCTCGTACTGTACATTGCCCGGGTGAGGAAATAGCATGTACGGGGATACTAGGTGGTGACATGCATGGTGGGCGGTCGGTCGATGGATGAGAAAAATCGCGTTGTCATGGCCTTGCTTGCTTTTGAGTTTTCTCGTACTCGTACTCGCCACCGAGAAAAGACGATTGTACGGAACACTCCGAGATTATGGTTGGGCACATGTCTTTGCACAGTCTTGTAATTACGGAGTGCATGTGCTGACGAACCATTCATCCCAGTACCATGTAATACGTACCAAGCCAAAAATCCAAGTACGATACGGAATATTACGGAGGAAGCACAACGCACTCGCAAGTGTGTTCTCGTACGTCCCAATGTTGCATTTGCTATAATATTAATAAATAATAATACTTAATACTTGGTTCGAAGAGGTACCTATGTACCTACATTATAGTCGATAACGGCGTAGCACCATGGAACAAAATGAATCCTCACGTGACCATGGGCATCTTGTCGGTCAGGTGACGATGCCTTTTGCAGCACCAGCGACGCATCGCCGACGCAACCTCGAAGTGCTTGCCTGCTCCAGCGAGGTGGTGCTTGTTCCAGGAAGTACTTACAGCAGGACAGTACATTGCGATTTCTCGTACATGTACTCCGGTAATTATCCCTCCGCAAATGCAGATTAGGACATGCTTCTCGGACAAAGGAGTCTTGTACACAGTTTAAGCATCAAGTATACTTGTGCACCTAGGGCATGACCTACAACAAGTAAGCACTTATTATTATTGATTTTGTACGGAGTAGGTACATGCATTTCACGTGCAACTACTCCGTACGGAGCACGGAGAATTACATGTGCTCCGTATTGGCTTCTTGTACTCGGCACATGTACTGTACACCTACCTACAGTACGTACATAAGTACTAATGGAGTACATGTACTTACGGAGTACTCCGTACGGAACGTACAGTTATTAGTATATTGGCTTGGGCAGTTCTCTGTACTGTATAGCACTGCATGTACCTAAATGTACATTTTTGTGTTTGCTTATTCCCGTCTCTCGTATGCGATCGTCCCGAATTCCTACGAAACCTTGGCCAGGCGCACTGACCCGTTCGTTAATATGACATGTATTACATTACCTGTAAGTAAGTAGGTGTACGGAGTACTGTACTCCGTAAGTACGTTGTACTCCGTACCCCGTGCATCTACATCTACATGTAAGTACATGTACGGAGCACAAGTACATACTGGTCTGTCCTCATATGGCTGTCGAGGGGTAATAATTACAGTACAGACTGCATACACGCAAAGGAACAAGTGTTACTCCGGAGAGGAACAAGTAAAGCACGGAATAGGTCGCTCGGTCTGTCATCGTGCATTCTCCTCTCGCATCTATTTCCCTCGATACACCCATGCAATGATGATGATGACCTCTTCTGCAATGGACAACATGGTATTATTTTCCGATCGTCCCTGATGGCGCCATTGGCAGGTCTTTCCCAAACGGCACCATGTCCAATAACAAATGCCGGGTGACGTTGGCACACGTCGATGGAATGCAGAATGCCACGAAAACCACAGGCTCGCCCCCTGATTATAACAGCATGGACTGCGAGCACCTGTCGCGTCCACCCATGCGAGAATCAACGACTCTTGGCGTTGGAGCGGAGCCTTCCCGCATCTCACCCCACGTCACCACAATTGCTGCATCGAGTTTTGCCGGAAAACGCATACCAGACTGGCGGCCGTCGTCTGTCCTGTCCTTACACGTGCCGTCAAAATCAATCAGCATTGCGTCTGTCCCGACCGACCACCTGTCTTGACCGACCACCTGTCCCTACCGCCCATCCGGCCCAGTCGATGATTCGGCCATCTGTCCCAACAGTCCGTCTAGCGGCAGTATCGGCTGGGCGTCGCGAACAGCAAAGGGAGTCGAGTGAAAATACTAAATACTAGTACCGACAAAACTATTGGTATTATTATTGTTGTTTGATTTAAAAATAGACGCCGGCGCCATGCATCCAAACTTGGACGACGCCTGTCCACAAGAAGCCCCGAGGGCCCCTGATGCTCGTCTCGCCCGCACTGGCGATGGGAAATCCGAGACTCTTCACCAAGTCCCCCTCCCTCTTGTGCCTCTCTCAAGCTGCTCGCCGGCCATAGGAATGAAGGGAGACCGCACTAGAGGGCGCCGCCCGCGAATGGACCACCGCCGTTGGACGATAACTACCGACGGCGCACCCCCCCGAACATGGACACCTTCAGTCGTCCAATCCCATGAGACGGACGGCGGAGAAGAATGCGTCGCCGTCAAAATGGCAAATTCCTGTCGGATCCAACCATATCTTGGCGCGACTCCTTGCTGAGCCTTCAGGAAACGCGTTCAAGGTGTCCAAGGCTCACGTGTCGGGGGCGAACAGTGAGTGACCAGCGGCATGGCCGGGAATGGCCCCAATGTCAGTCGTCACGAAAGTCTCCCGCCGCCGGTTGCAGGAGCCTTCATTATGATGTCCTGCATACTTGTCGCCGTTTGTGCGTGAGACATGCATGCACTCGTACGCACGCAAGGTGTGTGTACCTGTACAGCTGCGAGTAGACTTACACAATGCCTCCCGGCTCTCCCAACCACGTGCTTGCGCTCGTAAACAGCGCCGATCAGCAAGTCCCCCCAAACGAGACGATGTATAAGAGACAGGAGTCGACCCGGCTCTCAACTGCCGCCTGATCTCGCACATCTTCGCCCCCCTTGCCCCTGCACCGTCGACGTTCGTGAAGGCGCCTTCCTCTGCCGGTCTTTACCTTGTCCATCCTTTTGCTTTCAGATCACTCCTTCCAACATGAAGTTCTATATTCCATTCCTCGCAGCTCTCGCCGTGGCTGCGCCACTCGAGGTAAGAAGCGTTCCTCGACTGCTGAATCGGGCGGAGATTTCTGACTTTCCATCATCAGAAGCAGCTCAAGGCTCGGACGCCGGGCACTCTCAACTTGGGAAACACCCTGACCCAAGCCCTCGGTGCCGTCGACCTGAAGAAGGTGCTCAGCGATGTCGGGCTCAAGGACGTGAGCCAGTTGGACGGCCTCGAGAAAGGCACTGGTGCCGTCGACAAACTCCTCAAGTCGCTCACCAAAAGCCTTTCGAGTCTCACGAAACAGGTCAAGGAAGCGATCAAGAAGGCGGTCGGCAAGGGAGGCGTCTTGTCCGGTCTCGTCGCCCAGCTCGACCCGACCGATCTCGGCGTAGGAGAGAAGCAACAGCTTAGCCTGCTCTTCGGCGACGGCGGCCTTCTCAGCCGTCTCCTCAAGAACCCGAAAATCACGACATACGACGACGCCGACAAACTGCTGTTGAGCGGCCTTCTAGGCGACAACGGTCTCTTCGGTCGTATTCTCAAAGGCCTCAAACTCACATCCCTGTCGGCCGAGGACCAGAAGAAGGTAACGGACCTGTTGGGCCCAGACGGTGCCGTCAGCCGCCTGGTCGCCAGCCTCCTCCAGCAATTAGCTGCGACTCAAGTGAAGGTTGGATCAACCACGCAGTGAGCCGTGATGGAGTTTGAAGGGAGTTTCGGAAGGTATACGGGGGAGAGATTTGACCATTCACCCATTCAGGCGTTCACGCATTCACGAGCCGTCTGCTCTTCGTAACGATACGGTAAGAAAGTATATAGACACCGCAAGGATTGACTTCAACTCTTCACGACGGAAACGAGAACCATGACATTTGTGTGTGAAACTCGCACACTTCTTGTATCGCATTTGAATTCGCACTGCACAACGCCTTGCGTCTGGTCAAACAATGCTATGATCTGGGTATAACGTAGTTCAATCTTGCCCGACTTGTCCTCGCCAATTTTGCTCCCCCCCCACCGTCCCTCTACCCTTCAGGCTGTCGGATGTATACAATCAATCTTCCATGGTTCCGAAAAATATATGACGCTGAGTTCCTCTCTTTTATACCCCAAAAAATGTGCCAAAAATGCGCTCCATTCTCGGCCTTCTCAACTTGATTCCTTCTTAATCGCGGGGACGAGAGATTCGAGCCTCGCCACCTCCTTGACCAGTTCGCGGTTCTCCGACGCCATCTCGAGGAGCTTCTGGGTGGCGAGGTTCAGGACAGCACCCTTGCTTGGGGCGCGCGAGGTGGCGAACTCGTCATCCTTGGGCACCATGGTCTGCAGGACGGCGATGAGGCGCACAAAGTGGTCGTTCAGTCGCATCCTGTAGTTCTTCTCAATCTGGTTGTGGCAGCTGCGGGAACGACCCTTGCGCTTGGTGATGGAGTCGTGCGAGTTGCCAATCATGGACCGGGGCGACGGGCTCCGGTGGGAGTGCTGGCTGCGATTGCTCTCCGAATCGGTCGAGGCGTCCGCGGCGGGCGAATGGACCATGTGTCGCAGGCCGGCGCCGTGCCTTCGGTCGTGCTTGCCGTGGGCGTCGGGTCCGGCTGGCCAGTAGGCGTCCTCGCCTCCTTGCTGTTGGACGGAGCCGTAGAAGGGATGGGCCGGTTGCTGGAAGAAGGCCATGGGCATGTCGGCCGAAGGCTCCGTCCTCGTCACGAGGCTGTAGTGCTGGCTGGCGGAGAGATTGACCTGAGCCGCGTCGAGGGAGACGACGGCAGAAGGGGGGCACTCCCCCTGGGCCTCGGTGCTCTGCCAAGACATGGACATGTCCTGACCTTCAAAGATGAAGGGCGGAAGAAGTGCCTGCGCACTGGCGAGTGCTGGGTTCGGCGTCCTTGGGAACGTGTCCTCGGGCGAGTCATAAACCATCTGCTCGTGGACCCTTGTCAGCGCCAACCGTTGCGTCGTCTTTGCATCCCTTCCACGGGCCGCATGACACGTACCTGACCGGAGTCTGGGGTGAGGTCGCTGTCCCACCAGTTCATGGCGGGCTCCGTCTTCCAGTCTAGACCCATCTCCTTCTGCTGCTCGGCTGGAGCTGAAGTTGGTTTGACGGAAGGAGAGTGAAGGAAGGACGGGTGGGTTGGCGACGGTCTGTTTGTGCTTGTGTCTGCTGTCGCTGATGGTTTGTCTGAAGGTCTTGTTGATGGGAGAACTGATATATACGATGTGTTGTGTTGTGTTGTGATGGGATGTGATGGGATTGGAGAGGATAGGTGGGATTGGGATGTGTTGGTTTGGATGACTGGATGATTATGGATATGGCATGGCCATGCAATTGGGAGCGGCAAGCCTTTTATGTACGGACGACGTCTCGGTGCAGGATGTGGTGGCATAGATTTTTGCTTCACATTCGTCATAGCTCCCTGAGCTCGCAGTTCAAGGTTCATGGTGGTGATATCCAAGGGAACGGAACGGCTGGCCACATGTAACGTTTGGTAAGGTTCGGCGTAGTCGTCACCGAGTGGTCGTGCCACCGGTCAAGTCGTGAGCCACACCGTGCCGAGGCTCAAAGCCTCAAAGGTACACACTCGGCGACCAAGGAGCGTGGCACAAGGCCGAGCCCGAGAAACCGGTCTGTCAGAAGTGATGTCAGAAGGCAGGGCAGCCGACTGCCGGGGAGGGAGGGGGGGGGCGGGTCGGGGGGTTCCCCAGGTTCCACCGTTCCTGCTGGGAGGTTACCGTGACTCGTTCGTATGGGGTAGCCGTCGGCGTCGGTCGAGCTGAGCGTACGTAGGGTGGGCAACGGATCGAGAGGAGAGTTTGGCGGGCTGTCAGCCGGCTCTCGCCTCGCCGCTCTGTCCATGCCCTCCGTGTCGGTGGCTGTCGCTGGCCAACCGCGTCCGGTCGAGGAGGAGACGGGGCCCCCGCCAGGCGTCGACTCAGCCTCGAGCGTCATCCGGGTCTCGACGAGTCAACGTCGATGCCACGATTCCGTGCCCTGTGGGGTCGGCCGCCGAGAGAAGCGCATTTTGCCTTTGACGGCGTCGGGGAGAGGGCAACCTACCGACGTAACCTTTTCCCAGCACCGCGGAGCGGGCTGCTTGGGGAAGCCGGTGGTGGGGACGAAGCTTTGCTCTAGCTCGTGCTCGTGGCAGTCGGTTGCACCGGTCCTCGAAGCCGTCGACGGCGCCGGCGCCGGAAACCCCGATGGCGAGGCGTAGGACCTGAGGCGTAGGACCTGGGGCGAAGAGCCGGGCTGTCGGGTAGGTGGCGGCGGCTGAACTACTCTCGTTGATTGACTCTCCATCAGGGCAAGATCGTGAGACGGCGTCGTGGAGGAGGACAGCTTTGGTCCCCAAGCCCAAAGCCACCAGACGCCGTTCCATCCTTTTCTTTTTTTTTTGGCTTTACTTTTCCCTTTTCGCCTGTTTGGTGTTAGTTTTTTTTATTTGACACTGGGACGTGGAAGGTGCAAAGGTGGGAAGTGGGAAACGGCAAGTACGTCGGCACGGAAGTCGGAGCGAAGAAGTTGCGATGCGGGAAAGACGAACCGCCCGTGCGATGATGTCATTCTTTATTACACTGCCTTTTCGCAGGCGCAGGGGTATCACGCTACAACCATGACATTATCATTCTGTCACATCGTCACATTTGCCAATTCACCTCGCTCCTCCAACATTCCTCTCCGTCGCCGCCCCCCTTCCCTCCTTTCCCTCTTCCCTCTTTTCCCCCTTCCATCGATCGTAGGATGCATGACGCTGCGAGAAACAACGTTCGTGCTACTGCGTCCCGGCGATTGTGGTAACGGCGATGGACGATGCTAGTCCAACGCCCACGGCCTCGACGGCGTTTGCTCGTCCCGTCTCTTCGGTTTTGGTTTTGGTTTTGTCGCTCTTTTTAGCTTTGCCTCCGCCTCCCATGCGTCTGCTTCCACCGGTTTCCCAACACGGAGCCCCGCGTCGCCCTTGCTCCCGTCGTGCATCGTCGAAGAGGGCAAGGGCAGTCAGTCAATCGTTGACGCCTCAACGCCGCCATTCCTCCCGTCACGATGCATCGGTAAACGGCTGCCTTAGTCCCCGTCCTTGGCGGGCGCAAACTTTTCGGTGAAGCCTGGTCCTGCCTTGACGTTGCAGGTAAGAGGAGTGTGCAGCATGTGCTTGAAGTCTTCCAAGCTGAAGCTCTGACGCCGACATGGCGCTGGTTGCCAGGCGTCGGTGCAAGACATGGCCAATTGCGTGCACGGTTGAGGGTGCAGCTGGCGATCCCGATGGGCTGGCTGTCCCGAGCGATCGGTAGCTTTTTTCCAAAAGATGCTGTTCATGATACTGAATTGGGTGGTTGGATCTCTTGGTTACTTTGCTTGTTGTTTTGTTTCTTTGCTTGATCAAAGTGGTGCTGTAGTGGTTTGTTTGTCGTTGATTTGTTGTGGATGTGCAACCGTCAGCATCCTCTCGCCTTGGCCGCGTTTAATACCCGGTCCTCGTCCTGCCCTCTCGTGATGGGCGGCGAGATCCGGGAGCTGCCCCCGCCGATGCCGCCCGAAGTAACCAGTTTGTCAGGCCACCCAGGCCCCCCCCCCCCCCCCCCTCGGTGACCCTGAGCACCTGTCAAGGCCAAGGTACAGCAGTACGGTACAGCGTACTAGTCGGCACTTGGCACGAATGCTCGCTGTACCTACTGGGTACCTACAACTACTTGCGAGATTTCCGTCCCTTGTCCATGCCACATGTACATGGCACGTACTCGCGCTGTATATGGTGATTCGTTCACGCATTCTGTTACACTTGCCCATGCATGTACCTACTGGCCGTTGGCTCGCGTGTAAACGGACATGCAATAGTCAATAGTTTGTGCATTTTGGGTCAAGACTCGATGGAAAAACGGTCGTCAGTCCGTGACCTACTCTGTTGCGGCGCATGCTGGTAGGCGCCTTGCAGCGTCGAATGTTGGCCTTGCCCGGCTGCTTCAGTCTCCGATGAGGAGGAAGACGCCTCCTCGTGTTTGGCCGAGTTTCCCTAATATTCACATGCGATGGCGAAGAGCTGCACCGGCGAGGAGGGGCGCCTCGTCAGGTCGAGAGAGGATATCGGTCGCCGGATCGGAAGCTAGCGAGTGACGACGAACTTCTGATAGGTGCCCTGTAGCGATTGGCGATGCCACTTTCGGAGCATCGGCCGTTTTGCCGGGCGACGATTGGTCGAACCTCTCGACGCAAGTCACATGACCTCCGAGGACGGCGAAATGCCAAGCCGGATCGAGATGGCAATTTGTGGGGAGTGGGACCATGTTCGCTTATCTTTTGTCACTCGATGCAGGCGGAGTGGGATGCGGAGTTCCCGTAAGAGGGCGAATATTGCAAGTAAGTACCGACAGGTCAGTACTACCGTACAGTAAGTACTTGCAACTAAGTACATCGCTTTAGTACCTGTACTCCGTACTCCGTACACCGACAAGTAAATCTGCGCCTGTACAGGTAAAGTGAGTTCACGGATCGACGGTGTACAGGTAAGTAAGTTCACGATTCGACGACTAGCAAGCGCGAGCGAGTTCTGTTGGGAGGAACGCAGGTAGGAAGGTACGTAGGAAGTAGAAAGGTCAAGTACGTGTGCAGTACCATGCACGCAGGAAGGTATGCAGGGAAGGTACGCAGGATGATAGGCGGGTCGGTGCGCAGCAGGTGCTGCTTGCCTGGTGGCTGTCGACACGTTTGAATGGCGACAACTTCCTTTGTCATCGTGTTCGATCGGTCGTGGCCACACAGCCTGCTGTTCTTTTTTTCATCCTCCTTTCTCCGACGACTCCGTTGCCACGGCGGCCGAGTCCAAGGGGCCGCGTCAGCTGCGTGCTCCGTCCAGTCCCGCTCGACGACCCGCTGATCCGGCCGATGATCCGGTCGCGGCCGCGGGGCCCGGCGAGTATTGCATGCAGCAGCTCCGCCTCACTCGCAGCGCCCCAAACGCTTGTACCATGCGTTCAGCGGCTTGCCGTGGAACGTCACGTCACAACCGACACGACACGTCACGTCACGTTACCACGACAACATGCTTCCCTCGGTATCGATGACGGGCACATGGCAGTGCACCACGTCGAGCATTTGCACACGCGCCCATCTCCCTGCCATGGTGCAGTGCTCGGGGGGCTGGTGCTCTGCCCTGGTGCGTGCAACGGTGCCGCAGAACGCAGCCTTGGCAGTAGGTGAAGGAAAAGGCTTCCTTCCATTGGGTGAGCCGAATGACTGGTCCGATCAGGTTGACCTGCTCAGTAGTGATGGCATGACAATGGTCCCTATGCATGAGTCCGTGAGCAGGACTTCCCAATCCTCCTTCACGCAGGGAGTCGACGCTGGCCTTTTATACCAGAACGCAAAGCGTTGGCCCGTCGACGCGAGGACCGAGACATGGCTGCGAGCATCCATCCATTCCTCGCAGAGTTGTGGCGCAACGACTAACTGGAATATCAACGGCTCAGCATCCACAAATAGAAAGTCGTCGATCAATCATCGCAGAGCATTCGCCGAGCTATACCCTTCCCGGAGCCTGCGTTGCTCGCTCGATGCGACGACGGAGGAAGCTTGTCACGGTTTGGCAGTGGCATGGACGATTTCTTATGCCCATTAGGCTTATTCCGCAACTCAACAGCCGCAAAGGAGCAACGGCGGCATGTTCGTGCGATGTACATGGAAAAGCTACATGACGCATACGGGTGATTCGGTTTTGCGAAGCACGGGTCTGAATCCAGCGGATGGCAAGCCGGCGTGGCTGCCATGATATGCGCGCCATCTAGCTACAACCGGTGGCGATTTTCATGCAGCATCTCGTTCGGCCTTTCGCTTCGCTCCATCGGAGCAGCTACGGATCGAGGGTGATGCGGCCAGGCCGGTAGCCGAGCTGGTGGACGGTGCAAACTCACATGGGCTGGTGTCCGCCTGGGCCCTGTTCCATGGTCGGTGGCTGAAGAAAGCGTGGTCCTAGCACCTCAGGAGCCCTCTGCCTGCATTGAGCTGTCGACGCCCAATGGCGCCACCGCATGTCTGTCTCACCAGGGCCCGTCTTGTTCGTTGCTATTGTGCATGTATTGTGCATACACCTACCCGTCAACCAACCGCCTACATCCAACTTGATCGTCAGTCGTCGTCGTCGTCGTCTGGAAGCCGACTCTTGGTTCTGCAAGCCTAGATGCCGTCCGTCTGCGCCTCCGCAGGGTTTGGAAGTACGAGATGACGGATCTGAACACGACAAGTACAGACTCGGCCGCGTCGGCCAACGAGCCGGTCTACGTTCTTCCCGTCGTCCTCGGAAGCATCTTGCTCATCCTCGTCCTGTCCTTCTTCATCTGTTGGTAGGCACCACCCGCCCCCTCGACGGCTCTCCCACTGCCACGGCTTGCTTCTCTTGCCTGTGCAGGGCGCACCGCTGATGCGATCTCCAGGTACGGTACGAAGCGGCTCGATGCGTCGCACCGCAACGCCCGGACGACGGATGTGGAGGCGGCACAAAGTCGCTTCAGCCCATCCCGCCTCGACGAAGTGGCCGAGAGTCAGACGTACAAGCAGTGGAAGGAGAAGACGGAGCAAGCGTCCAAGACGACGTACAGCAGCTATCTGGTCTGGTGAGCTCCCGAAGAAGACCGGAACCCCTCGCCTGACTGGGGCCTCGGCTGACCTGCTTTCCAGCGTCATTTGCATAGAGACTCTGCAAGATCAAGATTTGGTTCGGCGCTTGCCGTGCGATCACATCTTTCACGCCGAATGCCTGCTGCGCTGGTTCACGAAGAGGCACGATAGCTGCCCGCTCTGCAAGGTCGCCTTCCTGTCGGAGGAAACGGCGGACGATGCAGCGAATACCACATGAGCAGGTCGAGGCGCTGGCCTCGCACGACATACTAAAAACATGGATGGTGAGCGGTATTTTCCCCGAGCGTGATTGCCGGGCCTGCCGCGTCGAAAGGCCTTATCGGCCACCGGCTGTATACACACCGATAGATGTATAAATTCTTTGGACGCCAGCTGGAGCAGCATTTCGAAGCGATATTGTTTCTGGCGGAGCTGCTGTTTCGCTGTCGCCGCCTTTGCAGGTATGGCTGCTTCCCGTTCATCCACGGACCTTTTGTCTCGCAGCACCATGCACATCCAAGCGCGACGCGACAGCGACACGACGGCAGCGGCGATGGCAATGATCGGATGGAGTGGGTGGCACCCCGGCTCGCTTCCAAATTGAAGTGGATAATGCATAGTATAATGACTACGCCCCGAGACGGCGGAGGATGTCAGGGGACAATCAAAAACGTCGAGACGTCGTTTGAGCTGCTTCGTGTCATGAGTGATGCCTAGGCTGGGCAACGTCGTCGCCTGCCTTTCTGTCATCGGCGGCCAGCTCGGATGATTGAGGAGGCAGATGAGGAGAGATGGTCATCATGGTACGTAATGGAAGCATGTTGTGAGTTTTCACGGAGCGTCTGTCGATGCAGACTCGTCTCCGGCCTCGACAGCGATTCTCGACAGCGAGACTGAATCCGACGCTGAGCCAGCAGAGAATGGGTTGGTCTGTCGATGTAGGCCGAGACAGGATTCGGCTATCGGAAGCTTTACGGTGAAACATATCCTCTGCTCTTTGTGCAGCGTATTTCTAGGGGTATGCACAAGATGCGACGGGTGAACTCCGAACGGTGTTGGTAATTGCGTTGGAATTACATGTCCGGAGCAGAATGTCTCAATTTGTCACCATCAGCACCGAGCCCGGCTCCACTGCGGGGGTGGGAATGGGCCGCACACAAACGACACCTCCGGCCGCGCCGCCGCCACGCGCCGCCGTCCCGTGCCTGATCCGTTCAGCTTCTTCCTTGCTTTCCTCGGGGATTCCGTCCTCATCTCGTCGTCGTCCGGGCATCCGAATCGGAACTCGTCGCTACGTCTCCGCGTCTCCGGCCTCGATCTTTTCAAGGACGGCACGCACGACCCTTGCTACCCCTTTTCGCGTCGCGTCGCCACGCCATCGCCGGCGAGTTCGGTGCCCTCCCTGACCGATCAACATGGAGCGGCAGCCCCAACATTCGTACTACCCCCCGGGTGTCTCGATTCCTGGCTGGGCGGCCGATGAAGCGGCCCGTCTGCGCCATGCGCCGGTCTTCGTCGGTGTCATCGTCAGCATCGCATCCGTCGTGTACCGCCTAGCGACGAGGAGATTATTCCGCCCTCGTCCCATCGACTGCGCCGCCGCCGCTTGGTTCTCCGTCTGTGAGCTTTCTTCCGCGCGGGGCCATCCGCTCTCTACGTCGCCGTTCTCTGTCAAGCTGACACCTGTCTTCCTGATAGGCGCCTTCTTGCATATCGTCTTCGAAGGTAGGGAAGGACCTCGCCGTCGGTTCCGTCATGATGACTCAAGGCTTCCCACGTGCTCGTTTCCTCGGCCGACGTCGCTCGTCTCCCCCATACTGATTGCTGGTTCATGCATCAGGGTATTACATTTACCATCGTACCGACATTGCCGGCCAGCAGAGTGCCCTCGCCCAGCTCTGGAAAGAGTACGCGCTCTCGGACTCGCGCTACCTCACCTCGGACGTCTTCACCGTCTGCATCGAGACCATTACTGTCGTGAGCGCCTTTCCATCCCCTTACCCTCTCCTCCCCACCGAATACATGCCTCGGATGCACCTCGTCCTCCCTCCCTTCTCATCCCTGTCGTCCGCTCGTTCAACATCAAAGCTAATGCCGTGCCTTTTCTTCTCCGCTCGCACGTACGCAGTATGTCTGGGGTCCTCTCTGCCTGCTCACCAGCGCCGCCATCCTCGGCGACTCACCCTTCCGCCACGTCAGCCAAGCCGTCGTCTGCACCGCACACCTCTACGGCGTCGCGCTCTACTATGCGACGAGCTGGACCGACTACCGCTTTCACGGTACCGAGCACAGCCGACCCGAGTTTCTGTACTATTGGGTCTATTACATCGGCTTCAACCTACCTTGGGTCATCGTCCCTGCTGGTGAGTACATGCCGCAATTTTGCTGCTGCTGCGTCTTCCCCCGCTCTTCTCTGTTCCTCCACGGTCTGGCTAGGTTTTGCTCATGGCAGTGCTTGCTTTAGTCTTGCTGTACGACAGTTTCATCCAGTCGGCCAACGCCTTCGCCGCACTAGGGAGATGGGAAAGGCAAAGGGAAAAGGAGTCGCAGCGCAAGAGTGCGTGAGACGATTGCCGCCAGCCAAGTAATGCACCGCGCACGAATACAGCGGCAGGCACACCATGCACTGTACGACACACGCGGCAGCATCGAGCGTGTATGTGCCTCTCTCTCTCTCTCTGCCTGCCTTGGTGTGCGATCGAATGCCTGCACAGTACGGAGTACGGAATGAGTATATCGCAAGTGATGTACGGGGTACATACACAAGCACAACTACAGGCAAACGTCCTTGCAAGTAAGCGCAAAAACAAGTATAAATACAAACACGCCTACGAATGGCGAGTCCTATTAATAACCCCCCAGCCTCGTCAGCCTCACTTCGTCCCTCACTTCTTCCCCTCACCATCGCCAACGTCAAACCATGATGCTCGTGCATCGCCGCTGCAGGACCCATGGCTGCCGTCGCTGCGCACCCATCCTTGCTCCCCCAACCAAAACTCGTCACAAAGGACAGCAAAGCACAACCGCGACATGCGAGTAGTGCGTATCTCGCACCCGCAAGCATCTAGCCCCTCTCGCCTCCGCACGTCGTTGGCTCGGTCGGAATGGACCTCTCTTGGCATCTCCGCTCTTCGCATGTCCCCCTCTCCGCCCTGACTGTGCGTATCTATGCGTCCCTGTCGCATGTCTTGTATTGGGGCCACGTCGATGCTTTCCATCATTGCATCTTCGCCCCTATACCCTCGCCAGTGCAAGATGGATGCGGTACGGCGTGCGGTGCACGAGCTGCTCTCAGACTCTTGCCTCCTAACTTGGCCGACGTCAACGCTCTGGCGCGCGTTCGCAACCGCGATGCAACCGTCCGAGGTCGCCGCCATACGTCAAGACAGTCCTCTCACCGTTCTCAACTCGGTCTCTGCTTCCTTGGATGCTGTCTCACGGCCGGTTCCACGACCGAGATGAGATGCAGCGCCCGCGGGGCCTCCTGAGCCGTCACAACACACAAATCCTGGCTTTTCCCCAACCCTCTCATGGATCACAGAACCAAAAACTCTCTCCCCCCTCTGCCGCCTCAGCTACGCCACAGCTCAGCTCCGTCCACGTCCGCTGTTCTGTTGAGAGAGCCTCGATCCGTCTCCCTGCAAGTGTCGGTACGCGCCTGAGCCCGCCTGCGTCTGGTGCCGCCTCCGATGGCCCCAACACACGAGACATGCATGTGCCATCGCATATGTGTACATCCAACTCTGTCGAGTACATATCCCTGTGCGCTGAAGCCCAAACGCTGTGCTCGTACGCTTATCCGTCGTGTACCTTTCGTCGTGTACTCCGTACGCTCTGCAAATATCTCTCGTCCCTGCGAAACACTTGCTCGACTCTTATCCCAGGTGCCCGGTACATGCCTCATTGCCAGGCTTCACTCATGGTGATTCATTCGTCCAGCTCATGCGTCTTCAGCGAACAGTCAAAGTCTGTCGCCGACATCTGTCCTGGACGACTATTCATAGTGGTAGCGGCCGCGAGACGGTTTGGCGTCCAAATGCAGGCGCGTCTGTCAATCGTAGAGATCGTCGAGACTGGATTTTCGAGAAGCAGAGTCGAATAAAACGTTACTTTCGCACCTGAGCATGAAGTGTACGGGGTGCCTGTTCCGTGCGTTGCGCTCGGGAGGCTGGCAACCCGTTCCGTGAGCAAGCAATCTACATTAGTAGCTTCGTGTGCCGTATCCATCTGGCGAGACATGCAATCTTTCAAACAAGTTCAAATCATCAACGCACCATGGGTTAGGTCCCCGGCCCCCGGTCAGCCGGTGCCCGATGTGACCGTTCAATCTAGGGTGGCCAGCTTCTCGATACCCGTCGTCCATGTCGGCCCTTGAGATCGAACTCGACGTGAGGCGCCAAATCCACCTTGCCAGCTGCCGACGTCAACAACCCCCCTTTCCCTGCCACCTTACATCCTCTTACTCGTTGACGGGAGAAGCACAGGCATCGACCTTGACGAACACCTGTATCACTCGCGCCGCAGGCTCCGACGCTAGCAGCATGGACAACTCATCTTGCATGTCGCACCCGACATGGTACAGGCTGCCGTCCATCTTGATCTGCTTTACCTTCACCTTCTCGACCGCCGTGGGTGACGGCCTGGCGGATGCCGAGGAGCTGCCAAAGGCCAGTCGTCTGGTGGCCAGGAGGTGCAACACCTTGGCTTTGATCGCCTCGGCCTCGAGATCACAGTGCTCCAGAAACGTGGCTTCGCCGTGGTCCTCCCAGTCGATGGTAAGCATGACACCTCGTCCACCGTCGATGCTGGCCTTGAAGGCGCTGGGCTTGCAAGTGTCCGTGGCCGTGGTGGTCGTCGGCGCCGGTGCCGGAAGCCACACATCGACAACAGGGGTGGCTTTGTGCGCCGGGCCACCGGTGCACAGCATGCCTGGCAGTGGCAGTGGCGGTGATGCATGTGCCATGTTTCCTTCCGCCGTCCCACCCATCTGTCGCAATGTCGTAGGCCAGTGCCGAGCCTTGGGTGGTGGCCCGACGACTCCTCGTGGGGGCCGGGGGGCAGCGTCCAGACGAGGCGGCAGACCCGGTGATGGCAAGGATCCATCTGCGCCACCACCCGCAAGTATTTCATGCCTACTCAATGGCTCGTTGGTCATGACAGGGGGTCGGTATGCCTCGAAATAATCTGGAGACCAGCTCGAAGACATGTGGAGCGAGTCGCTGTCCCCCTCCGAGTCGGAGCTCGACCAGGACTTGGGGGATTCAAAGTGCGAATCTGGCGAACAGTGTCTTGCCACTTTCATGCCCATCGGAGACGCGAATCCTAGTGTGGATATGTCCCTCTCCGGGCCGTCTCTCTCATCGGTCGGTTTCCCCGGCAAAGGGTCAAACCCTTTCCTAAGAACGTACTCGCCCACGGCCTGGGCGGACTTCCGGTGGAGGTCCTCGAAAGCCCGCTGCAACGTCGGCGCTGATGCGCTCAGCACAATGGTTCGGAATCCATCCTCTGTCTTGATGACATGCACCTTCCAGCGGTAGGCGGCGGCATCAAGTTGGGAAATGACATCAACCTCGACATTACCGCCGAGGAACGCGTGACAATTACCTGTCGAGACGGGTGAGTGACTGAACCCAGCAAACGTCAACACGGTGGGAGGGTGGCAGCGGGGTCACGCGTACTCTGTATCAAGGCTTGGTATATAATTCCGGTCTGAACTGTGCCGGACGGTGCCATTGCGAAAAGTGGTGCTGCTGTAGAACGTATTTGCATCAAAACGACGGTGCTGAATGGTCATGAATATGGCTCGGCGCTTGCGTGAGGTGATGCTACCGGGCCAGATGCTTCTTTGACACAGCTGAAGTCTGGCCTCTTCGGATGTCGAAACCCGAGCAAGTTCAATGGTGGATAGTTCTTACTTATACTCGGAGCGAGACCCAGCTTATACACGTAACAAAAGGCAGGTGCAGGACGTCAGCCACCTGCCTTTCCGCGTCGACGTGCCACCCTCTCTGTCGCACCTGCCAGTCTTGAGAGGTGGTAGGAGGCAAGGGTTCGTTTGGGAGGTGCAACCGACGTCCCTCCTGGTCCTTCCTCCTCGGCCATTGGACCAACATGCAGATGCAGATGTGGGAGACAATCAACACATCCATCATCCTTCCCGTGCCTCGGCGTCGACAAGAATAATCAAGCAAGCAAGCAAGCTGACACGAGCACAGCACACAGCCCTGTCAGTTGCCTGGCTTGAAGGTTTCCGAGACGCCGGAACTCGCGAGACAGACCGGCCTGGAGAGCAGCCAACGGCGCAGCCAACAGCATGGCACCTTGCGATGAGCCCACAGACGCGTACGCCAGACGCCTTGCCGGGACACGTACTCTGTGCCGCAGAGTGGATAAGGATACATCAAGACCTTGTCCCTGAAAGCTCGCTCGCCATAGGTAGCTCGACGGCTCGTTTGCCTGCCAGTCTGACCGACTCCCGTCAGGACTCTGGCCCAGATGCGCAAGAACGGCGTGAAGTGACGATACAACCGACGAGGTCCATGAAGACAATCGGCGCCCCATCGGATGGATTCATCCTCGCTTGCAACTTTGCACGGCAGTAGAATCTGCTGCAGCCAGCTTAAATTGGCTCTCCTCTCCTGCAAGGTGCCGCAGCCATAAATTGCCTTGGCTGTTGCCACTCCGATGCTCGCACACAAATCGTCATCACTTGTCCGCCGCTCCGCATCGGCCGTCTGAAATTCCGAGTGATTCACTCACGAACCACCAATCGTACCGCTCATTGTTCGGGCTGCGAGGCGGAGATTTTGATTTGCTTATGATATCTCATCCCACCCATCATCCCCCCTCGCCCTGACCTCGCCGGATCGTCATCACCGCGTCCGAGCTGTGAACAACAGGGCACAGGCGACACGAGAAAAAAAAATTCCGAAAAACTGTCGCCGCTGTCGACGTGCATCACACGCTTGCCCGGGAGCAAAGCTGCGAGAAATTCTCGTCCTCGTGTTCTGCTTTCCACTCGTGGGCAATGGTGTGCATCGTCCATCCCCCCTGCTCACCTCAGATCGAAATGAGCGTGAGCACAAGGCAGCCTCGCCTGATTCGTTGGTGCTCATGCAGTTGCAGGATAGCTTCGAAATACTTGTCGCAAGCCATCCGATTCGCCGCTTCGTTCTCCGTTCTGGGCTCTACCCCAACTTTGTGTATTCTATAGTCCTATGGATAATACTCGCAGTTTCAGAACGGCAAGTGTCATAATTATTCCATCATGATCGATATGATTGACACGGCACACCATGGAGCCGGTGAGCCCATCCATGCAGGCAGTCTTCGGAAAGCTGTGGCCGGCGCTCAAATGCTAGAAGTCAATGGGCGGCCCGCCCCTTGCAGACCTGCCGTTGTTTCAACGACCTTGATCGCGCAACGTATCCTTCCGGCCGGTGTCTGGGTTGCCTGTAAGTCTGCCTCTGGCGGAAGGCGCTTTGATTCGCCTCGATCCGAATTCGCACGACGGGCCATTCCATCATCCATGGTCGTGCCCGCTTTCCACTTCGCATCCCCTACACGCCGGCCTGTAGCCGCTCCAGGCGGGCCGTCACAGCCTCCACCAAAGCCGTTTCCCTCGACAGCAGGCCCTGCACTTGCAGCAGCTTGCTCCGCCGAACGTCCTGCGGAATCCGCAGCTCGCTCGCCGACGGTGTCGTTTCAACGTGGCCGGATTTCCTCAGCGACTCCACCTCGCGCACGAGCTCGGCTTGCAACCTCTTGACCTCCTCCAACCGCTTCCACAGCCGCTTCGACTGCCTCGCGGCGGCGTCCTCCCTGCCCGCGGGGCCTAAAACGTTGGCCTCTAGCGTCTTGACCTCGTCCACAAAGGCGCGCTCCTTGACGCTGAGGTCCCGCGTCGTCGTCTTGCCGACGAGCTTCCGGAGGCCATCGACGCGCCGCGTGAGCGTCTCCTGACGATCCCTCGCGGCCGAGATGCGCCTGTCGTACATTGCATTGTCCGCCTCGTTGTTGTCGCGGCTGGCGCCGCTGATGGCGTCAATCTTGCCCTTCACCTCGTTGGCCTTGCTCACCTGCTGGCGCAGCTCGGCCTGCAGCAGCTCGCAGCGGCGGAAAACCTCGGCGGCGGCGACGCCGAGCTTGTAGGTCTCGTCGCTGAGCACCTTGTGGGCGTCGGTGAAGATCTGCAGCGTGAGCGGGCTGAGCTTGACCTCCTGGTTCACCGTCGTCTTGTGCCGCGACGTTCGCAGGCGCTCCAGGAGCGTGGGCAGCGCCGATCCCTCGTCGAACGCGTGCGGGGGGTTGAAGACGGGTCGAGGCTCGTAAAAGTCGAGCGGCGCCACGCTCACGTCCCGCTCCGGCACCAGGCTCTCGTCCATCTCTTGCAGGGGCGCGAGATCGACGTCGGGCGTCTCAAAGGTGAGCGCAATCGGCTCGTACGGTGTCGCGGACAGCAGAAAGTAGCCGAGGTCCGGATCGCGGATCGCGACCGAGGCGGCGAGCGGAACGGCCGTGTCGGCTGTCGGCTGCGCGTATATCCTGTCCCTAGCGGATTGCGAATTGACCAACAGACCGAGTCGGAAGTCGGTGCCTGCCTCGTGATCCCCCTGCAGCTCCCCCTCGAGCCGGAAGATCCAGGAGGTGAGAGAGACGAAGGTGATGGCGGCGTGGTGGGTGACGAAGAAGCTGTATCGGGACATGACGTCCGGGCTGAAGACGGGCCAGCTCTCCTCGTTGACCTCGACCGGGCTCATCGTGTCGATGGCTTGGAAGGCAAGAAGGGACGGCGGATCCGACGGCGCCTGGAGACGTCCCGGCTTCGACTTGCTCTTGGGCGGAAGCCACTGGGCCTGGACGCCGTCGAGGTCCAGGTAGACGCGCAGCTGACCGCTCGTGGACAGCAGGCAAACGACGGCGAGGGAGAGTCCCTCCTGGTCACCGTCGTCCATGTCCAGCTCTTCGTCTTCGCCCATCATGAGATCATCCGTCTCCGTCCTCTTGCCGATGACCAACATGTCGGACGTCGACGTGTCGAGGTCGTCGCCCGTGTCGGGGTCCGATTCGAGGTAGAAGGGGCCTTGCAGCCTCGGCACGACGCCGGGACGCGACGGCCTCGTGTAGACCTCGACAGGAGGTTCGCCGGGAAGGCCGTCCATCACTTGGGGCTCCTGGGCGTCCAGCTCGCCCATCCACTGGAGCTGCTGCTGCGCCAGGAGCCTCTCGCCGTCGTCGACGGTGGAGTCATCCTCGAGGCTGGCGACGGTGGTGACGATGGACACCGAAAGGGACGGTATCAGCGTCGGGGGCGGCGCCCAGCGTTGCGGCAGCAAGGGGCAGAGGGCGTAGACGTCGCCTTCCCGCATGGCGACCCAGAGGGTCATGGGGTTCCAGCCGCCGGAGCCTTTGGTCGCGAAGGCGGCGGCCGCCACCTCCATCTCGAAGGAGTCGGGCGAAAAGGCCTTGTTGGTGGTGGAGGTGGATGCGGTGAAGTCCTGGTCCAAGGTTGTGCCGTCGGCCAACTTCTTGAGGTCGACCGAGGTCGTCGGCGAGTCGAAGGACCAACGGTTCTCGGGCGAAATCTCCCAGAGTCGGACGACGGCATCGGCGGTGACGGTGACGATGCAGGAGCCGTTGACTCCAAGCGGATGCCACAAAGCGGACAGGACGGGCGACCGCGAGGTGACGTGGGTCGTCGGGCCGAGGGTGAAGATTTTGGGCCGCATGGGCCCAGGGTCGTCGCTCGTGAGATGGGACGAATCCGGGAGAATGCAGATGTGAGCCGTATGGGCCGTGAGGATGGCAAGGTAGCTCGCGTTGGGCGAGATGATCAACTGGCGGATTTCATCGGCGACGGGCGTCTTCAACGTCTGGAGCGAGAGAAAGTCAGTCGGTGCCTAGGCGAGCGGGAGCACGAGCCATCGAACGGGGAGGGCATCCCGCGACGTACTCGAAAGCCCGAAGCAGCCTCGGGACCGTCGTCACCCATCATCGACTGATATGAATCCTCCCGCTTGATGCGCACGGCCGAGCCAGAGCGGCCTCGCGACTGCTTCGTCGCCCACTCATCCTTGAGGTAGGCCAAGTCGGCCCACCGAATCTCCTTGCCGACGGCGACGAAGACTTCGGTGCCTCGCCGGGCGATGGTCCTCCGCGGGCCACCCACGGCCTTTTTCTTGGACGCGTATGACGGCGAGAGCGCGCGCGAGAGAGAGGACTCGACCGGCTGTTGGAATATTTGGTGGCCGGGGGCGTTGCCCGACAGCCAGGCGGCCGAGTAGTGCTTGACCTTGGGCATCGCGATTCGTGATTCGGCAATCTCGTTTAGGTTCGGCGTCGGAACGAAACTGTATCAAAAACACGGCGGTGCGAGGCTGCAACCAGCTCGTGGCGACGGTACGGAGCAATTGGAGCTCTGGTGGTCGAGTGGCAAAGCTTCATTCAGTGTTGTTGCGATGTGCACGTACGCCTTGGACGGAGTAGGTGAAGAAAAGTGGAAGGGTCCCATGCCGGTACCTTGCTGGTGGTACTCGGTGTTGCTCTGTATTTCGCGGAGCGAGGTGCTGCAGTAAGTACTAGGTACCTAATGCTTGCACTCTCTGTGCCGTATGTACCTTACAGTACATTGGTAGGGAAGTACTTGGGTTTTCATGTGCATGTACTGTATTGGTATGGAGTAGGTAGTTGTACTTGTACTCTGTAGGTGTGAACTTGCAATTGGTGATACCTAAATACCCCCTACAAGTACTTGCACTTGAACTCCGTAGCACTGTTCTAGTACTGTACTCCGTAATAGCACCAGGTTCCTAGTAAGTACTACCAGGTGCCTAGTACGGAGTACTCCGTACTGTACTTGACAGTACATGCATCACTTACAGTACTACTAGTAGGTACTAGGTACCCACTGTAGTACTACTAAGGTACTGTACTTGGTGCCAGGCGATAGGCAATAGGGTGCCTGTATTTTTTTGGACGCTTGACAACTAATAATTATTACAGCACTCCGTGCATAGCATGGCTGGCAAAAGTGCGGCTGGCCCGTTAGCGCCGCTCAGCAACCGCTCAGCAACCAGTGCCAGTTAGCACTGAAGTTCGGGTCCCACGAGGCTGGCTTCCGAACTGCAAGACTGCATATCGAATTCACAAGCACCACGGCAACGCCTTATCGAGCCCTCTTAGGCGCACAGCGACTCCCTTCTCCTCCCGCATCGCCGTGCCTTTTCCGTCTGCGGCTGGGCTGGAGCCCAAAGAAGACAAAGCTACCGGCAGGACGGACATCAGGCTACCCTCGACGACCCAACCATCAACGACAGTGGACGGCTCCAAATGGCTCCCAGGGCACCTCAAAGTACGGTCGAACGGCTCGATAGGCCGAGCGCATACTATCAGAGCAGGGTTCGTGGCTGCGCCCCCCCCGCCCGGTACCTCGGCGGCCGCATGGAAGCTCACGAATTCGCAGAATAAGCGCAGACGTGATCGCGACGAGACCGACGGCGGCGACCAAGCGGCCGAGCCGGCCGTGGATCCCCTCGCCGAGGCGACGACCCTCTACGTCGGCAACCTGTTGGTGCCCTCCTGGCCGAGATGCGCACGGCGCTTGAGACAGTAAAGGCAAGGGCCGCAAGCACTAACGGGAGCCAGGTCCTTCTACACTACCGAGGAGCAAGTCTACGAGCTCTTCTCCAAGTGCGGCGAAATCAAACGGCTCGTCATGGGCCTCGACCGGTTCCAGAAAACGCCGTGCGGCTTTTGCTTCGTCGAGTACTACACCCACCAAGACGCCCTCGACTGCATGAAGTACGTCGGCGGCACCAAGCTCGATGAGCGCATCATCCGCACAGACCTGGACCCGGGCTTCGAGGAGGGCCGGCAGTACGGGCGCGGCAAGTCGGGCGGCCAGGTGCGGGACGAGTACCGCGAAGACTACGACGAAGGCCGCGGCGGCATAGGCAGGGCCATTCAGTCGGAGCGAATGAAGGAATACGACGACGAGGGACGCTACGTTCAGTAGAATGGGCCGGCATGGAACGGGACGATTGGGGGGGGAGGGGGCTTGGCTTTGATTTGGCTCGGTGCCGTGATACCCTCCGCAATGAATGGGATGTTTGCATCTAGCCCTGCCGCCTGCGCCTCATGATGCGTCTGCGGGGCTGCGCTGTCGTCTATTGTACAGTACATGCCGTCTATCTTCTTCCCAGGCCCACGCCCACATCTACCGTTGCCTCGAGGCATTTCGATCGAGGGCTTCACGTCGCAGATGGTATCGTACACGACAGGCCTGTGCGGGTGGTTTGCTCGACTCGGCTTTCAACGAGACGACGCCGTCGTCCATGGCGTTGCCATCTCGGCGGCTCCTCTCAGTATCCCGGCGGGTTGACTCGTTGCGAAACCCTCGTCCACTTGGGGAGCTCTGCACACCGCGTCAGCGTCTCGATTCCGAAGGGGCAGGGAGGAAGAAGGCACGCACTATGGATACCCTTGCGATACTTTTTCGCCTTGCGGTCGAACATGGTGTACTTGTCGCGCGGCAGCATCTCGGCCTCGGTCGGCATCTCGGCCTTCCACCGCTGCAGAGCCTCGAGCGTCTGCCCCTGCTTGGCGAGTGCGCTGTCGACGGTGGCGACGACGCTGTCGACGGCTCGCAGGCGCAGCCGGTGCCGCCGCTTCTGGAATCGCGACAACCGCCAGGGGATCTTCCACAGCAGGCCGCCCGAGAGAGGATTTGTGAATCGAAAGGGCCCAAACATGGCGAGCGTCGCTTGCCGAAGCGGAGGGAAGCGGAGGGAAGCGGAGGGGGGTTGGCGTTGGGAGGACCGGGTTGTCGGTCTCTCGACGATGGCAGACAGGCAGGCAGGCGAACAGCCTTTTTTGGCGGAGTCGTCCGTTGACCTGCACGAAGCTGGCACGTACGCACCCACACCCAGTACGGAGGCGGCGACACTGGGTGGACCGGAACATTGCGGCCCGGACGCCGCCATTCATGTACACCTACTTATATAAGTACTGTACTGTAAGTATACAAGCAAGTACGGAATACGGAGTGCATGTACTCTGTACGTCACTTGACAATTTTGGCACCTCCCACTGGCTCCGATCGACGTTTAAGTAAGCTACAGAGTACTGTACTGTACTTACTTAAGTACGTACTGTAGGTGTACGGAGTACTTGAACTGAAGTGCCTACAACACGGAGTCCTCTGTACACAACTAATTATTGTACCTTCAGAGTACTGTTCTTGTACTTACTTAGGTGCTGTAGGTGCACAAAGTACTTGCAAGTACAAGTATATTCCGCGCTTTCTCCGTACCTGCGAGGCTACTAAACACCACCGAGGTGGTATTTAGGAGTGGCGAGGACGGTTCACCAATTCGCTGCCAGCACCACACCACCCGTCTCCCAGCAGAATCAACGACCAAGCAAGCCTGCCTGCCTGCCTGCCTGCCTGCCTGCCTGCCTGCACTGCACCGCACGGGGGACGCACGCACAGCCGCAGGGCAGAAGAATGCACGGCCTGCCGCCCGCGAAACGATGAGCTACTACTTCGCCATCGTCGGCACCCAGGACAACCCGCTCTTCGAGCACGAGTTCGGCACGTCCAAGCAGGGCGGCGACGGCCAGTCGCGCTTCACCGACCAGGTCCGCCATCTCAACCAGTTCATCCTGCACTCGAGCCTCGACGTCGCCGAGGAGGTCCAGTGGGCGCAGGGCCACATGTACGCCCTCTTCCCCCTCGCTCCCCGGGCGTCCCTCCGCCCGCCGCCCGCTGCCCGCCGCCGCCCGTCTCCCGGTCCCCCGTCTCGCCATGATTCGCAAGGACCCTGCTGACGAAGGCGTGCCTCAGGTACCTCAAGTGCATCGACAAGTTCTTCAACAACTACATCTCCTGCTTCGTCACCGGCTCCAATGCGAAATTCCTCCTCCTCCACCAGCCGACGACGCCGACGGCCGGCAGCTCCTCGCGCTCATCGACGGGCATCGGCGCGAACCCCACGAGCCCGGCGACCGAGGAGGCCGTCAAGATGTTTTTCGCCGAGGTGTACGAGAACTGGGTCAAGGCCATCATGAACCCATTTTACAAGGTCAACGCCGAGGTCCGGAGCCCCGTATTCAGAGCACGGGTGGCTGCTGCCGGGCGCAAGTATCTGTGAGGCCGCTCAAGCTCTCGCTTAGCATGGTACATGTACAGTACTTGTGAACTCGTCCGCGTCATCTACACCTAATGGCATCGATCCATCAGCTGCGTTTGCCGCGGGCCATGCCAGCTTGGACCGACTGGATTCGTTGCGGCTGCACCGATGGCGACTGCACCGATGGCGACTGCACGAACGATGACGGCAAAGCTCTTGGGTACACACATACACACGCACACGCCAACACACAAACACACGCAGACACACCATGCATGGGGCTGCCTAGTTTCACGAGGGGTGGGCAACATCAACTGCGGCGCCAGGAGCCGCCAAGTACGCGTCAACATGTTTTCCGAGTGCAGCCATGACGCGTTCAGTCCGTGTGCAATGTTCATGTGGTATTCATTTCCGTTGTAAAAATGATCGCCTTCCATGACGACCGTCAACCCGTGACCCTAGTCTCCATTATAACGCCGTGATGACTACATGTAATAACAATCCACAATTCATCCCACACGATGCCGCCTTGGGCAGTGGGGTGGGTTCATGCCAAATTGCAAACGCCAAAAGTCGAACCAACTTAACCACCGAAACCGTAGAGAGTGCGGCCCTGGCGCTTCAGGGCGTAGACGACATCGAGCGACGTGACCGTCTTGCGCTTGGCGTGCTCGGTGTATGTGACGGCGTCGCGGATGACACCCTCGAGGAACGTCTTCAGGACACCGCGGGTCTCCTCGTAGATCACTGCAAGACGGCCACGTTAGCAGGCGAGGTCGGGACGGAGAGCGCCGGTGAGAGGGGAGCGGGAGGGGGGCGAGGCTTACTGGCAGAGATACGCTTGACACCGCCACGACGAGCGAGACGTCGGATGGCAGGCTTCGTGATGCCCTGGATGTTGTCACGAAGAATCTTGCGGTGACGCTTGGCACCACCCTTGCCGAGGCCCTTGCCGCCCTTGCCGCCTGCGGGAGCGAGTTAGCATCGTGAGGACAGGACGATTCGACGACGTCAACACGTGACGGGAGGGAGCGACGTACGTCCAGTCATATTGATGAGTGTTAATGAGGTACTTGTGATGAAGTAGCCGGAGCGAGTCGCGTCAGTCGCGTCTCGGGTTGGATGTTCGTGGGTGGTGAGGTCGTCGTGGTTGCAGCGTGCGAGGCGTGTCTAAGAGAAAGAGGGGATAAGAGGACAGAGTTGCGGGGGTCTTGGGGGTCAGAATAAATATGCGAGCACAATCAGTAAAGGCGACGGGTGCAAGTTGGTGCTCGAACGCGCCGTGGGCTCTGCGGTTTGGGGCTAATCCGCTTCGGGGGTGGGGTGTGTGTCGAGGGAAAATGCGTCCGAATTATCGGGCAAAATGTACCTGCTGATTGTCGACGGAATTGGAGCTTGTACCTGCTGTTATTGCGGCGCGAATTTTGGCGCGATCTGGGGAGCTGATTCTGACAACTTGTTTAGGTCGGTGGTGGTCCGAGCTCCCGTCGGAGGGGCGGCAACGCTGCGGAAGCGCCGCTTCGGGCCAACCAGAGCCAACCAGCGCGCCGCAAATGGTGACCAGGACATGGAATACTCGTACTACGGAGTAAGTACTGTAAGTACGAGCAACTACGGAGTACAATCGCAGTACTTAAGTACAGAGGCAGAGTAATGCACAGTACATGTACTTACAGTAGCTGTATATTCACAGTGCGGCACATGTACTTGCATCTGCCAGCGAGTACAGCACCTACCTGCAGTGGACTGGTACTTGTGTTGCCAACAGAAATACCTGCCAGTATATTACCTACAGACTACTTAAGTTGGTACTAACCCAAATTGTACTTGCTCTGCAAGTACTTGCTTGCGCCCACTGTACTTACAGTAGTTGTATGCTCCATCGTTGTTCGTACTCCGTACTCCGTACTTACTCGTACAGTACTCCGTAGTTCAAGTATTATTACTACAGTACCTACGAGTACTCCGTACTTACTCCGTACTTGTATCTGACTCCATGGTCCAAACTCGGCGCTCGAACTGTCCATCGTATCCAGTACTCGGACTGGCACAGAGTGTACATGTCCAACAAGTACCATCAGAGAGTACCCCCATGTACTCCGTATGAATACGCTGAGCACACGTACTGGCTTGTATCGTCGAGCGGGTACTTGTAAACAAACGCAAAGGAGAGCCCACAATGAGTGGCCGCGAGGACGCCTACCAGTATACGAGGTATGAATATGCCGATGCACATGTAATGTACTTGCACTTGCTTGCATTGTTATTGCCTGCTGCCGTGGGCGAGCATGGACATGTGTACGGTACTGTCCGAGTATGACTGGGTACTGCGAGACAATCAAGTACCAGTAATAGTAGGCACCTTCAGTACTTGAGTGCCTAGCGGTCACGCAGGCAACGTACACTACAACTACAGTACTTACTTAAGTGCTCACTACGGAGTACAGTAGGTACACAG
This sequence comes from Drechmeria coniospora, assembly GCF_001625195.1. Classification (NCBI taxonomy): domain Eukaryota; kingdom Fungi; phylum Ascomycota; class Sordariomycetes; order Hypocreales; family Ophiocordycipitaceae; genus Drechmeria; species Drechmeria coniospora. The sequence continues at coordinate 10,993,630 of NC_054389.1, read as the reverse complement.
CTAGCCATTGGAGGTACCTCGACATACAGGCCGTACTTGTACTGTACGTACTTGCAACACAGTACAATGCTCAAGTCCTAACACGTAGTCTACGCCTGCAAGTACTTACTTGTACTGTACACCAACGCACCGTTCATGCAAGTACAGTACATACAAGTACGCTGTAGGTGTGTGCGTTTGCGCATGGTACCTGTGTGAGAGTGAGCGCAAGTACTGTACTTTACGTGTACTCCGTAATGCAGCCCATGTACCTGTATGATGGAAGTGCATGTACACCTGCGTACTTGTATGTACTGTACTGTACTGTACTGTACTGTACTGTACTCCGTACGGTAGGTGCACGTTGCCCAGCAGGCCATGCTGTACCAGCCACTGTTACTGTACTGCACTTATGTCGGTCTCTTGCAAACTCACTGCCAACTCATTCCATTCTACAACCTCATCGTGGTGTTGTATTCGCCGCATCGCTTCCCCGGCATCACCTCTCCCACCGGCTTCCAAGTGCGCAGACGGCCAGTCCGTGAGCACGTTGCGGCAGGTCGTGTCATTACCCAACTACGTATACGTATAGTAATACACAGTCGGTTCCATCCAACACCAGCTCGCAAGGCCGAGGCCGCTGCCGGCATGCTGTGCTCGCTCCCATGGCCTCGGCGTCTTCCATCACCATGCTCGTCACCATGTTCGTCACCATCCTTGCCGCCTTCCTCGCCGCCATCTTCGCTCTGATCCTCGCTGCCATCCCCATCTCTCCGCCTCCCTGAAATTCGTCGTCTCCGCGTACATGTACTGTACGGCGTGGGGGTCCACGAGCACCCATGTGCAGAGTGGTCCTCTTCGCGGCGCGCCGAATAAAGGCGCCATCATATGCTCTCGGCTCCGTCCGTCCCTCCGTCCGTCCGTCCGGGGAAGCTCACGCTATCGAGTCGTCCATCAGCACGTCGTCCTCAAAGCTCTCAATCGCCTCCTTAATCTTCGGTGCGGCCTGCGGCGCAAGATCCGTTAGCCGTCGTCGCGCCGCTCGAGAAGGGCCGGGGGGCCCGCGGCCCGAACCTACCTTTGGGTCCAGCGACAGGGCAATGGTAAAGTGCCGCACCGACAGCTGCTTCTCGTTCGTGTTCTTGTACAGCGTGCCGAGCAAAAAGTGCACCGTCGCCTCCTCGGGCGCCAGGTCCTTGAGGATCATGAGCTCCCGCCGCGCCGCTTCGATCTGGCCCACCGTCAGGAGGGCGCGCGCCTTCTTGTACCGTGTCTGGGCGGCGCGCGGCGCGAGCTCGGCCGCCTTCGTGTAGGCGCTCAGCGCCTGCACCATCTGCTTCTGCTTCTCCAGCACCGTGCCCATGCAGCAGATGAGCACCGCGTTGTTCGGGTTGATGACCTGGGCGGCGTAGAAGTGGTCGTAGGCCTTGTCGTAGGCGCCGAGCCGCTCCTGGACGCGTCCGATGCCGTAGTAGGCGTTGTAGTGCCGTCGGTCCGCCGCGATGGCCTGGCGGTACGCCGTCAGCGCCTTCTCGTACTCCTCGTTCGACACGTGCTCGTGCCCCTGGAGGGTGAAGGCGTAGGCGAAGCCGGCGTCGAGCTGCGTCGCCCGCTTGAAGCACTTGAGCGCCTGCTCCGGATCCCTCGCCAGCGACCAGGCGTTGCCGAGGGCGCACCAGGCCTCGGGCGAGTGCCAGGCCGAGTCGATGAGCTCGTGCGCGAGGAAGGACAGGTCCGTCTCCCGCTTCAGGTGCCAGAGGACGGTGGAGTAGACCTCCATGTCCTGCAGCCGCGAGGGCGCCTGGATGCGCATGCGGCGGAAGAACTTGTCGGCCTCGCCGTAGGCCGCCTGCTCGTAGTGCGCCCGGCCGAGCTGGGCGAGCACCCAAGCCGTTCCCTGCTGGCAGGCGGGCAGCGTGCCGAGCGCCTGGATCGACTCCTGGCACTGGAAGCGCGAGAGGAAGTAGTAGCCGTTGCCGAGCTTCTTCATGAGGTCCATCGTCCACCGCAACGCCTCCTCGGTCCTCGCGCCGTCGGGCTCCACCGGCCGCGCCGGGACGGCCGGCGGGGGCGCGTCCTTGACCCTCGACGTCTCGCCGTGGTCGACGTCCCCGTGGTCCTCCAGGGGCTTTCGGTTTCCGCTAACGACGCGGCCAACGCTGGAGGTGCCGGGGCCGGGCCTCATGATGCGCGACACCGGCGGCCTCGCCTTCTTCAGCTCGCGGCCGGCCGGCGTCGGTCCGCCGTTGGTCTTGGTCGACGACGACTTGAACATGTTGAGCCGCGCGCTGCGACGGGCCGCCGGCTCGTCGGCGTTGGCCGACCGCGGCACCGGGTGTCCGGACAGAGTCCGCTTCCTATCGGCCGTGTTGAGGGCACCGGATCGCATGGCCGTCGTCGGCACGTTGGGCAGGTCCGACATGAGCTCGACGGCCTGCTCCTGACTCCGGACGTTCCGCTTCGAGCCGAGCCGGTAGTTCATGCGCGGCGGCGCCTCCATTCCCGCGTCGACGCTCTGCACCATCCGACTCCGCCGCGAGGGCGCCGGGGGGGCCTCCTGCCCGTGAGCCGATCGAGGAGCCGACGACGGGTCGGTCGCGGCCGGTCCCGTGGGCGTCTCGAGCCCGTCGACCGTGGCTTGGCCGTTGGCCGGCGCCGACAACGCCGACGCGGCGAGCCTCAGGCGGGCGCTCTGTATCTTGGACATGAAGTCGTCTCCGGGCTCGGCGAGCATGCCCGCCGTGGGACTCGACAGGTCCGCCGGCGAGAGGCCCATGCCGAACGGGTCGTGGGCCATGTCGAGAGCGGCGCTCCGGGCCGAGGGCCGCTTCGGCAACGGCTCCGGCGCCGCCGCCATGCCTCCCCGGCCATCGACACCCGTTACCTCCTGGTCGAAGCTCTGCACGAGGGCGTCGTTTGCCTTGAAGATGTTGGGCACGCGAACGTTGATTCCCATGTCGCAGAGGGCCGAGAAGGCGTCCCACATGAACGGGTTCTTCTTCAGCGCCTCCTCGAAGCAGCTGACGGCCTTTTTCTTGTCCCCGTAGGCACGGTGCAGCTTCCCCAGCAGCGAGAGGACGACGGGGATGTCGGGCGACGCGGATCGAGACGTGGGCGAGTGCTTGCCGATGGCGCACTTTTGCGTCCAGAGGCCCCTCGACTTCTCGAGCGCGACGATGCCGTCCTTGTACCTCTCGAGCCCGAGGCAGGCCTGGGCGAAGACCCAAGCGCAGCACAGGTTGACGCCTCGGTAGCCCAGGGGTTTGCTCACGTCGTAGGCGGAGCGGAGGTCGCCGAGCCGGAGGTGGCACAGGGCGTACAGGTAGACGGCGTCGGACGACCTCGGGTCCTGGGCCGTGAGGCGCTCGGCGAAGAACAGGGCATTGTCGTAGGAGGCGCTGTCGAGGTGGTAGTGCACGACCTGTCGCAGCAAGCCCCCGACGGCGGCCGGGCTCGGTGCCATGCTGGACCGGGAGGGCGGCGGGGGGGTTGGGAGCGATGCGAGAGCGAGGCGAGAGCGAGGCGAGAGCGAGGCGAGAGCGAAGGGCTTGCTTTCGAGCAGATCGACGACGGGGAACGGGGGCTAGCGACGTGAGCGTGCCATGGGTTCCGCTCCGGACGGCGTCGAGCTTTCCGATTGTTGTCGGATGGTCGTGAGCAGCACCTCGCCGCGACGGCGTGCCCGGTCGTCACCTGCGTCGGCCGCCTTGGCCTTGGGTCCGGCCTCGCAGAGGAGACGGATCGACGGGTCGTTTTGGCGTGATTCACCGAACCCAGCCGAACCGAACACAACCAAACGCAAAGCTGAGGTAGGTAGGTGGTGGCAAGGCAGACGAACGGCAGGTTTGTTGTCGGCCACGAGAGGGCCAAGCACTCCAGACACGACGACGACTGGTGGATCCTAGCCGCCTGGACGGTTCAGGCAGCGCAGCAAGGGAGGAGGGCGAAGGGAACAGCCTCGGCAAGGCCTGCGGTCCGACTTCTCAAGGGGCCGGAGGCGAAGGGTTGGTCGGAAATGATGCTGCTGTCGGCTCAGTCGTGAGATGGGCGAGGCCAGCTGAGGCGAGAAAATCCCCCCCCGTGCTGGCGGAGGCGTTGCAAAGGGGCAGAAGAAATGGGACCCTCTCAACGTCGGTCCAACTCTGAGGGGAGGGCGAGGTGTCGTGGACGAAGGAGCATCAAGAAGAGGTGGTGGCGTGGCCAGGCGTAGGGGACGAGGCGTTAGCGGAGGAACGGCTGGATGGCAGTGAGCGGGACAGCAGCCAAAAGGCTCAGTTCGTCGCCTCACTCACTCGCCGTCCGTCGCCAGTCGCCCGCAGCCTCGCATTCGCAGCCGGCTTGTTTGTTGGTGGCGGACGCGAGCCATTTCATTGGACGCGAACAGCAGGCCTGCCCCGTTTCCGACCTAGCACCGCTGCCTCTGGGCCTCGAGCCCACTGCCCAGCAACCCGGACGGCACACAGGCGGCCAACCAGCGGGGCCGCCGACGCCAACCAGCGGCCAAAATGACGGCTCTGCGCTGAAGAGCAGCTTGCCCACAGGCCAGGCCACGGCCCACCGGCCAACCAACCTCGCCGCCAACCGACGGTGTTGGCTAGGGCCGCTAGCGAGCGACCTCTGCCCCTGGCCCTGTGCTGTGCGGAGGTTTGTCAGCGCACGTAATACTGCCAGGCGTCCCGGGCAAGCTGGGAGAGCTGCTACAAAACGTACTACATGCATGTGCTATTACTAGCAAGCACGGAGTGCTTACTTGGGTACCTCGTACTTACAGTACATGTAACTTGATGCAAGGAAAACTCTAGGTATTTACCTAATAGGTACGGAGTACAGCCTACCACTAGGTAAGGAGTACAGCCTCCCACTACTAGGTACTAGGTATGTACGGAGTACAGTACAGCCTACCACTGTTAGTCCCCTACAGAGTATTACGCCAGCACAGTGTACGGAGTATTACTGCGCTCCGTACCAAGTACATTTCTTCTTCTTGGACGTGCTGTATTAACTAACTATTACCGCCTGCCACCACTCCGTACAGGTGCCAATATTCCGCTCCGCAGGAAACGTGCTTCGACTCGGCGCACAACTTGCGTCCCTCCTCCATCGCCACAACTCACCTCGCCGCCTCGCCTCGCCGCCTCAACTCGACTCCTCTCGCTTCGGTCCCCCAGCAGACTCGTCGGCAGCAATAGTGGCCTCGTATCGCACCATCGGCATCCCAACACCACGCTCCTGCCGAGACTTTGTCGACATCGCCGACGTCGTGCAACCCAGGCAACCCTTCCATCATGGCGCAAAAGGCGAAAAAAGACCTCGCCAAGCACAACGTCGCGGCCCTCAACGGCCTGCACCTCTCGAGCCTCGTCGTCAACATCGTCTTTCTCGTCGTCCATTTCCTCGTCGCCCCCCGCTCGCTCGTCGCCTACGGCCTCTTCTCCACGCCCGCCTTCGTCTGCGAGTACGTCCTCGAGGCCTCGGGTCGTCCCAAGTTCGACGCCGCGACCAATGCCCTCAAGAGCGCCGGCGAGGACATGGCCGCCCGGGGCCTGACCGAGTACATGTTTGACGTCATCTGGGTCACCTGGGCGTGCGCCGTGCTCGTCGTCTTCGTCGGCAACTGGGGGTGGCTGCTGTGGGCCGTCATTCCCCTCTACGGCCTGTATCTCGGCAAGGGCCTCCTCGGCATGGGAAGGCAGGCGATGGCGGGGATGCAAGCCGCCGGCGCGGGCCAGGACGCGCCGGCCCAGGGAAATCGTCGCACGAGGAGGGCCGCCTGAGCGCTGAGGGAGCGAGCACCACCTCGGCCGTGGAGGAGCATGCCTTGGTCGACCGTGCTCGAGCTATCCGCTTCGCTTCGGCCGCTCTCCCGTCCAGCGCTCCAGAGTGTCGTCGTCGACGTCGCGCACGAGGACGTGGAAGTGCTCCAGCGTCCTCACGCTCTGCAGCGAAACCCAGTTCTTGAACCACAGCACCTTCTCTTCGCCCCCCTCGCCCAGCGCCTCGACAAAGTACCTCTTCACGAACTCGGCCACCTGGGCCCTGCTCTCGTCCGTCAGATCACCCGTCTGGGCGTCGGTCGGGATGGGCGTGCGTGACCAGACGACGATGTGGGTGATGTCCTCCTGCAACCCGTACGGCCAGTCGTTCAGGAGAGCCTTGTAGTCGGTGCCGTCTTCTAGGGGGGTCAGAGATGCCGGGACGAATGGTGGCGAACCCCAGGTCTTGGGTAGCCGGTTGGCGAGGATAAAGTTCGTAATGGAGCCGTGCTGTGTCGTCTTCTCCGCCGTCCACTTCATGTACCGTTGGAGATCGGACGGCTTCCGCTTGAGGGCCGATAGGTCGTTTCTCCCTGCGCCGCGGTCAATCATCAACGGCGTGAGGTTACGAATGGCATCCCGCACAAGGCTTGTGCTTGTGCAACACTTATTTCTCACCTATGATCTGCCGCAGCTCCTGCCAGTCGTGCTTCTTGAATTCCTCGTCCGTCTGTGAAAGGACAAGCCTGTCGACGATTGTCAACGGAAATTGCAACTCCTCGGGGGCTGGCGGAGCGTCCGGCTTGGAGTCCGTGTCCCGCGATGGGTCGTCGCCCATGATGTCGTTTCGACTCGGTCCGGTTGGATATTTCTCTAACAAAAGGCCGTCGACAGCCTCGTTCAGTCACGTACTCCTCCTCCCATGCCGCACCTTTGCTGAGGAGGGAGGGGGAGAGAGGGGGAGAGTGAGAGAGTGAGAGAGTGTGTGTGTGTGTGAGTGAGTGAGTGATGCAAGTCAATGCGGGACAATCTCCTGTGCTTGGTGTCGTAATTACGGAGGAGGTACGCGTACAAGTAGGGAGTAATAATACTTGCACATGTACTCTGTATTAATGCTATTTATTACCTGTTGCATTCACGCGGCGAGGGGCAGGAGTCGCGCAAATGCGGTTCGCATTATGTAAGTCAGGGGTTCCAAGGCGTAAGCATGTACCCCGTACACCTAATCTAATATTACCAAGTACTCCGTATTTGAACTCCGTACTTACAGTACTTGCACATGTAGCATCACTGCGTACCGCCCAAGGCACGCACCCTGAAACCCTTTGTGTGCCGACGGCAATGAGTGCGACAGCTTCGTCACCTTTTGAATGCAGGTGATGAAGAATCGAGTAAGACGGCGGAATGAGAGTACAAGATGTCCCCCACAAATTGAATAGTATCGCCTCTCGCCTGTTGGTATCATGAAGGCACCTACTCGCCCGCATGCATGTCGTCCGAACATGTACTCTGCCTGGCAGCCGACTGTCTTGGTGTCTCTGCACAGTGCACACCTCCTGCGTACTAGGTACTACTGTATTAGTGCATTCACGCATGGTATGCTTCTTGCATTTACTTCTTGACCACACAATTGCTACACTTGCACTCCATGCCAAAGGTAATGCAAATCCCTTTCGGCAAGGATGGGGTTTCGTTTTATAAATATAATTATTTATAATAAAAGGCTGTGCAGGCAACGCAGGCAACGCAGGCACCGCAGACAACGCAGCCGGTGCAGTTAGTGCGGTCCCTGCAGGCAGTGAGTGAGTGTTCTGTAGCCTGGTTACTACTATTAGTAGCCACTGCTGATACAGCTATGCTAAGTACTAGGTATACTTACTTGTACTCCGTACGAAATACGCACTACTGCGCTGCACTGTGCCACAAGGTTGTGACGTGCCAACACTCTCAGAGGCATTTGCACCTACAGTACACCTACATGTGCTCCGTATAAATATATGTACAACTACGCCTTGTTCTGGACGCGCCAATTCGCCTTGCCTCGACAACCTCGTACCCTCGTCATTGACGCACCTCCGCTCCTCTACTTGTACATGTTCGCTCAGCCTAATACCTGTACTTACTTGCACGCACCCGTCTCCGGCGGCACCATGGGCAAGCTACCCTGGAGTGACACAAATCCATCGCAATGATACTCGGCCCCGTCTCCCTCGTCGATTGCCTCGTCTTTGTCCTGCTGCTCGCGCCGCAGCTACTATGGCACGTCGGTCTCTTCCGAACCACGGCCGCCGTCATTCCTATGCTGCCATTTCTAGGTGCGCTCATCTCCATGCTAAATCCCCTCGCACCTGCGAGACTTGCACGCTTACGCAACGGGCCGCCGGAAAGTGCTTCGGCTCCCTTGGTCAATTCTACGAGATCGCTACTGGGCAGGTCCCACCGCCGCATCGTCATCCGTGCCAGGATTCACAGTCTTTGAGCACATCGTCATCCGATGCGTGCGTTATGCTTTCAGGAATTTACCCGCCAGCATCGGGAGGGTCTTCTTCCACAGGAACGTCGCGCTGCCGTTCCTGCGGTGGCGAATGATGCGGCACGGATACCTGAAATGCCCCGTCGTCTGGCGCGAGTGCATCGTCGGTCAGGTTCGTACTTGCTCCGTACTTGGGCCTGCAGCCTCGGCGGCCCACCTCGGACGTCCCCTGACGGATGACAGGGCGAAGCAGCCGCCAAGGGTGTCTGGATCTGGCACGACCCGAAGCAGCCTCCGGACGTAGCTGTTTACTTCGTCCACGGTGAGCCGAACCTGCCGACGATGCCGCCTTTCCGCCGCTGACGAGGGTCCAGGGGGTGGCTTCGCTCTGGGGTCGTGCTACTTTTACCTCGAGTTTCTCTTGGCCTGGCACCACCTGCTCCTCGACGCCGGCTACGGGAACCCTGCCATTTTTGCCCTCGATTACACTCTGGTCCCCGACGAGACCTACCCGACGCAGGTGTCGCAGACCGTCGAAGGGTACAGGCACGTCTTGGAGACGGTAAAGGACGGCTCCAAAGTCTGCGTCGCGGGTGACTCGGCTGGTGGCACCTTGATCCTCAGCCTGCTGCTTGTCCTGGGATCCGAATCGACGGCCCGGCGAAGAAAGCAGGTCGAGGCGGGCATCCTCGACGACGCGTGGGAACAATCGCCACCCGAATCGAGCATGCCTCGCATGGCCGTCCTGATTTCTCCGTGGGTCAAGCTCGTGTCCAATCTTCACTACCCGTCCAAGGTCGACTACTTGGACCGACGCACCCTAAGGAGGTACGCCGTCGACTACGCGGGAGAGTCGATGCTCGACCAGTCGCCGGCGTCTCCCGGGTCCTGCACGGACGAGATGTCGTGGAGAGCCGCGAGCCCGCAGCGTGGTTACTTTGTCGTGCTTGGCGACGAAGAGGTCTTCGCGCCAGACATCCAAGGCTTCGTGCGGCGCCAAGCGAAGAGCGGAATAGAAATCGAGGTGCTAAACTATAAAGGGGGCATACACGCCTGGCCCGTCGTGTCGCTCTTCCTGTCGAGCACGGCGGATAGGAGGCTCCAAGGGCTCAAATCTATCGTGGCGCAGATTAGCAGGCGATCCTAGGGATACGGCCATCGTGCAGGGGCGGGGCGACGAGGAAAACTTTCAGATTAGATCAAGTAAAAGAATCATAGACGGCCACCTGACGGGGCAGATTGGGAACCAGAACCCTTCGGCCCGGCTCCGTTCTCCGCGTGGCCGTCTCGGACATGGTAAGCTCATACTCGACTTCATCACCAAGTCAAGACTGTCTCTAGGCGGGGGGCAAGGACTGCGATGTGCAGCGGCAGGAAGACGACACCACGGATCGGGTACCTTACCATGGTCTGCGGCGGTGAAGGGGCGTCGTCGGACGGCGGTGGTTGGCACGAGCTGGTCGAGGAGAGGCTCCGTTTTTCACCGCCGTGCCAAACCCCTAATGCTCGCCACTGCCTCGAGGAATGGCACTGCTGGCCATTCGGCAGTGCTCTGGAGGCCAACCCTTTGGGCGAAATGTATTGGGCAGACGGGTCAATCCCAGTCGGGTCAATCCCAGTCGACATGGCTGATTCCTGATCAAGGTCGGTCAGGAGCCGCTGTTGGCTTGCTGCTCAGATGTGACATATCGCCGACGAGCCGGACACAGGCTGCAGAGAGGCCCATGCAGGGTGTCGTGGATGCCATCGGGATGGAGAACAGCCGACGATTGTTTGGGAGGCGAAGGAACTGTGCTTCCTTCAATTCCGAAAGAACATTTCTGTGGGGACCTGAAGACCTAAGCATAAGTAAGTACTTCGTACTGTACTCCGTACGGTACAGAAAGTAAGGACAGTAAGTAAGTAATAAGTACTAGGTGTACTTGCATTGAATACTTGCAAGTACTGTACGAAGTACTCCCATACAATGTACGGTTTCCTCACCGTGGCTTCCGCGGTGCAATAATGCCAACACTGCTCCGTACGGAGTGCCTACTAGGCACTAGGCACCGTACCTACTGTACCCAGTACAGAGTACAAGTTGGTTCATACTGATACTTACTACCTAGTAGGTACTGTACTTGGTGTCTACGGAGAACTTACAGTACTGTACTACTAGGTAGGTACGTAAGTAAATGCGGTGTACGGAGTACCGTAACCCTGTACTCCCCAAGCTTGCAAGTACATGTATGTACTCCGTACAAATAGTTGTCCACCAACAGTACTTGTATGCCTGTGTGCCGGAGTGTACTTATTTACGTGAACAGGCAAACGCTGTAATTACTATTGATGCAGTTGTGTATCAAGGTACACCTACATGCATTAAGTACTGCAAGTACGAACGATACCAGTACAGTACGGAGTACGCAAGTACTTGCCTACTACCCAAACTCACCGACGGAGTGAGGTTAGTTACTCTATTCCTTGTAGTACTTGACTGTACGGAACTCAAAGTACAGTGTGCGTTCCCAACTGTGCTGCCGACTATTGGTATTAGTCCTCCGTGCTGCACACAAGTATGCAAAGTACAAGTAGTACCGCCAGTACATCTTGAGCCGTATTTCGTACCAGTACTGTCGTACGTGGCGGCTTCGTGGCGCGCGAGGAAAGTCGAAGACTCCAAGTCGGACAGAGGTCGCACAAGGCGCTTACCGCTTTCGGCCGGCGCAAGCCTCACCCCTCCCGATGGACACCCCCTTTTTCAGGTATTGTTGAAGCCCCGCGATGCGCATACATAAACGGTCCGTATTCCCTCTAACCAGCGGCCGTCCTGGCTTGGCTATCGGCCGCTTGGAGCTTGTCCGCCGTGTGTTCACCGTCCAATCCAGCTCTCCGTCCTCGGCTGTCGCAGGCCGCGGAGGCGCGCAAACGTCGGAGCACAACGAATATTTTATACGAACACAGGTACGAGAAACATTGACAGCACACACTTGATGAAGAGCAAATTTCAACATACCTCTCGGTTGGTGCCTTGAAACTCCGGGAATCAATACGAAGAAAGGAAGAAGCCATCCGCGCGGGAGCTCCATCACCACAGTCATCACTGCGCATCGTCCAAATCACCACCACAGCCCACACACGACAGCACACACGACAGCCCACACGACAGCCCACACGACAGCCCACACGACCGCCGCGTTCCTCTCCCACCCTCCCTCTCCCCGAGGCACGGACAACGCGGAACGCTCCCTTGCTGTCACAGCAGAAGCACTGACTGGTGATTGCTGGCAGATCCGGTCTAGTCTGCGGCGACGCACGACGGCGTACGACAAGAAATACAAACAGTCCTTTCTCCGAACAGGCCGTACGTTTGATCAATTACCCGCAGCACACCCAAGTACACCTACAACTGTGCTGTATTACAGCGCTTCACCTACCTCCATTGAGACCAATCCACATCCACACCGGCACCCGCTCCTGCACCCGCTCCTGCACCCGCACGCACCCCTGCCGATATCTTTGGGCTTGCCCATTTATTTCCCGTTGTACTCCGTACTCCGTACTTGTTTTACAGTACCTGTACCTGCACCTACAGCACACCTACAACTACAGTACATCCATAACGCCGCCTAGCCCTTGCTCATCGACAACTTGACAAGACGAACGCGTCATCCAATAGCAGCGTCTGGATGCTTCGAGCAATTCCTAGCCGCGCCCCTGTATGGTTGCACTTGGTCTACCAGAAAGCGCGTGCACACGCTTCATCGGTGGCATTCTCGACGCAAAACACCTTCTCACCTGTACTCGTACTCGTTCAGTGCTTGTGCAAGTACTCGTACGGTACTGTGCACTTGCTTGCACACCTACACGTGCAGCGCACCTACTGACACACTCGCTCACACACAGTACTTGCTGGTACTGCTGAAAGTACAACCCCCCCCCCCCCCCCCCCCCCCCCGGCAGCCCTTTTGTTCATACCAACCCCTCATTGGCCGGGATCCCAGCAAGAAGGAAGGAAGCCGCTGGGAGGGGGCGCCTTCCCGTCTGCACCATCTGCCAACGGCGTGTTGAAAGGGAAGGAGCAGGGAGCAGCAGATCGGTCGCGGAAACAAGTCGACGGAGAAGCGGGCGGCCATCAGAGGCGAATCGCTTCCCCTGCTTCTCCTTCATTGAGCCGACCCAACAGGGCGGCGTCCTTTGCGTTCTCCCGGCCATCCCAGGCCTCCCACTCCCGACCGGCTCCCCCGACGAGGACAGAGACTCGACTCGGTCCGGTCCACAGGTCCAAAGGCCCACAGGTCGGTCGGTCGGTCCACTGGTCCGTCGACAAGGCACGCAGCGAGCCTGCCCCACCAAGACAAGGCAGCACCTGAGGGTTGGGTTGGGTGGTGGCGCGCCCCCGCCGTCGGTCAAAATGTCGGGAGACAATCACGGTGCGAACAGCGGCGCTGCCAATGCTAGCGCTGCCAATGCTCACAACCCCACGCACGAGTACGAGCACGAGTACGCGCCCAAGTCGCCCGACCTGTCGTCTTTTTATTCGGCCGGCCCTGCCCCGCCCGCGTTACAACTCCATCCTCCGAGCCAAAATCGCGGCGAGTATAAATTGCAGTCTCCCACCTACGGCCACGGCGCTCCCTATGGCTCCTCCTACGCCCCTCCCATCTCCCCTGCCGGCCACAACCTCCACACCGACCTCACCCCTTACTCCCCCTCGACGCAGCAGCAAGCCCATCTTCCCCGCGGCCCGCCGCAGCCGAGCGCGCTACCGTCGTACGGGCTGCAGCCGTCGCCGACGCCGAACGCTGAGCCGCAGCCGGCCCGTCCCTACCATCCGGGCCAGTACCTGACGGGTCCATCCCAGCAGGCCGGCGCGCCGTCGCACCATCAGGGCTCCTTCTCGGCCTCGCCCGCGTCACCGACGAAGCGGGATCGCGCCATGCCTCCCCGAAGGGCCGCCGCCGCCGCCGCGCCGCCGCCGCCGGCGATTGAGCCGTCGCCGGTCAGGACCAAGTTCCCGACGGCACGCATCAAGCGGATCATGCAGGCCGACGAGGAGGTGGGCAAGGTCGCCCAGCAAACGCCCATCGCCGTGGGCAAGGCCCTCGAGCTCTTCATGATCCAGCTCGTGACCAAGAGCGCCGACGTGGCCCAGGACAAGGGATCCAAGCGGGTCACGGCCGCCATGCTCAAGCAGGTGGTCGAGAACGACGACCAGTGGGACTTCCTCCGAGACATCGTCAGCCGCGTGGAGAACGAGAAGGAGGGCGCCAGGGCCAGGCCCAAAGCGGAGAGCGACAGCGACGAGGAGCTGAGCGAGCCCAAGAGGCGAGGCCGCGGCGGGCGGAAGAGGAAGATTTGACGTCCGCTCCCCATTCTCGACGCACGCATGACGAAGGATATGACTCTTGAACGAACGGCGTTCCAACACGGTTGCATAGGTACATGACAGGCGTTCGGTGCACGGTGCCGGCGGCTCCGAGGGATGGCGAGGTGGATGGGCCAGCGGGAGCCGCCGCCGGCTTTGACGCCCACAAGGGTGCGCACGTCGCGGCGTGGCATTGACATGGAACGGAAATTTTGGCCAGCTTACCCATCCACTTGTTCACTTGCGTTTGATGATTATCGAGCGCTGCCTCGCCTCATTCGGAGCCGCGTTTGCGGAGCGTCATGGCAAGGAGCGACAAGCGTCGGGCCCATCTCACGGCACGGTTGGACGGACGAGCACTCGCGAAATGCGCAGCGCATCGGTGGATGGTGAAGGTCAGGACATGCATGCATGGACCTACATGTAGCTTGTACAGGCATTCTGACACTACTAGGTACGCAATCAGTTTGCTCTTAGCATGCAGCACTGCACCTGATGAGCTTGTCTGTGCCAAGTGGTGTGCTGTACGGAGTAGGGTCGATTATTATCAATACTTGGTTGGGTTCAAGCACAGTGCTCCGTACATGTACTAGTGCAGGTAGCAGACAGCTTGACGAATAGAAACTTGCTACAGACGCGGAGTGCACAAGTAAGAACGGAGTAACTACTAGTATACAAATGACTACAGTACTACTCCGTAAGTACAGTACTCCGTACTAGCATACAGTATTGTACAAGCAAGGACTGCCTGCTTAAGTACTGCACTGTAAGGAAGTACATAGTATACAAATCAAATACTACTAAGTAATACTGTATACTTACTTACAGTGCAAGCAAGGACTACCTAAGTACTGTACTGTAAGGAATTACATAGTATACAAATCAAATACTACGAAGTAATACTGTATACTTACTTACAGTCCAAGCAAGGACTACTAGTAAGTGTACAGAGTACAAATAACTACTAATTACTAGTACTCCGTTGACAGTACAAGCCAGTACCACTAGTATACAAACAATTACTACTAGAATACAGTACAAGCAAGTACTTATACAAGCAAGCGCAAGTTCTTATCCCTACTCCGTACTTGCAAGGAGGCTTTCCCTCGTGGCACAGGTATGACCTACTAATAGTTTAGCACATGTGCAACTAACTACTGCACACATGCCTGTCTGTACTTGGCAAGTTCGCAAGTTCTACAGTGCAATGTACATGCACGCTTATGCTTCACGTCGCTCATACCATACACCATCAAATACGAATGCAATGACGGCAGGGGCCAAAAACGCGTCGCCATCTGGACTGGGTACGAATTACTAAACACTCGAGCGAGTTTCGTCGACGCATCCGCAATTGGAACAGACTTCCGTTACGTCAGCACAGCCCAAGGCCACATGTGGTGGAGCGGGGCGGATTCTAGTGGATGATTCCAATACGTAGCCTTTAGGTACTTGCCGATGTACTGCACCATGTGCGACATACTTACCTGTAAGCGTAACGAACTGTTTCTTAGTACCGGCACAATAGCGAACAGTACCTAGCTATGTACTCCCTACGTCAAAGCAGCATCAAGCACTTAAGTCGACGACTTCGGTCCAGGAGTTGCCCCTCCCCAAATCCATCTCCAACTCGGCCATTTTGCTGCCGTTTGTCACATCCTCCATTCCGCCGACTGCCCATCCTGGACCAACGAAAATCATCGTCCACCTCAAGCTCTAGATCAGCCCCCGAGCTTGGATGTCGTCCAACATCCGTGCGCCGCCCAGCTCTCTCCTACGCTCTCCCTCCTACGACAACCCCCCCCTCCCCTCCTCCCCGGAAGCAATCCATTCCCGCCCGAGCCGAGCCGTAGGCCGCGAGCTGCCCGCTGAGTCGCTGAGCCCGCAACAAGCCTAGAATTGGCATCTCGAAGCGAATGACTGAAGCACCGACGCTCCCGCAGTTCCCCGCCTGGAAAGCTCAATGTCGTGGGATCTGCTACAGAGGTTTCTCGAGTCCGATGTCTTCAATTCGAATCCCTTTCTGTCGGTGTCGTACCTCTCGTAGGTCCATCCTCGCGTCCCCTTCGCCTTCCCCTTCTCCTGCCGCTTCGTCTCCCCGCCGCTGCGTCGTGGGGAGGCCTCGCTGGCTGGCTGGCTGGCTGGCTGGCTTCCTTCCTGCCCGTCCGCCTTCCTGCTTGCTGCTAGCTAACGCCGACGCCTCGGGCTCCTGCAGTCGCTACGCCGACCATGTGGGAATACACTATGTGCTCTGCCGCAAGCTGCGGCAGTTCCCCTACGAGGACATCGAGTTCTTCCTGCCGCAGCTGTGCCATCTCATAATCAGCGTCGACAACGAGTCGATGGCTCTCGAGGAGTTTCTGCTCGATCTCTGCGAAGAATCCGCCACGGCCGCCCTGCTCGTACGTCACCTTCCAACGCCCCCTTCCAACGCCCCCCCCCCCTCCTCTGCCGTTGAGCGAGGACGAGCTGACGCGCCTCCTTTCCCGTCCCAGACCTTCTGGCTGTTTCAGACCTATCTCCACGACCTCTCGTCGAACCCGCAGACGGGTGCCTTCCAGACCTGTCGACGGGTGTACAACAAGGTCCAGCACATCGTCTTCGGCATGGCTGATACGGCCCGTCGCGAGAAGATTACGGAGAACGTGCTGCCGGTTACCGTCCTGTCCAGCTTCGTCCTCGCCAGCGCTGCGCTCCCCATGCTTGCGCAATGGGCCGGTCCTCTGGCCGTCGCCCAGGCGCGAAAACCGCAGCCGGTGAGGCTGGAGCCGACGACGGACGTGGATAGCGATAGCGCACCGAAGCCGATGAGAGCACAGACCATGAGCGCTGTCGCCTCCAAGTCGAGGCGGCCCAGGGAAGCGAGGACGTCGAGCGCCTCCAACGTCAACGATTCGGCCGGGCGGCCGGGCCTAAAGGTGCCCCGGGCCGTCGGCCCAGCCCCGGTTCCATCCTCCTCGTCAAAGTCCAAGACGGCGGCGGCGGCGCCGAGGAGACCGTCTGCGCTGCAGATGAGGTTGCTCGAAGCCAGGCACAGCTCGGCATCCCTTCCGCTGCAGCGCTCGCATTCGACGACAAGACCGCCGACGCCCGTCACCGCCCGTATTCCCCGCAGGCCCAGCGACACCATGGTCCGACGACATTCCCACAACTCCAAGCTTGTCGCCAACTCGATGAACGACCTGCCGCTCATCCAAAAGACGAGGCTCCTGCGGTCGCACTACTTCAGGTCGCAGACGCAGTTCCTCACCGCCCTCGAGGGCATTTCGAACCGGCTGGTCATCGTGCCCAAGCCTGCGAGGATGAGCGCCCTTCGAGCCGAGCTAGCGCTCATCGGTCGAGACTTGCCGGCCGAGATCGACATCCCCGTCATCTGCCCTCCGACGCTTGTGAACGGATCTCCCGGCAAGAGCCGACACCACCGCATCGTCCGGCTGAATCCTGCCGAGTCGACGGTGCTCAACAGCGCCGAGAAGGTGCCCTACCTCATGATGGTCGAAGTCCTCCGCGAGGACTTCAACTTCGACCCCGAAACGCCAGACAACCAGCAGCTCCTCGACACGTTGCCTGGCGCGGGTGGGACGTCACGCCGTCTCTTTGATCTGTCGTCGGAAATGCCGAGGATCAATCAGCCCATCATCCGCACGCCCGAGCCGGTGATCGATAGCGTCTTCGAGCCCGTTTCGGGTGACCTCGGGAGCTCACCCCTCCTCACGTCCGACGATGAGGGGCCGGCGAGGCAGTCCTCTCAGCAGCAGCAGCAGCAGCAGCAGCAGCAGCAGCAGCAGACCGGCCAGCGACAGTCCAGCGGCGGTGCGGCGACGGCCTCCTTGACGACCTTGGATCCGGCCACGCCCCGAACCTCGATGGTAATCTCCAGGCCCGGCAGCCCCTCTGGTAAGCGAAAGGTGCTGGCCGGTCGAAACTCGGCGGCCGATCAGCCCGACTTTTCCGCCCTCGCGACGCACATGAGGACGGCCTCGCAGATGCTGGCGCAGCTCGACGCCACGAGCGGCAAGCGACCGAAGCAGGAGGTGGCGGCCATCAGGGCCAAGATCATCGCGAGCATGCAAAGCCTCGAGGAGGAGAGCTTCGACGTGGACGATGAGGGGCCGACTTTCGACACCATCATTGCCAAGACGCAGGCGCAGGCGGCCGGCGGTGCTTCCATGGACAATCCGGATCTGGAGGACGACGGACCGCTCGACACGACGCTCAACGCGAGCGCCGGCAGGGAGAGGATGGAAAACGACATCAAAACGGGCGGCGTCCAGCGTCGCGGCGATCGCGACGACCCCAGCGCCGCCGTCTTCGGCGAGGCGTGGGAGGCGAAGAAGGAGCGGATACGCAAGTCGTCGCCGTACGGCTGGATGAAGAATTGGGACCTCGTCAGCGTCATCGTCAAGACCGGGGCCGACCTGCGACAGGAGGCCTTTGCCTGCCAGCTCATCGACGTCTGCCACAAGATCTGGGTGGACGCCGGCGTCGACGTCTGGGTCAAGGTGATGCGCATCCTGGTGACGGGAGAATCGTCGGGCCTCATCGAGACCATCACGAACGGCGTGTCGCTCCATTCGCTGAAGCGAAGCCTGACGCTCGCCTCCGTCGAGTCCGGCCAGAACCCCCGGCAGCGGATCGCGACGCTCAAGGACCACTTCGTCAAGGCCTTCGGCCAGCCGGAGAGCCAACCGTACCGGGCCGGCGTCGACGCCTTCAAGCGCTCCCTCGCCGCCTACAGCATCATCTCGTACGTCCTCCAGCTCAAGGACCGGCACAACGGAAACGTCCTCATCGACAGCGAGGGCCACATCATCCACATCGACTTTGGATTCATGCTCTCCAACTCGCCCGGCTCGGTGGGCTTCGAAGCGGCCCCCTTCAAGCTCACGCACGAGTACGTCGACGTCCTGGGCGGCCTCGGCTCCGCCGACTACGACGACTACAAGAAGATGTGCAAGCAGGCGTTCCAAGGTAAGCCACTCCCTCGCGCACGACCCGCCACGCCCGGTCCCCGAAGCTCATCAGCGTCAGCTCTGCGGCGGTCCGCCGACAACATCATCGACCTCGTCGCCATGATGGGTCGAGAATCGAACATGCCCTGCTTCTCGGTCGGCATCGCCACCGTCACGAGCACGCTGCGGCAGCGCTTCCAGCTGCACCTCAGCGCCGATGAGGCGGAGCAGTTTGTCGAGACGGATCTGATTGCCAAGTCGTTTGGAAGCTACTACACGCGACTGTGAGCTTGCCCGCCTCCCTCCCTCGCCCCTCCCTTTTGCCTGTTTTTCCACTGACACGCCCCCTCAGCTACGACACGTTTCAATATCGGACGCAGGGGATATACTAGCCTGCCTGCAACCTGGTCGAGGTGCAGACGAAGGCGAGGGCCACGGGTTTGGCATGATCCCCGAGGCTGGGGCGGCACGCAGGAGTCATCCTTGGGGGAGGTCTATACAGAACCTGTATTTCGGGCATTCTGACCGGCGTTTGCAGGAAAGGGGTGCTTTAGATAGATCGAGCAGGAGCTGGCTAGGATCGTCATGACTGCAAGGTACATGTGCGAGAATGGCAAGTGGTTGGTTTGCTGTTATTTCGGATGGGGGACGGGGCCGGTATGTGGTCTTGGGCGACGCGCCTATGACACTGATTATGATGATTTGTCTTGCACAGTTGTAGAACTGCTCTGTGTGCGTCATTATATCCGGGTCGGAGGAAGGGCGGGATAGACGGCTTCGTTGCACCCATTTTTTATATACTTGATGGTTCGATGGTGTCACCATCATGTTCCGAGAGCAAGGCTCATGGATTCCAAATAAAAGCAACCTTCACGGCCTGCTCCCCTCGAATGGAGTACCATCAACCTCGATGGGGAGCAAATGGGAGCGTGAAAGTGATGAAAATTGTTGCACAGGTGCCGATGGGTTTGGTATAGGGTAGCCAGTACAATGGGGATGTCGCGGACAAATGGGATTGTGAGGGACATTCAACGCTGTAAAGATCTGGGGTGATGAAACTGACGTCAGACTGCGCTTTTTGCTTGTGGATTGCTGGAAAACAAATGCGATATAGGGGATCGAATGGTCGCAAGAAGTTAACCTTGGGCGTGATGAGAGAGCAATGGCTATTAGTTTCCGACTGGGATGGACACCTTCCCTCGAACTGCCGAGGTTGGATGGGAATACAAGCAATACTACAACCCGTAGATGCAGTTACTACTGTCTTTGCCAGTATTCATTGATTTTGCTGTATTTCTTCGAAGCATGCCGCGTCACTTCAGTTTGGCAAAGCTAATGTCATACCGTTCCTTGAGTACTATTTACAGTACCTCGGGCCAAAAACTACACCAATCAACAATCAACGCGACGACGCAACAACGCGAAGATATTGTTTCCCGTCAACCACCACTGTTTTAAGTCTCAAGCGCCGCCAGAACTCGTCTTCAACAAACCCCAAGATAAATCAGCGACTGGTATATCGGCTTTTGCTGATCTAGCCGTCGCACACGCCTTCCCAGTCAGCGCTCCGAATCTCCATCTTCTACACGCCATACGGCATGTGTCGAAACATGAACCCCTAGCCAACTCTAAACCTCCCGTCATCGGGAACCATTCCAGGGAGGGCACTGGAGCAAGAAAAAGGGGGACAAACCAAGCAGACGAACATGGCACGTTCATCGATGGGCATAGCCCGTCGTACATTTACAATGCTTATGCTGTCCACATGGCGCGACGCAGCCCCGTCCCTGTCCCGGTGCCCGTCCCTTTGGCAACCGTTTGAGATGTCCAGACCACAATATGTAGATGCCGCTTCGGCGTCCTCACCATCGGCTAGATGAGTCTCTGCTGTGAAGGTGCAAGTGGAGGTCCTATCCCCATCGACCGCCCTCGCGATCTGCCTCAAGCCGGCGCATGCGATCTTCACCATCCCCTTCTCTACCCTCGTTGCGTCGGCCTGATCTGCGGCTCCTCCGTCCACCACCACCACCACCACCACCACCACCACCACCACCACCGCCACTTCCACCACCACTTCCACCACCACTTCCACCACCACCTCCACCATCACCGCCGCCGCTACCGCCGCCGCCGCCGTCGCCGCCGTCTTCGCGACCACGCTTCGAGCCCGTCTTGCTGGCCAGCGCCATCCGTTGCGCCTCCTTCAGCAGTCGCTCTCGGTTGCGCGCCTCGCGCTCGAGAGTGTGCGCGTCCTTGGAAGTGCCGACCTTGCCGTTGCTGCCGCGGGAATCGCGTCGGCCGTGCGAGTTGGCGCCCTTGGCGTCGGGGCCACGGGGACCGCCGGGCGGGTCATGCCCCTTGTCGCCCGTCGTCGATCTGCCGTTCACCGACGGCGCCCTCCCGCCGCCGCCGGGCTGGCCCCTCTCGCGATCCCGCTCCCTCTGCCGCACCTTGCGCTCCCTGCGCTCCCTGTCGCGGATCCTATCCCTTCCGCGACGCCGTGCGCGTTCGGGAGGACGATTGCGGCCGCGGTCTCGGTCACGATCACGGCCGCGATCACGGTGCGACCGGTTGCTCGACTTGGTGCGGTCCTCGTCTCGCTCGCGGTGCCTATCTCGCTCCTTGTCCTTGTCGCGATCCTTATCTCGATCCTTTTCTCGATCTCGATCTCGATCTCGGTCTCTGCGACCGTCGCGCTCTTCATCTTTGCGGTCGCGGTAGTTGGACCTCTTCGATTCGTCAGCCGAGGCCGAGCGCGACCTGGACCCGCGCTTGTCGTTGTCGTTGTTCGGCCGCTCGCGATCGCCATCCTCATGCTCCTTCCGGCTGCTCCTGCGCCGCTTGCGCCGGTGGCCGTCGTTGTCCTCGTCGCCGTTCACCGACGGGGAACGCTGTCTTCCTTGCCGCTGCGAGTTTCGGCGGCCACGGCTACGGCTTCGGCTTCGGCTGCGACCGCGTCTAGGGCTCCTGTTATCGCCGCGCGGCTCGGCGCGCGGAAGATCGCCGTCCTGGTCTCGGCCATCATGGACTTCGCCGACTTGCACATCGTGACCGGGGGGACGTTCTCGACTGTGGTCACGGAGAGAAGCAGCGGTCTTTTCAGCCCCACCATCATGGCATCGGGATCGGGAGCGGGATCTACTCCGGGCGGCCGAACCTTTACCTGCCGCGTCCTTCTGCGCCGCCCCGGCTGCCGGAGCGCTCGGGGGTGGTGGCGCGCCGCCCACTTGGTAGCCGCGAGCTCGAAGGTTGTGAAGGCTGGTGTTTGGCAGCCCCTGCCTCATGGCCTTGGGTCCTGTCGGCGCGTTGATGGGCACGTCGGGTGCCGACAAGACGGAGCGGATCAGCCCGGCCTCGTTGCCACGGGGCACGGCGCCGGCGGGAGCGGCAGCCTGGGTCTCACGCGAGCTTTGTTCGCTTGGCTTGACCTGCGCGCCATCCACGTCTCCACCCTCTCCAGAGTCCTGTCCCTTGGCCAGCGCCTCCCCGTCTCCAGACGATGCTGGGATGGCGCCCTCCACCTGCTTGACGTCCCCAACGGTTGCTTCGACGTGTCCTTGTTGAGCCTGGCCGGCCGGTGCCTGCTGCGAGAAATGGCCTTGATCCTGGTTGTTGGCCATGGCGCCATGCTGATAGTATCCTCCTCGGCCGCCGTACCCGCCGTAGAAGCCACGAGCCCGACCTCGGCCGCGGCCAAAGTTGTTTCGACGATCATGGAACTGACCATAAATGTTCTGATTGTATCCAGCTTGAAACCCCGAGTTAAAGTTGCCAAAATCACCGGTTCCCATGCCGGGACCACTTTGATTGTAATTATTCTGGTCGAAACCCCACGACTGCGACCCGTTCCAGTTATTATTGGAGCCTTGTC
This sequence comes from Drechmeria coniospora, assembly GCF_001625195.1. NCBI lineage: Eukaryota > Fungi > Ascomycota > Sordariomycetes > Hypocreales > Ophiocordycipitaceae > Drechmeria > Drechmeria coniospora. The sequence goes on along the minus strand of NC_054389.1, from coordinate 10,971,255 downwards.
CGAAACCTCCTCCGAAGCCCCCCATGCCGTTCATGCCCATGCCTTGAAAGCCACCGTTCATGTACATGTTCTGCATCGCCATTGGGTCCATCCCCATTGCGCCTGCGTCACGTTAGCCGTGGTGCGGAGGATGGGCGAAGGATGCGTCGTGCCGTACCCATCATGGGGAAGTTGCCGAATGAGCCGTTGCCCATGCCATTCTGCATCGCCATCATCATCTGCATCTGGTTGAAGTCACCACCGCCGGAGAGCATCATGTTCGGAAAGCCACCGTTCATGGGGTTCGCGTCGTAGCCGCTGCCGCCGACTTCCTCGCTGCCTTCGGCCTGCTCGAAATCCTGAGGCGCGTCGACAGCCTGCTGATCCGCCGATGTCTCACCGCTGCCATTTTGCGAGCCAACGTGCCCGTCATGCTGGGGAGCTTGTGGGCCAGAAGGCTCATGGACCTGCTCGCCTGCCGGACCGGACACGTGCGGGTCACCAAGTTGCTGGGAGGATCGCCGGTTAGTATCCTCCGCCGCGACGGGGGCCGAATCACCGGCCTGCGTCGCACCGTCTCGTTCGAGCGGAGGGGCCTCCGCTTGCGAGACCGGTCCGGCGCTGGTATCCTGTCTGGATGCCGGACCGTCAGGAGCAGGTTCGGTACCGGCGAGTGCCGGTTTCGATGGTTCGGCCGGGGCCACGGGCGCCGCCTCCTGCTCCTCCTTCGGCCGACTCGCCTCTCTCTTCTTCTCGGCGGTACGAAGGAAGACACGAATGGTCGTGCGGAGAGACTTGTTTGGATTGCAGTCGTCGGCGGCGAGAGGGGAGTGCTCACAGACCGGGCACGACTGAGGGATGCTGGATTGACCTGACAGGCTGTTAGCTTTCCCCGAGGGCTTCAGCTCGGAGATGAAAGCGACATACATGTCTCGCAGATGGCCTGCTCGCAGCATGGCAGTCGAAAGGCGTTCACGGCGAGTTTGCTGCAGATGGCGCAACGCAACTTCAGGGGAATGTCGTCGGGTGAGAGCGAGCTGCGGCGCTGTCAGTGCTTCGTGGCCGACTGACGGCAAGACGGAACTCGCCGCAACTCACTTGATCAGCTCTGCCTGAGCCTCGGATATGGAGGAAGCCATGCTGTCGGCAACCGAATTTCGAGTTTGCTATTCCGTCGTCGTCGTCATGGGTGGATGGCGAAATCGACGAGCACGAGCAGGAGGGGGGGGGGCCGAGGCCGCAAAGGAGGAGTATGGCCACAACACGGCCGCGACCTCGATGACCCGTTGAGACTTTATATCATGGGAGTTCCCGACCCGGCAGCGGTTCAACGTCGTTTGTTGGATGGATGGATGGATGAAGAGTTTCTGTTGAAGCTTTCGAGGTGAGGAGTTTGACGCGATGGAGGAAAAGTGGATCGAGCTACGGCGGTGGCATAAACTCCTTAGACCAGTCACGTGACGACAAATCCCCTTGGTCACGCCGCTCTGACTCAACAAGCTATTACGACGAGCTATTACCGAGGAGGAAGCAAGGAGCACGGCTACGTTGTGCTCGTGCACGGCACATTTGGTCACGATGGACGAGCTGCGATGAAACGGGTTCTTTATTTCGATACCAAACAAGCAATAGGCTCAGGCTCCAAGTAGAACTAAGTAACAAAACCTCAAGCTCAACCTCATACCGGCGGCGATGGAGAGTCGGCAGGTCAAGATCAAGAGGATTTCCTCCTCGTCATCGAAAGAGGCCGTCGACGCATAGCACAAGGCAAACCGAAAGAAAGGCGACCGACGCCCGACGATGGCGGGACGAGCTAGCTGATGGCAGACCTCAGCTTGCGTGAGGGGTGAGATGGGCAAAAAGGAGAGACGCACAAGGTAGACGCGGGGCGCCCTCGGCTCAACAGGCGCACCCGTCCTTGGCACCGGCGTCCCTCGCACCGCCGCCCAGGTTGACTCTCTGTTCCTCAGCGGTCCTGGTGGCGGCTCCCGCCGCACCGGCACCCCTCGCGGATTTCAGGGACGTCTCGGGGATGGCATTCGCAATGGCGGTGAAGACTTCGGTCACGTTGTGACCCGTCTTGGCGCTCGTCTCGAAGAATAGCAGGCTCTCCTCCTCGGCGTACGCTTGAGCCTCCTCGGTCGAGACCTTGCGGGCGTCGCCGGAGGCTTCGGCGTCGTCGGCGTCGTCTCCCTCGGCCGCGGCGGACTCGGCCGCCAGATCCAGCTTGTTGCCGACGAGAGCGATGACGATGCCGGGGGACGCCTGTCGTTGTAGCTCGGCGACCCAGTGCTTGGCTTTGATGAGCGACGTGGGCTTGGTGAGATCGTAGACGACGAGGGCGGCCTGCGCATTCCGGTAGTACATGGGAGCTAGGGACGCGAAGCGCTCCTGGCCGGCGGTGTCCCAAATCTCAAACTTGATTGTCCGCGAAGGCAGGTTGCATTTCTGGGTCAGGAAAGCCGCTGGCCGCAGGGCGTTAGCGAGCGCGGCGGGCTGAGCAGAGACGGGTGGCGGGAGATGACGTACCGCCGATAGTGGGCTCCTTGTTCTCCTGAAAATCGTTGTTGACGAAGCGTAGGACCAACGACGACTGTCGAGACCGTCAGCATCGGCATCCGGGACCCGACATGGGGCGAAGCAGGGGCGCCGAGTTACCTTGCCGACGGCAGCCTCGCCGAGGAGCACCAGCTTGACGCTGCTGCTCGGCTTCGGGGCGTTTGTGTCGGCCATGTCCACGCGAGTGTCGGGGGCAGGAAACGGGAGTCGAGGTGGCAGCTAACGATTTGATGGATGCCCAAGCCGGGGCCGGAACGGCAGGAGTGTTGGCGATGATTCTCCAAAAAAACCTGCTGGCCGGTGCGATGGTTGTGTGGTGGCACTGCGATGCTGAAGTTGCGCTACTCGTACAGTAATGCCTGGGAAGGAAGTGGGTAGGTAACGTGGGTGGGTTGGTGTATTACGGCACGGAGTCTGGGCAGCGAGTAATTCGAGTTGTCGGAGAGTATTACAGTAATAACCGGTCCTTGATGGGTACGCACGGTCACGTGGGGACCTGTCGCTCGTGCCTGGTTGGTACGGTTTTAAGCAAGTACAGTACATGTACTGTACGGAGTAGGGAGTGCTGTACTTGGACACGCACAGGTACTAGTGCAGTAATGCGGCGTTGACGCACTGCAACCGTAATCCCCGCCACTCGCTTTTTCTTCGCTGGGTTCGCTCTCCGAGTAGCAAGTACAGGTACTTGCACTTGCAAGTGCAGTAAGTACTTACTTACTGTGCATTTGCGCATTGTTGCGCCGCAGATTTGTATCAGCAGCAAGTAATCACACAGTACGGAGTACTGTACAGTATAAGTAGCAGTGAGTGCACTGATGTCCCATGAAACGATAGCGGCATCGAACTGCGAATTTCCGAAATACGCAGCACAGCACTTGTATGTGCATGCGTCGAGTAAGTACTTGGTTGGCACAGGTAGCATGCCTCATCCGCCATTCGAGTTCATACGCACGAGTGCAATGAGCGAAACCGTTCACACACACAAAAGAGTACGTACCGTACTTGCATGTATGTACTGCATATGATGTATTGCTATGGTTGTTTCATGCTATCCGTACAGTACATGCCATGTTACAAGTTACCCAGGTGCTGAGTAACACTGCTGAGACCTACTTAGTTCTCGGTACCTGCGTTCAGGTACAAACGCTAAAACTCCAAGAATAGATATCCGTTCGCGTATTCCGCAATAAAAAAAAGTACAGCGCACATGCAAAGAAGTAGATGACATTCCAACAGATGCCCATATCGAGGTCTGAAAAAAAGGGAAAAAAAAGAAGAAGGAAACGAAGAGATTCACAGGAAGGAAGTGTCCGGGTTCGAGCTGCGACCACCAGCAGGAGCTCGGGGCAAAGACGTTACTGTGCCGTCCCAGCAGCAACGCCATCATTGCAAAGGCAAGCAAGACCAGGCTTTTGGGAGCGAGAACAGGAAGCCACACGTTGTATGGATCAAGGGCTTCATCAGTTTTCCGGCGGCGCTTCATCGGGAACGCTGGGTGCCGAGGTGGTGATTGTTCTAGAGATGCCGGACTTCGACTTGAAGGTGACGGTGTAATCGGCATTGATGACAATCTCCATCAGCTTCATGGCGTCCGACTCCCTGAGAATGTGTTGCTTGTAGCCGGCGGTCGTCTCGGCGTTGAATATCTGGTCGGTAATGATCCTCATGGCGATGGAGGTGGCGGAACCCGAGACGAAGGAAAGGACCGGGTGCGCCATGGTGGCGAGGGAGACGACGGTGCCCGACGTGATGATGGCAAAGGTGGGAAAGATCCTATCAAGCCAGTCGAATAGGCCGCGTGCGTTCTTCGGCGTCGTGAGGTAGATTGTGCGAGAGTCGTCGGCGGTGAAGGCGAGCATCCACCAGTCGCGGCCGAGGGTGAACAAGCCGGTGTCGTACTCGACCTTCATCTGAGGCGAACTGCACCCTCTCTTCTCGGCGATGGGCCAGTCTTGCTTGTGCTTGTAGACGTCGCTGTACTTGTGGAAGAGGGTGACGTTCCTCAGACGCTGTGGCGAGTTGTTCCTGATGCAGACGTAGGCGTAGCGCTTCTGCGTCCGAAGTCCTCGTATCTCCACCTGAGGCACGGCCGAGGCGACGGCGACGAGCGCCAAGACGGCGGATAGGAAGGATGTGGGGAGCATTTTCTTGGGGCCTTGGACGAGCGTCGAGCGGATCTTGGCTGGTCCTGCTCTGTCCCGCTTGATGCTGTGTCCGAGGTTGGAAGGGAGACGGCGAGTGGCGAGAGGGATGGATGGATGGATGGAAATGAAGGAGGGAATGAAGGAAGGAAGCAGAGGAAGAAGTCAAGGCAGAGCGTGTACGCGGTAGAGAGCGTGTACTTGTTCGATTGATGGTGCACTTGCAAGTGAGCAATATGGCAGGTACATGTATGGGTACGCCGTGGTTGGCTTCGTCTTCTTTATAGCTTTTGCCCCCTTATCGCCCGTGCCTTGACCGGTACCGCCTCCGCCCTCCGTGACGTCGTGTACTCAAGCAAGTACAGGCAAGTACCAAGCGGGCACGAGGACAAGTACTTACACGAGCAGATGCGTTATTACGTACAGGCGCAAGCATGTGAGGGAGAAGTCGCACAAGCATATCGTCCTTGGAGGAGATTGCATAACGCGTTTGCGTATAGTTCCCGCCGGAGCATCCACAATATTTGTCACCTGTCCATTTGAGCTCGTACAGGTACTGTACTGTAGCTAGACAAGCCCGAACTTTGGTAGATACGAGTCGGACGGCTCTGCGCTATTACTTGTGCACTTGATACTACCAACTGATAATATTTGCATTACCTTGACGACGACCAAGTACATGCACTCCTGCCACCACCACCACTACCGCCACCACCATCACTACTACCACCACCACCATCACTACTACCACCACACCATCACCACCGCTACCGCCAGCTAACCGTACGCACTTGTACAGTGCACAGGTACGAGCACAAAAATTGCCTTCAGATTACCACTCGTACCCGTACACGAATACGAGTTCAGATAACGTCATGGACGCATGCCATCTTCCGATAGAACACCCACTATTCCTTGGTTCCCCGGGATTCCTATTTCGGTACAAGTACGGAGTACAGTATGCAAATACGCACATGTAGGTGTACGACTATGTACTGTACTGTGCATGTACTTGAGTATACCTTGCGGAAGTCGGAAGTGCGTTGGCAAGCAGGCGTGGCAACCATTGCTTGCACTGTTCAACCGTACTATGGCGTGCTTCGTACTTGCGTGTAAGTAAGTACATACTGCAAGTACTTAACCATCTCATATAGGTACATGCACTATTAATTATTATTCGGGGTCATCCTGATCCCTCTGCCAGTCTCGGTGGTAGCTTCGCGGAGCCGAGGCCGAATGGAGGATGGCGGACCCACGTCGATTGTTAAATCTGAGGCTGGGGTACCGAGTATGCAGGTACGTACATACTTGGTATACTCCGTACACTACCTATACATACTCATGTATGCAAGTACTTACAACCATGTATGGACAGGTCCTGGTCGACCACGGCATGTACATGTATGGTATCATTGGCATGTACTGTGCTGTGCTCCGTACCTACTTACCGACAGTAAGTAAGTACTGTGCTCAAGTACTTGCGGGTAGTAGTGTACAGTACTTCCATGTGCGGGACACTAGTAGGTACTTGTAGGTGGCATGGCACAATTGTACAGGCGCGACTCCGTACTGTACTTGTAAGTAATATAGTTGGTTGTACTTGCAGCACGCCTACTGTTCTTAAGTACACCGGAGCAGTCCTTGCTGAATACGAGTACAGTTCGGAGCACTCTGTAGATGATCATTCGAAGAGGTTACTGCTACCTGTGCTTGCACCCCTACGCAGGGAAGCACAAGTACTGTACTGTAAATGTGCGAAAGTACTCAAGTGCAATCGCCTTTGAACAGGTACTTGTTGAGGAGCCAGCTGGTGGCGCTGCGAGGCCGTTAAGCGTTTCGGTATTTTATTAGACGACGCCGGTGCTCCGTAATTCTGGTGGATATCAATACCGGGTACCTTGTTCAACGACGCCACGTGCCGTAGCCTCAAGTACTTGGGTACCTTTGGCTTTCCCACTCGCCATGGGGCACTCACTAAGCCTTGCCAGATCTGGCCAAGGCCTGAGACGATTCGTGATGACACATCCTGACCCGTCACCCCTACTCCGGACCCGGAGGCACTGTCGTGATCGACCTCGTACGCATGTTCCGCCCGATGGCGATCAGAAGCGGAGTCGCCGTTGCTCCAAGCGAGGCCGGCGCGCCGAAACACGGCGCGAGCATGCGCAGACGCTGGGGCGGGCGGAAAGCGGGAGGCGGAAGACGACGGGCAAGTCCACGTTGCAGCGAGAAGGATGCGGAGATGAGGACGAGTTTGCTATCGGTGGGTGGAGGCCCCCACGAGCGCTTACCCATCGGTCCAGCTCGCAATGCGAAGCCATGAAGATGCAACTTCAAGCCCGAAGTGGTCAAGACTGGTGTGGCCTGAGAACGGCCCCCCCCCTCATGAGGAGCGGGAGATGTTGCCGTTTGGAAGGGCGAATGGCCAAAGCGCAGTTGTTCACATCCCATCGTACCGATTTCCCGTCTTCCGCTTCCTCCTTGCACGGATTCAAGTTGAATTTGCTGTTGCTTCTGCGGCTACACCTTCAGATGAATCTGCGGCGGCACCAGCCCCAAGTCCTCCGACACGATGGCCCTTGACTGACCGATGCAGGGCTCGTTGCGAGCTCCTCTCCTGTCCGTGGCGTCATCTCCTTGCGAGCATGACCCGACGTGCGCTGTACTCAAGCATGACGTGCACTGCCAGAAAGATTACAGCGTACGCCTGCACCGATTTACAGGGCATGCGCACCTGCACGTGCCCTGCAAATCTACCTGGAATACCTGCCCGTACCATGGCACCGTAGCACCAGTGCACCGTGGCGCCTTGCACCGTTGCACCGTAGCGCCTTAGCACCGTTGCGCCGTCGCACCGCGCCACGGCAGGGCCCCGATTACGAGGGCGAGAACGGAGTGGCATTCAACGCTGACCATAATCTACCACTCCACACTCGTAAACGTAAACGTGGTCGTGGGTGGGTAGGAACGTGGCAGTGGGCCGATACCGCAAATTGTTGCGAGAGAATTCCCCGCCACTGCTCTATCAGCCGGCCTGAAGGAGTATTTATCTCCCAGTATAATCCCAGCATGGTAGCCTCATCATGGCCAGACAATCCTCTCAGATAAACGGGGTGGGTTTTGGGTGGAGACAGACTCGGGTCCGACTGTGGTAGTAATTACTCTACTCCGCAAGAACTTGACCAAGCAAGAAAGTAGTACAAGTAAGTACGGAGTACATGTACAGCCATAATCCGAACAGTGCCATTGATATTACCGTACTTAATACGGAGTACAATAATACAATGATAATACAATGATAATACAATGATACAATGTACAGTAAGTACTTACACCTACTGTACTCCGTACTATCCCACTGCCGATTGAATTCGCTGCAGCGAATGACCGTTGGCCTGCGATGGACTTGCACCTAATACTTGCACAGTAAATGTACTACACTGTACTTGCTCCGTCTAGTACTTACTTACACCTCCCGTAGGTTCCCCAGTTCAATCAAGTACGGAGCGCTCAGTGCTGTGCTCTACTTGCGACGCAGTACTTATACCTACAGTACATGTACATACAGTACTTGCACGGAGAATTAATGCTAGGTACTGTTGGCTCTGGCAAGTCAAGCTTGCTAGGTACGGAGTGCAATGTGTACCTGTACCTAGCATGCTTTATACATGTCCTTCGCCCTACATGTATAGGTGTACCGTTGGTGTTGTAGCCGTACCTAGCACTCCGTAGGTGTTCACCTATGCCCGTGGCCGTATCGCTTTACGTACATGTACAGGCATAGAGCCGTCCGTATCAACATGCCTTGCACCAAGTCGGGCGAACCTGCGAAGGCGAGGTAGCGACTATGACGAACCCGATCGGCTTTTCCTTATCCTGGTACTCCGTATACAAGTACTATTACCTTGCACGCACCAGCAGGGTAGGTACTCCGTGCTTGTACGGAGTACTCCGTATTGAACATGGTAAATAGTGCCAGCCCCCGCATCCTGCGATGCGCTTTATCCGACCCAGGGCTATTTCAGGTAGCAGTGACAGCAGTGTTCTTGTCCATTGCAACCCGAGGACCGATATCGCTCGCCCTTGTGACTTGACTGTCGGCAGGATCGACTCCTCCGAGCTCGAGCAAGATCCAACGGGCGCAGGACTACTGCACGGCACTGCATGTACATGCACGTACGCGCCATACAGTAGCCACCTCTGCCGGTATGTTACATGCATGATTCTGGAACCGTGATTGCGCGGGTATGCACAAGTACTCACCTGCAGGGGCTTTCCCCGGAAACGCATCGGACGAAAGGTGTTGAACCAGCGGTAGCATGCGTCGCAAGTACATGCACGTCGGGCACTCGGAGAAACGCCAGACCATGATGCGGATAGGGGCTGGTGCAAGATGCCAAGCCTCATTGGCGAATATTCTGTACAAATTATCTTCGCACACTGTGGCAGCATTCGCAATGCAGAGACGACATGCTCTAAATGGAGCCAGCAGCCGGGCCGAGCTGGTGAATCAATTCGAGTGCAATACGATGGGGGACCAATCCCCTATCCTGGATGGGGGTTTGCAGCGGTAATATTTTCAATACGAAGAGGTGATGCATCTTCTCGTACCAGTGAGTGTACGTTCAACGGCGTGCTCGTACATAAGTAAGTACTGTACTTAATAAATGCTTGGTATTCAACTCGTACGCGAGTACGTACTTGAGTATATTCGTACATGTGACCGTACTTGTAGCAGATACTAAAGCACTGTACGGAGTACCTACGGAGTATTGTACTCCGTACTGTCGGTACCTAAGGTGCCTTGTGAGTTGTTGGAAACATTGCATGTACTCCGTACAGCACAAGTACTTGTATGGGCAAGCATTTGCATGTCTTCATCACCGAACAAGTATCCTCCCCACGTTAGCAATAGGAAAAGGGACTTCTGGAGGGGGAAATACTCCTCCCCCCAGCAGTTGGTGCACATATGTATGAGAGCTCATCGAGCCAAAGAATTACAATTACATGCAGTACCGTAGTACCGTACCGTACTGTATATGTATAAGGGAGCACCATTTTTTACTTGTACTTGTATTGATAAATAAAAAATGTACTTGTACATGTAAGTGCTTACTCGGCATGCTGCCCTTACCTACTTACATTGAGTTGGTGTACTGTACTCCGTACTTGTAAGAAATTACCTACTCAAGTACAGTGTGCTGCACAGAGTGCAGTGGGCCAATTTGCTGAACCAATCATTTCTGACCTGCCTCCTATTAAGGCCATGCTGCGTCTGCGGCGTCTGCGGCGTCTGCGGCGTCTGCAGGTTGATGAGCAGGCGGGGTTCAATTCGTCGTCGGCAGAAAGTTGTCCCAGGGCCGATGAGAGAGCCTCGGACCCGCCAAAAATTCTCCAGCCCGCCTTCACTGCTGACCGCGAGACCAAATGATTTTCGCCGCCAACTGCTGGGATATAAACCTCGAGAATGGCTCGGTCCGCTGCTGCATCGGCGTCCGCCGCCAAATCGGGCACCGCTGACCCAAAGCGAAGCAAGATGAATCTGTTAGACGACAGCGAATCCGACTCGGATGATGGAGGAGCCCAGTTGCAAGGAACGTCGTTCAAGGTCAACGAAGAGTACGCGAAGCGATTCGAACACAACAAGAAGCGAGAGGAACGGCAAAAACGTACGTGAGGAGAGCTAACTATGATGAGCCGTCGTTCACTCATCACCCATACCGCCCGACTGACAGTCCCGCAGTGGAAGACAAGTACAAGAATGACACTCGCGAGGAAGACGACGACGACTCGTCCTCATCGGACGAGACCGAAGACGAAGACGGTTTCCTCGCCACCGAGGACCTCGATGTTCAAATATCCGCCACTCTGCACGCCCTTCGGACAAAGGACCCCCGTGTCTATGACAAGGAGGTCACCTTCGTCAAGCTGCCCGACGACGACGGCCTGCCGGCGAAGACGGACAAGGCAGAGAAGCCTGTGTTTCTACGCGACTACCAGAGGGACAAGCTGCTGCGCGGCGACATGGGCGGCGAGGATGAAGAGGGGGACGCTCCCAAGACGTACTCGCAGGAGCAGGCTGCCCTGAAGAAGTCCATCATCTCCGAGTTCAAAGCTGCCAAGGGGACCGATGGACCCGACGATTCCGACTCCGACGACGAGTTCATGAAGAGGAAAGAGCCCGTAAAGGCCGGCGCCGGCGGCGTTCATCCCTCAAGAGCCAAAACCATCAAGGCATCCGAGCTGGATGTTGCCAACGCCGACAAAGACCCGGAGACGTTCCTGTCCAACTTCATGTCTGCCCGTGCCTGGGTCCCCGAAGAAGGCGGGAGATGGGAGGCCTTCGAGTCGGACGATGGGGAGCAAGACGACGTTGCCGAAGAGTGGGAGCACGCGTACAATCTGCGCTTCGAGAATCCCTCCAAGAGCAACGAGTTCCTCAAGTCATACGCTCGAGACTTTGCCGCCGCACGATCGGTCCGACGTGAGGAGAGGACTGGCCGAAAACGCCAGCGTGACCTGGAACGTGAGAAGAAGGACGAGGAACGACGCCAGAGGAACGAGGAGAAGGCCCGTCTACGAAAATTGAAGCTCGAGGAGACGGAGGAAAAGCTCCGAAAGGTCAAGCAAGCCGCTGGCGTGGTTGGCAAGGAGCTTTCCGAGGAAGAGTGGATGGCCTTCCTTGACGAGGGCTGGGAAAACGACAAGTGGGAGGAGGAGATGCAGAAGCGGTTTGGCGATGACTATTATGCCGTCGAAGATGATGTCGCTGCATCCGAGGGTGAGGGCGGGAACGATGACTCTGGCGGGGCCAAGGCGAAGAAGAAAGGGCCCAAGAAACCAAAGTGGAACGACGACATCGACATCAAGGACATCATTCCCGACTTTGAGGATGCCGATGCGGTCCCCGGCGTGACGCTCAGCGACGAAGGTGACGAGCTTGACGACGAGGGCGACGACGACGACGACGACGACGACGACGACGACGACGACGACGACGACTCTCGACCGACCAAGAAGCGCAAGACGGCAGATCGCAAACGTGCCCGTCTCGAGTCGCAAAAGGCTGTCCGACAAGAACGCGCCAAGATCGAAGCCCTCGTCGACTCGAAGCTCGAGCTCAACGACCACCATCTGCTCAAGTCCAACGCTGGCGCCACCGCCTTCCGCTACCGCGAGACGTCGCCGCAGTCGTTCGGCATGACGGCCCGCGACATCTTGCTCGCGCCTTCGGATGCGGCCCTCAACGATTTCGTCGGCCTCAAGAAGCTCGCCTCCTTCCGCGACGAGGAGAAGAAGCGCAAGGATAGGAAGCGCCTCGGCAAGAAGGCCCGCCTCCGCGAGTGGCGCAGGGGTGTCTTTGGGAAGGAGTATGAGAAGGAGGGACCTTCGTACGGCTTCGAGAAGCTGCTTGCCGAGGAGCACGCTGCCGACACGTCGCTGGCACCGCAACAGCACGATAGGAAGAAGAGGAGGGACAGGAAGGCAGACGAGGCGAAGGAACAGGACGGGAATGTGGTGGGCGAGGTTGGCGGCTCGCGTAAAAAGAGAAAGAGATCATCGGGCAAGAGCCGTGCAGCCGCCGATGCGGAAGCTTGAGGCACCGATCAATGATTGGACTGAATTCACCAAGCAATGTAGCATCACCGTGCTGGTGCATATAGATAGAGAGGCGTTCATGATACCAAGCCATTGCCAGATCTTGACGCCATCAAGGATTCCTGCACTAGATCATCACACATGCATGGCCCGTGAGGGGAACGATGGTGGGCCTTGTTGTCACAGTCATTATATCTTAGGCGTACGTACACCTAAATGCAGCATAATGCCGCCGCCCGAGGCCGGTGCCTGCTTCATGGCTTCCAGTCCAGCTGGCTCGGTGTCATCATCAGCCCACCACAGGCGATATTGTTGAAGGGGTCGAGAATAGTGCCCCCGATGCCCATGCTCTGGTCTGCTGCCGAATTATTCATTTCGAACGGCACGGTCCAACCGCCTGGGTTCTGTCCGTCGAACACATCACGTTCACCCGGCACCATGTCACCAGCCCCCCGCAGGGAGCGGTGCTCATCTGGCTCCATCTTGATCTGCTGTCCCTCACCGGTGCCTCGTTTGCCGGGCAAACCACTCCACGCGTCCATGTCGTAGTCCATGGTGTTCGGAATACCAGCAGGATTCATCACCAGACTATCAAAGGAGAGCTGTCGATGGAGGGATGGAGCATGACCATTGGGCTGCCGGGTGACATCCACAAACGGCAGTTCATTGGGCAGAAAGTGGCTCCGGTTCAACTGCCCTTGTGGATAGAGGCTGTGACTGGCTTGTATAGGGCTGATTGGCGACTGGAATGGGAACTGGGGCTTTGCAGCCAGAGGGCTGAAGTTGGCCGGTCCTGGCCTATTCGACAGTCCTCGTTTCGAAGACGACCATGATTTCCTTGTTGGTGGTGGCCGAACTCCCACTTGGCCAGAACTATGACGCCTGCCGATGCACGTCGTTGGCACCTCGTTCAACTTCCTATATACTTGCTTCTTTCTCGACGCACCCATCCGGTGCTCGTCTCGACCCTCCAGGCAATGTGACGGCGAGATTATGGTGGAGAACTCGTCAACTGACAACGGGTTGCACTGTTCGTCGGCAACACCATCTGCACCACTCTCCTCCTCCGTCTGCATACCCATTTCTGAAAAGTCGGAATCCATGAGCCCGTGGGGGTACCTGTCAAACCAGTCACTGTATTGGATCATGGCAGAAGTTGTGGGATCGTCGCCTGCCGCTCCGCCCGAGCGGGATGCACTCATGGCATTTCGATACCGAGATCGAATGTCATGCACCATCCAGTGAAAAATGCCCCAGAACTTGATCATTTTTCGCAGGAATCTCATGTTGACGTCGACATTGGCCTCCGCCGTGGCCCTTGAGGCCGGATTTCCCGTGAAGATGTTGGAGATGTGGACGGCCGTGGAAGAGAAGGCACAGTATCCCGCGAATGGTGCTGGAACGCTGCAGCGGGATTCTTCCGCATCCCGGAGAATGTCCGACACTCGGTTGGCGGCCGTGAAAGTGCGCGCCCTAACGCGCGACAGAAAGTCCTTTGGTACCTCGAGCCCCTCATGACTCTTGGCGGACATCGAGGCGGCCTGCCCGAGGAATATGATGTTCTGCTGTATCGATAAGTGAAGGAGAAGGAACTGGCACACCGTCTTCTCGCCCACTTCGAGATCCAAATTCTTGGCAGAGTATTGGAACCGGGGAGGCAAGCCGGCGACGAAGTCATCGATGCCCTGCTCGAGAGTCGCATAGCGGGACTCGGGGCTCCAGATGGGATGAGGATCCGTCTCTCTCCCTTCCTCGTTGACATGGGCCACGAGACGACCCCAAGTGGCAATGGAGCGAATAGTATAAGCGGCGGCGTCCATGTTGTCCCTGGGCTCGGCCGTAGACCGCCCGCCATTCTCCGTTGCGGCTCGCCGTCCACTAACATGGAGCAACTCGGTCGTGACGGGCATGCCGCGTTGAAAATAGCGCTCCCGGGCGGGGAGTTGTATCCTGAGGGACTCCTCTTTGATAAAGGCGGGCCTGTCGGAGCCCAGGGAGTTGAAACGATCCATGAGGAAGCATGTCCACATGATTCTCCGCCTGATTTCGCGATCGATGAAGCTCAGGGGCGCCTTTCCGCGGCACAGCGGGTCGTACTCCAGATCCTTGTGCAGCTGAAGGGCGAAAGCCATGCGTATGGCCTGACCACCCAAGGCCCAGCTGCGGCGACCGTGGCAAGTGCCCAACTCATGCAGGGCTAGGATGAGGAGGCAGGTGAGAATGGTGATGCTTGGCCACTCATATCGTCTCGTGCAGATATCCCTGGCGCGTGATGCCCATTCTTCGCCGCGAAGAAATGGGCGTGGGGCCGGACTGATATCGGCATCTGCGGTGAACCGTGCGGCCACGGCACAGACAGACAGAATCAGGACGGGGGGCACGTTGCCACTTCTGCGTCATGTCAGCATCGCCATTCGACGCGGGCCCCAACAGTTGGCGCTCGTCTCGGAGCAAGACGACGGTCAAGACTCGTCTTCTAGTGGGCCCTTACTTTAACTTGCGCATGAAGGTTGGTTTGTGGAGCAGGTGGTACGCTTGACCGTATAGATTATCGAAAAAGACTTCGGCGAGGTGTTCCTGGACGCCCTCGGATGGCAGAGCCTCTTTTCCTTCGTCGGAGAGTTTGCGTTCCTCATCCTCTTGCTGGTCATCGGGGAGCGATCCTTCGTCTTGCCCTCCAGTGACCATTGACTTGCAAGGGACCTTGGCCCAGGCTTCGGAGCTTGGACCGAAGGCCTCCACCTCACGGCGCTTCTTGGGCAAGGATTCGTCGGCTGCGCTCGAGGTCGGAATCGACGGCTTGACGACAGCGCACGCCATGGTAGACGGGTCGTCCTGGTCTGCCTCGGGGATGGCCTCGATGGCGGACTCCTCATTTCGTTTGAGGCGCTTGTCGAGCAAGGTCGCGTGGTCTGGGCGACGGTCGGGTTTGCGGGACGTCACCTTGTAGACGCATACTGTCCGAGACCGCAGACAGTGCTTGCAAGTCGGCTTTTCGCCGGAGCAGCGAATCTTCTTGCGACGACAAGCGATGCAAGCGAGCGGCAGGCGCTTACGCTCCTTGCCGGCCTTGGTCTTGAGTTCGGTCCAGGCTGGCGGAACATCAGAATTGTCGACTTTCTTACCGGCGAGATGGATGCGATCGGCGCGACGGTAGTCGTGGAGGTCAAACTCATCGGAGAGAGGATCGAATTGAGAGTTGCTCGCGGGCGAACTGTCGGGGACTCCATCGTCCGTCTCGGAGAGGCACAAACTTGACCTACGACGATCGGGCTGGGTCTTCAACGTGGGCGGCAAAGTGGACATGGAGAGGGCCAGGGAGGCATCCATGGGGTGATGGTGAGAGAAGCTCGGATTGGAAGGATTCTCGCAGGCGACATGGGTAGGATCCGACGAGGCCATCAGGGGGTTCTGGACCTCATCGGGCAGAGGGGAAAAGTGGAAAGCGAAAGTGTCAAAGGGAGACGGGTCCATGGCGGTGGGATTCGCCGCATTGCCGAACCATTCGTCACTCATTCTGCCGCCGTGCTGACCGTCGAAAGCTTGGCAAGCAGATGATCGGCCGTGCTGGGCGTGATGAATGATGAAGTACGTAGGTTGAGCGGTGAGGCTTGTCCGAACTCTATGGCACCGGGTCGTGCCTTTGGACCTCTGATAAGGACGGCGACGACGGCCTCGCGGATGAAAGGGAGGAACACTCAGACTATGGTGACATGAAACGCGAGACGGATGTGGTCGTCATCATGGTTCGAATCGGAGCCGTCAAGGAGAAAGAGCGGGCAGGCCATGCACTCGGGCATAGGCGAGCTGGTTGTCGGCGTCGCCGCTGGCCGGCGTAGTCGGTTAAACGAGGCCGAGAGGGGGCAAGCGGCAGCAGGATGCTCGACGAGGGGAGGGGAGAGAGCAAAGGGAGCCGGTTGGCATCGGTGATGATGGTCGTTGGCAGAAAAGACGTGAGATACAAGAGTCGTACCTCGTCGTCGGTCGAGGGTGGTGGGTGGGCATCGATGTTCGTACTAGCAGTACTTGTACTTGGTAGAGTGAGCGGAGGAAGGTAGGTTCGTTCGGGCAGCTACCAACTCGGTTCTTTCGACGAGAAGGTAGCTACCGGTACCGGCTACGAGCAGCAGTACGTACCGGTACTGTTATTACCTTGCGACACGCTGCATTTTTCATGTACCAGGCCATGTTTCGAGATGCAGCGTGGCGAGCGTGGAAGGGTACCAGTACCCAGGTGATACCTCTGATGGTCGCAGATGAGGGACAGACGCCAAGCAATTCCACAGGGAGAAAGTGCTAGGTAATAATAGAGAGAAAGGCCAAGCCACGAGGTGCTGCTACCAGGTAGGTACCGAGGACCCGAGGATGCACGAGTAGATGTCTGCAGGCGTAGGTGCCAAAGTGTACCGCACGGCAGGCTGGGCAGAGGTACCCATGTTGTCGAAGGCTACGAAAGAGCACCAACCAGGCGGCCACTTCAGGGTTGCGGGCACTAATAAGTACCACTCGACGCACAGGGAGATGGATTATTATTCGCCTTCTCGAATCAGTGCCCGGCGCCATCGCCTACGAGAAATGCCTGCACTTGAATCCGGAAGCATCCCAGGCATGTGGCTCGCTCGGGATAGGCCATGATTCGAGACGAGACGAGGATGGCACGCGAGGGCAACAAGAGCAAATGAGCAAGGCACGAGGCACGGAGTAGGAAGGATGCGAGTAGGTGGTAGGCACGCACTGGCATCCGTGCTCGTGCCTTTTGGTGGTGTACGAGTACGGATGCGTGTGCGAGTGAACGAGGATGCTGGTGTAATGGCACAGGATGATTCGTGCTGGGTGGTGGGGGTCGGAACCTTGGGGACAGATGCTGACAAGGACCGAGGGTGAGCACCGAGCACAAGATACCAAGTAAGTACCTTGGAGCCTAGGTACCTACCTGCTACATAGGTAGGTACCTAGTAGGTAGTGGGTGAGGAGCCATTATAGGACATGCTCTTGCAGACAGCGGAGAGAGGTGGACGAATTGCTTGTCCTCCCGCCTGCACTTGTCGTTGGATGCAAGGCGCAGGTACTCCGCAACACAAGCGAGCACAGAACCGTAGGTCTTGGAAGGGTCTCGTGGGCGCTACCACTATTGGCTAGTATCCAGCGGCAACTCGTCTGGCAAGGGCAGGAAAACACTTGGTACTAACCACCCTGGCTCAGGTACCAACCACCCACCACATGCAGCTCGTAGACGGTAATTACATGGCACAAGCTTGCATGAGCAGGTAACGGTACATGCACCGTAACCTGTCTCTGGGAGTAGGGATAGGTGGGGGAGGGGAGGGGTGTTTGTTGCTCGCACGGTGAACCCCTGTCTAATTCTCTACCTTGTTTTTGTCATGACGAGTTCCGTCTATCTGCCGGTGTACATGCACTCATAGAGAGGGAAGCGTAGCATGTGCAAGTGGGACGGCGAGTGCGACGGCGAGTGCGACGGCGAGTGCGACGGCGAGTGCGACGGCGAGTGCGACGGCGAGTGCGGCGTGCTGTAGGCTTGCACCGGACGAAGCATCCTCGGAGGGGTTCTAGAAGCTCTAGATCTACGTGGAAGATGCCAGAATGCGCACATACAGCACGAGGACGAAGAAATGGGTTGAGTTGTACCGACGTAGGCCCGTTCTTCCCTTTCCCGAGGCACTAGGTGTACGGTTGAGTAGTACTTACTAAGGCGATACCAACCTCCGTGGCTACCTAGGTAGTAGCATGGACAAGTAGTTGGTACCCGGGATGCTGCCCTTTGCTCGCCACGAATGCGTACCACGGTACGGATACACGATGGCATGCGCCTGCGAAACAGAGTTCGACAGGGAGTGCAAGTACGGAGTGATAATACTTGCAAACCAGCTGTCAGCTGCACATGCGAAGACGGTGGCCTAGCCGTTCTTGGTCGGGACGCGCTGCACAGGTACATGTGCACCGACGGCAAGGTGGAAGCGGAGTGCGTGCATCCCTCACCACAGCTGTACTTGCTACCGGTAAGCACCTGCATGTGTACATGTACAGCTATGGAGGTGTATTGTACAGGCGGGCACAAGTGCAGCATGTGTGGCGCCCCCTGGTCGGATCGCGCCCGCAACGGATAGGTTGATGGCGGGCGCAGGCTATGGGGTATGCTGAGCAAGAGCAGGGACAGAGCGAGAGCGAATGTGAGGTTGATGGAGTTGCATTCGTCCACCATTACGGAGTACCTCTGATGGAGTTTGGTGGTCGCTTCGCCCAAGACGGCCAAGGGCCGGGTAGACCGCCGTTGGCGCCCGTTGGGGTGGGCGGCAGGTGTCGTCGTTTCGCTCGTTGGCATGAGAGGACTGGTCGTGTGTCCTGTTTCGCAGCCGATCCTGCTCGTGGTGTAATTACCCCGTAATGACTGTACAGAGTACATGCGCGGTACATGGTGCAAGAAGCTGGGTAGATGACGATTTCGATAAAAGTACTTTTCCGTACTCCGTACTCCATACTACTAGGTAGGTAATTACTGCGTATTAATTACTACAGTAGGCGCCTACGTACGCGGCACACCCCTTCACCGATGTACCAGGTCCTAACCGTTCATCCGCAGTCGTACCTTAGTAGCATGCACACCTGCTTCATGCCGCAATCCTGTTACCTAGTGCCGGGAACAAGTAGGTACTAATGAGAATGGTACGGAGTAATACTTGCTGGAAGTACGGAGTACCAAGTAGTTGTACCTGCAAGTAGGTCCCGACCTCTGGCAGTGGACACCGTGCATCGCAGACATCACACCTCGAACTGTGTACCTGGTCCGTTCCTTTCCCACCAATCGCCACTCCACCACCGGCATCGTTGCGTCCGCATTCTCTCGACAAGCGAGTAATATGGGCAAGACGACGACACGGCAGGGCATGGCGTGACATGGCATGGCGGCGGCGAGAGCTCGAGAGCCTGGCCGCCGCCTTGAGGCGTACCGTTTGGCTTGCAGCTTGGCTTGCGGCTTCTCGTGCGTCTCATCGCGGCGGCATGTACGAGCAGGGCAAGGCTGGTTCCTGTCCTGAAACATGGGCATCAAAACCTTTCAAGTCTCAGTTTCTTTTTTCCTCTTGCGGAAAGGTCACATTGACGATTACACGAGCCGATGGAGGGACGCACCCGTCCAAGTGCCGGACAAGCTTGCTAGGCTATCAGAACTGCCCTGCTCGCAAGTGTCTTTCGGCGCATCGCTTCGACTCGAGCAGAGGATGAAGACGAAAGGAGACGTGCCGGGTGCGAGTAGTTGTACGCGGTTGAGCTTGCGCGGCAAAATGGCAAACAGGGCTTGCTGCACTCCGTACGAGCATGCGAACCAATGCTTGCATGTATTTGGTATGTTTCATGACACATCATTCCATCGCACCTCTACGGTACACTGAAGCTGGTCATCCGCCGCGCCCCAACGGACCCCCTTCTCTCCCTCCTTATTTTCAAGCACATGTACGGTGCATGTACAGTACTCCGTACAACTACATGCACATGGGGGTGTACATGCACATGTACAAGCACTGGTAGCAATACAGTGCGAGCATCACCCAGGGGCAAGACTGGATTACCTCCGCTGTGCATGCCTACCATAGCGACGGCGATTTCCTCGCTCCTCATGCCGCGGCCCAGCCTGTCGTGGCACCGTCTTCCTCTTGCGAAGCCAGTGGCTTGAGCGTCAAAAGACACCAGCAGCGTACCAGCCGTATGAATCGACGCGGTGAGGCGGCGTGTCGTGCTCGGGAGCCGCGTTCGCACCGTCGCCCACGGCTTGGGCCAGGGGAGTGACGCAGGAGAAGGTGCATGTACAGCAGATGCATAGATGTGCATGCTAGTTGGAAAGGCAGGCACTGACGTAAATGTAAATATAGAAACGACGGGATGCGGCTTTGGAACGGCAGCTGTCGTCGTGCTACTGCGTACTCCGACACCAATTGGCAGTGGACCTGGTGGGATACGGCCCTCTGACTAGTGCACTGAGGTGCTAGTAATAAGTATCTGCTGCATGTACGTGTACCGTGTACCGTACTTTGCGGCTGCAAGTACGCTACTACAAGAACGCACCTGGTACGGAGCACTTACTTTAGGTGCAGTAATAATATTACTAGGCCGACTGAAATGGGTTGGGTTGCGGGCCCAGAGCGGGCAGAACCGCTCCCATACCACACCCTTCTCTCAGCGGGCCCGCAACTTGCTTGGCAGGGGCCGACCTGCGTGCCGATCGATACGATGTTGGGAGGTGACGTCATGGAGAACGCGGCAACGCGGTCTTGTCTCGAAAGGAGCTCCTTTACGTTTGCACCGCATCGGTATTAGCGCAACTGAACATGCCATGTACGGTACCTGTTATGGCGGAGTTCTACTCCGCACAATTCACCTACTGCCTGCCTAGGTAGGTACCTAGTCCGTATTGCTGCGCTTACTCCTTGCAAGTACTCACACGTGCGCTGCTGCCCTGATACAAGGAAACATGGTGGATGGAGACTGCCACCGCATGAATAGCAGACCGTTGGCCACGTCTTCCTTTCGATGCCAGGGATGCAGCATATACACATTCACCGGACCCTTCACCGTACCTTCGCCAGGACCCGACGCACCGCAGCATAGTCAAGAATCGTTGGGACGCCTCTAGGTGTCGAGTGGATGCGCAGGTGCTGTACAAGCATGCGCCCGTACTGCACTCGTACACGCATGCAATGTACGAAGTATTACCTGGACAGGCACGGCAAGTCTTCGTAGCTTGCAGCGCTTTGTCTCGCAAAGTCACCGCTGCAACTACGACGCGAACCGACCGACAGGGGCCCGACGGGCATGTGCATGCACTGGTCCTCCGTACTTGCTGCAATGAAGTACCTGTAGCATCTTGGACCACACCCCCAACGATTGTGCACGGTTGTCGGTGATTAAGATGTGTCAAACTTGCGACATCGTCCTGACCATCGTGCGACCTGCCGTTATCCGTCTCCGCAGCTCGTGGAAGCCCAGTACCTAGTAGGTAGCCCGTTGCTGTGCGAGAGCACTATCAATCAGTCGACATTGACGTATGTCATCCAGGTGCTGACACCCAGCTCCCGTCGACTACTTGCCTCTACCTAGTTAGTACCTATCCAACCTACCGACGAAAGTGCCGATACTACTACCTACTACCACATAGGCTGTACTTCTGTCGTCCATGTACGGATAGGATACATGTAATACCTTCGTACCCAGGCACCTAGGTGAAAGAACCTGCTAGGTATCTAGTAGTAAGCAGGTGTACTGTGCACTCCGTACTCTGTGCTGCACATCCGATGACAAGTACTGTATTACGCCAGCTGTACCTACATGTACTGTGCTCTGCGCCTTTCCTGGCACGGAGAGACACGCATTCCATCCAAGTTCCCTTGCTTCCTCTGCTTCCTCTGCTTCCTCCGCTTCCTCCGCTTCCTCCACACCGTTTCACCAATACCAACGAGGTTTGGTTTGCGAATC
This sequence comes from Drechmeria coniospora, assembly GCF_001625195.1. Taxonomy (NCBI): domain Eukaryota; kingdom Fungi; phylum Ascomycota; class Sordariomycetes; order Hypocreales; family Ophiocordycipitaceae; genus Drechmeria; species Drechmeria coniospora. Next base: position 10,949,494 of record NC_054389.1, on the reverse strand, counting down.
TATTTTCTCGTCATGTTTGGCCTTTGCAAACCCCGACGTCCATCAAACCATCATCCATCGTCCATCATCCATCGTCCATCATCCATCGTCCATCATCTATCGTCCATCATCCATCGTCCATCATCCATCGTCCATCATCCATCGTCCATCATCCATCGTCCATCATCCATCGTCCATCATCCATCGTTCATCGTCCATCGTCCATCATCCAGCATCCATCCAGTAGTGCACCTCGATTGACTCGCCTCTTTTCCCAGTTGCAGGCGGACGCTTGTTTAAATTCGGCCGACTGCTGGCCGAATTCATCGTCGCACCCCCTTCTCCGCATCGACCGGTTCTCGCATCCACATGTCGACGGACGAGAAATAAGCTTGAAAAATGAAAAAGCAGACACTGGTCGGGTTCGATTGATTCCATCAAACTTCCAAACTCCTTCCCTCCTCCCTCGTCCTGTCGGGGGGAGACTTGCCAGTGGGAAATTGCCTCGCCATGGGCTGCCCTTTCAGCTCTGATGGAAATTCGATTCCAGTCACCAGCAGTTGAGCATCATCTCCAAGCTACCTACCGACCACTCGCCTTGGATCAAGCAAATCCCCGTTCTTGTACATGCAATGGCAAGGAATGAGACGGCGCTGAAGGCCAGCGCAGCACATTGCAAGCACTTGCGTCTCTAGAGTCATGACATGTGTATCACGCACGGAGTACGTACGGAGTACCTGCAACACGAAATGCATCCTTGAAACTGCCGTACTGCATTGTATCATGCAAGTGCAATATGCAGAACGTACTAACGCAATCAATGCACATCCGGAGCACACCTGTCCTGCACAGGCGGTAATATGGCTGCACTCCCACTACACTGCTGACCATGTTTCCTTGCACGTCGACTGCCGCCCAGGAATGTTGTCGAGGCCTGTTGGCCTTCGTCGTCGCACCCTCGAGCTGGCCTGACCACTGACTGCCGCAGCCACCCCTCCAGTGGCTTGCCGCCTTGATTTTGATACCCCTTACCACCCAGCTTCGGCAACCCAGTCGTCGCGGCCCAGAGGAATGGGAAAATGAGGGAACAATGAGACGCGACCTCCCGACGGAACAGCTCCCCGTCGGACTCGACGCTGGCATCATCTGTTGCCCCTACGCACCGATTTCGTATCCTCGAGTACAGGCATCTACGAAACAGTGGGCAGGTAGAGCCACGAGATGTGCGTTTGGCCTCTGGGAATATTCCGACAATATCGACAATCATCATCATGATCGTCTTGCCGTTTCAATCTTGGGTCAAGCAGCTGAAACCGACGACAGACACGGAGACGACGTTTGTGAAGCTTCGAGTGCGATGGTTCCTTGATACGACGGCAACCCAAGCCTGGGTGGTGTCCGCCAAACGCCAGCGCTATGGAAACACGCACTTCGTCGCCGTAATAAAAGAAAGACCCTCGGGGCGCGCACGCCCGTTCTATCCAAAGCGCCGCCACTGCCCACGCCGATGGGAAAACAAACAACAGCAAACAAAGAAAAGAAAGACCACCATGGCGGATCCATGTCTCACCCGTCCTCGTCCTTGATGTACACCGGAATACCGTACAAGACGACGGCCGCCGCGTTCAGGTACCGGAACTTGCACGCCGCCCTCGCTCTCGTCACCGCCTCTGCAAGTGATGCTGGGCCCTTGGATGCCTTGGCCTTCGTCCTCCCAGTCCCCTTCGCCACCCCTTTGCTCTTTCCCTTCATCTTCTTCTCCTCGCCGAACGAGTCTCGAGCGAACAGTCCCCATTCCTCAAACGTCCGCCCCGCGAACCTGTCAATGTCCCGATCGGTCACGTCCCACAGCGTGCCCACCACCGCCGGGCAGCCTGCCATCATGTAGTTCCACACCGGGCCATAGCACTCGAACTCGCCCGCCTCCGTCAGCGCCGCCGAGCTGCAGCCCATCAGGAACGTCGCCGGTCGGCACTTGTCGAGCTTTCGGATCGTCTTGCCGCGTATGTACTGCGCGCCGCTTCCGTGCCCAAAGTACAGCAGCACGTCCGACGTCGAGAGCGCGCGTTCAAAGTCGGCCTCGTCCGGCGCCCGGTTGACGATGCCGTTCCAGCTCGTGAGCGTCTTGAACGTCGGCTGAAAGAAGGCCTGCGTGTTTTTGAGGTCCGACGAAGGGTTCAGCATGTAGGTGCCCGCCCGAGCGGACACGTAGTGGCCGTGCGGCGGCTGATGCCCGCCAACCTCCGCCATGCTTGGCATCTTGGCTTCGTCGATGAGCTGACGCAGGCACGCGAGCGACGGCACCCTCGACACGGCAAGATCGTCCATGCAAGGGAGCGACTCCCACGGGAACGCGTGGAGTCCCTTGTCCAAGACGAGCACCGTGTGCGCTCCGCGCTCCCGCTCCCCCGTCTTCGCCGCGTCATAGTACCCGCGGAGCGCGTCGTACGTCTCCACGACCATGGCGTCAAAGTCGATCTCGTCGTACGCGTTCCTCTCGCCGTGAAACTGAAGTATGTCGACGACGAAGTAGAGCAGGTCGTTCAGCGCTTCGTCGAAGTGGCTGCAGTCCGAATCCGTCGGATCACCGAGCCCGATGAACAAGTCGAGAACACGGGGGTCGAGAGTCACCGCCGCCGCCTTTGTCCCCTTCTTCGTTCGGATCCTGTTTCGCGACGGCAGGCCGCCGTCGAGGATCTGCTGGAAGCTCTTTTGGAACCGCGCCAAGAGATCGCAGCGCCGCTGATGCTGGGAGAAGATACCCTTGAAACCTCCCAGCCAGGTGCACTCGATCGTCTCAAGGAGGTCCTTGAGCCGCAGGTCGAGAGCCTCTCGCTCGGCCCACCAAGCGCTCCTCTCGCCCCTGGCCGAGAAATCGCGGGCCGAATGGCTCGACTCGTTCGCGAGCTTGATGATGTCCAGCAGCTCCTCGCGCCCGTGCTCGAAATTGAACACCTCCGAGTCCGCGTCTCTCGAGTTTGCCCTTTCCAATGGCAGACGCAGGATGAAGGGGCTGTGGCCGGCCTGCAGCTTCGTGATGCACAAGTCGTGGTGGTTGTCGCTGAGCGAGAGGGAGATGACGCTCCAGCTTTCCGGAATCATGTCGACGTACTTTTTCTGGAACCTTGCGAGGTCCGTCGACGACGACTCGAGGCTACATTTTCGAACCGACTTTGTCTGCGACGTCGGCATGCTTGCCGACATGAAATTGTTGTCCGCCGCTCTCAGCGTGTTCTGCTCCCGAGCCCAGGTAATATTCCGACCAAGGTCAACCGCCACCGTGCCAAGGCCCGAGGACATTGCCGGTCTCACTTTGCCGGCCGAGGCGGCCGAAAGGAGAATAATGGTGCTTTGCAGCAGGCCGGAGATGCGATGGACGGTGCTGCTGTCGGAGCTCGACAGAGCAGAGCCGTGCGCCTCCATCAGCAGCTGCTGCGCCTGTCTCAACGCGTCCGCAAACGCTGGGCCGCCGCGTTCTTTGGAGTTGGATTTCTTCCGGTCCGCGATCACCGCCCGCGTCTTTCTCGGAGGCGAGGCGCCCGTTGTCGTGCCTCTCTCCGACGCTCGCTTATCCGTGCCGACACAAACGGCGGGGAATGATATCGTCGAGTCTTGCATGACGGAGAAGACGGGGTCTGAGATCATCTGCTCCATGCTCTGCCCGATGAGCGAGGTCGCCGTCATGACCTGCTCGTGCGAGAGCGTGCCGAGGAGCTTCGGCAGCTCCTTGGCTTTCTCGAGCGTAGAGAGTGCCGAGGCCCAATCCCGCTGATGTATGAACCCAAGGGATCGAGAAAGAATGACGGCCGCGAGCAGCGATGACTGATGCAAGTCCATGGGTACCTTTGAAACCTCCAGCGCTGGTGCTGATTTCGACTTGGCCGCTGGGCCTCCTCGCCTCACGGTCCGGACCGCAGTGGAAGTAGGATTGGCCTTGGGTTTTGCCGTCCTCGTCGTGGCGCCGCGAGTGGCCCTGGAAACCTCCCTGCCCTGGGTTTTGATGCCTCTGGTTGCCGTATTGTTGCTCTCACCGACCGCTGCCGTCGCGTTCGCAGAGTCGTCGCCGTCGCTCAGCAGTCGAACCGTGTCCTCGGCGATCGTTAGATATTCACGCGCCTGTGCCTCGTCGCCAATGTCCCAGTAAAACTCGCTCAACTGGCGTGCGAGTCGAACGCGAGACGCGCAGGCATCCGGAGGCATGTGCTCCTTGGCTTCGTCAAGCATACCAAGCGCCTTCTGCATCCTACCGGCCTTGGCGAGGATGGAGCCGGTCCAAGCCGACACTTGGACCTTGTAGAGGGAGGACTGGGTGCTGTCGGCAATCTTCCCTGCCGCCTCGGCGTAGTAGATCGTTTCCTGGAACATGCCTATGTGGGCGTAGACGGACGAGATGTGCATGAGGCTGCGAATCAGGGGTGACGCAAGGCTCCAGAATCGCGGCCCGCTTCCTCGCGTCGCCTCGTCCCCTTTCAGGTGAATGCTGGAAAGACTCGTTTCTGCCATCGTTGTCTCGCCCTTGGGATTCACATCCGCCAAGGCCGCTTCGAGTCTCGACCAGTCGTGAGAGAGCAACCGTACGGCATACTTGATGGCGGTGAGTGCATCTTGGATATCTCCCCGCTGGAGAGAAATGCTCGACCGTAGAAAGGAGGCCATCGACAGCATCGCCGTCGCATGCGACTTGGACCGGGCCCAGGACGAGTAGGAGCCGCCGCAAAGTTCGTTTGCTTTTGTGACGCATTTCATACTGCCACCCGTTAGTCGCATCGCAAGTAGAAGAGAGTGCAGCACGTACGCTTCGTCAAAGCTCCCGACGCCCGTCAGGTACTCGGCCTGCGACAGCTGAAATCCTGCCACCACTCCGCGCGAGATGCCCTCGTTTCTTTCCACAAGCGCCTTCGTCTGTTCGAGCGCATTCTGCGCTTGAACGTACTTGCCTATGTTGACATACTGGGTCGCGAGATGGCTGTGGTGGAGGACTAGGCTGTCGTGAGTCGAGCCTGCACGGCCCGCAATCGTCGTGGCCAACCTGATGGAGAGCTGTGAGATGGATATCTGCAGTTGATGCTCACCTCGAAGCTCGGCGAGATGATTCAGGGACTCGAGGTGTTCAAGCAGGCTTTCTGGATCGTCGATGACCGCGTACAGGTTTTCTTTTGTCTCGCAGGAATCAGTCATGCTCGTCCAAGCGGCGACGGAATTTTTCATCGCCGATAGGGGCACGGGCGTGTCGCTGTCGGCAAGGGCCGAGAGAAGTCCATGGTATGCCTGCAGATGGGGGATGTAGTGCGACAGCGAGCCGTCCTCGCCCTTGTCTTTTCTCTGCAGCTGCTGCAGAGCCAGTTCGAGAAGGGGCGAGAGCGCATCCATCTCGTCTTGGTCTCCCATATTCTGATAGAAAAGGTAGAGCAAAACACGAAGACGGCGGATCGGATACTTGTCCAGAGTATAAATCCGCAGCAGGGCTGCCAGGCTAGAGTCACGAATTCGGGGTGGTTGGAAGGAGATGGAGGTGTTGGAGCTGAGGTGCATCAAGTGCTCGAGAACGGCGGCGCGCTCTGGCTCGGGGAGAAAGAAAGTCCAGTCGTTCCACGATCTGTCGAGTTTTGCGATTGAGCGTAGGGTTCGGGAAAGAGACGACGCTTTTTCCGTGGCAGTCCACGCAAGAGCGGGAGGTTGCGAAACCAAAGCGGCCGACACGGCCGACAGGACGCCGTCTTCCGCCATGTTCATGCAAATGGATCGCAGTGTCTTGACGGCGTCCTCGGTCCTGCTCGCTCCCTGGCACATGTCGGCGAAAAGTTCCAGCTTGGTCGAGAGCTGTGCCCTTTCCCTCTCAGCCGCCGTTCGGTCCTTGACGGCATCGATGGACCGGCTAAGAGCCTGAAGCAGCTGCTTGCTTGTCTCCTTCGATCGGTCCGGTAATTTGCGCAGTTCTAGGAATCGGGAAAAGTAGAGACTGGATATCTTGACGTGATAGATGCCTAGCTTCTCTGCCATGGCCGCCGACATGGCTGGGTCGGCGATGCCGTCGAGGAGAGATGCACAGTGCTGCAGGACTTCGTCCATGAGTTGCCAGTCGATCGAACCCGACTGGATATCGCACTTGATGACCATCATGGACGCGTCAAGAACCTGGCTGATGGACTGTAGAACCGTCTGCCTTCGTTGGTCGAACTGAAGGACATGCTTCGCGTTGGCGTCCTTATCCGGCGGCGTGCCGAGCCAGCGGCGGACGAAGCGAGGATACCGGAGCAAAAAGGATTTCAGGAGGGATACAAGTTCCGCGGGTGTAGAAGAGTCTGTCGTAGCGTTGGGGTCCAGCATGTTGGCGTTGGTCAGCAACCCAACGACGGAGCGACGGGCGGCAGAGAGACTCTCAAGAAGGTCGTTAAGCTCCGTCACGGTGCCGCTGAGACTCCCGTCTAAACCGTCGGTGACCTCTCGAACGAGCAGGGCGGCATCCGAACCAATTTCGGCCCTCTTCAGAGCAGCGGCAAGTAGTCGAGCCGACACAGAGCAGACGCGAACGACGGACTCGGACTGTGAGCGCATGCAACCCCGAAGACGCTGGAGCCACTGATGGGCGTCATCGTACTCCCGGGCCGCGTGCGCCGTAGTTCCAAGGATTTGATACATGGACGCCAGAGGGGATGTGCTCGACGTAGTCGGTTGACGATTCTGAGAGCGAATACTCTGCATGATTGCCTCGAATGCGGCAGCTGTTATTCGGTAAGCCGTCGTCTCCGCCGTTCCTTGACGACGGATGAGAGCCCGGACGCAGCGAGTAAAGGGCGACAAGAGTTCGTCGTCGACATTTCCCTCGTGGCCGGCGAGCGTCCACCATTTCACTTGCGTCCTGAAGGAAAGGGCCTGGATTTCGAAAGCGGTGACGGGGCTGGGGCTAAGTTTGGACTCCATGGCGACGGCGTCCTCCGAGCTCGAGACACTTGGTGCCATGGAGAGCAATATCTGCGAGAGCGCGACCAATTGACGGGCAGCCTTTGAAGCCTCCTTGCCGCCTCCCTCGCCCAGCTTGAAAAGTAGATTGACGGGAGAAGATGGGTTCGTTTCGAGTAGCGCTGGCAAGACTGCTTCGATATGCGACGGTTTCTTTGTCGCGGCGACGAGTTTGAGCACCTGCAGTTGGCAAGTCGTGATGGTTGGTAGGCTACTCTTGGAGCCGCATGCGCCCGCGTTGAACCGGAGTAGATCTGCGATGCTAGCAGCTGCGGAGGCGGTTCCTGCTGACGCTGACTTGGTATTCGTCGTCGCCGCGGTCGAATATGCATCGTCCAGCCTGCACTTCAATATTCGTAACTCCTTCAACGCTTGCTCGTGCATGCCGAGGGTGAGGAGCTTGCCGACCAAAGCCGACATGCCATTCTCGAGCTGAAAGTCTGTCTGTCCCTCTTGTGTAGGCTTGAGCGATCGTAGGCATGCGAATGCGGCGCGCGCACATTCGACGACGGCGAGGCATCCCGTTGACGGAGATGACGGGCCAGCCTTGGTGTCCTTTGTCGTCGAAATCGGGGAAGATACGGTTCGATTGAGAGCCCGCGGCTTGAGAGGTGACAGGGGCGCAGAGACGGAACGCCTCAACGATCTGTTGCTGGTCGATCGCTGCAGGTTTTCGCCTTTCTGGCGCGTTGTCGAAGGACCCGATGGAGATGATTTGGCGGTCTCTGCAAGGGCCTTGAGTGTTGCGTTGATGACATGAGTTGCCAGTATCGTCCTCTCTCTCGATCCCAGCACGTCCTGGAGACCTTGTTTCTTGGCCGCGGCAGCGCTCTTGGCTTTCGTTGTCGTCGTCTTGGGAGCTCGTGCCGTGTTCTTGGACCCAGGGGCGGACGGCTCCGTCTCTGGGAGGAGCAGCTCCTTGAGCGAAACGACGGTTGCTGGCGTGCAGCTCGCCGTCGATGCAACGTCCGCTTTGACGGCTTCCGTCTTTGCTTGTAATGAAGCCATGTCGATGTCGGATAAGGTAAGAGTGAGAGATTGCAATGTGTGAGTTCAGACGGCTAAACCATGTCGATTCGATGGCCGGAAATCATCGTCCAAGTAAGGAAGCAAAACGTGTTCTAAAAGAAATGAACCAACGGGAAGCTTGCGATGCGGATGCAGAATGCAGAATGCAGCCTCCACCAAAATAACTGCAGCTGTTCGCCGTGACGGATGTGTGGCAGATTGGCAGAGCAGGGGGGGGGGGGGGGGTCTCCTGGCACAGTCTGACGGTGGGGGTAAATATCGGGCGTTGTCTGGGCAACTGGAGCGGCGAGCGGCGCCAGCGGCTCATTGGTCTCTGGGTCTCGCTGGTGTTCTTAGTTTCGCTGGTGTTGGCTGATTTCATTGGTCCGAGGGCCTATGCCTTCTAGAATCGGGTTGGAAACGTCACCTCCATCCGGCATGCAATTTTCCTCTTCAAAACGGCGGCGAACAAGACGATCGAAAAATGTCGCTGCACCAGTTGGCAGTCCGCAGCCGCAGCTTCTGGGGCACCAGGTTCGGACCCAAATATTTATCGACCTCCCGAGTCAGCCTGCGATACTCGACCGTTGCACCCACACCCACAACCGTCGTCCAATCGGGCTTCTGGAAGTCCCTGATCCCCAAGCCGCTGCGCAAACAAGAGCGAGGAGCGTTCAGGGCAAAGTCTAAGGAATGGAATCCCGCAACGTACTTTATCGTCATGTTCCTCTTTATCGGGTCCATGTCGATTCAGATGATTGCTCTGCGTAAACAGGCGGAGCAGTACGCTCGGCAGTCGGCTGTCAGGATTGGTCTGCTGCGAGAAGTGGTGGAGAAGATCAAGAATGGCGAGGAAGTGGATGTCGAAAAGATACTGGGCACCGGTGACCCTCAGAGAGAGGCGGACTGGGAAGAAGGTGGGTTCGCACTCGAACGAAGCGGCAGGTCGAACGCTGACCTTGCTCCAGTGCTCAAAGCCATAGAGCAAGACGAGACCGTCAGGAAGCCCCGGAAGCAGGCGAAAGCTGCGCAGCAGGAGGCTCAGGAAAAGAAGAAGACGACGGGACGGCAGAAAATCGAGGACAATGGCGGGTCGGAGCCTCAGCCAACTCGGGCCAATTCGGCCAACCTCGGCAATTTCTTCTGACATGGTCTCTTTGCTTGGTTCCCACGCGGCTGCGTTACAAATATGCACTTGGGTGCGCCATTATGAGAGCATATCCTTGAAGAGATGCTCTCGCGAAACTCCGGCAGCGGAAGAATGGCCAGCCGACGCCACCTCGTCCTCGCGCAGCGCAGAGACCAGAGCGGGCAACAGCTGATCGGTCGGAAACTCGACCCGCACTCCTCGCTCGCCGGCTTGGTGCGGATCCAAACCGGTCAAGAGCTGATCCTCACCTCTGACGCCGCCCATGTTGATGATGGCAATGGGCATTCCGCGATCTTTCGCTCGCTTCGCCAAGCTCCAGGCCGAGTAGGTGGCCAACGATGTGCCAAGGACGAGGAGGCGACCGGCGCCGTCGATGGCGGATTCTGCCGCGACCTTGACACGGCTGGCGATGTTCTCGCCAAACATGACGACGGCAGGTTTGAGAATGCCCGCCGTACTCGACGGCTGCCAAGCTCCTTCAGCATCGGTCTCGACGATGTGCCGTTGACCATCGGGCATCACCGGTGGCCGAGCTACACATCGAGGGCACGCGGGGTAACGAAAGGTTGTGTAAGGGGCATCGGGCAGGTCGACGTCGCCGTCGGGGTTGTGCTTGAGGCCACTCAACCTCGGCCGTGCCGGGTCCTCCGTGTCCAGGACACGGGACGCCAACGCCTCACTCAGCAGGTCAGCCCAGCGAGGGTTGAGGCGGGACAGCTCGTGCTGGAACTCGTCTCGCGAAAATTCACCACGGCAGGTGGTGCAGATGTTGCATCTCAGGTAGCCATGCAGTTCGAGGGAGGGTAGGCGAGGGTGCGCCTGGCGGTGGAAGGAATCGACGTTTTGCGTAATGACATGGCGAATCAAGCCCAGCTCGCCCAAGTCTCGGATGGCATAGTGACCGGCGTTGGGCGAGGCCTTGTGGAGACTGGACCAGCCGAGAAAGCTTCTCGCCCAATACCGCCTTCGCGCCTCGTGCTTGCCGAGGAACTCGTGGTGATAGATTGGTCGGTACGTCTTGTTGACGCGATACGTGCCGTTGGGGCCTCTGTAGTCGGCGAGACCGGAGGCGACCGACAGGCCGGCACCGGTGAGGACGACGGTCGACGACGGGAGGTGACTCGGCGGCGGCGAGACGAGGAAGCGGCGGAGGGCAGCCAGGGCCCCAGGCAGGGTGGCGGCGGAGGGCGGGACGAGGACGGGCGGCGCGAGGATGTCCGTGTAGGGGATGCGAATCAGCGGCTTACGCATGGCAGAGGGAACACGGCATCCGCCATGCCCGAGAGGGGGCAGGCAAGCGGGCAGGGTGGATTGGAGATGATGGAGGAGACTGTGTTTGATTGATGACGAGGAGAGGCAGCCGATTGCGGGGTGGCCACTCGGGCAGTCGGCAGCCGAGCTGGCGAAGTTGAGCGTAGCGAATTATTAACACGTACTGTACCAGCGACCACCAGCATTACTAGCAGGTGTTTGAATCGATGCTCGCTCGCACCGCAGCTGGGTGCCGTACGTACTGTACGAGTACTGTACGATTACTGAAGTGGTTACGTCGCTCCAGCACCAAATGGAACCTACTGTACTTTGTACCTAGCGGGTTTGTACTGTAAGTACGGAGTAAGTACCCCGTTCAGAGTAATTACGTAAGTAGGTCTACAGTACTTAGTAGTAAGTAGGTACTGTACGCGGGGTGGCAAAAATGTCGATTTAATTTGTAGGAGCAGCACTACCAAAACTGAATCGTCACTTTTGTCAAGTGACTGTAGTACTTAATAGTTGGAGCAGTGAGATACAGTACTTTGAATCGTGCATGAGTGACAGGACCCACCGTCCGGGTTCGGACTCGGAGCTGGGGCGTTGAGGGACCTACTGTAAGTAAGTACAACTACAGTACTCCGTACAGTACTTACAGTACGAAGATGTACTCAAAATACCTCGTAGTCCGTACACATACTTACAACTACATGTACATCAAACTGGTCCCAGGTACTCCGTACTGTTTGTCTCGACTGGCGGTGAGGTTTCTGTCAGAATAGCACCGTGGTGTCAATCAATACCAGGAAGTACAGAGTACAGTACTTCAATACCTCGGACACTACGGAGTAGTCGGGACTTGATGTACTTGCATGTACATGTACGTAAGCAAGTAAGTACAGTAGAACTCTCCGATGGTGCGTCAGGACTGGCTGGTACTTGTCATTCAAGGCGCTGGCGCTGTGGCGGAGAGCACGGGGCCCTTGCAGGTTGTCAACAGCGGCCGCTCCGCTGTAATGGCGGCGGATGGCCAGGAACCGGAGCTGCTAGCATCTGTGTGCCTCGGCGCTGAGGTACCAGTAACTTGATGCCTGTATTCGTTGCGGCGGGCAGAGGCAGCCAGCCAAGGGTTCGCCGCAACGGGGAGGACGCACTGAGCTGACTCGGGACGTACTGCATTACTGGTTCTCGGTTCACGCTCGCATCCAGCAGTCGACCTACTTGCATCTTCATCCTGCATCGCGACATGATGCCCGCCAAAGTCGAAGCATTCGGCTCGGACCCCCCCTCCTCCCGCGGACACCTTTCCTCCCGCCTCCTCGGCCGGGCGGCCGACTTTGCTCCCTCGGCAGCAGCACCACCTGCACCGGCTGCAGCGCCGGCCACCGCTGCCGCCTCGACAGGGCAGGCCACCTCGGCGGCAGTGCGTCTCGACGGCGACGGCCCATCGCCAGAGTCGACCCCAGGTAGGTGGTGATCTTGCCGGTCGTTCCTCCATCCGTCCATCCACACCGCATACCTGCACGCGACGCACATGCGGCGTGCATGGGTGCGTCGGTCGGTACACAGCCATCCATCCATGTCTCCCCGGGCTCGGCGCTCCACGGGCCTCGCCGTGAGGTGCGTGTCCGGCGTGACGACGACGACGACGGTGGCAGCAGCAGCACGGCGGTGCCTGCGAGGACGAGCGGCGGCAGCAGAAGCAAAAGCACCATCGGCCGCCGTCATCCGGGAAAGGGGGGGGCGAGGGGGAGGGGACGCTGGCGTGGTGGTGGTGGTGGTGGTGGCGGCTGGCATGGGCGGAGGGGGAGGCGATTATCGCTCAGGTTCAGGCGCCCCTGGGCGGCCGCTCCCCCTGATGAGGACACCTTACGAGTACCTGCGGCAGCGACAACTTCAACACCAACACCCTTGCCAGGACCGTCTCCGTCCCCGTCTCCAACGCCAGCACCACACCGTCCTCGGCCGATCCAGACCATCACCGCCGCCGCACGCCGCGCACGGCAGACCGAGAAGCCCATCGCCGCCGCCTCCGCCTCAGCGGCCGCCAACGCAGCGCTTCGCGTCCACGTCGGTCGTGCCCCCTTGCACCCGTCCGTCCTCTTCGTGCTCGCCCTTTCACCTCCAGCCGTTCCGTCACGACCATCACCACCTCGACGCCTCCATCTCGACGGCGCCCTCGGTCCTCCTCCACCTCGCACCCGTCCGCGGCCGCCTCCGCTCCCCGCCCGTCAGCATGGGCTCCTCGCAGCAGCAGTCGCGCGACCACGGCGACCACGGCCACGGTCACGGCCACGGCCACCACCACCACCATCACCACGACAACACCTACCTCATCTCGGCCAACAAAAACGACTCGGGAGTGCGGATAACGCGAATCGGCCTGCTGTCCAACCTGGGCATGGCCGTGGCCAAGTTCATCGGCGGCTGGGCTTTCAACTCCAAGTCGATGACGGCCGACGCGTGGCACAGCATCGCCGACCTCGCCTCGGACATTCTCACGCTCGCCACGGTTTCCTGGAGCCTCAAGCCGCCGACGGACCGGTTCCCCATGGGCTTCGGCAAGGTCGAGAGCTTGGGCTCGCTCGGCGTCTCGGGCATGCTGCTCCTCGGCGGCTTCTACATGGGCTGGGAGAGCGCCATCAGCCTCTTCGGCCACTTCAGCCCGGAGACGGCCCACATCCTCGAGCACATGGGCGGCGGCCACGGCCACGGCCACTCGCACTCGCACAGCGCCGCGAGCCTCGGCATCCCGAGCATACACGCCGCCTGGCTCGCGGCCGGCACGATCCTGATCAAGGAATGGCTCTACCACGCCAGTAAGTCCGACCCCCCCCGGCCCGCCGCGGCCGAAGCCGGTGGCGCTGACGGAGCTTCGCAGCCATGAAGGTTGCGCGCGAGCGTAGGTCCTCGGTCCTGGCCTCCAACGCCATCCACCACCGCGTCGACAGCCTCACGGGCTTCGTCACGCTCGCCGCCATCCTCGGCGCCAACGTGTTCCAGAAGGCCGCCTGGCTGGACCCCGTCGGCGGCCTGCTCATCTCCATCATGGTCGTCCAGGCCGGCTACTCGAACACGGTGTCGTCGTTCTGCGAGCTCGCCGACCAGAGCATCGACGACGAGATCAAGGGCGCCATCCGGAAGCAGGCGCACAGGGCGCTCGCCAACATTGAGCACGGTCACGAGGCCGAGCTCCGCGACATTAGCGGCATCAAGGCCGGGCAGAACTATCTCATCGATCTCGAGGTGGCCGTGCCCGGCGCCTGGAAGGTCGAGAGCACCAAGGGCCTCGAGGACGCGGTCCGGACCCAAGTCGGCGGCAAGGTCCTGGGCGTGCGGCGCGTCCGGATCCGCTTCGTGTCGCGGGATGCACCCGTCGGCAAGGGTTTCGACGAGTTCATCCCCGGTTCCGTCCAGAGGGAGGCGGACCCGGAGCGACGCGAGAACGGCGAGGAGGACGAGGAGGACGAGCCCGACCAACCCGACGAGCGCAAGCGCAAGTGATGTTGATTTGCGAGCACCTACGGCCACGAGGCTCGAGGCCGCCGAGGTGAAGATGCCGAGCTCGATGCGGCAACGCATGCGGCGGCTGCAGGATGGGAGCAGTAGCCAGCGACGACGAATCGCATCATGCAGGGGCCCTTCAGGCACCGTGCGCACATGAATACGACCTGCCACACCTACATGTGCATGCAGCCTGAGTACAGAGACCACTGTACAGAGACCACTGGTAGGGTCAGTCACAGCCCAAGTGCAACCGACTGCGTGAGAGGGAGGGATCAAGGTGATGGAGCTCGTCGGCCAGACGGAGGGAGCCCCAAGAAGCTTCATCCCTGGCCAACCCCTGTCCAGCGTCTGGCACCCCGCTGTCCGGCCCTCGAGCCCCCCCGCTGGGATCCAACTGTCGCGCGCTCATTGGCGTTGGGCGTCCTGTAGCGCAGTTTCAGCCTTTAGGGGCCTTTGGGGGCCTTTTAGTTCTAATGGTGGTACAATACAGTACATATGGCACTGTACTTGTACTTGCCGGACTTGCACTTGGTATTGCTGTGCAACTACGAAGAACACTTACAGTACATGTACAAAGAAAGTCCAGTAATAAATAATGCCTAGGTACCTAGTACCTACCTACTAGGTAGTACCTTAGTACATAGCAGTAATAGTGTTCAGGATTACAAGGACTCAGCACCTAACTAGGTACTAGGCAGGGTTGCACACATGCGACACGGGGGGCTTCAATACAGGGCACAGGCACCCCGTAGTTACAGCTGCATGAATTATTAGTACTGTGCAGCAGTGCTCCGTACGGCACCGACACTGGCTATTGCCAACCACTGACATACTTCTACAGGCACGGAGCGCTTGTACGAGTAGGCACAAAATCACGTACTGGGTAGCTGTACGCAAGTGTACGGATACATGTTCCGCAAGGTGCACGAATTAGCTTGTAGGTTAGGGCTTCCTTGCTAACTGTAAGTGTACCGACGTCATGCTACGGCATGTGCGTAAAGAACAAGCTCAGTGAGCCGGCACACGCTAATCGCCCGCTGAATACTCCATATTCGGTACCCCTCCCTCCAGTATAAAACATCTCCAGCACCACCATCCCATACAGTGACATGCCAGCAGCATAAACGTAACCTCCTTGTCTGCCAGCTTGGGCGACGGGACAGAAAACGCAGCCATCGTCAGATGCCGTCTCACACGCGCACACGCACGCACGCACGCACAAGTACATGGTAGACGAGCATCGTATGCTGGACCCCTGCGACGCCGCGGCCATGAGCTCACATCCCGCCCCCCCCCTCTATCTCGGCTTCGATCTCTCGACCCAGCAGCTCAAAGGTCCGCCTCCGCCCCCCTCACTCCATCCGTCCCGCTCACCGCCGTGGCAGTCATCGTCGTCGGGCCGGATCTCAAGGTCGTCGCCCAGGCCAAGGTCGACTTTGACGCTGACTTTGGCGTCAAGTATGGAATCCGCAAGGGCGTCCACGTCCAGCCGTCGAGCGGCGAGGTCTACGCCCCCGTGGCAATGTGGATGGAGTCGATCGACCTCGTTCTCGCCCGCCTCGCCGAGGCCATGCCCGTGCCCATGCATCGCATCGCCGCCGTCAGCGGCTCCGGACAGCAGCACGGCAGCGTCTACTGGAACGCCGACGCGGCCGCCCTCCTGAAGGGGCTTGATCCCGCGAGGTCCATCGTCGATCAGCTCGGCGCCGCGCTCGCGCAGCCGTCGTCGCCCAACTGGCAGGACCAGAGCACCCAGAGCGAGTGCGACGCCTTCGATGCCGCTCTGGGCGGCAGGGACAAGCTGGCCGAGGCGACGGGCAGCGGTGCCCACCATGTGAGTCGCTCGATCCCCCTCCCTCCCCCCCGGCCGCCGCCGCTCCGTGCGCTGGACCTCGAGGCCAACGGCGTGCGGTAGAGGTTCACGGGCGAACAAATCATGCGGCTCAAACGCATCCGGCCCGACGTCTACGACGCCACCGAGCGCATCTCGCTCATCTCCTCCTGGCTCGCCTCCGTCCTCCTCGGCTCCGTCGCGCCCCTCGACGTGGCCGACGTCTGCGGCATGAACCTGTGGGACATGGCCCACCAGCGGTACGGCGAGGAGCTCTTGCGTCTCGCCGGCGGCGGCACGCGGCAGGATGCCGACGACTTGCGGCGCAAGCTTGGCGAGCCCGTCCTCGACGGCGGCGCGTGCCTCGGCAACGTGTCGCCCTATTTCGTCGCCAAGTACGGCTTCGGTGCCGGCTGCAAGGTGCTCCCCTTTACGGGCGACAACCCGGCGACGATGCTCGCGCTGCCTCTGCGACCACTCGACGCCATCGTCTCGCTCGGCACCTCGACGACCTTTCTCATGAACACACCCGTCTACCGACCCGACGGCGCGTACCACTTCTTCAACCACCCGACCACGCGGGGCCACTACATGTTCATGCTGTGCTACAAGAACGGCGGGCTCGCGCGTGAAAAGGTGCGCGACGAGCTGGCCGGACCGGACGGCGAGGTCGAGGCGGGCGCCGCTGGTTGGCAGAGCTTCAACGACGCCGTCCTCGACACCCCGCCGCTCGGCATGGCCGACGCGGGGGACGAGGCCAAGCTCGGCCTCTACTTCCATCTCCGCGAGACGGTTCCGAACATCCGCCCGGGCACGTGGCGGTTCCGTTGTCACGCCGACGGCACCGGTCTCGAAGAAGCTCGAGGCTGGGACAAGGCCATGGACGCGCGCGCCATCGTCGAGTCGCAGGTCCTCTCCATGCGGCTGCGGTCGCAAAACCTCGTTCGCCCGCCGCGCCACGGCCTGCCCGCGCAGCCGCGACGCATCTATCTCGTCGGCGGTGGCTCCGTGAACCCGGCGATTGCGCGCGTCATCGGCGACGTCCTCGGCGGCGCCGACGGCGTGTACAAGCTCGACGTGGGCGAGAGCGCGTGCGCCCTCGGCGGTGCCTACAAGGCGCTCTGGGCGCTCGAACGCAAGGACGGGGAATCCTTTGACGAGCTGATGGCGGCGCGCTGGCAGGAGGAGGGATCCATCGAGAAGGTCGGCGAGGGATTCCTCGAGGGCACGTACCAAAAGTATGGCAACGTCCTGCCCGCGTTCGAGGAGATGGAGAAGCGCCTGCTGGCGGAGGAGAAGCAGGGGTGAGACGGATTGGGCGCGGGTGGGCGCAGGTGGGCGCAGGCGGGCGCAGGTGGGCGTGGGTGGACGCGGGGGGGGGGGGGGGGGGGTTCACGAACGATGCCGGCGTTTTGAAGGGTATCTGTCTATCGTACAAGCCGGGCCGTGCGTGCGTCCTCCCAGACAACGACTTTCGTGCTGCCGGCAAAAATGACATGCCGATGACATGCCGCGATGGTGAGACTGCATCGGCACAATCAGCATACTCGCCGACAGCAGGTTAGGGCAGGGTGCCATCCCCCTAGTCGCAGCATCATGTACGTACCGATCGACTACCGGACATACTTGTTCATGAATTTTCGGTGAAAGTCGGAGCGAAGAAGATCCTGCCGGCAACGGTCAGCGCCATGATGAGAGAATGGCTTGGGGGACAAGGGAAGCGGAGGCAACCGACGTTGACGAATTCCTTCTTCTTGCCCCTGTCTTCGGTGCCGCGGGCCTGGTTCTTGAAGACGACGTCGTCGTCCCAGCGGCGTTTCATGGTGAAATCTTGCTTGTTGAGGAGGGGGTTGCCGTAGGCGATGTGCTTTTCGCGTGCCTCCTCGTCCTCCTTGGCCCGTTCTTCCTCCTGCGAGCCGTCAGCGTGTGCGTGCCCTTCGGCTTGGCCGCTGGCGTCTTCGTACCTCCCGCTTCCTCTTTTCCTCGCGCTCGCGGCGAACGCGCTCCAGTTCACGCTGCAGCTCTGCGTCGTCGTCGTCGTCGTCGCTGTCGTCGTCGCTGTCCTCTTCCTCGTCGCTGCTGTCGTCGGCATCCATCTCCCTCGTCTCCTCCAGGATCCTCCGCCGCTTCGCCGATAGGTCTTCTTCGTCATCGCCGTACGCGCCAGGCGGTAGCGTCCGCTTCGCATCCGCGGCAGACTCGGCATGGGCATCCTGGTCGTCGGCGACGGGCGGGGGAACACCACCATTCTTCTTGGCATAGTACGCAGCCTCGGCGGCGAGGAGCTCGGCGGCGAGGTCGCGCTCGGGTTCATCGTCGGCGTCGCCGCCCTGGCCGGCCTTGCGAAACTTGAGCTGCGTATGGGCGGGGAGGAGGCGCTGGTGATAGGCCGGCCCTCGGAGTGCCTCTTTGCCACGTGCCTATGGAAAGGTTAGTGTTGCCGGTCTGGGGAGGGATTGGAAGCGGAGATTCTGACGGGGTCAAACGTAGGTCGATGGGCTGTCGTCATCTTGGTGGCAGCGTGGCAGGGGAGGAGGAGGGAGGTCGAGGAGGGGAGGAGGCGGAAGGTCGTGGGATGGACAAAGGGTGATGTGATGATGCGTCGAGATCTTGAATGCGGCGGACGAGTTAAGAGTTGCAGCGTACTACTTGGTACGTGTTTACCACTATACTGGGGTAATTACCGGGTCGGAGTAAGGTGTACCTGTAGGTGTACGTACAGTATAGAGAGCGGTACGTACTGTACTGTACACTTACTGTACTTGCTTGTACTTGCTTGTACAGAGTACTGTGCGTGCACTTATTAATACAGTGGAACCTGCTGTAGTCTGTACAGTATTAGGTAATACTGTAAGTAAGTATGTACTTAGTTCACTCAAGTGCCAGTAAAGTACGGAGTACTCTAAGTAATTAAGTAATAATAATACTTGCAGTGCTCTCCCGGAAGAGAGCCACGTGACCGCTAGAACCCACAGGAGCAAAAGCAAGCCCGGGACTTGGGCAACGACAGCCTGCCTGTACACATGTACGGAGTATACCCAATGCACATGAAATGAATAGATGATTACTTCTTCACGCGGCACTGTATAAAATTCCTAGCAGACATTTCTCAGCGGTGGTAGGAACCCGTTCGATTGGCGGCCCCCTGTGCTGGAAGAGACGCAGCCCGTGAACTTGTAGGAAATATGGCCACCATCCAGCCAACTCTAGCAAACGCAGTTCTTGGACGGGTCCTGCTTGCATCGTAAATCTGTCGATTGATGGAGCAGGCAATGGAAAATATCACTACAAGTCCTTTGGCCCCTACTTTTTATGGCAAACCATGCACCGTGATGCCCCTGAATGTACTCTCAGCAGCGGATGGCGAGTTGGAAGATCCAAAGGGAAGAACCATAGGAGGGCTCCCAACTACCCTCACTTATGGCGTGCTCTGGGTGGAGTCATGGGGTATTATGTCGAGAACAAATACATGTACATTTACGGAGTATGTTGAAGTAGATTGACCATTTACTGGCCTTGTGATAAAGGGCGAATGGCGTATATACGTTGGCCAGCTTCCTGCCTCGCCCGTCTCCCTACAAGCACATGCCCACGCGCTGTGCCCTGCGACGCCTGGGCACGAAAGCAGATATCGTAAAGACACCATGTTCGTCGCCCTGGATTCAACTGACGCTCCATCCACGGTCCACCGTCCCTTGGGGTCCTCGCAATGACTTGTTGAAATTACTTGTATCGTGCGTACGAGTACAGGGTAGGTGCAACGTAGCCAAGCATCTGGAGTACTCGGTTCAGTGGGGTGATTATTCATCCCTCGACGACATACTGTACCTTCCACATGCGTTCGCATGAGATGAATACTTTGGGGGCCATGACGATGTATGTCCGCAGCAATTTTACGGGGAACCTCGATGGAAAGGCGATGGTCGGTCGCATCGTCGTCACGCCCGTTGGAAGGCCAGATTTGTGGCGGGGCGGCGGCGGTACGTGTGGCAGTACGTCAAGTTACTTATACAGGTGCTGTGCATGCTCGCCAACAAGGTTCGCTTCATCGTCATTCTCCATGCACCGACTAGGGAGGTAACAAGACCCAAGATTCACTCCCACAGCCCGGAATGAGGCAGGACCATGGGCTCTGCCAAGGCATAACAACGCAGGCACCAAAACACCCACAGTACAGCACGGCACGTTTGTATTGATCTTTTGCGGTGTCACCTACTTATCCAGTCCAGTGCCACGGACAAGGACAAGCAATAGCTCGGACAATGAGCCCCGATGGATGCCGATCCGTTTCGATAACAAGGATAGTTTGCCTACACATCTGCGTTCCCCATTCGACAAACCGCGACTTCCCTAGCCCAATTGTCGATAGGTTCGGCTACAGGTCGGCCGACCAATTCACCAAGGGATGGCGACTATGGAGGTTTAGGCCACGGCCAAAACCGGCGGGTATCCGTGATAGATTGGGTCACGATCGCATTTTCGCTACAGGGCATTAGAACATGAAAAGCTGTGCGAGGAAGAAGCAGAAAAAAAACGTCAACACTCGTACCTGGTTAAAGGTTTTCTATGTCGAAGGGTTAGTAAATGTAGCGTAATGATGGTATGGAAGAATAGGCCACACTTACAGGCAAGCAAGGCCCGGAGGTGTGCATGGTCCCCGCTACACGCGTGTTAGCTAGATGGTTTAGGTTGAAGGATGAAAACACATATGGGCGCCATCTGGGAAGACCCCAAGAATCGAAGGGATTGCGGAAGAGGAGCATGGGGGGGAGCGCGCCGTGGCTGCTGCTGACTTACGATACAGTCGCTCGCGGACCGTCCACTCCTTCAGCTCCAGAGGATGCTTCCAGACTGGGTATAACACGCCGTTGATGGTTTCGCTGTCTAACACCTTCTTCGAAGGAAACTTTTTCAAACAGTCGAAGCAGGGCGCTTCGACTTCATTTCTCAAAATCGTGTTCGATTGGACGTGATGAATCTCGAAAACGAAAGCTACAAGGATAAGTTGGATGCGTCGGCTATGGAAATGCATGCGATGGAATGAATGGCTTACCTTCGATCTCATACCTATTCTCGTCCAAAAGGACATCAGTGTGGATCGCTTGCAGTATCTGGTATTGTGAGATGCTGCTGATGGGCGCTACCTTCACGCCGAACTGCTTCTCCATATCTATTTCAACTACCTTGGCAGCGCCGGGCACAGGAGCGTCGAACAGCATATGGACTTGAGGATTACTGGCATGAAAACCCGTATCCGGGGAAAAGGTGCCATAGATTTTTTCCGGCGTTCCAGAAGTGTTGCGGTCGTACATATGGACTCGAAGTGCCAAGCGATCGAATGTGTTGGTTACGTCATCCAACAATATGCAATCGGACACGAAGTAGTGATCGTTGAAGGTGCAGTTCAGGTTTTTGGACAATCCACGTCTGCGGACGATTCCCTCGTAAACCGGTTTCAGTTCTTTCGGGTGAGCATCGTAATCTCCCCGATAAAAGTCTGCCTCCTCGTCGGCAGTGACCACATCTGCACCATATTAGTTCCATCGTCGCGGTGACAGTCTTGACCAACGTACCCACTGGCACAGCCAGAGCACCAAGAAGAGATGCGACAAGGAGGAAGGTTGACCTCATTTTGACAACAGTTTTTCGAATGCCGACGACCGGTAAAGCTGCCTATCAGTTTGATACAGTATGGCGATCGTTTCCGCTGGAAATGGCGAGTTGACAACTGGAAGGGACGGATGCTACCTCGGAAGGTCGGGGCATGCTGCCCTCCTTATGTTGTAGAACAAACCACGGTAAATATTCTCTCCAGTGTCCTTTGAGCTTACGCGTTGTTCCGAATACCGGAACTCATCAGACAGCATAAGTACAGCAAACTATGCGATGAGATGCGAGTAATTGCGAGGTTCTCATTATTCATGCCGTGCAATTATCGGGCGTAGACGAGCCGGGAAGCGAGTGGGTACAGAGACTGAGGTAACCGTACCATTGCCAAGTTCCAAAGGTTGGGTTTTCAAGGTACCAAGTACGGAGTAAGTACATGTATATTAAGTACATTAAGAACAAGTACATGTACACCCACTCGCATGAGCATGTACTTACAATGGCAGTATGGAGTAATATTCCGTAACTCATGTGAAACTCTCCATACTTAGAGTATTACATGCTGAACAGTACTTGCAAGTACAAGTACAAGTTCTTCCTTCACCTGTGCGAGTAAGTACATGTACTTGTATTACTTCGTACTTGTCCTTGTACTTGTACCAAGGTACTGTAGTCCAACTTTGTACTGTACAGTAATTACTTACGAGACGACTATTACTGCGTACGGAGGACTCCGTACTCCGTGCTATAACAGGTACTAGGTAAGTTCTCTACTTTCTTGCAGTAAGTACAACTGCACTTTGGGGTGCAGGTATTGGCGACAGCAGATTCCACCTTGGCACTTGGCTCTCCTGCAATCGAGTGACTGTAAGTAAGTAAGTAATACCCCGTACAGTTCTCCGTACTTTCTCCGCACTTTCTTATACTTACTTACAGTGCATACTTACAACGTAGATGTACTTAATCGTACGCGTACTCGCACCGTACTTACAGTGCACCCACGGAGTGCAAGTAGTTGCAAGTACTTATTTAATCACAGTACTTGCCAGTACAGTACGGAGTAAGCACGTGCATTGGTACTTAGTGACAGTAGCAGAAATAGTGGAACTCTACGGAGTATTACTTGCTTCCTGGTACTTGTAGGTGGATGCGAGTTATTACCTAATTCTGATGCTCTTCACGAGGACCTCTCACCACCTCTGCTGATAGTGTCTCGCCGAGAAAGTTGACTATTGAATGCAAGTCGTGTCCTGCATGCTCGCAACACCCAAAATAGGGGGATCGCACGCAGGACAGGCAAAGCCTTTGGCGCTGATGGTTGCCGAGAGCAGAAAAGCAGCTCCTTTCTTCACGAATAGCCAGCCTTTCGTGGCCAGGTTTCCAGTTGGGTTGTCCAATCGAGGCAAGGGATCGGACAACTGTAGTAGCGTCGCACCATAGTTGTGCAGTACATGATGCATGACACATGGAGTTGATGGCTGTCGTCCGACTTGGTTGCCAAGCGGGCAGTTGCCATTGAGATGACTGTACAGTATATTTCCGCACACTTTGGTAGTTGGGCCAGCTTCTTATGTCAGGCGCGGTGCAAGTAATGGGAATGCGAGTAAGTCGACCGCGAGTACGGAGCAGGCATGGCGGCACAGGTATGGTAATTACAAGTATGTACTCAGCAAGCGGATGGTCACTTAAGGAGTACTTACTCACAAATGAGGGCAACCATCGATTGGGCAAAGCTCACGGAGTACTCCGTACGGAGTTGCAATCAATGGATAGTTACCTGACGCCGTAGGAAGATCCAGTAGGTAATACTTGTACTACTGAACGTACTTGCATGTAAGTACTGTGCTTGAGTAGGTGTCGCCAAAACGTGGTTTCGTCGGCGTCGGCGAGTGGCCAGACAGATCGCTAGCCGCACATGCCATTCATGCTAAAATCCAATCCTTCCAAAACTGCCTTCATTTCCGCAAGTGCAGCAGTTGCCGAGTATTATTTCAGTTTGGAGACGAACATGGCTGCCAAAATTGTGCCATAGTCGACAACAGACGTTCATCGCCCAATCTTCTGCGTTTCAGCACGAGGCACATGTCCACCTCTACATGAATCAGTGACAACAACGCTCGCGAGCTGAACCTGTCTCATCAAGGGTTCTGGCGCATGACGACGAAATGGTCTCCACGTGCCGATCGAGAGTGCATGTGAGGGCACAGATAGATGCTTGGCTTTCGAGTTGCATCATAGGCCTTCGCCAGAGCGCGAGCGTCCTAGATGGTCATGGCGCGACGGCATGGCGGCAACGCTCATGATGTCTTGAACGAAGGAATTGTATGCCTGTCAAGGCCGCACGTGTTCGACTTGTGCAAAGGCGTGAGCATGATGGTGAGTGCGTCTTGAGATTGACCTCTTGTCTGAGTGGGAGCGCCAGTCATGTATGCATGTTGGAGCCTTCGAGGGCGATGCCACAAAATTGTACGGGCCGGCAAGGAATGGAAGCAAGTCACAACCGTGCACGCTGCTGGTGGTGCGATCCGGCTGCTCGAGGCTACCGGGACAGGATGCGGAAGCAAACGCGGGAGCAAGATGGGTTGTGAAAGAAACGAGGTTCATAACACGGTACTTCGATGACCGCCTGACTTGGCGCTCGTTCTTGGTGCCGCACCGTCGCTTTCTTCATGGTCCGCCAGACGGTCAACGCAGTCGGCGGTTCGTAACGCCGACAGGCTCTAGTATAGGCCCGGGAGAGCGTGTTCGAAAAGTCCTGAGGCACCTGGCTACGCATCGAGTGCGGGTGTACAGGAACAAAAATCGTTCCTCTTCAGCGCCGAGATGGGTGCCCATGTGAAAGGGCGCGGCCATTTGCAACTCCAAATGACCTGGACCTTTGATTTAGCCACGAGCATGAGAGGAACGAACGAACAAACGAACGAATCTTGCGCGTTGGACGTTGAAGGTTTGGAGTTGAATCCTGGTAGATCCGATCGGTTCCTGCATGGGACTGGACCAGCCAGACGGACAGACAGACCGGCGGCACAAATGGAAACATATCGCAAATAGCACCTACCAAGTCCAGCCACATTGACTGTGGCGCCCATTTTTTGTGGCTGGTTTGGTGCAACAAAACATCAACGACGCTGGCGGGGGCAGAGGCCAAATGCAGTCACCGCCCGGCAGAATTTTCCATCACCCATTCATCCAACCCCACCCATCCATCCATCACGGCCATAAGCACTCAACAGATCCAACAGCTGGCCGCCGTTGAGCTTCCTCCATCAGGTGGCATTCTTATCAGAGCCGGGCCAATCCTTTTGCCCGCCATGCCACGAGAAGCGGAGCCGTCTCTCGCGGAGAAGACGTTTGTGTTGAAGGCGCTCGAGGAAGGCCTGCGGCTGGACAATCGCAAATTCGATCAGTTCCGGTCCATCGACCTCACATTCGGCCATGACTTTGGCATGGCAGAGGTCCAATGTGGCAAGACGAGGTACGTACGCCGATTTTGAATTCAATCTTGGCCTTGGGGACCCCGTCTGACGGCCGGCCGCCGGCAGAGTCGTCGCCAACGTCTCGGCCGAAGTGACGGTTCCCTACGCCGACCGGCCCTTTGACGGCATCTTCACCATCACATCCGAGCTCAGCCCGATGATGGCGCCCTCGTTCGAGGTCAACCGGCCGACGGAGGAAGAGGTGCTCCTCTCGCGCACGCTCGAGAAGACGATACGGCGCTCGGGTGCCCTCGACACCGAGTCGCTGTGCCTCATCGCCGGCCAAAAGTGCTGGGCCGTCCGCGTCGACCTGCACGTCCTCACCCACGACGGGAACCTCGTCGACGCCGCCTGCCTGGCCGTCATCGCCGGCCTGCGCCACTTCCGCAAGCCCGAAACGAGCATCGAGGGCGAGGCCCTGACCATCTACACGGCCGCCGAGAGGGAGCCGGTGGCGCTGAGCTGGCTGCACTCGCCCTTTTGCGTCACCTTCAGCTACTTTGGCGACGACGGCGAGACGGCGCTGCTCGACACGAACTGGCTCGAGGAGCAGCTTCGCATCAGCAGCTGCACCTTTAGCCTCAACAAGCACGGCGAGATCTGCCAGGTCTCCAAGCTCGGCGGCAGCGACATCGACGCGCCGGTGTTTGTCCAGTGCGCCCGGACGGCGCTCGCCAAGTCCAAGGACCTGTCCGACCTCGTCGACGCGAAGCTGGCCCAAGATGCGAAGCGCCGAGACAAGGGCGGGCTCATGGCAGAGCTCACGGCCGAAAACGAACGGTAGGCAGGAGCGGAAAGCAGAGGCACGGATTGCATGACGGAGGCGGCGCACGCATTGTTACCGTAGATCAAGAATGAGGCATGATGATACCCCCCCAACCCAACCCAACCCAACCCACCAACTCAACCCAACCGAACCCAGGCGAGCCCAAGCGATGGGGAGAACGCGGCTGCTGCATGTCGAAGGCGGGCCAACCCAAGAACGTCGACGACGCAACGACGCAACGACGATGGGGACCAAAACCATCAGTATGTCTCCGAGACGCCGTGCCAAACGACATGTCCCCCGTGCCCTGGCTCATGGTCGCGACCCGGACCGGTCGACCCGGACCGGTCGACTACCGCATGAGGGGCGGCCTGGACTCCTTGTTCCACTGGACCCGGGTCCGCACCCAATCGACGGCTTCCCTCACGCCGTCGCCGGTCAGGGCGCTCATGGCCAGCACCCGCGAGTCGCGGATGCTCGCGGCCTTGTCGCCCTCCATGACGCGCTTGACGAGCCCCTCCTTGATACGGATGGTCTCGACGCAGTCCTCGCGGTCCTGCTTGTTGGCGAGGATCAGCAGCGGCACGCCCTCGGTCTCCGAGTGCTGCAGGACGTCCTCGAGGACGAGGCAGCACTCGTCGAGCCGGCCCGAGCTGTTGTCGTGCTCGAGGGTGCCGTCGCCGATGTCGGTGCTGTCGATGATGAAGACGATGGCGTGGCAGCTCGCGTAGTAGCTCTGCCACAGGTTGCGCAGCGAGTGCTGGCCGCCGACGTCCCACAGCTTGAGGTACATGTCGGGCAGGCTGATGGTCGACACGTTCTGGCCGACCGTCGGCACCGTCTTGAGCTTGGCCTCGGGGCCGCTGGGGTTGAAGAGGGCCTTGACCTGCTCGTGGAACGTCGTCTTTCCCGCATTGTCGAGGCCGAGGAGGATGACGGAGTATTCTGCGAGGGGAGACGCCAGCCGTCAGCGCTTGCACCACGTCATCGTCCCGACTTGAACGCAGAGGGGAGAGGAGCGCAGGCTCGCTCGCTCGATGGAGCGGAAGGGAACCGAGGCTCGGCCGACGGAGCGACTGACCTTCTTTGCTCGTCGCGTAGAGATACAGGCCCTTGCAGAGGTGGTACATTATTGACGTCGACGCTGCTGCCTCCTCCGGGATGCCGTCACGAGGGCCGCGTTCATCGGGTGGGTTGTTATTCCCGAGTTCTCGGACGAAGGAGAGTTGCCGTCGAGTGGAATGGAATCTTCGCGAACGTGGCGTGGTCTCGTTTGAAGCTGCCGTGCGGATGTCGATCGGAGATTGTGGCCCAAGATACGGCTGGTGGTGGCTGGATGGCGCGCTGGCGTCTGCGGGAAGGCGATTGATGATTGCTTTGATTGATTTGAAGGGAACAAGTCCCGGCTGCCGTTGGCCAAGGTCCCTCTGCTAGTGCCTACAGTAAGTAATACAGCAGGTATCAAACACCCTGCATGCCCGCAATGCTTGCCCGCGCCAGCGCAGAGTCATTATTGCTCCGTACAAGTATGGAGTACAAGTACTTACTTGGGTGAGCGCGTGCTACGTGTGGACATGTAGCGAGTACATGCGTTGGTATCCATCAAGCTTGACGTTCTTCACCCCGCCCAAGCTGCCGCCTGCTAACCATGCATGACCTAGCACGCGCTGTAGCGCGGTTCGCGCCAAACGTCGCTACGTGTCTACAATAGCCCGTCGGCCATGGCCAAGATCCATCATTCACCGGCGATTTCTTCATCCTGTTGTTCTTTCGTCCCATTGTTGTCCCTTGTACCCTTGCAAGGAGGCGTAGCCATGTCGGAAGGACAGATGGCCTTGGCTGCTTGGCGCCGGATCCGACGAGAACTGGGTGAATGAATGTGCATGATACATTCTTTTAATTCGGTAATAATACCCATGGTACGAGGTCGAATATGAAAGGGCGAAAAGAATCTAATACCTAAACTTGTACCGCCAAGTACGGAGTACATGGTGAGATCCGATACCCAATGCACTACGGAGCAATGTACAGTACAACGGGATCATGTGTACTCTGCACTTTGTACTTGCATTCACTTACATGTATTACATGTACTGTACTGCACTGCACTGCACTGTACTCCGTACTTACTTATGTGCACATGCAACTACTTGTACGGCGTACGTATTTACATACTACATACTTACAACTACATGTCCTGATATGCACGTGAGTACAGTACTCCGTGCTTTGGATAACTACTAGGTATCAACTAATTAATACAGTACTGTACTTTACTTGGTACTAGCCTATCTGGTGCTCTCCGTACGCCAACGGATACAGCACAGAGTACAGAGCACATGGCACGAAATCATGCAAGTCTTTCCTACACCTTTCGTCCGTCGGCAGATGGGCAAACGAGACGACAGAGACATCAAGATACTTGACAGCTCGTACCGTAGTGATGCTGTAGGTGTACGAGCAGTAGCTACATGCATGTATTACATGCTACTGCTGTATGCTTCAACTCTCTGTGACATGCATCGCCGTCGAAAAAATGGATACGGCCTTGGTTCGGCGTGTCATGTACCAGGTACCTGCCCACCCGCGGCCGCCATGGCTGACGAGGAGGTACTGGAAACCCTCGGCAGCAAATGCCTCGAACCCGTGTCTTCTCGCCCCATTGGGACGGACGGGGAGTGATAGTGCAGCACGAGACTTTACACGTCACCCAGCCGCCACGAGTCGACAAAAACGCAACATTCGGACCGGACCCAAGGCCAGCTCTGCTCTGCTCCGGCCATTCCACCTTCTCAACTACTTCAACCTCCAGATCCCGACCCATCCATCCGCCACCCTTCCCCTGCTGCAGGCCAGCCTCGCCGCTGCCGATCCGACCAACAGCCCATGCACCTCTTGCCGATGTCGCCCTGAGAGGCTCGTGAGCGCCAAAAAGATTGCGACGATGCTGTCCTCCGCCGACGTCGCCGACATGGGCCTCCAGCTGCTCGGTGCGTTGCCATTCCCTCCCTCCCTCGATCGCCTCTCCAACCGTGCCTTCGACCGCCAGCACAGGATGCTAACTCGCCTCGTAGCGCGACGATCCCAGGAGGTAGACCCTGATGGTGCGTTTGGCTCGACGATGGACGGACAACCTCCCTCCGTCCCCCTCCATCCTCCTCCATCCCCCTCCATCCTCCTCCATCCCCTCTTCTCCCCCCAATTGCCCCCGTTACCCCCGTGTCCCCCGAGGCCGAGTCCACCGGGGACGCCGTCCAACGATGTGGATGCGGATGCTGATGCGGAACAGAGGGTGACTCGGCCCAAAAGGAGCTCTTTGCCGCCTGGGCCCTTTTCATATCCATCATGCTGCTCATCGCCGCCTTCTTCACCAGCTACATGCTCCAGATGAAAAAGGTCACCGCCATTCACGAGACCGTCATCTCCATCTTTGCAGGTTCGTCCGTCCTGGCCCGGGCTACCCTCCGCCCATCCTGGCCCGGGCTACCCTCTGCCCATCCTGGCCCGGGCTACCCTCTGCCCATCCTGGCCCGGGCTACCCTCTGCCCATCCTGGCCCGGGCTACCCTCTGCCCATCCTGGCCCGGGCTACCCTCTGCCCATCCTGGCCCGGGCTACCCTCTGCCCATCCTGGCCCGGGCTACCCTCCGCCCATCCTGGCCCGGGCTACCCTCCGCCCATCCTGTCCCGGATCCCCTCTGCGCTCTCTGCTGACGCGGCCTGCGAAGGAATGATCGTCGGCCTCACTCTTCTCGTGACGTCGGGTGATTCGATTCGAAACCTCATCAGCTTCGACTATCAAATCTTCTTCAACCTCCTGCTGCCGCCCATCATCCTCTCATCCGGCTACGAACTCCACCAGGCCAACTTCTTCCGGAACATCGGCACCATCTTGACCTTTGCCTTTGCCGGCACCTTCCTCTCCGCCATCGTCATCGGCCTCATCCTCTGGCTCTTCACCATGCTTCCCGGCTCGTTGGACATGACCTTTGTCGACGCCATCTCCGTCGGCGCCACCCTCTCCGCCACCGACCCCGTCACCATTCTCGCCATCTTCAACACCTACAAGGTCGACCCGAAGCTGTACACCATCATCTTTGGCGAGTCCATCCTCAACGACGCCATCGCCATCGTCATCTTCGAGACGGCCCAAAAGTACAACAAGGGCGAGGCTGCGAGCTACGGGTTCCTGAGCTTCTTCGAGGGCACCGGCATCTTCCTCCTCATATTCTTTGGCAGCTTGCTCATCGGCGTCATCGTCGGCGTCGGCACCGCCCTGCTCCTCAAGTTCACCTATCTCCGGAGGTTGCCCAAGATTGAGAGCTGTCTCATCGTCCTCATCTCCTACGCCACCTACTTCTTCTCCCACGGCGTTCACATGTCAGGTACGGTAGACGCTCCGACCCTACCCCCACCCTCTGCCTCGTCGGACCGACGCTTACCAAGCACGCGCAGGCATTGTATCGCTTCTCTTCTGCGGCATCACCCTCAAGCATTATGCCTATTTCAACATGTCGAGGCGCACCCAGCTCACGACGAAATACATCTTTCAAGTCATGTCGCAGCTGTCGGAAAATTTCATCTTCATCTACCTCGGCCTCGCCTTGTTCACCGACAATGCGCTCCAGTTCCAGCCGCCGCTCATCATCGTCACCATTTGCGCCGTCGTCGCCGCCAGATGGGTCGCCGTCTTTCCTCTCTCGAGGGCCATCAACTGGTTCATTCGCTACCGCGCCAGGAGAAGAGGCGCCGAGGTCAACGACGAGCTGCCGTACAACTACCAGGCCATGCTCTTCTGGGCCGGTCTCCGTGGCGCCGTTGGCGTCGCCCTCGCGGCTCTGCTCAAGGGCGAGAACTCCTATGCGCTCCGAGCGACCGTCTTGGTCGTCGTCGTGCTCACCGTCATCATCTTCGGCGGCACCACCGCCCGCATGCTCGAGATTCTTGGCATCCGCACCGGCGTCGTCGAGGAAATCGACAGCGACGATGAGTTCGACATTGAATCCTTCGGCGGCGGAGTTCATGCGAAGCGTTCAGGCAGCGCTTTGGGCTACCAGCCTCGGAAAAACGGTCATGTCGCACTCTCCAACCTCGAGGTCCGGGGCTCCGCGGCCTACGTATCTGGGCACGCGTCTCGCGCCCGCTCCGGAACGCGGAAAACGCGAAGCCTGAGCCGCAGGAACTCGGGCATCCCCAGTCCGCACGAAATCGAGCGCGCCGACCTGCTCAGCCGCTCCGCCGTGGAGGAATCCGAGCTCGGGAGCGACATTGACACGTCCGACCTCCCACCCCCCGCTCGCCCCTCACCTCGCTTCCGGGACACCTCCAGCGTGCCGCCCCTGGCCGATAGCGCGTTCATGAGCCCGACCAGCGAAGGCTCCCACCACACGCCCATCACCGCCACGGGCGCCATCAGGCAGCTCTGGAGTGCCGAGGACCCTGCCGGCCTCTTCCGCCAGCTCGATGAGGACTTTATCAAGCCGCACTTGCTGCTCCATAGCGGTGGTGGCGGCGGCGGAGGCGGAGGCGGTAGTGGTGCCGGTGGTGCCGGTGGAGGAGGAGGATCAGGAGGAGGAGCCGGAAGTTGATGAGCAGGATAGACAGCCAGTGTTTGCATCACGATGGAATAGACGCGAGTCACACGAGATGACCACATTTCGAGCAGGCTGGGTGGTGTCACTCGTTCGTGCACATGGGCTATGATTTGGCGTTCATGTCTGCTGTGTACCTAAAACCCTTTGCTCGCGCAACCGAAAGTATATACAAGTCACGCATGCAGGCATATATCTTTGCCGAGTTTCTTTCCCCGACGAGGCGGCCACGCTTCACTCAACCTACAGTCCTTTCTGTCAGTCACCTTGTCTGCTCTCTCGCGTACTGAAAACATCTAGGGGTCTGGGCAGCGCTAGAAGTAGAGAGAGGAATATGCGTTAATGCCTGCTTCGACATACGTCAAGCAGAACGCCCCTGAGAGCGGCATTACTCAACGAGCAACTATGTACTGTCATTCCTTTAATCTCCCCTTCTTCATTCAAGTTTCGTTTGCCGAAAAAGCTCGGACAAGTCCCAAGTCGTCCTCCCGTTCCGTCATATCCTCATCCCATAACCTCAAACCATGACTGCGCGCTTGAAAAAGATGTGGAGAGCTACCGGCACTCCCGGCATGACTCATCGTCCCAGTCGACGTTTCCCATGCCCCAGTTTCCTGCGCAATTGCGAGCAGGCGTACCCATCGACATTCAGCGATCGGCGTGCAGCACCGTTGGCCTTCCCGGTGGTGAAGCCGCTGGAAGCTGGAGGCAAGCAGGGCCAGTGGTGCAGGACCTACTTGCCTGTAGCGGATGGAGTCGCACTGCCGCTTGCCGCCCGTTGGTGAATCTGCACCGGTGGGCTCGCCGACGCAGCGGTTGGGGTGCCGGTCGACGCGACGGGAGTAGACTCGTAAGCGTTGTGACGCTGCTGCTGCTGCTTCGCCTGAGGCTGCCCCCCTTGTTGCTGGTGTTGCTGCTGAAGCTGGTGCTGCTGGTGTTGCTGCTGCTGATGCTGCTGCGCCGCCTGCTGCTGCTGCTGTTGCCTGAGAAGGGCCGCATACTGATGCGGACTCGTCGTCGCCGCCATGCTGTTAGCGATACCGGCCTGACCTGCCGCGCCCGCAGCGGCGTTCATGGCGTTCTGCCGCTGCGCCATCATGGCTCGCGTGAGGTGCTCCGTCGCCATCTGACGCGCTTGCTCCGGTGTCAGATTCGGGTTCTTGGCCCTGAAGTTCTGCTCGATGTGATTGAGCTGCGCGGTGATGCTCGGAGGCAGTTGGGAGTGCATCCGCTGCCCAGGAGTCGGGCTGGCCGCCGACGGCATGTGCAGGCCGTTGGCTGGCGGCGACACGTGGGCACCGTTCGCCACAGGCGTCGCAGCCGTGCCGTACGAGGCCATCATCGCCTGCGCGTTATTCATGAAGTTCTGCTGGTTAAGCCCGTTGACTCCATTGCGCAAGGGAGGCGTGAGATGCTGTACTGCAGCCCCCCCAGGGGTTGCGGAAGCGGCTTGCGCCTGCTGCTGCTGCTGCTGCTGCTGCGCTTGAACGACAGCAGCCCGCTGCTGGTCCGAGATCATCTGGGCACGCTGCATCATCACCGTGTTATTCGGCACCTGATTAGGGTTCGGCATCCCGTGTCGAGCCTGCATGGCCTGCATCGAGGCCTGGGGCATCCCGTTCATCTGGGCCGGAGCCGACAGGCCGCCGTTCATCTGCGCGTGCACCACTCCAGCGGCGTTGGCGGGAGCTTGCATGGGCATCCGTTGACGTCCTTGGCTAGCGGCCACTGCGGCGGCGAGCTGGCTTGACATGGGACGGCCGACGCCGTTCACGTTGGCATTTCCGGCAACGTGTGTCCCGTTTTGTCCAGGCACTCCGGTCGCCAGCGCGCCCTGAATCGAAGCAGCTTGTACTGGCCCTGGGACTTGGCCTTGCATTGCGACTTGGCCTTGAACCTGGCCTTGGGCTTGCGCCTGGGCCTGAGCCTGAGCCTGGGCTTGCGCCTGGGCCTGAGCCTGAGCCTGAGCCTGAGCCTGAGCCTGAGCCTGAGCCTGAGCCTGAGCCTGAGCCTGAGCCTGTGCTTGCGCCTGAGCCTGAGCCTGAGCCTGAGCCTGAGCCTGAGCCTGGGCCTGGGCCTGCGCTTGCGCTTGCGCTTGCGCTTGCGCTTGGCCCTGACCCTGCGCCCTGGCCTGCGTGGCGGCTCGTCTCTGCGCCTCGCGCATCGCATACTGCGCCATCTTGTCCGCAAGAGCCTGATCTCGTTCCCATCGCATCAAGCTGTAGTCCCGCGGCGTCTTGGCCGGCCTGTGAGCGACGGCATCGTTCGGTTTCTTGCTCGCAGCGCTCTGGGATGCCGAATGCTGCTGCTTCTGCGCTGCCGTCTCTCGCTTCTTGGCAAGCTTCCTCATGGCGTCGAACATGGTCAGGTGCTTCTGGTTGCGTCGCTTCTCCACCCTAAGGGGCACCGACGGCCTCCGTCGCACCGGCGTGATGGCTCCTCCGGACGCGCTGGCTTGCTGAGCGGCCAGCTGGTTCTGCTGGGCGATGACCCTTTGCGCCGTCTCGATCCTGCTGTTGTAGGCCTTGAAGTATTGCGTCTTCTGCATGTCCGCCGGCAGGCCCTCGAGGTTGATCCATCGCTCGAAGCACTCCCAAGGCGTCCGCCTCTCTGCGCCGGCGACGAAGAAGGACTTGGGGCAGAGCATGCTCGAGATGAGAGACCAGTTGTACGAGTGCTCCCTCACGAGGCCGCGGAGCTCGTCGTCTTCGGCCATCGTCCACTGCGACGGACTTCGCGACTCGTAGAATCCTTGGTTCGGCATCGCATGCTCTGACGGGGGGCGGAACTGGTGGCCCGCGTGGAGGCGGTCGCGAATGTGCTTCGAATCGGAATGGAAGAGCGACACCTCGTCCGTGACGGGTGGCACCTGAACGCTGTGCACCGCCAGCGAGCCGCCAAAGTCGCCGTCCTGATCGCCATCGGAATCCTCGTTGTGGTAGCTGAACCGGCTGCGCTTTCGTCGAGGCCCAGGCTGCATGAGCTTCATGTCGCCCTCGACGTACCTGCTCAGGGGTAGGGCAGGGCGACGCCAATGCGCGTCAGGGTCGTACTCGGGACCGCTCATGTCGAACTTGGGAACCTTGAGAGGAGACCCATACAGGGGTAGCTCTTCCAACAGCTTGTCGCCGGCAGGCGTTCTCCGGAGCCCAAAGACAACGTCGTCGTCCTGCAGAGCGAATATTGCAGAGGGGGCTACCGTGTCGACGAAGCCCTCGACAATGTCATCCTCGTTTTGGGGCGATTCGACGTCACCCGACGGCATGAGATCCGGCATCGACTGGTTCTCTGCGGCATCTTCATCCGCGTCGGCCATGGATACGTCGACCTCTGCTGTCGGAGGGATCACGGCCGGAACCTGGAGAAGCTTCCGTTCCTCCGCAGTGGCCGCGTGCCATGCCGCGCACGCATGGGCCAGATTCCGCGAAACGGTCCTCTTCCACTTGCGCTCCTCGCGGAAATCGGTCCGCATCCACTTCATCTCCTGCAGCAGAACATCCCATTGCGAAGGCGGCCTGGTCGGCTCCGGGCAGCGCTTCGGCTGCCGCAACGACCACTTGTCATGCTGCTGCAGGTGGTAGACCCGCCGGAGCACTCGACAGGCTTGGTGGTCTTGAATGACGAAGTGGGCGTCGGGCGTGGAGATGGTCTTGTTGGCTTGGAAGAGAACTCGCTCGAGAGGTTGCATCCAGTTGGAGGATCCGACGAAGTTCTGGACAAATAGGGGCGTGTAGTAGTCTTCGGAAGGTTGAATCGTCGACTCCTTGTGACCCGTGGCCAGCACCGTCTCGTCGACACGCTTCGGATGCTTGCCGAATATGACGGTCGAACCGTGGCCCCTGGCTCGATCCTTTCGCGCGGCCACGTTGTTCTTGGGCCTGGAGGCCGGTGACTGCGGGGTGGACGTGACGGGCGTGAGCTGGTCATGATCGGATTTGGAGACGGCATCCCGATCGTTGTCGTTCGCAGTTGTGCGCGCCGTGCTTCCCACAATATCGCTGACGGACTTTGGTCGCATGGCGCCGGATGACACCCTGGTAACAGCTCGCTCCGCAATCCGTGCTTGTGGTTGATCCAGTGACGCTTGCTTCTGCGTGGGAGAGGGCATCGCATTCTGGGTCGGCAGGTTAGGTTCACGAGAGGCCAGGACCTTTTGTTCCGGCTTCTTGTCCGGCCCTGCCTGGCCCACATCGGCGTCCACATCCATGGCATCCGGCGTCCCGCCTTGACTATCCGGCACTTCCGTCACGGGGGCCTGGGCCTGGGAATGAGGACTTGGGGACGAGGTGCGTGGCCCCGCAGAGCCATGAGCCCCCCCGACCTGTGCTTGAGCGATGGTGAGAGGGGGCGCAGGTTTTGGTGCGTCGGAATCGGGGGCGGGAGCTGGAATCGATACTTGGGGCGTCGGCTTGGACTGAACGGCTTCACGCAGCAACTGGGCCTCGGCGCTGGGCGCTTGATCGTGCCCATCCACCCCGGCCTCGGGGCTCTGGGCAACGTTGCTCGGCCGACGTCGTTGCTTCTCTGTTGAATCCAACGGGAGCGGGTCCTCGTTGTCTGGACTCGTATCCGTCGATACATCGTGAACGGCTGGTGTCGTAGCACTTGCGGCAGTCGAGGCCGGGGTCGACGCTGCCTCCGGAATCTTGGATGCGTCGGCAACGAGTTTCCCCTCCAGAGAGGACGTATTATCCGACGCAGCTGCCAAGTGACTGCGAGACCCAGGCAGCGCAATCGCCTCTCTGGACACATTCGTCAAGGAGGGAGGTTTCGGTTCGACGGCGGGTGTTGCCTGCTCAAGGTGTTGGGTGCACTCTGCCTGCTCTGGAAGGCCGTTCTCGTTGCCTGCCGGTGCCTTTGTCGGTCCACGGCTGCTCTTTTCCTTTGCTAGCTCGTGTTGAGAACTAAGAGTTTGGCTCGCAGTAGCCTGCCGGGCGGGCGACGGCAAGTTGGGGATCGAATGCTGCGCCTGCTGCAGCTTGGCTGCTCGCGATGGTTTCGTGGGGCCCGTCGGGGGTGCCGTCGGCGCTGTGGCGGGAGACGCTACTCCCTGCTTTCCAACAGCAGCATTGGAACTTGGAGTCTGACCCTGGACTCCTGACGACTCCTTTTGCACCACGACGGCGGCAGGGGTTTGCGATGGACGACTGGAAGCGGGGTTCGCGATGCGGGCGATCGATCGGTTGAACTTGTCCAGCGATGGACTTGGTCTCGCAGGGATATTTGATTCGTTCAACGTCTTGCCTCTGCAAAATTGTCAGCTGGATCCGTGCCGCGGATGCACGGCATGATGGTGAACGAGGCGGGCGACACGCGACGAGGGGAGTGAAACGGGTGCAGGGAAGGGCAGATGACGGCGAAGGAAAGAAAAAAAAAAATCGGACATGGTCGGAAGACGTACTGTAAGATGTCGCTTGCTTGCAGGAATTGCCATTCGGCGGCGGTGGCCGCTGGCGCGTCTGGATTCGCAAAGGCATCGTCGGGTAGGCTGTCGGCGTGTGTCGCGACCGCGAAGAGTTCGCGCAGCTTCCGCTTCCGCGACGTCACGATTGCACTGGGCATCGTAAGCATCATGAAAATGACATGGGTGCCATCAGAAAAAAAAGGCGCATCGTCTGGGACGGAACTCACCTGCATTCATTGCGCTTGGATTGAAGCAGCCTCGAAAGATCGGGGTGGCCGACCTCAGTCATAGCACCGGCGGTCGCGACATCCGTTTGAGATCCAAACGGATGCACCAGGATGCAGAGCGAGTCCGCACGAGATGAATAGGCGGGTGCACGGCGATGGAAAGGGTGGTGGTTGATGCGGTTCTGACGAGGAAATTTTTTCGCTTTTCCGTGGCCGCTCTACTGGGCGACTGGGTTGAGGGTGTCGCCGGCTGGAAAGGGATGCAGCGAGGTGTTCAAATTTTCGTTGGTCGGTACACATGTAGGGGCGTTGAATTTTGGGCCTCGGGGAGGGGGGATGCAAACGCTCTAGGGGGTGCTAACCAGTGTTGGGGTTCTCCCCAGCGGAGGAAGGGGGGGGGGGGATGGGGGACGAAGACAGGGCGACGGG
This sequence comes from Drechmeria coniospora, assembly GCF_001625195.1. NCBI lineage: Eukaryota > Fungi > Ascomycota > Sordariomycetes > Hypocreales > Ophiocordycipitaceae > Drechmeria > Drechmeria coniospora. The sequence continues at coordinate 10,912,309 of NC_054389.1, read as the reverse complement.
GGGCTGCTGCACCACCCTCAGCGTGCTGCTCTTCCTAATGGCTCCCCGGACCCGCACTGTACGTACGAGGATGCCTCGTGCGTCACGCTAGCAATTTTGCATGTCATCCAGCATTCGTGGACGGCAGGGCGCAAAGGGAAGGACGGTGCGAGAGATGGAGACACACGGTGCTGCCTCTGCATGCGGATGCGGGCAATACGCGGTCCAGCAGAGTTGCTTTTTGCGCCAATAGCGCTGTGTCGGTGCAGCGCAACGGAGATGGTACGAGCACCTTGCAACTCTAGCACCGCACACTTTGCGCGGAGGAGGACGAGCAAGCGCACACGCCGCACACGTACACACACACGTACGCACCTATGGAGCACTCGTCTCGGAGTTCCATTTGCCGTTTCTGGCCTTTGTGTTGTGAGTGTGTGAGTCACCTCTGCGGCTCTGGCAGCTTTGGCCCTTGATTGCAAAGCCGCCGCGGACGAGAAAACGGCCTGGTGCGGCCAAGGGGGGACATGATCAGCAGGCCATCATCGAGCGATTCATATGAAGAAATAATAAGTTGTCATTGGCAGATTTTGAAGAGACGGACGAGCAACTAGGTGGTCGTTGAGCGAACCGCTCGAGGCGCCGCGTCCATTCGGCTGCGTGCAGGCTGAAGAGGTTGCTCATGCACGTCTTTGGTAACACTCTGCAATGGAAACGTGTCTTTGGCTCACAGGAGCATCGAGCCAGGCCTGCACTTGTCCGATGAAGCGTTGATCGATTCTGCGATGTAATAATTACTATTCGTATGCTTTGATTCAATGCTGCATCGTAAGTATGTACTGGACAGAGAGAATGTAATACTGGACAGAGATCAGAGTGCACAGCGACTGTTCCGAACGAATAGTTTGACCCGGGTTTCTCCGAGATTTCGATTGAAACGCTTGCATGCTTGCAACCATACCCGACTGTGTCGTGAGCCTAATTGTACTTGCACAGTAATACATGTGCTGTACTATTGTACTCTGTACTCCGTCCATTTATTATTTTTAGTCTTGCACAAGTACGGAGTAGGTGTACTGTACGGAGTAGGTGTACTGTACGGAGTAGGTGCACTGTATGGAGTAGGTGTACTGTACGAAGTAGGTGTACTGTACGGAGTAGGTGTACTGTACGGAGTAGGTGTACTGTACGGAGTAGGTGTACTGTACTCCGAACGGAGTAATAATCCGTTGTACGGAGTACAAGGAATACTTATTGTACGGAAGAAGTGCACCTGATGCTGCACATCAAAGCTCTTGTACCTGGCAAGTACAGTACTGTACAGCTACAACTACGGAGTAAGTACAGAGAACAGAGGGCAACGTATGGAGTACAACGTACGGAGTAGACACTGTACATGTTCAAGTACAGGGCTGTACGGAGTACATGCACAATCAAGAGCACCAATGTTCATGTACTGGGTACATGAGCAGAACTTGAACACAAGTACGGAGAACGGAGCACATGCATGTACCTGCTTGCAGTACAAGTACTTAATTGTATTACTCCGTAAGTACAGAGTACAACTCTTTAGCGTCAGAGCACATGTACAGATACATTTGTGCCTCGCCACAGTTGTGGCTTCGGCGGGAATGTCAGTGTTGACCCGTGCACGCTCAGTGCTGCCTAATGTACATGTACATACTCCGTACTCTGTACTCGACGCGTGATACTTACTAAGAAATAGTAGTAGTTCCTAACCGGTATTAGCGCTAGTTGACACGCGCACCAGTCGCTTCTGCGCCACAATGCCTCACCTAGAAGTCTGTTGCGGCCGAGAACACCAGCGGCCGTGGATTTGCTGGAACTGTAGATGGTTTTCGTCGCATGATATCACCTCGTATCAAAATCTGATATCGGTCCTCGACTTCAGCCTCGGCCTCGGCCTCGAAACCTCGCTCCGGCTCGCTCATCAACAGCCGCGGCCATGGCTGGACCAGAGAAAGGCCGCATCGCCATCAAGTTCGGCGCTCCCTCGTCGAGCAAGGCAACGGCTCCTCGCCCACAGTCCAGCCTCGGCAAACGCCCTCGTCACCACGCCCTGGGAGGAGCTTCCGAATCCGAATCCGATGAGGACGACCACCGGCTGGGACGTGCAGAGCTCATCACTGGATTTGGCGAACACGGCGCCGAAACGGAGACGGAGAAGAGAGCGAGGGAGTTGGTCAAGAGGGTGCTGGTCATCCAGAGGCAACCCAACCGCGACTGGAGGGCAGAGGCGAGGGCGCAGAGCCGGGGCAAGAACCTACTGCCCGAGGAGGCGAGGGTGCAACGTGACGGAAACAGTACCGTGATTGAAACGGCGCCAGCAGACCAGGATGCTCCGATCCAGTGGGGTTTATCGGTCAAGGAGAAGCCGTCGACCGCCGACGACGATGTACCGATCGAGGAGGACATGGCCGGGGACGAGAAAGGCGAGGGTGCACAACCAGCGCCAGAGCCATGTCCGGAGAGAACTGTCGACGACGAGGCCATGGACGCGCTGCTCGGCCGCGGCACGACGAAGAAAACGGCCATCATCCAACCCCTCTCCGAGGACGACGCCTACCAACGCGACGCCGCCGCCGCCGGTGCCGACTCCACCCTCGAGGATTACGAAGCCATGCCGGTCGAGGAGTTTGGTGCCGCTCTTCTTCGAGGCATGGGATGGAACGGAGAGGATCGTGGGCCAAAGGCCAAGGAGGCGCGACGACGCCCCAACCGCCTCGGTCTCGGCGCCAAGGAGCTCAAGGGCGAGGAGGACCTCGGCGGATGGAACCAAAAGGACGGCAAGAAGAAGCGGCCACGGCTGGACGAGTATCGCCGAGAGGAGAACAAGCGCAAGGAGAGCCGGAGGCAAGAGGACAGCTACAAGAGCGAGCGCGAGCGCGAGAGGGACGGCCACCGATCTCGGGATCGACATGGGGATAGCAACCGGCATCGCGATCGGGATCGCGACCGGGACCGAGACCGGGACCGAGACCGGGGCCGATATCACAGAGACGGTCGCCGCTGAGTGCACGGCCATGATGATATGGCACGCGAGGGTGTTGCATGGAACGACGTTGGCTCTGATGTTTGGCACGGCGGCTTTCCGCAACACGCACCAGGTCATGATACTAGTGTTGATCACCCTTGATGGGACATGCCGAAATTCCCCATCAGCTTGGGGTGGGTATATGAAGTTGAAAGATAGTATCCTGAAAAGAATGATACCCCTGCCTTTCCACCAGCGACCTTTCAGATGTTATCGTCTCCATTTACGCCAACCGCCTCGGACGCCGTTCGTTTCTGTCCCGCTGCCTGCCAACATGATCGACCCACCCTTGCCCGAACCGTCTCCCTGTCTGGTCGAATATTCGCTTCTTACTTGGTGGATTCGTCCCTTCTTGCGCATCGCTCCAGAAACTCGGTCACGATCGTTTCCAGCCCCTTGCCGCCTCGCATATCTTTCAAGTACCTCTTGGCCACCTCGACGCTGGCAAACATGAACTCCGTGTCGAGGATGACGCGGTCAATCTGACCGGAAATGCCCCGAAGACGCTCCTCGTTGCACACCTCGCCGGCGAGCTGCATCATGATGTCCCAACCGTCGGTGACGGTCTCCTCGACGGTCGTGCGCTCCGCGTCGGTCAGGCCCTGCGACTCGCGCTGTCCCTGGGTGATGCGCGCGCGGCGGATGAAGCCATCCGGCCTATTGCGCCGTTCCATCTGCTTGACGACGCCTTGGAGGGTGAAGCCGACGGGGCCGATGAAGGCGGACGTCGACTTCAGGACCAGGCCGGTGAGGCCCATGCCGATGCCCTTGACGAGTCCCTTGGCGCCGTTGCTCCTGGCGCCGCGGACAGGGAAGCGGACGACGCCGGTGACGCCGTCGTAAAGGCCGTAGACAAACTCCCTATGCGAGGCGACGAGCCCCGAGTGGAAGCCGGTGATGCGCGTCGGGCGGCGCACGGTCGGGTCGCCGTACAGGCGCGGGGCGTTGTGGAAGCCCTGGGCGAGGGCGAGCATCAGATCGGCGGGCGCCCTGACGATGGCGCGGGCGGTTCTGCCGACGCTGGAGGTGACGTCGGTGATGTATTCCTCTCGGCCGGGGCCGACAGCGACGCCGTCGTCGGCCTCGGCGCCGTCCGTCGACGTTTCGTCCGTCAGCTTGTGCTCCGGGCCGTCGCCGTTGGACTCGTGCCCTTTCGCTCGACTCTTCCTCCGCATCCTGTTCCGGATCCTCCTCTTGGCCGTCCTGCCCAGTCGATAGGGAGCAACGCCGATGCCGCCAAAGACATCCCGCAACGTCTTGGTCAGCGATCCCGCGACGCCGGTCACGGGCTCGCCGGGCCCTTCAAAGTCATTCCACTCCGTGTGCCGCAGGAGGCGCAGCTTCGACCAGGTGATGAGCCCGGCGTCGACGAGCACGTCGACGGCGAGCGGGCACAGCCTCACGGGGCAATTCTTCAGCCTCCAGACGGCGGTCCGGTTCGGGAGAAGGGAGCAGCGCATCGTGGTGGGCCCGTAGAGGTGCTGATGGGTCTGGAAGGACCGGACGGCGTTGGCGGCGCCGTCGCCGTCGCGCTCGATGGATTCGGCAATCTTGGCCGCGGCATCCTTGGCCTCGTCGGTGAGCAGGTACTGGATGCCCTCGGCGAGCATGTCGGCGTCGAGGCGCTTGTAGGGCACGGGCATCGGCCCCGCGCCCGAGCGACCGATCATGCTGCCCCAGAAGTGCTGGTCGCCGAAGAAGGGGACGACCATGGTGGGGAGGGCGCACTTGAGGGCGATGGCCGTCGTGCCGGCGCCGCCGTGGATGACGCACGCCTCGACCTTGGGGAAGAGCCAGTCGTGGGGGATGTTGTCGAGCATGAAGACGCCGTCGGGTATGTCGTCGGCGCCGAGGCCACCCCAGCCCTTGGAGATCAAGGCGCGGACGCCGGCCTTTTCGACGGCCTCGAATATCATCTCGGTGAAGAGGTTCGCGTCGTCGACGACGATGGATCCGAAGCCGATGTAGATGGGCTTGTCGCCGGCGGCGAGGAACTCCTCCAGGTCGGCCGGCGGCTTGAACGAGGCGGCGAGGTCGAGGAAGACGAAGCCGGAGACGTCAATCTCGTCGCTCCAATCCGACGGCTTCGGCACGAGCGCGGGGGACCAGAGGTAGGTGTAGGGAACGTGCATGCGGTAGGCGGCACCGGGGGCCCACAGGGTCGAGACGGGGTCGAGGCGCAGCGTCTTGACGCGAAAGTTGTTGATGAGGTCGCCGAGCCCCTGCCAGACGACGACCTCGACGAGCGGGTAGGAGATGAAGTTGGTGTAGCCGGCGTCGGCGTTGGATCGCTTGATGCTCGCCAGCGGGTGCGGGAAGGCGTGGGTCGGCGTGTAGGGAAAGGTGAAGACGAGCTGGAGCGGCACGCCGAGGGCCTCGGCGCAGTGGATGTGGGCGAAGCTCGGCGGGTTCGCGATGATGGCGTCGGCGATGAAGGGGTCCTTGTCTCCGAGCATCGATCGATTCTGGCAGTCGGTCACGTCGTCGGTCGGGTGGATGCAGGCCCGCCAGAAGCCCTCGAACATGTCGGCCATCATGGCCCTCCGGCGGCCGATCTCGCCGGCGCGGACGCTCTCAAGCGACGGGATCATGCCCGGGTTCTTGACCATGAAGGCCATCAGCTCGGACGGGTCGCCGCCGACGGAGAAGAACTCGAGGCCCGAGTCCCTTTCGACGAAGTCGCGAAAGGCCGGGTGGGTGGCGATGCGCACCCGGTGGCCGTACTGTTCCTTGAGGACCTTGCCGATCTTGAGGAAGGGCTGGGCATCGCCGCGGGAGCCGATGACCATGATGACGATGTTGAGGCGGGGCAGGTGCGTCGGCACGTGGGCGGCGTCGGGCGGGATGAAGTACGAGGTGCCTCGTCGCTTCGGCCGCACCCTCTCGGCGGCGGCACCGAGGGCCTTGGCCATGTATCCCGTGTGGGTGGTCTCGTCGACGGTGATGCGCAGCCGACCGTCCCGCTTCACGCGGCCCCTGCAGGTGCAGCAGCCTTGCTTGTGGCCGATGTGAAGCCACTTGAACCGATGGTGGGCCTCCTCATGAACGGTCCTGCTGCTGGTCCTGGATCTGCGCATCGCCGGCCTCGTGGCTGCGTCGATGCGGATGGACGACGAGGTGGCGGAAAGGACGGTGTCGTCATCCTCCGACGAGGAGGTCGAGTCGACCTCGTCCATCGGCCGGCCCGTCTCGGCCGTGAAGTCGTAGAGATCCAAGGCACCCAAGCGCTTGCCGAGGGGGGAGGCGGCGGGCACACCCTTTGCAGGGAGCTCGGCCGTGTGCCATTTCATGAGAGTGGCGGGACGTCGTGGGCCAACGTGCTTCATCAGGAACGGTTCCGACAACTTTCTCGGCCTCGAGCCAGCTTGCGAAGCTTTGCTCTCGTCGGGTTCCATCGCCGACACCTCCTCGGCCGGATCCACGGGCGGTGAATTGAGCGGCGGTGAATGGAGCGGCGGTGAGTTGAGTGATGGCGAATTGAGGTCTGGGTGGCCGACCTGACCGTCTGGCGTCGTCAGGATCATGACCGGCCTCGCTTGGTTACCGTCCACTCCAGCCATGTCGTCTATCGCCCAGGATGAACCGGCGGACGTGCCATGCAAATGATGGCTATGGGGAAGTATCTTGTTGCCGATAGGACTCGTGATGGTTGGCTCGCGATTGAGCAGTGAGCGTGATGGAGGTTGTCGGGGGCGAACGAAGCTGTCGAGGTACCTTGCAGCCACCGAGTACCTGCGGCACGCACTTTTTTTTAGGACCGTTGGAGGTTAGAGCACTTTGCTGGACGTTTCGTCCCGTCAATGGTGGAGGGGACGGCCGAACTTTCGAGCGAAAGCGTTGCAATAAACTTTCCGAGCCTACCGAGCAGTTTTGACGTTTGCTTGCAGGGCCGTCCGTTTTCGTGCACCAGCTGTCCGTCGCGTCCCTGTCTGGTTGTGTCGGAATTGACTCTGATCGTTGCTCCAAAATATCAAGGACGGCCGATTCCCAGAACGTTTCACCGTGTCCGGTGACATCATTGCGCAGCAGCAGCTGATCACCCCGCCACCAGCTCCATTCAGTGCTGAGGTGCCTTGTACGGTTGTAAGTACCTTGGACGGTTGTACCTTGGACGGTTGTACCTTGTCCAGTTGTACCTTGTACGGCTCTGTAACGATACTAACACCTGCACTGAAGAACAGTTCTAGGGACTACAGTAGGACCTGTTGTGCCACTACGGAGTACGTACGCCATTACCAAGCCCCCTACCTAGTACTTTACTTGGTGGCTGGCAGTGCTGTATTTCTTGGTGGTACCAAACCGCACAGTGTTTTCCGTACGTGCCCTGTAGCTGCTACCTGATCAGTACCTACATGGTACCTAGTACTCCATAGTTGGTGCTGTACCATATTATTAATACCCAGTATCATACTGTACAGTAACTGCTTGGTTAGTACTCTGTCGCGCCGACGCGTCAACAGGCCTGTAACGGGGTTAAAGTCCGGGTAGTTAGTTACGTAGCGGTGTCCACATCTGCGCCTATTTAAGCAGGCCCAGAGGACACCTTGTAGTTGGCAACAACATCATCAAGAAGAACACCAATAGATTGATTCTGACCCATCTCACGATCCTTGATTCGTTGTAGCCCTAGTCAGGGCGGCCCCCTTTTTCCTCTGTTGCATCATACTCCGTACAGTATATCCTGTTATTCCCGCTTTGTACCTACCTTAGGTACTAGTAAATAGTAAGTACCTACCTAGTACTAGCAGTAAGCGACGTACAATTACTGGTACGGCGTCATGTAGAGCTGCCTTGCCATGTCCTTGTCCTGCTGCCGTCGTTGTTTCTCACTACCAGCACCTTCACAGCGCCTCAGAGGTAGTAGGGAGCGCCCGGAATCCCCAAGGGGTCAACCGAGGCAGTAATTCTATTGCTAAACGACATGAACCAGATTTCGACGCTGTGTATTCCGTGGTAACGGTGAAGAACTGTAATCCATACTACCTGCTGAAAACTTCAACCTCGCAGCCAGTCTGCAGGCCGGGAGACGGGAAGGGGGGGGAGGAGGGGGACCGCATGCTTCTACTGCTTCCTGGATTCTCGGCAATACCCTCGCTCTCGCAGGCATCCGTATCCTCCGCTAGACGGCCCGTTCCGCACCAAGGTCGGCCGTCCGTCTCCTCGTCGCAATCTTCTACTGCAGAGGCACCCTCGAGAGCGTGTCCGACAGGATGCCGAGCTGCATCAGCATCTCCGGGTCGGCCGTTTGCGCTTCCAGGCCCTCCTTCGCCACCTCGGCCGACAACGACTTGGCCGCTTGCTGCAGCGGCTCGACGTATCGGTGCTCGATGGCCGCCGCCATGCCGGCCGGCGCGATGTTTCCGTACTCGGTGCCCCCGTACAGGAACAGCGCAAAGTTGGCCGCCTGCAGGAGCAGCGGTGCCGTCTGGCCCCAAAAGTCCATCAGCGCGGCCGTGTCGGCCTCCTTGAGGTGGGTGAGGCTGGGGAACAGGGTGTACTGCAGCGCCTCGAGGCAGTCGGGGCTGTTGAAGCGACCCTTGGACTCGGCCTTCCTCGCCGCGATGATCTCCTCCCGCAGCCAGGTGACGGCGCAGGCCTGCAGGGACGAGAACATGCAGTTCTCGAGCAGGTCCTCGAGGATGCCGAGCCTGTCCTCCTCGTCGGGGTCGGCGTGCAGGACGAGGCCGGCGACGACGGTGGCGGCGTTGCGGACCCGCACGTTGGGGTGGAAGACGGAGACGAGGGTGAGGGTGTGGTGGTAGGACATGAAGTTGGCCTCGGTGCCGGCGCCGGCCGTCAGGTGCTCGCGGCCGTGCAGCCAGATGGCCACGGCGACGAGCGCCTCCACCGTCCCGGGGTTCTCCGACACCTGGGCCTGCGGGTCCTCGTCGTCTCCGAGGAACTGCTTCATCAGCAGGTCGTGGTCGGGGAAGAGGTGCATCTCCGGCAGCGGCTGGTCGGCGTCGAAGACGTCGGCGGCGAAGATGCAGTAGGCCACGAGGCAGATGAGCCCGCCTGTCGACGGCTTCACGTCCTGCGGCCTTTGCGGGTCAAAGTCCATGGCCAGCGGCTCCTTGCAGACGGGGCCGTCGACGGCTTCCTTGAGCTTCGAGAAGGGCACCCGGGACAGGCCGACGTCTCCGGCGGCGGCCTGCCGTTCGCTTCCCGCGTTAGCGGCCGTGCTGCCTCGGAACGGGGCGGGGCGGGGCGGGGGGGGCGGGACTCACGACAAGCTGGCCGACCAGGGCATCCCTCGCGCCGAGCTCGTCCGTCTCCTTGAAGGCCTGCATCATCGTCATCCGGCCCTGGACGATGCGCTCCGGGTACGTGTACTCGAGCAGCCTCGCGGCCCACTCCATGTTGTTCGAGTTGACGTAGGCCTCGATGACGCAGCTCACAAACGACTGGAGCAGCAGCCTGGCCAGCTCGGGCTCGTCGGCGCCGACCTTGTCCGATGCGTCCGCCTCGGGGTCCGGCGCGCTCCTCGCCGGGTCGCTCTCGCGGAAGGCCGTCTCCGGCCTCGTGCTCGACGGCCTCGACGGCAGCAGGGGGCGCTTCTGGCCCGACAGAGAGCGGACGAGGGCGATGACGGCCGCCGTCGTCTCCGCGCTCGTCGGATCGTACGACCTGTAGACGGTGTCGAGCGTCGTGTGCAGGAAGCGCGACGGCTCCTTGACCTGGAGCCGGCCGTGCAGGATGCCGAGCATGCCGCAGAGCGTGACGAAGGCCCTGTTGCCCTCGGCGCCGTCGCCGCCCTCGCCCGCCGTCGTGTCCATGACCTGCAGCACCTTGAGTATCACCTCGCGCGGGTTGCCGAGCCGGGCGATGGTCTCGAGGCAGTTTTCGCTGCCCGCGAGGGGGATGAGCATCTCGACCAGGTCCCAGCCGATGTCGCTCGTCAGCTCGACGTCCTCGAGTATCTCCTCGAGCGTCGGGAGAATCTCCGGGGAGAGCGACTTTTCCATGATGGTGAGGTAGGTGAACCTGTCCGTCGCCGGCGGCCTCGACTCCTTGAGCCGCCTGGTCGTTTCCTCCATCGTCGCCATCGTTGCCGGCTGCGCGAGTTACCTGGTGCGATCAAACGAGGTCAACGGCGAGACCAGAGCAGGGCCGTGCTTCCGCTGTGCATGCAAGGAGGGTGGAGCGTCGTCTGGTCAGCTGTTGAAGTCGTCGTGATTCGGAGTCGGTGACGGAGCGCGGAGCAGGGGGGGATGGATGGGGCGCTGGATGGAGGACGACGAACCTCTCCCGTCGCGGCGGTATTATTATTACTACGTCACCCAACTCCGTGCAGGGTGCCAAGGTAGGGGGTACTTTCTCGTACAACCCCGCCGTAGCTCCGGTACTTGAAGATACTTGAGGTTGGTGGTCCGTATTTTGCACCGTTGCGGCGGCCTGCATAAAGTTGGGCGTGTGCCGTTTGGCTTGACGAGCGACCCCACCACGGATCGGTACTCGCAAGTTACTCCCCACCAGAACCCTCAGGGAGCAAAGTATCCGTTACTTTCAGCCAGGGTACATTCATGTACTTCATGTACTGTATTCGTAGTGTCCTGTGCAAGTACATTCGCAACAGGGACCAGCCATCTGCCAGCCAACAGGAGCATGGCTGCCGTAGGGAACTCAACTTGAGCAGCGATGCTCGAACTCTGTACGACAAGTATTATGTACTCTGTACGGAGTACCTTGCGAAGCAGCGCAATGCCTACCTAGTACCTATACCAGCAGGTTATGGGTGTAGTTGTATATACTTTGTGCAAAAGTACTGACATGTGCTCTGTACCTACGGAGCAGTGGTACTCTGTAACGCTCGGTACTAGGTACTAGGTACTGTACTCCGTACTGCACATGTCGTCACAATAAATCAGTGGCCACTGGGATTGATACCTACCACTAAGCTACTAGGTGCTAACTTAGGTAGGGACAGTGCTACAAGTAGGTGCCTAGTAGCAATTACTACAGTACATGCGGTACCTAGTACGGAGCACCTTGTAATGATTCGCAAGGGGAAACACCATCACATAGCATATCGCCGTGATCAAGCAGTGAATCGCCTAGATTAAATCTTCGCCATCTACGGGACTTGCTAGAATAGACCAGGCAGTATTGGCTAATAGAATGAATCTGTGCTTCCGAAATCAAATGCAAAAAATAAATGCTGCTAAGCGGCACAAGTCCCGCCATGAGTACCCCTTGCGCGAAGCTGTCTTTGGCAGCCGTAGTGATATTCATCACGTATCCGAGGGCACTTACAGCGGGCGCTTGCGACGCTTGCCTGCCTCTGCCTCTGCCTCTGCCTGCTGCCGCTACTGTACAACTACAGTGCACATGCCTAGCACCAACCTACGACCTGCCTGGCTCCCTGGCTGCCTATCAACCTACTAGACCTATTCATTTGCCTGCCTACCTCTTCACCTGTACATTTGCCTCCATATCAATCCATTCACTTGCCTGCCTACCTATTCACCTGTACATCTGCCTGCCTGCCTATCAACCTACTTATACACTCGCCTGCCCGCCAATTGATGGCTGTGCCATTTTGTCTTGATAATTTTTGTTGAGACGGTTTGCTGGTCCCCATGGGCGCTCGCGCCGGTGGCGGAGGACGCCAATGACTCCTTCTTCCCATGCTCTGTACAATGGCCTGAATGAACCAAACGTAATCGAGAGAAAGGCGGCAGATTTCTGATTCTGCACAGTTGCCGGAGGAATTGAGCGTCACGCCTTGTTTGCCATGAACAATGCAAACCGGCGGTAGGCGCTCATTTGTAACTTCGGCTCGCGTCGACGTCTCGCTACTCGCCAGCAGCTTTGCCGTGAACCAGGATATCCAAGTTGGCTTCATCATATGGAACTGAACATGAAAAGTCATATACCGCTTGCTACGGTACGCTTCGTCAACCTCGGCGTATGGCGCTCCCTCGTATGTCGGTACCGCACGTGGAGACGCGAACAGAGAGAGAGGCTATACGCATCCCCAATCAGGTTGTGTGGCACCCACGTCCCAACCCAATGTCGCGTGTGGGACGGGGCGAGAAATGGATGCGACATTTCATCCTCAAACCCTCGATGCCGGCCGTGAACCTCTTGCCGAACTCGGCCAGGACCACTTGTTCTTCCCGTGGTATCCGGACCCGTAGTGGGCGCCCATGGCTTCGGCCACGGACAGCGGCTCGTCCATCGGCACCAGCTGCGGCTGCGCGCGATACGGCAGCGTGCCTCGCGGCGACTTCTTGCTCGCGGGCTTTTCCCGAGGCGCCGCCGCCGCCGCCTCGGCCTTCTTCGCCTCCCTGACAATGTCCTTGAGCTCGTCGTCGTCGTTCGAGACCTGGGCTCTGATAAAGGCCAGGCGGCAGGCCGACTCGTCCCGCAGAGCCTGCATGACCGGCACCCGCGGGGTGTACTCGATGCCCTCCAGCTTGGGTGCGCGCCTTGGGTCCGGCACGATGCGCGGGTCGAGGACGGCGTCGTCCCCCTTGTCGAGCAGGGCCGTCATGTCCAGGCTTTCGCCCGGGGGTATCGCCGTCGGATGGCTCGGCGTCACGCAGTCCATGTCGACTTCCTTGCGCAGCACGTGGTCGATGTCGACGGCCGAGAAGAAGGCGCAGGACTGGGGCAGATCGTCGATGCCCACTTGCTGCGCGAACATGGCTCGGGTCCACACGTTGGCCACCTGCAGGGCCATGGCCGCCCGGTACCTGTCCTCGTCCTTGACGAGGTAGCGGATCTCGTCGTGGACGGTGATGGCCAGCCGCGCGTTGATGTTGAACCGTCTGATGAGGTAGTCCATCGACACGATCAGCAGGTGCAGGTAATCGACGCCTGACGACTGGATGGCCCAGTTGATGCGGGATGTCAGGTAGCCGCCCTTGCCGATGAAGCGGCTCATCAGCGCTTCCGTGATGCCGGCCCCCAGCACCGGCGTCCGCGGCCGTTCCTGCTCGGCAAACTCTTCGAGCTTGTTGAAGACAAACGACTCGGTTCCGCCGCGCCAGAACGGCCGCTTGTGGATCGTCTTCCGGCTCGTCTTGGCCCCCTTGGTGCTGGCGTACAGCTTGGACGCCACCTCGAGCGTTTCCCTCTCCGACAGCGCCGGGTTGAACTGCCGCAGAAGGGTGGCGGCAAACTTGAGACCTGCGCCGTAGATGCGTCCGTAGTTGAACACCTTGGCGTCGTTTCTCGAGATGCCCAGGATTCCCGCCGTCCGCGAGTGGAGGTCGGTGCCGGCCGCCTTCGTTCCCTCGAGCGTCATGAAGCCCACGGCATTGCCGCCGTGGAGCTGAAAGGTCGCGTCGCCGATGAGGCTGGCGATCCACAGCTCCTCCGAGTCGACGTCGGCCCCGACAAAGCAGTAGCCTTTTGGCGCCTGGACCATGGCCTTGAGCTCCGAGCCGACGCGGTTCCGCTTCGCGTTGCTCGCCGTGAGCCACGTGTTCTCCACCGCTCTCCTGGTGATGGTTCCCATCGGGATGACTTGCGGCAGGATGAAGCCCTCGGAGCCGGCCGCCTTCCGCCCCGTTGGCTTCTCGCCACGAGCCGAGGGCAGGTCTTTGCCGTAGACGACCATCTGCGACATGATGCGGTCGCGGGCGCTGATCCAGTACGAGCAGGACGCGTTCATCTCCAGCGCGGCCTTGGCGTAGGGATACTCGGACGAGAGCGTGCCGTTCTCAAAGTAGGCCAGGTACCCCTTGGCCAGCGGATTCGCGCACCGGGCCGCCGGCCCATCCTTGTGCGGCAGCTTAAAGTAGGCATGGCCCCCGTCCGCTTGGAGAGCAGGGTCGCTCTCGTCAAAGAGGCACTCGACCATCTGCTTGCCCGCGTACCTCGTCGCGCCGTCCCGCGGGACGGCAAACACCCAGCCGTACTTGTCGGACCAGACCAGCGGGTTGCCGTCCCAGGCCATCCTGAGGAGCAAGGGTGCGATGCGCGTCCGGACGCTGATGGCCATGGGCGCGTCGATCTTCGCAAACAGATCCTTGTACCACCGCGGCATGCCCGGCTTCTTCTGCCGAGCGGCAGGCCTCGGCGGGGCGTTCTTGCCCTTGCCCTTGACCATGCGGATTTCTTGACCCGACCAGTCGAGCTGCTTCAGCCACGGGTCGGTCTGCCACCTGTCCGGCTCATCCTTGATCGCCAGCGCCTTGTCGGCGAGGCCGACCAGCCGCTCCTGGACGGCGTCGGACAGCGTGTGGTAGGTGGCCTCGGCGTTGGCGACGTAGGCATCCCAAGACTCGTTGACGGGCAGGATGACGGATGCGAGGTGCCGCAGGGCCGCGAAGCTGACGGGGTGCGGGCAGACGTCGACAAAGTTGGGGAAGACGGTCTGGTAGACGCGGTGGGTGATGGAGACGTCGGCGGCGCAGTAGTCCATCAGCGTGTCGAGCTTGGCCAGGACCGACGCGCGGTCGAGCGCGGCGAAATCGTCGCGGACGGCCTTGTCCATGGACACGTTGAGGTGAAACTTGGCCACGTCCCGCAGCGAGTTGACGGAGCTCCTCTCGACCCACAGCTCCTCCTCCTCCTGCATGCTCCGATTGCCAAGGAGTTCAGCGAGCTCGTGGTCGGGCGTCTGGCGGGCGACGCGCTCTCGGAGCTCGCGGTTCTTCTTGTGCCTCATCCACGTCGGTCGTTGCTGCGAGCACATGCCGTTGACGGCGACGTGGAGGGACATGGTGTCGATGAAGGCATTCCTCGACTGCTTGAGGTCGTACTCCTCCAGCACCCTGGCCCGGTCGTAGCCGACGTTGTGGCCGACGATGATTCGATCCCGAGCGGCGTCACCGAGCGGGATGAGCTGCCGGTCGTTGGTCGTCTCGCCCAGCAGCCAGGGGGACAGCCAAGCATACCAAGCCGTCGGGCTCGACGCGCAGGCCATGACGGAGAAGGGACTCTCCTTCCACATGGCTTCGGTGTCGAAGCAGAGCATCGTCTCGTCCGGCGCGTCGACCGCCTCGGTCCGGCCGTCCGGGTGGTACTTGGTCCATCCGCTTCGCCGCACCCACTTCCGGGGCTTCGGCGGCACGCTCGCGCGGACGAATTGCCTCGCGTACGTCAGGTGCGGCTCGGCGCAGTCACTGCCGAGCTTGTGAAAGTGCTCGTCGAGGGTCCGGCCGTGGAGGTCGGGCAGGTCGAAGGCGATCGGGGCCGCGTCGTCCGTGTTCTTCCCCAGCAGATGGTGCCTTTGCAGGTGGTCCTTGGACAGCTTGACGAGCTCCTCGGGCGCAGGCTTGACCCCGTCGGGGAAGACTTGGCGGAAGACGTGCTCGCTCAGCTGCTGGACGCCAATCTCGTTGAAGCGGGCCTCGGAGGGAACTGATGCAGGTCAGCAAGGACGTGGAAGCGGATCGAGGGCGAAGCCGCTCACTCGAAAGGCTGGCGCTCCTCTTTACCGGTGACTTGCTCGCGAGGGTGGCGAGGCAGCATCTCCATCCGTGGCGGCGACGATGGGCTTGATGGCGTGCCAAGCGAGCGAAGCCGGCGGTCGATGCGCACTGGACACGGCCAGCGGCGGGGACGAGCGCATTCATATGACAGGATGCGTCATTCTGATGAGGCGACTATGCGCAGGCAGTGGTGGGAATTGTGCGAACCTGTTGTGAGCTGCTGTCGTTGATCCTGTCCGTCCCCTTGGATGCAGGAAGGGGCAGGCGCCTGTGAGCTGACCCAGCAGGAGCTTTCTTTGCCTCGCAGCCAGCGTTGGGAGGGATGGCAGTATTAGGTCATCAGGGTCCAATTTCGGGGGTGCGAGGGGGGGCGCCCATCGTGCACGGTGCAGGTACCATTTTCCGGCACTTTGCTCATGCGAGTACTTACTGTAATGGAACTGCACGGCCGTACTTGTACTCAAGTACAGCCGCACAAATAATACTGCACAGGAGTTACGGGTACATGTGCAAGTACAATACAGTACTTACATGTGCCAGTAACTGTTGGTGTAAAAGTGGGTGCAGGTACGGCAGCGTATTCTCAACCAAGCTGCGCCAACATGGGCGAGTCAGAAGGTTGCACAGTCGCCCTCGTATACTCCGTACTGTACAGTACCTAGTACTTACGGTACCTTAGTACCTGGGTACCGTTGCCGTACCCAGCATTTCTCCCCTCCATCGAGCGGTACATGAGCCCCTGATATTGCAAGGTGACGGTATTCGTTCTCGTACTTGGAGTGCCACACTTGTAATGTAGCAATGACAGGGTCCGTGGGCATTACCTAGGAAACTCGTAACGGTATTGTTTTTACCAGTCAAGTGATCGCTTCGTCAAGAGCTTGCCGAAATGTAGCGCGGGCATGATGTTCAAGTCACCAAACTGCTACAGAAGGTGCTGGATGTGCAGCAAGTACATGAATACCTAGTAGGCACCTACCCAAGCGTACCGAGTACTTGTACTACAGTACTTACGTTCTACCGGAAAGTTACTGTCCTTGAAAGTACTCGGTACCTTAGTACCCAGCACCAGAAGAGTATTCCGTACCAGATCTTGTACCTAATTGTTAGCAACCGCACATGTGCAAGTACGTACAGTAAGTACTCCGTAGTAGGGACCCCCTCCATACTAGTATACTGCACTGTATTCCTCCGTACTTAAGTTGGGTTATTGACGTACTGTACTCCGTATTTCCGCACTTGTACCAATACTGTATATCGTATCGAACCGATGCTGTACTGTACTTACGCAGACGCTTTCTCATGTCATCTCATCTATTGGACCAAGTACTTGCACGGAGTAAGTAAGTGCTGTACAATGCATGTCTGAAGGCACTTGCGGCAGTCTAGTCCGTGATCCTCCTAGTAGTGTCTAGGTGCGGTAGCACGCAATCCCAGCATCGGTACTCCGTACTCCGTACAAGGAATTATTACCTAACCGAGTTCCAAACAATGATGACAACTACCAACATGGAACACTCTACAACTCTCCACGCCACTCGACGGAGGTTGCCACCGCCCGCCAACTCCAATCCAATGTAGGGCAAAAGAGAATGCTAATACTGCAAAGCATACGCCGGCCATCGCGTCTTACCTTCACCTGAATGTCGACCAACAGGTAGCAGCCTAGCGTTCCGGCGGCGTCTTCCCGCGGGCACTCTTCTAGTTTCGTCGGGCACTGTTATCCACACTTTCCGTTGCGTCTCGTTCTGGCCATCATACCGCGTCCTCCCCTTCTCCGTTCTCTTCCGCCATTTCCCCCCTTCCTTTCCAAGCCAAAGGCGATGAAGATGCCGAGCCTGGTCGCGGCCGACGAATCACGTACGCATCAAACTTCTGACGCACTTCCGGGTGCAGAAGGTACTTCCTCGGAACAAAGAATCTCCTGGCCATCGCCCGTGCCCCTTCCGCCGACGCTGCAGGAACGGTCCCGACGATCGCCCTCTGTCCGCCTGTCGCCTTCAACTCTTCCCTCCTCCGCTTCTTCATCTGCTGTCGGCACGGCTGATCAAGTCGAAGCCTTCAGCATCGCTACACCTCCGGGCACACGGAACCGTTTCCCTCCCGACGACCCCGGGAACGACGTCGACTTCACCGTCGAGTGGGGGGGTGACAATCCGACGGATGGCCTTTCTGTCCTGCCCTCGGGACGCGTTGAAGGCTGCACACTCGACGAGCACCACCTCAGCGCCCTTGCCGAAAGCGACTTCTCTTCCCCCTCGAGTTATCCCTCGTTCCTAAACCCGCTCGCCAGCGCCGATCCATGCCCAGATCAGGTCCCGGGTCAAGTGCGCCAGCCCGTCGTCACCAACCTCCGCTCCTCGACCCCTCCACCACACAGTCCCTCGTCAGCCCACGATAGGGCAAACGTCTCCCTTTCGAGATCCACGACCCTGTGCTCGACAACGAGCGCTCGGGAACCGCAAAACGCACTCGACCCTACCAAAGTCGATGACGAACCCAGGATATCGCCAACCCAGCATAGCCCTTTCCCCGAGATGCCGTCCTCACAAACGCCTGGTGCGCACCCTTGCAAGAAAAGGCGGGGTCCTGAGACGTCGAAGGCAAAGGTATCCAAAGAATCGACGGCCATAGCTCTCCCCGACCTGCTGTCCGACGATGACCTGTTTGGGGAAAACGAACACGCCAAGTCGAAAGCGGATGTCGGAGAGCTCGCGACGATTGATCTAACGAGCACAAATGAGGTGCCTGAGGAATTGACGAAGCCAGCGACGGACAACCGCGTCAAGCTGTCTGCTTTCCAATGCGTAATTTGCATGGACGACGTCACCACCTTGACCGTCACTCATTGCGGTACGTTGCTCTCCGCCTCTTGACAGACCAATCGAGTCCAGTGCATGACTGACATGTACGTCAAGGGCATCTCTTCTGTCAGCAGTGTCTGCACTCTTCCCTTCACGTCGATACGACCAGAGGCAAATGCCCAATGTGTCGCGCCAAGATCGACATGAAGGCTCGACCTACCTATAACAGGTCCACCAAGGGCTTCTGGCCCTTGGAACTCAAGCTCATGACGGCAGCCAAAAAGGGCAAACGAAAAGCCGACCAAATAACCTGACAAAGGCCGTGAGCAAATTGCCTAGCGGCTGGCGCTCAAGTTGGTTGGTGCCGGGGCGACAGCAGTGTCCAGGTCCTGACGTCTTTGCATGCAATACGGCATTCTTGGAGCTGTATACGAAGCATTGGTCGTGGCCATGGAGCGGGAAGCAAATGAGCATTTTCGTCCGCTGTTATCCGCATTTGTGGACAGCGTTTGACCGCAATACAGCGGAACGTTTGTGCAGCAGTCAATTCAGTAACTGTACTGAAGCGTGCGAGCCCGAGTCTACTTCATGTCAACCCACCGCCGGCGAATTGCACATCTATCCACCCCAAGTACTTGTGCGTCATGTGGGAAACCAACTCTGCCTTGCCCCAACCCCTCTTCCCAATCCCAGTTCGCACCGATATCAAATGCACCGCGAATGTTGTCAGATTAAACTCGCCTCAACGCCATCCGTCCGAGCGTGACCTCGCCGGTCCATCGCTCAACCTCCCCGGTGTGCAGAGCAAGCGCCTAGTGAAACAACACGTAGTCGCGCTTGGCCGGTTCGACTGTCGCTTCAGCCTCAAACTGCATCATCGTCAACACGTTGCTGGTTCCGAATATCGTCTACGCCACGCGGCACCGTTGAACTGAAACCTACCTCTAGGAATCCTGTCGCAGCAATGACGACGATGAACGCGTCCGCAAGTTCACCAATCTTCTCCTCCAGCGCCTCATGTGCGGCCCCGCCTCCGATACCTGCGCTGCGCTTCAGCGTGTGCGTCACCAGCATGCGGTGATCCGTCAGGAACTTTCGGCCCTGCACCGTGTTGTGGCTTCCGCGGCTCAGAAGAGCGGCGCCGACGATCCGGGTGACCTTGGCGAGCAGGTCATAATGCTGCTCCAGCGCCTTCGGGTTCTCGGCCTTGCTCTGCAGCTCCGGGTCGGCGGTGAAAAGGCCCGACGTCTCGATGGCCCGGAAGAAGTTGGCGTAGAGAATAAACTTGGCGCCGGCGCGAGACTGAGCCATCTGGAGGAGGAGGGCGAGACGGGCGTTCTGCAAGTTTTGCTGATCCGCGTGGCCTGGCGAATGTTAGCGAGCTGGGCTCCGCGAGTGACGAGTCAAAAGGACGACGGGCAGTGGCGGCAGACCTGATGTAAAGGCGTCGTGCCACTCCTGCATGACGGCGCGGAGCGAATCCACGAGGATGCCGACAAAGTTGAGCTTGTTGAGCGTCTCGATCACGTGGCTGTCGCCCTCGAGCTGGCCAACATGGACGAAGGCGTTGAGGAGAATGAATGCCGCGGCCTGGCAGGTCGCTTCGCCGCTGTATGCGTCGTCGCAGATGACATTGATGAGCCTTTCACCGTAGACTTGAATCGTCTTTGTCGTCTTGGACCGGCTCGAGCGCGCCTGCGTCGACGTCCCTGTGAGATATCGGTAGCAGATTTCGTAGTACACGCATCTCAGCATCGGCGTGCCCGACCACTTGCCGATTGCCTGGAGGCACATCTGGAAGAGCTGGTACAGCTTGTCGCTGATCAAGTTGCCAACCGCCTGGCTCTGCTTGTCGTCGGAAACCGCCGCCGCCGCCGCCGGATCCTGATCCTGATCCAGCTTGAACAGCAGCGCCCGAGCCAGCCTGGACAACTCAAAGGCTTCGTCAGGTCTGTCTGATGCAAACGTCTCCAGGCTTGGGAGGATGGCCTGAAGTGCCTGGAGGAAGAAGGAAGTTTGCGACGTTCCCGTAAAGTCGTTGCACTCAACCATGATGAGAAGTAGCCTAGTCCACGACTTGAGAACGCCGAGACACTGCGTGGCAATCTGCTTTTGCCTGCTGGAAGATACGAGATATTCGAGAATCATCGTCTCTTCTCTTTCGATAAATGCCAGATCCTGCACGGCCACGATGGCCCCTTGGCTCTGCTGCTCGCTTCGTTTCAGGAGAAACATTTCCTTCACTCGCTCGATGTTGTAAACTTCGTTCGAATCCGCATCTCGCTCTGAGCAAACGGTGAGGTCGAGGTCCGTGTAGTACTGAACCGGAGGCGGCCGTACGTCCCAGATCCCGTCGGGAAGCAGAAAATCATACAGGTCAAACACCGTCGGCGTTTGAATCGGCTGATTGCCCTCACCCACGACTTGACCGTTCAGGGCGTCGTATATTCGCCTCTTGACGCTCGGCATCCGGCCTTGCGAGATCATGCAAAGCTCCATGGCAATGTACTCGAGCGTCAAGCTTCGCAGTGCAAGAAAGTCGACAAGGGTGGGAGCGCCGTCGGTCATGGGAAAGTCTGCCACGGCAACCGCCTGTCCCTCCCACCGAAGATCGGGCTGGATGACGGTCTCGCGGACTAGGAGGTGGAAGAGGAATTCGTTGTCCCTAAGCTCATTGATGACGAGCGGGGCCGACAGCGACGAGCTCCAGAGTGTGTGCAGAATCCGCATGACCCGTGACTTCAGTGCAAGAAGCCAATGCCTCATCCCTTGTGCGTCGCTAGAGGGCACCTCGAGAAGGAGTCTCACGAGGCAATGGAAGAGGGATGTTTGAGCCATAAAGGATCCGTCACTGTCCACGGACAGCGAGTCTGCACCGCACTTGAAACCTAAGAGCAAGTGAGCGATTGTTGGCTCTTGCGGCGTCATCTGTAGACACTGCAGCAAAAACTCTAGAATGTAGATCTTGGTAATGTAGTTGGGAGAGTTCGCCTCGCGCTGCGCCTCCAACGGTGCCATGAGCTCGGACATGAACGACCGCGAGATCGCTTCATGCTCGCCGTTTGCTTCGAGAGCCACGATGGCTTTGTTGCGGTGCGCGTACCGACCCGAACCGGACCAAGTCGCCGTAATCTTTGACGAGGTTGACATCTTCTCAAGAAGCTTCAGGCAAGCCAACGTCAGATCGGGGTGGCCAATTCCGCAGTAATTGCCCAGGTCCACGACAAGATTTAGTCTTGTAACGAGTCCGTCCTGGAAGGAAGAGTATGCAGCATTGGCAACCGGCTGACGTCTCTGCCCGGACTGCAGCTTGATGAGTGGTCTGACCAACTCATGATAGGTCGCCTCGAGATCAAGGACCTTGGAAATGACCTCGACGGCGCGCAAGATGCCAAGGATAATCGGCGAGTCTGGCGCGGCATTGCCGACGTCTGCAGGCTCCTGGTGGATGGTGTTGAACAACACTGTCATGACCTTGTCGTTGGACATCCATTCCATGACCCTCGCAAACGGGTGCTTGCACACATACGTTTTGAGGTCGGACGTGGAGATGACGGAATCGATCGTAATGTTTGTCTCGTTGGCGATGACGATCAGGTCCTCGTTAAAGGTTGACAAGCAGGTGAGGATGAACTCGAGGCAACTTAGCCGCAGTACTCGAATCTGGTGCTTGTCGTGGAGTTCCTGCGATTTATTGGCAAACACAAGCCCCATGACGTAGTCGACATACACCTCCATGCCAGGGTATCGCGAGCTCGACCCGAGGTTCTCCGGAAATGGGAGGGAGTCGTTCAGAGGGCTGCTGTCCCGCGCGGGTGAGATGAGGGCCAGTAGAAGCTGGATGAGCGAGACGGGATCCTCGAAGCCACTGCTCATCTCATCGAGTATACGCTCAGTCGACACGACGGGGGCTGCCTGCGATTGCCGCAGAGTACCGGTAGCTGGGAGGGCATAACCCCCAGTGATCCAAGTCTCCAGGCAACCCCACATCGTATGACTCTCCTGAGTCGACTTTCGGCTTATGAGGGCCTTCAAAGATATGAAAACGCATCCCCGCAGCCGCGGCGGGATGGGGCTGCTGGCCAACTCGTAAAGCATGTCAACAAGATTGTACGTCGGATTCTGTAGAAGGAAAACCCTGGCAACTTCACTCTCACTCGCAAGCTTCGTCACGAGGCGCAAGTAGCATTCGAGAAGCATGGCCGACTCGGGTTCCGTTTCCACCAGGTCGCTGCTAGACTTTGCGCCCCGGTATCTGGTAGTCTGTGTGGCGGCGGGCTTCTGTCTTATTTTGTCGGAAAAGAAATCAAGTTCCTTGAATATCTGGCTCCAGGTCAACGACTGCGACCTCCGTATCTTGCCAGAAGATTGGTGGCCCTCGTCAAGCAGAAATACATGCGCAGCCGTGGCGCACTCTTCGTTGTCGGCCACTGCCTGCAGCATCTCGCAGAAAGCGGTGACAAGTGGCGTTGACGCTCTTCGAGAAGCCCAGTGCATGAATCCAGCCAGGTTACTGTCCGGATCCGACCAAAAACTTGTGGCGGCCTCGGGACGACCCTCGTACGTATAGGCAATGATGAGCAAAAAGCGCTCCAAATCCAAATCTTGCTCGTGCGCCTGGCTGAGCTGCCGTTGTTCATCCTCCTCCACCCGCAACTTTCTGAGGATGTCGGGAAGATTGGAGATGAAAGCGTCGACAAAAGTTTCGATCTGTGTCGTCAGTGAAACCTGGAAGAAGTTTGAGAACTGAATCGGCTCGCGAGGCAGAGCCGATGATTTCCTCTGCAGCCAGTTTCGCATCCCAAGGCGAACCGAGTCGTGCCAGTCCGGTGATTTGACATCTCCGGCCACAGACAGTATGAAGTCGAAGGCGCCGTCTTTCAGAGCGTCGAGGAAGTCTTTTGACCTTTGGCGATCCTCTGTCCTCTTCGTTAGCATTGGGTCCGTCGGAGGCGAAACGGCAAGCGTACCAGCGTCGAGATCGGCAGAGGGAGGTACAGCAACCTCAGGGGGTTCGTCCAAATAGAATCCGCTGTACTCTGCCAGCCACCAGGCACGGAACGCGGCCCCTAGTTGTGGAAGGCGCCAAGTGGAATCGTCCAAAGGTGGGAACAAGGTGGTG
Organism: Drechmeria coniospora; assembly: GCF_001625195.1. Taxonomy (NCBI): domain Eukaryota; kingdom Fungi; phylum Ascomycota; class Sordariomycetes; order Hypocreales; family Ophiocordycipitaceae; genus Drechmeria; species Drechmeria coniospora. The sequence goes on along the minus strand of NC_054389.1, from coordinate 10,888,966 downwards.
TTCAACTCGCGAATCTTGATCAGATCATAGCCGCCCTCGGCCGAGCCAAAGGCGGAGATGTATGCGCCCATGGCAGGGATCAGGTGTACTGGAGAGAGCAAGGTCAGCAGATTTTTGGTAGCAGAGTCGGACCTAAGCTCACCAAGAAGTGTATCGTAACGTTCTGTTTTCTTCAGGGACGAAACAAAGATCAAAAAATCCGACGTCTCTGCTTGCTGTTTCTCGATGAAACGAGTCAATGCAACGGCGAGCAGCTCGTGCTGCTGAATCAAGCTCAGTCGGGAAAATTCGACGGTTTCCATCTGCTCCGTCATCTCGACCGGACTCCCCTGGTCTAGAGCCTGGACGGCGGCGATCTTGTCGCCTAGCCTCTGCAGCCAAAGCCGGATCTGTGACATGGCGGACATGCACCTGGGCACGTATCTCTTCGCGCCCCCGGGTGCTGGCTGAAAGAGGAGCTCTGCGATAAACATCTTGATTGCTTCGAGGGCGTCGGCATCCTCCTCGGCCTCGTCCTCGGCACAGTACAGTTCGAGAAGCAGCCTTAACGCATCCAGGACATACTTTCGCTGCTGATGAAAACGCACGATACCGCATTCGAGGAGGGACCGTCCGAGTACAGACGGGTCGCCCTGGGAGTCAAGCAGACATCGTGCTGCATCCAACTCATCGATGTCAATCTCGTCGGAGAGGAGGAGAATGTCTTGTTGAAAGATGTCGTTGATGGTGTATTCGTTATCGTCCAAGGAGAGTTTTCCTGTAGCCGAAATTAGAAATGAAAATAGAAATGAATGCGTGGCGAGCTCCCCGGGACCCCGCGCGTCTTCTCGTCGTACCGGACTTCACCATGTTGCGGCTTTGTTCATTTTTCGCTGGACGTTCCCAGAGTTTTTCCAGCTCCCTCGAGAAGATGGGAACGAGGAACTCATTGGCCAGACCCTCCACACCGTTGCCATAACCGCCGTGCAGGGCGATAAGCTCCCGGTGAAATGCCTGCAGGGCATCGAGTGTTGTTATTTCGGCCATTATTTGGCGATTTGATGCTACAGCATCGTGGACCGGACGGTACAGGAAGAAAAGCCCCAGTCGCGACGGGACGGTGGTGTCACGCGTGTTGCGGCGAGCGACACCAGGCGCTGCCGCTGCGTTTAGGATTTGGAAAAGTTGTCGGGGCCCCAAGTTCAATTTGATGTGCCAAACGACAATGCAAGCCTCGAGTTGTTGGATGGATCCTTGCGATGTAGGCCGTGGATGCTGCTGACGACAAACACGAGACTCCGCGGGCGGTGAGAGTTCTGCCGGATTTATTTTGGGAGCTCCAGTAATATTTTATGTAGAGCTCGAAAGCACCCACCCACTAATACTGACTGACCTGTCCAGGCAACGAGGCAACGACCAACTACTCCCATGCATCATGCGTGCTCGCACATTGGCAGCATACCTGCCTCCACGTTCCCTTTAATTTCAACGTTGGGTTGAAAACCAGAGCGACCTCTATTTTCGAGTCACCCAAGTATGGATTTGATTTGATTTGATTTGATTCTCGCCGTCCCCTTGCTTTTTTCGTCCCAACGGTAAGGGAAGCAAGCATTGGCCCGTAAATGAGAGCTCACGGTCACGGCCCAGCAATCGCGTTCGTGAACGTCCCACAGCCGTACTATCTGCAACGTCGAAGTGAATTTTCTGGAGAAGCATGACACATTTGAATAAGGATGTCCTCCCACCTGTCGACTGTTAAAAATCTTGCCAGTCTGTAACCCTTTCCGCCTTCATACTCACCACCGTCCCGACCCATCCCGTCACATACCGTCATTTGCTGAGTTGGCTGACCGACTGCAGGAGATATCAAGTCTGGCTCCCTCAGGGACCGCGAAAAGGCTGTAGATGGTGAGATGTACTCGCTGCCGAAGTGCTTGATACTCGCACTAATCCTTTGGAAGATTTGACCCATCTTCTAAAGAATCCGTCTGCCAGCCTGTATGTGTTTCCCCCTAGCAACTCCCTGTCTTGAGAAATGCCAACAAATAGGGTGTGCACAGCAATGCCCTGGAAGACAAAGGCTATCATGAAATATTTGAGGCCATATTCAGCCTTGTATTGAGCGAGAAACCAGTCTTCTACGACAAGAGAAAGGGCCAGGTCAAACGTAACAGCGCCAGCTCGCGACTTTCGAAATGCGCCGCTGCTGTCAGGGTCACCGCCTCTCGAGGTGTTTCCAAACTGGGGCGAAAGACGATTCTCGCCTTTATAGACCACATTACTCAAGTTCTTCCCGGCCCCAACGACGACTTTGTGGCCCCGCTCCTCCAGGATTATGTGAAGGCCTTGGCCCACGTCCTCGCACGTTCATCTCATGTGGAATATCTCGGAAGAAAAGATGGCGCACCCTGGGCAAGTTGCGTTGACCTTTTTCTGGACGTTGCCATGTATGCACTTCCGGGAGAAACACAATGGAGCAATACTGCTTCAGGTCACGACCCCCCTGCGCCTGTCTCGATGATTCCGTGGTCGACTGTGCGTTCGAGCATCGCAACACAGAGCCAAAAACGTGCCAGTCATAGTCAGCCTGAAGGAGGTCCTCTGAGGGATGCTCTGCAGGGTATACTCTATTTGGTTCAGGCATCCAACGCCCCCATTCTGCAGCGAGCCAATGATGTCACCGACCTGGCCTTGAGGATTTTAAGCATGCAGCACCTTAGCCTGGGTTCCATGCAAACTACCTGCTTCGCCATTGCCAACGAAGTCTTTATTTCGACCCAGGCTGATAATTTCCCATTCGCAATTTCTCTAGTCAAAAGTCTCCTTCCATTGATGACCCACTGGTGGCGACCCGACAAGGTTTCCCAAGACGAGCTTATCACGGCACTCAGGAATGAGATATCAAGAACAGTCTTCTTGACAAATGTTCATATCGAGCACCTCCTCGTCAATCTTTTGGATCCCGCAGCGAGAATCGACGTTGAGATGCTGATAGACCATCTTTGGCTTGAGTACGCTAAGCGCGGCGAGGCATTCCGACTGCAGCTTCACGACATTACGTTTTCGACATGTTCATTGCCTAATGACTCCCTTCGACTTGTTCTCTTTGGGCTTCGACCTCATTACGCGGAAGGGGAGGGTCACTGGGCACTGGTCCAGAACCTGGCACTGTTAGAAGCTATCCTTCTGCGGCAATTCACGCAGGCCGACGCTATCAACGATGACCTGGAGCAACCGCGAAAGAAACGGCGGACCCGAGAAAGCCTGAGCCGTCTACGGCTAAAGCTGAAATCAGTCGATGTTGGTGTACAGAGAACTGCGCTTCAGCTAATTCCATTCCTTCTCGCCTGCAATGTGCTAGTGCCAGATGAGGTTGGTGAAGTGCTGGCAATCCTGCTCGCTTCCGTCTCGGACAAGAACAACACTATTGCATCATGGGCTTTCATTGCTTGTGCGAGGTAATGGATTTCCCACTCTACTTTGCACTGCGGTAACGAACTAACGCTTGCAGTTGTGCCTCTGCCATCACTTCCGGCGAGGACCAGGCAGACATTTGGCGACAGCTATGGCACAAGGCCGCGAGATCACTTAGCAATCCGGCGATAAGTCGGGCAGCATGCCTTGTACTGAAGACAATATTGGAAGTCAAAGTTCTTCCATCGCATGCCTTATCAGAGGATATCAACACTTTCGTCACAACGGCCGATGTCAATGGACCTGCGACTTTGTCCGACACCTCGCTGGCCCTTATGCATCATTTGTTTCACGAACGCAACACAAGACTGCCCAGTGCCAGTCCAGCAACGAGCAATCACATCATACGATGGTTATTCCTGAAGTGGAATCCGAGTCAGTTCTTCACCTAACCGGGGTAGCATTTTAACTGACAGTACGCGCGATCAGATGAATCGACATATGCGTCCTTCCAATCAGTGCACGTTTTGCCACTGGACCTTGTCAACTTGCTCCGAGTCTGCTGCGGAGCTCAGCCGCTTTCCTTCGACAACCACAGTTTACTATGCGGAACGGCACTAAGCGAGGCGTGGAAATTGCAACGTGAAATGGCGCAGTTCAACCAGTACCTGCTTCTCCTCTCGCATAGAAAACCCGGAATGGGAACGAAAAACCTTGCCTGTGAACGACTCACCAGCATCCCACTCCCGCCCACAGACTCGAGGAACTTCTACTCCTCCAGAAACCTGGTGCTGGAGCTTCTATTCCCGAAGATGGAAGATCTGAATGAGTTATGTACCTCTTGGACCAAAAAGTCGAGTGAAGGCGGAACCCAAATATCACTCGAACGGTTTGAAAGTCTTATGTCTGCTTGTGTCATGGGCGCCATGCTTCTGCCGCAAGTATGCGAATTGAACTCAACGCAATCGTCTAGTATTAAAGGTGCAGTGATGAATCTTACGGAGAAAAGCCTTATGATTGCGTTGGATTCAGTTGAACCTCTCTCCTTCACTAACCTAGTATTGCGACTGCTGAGTCCTTGCATACCCGACTTCTCCACAGCCTCTCTCGGTCGATTGCACAGTGAGGGGAACGGGCTTCTCTTACTTATAGCCAGAATCACCACCTGTTTAGAAACCAAATACATTGGACGGCATCTCTATGACGATCTGGACTCCATGGAGTTAGATGAGGAGTTGGATTCACAGAACAGCGGCCACGGGACGACATCAACCGCGACAGCTATACCTCGGCAAAATTCACAAATGGCTACGAGTCCCAGAGCATTTTACGCAGATTTCAAGGCTCGGATTGCCTTCCTACGAGCCATATACGTAAATGCTGACCTACTTGGTCTCGTTCCAGAAATGTGGCTCGAGGAACTTCTGTCATTGCCTGATGACGATCTGCTTCTGTGTCAATGCTTGGTTGTCGAATTGTCCAACTCGGACCTCGCAATGGGACAACATAATGCACTGAAACTCGTACGACGATTGGGAACAATTATTAGCGACTCAGAGTATCAGTGTTGTGAGGTGGCCCTCACCGCCTGCATCGAGGTGATTAACGGTCTGCATCGCATGTGGCTGAACGACGGCCAGGACCTGGGAGAGGGAGTGGGTGATCTTTATCACTACTTCATTAAAGTCTGCCTCCCGTCAAATTTATTCTCCCCCAAAGCGCAATTGTCAATGGCTCGTCTGCTATTCACCCTCCTCAGTGCAGATCCGTCCTACGGCACGAATCTTGGCCTCGATTCATGCCGAACGTCTCTTTTATACATTTTAAGCACTGGTCCGACTGGAGTCAAGTGCTTTATTGCCGATCATATCGCAGGAATATTCGAACTCTATATCTTGATGCTGCATGACGAAATATTTGTGGATGTTCTGGATAGCCTACCCTCAAATTCGGACGACACTGCTGGCATCGCCTTCCGCCTGTTGGTCCTTGCAAATCTTGCCTGCCGCTGGCCGACTCTACTGAGAAGATGCATCTACCACATCTTTGAGACCCCTGGGAAAATTAGTCAAGCAACAGAATACGCCACATGGGTGCTCGAAGACATTGCAAAAAACTTGAGTCTCAGCTCGCCCAAAGAACTGTTTCTGCTCTTTTCGCGCCAACTACTATACACTTGGATGGAGAGCGACGCATTAAAAGATGTTCCATATTCCATTTTTGGTTTCAAGAGCCTCAGCGACATGCTTCGCTCCGCGCAAGCAGAGACTATGGCCTTAGCTCTCATGCGTGGGCAGGAGGCTGCGAGTCAAGATTTATCTCAGTTCATTAACCTGAACGAAACAGATATCATAAGAGAGAATTTCGCCACAGCAATATCCTATTGCATGATTTATGACGACGCTTTCAGAGAAGCAGGTCAGCTGAAGGGGGAGGATCGCATAAGAAACAAGCTCGGAAGAGAAGCTTTGATGAAGGCCATCGATGTCAACTTTGTCGACATCGTCTTTCAATTTCTCGAGTTGATCGACCAGGAAGACTCAGTAGAGAAAGTGTTTCGGAGACATCCCGATCTGGCATACGCGGCCGACAATTTAGAAGCGATGAAAAATATCGCACATTCGTCGGCGAGACTGCCCCCGAATCAGCAGCCGATGTTCCGAGCAAAGTACGTCATTCATGGTCTCTTGAGGCTCTGTCAAGAATCCGACTATCAGTTTCACGAACTCTGGACACAGGCTGGGGTGGTATCAGTCACCAGAAAACTATTCAACACTGTTCATCCTGCATTGGGCTCGCTCCACGCCTGCTCGGTTCTCCGAAAAGTTCGCATTGTCATTTGCTTGGCAGGGCCCGTGGCTCTGGAGTCTTATTGCCTAGAGATGTTGCTCAACTCACTTCGCCCTTTCATTATTGATTCGGAGTGCGCCGATGACGCCTTGGGAATGAGCCAGTATCTTCTCTCTGGGAGTGTTCAATACCTGAATCAATTTCCGTCGTTCATTGCCGGTTACGCGCTGTCCACCCTGGCCTCACTTCGTGTTTTCCTCGAATCAAGTCAGTCCAGGACAACTCAGGAAAGCCAATTTAAAGCAACCATGAGCAAGGCTCAGAGCTTTCACAAGTGGTTCAACGAATTCTTAAGCAATTACTCGTCTCCTGCGTTCCGCCACGACGGTCAGGCAGAATCTTTTAAGTCCATCACTCAATCGGCGGCGCATATAAGATCCTCCGGCAATGCGGAGAAAGGCACGTTTGAAAGCAAACTCTTGCTGGACATTCTGAAAGATGGTGCCTCAAAGAACGGGCTTCTGAATGAGTCGTCTCGAGGGCTTGCATTGGGCCTGCTCTGCAGCGACTTTACTGTCCCACGGGCCATCCACGACGATGTGATAGAGAGTGATGAGGATGCCATGCTTCATGCGGGTGCCGTGTGGAAAAGCTGCGAAGCTCGGGACCTCAGCCAAGAATACTTGTCGTGGGCTGGACGAGTGGTTGGAAGATCCTTTTCAGCCTCAGGGGGGATCCCTACGGGCATACTCCGCGAATCACGGCTTGTTGATTACCTCAAGGTTTCTCCCGAATCCAACGGTTCGGAAATGGGGATTTTGAGTCTTCTGCAGGAGCTCATTTTTGTTTCGAATCAAGATTCTGCCATCGCTGGAATGTCCGAGGCCGCTCTGAGGACCACTGTTTCCAGTGCGACTTTGCGAGGGGATGAGCCACTCATCGTGGGATGCCAGAAGGCCTTATCTGAGTCTCTTTATGTTGCCTCTCAATGGGGATTGTACCACTCGCCTCCATCGCAAGCATCTATCACCGAGGACCCGCCAAATGTTTGGGCAGACGACATTGCCGCTCGAGATTGGCTCACGCGTTTGAGCACCCACTTGGCCATGGCTGTTCCGGATTCCATTCTTCTTTCAGCAATACGCCGGATATTGGGTGAGATCAAGGGCTTCGCCGAAAAGGCATTCCCGTTTGTCGTTCACCTTGTTCTATACTTTCAGCTAGAGCAACAACAGTCGATGAAACGCAAGCTATCGGCAGCTTTCAACGGATGGCTAGGATCAAGTGCTCCGTCGGCCAAAGCCAATCTGAAATTGTTGCTCAATACCATCCTTTACTTGAGGACTCGGGAACATCCAAATGAGTCGTCTATCGAAGATCGGCTGCACTGGTTGGACATTGACTATCGTGTTGCTGCATCAGCTGCGTCGCGCTGTGGCATGTACAAGACGGCCTTGCTGTTTGCAGAACTGATCGCCTCCGAGAATGGGCGTGTATCTCGAAGGTCCTCTGTCTCCAGAAACTCAGACATCAATGACACCCTCCTTACTATTTTCGAGAACATTGACGATCCAGACACATATTATGGGCTTCCCGAAGATGCGAGTCTCGCCAAGGTTCTTGCCCGCATGGAGTACGAGAAAGAGGGATCGAAAAGCCTGGCATTCCGAGGGGCTCAATACGATAGCAACATTCGTCTTCAACGACCAGATGCAGAAACTGACGCCCAAGCTTTGGTGGGGGCACTTGAAACATTGGGCTTTTCCGGGTTGTCGCATTCCGTGCTTCAAACTCAGCTGAACCATGGGGCGGCGGACGCATCAGTAGAGAGCACCTTTGGCACAGCGAGAAGACTTGAGCTATGGAATCTCCCAACACCCTCCGCCACCGACGACCCAACTGTCTCTGTGTACAAGGCATATCAGAGCATCCACCAGTCGCAAGACCTTGCCGTGGTTCGATCCGCCGTGTATGCTGGGTTTGGTCGGATTATGAAAAGCATTACCGGGTCGGCAGTCAACGCAATTGAGGTGAAAGGTCGGCTGACTTCACTTGCTTGCTTGACGGAACTCGACGACTTGTTGAACGTGCAAGACGAGACGGATATCGAGGTGATTTTGGCCAGGTTTCGAAACCGTAGCCAGTGGATGAGAAGTGGACGGTATGCATGGACCTAGCTCCGTGGACAGGGCGAGGCTAACAAGCTCCCAGGTATGGCGACGTTGGCCAGCTGCTGTCGTGCAGAGAGACGACAGCAAGCATGTTGAGCCAACATAGTTCACTGTTGCACTACGCCCAGCTCCCCACGGCCTCACTGAGACGCATGCAAGTCGAGTCGATGCTTCTGGCGTCGGGAATATATCGATACCATCAGGCGACGCAAGAGTCGCTTAACATCTCGACAACTCTCAACAAGTTGATTCCGGTTTGCGAAGAGCTTAACCTCCACGTGGATGCGGCCATAAAGATGGAGATTGCCAACTCGCTCTGGGATCATGGAGAGATGAGCACATCAATCCGAATGCTACAAGGAATCGAACGAGACTCCTCTCTCGGGAAGCAAACAATTTCCGTCAGCCGATCGGACTTGCTCTCCAAAATTGCCCACAAGATCTCGCTTGCACGGCTCGAAAAGCCGCGGGACATCCAGAAGGTGTACTTGGAGCCGGCACTGAAAGAGCTGAAACGCGATAACGTTTCCAGTTCCAAATCCGGCGCAGTGTATCACCAGTTTGCGAGATTCTGCGACGAGCAGCTGCAAGACGCAGACGGGCTGGAGGATCTGGCAAGATTGCGGAGTCTAAAGAAAGGCAAGAGCGAGGAGGTGGCAGAGCTCAAGGCGCTCATTGCGTCGACAAAGGAGACGCAGCTTCGGACGCGTTATTCGCACGTGCTTTCGAAGGAGAAGCAGTGGCTCGACCTCGACGAACAAGAGCTACGTCGGGTAGAGCAGACGCGAAGCGAGTTTGTCCGGCTCAGCCTGGAGAACTACCTCCTCTCGCTCGCCACGTCGGACGAACACAACAACGACGCGCTGCGATTCACGGCACTATGGCTGGAAAGATCGACGGAGGATGCGACGAACAAGGCGGTGCAGCGCTACCTGAGCTCGGTGCCGACGAGGAAGTTTGCCAGCCTGATGAACCAGCTGACATCTCGGCTGCAGAACGACGACAGCGCGTTCCAGAAACTGCTGCTGGAGCTGGTCTACTCCATCTGCGTGGACCATCCGTACCACGGCATGTACCAGATCTGGTCCGGCACAAAGGCCAGGGCGCAGCAGAAGGACGAAGTCGCCGTGCTTCGCGTCAAGGCGGCGGAAAGGGTCGCGCAGCGGCTGGCGGCGACGACGTCGGTGGCCCAGATCTGGCTCGCGATCGAGAAGACGAGCAAGTATTACCACATGCTGGCGATGGACAGGAACGCGAACAAGTACAAGTCGGGGGCCAGGATGGCGTTGACGGAGTCGGTTGCCGGGCAGAACCTGGTGAACTATCTGACGAGGTACCGGATTCCGCCGCCGACGATGGACCTGGAGGTGTCGGCGACGAAGGACTACTCGAGCGTGGCCACGATTGCCAAGCTGGAGCCGACGATGACGATCGCGTCGGGCGTCAGCGCGCCGAAGATCATCACGGCGGTCGGCAGCGACGGAAGAAAGTACAAGCAGCTGGTGAAGGGGGGGCACGACGACCTCCGTCAAGATGCGATCATGGAACAGGTCTTCGCGGCCGTGTCGTCGTTGCTGAAGCTGCACCGGAGCACGCAGCAGCGGCAGCTCGGCATCCGAACGTACAAGGTGCTGCCGCTGACGGCGTCGTCGGGGCTGATCGAGTTCGTGCCCAAGACGACGCCGCTGCACGAGTTTCTCATGCCCGCGCACGAGAGATATCACCCCAAGGACATGAAGGGGTCGCAGTGCAGGAAGGAAATCTTCAGCGTGCAGAGCCGAACGGTGGAGAGCCGCATCAGCACGTATCGCAAGGTGACGGAAAGGTTCCAGCCGGTGATGAGGTACTTTTTCCTCGAGCACTTTGTCGACCCGGACGAGTGGTTCGCCAGGCGGCTCGCGTACACGCGGAGCACGGCGGCCATCTCGATGCTCGGCCACGCCCTGGGGCTCGGCGACCGGCACGGCCACAACATCCTGCTCGACACGAAGACGGGCGAGGCGGTGCACATCGACCTCGGGGTCGCGTTCGAGGCGGGCCGGATCCTCCCGGTGCCGGAGCTCGTGCCGTTCCGGCTCACGCGCGACATTGTCGACGGCATGGGCATCACGAAGACGGAAGGCGTCTTCCGACGCTGCTGCGAATTCACGCTCGACGCGCTGCGGGAGGAGCAGTACTCGATCATGACGATCCTCGACGTGCTGCGCTACGACCCGCTCTACACCTGGACCGTCTCGCCGCTGCGGCTGGCGAAGCTGCAGAAGGCACGCCAGGAGGGCGAGGCGGGCTCGGACGAGGCGGAGCAGAGCGACGAGGACGCGAAGAGAGTGAAGCGGGCGGGCGACTTCAACGAACGGTCGGAAGCGGACCGCGCGTTGGAGGTTGTGCGGAAGAAGCTGTCCAAGACGCTGAGCGTGACGGCGACGGTCAACGACCTGATCAACCAGGCGACGGACGAGCGCAACCTCGCGGTCCTGTACTCTGGTACGTTGGCGCCGAACGCTGCCCCGAGATTCAAGGACGTCGGAAGGCGACGTGACATGCTGACGATGGGGTTAGGGTGGGCGGCGTATGCTTGACGACGCACGCTTGACGGCCAAGACGCCGCATGCCATGGGAGGGACGAGGGAGGGGTGGACGGCAGGCGTCGTCGCTTGCATCCATGCGCATCGTCGAACGCATCGTCGAGATGCAGGTTTGGCATTCATCGACTTGTCCCGCGATGCTGATGTGCTGCAGCTAGGTCGCTACCGTGTCAGTGCCTTGCGGCACACCACGACTGCTGTGGTAGGTGCCCGAGCGTGCCGGGGGGGGACGCTATGATGTGCCGCGATGATCAGCGCCAGGTGCCTTGCACGCCTAAGCAACGGGCAGGGCGGAGCGAGCACTCCCTACAGCAATCACCGTACAGGTACACCTTAGGCGGGAGTACTGTATAGTACCCTATACTCCGAACTCCGTACGTGTACTGTATAATAGTACGTATACTGTAAACAAGGGTACTATGCATACAGTATGCAGCACAGGTCAGGACTGGGTTGGCAGGTGGTTTTCATAGATGATTGGGAATACTCTGCACTCCATGCCTACTGCAGTACTTACTTGGATGGCGCTGAGGAAGCACACCCACATGTCCACACGTCGTCGCGTAAGTAAGTACTTACTTACAGTCAGTTGACAAAAGTGACGATTCAATTTTGGTAGCGCTGCTCCTACAAATTGAATCGACATTTTTGCCACCCCGCCGCTGTACATGTACTCGCACCAGCATGCACCTGTGCTACAATCTCAGTCCTCCATACTGGCCATGTCCCCTCGCACTGTAAGTGGGTACGTATTCGCAGTGCTTGTGCGGAGTACCGTAGTTGCATTATTGGTCGGAACGAAGCCCTTTGGCTCAGCAAGTACGTGCATGTGTCTACCAAGTATTACTTACTTTGGTGTGTTCTACCAGTCGCATCTCTGATGGGTTGAAATCAATTGCCGGTCCAGATTGGCTCACGCGGTTGCGCGTCCCCTTGGCCGTGGCAGCATCAGAATGGCACCGCACTGTACAGTAATTACAGGTATGGAAGGCATGCTTACACGTGATGCAGCATAAAGCATGCACACACATGCAAACAGACAAAACTCTGCCGCAACTTGTAGGGAAGGACTATCATTGCTACGTACACAGTGCAGTAATACTTGTACTTGCTTACAGTATACCCAAGTCGTAGGTGTACAGTATTACGTTGTACTCTATCAATACTTCCTCCTCCACACCTACTTGGACTCCGTACAATGGAGTACTTACTTACAGTGCTTGGTAGTAGAGTCCCTGTGCTGTACTCCGTACTTACAACTAAGTATATGCTGCAAGTATTATCACAGGACTTGTACTGCAAGTACTCCGCACGTTCAGAAATCATGTCCAGGTGCTCCGTACTTTCTAGCATACAGTATTTCAGTACTAGGTTCTCGGCCATGCGCCAAGGATAGCACCACGGGCTAGCTATAGGTTGGCCCATATACGTCAGCTACGACGCAATAGTAGGCAACTTATTACCGTACGAGTTTGCATGATAATAAATGATAACGTACAGGTACCCAAGCACAGTCGAATCACCATCGAAAGGTTGACGAGGGGGATCGTAGCACTGGCGCCTAGTACAACTACACCTACAGCGAGTGGTCGCAGTGCCCGCTTGTACTTGGGTGCTAGTACAGTTACAGTAGCAGCTGTCTACTAGTTACCACATGCACAAGTCCAGGTTACATGGAGTACACTTACTGGCGCCACATGTAAGTACTGTAAGTGCATGTAGTTGTACATGCGGGTGTCCATGAACGTGAGTAGTACTGTACAGTAAAATAGCACGAGTGCTCCGTACGGAGCACTTACATGTAATTACAGCAGGGTGGCCTGTCAGGCTGACTCACGTGCGGGGGCACCCAAGTGCCAAGTAAGTATTACAACGTACTCCGTACATGTGCAGTACAGTACAGTAAGTACGTAGGTGCACAGTATTAGTATGTGTACAGGTACTTACTCGCAAGAGCTCCGTACATGTAAGTAAGTACTTACAGGTATCCGGACGATCCACCTGGGTTGCAGTCAGTCAAGGAGCTATCAGTAAGTACAGTAATACTTACTCCGAACTCCATACACCAAAAAGTACTTGCGCAGTGTACACTTACAAGTACTGTAGATTTAAGTGCTTGCAAGTATACCAATCACATTGTTGTCACGGAGTACTTGGTAATCATTACTTACAAGGTACTTACAGTACTGTATGCACATGTGCAGCGTACGTGTAATGCCCCGTACGGAGTAAGTAAATAATACTTACTTCCTACTAACAGTATACTCAAGTTCACTTAAGTAAGTACTTACTTAGTTGTACCGGCACTGCGCACGAGTTAAAGTACATGAAATTGTATCAATATGATATTCGACAACGGTGGGGCCTCGCCACAACGCTAGGCCTACCTGTACCTGCGCCACGGCTTTTCCGTGCACGTTAGGGGCCATAGCTTGGCAACGACACTGCTCAAGTACTGTACATGTACTTACTTGTACTTATCTTCGAGAAGGGTATTTCGAACCCGCCATCTACAATTCAAGCAAGGAACCGGCGTGCTTGCACGTGGAGGTGCAGTACAACCAAGTACATGTACAGGTAATGGCCGAAGCAGATATGAGCTGGAAGCACAATGGTCATTCGAAAAGTGGTGCCACCATTAGGTGGGAAGTTGAATATGGCTATCCGAATTGCACTGGTGTTGGGCCGTTCGTGACAAATATCAACCAACGTCCGTCCTGCTCTTACCTGCTGCCGCTGCGGTCTAGAGCGTCCAACGAAAAGCCTGGACTGTGGCCAAGCTTGTGCGAAACCGCAAGGGTTGTGCCGAAAAGACTTGAGCTCTCCCGCCTGCTCTAGGCCTTCTGGGCCGACCCGTTTGATAGCCTACATGTGCGGCGGTAACCCAAGTGCAAGTACAAGCAAGCACTTGTACTGCAAGTAGGTACTAAAGTAAGTAAGTACTTGTACGTGCTCGCAGTAAACATAAAAGTACTTGCCTGTAAATGCTGGCGCATTGCTTGTACATGTACTTGGGTGCGCGATGTGAGTAGCTGTGCTCATCTGCCACCAAGAAAACACTACAGGTGCTGTACTCCGTAATTACTAAAGTAGAGTAATATGCAGTAACTACATGTACATGTACATAAGTCCGCTGCTTACTCATGCTGTCCAGTCCATGATTCATGTGCTTCCAAGTTGGTCTGTTACCTGTAATTAACCACAAGAACGGAGTAGTATTGGCAGGAGTGCCGCAAAGGTCCCCGTGACAACTCTATCCTGTACATTATCCATGACCAGTAAGTAATGATCTCGTGGGACGAAAATGACATGTAGGTGAACCAAGTGTACTTACTCCGTACTTGCTGCAAGTGATTAAGTACTCGTAGGTGTATTGCACTTACTCGTACGGCAAGTACATGTACGTACGTGTACAGGACAGAACCGGTACGTACTTGCTGTGCTGTAAGTACCTACTTAATGCTGGACGCACAGCACGCGGCTGTGTTGTTTGCCGTTGTGCAAGTACTTATAGGCGTTCCTGCCTCCAGCCGTTTTCCCCAAGTTGTTGAAGAAGACGTGACCAAACACACGGCCAAAGCATCTTCATTCTGATCTGATCTTCTCCTTCACAATGAAGTTCGCAAGCGGCATTCTCCTCGCCACCATCGCCTCCGCCGCCGTCATCTCTACCCCCGACGCCGCCACCGATGCCATCCTCACAACGTTTGAGGATGCCCTCCGGCAACTGCCGAGCACGATAACGCGCCTCGGCAGGCAGGTGGAGGTCTTCGAGGACTCTCAGACCGAAAATCTCGTCGATGGCTTCGATACGGCGGCAGAGGTTGTTAAAAATTGCTCGGAGAAGCTTCGGGGCTCGGACAAATTTTCCGAAACGGAAGCCATGGTTATTCTCGAGCTCGCCGAAACGCTCGGCATTGCCACGAGCCCCTTTCTCATGGCTCTATTCAAGCAGAGGTCCGCTCTCGCCAACGCCACTCTCGCCAACGCCGCTCTCGCCAAAGTCACTCTCGCCAACGCCGACCTCGCCGACGCGAATGGTTGCAGCGTCGTTGGCGAATTGCTCCTCCCTCAGTTACTCCAGCAGCTCAGAGATCTCGCCCGGGACATTGCCCCCAAGGTACCCAGCAGCAACAGGGCTGGAATCATACGCCAGTTTGGGAAGACGTTGAATAGCTTCGTCAGATATATTCCGGCTTTCTCGACATCGAGCTGCGCGACAGCTCTAGCCCAAGCCCAAGCCGAAGCCCAAGCCGAAGCCCAAGCCCAAGCCCAAGCCCAAGCCCAAGCCCAAGCCCCAACTCCAACCCCGGCGCCAAAATTCCCAGACCCGATAACGGGTTGGGCCTTAGGCCCTTCCCATCACAGGAGAAGAAATGCCTGAGGAGATTGGAATGCGGCCAATAGAGTTAGAGATATCCCTGCAATGTACTGATTCATTCACGCACGCGAGTGTGAGTGTCCGTCATTCCCCATGTCCTCGCCGCCAGTTGGCCACAACCTGGCCAGTAGCAGCTTAGGCTTCGATGCCCTCGCCATTGGCACAGATGCTCTGCAAGTAGACAGACGGTACGGCATGCGCATGAGAAGCCATGGTGCTTGTACAGTACGAAGTCGCTCGCAGAACATGTCCTTGGTACCGGAATGAAAAACGGCCGTGCAGCATTGTATGCTGCTGACAACTTGTCATTTGAATCTTGTCCATTCTCCACGGCATAGAGGAGGCGCTTACTTACAAGCACTTATGGAGTATTACCGCACTTCGAAAACAATGGCACTGCTGCGTTTTAAGCCAATGACTCGATCTCCATAGTAAGTACGTACATACAGTACTTACAAACATGCACATATTACTTAGTCCGTACAGAATATTACAGGCCTGCGTAATGTGCAGCAGTAAGTACAACTACCCCCCACGCACCTATATTTGTACGTAATTGAATTTGCAGCGAAACCCTTATCGTCGGTACGTACTTGTACCGACGTACTTAAGTATGTAATTACAGTACTTGCACTATTACTAGCCCGACTAAGTAAGTACAACTATAACAAGCAATTACAAGTTAATCAACACTCACGACAACTCTGCCGGCTATTGGCTGTTCTCCCACTGTTGCAATCCCTAGCCCTCTCCTCCGAGGCCGAGCACCTATCCGACTGAGTGCTACGAAGGAGGTGGTCGACAAGTCGATCAACGGCAGCCATTGGAGGAACAGCTGACTAGTTTCACCAAGGCATTTGTAGAGGCTAGTATGGAGTAAGGTTAGATGCTATCCCTCATCAAGTTACCTACTTACCTCCTGCAGGGACATTTATAGGTACAAATGCGGGGTGTCGACTAGAGCCAGCGTGGCCAAAGGTGTGCATAGAACACCTAGCCTACCAACCGTGCAGGCGACTACACTCGTAACCATGAATCGTCTCCTCCACACTCCGTATTTCTGCCAACCTCACTCGCCCTCCACCTATTCCTCGGAGCGTCAACTCCTGCCCAGCGGAAGTGGCTGAATAGGCCGAATCATTACCGTCAGATCGCTCGCCATGGCGCATCGTCGATTGCGGGGCCCGGCCCTATGGCTTCCCTTTGCCTGTGTGTGCACTGCTGTCCTCTGTCCTGATCCTGCCATCCCGGAACCGTGATTTCATGTCGTTCTCCATCCTGCGATCGTCATCGCCCTCCCGGTCTTGCCTCCACTCGAGCGAGACTGGCTTGTGTTTGCGCCGTCGCCACTCTCCCATCGCCAGCCCTTCATCGTCGTCATGATCCCGGCCTCGTCCCGTCTCGTCATCTCCTCGGCTCTGCTGTTGGCCGTTGCTGCCGTCTCTGCCGATGACGGAGACAACGTCAGGGTATGGGCTGCAGTCGCCTATGTTAACCATGGCGAGAGCACACCTCTTCTGGGTGGCCTGCAGACCGTCCTCACGCCGGAAGGCGCCCAGCAGATGCAACGGCAGGGAATCGCCTTTCGATCCCGGTACTTGAACAACGGCACACAAATACAGGGCATCAACGTCGTGGCCATCGACAACCTGCAGCTCAACATCTCGTCCCAGACGGACGACTGGGTCGCCGCCAGTGCCCTCGCCTTCATGCAGGGCCTCTACCCACCCGACGTCATGGCCCTTCTCGCTGCCGGCGGCGGCACTGACCTGGGACTGAACTTGGTCGCCGGTTCCAACACCACCGACTACCCCTTGTTAGGATACCAGTATCCCAGGGTTCGAACTCTTTCGAACGAAACGAGCGCCTCTCTCGGGTGAGCAGCGACCGCCGACCGGCGCCGACACCGGCCTCGTCGCTAACGCGAGTCCCACCTAGTATCCAAGGCGAATTGTACTGCAGCGAATGGCAGGACGAGATGAAGAATAACCTTAACAAAAACAGGAACGTTCAGAGCCAAATCAACGACAACCGGCCATTTTATGAGAATCTATTTTCGTCTGATCCTCTCAAGGGCTTCGTCACGCCTGCCCAGGCGACCTATCTCAACGCTTATGAGCTGTATGACCTCGTCAACTACCAGTACAGGCATAATGGAACAGTCTTCAAGGAGCTCCAGGACGCGAATAAGACAATTGACACTCTTCAGGTCAACGCGTACAACCTTGAGCAAGATAAGGCGATCCACGATGCGAACAAGAAGGATGACCCGCTCAACGCGCTCTACAGCATCGCTGGCCGAACGCTCGCCTACGAGGTTGAGGACAAGCTCAATGGCATCGTGGCGAGAAAGGGGGGAGGTGTCAAGATTTCACTCATGTTTGGCTCCTTCCGACCGCTGCTGTCATTCCTCACCATCGCCGGTCTGCTCACCACCGAGAACCTCGCGTCGGGACCCTTTTCTCGATTGCCAGAGCCCGGTGCGACCATGATCTTCGAGCTCGTCTCGGACATGAGCTCGAGCAACTCGGACGTCTTCCCTCCTACGGACAAGTTGAAGGTACGCTTCTACTACCGCTCCACGGCGAATGCCAACGACGTCTTTACGAGCTTTGCACTCTTCGGCGCTGGCAGTGATCAAACCAGCGTCCCCTACTCGTCCTTTGTCAAGAGTATGGAAGATCGCAGCACAAGCCCTACGTCCTGGTGTAGCGTTTGCAAGCCCGATGCGCCGGCGTCCTGGTGCGCCGGACTAAGTGGCAACCGGTCCTCATCCCGCCGGTCCACCAGTCCATTCGTCGCAGGCCTCATCGGTGCTGCCACCATGGCCGGGCTTGTCGCCATCGCCACACTCGTGCTCTGGATGCTCGGCCGCTTGCGCTTTCAGCGGCCCCATAAGAAAGCGGACAGTGACAACATATACACCCCCAGAGGCTTCCAGGGCGAGATGCGAAAGGCCAGCGACGCCGACGTGGCAGTGTCCGGGCACGGCGAGCACAAGGAGAGGGTCGGCAGCTGGGAGATGCAGAGCGGGGAGCAAGTGAATCGACAGCCCAGAGAGACAGAGGCTGAGGATGAGACGGAGGCCGAGGAGGCGGAAGAAGTCGCCGTCACCCAATCCTTTCACCATGCCACGAGTAGGATAGAGGATGATGAAGCGTTCAATGTAGACTGGACGGCGGTGCATGCGCGGGAGGGCGTGTGAGAGGGCTAGCTCGACGAATTTAGATACAAGTTTCCTCGTGGCTGTCCATTGCCAGCAGATCTCATCCGAATCGACGGCTTCTATCTAGTACTGATCATCAATTCGAAATGAATGACGCACAGTTCAGGACGGTGAAACGCCTGCCACCCTCCTCACATCCCGTACGCTTGTATTGAATGTACGTAATTGGCACGGCACTCATGGTAAGCGATGATAGAGAAGTGTTTCTTCATTGACTTGCGTCAATGTCTCGCCGCACATCATGGTGAACGCACCCACAAACACGTACGTATACACAGTTCACGCAGCCATATTTAGAATCATCATCATATTGAAGTAGACAGACAGATGTTGACGACTTCGCTTCATCAAGTAGTAGCAAGACTAGCAGCAGCAAGACTGGCTTCTATATACACAGGCCGCCGAATCGGGCTCAATTTCAGCCCCGGGCTTAAGCGCCAGATTCCCAAATCATTCATATTGCCGTGGCCACCAGTGACCTTTCCCAAACGCCAGACGCAGCCCTAATGTTGGCTCGCTCGTCAGGTGCGAACAAGAGCGAAAGAATATCAAGGTAGCAAAATGTGCCTAACCGTCAAGACATAGGTGAATGGTCAAGAGTTCTAGCCTCGACACAACAGACTCCATGCCGGCGCTGATGGATTGCACGCGAGCCAGAGCAAAGGTAGCAGTAACCGCATCCTCCGTGGCGTCGACAAGTTCGTAGCGAGCGAGCACTTTCTCGGCCTCAATGCCTCCGAACAGATCAACATTGTCCAGGCAAAAGGCGTCTGCCGCGCCAGGCTTCTCCGTCGACGAACCGGCTTCCGAGTGGAAGAGAGCAAACTCGGGGTCCGACTCGAACTCCTCGTCGATAACGGCAGGCTCCACCGGCGTAGTAGCCTTGGCCTCGACTGGACGCTCAAGAGCCGGGATCTCCATCTTCTCGTCCCCGGAGGGGAAATCCTCCTCGACAAAGATGGACGCCTTGCCGGACAGGACGGAGGTGTCGAAGGCGGTGGGGATATCAGGTGTGTCAACAACGAACACCTGAGGCTGGAAATTGTACGCCGAGTTTCCGATAGCCATCAACGACAGATCCAGCGTCTGCTCGGGAACCATGGCCATGCCAATCTGCTGCTGAGAACTCGGGCCGTTGTAAGGATTGACGTCCTTGGGAATCTGCATCTGCTCCTGAGACGGTTGCTCCAACTTGATCTGGGTCGGCTGGGGGCCGGCAGTTGGGTTGCTGCTGAGATGGTCGAGGAAGTTGGAAAAGGAAGGGGAGGCGAGTAGCATGCGAGTCAAGTCGGACAAGCGCTTGTTCTCCTCGATCAGAGCACGGTTCTGCGCACGCAAATCACCATTCTCGTTGACTTTGTTGGCGATTTCGGCCTCGAGCTGTGTAATGTATTCTATCATCGAGGTTAGCGTCGACGGGTACGATGCGTGGTCAAGGGGGATGAAGGTACCCTTTCTCCGAGAACGGAAAGCACGAGCAGATACTTTGTTGCGGAGCTGTCTCCGCTCCTTGCTGCTAAGTTTCTTACCCTCCTCACTGGCGAGCAGACGCTCATCTTCGTCCATTTCCTCTTCTTCCTTCTTGTAACGAGGCAGGTTGGAGGGACCGGACTGGTCTTGAGAATCGGGGGACGAGGCCTTGGCGCGCATCGAGTTCAGGAGCTGCGTGATCTTCTGCTCAACAATAGGGTCCGTGGCCGGAGGGGCCTTTCCGCGAGACCTTTGTTGCGGGGTCTGTCGTTGCGAGTGTTGCTGCTGCATCATGTGATGCTGCTGCTGCTTCTGTTGGGCTTTGGCGAGAGCAGCTTGAGAGTGGGCACCGGGCCACAGACGGCCGACGCTGCTAGTCGAGGAGGAGAGAGGAGAGGGTAGGTTGTTGGATTCCTGCTCGATGGTGCTGGGGTTCACCGTGTTCAAGAGATGCGAGTCAGCGGCAGAGTCAAAGTCGACATCCATGGCTCCCTGAGAGGGCGATGTGTTGAAGTCGAAGACATTCTGCTCAGGGGCGAAACTGCCGAGATAGTCGAGGCTGCCAAAGTCCTGATAGCCAGTGTTGTTGGTTTGATTGACCGCCATTGTGTTGGCGATGGCACCAGGGACGAAGCCCGTTTGCTGACGATACATGTCGTAGTTGTGACTGGGGCCGCTCAACGTCTGCGAGGTGGTGGGAACAACGGCCGCAGTGACGGGGGCGGGGACGGGGCTCGCAAACGACGGCTTCGAGGTCATGGACGGTGAGAGGGAGGGCGAGTGGTAGTTGTTTCCGTTGTCATACTCGGAGAGATCGAGCAGAGCATCGAGGTCGACCGTGTTCTGGGCCGGAGCCGACATTGCGGATGTGATGGCTCGTCAACGCAATGCGTTATTGGCAAATCGTCGCCGTCGAAGCTGACGACAGACGGAGCTAGGCAAGTCAAGGCAGTTGACTCGTTGACAAGACGGTAGACGAAGGATTATCGGTGTCGAAAAGGTTCAATGGGGAATGACGTTGACGAAGACGATGACGATGGTGGTGAAGCAATGTAGAAAATGGACCGGCTGAATATGGGAAGCGAGAGAGTGCTATCTGAACGGGACAGGAGGGACGGGGAGGGAGACGCTATGAATGGGACGGATGGATGGACGGATGGATGGGTACGGGTGGGTGGCGGATGGATGAATGACGGTTGCCTTGGCTGTCTGGGCGCCGGCTACATCGGGACTCTTGTGTGCGTGGTGAAGGCAGGAGCATGCAGGGAATGGCGCAGGAGAGCAAGGATCAGGTAACGGGAAGTGGGCGGTGGACGCGTAAGCCTTTTCCCAGCAGCAGTATGGCTTGATTGGACTGTCGGCCCAACGAGGCCCGCTTTTCACAGCCCCTGTGCCCCGCTTCTTGCATGTGAGTCTGAGCCGCAGCCGCCAGATCACCCAAGTAAGTACGGAGTACATGTACTGTATATTAGTTTAGGAGTGTGTCAGGTACTCCGTACAAGTATGCAGTGTTATCTTAGCATGTAGTTGTACGGAGTATGTACGGAGGACGGAGTGCGGAGTGCTCTATAAGTACAGTAATACCTCGAAGCAAGTGCCAACATGGGAGTAGTACAAGTACTTATATGTACATGTACACTTACAGTATATCTAAACTTCCATGTACTTCTGCTCCGTCCCTGGACGATGAATACCTCCAGTGCGCACCTGTAGATATGTGATATTTTGGACGTACTTGTAAGTACGGGGTATGTACCGGATAGATTGTACAACAAGTACATAGACACCAGGCTTTCACTCAAGCATACCTATAGGAATAGGCGTACCTGTACTCCGTACTCGCAAGTACAGTACACTACGTATTTGGGTTAACCAGCAAGTAATAACACATGTGCTGTACTTTTACGCCTCGTTGTACTCCGTACATTGAAGTCCAGCAATACAAGTACGTACTATGGAGTACAGCTCGGAACTTCGCATGATGTAAGTTCGGAGTACCAGTTTATGAAGGGTGAACCGTACTTTGGTAATAAACAAGTAATTAATACTCCCGGTCTGCTCGTACCAAGTACGAGCCCCCATACTTGTACAAGTACTGTAAAAGCACTGTGCTTTGTACCGCGAAGCGCATGTACCGGTACACCGTTCTCGTCCGTCCTCGTGTTCCATCCTCCCCTCTCTCGCATTTGCACTACATGTACAGTACTAAAGAAAAGTTGGCACGCAGTCCCAAGAAAAGGAGAATGTGGACAGTACGTGATCTTGGGTTTGCTTGGGCGCCTACGGGTAGGTCCCTTCATTGGGAGTTTGGTCCGTTACAGGACAGTTGGCCTCCGTCGGCCAACCGTGGCCGCTGATGTCACCGCTCCCACTTCGCGTCCGTCCGGGGCACTTGCGTTGGTGGTACAAAAGTACGGTTCACTAGGTGCAAGGCACACGCACTAGTAGCCGCGTTCAGTGGTACCAATCATCCAGTTGCATGTTGCGATCAGCGGCTCAGCACTGTACCAATGGTAAGCAAGTGTTAACAATCCCCTCAACAAACAAGTTGTCACCACTGGTATTCCTGGTACATACTTGCTACTAGTTAGGTAGGCGCACGACAGAACCAGGTATGTTCTCCTCTCTGTCAATCAAGTCCGTTCGGTCCCTTCTTGCTACGACGCATGTCAGCGCTTGTCAGCGCATGTCATCCAGCAGTTTTGGCCAATCGAAAACCCAGTCACAGCCAGCACGGATATCATAGTGCTAATTACGTGCCCGTGCTGTACAACACTCGTCCATGCACCATCCAAGTATCTATTCGAACATAAGGCTGACGAATGCTACTCATGAGCGAGTCCTCATCATGCTTCATTCGGCCGGGAATAGCATTTCCCAGTCAGTTCCACGCCACCGAGAGAAAGCGGAAGTGGTATCGTCCGGCTTTGACTTTGACTACCTGCCACATACCCGAAGCCTGGCGCCTTGGCACTCCCCCTGTGGAATGGCCTTCAACAAATCGGTTGGCAGGTAACTGCCAATATGTGGAACTATTGTTTAGCCGTCTATTGATGCCCTCGTACTCGTAACCCGTAGTCTGGTCTATTGAACAACTGTCCATGCTTCCCGGAAGTTCAAGGTAGTGCGATGCTCGTCCTCCGTCATAGAGTACGGCGGTAGTGTCGGTGCTGAGGGTACAGTGCATGTACTTGCGGAGTACCGCCTGCACAATATCTGTACAAGCTTTAGTACAGTACTGTGGTATGTTCGTTGAGCTAGAACTGAATCATTGGGCCGCCAAAAACAGCACATACACGAGTTGTGTAGCGCGACAAGACGAGACAGGCCATGGCGGAGGTACCTCGGCGTCCGAAGGTGCGTCTGCGAACTGGTTATTCCCGTGCGAGCAGGTCGCATGTTTGGGGGTTCAAACCTTTGGCACTGCATGTATTCCGTACATGTAATACTTACTTACTTGTACTTCCTCCGTTGGATTACAATGCAATTACTCCGTACTTGAACCCTACTGTACTCGTCCGTCTTTCCTCCCCTGTACGGACACATGCAGACGCTTTGATGAGGCACAAGAAACATCCATAGTGTTGACCATGTCATGTGATGCATCATGTGCCAGCCAAGAAAGCAGGAAATTTGCTGCCGTGGCGGTGCATCTCAGACACGCACCAGTGACCCTGGAAGGGCACCGGGCGATTCGCCGCTGTTTGCCTCCGACGCTGACCTGTCAATTGTTGAGGAGTTATGTGCCTGCCGAAAAATTCCTCCACTGTCGTTATGGTTTGCTGCTTGAAGCCATGGTGCATTGTCCGACAGCGTTGCCGCGAATGTCGTGTCGTCCCTTGTTCATGAGATGCAAGGCCTTTGTTATTGTTGATGCGCCCTGAAACGCCGCCTTACGTAACACCCGATGGGAAGTTCGTGACAATAGATGCGACTACAGCACAGCCGCCAGCATTATTCAGTAGCTCGTATTGTTTGCACGGAAATATCCGCATCGCATCTACAGTGCGTGCATGTACGGGGTACGCACAGGCATATCGTAGGTAGTCCTAGGAGCATTGTCCACTCCGCCCGAGGATCTGCGTGCATGCTGAACCTACTCCGCGTACTCTGCACATGGACTCGCTTCTCTTCAAGGAGCAGCAAGCCACTGCGCCGTCACTAAAATTAATTCTCGATACTTTGGCACAGCCATTCTTCTGGTGTGATACTCCGCGGGGAACCGAGTCGCTGAAGCTTGCATACCAACTCCAAGCAACTGACTCGCAATCGAGCTTGGTTACCGAATCAGCAAGGAGTGTCAATTAAAGATTGAAGAGTGCACGTCTGTGTGCGAACAGCCGTCGGTCAACCTACGCCAGCATGGGCAATAAATTCACTCCAGATAGCGCAGAGGTAGCTCGAGATCGAAGCCTGTTCGCATCTTCCAACTATCAATCTGTTCGAGAAGAGGCTCAGGCATTCGATCTCGACCTTGCGCACGCGAGATTGTGCGTGTATGCGACCCGCTAGGCGAAGAACTTTCATTCCAGTTAAACGAGATCCGAAAACCACATTCGAGTAATTACGGAGCAGGTATGTGTGTCTATTATTACATCGTGGACATTTCAGGAATTCCCGTGAAACCCGAGTGTGGCAGTGTCCCGAGACAGGCAACACTGGCCACGCTGAACGAGACCTGCGCCTCGGCGAAGCCCAACGGCCTTGGTACTAGCCCCTCGCCCATCCCTGCCCCCATCTCCTGTTACGGCTTGGGCACCATTGTCAAATGTCTGTACTTACATGGACGGACACGTACAGTAACCATGCGGATGGGATAATACAGACTACTCCGTACAGTACAATGGATGTCGCCAGTTCCTCCTGCAGTCCGTGCTCGGGGCACCTTGAAACGAACAGCTGGTAATAATACTGGACAATGCTCGCTCGGGATGCAAGTCACGTGGGAAGGGCCAGGTAAGTCCGAGAGCTCTAAGGCTGCATAGCAGTAAGTAGTAGCGCATGGGTTTCGTCTAATCCACGTACTGGCATTTCAAAACTATTGCATTCGGACTCCGTACAGCAATACATATTTCCTTGTACTTCTATTGCCCTGCTGCACCTATGGACGCCCGAATCATTGCTACTAGCGCTTCTCCGTTCGCTGCCAGCCGAAGCACAACGATATGCCTTTTCTTCTGTCGTACTCTTTTGGCAGAAGTGAAAGAGCATTCCAACCTGGTAGTAATCGCCACAAGTGTGCGCACAAGCAAACATAGAACAAAACGAACAGGAGCAGGTACGACGACCTGGGGCACGATTTACTATTACTGTTTGTACCCTACTCCGTACTTACATGTGTTAGAAGTACATGTGCATGTCATTGGCCAACCACTTCTCCATCCTCTCGCGCCCCGCATCTTGATTGGCTGGTTTGACAACCACTCCCCTCAGCGGGAAGTTTTAGGTAATGGCCACTGACGACCGTTCTGTGCTCAACACTTGCTGCCCAAGCAACAGCACAGCCATCACCGCCTGTTGCCTTACCTCATTCCCCATGGAACACAACTCTCTCCCACTTCTGCTCTGACGCCTGGTCCCTTTCATTCCTTCACCTCAACGTCTTGTCTGTCTCTTTGGTACTCCACACCGCCACCCTGCTGCACTTTTCAACCTCACGCCAGGTCAGGATTCGTGTAGAGCGAAGGCGGTCAGGAATCGAGTAGGATCGGCAGCGGCAGCAGCACGGCGCGGCCCTTCGAAGCACTCATCCCGCTGTCCAGTCGTCTTTCCCTCCTCTAGAGCTCCGCATATGTCCCGGAATCGCCTTGGATGTCTGTCCTGCTTCCAGCAGCCTGTGACTCGTCGCATCAACTGCATGCCCTCATTCCCGACACTCCCTACTCACGCCCTGCTAGTTATCCTTGGCCCCGTCTGCTCTTTCGTCTTGAGCATGAGCATGCCGCGACTCTTGTTTTGAGACATGGGCAAGAATAAGCGAAAGTTGCCAGCTACCTCCTCGGGCAAGGGAAGGCACTGGCGCGAGAACAGGTCCCGTGATGGCTCCTTTGCACCCCCACGCTGCTCTGCCCTCGTCGCGACGAAACCGCTTCCTAAGCCGAAGGACAAGCATCACACATACCTCGAGTTTGTCGAGAACAAGGACAAGAAAATCAAGCTCGTGATCGAGGCAGGCACATTTTCGTTCTCCACTGTTGTCCCCTGCGGCTGACTCCTTCGCAGAACACCTTCTCCAAAATACCTCCCCGAGGTTATGACTTTGTTGCCGCTGGCCACCCATCACTCACCAGCACCTGCAAGGAGATGTCGCGGGAGAGCGGTGCAAAGATGTTCATCGTTGCAGTACGGCCTGCTGAAAAGTTATGCTCGTCGATACCTCGTTCAGCTAACCTTGCTTTCAGAACACGAATGAGTTGGACCCTCACAGCTTCGCCAATCAGGTCAACCGCGTCGGATATCATTTTGACAGCCGCATAGTTGAGAGGGCTAAAGCCATTCACATGGATAGTCCTATTCACCTACCCGTGGACCCTAACGCCCGCCCTGAGCCTATCCCCTATTCGCAGAGGGAATACCATGCTCAGGCCGATGCCGTCCTACGGGACCTGTTCCCTCGCATCCCCCACACTGACCGACAGATGATCATCGACCATTCTTTCACTCGAGTACGTCCACATGGGATCAACATCAAGCCTCAACCGGCCGCCGCAGCTGACCTTCCGCTATCACAGCGTAGTTCCTACAGAGGCAAACTCCCTGTTGGTCTTTCTGCCGATGTGCCGCTGGCTCGAAGGGCTCAGCTGGCCGTCTTGGCACACATACGGCATTGCCATACTAGGTATGATGAATTGCTCAGGGATGTGGGCTGGGATGAGTCACGAAAGACCATCCAAGCGGCATGCCTCGATGTCCTCGTCAAGTGGCGGGGCGACGAGGAGACTGGACGCGACCAGCTCGAGGAGATCCTGCGAGAAGTCGTTGTCATCTCAGACTCCGAAGACGACGATTTCGACGACGAAAACCCTCCAGATGCTAGTGTTGCCGATTCCACCAGACCGTTAGATTCCCGTGTGGATGTGGTGAACGTGTCTGACAGAGCCTCCTCTCGCCTCCTCTCTACCGGGACCACCAGGGAACTTCACATGTTGAGTATCACTCGAGGCTCCGATGAAGCTCGGCCAGGCCGGGCCCAACGCCGCGGCTTCAAGAGATACGCAGCCGTTCAGCAAGCATGGAGCGAAGCCGTGGAGCGTAGTCGTGCGACCGACGCTTCAGCGGGTCACATACGACAAGTTACTCATGTGCCCTTCGACGAGCCCATAGCTGGCGCTGTTAACGCTGATCAAGGCCACCGTACACCTATCAGTTTTGGTCTCCCTGGTGGCGCCCCGAGCTCGAATGGCTATGTTCCTCAATCCCGGCGTAGGAATACGCCGCTCCCCGGTGCCCTGGCAACCTTTGCTGAGGTCAATTTGGTAACTCGCGGCCAGCCAGGCCGAGGTCCAGCGTCAGCTTCGTACCTGAATCAGACGCATCATCTGGAAACCCCAGTCGAGGATATGTTGGTACGTTCCATTGAGTCCGCACCCCCGGAAACCTCGCGCCCGCCGGCTGTGTCGGACATGTACGCCAGTTCTTCCAGGTACCACCCCGTAGGCATGCCGCAGACATTGGAGCCGCGAGATGCGAGTCACTTCGACTACGGTCATCACGTTGGTTATGCCGCTGTCCCCGGGTGGTCTCGGGCTGCGACCAGCGAGTATGGCACAGGTTCATCCACGGTCCATTCGGCACCTGATCGAATCGTGGCGAATGCTGCCCCTCCTGGTAGTCGTTCAAACCCCATTCTTATGGAGGATCGGGCTGGCTTCTACGAGCGAGTTGCAGATCCATATACACCCTCCATCATGAATGACCGACTCAACGAAACGTTGCGACCTGGCCGTCAAGTGACAGGGCTTCCAGCTCACCACAGAGTCGTGTCCAGTGAGGAAGGTTCAAGCACATTGCGAGCGAGCCTAGACACTCCTGGATTTGAGACAGTACCCATTTCCCGGTCTGGCAATCCATCTCGGGTGAGCCACTCGCTCGTTGCCCCAATACATCAATCATCCTTGAATTCGTGGGAACCTGCCCGTCCCGCCATCACTGAAACATCTTCCTACCTCGGAGGGGGCCACAACCCCGGACATCGGCCGACGTTTGGCCAATACCCTCCGCCTCCATCACAGCTACATCAGGCAGAGTGAGTTTGTTTGTGCCCGAACCGTGACTACTTCTTCGCCCTTTCAAGGGGATGCTCACATACCATAGGGTTCGGTACGACTTTGCCTCCAGCACACCGCACTCATTCTGTGAGCCAGTTTATCGACAGTCGCACGAACTTCCGCCAAGTGGCAATCGCTACGAGTATTACGGATCGGAATGTCCTCGCGTATCCAGTCAGGACCATGTTCGTGCCATTCGATGAGAACCTTTTATTGCTTGATTATCATACTCATCCTTTGTTGTTGAAGACATTGCGCGATGCAAGGGCATAGCATATGGCGTTTGAAACCCTGCTCCATGGTGACGGCGTTGGGTATCTGCTGAGCGTTGGCATACATTGTACACCCTCCTCTTGGCATATGATGAGACGAAAGAATAAGCGACACTGCATGGACGAGAGATTTTGTTATGACGGCCAACGGAACTAGGCATAGCAAAGCGATGGCGTTACGGCTCGAGGTAGAAATGCCGGTTTGTTGATCCCTACCTCAATGTGCATATTCGCTTGACTGCACTGGTGCAACACCACTAAAATGGCAATAAAACAAACATGCCAGATAATAACATTCATGATGCGTGGGTATTCCCTAAGAGACTTTTTATCATACGATTTTACCGTTCGCGGCTCTTAGCTCCGACCTCTCTTGGGCTTTCCAACTCCGCTGCCCATCGAAGGACCATGCTTTTTCTCAACGCCTAGCCCTCTCCTCCCAGAAGCGATGCCTCCCTTGCCGCTGCGTCCGCCCCGGCCGCCGCCCCGGCCGCCACCGCCCCGGCCCCGAAATTTGCTGCCGCGGTCTCCTCCTCGTCCAGGACTGATCTTGCTCTTGATGGCGGTAGCGTCCCCGGCATCCAGATCCTCCATCTCGTCATCATCATTGCTCCGTCGGTTCGAAAATTTGAGCTTGCCGCCGCGGCCACGCTTGGCGGCGTCTTTGCCTTTGAGGGCAGCGACATAGGCACCCACGCCAGAGCCTTCGGGCGCGTCAACATCCATTGCGCCGTCGGCAGCCTCGTCGTCGCTGTCTTTGCCGAGGATGAGCTTGCCGTCAAGGTCCGTTCTGGCCTTCGTCTTGGTCGGCTTGCGCATTCTCACAGGTTTGGTAGAGGAGATGTTTGCCAAGGCTTTCTTGTCGAGAAGGTCCAAGGGCTCGTCGTCGTCCTCCACAATGTACGTCCGACCACCTTTTTGCGCCTTCTTCCTGGGTTTAACGTCTGCGTCATCGTCAGAACCGGCATCGTCCTCCGATTCGCTGCTGTAGAGCGCCTGGTCATATTCGTTCCCAAACTGTCTCCTGTGTTGGTCGCCGTCTTCGGCGTCGCTCTCGTCATCTTGGCCTGCCTTGACGGCGTCCTTCTTCTTCTTGGCCCGCTCCTTAGTTTTGCGTATGTTGACAAGCAACTTCTTGTCCGCCTCAGGGCATTGGCTGTGAATGAGGTCGTAACCGAAGCGGCGGACCATCCTCTCAAGGATGTGCTTGACCTTGGCCTTGAAGTGACCCTTGTGCTCGTGGCTCCAGACAATAAGGTTCGGCACGAGCGTCGGCAAGCGAGGGGTCATCAGATCGACTGGCAGGCTGATGACGCACACCTTGACGAAGCCAAGGCAGCTCTTGACGATTTCCCGGTTGTTCGAAGTCAAAAAGAGGTCCATCGTCTGGACGAGGTCCGAGAGCGTCTGCTCGCTGAGATTGGAGCGGAACTCGTACAAAAGCCGGGTAATAGCTGTGATGGAAGCGGAAATCATGTGCGGTGTGCTGCCTGCCAAACCGGCACTGACCATGGTGAGGTACTCCTCAATGTTGGCCTTGGCAGCCGGAGCATCATCCGGCATGTGCGAGACTTTGCTGTTGTCGATCAAGGCGTCGTTGGCAGCGATCATCCGGTTTCCCATCTGGACCAGTAGCTCGTACGCCGTCTCTCGCGTCCGCTCGTTGTTCTCCTTGCAGCTGATAACCACCTCACTCAGCACCGCGGGGAGGAAATGGAGTGAGTCGTCGGGGATAAAAGGAAGGAGTGACAGAATGGCGGCCAATCGCTCACGGCGAGCCGGGGCGGAGACCTTCTCAGCGCTCGACAGGAAGAGCTGCTGGAGTTCAGCATTTCTTTCCTGAAGGGCGGCCTTGCCAAGGTCAGAGTCTGACAGGCGTGGTATTAGCTTATACGCTTTCTTCTGCAGCTGAGGCTCGTCCTGCTTGAAGATGACGGCGTTCGCAATCTCAAACAAGGCGGCGAAGCTTTCGCGTGGAAGATAGGCGGACATGGTAATGACGAGGTCCATGAGCGTCTGTGCCGTTGACGGCATATGGTCCTTCGACTTTTGCTGCTTGCTCTTCTCCTCGGGCGATGGGCGATTCTGAAGTTCCGTCGCAAGCATCTTGCTCACGCGGTCGAAGGTGTCAATGACCTCCTGGTTGGGAGTGATGCTGAGGAATGCATTGATCGTCTGCAAGATAGGGCCTCGGCTCTGTGGGAGGGTCTGGGTGTAAACGTTGAAAAGGACGGCAAGAAGGTTGCCGGAAAACCGTGCTAGAGTAGCGAGATTGCTCTTGGCTGATTCGCGCGACACTCTGCTCTGGAGCAAAAAGTCTTCCTCGTCCTCGCCGATGGTGGCAATTGCCTGGTTCGATTCGATCAAAGTTTTGAGCGCCCTACAGACATCTAGTCTCAAGGCGACTTGCTGGTAGAGGAGGTTGGCGAGCATCTCAGCAAAGGGTTGATCAAAGGCCTCGGGCAAGTCGAGAGGCAAATCGCAGTACCCAGGAAGTATAGACCAGGTCTGCTGGACGAGGGTTTCGTAGATCTTGATCTCCATGGTCTTGTCGGCCTCCCCGTGGTCAAGAACCTTCTGAAACATGAGTTGGCTGAGGGGAACCATCTCCTTCTTGAAATGTGCCAACGTAGTGTTGCTGGTATAGTCCCTCAGGATAGGGAACATCCACGCTCGTCCCGGCTGGCCCTTGACGGGTCGGATGATGTTGAGTGGAAGGACGGAGAGGACGGCTTCGGGCCCCATGGCCTGGACGGCTTGGCCAATGACTTCGTCGGCCTCCTTTTTGCTGTGGAAAGAAGAGTTTTCTCGGATCTCTCCAATAGTCCTCGTGACGTTGAGCATTCTTGGGTAGGCCCTCCATCTCAGGGAGGTGAACATGGCGCCGAGGACGTTGAAGGTCTGCAACCACGCGGCCTGAAACTTGACAGTGAGGAGCGACTCGGCCGTTTTGGAAATCTTATCCAGGACCTTTTCGTCGTATATTGAGGGCTCGATGATAACCTGTTGCGGGATACAGTTGGCCATGAACGACACGAGGCACTCGGAGGCCGAGATGCGAATGTTCTCGGAGTGGGATTCGAGGAACTGGGCGACCATGACGAAGAGCTCAGGAAGATTCTGGAAGGTTTCACTGGGCTCAACCTGGGAGGAGACATCATAGCCTCGGGAAAGGATGGCAAGCCAGGCAGGCACAAGCTGCGTGTCGTTGGCGGCGGGTCGCAATTCCGCGATGATTTCCATGAGTCGCGGCAGCTTGGCGGAGGAGACATCATCGGACATGCCTTCGAAGATCATTTCGAAAATTTCGAAGCCAGCCATGGTCATGTACTCATTTCCGGTCTTGGCAATGGCCAGGAGCAACTCGCAGAGTGACTCGATCTTTGTACTCGGCCATCCGCCGCTGGCGGTGGCTACCGTCTTGACCAGCTGCAAAGCGTGAATCAAGGCAGGGTCGTGCGTGGTGGCGGCGGATTTCTTGCCCTTTCGTGCTTCGGCCGCCTGGCTCGCGAGATCCTCAAGATTTTTCAGCGCGGTGCCAGCGCACATGTCGGCAGCCGGGTGGTCCAGAGACGGGCTCGGAGGGGGGTTTTTGAGGACCCGCTTGAGCGCATCTTGTGCGCGCTTCCGGATCTTTGGCCTGTGGTCGAGGGAGAGGTTGAGCAGTCCGGCAACGGCTCGGCGCGGTCCGATTTGGGCGACGGAAAGCTCCCAAGACGGCGCATCCTGGGCGAGGAGGAGGGACTCGAGGGAGCCAATGGAGGTCCGGAGGAGAATCGGCTCGGCATCCTGCATGAGAAGGACGGGCGCAAGCAGAGTGAGGATCTGGGTGAACTTGGATCGCAGAAGCGGCTGCGAGGCGTACGGGGTGACGACATCGAGAAGGTAGACGACAGGCGTGGCCAGTTCGATGTTGACAACGCCATCCGTGTTGGCCTGCTGCAATAGGGCCAGGAGGGCGGCAAAATAGGCCGTGGCCGTGGGTGGCGTGTTTTGCTCCTTCAACGTTGCCTCGACGGCTTGCAGCACGACGACCGTCTACAACAGAGCGAACAACGGTCAGCATTTCCCCAAGAGGACGGAGAGGGGGGGGGGGGGTGGGGGGCAAGTAAGAAAGGGAGAGACTCACCTTTTGCTGGCTCTGCAGACCGGGAGACTTGATCTTGTCCAGCTTGTCGGCCAAGGTCGGTGTCGGCGTCGGCGTCGGCGTCGGCGTCGCCATCTTTGCGTTGGCTGACTTTCTCGCCCAGATGGATGGTGAGAGAACGATGGTGATTGAGGACAACGACAGCGACCACGTTGGTTCGGTGAGACGAAAGCCCGCTCGCTGACCCTGTTTCGCCGTTTGGCCGTTTCGTTACCGTCTGGCGAGTAATACACAAAAAGGCAGAAAAAAATTCCTTATCGATATGTTGTCCCCCGCCTGCGCCCCGACGATAAGATCTGTCAGGCATTGGGCCTTGCTGCGGTCACTGGTGCGAACCTTGAGTGGGGCAAGGAGCGATGTGGACCAACGACGTTGGTGGGCAGCATCGCTATACGCGGCACCTTGCCCGCTACAGATTCTGTCATAGGGGACTCTAGCGCACCTGCATGTGCTGGCACCACAGGACATGTACCTATGAATACCTACGGAGTACAAGTGCTTATTACCCACTACCTACGTAATGTCCGACCTCACGAACGTGGAGCTCTACAAACACTCGTTGTATGAAGCCCAGTACCGAATCGCCATCGCACTCGTCTCTATACCAGGCCTACCTACTCCCAGCTCCTTCTTGCTGGTGAGGTGCCCGTGAGTGAGTGAGTGCTCGCCTCCTGGCCGAGCACGCGACAGACCAGTTTGGCTTGGTCACCCCTCGCCGCCCGACCTCCTCCGTTCGTTTCTACCTCCCTTCGTTGTTGATTCGCAGAAAGGAAGCACCATGACGTTTCTCATTCTCGTCATCGGAGACCTACACATCCCCGACCGCGCGCTCGACATCCCGCCCAAGGTACAGACAGGTCCCCCCATCCGCGTCCGCGTCCTCGACCAAGACTACTTACTGCCTTGGCGGCATCCCCCCCCCCCCCGATTTCGAAAGCATGACACATACGCTAACTACTTCCTCGCTCCAGTTCAAGAAACTTCTTGCGCCTGGGAAGATTGGTCAGATCCTCTGTTTGGGTAACCTCACCGACAAGCACACGTACGAGTACCTACGATCCGTCGCGCCCGACCTTAAGATCGTCAAGGGCCGATACGATGTCGAGGCCACCTCCCTGCCGCTGACCCAAGTCGTCACCCACGGCGGTATCCGCATCGGCTTCCTCGAAGGCTTCACCCTCGTCTCCAACGAACCGGACCTGCTCCTTGCCGAAGCCAACAGGCTGGACGTTGACGTCCTCTGCTGCGGCGGCACCCACCGCTTCGACGCGTTCGAGTACATGGACAAGTTCTTCGTCAATCCGGGGAGCGCTACCGGCGCGTTTAGCAACGGCTGGGGTCTTGAGGGGGAAGATCCCACCCCGAGCTTCTGCCTGATGGATGTACGTGCAGCTCATCCGGTGTCAAGGTTGAACCGACTAACATCATGCCTCAAATAACAAGGTTCAGGGAATCTCGCTCACACTCTACGTGTATCAATTAAGGACCGACGACAAGGGAAACGAAAACGTGGCAGTGGAAAAGGTGACTTACACGAAGCCGGTGGAGCCAGCCGCCAGCTCTTCATGATGCACAGGCATCGAAACGCAGGGACGCAACGTAGGAGGCGTGTCGGACGAAGGCACGTCGTCGACGCCCTTCGATGTTACCATGCGCACTTGTATGTATGTATTCGTGCGCTGCAGGCTTGCTGCGACGGCAGGCCTACTCTATCGTATTCAAAAATGGGCCAACCGTGACGGCAGGTATGGCCTTTCCACGTAGTGAGGTCAGACCAAAAGAAACACCAGAGCCCTTGCTTCCTTCGCTATGGTATCTCGCACATCAAAGCTTTGAGCATGCTTCCCAGAAACGCACAATACGCGACCTGAACGCCGCCAACGTGGATGATAGACATGTGGTCAGTGTCCCATCCACGTCGCCCAATCTATGTATGATAAAATGCACCATATTTCATGTCTCATCACACCATCATGCTCCTCCTCCTTGATGAGCCGCGATCCTTGGGCTCCCGGCCGTTGTCGACTGTTGCCGATGCTCGTCTTGACCCCGTTTGGCGCCGGCCTGGCCGTTTTTTCTCCGTGCCATCTGTCCCTTTGTCGACTTGGGGCGACGAGCTCATAAACTCGTAGACGTCAACGTCGGTCGACCCGCTCGTGTCCGCAGAGAGGGTGGAGTGGTCAGCTTTACTCGTGACTTCATCGCTCGTCTCTATTGCTTTCGGCGCCATCGATGATGGTCGTCGGCGCCTGTCGGTGACTACGGAGTCGGGGAGAGGATCGGGAGCGATGCTTTCCTTCGCCAGCGAAGCTGGCATCGTCCCGGATTGCTCGTCGGACCCGGCAGCTTGAGCATCCTTCGTTATTTGCTTGTCCCACGACTCCCCCGCATCGAACTCACTTTTCAGCTTGTCCACAGGTTCAACCTTGCTGGATCGTCGCGCATTCTTGCCCTCGCCTGCGACGGCATCGAACAGCTCCTTCGTCGGCCGCCGCATCTTCACTCGAAGGTTAGGCTCGGCGTAGCTGACAGCGGTCGTATTCCGCCTGCTTGGCCTTGAACTCTCCCTTCCCGTCGACAAGGTAGCCGGAGGCGGCGTGTCCCCTCGGTGGCTGTTGTCTCCACGCGCTGGCTCGGGGGAACTCGGCAAAAGCAGGGCTGGTTCGGCATCGGGCACTGCCAAGACGGCTACAGTCGGTGGTCTTGTGTCCGGAATCGGAATCGCCTCGGCCTTGACCGGAAAGTCCGCTGCTGGCCTAGACCTGGATCGCTCGTTGGAAGCCTTGGGCTTCACCAAGTCGGCCTTGGCAGCTGCCA
Organism: Drechmeria coniospora; assembly: GCF_001625195.1. Taxonomy (NCBI): domain Eukaryota; kingdom Fungi; phylum Ascomycota; class Sordariomycetes; order Hypocreales; family Ophiocordycipitaceae; genus Drechmeria; species Drechmeria coniospora. The sequence continues at coordinate 10,853,447 of NC_054389.1, read as the reverse complement.
CCTCATCCGTAGCCGCCGACCTTGAGGCCTTGGTCGGGGAGCTGACGTCGTTATTTGTGCTCTTGGCCGCGAGCGGCCGTCGAGTACTTCCGGTGCCGCTCTGTTTGGCTCGGGATTCCTTCCTCATGTGTGCAAGTTCCTTGGAGGATTTCCCTCCGGCCTTTTCTCGGATCGAATGCTTATCGACCATGCTTCGGATAGGCTGGTTCTCGTCAGTCACACGTTGCGTTGAGCTGCTTTCCACATCATCCCTCAGAGCCAGCTTGCGCTTCGCCCCAGTCTTAAGGGACAAGGCAGCTGTTGGTTGGCTGGGCTGAGGCCGTAGATCGGCTGGGGGTTTCGCCACAGGCTCGGACTTCTTCTTCGGACATGGCGCCGAGAGCTCCTCGGCTATCGCCGGTTGGGACGAAGGTGAGGGAAGGGTAACGGGCGGTTCGATCTTCCGCTTGGGACTCGTCCCTAAGTCCCTTGCCGGAGAAACTCTGCATGGCGAGTCGACCTTGACGGGCTCGTCATCGATGAATGTAGACATGGGAGGAGGGCCCAGCTCCGGAGACTCGGCCGATTCGGCGAGGCTGGCCTCGGATCGCAGTGCTAGTATTTGTTCATGGCTGGTCTTGTCAGCAAGTGGTCCAGAAGGAGGGTGCAGCTACGTAGCATACTTCATGGACTGGCGAGGGTACGACTTGGACTCCGATATGTGACCAAGCTCTTCGATATCCCTCGCGACATTACGCAGTCTTCTTTGCGAAGGGCTCGGCCGACTGGAGCTGAAGGTCAGCCTTTTGGCTGTCGACTTTCGAGCCTGCGGCGAGTGCTTTTTCATGGGCGGCTCGAGGCCGAGTCCGGCGAGAAGGGCACCCCATTCGGCAAGCTGCGACTCCAGCTTGTTCCTGATTGCCATCGCATGGTCTGCTATCCTCCGTGCCTCATTATCCTCAACTTGCTTCTCGAGCTCCAGGATGCGGCCGCGGAGCTCTAAATTCTCGGACAGCATGCAGGCACATTCGTTTTCCAGCTCTCGGATACGCAGTGCTCGAAAATTGTTGGACTTGGCGAGGTCTCTATTCTGGCGAAGCATTTTCTTGCGAACTAGCCAGGGTCTTGTTAGAGCAGAGAACGGCCAAGGAGCGGCACGGGGGGGAACCGGACAGGACGGTAACGTACGCATTTCGAGGCCGTCCGAGGACGCGGGGGGTTCGTTGAGCCTGGCCATGGCACATGCTGCGGTGCGAAGGTGAGGATGGTGAGCGTGGGCGGCGCTTGTGGCGCTGGTTGAGAGTGGTGGTCGTTGCCAATGTACCGTGCCGAGGGTATGTGAATGTGAAAATGTAAATGAAAATGAAAATGATCATGTGCGACGTCCGTAGCCGGAGTTGCTGCCACACGCCCCGGACCCGGAATGGAGCATATCTGGTGGACTATTTACCATTGTCCAAATACGGTTTAGCGTGACACACCGCGTGCCTCGCTGGTTGCTGGGACACGGTGCCGAGATAAGTACTTAATTACGTACATGTACTCGGTACTCGGTAGTATTATGTGTTAATTGCAAGCGCGCGGTGGCGGTTCATTGACCACGAACCCCACCATGCGTTTTGAAACGCGTATAGTATTACCCGAGTTGGTCCAGTGGTGGCAGAATTGAGGAATTTATCGACCGGCAACGTTACGTTACTTGCTGCCCTCGAAAGAGACGCGGGCCAACAAGCGATAGACGGAACGTAATATATCTTTCGCAGACCTCGAGTGCTGCAGCGTCCCTCGAGGAGTTGCAGCTGTTCAACATGTCGTACGCGACGCGGTCGCTGTCAACGCAGCATTTGCGTGGCCCCAGCGGATCGTCCTCGACGAGCTCCCAGTCACCAGCGCTGGTGGCACGAATCGAAGAGAAAAAAGGGGAGCTTCAACATCTTCAAGAGCTGCGGGACCTGAGCGCCTCCGTGGCGACGCAGATGGAGGCGCTGGAGCGGAAGTTATCGACCTTGTCCGAGGGCACCGAGGGTACGTCCAATAGCTGGCGTCGAAACCAAGAGTGTGTGGATTATACCGACAGCGACTGACGACGAGCCGATAGCAATCGCGGCCGTCATGAGCAACTGGCATAATGTGCTACGAGCGATCAACATGGCCTCGGGTATGTTTTTGCCGCTCATTATGTTGTACACAACCGGACGGCCAGGTCATGTCATGTTAACAGCATCTTCGGCAGCATCGCTGGCGGGACCGTCTGGTGCAGGCGATGAATCGGCCGAGCCGCTCCCCCAGACGCTCGTTCGCATCCCTACGGAGCACGCACCGACACTTCAGGCACAAGCAGAGGCAGCGGAAGCAGCCGTCGCCGCCGCCGCCACCGCCGATGACGACGACGAGACGACATCGAACCCCTAGCGACTCCATGATCCTTCATCGCCAAAATTGGGCCCCCGCATGGGCTGGGTGATCATTATTGTCGCCAGCAGTCCACGGAGAATGGAGCAGGGTGCACTTGCATACGCATATATGCGTACATGCATGCATGTCCATGATGTAAAACGCACATACCGCAAAAATCACTTGAGCATTGTACATGGCTATCGATGCAAGCCTCGAACAACAAGGCCCCTTTGTACATTTCATTACGCAGCAAGCCATGACGTTTTTTTCCCGCCTGTCGGCCAGTCTTAATTTTCGGAGCCGTCGTCGAACTTCGAGCAGGGCACCTTCGTCGCAGCGGCTGGAAAGTGAGACCGAGTGGAGGCTATAGTGTTATTGGCCTAGGCGCTGGAATGCAGCCGAAACAGGGAACAGCAGCTCAAACACCAGACCAGCACAGGCAGCAACTCTGCGCCTGCAGAACTAGGCATCATTGTTTGGTTAGACTTGGGAGCTGCCGTTGGGAAGTCGATCAAATAATCTATTTTGGGGAAGGTGAGATCGATCGTGAGAAACACGGAAGAAGCTGCAGGCTTTCCCTCCCTTCCCCCTCCCAACCCTACCTACTTAGTACCGAATCTATCTCCCCCAATCTACCTCCCTCCCTGCCCAGCCTGGTCCGAAACAGCAGCAAGCAAAACAAACAAACAGTCAGCACAAGGAGCACACGCTATTTCTACTCTGTAGGGCGCTATAGCATTCTTGGCATCGCTGCCTCGTCCGTTTTCTCATACCTCGCTGCACAGCGCAAGCCGGCATCGGCCATCGCACCCTCGCCTTTCCTGCTGATCCACGATACTTTCTTTACACGGCCAACCAACTGACGAAGACAGCCCGGGCTCCTCGAAGGGTCCTGTGCCCATTACACGGTCATGGTTTACGCCCCCGACGGTGTGAGGACGCACATGCGCAATTTCTTCGACATTCTGGAGGACGAACCCCCCCCGCAGGTTCGGTCAGCCTCAGGCACCATGTCCTCAAGCTCGGATCCTAGGACGGATGCTGAGCACGTGCTGGACGAGCTGTCCGCAGTCGACCGCAGACAGAATAGGTCCTCTGAGGATGATAGCAGCGGTGGGTCGTCGTCGTGGATTGTCGTCGGAAAGACGGACAACCAACGAGTGGCCGCTGGACCCGTCCCCTTCTCCATCTCGACCGAAGCCGACGCGAACGACGCAGAGGTCGCCAGGAGAGGAGCTCGCGCTCGGCGGCCTCCCATCGAGTCGGAAACCTTTGAGCCTCTCGAAGCTGTGATGGAGGAGTCCATGGTCCACGCAGATTCGGAAGCTGTCCCATTCGCCGGTGTTCCTTCCGCCGTCCCCTCTCACCCTACTCTTCGTGGAGGTGAGCGGTTCCGATGGCGAAAACGTTTCAGTCTCGTGCATGGATCGGTGACGGCTAACTTGCAACCTATCTCCCAGAAGCTGGCTCACCAAGACGCCACATCTTGACGACCCTGGGTCCGGATCCCAACATCCAAGAACAGGTCGAGAGGCACCTGGCAGGTCAGTATGACTACATCCTCAGGTATCCGTTGCAAGCGATTTCGACACCGGCCCATGCATCATCCCGTGACGGCGGCAATCCTCAAGTGGCGTCAGAGAGCAAACTCTATGGCTGCAACTTTGTGGGTCGCCGCCCACAGGGGGAATCGGCCTCGCGCTACGGAGATGGAGCCAAGTCCGCTGACCTCTCCTACTTCATAGCCACGCCTGTGAAGGCCAACACATATATGCTGTTCGGGTTGGACGGACGCAAAGACAAAATAGAATTATTTGAACCTCTTGTCCCCCAGGGCGGCGGCGCCTCCAGGGTGTCTGAATTTTTGGGCCAGATCCAGGAGGCCTTGTCTCCATGCCACTCGCCGACAAGCGACAGAAGCGACAGAAGCGACAACATCACCGCTGCCTCGTCCCACCCCGTTTCATCCTGGCCCGCTTCCGTATCGGTGCCACCCGCAGATAACTCTCTGGAGGAGCAGGAGGAGCTGGACGAGAAACAGAAAGCCATCAAGGCCTCCAAGGCCGTCCCGGCGGGCAAGCAAAGCAAGCCTACGCCCAAGACACCGTCGGGCCAAGCAAGCTCGACGGTGCTGAAGAGAAGTTCGCATCTGGGCCAGGGTCAGTCGGCAACGGTTCGTGTCACACAAGCCGGCAAGATGAAGCCGGTCATGCCACGGCCCGCCTCCGTGGAGGTTGGCGACCAGAGACCCGAGCGACGCATAAACTCTCCTGCGCAGCAGAGGGCGTCAAGTTCGCTGTCTCGTGTCAAGTTGGCGGCCATTCGCCCGGCGTCGAGGATGAGCTTGCCTGTGAAATCGACGAAGCCGCTGACGGTACCGAATTTCGAGTTGCCGGGAGAGGCTGTTGCCCGCCGTTTACGGGAACAGCGGGACGCGCGGGAGGCAAAGCAAGCGGAGGCCCTGAGAGCTTCGGCTCCGCCACCGAGGCCGAAGATAAGCAGGCCTCTGGCCAGGCCCACGTTTGATCTACCCGGGGAAGCGATTTCTCGCCGGAAGCGGGAGGTGCGAGAGGCCAGGCTCAAGGCGGAGGAGGCGGAAGAGCGAAGGAGGCGGGAGTTCAAGGCGCGACCGATCCGACACTCGATGGGGCCCACCACAATGCCGCGGGATACGGTGACAAGCCTCGCACGGCAACACAGAGGCTCGGATGATTCGGGCATTTCCATGGCAGGGTCGATGAAGGGTAAGCGCATGTCTCTGCGCATGCCACTGCCAAACTCGTGCGCTGCAACACACCCGACTCAAGGTCGAGGTTCGGCGACAGCGGTTCCCGACGATGCGAGTCGCACGGCTACAGCTTCGACAGGCTCGAGCAAGGGCAGCAGCTCGACCTCGGAGGCGGGGCAGCAGAGGCTCAGGGACAGGAAATTGGCAACACGGGACAGCATCAACGGCAGGGGCCAGGAGCGAGAGCGACTCGAGAGAGAGGCGGCGGTCAAGGCGTCGCGCGCGCAAGCTGCCGAACGCTCTAGGATTGCGGGTCGGGAGTGGGCGGAGAAGATGCGCCGCAAGGCGATGACCTCGAGTGAGGCCGTCTAGCAGACTCGGTAACAAGCCGGGACGGTCTCTCGTCACCTGCGCCGATGTACCGTCTGCAGTCCTGCTACTAGCAGGTTCCTTGGGCATGCAAGCGATTGCTGGCCAAGAATATCTTGTTGTTCTCGGTTTGGAGAAGGGTATTGTATTTGTAGGTTTGATAAGCAGCATCCTAGACGAGAAAGGCGGCGAGCAACGTCGGTGCATATTTTGCGATTGGCAAATGGAGAGAACCTGTTTGTGTGCGTCCCACCATGTGTGCTCCCGTTTTGTCTCCCTTTTCTTTCCTCTGCTTCCTCGCGCGTTGACATGATGGTGGCGGTCGTTGAGACGAATGTCATCCGATCCATCCAATAGTCCATCAACAGCCACCTGATGGAGAACACCTGCGTCTCCGCTCGGGCCGGCAGGGGAGTCGTTTGAGTGGAAAGCTGCTGCAAAATTGTCCAATACCATTACTCGGCGTCTCACATCTCACATCTCACCACGTGCAAACGGAGCTCGGTCGTGTCCTAACGGCGACAAAAAGGATGGTGGTGTCCCACGATACTGTGAGCGTCTCGATCAACGGGGGCACCATCGTCGGCAAACGGCAGCCGGCGTCGAGGGACTACCCCAAGGCTGTCGACGTCTTTTATGGGATCCCGTACGCAACTGTGGAGCGCTTCCAGCCCGCGGTACCCGTGAACCCGCCAGTGACAACGTTGGAAGCGCACAGCACGAGAGCGGATCAGCCGTGTCCGACGACACCGCAGGGGTCGCCGGAGACCCCCCTGACGTTGAACGTTTTCCGGACGGCACCTCGTCGTGGCACTACTGCAGGGGACGCTGGTGACGACGACGACCGTGCCGGAGTGAACAGAGGGACTCTACCTGTTATCGTTTACTTCCACGGCGGCGCCTTCAACTTTGGCGATCCGCTTGAGCGGGATTTCGCTTCGCTCGTGGCGTGGGCACCCACAGATGTGCTCGTCGTCACCGCGAGTTACCGTCTTGGAGTGTTAGGCTTCCTTGCTGGTGGCAGTGATGGCCTTGGACAGACGGCAAACCTCGGGCTGCGTGACCAGCGCCTTGCCTTCGAGTGGGTGAAGCATTGGGCCGGAGCATTTGGTGCCCTTCGAGACGGTGAGGTAACGCTGATGGGGGCGAGTGCTGGTGCTCATGCTGTATGTTGCTTCTCTTCTCCTCATGCTTCTTGTGCTTTTTCCGCTCCGGTCGTCCCTGCTCTGCATGCTCCCATCGCTCCTGCCCTTCCTGGCCCGGTCGCTCCTGCCACTTCTATCACTCTTGCCGTTGACATCGCTCTTGCCACTCCATCACTCTTGCCATTCCCATCACAGTTGCTGTTCCTATCACTCTTGCCGTGCCTATCACTCTTGCCGTTCCTATCACGCTTGCCGTTCCTATCACTCTTGCCGTTCTCAACACTCTTGCTGTGCCCATCACTCCTGCCATAGTCCTGTCTGGCTGACTCAGGTTGATCTCGTCTCCGCCAGGTCGGTCACCACCTGCTATGCCCCGTCCCCCTCCCCTCGCACGCCAAATCTATCCTCGAGTCCGGGTCGCCAACGGCGCGATCCGTCCTGTCCTCGCATCATCCCCGTCCCGTCGCTCAGCTCGCCTCGTTACGCCGACACGCAGCAGCCCGACATTCGGAGACCTCCCTCGTCGTGCTTCCCCTCAAAGACTTGCTCGACGCTGGCCTCGACGTCTGGGCCGACAACGAGGATTCCGTCTGCTGGCCCTTTCAGCCAGTCGTTGACGGTCCCGGGGGCGTCGTGCCGCGCCCGCCGTTGGCCCTCTGGGCAGACTTCGTCGCCAGCGGTCGGGCCGAGGATCACAGCGTCATCACGGGCTTCTGCTCCAACGAAGGCACCCAGTTCGTCCCCGTCAATGCCGCCACCAATGACGAATTCCTCTCCTTCTTCCACACCCTCATCCCCGCCCTGTCCGCCGATGACCTTGCACAGCTCGAAACTCTGTATCCGGATCCCACGGCGCAGGCATCATCGGCATCCGCATCGCCGAAGGCATCCATGTACGCCAACCCGCCCGGCTGCAGGCACGGCGCCCAGTTCACCCGCCTCCAGACCGCCTACGGCCACTACGCCTACGTCTGCCCCGTCCTGCACACGGCCCATACGCTTGCTCTCGCCGGCGCTCGTGCTGTCTACCTCTACGAGTACGCCGCACTTTCGTCTCCCTTCGCCGCCGCCTCCCACGGCGACCAGGCCCCCGTCGTCGACCACGACATGGCTCTCCTGCTTCACCAGCCCGGCTTGCAGGCCGTCGCCAACGCCATGAACAGTCGTTGGATAACCTTTGCCGCCGCTCCCGACGGCATGCTGGACGAGGCCCTGTGGCCGCCCTTCGAGACGCCCTTTGCCGACGGGCCCGCTGCGGGGGACGGTAGGCTGCTCGTTTTCGGTGGTGGGAATGATGAGGCTGCCGGCGGCGTCGCCAGAGGCACACCGGTCGCGACGAGGACCCTAACAGACGCCGAGAAGGAGCAGTGCCGATTTTGGTGGCAAAAGATGGAGCTGAGTCAGGGCATGTGCGTCAGGGCCAGTTCGTAGCGTCTGGCGCCGACTGTAAGGGCACTGTGCGGAGAGGCATGGCCATAGAAGGGACAAATTTGGTGAAAAGGGCCGAAGCACAAAGCCGCGCTAGATGTGCGACGAATATATTCTACATATCCGAGCTCTCCATCCACACCATTAGCCATCTCGCCGCCCGTTTCCTCCTTGCCGCTGAAAAAAAAAACCCCCCACCAAAGCAAACGAAACGCTGTTCTCCCAAATTAAGCTTCTTCTCAGATTGACAAGTTCGGACCTCGACGGCCACGTGCTGTCAAGAAACGCCAAGGGCGGAAGACGACTTTCGAACGATGGGGACCGGCAAGGCCACTGTCGATGCTTCGCCGCCGCACATGCACGTGCAGCGCAGCTCAGCTACCTGCCTGGCCTCCACCGGCGAATGAAGTTGGTGTGGCCCATATGCACGAGCCGATGCCGCTGAAGGGCACGGGGATAATATATGCGTCGTCCATTCTTTTCTTTTCACATGCGGCCAAGGCGCAAGAATGCTGAAGAAATGTACCCTTCGTCGCGGCATGCGACGAGGTGCGCAAAATAGATAGATGGTAGATATGCCAGTCCAATCCTGAACGCCACCGAAGCCTTTCCTCTCATGCCCCAACGCATGGCACAACAGGCTCCAGAGGCAATAGGGGCACGTATCGGAGGACAGAGCATGATCAGAGTGCGGTCCGTCCAGGTGACGGGCCCGACCCGGCTCATGGCCGCTTTTAGAAATTTTGAGCAATGCCGGAGCTCTGCTGCGGGAAGTGGGCGGGGCCCTCGATGCGGGTGTTGCGTCGTGCGGGGTTGTCACGGATCACCGCTTGAGCCGGAGCCTCCTGCGGCCTCGGCTCGCTGTAGGGATTTTGGCCGTACTGGTCGTAGTGCGTTCCGCCGTTGCCGTAGACGCCGCTCTCGGAGCCGGCCTCGGATCGGGCAGCCACGCTGTAGGAAGAAGACGCGTTCGAGGGTCCTCGGCGGACGTCGGTGCCGCGGCTAGTGGTCGCCGAGGGTCCCGCGGCACCGAGAATCTCTCCGTCGGGGGAGGATGATCCATCCAAGAGGTGCTCTCCCGACCTCGTCTCCGAGCCGTTGCGTCGACCGGGGGAGGTGGCGACGGAGAAGGCGGCATCAGAGTATGCGGCCGTCATGCCGCCCGTCATGGTCGTCGACGGCTTGCGGCCCGTGGATCCTGCCGCCGTCGTCGAGCCCCAGCCGCGGTAGCCCGACGGGCCATCCTCCCGCATCTCGTATGGGGCGTCGGGACCGAGGCCGACCGAGGGAATGGTGGGGTCGGCGTTGGGATTGTAGGCGTACTCCTCGACCTCCTTGCGGCGTTCCTCCTCGGCCTCCTGGCGCGCCCTTCGCTTCTTCCACCAGAGCAGGCCGACGATGGCGAGGATGGCGATGGCGGCGATGGGGACGACGACGCCGATGGCCACCTTGGATCCCTGGCCCATGCCGCCGTCGCCGGCACCGGACGGGTCGATGGGGGTTGGCGTCGAGGATGTGGTGCTCGACGTCGACGCCGGCGAAGGCGACTTGAAACTGGTGCTCGTGGCCACGATCACCTGGGTGCTGACGGCGGTGTTGCTGTGGGTGACGACGACTACAGGTGACGAGCTAGAGGATGCCGCTTGGGGGTTGGTCGATGACGACGAGGGCGGCGCAGGCGTCGAAGCCGACGAGGTGGATGCCGTCGTCGTCGGCGGGGCCGGGATCGAGGAAGACGTCGTCACGGGTGGAGGCAGGGAGCTCGTCGAGGGTGGAGGCAACGACGAGGAAGAGCTGTGAGGCGGCAAGGAGCTGGAAGAGTTCTGAACGGGCGTCGAGGCGGACGCCGGCCGCGCACTGCTCGAGGCTTGAGGCAGGGCCGGAACACTGTCCGACAGGGGAGCCGGCTGGGGCCCCAGGGGCAACGAGCTGGACATGTCGACGGCCGCGGGCGAGCTCAGCGTCGAGGGCAGCGGAAGGAGTCTGGTGCGAGTGGCCATGTCAGCGCGGATGGTCGGACGTCATGGGCGGCGGAGGTTGCGGTTCATGGCGATGTTCGCTCGGCGAACGGCAAGGTGCCGGCGTGCATCAACGGGCACAGCAGAAAATAAAAGGGCGCGGGAAGGGCGACGGCATCGAGAGGACGAGCCAGGGAAAGGGGGGCGATGAAAAGAAAGGAAAGGCGGTGCAGGATCGGGGCAAGGCGAGCGAGGCAGACGGACGTACCGGTCAGGGTCGGCGTCGGCGTCAGCGTCAGCGTCAGGGTCGGCGTCAGCGTCGGCGTCAGGAGGCGGCGAGGACTCAGCGGTCAAGCTGGTTGTCGCGGCGGCCGGGGGTTGCGACGACGAGTTGCGTTTCGCAATCTGCTTGAGGATAAACGAAGCGTCGCGACGATGCGAGGTGTTGCGGTCCAAACAATGCGGACAATAACAATTGGCGCAAGGTCAGCAGGACCTAAGGCCAAGGATGGGTTAGTGACAGGTATTGGGTCCGTCGCAGACGAGCGGCAGAGACGGGTGCCGAGTGGCTCGAGGACAAAGTTTGAGGTAGACGACTCCAGCGGCGGTGCTCGTACGGCACAAGCACACCACGGCTCCAGCTAGGCGAGCAGGTAGGCGAGCAGCAAGATGTACCGGTACATGCAGGAGTGCGCAAGCGCTCACCTCCTCCCCCCCTACAGGACATGTACCGGAACAGGCACGGTACCTGTGCGTACGTACCTCTTGTCTTGTTTTCTTCCTTATGATTTGGGACGAGTGGTTAGGTGCCAAGGTGGCTGCCCGGGAAGAATGGATGCGACCGCCAAGCGCGCGATTTGTGAGACTGCATGTATTATCTGCGACGTATCCGTGATGTGATGTTTTCGAGGACGAGGACGGGTAGGAGGAGCGCGTCACCGTCCGAAGCGTCAGGCGAACGAAGAGGGGGCAGACGGCAGGGTGCCCGAGCTGGTCTCGGGCTGGACGACCGCCTCCGTCGACCTCGGGGCCAGCGTCGGGGGGCGGGGGACGGTGAAGTCGTCGGGGCGAGGGGATGACGACGACGGACGAGACGAAGCAGCAGAGAATGACGTTCGTCGCACGAGCGGGGGCGGCCCGGGAAGGAGAGGGTGCAGAGGTGAAGAAGTTTGAGCGGCAAGGACGAAGACGACGGAGCTGGAAAAATCTGTTGTTGATCGGACGGCTTGTTAGATTCATGCGAGGCGGTGGGAAGAATGAAGGGAAAAAGGCAGCAGGCCAAGCGCTGCGGCCGCCGGGCCAGGGTAACGCTTGCTTGTATTACAAGGAGATGGACACACCGAAAGAAAGCACGACCAAGTCACCATTCGCACGAAGTGGAAGGAACCAGTTGTGATTTGCGAGAAACGAACCGGTACTAGATACCAGGTAGGCATGGCTCGACAGGTCAAGGCCCCATGTACCGGTACTCGAGCGCATAACAGAGGATCTCGAGCCCATCGGCGTCCTGGGAGTGACAGGTAGGTGTATACCTAAGTACATTAGTACCTAGCACTTACTTACAAGTCAGCATTCCGCACTCAGTACGGATACACAGTCAGCCGCACTACAGGTACCTAGGTATGAATGAGTGTACAGCACGGAGTACGTCCGGCTCGGAGGTCGTCCGGCACAAACTTGAACTTGCCACGCCCAATGATGCTGCCCGCGCTACTCCATTCTCGGTAATGACATGTGCAATGTCCAAGTATTAATTACAAGTTGGAGTGTGCATGCAACTATAAGTGCCACTGTTGACAAGCACAAGGCACGCCCGCCCGGGGTGGACGAGGCGTCGGCGTGTTAGCGGCGCATGTAGACGTAGGTACCGTTGGTGCCGAGTGGGTGGCTAGTGAGGGGGAGCAGGCGGCTTCATTCCAGATTAGGAAGCCAGCGGCCTGCCAGCATTGTCACTCATCTTCCGTCACTTGCGTGTGTATCCGTACCCGGTACGCTCGTAATTACCGCTCGTGCTCGTCAATCTCGTCCATAACTCACACGCAAATTGGCGGTAGGCATGCAAATGAGTGCAAGCAAGCACAAACCGTACGGTACATGTACTTGCATTCATGCAGAGTAGGTCACATGCGCGCACCCAGCACACTCGCTCCACGGCACGACGCCTACAATACGCAAGTAGATATACGATCACGGTGGGACGAGCATCCTGCGAGCGTGCGTGCATGCGTGCGTGCGTACCATGCTTGCGTGCGTACCATGCTTGCATGTGTGTACAAGTGCAGTACTTGCGAGGTATTTGGTGTAATTACATGGTGTCGTGCAATTCCAAGCACGCTTCCTATTATTAGGTCGGCAGCGCCGCAAATACGCGCAACCATAGCCGTGCAGGTGCAGTGCTTGCACGGTACCAGGAGCCACAGAGGATGGTTTGCGTGCTGTGCGTGCCCTTTTCCGCGGCGGAAAACGTCATCGCTGCCGGCAAAGACAGCGAGTGGCCTTTGCCACGACGCCATACGGCGCGGTTGCGTGCCAGTCATGTTTTCTCGCCATCCATGGCGTGCATGCGTACAGTATGTTTTCATTCATCGTCCCTCCTCGCGCCGACCGACGCCGACTCTCATCAAGGCCCCCCCCCCCTCTCGGTTTTGAGTTTGCTTGTGCATGCATCCCTGCGGAGCAGCGCGGCTCCAGGCGGTGACGGAGCGACGGCAGGGCCGCTCCCCAGGCACTTTATTGCTTTTTCCGCTTACTGCACAGCACTCCAAGTACGGCACTGCCAGTACTTTTGCTTCCTTTGTCTTCATCCATCCCCATCATGCCCCGTCATCGTACAAGTATGCATGTACTGTAGGTGGGCAACACGGTGGGTACAAGTATTACTGGTACAATTATCTGTACTACAGTATTATACTGTACGTGGACGTGCATATTCTGCAAGTTGAATAGGTCTGGCTCGTCGACGATGCCGACAGCCGCTCGGTGCCACTCCGCTCTGCATGGCCGTGTACTTGCTGTAAGCAAGCACATGTAAGTATTATTACTAGGTAAGTAAGTCCTGTACAGGTCCTGTATCCTGCCTTGCTCCCTCTCCCTTGCTACGTACCAATTTCCTAAGTAGGTAGTACGGAGAACTTACGGAGTACTCCGTAGCAGTCACCTACTTGTACTTAATACCGCTAGTAGCACGTACTTTTTAAGTATTTCCACTGTTCAGGCACTACGGAGTAATTACGGAGTATTACTACTGAAATACAAGTAATATACAGCAATACTACAAGCATATGCCAAGCAGTACCACAGAACCATGTTTGTGCTCCCCTGTCGGCGTTTGGGCCGACGGTACTCTGTACGGAGCACAGAGGTAGCAACAGTACTGTGCAAGTATTCCACACCAACACTTGCATGGGCACGCCTGGCGGGCGCACGTCCGGTACATACCTACGGAGTACCTACTTAGTAAGTACTTACTTACATGTAAGTACTTATGTACCCTGCGCCGGGTGCCGTTGCAGTGTCTGGCATTCATCTCCTCCTTCATTTTCCCCTCCTTCCTTTTCGTTGGTCGCTTCCCTCATGCTGGAACGAGAGTGCGAACACGGATTACCCCGAACGGATGCATCATGCCTCCTGGCTGCGTACCGTACGGGCACCTGCTCATCGGTGTATGCCTTGCCTGCCTTTTCAGCTGGCACTCCATCTCACCCTTCCGTACATGCACGCAGGTCATTCTTGATGGCCACGGCTCGCCCGCTCTCTCCCCCTCCCCCCTCCCTCCTGTTCGCGCCTCGTTGGAGAGCTTGGGCGCCTGCGGTTCGCATGGCTACCCGAATGGACGAGGCGTGCTTGTTAGCTCTGTTATCATCGCAGCTCGGAACGAGTGCGTTCGTGCAGCGGCACGCGAGCGACTTTGAGGCGCGGCCTGTCCGCTCTCGTGCCCCTCCTCACTGCCGCAACAGTTCCACGGTGCATTCTCGCACGCCGGGACATGTCCAGCTGCAGATGGATGTCCTCGTATCGTGCAGGTACAAGGTCGCCTCCATGCTACTGCTTACCATGTATTACGGAGTCCATGTGCGTGGTTGTACGACAAAATGCAGCAGGGCACCCAGCCAGCAGGAGTACGAGTCCTCCTACTGGGACGGAGTACTCCGTAGGACCAAGGTATGACGAGGACCAATGTAAGTACTCGGTACACCCACTTACTTAGCTGTACTGTACTCCGTGCATGTACAGTACTGTAGTTGTACCTGTACTGCGCTGCGCGTATTGCAAGTACTGTGGGTACTTTGTACCTATCGAGTACTTACTTGCAACATGTGCTTACTGGTGCTTGTGCACAGCCCAGTTGGACTGCTATTTTGGTCTCCGCCCCGTACCATCCACCCACCAGGTCGGTCTGTCCGTCCATCCATCCATCAGGTCCATCCGTCATGTCCATCGCCGTTTCGGACACCTTCATCAAGGCATCATTCATCCAGCTCCATCCATCAAGCCCATCGTGTTCAGTCTCATCCGTCAGGTCGTCATTCGGTTCCACAAAGTGAGCGGCTTGTGGAGGCCCGCCGGGTTTAGCTTCCTATTTAACTGTAAATGAGATTGTTTACACCGTAATTACATGTGCCATAATACGGAGTACTCTGCACTTGTACACATCGGTACCGTACCGAGCGCCCGTTGATCATTCCTACGCCGCTCGCGCTGCGTGCACGGTATTACCTGTGCAGTAAGTACATGTGCACGGAGTAGCTTACACGCGAGTACAAACAGACGTCTGTGTTCGGATTGATAAATGCCCGTGGCACCAACGGTTTACGGTGTCCCTCCACGTAGTTGTACGTACATGTACTTGTGCTCCGTATTTCGTAGTATTAGTGCTCCGAGGCACGGTACTGAAGGAGAAGCAGGCCAATATTTGGGTGCCATGATGATTACTGCAGTAGTACGGCACATGCCCAGTATGTACTGTTCTTGCATGTACAACTACATGGAACACTCCGTACATGTGCATTTGCTGTGCGCCGTGCCATCCGATAGCTTGTGATCAAGCACTGCGGAGCAAAAGTACTTGTAGTACTCCGTACTAATCACCACTCTGCGCCTGCTTACCTAGTACCTACTTACAGTAAATGTACTGTAGACACGTACTCCGTACAAGTACAACTACACCACGAGTATGCAAGCAAGTACAAGTGCCTGCGCCCTATTTGAAGGCTCTCCCAACAAATCTCCTGCGCGTCACCCTGCCGCAATCCTGTCTCGCAGTGAACCGCCCACTTCGTAAACAAGCAGTCGGATACGTAGTGCACGTTAATGCAGGCGCGTGCGCATGCAATGCGCTCATCGTACTGCTCGCAATGCTCGTATTGCGAGCGGTACCTGGTACATGTACCCCCGTATTACCTACCGTTCTGTTGTTCGGCCTTCTGCTCCGTACGGTTCTACCCATAGGGCATAGGAGCTCTACCTACTAATACTGTACAAGTACTTATACTTGCACGGAACAGAGTGGTATTACGTCTGGTCAGAGATGGGAACGGGACAACTCTACTGTACAGGAGGTATTACTGTACTAGGCACCTACTAAGTACGGTTGATATTCCGTGCGTGCATACGGAGTACTCCGTTAGTACTTACAGTATTACGCTGCACTTCTGCAGTATTACGGCAGCACTCGGTCATGTACGAGTAGCTCCACTTGCCAAGGTATTTCAGTGCACCCTTTCTACCATCCGAACGCAATGCTGGATGGCGACACCCACAAGCTCCCGCCTTGAGCCTTGCCCGCCGTCCGTCTCTGCCTCTGCATTCGAGCCTGTTGGGCCTAGAGCGAAGCAGCCGAAATGGGCAGGCAGGCGTCAAGCCGCGCAAGCGTCGTGGGGGGGCAGAGGAGGAGTAGTGGAAAAGATCAACCATAGGGCATCTACAGCGAGTGATATCTACGCGAACGACGATTCCCAGGTTGCATTTCATCTCTCATCTTGCCACATGTGCATGTGCTCCTCGTCCTCGTCCGGTCCTTGTACCTTTCTGCTTCCTCACCTTGTGCCCACATCAGCATTGGAAACAAGGTGACCAATCGCTCATCTGATTCATGCTCGTTCTTCATGCCTGACACCAGCATCGGCGGCAAAAAGCCTCTGGCGGGCCGCGTACACCAAAGGGCAGGCCGGTAAGGGTGGCCGTCGGAGAGTCTATCGGGTGGACAATCGTGTACAGTTTCCTCTACAAGCTATCAAACAGCCCCCTATTCAGTCGCTGCCGTGTCCCAGCCTTTGTTCTACTCCTATATGCAAAGCTGTTCGGAAACGCTGTTTCCCAGATCCAACTGGAGAAATGATGAATAAAAAGAAGGGAGAGCCATCGATGGTAGCTCCGTCATGACCCCAGGTACTCCAAACGAACGCCATTGCCCGCTCGCCAAGAGATTCCATGCAATGCCCACGTCTCGCGGCTGGCCCATGTCCCAGCTCCGCTCGCTCACCGGTTCATGTCCCATTGCGGCTTCAGCTGGTTATTCATGGCGGCGGCCGTGAAGACGGTGTCGCCCGGCAGCCGGCTGACGCGACCAGCTCCGCTGCGGATGGCACCCAGCTGCACGGCCGAGACGCCGCTCCGGTTGCTCCGGTTGCTCCGATTGCTCCTCTCGCTCCTGATGCTGCCGGCGTCGCTCATCGTGTCCGCGTCCCTGAACTTTTTGGGCGGGGCGAAGTCGAGGTTGGTAAAGGTCGCCGACTTGCGCAGCAGGTGCCTGTCTAGGGGTTAGCAACCGTCCGTTTGTCCGTTCGTCCGACGCGTCGGTCCACTTACGGGCTGGGCAGGACCGCCAGGTCGTCGTAGGAGGTGACGAGAGGCGACGCGGCCGGCACTCTGGGCTGGTACGGCCGTCTCTCGCCCAGGGGGCTCTGGCTGCGGCCGGCAACGTGGTCCCTGAACGTGTTCGGGGGCGCAAAGTCGGCAGCGTTGAGGAGGGCGAACGAGTCGTCTCGGAGCTTCGACGGCGTCGGCAGCGTGTTGAGGTCGGCCGGAGGTGGGAGGCGCTTCCTCGACGAACCGCGCATCTGGGCCGAGCTGGAGGAGCCTGGCCTCGGCGGGCCAAAGGCAGAGCCGGCGCGGGGCCGGCCACGGACTCCACCCGGAAGGCTCATGCCTCCGATGGATCCGGGGCCGCGAGGTCCTCGGCCGCCCGGGCCTCCGGGTCCGACCCGAGAGCGGGACGACGGGGGAGGCGTCATGGCGCGCCTCGTGACCGGCTGCGCGTAGGGCATGACGAAGGCGTTAGTGTCCACGTCGTAGTAGGCGGCATCGCCGAGGTAGCCGGCGTCATAATCGTCGTACGCCGCCTCGGCGGCAGGCATCGGGTGGTTGGGCATCGGCGGAGCAGGCTCCTTGGTCTCCTCAAAGTACTCCTTGTAGAAGGATCGAATGCGGTTTGCGCGGTACTCCGGATCCTCAGAGTCCGTCACCTCGTTCGGCGGGAGGGGTCGGACTCCGACCGAGACTCTCTTCGACTTTCGCGACGGAGCGGCGAGGCCCTTCCTCGGCTGCTGCTGCGGCTGCGGCTGCTGCTGGTAGTCGGGCGAGACCTGTCGCCGCCTGCCACGACCACGGGGTTCCTCCTCGTACCCGTCGTACTCCTGTCGCGTCCTCGTCTCGGGGTACTCCCCTTGAGATGCGTGGCCGGCTTGTGCGGGAGCAGAGTCGAAGGCGCGGGCATCGCCACGGATGGACGTCTGCGAGGCGACGGAGGGGAGGGGCTTGTCGAGTCCGAGGGCGGCAGCGGTCGTGTCGGGGCGAGGTTGGGAGCCGTCGTTGGCGGCGTACGCTCCGGCGGCGACGTTGTCCTGCGAGCGGTGCGAGAGGTTGGACTTGGCGAGGGGCAGGGGGGCGGAGCGGGAGGTGTTCAGAGTGTTGCTGCCGTCTCTGGTCGCGGGGGGCGACGGAACCTGCGGCATGTCGAAGCCGGGGCCGGCATTCATCGGAGCATCGGCCGGGTACGGCGCGTTGGCCATCTCGACGGCCGCAGGCTGAGGCTGGCGAGCGGGTTCCTTGACGTGCGCGGTGGCGGGGCGCTCGGGGGTCGCGAACGGGTTGTGGCGCTTGCTGTGCTCGGACGCCGAAGGCGAGATGGGCGACTTGGGAATCGAGTTCGTCCGAGGCGGAGGAGCGACGGATGCTCCGAAGGATCGATGGGTGGCGATGGATCCATGCCTGCTGGCGCCGAGGGCGGACGGGTCCCGGTTCGGGTTGAAGGACCTGACGGAGCCGGCCTCGCTGTTCACGTAATCCTTGACCAACCGATAGGGATCCTGCTCGTGCTGGTGAAAGGTACGGGCAAGCGTGTGGATCGAGTCCTGAGACTGGTGGGCGCCCGGGGGGAGCAGGTAGGGAGAATCCAGGTTCATGTCCATGGACAGCTGGCTAGGCTTGTGCGCTCCCTTCTCCGCTCCCAGGTTCTTTCGCCTGCCACTCTTCATGGGACCGTCGTCGAGGCCGAAATCGAGGCCCGTGGTGGAGTCTTTGGCATCTTCGATTCTCAGGCGACGGCCGGTCCTGCGATGGAGGTAGTAAAGAACGCCGACGATGGCGACGACGGGAATGCTGCCGCAGGTCAGTCACTCGTCTCCAAGGGGGAGAAGGAGACGGAGGGGAGACGGAGGGGGAGGGGAGGGGAGACGGAGGGGAAGGGGGGCGGGCCAAGGCCGCAGAGGAGCGGCAAACGGGGGCCCACGTACACGACTCCGAGGATGATGACCAAGTTGGTGATGTTCGTGGTGGCAGCAGGCGAGTCGCAGGCGGCGCCGAGGCAGTTGCGTCGCTGGACCGTCGCATCGGCCGCCGCCGGTTGCTCCTCTCGCCTGTGGGGAGGGAGCCCGATGAACATGTTCCACCACTCTCGTAGACAGCAATAGGTCCGAGAATTAGAAATGTCTCCTTGATTAAGCGGCAGGGCGCGTGTGGTCGGCTATCCAACGACGGAGTGGATGCCCTGTCGGGTGAAAAGAAGGTGTCGAACAGCGGAACATAAAAATATACAGCCGGGAAAGCAAGAGTGACGATGACGGTGTCGGCGTCGGCGTCGGTGTCGGTGGCGGTGACGCTTCGAGGGTAGGTAGGTCGGTTCCGGAGGGAGGGAGGTCCAAACAACACGGAAAGAATGCGTCAAACAAGGGGCAATGCAGTGCGGTGCAGGTCCGTCGGTTCGCGTCGTGCACGGGACGAACGTCAGTGTCCAAGGAGAGTCGTAAAGCGCAAATAATGAATGACGGAGAGCTTGACAATGAAGGAGCAAAACAGTGACGAATTGTCGTCGTCGACGCGAAGGACGCAGGTGTGCAAGCGACGTTGAGGAGAGGAAGGAAGAAGAGACGGGGGGTGGAAGAGGCGGGATCAGGTCTGCACGGTAGAACCAGCGAGCCAGCCCGCCAGGACTGGCTGGCCGGACGGACGCTGGCAGGACGGAGAGATTACAGGCGGTGGGGCGGCGAAGGGGGGACCCAGAAAGTACGGCAGATGGATACGTCGAGAGATGATAGGCCCAGGGCATCGAGGCTAGCACCAGGCGTCGTGGCAGCGAATGAGACAGCGCGGGAACGGCCTGACCGGGGGGGTCGGGAGGGGGGCCTGCTGGGTGAGTGGTGGGCGGCGGTGGACGAATATGGCGGACGATTGGCACTCCAGTCGGCGCAGGCGAAAGTGGTGAAACATAGGCATCAGCCAGGCCAACGTTGGCAGTGAGGAAAGACAGTGGACTGTTTTGGCCCGCAACCGACGAATGGTGCAACAATCCACCTGCACTCGACCACAGGAATAAGTTGATATTACCTGCCCACCCAACAGGTACAGCAAGTAAGTACACTCTGTGCGAAATACCTACCACTGCGTCCTGCTAGGCAGTAATTACCTAGTGCCGTAGGTGACTAGCAGCAATACCTAGCTAGTACATGTACTTGTTCTCGCGCGGCTGCATGCATTCATGTACAAGTCCACGTACATGTTGGCAAATACAGTATAGGCACCGTGCCCTGCTGATGTACTTACCTAGTACTGTACGGAGGACTCCATGCACTACTGTAATTAGGAGTGTTGCTCCTTATGACAAGGACGGACGGAGTTCAAGTACATGTGCGGAGTACGGAGTACTTACGTACACACGGCGTCCCAAGAATTGTATTCCATCCATACTGTACGGTCAAGCGCGCGCACAAGGTAATTACTTACTGTACCTGGACTCTGTAATTACTAGGTACGCAGTAAATGGTTGCACCACTCCTAAATACCCACTGTACAAGTATCAATACCAAGTGTGAACGGAGCACGGAGCACGGAGCACGGAGTATTTTAAGGTTAAGTACAGTACTGTACGGAGTATTACGGAGGACGGTACCTAGGTAATACCACCCAAGGCAGTAAGTACTGTAGTACTTGATATTCCTTGCACTGTACACTTTCAAGTGCATCTACCGGGTACCTACATGTATTATTACGTGTACTTACAGTACAGTATTAGTGCTCTTGTTGTGCATGTAGGATGGACGCATCGAGTCGGTGTGCAGAATTTGATCATGGACTTTTCAACAAGATGTCGATTCGGGGCGTACCATGCCGCGCAAACCAATCATACACATGCGTACGTATGCAACTACCAGGAGCGCACGCACTTTCAGTTGGGATTCGTCGGATACCAGGTGGCAGAACAACTAAGAAATAGTCGGGGCGCTGGATGAACCTTGAGGTGCCCGCGTGTGACCTACCAGGCACCACGGAGCAAGGTAAGAACAACGACGCAGTACTGTAAGTACTAAGTACTCCGTACTCCGCACTGTGTGTGCATGACGGCGTTCTAGGGAGAAGGGTGGAGGGGTTAGGGCTAGCGCTCGGGTTCCGAAAGCCTTCGAACGTCTGGAACCCGGCCAAGTGGCAGATGCTGCCGCCCTGGCCACGTTAGTAGACGGAACCTTGAACTCTGGTGTGCTCTGGTTCGGACCAACCAACGGCTCAGGTCAACGCCTTGGGCCAACGTCTTTTGACAAACGGCTCATTTGCAGAGACAAGTTCCAGCCGTGAGAAACAGCCTGCCGCGGGAGGCATGGAAAGCGGGCAAGGGGATTTCGGCGAGCACAGTGCAGCACAGTCCATGGTGGCCCGCCAAGGTGCACGTTCATGCCCTGCAGCCTGCAAGGTACTACATACAGTACCTGCGTACTAGCCTTTACGCAAGTTCACGTAGCGCATGGCGAATTCAGGTACAGTCCACAGTCGGTACTTGTACGTTGTACATGCTGCTCGTCGCATCCGTACCAGATTGTACGGTACGGCGCGGTCGAGCACGTACAGCAATTGCCGTAGGCAAGTGTACTTTGGAGCACGCCACTTCACGAGGGCGTACCTGCAGTAGTTTGAAGGCGCACACGTGTGTGCAGACTATCGGGACGGTGCATGCGTACATGTACTGTAATAATTAATGTACTACTACGGAGTACTCTGTACAGTAATCACAGCGCAGCCACGGAGTATACAGTAAGTACTTGCCTGCATTTCCGGCATTATAATCAACACTGCGACGCACGCAAACAAACAGCGGGCTCGCCGCCACCCTGCTACGACACCGCAAGCAAGGGGACGCAGGGGCATCGTGCGAAGGGCGCAACATGAGGTCCCAAGCAGGCTCGTGCTCCCGCCCAAGCGTGGCCCGAACGTGTGCATGTTTATTACTCGCACCGAAAGGAGGAGGAGGTGCCTGCACTTGGGAGCTGCCACTTGGGAGCTGCTGCCACTGTGCAGCGGTGCTGTGCTGCAACCCAGCAAGGAGTGCCACGGATTGATGGTGCGGCGCGATCACACGCTCGCACACACACGAGTTCTTGCCGCAACGCACGCGCGCAATCACATGGCAGCCATCTCGTCGCGTTGCAGCGCAGGATTGAGCAGCGAAGTGAGCAGGGGCTCCGGGGGCTTTCGAGGGGCCTGACGATGCAGGTACGCAGTGCGGCCGCAAGGGGTTGATTTTCCAGGCGGGGCGCCCCAAACGACAGCACGGTGCCAGGTCCGTCTGTTGGAGGCGGTCCAAACACGGCATCTACTTTTCACCTCGGAGACTGCGTTGAAAATACGTAGCTTCTGTCCATGCCCTCCTATGCGCACTGTGTCCATCGCATTTCGTCCCCTGGCGCTAGTCCCGGAATCCTTACGAAGTTAGGGCAGGCTGGGCGATGGCTGATGTTCCCCATCCTTTGCGGGTCTCCATCCGACTATTATTGCATGTTTGTTACACCTACGGAGTACTCCGTGCAACTAATTACAAGTACTCAAAGTGCTGTACATGTGCATGTATTTCACGCACAAGCACAAGCATACTTGTACGTGCTGCACTTGCCTGCACGATAGAGGAACTTGTGCTCAATTTGATGTGTAAATGAACATGTAAACTGATATCGTCCAGCAAGGTGCCGCACGTAGTTGTACCTGCACATTTGCTCGACTAGCATGCCCGTACTCCGCACCAAAGGGCAAGAACTTACTTCAGTACGGAGTACTTGTACTCGTCCTCACTCATTAAGCGCAAAAAATACACCGCACTGTCCATATACTTACATACTTACCGTACACCTAGGGGTGTACTTACAAGTACTGTACATGGAATTTCGGAGTAATAATACATGCGCACTTGGTCAATCAGTGCTTGGATTTGGGACGGACACTGAGAAACCATTGCGCGCTGCCTTCGAGACTTGACGTATTGTACGTTCAGTCCTGTGCGAGTACGGCAGCATGTCCCCGTGCACCTGCTGCTGCGTTCCCAGAGGCTACGGCCTCCTAACGGTAATACATGTGCACGTCCGAACAAAACTCAGTGGGTGCGTACTGTGGGACCCCGCTGTGCAAGTAAGCACTGTACTAACTTGTGAGTGCTGCGTAAGAACCAATACTGTACGGTAAGTATCCGTACAGTAATTTCCATACTCTGTACTATTGGCACATAAGTACCCCTACATGCAAGTACGGAGTAAGTACAGCATTCATCTTAGGCGCAAGTATGTAAGTACAGTGCAGGTGTACCTGTACTATGCTTACTCTGGTACGGCGTATTCAGTAAGTTCTTCGTACTGGGAGAAATCTCGCCGTTGGAGGAAGCTGTCTGTATTCCATTGCATGCAGTACAACAACAATAATACGAAACATATACAGCAATCACTCGGACCAACCTTGAATGAGCATGCACGTGAAGTCATGAACAGGCGTGCATGAAAGTATAAGACGCATGTACACAGAACGCACGTGCACTGTACGTCTGTTGTTTGCATCGTGCGTGCGTGCTTTGCGGTGCGTAGCAGCAGTCGACAGAACCGTACGGAGCACGAGCAGCAGTACGGAGTACCTACAGTACCTACTAGGTACCTACAGTACCTACTAGGTACCTACTACACCTACTATCCATCGTATTCCTGCGGGCAGATTGCGACAGGTAATAGTGCAAGTATGTAGCCGGCAGGTATTGGTGGAGAGCTACTCCGTACTGTAATTATAAGTAGTTGTTGTACTGTACATTGCACCTACGTGTAAGTTGATGCGGCGGCGGCGGAAAGTGAAAAATTACACCATCGACTTGGTTCTCCGACGCGAGAATAACGAATGCAAAAATAGGTCCATCCAGACGGCAACATCCCATGGAGATGATGCGAGCAGCTTGCGAACGAGCTGCGCGGTATGATATGAATGCAGAGTTCTTGCATGTACGAAGTACTTCTTGAGGACAGCACAGGCAAGTACTGATTACATGAAAGTTGGCACATGCTTGCATGGCGGGAGCTATAGATGCACAGGCAAGTACTGCGCTTGAAGTACATCCGCACGTCCGGAGTATTGTGCATGTATTTACAGTAGTATGTGCATTGCAGTAAGTAGTCAGCAATCGTCAACATGCACCTGCCATGCATACACGGCACGCATCTGCAGGAACGTTCCTTTGCATGCATTGTACATGTACAAGTAGGTGTACCTACGGATTGTGGCACTATAGGTGAACCTTTAATCAATACTTACCATATAGTACTTGTATTATACGAGTGCTCCGTACAACAAATGCTGTGGTAGCATTGCTTGTAAGTACTTATGTATACGAGTGCTCCGTACAACAAATGCTGTGGTAGCATTGCTTGTAAGTACTTATGTATACGAGTGAATATACTGTACTTGCCCCCTGTACGAGCACGGAATACAGTACTCGCAAGTACTAGGACATGCACAGTAAGTACACTTGCCTTGCAGTATTGCTCCGTCCACGTACATGCCTTCACCTACCCTACAGTTCAAGTAAGTACTCAAGCACAACATGTAGTACTGTACTCCGTACTCCGTACTTAGTTGCAAGTTGGTGTACAAGTTGGTGCACCAATACATGTACCTGCATGTACTTGCAGAAATTACAGCTGCTTGCAGCAGAAATCATGGACTGTGCAACAAAGTACTCGCACCAACAGATTCCGAAAATTACATGCTCTATTACTCCGCACAAGTACAGTATAGTGCTTAATCTGTTAATTACTCAATTACATGTACTTATCCGTAGTTGTACGTACAGCTACTCCGTAGTGAACGGAGTAATTAAGTACTTGTATGTGTACGGAGAACGCAATGAAGTACTTGTACGTGCAATCTGGAGTAATTAATTATATGTAAATATGGAGTAATTCTAGTTGAATTAAACGTAAGTAATTGTTCACCTAAACACAAGTATTGTAAGTACTTACTTAGAGGTACAGTACGGAGTAATTACAACGAATGTGACAAAGTACGGAGTCCATTAAGTATATTGAATCAAGAATGTTGCTATTTTGACCGCGGCCAGATGAAGGCAAGGTGCGCCATTTTTCACCCATTCGTGCTGCACTTCCCACAGGAACCCGCTCAGGTACTGTACTTACTGTACGGAGTACACTTCCCACACGAACCCACTCTGGTAAATTTCGCGCATGTACGGAGTACGGAGTAATACTGTAAATATAGTGTACTGTACTGTACTGCACGGAGTATTTGTACATGATGTTCATGTCAAGTCCGTCCGTACTCAAGGTATCCTGTCCAGTTTCATGCCCACTATACTTAATTATAACCCTCGTTGCCCCTTTGGCTCTGTGTTTCATCTGCACATGGTGAAATTGCTCAAGTCGCTAGACGTCAACTTTGTAACATACACTGGTACACTTTGTCAGGGTTGTTTTTAGTTTCTTACTCCTTCGCCGCTATGGCCGTACCATGGTAATGCCACTGCACAATCAATGCATGAACCAGCGCCTGCTGTACGGAGTACTCCGTACATGTACCTACAGGGTACAGTACTTACCTACCTGCAAGTAACAGGGGTGCACCAAGGCACTGAGCCTACCGCACACGAGCCACAGGCACTCGCGCTACTTGATACTAAAGGTATAGGCACAGGTAATGCAGGTACTGTGCTTACATGCAAGCAAGTACTCTTTACTGTAAGTGCAAGTACCATTGGTGCGAGGAGCCGCAACCATGGCTTGAGAAGTGGAGAGGCGTAGCCGTCTCCCACCCTGCAGTTGCCTGTTAGCAATACTTACTTACAAGTACGAATACTCCGTACTCTTCGTCCCAAGCGCTGAGTACTAGTTGATTAGTATGACCGTACTTGCAAGTAAGTCCTAGATTCAGGCAGTGATGCTCTGCTGCCATTGCGTCTGTCATTGCGTCTGTGCAGTACTTGTTATACCTGTGCAAGTAATAATAATTGCCCGTACTCACTGTGCAAGTACATGTATTAACAATAATGCTCCTCCTCAGCAAAGGGCCGTACTGTATATAAGTACAGACTACATGTACGGAGCAATGCAATCATTCACACGGCTTCATTGCCCATGCTCCATTCGTCTCTAGATGCTTCGAAATGCACCACCCCAGATCCTTCGCGTCGCCTGCCATGACCTCATCGTCGCTCAATCCATCACATCGCCTCCCCCTCTGCTCGAATCCGCATGCGGCGGCTGTGCTCGCTTGGACATGCATGTCCTCCTAGCTCGTTCTCGAGTCTGTCACCTTGTAAAACCCCGGCGCGAGCTCCAGCAGCCACCCTTTCTCGATCTTGGTCACGTCCCTGATAAACGTCTTCTCTCCCGTCTCCATGACCTCGTGAAAAATCACCCAGTCCGCCTTGCGGTTGAACATCAACGAGCTCGGGTGCGCCTGCAGCACCGTCCCGCCCTCGACGTTCCGGTACGTCCCGTCCGCCTGCATCCTCGCCGCGTGCGCAAAGTATCCCGACGTGAGGCACCGCCGGATCCGCTCCGCCTTCCGACCCTGGTCTGCCTCAGCCGCCGGCTGCCGTGACGCGGGCGACTCGTCGACGAATATGTTGAACCGCTCGAGGTAGCGCTTGAGCTGCGAGCGGATGCTGACGGCGCGCGTCATCGACTTGAAGTTGAGGTTGTTCTCCCGGCAGAAGCGAGCCTCTTTCCTGCCCGTCGTGACAAAGGCCGTGTACGCGTTGAGCAGCGTCAGGTGATCTCCCTCCTCGGCCGCGAACTTGCGGCGCGAGCTCTCCATCTGCTTCTGCTCGCCGTCGTGGTGGAACCAGACGCTGCCGCCGAGGCTCGTCATGGCTGCGATGGTGAGCATCTCGCCGAGGCAGTCAAACGATGGCGCCGACAGCAGCGTCTTGGCCATCATCGGCTCGACCGCCAGCTCCGCCATGCGAAACCCCAACGGGCGCGTGAGCTTGGCATAGTCGTCGAGGGCGCCGAGCGAGTAGAGAAGCTCGAGCGCCTTCGACATGAGCTCGGCCGGCGGCGGGGATAGGAAGTCAAACCGGACGACGTTGTCGATCCCCAGCGCCTTGAGCTGCAGCACCACCGGCCCCAGGTTGCTCCTCTGAAGCTCGGGCGGGTTGGCTTCGGGCAGCGCCTCGAACGCTTGCTGCGTGTAGAGCCGGAAGCACTTTCCGGGCCTCGTTCGTCCCGCTCGGCCTGCCCGCTGCGACGCCGACGCCTTGGAAACCGGTGCGGCCGTGAGCGTCTCTATCCCCGTCGTCGGGTTGTACGCGCGTAGCTTGACGAAGCCGCAGTCGACGACGTAGACGATGCCGTCGATGGTGACGGATGCCTCGGCGATGTTCGTCGAGCATATCACTTTCCGTGTTCCCTTGGGCGCCTTGTCGAAGACGTACATTTGCTGCTCCGTCGACAGCCCGGCGTACAGCGGCAGCGGTTGTATGGCACCGTACCTGCTGCCGGCCTGCGCCGCCCTCTCGGCAATCTCCTGCACGGCATGGTCGATCTCTTCCCTGCCGGTCAAGAAGACGAGAATGTCCCCGTCCCCCTCCTGGCTGTGGATGTCAAACACCGTCTCCACCGCCTTCTCGACGTAGTGCTCTGCCGGCGACTCGAGGTGCAGGATGTCGATGGGGTACGTCCTGCCCTCGAGGCTGACAATCTTCGCCGTCTCGTGCTTCTCCTCTCCACCCGCCCCCGGGGGGGCCGTCTCTTCCGTCGGCTGCGTGAAGAAGGAGAGAAACTCCTCCGCCTGCAGCGTGGCGCTGCTGATGATGAGCCGCAGATCGGGACGCTTTCTGCGGATCTTCTTGAGGAGGCCGAGCAGGATGTCCGTGCTGGTGGACCGCTCGTGCGCTTCGTCGACCATGATGACCGAGTACCGACTCAGCAGGGGGTCGACGAGAGCTTCCCTGATGAGTAGGCCGTCCGTCATGAACTTGACACGCGTCGCCGCCGAGGTGACATCTTCGAACCGGATCGAATAGCCGACCTCTTTGCCGACTTCGCATCCAACCTCCTCGGCAACGCGCAACGCCACCGTCGTTGCCGCGACGCGTCTAGGCTGTTCGGCCATGGTGGTTAGTCCGTGCTGCTCCCGCAACGGGGCACGATCGGGGGCGAGATACCTGCGTGACGCCGATGATCTTGCCATCCGAGCACCAGCCAGCGCGTTCGAGAAACTGGGGTATCTGTGTTGTTTTGCCCGAGCCCGTCTGGCCGATGACTATGGTGACGGGGTATGTCTCGACGACATACAGCAGGCTTTCGCGGTGCTTCGCTATCGGCAGCAGCGCTGCAGGTTTGTGCAGAGCTGGGATGAAAGCTGAGTCGATGTTGAAATCAGCCATGTTGACAAACGAGCTGGAGTCTGCTCCGCGGCCGCAGGGACACGCCAGTAGGCGGACACCATTCAACCATTCACCTGGAAGATATTTCGAAAATGCTACGTCCCGTTCTGTCGCATCACCTTGCGTCCGGTCAAGACTCGGTCATGACTTGTCAAGTCTGAACAGCAGATCATCACATGAATGTGAACGACAAAATCCAGTGAAAGTGAGCTACCCTAGACCCCACGCATCCACCACTCCTGTGGGGTCACGGCTCCGTGGCTGGGGATGTGGCGAACGTCATACTGCTGTGGCTTCGCCAGCACTTCATGCCATCCCTGGGCAGCAGCGTTCGTCGTCATTGGCGCGTTCGAGGACTAACCCCTCCCTAGTATCGATTGACAGTCATGGCCTGTCCGTCGAGGAAACCAGCGCTACGTATACGTAATCGTACATCGTCACCATCTGCTTCATTCAACCCTCCCACTTCCTCTCCATTTCCTATGAGCTTCGATGAACACAGCATACCCTTATTAAATCCCAGCAGCTCTTTGAAAAAAATGTCAACTGCAACGGAAACGGTATGTTTGCTTTCCCATCTTCCTTGACGCGAGATGCCCTGGCTGCTCCGACGTCACCCACTTGACCTTGGCCAACGCTGCATAGAACAAGCTCTCGACCGAGCTGGGTGCCGAGTCTCCAACCACTGCCAGGCCCCTCGAGCTGGATGATGATGACGTTCAAGAGACCGGCGTGATCGGCGCCGATGGCACGGCTGCGGCCGGGGCGGCCCAAGGGACCGTTGCTGCCGCGGCGTCGGCGTCGATTCAGCCAGCGACGTCAACTCAGCCAACGACATCGACTCAGCCCACGACATCGACTCAGCCCACGACAACGACTCAGTCCACGACATCGAATCAACCAACGACATCGACTCAGCCAATGACATCGAATCTGCCAACGACATCGACCGAGAGTGCCTTGCCCAATCCTCCTCGACGATCATCAGAGACGGAAAAGAGTTCGATGATGCTGAAAGAAGCCTTCCCCACCGTGGATGTTGCCATCATCAAGGCCGTTATCAGAGCTAGCGGCGGAAAAGTAGAGCCCGCTTTCAATGCACTGCTAGGTATGAAACGAAGGCGACGGAACTCGGCCGAACTAGACTGACTCCTTGCAGAGATGACGGATCCCGACGCGGCCAAGGACGAACCAGAGGACACCCCCCCTCCACAACCGCGGAGACCACAGGGACACACGCCCATGACGCAAGTCGAGGCGGATGAGCTATATGCCCGGCAGCTCGCCGAGCACTACGACAACGTCGGAGCGTACGAGGCTCGAACATCAAGCCGGTCCCGCTATGCCAGCCAGCCCCGAAGACGGTCGGATGACGACGAACGCGAGCACAGCTTCCTCGACGACGACCTCCCCGTCATCCGCGAGAACCTGCGCAAAGGCTTCGTAGAAACCCAGTCAAAGGTCAACGGGTGGATAACCAACCTGAGAAAGAAGTTCGAGGAGAACTTTGACGAGAGCGAGGAGCCCGTGCAGGGACAGGGTCAGCCGTTCCGTAGACAGCCAGAACCGAGTCGCAGGAGCGGTGACTACGAAAGATATGACGCTGACCCGCAGGTCCTGACCGACGATTTTGCCGGAATGAAATTCTCGGCCGACGGGAGTGAGTCCGGCGCGACAACGAGCCCTCGAAACATTCGCTGACACAGAACCCACAGCCCCCGTCAAGCGCCCGGTAAACCCTAGCCTGCACCGACCCCCACCGCCATCTTCGTCTCCCAGACCCGCCGATGGACGCCGCGTGGGCTTCAAGGAGGAGACCGAGGAGATCAACATGTACGAAACATCTCCCAAGATGGCACCGAAGAGCCCGCCGCCCTCCGTTAAGCCCAGCAAATGGCAGCCTCTGTCGGCGGTGCCGCCCACCCCCATCATCGATCACGATCCGTTCAGTCTCGGCGACAGCGACGATGAGAAGGAGACGAAAGACTCCAAGGAAAAGGAAAAGGAAACGGAAAAGGCCAAAGATTCCAAGCCAGATGTCGACGAAGACAAGCTGAAGAAGGCGGCGGCGGAGGCCATGTCCGACACAATCGTATCGCCGGCAAAGGGCGAGTCCTCGTCCGCAGCCAAGAGCTGAGCTGGCTAGGTAAGACCATGGATGGAGTTGGCGGAGGGATGGGATTTCAAATGTTTGCTCCGTGGTAGCGTTCGAGTGCTGCTTGAAAGTACATGCCCGTATCCGACCACTGCAGAAGCCGGGACCAAGAGTTGACTGGTAACGATGACACGTTCGAACTACCTCTCTGCCTCCAGTGCGGGCGTCTTGTACACCATCCCCGCGGGCACGCTGCCAAGTTATACCTGTCCAATATCGCGAGACGCCCGTCATCTCTAGCAGACGAACGTGGGCCCGGTAGCCACGAGTGGCGTCGACAAGTTCTTTTGACAAGTCAACGGTATCATCTTGGAGTACTGGGTTGTCATCGTGCTCCCTCCCTGTTGCAACATGTCGATGAATATATATGCCCAACAGCGGTGCGCCTTTTAGTAGATCATTGCGTATTCGTCAAACTCAATCAAGGACTTTTTCTCCTACAAACATGTGAAAAAGACTGATAACAAAACCCCGCACCCCGATCCAGGTGGTCATCATCAGCTGCCTTCCTGCACAGATTTGGGTGGCAGTTCGTGATGCAGGAGACGGTAAGCAGCCGCTATTGAGTTGAGTAACCGAAACTGACAGCAGCTTTGCCGGGAGCCATCACAAACCCTCAAAGCCAAAAATAATTTCACCAGCGGCGCTGTTCCCGTAGTCTACATGTCTATCGAGTCGTTAAAGCGAAGTATGCCGTGCTTCTTCAAGACGCCATCCACGCCCTTTGGTGGTCGCGGGAATGGGTTTGACAAGGGGTTGGAGTCGGGAGAATCCGTCGACTTGTCCATGACGAGCGCCAGCCCGTGCGACTTGATCGCGTCTACCAGCGCGGGCACCATCTCCTGCGAGCCGTCAGCATCGTGTCCAGGTTGATACGTCTTCGCAGAGCGAACTCTTACCAATAGGCGAGAATAACATATCAGCCCCATGAAATTGTTGCTCTGCGCGATTCGCACCACCTCCTTGATCGACGTGCCCTTCCTTCCGCCGGTTTGCAGCTTACCGGCACCGGAGAGCCCCTCTTCTCTGCCTAGCTCGTTGCAGAGGAAGACGGGGAAATTGGGCTGCTTCCAGTTCAGGGCGGTGCACAGCTGAGGATTGTAGCTGCTGAAGACCATGGAGCGGGCAACTTCAGGAGACTGGAATTGAGTCCTCTGGGCACGTGCATGGTCAAAGGCGACCGACAGAATGGCGTCGGCGAAGACGTTGACGTCGGGTGTCGGGCCGAGCGCCAAAGCGGCCTCCTCCTCCGGCGACGGGTACATGACCTGAAGGTTAACATTCACGCCGGGCGGGAGGACAGAGAGGGCTTCCCTGAGCGTGACGCCGGCCGTTCCCAGCACGTGGTAGACTTCGGCAATGTTCTCGGCCGTCTTCGACGACAGAGACGACAGCTGGGCGCGGCTCGTGCTTCGGGCCGTGACGGCCGAAAACTGCTCGAGCGACATCCGGCAAACGGGAACCTCGAGCCCACAACAGCCTATCGTCCACTGGGGCCACACGATGGGAACGCCGTCGCTCGTATTTTGGACAGAAAGCCTCACGTAGTCGCCGGAGAGACTCGACCCTGTGACGACGGCGCTTGTGGGCTGATTGAACTGGCTCGTCGCTTTCCAGTACGTTTCAAAGTCGGTAATCTCCAGCGGTTGACCCTTGAAAGGTTTGATGACCTGCGTGCGGAAGCTGATCTGACCAATGGCGCGCAGCCGGGGGTCGAACAGGGGGAGGCTGCAGCTGGAGCTGCCCTCTTGCGCCTTGAAGACGCTGGGCAGCACGACCGTCTTCGCGATGACCTTGGCGCCATAGGTGGGAAAGACGTCTAGATCGAGGGAGAAGGTGTCGAGGTTGTCGACTTGGAAGGAAACGATGCGCGTGTCCTCCTGGAAGGGTAGGATGATATTTTTGGGGATGAGATCAGAGACCTTGGAGGAAATGGTGAGGCGAGCGGCGGGATACTTTCCATCTTGAAAGAATATCAGCGGCTGCTCCTTGGTGTCCTCAAAGTTGATTTGCACCACAGTCTTGGTATCAAGGAAGTTGTGACCATATCGGCGAAGGGGGATGATGGGAGGTGGTAGCTCGAGAATGGGGATGGCATCGGCGTCAAGGGACATGGGGCCCGGGGCCGTGCTGGCGTCCAAGGGCGCAAGCGTCTGTGCCACGAGCGGGCTCATCCTGCTCTTCGGGTTGAAGGGCGTGAGGAGCTTCATGCATTCGAGATGGCCTTCCCATGCGGCGTAGTACATGGCCGGCAGATTTTTCTCGTCCACAATGT
Source organism: Drechmeria coniospora (assembly GCF_001625195.1). Classification (NCBI taxonomy): domain Eukaryota; kingdom Fungi; phylum Ascomycota; class Sordariomycetes; order Hypocreales; family Ophiocordycipitaceae; genus Drechmeria; species Drechmeria coniospora. The sequence goes on along the minus strand of NC_054389.1, from coordinate 10,820,880 downwards.
TGGCATCGACGCCGACCTTGAGCAAGGCCTGAAGACAGTCGACATTGCCTTCGCTGGCGGCGTGGACGAGAGGAGTCCAGCCGTAGAGCTTGTCGATCTGATCGAGATCGGCCCCGTACTGCTTCAGCAGCAGCAGCAGCTGCGACGTCTTCCCGGATCGGGCCACCAAGTGCTGCGGGTAGAGGCCTTCGGCATCCGCCACGATCTTGGCACCGTGCCTCAGCAGAAGCTCGACGACGGGCTCGGAGCCGTGTTCGCAGGCAAGATTGAGCGGGACATGATCCGAATCCGAGGCCGGGTCGATGCGTGCCGACCTGGCGAGAAGATGCTCTATGCAGTCGAGGTGGCCATGAATGATGGAGTGTATGAGAGGAGTGAAGTTGTCGTGGTCGATGAGGTTGATGGTGTCGGGACATGCTGCCAGGGTCAGCCACCAACGGAACACACACGGGGGCGCGACGGCAAGCCTCTCGGCTACATACCATCCAGCAGCACCTCGAGCATCCTCAGCCGGCCATGCAAGCTGGCATAGTGCAGGGGAACTCTTCCGTAGACGTCGGTGCGGTCGACGGCGACACCGGCGCCGAGCGCCCAATCCAAGACGTAGTGCTTGCCGTATATGGTCGCCTGGTGCAAGCAGTTGCGCTCGTTGATGTCGTCGTAGGAATGAAGATCGACGAGGCCCGTGTCGAGAAGGACTTGCAACGACGCCTGAGGAGCATCGTGAATGGCGGTCAGAAAGGTTCGGGTGATGCGGTCCGTGAGAGAATTGTCGCCATCGCTCAGGTCGCTCGCCGACTGCATCTTGGCGAGCAGGTCCCGCAGAGACTCGGCGTTTCCGGCAATGACGGTGTCGAGCAGCAGGGTATCCGCATCGCCCTCGTCGGTTCCCATGAAATGTTGGCTCGTCACGACGTGACCCGACTGGAAGTTGACCTGGATTCCATCCGACCAGGCGCCGAGTTCCTGCAAGCTCGTGGTGGCCTGATCCGAGAGCTCGCTAATGACGGTGGCGTTGAAGAACGGCTGGACCTCGACGGCCCTCGAGAGGTAGAGCTCCTTGGTCTTGGACTTTGACGTTTTATCCCACTTTTTCAAGATTTTGGAGAAGGCGGTGCCGTTGATCTCGACAAACTGCTGGAGCTTGCAGAGATCGGTGGCGAACTGCTGGAAGCCTTCCTCCAGCGTGGTGAACTTGGAGGAGCGCCTCGAGATGTCCTGGCGCGTCTGCAGCACCTTTTTCTTGTCGAGAAGAGTCTTTAGGCGAATTTTGAGCTAGATGGGCGTGAGCTGGGCGAGAACGCGGGAGAATCTTCCGGGCGAGGGGCCATCAGACCTCGGCTTCCTTTTGAAGATAAAAGGCATTCACTTTGTCGAGTTCACGTTCCTGCGCATGGCCTCAGCTTTGTCGACTCGTCGGATGAAGGGCATGAACGACGTGAGGGGCGAGGAGGGCGGACGTACGAGTTGGAAGAAGAAGGTGGCCTTGCTCGCCTGCAGTGCCGCTTGGGAGTCTGCAGGGGTGATGGAACGTTGCTGGACATCATTTTGGGCAGCCAGGGTCGGCGTCGCCGAGAGTCTCTTGATGAGCTGCAGGAGAAGAGCGTGTTAGTGGTACAAGCAAGGTTGGGCTCGGCATCGGTGGCACAACCGACCGTCGCCCGAGAGGGAGCCATGATGGCGTGCGCTGGCGGACAGATGCCCCATTCGACGCGAGACGGGGTGGCAACGGACCTTTTTCAGCGCCTTGTAGTTGACAAAACTGGCTGCATATTCAGGAACCTCGAGCTGACGCTTCTGAATTTGTTTGCCGAATTTCCTGCGACGGGGTAGAGGGAGAGGGGAAAGTCGTAAGCCCCAAGGTCGACACGAAGCCGGAGGCTCGGCGGAACGAGAGGGAAAGCGACTTACATGCTGAGCTCGGGGTCTCGGACGGCCGCGACAGCAATGTGGTGCGTGATTCAAGCGTTACGGAGCGAGAGCAGGCGACATTTATCCGGGGGAAGGGACGGAAAGGCCTTGTCCAGCGTCGTTGGGATTTCCAGCGATGAAATTGAGGGCAACGTACGCGGAATTCTCCGTACTCGTAGACGCAACCGAACAGCGATTGACGGTCTCCTTTCTTCCGGTACTTGGCACTCCGTCACATGAGGGTGACGCAGGACACGCGAGTGAGAGTCGGGGACTTTAGCTCATGGCCCAAGTGAAATGCGGATGGCGGGAAGCGCTCGGCTGGCGAATCAATGGTGCAGCGGTGCCCAGGATCGTCTGGCGCCGTGCCTGATTAGCAACATGTACTACCGGCCGGCATGCGAGCATGTACCAAGATTGGTACGAGTACGGAATAGGCACCAGAGAGTTGCGTTGCGATGCTCGTCCTTGGTAGGTTTCATGGCAGCCAGGCAGGCAAACAAACGTAGCCACGCTCAGGGCACGAGTACGTACCTTGAAGTGTCAGCGGTGCTCCGTTCAACCGGACGGAGCGCCGAGCTGCGGGCTGCAAGAGACGGATGCTCCGTCGAGGAACGCTGGTGTCGCGGCTATGCCTGTGCGTCAGGAGGAAGCGTGAGAGAGAAAGATGGAGCGTGAGAGTGACAGAGGTGAGTGAATGATGAGAGTGATTGAGGCGAGTGAGAGGCGAGCGAGCGAGTGAGAGAGATGGAGCCCAGGCGCGCGGGGGGTTGCTTGCTTAGGCGCGTGAATGTGCTTGTCCGTCTGTTGCTCGTTCTTGTACTGCTCCTGCTTGCCGAAGTAATGTTGCATCCGTTTCGCCTGCCTCTCAATGAATCAATGTGCCTGAGCCGCCAAGCACGAGTACGAGTTGTGAAGCAGGAATAACCAGCGTCGAGCACTGAAGGCTCCATGGTGAGGTAAGCGAAGTAAGTTTTAGGCCGACTTGAGCTACCAAGCTAACAGCCAGGCCGGCCAGCAAGTACATGTACGTACTTTACGAACCAACTCACGTACTGGTACTTGATGTGTGCCGCAAGTACGGAGGACTCTGTACTTGGACGCATCCAAGTTGCCTCGTGGGATTATTTCTCGTAGCACTATTATGCTCGTAGGAGTATATCTTATTCCATCTTTACAGTATTTTATCCATGAGGGCCGTCCATTACAATTTCGGAGTACGGAGTAATACTCCTGGCCACGACCTCAATTGTGGGGCTCATCGCGTGCGAGTATGAATATTATTGCAAGCACTTTGATTACTCGGAATTACCAAGTATTATTACTCGTGCGCCGCAACGAAAGCTGGTTCTCGTATGACCATGGAACCGGGTCATGCTTGGGTGCTATGGGAAACCCTTCCAAATAGTATATTCCGTACTCCGTACTCCGTACCTGCAAGAACTTCAGTACTGTAAGTAAGTAGGTGTACAAGTATGTACTGTACGGAGTACCGTCTGCACTATTAGCAGAACTTTGCCAACGGTAACGGGCGGGCAGCAATACCTTACCTCATCCCCGTTGGATGGCACGACGATCAGCACATGTACTTAACTTGCAAGTATTAATACCTTGCGAGCACCAGTTGCGCCGTACATACAGGTGTAGTCGAAAGCGTGTAATTCTCCGTACAGTACATGTCGTCACGTACTCCATCCGGAGTGCAGCAAGCAAGTATAAGAATAAATGAATCTTCTACCACTGTACATGTAAGTGATAACCTAGCATTTTTACTCCGGTCCCGTATGCGAGCACATGCATGTGCCTGTCCTGTCTTGTAGGTGTGCATGTGCTCGCTCTCAATCAACAGGTACCGTTTCAGGTTGCACTGTATCGGTACCTGCGGCGATGACCAAGCCCTCTGTATTTACATGCACTTACAAGAGCGATAAGTACTCCGTGCTTGTCGCACCGGGAGTCCGTCCGCAGCCAATTGTTGGTATGGATTCCATCCCGTGCTTCAGCGATAGGGCGTGTTTTGTCATGGACATTGAAAGCAGGTGGTGGTGTTGGCTGCCATCTGCTCGGCTACGTCAACGAGCATACGAGCAGACATGCCAGTGATGACGCGTGTATTGCAAAGACGGGAAATGGCCCTCTCGTTGACATGTGAACCAGGACTTGCCTTTGACCTGGGCAAATTGATACGTGCCCTGTCCGGTTGGCTGGTGCTCAACCATGGATGTATCACGGGTGCGGATGCACGGGCACAGGAAGCCAGCTGAACGTGACGATACAGTACGGAGAAGCGAGCTCATACTTGTGCATGCCCCCCCCCCCCCCCCCCCCAAATGATGCACACATATATACTACAGACTTGTACTGCGTCGTCTGCCTACGCACGAAACGTTTCTGCCGTGACACGAGAGAGGGGGAAAGGGGGAAAAGAAAGGTCGTGTGCTCGTGATGGCAACCTGAACAGCGGAAAAACATCATGCGCCTTTGTACGGGTATTTGAGGGCCGACAGTTCCTTCTCTGGGTCCACGCCACCCATGACAACCTTGGAGACGCACACGACGGCAAGGACCATGACCGGCAGGTTGCCCATGCCGACCCAGCCGAAGGCGTCGGCGCCGCGACCGGTGACCAACCCAAGCAAGGCCAGCATCAGCACGAGACCGAGGTTCAGGTACGGAAGGTACAGGTCCAGCGGCGACCCGCCGTCTCGGAGAGCCAGGGAAGCATCGCGGGCCTGCCGTCTCCCCCCCGTCCGCAGCCGGAGGCGCGCGTCCTCGGTCGCGGCCCGGACGTCCTCCCTGCGGGACCAGGCATCGAGCGGGGCGATTCCCGTGACCGTCGGCGGCAGCCGATGCAGCAGATAGGCGGTGGAGAGGAGCGAGGACAGGCTCAGGAGGGCGAGCAGCGCCGTCGGCGGCCGAAAGACAAGCGGCAGGTAGGGGAGCGTCGTCATCAGGGGCAGGGCGAGGAGGGCGAGGCGGAACTGCTCGTTGCGGGCCGTGTTTTGCGCCGCGAGGAGGGCTATCAGCTGTTCCTGCTCTGGCCTTTCGTGTCAGCGAGCAAGCGAGCGAGCGAGATAGAAAAGGACGACGAGGAGGGAAGGGTGCCTGCGGGCGAACCTTGCTCGTCGATGGCTGTCGGCTCTGCGTCGGATCCGGAATCGGCGTCGCCGCTGGGATAGCGGAACGCGCGACGCACGCGGGCGCCTGTGCGTTGGACGTCTGCCATGCTGGAGGCTTGGGCGGACGGCGTTGGGAACTCTTGTCCCTCGAGGCGTTTGTTTGATGATGAAGAAGGCGGCGAGAAACGACTGCATCCACGGATTGCCAGTGCCTCGTCAGTGGTGCAGCAGCACCTTTGCGCTTCGCGTTTCAGGCACCGCGTACATTACCAGTAGCCTGTACGGAGTAGGTGAGCACTGGAACGCGAGAGGCAGTGGCGGCGGCATGACGCCACAGCGTAGCGGCACGCGAGCGAGTCCCTGAGGGCGGTGCCGCTAGCGCTGGTGGCTCCCTCTGCGCCTGTCGGTCAGGCCAACGTCGGTTCATTCGACCCCCTCCAGCTACCCACCGGGCCACCGTAGACGGCTGACTACAGTGCTGGCCGTTGGGGGTCCATCAAAAACCTCCCACCTCCGATCGGCGTCCACCAGCAACGCAACACCAGACGGCGCCATGCTATCGCGAGCGATCCAACGGAGGCTCGAGGCCTCGCTGCCGAGATGCAAACCCCATGCGCCGTCGTCCTCCCGAGGCACCGGCCAACGACGGTGGCTGACGCCGGCGCCGAAGAAAGGCGACGGTCCGCTCATGTCTCGGCGTGCCGACCGCGAACTACCAGGTGCGTTCGACCACGACCGCTCCGACGTCTGACGATGCATCTTCCTTCCCCCATCTCGGCTGACGGTGCCCGCCGAGACAGACATCAAGCAGGTACGCTTCCGATGGGGCCGTAGCCTACCCCTCTTCCTCGGCATCGTCGCCCTCTCGTCGCTCGCCATCTTCAACTACCAAAAGTCGTCGTCGCCCATCGTCTCCTCGACGCTCTACGCGCTGCGAACCTCGCCCCGGGCGCGGGCGCTCCTCGGCGATGACATCTACTTCAAGCACCAGATCCCCTGGATCCGCGGCGAGATGAACCAGCTGCAGGGCCGCATCAACATCTACTTTACCGTTCGTGGCAACCGCGCCAGCGCGACCATGCGCTTTGCCAGCCACCGACCCTCGAGCCGCTCCCTCTTCGAGACGACCGAGTGGAGCCTCACCATGGACGGCTCCGGCGAGCGCATCGACTTGCTCGACGGTCGGGACCCCTTCCGAGGCTTGCTCGGCGACGACGCCGCTTCGCTGCCGGAGCTCGACGAGGAGCATGGGCCGTCGTCGGCGTCGACGAGGGGCTTCAGGCAGCAGGGCGCTCTGAACAAGTAGCCGCTCGACGGGTGGACGTCGGGAAGCCGTCGCCGTGACGCGCCGGCAGAAGGGGCGTGGTGGAGGGAGCGTGGCGGAGAGGGCGTGAACTTGTCGGTTTCAACTCGGCCGGTCGTCGCCGCGCCACGCCGTGAAGCCAACCAAAAAAATACATGTGTACAGTAGCAAGGGTGCCCATCTCTCATCGTACATGTGCATGCCCGCTCTTGGAGACGTCGTCCCGTCGTCCCGGCCTCCCCTCCTCCCCGCGCTCCCCTCCTCTCGGTGCTCCCCTGCCTGCGACGAGAGAGGCTGGGCTCAGAGCTCGGCCGTCTTCGCCTGCCGTTGGGCCTTCATGTCTAGATGGCTCAGCCGAGCGGCCTCGAGCTGCGCGTCCGCATCCGGTTGCCTCTCCCCGAGCTCCCTCAGCGCCTTCTCCCTGTGCGGCAGCGCGGGCGCCTTCCGCTTCTTCGAATCCTGCAGCTTGACGAGCCGTCCCTTGGGCCCCGGCACGGCGCCGCTGACCAGCACGACGCCCAGCTCGTTGTCGACCTGGAGCACCTTGAGGTTCTGCACCGTCACCCACTCGTTGCCCATGCGGCCCGGCATCTTCTTGCCCGGCATGACGCGGCTGCCGCTGCCCTGCGAGGGACCTGTCGTGCCGATCGTTCGGTGGTTCTTGGAGTTTCCGTGCGAGGCGCCCTGGCCCTTGAAGCCGTGCCGTTTCATGCCGCCGGCGAAGCCCATGCCGCGGGACCGTGCTCGCACGTCGACGTACTGGCCGAGCTGGAACCAGTCCGGCAGCAGCTGGGCACCGACGGGCAGCAGGCCCTTGTCATCCCGGACCTTGAACTCGCCGAGCTTGCTCTTGGGGGCGATGCCCTTGGCTTCGTAGTAGCCGAGCAGGGGGCTCGTGACGTTGCGACCGGCCCTCGTGCCGGAGCCGACCTGGACGGCCCAGTACCCGTGCTGCTCCCGCGTCTTGTTGGCAATCACCTGCACCTGGTCGAGCTGGAGGACGGTGCAAGGGGTGCGGGTCTTGCCGACAAAGAGGCTCGTCATGCCCTTTTTCGTCGCCAGCACGCCCGCCCGCAGAGGTGTCGTGTTCTCCCTGCGCTTGAGGGCCGCCGCGGGGCCGGTGGTGAGGGCCGGGAGCCCAGAGTTGACCTGGTTGAAGCGGCGGTGCTTGGAGCGAGGAGGAACCGTCGACCAGCCGTTGTGCACGCCGCGGCTGGGAGGTGCCGTCCTGAGCTGTGGAAGGATGAGCCGTCGGGCTGCGCCCTGGGGGAGAATGGCCGACGGCCGGGGGAGGGCCACTCGTATCGGTAGACGAGGCGCCATGACCGGCCTCGATTCTGCGCTGATGCGATGCCGCGTGTGAGGGAGGGAGACGTTGCTGGATGAAGCTTCCCACCTCGTCGTCCTGGACCGCTTGAAATTTTGGGGACGTGCCTGGTTGGCGGCTCGATCGCTCAGTGGCAGCCACCCCGGCTGCAAGCCAGCGAGTATTACTTACTTACTTGGTCTGTGAGAGGCACGGGTATTCTGCGGCCCGGTAAGTGGGTCGCACTGAGCACCTCTAGGGTAGGTCGATTGACATGGCAGATTTTGGCATCGGACGACGACCAACGGACGGCCAAGCGTCGAGCTCCAACACTCTGAAGAAACGCCTCTGAAATGGCAATGAAGAATTGAAACGTGGTATGAACGGGAGTCTCGTATCGGGCTGCCATTGCCGCCGCAGATAACATAATTAACATAATGCCATGAGCCCCCCCCCCTTGGAGATGGTGTACATGTACGTCTGGAGGCTACATGCCCGGACCTCTTCCGCCGATGCCGCTTCCCATCTCATTGATGCTCGTCCCCTTGATCTTGTGATCTCCCGGCTGAGCGGCCGCCTCGTACAGGATGTTTGTCGGCGCCTTTCCGAGCCGCGTCCATTCGCCCTTGAAGCCGACGTAGCTGATGCGCGAGACCTCTTCCTCGCCGCCGCCGAAATTGTCGACGAAGAACAGTCCCAGCTGCTGCACCTTGCCGAAGAGGGCGCGCTTGACGGGGATCTCCTGCACATCCGAAGTCTGCGAGAGCTCCAGCTTCTGCACCGGCTCCATCTCTTCCGCCGACGAAAAGTCGAGGTCCGCCCGGTTGATGTACAGGTGCAGCGTCCGCGGCGCGCTGGCCGAGGGCGACGTCCGCAGCAGGATCGAGTGGAGCTTGACTTGGGCCGTGAAGCTGCAGCAGGGTGTAAACGTGGAGCTCTCTGTTCCTCACCAAGCTCACCTCCATCGACCATGGTGCATGGCATGGATGCATGGCTTGGCTCGAGCTTGTGGCACGAGACACTTACGGCACTGTCATGAGCAGCTGCTCATCCGCATCGCTCTCCAACTCTGGCTCGATCTGCAACCGCTCCGTCCACGTCTTCTTCACCACAGCCTTGCCCGCGTCTCTCCGCGACTCGTTGAGCGTCGTGATTTCGTCAAAGTTGATTTGTTCGTAGAGAGATGACTGCAGCGCCGGCGTCACGTCGTCCGAGTGGTCATGGTCATGGTCATGCCCGTCGTCGTGGCCGTGGCTGGCGTGCTCAGCATGGCGATGTGACATTGAGAACAGAAGCTTGACCGAATGGCTGGACCCGGTCAAGAAAGAGATTTCTAGCCGAGCCGTGCCTGCTCTTGTGCCTTTGTTCAAGTTGGGAACGCAACTATTACGTAGTTCTCGCCGCTGGACGAAGACTGGAGCGTCGAGGACGCTATCGGTGGGGAGGGAACCTGCCCCGCTTACGTCCAGTGCTCGACCCCTAGACTGGGACTGTGGCCCTGACGGGGTACGCAAGTACTTACTTGCGCCCGTCACAACTCACTGACAAACACCACTACGAAGACGGGACCAATAGTGCCGGTGGATGGAGAATATGTCGCTTTCTCTGAAATAACATTGAGTTTGTGCTATGCTCCTCCCCCGAAACTCTCCAGAATAGGATAGAAGAGGCCGGCACGAAGACGTTTGAACGAGCAGGCGAGGCCATGGTCATCGGAAGCCGCTCTTCCGTCTACCCTTCTTCACCTTCTTCCTGTCTCCAAACAGACCCGACACAGGTTGGCTCATGGTCACCGAGGGCCCAGCTTCCCTTTGCGTCTGCGACGACTCGGGCATTGCCTGCTGGCTGGACATGGCATACCCCGGCGGCGGCATCCTTGGGAGGCTGGCATCCTGGCTTGCGCCTTCGCTGCCAGGGAAGCCCTGCCCCCTAAACGCCGGCCGCTTGATCTTCTCTGACTGGGCTTTTCGCTTGGCCTCGAACCTCTGCAGCCGCTGCTTGGCGTCGCGGAATCTCTCGCTCGACGCCGCCGCCACGCTCGACACATATCCCTGCGTATCGATACCGCGCTCCGTGGGCCAGTACGACAGCAAGGCCGATGGCTTCGCAGAAAACCCCGTACCTGACTCTAGCGACGGCATGAGAAGCCTCAGCCGCTGGAGGCAAGCATCCTCCGACTCGGATGGTGTGGTGATCGTCGATGCGGGGCGGGTCGGGGATGACGATGCTATCCTCGGGTTGGACGGAGCGTGCGAGGCGGCCGAATCGTTGCCAGTCTTTAGACCCTCGGCGTCGGAACCACGCGGTCCAAAGAGCGGCACATCTTGCACCGCCATCCCGTAGCTTTGAAGAAACTCGTCCCCGGCAAGCTCGGCGATCCAGGCCTTGAAGACTTGCTGCGTCTCGTCCGGCAATGTATCTCGCACAGGATCGAGCCAAAGGCGTGTGAGCTCTTCCCGCAGAGCTGACAGCGTGACGAAAGCGTCTCGTGCCGATTCGGGAGAGCGCTTGCGAAGCGGCGTGACCACCAGTTTCCCGTCAGACTTATTGAGGAATCGCTTCACATCTTCTTCCATGCCGTTGTCGGCCGCTTCGTACGCCGCAGGGTCTTCAAGCTCGGCTGCCACCTCGGCCCTGCAGCAAGTTAGTCGCCGGCCTCTGTCCGTGCTCGGGAGGGAGGTATTGTTGGAGCATACCATGTCATCAGGGGTAGGCGGCCCTCCAGCAATCCTCTCTTGGCGGCCGCATCCAAAGCGTCGAACAGATTAGCGGGCAAACCCAGCTCGCCCTGAGCGGTGATCCGATCAAGTTTTGCGGAAAGCATGGGCACGAAGCGATTCATCAGAGGGAGGGGGACAGGCCGTGGCGAGGATGAGACCGGCACCGCAACGGACTGCTGCTTCTCCTGCTGCTCTTCATTTTGGCTCAACTCTTCGTCCGTATCCATTTCCTTGAGAAGTGAATTCATGACTTCCTCCGACATGCCATCGGGAACCATGAATGTTTCCCCCACGTGGCGCAAGAAAAACTTTCGTTTTTTCTTCCAACGTCGATTCTGTTCGCTCTTCGACCACCCCACACGCGTCGTTGGCAGCGTCAGCTCGAGGGCTGGATCGCTGGAGGAGGCGCAGATGCCATAGCGCACACCGAGGTCTTCCCCCAAGACTGTAACTTGGTAAAATTTGGCGTCACTTTGCATGTAATTTGATCCCGGACCTCTCCGGGACGACCCGGGACCCCGTTCGAGCCTCGCCGGATGAACTTGAACCAGCCGGGCACGAGCACGCTCATGACCGCCGGGTAGCTGTGTGATATGCCGGTGCCACTGGGGTAGCATGGTGACCGGCGAAACGCTAAACCAGTAAACGGCGAGTTGGGCTACTTCCGGGATATATGTAAACGCCATCGTGGTGTGCAGATCATCGTGGGACGCGCGAGACAGGGATAACCGTATGCCGTCCTGTACCGTGCCGATGTGCGTGCACGACAGCAACATGGTCGGTTTCGAGGAGGCTTCTAATGATCTTCCTCGACCAGCAAGGTCTACCCAGATCAATCGCTGTGTGGTGAGAAAAAACACATGGTTTCCGTTCAACGGGCTTTTTTGGACGTCAAGAATCTGGTCGGCGCGTGTCCGCGACGCCAACAGCACGTTCAGGCCGGGAAGTGACATGTGCGATTCAAGATCCAATATTTCAAAGCGCTCCGAATTCCACACAAGGAGATGCCGCGACGGGCTGGCAGTCGTTCCCATGGTTCCCTCGCGATTCGCGGGAGCATGAAATGTGTCGTCGGCCTGAGCGCCTCCAACAAAGATCATTCCATGCCTCCCAGCTGGATAGCTCGGAAACGATGGAATTCCACCAAGCAAGCCTTCGGAGAGGTGCCCGCACTTGTGCTGGACCAGACGCATCGTCTTCCTAACTGTACCCGACGAGCCGACAACATTCCAGATGCTCCAGTACCCGGACTCGTCGATAGCGCCTAGTTGATTGGGACGTCCACTGACAGCCGGATTGAAGGTCATGTCGGCAAACAAGTTTCCGCCAGTCTGGCGGTGATGAAGCGTTACCAGGGGATTTGGGTTGATGAACGACGGCCCTTCCGCAGGAAATCCAGTCGTTTCGGCTCCGAGAACTGGCACCGGATTGTATTCAGGTCGAAGGATGGCGATTGATGTTGCTTTCTGTACAAGCAGCCATCGAATGGAGTCGTGTTGCGAAATGTACTTGACGAACCTGATCTGCAAGATGGGCGTTGGGTCGCACATCCAGGTCGTCTCCTCCTCGCGGTGGATGGGATCAACGACCGATAGGTTCAACAGAACATCCTCGCTCGCCCCCCACTGCCACTGGGACTCGTCTATTCGAGCCAGCCGCAGTTGCTGTCCCGAGGTGCCTGTGGCGACCGCTAGCAAAGGCGTGCTTCGCGGCGTCGCATGGTCTGTCAGATCAGTCATCTGTCCTATCGCAAGAACGTGTCTCCGATCCGTGGAATCCTCGACCGGGTCGAACTTTTCTTCCTTGAGCAATTCTCGGATGGAAGGATCGCCCATGAAGGCCTCGGGATGGGTTTTGAACAGCCATCTACGCTGGAGCCGGCGTTCGTTCCATAGATGAGACGTCGGGACAGGGGTTGGTGGATTGGACGGCGGATAGAGCTCTGCCGACGAGCCGATGATGTTGAAACGCAGTGCTGCAAAGTCAAAGGTTAGAAAGAGACGACATGCGCAAGAGATGAGCGGTATCGACGTACGAGGCCCAGTAAGCCTGCTTGTGTGCAGTAGGCCTGGGCCATCCTGAGGACGTTTGGCGGGGACGTATGTCAAAATGCCGGGATGGCCATAGTTTATGTTGAAAAGCCCGCGGTCAGCCATTTGGACCAAGCAAGGAATTCCAAAATGCCAAAAACGTGACGGTCGTTGGCCGCTTCATGTCGAGTCGAATGTGTCTGTTGAACGCAGCAGAGATGTGACGGGAGCCCTAATTTCTGCATTCATCAAGCGTTCATCATGAGAGAAAGCCGGATGAATGTGGAAATTTCTTCAACACCGTTGCCTGGAATTAATTTTTGAGCCTTGATGAAGGCTGGTTGAATCCATTCGTCAACCTCATTTGAATCGAGCTTGGCCTTGCAGCTCTGGGCCGTGTTCACGTGACTACAAGTTATCCGTCTTGAATAATCGAGTAATTAAGTACGGCGTTATATTGTTTTCTCGTCAGGGTACTGAGTACTAATTACAGGACGGAGTACTCCGCACCTGTGCAGTACTGGTACTTACTAGAGCGTCGACCACTAACACTGACGAATCCACAGTCGACCCAGCAACAAGCACGGCCCAGGTAAACACACAGGTGATGGAAATCGAAGACGCTGAGGAGCGAGCGCGACACTCCTCACTCTTGATTGAACACACGCGACACCGCAGCACCACACGCTCTATCGCACCCGTATTGGAAATGTCCACCGCCTTTGAACCTTCCCGCTCTACCGGCCTCGGCCGCCAGTCTATGGCACCGGTGGCACTGTCTGGTGCAGACTCGCTGCCGAGCGTCAAATTTGGCTTCGACGAGCTGCGCGACCGCATGGCCAAGTTCAGCGCCAAGTTTGACGCTTTTATCGAGCAAGGACGCAAACGTGTACTGGAGGAGCGCAACCAGTTTCGCATGAACATCGCCGAGCTTCAAGGTCAGCACACCTGCCTGCCGACCCAAGAGAGGGTCGGGTACTGACACCGAAACGACAGAGGACCAGCGCATGAAGAAGAAGGAGATTGAAATCGTTCAGTTGAAAACGTCGACTCATCAGCAAACGGTGGAAAAGGAAGAAGCCGAAACGCGCGAGATGGAAGCGGCCATCGCCTCGCTCGCCTCCCAGCGGGACGATCATGCGACGACACGAGACAAGCTCAAGAAACAAATCGAACAGACACAAGCCGAGATAGAGTCTCGTCTCGCTGCCCAGCGCGCCTTTGCGGCCCGACAGGAAGCGCAGTCGCGGTTCAATGTTCCCGAGCTGGACTTTTGGATCACCAACTTGTGTCTGAGGATCGAGGGCGCCGGGCAGGACGATCGGCTCAAGTTCGTCTACAGCCACATCGACGAGAAGAACTGGGAGAGGGAGGCTTGGTTCGAGCTAGTGACGAGCTCGAGGGACTACGACGTGAAGCATTGCCGGCCGAAGCTGGACCGGGATGCCGTGGAGAAGGTGCTAGAGAGGGTGAACGAGTCGAGAGAGCTGGTGGTGCTTCTCAAGGGCATGCGGGAACTGTTTGTCGAGGCTATGAGGTCGTAACATGAAGCCTGCACGCTGAATTTTTTGAATGATGGGCATCGGCACCGCATGGGTGCATCACGTTTCGCATGCAGCCAAACTTGCCCCATCTCGCAACCGATCACTGAGCGAGCCCGGAAAGAGGTTGAGATTATGGACACATCAGGGGCCTCGAATCTACTACTTTTTTTGTGACTGCTTGATTTACTCTTGACATGGGCTTGCAACCGCCCTCTCGTCAGTACGAGCAGATAGTCATAGCCATTGATAGAAGAATCGCGTCTGGTGCGCGTCACTCACTCACTGCTACAGTGCTACTACTATAAGATCATACGCCAAACCCCACCACCACGACCTACTGTAAATGTAGCCTGTAGGTACTTACCACCGACACAACCACCACCAGCACCGCCCGAAAAGCCCATCCCAATCCCATGAGGCTCGACTTGCCACTTCTCTCCCCCGCTCGTTCGCCATGCCCGAATCCGAGAAGCGCGTCGCGGCGCAGCAAGCCGTAGACATTCTCCACGAGATTTCCACAATATTGGTGCGTCCCTCCCCTTCCCTTCACAGTCTGTTTGTGCGCCGACCCTGATTCGATGCTGACCGTCGATTGCTTCAGAATTGTCGCCTCGATCGCCAGACACTGTCCATCTGCATATCCATGATCGAGCGCGGCGTCCACCCCGAGGCACTGGCTGTGAGCTACACCCGCCTGCACCGGCGTTGGTGGGAGTCGATACTGACCCTCGATTCTCCCGTAGCATGTCATCAAGGAGCTGCGTCAGGAGGCGGCACACCAGGTTGGCCAAGACGCCGCTTCCAGGTAGTGTCAGGCTGGATTTGAGTGCCTACACGTTGCCACCGGCGCATGGAGTTTAATGGAGTCGGCGTTGGATGCAGCAAATGATTGGTTGCTATAGATGATTTCCCTCCATATTTTAATGCCTCGACAAGTGAGCATGAATTGATCATGTATCCAGAAATGACAGTGCACTCAGAATCGCTATACCCGCTTGCTCTGCAACCAAAATAAACACGAAATTTTCGAAACCACGCGAGAAATCGCGCCCCTCGCACCCTGATTTGTCCGACGCTGCAGGATGGCGAGCCCAAAGGCGGACTGGCAATCGTCCCAAGGAGTCCAACGCGGACGATGGGGGGGGGGGGGGGGGGATCATCTGTGGCCGATGAGAACGATCTCGTCTTCATCGTCGTCCTCGTCGTCCTCAATCTCCGGAAGCCCGTCACTCTCGTCGTCCGACTCCCGGTCGTCGCTCGAGTCATCCTCTTCTTCCTCCACGTTGCCTCTCCAGAAGCCGAAAATATCGTCGTCCGAGTCCACATCGGCAGGAACGGAATTCAAGTACGGCTCCATGCTCGAGGTCAGAGGCGACATGGAGCGGGCGGTCCTGTCCGGGACGTGGTGCTGAAACTCGACGCCGTGCGACGAGTGCCGTCGTCTGCTGGCGACCCAAGCCACCGCGCGGGCATCTGCGACATTCATAACCTGCCGCGTAGAATCGTGCGGCAGCTGCGGCGCGGCGGCAGCTGCCGAAGCCGATGTCCCGGAAGCCGAGGGGAACTCTTGGCTGTCTTCGCCATGTATCTGAAGCTCTACGGTATTGTAGGACCGGCAGATCGAGCATTTGAGTCCTAACCAGTGATAGGGAACGGTGCACTTCCCGGAGCAGTCGTTGCATAAAACGGTCGCTTTCGTGTCTCGAAACTCCGGGGGCATGGGTTGACTTTGGATGGCCACGTCCAAGTTGCGGAACTGCGTCTCCATGTTGGCCAGGCTTTTGTTGCAGATGGGACATTTGTACGACACCCTCATGTGTTGCTCGTAGCATTTCTTATGGATGCTGTGACCGCAAGGCATGAAGACGACGGGTCTCGGCGACGTAAACATGTACTCGCCGCAGATTGGACAGTCACAGTCCGTCGAGCGCTCGATGCATTTGTGGGAGCTTTCGATCGACGTTGTGATGCAAGCACGGCACGTCTGTTCCGCGTCAGCGCCGCCCCGTCAACGGCCGGCCAGCCAGCCAGCCAGCCAGCAGCAGCAGCAGCACATGTGCACTCACCTTGCAGTGGAAGAAGTCCTTGCCAAGACCCCAGCCCCTGCGACAGATGCCGCAATCGTTGCAGTGATAGATGGGCTTGCTCGGTCGATTCTCCCACAGCTTGCAAATGTGGCAGTAGTAGAGGGCGGCAATCTCGCCGCAGCTCACGCAGACATCCGACGCCGGCTGAGGGGTTGCGCAGAGCATGCAGAGCATGTTTTTCGTATCCTTGCGAATCAAGTTGTGGTCCTCGTGAGCATCGTGGCAGAAGCGGCAGGTATACCACTTGCTGCAGATGGAACATTGCAGCTTCACGTTGCGCTCGTAATGCTGGCATCCAAGCGGACGACGGACGTCGGGCGGTGTCGAGGGCGCCGTCGTCGGCGTCTCGTTTCCCGGCGTCTTGGGCTGGCGGATCGGCGCATACGTCGGCGCCATGTCGGCCTCGGTCAAGAAATACTTTCGAGAGGCAGAGTCGCCCAGCTGCCCGTTCCAGAACTTGAGCGACTCCAGCGGCCCCGAGGAAGCAAGATGCTCGTACGCCTGCCCCGTCGGCTCGCTTCGTTCGGGCGTCGCTTTGCTGTGGAAGCCGACCTGAGAGGCGCGGTACTTTTCCAGCAGGATGTCGTGCATCAGCCTGGCCTTGTCGGAGTGGGGGATATCTCGGGCGTTGATGGCCTGGATCCGCGCTCTGAGCTCATGCATGCCGTCATCCTCGGGAATGGCCGCACGGGCCTTCTTGGGGACCAAGGGAAAGCCAAGATGATCTAGAGGAGCATCTTCTATCGACGGGCTGGCCCCGAGGTCCCCAACTCTCGTCTCGTCCGTCGACGTGCTGAGGGGTCTGGAGCGGGGTGTCTGGGGGGGGGTGGCGATGGCGTCAGGGGTCGCCTCCTGCGGAGCAGGTGCGGTGGCTGCGGGCTCTGCAGGTTCGGCGGACTCTGCAGACTCGTCTTCGGCGGTGAAGGCCGACAGAGATATCTCCGAAAATCGTCGTGCGTGGCGCAGTACAGGGTTGATGATGAATTCGGAGACGAGAGATGACATTGGGCCGCCAGAAGCCGGCCAACACCGGAATGACCTTGATATTACCTACGATGACACACCTGGGACAGTGAGGGGTGCGCGAAGGATCGCCTTCGTTTCGCAAGTGCCGCAATACTATCTCGCTGCGATGGGGAAGAGGAAGGCTGTCGACATCACTGATAGATTGACTCGAGGTGGTGGGTGCGAAGGGGAAGAAGCCGATGCTCGGGATGAGAAGGAGCGGATTGATGTTCCGTATTATTATGGTACGAATTGATTTGGGATGACATAAGGCGCTAGTGAAGGTGAATTGGATGCGCCATCAATCACATGCTGCGTGCGCCGGTAACTAGTACGGCCGGCCTGGGCTGCCTGAAAGCGTGCACGACCTGGCCTTGAACAGAAGCAACCAAGAGCGTCACGTGAAAGAATGGCAGTAGCAGGAGCTACATGCTCTTAATACCCCAATACCATTTGGGTCTTGTCTACAGCACTCCGTGCAGCAACGCATTAGCATTAGCCCTTCACTCACGCGCATGTACTTATTTATGGTTGGTAAGTGCTCCGCACCCGTTGATGTTCCACCCATCGCAACGATTTGTTCACCGTTACGGGCTGCCCGCTCGTACGGAGGAGTGCTCGGACTCATACTTTGTAGGCCGTTCATGTTAGCCAAGGTACCGATTACTGCATGTGGTGTTTGTAGGTGAGGAGACAGGTAGTTGTACTAACCTGGTTAGCATTGGAGAAGCAGGCGGCGAGGGAGAGAGACATCTCGAGTCATTGACCGCCAACATTTGCATTGATGAACCACGACCATCACGCCGATGCCACGGGCCGTTCCGTGACCGCCAGGCTTCAGCGACCTCGCCGCAGGTACTCGGTTGGGCATGTGGCAGGCGGGCGCGTGTCGTATGCCGAAGATGCTGCCACTCACTGGTTCCCGAGAAGGCCTGTCCGAGTAGTTTCGTTCAATTCCTCGGGTATAGCCAGGAACAAGACCACGAACAAGATGGCGAAACCGGCATTGGAAAGAATGGCCGACCATTGCCCGTCCAAACCTTTTCCTGTCGGTAATGCTCGCTGGAGAACTCTCGCCAGTCATGCGTCGACAGGATATCGCATCATCCTGTTATGGCAACGACGGGCATAAGAACTCGCCGTTCTGAAGTGCCGTTCCGTAGCGTTACCATCCTCCTGTGGCGGTTGGCCGTGGAAGTCGTGCCCTCTGGGAAATTGTCATGTGGAATAAAAATCGAAAGGCACCAGCGCAGACGTTCGATGCTCGTCTGACCACCCCCGGCCAATACGACACCGTACCTTGGCCTGGGTCGCTACTCGCCACGCTCGATGGCCAAGGCTAGCGGAGAAAATGGGTGCACACTTGTAAGTACGTGTACAGTACTTGCAGTAGTTGTATAAGCACACAGCACCCTACTTGCACTGTATACAAGTGCTTTATGTACAATACTTATACTGTAAGTAGGTGTACTCCGTACATTACTAGTGTAGATGTACTTACTGCATTACCTAGGTAGTTGTACGGAGTTCTTGTCCGCGTGTATACCCAGTAATGCTTACAGGTACTTACTTGCATGTACTGTACAGTTAGCATTAATTATAGTACCTCACGTGTATGCTCTCGCACATGTATGCGTTAGTACTTACAGTATGCAGTGGGCCATCGTGGTGTTTATTTCCGCGGCCCGGATCCAAATATTTTCTCGGTCGGAGACTGGGGTATTGTTTGGCAGGGGGGCCAGCTGTAATATACTGTGTAATTACTCCGTAATGTACTTACGGAGCATGACTTGTTGGCAAGAACGCAACGCCAAGTATCGACACGCCCTTGTGTGCTCATACAAAAACCCGTAGCTCCTACCTACATTCTCACAGCACCTTGGACACGAACCCTTGGCAAGGAACACGTTTCTATATTGGCCAGTCGGGAACTAGGAGCACGCACTGTAGGCTTGCACATATATGCACATATATGCCAGGTAGTATGTAAGGTGTACTTACAGTAGGTAGACAGACTAGCACGAGTGGTTGTGTGCACCTCCAGATGGGTACTAGAGGGTACCTCTGCGCATGTACTCCTTACGCAACGTCAGAATCTCTGTACCGACACGACAGGTACATGCACCTAGTGACGTGCACATCTATCCACATGTACAACCAGGCCCAGCGTGCACCAGCAAAATATGCTTCCCACTTTGACTAGTACTGACTGTATCCGAGATGACCTAGGATGAGGAAAGAGAGACAATCAAGCATCCGAACTCGCAATAAAGACGCAGTTCATCTTTAGAACCTATCCGCAGCAATGCGACGATTCCGGCCTGCCCGGTTCCTCGAAGTGCAGCCGAGTATGGAGTACTTACGGCGTGCCTGCTCCATATTACTCTCGGAATAAGTACACGAACGGGTGTACCTGCAGGTACCTGGGGAATGGAAGGGGGACAGATTTACAGGGAGAAATCGCCCTAGCAGGGGATGTGGCGTGGCCGTGGCTGGCTCCCAGTGGCCTCTAGCGAGGGGAAGCCACAGGCATTTTGACGTGTTCATCGCCTCGGTGGAGCCAACGCCCGGTCCGGCAAGCTACCGCGAACAAGGGCATAGGTGGCATTTTATTGAAGCTGAGCTGCATTCGGCCTTTTCGTATTTCGTCCAAGGGGCCACCATTGTCAGCACCGCGATCCTCCCCCAGCCGACAACCCTTCGCCCTCATATCCCGCCTCGTCCTTCTTTCAACTCACTCCAGAATTGTATTTTCCTCCTCGCAAGCTTCTTTTTATTCTTCCCTCCCCGTGGCCCAAGCCCCAAGCCCGTGACTTTGACTGACTGTCGGCTTGTCGAGCCGCGCGTCGAGTCCCGTCACGTCGTAACGAAGAATCGGGGCTGTTGGCCATTTGGGTATTTCAACTCCCAATTCTTGTTTCCTCCCGAGCCACATCTGCGTCCGTCGTGCCTTGCCGCTTTTTTCACCCTTCTCTTCCCCTTTCGTTTTTCATCTTTGCTACGTCGGCGAGGGCCTGGTGACCTCCCCCCCCAGTTGCTCCCACAATCCGCTCTCATGGCTGGCGACAAAGCCGCCGCCTCGGGCGTCGAAGTCGGCAACGGGATCAGGCACCGACCCGTTGCCGGGCCGCACACGTCCCCGAGCACCGAATCAACCCAGCCGGAAGACAACAAGAAGCTCGTCAAGAAGGTGCGTGTGGCAAGCGTCGGCTCCGAGACCTGGCCCTCTGACCGTCCGCAGGAAGCATCCTTGATCGAGTCCGTGGTCGAGTGGGAGCACATTTTCGCCCCCATCCTCTTCACCGTCCTCGCTTTCGCCACCCGGCTGTGGAAAATTGGCATCAGCAACGTCGTGACCTGGGACGAGGCCCAGTAAGCTCCCCTCCCCACCCCCCGGGCTTGGCCCCCCCCCCGATGCTCATGGACGCTGACGTCGCCACGTGCAGCTTTGGCAAGTTCGGAAGCCACTACATCAAGCGTGAATACTACTTCGATGTCCATCCCCCGCTGGGCAAGATGCTCGTCGGCCTGTCCGGGGTTCTGGCCGGCTACAACGGCACGTTCGATTTCAAATCTGGCGAAAAGTATCCCGAGGAAATCGACTACACCTTCATGCGTGCCTTCAACGCCTGCTTCGGCGCCCTGTGCATCCCGATGGCCTACTACACTGCTCGTGCCCTCAACTTCCGCCGACCGACGGTATGGCTCATCACGCTCATGGTGCTCTGCGAGAATTCCTACACAACCATCAGCCGCTTCATTCTCTTGGATTCGATGCTGCTCTGCGGCACCGTCGGCACCGTGCTTTGCTGGGCCAAGTTCCACAGCCATCGCCGCAACAGCTTCGAGCCGGAGTGGTTCTTCTGGCTTTTCATGACGGGCGTATGCATCGGCTGCGTCTGCAGCGTCAAGCTCGTCGGCCTCTTCGTCACCGCCATGGTCGGTGTCTACACCATCGAGGACCTGTGGACCAAGTTTGGCGACACGAAAATGCCTGTCGTGAGTGCCGCGTCGTACCTCCCCTCCCGGAGCTCGCCCCTCGCTGACTCGCTTGCCAGACGGAACTTTGCGCCCACCTCGTCAGTCGTGTCGTCGGTCTCATCGTCGTTCCCTTCCTCATCTACCTCCTGTCCTTTGCCCTCCACTTCGCCATCCTCAGCAACTCCGGCCCCGGCGATGCGCAGATGAGCTCTCTGTTCCAGGCAAACCTGAACGGCACCGACGTCGGCATGGATGCCCCCCTCGAAATCGCCATGGGTTCGCGCGTGACGCTCAAGAACATGGGATACGGCGGTGGCCTGCTCCACTCGCACGTCCAGACCTACCCGGAGGGCTCGCATCAGCAGCAGGTTACTTGCTACCACCACAAGGATGCCAACAACGACTGGTTCTTCATCCCCATCCGTACCGATCCGCCTTACATCCACGAGTCCGACGATCCACCCCGCTTTCTCGCCGACGGCACCATCACTCGCCTCATCCACACACAGACGGGACGAAACCTGCACTCGCACGACATCGCCGCGCCCGTCACCAAGAGCGACAAGGAGGTCTCGAGCTACGGAAACATGACCATCGGCGACGACAAGGACAACTGGAAGATCGAGGTCATCAGCGATGTCGCGTCCCGGAACCGCAACAGGATTCGCACATTGACCACGGCCTTCCGCCTGCGCCACACCCAACTCGGCTGCTACCTTCGCGCCGGCAACAAGAACTTGCCTCAGTGGGGCTTCCGGCAGATTGAGGTTACCTGCACGATGGATCAGAACCCTCGCGACACCTACACGCATTGGAACGTCGAATCCCACTGGAACGATAAGCGTAGGCCCCCCCCCCTCCCCCCGCGCGCGCTCGGCCGGGACCGTGGTTCGCGCACCGCAGCTGACAAGTTTCTTCCTAGTGCCCGCGGGTAACCCCGGCGTGTACAAGTCGCCGTTCTTCCACGACTTCATCCATCTCAACGTGGCCATGATGACGTCGAACAACGCCTTGGTTCCCGACCCCGACAAGCAGGACGACCTGGCTTCCAAATGGTGGCAGTGGCCCTTCCTGCACGTCGGCCTCCGCATGTGCGCCTGGGACGAGCACACGATCAAGTACTACCTCCTCGGTAACCCGTCCATCTACTGGGGCACCACGGCCGCCCTCGGCGTCGTGGGACTCGTCATTGCCTGCTACCTGGTGCGGTGGCAGCGCGGCTTCACCGACCTGAGCGAGGAGGAGCTGGACCAGATTCACTTCTCGGGCATCTATCCCGTCATCGGATGGTTCCTGCACTACCTTCCCTTTGTCATCATGGCTCGCGTCACCTACGTCCATCACTACTATCCGGCCCTGTACTTTGCCATCCTCGCCTTTGGCTTCCTCGTCGATTGGTTTTCGAGGAACCGCAACGCGACGGTCCAAGCCGCCGTGTACGGCACCCTGTACACGCTCGTCATCGGCCTCTACATTCTTTTCATCCCCATCAGCTGGGGCATGACGGGCTCGAACAAGGAATACAGCTACCTGATGTGGTTCAAGAACTGGAACATCAGCGACTAACCGCGTCTCTCGCGCGTCGGAGAGGAGACGTGGACATGGACACGCGGGACCTTGGCGTGCAGGTTTCATTTGAAGGTGAGCGAAGTTGTCGCCATTCCCGACCATGGCGAGCGTTGCTCCCTTGCGCACCGCGGCGATGCATGTACTTGTACGAATCTAGGCATGCCATGTCACGGGAATCTGCTCCCTTTGAAGCTTGGGCTGGGAGTGTACAAAAATTGAGGGTGGGCCTCGGAAAAGAGGTAGACAGCCCAGAAGGTAGACTTTCGGTCTAATGCAACCACGATCGTTCCCTTTGTAGAGTCATCGATGCGCCGGGCCGGCGTGAATGCGCTGCACGTGATGGATTACCGCACCGCTCGACTAACGTATGATGAAAGGGGGGGGGGGAAGCGCTGTGGTGGTGTACTGTAGGGTATCATGCAGAAACGTCGGCGAAACGTTGCAGGCAGGTCAGGGCGGGTCGGTGCGCTCTCCGCCTCCCGTCAACAGCAGCCACCGGCGACGGCCTTGTTGGCATCGCTGTTCAACCGGACCTGGCGGTTCCCTCCGGCACCAGGCCCCTTGACGCCTGATCTCCTGTCGTTCAGATCGTACTTGCCGGCTTGAATGTTCTGGTATATGCTTTCGGCGACCCTCATGAAAGCCTTCTCGACGTTCTCGCCGCTCTTGGCGCTCGTTTCGACGTACTCCATTATGCCGTTCCTCCTCGCCCACTCCTCGGCCTCCTCCCTCGTCACCTCCCGCTTGTTCTCCTCCTGCTGCGTCAGGTCGGCCTTGTTCCCGACGAGTACGACGACGATGTCGGGCTCGGCAATCTGGCGCAGGTCGTTGAGCCAATCGGTGGCGTGCTGGAAGGTCTGCTTCCGCGAGAGGTCGAAGACGAGGAGGGCGCCGCTGGCGCCGCGAAAGTAGGACCGCGTGACGGACTTGTACGTCTCCTGGCCGGCCGTGTCCCAGAGACTGAGCTTCATATGCTTCTGGGGCTTGTGGCTCGTGTCGCGGGGCGGTTCGGGCAGGCCATCGCTGGCAGCCGCCGACACGGCGGCGGCGGCGCTCGAGGGAGGGGAGGCCTTTGAATGGGGCGGGCCGACGGGGACGATGCGGGAGCCGAACTCAACGCCGATGGTGACGTCGTGATGGGGCGTGAAGCGGCCCTCGCAGAGGCGGATCGTGAGGCTGGACTTTCCGCATCCCGAGTCGCCGATGCAGACGAGCTTGGCGATGAAGTCCCACGGCGTCGACGCCATCGGGCCTGGCAAGGCGGCGAGATGTGTCCAAGCGGGCTGCCTGCGACGAAATCGCCGAGGGCGTCGTGGACGAGACGGTCGGAGGAGGGCCGGGAGAGGTTCTGCGAGGGCTCGCGTAGGAAATATTGGCGCCTGTCGTCGTCGGGCGGCGGTGGATGAGGCGTGGTGTCCAACCGGCAGAGGACAAAACACAAAGTGATGCTAGCCAAAATCCGCCTACAGGTGGGTACGGGGGGGGAGCGATGGGAGTTGAAAGAAGGGTAGGGGGGGCTCAAGCAAAGCAATGCGAATGGGATGGCTGGATGAGGTCGGCTGGCAGACAGAGGATGGGCTTGTTCCTGGAATTGCATGCATGTACGGATACAGGCGTTCGTATTACTACAGGTAGAGTCGATACAAGTCACGGGCGACGAACTGGCTATGATGGGCGATGACAATGCGGGCCTCTCATGCTGTTGGAGGACCGTCCGCTGTGGGTTCCGTTCCGGTTCCAACTTCAGGGAGGATTGACCCAAGACTGGCTGCGGAGCACTACCTAGAAGGTACCTCCAGCACTGTACTTGCTTTCAGCACCTACTGTACAGTGCTAGTTAGACTCTAGTACAACTACTACTCCGTACTAGAGGTACTGTACCACGTAGTCTGTCCAGCATCTTGTCCTGTTCAACCTGGCATTGACGGCTGGGGCTTGCTCGTTCCAGATACGGCCTACCTACTGCTATAATGCTACCTACTGTACGTGACCCGACAATGATTTGGGTGCCCACGGCTGAGCAAGGAGCGGATATTGTAGATGCTAGGTATGGAGGATTACTTCCTGCACGCAAGTATATGTAATTGTGAGTGTATGTGTACCAAGGTACTAACGGTAACTTGAAGTGTAGGTACGGTAACTTGAACGTGCATGTACTGTAAGCGCACAAGCAAGTACTCCATACTCCGCACAAGTAGTGGAATTTTCTAGTCCATGTACATTCCTGAGAGCATCGTGCTGTAATACCGAGCACATGTGCCTGGAAAGTGTGGCGGCCTCACGCTCGTTGTCATCAAGGCCTTGAGGTCACTAGCGGATTCTGCCCAGTGGTTGGCTCGATCCGCATCCGTCCGCGGTGGGAGAGAACCCCGCACAGCACAGCGCACCGGTGCGGCATCCCTGGTAGCAAGGTGCCGCAGCACAGGCTGCAGGCCTGTCCGTTCAGCGCCCGGGCGCCCGCTTGACCGTCGTAGGAGCCCTGAACGGGGTCCCTCGCGCGCCGTATTCAGGTGGGACCTGTTCGCGTGCAGCCAGCCTCGGCGGCCATCATTGGGCCTCGTTCTGCCTGATGATGGAGCGGTCACTTGCTCAAGGCAGCTCATGTCGCATGACCTGGGCCTAGTCGTACCTAAGTACCTAGTACCTACTGCCCTACCTAGTACCTACTACCACCAGCACCGACGACCGAAGTCGGTGCCTATCGCTTAGTGCCAAGGTGCCGTCTGCACTGCACTGCCTGCACCAGGTCCTCCCACCGCCTCTTCCCGCACAACATCATCTCGTTCACGCAACCGATGATCCTGTCGGCCTGTTCGTGACACTCAATCTTACCATCGCCACCCGGCATCCGACATCCAGCGTACAACATCCCCATCAGCATCCCCTCCAACATCCCCTCCAGCATTCCCTTCCAACATCCCCATCCCCCCCCCTCCCCGGATATCCCCACCTTCCGGCAAGCTTGCGGGGAACGACGAGCGGGCGACCATCATCGACGGCAGCGTGCATTCGTCATCGGCAAACGCTGCCTGCCCGGCGCTCCATCACAACCGGCCCTTTCTCATCCCGTCGTCGCCCGCCATCCGTTCTGCCTCGGCGTAGCCGCGCCACGCTCGACGTGAGGTGCGGTTGGTGAAGGCACGGGGGGGCACCATGTTTTCGGAATGTGCGTCTGACGAGCCTGCTTCCCCGCCGCCGCCGTTCCCTCCCCTAACAATGCCGCAGACGCCTCGCGGTTCCTGGCACAGTCGCAGTCGAGGCTGTCCACCTTTGCCGGCCAAAACGACAACGAGAGCGGCGCTCGGGCGGGCGACGGACCGTCATCCCGCCCCGGCCGAAGCCCGCGAGATGCCGGCTTCAGAGGGCCGGCGCCGAATAGGTCGTTTCTGTCGCGCGCCTACGGGCCGAGCCCTTATCGACAGAACGGCAGCGGCTCTCGATTCAGCAACCTCGCCTTCGCGTCCCCGCCGTCGGACGACGCCCCCCTCTTTCACAACACGCTCGACGAGTTCCGGGAGGACGACGAGGAGCGCGAGCGGGAAGCCGCCGACCTCTTCGCCCTGCAGCGGTCACGACGTGTCGCCGCCGCGAGCAAGCTCGCCGAGAGCGCCGAGTCGGTCGACAGTCGGACCTCGTTCGACGACGGCACCGGCGACGACGTCGAGCACGAGCACCGGCACCGCCCGTACAGGCAACCCGGCATGGACCGGGGCATCAACAGCAGCTGGCACGGCGCCAGGAGCCCGCGCCGACCTCGCGTCGTGCGCGACGCCTTGCCGGAGGAGGACGAGGGGGTGCCGCCGCCGCCTGTCGGCGATGGCGGCAACGGCAAGCTCGTCGACGTCGGCTTGAGCTCCCAGGAAGACGGCGACGAGGACCCCCCCGAGTCCTTGCTCGGCGGCGAGGCGCCCACGGACGCGAGCCCCCCGCCGTTTCAGCAGTTCGCGCCGCGTTCCGAACGGATGCCCTTCATGGCCCGGAGATCGTCCGGCAGCGAATCGGACGTGAGCAGCGTCAGGAGGCAGGACCCGGCAGAGTTTGAGCCGGCCCAAGCCGGGAACCTGCCGCCGACCGACGGCGAGCTCTTCCGGCACGATCCCTTCTTCGCCTGGATCTTCCTCATCAGCTTCGCCGGCATGATGTCGACCTTTGTCCTCGTCTGGCTGCACACGTGGCCGCGGAAGAGCCCCGTCGGCGACACCATCTACACGACGCTGCAGAAGTCGTTCGACATGCTCGTCGTCGACACCGTCGTCGCCGTCCTGGTCTCCTTCGTCTGGCTCGCCGCCTTGCGTTCCTTCGTCCGGCCGCTGGTCAGCGTCATCCTCGTCGCCGTCCCCGTCGTCATGCTCTCCTTCTCCCTCTACTCCTTCGTCTCCTCCTTCAAGGGCCGGACGCATGGCTCGAGCCTGCAGGACGGCGTCATGCGATGCGTCTCCCTCTTCCCCGCCGCCGCCTGCGTCCTCTGGCTCTGGCTCGTCGTCAAGGGACGCAAGGCCATCCAGCAGGCCATCGAGATCCTGCAGTTCTCCTCCAAGATCCTCGCCCAGAACCCGGGCCTGCTCCTCGTCGGCTTCGGCACCCTCGCCCTCATCGTCGCTTGGACCTGGGCCTGGCTGGTCATGTTCACCCGCGTCTTCATGGGCGGCTACTTCTCCAAGTCGCTCGTCCGCTTCGTCATCCGCCTGTCGAGCTGGTGGCTCGGCGCCGCCTTCGTCTTCATGTACCTCTGGACCCTTTCCGTCATCAACGCCGTCCACCGGGCGACGACGGCCGCGACCGTCTCGCAGTGGTACTTCCATCGCAACGCCGCCCCCGCCACGCCCTCGAGGGAGATTGTGCTCGCCGCCCTCACGCACGCGACCTCGACCATCTTTGGCAGCGTTTGCCAGTCGACCCTGACGTCGCTCCTCGTCCGCGCGCCGCTGCTCTTCATGCCCCGGAGGGTTGGGTCGGCCGT
Organism: Drechmeria coniospora; assembly: GCF_001625195.1. Lineage (NCBI taxonomy): Eukaryota > Fungi > Ascomycota > Sordariomycetes > Hypocreales > Ophiocordycipitaceae > Drechmeria > Drechmeria coniospora. Next base: position 10,793,345 of record NC_054389.1, on the reverse strand, counting down.
GACGAACCTGGCGGCCTTCTGGATACCGACGTCCATTGTCGCGCTGACGAACCCCCTGACCATATCGTACGCCGCCATCCACTCCCAGAACCTCGCGACCTCGGCGAGGGGGCTCGAGAAGATGGACGTCGTGTCGCCGACCATCCCGACGACGACGCTCACGCCGCGGTCCCTGCAAAGCCGCGGCCGGCTGAACGGCCTGCTTCCCTACCGCCTGGCGAAGCTGCTCCTCGTCGCCACCAGGCTCATCATGGCCACGGGGCTTGGCTTCGCCGGATGGGTCATCACGGCGAAGCAGCTGCGCATTCAGCTCCCCGACGGCATGGGCGTCCGAGGCTCCGCGTACGCCTACGTCGTCGGCATCATGGCCAGCTTCATCGGCTACTCCGTCATGGGCGCCATGGAGGGAATTCTCAGCGGCATCGTCGACGCCGTCCTCGTGTGCTACGGAAGCGAGCAGCGTATGCAGAGGGGCCACGGCAGGTTCTGCCTCGAGGCGGCCTACCTCTTCGGAGAGCGCAGGATTGGGGAGGACGGCTTTGCTTGAGTTGCTTCGCGCCTTGATTTTGCACATGCGCGCGCCTGTCGAAGAGCCAGGATAGTTTGCAGTGAAGTATGACGCCATGCGGGATACAGCGATTTGGAATAGTAATTACGCACATGAAATCTGGCACATGCGTTCCATGCAGCGGAGACCTGGCACTGTCGCGTTCGTGACCCAAATCGAGCCTTGTTCGCCTCTTCCGTTCCTCGGAGACGTTCACCTCAGCCTCACCCAGCGAGCCGAGGTTGTGTGGCTGGTGCACCGGATGACGACTTTCTCCGTGGACCCCGGAATTTTGGGGTGCCGAATGGTGGAGCCTGTTGCGTCGTCGCCTCGGTGGTGGGTCGTGTGTGGCTGTGCTGTGCCGGCTGACGTCTCTCCGGCGAGCCAATGAGGAGGGCGGAGCAGCATGCTGGAACCAACCCCACCTGGCAGGCGCCGTCGACTTCCGCGCCTTCCCTCGGAGATGGTGATTGAGAGTTCATGAGTCGCGAGGGCTTTCAACAACTTCATCCGTCACCAAATATAATCCTAACGCTCCCACCACGTCTGGTTGCCAGTTCTCCGTCCTCATACCTTCATACCCCTACTACCACCTACCCCTACTACCACCTACCACTACCACCACCCATCCATCACTGCAACCGCCCATCACTGCAACCACCCATCACTACAACCACCCATCACTACTACCACCCACCACCCTTCTATACCTATTTGCGAGAAGCGACTCAATCTCGAGAGACCGTCACTCTTGCCCCGCGTTCAACAGCCCAAAGGCTTCCATATCGCTACCTACCCTTCCGTCCTCAGCATCTGATACCGCATACACGCGGTCGGCCCTTCCAACAGTCGGAGTTCCTATACCGGCCATCACAGAGAGAGTCGACAACGATAATCCCGCTCGCCATGCAGGACTTTGCTCCGCCCCCAGGCCCTCCCCCGCCCAAGGCCCCCGAAGTGCCCTCCGGCTGGGTCGCACGATGGAATGAGCAATACAAAGAATGGTATGTCAGGCCGAGCACGCAATTGCTCCGATACGGTCTGCCCTCACGCGAATTTGCAGGCAGTGGCTGACGCAGAATTGTGCAGGTTTTACGTTAACCTGTACACGAAGAAGTCGCAATGGGAGAAGCCGACGGCGCCGGTGTCCCCCCCGGGCGAAGATGGACCCGACGGACCACCCCCAGGGTACGAGCCTGGCCACACGCCGCAGCCTACCGACAGCAAGAAGAACCCGTACGAAGACCGACAGGGAAGCGGCACCAACCTTGCCGCAGGGGCATCGTCGACGCTCGACGAGGATGCAAAGCTCGCCGCTAAGCTGCAGGCCGAAGAGGATGCCTTGGCGCGCCAGGGCAACCAGAGCAACGCCGGCTACGGCGGCGGCGGTGCGGCCGCTTCGTACCTTCAACAGTCGAGCAACAATCCGTACGAAGGGTACTCGCAGCAGCAGCAGCAGCCCTCGCGGGACGACGCACAGCGGGGCAAGAGCGGGCTCATAGGGAAGCTGTTTGGCAAGGGCAAGAATTCCGCTTCCGGCCAAAACTACGGGAGCAACTCGCAGCAAGGCTATTACCAGTCGCCTCCGCCGCAGCAGTATGGGGGTTACCCCCAGCAGCAGTACGGATACGGAGGTGGATATGGACAAGCCGGATACGCCGGGTACGGCCAGAGGCCGCCTAAGAAGAACGGCGGCATGGGAGGAGCCATGGGCATGGGTCTCGCTGGTGGCGCGCTTGGTTTGGGAGCCGGTGTCTTGGGGGGCGCCCTCATCGCGAACGCCATTGATGACCACCACGACCACGAGCAGCAGGAGGCATACGAGGATGGATACCGTACGTGACGACCCCCCACCATGCTGATTTTGCCTTTGTTTGCCTTTGCTCATGCGGATTGCTAACACGACATTGCAGAGGATGGCGCTGATGGAGGAGACTATGACGGTGGTGATTTTGACGGCGGTGGCGACTTTGACGGCGGCGGCGACTTCTAAGATGACCGTTGCGTTTTGGGAGCTCCATATTCCTCCGATGTAATGAATGGACGATGCGACGCGATGCCCACGCATTATTGCGATATTCCGGGATGGGGAGATATTCGTTCGCTGTACATAGAGCCCAGGGATAGATTGTACCTTCAGAGCATATGATATTTTGAGAAGCATTCTGCACATTTTTGAGCCCAGCACCACGATTCAACCCACAGAGCACAAGGCGGCGGGCGATATATGCCGTTCTCGTGCCCGCTTCGGTTTGTAAAGAGCCTTTGTCGGCCGACCTAACCATATACATGTAGTTGGCTCCCGACCCAGGCCATCTCTGTGGCTTCATATCCTGCCGGCCTGATTCTTCGACGCACCCGAACCACCGCTTGCCTTGCGGCTCGCCGAGTCCTTTTTGCTGGAGCCTGACAAGTACGCGGCCATGTCGAAGTCGCCCAGGGGATTCTGGCCCGGCGCTCCACCACTGCTCGCGGCGCCGCCCATGAGAGCAGCCATGGGGCCCTTGCGCTGCTGAGCTTCGAACTCGGCCTTCATCTCGGGGTCCACTGCGGCGGAGAAGTTAGCGAAGGTGATTCAGAGAAGCGAAAGGCGCCGGGCATGCCGGGTTGGGGGTGGGAATAACGAGTCGAAACGTACTAGAGTCCATGAGGTACGGCATGCCGATGAATATGACCATGCTTACGAGACCCATCAGGATCATGGGGTTCTTGAGGATGCTGAAAATGGAGACTGCCTGCTCGTCAGTGGGTTGCTGGCCAAACGGCCTCAGCCGGAGGAAAAGGGGGGGATTTGCGCACAAGCTGGCCGGTCGATAAAATAAGTCTTCCTCCCCATGGGGGAGACCTCAAAGCCGCCGCCTTCTTTGGCGGGGACGGCCTCACCCTTGTTGGACCACTCATTGCCTCTAAATGTCTGCCAGGCCTGAACGCCATCGGCGACGGTGACGTCGATTCGCAAGGGGCGGTAGGCCTCGGTGGGACAGTGAACGTCGAGAAGGTAAGAGCCAGCCGAGACGTTGCGGAAGACGAAGGCGTTGAGGGTCGAGACGGAAGCATCGTAGTGCACGCCGAGGGAGGAGAGGGTAGCGTGCGTGCGGGAAGAGAGGGTGAAGGGATTGGGGTTTGCGGGGAGGAGGATCGTGACTGTTGTCGTGTCGGTGGTTGTGTGGGCTGTGACGGTGAGCAAGAGGGTGGCGAGAGCGCCGAGGATGGGCGGGAGATGCATGATTACTTCCGGCGGAGGTTGGCAGAATGGGACGTCGAGTTGATATGGATGCTGTTGGACGGGGCAACATTCATGTTCATGAGGCTGATGGCATGGCTTGGTGGTGAGGTTCGCTGCAGTGCTAGACGTGGCCAATCAGACGGTCGGTTCCTGGCCGAGGCCCCAGTCAGTTCATGACGCTACCGAAGTGCAGAGAGTAGGCGCTGAACGTAGCAGTTTTAGCGGTCATGGCGTGCTATTAATGCTGTACTTGAGCAGTACTGCCAGCAGCGCCAGCACAAGGCACGGTAAGGGCTCCAGCGGGCAACCAACACTGTGCGCCGTGACTTCTTCCCCACCATCCTTTTTGTCCATCACGTCACATCTTGGCAACAGAGAACCGTTCTTTCGACCATGTGCATTTTCGCTTTCGTTTTTGTTTCTACGGACATTCACCCGACGCGATCAACATACGTAGCGTACCACAGGCAAGCTGAGGCACCATCGGCGCCTCGACCATCCTTGGCCGGGCGCAATGCGTTGCTCAAAGCCCTAGCTCTCCGTCTAGGCGGTGGCGGCAGCAGCCTTGAACGACTGCTCAAAGTCGGCAATGATGTCGTCAATATGCTCGATGCCGACCGAGATGCGGATCAGGTCCTCGCTGACGCCGGAGCTGACCTTTTCCTTGTCTGACAGCTGCTCGTGCGTCGTGGTCCAGGGGCTACGACCACCTTGTCAGCACGTATTCCATCGCACGAGCACGGCTACGGCTAGGGTTGGGGTTGGGGGGGGGGGATTATCGGGGGAAAATCTCACTGGATGGCGAGCGTCTTGGCATCGCCGACGTTGGCAAGGTTGGAGATGAGCTTGAAGCCGTCGACGACCTGGCTGCCAGCGGCGGCACCGCCCTTGACGCCGAAGCTCAGGACGCCGCCGAAGCCCTTCTTGAGGTACTTCTTGGCCGTCGCGTAGGACGGATGGTTCTCGAGGCCCGGGTACGAGACCCAGCTGACGTGGGTGCTCTTCTCGAGGTACTTGGCCAGCGCGAGGGCGTTCTGGGCGTGGCGTTCGGCGCGCAGGCTCAGCGTCTCGGTGCCGAGCAGCAGCTGCTGGGCGGCAAAGGGGTTCAGGGTGGCGCCGAGGTCGCGCAGGACCTCGACGCGGGCGCGGATGATGAAGGCAATGGGGCCAAAGGTCTCCCAGAAGTTGATGCCGTGGTAGCTCTCGCTCGGCTCGACGAACTGGGGGAAGCGCTTGGCGTGCTTGCCCCAGTCAAACTTTCCGGAGTCGACGACGACGCCGCCGATGGTGGTGCCGTGGCCGCCGATCCACTTGGTGGCCGAGTGGACGACGATGTCGGCGCCGTGGTCGATGGGTCGGACAAAGTAGCCGCCGGCGCCAAAGGTGTTGTCGACGACGAGGGGGACGCCCTTGTCGTGCGCCACCTTGGCGATGGCCTCGAGGTCGGGCACGTTGTAGCGCGGGTTGCCGATGCTCTCGACGTAGACGGCCTTGGTCTTGTCGTCGATGGCGGCGGCAAAGTCCTCGGGCCTGTCGCCGTCGACGAACTTGGTGCGGATGCCGAGGCGGGGCAGGAAGACCTTGAACTGGTTGTAGGTGCCGCCGTAGAGGTTGGTGGTGGAGACGATGTTGTCGCCGGCGTGGGCGAGCGTCGCGATGGTGATGAACTGGGCGCCCTGTCCGGAGGAGGAGGCGAGGGCGGCGACGCCGCCTTCGAGCGCCGCCATGCGTTTCTCGAAGACGTCGACGGTGGGCTGGCGGCGACGGTCAGGACGGCTACGACGACTCCGACGGAGAGGGTGGCCGCTCGGGTCGGCGGCGGACGACTCACGTTCATGATGCGGCTGTAGATGTTGCCGAACTGCTTGAGGCCGAACAGCCTCGCTCCGTGGGCCGAGTCATCAAAGGTGAAGCTCTGGGGCGGGGTGGCATCGTCAGCGCGCGCCAACGACGGCTCTCGGGACGCAGCGTACCGTCGTCGCGTAGATGGGCACCGCCCTCGACTTGGTCGTCGGATCAGGCTCGGCGCTGCAACGCATCAGCTCCCGCCTCTGCTCGCCCCGTCCTCGTCGCGGCGAGGGGAAGGATGGTCAGCGGAGGACGTACCCCGCATGGAGCTGCAACGTTTCGAAGTGTTTGCTGAGATCCGACATGACTGCTTCTACGGAGACTGATGTTTCCAAGACTGCTTGCCCCGACGTTGCGTGTACCTGTAGCAGTGAAGGGGAAGCGGAGCGGGTGTGACTTGGACGGCAGAGAGGGTGAGGCAATAGTTTCAAGGAGGGGGAGAGGGTTCATATGGGCTGAAGCAGCATGCCGTCGCCGAATCCCACTGCCCCTCCCCTTCTCCTCTCGGGGACCGAAACCGGCGACAGGACGATAGCGCCATCAAAGGCAAAGGCAGCAGCAGCAGCACATGTATGTTGGCGAAGCTAGCTTCCTGGGCCGGCTATCGCAACTCGGTCGTTGGGGTTCGAGGCGCGCCCATTGCGGTGAGAGCTGAGGGGGCGGACAGCGGGCGGCTGTGGAGGAGGTGGTGAATTCAACAGCCACCAGCTCGAGCACGCCATCGGACCAATCCGCAGTCGCGTCATCGTCGTCGAATTGACGTCGCTTGCCCACTGGGCACGCACTTGTTTCAACTCGACGTAAGCTCGTACACCTACAGGATGCACGCAAAGAGCACTCACTCCAGCTCATGGAGCCCACTCGGTGCCGGTGCCGTACGGTATGCTTGTTGCATGTACAGTATGCATTAGCAAGCAAGTATTACTGCACAGGAACGGAGTACAAGCAAGTATGCACGTCTGCGTGGGATGATTACTTGTAAGTACATATGTATGTAAATATGCATATTAGCGTGCGTACAGTACATAGTACATGCAAGTACGTGCAGTGCAAGTACGGTGTAGTTGTATACTTGAACTCGGTTACAGCACTTGCACTCCATGCTCCTTAATGCTTGCATGTACTGTAGTTGTTCGCAGTATGGAGTACTTACTGTAAGTACTGTGCCGACTCTACATGTAAGTACATGTACACGTACAGATACGGGGTACGGATACAGGTGCCTCATTACTTAGTAATACCGTACTTGCATGCATGTACTTACTTGGTGCTAATGTGCGGTACATGTATGTTTGCGATTGAACGGAGCCCATGCTGTACAATTCTATGCACGTTGTACCCGTATTGCAGCGCGCATTGCCGATTCTTACGCGGCGATACCCAAGTCCTGGTTCTCGGCCTCGTCTCGCCTGGTAGACTGCAGCTACCTTGATGGTATTACATGCACTATTAATATTAGTACATAGTAGTCTACGGCATAGGCGTAGGTGCAAGTACGGAGTATTACGCATCAATACGGAGTACTGCGTAATACACTGTAATTACTTAAGTACTTCGTACGAGTACCGCAAGTGCTGTAAGTAGAAGTACAAGTACGCGAGTGCTGTATAGAAGTGCAAGTACGCGAGTGCTATATAGAAGTACAAGTACAGTACTTACTGTAAGTACTTGCAAGGTGGCGGGGTCGGTGCTTGCCTCTGGAGGGTTAGTCATTGGCACATGCGCTGCAGCATCGGTTGGCGGCCCGTTGGAGTGGTCAGAACAGGACAGCGACTCGCGCTTACTTACAAAGGTCGACCAACCGCCAAAGCGATCCACGCGACGGCGGACAACAAACGATTGTCATGGTCGTTGGAATTCGGCGAGGTCGACGGTGAATCTCCATCAACTGCCATCACAGAATCACCTGCCATCGCGTCCGATGGTCCATGCACATCCGATGGGCGACAAATACTAATCTATAATTTGTGGAATCTACATGCACCTGTATCTATCTATGGTCGCTTCGGAATCTACCGCCTGTAGGAAATGCAGCCAAACTGCGGCTCGTGCCCTTGACGCAGCCATGCCGCCCGCCATGCCCATCATTTCCCCCACCACCGTCCTGCGCCGTACCTGGTTGCGTCGCATTTCTGACGAGTATTCCCACTCTTTTCTTTACTCTATTTTTGGTCGTCGTTGTCGCGGCATCGTGTCCATGGAGTGCCGAGTCGCGCTTCGCTTAGACGTCGCTCACCAAGTTCGCCTTGCTCCCGGGCCTCGGCAGCTTGCCGAGAAACATGTCCTTGGCGGTGAAGATGGTCGAGGCGATCCAGGCGCAGAAGGCGGCGGCGGCGGCGACCGAGTCGGCCCGGCCGGCCTTGCAGACAGCCCCGAAGCACATTTGCAGGGAGCCGAGGAAGACGGCGAGGACGATGAAGGCGATGAAGTAAAACAGCGTGTTGGTGGCCTCGACGAGGAGTATCGCGTACGGGTGAGCGACGCGCGGGAACATCTTGGGCGCGAGCTCGAGGTACAGCAGCGACGCAAACGAGATGCACGAGGCGGCAAGGACAAAGCTGAAGGAGCCGGGCGAGCCCTGCAACGTCGACGTCAGGTAGTAGTTGATGACTGGGGAGGCGCGGAAAGCGTCAGCGTGAGATGAGCGGAATTTCTTCACCGAAACATACCAAAGGCAGACAGCGACATGTTGATGGCGGCCAGGAGGCCCTGCAGGATGCGTAGGGAGACCGTCGTCGTTCGACCCATGGCGGCGGGACGCGGCTGGCGGTGTCGAGGAGGAGTTTGGTGAGGGCCGATACGGCCAGCGGCTTCTCCGGTGAGACAGCACTTCCGGCGCAGGCGAGGACCGGGAACGGAGCGGCAACGTCGCGGACGGCGATCTCGATCGGACGAGGAAGCGGAAGGCGTTGACAAGAAGGCGAAGTGAGGAAAGGGAAAGTTGTGATATTATGACGGCAAGGCTACGAAGTACATGCTGTAGAAAAATGACGGCCTCGCTGCTTGCTCCACAGGCAGGCAGACTTCGCGCCCTCCTCGACGGGGCACCCAGAGGCCTGGGACGGATCGATGGCGACTCGAGGCCGATATCTGAGACCTGCCGGTTCGCTCTGAAACTGGTGAGGGGTGCGAAGAGGGTGGGGGGGGGGGAGGGGCGACGACCCGCGACACCAGGACGGAATGGCTGGCCATTGGTGGGCTGCCGTCGAAGTTGGGCACAGAACGAGGGACTCGACTCGTGTTGGCAGCCGTCTGGGACGCGTAGGACTGGTGTCTATGCAGGAATGAATCACATTGGCCTTGGGTCGACGTCATGACGAAAGACGAAAAGAAGTTGTTGCGGAAGGGCAGAGGTACTGCGTGGAGCAATGGAGCATGGAGCACAGAGTGCACTTTACATAATAGGTAGTCCCTAGAGGTGCTCTGTACCACCTAAGCATACACCTTGGTGCCGACAAGTACGGAGGGCCTAAGTACTGAACGTCGTACTGTACGTGTACTATAGTGTACTATAAGTACATGTGCTATAAGTACATGTGGTACACATGAGTACTTACTGTATACTGTAAGTAGGTACTCCGTAAGTAAGTATAAGTAGTAATGTGACCAGAGTACTTGTACTTGCTACTACACTACAGTAGCAAGTGTGTGCCTGTACCTACTAATTACCTACTATTATTAGGTAGGTACTAGTATGCAGCTATGTGCTTACAGAACTACTTACTTACAGTACTCCGTTAGTCGAGACGTAAAGTTATTGTGCCGTAAGGAGTGCTGGACGGAAATTTGGTGCGTTTCGAGCGGCTGGCTACGACAATCGTGCCGTCTTGTTCCTTGCGCATCATGATATGTCATGATTCTGCTTCTCCCGATCAAGTACCTCGATGCCGACCGTCGTCATGGGGTCGTGGGAAATCCAGGGACCAAGAGTACTAAGCCAACTGGTTCGTTGGCGGACGGTACGGAGCATTGCCACATGTAGGAACTCCGTACAGGCATCAACCAAGCTACTACAGCACACCTGCTTTCCTTGCTGCTGGACAGAGCACTGTTGTTGCGCAGCCAGCCGCTGCTGACGCGATGTGATGTCTGCCAGGTACGGAGTGCACCAGGTGCGGATGTGCGACGACAAGATCTATGCAGGGTGCGCAGGTACCATGCATGCCGGTATGAACACACAGGTTCGATGATGCACGCAGGGTTCGGGTAAATTAAACTGTCGCAACAAGTCAATGGCACCTATTACTATTGTTTTCCCAGGTACCTGAAAGGCAGTCCTGCATCTCGCAGATGGCATCAGGGGGTCGAGTACTGCATGGAGTATCCGTACATTGAGCACCTTAGCTATTAAGTAGGTACAGTACTGTACGGAGTAGGTATCCAAGTAATAAGAACAAGTACTAATAGTATGTACTCGGTATTACTCCGTACTTACTCCGTACTTGTATACCTAGTAATACTTAGGCACCTAGTCATGCCCGTACCAAGAACACCTACTGTACGTACTGTAGCACTGAAGGTGCTGCTCCCACCCGCACTGCACCGACAAGGCGGCCGAGCCGTAATACAGTGTACAATCGACAAGTGAACGCTCGCGAACCTACTCCGTAGTAGCGCCCTCATTCTCCCACGCCGAAGCCCGCTGATGCTTTCTTTTCAGCGTCCACGGCGCTGCGCCCTTGCTTCTTTCCCGGCCTAGCTTGAACCGAATGCCCTGCTCGGGCGGCATGGGGACCTGGGGGACGCCATTCCCGCCTTCACATGCAACGAGACAATCGACGACAGGACCAACGCATTGGAGGGCGGTCCGTCACCTCTCGTCGTACTGTTTTGCACTCGTAGCGGTGCATACATGTACTGTGCATGTGCACATGCGCCATTTCAACGTACACTCACTGTACGCCGTGCACCGACCAATCTGTACCGTAGGTACTCCGTAGTACGTGGGCACATACGCATCTGCAGCCATCCGACGCCCAAGAACATGGCCGTGGACAGTGCCTGGGCGCCGTCAGCAGGTCGGCGCAGTGCTCCATAGCACGGACGCTAGCACCCTATCCTCCACGGATGACGAAATGAGGCTGTACCTTGTACATGCATGATGCCTTGCCTGCTGATCGTGCCTCTGTTAGGTTCCTGCACATGTACGGAGTATTACCTGTTCCGTACAGTATACGGAGTATGCAAGTACTTACCGTACATGTAATTACACCTACATTGCCGAGTACATGTACATGTGCTCGGCTGGATGCTGCACTGGCCGGGCAACTGCGGCTGAAGGCGAGGCCCGCCAATGGGAGGTCCGCACACGGGTGATCCGCCAATGAGGTGCCGCCTGCGAGAACCCCTTGCGACTTCCCACCATACCTAGCCGCCGTGGACGGCCAACCGTTGCACGTCGGCGGCGTGGGAAGGAATGGCAAGTGGAGGCCCATCTGGCGCAGCCGAGGCCCCCCGAAGCCTCGGCGTCAACCACTCGCTCGACTGCCGCCTCACGCTGAGGAAACGGGCGAACCGTGGCCGCCGCCTGCCCGTCTCGGTTTTTCGGGAAACGGCAGGAGGCGTCCTCGTCCCAGTGCAGAAAGTCCCCCTCTTGATTGATCCCTTGACGCCGCCGCAAGCTCCCCTCCGTTTCCCCGACCACCACCCCGACCTTGACCTTTCTCCTATCCTCTCCCTGACCTCGCATCTTCCGAAGCCATCGTATCGCCGTCGTCATCGACGTTGGAGTCCGTTGCCGTCCTCTTCCTCTTCGTTTGACATCGTCCACCCCCCCCCCCCCCCCCCCCTCCTCGCCGCTCTCGTCATTCATCCGCCTCAAGCTGCTCCGCCCTCGACTTCGCGCCCCTGCCATCCGTCCGAGCTCCCTCCCCCCGACATCGACGGCGACGCAGAGATCCCCGGCCGCCGAGTGAAGCTACCTGCCCGTCCGCCCGCCGACGTGCCGTCGCGAATTGCAATGGCCGCCCCCAGGCTCTCGCCCGCCGACATCAAGCAGCTCGGCCAGCCGCCGCCGCCCGGCTCTCCCTATGGAGTCCCCGTCCCCAACTCGGAACGTGCCGGCCGCAGCGCCGTCTACAGGCACTTTCGCTTCCGGGACCGGCCTCTCCTGACGACGTTCGATCCCGACGTCCGCTCCACCCATGACCTCTTCGAGTGCGCCGTCCGCAAACGCCCCGGCAAGAACTGCCTTGGCGCTCGCACCTGGAATCCCGCGACGAAGACGTGGGGCGACAAGTTTGACTGGCTCACCTACGCCCAAGTTGCCGAGCGCCGAAAGCATTTTGGCGCCGGCATCGTCGAGGTCCACAGCCGCATGGGCTACACGGCGGACAAGTACGGCGTCGGCCTCTGGTCCCAGAACCGCCCCGAGTGGCAGATTACCGGTACGTCTCCTCCTTCGCCTGCCCGCTGCCCGCTGCCCGCTGCCCGCGACCTCCCCCGTGCTCCGTGACCGACGGCCCTGACGCGGCCCCAGACCTCGCCCTCGCCTCCCAGTCCCTCTACACCGTCTCCCTCTACGAGACGCTGGGCCCCGACACGACCGAGTACATCGTCAACCACGCCGAGCTCGTCTCCATCGCCTGCTCCTTGCCTCACATCCCGACGCTGCTCAAGCTCGCCCCGAGATTGCCCAACCTCAAGATCATCATCTCCCTCGACCCCCTCGACGGCGGCGAGCTCGAAGGTCACTCCAAGGCCTCGGTCCTGAACCAGCTCGCCGCCCAGCACGGCATCACCGTCTACTCCATGCAAGAGGTCGAGGCCATCGGCGCCAGCTCCGGTCGCCCCATGCGCCCGGCCGGGTGGGACGACATCTCCACCATCAACTACACGTCCGGCACCACCGGCCCCCCCAAGGGTGTCATCCTGACGCACGGCAACGCCGTCGCCGCCAGCTCGTCGGCCCGTCTCGGCGGCAGCGTCGGCCACAACGACATTCACCTGTCCTACCTCCCCCTCGCCCACATCTACGGCCGCATGATCGACCAGGTCGCCCTCGCCGAGGGCGCCTCCATCGGCTTCTTCCGCGGCGACATCCTCGGCCTCGTCGACGACATGAAGATCCTCCAGCCCACCGGCTTCATCTCGGTGCCCCGCCTCTTCAACCGCTTCAACTCGGCCATTCGCACCGCCACCCTCGAGGCGCCCGGCCTCCGAGGCGCCCTCTCGAGGCAGGTCATCAGCACCAAAAAGGCCAACATGCGCGCCCCGCCCGGCCAGGCCTCCAACACGCACTTCCTCTACGACCGCATCTGGACCCCCAAGGTCAAGGCCGCCGTCGGCCTCACCAGGGCCCACGCCATGATCAGCGGAAGCGCCCAGCTCGACCCGGACGTGCAGGAGTTCCTCCGCGCCGCCTTCGCCAACAACTTTGCCCAGGGCTTCGGCATGACGGAAACCTACGCCGTCGGCACCCTCCAGATGAACGGCGACTTTTCCCTCGGCAACGTCGGCGCCCCCATGGGCGCCGTCGAGGTCTGCCTCGAGTCCGTCCCCGACTACGAGTACTCGGTCGACGACAAGCCCAACCCCCGCGGCGAGATCCTCGTCAGGGGCCCGAGCATCTTCCAAAAGTACTACAAGAACCCCGACGAGACGCAGAAGACGCTCGAGGCCGACGGCTGGTTCCACACGGGCGACATCGCCGAGGTCGACAGCATGGGTCGCTTCAAGATCATCGACCGTAAGAAGAACGTGCTGAAGCTGTCGCATGGCGAGTACATCTCCCCCGAGCGCATCGAGAACGTCTACGCCGGCAGCACGAACCTCGTCGCCATGGGCTACGTCCACGGCGACGCCAAGGAATCGTCCCTCGTCGCCGTCTTCGGCGTCGACCCGGAGAACTTCCCGCCCTTTGCGAGCAAGGTCCTCAAGGAGGACGTCCCCGTCGGCGACGCCGACGCCATCAGGAAGGCCGCCCAGAACCCCAAGGTCAAGAAGGCCTTCCTCCAGGTCCTCGACAACATCGGCCGCAAGCACAAGTTCAACAGCTTCGAAAAGGTGCGCAACGTCCACCTCGACTTGGAGCCCTTTAGCATCGAGAACGAGCTCCTCACGCCGACGTAAGCAAAGTCCCCCTCCTACCCGTGATTCGAACGCCATGGAAATCGAAGCAGCTGGATGCTGATGCTGACCGTCACCAACCAGGCTGAAGATGAAGAGGCCGCAAGCCGCCAAGGCCTTCCGCGCTCAGATCGACCGCATGTACGAGGAGATTGCTGCCGAGGCGGCCATTGGCGGCGCCAAGCTGTGAGGAGTCCTGCGGCCTGCGGGTACGCGTGGTTGCCTGCGCCTCCGTTGCGACATGGATACCGCTAAAGGGTTTGGATACCGCGCCCGGCTCGTGGGCGGCCTTGTGCCGTATAGCAGCTCAAAGATGCCAATCCTGTCTGTCGGCTGCCCATGTTTTCTCTAGTGGCTAGGTTCTGGGTGCAATGCCATGTATACATCATTTACGTCTCACGACCGTTGGGATGAGGGAATGTGGAGGGAGATTTCTCGAGATGCGCAAAGCGACAGATTTCCTATGAACTCGTTGTACGACACTTATATACGCAGCATGGCTTTGAAGCTTGACCCACGATCTCGAGTCTTTGATGGATACCACCTTGCGTCGCCGTTTCCTCCGATGCCGTGTCAGCTAGCCTTCGAAAATCGCGAGGGAGCTTCGGAGCCAAAGTTGCGGGACGAGCCTCCATTCCTGCAGGAATATCGGATGAGCCGGGAGCTACTGTTATGTCCTGCTTCGAATCGAATGCAAGACGGCATCCGTTCCGTACCGCCGCTCTCGGCCCCCTCGACACGCTGGAGACGTGACAATAAATGAGGCACAACGTGGCAGGGCCAGCCAGCATCGAGGAGAAACCCGGCCGTCGCGTAGAAATGCAACCAATCACACCTTCCCACCGACGACCTGAAAGCGAATCATACATTTCAGCGCCCGAGGCACGGCGTCGTGGGTGCTGCATTGCTTCATCGACGCCTCGGTCGTCGATGGCGTCATGAGGGCCTCGTGGTGTAGAAACAACCTCGCCATCAGGAGCTTGATCTCGAGCGTCGCAAGCGCCTTGCCCAAGCATACCCTCCCGCCGTGGCCAAAGGGGATGAGCTGAGCGTCGCGCCTCCTGAAGGTTGCCTCGTCCACGTCGAGCCACCTCTCGGGGTGGAAGCCTTCGGGGTCCGGAAATAAGGTCTCGTCCCGGTGCAGCGACGTGATGGACGACGTGACGATGGTTCCCTCGGGGAGGTGGACGCCCGACAGGGTGCGTCCTCCGTTGGGTACGATGCGCTCCGCCCGTCCGCTCGAGGCTGGGTGGAGCCGATAGACCTCCCGCAAGCACGCCTCGAGCGACGGCACCTGGCTGTTGACTTGGGCGAAGGAGAGGGACCCGTCGGTCTGCAGGGGCAGCTCGTTCAGCTCCGATCGTATTCTCTCCTGCCACCACGGGTGCTCCGTCAGCCTCCAGATGAGGTAGGTGGCCGTCACGGCGACGGTGGCCTCGGCGGCGTTGACGTTGTCGAGAACCTCGGCGGCGACGTACGCGTCATCGAGCCAGGCCTCCTTCTCACCCTGCCTCGTCGGAGCCTCCAGCAGATGTCCTATGAGTGAATGTTGACCGGGCGAGTGAGGGTGTTTCATGGCCTTGACGACGCGCCGTCGACACCAGGTCGCGAGCTTCTCGTCCGCCAGAAGGTGGCCGAGACGCGGGATCAGCCGGCCGAGGAGGCCCGAGGCGTAGCTGAAGAGCCTCGGGTACCGAACGCGGAACGGACCGGCAAACTGCAGGTGCTTCAGTTCCATGAGGAGCTGTCTTTCGGCGCAAACGCCATCGACGGACCGTGTGCTCTGGTCGGGTCCGAGGGCCAAGTACGTGATGATGTCAAACGCGTACCAGTCCGTGAGGCTGTAGACGTCAATCTCCTGGCCGGGCTGGATCTGTCGCAGGACCGCGCGGGCGCGCTCCTGGACGTGCTGCTCGATGGCCGGCCGGTTGTAGATGGCCGTGGCCTGGTAAAAGGTCGACGTCAACCTCCGCTTGGCGCCATGCTCCCGGTAGGGCTTGGTGGCGAAGACGGAACGGACGTTGAAGCCCCTGAAGTGGTCAAAGTAGTCGCTCTTGGCCCAGCGCTGGGTGGTGCCGTACACGTCCTTGGTCGCTTCGAGCGTCGCCACCGAGATCTCGTTGGGGGCGATGCAAACGACGGGGCCGTACCGGCGATGCCACTGGTGGATCTGATCGGTTCGGCAGTAGGTGAGATCGTAGAAGCACAGGGGCAGCGCGGATAGCTTGGAGAGCAAGGGACCTGGAACGTGACGCAGCGGCCCGCGAAGGGGGCGGGAGAGCCGTCGGTAGACGAGCAGCAGGAGAGTCACGACGGCGCAGACGGCGACGATGGGTATGGAAGTGTCTTCCAGTACGAACCAGCGACCCTGGGTGGAGATGATGGCCGGGGCAAACATGACCTTGGCAGTCGCAGATATCAAGGTTGGTCTCGTCCGTCAACGGTTTGTCGATGAATTGCACTCGATAGGCAAGGTTCGTGATGGAATGTTGACAAAGACGATAGAAATCCAGTATCCAACATCTTCCATCACCCATCCTCGAACCCTCGCCTTATCTCTTTCACCGCGAGGTACCGGCGCCT
Organism: Drechmeria coniospora; assembly: GCF_001625195.1. Lineage (NCBI taxonomy): Eukaryota > Fungi > Ascomycota > Sordariomycetes > Hypocreales > Ophiocordycipitaceae > Drechmeria > Drechmeria coniospora. The sequence continues at coordinate 10,777,074 of NC_054389.1, read as the reverse complement.
TCATGTCCTTTGGCGCCATCGCCTCTGCTTATGGTACGTCGGGATGGAGAAAGCACACTCCACATGAGCACACGCGAGAGGCGTTGGCATCCCCAGCAGACAGCCGGTCCGATGCAGTGGTCGGGGGGTTGTACAATGCAGAGGCATGTCGTCATGTTTAGTCAAAGTCCCGGGGGGCATGTCTCCTCTCGGGGGAGATCCTGAACGCCTGACGATCCCGGGCGTCGAGCTGGGTACGACATGGATTCTGTGGTGTTTGCTTCCTAATACTTTCCGCCATCCGCAGGCACGTCTCGGGTTCCCCCGGCGAGCTGGCGAGCTGGCGCAGTACGACGTAGGCCATAAGAGCTGGTCTCTCGGCCGCAAGATTCTGGTCAGAGGATGAGAGAATACGAGGAATGGCGTGACAGCCGCCCGGTCGGCCTTTGCAATTCGTCGTGGCGTCTTCAGCTGCACTGCAGAGAGACAGAAGTGTGACGCGGCCAGGTTGGTATCCGGATGCCGATCATGACGAACCGCAGCTCTGTCGACGGCCGAAGGCTTGGCCGGCTGTCCAATATCCCCATCTCTTACTCTGCGTAATGTGCTGCGTATCCCATGCCGAGGTTGCATCGCAGCAGCATGGCGTGCGGGGGGCCGAGCATCGCGAGGTTCCCTGTCGGGAAGCGCCCGTTTTCATTTTCATGTAGATGAATTCCGGATGGGCTTGTTCCTTGCATCGGATTCATGGGAGGGGTACGCTCATTATTGGACTGCTGACGAGCGCTTGCAGCCCTTGGGTGTTGTGCGACACCCCTGTTCAGATATGCAGGAGATATCTGAGCCGTCCCTCGGGATGCGTGTCTCAGGGGACTCTGCCACCACCGCACGAAGCAGCAATAACGGGCTGTGTCATAGGAATGAAGTTTATCGATGCGGTGTCACGCGGTTGTGTACCGGTTCGGCATTCTTTCCGATCGGAAGCTGGGTTGTGGACGAGCTCGAGCAGGCGAAAGGAGCCAGGCGGCAAACGGGGGAGTAGCATCACCTCCAGGTTCTGCCAACTTCGTCACGCCGGCCTGGTTCCATGGCGCATGCAACATTTGGCTGGATATCAACCAACGCTTGAGCGAAATGCGCGGGATGGAACCAGTATGCTTCGTGTATGTGCGGCCATTGCTCATGCAGTTGGTGACAAGCCTGTCGCAATGGCGAGATGGTGCTGAAGCGCGAAGGGTCTTCCTTGGCTAGACTGAGTACGCGATCATATATTTGATGGCTATGCTTATCCCTTACCGTTCTTGGGCGGCTCGTGTTCTGGTAGATTCCACGTATATTTCATAATGGCCAGCAATGACAGTGGAAAGCGCAATGGTCGGGGGCCCGTCGGCTTCGCCCCTGAAGTGTCCGCACAAACCGCGGCGCCCATTCCCCAAGACCTGCAGAAAATATGGGAATGGAACAGAACGGTTCCGGCGTCTGTGGAGCGGTGCGTTCATGATGTCATACACGAACGCGTACAGGCGCAGCCGGAGGCACCAGCCATTTGCGCCTGGGACGGCGAGCTGACGTACGGCGAGCTGGATCGCCTTTCCACTGGCCTCGCGAGCCGGCTGATGGAGCTGGGCGTTGGCCCCAACATAATGGTGCCGCTCTGCTTCGAAAAGTCCATGTGGACGACGGTGGCGATGCTTGGCGTCTCCAAGGCAGGGGCCACTTTCGTTCTTCTCGACTCGTCCCTGCCAGAGTGTCGCCTGCGATCGATGACGAGGCAAGTCAAAGCAGAGGTGATGGTATCGGCGCTCCCCAAGGAAGCCTTGGGCCAACGCCTGGTGTCTCGGGTTGTCACCCTTGGCTCTCACGTCCTTGAGGCGCTGTACGAGCAGCCGATTGGAGTGCTGCCGGTCTCGGATCCCTCGTCGACCATGTATGTAGCCTTTACGTCGGGCAGCACGGGGACGCCAAAGGGAGCCTTGATATCGCACCAAAACCTCGCTTCGGCACTGTATCACCAGGAAGTGGGACTGCGAAGGACGAAGAGTTCTCGGGTGTACGACTTTTCGTCGTACGGCTTCGACGTCTCCATCTGCAACGTCTTCACCACCTTGGCCGCGGGTGGATGCTTTTGCGTGCCAAACGAACACGATCGGCGGAACAACCTAGCGCAGAGCATCGCCTCCTGCGATGCCAACGCCATCGACCTAACTCCTTCCGTCGCCCGCCTGCTGTCGCCAGAACTGGTGCCAGGCCTGGAGACCATCATCTTTGGCGGAGAAGCGCTGCATATAAAGGACGTGAACCCCTGGTGGGGAAAGCTGCAGATTGTGAATCTATACGGACCGTGCGAGTGTACCCCAAACAGCAGCATCAACTACAACCCTACGAGTGCCGAGGATTCCACCCATATGGGAAAGGGGCTCGGGTTGGTGACTTGGATTGTCGACGCAGACGATCACGATACCCTGCTCCCCCTGGGAAATGTAGGCGAGCTCCTCCTCGAGGGTCCGCTCGTCGGTCTGGGCTATCTTGACGAACCGGGGTTGACTGCTGCGGCCTTCGTCAGGGATCCCGCCTGGCTCCTTCAGGGGGCTCCCGGTTGTCCGGGACGGCAAGGGCGACTGTACAAGACGGGCGACCTCGTTCGGTACGGCGATGACGGAAACTTAGTCTTCGTCGGCCGCAAGGACTCCCAGGTCAAGATACGAGGCCAACGCGTGGAACTTGGAGAGATTGAACACGTACTTCGCAGTCACGACTCAGTGGATGATGCCGCCGTCGTGCTGCAGCACCACGATGGTCAGGATGCCTTCCTGGCCGGCTACGTCACCGTCTGTGACGAGGACAGTGACGAGGCCGGGAAGCATCAGCCAAGCCAGGGGCAAGAATTGCAGCTCGTGAGAGAATGGGAGATGCATTTTGATGTCGAGACTTACAGCAAGATGGCGAGGGTGCGGCCTGAGACCATTGGTCGCGACTTTATCGGATGGACGTCGATGTACGACGGACGTGACATTGACGTGGGGGAAATGGAGGAGTGGCTTGTCGACACGATGCAAGCGATGCTCAACGGGAAGCCTGCCAGACACGTCCTCGAAATCGGGACTGGCTCTGGCATGGTCCTTTTCAACCTCGGCCAGGGGCTTGAAAGCTACGTTGGCCTCGAACCGACCGAGGGCGCCGTCGGCTTCCTCGCCGAGACAGTGAAGAAGATTCCTGAGCTAGCACCCAAGGTGAAGATATACAGAGCCTCAGCGGGTGAGCTTCGTCGGTTGGAGCCCCCCATCTCGGCAAACCTCGTCGTACTGAACTCGGTGCTGCAATACTTCCCAAGTGAGGGTTATCTCTCTCGAGTCATCGAGGACGTTCTGGAGCTGGACGATGTCGATACCATCTTCGTCGGCGACGTACGATCGTACGCGCTGCACCGGCAATTCCTGTCGAAGCGAACACTTCACCTGGCCGACCCGGAAGCCGCCACCAAGGGTGGGATCCGAACGATCATGGCCGAGATGGAGAGGGCCGAGTCGGAGTTGCTCGTCGATCCCGCCTTCTTCACCGCGTTGCCCGCGAGGTTCCCCGGACGGATCCAGCATGTTGAGATTCTGCCCAAGCTGATGGCGGCAACGAACGAGCTTTCAAGTTACCGGTACGCCGCCGTCCTTCACGTCTCGTCTCGGAGCGCCATTCAGCCTTTGGAGATGGAAGATGTTGGCCCCAGCGAATGGGTCAATTTTGTGGAACAGCAACTTGACGGCATGTCGCTCGCTGCTTTACTTGAGAGATCATCTAGCCTCCATGCCGTCGCTGTTTGCAACATTCCGAACAGCAAAACGGTGTTGGAGAATCAGCTCGTCGACTTCCTCGACGAATCGGGGAGCAATGGATATGGTGACACTGTTCACTGGCTGAAGACGATCCGTCAGAGAGCCGAAGCTCATGCCGCGCTCTCGGCCGCCGACCTGGTTGCATTAGCCTCTCGAACCGGCTACAAAGTCGAAGTGAGTTGGGCCCGGCAGTTTTCACAGCGCGGCGGCCTCGATGCCATCTTTCACCGGCGAGAATCCGACGACGGTCGAAGCAGGTTTCTGTTTCGTTTCCCCACCGATAATGAGCGCGAGGGTCAACAATGCCGCGCTCTCACCAGCCAGCCAATGCGACAGCAACGGAGACACGAGATGCTGGACCAGCTACAGAAGATGCTGCGGAACACGCTTCCCTCATACATGCTTCCTCACGAAATCATCATTCTTGATGAGATGCCGCTGAGCGTCAACGGAAAAGCAGATCGTCGAGCCCTGGAGGAAGCTATGCCGTGCTGCAAGGCAGGTCTCGGGTCGGTTCTGGTCCCCGGGCCGGAGCCGGGGCCGGAGCCCGAGCCCGAGCTGGTGTCAATGGCCGAACGGCAGATGCGGGAAATCTGGGGTCGAGTTCTCGGTATCAACCCTTGGACTATCCGGTCGACTGATGCCTTTTTTCGTCTTGGAGGCAACTCGATTGCGGCCATGAAGGTTGTGGGTGAGGCCCGTACGGCTGGCCTCGAGCTCACGGTGGGACACATCTTTAGCCACCCAGAGCTGCAAGACCTTGTTAGGCAGGCGGGTGCTTCCCTCAGCTAGCTTTCATCTGAAACAATTCTTTGTGCGGCTGAAGAAGTGGAAATGGACGGTATGCATCAGGGGGGGCAGGGGTGCTTGCTGGAGTTGGCCGTGTAACATGCTCCTAGGACAGCGGGCACAATGTCTGCTGCCCACCCTTGGTTAAATCAAACTGACATCAGAAACTGTGGCGTAGGTAAGGCACGTCCATAGTTTCCGTTCAAATGTCTAATTACCCCGCAGTCTTTTATATTGAGTAGTTTTGTTGGCCGTTGAGGCAACCCCATGACCGTCTGCTCCTCGTCCTCGTTCGTCCTCCTCCCCTCCCTCTTCGACATAGATGGCCCGTCCCCCTTCTTTTTCCAGCTCCTACTCTCCAAATTGTACATGGTCATTTCAAAAAAAAATTGGTAGTAAGATGAATTATCAACGCATGACGATTGAAAAGGAGGCACCCGAGGAGGTGGGTACCATCATCAAATACAATCTCTCCGAGAGCGCCATCTCCGACCAGACGCTAGATTCTTTGGGTATTTCCATCCCCACCAGCACCGTTCTGACCTACACAGAGCACAGGGGCAACCGCAAGCTCCGTACTCTCGTGGCGGAAGCCTCACATGGCGCCCTATCTCCCGACGACGTGCTCGTCACCAGTGGAGCCTCGACGGCCTTGTTCATGATCATGACAGCCCTCCTCGGTCCTTCAGACCATATGGTCGTTGTTCGTCCCAATTACGCGACCAGCCTCGAGGTGCCACGGGCCATCGGCTGCGGCATCACCTTGATCGACCTCGAGTTCGAGTCTCAGTTCCGGATGGAGACGTCACGCGTCGTCGCGGCTGTCCGTCCCGGTTTCACAAAGTTGATCAGCGTTTGTACACCCAACAACCCAACCGGCACCAGGTGCAGCTCAGACGAGCTCCGGATGCTGGCCAAGATTGCCAAGGACAACAGCGCCTTCCTCCTCATAGATGAGACGTACGCCGACCTCAACTACTCCTCCTACTCGACGAACGGGGAGCGCATCGTGCCTATTGAAGGCACGCTCGGAAACCACGTGATCCGCGTCGGTTCCATGTCCAAGGCCTACGGAGTGCCCGGCATCCGCATTGGCTGGGTGAGCACGACGCACTCGATGCTTCAGGAGTCGCTTCTTGCGGCTAAAGAGCAGATCAGCATCAGCGGAAGTGTCGTCGACGAGCTCATCGCTGAGCAGATCCTCGCTCGTCGTGACGAAATCCTCCCAACAACAATCACCGACATGATCCGTCGACGGGACCGCGTCGCGCGCTGGGTCGCCGAGGAGCGCGATCTGGTGGAATGGGTGAGGCCGGAGGCGGGAGTCATGTGTTTTATCAAGATGAAGAAGGAGCCGCCAGGGGGGGTCGAGGTATTCTACATGAGGCTCCTCGATCGCTACGGCACCTACGTAGGACGGGGAAGTTGGTTCGAGTGGGACGACCTGTTCTTCCGACTGGGCTATGGGTGGCCGACATGGGACGAGCTCGAGGCCGGGTTGGCCGCTATTTCGCAGGCGCTTCGAGCAGGATGAGATACAACAAGTACTCACATGATGGATTTTGCGCAAGCGAATCGGAAGCATTACCTGGATGATGATCGAATCGAAGCGTATTTTCCACGCAGCTCATGCGTTAGTCATATAGATGAAGTCACTATTGTGGTCCTCTGGGCAACACTCTCAATCATCCTACCATCACCATCATCATCAATTACCATCACGATAAGACATTTAGATTGTCTGATACTAGAACCTCAGTCGTGCGTAGTCTTGGGCGACACAGAATAAGTGGGCGATGGAAACTACCTGTATTTTAGAAAAGACGAGATGGTTCTTCCCCGCTCCCAAACCGGGTGCCATTCGTAGCGTATTGGTGATATCATCCTTGCTGGAAAAGGTCCTATCCATGAGGTCACCTACATGAACTTGGGTGTACATGTTCGTGGTCCTAAAGTATATGTACTTGATTGTATCATCAGCTGTTCTTACCCCGGCTTTCCACATTCGGTTGCCTGCAGTAGCGCCCGAGGGACCCGCTCAGCGGCCCGTACCACGCGGCCCGCTTTATGCAGCTTTCTTTCAACGTGCCGTTAGGTACCTTGTACTTGTTTGTACATGTACAGTATACATGTCAGTAAACACTTCGAGTCGGCACACCCAGGTACAATCCGCATCCTTACCCGCCGCCTGCAACGTGATACTTCTGCATACAGTACGGGTGGGGGCCATTTCTCGTATATGCAAGCACTCGTCATGTTGCGTCCACAGCTTACCCAGCTGCAGCTCCCCCAGGTCCAGTCAGGCAGATCCTTGCCTTGATGGGATCTGCTCATACGAGTCGCCTCTTACGTTCCGTTGGTAGTACCTGCTCCGGAGAGCGATTCCGGAAGTTCTCCTGCCGAATGCGAGTACGTACTTAGCTCAGTCCAGTTCCACGGTCCCGCCGCCAGGGAGATGGCCCCAGAGCAACCTTCCTAGCGTCGGACTCTACTCTGTGGGTTCGTCTTCGGTATTGGCACAGGCAATTATCAAAGGATTCCCAGTCAGGTTCATGATCTATTAAGCCATGACGCCTCAGCTCCGACAAGATTGGACAAATCCTAGGAGTTGACCTCGACCTCCGACACTGTCGTCAAATATGAATGGGCGAAATCGGCAAGAAAGCCAAGCCGGGCCACCGACGTCCAATAGTACACGCTCTTTTTGGCACCGCGAACCGTCTGGAAGGTTACTCGGCCACGTCACAACTGAAACCCTTCCGTCAGCGGCCGAGGTCGTCATCATTGGCAGTGGCATGACAGGCGCCTTTGCTGCCAGAGAACTTCTCGCCGCTGGTTTGCGTGTTGTCATGCTGGAGGCTCGAGAGGCCTGCTCGGGCGCTACAGGACGCGTACGTTCTTGTCCTCCCCCCCTCTCAGCTTTCCCTTCCGTTTGCATTTCCACCTCAGGTATGACCGTAGAGCCTGCTGACGCCTGCGCTACTGGTCATAGAATGGAGGCCACTGCCAGCCGGGTGTCTGGGACAGCGCTCTCGAGGTGGCTCGCTTTGAACTGGCAACTTTTGACATGATTGAAAATCTCGTCAAGGACAATGGTATTGACTGCGATTGGCATGCTGTTGGCGGCGTACATGTCATCCTCTCGCCGCCCGTCCTCGAGGCCGCCCGCGCCCAAATTGAACGGCTTCAGCAGTATGCTGACCTCCGTGACAAGGCCGTCCTCGTCGTCGACAAGGAGCAACTTCGAAAGCTCCGGATTCACCAAGCCATTGCCGCCGTCTATCAGCCCAAGGCAGCTAAATGTTGGCCGTACAAGCTCATCTCCTGGCTGTTGGAGAAGCTTCTCGACGACTATGATGCCTCAACTTTTAACCTGCAAACCAACACCCCAGTGCTGCGACTCGAGAAGCCTCCTGGAAGTGCCTGGGTCCTACATACACAGCGGGGGGTGATCCGGGCGCGCCAAGTGCTTCTAGCCACCAACGGCTACACTTCACACCTGCTACCGGCCATGACTGGGCTCATATTGCCTGTGCGAGGGCAAGTTAGTGCTCTGGTCCCCCCCGTCAGGTCGACACCGCTCTCGCACAGCTATGTATGGCTCAATGGTGCGGACCACCAGTACCTGATCCAACAAGGATCTAGTGATTCTCATTCAAGTTGCAATGGAGACCAGTATCTCATCTTTGGTGGCGAAAGGCTGGTGGTGCCCGGGGGCGAAGTGGGAATCTCAAACGACAACGTCGTCGACCCCGTCATCGGCCAAGCACTTCGCAAAGGCCTCGATGGCATCGTCGAACTGCGTGACGGTGAGGAACGCAGCGAGTCGCACGCGGAGAATACGAAAGAGCTCCATGCATCCTACGAGTGGACGGGTATCATGGGATACTCGCGGGACAGCAGCCCCTGGGTTGGTCGAGTGCCCCCTTCGCTGTTGACCGAATTGGCCGTTGACAAAGAGAGCAACAGCGAAGGAGTTGCCGGAGGGCTCTGGATCAGCGCGGGGTATACGGGTCATGGGATGCCTGTTGCAGCCCGTTGCGGTGTCGCCGTGGCCGAGATGATGGTAGGCAAGGAGTGCCTCGTGCAGGCTGAGCTGCCTCCACAGTGGCGAGTGTGCGAGGCCAGGGCCCAGCATGCGAGGGAGTGCAGCTTGCCAGGGACGGTAGAGGAAATTCTTTGTATGCTACCTTCTGCCCAGGTTTCATGATATCTCCCGCTCGGCTTCGCAAAGCTGCAGGGTGGGGTGATGGAAAAGAAGGAAAGGAGGGTGCCATCGCGACCCGGTGAACATTCTAAGCATTGGTCTCGGATTCCAGCAAATCGAAAAACACTTTCCCCTCATCTTCCGGTAGGTTTTATGTGCATGTACACAGTCCAGCACAGTTTATCTGCATGTTCTGCCGAAAGGAGCCTCACCGGACGCTGGGCCGTCCTGCATATGATATGATAGCTGACCTTGGTAGAGGAGGCATTTCATGCTTCGTGCTTCGTCATGAAAACTACAGCAAGTATACAAAACCGTCGCCATGTGACCCTTCCCTGTCGTATTTATCCTTCGATTCCTCCTTCAAAGGCGAGCATGGACGCGAAGTCGGTAGGCTCTTGGTTCCCCCTACCTTTCCCCTCGACATCTTCCCCAAGCCCTCTTAAAGCAGGTCTAGTGCCTCGTTGCAATCATGGCAGTAATACTCTGCGTCTGTATCCTTGTCATGCTTTTGCCGCTGGTTTGCTACCGATGGGTTAGAGCGTCGAGCAGGAACAGGAAGCTGCCGCCTGGGCCTCGGGGCCTGCCGATAGTGGCAAACTTGCACCAAATTCCCAAGAAAAATGCGTGGAAGAAGTTCCAGGAATGGCACCGCATTTACGGACCCGTCGTTCATCTTCGTCTTGGTCAAATTACCGTCATCCTCCTGGGAAGCCATGAGGTAGCCAGGGAGGTGCTGACAAAGCGGAGCACCATATACAGCTCACGTCCACGGCTGGTAGTAGCCGGTGATTGTATAGCCAAAGGCATGGATGCGGCCCTCCTGCCAGACGGGCCGAGATGGAAGAAATTTCGCGGCATTCAGACGTCCGTTCTCAACGCTCGGAAGACAAAGCTCTACCGACCGCTTCAGGAGCTTGAGAGCCTCCAGCTCTTGTTTAATCTTCTTTTCACCGACAACAACTTGGAGGCAGAGTTTGAACGATTCTCCTCGAGTCTCGTCTCAACCCTCCTCTATGGTCGGAGGTTCGTCAGCAGGTGCTCGCCTGAATTCCTCCAGCGCAAGAAGACTCTCGCAGCTGTTTTCCAATCCACCTTGCTAGGCTCCTGGCTCGTTGATAGCTTCCCATTTTTGCACTATTTGCCGCGGCCCCTGGCGAGGTGGAAGATGATGGGCGACGAGTTACACGAGCAGCAAACTCAGCTGTATGGAGAGTACTTCCACAACGCGTTGTCGACAAACAGCTGGAATTGGTGCAAGCAGACCGCTTCCAGCGATACGTCCGTGTCGGAGCGGGAGCTCAGCTTTGTTCTCGGCGACCTCTTCGGCGCCGGAACGCGTACGACGGCCGGGTCCCTAAGCGTTGCGGTCCTCGCGTGCGCCTCGTACCCGGAAACTATGCGGCGGTTACAGGAAGATATAGACACCCAGGTCGGCATTAACCGGTTACCGAACCTTGACGATCTCATTCCACTTGCATATCTACAGGCCTTCTGCCAGGAGGTGTTTCGTTGGCGGCCGGCAATTCCGGGGGGCGCCGCCCACTCGGCGCTCCGAGATGATGAATACCGGGGCTTCTTCATCCCCCAAGGCGCTGCCGTGGTTGCATCCCACTGGTCCCTAGAGATGGATGACGCAGTCTTCCGGTCCCCGGCAGACTTCATGCCGGAGAGGTGGATTAATGATGGCGACCTGCCCCTGGCCGCCTTCGGCTTCGGCAAAAGAATCTGTCCGGGCCAAGCACTTGCGCGGAACTCGCTGATGCTTATCGTCGGGCGTCTTCTTTGGGCCTTTGACATTCAATGGAAGCACGGTCAGAGCAGGAAACACGATTGCGACGATACGGTGCAGGAAGGCATTTTCGTGAAGCCCGGTCCGTTCGAGGTGTCGCTCAAGGTGCGAGATTCATCTAGGAGGGCCATTGTGACACGCGAGTGGGAGGGACGTAATGACGATGTCAACGGCATCTTAGACACGATAGGTCGCCAGTTTTCTGAAACCTGACCTCGTGGGCTCCTTCCAGGGGAGTGGTTCAATATTATATCGCAGCAGAGTGGGTGTCTCCTGCAAATGCCACACAAGGAATGATAAAGAGGTTCGCAAAAGCGGCTTGCCCTGACTTGGATATTTACAATACTTGCCATTCATAATGCCAGAATGTGCCATACCTCTTCTCACGCTGTAGCACAATGGTTTTAACAGCTTGCTAGACTGTGCACGCCGTCCCCTCCGTGGCCCGTCTTCGCAATTCATGGTCCTCCACATCCCGCTTGTACTGTTCATATACGACGTACTAGAGAGTTAGGATAGTTAGTAAGGGACGATATACAGCAGGTGTTGCATGTACCAACCGCGTCTTCCACGGCGTTTCGCGCACCGACCCAGGTCCGCCTCCCGCATCCGGGGATCCCTGCAGGGTTCGTCTCGAATAAGCGCCAGGCGTAGCTGTTTGCCGGTCCCTTTGCCAACCACCGGAACAGCTGGCCGTCCTTGCATCGCAGCTGCCAACCGCGGAGCGTGAAGGGATGGTCGAGGTGATCGTACATACCAGTGCCAGCCTTGTTATGGAGAAAGCGGTAAAGTGTGTGGGTGCGTACGAGACCGGGATGCGCGGATGGCTCCTTGGCTCGCTGTCGGCGCCACCAGGTGTGGTATCCGTCGACCGCCGCGTTCATCTCGGCTTCGGACGGTAGCCTGGCGGGCTTCCGATGACGGCCGCGAACGGAGATCGGAGGGTGCCCGAGGCCCCGCTCGCGTTCCGCCTCGGCCGCCCAGAGCTGTGACACGGCCATGGACGCAAGCTCGGCTACGCACCAGGCCGTTTGTATTGGCGACATCCAGCTGAGTATGGCTAAAGACGAAGCCCATCGCGGCGGAAAGATGTTGTGGAACAGTCGGGGAAGGTGAGGCTCTTTGCCCGTTGCACCTGAGCCTGTGCTAGAGTCTTCTCCTGGCCCTTTCACCAATGTTTCGGCGCCAAACACCTCGCCGGCCGTCACAAGTGGCAGGCCGCACGCACCATCCATTTCTAACTCAGGAAGTATGCCAAAGTCGAGCGCGTAGCCGGTGCAGAAGATGACGGCATCGACCTCGATGTCGGTGTCGTTGTTGAGCCTAACCGCGCTCGCGCCAACGAACCTCTCGAAGCTGTGCAGGGGGATGACGTGTCCGGCATGAAGAGCTGGAATAAAGTGATCCTGGGCTATCGGGTGGACGTGTGCCATGCTGGCGCAGGGTAGCAAACGCCAGCACCTCGTTATCTGTTCCTCAGCTCGCTTCCGCTTGGCCCTATCCGAATGGCCCCCAAGTTTGGCAATTGAGGGAGAAGTGTTCACCGTATGACATACCATGGCTCTTCGCGCGTCACGATCGACGAGCGGACCGGCGAGACCCGGTAGCCGGTAGTCGAGCATGTCTTGCAGACACAGCATCGGCCAGGGGTTGCTGCAGTCGGATGGAACGCCGCTGTCGAGAAAGCGCGGCACTAGGTAGCGTCCGCGGCGGTATGACTGATAGACTCTAGATGCGTGGCCGATTAGGCTGAGCGATATCTCGCACGCCGTGTTGCCCATGCCGACGACAAGAACCCTGCGGTCAGCAAACGGCTCCGGGCTGATACGATAGGTGAGTGAGCGAGATTCTTGGCATCTTTCGAGGAGAGCGAGCAGATACCAGTACCCATTTGGGCATGAATATTGATACGGGTATAATAAAGTAAATAACACGTACCCCCGATAACTCTGCCCATGCAGAACAGTGCCTTCGAACAGGCTCCTCCCTGGAAGCGGAGGCCAGAGGGCAGTCGTGTTGGAGCCACTGCCGACGACAACCTTGTCAACGACAATGACGTGGTCAACGCCGTCGGCACTGGTGAAATGGACATTCCATTTCCGGTCATGGTCATCCCGGAGCACGCGCCGAACCGTTGTTTTGAACTTGACGCAATCTTCCAAGCCGAAGTTTTGCGCGTATGCCTCAAAGTATTCGGCCACCTGATCCCCAGTCATATAGGGGGGATACTCTGCTCGAGTCTGACGGTTAGAACCTCTGTCCAAATAATTAAGCCGATAGACAATTCTGTTCAGATGCATGTGTATGCCATGGAACGGGAGTCATGGGACGCACCATCGGGAATTGGAAAGTCGCTAAAGCCAGACTGAATAGAAAATAATGCGGTCAGTTGATAAGATAAAACGACGAAAGTACAAAGGTAGATAGCTCAGGGCTTTTGAGACTTGCCACAAACTTGCTGACGTTGGCGACGGTGCCCCTTGTGACGATCGTGAAGTTGGTATCCTGGCTGTAGGACCACACACCACCAACCCTGTCACGGCGCTCAAAGGCAATGACGTCAAAGCCCTCTTCTCGCAAAGCCTTGACTGCCGTCAACCCGGCAGGTCCTATTCAGCCAACGTCAAACCCGCTTCGTTCGAGCTCCCGGAAAGGGGGGAGGATGAAGGGTTGGTACCGAGGCCAATGACGGCGACCTTGATTTTCTCCATGGAGGATATACTGCAAGGCTAATCATGTGGTGATAATTCCGGCTTGACTTTCATGAGCACGGGTAGCCGAGACCGTCCAGTCCTCTTATCTTCAATGGAGAACCAGCGTGAATCACGGATGCAACCCCATCAACCCTCGGTCAGCCTGCGAGCTCCCCAAAATGAATGCGCACTTGCATGCGCATGTTCTGAGTCGCATTTGTTATCCGCGTGTAAATAAACAAATAAATATAGAATAGACTCTTGTCAATACTGCCGAGGGAGGGCATGGGCGAGACACGGCCCAGTCCTAACGACACGAAGGTGGACAAGCGGGGAAACGGGGTTGCTGAATGCCCAAACTTGGATGGTTGGCGGCTCGTTTTCTTGTTTTCTTGCCCTGTTACCGGAAAGTTACACGCGAGAATCGGTGGCATCATGCAGCACTGTTTGGCAGCGCCCGAACAAGCAACCCGAGAAAAGCAGTCCACAAGCTCAGCCGTGACAGGGGTATGGTTGGTTCATAGTCGTCATGACTTCCTCTGCACCAACACACGTACTACATTGGCTCTCCCAAGACTACATTATTGAAGCGCCTACCCCATACCTGAGTACCTCCCCAGCCGCTTCGCCTTCCTACCCCGTACTTGTGCCGAGGGGGCTTGCGTCATGGGCGTCCTAAGCGTGGAGGAGAAATGGACATGCTGCCCAACGCTGTCACCAGTTCAGTCCCGATTTTGACGCTCGCACGTCGATCTCATGCAGGTGTGAGCTGCTTTTTGACACTGCAAAGAAGGCCAGAGTCGAAATAGGATATGTATGCGCGTTTCAGGTGGCCCCCAAATCCCTCCGCCATGCTTTACCCTTCATCCTACACCGGTGTGGAAGGAGAGATAGGCAGCCTTGGTCTATCTTTGCAAGGCGGCCCGGTGGGTTTCCAGGGTATTCATGATTGTACAATGGACTTTTCTTACATACTTTGTACCTATGTACTCCTCTTTGGTTCCGAGGGTCATGGGTGCCCGTTTTGGCGTGTTGTGCTCGTCTTGTCCCTGGCTGGATGCGCCCAATTCCGACTTGATGGCGGTGGCAATTGGTGTTCTGAGCGAAAGCTCGAGCATAAATCTACTGTCTCTCATGTTTTCATCAACTCATCGTTGATTAATATCTATCTCAGACAGTAAGTAGTTCATGAAGCCTCACAATCGGCTCCAAGGCGGCAAGCAAACACTATAGCTATTAGCCAGATACGAAAAATAGTATGGCATCCCCACACAAACACAACGAGGAAGTATGGCCATCCGAATGTTGGCAGTCGGTGCTTGAAGAAGTTTACATCGAGCCATGCGACCCAGCAGCGTCTGTGACTGTACAGGAATCGCGTCTGAACAATGCCATAAAGCACATCCTCACCCTACCCCAACGACGACCCCTGAATGTCACAGCATTAACTCTCCTTCGTGCGGCTTGGTCCTTGATCATCAGCCGCATGGCCAACTCAGATCATGCTGCCTTCAATATTCTGCAGTCAACTACGTCGGAAACGCCCCCCGTTCCTATTTCAAGACGTGTCCAGACACTTGCCAGTCAGTCGGTGCTGGATTATCTTCAGATTTTTGGGCAGCAGGGCGCAGTGACGGTGCCATCTGAGCAACAAGATACACAACAGCAAGTTAGGTCGCCGCTTCAGGAGACGGAAAACAGTGCGGATAGACAACAGCAACAGGTGTGCACATTTCAGTTTCTCATGGCCCATCCGACTACAACAGCAAAGCAGCCTTCTCCGTCCCCGTCCCCAGATGCCGGTGCAAACGAAAACGCCAGAACAAGCAAAAATACAGACATGGACACGAGAAGCGAGTCCCGGGGCCTCACTCGTGTTCTCACCCTCAATGTTCTGTCTCACTCTGACGATATGTTAGCTGAGGCTAGCTTCGACGTAGCCAAAATCAGCCCTTGGTTCGTTCGCCAACTCCTTGAGCGACTGGACTTTGTCATCACCCAGCTCGCCGTCTCAGTGGCCCAGGATACTCTTCAGACGATTTCGATGCTCACTAAACAAGACGAGGTCGCCATCTGGCGTTGGAATGGAGCCGTGCCCTGCTCCTTCGAGCGCTGTGTTCACAAGGTCTTCGAGGAGCGCGTCACCCTTCAGCCCGAGGCCATTTCTGTCAGCGCCTGGGACGGCGAGCTTTCCTACGCTGATCTGGACTGGAATTCGACGCTTCTTGCCCACAAGCTCATCGATCTCGGCGTCGGTGACGAACCTGACATGGTGGTGCCCCTGTGCTTCGAAAAGTCCATGTGGACCACGGTAGCCCTCTTCGCCGTGTTAAAGGCCGGCGGCGCCTTCTTACTCCTCGACCCTTCACTTCCTGAGAAGAGACTGCAGTTCATGGTCGAACACGTCGAGGCAAGTCTGATCCTCTCTTCGAATGCCGAAGAGCCCCTGAGCGCCCGCCTCGCCAAGCAAGTCCTTCCCGTCCACCAAGGCCTCCTTTCTAAACTGGCGCACCAAGGGTACGAAGATGGGGATCAGAGGAAAAACCCATCGCCGGACAGGTCGAGCCCGTCATCAGTTGCCTATGTCACCTTTACCTCTGGCAGCACAGGTGCCCCCAAGTGTGTGCTGGTGTCGCACGCAAACCTCGCCTCCGCCCTCCACCACCAATTGGGTCCGATGGGGTTGACGGATACTTCGAGGGTCCTCGACTTTGCCTCGTATAGCTTTACCACCTCGGTCAGCAATGTCTGCTGCACCCTCGCCGCCGGCGCTTGTCTCTGCGTCCCGAGCGAGGAGGACCGCCGAGACAGGCTTCAGGAGTCGATTCAATCCTTCCAGGCCACCTTCATCGACATCACGCCCTCGGTCGCCCGCTTGCTGGTGCCCAAGGAGGTTCCTACCCTCGACACCGTCATTCTTGGCGGCGAGATGTTAAGAAAGGGTGACATCGAGCGCTGGTGGGGACGCGTCAAGCTCATTCACCTGTACGGCCAAAGCGAGTGCACGTCCAACGGTACAATCAACCATGAAGCATCGAGTGCGCAAGACGTGCTTCACATCGGCAAGGGTGCCGGCCTGACCACCTGGGTTGTAAACCCGGATGACCACAACGTCCTGCTGCCCCCTGGGTGTATTGGTGAACTGCTTTTTGAAGGGCCGCTCGTCGGTCAAGGGTATCTCCGCAACCCAGAGCAGTCGGCGGCTTCCTTCATCAAGGACCCGCCCTGGCTCCTCCGGCGGGCATCTGGACGACCTGGTCGGTCCGGCCGGCTCTACAAAACAGGAGACCTGGTGCGGTATAGATAAGATGGAAACCTAGTCTTTGTCGGTCGTAAGGATACCCAAGTCAAGCTCCGCGGTCAGAGAGTAGAGCTTGGCGAGGTTGAGTTTTGGGTACGGAACTGTTTGGCAGACAAGACCGTTCAGCAGGTCGTGGCCGAGGTCATCGACCCTCATGGGGACGAATCGGCTCGGACCCTCGTTGCCTTCCTCCATATCAATGAAAAGGACGCCGCAAAGTTCGTGGATGATGTCGACGACGTCACGGGCAGACTCCTTGTCATTCCCTCCGACGTCGAGGATCAGCTGGCGGCCCATCTACCGAGCTACATGGTGCCGACTGCTTTCTTTCCCATGAGGGAGCTCCCCATGACCGTTACTGGCAAGTTAGATCGGCTTCGGCTGCGGGATATCGGTGGCTTTCTGTCGGTCGAGAAGTTGGCGGAGCTGCGGACGGCCAGTGGTCCAAAACGACAACCGTCCTCCTTGACCGAGAAGTCGATGCTGAAGACCTGGGCCCAGGTCTTGAACATTCCCTATGGCAAGATTGGCCTAGACGATAGCTTCTTTCATCTCGGCGGAGACTCCATCACGGCCATCCGACTCGTCGCTGAGGCCCGCAAGGAGAATATCTACCTGACCGTTGCAGACGTCTTTCGCCATCCAATCCTCCACCAACTTGTCCAAACCTGCCTGGTCACAGCTGGGATGAGAGGTCAGGAGGCATACATTCGCCCCTTCCATCTCCTGCCCCCTAGAATCAGGATCCGCGATTTCATTGAGGGAATTGCCGACCAGTACTCCCTGGATCGGTCTCTAATCCGAGACGCCTACCCCTGCACGCCGCTTCAAGAGGGCCTCATGTCCCTCGCCTGCAAGCGTCCAGGCAACTACATGAACCATGAGGTGCTCGAGTTAAGATGTCACGTTCCCGTCCGTCGCTTCCGCGCCGCCTGGGAGCAAGCATTTCGCTCTCTCCCCATCCTGCGCACAAGGATCGTGCAGCACGATGATCTCGGCCTCCTTCAGCTCGTCGTTGACGGAACCATTTCCTGGCGGACGGCAACCAACTTGGATGACTACCTAGCCACCGACAGGGAGCAGTTCATGAGCCTCGGTGATCCCCTCACGCGCTATGCCCTGATCCAGCATGATTCTGGCAACACCACCTTTGTCTGGACTGTGCATCACGCTCTTTACGACGGATGGTCCATCGGCCTGATCCTCGATGCCGTTCGTCAGGCGATTCCTGGCTACCGCATCGCCACTGGTCCTCAGCCCCAAACCTTCATCAAGCACATCATGGATATTGACAACGAAGCAACCAGCACCTTTTGGCTCACAAGCCTGGCCGACTTCGAGTCTGATCCATGTCCACGCCTTCCGTCGCCCATGTACGAGCCGGTGTCGGACAAGGTGATCGAGCACCAGTTCTCGCTGAAGCTCGGACGACATAGCAAAGACATCACCACCTCAACACTCGTTCGTGCCGCTTGGGCGCTGGTCCTCAGCCGTGTGTCCAACACCGAAGACGTCGTATTTGGTGTCACAGTCTCCGGTAGGCAGGCGCCCGTTTCTGGTATCGACATTCTCGTTGCCCCAACCTTTGCCACGGTCCCGGTCCGTGTCAGGACCGACGGCGCCCGCAAGGTGTCAGAATACCTCAAGCAACTGCAACGGGAGGCAGTCGATATGATCCCTTTTGAGCACGCGGGCCTGCTCGGAATCTCCCAGCTGTCTCCCGATTGCGAAAGGGCGTGTAAGTTTCAGTCGTTACTCGTCATCCAGCCGCAGAGGGCCCCGGTTGCAGATGAGGATCTGGGCACATGGCGGGCCGTCATCCAGCAGCACTGGTTCAACACATTCGCCCTCATGCTCGAAATTCGTCTCGGCATTGACAATCTTACCATCACCGCCGCCTTTGATTCCCATGTTCTGGATCCTTGGCTCGTGCAAAAGTTGTTGACGCGCCTCGAGCTGGTCATCCAAAAGCTCGACATTGCCGGTGGCGAGAAGTCACTTTCTGAGATCGATGTCATGACTGTCAGTGACCTGGAGCAGATATGGGAGTGGAACCGCGATGTCCCTGAGGCAGAAGAGAGTCTTGTCCACGACAAGTTCCAGAGCCGTGTGCGAGAGCAGCCGAACGCGCCGGCGATTCGAGCTTGGGACGCCGAGCTCTCGTATAAAGAGCTCGACTACTGGTCTACCGATCTCGCTGAGCGACTTTCAAAGTCCAAGCATCTCATCGAGCCCAACACTCTGATCCCCTTGTGCTTCGGCAAGTCTGCCTGGACGCCGGTGGCAATGCTCGCTGTGCTCAAGATGGGCGCCGCGTTCGTCTTGTTAGATCCCTCTCTTCCGACGGACCGCCTCGAAGCCATCCTCGACCAACTGGCTGCAAAAAACATCTTGTGCTCTCCCGCCACCGCGAAACTCTCATTCCAACTATCGGGACAGATAATTCAATTCACCCCAGGGGCAGCGCAGTTTATCAACGTCACCACTCCGCCGCGACCTTCCAGAGTCGACTTCGCGGAGTCCCCTACGTCGGCATCAACAATGGTGGTCCTTTTTACCTCCGGCACAACGGGCAAGCCGAAAGGGGTTGTCATCTCGCACCAAAACTACTGCGCTAATCTCAAGCATCAACTGCATCTTCTCGGTTTTACTCAAGACTCTCTCGTGTTCGACTTTGCATCCTACGCCTTCGACGTTTCGGTGCACAACGTCTTTGCCACTCTCATCTCGGGTGGATGTTTATGCATCCCATCAGAAGATGATCGCAGGAGCAACATTGCTCATGCCATGATGCAAATGGAAACCACCATTGCCAATCTTACTCCTTCGGTGGCACGTCTCATCGATCCAGCCACGGTACCGTGCCTGAAGACTCTCATACTTAGCGGAGAAGCTGTCAGAGTTGAGGATGTGATGCCGTGGTGGGACAGGGTTCGCGTCATCAACGCGTACGGACCTGCCGAGTGCAACATCAGCACCATCAACGGACAGTCTTCGAGCCCTCAGGGAGCCATACACGTCGGAAAGGGAGCAGGTACGGTGACTTGGGTCGTCGATCCAAGTAACCATAATACTCTGCTCCCGCCAGGGCACACTGGCGAGCTTCTGCTGGAGGGGCCCCTTGTCGGATGCGGATATTTGAACGATGCGGAAGCGACGGCAAAGGCTTTCATCCAGGATCCAGCCTGGCTGGTGCGGGGGGGGGCTGGTGTCCCTGGCAGACGCGGTCGGCTCTACAAAACTGGAGACCTCGTCCGATACAACGATGATGGCAGTCTCAATTTTATCAGCCGCAAGGATACTCAAGTCAAGATCCATGGTCAGAGGGTCGAGCTCGGAGATATCGAGCACTGGGTCCAACATTGTGTAAAATCCGCAAAGCAGGTGACCGTCGAACTCGTCTCGGCGACGAACGAGGCCCAAACGCCCATGCTGGTGGCATTCCTTCAGATCGAAGACTCGAACGCGATAGCAGATTCGGATCCGTCCAAGTGCAGACCCTACCTTGTCTCGTCCGAGATTCGGGCTCGATTGGCGGAGCATCTGCCAGGCTACATGATTCCCTCCGTATTCCTTCAACTACGGCAACTGCCCCTGACGCCCACGGGCAAGACGAACCGAAAATCTCTGCACAAGCTCTGTGGCGACTTTACGAAATGGAGCCTGTCCACGCTGCAAGACTTTTGTCGAAACTCCAGACGTGAGGTGGAATCGCTTGTTGAACGGCAGATCCAAGCCGTATGGGCTCAAGTTCTCGGCATCGATCCCTCGCACATCGGGGCAGATGATAGTTTCATTGCCTTGGGTGGCAGCTCTATTTCTGCCATGAAAATGGCCTCTGAGGCACGAAAGATCGGCCTGAGACTGACGGTTGCCGACATCTTTCGTTGTCCAACTCTCGCTGGACTCGCCAGTCACGCGAGTCTCGCTGATTGTGCTAGCCCTGCGATCGATGTGGAAAGCTCTAGCACGATTCCGAGGCTTTCGCGGCGCGGCTTCATCGAACAATCAATCGCCCAGGAACGCCTGTGGCTCTTGCGACACCAACAGCCCCGGTTCGTCCAGCAGACGGCGTGGGCGGTGCGAATGCGAGGACCTCTGCAACCCGTCGCGCTGAACAAGGCGCTGCTGGCGTTAAATCGCCGGCATGAGATCCTCCGGACGACATTCGCGACGGACGACGGTGTCCACAAGCAGCGCATTAGTGATGTTGAATCTGGGCAACTGCACATTGTTGACATGGATACATCTTCTTCGCCCTCATCATCTCGGCATGAAGAGAGGGGAAGGCTTGAGGACATTCTGCAACAACTGCGGATGCTTCCCATAGATCTCGAAACTGAACCCGGCTGGAGAGTGACTCTCTACAGTCTCGGCCAGGAAGAGTACGTTTGCCTCATCGTCATGCACCCGATGGTGTCGGACGGATGGTCCGCGGACGTCTTCCGCAGAGAGCTCACGCTTTTCTACTCGGCCACCATCCACCAGGACGACCCTCTTGCGGAAGTCGACGCTCTGCCCATTCAGTACGGCGACTATTCCACCTGGCAACGACTGCAGGAGCATACCCACAAGCGCCAGTTGGGATACTGGGCGGAGCAGCTCCGTTCAAGTCGGCCGGCCGAGATTCCGTGCGACAAGCCTCGGCCGACAACCCTCTCCGGACGTACGGACGGGCAGGAAGTTAGGATCAGCGGTCCCCTCTTCCACCAACTGAACGGGTTTCGAAAATCTCGCGAGGTAACTCTCTTCGTCTTCCTCCTCGCTGCGTTCAGGGTCACGCATTATCTTCTCAGCGATGAGTCGGATGCGACCATCGGGACGTCGAATGCCAACCGCACCCGGTGGGAAGTCCGAGACCTCATGGGTCCCTTGGTCAACCTCCAGGGTATTCGAATCAAGGTGGAGAAGGGTGATTCGTTCGAGGAGCTCGTTCGCCGTGTCGAGGCAACAACCATCGCCTCGTTTAGCAACCAGGACGTTCCCTTTGAACGCATCGCCAGTCGGCTGCAAGCGAACTCAGACTTGTCTCGCCACCCGCTGTTTCAGATCATTTTTGCCGTTCACACCCGCAAAGACTTGGGTCAATTTTCGTTGGAAGGGATGGAGACAATCCCGATTCCCATGGCCGTAACCTCAAGGTTCGACCTCGAGTTTCACCTTTACCAAGAGGATGACGGGCTGCAAGGAAATGCCATCTTCTCGACCGATCTTTATCATCCCAAAACCGTCGAGAATATGCTGTCGGTCTTTCGTACAGTGCTAGAGCGCGCCATCGCGAATCCCGCAGTTGCCATCTCCTCCTGGACACTTCCAGTGGAGGACGAGTGACATCTAAAGATGACTCGGCGTAGCTCCCATCTTCCCGCTGTAAAGTCTTAAGGAATAGAAGGATTGCATGGCAGGGCAAGGTTTAAAGTTGACATCCGACGATTGCATGGTAGATTTACCGCGATAGGATTCGCACTGCTCAGTTTGCCTTGTACAAGTATGAAGTAGGGAGTACTTGAACGCTCAAGATTGTTGCGGCGTACATCCGCGGCATCCGCCATCGCCTCTGTGAAGCCTGAGGGTCGAATCCCTAAACGGTAGGTCTGAATCGTTGGCCGATCCCCAGAAGGAAGGTCCTTGTAGTCATTCATGATGCATGGCTCGGCCGACGATGAGATATGACGATGTAGCAAAGGGAGCAAAATGGAGCGCTAGTCGATTTCGTTCCTCCGAACGGAGTTGATGGATGGACCGGTTGCATTCGCGAACTGGCGACTCGGCCGAGGAGGAGCAGTGTTGAATCGAAACTTTGAGTAGACCAGGCAGCGGCATGAGGAACCGTTCTCGTTCGAAGTCTGCGGGACTCGCCAGCATTCCTGGACAAATGCGTTTGTAAACAGGGAGGTTCTGAAGCGAGCTAGACCGCACTGCCCAGCATGCCGGAATTGAAGGCTCTGAGAAGACATGACTCTGTTAGCCCGAGTCTCGAATGCCCATCGCTTTATGTACTTACGAGGCCATCAGTTGTGTATCTCGATTGTGGCGGCTCATGACCCGACGTGCTAGAGAATGTCACATTCATCAGCATCCGTTTCTCAATCTCTCCTCTCCCCCCCTCTCTCTCAACCGTCACTGGCGCAAACATACCTCTGTTCCTGAGCCCCTCTCTCGGTGCAGCATGCTCGACCATCCAGATGCGCAGCACCCAGGCAGCAGCAAGAGCATCTCGCTGCTGTGCGGGCACATCGACCGCCCACTCCAAGCGCATAATGCCATCTTGCACCAGCTCCCTCGCCAGCAGCACGCCACTCCGATCGGTCCATTCCCAGACAGCACCGGAGCCGTCACTGGAGCCGCCTCGCCGTCTACTCTCTTTGGACGGCCCGACCTCGAAGACAAGCTGGTCGGTCTTGTAGAGCCGCTTATCCGACCCCCACCGCCCCCGGTATATCTGATAGTTCTGACTTCCCATAAACCGGTGGCCGGCTCTGTCTATGCCCATCGGCGGCGGTGCGGTGCGCGACTGGGCCTCGGCTTGGTAGGGGAACATGGGAAACTCCCACGCCTTGTGATGGTGGAGCTCGAACATGGGCCGTTTCAGCGGGTGGGCACGCGGGACACCTGTTCGATGACCGTACTGTATCCTTTCCATGACAACCTTGTGTTCGGACTCGGTCAGGAAGTCGATGTGGTGGGAGAGTTCGTACAGAGCCGGTCCTTGGGGGCTGCCAACGCGGATGAAGCGGTGGAGGATGTAGAGCGTCTGCGTCCCGAGGTCTTCTGCCTCGTCGGCCTGTGTCGAGCCGGGGTAGGGGGGCGGCTCCGGATAAGGGGGCGGTTCAGATCCTTGCTCCTCCATGGCTCTCTCGGTCGATGCTACGCAACACCGAGTGCTGAAGCGATCTGTATCCATCTCCGACCAGATACCAGGCCTGGGTATGACTATGGCTGGCGCGTGCACTCCCGCAGGTTGTCTCTCGGGCCGTATCCTACAGGGACGACAAGTTGCCGTGCACGCTTGGCATGATGCTGGATGATTTGATGACGATGTTGAAGTCAAGCGGAGGACGGATGAGAAGTTGATGTATATTGATGTGCTGTGCTGACTGTACCCAGCATTCAGGCGTGGAATATATGTCGACGCCACTCAGCGTAGACATATTACGTCATAAGCCCCTGGAACATGACAGCCTCGCGCCTTGCCAAATACGGATATTCACCACCAAACGGATGTTGCCATCACATCTTGATGCCAGATAACCAGGTTATCATCCATCCCTTTCTCACGAGTGAGTGCATTGAATCACACACCGCACGCCGTTAGTCATGTTGCGTCATGCATTGCGCTCCGCTGGCTGCTGCTTCGGGTGCCTAGCATCAACTGCCAGCAAGCATGTGCTCCCAGCGGAACGAAGATGTGCCATGATATTCCCGCCGTCCAAAGATTATGCATCGGGTCTGCAACATACAGACCATGTGAATTTCATGTAGTGGCCATCACCGCTGCTCCCTGTGCAGGGAGAGGTCGGCTGGTCGGCTGCCTCGCAGCGGTTCGAGCTTCATCCCCATCAGCACCCGTGCCGAGGAAAGTATGGCACGAACCTTGGTATCAACGACACTGCAGACTTGGGACAGCAGCAGGCAGGCGTAGTATCGTCCCTGCCTGCTCACAAAGTATAAACGATGGCGTGCCATTTGGGTACCGATGGCAACACGGGCCATCATGCCTCATCGTCAATGTCCGCCGCGCCAAAGGAAAATTTCTTCAACGATGCTCCCTCCCCCACAAACAGGCTCGGCATTTTCTCCCACGGCATCCGCTGGAACATGATCGCACGAACCGGCGTTTCGGTCCTGATGCGCTCCAGCCTCGGGCTCGGCAGCATCCTGCCAGAGCGCAGCGAGAAGAGCTTCACGGTGCCGTCGTCATGGCCCGCGGCCACGACGTTCAGCTCCCTGCTTACATCCCAGCCCATGTGGAAATGAGCCGCATTGCGGTAGGCCGGGAAACGAAGGAGCGGCTTGACGCCATTCGGCTTCCTGCCGAAGAAGCGCATGTCATACAATGCCATGCTACTCTGCAGGCCCGCGACAAGAATTTGGTGTTCGTTGACGCTTCGGAGGCGTGCAATGGAACTCGCGTGATGGATGTACATCCATTCCGTCTCGGGCGTCCTGAGGTCCGTCATCCACAGCCGTGGCTGGCGGCCGCCGGCGAGAAGGATGTTGTGATTCGACTGCTGAAAGTCCTGGTCGAATATTTCCTGCGGCAGGTGCATATCCTTGGGCGCGTTTTGCGGCGCGATCCAGGCCATGGTTTCGTTGTTTCGAACCCGCAAGAGGCCCGCGTTGGTTCCGATGACGCAGAGGAGGTCGGACGAGGAGGGTGCAGGCGTGCTCTGGTGGACGAGCCATTCGTCTCGAAGACGATGGCGGATGGAAAGACGCTGGTAGTGATTTGCTGGTCTTGCATCAGCCGCCACGGGGGCAAGAGAAATCGAGAGTGCAGGGAGGGCAGCAAAGCATACTTTCGCCGAGTAGCCAGTGTGGCCGGCCGTCATCGGCAGATGACAGAGGAGGTGAGAAAAAATAGAGGCCGCAGCTGCGATCGGGCTCTCGTGACGTGAGAAGAATCTTGTGCGATGGTTTGTGGTATTTGATGGACGACATTTGCGAGCATCGAATCATCTCGGTGCGAAAGGACAGCCCTCGTTCGAGCGTGCCAGGGCGAGCCTTGTCAAATGTGATTCTGCAGGCGCCGTCAAATCCTGCCATGCGACGGCCACAGAAGCGAGACGGCGTACCTGTCATTGTCGTCGGTGGAGATGTAGCTGCCGACGAGCGTTTCCTCATCCAACGCTGCGCTCGGCCGTCCATGAATTAGCACTCACCACACCGCAGACGCCGAGGACGGGACACCCACAGGCATATGCCACCCCGAGGCCTGTC
The DNA here is from genome assembly GCF_001625195.1 of Drechmeria coniospora. Taxonomy (NCBI): domain Eukaryota; kingdom Fungi; phylum Ascomycota; class Sordariomycetes; order Hypocreales; family Ophiocordycipitaceae; genus Drechmeria; species Drechmeria coniospora. Next base: position 10,751,549 of record NC_054389.1, on the reverse strand, counting down.
TTTTCGTCCTCGCCACCGACGTAGAAACATGGCATGTTGGCGACCCTTGTCCGTGCAAAGCTCGGCGCGAACGGCACATGACCCTTGTCGACGGCGCCGCCGGCCCACGCGGCTGCGCCCAGATCGCCGTCCATCTCCCTGCCGTAGCCATGCTCGGCGACGCTCCGCACCTCCATCTCGCGCGCGAAGAGGCCGGAGTCGACGATGCTGCGGCGAAACGGATGCCTCTTCACATGGTTCCGGAGGAGGCGGGACCGTTCCCGTGCCGCCCTCCTCGCCGAGTCCTCGAGCTTCCGTTTCCTGACGGCGTCCGATGACCACGCGACCGAAGGCGGCGCCGTATGCGTTTTTTCAATCTTGAAGTACTTTTGCTTCCCCTCATCTGCGTCGCACCGTTCGTCACGTTAGACTTGTTCGCCACTAGGGGGCGCATCACTCACCGAAATAGTAACCCGGTAGATCGACCGGCATCTTGTTCGGCGCCCACGCTAGTTTCGAACCAAGGCATGCAGCTTCCGACTCTCCGGCCAGGGCAGGCTCAGACACTCGAGCCAGGCGACGCAAATAATCATGGTGCCATGTTCCGACAAAGGTTGATCACCGAGTGCATGGGATCCAAAAATGAGCGGAACAACGGTCATGTGACGGCCCCATGCATCGTCATGACGTCGGGCGTTGTCGATCACGTGACACGATACATGCCACCACGTCACACCAACGAAGCCGGGATCATCAGGTGTGACCACTGGTGGCGAGGAGCAACGCTACGGAGCGAGGGTATGCTGGGTGCTACCACGGACGAGTCGTGCAGAGAGCGGACGGCCAACGGCAACGGCAGCATCATCAACAGACAACACAGGGTTGGTCGGTTCCAGGTGCTGCCACCAAAAGCAATTACAACGGTTTGCTCGCTGCCTGGTACCGCTTCCCGAGGCTCGGAACAAAACTACGTGCGACGAGCACTCAGTCGACAGAAGGGAGAGAGTATTTTTACTTCTTTATTAGTTTGGTCGTCTTAAAGAGACAATGTCTAGGTAGGTATATGAAAAGTTGCCCCCTCATCACACCAGAAACGCGACGGTGCTCAGCCGAGACTCGTACAATGCAATTTAAACATGGTGAAGACGAAATGGGCATGGCGTTTAGCCGTGCGGGTATGTACTAGAGAGCGCCATATTTTACTGCGACTTCTCGTGCTGGGTGGACACACGCTGGAGGGAGACAACTGCGACGAGAGTCAGCACACGGAACGGCTGCCGCACGAGGGGTCAGGGGGTGGTGGGAAACGTACCAAAGTCTTCCAGCGATCGCTGCTTCTGGTTGCGCTTGGGCGACTTGCCGTGCATGAGGTTGTCGAAGCCGGCCGATCCCTGCATGAAGTAGTAGAGACCACCCATGACGGCGAAGATGCCGAAGGAGAAGATCCAGATACGGACGACGGCGACGATGCTGGTCTGGCTGCCGACGAACCATCCGAAGACGCAGAAGAGGGTGGCGATGACGTCGACGATGAAGACGGCGCCGCTGAGCTGCCACGAAGGAATGGACGACCAAAAGGGACCGTTGGCGCGGGTGATGAAGATGAGCCAGTTCTCGGTGAGGGAGATCTCGAGGAAGAGGACGGCATCGATGTCACCAAAGTTCTGGACGATACCGCCGTCCTCGCCGCCGACGTACATGGTGGTGAGGGCGATCCAGGTACCGACGGCCAGGACGACACCGAGAAGGATAGACATGCCCCAGAGCTTGGGCAGATTCCACTTGACGGGCGTGGGCGAGAAGGGAGCGTTGTCGTAGGCGATGGCGAGGGTGGCGACGTCGGCGAAGATGGCGATGAAGACGACGAGCTCAATGTTCAAGCTGCGGTTGAGGATGGCGATCCAGAGGCCGAGGAAGATCTCCATGTGCAGGGACAGGGCGATACGGTAGACGACGTAGGCGTACATGCGGTGGAAGATCTGGCGAGACGTCTTGAGGGCGTCGATGATGGCACCCAGGCCGGGGGCGAGAAAGACAATGTCGGCGGCGGAGCGGGCGGCGTCGGAGGCACCCTCGACGGCGATGCCGGTGTCGGCCTTTTTCAGAGAGGGAGCATCGTTGACGCCGTCACCCGTCATGGCGACGAGGTAGCCACGCTGCTGAAGAATCTCGACGACGGCATACTTGTGCTGGGGGAAGACCTCGGCGAAGCCGTCGGCGGCCTCGACGAAATCGTAGACCTCGGAACCAGGCATGTCACCGCCGCCGCCGAGACCGAGACGCTCGGCGTTGTAGACGTTGGTGCCGAGACCGAGCTGGCGCGACGTCTCACGGGCGATGCCGACGGCGTCACCGGTCAGCATCTTGATGGACAGACCGAGAATCTTGGCCTCGTTGATGGTGCGGGCCGTGTCGTGGCGGGGAGGGTCCGAGCAGGGCATGATGCCGAGAATCTCCCAAGCACCACCGTCGCGCTTGCGGGCGACACCGAGGGAGCGGAAGCCACGGGTGGCGAACTCGGCGACGCAGTTCTTGTACGCCTTGTCGATGGCCTCGGGGATGGGGTGGTCCTCCTCGACGGTCTTGAGGACGAAGAGGGGAGCACCCTTGACGCAGGTGATGCGCTCGCCCTGGGGGGACTCGACAACGGCCTGCACCTTCTTGGAGACGGGGTCGAAGGGGTGGAACTCGAGCACCTTGTACTTGGACAGGACACTCTTGGCGCGGGGGTAGTACTTGAGGGCCTTGAGGAAAGCCTTGTCGATGGCGTCGATGCCCTTCTTCTTGCGCGAGGCGGCGAGGCAGGCCGTGAGCATGAGGTCGTCGGGGTCGACGCCGGGCACGGTGAAGGGCTCCGAGAGGGACAGCTTGTTCTTGGTCAGGGTGCCCGTCTTGTCGGAGCAGAGGATCTCGACGCCGGCGAGGGACTCGATGGCCGACAGCTTCTGGACGATGGCCTGCTTCTTGGCGAGGTAGGCGGCGCCGACGGCCATGGTGGTGGTGACGACGGCGGGGAGACCGACGGGGACGCCGACGATGGTGATGGCCAGGGTGAAGCGCAGGATGTCGACGATGGGGTTGGAGCGGTAGAAGGAGGAGATCCAGACGACGAGGAGGGTGGCGATGACGAGGACGAGGAGGATTGTGCCGATGCCGTTGAGCACCTCGGTGAAGTGACCAGTGCCACCGGCCGACTGGGAGACGAGAGCGGCGGCGCGGCCGACGAAGGTGTTGTCGCCGGTCGAGGTGACGATGACGAAAGCCTCGCCACGCTTCACGGCCGACGAGGCGAAGCAGTTGTCGCCCTTGTGCTTGTCGACGGCAAGCGACTCACCAGTGATGGCGGACTGGTCGACCTGGAGGAAAGCATCTTCGGTGACGATGCGGCCGTCGGCGGGGATGATCGTACCCTGGGGGGGGGCGCTCGTCAGCATCGACTCGATGGCGCCGGGGAGGGGGCGTCGAGTGCGCCGCGGGGGATGTGCTTCTCACCTCCTCCACCTGCAGGATGTCACCGGGGACGACCTCGGGGGCCTCGATCTCCTTGAGGGTGCCGTCACGGAGGACGACGGCCTTGAGGGCGAGCGTCTTCTTCAGCTCCTCGACGATGGAACCAGCCTGGAACTCCTGGATGAAGCCGACGCAGGCGTTGAGCAGGAGCAGAGCGCAGATGACACCGAAATCGACCCAGTCCTCGAGACCGGCGGCGAGGACGGCGGCAGCCTAGGGGCGGGACAAGGTTAGCGCGCGGCCATGGCAGACAGAGGGTTGGGTTGCGAATGAGGCAAGGCGAGCGAGCGGACGGGCGAGCACCGGAAAATGGTGCTCGGGAAAAGGTGCAAGCAGGGCAAAGGAAGGGTGCGTCGAATCAATCGGCGGCCGAGCCCGAGGCGGGGCAGGGGTGCCCTGGGGGTCGCTAGACCTATCCGGGGCTGCCCGACGGATTGGGGCCGAATGGGGACCGAATGGCAAGCGTGCCCGGACTGGCGACTGCCGGGCGCGGACGTCTGGCAACAGGGCGTGCGTCGGATGAATCGGGCGCCCCCACAGCGAGCCAGCCAGTGTCGTAAGCCAATTGCCTCGGCGACCCACTCCCGCCAGCGAGCTCGTGTGGGGCACGCAATCTGGTGGAAAAAAAACGCGCGAAAAAAAAAATACAGGCCACAAGCAAAACAATGGGCGAAAAAAACAGGCGGGCTCGTGGGCCGGTAGCGAGCCGCCGCAGCGCACCCGCACTCGCACACGCACACGCACACGCACACCCATCGCACCGTGGCGGGCACAGGGCGGCCGCAGGTGCGGCGGGGGAGCGAGTGAGCGAGCGAGCGAGCGAACGCATGCCAGTAGCGACAGAAACAGAGAGAGAAAAAAACAGGTGGGGCTCGTGGCACAATGGCGGGAAAAGGAAGGAAAAAGCAAAACTCACCTCCATGACGAACTGGATGGGACCGACAAAGTAGGAGAAGAACTTGAGGATGAGGTTCTCCTTCTCCTCCTTCATCTGGTTCAGGCCGTACTTGCGGCGGCGGGCGACGACCTCGGCCTCGGTGAGACCGACGCGGCTGTCCGTCTGGAGCATGTCCTCGGGGACGACGCGGCCGCCGCCGGGGGTGCCCTCCTCCTCCTCCTCCTCGATGCCGTGGCCATCCTGGGATTCGAGATCCTCGATCAGGGCATCGATGTCCTCGTCATCATCGTCGTCGTCCTCGACGGCCGCCACCTTCTTGGGCGGCGCCTGCTCGGCAGCCTGCTGCTGTTGCGCCTTCTTCTCGTCAAAGTTGCCCGACTCGATGGTGGTGTCGAGCGCCGGGGCGCCGACCTTGTCGTCAGCCATGGGGGGTGGGCGGTGGCAGGCGGCGGGCTAGGTGGTCGGGGGGGGTATATAGTCAAAATACAGCAACGCAGGGTCTCTTAGGGAAGCGGAGGCGTCGGCGGTGTCGACGTCGGAAGCGTCGTGTAGGGACGGGTGATGATGCGAGGGGAACAGGAAAAGGAAGAAAGAAGGGTCAGTGAGTGTCGAAGCACCACACGAAGGAGGACGGAGACGGTCACTGGGAACACATTCGTGGGTGTCGAGAAGGGAAGAAGGGGAAGGGGAGCGAAGCGGCGGGCCGGGTGGGAGCGACTTCTATTTCAATGGGCGCGCGCGTGGGCTGGGCGGTCGGCGACGGCTGCGTTGCAACGGGATTAGTCTTCGCAAGCTCGAGCGAGAAACAGCGACTGGACGGGTACGGGACGGCCACTCCACCGGACCAGCAGGCGAGCATCAGCGGACGCAGGACAGCAGGGCACGGCAGAGCAGAGCAGCACGCACGCACGACACGGACGGAGCACAACATGCACGAGCAGGTAAGGTAGCTGTACCTAGGCCAGCATGTCCCATGCGCGCGAGCGCCGGGGCGAGTGGTACTTGTTTCCCACCTCGGTGCTAGTACTCGGTACTAAGCCTTTGCAGGTATACGAGAACGATTACGGAGTAGGCGTAGTCGCCGGTCCTTTGGCTTCCACGGGCCCTCTTACCCCCCCCCCCCCCTTCCCCCCACCCCACACCACGACACCCATGTCTCTTGTCTCTACCACCATGATGAATCCACCCATGCCCCCCCCATACCTACCCAGCCAACTCTTCCAGGCACCCACCAAATAACAACAGCAAGAGGGCGAGTACGAGGACGGAGCGCCGCAAGTGATGCTTGTGTAAAGTACATGTACTGTACGTGTACTTGCTTGGGTGTACTTGCAGCTATCAGTAAGTACTTGCAGCTACTCAGTACTTTCAGTACTGTACTTGCACCTACTTACTTAAGTACAGTATGTACTCTACTATATACAGTACCTGCTCCTGCAAAGTACATGTACTTGTACCTTCCATTACATGTGCCTGCACCTACAACTACATGTACCTGCATCTACAGCCACATGTACCTGCACAAACAACTACATGTACCTGCATCTATAGTTACATGTACCTGCACATACAGCTACATGTACCTGCGCCTACAACCACATGTTGCACCAACAACCACATGTACCTGCGCCCGCAACTACATGTACCTGCACCTACAACTACATGTACCTGCACCTGCAACTACATGTACTGTACCGTACGTACTGCACAGTACTTACTTGCAGTACACTTGCCGCCATTCTTGCGAGACGAGTGTTGCACAACAACAACAAAGGGCAGTGCGGTTTTCGACCTCGACACACGGTATGCCGATACCTCCCCTCGGCCACCCCCCTGATCCCAGGCGGCATGGTAGAGCGCAAGCAAGTACTTACAGTACCTACGAGTGCAGCTTAAGCCCCTGCAGGCATCGACGGCCCAACAATCGGCCACCTGCACCGAGCGCTGGCAGTCACGCCTACCATCCGCGGCGAGGACGGGGAGAGGAAAGGGAAGCGCTTCGCTCGCGGCCCTTCCATGGCTCGACACCTTCGCCACGGGCAACAGCACCGAGCAGGGGCAAGATTACGAGCTGCTGGGTGGCAGGACTAGTAAAGCATGCGACGGATAGTGTCGCCGTGGGAGATGCGGCACGGCCGCTTGACAGCCTGCATGCGAGCAAGCGCAACGAGGCCGGCGGCTTGACGTGGACCGTCGACGCAGCCCGAGGCATGGCATGCTCGTCGGGGCCGCGAGTGCTTGCGTGCTTGCGTGCGGTCGTGCCTGTGCCCTGCTCCTCCTGCGCTCGGTCAACCGTCCGTGGAGCTCTCGTCGTTGCCGCCGTTCCAGATTGTCGTCTTCGCACCACGCATGGCGTCTCACGTCGTCGACGTCGAGAGACTCCCTCGGCTCCGCACGTCTACAGGCCGCACTTGGGTCGTTTCATTCGCTGCCATTCCTGGGAACCCCCTCCCCCCCGGGCAGGTCATCCGCCGCGCGTGCGCCGGAGCATTCTGGCATGTCGAGGCGACCAACCCGATCGATTTGCCACCTCGGACCCATCGCTGAGGCTTTTTCTACCCTGTACTCCGTGCGGCCGCCTCCCACGGATGGTCAGCCGGCGCTCAGCAGCCACCGGCAAGTCCGTCCACGATGTCGGGTCATGGCATTCGACGCGGAGCTAGGATGGCATCTCTGCGCACAAGAAAATGCTTCACGTCCGAGCATGGTTGTCATTGGTCGGCGTTGATCGTTTTGCAGGTGCACGCCGCCGTTTGCGGGCGAGCATGCATCGCTAGAGGGCTAGAGGTGCACTTTGGTGTGGTGCCAAGATACCTCGCACGCACAACTAGTCCGCCTTAGACGCACATGGACTATCAATCAGTTCATGTCGCCGGTACCTACGGAGCATACTTGGTGGTTGTTGGAGGATCGACGGGCACAAAGGTGCCTACAATTGCCGCTACGGATCGTGCTGCTAAACGTAATAGCTCTTTTCTCTTTTTTTTTTTGTTCTCTCTCGCGGGAACGACGGTTGGAAAGGCCGCAAAGAACCGCGGTCGACGCCAAGCCCAATGTTTGTCGTCGCAAACCGCCCTCCTCCTCCAATGTGCCTACCGTGGAGGCGATGGCCAGCAGCTCGACGGCCCTGTGCCGCTGTGCCCGGTACATTCCGTCGCGTACGGCCAGCGCTGGCGACCCCGTTATTCCTGTGCTAAGAAACGCATGCTAGCTTCTTGTAGGCGGTGCCGCCGCCACGGTCCAGCGATGCGCACGCACCGTGGCACCCCTACAGAACAGTACTTACATCGAGAGCAGGTACCCATCCATGTACTTACTTACAGTACGCTGCACGCACATCACAGTACTGATACACCCCACTGTACGCCGCGGCGCCCCCAGACTGCACAACTTTCATCGCGCGCGAGCGGCTTCCCTTCCATTTGCCGGCGTCCCTCGTGCCCCTCGCCCCCGGTTTTGTCTCTCGTCTCAGGATACCTCCTGCTACCGCTCCGCACCATCGATCCCGCCCCGTCCACGCAGCGGTCGCACGGCGGTCTGGACGAGGGGGGGGGGCGCCGTCACGTCGCACCCAGAGCTGTTTCTGCTCCGATGCCCTGTCCAGGGCGGGGACGGGGGCCAGGCGACACGGACGCATCGGGGACGCGACCGGTGACGATGTCGACGTCGAGAAAAGCCTCAGCAGCCAAGCGTGCATGCACCGGAGAGTAAGTACTTGCTTAGGTGCGCATGCAGGTGGCTGCGTGGTCTGGGCAGGTCGACCTGGAACATGTTGGCTTGGCGAGTCGGCGGACGACGAGTTCGCCCGAGGCAATTTCCAGCACCGGTTGGGTGAAACAACGTCATGGCAGGCCGGTCGGTCGGTCGGTCGTCTGACGTCAAGCCGGGCAGAGGAGGGCGCATACGGTGGTGCGCATTACAGGCAGGTGTACTCGCGCGAAGAGATGCGAGCAATTTGGCAATGCCCGTATCGAGATAATACGAGCACACGTACGGAGTATGCATTGCGTGATGCGATGCGTGCACCGCGTGCACCTCGGGGCGGCCATGGACCAAGTGCTAATGTCGGGCTCGTCGTCTCGTCGTGTCCGTTTGTCGCCTGGCGAGTTTCTCCCCCAAAGGACGTCCCGTTTCCGACGAATCGAATGCTCGGCATTTACAGCGCCGGCCACGAGCCGACTAGCAGGTAATTAGCAGGTAGTTGGCAGGTAATTAGTACTAGTAGAGTATAATACTCATGTGGACGATGCTAAAGGTGCCCCCGTAGTCGGTGGTCGGTAGCGGGCGCACCGTGTGGCACACTGGCTCCGAGCCTGCGCCGACAGGTACTCGTACCTACTATTAGGTACAGTACTAGTAACTACCTAGCTGTACTCCGTAAAGCCAGCATGCCTACCCCTCCGGTGTTTTCTCCGACCCCCCCCCCCTCCCCCTTCGGGCGCAAGTTTTTCTGTGGTGCATCGCTCCTCGGGCCAGGGCTCAAGCCATGGCGCTAAAACGGACGGCTGTGGAAAAATTCATCCGCCCGCACGCCTCCATGCCTGCCTAGCGACGCTGCATGCGGGAGCCCTCTCTGCGGCAAAGGGACCCGGGGTTTTTTCCCTTTGGTTTTATTTGCTTTGTATCTTCTCGCCGCTCATCCGAGAATCGCCGTGGGGTCTTGACGTGGCCAGCGCCGCACTCCGTACGCACACCCACCCATGCGAGTGCGCAAGAAACCATCGACCGCCACGACCGCCAGATATCCTCGGCGACTTGCACCCGTCGGCGTGGCAGGCACGGCGCGCCGACGGCCACTCGCCGCACCGCATCTGCATTGCGACGGACGCGCCCTCTCTCCAGCAGATGACACAACACGCCTGTAATTAACGTACTATCCAAACCTAGTCTAGGTGACGGGCGGAGTAAATGAAAATGGATGCTCTGCAATGATGCATCGTGAGCCTCTGTTGTTTTCCCCTGGCCTGTGCGCCATTGCCGTCACGTTGATTCGCCGGCGGAGGAGTGACCAAGGGCCGGTATGCTTGGTGATTCGCAATCGACGTCATTGGAATGGCCCGTGTCCTCGATCCTGACTTGGGTCAAAACATGGGCAAGCAGGTATTAATATGGAGTACGGAGTACAGCTACTGTCTTTGCACAGTAAGTAAGTGCTTGTACTTGTACCTGTACTTGCATAGTAGATCTGAATGCAAGCAAGTACCCGCATGTAGGTGCAGGCGCAGGTGTCCATGTACTTACGGCTACTGTACAGCAAGTACAAGTTGTTGTACAGTAAGTACATGCACTTACTTAAGTACAACGAAGTAATAATAATAATAATAATAATATTTGCACTTGGACAACTCGTACCAAGTGCGTGCGAGGATGGAGCAAGTGCCCCAGTATTACTGCTATTGCTTGCTTGCAAGTAATAAGTACTTTATGCTGCACACCTGCATGTACGGAGTATAGGTACTCCCTACTTCGTGCTCCTCCAGCCCTTAGCAATCGTCCTCGCGGCGAGCCAATGAAACGGCCAGGCGTGCCCAGCTGCTCGCGGCGGTAGATTAACGTTGACACAACACGATTCGCATGGGTCAGCATCCTCCTCCCTCGTCGATCCGGCTCGGTCTCGCCGCGGGGTGCTCGCTGATGGCGTCCGTCAGGCGACGATGACGACGTCGCGAGAGGTTTTCCTCGTCGTCGGTCGGCCGCTTCCCACTGCCGCCTCGCCATTGGCATTGTGCCACCCTCGAGCCGGATGAGCCTTTTTCCTCTCGTCTTCTCCCTCGCTTCTGGAAAAGATGGGGAGCGTTCCGCCTGCACCAGTCCGAATGGGGCACGCACGAGACGCTTGGCGGACGGGTCAGCACCACACCACCCCGTGGGCAGCAGAATCCACCACCGCCGCCGAGTGCTTGTGGTACTCGAGGACGAGGGGCGGGGGCCAATGAATCGCGTCTTTTATGCACCTTGCATCTTGCCAACGTAATAGATGCAAGCAAGTATTACGTGCTTGTAGTTGCACAGAAGGTGTAGGTGCAAGTACAGTACCCGTGCTATACGGAGTACTTACAATGAGTACATACAGTAGGTAGTGCATAGTACAAGTATAGTGCAGCTCAGCTGCTTGCTAATATTGAAAAATGCACTCCGTACTGTGCTTGCGACTACATGTGTACAGTACACCTAAGCAGGTACTGTAAGTAGTTGCACGTGAGCAGTGATTAGGCACTAGGTACGGAGTACAGTAAGTATAGTTGTACCACAGGATACCACCTTCAGCGACTCAGCTACTCGTACTCTGTACATTGGCAAAACAAACACATGTACCCCGTACTTTCGTGTACTGTACGTACGACAAGTTGTCGGGCTCGGTCCGACCGAGGACCGTTCCCATGACGCCCGTCTTCGGTGAAGGCTTCGAGAACACGTCGACGGCGCACGGCGACGAGTGCTTTCCCCTACAGGCGCATGCATGCATGCATGGCTGGCTGCAGCTGACCTGGCCCGGAGCGTCCCCCAGCCTCGTCTCGTTCAGCCGGGGCCGTGCAGAACAGGTGCGACAAAAGCGCTCATCGATTCGTGCGCGGCACTTGTTGCGTGGCCTGGGTCCGAGTCACATGTACCGCGCTCGCTCTGCATGGCACTGTGCAGGCGAGTACTGTATGTTCACCAGCAAGCAGCAAGTATCAATGTACTTGAGCACAGTAAAGCACGGTGCGGAACAAGTGTGCTGTGCACGTTGGGTTACGTACTGGAATTGCACCACACTTGGCAGAGCACTAGACACCAAGGTCAGGACTAGACCAACCGATCCATGTTGCCTCTTATCGGCCGCCGTTGGCCACGTTGTGGCTGGCAGAGAGACGGGCACATTCGGAGCGCGGTATTGATATGAACGTACGGAGTACTTGAGAGTAGGTATTACTTGGTTGGTACAAGTACTTACGTACCGGTGGTGGCAAGCACAAGGCTCGTAAGAAAGGCGGGGAGTACTTGCGTGTGCGCATGCGTGTACTGTACTATAAGTAAATAAGTACTGTACGAGTATTATTATTACAATATACGGAGTACGGGGTACAGTGTGTTTTATTCTCGTACGAGGACCTTGCACGGTGTATTGGTTGTGCAGCAAGTACAACTAATTATAAATTTCGGCAATCATAGCGAGGACAGCAGGTACAGGTACAGCAAGTAATTACTGTGATACTGCAAGTACTGCAAGTACTGCAAGTACTCCGTACGGCGCATGCACATGCACAGTTCGGCTGGGGTAGGCACGAACTCGCACTGTTCTGCACTCCGTACTCCGTACGGTACGAGGCATTTCTCGAGCGCTGTGGAGTTGCCATGGGTTGGCCTCGTTCATTTTCCAGTTTTCTTGGGGCCTGCGCCTCGGTTGCGCTCGCGTGAGAATCGCCTGGATGCTGTGGACCGTTTCTGATTTCCCCGAGCGCCGCCGGTGACTGATTCCCCATGCTCCTGGCACCCGACTCTCCCCACCGACTCGCTCGCCGTTGCTCATAACGACCGTCGGTCAGCACGGAGCACGGATGCTTGCGATGACGGGACCACAGCACCAAGTGCAGCCTACATGTACTGTGCTGTGCTTGCAAGCACAGCACCTCGGCGCGGAAGCCGGTAGCGCACGCACCGACAGCGGCCAGGTATATCCCCTGCTGTACAGCGCCTGTGCCGATGCTCGTACATTTGCACTGTACCGTGCACGCACTGCGTACCAGCAAAAACGACCGAGGGAAACGTGGGCGAGTCCTCGGCTCTCTGCGGGATTCCATACCACCCAAGCCTACCCGGTACGGCACGCGTACGCCCAAGGCAGCCGCCGCCTCGCAGCCTGGCCTCTTCGGCGTCGCCTGCTGCCCTCGTCGTGTCGAGGGTCGAGGACAGATGGCGAGGTTCGTTCGGTCGACCCGTCGTCGTATTGCGACCCCGGCTTGGCCCAGGGGTGCGCCGGGGTGCGCGTGCGTGCATGCATGCGCCCCGGCCGTTCTGCCAGTCTGGGGTCGCGATCCATCATCATTCGGATTGGCATCATCATCATCATTTTTCATCGTCTTTGTTACCTGTCAGTAATAGTCCACTCTGGCCGTCTTCGTCTTGGAGGCTGGGAATGCTCGGCACCGGCGCATTTCGCCTCGGTCGGCCGTGTTTCGGCGAGGTGCTGGTTCATATGGTACGGCTGCTATAGCCGCACCAGCAACCATTACGGCATGCGTGTCCCAACGCTGAGGTGTATTACCGTGCCGCCCGCTGGCTTGGGTGTGCAATTACAGTGCTTGCGTGCAGTTGGTGTGCAGGTACTCCGTTCCCGCCGCAGCATTGATTACTTGCCTGGTACTAGACCTAGAACCCAGTACCCAGTTACTGCACAAGTACCTACCTAGTACTTACCTACAAGTAATTACTGTATTAATTACTGTATTAATTATACTGTATTATGGCATGGTACCAACAGAGCACGCACGAGTACTTACTTATTACTTGTACCTACTCCGTACTTGCCGCAAGCACACCGACTCACCACCTGGACACCATCCATGCTTCTTCTCCCGACTCGACAAGCATCGCTTGCCCGTCGAGTCGATGGCGGCACGTCGTGCTCGACTCGCCGCTCTCCCCGCGCGCCGTGGCCAGCTGGATAACGTAACGGCAACGCTCCGACTCGTCCACCGGCATCCTTGTCGGCCGCTCTCCTCCGTCGTCCGGTTGACCTGGCTCGCCTCGACCGTGGCTCGTCACGGCGGCGTCGCTTCCCTCGTCGGACGCGCATCAGCACCACCGAGCACCCGTTGCCCGCCTTGTCGAACTCGTTCTCGTCCTCCCACGCCGGCCCGCTCGCCCCCTCCCTCCCACTCCCACCGCGAGGCCGGCAACGCCCATCGTGCATGCGCCTGTCGGGCCCTCCTCCCTGCCGACCAGGGATCCGCCCGTCGCTCCGGCCGCTCGCCCATTGGCAACGCGGCGAACCTGTTTGGCGGGGACGAGCAAACGCACCGATAGAGTTGTTTCCGTCATCGAGCACGGAGCGCCGTGGTCCATATCGGCCTTTGATATGACAGGTGCATGCACATGGATCCGGGTGCAGGTGCACCTACAACTACGGTACATGCACTTCCTGGCCTGCACACACGATTCAGCATTGCTCGCGCGCGCAAGCGTACCGGCAGGTAATGCTGGTACGGTATTCCTGCACAGTCGGTCTGCTTGGGCACTTGCTTGTTTGTACATGGCCGGTACTGTTCATGCCGGTCCTCACCGACCGCGAGAACATGCAAGTAATACTTGTTCCGTACTGTAAGTACTGTATTGTAAGTAATACTTACTGTACTGCAAGTACTGTATTGTAAGTAATACTGTACGGTACTGTACGGTACGCCGGTACATCGCGGTGCTCGTACGAGGTTAGCGCTCGTGCCGTTTGCACAAGTACTTCGTGCTTGTTCCGCCAAGTAATAAGTATTGGTAATTATTCGTATGTAAAACGTCGTAATGAGCATCGTACACGTCGTACGCCGTCGCCCTCTCGCGGCGCGCATGAAACATGGATAATTGCTCTCGCGCAGGCTAACGGGCTTGTAGACAAGTGCACATGACCCGAATTGTTGAGCGCCCTCTTCCGTGTGCTATTTTCCTCGACTCATACTATTCACCCGCCGTCCAATGGACAATCGAGCCTCGCTCGGTCTGACATGAGCAACCATTCCGGCGACGAGGGCGCGGTCTTCGTCCCATCCGCGTGGGCGTGGGCGTGCATACCGGCACCGTCCATGGGCAAGCATGGGCGGCGAGCCCCATCAGCACCTACGTGGATGCGCATGCACCGTTCGCGTGCGAGGTCGCGTGTCTCCTGCGCCGTGCGAGGGACCGCCGTCGCCGTCTTGCCGTGTTTACATGCGTCGCCGCTGGTCACTGGCCGCTGCCGCATCGTCGCGATGGCGCCAGGGCCGGGACCAGTCTCGGAGAGCGAGCGCGTTCATGTCCTCGACAACTATAATGCCCTGAACGCCATGGCAGATTGGACGTTTCGGAGCAGGAGCCGCATGATTATTCGTAGTCCTTGTCCCCTGGTTTCCGTGCCGTTTCTGCCGAGGTCGTTGGTGGATAGATTTCCGAGCGCTGCGACTGTCATTCAAGCAGTACGGTGCGAGCATGCGCGGGGGTTCTTATTACCTGTACGTACAGTACGTGTAGCGCTGTGAGTCTATTGCTACGGCCCAAGTACGGGTGCTGTGCTCCGTACATGTAAGTATTTGGAGATGCTACATGCAGAGAGGATTACTTAATACTGGCTTACATGTACTGCACTTGCTTACGGAGAACTCAAGTACATCCGCACACAGATGCCGCCAAGGTATTACTGTGCTTGCACTCGCAGGCAGCAAAGGCCGATGCGGCCCGAACTTGGCGCACTTGCTGCTGCACTTGCAAGTGCTGTACTGTGTTAGTACTGTACTCAAGTACAACAAATAATAAGTCACTACATGTACCTACTCCGTACGCTTACAACTACTCCGTACTCCGTACAGTAGTCCGAGATGATGGGCCCCGTTGCCGGTGCGCAATACGTCGTCATGAAACAACCCTTGCCCTTCTCCATCGTTCGCACGCAGACTTTGCTTTTTCCTTGATCGCTCTCGGCCACAGCCTTTGTCTCTGGAACGACGAGGCCGAAGTTGGTTCCGCCCCTTGCGCAACGAATTGGCTCATGCTGCAAGTGTACATCTACAGTACTTGCACGTGTGCATACTTGGCACATACTGTACCTGTACATGCTTACTACTTAATATTACATTCAATAACCCAGCACCCCGGGGAAGCATGTCGCTGTACTTACTTGCACGTACTCAAGTACAAGCACATACCTGCACGTCGCATCTCGCCGGGTTGTTTCACGCTCCGTTTCGTTTCGTTCCGCACCCAACTGGCGTCCATGAAGTGCGAACAAGCAAATAATACAAGGTAGGAGTCGGTGCGATGCAAAACACGCCGCGGACGCCCTGCCTCGTTTCCGATGGAAGCACCGTCCGGCGCGGTAGAGAGGACAAGGCGGCGACGGCCGTGGGCAGACGGGCTCGTCGCATCCCGGCCGCGTCGTTGAGATGCCGTCGGCCACTTGGGGCGGACGTCGGCTAGTACGGAAGTGTACGGAGTCGGTGTGCAATCGACACATCTCCGCGGGCGGCTCTGCAATCGAGCCACGGTTCAGCAGCAGCAAGCAGACCGCCGCGAATGCTCGCTCGTACTTGCTTGTGGGGAGCGGAGTGCATGCGCTTGCATGCACAACTGCAAGTACGTACGTACGGGGCACGGAATACACTCGCCGTGCTTGCGAGGACTCGTACCTGGACTCTATACCATGAATGCATTCAGGCGCTGGTGCCCCTGCTGTGCGTGCACTTGCAAGTACTAATGCCCGACGGCGCACCGCCAGTAGGGAGGGGTAAGCGCTGGCGATGGGGGCCGGCGGCGGCAGGCAAACGCCGAGATAATTGCGAAATGACTGCTGTCGAGCTCGTACCACGTAGTACGTACCCAGTACGCAGTACTCCGCCCTTGTCCTCGCATGCACGCAAGTACAACATGAACACCGCAGGCGTACAAGTAATTACATGTAATAATTAATTCCGTGCTCCGGCATGACATGCAAGTGCTTGTGCTCCGTGCAGTAGGTGCACGCCATCATGACGTGCCCGTCGATGGGCAGCACATCGATCGAATGGACTGAAAGTCTCGGCTTCGCACTACACGGCCCCTCGTCCCGATGCGATGCTGGGACTCGCGTCGGCCGACGACGGAAATGACGACGCACGACGAGCCATTTTAGCATCCATGCGCTTCCATCCTCCGTCACGCGCGCCGGATGAGGCGGGAGCGGCGGTCCATCGCATCGCCGCCGAGGCGAGAGAGGGCGACATGATTCCATGGACGAGTGCCGATGCCGATGCCGATCAAACATCCGTCATGCATCATGCATCCACGCACCCACGACCGCCTACGACTCGGCACTCGCGCCTTCAGCAAGGGGATCGATGGAGAACAGGGCCCTTCCATGCTGATGCTACTCTGCTCCGTGCTGCCGACAGACACCCATCGAAAGTACGTGTGCAGTTGCTGTAGATTGGCTGTGCTCGCCCGCCGAAAATAGATGCTACCCGATGACGATGGACGGACAAACCCTCGACTCGCCTCGCCTTGGCCCACTTGGGGGGCCAATGGTAAATGTTGGCATTGGCATTGGCATTGGCATTGGCATTGGCATGGCATGGCATGGCATGGCATGGTCAAATGTCCGGAAGGCCGCCTGACTTGCCCATCTCGGTGGAGAGATGCACTTTCGCGGTGGAGTGAGGAGTCTCGTCGAGCAAAATGCCCACCCATTGCGGAGAGAAGGGCCGGCTGGCCGTGCCATCCGCCCGGGCAGGCGAGCAAGAAAAAAGGAAGGAAGGGGGAGAAAAGAGGCAAGCCAGGGCGAGGCCGGGCAGGCCAGAGCAAGCCAAACCAAGATGGCCGAATAAGGAGCACGGGCTGGCGGAGCAGTGAGCACCGAGTCGCTTCCTTCTTATCTCATCCTCCATCCCTCGATGCCTCCTGCCTTGCTGCTCTCCTGCCTTTCTGCTCTCCTACCCACCCGCTCCTGCTTTCCTACTCTCCTTCTCTCCTTATCCTTCTCTCCTGCTCCTGCCTTCCTGCTCGCCTGCTCCTGCTTTCCTGCCCTCCTGCTCCTGCTCTCATTCTCTCCTTCTCCTTCTTCCTGCTCCTGCTCCCATTCTCTCCTTCTCTTTCTCTGCTGCTCCTGCTTTCCTGCTCTCCTGCTCCTGCTTTCCTGCTCTCCTGCTCCTGCTTTCCTGCTCTCCTGCTCCTGCTTTCCTGCTCTCCTGCTCCTGCTTTCCTGCTCTCCTGCTCCTGCTTTCCTGCTCTCCTGCTCTCCTGCTCCTGCTCCTGCTCTCCTGCTCTCCTGCCCTCCATCCGTCAAATCACATCGCACGAATTAATACTGCATGTAACATGTAACATGTGCTAAGTTAGTGCACCTGTACTCCGCAAGTACTTGTGCAATAATACGGTGTACATACTTGCAAGTACGGAGTAAGTACGGAGTAAGTACGGAGTACATGTACTTAATTAGGCACAGTACATGCATTTAATCGCCGTACCACTCTCACTCTGTATGACGACTTATGTACTGTATTATAAGTACGGGGTGCGGAAGACTCGCTTCCCTTCCATCCATCATTAATGCTTGTACAACGAAAAAGGCAAAGGTAGGACCAGCCGATGGATGGGCAAGGGTCTGGCCCTTGGTACGGAGCAGACCGGCCGCTCCGCTGATTCGCTCAATTGAGCCATGCCAAGTTTTTCATGCAACCGGCTCGCCACTCGCTCCCCCTTTATCTCTTGCCTCAGCACGCTTCGGAACTATCCGTAGCGAGCGAGTGCGAGCTCCGTTCCCCCAACATATTACCCACATACTTGTTACTGTAAGTACAGCAACAACTTGTGCCAGGACGGAGTACGAAAACACTTGCTTGTACTGACAGAGTGCAGCGAGCAAGTAATTACATGCACTTGGGTGTAATACTTTCTTGTAACATGGTATCAATACTACTAACTGTACATGTATACGGCAAGGTAGCATGGCCCATCGGAACGTCGTCTTGGACGTACTTACAGGTGCCATCGCTGCAGGCACCGATGGCACAATCGTCCATGCATGGTATACTGTATTGGCGCTGATACCCGTGCTCCGTGCTACTCGTGCTTCCTGTTCTCCGTACATGACGAAGACGTGCAGTAGGATTCGCACACGTGCCTCTTGGCTGGGACACCTCACCCCATCAATTTCGCATTCGGTCTTTGCACCATTGTCGCGGCGAGCTCGCCCGTCGGCCTAGGTACGCCGTTTCCTCGAGCCAAGCCGAGCAAGTGAGTCGCTCGTCCTGCACGCTGCGGCCCAGAGCAACCGCAAGAGTTTCGCGTATGGTACCTTGTATGGTCGTCCATGCGATGGGCGTTGCCGTCGTCCGAGTGTAGGGTAGGCCGGATCGTTGCGACGCAGCCTCTCACCTACGCAGCCTCTCACCTACGCACCTCTCACCTACGCACCTCTCACCTGTGCTCGTCATGAACCCCTTCACTCGACAAACTAGCTCACGTCATGGCAAGCACACACATGTATCATTCGGGTATCCACTAGGTAATACACATCCGTAGGCAGGTACGTCAAGAGTCATGCAATGTCATCCCGGGTCAGCTATTATCAAAAGTTACCCAGCCCCCGAGCCATGTCGCTGAATCGCCGGACCCCTCTCCGGTGACCGTGCTGCATGCCTCGCCACCACCTGGGCGAGGACGAGCCATGTCACCCGGATGCCGGTATGCAAATGCTTCTCCTGCCTTCCCTCTCCGGACGCCACCGCCTTCGCCTGCGGCAAAGTGAGCCGGCGGCGGGGAAAAAGGAGGCGTCCGTCGGGCACCGCCGTCACCGTCGCCGTCGCCGCCTGCTTTCGTCACGCTCCCGAGTTCGGGTACGAGTAGCCCGCCGGGAACGTCGGCATGCCGCTCGGGAGGTTGCCCATGCCGCCAAAGGGATTCATGCCGACGGCCAGCGGCTGCTGTTGTTGATGCTGACCGCCTGCGCCGTTGTCGCCGTGCTCGCCCCGTCGCTGCTGGTTGCCACCTCCGTCGCGCCCGCGGCGACCCCTTCGGCCGGCCTCTTCGTCGCGGTGCCGCGTCGACTTCGGTCCGTTGCTGCCACCCTTGTCCGTCTGCATCCGACGACTGATGGCCTTGGACGACACGCCCGCGCCGATCTCGATGTCGGGCTCCTCGACGCACATGCCCGCCTCGATCGGTCGACCGCCGCTTCCGCCGTACGGAGCGCTCAGCATCCACTTGCGGTCCGCCTCCGTGAGCTTGCTGATGGGGATGACGCTGACGCCCGAAGAGTAGTCGCTGCAATCTCTGGGGCCGAATCCCACACCCCACCGAGTCTGTTTCCACGTCAGCTTCCATCCATCCCCATGCGCAGTCCTCTCGCCTCCGGGAGACCTACCCGTAGAGGCAGCTCAATGTTCCGGCTGTCCTCGGTCGTTTCTTTGGCGAGCACCGCCTCCTTGCGCGTCAGCATCTTGACAAACGCATGTCTCTTTTCCTTGTTCACGATGCACGTCTGCACCGTGCCGAATCGGCTAAAGATGCGTCGAAGTTCGCCTTCGGTGCAACTGCATGCGCCGTCAGCAAGTCATCGTCCGGTGGGACGCCCAGGAGCAGCCTAGGGAGGGGGGGTTCACTCACGTTACGCCTCCGACGAAGAGGGTTCGGCTAAACACTCGGATGCAACCGGGAGGCAGCGTAGAATCAAACTCAATCAACCGATCGACGGCGGGAAGCTCGCCGGGGGACGCGCTGCGCCCGTGCCGACCCTGAGGGCTTCGCTGGCGGTACTCGTTGCCGCGTCGAGCGTTGCGGTCACCGTCGTCGCCATGCCCGTAGTCTCCCCTGTCACGGCCGTTGCGCGGGGAGTCGCGGCCACCCCAACCACGATCCGGCGACCTGGAGCGGGAACGTCCGAAATTAGCGGGCGATCTGGTCGAGTCCTGATAGCCACGGTCGCGAGCGTTGTCCGATCCCGCACCCTGCACCATCCACGGCTGCGGCGGCGTGGCCGAGTAAGAACCTTGGGCGGCTGGGAAGGGGGCTTGGTACGATGGTTGGCCGCCGGCGGCGTTCGAGCCGCCGAGCATGGTCTGTATCAGGGCAGGAATCTTGTCAAAGGGAACACCCTGATCTGCGAGGGCCTTGATGAGCATAATTTGCTGCTGAGTCGTCGCATCGAGCCCGCCGGCTCCGGGGGCGCCCGGCATGGCCGAAGGGCCGCCGGCGTACAGGTTGCTCGCCGGCGGCATCGCCGGCGGCTGGGAAGAAACCGGCAGAGGGTACGATGGAGGGGCCGAGGCGGGAGGGTACGAATGGTGTCCCGCCGGCGGCTGCTGTTGAAGCTGCGGATGAGGCGACGCTACCGCCTGGGGTACGCTTGCAGAAGGAGGCAGGCTGTACGATGGCAACGCAGCCGGCAACGCTGCATTGCTCGGCGGCGCAGACGTGTTCTGGCGGGCAATGTTGGCGAGCGCCTCCAGAATGGAAGAGCCATTGGCCGTCGCCGGCGCTGACGACACAGGCGCGCCGTTCTGCGTGGCAGCTGCCACTATGCCAGGGGGCGGACTGCCCGGAGGAGTCGTCGAAGTTTCTGAGCCAAGAAAAACCGACAGGTTAGCCCAAATCCCGCAGGGTTCAGGGGCGAGAGAGGAGAGGGGGCCGGGGGAGGGGTGTTCGTTGCCTCGCAAAGGCCAGACTGTTGCACAAGCGCACCGAATCTGATCGGATACGACGTGGGAAATACATACTTTGCGGCGGTTGAGCAACCAGCTTCTCCTTGAAGGACTCCAGCATTTGGGTGGGAAAGGTCTGGCCCTTTTCCCAAATGTCTATGAGCTTCTTGATCTTTTCCTGCATGACGATACTCGTAAGCTACTGATGCACAATCGATGCGCGTGGATTCTCAATGGTGGGAAGGGGGGCGGGAGATGATGAGAGACCGATGGACGCTGCGGGTGGACATGACGAATCCTCGCATTTAGACATAAGGACTGGCTTCGTCCGAGACTGATCATCACGTCGACGTGCGTACATCGGCCGTGGAAGGAAGGAAAGAAAGGGGTAGGGAGTCGCGAGGAGGAGTGAAGTGAGCATGGGAGGTGTTGCGAGGGTGTAAGAGGGGTGATGGGTTCGGCGTCGGAGACGTAGGGAGATGCGGTTCGGAGTCGAAGAGGTTAGAGTCCCTCCCCTCGTCGAGCTCTCATCATCCTCGTACAAAATCGAGCAGCAGCAGCAGGTAAAGCGGCGGGGTGCATCTCGCAGGACAAGGCTACGATGACGACACTCAATTTGATGCTTATTGCGTACCTTTTGATCATCCGGAGTGGAATGAATGATGTCATTCATCAACACGGGCATGAGTTCTGTTACTCGATGAACTCCGGCGGCATACGTGCCGTCTTGCGCAGAGCTGTTTACTGGCTGTCCTTGGACCTTGGCTTGCTCGAGCCATTTTCGGGTTACAGAGTCTACGACGTAGAGAACCCCCAACTTGTGCGTCCCAGGCGCCTTCTTGAAGTGTGTGTAGATTTTTTGTATGAGAACGGATTCGCTCTGCAGGACGACGAGTTAGCAGGCGGCAGGGGCGAAGCGAGCCCTCGCGTCGAGGAGACCGTACCTGGATGTTGGCGACGCAGAGAGATGTTAGGCTAGTGATACGAGATCCAGAGACTCCTGGTGGCTTCAAGTTCAGCATGGCCTGGAGTCCAACCTCCAGATCCGCCACTGCCGATGCCATGACGTGATCGTCGGCCGGGCCGTCGAGGTCGGGCGGGAAATGGTCCGGCAAATATCTGACGTAGAAGAGAGACGCAGGAGCCGGACTAGACGTCTTGCCCTTGCCCTTGTTCTTCTGTACCCCGTACTCAGCACTCTTCTCACACCCCCAAGGAGTCGACGACGGCGCCAAAACTAAATGGCTCAAGATATCCGGGACTTGCTTGCTCGTCTCCTATTGCCCCTGCTCCGAGACAGGTGGGTGGGAGGCTGCAGAGGGAGGCCAGGCACCAAGAACACAGGCGTTTACGGGGCCCGTGGGACGAGAACTTCACCAAGAAGCGTGCGCGGGTCGTGTGTACGAGATGGCCGCTGCTCACAGAGTACGTACGGCGGCTATGCAATCTCTTCCCTCCTCTTCGCGCGGGTGCGACAGTCAGTTTCTACTGTGCGTCAGAAGGCAACGCGCACCGGTCACAACAAGGTTTGTGGATGACTTGGTGGCCTGCGAGAAAAATTTTGTCCGACGGGGGCTCCAAGGCTCGTCGGAGCCGAGAGTCAACACGTTCGAGTTGGGAGATGTAAGTGGGTTGGCAAAATGGAGATGGATCACTCCAGGCAGCGAGATAATCGAGATGGCGGCGTCCTGGGTTGACGATGAAATGACGATGGCGATGGCGGCGATGAAAGATGCACGCTCTCAGCTTGGGAGGAAATGGAGATGGAGGAGTGAAAAACAGGAGCGGGTGCGGGCGGAGTGGATGCGAGGGAAGGCATTTGAGGTGGGTGGGCCCGGCCCGTGCTGCTGTAATAAAACGCAAAACAAAGAAATAACCTGCCTGCTGACCCCTCTGCGCGTCATTGATGCCTCAGGCATGGAGTGGAAAATTCACGAGCCGTTGTGTCAGCCTGGGCACCCGAGGTTCAGCCATTGGACACGAGTAGGGCGCGCCTGTACAGTACATGTACTAGATGCTTGTACGGAGCACCTGTATAATAATTACTTTCTTTCTTGTACGGAGAACACTTGCTTACAAGTACTTGTACTTGCTTGTACAGTACATTCGGATCCAACAGTGTCCGTATGGGGTACAGCACATGTAAGTAATACTTTGGAATTTCAAGCAATAATAATACCTCTTGCGCTCCGTACTAAGTGTACAGTACACTTACTTACAGTACTTCATTACAGTACCTAGTACCTACTATTTACATGTACACCTACTTACTCGTACGTACTGTGCGTATTCCGTACTCCGTACATGTACACCTATTCCCCTGCTGCATGCACGGCACAAGTACGGAGTCTAAGCAGGTATGCAGGTAATAATACGGACATGAGCATGTAGAAGTGAGCGCGAGCACTCTTCTTTTGATCAGAAATGGGCCGTGAGTTATGCAGAGCTCGAGCAGCTCAACAATAGAGTGTGTTGGCCGATGCGTCATCCATTCGACGCTGAATATTATATTGGTGTTGCATTGACATGGAGTATAGCGAAACTCAACCTAAGTACCTAGTAGGTTTCAGTGTTTTGCGCACCAAGAGTATAGTGCTAGTACTTACTGTAAGTACGGAGTAAGTAAGTAAGTAATAAGTACTCCGTACTCCGTACTTGCGCAGGTATTATTAAACTGCATCAGTCTGCATCAGTACTGTGCATGTACTGCAACACAGTGCATGGAGCACCCTGCTCCACGCCTTTGCCCTCAGAAAGATGGCAGCTTGCACAATTCGACAGCGTGTGACACACGGCTAATATCATTCCGTACTCCGCATGTCCTCGGGCGGCACTCCAAGGAAACAGGCAACACCATAATACCATCCGCTCGAGCGAACGGAACCGGGCACGACATCAACCATTTTTTACGTGTACATGTGCATGTGCTGGTACCATGAGGATGCACTTATCATGCACGTGTTGGTACCTTTACTTAGGTACCAAGTGAGGTTTACATGTACTCACTTTGTCTACTACAGTAGGTAGTGAATCCGACTGATCTGCTGGCCATGCGGAGGAGGCCCGTGCAATCGCCGGTTCGGAACACAATAGCGCTGGTCAGCGCAAGCACATGCACATGGTACGGAATGGAGTACGACACGGTACGGATAGATATCTTCTTGCCGTGATATTCTCTGGCCGTGATATTCTCTGGCCGTGATATTCTCTGGCCGTGATATTCTCTGGCCGTGATATTCTCTGGCCGTGATATTCTCTGGCCGTGATATTCTCTGGCCGTGATATTCTCTGGCCGTGATATTCTCTGGCCGTGATATTCTCTGGCCGTGATATTCTCTGGCCGTGATATTCTCTGGCCGTGACATTCTCTGGCCGTGAAGTGGTGCTACGCGTACGGCTAGGGGGAACCGTGCAGGTAAGTACATGTCCATGGTTCGATTGCTGGAACGGGATACGGAGTATTAGAGGTTGCACTCTGTGATTACTACCGGCTTGTAGTTGTGATTACTGCACATCAAGTATTAGTACTTTAGTACAGTATGTGCACTGACCTACCCACCATGACAACCTGCTGTACCGAGTGCACCAAGTACTGTACATGGTTGTAATACTTGGTACAAGTACTGTACAGGACTCGTGCTGCGCACCAAGACTCGGGAATATTTTTAGTCCTTGCACTGTACTAACACGCGCAGTAATTACTGTCCTGTAAATATACTGTACTGTACGTGTACAAGTACATGTACAACACATGTGCTCGCACAAGTAAGTACATGCACTTGCTGCAGTTTGTTGTAGGTTCCCGTTCTAGAGGCCAGGACCTACAACCTGCTACGCAAGTACAAGCACCACGCACGCCGCTCCGGTGGGCACGCCACTCAGGGCCAGGTACCTACCTAACTGCTTAATGTACCTGGGCACCAAGGCTAAGTACCTAGATACCACCTCGCGGACGACTCCACCAAGGTACGGTACGAGGCCCCAGTGGTCGCTCCAGGGCCTGATGAGAGGCTGACGTTGAGGTTGAGGCCCAGAAAACGCTCCATACTAGTGACTACCTAGGTAGTACTTAGTACTGCTAAGTACAGCCCATACCATGGATGGCCCCGAATCATCAGCATCGGCCAGCCGGATCTCCCTGTTCGCAGCCTGGCGAGGGCGACTAATTTTTTTTTCGACCACGTACTAAGAGCACGAGTCCGGAGGGAGCGCTTGTACGTACCGTAGGCTCGTAACGTGCCATACCCGCTCAACACTTCAGCTGGCGCTGCTCCATACCTCTCAACCTTACCCTGCGCCTTTTTCAACTCGTTGCGGCTCAGACGAAACGAACGGTGCCCTTTTTCGTCTCCCCTCGTGTTCCCCCATCCTCCATCCTTGAGCTCCAGCTGTCTCCCATCCGCAGCCCTGCCGCAATGTCTGTCTCGCGCATCAGCAACTCTGCCCTTCGGGCCTCCATGCGCGCTCCGGCCTTCAAGTCGACCGCTTTCGCCGGCCTGCGATGCTACTCTGCGAAGACCCAGGTGAGAACAGGAGCGGTCTCCCCGTCTCGCCCCGTCTCGCCCCGGGCCGTTTGCGACTCGCCGACGGCCCGTCGACGGCATGCATGTATGCTGACGTAGCCATGCGCCCCCCAGACGCTCAAGGAGCGCTTCGCCGAGATGCTCCCCGAGAAGATTGAGCAGATCAAGACGCTCCGAAAGTGGGTGCACCCGCGCGTTCGAGTCGGAGGCGAATGCCTGCCTGCTGACCCGTGACCTCGCCGCAGAGAGCACGGCTCCAAGGTCATCGACAAGGTGACGCTCGATCAGGTCTACGGCGGCGCCCGTGGCATCAAGTGCCTCGTTTGGGAGGGTTCCGTCCTCGACTCCGAGGAGGGCATCCGATTCCGTGGCAAGACCATTCCTGAGTGCCAAAAGCTACTCCCCAAGGCGCCCGGTGGCAAGGAGCCTCTTCCCGAAGGTGAGCCCGCCGCGGCGGCCCGTCGTCTCCCGCGGCCGAGAGAGTGCCGGATGCTGACGGCGAGAGGTGAATTCGAACAGGCCTCTTCTGGCTCCTCCTCACCGGCGAGGTCCCCTCCGAGCAGCAGGTTCGCGACCTGTCCGCCGAGTGGGCGGCCCGCGCCGACCTCCCCAAGTTCGTCGAGGAGCTCATCGACCACTGCCCGACGGACCTGCACCCGATGGCCCAGTTCTCGCTCGCCGTCACGGCGCTCGAGCACACGTCGTCGTTCGCCAAGGCGTACGCGCAGGGCATGAACAAGAAGGACTACTGGGGCTACACCTTTGAGGACTCGATGGACCTCATCGCCAAGCTGCCCAACATCGCCTCGCGCATCTACCAGAACGTCTTCAAGGGCGGCAAGGTGGCGCCCATCCAAAAGGACAAGGACTACTCGTTCAACTTTGCCAACCAGCTGGGCTTCGGCGACAACGCCGACTTTGTCGAGCTCATGCGCCTCTACCTGACCATCCACACCGACCACGAGGGCGGCAACGTGTCGGCCCACACGACGCACCTCGTCGGCAGCGCCCTGAGCTCGCCCTTCCTGTCGCTCGCGGCCGGCCTCAACGGCCTCGCCGGACCCCTCCATGGCCTCGCCAACCAGGAGGTTCTCAACTGGCTCACGGAGATGAAGAAGTCCATCGGCGACGACCTCAGCGACAAGGCCATCACCGACTACCTGTGGTCCACCCTCAACGCCGGCCGCGTCGTCCCCGGCTACGGCCACGCCGTCCTCCGCAAGACGGACCCCCGCTACATGGCGCAGCGCCAGTTCGCCCAGGGTACGTGCATGGCGGACGAGTCGAGTGCGGAGGCGAGCGCGAGCGGCTGACAACCCTACAGAGAAGATGTCCGAGGACCCCATGTTCAAGCTCGTCAGCCAGGTCTACAAGATTGCGCCCGGCGTCCTGACGGAGCACGGCAAGACCAAGAACCCGTACCCCAACGTCGACGCCCACTCGGGCGTGCTGCTGCAGCACTACGGCCTCACCGAGGCCAGCTACTACACCGTCCTCTTCGGCGTCTCCCGCGCCATCGGTGTCCTTCCCCAGCTGATCCTGGATCGCGCCTTTGGTGCTCCGATCGAGCGCCCCAAGTCCTTTTCGACCGACAAGTGGATCGAGCTCGTCAAGAAGCTGTAATGGCGACGAGCGGACGAGACGGATGGACGACGGGAGCGATGCGAGCCCGCCTCCACCTCTTCGAGCTTGGAGGGCCTCTGATGGACGGGACGGTGGACGTCGTGTTCGTCCGTGGCTCCTAGGAGGTGTGCCTGGCAGTCGAGGGCTTCCAACGGAACGGGCAGTCGAGATGTCGGCGACGGAGCCGATCCCAAATGTACCATTAATGTAGGAGTCTGGGACTGCTTTCTCCCCTTTTCGAGGTAATGAGATGGATTTCTACTTTTCTTTCGCCGAGTGACGCCGAAGCAGCCGTCGATGGCGCTGCGCGATGACGTAA
Organism: Drechmeria coniospora; assembly: GCF_001625195.1. Lineage (NCBI taxonomy): Eukaryota > Fungi > Ascomycota > Sordariomycetes > Hypocreales > Ophiocordycipitaceae > Drechmeria > Drechmeria coniospora. The sequence goes on along the minus strand of NC_054389.1, from coordinate 10,724,363 downwards.
CGGCATTTGAGTTTCCCTTTTCAGGATTCGCCCTGCCCCTCCATGGGCGATGGTGAAACGAAAGCCGATGCGGCCGGCTGATTAATTACTTGATGAAGCTGGAAATCTCATGGCACAGCGCCGCCGCGAAGCACCGGCCAAACGGCGTGGCAGCAGGGACGAGGGCTGTGACGCCTCGGACGTTGGGCGGCAAGTAACGGTCTTCCGCTGAGTGATTCGGTAGGTGACGGCCAGCTCGGCAGTACGTGTACATGGCCATGTTTGTGGGGAAATATTCATGCGTGCTTTCGCGGCAAATCAAGATGCTCGGAGAGAAAGGCTGGGAAAAGCAGTTCTGCGCACCGATGCAGCGTCGCTCCGTGTACGAGAACGCCGTGGACGGGGTCCGAGAGAGTGTCCGAGAGAGTGTCCGAGAGAGGGTCCCAGAGAGGCAAACGGTAATAATGAATGGGCCGAAGGTGTCACCGGGTGTACCGTGAGAGGCTACGATAAAGGAACGAGGAATGGATTAAACGAATGAATTATACATATGCAAGAGCGAATCTATGAATCTATAGCGGACACAAACAGTAAATCAAGGCGACAAATGAGTGGACGCTTTCAACAAGCAGTGCTGATGCCGTGAGGACTCCTCGGCCGAAGGGGGTAGTTGGGCCAGCCGACGATGCCGCCGTTCCGGGAGGAGAGCCAGAAAAAAGCAAACGGACATGTAAATGCATGCAAACAAAACGACAAGAGAGCGACTCGACACGGTTGAGGCCGGCGGCACTTAGGCGGGGGTAGGCTTGCAGACGGGCGGGCCCTTGAAGTAAACCGTCTTGGTCGCGCCGGCGGGAGCCGTGACCACGGGCAGGCCAGGGTTGCCGAAGCCCGGGCGCTCGTGGTGAGGACGACGAGGCGGCATGTTGGTGCAGCTCGTAGGCTTGCTGACGGTGACGGAGGCGCAACCCTTGCAGTCGATGGAGGCGGTCACGGTGACCTCGGGTGCGCCCGAAGGGAAGATGGTGATGGTGCCGTCCCACTCAGGGGCGCCGGCGGGGCGTACGTGAGGGTGCTTGGGCTTGTCGTTTTCGTTGTGCTTGGGCTTGGCGGGTGGGCAGGGGAGGTCGACGGTGGCGAGGCCGCCGGCGGCCGGGCAGACGAGCACCTTTTCCATGAGCCAGGTCGGAGGTCCGTGGTGGGGGCCGCGGCCGTGGTGGGGCCCGCCGAACGGGCCGTCCTGGGGACCATCGACACCGGCCGGCGGCGGAGGAGGAGCCTGCTGCTGCTGGGCAACGGCACTGAACGAGGCGGAGCGTGTTAGCGACGGACCCTTGCTCGGAGGCACGAGCAGGCTCGAGTGATGCTTACCAGGCGGCCGAGGCCATGAGGAGGGTGGAGACGGAGAACATCATGCTGAAAAGAAGGTGGTGGTGGTGCTTGTTGAGGTGGCTGCCCGCTGGTGCTCGAGAATATGATATTGTGTGTTGTTACTGGCCGGAAACCTGCTTGTTTGCTTGCGATGGAATGAGCGAATGGATGGATGAACGAACGGACGAACGGATGAATGAGTGAATGCTGACTTGACTGAAACTGTTTGATGGAATGAAGAGGCCGATGAAGGGGAACCGAGCCAGGTATATATAGGCATCAAGCTCGCCGGACATCCGTCTCGCCGGACGGCGTCTCCATGCGAGTGGGAAGTGAGGATGGTGGTGGCGATTCGTCCTCGAGCGGCTCTGGTCCCTGCCGCGTCATCATCTGGCCGGTGCCTTTTGCAGTGGCGACGATGCCAACGGCCCGCTTCCCGGCATGGGATCCGAACTGAAGGTGTCCTCGACCAGCCTGTCTCCGTCGCAGGTTAGGAGGCGGACGCGCAATCGCCCAGCGGTTGGCGGTGGGCGGAGACGCTGGAGCGGTGGAGATGGGGACTCTCGCTCCAGGTGGTCGACGGCAGTCCAGCGGCACGCCTGCGCGGCGATAGACTTACCCGTACCTCCAAGTTAGTGACCACCACCCGCCCTAACGAACCTAGCCTCAGGTCACACCAGCTAACAGCACGGCGCACGCGCGCTGCAGCGCCGCTGCTAGCGGCACCCTGAAGGCCGAAACTGGGGCGCTACGTACGGCGTCGTGAACGCGTGGGGGCCCTTGCCTTGGTAGGTTAGCATCGAAGGGTACCTGGTGCCTACCGACGGCAGCCTGCGGTTCGGCGGGCATCTGTTCTGCCGCATGTACTCGGTACCAGCATCGCTAACTCGATGCTAGGTGCGCGCGCCGGTGTAGGTTCTGCTCCCTCCAGCGGCACTTGGCGACCACCAGCCGCTGGTCGATCCCCCCCCCACCCCACAAAGAATCGGCGGGCCCGTTGTTTGATATTGAGGTGCCAAGGTCGGCAACGCGGCTCGCAATCCCCCATCTCCCCCCAATCCCCTCCCGACCCGCCCGCTATCATCGCTATGTGATGTTTCGCCAGCCTCGGCCGCGTCATGGACCCGGTCGTGTGTAGAGCGGCATGTGGCGGGAAACATGCCCGTATGGGACGGCCGTATGGGACAGCCGTATGGGACCGCAGCCTGGGACGGCCAGCCAGATGGGACGAACGGCATGACTCTGGGCGCCCCTGGAGTATTTTCGTCACTGACTTGGCGTCTTGCGTGGCAGATGTTTAAACTTCATCGTCTCGGCGTCTCAGATAGTCGGGCATGCCGCCCCGGTCTGAGAGTGCCGTTGGCCGAGGCAGAAAGCGTACCCGTACATTCACACTTATGCATATTGCCAGCAGCCCAAGGGGAGGAACTGGTCCCATTCATGCACCGGCAACCGATCTGTGGCACCTACTGGCATCATTGCTCCCGACGAATACGACTGCTAGGAGGAGGAGGGACGGGGGAGGGGAGGGGAGGGCGGTTGTCCCTGGCGCTGGCACCCACCACTCGTGAACCTTGGCCGAGGAGTTTATCTTTCGGACAAACACCCCTTGATCTGCGACCGTCACGTACGTCATCGAGTAACCCTCCACGCCCGACGTTAGAAGTTGAGAGAAACAGTCGAGGAACCAGGGCCGCGTTTTGCCGCCGTCATCGCATTCATGCATCATGCCACCCACGCGAAGCAAGGATTCCGACAGATCAAACACAGGACCAAAGGACCAACTGGGCATAATTCATGAAAGGCCAAGAGAAACGACCGTTTGGTCTTCTCCCCTAGCCTTTCCTTTCCTCGTCCGTTTGTTTCTGTACCTGCTCATGGATTCTGGTGTCGATGCCGATTTGAGCAACTTTGACCCTACATGCCGATACATGTGCTTGCAGGCAGGCATGTCTGTCGGCCCGTCCGCCATTTGCTCACGAGGAGTGCGATGACTCGACGAGAGCAGACACGTTAGCTCCGTTCGTTTGAGCGCAGGCTACGAACTACCCGACATGATGCTCCCTGACATGATGTTTCCGCTCCGCTGCGAGAACATGTACTTGCTTCCGCTTGCGTTCGGTGTAGATGGGCGAATACGTAAGCAAGTCGTAGCTCCGTACGGAGTAATAACAATCCGAACTGTTTGCACCCGCCCCGTACTTTGCCTTTACCGAGCCACTTGTGGCGTGGAACCAAGCGGCGAGGCGATGCTGTGGCGCCGTGCCGAGCAGAGCCCCGCCCAAGACAGGGCACTTTGGACCTACGGAGTACAGTACTTGCTGTAAGTAAGTATTACTGTGCAGGCCACAAGTAGTTCAAGTACAGTGGGTGCGCATGTACTGTACTATACTGTACTGTACTCTATAGTACTGTTGTTATCTTTGTGCAGTTTGCAGAGTGCGGCGTATTACTTCAATTGTGGCTGCTCAGTCCATCTATTTACCCTCTGGTGCAGCTACGTACCACCTACACCTAATACCACCCAACACTGTGGCTGTTGCTCCTGGTGTGCATCACCGGTAGGGGCAGCTCGACGGCACCAAGCTTCCACAACCTCCTCGTCCGGAATCCGACCGCCATTTCCTCCAAGCCATGGACTCGTCCTTGCCCGACCAAGTCTCGCCCGAGGATGTCGGCTCCGGCGTGCCGTCCAGCCCTCCCTCCGAAGTCCGCAGCGAAGTGAGGAAGCCAAAGAAGAAAAAGGTGCTGCTCATGGGCAAGTCGGGCTCCGGCAAGTCGAGCATGCGCAGCATCATCTTCAGCAACTACATCGCCCGCGATACCCGGCGCCTGTGAGATGCCTCCCCCCCCCTCCCTCCTCCCCCCTCCCCCAGAGGCGGCGGCAGCAGGCCCGCGGTCGGCCGGCGCTGACTCGTCGGAAACCCAGAGGTGCCACCATCGACATCGACCTCTCGCACGTCAAGTTCCTCGGCAACCTCACCCTCAACCTCTGGGACTGCGGTGGCCAGGAAGCCTTCATGGAAAACTACCTCTCCCAGCAGCGCGTCCACGTCTTCTCCAACGTCGGCGTCCTCATCTACGTCTTCGACATCGAGTCCCGCGACGTCGACCGCGACCTCGCCACCTACGTCTCCATCCTCTCCGCCCTCCTCCAGTTCTCCCCCTCGGCCAACATCTACGTCCTCATCCACAAGATGGACCTCGTCGTCCCCGTCGCCCGCGAGACCGTCTACGACGAGCGCGTCCGCCTCATCAAGCAGAAGACGAGCGAGTACGTCGCCTCGGTCGGCGGCGACATGGCCGACGTCGACCTCACCCCCTTTGCCACCTCCATCTGGGACCAGAGCCTCTACAAGGCCTGGGCCTCCATCATCCACGATCTCGTCCCCAACCTCTCCGTCATCGAGCAGAACCTCGCCAACCTGGGCATCGCCATCGAGGCCGAGGAGATTCTCCTCTTCGAGCGCACCTCCTTCCTCGCCGTCTCCGCCTGGACCTCCGCCGAGGGCCAGCGCAACCCGACCGAGGACCGGCTCGAGCGCATGTCCAACATCATGAAGCACTTCAAGCAGAGCATCTCGCGCTTCACCGGCACCCCGCGCAACGCCGAGCAGTTCATCCGCATGGAGCACAAGGCCGGCATGCGCTTCAACCTCTTCATCCTCAAGTTCACCACAAACACCTACCTCATGGTCGTCCTGCCGCCGGGAGAGGCGCGCTTCAACGCGGCCATGCTGAACTGCCAGATTGCCATCGAGCACTTCAAGTTCCTCGACGGTCCTGCCGGCCAGAGTTCCACGCCGGCCGCCGGCTGAGAAAGAGTCACGCTCGGTGCGGCTTGGCGTTTGGAGTCGCATGACGCCGTGTTCCCCCTCGTCGGCGTCGGTGGCGTTGGAAAACCCGAATGCCTTTGGACTGCCTTTGGACGGGAGGCTACGACGTGCGAGCCCGAAACGGCACCGAGTTCACTCGCTTTCATTCGCTGCCCTGCTCGTCGTCTGCGTAGACGTACCAGTCTACGTAGTTCTCGGCCTCGAAGCAATGAGCCGGCCCTCGTCCACGTCTGCTCGTTTCCTCCTCCCGCCCGCATCGCGTGAATCTACCTGCAAGCAGGCCCGTGCACGGCCTCTCATCGTCTACACCCATTTCACCATGGCCGTTCCGCCCTTCTTGAACTCGGGCACGCTGCCCAGGACCAGCCTCTTGTCCGCGTGCTCCTTGTTTGGGAATGTCGTCACGAGCATCCAGCTTCGGTTGCGCGTTTCCGCCGATGCGCCCTGAACAAAGTCGTACACGTCTCCGACCGTGTGGGTCGTGTTGAAGCGAGCGGGGAGCCGCGTGCCGTCCGGCATTTGGATGCGAATCATCGTCGTCGGCTGCGTGCTGTCAACCACCGGCGCGGCGACGGCCGGCGCCGATGCAGCAGCGGGCGCGGTGCTCGAGCTGGCGGCCAAAGTGCTCGCCGCCGTCTGTCCGCTTCCGGCACCGGGCACGGGGCTGCCGAGTCGCTGTCCGGATCCGCCAAAAGGCTTGTACTTCTTCGGCTGGGCCGTGTACGGCGTGTCGTGCTGGTGAAGCTTCACGTCCACAGGCTGGTCGTGCTCGACGCCCATGAGGTGGAGAGGGGCCCGGCCTGAGCGGATCATGGCCAGATCCGCCTGGTTCGCCGGGTCGTCGAAACGCCGGAGCTCGCCGTCGTCGACGCTGAAGCCGTCCTGCCAGATGTGCAGCACGCGCTCTTGAGGCCCGCCGGCCGCCGCGCGAGCCGGGCCCAGAGGGTCGGGAATGCTTCGACTCTCGGTACCGTCGCCGCCGAGCGTGACGCCGGTGCCCCGGAAGCGGGAGGCGCTGGAAGGGCCGGCCTCCGCCGTCTCGTCGGGTCGGGTTGTGTTTCTACACCATCAGTGTCATGTACATTAGTTGGGGCAGCAGCGACGTACGCTTTGGCTTTGGCGAGAATGTCGTTGATGATGCTCCGTGGCCCGCCGCCCTCTCGACGAGGGTCTTGCACTGCGAGCCCCGACTTCTCGCCCCCGGCAAACAGGTTTCCTCGACTTTCGTCTTCCTCATTGCCGTCGTCGTCGTCGCCGTCGTCGCGCGCGCGAGAGCTTGCGCCCAGGGAGCCGAGCGTTGCCACACCTCGTTTCTTGTGTGAGGACGTGCTGGCGGCTGGGTGACCTTCCGGCTGGGGAGCCGGGAGACCACCGAGGGTCCGGGGACCAGTGTAGGGCTGGTTTTGATCCGCCTCATTCTCGTCATCCTCATCTGCAAAGAAGCTGTTGCATGCCGAGATGTAGTCCCAGTTGTGTGCCTCGAGATACTGCAGGGCCTGCGTCGGCGTCGTCAGTCAAGATTCGACGAGGAGGACGAAGGACGAGGAGAAGAAGGGACGAGGGAACGTGCCGTCTCTTCACCGGCACCGGATGCACTGCAGAAGTTTGTCACAAGCGTCTGCTTGTCTTGAGGGTTGTTGTCGGCCATTGCGAATGGCGTGCGGCTTGGTGCAGCGGCCGGGAGAAGCAGCAGCAAAGCGAGCTGGAGGGTTGGCTAAGATTGCTTGACCTTTGGTGAAGAATATCGGAGCGAGGAGTGGGCGAATCTCTGTTTCGAATTCTACTGTGGTTGGAGAGGTAGATTTGCACTTGCTGGATGTGTTTACTGCTGTGGTTGTGGAGGATGGCAAGCAGGGTCGAACGACGAGAGTAGTGACAATGTTAAGACGCAAGGTGCTACAAAGGTAAACTGGTAACTAATTACTGCAGGAGGCAGCTAGGCCTGTTCCTCTGCGAGTGCCTACTGTACACACGGGGTATCCCGCACCGTAGGTACTGTACTGTACTGTACAGTAAGCAAGTACAGTAAGTACTGTACTATTACTTCATTACTTGTACAGGCACCACAGGGGTGGCGTGGCGGACGCAAGACTGAACCCCACCGGATCAGCGATCCACCGACTCCGAGGTGCTCCCCCCCCCCCTACTGCGACCCGATAGCGCGATCGGACCTTCGGCGCGAGCGTCGAGGCGGTTCCGGCTCCAGCTCGAAGGCACCTTCACCCAGTCACCGAACGACAAGAGCTGCACCGCGTGGAAGGCAGGGTGGAAGACCGTAGCGATGGCTTCCGAAGTCTCCCCCAACCACCTCGCCGAGTCCGGCATCACGATGCACTCCGACAGCGAGCAGTACTCTCCCGGGGAGGATCTGTCCACGTCACCACCCTCCTCGAGCTCGCCCGTCCTTCTCTACAAGCCACCGACGATTTTTTCGCTGCTGCGCGGAGCTGCCATCAACCTGCTTCTCCCTTTCATCAACGGCATGATGCTGGGATTCGGAGAGCTCTTCGCCCACGAGGCGGCGTTTCGGTTGGGTTGGGGTGGCACAAAGGTACCTTGGCTTTCCCTTCCTTGCCCCTTTTCTTTCAAAAGGTGAAGGGGTCATGATCATTCATCGATGCCATGCCGGCCACTTTCATGTGCTGCGTATTGACAGACATAGGTCTTCCCCACGTCTCGGCGGAGAACGCATCCGATCGGGCCGGGTATCGAGGTCAGAGAGCGACGTGAGAAACCGACGGTGTCGCTGTACGACTATGCGAGCTTGGAGTGAATATGGGTAAACTTTGAGGGGCCAATGCACGAGAACAAGATGGAATATCCTTGTATCGCTGTCAAGACAGAACCCTGGTGGGGGATGACGAGGTCTGCTGGAGAAGGGGCTTCAGTCGCCGCATCGGAAGACCTTCTTGTGCCAGCTTGAATTGGCGTTGGTTCCGCGGTGGAACTGTTATCGAATCAAGCAAGAAGAGTCGTTATCAAATATATCACTACCGTATTGACTCGACAATTGTTCCAACCGGATGCCCTCGGCGCTCTTCGCCCACCGTGCGTGCCATGGGCACACCAGCGGTACAGGCAGAGGTCGTGCTGGGGACGGACTCTCGGCAACGCCGAAGTTTTTCCGGTGCCTGAACGCCGAGCCCAAAAAATTCCCAAGCCCACGGCGACAGCTGCACGGTTGGTCCGAGGCCAAGTTTGAAGCATCTCATCTCACACCGTTGCCATGCTTCCAAGCAGGGGAATTGTGCGCACCCTTCCCTCCGCCGCTGTGAGGAGGCAAACCCAGCACCAACAGCGCGCAATAGTAAGCTCGGTACCCTTCGTCTTATCCTGTGGTCGTATGGAACGTGGGAGCTGACAGGAGCGTTGCGAAAGTCACCGAGCGTGCTGTCACATCGTCTTCGCCATGGACGCCATTTCGCCACCTTCCCGCGGACCAGCAGCGGCGGTAGCTTGACGACCAGTTCGCCGGTGAGGAGCTCGATTTTCGTCACGCCAATCGCCCTCGGTGGTCTCTCCTTCTCCCGATCCCTCTCGCTCTGGGGATACGGCAAGCCGACGTCGACAGCGGAGGGGGAAGCGGCCCAAGCAGCAGCAGCGCCCTCCGTACCTGATGCCGTCCAACCCGTCGACGTCGCCGCTGAAAACAGCATCCCTGCTCCCCAGGCTGAGCTCGCCGTGCCCACCTCCGATGTCGAGCTGCCGTCGTCGATCGCCGACATCGTCAACGGCAAGGACATCCTCAACATGCCCGAGCAGATCGGCTACCTGCACGCCATCGGACTTGAATACGGCGTAGGCCCGACCTCGGTCATGCAATGGGTCCTCGAGCACGTTCACATTTGGTCCGGCCTCGGCTGGGGTGCATCCGTCATGGCCACGGCCGTGGCCCTCCGCGTCCTCATGCTGTACCCGCAAATCCGCAGCCTCAAGTTCAACGCCGTCATGCAGAACATGCGCAAGGACCCTCGCTCCCAGGAGGCCATGAAGCTCATCCAGCAGGGCTTCCAGGAGCGCGACATGGAGATGCGCCAAAAGGGCCAGTACCTCAACAAGATGCTCAAGCAGCAGTACGGCGCCAGCAGCTGGGGCATGCTGTGGTCTTTCATGCAGATTCCCTTCACCTTTGGCCTCTTCCGCATTGTCAGCGGCATGACCCACATTCCCGTCCCGTCGCTGGAGACGGCCGGTTACCTTTGGTTCACCGACCTGACGGCCACCGATCCGTACTTTATCCTCCCAGCCCTCGGCACTGGCCTCATGATTGGCGCCCTCGCGGTACGGCAGACATCCCCACCCCCCTGCTTCGACCGCCTGGAATCTAGGAAAGGAAGCTGACAAGGTGCCGACGACGATGATAGATCAATGCAAAGTATGCTCCCGAGGCTCAGCGAAAGATGCTCAAGAACATGACGTACATTTTTGGCGTCGTCGGTTTCGTCGGCACAACCTTCCTCTCCGCTGCCGTCAACCTCATGACCGTCGCCCTTGGCGCCGCGACGTTGCTCCAGTCCATCATTCTCAATAATGCAGCAGTCCGCCGCGCCGTCGGATTGCCTCCACCACCCGTCGAAGCGCCCAAGAAGGGCACGTACGAGGCTCCCTGCGACGGCTCCGTGCCCAAGGGCCTCCGTGAGCGTCTCACCGGCAACCTCGACGACATGAAAAAGGGCTTCTCCGAGCAGGTCACGAACTACACGGGCCAGTACTCGGGCACGGAGGCCGAAAAGGCCGAGCGCAAGCGCAAGGATCTCCTTCGCAAGCTCGAGGAAACACGCAAGCAACAGGAGCGTGAAGAGTTTGAGAAGAAGTACAAGAATCACCAGTAAAGGTGTATGTGTATGTTGGTAAACGTGTATGATACTCGCCGGCAGGTACGTGTTGGGCCAACGGGCGGCGCCATGACGGTCGCCACGTACAGCTACAGCATCGGAGCAGACGGGGCAGAGGATTCCCAATGCAGGAAACAAAGGTTCGAACTATCCGTACAAAGTATCGCCAAGTACGCATCTGTATTCGCCACGAGAAGCGATGGGGTGCCATTCCCGCGCCTTGTTCGCGATGAGTCGATGCTTTCTGTCGCCGCGTTTTTTTTGTATATATATGAAAAACAAAAGATGAAAAAACTCGGTCTCAAACTCACACCTGCCTCCCTAGCCAGCCAACTTGCGCTCTGCGGCAACGGTGAATGGTAGTCGTCGAGGCTCAGGTATCTATTTGATACCAGTCCGTCGAACGGCCGATGCATGTGGCCATACAGCATCATTCATACACGACAATCTAAAAAACGGTTCCATCGCTTTCGATCAGAATAGGCGGCTCCTTTGTGATGGGTCGATGGATCTCGGCAATTTCGCGGCCACCCTATCCCACGTTAGTTTCGACGCACGTACATTTATTTGCATGCATGCATGCACCGCACGCGCATGTCTCGGTTATTCCTTGCGGGGGGAAACTTGACGAACCTTCCAGCTGCCTGCCTCGAGGAGCTGCGGCAGCGTCAATTCGTTGCCGGCGAGCTCCACCTTGAGAACTTTGTTGACTTCCTCGCAAAGCCTGTCCAGCATGCCGACGGTGACGCCCCTCCACTCGACGACAAGGTCATCTCCAGGCTTGAACATGGGCGCCACCTCGACCGCCTTGCCGCCCGTTCGCTTGCAGTAATCCGAGTAGTTTTGCAGGCCACGCTCGAGGTCCCCTTGCTTCACGGTCAGGACGCCCATGTCGACGAAGAGACCGCCGTTGCGATACTCGGGCAGACCAGTGAGCAGCTCGGTGCCGGCGAAGTGCATGTTGAGCAACGACTGCATCGGCTGCATGAGAGAGTAAGTGAGCCACTGGGTAAGCTTGTGAAACGGCAGGATGGACTCCCAAGGGGCGCTTGCGGAGCTCGGCATGGCCTTGCATGGCCAAGCGTCGCCGAGGGAGACTCCGTTGAGGGTGGTTCGTGAAGGCGGCCAGATGCTGGCGAGGCCATCCATGAGAAGGTTCCACAAGACGGGCAATGGAACGATGAGCATGGAGGACGCCTGGGTGGAAGGGTGGGACAGCAAATGATCTAGATGCACGTCAGCCGCCGTCATGTTCCTTCCGGGTCGGCTTTTCGAACCTATCATGTTGCCAGGACGTCCGCCGGCACCGAAGTAATCCTTCTTCTCATCCAGGGCGCTTCCTAGTCTGATCAGCAACTCGGTCCTTCCCTGGAGACCGGCGAGTTCGTTTCCGGTCCGGGATTGCAGGCCGGCCTCTAGCTTCTCCACCGTCAAGGACTGCAGGCCGGCCTTGTCAACCTGGCATTTGTTGGCCGGATTGCTCGAGAATAAACCCTGTGGCAAAGAGTTAGAACATCGAAGGGTGTTCAAGTAGTACTCGGACGTAGCCAAGGAGGGTCGGTCTATCGACACATACCGTCTGGAACATTTCCAGGCTAGCGACTGCTAGGCCTTCGGACCTACGGTACGTGCGGCCATCCTCGACGCTCTTGTAGCTCCACTGGGTGCCGGCTCCGGCATCGAGGAGGACGCTGACGAGGAAAAGATCGACTAGACGACGGCATCTCTCGGTGCTGTCAAGGTCCTCGGGCCAATCCGACAAGAGTTGGGCGACTCGATCGCGGCCGCCGACGGAAAAGTGCTGGTATCGGCCGTGGCCAGGGATCGACTGGAAGGGGGCTTCGTAGTCTCGCTATCGGTAACCGGTTAGCCAAGCTTCAAGCAGAGGCGGGCGGTCGGGCCGTAGTGCTCAGGACAGTCGTCGTCGGAACACGCAGCTTCGGAGTGCTCATCATCGAAACACTCGTCGGCGCCTTCCGAACTCTAGGCGGCAGACGAGCGATTGATCGACCGCATTCGGGAAGGGTATCTCGGGAGAGGGAAGAGGATGGGGAGGTTGATGAAAACGAACCTTGATCAGGCCCGAGACAAAGGTGACGACGTCGGGGAACTTATTCCAATCCACATCGAAGTGGTTCAGCTTGTTCTCGAGGGCCTTGCCCATGACAAGCTTGCTCCTCTCCCTCACCGCACCGATGCTTCGGAGGTAGCCGGCCGGGTCCAGCTGCGGGTCGGGAGGTCGAGGCAGGTCGACCTTGGGAAGCTTGACGGGCATCATGGGCGATAGGGGGGGAGTTGCTGGCGTGAGACTACCGGCAGGCGTGCGGTTTCCAGCGGTGCCCGAGGTGAAGCTGCCGGTGGATAGGGACGCGGGGATGGAGGAGTTGCCTTTGGGAGCCTTGGGCTTGCGAGAGAAGAAGCCCATTTCGGTTGGCTCCTCTGTGGTAGTACTGTACGGCTAGGTAGCACGGTAGTGCGGTAGTAGTGCGGCGGCACGAGCTGGGAAGGCAGGTAGGTAGCAGCTATGATAAGTAGCAGCAGCAGCAGCAGCAGCAGCAGCAGCAGCAGCACGGATGGAGTACGTGTAGGTGTTGGCAATGGTACAATGAGCCAACCGCGGCGCAAGTCCGTCGACGGGGATGGCCGGGAAAGATGGGGGGGAGGGGGACGGGCAAGCGGGGGCTGCGGGGGGAGAAGAGAATATGTTGCTTGGGGGTTCGCTCCTTCAGCTCTATTGATAGATAGGGGGCCAGCTGACACCCAAACTCTGCAACAGGTACCTCGTAGGGACGTAGGTTGCGACGAAAGCGAATGGGGTGGTTCAAGGAAAGCAGAAGACAGATGAACTTGGATGGAGTTTGAAGGAAATGTTGTTGTTCCGAGACGAAGCGAAAGGGGCGAGAGGCGACTACGCTTTCTTTTGAGCCTCTTCTCCGGCACAGTTCGCAGGCCAAAGGAGTGCCAACGGAGTATATAATTACTCCGACCCTTCACTCCGTTCGGATACCTAGCAGCATGTACTTACTGTACCGTGCTGCCGACTGCTGTACGCCCACGACGCAGACGCTCAATCGTTGACCGCCATTCATCATGGACGCGAATCACGCATCATACGACTACGCCATTGTGCGCGTGAGAATGTCTTGGGGCACCATGGACCAAGATGGCTTCCCTGCTGAAGGCGGCGGCGTCCAGTCATGATGTCTACTCGTAGGGTTGGTGTGCAACACTGCCTGCTTGCACCTACTTGAGGTATAGATGTTACTGCTTGCTAACACCGAACTAGTAGGAATTAACTTGGACCATGTACCTGTGCAAGTAGGTAATACTACGGAGTGCAGCAGATACTATTACACTTCAGGCCTCCAGACAGCACAAAACACGCAAGCAATCGAGTGTTGTATTACCTGCTTGATCGTACCGTAACGCAAGTACACGGGCAAACACATAACAAGGTATAATACTAGGTGCCTTTTGGTTTAGTGGGCAAGCGGCTCGTTCTCACGCAAGCTCGTACATGTACAGCATTGCTGCAGCCATGTATACGGAGTACTCCATATGCCCCCAAGGAAAACCAGGTCGGTGCGCGGAGTCCTCCGTACTGCAATACAAGTACTCCGTACTCCGTACTGCACCAAGCATCCGTACTGTACTGTACAGTAAGTACTTAAGTAGGTGTGCTCCGCCTAAGTACAGTACTCGGGACATTTTTACTTCTACTTACAACTATACTAAGTAAGTACAGTACACCTACAAATACATGCATGTACTTACTGTACCACCTGCGGCTCACACGTAAATGCTGATACATGGGCCTGTGCGAAGTAAGCGTAGGTACTCCGTACTTCACACAAGAAATTAGGGGCGGATGGTAATTAAGGGGTGCGGCTTTTTCTTGTTCCCGCCTAACCGCAATAAAGGCACAACTGCTCGCTGGTTGGTGAACGGACCGTGCCGATGGGTCGATGAATTGAAGCCAAGCACCGGAGAGGGCTGGCTGGCTGGAATGCTCACCAGTCAGACGGCGGTGTCCATGCGGCGTCAACCTCGTCGCCTCGTACGCACCACCAGCCCAAGCGATAAAAGAAGGGGGAAAATAAAACAAAAAAAGTCAAAATGTCGCGTCTCCTCTGCCGCCATCCCCCGCCTCAACGTGGGCGGCGACGCCCGAGCGCCAGCACTCTACTCCGTACCGACGGATAAATTTCCAACGTCCGAATCGTGATCTCCGTCCCGTCCATGCGGTAATTGGCCATGGCCGTGACCTGCCACCCGCTCTCGCCTAACCCACGCGGATGGAGGGACAGAATATTGTGCACTCGACAGCGTGACAGGCCTTGGGGCCGCGCTGCGAGCCGGCATCACCATCACCATGCAGGCCTCTCGGTCGCCAGGGCCGACTGTGCAAAGGTGACAATCTGACATTACAAACATTGACACTACACCTGCTCCGTACCAAGAAATTGATGCCAACCCCAACGAGACTCGTTAAAATTTCGTATCCAAGCGACCGACGATTGCGCATATTCATCATGACGACGGCGTGGGCCAAGGGGTTTCAGTGTTCATGACTAACCAAGGCGCGAGACGGCAGCCACCCGTCAATTCTTCTCCTCCAGCTCGACGTGCGCCTTCTCCGCATCCGGCAGGCCGTCATCCGGTGCCTCGCTCGAACGAGGGCTCTCCATGCCCGCGACCTTGGCCTCGAAGCTGCGGCCGCGCCTCTCGGGACCAAACATGGTGGTGAATATGATGCCCAGGGCGATGATGGCCGTCGCGATGCCCATGACGGGCCCGTACGCCTCGACGCGGCGGCCGTTACCGAGCGTGACAAAGGTCCTCTCGGCGATGGCGTTGACGATCTGCGCCGACGGAGACGAGATCATGTTGCCAATCTGGTACGTCACGCCGGGAAACGTGGAGCGGTAGGCCACGGGCGACAGCTCGTTGAGGTGGATGGGGATGATGCCCCAGGCTCCCTGGACAAAGAACTGCATGAAGAAGCCCGTGGCGCTGAGGGCTCGCTCGCCCTCGGGCAGGATCCAGGCGGGAATGAGCAGGGCCGACATGAGGGCCGAGGCCATGATGGCGCGACGGCGACCGAAGAACTGGCTCAGGTATCCGACGATGCAACCGCCGACGCAAGCGCCGGCCTTCATGAGAATCGAGGCGCGCGAGGCGCCGGCGTTGTCGAGCTCCTTTTGCGTCAACATGAAGGTCGTGTACGAGTCCTGCGACGTGTGGGAGTAAAAGTTGAACCACGTCATGAGGAAGATGCAGTAGACGCACATCCTCCACTCCTTGACCAGCATTTTCTTGGTGTCGCGCCAGAAGGAACCGAGCGACGTGCCCTTGGAGCCATGGCCGGCCCTCTTGGCCTCCCTGGCCTCGAGGAACTGCTTCGATTCGGGGAAGCAAATGCGAACCAGACCGACGGCGATGGAGAGACCGGCTATCCGTCACCGATGTCAGCAACAACTCGCGAGGACGGCGGCAGGGCAAGGAGAGGGGAAAGAAAACCGCCAAGGGAGCAAATAGGCCGTGGGGACAAGGAGCAAAGAATACGACGACGGAGGACGAATGACGTACCGGCAATCCAAAAGACGGTTTTCCACGTCTCGACGCCGCCACCGACGCCAAGATTGGCGCATGCCGCCAAGACGTACCCCAACGAGTAGCCTTGTTGCAAAATGCCCGACATCAAGCCACGCGCGTTTGCACTGCGTGCCGTTTTTCGGTTAGCAATCCGACGACACATCTAGCGCAGCGTAGCAGCAGGTGCCATCGGCCTGGCCAAGCCAAAAACCTGGCGCTGGGACGGGGACGGGGACGGTGACGGAAACTAGGGCAACGACGTACGGGCACTGCTCCAGCGCCATGGCAATGGCATTTCCGTAGACACCACCCATGAAGAGGCCAAACAAGCTTCGTACGGCGAGGAACTGCTCAAAGGTCGAGCTGTAAATCGTCGCGATCTGCAGCAGGCCGAGGACGATCATGTTGAAGACCATGGGCCACTTGCGTCCCCATTTGTCGCCGGCGAGGCCGAAGACGGCGGCACCGATGGATCGCAGCAGGAGGGTCAAGGTGATGGCCGTCGTGATGTCCGTCTTGCTGCGGTGGTAGTACTTGGCCAGCTTCACCGTCTGGATGGAGAGGGCGTGAAAGTCGAAGGCGTCGGCGGTCCAGGAGCTGAAACCGACGACGAAAAAGAGCCAGTCCTTGGCCGAGAGCTGGGCGAAGAGGCTGATGGGGTTCTTGATCCGATCGGGCTCCTGCCACTGGCACCGCGTCTCACCGTACTCGTTGGAGAGGACGACACGCTGCTTCCAGACGAAGAGATCGCGGAACGACTGCCGGGCCGTGGCGACGACGCCCTTGGCGAGATCATCGGCAGGCTCGTTTTGCGAATCCTTCCCTTTGGAAGACATGATGATGATTATGGATGTGGATGTGGAGGAGGGGCAGGAGGGGGAGGAGGGGGAGAAGGAGAAGGAGAAGGAGGAAGAGGAGGAGAAGGAGGAGAAGAAGGAGGAGGAGGAGGAGAAGGAGAAGGAGAAGAAGGAGGAGAAGGAGGAGGCGGAGGAGGAGGAGGAGGCAGAGGAGGAGGAGAAGGAGGAGAAAAAGAAGGAGGAGGAGGAAAAAAAGGAGAAAAGGGAGGAGGAGGAAGAGGAGGAGAAGGAAGAGAAGGAGGAGGAGGAGGAGGAGAAGGAGGAGGAGGAGGAGGAGGAGGAGGAGGAGAGGAGGAGGAGGTGGTGAAGGTTGAGCGCCGAGTGGTGCCTGCAGAACCGTATGCACGGCAATGCCTTGGGTTGGGCTTGCAAGTGAGGAAGGCGCCTTCGGGGAAGTACTTGTCCGGGGAAGGAGCTTTCCGGGGAAGACCTGGGGAAGGAACACGAGGAGCTCAAGTGCCCGCTGCCGTATTGTGGTTGTACTTGCTGTACTCCGTACCGTACCGCAGCCAAGTCTACTTGCAAGTACCGACAGGAAGGCAGGATCGGTCTCGCTTAGTCGTCGTATACGTAGTATGTCTTATGTGGCACCTGGACGAGGGAGATCCATGCTTGTTATATAGTTGCTCGCAAAGCCAGTCCACATCAGCAGATCCTACTCTTAAGTAAACAAGTGTCGGATTACATAGATGCACACGGTACACGAGAAATACTTGCTTGCACCACGTACGACGGGTCCGATTCGGAGGGAACGTCGAGATGGTGCAAGCGTCGAGGGCAAATCCTGCGCTGCCGCTACGGCATTTCTCGAAACCCGGCAGGGGTGTTGCACAACAAAACGGAGTAGCACCATGGGCGTTTCTCGCACCTGCGGCAAACGAAGAGCGGAGGACCGACGGACAACAACAATCAACCCCACGAGCACAAGGTTCACGACGGCCATTATCTCTTACGTAGGTGTAAGTGTACTTGCACATGTACTTTCAAGTAGTTGTACATGTACAGATACTGTACGTGCATGTAAGTACTTGCACGCACACCACCACCATGGAGCACTTGGAGCAAGCGCATGTACATGTACTCCGTACTTGCTCCGTGCTACATGTACACCTGCATGGGGGACCGAGACGGGGCGGTTCGCCATCATGGATCATATTGCTACACTCCCAATGTTTGTGCTTCATCCATACGGGCGCCCGCCTATGCATCAATCATCTCGATTTCCACCACCAACTTTCCGTGTCCTTATTGCTTACTTGTGCATGTTCGTACACTTGCTCCGGTGTGCGGTGTTCTCAACAGGCAGACGAGTGCATGCATGTACACTTACATGCAGTAGTGCCGCAGTTATGGTATTAGGGAGCGCGGACATGTCACTGCTTGTAATTACAGTACAATGTTTGCAAGTAATGTTAAGTACTTGATATTTGTACTGATGTGCTACTACTGTACTCCGTACATGTAAGTACATGTAAGTACATGTAGTTGTACATGTACTTACATGCACTAATACCCTTTTTTTTCCTCCGGGGCCAGTGAGAACGAGTAAATGATAACTTGGAATGTACGGAGTATTACTGTACACAACTGTAGTTGTACTTGATGCTCTCACCTAGTTGTAACTACATGCCCAGTACCGTACCCTGCTGGCACATGTCCTTGCAGTGTGAAGATACATCGTACGGGGTAAGGAGTGGTTCTCAACGGTTGAAAAGTACACGTAATTACAAGTACACCTTCTCGCCGTGCTCGTACTGTACTGGCAAGTACCGCAAGTACATGTAAGCAGGTGTACTTGGTTGTACTTACTTGTACGAAGTACTTGTACAGTACGGAGTACTGGTAATCTCGTCACGGTGGACATGGTGGAAAGGGTCCACTTGCTCGGATGTTACGAGACCAGAAATTGCACAAAACAGCGTTTTGCAATGGGATCAAGCACTTGAGTTTGGGAGCAAGCTGCAACAAAATCCGTCTCTCGTGAAACGCAGGGCTCGGCCAAGCGTGTAACCGACGACACAGTACAGTGCATGTGTCGGCTGCCGGGCGCCTAAGCGCCCGACCAAGGTTTACGGTATTATACGAGTCTGATTTCTCGGTACCTTTGTCGGGCGGATCGTCATCCATTTCGCGTCTGTACTGTAAGCGTGTGTGTATGTGTATCGGTGTGTGTGTGTGTGTGGAGTCCAGCCAGTCACGCGAGATCGATGCACGAAGACTTTGGTTTTCATCGTGGACCTTTTTGTTTGCAAATGGTTCCTGGTCACACGTGCATTTGCTGCATTGCACGAGCGTGGTGTAAGGACGGAGTACGGAGTACTCCTCCACGAATTGTGGATAGCGCAGTTGGAGAAGTGGGGGAACATCCTGGGGATATAGCATACTAAAGCACTCTGTGCCTGTAATAAGTACATGTAGCTGGACCGGTACTACTTATTGTACACCTTCTCGAACGAAGATCATGAGCCCTAATATCACAAAGTACAGTGTACAAGCAGTACGAGTACTTACAAGCGCGCCTATTAACTGCATACTGGTATAAGTACATGGAAGTACTCAACACTGTACGGAATAATACTCCGTGCGGTATGGAGTAAATGCAGGTACTTGATTGTACTGAAGGGCGTGAACTCGTACGAGCAGCAATTACTTATAGTACAACTACTCCGTACTTGCAGTAATACTTGTCGTTGTACTTGGTTCAGACACTTGTTTTACATGTACTTACTTACATTGTACTTGTATGTACAAGTAGTTGCTGCAAGCACACGTGCTGTATGCGTTACTCCTATGAAAGTACGCGCTTGTACGCGGTAACGGTACAGAGCACAACTACTTGCACGATGCACATGTGCTACAGTATTCTCCGGTTTGGAGTGTCGCAAACTTAGCACTTACAAGTACGGAGTAGGTTGGGGGGGGTTGCCCTGGGAAGCGCAATGGAAACGAACAGACGTACGGAGTACCGGCTGCCGTGTCAACTGCTTGGGAACAAGCCGGCTGGATCCTTCCTGCCAACCGCTCTCAACGACCGCCAAGTTTGGCCAAGACGATCAACCCCAACAGCTTGTACAGAGTACGGAGTACAGTACATGTATAACTACTTGTACTTACATGCCCGCACAGGACTCAACTCGTACGAACCGCAAGTAAGTACATACTTACCAGTCCTGGCATATGTACATGTACACCTACTTACTACTACGGGGAACTCGTACTGCATTTGTCTACCAGGGCATAAGTACAGTACGGTACAATTACACTTTCAACCACATGTGTGCACCTAAGTACTTACTAGTTGTACATTGTACTAGTTGTACATTTTACTTGACGTGCCTTTCTCGGGGCCCAAGTACCCTCTTGAGGGGATGGGTGCTGTGCTTGCCGTTCGTGAACGTGCTGTATACCTAGTAAGTACTTGCCAGTTTGGAGTAGTCCGCACTTAGGTGTACTGTAGTTGTAAGTACAGTAGGGTTGGTTACTTCAGTACCTAGTGCTCACATCAAGTGACGTACAGTACATTGCATCAACTTGGCTCCCACACCAGCGTTGCTGTTGTACAGTAGGTGTAAGCACTTACTTACGTTGTACTGTACTGTACACTATACTTAAGTGTCTTTGTAGGTGCAACTAAAGCCGAAACACAACCACACTAACTGTACGGAGAACATGCACATGCAGTTTGCAATCACTAGCATGTATTACACCAAGTACTTAACAGAGTACACTTGCTTGTATTGCTTACCAACGCAAGGGGCGCGCATCTTGCATGCCGTCGGCATCTGGCGAGCCGTGCATCCTTGCCGCTCCCATTGTTTCGATGACCTGAGCGAACAAGCAATGGACCTCTGTGTAATGTGCCGTGTCACTGCCGTCACTGCTGTGCATCGAATGCCGAGAGAGTGGGCGGCTGCCGATGGTGCGTCTCGCCGCCGCCGTACTCTCTCTGTCGAGAAAGTTGATACGAGAAAGTGCAACGGGTTCGAGCAATCGATAGCCAGGGCAGTGCGTTGAGCGCAGCACCGCAATGCCCTTCGAGCATTTTGGGGGATGATGGACGAGAGTCAAGTCAATGCCCCAACGGAGCAAGTACTGTACTTGCACACCATGTAATACCACAAGTACTACGCACTCGCACTGCTGCAATAATACTACATACAGTGCGTGTAAGTACAAGTAAATACGTACCAAGGTACTTGTGTGCGCGGAAAGTTGCATGTTTCCCCTTGCGTCCGCGTCGATGATTCTCGTCGCGCCGACGTCGAACAAATAAATCTTTCTTCAACCCCATCATGAGCTCATCGCCGGCGCAAGCCATCAGCCCGTCGTCGGTTCGCCATCGAGCCCCGTACAGAATGGTTGGATAGTGGCTGGCAATGGGCGGGATTGGCGGGGGATGGGCTTCCGAGCTACGCCTTCTAGCGCCTTGGCTTGGATCCTTTAGGCGTCTGACTCGGGGGGTTCCGCCGAGGTTCTCGGAGGGGTATGGCAGATGCACACATGGCACACTTCGTTGCACATGCGCAGTACTTGGCATCTACAGTACATGCTCCCACCAATGTGCACACACAGGGTATTGCGTACAATTACCCGTACACGTAGTTGTACAGTATATTCATGCAAGTATCTTGCTGGCATGAATGGGTGTGTAGGCGCACTTTCACATGCATGCATCCATGTGCCTGTGCGTACCGGTTCGTGCTTGCACGGTTGCAATGCCCTAGCTTTCGACCATTCTTCGGCTCGATAGCGGGCCGAATCAGGTCAGCCTGGGCGCCGGGGACGCATTGGAAGCCCATCGTCCACATCCATCGGACATTTGGAATATTTCCAAAGGGCTGGCGAGGAAGAATTGGCGGCAAGCCAAGCAAGTACAGATATCAATGACAAATAGTCGTACTTGTACGGAGTACGAAGTTCATGTACAACTACAAGTACTTGTGCAGAACGGAGTAAGTATTACTTATTTAAGGAACATGCAAATGTAACGGCTCGCGTCGGTGTACTTACATATCTTAATACTTCGTTTCGTACTGCACTGTGGCGTACGAACACTAGTAAGTAAGTACTGTAAGCAAGAACACCTACACCTACTAACCTAGGTACTATAGGCACTTACAGTGCCTTGCTTGCATGTACAACTACAGTTTACTTACTTCTCCAGCGACACATGTACTCGAGGGACTGTACTTAGTGCACATGCAAGTATTACATCGCCGAGTACTTGTACACGCTGTACAACAGGTACCTAGTAGGTGTACATGTGGGACAGCTGGCGTACCATGCGTACTTGTATTATCGCAAAGTAGGTAGGTGTGCTTGATACTACCAAGTGCTGCAATACTCCATACATGTGCACGTTTGTACTACTTAGGTAGTCAACCTTGCTCTAACCTGCACCTCTAACTGGTTCGTGCCCTGACGGCTTTCGCCTAGAATGCTGATGTTGGCTTCCTCAGACGTGGGGAACACTGTGAGCGCGTACTACTCTGCACCGTAGCGTACTTCGTACCGAACGCCGCAAGTAGGTATTACCAACAAGTACACAAACACACACAATACAGGCACACTAACGTGTAGTTAAGTACTCCGTACTATGCATCGTAGTACGAGGCATCTACCGCCGATCTTTGTTTTGTCCCCGAGGCGGCGTTCTGCTGACACGGAGACAGCCTGAACCCCAGAACCGGCATCCCCACGCACCTCATTGACGGGGAAGCCCATTGCGTAGGACTGATACTGCACTCACCAAGTACAAGTACATCTATGTCCTCATGTAAGTACTTACATACAAGTACGGAGTGCAGGAAACTTACTCTACAGTACAAGTACTCCGTATTCTACGTGTACATGCAGTATACTGTAAGTACTTATGCAAGTACTTAAAAAGGTGTAGGTGTAAGCAAGTAGAAGTACGTAGCGGTGGACGTATTTGGCATTCTCGTGCGAATTGGTGCATGCAAGTATCACGACTTGTACTCCCCGGACTCGTACTACCTGCCGTCAGGTAGCAGGTAGGTGTGCACATGGGTGTAGCTGTACTGTACACTTACATACAGTACTTGTATGTAGTTGTAGCTGTACTGTTCATGTCCATTTCCTTGTACGTACTTGTAGCATTAGTACTTACTTATGCTACGGAAGTAATTATACAACGACATGTACGTAGGCAAGCAGTGTGCTCTGCAAGCAGGTACATGTGCTTGGTCGTCGTTGCTTGCCCCAAGGGATGCCAACCCCACAAGGATTGTAATATGACCATGCCTTGCCAGCGAGATGCAAACCTCGACTCAGAAAAGCATATCCAAGATAAAAGTGCGGGGCGCAATGCTAAATTGCATCGACGTGGAGAGACAGCAAGCAAGCTCCGCCATGCTCTGCCCTGCAACAGAGGCAGTCCGGACGGCCTTTGCCGTACGCGGAAGCGAGCACCGGTGCACGTCGTCCATGACCCGCCGTGGGCACCTTGAAGTGGCCGTGCAGCCCTCCTTCGCTCGCCAAACTCGTCGTGCCGTCGACGCTACGGGAACGTGCCCTTCTCGGGGCCAAAGTACCCTCGTGCGGGAATCGGGTAGATGCCGACCTGCTTCCCGTCGACGCCCGCGCCGCTGACCGTGTTCCCCCACCACGTGAGCCTTCGGGGGTGAAAGCCGACGGCGAAGAACATGACGAGGGCGCTGACGGCCAGCCCGGCCGTGAGGGCGGCCGAGAGCGTGTAGTTGTACTTGGCCCACCAGGCCAGCCGGTGGCGCGGCAGCCAGTACATGAAGACGAAGGAGAGGAGGAAGCCGGGCGTCTTGTACGAGAGGTTCGACGGCGCCCAGTGCTGGATCCCCTGGATGACGAGGACGGGGTTGAGCCACAGCAGGGAGCCGACGAGGGGGAAGAGCGTCCTGTCGAGGAGGGAAAACAGCGCCGGGCTGAGGCGGAGACGCAGCCGCTCCCGCACGGCCGGCAGATGCTTGGGCCCGAGGCCCTGCCCGAGCAGGAAGACGACGGCGATGCCGGCGCCCATGAGGAAGCACCACTTGAAGAGCGGGTAGAGCTCGCCGAACATGCGATCGGAGCCGAGGAGCCCCCACATGAGCGAGCTCGCGTAGAGGGGGGCCCCGTCGCCGGCGCAGGTGAAGCGGCTCGGCTGGTCGGCCGTGCAGAGGCCTTCGACGTTGTGGAGGATGAAGTTCTGGACGCCGACGGCGACGAAGCAGGTGACGACGATGGTGCCGATCTGGCTCCGGAAGACGGCCCGCGGCGCGATCTTGCAGTAGTGGGCCATCTTCTGGTCCTGGACGTAGTTGTCGCCGTAGCCGGCGAGGGCCCAGGAGCCGAGCGTCTGGCCGAAGAGGAAGGCGTTCGGGTTGTTGGGCAGCAGGTAGCCGGTGATGATCTGGATGAGCGAGCCGAGGCCGAGGTTCGTGCCCGTCGTCGCCGACAGGAACGACAGGGGCACGGCGAAGACGAGGTTGATGGCGATGAGCAGGAAGACGAGCCAGACGGGCGTGTCGACGGGGTAGATCTCGACGAAGACGACGGAGACGACGACGGCGCCGACGAGGATGAGGATGAACCACCAATCGGGCACCTCCTCGTACCGGGACATGGCGCGGCTGTGCACGTCCATGGCGCCCTCGTAGTTGCTCCGGCCGTGGCGGAGGCCGTGGTAGAAGTCGACAAAGGCCTGCGACATGGTCCTCCACTGGTTGACCATGATGTAGAGGAAGTAGACGGGATAAAAGGCAAAGTTGGCGCCGACGGTGAGGACGTAGCCGGCCGAGTAAAAGGGCGGCGAGTAGCGCTGGTACCTTTCGAGGTCGAGCTTGTTGTCGACGACGACCTTTTGCACGACAAAGGGCGTCCCGTCGTTGGCAAAGGCCGACGACGAGTTGATGGGCAGGTAGGCCGTGTTGTACTGGTTGGAGTAGTAAATGGCCAGGATGATGAGGCCGCCGAGGATGCTACCGACGTACATGGTGCAGGTGCTGAAGAACGGCTGGGCCAGGGCGGCGTACGACGACGTGGCCACGTTCCAGTCAAACGTCGTCACCGGGTTGACGAGGCCCAGCCCGAGGTTGGACCCCCCGAGGATGGCGAGCGTGATGTTCTCGGGATCGATCCACGTCATCCAGTTGAACTGGGACATGGCGGTGAAGAGGTAGCCGGGAAGCCAGTAGTAGACGAACATGGCCGAGGCGGAGACGAAAAAGAACCTGTATCGCGAGATGGTCCAGCCGTTGATGTTCTCCCGCGGCTCGGGCTTGGTGAGCGCTCTGTTCATGGCAATGGTCGGCAGGATCGTCGGCCACAGGGCCTTGACGGGGTAGACGGAGAATCGCCGGAGGTAGCCGGCAAAGCCCATGCCCATGAGCTGGACGAAGAGCGTCAGCATGAGCTGGTAGCCAAAGGTGACGAAGCCGAGGCCGTAGTAGACGGGCGAGCTCTGGACGAGGATCATGCCGTAGCTGTTGGTCGTGTATATGGCGATGTTGTACGTGATGGTGGCAAACATCTGCTCCTTGAAGGTCCAAGGGCCGGGGTTGAGGGAATGGCGGCGGCCCCGGACGGAGAAGCCCCAGTCGGGGAGCATTCTCTCGAGGCCCTTGGCGCAAGGAAAGAGCAGGATCTGGATGACGGAACCGTTGAGGCCTGCACGCCGGTGAGCGAGCCGCGCATCATGGTGGGCGGCGGCCTCGTCAAGCCCACGTACCGATGGCTGGGAAGCGACTGTTGAAGAAGGTGGACATGAAGGTTCCTATCACGGCCCAACCGATGCCGAGGAAGTAGGCTCGGATCGTCTCGGTGGGAACGTCGGGTTCGTCGACCGGACTGGCGACGGCACGAACGCCGGGGTAGGGCGAGGACCACCTCATCATGACGGCGTCGACGCGCAGGTCCCGGTCGTAGAATTCGCCGTAGGCCTTGGGACCGAGCAAGAGCTTCTGCATACGCTCCCTCATGTCGGACGGAAAGTTCCAATCATCCGTGTGAAACTCGAGAGACTGCCGAAGGATGGAGATGGCCTCTTCCTCCGACATGGCGTTGATCTTTTCGAGAACGTAGTCGCCCTCGCCATTGGGCGCCAGCGTCTCGAGCAGTTCGTGGGGAATCTGCTCGTCATACCTCTCGGCCGTGACCCTGCTCGCCTTCTTCTCTTGGGTCTCACCCGCCGGCGGCGGCTCGATGCCGTCGCCATCGACCTGTGGCCTGCCAGTCATATTTTCTTCCGTCGAAAGGCACCGGATGAGGGGAGACGACGCTTCAGAGGGATGGGAAGCGATCCAGCCTCGACGCCACGGGAACGGGACGGGTATCTGTCGTGGGATGGGCACGGGACGAGGAGCAGAGAAAGGCCGGGGTGGCGGTGCTTCGACATGTTGCAACGACGAGGGCTCGTCTTACCGACGACGGCCACAACCGAGCCGACGCAGGCTTCATGCCCATTGCCGATGGCCCGATAGGAAGCCGAATTGCAGATGCGGGGAGGGGCGCGCACCTCGCACCTCGCACCAGGCCATGGCCAAGCGAAGCTCGCCAACGAGCTCATGTCCAACAAGCTCAGCCTGCCCTCTCTGGAGATTGTCTCGTGGCAAGTTGTCGAACGAATCACAACACGTTCCAGCCGCTTCGATTTGGGTGAGAAAGAGGGGGTAGCAGTGGGTGGTAATGGGTGGTAATGGGTGGTAATGGGCGGTAATGGGTGGTAATGGGCGGTAATGGGTGGTGATGGGTGGTGATGGGTGGTAACGGGTGGTAACGGGTGGTGGGTGGTAGTGGGTTCTCTGCGTTGTTGCAATAGGCAAGAGCTGTGTGCGCACATGATACTCTGTACAAGTGCTGTAATTGATTCGCGTCACGGTATTCACTAGACTTGGAGTGCGATGGACTACTCTGCAAGTACTACTGTATAGCGCCATCTCGTGCTGGAGTACTCCGTACCACACTGACATTGACATGCACATGCATAGCCTGAACGGAGTAGGCTCATTATTACTCGTACAATCGTACTACATGTAGCACACTAGCCGTGCACAAATGCACATATGCGTTCCCTCTGCATGACGAAAGCTCGCACGAGGTCCAGTCGAAGCGCCACGCCTAGAGCGATGTGGACGTTGGGAGAGGGAGTATTTTCGCATCGATACACTGTACAAGTACGTCCATACAAAAAAGAGGTAGGTGCTATTGTTGACCAAGCTGTGGACCCAAAACGTTGCAGGCTACGGCAAGGAGTAGAGGCCAAAACTAGAGGGCCTCATCGCCCGGCGTGGGCAGATCGTTTGTTGGGTTCGTTAAGAATACCGCACCCAGAGGCGCCATCAGCTTTGGTCCGTCGCTCGATCCCACCGTTGGGGACTTTGCACATCCCATGGCAGTTTGGAAACGTTGGCTGCCACTCCCATGACACGGACCGTAAAGTCAGCATGCCATACCAACGGCCAAGCGAGGGCGGCGAATCCGTTAACAATAGCACCTGGCGACGGCAGATCGTTGTCCCGTCTCCACTAGTCGTGGGTATTCGGTTGCTGCTGGTATGCCGAGCAGCTGCCGAATACTTCAAGTACTCCTGGCTTGCTTGGTACAGGGCGACAGCATACACAAGGAGGCCGATGCCATTTGGCATTTGGCACCTCGCATGCACTGACCAATTACCCCTACGGCTAAAGACGAAATAGGAAGTCATTTAATAAGAGTCAAACAAAGCCTGCTCCACTCAGCAGTGGAGAGGCGTCTTGCTCGAAACGAACAGCAACAATGGCGGATCAAGCACTGTACTGTGCTTAAGGAGTGAGTACCCCGTACTGTGCTTACAGAGTACTGATGGGTCTAAGTACATGTATACCTAGTACTTACAGTAAATGCATTATTAGCACATGTACCTACTTGGGACACCTGCCCACAGTATTTGGTACGAACGCACTGTACGGCAACGATATGACTCCTCCCCCACGTCGGGATCGTCACACCAATCCTGTTCTGACAGGCTGGGCCAAGCATGATTGAATTCAATTGCTAGGTCGTTCGCAGCCATGTGGGAAGAGCCCCCCATCCACGGGCATCGACGCCCCTGTTTTGCTTGATGCCCCCTCCCTACTCCCGCAGACGTCACGTCACAGGTTTCTGCTACCCGTCAAGCGTTGGTGAGTCACCATTATATCCCAATCGGGAGACGATGGCCATGGCCAGGGCGGGGTCGCGACTCATGTTCGACTCATCATAGGGAGTGGTGAGTGCTCGCTACCTAAGCAGGTAGTACCACGCATGCAAGTTCTCCGTACAATGTAGGTGCAAAGAGAGTACCGTGTACTTGCATCGAGTTCGGAAACGCGGGGAACTTGGAGCCCGTGACGGTCATGACGATGTAGGTGTACTTGCCCACACGCACTCGTGCTTGTGCAGGTACTTACATACGACAGGCCTAGGCGGTGGTGCTGGTAGGCACTACAATGTCATCCGTCACCACACCTACAGACCCGCCATCATGGAAAGGACTCGATATATAATTTGGTCGCCTCAGCCCGCCCATGATAGTTGGAGCTGGCTTGGCCACGAACACGGCACAATCTTCCTCCCTTCCTCGACGGCCCCCTCCCGCCTCGACGGCCCCCTCCCGCCTCGACGGCCCCCTCCCTCGTCTTCCGGCAAGCTAGCCCCGACTCGACTCGAGCCAACCTAGCCTAGAGAATCTCCCACGCCCATTCAGGACACACTGCCGGAATGGCGGAAACCGGACCTCGAACTGTTGCGGCCCCCCCGCCGCTCTGCAGACTCTGCCAAGTGCAATTGCATGGCCCGCAGATGTGGCGAGCCCATCTCAAAAGCAATGGCCAGTAAGTCGGTCTTGATTCCCCTGCGACGACGGCCCATCTTTTGTCTCGCGTGCTGGAACCAACCTGTCGGTCGCAGTGTCTACAACCTTCAGTTGAGCGTGGCCGCTCCCGGAAGCATCCCGTCAGCTCCAGCACCCCCGCCCGCAGAAGAGGCGACCGAAGGATCGGGAAGCGCGGCGGCTCCCTACGCTCGGATTGGACGTGAGCCGGATAGCCATGCCGCCCAAGTCGAGGACGTCATCGGTAGCGACACCGAGGACGAAGTGACCGTTCCGGATTTTGCTCCTGGTGGTTGCCTCTTCTGCGCCCGGGAGTCCGAGTCTGGCACGTTGGACGACAGCCTGACGCACATGACCGCCTCCCACGGCTTCACCGTACCCTTTCAAGATTTCCTCGCCGTTGACCTCGGCACCATCGTTGCCCATCTACATCTGCTCATCTACGGTTACCGGGACTGTATCTACTGCCGCACCCACCGGAGCACGGTCGAGGGTGTCCAGCAGCACATGGTGGCCAAGGGGCATTGCCGGTTCGACGTGTCCCCGGAAACGGAAGAGTTCTATGCGATGCCACAATCGGAGAGTGCCCTTCTCGACCAGGCCGAAAGCGATGCCAGCGTGCCGGTACGCTTGCCATCGGGAAAGCTCATCTCCCATCGGAAGCATCTCGACACCCAGGAGCCTCGAGCCTCGCGCCGCGCAACGGCAGACCGCGTGTCCGACCATGCCGCCCCACGCTCCGCAACCTCCTCCGCCGCCGGTCACGAGCTCGTTCAACGGGGGGGGGCGAGCGGAAGCGGCCAAGTCGTGCGCAGCAGCGAGGCCATACTTGCCGCCCAGCTGTCCAAGCTGAGAATAGCTGGTGATAGGGTGCAGCAGAAGGAGGCAGACCGGAAGCGAGGAAGGCTGGAACGAGCGAACAACTCAATCATGCTCAAGCATTACAGGCTGGATAGCGGCGATGGTCGGATTGATCGACGATTTTAGCCCTCAGACTTCCACTGTCTTCCTTGTTGGTCACGCATCACACACTGTGTCAGAGATGCTCATGATGGTGCCACCGTCGAGTTTGGAATAAACACGACACCATGGTTCAAAACCTTTCTCCGGCCGCTTGATAACTCTTCTCGAGCTAGCATCATTTTCAACGTTGGAAACACCCATATACATCGTACGTTGTATGCGATGCGTGAGAATCTGGTCGATTTTCCCCTATTTCATGTCCGCCCCGGACCTCGTGGTGGAGTATCTGTTGTGAAGAAGGAACAGGCAGGATCCCGCAATAGCGATTATTTCCCAGCTATGAGTTTTTCTGGCATAATACAGGATCAGGGGCACATTTGAAATGTCCTTGAGCATGTCCTTGAGCATTCGTGTCCAACATGTTTCTCCCTTGATGAGACGTTCACTTGGTCCACTCGAAATTCTCGACCCCCATTGACCCCGGCGTCGCACACGGGTCGTATGCCCATTGAGCTCATCATTCTCTAGATTCGTCGCCATACGGGAATACCAAGCATTTTTTTTGGATTGTCACCAAACAGAACCATTCCGATTGAATTTATGTTGTTCTACGACGATTTACCTGTGATCCAGGGTGTTGAAAAATGCATCCATCGTGTGTATTGTATCTTCCAAAGTCATCTAGACGGACCATAGAACTAGGAGTTTGCCCGGCACTCGCTAGTGACCACCAGAACCAACGCTGTGCGAAAGACCATTCGTGAGGCCATCATCCACAAAGTATTGCAGGTCTCCGAGGGAAACAAAGGTTCCGTTCCAGACATCGTCCCTGTCGAGGGACCTATCGCCCCTTCCACGCCTCTTCCTGCAGTGAGGATTGGCGCAGGAGATCACGTTTGGCAGATTGAGTCGTTGGCATGGTCGTTCGGCAATATCATCGATGATCTTTCGACACTCCCATCGGTAGGTCTTGTCAGGGTCCACGGAAACGACCCGAGTTGTAAGTGGCCTATCAGCCATGTTGCGATGCTGTTCGGCCATCTTGCGACTTTATTCGATTCTTGGCGACGAAGCTGAGGTATTGAATGAACCAAGAAGATGATATCTTCTTAAATGGAAGGCTGCTGAGTTGAAGGAAGTCATATCGATATTTTGAACGTAAAAACGGCGTACTTATACGACCTGGCGACGTCAGTGAAAACGCAAAAGACTTTTGTATAGTTCACATTGCTTTGGTCATATTTCACCGTTGCCACTGGCCTACCTTCGTCATGGACATATGCCAAGTCACGCAGTTACGCATATCACGTCCTCAGCCGTCCCAACTTCTGTCTATGAAATGGCAGTTTCGTTCGGAAGTGACAACGTGCTTCGGCATGGCACATCTGCACTCGGCAGCAGCAAGAAATCACACGAGAATTCACTTCATGGGGTACTCAGGAAATCCCATTCCTATTTCATTAAAGTATGATGCTTGTTTAACTGATCATATGAAGTTGATTGAAGTTGTACATACGTTACTGCTATTCATGCCAATTGATACCTTCAAACTGAAACAACTACCCACATAGGCTTCCAAGGCAACGGCCAGCCCTCACCATTGAGAATATGCCTACAGTGTGTTCAAGCCCACCTATGATGTATCAACTACATCTCACGAGTCACTAAGCGTGAAACCGCATTTGGAGCAGTTCGAAATCACGGCAAACACGATGAATATAGGCACCGATCAGGTGGATGATGTTCGTCCAACGCTGATGGATCTGCGCGGGAGACTAATTGCGCCGAGATGAGGTCTATCACTCCTACAGGAGCAAACTTCGTCCCTGTTGTTTGAATAACGGGCCGAGAAGGAGGCAGGGGGGGGCGGGGCAAAGAATCATGAGACGGGTGGCTCGCACGCGAAATGTACCGCTTCACGGCCATGCAAAGGTCTCATGCGTTGAAGGAAAAGAGAAAGGACTGGATGAGACAGATACGGCGTCGAACCATTAAAGAGCAACACTGCCAACAATCACGTTTCTTGATGATCGGATGCTGAAGCAAAGAGGTATATAGTATCGGTGAGGCTTGCAATGACGTTGATCACGGTGCTCCAGAAACAGCAAGCACAGGTTGGCAAGGGGTTCATAATCCGAGTTGCTAAAACGGATACAGCATATGGATTGACCCCGGATTTCTTAAAACAAATTACACATCATCTCAAAAGAAAGCATCCCGCCAGAATGCTGACTCGACATGTGAGATGCGATTTCTTCAGTGCAGGCGAGCATTGTCGTACCCGTAGGCTCACTCTTTCGAAGCTAGCCCTCGCCATTCCATGTCAAAAAAAGATGGCATGACGACTCTCGAGTGCTGTTTTGAGCAATCTACAGTGGCTGAAGGGTCATGATCAGCATGGCGGCATGGACAGCTTTCCGTGGCGGCACTCACACTCTCTCACACCAAGCCCATTTCCTCCGCTCAACGGGACCCGGTCGGTCCATCTCTGTTTGGTCTTCCTCTCGCAATAGGTCCTCTCTGATGCTGATTCAATGGTGCCATGTGCCATGACTGAATCAAGCGATGAGATCAGCCACGTTCATGGGCATCTCGTCGATTTGCGTCGAGTAATACACTGCTACAGTCAGAATACTATGCTGCATGTCCATGACATTCGGCAAACTCACGCTCAATATCGCGAAGGATGCGAACGTCCTCGGTTGTGACAAAGTTGATGGCAACACCTTTGCGGCCGAATCGGCCACTTCGTCCGATGCGGTGGATGTAATTCTCTCGGTTACTAGGCAAGTCGTAGTTGATAACCAAGCTGACTTGTTGCACATCGATGCCGCGAGCCCACACATCCGTCGAGATCAACACACGGCTGTTTCCCTGCCGAAAGTCCTGCATGATGCTGTCTCGCTCCTTTTGAGGCATGTCGCCGTGCATGCTGCTGACGGTAAAGTTTGCCTCGCGCATCTTGTCGGTGAGCCAATCGACCTTGCGGCGGGTGTTGCAGAAGATGACAGCTTGTGTGATGGTGAGGGTGTCGTATAGGTCGCAGAGGGTATCAAACTTCCAGTCCTCCTTCTCGACGGCAATAAAGTATTGCTTGAGGCCTTCGAGCGTCAACTCGTCACGCTTGACGAGGATGCGAACGGGGTCCGTCATGAACTTGGTCGTCATGTCGAGCACGTCGTACGGCAACGTGGCACTGACAACGACGACCTGTGTCGCCGGAGGCAGGTACCTGTACACGTCGTAAATTTGCTCTCGGAAGCCCTTGTTGAGCAGCTCGTCGGCTTCGTCCAGCACTAGCATCTTGATGTGTCGCGTGCGTAGGTGGCGTCTTCGGATCATGTCGGCAACACGCCCAGGTGTGCCGGACACGATGTGCTGACCATAGTCGAGCTTCCGAATATCTTCGCCAACGTTGGTGCCTCCGATGCACGCGTGGCATTGGACGTTCATGTAATCTCCCAGCGCCATGACGACACTCTGGATCTGGGTTGCCAGTTCTCGGGTGGGTGACAGAACGAGAGCCTGTGTCTCGCGAACAGCGGTGTCGATGACCTGCAGCATGCTAATGGAAAATGTTGCCGTCTTGCCTGTGCCCGACTGGGCCTGCGCGATGGTGTCGCGACCTTTGCAGACCTGAACAATGGCACGAGACTGGACAGCCGACGGTGCCTCATAGCCGTAGGCGTAAATGCCACGAAGCAAGTTCTCTGTCCCCCCAGATTAGCATCCGCGCAGGACATGGCCGTATCTGCCATCCAGACGAGGTCAAGGTACCTTTGAGAGACATGGCTTCGAAGGTCGGGTGGACCGTCACCTCCTTTGAGGTGGAGAATTCCATCCTCTCATCCGCCTTGCGGTCGATACCTCCTGCGCCTTCAGCCATGGTTGCGGTGCTGATGGTGAAAATGGGGATTGAAGATAAGACGCGAGCGTCGTGGTCGTCGAGTTGGTTGTCGCGAAACTGCGCCTCAGAAAAGTCTGGGGAGAAGCTGTCAACGGTAATACTTCGGCAGAACATTCTCCAGCTGAACGCAGCGCCACACCCCTTCGCCAGAACGGCGGGCACTAGCGATGAAATGCATGCTGTATTAGCAAGGACGAGCAGCACCTACAGTGAGCAAGTACAGTACAGTAGAGCCGGAGAATACTAGCACTAGGCCTTCATCGGTTCACATCAGCCGTCCGCCCGCCGTGACTTTTTTCTCACCTGGAGCCTCCAGCGCAACCAAGCCAACACCAACCACTCTGTCCTACGCTGCAATTTTTCTCGTCAGATCGACAGCCGACATCGCTTTTTCCCACAGTCATCTATCCAGCATGTTTTTCTTTGAGGAGGAGCGGTACATTCATGAGGACTTGGAGCGCATCGAGCAGGGCATCGCCGACCGTGTTCGCGACGATCCGAACCACGTACGTGCTCAGAGAGATCCTCAAACAGTACGAACAATTGTCAGACTGACTGTTTCAACTGTTGCAGATTCGCAACATCCTCAACAGAGATCACGAGGTTGCGCAGCTCCTGCAGCAGATTGAGCAGCAGGCGACTAATCTTCAAGCCATTCTCAGCGACGGCTCCGGAACGGTATCGCGAGACCTTGAGCTCTTGACTACTGGCGACCCCTTTAGCCAGTTTTACACCCAGCTTGGCGAGCTGCGCGAGCACTCCTCTCGATACCCCAATGAGCAAGCAGAGAATTCGGAACTGCGTTACAAGGCAAAGCTCGTTGCCGATGGCACGGTGGCGCCGTCGATCGTCGACACCCTTTTTTCCGGCGAGGAAGCATATGGTCGGTTTTTCGACTTGACCGTCTGCCACGAGACCTTTCTGAATCTCCCACACGTCAAGCGACTCACGTATCTGCAATACTTGGAAGACTTTGACAATTTCAAAGCCGGACACGGCGGCCTGAAGAGGGCAGACAAGCTCACGGACCAGTACTTCCAGTATGTGGGCGACCTCGCCGAGTACCTGACCTCGTTCCGTAAGCGGACGAAACCCTTGGAGAACATGCAAAAGCTTCTCGCCGAGTTTGACGAAGAGTTCGACACTGCATGGGAGAAGGACGAAGTTCAGGACTGGCGGGCGGATGGCACATCAGTAAAAGGCGCCAACAGCCTGAGCAGTCCCGACGCCGTATGGTGCGACGATTGCGAGAAGGAATTCAAGAACGAAAACGTCTTCAAAGGCCACCTGAACGGTAGGAAGCATGTCAAGGCGGCCGAGAGCAGAAAACAGCGGGGATCGGGTGGTGGTGATGACCAGGACGGTGCTTCCAAGGAGACAACCGTTTCGGCAAAACGCATCAAGGAACGCGCGATAGCGAGGCGCGAGCACCGGGTCAAGAAACTGGCCAACTCCATGAGCACGGAGCGCAGCGACACACGGGTTAACGTGGAACGCAAGCAAGGAATGACGGAGCGCGAACGGCGGCAAGAACTTGAAAACCTCCTCAATGTATCCGAGGTACCCTCCCAGGCAGCCAAGGAGGGAGAGCAGGACGGCGAAGACGGCGAGGAGAGAATCTACAACCCTCTCAAGCTGCCACTGGCGTGG
The DNA here is from genome assembly GCF_001625195.1 of Drechmeria coniospora. Taxonomy (NCBI): domain Eukaryota; kingdom Fungi; phylum Ascomycota; class Sordariomycetes; order Hypocreales; family Ophiocordycipitaceae; genus Drechmeria; species Drechmeria coniospora. Next base: position 10,689,546 of record NC_054389.1, on the reverse strand, counting down.
GACGGCAAGCCGATCCCATTCTGGTTGTACCGACTCCATGGCCTCGGCGTCGAGTTCAATTGCGAAGTCTGCGGCAACTTTGTGTACATGGGACGGCGAGCCTTCGACAAGCACTTCAGCGAGCCCCGGCACATCTACGGTCTCAAGTGTTTGGGCATCACAAACGTGATCTTGTTCAGAGATATTACGAAGATCGAGGAGGCTCTGAGGCTTTGGGACCGGATTCAGAAAGAGCAGAAGAAGTCGAGGGTGGACGACGGAAGCGTGGTGCAGATGGAGGACGGCGAGGGCAATGTCATGCCAGAAAAGGTCTACATGGATCTGCAGAAGCAGGGCTTGTTGTAGGTGCCTCCATCACCATGGCGGCCTGCCTATGCGGGCATTCGTCGCAGGTAGGCGTAGTCTCTACTATGACGCAACATGCACAAGAGATTCTTTTCGACTGCCGAATGAAATCCTGCGCGTGCGCATTTTTCTTTCCCTGGACTCGTGACGCCTGTGACGAGCTGTTGTTATTTCTTTCCGCGACCCCGTTCAGGTGACGGTTTGCATTTATGCTTAGTCATGCTTCCAACTTCCTCCACCACGCGCGTTTGCATTCATGCCGAGGACGTCACCACCAAGGACGAATCGCGAAGCAAACGACGACATGGCGCAACGGTAGTATGACGCATGTATCAAAACCTCTACCAGCATTGTACGCAGTTTACGTCCTTCGCTCGACAGTGAGACACGCATCGCTTTACATTGGCTCAACTCCGAATCCACCTCGGCGATTGAAGCAGCACAATGGCGAGTCCAAAGGCGGCGCTTCCCGCACATCGCGACAAAAGCTACGGCCGTGGGAGATGATTACCCTCGTCTCTGGGTTTCCTAGTCAGGTTGCGGCGCTCAAGTTTGAGTATGTTCCGTCTACAATGCAACTCTCGTTCTCGGGCACTAAAATCGCAGATGGGCGCTCACCAATCCGCACTTGTCGCTGCACATCCCGGATGAGTCGCGTCAAACCATCTCGACGCAGAAGAAGAAGAACGGGATGCCAAGACGACCTCTCCATAGCCTCAAATCCATCATGTCGAACCTCCACCTCCTCACGGGAGTACCGAGCTTCTCGAGATGGCCTCTGAACCTGCATTTCCTCGCGCGTGAGGCGTACGCAGCTTGGGAAAGGACACAGTCGTCTAGCACCGATGATCGGTCTGGGCTGCCGATTATGAAAGATTTTGATCCTCCATCAACAGGCGCCGCCATGACGTCGGATGAATCGAGGGGCATATATGGGCTGCCACTCGACTACAAGCCAATGAAGGCCTACGTCGAAAAGGTTCACGATGTGGTTTCGTTCGAGCAGGAAGGCACGTGCTTGCATTGCGACGAAGCACTCCATTCCGGCAAAGGACTATACGGCATGTGCCCCAACGAGGGGTGCACGTCGATGGGGCATCTCGATTGTTGGAGCGCACACGCCTTGGCTGGCCAAGGTGATGGTCATCTGATTCCCGATTTCTGCACGTGTCCATCTTGTGGAGGCGACATACGATGGGGCGACATGGTCAAGGAACTGACTCTTCGCATACGAGGCGGCACTGAGGTGAAAAAGCTGCTCAAGAAGACTCGGGTCAAGACAACGGTGGCGGCGACGGCGGCGACGACGACGACGATAACAACGACTTCATGAGGAGGGAGGGTGAATCTTTGGCGCCAGGCAATAAGACCCACGAGAGATGTCACATTGTCTCATCAGCTGCATTGGTACGCATGGGAAGAGAGATGTGATGAAGTATGCAGTATGTGATCTGGGTGCATTGGCTACCTCTAATTCATCTCGTCGATGATACCGCATGACGGCATATCAATATTCTATTCGACTACGGCCGTCCGATGGATAGAATGAAATCGTAAATGGTCAGCCTCCCTATTCTTGTTCTGGTACCGGGGATATGTCATTTTCTTGCCAGTCTCGCAATTCTCTGGGTAAATTGCCCGTTGGTTTTCTCGGTTCTGATGACCCGATCTGGAAACGGGAGCCCCGGCCATCGGATGTCGATGGAGCCAAGCAAGAAAGAAGGTGAAACTCGGCTACATATCATGTACCTACAATTATAGCACTTGTGTTGGTGTAAGTACTCCGTACAGTACTTACTAAGTATACTGTACTTGAAGTAATACGGAATCCTTGATCTTTAACGTATGTGTGCTGTGTACTTACAGTACTTACAGTACTAGGTACTCAATACTTTATCACTACGCCTGCTTTCTGCACTTACATTTACAAGCAGATGTGTACTGTAATGTGCACTTAACCTATCTACATGTATACAGTACTTGATGGTAAGTACTTAGGTCTACTACTCTGTACTGTACACTGTACTGTAAACGTTCTGTACTGTACGGAGTACACTACTGGGCATATAGTTGTAGGTGTAGCATGTACATGTCACAGTACAAGCACGTACTACTAAATACTCCGTACTGTGCTTCGTACTGGTACAAAAACTGTAGGTGTGAGTACGTACCCGAATGCCTCATTCATTGGCCAGGGCGCTCCTCCCGACAAGATCAGGGGAGCCCTTGGCGGAAAAACTAGCCAGACGCACTTTTCCGACTTCAACCACCCTTGATTGGCTCGGTATGTTCCAAAAGCCGTCGAGACCCTGCAAGTATGAGCCGCGATATCAGAGGATGCTGTGTGCTGCATGCCCACCCCGCCACTGGTGGACAAGACTTGTGCTTAAGTACTTACAAGTGCATGTGCTTACTTGCAAGTACAAGTACATGTACTCCGCACTTGCGAGCAAGTAAGTTCGTACTTGGTTGTAGGAACATGGAGGTGTACAAAGTACCGTAATTAAGTACTGTACTTCCCGAATGCAACCAAGTCCGCATGCACTGTAATATAGTAGGCGCCGTGCTTGCTTACCCACCACGTAAATACAAGTACATGTACTCCGTACTTACTTACTTACATGTACAGTAGGTAAGTACGGAGTACAGTAAGTACAATTGCAGACCACATGTGTCGGGACTAGAGTACTTGTACTGTAAGTATTCCTTCAATACTTACGGAGTATGGCCACATGTACTGTACTTGGACGGATGTACGAAGCAGGTGTACAGTACTTCGTACATGTCTTCAACATCCATGCAAGTAATTTACTTGTACTTCTACATGTAGTTGTACTTACGGTACTTGTTCATGCACATGTAAGTACCTTGATTAATACTTACTTAGATATGGAAACAGTACTCAGCGGTGGAGGCGTCATGGCTCGAAGAAATTGATATTCGCGGGAAATTCTTGTCAATAGGTACGTTGGCCGCGAATTCATCGGCCATCTCGCCATTCTTTTCCTGCAGGTCCATTGTGCACTTTAGGCGTACATGTGCGTGGTTTGTCGTTCCGTGTGACGGGGAAGAGTCAAGGACGGCGTTGGTGGCGGCGGAATAGCAACCGCCACAAGTGAAAATCACACCCTGGAATGGCTGAATGGGCACCACGACCAAGAGTGCATCTTCCACATAGTGGTAGGTACCTACCTAGTAGTGCCTGTAAGTACGGTCACCTTGCCTAATGCAGAGACACCATTAGAAGTACTCCGTACGCCGCACAGTACTCGGTAGAAATTAGTTGTTCAACTACAGGTCATGTACGAAGTACATCGAACAAGCGACGACGGAGCAGACATTGTCCCGGCGTGCTTTACTGTACACTCGTTGATTGTATTGACTATTGGACCTCTCTTTTTTCCCCTCCTCTTTTCGAGAAGACATCATATGTTTGCATACCACCCTGCGTTGCGGCGTGTCTCTCGAGCCAGGCCGCCCCTTATGACGGCTGAGGCCGTGATGTTCTCCATCGCAGGCAAAATATTCCGTGGCGCGATTGAATCGGCACGTCCGGACGGGTTTACTCTGCGAACGAATGTTGCAAACGACGCTGCTGGACGCCCACGTGCATGAGAAAATTGTCCGCCGGTCGATGAATTGATAGCGACGGTTAGTACCTACCATGTACTTAGTATCTACAATCTACAGTAGTACGGATAGTAAGGCCTACATTACAAGCACACCTACATGTCGCTGAAGCACATGAAAGCACTCCGGACGGAGTACTAAGGTATTGGTACCAAGGCACGAAGTAGACACACCTATAGTACCGTACTGTAGGTGTAGAAAGTACGGAGTACGGAGTAGTTGTACAGTACCTACGGAGTAGTAAGTAGAGATAGAATTGGACGATCCCAGCAGTTTCGCAAAGCTCTTGGGCATCGAATACTGCAGTACTAGGAGGTACTTAAGTACAGTACACCATACCACTAAGAGCAGTACTTGTAAGTACTTCGTGCTTGCACGGTGCCTGCACCAACTCCGTAGTCTACATGTACTTGGTTAGGTACGTACCAACCTTTGCGGGTAATGGTTAGTACAGAGAAATACGGAGGACATTCTTTGGAAATACTTCAAGGTACTCCGTAGAGGAGCAAGATGGTATTACGTTTTGCTAGTTTTAGGAGTACAAGTAAGTACAACGTACGTACTCTTACTCACGCGTACCAAAGTCACCCAACAGGCCCGTCGTCGTCGTCGTCGTCGTCGTCGTCGGTGGTGGTGGTGGGTCTTGGCTTCGTCATTCATCCCCAGCTGTCAATGATCGGGCAAGATCCGGCTTCCTACTCGCAAAATGTATCAAAAATAATGCAAAGATGCCGCAGATCGGTAGGTTGGGACAATGGGCTGGGAAAGGCATGTCATTCATCGTGGTACTCCGTACGTTGGGGTCTCTTTTGGCACGATGCCAGTCTGCTAGGTCGTCGCAAGTCTCAGCGGGGCTTCCACGCCAGCCGCCAGCCCTTCCGCACATGCGCCTAAAGCTGCCTGGCTGGGGCCCCCACCACTCTTCTACTTACAGTACACTTCTACACTTGTAGCTTGGTCGCTGTCGCTCTGCCCCCAAACGTACCACCTGCCGCCAGTACCGGGCAGTTCCAGCAGGCGAGTCCGGCAAGCATGGGAGGAACCTCTTCTGCCACACCTTCACGCTCAAATCTGGCTCCGCGACCCATTCCTCTCCCGCCCTCCATCACTCTCTACTCCAGCATCAACACCAAACCTCCTTCGAAGGAACGGCTGCATGGTTCGCCAACCTCAGTTTTCGACAGTCCAACCTACGCTGCCGTCTTCTACTGATCAATTTCCCGCGCAATCCGACGATCGAGCGCCTTGATACGTGAGTTGGCCTTGGTGTTAGTTGGCCCGTCCGTCTCTTCTCTCTTGCTGATGGTCCGTTTCGCCAGCCTCGGACTCATGACCAGAAGCCGTTCCTTCTCCTGTGTCTCGTCCTTCCGTCACGACCCGCACTCGATTCCTTCCCTCGACATCCGTTCGACACGACTCAGCCGCTCGAACGAAACGATGCGCTTTGCTTCGCAATAATCGTCGGCATCGTTCGAATCTCGACCACGCTTTCTCATCCACATCCGTCGCCGACTTTCTCAACGACGACGATCCCTCCCCCGCACAAGCAACCACATCACTTCCTCTCTGGAATCCCGTCTACCCTCCCTGATGGTGTCGGTGACGAGCAATCCTGCCGCCACGGCTGCCGCTGCCGATAGCGCGAATGCCAGCACGCGAAGTTCTCCGGCCATCGGAACGCCGGCGACGCAGCCATCGGCACGGCCTAAGCGCAAGGTCAACACGAACGGCTATCACCCCGCGAACACGCAGGTTCCCCTGAGCGCCATGGCCAGCACAGCCCTCGACCTGACCTCGGTCGAGCGCCGCGGCCAGCCCACGGCGATGCGCGAGCCGCTGAAGAAGACCAGACCCCACGGCATATCCGAAGCCCCGACGTACCATCCGAATGAAGATGACTGGCGGGATCCGCTAGAGTACATAAAGAAAATCGCCCCCGAAGCTTCTAAATACGGCATCTGCAAGATCGTTCCTCCTGATTCCTGGAACCCGGATTTCGCCATTGACACCGAGGTATGCTAGGCGCCCGCCCGTCCGACTTGACCTCACTCGTGGCGGGAGAGGAGAGCCCCTGGCTCGCGTCGGCGAATCGTGCTGATTCGTCGCCTACAGAAGTTTCATTTTCGCACTCGCAAGCAGGAACTGAATTCGGTAGAAGGAAGTGGGTGATGCCTGGTGCGCATGCCTGTGCAACGGACCATGCTGATGTTTCTGCAGGCACCCGTGCCAACCTCACCTATCTCGATGGCCTCGGCAAGTTCCACAAACAACACGGCAACAACTTGCATCGGCTTCCGTACGTCGACAAGAAGCCTTTAGACTTGTATCGCCTGAAAAAGGCCGTCGAGTCACGCGGCGGATTCGACAAGGTTTGCAAGCTGAAGAAGTGGGCCGAAATTGGTCGCGACCTTGGCTACAGCGGAAAGATCATGTCCTCGCTGTCTACGTCGCTGAAGAACTCGTACCAGCGATGGCTCTGCCCCTACGAGGAGTACCTGAGGCTTGCCAAACCGGGCGTCCACCACCAGCTCGAGCAGGAGTACGGGGGGCCGCTGACACCAAGTCCCGCACCAACCCCCGTCAAGAGGTCCAACGTCAACACGCCGTCCAGCGCAAAGTGCGAGTCGCCACTCCGCCAGGCTTCCGATAACGTGCAAGCCAGCGTAAACGGCTTGAAACGGGAGTCGGACCGGGAGACGCCGATGATCGATGCCCCGCCAGTGCCGACCTCCGCCGGTACTACCAGCGGCTTCAGCGCCGTGAACAATGGCGGCTTCACTGCCGTAAACGCCGCTTCGGCCGCCGTGAATCGAGCCTCCAACGGAGAGGGGTCCACTTCAACGCCGGACCCGAAGCGATTCGAAAGCCCGGGCTCGACTGCCAAGAACACGCCCGAGGGCCGAATCTCCGGCTTGGGCGCCGCCGTCGCGCTCAAGCGACAGCTCAGCTTCGGCAGCTTGTCGGACTCGGCCAAGAAGGAGACCGATGCCGACCGCTGCGACGGCGACAGTAGTAGCCGTCGCAGCAAGCGGTTGAAGAGAGATGCCGTCCCCACCGTCGCTGGCTCGCACATGACACCCTTCCGCCCTTCCGTTCCACGCATCCCGCGGGACGAATCGATCACGGGTGAGGAGAAGTGCGAGAGCTGCGGCAGGGGGGAAGAGGCGGGCACATTGCTCGTTTGCGAGTCTTGCGAGCACTCGTACCACGGCCCCTGCCTCGACCCGCCGCTGAAGCGCAAGCCCGACGCGGAATGGAATTGTCCCCGTTGCCTTGTCGGCGACGGACAATTCGGATTCGAGGAGGGTGGGCTGTACTCCCTCAAGCAGTTCCAGCAAAAGGCAAACGACTTCAAGCAAGGCTATTTCGAGAAGAAGATGCCTTTTGACAGCACCCTCAACTGCCATCGCCCCGTGACCGAAGAAGACGTCGAGACCGAGTTCTGGCGCCTCGTCGCGGATCTGGAGGAAACCGTCGAGGTCGAGTACGGTGCCGATATTCATTGCACCACCCATGGCTCTGGGTTTCCCACCATCGAGAGGCACCCTCTCAATCCTTACGCGACAGACCCGTGGAATCTCAACACGCTCCCGTTTCATGCCGAGAGCCTTTTCCGACATATCAAGTCCGATATTTCTGGCATGACGGTACCCTGGGTCTATGTGGGCATGATTTTCTCCACCTTTTGCTGGCACAACGAAGACCATTACGCTTATTCGGCCAACTACCAACACTTTGGCGCGACGAAAACGTGGTACGGCATCCCGGGAGAAGACGCCGAAAAGTTTGAGGCGGCCATGAAGGAGGCTGTGCCGGAGCTCTTCGAGACGCAGCCAGACCTCCTCTTTCAGCTCGTCACGCTGCTCACGCCGGAACAGCTGAAGAAGGCCGACGTGCGTGTTTACGCTCTGGACCAGAGAGCCGGTCAGTTTGTCATCACGTTTCCCCAAGCTTATCACGCTGGTTTCAATCACGGCTTCAACTTCAACGAGGCCGTGAATTTTGCCCCCTGTGACTGGGAGCCGTTCGGCCTGGCTGGTGTGGAGAGGCTCCAGGTCTTCCGTCGACAACCTTGCTTCTCGCACGACGAGCTGCTCTGCACTGCGGCCGATGGTGGTCCCGCCTCCGGTCTCACCATTCAGACGGCGAAGTGGCTGGCCCCTGCGTTGGATCGGATACACAAGCGCGAGATTGCGCAACGTGAGGGGTTCATCAACCAGCACGTCGAGTCGTCTCCCCATCGATGTCCTCTTCAGGGCGTCGAAAACGGCGGCGACTGTCCGCTTTCGTTCAAGATTGAGGATGCGGATGTCCACGATGAGGATGAGCAATGCTGCAGCCATTGCAAAGCGTTTGCCTACCTGTCACGTTTCAAATGCGAACGCTCGGGCAAGGTCTTGTGTGTCCTCCACGCAGGGCAGCATCCATGCTGCGATCGAACGGAGCTCCAAAGATTTCTTGGCGATGGACACACTCTGTACTTTCGAAAGGCGACCGCTGACATGACTGCTGCGTACGAGAGGGTTGTCGAGAAAGCCCGGACTCCGGAGCTGTGGGAAGAAAAGTACAGCAACTTGCTTGAGGAAGCAGCGACGCCATCGCTCAAGACTCTCCGGAACATGCTGCACGAGGGTGAACGGATACCGTACAGCCTGCCTTCGCTGCCAGTATTGAAGCAATACGTCGACCGGTGTAACGAGTGGGTTGACGAAGCCACAAACTACATTGTCCGGAAGCAGCAGAATCGTCGAAAGAATGAAAGAATCTGGCAGAGCAGCACGCGGAGGTCGACCGGCAGCTCCGCGCAGGACCAAAAGGAGCGCGAATCGCGCAACGTGTCCAACATCTATCGTCTCCTGGCCGATGCGGAGCGGCTCGGCTTCGAGTGCCCCGAGATCGCTCAGCTGCAAGAGCGCGCGGCGGCGATCAAGGCGTTCCAGGCCAGCGCGTCTCGGGCGCTGGAGAAAACGGCGACGATTTCCATGGACACCGTCGACGAGCTCCTGGAGGAAGGGCGCAGCTTCAATGTGGACATGCCCGAGATCGATCGCTTGTCCAGGGTGCTCGAGCAGATGCGATGGAACCAGAAAGCTCGTGCCAGCCGCGGCGCATTCCTCTCGCTGAAAGAAGCTCAAGCGCTCATCGAGGAGGGGAAGCGGCTCGAGGTCGCCCCCTACAACGATCACCTCAAGTACTATTGCGACCAACTGCAAGCTGGCGAGGCGTGGGAGCGGAAGGCAAGGGAGCTCATCGAAGCCGAGACGGTTCACTACCCTCAGCTGGAGGCGCTTTCGAGTCAAGTGCAGCTGAATGCGCTTCCCGTCTCACAGGAGACGCTAGCCATTGTCGATCAGATATTGCACAAGCAGCGCGAAGCTCATCGGCAGATCCTCGACATCACCGAGCGCTGCCGCGATCCCGACTACCGCAAGCGACCAAAGTATTCGGAAGCGGTTGAGATCTCCAAGAAGCTGGAGGATCTGAACTCCAAGCCGAACGGGACGCTCGATCTCGAAAATGAGAAGAAACGGCACGAGGACTGGATGCGAAAGGGGAAGAAGCTCTTTGGCAAATCGAACGCGCCTCTTCACATACTCAAGAGCCATCTCGAGTACGTCCTTGAGCGCAATTCGGACTGCTTCAACGTGGAGCACGATACGCCGCGACTCCCTGGGGAACCGGTATCGAGAGAGGCGACGCCTGAGCAAGGCGGGACTCGATGGGAAGACCCCCGGTCCAGACAGGTATTCTGCATCTGCAGAAAAATCGAGGCTGGAATGATGATCGAGTGCGAGCTTTGCCACGAATGGTACGTCTACGCGTTGATCGCTGGAGGAGCGGTGCGAGCTGACCGATGCGCAGGTATCATTACAAATGCTTGAAGATTGCCCGCGGCAAGGTCAAGGAGGACGACAAGTACACGTGCCCCATCTGCGACTGGCGGATGAAGATCCCGCGGGACGCTGCGAGGCCGAAGCTCGAGGATCTCGTGGCGCTGTCGGACGAGATGCCCGGGCTGCCGTTTCAACCGGATGAGGAGGAGATTCTTACCCGCATCATCGACAACTCGCAGACTTTCCGGGAAAGCATTGCCCGGTACTGCAACCCGCTCCTGTCTACGGAAGCCGAGGCGGAGACGCAGCGGTTTTATCTACGAAAGCTCGAAGGCGCCGAGGTTCTTCTCTCGTACGAAACCAACTTCTTCCGGCAAGAACTCCATAAATGGTGTCCTGTTGCCCCCAACGCGCCACCCATCCTGGAAGTGTCCCTCAGCACGCGCAAGCCGCGACCGACGAAGCTGCAGAAGATGCTTGCGGAGTACGGCGTCGAGAACCCCGACGACCTCCCGGAGCATGCCAAGGGCAAGGCAAACAGCCTGCGTCGCAAGGCGGCCAACGCAGAAGCGGCGGCGGCGGCGGCGGCGGCGGCAGCAGCAGCAGCCACTGCAGCATCACATCCGTCCTCCACGGGGCCGATTTTGCCTCCTTCCGGCACGACGCCGTACGGCAGCCCGGCCTTTTTCACTCGTCCACCACCATCTGCGACGTCGAGTTCGTCTGCGCCGTCGCACGACCAGCTGGCCAAATCGGTCTCGCCGTCTGATGGTGGCACTGGAGAGCGGACGGGCGCCGCTGACGGCGTTCTCCACCCCAGCTTCCTGCCTGTCATCGTCGACGATTCCGGCATGTCTCTGGAGGATCGGCTGCTGCAAGACCGAGAACCGACGATCAATCTGCATACGGAGGCTGGCAAGAACAGGGCTCTCGAGATACTGGGCCGAACCGAGTTTGGAAGGAAGAGAGCTCAGCAGATTTTCGGGTCAGACTGTTGGGAACCGACACGAAGGTCGATCAGCGGACAAGGTGGGCCAGAAACTCGTGCGGAACCGGACGAGATGACGAAGCAGGACGAGGGCAAGGTGGATCAGATGTTCAAGGAGATGACAAACCAGGACGACGAAGAGGAACAGAGGAAGAAGGATGGCGCGACCAACGGCCCCGTTACGGCGGAATCTCTCGAGAGCGAGAGGAACGGCATGGACGCGTTGCTGGATGGGGAGTAGGTCGGGGGGCGGCGACGAGCAAGAGTTGCGAGTTGCGTTGGCACGGCGGGACTGGCAGAGTGGCATCTCGTTCAAAAGGCATGTAACACTATACTGTTCGGTGCGCGGTTATACGTATTAGAGGGACGCGCCAGACGGTATGATGGGTAGCGAGTTGATGATTGTTTTCCAGTTACAAGTCGGTTGCTGCCTGACTCGGGGCGAGCTGCGAGGGACAAAATGCGCGATGGGCACGATTCGGTCGGCGGCACAATAATGGGTGGGCGCATTGCAATAATGGTGTTGGAGTCTCTTGGCGGATCGATGGAATTGGCTGCATGCTAGATAATGGGAACAACACATCCATCTGTGGCATCCATCATGACTGCAATTTGCCATTGTGTCGAGTGGAGGAGGGATATAGTATCGAGGCCTTGGTATCCATCCATGTACGGAAAGACCTCGGTTTGTTGCATGTATAGGATTATTACATGTACGTATCTTGATACATGCATCTGTTTACTGGCTGGCCGAGTGTAGTGGTACTTGAAAAGAGAACGCAGTCCTGCGAGCTGGACTGCCGCCATGCCTGCGAGGACCGACGTCGCAATGGCCCTCCTTGTCATTCATCTTGCGGCACTTCGGAACCGGTCCTTTGTTTCCGGAGACACCATTATCGGTATCGGTACGTCAGTGCGGCAGAGCTAACTTGTCAGCGCCGATGCTACCATCGCATCAAGCTGGTCGGACGGGCGAAACAAGAACGTGGTTTACCGAAACAACCATCGACACGAGTGTCGTTGCGTACGCTTTAACTTCTCCGACATGGCCGTTGCCGACAACTTCTAGCGCCCCCTCTACCGTGGCCCGATTTATTTCAGCAACGCCCTACGCTGGCCCTTTTTCCATCAAGATCTCGATGATGCCGATTGCATCACCCACATGCGGCTCGAAGCAAGAAGATAGGCATCTCTCTATGACGACCGAAGAACTATCCTGTTACGCACTGCCGAACAATTTCCGATCAAACGAACGCTTCCGCTTCACGATGCGCTCCGAGTGCCACGTCTAGTACTACTTGTATCTTAAAGCCTGGCTGCACCGTAGCCATGGTAGTTCAGCCGCCGAGGTCGTCACGACGTTCCACTGCGTCTTGACGGTCATGTGACTTTGCCGTTGAGAGTGTCCACCCGTTCAACTAGCACTGTATCACTTCGTAAAGTACATGTACTTGCACGCTACTACCAGCTGCAAGCATGATTACGCTATTTCATTGTTCCACCCAACACACCTAGCTCCCTCCCACTTCACTCACCACATTTCCTCATGACCTGCAAGTCGTTCGATTTCGTCTCATGAACGCACAAACTCTCAAAGCTTCATCATGGCCTCGCCGCCGTACGCGTCGTCTCCGTTAGCCATGTCGCCGCCCAACCCGTCGCCGGCCGTTCTCCCCAACAAGAAGCGGTCCTCGACGCTCGACGGTGATGGTCCTCCGGTGAAGCGACGCAAGCCGTCGGGCGTGTCCCAGCCGGCGCATCCTCTACGGCAAACATCGTTCCCACCCGAGGTCCGGTCGCCATACGCACGATCGCCGTCGATGGATGCATCATCGATCGTCAGCGGCAGCGCCGTCAGCGCGCCGAAGAAGAAGCGGGGACGCAAGTCGAAAATGGACAAGGGCGACGAGTTGAGGGAGCAGACGCCAAGCCTCGTCGGTGGCAAGGCGCCGACGACGGTGAGCGGCCAGGGAGGCGAGAAGGAGGGCGAGGACGACGAGGACGACGAAAACCAAGAGATGGCGCTGGAGGAGGGCGTGGCGCGCACACAAGAGCAGAAGCAAGAGGAAATAAGATTGCGCGCTCTCCTTGTGGAAGCGTTTGACAGCGAGCAGTACAACCGGTACGAGCTGTGGCGAGCGGCCAAGCTGTCGGACGCGGTGGTGAAGCGGGTAAGTGAAGGGGGGGGGGGGGACGACGGAGGAGCAGGACCGTCTGCACGCTGACCGGCCGGTGCTAACGCGAGCCGACTACAGGTGGTCAACGCTACGGTGTCCCAGTCGGTGCCGCAGATGGTCAGCACCGCCGTCAAGGCTGTGGCGAAGCTGTTCGCCGGCGAGATCATCGAGTCGGCGAGGCGGGTGCAGGGGGAGTGGATGGCTGCGGGCGAGACGCAAGCGGAGGTGGCGACGGAGCCGCCGTCGGTCGACGAGGAAGGCACCGAGAGGGAGATGAAGCGCGGTCCGCTGCGTCCCGATCATCTGCGCGAGGCGTGGAAGCGATACAGGGCCAGCGGTGCGAGCCGCGGGGTCGGGATGCAGCAGATGTGGCATGCGCAGCAAGGAGACGGCGTCGAACGGTTCTCGACCCGAACAGGTAAAAGACTGTTCAAGTAGGCGGTGCTTTGGGTGCTTGCGAGAAGTCATTGGACGTTGAGCGTCGGGCAATATGATACCCATACCATTCATCCTTCCATACCGTGGCCAACACTAGGTCCAAAATGCTCGTGCCGTGTCGCCGCAGGGAGCTCCTAGTCCATGCTCATGCCCCTGCGTCCAAGAGCGAGAGGTATAAAGGCATCATGACCTCCATCACTTGCACGGGAGATGTCTGTGTAGGAAACAAACGCGTATGATGGCAGGCAGTTTGGCCCGCCATGAATGACGAGCATCATGCAAAGGCTCTGGGACGGCAAATCAAGGGGTAGTTTACGGGGTACTCAATACTAGGTACGTAGTGATATTGTGCACTAGTAGGTGTAAGCACTGTAAGTACATGTACGTGCAAGTACAGTACGCCGAATGTGCAGCAATACTGGTACTTGATACTCCGAATTACGGAGCACATGCTGACCATCATAAATGATCCGCATTATATTATTAGCATAATACTTACTGCAAAAGTACTCCGTACATGACTACCTCGATGGTACGGAGATGTACATGTACGTGTACGGAGTACGGTGCAAGTTAGTGTATGGAGTACTCGCTATACGAAGTGGCCAAGTACTGGGGCTACAGCCATTGACGGTAGTGGCATTGGCCCTATGAGAAGTGCACTGCAAGTACTCCGTAGTTGTACTTACTTACTTCCTTACTTAATGTATGGAGCAACTGCGTAGCAGCCCTGGACATAAATACTAGACGTAAGTAGCTGTAATAAAGTACTTACTTAAGTAGGTTGTACTTTCAGGTGTGCTTGTACTTTCAGGTGTGCTTGTACTTTCAGGTGTGCTTGTACTTTCAGGTATGCTTGTACTTTCAGGTATGCTTGTACTTTCAGGTGTGCTTGTACTTTCAGGTGTGCTTGTAATTACTTACTTGTAGGACCTGGGTGGGTGCCCGTATTAATGATTACAGTTCTTGAATCAATTGTAAGTATTAATTCCTCCGTATACATACAACTACTTGTAAGTAGGTGCATGTACTCCGTACTTGTCCTGTTATTGTACTCCGTACAGTACTAGTTACTTACAGTACATGTTCTGTAAGTAAGAATCAATGGCAGCGTTCCTCTGTAGATGTACAAGTAGTAACTTGCAAGTACTGTACGGAGTACTCCGTACTACTTACAGTTCTCCGTACAAGTGCTCCTGAACTTGCCCCGCCTCAATCAAACGTACCTACGAGTACTCCGTGCTTGTACAGTACCTACTTACAAGTACTTACTCCGTACTTACAAGCCCGTACTGACTTGCGCCTACGGGTGGCGCTCCTATCCACAGCTCGTGGTGGGCCTGCTGTCACTTCACACCTTCTTTCTCAGGTTCTCAGGTCCACCCCACTGCGCCCACTGCGCCCACTGCTAGCTAGCCCACTGTAATAGCCTGCACGAGTAGGTCACCAACGACGAAAAAAAAAAATACACCTCCGTTGCTGGACCCTGCTTGGCTCCTCCCCGTACTCGCACTCGGATGGTAATCATAACGTCTCCCCCCCCCCCCCCCCCTCCGACGAGCTCCACCCTCGACGGGCAGGCCAATTTTTTCTGGCAGAGACTTCCTTCGCGAGTTGCCTTCTCTGCGTTGTCCCAAATCACTTTGCCGCTCCATGCATTGGTCTTACATTCAACGAGAGCCAAGGTTTCTGCGGTACGATCATGGCGGGAGCAAAGGTAAGCGGCCTCCCCTCCCCTCTCCCCTCATCGACACCTCGTCTCCCGTCCGTCTTGTTGCGTCCCGGTCTCCCCTCTTCGTTTCCCTTTTGCTGCCGTTTCGTACGGTGACGCAACTCCTCTCGTCTCGCCGCTCCATGCCGGCGCTCACTTGCTTGGACCTTTCCTTGGGCGACCTTCCTTGCGCATTCGTTTGTCCGTCGACGGCCCCGGTTTCCTTGTCGCTGATGACGGAACGATAGACGGAAAGCTCGACGTCGGCGTCGGCCGTACGCATCCGAGAAAACCAGCGACGCTCCAGGGCCCGCCGAAAGGAGTACGTCGAGAGCATGGAGCGCAAGGTCAAGGACTTTGAGCGCCGCGGCGTCGAGGCGACGCTGGAGATGCAGCAGGCGGCACGAACCGTGGCCATCGAGAACGCGCGCTTGCGGATGATGCTCGCACGCATGGGCGCGAGCACCGTCGACGTCGACGATTTTCTGCAGTCCTTTCAGGAGCAGGATGCCGCCCGGGCCCTCGAGTCGGTGAGGTTGCAGGGCTTGTCATCCGACCCGCCGGACCAAGATATCAAGGGCCTCGTCCAACCGAAGCCCGACGAGACCCGTGTCGGCAAGTCGACCGGCTCCGACGACGGCCACCACGGCCACAACACAACAGGCCCCGACTCGGCCCGCTGCTCGGCCGCGACGGCGGCGGAAGCGAATGCGACATACCACCCCCTTCCACCCTGGGTGAGGCGTCCCGACGCCGCGGCCGTCACCCCCTTCGACAAGCTCGACGTCCTCGCCTTGGCCAGCATGCAGCAAGGGTCCTGTGATGGCATGCCGCGGAGTACGGGACATTCGTCGGCAGACTCCCGAGCCGACAGTCCCTCGACCGCCGGTGCCAGTCCCGGCGCCATCACCCCGTCGTCCAACGGGCCTCATGCCCTGTCCCCTCGCGGTCCATCATCATTCGCTTCGCCCGTGGAAATGTCCTGCAACGCCGCGGCCCAGATCATTGCCGAGATGCAGGGCTACGGCCAACACCGGGAACTGGTGCAAGATGAGCTTGGCTGTCACGGCCAGAGCAAGGGCTTTTCCAAGAGCTCGGTCCTATTTCACATCCTTGAGCGCGAGGGCCACTTGTGATTTCATCTCTTCGGCTCCAACATCTCGCGCCTCTTCTCTTCGTTGCCCTTCATTTTCGTCCCACGCCAGCAATCGCCGAGCCGTGCGCATGGAGGGGTCCTCAATGGAAGGTCCTCGGAGGTACCGCGAGTGCAATGGCGACGGCAACTTGACTTGGACCTTCGGCTTGCCACTGTCAAGTTCGTGGCACCCAAGGTGTCGCCCAGGGCCGGGCGTGTGGGGTAGCCGGAGCGTGGTGAAGAGACGTTTCGTGGACAATTTACGCAGTCTGTCTGTCACGCCGTCGCCTGAGCAACGAAGGTGGCCACCTTCGGAACAACATGCTTTTGGGCGAGGCCAAGGTCATCATGTTGAATCCGACGCCCGGGTCCGACGGGAGACTAGGAGACCAGGGGGCACAGGGAGTGCACGATGGTGAGGGAAGCGCCATTGAGGGGTGGCGTACCAAATTCTCACCAACTCTCTCATGTCGACTGCAGAGTTGAGCAGCTACTGGCCGCTGCCACCACCATATCTCTTGCTGACGACGCCAAAGGAAGTGGACGGCGGGCGCTGCGCGAGAGCAGCATTGACTGCAGAAGAAAAGCTGGCCGCCCTCAGTGTGGGGGGCCACAGGACTCTACGTCGCCTCCGGCACGACGGTTCCTGATAAGCACCATGGCAATGGGACGAAAGCGACCCAACTGTCATGTGAAGGAGACGAAATCTCGCCTGAGAGAGCAGGCTGAGCGTCTACACTAGGGTCAATGTGGCCCAGGTGCCGCATGGAGAATATCACGACGGTGCCGACGATGCAGTCCTTGAAAGACGCTGGCGTCGGTTTCCTTTCTTGCCTTGTTTGATTCGACGAAGCATCACGGCCATGACAGAAATGCGCACAGGGTATGGTGCGCCGAGAGGGAGAAGCGACGTGACGAGTTGGCCGATCTGTCAGGCCATTGTACTATACGATACATATAAATGATTGGGCAAAACTGTAGAGTTAATAATATTAAAAAACAATACTTCCATGCGAACTGCCAACCAGCTTGTCGGCCTGGAGACATGCCTCAAGCATCAGAGTGGCAGCGTAACGCAAGATATGGCCGATCCAGCTCCATCCAGCCTTCAGAGAAAAGGCACTATTGCCGAAGATTTGCCGTCCAACCGAACGATAGCCATATCAATAATAATACTTCACAGCCAAGATTCGCCACTTCAACTCCTACCATTCCCATGTCCAAGATGGCGGCATGATATGGCATGCATTGCAATTCCCGTGCTTGGCTTCGTTGCTCATCAACATCTAGGGCAGTCTATGTATGACGTTGTCTATCCCGTCCGTCCAGCGATGCCCACCTCAGTCTCTCTCACCCATCAGACATCGCTTGTCTACTTTTTCGTCTTTCCTTCTTTCCCTCTCGTCGTCTTTTTTCCGCAATTTCCATTCCAGTCAACCCACTCAACCCTTTTGAAGCACAGATGAACCAAATCTCAACATGATGGACAAGAAGACAGCAAACAAGATCAAGATGCCCGGGACCGCTCGAAACACAAAATAACAGCCTCTTCAACGCCAACCTCCCAACTATAGCCGATCAAGAGTCGACAGCGGCTGGATTTAGGCCTTCATCGACATGGGCTTGGTGCCGAGGCCGTTCTTGTTGCGGAAGAAGAGAATGCCCTTTGCGGCGCCCTCGGCCTTTTCGCTCGGCTCCACCCACTGGCACATGCGAGCGCTTTTGTACATGGCGCGGATGAACCCCAAGGGGCCGTCCTTGGTGTCGGAGCGATAGTGCTTGCCCATGATGGGGCGGATGGCATCCGTGGCCTCGTCGGCGTGGTAGAAGGGGATGCTGCTGACGTAGTGATGCAGGACGTGCGTCTCGATGATGCCGTGCAGGAGGTGGCGGCCGATGAAGCCCATCTCCCGATCGATCGTCGCGGCCGCTCCTCGGACGAAGTTCCACTCATCGGCCGTGTAGTGGGGCAGAGACGGGTCCGTGTGCTGGAGGAAGGTGATGGCGACTGCGGAGGAATCGAATCAGCAACGGAATACGGCAGGACGACGACGACGGCTCGACGACGACGACGCCGACAAGGCCGGCCATGGCCACGACAACGGGGGACGGGGGGGGAGACGAACCAAGCCAGTGGTTGACCCAAAGATACGGGATGAAATACCAGACGGCCAGGTTGGCCCAGCCGAACTTGTTGCCGAGAAAGTACAGGGCGGTGGCGGTGAGGCCGATGCCAATGTCACTGATAAGGATGAGCTTGGCGTCCTTGGCCTCGTACAGGGGGCTGCGAGGGTCAAAGTGGTTGACGCCGCCGCCGAGGCCGTTGCGCTTGCCCTTGCCGCGGCCCTCGCGCTGGCGCTCGTGGTAGTCGTGGCCGGTGACGTTGGTCAAGAGGTAGTTGGGCCAGCCGACGAGCTGCTGGGCGACGAGCATGATCAGTGTGAAGACGGGCGTGTCCTCGGCGAGCTCGGCGAGCTCGTGGACCTTTCTACCGAGGCGAGATGCTTGCTGCTCGCGGGTACGGGGGACGAAGACCATGTCTCGCTCCATGTTGCCGGTGGCCTTGTGGTGCTTGGAGTGGGAGATTTGCCAGCTGAAGTAGGGGACGAGGAGGGCCGAGTGCAGGACCCAGCCGGTGAAGTCGTTGACGGCACGCGAGGGGGAGAAGGCACCATGGCCGCACTCGTGGGCGATGACCCAGAGGCCGGTGCCGAAGAGGCCCTGGAGGACGGTGTAGAGGCCCCAGAGGAGGGCGCGAGCGAAGGTCGAGGGAACGTGCTCTGGCGTGACGAAGTTGTGGAAGAGGAGGAAGGTGGTGGCGAGGCAGACAAGGTCACGGAGGATGTAGGCGTAGCCCGTCAGGGCCGAACGCTCGAAGCAGTGCTTGGGGATGGCATCGCGGATGTCCTTGATGGTGAAGTCGGGGGGCGTAAAGGCGTTGCCGTAGGTGTCGACGAGGCCGCCGTAGTCGGTCGCCTTGCGAGATGCGTCCGTCGAGGACAGAGAGGAGAGAGAGGTCGAGGAGGCCGACTGACGGGGCGAGTCCGAGGGCGAGACGGCGGTCGAGGACTCGGAGTCGGCGACACCGGCCGAATTGGCCGTCCGGCGAAGGACGGGGTTCTTGCGAACCGACGAGGAGACGGCAGCCATTGTCGTGGAGGCAGGCGAGCGGGAGCCAGTGAGTTGGGTGAATATGTTCAAGAAAGTGCACTCGGTTTTGAGTCGATTCAATCGCCTCTGTCCTGCCTCGTTTGGTCGAACTCGTACCGGTCCTCCAGTCTTCTCTGTCGTGCGGAAGACGAACAGGGGCGAGGGAGAGCTCTGCGTGTAAGTAGGCGAATGTGCGGTCGTGAGAGAGTGCGGTCGAGACGAGATTGATTCTCGGCTGACTCGAGGTGTCGGAAATTGTTGGGGCCTAGGAGGGTCGTGGGGCGGAAAGTCACCAATATCTGTACAGTACGGTACTGTACAGCACTGTGCTGCAAGTACTTGCACCTGCTTGCAAGGCAATGGTCGTGCCGGTTCGGTACCTACCTAGTACTTAGGTATGTATGGCGGCCGTGTAAGTGAATGCCGACTCTGGTTGGAGGAGCAGCAACAGCGGTCAAAAAAATTCGTTACCACTGCGCGAATGGCAAGTCGGAAATGGAGGGGATTGCGTCGTGGCGATGAAGAGCGAGAGAGAGAAGAGGGAAAGCAAGAGGAAAAGAATGGGCAAGGGGCCGATGCGAGACAGCGCACAGAGGGCGATTGAGTTGCAGGTGGAGTGCGAGGAGTGAGCTTGTCTGGTCTTTGGTCCGCGTCTCTGCGGCACGACGGAGGAATTGGTAGTGTGCAATGCTAGCACGGGCCGGGGGGGGGGGGGGGGGGGGGGCGAGGAGGCAGACTTTGTCGAGCGTTTGCAAGGGCATGTATCTGAACGGACGAGAGTGGTAGGTCGCAGCAAACCGGCACACCGCTTCCCATGGCCGCTGGCACAACGAGGGGGTTGGCGGCAGAGACTTGTCACCAGCCAGGGCATAAGCCTGCAGGATTGCATGGTGCCCATGTCTCGAGATTTACCGACGCAGAACCGATTCATCATCACCAAAAGTACTCCTTACTGTACGCAGCATTCATAGCGGACGGAGCGAAAGGACGGGAGGGATGAAGCAAGATGGTACGCTCGGCGAACGACGGCGCACAAACCAGTGCACAAGTACGGAGTACATGTACACCCACCGAGTGCTTGTACTTGCACTTTATGGCGGTCCAGGACAGTATTCTCATGCAGGCACTGCGGACTGCACATGTACTGTAATACTTAGTTGTGAGTACTAAAGTAAGTGCACTGCAACGGCCCTGTGGTCGCCAAGCCTCGCCGCATTCACCGTTGTACCGTGCTGCACTGCATTGCCAGTACCAAGTGAAAGCACAGTACTCCGTACTCCGTACACGTCGGTAAAATGCAAAACCTAGCAGGCATGCAAGTACATGCCCTGCACTCCGTACAGTAAGTACTGTAAGTACTTGCACAGTAGAGGGGACAGCACCCCAGAGGCAGCAGCCGATTGTTTCGAGGTGTGGACGGACGATGAACGATGGCGCCCCTGACATTCAGCAGGTGCCGATGAGTCTCGAATTTCCTCTTCGAGACACTCTTCGAGGGGACGGCCAAGCATGTGCATCACCCTACGGCCCATCGCCTTCACATGTCGGGCTGCATGCTGGCTGGGGAGGAAGACGAGGAGGCAGACTTGCGCGTTTAGCGACGCAGTCGTTGGCCTCTAAGTACTCTCGCGCGCTGCCAGCTCGGGCTAGGCCACGTCCGTCATTGGCCGTCGTGGTTGGGCCCTACAATCGTAGAGGCGGCTTGGCTGACGGGACCAGGTGGGGACTTGGGACATGAGACGCCGGCGCGATCATACAACAAGAGTGCGAAGGACTGCACGGCACTCGCACCACTACAACTAGGTACAGTACAAGTAGGTAGTAGTGGTGTTTGGAATCGTAGTGCCGCTCAGGCTTGCGCGCTTGTACGTGACCGGCATGTTGTGGTAGAGTAGCAATACTTGCAGTGCATAGGTACGGAGTACATGTGCAGTTTTACAGTACTAGGTACACTTACAGTACACTTACAGCACAGGCAATACAAGTAGATTTAGTTGTGCACCTATTTGCCGTCCTTGTACTGTAATACAGTGTATGTGGCACCTGCAGTATGGAGTACAGTACGGTACGGTAATAGTACCATTTGTACGGAGTACTTCTTGCGCGGCTGGTGGGTACCTATCCAGCTAAGCACGGCACATACTTGGACATGTACGGTAAGTACATGTGCTGTAGGTGTAAGTACAGTACTCACGCTCCAGACCGTAATTCCACACCTAGTAATACGGAGTATTACTTACAGGTGCTTATTTGTACACCTACTTGTGCAGACAGTGTAGGTGCACTTGCTCATAGAGCTTGTGCTTTAGTAGATACAAGTGCTATGCTATAGACTACAAGTACAAGGAGAAGTGCGAGCACAACACTCAGTCTACTGTACACCTGTGCTACAAGTATTCCGTACATGTGTACTTACTGCAATGTACTCAAGTACTTGTAAGTACTGTACATGCCCATGCAAGTAAGTACGCATCTGTGTGCTGCACGTCGGCGTAAGTACAGTACAGTATGTAGCCTGTACTTGAGTAGGTCATTTGGTGGATACTCCATCTCAGGCTCGTAAATGCCCTCGTTTAGATTGGACGACAGGCTAGATTGCTGACCACCCGATTGCAATTGGCCTGGAGGCGAGACCAGCACATGTGCTGTTGTCCAGTAATAATACTGCCTGCCATGTACTTAGATGTAAATTTGGGGAGTACTGTTACTCGTGCTCATGCTGCCACCAATACTTGAAACGTCCAGTGCATGCACTGTACATCACTGCAAGGACTATCAGTACTCACTACGGGTACTTACTTGGTACAGCCACTAGACAAAAATGATGCTTCAATTTTGGTGGCGCTACTGCTACAAAGTGAATCGACACTTTTGCCACCCCACCGTATTAGTTGATCCTTGGAGCAGGACGGGGAGTGAACTGCTGTGGTGGCAAGTACAGTACTGCACTCCGTACAGTACACCATGTGTGCTTGTATCACAAGGAACTTACAGGTACGGAGCACGGAGCACATATACTTACTACCTTAGTATACAGTAAGTGAGTCGGAACAGTGTGCTCCGTACTTGCATGCAATAAGTACCTAAATGTGAGCACCCCGTTGCAGCGGCGCAATTGCAATACTACTTACGTACCTCGTAGCCTCGTAGGAAAGGCAACTGAAGTGCAGGGACGAGGCTGAACTAGAAGGGGTTCAAAAGCAAGTTTCTGGCATTATTGCCTGTCTTCATGAACATGTAGGTGTGCTAGTACCAAGGCGCGCACAACTACCAAAACCCACGCCTACAGCCCAAATCAACATGTGTGTACGGAGGAGTTGCAAGTAAGTACTTACAGTAGGTGTACAGTAGTACGGTAAGGAAGCACTATCGGAGCAGCTCCAGACGAGAGAGCAAGTACTTACTGTATCCTGCCACGTACAGTAGTTACTGTACAGTACATGCAATGCGTTCCAGGTGTAGAATGAATGGGTGTGATACTCCATAGTATACAAGTACCACATGTGTGATTCTCGGTAGGAAAATTGTACTCCGTACGTTCTTCTGTATTACCAGCACTTGACCCGTGCAGCGTGCTCCATACTGCAGGGTATCTACGTGCCTACTTACAAAGCAAGTATTGTTACTTGTAGGAAATGCACAGGCACTGCTGGTAGCATGCACAGGCCGACTGGGTGCTCGTACGAGTTCTCGTCATGGGCGAGAAAAGATCTTCTGTTGGGAAATTTGTTGAGCCCAGCTAAGTAGTTGTACTTACATGTAGAGCCCGGACGGCGGGCGGATGCACGAACCATAGGTCTAAGTACGGAGTACTTGAGTCCAGGATTACCGGCTTACTTGGGTGGAGCCCGTATGCCCACATTCCCAGTCCACTATTTAGGCTACTCAGACCAGACTCGACTTAGTTCCGGACTGGGAACCTTGTGGAGTCCTCCAAACTACGGAGCACTTACAGTTTAAGTAAGTACAAGATGTGCCGAACATTACGGGGTGCTCCATACTGTGCCATGGCCTGTAAGTAGGTACTAATACGATGCACTTGATTGGTGCAATCAGAAGGTCTACATGTAAGTACTTACAGGACTCCGTAGTAATTACACACTGTATTTTGTAACGAAGCGCTAAGTACTTACAAGTACGTAGTGCGGAGTCCAAGTCCACTTGGTAATATTACTTGCAAGTGCTCGTACGGAGTACAACAACTGTAAGTAAGTACTTACATGTACTGTAAGTAAGTACGTATGAACTGTTATGATTATTACTCCGTACGCATGTGCGTACTGGATGAGCATGTACTTACTTGTACGGATGCTGTACTCACAGTACATTTACAGCACTCCGGAGGCGCAGGAATAGTTCCTATCAGCGTCTGCATACCTAGTACTTTATACTGTACTCCGTACTCGTTCGTATGGGCGCGTCCGTTCCTCTCCCTTGAACACAACTACAGTAAGTACATGTACAGTAAGGGCTTCACATATACTCGTCCGTACATGTAGGCAGATGCATGCTCCTAGCGTGCTCTTCCAGAACGTGCCATCCGTACGTGCAAAGAATCACAAGCATATTCGTACTACATGTGTCTGTATACAACCATCTGTAGACGGCGTTACTGTGCACTCCCGAGCCCAAATATTTGCCAAATCAACGAAATCATGAAACGCACATGATGGCCGAGAAACGGTGGAGACACTGCATTCCGCCCTGCAGTATACCTGTGGTGCAAGAGGCTTACACGGCCACCGTCGCTGCCACCAGCGGGAACGTTTGACGATTTCAAGCCATGGTCGACGTTCCTGCTTTCTGTCGCCCGCCTGAATGAAGAGCCATAGTTTGTTTCCATTGCCGAATTGCACCCCATCCAATGGCAAAAAAAAACATCGTCTCATCGTCAACCAAGGGCCATGTGGTGACCGAAACCGTCGTGAGGCATGCGGTGGTCTGCTTGCGTTCGGCGTGTCCTTGTATATGTAGATGCGCAAGTAATGCTCCGAACTTGCTTGGAGGTATACACCTGTACAAAATTTCAGCGCTTACGGAGCATTGTTACTTCCTAGCATGTGTACTGTACAATGTGTGCGCGGTGATGCTCAAAGTGCTTGCGCAGCCGGCCTCGTCTTCATCCAAGGCACGGCCGCCGCAGCACGGCCGCCAACGGCGCGCTTGTAGAGGGAGCAAGCTAGTGGCAGCCATTCAAGCGAAAATGAAAAAAAAAGTAAATAAAGGAGGAAAATGGGGCAGGCGAAAATAGAAGGGAGCGACAGATCCCACGCTTCCAACGCCCAACGCAATGCGACCGCGCTCATTCGAATTGACTCCCAGCACATCATCGTCGGCGTCGGCGTCACCAGCGTCACGGCCGACGGCCGCCTCCACCCATCAGCCTACCACGGCACCAGCTTGCCGTCGCTCTGAATCACCTGCGCCAGCCGCTGCGGCATGAAGTCGACCCAGATGTTCACCCGCTCCTGCTCGAGCCTTCGCCAGGCCTCGCGCGCCGCCTCGCGCAGCGTCTCGTCGTCCCAGTCCTTCTTGGGCAGCTCGCTCTGCCACTGCTTCTGCGCCGGCCAGAGCGACTCGAGCGGGCTCAGGTCCGGGCTGTCGCCGCAGCTGAAGACCTGCCGCAGGCCCGTGCTCTCCTTCCACTGCTGCACCATGTTCTGCTTGCTCAGCCCGCCGTGGGCAAAGGCCTCGACGTCCTCGTGCAGGATGAAGGCCTCGCCGTTCTGGAGCCACTGCTTGACCGTCTTGTCGAGCACCTTGTCGTGGTAGGCCGCCATGGTCAGGACGCCGACGTTGTTCGGGTTCGTCGACTCGTCGTAGAAGACGAGCTCGCTCTTGAAGCCGTGGCCGGCCGCGGCCCAGGCGTGCAGGCGCCGGACGTCGCGCGGCCATTTCGCCTCGGCCATGTCGCCGCAGCCGGTGCAGAATCGCTCGCCGGGCCGGGGCAGCAGGCGCACCTTGCCGTCGAGGCCGAAGCCAAAGTGCAGCTCGATGCTGAAGCGCATCGGTCGCCAGTCCTGCGCGTGCGGGTACGCCTCGAGCATCCGCCGCGCCCAGTCGACCCTCTTGTCGCAGCAGCGCTTGTGCACCACCGAACGGCCGCAGCCGAGGCATCGCCTGTACCACATGGTGCCCATGGTCCGGTGCAGCGTCCTTGGGTTGCACGTCATCTCGACGCCCGCCGCCTTGGCCAGCGCCGTCCAGTTGAACGTCTCGTCGTCCATGTAGCGCTCGTCGTCCCACATGACGGCCTCCATCCTGCTCTGGTCCGCGTCCGAGATCTTGTTGGGGCGCCCGCGCGTCTCCTCCCACTCAGGGTCGCTTCGTTTGCTCGACGGCAGGCTCAGGGCCGAGTACCCCTGCGAGCGGGAGAGCTCAAAGTGCCGAAAGATGGCCGACTTGTTGACGGGCAGGCCTTGCGACTCGAGATAGGAGATGGTGCCGCGGACCATGGCCCTCTTGGGCGTGTCGCCTTGCTTGTAGCTGCCCGCCGGCATGATGGCTCGCCGCCGCCGCCGACGCCGCCGCCGCCGGGAGTGCAGCTGGTGATGCGGCTGGAAGTGCCGCCGGGAGTGCAGCTGGGGACGCGGATGGAACGCGGCTGGTGATGAGCTGGGGACGCGGCCGGGGACGCAGCTGAAAGTGCCGCGGGGAGTGCAGCTGGCCGTGCAGCGGGCCGAGCGGCCGGGGGTATGGCTGAAGGTGCGGCAGCTGCCCGACGGGAAACCTCCGGTCCGTTGCCTCTCGACGATGAGATCGTGGTATGGCTCGCGGGAGTGCAGCTCGAAAGGTAGTCGTGGACGGAACAAGTGTCAGCTTGTTTTTGTCTGCGTCGTCTGGGTCTTGGGTTGCCTCTCCTTCTGGCTAGCTCTTGCTGGGATCTGACCACTTGCTAAAAGTACCGGGTACCAAGGAATATTACCTAATCCAGGCATTGGTCAGGGTCTGGCACTCGGGACTCGGTAGTGGCGGTTCCGTCTTCGTCAGACCACTGGCGCTTCGCCTTGCCCCTGCCTCGCAGACAAGTCGCAGCGCGTCCTTGTATGAATCACGTGATCTTTGGTCGGCCAAGGCTGACTCGCAAAACATCTCCTACTTCGGCTCACGGGTTCGTTCACTCGTCGTCGACGGCCATTCCGTCGCAGTCAAGCGTCCATCAGAGACGACAGCCATCGGAGAAGGCGGGCAATGCAACGTAAATATCGTCCGTATCTATGTGGTGTACTCGACTGCCATGACGTATGACTAATTATCCAAACAGTTCGTTGACACGTAACAAGCCTCCCCTAGTCCAACCGCTTACCCCGTCCGATGCGCCCCGAGGGCTAGCTATGGTGAGATTAAAAACAATATACTTACTCGTAGAATCGGGCTCTAGGTTGGGAAGAAGACGGATGCGGGAGCAGGGCGTCGATCGCCTCTCCGCATTGCGAGATGACGCCAGATGGTGTGGGCTCGCACCCCGCTCGCATCCTTGTTCGTGTCTGTACATTGATATACATGACCTACCCGCTGTAAATCAGACCCTATACATTTGCCGTGCCGTGAATATGTGCATGTGCAGGCTTCGCCCGTCGCCCGTCGCCCGTCGCCCCGTCGTGGCTCGGCAGCCATGGAGATGCCCGAGACGGGAACGCGTTCTCAAGGGTGGCCCGCGTCGCGGACCGCCTGCATGAAGCGTTCTTCCGCTCCAATCTCTCCAGCGGCGCCCGTCCATGATTTCGCCTCGGCTTTGGACATGACGGCCCTGACCTCGGCGGCCGTCCTGCTGCCTAGCAGCGCCATTTCGTGCGACAGGAGGACGGCAACAGCGGCGCGGACAAGCAGGGGGTCGCCCTCGAAGACGTAGACGTCCCACAGCCGGGCGGCCTCGTCGACGCCGAGGTAGCTCGTGAACATGCTCACGAACAGGTCCCTGAGGTAGAGCTTCGGATCCAAGTCCTGCACCGTTTGCGTCAGGTGATTGTACAGCGCCGCCGAGCTGCGGCTCAGCTTCTGCAGCACGAGATTGAACGCCGCCGTTTGGGCCGCTTGGTCGGATGTGTAGAAGGAGAGGAGCAGAGGTCGGTTGAGGAGGTTGGCAAGGGTGACGAATACCGCTTCCGGGTCGGGAAAGTTCAGGAGCAGGAGCGCGGCGACGGTCTACGGCGTCGGTTAGCATCCGCCGCCGTGGGGAGACATCACGTCGGATCAGGGGCACTCACGTTGCAGCCGAGAACGTAGCCGATGTCGTTCCGGTACATGGCATAGGCGCTCAGCACGTCGACGAGCGCCTGGTGAAGAGGTCCGCTGATTTGAAAGATGCGCAAGTCCCTCCACGTCTTGTCGCCCGCGTCGTGCCGGATCTGCTCGAACCACTTGGCCCTCCTCACATCCTCCGAGTCGCCCCTGCCCGTCTTGACGCGGGCCTCGAGGTCGTGGGCCCGCGCGAGGGCCGTCCGGAAGGTCGTGCCGGAGAGGCCGAGCTCGTTGCCGACGGCCCGTGTCCAGACGGCGCCTCGGCTGCGCGGGGCGATGCCCTTCCACCACAAGTCCCTGGTCTTGCGCTCTCGGATCGCCTCGTTCCACCGCGGCAGGATGTCGTTTTCCCAAATATGCATCGAACTGTTGGCGTTGGCGTCCCGAGACTCCGTCTTCGATTGCCGTGCCGCCTCGCGTCGCTCGTCGGCCTTGGCGCTGGCGACCATCATCCTCTGGTACTCCTTCAGATGCCGCTTCTCCTCGGCCCGATCCTTGGGGGGCAGCCACGAGGGTCGCGTGCGGCTTAGGACCGCCTCCTTCTCCTTCGAGATGGGGAGGGGATCGACCATGATGTTGGATCGCCGCAGGGGAGGGAGTTCGGGAGTCGACGACTTGACCCTCTCCTTCTTGTCGTAAAAATGATCGAGCGGGGACTGGCTCGAGTTCCAGGTGTTGGGCCGGCCGGGGATGGTCGGTCGTCTGGCGTGCTGCACCACTTCCTCGTCCGCGTGCTGCTCGAGCTTCTCGGTCAGAGCCTTGGCCTCGTCACTCAGCTCGGCGTGGGCGGCATTCCAGCTCAGGGTCCGCGTCCGGATGGGAGCGGGAAGCGGAGAGTTCCTGTCGACGCCCTCTGCCCGCCGGGCAGGCGACCGCAGGGAGCCGTGGGCCTGGGAGACGGGCGGGGTGCCGTTCCCGACGCTTCGGACGCGCTCCTTGGGCGCGCCATCGGGCGAGGGGGACAAGGAGGTGCCGCGGCTGGATGGCCGCTCGCTCGCGGGGCGAGGCGAGATGGGAACGTTGTCAAGGATGATGCCGTCGGGAATGTCATCGCCGTCATCCTCGTCGCAGTCGTGTTCGATCTCCTGAAGGCTTCGGCGGTCGCGGTTCACCTGCCAGCTCCCGCGCCTCTGCCTCGACGGCTTGCTCGGAACCCGCGGGTTCAGCGTCTGGGCCGGGCTCGTGCTCCGGTGGCGGCGCGGGACAAAGGGCAGCGAGGTCGAGAGGTTTTTCGTGAGGACGATGGAGCGCGGGTCGGAAAGGCCCGTGACGCTCGTGCTTCTCGGGTTGGACGCGTAGACGGCGCTGTGCAGATTCGGGAAGGAGCGTCGAGGCTTCGCCGTTCGTTTGGCCGCGATGTTCCTACCCGGCGACGGGATGGCGAGCGGCGTCGGGTTGGTGCGGACGGCGAGACTGCCCGACGAACTCTTGAGCGTGACGGCGTCGTCGAGGCCAATATCTTCGAAGTGGCTGGCGTCGACGAGATCGCTGCCGTCGTCGCTGTTCAGGGAGCGAAAGGACGACGACTTGGAGCTCTTGGACGTGGTCATGCCCGGGGGAGAACAGGGGCGCATGAGGACGGCGCTGCTGATTGCCGTTCCTTGTTCTCGCATCATAACTGCAGCGGACGAAGGCGATGCCACATTGCAGGCACCGTTCGGAGAACAAATCGGCCGGTCGGCGGGGATGCGGTTGGGTGTGGGGGGTGGGAATGATTCGGGACGATGCGGCAAATGCCTATGGTAGAATGCGGACCGAGAAACGACGAGAAGCGAGGGGCGAAGATGAAGACGTGCGACGCAGTTGTTGCCGAAGCCGGGTGGCAGTTGCAACGCGCAGCATCCAACGTGCGCCAACCGATGCAAAGGACGACGACGGGAGCGGACGAAGGGGAGATGGGATGGCGCGACGGTGCGATGGCGGCGGGAATTGTTTTCGGCAAAAGAGCGATGGTTGGAATCTGCGGCCTGCCCCTGACGAGGACGATGATGCCGACGAGAATTTGGACAGCCGATGCTGGAAAGGAGACGTGCGTGAGGTGGGGAGTTGGAAGGCGGCCAAGAGGGCTGAACGAGGGGACATGAACGGATTAAACTGTTATTAGATTATTTGGTCGAGCCGACCGAATGAAGACAGGCTGGAGATTGAGAATGAATAGGTAGAGGAAAAGCGAGAGAGAGGGGATCGAGGATGGCGTTCGTCGGTTGCGGTTAGTGCCAATAATCTAGCAGGAAGAGCGTCTTTGTGACGGAGCGGGAGACGGCTTGTTATTGCCCTGCAGGCTCCATAGGCTCCAGCAGACCGCGGAGAGGGCCCCACGGCGGATGAGAGGACGCCTGGACGCGCGCCGACCAGCGAATTGTTAGCCTAGCTGGTTATGGTGGACAACGGCGGAATATCTGCCAAGATGGGAGGGAGCTTTGGGACCTGATGGAACCCCTTTTACAGCTGGGAGCGGATGCGGAGTGTTCGAGTGACAAAGGATCGCCAAAGTACGGAGTACGGAGTATTACTGTACAACTAACTACATCTGCTCGTGCTAGGAATACTTGTATAGTATTGTACTGTACAGTACGTGTACTTTGCAGGTACTCTGCGGTACTCCCGTACGATTGTCGTTAAGGAGGACTAAGAGAAGCCTGCGGCAGTAGTAACGCGGGCGGTACGACGTACAGTACGAGTACTTTCACGTACTTACAGTACCTGTAGGCAGGGGGGAATCGGTGGGCGGGCGGGCCGAGTATCTTTTAAATGAGCCCTCCATTACGGGTTCATGTGTAAGTACTCCATACGTTGTACATGTACTCCGTACTTGAGAGGAATTATTACTTGCTGTATTTACACTTCAGTACGGAGTACTGTACGGAGTGCTTACATTCAAATATAGAACATTAATACCAGTACGGAGTATGGAGTAATACTTGCACTCTGTTGAATACTGTACTGTACGGAATACTACAAGTCCGTCTTTGTATACTTACTTGCCTACGGAGTATTAATGCGTTTGAAGTATTAATGCCTCCATCTAGGACTGCGGTGTACAGAGCCCGAAGTACATGTACTTGGTATAATGAATGTGTACAAGTACAGTACAGTACTTGTAACACTTAGTTGTACATCAAGGACCTATACGAGTAATTACTGTACAGTAAACGAACCAACCCCCCCTCCCTGTTGTCAGTTTGTCCATCCGTCGTTGGCATTGACGCAGGACCCATCAACGAAGGAAACAGGACGACATTCTGCGCTGCACCGGGAGGAACAGACGAGACGAGTGTGCTAGTCGACATCGCAGAAACAATGTTTTCGCACACTCCGTCTTCTTGTCCGCACAGACCTCTTCATGCAGGATCCAGTTTCCTCCCAAAATAACACTGCTTACCGCTACGTGTAACGCTTTGGAACGGAGTACTCCGTACAGCAGGCGTACGGACAGTGCAGGTAGCCCTGGAACGAGTCATAACAATGGCAATGCAAATGCGCCTTCGCCACTACGACACCATACTAGTATGAGATATACCAGATTAGAATCACGCTACGGCGTACTCTACTCTGTACGGTAAGGCGTACATGATTCAGCGTGCCCAAACATGCACGGGGGCTCCGTATGTGCCTAGTACATACCATAAGCATGCACGTTATTACTCAAGTAGATGCATTTGCAACAGGTACTCCGTACATGTAAGTAAGTACTTAGAACTACAGTGCTGTACTAGTCGTAATACCGCAAGTATGTACGGAGAATTACGGAGTAATATGTAAGTACTATCAACCTTACTCGTGTGACATGCCACCTGCACGTGCGCGGTACACTATACATGTTGATACTGGGAATCTTTATGCCTCTGAGGTACACCACTACGCATACCTGTGCAATAAGTACATACAACTACATCTAGCACCCTGGCGCCCTGGTACCTGATACCTCCAATCATCCCTCGGCCAGGTGCTAACTACATGTGCCAACTAATATTAGTACTTGCAGTAGTAGGCAGCGGTAGTCACTTGCAATGTTGCTAGTGCACATCTAAGTACAAGTATTAGTACTGTACGTACAGTACGGAGTACGTACGCTCTACTTACATATGAACGTGCTAGTACGGAGTACTGTAGGTGTACTTACTCCGTACTGTACATGTAAGCAAGTACTTACGTACTGTACTTACTTGTGCATATGGCGAGGTCCATCGAAAATGCCGCCGCCCAGCGCTTGCGTTAATATCGCTTGCGAACCTGATCCGGGGCGCGTACGTGTACACGTCCGGTACACGTCCGAGTACGTGTCTGCTCGACTTGCACGACTGACCTTCTGTCCAGCATTGTCTCCAACGATGCAGGTATCCATCCATCCATGGGCTGAGCGAGTGGGCACCATCCATCTTCATGAATCTGTCTTGTGTGTATACCTCGCCACATCTATGGTATCGTTACAGCCCGTTTCGTGAGCGGCAGAGTCCATCCGACCCGCCCACGGCCCCCCTTTTTTTTCTCGTCCTCAAACCGAACGCGTCACATTCGGTCGCGTCTCCTAGGAGCCGCCCGGATAATGTCGTCCACTCGGAGAAGTAGCTGAAATGGAATGTTAGTGCGTCAATCGTACGCCGCGTCCTGCAGGGGAGGGAATCGTACCTCGGCCGCTTCGCTGGCGGAGGAGACGACCGCTCTCTTCAGCTTGTAGCTTTCAATCACGCCGTGTTCGCGCATGTCCACAATGTCTCCGCCGGGCGTCATGAGATCGAGGCCATACGTCGTCAGGCCGTCGTATATCGTCTTCCGAAGCCGTGAAACGAGCTCGCCCGAGTCGAGACCGGCGTTGTCGGCGAGGATCGTCGGCAGTTGCCGCAGCGCTACGGCAAAGCTCGTCACCGCAAGCTGCTTCTTGCCCTCGATCCGCGTCGCCGCTCCGTCCACCGCCTTGGCCATGACCATCTCGGCGCAGCCGCCGCCCAACGTTGTTCTCGGCTCCAGCACCGTCTGCGACAGCACCGCCAGCGCGTCGTGCAGGCTGCGCTCCGCCTCGTCCAGCAGTTGGTCCGTCGCGCCGCGAAGCACGATCGTGCACGCCTCGCCCGCCGCCACGCCGGAAAACTTGATGAGCGTGTCCTCGCCGATGATGACTTCCTCGATCAGGTCGCACTGGCCGAGCTTCACCTGCTCGGGGTGGTCAAACGTGGACGCGATCTCGCCGCCCGTCACCAGCGCTAACCGCTCGATGCCGTCAAAGTCGGCGTGCTCGATCGACATGATGCCGGCGTCGGTGAAGAGCTGCTCCGGCCAGTTGTAGATGAGCTGCCGGTTGATGAAGCAGTTGATGCCGTGAGCCTTGATCTTCTCCACCTTGGCCTTCATCTTGTCCTTCTCCGCCTTCTCCAGCTCCGCCAGCTTGTTGGTGGAGCCGACCTTGACGCGAGCGCCAAAGATTTTGACCTTGTCCGTGTCCATCGATGTGTTTGCCACCAGGATCTTGGCCTTCTCCAGTCGCTTCGGCTGGTTGACGCCAATCTTCTTGTCCAGAATGAACCCCTCGTCGAGGTACGACTCGCTCAGTTTCCCGCCGGCCTTCTTGATGATCTGAATGTGGCTGAGGTCCGACGACTTCTTGAGTCGGAGCACGGCGTCGCACGCGAGCTGCGCGAAATGATCCCGATCCTGCGCGAGGACCTTGGAGCTGAGCGTGGTGCGGGCGATCGATAGCAGATCCTTGCGGAAATCCTCCGCGTTCTTGCTGTGGTCGACGGCCGAATCTGTCAGAGCTTTGAGCGCCGCTTGGCTCGCTATTCTGTAGCCCTCGATGATGGTCTGAGGGTGAATCTTCTGGTCCACGAGCTTCTCGGCCTCTCGCAGCAGCTCGGCGGCCAGGACCGTCACCGATGTCGTTCCGTCACCGACCTCGTCATCCTGCACCTTCGAGATGTTGACCAGGACCTTTGCAGCCGCGTTGTCGAGCGCAATCGACTTGAGAATCGTAGCACCGTCGTTCGTCACCATAATTTCGCCCGTGGAACTAGGCAGCGAGCTCAGTTAGCGGTCCCATCCTTCCTCGCACCATTGGCAACGGGCCAAACGCACGCCGACTGCAGAATCTTGTCCATGCCCTTGGGGCCCAGCGTGCTCTTCACCAGGTCGCCGACGGCTATGGCACCGACAAAGGCTGCGAGACGCGCATTCTCGCCCTTTTCCTCCGTCGTGCCCTCCTCGAAAATCTGTGTTGGCTGGAAAGACTGGCGGTGGCAGGTCAGCGATGGAAACCTTCGCGCCGAAGAGGATTCTATCCTGAGCAAGCAAGACATACCATGATGGCTTGTTAGAGGGAAGAAGTCCCGAAGAATGGCCCCTCGAGTTGGCTCGTCGTCTCTTGTGCTGACTTGGTCAACTTGGTCGAGGCCTGAGAGCTTACACCTCCCTCCTCCTTCGCCAGCACCGCAGCGGCAAAATCAACCACCCCACCACCACCAATCAGCCCACGTGACTTGCCCCTCGAGCGAAAATCGACGGTCCAGGAACATCGCTTCTCCGCCGCACACTTTGTGTAAACTGGAACACCAAATTTGTGCTGGAACTGGCTCCGACGGCACCGCGAGATCTGCACCCGCCCACCCTCAGTTTCGACTACGGCCTCGCACGGGCGCGTTCATCTGCACCAGAACCAGACATACAGTCAGATCGGCTCCTCGGAGACCACGAGACCCCGACGCGAGCGACGGCGAGCAACGACGTCGTGATTTCAGACTCTGCCCAAGCGGGGCAATTTTTCGGCACCACCCCTCCTTGACCTTCGTTGAAGAGTCGCTGCAGTCGACCCAACATGGCGCCGTCCTTTGACCATTTGCGCGAGGCCGACCTCGACGATGACGAGCTGAACGAGGATGAGATCGACATCTCCGACTTGAGGGAGAAGTTCGAGGTCCAGCTGGAGATGGGCTACGACACCTTCGTCGTCATCGATGGGTTGCCCAAGGTCACCGAGGAGCAGAAGCCAAAGTTGATCAAGTTCTTGATGAAGAAGCTCAACACGGTGGGTAGGGCTCGCGAGGACTCGCTGCACATGCCCATGGGTGAAGATGGCTACTCTCTTCAGTCAGTCTTGAGGCTCCGTTCCCGCGCCGCGTCACGTCGCTAACGCACGCGCTGCAGGTTCGCCTTTGTTGAGTTCTCCTCTGCCGCCGAGGCCGCCGCTGCCACCCGCCAGCTCGACATGGTGCCCCTCGACAAGAAGCACACCCTCCGGGTGAACAAGATGAATGACATTGAGCGCTACGGCGGGGAGGGCCGCGTCGACGAGAACTATCAACCCCCTCACATCGACGAGTTTGCCGAGAAGGAGCACCATCGATGGTGGCTCAAGGACCCTGCCGGCCGTGGCCGTGACCAGTTCGTCATGTACCGTGGCGATAATGTTGGCGTCTACTGGAACAACGAGCGGGACCAGCCCGAGAACGTTGTCGACCGCCAGCACTGGACAGAAACCTTCCTTCAATGGTCGCCCCTCGGCACCTACTTGACCTCGATCCACGCCCAAGGTGTCCAGCTCTGGGGCGGCCAGTCATGGTCCAGGCAAGCTCGATTCGCCCATCCCTATGTCAACCTCGTCGCCTTCTCTCCACACGAAAACTACCTCGTGACCTGGTCTAACAGGCCGATCTCGATTCCCGATGGCGGCCACCCGGCCCTGTCGATAGACGACGACGGCAAGAACTACGTCATCTGGGACATTGCCACCGGCACGCCCCTCCGATCCTTCGCCAACCTTGATCCCCCCAAGGTCGAGGAGGGCAAGCCCCAGCCCAAGCTGCAGTGGCCCGCCTTCAAGTGGTCAGCCGATGACAAGTATGTCGCTCGCCTGACGCAGGGGTCGTCCATCTCCGTCTACGAGCTGCCGAAGATGAACCTCGTCGACAAGACCAGCATCAAGATCGAGGGTGTCATGGATTTCGACTGGGCCCCGGCAACGCCGCAGCGCGACGGGGTCAAGACGTACGAGCAGCTCATCTGCTTCTGGACGCCCGAGCTTGGGAGCAACCCTGCCAAGGTTGGCCTGATGAGCATCCCGTCCAAGGAGATCGTCCGCTCGCTCAACCTCTTCAGCGTGAGTGACGTCAAGCTCCACTGGCAATCCGAGGCCGCCTACCTCTGCGTCAAGGTCGACCGCCACTCCAAGTCGAAGAAGTCCCAGGCCACGACGCTGGAGATCTTCCGCGTCAAGGAGAAGGGCGTCCCTGTCGAGGTTGTCGACACCATTAAGGACACGGTCATCAACTTCGCGTGGGAGCCCAAGGGTGACCGATTCGCCATCATCACCACGACGGAGCCCGTCGGTGCGACGGCCGTTCCCCCCAAGACGGCCGTCGCCTTCTTCTGCCCCGAGAAGAACAAGGGGGCCGTGGCCGGCAACTTCAAGCACCTCCGCACGCTGGACAAGAAGAACAGCAACGCCATCTACTGGTCACCGAGGGGTCGCTTCGTCGTCATCGCCACGATAGCCAACCAGCAGAGCTCCGATCTCGACTTCTTCGACCTCGACTTCGAGGGCGAGAAGCCGGAGTCGGACAAGGACCTGACGGCAAACCTGCAGCTGATGAACACGGCCGACCACTACGGCGTGACGGACGTCGAGTGGGATCCTTCCGGTCGCTTCGTGGCCACGTGGGCATCGGCCTGGAAGCATTCGGTACGTCTTGAACCCCGCGCGCGACACGTGCGTGCTTGCTGACGAACGGCAGATGGAAAACGGCTACCACATCTACGACTTCAGGGGCGAGGCCCTCCGGGAGGAGCCGGTGGAGAAGTTCAAGCAGTTCCAGTGGCGGCCGCGGCCCCCGACACTCTTGAGCAAGGATGAGCAGAAGCAGATTCGCAAGAACCTGCGCGAGTACAGCCGCGTGTTCGAGCAGGAAGATGCCGACCGTGGCGCTACGGCCGACCTTGCCGTGGTCGAGGCTCGCCGTACCATACTGCAGGAGTGGTACGCGTGGCGCGCCGAGGTGGACCAGGATCTTGCCGAGGATCGGGCTGCCCTCGGTCTGCCGAGCGACCCGCATGCTGCCTTGCTGGAAGCCAAGACGAAGGAGATGCAGGGCTCCGGGGCAGACGCGCAAGCGGATCGGGTGATTGAGGAAATCGTCGAGGACGTGTTGGAGGAGAGCGAGGAGGTTGTTGCATAGAGAGAGGGCTTTGGGGGGCTTTCAACATCTTTACATGAGCTGGAGCTGCATTTTCCGCTGTGTTGGTAAAATCGAGTCGGGCAGTCGGAGTCT
Organism: Drechmeria coniospora; assembly: GCF_001625195.1. Classification (NCBI taxonomy): domain Eukaryota; kingdom Fungi; phylum Ascomycota; class Sordariomycetes; order Hypocreales; family Ophiocordycipitaceae; genus Drechmeria; species Drechmeria coniospora. The sequence continues at coordinate 10,652,643 of NC_054389.1, read as the reverse complement.
GGCTCGCAGTAATGGCATTTAGCAAGGCTTGACTTGCCTGTGGTATACATTTACAACACCTCGTTCCCGAGAACTGATTTGCGTCACATTGTCGGGTGCGCGGCCAGAACAGGTTCCCGTTTTGAGAACGCGTATCGGTGTTCACAGGGAGTCGACATCATCAAGGCAGCTGGATGCGACATGGTTAACACATGTCCGCGCAATTATAACATACGCATCGGAATGCAACGCAACCACCCGACAATCTTCGAGTTCCGATGAAGCATCAACAGAGGTGGCAGTACAGGGTAGGCCGAGATAACTGGACGTGTCTCGAGTGGGGTTGCCCGCATGCGTTCGGAGCACTCCGTGTCAGCCGATCATCCACTAATACTACTTATTGAATAGCCACTCGTACCATGACTGGTGATTTCCAAGTCCCATGATGGGTAACAGCTGCATCCGGTCGAATTTTATACACTTTTTATCCGATGCCTCGTATCGTTCAAACATTTCCCAAGCCAGGTAGGAGTGCACGCGATTCAAGAACATGACGACTGAGGGCGATTAATAGCATGCTATGTCTCACGCGATGTTTTTCAGTGTTCGTGTTGATGATTGACATAATCAAGACAGGGCTTGAAGGTGGAATTCGCCGGAAATTTTGCCGGCTGGACGCTGTGACTTGATGACTCACCATACAAGTACAGTATCAATATGCATTTGAGATTCTCGCAGCACTGGGCAGCGCGCCAGCAAGTCCATTGGCAGGCTACCTCAAACGAAGTGGGCTGCTGGCGATCAAAAAGGCATGGCCACAGTGCGAACGATGGGAGACGACGAAACTAAGTACAGTATGTGGCAAAAGGTATTTGCCTACCCTTAGGTACCACATTCCAAGTCCAATATAACCTAATGGAAAATGGTACCTGAAGATGGGCAAATACTTTTTGCCCCCCCCCCCCCCCCCCCAACTGTATGCGAGCGACGAGGCAAGGAGGCTCGGGTTGCAGCCACAGTGTGAACCGACCGAGACGAGCAATGCTGTCGTCACTGCCGATTACCGATGGAAATAAAAATACCAGTAAAAGCAGGCAGGGCGGCAATCATGTACTGTACTGTACTTACTTACAGTTCCCCGTCCATGTACTTACTCCGTACTCCGTCCTTACATGTACTTATTAGATGTAAGTACTCCGTACAGTAGTGCGAAATGTACTGTATTACTTACTGGCCACAGTGCGGGCACGTTCCGGATGGAAAAGCAACAAGCACGCAAGGAAAAAAGGCTCAACAATGGCACGGTGTGGCAGTGCGCCGAGCCATTCGGCAGGGATGGCGTGCTCCTAATGGTGCTGGTTCTGGCTGGTTCCCTCCACCCACCTATCCACCCATCCACTCATCCAACCATCGTCCAACCATCCGTCCATCCCTCCGTCCAGCCGAGTATTGCAGTAGGTAATGCTCGTACACCTCCTTCTCCACCCCGGCAGCCCTCAACTCGTCGCTCATCCCACCTCCTGGATGAATATTGATCGATTGAATCCTTCCGGCAAATCCACAACCGCGTCTTACCATTATCAAAATTAGTTCACCGAAACGACGACGGTCGCCATCGTCGCTCGGCCAATTTCGCTCGGTCCGCTCCCTACCTCTGGTTCTTCGCCACCCCCTCACTCGATTCACCCTGCGCTCTTGCTTGCGCGGCCCGTCACCGAAGTAACTGGAATGGCCTCCCTACAGCCCTGCCGTCTTTCGTGATCCAAGCAAGCAAGAGGCAGCAAACTGGACTGACCGCCGACGGATGACGCGAGCCTCCATGTGATCGTACCGCTGGGAAAATTCTTCCGACATGCTGCGACGGCCTCCGATTGAAGGGCGGGGGTCCACGCAACAGCAGAAACTCTTGCTCGCCTTCGCCTTCCTCCTCCTCCCATGGCTACCACTTGCCGATGCTCAGCAGCAGCAAAAGCAACATCCTCAGGCCGTGCCATTGCCTGTTCCCCAGGCTGGTGACAGCAGCAGCCAGCAGCAGCAGGCCAAGAACGAAGCCGCCATCCGCAATTACGCCGCCGCCCATTTCGGCAATCCGAAGCCCGAAGAGGCCGCTGAATACGCAGCGACCACAGGCCCGGTTCACGACGACGACGAGGCTTCGGCGGCCTCGAGACGGCACCATGAGCGAGTAGGACAGCCGCCGAGGCAAAAGCCCGGCGAGCGATCATCCCCCCGTGATGTTAACCACAAAAATAAACCGGCCCACAAAAGGCCAACCATTGTCCCCGACGATGCGAGCGCCATCGCAACTTTGGCTCCGGCTCAGTCCGTTCGAGCACCAAATTCCCCAAGACATCTTCGACCCAGCAGTGCCCTCTCTGCTGGCGTCGCCACGCCGCAGAATGCGCGGAGTCTGGAGGATTGGGAAGTGGAAGACTTTGTTCTTCTGGCGACCGTCGATGGAGACCTCTACGCCACCGATCGCAAGACCGGCAAGGAGCGCTGGCACCTAGAGGTCGACCAACCCATGGTGGAGACAGTCCACCACCGCGTCAACAACTCGGTCCTTGACGATGACTACAACCCCGTCGACCACTACATCTGGGCCGTCGAGCCCAATCACGACGGCGGCCTCTACGTCTGGGTCCCCAGCCCCGACGCACGCCCCCGTTCCACCGGTTTCACCATGAAGCGATTGGTCGAGGAGCTCGCTCCCTTCGCCGACGAAGAACCTCCCGTCGTCTACACCGGTGACAAGAAGACGACTATGGTGACGCTCGATGCTGCCACCGGTCGAGTCCTCAAGTGGTTCGGCTCCACCGGCTCGCAAGTCAACGAAGCCGAGAGCTGCCAGCGACCGAACGACTTCTACGGCAAGGACGCACGCGAGTGCAGCTCCACAGGCACCATCACTCTCGGTCGGACCGAGTACACGGTCGGTATCCAACGCCGTGACGGTAGACCGATCGCCACCCTCAAGTACGCCGAGTGGGGACCCAACAACTACGACTTCGACTTGCTCCAACAGTACCATACGACCCTCGACAGCCGCTACATCGCGAGCCGACACGATGGGAAAATCTATGCCTTTGACATTGCCCGTGCCGACGAGCCGGCGCCGCTCTTCAGCCTAAAATTCGCCACACCCGTCGCTCGCGTCTTTGACATCTGTAGACCCTGGGATGCGTCGACGGAGAGCAATCCGGAACTTGTGGTCTTACCCCAGCCGGCGATGCCGTCCCAGGACCCGAACGTTGCTCGCGTTCGCAGCACGAGAATCTTTCTCAACCACACGGAAACCGGCAGTTGGTATGCTATGTCCGGCCGCGCGTATCCCCTCATCGTCGATGCCCCGACCGCCCCGGCGACCTTCCCAGGATGGTGGGATATGGCCTCGGCCTGGGACGACCTCAACGAGGACAAAATCTCCAAGGCCCTCGTCGGCACCCACTCCCTCGACGCCCGCAGAGGAGGAGATAGCGTGCAGCCGCCCGTGATTAACCCGGGCATGATTACGGATGGCAGCGAAACTGCCGAGAGTCTCTCTGATGACGTGCCCGAGGTGCCTGCCGTCGAGGCGGAAGAGCCAACAATCGTCGACAAGGTGAAGAGCCTTCCTCAGAGTGCGGCGAATAGCGTCGTCGATTTTATCAGGAACCCCATCCTCTTCCTCGTCTTCTTCGCGGCCCTGATCTATAACGAGAAGAAGCTTCGTCGGGCTTACCGCAGCTGGCGCATCCATGGCGGCAGCTTGAAGGATATCCTTCTGCACCTGACGTCGGATGTGTTGGCGGAAAGAGAAGCCAGGATGCGAGCCGGTGTTTCGAACGAATCCAAAGCCCGACAACCTGCCATGGATGAGACGAACGAGAGCGACGAGCAGCGCCAGGTAGAAGCTAGGGACGTGGTCAGACCCTTGGGTGTCGAGACAACCCCACCTATTGAGGGCGACAAGGCCGATGCATCAAACGAACCGCAAGCAGCGCTGAGCGCGGCCGAGAATAAGACGGAGCAAGGGACCGTGAATGGCGCGAACGAAGCGCAGCAGGGCGTCGTACTGGAAAAGAAAAAGAAGTCTCACAGGGGCCGGCGAGGCGGCGTCAAGCATCGCAAGGGACGCGCCCTCGAGGCGTCTCAGTCGAGAGAGGATGAGAATTCGGCGACCACGGTGGAGGAGGCTGTCAACAACGCCAAGAAGCTCGGCGACAGACCAAGTCTGGAGCCCGACGTCATGACGGTTGCGAACGATATGCAGGCTGTCACCGGCCCCATCATCCGGATGGGGAACATAGAAGTCAACACCGAACTGCAGCTGGGAACCGGCAGCAACGGAACCTTGGTGTTCGCCGGAAAGTTTGACGGTCGAGAGGTTGCCGTGAAGCGTATGCTCATCCAATTTTACGATATTGCTTCTCAGGAGACACGGTTGCTGAGAGAGAGCGACGATCACCCGAACGGTTTGTTTTGTGCCCCCGCTTTCCTGTGATTATCCTTGCTGATCAATGGCTCCGGTAGTGATCCGATATTATTCTCAACAGATACGTGATGGTTTCCTCTACATCGCTCTTGAGCGCTGCGCTGCGTCCTTGGCGGACGTTGTCGAACGGCCACATTCGTACCGCGAGCTGGCCAATGCCGGCAGGATCGACGTACCCGGGGTCCTGTACCAGATCACGAACGGAATTAGCCACCTCCACACTCTGCGAATCGTCCATCGCGACTTGAAGCCCCAGAATATTCTTGTCAATATGGGCAAGGATGGCAAGCCGCGGCTGCTCGTCTCCGATTTTGGCTTGTGCAAGAAGATGGAGGACGGGCAGTCGTCCTTTGGAGCCACGACGGGTCGAGCGGCCGGAACCTCGGGCTGGCGTGCTCCCGAACTTCTCCTGAACGATGACGCCCGCGACGTGGCCATGGTCGAAGCCAGCACGCACAGCGGTTCTGGTTCAGCGCACGTTGCAGATGGAACCACGGCCAGCAATCGACGGGCGACCCGTGCCATCGACATATTCTCGCTGGGCCTCGTCTTCTTCTACGTCCTGACAAACGGTTCTCATCCGTTTGACTGTGGCGACAGGTACATGCGCGAGGTGAACATTCGCAAAGGCAGTCACAACCTACGACCGCTCGACTCGCTCGGTGACGTGGCCTACGAGGCCAAGAATCTGATTGCGTCGATGCTCCAAGCAGATCCGCGCGAGCGACCCAGCGCTCGAGAAGTCATGTGCCACCCCTTTTTCTGGTCGGCCAAGAAACGTCTGGCCTTCCTCTGCGACGTTTCGGATCATTTCGAAAAGGAGCCGAGGGAACCGCCGTCGCCGGCGCTTCTGGAGCTCGAGAGGCATGCTCCGCAGGTCACCAAGGGTGAATTTATGCGGGTACTCTCGCGCGACTTTGTCGACTCACTGGGCAAGCAGCGCAAGTACACGGGGTCTAGGCTGCTGGACCTGCTGCGTGCCTTGCGCAACAAGCGCAACCACTATGAGGACATGACAGACTCGCTGAAGCGCACCGTCGGGCCGTTACCGGAGGGATATCTGTCCTATTGGACGACAAGGTTCCCGATGCTACTCCTTGTGTGCTGGAACGTCGTGTACAACGTCGAGTGGGAGAAGACGGATCGATTCAGGGAGTATTATGAGCCTGCCAACTTGTGAATGATGGCCGGCGTGTCGGCAAGCGAAGGATGCGGAGCGCGGCACGTGAAGGGGTCAATTTTGGATAGGAACAAGTATGGCTGTGAGATTCTTGCTCGTCTTGGAACAAGGCGGCTTGATTGTTATGATATGTATTCTACGTATTTTCTGCTTGGTTTATGGCTTTGGGATGCATTTTTGCATTGAAAACACCTCGACTTCAGGAAGCGAGTGGCATCAATCCATCCTCGTAATTTTCCATGTCTACCTGCACGTGTCCGGACACGTATATATAATCCCACCCCCCTGATCCATGTCCATGCCGGAAGATAGCGAATCATGAGGGCTTACCACTCGATAATCTCCCAAGTAACGTACTGTACAAAACCGAGGGTCCTCGAAACGTGGTTGTTGGTGCCAACCGCTATCCCCATTGAACCAGCACCTTTTTCTTCTTGCCTCCCTTCTTGCCTTTGCCGGCGGCTTCGTCAGTGTGGTCTGTCGACTCCTGCTCCGGGGTCGCGAGGGTCGATGGGCCGCTGCCCCACTGGAAATTGGACTCGGCGTGGCCATAATCTCTCCTCACGGCGCGGCCAGTGCCGTAACCAAAGATGGTGGTCAGAGGCTTCGGAGCGGCAGGCAGAGCGGGAAACGCGTCAGCACTCCTAGCGCTGCCTCGACCGGTCGCAGTTCGGGGCTGTGACGGTTGGGCTGATGACGATGACGAGCCCACCCAGGACGGACGGGAAGTGTCGGCGGAGGAAGACCCCGATGCAGGCAGGGATGGGAAAGCAGGTGATGGTGACGGGCGAGTCGTTGGCGGTGCCGCCCAACCCGGTGGCCCAGTCTGGGTCACCGGGGCAGGACCTCCTCCTGACTTTGTGCTGTTCTTTAGCTTCAGCACCCGGCTCGGCGCCGCCTTGGAAAGCGCGGGGTTCGAGGAAGAAACCATTGACCATCCGGACGAGCTGGTTGTCGTGCCATGCATGCCGCTAAGGTCCGGCAGACTGGGGTAGTCCTCGTTGATGGCTCGCCAGTCCTGCCAAGCCTTGCGTAGGCTGTCGGCCTTGGACTTGTCTTCGAATAAATCGGCCACTTCGCGTACAAGAGTACCGAGCGCGTTGGACGAGACGTCCGCAAAGAGGACGAAGAAGGCGTCGATGAGTTGGGGAGCGGTGAAGCTGCCCTGGCGGTAAGCGGAAACATGATCTCGGAACTGGGAAACTTTGCTGCGGTCGTTGCCGAGCAAGTTGGCGGCGCGCTCAACGACCGAGTTGTGGCGGACGAGACGGGCGCGCTCCTCGGCCGACATGTTGGAGGTGTCGTTGAGGGAGAGCGATGCCAGCTGACCGGCGGCGCTGCTCTGACCGGCGTTTGGTGTCGAAGCCCTTGGCGTCGGAGCCTTGGGTTTCGTGGCCCTGGGTGTCGTAGCCCTGGGCGTATTGGATGCGCTGCTTTGGCGCGATAACGCTGCTGCTTGGGCTGGAGTGGGGGCTGTGAGCTGTCCGCCAAATGTCCGGTTCGACACTGACTGGGCCGAATGAATGGCCATCTGGCGCTGGAAGGCGATCTCGTCTCGACGCAGCGGCTGTGCAGAGGTGAGCGGAACCACGTCTTCGTTCGGATCCCTCCCCCTGCCACCTCCTCTGCCTCTGCCCCCCCGACCGTCGCCATCTCTCGGTTCTCGACCACCGCCGCCTCCTCTTCTTTCCTGCTGATAGGATTGCCGAATATCGAAGCTCGAGATGTCTACCAGCCTGGCCTCTCGACCAGCCGTCCTGCCTCCATGTTCACTCAGCTGGTGGGCTTGCAGGTCTATCTCGGACTCGAAGACGATAAACTTCTTTTCCAAGCACTCGCCGTTGGCGCACAAGAAGTGGTCCTTCTTGAAGTGCTCTTCGAGCGCATGGTAGTCTCTGTAGTAGTGGGGCTCCCTCGAGTCTCTCCGGTCGCAGAGGAAGCAACGCTCGTGCTTCATTCGGCAATGCTCGTACAGCTTGTCGTCGTCGTAGAATCGCTCGCCACAGAAGCCGCAGAGTGGGTGGCCTTTGAAGCCGGTTTGCTCGGCGGTGCCAGGTTTGTCGTCGCCGTGGCGCATGTGCTTCTCCAGCTCCTTGTCGGAGAAGAGCTCGTGCTCGTGGGTGAAGACCTTCTTGTTACGGGTGCAGAGATCGCACATCCGTTTCTTATGGGCAGACTTGACGTGGCGATGGAGGTCAGGCCAGCCGAGGCCGGCAACGTCGCAGGATGCATCGGGGCAGTTGTAGCGTAGAAGAAGGACGGTATCGCCGACAATGTCTTCATTGGTGTACTTGATGCCGACGTTGGTGTCGGTGGTAGTGAAGTCCTTGTCTACGTATTGCTCGAATCGCTTCTCGGAGTCGTCGGTGAATATGACGAACGGAGCTGGGGTCTGATGACAAACGTGTTAGTATCAGCTCGCTTCCAACGTGAAACAGCACACACGACTCCAAAAAGGGGGCGTACTCGGCAGTGTGCGCAGTCCTTTGTTTTGTAAAGTGCTCGCATGCGTAGGCCACATATATGACAGGTCGTGTGGTTGCAGGGGGCAATCGAATGATGGGTCACTGGGTTTGCACAGATGAAGCAGACGTCGGCATCGTCAGCAGCGGCCTCATCCGCAGGCCTCTGTCCACCAGTCGACATATTGGCCGTATGAGAGCTCGCAGAGGAGGCGGCGGCATCGTGCTGAGCTTCAGGGCCCCTCGGTGGCCTCGCATGGCCGTCACGGCCTTCCTGGCCAGCTGGTCCCTGGCCCCTTCTCCCTCTCTTGTTTCCGCCTCGACCACGAGACCCTCGCTGACGTCCCCTAGAGCCGGAGCCACCTCGCCCGGAAGCAGATGCTCCTCCTTCGGGAGGTAACATGACCACGGGCAGATTGGGAAGGGCGATGTTTGAGATTCTACCCGTTGTCACCACCCTTCGGTCCCAGCACGAGAAAACGGCGATTGGAATGGAGCTGCAGTGCGATTGGCTTGGTTGCTTGTTGGCCGTGACGACGGCGATGGAAGCAGTAGCAGTCAGGCTGTCCGAGGGCTTTGTTTCCGTTGGTTCTCGGGGTAATGTTGACTGGCAAAAACCGAACTGATGGAGTGGAAGCTTTTGGCTGAGTTTTGTGAATAGAAGGAAATCTTGATATTCGATGGGGAGCTGGCGGGGCGGGGTGACAGTCTTGCTCAAGTGGGGGGGGGAAGGGGGGGGCTTGGGAACCAGGACCAAATCTCTCCCAGCCCAGCCGCAATTGCATTTGTCAGTGAATACAAGTACAACTCGCTTGCTGGGCCCTGAATTACAGGCATACAACGCTCTGTGACTCATTCAGAGACTCATTCGGGGCTGGCAGTGAACACAGGGCCTCGCCTTTGTCTCGGTACCTTGCTCGCCAACCAAAGTACCAGGAAAGCACTAGCAATAGCTACTGGGAGGGCAGTACCTACTGCTTGCACTTATGTACTAATAATGTACCGGTATCTGGATGGTAGGCAATAGGTACTTAGGTACTTATCTGTACTCCGGAGGTTGGTGTCTTCACTCCCAATGCAGCTACTTACTTACATGTAATAATTAATACTGATGCGTAAGTAATACTGACTCCTACAGGTGCTATTACGGAGCATTGTTCATCCTGTCACAATTGCTTGGCTTTTCTCCAGCAATTGAGCAAGCTAGGCGTGCATGTACAGCTATGAGTTATTATTATGGGGGGTTCGTATCAGTAACCTTAGTGTCGATACCAATAACTATGTAGCAAAAAAGTGTCCCGTGCAGCCGCTCAACGTTGCGGAGCACATGGATGTTGATCCTACCCGCCAGTGCTGCCTCGCCCCAAGCAGCTTTCTGCCCACAAAACATAAAGCTCTGTTCCGAGCCAGAGAATGGGGGACGCCCTTTTTTATCCCGTCAGTTTCATTAAGACATGTTTAACCCTCATATATCGATGGATACATTTCCCACACCAGCTCTAGCCATTAATGTCAACGTCAAGTATCCGTAGTCACAGAGACACAGAGACGCAGAGACAGACAACGCTTCTCTGATCCCAGTTCCATCTTCCTATCCGATCCGATCCGATCCGATCCCGCATTTTGCAACATTTTCGATTGGCCGTCGGAAACAGAGGGTGTACATGAACGTGCTGTGCTGTGCGTACAGACAAAAGACTTCCGCACCCAGGGCACGGAAGCCAGCAACGATGTTGGGCCTGACATCTTTCGCCAAAAAAAAAAATACGCCCTCACCAGACTCTCTCTCCTGTGGTCGAGGTGCAAACAAAACAGAAATCAGTGATATCAAGCTCCACTCTCCTGTGCTCGCGTGACCTATGCTACCGGCCCATGTGCCAAACGACAAATCGCAAATCAGATAGGTAGATACTCCCCCTTTGCGCCATAACCGCGTTAGGTGTCGTACAACTGTCCAACTAGACAAGACGGCGCGCGCGTTGACAGCTTTCGCCCCATGTCTTCCGCGGGTCAGCAAGCGATCGAGTCCGGCCACTACTCTTCGCCAACGGGGTACAGGTGGCTGCCGATGTCCTTGTTCATGCGGAACATGTCGACCCTGGCCTGCTTGAAAACGGCGTGCATCTTGTCGTCGCAGCGAATCTGGCGCTTATCGCTGGGGTCTTGGAGGTCGTTCGCCTTGATGTGCTCCCACAGCTTCTTGACGACCTGAGGACGGGACAGCTGCGGCTAGGTTAGCATTGGTCATTGAGCGCCCCAAGATCTCCACACGGCAGGCCGCCGTCGGACCTACCTGGGTCTCGCCACAGAGTGCGGCGAGGGTGGCGCTCAGGATGAAGGGCTTCTGGAAGCCGCCGCCAGCCTTTCTCTTGGGGGCTGAGTCTGGACTGCCATCAAGATCGCTGTCGTCATCTCCGCCGACTTTCTTCGCGCTCTTCTTCCGGGGCGCCTTCTTCTTCTTGGCAACCCTCGTGCGGTCACCGCCTCCCCTCGTCGAACGGCTGCGGGCTAGGCTGTTCTCCTGCGCCTGCAGCTGAGCGGCGAGGCGTGCATCTGCATCCTCCAAGGGCGACGACCGCTTAATCTTCTTCTTCACAGGCTCGGGCGAAGCAGACGGATCCGTCTCGGCGTTTTCGGACACGCCGTTGGTAGCCGGTCGTTTGTATGGAGAGGGTTCCGGAACGGATGATGCAGGTACCGAGTCCGCGCCGGCTCCAGACACGGCATCGAACCGAGCCTCGATGAGGTTCTTAATCGCATCCTGCGACGAATACTTGTTAGCATCGGGGAGTAACAAGGGCCTTTGGAGTAGATAAGACGGCAGAAGTTCGCGGAGCGAAGCCAAACAAAAAAAAGACATCAACGATACCTTTTGGTCGCTCAGGTCGCGGCCGCCAAGAGAAGCCTCGAGACCCTGCCGGATTTTCTTTCGGGAGATGGTCTCGAGGTCTGCCGTGGTGAGAATGCCATCAATGATTTGAGTGTAGCGTTCGCGCTCTTCGGGCGAGACTGTTGGAGCGTCAGCATCGGTTGTTGGATCGCGGTCAGCCGAATGGATGGACGGCGAAGGTAGTGGTGGTTATGCTGACGGTGATGCGGCGATGCGATGGCACGGTGATGTGGTGACGTGACGATATGGTGACATGCTGATATGGCGACATGGCGATATAGGGGGGAGGGGGCAGCTTACGTGGGGCGCTCATTGTAAGCGGGATGCAAGGATGTGCAACGACGTGCAGCGTGTGCAGCGGGAAGCGTCAAGCGGAGTCGCGGTCCGACCTGAGGTTCAGAACGGCGGCTCGAAGCGTAACCAAGGCTGGCGGCGCAGTCGATGGCCAGGGTGATTGATCGATGGCGGGGAAAGGAACTGCGACAGGCGGAAGCGAACGCCTTACAGCATAGCCGGCAGGATCTACTAGGTGCCGCGTGACACGACAAGGTCGTTGTGCGACGAGGAAGTCGGGTGGTCAGCCGGTCGGGCAGTCGGTCGGTCCCCTTCACCAAGGGGAAGGGGAGGATGAGGCGTCCGGATGAGGGTATGAGCGGAAGGTTTGCCGGTGTCGCCAACCAGTCTGCCTGGGCCGACAATGGGAGATGCCGATCGGGGACGAGCCGAGGTCGGTGGCTGTCCTCGCACAACGATGGCAGAGTAGCGAGAGATGTCGTCGAAGATGCAGATGCTGGCCGCCTGCGAGCGGGACGAGCCGAGACGGGGCGAGAGGCGGGGAGGCGATTCGCGCGGGTGGAGATGTCGAATTGAATTGCTTGCCAGCAGCGACTTGTGCGCTCCGTCGATGTGCGTGCTGCTGAACGAGACCGAAGTCGAAAGAGAGGAGCAGCAGGAGAATGAGGCGAAGGTGGTGATGGAGTTGTGCAACTCGTACAGGAAATAATGGGGGGTTAGCCCGTCCTCTGTCTGGTCCGGCAGGGTGTTGAGTTTATGGTACGAGGATGGGTGCGGTACGGCACGGTACGGGCAATGCAAACGAGGTGGTAACGGCCGCGGTTGCTGCTGCGAAGACGGGTGGAGGCTTTTGTTTGCAAGTCCGTCGTTGGGCCTCGTTCTCGTTGGAGCAAACAGGGCGGAGATGGCGGGATGAGTTACCGCCGCACGGCTCAGGCTCAGGTTCAGGTCATTCCCTCATCCATCCATGTGGCTAGTGCCTGCCGCGAGGCTGCACGGGCGGGAACCTAAGTACTTACTTACCTGTCTGATCCCAGTATTACCAGCCAGGTCTGCTGTAGGGGCCGACGGCCGCGCCACATGGTTTGCCACGGGAAGCCAATCACGGCACTGCATTGGCATTTCCGGCGGGGGAATTTAGCCTTGTCACGTGACTTTCCGCACCGAGCAAGCAAGCAGTATTAATATTGATATTGCTAAGAGATAATATTGACTAAGACTACTTACTGTACATGTCAAGTACAAGAATTATTACGGAGTACTACTCCGTACAAGTAATAATATATTACCCTAAGTGCCTTAGTACAACGTACTGTACAACATACTGCAGTACGGGGTACCCCGTACGGATGCAGTTGACGATAGAGCAATCCTGCTTGACGCCTTGCTTTCATGCTAGAAAAGGAGAGAGATAGTAGGCACATCGCGGACAAGGAGCGTCAATGTCTAGCTGCAGCTGCATACAGGTGCCTGCACTGAGAATGCGGTGAATGACAGCAGCTGGTCAGTCCATGCCAAAGTAGTTCTTGCTTGTCAACCGAGGGGACCTCGGGAGCATGACGCGTACTTTTACGTCCGTCTACAAGTAGGTACTGGGTTTGCCTTTCATTCAGTCAAACTCAACCCGCCACACCGTTTCGCATGTAAATACTGCTTTATCCTTTCCATCGGGGTCTACCAGGTGTCCGTCCCCGTCGCGTTTGCAAAGCCATGCTGTTGTGAGTTCGACCTTCATTGGCGCAACAACAGGCTTGCGGATCTCCCATGTTGCATTATGCCCGCAGGTACTCACAAACGCGCCTCGACCAGCGATGACCTCCCTTGTACGTCCACATGGCCGGCGCATTGCCATTTTTCAAGCCCTCGACGGCTGCTGCAAGATCAGGCCCCAACCCTTCCTCCTTGATCTGCCGCAGCGGGTACATGTACGTCTTGAAGGAGAAGAGGAGGGCCCGCGTCTGCGGCAAGCGAGTGAGCGTCTGCAGCTCTACTCGGAAGAAGACCTGGAGAATGGTGAGCACATCTTGACTGGAGCGGAGAGGCGCCCACGCACGTGGTCGATATCGATATCCGCCGCATCCATGGCGGCAGGGTCCCCTGCGGAATCGGACATGTCGTGACGTGGGCTGTCGTGCAGCTGTCCATGCGTTTGCATTGCCCACTGCGGTAGCCGGTTAGCACGGATCTGACAGTCGGAACCAGTGGTGCACTCGCGTTTGCCCTCTTGACCGGTTTCCCGACCTCCAGCTTGGCAAAAAAGCGCTCCATGCTGGCACCGATCTTGTCGTACGACGGCACCGGCGAATGAATATCCCTGAGAAGCTTCCCGAGTTTCGTGGACGGATCGAAGCCTGCGGGGAAGCAGCAGAGAAAAGCGAATGACTTGTGGCCCTCTGGGGTATTGTGCAGCAGGAACATGTCCTCCTCGACAGTTTCCCCAAGAACACGCAGAGCGTCGTTTGGGTCCTCCGGCGGGCTGACCGGGAAGGTCTTGCCGGTGACGAGATTGCTCAGCTGCCTCTCGTCTCTGGAGAGCGCAAACATGGTGGGGTACCGAGCGGGAAGAAAGCGGCGGAGGAGGTAGATGTATAGCTCTCGCACGGCCTCGACCCCTCCAGGCAGGCATCCGTGGACCTTTTCGCCATGTTGGCCGATGAGGCTCCGTCGGAGGTGGACACGATCGAGGTAATCCTTATCAACGGTGATGAGATTCGACGGCGAATCCGACTGCAGCGCTGCGAAATGGCATGGTTAGTACCGTTCGTCCCTGCCATGGTCCTGCATCAAAGGGAAGCGGACAGGCGTACGTACCCATTGTGACGTGGTAGATGTTCTTGAACGGCCTCAGTCTGCGAGGCTCTGTCCTTTTCCAGTCGAACTCCGTCAGAGGTTCTATGACCAACCCTACTGCGGGGGCTTTCGCGGGCTGTGCTCCTTGTTGGTGTCTCCCAGGCCTCGGGGAGACAGGAAGAAGGCCGACCTAGTCAGAGATCGTGTCAGGGCATGATCTTTGCACGTGGCTGATGGCAAACCTTTGCATGGAGCACCGCGAGCGAGAGCAGCAGGACGACGAGAGCAACAATCTCAACGCTGCCAAGTCCCAGACGGCAAAGCAAGGTCATTTCGCTGACCGAGACTATTCTGCCGAAGGCTAGGCGAGTACGGGGTATCCGTAGAGGTTGGACAAATCTATAGTTCGAAAACAACTAGTGCTGGTCCAATTGGCAATGAAGTACGAAGTCACAAGCATACTTCCGTCGTCGAGTCTCGAGACTGAGTCGCCGAAGTCGCTCACGAAGCGACGACGCTTCCTGGCAGACCATGACTAGCGCACCCGTGCCGCCTTGTTGATGTAACCATCGTATCCAGTGATGTACGACCGTATAACAGGGCAGTACACACGATCGAAGATCTGTAGCTAGATATCATGAAGAGTGAGGGCAACTTTTCGGATAATCGTACGACCACGGCCATATTTTATCAATGGATCGATTGATATACAACTTTGGCCACGGCGCAGTTCTTGTCGCCATTGCGCTGTGCGACGCACACATTTGGCGGGTTCGTAGGGGCTCTGGTGGGTGGTAAAACTTTCCAGGGTGACGTGAGCACTAACACGTGCCTCACCGTAACTTGGTGCCTTGTCGCAACAAACACAAGTCGATGGTTTTGGGCAAGTCGACGAGATCGGGGACTCTTGTCAAGTGAAGCATACAATTAAGCACAAAGAAGGGGGATTCTACTGTCAGATATGGTGTAATATGTACGGTGTACTCACTAACAGTACAATCAAGTAAGTACATTCTCCGAGTTAACACCATGCTCGGTACGGAGAATAATTCCAGCGCAGAAATGATGCCATTTTCAGTTTTGATTGAGTCGATGAATCATACAAAAATGCAAGGTGAAACGAAGCGACGGCATCCCCCCAACATGGGGAAGTATGATACCTGCAGTGAGTGTTGCGTTCGCCGCCTCTCCTTTCTCAAGCTGAGTATCCACAGGTTAACCCCCGATGGGTTGAGTCTGACTGGGTTGCTCTGGCTATTCATTTCCTGGCATACGTACATGTACGCCTAGGTTTTTATAGTACGCCGTCCTCCACACGAGTTATTTTCTCAAACCATGTCCAATCCTGTCCAGCCACGAGTCGACTACCGCCCGGTCCGCGTCCCGACACGTGCTCCGTGATATGGATCGCGGCATGGCACGTCATGGGGATTCTTGATATTTCGATCCTGATACTTGGTCACGGAAAGGTCTGTGATGCGTCCTTTTCCAGTACAGTACAGATTTTCATCAATGATGAATGGAGCAGTGGTGCATATATTCTTCCGGTCTGCATATTTGTGTCGTAATAAATCGGCCAAGTCCGTCCACTCAGCCAAGTCATCCACCTCGCCGCCTCGCTCCGCTGCGCGTAACTGACCCCAGCCCAGTCTTGACAATTAATGATGAAAAGTCCATCGTTGCTTCTCCCTACCATGCTTGCTCTCTTTGCTGTGAGCGGTCAGGCTGTCACCATTGAGAAAAATATTGAAGAGAAATTTCGCTTATACAGAGGCGTACGTCGACAGTCGTCACTATCCTCCCCCAACCGTGATGCTGATGCTGATGTTGGCCATGGACCGAGAAGACTTGCGACGCGGCAACGAATAGCTGCAACGTTAAATATAGAACAAAAGGGAACGCGGGCAAGTACAAGAGCTTTAAGCAGATATCGATGCCATGCATAAGCAAACACTCCTACCGCATCACTCGTTATTGGGAAGCACCAGTAATTATACTCTCGCCCATGGCAGCACGCTTGTGCTTGTCGTTGAACCTCTTTACTAACGTCCAAAAACCTCATCTTTAGTGCAGTGCCAATGGACGATCCTGTTACTATCAACCCACTTCAAAGAATACCATATGCTTCTAAGGCAACGACTTGCTTCTGCCACCTGGATCGACCCATGGTCGTCCCGTCCCGTCCCGTCCCGTCCCGTCCCGTCGTACGGAATCATGAAACAGTACGCGATGCCTGAATTGTTACCTCTGCCATCCATCATTAGGGACAGAGACTCCGCGACAGGCAAGCGTAAGCGTGGACATGCAGAGGTAGCGTCCAGTTTTAGAGCCGCGACGGAGGGTGTTCGTCCTCGATGGCCCTCGACGACAAGGAACGGGGGATTCGAACATGGCAGACGACCGTACAGTGAATACACGTGCCAACGATGATAGGAAAAAAAAGGACCCGTCCCTCCGTCCCTTGCACGCGTGCAATTGATTATATGTGCACTCACTCGCATGAAAAAAAAAGGTATTCAAGTCGGCTTGCCCAAACCTTTTGACTACTCGACTCGGTCTTTTCTTGCCTTCTTCGCGAACGATTCGTCTCTTGTGTTTCGCGTTTCCTGCGTCATGTCAACCACAGACGTATCCATTCGGACGCGAAACGTCTTTCCCCTCCAACTGATCGTCGTGCCCAGCAGCACGGCCCAAGTCCAGATGGGCAGTGCCATACATTCCCGTCCGGCCCAGGCTAGGGCCCATTCTCGGAAAGTCCTCTCCTGCTGGCCACCTGAATGGCTCGATCCTCGGGCGAACGGGGGCGTATCCTCATTCACATCCACCGTCTGGCCCGAGTGTATGCGTCGAAATACAAGCCAGTCCATGGCCATCCAAGTGAGGACAGCAACGGCCCATGCGATGCCCATGGCGCTCCATGTTTGTGGAATTCCCATCTTGTCGTTGAAGTACGGTAGAGAGGTCAGAGCGAATGCGAGGTAGCCGCAGCAGAGCAGAGATTCGACGCCCGGTTCGACAAGAGTGGCGGCAAGGACCGTGAACTTGCGCGCACGCAGCCATCGGACCCTTCGAGCCGTGTATGCGGAAACGGACATGCCGGCCATCGGTTGTACGACCAGATCGCCCCAGACAAGCCCGTGATTCAAGTAGCCGGGAATCTTTGATCGCCAAAGCAGGTCACCGATCAGGTGGTCCTCGCAGATGTTGTACGAGAAGTAGTCGACCCCCGTCGCCTCTCTGCCATCTTTTCTCGTTGCCGGGTTGTGCGCGGGAGCCGTCACCCGGTCCAGATGGGACTTTCGAAACATGTTGCTCTTCCCCACAATGCACGGGGCGATCCCGACCGAGTTGATGGCCCCGTAAAACTTGGCGTGCGTCGTCGCCATGAACATCTCATCGAGGCGCCCACCGCCGTTACGGCAGATATCAGTAAGCATGCTGTCGGTCGCATCGACCGCTTCGTCCGCCTCAGGCGCCGCGCCCGAAGGGGAAGAATGAGATGCCGACGAAGAAGATGGCAAGGGTTGCGGAAATCGGAACATGTCGACGACGAGCGGCATCTGGTGCACGAATTTGTACGGTTTCACCCGTGTCTCGCCGCTGCCGTAACCGACGAGCTTGTCCACCATGCGTCCGAGGACGCCTTTGGCAACCCAAACGTTGCAATCGATGATCCATACGATGTCGCCCTTGGCTTCTCGGTATGCTCTGCTGATATTGCGCACCTTGGGATTCGGGCCCATCGGGCGTGCGTCGGGACCGTGCAGACCCGGATCGCGGCTCTCGACAAGAACCTGTGCATCAAACGCTGGGAAGTCGGCGACGAGCTTCTGGAGAGTCGGATATGCAGCATCGTTCTCGCTGTCAACGCAGAGGCGGATCGAAACTTTATCAATCGGGTAGTCCTGCCGAAAGGTCGACGCGATGCAGTTGTACAGGTGAGGATCAAGGCCCTTCACGGGTCGAATGATTGTCACAGCGGGAGCGTCAGGGCCCAGCTTGGACGAGACCGAAGGAGGCGGCCGACGGGAAAAGTATCGGAAACTGAAGAAAACAACGACGTCAGCCGCGATCCTGGAATCTGTCGCGGCCTCTTACGTAGCACTGATGCCGATGATCTGCACGGCGACGACGAAGGTGGCCCATGCAAGACAGATGAGGGCACCAATCTCGGTGGGGGACAACATTGTAAGGCCTCTTCCTCTTCGCAGATTTGCCGACGTGCCCGGAGGCAGAGTCCAGCAGGCGGATGAGGCGAGGCCGAACCGTGAGACTTTCGATATCCTTCCGGCGCAGAGCCGGGGGGGGAGGGGGGATATGGCGCGTACGGAGTCCAGGCACTCCGTATTAATTACGGGCTATTATTATTACAACAAATTTACTGTACATCGCAGCCGTACCACGGGCCGACACGAAAGGTGGGGCGATGGTGGCTAGGTGGTGAGGCGCAACCCGATACCGCACAGTGACAGGACCGCTATTCAGGTTGGGTGGTACAAGATACAAATGAACATGTACTTGGTTCTGCTCTGCACTTCTGTCCACCCCCGCTCCCGACAATCCTTACTCGAATGATGATAGAATACCCGTGAGGGTTGGGCTCAAATGAAATATTTTCCGCGCTCGGGAATGAATTTGAAAGAAAGCCGCGGACCGGTCAAACACCGTGGAATTGTTACAAATGAGGGGGGGAAGAGGGTCGGCAATCTTAACTAATATATGCTGCCATGCTCCATTTCCGCAGAGAGCGGGATAGTTTCTTTTCCAAAGACGGTGCGGTGCGTCTTGAGAAGCCGGATTCTCGCGTGCGTACACCTCAGTTTTTGCTCACCCTGCTGCAGGTGCATTTGATGGCGGGATGGAGCTGCCTTCTTTCTGTCTGCTCGTTTGAAGACATGGGGATAAATCGGCATGGGAAGACAAGGCGAAATTTCTGCGTCTCATGAGCGAGATGATGAATTGGATGCCAGAAAAGTGCATGCCTGCCCAAGGGCTACTCAAGGACAATTGTATAAAATCCCAGCTGTAGCATGAAATTATGTACAGTATTACTACAGTAAGTAAGTCAGTATTACTACAGGAAGTAGGTATGTGCTTGTCTCGTAAGGACCTGCGTTTGATGCTGTTCGGATTAATTACCGCCCATGAATAATCCGGATGCCCTTCTGGGGGGGTTTGATGAGCGAGGAACGTTCTCTCCGTACCGAGTACCGAGGCGAAGGCTGCAAGCTAGCCACAGCCGGTCGGCCCACCAGTGGTTGGCCAACTATTCCAAGGAGTTGGCCGAATAATGGGCACCGCATATGAATTTTCGTCGGTGGGGCCCAAGTTGGTTCGAAATCTCTTCTCTCCATCATACCTAGCTCCTCGACCTGAAAGAGCTACCAAGCCGGAGCTCTGTTCTGGCTGCCGTCACAGCTTCATTCGGCCGTCGTACTTTTTTGGTCCGTTCTCTCGGATTACACACTCGTTGGAGCAGCATCGGCTGGCCATGTCCTGATAAGTAAGACTCCCTTTTCGTCACCCGCCGTCCCCGTGAGATCTTGAGATATGCCCATAGCAAAGTTGCCATGGAGCTCCAGGGCAAGCCAGGAACAGGCCTCTGCAATTTCCCGGCAGCCGATTGTCGATGCCGCTGCGATGATGACTACCTACTGTGCGTAGAGGATCCATTCACTTGGCCTCCGTGTTTGCACGTAATTATAGACTACAACGGTATCTGAGCAAGCGAAGAGACGGAACTTTTTTGGGTTGGCTGCGGCGATGCATCGACCGATATCAAAGGTTGTGCTAACAACCAGACAGATCAAAATGAAGCCCATGCGAAATGGTTGACATCAATCCGCAGGCAATTGGCCAAACACAGGCGCCTCCGTTGAAGACGCAATCGAAGGAGCGCTCTCAGAAACGCGGGCCATCTATCCACCAGATATATGCCCTTCCGGCTCCGATTCGGACCTTTCCACTGCCCACCTTTTATCCTAGCAATCCCATTTCGCTGTTCTACGTACTGTCAGCATGGCTAAGCCAAACGTTCTCACCCCCCCCGGCCGAGCCGTCGGTGGTGCACCTGGGTGTTTGGTCGGAGGCTACGACGTCGGTCCATGTGACTGACGCAAAGTCGATGAGAGCCTTGTGGGAGCAAGGCTTCTACGGCAAGGGAAGCCTGAGCCGAAGTGAACCGAATTGGCTCAAGCGAGAGGAGGTTCGGCTCGGCTTGCAGGAAACGCATGTCAGTGAAATTCTGACTGTCCAAAGACGGCAGGAGCGGGCCGAAGCCAAGTGGGAGCGTGCAAGGCTTGAGCAGGAGGCCATTCAGAGCACGAGGCTGGAAGAAGCACGTCGGGCGTCGGCCGGAACGGAGAGGCTAGCCGATGCCTCGGCCCCGGCGCGAGCACCCACCGGGCCCTTGGAGCTCCTGTCGCTGCCCAACTCGGATGCTACATCATCCGCCGTCGGCCAGCCGGCAGCCTGCCAAGAGAAGAATGCCTTGACGAACGGACATGTCGAGGACGCGTCCTCGGCCACGATTCCGACGGCTGACGAATCAAAAAATGTTGTGAAGAATTTCAAGGTCAATGGCACTGCCGCAGGCGGCATCGATGACGACTGTTTACACGTCGCATCGACTGCCACGGGATCTTCGGACGCATCTCACGGGCCTGTCGAGAGCAAGTCACTGAGACGGCAGAAAAGCGTTCGGTTTTCTCGTGACGTGGAATCGAACACGTTTCAGTCATCAGACCCACCGAGTCCCCATCACTCGTCGGCAGCCAACGGGCGGCTGATGGCCAGGGACATGGGCGAAGAAGACGCCGCAACCGAGGCGCAAGCGATTGTCAACAAGGAACACCTGCAGCTGACAACGGAGGAGGCCTTCTTCTTGGCCTTTGGGCTTGGCGCTCTCAGGGTGACGGACCCACTGTCGGGTGCGGTGTTGCCGGCGCGGGATATGCTGAGATTGTTCCGGCAGCACTCGTACTTTCCGCCTCGAGTAGAAGCCGACGATCCCGAGCCTGGGCCGGACGATACTTTCTTGCTGCACTACGTTGTCTATCACCATTTTCGATCGCTCGGGTGGGTGCCGCGAGCGGGCATCAAGTTTGGCGTCGACTGGCTCCTGTACACGAGGGGACCAGTCTTTGACCATGCCGAGTTTGGCCTCATCGTCATTCCCTCGTACTCGGACGCATGGTGGAGGGATTCGGGAAAGCAGGCAGCGCAGAAGACGTGGCATTGGCTTCACAGCACTGTACGGGTACTGTCGCACGCGACAAAGAGCCTGGTGCTGGTGTACGTGGACGTGCCAGCACGGCCCGCCTTTGACGACGCGCTGGAGAAGGGGATCAGCAGCGCGTTGGCGCTGTACAAGGTCAGGGAGGTGATGGTGAAGCGATGGTCGAGCAACCGAAACCGGTAGGCGGGCATCACACTTGCGCAAGTACTCGGTAGTGTGGCTTGTGACATTGTACATTACATGATACATACACTACATTGTACATTACTTGTACATGATACGTTCCATTTTACACTGCGCATAGACTCATGATCAGGATGAGACTCGGACAAGGACGTGCCAGCAGTACGCATTGCTGCATCATATGAGACTCGATCAAAGACGTGCCGTGCCTGCAGGATGAATTCCGCGGCGGAATGGGCGCGCCACGTTGAGTGGGAGAATGGTTCTGCCGACGGCGAAGGCGCAACGAGTGCGGGAGAGATCGTACGATAAGTCACCATGATCAGTCTACAACGTCCCTGTATGCGGAGCCTGGGAGGGGAGGTGTTTAGATTTCATTGGCGATGAAGCTGTCACTGGCACATGTAATTGTGCTCGAAAAGTCGTGGTGGTGGGAGCAGTACGACAATGTATTCATTACGCTACACGTACACTGTATTATTGTATGTACAGTAATAGCATGTACAGGCCAGTACAGCACAAGTACATTGTTGTGTTGTAGGGGGGGGAGAGGACAGCACATGCCAGGGACGCGAAGGCATTTCAGGAACACAAAACTCACTAACACCGTAATCGTTCAGCAAGATTGCCATACACCTACTCGTACGTGTATAGAGGACTGGGTATGGAGGACTGGTAGGTGCTTGCGATACTTGCACAGTTGTACTTACTTACTGTAGGGTACCAAGCCAGCGCATGCAACCTAGAGGACAAGTACGGATCAAGGGTCCGAACAGCTGAAAATGTCTCGGGCACGGATACGGACCCGACTACTTACAGTACAAGCCTTCATCACATGGGTCTGCCATTCTGAGATTCCCCGCCGAGAGGGTGGGGGGACCAGACAAGAGTTTGGTTGTGATGGAGCTGGAGCGAATGTACTTAGGTGTACAGTACTTATCTGTACTAGGTATACATGTACTTATTTACTCCGTGCTATAACTTGTATTAAAGTACTCCGTACTTGGACTACTGTGCGGAATACAAGCGAGTGCATTCTGCTAATGCTGCTGACGCTGCTACACCCAGTATGGTAAGAGCCGTGGCGTCGGCGGAACGGACATGTGTCGTCGTGCAAGCACCGGTTCAAAGGCGAACTGGTCATCGACCGAGGCTTAGAGGCCAGAGAGGAGAGGACGACGGACTCTCCTCCGACCACGGCGGCGACAGCTCCGATTGATATTATTTACACTTGTATACAAGCGGGCCAACCCGGAGATAATATAGTATAAAATGCGGACCTCCCTCCGCCTTCCCTTGGCGCCGTCGGCCATTTTCCCCAACGCCTGCGATTGCTCTTGCATGGGCGATATGATTCTTCCGACTTAATTATAGAAGAGACGACCGGACTGATCTTTTCATCCCTTTCTCTCTCATTCTTCCTTTTCGCAGCCATGTTGGGGTCCGCTCGCACCGTCGTCTGTAGGGCAAGACCGACGGCGGCGCCTGCCAGCGCCCGCACCGCCCTCTCTTCTGCCACGTGTACTCGCCGATGCTTTCGCTACCTTTGCCGCTCAGTAGAGAAGAGGACGACGACGACGGTGGTGAAGATGGGAGAGAAGAAGAGGGCGGTGGCGACGGCGGCGGCGGCGGCACGGCGACGCTGGCCCGATCAAGCTCCCGAGCACGAGCACGAGCACGAGCACCAATACGCGCACCAGATCGATGGGGAGATTCCCCGGCTCCTTCGCCTTCACGACGCCGAGAGGTCGGACACGGCAATCTCGTGGACGAGGGGCGCGCTTTACATACAGGATGGGGATCGTGTTTCTGCGCATGGCGATGGCGTTGGTGATGGACGAGCAAGGCCCCGCCGTCGTCTCTTGACACCAACGACGCTGCGGGATAGCTGCACCTGTGTGGCCTGTCGAGACCCAGCTTCGGGGAACAAATCGTTTGGTTCCGTCGAGATCCCTCTCGACATTGGCCTCGAGGACGTGCGGTCAACGGAGCGAGGACTCGCCATCCGCTTTCGCAACGACATTCCGCGTTACCGCCAGACGCTTCGAGGGGGTCGGGCGGGAGCCGAAGGAGGCCACGAGATGCTGCTCCCCTGGTCCGAAGTGGACGCCACCCTCGGTCGTCGCCGTCGGCATGCGGAATGCGACGACGGCGGCTCGCTTCCTCGGAAGCGTAGCATCCTCCGTCGCACCGGCGTTCGGTACTGGGACGGTGCGACGCTCGAGAGACACATCCGCCGCATCGACTACGACGAGTACATGCGGCAGGACAGCCCGGCCTTTTGGGATGCCGTCATCGACATATGTCGCCTCGGCATCGTCTACCTCGTCAACGTGCCACGATCGGAGGAGTCCGTCGTCGCCATCACGACCCGACTCGCCAACATCCGCGAAACCTTTTACGGTCGCACCTTTGACGTCCGCGCCAAGGTCGCAGCGGAGAACGTCGCGTACACGACGGTCCACCTCGGCCTCCACCAGGATCTCCTCTACCTCGACCCGCCGCCGATGATCCAGGTCCTGCACTGCATGGACAACGACTGCGACGGCGGCGAGAGCCTCTTCAGCGACGGCGAGCGTGTCGGTCGCCTCCTCTGGCCCTTTGCGCGGCACCCAAGCTCCCCGATGGCGCCTCTCGCCCATCACAATGTCCCCTACGGCTACGACAAGAACGGTCACCGGTACATGGCATCGCGACCCGTCATCGCTCTCGAGCACGGAAACGACGGCGAGGGCGAGGGCGATGCCTTCGCCGCCGTTCACTGGAGCCCGCCCTTTCAAGCGCCCCATCGAGGCCTCCAGCCGGACCTGGGCCCATGGATCGGCGCGGCTCGCGTCTTCGAATCCCTCGTCAACGCCGACGACGCCCTCCACAGTCGCAAGATGGCCCCCGGGGAGTGCGTCATCTTCGACAACCTCCGCCTCATGCACGGCCGCACCGCCTTCGATACCTCCCGCGGCGGCTCCCGCTGGCTGCGCGGCGCCTACATTGCCGCCGAAGACTTCCTCAGCACCGCCTCCCACATCCCAAAGGGCCGCGCAGAGGCCCACCGGGGACCGGTCGAGTGGTCGCCCGAGTTGGCCCAGAAGGACCTGATGCACTCGCCCTGGCATCGGCACGTGCTGGAAAGGGTCAAGACGTTGCATCCCACCGCCGTCGCATAGCCAACCAAGACCTCGTGCCGTACATCCTGCCCGTCGGCCGAGACCTGGCACCTAGATGGACGGTAAGTGGGATGGATGGCCGACGTAATGGGGAGGGGGAGGGCACCGACGACCAGGCATGGACGCGGGACGGGAACGCGCTTCCTTCATCGCCCTCGCCCCGAGACGGCGTGATGGTGACGACCATGCATCAAGCGTACATGAGTAGAAACGAGAATGAAAATGAATTTGCCGCCTTGGCTCTACCACCCTTCCCCGTCACCGCGCCCCGTCACCGCGCCCCGTCACTGCGACCACTTCTTCGGCTCGACGCCCCGTGGAGGCACCACCTGCACCTCGCGCGATTTCACGTCATTCCAGTCTGTGCTGAGCGAAGTCCCGTTGCTCTCGAGGAAGCTCTTTTTCATCGCCCGCTGCTGATCCGGCGTCGCGCCCTTGTACAGCGTCCTGAAGAAGTCGTTGACATCTTTTCCCTCCTCCTCATCCTCCGCCTCGATCTTCTCCCAGTCCTTTGCGACCTTTTGCCGATGCGACGACGGGTACGCATGCGCGGCGCCCTGGTCGACTGCACCACCTACCGTGGCCTTGGAACTGTCCACCGTCGAGGGATTTGCTGCCACGGCGCTGCTGCTGCTGCCGGCTTGCTTGCCTTGGGTCCTGGCAGAAGTGTCAGTGCCATCCATCGGCGTGGCAGAGAGTAACCTACGGCCCGCCTGCCTCGCGGTTCTCCTCCTTCCGCAGCTGAGGCCACTTTCCGGCCATCTTCTTGGCCAGTCTGAGCTCCACCTTGTTTGGCGTGACCGTGTACCCTGACTTGGCCGCATCAATCTCACCCCAGAGATCGAGCCGGAAGGGCTTTTCCTGCCCGCTCGGGTACACGATATGATCCAATTCGACGGCGGCGGGGAGGAAAGAGACCGTGAGCTTTTCATTGGTGTTTCCCTTCGAAAAGATGGATACCGACATGTCAACGTTGCTCTGAAACTCTTGCACCCGTAGAGGGGTGTCGCTGGGAACAGCGGGCTTCGCCGCCGTGGGGGCCGTCGCCGCCGCCGCCTTCTTTTCTTCCGCCTTCATTTGTTCCGCCTTGGTCAAGGCATGCACGATTCCCGCGGGAGCCTTCTTCTCGGGAACGAGCGTTGTCGTCGGCCTTCGTGCCTCGTCCTCCTGCGGCAGGCTCTCCATGGCGCGCAGAATCTGCATCCGCAGCGTGCTGGCCAGGCGCCACTCCCCGACCTGTGCCTGTGAGCCTTCGCGCTTCATCCCAAGACTCATGTCGCCGACCCGGTCGCTCTGGTTGTAGCTGTCGGCCTTGCCTTCCTCCATGGCGTCCTGCAGCGTTGGCGTCCAGTAGCCTCGGTCGTCGACGTTGGCATCCTTCGGATCGGCCTTCTCCACGGCCGACGAGCCTTTGATCAGACGCATGGCGTAGATGCAGCAGCAGTCGGCGTTGGCATGCTGACCCAGACGGAAGTAGGCCACGGCCCGTCGGTAGTGAGCCTCGACCATGAGAGGCCGCTTGTTCCGCTCGTAAGCGGCATGCCAGGCACGATCACCATCGTCGAGCGCCTCCTGGAAGCGCTTGAGGTGGATGAGCGCCTTCGAGCGGGCGATGAGCCATGCTGGGTTAGAGGATGACTGCAGCGCCCGCGAGAGCTTGCCCAGTCCTTCCTCCCACTTCTGCGCTTCCACAGCGGCGAGGCCTTGCTGCGCGAGGGTGATGTGCGACATGGCGAGACGGAGCAGACACGCCCGTCCGTCAGCGTGCTGAAACAGATGAATAGCTTTTGTGAAGGAAAACAAACAAAGCTTTGCACAGTTTGAGGGCACCAAAAAGGAGCACTGGGAAGGCCTGGAAGCGACTAAGGTGACGAAGCTGTGATGTATGATGAAAGAGGCGATCAGGTACCTGAGTTAGTGGGGGTCCATTAATCGTGTGTGCATGCTCAGTGATTAAGCGGCACTTGCGGAGTAAGTAAGTACTGTGATTTAAGTACGGTACTCTGTACTCCGTACAGTACAAGCACTCGCCTTGGTACGGAGTACTCCGTAGTTGCATGCATTAACTACTAATACTATAAGCTTGCACTGGTGTAAATAGCCTTCGAGGTGGGGTTACTTGGTCGGATGTTCTAGAACGATTACCGACTCCTACCAGTATTTACTGCACAGCGTGCTGTTACGCGTCCACCTGCCGTCTATAACAGGCGCGGTTCAAACGTGCATGGTGAGAACATCCACCAGCAGTGCAGCACAAGTAATAGTGCAAGCAGTACTCCGTGCTCGCGTACAGACGGTACAGTACATGTACTGTACAGCCTACATGAACAGAACGTCCTACTTATTGTTGCGGAGTAGCACCTAACATTACTACTTACCTAGTAGGTACTTACCAGTAGCAGTCTGCTACGTCCCGAGTACGATAGACAAGCGTAATACCAATTCCGTGGTAGTATGGTGCGTCCCGCATCAACGAGATGCTTGCTGCGCTGTACGGAGTACCTACTGTAGTATCCAGTTGACGTAGGCACGTACTTGGCACCTTGCGCTAGGTTAGTACGTAATGCCTCCGTAGGTACGGAGTACAGTACTTCAGTTGGTGTTTAACAGCAGGACTAGCACTAGGAGGGTACTGGCTTTATAGTGTGCTTGACGTCCGAAAGTGGGGCTACTGTCACGTCTGGTAACTTTTGACTTCCTTCTGTCGCGCGGATACTGTTATCACCCCTACAGAGTACTTGCATGCTGTAGTGTGGTCGTACGAGTAAGTCGCTCTGAACAGGAACGGGGACGGAAGTTGCCAACACTCCGAGCCGATGATGAACCTGACATCCTATTTGTGAGTCTTTCTACCTCAACCTCTCGTCCATTGAACCGTTCCCCCAATTTGTTTACTCGCTTCCCTTCTATTTTTTTCAGCGTTCGGGTGCATCATTGCCACACATCATGGCAACCTCATCTGGTCGGGATATTCCTGATGCCCAGTTGCACAAGCGGGTCAACAAATCCACGCATGGATTCCCCAGGAAGCCGCGGATCGAGGCAAGGACGGACCGCAGCCGGTGGAGGATGAAGGACGATGACAGTCGTCACACGTGGCATTACCTGACCGACGACAAGGCGGCCAAAGACTGGCCCCAGAGCTACGCAGAAAAGTACTATCTGAACATGCCGCTGGTAAGCATGGAGCGGTGCTGCGACCTGGACGACCCCATGGATGGGACGCTCACCAATTCTTTTCGTTTTCCATAGGGCCTCCCGGCGCTGCCGCGAGCGAAATCGCCACTGGAGGCGACGAAGAACGGTCTGAGCTTCTTCGAGAAGCTCCAGCTACCCTCCGGCCACTGGGGATGCGAGTACGGCGGACCGATGTTTCTTCTCCCAGGTATCGTCATCACCTGGTACGTCACCAAAACGCCGATTCCGTCGGCCTACGCGACCGAGATCAAGAACTATCTCACCGCCCGAGCGAACCCGGAGGATGGAGGCTGGGGTCTTCACATCGAGGGCGAGAGCACCGTCTTCGGCACCACTCTCAACTACACCGTCCTCCGCCTCGTCGGCGTTGACCCCGAAGATCCGTTGATGGTCAAGGCGCGAGGGACCCTGCACAAGCTTGGCGGCGCCGTCAACTCCCCGCACTGGGCCAAATTCTGGCTTGCCGTCCTCGGCGTCATGGACTGGGACATTGTCAACCCGGTGCCGCCCGAGATCTGGCTTCTTCCCGACTGGTTGCCAATCTCTCCCTGGCGATGGTGGATCCATATTCGACAGGTCTTCTTGCCCATGGGCTACCTCTACTCGAGGAAGTGGAGCTGCGAAGAGACGGACGTGATTCGAGGTCTACGGGAGGAGCTCTTCGTCCAGCCTCATGCGGAAATCGACTGGGCAAGCCACCGAAACAGCATCGCGGCGGCCGACAACTACCACCCCAAGTCCTGGCTTCTCAACAGCGTCAACTGGTTTCTCGTCAACGTCTACAACCCCTACCTAAGGCCAAACTATATCAAGGAAAAGGCCGAGGCCTGGGTCAGCGAGCTGGTCGACATGGAGGATGCGAACACGGATTACGCCGATCTGGCGCCCGTCAACGCGCCGATGAACACGCTGGTGTGCTACGTCCGAGACGGACCCGACGCCTTCAGCGTCAAGAGGCACATTGAACGGCTCGAGGAGTTCCTGTGGCTCAAGGACGAGGGTATGCTCTGCAACGGCACGAATGGGGTCCAGTGCTGGGACACGGCCTTTCTGATCCAGGCCGTCTTCGAAGCCGGATTGCAGCATGACAAGCAATGGCGGCCCATGCTGGAGCGCGCACTCCACTACCTCGAGCGGCAGCAGATTCGGGACAACTGCAAGGACCAGGAAAAGTGCTATCGGCAGCCCCGCAAGGGCGGTTGGCCCTTCAGCAACCGCGACCAGGGTTACGGCGTCAGCGATTGCATCTCGGAGGCCCTCAAGGCCATCATTCTCCTCCAAAACGTCGGCGGATTCCCCGAGGTGCTGGAGGAGCAACGCATCTTTGACGCCGTCGACACGTTGCTGCTGTATCAAAACGACAATGGCGCCTTGTCGTCGTACGAAGCACGGAGGGGTGGGGAGTATCTCGAGATGCTCAACGCGGCCGAGGTCTTTGGCCGCATCATGATCGAGTACGACTATCCCGAATGCACGACGGCTTGCGTCACCGCGCTCTCCCTCTTCAACAAGCATTGGCCGGAGTACCGGACCGACGAGATCAAGGTCTTCGTCCAGAGGGCCACCAATTGGATCAAGAGCTCGCAGCGGATCGACGGCAGCTGGTACGGCAGCTGGGGCATCTGCTTCACGTACGCGACCATGTTCGCGTTGGAAAGCATGGCCAGCATCGGGGAAACGTACTCGAACAGCAAGGTCTCCCGACGAGGATGCCATTTTCTCGTCTCCAAGCAGCGCGAGGACGGCGGATGGTCGGAAAGCTACAAGGTATGTCTCCTATTCCCGCCGATGCGTGCGCACATGGTCTAACCACGTCAGGCCTGCGAAACGATGGAATACGTCGAGCATCCCTCCGGCTCGCTCGTCGTCCAAACGGCGTGGGCCCTCATCGGGCTCATGGAGGCAGACTACCCCGACAAGGAACCGCTGAAGAAGGGCATCAAGCTGATCATGGGACGTCAGCAGCCCAATGGGGAGTGGCTGCAGGAGGCCATCGAGGGCGTCTTCAACAAGTCGTGCATGATATCGTACCCGAACTACAAGTTCACCTTTACGCTCAAGGCGCTGGGTATGTTTGCGAGAAAGTACCCCGACGTCCAGGTGGACCGCTAAATTCGGGGCGAGGACACGCATGACTTGACGCCCGCCGACTGGACGTTTTGATTCATGAAAAAGACGGCAAGGTCCAGCAAATCGAAACATCTAGTAGTCTCTTCCTGCGTGATCGTCTATATTCATTCGTAGCAGGTGCCATTTGACAATTGTGCACCGAAATTATACCACCCATCTCTCTCGACCGACATGGTTGGTGTGATGGCCATCTCTGTGCGGAGGTTGAACGCCACAATAGCTTGCTTTGTCTAAACCACTCAGAGCCTCGTTGACTTCCTGACAAGGCCTCTGGGGCTTCTAGACGGACATTGAGGGTGAAAGGAGGGAGGGCGGGATACGTGTTCCTTGCTGTCTTCCATATCTCTGGCAGGAAGACCAGCAAAAGCACGTTGATGGTTGGAACGGCAGGAACGAGGCACCGACTATGCACCTGCACAACTATCCTGCCGCAAAAAAAAAAAAAAGTGCAGATATGGAACCGAGCCGATTCCTCGCATCCTATTCCCCATTCATAACGACGCCCAAAGATCGGCTTTCCATTGTACCCGGAAGTGCTCAGCATAATGTCTCGAAGCCAGGATCCGACGACATTCGACGAGGTCTCGACAGGCGCATTGCGTTCCAGCTCAGCCACCGGTGCACTGATAGCCCGGATGGAGAGTATCATGGAGTCCATCATTGATGATTTATCCGATAGGAAGGAGGTCAGCATTGCCATGGTTTCCCCGAGAAATCTGCAACAAGGCAACCGCTCCGAGATTCAACATAGCCATGTACGTTTCCCTGGCAGGAGCCTGGCGGAAGGGAAGAAATTCGGTATGACCTCCATCTACGACGCAGACGCCTTACTCCGGCCTCACATCCCTTTTAGCCCGCCTTCTTCTCATTCTCCAGCTTTCGCACGATGCTCTCGTATCCGGCACGATTCT
Source organism: Drechmeria coniospora (assembly GCF_001625195.1). Lineage (NCBI taxonomy): Eukaryota > Fungi > Ascomycota > Sordariomycetes > Hypocreales > Ophiocordycipitaceae > Drechmeria > Drechmeria coniospora. The sequence continues at coordinate 10,621,751 of NC_054389.1, read as the reverse complement.
CACCAAACGGTAGGTCTCTCGGTTTCGAATCGACTTCGAGTCTAACCGTATCAGTCATATCTTCTACCAGCATCAGGAGCTCTTTGAGAAGCAGCGAGTGGTTGATAACCTCGTGGATGGCCTAGCCCTGACGTTGGGTGTGAATCGCCACCAGTTGAACATTGTCAGTCTTGGGCGTGTGACATCGAGGCGACTGCATTTCTGACACCTCGTAGGTTGCTACAGCAAAGGGTCTGGTGTTTGGTCCCATCTGTATCCATCTCCACGATGGCACGGAGGTTGATGCATCCCTGGGAGATACGGTCCGTCGAATGCAACCACAGGCTGCCCCCCTCTAACATCTGCAGGGAACTCCAATACCGCTCGTACGATCGATATCTACCGTTGAGTGCCCATCGACCCGATGGATCTTGGTGATGGAAAAAGACGTGCGTTGTGCTCACAAAGCCAGAAGTTTTCCCATTGACATATTCAGGCAACCTTCCGCGCGTTGCTCTCGACCCAATTCTGGCAGACGTCCATTTGCGGTCCGGGATTGCTTGTTACGGTAAAAAAATGAATCCTTCCATTGGCGGCACAGTCAAGTTGACTGTACGCAGGCAAAGGGGTACCCGGACTTGATTACACAGTCCTTCCTCCGCTTCCTCCATGAGCAGCATCCTCAAATCCCGATGTTTGTTCTGGCCGATTTTGACCCAGACGGACTCAACATCTTCCGATGCTATCGATTCGGTTCTGGGGCATTGTTACCCGGCGAACCTGCAACCTACAATCCAGGCATCCGCTGGTTGGGCGTCAAGGCACATCACATGCACGCGGGGATGGACATCATCGGACCGACCCGTTTCACGCATCATTCCATGAGCACCAATCCTTCCTCAAGAACTTCCGTGTCGTCTACGAGTTGTCGGGACCCCGTCGGATACCTTAGTCATAGGGACCGTACCTTTGCCAAGGGTACATTGAACCGCATCGATGAACTGGTCTCGGTGGACGACGAGTTGGCCACTCTCAAGAGTGAGCTGCAAGTGATGCTGATGATGGGTGTAAAGGCTGAGATTCAATGGCTTGACGATGCCGGTAATCTGTTTGAATGGTTGAACGAGCACTTGGGGGCCGTACTATCAGCTAACGTGGAGGGAATCGCTGGTTACTAGTTGGTGGCAAATGGGAGCTGGGAGGGCGAATTGGTGGCTTCCGCCTCGTACATTACTACTAGCTAGCAGTAGGTGCGAAGCATGTAAGTAATACTCCGTACTCCGTACTTACTCCGTAGTACTACTTGATTTGCATGATGCATGGGTCTAATTACTGCACATGGGTACTCAAGTACGGAGTCCGGAGTAATAATTAATAGTCAAACTACTTACAACTTCAACAGCCCCCAATAACGCGACGTTTCAACCCACCCCACTCCGTACCGTGTGAATGGTGCGCGGCCGAATTCCGCACAGTCCCCTCACTAGACGGCTCTCAAAATTTTGTGAAGCGACCGATGACCTGCAGCATCACCAATGACGATGGCGCCTCAACTAACGGCAGACGAGATCGACGATCTCATTTACTTTGCCCGGGCTGGTGAGGCTGCGGATCTAAACTCGACGTTGACGGAGTTGGCAGAGCGGGAGAAGATCTCACCAGCCGAGATCCTGGTGGCTGCAAAGGATGAAGGCAAATCAACCACACTACACATGGCGACCGGCAACGGTCACTTTGGTATGTCAATGAAGAGCTTTGCCAGCGGAGTTTAGAGAGAATGATGGGTGAAAAATTACCAGCTTCTCTCTGGTCCGCCAAGCGAATGCAAACTCAAACGCGAACGTGAACCGAACAGGGCTGACATGCCGCCAGAAACGGTTCTTGCGTTGCTGCAGACTTTCGACGGCCGGCCCAAGGAGGAGAAGCAGGCTTTCCTGGACGATCTCAATGAGCACGGGAACACCGGCCTTCACTGGGCAGCATTGGGCGGTCATCTAGAAACGGTAAAGCTCTTGATGGATCATGGTGCGTCACCAGCGATAGCCAACGAACGCAACGACGTTCCGTTGGACTTGGCCAACTTCAACGATCATCCCGAAGTTACCCAATACTTTCTGTCGGCCGCGGAGGGGCTAGAGAATAGCAACCAGGACAGCGGACTGAATAACGCGGCGGCATCGATTGAATTGGAGGACGGAGAGGCAGGCGCAGACGAAGAATCAGGACCGTCAGGCACGGGCGCATGACCGCCTGCGAATTCAGGGACCAAGGTCCTCGTCGTGCACGACGAAAGAATGGTCGGCTTCCTCAACGGGCTTGATCCCCGCGGATGGCAGGTTACATCTCACCAGCCAGCACGGGACAAAGCCTTGGGGGTGGATGGGGTAGGCTCGGCAAAGACCAGCCCGCTGTTGCGAACGGGCTTGGGCCGTCCAAATTTTGGCGAGAACACGACGACAAGTCAGGGACGAAGGAGGAAGCAGGAACAGGGTGACTGATACGACCTTCTCGCCCCACGACCGGGGGCTGCATCATACGACGCCTTTGTCCATTAGTCTGTTCGACGTACCCCAGCTGGGTGAGAGTGACAGATGAGAGAGAGAGAGCGGTTTGGTGGTTCGGCAATGTCGTCATCTTGTCGCGCCTCTCGCAGCTGCCAAGCACGGCACGCGCCGCGAGAGAGCTGGAGCTGGCATGGAGTGGATGGCTTCCAGACCGTCATGAATTTATTGCTTACGGGCCTTTGTGCGGAGTACCGGCTGACGGTTGCTACTCCGTCGATTCCTGTGCCATATTTGATGCCTGCAGAGTGGCTAGGTACTCCGAATTGTACTCGTATCTGGATGGATATGTGTAGGCACGATCAATGAGCATCTCGAACGTAACGTAGCAGCTTCCCCAGATACCAGGCAGACCCCACCACAGCAACAATACTTACAATACAATACCTACAGAGCGCAGTACATGCAAGTGCTGTCCTTGGGGTGTAAACACTGGTGATTGATATGATAAATAGCATGATATACCCTCCAAGGTATTTCGTCACCAAGCTGTGTGTGGGGGTCAGGCCTACGATATCCTTGTTGCCCGTACGGAGTGCTTAGGTCCAAATAGCATCATGTATGCTTGCAAGTTCGTCGCTACTCCGTTTAGAACACATACTTGTATTTCTCCTTCATCTTACTCACACCGACAAGCTTGCACTTGCACAGTTGGACGTGCACCACCCTGCCCCCACGACGCGACTCTATTCCTCACCCCGCTCGCCCAAGTACTTCTTTTCTTGCGAGACTTCTCCCTTGCCTGCCTGTCCGTCGGTTCGTGCGAGTCTACCTCTTGTCGCTTCTCGGCTTGCTCGTGCGTGGGCACCAAGAGAAACCACGACCCCCTCGAACGGTTAGTACCATTCACGAGAACAATTCGATTCGCTCCATCACTTCATGCTTGCTGACGCTGGGCGCTGGAGTTTGGCAGATCTACGTGCCTTCGGCCGGTCGGTCCATGGATGGCCTCACAACCCCTATCGGCCAGCAGTGACGCCGTGGGGGGATACAAACGCGCAAGTCGGAAGGGTGCACCACGCCGGTTTCCCTGCGAACATGCAGGGTGTGGCAAGTTATATTCGCGGGCTGAGCACCTGCAGCGTCACCAGCTGAACCGTGGGTGCCTGTGCCTGTGTACGCCTGATAATCTCGGATTGATGGATGAACCCATATTGCTGCCTCGTATGAAGGCACTGACACGGCAAGCTTCAGACAATCCCAAGGACGTTTTCCAATGCGACGTTGCCGACTGTAATCAAAAGTTTGTGCGCCTCGACCTGCTTCTGCGACACAAAAACCGACATCGCTCATCACCTTCCTACACCCCACGCAACAAGATACCTTGCTTTGATGCTTCGATGACGGGTGCGAAAACCGGCACAGATTCAACGTCGGTTTCGTCCAGACCTCGGCCAAGTCGGAGAAATGATAACCCAAATGACCACTACAATCGACCACTGCCCTCCTCTGGCGGCCCTCACGATGCCACCGGCTTGCCGACTCTGACGCCCGACATCAACGCGGCGACGACCACCGAAACGAGTGGCAGCACGACGTGGACTTCGCCCCTCGACGACCAGCCGGCCTCCAATGCCTACCTTCACAGACAGGGAACATATGGTGGCAATGCGGCGGCGTTGTCAGAGCCCTCGGCCATGGTGGACTTGGCCAACCTGACGCATCCTGCCGCCATCCAGCGGGGCCGGAGCAGCTTTGCCGCCTGGCTGTTCGACCCTCAAACGACGTGCAACAATGTGCGCATGGCCCCTTTACGTTTCCTCGACACCATGTTGGAATCGAACTTGAAGAACAAGACTCACTGCGACGGTGAATCGCTCTCCAGACTTCCGCCATTGGACGTAGCAGTCTGTCAGTCGGATGCCTTTGGGGAGTGCGTCACGGAATCTCGACGCCAGGAATTACTGCATTGGTTTCAAAGATTTCGAAAGAAGCAACCGCAGTACGATATCCTCATGCCAAATCTCGTACGGGAAAGCGGAGGCTACCCCTCAGCCCTCAGCCTCGACATGGTACGGGACTGCCTTTGTGAGTTTTGGGACAACGTCTCGCCTCGCCTCCCCGTCGTCCACCAACACACCTTTTCGCCAAACCGATGCCCGATACTCCTCCTTCTCGTCATCGTCTCCCTCGGTGCAGCCTCTCAACGTAGCCGAGATGCCACGGGCCGGTTGTCGGAGCACGGCGCCTTTGCCGACGTCATCATTGCCAGCGTGCGATGGGAAATTGCCACATCGGACGACTCGGTGCCCCCTATCGGCCTTTGGGTGGCCCAGGCCCTCCTGTTCTTGGAGTTTTACGAAAAGATGTACTCGTCGAGAAAATTCCACGAAAGGGGGCATATATACCATTCTTCCTTCTTGGCCTTGCTCCGTCGAGGAAGCCCCATGATAGGTACAGCTGGTAGTGAATCTCCCCTGGTTCGAAGCACTTGCGCCGACGACATCCCCTTGGATGTCGGTACCTGGTGGGCCAGATGGGCGGATGCGGAGTCGATGCGCCGCGTCGTCTTCGTCGCCTTCATGCTTGACATCCTTCACGCCGCCACCTTCGGACACGCTGCCGACATGGCCGTTCATGAGATTCGCCTCCCCCTGCCCTGTGATGACAATCTCTGGACGGCCAATAACGCCGACCTTGTGCGACAGCTCGACGGCAACTTCCGCACGTGCCGTCCCCGACAGGTCTCCTTCCTCGACGAGCTCAAGAGCGTCTTGCACGGCAAAGAAGTCAAGACGCACCCCTTCGGCTGCATGATCATCCTATCCGGTCTGTTGAGCGTCGGCTGGCATCTGGGTCACAAAATGGCCCATCTCAAATGGCTAGATCTCCAAACGCCCGAGGCCGAGCCACTCGGCAGCTGGAGGATAATGCTTCTCAAAGCACTCGACAGTTGCGAGACGACCTTTGACGTTACCGTGTCGCATACCGTCACGGGCCCGGATGCCGCGCGTCAGCGGCCCCTGTCTAATGGTCCAATACTCAGCGCTTCCCTCCTCCTCCATCTCGCTCACGTCAGCCTTTACGCCGACATCGTAGACTGCCAAATCTACGCTGGCGCGAAACGCCTTCTCGGACGCAAGGTGTCTTCTATAGACTATGCCGATGCGGTGAAGCGTATGAGTTCGTGGGCGAAGCGGGCCTCGACTCGACATGCGATTCTTCACGCCTTCCGACTGCTCCACAGCGTCCTCGTGAGCCCTTGCCCGAGCATATGCAGCAGCCCCAACAGTACGTCGATGTACTCGCTTCGCAACGAGACGGACCCCCACAGGCCCTGGATCCTTTACTACGCCGTCCTGTCTATCTGGGCCTTTGTCCAGGCCGTGGGCCGCCCCCCCGGCAAGGGGTTTCCCTTACACCCGTCACAGATGGCCAATAGCACCTACGCTAGAATGGCCGCGTATCTATCCAGCGTCGCCGTGCTTAGCGAGCTGGATGAGGAAACGGCCGGCCTACTCCACGAGGGCCTTCCAGAGCTGCTGGATGTCGTCGAGGGGATTTTGGAAGAAGCAAACACCGAGCTACTGACCGAAGCACACCAACGGCTGGCAGTCTGTAGGGACCTTCTCCTCGGGGGCGGGGCAGGGTACTAGACAATCCGAGGTGACGAAATCGTGCTGGAAAAGAATATTACATATTATACAACTGTGAACTACCCATGACGACATTGAGGCATACAGCTTTCAGCTTTCCTTGTCGCCGTTGGCACCGGAATGACTGGTGAACAATATCTGCGCTCGCTGAACAAGATAGACCGCAACGGCGGCGGCTCAAGAGCCTTTTCATGGAACCTTGTGATACTGCCAAGTTTTTGATGGCAACATGAAGCCCACTGACAAAACAAAAAAACAGGGTCCCTCTCGCAGAAGCTCGCATCGCTTGTGTTATGCTTCTGTAAACAGGAGTTCTTACCAGCTACCACTCGATGAGGGGCCCAAGTTTGCGAGACGAGACAATTTGCTTGCTATTGCCGCAACGGAAATAAGAAGAGCAGACTGGGGCACAAACTCATGTGAACCGTCGTTGCAAAACCCCATCCAATCCAGGGCCTCAGATCAAGTTGCGACAAGAGGGTTTCTCAGAACACGGGCCAGTTGTAGTCGAGGTATGTTGTCCATACATGCAGCACGTCCAACACGTAGTTCGAAATTTCGGGCAAGTCAAGCCTGCCAAATATGACGGCCAAAGTGACCATGGCCATGCAAGTAGAAATCCTGATCAGTTGAGGCTTCGAGAACTTCATCCAATTCAACATGATTCCGACGCCCAAGCCAGGGAAATCCATGATTTCGAGGTAAGCGCGCGTCACTAATGACTGACATGGATGAACGTTGCCCCCGATGCATTCTTCGCATCCGCCCATCCGACCAGAGAAGATTTCGGAAAAGCCGGTAGCCCAGGTCAGGTGGCCGTAGCCGGAGGCGGAGCCGTGCATGTCTTCGGGGAGGCGCAGGAAGCTCCTTTGGATTACGTAGTTTTCATTAACGAAGATCCATTGCAAAGGGACGGAGAATTTCCGCTCAAACCGCCTGAGACGACTTGTAAGGCTTTGGTGCAAATCCGAATGGCAATACATGACGTCGCCCTGTCGCGCCATCGTGGTCCAGCGCTCCATTTTTCTCAAGACGTGGGCTTCGAGCCATTTTGCCATTTCAGCCCAATGTTCGGACTTGGCTGCCAGCCGGCGGAGAAAGGTACAGTCTACCCGGGGAAGGAGCTGTATGTATTCCACCATGGTGCTGGCTGCCAACAACACTTGGTTTTTGTGAAGTTTCGAGAGTGAGACGGTTGCGCGGTTGATAGGCTGGTATTGGCAGAACAATCTATTGCAAAATATATAATTTGCAGAGGACTGTAGGAGATTTGTAACAGGGATTAATCAAAACAGTGGAATTTTAGGAAATACAAGTCGGTATGGTTGTTATGCTTCATTTCAGTAACAGGAAAGGAAGAAGAGCAGTCCTTGTATACAAGAAAAAGAGATTCCCCAATCGATCAGTTAGATTAGTCAGATCCTAATTAGATTTTGTAGCATCTTTGCAATTAGAATAGTTATTGCATCTAGGCAGCTAGAATGACCTAGGCAGCCGTTGCATCCAAGCAGCCAGAGGTATCCTACCAACAGGAATGACTGACGTAGTTATTGCATCCAGGCAACCAGTGTTGTTAAGTTCGTTGCCACATTTATGCAGCAAGCATGAGCCGCCATGTCCTGACCGCCAGCAGAATGATCACTGGCTTGTTTTAATGAGTTACTTGTGTCATGAAGAAGAATCGGGAATGATCATGTCAGAGACAACGGGTTCACCAGTGGTAGAAGTCTAGTAGCTAGCAGGCCGTTCCCGAGTGTGACTAGGGGTGAGGACGAAGGCGGTGAATGCATTGATCACTAGAGATAGTCCCCTGCGTTGTCACACAATGTCAACCCTGAATGGGCACCCAGGTTCGGTTGAGGTTCTCGAGCGTAAAATCCTCGAGCAGGAGATTTTCGTGGTTGGTCAGGGGCGCGTGGATGACACGGTGCCGAAAGCTGTATCTTGCCGTTTTCGTTGGCCAGGGGCTGAAACAGGCGCTGCAGGTAAGAAATGATGTTGTAGGTTGAAGTACGGAGTACGGAGTATTATGTACGGTACTCGTAGCATGTGCTCAGTAGGTGTGCTCCTCCAACACAAAACATGGGTAGAGTTCAAGTAGCTATACGGAGTAATACATGTTGATAAGTAACACAATACTTGTACGAGTATAGGGGTCCACTACTGGAAAGTGTACTTACTTACTCACAGTATGCAAACGTCTACCATTGCGATGACAGCTCATGCAAGCAAACAGCCGTGCAAAACGCGTCCCTTCCTCCGAGAGGGTTGTCGTGCCACTACTCTTCTGGGAGCTTGTGGGCGGCGAGAAGGAAGCGGGCGTTGGGTTGTTGGGTTAATATTTGGAGACTGACGAGACCAGAGACATGGCAGTAGCAGAGCAGCTTCGAAGCCATCGCATCGTGCCGCACCAGTCTCTTTTGGGAATGGACACCCAAGACCCTCGCATCAGTCACGCCCCCGATCCTGAACTAATACATACTTACTTACTTGCAACCCTATTTCGACCTTGCTTGCACCACTGACTTTGATTTTACCTACTCTACTGTAGACTGTCATCGATGTCCTGTCGAGACCAACAAAGATGACGCCCAAGCCGACGGCGGCGTCCAAGATCGCCGCCTGCCTGGCCCGCATGAGCCTGGTTCCCGCCTTTCCCGAGTACACAGGGCCGTACAAAGTCGGCACGGTCGATGTCGAGACGCCCGTCTCGGAACTGAATGCGCCGAGCGACGTGCCCGAAGAGGCGGTCGACATTCCGACGGTTCAGTTTCGCGTCTTCTACCCAGCCGTTCCCGAATCGGGCGAGAAGCGAATCAGCTGGCTGCCAAACCCGCAAAGGCATCACGTGTCTGCCTATACCAAGTTCCTCGGCGTAGGCTCAGCCTTGGCCGAGGTCTTATCGTAAGGGCCTGACCGGATCGCATCGGACCAAGGCGAGCGTTTTCTTGCTAACCATGCCCGAGTAGCTTCCTTCCCCGACATCTCCACTACACCTCCATCCCGGTTTGCAAGAATGCGAAGATGGCAGAGGCGAAAACGGGCAACGGGCGATGGCCGACAATGATCTTCTCGCATGGCCTCGGCGGCGGCCGCAACTCGTACTCGTACATCGCCGGCTCCCTCGCCTCCCATGGCGTCGTGGTCATTTGCCCCGAGCATCGCGACGGTAGCGCCGTCACGGCGTTCGTCCGCCAGGCAAACAAGGACCGGCGGATCATCCCCTACAGCAAGATATCGCATAAAGCAGGGCCCGAAGTCTACGAAGCCCGAGAAGGCCAGCTGCGGACGAGGCTTTGGGAATTGGGCTTGATACACGACGCCGTCCTTGCCATAGACCAAGGCCAAGCTGTGTCGAACCTTAACCTGTCGACGCCGAGCCTGCAGCAGTTTTCCGCTCAGCTTGACGTCCAGGACCCCGGACGCGTCGTGTTTGGCGGACACAGCTTTGGCGCGGCGACGATGGTCCAGTTCTTGAAAAGCACCTACTACGCCGACACGGCCGAGGTGGTGGCCATGAGGAAGCCGCTGTTTTCCCCGGCCAAAGGCAGCAGTCTTCGTCGGCAGATCACGGAGAGGACGGTGACGATGCTCCTCGACATGTGGTGCCTGCCGCTCGCCGCTCCGAACTCGGCTCCCCTCCTCCGGCTGCCATTGCCCATGTTTGCCGACTTGCCCTCGGCCTCGGGTGGAAGGGCACTCTTGGCCGTCGAGTCCGAGGCCTTCTTCAAATGGACGGAGCATCTACACCTGACGGCGCGAATCCTCTCTCCGGACCCGTCCGCCACCGTCGTCACCTCGGAGATGTTCGAGCGCCCAGGCGGTGTCAAGCATGCCGAGCCCAACTTCTTCTATGTCGTCCATTCGGCCCACTTGAGCCAGTCGGATTTCGGTATTCTGTTCCCCTGGCTTACCAGTAAAGTTTTTGGCGCCGAAAACCCCGAGCGGGTTCTGCGGCTCAATCTTCGCGCCCAACTTCAGCTGTTTCGCGTCAATGGATTTCCCGTTGCCCCAACGCATGCCGACGACCTCGTCGACGGCGCGGGCGTCGACGTCAACGAAGCAGAACTACGTCTTGCCGAGACGGTCGATGAGGTCGCCACGCCTGCAGAGGGCGTCAACGACGAGGGCGTCAACGATGACAAGGCCATTTTCCATCGAAGCGGCAACGGTGGTGTCGAGTGCTGGAAATTCATCGACCTTGTCGGTTTGGGCGAAGCGGGCGAATCGGACAAGGATAAGCCGGCGAGCGAGCAAGTTGCCGGCATTGAGAAGATGAAGAGTGACAATGACCCGCTCCAGGACACACCGTCGCACCTCGTTCGCACGAGGAGCGCAGCTGCTGCGTGAGTAGGCATTAGAACATGATGACGGCATTGAACGCGACATTCGCAGGCCAAAAGTCGGAAGCAGATCAGGACGTCGCGAGCCTGATGAGGGTTCAAGCATGCCACAGTCATCATTTTCACCCCCATTCAGCATTCAGCACCGGACGGGTTTGCGAAGGTGTCACGATGCTGGATATGGACAGTCCGACGCACGCAGAGGGGCATCCTCGTACCGTGCCCCTGGACCACGAACCCGACGGTGCAGGCTTACGCAACGGCTCATTTTTCTGAGCGGACCCTCCACATGAGGTAGAATTAGCCCGAGACGTCTCAGAGCCCCCGTCCCGACGCTTTCCTGCTGTTGGGGCGCCGGTGACCGTGAGACCTCGCGCTTGGTTTCTGCAGCGAGGCGACCGGATGACTTACTTACATCCCCCCAGACCTCAATCGTGTACTCCGTAATACGGAGTACACTGAGAGGACTTGGGTCCACTGCTGAAGTCGAACCTCCTGGCAAGCTTCGTTGGAAGCGGGGCATTCCCCGATATAAGTTGATCTGACCGTTATTAGAGCGGTACTCGCGAGAGCGACTACCCACCCAGTGAGCCGCTTTAAGTATAATGTACAGTAGGTGGATTGCCAGAGAGTACCAAGTAAGTTACGTAAGGACTTATGGCACTCTACTGTACTGTAAGTACCTAGTGCTTATTACATGTATACACCTACAAGTACTTGAACAGTTCTCCGTATGTACAGTACTGTTCGTTGTATATCACTTATTGCACCTACAGCACAGAGGTGTGCAGTATTTACCAGGTACAAGTACTCCGTACGGACTGCTGCATTGCGCTCAAGTGTCTCGCTACCTACTAGTATACCTAGTACAGTCGAGCTTAGGCACCCTAGTGGTACTTACTGTACTGTAGTACGCCGTAATACTCCGTAAGTACAGCGCTACTTCATGCTCCGTATTGCTGAAGCACGGTGTAAGTACAGACACCTACGTGCACTCGCAGTAATGTGACCTGTGCTTGTTAGCTGCCCGGACCTATGCTTTATCTATAACTTTGGACCCTACGAGGTAAAAGTAGAGTGCTGTATTGCTCAGGTCAACTTGTCCATGATCCATGTCTGATTTATGCCAAAGATTTCATCTCCCCTCGGTTTGCCGGGGTGAAAACGTAACAATACAGGTTCCCAACAGAGTACGGTGTGATACTATTATACTTACTCCGTACTTGCACCTAGTACAACTTACAAGTAGGGAACCAGTATTACTAGCAATACAGCGTGTACTTGCATGCATATGAACTGCACCCATTAGTCGGCACCTGGTACCGCTGATGTACTTGATTTTTACTCGATACACATTCCCCTTTGCAATAGCCTTAGTTTACTGCAATACGTTTACGCCTGCTCTGCTGCCATAAAGAAAGATGGTCATATCGGTGACTCGGCAACTCGAATAGTCACAGCGGTGCTGGCTATCACAGCGGCGCAAGCAATCCCAGCAGTCCCAGCAGTCTCAGCAGTCCCAGCAGTGTCAAGAACGTTGTCGCCTGCGGGGAACTCGCCCAGCAGATATTAGGCGGTTCCGGCGCTCCATAGTGTCAATCCGCTGTCGGATTAGTACATTTTTTGGTGGCCCTTTAATAAGGCGCAGTGGCTGGAGAGCAGCAATCTCCTACTTGTTGTAAGTCCAAGTACTGTAAGTATAGTACTTAACTAAAGCACCTACTATGCTCCGAGGTGTAAGTACTTACTTACGGTAATAATTAATAATACTCAGCGACCGTACAATACTCCGTTGTGGGGGATCCACCAGCCTGACGACAGAGTACATGGAATTTTTCCCGAGCTTTCGAGCAATGGCTGGTGCTTTCTGTTCAACCGCACAAAGTATTTTACGTGACCAGTCGCTGGCATCAGCTGAAATACTGTCACCATGACCAGGTCGTCCCCTTTTTTGGAGAAATCTCTGTCGACGACGCCGGATACGCTCGCGATTGTCAGCTTGTCGCGCAACAACTTCCAACCGTTGAGACTCGAGCAGTCCACCTCGGCTGTCGATGGCTATGTTCACGGGGCGACGTTAAATACGAGGTTCGGTTCATTTCCGCATTCGACTCTGCTTGGAATTCCATGGGGCTCGCAGGTTCGCGCCTCCGTCGTCGACACGGGATCCAGAGCGCGCAAGAGGAGGCTTGAGGAGATCGAAAGCGACTCGAACACGCCGACGCCCGTTCCTAGTCAGGATGAAGGCGACGAGAAGGTGGCGCAGAGAGTCGTCGCCAAGGCAGTTGCGGCATCTAGCGGCTTCGTTTACATCCTTCGACCGACGCCCGAGCTGTGGACGAGCAGCTTGCCCCACAGGACGCAGGTCGTCTACACGCCCGATTACAGCTACATACTCCAGCGAATCCGTGCACGGCCAGGAACGAGAATCATAGAGGCTGGTGCCGGAAGCGGGAGCTTCACGCACGCGTCGACAAGAGCTGTCTACAACGGGTACCCCAACGGTGATGGGGAGAGAAAAGGCAAGGTGTTCAGTTTCGAGTTTCACGAGCCGCGGTTCCAGAAGTTGCGACAGGAGATCAAAGACCACTCGCTGGACGGCGTCGTTCAAATCACACATCGAGACGTATGCGAGGACGGATTCTTGATCGACGGCCAGTCTCCCGAAGCGACAGCTGTTTTTCTCGATCTACCTGCGCCGTGGGATGCGATACATCATCTATCCCGACGAAAGATTCGGAAAGGAGGCGCCGAGGATGACGCCGACCCGTCTTGGAAATCGCCGCTGGACCCGGCGCAAACGGTTCATATTTGCACCTTTTCCCCATGCATCGAGCAAGTCTCACGGACCGTGACGGAAATGCGCACCTTGGGCTGGACGGACATTGACATGGTCGAGATTGCCCACAGGAAGATCAATGTCATGCGGGACCGCGTAGGTGTAAGCTTCCCCATGGAAAGGGGCGTCTGTGCAACACCGTCCGATGTGAAGGAGGCCCTCAAGAAGCTCAAGAGCGACCTCAAGAAGACGCACGAATTCCATAGGGCACAACAGTCCGGCCCCAGCTCAGAGTCCTTGGATAACAAGATGGAAGTTGATGCAGATTCTGCCACGGACGGATCATCAAGGCCACCCCCTGACGGTGAAACGTCGAACGCAGATGAGGAGGACCAGGATCAGGAGCCGGTATTCATGCAAGGCCGTCTCACTCACCGCACCGAGCAAGATCTGAAGACGCACACATCCTATCTTGTCTTTGCCGTCTTGCCGAGGGAGTGGGATGCGGAAGCGGAGGAGGCAGCGATGGCAAAATGGCCGTGCGGCAACGAGACCAAGACGATCGGAAACCTGGACAAGCAAGTACGGAAGCAGCAGAAGAGGGAGCTGCTGGCGTCGAGGAAGAGGAAGAAGCGAGCGGATGATACCCAAGCGCCAGCAGAGAACCCGTGAGCAGTTCTATATTCGTTTCGAACACCCATTCACGCATCGATGTTTACCAAGGCAACCGGACCGACGTGGGGCATGGGGGACGTTGGCATGCCTCTCCTACAACCGGGCAGGTAAGCCCAGGCAATGGAGATATATCTACAGCAGAATACTATGGTCGATCTAACCCCCGAAGCTCGCCGAAGCTCGGCAGCTGGGATGGGGAATATCATACTTATACCCTTTTCTTGTCCATGTGTTCCGTACACCTATCAGTCTATCAGTGCATGTACCAAGCGGTCCCTGGAACTACAAGTACAAACACCTACTGTACTTTGTACATATAAGTATCCGTACTGTAGCTTGCACAATACATACTCCCCTGTAGGGAGTAACAAATAGTATTATAAGCACGTGTGCATACGGAGTACTCCGTAGTGTGCCTCGTCTTAAAAATAGGGACCGTGAGCGTCGACGGATAATTAGTTCACCCGCCAACTCGCCTCAGCCGTGCCAGGTGGGTCCTGTCTAACTCTGCCGTCCCACCTACCTGGCTTTCTCATTCGTCGCCTTGTCACTTTTCAGCCCACTCCTCGAGCCCACTCCAACTCTCCGGCTCGATCACGAAACAGCAAGAGGCAAACGAGGTACCTTGCACCCAAGCAACTGCAACTGGCAATCGCCACCATGACGTCCACTATCGGTATTCCAATCAAGCTGCTACATGAGGCTCAGGTTCGTCACTTCCGGTGCCACTCGCCGCTGTCAAGAGTGCGCAGCTCAGCGCTCCCAACCGACCAGCAGCTAACTCTAGTCCTTCCTTGCAGGGCCACATCATCACGGTCGAGCTCGACAATGGCAACTCGTACCGTGGCAAGCTCCTTGATGGTAAGCCATATCTTGCCCTATTCCGTATTCTGTCCCCTGGCTATTGGGTCAGCTTCTGACGGTCTCTCCTGTACAGCCGAGGACTCGATGAACGTCCAACTGAAAGACATCACGGTCACTTCGCGTGAGGGTCGTGTCTATCACGTCGATCAAGTGTACATACGCGGATCCCATGTCCGCTTCTTCATCATTCCAGACATGTTGCGCAACGCACCCATGTTCCGCGCACGCAACGTTCGTGGTCGCGGTGTTGGCCTTGCGCGTGGCCGCGCCACAGTCAGTCGTGCCCGGGCTAGCGGTCGGGGCGGTCGCTAGAATGGTCCTTTTGACTCTGGCTCGAACGAAAGGTACGGTTGAGAAGCAATTTCCCCCCAGGGGTGGGTTTGGCGTTTCGGAAAACTGCGTTGCGTGATTGCCTCGAAAAGATGGGAGAAGGTCTGCTTTTTTATTGGGCTGGAGAGGGAGGCGGCGGACAATATTTACCGACTGCTTTGATCTCTACATGTCAGGCTCAGACGCTCGTGATTCTTGCAACTCTCGTCTGTCCAGGCCGATGGCTGACATTGTGTGACTTCCAGACCCTTCGCCGCTCGTGGTGGTGGCGTAGGCAGCACAGTTGCTGCTTTCACCTCTGGCCGTGTCCACGCGGCCAACACATATGGCCGCGTCGGCCTCGCCCCTGGTTCTTCTGGCCAGGCCACACGAGGCTTTGCCAGGGGCGGCCCCTCTGATGCTTCTGCCGGTGCTGCTCCCGCTCACGCTGGCTTTGCTCCTCGCACCACAGCACGGGGCGATTCTGGCCGTTGAGGCATGCATTTTCAACTTGAAGTTAGCAGCTGGGAATGCTACATTTGGGAAAGGTAGACTATACCCATGGATAGGGTCGATTCAATCAATCAGTCAAGCAGGCGGCGCGTTGGTATTGGCGCCGTACTGCATTGGCTGCCGTGTTCTCCATTGCTACATATGCACATGTGGACTTGCCTACTTCATACGCGCCAAGGCGTCCTCGGCCTTCGCAATCAGGTCGCGCGTTTTTTTACGTCCTTCGGCCTCCTTCTCCGACTCTCCATTCGCCCTGCTCTTGTCCAGTACGGTCGCCACGCTGTCCTCGGCAGCCCTGACGGCTTTGCGACCTTCTTCGCGGACCTCGCCTTCCCAGAAGGTCCGGGCCATCTCCCACTTATTCTGCATGCGACGCAGGCTGAAGACGATGCCCAGAGCGGCGACGGCGCCCGCTTCGTAGAGCGAGGACGCAAAGGACGAGGCGTAGAGGAGCGCCGCTAGGGATGTCGCGATACCCGACGTGCCCAGTGACTGCATGACGAGTCGTTGCGCTAGTGCTTGCAGCGCCGGCACGGTCTCGTCTTGTAGGTATCGACGAGTAAATGCGATATGACCAGGCCATTTAGGCGGAACTGGCGATGAAGTCAACGCGAGGGCGGCGGTTTGCTCTCGCGAGCCGAGGCGTCTCCCTTCCGGGACGGAGACGTCGGTGACTGCCGAGGACGGAGGCTGGGGGTAGGGCGATTCGGCGGCGTCAAGCTCTGCGATTCGGCCGGTGAGATAGATGAGTTCGTGCTCTGCTGTGGGCATGAAACGCTGGCTCAGCATCTCGGTTGTGAGCATGGCGACATCGTCGACGCGCCAAAACAGTTTCCACCAGCCCAGCTTCCGCCAGCGGCGACCGGTAAAGGCTGACTCGAGCTCGTCTCGGAGCTCCGCATGCGCCTTCTGAGACCACTCGGCGAGGCTGTCGTTCAGGGCAGCGAGTGTGGGTGCAGTACCCCTGGCGGACGAACCTTCTGCCGGTTGCCGCCTTTCCTCCGCCCCAACCGACGATGCTGTGTTGTGGAGCAGTGAGACGATGAGTTGCCGCACCGCTGGCTTGGTCTCATGCTCAGCGGCCTGGGCGCCAGCTTTGAGCCAGGACTTGAGAGTGGGGAGGTTGCTCGCGAACCAGAGGCGCTCATATTCCATGCCATGCTGCGGACCCTGCCGGAAGAGCTGCACACCTTCTTCGGCAAGCGAGACGTCAATCAGGTCGAAGTCGGCACGGAGCTGCTGGTTCGTCACGCCCTCCATCTGCAGGGCAACCTTAATGTCGTCGGTTTCGGCGGTACCGGCGGTGGGAAGGGTCGAGGCATTGACGGCGCCCCTGAGCTCGGCTGCGATGAAGAGAGTTCGGTGGACCGGTGCCATCGTGGCGGTCCCTGCGTTCTGGTTGGCGGGTGCGAGGCTCTCGGTGAGCACAAATTCGAGATCGAGTCCGTTGAGTTCCGGGGACGACACATGCAGCTCGCGGAGGCGGGCGGCGTCGTCCTCGACGACAAAGGTGACGTGATCGTCGGTGGTGGGAAAGGTGCGCACGAGAAGCGGACTTTTCGGATCCAGCGTCTCCAGTTCCCTTTCCCAGTCCTCTTCGTCTCGTAGAGGATCCGCCAGCAAGGCGCGGAAGACTCTCCTAGCCGTCGGGATGGTGGCATCCAGTCCATGAACGGCGACGCGAACGAGCTCCTTGCCCGGCGGCTCGCGAAGCCCCCGCAGGGCCAATTGTAGCCGCGAGGGGTCGACGTGCTTTGAGGCCCGGCTTCCCAGTTCTAGAAGGATATGCTCGAGCTCGCGGCGCGGGTTCGGCGATGTCGCAGCTGTGGCAGCGACGGAGAGCCATCGTCTGTTGGTGAGGGGGCGTCGAGATCGTACTTTTGCTCTTGCCGATTGTGCAAAGTGCGTGCAGAAGGGACATGCCGAAGGTTGAAATCGTCTACTTGTGCCGAGGAGTAGACGGGGTTGCCCGTTGCGCAACAGCATGGCTGATGCGGATTTGGACCCCTGAAGGTATCGGCTATGGGGGAAAATGTTGAAGGTGGTCCATCTCCGTCCCGCAGCTCTGGAGCTTGTCACGGGATGGTCGAGGTGTGGACAGTCCTGACCGTAGGTGTACAAGTAAGTGTACTCCGTACTGTACTTGCTTGTATTGCTTCATAAGTACGGATAGACTTACAGTACGTACAATGCCTGTACGGAGTACAAGTGCCCACTAAGGCCCTGCGCGCCAGCGGTTTGCTAGCAGGCTGTGCTCCGTGCAGCAAGTGCCGAAGAGGTACTAGGTACCTACTTATCTAGTACCTAGTAGTAGCTAAGCATTACCTTAGTAGGTACCTACAGCACAGTACCGCACAGGGTAAAAAGTACAAGTACTGTACTGTAGCCTGTTGGGGGCAACCACCCGAAAGACCTTCTATTCCCTGTCGAATACCGGTGTAATTACTGCATCTGACCAACATGTCGACATGCAGTGTAGAGGCCACTGTAGAGTATTCCATTCAAGGTCTTCATACGAACAATATATTTCTCCAATTTGCTCGACTCTCTCACCTGGTGGAAATTAATGCCACCTGCATGCTCCGCGCCCTGAGCCTACCTGTCGTTGCTGGCCGCGGTTGGGGGAAGAAGGGCCTGCCATCGCTGTGAACTGTGCCAGCCTCGTTCACAACCTCGTCTCTCGCTCTCCTCCTCAACCACAACCTCAACGCCGCTTGAAACCTCCGTTTTTCACGACACCGCTTGCGCCTTCGGTGCGCTACCGTCAAATGCCGCCGCTGCCACGGCCTTCCCCTGTCCTCCCCCGCATCATCACCTACCACCAGACGCACCATGACGCGAATACCGGCAAGCTCGTCTCCCTCCTTCCCCTGCTCACCGAGCCGTCCATCTCGGTGACGCACGTCATCCTCGCGGCCATCCACCTCAACCTGGATCCGCGCGCCATCACTCTCAACGACCACCACCCCTCTGACGGCCGCTTCGACACCCTCTGGGCCGAGATCCGCATCCTCCAGGCTTCGGCCGTAAAGGTCATGGGCATGCTCGGGGGCGCCGCTCGTGGCAGCTTCGAGCGCCTCGACGGCTCCGACGTACAGTTTGAGCTGTACTACACCCCCCTGCGCGACATGATCCGCGATCACGCCCTCGACGGGCTCGACCTCGACGTCGAGGAGCCCATGAGTCTCGCGGGCATCATTCGGCTCATCGACCGATTGAGGTCCGATTTCGGACCTGACTTCGTCATCACCCTTGCCCCCGTCGCCATGGCCCTTCTCGACTCCGAAAGGAACCTGAGCGGTTTCGACTACGAGGCCCTCGAGGTCCTCCGCGGCCGGGAGATTTCTTGGTACAACACGCAGTTCTACTGCGGCTGGGGCGACCTCACCGACAGCTCCATGTACCACCAGATGCTGCAGAAGGGTTGGCCGCCGGAGAAGGTCGTCATAGGCCTCGTCACGAATCCTGCCAATGGGGCCGGCTTCGTGCCCTGGCTCATGCTCTCCGATGTCCTCTCCTCTTTGAAGCGGCACCACCAGCAATTTGCCGGTGTCATGGGTTGGGAGTACTTCAACAGCCTGCCGGGGGACGCAGAACGACCGTGGGAATGGGCCAGGGAGATGACCTTGCTGCTCAGAAGTCGCACAAACGGGGAATGTCTTGCGCCGTTCCCTCCGCTACCCGCTGGCAACCCAGTGCAACGCCCTCTTGAAGGGCCATCCACGCCCGTCCCTGCCGCTCCCGTAGACGCAGAGGCGACCAAGGTGCACGTCGCCGAGGCTGATCCGGACGAGGTCAACGGCGTGGCCTTGGTTGTGCCGTCGCAATTCGACTACTATTCCGATGGGCTCGATGACAGCGCGTAGCTTCCGTAGCGAATGAAAAGGAAGCATAGCCCCGGCAGCGAAGCCGGGGTGCTGTGCCCATTCCCGCGTACCCACGTCGACTGTGTGCGTGCTGTCAGGAATCGTCGGCCGGCTCCATCGTTGAGAACAGCACCCCATCCAACGTTCCAAGACAACAGAGCAATCGCCCAGGTGATAATGGCACGCAGGCATCATCAACGTCAGCAGGGACGTACTCGGTGTGCATGTCTCGTCACAGCCATGCGGCATCAAACGTACAATCCATTCGTGTCAAAGCTGTGTACAAAGTACATGTCTGACCTACAGCCGGCAGCGTAAACATAGTTCAACCTGCGTTCATATTTTCTAGCACGCCCAAAGGCTCCAACTCGTTCGCCATACATATGATGATGGTTCAGCAGCAAAAGCGACGCGGCAACCTCCCCCGCCAATCACAAACACACCATCCAGGGGTCGCACCGAGCTTCGATGGTGAAGTTATTGTAGACGGGATAGCTGCCTTGAACGGCGGCGATGATGGGGTCAAAGTACTGCCTGTTGAATCTGCCCGTCTCGCAGACGGAACACGTGCCAGCCAGGAAGCCATCGTAACGCGTCTTGTACGACAGGCGCCCGACGACGTTGTTGTTGGACGAGTCCTTTGCCTGAATCGTGAACGACTCCGGCATGACAACCCAGCTTTGGTGTTGCGTGCTCGTGCCATTCCCCGGTACGATGGGATTCTGGTTGAACCAGAGGCTGTTGACGCCGACGTCGCGGAGAGCCTTGATGAGAAGCAGCGTCATGTGCGTGTCCTCGTCAATCTGGACACCGAAGCAATCGAAGCTGATGCTGAAACCGTTGCCTTGAGCCGGTCCGCCGACGCATCCTCCCGTGTTCTTGTCCCAGACAAAGTGATTGATGAATGCCTGCCAAGTGTCCTGCCAGTTTATGAAGCGCGGGTTGACCGTCGTCGAAACCGACAGACTGCCGACTCGAGGCACCGGCGTGGGAGCAGCATGACCAGAAACCGTCGTCGGATACAGCGTCGCCGGCGGCTCCGAGAAGACTGAAGTGGACGGAGCGGCAGGGGATGTGGTCAGGGAGGTACGAGAACCCATGTCCTTGGGACGTGGAGGGGGCTTGTTGCTGCGGCTGCAGACGAAGGCGCTCCAGCAAACGGCGTCGTGGTTAACCGTCTTGTTGGTGGCTCCGCTCACGGGGCGGCCACGGTACGCCCAGCAGTGAAGCAACTGGCCACCTTCCTTGGGGCTAACGGCGTAGCCAGCCTTGAAGCCGTCGGGAGTGCCACCCTCAATGTAAGCAGTCCATACATGGCCGTTGGGCATGGTAGCCGTCACGCCAGTGGGCTCCCAGGGATACTTGCCGTCCTTGTACGGAACCTGGACAACCATGTCTGGAGCCTCGGGGTAGGTGTAGCCGGAACGAGGCCAGGTGATGTCTTGATACCAGTTCATCTGACGAGACGTGGACCAGTCTTCATGTTCCTTGTTGTCGCCGATGCCGCAATCGCACAGGACAAGGTCCTCCTTGGGGAATTTCTGCGCCATCGCCGCGGCTGTGAGGCCGACAGCAGCCAGGAGGCCAGCCTTGAGCTTGGACACCGTCATTCTAGCTTTGCGTTGAGAAGCTTGTCGTTCAGGCTTGCGTCGGAGTGGTTGGATAGGGTTGAGACAGAGGCGAGGAGTGAATGAATGTGTGAGGAGAGGGGAAAGGACAGCTCGGGTTCAAGAGATCAGGCGACGAAGGACGCTGAGAAGATATACCTCTGCTGTTACCCAGGAGGCCAGCAAGACAGTACTTGCTCGGGAAACACGGTCAGCGACGTTGAGGAAGGAGGGACGCCGTGAAGGAAGGTCCTCGCAACCACCAACAAGGGATGAACGGACGGTTCGGTGTAGCACCTGCGATTTTGCAGTCGCTCCTCTTGCCGAATTGACAATGAATCGCCTGATCTGGTGATCAAGGAAGGTGATGAGATGACGGCTTGTCTCGCCATTGTGACGTGACGCATTGGCGACCATCTTGAGAGGAAGGGCCCATGTGCCACCCACGCATTTGCCGTCCAAGGCAGGACCGCGGCAGTGACCACAGAGTACCGTCATGGATGAAATGTACTGTCGCTTCGTTTCCTAAGCTCGAGATACTGCTGGGGAGGACCTGACGGTATTTTGGCGCAAACTGAGCGAATCCAAGCCTGATTCCCATCACACCCACATCGGCAGTCACTTGACCTCGGCCAAGCCAGGCTTCCATCGATGGGATGGCTGCTTTGCCTCTCCCTTTGAGAATGTCGTCATCTCTGGCAGCAGGAGTACAGCTTGCCGCTGAAAATGGCCTCCACGCGTCACGTAATCCGGTTGAAGCCTCCATCGGCGACCAGATGCGAAACTTGGTGATACGCAAACCTTGAGAGTCATTTGTGTTCCGTTGACGGCAACGAGACATGTCGTTGGTGTACAAGTAATTACTGTACTGTGAAGTGACGGCAGCGGTCTGTATTGTACTGTATTACCTGCTCCAGCACATTGCCCAACCTGCTGCCCCACCTTGGCTTTTTCCCTGCCGTTGGCAACTCTCCAAATCCAAGCTTCTTGCCCAAAACATCGACAGTGCCATGCTTCGCCGCCAGCTCAATTTGACCGGGCTCCGCCGAGGGCGAGCTCCGCCGTCGGCCCGAACAGTAGCTGCGGGGGTGCGATGCCAGTCCTCGCAAGCTTCCCAGCATTCGCGCCTCGATCGCATCACCGCCAAGCTCCCCAAACGGCTGCAAAAGTACACCACTCGGCTGCGCAACGCACCCGTTTCTCACGTCGTCTCGTTTCTCATCTTACACGAACTCACGGCAATCGTGCCTCTCTTTGCTCTGTTCGCACTGTTTCACTACACTACTTACGTGCCCATCTCGTACATGACAGATCACTTCGGCGGTTACGTACAAAGCAGCATCGAAAAATTCGAAAGGTATTTTCGACGGAAGCGGTGGTTTGGCTTTGATCAGGAGGAGTCGCGCTCGAACCAGCCAGTCGATGGCGGACAGAGGTCGCACACGGACATGGTCATGGATAGGTGGAAGCGCGGCGAGGCCAAGTACGAGATACTCTTGGAAGTGGCGTTGGCATACGCCGTCACGAAAGCCTTGCTTCCCATCCGGATCATTGGAAGCGTTTCGGCAACGCCATGGTTTGCAGGCGTGCTGATTAGACTTAGGCGGGCGGTGACCCGAAAGCATTGAATATCCGGCACACGACGATGACAGTTATTCGTTCGATGTCACATCCCATCGTGCACCGCAGCCATCGTATTGCCCTCGTGACCAAACACTACCTGTAACGATCCCCTGCTGTGGGAGGGCAAGGGTGCGGGCCGGGCGGAAACCGCATGGGTAATTGTCTACTACTACTCCTCGAACACCCAGTTGTGCTGAACAGAATTCCACGCGGTGGTGCCGTTGGGGAACCACAACTTGATCTCTTTTTTGGCGTTCTCAACCGAGTCGGAACCGTGGCAGACGTTGCGGCCAACGTCGAGGGCGTAGTCACCACGGATGGTTCCGGGAGCAGAAGCCAGGGGGTTGGTGGCGCCGAGGAGAGCTGGGCCCTTAGCAAAAGTCAGGTAGCATAGTGAACGAGCAGAGTCTACTTACTGCGGCCAGTCTTCACAGCATCACGGCCCTCCCAGACCATGGCACAGATGGGTCCAGATGACATGTCTGGACAAGTGTCAGCTAACTGGTAGGATGAAAGGAGCTCAGCGTCGATGGGGGCGGGGGGGAAGCGTACACTTGACAAGACCAGGGAAGAAGGGTTTGCTCTTCAAGTCGGCATCTGGGACGAACGAGTCAGTAAACAGAACGATTCCGACCAGTCACACCAAACAACAAACTCACAGTGTGTCTCCAAATGGTCCTTGGAAGGCATGACGAGGTTGATGGCGACCAGCTTGAAGCTGAGGGGGTTGGCCGTTAGTTCAAGCCGTTGAATATATCCTCGATGAAACCTTACCCTCGGTTCTCGAAGCGGCTGATGATGGGAGCGATCAGACCACGCTGGAATCACTTCGTCAGTCCATCGTCTCCTCCATTGGAAGCCAGGTCGGGGCCAAGTCACCTGAACACCATCGGGCTTGATAGCGATGAAGCTATGGCAAGGTTAGCTGTCGAAAAATGGAGGGGTAAAAGGCGGGGTGGAGGGGTTCAGGAGGTCGTTCACTCACGTTTGCTCGGTAGTGGAACTCATGATGTGCGTTTTGGCGTTGTCTGAGGAGATTGGACGGATTGGGTTGGAGCTCGAAACTGGATTGGTATCCGGTGATGTGGACGAAGGAAAGGGAGAGGGTTGAAATCGCGGGGAGAAGAGAAAGTACCCTAGCAAAAGGCCAAGGAGGAGGGGGAAAATTCGAGGAGTTCCCGCAGCTCCGGTGTGCGGATTCCGGTGCCGCCGTTGGCCATTGGGATGCTCGAGGTGGGGTTCCGCCATGGTTAATTCCACCCGAAATTTGCCGCAAAAAAATTCACGTGCCGTACGGAGTGCGGCGTAGGTGTACTTAATTGTAACTGTGCAAGTATTACTGTAAGTAAGTAGGTCCTGTACAGTAAGTACTTGCACTTGAAAGAACACCATGCGTGAAGCTATCTATCTTTACCTACCTACTTAGGCGTACTGCGCACATGCACGAGTACGGAGCATTCCTACATGTACAGCTGTGCCGTCAAATCATATGCCGTCACACGTGCAGCAGATGGGCAGCACGGTTTTTCCAGCTAGCCTTCACTTTGCTGGTCCAGTGTGATGTGCGAAAGGGCGAGGTGCGCACTGGAATGGTTGAAACTGAAACGACCAAGATAGAAATACTTGTAACAAGGGCCGGTGGTGTTGGAATGGCAAGGCAAGGAAAACGCAGCATCCACAGACATCCAAGGACTGCCACACCTAGGTTTTGACGAACAGTTGCGATGCGGTGAGAGACTGAAACACATCAAGGGAAGGCAGCGATGATTGTCCACGCACGTCACGTGATCATGCGCACGTGACAGTAAGTAGTCTCTGAGCGTCTAAGTACTTACTTACTTATAAGTAAATACGGAGTACTTGTAATGCAAGTACAAGTACTTAACGCTCCGCATTATTATGGAGTACGGAGTACAGTTTACAATATAGGGCGACGTGGAGTATTAATAGAGCCGCCGGGTTATGTTAATACAAGAACAAATACGGAGTACGGAGTAAGTACTTGTACACCCACAGTACTTGCAAGTAATACATGCAAGCACAGCTACAATTGCGTACAGACTACGCCGTATGATCACTTGTAGGTATGAAGCAAGTATTTGTACGGAGTACAGTACTTGCAATGGTCAGGACGTGGATCTGGCCGATGCCATAGAATTGCCCCATCTTAATTTAGTGCATTCTCCTAATTGGTTTCTTGCTCGGAAATGGAGCGTAACAGGTAATATTATCAATAACACGGTAGAATGATGATCCATACAACCTGCCATCTGCCTGCTCTACCGAGTCCATGTAGTTAGTTGTAATTACATGCAACGCCAAACCTTCAGTCAGCACTAGGAACACTCCTAGTGCAATATCGAAAACTGGGATGGAGCAGAAGAGAACTTTAAAAAATATATACACATTTGTTCATTTCCTGGACGTCATCTGACTGGCGATCCGGAGTTGTGCTTGCTCCAATCTCATCGCTCAGCGATGGCGCGGTATTACCCACGTGCTTGATGATCACACGGCCCGGTGGAGAATCGCCTGCTCAAATAATACATGTGTCTGCGCTAATATGTGCTTCTCCAAACTATTATAGTTCCACCAGATCCGTCTATTCCCTGACTCTAATGACTGGTGATGGAGTCGCGACTAAAGATGTCGTGTTTCCTTCGTCAACCCTCGCAATGGCCTAACGCCAACAAGGGAACTAGCTCAGTAGCCGGCAATGGAGGAACTATTTTTGCTTTCTTAATGAATCATCAATCATTTATTCCAGGCTTGAGCAAAACCAGTGGTCTCGGGTTTCTTTGGCTGTCGTCTTATATAAATACCAGCGAGGAAGGTATGTACATACTCATCGTTGCCGTCAAAGAATCACCACTGCAGTGGGAGGAGCAAGTCGCCGACTCGGACACTCAGACGCAACACAGAAAACACGCTTCAGAGTATGTCGACACATGCAAAGGCAATTTCGCAGCGCGAGGAGAACACTCATAATGTAGCAGATACACCTCCGAACATGTCCACGCATCGTGACGCTACGAGCCCGAAGCGGTGCGGCGAGCAGCCGCCGCCTTATTCTAGCCATGACGGTACCACGTCGGTCATCAGATCAGGCTTCGTGCTCGAGTCGCACAGCAGAGTCGAATACGGCGGTAAAATGCACCCGCTGATAGCGGCTGCGTACCACAATCGCACTAAGAGTCCGCTCTGTCGCCTCCCGGACGGCGCTCTGCTCCGACTCCTCCAGCTCGTCGACCGAGTGACTCTCGAATGTCTTCGTCGCTGCAGCCGCGTCTTTCTTCGCCTTTCTCCGGGCGCCTATAGCCACGTCAAGGACATCGGGTTGTCCAAAGGCTGGAAACGACCCCAACCTGAGGAGCGAGAAGGCTTGCTAGCCTTGCTATCCCGAGATGAATACTGCAGCGATTGCCTGTTGGCCCGCAACGCAAATGACTGGCAAGAGAGGGTCCGGAGAACGACTCAAATCTACCTCCACTGCTCCGGCTGTCAAGCAGATCACCCTGCCTGTCTCTTCTCGGCCTCGCAGCGCCGAAACCCACCCGCCGTCCGGATCTGCATTGGGCATGAAGGATTTGTACAACTGTGCGAGCATAGGTCGGTACCATGGTCGTACGTGGCAGCCTGGGCGAGGCACTCGACGTCCACGCTCAAAGTCATCGGGCGATGCCTTTGCAGCAGTCATGTGCAAGCCTGTAGGAAGCATCGTCGCTTTTTTGGGCTCGGCCCCCCTCGCACTCGCCTGCCTTTCTACCCGGCCATCATTTTAGGACGGGGTGAGGAGGAAACAAAGGAGGGGAAGACGGTGTACTTGGATTTGTCATTGATCTGGTTGACCGAAGTTCGGATTCCGATGACACCACAGGGGGTCTTCCGGCCGGAAGATTTCTTCCAACACATCCGAAGGCTACGCAAGCAAGGGGCACAGTATATCTGCCCCCAGCTCAGTCCCGGACAGATGCCCGGGTCCCGGTTGTTTGACCCAACCCGCTGCGATTGTCTTGAATACGAAGGTCGGGAGCAAACCGGCTGGCCTCGTCCTCCCACCAAATGGCGGGAGCGGTCAGGCTGTCGTGCCAATCCGGCACTCGGCCTTCGGCTAAGAAGCCAGGCAGAGGATGAGCCGAAACATTTCCGACGCAGCTTGATATACAAATCACTTCAGCACTGCTACGTCACCGTGACGCAGGACTCGCCAGACAAGGACGGTCGTATTCTAGGTCCCGTGGCCAGGACCGATGTCGGACTCTGCAACGACAGCACAAACTGCGTTCAAATCCGGCACATTAACACGATTAAAATAGAATACACTGATGGCACGCTTGGGCCTATGAACCATGGATGGTACCACAGTCTTGATCCTCGATCTTATGGTCTTACGGCCGACGGGGACGGTTATGCCGTCTACTGGTGCAAGTCCAACAGCTGCAGAAACTACCACCGGTATACAAAATCTCGGCTAAGCCCATTCATCAAGCAAGGTCACTACACACGCAGCTGTCCACTTTGAGGGGGGCCTTTGGTGCAAGGATAAACAAGGCTGGAGCCTCGCCCTAGACGAGCAGCGCGGCGGTTGTGAGCGTCCGATTGGAGGCACGGGAGCAGTCGGGTTTCTCAGTCGCCATGGGGCTGTGTGCAAGAGCCGGAATGAATGGATGGAGGAAATTTGGCCGATTCGACCGTCCGGCATGGAAATTTCTGACTAGCTCCCTACTTGACGGAGGTTTACTGGATCAACAACGGTTTGGATATCAGCAACAGCTGTGCATCATGGCCATGGCAGCACGTTGTGCCGAGCGTGCAGAGTCAGAACTTGGTCGTGGAGGCGAGACGACAACAAAACAAAGAGCAGAAACAGCCAAGCATTGCAAGGAAGACGGAGTCATGTTCCTGTGATGATCTACGCAATCACTTCGGCATGATGATTCCACTCCTCTCGCAATCCGGTTATACGCCCTAGTTTTGACGTATTCTATGTGAATTCAATGTTTGAATCATGTATGTGTGAAATTGAGATTAGGGCTGGGTGCCTTGTATCCAAGTGACCAACACTTTCTTCGCCTGGAGCCAAGGTTTCACTTACCTTGTTCTTTCCTGAAACGATATTTCCGTGCACTTGCCGCGAAATTTTCTCAAGTCTCCGGGGCTTGAATTTTCATCCACGTGCCTCTACGTCAAGGAGCACTCGGTCCTTCCTTGTTTAGTTCAAAGAAGGCGTTCCTGTTCCAAATAGTCAGGAGCGTCAACATTAGGCGAGGAAGTCGCAGGTCGCCGCGTAGATATAAAAACCCGAAGCCTTCCCCAACGCGCGGTTTTCATTTTGAAAGGTCGAGCCACTAACACACACACACACACACTAACTTTGTTCAAGGACGACGACTACGACGACGACGACGACGACGACGACGACGACGATGCCGACGGTGTGGGAGGTGCTTGGCGGCATTGCCGCCATCTTTGGCGTAGTGGGTTTTATCGCCCACTGGGGGTGCCGTTTTTGGTTCCGCCACTTCCGCCGCATCCACGCTCGGCCCGGCACTGGCCACGCCTCCGGCGACGGCATCGACCTTGAGGCCGCCGTCCTGGCCTCTGGACCCCCTGCCCCATCCATACCCCCTCCCGTCGCCATCCCTCCGTTGAACCTCTTCCCCCCTCCCGCTGCCCCCTCCGCTGCCCCCGCCGTCACTGCCCCCGCCGTCGCCGCCGTCACTGCCCTCTCTGAGGTGCAGCCGGACGTCCTCCGAGGCCGTCAACCTTCGGGACGAAAAGAGAGCGAGGTAGAAGTTTAGTTTTGTTTCCTAATTCATCTCGCCCTGCGGGCGCTCGTTTTCGGTGGCTGGTATTTGCTTTCCATGGTGCTGCGTAATGTGTGTGATGTAGAATTTCCGACACAAACAGCCCATCAGCCACCGTTCAAAACAGCGTCTTTAGGCCCGTGAGGTTCCGGAATTGATGTACACTAAACAGAAATCCTAAGAGGCACGAATGAATTATCCGAAGCCCACTACTGCAATGATCTTAAATGGTCACAGTGGATGGGAAACCAGCCTGTCTATTGGACGGTAGGGTCGAGGCTTCTGCGATGGCAAAGCAGAAGTTGTTACACCTACAGCACGCGTCGCGAGATTTCATCAAGGGCCTTGGCGAATAGCATCTCGAGGGCCCTTGGCGGTATCGGGGAGCACCTCAACCAAACCAACCACTCTATTAAACCTCCAACTTTATGTTGAACCTCCAACTTGATTCCTCAAACCAACCATTCCATTGGTGAAACCTTTAGGATCAATTCACCCGGTTTTCCTCTTGCGCACCCCTCAAACCACCTGAGAACGATGCTATTGCTGAAAGGTTGATAGACACCACCACTTGCCGCCCAACCGGAAGGGCCAGAACAAATGCCACTGGCGGTGACCATTCCCAGCATATCCAAACTGGTTGACCTGGTTTCCCAGATGGAGATCTTGTCAGCTTCACAAGTTAGTTTGAATGCAAACCTGGCAGCGTGCTAGATATACAGTTGGTGAACATACCTGGTCGTTTGGAATTGAGGAAGCTCTCTTTGCCGTTTTGGTAAAAGAAGATTGAAGGTAAAATGGCATACCACAATTGTAAAGATTGGAAAAAGGTTTTTTCAAAGATAGAAGAATTGCACACAAACACACACAGGGACACACACTAGCATTGTAGGAGTAGGACTGACCGGATAAAGTTTTTATGTTTTGGCTGGCCGTAATCGTTTTTCTTGGACTACCCAGATAAATGGGGACGTCAAGATAGATTTCGGAGACAGACAGCAAGTGTTGAAGACGGACAGTAGATCTTGACGACAGACAGTGGATCTTGAAGTCGGACGACGGATCTTAGAGACAGACGGCGGATCTTAGCGACGGACGGCGGATCTTAGAGATGGACGGTGGATCTTAGAGACGGACGGTGGATCTTAAAGACGGACGACGGATCTTAGAGACGGACGGCGGATCTTAGAGACGGACGGTGGATCTTGAAAACGGACAGTAGATCTTGATGATAGACAGTGGATCTTGACGTCGGACGGCGGATCC
Organism: Drechmeria coniospora; assembly: GCF_001625195.1. Classification (NCBI taxonomy): domain Eukaryota; kingdom Fungi; phylum Ascomycota; class Sordariomycetes; order Hypocreales; family Ophiocordycipitaceae; genus Drechmeria; species Drechmeria coniospora. Next base: position 10,591,963 of record NC_054389.1, on the reverse strand, counting down.
TGGAGACGGACAGCGGATCTTGGAGACGGATGGTGAGGGGATGCTTGATATGACGGGGAAATGAAAAATTCCAATGCAGGCGCCATATAGCGATATGCGCAGTATAGACCGGCAGTGACGGCCCGGCAATAGCGGCAGCGCAACAAAGTTGTTCGCCAGAAGGGCCGTCCCTGAAGCCTGTCGGTTTCGTACCGCCATTTCTTAATATGCCGAGAGTGGGGTCGGGATCGGACCAGCGGTTCCTATTCGGATGGCGGGCGGCAGCAGCATGATATGGGGCGGCAACGGCTCGGCGGGCAAGAGGGGTATGGACAAGACGGTGAGTGGGATGGTAGGGCCACTGGCAGCAGCATCAGAGGCGGTGGTGGCAGCGGTTCAAATCCTGTCACCAGTGGGTGAGAAAGCCAACGCCTCCCTAGAGTGAGCCAAATGGCCCTCTCGACCCCAAGAATATCAAGGGTCGGCCGAATGAGCCGTTGTCGTTGTCGTCGTTAGCAGCGCCGCGTTGCCAGAATGACGGTATGAACGGTGCGAGCTGAATTGAATAGTATCAGTCCCGGAGGTATGACCAACAAAGGTAAACGAAACTCGGGATTGGATTTGATCATTTGGGACTTCTCAACCGAGGAGAACTTCCGGCTTGCCCACCTTTGGTCCCCTGTGTCGGCACTGCCCCCCGGTAGCTTTGAGCAGCGAAAGGGAGGTGCTCTGGCTGGCGAGGGCCGCACGCGGTTTCCTCAGGGGAACTGAGAAATTAGGAGACGTTGCAGCCCCAAAAACGCCAAGATCTTTGAATGAAGCTCGAAATTGGCCATGATAGAAGCAAGTGCGTACGCTCCTGGCCGTCTCAGACTTCAGGCAAAGAGGTGAATATTCTGAATCACCATGCTGTACATCGTGGGCAACGCATATCGTGGTCTGTCAAGGCTGCGTCACGGGCTTGACTGGCAGCCTCAACCGCAATAGCGGCATGTTGTGAAGCCATTCATTTTGGCAATTGTTGGATGTTGGCACATCTGGCGGGTTGGACAGAGGGGAGGCGAGAGTGTGTGGTAGGTATTGCGGCAGATTGAGCAGCTAAGTGAGAACCGTCAGCGACAAGGTAAACAGATCGGCAAAGAGCAAGAGGGTGGAGGTATACCTGCTGCAGACAGCATTGGGAGTACCTCGATGTTGCCACATCTGTTCAACACTGTCACGCAGACGTCGGCGAGTAAATGGAACAGCGCAGAGCGCGAAAGACTCAAAAATTATGCAAAAACGACGACGGATCGTGGAGCAGTCGGTCGGTAGAATGGACAGTAGACGGCCCGTGGCCAGCTGTGGTGGCTTGGGCGTTGCTGGCAAGCTTCGTTGATGAATGGTCGAAATGAGGAGTGCGTAAACAAGTAGACGTAAAGATAACTCCTGCATCGGTAAAGTCCAGTGTCCTCCGCAACAATAAGTAGAAATGAAACTATTATTGTTCGCATCAGGAACAGAGTGGGAGCAAGGTTGCAAGACTGAAGACTCGGGGAACCACAGATTCTTCAAGAGCTGGGATGGTCCCTCGCTTTCAAATCTGTGCCCAGTTTGGAAGCGACGTGGTTGAGAGCTGGTGATTTCCAAGGCAGGAAGGCAGGGGAAAACATGGTAAAATAGGCAAGGCGGTCCTGCAGCGTTCTTCACGTATTCCCGCCTCTTCACGGCAAGTGCCAACTGGATGTTCGGCTTGTCCCTGAGGCGTAGTTAGGTATATTTGCATCACGAATCCCCCCTCGCCCACCCTCCTGCCCGCCCTCCAACCCCCTTGATCAAGAATATCCTGCCATATGGCAGGCACGTACGACTGGCCGTTCCTTGGCGTCGCCATATTTTCACACGTAGCAGGAGCAAGTAGGCACTGTGCTTCCTTCTTGGTCGGCAACACCAGAGCTGCTTCCCTGCTTTGGAGAAGGCTTCTCGTTACTAGCTCTGGGCAGCAATGTTCAAGCAGTATGTACATCATGCATGTACTATGATGACGCTTAATTACGTAGCTGTGAACGTAACGCGCCTGCCCTTATCAGCACCAATTTGTCGGTCAGGCATTCTGGATCAAGACGGCAAGAAGACTGCCATAGATTCGAATATCCTACGTATTTCTTGACAGCGACATTGTAGGGATAGCTGCATGGCATTCACGGTAAAAGCAACAGCACTGGCGTCACCCGAATTGCGTCTACGTCCACCACGGTGGGCAGTGCAGAACACATGGGCTTGCAGATCGTGGCCAGACTGGTTTGGGAAATGAGGGGGGAGAGTCGCTGGGCGGCGGTGTGATGCTATGCCGAGTGTCAGCAGGAGAGGACCAAGAGCGCCAGGAAAAAGAAGAGATGTGCGCCGTCCTCCGAGGTGCTAGTCGGATGACTCAGAAATGATTCCGGCGATGATATTGTCGATGGCTAGTTGGCATCTGTCTTGATGTCTTCGTCTTGAACACGCAGACCGCTTCGGGCTCCAACCCTTCTGGGTTCAAAAGAGAGACCAAGGCTGCCAACAAGCAGATGACGGCAGTTCAGCTGCCTGGGTTTTCCAACCCTCTGTGTGCCTCGTCACTCTCATCCTTTGCTATGTTATCGATATGATAGATGTACGCTGTGGTGCAGGCAGGAGCGATGAACTCGCGTCAGAATAAGCGGTATCGGCACTCCACTTTGTCAAGCCACAGATGATCCATTTTTTGGTGGCCATTTAATAGGTCACGGTGGCTGGATAACGGCCACTGTGTGTACTTCCGAGTAGGTATACTCCGTATTACTAGGTAGTAATAATACCAGTAGGCAATTGCTGGCAGCAAGCAGACAGACTTGCGGGGTGGGGCCCGGTGTTCAGGTGTCAGTATTACTCCGTGCAAGATAGGAGCCCCTCAACGAGAGCAACTTCCAGTTGACTCCTGATTCTTGACCCCCGACTGTTTGGCTTGCCTCTACGCAGGTGACTCAACTCTGTTGTGCCCAATCGGCGACACCGCACCCTCGCCGAACGTTGACTCAACCGCAGCCCTTAAATTGGTCTGCTGGTGATGCTCTCGTTTTTTGTTGCCCTTCACTCCCCACAATCCCTCCTCGGCAGCTCCTCTGAATGAACTTGCTGCGTCGTCTGTCTCGATCCAGGTTCTCGATTTCCGTCACCACCAACGCCCGTGCCGCCAGTTCTTACAGAAAATACCCCTCCCTCGCCGTCGTCGCCATGGAGTCGTTGAAAATTCACAACTCCCTCAAGCCGGGCGCTCCCGTCCCTTTCGTCCCCATCGAGCCCGGCAAGGTCTCGTGGTACGTCTGCGGGCCGACCGTCTACGACAAGAGTCACCTGGGCCACGCACGCAACTATGTCTCGACCGATATTATTCGGCGCATTTTAATGCATTATTTTGGCTTCAGCGTCAAGTTCGTCATGAACATGACCGATGTCGACGACAAGGTAGCCATCGCGGCCCCGTCCCGTCGCGTCACAGCATTTTCTCGGCGCTAACAAGGATTGGTTCAGATCATCATCAAGGCGAGACGGCAACGGCTACTCGAGCTCGAGAAGAACAAGACATATTCCAACGATGATCTGAGAAAATTGGCTCTGGCTGCCTTCAAGGCATATGCCGCGAGCAGTCTGCCGCTGCTGTCGGGGGATGGGGCCGATCTGGACGAGACCAACTACGCTGCGCGACGAGACGCTGCCTATGGCAAGGTTCTGTCCGGGCATGCCCTCTGCGGCGAGGGCAAACCTGGCGATGCAGAGGCCAAGGTCAAGATGCACATCGGCAACATGGATGCCGCAGCCAACGGTCTGCAGGAGGGTGCCATATTCCCCGGCGCCGACGAGATTCTTCTACCCTACCTCGACTCCCTATACAAGGAGACGATCGACACCCGAGACCAGACCATCTTCACGGATCTCACCAAGAGCATGGAGGCACTCTTCACCGAGGACATGGATAACCTCAACGTGATGCGCCCCGACGTGATCACGAGAGTGACCGAGTACGTCCCTCAGATTGTTCGGTTCGTCGAGCGAGTCGTGGAGAAGGGCTTCGCGTACGAGGCTGAGGGCTCCGTCTACTTTGACATTACGGCGTTCGAAAAGGCCGGAAACACGTACGCTCGGCTGCGGCCGGACAGCAAGAACGACAAGTCCCTCCAGGAGGAGGGCGAAGGCTCGCTCTCCAAGAACTTGGGTGGCAAGCGTGGCGCCGGCGACTTTGCGCTGTGGAAAAAGTCCAAGGCCGGCGAGCCATTTTGGTCCAGTCCGTGGGGCGAGGGACGACCTGGATGGCACATCGAGTGCTCCGTCATGGCCTCGGACATTTTGGGCTCGCGGATGGACATTCACTCGGGCGGCATCGACCTCGCCTTCCCCCACCACGACAACGAGCTGGCGCAGAGCGAGGCCTACTTCTGCGAGCACGGCAAGGGCGAGCACACCTGGGTCAACTACTTTCTGCACATGGGTCACCTGTCCATTTCGGGCTCCAAAATGTCCAAGTCCCTCAAGAACTTTCAGACGATCCAAGACGCCCTCTCGGCCAACTACACGGCCAGAAGCATGCGAATCGTCTTCTTGATGGGCAAGTGGAACGACGGAGTTGAGATCTCCCCCGACATGCGAGCGCAGTCGGACAACTGGGAGAGCACGATTAGCGTAGGTTCCCTGCCGCCAAGCGCGACAACTGCTGGTGGCTAACCCGTCTCCTGCAGAACTTTTTCACCAATACGAAATCATGGCTTGCCGAGGCGGAGGCCGTCACCGACGGCGTCAAGTCTTTGTCCATCGGCGAAGGCAAGTTGGCCACCGGCCTCCTCGCCGATCTTGAGCAAGCGAAGAAGGAGGTGGAGGGGGCGCTGCTCAACTCTTTCGACACACCGAGGGCCATGCTCGTCATCCTGAAGCTCGTAAACTCGACCAACGCATACCTCAAGGATAATAAAGACACGGACCTCGCTGAAGTGGAAGCCATCGCCAGGTGGATCACCAAGATGGTTGGCATATTTGGACTGGACGCCAACGCCAACGCCCCTTACGACGGTCTAGGATGGGCGTCAGCCATTTCGGCCAACGTAGACCCGAAGACGGCGATCGGTCCGTACGCGGCCGTGTTTGACCGTGTCAAGGCCGACGTGACGAAACTGTCGCTGCCCGGTGACGCCATCCCCACCCTCCTCGGCCGGGACCCTGCCAAGGAGTTTGCGTCGGTCGCCTCCAGCGGCTCGCGCGACATGGAAAAGCTCGCGCTGCCTTACCTACGCGCCGTGTCCCAGATTCGCGACGAGCTTCGCCGGGTCGTTGGTGCGCAATCGCCACAGGTCAAAAAGGAGATTCTGGTCATCACCGACCGGATCCGCGACCACGATCTCACCAATCTCGGCGTGTACCTCGACGACCGGCCGGACAACCAGCCGTCCCTGATCAAGTTCATCCCCGCGGCAGAGCTCATCGCGGCCCGCGAGGAGAAGGCGGCGCGGGAGGCGGAGAAGGCAAGGAAGAAGGAAGAGATGAGACTGGCTCGGGAGAAGGTCGAGCAGGAGGCCAAGGAAAAGGCCAAGATCCCGCCAGAAGAGCTGTTCAAGAAGGACGAGCGCTACGGTGCCTGGGACGAGCAGGGTCTGCCAACGAAGATGAAGGACGGAAGCGAGGTGCCGAAGAGCCAGATGAAGTCGTTGAAGAAGTTGTGGGACAAGCAAAAAAAGGTGCACGACGACCTCAAGGCCAAGGGAGGGTTGTAGCGGGGACGGATAATCACTGGCGTCTTGATTCATGTAGAAGCTACATACAAAGGGAATGAATGCATTGCGTGAATGGGTATTAATCTAAGTACACCGTATGCGATCATGAGCCAAACAGAAAACCATAAAACATCATAGCAATAAAACAAAGAAGCTGGCCAGAAGCAGGAATGCCTCACACCAGCGACAATGATGGGAGGAAATTTGTTGAAGTGAAAGAACATGCATGGCAAGACGTCATCAGTTTGACAGTTAGTTAGTCAGTCGAGTTCATTGATTGGTTGATTTCATGGATGATTGATGTCGTCTACGGAGTACTTACTGAGGGCAAAAAGAAAAAAATGATCTCCGATGCGGGGAATCGAACCCCGATCCTTGCGGTGCTTACAGGTGATAAACCTTGAAAGCGCAATATCATAGCCACTAGACCACACCGGATGTGGACAGCCAACCATGTCTCGGATGAACCGTTACTGGCTTGGTTGGAATCCTGAGCAATTAGTTTAGGTTATCAAGATACCATGGTACTTGAGCCCTCCCCGCTTCACCACAAAGCGCTCTTGTGCACTTCAAACGCACGTAGGAGGGGCGCCAAACTTCATCAAGTGATCGAATGGTCATTATTAGTAGTATCCCTGACATGCAAGTGGACGAAGATGACGTGCAATGTATGCATGGATACATCGTAGGCGCGGGTTGATGGTTGGGCTGCCAGGTGCCTTCAGCGTAAGTATATGTTAAATATACACTACAGTAGGGATAAGTGATGCACATATTAGTACTTAATATTAGTGTGCAGGGTAACAGTAATACAGTGACAAGTCCAGGTAACCAGCTGGCAACAGGTCCCCCACATCACCCAACAACGTGGTTGGGCCACTCCCATTTACCAGCTGCGCAACCCCCGCCATCCGCCATCGGCCCGTCACCTCCAACTACCGCCCACTACTCGGCATCATCGTCGTCGGCATCGTCGTCGGCATCGTCGTCGGGCCTTCTTCCCCTGCCTCGCAAACCACACGCAAACGAAGCCAACCTTTCGTTAGCCCATCCGCCCCTGCCTCTCTGGCTGCCTGCCTGCCATGGCGCAGTCGACGGCGCACAGACGCCTCCTCCAGGAATACCGCGGCCTGACCAACAACCCCCCGGAAGGCATCACGGCCGGCCCCGTCTCCGAGGACGACCTGCTGCACTGGGAGTGCCTCATCCAAGGCCCTGAGGGTACTCCCTTCGAGGGCGGCGTCTTCCCCGCGGAGCTCCGCTTCCCAAAGGACTACCCTCTCGCGCCGCCGTCGATGAAGTTTCTCGCCGATGTGTGGCACCCAAACGGTAAACCGTCCTTGCCTCGCTCCCTCTCCCCCTCGTATGCTTCTCGCCGTCGAGCGTGCAAATCCATTTCCGCACGCTGACGCCCAGGCCTCTTCTAGTCTACCCCAGCGGTCTCGTCTGCATCTCCATCCTCCACCCTCCTGGCGATGACCCCAACCACTACGAGCACGCGTCCGAACGCTGGTCGCCGATCCAGTCCGTTGAGAAGATACTCATCTCCGTCATGAGCATGCTCGCCGAGCCGAACGACGAGAGCCCCGCCAACGTCGAGGCTGCCAAGATGTGGCGCGAGCGGAGAGCCGAGTATGAAAGCAGAGTCCGCGACGGCGTTCGACGCCTGCTCGGATTGTAGGGAGCCGGCGCCACTGTGTCGTGACGTGACCGGGCGATGCGTGCGCGGGCGTGTGAAATGCGAAAGGAGTTGCGTGGCGTGTCGGCATTGGGCTTTGGGCTTTGGGCTTTGGCTATCGTACCGGCGGTGGTGGTGTGACATAGTGGGGGTTGGGCTTCTTCATTCATGGTGTTTGTTCAGTCAACTGTACAGAGTACGTCATTTCATCATCCCTAGACATGCATATATTCACACGGCGCTTTCATGCTTCTTGTCTACCTCCTAAACCTCGTGCCCGTTCTCGGCATCTCAAAGCCCGTTCTCGGCCTTGAACTTGTCCCAGCTCTCGTTGAGGGTGCTGAAGACGACGCCGGCAATGAGCCGGACTTCGGTGCTCGCGTCTTGTGGAAGCTGGCGGCGGTCAGCAGAGAACGCATGCATCCGTCAGCGTCCGTCGTGGTCAAAGATCATCGTACCTTGTCTGGGTGCGTTTTGGCAATGGCCTTCATGTACGAAATCTTGACCTTGTTCGCCATGACGAGCTCGTGCAGCCCAACGCTCTTCCACCCGCTGTTCTCCCAAAGCACCTTGTCGAGGCTGCCCAGCAGGGCTCGAAGGTTGTCCCTCTTTCCGTCCCGCCAGGCAGCCACTCGGGCGTCGATCTTGTCGGTGAGGGCAAACCTCTCGTCGTCGTCCTTCGCCGCCGCCTCATTCGCCTCGCGGAGCCGCGTGACAGCCTCGGAGCTCTTCTGGGACGCCGCAGCAGAGGGCTTCGGCCTGGGCTTCGCCGTCGGCTTCGGCGCGGCCTTGGCCGGCTTTGGCGCGAGCGCATCCTGGCATCGCTGTCGACCCTTGACCGCCGTCGATCCGCCCGCGCCAGCCTCGACGCATTGCTGCCAGACGGCACCGGCTTCGGCCCACTTCTCCATCTGCTCCAGAGCTTCGGCTTTGCGGCTCAGCGCCTTGCCGTAGAGCTCCTTCATGTCCTTCTTCTCTTCCTCGCCGTCGTTTCCCTGCACGCTCACGCCTTCCCCTTGCCCTTTCCCGGGCCCGATGATCTTGAGGGCGTCGTCGGCATCGGACACGGCCTGCTTCGGCTCCCCCGTTTTCAACGCCGTCAGCGCTCGGTTGGTGAGCAGGACGATCATCAAGGGGTGGGCAGGAGGGATAGACGACATCGAGGATGTGTAAGACGAATGGGCCATGGCGTAGTCGCCACGCTTGAAATGCGCCGTCCCCATCAGTCGATGCTTCGCAGAACTCTGCAGGGCGGAAGGGTCGACTGCCGGCACTTGGCGCGCCGGTGGCGGCCTCGTGCGACTTGCGGCGGCGGCTAGTGTAGTTTGCGGCTGTCCATTCTGGCGTGCGAGCGGCTGTGGTTGTGCGCGTGCCGGACGATGGGCAACCGGCTCGTGCGCTTTGGGGGCCTCCGACGTGAAGATCAGATCGGGCACCGACTCCCGTCTGCTCGCCTCGGGCTCGGACGGAGGAGCCGCCTTCTTCCTCCTGCTTGCGCTGACGTGCGGGGCGAAGCTGTCGTCGTCCGATCCGAGCCTGTCGAGTCTGGATCTCGCCCCGGCCGTGACAGGGGACGTGGAGTGCTGCTGCCAGCGCGGTGCCGACCTGCTCCGGGCCTGGCTGCCCGACGACGGGGCTAGCAAGGGCCGGTTGTTGGGGCGGCTCGGCCTTGATCTGGCGGCCGCCTCGAGGACGAGGGCCTCGTCGGTGGCTTGCGAGCTCATCTGCCTCGACTCATGCGCACGAGCGTCGCGCATCCACTTGGGCTCGCTTGGGTCCCCTCCTTCGTGATGAAAGTCGGCGACGGCCCGTTGCATCTTCTTCTGGCCCGTCTTCCACAGCGAGTTGGCCGTCTTGAACAGGCTGCTCCCCACCGCAGCGGCGGACTTGGTAAAGTCGGCGGCGGCCCCTTGCTCGAGCAGGCTTGAGCTGCGGCCCCGAGTGTGGGATGAGGCTCCGGCCTGTGACTTTGCTTTCGACTTTCGGTGTGCGTCGTCCAAGAGCCAGTTGGCGGCGGCCTCGACGTTGAGTCCGCCGCCGCTCCTGGCCAGGCCTTGCCTCGCCTGCTCGAGGGTGAAGCCGTAGTCGAGGAGCTCCGCGATGGCTCTATCCGTCTCCTTGTCCGCTCCCGGTTTGCTTCCCCGTCTCGCATTTTCGGACGAGCCGGGGCCTGCGTTCTTGGTGGCCGGTCCGGGGTCGGGCAGTGCCGCCTGCTGCTGCTTCTTTCGAACCTCGTCTACCGGTCTCGCAAGATCGCCCAGGAAGTCATCATCTTCGGCCGCGTTCGGCGGTGCCGGCACGGGCGGGGCACTGCCGGGTTTGAGCTCGTTTAGGCCGAAAGGATCGTCATCCTCGGCGGCGAAGCTGTTGCCGCTGGACCCCGTCGCCGAACCCCAGGCCTTGGGATGGGTCGAGCTTCGTGCGTCGCTCCCCGGCGTCGACGTCTTGGAAGATTCGGGCGGCGGGTGGAGGGTCGGCTTGTCGACCTTGGTGCCTTTTTGGAAGTTTGCAAGCAGGTCGTCATCCGCCTTCTTGGCTCCGTTGGGGACCACGGTCGACTGGAAGCTCGGACTCGGCGTGAAGGGGCGCGAGCCCAAGGCATCCAACTGCTGCCCGCTCCCAAACTGGGCCTCCGCCTGTTTCCTCTGCTCCTCCGCCTTTTTCCTCTTGTCGGCCTCGAGCTGGGCTTGCCGTTCGGCGAGCGTCAGGCTCTGCGGCGTCTTTGCGGGCACGAAGCTCAACAAATGGCTGAAGCTGTCCTGGTCCGACTTTGGAGGCGGTGGCCTCGACGGCGAGCCAGCCGAGCCTTGTGCAGGCAATGGCGTATTGCGACCAGAGGCCAGGGGGGATGGCGTTGGACGCAGCGGCGGATACGACGGGTTCGCGCTGGATTTGGGCTCAAGGCCCGAGCCCAAGGCCGAGCCTGAGGGTTTGGACCAATCGATGGCCGAGAGATCGTCCATGGTTGAAGGAGTGTCGTCGACCAGAGCCGTCAATCATTCGCTGAGTGTGATCAAGTCATTGCGTGCCGTGAGCGTCGTCGGGTGGTTCGTGGGGTAGGTGGTGGTAGTATTTCGTAGGTAAGAAGGCAGCACGTAAGTATTGTGTTGGCAGCAGGTTATTACTGCAGGTGGGATACTAACGAAGTATGCGAACTCCAGTGCCTTGGCCTGCACTGGCTTGGTCCTTCACTGCACAGCACTGTAGTAATACTGGTACCTGTACCGGATAAAGGCACATATTGTACAACAAGTATTAAGTAATACGGGATACGGATGGATACGTTACGATCAATGGACGAGCCAATCCCGAGCTTGGAGTCTCGACTCCTGCTACTTGTACTCCAAACATGTATACATGCATGTATCAGTACCTACGAGCACATGTCTCCGTACAAGTGCTCGTAGGTAGGTGTACTTGTTACAGTAAGTACATACTACCACAGGACGGCAAAGCCAACAGTACGCATGAGGCTGACTTGACTTGTTGCTTGTGGCTGCTACTGTGGCGAAGGCGGTTTCAAGGTCACATGACCGCACGCAAACAGCTGGCTGGTGCAAAAGCAGCTGCTACCCTGTATTAGTTCCGCGACCAGTAGTGAGCCATGTACTGCTGGACGGAAACGAGTACGAGGAATGAATCCTATTCCATTTACCATGCTTCATTTCCTTGTCCGTAGGGCCTATATACTTACACTCGCAATCTTGCTGCCAGACCCAGATGCTGTTTTTGGATGGTGTCATGGCATTCGAACGTTCATGTGGTCGGCAAGAGACTAGCGGAGCAGAGGACAATAAGGCACGGAGTGTTTCATGACTATCTCGAGGCATAGCACGCCTGGGTCGGAAAGTTCAAGAATTGCGCCATCGACGTGAAAGAGCACGACTACAGAGATGGAATAGCACTGACATCGAGGCATTCGTTGCATATTCTTTGCGGTATATTCCTCAGCTCAGCAATGGCACGATTCGTTGAGCAGTCGGTCCTGCTCGTGCCTTGGCCCTTGGTTCGGCGCGATACGTACTCCGTACTCCGTACAGTATCTGCAAAATACTTGTAGGGGTACCTAGTAATAGTTATACTCCGTCCCTGTAGTACAATAATGCCATTTTACAGTACGTCAAAGTCTACCTAGTAATTTGTTCGCAATAACTAGGTGTATTTCGATTGATGACTATTATTTCCTGCAGCACCCTTATTTATAAATACCTTGTATTCCATGTATGCACTTACAGTACGGAATAGGTACGAGTACAGTCATACTCTGTACTGTGCAGTACTGCACGTACCTTCTCCGCAGACCGAGCTCCGCTCGTACCGGCAATACAACTACTGTAAGTACTTAAGCACTTGCTGTATTGTTACTCGGTACTCGGTACTCCATACTCTGTAATTATATTCACGGAGTACGGAGTGCTTGTACGGAGTACACGGTGCTGTACTTGCACACGAGTACTCCGTATGGAGGATAACATTACTTACAGTACTCCGTACATACTCTATACTGGTATGTACAGTACTCCGTATGTACTTGTGCATCTACAACTAGTACCTACTACTTACATGTACACCTACTTGTACAAGTAAGTCTTCAGTACAGTACGGAGTACCTGACGGCAGGTCGAAATACTGCTTACTTACTCCTCCAGTACAACTGGTTGTGTTATATGCACAAATACACCCAAGTACTCACAATTACAGTATTAATTACTTACTCCGTACACGTACGGCAATACTGCGCCCAGTACAGAGTACGCACCGCAGCGATCTCATCAATCTTCAGGAGCCGTCGAGCCGCACTCCCGCCATACGCTTGTGCAAGCCATGCGGAGACGGCCAACCAAGAGGGACCTGGTTCGCCCAACGGGTTTACCTCATATTCCTCGTACCGTTGCGCAGATATTGCCGTGATGCCTCGGTCACGAGGAATGGCAATTGGCGACAAAGATGACGAGGCGATGCTAACAGGGCTTCGAGACAGTGTTATTGCACGATAGGATCCTTGCGTTCATGGACACACAACATGTTCGTGCCGCCACTCGTGTTGCAACAACCGTCGCTGCATGGCTCACATGCGACTGTTTGGGCTGATTTTTGATTTGATTTGATCGCACCAGCAGCTGTTGGCCCTCGCCCCCCTTCGAGTTGGCGGTGATGAAGACTCGGGGTGACGATGGAGCCAACGCAGGCGTCGGTAGCCAGTCCAATGCAGACACGAAAACGGGGAAAGACATTAAACCACAAAAATAAAATACAACGGCGTGGATAGGATCCTATACTCCGTATGAAGCGAGGCGATGGCAGCCGTATTATCGAAGAAAGGAGGTTGTGAGTAGGTGAAATGACATCGTACCGGAAATCTGGAATGGCGAAAGGCGACTCGCCGCATGCTCGTGCTACGAATTATTAGCGGCTCCTACGGGAGACTCCGTTCTGGTTCGAACGGCAGCCCACAAGTGCTGTACTCCCGTGCAGAGCACCCACCTCACGTCTACTGAGTAGCCTACTAGTAGGAAGCGAGCAAGGGGACAAGTAAGCAGGTGTACAAGCACACGTGTGCACTTGCAATTCTTGCCCTCATTTGCAGAGTGTGGGAGGCTGGGGGTGGCGGGATCGACGCCACGGACTAGTGGTACTGGGCGTGAGTGCTAGTACATGTGGTGGGCGTTGGTGAGGTGATTTCTCGCTAGTACAAGTGCGTACAATATAATTTCAGTAATACTCCGTACGGAGCACTTAGTGCGTGTAAGTACTCCCAAGTAATACATGTGTAACTAGGACATGTAGTACGGAGTAAGCACACTTACGTACTTGAGTAAGTACCACTATTACTACGTACTCCGTAATACAAGTAAGGGTATCCTTGGAATCGCCCAAGTGTACGGAGTACTGTACGGATGACATCAGGTGGTTTTACTCAACTGGGCGAAAAAAACAGTACTGCAGCCTAGTTATCTCGATCATTCGGCGCATAGTAGCTAGGGAGCTGAGCAGGCGCCGTGAAACGGGTTTCAAGTATACAACTGCAATATACCTACTCCGTACTGCAGTGTTGGTCGTCAGCTGACCCGATAGGATATAATGTTTCAGGGCTGGTGTATGCCATCCAACACGACGGGGCTTGCCATGCCAGTCGGGGGCGGTGCTGGTGCCGTGGTACAGCAGCACTCAGAAGTCATCGATGGCCTGCGTGTCATGCGGTGGAATCCTTTACATGTTCGAGCAGTAAAAGCAATGGTGTGTACTCCGTACATGGGTGCCGGCCTGAATGTTTCAATGTGCGCAGCGTGCCTGCCTATCGCTGGACCAGGCCGGAACTTCAAGGTGAGAAATGAAAATAAAAAAAAGTCAAAAAATACAATCGTTGCCCAGCCCTTGGCAACATGCGCAAGGGCGTCATGCATCGCCTTGGGAGGTGCACATATCGATGATGGACTGGTATATTGGGATTAGAGTAGAAGCTAACCCAGATCCATCATGTTCCACCTCTTCCACCCGCCGGATTGGAAAAGGGGGCTAACAGTGGACTTGGAAGGGAAAGGGAGGGAGGGGCCCGTGGGGTGGAGGTGTGGGGGCGCTAGAGAAGTTCGTCGAGAGGCGCCAGCAACATAATGCGCAACACTGGCTGGATGAGGACTGGTTTGGGGTGCCACTCTGACATCAAACGTGCTGCCCTTGCGCTCCCTGCTGCCACTGCCGGGACATACTGCCGATGAGCAACGGCTAGGACGGAGCACTCGTAGTTTGTTCGCACGCATGTGTGTGCTACCATGCAGGGCAGTGAGCTATAATACCCAAGTTGGAGGTACCTAGAACTTACTTGTACATGGTATGCCCAGTAGGTATCGTACCCTCAGCATCGATCGGAACGAGTCGGGACGCTCGTACCGTTATCTATCCCGTGCGCACATGGACGGGAAAAGACGCAATTTTCAAGACGCGCGATAAAAAATGCAAATGCAATATCCCGTGCAGTGCGCACATTCATACACACTGCCAACCATCAAATATCTAATACCGCCAACCTGGCTTCTTGATAAATGTGAGAGCATGCGAGTATGGGCAGGCACGAGCAGGGGCACGGGGAATTCAATATTACCGCCTTCTCAAGTGCCGTCTGCATGTGCATGTGTTGAAGTGCGTCCTAAACCACTACTAGTAGTATTCATGCACAAACGCCTCAAACCAAATGCGAAAAATGCTCGTAAGTGAACATGGACTTGCGGTACTATACAGTACCTACGAGTAGTGGCAAGTACAAGTACATGTGCTGTAACCACCAGTGGTTGCTCCGTACATGTTATTTGTACATGCATGGCACATGTACCAGTACGAAACTGACTATTACCGTACTAGTGCGGACTTGCTCTCGCACCATCTGCCGACGTTGACCGCAAGTGCAGACTTGTACTGACTGGTACAAGTACGGAGTACAGTAGTACATACCGACTGCTCCGTACAAAGTACAGAGTGCAGAGTACACGTGCCCCTATTATAATACCCGTACTGTGTGCAAATAGGTGTTTGTTCGTCCAGAGCAAGTACGTACATGTACCGGGCTGTACCTGCTTGCACTCCATCTTGTCACGCACGCACCCCCAATGCGCCAAAAGGGCGCCACCGATGGCCCCGAGACACAAGGCTCCAACGGTCGTCCAATCAGGTGCTTGCTGTCGACACCCCGGCACCCCCTGGGCATATGTGCTACAGCCTCCTCGTCCACGTCCTCATCCTCCCGATCCCACGACCTGCTCATCCATGACTCCTCCTAGAGGTCCCCGATACATCGTTGCATCTCGTATCCGTGCCGCTTTACGCACTAAGCTGCCTGGTCGATCATGTACCAAGGACTTGGCACCACGGATCCTCCTCCTCTCGCCTCGCCGTGGGTGTACCTATGTTGAACGTCCAACTAGACGTCCGCTGTAGATGATCGTAGGCCCACGTCACTTGACCCTTGGAACCCTCGTAATTCCCCGGATAGGAAATGGCTCCCGCTGAGGAGCGCCGCAAGCCTGGTCCGAGACGGCCATCCCGTTGTCGTCTTTTCGTTACCGACCTACCCAAGAGCTGAGCGACTGGAGCCTTGCACAGCCCATCTCGCATACCCCCCCCCCCCCCCCTTTTCCCTCCTCCGGATCTTGGATCATAGTGAACATGGTCTAATTCCATCCCAGCGTCCTCTGGCCTCTGTCGTTGCCTACCCGCTTGCTTCGACTGAGTCACTCCCTTTTCCTCTTCGACAGTCTCGTCGTGCGTTCCTTTCCCTCTCCATCACTCCGATTCCTTCGCGGCACTTCACCTTTCTATTCCCTATCCCGTTTCGTCACCTCTTCTTCGTCGCATTCTTTATTGTTCGCACCTCCCGTCGCCCGCCATCTCCATATTCTTCATCATCTACCGTCGTCTACCCCTACCGTTCGCCCTTCCTAGTCGTTCCTTGTCGACCGAGAGTCGTCGCAATTCTCGCCCGGAAACACGACGACCGTACAATACTAGATTGGATTCTTGCGACTTGATACCCGACAACGTACCCCCATCGAATCATCGGAACGCCTGTTTCGGCCCGCGCCATCGCACCGACTTCTTGGCCAAATTCCCGGACCGTTCAATTAACGCGTCGAGACGCGGTCGCATTGCAAGGTTGTGCGTGGAAGTGCCTGACGTATCGTGCGGTCACGACTGGAATTCACTGTCTCGGATCCGTCGCGGGGTTGGGAAAGGGTCTCGACACTTCGCCTCGCCGCTGCAGAGAACCGACCAGGAGGACGACTTTTCGCAACCTGCAAAGTTCTGCACGTTCCTCGAACGGACTCTTTGTCCTGTGAATTGCTTCACCACTCCGAGGGACCAGGCCATCTTCAACTACTTACCTTGGGCCTGACGTTTCTACGCCAACTTCAACGCCAACTCCATTCATCTTGATCGACAGCATCAGGTTCCGACTGGTAAGTGGAACGAAAACCCTCTGTTCCCGGCGGCTTCGGCCTGGGAACTCCTCCACTCACCGTCCTGTTCTCCTTTCCTTGATGCAAGTGGGTTCCGGATGAGTCCGGCAGAGTGAGGAGCAAGTGCTCGTCCGAACTCTCCATCCATCCGTCATGGCCTCGAAAGCTGGCCATCATGAGAGGCTTGTTCGCCGTCGTGGCCCGAACCTGCTGCCTCGTGATTCATCGCCGCCTGCTCCTGCACTTTCCGACCAGCACCTCCTCCCCTTCACTTCTCACCTCCTTCCTCCGCTCTGCCGTCATCCTTTCGCTGCCCATCACGTATCCCCAAAGCGCCTGCTACTTCTTCCCCTCGACCTCTTGTCCGCTCGCCATAGCGCTCAACGGCATCCCCCTCCCTTCGCTACCCTCGTCCTCTGCCGCATCTTTCGGCGAACCCATCGAGTCTACAGATACTGACACAAACCCCGCCCCCAGACTGCCCGGTTGCGTCGTCCGCTCCTTGAACTGTCTCCTTCAACCTTTGAACCCCCAGCGCCTGGTGCCGCTCTTGCGAACTTGGATACATCTCTACCAGGATGACCAAGCACGCTCTCGCCCTGGCCGCGGGCCTCGTGGCGGGCGTCAACGCCTTCTGGCGGATGGAATGTCCTGGCCGTGTTGGCCTTGCGCGGATCGACCCCATCGTGAATCCGAACGACGTTTCGGGGCACGTTCACACCATTCATGGATCCTCTGGTAAGTCTCTCTTCGATTCTCCGTCGGGCTTGCATTGCATCCAACCACAACGACAGGGTTGTCTCTCGGAATCAAGCTAACGTGATGGATGTAGGCTTCTCCGCGACGTCGAGCACGGCGGACCTGGTCGCTGGTGATTGCACATCGTGTCGCGTCACCCAGGACAAATCGTCGTACTGGCACCCTGCGCTCTACTTCCAGGATGCCGCTACTGGCCAGTTCGAGCTCGTTGAGCAGGTTGGAGGCATGCTTGCGTACGTCTTTACCGGCTTGCCTATCTGTCCTGACCTATCTTTTGCGGCATGGAAAAGGCTAACGAGAAACCTCTTGTCCAGCTACTATCTCCTCAACGGCCAAAACATTACTGCCTTCCCGTCGGGGTTCCAAATGATCTCCGGTGACAACATGCGGCGCAACTACACCGTCGGCGATCCTTCCAAACCAGACCCTGGCAAGTCGCAATGGCAGGCGTTAGGCCAAACCACCCAGGACGCCCTGTCCCAACGTGCTGTTGGCTTCAACTGTCTCAATTACGCCGGGACCCCAGAGGCAACTCTCTTCCGCCACTTCCTGCCTGACAAGTCGTACCTTGACGCCAACTGCATGAACGGCATCCGTCTCGAGCTCATGTTCCCCTCCTGCTGGAAGGGAGGAAACGCGCTCGACAGCCCCAACCACAAGGACCACGTCGCCTTCCCTGACCTGGTGATCGATGGCACGTGCCCTCCGGGATTTCCCGTCCGTCTGCCGAGTCTTTTGTTTGAGGTGATCTGGAATACCTATGCATTCAAGAACAGGAATGGCAAGTTCGTCTTTTCCAACACCGACACCACCGGTAGGTCTCGCCTCGCCTCACCTCGTCGTGCCTTCCCGCTGCTTGCCAACCAGCCAACATATTCTTCCTTGGCTTGATACATGCGTCCACTTTACTAACCGCTTGCTTGCAGGTTTTGGCTATCACGGAGACTTCCTCACCGGCTGGGACCCTGGATTCCTCCAGAAGGCCATCGATACGTGCACCAACCCGTCCGGAAGAATTGAGGATTGCAAAGTGTTCAACGTCGTCGACCAGGGCACGGCCACGAGCTGCAAGATGAAGGCGCCTCTCCCTCAATCGCTGGCCGACGAAAATGTCAAGGGCCCCATGAATAAGCTTCCGGGAGGCATGACGGGCAAGAGCCCGGGACCCGTGGCCAACATAGGACAACAGAAGGACGCCAACGCAGCTTCGCCGGCGGCAGCTACTCCAGCTCCAGCAGGCCAGACTCCAGCAGCAGGTCAAGCTCCAGCAGGTCAAGCTCCAGGTCAGGCTCCAGCAGGTCAAGCTCCAGGTCAGGCTCCAGCAGGTCAAGCTCCAGGTCAGGCTCCAGCAGGTCAAGCTCCAGGTCAGGCTCCAGCAGGTCAAGCTCCAGGTCAGGCTCCAGCAGGTCAAGCTCCAGGTCAGGCTCCAGCAGGTCAAGCTCCAGATCAGGCTCCAGCAGATCAAGCTCCAGCAGGTCAAGCTCCAGGCCAGGCTCCAGGCCAGGCTCCAGCAGGTCAAGCTCCAGGTCAGGCTCCAGCAGGTCAGGCTCCAGCAGGTCAAGCTCCAGGCCAGGCTCCAGCAGGCCATCCAGACCCTGCAAAAAAATCTCCCGCTTCACCTGAATTAGCCGTAGAGCCATCTGCAAATATGTTCTCGGATGCTCTAGCGCGTCTAGGCGGCCAAATCTTCAAGCAGCTGTCCTGGTTATCACCAGACGAGGTGATAAAGAAGCAAGAGGAAGAGAAGAAGGAGGAAGATAAGAAAAAGGAAGAAAAGCCAGCGGACGAGGAGTCAGCGGACGAGGAGCCGGCGGACGAGGAGCCAGCGGAAGAACAGGAAGCCCCTCCAGCACCCAAACCCACGCCGCCACCAAAAGAGAAGCCGGCCGATGGCAAGGAAATCCTAAGCACTCAGTATGTCACTAATGGCAGTGTTGTCAACAAGATTCTTTGGGTGGAGTCGTCCGTCACCATCACTCAAGACGTGACGACAACCGTTACACCCAGCCCTGCTGCTCACCGACGACGGCGGCGCGATGGCCATCTGCACGCCCACAAGCACGGAAAGCGGTTTCGTCGTTGAGACAAACTCGAAAACTGTATAAACAATTCTGTCTGCTGCTTTCCCATCCTTTCCTTGCCGCCTCCCCCCCTTTTGTTCGCTTTTTTTTGGAACCGAGTCTGGCTCTCTGGGCTGGTTCCAGACGTGATATGACATTCGAGTGGTATGATTGGTAGTACATTTGGCGTCTTCAATTACTTTCATAGAGCAAGATGCGACCTTGTTTTTGATACGAAGTACATATAATTTAGTCTGTTAACAATAATATTCTTATTCTCAACGTTATATTACATGTGAGGTGTGCACATGTAAATGCCAATCAGTAATAGTAGGTCGTTACATGGAGTATCCGTGCCATGTGTACGGAGTACGGTATACTGAAGAATACAGTAGTACATGTAAAATGTACAAACTGCGTGCGTATTTAGCACAGAACATGTGGCCGGCGCCTCAACGTCTGTCAGTGGCTGGGGTGGCGCCCTAGGTTTCCTAGGGACTTTTCTTCAAGTAGTGCACATCAGCGAGCACTGAAGAAGATCGTGACGGACCAGCATTAATGTTGATCCCAGGACATGTTGCCGCGGACAGATTTATTGTATTAATTCTGGCAATGCAATGCAAGGTATTGTGCCTTATAATTATGGTTGTTCTCATGAATCTCACCATTGATCCTAGGAGGCATGCCTTCCGCCTTTGGCGGCGATGTGGTGGTGAGCCGATGGCTGGAATGGGTCACGCTGGACGACGCATTCCTCATCATGTTGCAACTGGGCCGCTGCAATGGAGATCGAAATGAGCGGTGGGCATCCGCATAGCAGCGTAAACAAAAGGCATGGTACCCCTTCGAGTAGTCGCTCGTGCCTTTACATGCACCCCCTACCTCTCGCCTTCGGCCCGCTAACCTTCCAGACATTGTTCAGCACGACCAAAGGAGAAAGGAGGCATACATGTCGTAACCCGACGAGGACGAGGACGACGAGGAAGCCGAAGAAGAAGACGACGACAATACCAAGGCAAGACGACGAAAAGACGACGAAAAGACGACGACAGGACGGACGACAGGACGACCAGGAGCACTATGGGCAGCCGCGGCGGGACGCAGCCCCCCCCGAACCTCGTGCTGCCGAGGGATGAGGGTGAGGGAATCAGCTTGGGATGGCTGCTCGTCATCGCCATCGGCGGCGGCGTGCTCGTCTTCCTCGCCTTCGGCATGCTTCTCTCGTGGTGGATCAAGCGACGATGGGGCCCTTCCAACACAACCGTTTACGGCGTGTCGCCGCACGACTCGAGCGAGGGACTGCCAAGGAGGCTGACGAAGCGACGACTTCTGGACTCATCGAGCGGCCTTCCCAGCGCATGGTCGAGCCGACTCTCGTTGACGATGCCGCCCATTCTGCCGCCTCTCTCCATGTCCAACAGCGCAGGTTTCTTCCGCGGCAAGGGAGACGCTCGCAAGCCGCCGCCCGGGCCCTGGCCGGACGCTGATCGCTCGACGCCGGCCGACGCCAAGGCTGGCGAAGGCCGGGCCTCGCGGACGGAACCGCTAAAGAAGAGCGAGAGCGGTTCGAGCTGGCACAGGTGGTTTTGGGGCACGCCGGCCCAGCCGAGCTCCATGCTGGCCGTGAGCAGGGCCGGACCGGATGTTGAGATGCAGGTGTCGGAGCAGCAGCATCGACAGTACCAACCGCCGCTTCAGCAGTCCCAGAAGGAGCTTCAGCACCAAAAGGTCCAGCAACTGGAGGAGGCCCGCAGGCCGCTCCAGGAGATTGAGGTGCAGAAGAGGGGACAGCGAGACCTCAACCTGAGCCAGGCGGTCCCTCAGTTCCCCCTTCAGCAGCATCCGCAACATCAACAGCATCAACAATGGGCCCAGCCGCGGGCGTACCAGCATCAGCAGTTCCATCTCCCACTGCGACAGAACGACGATGTGCCGAGGGGCAGGATTCGAGTGCCCGCCCAGACGCACATCCGGCAGTCGATGACGGACACGGACCTGAGAATCATCCTGCGTTCAACCGAGCAGCGGCTTCGCGATGGCCAAAGCCAGTCCCCGACCAAGACGACGCCAGGACAGTCCCCAACCAAGGGAGGATCGCCCCTGAAAGCGTCGAGGAGTGGCAGGTCATCGACGTCGCGCGGGAGGGCGAGAGTCGCCGGCTCGACGACGTCATCTCCCAACAAGATGCCACCGGTCTCAGGGGAAGTATCTTCCGGCTCCGTCAGCAGCTTGATGACCAGTCTCCTCGCGGAAGAGATGCAGCAGCTCAATATGGAGGGAGAGCAAAGCCTCCATCGTCTGAGCGGAAACGGCGTCGAGCCTCAGAGGAGCCCGAGGCGAAGTCCCGAGAGGCGACGGTCGAGGGATAGCGACGCATCCAGTTCCCTCTCCACCCTCTACAGTGTCGGCGACGAGGCAGAGGAGATAATGAATCAGCCCACGATGACGGGAAATGATCCATTTGTCGAAGAAACGAATGAGGATGCCAGCCCGCGGCGGTCCCCCAGCCTTCAGGTGCGGGCACAAATCGCCGGACCGCGGCCGCTCAGGCGCAACAAGACTGTGAATCCGAGCACGATGCTCAAGCGCGACGAGATGCCGGACGTGCCGCAGCCACTTCGGCCGATATCCTGCAACTCGCAGGCAGGCAACGCAAACGAGTTCGCCCGAGTAGACGCCGTGCGCAGGTCCTTGGTGCTGCTGCATGCACCGCGGAGCCAGCCTTCCGTCGAGACTCGTCCCAAGGATGTCGAGACGGCGCAGGAAGGGCTCGTCATTCCTTCCATTCTCTCCATGTCGAGCTTCACGTCCGAGTCGGTCGTCACGGATGCGGATGGGAACGAGGTCCCGCAGTGTGAGACACCTGAGCCGGCCTGCGTGCTGAACGACAACGACAACGACAAAGACGATGATGACGATGACGACGACGACGACGACGACGATGACATCAGCCGCAGCAGGTCACAGACGGCGAGCCCCGTGTCGGCCAATCATACTAGCTGCATGTCGGACGCCGCTTCGTCGTCCTATAACGAACTGGATATACAGTCCATGCTGCTGTCCGAGTCACTGCCTCGGCGCGCGCTGCCGTGTCCTCCCACCTTGGGCAGTCTCACGGCGCCGGACGGGACCACCGGCCCGACACCGCTGTCGCAGATGCTCCACGAGAAGTGCGGGAGCAGTGGTGTGGAGAGAAGGGTCTCGGACTCGAGCTCATTCTACTCGAATGTCGACGGACCGGGCGTACGGTCCCAAGGGTCACCAAAGAGGCGTTCGGCGGCGCGGATGGAGAAGACCCCGACGCTGAGCATGACGATATCAGAGCTGCGGCGAATGAACAGTGTGGTGAGCTCCTTCAGCATGGCGTCGGTCGCTTCGACCGTGAGCGACATGACGGACTCGCCAACGCTCCCCACCATCACCAGTGGCGGCTTCACCACGGCCCCTTCTTCGTCCAACGCCCGTCTCGCCTCCATTAGCAGCCGCCATTATCTTAACATCGGTCGGAACAGCCCCCCGAAAAAGGGCAAGGGTGGCCAGAAGGGTTCAAACCCTGTGGAGAAGGGCGTCAAATACTCCAACACGACCCACCTCCTGCATTCTCATGGCGGCAAGGATAACGACCGCGGAGACCAGGAGAGTGGAAAGGAGAACGAGGGGATTGGCATCCGATACTCGCGGTCCGAGATGTTGCCTGGCCTGAAGGAAGGTGTCATCGGCAGCAAGTCTACTCACCTTGAGCTGTCGGCCACATCTGCTGTGGCCTCCGCAAACCCTTCCTGGGGCGCAAGGTCCAAGCTTGGGCCCGTAAAGGAGCTTGCCGCAGCAGACAAGAGAAATGGAGAGCACCGGGACAGCGTGGAAAGTCTAGGCCTGTATGACAAGGATGGCTTTCTGCTGCCGTCACCGGACAGGGAGGCTAGGAAGAAGAGCCCGAGAATGTGAGAGTGGTGGTACTGGATTCGGGTGGGAGATGCCCACAGCACACGGGCCATGGCGCCCTCTTTCTTACCTTTCATTTTCCCTCCTTCATCTCTTGAGAGTGCTTTGCCTTCTCACACTATATATGGGCGTCGATCGTCGGAACGGGACCTGGGGCGTGGAAAGCCGGGACTTGGAGACTCGAACTCGCCCCACATACTTACTGTACGGATAGATTCGAGCGTAAAGTAGAAGCTTGAATAATAGTCGAATTTGTTTCGCCGCGTCATTGACATCGTCCATAGTAGTCGGTGAGCGTGAATGAATCTAAAGGAACGAAAGAAAGAGAGAAGAATAAAACGTCGGCGAAAAGAAGTCCGATATGCTAACCCCGCCGTTTTCCTATTCCATAACGCCGTGCTCCAGCTGTGCCTGCCAGGTCCTTACTCGACTCGGGGTCGCTTGTTCTCCTCGTCGTGGCCGTCATCGTGGCCGTTCATGCCCTCGGACTCGAGCTCGTCGCGGTCCCGCGTTCTACCCGCACCCTCGCCGAGCTCGCCGTTCACAGGGGCGTCATCGGTGTGACCGTCCCGACCAAGCCAGTTGCCATCGTCGTCGAAGAACTCGTGCATGTTGTCTGCCGTAATCCAACCACCGCTGCCAGGCATCGGAGGTGGCAGGGTACCATCCGAAGAGCCATGCAGGACTCCATGGAAGCCGGCAAGAGCCTCATGCTCGGCGGAAGGCTCAAAAACGATTCTATCGTTGTCCTCGTCCTCGTCTTCCTCCTCATCAGGGTTCAAGTCGGAGCAGGCGGACATGGCGTCATACATCTTCTGGGCGGAACCAGAAACCTCGCTGTCGGATGAGGCCGGGGGGAGGATGGTCAGCTCGACCGTATCGAATTCGTCATCGTTGGAACCGCCAGCGGAAACTTCGACCTGCATCCAGACGGCCTGGGTGGAAGACTCTGTACCGACCTGCTTGAGCGCATGGATCGAGATGAAGGGGTACGCGAGGGAAACGCCGACAGCGGCCTCTTGGCTAAAGATGATGAAGTGTCTTGTCTGTATCAGCATTGCGAACATGATGGCGATAGAGTCGGTGATCTAGGAGCTGCTCACTGGGAAGTGACGAAAATGTCGACCTTTTGCGCCACAAGCTCCTCGCTCTCATCCTGACCGTTGGCCTGCGTCTCGACGGCGGGCGAGTCGGCAGGGAACACGGCCAAGGTTCCGCATTGCGACTTGGGGATCTGAGCTGTCGCGCCTTCAAGATGAAAGTGCAGCACTGGCTTGCCGTCGGCGAAGGACTCGGGCGTCTGCGACTCGTAATCGGCAAGGGGGACGAAGTCCCGCACGGAGGGGGGGGTACGGATCGTCGTGGTGATCATGACCGTGAGCGGTAGCGCAAGGCGATGGATGGACTTCCAACGTGTAAGTAGGTGTAAATTAGTAGGTGCATGTGTAGAGGAGTCACGATGGAGAAATTTACAGACTGGAGGAGCTTCATCGTTGGCGGCGGTTTGGTGCACTGACAGGCACTCTATCGATAGGAACGGAGGTATTTGGTACTTGTACATAAGTACTTAAAGCAGGCACGAAGTATGGAGCAATACTTCGTACGGAGTAGCTGTACTTATAAGTATGTTCCGTATTTCTTTGATGTACTCCGTACTTACATCAAGGCTCCGCAGCAACTCAGGCACTCTGATCGGTTTATCGGCTTATCGATTTATCGGCTTATCGGTTTATCGGCTTATCGGCTATCGCGCGGAACCTGGGTGACATACATCACAGCACTTACTTACAGAGTACGTAAGTACTGTACGGAGTACTTACTCCGTACAAATACATGTTCGGAGTATTACTGCACTTGTATTACTCCGTACTCCGTACTGTACAGTGTTCAAGTACTTGTATGTCCGCTTCAGTGTACTCCGCACAGTACTAAGTTGGTCGTTACTAACTATTAACGCAAGGGCCGTATTATTACTGGACTGGACAGGTACAACTATTACAGCACAATACTTACTTACGTGTACGGATATGTACTAAGTACTTTGTGCTGTCACCATCAATAATAATGCATGAGTGCACTTACGTACTTGCATCATAACGACGCTGCTCGAGCAGCTGTCCACGACCAACCGCGAACTAGCACATACCTCACGACAGGACGAATTTGCCTTGAGAAAATCGATTTCGTGCTTGGATCGGCGCCTATTTGTTCCCTTTGTTCCTGCTCGAACAGGTCTGCAACCCTTCGACCCGTCTGTCCTCTCAACACAACATGTACAACCATCAGCACCGTGAGATGCGAACATGCCCCAGCCTAGCACGCCAACGGGGGGGAGAAGCTAACTACATCGATGCAGGCTCTCACCCTCTGCTGGAGATGGTCCCCCTCACAGTCTCCCCTTTTGTACCCCTTCCGACGGCGACGACGCTCTCGTACAACTACCAGACTATGCCCTCCAATATCCCCCCCTCCCCCCTGGGGATCCCGACGGCGGCCGAGGGCACCTCGTCTGAGCAGCAGCAGCCGCGCTTCATCGTGTCCGGATCCGGCCATGCGGCGTCTCCGAGCGAGATCCAGCAGTCGTGCGAACAACTGCTGAGCTACGTGACGCAGCTGCAGAAGGATGCGGAGCGAGAACTTTGCCAGTTTGAAGAGAGCATCAAGGAGCGGGACTTGGCCGAGAAGAGGAGACTGGCACCGGGGTGGCTGGACAGCGATTCCAGACTGCTGGAGCCCGAGCGGCCGACCCAGACGCAACAGGTCGGTCACAGCGCCGTGACGGAGGCCAAGGAGCAGCTCTCTACGCAGGAGCAGGCGCAGCTCGACGAAGGTGCACAATTGGACAAGGCATTCGGGGGGATATCTTTGCGGTAGATGATTGATTTATTTCCAAGCAAGCACCCTTGCCGGGACGGGCAATGGAATTACGAACTTTGTGCACCATTGGATAGGGCCGCTATCCGACTCGACAGCCATCTGGCTTATTATGACAAGACTGCCGTGCCGATATCCATTGATTCTCGGGCCAACGAGAGAGATGAAAGATTAATACAGGCGGGTAACAAACCAAGCCGCACCGAAAGCAAGGAGCATGCGTGGATGAACGCCATCAATGGCGCGCGAGCTTCCCGCCGATACAGTAACGGAGCTGGAAGGCGCACTGGCGGTCTGGAGCACACTGTCAGTACGAGTCGGCGAGAGATGCGGATGACGGCTGCTCACTGTGTTGCCGTGACCGATGCGAGTGACGGGTGCCGAAGCAGAGGTAGTAACGCCGCTGCCAGCGATCGTCGACACCTTCGTCGGCGAGAAGCTAGGGGGGCTTGGCCGAAGAGCCGAGCTCACAGCTGTCGTGGGTTGAACGACGACAGCCGAAGATGCTCCAGTGGCCGTTGTGGGCTGAACGATGACGGCGGAAGACGCTCCGGTGGCCGTCGTGGGCTGAACGACGACGGCCGACGACGTTCCGGTGACCGTCGTCGCAGGGGCCGCCGAGGTGGGAGCGGCGCTTGACTGACCATTGCCAGGCTGCCTGGGACTGGCGTCGAGACCACATTTCTCGGCAGCGGCGCCGACCTTGTTGCCGTAATGCTGCCAGATGTTATACTCAAGCGCACAGTCAAGGCAGCCGTCGAGGAGGTCCAGCCAGGCGTCGTCATTGCAATATCCCTCCCTGACCGAGTTCTGGATGGCGTAGCCTGCTGCCCGTCAGTCGAGTCTGTCTGGCCAAGGCGGGAGGGAGATGGAGGGCAACGGGTGGTATGTACCGCAGTTGGCATGGCACTGGTATGAGGGCCCCTGGGTCTGACGGCTGTGCAGAGGTACGGACTCTGGGAACTGGAAGCTACCGGCAGCAGCGGCAGCAGCAGCCACCGCCGAGGCCAGTGAACCGAGGACAACGACAGAAGTGGTCACTCTCATTTTGACGAGACAAGACTTGAACGAGGGACAGATGTGGCACAAAGAGGTGCTTCCTAACGATGGGATCGCTTACGCGTGCGGCCGATGGCAGAGGGAGTTTGGGCGAAAGAACGGTCGGGAGAGAGAAGGAACGAAGGAGAGTGGGAGCTGCCTGCTTACTTATACTTACACGTAGACCAAAACTCCTGCACGACATCCTCCATCCGCTCATGTTCCGCCTGCGCATCGACAGTTGCCGAGAGAAACGACGGGTCGACTGGACGGTGCCGACCCCAGCCTATACGATTACGCGGCTACACGACCGAAGCAACAAGGCCAGAACAGACGGGTACATGTACCAGTGGCCTGTCCTCGCATATCCGTCAGTCGCACCGTCATCCCTCTCCCGAGCCCGGCGGCCTATGGATGGCGTTGGAGTCGGAGATGGACGTGAACTCGGTCCGGCCTACAGGTACTCCATGCTCGAACCCTGTCGACTTGTCCCCCGTT
The DNA here is from genome assembly GCF_001625195.1 of Drechmeria coniospora. NCBI lineage: Eukaryota > Fungi > Ascomycota > Sordariomycetes > Hypocreales > Ophiocordycipitaceae > Drechmeria > Drechmeria coniospora. The sequence goes on along the minus strand of NC_054389.1, from coordinate 10,564,431 downwards.
TTATCCACTACGTTGCCAAGGTGGAAAAATGATCCTGGACAGACGGCTGGGCATGCCGGAACGTCCAGCCAATGACGATGTTGGGTTACATCTGATTAGATGCAGCCCAACCAGCAGCGCAGCGTATGATGCTAGCCGTCCGAGGCCACGAAATCCCGCACGAAAGACTGCCCACTCGGGTGTAGATAATTCGATCTACCCTGCCCCGGAAAGGCCAAGCACGAACAAAAGGGCCACGGATCGAGGCCGGCGTCGATCCCCGGAGGGTGGTGGGTGGCCGGGCTGCTCGTATGACTACGTACAGTTTTTCATCTACGTATTCTCGTCGAAAAGGTGCGAGCGCAGGCAAGGCAACCATGGTCCGTGAATAAAAATAACGGACTGACCTCCGCTTGGCTGCAGGAGCCTTCCATCTGCGTCGCTCGGGTGCGGTCGGCGATTTGAGCTGAGCTTGCCGATGACTCTCCACCCCCACCCACCCACCGCTTCCGCTTCCCTTCCCCGGAGGCCCAATCGCCACTGTCAGGGTAGTACGGCCACGCTCGCATCCGGCCATGACCATGAGCTGGACCCCAGCCAGATGACGGCCCGGTCTGCCACCGACACCGTCGCTCACGGGCATGTGGGGGGCGGGGGGGGTTGTCCAACGTTACTTGTGCAACTCACTCACCCAACAAGGGGTTCTGGGTGGGTGTGCGAACCGGAAATCGAGATATGATGCCGGTTGTGTGAGCGAACGGAGCATTAATAGGGAGCCTCGCACTCTCAACACTCGATTCCTCCCCAGCACGTCGATGCACGGCGAAGGAACAGAGAGCTTGGTGTCTTACTTCTCCCACTGCTTCTGATCGCTGCATTTCGCAACAACAACTCCGGCATGGCTAACTTCGTTTGCTCTTTGGCCGGCCTGGCCGTGCTTGTCCTAGCTTCTCTCTCCGCGGCCCAGAAGAACGCCGAGGACATGGGTCCGGCCGCTTTCATGTGGCCCAAGGATCGAGTTTGGTCCGCTGCCATGGACAATACGCCCCCTTGCGGCTCCGTTGCTGGCCCTGGGAACCGCACCCAGTTTCCAATGAGCAAGCCTCGGCCTCACATTGCCGAATCTGCCGTTCAACTAACATGATGGCCGTTTAGTCAACGGCGCGCTGGCACTTCTTGCCCAGAATGAGTCTTGGGATGCCGTTCTCAGCATTTCATACCTGCCTGGTACGACGTCCTATCTTTTCACCCGCTCTTTTCGACGGTGCGCAAAGCCAAAGCAGAGACAGAGGTTCACCTGATGGGCAGACCCAAAGTTCAACAGCGACTTCACGACGCTCCTTGACACACAATCCATGCGTGAGCTGGACCGCGGGCACACTTGTGTGAAGGTGCCAGACCCGCCATCGACGGTCAAGGCGGGAAGCAACGCAACGCTGCAGATCAAGTACGTGTCCGAGTTTGACAAACCGGAAAACGAGACATTCTATGCCTGCGCCGACATCACATACATTCCTTTTACCGACTTTCGCGATCGCATCCCCTGCTTCAACGCAACGGAGCCCGGCCGTGGCAAGGCTGGAAACAAAACCGGCAGCAAGTCTGCGGCAAGCTCGTCATCCGTTCCGTCGGCTTCGGCTGGCGGCTCTGGTTCCGGCCTGTCCGGCGGCGCCATTGCCGGCATCGTTGTCGGAGTCCTCGTAGGCGTCTGCCTTCTGGCCGCCGCCGGCCTCGTGATTTACCGCCGCAAGCAACAGCGGATGAGATTGCTGCGTCGGCACAACTCGGCGAGGGGTGTCAAGTGGGACGACCAGGTGGACAGGGACTCCCACAATTCCACGAGGAGCGTGCAGATGCATAACTTGTCGACCTGACGAAGCAAGGACCGTAATCGGGTCGGCGCAGGGGCGCGGAGGAACGGTTGATGCGCGGAGCCAGGTGCGTGGGTGCGAACGTGATGCCTCGTCGTCGACCTCTGCTCGGTTACACACTTCTAGGCCTGCCATGCTACGCACCCGTTGTTCTTGCTGATTGATTCGTTGCCTGCGGGCTCTTGGACGATGCATCTTGCGGATCCTGCTGTTCGGTTGATGGGCACCCTGCGTACGTTTGTATCATTGCCAAACGAGTTGACGAAATGATGAAGGAGCAATGTGCGGCTTATTGTTATCATGCCCTTTCAGAAGCAAATTGCACACGTCATGGTTTGCCTTGACACCGGTTGCATTTGTGAGAAACAAGTTCCGTTCCTACCCTGGCTGACCCTGTAATTACGCGACGGCATTCGCCACCCAGACTGCGCCATCAGCAGTTCACCTTTTGCGAGGCATTGCGCATGACGACGCCGTGTTTAGTTTTCCTTGTCGCATTCCGAGCAGGACAATGTACGAGCACAAGGATGAGTACATGTAGTATGAAAAAACGGCAGCATTGCTGCGAGAGCCTGGCGTCATTGGTAAGCAACGTGATGTGCGAAAACAACCCCGAGCAAGGAAATGAGATTAACCAGCGCCGCAACATTGGACTCATATTATGCAAACGGCGCATTGATTGCCCGTTCAAGCTGTTACCAGTCGACTCCCCATTGTCACAAGCGCTCGCGAGGGTTCTTGACGACAAAGTTGGAGAGTCACCTTGGTCTTATTTCGAAGGCAATACCTCATCCCCGAATGCTGGGTTTCAGAAAATTGTCATGATACATTGTCCGAAAGGTCCACGAAACTGTCCAGCTGATCGCTTCCGGAGCGCGAGACGGGGTTCCGATGAAACAGGCATCGGTCTCCGAAACTCCGATCCGCTGGTGGGGACTATGCCGCCCCGGTCTAGAGGAGGCAACGGCAGAAATTTTGCGGTGTGGCATGGTGGTCACGCAATTGGATGGCAGATGCGAGCTATGAAGGCTCTACTTACTTGCATGTGGTGGAATGGGCTTGTGACAATGTGCGTAGAAGAGAATACTTGTACTCGTAGAAATTGTACTCGTAGACATTGTATTCGTAGACATTGTACTCGTGGACATTGCACTCGTATCTACTTGTTCAATCCGAGTACAGCAGGCACTTGGATGCAGCACATGCACATGTAAAAACGGAGTTCAAGTACAGTAAGTGGTTTACGGGGAGAAGGGTGGGACTGGGCTACTTACCATCATGACAGGCCTGTACAATCGGGGATAATCGGAGCTTCCCTTGGCGAAGAATATTTGAACAGGATAGTTGGGGTATACTTCGAAGGCCGGCGCTCCATGCCCTCCAGTACTATGGAGTACATATACTTGTACTGTAGATGAGGCTCGACAGAGAGCTGAACGGTGAACTAGGGGAGGGCGCGCATGAGACGTTGAATGCATTTGGCAGCATGGTACTAGTTGGTATGTACAAGCATGTAACGTATTAGCCAACCATTTCAAAAACCTTCTACTGCATATTACAAGTACATGCATGCTTGTATCGACAGGTTGCCAACACTGCATACGGAGCCTGCACTCGTTCCAGTACAATGAACGTGGTAGTTCCTCCAAAAGCATGGGACGGTATAGATAGAGTATGCACCCCAGGCCGGGTCCCACGAAGACTGTCAGGCTGGACTCCCAAAGTACACGTACATGTATTTACTTACAGTGCTATTTGTAGGTGTAATTTCATATACTTGTATTACGTCGCCGGCCCAGTCTAGAAGGAACATAAGTACTTCGTGGTATAGGTTATGGAGTGCACCAGACAGGAAATGGGAGAAATGGCACAAGCAACCGTGCCGAGGTCGGACTGGGTACAAGGACAGTAGAGATTGTACATGTACATGTACTGTACTTGTATGCTGATGCACAAGTACTGTAGATGTGCACTGGATACACACACACCGACTGCAGTTTACAGCGTACACGTCCGGCGTATCTGCACCCATGGCAACCCGAGCAGTGGGAAATTGCCGCAAGCAGGTGAATGCAAGCCACCATCAGTTTTGGGACCGTGAGCCGATGATTCATGATGAATCTCTACAAGTCCTTGTATGCACTGTACTCTGCAAGTACAGGTGCTGTTGCAGACACAAGCAAGTACTGCACAGTACTTACTGTACAGTACGTGCTCGTCAAGTGGCACTGCTATTACCAGTATTCGATTCATGCGCATGTGCAACTACTCCGTACTCCGTACTGTACTTGTACATGTACTCCAGGTTGCTCCTTGCTCGCGAGCGAATTGACTCATTGTTTCGTTCTCGTACTCGAGCCTGTGGCGGGGGCATAGGTCCGTGGTTGCGTTTTGGCGCCGAGTGGCGTCCCGTGGCCCCGCCAGCCACCCCCACCACCGCCAAGACATATCCTTCTTATCAGATCATCTTGATCATCTGATAAAAGTTGAAAAAAAAAACTCCGACTCCCCCCTGCAGACATGTGTGAGCGGATTCGGCGACAAGGGAGGCGGATATAGGAAGAAACTATTACTGTGCATACTTATGTGCATGTCTACTTCTGTACTGTAGGTGCTGTGCAGTGCTTGGGTTTTGGATGATTTTTCATCCGAGCCGAGCGCGATATTGAAGCTTGCACGTGGGTCGTCGGTTGCTTACTTGTACTTACATGTACAGTACTCCGTACCGTACTCGCTTATTCGCGCCCTATATATACCGCTCTTAAGCTGCTACATTTCCGAGCCACACGGGAGGGAAATTCGTGACAATTCCGCATGGTACACCTGTCTGTACTTTCACCACTTACTGCAAGAGTGTGCACACACCCAGCTCCTCGGTGATGATGATCCCCTTCCCATGTGTCCTTGGCTGCCAGCCTGTACGAAGATGGATGGCAAGAACTTCGTTGCATACTACTTATACTTGTACTTGTACTTACTTGTACAACTATATGCACGTATGCTCGGCCACCAACATTACACCAGTACAGTACGGAGTACTTGCATACTAAGTACTTCGTATCCTGCACGGAGAAAAATCTCGTAGGCGCAGTACATGCAAGTACTACCTACCATGCTCCATGAGTAGACAAGTACAGTTCATGTACTAGTACTATCCATGTACACCTAGATGGGCGGTAGTATCGCCGTGTGGTTTCGGCTGCGTACCGCGGAGTACCTACCTAGAATGGAGAAATGACAGGAAGTACTTGCAAGTACCTGTAAAGCATGTGCATGCACTTGGCCTACCTATTCCGTACCGCTCTTCCATCATTGGGTCTGAGGATTCGACTGACGAAGACATTCGTCCACTCGTCTCCCCGTCGTCCACCGATTCTCAACGAAGCGGCAACCAAAAACCTCAAACCAACCCCCCCCCCCTCCCCCGACCCCTGGTGAGCCCCATCGATAGCACCACAGCCGCTCTCGGGGTGGAGAAGGACTGTATCATCAACATGACCACCATGACAAACCAGGCACCACCATCTTCCGCACCACCTCGATCAAGTTGTGCACCGCAGGACGGGGTGCCAGGTGGTCCTAACCTGCGAGTACGAGTACCTCCCTGTCCGTACACGCACCCTTAATACCTGCACAACCATAGTACACTGCTTGCTGTCGGCACTACTTGGGTGCTCGTCGACGCTACCGTCGGCGTGCGGAACCCGTTGCCACGCATGCGTGCGTGCATGGGATGGGACCCTGGGTGGTGGGTGTTGCTGGCATAGCCTGGCCCTCGATCGATCCAACAATCTCGCCAGGCCATCATCACCTTGGTTCGTACCTGGGATATGGGACACGGTACGAAATAAAAGGGTCTCGGCTCCCTTCACCCACCCGCAAGTTCTCGAAAGTGACTTCTTCACCCCCCCCCCCCCCCCACGCCAAAAAAAAATCTCTTCCTCTGACGCCGCCCTCGACTTACCCAGTCCATCTTTGTGCTGGATACCGTGTCGCCGTCGGACTTGATCGGCCACTCAACCGCAAGCGAGGGCAAGCCGCGTCGTGCCTTCATGGCCTCCAACAGCCTCGGCCCGCTGCCGCAGCTGGTCTCCGACCAGAACCCGCAGTTCATCGGCGGCCTCAAGAACGACAGCATCTGCCACAGCCAGCAGAATGCCGACGGTGACGCCGAAAAGAACGGGAACCTGTCCGACGCCGATTCCGTGAAATCGCACGTCCAGGATGGCGTCAAGCGCGTCGAGGCCATCACCCAGGTCTGGTCGCCCACCGAGCTCGTCGTCATGTTTGTCCTGTACGTGCGCCTATCCGACGCTCCTCCCCATCGCCCCAAGGAAGGATCCTCGAAGCTAGAGGGAATGCACCCTTTCATCACGCCTTACTGACCGTCGTAGCCTCTACCTCGTCCTCTTCGTCGACGGCCTTCTGCAGAGTGTTCAGGGCAACCTCATCGCCTACATCACCTCCGAGTTCTCGAGTCACGGCCTGCTATCCACCACCAGCATCGTCGCCACCATACTCGGCGGCGTCTGCAACCTCACAATCGCAAAGGTCATCGACATCTGGGGCCGTGTCGAGGGCTTCCTCGTCATGCTCCTCCTCCTCGTCGTCGGCATCATCATGAAGGCCACCTGCGTCAACGTTCAGATGTACGCCGCCGCCCACACGCTCTACTGGGTCGGCCACATCGGCCTCACCTATGTCGTCCAGATCATGACGGCCGACATGACCACCCTGCGGAACCGCCTCATCCTCTTCGGCTTGCAGCAGACGCCCATCATCTGCACCACCTTTGCCGGCCCCAAGATTGCCGAGCTCTTCTACACCCAGGCCAACTTTCGCTGGGCCTTTGGCTGCTTCCTCATCATTCTCGTCGCCATTTGCGTCCCCGTCGCCGTCATCTTCCTTCTCAGCAAGCGGAGGGCCGTGCGAGCCGGACTCTACCCGACTCGCAACAGCGGACGCACCCTCTGGGCTTCGACAAAGCACTACGTCGTCGAGTTTGACGGTACGTTGTCATCGCTGACCTCGGCTCGACCCATCGACCCAACCAATCTGCAGCCGCTAATCCCGCGTGTGACCTTTCAGTCGTCGGCATGTTTCTCACCATTTTCGGCTGGTCTCTGCTCCTCTTACCCTTCAGCATCGTCGTTTACGCTCCTGACGGCTGGCGGACCGGCTACATTATCGCCATGATCGTCCTCGGCGTCGTCCTGCTCGTCGCATTCGCCCTCTGGGAGAAGTTCTTAGCCCCCGTCTCTTACTTCCCTTGGAAGTACCTCAAGGACCGCACCATCCTCGGGGCTTGCCTCCTTTACGGCCTCATGTTTGCGTCCATCTTGTAAGCTGTCACCCTCGCCCTTCTGTCTGCTTGCGGAACCGACCAGTCGTTCACACATCGGTTTACAGCTGCTGGGACGCATATTATCTCTCGTATCTCCAGGTCGTGCATTTCCAGGACATCACCATCTCAGGCTATATCCTCAACACCTTTTCCCTTACCTCGTCGTTCATCGCCCCCTTTGTCGGCCTGTACGTTGGCACCCTCCCCTCGGCTCCGTCGGCGTAGTTGTTTAACCATTCCTTAGCATCGTCCGTTATACGGGTGACTACAAATGGCTGTCCATCGCCGGCGTCCCATTCGCCGTCCTCGGCACCTGCCTGCTTATCCGCTTCCGTACCCCGAGCTCTCCAGTTGGCGTCCTCATCATGTGCCAGATCTTCAACGGCCTCGCCACTGGCATCTGGGGAATGACGGCTCAGCTCGGCATCATGGCCTCGGTCGGCCATCAGCAGATCGCGGTCGCCATCGCCCTCTTCGGCCTCTTCGGTGCCATCGGCGCCGCCATGGGCTTCGCCATCGCTGGCGGCATCTGGAACAATGTGCTGCCCGCGAAGCTGCTCGAGTTTCTCCCCGACGACGCCAAGGCCAACGCTACTATCATCTTCGGCGACATCACCGCCCAGTTGGCCTACCCTGCTGGAAGCCCCGAGCGTAACGCCATAATCGACGCCTACGCCGACGTGCAGAGGAAGATGGTCATCGCTGGCTCGGCCATTTTGCCCTTGTGCTTGGCGTGCTTGCTGATGTGGCGGAACATCAACATCAAGAAGCTGGAGCAGATCAAGGGCAAGCAGACCAAGGGAACTGTATTTTAATACAGCGTGGGGAAGGAATCAATCGGGGTTATTTGTCATCAAAACAGGTATAATAATACCATCCATCATCCTACTAGACTTTCCTAGTGGTTGGACACGAGAGACGAGACGAGAGGCTCATCTGGTGCTCCGTATTGGATAAAGGATCATGATTGATTGCTACATTATTGAATTTTTGTCCCGAAGGACTGGGCAGCATGTACGCTGGCTGATCTTTTGGCACCCATGTATGCATAGGTCGAATGCACTAATTAGCACTAAAAAATGAGTTTGTGAATCGTTCGTCGCCACACTGGAAGGCCCTTGACCCATGCCTGGTACGACCGCACTTCATCCCAATCCAACTCGCGGCGGCCCGAGTCCACATCAATCTGGTCCACGCGGAGCCAACCAGAACGCTTCCACGCGAAGCCGATGATCCAGAAGATGATGACGACGGGAAACGCAAGGTACGATTTGAAGAAGCCCTCGACGGTGTTGAAGCCATCCGTGTTGACCGGGCAAAGAGCAGTATAGGTCTGGTCGACTCCGTTAGCCACATGAAAAAAAAAGAAGTTCTTTTTTAGGGGGCTTTTGTGAATCTTGAACGCGACATACCTGCGAGATGAGAACGATGACGGAAAGGACGAGACCGATCCAGGAACCCCAGACGCCGAAGATGGCACGGAAGGGGATCTCGTCGACCGTGTGGCCCCTATACGCCCACGCACTGCGGAAGCGAATGTGGGCCAGGCAGATGGCACCCCAAGAGAAGAGGATGGCGAGGCCGGAGATGGCCTGCAACCATTCGAAGACAACGGGTCCGGAGGCACTGAGGTTAATGTAGGCGAGGGGTCCGGTAAGGATCAGGAGGATGACCGAGGGCAGCGGCCGGCCGGATCGATCGATGTAGGTAAAGATCTTGGGAGCGTATCCCTGCTGGGCGAGGGCGGTGAGGGTACGAGAGCCGCCGTAGACGGCAGAGCAACCGATGGAGAGAACGGAAACGAGAATGATGGCGTTCATGAAGTGATCCAACCCTACAAGTTTAGAGTGGAGGCCGATAAGAACCCAGGGCGAGGCCTTGACGTCGGCATAGGCCTCGCTGGACAGCAGACGCTCGTCGTCGCCGCGGATCAAGAGGCCGACGAAGAAGAGGCCTAGGATGTAGAAGACGACGATTCGCCAAAAGACCATCTTGATGGCGCCGGGGACGGAGCGGACCGGGTTTTTCGTCTCGGCGGCGGCGAGACCGACGAGCTCGGTGCCCGTGAGGGAGAAGGCGGCGGTGACGAAGACGGAGCAGAAGCCACGCATTCCGTTCCGGAAGGCGCCGGAATCATACCAGTAGCCGGCGCCCAAGTATTTGTTGTACTCGCCGTTCTCGGGCCCGCCACCAAGGACGAGGATGAGAGAGATGAACATGAAGATGAGGATGGCGGTAAGCTTGATGGAGGAAGCCCAGAACTCCTCCTCGGCGAAGCCGAGGCTGCCGAAGACGTTGACGACAATGACGGCGACGAGGAAGATGGTGATCCAAACAGCGACGCTCGTCTGATTGTCCCAGTACTGTATCACGAGGGAACACACGGTAAGCTCGAGCGGGAGGACGACACTCCAGAGGAAGAAGTAATTCCAGCCGATGGCAAAACCGATAGAGGGGTCGATGAAGCGGGTGACGTAGGTGTAGAAGCCGCCAGAAATGGGATACATGACGGCAAGCTCGCCGAGGGCAAAGACTGGTCGTCGTGTCAGATTCCTGGCTCTTCGCGGGCCGAGGAGTGGGAAGGCCAACGTACCAACATTGAAAACCATGAATCCGACGATACTGAAGCAGATGAGAATAGAGGCAGGGCCCTTGGAAACGGCATGTCAGCGCGTCTGCTGCCGGCGCGGCAGCGAGGCGGGAGCACGACTTACACCCTTGCTCAGGGCACTACCGGAGCCGACGAAGAAGCCGGCGCCGATGGAGCCGCCGATGGCAATCATGTGCAGATGGCGCGTCTTGATGGCGCGGTCCAGCTCGACGATGCCGCGGCCATAGTGGCGCTTCTGGAAGGACTTGAGGTTGAGGCCGTTGCGCGTCCATTTATCTTCGTCCTGGAAGGTGGCGGCGAAGTTATCGCCGGCGACGTCCTTGCTCTCGGTGATGGAGTGAGGCTTCTCGCCGCCCTCGGCGGGCGTGGCCACGAAGCTGCCCTTGTCGGACATGGTGATGGGTCGTGAGGTGCGGATCAAGAAATCAGCACAAAGCGAGGGCGGGCCCAGGACAGCGGCGGCTCATGTATTGTATAAGTACGGCACAAGCACTGTAAGTACTCGGAACGAACGATAAGATGTGCGGATAAGTAGCGCCCTGATTGCAGCACAGGAGCAGCGAGGCCCCAGAGTTCAAATTCTGACACCCGATCTCGGGGAGGATGACCCCATCTCGACGGGGGTCTGGAGAGAGGGTCTCCATGCACCGGAGCTGGGGTTTTCCATATCGGCACATGTATGTGCGTATTGTCCCTGGAAAGTATAGTGCAGACCACAATGCTAGTGGCTCATCCATCGCAACTCGTATGCTCCTGTGGAGCCGCTGGACTTGACTCGAGCATAAGTTCCAGAACAAGGCCGAGCCGTGGCGGTCATGGCATGATCATCCCCTCTTGGCCGGGCTCGGAAGGGGGGGGGATTCGCAGCCGCGAGGGGAGCATGGCGTGGAATGCCCTGCACGAGGAACTCTATTTCGTTTCTGGCGATGATTCAGGTCACTGACAGCCTTGTTGCGACGGGAGCGCGCCGGCAAGGCTGCAATCGTCCGTGTCGGTGTGGTGGTGTTTGTCGACGGGCGTTGAAAACTTGGCACCAATGATTGGTGAATTTCATGCAAGCAATCAGGTGGGTGAGCTAACCATGGTGTACAGTACAGTTTACGAAAATGCTTGCGCACACACTGTGCTGTACATGTTCTTTCGGGCACGCCCGACTGCACAGTGGCTCGACTATTACTACAGTACTGGCAGCACATGTAAGTAAGTACTCGCATGGATGAAAGTACAAGCGAGAGCTGCACAGATGTAATTAACTAGTACGTAGGTACACGCACAGTGCACACGCTCCTTGGGTCGCGCCCAAGTACGTTAGTACTTATTACTTGAGTACTTAAGTATTGTACAAGTACTTACAGTACTTGAGTACATCGTGCTCCGAGGTGTCATCCGCAGCCGTCAACACTGCTCCTCGCGGAGCGGCAGCCTGTTCAGGAATGGCTCCGCCAAGGCCGGCAGTCCTTCTAGAAGGGAAGGCTAAGCGCTTGGGCGGCCCAAGACGCCTCTTCCGAGCCGGCAACTCGAAGCCGAGCGCCAATGAAGTTTGCCTGCAGGCACGTCACTTGTCGTACAAGTATTACATGTGTACGGAGTACATGAATTTACTTGTACGGACTTACTCCGTACATTGTGCCCAGTACTCCTCCGTACAGTACCTAGGAGTTGTACGAATACTTTGGATAAGTACTGTACTTAGCTACTGTACATTTACAGTAAGTACTTAAGTACTTAAGCACAGTACGTATACATACACGTACACTACGTAAATATACATACACGTACTTTACAGTAAGTATACTGTACGTGCTGTACACGTACTAGTACAAGTACACGCACTGGTAGAAAGAATAGAGGTGTCGTGGGGGTTCCGGTATTGTGCAGGTCCCCTGCCGTAGGTGTGCAGCCTGCAGAATCTCGTGGGCTCGTCCTCGTAATTATCTGTCTTCGTACTTCGTACTCAGGTGAAGGATGCGATCCTGCTCGGAAATGCCCACAGCGGTTGCGAAAATCGCAAGACGCCTGAAAAAAAAATGGGTGCACGATGCCCTCATTTGGCCCCAGTCCCGTTCGACCAATCCCAAACCCAGGCCGGCGCGAGCCAGGGCAAAAATTGCGAAAACGAGGTCCACAAGTGATTGCGGCCGAGCGAGGGAGATGAATCAGTGGATCGCGACCCAAAATCGCACTCGCAGTAATAATAACATTTACTTACTTGTACTTACATTACTACTGTAGGTACTTAGGTAGGTGTGCTGTACTGTACACCTGCTTGCAAGTACTGTACTGCACACCTACTTGTAAACTCGCACTCGTAGTGTTACTTGCAGAAGTACTGCACTGTACATGTACGGAGTACACCTACAGTAGGTGTACTGTAAGTACATGTACTGCAAGTGCATGCAAGTACTAGGTACCTAAATAAGTGCTCCGTACGGAGTTCAACTAACTACAGTACACTTTCCAGTAATGGACCCCTATACTTGTAAGTGCAAGTATTGCGTTACTTACCAGGTACCTAGTATCAACATGTACTTGTACCCCTACACTTACTTGCAACATACTTAAGTACATGTACTGCAAGTACGTTGTAGGTGTGTGCGTTACGTATTGAGGTACTCACACTCCGTAAGCTACTTAAGTACACATAAGATGTGCAGCTGGTGCACGGAGTACATGCAGGTAATATAATAGCACTCCTTGAAAGTACTTACAAGTGCTCTATGTACGTACTTACTTACTTGGGTGTACTGACAACTACAGCAAGTACAGTGCAAAATATCAGCAGCCATTTCCAAGCGCAAGTACTTGCTGTGCTCCGTACAGGCAAATCCACTTGCATGTGCATTTACAGTACTGTATTCACACACGTATACTCAGTACTTGTTACCCAATTATCTACTGTACGGAGTGAACACAGAGTACAGTTTTCGGCGTAATCGCTACAAGTACGGAGTACAACTGCAACTGCACCAAGTACATGTACTTGTAACCGTACGGAGTACTTATAGTATAGTTGAACATGTTATCGGAGTGCGCCTAATACTTGTATTATTACCGGTCGAACCCACTCACTCTCCGCATTTGAATCGACTCGACTCGGCTTTCTCCGACCTCGTCCATGTCTGCTGGGTTTGATGAGCCAAGCCAAGGCCTCTTCGAACGCGGACCCGGGGCCCCGCGGGCGTCATGGTCCGACAAGAAGTACAACTAATACTTGCAAGTACAGTACTCCGTAGTCCATGCTGGAGGACGGACTCGCCACTTTGGCAGCTTGGCGTACTCAAGTACGTATTACCTGGCGGAGAACGGAGTACGGAGTAAGTGCTCCGCACCGATGTTCGTTCCCTGCTGCTAATTACTTGTACATTAACGGAGTATACAACTGCTCAATCGTGCAAGTACTTACTGTAACGTACTTTACATGTACTGCAAGCACATGCATGCGCTGCGAGTACTTTTACTGTAGTCCCCGGAATACCAGTGCCATAGTTGTACAGTACAGTACTCCGTGCGGAATACTCCTTGGCTAATGGTACAAGTAAGTACTTGTAGGTGCACATGCAAGTCCTTACTTACGGTGCACGGAGTAGTTGTAAGTACATGCACTTGATAACGCTTGCGGATGAATGCAGAATATTATTATGTAATAATTCATGTGCATGCACAAGCATGAAAGGTAGCGGTGGTCGACAACGACACCCAGTACTTGGTAATACTTACTTGTTCTGTAGCTGGCCATCTGGCAGGTTGCCGAGCACAACACCTCGTTCATGACCCTACAAGCGCACCGAAAGGGGTGACCTTGGGACCGGAATCCTGCGAGTGACTTGGCAGCGTGCGTCAATTCTTTGGGGATGAATGGCCGAATACTGCACATGCACGTCAAGTAAGTACATGGTAGTGAGTGTACTTGCACAGCAGGCATAGGTGTACAGTACTGTAAGCACTTATTTCTTTTACTTGCTTGTAATACGGACTGGATGTTGGATGTTGACGCGATGGATCGGAGACGATTAATGAGCTTCTCTGCCGTATTCGGTCCTTGCGAAAGTGCAGTCGTAGGATTCTCAACAGAACTGGTTGGTGTCCGGCATCGGGCCTGGAAGTGGGGTTGGTGTTGACGGTTGCACAAGTACTGTAATGTACTGTACTTTACGTACATAAGTAAGTAGTACGGAGTATCCGTACGAAGTGCCGGTAATGCACATGTACTCAAGTACTGTAGTTACCCGCCAAGCATGGTAGGGCTCAATTACGAGGAGCTCACTATTATGTGCCCCGTATGTTGTATTGCTTGATTACATGCAAGTACAGCACGGAGTACATGTACTTACACATATATGCAGTGCGGAGTACTCCGTACTCGTAACATTCATTGTTAGTGATGAAGGTGCTTGTACTTAAGTACTCCACAAGTACATTACAGCAGTTGCAAATTAATACTAGTAAGTCGATGTACAATACATGTATGTAGGTATCATTTTCTGGGCGCTCGCGGGGATGTCAAGTCTTGAGAGTACCTGTAGGTGTACGTGTAATATTACAGGAAATTACATACAAGTAATACGTGCCTGGTACTTAGCTGTAACTAGTACGCTTACAAGGACTTGTACTTACTTGTACGTGGTCGTTTGTGAGGCCGCCCAAGTACTTACAAGTACTTACGCAATTGAACTGGCACCGGCCACCGATGGCCCGCTGCCGGCTTGACAGTTGAATTATCCTCGCCGGTGACCCGGAGCAAAATTTGGAATCCATTTCTCCCGGGATTATGTTGCTCCGATGCTTATTACTTACATTAGTACATGTAATTACATGTACGGTAAATCTCCGGAGCATATGAGACACCTAGTCACGTGGCCAATATGGCCTACGACTGTCCTCTCTTGCGACTCACGTGAAAATCCCATGTCGAACCACGTGACGGCACAAGTCTTACAGTGAATGCTGTATATTACTTACACCCTCGTATTAATGTACTTGTACGGAGTACAATGAGAACAATTAAGTAAGTACTGTACATGGAGGTGTCCACGGACCCTTACAGTACGGTACGAGCCACAGCACAGCATCACGGTGCACGTATATCCTGTTGCCCTTGGGACATGCATGCTCTGGCCTGCTGAGGAATCCGGTCATCTGACATTGAGAACCCCTGCTCAGTTGCGTCGCCCTACTCCTCGGTGGCTCGAGGATTGCCCAGCGGTGTCGCGACGTAATTTGCTCAAGCCGGATCCTGCGCTGTATTACTGCAAGAAGCTCAGTTGGATGAGCCGGGTGTCGCTCGATGGTGGAGGCAACCGTTCCGAGTCCTGTGTCACTGGTCTGGCTGACGCATCGGTTACGTCAAGTGGGCGACTCTTTTCTAGCACGCGATGCTACCTCGAGGGCATGCTTCAAGATTAAATGAACATTTTCTGCCACTGAATATTCTACACCTCGAGATGCCACTTTTCTCTTGTCAGTGCGACAAGCCGTGAGTGATGCTTCGCTCTGCCAACAAATACATGACACGCTTTTGAAACGCTAAACTCATGTTCGCCATGTGCAACAAAAAAAGAAAAGGAAAAAAAAGGGGCCGGGAAAGGCCGGAAGTTGCTCGCTGAAGAAGGCTCGCTGTGGATGCAAAACGACTTCTGGACACTCCTGCGTACCGGCGCCAGGAGGTTGTGAGCCTAATAAGGGTTGAAGTAGCAAGAATCCAAGTTCAATTCGGATCGAAACCTGTCGAAATCACATTTGATGACAAAGCTTTTCTGCGGGGAGGTGAATGTGACGGAACCGTCTGCCCACTGCGTCCGGAAGCCAAAGTTCTCCGGATCGACAACGTTCTGGAATTTTTCGCGCACGATTTCATTGTCGGTGGAGATTCGGCCAGATTCGGCCCGCTGCTGGTCAAGAGCCTCTTTGACCTCGTCCGGGACGAAGGCCGAGACTCTGGGGGAAGGCTCCTCGTCTGGAAAGTTCAACCGTGTGCCGTTTGTGCCGTCGCTCGTCGACGCCTTGTCCCAATCGATGGGCGATTTCTCCATCTGTTCAATGATGGCCCAAAAGGCAATCTCGATGGCCGACGCGAGACCGTAGCAGGTCTTGCGACCTCGATTTCTGGTCCCTGCTGGGCGCCCTTGTCGGCTGCTGAATGCTGGTCGTTGAAAAAAGGATCGACCACTGCCGCCGCCGCGGCCTCGTCGTTTTTCCAATGTCATGGGGGATAAGCTGCACATGGTAATCTTCTTATCGTTGGCAGGCATCCGACCGTCAGCATCGCCGCCGCGAAGACGGGCCGAAGCCGGAACCTCCTTGCCCGTCATCTTCATGCCCGTCTCTTTATCCTTAATGCTCTCCGACCTGCCCTGGCTGTCGGCCGGTTTCTCCCAGCCACTTTCCATGGCCGTATCCATCAGCTTCATGCCGGCCTCCCTCAGCGGTGGCGCGCTCAGAACCTTCTGCGGCCTCAGTTCCAGTCCTGCTTGACCGTCGAGAGGAAAGCCGGCCAACTCGGGCTGCGGACCACTGGCGGCGTGACCGTCGCTATACTTGGACTTGTTGTATCCGTTGAATGGAGAGAATTTGACGTCGTAGTTCTGTCCGTTGAGAGGTGCCCTCGCTACGCCGCTGATCTGGTCCCCTCGGATGCCTCCCAACGCTACCCACTCCTTCTGTCGCAAATGTTTCTCGAGTTGCTGTTGGATGTCCGTGTCGTTTGCTCGGAGAGAATCGGCGACGCAGAACATGTTTTCCGTCGGATCGATGGCGTATATGTAGCCTTGGATACCTTCGGCGTATGCGAGTGCCCAGTCGAGATCGCTCGTCGTCGAGACATAGACCGACTGGTTCGAGGGGCCTAGCGCGTGGTCGTAGACGCTGAAATCGGCTTCTGGATCCTCGAGAGCGGCCCAGGGCAGAAAACCACCGGCATCCCAGATGGTGGCCGGAGTACGGGTATCGACCCTGTATAGACGATCTGGACTTTCCGTCACCGTCTCGGGTTTCGTCTCCATCTCGTTCTCGACGGATGATGATGTTGATTCTATAGCCAGACAGTCGACGCCGACCGACCACGCCAGCGATAGTGACAGTAGCAGCGCGACCCCGCCATTTCGTACCATGTCTTGAAATGATGTGAACGAATACGGTGAGAAGAAAACAAAGGGGAGAAGGGAAAGAAAAAAGAATGCAAGGAAGCGAACTTGATGCCTTTACTGTGCTTGCATGCCAATGAAGGGATTAGGATTCGTCGATTGTCGTCGAATATCAACGGGAATGAAGGTGAATGAATGAACTATAAACTTGCTCAAGGCTCGAGGCATGACATGATAGTATATAATGTGGTTCTGTCCACACGGATGCATGAAGGATTTTATTTCTAGAACTGCTTGCATAGAGTATTTGTTTCGTTTAATACCTCAAACGCAGCTGCCATACGCCAGGAGGTTCAGGAGTCTACACATGATCCCCCGCTGTTGCTATCGATGGATTAATATGGCGGCGACTGCCAACCAAATACGTACGTAGTACGGAGAACAGCCATGACAAATACTGCCAAGCCTGGAACAAACGCGCCACAATGGGCGACAGTGGCGTAGCGCCGCCAAGACACAGCCACCGACGTGGTTGGCCAATTAATGGAAACTGTTGGCTTGATAACCTGCTCCGTCTCCGAATCGGTCAGCCACCAGCATGAGGCTGACTCCAAAGTGGGCCATCTGGTGGCGCAGCGTGCGGAATACCCAAAAACGCTCTAGCGGAGAGGCTGCTCGTTGCACGCACAACTGAATTACTTAAGTATACTCCGTATTACTCCGTATTCATGCGAGTAATCATTATTATTACTAGATGTCTGTGCGGAGTACGGAGTACGGAGTGCGGAGTTGGCATTTATAAGCAGGTACTACGTACTTGGACGGAGTACACACATCCAAGTACTGTACTGTACTTAATTACTTCAGTACTAAGTTCGTTCGTAAGTACTAAGTACTTAATTCAGCGTAAATACGTAGCTGTACAGTAAGTATACTGTACTTGGGCAGCGCGGGGATTACTTTTTGCACCATTGTACTCCGTACAGCTGCTTACGGAATATACCACGCAAGATTGCGTTTGTTTCGGACATGTACATGTATAGTTCTTAATTATTTACAATTGTAACATAATTGACCCAAGTACAACTCTGAGTTGTTGCGACCAGCCAGCCTGTGTTCTAGCCAGTGTCTGTGGGGATTCTGCTCAAGCATTCCAGTAAAGTATGTAGATGTGGCTGAACGTACCATTAAGTATGCATCTCAGACGACCAAAGTTCGCGTACCTCAGTCGACCACACCAACGCCACAATAAAAAAAAACGGGTTACGGTATATAACCTTTCGCGTAAATACTTTTGGAAAATTAAAAGATACTTCCTAGGAACTGCAGCTCGAACTCTAACTTACATCCAAAAAATAGACTATATACCTAGAAATTACAGTACTTAGGAAAATACAGGGTATCTATTGCGCTAGGAACTAACTGCTAATTACAGTACGTCCACTGCGCTGTAAACAACTTTAAGTTATAGTACGTCTACTGCGCTATAAACAACTTTAAGTTACAGTACGTCTACTATATTGCGAATCAGTTATCGCTTGGAATTAGTTCTAAACTACTTCCTGTGCGTTTTAGTGGAATTAATTCCGAACTACTTTACCGTACCTTATTGGAATTGGTTCCAAACCACTTCGCCGTACCTTATTGGAATCGGTTCCAAACTACTTCGCCGTACCTTATTGGAATTAATTCCAACCACTTCGTATACGTCTTGGTGGAATTAATTCCGAACTACTTTACCGTACCTTATTGGAATTGGTTCCAAACCACTTCGCCGTACCTCATTGGAATCGGTTCCAAACTACTTCGCCGTACCTTATTGGAATTAATTCCAACCACTTCATATGCGTCTTGGTAGAATTAATTCCGAACTACTTCGCCGTACCTTATTGGAATCGGTTCCAAACTACTTCGCCGTACCTTATTGGAATTAGTTCCAAACTACTTCGCCGTGCCTTATTGGAATCGGTTCCAACCACTTCGTATACGTCTTAGTAGAATTAATTCCGAACTACTTTGCCGTACCTCATTGGAATCGGTTCTAAACTACTTCGCCGTACCTTATTGGAATTAGTTCCAAACTACTTTACCGTACCTTATTGGAATTGGTTCCAACTACTTCGTATACGTCTTAGTGGAATTAATTCCAAACTACTTCGCCGTACCTTATTGGAATCGGTTCTAAACTACTTTACCGTACCTTATTGGAATCGGTTCCAAACTACTTTACCGTACCTTATTAGAATTAATTTCGAACTACTTCGCCTTATCTTATTAGAATCGGTTCCGAACTATTTCGCCGTATCTTATTGGAATCGGTTCTAAACTACTTTACCGTACCTTATTGGAATTAATTCCAACTACTTTGTATACATTTTGGTGGAATTAATTCCAAACTACTTCGCTATGCCTTATTAGAATTAATTTCGAACTACTTTACCGTATCTTATTAGAATCGGTTCCAAACTACTTTACCGTACCTTATTGGAATTAATTCCAACTACTTCGTATGTATTTTAGTGGAATTAATTCCGAACTACTTTACCGTACCTTATTAGAATTAATTTCAAACCACTTTACCGTATCTTATTGGAATTAGTTCCAAACCATTTCGCTATACCTTATTGGAATTAGTTCCAACCTACTTTACAGTATCTTGTTAAAGTAAAAGATAGTTCTAGTTCTATACCGCATTATTATAGATTCCAAAAGTTATAATCTATTGTATTGCAAATAAATTATATAGGTACGGTACCTATTTCTATATTTTCTTTAAGAAACGCTGCAAAAGGATTATAAGCTATTGCGCTAAGAGCTGTTTATATTTATGGGTTGCTATAGTAAAGTTACTTACGTAAACGCATTATACGAATATATTGCTATTCTATTCCAAACCAATTCGTATTGCGTTTATATTATTATTGCGTACCTGTCTTTAAATTGTTTTACGTTATGCGTACTACTATCTTATCGCTAGTATTAGGTTAAATTTGCGATTAATCCGTCCATTATATCCTACAAAATGCATTAAGGATATCTTTAGTACCTCAATAAGGGCCGCCGCCTACCTAACGAAATAATTCCGCTATTATAATTAAACAATCGAGGAGAGGTAATTTTAGTACCAGGAGAAGTATTTTATTGCTATTAAAGCAATATTAGGCTTTGCGTTATAGTAAAAACTTTATTTAAATTAATTCGTATTATATTTAAACTAACAGCCGTTTAATTCTAGAATAATTAGTTTAGCAGTATATCGTTATTAAAATATTACTATAAATGCATATATAAGGTCGATTTAGAGGAGCTACAATCTGGGTTAAATACGTCCGAGTTTAATACAATTATTAATAGTAAATATATTTTCTTGCTCTATATTTTAATACTACTGCTAATTAATTTAGGATAGTATAACGATTTCGCTACTAGTAATATACTGCAGTAGATACTAAGAAAGCCTGCAAGGACAATAATACTAGTAACAAATAACTACCCTCCTATACTCTAATATAACAGTCCAATACAATATATAAGTATAGTTCCTTAGGGCAATAAAATACTAGGCCGTAGGGCTATATAGATAAATATACAGTAAACGCTACAACTTTACAGTATTTATAGCGGCCCCGCTATAGTAAACTAAGTTATTGCAAATATAGAGTTACTAGCAGTACGTATTGGAATTAATTCGAATATACGTTTAAGTAATACTAACTACCTTACTAGGAACTACTTATAAATATACCTATACTAGGAGAGGTACGTATATATTCTAAATACATTTCGAATTAGTTCTAGACTTGTTTACTAATTGTATATAGACGGCTATAAGGCCGTTATTTAAATTAATTTATTAAATACTAGGATCTCCTATTGCACTAGTATTACGCGTACTATACCCCTAGCCAAAAGTACCTCCGTAATAGAGGGTAGCTTTACTATTCCTATTGCTAAGCTTAATATATAAAAGTTTTAAGACAGAAGACAATATAGGCTTAAATAAGGTATAGTAATTATATTATATTTAAAATAAGGTTGGAATTAATTCTAGCTTATTACTAACGAACTTATAGGATAAAAGGAATAAAATTAATAATAATAATACTACCGATAAGATATAAAGCGAGTTAAGCAAGTCGAACGAGTTAAGTAATACTATATCCGAGGATAAGTATAAATAAATTGCAGAAAGGAAGGGGAAACAAAATATATAGAAGGTAGAAGGCGCCTAAAGAAAAGCAGTAATAAAGTTAAAAATTAGGGCACTAAGTAAGGCAAATACCTAGAATAAAGTACTAACAAGGGCCGCTGCCTTATAGGTACGTAAAAGTATAGAACTAGTATTATTATTTTAGAACCGCTTTTAAACTAATTTAGGTCGGTAAGCTAACAAACTCTTACTAAAAGGATAATTATAATTATCTATCTAACTCTAACTTTTATAATACAACGGCCAATTCGGACTCTAGCTTATTTATAAGTAGCTCCTCTACTGTAAGCTCCTTTACTGTAACTCCTACCTGTATTACCTCTAAGATAGAGTCTACCGCCGTAATAGCTAAAAATAAAGTAGGTTGCTTCTAGAATTAATTCTATACTAATTCCATTATACTATATGTCTATTTTACTTATAATTGTATATACAGATTAATAATAAGCCTACTGGCGGAACAATAATATAGATAATACGGATAAATAAAAGGAAGAAATAAGATAAGTCTATTTCCTAGGTACGCAATAAATAGTATTTAAATTAGTTACTTAGAGTAATAACCCGCGAAAATAATAGTATATACAAATACCGCTTACTAAAAAGCAAGCCGAATTATATAACCCCGCTATAAGTACTAAAGGAGAGGTATATTTTAAATGCAAATAAATCCAAAATTATTCTATATATATAACTTACGGATTAATAGGGCGAAAGTTCTTAGATAATATCTAGTACTATAGTACCTATAGTACGGAAGGAGATCCTAATGCATTACGAATTAGTTTAGTTCTAACTCTACTATATTTATTCGAACTTTAATTACTAATAATACGTAGGAGACGGATAAGTCCTACCGCAATAGACTGTTTTCTAGCCTACTGTTTAAGTTCCTACCAAAACAAGAAGCTCCTCTAAATAAGGCAGGCAATAGGTATAACTTAAAAGCAATACGTAAATTGTTATCGATACCTAACAATATGGATTTCCGTACTAATAAGTATAAATATATATACTGTAAAGTAGTAGGCGGACGTAAGTAGATTGGAATTAGTTCTATGCGTATTTTAAGTTAGTTTTAATATATTTATAGGTTACTGCCTAATGCAACAATTTTCGAATAGCTATTATATTTAGATAAACTTCTACTTATTGCTAAAACGGTAGCGGGTCGTACTGTTAAACTAGGAGGATTAAAATTAGGGAGTTTTATTATATAAGTACTACAATATAATAGTTTAAGCAGACATAAAGTTTTAATCGGATAATATATTTTAAGATTATTATAAAATTATTGCGTTATATTTAGTAACAATATTAAGTATTCTTTGGCAGTAATATACAATTACGTTATGGACTAGACTAAAACTAGTTTTAAATTAATTCTAGCTATACTAGTAAAGAACAAGGTTGCAATACATTATATCTTATTTAAGTTCATTCCATAAAACATTCCAATACTATACAAGATATTTAATATATTTTGCTAAATACTCTAAGGCAAGAAAATATATTACTATAGTACTTAAATACTTTAGGGCATAGTATATATATATATATATATATATAATACATTAAGTTAGGTATTACGTTTAGTAACGTTTTTTTCTACAGTAGGGTACTATTTTTTTTTATATATATCTACGTAAATATAGAGTATTTAAGTATATAAGTATATTCTATATAATTAATTACTCTAGGGTAGTAGATTAATATTTATGCCTAAGATTAAAGATATATTGTATAAATATTATTATAGAATGTAGCGTACAGTAACTAGTACTACTAGTAAGATATTAAATACCTAAGTATTTACGGATTACTTATACTATAGATATTTTAAATTCCAGGATATAAACAATATATATAACGTTAAAGGTAGTCCTTATATACTACTTTAGCTAGGTATTAGCTATTACTAACGTTAGCTTAATCTATTTCTTTATAATGCTTAATTACAAAAGTTTACTAGGATACTAAGTATATCTTTAAGTAGATTTCCGAATAAACCCTCTTCCCGAGTATAAAGTAATTAATATAGGTAATATTCTTTATATCTTTATCTATTACTAATATATTATCCTAGGGAAAACTTTTACTTTTCCTAGGTAAGAAGTACTATTGCTTCCGAAGTATAAATAGTATCTCCTATACCTTTTATACGCCCTTTAGTTTAATATAGAATTTAAAAAAATATCTTCTATAATATAATATTAGTATATACTAGAATCCAATAGGTTGCCCCCTACTTAGACGGTAGCTTAATACTACTAAGTAGTATAGATAGTTCCTTCTATAAGTAAGTCTACTTCTAGCTATTTACTATATATACTAATAAGTTTAAGCTTACAGAAGATTCTATACTAATACCTCTATAACCTTCTTTAATTATTAAGATTCCGATCCAATAACCCCTACCTAAGATTCCTACTTTAATAATACCCTTACTACCTTATAGAGTAAAAAGAAAGCTACTTTAGGTTCCGTAAACGAAGAATAGTAAAATCTTATACTAAAGGATAAAGGAAGTTACTAGTATAAAGGGTATATATTACCGGTATAAAGAAAAGAAGCAGTTATATCTACTAAAGTTAAAGTATAATTTATATTATACTATATAGAAATAATTTTAAAATCCCTTTTAGTATAGTATAGAATATCTTTATTTTATAATATATAATAGCTAGATTTTTGAAGAATAGTAAAAAGATATTATTACCGCTATTATAGCAGTAAATATAGTTATAAATATCTTCTTTTTATAACTCTTAAGTAGCTTAGTCTATTCTATCTTTAATAACTTTCCTTTTCTTATATATACTCTCTATTTCTATATCTTATTCTTTATTATATTAATTATAAAATTGTATTTTAACTAAAATAGAAACCGGTTAGGAATTAATTCTAACTTAGTTTGCAAAACAAACTATATATATTATAGAGTATATATAATATACTTTTGTATCTATATACGTTTCTTCCTTATAAACGGATTTAGTACTAATATTATTATATAATAATATTTACTTTACTTTTATTCCTTGTTTTCTCTATTGCTATACTTTAGGAAACGATTTCGAATATAGCTTTGTTCCTTAGTTTTAAATCTAGGTTTACCTTTCTAAGAACTTCTAAAGATATCCTCGATAAATATTTCGTTTAGTAATCTAAAACTTACTTAGTTCTACCTACCCCCTAAGAGCCCCCCTAAGACCCCCCCTAAGAGCTAGTATAGCTATAGCTATTACTACTTATCTTATTATCTTTAAGTCGATAGAATATACTCTACGCTAAAACAATTATCCACTCTCTATATATTCCTAAATACCTAATAATAAGTCCGAATAGTATAGTATATATTATTCCTACTAGTAGTATTTCTAATCTTATAAATAATAAATTAAAGTATAATATAAAAGGTTTTTAATCTTAATTAATACCTTATACTAAAATACCTTAGATTTAGTATAGCTTAAAGAGACAATATTCTTAGAAACAAAGCTTAACTACCTTATTTAACTATCGACTATATATACGGGTAATATACAATTATACTAGCGGGAAAGTATACTAGTTCCTTCTAGATAGGTAGTATTACTAAGAATTAACGGCTAAAATAGAGGAGGAAAGAGTAGCATTACGTATATCCCTTCTTACCCGCCTAGATATTTATTGTACTTAGGCTATAAGGTATAACCCAAACAATTTATTCTATACTATTATATAACTAATTATTTTCTTAGCTAAGTATATATAATTAAAAAAGTCTTTAATATAAATAAAGCCTGCCTTTCTTCTAAAGGTACTTATTAACTAATACTAAGATTTACAACCGATTCTATATATATATTCTATCTTCCTCTAGCTATATATTACTAATAATATAGGCTAATGTAGGAGGTTCCTTTATGTACTATTACTATAGTATATATTTGCCTTCTTCTCGATATACTCTACTAGAAAATCGGTTGTTAAGTTCTTTCTTTTTTAAATAGTATAGCCCTAATTTCTAGCTATTTTATTCCGATATTTATATAACTCTATGCAGTAAAGATATTAAATATATAGAGACCTACTCTAAGTTTTACTATAATTTATAATAAAACTAATTCTATAGTAAGTATACTTACTAAAACTATATATAATAAATACTAAGTACTAAAAGCATTTAATTATATTTCTAGCTAATCTCCCCTTATCTATCGGAATTACAGTATTAAAATAGTATTCCTTATACTAATTAATAATTTAATTCTATTGGTTATTCTTATTAGCTATAGAATTTATTTATATTTACCTCTACCCCTAGTAAAAATACTATTAGTAATTACAGAAGATATTGTTTAATTACTACAGAAAATAAACTAACCTTAAAATACATTATATATATTTTACTTTCCCTTTCCCTATACCCTATACTTATTTCTATATAGTTCCTTTTCTTTCCTCGCTAAGTATACAAGAGCTTTATGCAACCTATAAGAGTAAGATATTAAGCTAAATTTACGTAAGCTTATTAAACTATAATATTATTCGATCGATCCTAAGGAAGCATAAAATATTATACTATCCAATAGGTTTATCGAAATTAGCAGTATTTATAAAGTGGAAGAATAAAATATATAACCTAGATAAAGTAAGTATATTCCTAGTATATAAGTATACTACTAATCGTTTAGTATATCCAATTTATAAATTGTAATAGTAATGTTTTTATTATTATTTACTTTCTTTAAGAGTAAGTAAAGCTTTTTATAAGGCTAAGCCTAGAAATACTTAAGATTAATATAAATTATAAATATATCTTAGGAAATAAAGAAGTTAAGGCTATTTAGGGTTAGAAATGCCTAACTACTAGAAATAGTAAGTATAAATTTATTCGAAAGCAATACAATAAGCTAATATATATTTAGTTATTCTACTTATTTGTATCTATATAAATACAGAGATTAAGGAGCTTTTTGTATTTATATTTCAAAAGGTATTTTCTATTATATATAATAACTATTATATCTTAATTACATAAAAGTATCTATATAGTATTGGATTAATTAGTATTATTATAGACTAGGAAATTAAATACTTACGAGGTAAGGTATATATATTTATTATACTAGATCTTTAGTATTAATATTTTAGGATTTGGCTTATATCTATATAGTATTAACCCTAAAAAATGCTCTTGGGACTAGTATACTTAATAATCGGTTCGGTTTTGCTAAGTTTACTTTTAGCGCGGTATTAAACGATAATTACCTAAGTATAAACTATAGGGCCTAGGGTCCCTTTTTAAAAAGATAATAAGCTTACTATATACTAAATTAAAAGAAATATACCTCTTAATTGTAAATAAACTTAAAGGTAAGTTATATATAGAATTAATTCGAAACTAAATCTAACGAGAGTATAGAGGTTACTTCTATTCGATATTGGGTAAGATATAAGAAACGTTCTATAATTCGATTTGGCCTAAATCGGTTTTGTAGTAAAATTATACTTAGTAATTAGGAAAAGTTTCCGAGAAATACTAATAGAGTAAAGGTTTTATATAAGATTTCCTATTAATAGAGTAGGAGGTATATATTACTACTAAAGTATATTAAATTGTAAGTTATCTTTATATTTAAAGTACTTTATTTACTTCTTTTACTTACTTTACTTACTTAAGTCTACTGAATATAACCGGAACTAAATTATATCCTATTTTGGATTTAAGCAATATAGGATTAGTAATAACTTTTGTAATACTTCCTTAACTAGAAGGTTCTATTATAAGATAATTTGAAATAGTATGTAAATAAAAAATCTACGTTGGAAATTATACTAATATATAATAGTAAAAAAGTAAGAGGTTCGGTAAATATAAAGATAAGCTAGGAGTACGAATCGAATCTTAACGGATTCTAAAAGTAATTGTAAACGGTTTTTCTTTTTATTTTAAACTCTAACTTGCTCCTAGTCCTTACGTAATTAAAGCTAGTTAATTATCTATTGCAATAATTCTAATTTATTATGTAGTCGATTAGCTAGAATTAATAATTTAGAAGAGAATAATTTATTCTTAGCAATATCTTTAGGTATTTTATTTTAGAGAGGTATAATAAATTAATTCGGAGTATAATGCACTAACTGTAATTCGGAATAATATGCATTGCGCTATACGTACTATAGTTTGGAATTGATTCGAAATATAGTATGGAATTAATTTATAGTACTATATGCGCGCTATAACTTAGAATTAATTCGTAATGCAATATGCTATAATTTAGAAATATACTATAGTGCGGTATGCGCGCTGTAACTTGGAATTAATTTATAGTGCAATGCGCTATAATTTGGAAATATACTGTAGTATGGCGTATGCGCTATAACTTAGAATTAATTCGAAAGTAATGCGCTGTAATTTGGAAATATACTGTAGTACGGTGTGCGTGCTATAACTTGGAATTAATTCGTAATGCAATGTACTGTAATTTGGAAATATACTATAGTAAGGTGTGCGCGCTGTAACTTGGAATTAATTCGTAGTGCAATGCGTTGTAATTTGGAAATATACTATAGTACGGTATGCGCGCTGTAACTTGGAATTAATTCGTAGTGCAATACGCTATAATTTGGAAATATACTGTAGTACGGTATATGCGCTGTAACTTAGAATTAATTTGTAAAGCAATACGCTGTAATTTGGAAATATACTATAGTGCGGCGTATGCGCTGTAACTTGGAATTAATTTGTAGTGCAATGTGCTGTAATTTGGAAATATACTGTAGTACGGTGTGCGCGCTGTAACTTGGAATTAATTCGGAATGTATTTTAAAATTATACTGTAGTATAGCATACGCTGCAGTTTGGAATTAATTCGGAATGCATTCTACTATTATACTATAGTACGGTATGCGCTATAACTTAGAATTAATTTGCAATATAATATACTGTAATTTGGAATATACTATAGTACGGCGTGCGTGCTATAGTTTGGAATCTATTTGCAATGCAATATACTATATTTCGGAAATTCGCTAGTATTAATATGCAGTATAGTATACATACTGTAACTTGGAATTAATTCGTAGTATATAATATAGGTTATAGTATAGCTGTTATAGTAATACTATATCTTAGTAACGGTCTTATTGTTGGTTCGTTTAAAGCTAGAATTGCAGTACGGCTAATAAAAGAAAGAGTATAAGGTATCTAGGGGTAATTCGAGAGGAGATATTGCTTCGAAATCTCGAAAACTTTTACTATAAATACGTTATTGTTTTGTAAGATTATTAATTCCGGTTAAAATATTACGTCCGATTAAAATACTATATCTGTTTGGACTACTATATTGTAATACTTATATAATAAAACCCCTTAGTTTTTATCCTCCGTCCTTAACCGTTATAGTAGTCCTATTCTAACGTTAAGTAGAAGTTCGACTAAATATAATAGTTACAAGTATATTGTTGTAATAGATAGTAGCCTATAAATATATTAGTACTAACTTAAAAGATGCGTAGAATTAATTCCAAATTACTTACGTCCGCTTACTGCTTTATAATACGCATATTTATATTTACTGGCGCGGAAATCTACGTTGTCCGGCGTTAATAATATTTTGCGTATTTCTTTTGTGTTATATCTATTGCCCGCCTTATTTAGAGGAGCCTCTAGCTTTAGGATAAACTTAAATAGTAGGCTAGAAAAAAGCCTATTATAGTAGGACTTGTCCGTCTCCTATATATCGTTAGTAATTAAAGTTCGATTAAATATAGTAAAGGTAGAACTAAACTAATTCGTAATGCGTTGGGATCTGCTTTAGTACTATAGTACTGGGTCTTATCTAAGAACTTTCGCCCTATTAATCCGTTAGTTATATATACGGAATAACTTTGGATTTATTTAGATTTAAAATATACCTTTCCTTTAGGGCGTATAGTTAGTTGA
The DNA here is from genome assembly GCF_001625195.1 of Drechmeria coniospora. Lineage (NCBI taxonomy): Eukaryota > Fungi > Ascomycota > Sordariomycetes > Hypocreales > Ophiocordycipitaceae > Drechmeria > Drechmeria coniospora. The sequence continues at coordinate 10,535,404 of NC_054389.1, read as the reverse complement.
TATATCTTTGTTATACTAGAGGAGGAACTTCCAGACAAGCTTATATTTAAATTAGTTATTGCAGTACGAATATTAAAGGCGGATTAATAATTGTAATTATCTTCCTGCTAAGAGTTTATTAGCTTACTGGCTTAAATTAGTTTTAAACTAGTTCTAGGTTCTGTACGTTACCTACCTATAAGGTAGCGGCCCTTTTCTTTACCTTTCTGGCCCTCCTTACTGCTTTTTTTTGTACTTTTACCTTATTTTGTACTCTCTTCTTGGCCTTTTTTATTGCCTTTCTTTGGGTTCTTTTCTCCTTCCGTACTTGCTTTTTGGCCTTTTTCTCTATAATCTACCTGGCCTTATCCTTAGACGTATTGTCGCTTGACTTACTAGACTCTTCTGTCTTGCTTTGTATCTTGTCGGTAGCGTTATTGTTACTAATTTTATTACTATTATCCTATAAGTTCGTTAGTAATAAACCAGAATTAATTCTAACCTCGCTTAGAATACGATATAATATTATACATTATCTATATCTATATTAGCTTCGGGCTTAAAACTTTCGTTACTAATTTTATTACTATTATCCTATAAGTTCGTTAGCAATAAACTAAAATTAATTCCAACCTTGCTTAGAATACAATATAATATTATACCTTATCTATATCTATTTCGGCTTTGGGCTCGAGACTTTCGTTACTAATTTTAATACTATTATCCTATAAGTTCGTTAGCAATAAACTAAAATTAATTCCAACCTTACTTAGAATACAATATAATATCTTACCTAATCTATGTCCATATTGTCTTCGGGCTTAAGATTTTCGTGCACCGAGCTTAACGAAGGAAATAGTAAATCTACTACCTATTGCGGATCTACTACCGGTTGCGGAAGAGTTCTAGGGGGGGGGTAGGGTAAGGACAATACTAACGCAATAGGAGATAATACTGGTATTTAACAAATTAGTTTAAATAACGGCCTTATAGCCGTCTATATATAATTAGTAAACGAGTCTGGAACTAATTCGAGATATATTTAGAATATTTGCGTACCTTATCCCGTATAGCCGTACTTATAGGTAGTTCCTAGTAAGGCAATTAGTATTACTTAGATATATATTCGAATTAATTCCAATACGTACTGCAAGTAACTCTATGTTTGCAATAACTTAGTTTACTGTAGCCGGGCCGCTACGAATATTGCGAAGTTATAGCGCTTGCTATGTATTTGCCCGTATAGCTCTGCGTCTTAGTATTTTATTTCCTAATAGAGGAGTGCTTTAGTATTGTTGTAGACTGTTGTACTGGAGAATCGGGGGGCGCTCGTCCGTTACTAGTATTATCGTTCTGGTAGGCTTTCTCGGTATCTACTGCAGTATGTTACTAGTAGATAAATCGGCGTACTATCCTAAATTAATTAGCAACTAGTATTAAAATATAGAGTAAGGAATAATTTTACTATTAACGATTGTATTAAACTTACAGGTATTTGACCCGGGCTGTCGCTCTTCCGTATCGACTTTATGCATACGTTTATAGTAGTTTTTCAATACCGATATACTGCTAAACTAAGTATTCTAGAATTAAGTAGTTGTTAGTTTAAATCCAATACAAATTAATTCCAATAAAGTTCTTACTATAATGCAAATCCTAATATTGCTTCGGTAGCGATAAAAAACTTCTTCCGGTACTAAAATTACCTCCCCTCGATTATTTAACTTTAATAGTAGTATTATTTCGTTTAGTAGGTAGTGGCCCTTGTTAAGGTACCGAAGATATCCTTAATGCTTTTTGTACGATATAATAGACGGATTAATTGTAAATTTAACGTAAAACTAGCGACAAGATAATAGTATAACAATTGTAAAAGTATATAGAAATACAAACGTAACGATATTAAAATGCAACGCGAATTGTTTTGGAATAGAATAGCAATATATTCGTACAATGCATTTACGTAAGTAACTTTACTATAGCAACCCATAAACAGCTCTTAGCGCAATAGCTTGTAATCCTTTTGTAGTATTTCTCGAAGAAAGTATAGAGATAGGCATCGTACCTATATAATTTATTCGTAATATAAGAGTATATAACTACTAGAATTTATAATAATGCGGTATAGAACTAAATCTATCTCTTACTTTAATAAGATATTGCGAAGTAGGTTGGAATTAATTCCAATAAGGTATAGCAAAGTAGTTTGGAACCGATTCTAATGAGATAAGGCGAAGTAGTTCGAAATTAATCCTAATAAGGTACGGCGAAGTAGTTCGGAACCAATTCCAATAAGGTACGGCAAAGTAGTTAGAATTAATTCCACCAAGACGTATACAAAGTGGTTAGAATTAATTCCAATAAGGCATAGTAAAGTAGTTTGGAACCGATTCCAATAAGGTACGGTAAAGTGGTTTGGAACCGATTCTAATAAGGTACGGCGAAGTAGTTTGGAATTAATTCCAATAAGGTATAGCGAAGTAGTTTGGAATTAATTCCACTAAAACGCATAGGAAGTGGTTTGGAACTAATTCCAAGCGATAACTAATTCGCAATATAGTAGACGTACTGTAACTTAAAGTTATTTATAGCGCAGTAGACGCACTATAACTTAAAGTTATTTACAGCGCAGTAGACGTACTGTAATTAGCAGTTAGTTCCTAGCGCAATAGATGCCCTATATTTTCCTAAGTACTGTAATTTCTAGGTATACAGTCTATTTTTTGGATGTAAGTTGGAGTTCGAGCCGTAGTTCCTAGGAAGTATCTTTTAATTTTCCAAAAGTATTTATGCGAAAGGTTATATACCATGACCCGTTTTTTTTTATTGTAGCGTTGGTGTGGTCGACTGAGGTACGCGAACTTTGGTCGTCTGAGATGCATACTCCGTGCCATTCGTCCCCTCTGGAGGATGCGTTCGCAAGTCCAAGTCTTGACCCGATAGGGAAATCAGAAGCCACGACAACCCCCCTGTCCGAACACCTCCGTACCCTGTATTACGCCACAGGGCGTGGTGATGTCCTCCGCATGTTCCGTCCGAACGCCGATCAACACCTGCACCTACTCATACGGCAAGGACACAGACTCCGTACGGGACTTCGGATTATTCGGGTGGCGTATTTTTGTCACTAGGATATGCATCGCTTGAAACATGATGCTGCTTCATCGGATCCATGTCGAAACTCGGATGTTCGTACGACTATTCGAGCGACAAAGGGAGGGGAGAGACGGCTGGCGCAGGCAAGGCCTGGAACGAGAATATCGTCCCTCGCAGGAGCCCTAGCGGCCTCGGCAGATGAGAAGCGGAAGATAGGCGAGAGCCTCAAACGCAGATGGGAAGCAGCAGCTGGGAAACGGCAAGCGGAAACGGCAAAGCGGAAACGGCAGAGCGGAGACGGGATGGGAGGGCAAGGCGTATGCCAAATTCCCAGCACGAATCCAGCTAGCAGGGCCAGCGTGACTTGGTGACTCGGTCAATGGTGCTGATGCCGCTACTGTTGCGATGCCGCTACTGATGCTTTGATGGCTTCTCGAGACGGAATCATGCGCTGGAAACGCCCAGGTCGCACCCATGTTCTCGTTGCGAGGTCAGGCTAGCAGCCGTCCACGTACATGGAGGCCTGAATTTAGATGCATTCCGGTTTGTAATATCTGTTGGACATCCCAGCATGGCCACGGCGATGGGGAAGGCAGAATGACGCGCCCAACGTCATTGTCCATATCCACCCACGTCGTCGAGCGGTCCATCGCAAGCGCACCGTCGTCGGTGCCGGTGTTGCCCTTTGAGGCGTCGACATGTTAGCATCGATGTAGCGTAGAATCATCTCGACCTCGCAGTTGCGGACCGCCGCACCGACGGGGACTGTTTTGAATAGGTCGCGTCTCTGCTGGGCCGGGATAAGTGTGCGCTGGCAGCTGGGAGCTCGGTGCCAACCTCGGCGTTGCATCTCACCGTCAGCTTGGCCGGTCCTGCTGGGGGCGCTCGCAGACATACTCGGAAGACGATGAGCTGGTTCGGAGACATGCCCAGACTTACACATGGGCTATGGGACGTACTCGGGTTGCATCCGCCGCCCACATCCATGCCATTCCAGTCCAACAGGACGGCCGACACACAGGACGTGTGGTGATTTCAAGGTAGGAGACGGTTCCTCGCAAGAGGGAGCGGGCCGCCAACAGTCCCTCAGCTAGTGGTCAGTAGTAGCGCCTCTAGCTGCTAGCAACGTAGCACCCAGACTGACCTCCCCCCCCCCCAGCTCCTCTGCTGCCCATTTTGTTGTGTTCCGACAGTCGAACTTGCCCCTGGGCGGCGGGCGACGGCATCGTCGTGCTGAATGCGTCTACCGCCTTGCGTCTCGACGTATATTGCAGAAGAGCGACAGCGACCAGAGGGAAGCGAGTCGTCATGCTCGCATGTACAAGGCGGGGTGTGAATGGCTTCGCTACTATGGATGACATACAAGTATACATATGCCCCGCTAATCAGAAATGACGACGGCTTGCCACGACGCCCTCTCGTCGGGCTCGAGTGCTCATGCGACCCAGCTTGCGGCGGCCATTATGGCGAGGCAGGCTACTTCTTCAGCAGATACTCCTTGTTTCCCACGAGCTTGTCCCACATGGTCTCCAAGATGCCCCGAACCGGCCTCCTCCGGCCGGCGCCCGTGTCCATGTCGGCCTTGAGCTTCTCGAAGACGGTGGGGAGACCTTCGGCCTTGTACTTCCTGCGCATCTCCTCGTAGATGGCCTTGTCGTAGATGAGCCAAAACTCGTCCTCGGTGTAGTAGGTCCGGGCGTACAGCAGCTTGGCACCCAGCAGCTCGGCGCTCCGCAGCTCCAGCTTGCGGTTGAGCTCGTAAAAGGCCTTGGGGTCGCGCGGACCGCGACCGTAGACGCCGACGGCGAAGATTCGCTGGTCGGCCACCTCGGCGACGCGCGGGTTGAAGCGCGAGCTGAGGCCGATGTCCTTGGGCGCCTTGCAGGGGGCGAGAAAGATCTGCAGCTCGGGCAGCGTCTCGTTGACAAAGGAGACGAACTCGGTGACGGTGCTCGCGGGGATGCCAAAGTCCTGGACGACGTACTCGTTGGCGAGGCCCGACTTGTGCAGCGCGTGGTAGCAGGTGCGGCTGTCCATGAAGGGGTCGGCGAGGCGTCGGGTGATGGCGTTTTGCGGAACGTGAAAGTGCCGGAAGGCGAGCTTGCCACCCCAGAAGGCGCCGTGATCGTAGCGGAATAGATAGTCGGCCGTGTTCATGTAGATGGACGCCGGCGCCTCCGTCGTCGGCTTCTTGTCGAGTATGTCCTCGATGGTGTCGGCGAACCAGTGGACCTGCATCTTCTTGAGCACCTTCTGGCCGGCCGGGGGCCCGTCGACGAAGCGGGCGAGCATGACGGCGATGCGGCCCTTTCGAAAGTAGACGCCGTCGATGAAGTGGATCGACTCGTCCTCGGTGGCCGCCTCGAATATCTCGTGCGCCTTGCTGACGTCGTCGACGAGCTGCACCTCCACCTGCACGCAAGCCGTCGCCTTGATGAGCTCGACGGTGGCGAGGGTGACGATGCCAAAGGTGCCGAGGCTTCCGGCCGCGTGCTCGAGCAGGTCGGCGTTGCGCGTGCGGCTCGCCGTGTCGAGCGAGCCGTCGCCTAGGACGATCTCGATGTCGGCGACGGTGTTGTTGAAGAGGCCGTAGCGGTACATGCTGCTCTCGCCCGAGAAGCCCGAGTAGCCGCCGCCGACAGTGATGCCCTTGAACTCCATGACGATCTTGGGCAGCACGCCTTGCTCGAGGCAGTGCTCGGCAAGCTTGTCCATAGGCACCTTGGGCTCGGCCTGAACCGTCATGGCCTCGAGGTCGACGGCGAAGAGGCGATCCATGTCGCTCGTGTCGACGATGGAGTCGCGCTTGAACTGCATCGGACGTGTCGAGCTCGTCGAGCCATGGTAGACGCGAAAGTGCTTCTTGTTGTCGTGGAAGTACTTGACCTCCTCTTGGATGCGCGCCACAGCCGTCTTGTGCTCCTCGACGAGCTTCGCCTGGGCGTCCATTGCGGCCGAGTAAGGTCCTGCGCGAGACGGAAGGCACTGAGTATTATTAGTGACGGACAGAGGTGGAAAGGGGACGTGACAAACCTTCTGGTGTCCGAGGTCGGCCCAAAACAACGCTAAAAGATTCGCATAATAATGCCGCTCCAAAAACACGCTCCGCTAATCCAAAAAGCAATAATGCTACTACTTAATATATTGCACCAGATGGCCGAGCATCACGGCCGCCGCTAATACCACCAGGACCCCACTTAACGCCACCCCAAAGGACCCCATCTCAACGGTAAGGGTCCCCCCTCCTCTCCAGCTCCAAGATCTTCCTCCAACGACAGGACTAGGGATAGGACCGCTCTCAAGGTCCCACCCGGAAACAGAGGCCACCTCAGCCTCTGAAGATGGCCCTCTGTATTCGAAGTTTGTTAGCTTGATGCTTTCTTGGGGGCCAGTTTGAGAGGGTCCAAGCATACACCTGGTTCCGGGCGGAAGGCCTTGTGGCGAGCGTCCTTGAGCTCGACCCTTCCGTCGCCCTGTCGTTGGCGGAAGAGGAACTGGCAGAAGAAGTTTGGGGGGCGGGGGTGTGATGTATTGTCGATGGTAGCGACGGCGGGGGCAACTCGGCCATCGGCGAATAGGATATAACCAGAATCGTACTATCAGAGGAGGTAAGTTTGGTCAGCAGGATTCGGGGCAATGGGCTAGCTGGTGAACGTACAAAATCATTTTTGTTAAAAATGACTTTACAACTTTGGTTGGAGGAGAGGAAGAATAGGAGGAGGCGGCGGAGAGATTGAAGCGGCCTTTTATATTCTAAGGCATTCAAGTCGCGACTGCCATGCGTAGTCGCGACTGCCATGCGTAAGTTTCCATTGCTTCCTCTTTCGCAAATAAAGAATTTATAACGGACATGGTCACTGAAGACGTGCCGGGGATTCCTCCGTACCATCTCTGTCAATTCCTTCCCGTTCCTATAGCCGCGCGTCCTGCCATTTTCTTGGTCATTTGCCACTCCATACAAACAATGGCTGGCAGCTGCGTCGCATGTACCACAGCGACATGTGTCGACACAGCACGTGATCGAGTTCGTTCCTTGCTGGTGCCGGCAGGCCATAATTTGATTGTCATGTGTCTTGGCTTTTTAACTCTGCAAACGCGACCTGCTGACTTGCTGTTGCAACGTTTCTACGAGATCGCGCCGGCTGGCTGCAATGCTGCAAAGCAATACTCATACAGCCGATAGCCAGCATCCAGAGCAGCATAAAATGCCCTTCGACACGAAGCTGCCTGCTTCTGTTTCCAAATTTCTCCATCGTTCAACTACCCTTCTCTCGCACCCTGTCAGCACTGTCTACGGTTTCCGAATAAAAAATGGCGACAGAGGCATCGCAAAAGGGTGGCTCTGCAACCAGCCATGTGCTGCCGGTTGTGTTTCCGCCAGCATACGATGTCCAAATCGAAGACCAGGAGTGGGATTCGAATTTCGAACTTGACAATAGCCCATCCGACTCCTCCCTGCCCGAAGCATATAATCTGCAGCTATTTTTGTCCCCAGAGGCCAAGACAACTACCATGCAGGGCATGGACTGGACAGCCGAGCTGATTGTCTATGCGAAGAATGTACAACGATTGATGAAAGATGGCTTTCACTTGTCCGAGGCAAAAGCACAAAGGGAAAACGGATGCTTGATTGTACCTTTGCGAGTTGTAGTTGTAGAATGTGTGTCGACACAGCAGAGGATCGAATTTGTGCATCTGACTGGTGCTGGCAGGCCCTGATTGGATTGTCCTGCGCCTTCGGCTTTTTGACTTCACATGTGCATACCCTACCTACAGTAGTTACTGCTGCAAAGTCGCCACGAGATCGCACTGCAAAGTTAAATAGCAGCATCCGGAATAGCATAAATATGATGCGCCCCCTTCGAAAAGAAGGAGCCTTCTAAACTTCTCCATCTTTCAACAACTCTTCACTCCTACCATTTCAGCACTGCATCCCGTTTGCAAATCAAGGATGACAAAAGTAGAGGCACATCAAACGGAAGCCCCTACAGCTAGCGATGGACCGCCAGATATACCTCCGCCATCATACGATAATGTCCAAATCGGAGATCAGGACCTTGATTCAAAATCCGAACCGGATGACGGCTCATGCGACTCCCTACCCGATAAATATAATCTGTGGCTATCGTTCTTCCCAGATGCAAAGATAACTACTATGGAGGGCGTGGACTGGGAGGCCGAGCTGATTGTCTATGCAAAGAATGTGCAGAAATTGATGAAGGATGGCTTCTACTGGACAGAGGCAAACGTGCAAAAGAACAAGGGATACCTTCTTATCGGACGGGAGTCCCTTCCGTCTGAAATTAGGCAGGATGGCCATTGGAGCCACGCACGCTGCTATCAGCTTTCCGACAGATCAAGCCATTCAACTACAACAGGAGACATCCAGTGGCTCGCGACCTTGTGGGTCTATGCCCACGAAGTCTCCGTTTTATCCAATTTTCGGTTGCACGACCTATCGGTCAACAAAATAGCAAGTGCACATGCCAAGAACACCGAGGGGCGGATGATATACGAATTCAATGCTACTCTACCACATTCAAACTTCAATGCTATCTATGACGACAAGCCGTTGAAGGGGTGGTGGCCATGGCCAAAGCAGAGCTAAGTTTCGAATCGTTTGGGTTGGAGCTACAATGCATGCATGCTATTTCCATGGCTCACTGGGCAAGCCATTGAAATTACATGGTTGTACACCTATTTGCGGACGGAAAGAGGAACACAACTACATTCACAAACAGGGGTGGCGGGGGGTACATGAGACTATTGCTCTGCTCATTGTTGGCTTTCAGAACCGCAGGCTGGCAGCTGAGCCCAGCACTGGAGCCAGCCAAGGCATATTGACGGCTTAAAGTTTTTAATTGTTGGGGTTCATTCTCTGTTGACATGTTGAATATACTGGTTTGCTAAGCAGGTTGACGCGTCGATAATAGAGGAATCCGGTTGAATTCGTGGCCGAGTTGCGAGAACAACACTCCCTTCCTCTGCCACGAGCACGCCTACGGTGTGCGTCACGATACATTCCGTCACATTCAGAGTCGACGGAAAGTGGACAATCTATTCTTGTGGGCAAAATTCACTGACAAGCTCTCCTCTTCACCGGCTTGGACAGTACTTGTAAGCCAAACCGAGGAGCAAAAGTCGGTTTGGATCCATATGCTTTGAACCCGTACCGGACATGTGCTTCCATGAAGGGCGTCTGTTCGCGCTCCGATCCCGTGTGATCGACGCTTATTGAAATAATCATCGTCGTCTATCGAACCTGCCCGTAATTTATGCATGCTTCGTGCCTCATGCCTCGTAACCTAGACGAATCTGATCAACTGCTGCAGTACCATCGCTTCCATGAGTTGCAATGCCAATTGTGCGCACCGGAACATGTCCCGGGCCGGATTGTCCAAGCGATGCCGAAAGAGGGTTGAGGAGTTGAGCATAGGTGAGAGGGAGGAAAATATGGATGCAGGTTGGAATCGGGGGCGTGACGAATATAGGAGGGCTCTTGGTGGCCAAAGTCCGCTCCGAAGGTGAGCGATGTCCTTGGAATAGTGACGCAATATCGTGCCTCCGTAGCCACAGAGGTCCCTGGCGCATCTCAAGCCGCGTCCAGCACCCAGCGCTGGTATTAGGTACCTAGTACACAAGTACAAGCACATTTCTCGTACGCCTGTGGGGACGAGCCGAGGCGCAGGATAGAAAGTCGCATTTGCTACTAGGTAGAAAGCAGGCACAGTTACTGTACGTACATGTTCATACTCACGCTACAAGAGCCTCAGTGTTCCCAACCATCAATACATCTACATGTACTTGCGCTGCCTCGCATGGTGATGTGTGTATCGATGCCGGAGAATGGGCGGACGTCGACGCCACGGAGGGCAAATGTTGAAACGACAGATGGAACCTCACGATCAGACACCAACTCCTTTCCGTTCCAAAGCCCGTCCGTCACTGATCTTGCAGCAAGTGCTCGTGTCCGTATGAGCACGCTGCAGTGCATCTACATGGTGCTGTTTCAGCAACGCAGACACCACGTTTCCGCCAGGTTGGTATGGACAGTAGATGCATTAATCCATTTTTCCTGTGGTGGAACTATTGCGTCCGGTATGCTTCATGAAATGAGACAGTTCCTGTCGACGCTGGGAATCAGCTGCCTAGGTTCGGTCAAGGCCGTCGACGCTCTTGTACTCATCCACCAACACCGCTTACCACCAGGCGTTCTTTCCACATGAAAGTTCGAGTGCCGCGCCATGAGACCGGGAAGGAACTGACAGAGATGGTACGGAGGACTCCCCGGTACGTCTTGACTGACCATATCCGTTGTGACTTCGGTTGCGAAAGAGGAAGCAATGGAAACTCACGCATAGCAGTCGCGACTTGAATGCCTCAGAATATAAAAAGGCCGCTTTAATCTCTCTGCCGCCTCCTCCTATTCTTCCTCTCCTCCAACTGTTTGAAGTTTTTTTTTTGGTTTTTAGCAAAAATAATCTTGTACGTTCACCAGCCCATCGCCCCCAATCCTGCTGACCAAACTTGCCACTTCTAATAGTACGATTTTGGTCATGAGCCCCGCCGTCGCTACCACCGATCGACAAGCCATTACCATCCCCCGGCCCCCCAAACCTCCTCTGCCAGTTCCTCCTCCCCCGACGACAGGGCGCAGGGGGTCCTTTGGGGTGGTGTTAAGTGGGGTCTTGGTGGTAGCGGCGGTCGTGATGCTCGGCCAGTTGGTACAACATGTTCATCAGTATTATTACTGCTTCGGGTTAGCGGTGGGGGTTTTTGGAGCGATACTAATTTAGCGTGGAACAGTCTTCGAGGACAGCTTGTTGTGTACTCCGTACTCCGTACTGGACGTCACCATTCGAACATCATCTTCACTGCTGCAGCCTACGAATTGGCAATTGGCCACCAACAGGTGCTGTCTCATGATTTCGATTTCAATTTTCACCCTTTAATCTCTCTACCGCCTCCTCCTATTCTTCCTCTCCTCCAACTGTTTGAAGTTTTTTTTTGGTTTTTAGCAAAAATGATCTTGTACGTTCACCAGCCCATCGCCCCCAATCCTGCTGACCAAACTTGCCACTTCTAATAGTACGATTTTGGTCATGAGCCCCGCCGTCGCTACCACCGATCGACAAGCCATTACCACCCCCCGGCCCCCCAAACCTCCTCTGCCAGTTCCTCCTCCCCCGACGACAGGGCGCAGGGGGTCCGTCCTTTGGGGTAGTGTTAAGTGGGGTCTTGGTGGTAGCGGCGGTCGTGATGCTCGGCCAGTTGGTACAACATGTTCATCAGTATTATTACTGCTTCGGGTTAGCGGTGGGGGTTTTTGGAGCGATAATTTAGCGTGGAACAGTCTTCGAGGACAGCTTGTTGTGTACTCCGTACTCCGTACGGATACTGGACGTCACCATTCGAACATCATCTTCACTGCTGCAGCCTACGAATTGGCAATTGGCCACCAACAGGTGCTGTCTCATGATTTCGATTTCAATTTTCACCCTCGACCACGTAAATCTCGTTTGAGTCTTCACTCCCCGACCGACAACGGTCCGCGACCGCCCCGCGCCATGAGGTCAACAACCCCTATGCTGTCCTGCAGTTGGACGGCCGTCCTCTGCTTGTTGGCAGCGTTGGTCTGCCTTTCGCACCCAGCAGGTTTGGGGCCCGAGGCGAATTCAAGCAACGGACGTACAAGGGCTAACATTGACTAGCTGCCGTCAAGGAACACGACTTCAAGAAGTGTGATCAATCCGGTTTCTGCAAACGCAACCGCGCATACGCCGACAACGCTGCTTCCCAAAGCTCAACCTGGAACTCCCCGTACCGCATCTTATCCGGCTCTTCCTCCTTCAAGGATGGCCAATTGCACGCCACCATTCTCAAGACCATCGATGACAAGGGCAAAACCGCTCGGCTTCCCATGATCGTTTCGTTTCTGAAGAGTGGCGCCGTCCGAGTCACGGTCGACGAGGAGCGACGGCAGAAAAAGGATATCGAGCTGAGGCACAACAGCCCAGCTAGAAAGGAACGCTACAACGAAGCCGAGAACCTGGTCATAGTCGGCGGCTTGGATTTGGACAAGGAGGCGCGGGTTGTCTTCCAGGACGAGGCCCAGATGAACATCGAGTACGGCGCCAAGCTCGAGGCCGTCGTCAAGATGTCGCCATTCGAGGTTGAGTTTCGAAGGGATGGCGTGACGCACATCAAATTCAATGACCGTGGCCTGCTGAACATGGAACACTGGAGACCAAAGGTGGACAAGCCTGAGGTGCCGGAAGGCCAGGAGAGCCAAGGAGGCGAGGCCAAGCAGGACGAAGGCGAAGGCGACAAGGGCGACGAGGAGAGCACATGGTGGGATGAAACCTTTGGCGGAAACACCGACACGAAGCCACGCGGCCCCGAGAGCGTTGCGTTGGACATTTCATTCGTCGGATACGAGCATGTCTACGGCATACCCGAGCACGCCGGCCCGCTGTCGCTGAAGCAGACGCGAGGAGGCGAAGGAAACTACGACGAACCCTATCGCCTGTACAACGCGGACGTCTTCGAGTACATCCTGGACAGCCCGATGACGCTTTACGGATCGATCCCTTTCATGCAAGCCCACCGCAAGGGTTCTTCCGTCGGCGTTTTCTGGCTCAACGCTGCCGAGACGTGGGTCGACATCGTCAAGGGCAGGAGCCCCTCCAACCCGCACAACCTCGGGCCTGGTGCCAAGGCCAACACGCACACTCACTGGATCTCCGAGAGCGGCCTTTTGGATGTCTTCGTCTTCCTCGGCCCGACCCCTCACGACCTGACCCGGCAGTACGGCGAGCTCACCGGCTACTCGGCCATGCCGCAGGAGTTTGCGATCGGATACCACCAGTGCCGATGGAACTACAAGTCGGACGACGACGTTCGAGACGTCGACCGCAAGATGGACAAGTTCAAGATCCCCTACGACGTCATCTGGCTGGACATTGAGTACACCGACGACCGAAAGTACTTTACCTTTGAGCAGCACTCCTTCCCCGACCCGATGGGCACGGGCAAGCAGCTCGACGGCCATGGGCGCAAGCTGGTGCTCATCATTGATCCCCACATCAAACGCATCGACGACTACGCCGTCAACCAGGAGCTGACGTCCCAGGACCTTGGCGTGCACAACAAGGATAACGAAATCTACGAGGGTTGGTGCTGGCCGGGCTCGTCCAACTGGATCGACTGCTTCAACCCCAAGGCCATCGAATGGTGGAAGGGGCTGTTCAAGTACGATGCCTTCAAGGGTACCATGGAGAACACCTTTATCTGGAACGACATGAACGAGCCGTCCGTCTTCAACGGCCCGGAGACGACGATGCCCAAGGACAACATTCACCACGGCAACTGGGAGCATCGCGATGTCCACAACCTGAACGGGCTCACCTTCCACAACGCCACCTTCCAAGCGCTCCTCTCGAGAAAGAAGGGAGAGCTGCGACGGCCGTTTGTGCTGACACGCGCGTTCTACGCCGGCTCGCAGCGCTACGGCGCCATGTGGACGGGCGACAACCTGGCGTCGTGGGACCACCTCGCGGCTTCGATCCCGATGATCCTGAACCAGGGCATCGCGGGATACCCGTTCGCCGGCGCCGACGTCGGCGGTTTCTTCGGTAACCCGGAGAAGGACCTGCTGGCCCGCTGGTACCAGGCCGGCGCCTTCTATCCCTTCTTCCGAGGCCACGCCCACATCGACTCTCGACGGCGCGAACCCTACCTGCTTGGCGAACCATTCACGAGCATCGCCACGTCGGCCCTGCGCCTGCGCTACTCTCTCTTGCCTTCCTGGTACACGGCCTTTTTTCACGCGAACCGAGATGGCAGCCCCATCGTGCGTCCCATGTTCTGGACGCATCCGACCGAGGAGGGCGGCTTCGCCGTCGACGACCAGATGTTCGTCGGATCCACCGGCCTGCTCGTCAAGCCCATCGTGGAGCAGGACAAGGTGTCGACCGACATTTGGATTCCCGACGACGAGGTCTACTACGACTACGCGACGTACAATGCGCTGAAGACGGTCAAGGGCGGGCGTTTGACGGTCGAGGCCGCTCTCGACCAGATCCCGCTCATCATGCGCGGCGGCCACATCTTTCCACGGCGCGACATCCCCCGACGGTCGAGCGCCTTGATGCGATTCGACGACTACACCCTCGTCGTTTCCGTCTCCAAGAGCGGCGGCGCCGAGGGCGAGCTGTACGCCGACGACGGCGACTCGTTCGAGCACGAGAAGGGACAGTACATCTACCGCAAGTTCAGCCTGGTCGGGAACAAGCTGTCGTCGGTCGATGCCGAGGGTCGAGACGCGGCGTCGGTCAAGGCCGGGAGCTGGCTCAAGGCCATGCGCGAGGTGTACGTCGACAGGGTCATCGTCGTTGGCGCTCCTTCGGAATGGAACAAGAAGGAGGTTCAGATCCGGTCTGAGGGGCGTACCTGGAGCGTCAAGGTCGACTACCATGCTGCCGCCAACGGGCGGGCCGCCTTTGCCGTGGTCGGCCGGGTTGGGGCGCGCATCGGTGCCGACTGGACCATTACGACGGCGTGAGGACGGGTTCGACAGCGGTTGCAGGACGCAAGGGAGAGGGCATGGCAGTCGCACAAGCCTGTTTTCGAGATGAATGTAGCTGATAACGCAGACAAGGATATGAATTAATCAAGCGCTCGGAAGGGATGGAGCTGCTGTTTCACAACGGACGCTGCATCCCTGGGCCTCTCCGTTTCCTTGTCCTTTGCACCGCTCGATGCATCTCTACATCGTCTACCATCGACTAGTGATAGCGGTGTCTTCGGGCAGCCTTGTGCGAGCCGAGTCACTCTGTGGACGACACGGTCAACGCTTCTACAACAAGCAGATGGGCATATCATTACGGAGCAATGATGAGAGGTACGATTGATCGACCGGAGCGTCTATTCGATCCATGAACCACAATGCACGCTGGCTGGGGACACGAAGCTACCAGTATTGCTGCCAGCGAGAAACTGGAACACATACATGGCTGAAGCAGCCGCCGAACCGGACGTAGGAAAATCGAGGCGCCCGGGAAGTGTTTTCGTCACATGTATCGGTCATCTCGGGCCATGACTGGAGGAAGAAGGCTTCGATTTCTTTGGGCATTTGGGCTCTGGTGCCGGACAGAACCATCCCTGCACCTCGTACATTGGTTGTTTTACGAGCAATATACGGCCGAGAACTCCGTACTCCGTACATGGATTACATAGATCCATGTGTAATACGGACCACTGCACCGGGCGACTTGAGACCTTGACGATGTTCGGTGACGTTCGGAGACAGCTGCGATGTAGAGCCATTAATAGCAACGGGTATTCGTAGCACCGACCGAAGGCGTCCAATGGAGATTGAAGGAGCCTTTATTACATGTGTGCCGAAATACGATACCTCCTTTTTTGGTTGAAACTTTGCGGCGTTTGCCTTCGTGCCCGAGCTCCCACCGTCCAGCCGCGATTGCGATTGTGGCGTTGCGGCTGCCATGTGTCCAGACAGACACGGCCGATTCAACCATTCAATCATTGGCCCCTTCTTGGAATTAACCTCTCCCTCCAGCCATTTGCTCTTCCCACGTCCATCTTGCTCCATCATCATTGTTCCCCTGCGGCCGTCAGCCATCGGATCCGATGCGACGGCATTGAGGCGAGCCATCGTCGGCGTCCGCAGACGACGATCGAGGGCCAAGGAAGCATCCCGTCCCATCCGTTTCCACCGCGGTCACGGCCTCGACCACGCAAACGACCCCGACGACAGGTGAAGGGGTAGAACAGTGCCGAGCAGTAGCGGAGCAGGGCAAGAACAGGGCAGACACTGCTGCGGAGCAGGACAGAGCAACGCAGAACGACGGCGACATTGGACAAAGACAATCATGGCCAGCCTGCCGATTGGCTGGGAGTCCGACTACGACGGTCAGCGATGGTTTTACAAGTTCACAGCCAGCGGCCAGATACAATACCACTTTCCGACCGCTGGCGATGAATTCCCCGAATACGTCGACTCTTCCGCGCCCGCGCCCGCGCTCGCACCCGAGGAGCGGCTCGAGTCGCAGCAGCAGATGCGGCGACATTCGGCCATTGGCATCACCTTGACCACACCCTCCTCCACCACGCCCTCCTACACGATAAGCCCCGACGATGGCAGACCCAGGCCTCGCAGGGCGGTCATGTCCGCCACGGCTCGCCCCATCAGCGCCGTCTGGGAGGGTGACGGCTCGGACGACGATCAGCAGGTCTTCCAGCCCGAGAACTTCATGTACCTTGGCCCAGGCACTTACTCGGATGTAAGCCCTCTCGTGGAAGAGGAAGAAGAGGCCGCGAGACGCATCGTTGCCGGTGAGATATTGGAACACCCCTCCGACAACGGGCAGAACGTCTCGGCCGACGGCTCCAAGCGGGCAAGTCCTGCCACCAGTGCGGGGACGACGCCGAAGATGCAAAAGGACGAAACGAAAGATAGCCCACCCGTCGAGTCCGTTCCCGTGTCGCCGGAGCGCGCAATTCACAAGATAGACGGCGGCGGCACGTTGCATGAACTGCCGGTTC
Organism: Drechmeria coniospora; assembly: GCF_001625195.1. NCBI lineage: Eukaryota > Fungi > Ascomycota > Sordariomycetes > Hypocreales > Ophiocordycipitaceae > Drechmeria > Drechmeria coniospora. The sequence continues at coordinate 10,518,763 of NC_054389.1, read as the reverse complement.
CGCACCCCCAGGTCTTTGACCCCGTCGGCAACGTGGCCGAAATGCCGACGGAGATTACAGCTGTCGCTCGTGTTGAACTCCATCCGGACCCCATCGAGATGGCCGATAGCTCGGTGCTGGCGCCGATAGAGGCGCCTGTGCCTGTGGCCTCGTCCGAGCAGCCCGCCGCCGGGTTGCCCGAGAAGTTCGGCCCCGCCGGGTTAAGGGTGCCGCAAAAGGTCCGGAGCAAAGATGCGATCGGGGACAAGAAGGAGAAGATACCGGCGGAGCGTAGTGAGCCGTCATCAAACGAATGCCCTGCGTTTCAACCTGACATGCCGGGGATGGGGGCGCGAAGCCGGTTCGAACAGCCAGCACAGGGGACGATGCAGAATGGCATTGAATCGTCGCAGCTACCAACGCCGGGGGAGTCATCACAGAAAACGTCGAACCAAGGGGGGCAGGAAACGGAACGGCAGAAACCTCCGGTAGACCAAGAACAGGAGCGGCATCGACAGTCGCTTTACATCTGGTCCCCTAACCAGCTGCCCCAGCGTGCCCACTCAACGAGCCAACCGCGGACAGAAACGGCCAAAGAATTCAAGATTGCGAGGAAGCCGGCAGGCTCTTCGGGTGTGCAAAAGAATTACCTGCCGTATGTGCCCGGGAAAATTGATGTCGAGGAATCGTCGTGGTCCACATCGGAGAGAAGGAGGACCATCGGCAGCTCAATACAACGCGAGGTGTCACTCATGATGGCCTCGGGTACCTCCGCGAACCTTGACCCAAGCACCGTTCCTTGCGTCTTGGCTCCTCCCAGGAAGCCATCTGCCGATACGACGGCGCAACCAGCCGGTCCTCGGAAAGCCGCATCCCTGCCTATTCCCGGAACCGTCGCGACACAGGCGTCCGCTTTTGAACAAGAGACGAAGCAAGACACAACGAGCGGATTTGGTCATCCTTCACAGCCGCTTTCCCAGCAAGCCGTTCCTGTGCCGGGGTCGAGTGCGGTGACTTTGGAACAAGTTGGCTCACTGGAGTCAAAAGTTCAGAACATCGTACCGGAGATTCCATCCGTCCTAATGCCAGCCCATGGACAAGAACGGCCCCCGTTGTCGAGGGAACCCTCTCCGGCTGCACAGGTGTCGGATTCGATCGGTTCAAGCGTAGCACGCCGACGAGCCGACTCTGACTCGATGTCGACTGCTGCTCACAAGACCTCTGTCCTTCCGCGCCAGGGTCAACAACCGCCCTATCCAGAGGAGCCATTCTATACGCCTTCACCAGCTCAACTGCGATCTCAAAGCTATCCATCAGCCGGCTCGCACGGGTATCCGCCGTATCGAGCAGCGCCAACGCAGGGTCTGCCATCGCAGGGCCCATCTCGGGATGGTCCAAGGGATTCTTGGCAGAAGCAACGACCGTTGCCTGCTCCGTCCGTACACGCAAACGATGCTGCCTACTCGAAGCTTTCCCAGACTGCTCGCCCCCATAGTCTTGTGGGATTCCCTTCACCGCAGCGGAGCTCGTCTGACGATCAACCCCCGGCGGTGCCTGAAAAGGACCGGTCGACGGCAGCGAAACCATCACCCTCTCCTGTTCGGGGAGGTTATCAAGTCGCTACCGTTGCCACCGGGATGATGCCTTCGGTGCGGCCCAGGGCCGAAAGCCAACCGTCCAGCTTCCCACTGCAAACCCCGTCACCGTTGGAAAAGTTTCGGCGTGCTTCCTTGAACCCTGCACTCATGCAGGGTTATGGTGAAATGGTATTCACGCCGTCGCCCATCACCAGCACCCCCGGATCAGGCCCTCGGGCATCCACACAAGGTCCACTAGTTCCTAACAAGCTGCCGCATCGGCACCCGCCGGGATCCTACTTTCCGGTTCAAGATGCAAGTCCTGGTGCAACTGGCCGGCCGCAAGCTCCCCGGATCGAATCGGCACCGAAGAAGGGACGAAAGGCGACGTCTCCGGGGCTGCTCGATGGGGAACATCCCATCGGCTACCAGGTGTCTCCGGACGGGTCCCGTCTGCCTCCCGCCAAAACAAAATCCGGCAGTCCTCGGATAACCACCGACCGGTTGCCAGCAACTCTGGCGGAGAAATCTGCCTGCTCTCCGCCTGCACATCTCCTCGGCAGGATCGAGGAGCACGACGAATCTCAGATCGGCGCGGGGCATCAAAAGGTCGAAGCAAACGACTCCAGGCCGAGCTCGACAGCGTCAGGGTCACAACACTCATCCTCGTCATGCCGGAGTATGCAAAGGCCAAGCTTGCAGCAGATTCAAGCCACCACTGCGTTGCAGATGCAGGGTCCCTGGCAGCAAGAACCAGGTCAGCGGCACCTTGAACGGCCAGCGACAGGCCCACCTCCTCGCGGCTTGGTCCTGCCGCGGAGCCAAGTCACGGAAGGGCAAATGTCGCCGCCTGTTTATCAAACGTCACCGCACGGCCAGATATCACCGCACAGTCAGGCACCACCACAGGGTCATACCATCACAGGACATTACCCTCAGCAGCAAGTTCCGTCGACTGTGTCGATGGACGCGAAAATTGCGCCGCAGGCCGTTCACCAAAGCGCTGCACATGTCTCACAACCAGGTTTCGCCAGTCCTCTAGGCAAGGAGAAGGAGAAGAAGTGGGCCAAATGGTTCCAGAGCACCAAACTTGCCCCAAGCACGGCACCTCCGGAGCAGCTCGCGCAGCAGCCTCGGGGCCCTCAAGGCTGGCATCCGAGTCAAGGTTCGCCCGCGGCCAGTGACAGGCCAAGAATGCACCCACAACGTGCTTCCGGACCGCCTACGGGCATACCAACTCCCCTGGGCATCGCGCAGGCAGGACATGAGGCTGTGATGGGGCAGGGCCGACACAGCATTTCAGGTCCTGTATCCACGTCAACGCCCACGTCCACCGTCGCACCGAGCGGGACAACTGCTCCCGGGCAGATTCAATTGCGATCTCCCGTAGAGCAGGAGTTACGGCCTCGGCCACTTTTTTCTCAGCAAGCTTCAGGAAGGCCAGGCTACAAGGAGCAAAACGCCGGAGGTCATATGGCGGCACAAGCTCCTCCCGACAGTAGGTGGGCAAAGTTGCGCTCCACTGCGGATTATTCCGGGGGCGGCTGGGGGAACGAGGGCGACTGGCAGAAGCGTGAAGGTTCTGTTTGAAGCAACAGCCAACGGCCCATGGGGATGTTTGTTGTGGATTTGGTGTTCTACCATATCCTGCAGCACTCTCCATGTCAACGTCTAGAGCGCTGTAAGGTGCAAAGATGCTGCAAGCAATGGATCTGCCGTGTGCTTGGATATATTTCAGCATGATGAGTATACATAGTAAGTGCTGACTAATACTACAAGTACAGTACACCTACTGTAAGTAGTTGTATAGTACGGAGTAGGTGGACTTACTTCCATGCTGCACATGTACATTAAGTATAGGTTTGTTTCGGTACCAAGTAGAGCGGAATTCAGCATGCATTACTCCGTATTAATATTATAATTATTAATACGGAGTACAGCAAGTAAGTAATATTACTCCGTGCGGAGTACTTACTTACAGCATTAATTGAAGTACAACTACGGAGTACGGAGTGCTAAGTATACAGTACTTAAGTAGACTACAGTATGTATTAGAGTGGGGCTGCTTCTCTGTGCATAAAGGACAGCCATTTGTGAATCACGTGATAGCGCGTCACCGCCGCGCAAATGGAAGCCATTCATTCTCCTCCCCCCGACGTTGGCTTGGTTGCTAGCCTTTGTAGTCGAGACTCGATCCCATGTCTCCCGATTTCGAAATGTTGAGCAAGTTACGAAAATGAGGCGACCCGAGCCGCGTGCGCGGGCAGAGTTGACGCCGATGGCCCTCGATGGGAGCAATGAATCCCAGAACAGCGAGGCCGTCTTCGCGGCCCATCAGGCCTGGTTTCGTGTCGACAAAGAGGTACGTACTCGGGCACCCTCCTCTCCCCTGCATGCTTACGGACCTTGTGTCACGTCATCCATCGCCCGTCGCTCGTCGCTCGTCATCTATCCCTGTCCAGCTAATCCATTGGTGGTGACAGGCCAGACGAACCGATGATCAAGAAGAGACGGTGACTGGCAACGAGGTAAAGATTGATGGTGGTGCCGTCCACGAAGCCGACGGAGTCGAAGCCGAGGATTTACCCTGGAAGAATGACTCTTCCTTCGTAATCAAAACACACGCCGTCGGCGAAAGGTCCCTCGCGCCAGACGGCGCAGCGTTGAAGCAGACGCAGACAACGTCGACGGCTGGCCTGGGACGGAAGATGGACGCCTCCCAACAGACGCCGACGCAGGTCAACGCAGACCGCGACTACGATCTCTTCGCCCATCTCCTCCCCGCGAGCCCCGATGAGCCGACGCAGCAGAACAGCGAGGAACAAAGGACTCTTCAGGAGGGCGACACGGGCGCCGTCATCTTCGATCACCTCAGCGATCACGTCCGGCCGTCATCCCAAGTTTCCGTCGACGCCGGCCTCGAGCCCACGAGGAGCGACTGGCGCACCACCGACCATACATCTCAGCTCAACTCCAACACCGGCTACACTCCGTACAAGCCGCAGGATCTTCCACCCGAAACGCCGGCATTGCCTACCAACCCGTTTGCCGCCAAGCTGAGCGTCCTGGCCCCACTTGCGGGGAGCCAGCTCTTCGGCCAGACCCAGCAGCTCTCGTCGGCGGCCAAAGCCAGCCCGACCTCGTCGCGGCCCTCCCCCAACATCTTCCTCAACTCTATCTCGCCCAACGCCCTCCAGACGTCGCCCCTCAAGAACCGAGCGAATATTTCCTCGCCAACCGACGCACGCACATCAAGCCCGCCACGGTGGCACGACGTCCCAGGGACCTTGCTGAAGGACAAGAATGGACCTGCCGTCCCCGAGGACAGCCCTGCCGAGAAGGCCTCGGCAAGGGAAGAACTCATCCCCGAGTCACCCACGCTTCAAGCAGCAAAGGCCTCCGTCGGCCGGCAACCGTTCGCCCACTACGTGCCGATGAAGCAATCGCAAGAGAGAAAGACGAGCGGTGGAGAAAAGCCGGTCGACCTGGACTCGGATGACGACGATCCCCTGACGATGCAGGAGGAACGCCGGAAAGCGGTGGAGAAGAAGCGGGCGCGGGCCGAAGCCGAGATGGACAAGATTAGCTTCACCAGGCACTCGCGACGGGACTCTGGCGAGCACCAGAGCAGGAAGAAACGGAGAGTTTATAGCAGCGGAAGCACCTTCGGCGTGGACGCAGGCACGGGCGCAGGCGCAGGTGCCGACCCAGGTGCGGGCGCAGGAACGGACTTGGACAAGAGCCAAGACGTTGCAGTCATCCGTAATTCTCAAAAACTTCCCACGGCTTCGTTGGACATGCCGATCGCTTCGACCAAGGCGACCCCGGGCGAAGCGGGTGGAGCGGGCGACGACCTGGAGCCAACACATGGAGAGCCGGAGAACTCTGGGCAAGACAGGGAAGGGGAGGACGATGCGCTGGACGAGGATATGATCCCCGCTACCAGCCCCATACGATGCCCATCCGAGGGGGAATTGCCGAGACCATCGGCTGCTTCGGACCCGGAGCTGCCAACACTTGTGGAAGTCGATGCCGACGACGGCAGGGATGCTTGCGGCAGCACGGCAGACACCTCGTCTTACCCGCCCACTCAGCGACGAGCTCCAAGAAGGAAGGATGGCGGAGACAGTCCGGCCCTCAGCTCCGAGTCGGAGGGATTGCTCGTCGAGGCTGGCGCGGTGGCAAAGCCTCGCAGAAGTGCTCGCAACTGCCTGACTCCGCACCAGCCCCGTCGTGCTCGGGAACCCGTCATGGAGCCAACTTCCAGCTTGTCAAGCTTATCCGTGACACCGCTTCCGTCGTCCACGACGACGCCCGGGACCCAGGAGTCACGGGCGGCCGATGGAAGGCGGTCAGCGAAAACGGTGTCGCCGGCCAGCAGCATGAACCTGCGGAAGCGCGCGCTGAGGAGCGCGATCGAGGCTGAAACGGCAGATGGAGTAAGGCGAGCGTCCAAAAGGGTGAGGCCGTCGGCGAGCCTTTTGTCGGACTCGACGGATGAGCTGCATCACTCTCAGCCGCCGGCGTCTACCTTTGACAAGAGCGGCCTACCGCCCTCCAGGACGGGGCGAGCCTTTCGCCAGAGCATCACGTCGACCCATCGGGGCCACCGCCTGTTCGAGGGCATGGTCTTTGCCCTTTCTTTCCTCTCCGACAGTTCAGGCCAAGTGCGGGAGAGTCTGGAAGGTAGGATCTTGCAAGCGGCCGGTACCGTGGTCGAGGAAGGGTTTCAAGAGCTGTTCGAGCTGTCGGCGAACGCAAACGCGACGAGCAACACGGCGACCGACGACACGGATTGCATGAGGCTGGCAAGGGCCCGCGCGAGCTGCGGATTCGCGGCCGTCATCGCCGACGGCCATTCAAGGACACCCAAGTATCTGCAAGCCCTGGCCCTCGGCCTACCCTGCCTGTATCCTGGCTGGATCACCAAATGTCTGGACAAGGGGAACGTTGTCGACTGGGAGCCATACCTGCTGAGTGCCGGCTCATCCAAGGTCCTCGGCGGCGCCATCCGATCACGGACCCTGTCATCGTACCCGGCCCTCGGAGCGAGGCTGGCGGATGTCATGGAGCACAGGCGGAAGCTGCTGCTGGGACAGAGTGTGCTGATGGTTGTGGATGCCAGGAAGGCACGGAGGCCGACGACGCAGCACTACAGATTCCTCGTTCAGGCTCTCGGACCCTCCCTTCTGTCGAGGGTGTCGACGGTAGAGCAAGGCCGGGACGCACTACGGCAGGGCGAACGCCGGGGGCAGCCGTTCGACTGGCTGTACGTCGAAAAGTCCGTCGGCACCGTCGACGACGTGCTTTTGCCCGCACCGGAGTCAGGGCCGAAAAGGAGGAAGAAGGTCACTGCCGGGGCGCCGGTGGGGGGGATGGTGCGTGTGCTGTCCGACGAACTTGTCAAGGAAAGCCTAGTTCTGGGACGGATGGTCGAGCCGGACGACATGGATCCTTGAAGGGTGTTGACCCAATGACGCGCGACGTCACGAGTGGTGCAGGGCGGTTCCGACAAGACACGAGCGAGGATGAATTCCTTGCACCTGCTTTTCCGGCAATATCACCTTACGCTCAGCTGGCTACATGACTCCGAGATTACACGGTGATGCTTCGGTGCCATCGCCGGCGGCTACGACGTGGAAAACTCAAGACTTCGTTCGATGACGTTTCCTGCTGCGCCTGACCCGCTAGCAGATCATACCGCCGTCTTTGGATACACGACTCCCTCGGGATTCGCTAGGCGACGAGTGCTAATGAGCGCCTTGCGAGGCACGGAATTGCCATGTGGCACACGACGCAGCGGAAGCCTTGAACACAACGGCCTCTGGACTTGAGAGGGCACCCACAGGCAGAGGCAGGCAGCGAGGGAATGGGCCACTCGCAGCATTCTTTCCAGCCGAGCCGGCTTGGTGGACCCGGATAGTAGGTGTAGATCGATGCAGACTACCTCTGTACATCTATTGCAAGTGTGCTACTGTACGATGGATCCAAGTTGTGCAATAAACAGTAAATATACATGTGATGCATACCCATACCAAGCACTCCGTACAAGCACCCCGAAGTAGGCACTTGTGCGTGTAGGTACCTGCTGCTTAGTAAGTAAATAATTCGCAGATATATCCGTATGTGTAAGTAATACTTGTAGGTGTACGGAGTACGGAGTACAGTACATGTACTCAATATTACTTCGTACATTTACTTACGGTACAAGGAGTTGTACTGTATACGGAGTACATGGCGATTCGATATGTGACACAAGTAGCATGTAATACAGTACGGAGTTGAGGTGTATCCGCACGGAGTACTCCGTACCACTAGCCCACTGTGGCTGGGAATCGGTAACACGACCTCCTGAGAATCGGTGTTGTGCCATTGGTTGGTTTATCTCAGGTGGATCCGACTGCCAAATTGGGCATCAATTGCCGTCGTCTGAGCCACTCAAAATTGCCCATAATATTGAAATAAAGAGCACGCTAATAATAACCAGCCGGCTGGGTCCTTAGCGCAGGCATTGTGAGAGAGTAGGATCGAGGGCGATGCGAGATATTCCGTCCCGGCTTGGCACCTGGTCATCGATCCGTCCTGCCCATGGCGGAATCGACTCCGCCGGGGCTCCGCCTGAACCCCTCCCTTCCGGATCTCGGATGGTGATCACCATCTGGGAGCCCCAGCAAAAAGCAAACATATTGCGGCAAGGAGATGAAAGACAACGAGCGCAAGGGCGAGCGTGCTGGACAGAAATATGGCATTGACGTAAGGAAACAATAGATGCAACGGCGCAAGCAGCCTCAACCTAGCATGCCTCGATGGAACGACGTACGATGAAAGTACGATGAAACAAGCCAACGCGGAGTGGAAAAGCGTCCAAGTCAGCGTTCAGCATTCACTCGTTCCTTTGTTCATCTACTGTGCACGGACCGAGTACGTATGTATCGCATGATAGGGGGCCAACGAAGGACAGTACGGGACGATCGGCCACCGCGCATCGGAGCGGCAATAGGGAAAGCAGACTGGCACGGGCGCGCGCACGGCGGCAAGGCGAGGTTGGGCAAGTAAAAAGTTCCGAAGAGAAAAAAAAATAGAAATGTATTCAAATAATATATCCAAACGTATATCCGAAAAATGCGCGCATTATGAAAAAGATATGTACTCGCTCCCACTAATAGCTTATTTCCATCTGTTTGTAGGCTTTCACAGTTTGACTGGATTGCATCACCGTCTTCAGGTGCGACTTCACACTGCCCTGGACGTTTTTCATGTTTTGGTAGTTCACCTGGAAGTTCGTGTTGACTTTTATGTTCTTCACCTTGGACATTTTCCGAGCGCCGAATTTTGGGAACTGGTCTTTTTGCACGGCTGGCGTGATGAGGACATTCTCGAGCGTGGCGTTGAGGCTCTTCGGGAGCTGCTGGAGGCTGCCATCGGGATTCCAGATGCGAATCGTCATGCCATTAGAGACGACGTCGCGGGTCGTGTTGCCGGCGAGATTTGCCGTCTCCACGGGCGCGACGACGCGGTCGAGAGCCAAGGCGGCCTCGAGAGGACCGGCGGCCGGCGCCTTCATGACGACGACACTGCCGCAGACCTTGCCGTCGACGCTAATCTCGATCTCGCACGGCCTTTGGAGGTCGCCGCGTTCGGCCGTGATGTGAACGAAGAATCGTTCGATATTCTGCGTCTCGGCCCGGCGCGCGATGCCTTGGCCCCTGGTTTGGCCCCGGGTTGGGCCGGTGGTTGGGCCGTACATTCGGTTGATGAGGGTCGTGGCCGACTGCGTCAACTGGGCAGGCGACATTCTCCAGTATTCGAGGCCCTCGTACGTGTAGCCAAAGTTCCGGATGTTGCGGACGGTCTGGGTCGTGTGCGGAGAGCCGTTGGCCATGTAGAAGGGCTGGAGGGCCGACGCCGAGTTGATGGTGGTGCCGCCAGGGGTCGCCCAGCGCGACTGGCCGCTGTACGAGTTGGTGAAGATGCCCTGCGTAGGGTGGATGGCCTGCCAGTAGCTCCAGAAGCGGTCGATGTTTGTGTGATGCAGCATGCTAGCACCGGGTCAGCGCCCGACGAAGGAAATGGGGAGGAGCGGAGGAAAGGAGCCGGACGGGGGTGACGTACAAGAGAGGATCAAAGGCGGAGAGGTCCGGGCTGAGGAACTGCTGTCCGCACGCGCCGTCCCAGTGGACACCGTTGTGGATGAGCTCGAGACTGACAATGTTGCCGCCGGAGACGGCGAACTCGGAAAAGGTGGTACCGCGGGTGAAGAGATCGTAGATCCACGACCTGTACGGGCGGCGGGCGAGCAGCGTGTTGGCCGACTCCGGGTACCTCTGCGGCGACGGGCACCGTGTCGTCTGCTGCAGGTTTTGGAAGCCATCGAACTGCCGGGCCGCGTCGGGGACCTTGTAGTTGGTGAGCGGGTTGCGGACTTCCCTCGGAACGACTCTGTTTCTGTTGCCGTCGGGAATCATGATGGTGACCCTCTCAGGCACCGTCGCCGGCGGCACCGTCGGGTTCGAGGCCCAATCCCAGTAGGGGGCCCGGAGTCGGTTGGCGGCAGCGACGTACTGCGCCCGGACGCTTTGAGGATATTTGAGGGCGATGCGCTTCGCGTTCATGACAAGCGCTTGCTGCCGAGGGAGTCAGATCTGCGTTCTCTCCGCGCCGTCGCGCACGTGGGTAGGCTCACCTCGTAGAGTAGGACGTATGGTCGGTGCCACGACACAAAGAGTGCCTCCTGTTTCGTGCGGGTCAGCAGGGATGCGCCTGCGGATGGCGGGTGGCAAGCGAGGGCGGCTGCGACTTACACCGTGAGGGCAGTAGCCGGCCCAGCCGGTAGCCCGTCTTCCTCCTGTGTTGTTCCACGCTATGAACGGTCGTCCGTGGATGCCTTTTGGGTTCGTCTCGTCAGCACACGCACCAAGACGGAGGTCCGTCGCCGGAGAAGGGGGAGGGAGGGTGCGTTACCTTCGATCTGGAACCAGCCAAGCGGGTTGTTCACGTCGCGGGCCTGCATGGCCCTGTTGGCGCGAATGTAGAGATCCCTACGGTGGTGTGTGAGCATGCTTCGAGCCGAAGAGTCGCAGCCGGCCAGGCCAGGTTGCCGACGGCACGAGGGGCACCTACCACATGGGGCCGCCATTGGCTTGGAGGGTGTTGATGTTGAGCCTCATGGGCGCGGCACCGTTGTTTTCTGGCGGGATGGGGACACCGGTGATGGGATAGGGGTTCTGGGCCACGGCCAACGGAGCGGCCGCGAGGGCCAGAGCGGCCACGGCAATGTTGGGGATCATCATGATGGGGGGGGGTATCGATGCCAGCAATGTACGTCGGTTGATGAGAGCGACGTCACTTTGAACAAGGCAGCAGGGTAGGGCTGGAGAATGCAGGGACGGGGGGATGACGGCCTTCTTCTACTCGCGAAGTCGAAAAGACGAGAGGCGGGCTGTATATGTACTGGCAGCTCGCACCCTGATGTTCGAGCCGGCGTGCTGCACCTGCAACTTCGGAAACGAGGCTGCCAAAACGATGCCGCTGCGCTAGCGGCAAGGGGTACGCCAGCTCGGCCGTTAGATGCGACATGTCCAACCGCCGCCCGACGAAGATGTCGAGCTGACGGGGACTAGTAACCGACGGCCTAGGTGAGGGTGAACTAGCGTGGTGGTCGGGTGTGAGTGGAGTTGGACAAGCGACAGCGGCACGCCTGACGAGGGGGGGCACGAGGGGGGGGGGGCAGGCAGTTCAGCCAAAACGAACCAGGGGGTGAGAGGGCGGCCAAGACCCGGGCCAGGGACCAGGACCAGGGACCAGGACCAGGAACACGGCGATTTTGATGGCTGTTGTTTTTTTTGGCATCTCCTTTCTTGGTTCTCTCGTCCTCGACTAGCGCCTTCATTGCATCGCTTGGCAGGCCACCGACAGCGAATTATCGGACTATCGCTTCCATCTTGATCGGGACGCAAAGGGCAACGGGCAAAAGAAGAGCCGAGAATGACGGACGGGGGTTGGTTGTCCCGGTCGCGACACGCCTGCGTCTGCTCCCACGCATGCACGGCACAGCCGCAGGCAATGCACTTTGTTGCGTGCTGTTGCATGCTCGCATCCGCCACCGTTCGAGTGCCGCCGTGCGTGCCGACTCGAGCGAGTCACGTTGATTATTCGCGGGGTTGACGGAGGCGGCGGAGGGGATCGTTTGGCCGTAGCGTTTGTGCCCGTCCATGACTCGATGGATGAAGACGGCGAGCCTCTCTGATTTCTCCCAGCTTCACGGTTTCGGCGACGAGATCACGTGCGCCTCCGCCTACGCGAAGACGAATGGATATCGAGTGGTGGGCAACGTAGCCATGAAGCAGCACGCATTTCCATGCCGTGCCATGGATCTGTCGTACGAGAATAGGGCGACGTGGGGCAGCGGATGGAGAAGGGCGCGACGGAGGTCTAGTGGAGGGAGCATTGGATGAGGTGCGAGACAGCGACGAGACAGCAGATGGCAGTAGGCGTAGGAGAACAAGGACTGTGGAGAAGGAAAATGGGAATAAAAAGATGGCTCGGATCATCCCAACCACTCTCGCCCCTTCCCTCCTGCGACCGACTTCCCCTGATGAGGAAACAAACAGAAAGGAGAGGGTTGCGTCGTTCCTTCCTCGATACACGGCAGCGACCAGCCACGAACCGGCGGTTGGCTTCAGCTTTCAGGAGGGTGGAGACGAAGGGGGGGGTGGGGAGGAGGGTGGGGGAGGGGCGGCAAGGACGGGGAGGCTTGCGTTGGGCCTTGCGACCCACCACCACAGCCACAACCAGCGTCCGTCGCCACACTCCCTCTCCCTATCAGGCCCGTGTCAGCCTCTCTCCCCCGGACTTTCGCGAGGTGCCCACTGTAAGTGCTCGTACAATACGTGTACATGTACATGTCTTTGTGGTCATGGCCGGGCCTGCTAGCAAGTACCTCCAAGTAGTTTGCGTGTCCAAGTGTACTGTACGGAGAACAAGTCCTTACGTACTGTACACACTACAACTACAGTAGGTAGGTACCTAGTAGCTGCACATAAGTACTGTATGTACAGTATGCATCTGCGCCAAGGTACAATTACATGTACCGTACCTACCTACAGTACTTACAGCAGCAAGTGCAAGTAAGCAAGTACAAGACGTTCCTGCAGGCCAGCCCGCGAGTGCAGGTACCGGCACACGAATGCTCTGCACAGTTCTCCGTACTCCGAACATATCAGCCATAAAAGTACCTATTCCTCCTCGTCCGAGTCCAATTGCTTTTGGGACAAACTCATGTCGCGTGCTGGCCGGACGCCACGAATGGGGCGTCGTCGGGCCTTGCAGCGAGCTGAGCCGGGTGGCCCTGCGGCGGCCCCTGCTTGGTTGTGTCAGATTTGGGAGGTACCTGCAGCCTTGGCGCGCATTGTCAGGAGGTGATGTGGGTACGTTGCACATACCGCCCATGTACTTACTTGTGGTACATGTGCAGGTACAGTGCTCATAGCACGGAGGGCCGTTACTACATGTGCAGTTACAGGCATGTTGCATATAAGTAGGTATGTCGTTAACGTGCGTTGGATATAAGTACATGTATCGAGTGGTCGCCCGCGAATCGCCCATGCACAAGAGTACTTGCCGATATTTATAGACGCATAATCGGGAGGATTGCCTCCACGGCACCACAGCAAGATCTAAGATTAAGGGGTGCATGTCCTTCTGTGCTGAGCGGCAGCCCGCACGTGCATGCATCCTACCAAGTTGCCGTAGCTGTTTGGCAGCACGTCACATGCGGCATTCGCATCAGTCCGCCGAGTCCTGTTGCAAATTCCAGCTGCTCAGAACACACGTTTCCGTACACTTAAGACAGTTCCATCGCAACCTGTGACCGGTGGACAGGAACAGTACTTTATGCCTCGCCGTTCTGCCAGACGGCGGCATCGCTGCGCCTCTCGTTGGTTGCCGCAGTGCTACCGACGATATATGCATGTATCCGGAGCACGCCATGTGCCGGCAGGATGCTCGCAGGTACCATCAGCTGGAGCGTCGTCCGTCCCGCTCACTCCCCTCTGCACCGACGAATGTTCAAAGCACTGCACTCACTCACTCACCCACCGTGCGGAGTACATGTGCGCCCGTACTGTACAAACAGGTGCCGTTGCGCCAGGCGTTTACCGCGCGACGGCAGCACATTTGTATCACGCTTGCCGCCGGGGGTGAGAAAAAAGAAACGAAACGTTTAATTGAGAGCGGCGAAAATAAATGATCAGGGGGGATGCGCTACCCCCGTACGTACAACTACCTGGTGCCTGTACAGTACAAGCACGCTGCGCTAGTCCCGACGCACCCAAGTGCGGCCACCTACCTAGTACCCCCGAGTGCACCTCGCATACGGAGTACTTGCCGCCACGCCAATACTTGTGGTGCTCCGTACTGGCAGTGTACATGCTTGCAGCTGCAACTGAGTAAAAAGGGGCCTACGGTGACGCATTGGGATGCTGCACGTCTCAAATGGCAAGACAACGAATCAAGAGGTAGCGCCCTCGCCGTGGTCCGTCCCATTTACCCAACGGGCAGGGCGTGTCGCCGGTTCACGCTACAGTTACCCAAGCTTGTACAGGTACGAACGCACGCATCATCCGGGTTCTTGGACGTATATTCCGTACAGTACGGGGTGCTCCATGGAGATGTTCTGCGTGGCCGCGCCAAAGGTCTCGGACGTCGCTGGTGGGCTTGGCTTTCCGCTCACGAACGGGTGCACCGTCCTCCGTACACCTGTATGTACTCGTATAAGTGCACGGAGAACTTGTACGTGCATGTGCCATTACCAAGTGGTGGTGTGGTGGTGTGGTGGTGCACCGTACATGCCTTGAGTAGTATGCGCAAACCCTGTAATACACTGTACAACTATACGCACGGCGGCTGTCGGATGACCAGTATCGGGAAATACGGAGTCGCCACCGGCACGGGTTACGGGTTGCCAGGGCTGCACACCTGTGCGGGAACTAGCAGTAAGCAGGATGTGTACAGGGTGCGAGTGCTATGAAGGCGTAGATTGTACAGTACACTGTACTTACAGTAAGTGCAATGTATAGGTACTCTGTGCTGAGGTATACCAGCACATTGCAAATGTGCATCCACGTACGGAGTACTCCGTACCGAGTACTCCGTATAAATATACGATCAGAGTACTCAGAGTACTCTGTACGGAGTACTAAGCATGTACAGTATGGAGAACTACAGTATGTACAGAGTGCTATGTATGGAGTACTATGTACAGAGTACTATGTATGGAGTACTATGTTCAGAGTACTATGTATGGAGCGCTACAGTATGTCCGGAGTACTATGTACGGAGAACTCCGTATAGGTATACGATCAGAGTACTCCGTATACTGTACTCTGTACAGTACTCCGTACTTGCTTGTCATAATGGCCAAGCCGCACAGATCTGCCCGCCTTGCCACCGAATCCCTTACTACCACCACCATTCCGGACAGATACATGCAATCATCACACACGTAGGTTTGCACCTGTACGCACTGGGTGGCTCCTCCGCCCCATCCATGCGCCGTGCTACGGGCCTTTCTCGTACTGCCTCGTGCACGTACTGTACGTGTACATGTAGGCGACAATTGCTCGTCCAATCCTGGTATGGGTACGGCATTGCTCCCCGGTACCTCTCCTACTACAGTAGGCTAGCGTAGTGCAAATGCAGAGTCCCGGCTCGCTGCAACTGTACTTAAGTACTAGCACCAGGAGAACAATGCCGTGTCTCTTGCTGGCGCCCGCAGGCCGACGGCGGTAATTGGCCACCCCCCCCCCCCCCTTCCGTATTCTTCATGTGTGCAGTATTACAAGTAAAGTAGGCGCTGATGCGCCGACACATGCGCTCGCACTCGCCCACCTGCCTGTACTCGGGTACTCTCATTCTATATATACATCTCAGCCTCCCGCGCAGGCCCCCTAGCACCTCATTCTTCTAATATGGGTTACGGATTATTACGGATTGCGTGTACTTGCGGGTACGGAGCTCGGAGCTCGAAGTAGGTGTACTGCGCATGTACCGACAAGTTCGTCATACCCCTGCCGTGCCAGCACCCTGATGCTCGCCCAGGTTTATGATTGTGCCCATGATCACGTTCGCACAAGAGCTCGTACTCGTGTTCATACCTATATTCTATAAATTATTAGATGCATGAGCAGATGCGTGTTCGCAGTCGCACACCATTTTTCTGTCCATCATGGACCGACCGGGGACCCTGCACCGTCGATCGAATCACCGACACGGAAGCAGCCATGCTGCAACGTCGTCGGGGGCGTATTCCGTCAACGCCACGCGACGGTGGGCGGGCGGTCGACTCTCCGCGCAGCATACAACTACATGTAGGTACGGAGCACGGAGCACAGGTGCATCACTGGTACTCCGTACAAGCGTGCAGTACTTACAGTACACGGATGCGCAGGTGCACGGAAGACTTGCGTTCGAGTTCAAATCTTCCGTTCGCGCCACAGTCCCGAGGCAAAGTGTCCTCCAATTTTGATGCGCGCACTCCGTCGTCGTATCTGCATCAGGAGCCCGGTTCATGAGGTCTAGCCCGTCGGCGAGTGACGGTAAACCTACGTACAACTATTACTCTCGTACGGAGTAATTAATACTGCCTGCACAATTATGGAGAATTGCTCCTCGTTGAGGCTGGGTCTTTGTAGGGGTTGATCACCCCCTCGACAGATACGAACTACGTCGTGTACTGCTGAATAGGTGTGCATACAATTCCTTTATCGTGCCTCGGGATTGCAACCTGCAGTACGGAGTATGCGGGAACAGCACCGGCCTGGGTTGATGTCAGGCGTCACACAAACGATGCTCAATGCCCCGTTGGTGCCGTGTGCCAGGCAAATTATCCCGTGCCCCTATTGACGGATGGGCCGCAAAAAAAAAAGGGAAATCAATACTTGCGCCTATCGAGCGCGCCCCCCCCCCCCCTCCTCCCCCCAGAGTGCGTGTGGAGAGTGAGTGGCGTGCGTGGCACGTCGGCAGGTGGCGGTAGCACCAAACTCCCGTGGTTGACAACAATAGCAAGTGTTTCGTGCTACGCGGTTGGTACTCTCCTGCAACGTGAGCAACCTACTTACTTCGTGCGGTACATGTGCATGTACCGTGTGCTGGTTTTCGTCGTCCTGAGCCACGGGCGCCATTCACTTCGTTCCGTCATTGAACTTGGCACCGCACTGACGCAAAGCCACACCATCTGCATACATGCACTAGCATTATATTGCTTGCATCTCATCATCGATATATGGGGTAGACCCGTGCCGACGTCAAGAGCTCGTAGGGTTATGGGTATTTTTGGCAACGTTGCTCGTCGTGCGACGGAGCACGGACGATGGAGAATATTCACTCTGCTGGCCAGTTGGTTCAACTGCTTTCCCAAGTCTGCCACAGCCATGACACCCACACGCGTGCGGCACCCGTCATTCAGCGTACTATCGTGCAAGCGCTACGGAGTATGTACTGCAAGTGCAAGTATTGATTACTTGTATCTGTGCCACCAAAGTACCTACATGAAGTACCTAGCCTACCGTAGGACAGGCAGTACTTAGCTGCTCAGTAGTAAATGTAAATACTGTACGGAGTACAGTACGGATACTCCGTAATACAGTACAAACTGGTATTGACTCCACCGCATGTACGTGTACTTGCAGCCGTGCGACGTACTGCACCAATGTCCGCGCCAGCTTTTGTAGCTGTGGCAGGCACAACCCATGGCCGTACCACCAGATTCTACAACTCTACACCGCCGCATCATGTGAGGTTGGAAGTGCCTGATCAAACGACTTTTCCGATAGAGCCAACTCTACCGCAACAAGTACGGGCATCGTCCTCGACATGGAGCACCGTGCCATCATCTCCACCATCATCATCTCATCGCCATCGTCGTCATCGCCATCGTCGTCATCGTCATCAACTATACACCCTCAGTACCGCTTCTTCCTTGATCGGCTGCTATTCTTGGCACTGGTGACGCACTACGCACCTGCACGAATACGAGCACGAGCACGAGCACAGCACGAGGCACGCATGAGCACAAACAAAACGAGCCCGCCCTTCACCCTCGACATCAATCGTATTCGAGAATACGACGAGAATAAGCAGGGAGTCAGCTCACGGCAGGGTTTGTTTTGATGACCAGACTGCCTTGTGGTTGTGCACCTGGCGCCTGCACGTGCAGCGCCCGCCTGTCGAGCCTTGACCTCTCCCAGGCGCCCCTTGGTGGCTGGTTCCCTGTCATGGCGCACAATGTGCCATTCCGCAGATATTGTCTCTGCTTCCCGTTCGGGCGCAGCCGTGAGTTGACCGACAGGACATGGACGCCGACGAGAATCGCGCTCGCATGGAACCTTTCTCGACCGACGAGGGAACCATCCGACGGACCATCGTGGGAGCCGGCGCGCGAACGGCGCCTTCGGGTACGGCGGAGGAACTGCCTGCCGGCACCTGATGCATCGCCGATGGCTGATGACGGATGGAGATCGATTCAGCTCATGCGGGCATGCCGCCGCTGCATCGCGACATGCCCAATGCCAATCATGGCCCCAAACGCCCGTCGAGACGGTCCTCTACCTGCTGTCCCAGTCAAGGGTCGACTCGAGGACTTTATTTAGTGCATGCAGCTCACGCAAGCCCCCCGGCTGTTGTCGGCCCAACGCCGGCTCGTCGACATGGCCCCCGGTGACCGAACGTACACAGCCCCGACCCCTTGCGTCCGACCCCTTCTCCGCCTTCTCCGGTTTCTACCTCAGGTTCAGGCCGGCCTAGGGCATCATCATCCAGGTCGAGCCACCGAACCGGGCGGCCATCGGCGAGCACGTCCTGGTTGCAGGGAGCCGAGTCGCCGCGTCGAAGCCACCAAAGGCTGGTATACAAACACGCGGCCGGAAAGCAAACGGGAGCCAACGACGCAGGCAGGCAGGCAGGCAGGCAGAGAGACCCAACTTGGCTCACGCATGGGGATGCTCCGTATTTTGGCCCGAGTGGAGAGCGGCAGGATCATGTCCCATCTACAACCCAGCTGCTGCGAGAGACAACATCCCTCCCTCCCCTCATCTCTTCCCCCGGGGCTGTCGCGCAACCAAACGGACCGTCACCAGCCGAGGGTGCGCGATGGACAAAGGGATCATCAGCCTTCCTACCTACGGAGTATTCTCCGAGCCTTCTCATGACGCCTTCCCCTCCGTCAGCAAGCGAGACATTGACCGGAGCATCCTCCCGCCGGCTGGCCGGAAACGGAACCTGCAAACGCTGTGGCGCTGAGCCGCGACTCTGTCCAACCGCCTGCCTCCTCCTCCGCGTCACCCTGTGGGACCCGGCACCGATCCCGGCGGCCGAATTATCATGGCGACCCGCGGCAAGACGATGTAGCTAATTTGCTGGCTGCCGTGCTACCATGCTCCGTCGTCGGCATCGTCCCCGAGTCATTGCGCAACCGCCCTCTGGCCGCCGTCGTACGGTGTGCCCAACGTCCCATCTCGCACCTTTCACGCCTGTCACTCTCCGGCTGCCACATTGTCAACGACGGTGTGCGTTGGTAGGGGCGAGCCGGACGGGGCAAGATCACCAACAGCCGCACGACAGCCGAGCGTACGAGGATGCGGCATCGACGACAACGCCGTGACGGGCCTGTCTGGCCGCGGGGAGAAACATAACCTATGTTGCCCTTGGCTAGCCGTCGTCCATGCCGTACACCAAGTGCGACCCAGGCCTGAGCCAAGCGTCCGCATCAGCGTCCGCGTCCGCGTCCGCATCTTCGCCTGCATCTGCAGATTCCTCCCTCAGCTCCTCAGCGAGAGCGACTCGCCCAACCCCAGGCAGGCCCGTCGCCCTCCCCGCACGTCATGTCACGGAACGGCCCCCAATCGGTCAAGCTCCATAATCCGCCGGTCCAGAACTGGATGGGGTCTCGGCCGTGGCGTGCTGGATGCTCGCCCATCGGGTCGACTCCTGCATCCTTATTCGATTTGAGCTCATACGTCCTCGACAAGGTTCCATGCATTGAAAACTTGCTTGTCAGCCCACATGGATGCCATTCACGCGGCGGGATAATGGAGAGCCAACGACGCATGAATCGCCTCGTCAGCTCACGGTCATATAACAGCAGCCAGAGAGGGGGGCGAGAAGGTAAGGGGGTCTCGATGCAGTTTAGTTGACCCGAGAGAACCCAGTCAAGGGTTCTCCTTTCTCACACGGATTCCTGTGCGCATCAACAACAAAGGGCGGTAACGTAGCATCGGCGAACGAGGAGGTGAGTGAGTATTGGATCATGGTTCACTCATCAAAGCATCGACGCCGCACAGAGCACATGGCCACATGGTTCACGGCAGGGGTGGGGGCCGCCGTTGAACGGCCAGACGACAGCAGAGTCGCATGAGGGCGACGCGTCCCATCCGGCCGCCGGTGACCATGGCCTTTGAAGCGTTGACGATGGAGTATAAATATCCACAGTCTTCCGTCGATAGGGTGTCCATCTGTCCCTGGAACGCTCAAGCAACAGTTCCCATCTTCACTGGGAACCTCGGAGCAGATATCAACGCATACGACATCGGAAACCAGCCATCGGTCATCGCCATGAAGCTGCTCGCTGTCGCCGCCGTCTTCCTGGCTTCGGCTGTGGCCTTGCCGACCAACGAGTTTGCCTCTCACGAGGAGAGGGACCTGGAGGAGAGAAGCAACAACTACTATCCTCCTCCGCCACCCTACTACCCGCCTCCTCCCCCTCCCAAGGACACCTACAAACCACCACCTCCTCCGAAGACCACGTACAAGCCTCCGCCGCCCAAGGAGACCTACTATCCTCCCCCGCCGCCCAAGAACACGTACAAGCCTCCTCCCCCGCCGCCCAAGCAGACCTACTACCCGCCGCCTCCTCCCAAGACTACCTATAAGCCTCCGCCGCCCAAGGAGACGTACTACCCTCCTCCTCCGCCCAAGTACACGTACAAGCCGCCGCCGCCGCCGCCAAAGTACACGCCTCCGCCCAAGCCCACGACGACCAAGAAGGCTCCCCCTCCCAAGAATACCTACTACCCGCCTCCGCCTCCCAAAAACACGTACACACCCCCCGCGCCCCCGAGGTACACGCCTCCTGGCAACTACTACCCGCCGCCGCCCGGCAACAACGGCCCGTACTAGCTCGGTTGAAGTGCGCAGGCTCGACGGCTTTCGCCAACAAGCTGAAGAGAGCGGCGGGATGCGCGGGGAAGATGGAAGCGTGCAGGAGAATTATCACGCCATCTGTCGGGCCAGGAGGAGATATATCGCAGTCTTTACCGAAATTCCATGCAGTACTTTTGTTCGAGAATGAACCGAACCGAACCGATTTGAACCGGACTGAACCGAACCGAACCGAGACTATCGAAAATATGGACTAAACGAGAGGGGAAAAGACAGGGGAACTCCGACTGGGGCTCGCCGTGACCGGATCAATTGTTTTGTCAAGTCGCTAGCACACAACGATTAAGAATAATTGACAAGGCATTCTCCCCTGCTGTAGCCTCCAACGAAGGGTCGATGGCCAACCATGTCGTTATGGGCGCATGGCGTAAGGTAGTGTCACCAATGGCACGACTGGGTAACGAGGGTGCTTGACTCTGCTGCGCTCGTTTACCGTAGAAGCCCTTCACCGTCATTATCATGGTCACCTGCCCCTGTTGATGTTCATGACTCTCTCCTTTCTGCAGTCCTGTCGAACTTGGTCGTCCTTCTTCACTCATGTCTGTTCACCCACCAACGGGCTAGGTAGTTGGTCCGGACTCCATATAGGCAGGTTCGATGCTTGACGGGCGGCATCCGGGTCCCTGGGCTTGGTTCGGAGTAGGTCATTGTGATTCGCAGTTTGCACGCTACATGGGCACGCATCCATTTCCATACCCTTGCCCCCTGTTTCGTCAGCACAGATTGCCCCAGTTCGCGTCAGGGGGTTGTCAGCTTGCCTACATGTACGTGCTGCGGCCGTGACGACGGTTGTAGTCGAGTGATTTCGACGCACAAGGACATTGTCCGGGATCTCTTCTGGACGAGGCGATCGATCGGTCCGCATTCGTTCCATGGGTCTTCATGAACCACCGTCGAATTCTGGGCACGTGGGACCCGGCGGCATCACGGTATAGGTATATCCGCCACTGCTACTGCTTCCCCCGCCGATGCAGCGGGAGCGTCGAGCCGCTGCGGGACCATCTGGCGGGGGCCCTCGATCAGCTTTCGAAGCAGTCTCGAGCTTGCCGGCAGGGTGTGCCCTCTCGAAACCCCAGGGCTACCTTTGCATCGGCCGAGACGGCATTTAAGAGGAACCGCTACAAGTTTGGGATCAGCGCAACTCCTTCGGCTGGACGTACGAGCGGCTCAGGGACGAGGGATTCCCAGCAAGTGCATTCGTGGAGTAGTCGTTTCATGTTCCACGCGAGCTCGTGGAAATCCGAGGTGCGCCGGTGCTCGAAATCCAGGCCTGTGTCATTGAGGGCGGTTTTCTGCTCTGCGCGTGCAGCCACCACTCCGTAACCGATGGTCTCGGCATGGACAGGCATATCAACACTTGGGCACAACGAACGCAAGATCCGCCACGGTCACTCGAATCCCACATGCAGCCGACCGAGACAGCTGCTGCCAGTCCCTCGCCGGAGGCGAACGACGGCATGTTCCTGGAGCTGACGGAGCTCTGTCCCGAGAATTGTGCTCTGCCATGCCCGTTTCCACTGCCTTCGACGGGGACGCCGGAGCGGGATATACCGAAGACGATTGCTGGAATGACTGAGCGGACGAGATGGTAAGTGAACTGGATCCGAGGGAGAAGCAGAGCAGGGCGTCTACCGATCACGGCCTTTCTCCCTCCCCAGCACCGATCAGGTCTCGAACCTCACTCTTCAACAAGCTTCGGCATCTGAAAATGCATTCGGTAGAGCTGGTGGTCAGTTGACCTTGTGGCGGGTCTCCTTTTGAGAGAGCGTATGCAATATCTTTCCGCAGCAATCGCCGCAGATGGGGTGGAATGTCTTGCAGCAGGATGGGGAGGAGGAGAGATTGAATGACTCTCGTTGCTCTTGGAAGTACATTGACGACTGCGTATTACTGCTTGTACTGTTCGTGGCCAAGGTACGGAATAATTACCTGCAGTAACACGAACGAGGTGTACAGGGTAGCGTGCAGGTGCAAGTAAGTACAGTACTGCACAGAGTACGTACTGGTTACAGTAATAACACAAGTACTAGGTAGGTACCTAGTAGGCGGTCAGAGGCACGTTTAGCACACTTACTTGCTGTACTCTGTACAGTACCTAGAGGTAGCCAAGCACATGCGAGGTGCCTCGTTACTCCGTTCCTACAGAGTACACTACGTACACCCAGATAAGTACATGCCAACTTACCAATGTACTTGCACCTGTACGTACTTGCAGAATTACTACTTACAGTACGTACTTAAGTGCTCCATACTGCGTTTCGCACTGTGCTTACATTTACATGTAATATTACATGTTTGCCCGAGAACTTGGACGTAACAGGCGCACAGTGAGCGGCACGTGGCTCGCCAGATCTGCCCCACCGTTTTGGCAACGCACCAATCTGGAATTTCGGGCTGCGCAGGCACCTAACTTTGTCCTGCCACCACCACATGATCATTGGTTGCCTCACGCCTGCTGCGCGGCTGCACATGTAGGTGTACCAGTAAGTACTGCAATATTCGGTTGCTTTTTGAGTGGTGGAGGAGGAGGAGCACACTGTTAACTCAAGAAGGTATTATGTGTACTCGTACAAGTACATGCATACCTGTGTACTTGCACCTTCTGGTACCTAGATATAACAGTACATACTAGGTGCTTACAAATGCTGCAAGTAAAATCCAAGTACATGGACATAGTGGTACAGTAAGTATACCTTATGAAGAGCACACTCCGTACTCGTACATTACAGTGCTTACATGCACTTACAACTACTTACAGTATACTTACTGAGGTACAGTACTTAGGTACCGGCTGATTACCTGATGTACAAGTACTGGTACTCCTCCACTGAAGCGTCCCAGTTGCCTGCTTGGTCCCCCCCCTCCCCCCGTGACGACGGGCCGCGTGGCGGGGCTCATCGCATTACTGCACTTTGTCGTCATTCAGCCACACAGTGTTACGCCAACTGCACACCACCGTGCAACTGTACGAGTCTTCGCCGCTTGCTTCAACCTCAGCCGGCTTCCTTTCCTCCGCATCATTAGCCATCCGCTGCCTGCCACAAGCAAACTACCCACCTCATATCTGTACGAGGAGATACGGACGACCCTGCATTTTTGTCTCGAACCTGCTGTTCTCGGGGACTCGACGAGAGCGACACAGGATCCGCCTCATGGCCTCCGGTGCCTCATCGGCAGAACATGTCCCGCAGCGGGCAGCGTCACCGTCAACCAGTTTCTATGCTCTGAGCGACGACGAGGAAGGTGGCTACAACACAGTCACCCAGGTCGAGACGGGGAGGGGGGTCAAGCTCCTGTTCTCGAAGAGCAAGGTACGTGCGTGCGGCCTTGCTGCGGCTGCCTTTCACGCGCGCCGCTTGGAGGACTTCTGTCTGCCTTCTGCATGACATTTTGAGTGCTTCACGTCCACATTTTGCGTTCCATCCCCATTGCCTCGCCTTGCCCGCACGCGTCGACGACGAAAATCTGACACCTTCGTGACAGGTCTACGTTCACCCGACGCCATCCGCCAAAGACAACATCCCGGGCTATATTGCCCTTCTGCAGCAGAAGAGACCTCGAGATGACCGGCCGACGTCGTCGTCTTCCCGCCACTCGCAGCCGCCAGTCTCGGCCGACCTGCTTCTCGCGTGGGTGCCCGAATCCGCCCTGGGGGACTCGGCAAGTGTCTACGTCAAGGTCGACCTCTCCGACGGGGACTCGCCGCCGAAGCAGTCCTATCTCGTTCCTCCGCCGCCCACCGTCACCACCCACAGCGGCTCCGTAGGCGGCTACTCCTTCGCCATCCCCATGAGCGCCGTATACTCGCTCCTCGTTCGGCCGCCCAGTCTCGGTTGGTGGTACGGGTCCGTCATCATCAACTCGAGGGCCGGAGACAGCTTCCCCGCCCTCTTCTTCCACGACAACGAGTGCGAGAGCACGGTGCTGCAGAAGCGGAAGCTGACCAAGGACAACTTTGACCCCTTCGGCGACGACGGCCAGACGTTCTGGGGTGCCGACGAAGTCCTTCGCTGGCTGCGCAGGTACATCACCTTGGAGAGATCGACGGCCGAGCCCAACATCTACCTCGTCGAGCCCACGTCCGAGGACCGGACGGCCTTCGGAGCCATCCCCGCCCCGGCGGCCACGGCAGCTCGCGGCAAGGGCGGCAACGCCGGATCGAGCAGTCGAGATGCCGAGATGGATCCCTTCGTCAAGCTCGTCAAGGAAACCGGCTGGAACCTGATGAACCACCTCAGCAAGGTCACCACCTTCACCAGACGCGCCGCCCAAGACTTTGCCGAAAACTCAAACATGCCGCCCCAGGTCAAGAGATTGCTGCGGAATCCCGAGGTCCAGACCCTGCAGGACGAGTTCGACAGCGCCCGGATATACCTCGCCCGGTGGGCGATGGGCATTGCCGAACAGAGCGAGCGGGACAGAAGAGGCCGCTTCTGGACTGCCCGCGACCTCATGGAGCTCGAAGACACCGACGTCGGCGAGTTTGAGCTCCTCGAGGGTGCCACCTCGCTATCGCTCGACGAGCGCCGCCGTCCCGTGACGATGGAGGAGTGGAGAAAGTTCTTCGACGCCGAAAGCGGCCGACTGTTGGTGACGGTCGACGAGGTCAAGGAGCGAATTTTCCACGGCGGGTTGGATGCCGATGATGGCGTCCGCCAGGAGGCCTGGCTCTTCCTCCTCGGCGTCCATGGTTGGCACGGCACGGCCGACGAGCGAAAGGCCGAAATGGCGTCCCTGCGGGATTACTACTATCGCCTGAAGCATTCCTGGTGGGAGAGGTTGGATGGGGAAGGCGGCGAGGGGGAAACGGGCGACTGGTGGCGCGAGCAGAAGGGGCGCATCGGCAAGTTGACGTCCCGCCCTCTCTCTCTCTCTCTCGTCCCACGACGACTTCGCTGACGACGGTGCAGAAAAGGACGTCCATCGCACGGACCGCAACGTGCCCCTCTTCCAAGGCGAAGACACGCCTCACCCGGACCCGAGCTCGCCCTTTGCCGAGGTCGGGACCAACGTCCACCTCGAGCAGATGAAGGAGATGCTGCTCACGTACAACGAGTACAACAAAGACCTCGGCTACGTCCAGGGCATGTCGGACCTTCTCGCCCCCATCTACGCCGTCATCCAGGATGACGCCATCGCCTTTTGGGCGTTCCAAAAGTTCATGGAGCGAATGGAGCGCAACTTTCTGCGAGACCAGTCCGGCATGAGGGCGCAGCTGCTCGCGCTCGACCATCTCGTCCAGTTCATGGACCCCAAGCTGTGGAACCACCTCGAGAGCGCGGACAGCACCAACTTCTTCTTTTTCTTCCGCATGGTGCTCGTCTGGTACAAGCGCGAGTTTGGCTGGATGGACGTGCTGCGACTGTGGGAGGGGCTGTGGACCGACTACCTGACGGCCGAGTTTCCGCTCTTCGTCGCGCTCGCCATCCTCGAGAAGCACAGAGACGTCATCATGGACCATCTCAAGGCCTTTGACGAGGTGCTCAAGTATGGTACGTTTACCCAGACGCAAGACGCACATTTCGCGCGTGCAGATGCTTCCCTCACGAGCCAGACGAGAGCTAACCGGCTCACAAGTCAACGAGCTGTCCAGCACGATTGACCTCGAATCGACGCTCATCCGCGCCGAGGCCCTCTTCCGGAGATTCCAGCGCCTCGTCGAAGCCGTTGACAAGAAACAAAACTTCCCCCCTCCACGTGTCGTGGAGCGTTCTGGCAGCCCGAGCGCAGCGCAGCCAGCGGCGACGTCATCTAGCCCCGCGTCGAGGCAGGGAACTGCGGCGACGGCCAAAGGCAAGGAGCCCAACGAACCGGAACGACGAGTGATCACGCCGGAGCTGCGCAAGCTGCTGAGCAGAAAAGTGGAAGTGCTTCCTCGGAAGGCGTCGGTTCAGGGAGGGGAAGCTGGGATGCCGACTGGCTGAGAAGCTGGGCTGCATGGTCCAGCCAGCCTGTCTGAATCTGTTGTCTCTCCATGTCATGATATGCGTGTCACGTGGCTCTGCGATTCGGCACTTTGTTCCCACGCGAGATTGCCAAGCGGCGAAGGGAGGCCAAGGAGTTGATGGAGCTGGAGAACTGCTGCTTAGCCGAGTTTACATACGGCACTTCCAACGACAACCATGCGTGTCAACCGCTACCCACTCTCGCTCTGAAGCTGTACAGTTGTCCTCAACGACGGTGCTCTGTTTCATTAAATGTCAAGACCGGGTATAACTCCATTCATGCGTGCATGCAAATCGACGCCAGCAACCAAAAAGCACAGGGACGCGACGTGGCGAACAGCAGACGGCTCGGGGCACCATCACCGGTACCCCCTCGGCCCGTTGGGCAGACCTTGCCTCCTCGAAAAGGTAGGGAGGCCCTGCCTTGGGTCCCCGCCACCGCCGCCGCCGCCGGCGTCGTAAGCAGAGTCGGGCGCGTAGCGGTCATCGTAGCTGGACGGCGCGGCACCGGCGCCGGCACCGCCACCGGGCGGTTGGAAGGGACCCTGCTGCGAGACGCTGTTCTGCAGGGGACTCTGCGTCCGCGACGAGGTGCCGCCCCAGAAACGCTGCCGGAGACGCTCCTGGGCCGATGTGCCGGCGGGCACGGCTCCGGCGGCGGCGGGCTGGTAGCTGCCCGCACGTTGGCTCGGCAGCGGACGCGCTCCGTTGCCATCGTCCCACGCAGAGGCGGGAGGAGGTGGTGGTGGTGCTCCGCCTCCGACTCCAACACCTCCTCCCCCGCCGCCGCCGCCGCCACCTCCTCTTGCGGTACCGACCATCATTCCGACCGGCATCGATCGACCCGCGCGGAGGTTCTGGGGTCGGGAGGGCGGAGGGCCGCTGCTGGGACCTGCGCTATCCCACAGACTGCTCAAGGGACCGCCGGCAGCACCGCCACCTTGCTGCTGCGGTGCGCCAAGGCCGTAACGAGAGCCGGCCTGCGGCTGCGCATAGAGCGTCTGGGGAACGGGGACGGCGGCCTTGGGGTCGGGCGGCAGCCAGGGAGGCAGCGGACGGCCCTTGTCGTTGTAGTAGTTGCGGAGGACGCGGCAAACGTGGGTGTCGTCTTCGGTGTCGCCATCGGCGTCCGACGAGAGCAGAGTGGCGCGCAGCGACGAGATCTGCGACGTCGTCCTCGTGAGGATGTTGGAGTACCACGACGTCATGGTGCTTTCTTTTGCCGCCCGACTCGTGCGCGAGCCTTCGGTTGGCCGGCACTGAGGGAGGGGCCAAGGGCGAGAGGGGGAGGGGGAGGGGGAGGGGGGTTGGCCCCGTCGTCGTCCGTCGTGTCAGGAAAGCCGAGACGTCGTGCTGTGAGATCGGACAGAGGCAATTGGTAGCCCAGTTCGGCGAGCACGTTGGAAAACGCAGAGCGGTTGGTATGGAAGCTGACGAGCCAGCGATGGCTTCGTTGCGAGAGAGGATGATGAGAGCGGGTGTTGAGAAGAGGAAATGAAGGTTGGCGACTTGGCTTGGGCCATGTACCTACTTAGGTGTACTTGGTACTTGGTAACGCAGCTGTACTCCGTTCGTATTATAAGTACTCCGAAAGTATTCCGTAAGTACTCCGTAAGTACTCCGTAAGTACTCCGTAAGTACTGTAGCTACGTATTGACAGTGCTCGAGCATGAGCAGTAGGTGTACTTGGGGGTACAGGTACAAGTAATTGTATGTGCAAAAGTACTAAGGGAGTACTGTACTTGCATCTATCCGCACACCTAGCAAATACCTGGTTAGTGCTCGTTTCAGTGCACCGTACCGAGGGTTCCGTTCGGTGCCCCGTACTCTGTACTCCGTGCCTTGTGGGAATATTAATAGTATTTGTGCCAAAGCACGATTTCGTACGTACAAGTACTCGTTCGGCAGTCTGAACGGAGTACAGTACAAATAGGTGCACTGCAGGTGTACATCCGCATGTCGGCGTGTCGTCTACTAGGTAAGTAATACAGCTACGGAGTTCTCGGTACACGGACTCCGCCCAAGCACTGTACATGTACTCCGTACAGTAGATGTGAGTACTGGACAGCACAGTATGTTCGGATTACGAGTGCTGGACTTGGGTTTACAGTACCTGTACAAGTATTAATAGGTGTAGGTGTCCACTTGTAGTTGTACTGTACTTCTAGGATGAGGTCCGGACACATGTACGGAGTAAGTGTAAGTAAGTACTTACAGTATTACTCCGTACTTGTACTGTACAGTACTGTAAGTATTATTACTTGGGGGTGGGGTGACTCCACTGCTAGAGGCCTACCGCACACCAGCAAATAAATGTATTGGCAGGAGAGGCATCGATTGCATCATCATCAAGAAACAGAATAACGGCCTTTTCTCCTGCACCGCTACTTCTTCACATGTTGCATCCTGGGACTCTCTCGTCACCAAAAACAACGGGAAAGGTGGCCAAGGAGTCAAAATTTGTTTCAGCAAATGGAAATACATACAATGGGTCCGAAACGCCATACTTGGCGCAGCTGTGTCCCCTTGCGAGACGAAGCGACGTGCACAACGTCTATGCCGATATATGCCAACGCCGATGCTGATGCCAATGTCGATGCCGATTGCCAATGCCGCAGAATGGCAAACGGCGCAACCGTTCCCGGAATTCTCACCATGCCAACTCGTTTGTCAGTGTCAGCTTTTCCTTCTCGCCCGCCACCTTCTTCGCCCGCTTGCTGTTCATCTTGGTCACCTTGCCGCGCTTGCGCTTCTTGCTCGCCTCCTTCTCGTCCTCGCTGTCCACCTCCGCTTCCTCCTCCTCCACCTCGTCGTCGTCGCTTTCCAACCAGTCCTCGAGCTCGTCGAGGTCCTCGTCGCTCTCGTCAATGTCGGAGACGTACTCGACCGCCCCCTCGCCGTCCTCGCTCTCGCGCTCCTCGTCGTCCGATTCGACGCCTTCGTCCATGTCCTCATCCCGCTCGCCCTGACCCTCGCGCTCCATGGCGTTGAGCACCTTCTTCCAGATCGTCTCGCTCACGTTCATCGGCTGGTCGCCGTAGGCGCCCTGCCGTAGGCGCTCGACGAGCTCTCGTTCAATCGTCCGCTCCAGCTTGGCCGCCGCCTCCGCCTTCCGCTCTCGAGCCTGTTCGCGGTTCTTGATCTTGGGCGCCAGCTTCGGCACGAGCTTCTCTCCCAGGCGCTCCTCTTCCGCCGCGATCCTGCGCATGCGGATCTGGACCTGCGTGAGGCGCGTGAGGCGCTGCTTGCACTTGTGAATGAGGAACTTGGGCCAGTAGATGAGCCGCTCGTCAAGCTGCTCGAGCGCCTTTGTGTAGTTGTTGGAGAGCTTAATCTTCTCCCACATCTTGGACGGCAGGTGGGCGCGCTCGATCGTCTTCATGTAGAGGTAGAGCGTATCCTTGGTCGGGTGCTGGCGCACCGTCGCGTACCGGGAGTTGGCGAGAGGGCATGACTGACGATTGCAGAAGCCGGTGACGTTGTATTCGTTGCGGCAAAAGTTTTGCTCCTTTTCCGTCCTGCACGCCGTGTTAGTCGTTGCCCATCCATCCATCCATCGATTGACTCGACGTACTTGAGCTTGAAGGAGCAAAACTGCTGGTTGATGATTTGCCAGACAATCTCGTCCGACGCCATGGCTTCTATGCAGTCGCGGCGCTCTCTTCAGACGCAGCCTCCTTTTTTTTTTTTTTCTTAAACGGGGAGAACGTTGAGGCAAGGAATGAGAGAGGGGGGACTCGACCAGGAGCGGTTGAAAATGTGCTGAGAGGCGGCAGCAAAGACAGGAGACGGGCACCAACTGCAGAAAAAAGAACGGCGGGGCTGATATTTTCCCAGCAAGGAGTTTTGAGATTTTTTTGACCATCGCTGATAGGCCAAAGACCTCTCTGGCCGCCTTCACCGCCTTCCGTGGTGCCAGGCCTTGCCGGATGGCTGTTCGGCGACGGAAGAAGGCTGCTCCGACTGCTCCACGTTGCCGCAAGTGGCTGACGGTGACCCGCTGACGCCAGCACCGCCAGGACATGACGGGCTCGTTGCCGCATGAACTGGCCCTGTGGTGCAAGTCCATGAAAGTAAGTAGCTGTACTTTGGTTTGGTGGACAAGCAAGTACGCATTCTTGTACTGTACCGGCACGGCGGGCATTCGCAGCTAACCTTCATACACTTGGTTGCCTAACCCCACTGTACCTACGCATTCGAGTGCAGCGCATACCAACCGTGCAATTCCCTAGCATCTCCACACAACTCGAGCCGCCGTCAGGTAAACCGGAACGGCCATCCTCCTCGACGAAGCAAGCTATCCTCCCAGCCCCCCGATCGGCTCGCTTCCCATCTACTCCTGCTCCCCTTCGCGGGGCCCCTCGACCGTCGCCCCCCGCTCTCACCGTACCGCAGAAGACGCCCGTTGCGGCAACCGTCACCATGGCCTCGGCTGGGCTCAAGACCATCATCGCCCTCTCCTTCGTCCTCGCTGTCGGCTTCCTGCTCGTCATCCTCTCATGCGCCCTCTTCAAAGTCTACTACCCACTCCTCGTCGTCGCCACCTACGTCGTCGCCCCGCTGCCCAACTGGATCTGCAGCCGCTGCGCGAACCCCGACGACTTCGTCGAGAGCTCCGGCGCCGCCGTCCTCGACCTCGGCCGCTTCTTCACCGGCTTCTTCGTCGTCATGGGCATCGGTACGCTCCCCCTCCCTCTCCCCCTCCCTCTCCCTCTCCCATCTGGCCTGCCCTTCTGCCATCTCGTGCAACGAACCCGCTGCTTACATTTGCCATCGTGCCCAGCCCTCCCCGTCGTGCTCGCCCACTCGGACCTCATTCGCGTTGAAGCCATGATCATGTCCGTTGTTGGCGGCCTCTTGATCTACGGGACCATCATAAGCTTCGGCATGTTCTTCCAGGAGGATCACGAGTTTTGACCCGTCGCTGCCGCGGCGCTATTCTAGCCTGTCTAGGTTGATACCTCTTAGCAGAGTGCACCAGACCGTCGCGAGTCGAACCCGTCGACGGAGACGTACGCGCGACACCACCGGCGGGGAGGAAGCATCAAGCGATGACGACAGTTTCATCATGTATCTTTGGTTTGCCTCGTATGGTCGGTCGGTTTGTCAAGTTATCTATCCAATGCTCCGTGTCCTTTGTATCCCTCATGACGGCCTTCCTTCCATACTACATGGCGTGCGCCGTACCCTGGTCTACAGTCCGCTGTTCGAATGCGTGCAAAGATATGGCGTCATGGTGAAAACTTGAGATGCGTGCGCGCCCGAGTGGCATCTCATCGTCGGACGCCGTCGTCTGCGGTGCCTACGCGGCGTCCATGAAGACACCCAACGGCCCGCAGAGCTTGGTGAACATCTCCTCCCTCTCCCCCTCGGGCGTGCTTAGCGTCGTGACGGCACCGCCGGCACCGATGCGCCACACCTCGCGCGGGCGCGCCTCGCCCTCGGCCGGCGCCAGCGTCTCGTCGTCCCAGCGGAAGAGGGTTCGGATGGTGACGCTCCAGTCGGCGCGACCGCCGGCGCTGAGGTAGCCGACGACGCCGGCGTAGACGCTCCGCTCGACCGGCTCGAGGTGGCGCAGGATTTCGCAGCTGCGCTTCTTGGGCGCGCCCGTCATGCTCCCGGGCGGCAGCGCGGCGGCGAGCACGTCGACGCCGGTGAAGGGGAAGGCTCCGCCCGAAGGGTCCGTGCCGGAGGCGAGGCGCGCGGCCGGGAGCTGGCCGTCGACGGCCGTCACCATCTGGAACACGGTCGCGTACTCCTCGACGCGCAGCAGGTCCGGGACGGTGACGCTGCCGGCGCCGCAGACGCCGTAGAGGTCGTGGCGGACGAGATCGACAATCATCAGGTTCTCGGCCTCCTCCTTCGGCACGTGCAGGATGGCCTCGGCCTCGGCGAGGGTCGAGACGGCTGTCGACTTGCGAACGGTACCCTTCATCGGTCGCATCGAGCAGAGGCCGCGGGCGTCGTGGGTGAGGAAGCGCTCGGGCGAGGAGCTGATGACGGTGGCGCCGCCGAGGCGGATGAAGGAGCCGAACGGGGCTGGCTGGCGCGCGCGGAGGGTGCGGAATATCTGCCACGGCGTGCCGTGCTCCCCCCCCAACGGGCGCCGCTTCGTCGAATGGATGCCATTGTCGGCGCCGTCCCGTCGACAGATGTGGCGCGGAGTGTCGTCCCCGACCGGTCGCGTCATGGTCGTCTGTGTCGTAAAGCACAGCTCGTACGACTCGCCATCTCGAATTGCATCCTGGCACCGGCTCACATTGCGCTCGTACTTTTTCGGGTTGGGGATGTCAAAGTGCATCCTGCCGCCCGGTTTGCCGGCGTGCTGCAGCAACGCCTCGTGGGAGTATTTGCTGCTGGGTGCCGTTCCGTTCAGGCCGTCTGCACCTTGCCAGACGGGCGACTTCTCGAGAAGGTCGACGACGTGGGCGATCCAAGAATCATCCGACTCCTTGGTCGTCAGAGCCTGAATGTACGCCAGGCCAGCCTTGTGATCCAGCACAACGCTCTTGGAGACCCAGGCCATGCAGATGTCGGGCCGGCGGTGTCCCCTTTCGTCCGATACGAGGCCGGCGCTCAGCGTGCTCAGGCCCATCTCGTAGGTGACGAAGCCGAGGAAGCCGCCGGTGAAGGTGGGCGACTGGATCTGGAGGCCCTCCTGGGGCGTCTGCCGTTGGCGCCAAAACTCGGAAACGACGTGCCAGGGCGTCCATGGATCGTGGCCTCGGTCGCGGGGCCGGTCGCAGAGCCAAATCCGTTGACTCTCTTCCTTGCGCGTCGACGTCGGCGGCCGTCGCAGGGTGACGTATTCGTCCCCAACCGTGTACTCCAACCGGAGTGCCTCGGCGAGGTCGAGGGCCAAGATGGAGTTTCGGGCCAGGGGGTCGCCGTTGACGGTGCTCGACGAGTCGAGAATGATGGTGTCGGAGCGGCCGAGGCCGAGAAGCTCGGCGACGTCGGCGGTGTCGACGGCGTCGGGCAGCTCGATCCGCCTGCAGGCGTATCCGGCCGCAACGGCTTCCCTCGCCAGACCTGACTGCATATCCTGCCACCAACGGAAATCTTGGAGGCTTTCGGTCGAGCGCAGGCCCGGAAGCGTGTGGTTGGACGGGTCGAGGCTGTCGGCGTAGACGACGGTCCGGTCGACGGCTCTCCTCGCCACGTCGTTCCACTGGAGCGCCTGACGAAACCAGTTCTCGATGACGGCGTGGGCCGCAGGATCGGTGCAGACCGACTCGGGATGGTACTGAACCCCCCAGAGCGGCAGGGTCGCGTGGCGAACCGCCATGAGGATGCGTTCCTCCGCGCCGTCCTCCTCGCTTCCCTCGAGCGTCCAGGCCAGCGGCATGAGGTCAGGGGCGACGGAAGGAGGGTCCCACCGGCACCGAGGCCAGGCGTCGGCGGGAATGGCATCCTGGCCAACGTCGGCGCAGAGACTGTGATACAGCGTGGCGCTGAAAGGCGGCACACCGTCGAAGATGTCGCCGGCTGGCTCCCGAAGGTGGTCAATCTCCCTGACCATGCCGTGCAGGCCCCTACGCAACCTCCGAATGCGGCCGCCGAAATGGGCGACGAGGCTCTGGAAGCCAAGGCAGATGCCGAGGACGGGGACGACCTTGTCGGGCGGCAGATTCCAGAGCAGCTTGAAGGCACCCACGTCGGCGTCGTGGAGAGGCGATCCCGGACCGGGACCGCAGACGACGGCGTCAAAGGCTGACAGGCGGTCGAGGAACTGGTCGGCCGTCCAGTCCGGCTCCGGGTCCGTGTCGAGGGTGCGGAGGTCCATGTGCAGGACGTGGACCTGGACGCTGCGGCCGAGGGCATCCTTCAGCAGCGAGACGATGTTGTTGGTGAAGGAGTCGTAGGCGTCGAGGAAGAGAATGCGGCGCGGCGGCCGGCCATGGAGGGGTATCATGGCTACCCGCCACCTACGCCCGCCTCCCTATGCCAGCTTGGTGTGTACAGGGTGCCTATAGGGTGCTCGTGCGACGGCTATGCGATTCGATTCGATTCGATGGATGGGATGCGATGAATGAGAGCCACAGCCGGCTCGGCCAATCCTTGTTTCTTTCCCTCTTCCTCAATCCCGTCTCGATTCCTCCTGGTCGTGATGGCGACGGTGTTGCAAAGAACGATGGGCAGACCGGGCGAGAAAAGGAGCGCGAAAAGCGTGACGATGGAGGATGGGTAGGAGAAAGCCGAGCAAGGAATGAAATGGCTCATGCTCATATGCCTATGGCGGGTCGACTCCGTACAGCGACAGCTGGCAACCGAAGACTCGGGATCGGCGCAACAGAGGATCTAACCGACGAACGACCAGCAGGCAGCGGCAGGGTAGGGAACGATGCAAAATCGGAGAGTCGATGAAGCCGATTGCGTTGCAACGTCCGATCACCGTGCGTGGCCAAGAACACAAGAGATTTTTCCGCCACCAAGACGGTCGACGGCATGGAAAACTTGTCCGATCGGAGAGGGAGACGATTAGAAGGATGGCCGCTAAAGAGAGCGGAATTATTACTCCATGTGACGCCGCCGTAAGTAAGTGGGCTAAACGGTCCCAACGGAACAAAGCCGACTTGCACAGTGCATCCAAAGTATTGTTACGGCTTGCCTCATGTAAGTACGGACTACGGAGTATTAGTGTAGAAACCACGAATAGGTCAATACATCAACAGAAGTACGGAGTACGAAGGGAGTAATTCTGGCTAGTCCTATTTTGTGACTACGGAGTAATACTGTACGGAGTATTAATCACACAGTACAGCTACAGTACTCCGTACAGTGCTTTTTGTAGGTAGTGGGTAATAATAATGTAAGTAAGTATACAGCAAGCAGTAAGTGCGGAGTAGGTATTAATCGTAGTTAGAATGACGGAGTATTACTCCGTAATGGCCACTACCAGAAGATTCTTACTCCCTCGGTCCTGACACCTACAACAGTTATATGTTACTGACAGAACTCGCCCCCGGCATGTTTATGAAATAGGTACCGATACCAAGTACTGTACTTAGTATGAGGGTGCCAAAGGACCCATTCCTCGCCCTCTTTCATATGCAGTCAAGGTTGAGTACGCGACCGCGCCGAGCACTCTGATTCTAGTTATTCCCGCCGGCGAGAGCCAAGAGCGAGGCGAAAGAAGTAGATAGGAAAGATGATGCGACACGGATGCCGTTGCTTGCTCCAGTCTCGCTGCGGTTGCTGCGAGTGGCCCAGCCAATCCTAGACTTGCATGTCACCTAGGAACGAGAATACTGTATACAGTTAATATTAGATCACATGTACTCCGTACTTAATGGAGCACTCGTACTTGCACTTGGATGGATGGTTCGTTGGCTTGCAGCTGCACCAATGAACGTAAACTGCTGTAATACTCCTTCGTATGCGACGAGTTGCACTGCACCTATCACAGCTCACGCTGCACACACCCCTATGCCGTGACGAGCCGACGCATCGCATCAATTCGACATGTTGCGTTGGCACGGATGGCGCTTTGCTGCCCTGCTTTTCTGAGCGACCGACATGAAACGAAGCTGCCATCAAGTCCCTCCTTGGACATACCGGCGGCGGTCCCATCGATTACACCTCTGTTCCTTTGACATCGCTGACCACATAACTATACACGGCACACCCATGCCCATTTTCCGTCGCCGGCAACGTCCTGTCCCTCATCCTTCGTCCGTCGTCTCCCCTTACGCGCTCCCCTTACGCGCTCTCGCGGTCCGTCACCGTCAGCACGTATGGCTTCCTCGAATGCCACATCTGCCGTTCCTTGACCCCGAGCGAAGCGTCCATCATCCGTTGCGTATCCGATCGTGCCCTCGCCGCTTGCGCGCCCTCGCCGCCCTTCGCCCTGTCTTCCCACACCTGCACCTCCTCCACCGACGCGGCCAGCTCGAACTCGCCCCGGCAGAGGGCCGTCACGCCGATGGTGAAGACGGTGCTGCTGTTCCCCTCGAGCACCGGCAGCAGCTGCTGCAGCGTTCCGTTCCACCCAAACTTGCGCGTGTAGTCGAGCGCCACGTTGGCCGGCTTGTTGCACAACGCTGGCATCAGCCGGACGAGCAGATGCATCGCCTTCGCCGTCCGGTTGCTAATCTCCACCTTGAGCTGCAGAAACTCATCGACGTAGACCCGCCTGCTCGCCGTCCCGTCCCCGCCCTGGGGCCCGACCGAAATCTCGATGCCGACCTCGTCGATCTTGATCGCCTCCACCATCCGCGCCGTCAGCCGCATGCTGCGGAGCTCGAGCGCGCCGTTGCGGTGAGGCGCCGACGTCGTCCGCCACGTCGCCTTGAGCCCGTCCAGCATCCTCTCCCGGTACCAGAACGCCTCCCGGTTCGCCCGCTCCATGTCGGGCGATATCTTGCTCGCGCTGACCACGAACTGCCTCGTCCGCGACGGCTTGAGGCTCGGGATCGTCTCGTGCGGGTCCTCGAGGTAGATCTGCTTGATGGCCATCACCACCCGGCTCGTCTTGCCGGGCAGGATGTTCTCCTCCACCGCCAGGCCATCCTCGCCTTCGAGACGCACGGCCATGTGGCTCGGCCACGCGTTCCGCAGGTCGAGCGAGAGTAGGCAGTAGTCCTCCGCGAGAGCCGACGCGCTACCGCCCAGCCTCTCCCACAGCGGCTGCGGAATCGGCCCCTGCACCGGCAGCGTCTCGGCTCGTACCAGCTCGATGCTCGCGTTGACCGTCACCGTCAGGTCCAGGCACACCTGCCGCGTGTGGAACTGCTCCGTCACCTCGTCATGCGGAACGCCCAGGTGCGTGTAGTCGGCGAGAATCGTGGCTTGCGTCAGCCCGGGCTTGCCCAGAATCTCAAACTCAAACGTTGCTTCGCCGCCGGCCGCGATGCCGCGCGCCTGGTCGTTTCGCGGCAGCCGCAGCGCTTGCCGCTTCATCAGGATGAGCTCGTACTCGTACAGCTCCGTCGGCGTCGCATCCCGCTTGTTGAGCGCCTCCTGAAGCGGCGGCTGCGTCGAGTCCTTGAAGGAGAACAGCATGAAATCGACCGGCGTCGTTGACGTGTTCCTCATCGTGACCGAGAACGTCTGCCTTTCCCCCTCCAAGATCATCACCGAGGACTGAGGGAGCGTCGTCGACTTGATCACAACGAGCGGCTGCGCCTCGATGACGTTCAGGTTCAGGCACTTGGGCTCGAGCGCCATCCCGGGGGGGGCCTCGAATGTCGAGTCGCCGCTCTCCAACGCAGCCAACCCCGTCGCCTTGAGCTTGTCCGGTCGAGGCGGCGTCCAGGGTTTCGCAAAGATCGGGAACCGTCTTTCGCGGCAGCCTTGGACTTTGACCAAGGCGCCCGTGATCTTGACGGTGCCCGCCTCCTTCGGCCGTCCTCGCAACCGCACCATCTGCGTCCGGTACGGGCCGAGCACGACGCTCTCTGCGAGCGCTTCGAACGCGACACCTTCGGCGCACAGGCGTATGCTCTCAATTTCCACGTCGATGTCGTACGTATTTTGCATCGTCACCTTGAAGCTGGCAACGTCGCCCGCCACCAGGTTCTGCGTGCCCGCCTCATCCGTTTCCTTCAGGAAAGGGTTGTAGATGAACGGATTGACGTCTTGCGACGCCCGGCTCGCCGTCGCCCCGGGCAAGACGCTGCGCGCGTGCGTCCTTGGCGCCTGCGCGGGGTCCAGAGGCTCCAGCACGATGCCTCGGATGAGAAACTCATCCCAGTATTCCGCCGTCAAGTGACCCATTCCTATTCTATGGGCAAGGGTCGCCGTGCGAGATATGTTGGTCGCGAGCCGGACCTGCTCGTCCCGGAATATCATGGCCGCGGCATCCTCGCGCCGCGAACCAGGGGCGATGCCCGACCCGGCCGTGCGCATCAAGTCGCTCGAGAACTTGAGCACGCCGTTGAAGTCCGGAAGGGCCTCGGAGAAGTTGATGCAGGCTCGCAGAATATTCAGCTTGATGCTGTTGAATCCGAAAAAGCGAGTCGAGGACTGCTCGAGAACCCGTGCCATGGCAGCCTCGTCGGATTCGTCGTCGCCATGGCCCCCCGAGCCGACAGCAGCCTTCCTCTGGCGGGTCTCGAAGCCGACGATGCCGTATGACTTGCACAAGAGTTCGAGGAAGGCCTCCAGGCCCTGCTCAATGTCGCCCTCGCTGAGGTCGAGCGCGACGGCGGCGCTGTTCTTGTCCTGCGACGGCGGGGCTAGGGACACGAGGCCGGCGGCCGGGTGGATGCCGGCTTCGGCGGCGCCTCGTGTGCGAGCCTCGACGAGTCCTCCGATGAGGACGGAGACGAGCTCACGAATCACCATCGCCTTCTTCCGCCGGTAGCCAAGAGGACCGAGAACGGAGGCTATGCCGCTGAGGATCGACACCCGATCGGCCGTGGTGAGAAGGTCGTTCGCTGCCGAGGGAAACGCTTTGAAGAGGAGGCTGACGATGACTTGCCTCGGCGGCGAGACGGCGAGCCGAGGCGACGTTGTCAGCTCGCCCTCGGGCAAGCGTCCGCAGACGACGATGTCCAGAGCCGTCTGGTCGAGCTTCCCGCCGGACAGATGGACGGCGGACAAGATCTTGCAGAACCTGATGATCGTTTCCGACAGCGGTAGGGGCGGGAGGTTCTCACTCGAAATCCTCGAGTAGAGGCCGACGATCCTCTCCAGCAGCTCGGGAAGGACGGCCTGGAGAGTTCGCAGATGCCTCGGCTGGCCCGGGTTGGCCGGTTCGGGCTCCGACTTGTGCAGGAGGGAGCTCGAGGGCCGCTCTTGTGGAGGATGGCAGACTGCGGGCACCTGGAACTCGAGCTTGGACCAGCCGAGGAGAAGGAGGTTCATGAGGATGAGCTCCAGGGCCTTTCCATGCCAGACGTGGTCGTTGAGCGATCGTGCCGTGGTGGCCGCCTCGGACAGCTCCCTCAGCGAGTCGCTCCAACGGCCAGCCTGCAGGTACATGGAGCCGATGAGGACCGAGACGCGCCCCTTGCCTCTCTGGCGCCATCGGTCGTTGGCGCCGCCCGGGCCGAACCCCTGAACGGTGAAGCGATCCTGACTCGCGTCACGAGAGTCGGCCGCTTCGGACCTGGCGTTCTTGCCGTCGGGCGAGGAAGGGCCGCTGCCCGGTGCGCCCTGGCTGTCGTCGGCGCTCGGCGCCATGCTGGCCAGGCCACCCTTGACGGGGGTCGAGGGTCGCGCCGGCGTCGAGTTGCTCGAGCTCACGTTGGCCCTCGCGGCCAGGGGAGGCAGGGACATGCGCGCGTGATGATTTTCCAGACCGGTAGCGGAGCTCGATCGTGAGACGTGCTGCGGTTGGGCGAACTGCGAATTCCTCCAGGACGACCTGTCCGCGCCTTGTACCCAGGCCTCACCGTTCAGCTGCACCGTTACGGGTTGCTGGCCGGGTGACTCTACCGAGGTCATGGCCTCGAAGGACCTCGCGAGTGTCGTCATCTCGGCCAGGAGCAGCTTGGAGATGTCGCACATGACCGTCTTCAAAGTCGTCCGTTTGCAATCCTCGGCCAAGGGGAGGGTGAAGAGGCCTTCGGGTATGGAAACGTCGGAGCCTTCGGGTGGCGTGTAATCAAAGATGATGACCTGGTGGACGAGCGCTTTCGGGTAGTTGTCACGCAAGTCCTCCAGCTCCTGCTCGAGGGCCCTGATGTTCCTTTCGGCCATTGTCGTCGCCGACCCGGCCACCGACTGCCTCTTGCTGAAGGCAGCCTCCCGAAGCTCTCTGCCGTCGGCGAGGGCGATGATCAGAAGAGGTTCGCGGTAGAGGTCGAAGGGGGAGAGGGTGAGGTGCGACGGTGGCGGCAGGTGGGTGACAAGATCGTACAGCATGGCGCCGTCCGGGTATGCCAATGGCGAGAACATATCTTGAGCCTGCAGTCAGCTTCCGTTTCTGTTTCTCTCCGCAGGCTGGCGAGCGACGCGCTCCCGCTCGCTCGCACATTCTTACTCCTGTTGGGACGTCCGTCCGGACTGACATCCCGGAGGTGGACAACATGTTCGGCTCGCAGCCTCTCGGCGAAAGCGGCAAACCTCTCCGTGTTTACTTTCCCCAGCGGCAGAAGCAACGACTTTACCCTCGCCGGGGCGACGGGCAACAAGGGATCCAAGCTCATCCTATCAGACGCTGAGGTGAAGCTTCGACTTCGGCATGGTCCGGCCTTGTTGAGCCAAGGGCATGTCCACAGACAGACCCGATCTGTCGTTTCTCGGGTGGATTTCGGGAGACTATAGCTGCAGGTGCATGCTCGTGCTCGTCGTCACTTCGTTTCGTCGATTTCCCGCTGGCTCGGGGTCAAGGTGTGTTGGGAAGCTCTCGCGAGGAATGGCATAGAGGTCATGTCTCCAGACCTCGTAGCTTGACCAGCCACGACATTGATACGAACGATCCTGTGGCGGTGCAGGGGTGAGTGGGCCATGGTGGCTGGCCAATGTTCAAGACCTTTACTCCGCAATATTGCTTGCAAATAATAACATGACTTAAGTACACCGTTCCATACTTGAGTACTAACGGAGTACGTGTGCTGTACTTGTACAAGTTTACGGAGTACTAAGTAATACTTTGAAGTGCACAGGTAATTATTACGCAGTAATACTCCGTGCTTCTTACATGAAAGAACCAATGCTCCGAACCTGCTCCGTACAAGGAATTTATTACAGGAGTACACCAATCTTACTGGTACGTTTAGCAATACTTACTTAAATGTGTACTCCGTACCTAGAAGCAATATACCAGCGGTCTTGCTCAGATTTCCTGATCAGGACCTACAGTACTCCGTACAGCACGGAGTACTTGTACAAGTATTATTCCCGTACTGCGTACGGAGTACCCCTACAGTACTTGAGCACGCCTACTTGCTCCGCACCTGCTCCCACTGAACAGATTGAAA
Organism: Drechmeria coniospora; assembly: GCF_001625195.1. Taxonomy (NCBI): domain Eukaryota; kingdom Fungi; phylum Ascomycota; class Sordariomycetes; order Hypocreales; family Ophiocordycipitaceae; genus Drechmeria; species Drechmeria coniospora. Next base: position 10,477,180 of record NC_054389.1, on the reverse strand, counting down.
CAGATACTGGTTCTCTGCAACGCGCTCGAATTGATATTGTGATGCAGCACGAAAATCATTAAAATCGACGTCACTATATTGTGCGTGAGTCCCGTTGCTCATGGACCTTTATTTCCTACCGATAGGCTCTTGCGCCATGGCACGGCTTGAGGCATAAACACTTACATAATTGGAGGCTGCATTGGCAAAGACAGTCACACGACGCTGAGGGACCATTACGATTGAAAAAAGATCAAATACACTTGGCATTGCAATACTATAATTATAGGCTGAAAGACACGCTGAACGATGCGCTGAAAGATTCCCTGAAAGATACCCTGAAAGATACCCAGAACGATACCCGGAATGTTAGGCTGAGATTAGGACAGTAAAACTGGTTAGAACGCTGAAGGATGCACCGAAAAGATTCGCTGAAAGTAGCTCCTGGCTTTGCTCGACGTGGCTCCATCGCAGGCCGGAATGCATCAATGTCCCCTGAGCAAAGGCACCGTCTCTCCGGCCACCGTCTCTGCTTCAGCCCCCTCGGCCGCCGCTGTTCCTGCTTCGGCTGCCGACACAACTGCTTGACCCCCCCCGGACACCAACGGAACCAACTCCAATTCGGTGGCGGCTGCGCCTGCGCCGTAGACTTCCACGGCTCCCGTCGCGATTCCTGCGTCTGCGACCGTATTCACAACCGCATCGCCGACCAAAGCAGCCACTGCGGCAAAGTCGACTGCCTCGCCAAGGACGGGGATCAGGCTGACCACTGCGATGGCGGGCAAGAGCGCGACGGCTACCGGATGATTCTCGATGAAGTGTCCAATCATGGAGAAGAAGCCTTCATCGTGCGGCGCCTCTACGGCACCCTTCCTCTTCGCCGCCGCCGAATCTTTATGGTCGATCAGTTCGCTGGTCGAAAACAGAGGCATTCTCCCCTTGTAGCCCACGGCGGAGCCGTATTGCTTCATGAAGTTCAGAAATGCGTACTCGACGCTCGATTGCTTCAGGAGCTGCGTTTGGCCTTGCGTGACGGTATATTTATTGAAGCTCGCGTCGAAATCGGTGTTGTTCTGGAAAATGTTGAACTTTTGGGTTTGAAAAGCCTTCTTGAAGTGTGTCTGCATTTCCTTCTTCGACGTCGGCAACTCTGTCGGCGGAGCATAGTCGCGAGGCACTTGGGCCCAGGCGACGACCTGGGACCAGACGATACCTCCGGCGGCGGCCGCTCCCAGCCCCGTGTCGATCATGTTTGGTGAAGCATGAACGACGTATACCACCGGATTTGCTTTGCCGCCCAATTTCGCCGCCTGAGCTGCCGCATCCTTGGCCGCCGCGCCAAAGGTTTTGTGGGTTCGTAGAAAGTAGGACGTTTGATCTGGAGACTTTTGCTCGTCGAGGTATGTTTGAAGAGAATAGGCCGACATCGGAGTAGTTGACTGCTGATTCGCGGACTGAGCCAGACGGTCGGCGGGTGATAGGAACCCACCCTGCTTCTTGACCTCCGCCGGCCACAGGTAATCACCGTAGAAGACGCAATCCGTCAACTTCACCTTCTTTCCTGCTTGGGTTGCCTTCTTCGTTGTGTCCTGTTGCTGATCCTGATCCTGATCCTGCGGCTGCGGCTGCGGCTGCTGTTGCGATGATGACGCTTGCTTTCCAAATTGGGCACGCCAGTTCCCGATCCCGAATTCGCCTTTCATGATGGGCAGTTTCTCAAATGCCGCATCCTGAGTACCCTCATCGTCCTTGGCACCCTTGGCACCCTTGGCACCCTTGGCGCCCTTCGCACGCTTCTGAATATTGTTTTTATCGCCACCCTTGTCGCCTATGAGCGATTTTACAGGGTGATACTCGGTATTGTGCAGTTCAATGCCGGACGAAGTATGGCGTGCAACAAAGGCAATTTCTAGGGGAAACAGAGTAGAGTTAGACGAGGTAATCGAGAGCGGCTGGCATTGACGATGAACGTACCAAGCACGTCGAAAAGCTCCAACTGAGCATTGGGATCGGGCTCGTATTTCATGGAGAAATCGGTAAGATATTCGAATGGTACCGTTTTCATGCCATTGAACGTATGCCCAATATCGAAGTCAACCTCGGCCATATTACCGTCGGCAAGTTGGAACATTAGTCTCAAGTCGTCGAACTGGTGTTTGGTTTTAGTGTCGCCATCCGTCGACAGCGAACAAGTCGCATCCCCGTTCTTGTACTCGCATTGAAGGCCATGTTGCGATGCCCATTTGCTGATAATTTTCGCGCAGTCCTCCTCCTTCCTCTCTGCTCCAGCTGCAACAACCAGTTAGCCAGCCTGTCCTTTCGCCTACTGCCGACCCGTCACCATCGTACCTGCTTTGTTCTTGCCGTTGTCTGTCAAGAGGGTCTTTTGGGAATCATTTGAACGGATGGCGTCTTTCAAGGCAGGCACACATTCAGCTGCCTGATCGTTTAGGTTAAAGACACCGTCGCGAGCCTCGACCGTTTTGACGCGGTTAGACGGTCGAGCGTAGGCCCCAAGGGCCGAGGCCAGGATCAGCTTGGAAAAGTGCATCTAAATTTTGGCTCGCGTAAGCAAATGCGAATAAAAAAGAAGTTGAAAAGTGGGAGCCTACAGTATGCGGGGAGCAGCTTGGAGTTGATCGTATCGTATCGTATCGTAATGGATTGATGGATGGATGTAATTATGTATGGGAAGGCGTTCATGCACAATGGGAATGTTCTCTGCAGTAGATCCCGTTCGTTCGTCGGGCGGGACGAGCTGGAATTAATACTTTCTGTTCCGGCCTTGTGCAAACATGGGCGCTTCGATCATTTCAAAACAAGATCTCATCCCTCATAGTTACAAACACACTTAGGACTCTCCTTGTTTTGCCATGTTCCGCATGACGACCTGCATAAACGTAACGTCACGTTCATTGGGGTTTCTCACGAAGGTATATTGAAAACCCCTAGAGAGGTTAGCGCAGCCCGGAACTCCGCGTAGTCAGTATGGAGTATAACAAGTTAGAGCTGAACCGGCCGGAACCTGTGCCTGATTGGAGGGTTGAACATGTACCTGTCACAAACGGGGCGAATTTCGAGGGATTGCGGATCATAATAATTATCGTGGGGGCTACTCCGTATGCACGAGCTCATTAATTCAAGGCTTCGATGGGACTAGTCCATGCCGGGCGATTCTCCAGCTCGATCTGCTCGCAGAAGTCATGCCTATTGCGTACTAGGGCGGGGTTGTATTAAACGCTGCGAAATTGCTTCAGCCGGTGACGTATATTACGGAGTTACTATTACTGGTAAGGCTATGTACGGAGCGGTCTTGGTAGTGCATTGTAGTGCATCAAGAGGTGCGCCGTACCTGCTGTTGTAAAAGTGAGTGTTTCATAACCTCGTTGGTAGCCGTTTGGACTGACACTCAGGGCTAGGGCTAAGTACATGTATTCCTTGTACGCACTCTGCATGAACCTGTACACCAGCATCGTTCATGCTCTGTCACCGAGGAGAAATTCGAACGAACGTCGATGCTGGTATGCCACCGCATTCGGGCTCTACTCTCACTTACACTGGCCGGCACAAAGCTGCTTCTGCACTTTCCTGCACAATACATCCAAACGTAGGACTAGGTAATACATGTCGGTCGGGAAAGAGGGCGAGAGCCACTAGCAAGGACGCGATGTGTGATGGAGATACTATTAGTTTGTTACTTCGTTTCGCTGGTTACTAGTATTATGCTGCCCTGTCGAGACTGGTAACGTGCACCAGCCGCGTGGCTTTCATGTGTTTTGGGGTGGTAATAGGTGCACTGCTCATTCAAGGAAGTACTTGGGTACTTACTAAAGCTGCGACATGACACAGTGCCCCCCCCACCAGCACAGCCACGGCACAGCCCACATTGGTAAGCATTGTGTTGGATCCTTGGGAAAACCATTCCTATTCATTCTGTAGTAGTAGTACTTACTCCTCTTCAGGCAGTGCTCCCCCAATACAGATGGATGGCACAGCCTGCCTGCGCTTGCTGATGTTACTTGTGCGTCAGGTTAGCTGAACGTGGAAGTACTTACAGTAGTAAGTGTTGCAGTACTGTAAGTACATGCAAGTGAAGGTGTCAGTACCCCGGCCGTTATTAATAACTCGAGCTTGTGCTGGAAACAAATCGCCCGCATTGAGAAGGAACATGCTATTATCGTTGAAATCGTCCCAAAGGCGGCGGCTGCATTGCACGAACGCGTAGGGTGAGAGCTGAATACGAAGCTGATACGAGTTTCGCAACGAACGACGACGTCGCGTACAATAAGTACTTTGGCGTGTCATCATTATTGACCTGCGCCTTTGTTCGCAATATTACCTGCGCCTTCCTTCACTCTATGCCTGCCTTGTGCCTTTGTTCATAATTTGCCTGCGCCTTCCTTCACTTTATGCCTAGGCGCCTGCGCCTTTTCCCTCTTTTCGCCCACACAATGTCGAGGTGATGAGGGTGACACGCGTACCGTAAGCTCACCTCTCCGCAGTGCACATGCCGTCCTCCAGTGGTGACAGGTACCGTACCCCTCACAGCACAAGAGTAATATTACCTGATGAGCACCATTACCTTGACAGGGGGTCGGCTTCGCAGAAATGGCCAATCGATAAGCTGTACTCCGTAGCTACCATCTCCTTCATGATGGTGGGGTAATTATGTTGCCAGCTGCCAATACCTACAGTACTTACTAAACACCAAGGAGCACAAGTGCACAGATAATACAGATGGAGCGGAGGAGACGATCACATTTACTGGTGTACAATGGATACTACAATATATATCGATAGAGAGTAAGGAGCAGAGAGAATGAAGTAGTAGAAATTATCTTTCTCTCAGCATTGCTCAGAAGCCATCTTTCGTGCCAGCCTTCGCCATCTGTGTCGTCATGTGACGCGCAGCACGTACAACTACTGACTGTGTATGCATCTGTGTCGTCATGTGACGCGCAGCACGTACAGCTACTTACTGTGTACGCATCTGTACATGCCATGTACCCGCTTATGACGACTGCAACAGCATGATCATGGTACGTCGCCCCCTCAATGCGCCAAATTCCGTCGGCGAAATACGGCATTGCGTCGTACGCTCACCGCGCACTCACCGCACGGTCAACCTCACCCCCCTCGATGGACTTGGCTGCCTCGGCGTCGCCAAAGAGATCGTCCATTCGTTCCAAGCTGATGCCCTTCGTCTCGGGCACGCAGAACCAGACAAAGAGGCCCATGGCGACGTCGAAGGCGGCAAACATGAAGAACATTCCCTGAGGAATCGCGTTAGCGGAGCGTCTCTCACGCCGGTGACGGTTTCCCGGATAAGACTTGAGCCTACGTAGCCGACCCTTCCCATCGTCTTCTGCATCGTGAGCACGGCTGCGGAAACGGCAGGTTAGCAAGCACGCTCTTCGCCCCGTGTCCGACACGGTTGCCCCTTACTCCGAGCCATGACGAAGTTGAAAAGCCACTGGGTGGCGGCGGCGATGGCGACATTCATGGCACGCAGACGAGCCGTCGGCATCTCGCTGATGAGTATCCAGCAGGCGGGTCCCCACCCGAACTGAAAGGCGCTGCGACGGCGTCAGCGACGTGCACGCCGCGTCTCCCTCACCCAGCAAACTCCACTTGCGCTGCCCAGAGGTAGATGCAGGCGATGGCGACGTATCCAAAGGCCGTCACCTGTCCAGGACTCGACATCAGCGCCCGTCCGTTCCGGCGCCAGGCACCCTGCCAGCGTCGACACGACGTACCGCTTCGCCTCCGATCGGCGGTTGCACTCGACCGTAGATGCCGATGATGAACAGGACAACGGCCTGGGCCGCGCTCGTCCACAGCAGGCTCCAGCGGCGACCGAGCGAGTCGGCGACGAAGATGAGGAAGGCGGCGCACGCCACAGTCTTGACGATGCCGTAGACGCCGGTCGCGAACAGTGAGGGTCGGGTGCCCGTCATGCCCAGGTTTTTGAATATTTGAGGGGCGTAATAGTTCTGGACCGAGGTGCATCGTGAGGAGGCAGGCTTCGAACAGGCCCACGGTGAGGAGGAGGTGGCCTTACGATGGCATTGACGCCCGTCATCTGCTGGCAAATCATGAGGACAACCGAGATGATGGCTCTGTTGCGGTTCCCGGGAATCCGGACCATCTCTCGCAGGAGCGTCTTTGCCGTCGCGTCGCCCGTCAGCCTTCGTTCCAGAGCCAGCTGATTGGCCATTTCCTGCATCTCCGTCGAGACGTATTCCGAGTCGGCGGGGAGGCTGCTTGCCGTCAGCACGACACGGAAGCCTGGAGCTGGGCACCGAATCATGGAGTGGACCATTCCCATGGCCAAGGCGATCCGTAGGCCGCAGCTGACGTACCCTCTCAGTTGGACAAGTATCTTGGACGCCTCATCCCAGTTGTCTTTGCTCGCACACCAACGAGGGCTATGGTTGGACCCGTCACCGTCAGCGATGGCGACGAATCGAGGCGAGTGGGGAGAATACCTCTCGGGAGCCAGCAACATGCCCAGGATGAGAAGGCTTGGACAAAGTTAGCCGTCGTGACCAGCGCCCCTTGCCGCGTACACACACGTACAAGGCGGGGAGGGCCTGGAGCGAAAGGGGGACGAGGTAGACGGCGGGCGTTGCGACGTGCAGTAGGCAGCCGTAGTTGACCCTGAATGTCGTCAGACGGAAGAGAGAAGACATTCCGGCGATGCAGTACCAGAAAGCCAGCATGATGCCGGTGACGATGAAGAGCTGGTAGATGGCTGCCGACGACGTTTGTTGGCCGTCATTCTCCCCGAAGCGCGCGGCACCGATCGTCCGTCCCGTCCGCCGGCTTACGTACCGGTCAGGCCGCCCCGAATGGACCTCGGAGCACACTCGGACACGTAGAGGGGCGTCAGGGTCGAGGCTGCTCCGACGCCGAGGCCGGCGACGAACCTGCCGACGTACATGATGGCCAGCGTGCCGTTGGCGGCCGAAGCCGTCTGCAGGACGACGCCGACGACGGCGATGGCTCCCGTGGCGACGAGGCAACGCCTTCGACCGTACCTTTCCGTCAGCCACGAGGTGACGAAGCAGGCGGCGAAGCAGCCAGCCTGCAGGGTGGAAACGATGTTCTGCTCGAGGTCGGCGTTGCCGCCGGTGCCAAAGGTCTGCTGGAAGGCTGGCAGGGCGAGGATGCCACCGATGGCTCCCGTGTCCCAGCCGAAGAGCATGCCGCCGAAGCAGGAGGCGCCGGCGAGAGCAAAGATGCGCCATCCGTAGATGTCGTCGGGGTCGGCCCGCATCGCATCGTTGCGCACGATGGCCCGAAGGACTTTGCTGGCCATGCTGTCTTCGTCCCCCGACTGGGCGCCTGCTCTTGCGTCGCGATGTCCGGCGCGGGGATGGACGGAGCAGAGGGGCACAACGGGAGAGGGGGCACAACACAAGGAGGGGGCACAACAGGGGTGTGGTGTCATCGATGATGACGCAGGTAAGGAGCGCTTACGCTGTTGCGTTCGCTGATATGCATGATGCCACGAGCCATGCCGAACGTAGCCCGACGGTGTAACTCCCGGTACAGACCGCAACGGCATGCTCGGTTTTGATGCCCCGGTTCACGAGACGGGATACAATAAGAGCGTGCCATCCGTGTCACGCACGGACTTGGACAAGATGTCCAGCACCTGCATCGAATGCTGTATATTTACCGACAAAACCGGTCTTGCTTCGTACAGAACCCCTGGGATGCTCTGCATGTGCGGACGGACCATGGAGCCCCTTTGATGCATACTTTGCACCCTGGCTGCGTACGACGGGTGAACTGATGGGCGCCAAGGAGCGCTGGTTCAACAGAATCGATTTGATGGAATCGACGAGCGCGCAGCTTCGCCTGTGCCGTACTTGCATGGTGCGGAATCGGCGTTACGCCATGGCCTGCCGCATCTATCAGCACGCATGTAGGGTCCCTCGCCATCATGGTCATCAGCTAGCAGGCTGTCGGGCGTTTGGTGGTTCATCCAGGTTGGTTCGTCGTTGATTGTGTACGGGTGGAGGTTGGCCATGAAGACTTGCAGTCGGTACCTGTCACGATGTACAGTACTCGCGTCATCAACCGTGACCTTGACTAAATAATTACAGCCCAGCCCGTTCTCAACTCACCGACACTCGTCTCTCCCATCAACTTTGTTCCATTTCGCCCATCGTTTGCGGCGATCGCGAGGCTCTGCATCCAAGCACCGCGAGGCAACAGCTGTGAATGTCGGTCGGCTCCCCGTTGTAAGATTTATTTGCACGCGACTGGCCATGGTAATCAAGGCGCCAACTCGAAACAGCACGACGACTTTGCAACCGTACAACCGCCCGTGGCGTGGACTGCTGCACAGCAGTCGACATGGCCCCGCGAGCGACGGCGAAGACGAAAAAATCGAAAAAGAAGGACGCCGTCTCGGCTCTTCTCACATGCCCAAAGTCTCCCCTCGCCGTTGCCGACCTCCGAGTGAGTTCCCCTGCGCTTCCCCTTCCCTCCGGCAAAGCCCGTGGCAGGACAGGGACTTAAAAGGCGACAAACGGTGCCATGGCCCTGCCAACAGGCGATTCTATCTCACCCTATGGCGTGGGACTCGCTCAGCAGCGAAGAACAAGCCGAGATGCTCGCCCTTTTCCCTGACGGCAAGCACATAATCGAAGCCGATGGTCGCCGGCGCCCCAACTTTGACTCCCTCCTCAGCGATGACAGCTTTCGGAAGGGTTGCGCCGACTTCGCCGCCAACATCTCCGACGGCCGCCACGACGACGCATGGCTCGAGGATGCATGGAAGGCCCATGTCCGTCGCAAGAGAGGCAGCTTCGACCATCACCTCGACGCGACATTTGAGAAGGAGTGGAACGTGCGTCTGCCTGTCGATCTGAAGGCAAGACGAAGCTGACCTCTTCGGCTGGTATCGGGCACGGTTGCCGACGACTACTCTGCGATACACTCCACCTCGACTCTGCGTGAAGCCGAGAACACAAAGACGATTGACATGCGGAACTGTTCGTTTCCCGCTTCGGTGTGCCCTGTTCGCTGTGTGCGCTAGGAATTGCTAGCAGTTATGTTAGTACTTGGTGATTACTAGTGCTGCGTAGTAGGTGTCATGGCCTCAAAAATTCAAGTGAAGGGGGCAGTGCAGCGCTAGCACCGCTGAAAGTGCCCTGTCCAGCTGTGGAGTGTCTTGTTCAGACGCACTTGCATTGACACTCACTTCCGACGATGTACAGTACTTACGTACTACGTCCTTGTAGCACAAATTCCGTCCTTGCTGTAATTACGGTACTTACGGAGCACACATTCGTACTACCTAGTAGTACTAGGTAGTAGGGAGTAGTATAACACAAAAACTCAATAATTATTACCGCATGCACTGTATTTGAGGTCGGACGACACACTACATGAACTGCTTGGAGCTACATTACCTACAGTGGGGGTGTAACTGTAATACACACAGTTCTCCGTAAGTACTAAAGTACGTGCACTTCAATGAATGCCTTTGTATTATCCACTGTACTCCTGGAGTTACTGTACCTAGTACGCAGCACTGTAGGACACAGCACTGTAGGACACAGCACTGTAGTACACAGCACTGTAGGACACATCACTGTGGTACACAGCACTGTAGTACACATCACTGTAGTACACAGCATTGTAGCAAGTACACAGCACTGTATGCCAACCAAGTTGCCAATGATCCACGGCGGAAGATTGGAGACGAAGCAGTGCATTGCACCCACACGCAGAATCAACCTGGATTTGTAACGATCAGACATGAGCGTATGGAAGCATGTCGTAATTCTATTCCCAGGCTGTTCATCGTTGCTCATGATTGTTCATGACTGCTCACCATTTCTCACCATGTTTCTCTTGCTGCTCGACGTTTCGTACCGAGTACATGCGCCGACGACGTCACCAGCTGTGGGGCATTTTCTGCCTCCCGCAAGACAAGAATTCATCAGCCTTTGCCCAACGCCGTTGCCGGCACTGCTCGTCCACCTCGCCTTGAATGAGCATCACGAAGCGTGCGCAACCTGGGAGCTTCCGAGCATCAGGCTTGTAGAGAGTCTTCCAACGCAGCGGTCATAGCCCCGGCCTCGCGTCCGGTGTCGACCGGGAAACGCACAGAGTCGGCGGCCATGGCGTCAGCACCCCAGTCCAGCGTTCACGCGCGTTCTCACAGCCTGCTGCTGTTGCAGAAGCTCCTCAACCTCCGTGACGGCAGCAGTCCCTTGACCTTGGTGCTAGATAGCCTCGAGCAGCCGGCCCAGCCAGTCATTTCCGAATTCATTGCCCGCGCAAAGGTGCCCCCCCCCCATCCCAGCCTCCCGTCCTCATGGCCATTGTCGTCGCCGAGACCAGAGCAGAGGCTTACCGAGCGGCGCGCAGATTTCAAAAACCGTCGTCATCTTCCTGTCCTTTACGACGCTCAGGCGGCCTCCCAACGTCGACGTCTTCGTCAAGGCTGCCGGGAGGGATCTGGCGGCGGTAAAGGGCGAGCTCCTCACCCACTACCCGGCCTCGGATCCGGCACGGAATCAAGGGAGGCCGGCACGGAGTGAGTACAGTAGCGTTCCCGCACTTCTTGCATGCCCAGGTCCGTCGTGCTAGTTGTTGGCTCACACCAAGGCACCCCCGCCGTCTCAGGAGCTGTCGTCATCATCGACTCGATCAACAACCTCGCCTCGGGGGACCCTTGGTCCATGACCACCTTTCTTCCGAGCATCATCACGCCGGCCGTGTCGACCGTGTCAGTCTACCACACCGACGTGCCCGTCATGCTGCCCAAGACGGTCAGCGAATACGAGCCCCACCCGTTCACCGTCATCTGCCACCTCGCCACCGCCATCGTGCGGGTGTCCAGTCTGCAGCAGGAAGTCCTACGGAAGCAGGCGCGCGATCGAGCACAGCAGGAGCCCGAGTGGGGGCTCAAGGAGGATCGCGAGGGCGCCATCATCGGCCTGCGCACCAAGTTCCTCGAGGGAGATGGCAACGGGGCCGGCGTCGTTGTCGAGCTGGAGTCCCGAAGACGCAGCGGCAGGGCCGTCTCGGAAAAGTTCATCATCACGCCGTCCAAAGCGTCGACACCGGGCAAGCTCTCTCTGCTGTCGGACCACCCCGCCTTCGGCCAGCCGGTCGGGGGCGACGGCGTGGCCGAGGAGGAGCCGGAGAGCACCTTTGACCTGGGCCTCACCGAGAAGCAGCGCAAGGACAGGGAGGGCATCGTGCTGCCCTATTTCGACGCCCAGACCGACATCGGCGGCGGCGAGGGCGGCCGCATCCTGTACGAGATGGGGCGCGAGGACATGGACGACTTTGATGACGAGGAAGACGAGATATAGGCACGGTGCAAGATGCGGCCAAACAAACTGCATCAGTCCCGCGACGAAAGCCTTTGTGTGCCTGTAAAAGGGTGTGAACGTGCGGCACGCCCAGGTACGGCCAGGGTGGCGTAGCCTGACGGTACATTGTAGGCGGCGTGTGCTCTGTAACAACCACTGCAGTAATTAACTAATACCAAATTTCCGTTCCGAGTATTACTCCGTACTGCGACGAACACCGCTGATGTAAAACGCGACGGACGGAATCCGGGAACGACGAGGCGCGGTAGCTATTCAGCCAACGGAGCATATTTGACGTGCTTTGCGCCACACCAACCAACAACGTCGCAACTGATAACGTTTCTTCTCAGTGGGGAGGGAGCGCCACGACTTACCGGCCTAGTAGGCGTACCGTACAGTACGGATTACAGTTTGCTCGCACCCAATTACAGGGCGCCCGAAAGCACCAACGGCATGGCTCGCTCAGCCGTCAATCTCCAATCCCACCATTTCTGGCCGTTGTAGATAACTCGCCCAGCTCATTCCCACGACGTCGGCACAACCCCCCCCCCAGACAACTTGGCTGTTACCCCTACCTGCGGCAGCAATCCACTACCGACGGCACACGTTTGGATTGCGTGACCATCACCATCAGTGGCCGTGCCCGCCGAACGGCAAGCAAGCTCGCTAGCTGCCTCTGCAACCAGCACCCCGTCCAAATCCTTCTTGACACGTAGTGCTCGGATCGGACCAGACTGCGACGACACCCACACGCTCGAGCGACGACGACGACGACGACGACGACGACTCCTCCGTTCCGTTTTCCTTCGACAACCCCCCCAGCGGCAGCCCAAGATGATTCTGTCGACGCAAATATCCCGGCTGGACGGCCTCATGCTCTGCGCCTCGGTCGACGACGAACAGGTTCTTGACACCCCGAAGCTTCCACCGAAAGCTCCCACGGCAGGGAACATGCTGCTGACGGTTCGCAGTCCGAAGCCTCGTCCCTCAAGGAAGTCAAGCAGCAGATCCGCCAAGTTCTCCGTAAGCTCACCCGAAACGCCGAGTCCCAGGCATCCATCGAGTCGGGCTCCTACACCATCCACTATCTCATCGACTCCGACGTCGTCTTCCTCTGCTTCTGCGACCGCGCCTACCCGCGCAAGCTCGCATTCACCTACCTCGCCGACCTCGCCCGCGAGTTCACCACCACCCACCCGCCCGCTCAGCTTCAAAACCCCACCCTCCGGCCCTACGCCTTCATGGACTTTGACAATTTCATCGCCAAGACGCGCACGACGTACGCCGACGCTCGCGCCACGCAGAACCTCGACAAGCTCAACGATGAGCTGCGCGATGTCACAAAGGTCATGACCAAGAACATCGAGGACCTCCTCTACCGCGGCGACAGCCTCGAGCGCATGGGCGAAATCAGCAGCAGGCTCCGCGACGACAGCAAAAAGTACCGACGGTCCGCCGTCCGAATCAACTGGGAGCTGCTTCTGAAGCAGTACGGGCCGCTCGCGGGGCTGGGCTTCTTTGTCCTGCTCTTCATCTACATTCGCTTCTTCTAACGGCAGTCGGCATTCGAGACAGGGCAGTGCCTCGCACGCGCGCCAGGACGCCGGCAATCTATGGCAGATGTATGTTGTAGCGGCCGTGTTCCATGTACATTATGTGTTACCAAACGAAGCATTTCTAGTCGTCATCTCGTCCAGGTCGTCCGTCATCCAGTTCGTAAATTATACACAGCAGCTTTGCGCCAGCATGTGCTCATCGCAGGGTAGCATGGCGACAGGTTGGCGTTGGGGGCCGCCGTCGTCCTTGGGGCTCCGCCAAGGCACAACGGTGGCTCGATTTGGTCCAAAGATTCATGTTGGGCGCCCGGAGAGGCGCCGTGTCACATGATGCGACAGTGCTGGGTGGACGAGTCCGGCGTGGGCAACGCCGCCGCGGGATGCTGCCACTCAAGATGGTCCTGAAAGGTTGCCATATCGTCAAACTCCCCCTCCGGCTTGTAGGCATCCTCGTCGTCGTCCTCCTCTTGCGGCTGCTGGGCCACTTCTTCGCAGAAGGGACATGTTATCGACGCCTGCCAGTCGCTGGGTGCGGGCGCAGCATGATTCGCAATTGCGACGGGGGCAAACACCACCAGCTTCGGTTGAGCCGTAGACATGCTCGTCCCGGTGGCCTGCCAGCGGACGTTGGCGGCCGCCGTGGCCGTCGTTGACAGCAGCGGTGGTGTCGAGGAGCTGCCCGGTTCGTCGCTGCCGTAACGCGATGTCGGGATCCTCTCCAGGTCCTCCCATACGAGATGGCCGTCGCAAAAGTCGCAAATGAAGGCAATGTCATCCTCACCGAAGCGCTCGAAGCCACCGATCTCGGAGCAGGCACGCACTTCTGCCAATTGTCTCTGGGCCTCTCCCACGTCCCTCATCCCGGCACCGCCACCGTCGGCCACGGCACCGTTCCGGTGTAGCCTTTGCAGCACCCGCTGGACGAGAAAGCCGCCGAGGCAGCGTCGGGACGACTCCTTGTCGGACGCGAAGATGCGTCTCGCCGCTCGGCACTGGGCACGGTGCAAGTCCTTGCGCAGCCTTTGCGTGTCTCGCACCCATGTCGGGTTTGTCGGTCCGCCGGATCGACTCCAGTCTTTGAGGTTCTGGATGAGCGCGCTGAATCTTGAGCGCAGTCGACGCAGCTCCTCGACGGATTCGTCTTGGAGCCCAGGTCAGCAACGAAAGAACGTCATGGCCTTTTGATGCGACGGTGGTCCGTCAGGGCCCGGAAAGGATGCAGCGGGGAAGGTGTACTGTCCGTACGTACGTTGTCGGTCGAGCTCGTAATAGGATTGGCCATGGACGAGCGGCGACAGCGCCTGAAAGTCCCTCTTGGCCTCGTCGAGCGTCTCCTCGAGCGCGTGCAGCTGCTCGTGCTCATCGGCACCCCAATGACGCTTGTCTGAGAGCTGGAAGATGCGCAGGCTGTCGTTGAGGAGGTTCGCAATCTCGGCGAGCAACGTGCCGACGGAGTCGAAGCTGCTGGTCATTTGGGCAACGGGGCGAGGTGAACGAGTTGGTTTGTCTGGCCAGTATTATACGGAGGCGGTGGACGAACAGCGAGGTCGGCAAGATGAGGCGGATCTGCGGATGGCACCCCTCGGGTGCGCATGCAAGAGCCAAGACCAATGGATGGATGTTGGTGGTGAGACGGAGGATGCAACGGTTGCATGTAATAAGTAATACTGTGCGTGTACGGAGTAGGGAGTAGAGAATAGAATGAGTCTCCATGCTCGAACAAATGCATGTGCGTCCGCCAACGCTGTAAGTATCACTGTGCTTACGCGTACTTGTACATACGCTGTAAGTGCGCCAAATAGGTGTGCTGTAAAGTACTTGTACCCCGTACTCCGTACTCCGTAGGGGCCTGTAATATATGAATCATGGGGTGTTGGGGCGCCTGCCCCACTCTGCTCCATAGTACAAGTACAGAGTACACCGTACGGTTACTTACTACGTACTAAGTTTGTACTGTCATTACTTTCGGAGTACAGTACATATGCTCCGTACGGAGTAATACAAGTACTTCAATTGTGAGGTGCTGTAATTACTCCGTACGGAGCACAACAAGCACGATGGACTTTTTACAATTACGCCGTAGGTTAGTGCAAAACTCACAGTACAAGTAATACCGTAATTACCTCTACACCTACTCTTTGGTACAGGTACGTGGGTGGGTAACAGGCCAACAGCACTACTAATTGTTGTACAGAGTATTTGCAGGCGGCAGCAGTGCAAGTGGCAGTACGGGTAGTTGTACTTGCATGTACTTACGTACTGTACACTTACATGCTTACATGCCCATGCTTACTTACAACTCTTACAACTACAACTACAACTACAACCACACCTACGCGTTCACCATGAGTATCTGGCACGTTCTGTTCGGAGCATATACACGTATAAGTAGGCGTAGTTGTAGATAAAATTGTGCCGAGTAAGTACATGTACATGCCGGGTGCTCTACGAAGGTGTACTGCAGGTACAAGTAATACTGTACTTGCAGTACGGACTATAGAGCAAACAGCAAAACCCTTGTCCGTCCCCTTAACCTTCTGGCATCCACTAGGTATACTATACAGTACTCTCGTCTCGTATCGGGTTGTGGTCATTCATGGCTGCATATCAATCCTATATCGATGAGTGGGTCAAGCGGCCAACTGTACTTGTGCAAGGACAAAGCGTCGCCGTCCTGCTCGTAATCGTACTTGTACATGCATGCAGCCGCCCGACGCTTGAGGCTGGCTCCCTCCTTCAGCTTCGCATTCTCGGCCGGCAAATTCTCAAGCCTGCGCACCTCTCAAAGGGTCCGCTGTTGTCTTTGTTCAGATGCACCATTCGCCTCGTTCATCATTTTCGTCTTGTCGCCTTCTTTCCGGCGTCGGTGCCCGTCGCCTTGCCCTTGCCCTCGGCCTCCTTGACAATCTCACCGGCCAGCTTTTTGGCCTCGGCCTCGCCCAGATTGTCTGCTTGGCCCTTGTCCCCCCCCTTCTTCGACACCGCCTCGTCAGCCTCGCCGCCGGCCTGGCCAAACTCGTTGACCCGCGTGTAGTCGGTCTTGTAGGCCCATTTCTGGTACAGGTAGATGAAGAAGATGACATCGTCGCGCAGCGTCGCCAGCCGGTGCAGGAACGGCATCTTGATGGTAAAGGCAAACAGGTCGTCGATGAAGGTGTTGAGGAACTTGTACATCATGGCCTTGGCCGGCATGTGAGCCACGCTCTTGAGCCGATAGTTGATGTAGAGGGACGGAAGCATCATGAGGAAGCCGTAGGCGTAGACGGAGCCGACGAGGGTCGTGATGGCGAACGAGTACCACGACTTGTGCGTCTCGTAGACGAGCGAGTAGACGGCGTAGGCCATCAGCAGAGGCACGGCCGCCATGTACATGTAGCGAAAGGCAATCTCGTCGTACTCCTTCGTCTTCTCCTCCGTGTCCGTGAGCTTGTGCTTGTCCTCGAAGACGAACCAGTACGGCAGCAGGGAGCCGGGGGAAGTGGGGCGGAAGCGAACGTCGACGACGGTCGTCACCTTCCAAAGCTCGATGACGATGCCGACGACCTGGGAGCCGAGGATCATCCAGCTCGTGTTTTGCGAGTTGTCGAGCAGGTAGAGAAAGATGACGGCCTGCATGAAGACGTTGGCGAGGATCGATCGGACCGAGATGCCGACGTTGTCCTTCTTCTTGCGGTAGTGAGCAATGTCGGAACCGAAGGCGAGCGTCTCGAGAATGACGTGGGCGATCGAGACGATGGCCGTGATGGCGAGCAGTATGGGGTTCGTGTCGATGAAGATCTCCTTGATCATTTCGATTTCGGTGCCGTCGCCGCCGCCGGGGATGGAGTTGCCAAAGGCGGCGGCGCGCGCGTTCTGCTTCGAGTTCATCTCCATGGTGGCGAGGACTTGAAACTGCCAGAAGGCCATGTTCTTGAGGTCGATGTGCAGCGGCAGCTCCTTGACCGTCTCGTTCAGGGGAATCATGTGGTTTGTCAACTGCCAAAAGGTGTTGACGAAGAGCAGGGGATCTAGACGGCCCATTGTTAGCCTGGCTCGGCTCGACGCGGTGGACGGCGGCGCTACGCACAATACCACGAGTTTTCCCCGGATCCGTCGCGGGCGCCGGTCGCCTCGAGGCGCAGAAATTGCTGCACGGCGGGCGGGATCTGGGCAAGATCCTTGACGCCGACGGCGGGGATGAATGCGAAGCTCGCGTTGGGGTGGTAGAGGTTCGTGATGATGGGTCCCGTCGGCACCTCTTGCTCCGTCTCGTCGGCGTCGTCGGCGGACCGGCCCTCGAGGAGGTTCCTCGTCTTGGCCGCTCGCTTCCTCGGGAGATGCTGCGACATGGGATATGCAAAGTGGTAGGCCCTGCCGGGGTCGAAGCCGGGCTCCTTCGGATCCAGGTTGCTGCCGGTCAGACCGATGTAGAAGTGGCCCCATAGCGTTCCGTTCTTCTGCACGGCTTCGGGCACGGTGAAGGTCGTGTCGATGGAGCGCGTGTCGGAGCTGTTGCTCATGTGGAAGTTCTTCTCCTGCACAACGACGTACTCGGCAGCCGTCTCGGAGATGGGGGCCGGGTAGTAGGAGGAAGAGAGGGTGACGACAATGTCGACGTGGCTGTCCTGCGGCCAGATGGGTGCGATCAATTTCGGAATCGATCGATACTTGGCGCCCTCGTCAAGGGACTTTGGGCGAAATTCGTACGGCGGGATGCTGCCCGTGTTTCCGGCGACGGTGGCCGTCTTGCCCGTAACAGGGTCCGTGATGACGACGCCCTTCTGGTCCTTTTGCATCATGTAGGACAGCAGAAAGTTCAGGCCTAGGTATATGGCACCTCCGATGATGATTTTGTTTATATTGAAGCCCTACCGAGGCCGTTGTCAGCTCAAAAATTTGAACGGCCTGCCAGCGCATGGAGGTGAACTTTCGACATACTCCCCTGCTTTGCTGTGCCTGCGGCGGAGGTTGATCGGCTGGCTGGCCCATGACGGCGGCCGAGGATGACATGACGAGAGTATGAGAAGCAGAGATTGGTGCGTGGCAAGACGTCAAGTCCGCCAACCTTTGGCGGGATGGGATGGCGATGTAGGTGTCGCAGCACAGCAGAAACTTGGGAAGCTTAGACCCCTGTTCGGATGTGGCAACTCGTGGGAAAACACAGCAATCGGAAATAAGCGTACGGAGTATGTTGCACCAAACCAGCCACAAAAAGTGGGCGCCACAGTCAATGTGGACTTGGTAGGTGCTATATGCGATAGAGTACTTGTGCTTACAGCAGATACCGTGCCTGCTGTGCCTAACTGTGGTTGTCTTGAGCGTGTCTTGGCGTGTCAGTACCTGGGGTTATTGCTTCCTTCTTCACTACAGTACAGTACATGTACAGTAATACTTGCTCACTACTAGGTGGGTACCAAGTAGGTACTAGGTAGGTACTGTATACTGGCGTGAAACCAACGCCCCTGTATTACTCCGTTGCTA
Source organism: Drechmeria coniospora (assembly GCF_001625195.1). Lineage (NCBI taxonomy): Eukaryota > Fungi > Ascomycota > Sordariomycetes > Hypocreales > Ophiocordycipitaceae > Drechmeria > Drechmeria coniospora. Next base: position 10,458,840 of record NC_054389.1, on the reverse strand, counting down.
GAACTACTCCGTAATTACCTGTCATGACTCTGTACGGACACAGTAATAATAATGCAGTCATCAATCAAATTCGTCTACCACCACGGAGTACGGAGTAGAACAAAGTACTAGGTAGGCATTTCCCTACCAGCACCTGTGCAGAAATTCCGTGGTATCACTACTGGTGTCGACAGTACTTCTCTCTGCATGTACATGAGCACTTACATATACATTAGTACCTAGTACTAAACAATTAATAGCAACTTGCACCCAGTTGCTGCAACAAATAATAGGCCCCTTCGCCTTGTCAGCCACATCAAGTGGACCGCTGCCGTTCTCCTAGGAGCATGTCTCCAACTTGCCTCCAAGCATCCAAAGCTTCAAAGAAAAGACGGACAAGTACCAGGATTTTCGTGCCAGCAATTCACCCCTTGCGTCTGGATATTTCTTCATCCTCATCGCTTTAGGATGGCGTCGACGCCAGAAAGCCCATCCCGACTTGCTGTGGTACCAACCAGTCCCGAATGCCATCGGAAACATGATTTCGTTTTCCATGCCGGTTCGGCAACATGGACACCTACATCCACATACATGTACATCCAGGATTGCTGGCGAAATGCACATCAGTCCCGTCTGCCTCTGGTGTCGAACCTCGCCGAGTCGGATCGAATCGGTAAGGGCTCGCTTCTCCCATGACGGCCGCACCAAGCGGGCAAGGCCGACGCTGCTTCCGCCAAACTGTCCCACGCGTTGAAGGCTAGCTACTAACTGGCTCGCATTCTACAGCGGTGGCGAGAAGGTGGCCAAACCGGTGCCGCCTCTGCACGAAGGATCCCGTAGCGCAGTCTCAAGCTGGTCGTACTCCGCTTCAAGCTCCTCCCGTTCGCTGCACTTCTCCGCCGTCTCGAAATCAATGAGGGTCGCTGTCCCATCTCGAATGAGGAAATTAAACTTGTTGATGTCGCCGTGCTTGATATCGAGAGAATGCAGCTTGGAAAGCGCAACTTGGCAGGCGGCGAGGTCTTCGGGACCGGCAAACCTCGCACCCTCGATGTACTCCAGGACGAAACCGATGATCCTCCCGCCCTCGGCCAAGTGGCCGAGGAACTCGGGACCGACCCCCTGGCCGTGGATCCATTCATAGGCCGTCGTTTCGGCCTCGAAGTAGGACACTTGCCAGGGGAATTCGGTAAACTTGACAAGCAAGGGTCGGTCGAAGTTAGCATGGGTCACGACGTGCATGTACTGACGTAAGCGTTCGACCTTGGTGAACTCCAAATGATCGATGCTCGTCGAGTGCCAGCCATTGGAGATGCCGGCCAACTCCTTGCGCTCGCATCGAGAAAAGGTTGGCTCGCCCGTCAATGGATCCTTGCTAACGTGACCCTCGTTCCAATCGCCGACAGGAAAGGACGGCAATAGCGGAAGAAAGATTGGCGCAAAGGTGCGGTCGTCCTTTGGTAAAACGCCGGGATCGACGGTGACATATTTGACGTGCTTGCCATCGATGAGGAACCGATATTCGCCCTCTTCCTCGTCGTCGAAATCGACAAGTGTCGCTAGCAGCTGGACGTTGCTGTTGCGCGTACTCGCCGCCATTGTACGTCGAATGGCGTTGCTTGATGCTGGCGGTATATACCTCCGGATAGGTTCTCGATACGGTGGTACAAGTAGGTACTAGTATTCCAAGGCAAAGCCTTGTAAGCAAATGTACTTTCACGGCTAGAAACGGGCGTGCACAAGGTGGTGGAGTTTGGGTGTCGGCAACGAGGAGGAGCTGGTCAAGTATTCGATCACAGGTGACCACTATTTATTGTGCTCTGTAATTAATAATACTCTGTATAGCGATGAGGAACACCGGCCGTCGCCTGCAGTCACTGCGACGCCGCAAATGCGTGACCTCGCCATCCGATGAGGTGCTGCTTACTTGCTGCAACCTGGGCGTCAGTTGAAACGCCCCAAGGCACTCACTGTCTGCAGTGGACGACCAACAGAGGTAGCATAACCGACCATTAATACCCAACCGATTGTAACCGCTTACTAGCAGAGACCCCTCTGCAGAAGGTCACGACACTGGTCGACCCTGCGAGTGCGAATGAACGTCCCGAGCGCCGCCGGTTCGTCGTCTGACGGGCGACTACTGATACGTGATGCTCACCAACTGCTGGACGGAGTGCCGCCGCCGTTCCTTCCTGTTACAACCTCAATTCCTGCCGGTGGTCCATCTGGAGGTTGAAACCACTCGCGAGAAAGTGACCGCTGGAGACCTATGTAAGTCTTCCTCGGGTATGAAGAGCCTCCGTAGCGAGCCCGTCGGAGGGCCTCGGCGGCTGGCTATGTTCGTACCCCCCGATCGAGTATTTGCGACGACAACGCATGCCGAGAGGCCTTATTCAGCCTTCCGTGGAGTATCAGCGGTTCTGGAAGCTATAAAACACCACGTCCGTCACCTGGAATGGACAGAAACCGTCTGTTCAGGATCAAATCAATCTTGAAGGAGCACGCTACAGACTCAATCGCCGCGCCACACCAAGGTTCGAATATTTGCAACCATCGAAAGCAACCCAGTGAGTTGTGTACCCATGAGCGCAGCAACGATCCCAAACTCTAAATTGACATCACCAGGCATTCCATCTGAAGCTATGTACAAACAGTTCTACCGGATTTACACCTGTGGCTGCAGGAAGCCAGAGGAGTTTGTGCAGTGCAGTGACCGCATTGGAACCAACGTCAAATGCACCCCCGTCACCTGGCAGCCCAAGGACCCATCCGTTCACATGTGTACCAAGCACATGGTGAAAGTGGGAAAGGACGAGATTCAACGTCGCTAAAGGAACAGGTTGCAGGTCGACTGGCACGCAGCACGGATGCAGAAAGACAATACTATGAGGCATAGGTAGGGGTAGGCCAGGTCGCAGGCAGGAGCTCGCTGCAGGCGCCCCTGGAGGGAAGATTAAAACATCTCGATAAATGCAAACGACAGTGTTGCGTTCTTGTGGCAGGATTTGTGCTGCCAAGCATCATTTTACAGTTTACCCGTCCGTCGGACTTGCTGCTTCCCCTGCCAGGCCTCCTGCCCAGACTCATAGCTCCTGTCGCGAACGCAATCCACCGTGCGGAGCACTCCGTGAACATTCCCACATTGCCAACAAGCGATGGCCGGTTGAGCATAGGCGTGTCTATCTGTCTGCTTGCCCATTTATCAGCCTTCGTATTGGTGGCTTCATCAATATTCTTTTGTTGATGTTCATCGAAGGGTTGTGGTTCCCTGGGACAGCCTGTATACGAGAAGTTGCTAAAGTTTCTTCCGTACAACAAAATCACCCCCGTACATTGACAAGGGCGAATGTAGTGGAGAGGAAGGAGGCAAACTTCCGATTATTACCAGCTGCTGGAAGATTTTGACGCTGCAATTTATTTGGCTCCTATGAATTAAGCAAAGCTGCCAGCGCTCCTTAGGATGGCGTCAAGGCCGCCCCAGCAGCTTTGCAATTGCAAGGCGAGTACATATCATTTACGGATAACAGGCGGCCCCTTGGCCATTTACTGTATCGCAGCAGTCATGTGAGGCAAGACCAAGCTTGATCTTCCACGTATCGTCTAACAAAGCGCATGTGCATGTGTAATTCAGCGGGGAGACCGATTCCTTGTGCATGTACATGTACTCCGCAGAAACGATTTTTCGTATGGGTATACACATGCAATGCACCTGGCTGAATGTTTCTTCCTCTGCAGCGTATTCAGGTGCATCAAAGGGAATAGACGATAACATTTTGAATAATTGTAGGTTCTCCCACTAATCGGTAAGCCTACCGTCAGCTCCATTTCCGGACCCGGCATTGTGCCGCTTATTCCCTGGATCGTTGCAGACCGTGATTGAGCCCATATCTTGCCAAATGCTCTGCAAAGCCGTCTTCTGTATACTTGTTCCTGAAATATGTCGACGGTTCCGTATCGTCCAAGCACAACAGGCAATAAAAGCCCCAGTCGGCTGAGAGACCTGATGAGTCGAAGAAGGGTGCCGAAATGATGGACATGTATCGTCGAGGTTCGGTCGTCTTGAGGTCGCATTGTTCGAGCGCCTCATCCAACGTCTGAGCAGAGGACCCCGTAGTCGTTGTCCTGTCCCGAAGGGACTGGCGGTCCAAAAGCATGACCCTGCCTCGGGCTATCTTGTCGAACGCGGTGTAGCGTCCTGGAAGACTCCTGACGTGGGGCAAAGCCTTGAGGGACTTTCTCGGGACGCCAGTTTTCCTCGTCACCAGCGTGGCAGATGCAGGAAAATACAATGGGTCTGAGCTGTAACAGTCGTAGCAGACGCGTTTGCAGGTGATGAGGTAGAGATGGTCCCCGACACGGTCGCAGCTTGCACACTTGGTTGTCGACACGGTCTGGAACAGGAAAGCGCAGTCAAAGTGCTTCGCCTCCATGCTAAGAATCGCCCGAAGGATGTTGGGGCAGTGGCGAAAGAGCATGGAGTACTGGCGTAACGAATCGACAAGGGCCATCGCCCGACGATTTACGCGCCGAAACGTAGTTAGGGACGGCAGATCCAGCGACAAGAGGACCTGGGTGATGAGCTCAAGCGGAAGCCGATCCAGCCTGCCCGCTCGATGCTTCCAGCGACCAGTGTGCCGTCCATTATCAAGAGGACACCGAGTTTCGAGCGAGGCATGATCCAAGTTGTGATCAATGATTCTCGACTTGCGATAGCCATATTTCTCGAGCTGATCGGCGCTGAGACGGCTTGCCCGATCCATGTGAGATGAAGCTCAAGGGCTGCTGCCTGGAGAAGCGATCGTCGATGGATTCGTCCGTATCGAGGTCTTCAGTCAAGAGCCTAGTGACGGTACGCACTCTCTTTGGCATATCAAGGCGGATCCAAAAATGCATTCGTGATTAATGATTTACAAAGCACAGACTGATAGAGTTGCTTCTCTGTTCGACCGCTGTAATATGTTGCAAGCTACAGCGCAAACCAGCATTTGGCGGTATTTGCTTGTGCTAATTCAAGTGTAATGGCGCCGAATAGCTGTGAAATGTACTTGACATCATGTCCCGTGACTGTCAAGAAATAGGGGGGCTACAGGTGAGTAGTCAGCACTGATACTTCCCTGAATATCACTACAGCAAGAACACATTCGGAGCACTTTCAAGAGGTGGTGATGATGCATTATTAAGAATACCTGTTACCTACATGTAGTTGTACATGTACATGTATTTGATGTGCGGAGTACATGCACTGTAAGTAGATGTGCTTGAATTAGCACCGCGTGTACGGAGTACTCCGTACGGAGCATAGGGGAAGTACAACCTGTGGTGGTACTTTACTTGTCAGTAAGGAATACGTTGTACTTGAAATTACAGTACTGTACATGTACAGTACGCAAGAGGCTTTTCGCCAGTCATACTGTAAATTCGAGCACCGCGAGCAAGGGTCTGTATTCCAAATGCGACGTCGGCAACACGACCAGCACCGCCCTTCACAGCACGCACCACCAATGCTGATGCCATAGGGAACAGGCGCGCACTTGACGATATTGGTCCGCTCCGCGGCAGCAAGTCCCGCATTCCACGGGGGCACAGCAGCAGCGCGCGGCCACACGAAAGGGTCTGGTGACCTGTAGGTTGTCGCAGACCCATCCCCATCCACATCAAGCCTTTGTCGAGGACGCAGCGGACGATGTTGTGCACCCGGAAGCGCAGGCCGGCTGTCGGAATGTGTGATGGTCGCTGGGCACGTGTGCCTGTATGGCATACCTTACTACCTAGTACCTACAAACTTACCAATCTACCTCTAGTAGGTAGTATAAGTACAAGTACAGTAATCCGTATTGGACAAGTATGTACTGTAGGTGTGCATGTACTCCGTACATGTGCCTGTGTTGTATGGAAGCCTTGGTACCTGCAAGTGCATGTTTGCCATGATACCTACTTTGACATGTAACTTGTACGTCGGTCCTGAGCATGCTGTGTACCTACTTACTTACAGTATAGACCACCACATTCCCAGCAGCTGGGAGCAGTTACTTAAAGCCTGACCCTTTTGACTTTGACTCATGCGTTTACTCACACATTCATCACTCTCTGCACGAGTCGGTCGCTCGGCCTGCCTACCATCCAAACTCCATCCCACAGCGGAGCCTCCGGCGTGGAACCCTTATTTTACGTCCCGTCCCGGCTGCCATCTGCTTTGACTCACTCACCGCACCGCAACGCATCGAAAGCCCAAGGAAGGCTGCCTGCCTCGGCGCTCCCCACCCGCTCCTCCAAAACGCTGTTCACCGCATCCAAGTGCAGGCGATCAAACACACCACGGAGTACCACCAAGTACAGTACAAGTACTTCGTATACGGCACAGCCACTCCTACAATTACCACAAGTGCAACGCAACGAATACGGAGTAGTAGTTGGTGGCAATATAACTAGTCGGCGTCGCCCTCGGCTTCCCACCGTGATCGACGTGCAAACCCTCGCTCCCGTCGTCGCCTCCCTCACCCCACTCGCGCATCAACTCGGCAGCAACGCAACAGCCCTGCAGGAGGCACGATGACGATGACGTCCCACAGCGCCAGCGTCGGCGCGGCCAACGGTGCCGCCCCATCCAACGGCAGCGCCCACGGCAACGGCAGCAGCAATGGCGACGGCAACTCCAACTCCAACGGCAACTCCAACGGCAACGGCTCGACGCCTCGCACCAAGATCTGCGTCTACTGCGGCGCCAGCGCGGGAGGTAGCCCGGCGCACATGGAAATGGCCCGTCAGCTCGCCCGCGTCATGGCCGCCAACAACATCGACCTAGGTACGTCCCTCCTGCCCTGCTCCTCGCCTGCCTCGACCAACCCTCTCCCGCAGTCTACGGTGGCGGCACCGTCGGCCTCATGGGCGAAGTGGCCAAGACGCTCTGCAAACTCTCGGGCCCCGATGCCGTCCACGGCGTCATCCCCGAGGCCCTCGTCAAGTACGAACGCGACGGCACCTACCAGACGGTCAACGACGACAACCAGATCGTGCCCGATCGCGCCATGTACGGCCGCACCACCGTCGTCAAGGACATGCACACCCGCAAGAAGATCATGGCCGAGGAGGTCTTCTCCGGCGGGCCCGGCTCCGGCTTCATCGCCCTCAGCGGCGGCTACGGCACCATGGAGGAGATATTCGAGACCATCACCTGGAACCAGCTCGGGATCCACACCAACGGCATCTGCCTCCTCAACGTCGACGGCTACTGGGACGGCATCGTCCAGTGGATCGAAAAGGCCGTCGAGCAGGGCTTCGTGCGCCAGGCGAACAAGGACATCGTCGTCACCGCCACGACGGCCGAGGGCGCCGTCACCGCCCTGCGCGACTACAAGGTCTCCGAGGCCACCTACAAGCTCAAGTGGGGAAGCCAATGACGAATGAAATGATGCATCAATCACGCACCAATCTATCCTCTCCGAGTTCTCATCGGTGCCACCCTTGCCCTCCACCCTTGTCGTCGGGGACCTGCCTGTCCTTCTTTTGGGCCGCGGGGGGAGGTCAACGCTTTCCGACCGTCCAGATCGGCCGAGCCAAGCTAGGCCGCTTGCATGACCACCGTGGACGCCGCCGTGGACGCCGCCGTGACTCCGTTCCCATCGCGCCGTCCGTCCCGTCCCTGATGCGTCATGCTTGCAGTCCACGTCACCTTCGCACCCAAGTGCCGTCGTCTGGCCGGCCGGTCGTCACCGTCAACCGTCGTTGCGTGCGTGATCCGTTCATTCCATCACCCCGGGAGCCGCCGTCCTTTTCTTCCTCTAGCCGTCCACCTCCATACCCTCGGTCTCGTCGCCGCCGCCGTTGCCGCCTCCTTGGCTCTCGGCCGCGCTTTCGATCCACTCCTTGACGTCGTACTCGTCGTATAGCGTAAAGGGCTCAACCTTTCTCTTGCCCGCCGTCTCGACGACGCCGACGACGCCCACCGACGTGTTCTCCACCGTCAGCTCCTTGTCCTGCACCAGGCTCTCCCGCAGGGCCCGCAGCCCGTGCTTGACGAGCTCGTCCCTCGAGCAGTCGGGGAAGGCGTCGAGGTTTCGTTCGAGGTACGTCCGCGCCATCTGGCTCCGGGCGCCGATGGCAAAGGCCACCATCTCCTCCGTCATGCCCGACGGCTGGAACTCGAACAGGTGGGGGCCGCGCTCGTCGACGCCGGCGATGAGGAGCCCGACGCCGTAGGGCCGCTTGCCGTAGACCTGCGTGTTGATCTGTGCCTTCTCCCCGATCATGCCGACGAGCGAGCTGATGGGCATGGCGCGCCCGTAGGTGAGCCGATGGCCGAGGCACTGCTGCTTCATGAAGTTGGACAGGACGCGGGCGTCCGAGGTGAGGCCGGCGATGGCGATGCCCGCATGCTCGTCGACGGAAAAGAGCTTCTTCTGGTACGACGAGAGCTCCTCGGCGTTGCGCTGGTCATCTCGTCAGTGGCCGCAACACCACGGAACAGGGGGGGGGCGGCCACGGCGGAACGGGCACGACGGCCGGCCGGGCGAGCGCACCTTGACGGCGCAGAGAACGGCATGTGTTTTGCTGGCGATGCCGACGACGACGGAGCCTTGTTTGACGGCCTCGGCCGCATACTCGATCTGGAATATTCTGCCCTGGGGCGAGCTGCAGGTCCTGTCAGCGGGAATGAGAGCAACCGGAGGTTCGAGGGCGGCGCACAATGTGACGGAGTCGTTGTCGTAGTTGTTTCTGAACATGATGGCGAACTGCACGCTCCGGCTGTAGATGGGCTCTGCTCTCTGCGTTGGGGAGGAGTGAGGGTGGTTGTGCAGCAGAGCTCGTCGAGGGGAAGCTCGAACGTTGATGGGGGAGGTCAGTGAGCGTGCTGGACGGGCCAGGCAACCCAAGCTTCGTCGTCAGTAGGCGTGGAAGCTGGCTAGGCGTCGTTCTGTGGCTGGAACCATGCGTGGCTGGTGCCAAAGGCCACGGATTAGCCACACCGCCTGCCGAATAGATCCAGTCAACATCATCCCCCTAAACTGCTGCTGCCCGTTGCAGTTGACTCCGTTCCTGAACAATTCGCACCAGGATGATCAACTTGCGTACGGAGTAGCGGACAATCACCTCCATAATTTTCAAGCCAAAGTTCCCAAGCATCGTTTAGTTGCCGCAGGCCTTGCTTGGGCATACATCTATCTATTGTAGCACAATGGGCTTGGGTTGACGTCGACTTTCCTTTGGAGCACGTTTCATTTTCTCGACAAGAAAAAGACAAGGCAAGGGAAGCTCAGGTACTGTACTCCGTACAGGACAACACTTCTGACTTTGAAGCGATTCTATTCCGTCTCAAGTCATCCCGTACATCCTCTATATTGTCGATATCTTGCATTCCACCATAGCCAACAGCGGCGACGCAGATGATACAGCGTCGCTTGCCGCTCGGGAGACTCAGCTCAGCCCAGTATCAGGTCTTGTGCACACGACGCACACGCACGCAACCATGCTTCTGCCGATGGACGAAGCCGTCACCGAGCCATCATCATATACTTTTGGAGACGTCAAGTTCGTTTGGACGAAGCACATGGAGGCGCATGACGTCTGGTAGGGCCACTAGTTTCCCGGCCTTGGGCGATACCATATACGCACTCTCCACGGCGCAGGGACGGGCAGGCATCGCCGTCGTTCGCCTCTCGGGTCCTTCATGCTTAGATGTAAGGGAACAAATATGTCGGAGAAACGAAGCACAATGAATGGAAAGACTCACGCAAGGTCAAGATTTACCAATCTCTCTGCCCGTCCCAGCCATTGCCTAAAGCAAGGTACGCGACGGTTCGCACGCTCGTGGACCCGGACCGAAGCGAGAAAGACGATGGCATCCTCGACTCGGAATCCCTGCTTCTCTATCTGCCGGCGCCGAGGACGGTGACGGGTGAAGATGTTCTCGAGCTGCACGTTCACGGCGGGACGGCGACGGTCAGGGCCGTGCTCGAAGCGATCCCCCGGTGTCGTGCTCGGGGGCGAATCCGCTATGCCGAGCCTGGCGAGTTCACCAAGCGGGCCTTTGTCAACAACCGGCTCGACCTCGCGCAGATTGAGTCGTTGAGCGACACGCTCGCGGCCGAGACGGAACAGCAGCGCCGGGCCGCCGTCCGAGGCAACTCGGGAGCGCTCGGGCGGACGTACGAGGACTGGCGACGTCAGCTACTCCTCGCGCGAGGCGAGATCGAGGCGCTCATCGACTTCTCCGAGGACCAGCACTTTGACGAGCCGCAGGGCGAGCTGCTCGAGAACGTGGTGCGGCTCGTTCGCGCCATGGTTGAATCCATTCAGCAGCACGAGCTGGGGAGCCAACGGAGTGAGCTTCTGCGAAACGGGATTCAGATTGCGCTTCTGGGGCCGCCAAACGTGGGGAAAAGTTCATTGATGAACCTCATCGTCGGACGGGAGGCGTCCATCGTCTCAGGCGAGGCCGGTACGACGAGGGACATTATCGAGGCGAGCCTTGACATCCGGGGATATCTCTGCTCCTTTGCCGACACGGCCGGGTTCCGGTCCAGGGATTCGGCGATGACAGAGAGAGCGTCGCACGACGGCGTCGTCGGCGCGGTGGAGGAGGAAGGCATCCGTCGGGCGAGGCAAAAGGCGCTCGAAGCAGACGTTGTGATCGTCGTCGGTTCCGTCGAGATCGGAGGGCGAGGACCGTTCATCCACTACGACAAGGAGACAGTGAAGCTCGCGGGCGAGGCGCAAGCCTGTCTCGTGGTGGTCAACAAGCGGGACATGGTGGATGAGGCTCAATTTCGAATATTGCTGGCCCAGTTTGGCGACGTGCTTCGGTCTCTGAGCCCAGCGGTTGCCGCGAGCGCGCTACTGACCATCTCCTGCCGCGATGGACAGGGGTCGGCGACAGCGTCGGGAGCCAAGAACAGCGATGGGGGCGGATTGCAAAGCCTAGTCGACGCTCTAGTCACGTCCTTTTCCACCCTCACAGACATGCCGGGCCATCTTCAGGACCTCTTGGGAGTCACGGAGCGGCAGCGGCAGCTCCTCGTCAAGTGTCGACGGCATCTCGGAGAGTTTCTTATGGAGGCGCAACCGGAGGAGGCGGCGGTCGAGGCGGACACGGTGCTGGCGGCAGAGTATCTACGGTACGCGGCCGACTGCCTCGCGCGGCTCACTGGCACGGGCGAGGCGAGCGAGGTGGAAGACGTTCTGGGCGTCGTGTTTGAAAAGTGAGCATGCGCCGTGCCGTCGACGGCCGGGGAATAAGCTGACAATGGACTAGATTTTGCGTCGGCAAGTAACAGGGTTGCGATCTATCGCAGCGAGCATCACACAGACAGGAGGTGATCGGAGGCGAGGCATTCCAGCGCGGCCAGCTTCTATTCAATGTTCTGGAACGAGCGAGGGTTGGAGCAGGAGAAAGGAAACGGAAAAGGGCACGAGACAGGTAAAGTCTAGTCTATTGTTTGGCAGGGAATGTTCCTGGCGTGCCCTCGTCAAGAGGGACAGAAAGCCGTGGGCAAAAAGATGCTACCTAGAATACGAATGTGCTGCCAAAGAACTCCAAAGGCGAAAGGGGCCATTCCGATAAACGCCATGACCGATGCATTTCCATCTCATCGAAGAGTGTGAGAAACAAAGTGGAAGGTCCAGCTTCCCCCTTTCCCGGTTCTGTGAGCCGACCGTGAGGATGGCGCAACATTTGCTTGTCTATATGTTCATGATTGGTGTTTGATTGTCGATGGTTCATCACTTTTGGGTCTATTGTGCATCGTTGACAACATCGACATGTCTATCATGTGGTGGAGGCGTAGATGCAGTGAGCGGGCGTGTTAGCGGTGGGTGGAGCCATCGTCGGAACCGCTCGAGCCGGAACCGGAGCTCGAGCCGGAGCCACTGACGATGTTGTAGCCGGAGCGGCCAAAGTTGACGAGGTCGGAGGAGGAAGATGGGGACACCATTGTAGAGGGGGGTGTGAGGTTTTTGTTTATGCCAACTGACAACACTGCTGTTTGGTGTGGATGTGGATGTGGATTATGGTTGCGAATGATGGCTGTGGCTACGGATGTGACTGTGGATGTGACTGTGGATGATGGTTGTGAGGTATAATCGTGGAATATGGTTTGTGGTTGTGGTTGTGGTGTCTGAATAAGGTGTGCAGGTTTCCTTTTCAATGCTGGAATCGATTGTTCAGGAATCCTCTCTTTGCTCTGCGTACTTTGAGGAAGGCGAGAAACGGATGGATCGATGGATGGATAGATGGTTGGTTGGTTGCTTGGTTGGAGAGTCGAGGTGCGGCGAGGCTCTTATTTATATTCACTCGCCTTAGCCTGCTTACAACTGGTAACGGTGGACGGGAAACGGGAAGCAAGATAATCAAGTACGCGACGGGCACAAGAGCATGGGCAGTGAGAGGTCGACAAGGACCGAAGGACGGGTGGTGCAGTGACGTGCTCGACGGCCCCCCCTGTCGTCAAGGTTTCCTCGGCCGGAGAAGTCTCGTTTCATTCCCACGGAACAGAAGAGGAACATGACAACTGGCGGAAAGGCAGACGGGACGGGCAGTCAGGCAGGCAGGCAGGCGGATAATTCGAGATAGGCAGCCATGCGAGCTCAGGAGGGTCCGCCGTCGCGACCCGGGCGGCCCCCAACATTGCCGGTCCGCCGTCCGTCCGATGACTGATGGGGGATGCGACTCATTCATTGATTGATGGACCGGCGGAATGACTGTACCGGCGGATGGACTCGTGGACCGACGAGACCGAACGGACGAACCCGACGGAAAGCAGCGAATTGCCATGGGGTTCCCAGAGCAGGTGGACCGTCATCCTTCGGCAGCCGTCCTGTCCGTCGGCCCCCGTAGGGCTGACCTGAGGCTGCCGTATATGTGCACATACCACAGATGAATGATGGTGGTGGTGGCCGTCGGCAAGCACATGTGAGAGATTGGCGGAGCACAGGGGAAATGAAACCAGAGGCACGCGCGGGGGTTGCATCGCTTAGGCAGGCCCATGATGCATGCAGGCCTGCAGGCCTGCAGGCAGGCGGGAGAATAGGTACCTAGGCAGGTACGAGAACGTAAATAGGCATGGAGATGCTCGTCGGTCGGTAGGCATCCAGGCCGGCAGGCCGATAGCCAGTTGGTTACGGCTTCAATCTGCTGCGGGACGGCAAGGGTTCGTGGCGAGAGCAGCGTGCCCCGTGGCGCAGAAGTCATCAAAAGAGGACGCCGCCGAGGGGACGCCGCGGCAGGGGCTTATCTCAGACGCGCCAAGCACCGCCGAGGCAGCATAAAAACAACAGCCTATTCGGTAGACGGTTAATTACGTGAAAAGAGCTGCCACGGCGGGCAGGCAACCGACCGACCGCTCGAAGCTCGAATCGGGCTTCGAGAAGACGATGCCGACCAGGAGGGGTGGAGTGGGGTCCAGCGCCGGGGGGGGAGGGCGTGAGAGTAGAAGGAAGACGAAGGAGGATGAGGAAGAGGAGGGAAGAAGAGGGAAGAGGAGGGAAGAGGAGGGAAGAGGGAAAGGCAGGGGATGGAAAAGAGGGAATGGCAGGAAAGGGAACGGCGAGAGGGAACGGCGAGCAAAGGGCAAGGGGGGCCGTGGATGGAGCGTTGGGGACCGGTCCAGGAACATGGTGGGCGACGACCCGCGCCGCCGGACGGGATGGGCATCGACGAGGGCAGGCAAGAGCTGGTCAGGTCGCTCGCTCGCCCTTGCTTTGACGTGACGTGCGAAATGATGGATGGAAGGAGGGGGGGAGGGGGGAGGGTGACGCACCTGCCATGTGCCATGTGCCATGTGTCATCGGGGACCAGCCTGGTACTTGCTTGCATTTGCCTCGTATGGCGGTGCTAACACGTACAGAGTACGGAGTACAGCAGTATCATTCACCCTCTTTTTGCGCAGCACATTTACCTACAGTACGGAGTAGACGATGCACGGTATACCTGCATGCACTCACACTACTAAGTAATACTTACTTAGATAGTACCTAGTACACAGTTACACTACCACTAGAGGTAATACTTGCAGAGCACTCGCTCGTACACTGTCACGGTAGCCTACTAGGTAGTATGCTTACGTCAAAGTAATTACAGTACATCTACACATACCTGCCACGGAGTATCTGCTCGTACTTGTACCTGTTGATGCTCGACGCAGCGCAAGTACATCGTCACTCACTCCCACCATCCGAAGGCCTGGGGCTTCGGCCTTGCAGCAAACCACGGTTCAACCATGCGCTCCGCCTCCCTCCATCCCCTGCTGCATTTCCTCGCCCACGTCCCAGGTGCCCGCGAGTGCGAGTGCCGTCGGGCGTGCTCGGTGGCAGGTTGATGCACCGAGCACTCCGTCTCGTACCCCGATCATCACCAGCACGACGACGACGGCCTTGGTTGATGCCGCGAGAAAGTTGTCATTGGTGGTGAACTGGCACAACGACGTAGGTTGGTCGGTACGAGGTACGAACCGGTACCGTGCCGCCCCGTTCCCCAACGTACCGCTCCAGGAACCGCGTAATACCTAGTACCTAAGTACAGTGCTTAGGTCCCCTGGTAATACCTGCCTGGAGCCCACTGCACCACCATCACCACCACCACCACCACCACCACCAGTGGCAGCCGCATCCGCAGCACCGCACGACGACGCACGAGAGTGCCAAGTACTTGGCTCAACCCGTCCTAGCGACCAAGGAAGACGATGAACCGGAACCGCCGACCGCCAGGCAGGCATCCGGCGCACATGCAAACACCAAGCACAGTACGGAGTATGGAGTAGTTGTAGTAGTATACACGTAGCATGGACCCAAAATACCCCTAAAAATAGACCCTTTCTGCCTGCCGCTCCTGCCGCTCCGGGACCGTCGTCGCCGCTGGCGCGCGGGCGGGCGGGCCGACAGACAGGGCACAGCCGCCGCCGAATGGGGGAAGCGATTCGCTGCAAGTATTACTTGCTTGTGCTGCAGTACCTTGTACAGCGTACGCAATAGGTACAGCACTTGCATGTGCTTACTCGCACTTGTACGGAGTACTCGTACCGCCCGTATTCTCGTCTCGACCTCGTCCCCGTCCCGAGTGCGCCAAGTTGGAATTACAATGGCACACACACCTACGCCAATGAAGCGTCGTACTGGTAATTAAGTGCAATGTACTAAAGTACTAGGTACTAAGTGGGTACAGTACTGTAGGTGTAAGTAGTCCTGCTTGCCAGCACTTGCATGCCTTTTCCGCCCGTGTTCCTAGTGTCCTCAGAGTGCCGTACATGCTGCGTTCCACTGTAGTAGGTTCCGATATTCTACCTCCTAAATCTACGAGACGATGGTGCCTGTGGAATCTTCCTTCGTACCGTGTCATACTCCGGGTTACCCCCTGCCATTTCTCGACATGCGCATGTGCATGCACCGCGGTCCCATGCCCGAAACCAAAGCGAGAGATGCCGAATCGAGGGAGACCCTGAGGCCTCCATCCACGAGCTCTTCTGACGACCCCTGGCATCCCCCTGCCTCCCACGGACCCCGCCCCCGTCACCGCTCGACGTACCTGTAATACCGATCCGGTCCGATCCGTCAGAGGTCGTCGTCCAAGAAAAAAACAGGCATCTACCTACATGTCATAGAGGTGGAAACACTGCACTTGCCTGCCATTAATACCATTTGCACCTACTCCGGATGCTCCTGTACACTGCTGTATATTGTAGGTACACTGTACGCTGTACGATGCACCGTGCTGTACGATGCACCGTGCTGTACGCTGCACCGTGCTGTACGCTGCACCGTGCTGTACGCTGCACCGTGCTGTACGCTGCACGCTGTACCGTGCTGTACGTGTAGCTCTATCCGCACAGCAATGGCCGCCCCTGCGAATGGCCGGCCCCTTGGACCCCGACGGCGCCCGTATCCATCGTACAGCACGCATCGCCTACGTCAGCATCGCCAACGACCTCATCAAGGTGCTACGTAGGACTGCTGCTGCTGCCACTGCTGCTGCTGCCACTGCTGTACTATTAATACCACCACCACCACCACTGCGTACCACCACGTCTACTTACTGTGCATGTTCGCAAGGCTCCGTACCACGTCCTGCCCGTATCCTGCTCGTGTCGTTGTCACGTAGCATCCGCCGACTCCTCCGCTCCTGACATCCGAATTCCCAATCGGGAGCCTCTGCCTGCTGTGCGTCGTCCCTGGTCGCTGGTGCTGAGAAATAGAGGCCGAAAACAACCGAGGCCGATCCGATCCCTTGCATCTTGCATCGCCCACGCCGTCATCTGCCTGCGCGCGAGTGCGTCTGCTGCCACCTTGCCGCCCCGATGACTCCTCGGACAGCACTCACCGTTGCGCCGTCCATCCAAAAGGTCCTTGCTGCCAGTAGCGTCATTGTTCTTCAGCGTTATCGTCGCGCTGCCTGCTGTTGTTGCACAATGACGAAGCATGGCGGCAGGCCTGCACACTGAGCGCTGCTCGCCGTCGCCGATTGATCAGCACTCGACCGTGACTTCAGCACGTACTTTGCGATACATTGCAAGTACTCCGTACTCCGTGCAGCGACTTGTATAATATATGCATTTCATGCGCATACATGTAGTTCTAATGCCATCCCCCCCCTCATTTGCCGCCCGTCACATGCCAATCGCCACGTCCCTGTTCCTTTTTTATTTCCCCCGTGTACTACTATACTGTACAGCGCGTGCACCCATTACTCCTCCCACAGCTCCTGCGGCTCCCGCGGCTCCTGCGGCTCCTACAGCTCGTCCCGCTCGTGCTGCCCCGAGAGATCCTCCATCGCCATGAGCTTCACCACGAGACTTGTCCAGCCCGTAAAGTGCTGCGTTCGCTGCCCGGCCCCCGTCTCCGGGTTGTACTGCTCCCAGGCGAAGCCCGTCTCCTTCCAGCTCTCGTACACCGTCTCCACGAGGTCCTTGCGCAGCCTCGTGTACATGTCGCGCGCGCGGTCCGAGAATGGTCCGGGTTGCTTCGCGAGCCGCTGCGGGCGCGAAAAAAAAAAGTAACTGTCAGCAAAATTCTCCTTCGATCACGTCGCGCGCGCACGCGCAGGCGGCCGGGAAGGGAGGTCAAGGGGGTACGGGAAGGGGGGGTTGGGTTGCGAACGGGAAAAGGGAGGGAGAAAAGGATCGTCGCGCGAGAAAAAACGTACGTAGAGCTGCGTCACCGCCATGTAGTTGAACGGCATCCACACGGGACCGCGCCAGTAGTTCTCGCCGGTGCCGTAAAACTCATCCCCCCGGCTCAGGCTGCGCAGGCCGTGGCCGCTCCAGAGCTCGTTCTCGTCGCCCATGAGGTCGAGCATCCGGCCCACCTTCGCGTCGTCCGGCCGGAGGAGGCCGACGAGGAAGGGGAAGAGCGAGATGTAGCCCTTGTGGCAGACGAGCTTGTTCTCCTCGAATTCGTCAATCGTCGCGTCGCAGAAGCAGCCGTCCTTCTCGGACCAGTGCAGGTCCACGAGGTTGCCCTCGATGCCCTCGAGGTTCTTGGCCAGCTCGGCCACGTCGCTCGTCAAGCCGATCGAGTCGGCAATGTTCATCAGCGACTTCGTCATGAGCCCGACCCACGACAGCAGGTCGACGTGCAGCTCGCCCGGGTGCGGCGGCTGCGCCCGAGGGTAGTCGTCGAGCCCGCTCGTGAGGCAGTGCGTCTCCGTCCGGCCTCGCCAGCGGTACACCTCCTTGGCCGAGCGCGCCTCCCGCTCGTACGACTTGACGTCGCCGCTTTGCGTCTTCCGGAACCAGTCGTACTGCCGTCGGAGAAGCGGGTACAGCTTCCGCACGTACTCCTCCCCGAGCTCGCTGATGTCCAGGTGGGCCGAGTGCAGCGTCTCGTCCTGCGACAGCTTCTCCTTCGGCGCCGGCCCGCTGCCGTTGGACTTGCGCAGGCGCTCCATGAAGTCCTCGATGACGAGGAAGAGCGTCGGCGGGTTGGCGTAGTGCGGATACTGCACCTGAAATTCCTCGGGCACCTTGCCCCGCGCTTCGTCGCCGAGGATCTGCTCCCGAGGGATCCAGCCGTCGGCGTCCATGGTGTTGTACCAGCTCTTGACGATCTCGAGCGCCAAGTCCATGTCCCAGTCGGCGATGGGCATCAGGTGGAACCCTTCGTCCCAGAGGAAGCCGCGGGGGAAGAAGGGCCGCGACGGGATGCTCGTGAAGAGCTCGAACGGTCCCTCGGCTTTCTGATGGCCGCGCGCCCGAGCCTCGGCCGCGTCGACCCAGAAATTCTCATCTTCCTCCTCGTACTCGGCCGCGTAGGAACGGTCGATCACCTGGTCGCCGTGGAAGTAGCCTACGCCGCCGAGGAGGTTGGAGAACATGCTCTTCCCGAACTGCTGGTACTTGGCCGCCTTGAAGGGGGCCTGGAAGTCGAAGACGGACGAGAAGCGCTCCCCGAACGACTCCGACGTCCGCTTGATTTCCCGCGTGACGTCCTTGGAGGTGATGTTCCTGCCCATCGAAGCCGACATGAAGACGAGGTCGAACTGGAAATCACCCTCAAACGTCTTCTGCACCATGTGCGTGTTGGCCCGCCCAGGCGTGTGGTTGATTCGGTACATTTGGGATGCCGGGGGCAGGTCCTCGCTGCCGTACGTTTCCTCGAAATGCTTGGCCGGCTTCTGCAGCTCTCGGTAGAGAAGGGGCCGAGCCTGCCAGAGCAGGTTGTTTGGGTACGTCTCGCTCGCCACCACCGTCGTGTCGAGGCGCTTCAGGAGCGTGGCCGGGTGGTCGCTCGTCGGGTGCTTCCCATTGCCCTTGGTGACGAGAATCTGATAGTTGCCGAGAGCCTCCGTCTTGCCATCCAACCTCACGTCCCCCTCGAAGCCGAACTCGGTGCCGGTGCCGATGACGTTGAGCTCGCCGGCCGCCTCCTGCGCAATGTACAAGTAGATGGCCGTCTTGTGGTCCTTGGCCGCGTTCTTCATGAGCTTTCCCTTGACTCGCACAGCCCAGCTGCCTCCGTGGTTGCCCCCTGGAATCTTGACGAGAGACGTCGTCATGTCGATCATGTTGGCGTCGTCGTGGATCGTCTGAACGCCGCCGTCTCGAGCATCGTACTCGTCCCAGCCGTAACCGTGCATGCCGTCGTTCTGCTCGCACGTGTAGCGTATACCTACGGCCCAGAGTCAGAGTCAGCAGGGCGAGCCTTTGGCTGGTGGAGGAAAGAAGTTGGACCACCTTCGTTTATGTCGGCATGGTTGTTGATGCGTCCCCACATGAGCACCGCCATGAGGCCTTGAGGCAGTCTGGGACGCATGCCAAAGTACAGGTTCGGCTTGTAAGGACCCCATAGCAGGCTCTGGTTGTTGAGTCGACCGATCTCGCTCGTCAAGATGGACTCGTCCCCGGCGGCAGTGACGCCTGCCGCCGTCGCCGCCGCCGCCGCCACCGCTATCAATCGGGCGAGCCTGGCCATTCTGCACCTGTTCTCTATCGACGCAGGATTCTCATGGGGACGGAAATAATACGCAAGAGAGAGGGAATGGAAGGGGCGGATGGAAGATGGGCGAAGGGAGCTTCCAAGATCCGGGTGTTGGGGCCACGTTGGTCCCGGTGAGCTGCGAAGGGAGCAAGCGGCAAGGCTGCCGAGAGGGACGAGCAGCTGGACCTTCCAGCGAACCGCGGGTGGTGCCTGTTTGTTCCTGGGGGGGCGTACTTGCGGCGAACCTCGATCGGCCAGCCAATGGCGAATTCACTCGCCACAGTTAGCGTTAGCCACATCTACCACTACCGATCCATCATCTCTCCACACTCCTCTGTACTTACACTTACAGTGCGTATTACTTAAGTAAGTACAGTGCTTAGTTGTACTTCAGAACTGTTAAGTTAAGTATTACATGCAAATACATGTGCACTCCTGTCTCGTTCAGCCTCACACGCAGCGGCACCACCATACACACATTCACTACAACAGGCATTCGATCCAGCACATTTTTCGACCGCCGGCATTCCCGCCTTCGCACCGCACCGCACCACAGTCCTCCGGGGACACCGCAGCCGGACCCCAGCACCTCAGCATGAGCGACCCCCGCCGTGGCCGCCGGCCAGACAGCCATCAAATGTGGGACGAATCCGAAGCCTTCGAACGGGAGAGACTGCCCGCACGGGAACCTAGAGACTCCAACTGGAGGGGATACCGCGCCGGCTCTCGGGAGAGAGCGGCGGGAGATCGATCTCCCGGTCGACGATACACAGATCGAGATGCTGATAGAGGCCGTGGCGGACGCGGAGACCGTGACCGTTACCGTGACCGTTACCGCGGCCGTGACGACGACGACCGAGATCGTGATCGTGATCGTGATCGTGCCAGGGGATGGGATCGTCGCGATGACCGGTTCGATCCTCGAGACCATCGCGACTATCGTCATCGAGGCGAAGACAAGGACTCCCCTCGTCGCCGCTCCGCCTCCCCCCCAAGTTCCCCCCCACCCGTTGTCGACCTGCCTTCGCGGTCTCGTCCACCAGACCAACAACAAACATCCCGTACCGTCGGCAACCGACCACGCAGCCCGTCGCCGCGCCGCCGCAAGCACAGCAGGACTCGCCACAATGGTCCGTCCTCGCCCGGCGATACCCTGGACGCCGCCGCCGACGAAGCCGACGCCGATGTCGACCCGGACGTTGCAGCCATGCAGGCCATGATGGGCTTCGGCGGATTCAGCTCCACCAAGGGCAAGATGGTCGCCGGCAACGATAGCGGTACTGTGCGCAAGGAGAAAAAATCAGAATATCGACAGTACATGAACCGACAGGGAGGCTTTAACAGGCCGCTGAGTCCATCGAGGTGAACGAAACCGAGGCCGCATAGCAGCATTGGCGTTGGATGGGACGAGCATGGTGGTGATTTGGACGGGCGAACCGCAGTTGGCAGCACTCATGATATCATAATGAAGAACAATCGCAATGGCCTACCTCCCTCCATGTTCCATCTCCCCGGATGCTACAACGCTCAGGTGGCATAACATGAGCATGCGTCGGTAGGCCGATGACGCGAGATGCATTCCATGGGAAGCCGCGGTACCAAGACATGATCGTTGCATGGCTCGACAAGGTGCTTCCGTTTTCCCACCTGGGCCTTGGCCACCAATGAATGTTCTCGCCAATTCTTGACCAGCTATTTCTTAGCACCTAATGTAACCTGCGGCTGATAAAACATTACCTACGGCAAGCGTCAAGTTCCGACGGCACTCGCTGACGCAAGCAAACGAGTTTCTTTACTCCTCCTGCAACCTCTCCTGCCCGTCCTCCTGCAGTGCCGCCTGCGTCGTCCTCGACGGCGGCTCGGCATCCTCGTCGCCACCCTGCCTCGCTCCCAGCTTATCCTCCTCCTCTTCATTCGCAGCATCCTCTTCCTCAATGGCAGGCGTATTCGTCGTGCCGTCCTCGGCCAAACCCTCCCTCGCACCAGCATCGTCCATCGCAGTGGACGTGGCCTTCTCCCTTCGGCTCCTTCGCAACCTTCGCTCCTCCTCGGCCGTTTGCCTCCTGGCCTGCCGCATGCTTTCCCTCCTGTCGGCATCGCTGCCATCCGCAGCCTCGCCGCCGCGCATGCCTTGCAGGAGGGCGGCCGCTCGGTCCGCGACATCATCCCCGCTTCCTTTCGGCGATGTCAGTGGGGGGCTGAGAAGCGCAGCCTCTTCACCCGGTCCCGTCTCTCCGCTCGGCAGATCGACCTCAATCTCGAGTGACTCGTCGACGTCTGGCATCTGTTGGCCTGATGCGACGCGAACTTGGTGTCGGTCCTTGAGGCGTGCACGCCGCCGTCGGTCTCGCTGATCCCGAGCCTGTGGTGCCGCCGCTCGAAGCTTCTCGAGGAGCGAGTCCATGGCACCCGTGCTCGTGGCCGAGGCCGGCCCTCCGTCAACGAGCGTCGCCGCCTTCTGCTGCGCATGCTTCCGCTTCATCGATGCCTCGTTGCGCCGCTTCGTCTCCTCCAGCTGCACGTTCTTCTCCCGCGACTTCTTCCATTCGCTCAGGAAGGTGGCGAGCTTGAAGAAAAAGTCCCGGCGGGCATTCTCATCCGTCGGGTCCTCGCCGTAAAAGACCATGATGTCCTTGTACGTCCGCGTCATCTCTTCCAGGTACAGCTCCATCTGGTCCGCCTTCCTCCGCGCATCCTTCATGCACCGCTGTACCACCAGGCTCACGCGATCCTGCGGGTGAAACTTCTTCGGGTCGCTCAGGTTGCCGGAGTCGAGCGACATCTGAACGTTTCGCACATTTTCCACGTACTTTTTCGCGTCCGTGTTCAGCTGCTCGACGTTGACCTTTTGCACCGCCAAGACGCCGGCGATGTCGTTGACGAATCCCTCCCACTCGGGGTACTGGTTTCGCACGATCCGTTCGACGAGGTCGGCCAGCGTCGACTCGTTCTTGTCGTCCTTCACCATGCCCAGTCGAGCCAACGAGCTGAGCTTGAAGCCGCGCGCCTGCTTGTTCGCGTCGTTCATGTAGTTGCCAATGTCCAGAATGAGGCCGAGAACGTTCATGAGCGACACCGAGTCTCTGAGGCTCTCCGACACCGTCACAACCTGGCGCATCCGTTCGCTGAGCTCTTCGTAGTCGGCCTCGAAGCTTCGCGTCAGCATCAGGGCCCTGCATCTGCTCTTCCAGTAGTGGTGAAGCTCAAAGGCGGTGAACAGGTAGATCTGGTCCTGGCGCGTGAGGTCGGCCGGATCCAATTCCCTAGTTTGGCCACCGGCTTCCGGTCCCGTCAGATCTTTGCTATAGGGGGCCATCTGCTTGGCAGTGTTGTCCGAGATGTTGCACAAGTCCTCCTTCTGCAGGAATTCCATGACGACCGGGTTGTCCAGCACGGTCTGGTCGCAGTGAATAATCATTTGCACAATCTTCTCGACCGAGTGCTGAGAGAACTTGGCAAAGGCGATTTCTGACAAGGGTTAGCCACAGGGGGTCGAATCCTCGAGGGTGAGTATGCGCCCTTACCGTAAGCCTTGCGGAGGTCGGCGGAGATGATTTGCCTCTTGTCGCTCTTCTTCGAGACCCCAGCGCCGATCTGCTTGATCTCCTTGGCTTTGAACAGCTTCTCGACCTCGTCCAGGATTCCCTTGCGGTTGAGCTCGTGATACTTCTCCTCTCGCTCCTCGGGGGTAGGAGTATGCGCCGCCCAGTGGCTGGTTTCGGGTGTGTCGACCTTGTCCCAGTGCAACGCCTTGAGCTTTTTCTTGGGCCTGACACCAGGCATGCCGATGCCGGGAGAGGAGGTGAACGTGGTCGGCGGCGACAAGAAACCGCCAGACATGGACCCTGGCATGGGCGGAGGTGGTGGCGGCGGCATGCCCAATGCACCCGGCGTACCCGGCATCGGAGGCGGTGGAGGCGGAGGTGGCGGGCCACCCGGCAACATGCCGGGCATCGGGGGGGGCGGAGGCGGAGGAGGCGGCGGGGGTGCACCGGGAATCTGGCCTGATGGAGGCGCAGGCGGCGGAGGCGGCGGCGCGGCGGCTGCCCCGGTTGGGTCGGTGACCTGAACCTTAGGTGTGTCGCCATCCGCCGGGGCATCGGGCATGCCGGATTCCATGCTTGGGTGCGACGGCCCCGTCGTCACGCCGTCGCCCTCCTCCGAGGCGCCTCCCTCGTACTTCTTCACCTTGGAGCCGATCTCGCTGACCAAGCCGGCTTGTTGCTTCGGATCGATGACGGGTCGCTTCATCTCCACGATCCGCGGGCGCTCGTAGATGACGCCATCCTCGAGCTCCGTGTTTTCGCCCCCCTCCGTGATGCCCTCGTCGTCGAGATCCTTCAGGGGGTTGATCGGCTTTCGCATAATCCTCGACGGACGATTCAGGCTGCCAAGCATACTATTGGTGAAATCTCGAGGCGGGGTGCCGCCGCCGGGGGGGGTTCCGGGGATGTCGTCCTCCATCTCCTCCCGAAGCGCGCGCAGGCGATCTGAAGGCCCGGTCGCCTCGCCCCAGACTCTGCCCTCGAGCTTGTACTGAGTCTTCTGCCGCTCGAGCTGCATCTGGAGGCGGTCCATGAGTTGGTCCCGGTCGAGGATGCCCTTCATCTGCTCGGCGGTCCCCTTGCTGCCCTTGGCGGCGTTGGATGCGGCAATGTCCTGCGCATCTCGGAGCATGAGGTAGAGCTCTCTCGTTTCCAGCTCGTTCCTCTGCGCTTCCTTGGCCCTCGCCGTCTGGATGCTGTCGAGTTCCGTCTTGAGGCCGTCCGCTTGACGCTTCTGAGCATCGATGAAGCGGGCTTGCTCGTCAAGCTGCTTCTGCATCTTGGCGACCAGACCGTTCGCTCCGAGCTCGAGCCGGGCTCGCACCTCGTCGCGCTCAGCCATGGCGGCCTCGGCGATCTGGCGCGACTCGAGTGCCTCATCCTGCGCCTGCCGGGCTTCCGAATCGGTATGCAGCTTGTCGAGGAGGCTCTGGACGGTAAAGTTCAGGCTCTGCTTGAGATCCATGTTGGGCAGGCGACGGTCCATGGCGACGTAGCTGAGCATGGAATCGACAAGCTGGAACATGCGCAGCCGCTCTTCGCCGTCGTTGGCGCGGATGAGCATGAGGTGCTGGAGGGCGGAAATGAAGTAGTCCTGCGCCCTGCTGCCGTGGATCCGCTGCTGGATGGCATCGACAATCTGGACGGGGTCATTCAGGTCCTTCATGTCGCTCTCGACATTGTCCTTGACGCTGCTGCTTTCCCTCTCAAGCATATCCTCATAGTCGATAGCTTCGTTGGTGCGGTAGCGCTCGATCTGCTTGTCGAGGAGGTCGTACTGGAAGCCTTCCATCTTGGTGAGAACGCGCTTGATGCCGCAGGCGGTGAACTGAGCCCGGATGTGGACGCGGAGCTGCAGGTCTCGCTCGGGAGAGTCGACGATCATGTTGATGAGCATGAGCGTCGTGACGGCGTATTCCATGAGCAGGTTCTCCATGCCGATGCCGCCGGTGCGGAGCTCCTCGCTGGCGCCGACGAGGCTGCCCATCTTGCCGCGACCGTCGACGGTGACCTCGACGAGGCGCATCCAGGCGTCGAACCTGCCGTTCTCGCCCGACTGGGCCTTGACATCGTCCAGGGCTTGGATGACCTTGAGGTGGCCTTCGCCGTTCCGGCCCCAGGTGCAGAGGAAGGTGAGGATTTCGCTGACGAGCTTTCTCGTCGTGAGCCGTGCGGAAATCAGGGAGGTGGCGAGGGCCAGGAGGACCTTGGACTGCATGAGGGCGTCGTCGGCGCCAAACTTGTTATTCATGAGCGCCTTGAGGCACTTGATGATGTCGTACTCGCGGTCCAGGTTCCTCTCCGCCTTGGGGTTTTCCTGGGCCGGCCCGCTGGCCGTTTTCCGGTTGAGCTTCAGGAGCAGGGTGACGAGGGCGACCTGGCCCTGGCATTCGACGAAGCGCTTCACCCAGCCGATCTGCTGGGTCCTGAGGTTGACCTCGAGGCTGCCCATGCCCTTGGAGTCGAGCTTGTCTTCCATGACCCTCCTCACGTACCACTCGGGCGTTCCCTCCTCGTCCGAGTAGGTGGTCACGTCGGGGGCGGCGTACTGGTTCGCTCGTGCCGTGAGCCGTCGCTTCTGCTCCCCTTGCCATTCCGTCAGGCGATCCTGGTGCAGGAGAGTCCACTTCTTCTGGGGCGGGTAGGCCATCATTTGGCGCCTCGCTTGCTCGGGGAGGTTATGCCAGCCTCGCTTCTGCATGAGCTGGAGGAACATCTGCTCCACGACGTTGTCATCGTCTGGTTTGGGAAAGTAGAAGCCATCGTGGGAGCCGGGGGGGGCGCCGGCGCCAGAGAACTTGGTCAAGCGGCTCGAGTCTCGGTAGGATTGAGGAGGGCCGTGCAGGCTCGGGGACGATGGTGAGCTTATGGTCATCTGCGACGAGCGCGCCGAGGCCACGTCTCGATGAGACGGGTTGCCCGTGTACACGCTGAGGGTGTCCCCCGAGGCGCGGCCGTTTGGGGGCGTGTAGGAATCGTAACGCGAGCCGTTCGTCGTGCTCGAGACGCTACCACGGGGCGGACCCCATTGTTGGTACTGGGTATGACGCCCCGTCGAGGCCATGGTGAGGCCGGCGCCCGGGACGGACCGCGATGGCAAGGAGGCATGGGATCCTGCGTGCATGGTGGACGTATCAACGGTAGGGTACTGATGGAAATCGCCTTTGCTTAGCTGATGCGGCAGCGGATCGCGACGGGGGGGCATGTGGTCGGGCTTCGGCAGATAGTCGACGGAAATGGGCGACCTCGAACCTGCGGGGATGCTGTCGTAAGGAATGGACGCCATCACTCCTGCCATCATGTTGATCCCGGGGTCCGGGGTCGCAGGTAGGTCGATGGATGCGGCGGACGAGTCTCGCTTGTGACGCGAGGAGCGCGAGCTCATGGTGCTGGCGGCATCGAGGTGGTCGACGTCGACGGTTCGACGATCTTTGTTCTTATTCCTCGAGAAGAGGGATCGTCCGGCCGACGACGACTGCCTCGGCTTGTCGGCGGATGACATGGTCGACAAGGACGGCGCCGAGGACGCGTTCGGAACAGCTAGGGGCAGTGTTGGATAGAGTGCTGGCTCAAGGCCGGTCGCATCATGGGGGTCGTGGCCGGCAATCAAGGTCTGGTCGACAGGGACACACACCGCTGGTCAGTGGTCCGGCTGACCGACCAGGTCCTGGCCGCGCCGACTTGGCCGACGGCGGCTTCGAAGATTCGGAAGGGGGTGGGCGGGAAGGTGAGGGGGGATGGGAGTGGGCGTGGGGAATATCTGTTCGAATGGCTTGGGCGACGCTCCTGGCAGGTCGAGATCGGGATCGGGATCGAGACCGTCACCTGCTGCTGAAGTGACAAACGCGCCGAAACAGCTGCCGGCGGCCGGTCACGGCTTCGTCTGCTACGAGGCTGCAAGGGAGGCTGTCTTGCTGTCTTCGGCCGGTCGTCGTTGCGGTCGGATAGTTTGATGACGGACGTGGGTGAAGCGAGTGTCCCGTGTCCAATGAAGCACCGTGCGGCATGGACGGTTGGCGGTTGGCGATTGGTGGTTGGCTGTTGGAGGTTGGTGGTTGGTGCCGTGCGTAAACACTGTGCGCTGTGCTCTGCTGTGCGCTGTGCTGTACTGTGCGGTGCTGTTTACTGATTATCGATGGAACGACTGAGAGAAGAATGCGGAGAGTTCCGTGCCAGGTGCCAGGCGTTGTACCATGCCCCTGAAGAGCCGGTGACAGGGGGGCCCTTCTGTCCGCCTCTTGGCTAGAGCAAAGCGACCTCTTAGTGGCCGTACCAGTACCGCCCTCTCGAGCGCCCCTGCTTTTGTGATCGGCGCAGAAGGGTGTGCGGCGCCATGAACCATGGACTTACTGCGCTGCACGGAGTATTACACCTACTCTGAACATGCAGCAGCTAACTACTAGGTAAGTACTGCCTAGTTGTAGTGCCTAGTACCTAAGTAGGTGGGTTCCTGGGACTGTTATCGCGACGGGGCAGACAAGCCGTACCAATACCAAGTTCATGTGCAGTACTGTACAGTACTGTATGATGTGCCTACCTAATAGGTACCTAGTACCTAGGCATTAAGATCCTAATAATGCAAGTATATCTTGGTAGAAACTACTGACAACCCGGTGCTGATAGTGATTACAGCAAGGTAGCACTAATGAAGGCCTACCGCACCCTGCAGAATAGGAGTTGCAGCCAGTGAGCTACAAGTACAGCCACTACTAGGTAAAGGTGCCTACACCTACAAGACTCCGCAGGTACGTATCCTCAAAAGGCAAATACAGCATTATGCTCGCAGAATATTCATTGTAATACCGGCTGGTTCTCCGTCACATCCTCACAATCAGGCCACACCACCAAACCACCAGGCACCTAGTAATGTACTCTTTCATAGCTCATGGCTTCAACTCCACATGGCCATAAGTACGGTCTTATCACACAATGTAATTTCCGGCAGCGTGGCGGTGGTAGGCTGCGTAATGTAGTAATTTCTAAGTGTAATTAGTACTTAAGTTCTGTACTCTGCTGTACGTGTCAGTAGCAATTTGCGGAGTAGCAATTTGCGGAGTAAGTACTGTACTTGTGAAGGTGCCTACACATACTCCGTACCTAGTATACAGTACATATACAGGTACTGTAGGTGTACAGTACACATACAGAACATGAGGACTCATACATGTACATTGTAAAGACGCAAGTGTTCTAATGTACCATGTTTTAGTAGTACCGGTCAACAAGGAATTCATCAACGAGACGAGCAGCTATGCCAATGCCAATCCAATATCGAGCCCGTGCCCGTGGAGCTCCCGAAACGCAGAGTCAATCGGCTGTGCGATGTTCATTCGACGCGACGACGATCAAACCCCACTGCCGACATAAGCGATAAGCAATCACCACCACACCACCACACCACCACCAACACAACCACCACACCACACAACTTCATCGATCGTGATTGGCGAGCAGCATTATACATGGAAAGAAGAAGCGCCATTGGGTCATTCGTACACTACCTGTACATGCTACTACAATAAGTAAAGTAGAATCGCCCTTCAAGATTGAAGTACTCCTGAACCCATGAAAGCCATGAGCAATGCGT
The DNA here is from genome assembly GCF_001625195.1 of Drechmeria coniospora. Classification (NCBI taxonomy): domain Eukaryota; kingdom Fungi; phylum Ascomycota; class Sordariomycetes; order Hypocreales; family Ophiocordycipitaceae; genus Drechmeria; species Drechmeria coniospora. Next base: position 10,430,331 of record NC_054389.1, on the reverse strand, counting down.
TGTCCACTCTCGGATCCCACGTCTCGCGTCAGCGCAACACAAGCTGAGCCTACTGTACGTACAACTATGAATGCAAGAAGGATTCAGCACAGTCTCCTCCGCGAATGGCTCTTCTGACTTCTGGCATTCGAGCCATCGACGCTCCCACCGTTAGAAGGCGCCGATGAAACGCAGGCCTGCAACAAGCACGGGTGAATGTTGAGTCCTGGGCCTGTTGGGCGTCAGGGCGTCAGGGCGCTGGACTGGCGGTCACCTGAAAGTACCTAGTACCTGGTGGGTGTGCTTACATGTTGATACGGTGCACGGTGAACGGTGTACACGTACTAACCTACACCTAGGTACTAGGTTAGTACCTAGTAGTAGTATTACACCTTCTGGCAGGTAGCTCTAGTGCGCTGACGGTTACTAGTAATTACTGCCACGGGGCGCGGTATACTGTCAAGTACAGCATGTATTACTCCGTACTCAGGACAGGTATTGCACAAGTACATCAAGGCACCGATACGGGCACCAACGCCTTGAACGTAGAGTAGTACTAGGTACCTAGTATAAGTAAGTACAGAGTACTTACATGTACAAACACCTTGGCAGAGGGCCGCGCCTTGGCACCACCCTCAACACCATCTTGGCACCATCACCAGCTTGGCACCACCAGCCTTTTCCAGCCCTCAACCTCTGCCCAGAGTTGTCGGCGGCTGCCGTCCTGCTCCCCTTTCCCGGACTCCCTCGTCAAAGGCTGGTGTCCAAGAAATACCCAGCTTCGAGGGGCTGGCCGTGGCCATCCATCATCCATCATGGCCTCCAGCTACCTGACCTTCATCAAGGTATCATCCCCCCTCCCCCTCGTTCCGCGATCCACCACCGCCCGTCGCCTCTCCATCTACGTGTCTCCATGGCCGATACTAGGCGTGAATGCCACCCGTCATTCTAACAAGGCTGCTTCCAGACGCTCTTCGTGCCCGCCATCATCTCCCTCGTCGTCTTCCTCGCCCTGACATTTGTCCTGGTCCCCTTCTGGCGCCGCTACCGCAGCCGTTACAGTCAGTACCTGCCCCTCGACACCATCTCCAACCATACGACGTCCCTGCGCCATCGCATCATGGGCCGCTTCACCACATTCACGCCACTCTCCACCTTCCTCAGCGGTCGCTTTCCCGCCGGCGTCGTCCCCGGAAGCTCCGTCCTCGGCTCCGCTTCTCCGACCGACGGCGAAACCGGTGACGAGGACGGCGAGGAGTTGGAAGATGTCGATGAGGAGACGTGGCGGGCCATAGATTGGCGTGTGTCATCCATCCGGCCCGATCTATCGACGCGGCTAGGTCGAGAGTAGGTCTTGGGACACTTCCCCGCTGGTACTTGCCTGCCTGACTGACGGACGAGCAGACTAGAGGCAGGCTTCATGGACGATAGCGACGAAGGTGATGATGACCATGACGGGCGTCGCCGGCCATAGCCATGATGAAGGAGAATCACAAATTCCAGCAAAGCCATCCCCTCTCATTCAATACATCTGGCGTGCAAGCATACCGCGGCTTCATCGCCGTCGTTTCCCCCATCCTCTGCATCCGTCTCGCGTTGGATTTCCCTCCATCCCACACGCTAACTCTTACGTATTCATCTGCGTGCATATGCATACCAAGAAGCTCTCGAAGAAACACCTCCACCATCGCTGGTTCGAAATCGTTGTTGGATCCTAGACCAAACACCTTGCACAACCTACCTTCGCCTCCTCTACTCGGATGGGGCCGGCGACTCGGGCCCAGCCTCCTCAATGACGGTGCGCCACCACTTGGTTATCAAACCACGATGCCTGATATAAGTCGAGCCCCCTCTCTTCCCGCCGCGATATATGCTTCTACCCCCAGCTTCGACCGGCGTAGCACATCAGTGGGTTGCAGAGTCCAGCGCATGAAGAGCCCCGACCTGCACCAGCACCCTCTCGTCACATCGCCATCCACAAGGATATTCGGCAGTTTCAGTGGCAGGCAGCTGGCCTATTCACCTTCCGCCACTCTTCTCTCTTGCTCGTGCTAGTTTGGGGGTCTGGTCATTCACATTCATCGACGACGACGAGCGGCTTTCTCCTCTGCATTTCGTCTGCATTTCCTTTGCCGAATTTGGAATCATTTTGGGAGGGGGCTGCTGAGAATGGCTGAGAATGGAAGAGAATGGAAGCTATGTAATCCAAACGCCATCATGGTAACGGTACAGTCCGGTCTGAACCCCAGCAGCCGTGACAACTCGTCCATCACACCGTGATGCTGTGACGTTGGTCATGGGATATGGCCATTGTCATGTACCCACATAGAAGGGGGCGGTTGGATGCGGTATCTTTTTGTGGTATCCATAGTATTGAGAGTACTTGTATTAGGGAGCTACCACTTGTACAACCACGCTCTCGGCCAAACGTCACATCCCCAACCAGCTGCACCTTCGCCGCCTGTTCGTCAGCGCCCACTTTCACACTTCCACTCAATCTCGCCTTCATCGCCACCCAGCCAAATGCGCTTTCGCCATGCGGTTCCGCACCGAATTGAAAAATATTCGCACGTTTGCAAGTATGCACTTCCGATATTCCAGCTTCTACCCCCATCTTTTCACCTGCATGTCTCGAGTTCCCAGCTACACGTCACATGGTCGCTGCTTCTAGCACCATCCATACATCCAAACATCTATCCGTTCGCTCCATCAAACCGAGAGCTAACCGTGCCCCGAGAACTCACCGCGGCGCTCGCGAGCTTGGAAAAGATTGCGTGGGTTCGCCTCAGCGATGACACGGCCCGCTTCACCGTCATCCCCGACATGGGGTCCCAAGTCTGGGCGTAAGTTTGCCCGTGCTGCTGGCCCCGGGCTGCACCCATGGTGACGCGCGCCCTTGCAGCTCCATCGCCATGGACCTCATCTTCGACGGTCACATCATCCAGTCCGCCGAAGCATCCAACACCATCAACCTCGAGCTCCCCCTCCAACCCCTCCAGCGAGCCCTCCGATCCGCCCTCAACAGCATCTCTGCGACGCTGCGTCTTACGAAGAAGGATGGCCTGCCCATCCTCTCCATGACCATCACCACCACGACGTCGAATGCGGCAGCCAAGTCCGCCCCCGCCGCTGCCGCCCCCGCCGTCACCGCCAGTGATGACCCCTTCGCTGACGACGACGACGACGACGGCTTCTTCCAGCCCGAGCATCTCGAAACGTCGCTGCGGAGGGAGCATGAGAAGATCATCACCCAGGACATTCCCGTCCGGGTCCTCCACCCAGAGACGGTCGAGATGATCATGCAGCCCAAGGTGCGAGAACCGGACGTCCACATTCAGCTGCCGCCGCTGCTGCAACTGAAAGCCATATCGGACCGCTTCACGAAGCTCGCCCTTGCGTCTGGTGCTGCCAACAGGTCACCGAAGCTGGAGATCAGCGCCAACATGCACGGCAGTTTACGTCTTCGCATCACCACCGACACCATCGACATCGCCAGCGTCTGGTCCGACTTGGAGAACCCGGAGCTTGATCCCGCCCAGCTCGATAGGCCGCTCGAGCAGCACCCTAGCACCAAGTTCCGCGACGCCGGTCCGGGCCGTTGGGCCACAGTACGCGTCGACGGAAAAGACTGGAGCAGGGTGCTCAGTGTGGGGAGGCTCGAAGGCAGAGTCATTGCCTGCTTCGCAGACGACCATGCCCTGATATTATACGTCTACGTGCCACATTACGATGATTCCTCGACGGAGGACTCTGTCGTCACCGTAAGTTCATCTCTGTCGCAAGAGATCTTGTATCTAACTAGCCCCAGTACTACGTCCAATCCTACAGCGTTTGATGTTGAATTATCACGGCGTTTTTGTCATTGAAATCGGGGACATCTGTGATGGCGTTGCGCTACACTGGGAAAGGGGTAAGTAAAAGGCAGCGAGCATATGGGAACCGGCATTGCATGGAAGGCGTTGGTGGTTTGTTTCGTGTCCCCCCATGTATTGTCATGTACCACCTACTGGCGAGGTGGAATTAAGTTTATTGAACCTGATTCTCAGCCTTCGTTCACTGGCTTATCCCCAGCGACTCGATGATTACTCGTTTTTCTGCTGCATAATTCTAATTTCTATCGTACAACCGTTCACCGGCGGCGTCATAGAAACCTCGTACACGCATGCCAATGAAGAATACAAAGCATCAAGAATCCCGTGTATCAGCCCATTGGCGAGCGAGTCTCACCATGTTGGTGTCATCTTTCCCATCCTCATTTCGCCATCACATCGACATACCGGCCACTCTTTCGTGGCTTTTTCTGTCCCGGCTTCCGCGCGCCGGGGGGGCCCAGCAGATCGTCGATGCTGCTGGCGTTGCTCATGCTTGTAGCCGGTCTGCTAGGAGGTGTGGGTCCCGCAGCAAGGAGACCCGGAGTCGATACCGACCGACTCAGCGGGGGGGGGCCAAGACTCTCCTGAGATGATTCGGGCGCAGGAGTATGAGTCAGTCGTGGAGGTCCAGTGGGAGGAGGCACGCTCATACGCCCGCTTGCTGGTGGAGGAGGCATGGAGGAATCCGGCGCCGGGGTGCCGCTGGCGGACCGAGATTTGGCCTTTGGCGGCGGCGGTGTGCTCTTCTTGGCTTCCGTATTCTCCGCGCCGGGCTTCTTGTTGATCCAGCGCTTGAGATCGGGATCGTATACGAAACTGCTCGTTTCGCCCAGCTTGGCACGGATCGGCTTGTTTGATGGAGCCTCCCCAATGTTGGCATTCTCCTTCTTGGCTCCGAACCAGCTAGAGAAGCCCCATCCCTTTTTGTTTGCTTGTTGCGCAGCAGCTCGCTTGGCTGTTCCAAGTGTCAGTCCCATGAGCCGTGTTCGTACGGGCGATGAACAATACGTACCATCTTCTTCGGCCGCTTTCCGGAACATCTCTTCGTTCTCCTTATCCTTGTCGGACTTTGACTTCCCTTGTTCTTTCAAGGCAGGGATATCATCCTCGTCGTCATCCATGAAGCTCTTTTTCTTCGGCTTTGGCGCCTCGTCGTCGTCCTCGCCTTCAGACTCCAAGTCAGGCTGGTATGATGGAGGCTCGTAACCGTAGGTCTGGGATGATGGTGGCTCGTAACCGTATGTTTGGGATGATGGTGGCTTGTATTCACCACTTTCAGGCTCCTCCGGCTGTCCAGAGTCCTCTTCGACGGGGGAGACAATAGCGAGGGGTTTGCTCTCGAATGCAGAGGGCTGATACCCGTACATTGACGTGTTCGCGTTGTCTTGCGCTTGTCCAAGCTGGGCGTAAATGCTCGGTGACTCTTGGAGCCCAGAAGGCCGGTGGCCTGCCGGGGGTGGCTTGGCGAAATCCGTCGGCGGGCTGCGCATAAGCGGCGTCGATTCGGACCGGGCAAGAACGTGGCTGGAGCGCTGTGCTGCATGCCCCGTGGGCGCATAGCTGTTGCTGTGTGGTAGGGAAGGGCTGGTGCCGGGGTAGCCAGGTTCGTATGGGTTGGGAGCGTACTCATTCGACTGCCGTCCGGCGGAGGTCCGGGTAGGCAGTTGTTGAGCGGCAGACGAAGCGTAGGGGTTTGCCGAGCCGGAAGCGGGAGTAGCAACGGGGGCATACTTGGATGCTGCTGCAGAACTCAGAGGAGGAGCCGCGCTTGCAGCATAACCTGACGTTGCTGCCCCAAACATCTCAAAGTTCGACGTTGATGGCGAGCGGCTCAGATTTGGCGACGAAGTGACTCTGGCGAACGGCCCGCTCGCGTCTCCGGCGAGACCGTTGCCGCCATTTTCGCCCTCGTCTCCGGCCACAAATTTGTTAAACCGGTTCCAAACGCTGTCCGAGACTTTGTTCATGCTTGGTTTCGACATCCACGAGGAAGAAATCTCCTTGGGAGCTTGCTTGAGCCTGGTCGTGAAGTCTTCAACAGCTGCTTCGAGGACGATGTGGTGGTACGGCGATCGCCGCGTCTGGGAAGCGATGGCGGAGGTGATAGCATCGCAGTACTGCAACGCCTTGTCTCGATACCCGAATTCGGCAAGGGTGACGGCATGCTGCAGCTTGTAAGCGGCAAGATGGGGCGCACCCGCGGCCGCGGCGGAACCAGGGCCGAGAGAGAGGCCGTACTCATAGACCTCGCTGAGTTGCAGTGCTTCCGTTTCTTTGGAAAACTGATCCGCCTGCGTCCTGTGATCGGATCCGAGCAGCACGAAGTCCACATTAGGGTCCTCTAGGCCGCCGAATACCGATAGGTTCCTGCTGAACATGAAGCAGATCTGCGACGCTTCCGCCCGTCCGTAGCTCGACAGTAGCTTTCCGAGAGCGTTCAGGCCTCGGACATCGTCAGGACTGCGATTGCTTAGAATCAGCGTCAGCGTCTCTCGCCACTTATCCAGGCCCCCAATCGCATCCGTCGCCGGTCCCGATGTGGATTCCTTGGAAACAAGCTGAAGACCGGCTCGTGCATGCACGGGGACAAGCTCGTCGACGCAATCGTCGTAGTTGCCCGACAGAACCTTGTAGAAAGCGCCGATGGATTCGTTGCTGCAGCCAGGGTAGTTGACCTCCTTTCGCACAAATTCCTGCGCAACACGCTTGTATAGCTCGGGCGAGATTGTGTGCGAGATCAGCATGGCATGACCCCAGAGGCGTTTGTCCACTGCAGACCAAACAGCAGCCTCGCCGTTGCCCTTCAGGAGACTATGCCGAATCCCTTCCATTACCCCCGCATCGATACCGTCTGCCTGCATCGCAGGCGTAGGACCAGCCTGCGCAGCAAATCCTGCAGCATTCGGGAACATCGCATCCGGATCAGCAGCAGGCGTCGTCACCGTACCGGGTTGAAGGACATCCCGAACAGCCTTCTCCACCGCAGCGGAGCCCTCCAAGGTTCCATCGAACTCGACAAAGATTCGCAGCAACTTCCAGAGGAGAAGGCGCTCGATGCCGCGCTTAGCCTCAAGCGAGAGTTGGGGGTGGAAAGAGATGTCGGGCACATCCTTCTCCTGAGCGTCGATGGCCGTTGCTAGCCACGTGAGGGCTTCCTTCTTCTTCGACTTGCCACGCAAGGGACCGGGGAACTTGGCCAGGCGATCCTGGAGCGGCTCGATATCTTTAATATGATGCAGCTTCACCTCGCCGGGAGCCCGCACCATGGTCGGTGTAGAATGATTCATGGCATACCGCGGGATGCTCTTCGGGAACGTCGTAACCACAGTGCCACCAACACCCCAGGCAAAAAGAGGAGCGCCCTTCCATCGCTCAAGCGGATCCTGCTCTCGGCCATCCGTCGGCGGGACCATGTCCATTGTCAGCGACTGGCCGCGAGGCCTCGCTGCCGGAGCATAGTACTGCTGAGGCATCCTCGGCGGGACCGGCGCAGCTGAGGAATGAGCGGATGAATGAGCGGACGAGGGGCGAGGACCAGCTTCAGTTGGCCTATACTGTCGACTGCTGTGCATTGTACTAGGCGATTGAGTCGATGCACGCGCTGGCGGCACAAACCCTGGCTGGGTAGCGGGAGGAATCTGAGGAGCATAGTACGATATGGCCCTCTTCGGCGGCGACAGAGCTGATTGAGCAAAGTTGTTGGAGGGAAGTGGTGGCGACTGCTGGGCTGCCAAGGGAGAAAGCGGTCTGAACTTTGGGGGAATGTTCAGAGGCGCTGTTGGATGGGTGGTGCCAAAGGACCTCCTGGTCAGAGACTCGTCGTCCCGTTCCTCTTCCTCGTCTACCTCGCGCGTAGGCGGGAGCGAAGGAACACGAGTCAGCCTAGGTTCGAAGGAGGCGCTTGAGCGACGTTGCATCTCGCCGTTGGGAGGATGCGTTGCACCGTGCGGTTTGTCACCGCCGGGCTCGATATGAGCTAAAGGGCTGGATGTCCTCGGCAGATGAGGCGTGATGGTATTAGGGCTGTACAAGCTGCCCGACCGAGATGACGGCGGAGCAGGGGAATAGCGCGATGCAGAGGTTGGCGGTGCATGCTGAGGGCTTGCAAGAGCCGGAGAGTATCGTGAGGCTTGAGCGGGCGGGGGTGGCAAAGGGACCATCGAGGATTGAAGTGCCGCGTAAGGGCTGGCCCTCTCTGGCGCGACGAGATTCGCAACAGGAACCGCAGCCGGTGGTTGCGAAGGAAGGCTTGCAGGTGGTGGTGGAGGTGCGAAATCCCTTGGAGGGGGCAACGACGGCGGTTGTTGCGCAGTCGGAACATACTGGCTGGGGAGCTGCGCCGGATTGCTCTGCCTCGAGGCCGGGCGTGGTTTCGCTGCCATGGGCAGATCCTCAAAGAAACTGCTGTGGCCACGGAGCGCAGGCGCAGATGACTTCTGGTTCAGGGAGGGCTGCCCGGCTGGACGGACAGCAGCAGGCGGTGGACCGGCCGACGGTGAGCGGCCTACGGGGAAAGTCGCGGCACTTATTGGAGGCGGAGGGGTTTGCCCTTGCGACTGCTGTGACAAACTTGATCGCTTTCGCGGCCGGACAAGGTTAGGCATCAACTCCGTGGGGAGGTCGTACGGAGATGAATAGCCGCCCTTGGACTTGTCCGCGAAGCTCTGGGCCTTGGCAGGCTCCGGCTGCGGCGCAGCAGGCTGGCTGTACTGCGTGGGCGGACTGAACGGTGGGAGCGCAGGCTGCTGATACGGGCTCTGCGCAGCGAGGGCAGCTGGCGTGATGAATGTGGAAGCTACCTGCGGGGAGGGGCTGGCTGGGACGTATCGTTTCGGATCAACAGGCTGTCTGGGGGACACGACCGGTACAGGCTGAGGCATGGCGTCCGTGTCATCTTCCAGCAGGCCTTCATCGTCACTTCCAAGGAAGGCAGATGGATCGAACTCCTTGGGCTCGGCGGCTGCATCATCGACGAGAAAGTCGTCATCGTCGCCGTCACCGGCAAAGGCCTCCTCCCATTTGGTAGCAATATCTTCAGTGGGAGGCTCGTTGTTAGTCTGGCTGCCTGCAGCATCCGCCACAGCCAGCCCCGTGTCGGCAATTCTTGGGGCTTCGAAATTACCAGCTTTCTCTTCCAGAGGTGGCTTGCTAAAAGAACTTGAGGGTGGGAGAGTAGACGTTTGCTCGAGGGGTGGGTTCACGCTGATGTCCGCATGTGTCCCCGGCGTCTGAATTTGGGAAAAGAAGTCGTCGTCGTTGTCATCCTTGGTAAACGAGGCATCGAGAGAACTAACCCTGTTGGACTGCCCAGCAGTCTCTGCAATATCGGATCGAGGAATCAAGTGGAGTCCTTCCTCATCCCGGACCTCCGAGACTTGGGCTTGAGAGTACTGCATCTCCCTGCTCAGGGATTGACAAGTATCCAGGCCCAAACCCACCAGCGCCGGTGTCACCTCCGGCTCAACTTGTTGCGTGCCGCTTGTCATATTGCGATCTGTTCCATGTTCGGCTTTTCTTTTCGTCTCGTCTAAAATTTCCAATGTTTTTGTCGGCATGGGAGGTTGCTCTTTACGCTCCCCGAGGTTTGCAACCGGAGGTGAGGCGACAGGGTTAGGGCGTGTTTGGTCCGAGGGAGGTACGCGGCTGGACGGGTCGACTTGTGTCCGCTGCAAGTTCCATTCTGCATCATCATCGTCGGCGAAGCTAATCTCGTGTGACACCGTTCGGGCAAACGACATGGAGCTCGAGTGCTGCGCGCTGGTCGTCGGTCCGCCGGTCGTCGATCCACTCGCTATCAGCACATCAGCCGTCGGCTGATTCCCATCTTCGCCGCCGGCTTGCAATGGCATTTCCGGCTTTTCGGTCTCATGCGTATCAGGTCCCCCAGGTAACTTGGGTTCCCCAACAGCATGATCGTGTTCCTTTTTTAACCACGCATCTTGATTCGAGTTCTCATCCGTGAGCGGTGCTTGATCCTTCGAAGCCAACCAGCCAGCATCGAAGTGCTCATTTTCATCTCTGGAAAACCAAGCATCATCTCCATTTTGGATCGGAGCCTCGACCGTTCGGGGCGCATGTTCCTCTGAAGTCGGTATGGCATTGTCGACATGATCATCTCCAGCTCCCACTTCGTCTGAAGAAAGTGCCTCAGTCACCCGAACCGTAGATGCATTGATCGTCTGGGCAGGTGTTGCCCCTGTCGCTTGAGCCGGTCGTGCCTCTGTCGTTTGAGCCGGTCGTGCCTCTATCGCCTGGACCGAAGGTGTCTCAATTGCCTGGACAGGTCGTGCCTCTATTACCTGAACTGGTATTGCCTTGGTCGCTTGAGACGGTCGTGCCTCCGTCGCCTGGGCTGACCGTGCCTCAGCCGGCTGAGCCGGTGTTTCCTTGGTCGGCTGGGCTGATGTTTCCTCGGTCGGCTGGGCTGGTGTTTCCTTGGTCGGCTGGGCTGGTGTTTCCTTGGTCGGCTGGGCTGATGTTTCCTCGGTCGGCTGGGCTGGTGTTTCCTCGGTCGGCTTGGCCGATCGTGCCTCTGTTGCTTGAGCAATAGGGGCTTCTATTGCCTGGACCGGTCGCGCCTCTGTCGCCTGCGATGGTCGCGCCTCTGATGCCCGCGTCGGCGTTGCCTCTATCGCCTGGGTCGTAGGTGCCTCTATCGGTTGAGTGGCAGGTGCCTCTATTGCCTGGACCGGTCGTGGCTCTTTTGCCCGGACCTGTCGTGCTTCTGTCCCTTGGTCTATAGGTGCCTCCATTGCCCGGGCTGTAGGTGTCTCTATTGGCTGGGCTGTGGGTGCCTCCGCTGCCTGGGTCGGCGTTGCCTCTACTGCTTGAGACGGCTGTACCTCTATCCCCTGTGCCGGTCGTGCCTCTGTCGCTTGGGCTGGTGTTGCCTCTGCCGCTTGGGCCGGTCGTGCATCTACTGTCTGGACCGGTTGTGCCTCTGTCGCTGGTCGTGCCTCTGTCGCCTTGGCCGGTCGTGACTCTGTCACCTGGGCCAAAGGTGCCTCTGTCGCTGGCCGTGCCTCTGCTACCTTGGCCGGTCGTTCTTCTGCCGCTTGGTCCGTGGGCGCCTCTGTCGCTTGGTCCGTGGGCGCCTCTGTCGCTTGGTCCGTGAGCGCCTCTATTGCCTGAGTCGGTGGTGCCTCTGTTTCATGGACCAGTTTTGCGGCTTTTTCCTGTGCCGGTCCTGCCTCTATTGCCTGAGCAGGTCGTACCTCTGTCACCTGGACTGCTCGTGCCTCTGTTTCCTGGGCAGGTCGTGCTTTTGTCGCCTGGGCCGCGATTGTGTCCGATGCTAACAAGGATTCAGCAAGCTCAACCTTGTCATTGGCGTGAGACGCGCCAATGTCTCCATCGCGAACCAGTGACTGGGTCGTCTGGGGTGCCTGCCCCTCCGAAACTAGCGGGCCTGTACCGGCTTGTTCATCTTCATCTTCAAACCAAGCTTTTTTGTCATCCTCATTGTGATCCACGGCGGTCGGACCCTCGATCGTCTGGGAAGCGGGTTCTTCTTCCGGGGCGAGCAATTCATCATCCACGTCGTCATCGTTCTCTTTGGAGAGCCAAGCATCGCCATCCTCGTTTGAGGCTGGTTCTTGGTGAGCCTGCGGTGCAACGTCCTCATGCGTATTTGCATCTTCGATGGCAAGCCAGGCATCTGCATCATCATCGACATGGTTTGCAGAACAAGGATCGGCCGATTCTCCGTGTTTAGAGTCGATATCGCGCAACTCGAGAGGTTGCGACGGGTTGTTGTCATTCGGCATCGTCGTCGAAACGGTCGGCGCCTCGATGCTTGAGTCGTCATTCACTCCTTCGGCTAGGGTAGGAATAGCTTTACCCGGTATGAGTTCGGCGTTTCGTTCCGAGTTGGGCTTCTCGCTGGCCATGGCTGGTGGACCAACGTCGGGGAGAGGGTCTGCAACTTCAGGGAGCCAGGCATGCGAGTCATCATCATCACCATGGTTGGAAAGCCACGCCTCTGCGGCGCCATCATCTGGTTCGACAGCATCTTCCTTCTCGGCGCATTGCGATGCAGGCTGGTGCATATGTGTCGTTGACTCGGTCGACGACTTTAGGGATGTCGAGTCGTTGCCGTCAAAACTAGGAGCTCTTGCAGTTGCCGTGTTCGGCATGAATGCAGGATGCCATCCCGATTTTGACCCCTCTCCGTCCATGGTCGGAGGTCAAGGCAACGGAGGTTGTGATTATGCTGATGCGAACACAAGATGCAATATCTGTTCGAGGTCAGCACACCGGCAAGGGCGTAATCGCTGGCGCTGGCGCAGCCGGAGGCGTCAAGCGGCTCTGGATCGGGATGAGGAGGGAAGCGTACTAATACACAAAACAAGAACGGAACGCAGTGCTCAATGCGAGGTCCGGTTCGCCATACCAGGAGCCGGAGATGGGTGGTGTGTCGGAAGGTCGAGGACGAGTTTCAGCGGGGAGGGATGAAGCAAGTGAAACCTGGCATGTACGGCCGGCACCGACGGTGGTGGTGGTGTTTGCTGGGAGAACGTGCCAGTAGCAAGCAAGTAATAATACTCCTAACTACTATTAGTAGGTAGCAAGGTACCTACTAGGTACTTAGTAGGTAATAAATAGTACGGAGTACGGAGTACCAGGGGAGCACATACTATACTAATACAAAAGTGTGCTGCACGGTATTAGTGGGTGGTGGTTGGCTATTAGTGCGGGCCGGCTGAATCCAAATTGGCTTGACTTACTCCGTATTATCCACGCAACTCCGGATTTTATCCGTCCTTGTTGGCTGTTGCACAAGCTGACGAGCAGTGGTCCGTTGTATTGTGCATGAAAGCAAAGCACTGCAAGCAGTAATACCTTGTACTATCGAATGGCCGCTGTTACAACCCCCGTTTATTTTGTGCAATATCCCGTGCAGAGACGAATGGAATACATTTCTCGCTCTACTTACACACAGATGTTGAATATCGAGTCAATCCACAGGCCTATGCTGTTAGGCCTACCTTGTTCGAGAACTGACTTTTGTGCTAAACAAAGGACCGATACTGCCACTATGCATTGTTTGGGGAACACATAAAAGCCATGACGTTCATGGAACACATGAATGGATCTTCTCTTCTATTGCCAGATACGCTGATGAAAACGACTAGGAAAATGCATGGCTGAGTAGCGGATACACCTGCTTGACGCCTCAGGGCCTGGCACTTGGGATGGTGTTTGGGGTCATGGCTGACGCAGCAAGTACGGGCACGCCTGAGAAACAACACAGAGACCATGCCATATTTATGCCGTTTCTGTATCTTCTGGCTTTGTCTATATTCGGTCACATATTGCTGCCGCTGAAGCGGTTGTGTTACTCGAAGCATACGAGCAGGTCTACATGTATATGTACTTGTTGACTTCGCTCAGGCCATGTACCCACTGGCGAATTGATCACCGAAAATTGCAGCACGACAAGGAAGCCAACTCTGTTGGAGCAAATGAAAGGGTAACATGTCGTCCTTTGCGCAATCCTGCTTTCTATGTGGTCTTCCTGTTCTGCTGATACTTACTATTAATGGGACAGAGGTAGGTAGGTAGCTTATCAGACGAGTGCTGGGTACGTGTTCAATCTGTTGTCCAAGGTGTAGGGTAATTCCGAGCAAGTCCGGAGTAAACAAGCCAAGTTCCAACAGGTATAATTAGTGGGGTGGCAAAAGTGTCGACTTACGGAGTACAGTACTCTGTAATTAATAGTGGCAGCGCTACCAATATTGAATCGTCCATTTTGTCTAGTGACTGTACCTACTGTAAATACAGTAAGTATTATACTGATGGCACTTGTAAGCAGTAATTCCCTAGTTGTAAATTGTAATAGCAGGTGCGGAGCACGGACCGGCAAGCTTGGACGCTCTATCAATCCGTACGTAAAGCCTGTTCCAGAAACGGCATTGGCCTATTACCTGCCCCACCATTGAGGCATGAACCTCGAACCTTCAGTACAAGCAAGTACAAATAAATGCCCCCTTGGTATTACTTACCGCCCACCAAAACCGGGGTACCGAACAGGTAGCTTTGGGGGCGCCTTGGTACTTTAGCGTCACGGACATTTAACGGACCTACCAACTTACTGTACTTACTCACTTATCTGTCCGAGAGCCTTCATCCAACCCACTGCATCGTTGCATCGTGGCTCCAGGCAGGTGAGTGGGAGAGTATCAGCTACTACGGTGTGCACTGCAACGTCGCTTCATCGCCGCAACGCCCGTCCACGAGTTCGCAGACGGTTCTTTGACTCGGAGAATACCGCAAGGGTTGGAGGATGCTCACGCTCTCCCGAACCAACTCCAGCGCCTCTGTGACCGCTGTCCTGTGCCATCCGCCCGCAGCATGATCAGCCAGCAGCGAAGCCAACAAAGCCACCAGCACGCGCGCAGCGGAAACTGAAGGGAATGCGAGATGCCTTCCACGCCCCCGTACCGTCCTACCGAACCACCCGACTCGCCCACGCACTCCGACTCGGACCTTGAAATCGATCTCCAGGAGCTTGACCCGATCCCCTCCGAGAACGCCGGAGACTCGACTGCTGCTGAGCAGGGTGCCTCTCGGATAGCTCTCAGAAAGCTGCGTATGGGAGGACTGCGACGCTTGAAAAATCGCGGTCGCGGATATGGAGATCTCGGCGCCGACCGCGATGCTCTGGGCGAGCTCGGCCGAGCCTGGCCAGACGGCAACGCCAACGCCGATGACGACGCTCCCCTTCTGGGCGGGGATCGACCGTCCCATACCCATTCCCGGCGTGCCTCTCGGTCCAGTCTTCGCCTGTTGAATTTCATGTCCGCCAGCGATGACGCTGACGAACAGGAAGAGGATGATGCGTCCACCGCCAGATTGGTCGCCGTGGGATCGAGCCAGACGACTCGCTTCCCGACCAACATAGTGTCCAACGCCAAGTACACCGCCCTGACCTTCCTGCCCGTCACTCTGTACAACGAATTTTCCTTCTTCTTCAACATGTACTTCTTGCTCGTCGCCTTATCGCAAGCGATTCCCGCCCTTCGCATCGGTTACCTTTCAACCTACGTAGCCCCGCTGGCCTTTGTTCTCTGCATCACCATGGGCAAGGAAGCCTACGACGACATTGAGAGGCGGCGGAGGGACACCGAAGCTAACTCGGAAGAGTACAGGGTTCTCCTCTTCAGTGACGTGGAGTCGCCTCCGACAGCGTCGAAAACGCGACGCTTGCTCAAGTCTGACTCCAGGCGTGGCTCTCGAAGACAGATGGGGGGGCGGCACGATTTATCGGATATCCAAGAAGAGCAGGACCAAGAGGAGCCGGAACCTTCTTCGTACATCGAGGAGATCGGTCGTAAATCCAAGGATCTCAAAGTCGGCGACGTCCTCAAGCTGAGTAAAGGGCAGCGAGTGCCAGCAGACGTCGTCATCCTGCAGTGCTGCTCCTCCGATGGCGTCGCGCAGGCGAAAGAGCCGGCGGAGGAGGAATCGCTGCTCGCTCTGGCCGAAAACGACGGGCTCAAAGGCAAGCAGCCTGCCACGGATTCGACACCCCAGGATGCCGAGAACGGTTCCGTAGGCGAGACCTTCATCAGGACCGACCAGCTTGATGGTGAAACCGACTGGAAGCTGAGGCTCGCATCTGCCTTGACGCAAAACCTTGCGCCCGGAGAGTTCGTTCGCCTTCGGGTCACTGGCGGGAAGCCCGACAAGAAGGTAAACGATTTTGCCGGAACCGTGGAGCTGCTGCCCACGAGGCAGGATGCCATGGCCAACCACTCGATGATACAAGATAGCGACACGGGCAAGTCTGTGGCGCTCTCCATAGACAACACGGCGTGGGCCAACACCATCATCGCCTCGCAAGGAACAACCCTGGCCGTTGTCATGTACACCGGCACGCAAACGCGCTCTGCACTTTCCACGGCGCCTTCCCGATCCAAGACCGGCCTTCTCGAGTACGAAATCAACTCGTTGACCAAGATCCTGTGCGCGCTGACCTTGGCTTTATCCATCGTCCTGGTGGCCTTGGAGGGATTTGGGAGCACCGAGGGCAACGTCTGGTACATCAAAATCATGCGATTCCTCGTCCTCTTCTCCACCATTGTACCCATCAGCCTGCGTGTCAACCTGGACATGGGCAAGAGCGCATACTCGCGCTTCATCCAGCGCGATCCCGGGATCCCAGGCACGCTCGTCCGCACGAGCACGATTCCCGAAGACCTCGGGCGGATCGAGTACCTGCTGAGCGACAAGACAGGCACTCTTACTCAAAATGACATGGAGATGAAGAAGATTCACGTCGGAACGGTATCATACGCCAACGACGCCATGGATGAGGTTGTATCCTACGTCAAGCAAGGGTTCCATATACAGCCCACGACGGATCCCATGTCTCAGACGATGCTCATCACGCCGTCCTCAACCATGACTAGCGGCAATGTCGGCGCAACCCGGACAAGGCGAGAGATTGGAACACGAGTCCGCGACCTTGTTCTCGCCTTGGCCCTCTGTCACAACGTGACGCCGACGACCGACACCGAAGACGGCAGAGAGGTCACCTCCTATCAAGCGTCATCGCCGGATGAGATTGCCATTGTCAAATGGACCGAATCTGTTGGCCTCAAGCTGACATGTCGTGATCGCAAGAGCATGACTCTCGAGCTGACGGATAGCGGACGGCCTATTGTCCGCGTTCGCATCCTCGACGTTTTCCCCTTCACGTCCGACGGCAAGCGCATGGGCATTGTTGTTCACTTCCAGGAGAACATCAAGACGCCCACGACGGATCTGAGCAGCGGCGAAATATGGTTCTACCAGAAGGGCGCGGACACTGTCATGAGCTCGATCGTGGTCGCTAACGACTGGCTCGACGAAGAGACGGCGAACATGGCACGCGAAGGTCTGCGAACGCTCGTCGTCGGCCGCAAGAAGCTCTCGGTCCAGCAGTACCTAGAATTTTCGTCCAAATACCAGGAAGCAGCGCTCGTCATTACTGGTCGCGAGGTCAGCATGCAGCAGGTCATGTCGCATTATCTCGAGAGCGACCTTGAGCTTCTCGGCATCACTGGCGTCGAAGACAAACTGCAGAAGGACGTGAAGCCGTCGTTGGAGCTGCTTCGAAACGCGGGCATCAAGATATGGATGTTGACGGGTGACAAGGTCGAGACGGCTCGGTGCGTGGCCGTCAGCTCGAAGCTTGTTGCCCGAGGGCAGTACATATATACGGTTGCTAAGCTCAACACAAAGGTCAACGCGCAAGACCATCTCGACGTGCTCCGCAGCAAGACGGACGCGTGCTTGCTCATTGACGGCGAGAGCCTGAATCATTTTCTGACACACTTCCGGATTGAGTTCATCTCCATTGCCGTCCTCCTTCCCACCGTCGTCGCGTGCCGCTGCTCGCCGACGCAAAAGGCCGAGGTCGCCTACCTCATCAAGGAATACACCAAGAAGCGAGTCTGCTGTATTGGAGACGGTGGAAATGATGTCTCCATGATCCAAGCCGCAGACGTCGGTGTGGGTATTGTCGGCAAGGAGGGACGGCAGGCAAGCCTGGCCGCCGACTTTTCCATCGAGCAGTTTTGCTATCTCGTCAAGCTGTTGGTGTGGCACGGGCGCAATAGCTACAAACGAAGCGCGAAGCTGGCGCAGTTTGTCATCCATCGTGGCCTCATCATCGCCGTGTGCCAAACGATGTTTAGCATCGCCATCAAGTTTGAACCCGAAGGTTTGTACAAGGTACGTCATCCATTTCGGCCAGACGAAAGGCCTGTCGCTGACCGAAGCAGGACTGGCTCCTCGTCGGCTACGCGACTGTGTACACGGCGGCTCCTGTCCTCTCTCTCGTCCTCGACAAGGACGTGGACGAGAACCTGGCCAACCTATACCCGGAACTGTACAAGGAGCTCACGTTGGGACGCTCACTTTCGTACCGTACCTTCTTCGTTTGGGTGTTTGTGTCCATCTATCAGGGTGGTATGATCCAAGGTCTATCTCAGATCCTGACGGAAGTGGACGGCAAGAAGATGGTCGCCGTCAGCTACACCGTCCTGGTACTCAACGAGCTCATCATGGTCGCCATCGAAATCACGACGTGGCATCCGGTCATGATGATCAGCATCCTCGGCACGTTCATCTTTTTCATCGGATCGATGCCTTTCCTCGGGGGCTACTTCGACCTGGAGTTTATCATAACATGGTGAGATGAGACCACACACGCTCACCACAATCTGACCGCCGCTAACACAGCCCAGGGGGTTCCTCTGGCGCATCCTGGCCATTGGGGCCATCTCGCTAATACCGCCGTATGCCGGCAAGCTCATCAGGAGAGCCATCAAGCCGCCTTCGTACAGGAAGGTGAGGAATAGGTGAGGGGCTGACTTTGGCGTTTGGATGGTTGAGCATGGCGAGCCAAATTCTTGTTTCCAGCATTAGCTTCATAGACTGGGACTGTAGGGGATATTAAAGCGGGATTCTCGGTTCTCATTAGGTTTCTTCTTATTCCTGAGACTGGGTATCCTCGTTGGCGCGATCGTTTAAGGCTGCCACAAGATAGCCACCCCTCCTAAGTAGTTCTTTCGAAATACTGTATACAAGCAGCATGATTATTTCTCGCATCGACAGCGTTTCCAAACGAGAGAAGCTGCAAGTCAAAGCCTCCATATGTGCACAAAATCCTCAGCCCATTTCAACTTTGATGGCTCGGCGCCAACTTCAGACGTTTCGAAGCATGTTCGGTTCATTGGACTTCTGACAAGCCCACCAAAGGTGGGTGCAAATCAAGATTGAGAAAAATTGTCTGCTCCTTGCCATGTGCGTCCTGCAGGTTCCTCACATGACTACTTTTTTTAATTTTTATTTTATTTTAGGAGTCGTCGGGATTGGGAACAAGTTGGTAACAGGATAGTGGCAGATCCAATGGCATCACCAAATCCCATGGAACGGGATTACCACCATGCCGCGCAGTGGACCCAACGGCTGACGTCGATGGAAATTCAGTTCCTTGGTTTCCAAAGCATCAGTTGCGGTACAAATCACACGCTGCGAGCACAATGTATAGGAATTCAAAGCTTGAGCAGAAGCCAATCTCTCTCCAACTGCGGAAACCGGTTACGCAACCGCGCGGCAACTCCGCCGACAGGTCCCTGCGTCAGGGTACCACCTCGCCAGACCTTAGGCCCTGCATAGTGTGAGATGAAGCCATCAGGGCCTGATATTATGAAGAGATTTTTGCCAAGTGCGTTGGCATCTGAGGGCGCGCATTGACAAGCGCCACCGGCAGGCTCGAACTCGGACTTTTGCTCTTGAAGGGGCTGATCGTGAATGCTGCACGCTGCGACTGTGGACACAGCCAAACGTGATTCAGTGGGAGATGCTGCCAGGGCTTTTCGAACATCTTCCGACTCGAAGCGAGTCCCCTCCTCATCGACTGCAAGACGGATGTTGAGTCGATTTCCATACTTGGTCTTCATCTCCTTGAGATGTACCGCAATGGGGCTCGGGCACTCCAAGTCCGCCCGCAGCTCTGATATGCCCTTCCTCGGCCAGAGTACCCACCAGGATGATGTGGGCGCTGTCCTGCACTGAATCTCACCCCTCTTCCTGACTGCCCAGAGAAGAGTCACGGTCGTGTCATCGCGGTCACGGAGAACGGCATCGGCGACCTGCATGCCGGGAACCAGCCCCGTGCCGCCGGCGAGGAAGACCAGATGGGTTCGTGCACCGAGCATCGGCAGGACATCGAAGGATGGGTGCGGGCCCCTCAGCCAGACGTCGCGTCCGACAGGGAGGCGACTGAGGTAGGTAGACATCTCGCCGCCGCCAACGGCCCTGACATAGAATCTCAGGCGCCCATCCGCCGGATCCTCGCCGTGCAGCGGGGGGAGGGGCGTGTAGTGCCGGGCGATCTGCACCTCGGGCTGCTTGAACTCAACGCTCCAGAGGGGATGTTTCCAGCGCGACGTGGCTGGCTCGATGTACGGCGGCGACCGGTCAGGCACGTGCGGCAAGACGGTGAGGATGACGGAGGTGGGCGAGATAGCATCGCGGGAGGTGATGGTGTAGGGAACGAAGGTCTCGCCGTTGAGAGTTGTGCTTCTGGCAGGAGGAGTGGCGAGGTAATAGGCGGTGCCTCCAAGGAGAAAGCCGAATGCCAGCAGCGGAGGGAATGCTCTAGCATGCCTGGAAGTCGTTGGCGTTGAAAACTGTCGCCTCGAGGAGAAGGGTGAGCGAAATGGCCTCATCGAAGGAGCCAGACTTTGTGAAGAACATGTTGTCATCCAACAATTAGCTCTCAAATTCCTCACCAGGCAGCCTCCAAAACAGCGATGGCGACTCATCGGTCCAACCATTCGCTGCCGAGAGTGGCCTTTACTCTCAAGTATTGTAGGCTGGAGGATAGCCGAGAAGCTTACGCCTCCTGTTTAGTTGTCGATGACGATCAGAATTGATCGCCGTCGTATACCAATTCAGAGTTCATGGTCCATGGCAAAAGAATGGAGCTTTGGACTTCACGACCTCAACGCGTGGTCACGTGCGCAGAAACAGCACTTCCACCAGCACAACCATAATGTCATATTATGCCTATCAATCAAGAGCAACAATCTGCAAAACTTAAAGCTATTCCTCTGGAGAAGATTATAATGAGCATACATCTATTGATCGCACCCATGCACTAGAGAGAAGGGAACAGCGACACGGCGTAGTGTCATGAAGCTAAGGCCCGGGTGCTGCTCCAAAGCCTGCCTTCTATTCATATCCTTAGTATCCTCCGGTGTGCGTCGATGCCCCCTCGAAACATGTCGGCGACGATCTTGCCTTCCAGGATGGTCTCTCTGATCAACCCTTCAGCGTGCTTCGGTTCGACGCGGCCGTACCATATACCATGCCCCGCGAAAGGATGGGCGTTACCATTGCCAAGTCGTAGTCCAGTAGGCATGTAGATGATGACGTTGCCGGCAAACTTGTGGCCGCCGATGTGGCTGATCAAGCCAACTCTCGCAGTCGATTTCGACCCGCCGTCCGCTAAGCCTTGTATCCTCAGCGTGTCATCGAGGCTGACGTGCACGGGACCGTCGAGGACGTCGAGATCGGCACGGGTGAGCTGCCGCACAAATTCGTGCCGGAGCAGCGGACCCATGATTCCGCAACGCTTGTCCCGCCCCCCGTGGCCACAGATCAGGACCAGCACGTCCCGCACATCCTGGACGCCTGGCAGCAGGCCCTGGTAGGCCTCCTTGCGCGTCAACCGGTCTCGGTGGATCGGCGACATGTTCCCGTGGGCCGAGTGAAGGGTCTCCGGCAGCAAGAACCCTTTGGCGAGAGCCTGAACGCTGTCAAACGACACGCGCGGCAGGAAGGGGACATATTTGAAACTTGGGAGGAGATAGGCCGACGTATTCTCGACTTCGACACGCGGGAGGGACGAGCTGGGGAAGGACGAGTTGAGAACGGATATGTTGTGGAAGGGCTATTGTCGGCCAAGAGAAATTTGAGTCAGTCAAACTTGCACCATCAAGAAAGTCAAGAGGGGGTTGGCTATGTGGGTGGTAGAGTATTTGGGTGGTGTTGTGTAGGTTGGAGGGCGGCAACAAGGCATTCAGAACGCACATCGCTGTAAACGCCCCCCCGACCAAACAGCTCCTTCAGATCGGCGGCCAGGTTGTCACCGCTGCGCTCCTCTTCAATGCGCGAGCTCCAGTCGTCGTGTCCCGTGCACACGAGCACCTGCTCGGCGTAGCCCGTCACGACGCCGTTGAGCGAGCTCTTGCGATCAATTTCGAGGCCTTCAGGCGTGGCCGCGCACTCGCACGTCGGCTCCGGACATGTCGGCACCGTGGGCAGCCGCCTCGGCGAGGTCAGGGTCCTACGCGACACGAGGGCTACGGCTGCCAGTTGTGTCGCATGTGTTGCTCGCGTCGAGGAGCCCAGAAGGCCTGCCAGAAGGCGGGACATGCTGGGGTTGAAGGTCGATGTCGGTCCCAATCTCGCCGCCTCTCGACGTCACTAAGGCCACCACCAGGTGGTAGCAGCCTCCACCACATGTCAGCAATGGTCAGCTCGGTCTCCGAGCTCGCCTACGGCACAGGCTGTCAAGCTATTCTAGCACCAGTACGCGCAATTAATACATTTATTCCGTACACGCTGCAAGGCACAGCGTGCAGAGTAAATACGGAGTATTACAACAGGAAAAAAAAATCGGACGGAGAATACGCCGTGATTATCCGTCCATTTCGGCTACGCTTATAGACCTCCCAATAAATAACAAATACAAATACGTGCATTACGCTAATAGCAGCACTCAACCGGTCCTCCTCGTGCAGGGCCGCATACCCCCAACTAGCTAGATGCATCTAGGATTTCCCCTCCTGTCTCGCATCGCATTCTTGCGTTCCATGAGAGCTCGTGCCACTTCACCAGCCATCTGGAATAGGCTCTGAGCCTCATCGCTTCTATGCGCCAACCTCCAAGATTATCCGTACAGCAGGCCAGGCCGTGCCCGAGCGATCCGCTCAATGCTCGGCTTCATCAACCCAGACGTAGCTCGCCCGAATCTGGTGAGGGGGGGGGGGGGGGGGTGGGTGAAGCGCTCCGGTTCCTAAGCAGTTGACGCCCGCAATGACGCCCCCAATGACAGGCATGATGACTCCTGCAATGTCGTCCCAATAACGTGGAAAAATCTCTCTACAACCCCCGCGAATCGCAGTAGCCCGGCTGCTTCGGCTCTGCATTCGCCCAACTCATAATGGTCAGGCTCGTCGCGTACGCCATGGCGATGAAGCCGAATATGCACAAGGCCATGTCCGAAATCTTCCACGCACGCGTTCGGGCGACGGCCTTGTAGTGCAGCAGTGGCTAGGGGCGGCAGTGGTCAGCATCCGCCGTCGGCGCAGGAAACAGCACGGCGCTCGGTGCATGGGAGACGGGTGCTGTGGGGGTCGCAACTCACGGGATAAATGTACACAAGCGGGATGCAGGCAAAGTTGCCGACGAGGGCGACGAACTTGTCGAGATGATCGGCGCCACCCCAGGCGATGGCCGAGCAGAGACCGACGACGAAGAAGCGAAAGACGTTCTTCTGCCACTTGATGTAGGGATTGTACTTGCCGCTGCGCGTGAACAGCTCCGTCTCGACGATGCGGATGGCGGGGAAAATCTGCAGCGGCGTCGAGAGCAGGATGGCCATCGAGTACAGCAGCTGGACGCCATTGACGAACTTGTTGTCCTGCGGCAGGTTCAGCAGCACGACCGTCTCCGTCTTCGACCCGTAGGCCGCGTACGACAGGGCGCCCATGCTGATGAAGAGGACGGTGATGATGACCATGACGAGGAACATGACGCGCGGGAACTTTTGCGGGTGCTTCATCGACTCCTGGATCGGGATGATGAGGCCGATGCCTTCAAAGGTGAAGATGGCGGTGCCGATAAAGAGGGTCCAGTCCTTCTTGTTGAACATGATGATGTCGGCGAGGCCCTCCCTGCTGAGGGTGATGACGTCGTAGTAGAAGAGGTAGGCGAGGCCGACGAGGATGAAGGCGTCGGCGATGAGCGCCGTGAAGCCGAGCTTGCCAATGTCCCGCAGCAGGGAGAAGGGGAGGAAGATGACCATCTGCATGAGGATGAGGACGGGGATGCTGATGGACGTCTTGCAGTCGGAGACGGCGCTGATGAAGGCCTGCAGGTTCGAGGCCGTGAAGACGGTGTAGGCGGCGACGAAGCCGATCTGGCTGATGACGATGGAGATGAGGATCAGGTTGCGCATCCACCTGCCGTACAGGATGCCGCCCATGTCGCCGAAGGAACCCTCGACGCTCAGGCGCGTCGTGACGAGGAGGACGAAGCAGTAGTAGCTCAGGGCGGCGACGGCGAAGAGGACCACGTTGCTGAAGAGCATGCCGCCGTTGAGGTAGGCCCGGGGCAGGAACAGGACGCCGGTGCCGACAAAGGACTTGAGCAGCAGCAGAGCGGCGTTGAAGGGGCTGTTCTGGCCGCTGCCGCCTCGCACCTTGCGCTTGCGTTTCCTCTTGGAGGGGCCGAGGAGCGCGCTGTCTTCCATCGGTTCCCTGCCGTCGTCGGTGCCGTCGTCGTGGTCTTCGCCAGACCAGAATTCCTCGTTCGGGCCGAGGGCCTCGTCATCCTCCTCGAGCTCCTCGCCGGCAAAGTGGCCGTAGATGGTGAGGAACTCGAGGAAGCTCGAGGTGAAGAGCTTCGGGTCGGTGCCCGACGACGCGTCGGCCCCGTGTTCGGCTCCGTCGACGTCACCGTTGGGGCTGAAGGCGCTTCGACGGAGGTGATCTCTTCGGAAGCCGCCGGGGACCTTGATCGAACTAATGTCCATCACCTCGTTCTCCGGTTCCGGCCGTGCTTGCTCGAAGCTTTTGCTGCGGTTCAGCCTATTCTTGGCCTCGGCCTGCTCGGTCCACTTGTAAATGCCGCGGGTCACGTCTCCTCCCTGCAGCCGCAGGCTGGAGAAGTCGTCGTCGTTGAGGCCCGCGCCGGCGTCGGCAGGCTGCTTCCCCCGAGCGGTGCCCGTCGTCGAGGATTCCTCCGAAGGGGGGTTGTCGGCCTCGCTGGGTTGGACGAGATGCCGCTTCACGATCTCGGGATCCTCGTACGGTTTCCTCGAGTCGAACGAGCCATAGTTCGTCGGCGAGTCCCGCCCCGCCACCGCGGGGGACTGTGATCTCGCCGGCGGCGTCGAGGCCACCCGGGCGGCGGGGGTGCCATGACGCGGCGGCGACTGGCCGAACGAGTCCGACAAGGCGGCAGCCAAAGCGGAGACCCCCGGGCCTTGGGCGTACGAAACATCGCCGGCATTCGAGTGACCATCGTTGTCCGCAATCGACGTTCCGGGGTGGTGGGCGCCCGGAAGTGGTTCGGCGAGACGGGCCGTCACTTCTTCCCTGAGAATGGACGACGAGAACGACCGCGCCCCTCCCGGCGCTGGGGATGACGTCCGCACCGCCGTGCTTCGCGTGTTCCTCGGCGAGGACATTATGAAGGCTAGAAGGGGTGGAAGGGGATTCTATCGCATGTCGTTGTGCAGATGTGGCGATCGGCGGTAGATTGGGGCTCGGGGTCGACGTCGGCACGACAGGATTCGATGCCCCTACTTGCAGTGGTCGGCTGTAGAGGCGGGCTCGAGGTGCAAGGGTGCCGCTTTGCAACGAAAATCGATCTCTGGATGGTGGCAACCGATGTAGGGAAGCGTTCGGGACCGAGGGGAGGGTTTGGTGGCAATGTCGATTGGGATTTGACCCTTGACGGATTTGTTTTTGTGTCGTTTGTGGTAGAGGCCGCCAGAGGTTTATTAGTTCTGGCCACTGGTGTTGGCTCTGTCCAGTCGCTGAGGGGGGGGGGCTTCCAGGGGCTCCGTGGCTTTTCAGCGGGTCGGGTGACTGCATCAGTGGACAATCAATCCCCTTATCCACTGCGGCCGAGAACCCCACCCACAGGCTGGCTCAGACCCGAATTCGGAAGCTAGATAGTAACTAGGAGGGCAGTACCTACTTTGAGGACTATCAACTGATTACTGGCACGGCCTACAGAGTACAGTACATAGATTTCGAACTATTACATGTACAGTACACTTGTTGGTAGGTACGAGACGCGCCGTACTCGACAGAGTAAAGAAAGTACGGGAACGCACATTCCGATATTTTTATTTCTAAAAAACAACAACAAACGAACAGGTCGCTGTTCGTCGATACCCCCCGTTGAGGCAGTCATGGAGCCAACAAAGCCTTCCGATGAACCTCGAGCTCGTATCGTCCTGATTGTTCGACAAAGACGGCCCCATCACGAGCGATGAACCAACATCAGACCTAGTCGAAGTCTGCTTGGGCGGTTCGGGTCATGTCTCAGTCGGAAAATGGTGAGACGCTGTTCGGACCTCTCTGAGGCAAAGGACGATAAAGTACAAGAAGATGCTCGGAAGTGACAAGTGCTACTGGTATACCCAACGCCGAGGGAGAGGTGAGCTGCCTAGAGGGAGAACAGGTGTTGCTATTGGGCAGGCAGCAGGCAAACACATGGAAAGACTGAGCCCCGATAGTCGTTTGATGTATGCAGCAAGGTATAGGTGTAGGCGCACGAATATGAGTACCACGTACTTGTACTCTGTACATACCACAGGTACATGCATACAAGGGGAGAAGGACGGGCAAGGTCACAATGTCTTATCTATTGTCAGCCCACTGGTCCTTTCCGTCCCCAACCGGCATGTGGTGGCCATTTCGGACAAGGTGATTGTGTGGTTTATGCATCGCATCGATCACCTGATCTGATCGTTGGACGTAGATGTATGTACGCAACCGAGCTTGCAGGTGCAATGCTCGGCCGCCAATGTAGTACACGAGTAACAGGGCAGACACTTTTGGCCTTGGACCTTGATCGGTCCTTGCATGCCCAGGCAGCATTCAGGAAGCGATGAGAATCGGAAATGGAACTGACATTCTCGGGGAGGCGACACGGGAATGTCCGAAATGCCCATGCCCATGTCCAGCTTGATGTCTGCAGGCAGGCCCAGGACCTAACTATCCAGGCCGGGGGTCGGGGGTCTGGACACTTCCACCCGTGGCTGACCGAGTCGGATGCCTCAGCAGTTCCGCAGAGAAAAGCACGCATCGTATTCATTTCACGCAATTATGCGGACAACAGGCTTTGTACAATACTTCAAGAAATGCTCACCCATACTTTACGATTCCCCTATCGGTAATTCGACCGCGACACCGCACCAGCCGCGAGCTTGTCCATCGATGAAGCACCAAATCAAGCCAGCCAGACAGCCAACGCAGGACGTCAGTCATGGGAACACCTGCTACCATCCATCGCGTCATCGGCTGTGGGCAGGCGCAAAGACCAGTGACGCCACCCCGCTACCCGCATCACGTACCACGGCTGGCCATGATGATGTCGAACTTGGTGTCGGATTGAAAAGCATCCAGTGTGATGTACGTGTACCTGGTGTTTTGGGGGAATCGCACAAAGGTAGGACCTGTGATAGGACTCCGTCATTTTGCGAACATCAATGCTAACGAAACAGCGAATCGGCTGGTGACGATGTCGTACCCACTTCACGGCTGACCACTGAACAGTGCTGACCGCTGAGTTCTGACCGCTGGAGTCTATGGCGTATTACTGTACATGTACAGTAAGTAGATGGAGCCCCAGTGGATGCTCCGCTCTACTGTACAAGTATTAGCTGTTTCCGCACGGCCGCACCGCCCTCACCGCCGACGCTCGAGTTCGTTTGGGCGCGCGGGCCGCTGTGGATCAGATCCCACCAGGTTCGTACAAGCACGGAGCAAACTCATAATACATTACAAGTTCCTTAGTACCTTGGTGAGCAGGTGTTTGTACCAACAGTACGGAGTATGGAGGACTAATGGTAATACCTACAAGAAATTAGTACTTGTAGCACTCCGTACAAGCATTACTACCTAGTACTTGCAGCGTACTTAAGCACCAGCAGTACGGAGTACAGTGCAAGTAATTATACGAGCAGCACAAAATATTCGCTCTCACGTGGAGACATTTTGCCTGCATGCCGCATTAGTTCCGTGCTAACGAGTTTCACCACCAGGCTCAATGAGAGTTGTCTCTACGCCTCCGGAGCCGGAGTACGGAGAAAACCTGTCCGAAAGGACAGCCCCAAATACTTAGTACGTACTCCGTACTCCGTACAAGTGGCATACTTGTTTCGTCGTAATACTCCGTAATTAGAGCCATTCTTGCAATGCAAGTACATGCTCATGTTAGGTACTAGGAAGTGTACTTATAGCACGGAGTACTTACACCGACTACGTAATTATTTCATACTCCGTACCAGACATGTACACCTACAGTACATCGCCCCCATGCTTGGACCACCTCTCCTCCCCCTCTCTCCACTTCTGATCGATCATCCATCCCACTACGGCTTAGTTCACTAGGACCTTCATCGCCCAGGAAGCTCAGCCAAACCAAACTGGTTGCCCATTTGGAGACAGCCGAGAGAGGAATGCAACGTCTCCACGGCATCAACATGCGTCATCCGCGTTTGGTCGAAGGCATCCGCCGCGACGTCAGCGTGCCTCCGATGTATGAACCGATGTACGATTGCTTCATTGATGCTTCCCTTGGCAGCCTGCTACATTGACGTCGAGGTACCGTTCGCCCCGTCCAATCCGATTCTCGACTAACTGGTTGGCCGGAAGGCTGTCGAAGTAGCCCGGAACGATTCGACGGCGTTGCTGGAACACCGCTCGCGATCCTACGATGCCGACTTCGCCTTCGCCCGACGGCAATGGCGCCGCCGAGCACCGAAAGAGCGCCAAGCTCGGGTTGATGTCTGGTGTCTACATCCCCGTCTTCCTCAATATTACGAGCATCCTCATGTTCTTGCGGTTCGGCCTCGTTCTCGGCCAGGTCGGCTTCGTCGGAATCATGGGTACGCTCCTCCCAGAGGTCCCTTGCGTCATCATCCGCAGACTAAGCTCGATCCCTAGGTCTGCTAGTGACGGCGTATTGTGTCGATTTGCTGACCACCCTCTCGCTCTCCGCCATTGCCTCCAACGGCGAGGTCAAGGGTGGCGGTGCATATTACCTCATCTCGAGGTCTCTCGGCCCTGAGTTCGGAGGCTCCATCGGCATCCTGTTCTTCCTCGCGCAGTCTCTCAATACTGCTTTGAACATAGTCGGTCTCGTCGACTGCATACGACTCTACCTTGGACCAAGCTTTCCCCGTGGCTACTGGGCCGGTTATGGCTTGCAGACAATTGCCCTCACTCTCTGCACCGGACTCTGCCTGCTTGGCTCTGCTACCTTTTCGAGAGCATCCAACGCTTTGCTCGCCATCTTGACGCTGGCCGTCGTCAGCATCCCGCTTTCAGCCATGTTCAAGCAACCGTTCCGGGATGAAAGGACGGGAATAGAATTCACGGGCCTCAGCCTCAACACTCTTGCGAGGAACTTTTTGCCCCGAACGGACAACACCGGCTACAATGGATTGGCCACCTTTCGCGATCTATTTGGCATTCTCTTTCCGTATGCTCACCCCTTGTGTCCGTCGTTGACTAGGCACTGACGGATAGAATCCAACCAGAGCCACGGCGGGAATCTTCGCCGGCGCCTCCATGTCCGGAGATCTGAAGAATCCCAGCAAGGCTATCCCTACAGGTACCCTCTGGGCCATGGTGACAACCTTCATCGTCTACTTTGTCGTCGTTCTGTCCCTGGCTGCTACCACCACCCACGAGTCGTTTCTCGCCAATGCCAACATCATACCCCTGATAAACCTGTCCGCCCCTGTTATACTCGCCGGAGAGTGTGCCGTCACCTTGTTCTCCGCCTTGATGGGAATCATCGGCTCCGCGAAGCTCTTTCAAGCTTTGGCCAAGGACCAACTTTTGCCAGGACTGTCGGTATTTAGCAAAGGAACAAAGAAGTATGATGAGCCAGTCCTGGCCATCATGTTGACATATGTCATTTCTCAGATTTCCCTCTTGGCCGATTTGAACCATATTGCGACGTTCATTTCCATGGGATACCAGGTAGGTATCCATTTCGTCCTGCTGTGTGATTCGATGACGCTGCGCTAACAAGCATGCGCAGATGACCTTCTTCGTCATGAACCTCGCCTGTTTTCTCCTCAAGATTGGGTCGGCCCCCAACTTTAGACCGGGTTTCAAGTACTTCAGCTGGCAGACGGCCTTTCTCGGCAGCCTGCTCTCGGCAGCAGCCATGTTCTTCATCGATGAGACCTACGCCTCCGTCGCCATTTGCGGTCTCATATTCTTATTCCTCCTGATTCATTATCTCTGCCCTCCGAAACGATGGGGAGACGTGTCTCAAAACCTCCTGTATCATCAAGTCAGAAAATATCTTCTTCGATTGAAGCCGGAGCACATCAAGTTTTGGCGACCACACATCATTCTCCTAATCAACGATCCGCGTCGACAAGTGAACCTGATACAGTTCTGTAATTCAATGAAAAAGGGGTCCTTGTATATTCTCGGCCACGTCATCGTAACCGACGACTTCGATAGCGGCGTCCACGAAGCTCGACTTCAGCAACAGGCCTGGACGAATTACATCTCCGAGTTCTCCAGGATCAAGGCATTCGTTCAGCTTACAATGTCTCCATCCATCACATGGGGCATCAGGAACCTGATCTTGTCCGCTGGCCTGGGCGGCATGAGGCCGAACATTGCCGTTATGGGCTTTTACAACATGAATGAGCTTCGTAAATCCAACCCCAGGGTGACTATACCAGAAGTGCCTGCGTCACCGGCGGTGAAAATGCGACGGCCGCCCGAGGCTGATGTGAGGGCACCCGCAACGAAGCGCCGCCGCGACACGTCAGCCCGGCTGCTTGAAGGAGTGTTGCCGACGGACGTGATCAGAACCGAGGGTATGATGTCTCCGACAGACTACATGGTTATGCTCGAGGATCTCGCACTCAAGTACCGCCTCAACGTCGCCGTCGCCCACGGTTTCGAAAAGCTGGAAAGACCGCGACGAGATGGCGGCAACTCCAAGAGATTCGTTGACCTGTGGCCCATCCAGATGTCAGCAGAGGTCTTGTCTGACGGCAAAAATATTTTAACCACAAACTTTGATACATGTGCGTGAACAAGTGGTTCTGCGTCAAGGCAACGTCAGCTAACCGCAGTTCGTGCAGATACCCTTATTCTGCAACTAGGTCACATATTAGAGAGCGTGCATACATGGAAGCAGGCGTACTCTCTGCGAGTCATGCTGTTCGTCGAGTACGAAAACGAAGTAGAGGACGAGAGTGCGCGCGTGAGAGCGCTGCTCGAGAAGCTACGGATCGAGGCTAAAGTCTTGGTGTTTTGGCTTGCCTCGGGCCACCTCAACACGTACGAGTTCATCATCAATGGTTTCACAGATGACATCGATACGGAAATCATCGTCAACGATGCGCTCAAGGGTGAAAAGTGGTGGGAGGAATTGCAGGCCTTCCGCGAACAAGTCAACAGTTTGTCGTCGAGCCGTGACATGGGCCAGATGGCGCACTTCCTCGACTCTACCATCGGAAGACCAGGCGTCTACAATCCGCACGAAGAGGGCACCGTCCGTCGTCGCCGTTCCAGCATGGCCGAAGTGGCAGATATGCTCAAGAAGCCTGCGATGGGAAGCCTCGCCAAGATGGGAGTGAACATGGGCATTCACACCCATCACCTTAGCGAGGGTGTGCTTCAGGATGAAAGTTCTGAGGAGGAGTGGCACTCCGAGGCAGACACGACGGATACGGAAAGCGAGTACGATGCAAGACACGAAAGCTTCGTGAATCAGGGAGACGTTGATGCGGAAGATGCAGCAAGGTGGCCTTTGTTGGGAGATCGTCGATCGAATAGAGAGCCATCGAGACGAGCTCGACGAGGGCGTAGGCCGAACAGCATCCGCCCGATCGTCCCCCCGCCATCGTTTGGAACCATGTCGACGACGCAAACTCTGGCAGAGCGGCCGAAAGACCAGCGCCTCCCTCAAGTTTTGGAGACTGGTACCAGCCCCCAAGAAGAAGGCAACAAGGATGCGAGCCCAATGTTGGAAGCCTTTCCGGCCCTCGGTTCACTTGACGTCACTCCCCTCCCTTGCGCTGCACCAACTAGGTCAAGGTCTGTGAGCCCAGGCTGGGCGGCGGGAAGCAGAACTCCCAAAGATGGGGTTAGGACGCCAATCCGGCCGTCATTTTCTCGGCAATCCTCTGTCGCGCGCTTCTCCAGCCGGCTCGTGCCAGAGGCGACAATAACAAGCGAGGCGGAAGGGTCCAACATCAGCTTCGCGCCGTCGATGCCGCCTACGCCGAGGACGGAGAGGCCGACGCATTCGAGACAGTCCTCCCTGGGCCGCTTTTCAAGTCGACCCGTGCCCGAAACAAAGGTCGGGGGCGAGAACGAAGGCCCTCGCACGATCCAGTTTGTAGAGCAACCAATGACGGGTTCGACCTCGGCCTCGCATTCCCGGCACCACTCCCGGGAGTGCTCGTCCACGATTGGCCAAGGAGACGTGAGCTTGAGCATGCAAGCACTGGTAGAGTCTCGCAAGAACGACGTTGGGGTCGGAGCCGGCACTGACGAAAGCTCAACGCAGGGTGTCGCGCTCTCGTTCAACGACCTGCCGAGCCGGGCGCAGCACCTCATCCTCAACGATCTCATGCGCCAGCACTCGAAAGACACGGCCGTGTTGATGACGACGTTGCCGATTCCCTCCGACGGCACGAGCCTGGAGGAGCTGGCAACGATTCAGTACTTGTCGGATGTCGAAGTGTTATGCAACGAGCTACCGCCGACTTTGATGGTTTTGAGCAACAACATGACGGTGACTGTGAGTCTGTGAGACGATGTAAACAGCGCCGTGAAGACGATGTGCGTTTTTGTGCTAGGGCATGTGGGTAGATGATCACCTTTATTGCATGTGTCGATAGAAAGAAGTAGATGGCTTGCATCCATAGTGCTGTGGGCTTCTTTGTCTTCCTGATGATGAATAGCGCAGGCGAGCTGTACAGTCTGTGAACAGGAATACCATGGCCACGTTTACACCTCTTTTGTGTTCTGCTATCTCGTCAATTGGACGACGTATCGTCCATTTTCTACATAGTTGCTTCCAAGTTCACGGTTCGCTCACCAGACTTCATATATAGCCTTCCAGTCGCGCAGTGATATGCGCACGATGCATGCAACACCTTGTCGTCCGTCTACGGTTGCAACTGATCAACACGGTATATCACCTCCACGCTGACACAACCTTGCAGCTACAGACAAAAGGGGCGCGATTTGGGAAAAAGGTTCACCAAAGCTGCAACATGTCCCAAGTTGTTATGACGCAGCACGCAGAAAGACTTGGCTACCCACCTGTAGGCCCAAGGAGACTCAAGATGGCTGCGGCAAAGTCAGGACTCGTCGAACAGCAGTACAAGCTCCTCATCACGGTGTCGAGAAAGCCAGAGGAAGGGACCAGCACTACGGCGGAAGAGCATGGCGCGAAGGCACTTGGACAGCCATCAACTAGGCCTCCACCACTTCTGCTGAATGACGAGCGACGAGAAAGATTCTACATGCATTGCTGGACGGTGCCTAGTACCATCCCGAATCACAATGAGTCTATCGCCGGCTACGATCAATATCATCGACAGACCAAGTTGCGCTCGCGAAGTGTGACGGATCAGATACAGAGCGATGACCCCGTTCTGGAACCGGCGAGAACATCAGACTCGCCAAAAGGGCCGTACGAGAGAAGCAGCACAGCCATCGGAGTGGATGGATTCTGCCACAACTGCGGCCTCGACATCACTGGCATTTCGTTGCCAGCATTACATGGGGGAAGCACAGGCGTTCCAGCGGCTAGATTCTGCGGCAGCTGCAGTCTCGACGCCACAGGCGCTTCGTTGCCAGCATCACCGACTTTCACGGATGAGTTTCATGTCCCACAAACCTCTCTGTATCAAGATGGAGTTGCGCATGCACGTTCGACGTGGACAAGCTGCATCTCGGACGAGTCGTTGCCGTCGAATTATCCAGATGAGCCGCATAGCCCGGGAAGATTGGCACCCTCACCACGTTCGTTGTTGTCCGTTTCGCAGAGAAGATCGTCTCTGCATCAGAACACATGTACGACTTTCCCGAGTGACATGAGCAGATCTGACGCATCTTTCGGCGTCCCATCACCCATTTCTGCGTGGCAGGATTCGGCGACATCGCCGGTTCCTGTGCGACGGGATCCAATGGAACCGTCCTTCAATGCACAGCAAGTTCCGTACCACACGCCGCTGCTGAGCGACAAAGGCCTGCGAATCATGCATCGTCGGTCTAGCATCATCCCCATACGGATCCGAGATCGCGCGCTGCTCCCTGTACGCGAATACTCATCTCGGTGTTCTGTCGACATCGGATGTTCCACACTGGGGAGAATGAAAAGAGCGAAGGTGGTAGACATTCGATGCGAGAAGCTGTCGAATCGTGAGGCGAAGAAGTGTCAGCAGCGTGTGTGTCATGGAGCGGTAGGCTGGATATAAGATACCCGCCAGCAGGATAGCCTCTCAGGAATTATGAAATCTTGGTCTCGCTCCATATGCTCATATCGAGGACTTTCTCTCATGCTT
The DNA here is from genome assembly GCF_001625195.1 of Drechmeria coniospora. Classification (NCBI taxonomy): domain Eukaryota; kingdom Fungi; phylum Ascomycota; class Sordariomycetes; order Hypocreales; family Ophiocordycipitaceae; genus Drechmeria; species Drechmeria coniospora. Next base: position 10,396,398 of record NC_054389.1, on the reverse strand, counting down.
GTATCTACATGTCCCCATCATGAACCCACCAGAAGCCGAATTCTCCCTGTTCGACCTTCCAGGATATGCCCTCGTCCTCATCCATGCATGCGTCGCCGTCATAAATCGTCTACGGCGTTCTATATACCGTCTACGTACCGTCCATGTATCTTCTCTATCCATCAATTCTGTTCAATCCGATTCACTGTCAGCCGGCCCTTGTCGACGCCTTCCAATTCCACGAGGCCGCCGGCCTCGATCTTATTCTTCCACTTCTTGCTCTCGCCACGGCCGAGGATGATGGTCATCCTCAGCGCCACGTTGCTGCTCGACGCATTTTCTTCCTGGGCCTCGACCATGGGAGTAAAGGTCCAGCGGCCAAAGGCACCGTTGAGAATGTAGCGCCCGCGGGCACTCGGCTCGGGTTGGGGCACGTCGGCGTCGGAATTCTTCGGCGGCGATGACAGAGAGAGGACGGCTTTGATGCGATAGACCTCGTCTTTGGGGGCCGAGTTGAGCAGTAGAAGGAGCTTCTTGGCGGAGACGGCGACTGCGACGCTGGGGTCCGGCGCTTCGAGCCGGAGCGACAAGACCTCGACTTCTTGCTGGTGGTGATGGCCGTCACCATGGTGGCCAGCCTCGAAATCGGCCTCGGTCAGGTCCTTGGCCAGGCCGCCGTCCACGCCGAAGACGACGGCCATGTCGACCCAGCCCCTGTCGGTCTTGACGGTGGCGACTTCGACGTCGAGGTCACCGACCCTGTCGAGGCACTCCTCGTACCGGTCCTCGCCAGCCAACTCCCATTTGTTGAATACGATGAGGTCGGTGTACCTCGCCTGGATGCGGGCCGTGTAGCTCGTGTCCTCGTAGCCGGCCCAGTTCTCAACGTCGATGAGGCTGACGACGCCGTCGAGGACATATCGACCCGTCTCACGCGCGATCCGGTTGACCTCGAGAGCGAGGGTGGCGGGGAAGGCGGAGCCGCTCGTCTCGATGACGATTCGGTCAGGTTCGACGGTGGCCTCGAGCTCGCGCAGGGCGATACCGAGCTGGCCGACGAGGTTGCAGCAGATGCAGCCGTTGAGAAGCTCCTGGACGCCGGCGATGGAGGAGCTCGAGGCGAGTTGGGAATCGACGGCGACGTCACCGAACTCGTTCTTGAGCAGAGCGAGCTTGTAGGCGGCATTGGTCGCCCGCAGCTGGGGGATGAGGTTGAGAATGAGGGTCGTCTTGCCGGAACCGAGGAAGCCGGTGATGATGGTAATGGGAATCGGCGCCATGACGACGAGGGAATCGGAGTCAATTCAGACTCTTCGCCGCGTTGGGCCGGCTGCAAGTTAAGCTAACAAACGATAGACGGAAAGAAATGCTTCTTTATTTTCTTCCGGCGATTGGTGAAAGAATGGCTGAAAGGTTGTTGTCGGATGTGGATACTAATTGGAAATGCTGGTATTAGTGCTGGTCATAGTTGGACCGACCACCGACTGGGCTACTGTAGTTATTACTTGGTTGCTGAATGGCGGGGGGGGGGGGGAGGTCATGACACCAACGTTTAGGCCAAACATCTGGAAATTCAACCCAGCAATCCAAGCACAAGCACAAGAACAAGAACAAAATTATTCGTTCATTGACCCCTTCTGGCCTTGAGAGGGAAGGCAAGTGTGGATAAAATTTCACATTTATATTGAATGAAATCCGGCTTCGTGGACACGGCTGTCGATCTGAGGGCCATTGTCGAATAGACTGACGTCATTTGCAAAACCAGCTATCCAACAGTCATCGACATCGTCCTCGATATCGACCCAACCATGAACGAAGAGGAAGAGGAATCAGCTGCCACCGTGTCGTACTCCTCCCCCGTATGCTGCATGTTGAGCCATCTCAACCCGGATTTCACGTACAAGCATCAGACGAGCGACGAGCCTGCGACGGAGCATCCAACGATGCCTTCTGAGCAGGCGAAAACAGGCGACGATCAGCAAGAGACATTGACTGCCCAGCTGGATCGCGTGACGGAGAAGGACAGGGTGATGGACAAGCAAGATCCTCTCGTGGCGGTGCCCCATGTTTGATAACAGTGAGTTCCTGGCCGGATCCATCTTCATCAAAGCTGCCACATGGCAAGGACAAGCCCATGCCAGATGTGCTGCTGACCGTGACATACCAGGTCTCGTCTCCGAGTGGACGTGCCAGGCGGGCTGGGCAGAACGCATGAGTAACAGCCCCGAGAGAACAAGCAGGACCAGAAAGATGGGAACGGCCACATGTCGTCAATGGACACGGCAGCCGCTGGTTGGTATCTTGGTATGACTCCGGCCTGTACTCGTACAATGGAGAATTAGAATCTGAACACAGGCCCAGCGGATAAAGTTTATAACAGAATGAGGCGACGGTACTCCGTACTACAGTATTGGGTTACATGTCGTGTACTTGCGTATGGAGTAAGTAGTCAAAGCCCGATTGATACGGAGTAATAATTACATGGTACGAGTCGTACATGTACTGTACACGTCCAAGCAAAGCCGCACACGCCATACTTAATCCTTGACAAAACCACGACCGGGCACAACAGTGAGCGTCCAATGCTGGCAACGATGCACGGCCGTCGCGGTCCAAGTACAGCACTGCCCAGTTCTCACACATGTTGATGCCCGGGCGGCTGGTCCGGGGCAAAAAGCATGCGGACCACGCATGGCTCATGCAACCGCCGTGCTCGTCTTCAAAGACGCGAGCTGGCAGGAGCCTAAACATGTGGCATCACTACGAGCCAAAGTAACGAGCATCACCTCCCACGCTACCCAAGGCTTCCTTCCATTCCAGCATTCATTCCAAGACCTTCATTGTGAAGTGGCATGTCCCCCCTTCTTGGCATTGTCCCGCCGACAGAGTCGTCAACAAGTGACGATCAAACGGGAAATTTCCTATATCCAAGGGTTTTACTCTACTGAGCGTTTCCTCCGAGGAGAAAAGGCAACGCGACACCGTGGGTTGCTGGGTGAAGGTCGTGGCAGCTCAGTTGCTTTTTGATGAAGAAGAAAGAAAGAGAAAATCAAAAGAGTGCGGGTGCAAATTTCGTTGATAAAGGTCGAGGGGCCAATGCGCTAACCCGTTTTGGAATGGTGACTCAGCAATCCAGCAGGCTGTACTCCGTAGTAATAATCATTGCCGATAAAGATACTTGCAAGTGCCTTCAGACAGGAGAGAACCGGTTCACTGTCAGAAACCAGAGCTCGTCATCGCTGATCGTTATGGTGGTCGAATGGTTGTCTGGAGTGGCTGCGACCTTTTGGTGCTGAAACTTGGCGGACCGTTTCTTCTTAGATAGCGCCGAGGAGAAGGATGTAGCGATCCATGTAGTCAATCACCATACAACTTGAACGATTTGCTGTCCGCAACCATCGCCCGTCCTGCCGAATCGCCCGAGGCCCTTTGGTGATGCCAACGTCGCGGCGGATAGACATTTCGGCTTCGTACTTCCGGCCATGAAATTCGCAGCGGTCAATTCTAGCTTCCATCGTATTTGTCATGGTCATGGTCATGGTCGCGCAAGACCCTTTCCGAGCAGCTCCTTGGCCACCTCATCCACGAGTTTCTCGTCCGGAAATATCTTCTGCTTCGCCAGCACGGTCCCCTGCGCATCCAACGCTCGCAAAAGGTCGGCCAGCTCCCCATCAAGTTCCGTGCCGTACACGAGATGTCCCAGCGCCGACAGCATGCCCTGCAGCGCCTCCGTCGACTTTTCCTCCTGTCCGATGGCCTCGACGACCGATGCCGCCAGCTCGACCTGATCATCCACCGGCAGGCTTGCCTTGGAGCTGACGGCACTCTGTCGACGACTTGCCAAGGCAAGGTTGAAGAGGAGAGAGGAGGCAGCCACTCGGACGTTGCTGTGGCTGTCGTCGAGGAAGCTCGACGAGATGAGCTGGATCATGGGCGTCCTGAGTCGAGCCCTTCGCAGTATCTCCTCCGGAAAGAGCGGCGTCGAGAACAGGTTACAGCCTAGCTGCAGAGTCACCAATCGCAGCGCGTACGGGCAGTCGTCCTGTCCGATGACAAAGTCCAACAGACTGCCGATTGTTTTATGCTCCGCCTCTTCCGCAAAGCACCCGCTCACGCGAGGATCGACGAGGGCACAGCGCAAGAGATCAACGACGGCAAAGAGAGTCTCCGGCGCCAGGCGGGCCATCGAGTCCTGCAGGAGACGCGACAGTTGGTCCATGCCCGGAATGACGGCCTCTTGCGGGCCATCCCTGCTTCTTGCCTCGAGGTAGCGCATCAAGCTTTGAACCTCGGCCTTGTTGGCCAGCTCGTCCCCCATCTTGATGGCGAGCTTGCTCATCGGCGGCAGCTTCGAGAACAGCACAGGCTTCGCGTCTGGGTTCGAGAAGTGAGGCAGACGCAGCCGCTCATGCGGATGCGGGGGATTCGCCATCTGCACCAGCAGCTGGACGTTGGCCCGGAGGTTGTCCGTGCCCGTCCACCGATTTTCCTCCTCTCCCTTGAGAAAGGTGATGAACGTTGGCGTCGCTCGGATGGAAAACTGTTGCGCCACGGCGGAGCCCTGGGGGTTGGATATGTCGATCTTGATCAGCGTCGCCTTGTCGCCAAACTCGCCCGCCAGTTCGTCGAAGACGGGGTACAGAAGCTTGCAGGGCGGGCACGTGGCCGAGGTGAAGAAGACGACGGCGCACGAGTGTTTTGCGCCGTCGAGCAAGCGACGCAGTTCATCCCGAGCCGTGACCGACTTCACCGACCCCTTTGGGCCGGCCGGCCGCGTGGGTGCCGTGGCACCATTTTCAAGTCCTAGGATGGAACCGTTTGCTCTGCCGACGTTGACGCCCTGTGCCAGCTGCGGAAGCAACGTGCGGCCGAGGGGCGAGTCCAAGACGGCTTGCGGCATGCTGCTGATGTGGCTGGGGATTCCCTTTCCGACGAGAAAGTTGGAGAAGGAGCCGGAAAAGTTGTTGCAGTTGTGATGAAAGAGATCATAGGCCTGGCACGCACGTCAGCAGCATGCGAGGCACGGCAACGGCAATGAACGATGCAAGGTCATCGTCGACTGCGTGCGCGGGAGAGCTACCTCGAGCGTGAAGATGGGCCGTATCGAATCGAGGTACTCCTCGATAATGTCCATCGGCAGACTCGTCATGCCGAGGTGCAGGCGTTGCATCGGCTGACCGAGGTGCGAGGAACCGGGCCTGATGACAATGATCCCCCCGTCGTACACATATTCGCGATTGTCTAGTTCGATCGAGGTGTGATAGATGGCATCCAGTTGGAATCCTAGAAGGCCCATGGACATCTGGCGAGCGATGCCACGCGAGAGATCGTACACGAGCAAGTGGACGTCCATGGCCGCCATGGCGACCGTTTCAGGCGAGTACCTGTTGTCGTGCAGCGAGAGGAAGACGGGGTAGACGGCTCTGAAGGAGTATAATGCCGCCAGGGCGGCGACTACATGTAATTAGATATCAACATGGCCAAAAGGCGAAGGCGAGGGCGAGAGTTGGTGGATACTGATGGCGCATCGTCACATGGAGCCTGGCAGGCAACAGACGGGCTACGTACTGTATGTACATGTATGACGACGAAGCTTCTAGTCAGAATAGCGCCGCCAGTACGCGGCCGTCTGGAGACATGTCTGGTAAGCAAGTAATTACTCCGTACTCCGTACTTGCACCAAGTACTAATGGAGCACATTTGGCATAGTACTGTATTTGTACCTGTACGCCTACTTGCGGTATCAATAGTGCAAGTACGCAGTACAGTGTCCGTACTTGTACTTGAGTATTGTCTGTGCCGAGTCTTCTGTACAAACAAGTGTAAGTAGTTGCATGTACCCCCCCTCTGTACTGGAAGTACCTAGCTAGTACTTACTTATTACTTGACTCAAAGGTACCTAAGTACGGAGAACAAGTGAATAGTTGTACAGTGCAACTTACAGTAGATGTACACCTATTACATGCAAGTGCATGGACAATAGCAATTACAGGTACATGGTGAACTTGAACAGTACGTAGCGTAGTGCAAAGGCCGCTATTGGCTATTGGGGCTTGTGACAGACCTCACGAAAGGGGCCTGGCGAATCATGCGTTGAGGCTCGGCGCGTTCAATATCGCTAAACCGCGGCCCGGCATTTTCCATCCGATAGTACCGTGCCTGTGAGGGCGACCTGTGGAGAGCAGTTCAACTTCACATACGGAGTACTAGGTAATGTACTTACAACCACAAGCAATACAGGTAACGCCGTCTTTCCGAGCCTAATGCATCATCGTGCATGGTTCCTCAGACTCGAATCATTGTATCGTGACATTTTACCTCAAGCTCTATACTTGGAGATAGCATCAGGTCAGTCTCAAAGTGATGGCCATCATCATCTTTGAGTGGGGAGGCATTCCATGAACGAATCCATACACATATCAAAGTAAAACAAGTACAAAGGTCTGCTTGCGTTGTGATGTACTTTGTTGTGCTGCTTTTAACACAGAGCATTATTACAGTACTTCGTGCCTAAGTAGTATTCTTAGAACTCCTTTAGTAGTGTGCATGCGAACAAGTACTTCCGAAACCACGGGTTGGATAGTAATATCGAGATCTCGAGCACGTACATAGGAGAAACTGGTAGGAAATGTACTCGTACAATGCTGCCACTCCACAGCCGTGTAATAATAGGGCCTGCATTTTTTTTATTCATCGTTCGAGGTGACCCGGCAGTTTTTGGCGCGAAACCACGTCGCCCGCTAGTGCTTGCACTGTGGCAGCATCCCAGGGGGCTATCAATCGAGCAAGCCAACGGTGTCGAGGGAGGTCCAGGGTACCGAGGTACATTTGTTCAGGGACACGATCCATCCATCCACCTATCCGTCCTCACCATCCGCCTTCCTTCCTGCACCTTCTCGCCGTCTTCCGTTCGACTTCTGGTGCTTCCTTTCGACTTCTTCCCTGCACGACCTACTCCTCCCTACCTGTTTAATTCCTCTTCTCACTCTGCTCCTCAATCTACTGCGCCTCTCTTCCTTGTGCTTTCCAAGTCGTGTTCTCACCTCCTCCACTTCGGCTGCCTCCATCCGCGTATCTTGATGCGCGTCCACGCCACTCATTGAACAGTTCCAGCCTCCGTGTCGGTGTCGTCCTTTCGCCCTCTTCCTCTCCTGCACCCTCCCCCGACGGCCTCATGAGAAGAACATCCGTATCCCTTCCGACGAAACAAACTCCTCACGACCCACACGAGAAACCTGATCGCTACGCAGCCAACCGCTGGCAACGGCAGCCCTTCGCGGCTGTAAAGGAAGCCTTCATGGCGCAATCACAGAAGGCGCGTTACCTCAAGACGGCCGGCATTTCCTTCATCGTCCTCCTATTATTCTGGTGGCTTGCCCCCAGCGGCGTCGAGGTCTACCATGACGGTGAGCACATGCCTTCCCTTGCCTTTCCACCTGACCCGACCTGGCCTGACCCGACCTCGCCTGGCTGCTCCAGTCTCCCGCGGCAAAGGCTTCCCTCACCCCAAGGGTTTCTCTCACGCCAAGGGGCCCTCCCGTGCCAAGGGGTCCCCCGACCCCAAGGAAAACGACGGTCAGGCTCCGTCCGACTCGTCCTACGGCACCGATCGATGCGCAAAGTCCTTCTCCAAGGACAAACCCATTATCCAGTACGTCCTCATGATCGACGCTGGCAGCACCGGATCCCGAATCCACGTCTACAAGTTCAACAACTGCGGTGCCATCCCCGAGCTGGAGAAGGAGGAGTTCAAGATGACGGAGAAGTCGGTCGGCGGCTTGAGCAAGTACAAGGACGACCCCGTCGCCGCTGCCAAGACGCTCGACCTCTTGATGGACGTCGCCATGGAGCACGTGCCCGACAAGCTGAAGCGATGCAGCCCCGTCGCCGTCAAGGCGACGGCGGGCCTGCGCTTGATCGGCAAGGAAAAGGCCCAAGCGATCCTCGAGGAGGTTCGACGCCACCTCGAGCAGGACTACCCCTTCCCCGTCGTCGCCGAGGAGCAGAACGGCGTCGCCGTCATGGATGGCTCCGACGAAGGCGTCTACGCCTGGATCACGACCAACTACCTCCTCGGCAAGATCGGCGGTCCCGACAAGAGCCCGACCGCTGCCGTCTTCGACCTCGGCGGCGGCTCCACCCAGATCGTCTTCGAGCCCACCTTCAAGGGCGTCGCGCACGGCGGCATGCCCGAGAAGCTCGCCGATGGCGATCACAAGTACTCGCTCGACTTTGGCGGCCAAAAGTTTGAACTGTACCAGCATTCCCACCTCGGCTACGGCTTGATGTCGGCCCGCAAGGCCATCCATAAGCAGCTCGCCACCGACATGGCATCCAAGGCGACGAGCGACGCTTGGATGGACGCGCCCGTCGTCCACCCTTGCATCGCCCCCGGCATGTCGGCCGAGATTGAGGTGGACATGGGCGACAAGGGGCCGCGGAAGCTCAACTTCACCGGTCCCTCGCACGCCGCCTCGGCCCAGTGCCGTAACTTGGCCGAGAAGATCCTCCAAAAGGACGCCGGCTGCAAGCTGGCTCCCTGCTCCTTCAACGGTGTCCACCAGCCGTCGCTCGGCAAGACGTTTGCCAAGGAGGACGTCTACATCTTCTCCTACTTCTACGATCGCACCAAACCTCTGGGCATGCCCGACTCCTACACCATCCGGGAGCTGCACGACCTCACCCAAACCGTCTGCATGGGCAAGGAGGGCTGGGATGTCTTCACGAGCATACCCGAAGCCATGGACGAGCTCAACGATCGACCTGAACACTGCTTGGACCTCAATTTCATGACGGCCCTGCTCCACACCGGATACGAGATGCCCATCGACCGAGAGGTCAGGATTGCCAAGAAGATAAAGGGAAACGAGCTGGGTTGGTGCCTCGGCGCCAGGTTGGTCCCCCCTCCGACCTCCCCCCCCCCCCCCCCGCACGTTCTAATCGTCGAAGGCGACGGCTAACTTGTGCGAATGCAGCTTGCCTCTATTGGCCCCTGGCTCCGGCTGGAAGTGCAAGATTAAGGAGATCTCCTAGAAGGAGCTTCGCAAAACGTAGAAGATGGCCTCGATAATATGTACAGCACCACCACTCTAAAATTTGGCCCAGAGGGGTCACGTCAATGTCTGCGCCGAGAGGCGCCCAGGAAGGACCGGCGCCGCACGAGGGTCGCCGACGTTGCGACGAGCACCATCGTGCGGGTCCACGGTTTCATGCGGCTGGCTGCACGCAAGCGTGAAACCGGCGAGAGCCATCGGTAGAGGTGCACAAGGGTATCATACAGATGAATGAATGAATGCTACAGAGGCGCCGTTACCGTCTCCAACACCTCGTCTATGACATCTTCCGGGCCGAGGTCAACGAGTATCGCTCGCACCGCCTCGAGACTGCTGCCCCACTGCAAGCTTCGCTCCTTCTCGGGCTCCGTGATTTGAATGCGATGCAGATACACACTCCTTGCCGCCAGCTCGACGAGAGCAGGCGTCACATAGTCGAGGCCGTGCAATGGGGCGAGGCACCGGACGAGCATGTCGAAATGCTTCGTCGCCGTCGGCGTTGTGCCGCTGGCGACGGCACGATGCATCCGGAGAAAGGAGATGATGTTCATCTGGTACCGCAACACATCGAGATCGACCTGAACTTCTTTGCTCAGCTGCGCCAGCTGGCCAATCTCCTAGGTGATGTCAGTCGTGGCGCCGAAAGGGATCGTCGTCACTGTACATGGAACAACCTACGGCGTCGGATAGCAGCGGCTCCGCTACCGCTGAGGTGGCGTCGCTCATGTGCCTACTTCTAACGACACTGCCCGTGGAAGCCAGCTCATCGGCCTCCCCGTCATCGAGCTCGTCAAGATTTACGAAGCCATCGTCGGGATCGTGCCAATGGGCGAGGGCGAAAAAGTCGTTGAGGTGAGCCGTCACGTGGGCCTCGCCACCACTTCGGGCCTCAAGCAGAGGCAAAAAGACAAACTGCTTCGGCGCAGTCTGCACAGCGGTGCGGGTGAAGATGCGCCGCGTGCGGAGCAGCTCGAGGGCCTGGATCTGGACGAGGCGGGGCGCACGATTGAGGTTCTTGGCGAGGATGCAGTTGGCGATTTGGCCCGTCGGACCGGCCGTGACGGGCAAGGAGGAAGAGTGCTTCGTTGGGTCCGAGGAAAAGTATGATGCGGGGCGCGGCTGAGATGACGCATCGGCCGTGGACATGTCCGGATGGAGGAGGGCGGATGCGAAGGCTTCGAGCGTCGTTTCGGCATCGCAGTCGACGACGGCGCATTCGAGTCCAAATGTCTTGCGGGCGATCTGTGATGGATACAGAGTGAGCTGGCGCTCGCTCTCGTACTCGATTTCGCAGAGGCCGGGGGGAGGGGGGGGAGGGGCAGGGGGGGGTGGCAAATACCAGCAGGAGCTCCTGAACGAGGTCATCGATGGCCTCCGCCGGGGTGCTGAGGATTCCATGTTCTCGGCCGATGAGGCACAGGAGCACGGCGAGTTCGAGGTCACTCAGGCCGTGGACCTTTTGCAGCAGGTATTCATCCGCCATTGCGAAGCGCCAAGGGCTTCCTGGTCCACGGGTCCATCAGGCCGACTCCATCAGGCCGACTCCATGACCTGTCGGCGAAGTTGTCGTCCTCGGTTGACGACGAATGTGCTTGTAGAGGCTTCGAGGGGTGAAACGAAGGCGGGGTTGGGACGCGAAGTCTTGTCAGGCAGCGGCATCACGAGGGTTTACCGTCAAAGACATATATTGCGTCACGTGCATTCCTAACCCAGAAGTACAGTACATGTACGGAGTACAGTATACTGTACAGTACGTACTCCGTACCTAGTTAGGTATTAAGTACAGCTCAATACACGTACGGAACTGTACTTTACACTTGCAGGTGCATTAATTATTTCTCGGCAAGACAAGGTTGGATGAAGGTACTGTACATGTGCATGTACGAGTACGATATGCAGGAATAATCACGGGTAAGTCGCGATATCGGAATCCGACAAGTAATTCCAGTACTGTACTGTAGGTGTAATGCACGCTGGCGTACGAATACAATGGAGCGAGTACTTGTACTTGTACTTGTACTTTCGTCTCGCGCGTGCCATCATATATACTGTATAGTAGCAGATGTACAAGTACTCCGCTCCCTCAGCAGTACTCCGTACTCCGTACAGTAAATAGCATGTTGGTGCATAAATGTCCCCCGCCAATTTATGCATCGGCCTAAGCCAGGCCCCGTTAGCACGGGTAACGCGACAGCCCCTGGCGGCCAGCAACACAAGACATGAGCGGATGCTCTCACCGTCACTGGCCGAGATCCAACCATCATCCATCCTTTTAGGTACTTACCTACCACTACTCCGTTGGCAGCCCATCACGCCCCTATCACCTTCCTGCGACGTCGCAACCTAGGACGACCGGCAGACGTCCAACATCATAGCCTTCGCTCCCTAGCCATTCACTCTGTTAATTTCGTGTAATCGGACGTTCTTTCACCTTGTTGGGAAGCGCTGCGATACAGCATCTCGTCACACACCCCCTACCATTGACCTGTTTCTGGAGATCACGTCATATACGAAGGCGGCGGCCGACGACGACTACAAATCACCATGTCCTCGAGAAAGAAGGTCCTCCTCAAGGTACGGGATCGTGCCACCACGTCGGGCATGCCGCCGCACGAGGGAGGGTGCTGACAGCGACGCGTTGTAGGTCATCATCCTGGGAGACAGCGGTGTCGGCAAGACGAGCTTGATGAACCAATATGTACGATCCGTTCCCTGCCCCTCTTTTGGCTCCGAGTCCCCCCCAAGTCAAGGTGCGGAATCATGACTGATGCACCGTCGCTCTTTGCACGCAGGTCAACAAGAAGTTTAGCGCGAGCTACAAAGCCACCATCGGAGCCGACTTCCTGACGCGAGAAGTCTTGGTCGACGACCGACAGGTCACCATGCAGGTACGGTGGCCACTGGGCAGACAAGAATGCACGGCAGCAAGATGATACGGATTCTGATGGCTGACCGTTCCGCCAGCTCTGGGATACGGCTGGGCAGGAGCGATTTCAGTCGCTCGGCGTAGCCTTCTACCGCGGCGCCGACTGCTGCGTTCTCGTCTACGATGTGAACAATGCAAAGAGCTTCGAGGCGCTCGACAGCTGGAGAGACGAGTTCCTCATCCAGGCGTCACCCCGAGATCCGCCCAACTTTCCGTTCGTGAGTCGACGACGTGCCAGGTTCCGGTTCCGCCCCCGGATGCTTACCGTCCCGCAGGTCGTGCTCGGAAACAAGATTGATGTCGAGGAGAGCAAACGAGTGGTACGTTGGCAGTTCACGAAGACGCATGGCCATGACATGACTGACACGTCGTGACGCAGATCTCCAACAAGAGGGCCATGACCTTCTGTCAGTCCAAGGGGGACATTCCCTACTTTGAGACGAGCGCCAAGGAGGCCATCAACATCGACCAGGCATTCGAGGGTACGTCGGGCTCGTCCAGGGCGGCCTGCACACCGCTAACTTGGCTCAGTCATCGCGCGAAACGCCCTCGCCCAGGAGGAATCTGAGGAGTTTAGCGGTGACTTTGATGATCCGATCAATATCCACATCGACAACGACCGAGACGGGTGCGCATGCTGAAAGAGCCGGAAAGTGTGTCTTGTGTAGTCGAGGTTGGTCGTTGGAGCGAGACCCGCAGAAGGAGCGAGACCTCTCAAGAACAGTATACCCTTCACCGAGCCGTGTTTCGCCCTCAAGCATGTGCGTGGAATACAGAGTCGATTCTTTTTCTTGATTTATTTTTGCGAGTATATGACAGTTTACACGTATTCTCGTCGTCCCTCTCGACCCGATCATCAGGCCTCGCGAGGCTGTCGGAGTTGGCACCGAGCCGTGTATGCATCGTGGCTCATGGCAGATGTCCGAGGCGAGAAGATCATGGACCAGTGGTGCTAACCGTACGCCGGCATATTAGTGCGAGCGTATGGCAGATCAGCGTTGTTTGACCTTTTCCAGGGTAGGTCGGCGAGAGCGGATAAACAGTAATAGTGACCTGGCCAAACAGGACAGCTCGTGCCGTTATGGTTCACGTCAAAATGTCGTTGAGCTTCCTGTGACAATGTCCTTGGTGATCTGACGTAATCCGCAGGTTTTGGTACAGGTATTATTACCTGATATTATTTCCGTGCTGTTGTTACAGAGTAATTCTTACAGCACAAGTAATAATACCCCATACTGTTCTCCTTGCTAATAATTAATACAGGGTAAGGGCACTCAGTCGGCGTTCTATTTGATGTCATGGCCCCACCAGGACCGAGGCTGCGTTGCCAAATGTTCTTAAGTACATGTACTTGTTAAGTCGCCTACGGAGTAGACAGACCAACATTCGGCGTACTGTACTGTGGCCGCCCAGCCATAATACCCCGAGGTACTTGCTTGTAAGTACTTAAAGTAGAACGTTCACCCGTGTTATAGCAGGGCCAAATACTATTAGCTACCTCCGTACGGAGTACTCCGTAGTATTAGTTAACTTGTACTCCGTACGGAGTACAAGTATACGTACATCTGCAGGTACAATTATTACTCGCAATACGGAGTACTCCCTACAGCCGATACATACTAACGATGTAATACAGTACTAATACAACTAGGTACAGTGGCGAGCGCTGCACAACCTCGGCTCCTTCACTATCCAGCTTGCTGGTATTCTTGATTATGGTTTTCTTTCCATCGGCTTTGTCGGCACCACTCTTCCCTGATGATCAATAGTCTTCTATGACCAGCCGCTCGTCCAGGATACAGAGAGCCCGTTGAACACAATCGCCGAGTACCAACGACCTTTGTCGGTGTGCCCCCAAGCATAGCAGTCATCATGTCGGCCCACATCCCACCAATTGTATGTCACCGTCGAGAAGGCATTCGCATCAAATGCTGACGTGGAATAACCTGCACAGATCGCAAATCGCGTGAGCGATGAGGCCAAAAAGATGATCGACGTGGTCGCCAAGTTCGTCGAGGAGGACTGCATTCCGTGAGCCGCACCCTCTGTCGGGCCGTCGAAGCTCCCCTTGCTGATGCTGACGATGCTCCAGCGCCGACCCCGTGCTCGAGGCACAGATAGGCGAGGGTCATGACCGCTGGGAGAGACACCCGGCCATTGTCGAGGAGCTCAAGGCCAAGGCGCGCAAGCTCGGCCTCTGGAACATGTTCCTGCCCAAGGGCCACTACGAGGAGTCTCCGGGCTGGACGAACGTCGAGTATGCCATCATGGCCGAGTGGCTGGGTCGGTCGCGCGTCGCCTCCGAGGCGTGCAACTGCGCCGCCCCCGACACGGGCAACATGGAGGTGCTGGCCAAGTACGGCAACGACGAGCAGAAGAAGCGGTGGCTGCAGCCGCTGATGGACGGCAAGATCCGTTCTGCCTTTCTCATGACGGAGCCGGGCGTGGCGTCGTCGGATGCGACGAACATCGAGCTGAGCATCCGGCGCGACGGCAACGAGTACGTGCTGAGCGGGCAGAAGTGGTGGTCGAGCGGTGCCGGCGACCCTCGATGCAAGGTGTACATCGTCATGGGCAAGACGGACCCGGACAACAAGGACGCGTACCGGCAGCAGTCGGTGGTGCTGGTGCCAGCGGGCACGCCGGGCATCAAGATCAACAGGATGCTCAAGGTCTACGGCTACGACGATGCGCCGCACGGCCACGGTCACCTCACCTTCACCAATGTCAGGGTGCCCATCTCCAACCTCGTGCTGGGTGAGGGCCGAGGATTCGAGATTATCCAGGGCCGTCTCGGCCCAGGCCGAATCCACCACGCGATGCGCACCATTGGCGCGGTGAGTTCACCATGCTCCGTCACGTGAGCGGCCGTCTTGCCACTCGATGCTAACGTGTGTACAGTCTGAGCTGGCACTCGACTGGATGCTGATGCGCGTCAACGACGAGGCCAAGAAGCCCTTCGGCAAGCTCCTACGCGAGCATGGTGTGATCCTTGAGTGGATCGCCAAGTCGCGCATGGAAATCGACGCCGCCCGCCTCGTCGTCCTCAACGCCGCCCTCAAGATGGACGAGCAGGGCGCCAAGAGCGCGCTGAGGGAGATTGCGCAGGCCAAGGTGCTCATCCCCACGACGGCGCTGACCGTCATCGACCGCGCCATCCAGTCCTTTGGCGGCGCCGGCGTCTGCCAGGACACGCCGCTGGCGGGCATGTGGGCGGGCATCCGGACCCTGCGCCTCGCCGACGGGCCGGACGAGGTCCACCTGCAGCAGATGGGTCGGAACGAGAACCGACGGGGACAGCAGGTCACGGAGAAGATCAGACGGCAGCAAGCCAAGACGGCCGAGCTCCTGGCGAAGCATGGAGTGCAGCTTGCACAACCGGGTACGAGGATTCGGCATGCCAACCTGTAGAGTATGGTGGAGCAGTCGAAGAGTCAGTGCTGTGCGGGATCCTGCACGAATATGCCGCGCTTTCGATGAATCTGCTGTGCCAAGCTCCTCATAAGCCGGCAGGGCGAGTCAAATGGCGGCATCGTGGAGATGGGAGGGCAGACGGGAGTTGGAAACGACTCGAATCGCCATGGTGGTGGGTGCCATCTGCGGCAACAACGGCTTGGCTTGTGAGGCTATGCACTCGTCCAGTACCGGTATTTTCGTCGTCATGCTTATCAAGCAGTCGCCGTCATTGCATTCTGTACATTGTCACGGACGGTCAACATCGGCTGAGCCAGTGTAGGTGTAATACAGTAATTACATGCAAGTATGAGTGCTCGAAAGAGTGCAGTCGGTCCTATGGCATGGTTGTTGGCTGGATTGAAACGTGGAAAATGGACGAGGAAATAAAGTGCCGTCTCCACCTGCCACATTCCACCGACGAGACGACCCCTGTGGTTGCCCCGTCAACGGCGTAGGCCGATTCGGCTAATGGTGTACTTACTAGTAAGTTCTCCGGCACTGTAATTGTACGCTGTGGTACTTGTAAATGTGTACTTTTTGCCTGCAGGGATGCCTGGTGACCAATTTTCAGAGCAGGTCCATACAAGTATTACTGCAAGCAAGCAAGTACACCTGTAAGTACAGTATGCTGGCAGCAGCACAGCAGCACGGCTGGCCTGCTATTGTTCCCCAGGGGCGTGCTGGCGTCACTTTTCACAGTCGCAGATCCCCTGTAATACTTGTACTTGCTTAGGTCCCGAAAATCAATCCCTTGCACGCACCCTCCCATCAACATACCACCGCTGTACACAAACAAACATCGCTCTTCCGCACGCAAAACGTCGAAAAAACATATCCAAACGGGTCAAAGCCGCCGTCTGCGTCAAAGTGCTCGAAGGAAAAGCTCGCCTCACCATGTCATCCAGCACCGTTCTCGCCGACAAGGACGTCAACGCCCCCGTCGCCGACACCATGCAGCAGGACATGTCCAAGGACGTGAAGAGCATGGAGTACCACCGCCAGGTGTTCCAGTCCAAGATCGCCGAGGACACGTACGTGCCGCCCTCGCCGTCTCGCACCGTCGCCGTCTCATCTCGGTCCGTCGTAATCGGGCTCGCGAGCTGACGTCAACATGCACAGGTCTGGTGACAAGTACGTATCGCCGTCGGACAACATCATGAGTCCCTGCACGGCCAAGATCAACGCCCTGCGTAACAAGCACGCAGCCAAGTGAGCCGTCTCCGCACCCGCTCCCCATCCTCTCCGCTTGGCGCTGACCGAAAGACGCAGAGTGAAGCCAAAGTCTCTCTTCGCTCAGGCGAGCGCTAAGAAGCTCTCGGGCGAGAACCCCTTCGGCGCTCGACCGGCCAAGCCGTAACGGGCACCGGCCGTGGCATGTTTGAACGCTCGCACATTGTTATTTGCTGTTTCCCAACCTCCTTCCGGCGACGCGCGCCGTTTCGTTCTCTACGACGTCTGGTGCAAACCACCGACATCCACCTAGGCACCTTGGGGCATCGGCGTTTTCGGGGGCATCATATTTACACACCCAGATTGTTGCGCAGCAGCGCCGAGGGGTAGCAGGGCAGATTGCTGGGTCGACGTGATTTCAAGGGACCACCAGTCGACGACGAAGATAGCGACGAAGACTGCAAAGCAAAACACGCACACCGACGAGGGCGTGGGTCGTCGTCCTGTGGCTAGAGGCCCAGATATGCTGAGCAATTCATTTTCTTTTCGTATTTCGTGTCACGTACCGCGCCACTCCACCTCGGCTCTACGCCTTCCAGGCAGTCACCATGTAAACGACATCCTCGTCCGCCACCGGGTGTCCCAGCCCGACCCTTTGCGGTATGTGCCTGGCGCTGGCTCCCCACACGAGCGCGTACTTGAACGTTTCCTTCATGCTGCGATGGATGCGGTCGCAGACGTCCTCGATGGTGCTGTTGCTTCGCACAATCAGCGCTTCGCCAAAGTCCGGGTCGACGCCTTTCCTCTTGGTGTATATGCGGATGAGCTTGAGCTCCTTCCAGCACCGGTCCACGACGTCCTGGATGCCGAGGTCGAGTTCACAGCTCATCACCACCGTCTGCGGCTCGCGCGCCAGGCTATCGAGGAAGTCGAGTGACACGCTGTCGATCTTGTTGTAGACGTAGAGGCACTTGATGTACTTGCGATGGTCCTTCATGATGACGTCGATGAAGTCGTCGACCGTCGCGTTCTCGTCCCGGATGAGAACCTCGCAGTTCAGGATCTTGTAGTCGCGCAAGATGTTGTACAGCATCTTCTCGTCCAAGTACTTGGGAGGTGATTGGAAGGTAATCTTCATCCCGCCCGCCGTCTTCGCCTTCAGATAGATGTTGCTGTCGGCCGTGTTAGCGGCCGCACCGGCGTGACGGTGAGGTGGAGTCGGAGGGAGCTCTGCTCACGGCGGCTCTCGGTTCAGACGGATGCCGACGGCTTCCAGTTCAGCCTCCAACAACGCTCTCTGCTCGGCCTTCTTGGTGGCGTCGAGAACCATCAGGATCAAATCGCTCGTCTTGGCCGCCGAGATGACCTGTCGACCTCGGCCCTTTCCCTCGGCGGCACCCTCGATGATACCGGGAAGATCAAGGAGCTGAATCTCGGCACCACCATACTCGAGCACACCCGGAATCGCAGTCAGGGTGGTGAAGGCGTAGGCGGCAACCTCGGATCTCGTCTTCGTCACCTTGGACAGAAATGTTGATTTGCCGACCGAAGGAAATCCGACGAGGGAAATGCGTGCATCGCCGCTCTTGCTGACGTCAAAGCCGGCGCCGCCACCGCCGCCTGCACCTGGGCCGGGCTCTAGCAGCTGGGCCCGGAGCCGGGCAAGCTTTCTGGGCACCAGTAAGTATGGATTGTCGGCCAAAGAGGCCCCATGGAGGGGCGCCTCCGATGCTCACCCTTTCAATAGACCCAAGTGATATTCTGGACGGTGTCAGCACCAATACAAAGTTTTAAACGAACCTATGATTTCGTACCTGTGGCTTTGTTTTCTACAGACAAATGTCAGTAAACTGGTTGTTGAGGTGGACAGGAAAGGCCATGACGATGGTGGAACGTAGGAAACTGTCCACCATAGACGTATGGGTGATGCGTCGATTTCCCCATATTAAACCATGACTGGATAGAGAGACAGATCACGCTTCGCCAGGTGATGACTGGATGAAAGCAATGGACCGAATCCGCGCGAGCTTACTTTGTGTCCTCCTCATCTCGTCCTCAATCCTAGAAGCCGTCAGCCGTTTGGTCCAATCGCTCGTGTTGATGCGGCTCGACACACTCCTTGATCTTTTCTGTAATGTTCACCATTTTGATGGATTTTATTTAGAGACGGCTGCGCCGTCTGATCGCGATGAAGCCAATTGTGCAATGTGCTGGTCTGAGTTCACACCGTCCAGAGCGACCGCCGCCAGCTTGATATTCCGCAGGAGGTGGGGGATCTGGCAGAATAGACCCGTCGTGGGGTTGGCTTGTGCTAGAGCAAGTCTCACCGCCTACCGTCTTTGACAGCCGTTAATAAGTCCGATCTACTGTTACGGAGGTACCCCGTACTGCAAGCAAGTACTTGTACTTACTGTACAGGTACATAGTACATGTACATGTACAGTAATACGTACGGACTATCCGTACTAGGTACCTTGCTCGAACTTTCGGACTAGTTTTACTATTACCTGACCTGTAGTTGCAAGTACAAGTAAGTAATAACTTGGTCTCGTATTTTTAACCTTGCAGAGGTCACCAGCGAGCGACCAACAATCCGATATCCTCCATCCCCATCGCATTCTCAACGACCGCCATCGCTCGACCGCCGCCTCCTCCTCCTCCTCCTCCTCCTCCTCCTGCCAAGAGGCATGGCCGACGTCGAGGAACAGACGGCCACGCCGTTCGTCGAGCAAGGCGGCGAAGATATGGCTCTGACGACGACAGACACGGACGTCGCCGCGCCGACGGAGAAGAAGACAGTCAAGAAGATCATAAGGAAGAAGAAGCGACCGGCCCGAGTGCAAGTCGATGCCGATGCCCTCACGTCAGAGCCCCCCCCGCAGACCGGCACCATCTTCAACATCTGGTACAACAAGTGGTCCGGCGGCGACCGCGAATCCTACCAGCAGACAAAGTCCAAGGGTCGCTGTATCGTCTCGACAGACAGTGGCTTCACAAAGGCAGACAGCATCCACGGGAGTTATTTCTGCCTGCGGTTTGCCAGGGGCCTCTGCCCGAATGGCCGGGACTGCACCGCCCTCCATCGGTTGCCGGGCATGTATGACCACTTCAGTCCCAACGTCGACTGCTTCGGGCGCGAGAAGTTTTCCGATTACAGAGATGACATGGGTGGTGTCGGCAGCTTCATGAGGCAAAACAGGACCATCTACGTCGGGCGGATACATGTGACGGACGACATCGAGGAGATTGTGGCACGCCACTTTGCGGAATGGGGCCAAATCGAGCGCGGTGAGTGATCCGGTCACGCGACGTCACCGGCAGCGACTAACAAAAGGCAGTTCGCGTCCTCAACTCGAGAGGTGTTGGCTTCATCACATACACCAACGAGGCGAACGCACAGTTTGCGAGAGAAGCCATGGCCCACCAGTCCCTCGACCACGACGAGGTTCTGAATGTCCGTTGGGCGACGGCCGACCCCAACCCCATGGCACAGGCGCGCGAAGCTCGGAGGATAGAGGAGCAAGCTGCTGAGGCCATTCGGAGGGCACTGCCCGCCGAGTTCGTGGCCGAGATCGAGGGCAAAGACCCCGAGGCAAGGAAGCGAAGGAAGATCGAAAGCAATTACGGCCTGGAGGGATACGAGGCGCCCGACGAAGTCCACTTCGCTCGCGGCGCTAATGCCGTGAACCCTCTCGGACGACAGACGAACGAAGTCGAGTATCAAGAGCCGTTGATGATCGGAGATGGACAGGCACCTGCCGCCGAGAGCGAGCATGCACATGCGCACATGGAGACGCCCCCAGAACAACCGGCTGGCATCTTTTCTGGAATCACGTTAGCAGCGTTGAGCAGGGCCAAGGTCTCGGTGATGTCGAAGCCCAAGTCGGAAGCAGCGGCAGGTCCGTTGGTTGCCTATGATAGCGACAGTGAGGACGAATAAGGGTGGTCATCGGAAGCTTGTACAACACCACAATGATGCCAGATGAAATTAGAAGCCCGGCTGCATCCTGTTCAGATTGGTGAGAGGATTCTTGAGAATAACAGTCCATGCCTTCCAATCACACAACCAGTGCCACCGCGGTTCTGGTGATTTTTTTTTTTCACATGCGTATTGCCGCCTCTCACAGAATCGACGACAGTCTCGATTGCTTTCGCGTCGGCAGCATCCCATTTTTGCCTCCGCATGACCGTGACCCAACCTCATCAAGATGTATGCCATCCGCCGCAGCTCCCCACATTCTACAGGCGCTGTTTCCGGACACGCGCCTTAAGCCGAAGGGTGGGATGTGCTGCAGGAAGCGTCCGGTTACACAATAGCAGCTGGAATCGCGTCGCATCATTTCGGTGTCCGGATGTCTTGAAGGGACGCCGGCGAGACCGGTGCCGGATGATTGGCGGCGAGGAGGCGATCGTAAACGGCTTATATCTCAACCTGGTTCGACACTTGGAAGGTGCCCATTCTACCGTCGATATGTTTGGGGACTGCGGGCAAAGGGATGGCTATGAATAGTTGGAGGGATGGCGGGAGGGAGTTGCTCCGCAGTTATCTGCCCCGTGATTGCGGTAGGGTAGTGTTCCTTCAAGTCATTTTGCAACGCTTATGCTTCACTTCGCAGTTACCATGCCACCCGATACGCGGGGTTATATTCAAGAACTTGATTGTGACAGTGTATACAACCCTCCAAAGTAAAGAGATACGAGATAAAATACAAAATTCCGTCATGTTAGTCCTGAACACCGTGCTGCAGAAAAACATTGGAGCTGTGCTGCGCTGCGCTGCGGCACAGCTTAAGCCCATGGCAGCATGTTCTCTTTGTCGTAGGCCTTGCGTCTCTGCGATCGCTTCTTCTCCGCCATGCTCTTCTCGATGCGCGCGAGAGCGGCCGCCCGTCTTTCCGTCGAGATGGTCCTGCCCTTGGACCTGTTGCCTAGTCCGGAGCTGCTGCCGGTCTTGTCACCAGCCCTGTTGTGGTCCGGCCCGCCGAGACGTTCGAAGCGGTTCTGCAAAAGATCGACTTCGTCGGCTCTGCCGGATGTCTCTCGTCCGACATCGCGTGACAGTACACTCGACGATTCTGGCGGTTTTGTGACCGATGCGCGCTTGGACCTTGGGGGCGCCGGTGTTGCACCCCCGTTGCGGATGCGCTTCTCCAGCGCTTCGCCAAGATACGCCCTGTTTCTTGGTGACCTCGGCACGAACGGTCGCCACTTAGGCTGTCCAAGACTTGGCCGCTCTGCTAGGGCATTTCCACTGCCTTGTGTTGTCGCTGTCTCAACGGTATGCCGTGGAAGTTGAGTCTTCGTTGCCGCCTCGTTATCGGCCGACTCATGCTTCCGTCGAGAGTACTCTGCACCGCGGTGCATTTTGGCCACCCAATCTGTGCCGGCCTCGGGGCTCCCGTCATGATTCGGCTGCCAGCTGCTGCGCTGAAGCGTTTCCGCTCCGGTAGCTTTCAGAGCTTTGACCTCCTGTTTCAGGCTTGCGATTTTCGTGTAAGCTCGCTCAAGCACGGCTTTAGTATCTGCTTGGTGCGCCTCGTTTTCTTGGCTCACGGCCTCAAAGGCAACCTTTAGCTTTCGCAACTCCTCGTCCTTCTTCTTAGATTCTTCCATTGCCTGCTCGAGCTGAGCGCGCAGCTCGCGAGCTCTCGGTCCCGCGGATTCTCGATTGCGGTGAGCATCTTTGCTCGACCGGGCCTCGGCGACCTTGAGTTGGACCTTTAACGACGCGACCTCCTGACGAAGCGAGTCGACTTCTCTGAGCTGACTTCGGGCTCGACGAAGCTCACGTTGTGTCTCGACCAGCGTCTTCTGCGTCATCGGAGAGGCCGTTTCCTGTCGTTTCTGTCGTCCACTGTCGGCGCTGTCCTCCTTCTGGCGGAGGAGCGCCTCCCAGTTTGCTTCCAACTCCTGCACACGGTGCCTGTACTGGGCTGCCAGGGAGGTCTGCTTGGCGAGTTTCATGAGCAAGGCAGTTGGTTCGTCGTCGTGCGATTGGCCATGTTTGGAAACGATGTGTGATGCATTTTCCGCAATCTTCCGCTCCATCTTAATGACCTTTTGCTGTTCATCCCTGAGCTTCTCGGCGAGATGGATTGCTTCGGAATCCTTTTGCTGTGCATAAGATTTCGCAAGTTGCTTATACTTGAGCAATTTCTCCATTTCTGCCTTGGCCTCTTGGTGGTATTTTTCAAACTCCCCCTTCCAGTAGCGACCCGACTGCGAGTGAGGTTCGTTCAAGTCCAAAGTGATGTCGTTTGTACAGTAGTCGTCCTCGGCCTCCTCCCATTCGTCGTCTGACACTTCGGCCGGCTTCCTTGCAGTTTCAGCCTTTCCTTTTCGTCTGGAATTCTCCAGAGCCTCCGTAAGCAGCGACTGTCGGTTGCTGCCGGCCTTGTCGTTCTTGGCCGTGCTTTTACTGGTCGCTGGGAGGTCACGGCCAAACGAGACACGTTTTCGTCGAGAGGTGCCCGTACCAGGGGTGAGTAGGATTCCAGCCGGCTTGGAAGGTGTGCTGGAGCTCGGGTCCGAAGCCATGGATGCTTTTCTTGTTGCCATATTGCCTTGCGGTTGTCGAGTCTCGTCCGTCGATGGCGCGGGGGTGCCGAACAGGGCACTTTTGAAGGCGCGAGCAGCAAAAACGGGAGCGGGAGTGTCCGGCTGATCTAGCAGCGTCGTTTCTGCGATGGGACGAAGAGTTGTTAGTTTGTCAACGTGCGGTTGCCGGCCAACATGATCGGTGGCTCTGACCTCCAGCATCCGCCGTTGGCGCGTTCTCGCCGCGTTTCAGCATCCAACCGAGCATTGTTACTCGGAAATAAAACACGTCTCAGAAGGGGCAAATTTGGATATATATCTCAAGGCCGACGACTGTGGGCACCCGGACCAAGGCGCGGCGCGGTGGCGCACGTTGCGGTTGCGCGAGTTTAAGCGATGTTGGCGATGATTTGTTTACTTTACTTCTGTTGCGGAACACGCTTTAGCTGTGCCTCGGGAGAGGTTCTGTTCTGATGGCGCCCTAGCTAGCTCACTATTGGTCAGTGGGGGATAAATTGGTTCACAGAGGTCAGCAGCTTGTACGAAGTACGGAGTACAGAGTACAACACCCGCAAGTACTCTGTACTTACAATGCAATTGTTTCCTCGAACCAGGTACCCAGTCGTCATTGGTGATGGAGACATCTCCCTTCCTGATATCTACTTAATGAAACTGAATGAAAATAATCGCACGGCTAAGGAGTATCTCCGCCACCAGAAACGGATCAAGTAAATCAGAGGCAGAGTCGTAGTCTTGTCAGGCCACAGCTGGTAGCCTGCCTTGAGACCCGACACAGGCTACAGTAGCACCAAGCTACCTACATACTGTACGTACTGTACTAGAGGTGTACTTAATAAGGGCACCGTACTTACGTTGCGCTGTAAGTAAGTAATACTCGCATGGACAATAGTACCTATTAGTACGTGCTCCTACTTACATTAATTCTTTGGTGTACTCCGTACAAGTGCCTTCTTGTAGTTGTACATCTACTGACCTCCTGTTAGGTACGCCGGCCGTATAATACATTACAGTACAATATTGGCAACACTGCACACTGTCCGGAGTACTTCATTATGCTGGTAGTGCTACTTGTACACCCACTGCTAGGTGTGTTCAAAGGCACCACACCGCGATCAATGTGAGAAAGCCTCTCACTGTTCCGAAATTATTGCATTGCTAGTAAAATCCTTACTCTTCACGCTGCAGATCTACGGCAAGTGCTAGAATGGCACAATTCTCCGTCATCGGCCGCCCCCTCGCACGGTATTCTTGTACATGGTGACATTGAGCCAAGCGCGTTACAGTGCGTATTGCGATGGATGGCACTACTAGCACCTTGCCGTAGCTTGATGTCACAGCGATTCATCCACCGTCACACTCCCCCCAAACCGTTGTGCAGGCCCTGCCGACCTCACCACCAGGCCTTGCCACGATGGCTTGGCTTGCCGACGGCTCCTGCGTCAACCAACGAAACTCCATCATGGACATTCATCGAGCTACCCCGCCAAAATAATTCAGCCTAACGTCTTCGAGAGTGCATTCACTGCCCATTCACGTCCCTACTTCTGCAACCACCATCACTCTATGAATGACGTACCGAACTCCTTAAACTATGGCTTCCATCACGTAAGGCGTTGCCGTTTTGGCAAACCCTTACTCGGACTCGCGCAATCATGGCGTGGCAAGCATCCGGGCCAAGGAAGAAGCCGCTCCCCTCAGGCCACAAACAAGATGACTCGAGCTTTCCGGGGCTCAAGCCGGCGGCGGCGGACACGACAACCAAGATTGAATACGAGGAGCTCCAGCAGAATGAGCTGCTGGCTCTCGAAGCTATATACGGTGAAGACTTTGTGAAACATGGCGATGCCCAGAGTGCCTGGAAGGTATGCGAACTCGTCGCCACCAAGCCATGCCGTCGCTCTGTCTTGTACGACATCCTAACCGATGCCAGAAAACTGAACCGGCGTTTGACATTCACATCAGGGCGTCGACTGATGAGGATTTCGAGGCAACTATTGGCTTTGTCATGACGGCCACCTATCCCAAGACGCCACCTCTTCTCACCATCCGCGGCCTCGGCGGCCTCCGCGAGGCCACTCAGTTCAAGATCCAGAAGTTCATCACGACGCAGCCAAAGGTCTTTGCCAAGGACGAGCAAGAAATGATCGATAAGATCGTAGAAGGCGTGAGAGATATTTTGGAAGATGCGGCCCAGGCGAAAGCCACTGGGAAGCACATGCCATCTCTCGAGGAGGAGCGCGAGACCCACGAGGCAAGCCTGGCAAAGCTTGTGCAGGAGCAAAAGGAGCTCGATGAGCGACGAAAGCAAGAAGAAACGAAAGAAGAGGAGAGGGTCATGTCGCAGATGCTCCAGAAACAGCTTGACCGCCAGAGACAGAAGGCAAAAGAGTCCAGGCTTAGCCGTCGTCCTAATGTCTCCGACCCCGGCCGCACCACCCAGGATAGCATGGAGCGAATCGAGTTTGACCAGTTCTGCGACTCCACCGACAGGGACGGCAACGCCATCTCCTTCCGCTCCGTCGCCGGGAAATGTGACGCCCGTCGGGGGCAAGTCTCCATCGTCTACTCGGTACGCCCAGTGCTCGCCAACGGACTCAGCAACCAGACGCTGGCATTAAAGGAGGCCATTGTGAGGTCGACCGGCAAGGACCCCAACGACTTCAAGAAGCAGCTGCAATCTCTGGAGACGCGACTTCAGCATCTCAAGACGACCAAACACATCCATCATCGCCATCTCGTCGACATCATAGGCTTCAAAGTCCAGAGCGGATCGCCGGACGATCCAGATGCGTCAAACACGTGGACGTTGAGAATATTGTCTCCGCTGGCGGAGAAAGGCTCTCTGGAAGAGCTGTTGGAGCTAGCCGGACATCTCGATATCAGCAAAGTGCGGTCGTGGACAAAGGATCTTCTGGATGCGCTAAACTTCTTGCATAACAAGAACATCGTGCACCAAGACATTCATCCTCGAAATATTCTCCTCTTCCGCGAGTCCACGGGCGAGATCGTGCCCAAGATCGCCGATGCATCGTATCAACGGGAGATACACAACGCGAGCTCTCAGAAGACCGATCTTCCTGCCCTCAACTCGCCCAGATCAGCCTATTGGCTCCCGCCGGAGATTGCCGCCGTGCCTAAGCCGCAGTACACATACAAGACGGACATTTGGGACTTTGGCGTCGTGTTCGTCCAGATGATTTTTCGCCTCGACGTTCTCCAAACGTACTCGTCGCCCAAGAAATTGATGGAGTCGCTTTCGCTTTCTCAGTCGCTACAGGAACTCGTGAGCAGGTTCTTCAAAGAGGATAAGCAGAAGCGCCCCCGAGCCTTTGAGCTGGGAGCCAGCGAATTTCTCGCCACGGATGCACCCATCGTGCTCGAGGGCACCTCGGACTTCCTCACGGCTGCGCCGCCCTCGGCTTCGCTGCAGGCGTTCCCCATGAGAATGAGGCGGGAATCTATGAACCGAACCGCCGCGATATCCCGATACGCCGAAGATTTCGTGGAAGAAGCCCGCCTAGGGAAGGGAGGTTTTGGGGAGGTCGTCAAGGCACGGGGCAAGCTCGACGGGCAGACGTATGCCATCAAGAAGATCACGCAACGATCGCAAGCTAGCCTCACTGAGATTCTGAAAGAAGTCCGCCTACTTTCCCAGCTGAGTCATCCCTCCGTTGTGCGTTATTACAACACCTGGATCGAGGAAGTGGAAGACTTGGCAGACACCGATGGAGAGACCTCGACGGACGAATACACCGAGGATTCCCGGTACTCGGGCTCAGCTGGTATAGATGTTCAGTTCACCACGAGCACCGGCGGACTGGATTTCATGTCTTCAAACGCAAATGTCGAGTTTGGATACGATGATGACGAGAGCGATGCCATCGAGTCAGAGGAAGAGTCCGACGTCGAGTCCGATGATGACGACGAAAGTTCGATTCTGGGAGACGCGACGGGGCATGCCTTGGCCTCCGGAAAGGCTCTGCAGCGACAAAGTGCCCGGTTCAGGAGACAGTTCCGGACGATCCTTTACATCTCCATGGAATATTGCGAAAAACGGGTACGTCTTCCATGCCGATCCCGCCGCCTAACCTCGGTCCATGGGTGCTGACTGCGGTAGACCCTACGAGATCTCATCTCGCGTCAGCTGTACAAGAACACGCCCGAAATCTGGCGTCTCTTCAGGGAGATTCTGGAAGGCCTGGCCCACATCCATGCACACAGTATTGTTCACCGCGATCTCAAGCCAGAAAACATTTTCATCCGTAGCGGCGTTGACGGCGTCGACAATGTCAAGATTGGAGATTTCGGCTTGGCAACGAGCGGCCAGTTTTTGATCGACAGGGTCGCCACCCACGGTCTTGAAACAGATGATATGACGAGGAGCATTGGCACTGCGTACTATTCGGCACCGGAGGTGAGGTCTGCCTCAAGCGGCATGTACAGTACCAAGGTCGATGTAAGTGGTGGTGGCTTTGCGGCTCATTCATCTGCTCACACACATTTAGATGTACTCCCTGGGAATCATCTTCTTCGAGATGTGCTATGAGCCCATGCTGGGCATGCAAAAGGCCGATGTCATCGGCAAGCTTCGGCAGCCCAAACCAGTGCTGCCTCCCGATTTCAAGCCTGAAGAGAAGGTGCAGACCGACATCGTGCTGTCTCTCGTTAATCACAACCCAAAGGAGCGACCGCCAGCTGCCGACTTGCTGAAGGGCGATATGCTGCCGGTTGATATGGAAAGCGAGGTGAACAGGCGGATTGTATCTGTGCTGACTGACCCGAGCTCCCCCTATTATCGAAAAGTTCTCCGCACCTTGTTTTCTCGGCCCGTAGAGCCAGCCAAGGACTACGCCTGGGACATGTTTGCGACGACGAACCCGAACCCGGCTGAGCTGCTGAACCAGGGCGTCGTGAAGA
The DNA here is from genome assembly GCF_001625195.1 of Drechmeria coniospora. Classification (NCBI taxonomy): domain Eukaryota; kingdom Fungi; phylum Ascomycota; class Sordariomycetes; order Hypocreales; family Ophiocordycipitaceae; genus Drechmeria; species Drechmeria coniospora. The sequence goes on along the minus strand of NC_054389.1, from coordinate 10,368,339 downwards.
GTACGCTAACCTCCATCTTCATGCGTCACGGGGCCTTGGAGATGCCGCGCAGCCTGATATACCCCAGGTCTGCGCATTACGGAGACAACGTCGTGCAGCTTCTCGATACCAACGGCACGGTGCTTCAACTACCATACGACTTGACCATGGGGCACGCCCGCATGATGGCCAAACAAAAGAACCCCTTGACCATACAGAAAACGTTTACCTTTGGCAGCGTATTTAGAGACAGGCACGACACCGGACAGCCTCACATGTTTGGTGAAGTGGACTTTGACATCGTCACTCGCGACGCCTTGGACCTAGCCCTGAAGGAGGCAGAAGTCCTGAAGGTACTGGACGAGATCGTGCTGGCATTCCCATCGCTATACTCTGGCCAGATGTGTTTCCATGTCGGCCACTCAGATCTGTTGCAGCTCATATTTGAGCATTGCGGGATCTCCCAGGCCTGCAGGAGACCCGCGGCAGACGTGCTGAGCAAGCTGAACATTCACAATCATACGTGGGAGAAGATCAGGATGGAACTGCGATCTCCTACGGTGGGCGTCACCGCCACGAGTGTCGAGGAGCTTGCTCGGTTTGACTTTCGAGGTACGTAACCTACCGAGTATTGGAACAAGGTCGATTGACAGGCCGCAGACTCTCCGAACAAGGCATTCGCGAAACTCGACAAGCTGTTCGAAGGCACCGACATGTACCAACGAGCCTCGCCAACGATAGCGCACATCAAAGAGGTTGTGGAATACACCAAGCGCTTCCACGTGTCGACCAAGGTGTATGTCAACCCATTAAACAGTCTCAAGGAAAGCTTTTTCGTCGGGGGCATCTTGTTCTCCTGCCTCTACGACAAGAAGACAGGCAAGGACGTGTTTGCAGCTGGCGGTCGTTATGATCATTTGATCAAAGAACAACGACCCGAAACCGGGGGGCGCGTGGAGGAGAGGCATTCCGTCGGGTTCAGCCTGGCGTGGGAAAGACTTGCCAGGATTCCCAAAACGAGAGGCAAATCGTTCCTCAAGAAGGCTGACGAGGATGCCCGGCCACACAACGTCCTCTCCGGTCAGCGAGTAAGTCGTCCGCGACCTGCTGCGGCCAGCTCTAATCTAACCATATGGCCACTGACTAGTGCGATATTCTCGTGGCGAGCTTTGACAGGTCGCTGCTCAGATCCACGGGACTCGAAATCCTTCAAATGCTTTGGTCCCACGACGTACGCGCCGAGCTCGCCAAGGACGCTCGATCGCCCGAAGACTTGCTCTCCCAAAACAGGGACGAGACGTACTCGTGGATCGTCATCATCAAGCAGGATTCCATGCTGAAAATCAAGTCGATGGGAGAGCACGACGTCCCCTACGTCGACCTACCGATGACGCACTTGATGGCGTGGCTGCGACCGCATCTCCATCTCCGCGACCGGGAATCGAAGGGGTCGAAGGCTTCGACGAAGATGAGAGGTAGCGCATCACAGGCGGAGGCGGCCACATCCGTTGCCGAGCGCGACCATGGGCAGGAGGTCAAGGTGTTGGTCGCACAAACGCGGAGCAAGAAGTTCAACCGACGAACAGTGGTCGAGCAGGCGCAAGTCAGCGCTTCCAGGCTGGTGCAGTCCTTCCTGGACGGGCCCATCCTGGCCGTCGAGACGACGGACCAAGTGATGGATCTCATCCGACAGACGGCCATCACGGACCAAGACAGCTGGCGCAAGGCCGAGAATGCAGTGACAACGACGGAGAAGAAGTATCTGCGGGAGCTACACGACCAGCTCAGCACCTGGCGGCTCGCGTTTGAGCGCAGTAACGGAACGAGACACGCGTTCATTTACAATTTCCGGACGGGGACGTGCCTGTACTACGATCTGGGCGACTAGTAATGTGATGGCGATGGCACTAGGAGGCAAATCGAAGCACGCTGTTGGTTAATCATTCCCATGCTTCATAATATGTGCGTACCGGCGGCCCAGGTGTTTTGCCATTTAATCCGTCGTTGCTCTTGGAAGTCTGAGCAGTGAAACGCAGCTGATGGGTTGGGGCTCGAACTTTTCGGCGCCATGTACGAAGCATTACCAGTGCCCAGGAATGAAGGGGGTTAGGCATGTTAGTGCTTGAACTCTGAAGAGAAGCACCGACGGGGAGCACGAATGCGTCGGTCGCGGAGACTCTGTTTGGCGCATCCTTGGGGTTTTGGAGAGGGGAACCCTTGGTGATGCGTGACGTGGAGCGAATGACAGCGTAATCACCTACTAGGAATGTATGGTGGTGCATGCACGCTCTACACCTAGTGTCATAAGTACATGTGGCCGTCATGACTTGACGGTTGGGTACTAATTAGCCTCCTAACCTAGCATACGGTACAAGTACTTACCGGTACTTAGGGTACGAAGGAGAGCGTCCTGTTATATTACAGCACAGGTAATATAATATGCCTGTACAGTTCCAGTATGTGTGCTACGGTGGGCGGATTAGCACTTGGTACTCCGTACCTACGTACCTACCTAAGGTACTCCGTACCTACCTCCTGAATCTTCATGCTTGGGGACCACCTGTATAAGTACTAAAGTATTACTGTAAGTACGTACTAAGTTGTACTGTACAGTAAGTAGTTGTACTGTGCAGTAAGTAAGTGTACTGTACAGTAAGTGTTTCTCCGTATCCTAAGAGGGTTGGTAGGCATGAGTCAAGTACATAAGTCCATTACGGAGTACTCCGTAGTGGCTAGTGTTACCGTACTGTCCTGTACAGTACATATTACTACTCCGCACTCCGTACCATGTACTTACTTGTACTCGTATTTAGTGATTAGTTGTATTTCGTGCTAGGGGTGGTTGGCCGAAGGGGGCGGACAAATAGAACGGAATTCTTCGTACTACATTAACGATTATATGTGCAAGTATTCTTGTCATCCACCCACTTCAACAGCCGCGAGGCCCCGGAAAGTCAGTCACAGTCACCTGCGACAGAGGACTGACAGAGGTGGGGTCCCCTGCTGATGCCGTCACCTCGTGCCGTGCACTGTGCAGCCCCTGCCGCCTTGCAGGCACCACGCCGACGAGCCCGACCTCGCTCGACTAGCAAACACCCTGTCAGTCCTGCATGTTTGCTCGCACTCGTACGCCATACTCTATACTCGGTTCGTGCATGCTCTCTTATGTTCTGCGCTCCCGCCACCCGACTCCTCCTCACCGACTTCTACTATTGCCTCCCGGTATTCGCGTTCCCTTCCCTCGACCCCTTCTCCTTGACAGGATCCCTCGACGAGGCGGCGCGATCCGTCACCATTAGCCTGGGCTCCTCCCCGTCTCTGCCATCAGATCGACGTCGAGCGCGCCCTTGTTCAAAACATCTCGCCTCTACCACGACCGTTTCCATCGCCGCCTCGACTCGACGGATACTGTTGCCCGCCTCCTGGGGTCTGGCAAATCTACCTACGGCGTCACGATGGCACAAAAGCGGCTCTTGCAGGAGTGGCTAGCCCTCGACAAGGAGAAATGGGTACACATCGAGGTAACGGCGACTGCTCCCCACACGAGGACGGTTCCGCTAACCGATGGGTCCCTGGCCACAGACGGATGAGTCGAACATCTTGCGATGGAAGCTGGGCCTCTGGGTCGTCAACCCGGATAGCGTTTGGCACGGAGCATATTTCCAGGTGAGTGCGCGCCTGACCCAGGAAGCCGGACCCAAGCAGGGTCGAGAATGCAGAAGGACCGGTCGATCGTTGACCCGTCCTATCCTGTCTCTCGCTTTAGGCCGACATGAAGTTCTCGCCCAACTATCCGTACCAACCGCCCCATTTCCGCTTCCTCACGAAGAACATATGCCACCCCAACGTCTACACCGACGGCAACTTGTGCATCTCCATCCTCCACAAACCCGGAGACGACGAGCACTCGGGCGAATCGGCCAGTGAGCGCTGGAACGTGCTCCACGGCGTCGAGTCCGTCCTTCGCTCCGTCCTTCTCCTGCTGGATGACCCCGAGATCAACTCGGCGGCCAACGTCGACGCCAGCGTCCTATACCGGGATTCGAGCAGCGAATACAACCGCAGGGCAAAGGCCTTGGTCGCCCAGTCGCTGCAAGATGTCCCGGATGGGGTCACCATGCCCACCCCGGCACAGCTGGCTGCCACCCCCCCGCCGAAGCAAGCCGACGACGACGACGCCGACTTTTGGATCCTGTCCGACGACGAGGAGGAAGACTTTGGCGGCAGCGACAGTGACGAGGACATGGGCGACTTTGAGGATGAGGATGATGACGAGATGGACGAGGAGCACAAGAGGTGAAGGCTCCGCCAGCCAACCGGCCCCATGCCCTGGAAATTTCCACCATGGTTCGCGCTTGTGATTGAGAGATATACACGACGACGAAACTGCATAGCGGGTTTACTTGTTGCGGCGTTGGAGGAGCCACCGCCCTGTTTATACTTTGTTTTATTTTGGGTTTCGCAGTCTTGTTGGGACGCTCTTTCATGGCTATCTTCATCGCAACCTGGCAAACAGCGGACAGCGGATGATCCTGATTTTATTTGGCTCTGCACCTTGATCGCAACCTTTGCAACGCGTACACATGGTGCGGCATGTTGCTTGGCTCGTGGTAGATTTGAACATGGCCGACGATTCGGCCAGCACAAGACGACACTGTGGGTGATGTCGTATCGCCCACCAGCCCTAGACAACCGAGTCGATGGTTCAAATTGGGAGAGCGGATGCTGGTCAATAATGATCGGTCGACGGTTTTCCCTTTGCTGCTGGCGGTGTCATTGACTGTAGGTAGGAGGGAGAGCGATGAAGGGCACCGTACAGTAGGTAGGCAGCATGACAACCAGTGTTGTGTACTGTATGGTAAGTACTCAAGTACTTAGGTACGGAGTTCCTCATACAAGGTACCTCTTGTTCGTTGGGAAGTGCTTATTTACACTGTACAGTACTCCGTACGGAGTAATTAATACGGCGGAATAATAATTAATACCGAGTACGTCACTGGACAAGTCGGCTCGCAGGTCCACAAGTAGGTACATGAACTACTTACATGAACGTTGCACCGTACTGTACCTAAGTAGTAGCTGCTACGGAGTATTACATACTTATGGGTTCTCCGTAAGTACTGAGTACTCCCTACTCCATACATTATTAGTACTACGCACTTGTAGTTGTACTTGCGCAAGTATACTTCGGTTTGCGCCGCAGGTGCGGAGTGCTTGCTGCCCTCCCAACGTGGACCGCTATCTTATCGCGTCCCGTCCATGTCACTGTCGCCATCACCTATCCAAACCATCCGCAAGACACTGGTGACATCAACTTACGCTTCTGCCCAGCCGTGCGCGGCTGATCAGCTACTGTGCCGTTGCCCCCAAGACGCGGCCCCGTGCTGTTGGCTTGCTCTTCTTGTCGCTGCGTCGACTTTGTTGTCCGTCGTGTTGGCCGACGTCTCCCGGCCTTCCTCGCGACCTTGCCTCTCCAGCACGAGGCACCGACGACCGAGGTTGTCCTTCTGCAGCCTCCGTAGAGCCTTCCAGAGCTCGCCGCATACGGATCCTTCGCGCGGATCGCGCAGATCGCGCCTCCCGCCGCTCCTGTCAAGTTCTCATGCAGGCGTCTCGCGAAGCTGGAAGCGCAACCCACGACGATGGCATCCACCGAGCCGTCCGAGGACGACGTCAGGCGAGTGCTCGAATTTGCGAGTCTTGACCATGTAAGAGATCGCAAAATGGTCATTCACGCGCTCAAGGTAGCCGAAGCCGTACCCTGCCCCCGTCGGGCTTCGAGTGGAAAGCCCAGCTGGCTGATGGGACTCGCCGCAGGATAACGGGGGAAACATCGAGTCCGTCGTCTCGCAGTTTTTCGACAATGCTGACAACGTACGGCGACACCCCCTCGACAGACGACATGCAGAATCACCAGCTAATAGTGAAGCAGTTTCGACAAAAATATTCGCAATTGTGGAACGAGGACATGTTCTCGGCAGACAGAGACGGTACCGATAACCACACCGGCATATGTGAGTGCTTCCCAAACGGCGTCCGCAGTCCGCGAGCTGACCTAGCAGCGTTTCACATCGAGTCCCTCGGCCAGAGTGATGTCATTGAAGGCATGAATTCGACCCACGAAAGCTACGGACCTGGCGCTCCTTCCCGTCCGCCGTCGAGATCGAACAATCGATCGCCGTCGGGAAAGGTGGTGGATTGGAATGTGGGAGAAGACGGTCCAGGTATGTGCCATCCTTCTCGCACGATGCAGAGCCGTGTTCTCACGCCCCGTATCCGCCGTGCAGCCAGGTCAAACTCTCGTTCTCGAGAAGACGAGGACATGCAGCGCGCCCTGCGAGAATCCGCGCAGGAGGCTGGCATCGCACTGCCCGACCAGGAACCCGACATGCTCCGGACCATGAACCCGATTTCGTCTTTCGGACCCGCAACCCGACACGAGTATGATCAGGACGTCTGGGCCATGGTCCCTACCGAAACCGATGCCTCCAAGGCTCCGGCGCCGGAAGACAGAAAGCGGCCGTCGGGCACACCCGCCTTCCTGGTCCAAGGGCACTGCTCTTCCGGAGAGCATCGCCTCGGAGGCCTCCTCACCATTCTGCACTGGATCCCTCTATCTCGGAACATCCTGCTGCAGACCGGCACGCCGGCGGCGTCGTACGGCTTCAACACCGAGTGGTGGAAAGGCCAGGAGATACTCCCCCCCCAAGTTCTCGCCCAGCTGCAAACTGGCGAGTTGAACTGGGCCGAGCGGCACGGCTCCGCCCCGAGCTGCGAAGAGGAAATCCACAGGCTCATGGCCTTTCTAGACTCGACCGAGCGCAGCTACGGTACCGTCAGCGTGCTCGCAGACTTGATTCCATCGTCGGACTTGGGTCCCGAAAGACAGTTTTATGAGCATATCATAGAGGCGGGTGGTGACCTGATGAAGCCCCTCACCCACGTCGTCACCCAAGCCCGCCTCTCCAGCCAACCAGACGATGAGGATGAGGACATGGATGCCACCTTTGGCTTGCTCGAGATTAAGGACATGGAAACGGGCGAAGATGACTCCGCCAGGACGTTGTACGAGACGCTGGATCGCATCATGTGGAGTGACGCTTTTGCTGTCGATGAGGATCAAGACCCGAAGATGGCCATGTTCAAGGAGATGGGTGAAGTTCTCCCTCTCAAGATCGGCGCCGACGCCGTCGGGCCGTCCCTCGAAATCCCGCTGGAATTTTATCCGGAAAGGTATCTGGAGAGTCGAATGTCGGAAGCCAGACGTATCCAGCAAGGTTTGCGGGACGCCATCATCGAGGTGGATGCCATCGCAAAAGCCAAGCGGAGGGTCACTGCCTGGAGGGAGGAGGATTGGGACCACCCATTCCGCAACGATGCCCTCGACATGATTACTACCCTATCTCTTCGCTGGACTCTCTACCAAGAGTACCTCGAGGGCCGTGGTCGATTTCGCGCCATGGAGGCGGCCGGCTTCAACAACGACAGATTTCCCGACTATCTATCGGCGCCTTCCGAACTGAACGAGGAGGAGCGTCGTGTTTCCGGCAACGTGCAGGAGGTGCTCCGGATGACTGCCCGGGAGTCCGAAAAGCTCGAGGCAAAATTGAAGGGTAAGCCGACGACCAGTCTTGCGACACGGTATCGTGCGGCGCTGACGCGGAGACAGGACTGACCGAGCGCTTGGAGCGAGTCAAGAGGAAGAAGCGCTTTCTCGGCAGCCTTCTCACCGAGCCCGACAAGCCAGGTCGTCCCGAGCCCATGAGATGCAAGAAGTACCTCCTCTGCGGCATCGCGACTCCGACGGACGTCATCTATCTTCGCCAGCGTTGCGTTTCAGACCTGATGGAGTGGGAGGAAGTGTCAGAACCCTCGGACCAGTGGTGGAGATTGGCATACGTGCCCAGGGATGAGCCCTCGGTGAAAACAGAGGTACGTGGTGGAGGCTGTGCCGTGCCCGCTGCGTCTTCATTCCGTTGCTTACATTCAACAGAAAATGGACGCAGACGCGATGCTGCAAGAGGTCTGGCAGGTGACCAAGACCCCCTTGCTCGTCTACGCCACGGAGAAGGCGCTCGAGGCTCCCAGGCTCCCCCTGACCGCGTCCTTGGAGCGCTTCGCTCGTGCGGAGAATAAGACGTTCCAGAATGAGCTGAACCGGGAAAAGGCGGAAGAAGCAGGTGACGTGCCAAGAAGCAGGCAGCCCGGCCCCATCTCTCCGTCGAAGCGCAAGCACCGAGCGGACAGCGTGGATTCGATGGATAGCAACAGAGCATCCATCGGGAGCGACGACCTGGTCGGCCATCCGCTGGACGAGGAGCACGGAATTTCGGCCTTGGAGATGGCGGACATGTCTGAGCCCTTGCTGGGCGACAAGGCCGAGGTCGACTTTGACGCCACCGACGAGCGGACGGCTACGTTACGAGCTACGTTCACGGAGAGCACGTCGGCCACGCTGACCCCGAGCACGCTGCCGGCCGAGGACGCGGACGGTCCTGTCGGCCAAGAGCTGGAACGGGAGTCAGAAATGCAAGAGCGATCTCGACCTCCCGTGATCGTGACGGCGCGGCCGCCGGGACGTGCTGTCCGAGGCGGGGACAAGGACGAGATGGACATGGACTTGCCCAGCCATTAAATCGCAAGGTGAGTGGAGCGCAGGAGCAACCATCCGACGTTGACGGACGGCAGCTTCTCCCCCTTGGTAGGGGGGAAGGTCATGGCCAACGAGACGTTTTTGCATATATATCGATCGATGAGACAGGCGGAGAGAGCAGTTTCTTGGCTGGTGATTCGGTGACGAAGCATCCGGTGGATAGAATGCACAGTCACCAGCATACGGCTAGTCTTGGCTTGGGGTCGGTACCATGCTATTGAGACAGCGAAATGAATAGCAACAAGGCGTCAGGATTTGGCGTGCCGAACGATCGATCCATTGCTAGTGCAAGCAATATGTTGTGCTGGGGTCGCCGCCACAGGCGTGGCGGAAAGGAAGAGGGGGCTTCGGCTGGATGCTGATGGAAGCTTCGAGAAGGTTCCCTGCCAGCTAGCTACCTTTGGTATGTGGGATCCGGTCCGGCGAACCGGAGCGAGCCCCTTGCAAACCGACCATGATTGAGGGGTGGCTGCTCGCAGAGTGTTGCTAGAAAAGCCTGAACTGTTCGCTCCTTGCATGCTGTTGGCAATAGCAAGGTGTTGCTCTACCGAGGCATGTTTGACGAAATGGAGCTGGAAGTGCGAGACATCTGTTGGTCGACCAGCGCTGTGTTGCCTACAGTACAGTACAGTATACAGTATACCTACAGTACTAACAGTACATAGGTAGGTACCTAGTACCTAGTAGGCAATACTGCAAGTATCTGTAGTGCAAGTGCAGTATCTGGAACCTAGCCTAATGTTCCTGTCGACACCTGTATTTGTACATGTACAACTAAATACTGTACTAGGCACATTTATCACTGGCACTACTCCTCCGAAGCAGCAGGCACCAACTTCGAGGTGCCTACGGAGTACTAGGTACTTACATGTACGAGCACAGCTACGGTGCCCCTACGCATGTGCCACGACTTCAATGGCGCTTACGAGTACAGTTAACGTGTTGTAAATTAGTACCTAGAATATTACTTATCTTCTCGTGCACTACGAAGAATGCAAGTACCTAGTAGGCACCTAGGTATGTAAATAAAAGTGTCAGTTCAACGGGTTCGCACAGGTGCGAGAACGGAGCACTTCGTACTTGTACATGCACCTGCATCCATGTACAAGTACTTGCTTAAGTAGGTACTCAGTTGACATGTACAGGTAATAATCTACTGTAACCCATTACCCGTTCGTTTGGTGGCCACGCCCCACTGCGCCCACCGTTGGGCCACTGGGCGGGACGGCAACGCCAACCAAGAGTCCCCCATCTTCGACGTCAATACTCCAACCCTCTCCATTCACCTCCTCGCTTCCTCTCCTTCCTGCATCACACCACGCCGCCGCGGCACGACGAAAATCACACTGCACGCACAGGACCGGAAAGAAACAAGTCTTCTTACTTTCCTGCTGCTTTTCCGCTCGTTCCTCTGCGTAGCATTCTAGCCCGCCATCAGCCCTTTTCTTTCTCCCCGCAGAATTGGGCTTGAGATCGGCGTTTAGTCGCTCACCATGGTCCGAGAAAGCAAGCTCTACGACACGCTCAACGTCAAACCGGAGGCCTCGCAAGATGAAATCAAGAAGGGTTACAGGTAACTTGGAGCTCCCATTTGCTCTCTCCGCCGCGCAGACCTGCGGCAGGGCACGGCCAGGCTGTCCGCCGAGCTGCGACCCAAAGCTTCTGCCCAGCCGGCGTAGCACCCCGATGGCAGTGGATGGCCGGATGCTAACAAAGTCTCGTGCAGGAAAGCGGCACTGAAATGGCACCCCGACAAGAACAAGGACAGTCCCAACGCCGCCGAGAAGTTCAAGGAGTGCTCTCAGGCGTACGAGATTCTTTCGGACCCGGAGAAGAGAAAGATCTACGACCAGTACGGCCTCGAGTTCCTGCTTCGCGGTGGCGCCGCCCCTCCACCTGACGCCGGTGCGGGCGGCAACCCTTACGGCGGCGCCGGAGGCATGCCGGGCGGCTTCGACTTTGGCGGCGGCGTCCCCGGTGCTGGAGGTGCGCGCACCTTCCACTTCAGCACAGGGAACGCTCCCGGCGGCGGCGGCGGCGGCTTCGCCTTCAACAACGCCGAAGACATTTTCTCCGAGTTCATGCGGCAGCAACAAGGCACCGGCGCCGGCGCCGGAGACGACGACTTCCCCAACATCTTCTCCTCCTTTGGCGGAGGCGCGGGTGGGCGTCCCGGCCGGACGAGGATGCGCACCTCCGGGGGGGGGTTCAACGATGCTCGGAAGCGCGATCCCACGCCGGAGATCACGACGGTCGAGCGGCCCCTCCCCCTCTCGCTCGAGGAACTGTTCAACGGCGTGACGAAGAAGATGAAGATCAAGCGCAAGACGTTTGACGAATCGGGGAAGCGGGTGCAGACGGACCAAATCTTGGAGGTTCCCATCAAGCCTGGTCTGAAGAAGGGATCGAAGATCAAGTTCAACGGCGTCGGCGACCAGGTCGAGGGCGGGCGCCAGGACTTGCATTTCATCGTGGAAGAGGTAGGCTGCCCTCGGACGTGACGCGCGTGGCGTGGTGCGATGCTGACGAGAGGCTGCAGAAAGAACACCCGCTCTTCAAGCGCGAGGATAACGACATCGTCCACACGGTGACGCTGGGCCTCAAGGAGTCCTTGACGGGATGGAATCGAACGGTGACGACGATCGAGGGTCGACAGATCCACCTCGACAAGGGAGGGCCGACGCAGCCTGGAAGCGAAGACCGGTACCCGGGGCTCGGTATGCCGATGACGAAGAAGCCCGGACAGCGAGGCGACTTTGTCATCAAGTACAAGGTCAACTTCCCGTCGAGCCTGACGCCGGCTCAGAAGCAGAAGCTGCGGGAGATTCTATAGTTCTCGGGCCTTCTCTCGCCAGTGCAAGCGAAGCGGCATGCGAGCGAGAAGATGCGCGGGCCGTGGGTCCGACGGAGGATGGACGGATGCGGCTGCCGCCGAGTGATGATGCCGACGATGAAGATGAATCGCCAAGGGAGTTGATTGATTGATACGGTGTACGGCGTCACGGTCTGCCTTTTGCGTCGAACGGGCACTTTTTTCGCCATGGCATACGACATGAGCATAGATGATGCGGGAGTAATTCAACGAGGGTTTGCCCGGCGAGTCCAGGGTGGCTGATGTGCTCGCAGCGCCGTTTCCCATGGCGTCGTGGCCGCAACGCAGACAGCGCAGATGATTTGACTGCTCGTTTCGATGGCGACGGGGCATTCACGCCGGGGCATTCACACCATGCACGCCATGCCGTGCACGTACACGGACATGCGCGAGGACCGTGGAACGCTCCACCGACATCGGCTCTCTCGATGCGAGCGGCGTGCCCTCGCGTAAGGTGACGGGAGGGCGGCGATCGATATTTGGGGAGGTAGGGAGCAGCCCGCAGGACGCTCTGCAGCTGACGCCGACGCTGACTACACGACCTGGGTTGTTACTGGCCAGGCAATGTGACGGACAGCGTCCCGTGTTCGGGCGCGTGTGCCCATCGCTTCACCGTGGCCGATGCAAGTACGGCGAACATGCTAGGTGTATTTTATACCGGCATTAGGGATGACGGTACGAGGCCGGTACTGGGCAATGCTATCGTAGTAGCGGTGCTCCGTAGAGTAGTAGGGAGTACCTGTAGTTGTGGTACGGAGCACGCACTGTAGCGCGATGCACGACGGAGCATCAACACGAGTGCAGCTGAAAAGCTGGTGCCGTTGCTAACCTTGTCCACTCGCACAAGGATGCCGTGCGTCTTCCCCAACGAGGGGGAAAGTTGAGCAGCAACTCTCTACCAAGGACAGGGGTGTAAATGAGAACTACAGCAGCGCGCCTGGAGCGTCGAGGTGACGAAAGGAGAACCATGGAATCAACGTTATGCACGAGACAATATGGGTATTACTGGGTCCTACTTGTGCTGTAGACTGCAAGTTGTAAAGCCAGGGGGTGCTTCAGGGTGTACAGTGCGCAGCACATATGGAGTACATGGCTCCGTACGGAGTACTTCGTACAGTGTTGCACAGCACCAGTTTGTGCTTCTTTGCATACGTAATTACGGAGTACTTACAGTGTACATCTTGCTGCGAGTGTAAGTACTGTCTGTAGTTGTACTCCGTACATGTACTTGGGGCTGATGGATGGAATACAGCAGGAATCGGAGTACCTAGCGTCGTAGTACTTCTGGTCTAGAATACCTAGTAATCACAGCATGTCCATGTACGGAGCAGGTGTACTCCGGAATTACTGTAATACTCCATGCTCGATACTTGTACCTACACCTACGTGTAAGTGTGCTTGTAATGATATACAAGTAATACTGGTAGGTGTAGTTGTAGGTGTAGTTGTAGGTGTAGTTGTAGGTGTAGTTGTAGGTGTAGTTATAGGTGTAGTTGTAGGTGTAGTTGTGGGTGTAGTTGTAGGTGTAGCTGTAGGTGTAGTTGTAGGTGTAGTTGTAGGTGTAGTTGTAGGTGTAGTTGTAGGTGTAGTTGTAGGTGTTGTAGGTGTTGTAGGTGTTGTAGGTGTACTCCGTACGAGTACAAGTACTGTAATGCCATGCTGGGCGGTTGGCGGGGCCACTGTCATGACGACAGCACCCCTCTTGGCCGAGGAGGGGTGGGGTGGGGACGCGGACGGGGAAGAATGGCGGTCAGCTCCCAGCCGGCGTGTCTCGGGCAGAGCCTCGGGCACGACGCCATGGAGAAATCAGTGGATGAATACGGAGGGGGCCGAACGGCCGGCCATGAGTTTTGAGGTATTTATCGCTGCTCGCGTACCACCACCGACCACTGGGTTTGGGCTACCTGCTGCTAGTCTTGTACCTGGACGATTATGTGATGGGTGGGATGACGACGGACAATGGGCGGCGCTTGCTGCGGGTGATTCATTCGTGTGCTGCATGCACGTATTGTTCGGTACTCCGTACGCCGTAATACAGCGATGGTAGGCCTACTTGGACATACTTGTACATACTTGTACGTACAAGCACTGTCAGCTGCTGCGCTCTCCACGGACTCGCTGTATCACTGCAAGTATTACTCCGCACGGTGCTGTAGTTTCGCTGCCGACTTGCTCTCTACTCCTCGCACTTGCCTCGCGCACACACGTGGTAATAAAACTCAAGGCCGGCAGGTGCAGGTGCGTTTCGGCCACAAGCCAAGCTCTTCCTTCCCGCTCGTCTACAGTACTCCTTCACACCCACACCGAGGAAGTCACGACGACGCGGGTGTCTCGTTTCTCCCCCTCAACCAACCCTCCCTACCTCTCTGCCTTCATCTTCACCTCGCCCTCCACGTACTGGACCATTGCCACTCTCTCCTTAACCCTCCCTCTGCCCTTCTCCCCATATTTCCGACCAGTACCGCGACGCCGTCACGATGCCCGAGGTACGTAGGGAGCCGGACGGGCAGTAGAAGACGCGTGCCCGCGGGTGACGCTGCGGGCACGCCGGGACGCGGAGGCTCGGCTGACGGCTCGCTCGCAGATCAGCACGCTTCTCTTCGACTGCGACAACACGCTCGTCCTCTCGGAGGAGCTCGCCTTCGAGGCCTGTGCCGATGTGATCAACGGCGCCTGCGCCGAACGCGGCGTGGCCAAGAGGTTCACGGGCGACTCGCTCATCGTCGAGTTCGTGGGTCAGAACTTCCGCGGCATGCTCTTGACGTTGCAGAAGGAGTACGACATGGACATCACGCCCGCCGCCATGGAAAAGTACGTGCTCATGGAGGAGGAGGCCGTCATCGCCAAGCTCAAGAAAGACCTGCGCCCCTGCCCCGGCGTGGACGAGCAGCTCGAGAGGCTCGCCGCCTCGGGCAAGTACCTGCTCTCGGTGGTGTCGTCGTCGGCGCTGCGCCGCGTGCGAGCCTCGATCGAAAAGGTCGGCCAGGACAAGTACTTTGTCGGCGACGTCGTCTTCTCGGCCGCCACGAGCCTCGAGAAGCCGACGAGCAAGCCCGACCCGGCCATCTACCTCCACGCGCTCAAGCGGCTGGGCAAGAAGGCGAGCGAGACAGTGGCCATCGAGGACAGCAAGAGCGGCACCCTGAGCGGCACACGCGCCGGAATCAAGGTCATCGGCTACGTCGGCCCCTACGCGCCGGCCAAGCAGCCCGAGATGGAGCAGATCCTCAAAGATGCCGGCGCCGTCGTCGTCATGCGCGACTGGTCCGAGTTTCCGGCCTGCCTGAAGAAGATTGAGGACGGCCAGTTGTAGAAGGGTGGAGCGCATGGCTTCTCGACGACGGGCCGCGAGCCCTGTTCGCCTCGGCCTCGTGTCGTCCTGCCTTGTCTTTTCGGAACGGAACGGAACGGAACGGAACGTCATGACAGCTGCTAGTAGAGTGCATGCCTAGAGATGAACGCTAGAGTTGGACCTAGAGAAGGACGACGAAACGATTGCTTTGTTTTGATGCAGGCTGGCGTCGACGCATGCGTGCCCAACTCGTTCCCGCTCTATGTTGCCGTTCCTTCCCTTTTCCAGTCCATGAGAAAGCTATTGACGCTTTGCAGAGTTTGCCGGCTTGGGTTCCCATCCGGAAAGGCCGTCATGATGCTGCCGAGCCGGGCCTTGACGAGGGACTTGCTAAAGGACACGTCTGCGCCCGGCACGCGGAACCGGCCCTCGCCGTCGAAGAGGTAGCATGCAATGGCGAGCGAGGTGCCCACCGACAGGTCTCGGCCGGAATCGCAGGCCACGACGAGCTGCGACGGCTCGAGCGAGGTGCCCGGTGTCTTGGCGAGAAAGGAGGCGACGAAGGCGCAGACGTCGGGCAGCGCCAGCCGGAGGTTGCGACTGGCCGTCTTGCCCCTGCCGAGACCTACCTCGAGGGAGGAGGGTCCCTTGAGCCACGTGTCCCTCGGCGTCGGGGCATCGGTGAGGCTGACGTGGCAAGTGCTCGTCCCGACCGAGCCCGGGGTCGCCGTCGCCTCGGCCGTCAGGGGGAGGGCGCAGACGGAGATGCGCGAGGTGAGGCGGTGACGGGGCGTCGCCAGAGGCGCGCGCAGCCGTGCCGACGCCTGGTCCGACACGAGGCGCCCGATGAGTGGGGGCAGGTCGGCTTCGGCCGCCGCGAGGAGCGTTTCGACGTGCGTCCAGAAGAGGTCGGCGGTGAGACCGTGGGCCCAGTTCTCGGTGTCGTCGGCGGCGCCCTGGATGTAACCGCCGGCGTCGACCTCGGTCGCGCCCAGGACGCGACGGCTGGCCGTGAGGCAGATGACGGGCCTGTAGTCGTCGAACAGGACGGGGGCCGCAGCGGGAGCGGGGGCCGCCGGAAGGTCGTGGGGGCCATCAGGCTCGGTCGCCTTGCCGTCGGCCTCGCCGTCGAAGCGGAGGACCGAGTCCTGGGTGATCCATAACGGCCGAAGCGGTTTCGTGAGCCCTGTGGGCAGTGTGAGGTCGAGGGCTCGCAGGGAGGCGACGAAGGAAGGAATCAGCGCCTTGATCTGGTCGTGCGTCGACGGGGCCAGGTGCGGGGGCAGGAAGAGGCGGCCGGAGAGCGGGTGAGAGGGCAGGAGGACGAGGTTGAGAACGGCGCACCAGATGGGGATGGTCGCGGCGAAGGCGTCCGGCATGCCTGCTGCGGCGTTAGCGGTGCGCGCTCGACGACGACGACGACGACAAAGGGAGCCTGTGGACTTGCGTTTTCCTCGGCGCGTCGAGTCGACAATGATGACACTGGCACGGTCAGCGAGAGCTGAGTCGGAGAGGGGGACGAGCGAAGGGGAGGGAGGAGTGGAAAGGTGAGTCGGCAAGGGCAGGGACACCGTACCCGTCGTGCGTCTCGATCATCTCGACGAGGTGCAGGTTCAGCCGGCGCGTGCTAAACTTCCAGGCGCGCTCGTGGCCGTCGGTGCTCTTGAAGTATGCGCTCGCCGCCTTGTGCGCCGGCGGCACGTACCAGCTGCCGCAGCGCTCGTTGGCCACCAGCGGCCGGCCGCCGCTTCGCCTTGTCCTCCTCGTCCCGGGCTCCGCGACGCCGGTTTCGGCCGGCTCTGTGATGTGCCGTGCCTCATTCTGGTCCTGCTCACCCTCGCCCGAGAGGCTCGAAGCCGCGCGGGCGACGAAATCGGCGTCGGCACGGATCGACGCCAGCCGATTGTGGATGCTCAGCGCCGAACGCTTGAGAGTCGACAGCAATTCCGAGAGCGAGGGCTGCGACGGGAAGAGGATGTCCGCATGCGACGTCATGGCCTGCGTCGAGGTGAGCTGAGGTGGGTGATGACGTGCGTGGTGCGAAGGCAGCAAGGCAGAGGACGACGTCTGCTGAGCCGACGGGGCTGTGGACCTCCATTTGCCTGGACGAATATTTGCAACGTGCTAATAATATCAACAGGCCAGTTCCATCCATTAATTAATTATTAATCAGTGCTTATTTAGCACACAGGCGCGTCACGGCTGAAGCCGCAATTAACTTCCAGGCACCAGGAACCAGGCACCGAATCCAAAGCCAGTTTCGCGAAACTGGCCATCGATTCGGCATCGCTCCTCGGTACACGGAGTACGAAATTCAGTCATTGTCGTTTGGGGGCCGGCCTATGATTGAGTGAACCATGACCGAGTTTGCTGATATGGCCTGCTTGGCACCGCAGTCTACGATTCCGGCCACATACCAAACGTCGGTACATGGTGTGCTAGAGTAACGGATGGTGCAGCCTCGACGCGCGGGATTCATCACCGAGTGGCGACCCGAACCCTCCCTCCGGCGGCATCCCTCATGGCTCCCCCCCCCTTACTGCAGCATCCACTCCTCCCCCTGGACGATGATGCCGACCTCGCGCCCCTCGTCAATGCTCCTCCGACCGGCCTCGAGGATGGCCGTCGTCGCGATTGTGTTGCGCAGCGTCGGGAGGCTCTTGGCATCCAGCTCGGAGGCCGTCACCTCGCCGGCGTTGATGGCTCGGCAGCCGTCGACAAACTTCTCGATGGAGATGTAGCCGTAGCCGGTGCGACCGTCAAAGTTGCCGTCCTCGTCGGGCGCGTACCGCATATAGAAGGGGTTGAACCACTGCACCTGGCCGGCGGCGTCGTCGGCCACGTCGTAGCCTCGGTGCCCCTGGTCGACGCGGATCTCGCCGTCGGCGGCGAGGTAGTGGAAGTACTGGTTCGTGTGCAGGCCCGCGCGCCGGGGCGCCGTCCACGAGGCCGTGTAGACGCCGACGGCGCGCTTCGCGGCATCGTCGGCCTTGGCCCAGGTGACGAGGAGCGTGATGGTGTCTTCCGTTTACTCGACGCAGCCGAGGGCGGTGGCGACGCCCTTGGAGGACGAGGCCGAGACCTTGACGGGCCGGTAGCCGAGCTGGCGGACCATGGAGTCGCAGACGTCGACGTGGTGGCTGTTGAGGTAGTAGGAAATGTCCGAGTCCCGGCCGGCCCAGGCCTTGAAGGTCTCGAGCTGATACTTGGGCTGGCTCATGTAGGCGTAAAAGTAGTTGAAGTCGCCGAGCGTCTTGGCCCTGAGGCGAGCGTCGGCGTAGGCGGGATCGAAGCGCTTGTGGTGCTCGACGAAGACGTGGACGCCCTTGGCGCGAGCCCGACGCAGCAGCTCGTGGTGGTGGCCGAGCAGCTGGACGGCCGGCTTCGTGAGGAGGACGTGGAGCCGGCGCTCGACGGCGTAGAGGGCGATGGGAAAGTGCGTCGGGTCCGGCGTGAAGATGGTGACGGCATCGCCGGGCTGGAGGCCGTCGATGGCCGCCTTGTAGGCGTCGGCATCGACCCGGTCGTCGGCGGGAAAGGACTCGAACGAGGTGTCGAGGCTGTTGTACGCATGCGAGACGTTGGCGCGAAGATGGTCCCCTGCCGTCGGTCAGCGCAGGAGGCGACGAGGGGCAAGTCGAGGAAGCGGTGAAGGAGCGAAGAAGGGGCAGGGAGGAAGAATGGTGGGAAGGACGGACGGATGGCGGGAAACTTGGTGCCGTCGACGCCGACCATGGCGAGCCCGGACACCTTTCCGCGCCGCCTCAGGTCGAACATGGTGAGGGCGACAACGCCGACCTTTTTATCGGACACGGAGGCGCCGGTGCCGACGAAGCCGGTGGTGTACTCGCCGGTGCCGACCTGGACGGTTAGGCATCAAGAGAAGCGATCCGACGGCTCGTCCTCTCCAAAGGCCACTCACCATCAGCACGTTGAGCGGCTCGAGGGGCGCTGAGGCCATGGTGAGGGATGAGAGGGGTTTGTCAAGCTTCGTGGGGCAAGGGTCGGAGAATCGGCGAGAGAATTGGTGGGAGAGACGATGGGAGAGCCGATGGGAGAGACGATGGGAGAGCCGATGGGAGAGACGATGGGAGAGCCGATGGGAGAGACGATGGGAGAAGCACTGGGCGAAGCGATGGGAGAGTTTCTGGGAGAAATAGTGCTCGAGCGACGGCCGATGTTGCTCGTGGCGGCCGACATGTTTTCGTTCGACCGAGGAAACGGCCAGAAGCGTCAGCACGCAAGTCACACGAAGGCGGGGGCGGAGCGGAGGATGCCAGGTGGAGAGGATCGGGGAGCGGCAGGGCTCGTGCGGCGCGGCGCCTAGGGTGGGGGGCCGCCCGGAGGCCCGCCGGGGGACAACCGGGCGCCCGGCTAGCATCGCTCCGCGGCACGGTGGATGGGTTCACCCGGTCTTGCAGTTGCGTGCATCTACCCACGGCGTACCCACAGCGTACCGAGTACTGGCGAGAAGGTTCGGATG
Source organism: Drechmeria coniospora (assembly GCF_001625195.1). NCBI lineage: Eukaryota > Fungi > Ascomycota > Sordariomycetes > Hypocreales > Ophiocordycipitaceae > Drechmeria > Drechmeria coniospora. Next base: position 10,349,060 of record NC_054389.1, on the reverse strand, counting down.
TGTCAATGTCGTTTCCACGGAGCATCCTATCGCCTGTCTGTGCTGCAGGACCTTGTCGATGATAAAGCCGCCGCTACTACGGAGTAATTACTTCGTGCCGACATGTTTTGCTGCCTCGAGCTGCGCGACGGATAGGAGAGGCGTCGGTGTTGCTCCTCCTCCCCTGCTTCGTCCATGACCAGGTAATGGCACGAGAATGCATTGCGTGCTTACACGTGCAATCCTGCACCGTGCATGCTTCCCATTATCGTGGCAAATTCACCGAGTACCCTGTACCAAGTACTGTGAGGAAGCGGGTGCTAAGCCAGTACAGTACTGTATGTTACTGCACTAATACTTGAAGACTAAAGTACATTTCTCCGTTGCTTCACCGCTCACAGTGCTCGTCGACAAAGTACTGACAAGTACTCCGTACCTGTACATGGCATCACCAGCACTCGCCAACCCAGGCACCACGCTGCAGTACATGCACAGTACGCACGACTCCTTCGCCGTACGTGCGTCCAGCGCAGTTCACGCATCAACCGTGCCCGCCCGCGGGAGGTGAACAGGTCGTTTGGCGGGCACCGAACCGCTGTGGATGTACCGTGCTTGTACCCCGTCGTCCGTCCCGTCCCACCTATCCGCCAAATCGTCGACTCGATCGAAACACGCTCCTCCTCCCCCCCCCCCTCCCTCCTCCTCCTCCGCACATACCGCCTCCTCCTACGCCAACCCCAACGCCAGCGGCGTGAATCAAATCGAAAGACGATTCCCGCAGAGTCGACCGCCTCCTTTCCTGGCCGCAACGCCCCCAACCCCCCCCGACGGCGGCGGCGGTACGATGGCGGCACCGACGGCGGCTTCCTCGACGGCGGCCCCGATGGAGGACCTGCTCGACCAGCGCCTCTTCGTCACCTTCGACGATGCCTACAAGGCCATCAAGGATCACCAGTACCAGCGCGGCTTCGTCGCCACCTCCAAGAGCGTCAGCACAAACCGCCAAGGCCAGAAGCGTGGCTACATCTGCTGCCAGCGGTCGGGAGAGTACCGACCCTGGGCTCACAACGCCGGCAAGAAGAAGTCGTCGACGAAGAAGTCGGCCTGCCCCTTCTCCGTCTACATCTCCTTCTCCCGCGCCACCGGCACCTACGCGGTCCGCGTCAAGCACCAGGAGCACAACCACGAGCCCCTCTCGGAGCTGCGGGCCAACAGCCGGTACCGGCTCGACTCCCAGCGTCACTTCGGGCCCGAGATCTACCGGCTCGTCGAGAGCCTCAGCAAGGAGAACAAGACGCTCCAGCAGATCGCCCGATGCATCGGCGAGGCCCACCCCGAGATCTCGATCCACTTCCGCGACGTCTCCTTCATCAGGAAGCAGCTTCGCCTCGGTCGCGTGCCCGCGTGCCCGCCGGCCCAGCCCTCGACCGAGGTCATACGCCGAAACCCGAGCGCGCCCTCGCACCGACCCCTCCGCAGCGGCATCTACGCCCCGACCATGACCTTTTTCGAGCCCGCCACCGAGGACCTCGACATGGTGAGCATCAAGACGCACGCCCAGCGCCTCGTCCGCGCCGGCCTCGTCGGCCTCGTCGCCATGGGCTCCTACGGCGAGGCCGTCCACTGCACCCGCAACGAGAAGGTGGCCGTCACCCGCGCCACCCGCGAGGCCCTCGACGCCGCCGGCTTCCCCGCCACGCCCATCATCATCGGCGCCACCGAGGGCAGCGTCCGTGGCACCGTCGAGCTCGCCGTCCAGGCCAAGGACGCCGGCGCCGACTACGCCCTCGTCCTCGCGCCCTCGTACTACAAGACCCAGATCGACAAGGAGGCCATCGTCGGCTACTTCACCGCCGTCGCCGACGCGAGCCCGCTGCCCGTCATCGTCTACAACCACCCCGCCGTCGTCGCCGGCATCGACCTCGACAGCGACGTCCTCATCCGCCTCGCCCAGCATCCCAACGTCGTCGGCACCGAGTTCACCTGCGGCAACACGGGCAAGCTCTCTCGCGTCGCCCAGGCCACCTTTGCCCAGACCCCCTTCGGCCAGGGCTCCGGCTACATGGCCTTTGGCGGCATGTGCGACTTCACCCTCCAGACGCTCATCAGCGGCGGCAGCGGCGTCATCGCCGGCGGCGCAAACGTCATGCCCAAGGTCTGCGTCCGCGTCTGGAACCTCTACACCGACGGGAAGCGGGAAGAGGCCGAGGCGCTGCAGAAGATCCTGAGCCGTGGGGACTGGGCCTTGACCAAGGCCGCCATCGCCGGAACAAAGTACGCGATCCACGCCCACTACGGATACGGCGGCTTTCCGCGAAGGCCGCTTAAGAAGCTGAACCAGGCCACCGCGGCGGCGATACAAGAGGGCATCCGCGAAGTCATGGATGTCGAGAAGAGCCTCTAGCGGCAGCGGCCTCCTGCCATCCCCTCTCTTGTTGCTCCCTCGTATCATCATACCCTCACCCCCCTTACCATTATGCCCGCATCCCCCCCTAATATCATGTCCTCATCTCCCCCTACCACCATACGCTAACATCCCCGGCGCCCAGGCCCGGGCCCGCGCGCATCATCTTGTGCCGTGATACCGCGTGAATCTTGTCTGACCATGTCTTGTGTCCTCGTCTTGATGGACATTCATCCTCACGCCATCCTGTAGCGCCGACTTGAGCGCTGCCGGGCACCACCCGCTCAACTTAGGTTATATTCGCGTCATCGCACGTCCTCTTTCAGATCGCTGCTTCGCGAATAGGAACTGAGCCGGTGGGATAGGGCACAGGCCAGAGCTTCGAGATTCCGCGTGCTCGGCCCGGCTCGTGGAGCTGACGCGATGCGCACCAACAGGCCAACGGTTACACAAGAAAATGGCTGACGTACCCGTCCCTTGCAACTCGAGCTCTGTTGGTTGTTGGTACAACCACATCCGAGATAGGAAGCCGCCCCTTGGTACTCACCATTTGTTAGCTCGTCTAGATTTGCTAGCCACCATCACCCAACCCGCAAGATGTTGCCGGCTGTTGGTCATCTCCGTCCCATTCGTTCGTTCATCGGGACGTTGTACATGTAGGTTCTCGACAAACCACACAAGAGAGGCCTTTCAGCCGGGAAGCAAAAAGATGAACAAATGCACCCAGCCATGGATGGATGGATGGTGTGCATGAAAGAGTCCCTATGGGAGGCCCGTCGAATGATTCAAAAAGAAAGGTCACGGTGGGGGTCGAACCCACGATCTCCTGATTCGTAGTCAGACGCCTTGCCATTGGGCCACGCGACCGATGATTGAGCCATCTCTGGCTCGTGGGCTTCTGGCCCTCTTTAATGAAATCATCTCTCACTAAAGCATATTATCAAACTTTTCAGGGACCTTGATCGTGGTGGGGTGGGCCGTTGTCAAGGACCCGACCCACTATTAACCCGTCAATGTACTGTAGTACGTAATACTCAGTGCTTGTATAAGTATGTACGGATATACATGTAAGTACATGTGCACTGAAGTAGTAGTGTTCGGACCAAGGACTCCGAAATTCGGAGTGCAGTTTCGCATAGGAACCGGAAAGAAAAAGAGACACTCGCAGGTATTAAGTACACTTGCACCTGCTACACCTGCAACACCTGCACAGTAATGTGCATGTAATACAAGGCAGAATACCAATATGCCATGTGTACGGAGTACTCCGTACAGTATCCGCTATTGTACATGGGTGGACATGTACTTACCTATGGTTTATGCGGTTATTACATGTAACCCGTGCCTAAGTACTTTCTCCGTACTGTATGTATGGGGAGGACTTGTATTATTACTTGTACTCAATACGGAGTACATGTTAAGTGAGTTGACGCCTAAGTACTTACATGTAGTTGTACAGTACGGAGTGCGTAAATCTCTATTAGTACATATCCTGTTTGTGTGCCGAGTACGCAGCCATTATGTACTTCCACCAAGTCAATTGACAGCTTGGTGATGAGGCGGTAACTACTGTGGAGAGATGGGCGTGCTCATGGCGTTTACCGATTCGAGGCCTTAGTAAAATTCAAATGATTTACATACAGGTATGTGCATTGCCAGTCGTAAAGATCGTTTGTACATCTCCCAATGCTACGAGCGCGAGCGTAATGGGATGTTTGTTCGAGGAGAAATCGAATCATCCCACATGTCCCACATTCACGCCCATCGAGCACTCTCAGAACATATTGGCAGTAATCAGAAGCAGGGCGATAGCGCCGATGATGCGCCGGCTTAGCCGTGCGGTGCTCGACCCAACGGCTACAACCTCCGGGCCCTGAAGTTCCACCAAGCCCAACGCAGCCGGCTTTCCGACCAGCGATGCCGTTTCCTCGGCCTCCTCCCACGCGTCGGATGCCCGACGGGGGGTGCAGGTCGGGCATGGCGTCCTGGTGGCGGGGCTCTTCCCGGGCGCCTGGTGATCCGAACCCTTGCCGCGTGTGGGCCTCTCCTCGGCACACTCCTTGCAGGCGGCCGGATTATGGACAGTGATGGTCGAGGTAGCTACCAAGACCTTGGTTCCAGGGGAATCGATGGAATATTCTTGGCCACATGTCGTTATCACCGTCGGGGCCACGGGGCACGTCACGGTGAATGTTGTGATGGTGATTGTGGTCGTCCAGTTTCTTGCGCTGCCGCTTGTTGCCACATGGGTGTTTGCCGCAGTAGACATCACCGTGCTCATCCGTATCGCGCTGGAAACGGTGGTGATCGTGATGGCACGGGATCGACCCGTCCCATCCTGAGTCGCGGCGCTTGTTGAGCTGCTGACACGGCCGGTAGTGTCCTTGGCCGTTGCGATCGAGCTTGTCGAGCCTGCAGTTGTCGTGGTAGTCGCCAGGGTGCGTGATCTCCCCGTACCGTCGGCCGTCGATTGAACAGTGGTAGACTGTGAACCCGCAGCATTCGTCGTTGCAGTCTGGGTGCGTGATCTCCCCGTACCGTCGGCCGTCGATTGAGCAGTGGTAGACTGTGAACCCGCAGCACTTGTCGTTGCAGTATGGGTGCGCGATCTCCCCGTACCATCGGCTGTCGATTGAACAGTGATAGGCTGTGAACCCGCAGCACTCGTCGTTGCAGTCTGGGTGCGTGATCTCCCAGTACCGTCGGCCGTCGATTGAGCAGTGGTAGACTGTGAACCCGCAGCACTTGTCGTTGCAGTCTGGGTGCGTGATCTCCCCGTCCCATCGGCCGTCGATTGAGCAGTAGACTGTGAACCCGCGGCGCTTGCCGTTGTTGTACTTGTGCCTGCCGCATCAGTTGATGTAGTGGTCACAGGAGCAGTCGTCGCAGTGCGTGTTGAACCATCCATTGCACTTGTCATATCTGTCGTCTCTGTCCCCGTGGCCTTTGTGGTAAGGGTCGTGCCTGTACCTGTGCGTGTCAAGGCAGTGGTTCCAGTATTTGTCGTGACAAGAGTACTCGTCCCTGTAAACACCTTCGTTTGTGTCGAGGATGTTACTGTAGCCGTCGCGGTTCCGGTGCTTGATTCTCCTGTGCTTAGCGCCGATGTCGTCGGAATATTCGTGTCTGCCGTGGTGCTGGATGTCGTTGTAGCACTTATCGGGCCTGTGCTTGGAGTGACAGTAGTCCCAGTGCGCGATCTCCCAGTCCCGTCAGCCGTCGATTGGGCGGTGGTAGAGCCTGAAACTGCAGTGCTTGAATTCGCTGTACTGATGGCCGCCGTGCTGGTTGATGTAGCGCTTACCGGGGCAGTCGTTGAAGTGTCTGCGGTCGTCGCGGCTGCAGTCGAGGTTCCTGTGCTCGTCGCCGACGAAGTGAAAGATGTTGCACTAGTGGGTGTTGTAGTAGTGGGATAAGTAGATGGCCAAGTAGTTCCCGTGACCGCCGAGCTGGTAGTCGGATATGTCGCTGTCGTGTCAGAAGATGCCTGGCTATTGGTTGATTTACCCATGGTAGTTGTTGCAGTTGTGCTTCCTGTAGCCGAGGTGTCAATGGTCGTGCTCGAAGCCAAAGTTGCTGTGGTAGTTCCCGAGTCGATGGAAGATGTTCCTGTAGCCGTGATATCGGTCGCTGCAGTGCTCAAGGACGTCCTACCTGCAGTCGTCGTACCGGCAGCTGCAGTGTCCGTAGTCGTAGTAGCCGTAGTGTCCGCAACCGTAGTGCTAGCTGTTGTGCTGATACCAGTGGTGCTTCTAGCGGTCGAGCTGACTCTAGTTGTATTGCCTCCGGTCGTGCTTCCAGCCGTCGTGCTGCTAGCAATCGTACTAGATTCAGTCGCAGTACCAGTGATCATGCTACTAACAATTGTACTCCCAGCAGACGTGCTCCCACCAGTCGTGCTGCCTGCAGTCGTACTGCCTCCAGTTGTGCTTCCAGTCGTTGTACTTTCAGCGATAGTGCTGGTAGTACCCTCAACTGTGCTGCTTCCAGTAGATATACTACTAGTAGTTGTACTGGCTCCCGTCGTGCTGGCTCCCGTCGTACTGGCTCCTGTCGTGCTGCTAGCAGATATACTGCCCCCAGTCGTACTTGCTGCGGATGTACTGCCTCCAGTTGTACTTGTGCCAGTCGTGCTGATACTCAATGTGCTTCCTGCAGGTGTGCTGCTCCCAGTTATGCCGCTTCCAGTTGTGCTTCCATATGTTGTGCTTCCTATGGATGTACTGCCTCCAGCTGTACTTCTACCGGACGTGCTTCCACCTGTCGTGCGTCCAATAGTTGTACTGCCTCCAGTTGTACTGCCGGTAGACGTACTGCTGGTGCCCGTACTTCCTCCGGATGTGATTTCAGCGGATGTGCTTCCAGCGGTTGTGCTCTCAGAACTTGTGCTTGCAGCAGTTGTGCCTCCGGAAGCTGAACTTCCAGCAGACGTACTGCCTCCCGTCGTACTGCCTCTCGTTGTACTTTCAGTCATACTTGGAGCAGCTGTACTTTCGGCAGTTGTGCTGCCTCCAATAGTGCTGCCTCCAATAGTGCTGCTTCCGGCTGTGCTGCTTTCAGTCGTGCTTCCTTCCGTCGTGCTGCCTCCGGTTGTGCTTCCTTCCGTCATGCTGCCTCCGGTTGTGCTTCCAGCGGTTGTGCTTCCAGCGGTTGTGCTTCCAGCGGTTGTGCTTCCAGCGGTTGTGCTTCCGCCGGTTGTGCTTCCGCCGGCTGTGCTTCCAGCGGTTGTGCTTCCAGTCATGCTGCCTTCCGTCGTGCTGCCTCCAGTTGTGATTCCAGCGGTTGTGCTTCCAGCGGTTGTGCTTCCAGAGGTTGTAGCGCTACCTGTCGTGCTGCCTCCAGCAGTACTGCCTCCAGAGGTACTACTACCGGCCGTGTTAAGCCCAGTCGTGCTTCCAGCGGTAGTGCTTCCGGCAGTCGTGATATTCGTATTATCCGTTTCTGTGGAATGCGAAGTAGCTGTGGAAGCAGGAGCAGTAGACGTTGTAGCATCTACAGCCGTTGTATCAATGGTCCTAGTAGCCGGCGTGTCCGTAGCCGTGGTGGCCGTGGTAGCCGTAGCTTCTGTCGTTGTAGTATCTGTAGCAGTAGTAACAGTGGAATCCGTCGCAGTGGAATCCGTTCCAGTGGAGGTTGTGGTATCTGTAGCCGTTGCGTCCACGGTTGTGGTAGCCGACGCATCCATAGTCATGGTAGTCGTGGCTTCCGTCGCCGTCGTTTCTGTTGTAGTAGCCGACGTGGATTCCGTAGCAGTGGAGTCTGTGGTATCTGTAGCTGTCATATCCACGGTTGTGGTGGCCGACGTGTCCGTATCCGTGGTACTTGCGGCAGTAGTAGTCGCAGTACTGGTCGTTGTAGCCTCGGTGACCGTGGTCGTTGGATCGTCCGTTGTGGACACGGCTGCAGTCGTCGAATCCGTCCAACTGGCTGCAGAGGACGTCGCATCTGTAGCCGAGATGCTGGTGCTCGCCGCACTAGCCGTCGAACTCATCGTCGTGTCCGTGGTACTCACCGTCAAACTCATCGTCGTGTCCGTCACGGCCGTCGAGCTTGTCATCATGTCTGTGGTGGTTGTCGGTTCGTCATAGGTCGCACGGCATCCAACTACAATGCCTGAGTCGAGCGAGACTTTGTCGGAGATTGAGTAGAGGCCACCGTAGTGAAAAGCGCCCTCTCCGAGGGAAATGGTCCCAATTGATGAAACGGTCCCCCTAGTTGTTGCCTGGGATCCAATGACGACGGAACCGACAACGCTCCAGAAGATGTTGCAGGACAGAGCGCCATTGATCAGAACGATTCTTGCCGAGTCCGCTGCGATGAGATTGCCGAAGACTTCAAAGATCCATTGGCTGCCATCGTCGTTTTGGCCATCGAGAACTAGAGTACCGGTAAGGGCTGCATCGGCTGTAAAGGAGTAGCCACCCGGGCCAAGTGTCATGCCACCCAAGTTTTGGCCACTCAAATCAGCATTAATCACGGCCGACAGTCCTTGGAAAAAGAGGTCGATAACGTCACTCTCTACCATTTCCAGTTCTCCGGCAGGGGGGACGTAGATGGCTCCGCCGATGACGTTACCAGGAGGAAAGCCGGAAACGCTGCTGGAACCTACTCCAACGCTTCCGTACACATTCGACACGCCAACGTTGGATACGGAGGAAATACTGTACACGGCAAACAAGGATAACGATGCCGGCACATAGGCCTGGGCGTTGGCGATGCCTACAAGCGCCAGGAAGGCGGCGACGAGGAGGCGAGCGGAGCCCATGATGGCGGGGGGAGCGCTATGCATTCGCACAGCACCGTGGTGAGCGCCGTCGTCGGTCGGACGAGTGCTGGCGAGATGGCGGGAGACGACCCGGACGCGAACCGACGAGGTAGCCGTGGTGTCTTGTTATATTAATTCGCAACTCGCCCCCTCGCAGCGCTCCCTCTCCCACTCGGCGACGAACGGCTGCATCGTGCTATCATCGCGTCGACGTTGAATCTCGGCCGCCGAACCTGAGACCTGCCCCGCTGGAACGCAAGGTGACGGTCTCGACCGGACCGAGGCAGGACGTGGGCTGGATTCGTTCCGCCGCCCTCCCGGACAGGTCCGTCTGGTCGGGATGTCTTGTCCTCGCGTGCCACGCACGTAGCCAAAGATGGTCGTCCAATCCGATGCGATTTGCGCCGCGGCGCCGTCTCGCAGCGTTTGTGCGGCACCGTTCAACCACGACGCCAGAAGTCGGGCGCATTCCGTGCCGCAGTTGGCTGCTTGGCCGTCAGGGTCGGTCGGCGAGGGCATTGCGGAAAGCTCGCGGGCTCTGCATGGACGGCGACGTGGAGTATTCGACGCTGGACCTCGCAGCAGCCTTGGCACGACAACTACCAGTAGCACCAGGAGGCAGGAGCTAACCCGTAGGTGCCTACCTGTAGGCGAGCACGAGGGAACGCGTTCACCGCCTTTGCTTCCTGCCGTCCCAGGAAGGTACTACTTAGACGTTCAAAATTACTGGACGCCTGGCGCCGGGTACCCATGTAGTTGTACATTATTTCTGGCACATGGGGGCGGCACCGCCCAAGTACTCGGTTGGTAATACTCTGTGGTCGACGGTGGATGGAAATACGTCACTGTACTCCGTACCTACCTCGATACCTCGAGCACGCCTGCCTGTCCAGGTCGATGGCTCCTTGCCCGCCCGCACAAGTCCGCCAGATGGTTGTACACGTACACCGAACCTGCCCTCCTCCTGCTCAAGGGGGGGGGGGGGGGGGGGGGTCATGAAGGGTGTCTCCTCCACGAGGGCGGAAACGATGGGCTTCGCGGGAAGAGATGGCTGTGATTTCCGCGACGGGCACCATGTACGAGTACGTCGGTCGGGGAACCCCGTCGTCGGACGTCATGACGAACCAATCCATATACGACCGAGGGAGTTGATGAGGATTGTTGCTCGTACACCCAAGTACGGTGTAGATTACGTGCTAGGGGGGGAGCTCGGTGTGAGTGTCCATGTACTCGGTACTCCGTACTTGCGAGTGCAATTATTATTAAGTAATTACTGTAAGTAGGATAACTGGTTGGCATGTGGGGCTCGCGCCGGCTAGCTGGTTGTCTCCCGCCAAACGCCAAGCTGCGAACCGAGCGAACGACGTCCGGATCTCGCGGCACGAACGCGCCGAACACGTTGCGGCCGAGTGCCGAACCCCTTGATACTTTTACATGGCCGCACCACATAAGCACTCAAGCTCTCCGTTTCGATGCTCGTTTTCGTGTGGACCAGTCTCTTGTTGTCACAAGCTGTTCAAGTTGGCGCCCATGAATCTGATGCTCATGCCCTCGACGTTTTGTTCCCCGAGAGTGGCTATCGACGACGGAACGGAATGGGGCATCGCGGCAAGGCTTGTCGTCCCTTTTTTACAGCACACTTTTAAGTAGGTGAACATTCCAACACTCCATCGGGACTCCTCCCGTTGGCTCCCTGTACCTGTCATTCGGTTCCGAGGTCCACGTGCGCGGAGCACGATGTCAAGTAATTACTTACTGTAAGTACTTGTGCGTACGCCTTGCACAACAGTTATACAAGTAGTTGTATAAGTACTACTGACTACGGAGTACTGTACACAAGTAAGTACTCCGTACATACTTAAGTACTTACTGTACGGGTGCGGTTGATGTATTGCATGTCAGCATTTGTTCTTGCACTTATAAGTGCATGCACCTGCATGCTGCCGTGGTAGCTGCGCATACAAGTTCTGTGCGTACAGTACATGTACAACTTCACCTAGGCGTGCTCCGTAAGTACAGTACTTAGTAATAACTAAGTACAACCTACAAAGCACTTGCACTGCACGTAAAAGTACGCAAGTATCCGCAGAGGCAGTCGTCCAGCCTCGAGTGCAAGAACCGCTCACTCGCGCTCGGACGCGTCGAAATCCAACTCGGCTCATTACTCCGCACACCTACTTACTTGCAGGTATCTGACACGCGAACGATGCACAGGAATGAATGCTGGAAGAGTTTGTTCATCTTCTCGTGTTCCTGTTCGGACTCATCGACCGTGCAGAGCAATATTCCGTGCCACTTGCCAGCCTGGTCCGCGCCTCTTGCCAGCCTGGTCCGCGCCTCCTGCCAGCCTGGTCCGCAAATCCGGCCAGCTGGGCGAGCACGAGCACTGGCAGCCATGGGATTGATTCCCATTCGGAACTTGCGTGGAGGAGGACCGTGCTATTCGTGCAATGCGAAGTCGGAGGACGACGACGGCGGCAGACACAGCACGCATGAAGCAGGCGATGGTTGCTCAATCAGTGCGACGATGACGACGACGGATGCAACGATGCGTACATGTTGTGCTCTGTGCGCCGTGGTACCTAAGTACTAACTAAGCATGCATGGCGTCGAGTGGCCGTTCAGGCCTGCATTCGGGCCAAGGTCAGAGCAAATGCGTCACCACCTACATCCAGGCACGACGACTTGTGCGTCCTTGCTGTCCAATATTTTACGGTAAACCAGGAGAGGCGGCTGGTGACTCGGGACTTGGATGCAGGCATTGCCAGTTCCTCCAACGAACACTTCATATGGAAGGACAGGTTTGTGCGGAGTACTCAATACTGTTGTCAGCAGCAGTAATTACGCGCGGAGCATACGGAGTACAGGGGAAGTCTTCCGTCAGCTTGCAACCCGTAATCACTACCCTGGTAATATTTGGAGGAGTACGTACCTACGGAGCACAGTAGTAGCAGCCTTCAGCTGTATTACTCCGTCCTCGCCTACCGGTTCCTGCTGTAGTTAAGTATGTACAGGACTTGCTCAGTACCTAGGTAGTACCAGGTACGCAGGTAGGGAGTACCTAGCAGGAACCTGGGCGGCAAGTGTGCGGTTGGTTGGCCGAAGCACCTGCGCCCCGTGTACCACCAAGTACAGAGTACATGGAGCACATGTCGCGCCGCATCATGCGCACGACGAACAGACGGAGATGAGTGACCGACAACGCTGGACTTCCTGGCACGAAGCCGCTTGCACACCAGTCAGTCGGCCGGTTTCGCAGCATAAACGCCCTCTCGCGGACTCGAACCCGATGCTGATGCGGGTGACAGACACATGGGTCATGAGCGGTAATTAGGTAGCGTACGAGCGGCTGACGCAGGGGGGGTCGGCAGCCAGCTTCGCCTTCACCGTGCATGCAGGGCGCTCGCCATTATTACCTTGCTCGCCCCAAGCCCGACCATGATCACGTCATCGTGCCACCGTTATCTTCTCTTTCCTCCTGCATCCCTCCTCCGCCGAGCTCAATCGCCGCTTTCTTGCCCCAACTCTTGCACCCTCCTGCCGACTGCGACTGCGACTGCGACTACGCACCACGCACCTCGATCTAAACACCGTCCGTCCCTTCCGTACCAGGCCGAGCCCGACACGGCCATGGCAGGGCTTCGAAAAGGGAGCGTGGTCCGAGGGCCGAACGACGCGAGAAAGGAGACGATGATGGCCGAGGCGGCATCCTCGGAGCGCTCGCCCCTCTTGGCCCCTCACCCGGCAAGCCGAGCGCAGCAGGAGGAGGCGGAGGAAGAGGGCTCCGCAAGCCAGGACGGCTCGCGGCATGAGAGCGAGGAGGAGACGATACTGGCCAAGGAGCTCCCCTTTGCGAGGCTGGCCCTCGTCTTGGGCACCTCGTGGCTCGGCGTCTTCCTCGGCGCCATCGACACGACCATCATCGCCACGCTCTCGGCGCCCATGGCGAGCGAGTTTCACTCCCTCAGCCTCTTCTCCTGGCTCGCCACCGCCTACCTGATATCCAACGCCGCCTGCCAGCCCATCTCGGGACGGCTGACGGACATCTTCGGCCGCGGCCCCGGTCTCGTCTTCAGCAACGTCACGTTCGCCGCCGGCAACCTGATATGCGGCCTCGCCCGCGACGAATACGTCATGGTCCTCGGCCGCGTCGTCGCCGGCGTCGGCGGCGGCGGCCTCATGAGCATCTCGACCTTTCTCGGCTCGGACCTCGTTCCTCTGCGCAAGAGGGGGCTGGTCCAGGGCATCGGCAACTTGTGCTACGGCTCCGGCGCCATGCTCGGCGGCATCTTCGGCGGCCTCATCAACGATCGCACCGAGATGGGCTGGCGGCTGGCCTTTCTCGTCCAGGTGCCCCTCTCCCTGCTGTCGGCCGTCGCCGTCGCCTTCCTCGTCAAGGTGCCGCCGAAGCAGTCGGACAAGTCGTTCCTCGCCCGCATCGACTTTGCCGGCGTCCTCCTCACCTCCTCCTTTCTCGTCCTGCTGCTGCTCGGTCTCAACTCGGGCGGGAACCAGGTGCCGTGGACGCACCCTCTGCCCCTCGTCACCATCCCCCTCTCGGCCCTCACCTTTGCCGCCTTTCTCTGGTGGGAGAGCAGGGCGCGGCAGCCCATCATCCCCGTGAGGCTCGTCCGCGAGCGAACCGTCCTCGCCGCCTGCTTCTGCAACCTGTTTTCCACCATGGTCCTCATGGCCGCCGTCTTCTACGTGCCCCTCTTCCTCCAGGTCTTGGGCGACAGCGCCACCGGCGCCGGCCTGAAGATTCTCCCCTCGCCCGTCGGCATCTCCGTCTGCTCCGTCGGCGCCGGCTACCTGATGAAGAGGACCGGCCGCTACGTCGGGCTCGGCATCGCGAGCCTCGTCGTCCTCGTCGTCGGCATCGTCCTCTTCACGCTGCAGGGGAGGGAGACGCCGCTTTGGCTGACGGGCCTCGCCTTTTTCTTCGTCGGCGGTGGGTACGGCGCCATGCTCACCACGACGCTCCTCGCCTGCATCGCCGCCGTCGAGCACTCGCAGCAGGCCGTCGTGACGTCGGCGACGTGTGCGTGCTGCCCCCCCCTCCCCCCCCCCCCCCCCCCCCAAAAAAAAAGAAAAAGAAAAAGGCACAAAATGGGCACCGAGTGGCTGACATGGCCGTCTAGATCTCGCGCGAAGCCTCGGCGGCACCGTCGGCATCACCGTCGCCTCCGCCGTGTACCAGAACTTGCTCCAGGCGCGGCTGTGGGAGAGGTTCGGGGCGTACCCGGGAGCGGCCGACGAGATTCACCGCATCCGCAACGACCTCGACGAGCTGAAGCACCTCCCGGATGGGTGGTACGAAGGCGTCATCGACTCCTTCATGGAGGCGTTTCGGGGCGTCTGGCTGACGTTGCTCGCCATGGCGGCCGCAGCCTTTGTTTGCGTCGCCATGATGAGGCAACACACGCTCCACTCGACGCTGGAAAGGGAATGAGAGGAAGGGAATGGCAAGGGCAAGCCGCATTGCCCTATCGCCGCCGTCGAGAGCCGAGGGTCCATCCATCCACGCGAGTTCTGCACATGTACGCATATCGCTTGAATGGGAAACGGCCCCTCCCCACCACGACGGGACGCACCGTGGAACGTGACGACGACGCCGAGCGACGGCAGCGAGCGGCAGGTGGGCGGCTGCGGCACGCTCGAATGGGACGACGGCGCATAGTCAGGCTACGTCGCATACGTCGCGAATACTATGACCGTGGCCAGCCACTGTTGAACCATCCTCGCCGTGCTCTACACTCCGTGCCTCCGCGGATGAGCGACAATCCGAAGGCATCCATCCATCCAGCAGTGGCGAGTGTGTGTGGCGCAGCCGCCGGTCGTGGCGCCGCAAGCCGGTTGCCCTGGGCGTCCCTTTGTTGGCGGCCGCCGCCGCTATTATTAGTGCCCGCCCCTCCTAGTACGACGGAGCGCTCGATGCCGATCCCATTCATTGGCCGAGGGCGGCGGCTGACAGAATAGCGGTGGTGCCTCCCGGAGAATACGAGGTCTTGTAATTGGTACCGGAGGCTGTATTATCCAGGTACAAGCACTGTAACGCTTCAGCATTGTGCTGATGAGCAGGCAGGCCACAGCCACCGGATTATGGGTTCAGGCTCTCAGCCCGCACGCAATAGTATCAACCCACTGGTTGAACAGTGTCAGCGGCCGCTTTCGCCGTGGCTTTCCGAGAGGGAGCCGGCCAGCACTGCCCAGGGCCTCCCACCTTGGCAGGCCGTATAACCGCCCTCTGTGCTCCGCAGTGTGCACTGGTTGTTATTTTCAAAGCCCCAACCAACTACGAAGCATTATTGCCGTGTTGTTCCAAGGTCAATCGATCTGTACCACTTGACAGTCCGACGACAGGTCATCCTTTTTTTTTTTTTCGTCGCACCGCGTTTGCTTTTTGTCGTTTGCG
This sequence comes from Drechmeria coniospora, assembly GCF_001625195.1. NCBI lineage: Eukaryota > Fungi > Ascomycota > Sordariomycetes > Hypocreales > Ophiocordycipitaceae > Drechmeria > Drechmeria coniospora. The sequence goes on along the minus strand of NC_054389.1, from coordinate 10,333,997 downwards.
CCTCGCTTCCGCTTCGTCGCCAATTCTCCTCGACGCTTGACGGCGACGAACTCGATCTGACGAGGCCTTCAGCGGCCAACACGGTGCCTGCAACGGCTCCAGCTACAGCGAGGGATCCACTCGACCCTTGGCCTGCCGCTGGCGCTTATTCCTCCTAGCAACGACAATACTTGCAGCAAGTACTTACTTGTTACCTACGTACCTACTGTATTCCTTGTATTGCTGCGGCGCGATAGTACCTGCCGCTCCGTTTCACATCCTTCCCAGGCGACCACGACTCCCTACCGCACGCACTCGTCGTCGACTTTTCTCCCACCCTGCCAGACTTCCCCTCCTCGCCACGTCTCCCGCCGGCATTCCATCTTCCAATCCTCCCCCCCATTTCCCATTCCTCCCATCGTCCACCATGGTCGAGTGGGATCCGGCCTACGTTCCCGGCTTGAAGCTCGGCCTGCACGCCTCTCAGATCGTCCTCGCCTTCACGGCCTGGTGTCTGGAGATTGCCGTCTTCGTCGCCAAGGATGCCAAAATCGTCGGCAACAATGCCTGGACCTTCTCGGTCGTACGTTCTGCCCGCCCACCCGCCTCCGGCTCGCTCCGTGCTCGCCACCGTGCTGACGTGCCGCCTTCGCAGTGCTTCCTCTCCATCCCCGCGTGGATCTACTTGATCATGACGCCGCGCTTCGGTCGCGCCCGCCGCTTCGCCGATCCGCAAGCCATGATGACGGTCGACTGCGTCTTCACCATCCTCTGGTTGTCGGCCTTTGCCACCCAGGCCGCCTTCAACACGGCCAACCTGTGCGGCAGCGCCTGCAACCTGAGCAAGGCCATCGTCGCCCTCGGCGTCTTCGTCACGTACGGCCCCGGCCCCTCTTCCCCCGCTGCCGAGACGTCCGAGCCGGGCGAGCCATGCTGACGGACGAAACCGCGCAGCCTCCTCTTCGTCGCCACCTCCCTCGTCAGCGCGTACACGCTCCAGTACTACAACTTCCACGGCTCCCTTCCCGGCTACGATTCTCGCCAGGTCCGTGGCGGCGAGAGCGTCAGCAACGTCGACCCCGACAAGGCCGCCTTCTCCATGGCGCCCCATGACGAGGAGGCCTACGAGCGCGTCAACGCCGACGACCACGACGCGGGCCCCGGCTCCGGCCCCGGCTCCTACTCGGCCCACGGCCGCTACGGCCACGCAAACCCTTACGGCGCCGACGACGACGACCCCAACCGCTACGGTTCCCTGCCGCCGCGCAACAACGGCGGCTTCTTCGACGCCGAGACGGAGTACGGCGCCGCCGGCGTGCCCGTCCCGTCGGTGCCGTACGGTGGCCCGGCCACCTCGCACAGCCCCTACATGGACGACGAGCCGGCCCAGTTCCCTGCGGCCCACTACGAACGCGGCCAACGATGAGCACGCGGACGACGGACCGGTGGCGGACAGGGGAAGCGGCCGTCGAGGCACGCGGCGAGACGAGAGCATCATGAGAGCATCATGCCCGGGTGCACGTCGGGCGAAGGGGCTGCGGCGGCGTGATTGCACGCACCGTCTCCAAAGGCGTTGGGTTCACATTTTGGAAAGTGGCAGCTTTCTGCTGCAGGGAGATACCAATGGTCCCGAGTATACTTAGATGGTCGGGTTGGTTCGTGCCGTTTGAATTGACATGTCTGTACCTTTGAGCATCCACCCATCCATGGCTGCGCTTGCTCCCGATCCATCTCGTCCATCGTCCGACACACGACGGCAGGAAAGCAGAGAAGAGCGCAAGAAAGAATGCACAACAAAGAATGCACAACAAAGAATGCACAACAAAGAATGCATGAAAAAAGACGCCCCAACGCCTCGTAGATGCCGCCTCCGCTTCTCAGCCCCGACCCGGGCGGGCTCCGCTATGCCTGTCTTCTCATCTTGCTGATGCGCTTGGCCAAGTCGGCAGCCGTCTGCTGCATCGGGTTCAGCGTCCGATCCCACGCCATGGCCCTCGTGTCATCGCCGTGCTTGGCAACAAGCTTCGCGAGCCACTCCGTCTCGGCCTCGCTCTGGTGCCTCGGCTTCTTGGGCGCCGAGTTGTGGGACTGCTCGATGAGGGAGCGCACCACGTCCGTCGCCGCGCCCGCCTGTGCCTCCTGATCGGCGATGCCGCCCCATTCGGCGTCGTCGTGTCCGTGCTGGTTCACGGCAACGGCGCGGTCGTCTCTCTCGTCGTCGTCGTCGTCGTCGTCGTCGGATTCGAGCAGCGCGAGGGGGTCGTTGAGGGGGTTGTCGGAACGGCCGAGACCGAGAACGCGGACAATGTTTCCGTCGGCGTCACGCTCCACCTTGGCCTCGGAGATGACAGCCTTGTCTATCGAGGCAATTGCGAAAGGGCCACTGGTCTCCGAGGCCTGCGACGCAACGCCCGCGAGCTTCTTTTCGACGCCGCCGGTGGGGGCTTTGAGACGGGCGACGAGGCCGAGACGACGGTAGTTTTGCGCGAGCGTCTCTTTCTTGTCCCTTTACAGTTGCAAGAGAGGTCAGTTCAACGTTGTGCGCAAAGCGATACTGCTCACCTCTCCCTCGATTCGGGAAAGCAGTGGTCGAGGCGGGGGGAGGGGGACGTACCAGTTCTGGGCTATGATGTTGTTGCCCCGTGGGTTGAGGATTTTTTTGTTCGTCTTGGGTCGTACAGGCTGGCGCATCGAGCGCCGCTTCTTCTTCTGAAGTTCGCGACCCATTGTGAGACAGAAGACGGTTCCAAGTAGAAAACGGATCGATGGTATTCTGCAAGGCCGTCGGGGAGGATGCCGTGCCGTTTGAGTGAAGTATTAATAGTGTAGTTGCAGTTGCTGGCCCCAAATTTTCTCCTTCATCCTTTTATCGATAAGCGCTGAGAACTTGGCGCTAGGCCATGGGTGGAGTCGCGTCCAATTCTTGACCTTGAAAGATATCGAATCGGTCCCTGCACGGAGAACAAAGTACAAATACTTACGTTGTTACTTGCACACCTACGGAGAACGGAGTACAAGTACTTGCCTTTTTCTTGTACGGAGTATGGAGTAATTACTAATGATTAATACGGAGTACTTCGTACGGAGAAATAGTAATACTCCAACAACCAATACAGTACATGTACTCCGTACTTAAGTACAGTACAGTACAAGCACCTGCGAACGTGCCAAGTATTAAGCTATCGAGGACGGAGTTTACAAGATAATAATGGACGATACCAAAATCGCAGGTAGCGTTTGCGTTTGCGTAAGATGGGCAAGTCACAAGCTGTCACTCAATCCATGAGTTATTAAAATAATCATCAATATTGTCCGTTTTCCCATTTCTTTGGATCGGGGTCGAACGATCATGGCGGGAGGTCTAAAGTGACTGCAAGCTTAGTCAGCTCGAACGAGGACAAGGCAAGCAAGGCAAGGCAAGGCAAAAACAAAAAAAACGGCGACATAGCAAGCAAGATGGCCAATCCAAACTCATTCCTAAGCCGATAAAACATCCGGCTCCAGTGGATAAAAAAATCTCTCATTTCCTTTGTGTCGTCTCAAGATGCAGACAAGACTCGCTCGTTTTCGTGCATTTCGCATATTCACTCGCCGTTGTGCCTGGGGCCCTACCCTGCAGAGCGGGCCGGGCACCCGTTCATTTCTCAAGGCGAATCAACTCGGCGCAAAAGAAGCTCACACCTTAAACTTCCTGGGATCGAGCTTTTCGACGTTGGCACTCTTTGCCCTCCCGTCAAGGATGTACTCCGACATGAGCTTTCCCGTCGCCGGACCGTTCTGAATTCCCCAGCACGTGTGTCCGGCGGCCACCCAGAGGCCAGGCACCGTCGTCTTGCCCAGCAACGGCCCGCTCTCCTGGCCGAACCGCATGTGCCGAGGCAGGTAGCATGCCTGCTTCGCCTTGATGGGCGCCGCGCCAATCACCGGGCTCACGGTGGCAATGTAGGAGGTGATGTCGTCGCACTGACCCTCGTCGACCTCGACCTCGTCTGCCGTCTCCGGCAAGGGAACGGCCGTGTCGGGCTCCCCTTTCCCCCGCGTCAGCTAGGGACTGCCTGCATGGGGACCGACGACAAACAAACTCACCGCATGCGTAGACCTCGCCAAAGGGCCTCGCGTAAATCTCGGGGTCGACGGATCCCCGGTGCGTCCGCCGCTGGCCCAGCCTCGCCCGATGCTCCGGCACAAAGTCGTTGGGCAGTTGGATGTCGGTGAAGACGGCGTAGGGGCTGACGGTGGCTTCGTAGACGACGCTGTGCGCCCGCAGGCCCTCGACCTTGGACCGTGGCAGGACCCGGCCGGTCCAGGGCCCCGCCGTGACGACAATGTCGGTCACGTCCCTCAGCTCTCGCGTCTCGCCGGTTTGCCTGTCCAGGTACTCGACGGCTTGGACGCCCGATTTCGAGCTGACGAGCTTGGTGACCTTGGCCCGCGTCATCAACCGCACGCCGCCTTGCCGAGCGAGCTCGGCCATGGAGCTGGTAAAGTGCAGCGGATGGACCTGGGACGTCTCCGTCGTGCCGGGACCGCCCATCTCCGACCAGTCCAGGATGGAGTCTCGGTCCAGCCAGTCCAAATCTTGGGGCGGGGCGCCCGCTTCCAGCAGCTCCCGAGCGGCCGCGTCCTGCTTGGGAAGCTTCTCCCAGGGCTTGGCCATGCCCTCGGCGCCCGTTGCCCTCTGCAGCTCGCCGATCCGCTCCGTTGAGACGGAGGCGGAGACGCTACCGCACGTCAGCTTCCGGTACCCCCATCGCCGTGCCCCCTCGTGCTCGGCCGCGAGCTCGGCGTGCAGCTTGTAGGAGAGCGGGACGAGGCAGTCGGGGTACGCCCACAAGGCGAGCAGTCCGCCGGCCTTTCCGGAAGCGCCAGCGGCGACGGTGGGGGCAGCCTCCAGCAGGGTGACTGCGTGAAGGTCCCGGTTGAAGCTGGGGTGGCGAGTCAGATAGTAGGCCGTCGTGCATCCAATGATGCCGCCACCTGCGTCCGTCCGTCAGTCAAGCGTGTACAGTACGTACTCCAGGTAGTACCGTATGGTATGCGCGTAGGCAGCGGCTGGACGTGGCTCGCAGACCATGGACGTCGACGGGCCGAGCATCGAGAGAGGGAGATGAAACGCACCAACAATGACAATGTTGCGTTTTCCATGAGCTTCCATCCTGTCTTGTGTGCTTGCCGCCAGTTCCTGGTGGCTTCGGGCTGAGAGCCAAGACGGGTGGCAGTAACTTGGCCACTGCTGACAACGTCCATCTAAGTAATATTAGTGCCTCCAGTACCTAGTAGGTACTGCACTAACCAAGCAGCAGCCGCTGGCATTGCCCGCCGATGCGCTGGCGCTCGCCATGGTACGGTGGGGTGGCAAAAATGTCGATTCAATTTGTACGAGCAGCACCACCAAAGATGAATCGTCACTTTTGTCGAGTCCCTGTAACCGATCGGTTGGCGCCGAAGCCGCTTGTTGGCGTGGCGGGGTCGACTCGACGACTGGGGCGGCCTGACCTCTGCCTGGCCTAGCTTGCTGTGAAGTAGGTACAGCGTGTGGATCTGTCATGCTCGTCGCCTAAACTGCCTGCTCGTGCTCGCACCGCGCGGAGTAGGTGGCCATCCGTAGATGTCGCATGGCGGCAGCACATCTCTCAACCTACTAACAGCATGTACGGTGTACTGTACCAGGTAAGTAGGTGTTCCTGGACAGCATTGCAGTATCTGGTATTGGCGGACGGTTGACGACTGGGCGGGACAGCAGCGACGGATGCTACAAGGGGAGCATGGCCAAGGCCGCGCGGAAACATCATACGATCGATGGATTGGGTGGACTGAGAACATGACCGGTACGTCAGACGAGACGACTTGTCAGCACGCGTCCATTGTTGGGTGGTTTGATTCGCTCTCTGGCCCGTCGGCGTTGCAGCTTCTCGGACAGTGTTGGGCACGCTGCAGACTGGGCACCGGGGACGCCCGCTGCATTGGAGTCTGCCAATGCCTACGGAGTAGTACCTAGTTAGTAGGTACTAGGTAGTTGTACGGAGTAGTACGGAGTAGTGCTTACTTAGACAGCTACAATACCAAGGTGTTCCTCCTCCGTACGGAGGCTATTAATATGATGTTCCCCGCAAGTGGTAGGGATGTAATGCTTACTGTACAACTGTACAGTACTGTATATGTAAGGTGCCTTGGGACCTAAGTACTTAAGTACACCTACAGCAAGTACATGTACATACAACGACACCGACAAACCGACCGAAATACAAGTACGGTGAAGATGTACATGTACTGTGCTTGAGCACAGTACTTTTTGAGTAGTATTATTGGTACTCCGTCGACAGGGTACTTGTACCTAGTACCTAGTACCTAGTACCTAGTACCTAGTACCTAGTACCTAGTACCTAGTACCTAGTACCTAGTACCTAGTACCTAGTAGTAGTGGACGCACGGCAAGAACCTACTGGAATATGCGATAGGTGTAATTACTCCGTTCTCCATACCTGGTAGTTACTTACAGTATTACCAGGTAATTAATAGTAGGTATGGTCCGTTCCAGTACTTACGTGCAGTACATTGCAGGTACCGAAAGCCATGCAAATGATCATGTTTGCATCCGTACCTGAGAATCTGTACTTTGTGGCACATGTTCCCCAAGTACACTCGTGGACAAAAGGGTGGCGCCGGTCTGGCGCGGGCGACGTCACGTCGTCGCAGGTGACGCGATTGCTGTTCGGAAGGCGAAACTGCCGAACCTGCCGAGGCTCTCCCACGGGCCCTACTTGCTGAAGCTACCCACCCATTTGGCTTACGAAGCAGGGACGAATGACGAGGAGCATCGTGGACAAAGTCATAAAGAGAGAAAAATCCTGGTTGAAGCACCCATGAACCGAATTATCCTTTGCCTTCACGCCCTTTCTTGTGCCACTCGAGCCGCCTCGTCTCCCGCCAACGTCGCCCTCCGATCCATCTGTGCCTCGAGCCCTCCCTTCCCCTCCCGCTTCCCCTCCTGTTCCCACCATCCGACGCAGCCGGTTCCCATTTCCGCTCGCAGCTCTCGAGAATTCGCCACCATGGCATCCGCGACCAGCTTCTACGACTTCAAGCCGCTCGACAGTACGTGGTGCCCCCCCTCCCCGAGATCCGCAGGTGGTGGTGCTGACGGCGCCCTCGCCGGCCGCCAGAGCTTGGAAAGGAGGTGCCCCTCGCCGATTACAAGGGCAAGGTCGTCCTGATTGTCAACACGGCCTCCAAGTGCGGCTTCACGCCGCAGTATGCCGGCCTCGAGTCTCTCTACAAGTCCATCGGCGAGAAGCACCCCGATCAGTTCGCCGTCCTCGGCTTTCCCTGCAACCAGTTCGGCGCCCAGGAACCCGGCACCGACGAGGAGATCCAGGACTTCTGCCAGCTCAACTACGGCGTCAGCTTCCCCATCATGCACAAGATCGACGTCAACGGCGACGACTCCGCTCCGCTGTACCAATGGCTCAAGGAGGAGAAGCCTGGCCTGATGGGCCTCAAGCGCGTCAAGTGGAACTTTGAAAAGTTCCTCGTCGGCCGCGACGGCAAGGTCAAGGGCCGCTGGGCGAGCACCACCAAGCCCGAGACGCTCGAGAAGATCATCCTGGAAGAGCTGACCCAGGAGCAAGCCCCGGCCCCGGAGGGTTGATGATGTGGGAAGAAGAAACGAACTCGTCCACCAGAGTACCGTCCTGTTGACGCTGCCGTAATGAATACTTCTCTACAGACACGGAGGATACGCATCATGTTTGCCATAAAGTCCTATCCCGCGCCGCCTCGCGTCCATGTTCCGTTTGTGCAACACTGCCGCCTTGTGAGCTTCCTCATGCCCACTGCTACCGTCATCGACATGGATTGGCACCGTCCTGTCCTCTCGCCGACCATCATTTTCTCGCGATGCCCCCGCGGTCGCCATTCATGGCTCGTCGGCTAGGCATGCTACTTTTGCCGTTCAGAGAACTTTCTACCAAGACTTTGTGATTATGACTTCTCGAAGCCAGCCATCTTCATCGCACAACACCGATGGGCCACTGCTTACCCAGGCGAGGGATGACAGGGTTGAACGATGGCTGTCGTCCCCGGCCCCAAAAAATCGCACCTGCCGATGGCATCGCTGATTTATGCGGGACAGCGACAAGAAGTCCCACTAGCGCCTCCATGGCCATCAACGTACCGTCGCTGTGACGATGACCATCAACCGCGTCTAACTCTACGACCAACTTCACCAGCATGCCATGATCGCCACCGCCATCACCTTCCCTGCCCCCGCTTCCAGACCACGTCAAACGCTCCTGACGTTCATGACTAGTATCATGAGGTTCCATCCTGATCATTTCCATCACGCTGACCACGACCACTGCCACTTCCAGCAACCACAAGACTAGCCGCGACTGGCAGGATGATAGGTGATTGTGGACTATTGTGGACTTATTCTGCAACAGAGACGTGCCGGAATTCCGAAAAGAGCTGTATGAAGAAGCAATTTGAAAGCGGCAGGTTGAGTTGTAACGTCGAAAATCGACCGTACGTACGTATTGGCCTTGTCCCGTGAAAACACCGTCCCCATCTCGCTAACGAGTTAATATCCCGACATGGTATAGAGTGCAACATCGTCACCGAGCAATTCGTCGACATTTTTTTCCGAGTTGGAGATTGCTTCCATGAGTGCCACCCCTTTCCGGCTCCTGACTCGAGCAGGTGGCCCCTGTGGATGACGATGAAATACGGACGGTCAGCAGACTCCAAACCAACAGGTTGAGGGCCCGAGCACCTTGGCCAATCCCGCAGACACACGACAAAGTCTTGTCATTCGCCGCGCATGTTGATGACCTGAGATGCTGAATCATGCCGCCGTTGTCGGTTTGGCCGTGCGGTAAACGACCTGCCTGCTGCCTGATACCGGGCTCTGTGAAGGCCCAACGTACAGAGCGCTTGAAAAGCCCTGTGCGTGCGGGAAATCGAAGTTTCCAAGTTCATGATGAAGTTAAATGACCGTCTTTTGTCGGTTGGCTGGTGAGTGTGCTTTTGCGTCCTAAAACCAAGTGAAAATAACAGTCATGACTATAGATACATCAACAGTCTTGAAATGGAGTCTTGGTCGACTGTAAGAACTTACCAGAATCCCAAAGTTCATCCAGATATTTCCGTTAGCCGTCAGTCTCGTTCAAATCCCGGAAAACGAATTTCATTCCAAACCGCCTAGAGGCGTACTTGCAGTGGGAACGGCCAGGGGCAGCCACCTGTGGGAACGAACAGACACTCTTTGGCAATATCAAAGCGCAACTGTGGAGCGATACTCGAGAAAGCGATGCGTAGGAGCATTGTGATGCCCGCCATCGTAACCGCTGGAGCCTTGCCAACTAGGTCAGGAGTCATGAGAGCGAAATTGAGAACGGAATGGAGATTTCTCTTTATTGCCACACGCAATCTCCCGCTGGGCTCTCTGGGTACGAAATGTCCAACACCACTGATGACAGTATCCTTCGTTTGAAATCAATTAACTTTGTACCGGCGGGTACTAGCGGTTTCAAAGCCTGCATCCCCCATCAACGTGTTGGCCCCTGCGGCAGCACTTGCCCGAAAACCTGTGTTCTACTCTCCATGCCTATCAAACGACCTGGTACGGTTCCGCCAAGGTCATGTCTAATGAAGAGCAGTGAGAGCTGGAAAGGGATGAACGCGTTAAATAACCTCCTTTGTCGGCCGTGGTTCCGGACCTGTCCCTCCTTCGGTTTGTTTGTTGTCCGAATCTGCACCGCTCGCTAGCAGTTCGCCCGTCATTCATTATATCGTTCTTGTGTCGTTTCCTGACCCGTGCTGAAGTTGGAATGAAAGTTTCTCTACAATTCCGAGCTTGAATATACAGGACGGCAACGAACCAGGAGCACAGAGGAGCGGACAGAAGCATAGGGAAAGCATGCTGCCGGCTCTTTTTTCCCTCGCAGCTCTGCCTCTGGCAGCACAGGGCCTAAGTGAGACGCCCGCTGACAACCGCATGGTTCAGCAGCCTGGCCTGATCCGGTATCCCATCACCGTCTCTGAGGGTACCGCGTCCAAGAGCATCGTACTGCGGCGTCAGAATGACGTGGCCGTCGAATCGCGCAAGACGGGCTTCATCTACACAATCGAAATCAACATCGGGATGCCGCCCCAGCCGGTGAGCGTGAACTTTGACACGGGTTCCAACGAGCTCTGGGTCAACCCCGTTTGCAGCAAGGCGGCCGACCCCGATTTTTGCCAGTCCTTTGGCCGCTTCAACGGCTCCCAGACGTTTGTAGACGTGAACCGCAATGATACCATTCACTACGGTACCGGCCTTGCCCAGCTGGAATTTGGCTACGACTACGTTCAGATAGGCTGTAAGTGGAAACCGCTCGCCTCTCTCGCATGCTAAGAGCAAAGGACGCAAAACCTCCCAGCGCAAGCGGGCTAACCTGTCCGTATTCTTTTCTCATCTGCAGCTGCCAAGATCAGCCAACAGATATTTGGCGTTGCCACGTACTCCGAGTTTGCCACGATTGGCGTCTTGGGTGCCGGCCCCAGCCTTGATGGATGGGACAGCCCCTATCCGTTCGTTATCGACTCGCTCGCCAGGCAGAATTTCACAAATAGCCGCGCCTTCTCGCTCGACATTCGCTCCATAGAGAGCAAGCGCGGGTCCGTCGTCTTCGGTGGTATGGATACCAAGAAGTTTTCGGGAAAGCTCGAGAAGCGGCCCATCATCCCGGCGGCACAGTCCCCTGATGGTAACACGCGCTACTGGATATACCTTGACGGCATCAGCATTCGCCTGGACAACGGCTCCGTCGTCAACGTCTTCGATCGACCCAATGGCCAGCCAGTGCTCGTCGACAGCGGCTACACTGTTAGCACCTTGCCAACCAATATCTTCAATGGTATTGTCAAAGCCTTCCCCGACGCCACCCCCCCAAGTAGCGGGTCAACACTATGGAAAGTTTCGTGTGACACGGTCAGTTCTCGGGGCTTCGTCGACTTCAAGTTTGGCGAGACCGTTATCAACGTTCCGTACAACGACTTTATCTGGCGCCAACCCGAGTATGGTCTCTGCATCCTCGGCGTTTCCCCAGATGATGGTAAGCCACGCCAACGGTGACCCTAGGCAGCACTTGGTCAAATCAAACCCTAACTGACGTGTCGAAAAACAGCTTTCCCCGTCCTTGGCGACATTTTTCTGCGTGCTGCCTACGTCGTATACGACCAGGACAACCGCAACATCCACCTGGCTAACAACGAGGACTGTGGTTCCAACCTCATACCCATCGGCAAGGGGCCCGACGCCGTCCCTTCTGTTATTGGTGCGTGTGGTGGCCAAGCGACGTCGACTTCTTCGCCAGAAAGCCGCGCAACACTTACAACCGGATTTGCGTCCCTGGAAGCCGGTTCCGCTGAGTCTACTGTCATGGCGAAGTCATCGAGCAGCTCGGCTCCTTCTCCGACCGATACCAACGTCAGCGACTTTGTCGAAAGCGACGGCAACTCCAACACAAGCAGCCATGAAAGTGACATAACCAGCAGTATTACCATCCGCAGCCAAATCCCCGATAGCACCAGAATCCCTGAAGTCAACACCCAATGTAGCAACACCAGCTGCAGGAACGGGGCCATTACCTCCAAATTCTCTGGCGGTAGAGAAACCGCCGAAATCTCCCAACTTTTGAGCCAGCCACACCCTGCTACCGTTGATGCCATCAAGTCCATCGAAACTCCAGCTGGTGCATCCACCACCATCTCCTGCCCGCCATATGCAATACATTGCGCATTAGGATCCGTCGCGAGGGAGAAAGTAAAAAGTACAATGCTCTGGGCTCCAGGTAGGAACGCGACGAAAATCTCCGCCTTCAACGCTTCCATTGCGGTGGTTCCTACACCCAGCATCACCTCTGTCTTCACCACCACTGAGATGCACACCATCACCGCCTGCGGTGGTGAGGGTGCTTGCAAAAAGGGCCATGTCACCACCCGTGTCATCACGAAGACGACTTACCTGTGCCCAGAATCCACCGCTACGTGGACCATACCGAGCATCTACACTTGCGTCAAAAGTGACCAGGGCTGCAATCCTGGGGACAAACAAACGTCAATGCAAATAATCACGATAGTCCCTGTCACGCCCAATCAGAAGCCCACCCCCGTCCCTGGTTGTGCCGATTGCAGGATGCCTCCTCCGGTACCGATTGTCCCGATCATGTCTGCCGAGACGACCCTTGCGCAGACATACCCTGTTGTACAAACCCCTGAGGTCCAGACGTTCCCAGTTATGGTTTCCTTGATAACCCTTCCGTCTCTTGTGGAAAGCCTTCCTGCTCCATCATTTTCTCCTCAATCGACTCCCGTCCAACTGCCTATTGTAGAAAAAATTCCTGTCCAAATCCCCAAAGTGCTTCTTTCCCCTCCTTTCCAAAATACCACCGCGCAGTCGACATTCAGCCAAGACAAATCTAACACTACCAGTGCTACAACACCGGAGGTACCAGGAATTATCCAGCCAATTTATGTGAAGATTCCCTCAGTGATCCTACCCCCTCCCGCTGATTACTTCGCTGCGAAGGCAACATTCATCCAGGACAACTCCATTGCCAACAACACCAATGCCATGACACAAGTTGCGCCGGCCACCACAACAACCACCTCACGGACTCCGGTGCCATTCTTACCCATGAGTCCCGCTGTTACTCTGTGGCATATGCCCCATGCTGCTGCAGTTGCCATGGGAGTTCTGGTAATGGCTATCATGTAACGCGGAGTTTGATTCTTTGCATTTGACTCATGGAAATATCCTGGCATTAGCATGCACCCCAGGAGGTATTGATAAAGTAAATAAGCTTCTGTCTCGTGGATCCCGGATAAGCATTTCATGTTCAAACTACAAACTATATAATAGATTTGATCACCTGCCCGAAGACGCTGTGGCATCACCACTGCTCTTCCTGTTGTGTGGCACCTGGCCATTCCAGAATGGTGACGAAATTGTTAATACGACCACAAAATTCAAGATCTTTGAGCAAATTTACAAGAATTTCGATGTTCAGAAATGAAAATTTGTGAGCATGTGTACTGATAACAACTATATCCATTTCTGCGAGAAATTTATTGGTGATTGGGATAACACGGTGATGGTTGATATTGAATCGGGCAGCATCACCCACACATGTATGATCACCACTTTCTATGAATCTCCCTAATCTTTTATCTGTAGGTTATGAAATCGTTGCATCTAGTCCGACATATGCATTCTCAAGTCGTAAGCAGCAAGTTCATAGCGAGAGCTGCCCTGGATGTGGCCCACCAACTTCATCGAGGAAGTTTGTACAGGGTGTTTGGCAGCTCGAACAGCAGTACAGTAACAAGGAAAGTTCAGGAGCTGCCGCACAATATCGATTGTCCACCATTGTGTGGATCAAACTCTTGCCATATCAAAGGGCCTTCGATGACTTACATGCTTGGTCGAGAGGCGGTGGCCGACTCGAAGAATTCTCTTGACTTCGTCCCAGTTGTTCAACTTGTGAGCACATCGCCGGGGTTTTACAGCAGGTGAGGCAAGTTCAATGTGGCAGAGTAATCATACCTTGTCTCATCTTTGCTTTGAAAATCCTAACAGATGACGGCGCAGAAATGTCACAATAAGCTCCCACCATGAGACGATGACGATGAAACTGACGTTTAGTCATTTACTAACGGATGGGCAAAACGTAACGAAAAATCTCGAAGCAGCTATGAGAGACCGGCTGGCTTTTCGAAATTACCAGTACGGCTTCTCCTTCTACCTTCCCCAAGAAGAGGCTTTGAAATCTGCAATGCGACCTCATCGGCATTTCCCCACGATCCTTGAGCCACGAGATATTGCACCTGGCCGTTGTGCCTAGTGAAGATGACTCTTCGCTTGTCCTGTCATCCACCCTGCTGGCTGCCCAAATTCCGAACGAGGACAAGCTCGGGGTTGACCACGCCGTAGCTTCTCCGAGATGCCTGGACGGACGCATTCCGTCGCTGCGTTATACATGGTGCCATCACCAGAATGGAAGGAGGATGGATTATTATCATTTTGGCCGGCAGCACAAACGTCATTCTTGTCCTTGTGCATAGCAGTTGTCATGGTAGGTGGGTATATCTAGTACGAGAACTCAGCTGACGAGGGATTGCCCCAAACCGCCCGCCTACCGAAGGCTTGCGCCCGCGGAGCTCACCCCTGAGGAACTGGCGGCATGGGTATTGATGACGGAACGACAGACGGATGGAATGAGAAGCATGGAATATCTTGACGCTTTCCGACCAGCGTTCCTTTCTTTCTCGATGGAAGCCAAAGGCAATTTGTCATATCTGGAGGGCGAGCCCGGAACCCAAATTTGTGAGTGCACGGTGCCAGTGTACCCTCAAGCACTAGCTGGGCAAGGAACAACAGAACAAGGGCATATATCAAGGACAAGAGCCGGGGGAGGGGGTGCGTGAAAGGGTATCCTCGGCCCAGAATGCCAAGTCCTGGCCGTCAAATGCAGCGGTGCCCGACCGTTGGTAGGATCTAGAGAAATTCATTGGCTGGTTAAGCCAATGATGAGAATTCCGTAAATGCGAGGATTGTGATTCTGAACCCTACCAGAAAGCCCTGGTGTTTCCTGCTTGGGAGTAGCTGCCAACACACGTGCATGAACAGCACGAGAAGGGGTTGACTCCAACTCCCACGTTCGAGTATGTGGCGAGACCATTTGACAACGATTTCCCGAGCAAGGAAGGAGATGATCGGAGGGAACTTGTGAAAATTCCACGGATACGGCAATGGAGGAAAGTATGTGCTTCGGCGAGATCGTTGTTGCCCATACAGCAGCAGTTTTCAATATTTCCGGAGACATATACTTTTTGATATCTGGAGCAATTCATAAGCATTTGTATCTGCTTCCGTCTGGTGCTGATATGGTTCGTAGGTCCTCATGCGGATGTCATCCTCATCGAGCAAACGATGCCGAGTGACGACAAAATCGAGTGGCTTGTACCTCTGCCAAAGTCTTGCACATTTTTGATACGGCTTTGGTGCAGTCTGCTTTGCTCGGCTCACCCTCCTATTTTCTGATGTCGCATGGGGCGAAGGAACTTTTGTAGTCGCAGGGCGGGGGTTTGCACCTTGCCAAGGTTCGTTCGGTGCCGCCCCTGGCACACTTTTGCTCCCGGCGGTGAGAGAGAGCCGCAATGTACATAAATGTAGAATTATGCATCAGTATGCTCATACATGTGGGAGTAAATGTAGGATCTTGCAGGGTACTCGGTAAACGAGGAGCATGCGCCTTACAGGTATTACTCCAAGGCTGGTGGAGAGGCTGGCAGAGGTTGGAGACGGCAGCGCAGCAGCCGGGGCTTCTACCCCATGGGGATACTGTCCGATTCCACGTGCCAAGGAAGAATGTACCTTGTCGCTGGACAATGCTGGAAGCCGAATGTGGCGGAATTCGGAACCGTTCACCGTTCATGTGCCCAAAGTATACGCTTAGTCGTATCTGTAGACCGAGAAGAGAGATGCCGAGGAACGACTCATGTATCGTTTGCATAGGTTGTATAGCTGGAGTCAGGATGAAAATATTACCCTAATTATGGGACGATGGTGATCCCTTTCTAATGCAGCAAATCGATAATCACTCTCTTCATGAAAATTGGAAGACGCACCCTGGAAAACGAAGGGCTATCGTAAGCTTAGCAGAGGGCTCGCCATGCTCATACTCGCACTCATATTCGTACTCGTATGTGCAGTGCATACTTCCTGGCGACCGGTACAGCGTCAAGGAGCAGAATGGCGCGCTACAGCCAGCCTCGCGTCGCTCGATATCTGATGGCGCCTCGCGTCGATGCGGCAATGTCGCCGTCCAGGGATAACGCCCGAATCCAGGAGGGGCTTCCCGAGTGCCCCATCTTTGCGGGGAACCGTGTATATGGTCAGTGGTCAGCAGACGGATGGATGATTCATGGATGGCGGCATCAATCTGGGGAAGCTGCAGCTTGTGTGGAGTTGGCTGCCAAGTGCTCGGGAGAGATGGTGGTTGCGCTCACCTTCTCATCGCCTACCTAAGGTGATTATTTCCACACTGGGTTTTCTCCCGAATATCCCACGGTAGTCCCGAGTTCGTTC
This sequence comes from Drechmeria coniospora, assembly GCF_001625195.1. Taxonomy (NCBI): domain Eukaryota; kingdom Fungi; phylum Ascomycota; class Sordariomycetes; order Hypocreales; family Ophiocordycipitaceae; genus Drechmeria; species Drechmeria coniospora. The sequence continues at coordinate 10,317,889 of NC_054389.1, read as the reverse complement.
AGTACACGCCCGAGTGAGCAGGGGGGTACCGTCATGGAGTCCTTTCGTTTTCCGTGCAGGACCGCCGCGTTTGCCTACATTCATCTATACTCGTGCAGCAAATTACCTGGGGTTAGCAACGACCACATGGCCCATTTGTGCTCGGCCATCAATGTACAAGAGTACTTGATTTGCCAATAGTCAGTCAAACCGTTGGGAGCCATGGACTGCAAGCGGTAGTAGTAATGGAATGCTGGGGAAGGGGGGGGGGGGGGGGGGGAGGGGGGAGTGATATTACTGATGAACCAAGTATACAGAACATACCACTGCACAGTGCAACGTAGTATAAGAACGTCACCCGCCAGCAAAGCGCGACGTCGACACCTACTCGTGGGATTCACCAATGACCACCGCTATATCAGCAGAGCAGCACGCTCACGGGTCTCTTGCCACGGGTCACTTTTCACAACCGTCACCTCTCTCACATGTCAACACGCCTATCGTCTTCCGGGACGTAACCGTGTTACTCTCGAGCCATTAAATTATACAAATGTGCCAAACTGTGAGTGATTGGGAAACCTTGGTCAGGGCCTTGATATGCCGAAGAGTATGTCTGGTCCTGGAGTGCTTGGAAACTGCCGCATTTCAACGCCTGCTCATTCTTGTCGGCTGACGGCACTGGGGACCAATGTTAGGATCGTGACGTGTGGGGGCTGGTTCTCATAGGTGTACTGTCATGCCGGCTCAAGGCGAGTCCTACCGGGACCATCTGATCTCGATTCTTGCTGCCCCCCCCTATCCTCAAAGAGATTGAACTTTTGGCTCTGCGCTGCAAGGCCTTGTTGTGTCCTCTACATTTTTTCCGTCGTTCAAGAGGTTGTTGGATTGCTGTTGAATTGTACACACACCCTGTCAGATATGGGATGCTGTTGACCAGCCGCGGGAAGCGACGGCAGTTGGCTATTGCAACAAAAATTGGAGTCGTTCGGAGTCCTTCTCTCTCAACGCCTACTTGTAAAATGGAGCTTGTCTGACCTCCGAATCGGGGACAAAAATGGTCTCACCGACGCCCATTCGCCCGTCAGAGAAATGAGAAAGCCATGGCAAGCAAGGGTGGAAGCGGACAGGGTCGTTCCCAAACATCGTTGACTAAAGTCGACTAACTTTCACTGGCTTGCATTGTAAATGAGGGCATCATGTAGCCACTGACGAGCATTGCCAAGGTCTGTGTTTCCTGCATTGTAAGCTCGTTGCCGATGCCTGCACATAGTCTGCTGGCCACCCCAGGTGCAATATGGAGTATTTTTGGCAAAGACATGGTGATGAATCTCTGTTACAGTTCAAACTGGAGGCTTTGTGATTCTCATCAGCATAAGGATGTCTGGTATGTAAGAACTGCAGTCCCAAGTCCCAGAAATACACGTATTTCTTCCGTGCATAAACCAGAGCATTGATCAAATCATCTGGATGGGTCAGCTATGCAGAAACCATGACGTTTGCTTTCCTGGATGTGGTCCTCGTGCAGAATGTGGCATCGGATCTCGTGAATCTGAACATGAATCATTTTCTACGCGCCGATGCGCAAGAACCATGACTTTATGAGGTCAATAGTATAGTAGACACTCCTTACGGTCGGCTTACTTTCTTAAAAATGCATTGTGATGCTGTATAAACCCCAAATCGCATCTAACCAAGCACGGATAGCTCTGACAGACATCAACTTGTTCGCAGGTCAGTACAACATACATCAGTATTAATATATTGTACTTGTGGGCGTTCTGTACTATGAACAGTCCCCGTTCCGTTTGGCCACTTGGTTTCTTGACTAGAGCAGGCACAAGCCATCCTAGGCGACTTGCACGGAATTTTGACGACTTTTGCTCGAGGTCCCTGAAAGGCAATAGATGAAGTATCTAAAACGGGTCGACAAGGCAGTCGACAAGGCAGTCGATAAAAGCCCACCAGCGTCCATGAAAAGTTTTGTTTTGCCGGGTTCTTCAAACAGTTTGGCGTTGGTAGTTTTCTGTTTGGGACATGCAAGTAGGAGAACGAGCATATACACATGCCAGATATTGTGCTCGGGCATGGAAGTTGGAGTTGAGTGGATCAAAATTCCGAGATGGGATAGCAGGCATGAATTATGTGCTCGAAGGCTTCTAGAAGTACGGCAAATCGACCAAGGTGTGAGACAAACAGATCGTAATGGTGTGAAGCCCTGGTCTTGGGCCATGCCTAGCGCGCCGATTATCCCCTGTCCCATGACGGCGCTTCCTCACTGCATCACAGCTTGTCATAGCGACCGCCGAAGTTCGTCAGCAGAACCAGTAATCAGGCCTCTCGGGCTGGTCGGTGCGGTATTATTATTATTATTTGGCAATATTGGCCCGTACACCCTTCAAAGAGCTATCCCAAGGATCATTAGTGTACGACTAGTGCGGAATCTGGACTTGAAGGTAAAGGCAAAGCTCAGAGCTTGAGAAATGCAAGCAGCTCCAGCCGTGAGACCGTATCTTGCTTGAGGGAAGGCGTTCATGAGGCTTGCACAGATACGTAGGGCAGGGTATAGATGACGCAGTCAGCGTAGTGTCCTGCAGGGCGCCGGAACGGACATGATCATGAGTCCTTGGCCATGCACACACTCGTGTTCAACTGTATGGAGAGCCGGCAACAGGTAGAGTCTGCAGTTGACGGCATTTTGTGGGTTATTTGCTGCTGGATTCTCTCCCGCCGCCGTGATATTATTCGGACAATGCGGGTTAGGGCAAGCACCGGGACCGTTCGAAAGCACTAGGCTTCATAATAGATCTGTAAGCTGATTACGCTTTGCGGACAGTGATGAGCAAAGGCTTGAACAAGTTACCAAAGCCTGGCTTCGTGTCCAAGGGAGGTTCGCCTCACATGCGGGCGCTGCAGGATGGTGACATCGAGAGTATGGGGTACATTGAACACGGACTTGCCTGCCAGGGCCTACTGTCAGGTGGCGGAGATGTCCAAAGAAGAAGCCCTGATGAATGTGAACGAGACGACCATTGTGAAGCAAGAGATGCAAACTGTCACATTGGGAGACGGCAGCCTCAGGCTGCGAGCTCTCTGACGGTGACGAATTCCTTCTATGGCTGCACAGCCAGTGTTGGGGAGCTACCAAGGGTCGTTGCTTCCTTCTCTACGGCCACCAAGGTCACGAGGGGGAAAAGAGGCCGCCCTACCCCTCATGCCCTGTAGGACTTTGCACTCGATTCCCATAGGAAGAATTTGCATATCAAAAGACGGGAGCGCAGGCGAACTTTGGCGAACAACAGCACCCCGGCTCGCATCCTATTCAGCACGAGCTATGGGTGCCTTGGAAGGAAGCCAGATATCAAGCCTGGCGCATACCGGCTCCAGCTCGTTTACTTCTAACCTTCGTCTAGGCGGAGAGCCTGTGAGAGTTGGTTGCGACGAGGAAAAATGGCTTGGTTTGTCCGGCTTGTCATTTGTTGCCCTGAATTGTGCAACAAGCCATCCAACTCAGGACGAAGTAGGTACTGCTTTTGAGAACTCGCTTTTGAGAACTCGCTGCTTATGCGTGCTTCACCCTGACGCTCGCTCAGCTCAGCCAAATGTATCGTCAGAGGGCGTCAGGTAATAGATTCCGCCAAGGCCCAAATCCACAACCCAAGGAGGGAGGGAGGCCCGCCAGTTGCAAGCTTCACACCTCATTCTCCGCGATGGAGCGGGTCATCGGAAGCCTCATGTGCCACTGCCGGCCCGTCACGCCAGCACCAAGGGCGGCAGCCCTTCATTGGCTTGGCCATCGAGTGAGCGAAAGGAAGACACTTCGCTCCCTGACTCCGGACTATTACGTTTTCGGTGCCCTCTCGGCAATTTTCGCTCCCCGAAGGACCTTTTGCAGAAGGGCGGGAGATCGAAAGATTCGCAGCCAACAAAGTCAACTTGGGTTGTCCGTTCAGACCCGTAGTCCCCAGCGGGACAAGAGAAGCAATAGAATGTCTCCCGATATGTCCATGGCATGGTCGAGCAGTTTGATAACGCCGGAGCGCGTTCTCGACGACATCGGCCAAGAAGCGATGAACCAGGGTGCATGTACGAGTACTCGTGCACCCGAGCCTGCAGTCAAGGAGGAGGAACTACAGTACACGTAGGTATCCGCAAGCACACACGACGCATCGTTGGCGCTCACACTCGCAGGGCGCCACGACAAGGGAGGTCATCTGCTGAAAGCTGGCCCCTCCCTGTCTCGTTGTCGGAGTCGACGGCGGTAAGACCGGAGAGCGGCGCCTTGCCCGCCCGATGCGGCTTTGACGTTTTCCACGCTCTGCCACCCGTTCATTGTGGCCGCATTGAACAGATTTTTGTCGACCGAAATCATCGACTCCATTTGACACCAACGCGTTTTTTCCCGGAAACGCGATATCATTGCAGCGCCTGCCAGCCATGCATGGCACACCAAGCACGCGGAGAAGTAAAGAGTCCCCGCAGATTGGCTCGCCGTTGACCCTCGACCCCAGAAAGACAGAGTCTCGGCGGCAGATGCAACACCGAACGAAGCCTGCGTATTATTACGCTTGCCAACGTTAGTCGCCGGCCAGGAGTGGGTTCCACGAGTGGGTTTGCAAAAGGACCTGGCGCTGGCACGCTAGGCGCCGAACGACCGTCCATGCAGCCTCAACGCTCAACCGTACTGGGACGGGTAAGAATAATAATAGCGCGCCCCCTGATTCGTCCCAGCTACGGTGAGGGCGAAGTCTTGCCAGGCTTGGGAGCGGTTGTATGCGTGTCACTGGTACTTCGTACATGCACCTGCATGTATATGACCTGTTGCCCATTGGGTGCGCGATTGCCCAGCATCGACGAGAACCAAGCTAAAGCGACTTGCGTGATTGCAGGTAGATGACATGTTTGCTTGTTCTGGACCGCGTGGGAGCTCTGACAAGCCGGTGTCATCCGGGCAAAAAGGCACGACCGACAAGTCTACTTCTTGGTTACCGGGCAAGGCATCCATCCATCCTATGGCGAAACGAACCGCACTCGGTCCTTCCTTCGGATTTCTCATCAACCGCACCCGCCCCGCGATTATCACGAGCCAGCAAAAGAAACGTTCCGTGTGCTGGTGTTGGCCTCGGGATGCGCGTGACTCGGTTGAAAACTGACAGCCGTTGCGTCCCGCTCCCTCGTCACCCGCAGAATTGCCGTGAGGCCCGCGAAGCGAAAGTGCCGTGCGCCTGTCTGCTGATATCGCGCGGGCGCCAGCTCGGGATGGGTGAAGGCGCAAGACGGTCAAAAGCTTGGCCGAAGTGTGGCGGAGCGTGAATATGGTGCCTGGATGGAAGGAAACGGGGGTCCAACCTCCAACTAGCTCGAGCACGAGGATGCCACCCCCCACGTCCCCGCCGCTCCCCTTCCTTTACCCCCGCATCCCCCGAGCCGACCGACTCCAACAAACAGGAATAAGTACAGCAAGTACAGCATCTCCAAATTTTCATCCCCGCACACCCCATTCGACGGACCGAGCATAATTACGGAGCACATGCACTCCGTACACATGTGCAATGAACAAGAATACTCCGTACTCATACGTGAACGACTATGGATACTCCCCAGACGGGACGCATGCCAAAGACTCAAAGACTCGAAAATGCACCATCCTGCCTCTCGATTTTCTCTACACCTCACCTCTCCCTTTCTCTGTGGAACTGTGCCGAGGATTGTGTCAAAGCTCGCAATATCCACTTCTCTCCTTTCTGTGCTGACTGGCAAACCAACAAGCGGAGCAACGCGAAGTGATCAAGCAATAGCCAGGACTCGCCGGCATTACGGTCGCACCCCAGCATGGCTGACGCCGACGGATAATATATTTCCTGGTACACCCCCTCAGGAAGTGGAGGTGGAGGGGGGGTTCCTCGAGAACGGCGCCATTCCTCCATGCGACGGCCGATCTCCCCGTCATGCTTAACATGTATCCTACTCGGCCGACTCCTACACACCGCTGGCCATCGTGAATGCGAACACACCCCCTTATACCCACAATTTCTCCAGATTATGACCCACCGTCCCGAGGAGCACCACGGAGATGGACGACCTGTATCTGTGTTCGCAAGGCCCTCTTACGAGGTGCCACACGCACTGACAGACCATACCACTGGGAAACGGACGCCAGGATACATATGTGTAAGTACTCGTGCTTCCATGATGACGGCCGTACCTTGTGGATTCGATGGAGAACTGACCAACCCCCCATCCCTGCCCCCCCCCTGTCCGGGGCCTCACCAGCTCTCTCTGCTATGCATAACCCTCCGACCCAGCTCGTCCTCGACAGTCATATGCTGGGCCATTTAGATAATCCGCCGTCTATATACATATCCAGTCCGCGCCCGTTTCTTTCTGGCAACGAAGTCTTGGAAACTTTGCTCGACTCTTGGTTCCCCTGAGCTTGCAACACCTCCCCGCAGCTCCCTCCCTTCATATTGCATTGCCACCCTATTGCCTCTTGTCCGTCATCGAACGCAGACGAACCATCTACAACGGCTATTGAACAAATACCTGCATTTCGCCAAACTCCTTGCGCACTTATCAGCGCCGCCAGGCTTTCCCGCGTCTCGCATTTCGAGCAGGCTCCCACGTTGTCCGTGTGACGATGACAGCTCCTCTCGCCCACCAGACCGTCGCTGTCAAGGACACCGCCACTGTCCGCAAGCGCAGAAGGCGTGCCCCAGCTGGCGGTGCATCTGACGACTGCTTCACCTGCTCCAAACGAAACGTCAAGTGCGACCGACGGCGGCCGTACTGCTCCCAATGCCTGGAGATTGGGAATGAATGCTCCGGATACAAGACGCAGTTGACCTGGGGCGTGGGCGTGGCGAGCCGAGGAAAGCTTCGTGGCCTGTCCTTGCCCATTGCCAAGGCGCCTCCGGTCACTCGCGAGCCTAAGAAGTCGCCGGCCAGCCGCTCGCGGTCCAACTCGACATCGGCCGTCATGTCCTCGCCCTGGAGCGAGACGGAAGACCACCGGAGATCGCATCCTGGCCCGATCGACATTCCATCCCTCTCACACCTTCCCGGTTCGGCGACGATTACTCCATATCCAGCCCATGGTTACGATTATCTCTCCATGTCCCACCCGGAGCCCGTCTCTCAGGGCTGGGGCGGCATGCATTACTCTCCGCACATGGTACACTCCCCGGATGCAACGTCGAGATACTCCAAGTTCTCCCTCCCTCTCATCACCGAGAGCCTGTCCTCGTCGGTAGACTCGGTCAGCGACGTTGACTACCTATCTCCCCTGAGCCAGTCCTTTCCGCGGGAGGATATGACGTTTGGTGGCAACCATGGCATCTTGTATGACGGGTTCACTGCCCACCAGCACTCTCCCGTCCCGCAAAGCCCCCCTTCAACGTTTGTGCTCGATCACAGTCGCGCGCCGACTTCATGCCCAGGCCTCGTCTATGCCCCTTCCGAGCCAAGCTCGAGCCTCAACTCTCATCTTGACCCGTTCGAAACACACCTTGGCCACAAGCAGATGCGCGAGTGCGACAGCCTCAGTGAGCATCACATGGCGCCCTGTCCCGCCTTCCCGTTCTAATGAGGCAGCAGGTGTTCCTCAAGCAGACGCGTACAGCGGTGGACACGGCGCCGGCCACGTCTGGACGCCGTCGCACCGGGAGGATGAACTGCAGTCGCCACGGTCCGAGCAGGCGCAAACAAAGAGCTGGCCAGGCTTTCGCGAATCCAGCTCGTTGCGGGCGAGCCCCGACCTGGTGGCGCGGATGCCATTTTTCATGGACTACTACAAAAGCACCATGGCACCGTCGATGGTGTACATTGACGGGCCTCACAACCCATTTCGAGATCACATTCTCCAGCTTGCGGCCAACAGCCAGAGTCTTCAACATGCCATCTGTGCTCTGTCGGCCTGCAATTTGCGAATGAAGAGGAAGCTGAGTCTCGGATACGAGACGAAAGAGCTTTGGGAGAGGCTCATCGCCGAGAAGCACGCAATAGACAGCTTGGGCGACTCGCAACCGGACGACCCGGCCTTGGCCGAAGAGTTCCAGCACCGAAACCTTGCGGTTCAGCTCCTCAACGAGCAGCTGAACGACCCCGTCAAGTCGGCCTGCGACTCGGTCCTCGCCACCATCCTTCTCCTGTGCCACTACCGCATGGTGGAGTCGGGCGTCGCCAAGTTCCACACGCAGTTTGCGGGCGTCAAGAAGATACTGGCGATGAGAAGCGAGCTGTTCGGTCCCTGCCGAGACTCGGCTTGGATCGAAGCTCTTTTCGTGTACTTTGACGCCATCTCGGCCAGCATCAACGATCGCGAGGCGCAGCTGGGACCGGATGGCGACGACGGCGCGACGGCGGCTTCCCCGCTGCCTCTCGGGGCCGAGAACCTGGTCGGCTGCGAGAGGGAGCTGTTCAAAACGATCAGCAAGCTCGGCCGGCTCAACCTGCTCTCCCAGCAGCGGCCGGTGCAGAACATGGCGGCGACACCCCGTCGGAGCTCGGAACCTCACGGGCTGTCCGGCTCACCCATCGGTGCGTCGTACGTGCACAGCCAGCTCGGCGACATGTACCCGATGCCAAGCCACCGCTTCGACGGCAACGGCTTCGGCGCGACGCTCGACGACGACGAGATTTTCGCCTCGGCCATGTGCACGACGACGGCCTTTGGCGATCGCCGGTCCCTCTTCTGGCGGGAATGGAAGGATGCCCGGCTCGCGCTGCAGAACTGGCAGTTTGACGGGGCGGCGGTGGCGGCGACGCTGCCGGGATCGCCAAGCCCGAGCCAAATACGCGATCTGGGATCCCTGTCGGAAGCGTTCCGCTACGCCGCGTTGCTGTACACGGAGCGGCTGGCGGGCCCGAGCACGGCGTCGAGCCACACCAACTTCCAGAACCTCGTGAGCCAGGTGGTCTACTACGCGACGAGCCTCGACGCGGGCAACACGGCCGAGAAGTTTCTGCTGTGGCCGCTGTTCGTGGCGGGCTCCGAGTGCGTCAACGAGCTGCAGCAGAACATCATACGGACCAAGTGCCGGGACATCATGTGCCGGTCGGGCTACATGAACAACCTTTCGGCGCTGGACATACTGGAGAAGCTCTGGGCCGGCGATTTCAAGACGGGGGCCGAGTTTCGGAACCGAGCCAAGATGGCGGGCTGTCGGGGACCATTCAACTGGGCCAGGTGCCTGGGAGGACCTGGAGCCGAAGCGGAGTGGATCATGTTTTGAGACGCGCACGACGACGACGAGCACTACGATATGACGACGGGCGGTGGCACAGAGGACCGAAATAACAAACACGGCCGGACCAGGCAAGGGGGTCGTTCCCAAGGAGCTCGGATATCCTGCTCGTATTTGCATTCCCGGTCGGCGACTCGGGCCACGTCTCAGGGACGGACGGATGGATGGATGGATGGATGGAGGAATGGATGGATCGGTGGGTAAAGAATTCGTCACCGTATCTGTACCTGCGACCCGCAGTCGGCACAAGGGCAGGCATTTATTTCTGTATCTATGGGCAAAGCATGACAAGCGTGGCAAAGCGTGGCAAAGCGGCGAAATCAAATTGCACGACTGATTGAGTTGAGCACATCGTCGAGTGGGATGGGTGGCTTCGAATTGATTGAATATTCTTTTATGCAATGTTTTTCGCTCGGTCGCCGTACTAGGAGATCATGGGCCGGCCGCATGCTCGCCTCGCCAGCGCACACGTAATCATTACAAGCACACTCGTCGTATCCGGACGGCATTGTTGGTAACGAAGAACGTGCCCTTGCCGTCGGCACTACATAGTATGTACGCATGCCAGCGCACCTACAGTACAGTACACTTACTCTGCCCTTGTTTGCCTGTACGGAGTGCGCGAACGGCGTGCTGCAGCATAATACTGCATGCGAGCACATGCTGCCTTGATTATTCTCGAGAGGCAAAAAAAAAAAAAAAAAAGACAATAAAAGTGCCAGTAGGACGGCCCCGCAGCCCGACGAGGGTCCGAAACGGCATGTTTGCGGGCGATGTTCTCGAAAGGGATCGCGTCGCACGAAACGAAACTACGGGGCGGCGCTACAGGGAGCAAGCCATCGATGGCAGACTTGAGATGCGAGTCGTACTACGACGCAGGTACGTGGCGCGTGCAGATGCAACTGAGTCATCATAATGGCGATTTCTGGCGGAATTACTCGTAGGCGTAAGCAGCGTGACAGGGAGCACAAGGAATACGAGGATCGGGAGAGAATGTGGGCGACGGTGCCGGGGACACCACCCACCCCCGGGGCGGGCGCACACAGTATTGGCACTTGTACTTGGGTGAGGGCAAGTCACTGCTGGCACTGCATCCATCCAGTGAATGAATACCCACGCATCGCACGTATCCGGCATCTGAGCTGGGTGGATTCCGTGCTCCGATGCACGACGACGACGCTCTTCTCGGACGGCAACCTTTCGGCAGTAGGATGGGAGGCGTGGATGCATGGCCGCACGCCTCCCGACGGTGCCATGAACAGTACGAATGGCCGCGGCTCGCGGCACGACGAAGCTCGATCGGGGTAACACTGTCGATTGACGCCAACGCTCTCGGGCGGTGACTGGTCACACCCCGACTCTTTGTTTTGTTATCAGCGTTCTCTCATGTGTTTTTTTTTTTTTTTTGAAAAATCGGCAGAGGTCGCGCATGCTCCTCCGTGCTCGGGAGTGGCCCCGTCCGGTGTTTGGTTCACTCGGGTTTCCAGCACCGACACGCCTGCTGCGTCGCAGGTCTGTGCACGGAGCCGTCAGCAGCGCAACCGGAGCGGAGGTGGCCGGGCGGCCGGTGGGCGGACGAGGACAGAGGGCGGCGGGGCAATGGCAGAATTGGGGTCCAAAGCCGATGGTCGCGCCGCGCCTGGCAACCTGTGTATTTCTCGATTTGGTGACATGTGAGCGGGCATCGGCATCTCGGACACCAGTACGGAGCACAGGCACATGGACAGGGCACGGAGCAAGGAGCCATCAGTACATGCTTTCCGTCCGCAGGTACTGTATTACATGTACTTGACGGGGTATGCTCTGGAGTAGTTGTGCTTCAAAGTATGTAGGTGCAATTACACCTACGGAGTACTTGCTTATTACATGTGCTCACGAATAAGTACTTATTATAGTACCCGACAAGCATTCCGTAGGTACTGTACTCCGTAATGATTCCGTAAATAAGTGTACCCGCATATCCGCATTCCTAATAATCCGTTCAGATATAGGAACACACACGTACGGAGTAAGTGCTACGTACAGCTACATGTACATGTACATGTATGTAGTTGCGAGTTCTTGCGCGTCCATGCACTTACATGTGCACTTGCGGCGATGACCAGCTGTACTTGAGAACGTACAACCAGGGCGTACGTGTACCGTCCTCCGTACTCCGTAGTTGTAGCTGCACTGTAGCTGTACAGGACGGACGCAGGCGGACAATGGCTTGGCCGGGGACCCTTGGCGGCGTCCGTAACGTGCCTGAAGGTGCAACAGGACTTGCAATTAAATGCACCTACAAGCACGTGTACTCCGTACAACTACAGACCGCTCACTCACACGCCCACCTCGTACACCCAAGCACACTGTTCTGTACGGAGTACTTGCACCTACAGTACATCTACCAGATTTCCCTCGACAACGATTAATACACTCTGCGCGTGCAAGAGTACGCTGGTACTCTCGGTCCAGGTGTAGTTGTACGTGTGTGCAGGGCCGTCCTCGGCGGGTGAAGGGGTACGAGGACGAGGACGAGGACGGGTGCTCCGTAGTGGGTTCGAGTCCATGTGGCGCAGCGGCTTGCACGGCTTGAAGCGGTGAGTGGCGGTCCGTTGGTTGGCGAGGACGGCATACGAGGTTTACGCCTGCCGGTACAGCGCACTCCGTGCCACGCCAGGCTTGTGCTCCGCCGTGGTTCATGTGTTGGCTCGCGTCGTCTGGCCAAGCACTCCGCCGTGCTGCAAGTGCACCTACGGAGTAATCACATGACGACAAGTAATCAGCTACTCCGTAATTACAGCAGTGCTGTAAGTACTCCGTACGGAGTGCTCACATTATATTACGCCGACGAGGCTTCGTGGCTGCCGATGGCTGCCGGCGGTGGCGTGTGGCTGTGTGTGCCTTTGTTCGTTTTCGCGAGCGGGTCGTTCGGAGTACATGGATTGTACATGACGCTCGTACGAGGACGCAGGCTACCACAGGTAGACGCAAGTACACCGAAACGGTCGACATGGCTGCTGACGATGCTTGTCTCGTTCACTCCCGGCCCGCCGTCTCATCACCGTCTCATGCTTCTCGAACTCGTTCGTCTCGATTCATGCTTGGGCACCATCGTGGGTTGGTCGATCCCGGGAGCTCGCCAGTCGTGCCCAACGTCCAGCGCAGCGGCGCCCCTGAGGATGACGTCGGCTGCCCGGGCACGGCGGTCGGTACCTGGCCATGGGTCAAGGGCGCGCGCTCTGGGCTGTCGCGCAGGCACCGTCGTCGGAGAAGGGGTGCCACGGGCGTGTCCGGGCACTCGGTCCACGCCGCGACCGTGATGATAGTGCTCTGCCTCGAAATGGGGTTCCTCGTGGGCAAAGTGCCGTGGAGGCATCTGATGGATATCCCGTCTTCCTCGGCAGCCGGACCGATGCGTCGTCCGGTCACGGGTCGCTTCCAAGCGAGGTGGACCGTGGCCGTCGGCACCATCCCCTCCCGCCAGCGAGGCTGCCTCCCGCAGCGAGCCATCGTCCTCCGCGGCACGCCCGATTCGCATCCGCATGGCCGCGTGGCTGGCTGGCCGGCGGAGGAGGCCAGTCGAAGCCGAGGAAGAAATGGTCGTCGGGCGCCCGTCGATTCGGTTCCCGCGCCACACGACCGGCTCGGAAGCACTGGGCAGGGCGCCAAAGGCCACGAGGCCACGAGGGCACGGCCGACTGCGGTGTGCGAGGACGAGCGGGCAGGGAGGAGGGACGAGTTGCATGCGCATTACGGCGGATTGCCCTACCCGTGCGTGACCGACAAGCGAGGCGGACGGCTGCGTGGCGTACGAGGACATGCAGCGCGGTGCGCCGCGAGCCCAGGCAGGCAAGGCATCTCGATGGCATGCGAGGCACAGTGGACGCCGGCGGGAGACGCGTCCAGCAGGCAGGCAGGCAGGCAGGCACGTGTCGTGTCGCCATGCCGCCCGATGCATCGTCCTCCCTGGCCTCGCCATGGATCCGTGAACGTGTATTCCGTACGAGGCTCGGCGAGGGAGCGACCCGGGCCGCGAGGACGAGTGCAAAGGGAAGTATTCGGTCATATGCTGTGCGAGCACGAGAACGAGGATGCGTACGGCACACCCCTCCCCCTCCAGGGCCCCTCCGTTTCCTCGCTCCTTATCGAGCCGGCCCCGCCCCTCCCCCGCTCCTCCCGCCATCTCCCTCCCCTCCCAGTCCTTGCCCACCCCCCCTCCCCTCTCTGCAGTTGGCGATGGGTGCACGAGACTGGCAGGGACAGGGGCAGGGGCAGGGGCGGGAGCAAGGGACGAGCTCGCCACGCCCCTCCGACCTTTGCGCGGCGCACCCAGGCCGTGGCCGAAGTTGGCCGCGGACACGTCGTCCAGCGGCGTCGTCTGCATGGGCATGTGCTTGCCGAGTACGGAGTACACTTGTCTACGACGACATGCACGGAGCACGGAGCACGATGCACATGAATGCACATGCGTGCAAGTGCTCACTCCGTACACCTACAACACACCTACTCACGCGCACATGTACTCCGTACACCTACCTACCTGTACAGCACAACCACTTAAGTGCTTGTACAGCACAAACTTGTACGGCACACCTACTTGTACAGCACACCTACAGTACTTGCACAGCACGCCTACTTGTTCAGCACACCTACTTGTACAGCACACCTACTTGTACAGCACACCTACTTGTACAGCACACCTACTTGTACAGCACACCTACACCTAATTACATGTACCCCGTACTTGCCCTCTACTTGCATGCACATGTAAATGCCCTGTACATCTACCAGGCGTCCCTCGTCCCTCTCCTCCTCCATGACCAGGTCGCTCCAGTTCGGAGTTCGGACGCCGAGGGTGCATGCGCCTGCGGGAGAGGCCGGCCGAGTCACGGTTCTTGCTCGTACTCGTACTCGTTCACCCGTCGCTGCTGCTTGCACTTGTACGTGCATGTCGTATTACATGAAACCCTGCAAACTACGCGCGTCCGCAGCACCATGCGCAAACAAGTACGTGCCATGTACACGAAGCCACCTGTGTCGTGCCGATCGAAGCAAGTTCTGCCCCCCCCCCCCCCATTCCCTACACCACACGACAGGTACGTAACTGGTGCACTGTGCACCTGGAAGCAACCTTGTCACATCGGCATCTACCGTGCATGTGTGCAATATGTGTGGGCGTCGGCACACCTGAGCACCGCCTGCTCGCGTGCACACGTGCCATGGGACCGATTTCCCATGTCGGCAACTCTTGCTCGACGCTCGCTCACCATCCCCATCGTCCGTGTTCCCCCTTCTCGCCCCTCGCCCCTTCAGTGCTCTGCCGCGTGGCCGGCGGAGGGGAGGGAACCGCAACGTCTGCACTGTGCGGACGCTTGCCGCTGGACACCAACCATGCCCTGTGCTTGCTGGTGCATGCACGGAAATGGGCACTGTGGGCACGAGCGCAGCCACGTTCGGACGACGGTGAGCCGGTGCGAGTCCAGGACAAACGTACCTGCTACACAGTGCACGATCCGTGGAAGCTGCCTCTCGATATGCCCACGCGATCATGTACACTTCGGTGCGGGTGTCGGTCCCTGTGCATTCATGTACTGCGCTAACACCTGCCGTCCGCCTCTGCTACTGCATGATGCCCGAGTACATGTGCCTGCACCTGCGAGCGCTTCCGCACCCATCCGTGCCTGCCACGATGGGGTGGGAGCGGTGTTGGTGTTGCGTGTCCGGCAGCGAACGGCAGGCACGTACCTTGCTGCCGCGTGCCCCCCCCCCCCCCCCCCCCCCAAAAAAAAACGTCTTCTTCTCCAAACACCCATCCATCACAAAGGCAAACTCCTCCGCAACCAGGGTGCCCCCTCCGCAGCGACCCCGGCGGCGAGCCCCGAGCACGACGCCAATCTCCAATTTTTCACCCTCGACGGCGGCTGCCATGGACCTTGACCTCGTCCCTGGGTCCCTCTCCGCCTTATCGGCGTCGTCTTCGCCGCGTGCGTCGCCGTCGTTCGTCCACCTGCCCTTGGCTCGCCCGGAAAGCCTCCTATCTCTGCCCGCCAGCCAGCCGCCCGGCTGCGCGATGGCCACCGTCGAGCACATGCCTGGGTCGCTGCTTGGGCATCCGGCAAGGACCTTTTGTCGAATTCGTGCTCGACCCTCCAACCTCGCCTTCGTCGACATGCCGTGGAGCACGCCGTCGACGGTCCGCTCCAACCTCGCCTGCTCGACCCTCCGACACCCTTGTCGACGGTGGCGGAGCGCGCACAAAGCAGGCATGGCACCGACAAACGCAGCGGCTACTGCACGACTGACCGACCGGCTGACTGACGGACCGACCGACCGACAGATCAGATGGCCGTCAGGTGCGAGCCTTCGGTTCTGCCATCTTCCAGAAGCCCACGCCCCGGCTCACACCTCCACGCCCGTGCCCACGCCCAGCCCGGTAGGTCCCGGAGCCGGCCTGATGGTGCGAGCTGTGATCGAGCGTCGCATCCGGACTTGCAGCCTGCCTCTGCAGCCTGCCCTCGCTGCCGACCGCCAGCCGATGGCGACATCTCGAGCGTCGTGGCAGACCGCCTCCTCGGCAGACGCGGGAAAGAGGCCGCCTTCATTCGTCGCATTCTTGCCCACTCTCCCCCGACGCTCCACGCCGCCAGCTGGCCAATGTTGCAGCCGGAGACCCCGAGCCTCCCCATCGTCCCTCCTGCCGCCTTCCCTCCGTCCGGCTCTCACCCTTCGTGCCAGCCTGACCGCGGACGAAGGTGCCGGCACCGCACGCACGTAGCATTGCATCACCGCCACGTCTAGCATCGCTTGGCCTCGTTGTCACATCGTCCGCCCTCCATCGCCCGCTTGACCGGTTCGACCGCCGCCAGCCAGCGCCGCATCCGTCCGAGCATCCTGGCACCGCCATCACCAATCCGCAGCGGTCACGGGCAGCGGAATCCCATCGGAATGGGAACATGCTCATGGGTCTCTTCCGTCGTTCCAACCATCGTGTTTGCCGCACTCCCCACGGCAGGCTCGCGGTGCCCGTCTCCGTCGTGGCAAGTCCTCTCGTCGTTTCCCAACCGTCGTTCAACGCTACTCGACGTCGGCCGCCCTCGAGCACTCTTATCCCCGAGGTAGAAGAGAGCGATCGACAGACTCGGCGACGGTGTCGTTGCCGTGGAATCGGAAGTGACAAAAGACCGTCGTTTCCGTGTCGTGGACGCGGATGAAATCATCGTGGTGCCGCCATCCTCCCTCTGGAATCACCTATCGGTACGGAATGGCCGCCGCCGCCGTTGTTTCCCGATGGCTGCATCCATACCCCCCGCCACGTCGTGCGCGCCTTTGCATACCGCAACTCGACTCATGACGAGCCTGCGAGTCACCTCGTTGCGCCTCATGTCGCCGAGGCTTTCCGCCTCATGTCCCCGTTTGCCGCCAAGGACGCGAGCGTACGACCCCGTCCCAGATGCAGGCTCGAGAGTCGACAGCGTGTGCGGCGACCGAGTTGGCTGAATTGTCGGACGCAGGGCCCACGTGCCCGGAATGTTGATTGATGCCGATTCGAGCTGTGCACAGGAGAACTCCCCGACGAAAGTTCATCTCCACGGACTGCCATCGCGACCCTTGTTCGTCCCGACGGCGAAGAATGCTTCGAAGCAAACAGTGCTGCATTGTGCTACGTCACGGGGGTCTCGGCAGGTTTGGCGAATCTGGGAGCAGGTAGGCGTTCATCAGCGCTTGACCACCCCTCCGTATCTTCTTCCGCGCCTCCTCGAGTTCTTGACGCAGCTCGTCCTTTGCTCGCAGAGCGTCTCTCAACACCGTCAAGTGCGGTGTCTTGGAAGATCGCATGTGCATGATGCGCTGCTCAAGGGCCCATGCCGTGCTCTCCCCCTGCTCTTGCGACGGTTCCTCCATGGCCTCGTCGGCCTTGCCGTCTCCGTTTCCGTCCACTTCCCGCATCGACGCGCAGGCAAGCGCCCAGATTGCGTTGCCGTAGCACTCGGTCCAAGACAAGACTTCCATGATCTCTCGGCCGCGCGCCTTCCTCCACAGCTGCAACCGTTGCAGCTCGAAACGCTCCCGAGCCTGCAGCGATTCCAGCCGATAGGCGCCGTTCTCGACGCCCTGGTCCTCGGGGGGTCCGGCCGCTTGAATGGCACGCACCCGCTTCACCCACGACTTCAAGCGCTCCTCATCCTCTTCTGCGATTTGGCGGAAATGGCAGTCGGCGCACAACCAGGGAAAGCTGGTGCTGACGAGCACCTCCTGCTTCGAGGCGGGGCAAAGGCCCTCGCAGCCCGGTCTCGTGCAGCCCGAGTTGAAAGCTGACAAATGGCGGCACCCCTGGAAGTTGATGATGGAGATGCAACACGGCATCTCTTGTGAATGGGAATCGCCGTGTGGTGGTTGTCTCTGGTCCGAAATCGATTTGCCTTCATTGCCCTCGGGTGGTAGCAAAAGGGTGTACTTTGTGTACAGAAATTTGGAAGCTCCTCGCCCGCATTTCTTTAATGGTAAACAACTGAGCCGTGGAATTCTGATCTCTGTCGAGCCGTCCAAGGAATCCAGAGAGGGTCTAACAGAAAGGATGCACTTGTCGGTGAAGCAGCAAGGGTCAGTAGACCCAGTATGAACTTCCCGAACAGCTTATGAATTCTATGACGGGTAGGGGTATTAGGTGTTGGTGGCGCTAAGCGGCAGCTGTCGAACAACGACGCCAAGGACTACTGCACGTCAAAGTACGCA
Source organism: Drechmeria coniospora (assembly GCF_001625195.1). Lineage (NCBI taxonomy): Eukaryota > Fungi > Ascomycota > Sordariomycetes > Hypocreales > Ophiocordycipitaceae > Drechmeria > Drechmeria coniospora. The sequence goes on along the minus strand of NC_054389.1, from coordinate 10,299,956 downwards.
TGAAGTCAAGATTTGTGGTAGGTCTGCAATGTATCTTGTACGATGCACTAACTATGCATCTACGACCATGTGCATGATTCTGAAGACCCAAATCAAAAGGGGGGAGGGGGGGGGGGCGCAAGAAGTCGAGGTAGCAAGGCATCCATTGCAATGGGTATGGTATATATCCTTGGTCCCGCCATCCAAAGCTTAAAAATCGCAGGCAATCGTTCGAGTTGAGGCCTGGCATCTTGCCAGTCGGTAGAAGCGCATGCAGAAACGCATGCAGAAACGCAGGCAGAAACGCAGGCAGAATTGCAGGCAGAATTGCAGGCAGAATTGTAGGCAGAATTGCAGGCAGAAACGCAGGCAGAAACGCAGGAAGAAACGCAGAGAGCAAGGTAGCCAGAGCAAACACCCGCGAGGCATCCGCTAGGCACCTACGAGGCGAACCACGAGGCACATGGTTAGCGGGCCGTCGAATCTCGCAAAGACACGGGCGTCGTTGGTCGACGATGTACGTCTGGACTGAGGCTGCGGGAGCAGACGGACTGGGCGGCCAACTTGCGGTACCCATCGAGGCTGGACGGCGGATGCTCGTTGGCGGGGGACAACGGGTCGCCGGGAATCTTTTCGTTCGAAACGAGACCCTTTGCTTGAACAAAGGCGCTGGATCGAACATGGTACGGGTCCCGCTCGTAATACTTGTCCAGGATCGGGTGAACCATGACGGTTTGCCGGTGTATGGTCAGCATGGAGTTGGTCGGTACATTGACCCAGTTCTCTGCGACCGGTCCCCTCCGGTTAGCTTGGTGGCTCTTCGTGCGGCTCGTGAGCTTGCCGTGGCAGGCGGCGGGCGGCGGCGGTTACCTCGTTCAAAGGTCAGCGGCTCGCTGGCGACGAGGACGATGTCGGCGCCCCTGTCCCTGCGCTCCATCTGGTACTGTCGGTCGGTCGGCTCCGCCGTTCTCGTCACCCACTGGGTCCCCGACGAGTAGTAGAGGCTCGCGGCCTCGTCCTTGGCGCTGCTGATGTAACGGGTGCAGATGACGCTCTGTCCGTCGGTGACGGCAAAGTTGAGCAGGCTCCTCGTGTCGACGTCTTCGTTCTGCAGCACGTCTTGCGGTATCGAGTCCGTCAGCTCGTTGATCTCGGCAATCGTCTTGGCCATGGCCATGCGCAGGACCGTCGGTCCGAAACCGTGGGCGGGACAGGCGCTGGGGTCATGGCCGAGGCGCTCGAGGATGTCGAGGAAGAGGGCAAAGGCCCATTCGCTGTCGGTGCCGCCCTTGACGCCCAGGTACCACTTGTCGGCGAGGCGGGCGGCCAAGCTCCTCTTGATGTGCTTCCAGCCACCGAGCCCGCCGTTGTGCATCCACATGAGGCTGCCATGGGTGAAGGGGTGGCAGTTGTCCTCGCTCAGGGAGCCTTCGGTGGTGGCGCGAACGTGGCCGAAGATCAGGCGGGAGGCCGTCTTGGACGCGATGCGCTGGAGGTTCGTGCAGTTCCAGGCCGGGATCGTCGAGGTGAAGAGGCAGGGGCCGGCGCCGAGCTTGGGGTCCGTGTAGAAGCCGATGCCGAAGCCGTCGGCGTTGTTCTGGCCTCGTCGGGTGTCCTACCGAGCGAGCCATGGTCAGCGTCCGGGGCTTCCGGCGGCAGGGGTGACCGTACAAGTCGTAGGCGGGAGTCGAAGGACTGCTTGAGAATCGAGTGCGTCGGGTCGAGAATCAGCTTCGAAAGGAGAATCTCGTCGCTGCCTTTGTATACCTACGCACGCCGTCAGCTCGGCAAGACGAGGCGGACGGGAGGGGTAGGTAGCGAGGTCATACGAGGAAGCGACACATGGCGGGCACCGAGGGAGAGCGATCGGCTGTAGACGTCGAAAGGTGTTGTCGAAAGGTGGCAGATGGTGCGTGCAGGTGTCTCGACTGCGGATCACCGTCGTGTGCCGCAAGGCATGAACCCTTGGTTGCGAATCGTTGGCCGAAATCACACCATCGCTCCGTTTGGTACCTGGGACGCTGCCGTGGCGCCCGCGGCGGCTGACATAACCACCAGCTGAAGCTGAGGCTTGGGAAGGGACACGGCCAGGGAGTATGGAATAGTGAAGTCAATTCATTTCAACTACGTCGAGAAAAGCGAAAATCGGTGCCGCATGGAAGCTGGAGGTGCGGTGGATTGGAGGCAAGGGAAGCGATTTGTTTCGTTTCGGCAGAAGCAGGACATGATTCAGCGTGACATGTTGGCACGTCATCTCTCTTCCTCGCCGTTCTCGGAGCCACAAACGCTCAGGGGAGCCAAGGTGGGTCGAACAATCACCAGCGGGCCGGGGCGAGTCTCTGCGACGGTGCCAGTACCATAAGCGAGGGACGTATGGCATACTGTTCTTGAATGCTTTGAAGGTCGAAGCGGACGGAGGCGCGGAATACACATTGAAAATGCAACAAACAAGCCATGCGTTGGGGATGCAATTCGTCACAAGCTCGACATCAGGGCTAGAGAATGCCTTTAGCTACCAGCATAAGTACGTAGAAATTAGGTAGTGTAGGCACGCCGTAGTGTATTACTTGCTGTTAATACATTGTAGTGATACTGGGTAGTGCAGATACCAGCTCATGAGCACACGAGTTATACTATAAGTACATGTACAGTAGCCAGCCTAGCAGGTCCAGGTGCGGGGTGGGGGGATACGTACAGTACTTACATGTAGATGTAGGTACGCAATACGGAGCACTTCCTCATATTTAAGTACCTAGGTGCCTACTTACACACACTCACTGTACCTATTCTACAGTACAGTAAGTACAGTGTATCATTCATGGATGAATCAGAGTGCTCCGTACAAGCAATAAATAGAGAGAGAAAACAACCCACGGAATAGGAGTGCATGTACAATTACAGGTCGCGGATGATTCTCAAGGTGCGCCGTCGTCCAACCATGCATGCCTTCTCTCTGGTTACGATGCAAATACGGCGGGAATGGGGGGGCAGGAATGCAACGATGCGAATCGCAGCGCGCGGCCCGCTGTTGAGTCTCCCTCCTTCAGCGCCATCGCCACTGGACAATGAGGCTTCAGGGGTCGGGTGGCACTGTGGCGCGTGCGCCGGCCGCAAACAGCTAGCTACAAGTGGTGCTGAGGGACCGGCACTAGCATGAACCATGGCGACTCCACGGCGCTCGCCGCGCTGCCTAAGTACTTATTACAGTACGGAGTACTCCGTACTCAGTAATTAATACCACACGCGCTCCAAGACGAGGCACGTGTATTGGCGTGCTTGTACCTGAACCTGCCCAACTAAGACCCCTGCAAATGCGTAGGTAATATACTCCGTAATTTAGAAGCTATTTACACGCTCCGCGTCGACGACACGACCGCGTCGGAGGGACCACCATGTGCAAAGTACTGTACCGACACTCCGTACATGCAATGCAATTCTCCTCACTCCACTCCCAGCCTTGCCATCATCTTCAACTTCCGACCGTCGACGTGTCCAAGCTGGCTGTCGCTGTGCACCTCCCCCCCCCCTCCCTCGCTTGCTCTTTTATTTCTCATCGTCCGCTCAGCGTGTCATTCGCCGTGTCCTCGCCTCGCATCTTCCTCCTCAACATGACCAGCACCTAGGCCCCACGACGCGAGATAGGCTCTCTACGCTCTCGGTCCTGGTCACTCCTACCTCGACTCGTCCTGCATCCACGGGTCGATCCGATAACAGTCATGCACCGCCATGAATATCCTGCGGCCGCGGTGCCTTCGAGCCCGCCGCTGGCCTCCTCTTCCTCTCCCGCTCGGCCTTTCCCCTCGCCTTCCCGGACGGACGGCAAGGAGAGGCGAGTTCCCTCCGTTACGCCCCGGAGGTTTCGCAGGTTCTTCACTCCTCGATCCCTCCCGCCCCGAGCAACGCTAGGAGCCTTGGGGGCCGCCGCCATCAACCGCCAGCTCCCGACTCCGCAGTCTCCCGCCTCGCACCTGCTCGCCTCCGACCTCAACGCCGACGCCGACGCCGATTCCGCCTCCTCCGACTCTGCCTGCCCTTCGTCTCCGACGGAACGACTGGCAGCCATGGAGGAGGATTCGAACAAGAGAAGGTGGCCGAGGCGGCACGAGTCGTCGGCAAAGCGGCGAAGGGGTCTTCGCCAGGCCGAACCGTTGCAGGAACCGCTCTTGCTGACGGGAGAGAGGGAAGAGACGACCGATCCTCCCGCAGAGGCCCGCCAATCTCCGAGCGAGAGACGGAGCGCAACCTTGGTGAGCCACCCGCGCTTGCCGAATGCAGAAGCAACGTCTCACGCGAACGACCAGAGCGAATTCTTCAAGGCCAGCAGGAAAGGAGCCCAAGCTCAGGTCAGAAAGTCGAATCCGTACCATGGCCCTGTCGTCAACTCGGATGTCGGGCCGGATACGGTACGTCCTCCTCGGTGCCTCTTGATGGCATCTCACCTCCGCACTCGCCTGTTCTCTGACGGTGCGGTGCCGTAGATGGTCGACGATTACCGACCCCAACCCATCCGGAAACTTCGAAACCGAGGCTTCGAGGCCCGGCTGCTCGATCGTGAACACGGCTTCTCTGCCCGTCCTGGCGGGCACTGGCTCGCCACACCGGCCTGTGATGTACGAGCCGAGTCAGCCTCCTTCTGCAGCGAAAGTTCCGACATTTACCATTGCCTGCCCTTCGACCAACCGGGCACGTGCATACCATTCAGCCTCGCGAGCGCCAACAGAACTCCGCGCACAGCCATCGGCGACGAGCAAGGGTTCGTCCGTCTCTTTAAACCCTACAGGGTCGCCGAGGGCGATGCCAAGCTATCTTCCGTCATCAAGGTCCATGATAATGCCATAATGGATATGGACTTTTCCATGGATGACACTCGGCTAGCAACTGCTTGCGGCGACCGATCAGGTAAAATCGTCGACACGGCGACCGAGACCATCGCCCATGAACTTGGTGGTGGTCACTGGGACTCTCTGCGCCAAGTCGCCTTTCAACCTGCCGACGCTAGGGGTGCAGTCCTCGCCACCTCGGACAGGGCAAGCCGGGTGCAGATCTGGGACCTGCGATGCTCCTCGACACCGGTCACTGGGATCACTGGCCCCAACCCATCGGACGGCCTGGATGCTACCTTGGAGCCGACGAATGTGACGACGGTGAATACCATCCTCAAGGCCCATGTTCGCAAATATTCGGACATCGTCAGTTCGGCCTCCGTCACCGCCATCAAGTGGTTTCCCGCCGGTCGGGAGCACCTTCTCCTCACGGCGTCCGAGGCCAACGCTTGCGTCAAGCTCTGGGATACCAGGTATATTAAGCCTCGTCGACAGAACGAAGAGACGCCCTTGGCCGAGACACCGGAGCCTTCGACCCACACCTGGCGCGCGTATGGCATCACCTCCATGACTCTCAACAACGACGCCTCGCGCCTCTTTGCCGTCTGCAAGGACAGCACCGTGTACGCCTACTCGACGAACCACCTCATCCTCGGCCACGCCCCCGAGCTTTGCGACAATGCATACAGGCGCCGGCCCGCTGGCGTCGTCGGACTTGGTCCGCTCTACGGCCTGAGGCACGAGAGGCTCACCGTCGGCTCCTTTTTCGTCAAGTCTGCCATGCGTCCCGGCCACGGCTCCAATCTCCTCGCCGTCGGCTCCTCCAGAAACTGCGCCGTCCTCTTCCCCACCGACGATCGCCATCTTCGTGCCGCCTCATCCCTGCGCGAGCACCTCTCGCCGGCCCCTGTCGTTCCTTGGCCCGCCATCAACCAGACGGCTGCCTTCCCCATCTTCCGCATAGGCACGCCCCTTGTTCGAGGCCATAGCCGCGAGGTCACGACGGTCAGCTGGACCGTCGACGGCGCCCTCGTCACCGCCTCTGACGACCATCTCGTCCGCAACTGGCAGAATAGCACGGCCCAGGCCCGCCACCTCCGCCAGGTCGGCGAGTTTGGAGGCGAGAGGCATCTTGCCGGATGGGCCGATGTCGACGCCGACTGGGATCGTGACGAATGCTGACGGTTTTGGTTCCTTTCTTGTGTAATTGTTTATTGAAACATCATCTTACCCGTCCGCCGGTGGACTGGCCGTAATAACTCGGCGTTGATGAGCATTGGGTGGCGAAGCGTTTGATTGGGGATAGCGACAGGATACTAATCCAGTCTACTTAGACATGAATCATGCAGTATTGCAGTAAAATGTGCTGGTTTTCGTTTTAACCTTGAGACACATCACGCTATGCTCCACTGTGATTCTCTGCCTCGTCAGCCTTCCTATCTAGGAGTGTGTAAGAAACAAGCGTGCCAGGTCATGTACCCGTCGACGACGGCTTTGCGGTCCTACACATGCACAGTCCCAATCGACTATCCCGAATGTCCAAATCAATGCAAATGCCGTGCCTTGTCTTTGCACGCGCGGCCCTTGTTCCTCCACTGCCTTCCTATTGCAACGGCACCACCATACATCCTACCTCGCCCTCGGCTCTATATGGTACCACGATGGCCAGTCAGCATCGCTCCGAGGAACATGATGCCCACTACGGCAACAAGCATCCAATTGACGACACTGACAGCCTGCAACCGTATCGAAGCCATGTTGAGGCTCTCGGGCGGCGAGGTGCCGGAGTGGATTGAACCCTCGCGGCTGCGCACGGGACAGGTCGGCGCCGCTTCGAATCGTACAGACTTTTTCAACGCTGGACACATCTGTATTTCTGGTTCAGACAAGGAAGTTAGGTGAGCCGAGGCTGAGCTTGCGCTAGACTGCCTTGCCGATCTGGTCTTGGCGAATGCGCGCTCTCGACGCTCCTTGGTGACGACAATGCTGTCGCGGAAGCGGTTGAATAGGTTACTCCCGAGGATACTCGAGAAAGAATGCACAGAATCGCTCCGCTCCATGGTCTCCTGCCCCATCAGGGAGCACGCCAGGTCCAGCTGTGCTGTCAGCAGGATAATGTTTTCGAAAATGCAAACAGCCTCCTGGACAATGTCGCGTTTCTCGCGGGTCGTCAGCATCACCTCTGAGTCGGCCAGGCGCTGCTTATACTCCTGCTTCAGGTCTTCCCCGTCCGTCAGTGTGTCAAAGTGGAAGAATCGGACCGGCGGGGATGGGCGGTACGCCTCGTCAGCCGTTTCCCCGTTGCTCAACGAGTGCCAGATTGAATTTTCGGGAGACGGCTGCTCGTTCCAGAAATCCTGACCAGCGGCCTCGAGAGAGGCGGCTATGAAGCGACCGCCGGCAAAAAGCGCCATGTACATGATATATGAATAGGCCAGAAGCACGTGCGGTCGGTTCGTCACGGCGCGCGCGATGTGACCGACAAACTCGGCAAGATGGCCCGTCCGGCTGATGGCCTGTAGCTGCTCGTCGATGGCACGGTCGGACCAGCCCGTCATGGCTCGAATGTCGGTTCGGAGTCGTTCAGAACGCATCAAACCCGGCAGGTACATTTTCTTGAGCAAGTTTTGCACACGTTCACAATTTGACGAGGATCGATACAACTTGTTCATCTCCGACGACTTGGGCTCGTCCGGTACCTGCGAATGGAAGCCGTCGGGGCGAGCCTCAAAAAAGGCGGCTTGGGGTGCCGTTGTGTTGATACTTTGCCATTGAGCCTCGAAGGTCGTGTAGATGGGTGCAATGTGAAGAATGCCGGAGAGGTAAAGAGCCGGGTCTCCCGCATGGGGAGGTAGGGCCAGAGGCAGGCGTGCGATGATTAGCCTGTTAACCCGTGCATGCACGGCCCGGGTAGCTATGGCAATGGAGGCGATGAGCGGCTGGTCTTCGCGAAACGAATCTATGTGGACGGACTCCATGTCGTGGATGGCAGGGAATGGTCTCATCGGCGACGGGTCGTCCGTTGGCGAGGAGGTGAGATTCGAGAGATGTGAATCGGGAGGTGTCGCCGCGGCTCCGGCAATGGTTCAGGGAAGGGGGCTAGGAACGAAGAAGTGATGTAGAATATTGGAGGTTGCGGGATGTAGGTGGTTGGGCTATTGGATACCAGAGAGCCCGAGGAGTCAATGGCAGGAAGCGATATCCGAGGTAATGAGACTGCTTGAACAAGGTGACGACGATATCACAGGTAGTAATAAACGTCCGAGGTAAGAGACGATGCCCGAAGTAGGAGACGATGTCCGGGGTAGGAGACGATGTTCGGGGTAGGAGACGATGTCCGGGGTAGGAGACGAAATTGAGGTAAAGGACACTATCCGTGGTGGAAGATGATACCCGGCGTGGAAGACGATATCCAGCGTGGAAAGACGATATCCGACGTAGGAGACGATGACTGAGGCGGGATATGATACCTGAGATGGGTAAAACTGGTATACTTGATGTGTGAGTGAGACGAGCAGGCAGCGTCGCCCATTGCCTGGGCGAACTTATTATCGCTTGGGAAGGGGAGAGGGAGGTGTTATGGCCATGCAAAAGGTGCCACAAATTCCCAGGAAGCCGGCTCAAGGGCACTGGAAAGGGCACTACAGGCATGGACGATGGATTCGCCTGCTCTCTCTACTCCAGCTAGACAGAGGCACGTCGTCCGGCGGCCATGTTGGCTGACGCAATGCAACGGTGGTACTTGCAGCCGAGCTGACTTCGCACCGAGCGGTCAAGCCTTCGACTTGACTGGCATGGAAACTGATTCCTCGGAAAGGACTCCTCGCGCGCGTTGCCAGTCCTGTCCCCGCCCGTCCATTGCGCACAGGGAGCAGCTGATGGTAGGAGGCACAGGCAGACACGACGACCAGGGATTGGACCAAGGAGGGTTCGATATCGGGAGACGGGGTTGGATTACCACCACGCGCAACCAGGCGAGTGAGCCGTCTCTGGTGATTGTGATTACGCGGCGGCTAGCTGCGAGGCGTCGGAAGGCATCCACAGCCCGTCAGGATACCCAAGCTGCGTCGCCTGTAATGGTGTTGGTGACCCGTTCTGACGGCTGGATCGTGTGTGACCGGGATGGTGGCAAAACCCAGCAAAGCTGGGAAGTGGAAAGGAAGACTCGGAGTAGTAGTGGGGGCCAGCAAAGTGGGGGGACAATAAGCAGCTTCAGCTTCCACTGGCCCAGGGGCAAGACGATATCGGGCGAAGCTTTGCTTGTTCTTTCCTTGTTGCCGCTCTTTCCATCCCAGCGAGGTCTGCCGATGAGGAAAGGACGGGCGGGGTGGGGTTTCCCTACTAATTACTTGTACAGTACGGAGTACATGTAGTTGTAATATTGTAGCTCTCACTACAGTACTCCGTACGTATTTCGTACCATGTTAGTACAGTACCTGCGTGTGACTAACATTTTACACCTACGACGCGGCGGTCTGCCGTTGCCATCATTGTATTCATTATTATCCGTGTACTCCGTACAGTACAACTACAGGTGCTGTCTGTGTCTAATCTAAGCAAGTACTCCATGTTTTGGCCCAACATAAGTATTCACAGGCCATACCACTCCGTGCTACGCGCCTATTCGCATCAACGCTCTACGAACTCGTATTCGGATGCACCTCTGCGATGTCGTCTTCGAACGCCGGTTTGCCCATGCATGTGCGAGGTGGCGTTGCCATTGACAAATCGGCAGGCGAATCTCACAGGCTGTTGACAGATTCTTGGGATTCAAAGGCATCCGCCCGCGTCGTGCAACCGGACGGAGATGACGAGATTCCTTTCCGCCAAGCTCTCGCACGGGGGGGGGGGGGGGGGGGCAACCTGTTAATCGTGCCTTCAAACCGCCACGGCAGGGTGTGCTGCCTCCCGACACCCGACACGCTGGTCACTGGACCGTCTTCGGTCGCGCCGTTCCACACATGGCGTTGCACAGCACCCCGGCATCGCAGCCAATGTTTCCGACGCGCCACCTCGCCTGAAAAAATTTCACAGCCGTTCCTCGGCATTCGGGTTGGTCGACGTCCAAAATTGCACGCCCGACGTCGGTCAGCGAGCGGCAAGACCGCAATCGGACCATGAGATGGTGATGGTGACGGCAGCGCCGATGCATGCATGGCGTCGTTTTCGGCTTGGAGAGCATGGCGGTCCCAACGTGACACATACGCACACGCGTATGAAGAAAAAAATGTTGTCCTCTCGTCCGAGCCATCACGTAGCAACTTTCGGAATCGCCGTTATGATGAGGCTTGTCGACGAAGCCTCGTTCATGCTGTTGATGCCTCGCGCGGGCGTCCTCGAGTTGTATCCTGTCTGGGTCGGGCATCGACGCGTTCGTCCCCCGCAAAACGACCCCGCGTGCGCGCAAGTAAGTGCTTCCAAACATGCCAAATGATGATGCATCTCGCCAAATACGGACGTGTGTCCCCTATGCCGGCATGGCCGAATCGGAGGAGTCATCCTGCTCTCCACCCCCCGCCTTGCCATCCCCTTCCTCGTGGCTCTCCTTGTTGATGAAAACAAAGGACACAAACACCACGGCGGCACCGATCCAGTACACAAAGCTCGAGTACTGCCCGTACTGGATCATCTCACCCACCAGCGACAGGGGTATCGTCAGGGACAATCCGACCGTCACCACCAGCGGGGTTGTCAACAGCATGGCAAATGCCCATGACATGTCGCTGATGAACGAAGCCAAAGAATTAATCTACAAGGCAGGTCAGTCGGTCGGTTCCTCCTCGGGTCGGTGACGCCAAGGCTCGGCCGAAAAGGGAGCCCTGGCAGCAGCAAAGGTAAACGTACAATGATGACCATCCACACCTTGCCTGTTGGCGGCATTTCGAACTGGAGAATGGCAGCCCCGTCAGCACCAAGGAAGCTGGCACGCCTCGTGGGGTGACCTACCGGCTCGATCTTTGTCCAGTGTAGGATGATGAAAAGGGGCCACAGGAAGACGAGGTTGAAGACGCCAACGAGGCCGAAGAACAGGCGCATGTCCACCTTGTCCTCGTTCCCCACCCTCCTCTTCATCACCGTCACGTACAGACCGTAGACGACGGCGCTGAAGAAAGCCATGGAGTCACCGATGGCAATCTGGCCCGGCGTCTTGTGCGGAAAGGAGCCCCTGTTCTCGTCGCTCTCGCCGGACAGGTCGACGGTGGAGATGAGGACGATGCCGACGAGCGACGCCATGACGCCGACGAGCTTTCGCAGGGAAAAGGGCTCGACGCGAAAAAGGGCGCAGAAGATGAGGGTCCAGACGCTGCTTGTCGACGTCAGGATCGTCACGCTCGCGACGCTCGTGTACTCGAGGCAGGCCGAGGCAAAGTAGTTGGCGATGAACCACAGCATGCAGAACTCGAGACTCAAAACGGCCGTCTCGCGGAAGCTGAGTTTTTCCTCGCGTCCATCCACCGACGACTCGAGGCCTCCATCTTCCTCCACCAGCAAGCGCTCTCCCGTCGTGTCGTCGTCGTCGCCGTCATCCGCGGGCAGCTTCGTGTGCGAGCCCCCGGGCCTCTGGGTGCGCCAAATATGCATCAGGTCGCTGCGCAGTCCCCGAACTCCATTGCTGAGCAGGTACTTGACAAACATGGGTATCAAGGACAACGCAAAGACGGACGTGTTGACGTAGACGAGAAAGAATGGCTTGTTGTAGGTGTGGTCGGAAAAGATGAACTGCCGACGATGTCAGGTCAGCGCCGCGTTCCATCGTCCATCGATGGATCCATGGAGAGAGGGTGGGTTGGTGACGCATACGCTCGCCAGAAAGTTGGACAGTGTCCACAAGAATACCGTCACGAGCAGGAGACAGATGCCCAGCGTCCTCCGGCCGACGCCGCCGAGGCCGATGCTGTCTCGAAAGCCACGCTTCTCGGCCATTGACCGCGGCGGAAGGAGGGAGCCTATCGACACAGCAAGTTCGGCCGCATCGGCGGACAGCCGTCGCCTCTCCGCCGTAGGTGCGTTGCTCATCTCGGAGGCGGTGGCCTCGCTGAGGCGCCTCAACCCGGGCGACGCCATGGCGGGAGGTGTCCCGGTGTGCAAGGAGCGTGAGCGTTGGGCATTCGGGACGCCTCCAGCCTAGATGATGGCCGTACGGTATAATCGCGGTACGGGTCAAACGAGTGACGGCGTGGTGGTACGGGCTAGAATGGCATGTCGAGGATGAGACGAATGATGAGTCGAACCGAGACAGGATGGGGGTCTGGCGAATTAATTCGTCGCCATGCGGAGTCGCATGCGGAGCAACGTGGGAGGGTCGGTCAAGACTCGCACTAGTATCAATCGAGACATCGTTTTCGTGGCCAGTCCAGATCCCAACGCGGGTACTGTACGGAGTCTCGCAGGTAATCATGGTACACTTTACAGGTACTGGTACATGCACGCAGGTGCACAATGGAAAGGAATCCAGGCTATAATTAACCTAATAATGCACTAGCCTAGCACGGATACACCTACGGAGTATTAAAGTATGGAGTACGGAGTACTATTACAGTATATCAGTACCTAGCAGATAAGTGTAAGTACTGTACAGTACTGTACTGTACAGGTACGGTAGCAGCCAGGGCCATCTGTAGCCCTGACTTTTTAACTTTCGTTGTAATTTCGTAATTACCTCGTGAATCTCGTGATGCATGCAAAACTGCCACCTCGTTCCCACCGGCAATTTGCCAAAATATTCTTGCAAGCGATTCGGGTCTACTTGTAGGTGCCACGGTACGTAGCCGAGGCTGTGATTGGGATGGTTTGGCCGATTGATCGCTGCGGCCTCGGTGCGACGCATACTCGGGACATGTGGTTGAGGACACTAAACAGACAGATCCAAGATGCAAGATTCGGCGACAGAGATGTCTCTCACGCATTACCCCCTGCTCTGCTCTCGTGGGAGTTTCATTTTCGATGCCGCCTGAGACGTGCCACGACGCTCCTTTTTTTTCGAAATAGAGGAAATGCATGCATACTAAACGCATGCATACCTGGTCAAAAGCGATCCGGGATGTGCGTTATCACAGCTTCACCACCATTGCCTCGGGCTCCATGCCCTTGCCTTGAACCAAAACGCCGGCTTTTCGTAAAATGGCGACGCAATTGGTGACAACTCCGGGCTGAACGCCCTTGGTCTTGGAAGGAAACTTGACCGTCTTCAACCACTCTCTCGCGTCGGGCTCCGTGTACCCCAGGCAGGTGGAGATGTACTCCACAGCCTCCTCCTCGTTCTTGTTGAAGTGCGCCACGCCCTGATCGAGCTTCTCGAACAAGGTCTCGATGCGCGCGTCGACGGCCCCATCCCTCGGCGCCAAGTCGGTTGAGGCGACAATCTTCCAGCTGCTCCACGGGGTGTAGATCTCGCCTAGGCGGCGGATCTCGCCGGCGTCGTAGTGTTTCTTGGAGGTGAAGTGCTCCCACATGAAGAAGTCGGCGTCGCCGGCGTTGACGGCGTTTCGCAGGCTCTCAAAATTGTTCAGCACCACCGTGTCCGCGTACGGGGGCTGGGCGGCATTGGTGAGCCAGCCCTGCTGGTCGGCGAGGACAAATCCCATGACGTAGCTTCCGGAACCGATGCGGGAGACGCCAATCTTTCGGCCTCTGAGGGCATCGACGGACGTCATCTCGGGACGCTTGGCGCCGGTGGAGATGGCCCAGCCTGGGGGGGGGGAGGCAACTGGGTTAGGCCTGGTGCGCAGATTCGGCTCTCCATGCGGGCAAGCAAGACGTGCGGTGTCACGTACAGAGCGGCGTGTCGACGTAGGTTCCGACGAGCCGATATCCCCCGTCTCCCTCGATGCCTTCTTTGCCGAGCCCAGCGATCCAGCCTTCAGTCAAGCCGATGCCAGCGTCAATCTCGCCCGCTCTCAAGGCGGTCACCATGTGGCCGGTGCCGGAGGGGAAGGGTATGAGCGTGGCGTCGAGACCATGGTGCTTCTGCGCAAAGTAGAGCGGGGTGGAGAAGTGCTCGGGCACGAAGCCGATTCGCAGCGCGGAAGGGGTCATCCTGCTCCCTTGTGGTGCTTCCTGTTGTTGATGAAGGTCGGGCGACGGACAGAAGACGAGGGATGGTGCAGCATATCAAGTGCAACGGTGCGTAACGGTGCTGGAACGCCGTACTCTGTACTCTGTCCAGTGTGATGGAACACGGCATTCGGAGTGGATACAAAATGTCGGTCACTGGACTCACTTTTGCACAAGTGCATATACGGCGTACATGCAAGAAAGTACAGTACAGTACTTACTTACTTATACGAAGTATTAATACTTGAAATTACTGCAAGTTCTCCGTACAGCCCATGTACACCTACAGTACGGAGAACAGCCATTTATGTACTTTGATCCTGTACTTACTTGCATCGCCACCCCGCATGCAAAGTGAGAATTCCACAAGCCCGTCGTCCCATTCTTCCACCTCCCGCGGACTGATTCATGTTCTTGCCGCAATTCCATTGTGAAATAAAAACATTGCTGGATGTGAGTGCGAGAGCATGTCAAACAAAGTAATCCTTATACCAGTGAGGCGGTTGCTACCGATGTGCATATCGCGCCGTCGCCAGATGACTGTCTGGAGTGGTGTTGCACGACTCTTACGATGGAAGCATGTCTCGTTTCAGTCCGTCAACCTTGCCTCAATGCTCGTTTACGTACCTACGAAGCCGGTCTCTATTCTCACCAGTCTTTCATATTGTTTACATTACCTCGTCCCTTGTCCGCCACATGTAGCCCTTGTTCTCAATCTGCGTCCGTAACAGATGATTGAGGGGAAGGCGGAGCGCCCAAGGTATGCACATGCGTGATGAAGAAGAGGCAAAGCGTCGCGGCTTTGGTGTATATCGCATTCAACGAGTGCTTCATTTCTCGGATGGCAAATTTCCGTCGTCACCCTTTGCAGCGTGGACAATTCGCGTCTTGAAGCGGTGGCGCAGCATGTCAAGACTTGGTACTGGCCAGGTTCCAGCTGGCCGTGGCAGGCATCGCCAACGAGACCGGTTAGAGCAAGGGAATGTGCAGAGTAGGACAATGGCAATTACGATGGCTACAACCATGTCGCACCACTTTCTGCCTCGTCGGCTGTCGACGCCGACGTAAAGAAGTCGACTGGGAGACAATGGGGCAGTGGATGACGAGAACGCTTAGGTGGAAGGGATGCATGTTGGCGAGTGCTTGGAGAGAACAGGAACAGGACATTGATGATTCGAAATATTGGCAAGAAACGCACCGTCGTCCCGGCTCAGGCGATGCATAGCGTACCACCTCCTTTCCCCTCCTTACCTTGTCGTCAGCAGCAGTGCTGTATTGCGGCATCGGTATATCTGCGTCGGCATGTCTGCATGTGCTAGAGGCGGCGGATATAAGGGGGTGTCGAGGTTAGTAGCCCATGGGCGCCGACGTTTATGAACCAGAGGCGACAGCCGTCTCAGCCCTCTGAGACGCCCGTGGGCCGCCGCTCAGTGCCTGTTGGTGACAGCGGTAAGCGGGTCCACTTCGCCTCTGGCTAGCGAGAGCACTAACTAGCTAGCCCAGCACGCGAAGCTCAGAAGAGCTGTGATGGCTGCTTGCATGCTGGGGTTGCGCTCAAGCAATTCGTAGGACCGCTGTCGGCGAACTGCCACATCGCTTCGGTCCCGCCGTCATCCCACCTCGCTAGCCAGGCGGGTCAGACATCTTGACATCATCACCATCGCGACGCCCCGCACCCACCAAGTGCCTTTTCTACGCGGTTGCATGACGGACGATATAAGGCGCCGTTTCGCCATTTCGCCCATCTTCGGCATCCATGTCCAACAAAACAGCATCGGCATTTTCGTTGAATTGCTCCATCCACTCTTGACCGCCCTTCACCGCCCGCTCGTCACCACTCTTTCACTGCCCTCACCACGCTCTTCACCCCCACCACGCTTTACACTTACACGACTCTCCCCCGAGCTCGCATCCCTCGGCCTCAACATCGCGCGCTGCACCGGCGCCATGCTTGCTTCGGCCCTTGCCTTTGGCCTCGCCGGCCTGGCCGCTGCCTCTCCCATCGGCGAGAGGGATAGCGTGGCCCACTATCCGGCGACGTCGCTGTCCAAAGGCTTCCACCTCGTCGTCAACGTCACCGACAGGTGCAAGGACTTTGACCCGCCCATCCACAACACATACATCACCAGCATCCACACGGGCGCCGGCCTCGCACTCGTCGGCAATGTTGCCGGACCTGGCACGGCACGCATCTTCTACCAAAACGCGACGTCGGAGCAGAGCAAGTCCGGTGACGGCACCGTCGTCACCGACAGCGGCACCCCCCCCTACCCTGCCGGTCTGAAGCTCGTCAAGGACGAGGCATCATCGACGCTGCGGACGGCCCATCTCGACGCCGGGCTCGGCACTCCCGGCATCGGCATCAGCAAGTTTCCAGAGCCGTACGCCTTCCTCACGCAGGAGACGTGGGTCGCCTGCAACGAGAGCCTGTCCTATTTCAGAGGCCAGCACTTTATCATCTTCAAGTCGGCCAAGACGACGGTGGGCAAGGATGGCACCGCTCACCGGAACATCCCCGAAGGCTGTGCTCCCGTCCGGCTGCTACCCGAGTGCACCGACCTCAACGCCCTCGCCGTAGGCTCCTACGCGAGCCACGCGTACGCATTGGAGGGCCGGTGCTACCAAGATGTCAAGTCCATAAAGTGGAGCGATTTCGGACCCTAGACGACGGGACGGAGACGGAGAGACGAGTCGAGTCGGGACAGGTCGGTATGGGACGACGGGAGGGGGAGGCCTGTCAAAAAGCAGACGGTCATGTACGATTTGGTGACGTTGGATCACAACGTTCAACTGATTCCTGGGATGACGGCGTTGGCGTAGCGTTTCGCTACGAAATGCTGACAGCAACGCAACGAAAGATGCAGCTTTGTTATTTCAGCTGCCACTCAGGCCTTCTCGCCGGCATTATCATTACTGTGCTGCCTGGTGGAAGACTCGGGCGCACGGATGCGAGTGCGGAGGGAGCAGGTCGCAGGACTGCGGGGGTCATTCTTCATTCTGTACGGAGTACCTCATCATGCTTTGCTTGTTTACGACTTTACTGCTCAACATGTCGAGTACTGTGCATGTGCAGCAGTCCGTACTCTGTAGATCCGGGCTATTCCAGCACCTATGGTAGGGTGCACAAGTACTAGATCTACACGGAGTCAAGTCTTGGTGATTGTACGTGTTGTGCGGCGTGGTCTTGTAGGTGGGTCTTGAACGATTGTTTCTGGCCTACTCCGTTGGAAGGTACTGTATTAAGTACTGTACGGAGTAGTCTAGCTGATGACCTCATTGTCGTGCACCTAGTATTGGTTGTGAGTACGGAGTACGGAGTACATTCTTTGTACTTGGGTGTAGCGAATCGTGCCGAGAAGCGAATCATCCCTTAAAACGGAGTACCACTCCATACTCCGCACTGTAGGGGCACCTGCAGTGGCTGCTGGAGTTTTAGTATCCCGTGCTGATCATGTGCTTGGGTAAGAGCACTATGGACTTTGACGGTTACGCTACAGAGGGTGCCAAACCACTGAACAGGTGCTCTGTACTCCGTACTGTACATGTGCTCCGTGCCCAGTATACTAGGTTAGTACCTATTAATTACATGATGCGTCCTTCATGCGTGCAAGTAAGGACTGTACTGTTGCTATACGGAGTACTATGGGGCAATTACACAGTACGGAGTACAGCCACAATTCATACCTAGTACCTAGAAAGTACTCAATACCAGCACTGATACTACCTGTACTTCAGTAGTTGTGCACACTGTACTGTACTTGCTTGGTACATGTACAGCACTATAGCTGTACTTCCAAAGTCTACGGAGTGTAATGTTACACCCGCCACAGGGTCCGGAATTCTGGCAGGCCCACTTGCTGATTGCGGCAAGTGCTGACCTCGGACCGGTGAGCCCGTTAGCAGTCTCAGCCACCTCGACGCACCAATAATAGCCGCCGTCGCTCGGCGTGCCTGATACCTCCTGCCCACCCGAGAACGGACGGTATCGGAACCAGTCACTCGTCGTAGCAACTTCACGATAATAATCACTCTTGTCCATCCTCTTCCGCTCCTTGCTCGTCTCCCATCTCTGCCCCCCCCTCCCACCAATTCAAGCAACTTCGGCACGAGCGTCCCTTCACCCTCACAATCTCACCGTCAATTGATTGGTTGCTCTGCCCGTCATCATGACGAAGCGTACGCCGAACCAAGCGAGCGCCATGTCCTCAGAGTTTCCCCTGAACTATCAGTGGACGACGACACCGATTCCAGCGTCGGCTCCCCACCCCGCCTCGATGCATGCCGCCGCCGTCGCCGCTCCTGGACCTGCGTCCGAGACTGCGTTTGCCATGCGAACGAGAAGCCTCTTCGGAGCCGACGTGGACGGTCGTGTGCCGACGGACAACCGCCCCTGTGGCAGCTGTCTCGCCAGGCTCCCGCCAAGCGAGCCCCAGCAAGCTCCCGGCCGAAGCGGCCACGCCGTTGCCTGCAAACCCGAGGCCTTCACCAAGCCTTTCTGCGACTTTCTGCAGGAGAACCCGACCGTGTTCCATACGGTCGATTACTTCAAACGAATGTTGAACCAGTGTGGCTTCCACGAGGTATCATCCCCCCCCGTCCCCCGCCTCGGCCTTGGCCGACCTCTGCCTCGGCCGTACCTCGAGCTGACCTCGACAGCTTC
Organism: Drechmeria coniospora; assembly: GCF_001625195.1. NCBI lineage: Eukaryota > Fungi > Ascomycota > Sordariomycetes > Hypocreales > Ophiocordycipitaceae > Drechmeria > Drechmeria coniospora. The sequence continues at coordinate 10,281,440 of NC_054389.1, read as the reverse complement.
CTGCCCGTGACTCCTGGTCGGGCAGGATCCATGCCGGTGGCAAGTACTGGGTCACGCGCAACGGCAGCTCCCTCATCGCGTTCACCGTCGGCAAAGCCTACAAGCCCGGCAGCGGTGTGGGGATGATTGGAGGCCACATCGACGCCCTGACGGCGCACCTCAAGCCCATCAGCACCAAGCCCACCAAGGCCGGCTACCTCCAGCTCGGCGTCGCTCCCTACGCCGGCGGCTTGAACCAGACTTGGTGGGACCGCGACCTGAGCATCGGCGGCCGCGTCGTCCTCCGCGATGCCGACTCCGGCAAGACCACGACGAGGCTCGTCAAGGTCGATTGGCCCATTGCCAAGATTCCCACGCTCGCGCCCCATTTCGGCCTCGGCATGTTCGGCCAGAACAACAAGGAGACGCAGGCGGTGCCCGTCATCGGCCTCGAGAGCGCCTCCGACGACGAGGTCCTCGGCCCCGTCGGCTCCTTCGTCAACACCCAGCCCCCGCGACTCGTCAAGCTCATCTCCCGCCAGCTCGGCATCAGCGAATACAGCTCCATAGTCAACTGGGAGCTTGAGCTGTACGACAGCCAGCCCGCTCAGACGTGCGGCATCGACAGGGAGTTCATCACCGCCGGCCGCATCGACGACAAGCTCTGCTCCTGGTCCGCCATGATGGGCCTCCTCACCGCCAACCACGATGGCCCTTCCGACAGCTACATCAAGCTCGTCGCCCTCTTCGACGACGAGGAGATTGGCTCCCTCGTCCGTCAGGGCGCCCGGAGCAATTTCCTACCTCTCGTCGTCGAGCGCGCCGTCGAGGCCCTCAACCCGTCCACCTTTGGCCCTGGCCTCGTCGGCCAGACGTACGCCCGCTCATTCCTGCTCAGCGCCGACGTCACCCACGCCGGCAACCCCAACTTTCTCGAGAGCTACCTCGATCAGCACGTGCCCAAGCTCAACGTGGGCATCGCCATCTGCAGCGACTCCAACGGCCACATGACGACCGATGCCGTCTCCACCGCCATCCTCCGACGCGTCGCCGACCTGTGCGGCGCCCGCACCCAGGACTTCCAGATCCGCAACGACTCTCGCAGCGGCGGAACCATCGGCCCCACCCTATCCAGCCTCATGGGCGTCAGGGCCGCCGACGCCGGCCTGCCCCAGCTGAGCATGCATTCCGTTCGTGCCACGACGGGTGCCCTGGATCCCGGCCTCGGCGTCCACTTCTTCAAGGGCTTCCTGGACTTTTGGGAGCAAGTTGACGGCGAGTGGGAGCACTAGACAAGCCGTGGCTAGAGCAGAACCAGACGACTGCTCGGTGCCTGCCTGTCGGTCGCAGGCGCTTGGCCAGAGCCAGGGTCCCCTGCGTGCACATTAGAGGCCGGTGGGCGGCCGCAGCATCAGGCAAAATGTACATATATGCATCGCGGCCTCTTGATGGGCAAATCTTGGAGCAGGCAAAAATTTGAGTCATTATATGCATTCGGCTTCTGGCATCGCTAGAGCCTCCTTCCTTGAACTTTGATTACATTAAGGGCCTCTATACGCAGGCGCACACGCGGCGTTCATTAGTTTTGCACATTACATCATGTTCCATTACGTTCATTGGACTCAAATCAACACTACTCGCCACCATGACGCAGCTCGCGCGACTCACTCCATGAGCGATGCGGCCTCCTCTTCATCATCGTCGTCGTCGTCGTTTTCGTCGTCGTCGTCGTCATCGTCATCATCGCTCTGGTCGTTGTCTACCGCCTCCTCATCAACGACATTCTGGTCAGCGGCCTTGCGTCTCTTCTGAAAGTCCTGCCTGTGGGCCTCGGCGAGAATCTTGGAAAAGGTCCGGGTCGTGCTGGCTTCGGCCCGCCGTCGGAGACCTTCGCTAGGCCTGGCGACGGTGGTGGTGCTGGCAGTGGAGGCAACGGGACCGGCAGGGGCAGACACCCCGAGCTCCGCGTCGTCGTGGCCGACCATCACGGGGCCATCATCGGTGCTGGCGCGGTCCATGAGCGGCTCGATGAGGTAGGGCAACGGGACTTCGCGTGAGGCCTTGTACTGGGCCACGTTGGCGCAGTGTTCGTTCTCGACCCGGAAGAGGGCCCACATGCCTCGTCGCGAAATCTCGAGGAGAGCGACGACAAAGGATATTGTGGTCGAATGCTGGGCGTTGTGAGTAAAGATGGCGTAAAAGATCCAGGCGAAGCGCAGCAACGGATCGACCACCATGATGGCGTAGTAGGGCCAGCGACGCTTGAGCGCCAGAATGTCGCGTAGGAGGGCGTGGCGAGAGTGGGCTTGCAGGAGCGAAAAGTCCATGAACAGATCCCATATCGCTGTTCCCGGTTAGAGCACTGCTAGGATCCGAGACCAGAACAGGGGGGGGTTCGTCGTTACGTACAGACGTATATGCTCGTGATGAGGGACGAGGTGATGTACAGCGCGAGGTTGGTGGTGCTGCCGTCGATGCGGTACAGCGAGAGCATCATGAACGAGACAATCGTCATGGTATATTTTCCGCCGTTGACGAGGTGCGGGAACACGTTGGCCGTGTCTCGGTATCGTCGCAGACATTGGAGAAAACGCCAGATGGGAGGCAGCGTCGTGAGAAAGCCAAGAAGGCGCGAGTGGTTCGAGTTGCACTTGGCCGGATCGTCCCATCGGTTGGCGTATAGACAGAAGAAGAGTTCGATGTTCTGCCAAGCGTCAGCTCACATGGCACCCCCGCAGCATGTGACAGCACAGCAGGGCAAGCAACGTACGGCCATGCAGTACGTGAGAGAGCAATACATGTCCCCGAGGAAGAAGTCGCGAAACTCGACCGGATATATGCCAGCCAGCAGCAGGCGCCACTGGTCGATGGTCAGCCAAGGTGGGAAAGGGGGCGAGGGAGAGAGTCGCACATGGGCATAGACAAACCACTGCCGACTCTTGTGCACCAGCACGGGCGCGGGAAGGAATATGATGCCGAGGGTGATGGCAATCAAGACGACGGGGTAGTAGAGGTACATCCAGCCTGCGCCGAATCTGCTAAAGTTGATCCAGAAGAACAGGCCAAAGAGGAAGAGGAAGAAACTGGGAAACTGGGCCAATCGTCGCCAGTCGATGTGACTTCGCATGTCGAACTCGAAGATGAAGGGATAGTTGACCTTGTTCCTCGTCCAGACGAAGCAGTCGATGCAGAAGAGCGAGAACAGCAGCAGCATGAGAAAGTAGCCGGCGTATATTTGGAGCAGGAAGCTCGTGTCCTGGCGGATCTGGGCGTCGTCGTCGAGCAGCAATCGAGAGGCGCAGACGAGGCCTTGGATGCTCAGGACCACGCCGGTGCCGATGAGGAAGCCGTTGACAAAGGAGCTCCCCGATTCGTCCGTCGACTTCCTCGCCATGGCGCGCAGCTTGCCGACGGCGAGCTTGTGGTTGCCCCGCTCAAAGTAGCGGCCGTAGAGGTCCTCGACGGCTTTCAAGTGTCCGTCGAGCACATCGCTGTTGACGAACCAGGCCTTGTTGACCTTTTCGTTCATGTATCGCAGGGGCGGCCGGGCGTTGGCCGCCTTGTCAAACTTCTTGTTGATCTTCCGGAAGGCGGTGCGGTTGAGGAGGGCGTACGACTTGAGGAGCTCGAGGCTGCGGTAAAACTCCTGCAGGGCAAGCTTCAGCTTTCGCTTGGCGGTCCGGTAGGAGACTTCGTCGTCGGCCGGGCGGCGGCTGTAGTCGCGCATGTTGGTCTCGGCCGAGGCGCGGGCGGCGAGACGCGGCGTCTGGGGCATGCTGCGGAGGGCCCTGGAGTTGGGCCCGGGCGGGAAGATTTTGGCCTTGATCGGCCGAACCCATCCGTTGGCCTTGTCGTGGCCGTTCTCGGCGGCGGTGCCGTTGCGGTTCTTGCGGGCGTCGTGCTTGTCCGTCATTTCTTGAATCCGCCTGTTGCGCATCTCGTGGAGCTGCTCGCGCAGGACGACGAGACGCTGGCCGGCCTGCTCCTCCTTGAGCCTGTAGAAGGCCTCTACCTTCTCCAGCTCGGCGTCCATGAAGTCGTAAAAGTCGCGCTCTCGCTCGCGGACGAGATCGGAGTGCGAGGCTCCGCCATCGGTGGCCCTCGAGAGGATGCGGCGGAGCTGGGAGGAGGATTCCGAACGGGCTCCCACCGTTTGCTTCCTCGGAACGGTCCTCGACCTCGTCAGCTCGGCGGTGTGGGAGACGGCCGAGGTGGCGTTGACGGCGGTGAGGGATGATCTCCTGTTCTTCGGCCCAAAGATGCCCACGTTCCTTTGCGACGCATCCGTGGGGTTGGACGGCACGCGCAAGGCCGGAGCGGGAAGCTCAAACTCGTGCTCGCCATCGGCCTGCGTCTCGGGGCTTTGCGAAAATGGAGTCGGCACGAAGCTGCCGTACTGAACATCCTTGCCGCTGCCCGTCAAGAGGTCATGCTCGGCCTCATCATCCTCGCCCGCTCGCTCGTCGTCCCGCTCGCTGCCCGTGACATGCAACGCCGGGATCGGCGCCGGCTGGACGGAGGGAGGCGGCGCACGACCGGGGATGGGTGTGCTCTTCGAAGGAACGTCTGCCGATCTCGGCCGGAGCTGCGAGGGTGTTCCCTTGACGACTGCGCGAGGCGTGCGGTTGATGGCCCTCGACACCGCCTTGACGTGCTTCTTGCCGAGCTTGTAGTTGAGGTACTTGATGCGCCATTCTGCAACGGGCGGGGCGAACCTGTCAGCGCACGTGGAGTTGAGACATGTCTTCGTCAGAACATACCAGGCACGGCATCGTGCTCCAACTCCTTGGCAAACTTCATCCTCGACCGGACCCCGTCCTGGTTTGCGACACAGGCTCGAGGACGGAGCCGATTCAGTCTCGGGCAGGAAGCGTGCAGTCAATCAGCCGCAAGAGCTCAGCCTCGTGACTTTGTGTCGCAACGACGGCTCCAGATCGCTCTATTCGCATACACCTGCAAGGATGTCCTTGTCTCGGCAATTGTTGTTTTCCTGTGATTCATTAATTTTTTTTGTCTCTTGGCAGGCATGCGCTAACCAAACAAGGAAACATGGCGTGGCGCCTCGCGGTACTTTTATGGTGCAAGTACGTATTGTTATTGTGCTTGTGCTTACTCGAACTTACTGTATAGTTCACAAAGTACAGTACAACACATAAGTAAGTACAGTACAGTACTTAAGTACTTGAACATTTACTTACAAACAGGGCGGGATGTGTACTTGTACACTTATGTAGGTGTACGGAGTACTTGTTCTTGGACTCATAGGCGTCCGACAGGGCAAACATAAGTATAAGGTGTGGCGCTCCAATCCTCCTTCGGCAATCGACGGCCTAGTTCAAGGCGCTTCGATCCTTGCGTCTACAGTACTGTAGGTACATAAGTAAGTACTGCACATGCAAGTACACAAGTAATGTAAGTGTGCTCTGTACTTGTAAATACAAGCACATTTACGGAGTACTCCGTACACCTACGGAGAATTACTGCATGCTGTACTCTGTACAACTACAAGTATTTATATTATTATACATACAATTTATTGCTTTCAGGAAGCACATGTAAGCGTACTGTAAGCACATGTAAGTACGGAGTACAGTAGGTGTATTGCACCTAGTACACCTGTGCCTTGCATGGAGTACGGAGTATCCAAATACACGTACTTGAGTACACGCAACGAAGGAGTGCAAGATATTATTGCTCGGTAAGGCGTCGAGGCCGCGCGGCCGCCCCGGCTGGCCGCCCCGGACCGCTGAAAATTCTCAACGAGCGCTCCCCCATAGGTACGAATGCACCGTACATGTGCTGTAAGTACAATTAGTAGGATTGTCATTACAAGTACAGTACTTGAATACTGTAAGTAAGTACATGTCCAAAAACGAGCCGGTTGAGAAATAAAACCACTCCATCGTGGTAATAATACCACAACCAACTTTAGACAGAACTGGTCGCTCGCAATGGAGCCGACAGGCAACCGTGCTTGGGTCGGTGGGTAATACTCGCAACCACCTTTGGTCAGCCACCGTGCACCTTCAAGTGCGTGTCCTTTAGGCTGACTGGTAGTTGCCAGGGCTCGACGGTGCGAAACTACAGAACGAAGCTGGCCAGCCATTGTGAGAGGCAACAAACGACTCTGGTTGGTGTCAAAGCAGATCTAGAAACGCACGTGGCAAATCCAACGAGGAATTGAGCAAGCGGAGTTGAACACAAAAGCCAACGAAAGCACTCTAACTTCTGTAGTTGTATTTATATTTACATGTATTAAGTAGTTGCTCTGTACGTACTTACAGTAAGTAGGTAGTGCTCCGTGCAGCACTGCAGAGTATTCATAACAATCGTACGGAGTGCAAGCAAGTACGGAGTACAGTATACTTGCTTAGTTGTACAACGTAGTTGGGTGTACTGTATATTATGGAGTACATGCACAAGTACTTAAGTATACACCTACAAGTGCACCTACTTACATGTACAGTACATGTAATACTTGTACAGCTCGAAAGAACAGGCGTTCATGCAATTACATAAAGGTTACGTACAAGTAGGTGTACTTAAGTACAGCTTGTGCAATATATGTACTTTATACGTAATCAAGTACTTACAGCTATGCATATACAATAGGTGTACAGTAAGTACGGAGTATAACTACATAGTTGTAAGCCCATGTCCTCAAGTACAGAAATTATACTCCGTAGTTGTACTTGTACTTACTTAATTATACTTAGTACAGCATCCGTTCGGTACGAAAACACGAGTGATCCTGGTACCCACGCCAAGACCCATCGGTCGACACATTGAGATTGAAGTTTCCACTCGGAGTATTGCCGGTATTGAAGTACCGAGTCTTGTGCGGAAGCACATGCATGTACTTACTGTACATGTACTTGAACGTATAAGTACTCCGTACAATGTACGGAATGCATCCAAGTGCGTTCAAGAAGCAAGTGCCGTGCGGAGTAATAATGCTTGCAGTTGCTTACTCTGACACCAACGGAGCAATACAGTACGTATACATGTGTGAACATGTTCAACTACAGTACTCCGTACTCCGTACATGTACCGAATAATACTCCGTAGTAAATATAAGCAATACAAGTACTTAAGTACTGTACTGTAATACTCCGTAGGTACTCCGTACCTAAGTGTTAGTACACAATCAAAATCGGGATCTGGCCTTCATACCGCACATGACGTATATTACCATGTACTCCGTACGGAGTACATGTATACTTTTAAGTAACAAAAATACCAGGGGTACTTAAATTAGTAGTGTGACCATGAAAGAGTACTTACAGATACTCTACTGTACAGTCATACAAGTAGTCTGCCATTGCACACACAGTAATACTTGTACTTGCATGCAAGTAAGTACTGTACTGTACTGTACTGTACTGTACTGTACTGTACTGTACTGTACTGTACTTGGGTGTATACATGTACTTGTAGCGTACCGTACTTACTTCTGTACTTGCCTTCCTACCTGGACTACTAGTAGGTTAGTAGGTACTGACGCTAGGGCACCAGGGCGCTGTGCAAGTACTTACTAACTGTTCATTGGTGCACTGGACTGTACTCCGTCGAAGTGCTTGCAGCAGCGTTGATACTATTTGCTGCTCACTTTTGGTACTACGACTCCTCCGTGGTAGTCCTCCCAACGGCCATCGTCTAAAACTCTTGGAAGGAATCCTGTGAGTAAGAACGGAGTAAGAGAATGTTGAAACAATTTGCGTCGTAGCAATACTCGGTAGTTATATATGGACTCCGAACAGTGCTTGTAGATGAGTATGTACGGGTACGGTACGGGGTCCAGTGCACAGCAATGGCACGTGCACAAGTACTTGCTTGTACGGGCGAACGATGCTCCAAGCCAAGTATATCATGGACAAGTTCCCAAGCGACGGCCAAGGCCACGGTCGCACCCACGCCCGTGCCATTCGACCACAGAATCTACCTTCCCACAAGCAAAGGAGAGTTCACGGCACAATGAAGAGCAACGCCTTCACCCTGCTCACCACAGCTCTGATGGCGTGGCCTGGCCAATGTGAAGCCGCGAGGAGCGTTCCGGGTTGGCCCGTCTGCGACTGGATTGCGACCCCACGTTTGAAGCTGGACAAGAGCACAAAGCAATGCGACACACTTTGCTCCAGGACGGGGCAAAACGATGGCGGCACTTGCGTCAACTTGAAGGTCTATCGGGTGGACAATATTATTCGACGAATCGCGGGCGACTGCCAATGCTACAACGGCACGCGTCTTCACCGTTATTACATAGACTGGAGCAAGGCGCAATACATGGACGTGACGACGAACGGTGGGGAGCAACGGTAGTTGTCCGTACTTTTCTCCCGCAACGCAGACTGGCATCGGCGTCACCACCCAAAGCGACAGTCGGGCGCGGGAGAGGCAGGCAGGGAGGGGCAAGCGGACAAACGACGTCGTTGGTCGCAGGAATAGGAGCGCTTCCGGCTCCGACGAGCTACGCGGCGGCAATGATGCAATACTCTACAGGACATAATCATTGAACCTGTCCCGAGGCTGGGTTTCCGTTTTGCGAGGGCTGTTGGGGCAACCAAGCGACGAATCGGCTTTGCAGCATTCTGTTCAGACAGTGCGAGCTCCATCGAGTCCCTGTTCAGACAGTGGAAGCAGCAGAACCCAAAACGCTGCGGTCGGTACACCGGGGCCGATTTGCCGTACCATGGTCATGAGTGGGTGTAGATACTAGTAGGTAGTTGTACGTAGGCAAAGTACGGAGCACACAAAGTACTGTGAGCATACCTGAAACTTGGCACCACACGTCCTGCACATGCACAGTGCGTACTGTAACATGTATGCGGACGATGCGCGCACGGCAAAGCGACCAGCAGCCTGTTCGAGCGCTGTTGACGTATTATTCCCCGGGCGCCCAGCGCCAACAATGTCGGGCCCAACCAAACCGCACCGATAATTAATACTCTTTCTCCGTGTCCGTACTTGCTATGTACAATACGTACGTTTACATGCCACCCACACCCAAGTGCATGCGCAGCACAATCTATTCAACACAAAGCTGGGACCGAGTTCTTCACGCTCGGTGCGGTGCGGCCTGTACGCAGGCTGCCAGGAGGAAACCGAGGAGCATCATTTCATTTCACACCACATCATGTCCCGTAGCGCACGCGCATGCACCCTCGTCGAGAATTGCTCCTCTACATGGGTCCTCGCAGCGGTCATAACGAGTATGCGTGCTTGGTCCGTCCGCGCCGGCCCTTGCCCCTTTGTCTTGGATCTTTGTGATTCTCACGGACAGTTCGACCCGGCACACTCTGCAATGGTCGACACCTGGACTCCGTAGGCGCACACGGGAGCGTAGCAGATCCCAAGGTGCTGCCGCATTGTGGTGATTCGCGGGCCCTATGGTACTGTAGCGTAGCAGATCCCAAGTCGCCGTCGCTGTACATATGGTCAGAACAGTAATGGTCACAGGCTGCTACGGTACCATGGCGTAGCACTAGCAATTGCTCGGCAGCTCGCCCTCGGTCAGCCGACAAACTTCGCTGCAACCGGCGGGCCAGGCTGGAACGCATCCTCACTCGCGGCTCTCCGCAACGGCATACACGTGCACAGCACAGTCCATGTGCGAACCAATGTTTCAAAGTCGGCCGAAACAGCAATTGCACAGTCGTGAGCACGTGCATCGGATGCGCATGGGCAAAGTGCGCCGCACCATCCAGCATAGTCATCGCCGGCACCGTCGCCGCGGCAGCCGTCTCCAACCAGCTTACCTACTCAACGCCGCCGTCAGCATCGTTCTCGTCGGCGTCCTGCTGCCTCCTCCCCCTCCGCCGTCTGGCGCCTGCGCTAGGCCGGCCGTGCTGTTGGTTGACGGGCTGCAATCGCCGCATCGCCTGAAGGTGGCTGCGTCGCGACCCTCGGAGGAGTCCGCCCTACGCCCACGGCGGCTGATGCAGACAGCCAGCCGGCCAGGGACATGTCTCACCATCACCCATCAGGTATCTGTAGCGGCTCTAGGGAATCTATCCATCCATCCAGCGGACATGCATGCAAGTAAGTAAGTACTCCGTGCTCCGTACTAACTGTAAGTACAGTACAGTAATACTCCGTACTGCAGTTGTACTCCGCAACGCTCCGTACTCCGTAATTACCCCCCGAGTACTTGTTCCGCGGAGCCGTCGTTGCCAGGTACGAGCTGCTACATGGGAGCGTCGGTGCCACTTCTTGGCTTGTTCACGGCTGTTAGCCTACGAGTACTCCACCGCACTGCCGTGCGGGACGTCTACCACGAACCGAACATTCGTCCCCTGTTTCCTCTTTGTTGTTCCTGGGGGTCCTACGCCCTGCAGACAAGGACAAGTACCAGCTACATGTACCGTGCACCAGAGTGCCAGTAGCTGCAAGGTTCCGAGTACTGTACTGTACATGAACAGGTACAGTACATGTAATGTACTCCGCAGGTACTGCAACTTTTCGCCTTCGTCTCGTCTCTCGACTGAAATCCCCCCCAACCTTTCTGCCGATTTCCTACACCCCACCTGCCAGCCGCAGCTGCCTTCACCTCGAGCCTCGTTCTCTCCCCTTCTCTCCCCTTCTCTTCCACCCAACTGCCATCGCAGCGGCGGCACATCCTCATTTACCCTGTCCACGGCGGCCGCCGCCACTTCAGGACGACGTTGTCAGCTCTTCGCCTGCGCTCCCGCCCTGCCGCACGCCCGCCGGCCTCTCATGTGAGCGCCTCGCATCCGCTCGCCCTGGGCCCCGAAGTGGATCGAGCTTGCATTCCCCGACGACTCTCCCGCGTTCCCTGCCCCCCAAGACTGGCGGCGACGACGACGACTGACCGACTGACCGACCGACGACCGACCGTAGGGCGCTCGCGCTCTCGTGCTCATTCGTGCACACGCACGGGTACCGCCGCTGTACATGTACCTGTCCGCCGACGCGTATAGGGGTACCAGCACCTGCTCGCGCGAGCCGGGAGCGACGGCAGATTGTCAATAAAAGCCTCGCCGTCGCCGAAGCCGACGACGGCGCCCGCGCCCCTACCGCACGACGCCACGGCCATGCTCGAGCCGCACGCGAGAAGCAGGCCCTTTGAGCAGTCGGCCGCCGTCTACGGCCATTCGCGCTCGCGGACGACGTCGTCCACGCTCTTCCCCAACCAGGACCAGGTCGCCGGCCAAATGTCCCTTCACGTCGCCTCCTCCTCCTCCCAGCCCGGCCTGGCGATATCGCAATCCCGCCGCTCGCCGTCGGTCAACACCTTCAGCACCACCTCGACCATGCCCCCTCCAGCCGCCTACCGCGTCTCGTCGACGACGGACCTGAGCCGGTCCGTCTCGGCCCGCTCCGCCGGCACCACCTGTCCGCCCAGCGGCTACGTCGCCCTCCTGCGAAAGCAAAAGGCGACGGTCTGGTGCGACCGGGCCCAGTACGAAGACCCCCGCATCGTCGCCCAGCAGCGGGCGGCGAGGAAGCGTGCGAACCTCGAGGTCGTCGCCGGCGCCGCCGCTGCCACCCACGCGGCGAGCCGAACGAACACGGGCATCAGCGCCACCGGCAAGGTGGCGGCCAAGATCCGCCATCACGGGAAGACGCCCGTCGTCGGCTACGCGCCTGGCGAGAACCACGTCGGCGTCGGAGGCGTGCCCATGCGCCTCAGCGCCACCGAGGTCGAGGGCGAGACGAGCGACGAGGACGACGGCCCGACGGCGCCTCGCATCCATCATCGCAGGACCGGCAGCAGCGGCCGGAGCAGCACCGGCAGCGGCCGCAGGGGACTCTCCTACCGCACCTCCAACGGCCCGGGCACCCAGCTCGGCCAGCGCTGGAGCGCCGGCGACGCCCCCGCCGCCGAGCAGTCGGAGAGCCCCGTCGGCCGCCGGTCGGAGGAGCCCTCGCGGCCGCTCGACGACGCCGCCAGCGGCAAGGCCCGAAGCTCGAGGAGCGGAAGCAGCGCCGAGCGGGCCGACAACGTCGGCGAGCTCGGCAGCCCGCCTCGCCTCGCCAGCAAATCGCTCATGTACTCGGCCCTGACGCGCGAGAAGAGCGTCAAGTCTGCCGACGAGCTGAAGCGGCGCGGCAGCGTCGACGAGCGGACGGCAACCCTCACCTCTGGCCGCCTCTTCATCGCCAACCCGGACTGAGAGAGGGGTGAGGTGCTGGAAGCACATGCTCTCACGACGGTCGCATCCTGCTCCATCTTCGTCACTGCCACGTTCAGCCAGCTCGTTTCTTGTTTAACTCTTCGCACGCCTCATCTTGCATTCACGGGCGTTGGGGCATGGGAAAATGGCTTGCATGAACGACGGTCACTCTTGAGTCTCGACATCAACACCCTCCCTCCTCTTTGCTGCACCGAGCCTCTTTTTTCGTCCGCCCACGGCGGCCAATGGTACACTTCGGATCCAACCACACTGTGGACGTCCTATCCGGGGCGACCACACCGTCGGCAGTAGGTTAGATACCAATACAAGCGGCACTGGCCCTGAAACCAGCGGTCCCTCTTTGCGTTGACGCTTTGACCTGGCACGAGACCTTGACAGGCTGGTCATTGCATAGTATCTGCCCGGCCGCACAGCGATCGCTGCCCCCAACTCTCCTCTGCTCCATTCCATCTATACTCTGTCGTATCGTTCCATGGTGTCCGTGCATCGTTCCCAATGCCCTACAAGTGTTTATTTATGCAGCATGACAATGACTCTATGCTGCATCGATGGCGAGCACTTGGGTCCGGCTCCTCGTTGGGGAGAGATGGCGGCAACGACCTTTTGGCGTCCGCTTGTTTGCCGAAATACGCATGCGAGAATCAATAGCCCGACTGCAGACGTCGATTTGACGAAGCCAAGGAGACGGAGGTCCTTGCCGAATGGAACCAAGCAGTTGGCATCCTCCTCGGAGAGGTATTATTACTTGGTTGATCGGACTCAGCACGAGTACTATCCACATCTACACTTGGGTACTCGAACAATGCACCTCGTGCCCTGTGAGAAAGGCGTACGGTATCAGAATAGTAGGATTACTGTATCAATGTTATAACAGCCTTCACAGAGTACGTCTTCCCGGGTACTCTATTCTTTGCACTTTGCACAGTCCGGTAATGGCCCCGTGACAGCCGTGCGAAACACTTCCGGGCTTTAGCCGCCACCGCCAGGGCACGCGTTACCCTTCTAATGAACTGTCGCCAAAGTCACGCGGTAGCGCGTTTGCTAGTGCAAGTGCAAAGTAAGTACTTACTGCAGAGCAGGCAGGCATCCACGCCACCACTCCCTACGAGGACTCTGGCCATCGCCATTTCCATATTGTACCGAATGCTGGTGCCTACAACTGCAACAGTCATCGCGACGCACGATTTCCGACGGTCCTCCAGAACGAGACAGCCATCACTTTTTCCCCAGGCGGGCCGACCGATTGATGCCATTTTATCGACCTCTCCTCTAACACTACTCGACGAATCCGCACCGGGTGTATTCCGTACGCACAATCGTGTTCCACCTCGAGGCGCTGCAAATGGTTCACGTCATTTCCTGCCTTCCACCGCTCTCGTCTTCTCGACTTCATCATATCCACGGCCCGTACGAAAGACTCATCGCAAGTTCAAGCCCCTGATGCCTCTGTTCCAGATGGACCCGAACATACAGGAGTCGGAATCCGCAGGGCGGAAGCGCTCCCATGACGAGTACGCCGGCGAATCAATGGAACAGCAGAATGCTTCCGAACCGAAGAAGCCCACCTGCGACATAATAGCACCGTCCGATTCACCCCTCCTCGCCGACGAGGGGAGGGTTTCTCCCGCAGACAAGGACCCTGCAGGACCATCCGCCGGAAGCAACCGATCAGCCTCGCCCCGGGGTGCCGTGGAGGCCGCGTGCACGTTGCAGTCAACAGAAGCACCTAAACCTGCCGTCAAGCGGAAGAAGCTGACGGCGAGCGAAAAGGACGCCGAAGCGGCAGCGAAGAAGCGGGAGCAGGAGGAGCGGACGGCGAAGCGAGAGGCGGACAAGGCCGCTCGAGCCAAGGAAAAGGCCATCAAGGAAGCGGAGAAGGTGGCCAGAGCAAGGGAGCGCGAGGAGAAGCGCAGGGTCAGGGAGGAAGCGGACAAGCTCAAGGCCGAGAAGAAGCGAAAGGGGCTGGAGGAGCAGAAGCAACAGGAGGAGAAGAGGAAGCGGGCGCAGCCGAAGCTGTCGAGCTTTTTCAAGCAACCACAGCCGCTCGCTCTGAAGAAGAAGACGCCCGAACGCGAGCCCACGACCGAATACGACAGGCGCTTCAAGGCCTTTCACCTCAGCGCCAACACGCGGTGGACGAATGCCAGCGTGCAGATGGATGAGGAAACGAGAGCGGCCAAGTGTCGTGTCCTTGACGAGTACCTCAACGGCCAGCGAGAACGGGAGAGGACGGCGTTCGACGCCGTTGAGCTCCTCTGCCTGGCGACGAAACCGCAGGCTCGAGGCCGGCTACACCATCCTGTGCGCCACATCATGGAGAGCGCGTACAGGGAAGCGGAGAAGAGCAAAAAGGGCGGAAAGCCGGCCAAGAATGCGCTGGAGCAGGCTCGGGAGAAGCTTGCGACGGTACCGATGAAGATGATTGCCTTTTCGCAGGATGTCCGACCGCCATACCTCGGAACGGTGACGTTCAAGACGTTTGCCATTGGAAGCGGAAACATGCGGAGGCTGGCGCGAAACTCGGCTCGCCGACGGCTGCCTCTGAATTATGACTACGATTCGGAGGCCGAGTGGCAGGATGACGAAGGCGAAGATGTCGATGTCGACGACGACGACGGGGAGGAGCTCGAGGACGAAGACGACATGGATGGCTTTCTCGACGATTCCGACGATGCCGGACTCGCGAAGCGCGTCTTTGTGAATTCGATGGAGCCCGAAATCACGGGCATCTGTTTCGAGGATGACCTCTGGCTCGTTCGAAACCAGAGAGTGCACGAGCACAGGATGGAGTTCCTTCACGGCAAGCACACGACCCCCTCTACCATGTGACATGGACGACGCTGACTTGAATCTAGCCGCTCTCCGGCCCAGCTGGGGCATCGATCCTTGGTCCGGCCAGTACTGGGAAACGGAGCAGACGGGCAAGCCGGTCAAGGTCGCCGCCGCCGCGGAAGCGGCGGTCAAGATGGCGCCTCCGCCAGCACCATGCAACGCATTTGCAACCCTCGGCGCAAAGACCGGGCCGGCCGCCGGCGCGAAGCTCGTCAAGTCGGAGCTCATGGACGATGTGAAGCGCGCGATACTCAACAACAAGGCGCTGTCCAAAGTAGGCATCATCGACTTTATCTTTCACCAATTCCGAGACAACGTCTCGCGTGCCGAGGTGAAGAACACGATCGAACTGGTTGCCGAGAAGACAGGGTCAGGCCGGAGCAAGGAGTGGACTCTGCGACCTGGACACGAAGTCGTTTGAGAAGGGGGACAGCAGGTGGGAGGCCAGGCCGCCGGTGATGAGTGCACGTTGGAAGGAATTTTTTAGCGTTGGCGATTCGGCGTTTTTTTCTGGCTGGCTTGATTTTGTAGCTTCGGCGCCGATGAGAAGCTCCATCCACATGGCCAGCTCCAGCACCTGGCCATGATGCGGTGCCATGTAGAGCACTAGCATTGTGCGCCAGCCCGGGCTTCAATAGATTTACGTGCCATCTCTTCATGGCACCTGATGATGAGCGAGTACAGACCCCCGTGCGATTTATGGAACGATGATGACGGCGACGGCGACGGCGTGGCTTGGAACCTGCAAGCACGGAGCGGAGTACAATGCGTATTTTCCTAGCGAGAAGGCGAGGATCATGGAACAGTGTAGGCGTGCCGAGAAGCTTTCCTCCTCTCCAACTACAACATATTATCTTGAAGTGTGTACGGATTACGGAGGACGTTGTAAGTACTAGATTGTACAGTACTGTACGGAGTATTACAAGTGCAGTATTACTCCGTACATACAGGGGGTGGCAAAAATGTCGATTCAATTTGTATGAGTAGTGCTACCAAAACTGAATCGTCACTTTTGTCAAGTGACTGTACTTACTAGGTAATTAGTATACAAGTTCTGTAGTTGGATAAACTCCTACCACTAACGCAGGGCCTAGCGTGACGATGTCTTGGTTAGTACTTTGACGTCCTGGACCTTGTGCGTAGTGGTGGGACACAGTGGGCTTACTTACAGGCGAAGCTGGACCCCCGAAATAGGCTTGATCGTGGCCAGTAGTATGGAGAACAGGGTGCTAAATATTAACTTGTACAAGTACCCCGTAACGCTATCCGTAAAAATAAATCCCAAGTACTCCGTACAGAGTACGTTTGCAGCAACCCACCAGTGCAATACATCCTTCCGCTCCACCCAACACCTTCGCTCCAGCGATAACGAACAGCACGACGATAGTCACAGACTTCGTAATTGCATCCAGCAACTTGGCAATCGCGCAAAGCTCTACGCAATCAACCCGCAACCTGGCCCGCCACATCCCCTCCCGTGCTTTCCACACTCTCGCTGCTGGCTGCGGCGTAGAGGGAGGCACGCTTGGTTCCTCTGCGGCGTCGTCCCCGACGCATACGAAGCTCCTTTCGACAGCTCGACACGAAACAATAGGCAGCGAATCCAAAGACCAAGACATGACGGTTCGGCCGAATCAGTAGTTTCGAAACCTCCGCGCTTGGCTTTGCTTCCCCGGGCGCCCTGGTTTGGCAGGGGGGCCGCACCGTCGCGTCATGCTCATCGCTGCCTGGCATGGACGATCCATGGGGAGACCCGTGGGCCACGGATGATGACAGAAATGCCGACGCCGCGGCGGCGTCATCGTCGGCATTGGCGACGGTGAGCCTCGACATGTCTGCCGAGCCGCGGCGGGCGCACTTTGCCGCCGAGGGTCTCGGCAAGAACAGCAGCAGCCCGCGGAGGACGGCGTCGGTACCGTGGAGCGCACACAGCGAGAGCGAAGATGCTTGGGGTGGCTGGGCGGCGCTGGATAGCCCCGGGTGGGGAACGCCGTCCAATCTCAGGCCGCTGGGAAGAGACGCCCCTATGACGCCGGATCCATGGCGTGCATTGGAGAGGCTGAAAGTGGTCGAGGTGGTCGCTGCGGAGCGGGGGGGAGAGAAACGAGACGACGAATCGGTCATCCGGTCAGCCCTGGACGAGGATGAGATGCCGCGCGATGGCACGGATGCGGATGCGGGGGGCGCGATGACGCCGGCGTTTGACGAGAATACGCCAGACATCTGGGCCGCAGCCGACAGGCCAGACGAAACAGAAGGGACGGCGACTCCAGCGGCGGACGAGATGGAGCCTTCAGAGGACGCCACGGCGAAGGCTACGGCAGCCGTCGGAAGCGTCGAGAGCGAAGGGCGAGAGAAGCCGAGACAAGCGCCAAAGGTCCAAAAGCTGGTGGAAATGTTTGATGGATTGTCCAAGCAAGATGCCTCGCCGAGAGACTTGCTTGCGGCGGAAAAAAAGGCAACCCGTCGAGCGAGGGCATATCGAGATGCGCTCGGCGAAGAGCCCAGCAGCACCATCACCGAGGCCCAGCAGGACGACTTGAGGCATGCCATTCTGGAGAGCTTGACGGCGGCTCCGGGTGGGGACGAGCATGGAACCGACGCGTCGAACGCCGCCGAGACGGCCGCGGTGGCGGACGACGAGACGTGCCATCGGCCGGTCTTCGAGGCGGCAGTGGACGCCGCCAAGCTGGACGAGCTCTTCCCATCAACGGCCGGCGGATCGGTGGAGCCGGAAGCGGTGCCGGATGTCATCATCGACGACTCGTTCAAGGCCATCTCCGAGCGCAAGGCCTGGTACCGCATCTCTCGGTTCGGCTCGATTCGGAAACACGACGCCGGCGACGACGACGATCACTACGTGCGAGTCGGCTGGGGAGGCTCGTCGGTCCGCGAGCAGACGCTCAACATTGTTCGCCGCTGGCTAGAGGAGGACTCGAACGGTGCCCGCACCGTGCTCGGCCGAAGGCTCAACTCCAGGAGCGCGAGCATCTTCAACTGGGATTCGGACGCTCCGCCGGTGGAAATCGGCGAGCTGCTGAAAAAGGACAAGACTCCGGACGGGCCTGCACCCCAACCGTCGGGGGCGGGGGGGAGGAGCGACATTGAATGCCGCCCGAAAAAGGTGACATTTTCCTGGAGCGAGAGCATGCCCACGACGGCAGCCTTGTCGGACTGCATGTCGTCTGCCACGCCCGAACAGGAGCCTGTCTCGCCGACTACCCACAAGCTCGCCGCCGATGCCAAGGCTGCGGTCGAGAAGCCGTTGCCGTTGCCGTTGCCGCTGCCAGGTCCACCCAGGGCTGCTGCACCTCAAGCAGCGACATTGATGATTTTCGATGCCCCAACCACGCACGTCATCCACGGAAGTGCCGATGCGGGTGAAGACGACGATGACTGGGGAGAGATGGTCTCGTCGCCCACGGCACCGGCGACCTCGATGGTCAGCATGACGGGTGCTCCTGTGAGTGGCAAGCCATCTCCGGATGGCGCTGCGGATGTCACCGAGCCAGGTCCGGATCAGCCTCGTCCCGTCGCCGCACACGATTCGCCTCCACGGCGGGCAACGTCTCATGAAGGTGACGGCAAGACGCCGAGCATCGGTTCAGATCACAGGCAAGACGGCAGCATGGATGGGTTCGAAAGGGACAGCACAAAGCCCTTGCCACCGCCGCCACCTGCGTCGCAGGCACCGACCCAAGATCGGCCGTTGGCGAATCCGACGGCGAGCGCCGCAACAGCAACGGCCACGGCAGTCGGCCGGGCGCCAAGGCCAGCCGAGGCTCCCGTACCATCGGCAGGCGACGAGGAGATTGTGGCAAGCACCTTGCGCGACCTCCCCGATCTATCCTACATGCTGCGATGACGGATCCGTTCCCGGCTCAGGCATGAGACGCGGTGGGGGGGAGAGGTTCAACGTGCGACCGTGTTCTGCTGGGCGAAATCGAGCGTTTCCCCATTACGTCGCCGAGGTTGGCAGTCGGCTTTTGTCCATGGCGGGCAAATCATTTGCCTTTGTTCCACGTTCTTCCGATTGGATGTCTCTCGCGTCGGACGTGGACCCTAAACTGCCATCACATTCTGCTCATCGAGTTGTTCACGGACAGTCCATCGACGGCTCCGGCAAGCGGGTGACGGAGCGGCACGGGCCGGCCATCCATCCGAGATCACCAAAGCGTCCCATCGGGCGGCAGGATGCCGACAGGGTCACTGTGCCGAGGCGGCTCATCATCACCAAGCGCGGTTACGATGACGATGGCTCGTGCGAAGGAGAGCCGAGGACGAGACGGCGCAGTCACGGCACGAGTCGAGGCACGAAATATTGCACGTTTACACCCACATGTAAACTCGGTGGGTGTGCAAAGTGGGTGAACCGACGATGCTTGGCTGGAGGTTGCAAGTACGGCGACTTTCTTGACTGTGTTGACAGAATGAAGGAATGGAATATTCATGCTGCATCGCCATGTTTGATGGCTTTGGTAGTTGTAAGCAGCTGCGTGTTAGGTACCTACTCACTTGTGCCTCTGTGCATGCGAACTGTCATGCCCAAGTACTGTACTATTACTTGTACATTCAGTGCCTAGTTGTTCGAGTTGGGTAATACGGAACACAGGTAATAATAATATGATGCAACAGAGAAAAGGACGACGAATCGAGGATCTTCTTGATGATGCTGTTGCCTACCACTAATAGGTGTCCTCTGTGCCTGCTTAAATAGGCGCGGATGTGGATACCGTTACGTAACCAACTACCCGGACTTTAACCCCGTTACAGGCCCGTTGGCGCGTCGGCGCGACATAATACTTGCAAGTAAGCGAGTGCATGGCTTCAGCCGATGTCGAGGGCGCATCAAGGACACCCTCCTCCTACTCCGTACGGAGTGATTAATCATTACTGCAAACATTAAAGTACATGTACAGTAGTCGTAAGCGTGCTTGCATGTGGGTGCACTGCACACAAGTACTGTAAGTACGCAGTACATGTTCATGCGAATGCTCAACGGCACACTCAACTGTACGGATACACCGTCCAAGTACGTTGTGTTTACAGCTACAAGTACTGTACTTACTGTAGCCGTAAGAGGTACTTGGGCGCAAGTACTCAGGCTGTACAGTGCATGCACGGAATACCGCTTAATGTGTACAAGTACTTGTGCTCTATTACTCAAGCGCGAGTGCATCAGCCGGCACTTGCTTGTACTAAACATGCACGTTACTTACGGTGCTGTAAGTACGTACACCTAAGTACCAAGGTGGTGCGTGGGACCGCGAGGCCCAGATAAGTACTTGTACACCGCTTGTATTACTTTACTTGGAGCCGACGTTTTGTGCAAGTGTACTTGGTCTTTGCACGGTACGGAGTAATAATGCACCATGCAAGTATGATTTATACTTGTACTCTACGGAGTACTTGTACGGTACTTACATACAACCATGTGTGCTGCAGCTCAACGTCTGTGTATTCATTACCTAACTATAGTTTGTGCTGTTATTACATCGCGAGAAAACAGGGGACCTGGTCCACCAACGTCGGATATTCAGCAAGCAACCCCCTCACTGGCAAATTAAACGATACGAGAGCTCGATCCTGCCCGCTTGCAGGTGCAGTAAATACTTGATCACTTGCACATGTACTTAGGCTCACACCGTATTGTACATGTACTGTACGGAGTACTTGTACAAGTAGGCAATAAATAGTGGTGCTTCCTTGCATGTGCCTGTGCAGCTGGAAGTACGGAGCACACTGACGGCGGACATTTATTATACTGTACTTGCTGTATGGGAGTCGGTGTACTTGAAAGTACAGTATACCTAGCCTTCAAGCTTATACTTGGCCCGCAAGAGCCATGTACAACAACTACTTACATGTAAGTACTAGGTATACAGTACAAGTACAGTAAGTAGTTGTATTAGAGGCACCTACTTATGTAGTAGGTGTACGTACAGTACGCCCACTGTGAGCACGCCTATTGTGCACATACAACTACATGCACAAGTAACGCGATCCGCGGGCCAAACTATCATCATCAACATTACCGCCCTCGATCCCGCCCATGGCACACTCATACTCCGTACAAGATCCGGACATTGTACAGGTACGGATTTCATGTGCATGTGCTTAGTTGTGCACAAGAGCTGCCGCACGTTCAATTGGATCCTGCGCACCCGCCAACCATGGCCGTGTGCAAGTACCGACATGTAAGTACTGCAAGTACCTGTACATGGGAATGGGCCTTGATCCTGCACGTCGCTCCCTGAGCACAAGTACTTGCTCTGCCCCTATTATGAGCTCGATCCTGCACGTTGGTGTCCTCGCCCCTATACCTCCCAAGTACTTATACTTACGGGGGCATGAGTGCTTGATCCTGCACGCTACGGAGTGCAGCACCATCATCTGCGCATAGGAGCTCCATCCTGCACAGTGCCTGTCAACCATACGACAGCTCCATCCTGCGCACTTCCTATTTCGGCCAACTGGACGATAGACGGATTGCGTTATTCGGCATTCTTTTTTCAAAGTACGTAAGTGCAAGTAATAATGGTTCATGTGTCGTACCAATAGAGCTGCAAACAATGGCAAGGACAATAATAGCAATGCGTCCGCTCATGACTTCTTTCTCCGTGTCCAGGCAGGACTGGGTGCGAGTATAAATAGGCTCGATTTCCCATTCGTCCCGGACCGTCCGCTCGTCGTTCCCTCTCTACAGTACACGGCAACCTTTAATCTGTCTTTCATCTCCTTTCCTTGCGAAGAAATAATCGAAATCTCTTGGGCCGAGTACGCATCAACATAGCAGCCATGAAGCTATCGATATCATTCTGCATTCTACCGCTAGCCCTTGCCGTCTCGGCCAGCCCAACACCACCAAAGAAGTGTCAATGGCTACCGAATGCATACTCCGTTACCGAATGGCTGCATAGGCCGCAACAATCATCCGTGACGTGGTGCAGGTAGACGAATAACTGGGCGCAGCCCTCTCCTTTCTCTCAACCCTTGCTCCTGCTCGTCATACGTCATGGGCAACGGTAGACACCTACACGTACAACGGCCGAGTGCCATAATAAGTCCAGCAATGCACTCGGCACAACAACCGGTCACTTGGACGAAAATAAAACAAAACAAAATCCAAACATCAGTCTGCAGCTGGCGGATCATATAATGTCGAAGGGTGGTCCGAGTGGAAGCGAGCTATGGTCGTCGGGTCACCAGCATATCATTTGGGCCCGAACTTCCCATTGCATGCACTTGCTCCGAGCGCATAACCCAATACAATCACTACCTAATTATCCTAATTATAGTAATATTTATTGTTTGCCCGAAATGCTGTACAGTATATACTAGTACGGCAATACTTACATGTTGTTACAGGCAGAGCCTAGTCTTGAAGTATTTATTACCTAAATTATTGCACGCTCAGGCACAAAACGTTGTACTGTACATACCATCCATGTACCCTGGACTTGGCATGCAAATGTCCTTTCAGTACGGAGTACGGAGTAGTAATAATAATTACTCCGTACGCTGTATTTCGTACCCTGTACAGTGCCACGGAACGTAATACAAGCACCGTACAGTACAGTACTGTGCATGTGCCAATGCCTTCTCCTAGGAATCTTCCCTCCCTACCAACCCATAGCTGCTGAGACGAGCACTGTACAGACTTGACAGTAATACATGCATGGCACCTCTAGAAACTGCCGTTTAAAGGAGGCCTCTGGGAACTGCCGTTCCTAATGGTCGTATGTAGGGGCTGTAGTAGGCTGCCTACTAGAGTGTTTCTTCCTAGGTATCCTCTCTGGTTTAATTTTCTGGATCCTTTGACGATTTCTGGATATAATTGCACCAAAGTTACGTAAATTGGCTTCTGTTTGGCCAAGTTGTGTATATTTAATTGAAGATAATCGTAATGTCGTGATTGTATTAGGAAGGGAGGACGCGAAGCGCGATGCGCGCGTTTTTTTGACAGACTTTTGACCCCGCACTGTTAGTAACTAGTTGTATTAGAGGTACGTATGGTAGGGTGGCAAAAATATCGATTCAATTTGTACGAGTAGCACCACCAAAGCTGAATCGTCACTTTTGTCGAGTCACTGCAGTAAGTACAAGCAAATAAGTGCACAGTACAGTACTTGCGAGCACGCCTATTTGTGCATGTACAAGTACAGTACATGCACAAGTACATGCACAAGTACATGCACAAGTAACCCGATCTGCGGGCCAAACCAAGCATCATCATCAACATAACCGCCCTCGATCCCGCCCGTAGGATATTCATACATGAGCCGGACATTGTACGGTTACGGTACTCATGTAGTAGTCGTGACGTTCAATTGGATCCTGATCGGGCCATCCATAACCGTGTACAAGTACCGGCAAGTGCTGCAAGTACTTGAACGGACCTTGATCTTGCACGTCGCTCCATGAGCACAAGTAATCAATATTACTTACTCTGCCCCTATAGTGAGCTCGGTCCTGCACGTTGCGATACCCAGTGTTCTCGCCCCTATACTTCCCAAGTAAGTACGGGGGGCATGAGTGCTTGATGCTGCACGCTACGGAGCGCAGTCGATACCATCATCTGCGCATACGAGTTGCATCATGCACAGTACCCATCAACTATACGACAGCTCCATTCTGCGCACGTCCTCTTTCGGCCAGCTGATTGCGTTATACGGGATTCTTTTTTCCCGAGTACGTAAGTACTCAAGTGCGAGGAATGGTTCATGTGCTCTACCAATAGGACTGCAAACAATAGAAAGGACAATGATAGCAATACGTCCGCTCATGACTTCCTTCATTCTCCATATCCTGTACAGTATATCCAGGCAGTACTGGGTGCGAGTATAAAGGGGCTCGTTTCCCATTCGTCCCGGACCGTCCGCTCGTCGTTCCCTCTATACACGGCAACCTTTAACCTGTCTTTCATCTCCTTTCCTTACGGGAAAAAAAAAGAATAAAGTCTCTCGGGGCGGGTACGCATTGATATAGCAACCACGAAGATGTCGATATCATTCTGGATTCTACCGCTAGCCCTTGCCGTTTCGGCCAGCCCAATACCACCAAAGAAGTGTCTGTCGCTGACGGATATACTCGCCATTGCCGACTCTTTTCACGGGCGGCAACAATCATCCATACCGTGGTGCAAGCATCCGTAGACGATCATCTAGGGGCAGCCCCCTCCTTTCTCTCAACCTTTGCTCCTGCTCGTCATGCGACATAGATGACGGTATACACCTACACGCACAACGGCCGAGCGACATTATATATTCAGCAATGCACTCGGCGGTTACTTGGACGAAAATTGAAATGAAATAAATCCAACCATCAATCTGCAGCTGCCGCATTATACAGCGTCGAAGGGTGGCTCCGAGTGGGCTCCGAGTGGAAGCGAGCCATGGTCGGTCGCCATCATGTCATTTGGGCCCGAATTTCCCATTACTTGCATGTTACAATTGCGTTACACTTGCTCCGGACGGAGCACAGCGCGCCCAGTACCATTATCCTAATGATAGCAATCTTCATTGTTTTCTCGAAATACGGAGTACAGTACAAGTACAAGTATCCGTACGGTAATGCATGTTATTACAGCACAGGCAGAACCTAGTCTTGAAGCATCCGTTACCCGAATTTTTGCACGCTCAAGCACAAATACAGTCCATGCACAGAGTACTCCGTACTTGACATGCAAATGTCCTTTCAATAATGACACTCCGTACAGTACTCTGTATTTCATACCCTGTAATCATTACAGTACTGGGTACGTAATACACGTGCCGAACGAGTACTTGTAATAATACCGAGTCCCTGCATGTGTCAATGCCTTCCCCTAGGAGGCTTCCCTCCCTACCGGCCCAGGCAAGTATAGCTACCGACACGAGCACTGTACTGTGCTTGCTCCGTACGCGCGGCATGGAATATGCACAAGTATTACTTTCTAACAAGGCGACAAATCGGTGCGCCGTTCCTTCTCAAAGGCCATTCCAGCCTCCGCGACGGCGGGGAGGAAACCCGCAGCACCATTATTCCGAGGTGACGTATCCCACATCGGATCGTCACGTCTGGCCTCTGCATGTGACGGAAATATTCTCCAACCGAACGTGGCACTATTCGGCATGCCAGTCGTGCTCCGCCGATCGATCCAGTTCGTCTCCCTGTTCAAAGGCCGCATCCTCGGTGCTCTTCCTTGGTGGCTGCACGAAGAAGAGCGCGGCGAGGGCGACGCTGCAGAGCGATGCAACGTAAAGCCAAGGCAGGCCCGTGTACAAGCCTTTTCTGCGCAGTCCTTGGTCGAAGAACCAGGCGAGAGCGGGCCCCCCGACGAAGCCCCCCAGCACCTCGACGATGCCGATCAAGGCGTACAGCCTCGACGTGTGCCGGCCGTCGACGTGATGCGAGACGGTGGCGCGGGCGAGGGGGCTGTCGGCGGCGCCAAAGGTGCCGATGAAGAGGCCGAACAGGAAAATGCCAACGTGCCGGCTGAAGGCTTCGATGAGGGCGCCGACGATGATGATGAGGGTCGAGACCTGGGTCAGGAAGAGGTCCTTGCCGAAGACGGTGAATCGGAAGCGCGGCGACATGAGCACCCGCGACAGCTTGGGCAGGGCGACGAGGACGACGAGGTTCAGGATGCCCAGAGGGGATAGCAGGAGACTCGTCTCGGCCAGCGTCCAGCCAAAGTGCTTGCTCACGTACTGCACCAAGGTCGAGGTGTAGGCGGTAAAGCGTGCGCTCTGGAAGAGGAAGGTGACGAGGATCAGCGGGATGTTGACGTTCCTCATCATGCCGAGGGAGCGGACGAGGTCCCCGAGACCATCGGCAACGGCGCTCCTCCAATCGTCGAGAGGCCGGTCTAGCTTCGACCGGGTCGGCAACGTCTCGGGGATGAAGAAGAAGATGCAGAGCATAAAGGGCGTCACGGCCATGACGACGTAGATGGGCACCCACGGCCCGTGCCTTTCCATGAGAAGGCCGGCGAGCAGCGGGCCGACGAGGCCGCCGGCCGTCGCGCCAAAGGTGAGGTAGAGGAAGCTCGCGGCCCTGCGAGGCGGGAAAACGGGGGGAGGCCTGTCAGGACGGGGCAGCGCCGCGGGCGGTGGGGGGGAGGGGAGTGGATGCTCACTTTTGCTCGTCCGCGCTCACGTCGGCGGCCATGGCGTAGAGGGTGGCGAGCAAGACAGGAACGCCGCCGCCGAGCAGCAAGAAGAGGGAGGCGGTCATGAGCAGGTACGGGTTCTCACGGACCTGCGTCCGCCACAGGCTGAACATCAAGGGCGAGAAGGCGAAGGAGGTGGCGAGGCCGAGATAGGCCAGGACGGCCGTCGGCTTTCGACCGAGCCGGTCGGCGAGCAAGCCGTAGGGGTAGGCGACAAGGAGAGCTGCCGCTCGTTTGCGTCGTCAGTCATCGTCCGTCCGCAAATCGTCGGCGGGGAGGGGGGGGGGGGTCGCAGGGGTGCCGTGGGGCGATGGCAACGTCAACGGCAACGGCCACGCAACCCAACCCAACCCAACCAACCCAACGCACCCCCGAGGTCGTCGTACTCATCATCGAGTTGAAGAGGCCCAGCCAGCCGAGCAGGTAGGCGAGGCGCGACTGGACCTCGTCGCCCTTGCATCGCCTCTCGTCCATCAACTCCGGGCTGGAGTCGTCGTAGTAGGCGTGGCAGACGGCATCCTCGATGAGGCGGTAGAGGGGGATGAGCATCAGCATGCCGCTCGCCGTGATGCAAAACTTGACCGTCGCGGCGAGGAGGACGATGGTGCTGCCGGACCGGGCCTGCCAGGGCTTGGCCTCGACGACCCTCCAGGGCGACGTTGGGCCTCGAAGCCGACCCCAAGACGCGGCCTCCTCGGCCCAGACATTGTCTCGACGGCCGCTCTCGTCGAGCAGCGGCGCATCTTCGTCTTCGACTTCATCGATTTCCTCGTCGAGTTCGACGGCAGACATTGCGGCGCTGGGGTGGCGATGCTGGCGCGCAGGAAGCTGCGAGGAGGACGGTTGCCCTGCTGCCCCGTTAGTCATCGAGACTGGATGGGGATGCCCCACCAACCAGAGCGAGACGATTACAGTACAGTAATATTATTACTTGCTCGTGCAGCTCCATGTAAAGTCTACATGTAATACAAGTACGGATATCAGTGCGGAGCAAATACTCCGTGCATCTCTCGGCAGTTATGCGGCACCGCAGCGATCGGGTTTGTATTCGTTATCATCATGGCAATTCATCGTCAGCTGCGACAGGCCCATTCGTAGTCGGTGCCTGGAGGTGCCGAGACTCTTGGGAGGATGGCCGACATCACTCGCATCACATCATGACTACGGAGTACGTACATGTTCAATTCGAGGCAACAGCCGCTAACATGACGTCTGCGGACGGAGCATAAGTAGAGGGCTTGCCATCGCAACGAGGGCCGATTCAATTGCAGAAAGCGTCTCACACCTTGGGCATCCGTTCGTTTGTTCTACCGTTCACGTTTACCTTTCCCGTCTAGTTACATGTATGGAGTATTACTGTACTTGCAGTACTTGTCCAGAGTATAATGCACCATCACACCCTCGGCATTTCGTCGGCATTTCGTCGGCATCTCTATTAAGCAGAGGAGAGGGGATTCAGCCAGGTCGGATTGCATCATCATCGGCGATCAAGTCCGCAACAGAGCTCGTAAGAGGGCAAGTACAGCTGAAAAAAACATGGCCCGCTACTTTGTATAAGAGCATAGGTGTGTAATGAGCTAGAAAGAAATCAGCAAGCCTACAAGTACAAGTACGTCAGTAGTCGGTGCGTGAAGTGTGCGACGTGGGACGAACGACAGACAACTACTTAAGTACTTACTTAATTAAGTACAGTAAGTAGCATGTACTTTATTAAACTCGGAATGTCGGCACATTGGCCGTTCGCCCCGCTCCCCGCCGTTCCATCGTGACCCGCTCATGAAAAAAGGCTCATAGGGCACCTGAGTCCGTCGTTTCTTCAACGAATTCGCTGGTTTCGTGGTCTAGTTGGTCATGATTTCTCGCTAACACCGAGAAGGTCCCCGGTTCGAGCCCGGGCGAAACCACGTGCCATTCTTTTTTTCCTCTCTGCACACCGTGATTCGCAGGAGACTCTACGAAATTGATGGAGGGGTTGGCGTTATTACAAGCACCATACCATAACAAGCAGCGAACCAATTCGGCCACGTTCGACCGAACTGAGCGAGACACCGAAGGGGGAGCCTACCCATTTTTGCACGGCGTTTGGCGAGCCATGAGCCATGATGAACCAAGGCTGTGTGTCTACGACTGGCAACGGTTCATGGCGACGGGCGCCTTCATGTCAATGCAGCACTGTCCGCCTTCAGTGCCGCCCACCCACGAGAAATGCGTGCAAGAGTAATCCGCGCAGGTGCTTTACTGTACTTTCAGTATGTAGGACGGCGGAGTCAATACTCTTTCCCCACAAGGAGCCATACTGTACAGTACTTAGTGTCAGGACACAACTTGTGGGTAGCAAGTGCTGTACATGGACTTTCTTGTACGGTACTATCCGCGTCCGGTGATGCCCACCAAGAAATGCATGCAAGTATTACTGTACTTACATGTAGGTCAACGGAGACAACAATACTCCTGCCCCATAGCAACGGTGACCTAGTGTCCGACGATTTCTTGTGGGTATTACTGTACCTGGTAGTTACGTTCAAGAGGTAATGGTTGCACTCCCGTACTCCGTACAGTGAGGAGGTTTGGTGCTAGCCGCTGGGGCGCTGCGGACTGAGGAGCCGTAGAGGAGCCTCTTCCTTCCCTCATGTCAAGTATGGGGACGGCCTACACACATGACCATATATGTGGTATGTTGCCTACTGTGCTCCTTGACGTCAGCGTACACATACTTGTAAGTAATAATTAGCTGGGCTGGGTATTCTCTGTGCCGGGCCGGCGCACTCGGAGTGGTTCCGGGCGCTACATGCTCAACATATAGTGTGCTGCGCACTTGTAGTTGGAAGTACTGCAAATGGGCTCCGTGCTTCGTACAGTAGTACTCTTACTACATGCAGCACTACATTGGAGCAAATGTAGCACATCGCACAAGGGCAGCTGCACGAATGCTTGGTCGTGGACGGCATTTCCTTCGCGAACAAAATGGCCAGAGGTCCTCAATGCAAGTACTTCTCCGCCATCGGCAGTCCCCCCGCTCGCTCAGTGCATGTCGCCATCAGGCAACAATGCACTGTTAAAGGGGGCAACAGCGCCGTTGGGGGGCCTGTCTGCCTGCCAAGTTCTACTATTATCCCATCTCCCCCCGCTCGGCCACACCACCTTCCGCTCCCGATGACGTTGCTCCTCGTCGGTTCTCCTGCTCACCCGTTCACCAATTCACCACCCACCAGAGGCCACGCACCACTCACCATCCAGCACCACACACCATCCATCCGGCATCATTCACCACAACCACCGACCATCTTGAAACCGACCAACCAGCAACCACCGGCGACACGGCCAGCGACGCACGCCGAATCCCGAGATACCTCCACGGCCAGCCTTCGACGATCGACGCAAACTCATCCCGGCCGTCACCTGTCTTCCTCGTGGCGTCGAGAAGCAGCCAGTGGCAAACCTCGACGGCCCTGACTACCGGGACGTGGTCAGCACCACTGCAGGCGCCGCCGTCGAGCCCGAGCCCGTGTGAGGTCACTATGATGGAAACTTCCGCCCTTCCCCTCTTCCCCCCCCCCCCCCCCCGTCCAATGCCGAACTCTCTGCGAGCGAACACGTACACGCTGCTCGCAGTGCGTCCGTGTCACGAGCTCGCTCACCGTGGACGAATCGTTGGCGATGCACGAGAGAGGGGTCGACGCCCCGATGGCCTTTGTCGTCGGAATGTCGCGTCGCCAGACGAGTGCGAGAGAAGCTGAGGCATATATAGCAGCCACGGGCGCCGTTGATCTGACGATGCGTTGCGAGACGCTTCCACTTGCCTCCCCCTCGCCCGTGCATTCGTCCCCCTTCCTCTCCCGTCGTCGTGACACCTAGTCTCCCACCCCCTCTGCAGATACACGCACAGGCAAACATCCAACCTCCCTACGCACCATTTACGCTGCCCCTCCGCCGAAGCTCCCCCGCATCCACTTCGATACGTCGCCTAGGCCATAATTCCCACCCTCTGTCCTGTTCCGCCCCGTCCCGTTCCATCCCTTTCCGTGCCGTTCCGCGAAAATGGTAATATCTTTCTGCCCCATCTCTCCCTACCTGCCTCATACCCACGACGCTGACAACCGTGGCGTACCAAGGTCAAGGTTCTGTGCGTCCTTTACGATGGCGGCGAGCACGCCATGAAAGCCTGTTTCGGCGACAAGGACACCAAGAAGGTATTAATCGTCTCCTCCAACCCCCTCTCACCAGCATTGCCCCGCCGCCCCCTCTACTCTTTCCCGCTTGCCGATAATCGACGCTCTGGCTGCACCCTGCCGGCGTGGGAGGAGAATTGCATGCGAAATACGGGGAGCGCAAGGGACTACCTGGGCTGCATCGTTCCCAGAGGGTCATGACACACGCTGACACGCGTCGTCCTTTCATCCAAATATAGCCCGAGCCCCTCCTTGGCACTATCCAGGGCGAACTTGGTCTACGGGCCTGGCTCGAGAGCCAGGGCCACACCCTTGTCACCACCTCGGACAAGGAGGGAGCAAACTCCAAGTTTGACCAGGAGCTCGTCGACGCCGAAGTCATCATCACTACCCC
The DNA here is from genome assembly GCF_001625195.1 of Drechmeria coniospora. Classification (NCBI taxonomy): domain Eukaryota; kingdom Fungi; phylum Ascomycota; class Sordariomycetes; order Hypocreales; family Ophiocordycipitaceae; genus Drechmeria; species Drechmeria coniospora. The sequence goes on along the minus strand of NC_054389.1, from coordinate 10,250,759 downwards.
GTACGTCACCCCATCGCCATCCTCTCCCCTGTGCCCCATCCGAGCGAGGCACGGAAAGCCAGACGAGACTCTGACTCCCGCCCGCCAGCTTCCACCCCGGCTATCTCAACGCCGAGCGTCTCGCCAAGGCCAAGAAGCTCAAGCTCGCCATCACCGCCGGCATCGGCTCCGACCATGTCGACCTCAACGCCGCGAACAAGACCAACGGCGGCGTCACCGTCGCCGAGGTCACCGGGAGCAACGTCGTCTCCGTCGCCGAGCATGTCGTCATGACCATCCTTGTCCTCCTCCGCAACTTTGTTCCCGCTCACGAGCAGATCGAGCGCGGCGACTGGCAGGTCGCCTCCGTCGCCAACAACGAGTATGATCTCGCCAAGAAGGTCGTCGGTACCGTTGGTGCCGGCCGTATTGGAGAGCGTGTCCTGAGGCGCCTCGCACCCTTCGAGTGTGCCGAGCTCCGTTACTTTGATTACCAGCCCATGCCCGACGATGCGGTTAAAGCTACGAAATGCGTCCGTTATGAGAACCTCGAGGAGATGTTGAAAGGTTGCGATATTGTCACCATCAACTGTCCGTTGCACGAGAAGACGAAAGGGTTGTTCAACAAGGAACTGATCTCCAAGATGAAACCGGGTACGTCCGCCCACACGAGCCTGCCATCTTTCACGGGGCTGACATTGAGGTCTAGGATCCTACCTCATCAACACCGCCCGCGGAGGCATTGTTGTCAAGGAAGATGTCGCCGAAATGCTCAAGTCTGGCCACCTCGCCGGCTACGGCGGCGACGTCTGGTTCCCACAACCTGCTCCGAGGGATCATCCTCTGCGAACGGCCAAGAACATCTATGGCGGCGGCAACGCCATGGTTCCTCACATGTCCGGCACCTCGATCGATGCGCAAGAACGCTACGCCAACGGCACCAGGCTTATTCTCGAGAGCTATCTCTCTGGCAAGCACGACTATCGGCCCGAAGACCTGATCGTTCACAATGGCGACTACGCCACCAAGGCATATGGACAGCGAAAGTGAGCTGAAAGCGGGGCCCCAAGCACAGGAAGTAAACGTGGTGTGGTTGGCCACGAATCCCATCACGTTGCTCTGGTTCTGCCCTGCCGTCGATGTTCTTGTCCATTTTTGTAGCTTCAATCCAGTCGCAGTGATTTTCGTCCATGGTGCAATCAATGTGTTCTATGGCCGAAACTCCTACCCGTGATCGTCGTTGAACGCGCTTCGCTTCGCCCCCTCACGCGAGGTGGTTCCAGACGTCGTCTTGGCCTGGTGAAACGTGCGGCACCACGGCAGGTTCATCAGACTGATTCCGCGAATTTGCTCGCGACACTTGCTCTCCGCACGGTTGCGACCGCGGTGCTGGGCCGGATTGTCTACGACGAAGGTCTCCTTCGCTGGGAAAAAAAGGGCGGCCGCGACTACGAATATTGCTGTTTGGTTAATGGAAACATCAGCTAGAACACAGAGGTAAGGGACGAAACACAATGCCATTAGAGAGGGTCCGGCGCATAAGTAGAGGTCCAACTCCGTGACCGGGCCGAGAAATCGGAAAATTCGCGGGGGAAATCACTGGAGCCGGGCAAAAACCTCAACTCCGATACGGAAGCTTATAAGTGGGGAGGATGAAAGAAGCAGGGAGGCTGAAGAGTGGACCATATGACCAAATCTCGGACTGTGTTCATTTATGTACTGAGAAGTCCCGTCTGCGCTAAAATTACTAGTAGACATATCAAGCAACTTTTCAGCAAATGTTAGTAGGAAGCTGAGTCGGGGGCGAACAATGTGTATGTCGGCTTTTGTATGATTTTCCGCTTAGCTTACTACTTGGCGATGCATACATATACTATATTATTGGAGGAGTTGGTACATACGACCATAGGTAGTGGAAAATACTGGATCCCGTCTGCTCTCCACACGTCAAGCCACTAACCGGCAGATTAGTAGTTGAGTCGGTGACGATCAGCGAACACCGGCTGTTGTATGTTTTTTTTTGCCATCTTCTTACTACTATGTATGTATGTAAGATCTAAGTCGCAAGTGGTATTGTTAAACGCCATCCAGAACGAAGGTTCGCCTTGTGCATCCTGTCTGTTGTGATCAAGTTGCCCATTCTGCAACATGCCGTCTATTTCTATGCCCGTCCACACATGTCAGTGCCGTTGATATGTCTGGTAGCGTCATCTCTTGCCTGACTCCGGAATAGGGACCAACGCACAAGGGCGCGTCGGGGGTAGAACCCAAGCTACTGGTCTTGCGGCCTTCAAGCGTATGGAAATGTTGCGCAAGTTCGGCTGTGTTGGATCCAAGCCATAGGTACATCTCTTCTTGAATATTTGTCTTGCTCTCCCGGTTGCTGTGTTCCAAGCCGGCGGATACATTCTGCATGGCTGTATCTCTTCTGTTTTCAGGTTGTGTCATGCTCATGATGTCATCTTTCGTCAAGGATGAGTGACCATAACCAAGGGCCAAGAATTGCCTCTACTTGAGCTGAATCCACTTCCAGGCCGAATGTGTGTATCTACGGTTGGCTTCATGGCCACCTTATCTCCTGCTCACGTATCTGATTGTTGTTCTTGCTGCCGTGTGGTCGCGATGCGTTGATCCCGAGAATGATGGCTCTGTACGTGCGGCTTCGGTCAGCGCTATATCACCATCACCAAGTACCCCATCATTCATACCTGCACAGGCGCTGATCCCCCCGCCGACGTTGCCGCCCAGCAGCTGCGTTTGTCCAACGCAGCACTGTTTCATCATGCGCCCACGTTGGCAGCCATCTGCAGGTTGCCGACGGCCCCTTGTTCCACATCCAACACAGCCTCGGTCCACCGTTCTCCGTTGCACACATGGCTGGCCAGGCCGTCGCCCGGCGCGTGGTTCATGAGACAAGGAAGGCTGTTCTGGTGCAATGGCGCATTTCAAATTCCGTTGTCCAGATCCGTCTGCGCAAAAACTGCGGGCACAGGGTTGCATGAACAAGAAGGATACCTGGAATTCATGAGCTGGCCTGTCTCCATGACATGCTCGTCGGTCTCCCATGGATATACAAGAAAATGATAGACGTCGTGATCCCATCACGCCCACGCTGTCACGGCCGAGCATGCCCAACGCTTGCCCATCCAGAATGCCCACACGCGGCGCCCGAGGAACGTGCGGGGGGCTCGGTCATCTCCAGAACTTCCACCACTTCTTCTCGCCCGGATCCACTGCCTTCCTCGAAGCCTGATCCCGGCCCCTCGTTCTCCAAAAGTAGACGGGAATTCCGGCGGCGACGAATGCCACGACGATCAAGGTCTGCAACGGCTGGGCAAACACGGCCCGGCTGAGAAGGAACAGGCTCACGCAGCAGAAAATGATGGGTGTCGTGATCCACGTCTTGTACGGCCGCTCCAGGTATGGCTCCTTGACCCGCAGGATGATGAGGCCGAGGACTGTGACAAAGTAGAAGGTGTAGCCGGCGACGCCGTAAAAGGTGACGAGGGTCGAGAACTCGCCGGCGATGCAGTAGCCCATGGTGAGGACGCCGTTGAGGGTGAGGGCGTACACGGGTGTGTAGAACATGCCCATGTCGTCGTCGCCGAAGCATCTGTGCAGCTTCTTGGAAAACCAACTGCGCGTACGCACGGTCGAGTGACCTTCGTCGTCGCCTCCAACGCCGATGCGGCCGAACAAGCTCGGTATGTAGGCCTCCTTGCCCGCGACGTAGACCAGCCGGCCCGCCGTGAAGGTGGAGGAGTTGAGGGCGCCGAAGCAGCTGGCGCTGACCAGCAAGGCGATCACCAAGGCTCCGACGGTCCCGAACACCTTGGAGCCGAACATGACGGCGACGGTGTTGGAGCTGTTCATCACCTCGATGTCGAGGACGAAAAAGTAGGCCATGTTGGCCAGCACATACGACACGATGACGAGCGGCATGGCCGTGTGTATCACCCGCGGCAGGTCTCGGCTGGCGTTGCGAAACTCGCCGACGACGTAGTTGGTCTGCGCACCCAGGTTAGCCCGCCTGCGCGTTGCTCGCCTCCACGACGCGACGCCGCCGTCACCGCACTCACATTGTCCCAGCCGTCAAACGCCCACAAGCCGCCGTAGAGGGCGACGGCCCAGTTGGACAAGTCGGACGACGTATTCTCGAACCAGTTTTTCTTCTTCCACTCCGTCTGGCCGTTGCTCTCGACCGTATATCCCGTGATCGCGACGACGATGCCCGTGATGGTAACGCCGAGCAAGGCCACAAACTTCAAAACCATGAGTAAATCGTTGACCCGCGTGCCCACCCGCGTCGACACGCAGTTCAGAAACGTCACGACGGCGATGCCGAGCATGGCGACAGACTTGCTGACCCACGGGTTGATCGTCTCGGCCTCGGCGCCGATGAGGGCCCGGACAAAGTACTCGCCCATGATGATGGAGATGATGGCCGAGCTCCCCGGCTTCAGCACCAGGACGGCCGTCCAGGTGAAGAGGAATCCGGCAATCTCGCCGAACGTCTTTGCCAGGTAGACCTGCGCACCGCCGTTGAGTGGTATGGCGCCCCCGAGCTCGGCGTAGGACGCGGCGCCCGTCCAGGCGAGGACGCCGGAGACGACCCAGACCACCAACGAAGCCCCGGCGGATCCAACCTTGGAGCTCACCTGGCTGGGCGAAGAGAATATGCCCGAGCCGATGATCAAGCCGACGATGAGCGACAGCCCATTCAGGTACGTCAACGTCTTGCGCTTCTCCAACGATTCGCCTCCCAGCCCGCCGGCCGGTCGCGTGGCCGTCGTCGCTTCCCCGATCGGCGCATAGCCACCCGCTCCCGTCGTCGAGCTCAAGGGAAACATGCTTCCGGCAAAGTCAAAGGCCGAGGAGACCGAGTAGGACCGGTCCTGCATCTGCCCCGTCGCGGGATTCCCATCGTCGAGGGGGTCTTCCTCCTCCACCAGCGATAGCCTGCGCGAGGATGAGATGCTCTGTCGCGACGACACATCCGACTCGGCGCCGTCGTTGAACATGCTCGAGCTCGCCAGGGACGCAAGCTCGAGAGAGTCACGCGACGTCGGCTGCATGCCGCCTAGGGGGGGCATTGCGAAGGCTACGCAGCTTGTCGAGGTGAGAGCGAGGTGGAAGTGGCGAAATTACGTTGTCGCAGGTGAGTGATTCCGCATCTAGTGACGACAGCCCATAGCGAAGAACACGTATCTTGGCCTTGCGGGTAGAAGTAAAGTAGTCGAGGGGGAACGACGACGGTGTCAAGCTCGCGTGACGTCGGAGGGGTATCGTATCGGTCGGTAGGGGTGCGCGTTGGAAAAATGCAGCGCTCGGTGCTGATGAACCCTCTGCCCGAGCCACGGTCAAGTGAATTACACAAAACAACTTGGCACGACGACCATGGAGCGGAAAACAATAAAGCTGGCTGGTGTTTGGAGTCGATGAGGGGGATGGTGTCGAGATCCAAGCCAGGTTAGCTCCGGTTCGAGCTTCTGGGTCGAGGGACACCCCCCCCCCCCCTTTCTCCCCATTGGCTAGACATAGACAGTACGCATCCGAAACAAGCACTGTCCAGCTTAGGTAATCAGGCCAGGCCAACCGCGCTGGCGTCGCCCTGGCTAGGTGAGTGATTGCCCGCTTCAAGCAAGTTCCCATGTGCGCTGAGTTGACGAGCCTCGTGCGATGCCTTCAGACGACTACACCGCCGTCGGCGGCGGTGGCGCGCTGAGGATGAAGGGCGCCAAGGTGCAGAAGAAGAAGAAGAAGAAGGACAAGAGCGCCCTCGGCAAGGGTCTCCTCGACTCCGCAGAAAAAGCCATGGTTAAGCAAGGCGATGGCAAGAGCGACAAGAGGCCAACAAGCGAGGACAGAGAGGCAGACGAGGATGATTGCGCTGCGCCCGTTCCTCAAAAAACGGAATCCGAACGTCGGTACGAAGAGGTGAAGAGGAAGCGCGTGAGTCTGCGTGGCCGACGACAGTTGGTCCGAACTGCTGACCTGTCCGCAGCTCCTCGACATGACCAAAAGCTCCGGCTCGCGGCCCGAACTTCTCAAGACGCATAAAGAACGGGTCGAACAGCTGAATACGTATCTTTCGAAATTGAGCGAGCACCACGACATGCCCAAGATCGGGCCTGGCTAGCGAGGCAACGGCATGCGAAGCAAGGGCAAGGCCGATATGAATATTGAGAATGCGGGACGGAGTTGCAGGCGCCTGAATATACCCTCAGTTTCATACCATATATTTTTCTCTTCTCTTCCACGGACTACCAGGTACCCCTCGGTGCAAACGATTGATGAACCATGGACTCCATGGTAGTCAATCCTGTGTTACGAATATCCCCCCCCCCCCTCCCGGAGGCTCTGTCCAAAAGCACTCGCGCAAGGCCAGGTACAATACCTGAGGAATGGCCAGGTTCGGACAGTCGAGGAGAACAGATGGACTAGACATTGGTCTGGTCAGCGTACTTGGTATCGCCTTCGCTGTTGGTACAAAGATGATCCGATTTTCACAGGCATCGTAACGCCATCTTTACCGACAGCCTGGTGGCCGTTTCGAAGGCGGAAAAACTGCCGTATGAAGTCGCCTATACAACTATATTTCTGCAAACCCACGATCAAAGTTTGTGCAGTATTCACATCAGCATCTGTACTTTAATGAGTCCTTGTCAAGGTGGATCTGGTATGTTTGGTGCTGGTGCTATAATTCGTCACTGGAAAACATGGAAAATACTGCATGCTTAAGTACATGTAGTTGTAAGTACAGGAGGTGTACGGAGTACGTGTCTGCGTCAGTGAAGAACGCTTGGCATGCCAATAATCATGCAAGCCAGTTTGATTGCGGATGAACGCATCAACAAGTTTGCATTCAGATCATGATTGTTTGGGGGCTTCGGAACTCGGTCGATCGGAATAGTGCATTTCTGTTGAATCGTAGAATGATCAAGCTTGGATTTAACAATTTTGCCTTGGCCACCGCAAGGTAAAATGACATGCTTCCCCTTGCAGTTTCATTCCTTCACAGTACAAGTATGTATGCGATCCTGATTCAATTGATGCTGTACGGAGTATGTACAAGTATGTTCTGACCTTTCCAACCACCGAACGACAAGCGCACCTTTTGAAATCACGACAAATGAATCACTGGCTACCTTGTGTGCAAAAACTATTCACATTTTTTTTTGAGCTCGGGCAGAATTCGCTCGCCCTTACGAGTTCGGAGGATTTCCAGTCAGAGGAGCACCTACCCGGGATAGCCCTACCCTGCCCTACTCCACAGGGTGAATAGGAACATAGTGGTAAATTACGGCGTTTCTGTCATCCAACAGGCGAGTTCGCCTGCGGTGAGATGGCCGAGTTGGTTATGGCGTCAGGTTAAGGTCACATCCTTAGCACCAGTTTCCTGATGGAGCAATCCTCCTGGGTTCGAGTCCCAGTCTCATCAATCTTCTTTTTTTGCCATTTCATCTCTTCTCCCTGTCACCTGTTCCCTCCTTTTTGCATGATACTGTCTCCACCAGGTGGAGGTGGGGTGGGCCCTCCATATGTTGGCAAGGAACGTACGTAAGTAATACAAGTGCAAGTACTTACCAAATAGTACGGAGTAAGTTAGTACTAACGAAGCGGAGTACTCCGTAGTGGATGCTGCGAACTATTGTTGACTATTAATACTCCGCAATAGTAAGTGACAACTACTGTAAGTACATATTGTGTACTATGCTGCAATAGAGTTTTGCTGTATTTACGCCTACTTATTCCGTACAGAGTACTGATACTCAACATGTACATGTACGTACACACTGTTACATCTACCTACTTAAGTAAGTATGCGAATGCGCAAGTGTACATACAACGTACATGACTTGCGTACAGTACAGTAGGGATCCCATCGGAGTCTTGAATCTTGCCCTTTCATCTCCTACCCTTGAAACCAAAAATGGACTTCAAAACGACGACGGTAGTAGTAGTATTATTTGTGATCGTAGATGCGATAATACACTCTGTCTGCTCCATTATTAATACCCCATATCCCCATATCAATCAAGCTCCCTGAAATCATTACGCCAAGCGTCCGTGGCCTGGCCCATCTGAAGTTCCCCTGGGTTTGCGATCTACCAAGTAGACCAAGAACCAGTTTGATGTTGAGCATGCATGAAGGCCTGTTTCATCGTCCATGCCATGCCGATAGGGAGCCTGGAGTAACCGAGACGGAAAAGCAGGCTGCGCAGGCGGCTACATCACCATGACCTCCACCTATGAAAGTATGACACCGGCCACCAGAGCTCCAGCGAATGCAGCGACAGCGAGCGAGATGCCGCCTCGCTTGGAAGCACCGCTCTGGAGATCCGGATTGGATCCCTGGGAAGTCGTGGTCGCCGTAGCCTTGGGCACAACGGCAACCCAAGAGGTTGAGGTGATGGTGGTGACGACGCCGTCGGGCAAGGTCGTTGTGAGGGTGCTCAGGACGGCGCTCGATGTTGTCAACGTTCCATCTGTAATGGTCTTTTGAGTCGTCGTGGGAGGGCTGGTCGTGGGAGGGCTGGTCGTGGGAGAAGTGGCCGTGGAAGTGGCTCCGCCTAGGTAGGATAATTGTTAGCCACAGAGCCATCCATCCATGACGGATATCTGCCGTATAAAACTTCTGCCTCCGCCGCACTTGCGGGGTTTATTGTGTCACCGACTTCATGGTACGGCAGCGCGGGAATGCGCCGATGCACTGCCGCCCTCGTCCATGACAAGTCAACATCATGACTACGTTCGACATACCAGTTCCTCGCGTCGTCGAGGTTCTTTGCGGCGTCGAGGATGGTCGGGATTCCGACGGCGACGACACTGAGGAGGGGGAAGAGGTAATGAAAGACGAGGAAGAGCTATCCACTGGAAACGTACTGGAAGTAGAGGTGGACACTGGAGCACTTGAAGAGGAGGAGGAGGAAGAAGAAGAGGAAGAAGAGGAAGAAGTCGAATGAGTGTGCTCACTCGTCGTAGACATACCGGAGGTGGTGCTGCCTGAGGTCGAGTGGGTGGTCTCGGTTCCATGGGAAGTCGAGGTCGTGTCGGAGCTCTTTGGTGGTTCCACAGTGGTCGACGTTGTCGGTTTGGTGGAATGAGACGTCTCGTCCGAGGTGGCATGGGTTGTCGAAGTGGTGCCGCTGTGGCTTGTGGAATGAGTCGACTCGCTGGTCGAGGTAGAATGAGCTGCGAGACGGGAGAATGGAATTAGCAGTCATTCCTGAAGCCTGCCGTCAGCGGAGGCGGAAGACACTCACTGGTCGAGCTCGAGGTGGTGGTTTCCGTCGTGTGAGTCGATGGCGGGACAGTGGTGGACGACGGGACAGTGGTGGTTGGCGGGACCGTGGTGGACGGCGGAGCTGTCGTGGTTGGCGGGACCGTGGTGGTTGGCGGAACCGCTCCTACATCCGACGTCGTGCCCTGGCGCTTCTCCAATTTGACCACGGCAGGCTCCTCGGCGGCCGAATCGTGAACGCCATGCTTGAATCGGTTGGGAAGATAGTCGTGCAGCAGCTTGCGAAGCAATTCAGGGTCGGCAACGCGGAGCTTGCGGGAGAGTTCAGGGTCGACGTTGTCCAAGGTGGTCTTGAACTGGTGGTCCGACGACGAGTCTCGCGCGAGATCGTGGCCCGGGCGGTTTGGTGAGTACCTCGCCACGGCGAGGCCCGTATGGATGACGGCACAAACCGATAGGATGTAGAACAGCCTCCAGAGATAGGTCATGGTCCGGGACCTGGGTGCGGGTTGTGCTTGCTCGGTGGTTAGTTGTCCCGGGGGTGCGGCAGGCACGAACGGCGTCTTCTCCTCGTCCAAAGTGCTCAAGAGCCCAGCCTCCAGCTGGCAGTCTGGGCCTTGATGCTTGAAGATGGGTGCCATCTCGTCTTTAAGTGGGCGGTGATGCGAGTCTAGGTTCAGCGGGCGGGCCAATGGTCCTGCGAGACAAGCAGGACAGGTGCTGGGTAGGGGGCGGGTAGTAGGCAGCGGGTACCAGGTAGAGAGCAGGTAGAGAGCACCAGGTAGACAATACTTGAGCAGGTTATTGTGCTAGTGGTGTCATAGGAGGGCTGGTGTCCTGCAGGCGGTGCGGCAAAAGGTGAAGGGTGTGTGGGTGAGGACGGGGATCATTCTGTTCTGGCCGGGGGAGAACGGCTGGCACTTTAAGTACTCGGAGGGTATCGAGGCGAAATGTTAACGTTGACTCGGATGGCGACCGTGGACGATGGGGCGTCAGAGTGGCGAGATGCGGTGCGGAGGCCGTAGCAGGAGGCGCAAAGCTTAATGATTTAGTCGGTCGACAGGACGAAGGAAGGGGTGGTGGCAGCGATGGTGGCAGCGATGGTGGTAGCGGTGGTGCTAGCGGTAACCATAGTCATGGTGGTGGTGGTGGGAGGAGGAGGGGCAGGAGGAGGAAGGGGCGAGATAACGAGGACGTCTGAGGGTAGAAAACCGTGCGGCGCCGGGGGACCATGACTTGTGCGTTGTCCGTGTGGATATTGTACCTGCCCATCGGTCAGCGTACGTAGGCAGCGTGCACTGGGCTGTGATGATGGGCCGGTGCGTGATGCTTCTCGAGCATGGGTGCGATGCTGCGTACCGGCACGACAGCGTCACAGGCAGACAGCAGAGCGATGCATGGCGCTCGAAGCGAACAGCTAGGGAAGACGGTGGCGGGACCGTTTGTTAGCATTGAAGTTACCTGTTCCGCCGATGCCATGTCGGTTGCTAAGTTTAGTAAATACTAAGTTCCACGCTGGCTGGCGACGATGGCCAAGTTTGTGCCATGGGCGGCCGCGGACGACGTAGGGCATGGTCGGGGACTGGTCGGTGGTGCTAGAGAGGTGATAGTACGGCGAATGCTACGTAGTAGAGTGCTGAAGTTGGTTAGGTGCGAGAAAGCAGCATCATCATGGCGGAGCGACGAGCCGTCGGCAGTGGAGCTCCCGTAGTTAGCGCAGTACCCTTGATTTGCGTTTACACTTACGCCCACACCTATAATACTTACACATGTACACCTACAACTACACCCCTATTGGCGCTCGTGCCGCTAGATGTTCCTACTGCTCTGGCGGCAAGCCGGTGCTTGTCCGCGGCCAGTGACGCAGCTGGCTGGCTGCTTAACAGGGCAGGGCTTCGCCTAACGGGGTGGAGCGGCACTCCTGTCCAGTCAAGACGGATTTTTTCTTTTGCGGCTGCGACAAGCTGAAGACTTATTCCCGGCACATGCACGCGTTGTTCACCGAGAGAAGCCTCGACACCCGAGTACAGCCACCCTCTGGCGGTGAAAGGTGCCGGGTGTATGCTCCGTACTCCTTACATGCGTGTACCTGCACACCTACATAGTACGAGTGTTCGAGGAGGTGCAAGTGCATGTACAAGCATGAATACGACTGCGGTGCGAATGCTCGCATGCCACGACCGCAGCGCTCACGAAACCGCCGGTCGATCCACTCGCGTCATTCGGTGGGCTCACGACAGGGCAGGCGAAGGACTGCCGTGGTGCAGGTGTGGCGCGGTGAGCCGCAGTGAATGAACACGGGGCATTCGTACGGACACGGATGGTACGCAACGCGCCAGAAGCATCTCCCTGTACAATAAAGTCTACAGGATACCAAGTAGGTGCGTCTGCATGCGAGGACACAGCACACCAGTACGGAGTATTTGCAGGTGCACACGTCGCAGTAGCCTACGCTTGCGAGTACTCGGACAGAAACATGCACGTACAGGCACCTGCTGGTGTCCAGTAATAGGGAAGAGTAGACGAACTCGCAGCGGCAGTGCGCGTGTCGGTGTCAATTCCTGTGAGGGCTCTCGCGAGCACAACTGGCCGAGGACCGCCGCTGTTGTGGCTAACAGCTGCCGCCACCCCGCCGAGGCACATGCATGTACAGGTGAATCGTGAGCCGCGAGCCGTCTGGGCCGCCCGCCCGACTTGGGAGGCTTGGAGGCTGTGACGCTGCGAGGCTGTGAGACTGTCTCGACAGGAAGAGTCGAAAAAACAGATACGAGTCTTGGCAATTCATCGTCGCCGCACAACTAGTCTGCTCCAGGCCCGTGACAGCCGAGTCCAGGCGCGAACTTTAATATGCGTCCGGCGATGCATGAACCATAACGGACGTTTTCTTAAAACACAACCAGCTCCATCCACCGCATTCTCGTCTTTCCATTTGCCGCCTGGTCCCCCCCCCCCCACCCGATCATTTACCACGCTTGTCGAGATAGTCTCATTCTCATTCTCGGCTCTCGTATCAAGACAGATATATAAATACATTTCCACTGCTACTTCGTCGTGCTAGCCTGGAGACCAACGCACCCCGGTCATTCTGCTGGGGAGCTGACCGGAATCGGCTTGCTTCTGCGACACGCCAAAGCAAGCAAACACAGCCAGCCAGCCATCCATCCCCCATCGCGAACCGCTCTCTACTGCTGGAGGCGATGGGAGGGACTGGCAGCGAGGGAGTTCTCGACAAAGATTGGCGAGCCACAATGGCCGAGATGGGCCGCGCTGATGGCCCCGCAGCATGGCGAGGTGAAACAATGGCCCTCATGACGTTAGATCCATGATTACTTGGGATACATGTATGGAGCACGGAGTACACCAGGAAGCACAGTTCACCCAGCATGTAGGGAGTAGTTACCACTTGCTGTACGGAGTACATCTAACATGTGCTGGTACAAGTACAGGTGCTAGTTGTACATGGCTGGTGCTGCCTTTTCACCGACGCCTCGTTGCCTTTTCAGCGATGCCGCTTTACCTTTCCGGCGGTTGCATCGTCAGCCACCAGGCTGACAGGCGGGGCGGGCTGCCTCTGTCATGCTAAAATGTCGACCTATCACGCATCGGGTTGCCGGAGTCGCCAAGGCAATGACGATACCATCCACACGCGACGATAAGTGCACGAGCAGAGTGCACGTATTGTGCGAGATCTCCCAATTAGGAACTACACGTGCGTGTAAGTAAGGCGTAAGTAAATCTTCGTGGGTACGGAGTATTCCACCAAGAACCCACTTGGAAGTACTCTATGCATGCAATGTACTGTACAAGCAGATGTAACAGTACATGTGCTGACGACTGGTGGTATGTTGTTGTTGCTTCATCTTGGTCAATTCATTACGACGGCCTCCTTCACTTGATGTACAAGTGCTGTCAAATGACGGCATTTTTCATGTAATACTGCAAGTATGACACAGTGATATGCCATAATATTTCCCCGGCCTCGCATGGCGGATCCTCCTGGACATGGATCCTGGCATTTCCCCCACACGGAAACGAACTCTCCGTTCGGCTAGCAGATTCCAGCAAGTAAGTACGGAGTACGACTGCTCCAAATCGCTCCAAACTTTTTCATCGGAACAGTTAGATTGCGTCTGCACCCTCCACTCGATGTCTCATCCATTTGTGCATGTGCCAACGATTCTGTCCTTGTGGTAGATCTCGGGTGAGCACCATCCGTAGGCCTGCGACATGGCGTTTTGAGTTTGCATGGCGCGCACCACCCATCAGCCGATTGTCCGATTGTCCGATTGTCATGCAACTAAGAATGGCTACACCCTCGGTACTCGTAGTTCGTTCCCCAACACCTACTATTGCAAATCTATCACCACCTAAAGGACCGATTGTGCTTGTAGGCAGGGGCTATTGGGCGCATGTGTCGTAGGTGTTTACGAGGAGTTTGGTGCGTCCCAAGACAGTCAGCTTCCTGGTGCTGGCCTGGGATGTACCCGTAGTTAGGTCCCACCAAGCACTCCGTAGTGCTGGCATACCGTAGGGGACTTGTCGATGGTTAGAGTTGCAGCGACGTGGCTGTGGCATTGTGGCATCGCCTATTTTGACAGAAGCCACACCTCTGTCTGGTTGGAACGTTTCCTCCAGGGCTTCCAGAGCATAAGTACAAGTAGGTAAGTACAGTACTGTACGGAGTACTTAAGTAAGTACATGTGCTTTACGGAGTACTCCGTACACTTACTTACAACCAAGTACTGTAGGTACGCTTACTTGCTGTAAGTACATGTACAGTCCATGCACGCAGTACTCCGTACTCCGTACTGTAAAAGCAAGTCGCGACAGACACAGCTACACCACAGCTACATCATCAACCACATGCTTCCGCGACTTGGTGGAAGACATTTTTTTTTCTCACGCGCATCATGACATGCCTGTAGATATGTGTGCGCATTAGTGCGCTGTACGCCGTACCCTAGAATTCAAGCTGTCGTCGGGCTCCGGCGCAGAACCCCACGTTGTGAGGTAAGCAGACAGGCCGTGTCCATCCTTCACGTGATGATGTAGCCAACGTGCCTACTTAAGGACATCCTCGAACCACGGCTTTCCATCATCGCCGCTGCCATCCCTCCCACCGTCCCTGTTCAATACTTCCACCGTCCCTGTTCGATACTTGCCACCGTCCCTGTTCGATACTTGCCACCGTCCCTGTTCGATACTTGCCACTGTCCCTGTCCGATACTTGCCATCCACCAGCAACGCACCCAACGTTCTTGCGACAGTCCGAAGCCGACATCGTCATTTCCGCTCCCTTCACACCGTCGTTCTCGATGCCATTTCCCACCCAGAGTTGAAGCTGCCGGTCCGGCACCGTCCACGTCTCCGAGCGCAGAATCTACTGTACATTCCATCAGCCGCCGGCGCTGCGACCCTCCTTCGATGAATTCCCGCCAGCGTCGCTCTCGTCATGCCGGAGAACCTCGCCCCGCTGTCGTTGTCGGCTCTCGATCCTGACGACCAACAAGATGCCTTTCGCACTCTCGCCCGGACGCCCCATCCGTATCACCACCAGCGTGAGGAGCTGCCGCACCCCTCGGAACGCATCCTCCTCCACATCGACACCCTGGTACCCGAAAATGGCAGAGAGCTTCTCCCGCCGAGGAGCCGTCGTCTCCAGTCCCGAGATTCGACGCCGGCGAGCGAGAGCGGCACCGAGGCCGACGACGAACACTTTCTCAGACGTCTCCCCGCCCCGAGGGCAAGGCTGCACAAGGGGTTGAGAGGCCGCAGCGAGCCCAGCGAGCGCTCCTCTGGCTCGTCGACGCCGTTGCCGTCATCCGCTACCCTCGGCACCGACCGAGAGCAGGCCGTTCTAAAAGGCCTGGGCGGGAAGAAACGGGCAAGGCGTCCCTTCATCGAGCTTCTGCGTCGAGAAAAGGTCCTCGTCCGTCGCGCCACCGAGGTCGCCCTCATACTGGCGCTGGGCTGCATGGTGCACGCGAATCAGCTCGCGTCGCCGCTGATACGTCTTTGGAGCTCGGGTACCACACGCCCTCGACCGTTGCCGTACCGCCGTTGCTGACTCCTCGCAGACCTCCTGTTTCTTGCTTTGCTCTGCGGCACCTTGCTCGCCCTCTACCCCGTGCGCGTCGTTGCTTCGACGTACAGGCTTCGGCAGCCATCTCGCTGGATACCCCTAAGACTCTCCTCCCATTTCGACCCCGCACCTCTGCTGTACCCGCCGACCATGACCCTCTTTGTGTCGCTTCTGGTCTCTGCCAACAACCCAGCCGCCATCCTCCCCAACATCGTCCTCAGCGTCTGCTCGATCCCGCAAGCGTTGGTACCGAAACTCGACTTCAATGCGCCCTTTGATACCTTGCATTGGGTACTCTCAACCCTCCCTCTGTTGCGGCCTTCCTCCGTGGACACCTATTCACCTAACCCGCAGCGTCACTCGCCGATGGCGCAGGAAACCATGATCCTTCTCTACCCGCTGCACCACACCCTCTGTGCCGTCTTGCACCGCCTCACCACGACGAGCCTCCTGACAACCGAACTCCAGCTGCTATCCATCGCCCTCGTCAACGTCCTCATCTTAGCTGCCTCGCCCCAGCTTCAGATTCTCCGAGCGCTGCTCTGGGTCGGAGGACTTGGAGTCCTCTTATTCTGCGCGCCCGTAATCAGATGGAACATCGCCCTCGCTCGCATTCCCAAATGGCGTTTTCAACGGGCCACTGTATCGACAACCTGGCGACTGTGGAAAGAATTGCGCCAGGCCGTCGCATGGGGCACCCCGCCCTTCGAGTTTCTAAGCTCGCGGAATTACGACGACGTCATTGACGGCTCTTCAGACGAGGACGGGCATCCACTTGGATTCCGCAACCCTTTCAAGCGTCGCGTGGTGGACCGCAATGCCGAATTTCCCGAGATGCCTGTCGCCTCCCCCTTGTCCCCAAAGAGCGAAGCTCACAAGGGCAGCTTGACCCGCATGCCCCGACGGCACACCCTGTCGCATACCGACAGGCCGCCGCGCAACCGTTCTACGCACACGCCGTCGGGAAGACGGAAGCGGGCCATGTCGACGTCCTCACGTCCCTTCATCAAGCTGACGCAGGAGCAAGCGACGATTAGAAAGTGGATGTACGCATTGTACGTCTACGTCGCCATGCTGGCCATCATCTTCCTCGGCGTTCGCCTGAATATGCAGAATTATGCCCTCGGAGGTGACGAACCGATCGGATGGGGTCTGGGATATGCCTTTGGAGACATTGGATGGTTCCGATTCCACACAATCTACGCCGACCTGGAGAGGTGGATCCTCTTGCCGCGTCGCGCAGACGCCTCTGATGGCCGAGAGTGTCGCATGGGATGGGTGCAGCACCTTCGCCATGACTACTTTGGCGAAGCTAACACAAGACTTATCCTCGCCGCATACTGGGTCCTGATCCTCATCCTTGGCCTCACAGTCGTCTTTCGGCTCAAGGAGACGTACGAGGTCGACACGCGCCGCAAGGTCTTTCACTTCATGATGGTGGGCATGCTCCTCCCGGCGACGTACGTCGACCCGACCTACCTGGCCTTGGTGCTGTCGCTGGTCCTGGCCATCTTTCTGATACTGGATCTCCTGAGGGCGAGCCAGCTGCCGCCGTTGTCGAAACCGATCGCGACCTTTCTGGCGCCCTATGTCGACGGGAGAGACTTTCGCGGCCCCGTGGTCATCTCTCACATCTTCTTGCTGATCGGATGTGCCATACCGCTCTGGTTGGCCCTCGCCGCGCTCCCTCGAACGGGGACCGGCCACCTCGCCGGCTGGGAGGTGCCGACCAGGGATGTCAGCATGGTGTCCGGCGTCGTCTGCGTCGGCCTCGGCGACGCGGCCGCATCCCTCATCGGCCGCCGCTACGGCCGCCGCAAGTGGCTCTGGGGTGGAGGCAAGAGCCTCGAGGGCAGCGCCGCCTTTGCCGTCGCCACCTTTGCCGGTCTCGTAGCCGCCGCCGCCTGGCTGCGGGTCGGCGGCTGGCCGATGGCCGGCGAGGCGGCCAGCTTCATGGCCAGCGTCCGCAACGCCGCCGTCTGCGGGTCGATGGCGAGCTTGACCGAGGCGGTCCTGACGGGGGGGAACGACAACGTGATTGTGCCCGTCGTTCTCTGGACCTGCGTAAAAAGCCTGGGGATGTGATCGAGCATGCATGGAACCGGCGTTTGGGAGACCTTTGCAGTTTTCCGCGATGCTGACCCTGATTGGAGATGGCTCAGGCTCGTTCGCGCGCGACGCATCGGACGCATCGAACACAGCACAGTGTTGGTCATGATTGTATGAAGCGCAAGCGCCATGCCAAAGCCTGTTTAAAAATGTAGACTACCTTTTCCGTCTGAATCAAGTCGCCGCATCTTGACACGTGCGTGCGGCCGTTCCGCCGTGATCGATGCCAGTTCTGATGTGGATGCTCCGAACTCAAGGCCACACCCTACATGGCCATGGTTTTAATCGTACAAGGCACAAGCCCCGCGACGTTTGCCTGTCACGACATGAGGTCCTCCAAAATGGCCTCTAACTCATCCTTTTGAAACGGTACACTTAGCAGCTCTGTGCCCAGCGCATCCTTGCGGCTCGTAATCATCTGATGGTCGTGGAACCTACAGGCAACTCGTCAGCATGGGGGATGAAGCGGGGAGTGTGTTGTGTTTGGGGGCGGGGGTGGGTGCTGGTTGGGGAGACGCACTCCTTCAATAGCGTCCGGAAGGCCATCTCGGAGCTGCAGATGAATTCTTCGACGGCCTTGCCGTAAACCATTCTGTACTCGACGCCGGCGGGTTCGTCCGTGACGTTGCCCTCATCCTCCATGGCGACGAGGACCTCGCCGACGAGGAGGCGGAATAGGTTCTTGGCGTTCTCGGGGAGGCTGCGGAGGACAAAGGCGACACCCTCACGGCCGTTGACGCGGCGGGCAGTGCGTCCGAGAAGTTCGTGAACGTCGTCGACGACGTCGAGCTCGGCGTCAAAGGGGGAAAAGGTGGTGCAGTCGTGGAAGGCGAAGTTGAAAGCGCTGCGGAGGCCGATGTCCCAGAGCAAAGGGAAGTCGGGGGTGTCGGCGGAGCAGACGAGCTGAACGCGTGGATGGAGTGCCAGCTGGGCGAGGGCAGCCTGCATGCCAGGCTTGCGCAGCGGCGGGGCGTCGATTGAGTTGACGACGAGGGTGAGGCAGACGTCGCTGGCGGAGAGATGGGCGGTGATGGCGCGGACCATGGTCGCAGGGGCGGCGGTGGTTAGCTTCTGGTTGGGATGGATGGCATCACTGATGACACTTAGTATCTCCCTCATGTTGGTCGTGTGAGCGTATCCGTTGACGACGACCGTTCTCCTCTCCAGGTCGCCGTGGGGGTTCAGGTGCAGGTGCCTCGCGAAGCGGCGCAGCAGCGCCCTTTTGGACCCGAAACCAAAGAGACAAAGGCTGAAGGCTTGGGAGAGCTCGAAGGACCATTGCGGGAACGACTCTGCGTGAAGGGACTGGAGATGCTCAACCTCGGCGGCGTGAGGGTCTTGGAGCCGGGTCAGGATGGAGAAGTACTGGTCGTGGGAGAGAAGGGCGAGGTCGGCCAAGGTGTTGTCCGACGTCTTGGGCCGGCCGGGCTTGTTGTGGGCGAAGTAGAGCTCGTGGGGGGGGAGATCTCGTGGGGGCGTCGGAGACTTGGCTTTCGACCGTCTTCTCCGCTGGGGGGTTTTGGACGGTGTCGAAGCTTCGTTGACAGGAACGGCGCTCTCACGATCTTCCCTGTCATCGTCGTCTCCCCCGTCGTCATCTTGGTCGTCGCCTGGCTCGCTCTCGTAGATCTCGCGCACCAGTTCGTCGTTGTCGTCGTCGTCATCGCTGTCGCCGTCGCGGACGGCGTTCTCGATCAATGCCCGGGCACTCTTCCTCCTTGCCGACCTGTCGGCGGCCTGTCTCCTCGGCGTCGCAGCTGCCGAGCCCGCGTCGACCTTCTTCACAGGCGTAGCGAACAGGGGGGTCGGGTTGGCCTTGGAGGTGGGTGTTTGAGATTGCGAGGATGCCTTCGGAGGGCGACCACGTCGTCGAGGAGTTGCCGCTGGAGGTTCCGGCTCGGACAGCATTACGGGATCGGGTGCACCGTCATTGATGGGCACCTCCGTCGAAGCTTCTGAAACTTTGGTGCCTGTAGGTATGGCCTCTGGAAGGGGTGTTGATTTGGCCTTGGGAGGGCGGCCACGCTTTCGAGGAGTTGCCTTGGCAGGGTCCGGAACGGACGACTGCACGGGTTTGTCCGCACTCCCATTGATGTGTGCCTCTGTTACAGATGCCGAAACTTCGGTGTCTATCGGTACAGATGGATCCCTTTGACTGTCGGGCCCCGTCGCGTCGTGGGTTGTGAGAGACGTTCGTCTGCGTTTCGAAGGCGTCGATCCGACCTCGAGCTCGGCAGCGGCAGCTTCGTCATGAGACCGCTTGCGCAGAGACCGCCGCTCAGGCGTAGGAGTGCCATTCTGCAGAGAGTCCCCCCCGGGCATATCTGCGGTCACTGCCAGGATGGCAATGGTGGCCGCGTTTGGGTGCGTCTTGACGTGCCCGCTTGAGGGTAGCTTGGGTGCATGGGTCGTTGAACACCTATTAATTACTGTGTGCAGCTCCAAGCAACATGGTGACTGCTCATGTACATGTACTCCGTACGGGGTACTCTGATTAAATTTCTAGGGAATCATACATGCAATGTAATTAATTAATAACTACTCCGTACTAGGTAGGTACCTACTAGTACCTATTTAGTACCTACCGACGGAGTACGTAGCAGTAAGTAGGTACAGTATGAGCACTGGAACTACTGAGTAATAGTGCTAGCTGGCACCA
The DNA here is from genome assembly GCF_001625195.1 of Drechmeria coniospora. Lineage (NCBI taxonomy): Eukaryota > Fungi > Ascomycota > Sordariomycetes > Hypocreales > Ophiocordycipitaceae > Drechmeria > Drechmeria coniospora. The sequence goes on along the minus strand of NC_054389.1, from coordinate 10,230,686 downwards.
TCGCCGGTTCGTGGCGCGGTATTTTTACTGGACGCGTTGACAGGGCACAGCTACCAGCACTGCAGCTAGACCTGTGTAAGTAGAAGCTTGCAGGTACTGTAGGTGCCTACTAATTACTTACAGTACTCCGTACGAGTCTGCGCTCCACTCGAGCCTGGGCTTCGAGAGGCAGGTCAGACTTCAGTGTCCACCGAAGGAACTTCACGGAGGCAGACGAGAGCCTTCAGAGCTGGAGACGGCGTAGCTTCCGAGCAACATGAACCTCAACCTCTCGGCGTCACTCAATGTGACCAAGCTGCTCTTCAAACCGGGCCTGTGTCTCCCGCATCACACCGTGGCGACATTCAATGACCTCCCCATCCCGCTGGACAAGGGGCTGCAGGCGGCTGGCCGACAGTCCGACATCAAGGCCGTCGTTCTCGACAAGGACGACTGCTTCGTCTACCCGGACGCGCGAGACGTTTACGAGCCGTACAAGGTACTCCGCATCCTGCCTCGACGCTACCCCCTTCTCCGGACGACCGACGCTGACGGGGTTGCAGGAGCATTTCGAGAGGCTCAAGCAGGCCTACCCCGGACGTCGACTGCTCGTCGTGTCCAACACGGCGGGCGCCAGCAGCTGGGACAAGGAGCTGCAGCAGGCGGCGGCGGTGGAGAAGAGCACGGGTGTCGCTGTTCTGGCGCACTCGGTCAAGAAGCCCGGGTGCGGGCCTGACATCATGGCCTACTTCGAGCGGCACCCCGAGACGGGCGTCACGGACCCCTCGCACGTGGCCGTCGTCGGCGACAGGCTGACGACGGATATGATGCTGGCCAACGCCATGGGGAGCTGGGGATTCTGGATCCGTGACGGCGTCGTGCCGCTGCGTCAAAAGAGCTTTGTGAGTCTCCCAGCTTGGACTCGTTGTCGGCTCCGTTCCCATCCTCGTTTGGCCGCCGGCGTGGCTCACAGGATGACGTCCAGTTTTCGAGGATGGAACGAAACCTCGCCGATTTTCTGCTCTCCAAGCGCGTCGAAGCGCCCGTCCCTCGGCGCCTTGCGAGGCGTGGCTAGACAATCGTTCCATCCTCCTCAGGCGCGGGCGCCGGTGAATCATACACGTCGACCCCTCCGACCGGCTCGCCAAAGGGTGCGAAGCTCGCCTAACCGTCGCCAGGGAATGGGGAGAGCCGTTGCTACGATTCACTGGCCGAACCATCCGCCGACCCGTTTCGAGCCTACCAGCTATAAATCTTGGCAACCACCGTTTGCCCCCTTTTCCTACCTTTTGCCGCTCTCCACCACATATCCGTACACGCACGTCGGAAACACAAACACGAGCACAAGCACGGAGCACGAAATTGGATCAACGAAGCAGGCCTTCTTCCGCCACGAGTCTTGGATCTTTCGTCACCAAACCCCCACCCCACCTCGCTTTGTTTTCCTCTCCCCGCCGACGTAACCGAACATCGAGATGGGTGGCAAAACATGGTCGCGTGCCGAGGAGCTGTACTTTTGGCGAACCGTCGTGCCACTCTCGCCCAAGGCCGCCGTCGAGACGGGAGAACCCATCGACTGGGTGCAGCTGGCGGCCAGGATGCAGCAGCACTTTGGCGCTCAGGCCCGCCGCACCTACACGCAACTGATGCTCTGTACGAACCAAGAGGAGACGGTCCCGTCCCCCGCGACATCGCTGACACATGGCAAGACGAGCATTACTTTCAGAACATCACGACAAGGCACTACTCGCCCAAGTCGTACGACCTCGTCCGGGCACACATCGAAGAACTAGGTGCGTCGCCGCGGCGGCTGCCGTTGCCAGCAGCCGTTCCTGGCCACGAGTCGTCATCTGACGGGTAGCAGAGGCCAACGGCAAAGACCCGGCCGAGGTTGCGAGGTCGGGCAGGCCGCGTCGGCAGCCGGTGCCGAGGAAGCGGGCAGCCAGCGACGAAGAATCGCCCCGGCCGACGAAGCGGACCGCCGTGGACGCGGCGGGCAAAGGCCTGACCACCAGAGAGCCGGCGGCGGAAGCGTCCGCCGACGGATCCGTTGCCTCGACGCACGGTTCCGACAACGAATCACGTCGGCCGGTGCCTGCTGGTAGCTCTACCCAGGCACCGTATGCACCGATGCATGCCAGCACCACGGCCCCCTACCACGTACCCCGGGAGCCCTACTACCCTCCCGTCGTCTTTCCACGAGCCGCCGGTCCGGCTCACGCGTACGCCAGCGGAGGCATGGGCATCCACGCCGCACACGCTGGCTACGGCACCGGTGGCTCTGGCTACGGCGGCGGCGGCGGCAACTGTTACGGCGGATACGGCGGATATCATGGATATGCTGGATACCATGGATGCCATGGCGGCACGAGCGGCTATTATGGTCACGGCAGCAGTGGCCACCCGTACGACGGCGGTGACGTTTTGGATGGCGCCCTCACCCTCCCTCCGATTCTTACCCAGCCGGGACACGGATACGGAACGGCCCAGACCATCGCCCCGGGAGGGTTTGGATGCGTCGACGAAGTGGTGAGCAACGGGCAGGACTCGGGCTATGCGTCGAGGACGTCATCCAACCACGCCAACTCGCCTACTTCGCCGACCCCTTGCTCCGAAGAGACCCACGGCAATGCCGACGGATACTACTCACATTTCAGACCATGATTTTGCGCACCAGTCGTGTAGGAGTTTGGAACTCGATATTTCGGTATCCTTGCTGGGGAGAGCGGTCACAGAATGTGGTGGTTTAGAAACAGGTTGCCTGTGGGGAATTTGTGCAAAAGAATGCCACGGGTACAGACCAAGCAGCCGTCTGGATTCCGTTTGTCTTTGGGAGACTTGAGATTGTGATGCACTCCCCGGGCGGGCGTGAAGCGACAGATTGGTCGTGGTCGAGAGGGAGGGTAGCCGGGCCCTACAAAGTGTAGGTCGATTGCAGTGGAAGACGATTCACGAGAGCTAGATTATGCGGACATGGCTTACCGTTGCTCCAGTCTACTTGGACGTGCAATGTGCGTGCTTTGCAGGTAGTAGACATATGTTGATGTGAAGTACGGATTATGTGTTGTACGGACGACAAGATGCATTCGGTGCATTTCATAGTGTACAGTACAGTAAGTTAGTAATACTGGCACAACTACTTACAGTACATGTACATGTACTCTGTGCAAATAGTTCTACCTTTACTCCGTACTCCGTGCTCCGTACTGCAATAATTACAGTACAGCTATTACTAGTTGTAAGTACTCTCCGTAAGTACTCCGTAATTACTCCGTACTCCACGTATGTACAAGTACTTACCAGTAGGTACTTACTTAGGTGGTAGTAATCCTTGTACTGTACTTGCACGGAGCATTTTGAGGCAAGTCGTCCAACGCCGCTAAGCCTTGAGGGGAAACATGGAGCACCTAACGGTAGTGGGGCGGGGATTTGCTCACTGGAGAGCGGTGAAGGTTGGCAGAAATTCGAGATACCTCCATGGTTCATACTATCAATATCCACGACAGCTTTTGCCAGGAAGCATCGACGGCAAAGGACAGTAGCGCAACCATCCACGAATCGACGATGAACTTTCCGTCGGGTACGCCGCCGCCGCCGCCGCCACCACCGTCGGGTGGTGCTGTCGCTGCCGGCATCGGTCCGCAAGATCCCAACGTCAAGGCTGTACGATGCGTCCGTGTTCTCATCTTGACGAGATCAAGGCTAACGGAATCATGTTTGCCGCTTGTCTAGATCCAAGGAGCGATGGAGTCATGCTTTGGCAAGTCGGTCATGTCGGGCGTCATGGGATTCGGCATGGGTGGCCTCTTTGGCATGTTCATGGCTTCGGTACAGCACCCTCTCCGTCCTCACCGTCCTCTGTTTCCCTCCATCCTGTTCGGCCCTTTGTCGTCCGGCGGCGGTTGCTTACCAGTTTTGGCCAGATGTCATACGATACACCGTTTGGAAGCCCCGTAACGAATGCGGCGGGCCAGACCATCTCGTCGATGCCGCTGCGGGAGCAGCTCAAAGTTGGCTTCAAGGACATGGGCACGCGTTCCTATTCCATGGCCAAGAACTTCGGCAAGGTCGGCGCACTCTTTGCCGGCATCGAGTGCGGCATCGAGGGCATGCGCGCCAAGAACGACCTCGGCAACGGCGTCGCGGCCGGCTGCCTGACAGGTGGCATCCTCGCCAAGAACGCAGGTCCGCAGGCCATGGCTGGCGGCTGTCTGGCCTTTGCCGCCTTCAGCGCGGCCATTGATGCTTGGATGCGGCAGCCAAAGGAGGATTAGCCCGTCTTCCATCCATCCCCGACCCTCCTCGACTCTCTGGAACGAGACGGACGACGAGAACGAAGAAGAGGAGGGCGGTGTATTTTTGATCTACGGCGTTTTGTTTGGCATGGGATACGACAAGGAGCATCTGGGCTGGCGTTGGGAGACAGCGGCATGGCATCTCTCCACTTTGCATTTCAACGGGACGGGAAAGTAGACGGGCAGAGGGGCATGTGCAACATGTACACGCAAGATGCACGCGCAGGATGCACGCGCAAGATGTACGCGCAGGATGTACGTGCAAGATGTTTGTATAACAATACCCATACCCATGCTGCGCGTTGCAGTTCATGTATACATGAAAAGAACAAGACAAATCAAAACAAACGCTGCGAGCCAACGATGCATGTACGGAGAACGGAAAGCAACTCGAGGGTACGCTCATGGATGGGCCGTCAACGCCTTCGTAACGGCGACGAGGGCACAGGCCCAGGCGGCGAGGTCAGTCGTCAGCATCCTCAGCAGGTTCACGTCGACCCAGACACGCTCGACGGCGACATTGCTGCGGCCCTCGCGGCGCTCATCATCGAGGACGCGCTTGATGCTTCGTGCGACGAGCGGACCGTAGGCGAGATGAGCGACGGCGAGCGTCGCCGCGGCCACGTACCAGCCGTGGGCGCTTCGGCGACGCAGTAGATCACCGTGGAGGCAAAGGGCAACGGTGCTCGTGCAGGCCGTCGCGCCGAGCTGAGCAACGACCTGCGGTAGACCGGTCGGCAGCAGCGTGCGCCAAAAGGACGGCAGAATTGCTTCGGCGTGCGGTTGTGTCTCGGGCCGCGTCAGGGCAGAGTGAAAGACGTGCTGGTCCCAGGCGCAGACGAGCGTCGCCGTCGAGGAGGTGAGGGGTGCGAGGAGAAGAGCGGTTTGGAAGAGGCCCGACGCCATGGTCGGTGATGGCCCTGTGGTGTTGGCGATGAGCTGGAGGAAAACAAGATGCGAAAAGTTGCTGCGCCGTGACGATGTCAAGTATGAAGCGTCAAGTGAACGGGTTCGGAGAAAAGTAACTGGTGTCGGATGTCGTTTGTGATCATGGCCTGTCGTCGTCTGTATCCGTGCCGTATGAGATAAATTGTCCAATCCGAATGCCGCAGCGACTCTCTCTTCTCATTTACCCTCGTTTCTCCGCTACCAATGTGTTGAAGAGACGTCACAGACGAGAAGCGAAGGAGGGAGAGAAAAAAAAAAGAGGACGGGACGAGCTTCGGCCGTCATCTCGCTTTCAAATTCTCACTGCAGCGCCCAACTCCACCTCCACAGGCACTTTCGTTGGCGAACACGTGCGTGCAGGCAAGCATCTACAGTATCGGTGCATGCGCATGGCATCCGTCTTTCCAACACCCATTCCGCAACAACTACCTGCTGCGCAGTTGACCCCCCTCCGTCGCACCCATCTTCCCATCTCTCGAGACGGACTCGGCGTCGGAGGTAAACATAAGCATCTGGCCCTGCAAACTACGAGAGGCGGAAAATAGCCGAGTCTGAAGCTGTCGGCACCGCATCAAGGCCATTTCGTCGCCGACGGGGGTGGCAGGCTAAACTGATGGATGAATGAATGTCACCGCCGATGCTTTCCATCCACTTGCTCGCGTCATCACCTCCCACCTTGGAGACCGAGTCTGCCTTCATTTGTCGTCGTCGTCGTCGTCGTCGTCGTCGTCGCCATCCACCCGAGGTCGCTTCGGCTGCCTCCCTTCGTCCTGCAGGCCGTATCCGCGCTTCGACGACGACGACGTCTCGTCCACCTCGGACAGGAACTTGTCCACGTTGAACGGGTCCGCCGTCTCCTTCTCAAACTGCACCGGTCCTTCGCGCGCCTGAGCCATCTCGGTTAGCATCCGTCGGCCACGCAGCCGTCTCCCGCGTCGGCAGGGCACTCACCTCCACCTCGGCCGCGCCTTTGAATTTGCCCTTTCCTAGCGCCTCGCCAAACCGGCTCGCCTTTTGGATCTTGGCCATCTCCTCCTCTCCCCCTTCGCCCTCGTCGTCCTCCATGTTCGCCCGCGGCCGGTAGATGCTGCTGATGGCGTCCTGGGCCGCAAACAGCGGCTTGTCGTAGTGGTTGTCCTCGTTGAAGCCGCTGTCGAAGCCGCTCGTCTGGTTGAAGAGGCGCGAGTCGTACATGGTCTCCTTCGACTGCGTCGGCTTCGCCAGCCCGAGCGCCACCTTTTCGGAGATGTCGCGGTTCTGTTCGCGCGCCATGACCTGGATCCGTCGCTCCGTGCCCATGCGCGTCTGCCGAAGCTTCCTTTCCTCCTCCTTCCGCCGGTCCCGTCTAGCTTGTTCCCGCTCCCGAATCTCGGCATCCTCGCTGTCGGATCCCGACGAGGAGTCGCTGTAGCTTCGTGACCGCGATCGAGATCGAGAGTCCCGCGAGTCCCGCGACGCTCTCGAGTCCCTGCGACCGCCGGCCGCCGCCTTCCTCTCCGCCCGAGCCTTCTGCGCGAGCGCTCGTAGGTTGTCTTCCTTCTGCGCCTTTTCCTTCTCCGCCAGTCGCTGCTGCATCATGGCCCGCTGCTGCACTTCCTCGCGAGCGTGGCGCTCTGCCATCTTGACGGCTTCCGCAAACTGTGCGTGCTTGTCGTTGATGGCGATGTCTTGCAGACCCCGACCGTCGGCGGCGAGTCGCTTGTCGAGCGGGACCGTGAAGCCCTTTGGGTTCTTCCAGTTCGACACGGGCGGCGGGATCTTCCACATCTCTTGGTCTTCCGCCGTCAGTTTCCTCGGCGGCGAGTGCATCACCGGCGGCGGCGGCGACGGAGGACCGCGAGGAATCTTCTTGTGCTTGAACTTGGGGGGCTCCATCGGGTCGCGCTGCCGTTCCACAATCTTCATGATACGGTCCTGCTTCTTCGAGTTGTCGCCCATCTGGCTCGCCGGCGTGTAACGGACGAATGTGGCTTCTTTTCGGTTTCCGACGTTGACGTTTTTCGGCTTCTGTGCCGCCACGGCGCCGCTGATGAGCGCCGCCAGAGCGTTCTTCGTCTTTTCCGCCGTCGCTGCCACCGTTTCCTTGTCCGGACGCGAGAGGTCGATCTCGCCCGCGTCGGCCCGTTGCCTCAGCGGGATGAGATCTTTGAATGAAGTGTGCACGATTCGACCGCCGCCGTGACCTTGTCGGGCGATGGCATCGTACTTGACCTTGCCCTGCGCGTCCACCTGGATCGCCAACGCGTTGCTCGTCGACGAACCCTTCCGGCCCATGTCGAGCGGGTACTGGGCCACGGGGATTTCTGGAAAGGCACCTCCATCGCCAAAGTCTTCCTGCGACCGCGGCCGCCAACCGGATCGCTGACCGTAGGCCGGAGGGCCGCTTCGCTTCAGCACCACCTGCGTTTCGTCCACCTGTCCGGGGCCGACGACGCGGGGACCGCGCAGCAGCGACCGTGAGGAGTCCTCCTCGCCTTCGCCCGTGTATTTCGGTTTGGGGAGCGAGGCCTGCAGGGACGCCGCCATCGAGGCCATCGTTGCGGGCTTGTGTGCGGATCTTGATGCCAGATGCAGGTGCTGAGAGAAGTGAAGGCAACGCCGGCAACGCAGGAACAATTGGCCAGCCAAAGTTGGGTGGGGGACTCTGCGCCTTGGACTTGCTGTACTTGGGAAAGGCTTCGAGGTGTGGCGCACCACCTGTGGCTTAGCACATAGATTCAATTGATTGAATTTAATAAAAAAAATCCACCAAGAAGGTACTATAAGTAAGTACGGAGTACTGTAGTGTACCTACGGGGTGCTCTGTACTCCGTAGCAAGTATTTAATTACCTACTTAGTAAGTACTTACTGTAAGTACGGAGTACTACTGGTATATATGTACTCCGAGCTTCTAAGTACTACTTCTGCCTAGGTGTAAGTACTCCGTACTTGTGCATGTAAGTACAACTACAGCGTGTAAGTACGGAGTACAGTACGTAGTAGTTGTACGCCATAAGTACAATGGACATGTTCCCGAAAGCGGCACAAACTATTATTACTCTGTACAGTACACTTGCAGTAAGTACAATAGTAATAATCCTAGCCCGCTAATCCGGGAACTTGTCCACGCATGCGATGCTGCCCTCACATCTGCTCGTAGTCGTCATGCGAGCGTGCGTCATATCGACAATAACCATCTGTTTATTTCTCATCTGTATACTATAGTATGGTAGCGAATGCGTCCGCATGTCGGCGACCCTCAGCTGCTGCCCCTGTCATTCCATTCGTCATGGCCGGAGACCACATCTAGCAAACATCATCAATGGACTCGAGCTCCGAACGAGTGCAAGCAGTATCCATTCCCTCCGTTTTCCCAGCCGGTGCCTCGTGCTCCTACTCGTCGTATGCCCCCCAGAGCAAAGGCAGGCATTTCATACATAGCCCTTGCGTGCGCCCTGCGACGGACGTCAGCGGAGGCGCGCCAGAATTAGACATCGACAAACGTACCTGGAAGAAGAAGCGAACGACAAAGACCTGCAGGGCACCCATGCAAATGATCAGGCCAATCTGCATCATGCTAAAGTTGACAATCCGCCTCTCCGTGCTGTGGACCGTGCTAAAGTTTCGGTTCTCGCGTGTGCGGAAATATTTCTGGTTGCGCGAGATGGTCGAGAGCTGTCCGGAGATTTTGATTATGGCCTCTTCGATGATCGTCGTCTGTTCGGGCGTCGAGCCCTGCTTCGATGGCAGCTGCGCGGACCGGGACTCGTTCTCGACCTATGCCATTCCCCGTCAGTGCATGTTCGGAGTCAGTGGTCGAGGCGCACCCACAGAAATCTCGAAATCGATAAACTTGTCGGCAAACGTGCTCATGTCGTTGTCGAAGCAGAAAGAGTAGTCGCCAGTCTTTTGCGCCGTGAAGACGAAATCGCCTTGGCGCTCTTTTTCGCCCTTTAAGATGACCTTGCCCTCGGGTCCCTCGACTATGTAGTCGATATCGAACGAGCCGCCAGATTGAACCTTTTATTCGAAACCGTCAGTATGCGCCGGGCCTCTCGTGCGCCGGCCTCGAGCAACCTACCGCGAAATAGAATGCCACCTTTTCGTTGTCCTTCTTGGTCTCCGTGTAGAAGCAAGCCTTCTCGTTGGCTGGCAGATGGTACGTCAACGCCGTCGCCACGACATCCGTCGCCATCCAGGCAATGACGCCTGCTGCTATCGTCGTTAATCTCATGGTCGTGAGCGGATTTCTCTTGCCTATCGCGTGCTGGTCTGGACAGCGTGGTGCGGCAATCTGTCGTGACTTGTCTCGTCGCTTCGAGCAAAGGGGCCACGAGGAGCTCGGCACGGATTTTTGCAGCGCCGACACCTGGACAGATCTGTGCTATGTACCGTACATGTACAGTATACTTACGTCTATCAGGTATCTGTGCCGAACTGGTGCCTTGGTACTTGTACTTACATGTACAGTACTTCATCTAATTGCATACTTACACCAAGCCAAACTAGCAACGACTGTACCTACATGGACGGAGGACATGTGCTCCGTACTGCGTGCAGTAATTACCACTTGCAAGTACATGCAAAAAGTATGTGTATACTGTACTATGCACATACCACGTTCAATTTCAATACTTGCAGCTATGAAGTAGGGAGTATGTAAGTACTTCGTTGTACAAGTACAAGCACTGTACTAGGTAAAGCGTTTTGCGGGTACAAAGTACTACTTAGGTCCGGAGTACCTACATGTACATGGATACATGTAAACCAGTGTCAAGTACTCCGTACCTACGGACGACTCCATACAGAGTAGGTTCTCCGAATCGCAGCTACTAATACTCCGTAAGCTGCCACTAGCTCTCCAAGTCAAAGCACCCATGCCCCACATGTACCGCGGCACGCGGGGTGCTGTGGACGCGGGGATGCCTCCAATTCCTACATGTATGTCTTGATACTGACTGGCCGTCTGACTTGCCAACTGTGTTGCTCATCGACCACATATTTTGTTCACAGTCTTCCTTCAATATCCCAAAGACTGGACCTGTTACAGTTTTTGCCTTGTCTCATTCTGCGAGGGTAACCAGATACGCAATAGAAACGCAGCGCAGAGGTCGGTCACGCAGTCGATGGCTGTGCAAGCAACCGTGGCCAAGGTGGCCTCGGTTGCCTTGAGATTTTCTGCCCTTCTCTTCTTCAGATTTGTCCGTATCATCCCTCCCCCTCGTACCCGAATTCTGGTGCTAACATGATCCAGCTTCCCGTGAGCCACCTGGCATCGTCGAGTTAAGCCCGCCGCTGACAGTCTAGGTTCATTTCCCCTCCATTACCGTCAGCCTCTTCGCCGTATACGTTTCAGCCTTCCTATCCAGCTGGTTCACCCGGCCTCCTCTCGAAATCGTCGGCAATGAAGTGGATGTGGCTGTAAAAGAGTCGACTGTGTCGTCAAAAACGCAACTCCCGCAAGAGAATGGGGCAGTACGCAAGATGACGCCCGAGCAGTTGTCTCATAACGGCAAGGTGAAAATAGTGAAGGCGAGAGAGACGGCTATCGTCCGGGAAAAGCCGGTACAGCCATGGAAGGTACTCTTTTACGGTGTGCCGAGCAAGGAGAGCCCTCTTCTTTCTGCCCTGACCTTCCTCATCAACCTGGCTCTGATCGGATTGATCGGCGATGCCCTGTATCGAGCCCGGTGGTACTACCCGTCGGACGACCTGTCCTTTGTCCGACTCGGATACGTATCTCCGACGGAAGCCAGGTTCTTGGTTCGTGAACCTGATCAAGCCAAGATGCCAGTCACTCTGGAAATTCGCATCCAGGACCCTCAGCCTCCCTTTGACAACCCTCAGTGGCAGTTGGTGGGCGGTTTTAGGTGGACCACCAACGACACAGACTACACAGCTTCGCTCACGGCTCCCTTGATCCATCCCGAGCAAAGGCAATACGAATGGAGAACCTCCAACAACCACGCTGGCCAGTTTCTATCACCGCCCAAACCTGGCAAAATGCCCAAGTACAACGACAATAAGTTTACATTTCTCTCCACTTCATGCATTCTCCCCCGGTTTCCGTACAACCCTCTCGACCACGCCTTGGCCATCCCGGGACTGCGCCACTTGGCCAAAAGGCTCCCAGAACTAAGCGCCCAGTTCATGCTGTTTCTGGGAGACTTCATTTATGTCGATGTCCCCGATCGATTCGGAACTTCGGTCGAAGAGTATAGAATGCAATATCGCCAAGTCTACGCCTCTCCCGACTGGGCACCAGTTGGTCAAAACTTGAGTTGGATTCACGTCTTGGATGACCACGAAATTTCCAACGACTGGTCCTCCAATAGGACTGGTGTGTACAAGGCCGCTGTCGAGCCTTGGAATATTTATCAGGCCGGCATAAACCCTCCTGTAGCCCGTGCTGCTCGAACAACGCAGCAGCGCAATGGATCCACCTGGTTCGAGTTTGTTCAGGGCCCTGCCAGCTTCTTCATGCTCGACACTCGCACCTATCGTTCCAGCAACAATGAGCCATTCGACAGCGCCGACAAGACGATGCTTGGAGAGGAACAACTAGAGGATTTATTGTACTGGCTTGCTCGCCCTGAACCAGCCGGAGTCAGATGGAAATTTGTTGCCTCATCGGTGCCATTTACGAAGAACTGGCCGGTCAATGTCAAGGACACATGGGGCGGCTTTCTCGTCGAGAGAAGGAAGATCCTAGAGGCCATGTGGCTTGCCGGCACGCGAGGTACCACTGTCGTCATTCTCTCAGGCGACCGACACGAGTTTGCGGCGACCAAGTTCCCTCCGCCGCCAGGTTCTTCGTGGCCGGAGAGTGCCGCTGCCTTTGAGTTCTCGACCAGCCCACTCAACCAGTTTGCGTCGCCTTTGCCAACGTACAGGCAGACTGACGGCGAGGACGTCAAGTTGAAGTACGTTGCCCCCCATCGGCGAAGCAGAAAAGGCCTAACCCAGTGTGCAGGTACATTCCCTCCGGCTCGTCCAAGTTTGGTTCTTTCACCATCGAGGAAGCATGGGGACAGAGTACGCTGAAATACCACCTGTACATTGACGGCAAAGAGTCGTGGAGTACCCTGTTGGTGGCACCTCCTGTGCCCGAGGAACCGAGCGCTGCCCTAGCATTCTGGAGAAGGATATTTTCATAGTTACAACGGGCACCTCCTCATTGCGAAAATAGAGGCATGCATTCGCGGCGGTCTAGGAGCATATAGTCAAAATGTTTGGTTTGCTACCGTTGAGCCGAGCCACTATCGGGTAAGTATTGTTTCAGTCATTGTGCGAGGCCCTTTGCGCTGGTGTCGTAGCATAGACAGGGTGTGGCATCTGGTGAATAAAAATATGATTGATTCAACTCCCGGTCCTGTACGTTGTCGATTTCGGAATCAGCTATATTTTGCTTTCGTTGTTGTATTACTGCAAGTACGAGCAAGCACCCAGAAATCGGGTCAGTCTTGTCCCATGTGGTTTCCACGCTGCCGTCCAGTGATTCCAGTGATCGGAACTACGGCTCCACAACGGCGGTATAGTCACACCGCCTTCCCTCCCGTCTCGCCAAAAAGTGGACTGGCAGAATCCAAACTTTCTCACGCCAGCTCACGTCCAGCAAAGGACAACGGCCATCCGACACATACCATCTAACGCCATGGTCAAAATTTCGAACAAGAAGCGCCCAATTGAGGGCAGGTTACAGCGCCCGTCAAAGAAGCAAAAGAGAAAGCAAGACCATGACAGCGAATCCGGGAGCGGTTCGGATGACAACTTTGACGCAGTCAATCTTCTCGACTCGGACGACGACATTCACAATGCCAAAGTTGACGACGCCCCTGAAGTTGCCGATGATGCCCCCTCCAGCTCCGAGGACGAGCGACCTAAGTTCAAGAAGGCGGCAAAAGTAAAATCAAAAGCACCAGCGAAGAAATCGAAAAAGGTGAAGTCGGATGACGAGGAAGAGAACGACGTGGAGGAGGACGGGGAGGACGAGGCGGACGACGACGAAGAGGATGACGACGACGACGACGACGACTCTGAAGTTGACGCACAAGAAATTGGCTCAGCAGCAGCTGGCCGTAAGGCAAAGTCGAAACGAAACGACCCGACCGCTTTCGCAACGTCCTTGTCCAAGATATTGTCGACCAAATTATCGTCATCCAAGCGATCGGACCCCGTTTTGGCAAGAAGTGCTGCCGCGCACGAAGCCTCCAAGGCCGCTGTGGATAATGCACTCGAGGCCAAGGCGAAAAGGCAACTCAAGGAGCAGAAGAGAAAAGCGCTGGAAAAGGGCCGGGTCAAAGACGTGCTGCTGGCGACAAACGACGAAGCAACGGGCGAGCCCGAGGTGACGACGTCCGAGATCATGCTCCTCGAGAAGAGATTGCGCAAGGTGGCCCAACGAGGTGTCGTCACCTTGTTCAACGCAGTGAGAGCGGCACAGGTCAAGGCCGGGGAGGCGGAGAGGGAAGTGAAGAAGAAGGGTGTGATCGGGATGAACAGGCGGGAGGAAAAGGTCAACGAAATGACCAAAAAGGGCTTCCTCGATTTGATCGCATCGGGCGGAGGTGGCCTGAAAAAGGGTGGTTTGGAAGAGGCTTGATGGGGCAGCGGGGCTACCTACCATTTACAAGAACAAAGTGAGCTGAGGTATTGTCTATGGCCAGTCGTCAGGGATGCATTCAAACTACAATGACAAGATGCTCCCCCAAAGTGCTTTTTCCTTCCCATGCGCATCTTACTCCTGTACATTACAAGATTACAATGTAAAAAAAGCCGGTGACATGGCCGAGTTGTGTCACCGAATCGTTCACTGTTGAAAGTCGCTCGCTTGCAGATTTCTCGTCATCGAGGGCAGCTTGACGACAAGGCCGTCCAGCTCCTTGGTCATCTTCACCTGACACCCCAACCGACTCGTTTCGGTCAGGCCAAAGGCCAGGTCCAGCATGTCGTTCTCGTCGTCATCGGGCTCGGGCATCTTGTCGAAGTGTTCCTCGTCCATGACAATGACGTGGCATGTCGAACAGGCGCACGATCCACCACATGCGCCCTCCATTTCCAAATCGTTGGCCTGTGCGATATCGAGCAGGTTGTCGCCGGCGGAGACGGCAAACTTGTGCTCGACGCCGTCCTTTTCGATGAACGTGACGTACAACCTGTCATGCTTGTCAGCAGTGAGCTTGCTTCTTGTCCAGCAAGAGCACCTCGCTTACTCTTCACCAGGCTTCGGCGGTTGGATATGACCGTGCCGCCTCGCAGCCGTCGACGTGAAGCTGCGCCGAGAAGATGATGCCACCGTCCACGATGTGCGAGGAGCATGCGCTGATGTGAATCGGAATGGCGTCGACTGCCTCGCAACGCAGATTGCCCTTCGCAGCTGACCGTGACCCGACTGTGTGTATCGGCAGGCGGCGGACGAAAGGTTCGCCAAGCTGGCGTGTACCGCCCTCGACGGAGACATGGCCGATGCAGTAAATCGTGCCCGTCGTTCTGCAGGAGGGCATACACCCAGTGATGGCAGTGCTGATTTGCTGTAGTGCAGTTTCGGGGCCTGTGGCTCACGCAATGGCACGATGAACCGCCAGCAGGCGACTATGAGGGACAGTCGTGAGTCCGTTCGTCGTCTCAGCACATCCGTAGGGTTTGCTTGGCCGTCAGCGCGTCTGGGTTGGAAAAACGGGCTTGGAAATGCAGTGTCGATCAGTGGTTTGCGCAGCCCACAAGGAAATTCATTACGCCGTGGGTCCGCCGCACGTAACTCCGACGCCGAGCTTGTGATCAACGCCCCCACTGTTCCGTCGACTCGCTCGAAATCAATCGACCAACTCTGATCTGATCTGATCTGATCCGATCGCATCCTGGATGCTCGCACGGCACAGCATCCGCCATGTCGACACATAGAGAGGGCGTCAACCCTCTGAGGCCGTATTACATACCGCCGACCATCGGCGAGGCGGTGGATCCTATTTCCAGCTCGCACGCGAACTCTTCCTACAGCCAACACGCGACGGGCAACAACACGCGATATGCGACCAAGGCGCGCGATGTCCTCACCGATCTCAACTACAAAGGCCTGCTCGATGATTCATCCCCATCAATAGTGCAGAGCGCCAAGGAGCTCGTGGACGAGCTGTTATGGAAATACACGTCGGTCCTGATGGCCCAGCCCTTCGAGGTGGCGAAAATGATGCTGCAGGCAAGGGATCAAGACGACAATGCCACACTCGGGACTCCGGAGCCAGAGGTAGGATAAGGAAATCTTGGGGCAGCGATGGACTGCAGAGTGCGCGTTAATGCAGTCGTAGGACTCGGACTCCGAGGGCGACGAGCCGGCGTATTTCACATCCAACGTCCCCGGCGCGGCCATGCCATCTCGCAACGGTGCACTCGGAAATCGTCGACAGCCGTCCTCCCTGCCGCAGTCAACTCGGGCGCCGAAGAAGCCAAACCACTACCTCGTTCTGCGACGACCCGACTCCGTCTTCGATGTCATCGGTCAGCTCTGGGCCCGAGATGGCGTTTGGGGGGTCTGGAAAGGCTCCAACGCGACCTTCCTGTACACCGTCCTCCAGTCTCTGCTGGAAAACTGGTCCCGAAGCTTTTTCAGCGCCATCTTCAACGTACCGGACCTGGGCGTGAAAGAGGACCTCGAACGTCTCATCGACATTGCCTCGCCGTATCCCTGGATGTCGCTGTTTGTGGCCGGCGCTGCCGCAGTGGCCACCGGTGTTCTCCTGTCGCCCCTGGACCTTGTGCGCACGAGGTAGTTTACGTCGACGACATGATGGACTGCGCGCACCATGCTAATGACTCTAGGCTCATCATGACTCCCATCTACAATGGACAGCGACGAACGCTCGCCTGTCTGCGGGCGCTCCCGTCCTACCTGTGCCCCGCCGCGATCGCCCTTCCGACCGTCCTAAACTCTCTCATACATCCCCTTCTGACCCTTTCGACGCCGCTCGTCCTCCGAA
The DNA here is from genome assembly GCF_001625195.1 of Drechmeria coniospora. NCBI lineage: Eukaryota > Fungi > Ascomycota > Sordariomycetes > Hypocreales > Ophiocordycipitaceae > Drechmeria > Drechmeria coniospora. Next base: position 10,214,511 of record NC_054389.1, on the reverse strand, counting down.
CGCGCTTCATGATCGACAGCCACGCCTCTCCGATGACATTTTCCGTCGTCAAGTTCTTCACCTCGTCGGCCGCCATCCTTGCCAAACTTCCCATCGAGACTGTGCTCCGCCGCGGTCAAATGGCTGTGCTTTCGGGGAAGGACTATGTCCGTGCCCTCGAAGGCAACGAGCAGACCATGGATACGGTCGTGCCCATTGGGCGGTACAACGGCGTCATCGGCACCATGTACCACATCACGTCTCAGGAAGGAACACGCGAGACCACAAAACAACCGGCGACCAAGAAGGGCAAGGCCTATTCCAAGGCCACCCGGCCGACCCATAGACGAGGCCAGGGCCTTGAAGGGCTCTGGAGAGGTTGGAAAGTCAACTGGTGGGGGCTCGTCGGGCTCTGGACGGCGAGCGTCGTCGGGAACGGCGGCGAGGGCGAGTTTTAAAAAGGGTGCTGTATGCTTGCCGCTGGCGAATTCTCTTTCTCGCAAGGCGTTTCGGCTTGGGAACTCTCCCCTACGAATTGGACGACGAGTCGTATGATATCCATCCCGGTTTCGTTTTGTACAACGCTGCCACTTGATGTATTCTTTGATAATATACTGGAACCAAAACATGGGACGGGTGGATGGATGCTCAGTACGTGTGTATCCGGGAGTGCTTTGGACCATCAATACTGTGAAAGTAGTTTAGGTATTTCCTCTCACGCATTGTCAGTTTCTGATGAATTATGTATATGGTGGGTGTACTCCGTACAGGAAAAGCAATCGCAATCATGTAATATTTACTTGCGCAGTACTCCGTACATCCTCTGACAATAGCCCAAATAGCAAGAATTCATTGTTACTCATGCTCCATACCTGCTGCCAATCTGGAAGTCGTAGGAGCTGACAGCTAGTGGTCACGTGGGTTGGCGTCGCATCTTCATTGACTGGCGGGTACACCGTCACTGGAGCTCCATCCTTCCCACTCATCCCAGGCAAGGCAACCACAACTCTTTCATCAGCAACAGGCGGCTTTACGCAGGCCAACCTGACCAGGAATTGCCACTTCTCGGCCCGATGAATCATTGGTGTTAGAGAGAGTCGTCCTCCAGCTGTGCTCGAAGGCGGCTATCGCTGCCCGTGACATCAGCGAGACGGAGACGACATGGCGACTTCTTCCACGCAGGCCAACGCGGCCTCCCAGTCAACAGCGGACCGGCCGCCTGTGCGCAAGTTCAAGGCATCGGATCTGCCACTGCCATCCGCCACACGAGGTGCTATCGAAACTCTTGCACACAACTTCAAGAAGGAGGGCGCCTACGACCAGATTCGCAAGCAGGTCTGGGACAAGTTTGCAGCAAGCGTACGTGCCACTGCTGCCCTTGGATGCCATGTGCTTGATTCTGACGGAAGACAGGACTACGAGGCCCAGGTGACGAAGCATATCATCGAAGTTGCCGAACACGAAATGGAGCGGAACCCCCAACAGCTCCTGACGCTGGATCGTCTCAAGGCCGCAGCCCTCATCGACGGTGCCCTCGAGCGCTCCGGCGTCTACCAAAAAGCAGAGGACGTCATCGCACAGCTGATCGATGTCGATGCAATCGAAGAACGCATCCGCGAGATTCGTCGGGCTGAGATTGGCGGGGAAGCTGCTGAGGCCGAGAGGGTCCGCGGGGCGAAGCCGGACGAGGAATACGCGGCCGAAACAGAAGCCCGTAGGGCTGAACGAGAGCGAATTCGAGAAGAGCTGCGGCAGAAAGAGGCTGCCATCGAGGAAGAAAAACGACGAATCGCCGTGGAGGAACAACGCAAGGAGGATAAGAAGCGACACGAGGCCGAGCTCAAGCGGCAGGCGGAACGAGACGATCGTCGACGGAAACGCGAGCAGAACCGGGAAGCCCGCGAGAAGCAACGCGAATTGGAGAGGGACGAGCGACACAAGGAGCGTGAGCGACGCAACAACGACCGAGGCCGTGATCGAGACCTGGACCGTGACAGGTCACGCTCACGACGACGCAGATCCCCCTCCAAAGACAGAGAGGTACGGCCTGCGGAGTTCAAGGAAAAGCTTTCAAAGGAAGAGAACGAGAGACTGGAGCAGGAAGCCCTTGCCGATCTTCTGCGCGAAAGTAACAAGGACACTCGAGCGCAGCCGGAGATCGAAGTGGACTCTGACCTTGCCCCGCCTCCACGACGAATCGGTCCCACCTCGGCCATCCATCCCATCCAGAGGGATTCTGCCTTGCGTAGGGGTAGTGAACCCTCCGGCCAGCTCGAACGGAGGAATTCAAAGGCGACGGCGGATGCTAGGACTACCGGCTTGGCGGAGGAGAGGCGACGGACAAGAAGTCCTTCTCGACCGTACGAACGAAACCGCGATAGGGCGAGAGATGGGAGCCGGACCGAAGGTTCACACGACCGTCGGCGCCATAGCCGACGATCTTATTCGCCCGTGGAGCGCAGCTCGCACCGCGACCGAGACAGGCGGGACAGGAGTCGATCGCCCCTGAGACGGGACAGAAGCCGTTCTCGGCGGAGAAGGGATGACCGTCATGACCGAAGCCGGTCACGGGACAGACGTGAGCGGCCCCGAAGAAGCCGGTCTAGACGACGAGAACGAAGTCGATCTCCGGTCAGGTCGAACCGCAGGGACAGGAGTCGATCTCGAGTTCGACGCGACAAGAGTCGATCCAGAAATAGGCGTGAGCGCAGCCGTGATCGAGACCGTTCCCGCTCACGCCACCGCGCTGCAGACAGGCGTGACAGGAGCCGATCGCGGCACCGAAGGGAACGTAGCCGATCTCGGGAAAGGGTCGGAACCGACCACTACAATCCCAGAGACGCTGCCCGCTCGCCAGCTCGCCGACGAAGCCGAGGCCGTGATCGCGACAAGGATAGAGACTTTGGCAGAGGGACAGACCGTGACAAGGATAAGGGGGACGACAACAAAGACCGAGGCAGGCGAAGCCGCTCTCGATCCCGACCCGGTACATCGGTCGTTCGGACTGCCTCGGTTCGAAGGGATGAGCTTGAGGAGTGGAAACGCGAGGAGGTGAAGAAGCGGGAGAAGGAAGCCAAGGCATACCTTGCGGCGCAGAAAGACGCCAGAGAAAAGGGATTGCCGGTGCCTGGCGTGGATGACAGACTGAGTGAGATGACCCCCACCCCTTTTGTGATTGACGCAGACTCCCTTTCCCTGACGGGCCCAGACTAACAGCACTCAAGATCGTGATGAGCGCGACAGACGAAGAAGCCGATCTCGCAGCCATGACAAGGACCGTGCTCGTGACCGGGATTGGGAGAGGAGGAACCGAGACAGGAGTCGGGAGCGAGAGCGAGAACGCAAGCGCCGTGACCACAGCCGTGACCGGGACCGAGACCACGACCGTGGCCGAGACCGCGACCGTGACCGCGATCGAGATCGGGACCGAGACCGCGATCGAGATCGGGACCGAGACCGCGACCGCGACCGTGACAGGGACAGGGACAAAGACCGGGACCGACCAAGTAGACGTGATCGAAGCCTGTCGCCTCGTCGGGAGCGACGCCATGGTAGTCGCAGCCGACGCAGCCGAAGCCGCTGATATGGGAATGGACGGCCGGCTGATCGGCGATGCGATCTGCCAGTGGCGTAGGTGACATTGCGGACATGATACCCACATTTCTGTTGTTCACTCGAATACTTGGGAATAAAACCACGATTTGTTGTGACACTTATTCGGCGTGCAAATGTTCTTCTGACTCATGGTGATTGCTAGTATGCATAGCGGCATCTTTCAGATAGCCAGATTCTATAAATTATGGGATTATCAGGCATACATACAATTGTGCAGGTGCTATGCTCTACGAGATTGTGGTCTCTAGTCTACACTTGAAACGTAGAGATATCCAGAACCAGGCCATACGATCCTTTGTGGCGGAACATGGGAAAACCTCGGTACATTATTCATTCACCATAGACTCGTTCCGTCATGCTGTGCCGACGACCGCGGTGGCTGGAATCTGCGAGACATGTTCCAGGATCCGGGGACATTACCATAGAGCCATGACGAGGACGAGGCTGCTGATGGCGGCGCAGACGATGATTAGTAGTTTCCGCGCTTCAGCGTTGGACGGGGAACGGCCCGTGAAGGAGGCCATGGCATTGGCGGTCTGCTCAACAACGGCGGTGCCGGCGATGGCGATCTGGTCGTAACCAAGGGAGTAGTAGGTGAGGCCGGCAAGGGCGATGCCGTAGCCGATCGATTGCAGGAGGGTGATTTCAGTGCGCCAGAGGAGGAGGGAAACGATGATGAGGAGGATGTTTTTGAAGATGCCGGTCAGCGTCATGACGAGGCCCGAGGTCCGACCAATCTAGCGCGTGTTAGCTGCCACCGGCGCACGGTAGAGGAGACCACGGTCGGAGACGGTGGGAGGGGACGCACCAGGAAGACGCTCGAAACGTTGAGCAGAAAGGCGACGAGGGCGTTGAGGAAGAGAACGGGGAAGCCGACGGCGGCTAGATCGGCCCAGCGGAAGCGCGGCATCTCGCTGGGCACGGCGACGAGGATGTTCATGACGGCACAAACAGGGGCGAAGTAGTAGAGGCTGACGAGGGGATCCATGCGCAGGCCCTCGGCGCTCAGCATGATCTGGATCATGACGAGGCGAACGGCCTCGAAGGCGATGCCGCCGAGCTGGTAGAGGAATCCGATGAAGGAGAAATGTATCTCGCCGATGGAGGCGAGGGCGACGCCGGCAACGATGACAAGCACGTTGATGAAGGCCGGCATCGAGGGCTCGGCCACGCGGAAGGCCCAGGAGGTGAAGAGGACGGCGACGGGGGCGCCGGACTTGAGCATCTGAATGAATGGGATGGACAGATATAGATAGACGAGGTTGGAGCAGACGAGAGAGCCGGAGTAGAGGAAGCCGATGGGGAAGATGGTGCGGATGTAGAGGCGGGCCGTGATGGGTATAGCATGGCGCGAATCGAGCAGGGTCGTGTAGCGGGCGAGAAGTTGGGTTGCGATGGTGGAGAAGACGAGGTGCCAGGCAGTGAGTATAACAGCTTCTCGATGTCAGCAGGAGCACGGCAGGTCGGATGAAGAGATTTGCATGGCATCGAGCGGCGCAGCAGCGTGGTGCCGTGCTGCAGCGGTTGGGGAGGGGAAAGTGGGCTCGCTGGGGATATTGTCATCGTCCAAGGCGCGGCACGCCACGGCGGATGGGGAGATACGTACGATATCCTGGTGCAGAAGCAGACGGGTTAGCCTACATGTCACATGCCGCTGACTTGTTTGGAAAGGCGAGGCAGGACGGGGTGGTGGGCGCGTCGGAGTGAGAGGGTGCCGAGAACAGGGAAGGGACCTACGAAAGCCAGCGGTGTCTATTATCCACTTGTTGAACAGTATGGTGGTGTTGGAGAAGAAGATCCAGGCACTGTCGAGAGCGCAGGTGCGCCTTGTCAGCAAGATGTCGGATCCAAAGGCGGGGCCAAGGGCATCGAGAGGGGATTCATACCCAACGAAGTAGGCGGGATGCCATCCCTTGGCAGGCTGATGTTCCAGCAACAAATCACCGGGTTTTCCGGCGACCTCGGGGTCGTCCAGCAGGCCGTCGGTGGCATCCGTCATCTCGTCCACCATGGTGTCGGCTTTGGAGTCGGCCTCGGAGGTCGGCGTGGCGGACATTTCGACCGAAGGAAAGGGCTCACGTCAAGTGGCTGCGAAGGAAACGGCGTGGGGAGCCGCTCCGGGCGCCGGCACTCAGTCGAGTGCTCAGTTGGATGTTGGCCGTACCGATGGCCGTTTTCGTTGTCGACGTCGTTGCCGCAATCGGAGTCTCGGGACGGGGGGCGAAGCGGTGAGAATATTTGGATGGTGGGTGGGATGTGGTTGTAAATAGTCAATCCAGACGAGAGCGAGCACGAGGATTTTTACGTGAATGAACCATGAGAAGGAAGAGAAGGAAGAAAGATCAAGGGGCGCTCGCACGTGCAGCTAAGACAAGAGAAGCAGGCAAGGTAGCTATGAAGATGAAGCTGGAGAGACGGGGCGAGAAGGGGGCTTTTCATGGCATGGTGTTGTGATGGACCTGAGGATGTTGAGAGTGACGAGCATGCAGGGAGTACTCCGAACAGGTACACCTTTTGGCGTTGGGCGTAGGTTACCGTAGTGGCTGGTGCTGGGGCGTGCGATTAGTACTTGCACTTACGTACTTGTAACTACTCAGCAATCCTATGTATTTGTACTTGCATGCTGGCACCAAGTCCTATAGACCTACTGACAGGTACTGTATGGTACCTAGTATGAATAGTTAGGTGTACTCCATGCTGTACTCCATGCTGCAAGAAACGTGTTTGCACATGCCCCTACTAATAGTACGAAGGCAGTGCTCCGTGCTCCGCACAGTAGGCTCCAGCGAGTAAATATTCCGTCCTCGTATTCATACAGTACAGTGCTCCGTAGTTATTTATACTGTCCGTAGTTATTTATACTGTACAAACCCATTCCCCCTTTTCATACTCCGTACTCCGTACGCATTTCCGCGATGCGCCCCTCAACGGCCCACGGCCGAACATTAGTGCCTATGCAATAGTTGTACAAGGAGATACGTTCTCCGTACTGTACAGTACTGTAGTTGTACAATACATGTACTGTATTATATGCTTACTGGCCACTGGGGCTGCGGTAACTGCTAGTACTGATGTAACTGATATAACTGATGTACCTGCTTTGACATCTGTAACTGCTGCTATAATGTCTATGCGGGACGTTGTAATCATCGAAGGTCCAATGCTACCCGAGCCGTTGTGCCTTGGCCCACCACTGTAACTGCTAGAGCTTTTGCGTCTGGACTGATACCTACTGCACTCCGTGCTTAAGTACAGTATAAGTAGAGGCTGTCATGTGTTATCGTTCATGACGTAAGTAGTGTACTTGCACTCCGTATACACGCTAAAAATTAGTGGTTGGTCGATGTGGGGCGCTATACGAACAATCGTACTGTATGGAGTACTTACTTGCTGTATGGTACTCCGTACATGTACTTGTAATACAAGTCAAACACGATGAATATCCAGTACGGAACCTACTGCGTAGTTGTACATGTACTTACTGTAAATACTTGTACAGTACCTCCATGTGCTCGAACACCGCAGTCTTGCCTACAAGTACAAGTACGCGTTCATGAATCGTTGACAGTACCTACTGTACTGTACTTGGATGTACGAGTACATGCACATGTACGCGCGTAGGTTAGAGGTACACACACACTTGGTGTACAACCACTCCGTACTTCAATCAGGGCCACAGACACCAATTGCAACGAGATTCAAGCAAGACAAGGTGATCTACATGTATTAATATAATACTTACTTAGTTGTACAATACAGTACAAGTAATGAAGTGTTCTGTACTTGTACGAGCACATGTTCATTGTACCCGCAAGGTGGACTCCGTACAGTATACTGTACTCGGCGCACGATTGGCATACTCAAGCTCTGTCGCGCCGATGCGCCAACGGGCCTGTAGCGGGGTTAAAGTCCGGGTAGTTAGTTACGTGACGGTGTCCACATTTGCGCCTATGTAAGCAGGCGTTGAGGACACATGGTGGTCGGGCAACAACAGCATCAAGAAGAACACCAATAGATTGATTCTGACCCATCTCGCGATACTTGATTCGTTGTAGCCCTAGGCCGGGCGATTCCCCTTTTCCTCTGTTGCATCATACTCCCTAGGTGTGCATGTAATGCTTTCGCACCACGCACTCCGCCCAAGGTTTGATTGTACACTATGGCAAACTTTGCGGCAGGAAATGCACTCGAACTCCCTCGTGCGTATCTATGTGTCCGTCCTGCACACGTGTCGGAGGAAGGGACCGACGGATTTGCACAAAACAGCTGACGACTCGGTGCGGTTGGGGAGGGGCGGCGACGATATCGAAAGCAACGGGTTCCAGGGCGCCGACCGGGGTTGTCAAGTGTCAAGTGCCAGGTGTAAAGCGTCAAGTGTCAAGTGTCAAATCCTGACAGCACGCACGCCCCGTCATCGCGCCATCATGCCTCGTCGTCGGCAGGCGGGACTGCCCGGCCGATCGGATGGGACGCGATGAGACTCCGCCCAACACCTTGTTTGCAGCATCGTCGTGGCATGCTGCACTTCACATCCGTCCTAGCACTCATGCTCGCACGCACCGAGTCTTGCACGTCCTGCTCGTGCTCTCTGCGGCACGGAAGCATGACAAGAGGAGGCAAACATACACCCTCGGCACGTGGCGTCGAAACTTGGCCGCAGCACGCACGCTCAGCGGCTGAAGACGGGCATTTCCGGTGAAGCCTTTCGTCGTTCCCTCTACCTTCATGACGGAACGAGCACCGGCCTATCGAACGGAGCTCTGCTCTTTCTTTTCTTCCTCCGTGTCAACTGCATCGCCATTGACGAGGCAACCGATTCGTTATTGTGCCGCCGGGCCAACCCCGTCGCCGCAAAGCCCGCCTTGAGGACGCGTCATGGCATCCCGCCATCATCCTTGGCCTCCTTGATTTTCGTCGTCTGCTACAAGTCCTCGTCGTCGCCCATCGGCAGAGGAATCTGATCAGCAGCACGCATCTCCCCCTCCCGAGCCCCCTTTGCACCGTCGGAAGCATCGCCCGACGCCAAGTCGGCGCGCGCCCCGCTCTGGAGCACCATGCCGGCATCGACGCATTGGTAGAAGAGCATAAACACGCCGGGCGAAAGCGACAGCACCGTCTCCTCGTCCACCTTGGCCACGTTGTGGTCGCTGAGCCTCCACCAGCCCGCGTTTTGTCTCTCCACTGGATCGCCGTCGTCTCTTTTCTCCGACCCGTCGCCGTCGTCTGCATCGTCCGAGTCTCGCGCGCCGACATCGTCGTCGGGAGCGGCAGCCTCGACGGCCGCCTCGGGCGTCGGATATTTCCGGTAGCAAATGTAGTGCCCGTTTTCGTGCCGTCCCGCGTGCGTTACGGCCGCCCGTAGCTCGTATATCGGCCCCGTCAGTCTCGACGGGCCGTCGTCCCCGGCCACCATGGATGCCCCGGCATCCGACTGCCATCGTTCCTCGACGCCGTCGCCGTCGCCGTCGCCGTCGGCCTTGCCCGCTTCCGCAACCGGTCGGCCGCCTTCCGAGCTGCCCAAGCACCACGGTCCGAGGTCAAGCGTCAAGGGGAAGCGGACGGGCGCCGAATTTTTTATCATGTCAAACGTCGTCGGATCAAACACGGAGCGGTTGACGTGGATAGCGAGGCTCTGCGGTGGACGGGCGATGACGATTTGCTTCGTCTTCGTCGTGCTCACCTTGCCGCGGCTCGATATCTTGCACTTTTCCGTCAACGTCTCGTCGTCAAAGTCGTCGTCCTCGAGCGCCGACTCGATGGCCTCGAGCCGCCGCAACGGCTCCGCCAGCTGCTCGGCCGTCGACGAGTCCTTCATCCTTTCGACCACCTTGGTCAGGAGCCTCTGGGCCCGCAGCAGCGTGCACTTGGCGCATTCGACGCCCTCGATCGCCTCGACCCTGCTGTAGGAATCGAGCCGCTCGTAGAGATCATGCCGGCTCTTGTCGAGGCCGAGGCTGAGGGTGAGGCAGTTGAATGGAATCATGGACAAGCCCTCGTGATGGCCGCACTGAACGCATGCGACCCGCTGCGCGAGCAAGCCCTCCAACGGGTTCTGCAGCGGCTTCATCGCCGACCGGTCCGCCTTCGACGACAGGCTCTGATAGCCGCTGTCGTCGCTGTGCTGGCTCGAAGTCGACGCCTTGGCGGCAAAGTCGGCCTCGAGCCCCGAATGCCGACGCGACCGGCCGACGGCCTCGCCGACGGCCCTGTCGATGTCGTCGAGCATCTTCGAGTAGTATTCCTGCGCATCCTGCTGCGTCCAGGTGCTCATCGACTTGAGCAAGCTCGGCGTCCAAATCGTCTTTCCGTTGTTCGACAGGTCGTTGAGGTCGTGGATCAGCGTGCGCAGCGTTCGGGCCACGTCGTTGCCCTGGCCCTGACCGTCCGGGTCGACGGTCCGCACGCAGGCCGACAGGTAGCCGGGAAAGGTGTCCAAGGCGGCGAGGCCTTGCAGTATGCTGTTCTGGTAGCACGAGTTGTCGCGGTTTCCCAGCCCGGCCGGGCGGCTCGGGTCGAGCTTGAGGCCCAGGACGGTCCCCGTCACCGACAGCGCTCGGGTCCTCGCCTGGTAGACCGAGGCCATCATGCCGCCCGAGCGGTCGAGGCCGAGGATCCTCCGCATGAGCTCGCTCTTGGCGCCATGTGTGGCCGGTTGCGCGTCGGACATGGGTCGCGTCGTCGTCGCACCGCTCATCCAGCCGTCGATGGCGTACAGCAGGGGCGCCGGCACGAGGAAGACGATCAAGTCCCACAGGGCGTACCCGATCGAGACGCCAACCGTTTCCAGCGACCCGTCTGGGCTGTAGAGCTTGAGTACGACGGCCCCGATCAAGGCGAGTGCGGTGAGGATGACCGATGGCTCGTTCCACCGATCCAAGAGCTGATCTCGTCGGCGCGGCTGTCGGTACGCGGTGCTTTGGCCCTCGTAAAAGTCTAGAAACTCCGAGTCGGACTGTTGGGGATTCATGCTGCAAGCTCTGCAGAGCCTCCAGCCTGCGTGCGGTTACGGCCCAAGGGTAGCGATAATGATCCTGCAGAAGCGGCACGAGGATGTTGCCATGGCCGGACCTTGAGCCGCAGGTTGGTACGGGGGCTGCTGCAGCAGTCTGCCGGTTCAACGAGGGCCTTGCGAGCCTTTTCTGGCACTTTCCATCCGAGCCGAGGCGGCAGGGGCGGGCAAGGCGGGGATGAGTAGGGACGCAAGAAAGGGCACGGTGGTTGAGCGTTGCACTTGCATCTATCTTTGCTGACGATGTAGTCGGATGGGTTGGGTCGCGGTGCCGTGCGGCCTCGGATTATCTAGCCTCCATCCAGCCTTGGTTTGGGGAAACCATTGGCGTGTCTCAAGTGCACGTGCGACTTGGCAGCCTCCCCAGTTTTTTAAGTAAGAAATATATTACTGTGAATTGCGGCACTTTCACAGAGCACGGAGTGTTATTCTCAGTTATTATTTCTTACCATTACTTTAAGTGCAGAACTTCCGTACTGTACGGAGTATTGCTCCGAGTAATTAGTGATGAGTACCTATTATTACTTTAAGTGAAGAGTTCCCGTATTGTACGGAGAATACTGTAAATTTCTGGGTAGTTGCATCTACTTTTAAGCATTGTAAGTACTTATTGTGCGGAGATATTTCTTATAGTAATACAGTAATACTTACTCATACACCAACATGTAACTAGGTATTACTCCTCCGTACAAAAGTGCTGATCCAATAGCACCACAGAGTGCTCCGTACGTGTTGCGGCAAGCCATGATTCCCATGTGCTTACTTCCAAGTGAACTATGCTTTCTCTCGCCACAAATGTTTTCCGACCCTATCCTAACGAACCGTTCGCACAAGCAGCGCTTCCAACCGTCGATGTTCCCAGAAACCCCCTCGTAGCAGATCATTGCTCACGAGCGGAAAGGCCAGATACGACCAGAGCAGACAGAGAGATATGTTCATGAAAGGCCGGAGGAGACTTGCGCGTGGCAGTTGCCTCGCCTTGTGGTCGAGAAATCCTTGACCAAAGATGCCAACAGGCTGCAGCAAGAAGAAGGCGAGCTGGCCGGCGTAAGGGCTGTTGTTGCGTCGGAACATGAGCGAACCGCACACATGCATGATGCCGGACATGATGAAAACGCTAAAGAGCTTGGCGGCTTTGCGCTGTGGCGACGACGTACCGCCGACGGCGTTTCCGACTTGGGTCGCAAGCAAACGAAAGCCGTGCTGAAAGTAGTCGTGCCAAGCATCATACAAACCTGTAGGCAGGGTAAGAAGGGAAACCATGAACAGAGGAAAGAAAGGAGAAGCCTACCGGGAATTCCGCGGTCGGCGAGGGCTCCGAGGCTCCCCCACGGATTGGGTTGAATGGCTCCGACGAGGCTCGTGTGGACGCCGGCCCTGAAGAAGGCGGCGGAAAGGATACTCGAGACAGAGTAGAACAGGTCGACGAGGGCGATGATGGACGCTATGCTCGTCGTGACGGCAACGAGACGAAACAGGGCACCCCACACGAAGCCCCGGGACGGGTACGCCTGGCCATGCAGCAAGACGTCTCGCACAGGCGGGAAGATGAAGGTCTGGCAGATGCCGATGCACACGAGGGACAGCGCCATGCGGCTGACCATGGCGGCGACGGTACTCGGCAGCGTCTGTGCCCTTTGCCGGAGGATTACCGTGTCCTGCACCGTCGTCTTGGGGGAGTGGAAGCGGCAGGGACGACCGTCAGAGGCCGAGTAGCACCAACCGACGAGTCTGAAGTCGAGCAGCAGGTCGACGATCCACGACAGCCGAGCCAGCGACACGGATGGAGGGTAGGGTTCCCAACAGTGGTGAAGGCCATCGTCGGCGGAGCGACTGCGCAGGCGGATGGCGAGAAAGTCCTTTCGGGGATCGTAGACCCAGAACATGAGGTAGGCGCGAAGGACGATCCACGGGGCCAAGAGTCCAAAGTAAAAGGCCAGCATGTGATTCTCGATGTCGACGACGGCCACGATCCACGCTGCCGACAAGGCGGTCGCGGCAATCACCGAAAGCCTTCTCGCCGGGCTGCGAAAGACATGGTCGGCGAAGAAGAGGCCTAGGAATGGCACAAGAGGGAGAAGAACAACGGGGATGGTCTGTGGCACCCGCATATCCAATGACAGGACCGAGTCATCTGACGATTGCCCAGCGATTGAGAGTTTTGGTGCGCGGAAGCAGCCGATGATTGCAACAAGGGACAAGTGTAAGTGCAAGTGCAAGTGCAAGTGCAAGAGTAAGAGTAAGAGTAAGAATAACGGTAAGGATAACGGTAACCGTAAACGTAACAGTGACAGTGACAGCCGCAGTGATAGTAGAGGTGACAGTAACTGGTTAGTTCCGTGGCTCACCGGAGGAAGCTCGATGCGGACGTGATGGCAGTAAAGACACTCATTAGACGAGGTCATGCACGCAACAGACGACGGAGCAGAGTAGACCTACGTCCACGACGTCTGGGCCACCCATAACGCTGAGGCGCGACTGATGATTGCATGATGAATTGATGATGGATTCTTTTCTTTGGTTTGTCGAGAGCTGAACGAACTTGGGGGTGCCACTGTCTCGAACGCATGTGGTTTAGCATCGTTCCAGTTTCCAGTCCAACGGCAAGAGCGATGCCGGATTTCGCGCTTCCTCGTTCGGAGCGTCCGTTCCATTCAGCGACACCCGGGCGCTAGCGAATCGCTACTCCCGCCGGCATCCGCGTGCATTAGTGAGAGCGCGCACATACATACTGTTACGCTGTACTTGTGCTGTGCAGGCGAGCAGCACCTAGCGCATGTACTCCCTACCAGTTGCGCGACTGAGGCTACCTTTGCCGCAAGTACTGTACACGTACGCCTACCAGGTACCTACCTACCTGTGGTGCCAGTAGCACGTTGGCTGGTCTGTTTCGAAAGTTTCCTGGGTTCGCGCCCATCTAGAGCGGAAAGGGTAGCGATGAGGATGGCGAGCGGACGATTGGCCGCCAGCCTCAAAGCTTGTCGTTTGTCGCCAGGACCTGGACCCTCGGGGCTGCAGCTCCCGGCAGCTAGGCTCCCGGTTCCAGGCTCAGGGCTCCGGGCTCCAGGCTCGATGCTCGAGGCGAGGCCCCATGCGCCGCCAGCAGGCTCTGGACCGCCATGCCGGAGAAGCGTCGCGCCACCATTGCACGGCAGCAGCCATCATTTCCACCTGTGTTTTCCCTGCCCACCTGGCAACTTCCGCCGTTTTGTTGTCGCGCCACGAGGATTACAATGCTGAGACACCAGTCCTGGAACACCGCTGAAGGTGGCCTCGTTGGCTGTGGGGAAATGCAATCGAGGGCTGAACGACTCGGCTTGTCCGATTTGCTTTGTGCTTGCAAATCATACCAAGTAATCTCCCCATCACATGTGTGGTTTTGGCGGCGGCATAGTGCGGCGTGCAAGTGTTCAAGTACTGTGCATCTACAGTAAGTGCGTCGAAATGCATGTAGCATGTACTCCGTGCACACGGCCAAACCATACATGGACGCAAGTACTCCGTACCATGCACATTCATGTGCTTGCACTTCCACTTCGACCTCGTCGAAGAACTCGAACCCTGCGGAGGCTCAAACCACACACTGTGCAGCACGCCTGCACGTTGCGGTCGGGAGCCGCAAGTCGTCGATGCCATTCTCGTCCCGAGTCCCGACAAGAGACAGCCCCTACAGATGCCGCTGACTAGGTACGTGTAGTTATGCTTCCGCTGGCAGTTTGCCATGTTAAGCCACTGCAGCAGCCGTGGACTGACTGCCTGCTTCACTTATCTCGAGCCCATCGATTGGTTACCGATACTCATCGGACCCCCTGACGCCATCAGACTACCGACCGAGCATGCCAAAAACGATGCTATGCTGCATCGGTACTCGTACCTCTGCCAGCCTCTAGTGGCAGAGAAGCAAGACGTCTCCTTGCTCGACCGTATAAGTGAACATGAGCGGCTTCATGGCTTGCACGGAGCGCCATCTGGCAACTTACCACCCTCGGTCCTATCCTCCATCCCATGTGCCAACGATTGACCAACGATTGACCTCCCATCTCCAGCCAGGACCTATCCAGAGCAGCATACCGGGTACGCCATGATCGTCCTCGTCGCCCTCGTCGCCCTGCTCCTCTATGGCCTCGCCGTATGGCGCAAGGAACGCACATCTCCCTTGCGGAAAGTGCCCGGTCCTTGGTACGCGCCATGGACGTCGTTACCTCTCGCGTACCTGTACTCTCGCGGTACGATTTGGAAGCATGTCCAGTCGAGCCATCAAAAGTACGGCGATGTCGTTCGGCTTGGTCCTCGAAACGTCTGGGTCGCCAAGCCCGCCCGAGACGTCTTTTCGAAGAAGACGGACTTCCCCAAGACGGCCGTCTACGCCGAGCTGGCCGCGAACCGACACTACCCCGGCTTGGTGGGGGAAATGTGATTGCACCTCCTGCTTGCCGCTGGCCGTTTCCATCGCTGACATGCGCTTCCTTCTTTTCCAGCCGCAACGAAAATCACAGGCAACTGAGAAGACTGTTTGAACCGGCCTTCACCACCGGCTCGGTCGACGCATTGGAGCCCGTCTTCACGAGCTGTCTTGCCGCCTTGATGGACAACTATTCCAACATGGCCGTCCGAGGACTCGACGGCTTCGATACCGACCTCATGGTCGATCTGCATCATCTCGCTCTCGACATGTGAGTATGGACGACACGAACGATTCGAGCGTGTTGCTGCAACGATGCCATCCGATGGCCTGACGTTTCTGCCCTTCCAGAATCGGAGAAACCTGCTTCGGCCAACGATTCGGCCAGGTGGACAAATTGTTCAGCTCCAACTCGACGCGTACAAAGGAACAGGAAGCGTGGTCCAAGATACCGCGCGCGATCTTCGAAGGACAGGCGCGCCGATATCGGGTACGCATTGCCAGCCATGATGGCGAGCTTCTGCTGACGCACATGTCGTGCGCCGTAGACGGTGTTTCTGAAACGATTCCTGCGACGCTTCGGTTGGGACATGACCTTTAGTTGGCCCCAGTTCATGACCCAAGTGAGTGCAGTGCTCGCGCGCGACGCACACGCCGTGCATGCCTCGTTCGCACGCTAACGGGTGTCCGGACGGACAGGCCATAACCAACCTCATCGACGAGAGGCAGTCACGGGCGAAAGCTGGCGGACAACCCGTCCGAGAGGATATTCTCCACCACTTTCTGAACAATGGACAGGCGGCGACCAAGGGCGATGCTGGCGCGCCTGCGGGCATGGAGATGAACCACCAGTACATCATTGATAACATGTCGGAGATTTTCCTGACCGGATCGGAGACTTCGGCTTGTGCGACTCTCTCGACGGCATCCTGGTTTGCTGTTTCCGCGGCTGACACTCGTTTGCCTTAGACACCATGACCTGCTTCTGCATGGAGATGGCGAGGAACCCAGATGTCGCAGAGAAGCTGTACGCGTCCCTGCCCGTGCTTGGGCCGCAGGACAGCCTCATCAGCGACAAGAGCATCCGAGAGTCGGAAAATTTTGAGTATTTGGAGGCATGCATCAAAGAGGTCCTTCGACTGCACCCGGTCATATCGGAGCTCGGACGACACTGCATGCGGGATGATTACGAGGTCGACGGGTACCGGCTTCCCAAGCACACGATCCTGTGCGCTTCCGTCATGAGACTGCAGCGGCACGAGAAGTACTGGCCCCAGCCCATGAGGTTTTGGCCCGAGAGGTGGCTCTCCGACGAGCCAGAGAGCGTGGATCCTAGGTACGTCGAGATGCACGCCCAATGTCGACGTGGCACTAACGGATGCGACACAGCACCCAAGAGGCGTACATGCCATTTTCTCACGGCAACCATGCTTGCATCGGCAAAAGGTATGTTCCATTGTGCCCACCCGTCACCGGGAAGCCTTGTCTGAGTGCGTGCCTTTGTGCTGACGGCCGATGCAAAGGTACGCCTACGCCGAAATGCGAACCGTTCTCGTCAACCTCTTTTCGCGCTTCCGTGTCACAGAAGTTGCCGAGCAGAAGGTTGACTTCCGGCTCTACGTCACCATGCAATTTTACGACAACAGCTGGAAGGCCAAGCTTGTGCCGCGTTGGAAGTGCGGTTGAGTTTGGCTTCCGAGGATATTCATTGGATACTCTCCGTACCAGTAGGCAGGCGTTTTGTTCTCTGGGCAGCATTCAATTTTGTCCCAGATTTATTTTTCAAACCAAGGCCATTCTGACTGGCCAGTGGCATCGTCGTAGGAATGCGTCGTCGATTGTCAATCAAGCTGCCCATCATCCATCACCGCCCTCTACGTACTATGCATATTCAGTAAGTGCGGAGTAATTAATACTTGTACGGGGTAGTTGTACTGTGGTTGTAGTTGTACTGTGGTTGTAGTTGTACTGTGGTTGTAGTTGTACTGTGGTTGTAGTTGTACTGTGGTTGTAGTTGTACTGTGGTTGTAGTTGTACTGTGGTTGTAGTTGTACTGTGGTTGTAGTTGTACTGTAGTTGTAGTTGTACTGTACTGTAGTTGTAGTTGTACTGTACTGTAGTTGTTGTTCTGTAGTTGTTCTATAATAGTTGTAGTTGCACGGTAATACTTACTGCACTAAGTATTATGGAAGTTGTATCCATGTTCAGCTGCACCATTGCCCCGCAGAACTGACCCATGTGATGTGGGTAATTCGTACGAGTACGGAGTAGTAGTTGCAAGTACCAGCAGATAAGACTCTGTAGTACCTAGTACTTGTTCATATAGGATACGTTAAGTACGGAGTACAAGTGCAAGTACAAGCATTACAATACACCAAAGTACTTACATGTAAGTAAGGTCAACGCAGTATTCGTTTAGGTGCTAGGTGCTCTGTACACGTATAGTAGGTGCGCATGTACTCTGTACTTGCATGTATTTACGACACCTACAGTACTAGGTACATACCTTACCTAGTACTTGTACCGAGGGAAGTGCGCATTCAAATTCTTGTAAGTACATGTACGGCGTACAGCTAAGTACAGGAAAAGGGTGAATACTTACTTGTGCGTACTTGTACCGTTATGTACTACAGCTAGTCCAAAGGCGGCTGCTGAAGAATGAGTAATAGCAGCTATTCCGTTCTCGTGCATTATTTGTACAGTGTGTATTACCTCTCCTATCTCGTGCTCCGGATTGAGAATGCCCATGGAATACAAGCAAGTAGGTGTACTTGTATGGGGTACTCCGTACATGTAAGTTGATCCTCTGTCCCGCAATATCGTGTCAATTGTGATTTGTATCCGATTTGTCCCATCTCACATTAATATCCACATTTATTTTACTTTGGGCGACTGCGAGCCGTGAAGGCTGCAATCGAACGCAATTTCTGGTACGCAGTACAGGACTACATACAGTACAACTACAGTATAATAGTATCACTTGAGTACAAGTACTCCCGCACAGAGATGGGAGTACCTACGAGTACGTAGTTACTACTGAGCACTTAGTAATAGTGCACAATATTTCATCTGGCATCAGCTCTTGTATTACCACGTACGTTGTAAGGAAGTAAGTACTTACTTGTACTTAGCTTCCAAACACTGAACAGGCTAGCTCGTCGGCCGAGTCACAACCATGGTACTGTGGCCAATGAGACGGAGAAGCCGCTGCCCCGTGGACTGAGCTCACGATTGGCTGCGCATTTAGATTTCCATCATGACCTACCTGACCAGGTCCCTTTGACCGGAGATTTATCTCAAGATTCCTGCATCGTTCGATAAAAAGAACAGCCATCGATTTGCGTACTATAGCTGGTGGACGAAAAAGCCTGCGCATGGCTTCTTCAATTGGCTCCATTTGTAGAGCCTCTAGGTAATAACTACTCTCGCCTCTGGACGGTCCAGGTCATACATTCACTAAAATGAACTTCACCGTAGCAGCTGGCCTGCAAGATTTGGCCGGGGCCGAGTTCCAACCCTATGGCGAACGGGGCTGCCTGCTCGGAACTCAGCACGATGCTACGCCACGAGCATGGAAACCGACTCGCGCAGCCTTTTCTTAATGAATGATGATGCCGGCAACAAGGTTCGCACTCGAATGTAAGTGTGCTTGACTGCCAGTGTCCACCCGTCCACCGTCCCCCGTCCACCGTCCCCCGATGCAGCTGCTCATGGTTCTAGGTCCAAACTGTGGTTGCGGTAAGCAGGCCAAAGGCAATTGTTGATTCCCTTTCCGAACTTGACAATGGCAGGGACAATTGCCGATGCAAGGAATGCGTAAACCAAGATACGCTGCAGCGAAACTTCAACACGTTCGAGGTATCGTAATCAGCCGCCCCAGAAGTCGCCGCAACGATGCAAGCTCACATCGGATCAGATACCAGAAGATGTTGCGCCCCGGGACCTTGCGCAGACGAGCGAGGGTGTTGAGATTTTGTGTAACTAGTTGCTCCTCATGCGCTCTCTGCCTGCGTCGTCGCTGATTCGCCAAAGGGTCGGACTCCCATAGGAGCAGGTACACCTGGGACTGGCTTCTGTCAACGGTGCCCGGTCAGGCTCAGGATGGGAACCGGAAGCTCTCGAATGACGAGTGAGTCTTCTGTCAAGCCCATCGGCCGCCCAAGAAGTCACTCATGACCTTTTCAGGGGCAAGAGGCTCTGGGGAAGTGACGTTGCGTCGAACCCCCCCGAAGTCTTGTTCGATCACGTCATGAACCCAACCCCCAATAACAACCACGGGATGGCGGAGTTGACGAGCAAGATCGTAAGGAGCCATTGTCAAGCCCAGCGCCCTCGCCACTAACGAACCATGATGGCGGCAGCACTCGTACGGCTTCTGCTTTGTTGCCGGTACGCCCGCGACGCCCGAAGCCACCAACGAGCTGCTGGAGCGGATCGGGCCCATCCGAAACACCCACTACGGCGGCTTCTACGACTTTGTGCCGGACCTCGCCAAGGCGGACACTGCCTACACGAACCTCGCCCTCGCCGCCCACACGGACACGACCTATTTCACCGAGCCGGCGGGCATTCAGGCCTTCCACCTGCTCTCCCACACACCGCCGCCCGCCAACCGAGCGACGGGCGGCGGCAGCGACGACGACCCCCTCGGCGGCCAATCCCTCCTCGTGGATGGATTCTACGCCGCCGAGAGACTGAGGGAGGAAGCGCCGACGGACTTTGACGTGCTCGGCGCCTCGAACATTCCCTGGCACGCGAGCGGCAACGAGGGCGTCGCCGTGGCCCCGGACAGGGCGTACCCCGTCATCGAGACGCACGACAAGGCGCTGCGGCGCATCCGCTGGAACAACGATGACCGTGGTGTCGTGCCGTTGACCATGGATGTCGACAGGTGGTACGCGGCGGCGCGGAAGTGGGACGAGCTTCTCCGAAGGCGAGATGCCGAATACTGGTTCCAGCTTGTGCCGGGCCGCGTGCTGAGTGAGTGGAGATGGAACGAGCAGTCGTGGCGGAGCGTGCGTCGACGGATGCTGACGGACGGTTCGTAGTCTTTGACAACTGGCGGGTCCTGCACGGTCGAAGTGCGTTCGAGGGACTTCGGCGCATCTGCGGTGGCTACAGTACGTGCCGTCGAGACGAGCCCCCATACTCTGTCGTCGCCACCCACTGACCATGTTCTGCAGTCAACCGAGACGACTTTGTCTCTCGCTGGAAGACGACCAACTTTCCCAACGACGAGGTGATTGCGGCCAACATGCAGCTAAGATGAGTAGAATGAGGACCGACGTTGACGCATGCCAACACATGTCACCGAGCGAATCGTCGTCGGGGATGATGAGGGGCGGAAGAACGGGAGGAAGAGTCGGAGGTTTATCGTTGACGTGTACAAATAACCGTAGACATTCCCGCAAAGCAGATAGAATAATGAGCCGAGGTTGGCTCGATGTTGCCGCCGAGCCATGGGTCCCTGCTTGATCCGCCATCGATGACGAGAGAAAGGCATCCCGAGATGCAAGTAGAGCGTCACCCTCCCCGCTATTGCGATATTTATTGATGCTGCATGTACCACGTGTGACTACCAAACTGCCCTTTCGATGCAAAGATGAGCACCAAGCAGGCTCCAACGAAGCTGCATCTGCACGCACACTGTCGATGGATGGTCCCGGCAGACAGACAGATGTTGGGTCCACGGCTCACCACTCCAAGTGCTGCACGCTACGGTGCGTGTGCACAAGCGTCAGCCTCAAGCTGCAGGCTCCGCCGACTCCGCACAGCACGCTTCGTCCTGGCCGCCATTGCATCACCCCCTCTTCAAGGGTCGGCTCCGACATGCACGAAGCTCGTCATCCCTTCGGTTGCCGTCCAGCCACCATCGCCTTCCACCGTCATCCTTCGACCGCCTACCTACTCGCCGCCTCCCGACTCATTTGCCGCCCAATCCCAAGCCATCTCTCGCCGCCATGGATGCCAACAAGGCCGGCGTCGACGTTCCCGAGGGCGACCGCGTCCTGCCCCTCTTCTCCCTCAAGGGCCGGACAGCCATCGTGTCCGGTGCCGGTGCCGGCATTGGCCTCGCCGTCGCTCACGCCTTTGCCGAGGCGGGCGCCAACGTCGCCATCTGGTACAACAGCAACAAGCAGGCCCTGGACGAGGCCGAGAGGATTGTGAAGACGTACGGGGTCAAGTGTGAGTAGAGGAGCCACCCCGCCTCCGATGCATCCCCCGATGCATCCTCGCCTGTGCCCGCCTGGGTGACCCTTCCGCAGGCAAGGCTTACCAGGTCGACGTCATGTCCGCCGAGGCGGTCGACCAGGCCATCACCGACATCGTCGTGGAATTCAACGGCCGGCTCGACATCTTCGTCGCCAACTCGGGCATCGCGTGGGCCGAAGGATCCTTCGTCGACGGTCCGGCCGACAAGGCGAAAAAGGTCATGGCCGTCAACGTCGACGGCGTCATGTGGTGCGCCAAGAGTGCCGGTGCTCACTTCCGCCGGCAGAAGCAGGAGGGCACGACCATCGACGGCAAGCCTCTCGCGAATTTTCTCACCGGCTCCTTCATCGCGACGGCATCCGTCAGCGGCACCATCGTCAACCTTCCCCAAATGCAGGCCGTCTACAACGCTTCCAAGGCGGCCGTCATCCAGTTTTGTGAGCCCCTCCGCCTTTCCACCACCCATCTCGGAGAAGAAGTCGCGGGAGAAGCGGTCAAGGAAAAAGAAGCAGCATGGCGAAAGCTAACGAGGGAAATAAAGGCAAGAGTCTGGCGATCGAGTGGACGGCATTTGCGCGCGTCAACACCGTCTCGCCCGGGTACATCCAGACAGACATGACGAGCTTCGCGCCGCCGGAAATGAAGAAGGAGTGGATAGAGAGGATCCCGATGAGGTGAGTTTGTCGTCTGCCGTGGGCATGAAGCGGAACGCGTGCTGACAGACCGTTGATTAGACGCGAGGGGCGTCCCAACGAGCTCAAAGGTTGCTACCTGTACCTAGCGAGCGATGCGTCCTCGTACACGTCGGGCTTGGACATGATCGTCGACGGCGGCTACTGCCTGCCATGACCGAACCGACGAGGGAAACGGTGAAGGGTGGCTACGATCGATTCACGATGGAGGTGCATGGGCCATTCGTCGGGAGACGTTTGCACCCTCCGACACATTGGACGTGCCAAGCATCGAGCACTGGTTTCGTAGCCGTTGTGCATCAATCCATCATGTTCGTTGGCCATCCGTAGGGCATGGACATGTAATGTACGTGTACCTTCAACGATCCGACGGCGAGGTGGGATCGCCCTGATGTAGAACCATCGATTCGTTCCGGACGGCAATGTCTCCAAGTCGACATGTCCCAGGACGAGGGTGGAGGGTCGATAGGAGGAGGCAGAGCGGCAGTGGGCTGATGGACTCGTACACCCCGTACACCGTGACTGTGGATGACAGATTGTCCCGGTAATAATTATTACTCCGTACAAGTACTGTAATGCTCCGTACAAGTACTGTAATGCTCCGTACAAGTACTGTACTGCTCCGTACAAGTACTGAACTGCTCCGTACAAGTACTGAACTGCTCCGTACAAGTAGGTACTGTACTTACTGTAATACTCCGGAAAAAGTACAAGTAATAGCGCATGAAGTCGAGCAGCCACAGTGGATTGCACCACAACTGCTTGTATTAGTTGTACAGTAATTACAGTATGGGGTACAGAGTACGGAGTACCGTTCGTGGTAATTTAGTATTAATTACTTAGCTAGAAGGACAGGTAGGAACCTAAGCATTCGTATCCGTACTTGTACATTTCTTGTGCATACTTACTCAAGTAAGTATACTCCGTACTCCGTACTTGTACATTTCTTGTGCATACTTACTCAAGTAAGTATACTCCGTACTCCGTACTTGTACATGTACTTGTACTGTACTTGTACTCTACTTGCACTCGAGTACCTAGTACTTGTACTTAGGTAGTCGCCAGCAGTGCTAGGCGGCTAGTGCTTGTACAGCGCAATGGAGGGGAAGCTTCCCGAAAGAGGCGCCGCTGATTGGACGGCTTTGCGGCCGCGACCCCATCCTGCTCCACAGCTCCCAGTTCGCTCCCAGGTGGCAGCACACCGTCCGTCCGATTCGCCTCGTAATCCACCTTTCTCCTCCGACTCCCTGTGTCTCCGCGTCGGCGTCTGCACTCGCTCTGCTGCTCTGCCGCCCACCTAAACCCCAGCCCACCCAGACAAAAGGCAAAACCAACGGCCGTACCTCGATTCGAGCACCCTGACGCATACGTTGCTTATTTCTTTACTTTTGCCGCCAAACCCTCCCGTCGACGACCGACCCCCTCGTCCGACACCTCTCGCTGGTCGTGAGCTTTCCTTTGCCGTCTGTCTCGGTAGTCCGTCTCGTCTCGGCACTCGACAAGCCAGGCCGACGACGTCCATCCCCCAACCCTTCGCCAACCTCGTGCCGCCTCCCGACCCTCTCCGCCTCTGCCCGTCCCGCAGCGCGCCCTTGGACGACTCGCCAGCATGGATCGCGAGGAGGAGCCCCCGTCGGTCGAGGTGCGCCGCACCCAGCAGCAGGTCAACAATGCCATCCGCGCCATCCAGGAGAAGAAGCCGATCCCGGAGATTGACTTTTCCATCCACACCATGGAGGACGGCTCCCAGGTGAGCACCATGGAGCGCGTGTGCAAAGGTACGTTCCCTTCCTTGGTCGCCGCCGCCGCCGTCGCCGCCGTCGCCTCGTTCGTCGTTCTGACCTCTCCGCCCGCCGTCAGACGTCCAGGCCCCCGCCATGTCCAAACCGACGGACGAGCAGTTCTACTCGGACGAGAGCCGCACGAAGCCCGACATCAACTTCCTCAAGCAGCACTTCTACCGCGAGGGCCGCCTGACCGAGGAGCAGGCTCTCTTCATCCTCAAGACCGGATCCGACATCCTGCACGCCGAGCCCAACCTTCTCGAGATGGACGCCCCCATCACCGTCTGCGGCGACGTCCACGGCCAGTACTACGATCTCATGAAGCTCTTCGAGGTCGGAGGCGACCCGGCCGAGACGCGCTACCTCTTCCTCGGCGACTACGTCGACCGCGGCTACTTCAGCATCGAATGCGTCCTCTACCTCTGGTCCCTCAAGATTCACTATCCCAAGTCGCTCTGGCTCCTGCGCGGCAACCACGAGTGTCGGCATCTGACCGACTACTTCACCTTCAAGCTCGAGTGCAAGCACAAGTACTCCGAGACCGTCTACGACGCCTGCATGGAGGCCTTCTGCAGCCTGCCCCTCGCCGCCGTCATGAACAAGCAGTTCCTCTGCATCCACGGCGGCCTCAGCCCCGAGCTGCACACGCTCGATGACCTGAAGAGCGTGAGTCCCGACGGCCGCCCCCGTCCGCCCCCGTCCGCCCCCCCCCCCCCCCTCGGCCGACCTGCCGCTGACCGACGCCTGACCCCGGCAGATTGACCGTTTCAGGGAGCCCCCCACCCAGGGGCTCATGTGCGACATTCTCTGGGCCGATCCGCTCGAGGATTTCGGCCAGGAAAAGTCGAGCGACTACTTCCTCCACAACCACGTGCGCGGCTGCTCCTACTTCTTCTCCTACCCGGCCGCCTGCGCCTTTCTGGAGAAGAACAACCTGCTGTCGGTGATTCGCGCGCACGAGGCCCAGGACGCAGGCTACCGCATGTACCGCAAGACCCGCACCACCGGCTTCCCCAGCGTCATGACCATCTTCTCCGCGCCCAACTACCTCGACGTCTACAACAACAAGGCGGCCGTGCTCAAGTACGAGAACAATGTCATGAACATTCGTCAGTTCAACTGCACCCCCCACCCCTACTGGCTTCCCAACTTCATGGACGTCTTCACCTGGTCCTTGCCCTTTGTCGGCGAGAAGATCACCGACATGCTCATCGCCATCCTCAGCACCTGCTCCGAGGAGGAGCTCAAGGAGGAGACCCCTTCGTCGAACTCGCCGCAGTCGCCGACGGCGTCCCTGCCGCCCGACGATCCCAACTCGGTCGAGTTCAAGCGGAGGGCCATCAAGAATAAGATCCTGGCCATCGGTCGCATGTCGCGCGTCTTCCAAGTCCTGCGAGAGGAGTCTGAAAAGGTTACGGAGCTTAAGACCGTCTCCGGCGGAAGGCTGCCCGCGGGAACCTTGATGCTCGGGGCCGAGGGCATCAAGAACGCCATCAGCTCCTTCGAGGATGCTCGTAAGGTCGACTTGCAGAATGAGCGCCTGCCTCCGAGCCACGAGGAGGTGGTCAAGCACCAGGAGGAGGAGCGGGCGTCGGCGCTCCAGAAGGCCGCTCAGGATGCCGAGAACGACACCAAGGTGCAGCAGCTTGCGAGGAGACTTAGCACGTGAGTTTTTCCTCCTCCCTCGACACCCCTCGACTCTGCCGCCGCCGCCGCCGCCGCCGCCGCCGCCGCCAGTAGCCCGAGCTAACCGACGCCTTTCGTCGCCAGGGACCGCAAGCATCGAGGGCCGTGAGCGGTGATGCTCAGCTGCCCTGTGCGACAAGTCTCAACGTGACGGGGCATCGTCTCGCGCCGCCACGCTCATGGCTGTGGCATGATCTTGCACCTTGGCGTTGCTTGCTTCCAATCGGTTCCATCATGACGAAAGGGAGGGCTATCGATGGGGAGGGCGCCCGGGCGGCCGGTATTAGAGGCAAGGGAAATGGAACAGCTTGAAGTATTCATGGCGGTATTTCGTACGCACAAGACGGCTCAGGACATGCCGCTTTGACTTGTCCTGAGCCGTATCGACCGCAGACTTCCACGTATGAGGGTCAACTTCGGTCAATGCTGCTAATGAGCATGCGGCAAGAATTGAAGACTGTATGTACAGTGCACGACCAGCTGCTGTGAGAAAAGTCGAGGGTTGGCCCACGTAGACCGGTCGAATGGGAGGTTTCGAAAGAGTTGAACGAGTAATAACTATTACGGTCGGTTCGCTGGACGATGGTCACGCCGTGCTGGTGACATCCCCTGCCGAGCCCGTGTGGGTCCCAGAGTCCGGACGCCCCGGACTTCCTAATTTGGCAATACGTTCATCCGAACCTAAGGGATTGCTGGAGGGTTGGGCGCTGCTATCGTCATCGTTTTTTTATCTCGACTTTCTTGTCCACCTTGGACTAACCTTGGGCTTGAGGATGGGCTTGAGGATGGGCTCTGATTCTGACAGTCCAGTGCTGATGGGTCCTCCAACTCGCAACAGCCCCATGACGACCATTCTCAACACACGGACAGATCTGGCCTCTGGATCGTCCATCTCACAGGCAGTGACAAAGGTGTGCCGCGAGCTCAGGTGTCTCACGGCAGTATCGAATAAACAGTGAGAATCGACCACGGGTCCTTGTGGCACAACGTGGGCAAAGTGATACATGTCCTGACTTGCCAACACCAGTCCCACACACTGAAACGACAGAGCAGTCTGTATAGAAACAAAACACTGCATTACAGTCGCCTCCGAATCTAACCAAATCCATGTCCTAATCTGACAGCATGGAGAAGATTTTGTTTCCCTCAAAATTGTGTAGTCAGCTTCAATGGGCCATGATGGCATGAACTGCTGCCCAGCCACGACTCAGCTCCCAGGCACTGCCGAATTCGTACTTTGCCAAGTCCATCTCCCAAGATGAACCTTTTTGTTGCCTTTCTACTGATTTATTATGCAAGGCTCTCTGGCTCGAGAACGTGGACGTTGGTGACGCCTACTTGTCTTGTAAGCGAGGTTGGCCGTTCTCTGCCGCTGGCGCGTCGCTGACAAAATCAAAGTATTCCTGCCTCGCCTCGGCAGGCTATGAGTTGACCTGCAAGGGCGCAGCGAGGACATCGGCCGATTGTTTTTGCCGATTTTGGATCAGTTTCTCTAACCAGGGTGCCGACTGTGCGCGTGCTCGATGTCGTCAAGGCGAATGGGAGACGTTCTTGGAGAATGCGGCGTACGCCTGCCTGCAGGCGGGCGTGACTCGAACCGGCCGCACATGGTCTACCACCTCGCCGTTTTTTCAGTCTCCAATATTTACTTCGACTCTAGAGTCGGACTCCTGCTGTCGTTTGACGAAATCGGCGAATTCGGGGACAAGAGTCACCGTGACATCTACGACCGATGCCACTGGGTCGTCCGCGATATCCTCGCCCGGTGGGCACGAGGGGCACATGTCGCCGAGCGCAATGGTAGCGATATCAGTATCCTCAGTCGCCATTGTCGGAGTCGCCTTCGTTTCCCTTGTTTGGTGTCGCGTGTCGCGGCGCAAGAGAAGGAGGAGGAGGAAGAACAGAGGCGCAACCGCAAGGGCAATCAGGTTGCAGCCAAGTACAACGATTATGGATGAACAAAGTCCGTTACCCAAGCCATCGGGTGATTCTAAGCAAGCTTCGGCCAAATGAGACGAATTTGTTTTCCAGGCATGACGGCCATGGAACGGAGTCGGCTGATCTGGCAATCACTCTGACGGGGAGCTGCATAGCCATCTCATCGGCCCGCAGTGCTGCAACGGCGGGGACCAAATGAGAGAGTACGACGGGGAGTCAAGTAAATTTCATGATGACTTTTGCCGAGAATTGTATGAAGACAAATCTTGACGGATCGAATTTACGCCAATTTGACTCCAGAGTTGTCACTGAAAGTCCAGGTACGCTTGACAGCCTGGAACGATGCAGTAGAGAATGCCTTGTCCATGTGAGGCCGAGGAGCGGATCAGACGTCATCGACTTTCATTCACTACCTCCTCGTTTGTAAGGCTCAAAGCACCTTTTGAGCCAGCTCGAAAAGATCAAAGAATGCCTCGCGCTCCGTTTCAAATTTGGCCAATCCCAGGCCAAGAACAAGTATTCTCCTATCGTCTGGCGACTTCAATGACAGGCGGCTCGCAATCTGCGCAGCATAGAGCTGTCCAAAGGTTTCTCTGTCATCGCCTCCACCCCCTACCAACGTCCTGGGAGTCAAGTGCGTCGACGGCAGGAGTCCGTGATTGAGGCTGGGCAAGGTCATGTCAACGATGCCTCCGGAGGAGCCCGTGAGGGGGACTTGAAACTGGAAACTTGTCAGTTGCTGCACGCCTGTCTGACTACCTCCATGTCTGCCTCCCGCCTGGTAGCGAGGGCGAACAGGACTGAATGCCGTACCCATTGTGAAAGCCTGCCTTCTTGACTGATGGTGACGAGGATCTTGTCGGAGAAGCTCAGTGAAGTGACGTCAGTTGTAATTCCGTTGACAAGGCCTGATGCATGTCGGCTTGGCACCGGGAATTCATCTTCCCGAACGTCATGAGTTGTCATTGTTCCTGCAATGATGCGAGGGGAGTTGTTGAATGCGTCGTCAGAGTCAGAATGAAGCCGAGGCCCTGCACCTGCAGTTTGGGCAGACAGGCCAGTGAGAATCGTACAGGTACTTGTATCGGCACAGTACCGGCACTGTACAGGCACTAAGTACAGGTGTTGCAGCAAGTGTCACCGACTTGGTATTACAGTACAGTAAGTACATGTATAATATTAATGCAATAAGTACTCCGTGCACAGCACAGTATATACAAACAAGTATTATTACTGTGCACTAGTGCAAGTGCTTCCAACGCGAGGAAGCGGAAACGTCCCGCGTTAGCCCAAACCGGCTGTAGCATTTGGCGGTCAGTTGCGGCAGAACCCCTCCAAAGTGCCAAAATTATTTGGTGGATCATCTGTTTGGAGGGAAGATCTTGATTGATATTGTATGACACAGGGAGACTTTCTTCACATACAACGTCACCATTACGGGCTACCATGCGGCAAGGTAACTGATCTCCTCGCCAGCCAAGATGGCCAAGCATGTGTCCCGCCAGCGCAAGCACAAAGTGCTTGCTCGCGAAAGGGCCAAGGAAAATGCCCGGCATGAAGTCGAGGACACGAACCAGGAAATCCTGCCCAGCGACAGGAAGGCGCTCGAGGAGAAGAAGGCTCGCATGAAGGAGGAGCTGCGCCAGGATGGAGTTAAAATAAGCGGCAAAAAGGCAAAGCGCCTTGAGAAATACATCGACAATAAACTCAAGAAAGACGAAAACCGGGTACTGCTGGCCAAGTTGGCGGCGAGCCGAGTCGACACCACCCTCTTCTCGAGCAGCAGGTCGCTTGGCCAGGGCAAAGAGACGAAAAAGCAGATCCTCGCGCGAGCGTTGAGGGAGACCAAGGCAGGAATCGAGGACGAGAATGCGCAAAAGATCCTGCTCGAGAGGAGAAGAGAACCGACCGAGGAGGACGAAGTGGAGGAAGTGGACGATGGCGACAGCGACGAGGATGGAAAGGCTCCCCAATCCAGCAAAACGAAAGAAATGGAGATCGTCCCTGTTCCAACCTTGGCGCTGCCGGCCGCGAAGGACCCCGCCACACTTGGATCAGGTCTCAAACGGCCGCTCGAGACGGATGATGATGGTCGCCCCGTCATCAAAAAGCGGCAGAAGAGAGGAGGCGTGAAGACAAAGATTCAGCCTGTGCCTGTTGTCGCGTCCACCTCGGACGGGTCCGAGGCTGACGAGTGGGCCGGCATTGACAGCGATGATGCCAGAGTAGACATCTCGAGCGAGAGTGACGGCGAGTCTAGCGGCAGTGGAAATGGTTCCGACGACGACCAAGCCTCTGGTTCTGGCTCTGATGATGAATCCAGTGAGGATGACGACGGCGAATCGACAGACGGCGAAGTCGTCGACGGGGAAGCAAGAGCGCAGAGGTCATCGGCGTTCAAAGCTTGGGCCACCCAGCAACGAAATGAAGCTCTTGGATTCCAACCGACCGATGCCGCGACGGCTGCTCTGGAAATACCCAAGCCGGAAAACTTCATACCCAGGGCACCCGAGCAGGATCCATTACCGCTCGAACTCAAGCCAACCACAAGAACGGACCGAAAGGTGTTCAGTGTGACGGTGACGAGAACACCAGAGATCCAAGAGGCCCGTCTGAAGCTCCCTGTCGTGTCCGAAGAACAACGGCTCATGGAGGCAATCCACAACCACGACGTCGTCGTCATTTGCGGTTCTACCGGTTCTGGAAAGACCACCCAGATCCCCCAGTTTCTCTACGAATCCGGATTTGGCTCTCCCGACTCTCCAACGCCCGGCATGATTGGCATCACGCAACCGCGTCGAGTCGCGGCCGTCAGCATGTCGAAGCGAGTGGCTGAGGAGCTCGGCGACCACGCGGGAGCCGTCGCCTACCAGATTCGGTTCGAGGGTACCGTGGACGCCAAGACGGCCGTCAAGTTCATGACGGACGGTGTTTTGCTTCGAGAGATTGCCCAGGACTTTGCGCTGCGCAAATACTCAGCCATAATAATCGACGAGGCCCACGAGAGGAGCGTCAATACCGACATTCTCATCGGCATGCTCAGTCGTGTCATCAAGCTGCGGGCCGAGCTGGCTCTCGAGGACCCTGCGCTCAAACCGCTGAAGCTGATCATCATGTCGGCTACGCTGAGGATAGAAGACCTCACCATGAATTCGACGCTATTTCCCACCCCGCCGCCCGTCCTCGAGGTCGAGGGACGGCAGCATCCCGTCACGATGCACTTTGCCCGAAAGACTCCACATGACTACGTCGAGGAGGCGTTCAAAAAGATAAGCCGGGGACACAAGAAGCTTCCTCCTGGCGGATTCTTGGTTTTCTTGACCGGCCGTAACGAGATCATCCAGCTGAGCAAGCAGTTAAAGGCTGCCTTTGGCGGGCCCAACTCTGCCGACGGACCCAAGGTGCAAATATCGGCAAGTGAAGCGCCCGTGGAGGTGGAGGACATCGAGTTTGGAGATGTCGATGACTTCGCCGCTGAAGACATGGACGACGATCTGGGCTCGGACGAGGAGGAGGAGGAAGAGTTCCAGATCGAAGAAGAACAGCAGGAAGCGCCGCTCAAGATGCAGATATTACCGCTCTACTCGTTGCTTCCCACAAGGGAGCAGATGAGAGTGTTTGAGGAACCCCCGGAAGGAACGCGGCAGATTGTGTTGGCCACCAACGTTGCCGAGACGAGTTTGACCATTCCAGGAACTCGCTTCGTCTTTGACTGCGGGAGGGCGAAGGAGAGGCATCACGATCGCACCAGCGGAGTTCAGAGCTACAACATCGGCTGGGTCAGCAAAGCCAGCGCAAACCAGCGTTCCGGTCGTGCTGGTCGGACAGGGCCCGGCCACTGCTACAGACTCTACTCCTCGGCCGTCTTTGAGCGAGATTTCGCTGCCTTTTCGGACCCCGAGCTGCTGCGGATGCCTATAGAGGGTGTCGTCTTGCAGCTCAAGGCCATGAACCTCCAAAACGTCGTCAACTTTCCCTTCCCCACACCGCCAGAGAGGCAGAGCTTGGCCAAGTCAGAAAAGTTGTTGACCTATTTGTCTGCGCTTTCAACGAGCGGCCAGGTGACGCAGATCGGCAAGACCATGTCCGTCTTCCCCTTGTCTCCTCGTTTCGCACGCATCCTGCTCGTCGGCCACCTCCACGACTGTCTGCCTTATACGATCGCCCTCGTCGCCGGGTTATCTGCCGCCGAGGTCTTCATTCCCGAAAACCAAGCGATACCTACGTTGGCGGCCAACGACGATGCAGCGGTCCGTACGAATGCCGACGTCATGGCAGAGGACCGTCAAGCCAACATAAGGCGCATGTTCAACGATGTCCAAAAGAACTTTTGCTTCCTGGATGACAAATCTGACGCCATCAAGCTGCTGCAGGTTGTTGGCGAGTTTGCGCACGAGCCGACGGAGGAGTGGTGCGAGAGTCATTTTGTTCGCTTCAAGGTGCTCAAGGAGATCCAACAGCTGCGCAGGCAGATTTCGGAGCTCCTGCGGGCCAACGTGCCAGCGTTTGCAAGCCTGAAATACCAGGACAAGCTGGAGCCGCCTTCGCCGAAACAGGTGAGCGCGCTGAAGCAGATGGTCGCCGCCGGCTTCGTCGACCAGGTGGCACTGCGGGCAGACATGGCGCCCAACCCACCAGAGCATTACAGGAAGCCTCGGCGGGCCATCGACGTGCCATACATCCCGCTCATTCCTCTGCACGCCGCCGGCGCCGACAGCAGCAGCGGCCTCGTGTATATCCACCCTACATCGCCGCTCGCCCACCTCAGCACGCAGGAGTGTCCCGAGTACGTGGTGTACTCGTACCTTCAGCGTGCCACGCCGTCGGGTCTAGACCCGCAGAAGACTCCCAAGACAAGGATGCACTCGCTGACGGACGTGACGGGTGGCCAACTTTCCGGTCTAGCCAAGGGTACGCCACTGATTAGTTACGGCAAGCCGATTAAGGAGGTCAAGGCTGCGTCGGCAGTTGATGGTGGCACAACACGGGAGTGCTGGGTGGTGCCATATCTCAGGGCTGAGAGCACGGGGGGTCAAGGCTGGCCGTTGCCAGCCAAGAAGGTCAAGCAGATCAAAGTGCCCGGCAAGGGCTGGGTGGTGGAATGAGATGACGGACGGATGAGGGGATAGGATGCGTTTCTGACGATGCGTGGGTTGTCGCAGTCACGTTAACCCGAGTTTAAAGGCCAGGTGAACGATTTTTGCGCAAATCTAAGCCATGATGCTCTCTATGCGTAGTTGGAAACAAGAAGTGAAAGTCAAATCGACTAGTTTCCAGGAGCGAAGGATCCTGAGATTTGCCTGCCGGGGTGCCATCCCCCCTCCCCCCTTTTTTGTTGGGCCTCGGCTAAGCGTAGGGTGCCCTTCATTTTACTTATCAAGTAAACTCTCCGGGGATTCTCACGATCGCAACCCACTATTGGCATATTCCTACGCCCAGTCTCAATTTTTTTTATGAACAGCAAACAGCCATCTATAATGTCACTGTTCCCCGGTGTAGCGCTGGTCACCGGCGCAGGATCCGGTATGATGCTCCCCGTAGCCGCGTGCTGCGCCCTCACCCGTCGTGTGTGGTACGGGTAAGTAGCTTATTCGAGCACACATCGCAGGCATCGGCAGGCAGATCGCAATATCATTTGCGGTAGAGGGATGCGACAAGATAGCCATCCTTGACAAAAATGTGGAAGGTATGGCAGAGACCGAGGCCCAGGTGCGGGCCACAAGGCCATCTCCGGATCTGGAGGTCCTCGCCATCAAGGTAGACATCCGACAGGAGCAAGAGATTCTCGACGCCATGGCCCTCGTAGTAAAGCATTTTAGTCGCATCGACTACGCTGTCAACTGTGCTGGTATGTATGTGCTCGAATATCACACCGGTCAATTCCTCCGGCGTACCAGAGGCTAAAGCAATGCTGGATAATCAAGGCATCTTCTGTCTGACAAAGCCATCGCATGAGTTGGAAACGTCCGAGTTTGACAATATCATGAGCACCAACTTGCGAGGACTGTGGATCGGCTCCCGCGAGGAGATTAAGCAGATGATGCAGCAGGACCCTTTGCCTACGCACGACGGCAGGCCCGGCTGCAGAGGGTCCATTGTCAACATTGCGAGCAACTTGGGCATCGTCAGCAAGGACGGAACGCGTGAGTGAACTAGGTGACGTAGAGGATCCTGTCACGTCACAATGTCGTCCTGGGCTCGACTGATGGAGCAGGATGCAGCGGCGTATAATGCCTCCAAGACGGCCATTGTCAGCATCACAAGGTCGGATGCCATCGATGTAGGTTGCCCGGATCATCGTAGCTTTGGCCAAAGACTAACGAGTACAGTATTCCCCACACAACATCCGCGTCAACTGCGTCTGCCCGGGAATCATCGAGTTTGTTTCCCGTCATACCCTCAGTTGCAGGAGGCACCGCTGACGCTGACTGCAGCACACCCATGGTCGCCGATATGCCCGACGACGCCCCCGGCGTTCTCATCGCGCCGATGAAGCGGAAGGGAAGGCCGCAAGAAGTGGCCGATGCGGTATTGTTCCTGGCCAGCGCCAAGGCGTCCTTCATCCAGGGCACGAGTCTCACCGTAGATGGGGGATACGTCATCAACTGATGTAGGATGGCCGACTCTCATGCTCCGGACAGGTGCGTAGAAGAGGGTGCTGGCGAAATTCCACTCTGGGTATCAATGGCAAATATCATATCGCTATGTCGCGTAAAGGGAAAGGTCAATGGTTGTGCTCAGCGCGGCGGATGGCACGCTCAGGATGCAGTCGGCGTCTGTGCCGGCGTATTTCCGTTGCTTATCTTGCTCTTCCTGCGTTTCAGTTTCGGCGTCGTGGCCGACTTGGCCGTCTTGTCTGCTTTGCCATCCTTCTTGTCGTCAAATTTTGTGTTCAATTTTGGCCCGTTCACCGCGCCCATGGCGGATCCGGACGTCACCTGAGGTGGAGGCACCGCTTTGCGGCCAGTAGACGACAGGTGAAACTCGCCTGGCCGACCGGTGATGGGATTCTCGTCAATGTATTCGCCACCATGGCGCATATGCGTCAGAAACGCCTCCTCGGACGCTCTCTCCAGTGAAAGTTCGTCGTTCTTTTGCGAGGCAGGCGTTGACTTGGCGGCGGCCCCGTCTGGCACCGGCGTGCCGTCAGCCGATCCCTGACCCTTTTGTCGGCCCGTAGCTTGGCTCTGGCTCTGGGGAGGACGATA
This sequence comes from Drechmeria coniospora, assembly GCF_001625195.1. Classification (NCBI taxonomy): domain Eukaryota; kingdom Fungi; phylum Ascomycota; class Sordariomycetes; order Hypocreales; family Ophiocordycipitaceae; genus Drechmeria; species Drechmeria coniospora. The sequence goes on along the minus strand of NC_054389.1, from coordinate 10,179,985 downwards.
GACATGGCCCGTGGCCGGGTTCCATGTCTGGGCCTGTTCGGCAGCGGGCAGAGCTTTGGATATGGCCGATGATATCATCATCTGCAGCGGAGGAACATGTCAGCTTCGCACATCGAGGGTCGGGGAAAGGATAGTCACAACGCACAATCCTTGAGGCGAGTATGTCGGCGAGCGTGGGCGCCATATAGATATTCTCTCCCACGACGAAAAAGGAAGCATGGACGGTAATCTCGTCGTCTTCCTGGTACCGCTTCCGCCTCGTCTGCTTGCGAATGACCCAGACGCCCGTTCCCATTCCGGGCCCCGTCTCGGCAGGCTCCTCTCCCACGATGAACTCGAGCCCTGACATGGTCTTGAGGCGGCCTTCGAAAACCTCGCGCGTCTGGATGAAGTGGTACATGGACATGTTGTTCATCGCCTGGCTCATGATGACCGCGTTGTTGGATGTTCGTTCGAAAAAGGGCGATTCGGCAAAGTAGAAGAGGATGGTGTTGGAGTGCAGGCCGCCCATGGAGGCGAGTATGGGCGGCGAGCGCCATTGTATCTCGTCGAGGGGGGGGTCGTTGGGGTTGGCCATGGTTGCTTATGCTGCCACGGCCACACAGGTGATCGCTCGCTCGTTGAGCTGGAAGTGGACGATCGAGTTGAGAGTTGAGAGGGAGAGAATGACGGTCGTGAGATGGAGCAACCAGGCCAGGGTCTGGAGAGGCGGGGCGTTGGTGCGGGAATGTTGCACTCGCTGTTGGTGTGCACACGGTAGGCGTGGTGTACTGTAAGCCACAGTGCTGATTGCACTGGGGAGGCTACTAATAGTTGATCTCAGCCCCACGCATCAACCGTCCACCACAATTCATCTGCTGTCACCCCGAGTAATCATCATCCGACTCTCATCACCACCAGCACAATACAGTGACACAGTGATAGATCACCTTGGGCCATCATGGACCTGTTGGCCGGCATCCGCAAGACGGGTTCCCGTGGAGGCGTCAACTTTAGCTGGGACGAGATCGCGACATCAACCCATCGAGAAAACTATCTTGGCCACAGCCTCAAAGCGCCCGTCGGCCGATGGCAGAAGGGCAAAGACTTGAACTGGTACGCCAAAGCCGATTTGGCGCCGGCCGATGGTAGCGAAACGGTTGAGGAGCGGGAGGAACGGGAGCGCAAGGAGGAAATACGCAGGGTCAAGGAAGCAGAGGAAGACGCTCTCGCTCGGGCGCTGGGCCTGCCGCCGCCACAGCGAACGACTTCCGGTGCGAATGCGGTCGAGGTTGGAATCCAGAGGCATATTGGGCCTGTAAGTCAGCCGCCACCGGCGGACGAAGGCAAGGACGTGAAGGCACCAGAGCGTGAGCGTGAGCGAAGACACCGAGACTCGGACCGGAGGGATCGACGGCGACACCGAAGTGGAAGCCGCAGAAGGTATGGCGACCGTGAACACGGCGATGGCGGGCACCGTCGAAGAAGCCGTGACCGTGAAGCGAACCGGCCAAGGGACCGAAGTCGAGATGGTGGACGGGTTGAGCATCGATCTCGTCGAGAACGTGGCCGAGATGTGAGCGCTGAACGCGGATACCGGCGCCGCAGGGACCGAAGTCGAGATGGTCGTCGGGACCGAAGTCGAGATGGTCATCGGGGCCGAAGTCAAGATGGTCATCGGGACCGAAGTCGAGATGGTCGTCGGGACCGAAGTCGAGATGGTCATACGGAACGAGGTCGAGATGACCACAGGGAGCGTCGCCATTCAAGGCATAGGGAATATCGGAAGCGCAGTACGAGTCCAGCGCACCGGCATAGGGAGGATTGATGGAGATGGACCATATGGATTTAATGACGGCATGCGTCTTGTCACCGGAAGCAAATATAAACAAGATACCCGGACCCAATCATGCCGAAATCACCACAATGTTAAGTAAATACACCTCTGTCGACGTCCAGGACAGACGTGACTGTGAAGCAGGCCGTTCCATTCACAGCATGACTATGGCGGCCACTCCAGCCTACCGAAGCGCGCCAACAGAACAATCTCGTCGGGAAGAGAGCAATGCTACGGGGTAATTATTCTCTGTCCATCCAAATTACACTAACACGCCGGTGACACAGCTGCACGAGACATACCTGTCGCTTACCTGTGACCGTCCGTGCTTCCACGGAACAAAGATACACAACGCAAAGGGCGATCAATGACAGTGCTATTGTCACCGCCGCTCCTATCCCTATGCCCTGACGAGGTTGGGAGAAGCCGATGAGCTACATGGGCTTGCGTTCGGGATCTCGATCCTGGCCCCTGCTTATCCAAGCTGTGTTCATACTCCAAAACAAGGACACGCCGGCTACAACTATGCTCGCCGGAGTATAGGCATTCTGGAGGTCTTCTGGGTGAAAGCGAAGCCAAACGAGAGAGAAAACAAAGGGCGCAAGGATGATGATGATATGATAAAGAACCGTCCGAGCAAACGAAGGAGAAAAAACGGCCTCGAAACCCCATATCGACGACGTATCGTCCGCTTCGAAACTCGTCGTCCTCTTCGGGATCCGTTCCAGGTATATCGATCTCTTCGGCGGTGGGATGCAGTCATGAAAATGCTTCCAGTTGCACGGGCTCTGGCATGTATAGAAAAGAGCGTCAAATAGGTGAGATCGCAGGGGAGGGTTCCGCGCATCCGCCGATCCCGCACGAGGACTGTACTCGTACTCCGTGTGCCTCGGGAGGTCCTTGTACTCGGGCACCATGCGGTCCGGCGTCAGTCGGTTGAACTGACAGCCGTATTAGCAACCAAAAATGGCACGCCCTCGCGTTTCGACATACCTTGGTGATGGTGCAGTGATCCAGCGTCCAGATGGAGAACCAATACCGCAGCCAGCCTCGATGGGTCCGATAGCAAGCCCGCAAATCTTGAAAGACGCTGGAGTCGGTGCTTCGACTCGTCACAAGAATCTGAGCAGGCGTCAAAGTCCGCCGGGGCCCTTGCACGCCGAAGAGAATGAAGCTCTGCGATCTACCCGGCGGCTGCATGGTGGATGATGCTTGAAATCCGACCGCAGCATCTGCTCGAGTGTGGGATCGAACTGTACCTGTGCCGATGCAATGTCGGCCGCTGGTTGTAAATGGTACATTGATGCTGCCAGATGATGCGGGTGCAGGAAGATCGGACGGCGTATACTTTTGAGCTGCCGACGATGTTGGTGCCGTGGGACGTCGTCGAAGCAAAGCGCTCCACCACCTTGCGAACAGGGGCACACGAAATCCTGTCTTCCTGCACCAATGCGGTGACGTTGGCTTGTCGTCCCAGACGGCGAGGAATTTCTCCACGAACTCGTGTTGGTCCAGGGAGACTTCGTCCCATTGCTGGGTACCGCACGTCTGACAAAACAACGGTAAGCGTCTTGCTTGCTCAGGCATGACCATGGATTTCTGCCGGATATGTCACCTACGCATTGCCAGAAGATGCGGCATTCACCCTTCCGCAGTTCGCGCTTCGACGGCTCCAGTGGCCACCAGTTCCATGTCACCTGTGTTTTGTCTTCAACCCATACTTTCATCCTGTTGATCATCGACCGAGGTTGTTCCCGCGACAGCCAAACGTTTCCTTTCGGGATGGATAGAAGCACATCTCCCACGTCCGCTGGCAGAAACATGGACAAGAAGTCTCCCAAAACCTCTTGGAATGATTGGGAATTCCGTAAGAAGCGCCTCAGCTCCGATGTGTGCGGGAATTCGTCCCCTTCCAGCTCATCACCCGAAGCCGATTCCTCCGAGCCCCAACAATCATCGGCCGTGTTCTGTTCCGCGAACGTTGTCTCCGACGCGTGTGCGAGCCAATTTTCGACGTCGCATCTCTCCTGCAGAGACGCGTGCAAGTCGAGTCGGTCATGGGTCACAAGCTCATCCTTCTCCTGCTCAATATGCTCGACCAGCTGCTGGCTTATCCGTAATCTCCCTCGCCTGCTGCAAAGAAGAGCAGCGACTGCCCTCTCCGCTTCGCTTTTCGCCTCACTCAAGAGGCCCTTGTGCAAGGACTTCAGAAGCCGGCGCATGTTCTCGACAAAGCGTTGCCTGCTCATGTTGGACATGGCATTCTCGCATAACAGTCTGAATCGAGGCTCCTCTGCAAGAAACACCCTTATCAACGCCTTGCCGGTCAAGTCTTCATAGGTGGTTCCTTCAGACGTTTGCGAGCCGATATCGCCCTCGTCGGAGGCAACAGACTTGGCCTCTTCTTCGCCTCGACGCGAGGCCTCCTGGCCATGTTCCGTCGTCGCATCGGGCGATGCGTTCTCGCCATGAACGGGTCCCGTTCCGGTCGTCGACAGCCTCAACGTGGCGACGCGTGATCCGGATGCATAACCCGAGTCGCCTTCATACCGTCGAAACAACCCATCCGACTTTGCGCTACTTGAATGACCCCCTTTGAACGTGAGCCTTCTCCCTGCGAAAGGCACCTGCGTCTGGGACGTTTCGGCCATCTCCTGCCGCCCTTGCTTGTTGTGTATCGATTCGAGGTCATATATGCTGGCAAGGGTAAATGGGTGCTTTGTTCCTAGCACCCGACTGGCTATCTGAACCACTCGTACCTGCAATTTCTCGGCCTCTGTCAGTTGGCCGCTGAGACAAAAGGTCGACGCAAGGCTTGCCGAGCTGGCAAGCGTGTCAGGATGATCATCCCCCAACACTCGGCCTCTCGCCTCTAGCACTTGCCCCTGCAGAGTCTCGGCTTCCTTCCAACGGCCTTGCTCGCTATAAGTCCAGGCCAAGTTAGCAATGCTGGCAAGCGTGGATGGATGCTCTTCTCCAATGTTTCGCTTTAATAGCTTCACCACGTCCATTTGCAAACCCTCAGCCTCCTGCAATCGACCTTGACGAACATAGGTCCCTGCCAAGCTGCCCATGCTCCCAAGGGTGTCCGGATGCTCCTCTCCGAACATCCTTCTTCTCCGCAGCAGCACTTGCGACTGAAGGTCTTCGGCCTGCTTGCCGCGACCCTGCTGGCTGTACACCGATGCCAGTTTCATCATGCTAATGAGGGTAGAAGGATGATCCTCCCCCAGCGCAGCCGTCCTCTTCTCCAGCACGTACGCCTGCAATGCCCCGGAATCTATCCATAGACCTTGCTTGCTGTACGTCGAGGCCAGGCTTGCGATGCAAGCTAGAGTTTCTGGGTGCCGCTCCCCGAGCACTGATTTCCTCGTCTCGAGCACTTCGGTCTGCAACCTTTCCGCGGCCTCCCACCGACCCTGGTTGTCGTATATGGCGGCTAGGCCAGCCTTGCTTGCAAGGGTTAACGGATGTTCTTCGCCCAGCAGTCGCCTTCTTGTCCGTAGAACTTGCTCTTGCAGGGACTCCGCCTCCTTCCAGCGGCCTTGGAGATTGTACGTCGAAGCCAGGCTAGCCATACTTGCGAGCGTGTCTGCATGCTCCGCCCCAAGCCGGTTCATTCGTAGCTCCAATACTTTCGTCAGCAAAGCCTCGGAGTCTGTCCAGCGGCCTTGATGGTTGTATGTCGATGCCATGCTTACCATGCTGGCTAGCGTGTGTGGGTGATCTCCTCCAAGTGCCTGCTTTCTCCTCCCCAACACGTCAGCCTGCAAAGCCTCGGCATCGTTCCATCGACCGTTAAAGTCGTACGTCGACGCCAGGTTGGCCATGCTGGATAGCGTTGACGCATGATTTTTCCCAAATAGCTTTTCTTTCATCTCTACCGCTTGCCGTTGGAACTCTTCTGCGACGTTCCACTGGCCTCGGTAGACCAAGTATCCGGCGGCATTATGGAGAAGTGAGGCTTTTGCGATGCGCTCGACTTTCGTGCCCGCGAGGTCGTATCGAAGCACCGCATGTACATGAGGAAGATAGGCGCCGCATACTTTGCGGCTCTCGTACGTCCCGTAGGGGTAGAGCTCGGAGATTGCCAACATCGCTTCACCGGCAAAGTGGGAGGTCAACCCCTTCGTCTGGAGCATGTCCCGCGTGGCCGACTGCACAAGGCTGTGCATGGCCAGGGAGTCTTGATTCTCCTCCCAGAGGAAAACAAAGTCCTTGAGTAAGCTGAGAGCTTCCTGGAGTTGCGCATCTTCCGACGGATCCTTGCATCTGGCCACCGATGCACCAGGCTGCCCGCGGCGTCGCTCCTTGTAGTGAAGCAATAGAATGAGGGGGATGTAATCCTGGTGCAGAAGCTCATGAGGGAGAGAAGATCGTGCGCCAAGCTATTCTTCTTCTTCATTTGGTTGAATGAAATCTCCCAGGTGAGGGCGAAAGCTTTTGGCTTGCCCACGACCCTGCCCAGGTTGCCAGGGTGGTTGGAAAGTACCGACGGCATGCGAACGTGACTCTCATCCAACAGCTGGAGATACCTGCCGATGGAAACAATGTTGGTTTTGATGTACGCTACAGCCTGTGCCAGTGCCAGAGGAAAATGTGCCAATCGAGTGGAGAGGAGGCCGACGTCTTCAGCTGTCACGTCGACGCCGTCCAGACCGGCGCGAATCAGCTCCTCAGACTCTTGTTCCTGCATTTGGCCAACCTCGACAACGGGACCGCCTTGAGCAAGCATGACGGCCGCGCCAGTGTTACGAGTTGTGACGAGAACATACCCGTGTGGGCAGCCAGGGACCAGAGATGCCAGGTCGCGCTTCTCGGCGGAAGGGTTTGCCTCTTGTTCATTCTGTGATGAACCCAGCATGTAGTTGTCGTTTACATCATCGATGATCAAGAGCCATGAGCCATTATTTCGACTCTCAAGAGAAGACTTCACCAGAGAGAGCACGTCGGCGTCGGGATCATCGTAGCCCGGCATCTGGCAGTCTTGAGCGATGGACGCATAGGCCTGGTGGAAACTGTCCTCGCTTGTCGCGTGAACCCAAAACACGGACCTGTCGGGGTATCGGCCGCTGAACTGATGTGCATACGCCAAAGCGATGTGCGTTTTCCTGCGGCCAAGGATGGATCAAATCAGATGCAGGCCACTCGTCGACGGAAGTAAGGGAACGTACCCGATGCCGCCGACGCCGAGGAGAGCAATTCTCGGCTGCGAAGGGGCCGTTTGAAGCGTTTCCTCGAGCTTCTGCAGAATGCTGTCGCGACCGATAAAGGAGCCCGGCTTCGGGTATGGAACGAGGACTATGGGCGTGAGCTGTCCCAGGTTCGATGGATGGGCGAGGGCTAGACGGAATCGGGACGACTTACAATGAACGCGAGGTGGCATCTTTTGCCTCCCTACATTGGCACCGAAAGTGACAGGTTGCCTGATAGTTTGTGTGGCAGGTTCAGACGCACTTGTGTGGGTATGGCCACGGGATGAAAGATGCTCCATGTCCCTCACCAGCGACATGACACAGGCTGCCGTTGTGGTGGCAGCATTGGGCATCCGTGACGGATGGCTCGTATGGACTTGGCCGTGGCCGCAGGCACTACTGACGAAGATGCACGGCAAGGCAGCCAAGCCGAGGTTCTCCGTGTCTGAAGGCAGGAAAATCCCATGTTCCGTGGCATCCAGGTCGGAATCGAGGGAAGCAATGGAAGCCAGGTGGATGTCAGGGATCTCGTCATGCCCTGGAGCCTGTGCATGTGCCCGTGACTGAGCTTTCTTTCGCAGGTCGTCAAGGTACTCGGGGAGGGCCGCGTGAAAGCGGTTTCTGGCGAGGAAGGAAAATATAGGAAGCCTCCCCACGACGTTGTCGTGTTGTGATTCTGACAGGCTGTGAAGTGTCCCTCTAGGTAGATTTTTCGGCGTGTCAATCCACTGCTGCGGGAGATGCCTCTGCGGGAGATGCTCCTGGGTGGGATTTTGCTGGAAGAAGCCAAGGCTGAAGACGATGCCGTCGAGGATGCTCCTTTTTCCGCCGGGCCGAAAGAGTTGAAAAGGAACAGCGGCGTCGTGATCGATGACAACAGCAAGCGCAATGTTGGGGAAGGTGGACCGACAGTAACTCAGGCCTTCCGCCGTCGCCTTACCTAACCCATCCGATTCTTGCATGCGCACGAGGACGACTTTGTGACTGCCAACGGCCCCGAAGGAGTAGATGTTCATGTCTTCCTCTCCTCTAGCCGTCAGAAAATCATTGTCCCAGAAAATATCGAACAGAACGCGGACAGCCTCGAATTCGGCGACTCGGGCGCAAAAAATGGCCGTCTTGAAGTCGCGACACGACTTTGGACGTGGCACGGCTCCGACGGCTGTTGCTGCCATTCTTGCTGTAGACGCCAATAAATGGTTCAGTTTTCGGTCTTGTCCAAATCACTGGTGACCTTTCTCTTCTTGTTCAGCGTCTTTGATCCGTGTTTGGGAGGGTTGAATGTGCTTTGAGGCTATGGTCAGCGAACAACAATGGGGGAAACCCCGTGTGCAAGGGAAGGAGAACGACTGGGGAAATGGATAAGAATAGGGTGCACCTAATATTTCATGCTGGGAATAGACGGGCTGATGTGGGTGTAAGCTTCCGAGCATGATCCTGGCTCCGGGAGTCCTGCTCATCTCCTTTGCGGAGGACGGGATAGTGCTTGAACGTACGGAGTGCTGCTGCATTCTATGTACCATATTCCGCTACAAAATATTCCGCCTGTTGTCCAATGACGTCTTCAGATTTAATAAGCCAAGAGTTCATACACGAACGCATGCTGCACGTCGATGTATGTGTGCAACATACCACGCTCGGGAATGGCGACCGAGGCCGAATCACACTGTCATTGCTGCGCATGCGTGTTTGTATGTATTTCTGTACATATTCCTAGAGTAAAATAGAATGGTCCTAGACTTCCAGCCTTTGCTTCATGTACACGTATTTTCATCTAGTCACGCTGCGTGGCAAAAGCAAGAGTTGAAGAGAAAACCTACCTATTCGAATGAGCCAACCGATTGTATCACGGTCATAAAGGTGGAACCGCGCAGTGTGCGGACTGCAGTGCCAAGCAAGGCTGAGCCAAAAAGAATATGAAAAGACAGAAAACATACAATGTATCGCCGTCAAGCGGCTGGCATGACCGAAACAGAGGCTAGATGGGACGGCAGTGCGTTTTCGTATACTCGGGTTGAGCTGGATTTTCATTTTCCATTTCTTCCGCTCCATGTGCGTCACTGTTACTTCTTCGACTGGAAACAGCAATATTTTCGCTACTACTGCGAACTGTAGCATGAAAATAAGCCGAAAGGGGTACCATCCCGACCATCGTGCATCATGACAGTCAAACACTTCTCTGCCGACTCGGCTCACAAAGCTGGTAGCTTGTTGCGGGCCGTCCCTAGCTTGTTCCGTAATAAGTGGGGGCGGCGGAGCAAGGTCGACCGGACTCATATGGTACTCCATACAAAGGCATCCTTACCTTCACAAGCATATGCGCAAAATCATACATGGTGCTCCAGATGAGCTGGCCAGTGCCGATATTCAGTATGAATTTCACCGCAGGACAGAGGATTATTGGCCCGCGGCCCGAGTAGGCTTCACTGTTTTGTCCAGGCCCAAGCATGCTTCCATCTCAGGCTTGATACGCTTGGCTCGCGGCGTTTCCGTACAATCTTCCGTCTTCCTGTGTGTGGCCCGAGCGATTCAGTTTCGTTTTGAGTTCTCGCCTGGCCCATTCGGGATATCTCGCTCCGAGAAAGGATGTTGCGATGGGCTGCTTGGACAATCCAGTCAAACGCGGGTGATGGATGGTGTGGTCACGGTCGGGCGGGGGGGATTCGCGAACGAGACTTTGCTCAGGACATAGGCACTTTCCGTAGAGTGAGCAGGCACAAAACAGGACTACAGGAGGTGGAGGGTTCACTTTGCTATTCTCCGCCGCGGATGGTCGAGGGCGGTCATGTGGGCGCAGAGCAATTCCGGGCTGTGGATGGCTCCGCCAACGGTGACCTATTTACACTCTTCCAGCAGCACATAAGCCGGGCGCGACGCATGCGTTGTTAGCTTCGACTAGATAGCAACCACCCGCAGGCAGGGAAGGCTGCGTGCGCGTCACCGTTGTTCACTCGCAATGGACGAATGGTAGACGAGCATCAGGCATCCGTCCCCAGCAAGGAGTAGAGCGCAAACGATGAGCACCTACGGAGTACAGTTATGTAGATTGGCTGTACTTCGTACGGAGTACGGAGTACAGGTACAAGCATATCATTTTTTGTACGTGAGATCATGCATGTATTACTCGGTACGCAACGCTCGAACCGTTTGGAAATAAGTCCCTGCCGCGCATGGCGCGCACCCTGGTGGTTGGTCTCTCGCACTGAATCGTGACCAAGGTGCCCGACAAAGTGTCAGGCCAATGAGACGACGATGAAGTCAGGATGTCTCGGAAGGAGGGGTGACTCGGAAGTTGACCGTAAGACATAAGCCCGCGCACATTTTCATCCGCCGTCGACGGGCAGCCGGTGACTCCGTCGCTTTCGTCAGATGGCTGCGAGCTTTCACCATTTTGTGGCACCTGCTTCAATGTCAAGCCTTGCCAATATTGTCATTCCGATGCCCTAGAAACTACGGAGTACATGCGGTCTAGCTGTCGACGTCATCTCCCTCGGTGTGGCCGTGACCAGCTGATTGATACCCTCTCACGCTGCAACGGAAGTTGCCTGTGTCTCGAGACCTTGGCATCCGACTCTCCCTGTTTTGGATCATCCCCAGAGTCATGGTTCATTATTCATGGGCACGTATTCGAAGCGCATACGATAAAAGCGAGACTGGAGACCGATTCACTGTTGAGCGGAACCATATACCGTAGCTACCACCCCTTCAACATTGAACCGAGTCTTTCCACTGTATCAAACGAAGAAGAGTGGCCGGCCACCACGCAGGCCGAGTTTCGATCATTCTGCTTGAGCTGTCCAGCCCACCTCTGCGTCGGCAGGGATGTCTTACACCGGGAGTGTCTTGCTGCTGATTGAAGCATAGAAAATGAGAGTGTTCGTTCCTACTGGACTACGGCAGCAGTTGCTCGCTCAAGATGAAGCATAGAATGCTCCGTACACCGACCCCTATTCATAGTTTATCGCCGTTTCATGTCGACACTTGTCGTCAAATTTATTTCTCATGTCTGCCGTACAGAGTAATACTTACGTACGCTTATTCACCTGAAGAATGGACAAACACAAAACGCAAAAATGTTTATCGTACAAAGAGTCGACGACAAAACGTGCCTCATTGGGGTGACCGTAGGATGAGGGTGCATGTACTTGCAGGTACATGCTTACGATGGCCCCAGTACGAGTACCACCAAGCACGAGTCGACGGGAGCTTTGGGCATAATTGAATTATCCCTTGAATGAGCCTAGCAGAATCCTGAATCCCGCCGGCAATTGATGCTTCATCGTCGCTCGACTTCGGGCCAAGGTGGGGCCCCCGATGCGACGCCGGATCCGAGACTTGGTGGCCGGTCTCTGCCGGGAACGAACATGCTGTGCCACGGGACTTCCTCTCTTCGCCGTTGTGGGTGCTTTACAGCGAGTACGCCGACATGTCCGGAGTACCTAGACATGATCTCTCACATCTCAAGAGTTAAAGGTCGGCATGTCGGATGCGACTCAGAAATGATACTGCGGGCCATCGAGATTCGCCTTCATGTCCGAGCGGCTCATCGGCCAACCGCCCTGTCCGAGACTGAGCGTGATATAATACTCCTGAAGAATATCGGTACTATATCCGTACCATTGTCGCTTGTTTCATTCGGAACTGGGCCATCATCCATGGTTGGTGTTCAGCAGTGGATCGTACTAGAGCAAGACATGGGCGACATGGGTGAGACTCGACTTCACCCGACTGCGGAGTACTCGGTATTACACTCGACTACGATCCGTGTCAGTGTCATGTGGCGGTACTAGGCATTTCCAGGCGGAATGGCATGTCAGGCTCTGTATGCGATCGTCAGAGAGGCATACGTTTCTTGTAGATCCATTTGGCCATGGCAAGCCGGTGAATGGATGCCAGCCATGCCGCGGATGTTTCGTAGCCAGACAGTTGACCGGGGAGGCGCGGGCGCTGTAGACAGTGACAACGGGCGAACGACCAAAGGAAGGAAGAAGGAACAGGCTTGCTCGAGCGGCCATGGCGGTGATTCCTTCACCAGGGGTGGGACGGGACGGCAGGCTTCCGGGTGGATTTGGAGCTCGACGCCACCAGCACGTAACTAAACGTCGCGAACGCATTATGGCCAGTCGAATGGCAGCCTCCCAGGTGACGGATGTTAGGTGTACTGTATGCCACCGCATCGACAGCCTGAAATAGCCATTGTGTCGAGCGAGCCAAGGCACTAGCCATGTTTCACGACCAGCAGGAGGTGTCGAAGGAGCCGTGATGCGTCGCCCGAGGGAGGGTTGCACAGGTCGAATACCAGCCAGTTGACAGTTGAATTGTCTCGCACGACTCGACCTCGAACTGCTGGGCTCGAATAGGCGGCAACTGACAAGTTTCGACCGTGTCTTGTGTCGTTGTTGACTCTTCCCATCTCGTTCATCATCACTCTACCGAGCAGTAACGAAAGAAGGCATCGACAATGGCCGCCCAGCTGGATGATGGCCTGCCCATACCCATCATCGACTTTGCGCCCCTGCTCTCCGATGACTGTAGGCAAAGACTGTACACCGACGCCGCAAAGGAGCTTTATCTCGCGTTCAAGAATATAGGCTTTGCGTATATAAAAAATTACGGAACTCCTCCCGAGGTAGTCGACGAGGCGTTTGCCTGGGTAAGTAGATCTTCTCCCCCCCTCCTTTTGTTTTTTTTTCCTTGGTCCGCCCGGCGAGGAGTGGTGCTAACGACGCGCGCGCCAGAGCCACCGGTTTTTCGCCCTGCCGCAGGAGGAAAAGGACAAGGTGCCTCACCCGCCGGAGGGATGGAACCATCGCGGCTACTCAACAGTAGGGCGTGAGAAGGTATCGCAGATGGTCTTTGACAAGGCGGGCATCGCGAAGCAGCGCAGGGTGCCGGATATGAAGGAGTCGTTCGAGATGGGCAACGAAAAGGCAGCGCGCGCGCGCAACATCTGGCCGGCCGAGGAGGTCCTACCCGGCTTCCGCCGCTTCTTCACAGACTTCTTCGAAGCTTGCTACCAACTGGAGGTGAAGCTGCTCCGAGCCATCGCCGTCGGCATGGGCCTGGACGACGGCTTCTTCGTCGACTACCACCGGAACAAGGACAACCAGGTTCGGCTGCTGCGGTACCCGCCCGTCGAGGAAGCGCTGCTGGCGGCCGGCAAGGTCGACTGCATCGGCGCGCACACGGATTTCGCCACCCTCACCATGCTCTTCCAAGACGCCGCCGGCGGGCTCGAGGTGGAGCGGAAGAGCCAAAAGGGACGCTTCGACAAGGCGCCGTACGTGCCGGGGACCATCGTCGTCAACATTGGCGACTTTCTCATGCGCTGGAGCAACGACGAACTGACGTCGACGATGCACCGCGTCCGAACATCGGCCCCAGCCGACAGTGGCGAGGCAGCAGAATCCGGTGACGGCTCAGGGCCCCGCCGCATGACGCGCGAGCGCTTCTCGATCCCATACTTTGTGGCGGCCGACAGGGAGCGGATCATCGATTGCGTGCCGGGGTGCTGGGGACCGGACAGGCCCAAGAAGTACGAGCCCATCTCTGCGGGCGAGTACGCCGATATGCGGTTGAATGCGACGTACTGAAGGAACCTGGACGCCGAGTCGCGCAGTAAGCAGGACATTCAGGGGTTTCTGCTCACTCCGCTTCGGGTGCGACGTCGCCGTGTTCCCATTGCCGTACAGTGTGCTCCGATGACCTCTTCTCCGCACGGATGGCAGCCATGGACGACAGCCGGTTCGGTTCGTTCGTTCACGAGATGGCCGTGCACAGTATTCTGCTTGCATTTTGTCCAAGAGTGTGTGCCCTGCTGGTCATGTACGTACTTCCTTACAGTATACCGACCTACTTACAATACTGTACATGCAAGCAAGTACGGAGTATTGTAGGTAAGTAAGAGTTTGCTCCACGTCTCCACCGATTTGTTTCCGGCGGAACTTGCTCGTACCTTTGTATGCGTGCAGGCCCACGCCCAGCCCAGTATCGTAGCATTTGCGCGTCGCTGGCGAACCCAGCCAGCTCGGAAGGGTTCCCGCTCATCCCTTCAGGATTTCCCCGGTCAGCTGAAAAGCACTTGTTCGGTCCAAGTGCTCCGTACTCTCGGTCACATTGGGACCTTGCTGGCGGTACAGCCGACTCGAAGGAGGGAGCTCTCCCTCATCCCCTTTGAGGGTTCGATTCGAGCAGCTCGGGAGGGCTATGCGGAGTAGCGACGAAAAAGTCGGCTCCTCTTGCACCGGCAGGTAATGTCCAACTTTCCTGGCCAGCGTGGCCCCGTGCGGAGGAAATGGTGTTCATACTCTAGACCGGTAAGGATGTTGAACGGGCTGATCCGCGGCAAGCACAGCGATGCATCCATCTGCTATGCTCCCGAAACAAGGTTGGCTGTTGGCTGGAAGAAGATGGGATGCATCCATTTCGTGCGCATCCTTGGCCCGGCAACAGCCACGACCGACCTTGTGCATGCATGTACCGACCTAGTACATGCAAGTGGTACGTACGTAAGTGCAAGCAGACGTCAGATTCCGCCGTCGTCGGTGGAAGCTCGCCATCGGCACCAGGTGTACCTGTAGAGGTGCAACTCGAATCTCGTCTTGGATGGGCTGGCTATTTTGCTGTCAACCACATCGCGCACATGCACAAGTACTGTATGTCGTACCGACGGATGGCCTCGGCACGTTCAGCAGACACCGTGGGCGAGTAACCGCATGAAGAGAGCCGCGGCCAACACGCTCGCAACGTCCTTGGAGCTCTCCAATGACATTCAGCCTGTCCGCTTACGTTGACGGGGGACGGGGGATAGCAGCTAGGCGTAGGGAGTCGGGCTGTCTCGGATGGTAGTTGGGGTGGTAGCGGTAGAGGCGCAGGTGGTTGTCGGTGGAGGGTCAGCAGAACTCCTCAGGTTTCGCTCGACAAGGTTGCCATTAGGGTACGGAGTACCGAAGCAGGGTTTGGTAGTGTACCAAGATACGAATACGGAGAAGCTCCACGCCATGGCGACAAGTACTCCGCACTGTACTGTAGTTGCACTGTACAAGTACATGTACCTCACTAGGCACCGCAGAATCGGGCCGCCCAGGCAATACTGCAGTACAAGCACGAGCGCGCAAGTACATGTACTTACAACGTTGGCGAAGGAGTACATGTACTTGCACACGAGGCGAGCAATCGATTTAGCACTTTGCGGCATTCGTCGTGCGGCACTCGATATGCCCTTTTTTTCTTTTTTGCTTGGCAATGACGTATAACTACTCCGTACATGTACTGAGTATCCCGTACTTACAGTATTACAACTAATTACAACTGCACCTACATGTACATACTTCTAGTCGCTGATGAACAATACCATACTACGCTGATACGAACTATGAATGGCACACATGCAAGTACGTGCACTTAGGCAAGTGCGAAAACGGAAAAGGCCGAATAGCACCCCTAGTCCTCGCTGATATCTTTTAGTGCTATGGCACGAACCAAAGCAAGGCGTTTCCTGCCGCCCACAGCCAGCTGCAGTTGCCATCCGCTGAGCCCCGCGCCACATGTACTGTACTCGTATAGGTATGTACGCGCAGATATACAATAAGCGTGCAAGGTACGGAGCAGTACTATTATTATATTACATGTATACTTTGTATACTTTGTATACTCTTGTACGGAGCAGGTGTACTGTAAATGTAGTAGTGCATGGATGAGTGTGCAAATGCAACTATTTCTTGTATTGCTGCAAGTACTTGTACTGTACACCTAGCTGTACAGTGTGTAATACTTACTTGTACGTCCAAGTACATGCGCCTGTACCACTCGGGCGCGCTGTACGGACATGGACGCATGATATGCACACCAACCGACGTACCTACCTACTGCCGTGTACTTTAAATGTCCGCACATACAAGTTTTACTGCACAGCTACAAGCAAGTACTAAAGTAGGCGTACAAGCAAAGGCGACTTGTACTGTGCATTACGTGTACATGTATGCATTAGTACCTAGTAATAGCTACTACAACACATGTACGGAGTACGAGTACTGTACATGTACGAATGGTACCTACGGATCACAGTTCTTGAACTCCGTAATTCCACTTGATCCTCCGTCCCCGTACAACCACATGTACGCCTACTCCGTACCTAGTAAGTACTTGCTTACATGTATGCCAAAAGTACTTGCTTACATGTACTTACGGAGTGCACAGCTACTTGTACTGCACAAGTACATTCAAGCGTCCTTGTAGTCATGCGCAAGTACAAACGATCCGGCACAGTTATCCGTACTTGCGAGCACCTATGGAGTCAGTACATCTACCCCTATAATACTTGTACGTGAAAGCAATTAGTTACCTATACAACGATACCAACCACAAGGTACTAGGTAAGTGAGTAAAAGCACGAATAGCAGGTATTAATAAGCTCCGGCAAGAGGCAGGAAAATTGAAAATCCTCCAGGCCACGGGGCCAGTTATTCCCCACATCAACGTCGCCTACTATTTGTACAAGTACTTGCAGCTCAGGAGCGCACGAGAGGGCCCAAGTAGGTGTACATACTTATACTTGTTATTGTACGGAGTACAGTACTTACTTCATACCGGGTCGATATGGTCGCTGGTTGACGCCATGCGATTCTGGCCTGACTGGCCCCAAGGCGGAACAGTTGCAGGTGCCTGGTGTATGTAGGCGTATCGATCTAGAACAGGGAATAGGACACGGCGTCGAAAAAGCCCAAGAGCGTGAGCGAAAGTGTGGTTGGCGGCGTGCCAGTCGGGGCCGTCCGAGGCCGCCAGTGAACGCATCCTGCGCTCATAGCTGAAAAATCGCGTTTCGTGTCAAGCAAGAGGACAAAGTACATGCAAGTACTTTGAAATCCCCAAGCATCCGCTTGTCACCACTTACTTATTTATGTAAGTGTACTGTACCTGCATGTGAAGTACACCTGATACAAACACGTACGGTACACGGACTCATGTGCACAGAACCCAAGTGCCTAATTATTACTACTTCGTACGAATCCGCACTTGTACTTGCATTACGGGTGTGGTGGGCTCCAAACGGTCTCCCATTGCTGCAAGTGAGTAATTACGGAGTGCTCCGTAATTCAGCACAAGTACCTAAAGTCCCCGTTGCGGTTAGCTCGTTCGCCTGCAGAAAGCTGCGTCGGCTGCACACGGCATGGATGAACGCATGGGGCCTCTCCACAGGAGAAACGGTTGGTAAACGTGAATGGGGACGCGAGCCGTTGTTACCCGGTAGTTACCACGTAAGTACTTACTCCGTACTGTACGCCCAGTTGCAAGAACTTGCAAGTGCATCCAGGTGTACATGTACTTCGCAAGTAAGTACTTACTACTGTACGTATTGTGGAATACTACAAGCACTTGTAGCTGTAAGTAAGTAAGTACTAGCTAGGCACAGTACTGTAAGTAAGTGCTGTGCAGTATTGCTGGGCAAACTGTAGCGGCCTGGTGTATTCCGTACAGAATTGCACCTGAACATGGATGTGCATGTGCAGGGGAGTGCTCCGTACATGCGCACTCAAATACTTAAGCACTCGCATAGTGCAGTTGTCGACTTGGTGATTGGCTGTGGAAATTTCTTTGAACCCTTATCCAGGCTGTGCTTAACACTGTATTAAGTAGTACCTGTGCCTGAATTCGCGTGCTCCCGCTGTGCTCGTACCTTAGTATTTAGGTGCAAGTACTTACATGTAGGTGTACTTAATTATACGTGCATCGTGTACACCTACTACACGCACTGTACAAGTAGGTAACTACTTACAAGCAATACAAGTACTTACCTAGTACTTCAGTACAGGACGGAGTAGTGGTTCTCAACACACTTACTTACTCGTGCGAGAACCCTAGAGGCCTTCCGGATCTCGACGCCTTCCGTCTGCCAGCAGATAAGTACTTAAGTATGTGCTTTCGGTGGTTGCTGACCATGGGCCACGGCAATTGGTAGCCGCACCCCCCTGCTGGCGATGCGGGTCTCCAACCCGTCCAACCAACCGAGATCGAAGACTCTGAAAGTTCTGAACGCTTGTCCCGTCTGGAGGAAATTGGCCCCAGGCTCCGCCACCAGCTGAGACGTCCTTGAAGAGGAGAGGGCTCCGTACTCGCAGTCATGGAGCCAACAGGACGACGGCAATTATATTTTCAATCTTCCGCCTCTGACTGGATCCGTCGGATCGGCTGTGCCTGAGGACCTCCAGTTCTTGTCAGCTGCGAGTCATTTCCGTGGGGAGGAAGGCGCGTCCTTGTCAGCGCACAAACCCCCCTCCCCTCCCCCTGGTCTCCCGACACTGCCGGCAACATTAATACATGTACTGGTACTTGTGAGGGTACGAAGTCGACTTTGACTGGACGTGTATAACCAAGTAATACATGTACAAGTACTCTGTCGTTCTAACCTAGCACATATCGGCAATATTATCTACGAGTACTTACTAATACGTGAGCTCCTTCGTTACACCTTTCGAGGTGGAATGAGTAAGTACATGCACACCTAGGTGTATACCTACTGGACATACTTACTTACATGTACAGTACTGTACTTTAAGTATGTGTGCTACTACTAGTACCTACTGTACGCCTACAGTACAGTAGGTACTAATTACATGCCTAGTACTTTGTATTTTTCGGAGTACTTACCTAGTATTACTTACTGTACACCAAGAACTCCCGCATCGTACTTACTGTACTGTACTGTACTGTACATACTTACACTTGCATGTACTGCAAGCACTCTACACCTACAAAGTACAACACAGTATGGAGTGCTGCACTTACAAGCACGGCTCCTCCCACATCAGTACTACCTAATAGTAGTTGAAGGTACAAGAACTGACCTGCGCTAGTGAACAAGAACTCGCATGTACACCTACTTGCTAGCTGAGTTGCCCACCGACCTGTCGTTTTCCTACGGCTTAGAGGTAGTCTACATGTAGCTTGTTAGCACTCTTGTTAGCACTATAAGTACAAGTACTCCGTATTTAATAGTACTTATTATTACAAGTACTTGTTGTACAACTACTTCGTACCGCGTGGGTGTGAAATACTTCGGCCACTCTTAAGAATTACTGTAAAAGTTCAGTAAAGTAAGTACATGGATATAACGGCTATTATGGAAATCAGTTTCCAAGTACTTACTGTGCATGTACGGAGTACATGTAATAGGTATTATTACCTAGTACTGTAGTAATAAGCACGAGGCAGGGTAGTACCCAAGTATGTGCAATAGCATGCACGAGTTTACAGTAATTACCAGCCAGTATTGTACTGCTACCAGGGCTTCCTGGCGCCAGAGCACGCCCATCTTTTGCTGACGGCCTCGACCACCACCCTCTATCCATCCATCCATCCATCCATCCACCCATCCATCCAACCTACCGAGACTGACATTATACTTATGCATCTGTAACGAGTCGAGATGCTGCTCTCAGCTGGCATACTTACCGCCTTACGCAAGTGCACCTGCAAAAGCCGGAACCGTGCCCAATCTTCGCCGACCTCTTCCTCCCGATCTCTACTCTCCATCTGATCCCGTTCCATCAAAGCATCGTCCAGCGAGCGGTACCTACCTGTCTGGACCGCAACCCAGCCGCAGCCGCAGCCGCAACCATGGGCTGGTCGACAGTGAAGCAAAGGCTGGAATGGTAAGCGGACCGACCCCCCGTCGGCGTTCTGCTCGTCGCCCACAAGCCTCTCTCTCCGTCGACGGCTGACCACCTGCCTTCTGCCCGTAGCCCCAAGGATAAAGATGCACGCTACGACAACACGTCATGGTGCAACCGAGACCTGATTCCCATCCCTCTGGACCGTCGCACCTATGGCATATGGTCCTATGTTGGTACGGATGACCCTCGGTGTCACGCCATCGCAGACCATTCCCAGTTCCAACCCTCCTTGCCGGTGGTTTTCTGACCCTACTCCAGGATACTGGACAGTCTCCGGCTCCAACATCTCTGCGTGGTCCATCGGTAGCACCCTCCTGGCCTTTGGCCTGAGTCCGCAGCAGGCTATTGGTGTAGTCGTACGTCGACTCGCGGACCGCCGCGGCACATCCGTCTTCGTCATTCGCTAACCCTCTGTTGCAGGTTCTCGGAGGGCTCCTTACGGGAGTCCTGGCCGTTGCCTGCGGCTGGATGGGCGCAAACCATCACATCGGCTTCACCGTCTCCAGTCGCTTCTCCTGGGGCATGCGGGGCTCGTACTGTGAGCGTTGCCGGCCTTCACCGTCCTCTCCTCAACAGCTTTGGCCTGCTAACCAACGACCGCACACAACAGTTCCCGTGCTGTTGCGCGTCTTCCTCGCTTGCATCTGGTTCGGCATACAAGCCTTCTGGGGCGGCCAAGCAACCCGAGTCGCCATTGGCGCCCTCATTCCGGGTGAGCCAAGGCTGCCTCCGCTTCGCTGACCCCATCGCTGTCTAACTGCCGGAAATCCAAGGGTTCGCTCATATGCCTAATTCCTTTTCGCCAAGCTCTCACCTCCAGACGAATGATTTCATCGGCCTCGTCATCTGGCTCTCCCTCTTCGTTCCCGGCATCTTGATCAAACCCGAGCGGTTGCAGATTCCCTTCGTCATCTGCTTTTTCCTCTTTTGCAGTTGCTGCGTGGGCCTGCTCATATGGTGTGCTACCCCCACGCTCATCATCCGCCTGTGCGTTCGTTGACCATCCTCCAGGAGCGTCTCCCAGGCACATGGCGCCGGCAGCCTCTTCCACCAACCGGCCATGGCACCAAATGTCGGCTGGGCCTTCATGTTCGGCATTACCTCTGTCCTCGGTGCTTGGGGCGGCGGAACCATCGGTCAATCTGACTGGACTCGATATGCGAAGACGAGGCATTCTCCAACTCCTTCCCAGCTCATTGCATCGCCCGTGACGATATCCGTAACTGCCGTGCTTGGCATCATCGTCACCAGTGCGGCAGTTGATGTCCTGGGTGGAGGCATTATTTGGAACCCCATCATGCTCCTCGCCGCCATACAGGATTATTACGAGTCCAGCTCGGCCGCTCGAGCCGGCGTCTTCTTCGCCGGACTTGGACTGGTTGCCTCCCAGCTTTCGGTGAGTCTTCTTGATAGGAGCGACAGCGTGGTGCTTTATTCCTGAACCATCTCCCGGCAGATCTCCGTAGTCTTGAACTCAATATCTTGCGGCATGGACATGGCCGGGCTTTGGCCCAAGTATATCAACATCAGGCGCGGTGCATACATCATGGCCATAATCGGCATCGCCATTCAGTGCGTTTGATATCCGTGCCGCGAATCATGACCTTCGGAAGCACGATGCTGATCAGCCGCATAGACCGTGGCAGCTCTTGTCCACCGCTACCAAGTTCCTCTCCGTCATGGGTGGCTTTGGTGTGTTCCTGGCTCCTGCCACGTAAGTCGTTCCGCCCAAATTCCGTGTGATCCAGGCATCTAATATCTCATCAGCGGCATCTTGCTGGCAGATTATCACCTCGTCCGACGACACAAACTCAAAATTAGCCATTTGTACATCGGAGACAGTGCTTCCATTTACTGGTTCGACCACGGCTTCAACTGGCGCTCGTTCCTCACTTTCGGCATGGCCTCGTGGCCCTTGCTGCGTTAGTTTCCCTTGGGAATCATCCTCGTCGTCCTTGAACTTTGCTAACGGGCCACAGCCGGCCTCGTTGCCACCGTAAACAAGACCAAAGACGACACCGACGAAAGGTATGACGGCTGGGTCCGCCTCTACAACTTGACATTCCTCGTCGGCCTCGTCATGGCCTTCGTCCTGTTCTACACACTCAACCTGCTGTTTCCCGTGAGGGGCCTGGGTGAAGAATCCCCCTTTCTTGACAGTATTTCTGCCTCGGGGGGTCAGTCTCAGGGCAGCTTGACTGGAGCCGACCTAGAATCAGACAAGATTCAAGCGGAAGTATCGGTGTCGCAGCAATATTGACCCTGGAATCGGCCGACTTTGACCTGACAGTGGTATTGTACCATGAAAAGTCTACAATTGCATTCATGTACATATATGAGCTCCGATAAGTGACTGGTACCATGTGTCCCGATGAATGGCGGCATTGCCGCCTTGGTTGCGATGCCACACCCTGTCGGCGTCGACGTTGCAAGTGTAGAAATAAGCGCATGGTGATCCTGGAAGCTCGGCATATGGATGCTCGTCTGCCTGGCCAGTTTGCCGCCAGGAATAACATTCCGGTGGGGGAAGGGAATCGTAGTACTGTCAAAACAGCCCCGGAAGCTCCATAAATCGCCTGAACACTTACTCCAACTCACAACTGTTCATGAATCAGATGGCTCGACCTTTGCGTCAGGAGCCACCTCAACGGCTGCAGTGGAGTCTTGCGAGTCTTGCGCCTTCTCCTCTGCAACTTCTTTCGCATCCTCCGTTGGCACCTGCTTCACCTCCGCGCTCACCTGGCTAGATTCCTCGACAGCCTCGGCGGGAGCCTCCAACTTGATTTCTTTTGCCTTTACAATGCTCATGAGGTATTCGCCTGCATCACCAAACCCGTGGAGATTTCCAAGCTTCGAGGAAAAGAATTCCACGTTGCGGAGCATACTAGTATGCCGGATTAGCTACCCCAGCAGATACGCCCGAGTGGTCGAAGACTCACCTCTTATGACCAGCCTCGGTCCTAGGGTTGCCCTCGCTGAAGGCGGCCCCGATTTGCTCCTTGTAGCTGGAAAACACAGGCTCCATTATCATTGGAATCAACGCCTCCGGAAGATGCTTTGTTAGTGCCCTGTGGAGTGTCGTCGTCTCCTTTGCAAGAACTTCCATGAATTTGAGCGGGCCGTTGACCTCTTTGGCATCCCAGTCGGTCGCCTTGATGCTCTTAGCGTGTATCGCGGCTCGCCCTCCCATTATATCGACGAGCTTCTGATGAATACTGTCCTGGTGCTCCTGGAGCAACCGCCTAACTTTGTCAAACTCGCCCATGAGACTTGACGCGGCCGCGCCTGTGGGTGCGTGACGACGAACAAACTCCCGTGTATGAGGTATGATGGCGGCGATGAAGGCCAAGGCCTGAGAAGCCAATGCCAAATGTTTTGCGTTGATGTTTTTCAGGCCCGCCGATCGGGTTGCACCGGCTCCAAGGATCAACTGCGTGCAACGCGAGTTGAAAAGCTGCAAATACGCAATCAAAGATGCTGCCACATCTGTGGTCATCGATGGAATCCCAGCAATAAGATGCATGAAGTTGTTCATGCCTTCGAGACAGAGAATGGCTGAGTTAGGGAGCATAAAGCTTTCGAACTCGATAACGGCAGAACGAACTTTGTCCTTGCTTGCACCATTAGTGTCATCCATCGTTGGTTCCGCTAGGTCCCTCTCAAACTCCCGGTACGGCACCCATATCTTGCTGCTGTCCATCCAATCGGAGCCATCCTCTGTGCTGGACTTCAGTACAAGATCTAGTAGTTTGCCATTCTTCTCCGTAAAGTCTTTGGCAACCCATTGATCAGACTCCATGCCCACGGCAAGCTTCTGCATCTCCATGTCTCTATTTCGCTGGACAAAATCCTTGATGTGGCCGTTAACCACTGTCTTTAACGAAGTTCCACTTCTTCCGGAAATTGCCTCGCATTCGTTTGCGAAGTAGAGGTTAAGAGTGAAATAGCGGAGGAAGAAGTCAAGCGGCAAGTGGGTGGCTTGCTCTCCGCGGACCCTAAGGACCTTGACGATTTTGTCGTTCGCAACATCGACTGCTTGAGTTAGCAGCGTTGCTTCGTCAAGCGTTTTATGCAGCTCTTCTTGAAACCCAAAGACGTCATTAACCGAAATGCCACCGTGCCGATCTGGTTGGGGGCTGGTGATCGGAGACCTGAACTGTGGTGACTTGATCCCATCTCCTAGCGGAGAATCCGTGAGCGAACTTGCGATATCTAACAGCACCTTGACCTGCGTGGTCAGCCGTCGAAGAGTTTCCGTTACGCCAATATAAATTTTGATCAAGAGCTCCTCTGCGTCCTCGGGGTCCAGGGCACGCAAATTTCTCGCTAGATTTGCTGATTTTTCTTGGTTTGACCTCTGCCGTCCCCCACCAGCCGTGGAGACAGACATCATGGATTCGTTGTCATCATCGTTAGAGCTTGGAAGTGGTCGTCGGATCAGATTTTTTACCTCACGCAATACAATCTCTCGATAGGTCATCGCCGCTGTGGCAACATGCTTTGCTCGATGCAGCCCAATCATGCTCTGTAGGAGCTGCGTTTTGAGCTCTTGAGTGCCGTTAAGATAAGTTGGAAACACCGACGATGACCGCGTGTGCGAACCCCTGGAGCGAGATGTGGCATTGCTCCAGCGAAGAAGGACGTCAGCGGGAGTGACGGACTCGACATGACGCCGCAGATCAGCCATCAGGAAATTCGCAAATTGGGACTCGTACGCCTTGCCAATCCGGAATCGTAGGGTGCTGAGGTCGTTGTTGACTCCTTGTAGCGCCGATGCTGACCTCATATCACGCAGTTGTCGCCCAGAGTCTTCTTCGCTTTGGTCTCTCTCACCAGCAATCAGCTTTTCCAGAGAGTCGATCTTCACGAGAGCTTCATCCACCTCGCCGGCATCGACGAGCGACTCGCAGGTCGCAAATCCATCGACAATTTGACGTAATTGTAGGACGGCATCATTGAGTTGCCTCAGGTTCTCTCGTCGCCGACGTTTCTGCACAATCTGAAGACCACTTGAGACAATCTCCTCATCTAGTGCCTCGAGTTCTTTCCGTAGCACTTGTATCCGTTGAACTGACTCGGACGTTTCCGAATGCAGTTCTTTCAGAGACCCAAGAGCGGAAAAGAAAGTGGTCGAGGCGGTTGATATGGAGTTGATCAGGTGGACCTCGATGGTGTCCATGTACCATGATAGCTTTTCTTGAAGAATAGCGTTTGTCGCCAGCGCTTTCCTAGGTACCAAGTCGGTTCCACTTGCGTCTCCATTCTTGGGTTGTCCAGCATTTGGCGGTCGAACGACCTCTGACCATTCACTAACGACGTCAAAGGTTCGAGGGTTTTCGAGATGAAAGCCCTCGTCAAAGTACACAGTCGGTATGGTTGATAAAGGAGGCGGACCTAAGGATCCTTTTCGAAGGAAGCCGGTGCTTGACCTTCGCAAGGGGTTGGGCATCTCGACAGAATCAAGGGAAGCCAATGATGCTACTGAGCCCCTTCGGTCACCCTGAAGATTTGATGACGGTCGCAAAAGGCCATCTGCTACTGCTTCGGCGTGCCTGTCCACCCGCGAACCTCGCCGTGTGCTGGGTATTTCATCGTCATCCTCTTGAAGTCGTCTCAGCTGTTCGTATACCGGCCCTACGTGCGTGAGATACGGTGCGAACTCTTCGACATCGACGACCGGTATGTTTGTCAGCGTGACCGGAGGAATGTCTTTCGCCGTAGGAGGCTTGTGCGAGCTGGGGACAGGGAGCGAGGAATGAGGCTGGAACCCTGTTCGTACGATCGGAGGTTGCAATAGAGTCGAAATGGCTGTCCGTTTTTGTTAGTTGATGTCGGCGAAGGAAGCAGGATAGCACAGACCGTTTTGACCAGACTCGAACACCGAAGCTCCCCAAGTACTAGTAGAACTATCCAGAACGCCTCCGACAGAGTGCATTGAATTTGCTATAGAGCTTCGTCTGGAGCTTGTCCCAGGATGGAGATGGCTGGATCGCCGGCTGTGTGTATGATGTCAGTGACGTGCAGGCAGGGCAACATTATGTCACGCCATACCTGTGCATTGGGAATTCATGTCGGGTGGCGGGAGAGAGGGGGGTCAGGCTGTCGACCGACTTTCCAGCTGCCGGTGAAGAAAACATGGCGGGCAATAGGCGACCGATTTCGGTGGACAGTAGAGGGTGAAGAGCCGAAGTTGGCCTGATGATTGGCTTCTTGCAGCTTATCGGAGTATCATCGCTGGCAGAGGATTCGGAGGAAGTCGAAAGAAATAACGTGCAGTTAATGGAAGCTTAGGCCCTGGTCAAAGCTGTCATTCGAGGCCACACATCATAGAGGCACGAATGCGTTAATCTCGCCTCATCATTTACGGCAGGATGGTAAGATGATGCACACCGGCCTATAACAGGAAGAGCCACGACAACATCAGCTAGCTAGGACCTCGGAGCCGATGATTCTCCGTTGACATTCCCAGCCCACGTGATGCACGCTAGTGGCTTGGAAGCTAAGCCCCTCTCGTCGGTGTGGCTTTAGCCAGTTTAATTAATCGCGTGTCGTGACGTGTCAGTCATTTACAACGCGTCGATCCACGCGTAAATTGATTCGAGTTATCTTTATCTTTCACGTCTTCGAATAGTACACTCCATCTCACTTGCTTCCTGCGCAACCTTAGATCTACGGAATCAACAGTCACCATGGATCGTCAGTCTGTTTACTCGACACACGTTTACGAACCGAGCCATGGTGATACTGGCGACACTCGGCTGCAGCTTCAGAAACAGCTTGAGACATTCATTCTTGATTTCAGGCTTGACAATAACTTCGTATACCGGTATGCGCCCTGGTGGGTTAGAACCTGGAGATTAACCTTATACTGACAAATCACACAGTGACCAGCTGAGAGAGAATGCGCTGCTGAAAAACTACTTCTGCGATGTCAATATCACCGACCTCATCAACTTCAACGAAGAACTCGCACATAAACTTGCCTCTGAACCCGCAGAGATCATCCCTCTTGTATGTAGCAACACGCTACGGGCCCATATGAAATGTGTACTAAGTAATATTCTTTCAGTTCGAGTCGGCATTGAAGAAATGCACCCACCGAATCGTCTTTCCCCACGAACGCAAAGTCGATCTCCCAGACCACCAGCTTCTCCTCCACTCCGACGCCGACGATGTATCGATCCGCAACCTCGACTCCATGACCATTGCCAGGCTTGTCCGAGTTCCCGGAATAGTCATCGGCGCCTCAGTCATGTCTTCCAAGGCGACTGAGCTTCATATCCAATGCAGAAATTGCCAGTATCAGTCAACAATCCCTGTCCTCGGTGGCTTCACCGGTGTGTCGCTGCCAAGAACCTGCGATCGCAAGCGGGTCCCGAGCGATCCGACCCCCCAATGCCCGATGGACCCTTATTTTGTCATGCACGAAAAATCGAAGTTCGTTGATCAACAAATCATCAAGCTTCAGGAAGCGCCAGACCAAGTCCCCGTGGGAGAACTGCCACGCCATGTGCTCATTTCGGCCGACAGACACTTGACGAACCGGGTTGTGCCTGGTTCAAGATGTA
Source organism: Drechmeria coniospora (assembly GCF_001625195.1). NCBI lineage: Eukaryota > Fungi > Ascomycota > Sordariomycetes > Hypocreales > Ophiocordycipitaceae > Drechmeria > Drechmeria coniospora. Next base: position 10,152,735 of record NC_054389.1, on the reverse strand, counting down.
CCGTTATGGGCATCTTCTCTATTTACCAGAATAAAGCGTCCAAAAATTCTTCCAACGGCGGGGCTGTTGCGATTCGAACACCGTATCTTAGGGCCGTCGGCATTCAAACAGACATGGATAAGACGGCTAAAGGAAACGCTAGCTACACAGAGGAGGAGGAGCAAGAGTTTCTGGAACTCAGTCGGAAACCAGACCTTTACAATATCATGGCCGACTGCATTGCGCCGTCCATTTACGGCAATCGCGATATAAAAAAGGCCATTCTGTGCCTATTGCTGGGTGGTTCCAAGAAGATTCTCCCTGACGGTATGCGGTTGAGAGGTGACATCAATGTCTTGCTTCTTGGTGATCCTGGAACTGCCAAGTCTCAACTGCTAAAGTTTGTGGAAAGAGCGGCGCCTATTTCTATTTACACGTCCGGCAAGGGCTCGTCCGCTGCTGGCCTGACAGCCTCTGTTCAACGAGATCACTCCACTAGAGAGTTTTATCTCGAAGGCGGCGCTATGGTTCTTGCTGACGGTGGTGTGGTCTGTATCGACGAGTTCGACAAGATGCGAGACGAGGACAGGGTGGCGATTCACGAAGCCATGGAGCAGCAAACAATTTCGATTGCGAAGGCCGGCATCACCACCATTCTGAATGCTCGAACATCTGTTCTGGCTGCCGCCAATCCTATATTTGGCCGATATGATGACATGAAGACGCCAGGAGAGAACATTGATTTCCAGACGACAATTTTGTCCCGTTTTGACATGATATTCATCGTGAAAGATGAGCACACGCGGCAAAAAGACGAGACGATAGCAAAGCATGTCATTGGCATCCATATGGACGGTCGCGGTCAGGAGGAAGTGGCTGAATCAGAGATCCCCGTGGAGAAGATGCGAAGATATCTGACCTACTGCAGAACGTTCGTCATTTATCTCTACTTCCCTTTCGGCAAATGCCCTTGCTAACGTTTTCCCCATCACAGCCGTTGCGCTCCTAGACTTAGCGATGAAGCTGCCGTGAAGCTCTCGTCGCACTTTGTGGCCATCCGTCGACAGGTTCACGCGTCCGAAATGGAATCCAACACTCGCTCCTCTATCCCCATCACCGTTCGCCAACTGGAAGCTATTGTCCGCATCACGGAGTCCCTCGCAAAGCTCACGCTCTCCCCAATCGCCACTGAAGAGCACGTGGATGAGGCCATCAGACTATTCCTCTGTTCCACCATGGACGCTGTTAACCAGGGCAGCAATCAAGGTAGCCGCGAGTTGAATGAGGAAGTGAACCGGCTCGAGGTTGAACTCAAGCGACGACTCCCCATCGGATGGAGCACGAGTCTGGCGACGCTTAGGCGAGAAATGGTCGAGGGTAAGGGGTACAGTGAGCAAGGTTTGAACAGGGCACTCATGATTATGCAACGGCGCGATACCATAATGTTTAGAAACTCCGGGGCACAGGTGTACCGGAATGGGGCTTAATGAGCGGTATGGTTACGTGGTCCATGTGGCGTATTTGGCAAACTATCCTGTGGCAGGACGGCATTGGCGCCAGCAATGAATTCAGCAATGTATTATTCTCATGTCGCTAAGCCTGCGGGCAAAGACAAGTAAGACGTTTGTATGAACATGACTTGCCCAACCTTGCTCAGTGACGTTGCCTAGTGGTCAATCAACTCCAAGGACCTCCTCATCCACCCAACTTTCCACTGGCTCCTCCAGTCCTATCCCTGGGTCGTACCAATGCCGAAGTGGGACGGGTTACATAAGGTGCTGTTAACAATTGTATCTCGCCCTGGACACTGGCTTCAGTGTCTCATTACCTCAGTGGCACGAGTCTTCAGTCTCGGTTCGTCTCCTCCGTTGCGTAACTTTCCTGACGTGACCGTCGCAGGGAAACCCATCGCTCCGATCCTCAGTCTTTTGCCTCCTCCTCGGCTTTCCACTCGTCTTCCGTCATGTGAAACCAATCCGAAATGGCTGTGAATAAAGCCCAAACTTCGCCGCAGAGAACCAGATGCAGCATCTCGCAGCCAATCAAGTTCACAACGGAGGTCAAGCTTAGGCCGCTAAACAAATTTGCACAACGCATGGCATCGCATCCGATGCCTTGTCGCAGGAGCCAGGTGCGGGAGACTAGCCTAAGAGCGGTGGCCTCGTATGGCACCATCAAGATGCGAAGAGCAGCATTCGTGAACAACTGAACTCCAACAAGTGCCGGAAGCCTGGTGAGAAGCGTGTCTAGGTACTCGGGGGTTATGCTTGAGTTTGGTCTCGTATCCGGGGCTGCGCTAGGACGTAGTTCGGCTGACCAGAGACCGGCTGGAGCCTCGTTCGACTCTGTCGCCTCAACGTCGAAGCTGATGAGGGTAGCTGTAACACCCTCATTCTCGTCATCGTCGGTAGCATAGTCATCACCCCTGGTCGAGAATATGCTTGGCCGTCGGATTGCTTCGACGGGGCTAGGTTGTTCGGTGGAATCTACCTGGGTAGTTGAATCGACTTGAACCGTGACATCGTGCCGGGATGTGGGATCATCCTGGTTCGTGGACTCGGGTTCGGTTGTAGGGGTGTAGCCAGGCTCTGTCAACAAGCTTCGGCCGTATTGCACACCTGGCGGCTCCTCCCAGTTTGCTAGTTCTACTACATTGTTCAAATTATGAGGAGCTGTCGACGGTGGGGGCGGCAGCGGCGACGACAAGGTCGCCGGAGTTAGCGTCGTCTTCTTACCAAGAAATGAGGTGCTTGGTAGGCGCTTGAACATTTGATCCCAGATTTGCAACCTCCAGTCACGCCCCATTCGTCGGGTCATGGCCCAGACGAGGAACGGTGCGGCGGACATGGACAGATCTCCAGCCCAACGGAGAATCGAGGGCACTGTGAAGTCCTCTGGAAGTGGTGGGGCCGGTATGGGTGATTCATCAGTGAATGGAATGAAAAACTTTGGGCTTGGGAGTAGCAATGAACTCTTTGCCAGGCCGAGGCACTGCAATGCAACGTGAAGGTTCAAGTGAGTTTGAAGGTAGAACCAGATGCCGTTGACACTAGAAAGTACGCAGATTTAGTCAAAAGAACATCACCGGATAGTGAATGGAGACACACCAGCGTCTTGGAAGTTCCATGTCATTCTTGTCCACCCACAAGCGAGCAACATTGCGGTCAAGGAAGCTGGAGAGTAGGCTGGTGGGAGCGCCGGCAAGGAGGTCTCGAGAGAGCGAAAAGTCCTTCCGAGATTGTCGAAAAAGGCCCCAAAATGGTATTCGAGAATACCGTTTGTAGATCTTGTCAATGTCAGTGCATGTCAGTCAAGGGCTAGGAAAAGAGCGCACCAGGATACGTTGACGAAGGCCGTTAACGCCAAAGACGCCGACAGCCTCGACACAGTGCTGGGCGGAAGAAAGCAACCCTAGACCGATTTCTTCTTCATAGTCTTCATGTCGACGTTTTGATTCTACCTCAAGGGTCGAAAGTGGGTTCTCTGCTTCTGCAACGCCAATAACGAGCATGACTTCATTGTGAGACCTCACGATATCGCGGTTCATCCGCCTGGTTTCTGGGTTGATCGGCCGACCACGAATGTCATACTGTTGTGCCGGCTGTCTGCGATCTTCCTCGCCTTCCCCTTCCACAACATCGTCATAGGGTGACCGGCCCTTCCATCGCCGTTAGCAGAACAACAGAGGCACAGGTACTATTTACTGGCCACTCACCAACGCCTGAGCGGTCAAGGGCCCCAGCATACCCATGACGAGTGTTGCAGGGGAGATGTGGTGAAATCAACGCATCGGTTGCCTCTCCGTCACTCGGATAAATCTTGGAAATTTCTTTAGAAATATTTCGCGAATCTATCCAATGTTGACGGCACTGGCAGCCGGCGATGAGATGAATTCACTGCATGCTTGTGAGCTACTCATGGATGATGCAGAAGAGAACCCCACTCCGAACCCGGGGGGTGTCTGCACCGTTTGAGAAGGTGGAAACTGAGCCAGTGGGCCAATATGATGACTAAGCAATTCTCCGCCGCAAATCGTTCTGTTATCTTATCAAAGAGTAACAAAAAATTCCTTGAAAGCTGCCAGTGGGAGAGAGTCGTCGTGAGAGAGCGAGAACTTACCGGCGGAAAAGACCGGAAACAGCTCGGACGATGGCTACGAAGCAACCCTCGAAGACGACATTCGATGTCGACCGGGTCATACAGCCTATATTCACCGGCGGATCCGTCTCCATTGACAGCGGTGCTCAAATCCTGGCCTCGACGCTTGGCGAGGAAGCGGTGTTGACGGATCCTTCTAACGGACGACATCTTGCTCGGATTGAGGGTGTACGATTGAGGCATTCATCTTTTTAAATCTAGAGCGGTGGCTGATCTCTTTACAGGATGGAGAATCTATATCAACCTTGACCTGTGAGCAACTCTGACCCTCCCCTTGATGGGCAAGGCGCCACTAACAGCAGTCGCAGTGACACCTTCCGGCTCCCACCTTATTGTCTGCTCTCGATCCCTAGCATTGAGAATTTTTTCCTTGAAGCGCTCTTCCGATGACAGTTCCATCGAGGCTTCCCTCATCCGTACTCTAAAGCCGCACTCAACGCCGGTTGTGGTCCTTGCCGTCGACCGAACCGGTACACTGCTCGCGACAGGTGGAACGGACGGCGTGATCAAGGTGTGGGATATTGTCGGAGGCTACGTTACTCATACCTTTCGCGGACCATCCGTCTTGGTCTCAGCCTTGCATTTCTTTGAGGTTGCCGCTAGAGCAGAGGTGACGAAGTCTCGGAAAGGGAAGAAAGGTTCTCGGTCTCATGACGACGCGGATGACGAAGGCACCGATAACACGACCACCACTAGCTTTCGACTTGTTTCCGGCAGCCAAGATGGCAAGATTCGCGTTTGGGATTTGCACAAGAGGAGCTGCATTGCCAATCTCGAGTCTCACGTCTCCAACGTCCAGGGGCTTGCCTTCTCGCCCGAGCAGGATACGATTGTGAGCGCAGGCCGAGACAAGACGATAATTTGGTGGGACGTCAAGTCGTGGAAGATTCGGAGAGTCGTTCCGTGCCTCGAGCTCATCGAGACAGTCGGCTTCGTGGACGACGGTCGGTTGACATTTTCCGCAGGATCCTCTGGTTGCCTCCGCATCTGGGACACGGATACGGGAGTGGAACTCACGGCCAAGCAGTCAGAAAAGAGCGAGGAGGAAGCTATCGTTTCTGGCTTTTATCGATCTGGGTTGCCATTCATTCCCCTCGTCCAGGTCGATCACACGATATGCCTATACGAACTGCCGGCGAAGGCAGGTGCATCCTCTCTCGCCGAGCCGGAGCCCTTTCGCCGCATCTCCGGATCGCACGACGAGATTATTGATTTGGGCTATCTCTTGCCGGACAAGTCGATGCTCGCCCTCGCCACCAACTCGGAGGAAATCCGATTGATATCCGTTGTCGAGTCGGAGGCTTCGAAGCCCGACGGTTGGTCAAAGACCGAAAAACCACACTTTGGGCAAGACGTGGCCTTGTTGCGAGGTCACGACGACATTGTGATATCCTTGGACATAGACTGGTCTGGGCACTGGATCGCTACAGGTGCCAAAGACAACACGGCCAAGATCTGGCGCATTGACGCAGAGCAGGGCTCATTCGTCTGCTGGGCCACCTTCTCGGGCCATGCGGAGACTCTTGGTGCCGTGGCCCTTCCCCGAACGGTGCCGGCAGATGGATCCGCGGCTCGGACGGACCCTCTGAACCATCCGCCCGCCTTCCTGCTGACGGGCTCTCAAGACCAAACGGTCAAGAAGTGGGAGATTCCACGGACGTCGCAGCGGCAAGAGAAGAAGGCGGGATCGCGAGCCGTCTTCACGCGCAAGGCGCACGAGAAAGATATCAATGCGCTGAACGTCCACCACGCGGGTCATCTTTTCGCCTCCGCGTCGCAAGACAAGACTGTCAAGATCTGGTCGGTGGAGGAGGGTGAAGTCCAAGGCATCCTTCGCGGCCACAAGCGAGGCGTGTGGTCTGTTCAGTTTTCTCCCGCGAAGCTGCCGGCGCTGCAGGGAGAGGATGGGACCATGACGGCCAAGGGCGTCATCCTCACGGGCAGCGGCGACAAAAGCATCAAGCTCTGGAACTTATCCGACTACACATGCATCAGGACCTACGAAGGACATTCCAACAGCGTGCTCAAGGTCGTTTGGCTCGGCCTGCCCGAGACGAAGGAGCAGTCGAAGAGGCCGATCCTGTTCGCCAGCGCCGGCGGCGACGGCCTGGTGAAGGTCTGGGATGCCAACTCGGGCGAGGCCGAGTGCACGCTGGACAACCACGAGGACCGCGTGTGGGCGCTGGCGGTGCAGACCGAGACGAACACGATCGTCTCGGGAAGCGGCGACTCCACCGTGACCTTTTGGAAAGACACGACGGCCGAGACGCAGGCGGCCGCCTCGGAGGCTGCTCTCAAGGTGATTGAGCAGGAACAGGAACTTCAGAATCACATATTCGCCGGCTCGTACAGGGAGGCCATCACGTTGGCGCTGCAGCTGAACCATCCCGGGCGTCTTCTTCGCCTCTTCACGTCCGTCGTGACGACGAGCTCCCCCGAGCAAGGCAGCCTCTGCGGACTGAAGGCGGTGGACGACGTGTTGAGCACGCTGTCGGATGAGCAGATTTTCCTCTTGCTCCTTAGACTGCGAGATTGGAACACGAACGCGCGGACGGCGCCGGTTGCGCAGCGGATTTTGTCGGCGCTCATCCGGAGCTATCCTGCATCCAAGTTCTCGAACCTCTCGGTGAAGGGTGCACGAGGCCAGCAGAGTCTCCAGGACGTACTGCAGGCTCTCCGGGTGTACACAGAGAGGCATTACAAGCGGATGGAGGAGCTCGTGGACGAGAGTTACCTGGTGGAATATACCCTGCAGGAGATGGACAGCCTCGCACCGGTGGCCGGGCTCGACGACGTGGCCATGCAGGAGGCGGATGAGGAGGAGTCGGACGCGTAAGGGGGCGCGACGCGGGTGATTTGGTTCGGCTGGCATTTGGCGTACGAGTACATGACATTGTAGACATGCATATACAGATAGACACTGGGCAGAAGGCAATTAGGTCCCCTACCTGTTGGCGTGCTTACCTACCTCGGACAGGGAGAGTATCGACGTCGTCGAAGCAATACGCCGAGCCATGACACGACTGCATGTCTTGGCTGCTGATCCAGGACGACAAGGTCAATAATTTAATATCAATTCCATGGAGGCCATCGACACCGAGTCAATGGGAAACTGAAACGTCCAGCTACTGCATGATATGCACATGAAATTGACCGCATCAAAACATATCTCAATTTGCTTGTGTGGGAACCGCTGGATGCTGCGGCGAAGGCCTGTCTCACCCAGCAAGCTAAGGGCCGCCAGTGAGGCCGCCTAATCAAGGATGGACAAGGCCGGGATTGGATCAGAAGCGGCCCCACAATGATGCACGTCTTTCTGCAAGGCCAACACTTCCAACAACGTACGCTACAGTCGTCGACACCGGTTGCTCATGATTCCTAATTGTTTTTAGCACAAGTTCGACACGGCCCGTGGATCTCACATCGTCCTCCTGCGCTCCAACGCAGAGCTGGGGAGCGCCCACGTTTCGCGAGCCAGCAGTTGGGAAGAATGGCTAAACGTCAGGCGTCAGAGCCTCTCGACGAGCTCGCGGGCATCGCGTCCCCGGCGTCGAAGAAGTCCCGGACTGTCGATTTCAACTCGCCGCCGCTGCTGCGCGAAGAGGATTCGAATAGCGAGACTCTGAAGAACGGTCTCCGGGGCGTCGACTTACCGGACGATGGTGGGACGGGGGCAAACGCCGAGGCGGATAGAGGCGACGACGACGACGGCGACGACGAGCATGCACCCAAAGCACCGATTCGACAGGACGCACCGACAGAAGGATACGATGACCTGTACTTGGACACCATCGATCGGCATGTGCTCGACTTTGACTTTGAGAAGCTCTGTTCCGTCTCGCTTTCCAACATCAACGTCTACGCCTGTCTCGTCTGCGGCAAGTACTTTCAGGGCCGCGGCCCCAAATCGCACGCCTACTTCCACGCCCTCGAAGAGGACCATCACGTCTTCATCAACCTCGAGAGCCAGAAGGTCTACGTCCTACCCGAGGGCTACGAGGTCCGGAGCAAGGCGCTCGACGACATCAAATACGTCTCTGATCCACGCTACGCAAAGGCCGAGGTCATGGCCCTCGATCGTACCAGTCGCAAGAGCTGGACGCTCGGCGGCAATCAGTACGTGCCCGGCTTCGTGGGCATGAACAACATCAAGGAGAACGACTACGTCAACGTGGTGGTGCAGGCGCTCTCCCACGTCGCCCCCCTCCGCAACTACCTCCTCCTCGATGACTTTTCCTCCAAGGCCGAGCTCGTCAAACGATGCAGCATCCTCTTCCGCAAGATCTGGAACCCGCGCGCGTTCAAGAGCCACGTATCGCCCCACGAGCTCCTCCAGGAGATCTCGCTGCGGTCCAACAAGCGTTTCACCCTCACGACTCAGTCCGATCCCGTCGACTTCGTCTCCTGGTTCCTCAACAACCTCCACATGGGCCTCGGTGGCTCCAAGACGAAGCCCGGCAGCTCCATGATCCAGCGCACCTTCCAGGGCAGGATGAGGGTCGAGTCCCAGGCCATCACGGCGCGCGCCGACGCCGGCGACAAGCTGCGCTTTGAGGAGGCGGCCGAAGTTCAGGTCGACATCGTCCGCTTCCTCCTCCTCACGCTCGACTTGCCGTCCGCCCCTCTCTTCCAGGACGAGCTCGAGAAGAACATCATCCCCCAGGTGCCGCTCACCACCGTCCTCGGCAAGTACGACGGTCAACGCGGCCAAGAGCACCACGCCCAGCGGAAGCGCTACCGGCTCATGCACCCGCTGCCGCCCTACCTCATGTTCCACGTCAAGCGCTTCTCCCAGAACAAGTTCGTGTCGGAGCGCAATCCGACCATCGTCACCTTCGACGCGCGCAACCTCGACATGTCGCCCTACGTCGAGCCGAACCCGGCCGAGTGGCCGCCAAGCGAGCCGATCTGGTACGACCTCGTGGCCAACATCGTCCACGAAGCCGTCCGCAACAAGGAGGACGTCGCCGACACGGGCGAGGAGCGCAAGACGTGGAAGGCGCAGATCAAGGATAAGGCGACGGGGCAGTGGGTCGTGTGCCAGGACTTGTTCGTCGATAAGATCCAGAGCGAGCTTCTCTACCTCGGCGAGACGTACCTGCAAATCTGGGAGCGGCGGAGGGAGCCAAGTAGCAAATTGGGCAAGGGACGCTCTAGGTAGATGATAATAATTGTAATAATACCGCGAACGAACCGTACGCCGTGTTGCAGTCACGGGAACGAGGCGCAATGAGGCGCAACGAGGCGACATGGATGCGACATTGATGCGACAGCAACGTGACGGCAATGCAGCAGCGTCCCATTGACGATCCGCAAAGGAAGAGACGGACAGACAGACAGACGTAAACGACGTAGTTCGCAATGCCTCTCTCGCCATTTCGCTACTTCGCCTGGCCTGGCCTGGCAACAAGGTAGCTACCCTACCTGGTACCAGCCTACCTGCACACCCACCTACCTACCTACCGCTCGCGGCGCTATAAAACCAAAGCTCCAGACGATAATACTAGTAGTACATGGGCGCCCACACTTCACACGCTACATACTACCCAACTCGCTACCATTTCCAGGTAGAAAGGGTAGTCGTCTCATCCTTCCCCGTCCGCCCCGAGTGCCCGCTGACGAGACGAGACGAAGGCGGACGCACGATGCATCCGAGCGGAGACGTCGATCGATCGAGGAAGGAACAAGGAACAAGCTAGAAAGCAAAACGGGACAACGGCAGATGGATGCTTGCCGCCTCCGCATCCATCCGCTCTCGGTTATGTAGTGTACAGCGGCGTTCGGCGGGTCGGTCGGGGGGGCTCGCAAGGGAACGAAGTCGAGGAAGCATGCGAGGACCGGAGTGACGAGCGACTACTCTGTCTGTTTGGAAGCGCTCGACGTCTGGCGCTTCTCGCCCTGGCTTTGGCCTGCCTTTTCGCGTCGCTGCTCGTCGATGGCGGTGCGCTGCTGGATGCTGGAATCGTGGCTCTTGAACTCAACCCGGGTGTTGGCTGGGAAGTTGAGCACGTGCTTCATGATTTCGCTTCATGTCCTGTGTCAGCCGAATGGCGAGGAGAGGAAGAATGGAAAATGATATTTGGCACCCGCGGGAGGAGGGGGGGGGGGGGGGGGGGGTGGACCATACCGAATCTTGAGCACGCGGCCGCCATCGGTTCGTGTCCAGATGCTGAGAATGTCCTCGCCGTTGCGCATGCTGAGAACGGCACCGCAAACGTCCTCGTTGGCGTCGCCGAATTGGTCGCCGATGAGGGCGAGGAGCAGGTCCTCCCAGTAGCGGTCGGCGACGCCCTTCTTCAGCCGCACAACCCATTTGCCTCCCTTTCGATTCACCTCGTCCTCCCATATCGGCCGAATGTCCTTCTTGAAGAGATGGTAGTCGGACACGACGGGCAAGCTCGAAGGCCGCTTCAGGTGTGTGTAAATCTCCCAAAACTCCTCGGCCGTCTTGACGGTGGCCATGCCGTGCAGCGTGTTCTCGTACTCGATGAAGCCGTGCGCCTTGGAGATGGGCGGACGGAACCAGAAGGACCACGCATCTTTCAGCGGGTGCACCTCGGACAGCTGGGTCGAGGTCGAGGTCGAGACCTTGCCCTCGGAGATGGGCGCCATGCTGGGCGTCCTCGAGACCGTCTTCACGCCGTCCTTGGCCGGCGCAAACTTCGGAGCGGCCGAGCCCATGGCGCTGTCGAACGGGTTTCCGCCCGACTTGGGCGTTTTGGCAGATCCGAAGGAGGCGAAGGCGCCGGATCCTAAGCCAAAGGCAGACGAGGCACCACCTGTGGGAGAGGCGACGCTCCCTCCAGGGGTGTTGAAGGGACTCGCCTTGGCGAGGGTCGAGGACGAGGCGTCGCCGCCGCCATGACGCCGCGAGAAGGAGGCGCTTCGGGAGGTCGGATCAGGCGCCGAGGAGCCGTTTGGCCCATTCGATGAGGTCGAGAGGGAAAGCTTGCCGGAGCTGAAGGTCGACACCGTTAGCGAGGCTGCCGTGGTCGGTGCAGGGGTCGGGACTGGACAGGAGCATATACTTTGTACGACGAGTCCATAGATTGTTATCCATGAAGACTAAGGCTGGCTTGCGATCGCCTCGGTAGCGAATGGGCGGGGCGTGGCGACGGGGAGAAGCACCTCGAACCGGCTTTGCGAGGGCCAGGCAGCGAGGGACGGGGGCGGAGACGAGGACGAGGACCTGGACGAGGACGGGGACGAGGACGGGGACGGGAACTTGAGGCGAGGGTGAGGGTGAGGGACTGGTACGTGGCGAGGCGGAACTGGAAGCTCGGCTGCTCTTCGGTATGTGTCTGTGTTTGATTTCAACAAAAAAATTTGTCGCCTACTCTTGTCGCCTAGGATGGGGAGGCTCGGGTTGGGATGCTCGATGTCGAGGGCGAAGGATCGGTTCTCGTGGTAGGCTGTCGAGTGCGTCGGGTAGTTGAGACCGAACGGACGTGGCAAAATGTGCTATCTGGTTGGCTTCGACCCGTCTCGGTTCTAGATGGCGTCGAATCGGTTTGGCAGTTGGGCTAGGTGGAGGGCAATATGGCGACGATACGATGCGAGTATCTTTACTTTGAGGAGCGTTCTGACAGGAGGTGCATGTGGTGGAATGAAGAAATGTTGTTGTTTTGTGGATCTGCTGGGGAGAATGACGGGAAGAGGTCGAGAAAGAAATTCTGCGAAGGCTAGCAGAGAAGGTCTGGTTGTGGTTGGCGTATGGGGTCGAGGGCGAAAATCTCAGGCATGATTCCAGGCACTGCACTGGCGCTGGGCACCGGGGACCTGCTGGCGGCGCTGCAGCGGGGGCACCGAGGCCTGGCTGGCTGCTGATATGTCCTTTGCAGCGTCAATACGGAGTACGCTTACGGGCAGCGATACACCACACCGCACCCCGTACCGTCTACCTTGGTGGAGTGCCGTACCACTATTACAGGTAGCCCGTCCGTACCTGCGCCCTGCGTCGGCACCGCCAAATCAGAGTTAAGCAAGCGCAGCAATTCGTTAGTCGCTGGCGCCAGGCGACAGCACACTGTAATCGAATGCGGCAAGGTTAGTATTGCATGTAAGTACAACCACTTGCTTGCAGGCACCCACACCCACCTTTCGATGCGTCCACCAGTGCCTTGGTGCTCATGGCGGCTGATACACCACATTGTCGCTTTGGTGCATCGCCTACCTGTGTGCTCCGTACGTGTATCCGTGCCAGTACATCGAGGTGAACGAAAGGACGTGCAGATTACGAGGCACGAGTGACGCTGATTCGCACGTCGACCGCAGAGCACGTACATCCATGCTTGTGCACGCTGCCGGGTTCACGTTGCGGATACGCACACGGCACGCCATCTCGCTGCTCCAGGTTGCTTGGGCTGTCAGATCCAGCAAGCACAGCATCACCATGTAGGACCGTCCCAACCTTTGCTAGCTGCTCTGCGATGAGATCCGACAAGCTGGGTCTTGCGTAGGACGCCTGCGATTGCTTGCGTCGGGGCGATGTAACGGTCCTGCCCCTGACGTCGGAACTTGGGGAGACGTAGCAGGCCGGCACGAATGGGTACCGCGAATCCGGAGTCCTCCGGAGTACGTGCGATACACTACATTCCCGGTACTTGGTTTACTCTTCATGGCTCGCCATAGGCTCGGTACTATCCAAGTACCAGTTCGCAAGGTGAGCAGTAGTAAGTACACATGGTTGTACTCTGTACAGGCTGCACAGATTAGCGTACTAGGTAGCCATGTGAATGAGCGAGGTGCAGGTGTGCTTCAGTAATTACTAGGTACCTAGTACTAACATGTACGTCTCCGGAAAGGCCTCTGTGCAGTGCTCCGTACTAGGTACTTATGCTGAACTCATGCATGTAAGTACTGTACAGCCACGTACCAGTACTCCTCTCACGAACCCTGAACGATTTTTGGTGTTCCTGCAAGTAATTAATGTACTTGTCAAGTGCTGTACAAACGCACATGTAGTTGTACTTATGTACTTTAGTACAAATACAGTAGGGGCACGTGTACACTTGAGGCACTCTCCTGTTCAAGTACAGCGCCCACGTACTAAGCATTGTACTTTCATGTACTTTTACAACTACTTACTTGCAACTACTAACGACATGTTCAACCAAGTACGGTACAAGTACGGAGTGCCAGGCACTTAAGTACTTGTCGGCAAGTACGGAGTAATACAACTTTAGTAAATAGTACTCCGTACAGTACAGCCCTTCTCCTTCCGCCTCAGTTGTGTGAGTGGGCTCGGTTGGGGTGATGGCGCCGCAGAAGCCAACCAGAAGCCGTACCGATGTCGATAAGATTCAACTATTGGAGGCTGCAAGGGGTAAGTACGTGGTGGCTGCCCTGGCGATCTGTCAGGACGCTGAAGTCGTGCAAATAGATTGTACATGTACTCCGTACTTGTAAAGTATTTTGATAGCTCGTACGTGTACTCGGTACCGTACAAGTTTTGTCAGGGTCATGATTTCACCCGACAAGACCGACGGAAGTGCCATGCTGTCCATTTGCCATCTCAGTAGGTAGATCAGATGTTTACACCGGCACAAACATGAAGGTAGCTTCTTTAGTGTAGGACTGTACTGAGGCGGATAAAACCTCGTCTTGATGGATGCAGATGGAGTACAAGTCACATCTACTCCGTACTACTCCGTACAGAGCGCATTCACAGCACTTGTAGGTCCCTGCCCACCAAGTGTAGGTTAGTACATATATGTAGTAGCAAAGAGTATATATTGCTAGGCACAGGCAAGTACCTGTAGATCGGTAAACACATGCACAGACGTGTAAGTACAAGTACAACTACATGTAGTACATCTAAATGCTAGTGGAAAATCATCTACATGTACTCCGTACGGAGTACTCCGTAAGTACCACCGCAATCTCGGTAGCATTGGATGCTGTGCTTCCCGAAAAGAGCAACAGATGAAATTAAAACTTCAAAGTTTTATTCCAGTCGCCCATGCGTCTGTCAAGTCTGTCGCGGAACAAGACCATCTGCCAAGACCGGAATACTTACTTGTGCAGTCGCTGCTATTTACGGAGTACACGTACTAGGTACGCCTATCTAACGAGCCACGAATAGCAGCAACAAAAGGGGGATGGTTTGCCATTACACGAAAAAATTATCGCGGTACCTAGCCACTGTGATGAACATTGGATACTGCAAACAATAGTGGTATGCACTGCGGAGTATATGTGTGTAGTTTGTGCTATGGTAACTTTGGGTAAGTATTGCTACCTGACTTGTTCTGGAAAACATGGTGTCTCAGTACCTAGCCACGATGATATCACTGGATACTGCAAACTGTAGCAGCATGCACTATTTGTGCTTTGTATTGTTTTTGCTATCACCGCTAGTGATAACTTTGCGTATTGCTACCGAGTACCTTTTTGTCCAACGCATTGTGTCTCGATACCTAACCACGATGATGAACACTGGATACTGCAAACCATAGCAGTATCAACTACTTTGTGTTGTTTGTGCTATGGTAACTTTGTCTACCTATTAATACCAAGAACTCCGTACAAGTACTTTGCCTGCAATATTTCTTGATGGAACTGTTTTCGCTGTGCGGAGTATTGATACTAGCGTGGTTCTTTTTTTTTTTTTTTTGGCAGTATCTGTAGCACCGCTGTGCATGCTGGCAGGCCTTCAACTAATTTCGTTATGATCTACTCCGTATGGAGTACTTGCTCTGTGCTGTAATTACAAGTGTTCCGTAAGTACACCTACTTAAGTTGACTCAAACTTTTGCTCAGGAACCTACCTAAGCAGCCGTAATATACTTACAGTACTTTCATGTACACCACGCACCCATTGTCTCACAGCCACACACTCGGTTGCCAACGTCTGGTCCTACCTTGTCGTCGGAGAGCTTTCAACCTCTGCCTCAATTGACCGGCACGGCAGCATCTCCTGCCACACCCTCCTTGTCCCCTCGTTTCGGGCCCGACTCACCATCCCTCGCGCCGCCGCCTTGGCTTCCATCTCATGGCGACGGAGACAGAGGACCAGCCTGCAACGGCCGGCGACACGGCAGCCGGCAAGCAGCAGCAGCCCAAGGCCCAACCCACCAAGGCCCAGCCCAACGACAAGGAACCTGCAAGCAAGGGGGAGGCAGTAGCCGAGGAGAAGAAGCTGTCCAACGCCGAACTCAAAAAGAAAGCAAAGGAAGAAAAGGCGGCGAGGAGAGCGGCGGCCAAGGTCACAGTGACGACGCCAGCACCCGCCGCTTCTGCCCAGCATGGAACCTCCGTTGACGGCAAAGGCGGGAAGCAAAAGACCAAGCACGATGGCCATCAGGTCGGGAGCCAACACCGAGCAGGCTCCAAGTCAGTGCTGCCGCCCGTCGTCAAGGAGACGAAGCCCCGGATCCCCGAGTCCTTCAGCCACCTGTCCATGGCCCGGCGGATAACCATCACGCAAGCCGACAAGGATGTCCACCCGGTCGTGCTCGCTCTGGGCCAGCAAATGGCCACCTTCGCCATGAGCGATAGCATCACTCGATTGGAGGCGACCCTGCTGGCGTTCAAAAAGGTAGTCCCTTGCCCTCGTCCGCTCCCTCGTCCGTCATGGCCGTCCCTGACACTTTTGCTCTTGCTAGGTCATAGACTCGTATACCACCCCCCACGGAGCTACATTCTCTCGACACTTCACCTCGCACGTTCTCAACCCCCAAATCGAATACCTCACAGCCTGTCGCCCCATGTGCTTTTCCATGGGCAACGCCATCCGCTGGCTGAAGCTCCAGATCAGCAAGATTGACATCGACCTTCCAGACTCGGATGCCAAGAAGCTTCTGGGTCAGTCTATCGACAGCTTCATTCGGGAACGCATCACCTTGGCCGACTTCGTCATCGTCAAGACGGCAGCGGCCATGATCGAAAACGACGAGGTCGTCCTGACCTATGCGCACCACCACCTGGTCGAGCGAGCGCTGTTGCGAGCAAAGGAGGATGGGAAGAAATTCAAGGTCATCCTTGTCGACGACCCTTTCGAGCGAGTGGGAATCGATCATGCCAAGAGACTCATCGCCGCCGACATCCCCGTCGTATATGCCACCGACAGCGGTGCGCTGCGAGCCAACATGAATGAGGCGACACTTGTCCTTGCCGCCGCCGAGGCCATGTTTAGCAACGGTGCCATGTACGCGCGCGCAGGCTCATGCGACATTGCCGCCGCCGCCACGGATCAGGGCGTGCGCGTCGCCGCTCTGTGCGAGAGCATCAACTTCACCGAGCGAGTCTCCATCGACTCGCTCACCTACAACGAGATCGATCCCGAAAACTGCACCGACGAGAGCTTCCGGCTGCTTTTCGACACCACCCGGGACAGATTCATCACCGTCGTCGTCACAGAGCTGGGGAACACCCCACCCAAGTCGGTGCCGGCCATTCTGCGAAAGATGGAGGAGCTGTGAGCATCACGGTTCAGGTAGCATCCGCCACGCAGACAGTTGACGAATACGATTGCCCATGAAATATTTGACAGGCATCCCTGGTCGTGTAGAGATTTACCATCGTGTCCCAGTCCCGACGGATGGCCATTCACTTCTTGCTTGGTGAATGAAACCCAGTCGTGTCAATTGGCGTCCAAAGAATCGCAGTTGGTCTATTCGCCAATATGGTACACGCAAAGACCATGAACTCAGACCTCCCTCTCTCGATTCCTTTCCCAATATGTACAGTCTCCCTTTTCAGCCCGACCAGTCTCCCGCTGTCCTATCGTGGCCTCTTCTGGATATAATAGCCATCGCTCCCCACCAAAGGGTCCTCGCTACAAGTGCTCACGAGTCCGCCGCCGCCGCCTCCGCATCCCGCTGTGCCTTGCGCGCCCGCTTCTCGAGTAGGAAGGCCTTGCGTTCATTGAGAGTCGCCGTCTGCCGGTCGTCGACGCCTTGCAGCCAGTAGCCGAAGCTCGCGCCGCCGAGCGCGTACACTGGATACGCCCACAGTGAGGATCGGTTGAAGAAAGGGCGCATTTCGATGCCGACTTGCCAGAAGCGCACGGCGAGGCCTGTTTAGGAAGAGAAAGAAGTGGTTAGCATGTATGATCCTCCCAACTTTCCATGCAAAATCGTCCCCTGGAGAGGGTTCTTGGTTGGTTGGGACGGCCTTTCATTGTACGCACCGAAGCAGCTCCAGAAGGCGAGACGGTGCACCATTATGGGCTTAATGAATCGCTCAAAGGTTTTCTGAGAACAGGTTTTGCGATATGGGCAACCGAATGTGCTGATTGAGGAATCGCCAACAAGGTAATTGGGGGCTTTTGGGAGTGTGGTTGCGAATGAGGGAGCTCAACCTGAGAAGAACCATGGTCACGTGATGGGTCACATGCGTCTCGATGCACCACCGTCACCCCAGAGGACATACATCATAGTATTGCAATACTTGCTATACAGTCTGCTTGCAGGTGTATGCATTACCAGCGCAGTAATGAATATATCTAATGCTGCAGCAAGAATCCATTGCCGCTTTCATAATATACAAATAACCCCCTTCCCGCCGGCCCGCGTAAAAGAACACAGGTCAATGCATCAAATACAATGTAACAGCACATTGCACCGCAATCCTCCCCAATCTCTATCCAAATGTGTGGTTTCCCCCTGCCTATGAATTCGGTGTATATGGCGGAGGAGGCGGTGGAGGCAAGGAGCGCTCCTCTGAAGCAGTCGAGTTCTGCGTCCACTGTGTAGTTCGCGCAATCATCTTCCCGAGGTACTGCTGGATAAACGACTCGCTGCGATCCATCAGCATCTGAATCATGTTAAAAGTATGAGTGCGAGACCTACGTGTAAAAACTGTGGTCCGAATTGTGCAGCGATACCAAGTTGTGAGCCAACTCGTGTGCCAAAACCACCCACCACCAGCTCGCCGCTTCGGCTTTGGCCGCGCCAGAATTCGCGCCGGCCGTGGCAATCTTCGTTGCGTGGAGCTGAAGGAAGAATCGCAAGTTGCAGAATATGCTGCCCCCGGTGTTGAAGGCGATCGTCCCGCCCGATTCGTCGTAGAAGATGTGAACAACTCGGGGAGCCAGAGAGTAGATGTTACCCACTTCGACCAACAAGGAGGCAAACGTATTGACTGCCCCAATATTCGCCGACAAGAAATCGGCCTGCGGAGTGGTCATGTCTTTGGACACATACACCTTCATCCCGTTCGAGGCCTCGGCCATAAAGGTGATGTTCGTCGCCGTCGACTGGTCACAGTACGTTGCCTGTTCCTTGACTTTGCTAACGCTGGGTTGGGAGAAGACGCTGTTGGATCCATGGGCACGAGTCGCGGTGATGGCGTTGAGTAGATTCTGCTGGACTACCGCAGGGCTGGTCACTCGTCCGTCATCCTTCCGAGGCTGCTTGCCACTACCGCCGGCCTCCTGCTGCCGCACGCCAGCGGGAGGTGCGGATGGAGCATCCTGATCGACAAACTGCTGCAGCTGCTTCTGGTCTTCACCGTCCTCGTTCTTCGTGTCAAGCCCTAGACGACGGGTCAGGTTGGAGAATATGCCCCCGTACTTCTTCAAGTTGCCGCCGTCGTTCGCCGGCTCATCCGACCCCCAAGCGCCAGGCATGCTCGTCTTCTCGGGTGTGCTTGCCATCTCTCTCGCAGCGGGTGCGGCCGCGGGTGGGTTTGCAGCTCTTCCTTGCTGAGACCAAGTTTGCTCTCGTTCCTGTATCTGCCTTTGCTCCTCTTCAAGGGCTTGCCGCCTCTCCTCCTCGGCGATCCTCGCTTGCGCTGCTTTGGCTCGTAGAATACGATCAACATTGTACCCTCGGGCGCGAAGACCGTACAGGTCTAATGTGAGAAAAGGCTCGAAGAACAGGTATGCTTGCTGGTTTGGTCGACTGAGGAGCATCTGGCAAACTGCTTGACCGACCTGGTACATGTCGGGCCGTCCAGCTCCGCTCACGTATAATGTCCACGATCCCCTCTCGTGGGCTCCTGCGGCAGATCTCTTTTCGGTATGCGATTCGCGATGGTTCTGGAGCGTGCGACGTAGTGCCACGGAGTGAACCATGGCGACGCGGAGGTTTTTCTCCAGCCACTTTGCGTCGTGCTTGATGGCGTCACGCCGGACGTTGTTGTACTCGTACAGAAAAATCTTTGATCTCTCGAGCACGTGCTTCCTCAAAGGCTCGGCGTTCTTATGATCCGGTGTGTGTTGGCCAATTCGCACCTCTTCTTGGACAAGACTGCTCAACTTTTGAGCGCCGAGCTGAAGGTAGAAGGATTCTAATGCTTCCTCTTCCGGTGCGCAGATCAAGTGTTCCTTGAAAAGTCGATAGCTGATGATATCATCCAAAACGACAACCTTACTGGCTGGTGCGAGTTGGTACTGCTTGATCGGCGCTTCTTCATCGTCCAAGTCAATGAGCTCGCCCTTGCTGGGGGCAACAATTTCTTTGTACGCAAGCAGGCAAGGCGAAGTCTTCAAACTTCGCCAAAGATCTTTATCTCGATGAAGGACGGAGGACACATCGGCAAGTGACTTGAGTAGATCGAGATATTTTTCGGGGCTCTGCAGGATGCCGAGCAGCCTTGCCGGCTCACTGCACACCATACGCGCAACTTCGAGCTTCGTGGGCTCGCTCTTGGCTCCGCAATGGAACAAGAAGGCGTTTGCCTGCTGACCAAAGTCAACGAAATCAAAGATTTCGCCATAGGTAAGGGATGTGCCAAGGTAGGCATGCGGCGGCTTGATGTAGGTCAACTGTCCCGTTTTTTTCTCCGAGGCGCGGGTCAAACTTGATCGGGTGACAGGAACTATGGGTGCATTCCGAAGAAGCGTAAGGCTATTGCCACGAACTTCGTCAATTCGGGAGGCAAAGTAGCCAAAAAGCGTGGCTGCCGATCGCGAATCTTTCGGAGGCTGCGCCAGCAAACGATTCACACATTCGATCATCGGAGGATCTCTGTGGACACCAAATTTCTAGGCAAGGGTCAGCGCTGTGTCGTCGCGGAGAGATTTCAAAAAACGTACGTTGGCATGATCGTGCAGATCCGGGCGAAGAATATCGAAACCAAGCACGGCGGCCCTTGTGTTCGTGAAACAGGCCGAGGGCGCGACAAGTTTCCCGCTGCCCTCCAGAGGAAGTATGGCACTCTTCGTGTCCCCAAGGTTGAACGATGCGTACTGGTTCGTGTGGTGGTTGGCGATGAAGTAGGTCATGGCCGATGTACGCAGAGTCTCATCCTTGGAGGACATCATGCCTACAAGTTCAGGGACCGAGGGGCTTGGGCGAAGGCCTAAGAGGGATAGAAATTTAGCCTCTGGGCCGTTGAAGCGAAAGCTGGCAGGAGGGCCAGGCCATTGTAGAATGGGAAGGCCAAGGATTCGAAGCGAGTCCCTGGGCTCGAACAGTTCCGAGACCTTGAAGAGCTTCGTCGTGGCCTTTGTTGGTTCCATCCCTTTCGGGCCAGCTTCGGCCGGGCAAATCTTGGATTCTCGCAGCTTCTTCATGTCCTCGGACGGTATATCGTTCGAGACCGAGGCAAGGTATCTGATGAGCTCCACGTGGCTCCATTTCTTCTGGCCGCTGTCGGTAGAGGCATTCACAAGTCTCGTGAAGATGGTATCGAGGTCGACCGTCTTACGCACGCCAACAGCTGTCAGAAACTTGTCCTTGACCTTTTCGCAGCCCTGGATGACGGGTAGGTCGTCAAAGAGCTTCACCGAGGGGAAGAAGGACTCGTGGGGTTTTCTCATGCCCATTCTTGTCGGCATTACCGTGTGGCTCTTGACCAGCGTTGCCGCCGACTCCCTGTCGCGGGCATTGATCGTATCCCAATTCTTGGACAGGACTGTGAGGACCTGAACGGCAAATTTGGGCGACCTCGTGATGCTCTCTTCCTCCGATCTCGACCTTGCCGTTTCAATCAAGAACCTCAGCCACGGAACGACATCCAAAGGCTCCCAACCTAGGGCGCACAACTCGGGAGGGTGCAGGCTCGCTATGAAGGCGAACGGGATGGTGGTGGGCGGAATGGGCAAGTGGGCGGGGATTTTTGCGATGACCTGAAAATTCCTGATGCTTCCGAGAGCCACAATCTCGCCCTGGTCGCTCTCGTCACCAAGGGCAGCAATGGCAACATCAAGTAAAGCAGCCCGGCTTCCGGGGTCAAGCTCTCCCGACAAGCTCTTCTTGCTTGCCCATGAGATGAAATTGATGGCCTGAACCTTTGTCAGAGCTTTGGCTTCGAGCTCTCTCTTGACATCGGTGACGGTAATGTGAGAGACGAGGCCAAAGTCGATCAGCTTTCGCACAAACGGAGCGTCTTTCAACTCCTTGGGGATGACCGGGATACCGTCGATGAAGGAGGTCAAGTCATCGGACTCGATGCGAACCTGGGTCGTCTGCAACACGCCCTGGCTCGAGTAGGTCTCAATGGATGCCTTCTTGAAGCAGGTCCAGAAAGCCTCTTCTATTATCTGCCCGATCTGTCCGCTAGGGGTAGAATCGCCAAAGGTGAAGGTTTTCAAGGTGTGGAGTGCCTCGGGTAAGAACTTGGCAATGGCCTGGCTCGAGATCTTCTTCCCTGGGTCTGCCGTCCTACGGAGCTTTCTGCTCAAGCTGTCCATCTCGTTGGCAAAGGCGAGTCTGGCGACGATGCCTGCGGCTCGCAGGAGCTCGACGTTCCATGTTCTGACCCAGCGAGCATTCAAGTCGATCGCTTCTCGCTCAACGGTCGGAATGGCCGACTGTGCGGATATATGCATCCCGGCCCCTGTCGTCTGCGTGGTTGGGAAGCCGATGAAAATTCGGCCGCCAGGTTTCTTGCTGGGCATGACGGATGCGAAGACGTCGGTTGATTTCGCAAGCGGACCGTCACCGGCCAACGAGGTGGATGCCTCCGTCTCGTCATAGAATGCCGTCAGAATGGAAAGCGTCGTCGTCTTGGGCGGGTGTTTCTTTGTTGCTCGCTCGAGCTCGACGGCAAAGGAGGCCGAGATGTTGGTCGTTATCGTTGCCGAGGTGGCGCGCAGGAATATCGTGGATGAGTTGAGCTTTGTCACATCTTCGGCCAGCTTCGGTTGCGTGTTGCTCTCGTCACTCGGCGTCTTTGACCGGGCGCCGGCTTGGGAGGTCGTCGAGGTAAGTCGGGCGAAAAAGGATCTCAACGAAGGCAATTCGGCCGAGCCGTACGAATCGGTCCCCTTGGCGGCCGACGCAGCTAGGTGCGGCTTCCAGCCGATGACATTCATGTAGGAGGCATCGATCTGCGTGCTCGTGCGATCCACATTGGCAATCTTCATGAAGCCGTCCTTTGTCCGCGTTTCCAAATCTTTCGGTAGGGGAAGCTCTATGCTGGGGGACGGTTTCTTGTTCAGCGAGAGTATCTTGTGGTCATCGATGCAAAATTCGATGTGCTGCAGGGCGACAAATGTCAAACTGGTGGCGAGAAACTGGCTGACGGAAAGGAGGTTCGGCAGAGGCGTCGTGTTGTTCCTGTAGTCTAGCACAAACGCCGTGTTTCGGCTTGCCTTGTCCGACGGGAGACGGGACTTTTTGGTGAAGAGGGAGTTGCCCTTCCAGTAGAAGGCCATGGCTTCACTGCCGGAGCTGACGAAGGGCTCCTCGCAGTCTGCGAAGACGGAGTAGAAGCCAACGCCAAAGGCGCCGATCTTGGTCTCGTCGGGGTTGCCCTCAGCGATGCGTTTCAAGCGGCCCCAATCCGTGCTGGTAAACGGCTGGCCATCGTTTTGCACGACGAGCCTGCGAAGGGTATGGTGGGATATGGTGTGCTTCAGCAGCTCGGCCGGGTTCGTGGTGTTTGGTAAAGGCACTTGTATCGACGGTATCGTTTCCCACTTGACGCTGACGGTCGTTGCTCGGGCATCGGCGGCGTTTTGTATGAGCTCTCGCAGAGTCGTCCAGTCCCCCGAATACCTCGCTAGGACCTTGTCGATCAGGGCGCGCGTATCGACCGTGACGGCTTCCTCATCCTCGCCATCGCGGAGTGTCGCGGCATGAAGGCTCGAGTAATCCATGGCGGGACCCGCTCCTAGGTATCGATACTAGAGAAGGGGCGATGCGGCCGGAAGATAATAGCAAGGGGAACTATGTCGACTTGGCGGTAGATGGTTGGGATGGCTGGGATGGTGGTGACAAATCAACGACGGAGGGCCTATGCCGGTGCACGCGTCGCTTGCCGCACGAATACCTGGCCCCGGGGCAATTATTGAGACAGCGCAGTAAAGCAGATGCATAAAAATGGAAGGCCCAGGAACACGGCCAGCCAGCAGCTCCGATCCAAGGTTGATGTGTAGAAAACTGACTGGAGTGGTTTCGGTCCGTCCAGGTAATCACGCTGACGTCGCTTCGACAACCTAGCTGGCTGGACGGGTGGTGGGCTGGCTGTTGATCCCCTGAAACAACAGGGCACTAGCCAAGTACTAGGTACTAAAGTATAAGTATACTTGGGTACAGCAGTAGGCTCGTGGTTAGTAATTAACTTGGTAGCACGAAATACGGAGTATTTGTATGGCACTAAGAACATACTATACTTGGTACTTACTTAGCGTACAAGTATACAGATGTCGCATCATATGATAATAGCACCTACTATGTCTACTAGGTACATATAGTGTGACAACAGATTACGCAGTACTGTATCCGTACGGAGTAAGTACGGAGTACGGAGTGAGTACTGTACAGTACCGTAAATGGGATCCGTACTGTACATGTCTCTTGATACTACCTACTACATGCATACTTAGGTACTTGCTTGTATTGGAGGTACAAGACATGCAATTGCAGTAATGTACTAGGTAGGTAGGCAGTACTATGTAGGGTACTTGTATGTACTGTAAGTGCAAGTAATACATGTATTATATACTTGTAATATTCCGTAGAGCTAGGTACATTAGCACCAGGTATGATGCGCTTAGAGTTATATCACGGGCGCTGGTGCCTGGTTGCAGTACCTGGTACCGCTATCATAGTATTTAGTGCCACGTACTGCGCACACGATGACGGGCAGTCCTCCGGATGGCATCATTATATCATGTTTGTCTTGGGCATGGTTCGATGACGTACAACATAGCGATCCTTGCACGAGTACGCTGTGGACGTGATAAATGAAGTTATTTTGCTTGGATGTTGTCGATGTACGTGGGAGGCCGAATTTTGACAATTCCATAGCATGAATGTGTACAGAGTATTCCACGTCAAGTTCTACACACGAAGAGCATACAGAGTACTTTGTACAATGGCGGATATCCCTTCCCCTTTTTCGTGGTCGAAGATATTATTTTGTAGTTTTGTTCCCAACAGTACCCATCTGTCCGGAGGATCCGTCATAACAAGACTATGCTACCGATAAAATGACGTCTTACTGCTGCAGAATTGTTGGAGTGCGCCATGTCTCAGCCAACTGACATTCTGTACAGATCAACGTGTAAAACTAAACCATTAGAATAAAATGACGGCCACGCCAGCACTCAGCGCAACGACAGTGTAGAGACGAATCATCAGGCGACCGGCGGAGAAGGCGGGTGGGAAAGACACGCCGTGGGCGCCCGTGTTTTCCTCACTCTTTGTCGCCTTTCCGGCCGGCGAGGTGGCACTCGCAGCCCACTTGTTGACATCTGTTGCGGAGGACAGGGACGCCGCGCAAGAGGCGTCCTTCGAGGGCGTCTGCGGAGCTGCGGCACCACCAAAGTCGCAGGACCCGGCTTCACCGTTCTGCTTCTGATGATAGGCATCGAGAACAAAGGCCAACTTGGCCTTGTCGTCACACATGCTGTACGCGCCGTAGATACCGGTGGCAGGGTTGCCGCTGATGCCAACGCAGGCTGACGGGTCCCTGCCACAGATGATGCCAAACACCTCGCCCATTTTCTCTGCCGTAATGTCGGATGCTGGCGCGCAGGATAGAGACTTTACCATGCAATCGCAGACACCCTGATCCGGCGTCGGAGGGAGGGCCTTGTTCAGCTCCCAGTTGCTCGTGACGGCCGGACACTGGCGCATCATGCCGGCAGGCTTGTAGTCGTCAATGTGCAGTGCCGTCGGGCGGGCGCCGTTGGCGTGCTTCTTCAGAGCAGCAAAGTTCTTCATCTTCTTGGCTTTGCCCTTTTCAACCTTGACAAGACCTGGGAGGAAGATGAGCGAGCGCACCGGCGGCGGTGATTGATGATCAGGAGGGGAGGGGGAACTGGGAGGGAAGGCGGGTGCGCGATGCGGCGTACCATAGTCGTTCGTTTCCTGAAAGTACATGTAGACGATGCCGCCGCTGAGGACTTCGGTCATCTCATCCGAGTACAGAGCCGTCGTTTCGGTAAACAGCCGGCCCTCGGCACCGCCCGGGACCTGGTTGCAGCCGTACTCGGCAAAGAAAGTAGGGAGAGAGTAGTTTCGGAAAAAGTCCATCTGCTTGCCGAAGCTGGCCGTCTTCATGTCGCTGTCGCCGCACCACGAGTAAATATTGATGCCCCAAAAGTCAATCGAGTCCTCGACGGTGTCGCAGTTGAAGTAGTCGGCCATGTTGTCGCGGACATCCGGGTCGTCGTTGGCGGCATAGCCAACGCCGAGCCAGCGGGTAATCTCCTTGCTCTCCTTGATGTGCTTCTTGACATCCCGCACGGCGGCCTTTACGTAGGCCGTGGCGTCCGTGTTGTTCTTGGCATTCGTCACCTCGTTTCCGGCGAAGAAGCCGATGACGTTGGAGTACCTGGCCAGTTCGTCCACCACGAGCAGGTATCGCTTCAGAAGAGCCGTGTTCCATTGGGGAGTATTGCGGTTGATGGATTCGAGGGGGTTTCCGAGGTCCGAAATGACGTAGATGCCGGCTTCGTCGAGCAACTTCATGCAAGCCGAGTGGTCGGCAGTCGGGTCGACTGCGTACGTCCGTATCGTATTCGTGCCCAGCTCCTTCAGAAGAGGAACGTCCCGTCTGCACGACTCTTCATCGGCGAGGGGATCGACGTACGAAAGGCCGTTGCCACTCGATCCAGGGCCGAGCTCCTGCTGGTACGCGATTCCCTTCATGAAGAATTGGGTTCCGTTCTTGTAGAAAAACTTGGAGCCCTGGGGCCGAAGGACGATTCATGTGAGCGGAAAGTGACGTGGCGTCGCAGCAAGCGTAGTACCTTGACTTCAATCGGCTGCAGCTCGCCCACGACACTCCCCGCGAGAGCGAGGAGTGGCAACAGTAGGCGTGAGACGGCCATGTTATCTCGCGATGCCAACCAAACAAGGGTCCGGTCAGTCGAAGGCGGGGTTGATGGTAAACGAGTGGCGGCGAAGGTGAAGAAACGATTGTGGAAGTGGCGGGCGAAGCTGTCAAGCTGCTGGACGGTACAGTAAGTAGATGGATGGATGCAAGTGTACCTCGGCGACACAAAGAGCGGCAGGCAACGACTACGAGACAACAATGGGAAAGAAAACAATAAAGGAGTGACTGGCCGATAAAACGAATGTGGTTTTGCCAAACTTTCAAACTAGAACCATCACGACGGGTTGGATTGGGCAGGATATCGAGCACATGATGAAAATTTGAGCCTCATGTGGGGGGTGAATGGACTGTCAACAGGGCCAACCCGTTTAAATGCACGACTCCGTGCTCCGTACTTTTATTCAGGTATTACTACTCCGCCGAGTACGGAGTACCTACTGTAAGTAAGTCTCTTAAGACTACTTACTTACTGTACTTGGGCATACGCCGTACGGGTGCATGTACAGTACCATCCAAGTATAATTCTTGCATGAACAGTATCCTCCTCGTACGTACAGTACTTGCAAGTACTTACTTGCAACCAACGCATATCTCGTCGTTTTTCCTTGACGTATTGGATGTAGGTGAGCTAGTACAACTAAGAACCACTCGTTCGTGGTAGGTACCTACAGCACTGTACGTGGAATGGCTGGCTCGATTGCGGCATTCGAATCTCGACCATTCATAGGCGTTTTGCCCGCTACTGATGGGATCGAACGAAGGCCTTTTCGCATAAGTAAAGACAAAGCGGTGCTTATCTGAACGTACTTGTACTAACTAGGTACAGAGTTGGAATGGAAAGTTCCATTAATATGGAGGATTACCAGGTTCATAATACTCCGTGCCCTGGGTGCATGTACTTGCTTATGGAGCTCAGCGCGAACAATGTGGAGACCTTCTCCTGCTAGCGCATGTCCTGAAGACTCCTCCATTGTACTCAAGGTACACCGTACTTGAATAATACCGCACAGGTTATCCGTACATGTCAGCGCTTCGTTCGGAGTACATACATGACATTAGGTTCTCCGTATTACTCGTACCGCAGGTACATGTACAACTACAGGAAGTATGTCCTGCTTGTAGATGCAGAGTTACAGTAGCACTTCCTCACTGTAGGCAGCACCAACACGTGCAACTACCTGTAATGTATACGATGACTTGCCTAACCGGGTTGATTATGCCGTGAAATGAGGCAATACTACATCGTAATTTGTCTTGTCGAATTGTATGAGTAACAGCTTAATTACATGTACAGGCATTCCGTCATGAACAAGAATTCTGATACTGCGTATGAAATGCTTAAATGTACGGAGCACTTACTTGTCCATGCTCAGGTATACCGTGTCCTGCTCTGTAATTAGTGAGTGTACAGTACACGTACAAACTACCTACTGCCCACTACTAAGGTAGGTACTTGCTGTAGATTTGAGATCTGCACTCTGTACGGCGTAATTACTGCGTACTGTACGAAGTACGGAGTACTGTAGGCGTAAACTACCTAGTACTCTGTACGGAGTACTGTTTGTTAGTAGTAGATATTTGGTGGACTGTGCCACAACCCTGTGGGGATGCAAGTACCTGTATGACCAAGAGCATGCTGCCAGGGGCCATGTCCTTTAGTGTACATCCAAGAGCAGAGCTCATGTACTTACGGAATATTACTGGACTTGTATTCTCTACTCCGTACTTTGTAATTATTGCAAATACAGTACTTACATGTACATGCAAGTATGGAGTACTCCGTACATTGGCGAGTAATTCCGTACCCCAGACAGCAGCAAGCGGGATGCCAGTACCAACTGCAGTACATGTACACAGGCATGTCATGTCGCAGTAGCATCGAGTACTGTTGTCTGCCATCCCTTCATCCAGCAAGCGGACCAAATCTTGCTTATTGTAGATTCATCCGTCACCAACAGCGTATCGATGGCACAGGGATCGGCCGCATGAGCAACGGCATCGCCAGCTTCCGCCTCCGTTGGATGGTGTGGGGAACCATATATCAAGTTCACTCGCCCACATATCCCCGGAAGCAAGCGATGCACTTCTTCCTTGCACCATCGTACATCAGATGACCACATTCTCGACGCGAGCGAGCCAAGATTTCGTCGTTCGGGAGCATCGGTAGACATCGCACGATTGACGGCCGGGCCTCCCCAGCGTAGATGTGCATATAAATATAAATATGCATCTTTTGGCGGCAAAGAACGAATGTCGTGCTGGCAGACTCCTGTCAAGCGGCAAAGGCCCTTCGGCCCACCCTGCGTGTGGTTCTGCAGCATCCGATACGAGGCGCATGCTTATTTGCATGTACGGAGTAATAGTTACCGATGCGGCTTCGCTAGCAGCAGCACCCACTCACCCGACGGCCCGGTGCGAGGGAACTAGTCAAATCAGCACTATGCTAGGGACGGAGCTGGTGGAATCGACCGGCGAAGCATGGGGGCCACGGTGAAGCCAGCGTCGGACGCTTTGCGTCATTTCATGCTAGGACGGGAGAAATGCCAGCTCTGGCAGTGTACACGTGCTACGCAGGTCCGCCTCGCCGAGCAAGAGTATGGACTCGGCGAATACGCCACGATAAAGAAAGCACATTCTCCTCAACGGATTCTTCAAGCTACGTACTCGCGCTTCCAAAGTTTCATGGATACACCCACATCAGTTGGTCGGTGGCCTTGGGTGGAATAGACGGCCCCGCCAGGTTCAGGCTGCCGTCGGCGTCGGGCCCGGCTTTCCGCAGTTGGTCAGCACGTAAAAGGTGTTGCAGCCCCCCGGACAATGTCCACCGCAAGGAAATTTGTTGACGACGGTCGGCACGGGTGTCGGGCACCCGTAGCGACAGGTAAGGGTCGATTCCGTCACGCAGAACGGACGAACGCAGGTCGAGCACGCCGACGTCGACGTCACTGTCGGGCACGGCTTCACTTCGCCCGGTGCTCCCTCGGCCAAGGCGGCCATGCTGCATGGATGTGCGTCAGCGGTATGGTGCATGATCGGACGAGTCGAGATGGGCAGGTTCCCCTACCCGGCAAGGGCGGTGAGGGCAGCGGTGACGGTGGCGGAGAGGAAGCGCATCTCTAGCGATTTCGGTGGCGATTTCGGTTGCGGTTGCGGTTGCGGATGCGGTTGCGGTTGCGGTTGCGGCTGCTGCTCGATTCCGAATCGTGCGTGTCCAGAGCACAGAAATGGGTTCCGAACAATGACTTGAGTCGAATCTCTCAACTTTGATTGGAGTTGCGAGCACCTGAGAGGCCGACGAGGGCGCTTTAAAGCTCGTGGAAAGGCAAACTTTCAGTCTGTACGACGAGCCGAGGTCCTCCCCTGTCGTCGAGCGCTCGATCCGAGCAGGGAAATCTTATGCCCGAATGGCCGCGTCAGGAAATCATGGCCAAGGAACTTTCGACGTCGGAGGCTCCAAGGGGTCAGCATGGGTCTGGGGGCGTTCAGCAGCAACAGCATGGTCTCACATTGAGACACAACCCCGCGGCGTCTGCTGCGATGCCGTCGCGCGGTGGCGTGTAGCGGCGCTGATGTGAGCCAGAAGGTGGAAGAGCATCTTCATCACCATCATCATCCATCGTGGACCGAGCCGAACGCGTTCTCCGCTCGCACGTCCGCCTCATCTCATCCTGCCGCTCGGTGTCAGTCTCCCTGCCTGTCGCTGCGTCGTCTGCCTGTCGCTGCATCGTCTGCCTGTCGCTGCGTCGTCTGCCTGTCGCTGCGTCGTCTGCCTGTCGCTGCGTCGTCTGCCTGTCGCTGCGTCGTTTGCCTGCGCTGACGCCGGATGCATGGAGAGGCCGCTTATTCTGCTCGGCTGTCCTCGATGCTTTTCGGCACGTCTTCTGCCTACAGGTGCTGGGCGCTTCCCTTTGCTCTTGCTCCCGTGCATCTGTACCTAACACAGCGCACCACGAATTACTCCGTACCGAGTACATGGCCTCCTCAAACACGTACATATCAGCGGACCACGCCTGAGCCGGAGGTACGTCTCGCCGATCCCGGAACATGCAGAGAAGGGGCGAGGGAGGTGCGCTTCCTTGCTGGCCTGGCAGCTGCACCTTGCTCTTGCTAGCTCCTTCCTCAGAATCATGCAGGCTGGCACGTCATGATTCGTACCGAGTCGAAAGCTCTGGTCTCGTGACTTTCACCTGGCAACTATCACCTACCAGCTCAGCCATTGTTCCCCCCTTCCCCCCCCCCCCCCCATTCTTGGGAAACGCCGTATCGGTACTCTGGTGATGTGGTCAATTTTGGCTTGGCAGTCCCGCCACCCTTGACGGAAGGATAAACTTTACGACATGTATTACTTACTGTACAGATCCGGCGCATCTTTATGCGGTGGGGCAAGCCGTTCGAGAGGAGGGGGGTGAGGTTCACGTTAATTCCAATCAGGCATGACGGATTTTCTCGCTCGCATCTTGGCCAAGGAGCAAGAAGCTCGACGACGGCATTGCGCTTGATGGTACGGTGCACACCATGAGTTTGCGACGTGCCTTTCGCGCTTGCACAACATTGTGAGTGTAGGTGAATTTTGGTGGCTGCTTCTGGTCCTGCGCGCCCTCTCGAACTCGAACAATACCGGTGGCACACTGCGGAGTGCAAAATGACACATGAAGATGATCACATTTCGGCACAGCAAATACCTCTTTTCGCCTTGCATCAGCTATCATCGTTTCAACTGCTGAGGCTGGTGCGGCGAGCGGGTCCGTCACGGGCGTAGCCGAGTCAACTTGTGCAGCTGCTGACCATTACAAGTGTACGAAGTACAGTATTACAAGCACTACAGGAGATGATAGTATGTACTTTGGTGTACTGCAGTCGTTGTAGGTGCGCAAGTACATGCAAGTAAAAGAATGTATTGCAGAGTACGGAGTAATACTTACGTACGACTGTACGTATCTGTACTCCGTGCTTACCTACTTAGTAGCTACTAGCTGGTGCTTGTTGGTGTCATCCGTTGCGCGTACATGAGCTGCGCGCTGCAAGCCACGTCGCGACTCGTAAGCTCACGGCTGGACGAGCCACGGGGGGCGTCCCGGTGGCATGTTTCACAACGTGGCCTATTGCCGGCGTGAAGTACCTGCAGCCTGCTGGCGGCGCATGGTGCCTCGCCATACGAAGGTGCTAGTGGCAGGATGCCTACCAGTAGTACGGGGTTACTGGCAGATGCCTACCTAGCACCTAGTACCCTCTCGCACAAGCGCGGTGCCTAACCGTCCTCGGCGCACGTGGCAACAGCCGACTCGCCAACGACGACGACGACCAACGACGTCTCGATCCATCACTCAAGGGCAAACGGTAGGACTCGCTCCTTCACTCGTCCACGCCGCGCGGGGTGGCGTGGACGGTGCAGGGGCGGACGGTGCAGGGCAGGACGACGGGTGGTACGGGCAGAAGATGTTTGCTTCCCATCGAACAAGCCGGGCTTGGGCTCTATCTGATGTCTGGTGCTCTTGTGCTCTTGTGCTCTTGTGCTCTTGTGCTCCCTCACCTCATCAACCGCAACAAGGCCAACAAGTCCTCTCGGCGCTCCGTGATGCTCCCCCGAGTCCGTACTCGGCCATGTACTTGGTACAGGAAACTGGGTCGTCTGGTCTGAAAAATGCTCCGCTGGGGAGAACGAGTGAGAATGAGAAAGAAGAACGGGAAAAATGGTCAACGAGTGCCAGCCTCATCCAAAGCACCCCCAAACTGCATGCACGGCGGAGAACCACGACCGTCGAAGAGAGGCGGCTCGGTGCCGGTGCTGGTTGATGCCGGCATGCGAGCGCCCGAAACAGCTGCCGTGATTCGCCGCGTGCCCTGCCGCGTTCCATGCTGCCGCTGCCACTGTCCAACGTATGAGGCGCAGGTGCTTGCTCGCACAAGCGAGTCCCCCCCCATCCCACCTGCCCCATGACCTCAACGGGGTATATCTTTTCGGCTGTCTAACAAGAAATGTAAAGGGAAAAAAAAAATCATCGTTTCGTCGTGACGGGTCGGGGTGCCGCCTCTCCTGCCGACGAGCGCTCAGCGCAGCGGCAGGGGCGGCGGCGGATGGATCGAGCGATGGGTGGAAAGAGCGTGGTGGAATGTAACGGGCGTGGGAGTGCGAAAAACCCCGACCTGGGTCGCGCAGTGCCTTGAGTCTAGCACTGCTGCTCTAGTACGACTGCCCACCGAAGCTGAGGCCGGTGGAACCGACGCCGAGCGTGGTGAAGAGGTCGACCTCGAGCGTCGTCTTGGTCTGGACGTCGTCCGGCAGGTAGTACGCGTTGTTGCACGGGAACACCTCGCATCCGGACATGGGCGACTGGGACTGGGCCGGCCACATCTGCTTCACGTTGAGATGGTCGCCGGGCGTCACGATGGCCGAGACGTCAAAGTACGTCAGCCCCTTCCAGCCGCCGAACTGGACCTCGCCCAGCATGCCGGGCACGTTCGGTTGGCCCTTTCGAACGGCGTAAAAGTTGCCAACCCATTGGTCCGGGAACTGCACCGTGACGTTTTTCAAGCCGACCGTCACGGGGGGCAAGCTGGACGATCCCGGGTTGGATGTGAAGTAGATGGTCCGTGTCGAGTTGTCCAGCGGCCAGAAGGTGACGGAGGCGGCGTTGGCGACAACAGCGGAGGCCGCCAGGGCCAGAAAGGTATTGGTGAAATGCATCGTGATCGTGATCTGCTTCTATTTTTTTTGGTCTGTTTCTGCTTGCGGCTCTTTACCGGATGAAAGTCGTCCGTCTGCTGTATAGATATTTCTTCTGTTTTTGTTGTTTTCTGTTTCGAGGGCCGTGATCTCGAGAACTAGCCTCAAGAGATCTTAATGCCGGCGGCGGGAGAAACGGCAAGGAGGTGGCGGGTTGCGACGGACTTGGCGGTCGCGTGTATGTACGATCTCGTATGAATACAACGCCTCGTGCCGGCCTGATTGCTTGCTTGCCTGCCTGCCTGCTTGCTTGCTTGATGGACTGCTTCAAGGAATGAGGGAGCGTCGAGCTTGTGGAAGGAATGATTGTTCGTCGACGGTGGTCCGAAGACGAAAAGGCTTAAGTAGCAAAGACGTTGGGTGAGAGGTGATGGGCAAGCTACAGCTATTGCTTGCTAGCAGACGACATGCGGAACGAGCAAAGGGAGGGAACCGCTTTATACGGCTTGCGCACACTCGGCCCTTGAGACGACGGAGTAGTCGAGACGAGAGGGATGATGGGGGGGAGGGGCCGAAGCCGCTTGGGAAGCCGGGACGAGAAATTGTCTCGTGGCTACCGACGAGTACGTGTACACGTGTGAAGAGTCGAGGCGAGGTATTCGCAACCCGTACCTTGCATGACTTTTCCCGCCGAATCATCTGCATCGCCTCACGGCAGGGGGGTACTGGGTACTCACCCGGGCTTGCTCGAACGAGTACAGGTACAACTCGGTCACTTACACGTAGTCAGGTTCGTGTATAGTAGATGGGCAGGGTACGTGCCGTACTCGGCAGGTACGTCGGTACATTGCATCGGAACGGAGTACACGTGTGCAGGTACGCGATGGGGTTACGATGTGGTGGCGGCGTGGCGCACATAGCGGCCGCGCCGTTCGTGACTTCCAAGCGCTCCCCACTTCCAGCAGGTTCGCTCCTACCGTACTATACCGGTCCTTTGAAGTTGTACATGTACATGTTCGGAGTACTTACCTTGCAAGTTGCAGGGCAAGTACGGAGTATTACAACTTCTTAAGTACATGTGAGAGTAGGCGCTTACTATTACGTTACGGTGTACGACTACGGAGTACGGAGTACTTGCGTACCAGCATCATTGTACTTAAAGTGCGTGCCTTGCGAGTCCTTGTACGAGTACAAGTAACAAGGTGTGCGTGCGAGTGCGCGTGCTGTACATGTACTCCCTCCCTACTTGGTTTCGTGCTGGTAATAATGATTAGATGGCATTGTCCCGCCGCTGGGTCGAACGGGTGCAAGCGAGTGCGAGTCCGAGCACATGTACATGTACATGCGAATACACCCGCACAGAGCACCATTTCGTTCGCTTGCAGGTCTTTTGTTGTACTTGGCGGTACGCGCACATGCTGTGCATGTACTCGCACATGTTGTCCTCTACGGAGTAGCTGCACCAGTAATACTCCGTACATCACGCACCAAGTACGGTGTATACTTGTCCTGTATGCGTACCGTAGGAGCAGGTGTACGGTATTGTGCTCCCTGCGAGGCCCCAAGGGTAGACGGTGCATGCTCGAGCGGGTATCGATTTCTTGGCAGTAGAAACCGTCAGACTACCCGCAGGTGCCAAGGGAGGAGCGATCGTGGCCCCTGTGGAGATACGATGGGCTTCCTTGCTTTGGGCGCCCTTGCCTCAGCCGCAGCCATTGGCCCGTCGCCATAGAGGGCGTAACGCTTTGGCGGCGGTCCGCCCCCCCCCACTAGGGACAAAGTTCCGCAGCTTCCGTTTGGCTTCGGACGAAACGAACGCCCTCGCATTGTTCAGACAGCCTGTGGCCGCGGCGAAACACCAAATCGCCCGGTTTCATCCTCGACCTGCGGGTCCGAGATTCCAGCTCCCAAACAATTCAAGGACGAAGGCATGCATGGACGGAAGCTCGGGCTACGAGGTCGGTACGAGTGCGGAGCAATGGCATGACCGCTCACCGCAGCTGCAGGGGCCGCAGCGCAGGAATGCAGGGCACTGCCACGCTGCAGCAGTGCGTCGGAAACACGGGTACCTGACGCGTACGACGCACGCGATGCCCGATGGAGCAGCTGCGGAGGCCCTCGCCGGCCCTCGTTGCCAACATGGCAGGCGAACAGACTGGCGGCCACGGCACGATGCCGAAGAGCGGCACCTGCTGGGCTCAGGCCGGCTCCCTGCGCACCCCGGGCCGTCAGACGGCGCAGCAAACAACTGGGCCCCAAGAATAATGCCTCAATTCCTCCCCCGTCGGAGTCGGGTTCGAGTCGTCGTCCTACCGCCAGGACCCCAGCAGGACCAAGGAGGACCAAGGCGAACGAGGAGGCGAGCCGTGGTCAAACGTCGCGTTTCAGCGTGCCAAACTGCCCCTCAGGGCCCTCCCATTGGCCCGCCACTGATCCCAGCGTCGCAGGGCCCCTGAAGTCCTCGCCAGGGGGGCGCCCGACAAGCCGGGTCTGCGTGCCAAGCCCATAGCGCGTACCTGGTGCCGAGCCCCACCGAGGACCAGAACGGTAGGGGGCTCGACGAACTCCGGCAAAAGCCCCGTCGACCGTGAGCCGGGAGGACCGAAGATCGGGCTCAGCCTCATCCTCCTTGCTCCGCTACTCGTCCTTCCGGTCGTCGCGTCGTAAATGACATTGGCCGGTGAGCTCGGGAGCTGGCCAGGCGGACAGACACACAGTCTTCACATGGCATGTTCAGCCGTCTGTGGCGCGGATGGACGCGAGCCCTGCTCATCCACGCACGGAGTGCTCGAATGCGTTGGACGACACCTGCGTGTGCATGTACGGCGCATGCATGCACGTGCCTATCCGCGGTCGATGCCCCCCCCATGTACGCCGTACGCCTAATGATAGGTGTAGGAACCCGAACCAACACCGGCTCGCCGGTGCGTCCCCGGCCGCCTCCGATGCCGCACTCGGCACGTACCTCGACAACCGCCACAGCCTACACAGTACGGAGTAAAAGGTTTGCAAACCGTTGTTTGCCACCTTACGCGTTCCCGCACACGTGGATACTACTAGATATTCGGGCTATTCGGGAACCACCATCAGTTGGACTTACGCAGCCACTGCGGGCCTCGTGGCAACAAGACCCGGGAGGCCACGAGACGAAGACGGCAACGGGCACGCGGTGTACCTGTATGGATGTGTACGACTTCAGACCGACCCAGCGTATCCGTACTCGTCGCTTGATGTACACCTACTGTCGACACTCACACATACATGTACACTCACACATACATGTACTCCGTACGGTACATGCAAGTATATGGCGCATGGTTGTCAGGGTCCCACTGGAAGATGCATCCATCCATCCATCCACCCACTATTTCCAAACATCATGCATCCATCGGCCCTGATCCCATCCCGCCGGTACGAAGTAGCGTTTACCGAAACAGATCCGCAGTCGGAAGTGGCAAACAACAAGGTGGAGAGAGATGTCAAATGCACTTGCGAGTAAGTACTCCATTTCTCCGTGTATGTGCATGTGCATGTCCAAGTACTTACTGTACACCACCAACACCTGCGCGTGCACGCAAGTGTAAGTCGACACATGTATGGCCGGTGTCGTGCGCTTGCAGGTGCTTCTGTTGTCGTTTCCCCACGACGGCATGCACTATTCTTGCGCAAATGGGTAGAGCAGCACACTTGCGGTACCCTTGCATGTGGGCGCAGAAGAGCACTGGGACATGGCATGATTGTGTACGGAGCACCCAGTGCACCTCGGCACGCTCGTATTCGTGCGAGACGAGACGAGCCTCGGCAGAGCATACCTTCATCGGATGTTGACCGATGTGTCATCCGGTACGCATGCTTGTCCTGGCCATGCATTGATTGCACCGAGGATCCATAGGATGAGGGCACAAACACCTCCAACGTCCGCTTGCGCGTACTGTGCATGCATGGGCCGTCGCATGGTGTTGGCCCTCCCTCCTCCCTGCGCATGATGGATGTGCAATTCAATGACCTTTCTTGGGAATACTTCGAGCAGGGTATTTCTCGACATGCTGTGCTGATACGAGATGCTCCCTTGGCCTGGAAATCGTGTCCAAGGAAGTTGAGGCAGTGTTGGGCCCTTTGGACGGCCTTTGCAGCGCATCCGCACCAACACCGCATGCGCCCGTCGCGACAGTCCACGGCGCCTCGTGCTATCTTCTGCGAAGCAGCATCAAGTCGGCCCGCGCAAGCTGGAAATTTTGATCAGAAGAGCCGTCTTGACATGTGCGAGAGCCCAAGGCCCTCGAAGAAACCCAAGGGAGAGGCGACTTTCGGCGATGCGGTGCCAGCTGGTCCGATGATCACGCAACTTCATGTGCATACGGAGTAGGAGTGAATGTGGCAGGCACATTTTCAAGCACACAAGTATCCGTCCATAGCTTGTTTGTACTGTTGGCGTCAGCAAGGGGTGGAGTGCACTTTTCTTCTTCTCATCCTGCCTTCACGTGAATGCCGGCAAGAGGGGTCCTCACATGGGAGTGAGCAGGTGTACACGTACTTACTATACTTACTCCGTATTACGGAGCACGTGTACGCCTGATGAAAATTTCGCTCATGTACTTGTAAGTACGCTGCCATCGTCGGGCGAGCGAATCGTTTCCGGATTGCTTCTGCCTGCGATGCGAGGCACCACGAGCTCTTGTTGTTCGGATGCAGAAGCCATTCGGAGACTCGGTCCCACCTCCTCCTTCAGTGGGGCCAGAGTCAATTCCCCACCCGTTGACGGCTGTCAGTGGACGTTGACATGAAACCGTTTCGGTGCCTGGATTTGGATTTCGAAGCGAGGCAAAAAGGGATGCATCGCTGACTGCTGTTGGTTAGTCGCATAGCACGTAATACCCTAACTAGGACTTTGAACTGTGCCGATCACGGAGTAGTTTGCTCCGCGAGAGTCGGCGGTGCCACATTCTGAATGCGTCAAACTTTGACATTGTGCCAAAGGGCCGCCGTAACCGTGAAGGGAGACGGCCGCGGCCAGCAGCTCGTGCCTAGCAGCCAGGCAGGCAAACAGCCTAATAACTTCCTGTTCCGTTATCTGCCGAGCTCGCGACTCCCGGCATGTGCAGCGGGCCGATTGCCTCGAGCGGTACCTTTCCGCGAACGGCTGCGTCCCAGGCAGGCCGCTGGCGGAGGGGAGGAGGCTGCTTGGCTTTGATGAGGCCGTCGGCCGGTCGGTCACAGGGGTCGAGATACCCGTACTCGTGTCCTTCGGCATACGGAAACTAAGTCGGCGGAAGATTGTTGTTGTCTTTCGTCCTTCGGAGCGACAATCATCTCGGGTTGTTCAGGCACTGGCCGTCACGGTAGGCACGGATGGCCAGCGTCAGGTCTCATCACCGACTTCGGTCCGTCGCTCGACGGTTCGCGCAGACCTACCGTAGAAGCAGGTGAGACAGTGTCGGAAGACACATTCCAGTGACGCCTATCCGTCGCCGGTGCGTCCCCTCCCGGATCGGTCGGCGCGGGCGCTTCCGGTGGCCTTCTCAAGGCCCGTCGTTATCCTGAACGCAGCCTGACAGGGCTTGGCAGTTTCTGCTTGCGACAATCCTATTGTTAGCAACACTCCGATGGAAGCCTTTCAAGTGATGGCAGCGCACATGTCAGAATGGCATGCCATCGTGATGACCCAAGTAATGGCGGCACAGTCCAGGAGGCAAAAGGCACCGAGGACGCAGGTCGGGCACACACGTGACGAGCACCGTGACTCTAGGCCAAGTGTGCTGTGCTGCGCTGTGTAAATGTACGTGTAACGTCCGTAGTACGGTATTATCACTTGCACAAACAACTACTGTACTTGGGTAGGAAGGTGGCGTGAAGCAGGATTTGGGAAGGAAGGGGGCACTCGTCTTCTTTCGCTTTCGGCTGTCCGCCCGCGGGGAAGAGACGAAGAATTTTTCACATCATCATCATCATCATCATCATCCTCATCGGCGTCATCATCGTCATCATGACAACCCTCGCTGGGTTCAGGCACACGTTGCACCCCGCGATGGATGCCACCGGCAGGCACGCCACCGATCCTCTGACGGTTTGGCGTCTCGCTTCAGGTTCAGGACCGTCTCGGGAATGAAGATCGTCGCCGGGCCAGCAACTGCCGGCTTCGATCAATCAGGTGTAGCGCATGCCATCGCATTCTTGATCACTCATATTCATTGTCAGTAAGGAGCGACGCCATCATCGTCATGATGTGCCACGACAATGCATGGACGCGGCAATCACTTCCGCCGAGCGTACAATACGCATCCAGCCAGAGCAAAGCAGCCGACGACAAGGTTCGAATGCGCCGCAGCAACATCGCATATGCTTACAGATACGGCACCCGACTGCACTGTCGATGCAATCGCCAGCATTCCAGTCCCAGGACCTAGCGCTTCCGGCAGCCAATCCGCTCGCGCAACCCCGCGCCGCCTGCGGCCACTTGGCCGAAGCCTACCCCGTCTGCGTTACCGTCCGTCCTTCGTTACCCGGCGCCTGTCTGCCCTGAACGCAAGGATCTGTGCCGGAGGAGATGCATCAATTCATGCTCGCTCCGGCATCGTGCTCCCGAACCCGCCAAGTCGCTCGCTCGGTCATTTGCTCGCTTGGTCCCGTTCACTCGTCCGCCGTGGTCGCTCGTGTCGGCGAGTGACGGATCGAACAGTCAAGTCGATTGTGCGGACCTGTCTGTTTGCTTGCCGTCGTACGACAACCAACATGGGTCCGGCATTGGCCGTCTCTGGAAGCCAGTGCCCGAGTTGGAAGCATGGTGGCGCCGCTGTCAGATAGAGTTTCCCTCTGTTGGGGCCGGCGGCGGCGAACATGTGAGAAGCGCCAATGTGGTGCATGAACAGCAACGGACCCTATGGCGGGAGGCCGACCGGATTGACGTTTGGCGTCTGTCAAGGCAGTGGACTGAGCACCTCCCCAAGCCTAGTGCCTCGCATGGTCAGGTCAATAGCGGCAACCTCCTCGCCCGTCCGTCGTCGACCTACGCCTTGGTCCTTGACGTCGGCTTCGTCTTGGGCTTCGCGCAAAGTCATGACCAACGCCGCCGGTGCGTCTGCACTCGTCCTCTGCTCGGCTGTCACCAGCTGGAATGCACTTGGTTGGCAGCTTCTGCCGAGCGCATCGGGTGCATCAAGCAGATCTCCCTCAACGCCTCGTCGCTGCCGAACCCAGGTGTCTGGCAGCTGTCAGGGCGGCCGGTTGCTAGCCTGCACCGCATGAAAATGCCTGTTACCAGCTGAGGCTAGCGCCCAACTCGGTGGGGTGGGCCGGTACCAGCTCGTGGTCAGCCTTGATCCGCGTTTGTCTGGCCCGCCGTCGGTGGTGGCGATGCCTTATCCGGCGACGACCCTTGTGTAAGAGTCGATTGCGTGCGGGAGACAATCGCATCCCTCCAAAGTCGACTGGCGAGAATCGACTGAATGCAGAGATGGAGAGACCTTTCCGCCCATCCAACAGAACTACAAAGGGGCCCTCCTCTTCCCACCAAGTTGGCTTTTTTTTCCCATCCATCATCACTTCCATCGCTTCATCAGCTCTCATCAGCTCCGCTCCGACATTCGCTCCGCTTACTTGCAAGCAACGTTCGCGCTTCCACCGGCACAATGAAGTTCACCACCATCTTCGCCGCCACGGCCTTTGTCGCCACGGCCTCTGCCGCTGCCATCGAGGGATCGCACGAGGAGAAGGCCTGGCCTACCATGAAGCCATGGGGTGGCAAGAACAACACCCGCACGACCGAGGACCACCACGGCAAGACGACAAAGACAACTGAGCACCACGACATCAAGACGAAGACGAAGGATCACCATGATGACGACAAGAAGCCTCACCACACCACTTATGTCATCCACTCGGACTTCACCACATACTGCCCTGTAAGTTGCCAGCTGTTGTTCCACTTGTCGTCTCCTTCGGAATCCCAACCGCAGCAAGCAAGGCGATGGTCACTAACACCCCACACTAGGAGCCCACCACCATTTGCGTCGGCACAAAAACATACACCGTCACCAAGGCTGCTACCCTGACCATCACCGACTGCCCATGCACCATCACCAAGGAGCTGCCGCATACCAACGTCCCGGTTCCTCCTCCCCACACCTACACCAAGGCTCCTCCCGCCCCGGCTCCTCCTGTCTATACCCACCACGCACCCGCCCCCGCACCCGCCCCCGCTCCGGCTCCGGCTCCCGCTCCTGCTCCGGCTCCCGCTCCCGCTCCTGCCCCCGCTCCTGCCCCCGCT
Source organism: Drechmeria coniospora (assembly GCF_001625195.1). Lineage (NCBI taxonomy): Eukaryota > Fungi > Ascomycota > Sordariomycetes > Hypocreales > Ophiocordycipitaceae > Drechmeria > Drechmeria coniospora. Next base: position 10,111,492 of record NC_054389.1, on the reverse strand, counting down.
CCTGCCCCGCTCCTGCCCCCGCTCCCGCTCCCGCTCCCGCCCCGGCTCCCGCCCCGGCTCCTGCTCCGGCTCCTGCTCCTGCCCCCGCTCCCGCTCCCGCGCCGGTCTACACCCAGGCTTCTACTCCTGCCGAGACCACCGAGCCTTCCGTCGTGGTTGGCGGTGCCGACAGGGCTGGTGCTGGTGTTGGAGCTCTCGTCGTCGCCGGTTTCGTCGCCATGCTCCTGTAAGCATCGACCGTCCAATCTTGAGGTTGCACCCACCCCCCTGGCGCCGCTGCACCAGCACGCCTCCGCAGGCCTGCATCCTCGGATTTTCGACTTTGGACTCGACTCTCGGCGTTGAAAAAAGACAGGCTCACGATATCGATTCGATTCGATTCAAACTAATAATGAACCCACTCCTACTGTGGGACTTGATTCTGGGAAATTCTGGGAAACACGCATGTCAAGCTTGTCGGTGTCGTTTTTTGTCTGTTGCGGACCGCTTCTCGACACACTCACTCCGCCAATACGGTGAAGGCTCGGTACATGGGTCGCAACGCTCCCTTGTCGAGATTTTTTAACCGGTCGACGGCGGGTTGTGTTTGTGCTTGAGATATCAATTGTGATAAATATAATAATTCTTTCACCCAAAATTCTTTTGCACTGCTCCACAACGAGACATCATGCATCATATGGTTAATGAAACCGTATCAATCGAGTGAATTGTCTGGCCATCAATCGAGCTGCCACCGATTTGCGATCATCCGAGTCAAGGTCATCATCGTCAATCAAGTAAAAAGAGCAAAGTACGAAAATTTGTTGTAATCTGTCATCAGTCGCTTTACAAGGTAGTTCGATCGCTTTACAGGTCAATCAATCATTTTGAAGGTCAAATGCGATTTTCTCGGTTTCGAGGCTGATAGATTCGCCGAGGCTTCTAGCCCGCGGCATCGTAGCCGCCAGCGACCGACTCCAAGATGGACCTGATCTCGCGCACCAAGGCCTTGGCCTCCTCGACTTCGACACCGTCCTGGCAAAGTTCGGTAGCAAGCCGGTTGGCCGTTTGGTAATCGGCCGTGCGCATGGCGAAGCGGGCAAGCCACATGCGGGCCTTGCTCGTCACCGCCGTGACGCCAGTGCCCTCGGACGCTCCGCCGTAGCCTCTGTCGCGATCTCGGCCGTCGTCCGAGCCGGTGGGCGAGTCGTTGTGCCGCATGGCGGATCCGCCGAGGCTGCCGTCGGCTGCCGTCGCCGCCGCGCCGCCGTCCTCCTGGGCGACGCAGAGCTCCATGTACGCCTTGGACTCCTCCTCCTCGTCGAGCTGGTCGTACATGACGGCGATCTGCAGCAGGATCTCGGGGTCCATATGGCCGGTAGCCCCACGGGCGCCGAGAAGGTCGCCCCCGCTGCCAAAGCTGCTGCCGACGTCGTAATAGGCGTCGGCGAGGAGCGCTCGCTTGAGGGCCTTTATGCCGTCGCGTTCTCGGCCCATCTTTTGCAGGCACGAGCCGACGGCCAGCCACATCTTGCCGTCCCAGGGTCGGAGACCTGCGGCCTTCTTGTAGTACCACAGCGAGTAAGTGTGCATCTCGAGCATCTCGTACGTCTGGCCGAGCCCGTACCAGGCTCGGTAGTCGCGCCGATTGACGTCGACGGCCCGCCGGTACGACTCGATGGCCGCGTGCGTGTTCTTGAGTTCGACGTACTCGTGTCCCATCAGCGTCCAGGCCGAGAGGCAAGACCTGTCCAAGGTCAGGGCTCTGCGGAAGTACTGGACTGCCTTTTCGTGCATCGAGATGAGCGAGTAGTAATTTCCGATGACGACGCAGGATTCGGGCCGGAACTTGTCAACGCTCGAGCACAGGTGTGCAAGAAAGGCGAGCTTTGGCCGCAGGCCGATTACGTAGAGGATATTGGAGTAGTCGTCGAGGGAATCAAGCCTATGAGGGTGGAGGGCAAGCAGTCGGCTGAAATGCTGCTCAGCCGCCATCATGTCTTTGGCGTGGTACGCAAGAAGGGCGTTGCAGGTGAGGAGGAAGGACGAGGTTGGGAAGATGGCAAGAAGCTGCTCGAGGTTGCTGGCAAGGCTGGGCGACTGCTGGTAGAGCTCGAGCGAGGTGTGGAGGTGGAACATGAAGGAGACGATATTTTGAGGGCAATGTCTCGATATTCGGTTCAACTGCCATCGACGGCGCGTCAGCATGCCCGAAGCGACGTGGCGAGAAACGGCGGCAGCTCGGCCACGATCGACGTACCTCTTCTACCCTGGAAATGAGAGAAGTCATTTCGAGCCAGCAGCCCCAGTTCATGGGGTACCTGTGGACGCTTCGAATGAAAAACTCCATGGCCTTGGCATCGTTCTTCTCCTTGGCGAGCACCATACCATACCTGCACGCGGAGGTTTGTCAGCTCCTCGTTCGCCGCTTGCACGGTCCATCTCTCGTCTTGCTGCGTACGTACAGGTACTCCAGCCAACCTTGGCTGCCGAGGACCTCCTCGTCGTCGGTCGTTCGTTCGTCGAACCAGGCGGCCAGATATCGCCCGGTGACGAGCAGCTGCTTGTTGACAACGGTGCCGAGGTCCTGAGGACCCATGACCATCTCAGACTCCTCATTTTTGCGCTTCTCGCCCGACATGAACTTGGCGTAGAGGGCAAGGAACAAGCTCTTTTGGCTCATCTTGGGCAGCGGAGTGGCGTTGGACGGCCGAGCCTCGGAAGCCATGGCCTTGCCTCTTCCCATCTGCGTCGACTCTCCGGCCACTTCCGAATGGGAGGCAAGAACGGCGGAGAGGAGGGATTCGGGGAGGAAGACGGCGGCGCATCGGTCAAACTCCTTGCAGTCGAAGAAGGACTTGGCAAGCAGGTACTTGCTCAGCTCTCTCGCCTCCAGAGCAGCCTCTTCCGGGTCGAGGTTGGGGGTAAATATGGGCGACACGGACTTTTCCTGGGCAAGATCCAGATCCTCGTCGGCGTCTTCGGGTTCGGGAAGGGCGTTGAGAAGCTCGGCGGCCCTAGATGGTGAAGGTTAGCCTCCCACCGAGGGAGCTCCGGGTGGCGGACGGCGTCGAGGGGCCGGGGGGACGCATACCACTTAGACGACTGGTAAAGACATCTCTCGGAGCATTTTATGACGGCATCCTGCAGAGCGAGCCGAAGCTGGGCAAGCTCCTGCGCGCTCAGCGTCATGGTGTCGTGGGGTGAAAGGCCAAGGGTGCTGGAGAGAGAAAGCGATCGAGGGAGTACGCCGGTCGGAGGCTGTCAAATACGGCATCCGATGGGGGGATCCGGCATCAGCCAAGCTGTGGGAAGCTCGGTCGATATGGTTTCATTGGGACGAGATGAACTTGCGATGTCCCAATCCAGGCGCCATTCATCCATTGTGCGTGCCCGTGCAAAGCATTTGCAAGATGGCGACCCGTCCCGCAGAAACGCGTTGGTGAGTGTACAGTGTGGTTAAAGAGTATACTGTATTTACGCACTGTGTTCTGATATGCAAGACAGAACTACTCATAAATTCCGTACAATTTGCACCTGCAATGCATACACATACTTACATCGCACCAACTTACTTACGACTGCAGCGGCTCGTTATGCTCCTGGAGAGGGCCACGAATACAATGGCAATTAATAAATGCCGTCGCGTTCTTGAGCAAATCATCACCAAAGTACATATCACTTGAGCATCACTGGAGGAGAAGTGCATTGTTGGTGTCGACAACTACCTGTTAGTTTCCGTTTCGTTCCGTCACAGGTATCACCAGTACGGGAACTGCTCAACACGAGGCCTACTGCTGCCGAGGCAAGAAAAAAAATCCATGAGGTGACTGGAGGCGCGCATAATCGAGCCCTTTTTTGCCACTGGTATAATTTTGCTTGGTTCTCTGGTTTCTTCTTTGTTTTTGAACGAGGGAATGGCTTGCAGTCTGTTTGGCCTGCTGCCTGGTATCACCAATTCGTGGCCCAAATCGGTCTGCACTGACATTAGTGTAATGGCTTCGAGCGCTACAAACAGGCCAGTACAGCACTGGGGTACTACAAGTAGTACTCCGCACTTGGTTGTATTACTTGCAAGTATATGTCTGTGTATTACTTGATTACTGTACTTACAGCACATGTAAGTACTAATAGTGATACTGTAATGCAAGTACGCCTTCTTGCAAGTACTCGCAGTATTACTTGTCTGTGTTTTACGAGCAGGTCTACCAAAAGCATGTACCTCTGTGCGGATCACGGAGGCTCTCAACCCCATCAACCCCACCAAAACATGTAATTTTTAGTGCCAGTACGGAGTACTACTCCGTAGGTACAGTACTACTAGGTTAGTAGTACTACTAGGTTAGTAGGTAGTACATGTACTTATGTACGGAGTACATGCAGTTGTGCTACAGTACTTGCGTGCGCTCGGTAGGTGTACGTACAGTACTAGGTAAGTAAGTAATAGTAAGTAGTTGTACCTGATGCATGCACAAACTTACTGTAGGCACATGTACGGAGTACTTACTCTGTACTAGGGGACCACCCTAATCCGACGGTGTCCCGGTGATTATCATGGCCCTGGGATTAGGGTGACCCTGCACTACTAGGTAGGGCATACAGTAGGTAGTACAGGTGTCACTGTTACATGGTACAAAATACGATACACATGAGATGTCCACCGATCTATCAGGTGCATCTCAATCGCAGCCAAGAATTCATCTAATCGCAGCTCCCTGCCCGCGCATGAACTTTCTTCTTCCCTCGTCCGCAGCTAGCTAGTTGCCGTCACCGCTCTGCGGTAGAAAAGTTGACCCTATATCGTTAGCGATGGTGCTGAGTTTGATTCGATCGTGTTAGCCTCTCCGTTCTCCGTACCACGACTGCTAGTATTACAGCATTCATGCGAGGAGCCGACGGAACTGCTTCCCCATATCGCGTCCCACAAGCCATATTCCCCCCGTGCACCCATCGGGGACTCGCAGTACTCCGTACGAGTAATTGCATTGGGTACCCCCTCCAAAAACCACCCAACCCCGCCAGGGTCCCAACGTCGCGGTAGAACGCGAGCGCTTCTTTCTTCGTTCATCCTCCCCCGCTGGTGCACTCATCCTCCTGTTTTCCACACCCTCCCCCCTCCCCCTTCCGCCCGTCGAAGCACTGTTGCCCGCCCAAAATGGCGCAAAAAACGACGCTCAAAGAGTTCGAGGCCGTGTACCCGAAGCTCGAGGAAGACATCCTCGACCATGCGCGCTCGTACAACCTGCCGCAAGCCGAGCTCGACTGGCTCAAGAAGGTGGGTGAAGCAAAAAACACAACCCCCCCCCCCCTCCCCCCAAGAAAACCAGAACCCCTCCAAAAAAAATCCGCCCGCCCGCTCTCCGTTCCTCGTTGTCTCGTGCCGGATCTGCGCAAGACAGGTCTCGTCCGTCTCGAACATCTGCGGTTGCTGACGGTGCCGGGATGGGCAGAACCTCGAGGTCAACCCGCTGGGCGGTAAATGCAATCGCGGCATGTCCGTCCCCGACTCGGTCTCCATCCTCCTCGGCAGGCCCCTCGATGAGCAGGAATACTTCCAGTCGGCGACGCTCGGCTGGATGACGGAGCTGCTCCAAGCCTTCTTCCTCGTCTCCGACGACATCATGGACAGCAGCATCACCCGCCGTGGACAGCCTTGCTGGTACCGTCAAGACGGCGTGGGCATGATCGCCATCAACGACGCCTTCATCCTCGAGTCCGGCATCTACATCCTCCTCAAGAAGTACTTCCGCTCCCACCCCGCCTACGTCGACCTCCTCGAGCTCTTCCACGAGACGACGCTCCAGACGGAGCTCGGCCAGCTCTGCGATCTCCTCACGGCGCCCGAGGACAAGGTCAACCTCGACAACTTTTCCATGACAAAGTACCAGTTCATCGTCATCTACAAGACGGCCTACTACTCCTTCTACCTCCCCGTCGCCCTCGCCCTCCACCAGCTCAATCTAGCAACTCCCAAGAACCTCAAGCAGGCCCAGGACATCCTCATCCCCCTCGGCGAGTACTTCCAGATCCAGGACGACTACCTCGACAACTTTGGCCTTCCCGAGCACATCGGCAAGATCGGCACCGACATCAAGGACAACAAGTGCTCCTGGCTCGTCAACCAAGCGCTCGCCAAGTCGACGTCCGAACAGCGCCAGATCCTCGAGGACAACTATGGCCAGAAGGACGATGCCAAGGAGGCCATCATCAAGAAGCTCTACGACGACATGGATCTGAAGGGGTGCTTCGAGATCTTTGAGGAAAAACGCAAGAAGGAGATCGACACCATGATCGAGAACGTCGACGAGAGTGACGGCCTCAAGAAGGAAGTCTTCAAGGCCTTCCTCGACAAGATTTTTAAGCGAACCAAGTAGACGGCGAAACCAATCGGACCGGAAACATGTAAGCCCGAAGCTCAGGCCCAAACCTAGGCCGAGATCAACTTTGCGTTGTTGCGTACAAGGGCACGACACGGTAGGGAAGGGATGGATGGCACTTGTGAAGTTGAAATCGTCATTATTGTATATGGTCTCTACAGCATCCATGTCGAGGCATGTGATTGGGCCCTAAAAAAATGAAGAGGAAATAACGTCCGCCCCTTCCCGATAAATAAGTACGTGTAATTACTGTAGCGTTTGCGTTGCGTGCCCATGTCGCCGAGTAATGGAATATCTGAACCGCATCTGTTCCGTTCCGTTCTTTTATAAGAGCCCAATATGGCAAGCAGCAATCTCGCAGCAAATGCAGCATGGTTCTCGCCTCGGCAGCTGAGACCAGCGTCGCCGATATTAATAATAAGCCGATGCCGACGCAGCACAGAAGGGAGAGCGTCGCGCGCGCAAGGTACCCAAAAACAGCATGTTTTCTGCAGACATCCTCATACGCTGTGGCTTCACAGGTTGGAGAGAGAACGTGGGGCAACAAGTTGGGGGGAATGGGTAAATGGTACAAGGTAGACAAGAAGGGTGAAATGACGAACGGGAGAGGGTTTTGGGGTCGTCTACCGCGCACGGTCGACGAGCGGTTCGGGACGGCGCAGCCCGCGGCCTTGGGGAGACACCGGCATGTCGAACTGATCGCGGCGCGGGGATCGGTTGGGCAAGGGAGGCACGGGAGGCGCAGAATGGTTGTCGGGACCGTGACGGCGGGAGTGGCTGCTGCGGACGGATCCCGCGCTCGAGCGGCTCCTGGTCCGGGAAAGCTCGTGCGACGGAGGGCCTTGCACGCCAGGTGCCGAAGCGGGGAGACCTCGTCGGGATACGGTCCGCTTCGGCGGCCCGTTCGGGAGTGGCTCGGACTGACCGCCGGTGGCGAAATCGATGAGCGGTCCGCCGCCGGCGCCGGGGCGCCTCCCCATGGAGCGGGTCCTGTTGGGGCTCGACTTGGGTCCATGATGGTGATGGCGCGATGGCTGGGGCAGGGTCGCGTCGTCAAACTGGAGGAGCGGCGCAGGCATGGGATTCTCCCGTCGGAGCAAGTCAGGATCCGTCACCCTCGGGGGTCGGCGGGTGTTGTGGAGGGAATTGGCTCGGATGCGGGCCGTGTGCTCGGAAGCCGAGGGAAACCAAGACTTGGTCTCCGCGGCGGTCGTCGTGTTCGAGGGGATGCCGCCGTTCAGGAGAGAGGGACCTTCGGTGTAGGGACCTTCGACTTTGGCCGATTTGTTGGCCGCTCTCGTCGCCGCCTCGGCCTGCCGGCGCTTCTCGTAGCCGTCGCCGAGGAGACCTTCGGAGGAGAAGGTCCCGGGCCCGTCGGGGCTTGTGGGTGACGACTTGCTCCCGGACGAGCCCTTGGACGACGTCTTGCGGGGTGGCAGGGTGAGGGTCGAGATGTCGGGCGCCTTGAAGCCGCTGACGTCCATGAGCGGCTCTCCGCTGCCGTCGATGGAGATGCGCAAGGTTTCCTTGTTCGACTTTGCCCTGTTGATCAAGGGGTTGCTGAAATTGGGCGGCGGCGGAGGAGCGCTGATCTCCTCCTCGGGGGGCACCAGCTTGCTGGCGAGGTACCAGCTCCGCCAGCCGTGAACGAGGTCGAAGAAGCGGGTGGCGAGCTGATGATCGTCCGTGCAGAAGAAGTGGACGAAGTTGGTGCCGTTGGGGAAGACGAAGGTCTTTTGCTGACTCTTGATGGCGTAGCAGAACTTCTTGGGCGGCTTGAGGTTCCGCCGCAGCTCGCTCTCCTTGGGCTTGTATATGTCGAAGTCGGAGAGGTGGCAGACGACGGTGCTGTCCTTGTCGGAGGGGCCGGCGTCGGGTCGCTTGGAGAGGAACATCTGACCGCTGTCGAGGAGGGTCATCCAGCGCTTCTGCCACTTGCCCGGTCGGGAGGAGTGGTGAAGCTGGACGCAGAAGCCCGGGGGCGGGTCGTCGGTGCGGTCGACGGAGTCGATGTCGAGGTTCTGGTCGTTGCTGACGGTCTCGCTCGCGACGACGATGAGCGAGTTTTGCTGATCGCTGTCCCAGGAATTCAGCGTGTCGCGGACCCGCTCGTAGCGGCGAAGAGGACGCTCGAGGCCGAGGGCGGAGTAGGCCTCGAGAAGGACCGAGGTGGAGGCGGTCACGGGATGCTTCGTCTGTCTCGCGACGGTTTGGATGATGTCGCCGGGTGAGGTGTCGGCGGTGACGGTGACGGTGGTGATGAAGGTATCGCATCGAACGACAACCGACTGTGTGGGGGGGAAGAGCAAGAGGGGAAGAATGTCAGCTGGTGAGCTCATTCGGACGTAGGTTCGATGGGTGCCGAAACGTACCCTCTCGCCGCCGTTGCTGGCGGAGGCGGGCGCATCAAAGGGCATGGCCGCAGGCTTGGAGGCGGCGGCGGCGGCGGCGACGACGGCGTCTTCGCTCATGGCGGTCACAGGCAACGACGAGTCATCGACGGCACTCACGCTCGGACGCTGGCTATGGTTCGGTCTCGCGGAGGCGACGGCGGAGGGGGTTCCGCGGTTGGAGGGCAGAGGAGGAGGGGTCGCGTTGTTGGGGTTGCTTGGGTCGTTGGGATTCATCGTGTCGGCCGCATTCGACCGTCTGCGTCTCAGGAGGGAGGGGATTTTGTCGAGGCCGAGGCGCGAGCGCTTCTGCTTCGGCGTCGAGGTGGGAGTCGTGGGTTTCACCGGCGACGACGGCTTGTCGGCCGCGACGGGCTTGGCCGGCGTCGGGAGGGAGGCGTGAAGGCGCTGGAGATCGAGCTTGCGCTGCTCGGCAAGTATCCGGTCGGTCTCGGCCTCGAGTCGGGCGATCTCGTCGGCGACGCGGGCGCTCTTCTCTTCCCTTTCCCTTTCCTTTTCCTTTTCCTTTTCCTTTTCCTTTTCCTTTTCCTCTTCGTCCTGAGCCGGTCGCTTCCACGGGCTTCCGAGGGGATCTAGGGGTGTCGAGCCGGCGGCTGCAGTTCCCTTGGGTCGTCGCGCCTCCTCCGCCGGTCGCGGTTCCGAAAATGGGAAGGAAAAGGACAAGGGAGGCGGCGGCGGCGGCGGCGATCTTCGAGTCTCGATTTCGGGGTCGGCTTCGGGCTCGAGACGACTATGGCGATGTTCGTCTAGGTCGTGGCGATGACCTTGGCTCTGCTCGTGCTCGTGCTCTCTCTCGTGCTCTCTCTTGTGCTCTCTCGCGTGCTCTCTCTCGTGCTCTCCCTCGTCGTCGTAGTCTTCGTCGTCGTCCCGGATGTGCTGGTAATGCTCAAAGTCCTCGTCGTCGTCGTGCTCGTCGTCGTCGTCCTGGTCCTGCGGAAAATCCGAGGTTGGTGATGACCAGCTGGAGGGTGGCGTCGAGTCAGTAACGGCGTGAGCGGTTTGCCTGTCTAAATCGTCCGTCTCCCTCGCGGCTTTGGACGGCGAGTGCTCGAGGTCGTACAAGGGTGATCTGAGGGCGTCCTCCAAGGCTTCGATCCGCGCATTGTTTGCGACATTGACTGGTTTGGGATTGAGAATAAAGGTGGGGAGCGGCGGTGGCGGCGAGCGTGCCGTGCCCACCATCCCCACCCGCCGCCGAGGCTGCGCTGTGCTAGTCGGCGGATGGTAGCCGCCGGCGTGTCCAGGGTGCAGCGCGTGCACGACCGGTACTGCGTGCCTTTTGCATTCGTCATCGTAACCGTACTCGAACTCGTACTCGTGCCCTCGGTACACCGGCTGCTTGTGCCGCACCCTGAGCGACTGCGTCTCCATATCCATCGGTCGACGCCTCTCCATCTCCAGCTCCATCTGCATCTGGGCGGGCGCGTAGCGGACGCTCGCAAAGCTCTTGGAGCGCCGTCGAGGCGCCGGTCGCGAGGACAGCCATGACGGACGGCTCTGGCTCGTGCCGAAGGGGTCCCCTCTGACGTCGTGGAAGATCTCGAAAGGTTGCGTCGACGATATGCTTTTGCCTCGCAGGTTGCGATACCGGGACGTCTGACGTTGCAGCGGCGGCAGGGGAAAGTCGGGCGGCGCTGAGGGAGCCTGCAGAGTGGCCATGGCGCTGTCCATTGCCGTCCGTTAGGCCCTCACCAGAGGGGCGGCTAGCGGGGCGTCCAGCGGGCGGGGGTCCAGTCCAGCGCAGCGCCAGGGACCTACCTGTGCCTGTGCCGCCACCAACCAACGGGTGCGAAGGATTCCGGCTACCGAAGCAAAGCCCTGGCCGGCAATCAGGACAGCGACACGCAGTACTGGTCGATCTCGACAATCGAGATTTTCCTTTCTTTTTCTCTCTCGAGCCGAGATTTCGCTTAGACTGCTTTCGTTTTTGGCGTACGTGTCGTGTATGATTATTTATTGCTCGTAACTCGATTTCGACCCGCCCGTAATCGCGATCTCGTATGCCACCACGTTGCTTTTGTCCTCTTTGCTGTTTGCTATCTGTTGTTTCCTTTGAGCGAGGCCGAATCAAGAGGCTCAATTCGATGTGAGCCGATCCGATCCGAGCGCCTGAGCAGTGGCGTGGTTGAAAAGGCTACCACGTCGATCGGCTACCAAGCTTGCTCCCTGTATTCCGTCCGTGTCTCCGTCGGCAGCTCGTCGGAGGCGGGTCGTCGGAGGCTCGTCAGAGTGTGAGTGTCGTCTGTTGGCACCACAGTCGAGCGGAATGGAAAGTCGGGTTTGTCGTCGGCAGGCGATGATGGATGATGTTGGTGGGTGGATTGATGGCAATCTGTCATCTGTTCTGGTTCTGCGGAAAAAAGGCCGCACACATCGCCGGCAACAACCGCTGAACTCTCGGACCAACGATCGTAAGGGGAGAGATGATAAACGACAGAGACGAGGTAAAGGAGAGAAATACCATCGTCCGATAGCCCGATGGTTCCCTGGTCGTCAAGGGCACCAACGCTGGCATTTCATTTTGTTTTTGTCCCTTAAGCGTGCGTCGCCCGCACAAAGCATCGTCCTCGCTACTGCTGCGAACGAGACATGCCTAAGCCCGCACTGGCGATGGCGCGAGCTCCATCGCCCATTTCGCCCACTCACGTCCAGTCCCCTCCTCAGCCTGGAACGGAACGGAACCTTCTGGGATGAGCACATTCCTCTCGTTCCTATTCCTCTCTCAGTACGGAGCACGGTGTGCCTGTATGCTGCCAACCCTCCGTCAACCCGTCAACCCATCGATCCGTCAATCCGTCAATCCGTCAATCCGCCAACCTGCCAACCTGCCAACCTGCCAATCCTCCTCCTCCTCCTCCTCCTCCTCTCCTCTTTCGCCGCCGCCTGTATCCAATCAACGGCTTCACCCATGCATTTAAGTTGCGAAATACCCTCCCACTATTGCCAAATTTCATTCAAGTTGCCCATTGCTCCCCTTGCGTTTTAGGGAAGGGGGGGGGGGCGGTCTCCTTCGACGCCCTCCTTCGACGCCCATTTCGTCGGGGGCCAATTTCTGCAATCAACTAACGAAAATTATGTCACTTATCATCTGGAAACCTATCTTTTTTGCTGGCTGGCTGGCTTGCTCGCCTGCTCGCCTGCTCGCCTGTAATCCATCCCTATCTCCCCCCACCAAGCAACTGGGACTGGGGACATGCCTCTGGCGACGCCAACTCGTGGCTTTCATTCCTTGTCTCAAAGCCACATCTGCTGTCTCTGCATCTACTTTCATGCGAATGCACGCCTACTGCGTGCTCGTAGTAGCCATCCCAGAGTCCTGGACAAGATTCGCATGCACGCCTACGATATGCTCATAGTGGCTTTCCAGAGTACAAGGCAAGATCTCCCAGGCAGTTGCCACATCTGTGCCAGCATGAAACAGCTTCTGCATGTGCTCGCTGAATATGGCACCGCTGGCCCCCAGGTCACGCTCGTGTTACATCCATCCTGCCGCTGAGCGTCGACTCTTGCCTACATCCCAGAATATGACCATCCTCTCGGCCGTCGCAAGCCGTCCGGCCCATCCATCGCATTTCCGATCCGAACGGGCATACAGGCAAATATGCACCGGTATGCGTCTTGACCTTTGCTGTCGTTCGGGCTTACTTTCGAAAGGCACCGACTTCCCTCCGCCACCACGCGGTAAAGTCGCACGTCGAGACGTCGATGCCCAGCTCCCGAAGCCCTCGAGTGCTCAGGTGACAATCGAACGGCCTCTGGACAGTAGCCTTGGGGTCGTTGCCCGCCCTGTTGGGTACGATGTTCGTCGTCGGCAGACCCATGATCTCGCCGAATCGTTGGCAGATCTCATACTTTGTCATCTTGTCTTCGCTTGAGAAGTGAAGGATCGTCGGCAGCACTTCTCGGTCTGTCGTTTCGACATATTTGACTGCCACATCTAGGGCAAACCGTCAGCACTACTCAAGCGCGCCCCCGGGAGCCCATGTGCGCGAACATGTACGAGCACGAGTGTGCACTGGAGAATTTGCTCTTCTGTGCACATACTGTGCGCCCATGTGCGAGTGCAGACATGCCTGTAGGTAGGGGGCGGTGTTGCCAAATGGCCCGAGGGCAGAGGCAGTGCCTTGAGACATGGTGCCGGGAGGGAGTGGGAGGAGAATATAAGCCGAGACATACCGCGGCACACGCGTCCAATGTCTTCGGTATTCGTCGGGTAGCGAATTGCCCAGTCGTCCATGCTGACTTTGGCACCCGCTTTCTGGGCTTCCCACACCGTTTCGAAGAGCGTGTTCACCGCACTCTCGGCCGGCGTCTGCGCGTGCCCATACACGACAGGAATGCGGAGGACGACGGCGGAGCCTTTTTTTCCTGCTTCATCGTATGCTTCCAGCACTGCTCGCTCACCGTCAAGCTTCGTCTGGCCGTACAAATTTGTCGGTTTCGGAACTCCATCCGCTTCATAAGGTGCCTCACCAGGCGGGCCAGGAAAGACGTAGTCGGTGGAGATGTAGATGAGAATTATGTCGCGCCCTGCCGAGAGCTTGGCGAGCCTCCGGCTGGCCGCCACGTTGAGCGCTCTCGCACCCTCGGGATCCTTGTCTACCTTGTCTGGAAATCGTTCGGCCGCACCTGGAATCTGTCAGATCTCGCCGTCCAGAAGGCCTCGAGGCCCTCGAGGAGCGGGAGTGAGAGGCTCCTCACAGTGAACAATGACGTCCGGTCTTGCAGCGATCGAGTACCCTGTCAGCGCATCCTCTTGCATGTCGTGTCCTCGCATTTCGTACTGACTTTGTCTCATCTAGGAGCTTTGCTACCTCCCTTTCCTTCTGTATGTCAACTTTGAGGACATCAACTCCGTCCGCGCGGGAGTGACCTGTTCCTCTGACAGTCCATCCTCCAAGGTGAAAGGTGGTCACCACTTCTCTGCCGAGAAGACCCGTGGCTCCCGTCACTAGCACTGTCCTTTGGCTCATTTCAATGCCTCGCCGGGTGAGATCCGGGTGTGATCAATTGTTAATTAGATCGTGGATGATGCAACTGAGATGCAAAAGTGTAAGTATGAGCTGACCTGAACTGAGAGGGGATGGCCATGTGTGAGGGGCAGTGTGGCAAATAGCTGTGCACTGTCGGTACATAGTACATGCATGTATGGATGCAAGTAAATAAACAGTTATCCGCCAAATACTCGATGTAAATGCCTAAAACACAAAATGATGCCTCGGACTCGCAGTACAATGAAAAAAGGTACTCAGCATACTATAAGTGCCGCGAGAAATCCGAATATCCTTTGATCACCGTCAAACGACCTTTGACAATATTTTCACAATCGAAAGCGGCCATCAGTCACGAACCGGGGGTTGGTATAGGGTAAGCGACGTTCCCTCGCCGCTGTTTTCAGCTGCGCCATCTCGAACCGCTCACTCTCCAATTAACAACACCTTCGAACCGGCCTCCCAACATGCCTCCCAAACGCATGACGGCAAACCCCATCCGGCCGGCTCGCCACCGTGCCGGAAAGGCCACAGGCGCCTCATCTTCCTCAGAATCCGATAGCGACGACGGTGAAACGGCGGTCGCGCCCGGGCCCAAGATCCCACCACCACCCAAGGCCGCGAGTGCAGGCAAGATCATCAGCAACCTCAACCGCATCGACCTCAATGCGCGGCAGAACGAGCGCGAGAGGGAAGCAGCGGAGCGAAGGAAGGCCACCCAGAGGGCAGAGAGGCTCGCCGCCGAGCAGGGTTTCGTCACCGAGGACGAGGATGAGAGCGGCGGGTCGGACGATGACGATGACGAGGAGGACGAGAGCGGGTCGGACGAGGCAAGCAGCAGCAGCGAGGAGGAGGCGCCGAGGAAGCTCATGATGCGGCCCAAGTTCGTACCAAAGAGCCAGCGGGCCAAGACGGCCAAGCAAGACGCCGACGAGGCTGCGCGCGAGGCCGAGGAGGAGGCGAAGAAGAAGGCGACGGACGACCTCGTCGAGGAGCAGATCCGAAAGGACCTCGCCGCCCGCGCCGCTGGCAAGAAACACTGGGACGACGAGGAAAATGCCGAATCCGACGTCGACACCACCGACGAACTCGACCCGGCCGCCGAGGAAGCCGCGTGGCGGGTCCGTGAGCTCAAGCGGCTCAAGCGCGCCCGCACCGCCGTCGAGGAGCGTGAGAAGGAACTCGAGGAGGTCGAGCGGCGACGCAATCTCACGGCCGAGGAGCGGGCGGCCGAGGACGAGGAGCACCTTGCGAAACAGCGAGACGAAAAGGATGCCAAGGGCAAGATGAGCTTCATGCAAAAGTACTACCACAAGGGCGCCTTCTTCCAGGCCGAGACCGAGGCCGCCGGCCTGCTGCAGCGGGACATTATGGGCAGCCGCATACAGGACGATGTGAGGAACCGCGAGGCCCTGCCCGAGTACCTCCAGAGGAGGGACATGACCAAGCTCGGCCGCAAGGGCGCCACCAAGTACAGGGACATGAGGTCGGAGGATACTGGTCAGTGGGGGCAGAGGCACGATGACTCTGGGCGGCGAGGGGACAGGACTGGCAGCAGTAAATTCGACGGAGACGACCGGTTCCGACCCGACGACGACCGGTTCCGATCCGACGAGAGGGGTGCCAACGGCGCCAACGCGATCCCGCTGGGCCCAAGGAAGGGTGCTGACATGCGGGACAGAGGAGACGGAGGAGACAGCTATCGCACGCGAGATGACGACGACTACCGCCGCCGCCGATCACGGACGCGATCCCGCTCGCGCTCCCCGAGGCGGCGCCACGACGACAATCGCAGGAGTCGGAAGCGGAGCACGTCCCGAGACGGGGATGCGGATCGCCACGACGCCGACAAGAGGCGCAAGGTGGATGCAGACATGGAGAGGTGACGCCGGCTAGATTCTGCTTCCTCCGTCTTGTCCGTCCCTTTTGCGGCGCATGCGTACTGGCTCCGAATACAATACAACAAATAAGAGATACCCCGCCGTCCAATGGCATTCCCAGGCTTCCAAGACCACTCCTCCTCGTCCATATGCACCTAATACTGCTCTATGCTATGCTATGTCGTGTCATGTCATGTCGTCTTTCGTTTCATATCCGCACAATTTCCACCCGCGCCCTGTCGAAGACCCGGTGGCTCACCATACCATCGGCCGACTCGGTGCCCTTCGTCTTGGGCGCATGCAACGTCATACGGGCATACGTGCCCGCGCCCTTGCGCTTGGACAAGTGGCCCGGGTTGATGGCGAGGACGCTCTCGACAACCTAAAAACAAAGCCCGTCAGCAATCCTATCCGGTTCGAGTGTGCAAAGGAAGGGCCAAAAAGGAGGGGGTCTTCGGGCAGACGTTGGGCTTTTCCACCTACTCTTGCAAACGGCGGCAGTGCACTCGGCATCATCATGACGTCGGGCCGTACGTTGACCATCTCGCCGAGCTTCAGGTACGCGACATCCAGCATCGCACCCGTCGCCCTGCCGTCCTCGGTACCTGTCCTCGGCAGCCTCGCGCGGTCGGTGGGCGGGAAGAGCGGGAAGTAGTGGCGCTGCTCGACGAGGTGCCTGACCAGACGGCCCATGAGCTCGCCGCTGACGACGCCTTGGGCGACCTCCTCGGCCCGCAGCTCGTAGAGGATATCCTGGCTCGAGATGCCGAGAACCATGTCGTTGACGGAGAGAGTCATCGGGTTGGTGACGAAGCGCACCGACTTCGGCAGGCCGAGCTCCTTGCGGACGACGGCGTCCTGCGGCCAGGCAACGTGCTTGTCAAGGACGTCGCGGACCGAGGGGACGAGAACGATGGTCATCTGCGGGTTCGCGGCCGCAAGCCGGACGAGGGCGGGAGCGACGAGGTGCTTGAAGACGGTGTTCATCGTCACCGTGTCGGGGTCGTAGTTGGCCTCGTCCGGTAGGTCGAAGTCGCCCGTCGCGATGAGTGGGTGGTCGATGTCGAGAAAGGGGCCGGTGAGGACGAGGGCGTCGGCGTACGTGTCGGCTGCCTGGCTGCAGAGCGCGTGGAGCGGCTCGAAGTCGAGTGTGTCGTCTGCCGTGTAGGGACCCGAGGCGAATAGAATGCTCAGCGGCCGGGGCTCGGTGTCGACGTCGGCGTCGGCCCCCCCCATGAGCCTCTCACGGTGCCCCTGCAGCGCGGCGGCGGTTGAGGCAGCGCTGGGCAGCAGCGGCACGTCCAGCTGCTCATGGACGACGAACTCGTTCCCCGTCGGGTTGACGCCCTTGAGGGCAACGATCTGCCCGGGGAAGAAGGCCCATTGGCGTATCTTGTTCATGTTGAGCGGCACGCGGAAGCCCATGCCGGTCCGTCGCGACATCTCGATGACGAGCGAGGCGGCGTTCAATTTTCCCTCAAGGGAATCGGAGGCGATGCGGCCGACGACGACGATCTCGGCCGTGCCCTGGCTCGCGCCGTTGCCAAAGGCCGAGTCTTCGAGGTTGTGGTGCTGTTGAACAAGGCTGAGGAAGTCGTCGATGCGGTCGTCGAGCATCTCGCTCGACTCGGAGAGCTTCATGGCGAGCGGCTTGAATGCCATCTTCTTCTGGTCCGACGCGGCGGTGAGCTTGATCCGTGGCTCGGAGAAGGGCGCCATGGGCGGTTCGTGAGGCGGGAGGCTATCGTTGAGGACTTCGATGACCTCGCCCGGGTTTGCTCGGTCGCTGAAGGAGGTGGCACTGAGAGGACACGGCTGTTAGCTCGCAACATCTCCCACTCTTCATACCGCCCCCCACCCCCCGGCCACAACGGCCATATGGCCGCGGGCGGATGACGAGAACTTTTTGGGTACATACGATTGACCGTTCATCGCCCTCAACTGTTCCCGCATGCCGCCGGCCGGAGAACTTCCCAGGCCGTGGGGCGTCTCTGTTCTCCGTTTGATTGTGCTCCCACTGCCAGGGGCCCGGCCGAGCTTCCCCCCCGAGGCCGGCGTGCTGGGCACCAAGCCCTCGAGCATGCCGAAGACGTCGGTGCCGGATGCTCTCGGCGTTGCCTGCACCTTGCGCTCGGATTTGACCTGGGCCTGCCGGTGGTTCCTCTCGAGCGCATCCTGTATGCTCTGCTTGAGGTTGCGCACGTGCTTGAGCCGGAGGTCCTGAGCGTCGAGGTCGAGCTTTATACAGTACGACTCCCATTTGAAGTAGAGATCCTCGGCGGAGAGGTCGTGCAGACGCATCATGGATCGCAGCTCAGCCACGACATCGGGCTCGAGGGGTTTGTTGGGCGAGAAGCGGTCGTGGATGTCGGCGTCCGCCATGGTCGGCAGTGGGCGTCGCGAGCACGGCCGCAGTGGCAGAGGGGTAGCGGCAGCTGCGCAGTGTAAAGTTAAGAAATCGCTGGTGATGCTGCAGCAGCGCGAGAGAGGCAGAGAGACCTCGTCGTCGTCGTTTGCTTGCCGATGGTAAAGAGGCCTGAACTTCCAGGCATCAGTTGCGGCAGACGCGGTGGACGCGTCTGGCGGCAGTAATCTGCCCAAGCTAATTAAACTGGCGCGTTCCCCGGTCTAGCCGATTATAGCCTAGCCTTCACACGTAAGTGCCTAGGTGCCATCCCTTCGCTGTCATTGGTCTTTGTCCTCGGAACATTGGCCGAGTGGGGCCGGTCCGACAACGCATACAACAAATACTGTATGCTGGAACTTCCTCTGTGCTTCTTCAACGACAGCGTCAAACTCCGTATTAACTATCTCTGAACTACATCATGGCGTAACCGGTTCGTCAACATCTCCGCAAGAAGCCGGTCGCCCCCCTGGCTTTGCAAAGCTTCTGATGCTCTCAAGAATGGTAAATGCACGCGCGCCTGCAGCATTTCACCGGCGTACTCTACAGCATTGCATCCTGTGTTATCTGACTCTTGATTGTATTGACCCTCGAAGCTTTGTCGCGGAGACAACCTCGGTCGACTGTTCTACCAGATTCTCCGGTAAATTATCTAGCTGGCCTTCGTACTCCATCCGTGAGCCGTGGGCCCGGCCATCGAGGAGGCATGACATCGATCGCCCCTCTCCGTGGTATCATAATTGGGTATCCATCCGTCCTGCTACCGCCCGACGGACAGACAAGCAGGCCATGCCAGAAATGAAAGCAAGGCAACAAAACTCCCTTCCTCTTATGCATGTGCAAAAACGCTCGTCATCAGTCATAGCCCAGTCGCCGGGCGCAATGAATGCGTCCGCATACGACGATCCCTCCTTCCGTCCCCTTGCTTGCCCGCGTCTCCATCCACGCCATCCTCGCTTCACTGCGCCCAGTTCCTTGGGGAGCCGTTGCCGTCGAGGCCGGCGTGCGTCCTGCTCTGGGTAGGCGAGCTCGTCATGAGGGCGTCGGTGCTGAAGAATTGGTCGAGGCACATGAGCATGTCCGAGTTCAGGCCCGAGTCCATCTGATCCAGCATCGGCAGGAGGTTCAGATCCATGTTGTCGGGAATGTCGAAGCTGATGTCGTCCGAGAAGCCGCCAAAGGCCTCGTGGATGTTGCGGCTCGTCGGCGACAGCTCGTTGCCCAGATTGCGCGGGCTCCTCCGCGGCCCGACGCTTCCCAGAGCGCCGAGGCCGAACCGCGGCGTCTTCGTCGGCGTCTGCTGGGCCAGCAGCTGGCTCGGGGACGCCACGACGGCCGCCATGCGCAGCGAGCGCGAGACGCTCCTCGTCACGCTCCTCGTTATCGGCCTGTGGCTCGGCGTGCGTCGCGTCGGCGTCTTGAACCGCTCGACATTCTCCGCATTCGCCTCGGGCTCGGCGTTGGGCGGCGGCGTCGACGGCCTGGCCAGAGCCGGGCTCCTGAACAGAGCTTCGAAGTCGTCCTCGTCGTTCTTCCGCAACGGAGCGAGCGCGTTCTCCTTCTCGCCCGCGGCCGCGAGGGATCCCTTGAGCGGCTGGAACTCATCGGGGACCTGCACGACGTTCGCATCAATCCCGCCCAGCGACTTCATCTGCCCGTCTTTCTTCGGCGACGGAAACAGCAGCCTCTTGGTGCTGCCGACGGCCTCGTCGAATGAAAGATCCACGGGGCTCTGGGCGGTGCCGCTGCCGCGCGAGTGCGTCGATCCCGGAAGCGATTCAGCGTCGCCACCGACCGTCATCGGGGCTCGTGCATGCGAATCCTGCTGGCTGCCCGGGCGCGACGACACGTTGGCCTGCGGGGGCGCGGGCTCCGTCGTCTTGTGCGGCGGCGGTCCGCAAGGATCGGTCGGCAGATAGGCCTCCGACGTCAATCCGGACGGCGCCTCGCTCTTGGGGCGCGACTTCTTGGGGCGAGACGTGTTCCGGCCGGTGCCCTTCCGACGGCGCTCCTGGCCGAGCCGCTCCTGGTCCTTGTTCCATCGGTCCGCCGGCCGGTGGACCTTGCACTTGCAGAGCCAGATTCCGCACGGGTTGCAGAGCAGCAGCTCCTCCCACTCCGACTTGTCCTCCTTTGGCGCCAAGCCCTTCTTGGTGATGCGGTGCCGCGTGACCTTTTCGTCGGCGTCGCGCGTCAGGACCTCGAGCGCCGTGATCATGCCGGGTTTTTCCGACAGGTCGATATTCTTCGGCAGCTCGCCGTCCTTCTCCTGCACCCATATTTTTCGCCAGGTGGGCGTTTCGATGTTCCCGCAGTTGCTGCAGAACGGAGGCATCTCCCCGTTGATTATGGCCTGCTCCAACCGCTGCTTGATGGCGTTCTTCTTGACAAAGTTCTTGTTCGACCGGTGCACGGGCGGCGACGAGGGCGGAGGTGCGGCGTCATCGGCCTGAACGGATGCCTTGGCCTGCTCGTGGCCGACGACGTGCGAGCGTGAGCTGGCCGGCCCGACGGGATCGCTCGCGGGCACCGGCAGGGCCAGCGGACCCGAGGATGCGGCCCTCTTCAAGGCCGAGGGCGCGGCGGGCGGCGGGCGGTCGAGCTCGGGCGTGACGGAGTGCGACAAGGAGGATGGACCAGCCGGCTCGCTGGCGGCGACTTGGGGCAGGATCAGGGCGCCTGCGGATTGCGATCGACCGAAGGAGCGACTTCCCACCTTTGACGGCTCGGTGGGCGGTTTCCGAGACCGCTCCTTCGGCGCATGTTCTTCCGTCTGCTGCTGCTGCTGCTGCTGCTGCTCCACGGGCGTTGCTGTCGTCGACGCAGGCTCGGGAGAAGCAGGCTTGATCCGAACATCGCGACGGGAGGGGTCGGCACCCTCCTGAGCGAGGCCTCTGATGGGCTCCGCCACGGGCGCCGAGTTTTCCTGGGCCGCGTACGTCGACGGTCGTGCGGCAGGCAACGGACTCGTCGGCCTTTCCGCCGCATCCGTCGTCGGCGGCGGCGTAGGCACCATGCTCGGACGGTGGACGGACGATGCGTTGACCGGCTTGGGCTTCCGCCTGGTCGCGACGCGCGCCGCGTTCGGGTATCCCGGAGCCTCGTTCTTCAACGGCGGCAGGGTCGGGGCGTCGCTCGAAGGCGGAGGAGGGTGGTGGTATGGCGCCGGGGGCGCCGACATGGGATGAGGGTGGACGAGATGAGCAGGAGGGTAGTTCGGCGCCTGCGACTCGGCGTCGGGCGACGGGTGGGGTGCGCCGTTGAGGCTGTGGAGGAAGACCATGTCTTGGCCCATGGGGCCGTCTTGCATCTGGAAGACCTGTATCGGCACGCCGCTGGCCCTCTTGGGCATCGGTTTGGCCGAACGAGGCTGGGTTGGCTGGAGGGTGCGATGGAGGGGCTCCTCGCCGAAGAGAGCCTCGAGCTCGCCGTGGGCAAAGGCAGAGGGATGCGGAAAGTCGCTGGCCGGCATCGGCGGCAGCACAGGGCTCGACGGCGGCGGACTAGACCGCATGAAGGGTGTCGGCCGTTGCATGGGCGGCGAGGAGCAGATGTCGAGCATGCTGCCGTCCGAAAAGGCAGCGGGGGTGGCGGCCAGAGACTCGGGCGACCGGCCATCCTCCTGGCTCGGGGACAGCGGCTGCAGCCTCGACTCGGATAACCTCGCGGCGTCGTGCTGCTGACCCAGGGTCGACTCCCGCCGTAGCTTGCTCGGGTTCTGGGTCCGCAAAGGTCCCCCGTACGGACTTCCTTCGGGAACGGGCGTGGGAGCACGAGGCGTTTCCTGGAACTGACCGCCCGGCGCCGACTCGCCGCCGGCGGCGACGGGACGAAAGTTTCTCAGGGAACCGGAGATGCTGGCGGCGACGCGCAGGGACTCGTTTGCGGCGGCAAAGGGGTTCATGGCCGCCTTGCTCTCGGCCGCGTTGGCCTTGGTCGTCTTCGCCCGCTTCCTGCTGGACGCGTCGTCGGTTTCGGTGGCGGCGTCTTCGGCTCCCGAGGTGGCGGCCTCGGCGGGCCTCTTGCGCGGCCTCCCCCGCGGGCGACCGGTCGGCTGCCTCTTCCGAGGTGCCCTGTTGGACGCGCGGCTCGACGGTCTCGACGAGGGAGCGGTGGGCAGCTCGTTGAGGTCGACGGGCGTCGGGGCCACTCGCTGAACCTCGTGCGGCTCGGGAGGAGGGTTCTGCCGGCCCGCTGGCGGCAGGGCACTTGCCGTCTGTTCTCGGGGGGCGACGGCGGGGGGCTGCTGCTGGAGCGTCGACTCTTGCACGTTGGGCGCGGGGATCCGGCTCTGGGAAAGGGCCGGCGAGGCGACGCGGGAGACGTGGGCGGCGTGGCCGAGCTGGGGGTTGGACTGAACGAAGGCGTTCCATTCCAAGCCTCCCGGGGAGGTCATGGTGGCAGCCTCGATGGCGCAGTCGATGAGCCGGTCGACGCCGTGCTGCTGACCCTGCTGCTGAAGGTCCAAGTCGGCGGCGTCGTGGTGCAAGGGTCGGAGGACCTTGGCGGAGCTCGAGAGCCTCAGGCGGACCTCGAGGGTATCCTTGTTGCCTCCCCCGAAGACGGCGAGAAGGTTCTTGGTGACGCGGCCGGTAACCATCTGGGGTTGGTGAGCGATCGGGTCGGCGGCGGCGGGACGCATCGAGTCGAGAATCCAGGAGAGCATGCCCTGGCCGACCAAGGGCAGATCCGACTCGGAGTAGTCGACGGCGTAGACGGCGTAGTCGCTGTCGTGGCCGGCAAGCTCGGGGCTGCACTGGACGATGGCGTGGACGCAGGATCTCAGGTCGACGATGCCGATTGTGTTTCTGTCGTCGACGGGGACCGTCTGCACGACGAGCGTCTGCGGGTGGCGAGCTAGGCAGTTGACCTTGGCCTCCTTGTCGAAGGTGTAGTGGACCTTGACTGGGAGGGAAGAACAAGTCAGCGGACGCAGGCCCGGCGCGGAAAGGCATGGAACGAAAGCAGAGGGCGAGGCGGGAAAGGGGGGTAAGCGTACGGCCCATGGGTTTGGATTGCAGCCCCGTCTCGTCGGGCGGGGGTTGCGTGGGCGTGGGAGCAGCCGTGAGGGCGCCCGACCACGCACCGCCGGGCGAGGCGGCGTGAGGGCGAGGAGTCGCCATTGTCGACGATGGCTCCCCGCGGGCTCGGGCTCGAGAGAGGAGGGTCGTGCAGCGGCAGCCAGGGCTCGCGACGGGCGGTGGCGGCTGCGGTGGCGGTCGATTGCGTCGCTGCCGTCGCCGTCGCCGGTGCAGGCTTGTTGTTTTGAGGCGAGCAGGAGAGGAGAATCTAGGTTCGGCAACGTTTGGCAGGGTCGGCGGTCGGCTGCAACTAGAGGGAGGAGAAGGCGGCGGATGCAGATGCAGATGCGGATGCAAGGACAAAGGTAAATAGACCTGGAAGCAAAATGCAAAGGCAGCATGTGCGGATGTGGAGCGAGTTGATGTGCAGCACAGGTAGTGCGAATCGTGCGTGCGTGTGGTATATGTAGGTGCAAGTAAGTAAGTAGGTGTACGGAGCAAGTGCGAGGCCGAATCAAATTGAGGAGGCGGGTGTCATCTCATGGTTCGTGACGCGCGAAGCACGCTGCAATTTGTCGCGTGTGCGCGACGGGACCCGCTGCCACTTTACTCCGTCCAGGGTGCAGCGACTTCAGGGCGGGCGTGTCTGCGACAGGCCCGACAGGGTCGAGGCAGGATCGAGTAGGAAAAGGAGGAAAAGGGAAATTCGGAAAGAAAGATAAAAAAAGCACAGGAGAGGATGCGCAAGACGATAGTATGAATGACCGATAGTCGTGCGCAATTCACCTGTGGTGGGTGAATGGTGACTGCACGCGCGACGTGTTGCAGGATGGGACGGGGTGGTGTTGACGGCGGCAGATTGCGTGTTAGTGCTGCGGCGACGGGACGCGTTGACGGCTAACACCAGCGTGTACGAAGTACCTGTAACGCACGTACAAGAACAGTAATACAGTTAGTTACTGTGCCCGTGATTTTGATTGCTGCCGCTGAGCTTGAGCGGGGCCCAGCGGTCGCTTCTGTGTTGAGCCAAGCAGGGCCTAGCTCCGGGTCCAGGGGTTTGGAGGTCTCAAACAGCGAGCAATGGGTGCATGTGTAGGCACCAAAGTACTGTACTGTAAGTACTAGGTATCTAGTTGTATGTTGGGGCAGCCGAAGGACCGACAACCGTGGCCCGTTGTGGCACTTGTACTTAGGCTTGTGGGTGTGGCGCTGTGGGCCACGGTCCAGCCAGGGCCAGGGACCGTTGGTGCGAGTTGGGACGCTGGAACTCGGACACAGCACTGGCCGCTCGCCTCCAAGGCGGTACAATAGCTCTAGTACGGATTGGTGCTAAAGCTGTGCGGGTGCCTGTGCAGTGGCGGGGCAGTCTCCTAGAGCGGCAGTACTTGATAATAATTACTCTGTACCGAACGTGTAGTACTGTGCTCTGTAGAGTATTACTTGTACTTGCAGCACTGTAAGTACCTGCTGAACAGTAAGTACTCCGTACAGTACTTATTATTAATACCTACCTGTACAAGTAAGTGCACATGTACGGTGCACAAGTACGGAGTACAAGTAATAATATGCAGTACGGAGTATGCGCTGACGAGTAACCTTGAGAGTTAATAAATTATGCGCATTTATCATACTAGTACCTAATATGGAGTACTTACCGCAGGTGAACGTGTGTGTGCTCCGTACTGGTACACGTACTGCAAGCAAGTGTAAAGTAATAATACTCGTACTTGGGTGTCTAACTGGAGTCCATGTAAGTACGTACTACTGCAAGTACTGTACGTATTGTACTAATATACTTGAGTGCAGTATGGAACACAGATGGATGCCTCTCAAAATGCTGCCTGCGGAATCATTCGTACTTTAATGGTGTCCGCGCGTTCGATACTGTGGCAGCAACAAGAGACGATCCGAAAACAGCGGAAAGGGCGCAGTTGGGCTTGTCCTGCCGCGCTGACTTGACGGCCTGCGCTCGTGAGCGTGGCGGTGGGCGTCGCTGCCTTTTATACCCGTACAAGTACGTAGGGCGTGGCTTGTGTCGCTGCCTGGTTGTTGAGGCCATCCCCACATTCCCTCCATGCCCATGTTCCATCCTCATGACCCATCCTCATCCTCCAACCCAGCGATGCTGCCAGCACCTCCTGCTCGCTCGCTCGTCCCCGTTGCATCCACTCCTCGTTCTCCAGCTTTCTTGCTGGCGTACCATCCGACCACGCCATCCCCTACCGCTGCGAAGTGAGCGACAGGCAGCCCACCGCTCCACGCCAGTCACTCTCCGCCCAGTCACTCTCCGCCCAGTCACTCTCCGCCCAGTCATGTTGCAAGAGGTGTTCTGTTTTGGCGTCGTTCCCTCCGTCGTCACATCTTGCATCCCACCATCTTTCCCACCATCTTTTCATCATACTCAAGTACACTCACAGTACAGTAGTTGGACCCATCCTAGTATCTACTAGCCGTTCCTTCGCCGCCTGCTATTTTGTCGACATCTCAGCTTACGCTCCGGAGCACGCGGAACGCCTTGTTGAGCCTACCCCTCCACCCTGGTCCTGGCCAACCCTTTTTGCTCGTGCCCAGATGCCGCAACAAGTACGGAGTAAGTACGTACTTGTTCATCGACTGACAGCCCAATTCAATGCTGAGGTTATTCCGCTCCGCATTTTGCGCCATTCACGCTGCACTCGACTTGATGTCGACGGAACGATGGCCCCATACCATCGTGCTTACCTAACATCCTTCCAACCTTCACCCCCGCTTCCACTTTCACGTCCATCTTCTTTCCACCCACATTTCATGCACTGCACTTGGGTGCACAGTACTAATGTGCTTGCTCTTAGCCCTCCAACCCTCTCCTTCGTCCTCGCTACAATTATAACATGATACATACGTTGCATGCCAATGTGACCAGTGACGATGACGGCACCAAGCTGCACCACCTTGCCGTTGATTCATCACACGGCTGTGATTCGCAGTCGCTCGTTGCACAAACTTGCGCGTCCCATCAATAAGCCAAGTAATGCTGTACTGATCGTAATGATTGTTTCGCCATCTACTCTGGAAATACCATTTACGCCCAGAATCCACCGTCTCCCATGCTCGCTACTCTCGTTTGCTAAAAACTAAAAAGAACACGATGCTGCTGCCCAAGCCCAGGAGATGAGAAGGGTGCACCGTTTGGCCCCGAACCAAACGACCTGACGGGATCAGGACTACTTGTGCAGCCGCCGCCAGGTGCGCCACCTTGTTGTTGTTCATTCTACCAGCTGTTCGGACCACCCGTTGCCCGGGTAAAGTGACGAAAATATGAAACTGTTCGCTGCCGACATCCTTCATCAACCTATTACCGCACCTGCTTCTTTCCACCGCCCAACACGGCCTGCTTCTCTCCTCATCACTCTTTTGCCTCCGATATCCCCAAGTCGTGGCTCGCTACCAAGCTGCTCGTGTTGTACGCTTCTGCCCCTCACACACCCTCTTCACGTCAACTTGCAAGTCGGAACCCATCCGTTCACGTCTCACGATGCGTCTGCTAACATCTGCTGCAACGACGAACGCCCGATATGGATACAATCCCTCGCCTCCCGCTCCTGAACGATGTGGAGAAGACGGATGCTATCGTCTCGGCCATCCTAGCTGGTCAAGTCACCGCAGAAGCTGACAAACTCCAGAAATTCAAAAATACCCACATTGGGAGGACGCCATGACCCTCAAACTCAAAATCTTGGGCTTCGAACGGTACATGAACGGATTCGTCCGCCCTTCACTATTCGATCCGGAGGCCAAACAACGCTTCGACGACGAGGAGTCCATTGCTCTCTTCCTGATCTGGAACAGCCATAGTGGCGACTTTCAGAAGTCACTCGTGCGCAACGGCTTGTCCCGGGAAGACACGCCCGTGCAAACGATGCTGGCCATTGAATCGCTGCTCATCCCATCCGATACAGCCGCGGCCGTCAAGGACGCCCTCGCCGAAATGCGCATCAGATCCTTCGGTTCCATCGAACGAATGGCTCGAAACCTTGCACAGCTATGTCTTCGTTCTGAAAAGACAAGGCAACCTTATGGTCGAGTTGGTCTCCTCGGCTATGCCTTCCACTGAAGAAGACCAACCGACCACTGTTTCCAGGGTGACCAAAGCACGTAGGCGAGGCCGCGGCCCAACCGACCTGGAGTTTGTCGCCTTCTTGTCCACCATGGCCTGGCTGGAAAACGAGCTTGATTTTGGTCATGCACGAAGCTGATGGTTGGGCACCGTATGTGAAACTGCTCTGGTGAAAGCTCGTTTACCGAGGTCCAACTGGTCTAGCATACCAGCAACTGACGTGAAGGCGAATGCACGGCAACGTTTCTGGTTCCAGCGGAAATGACTGGACTGGACCGCCCTTGCCCAACTGCCATGTCTCGTCTACCGTGACGCAATAGTCATTCATCGCAGTTACGACCAAAAATGGGACTGCTCTCTACTTACCAATGGAAGGCAGCTGAAGCTAGCATCAGGGGGGGGGCAAGGGTTTTATTACATGCCAGAGGCCGTATTCATGTCTGCTCGTGACCGCAGCTCAGGATTCCCTTGGTTATGGCGGAGCAACCCAGAACGGACAAAACGTAGACCAGAGCGAAGCGAATCGGAGGGAAGACGGGCGTGAGTGGTCCATGGTAGAGTGGCTGGTGCCTGCTGTCCATTTTCCATGCCTAGGCAGCACCGTAGCCAGAGGTTGGAGATTCCATCGCTTTCTTTCATGGTACTCCTACATGTCCCCTTTTTTTCTTGAATCCCTCCTCTACAGCCGACTCGATGCAACACTGTCGTCGGTGACCCACTTCACCTTGCCCTCGGCGTCTACCGTCGTCTTCCTCGCCATGATCTCCTTCACCACATCCGAGACGCCTTGTCGTCCCTTGCGTGAGGCCACGACCATCCCGGACAGCTCCTCGGCGGTCAAGGAATTGTCTTTGATAATGGTCCTAATCTCTTTCTCCGACGGCACGCCGAGCGCGGCAAAGGGGTATTCGGCGTAGGTGCGGTCGCTGAGGAGTTCGAGCGACCCCTTCTTCTTCTCAAACTCGAAGAACGGCTTGGCCGGATTGTCGCTGTCGGGGATGGCCTCGAGAGACTCGGGCTGCCACTGGGGCTTCTCCTTGCGGACGAGCAGCGCCGTGACGCCCTCGGTGAAGTCGTGGTGCTGCATGAACTTGGACGCCATCTGGTGCTCCTTTTCGAACGCCTCGGCAATGTCCCACTTGCGGCCGACGCGCATCTGCCGCAGCGCGACGTGGACGGCCGTGGGGGACCGCTTGTGCAGCGTCTCGATCTGCCTTCGCGCCCACTCTTCCGTCTCGCCGCGCTCCTGCTCGAGGGCGGCAACGATGTCTTTGACGTTGTTCTTGCCGAAGCAGCGGTCGATGGCCATCCGGACCTCGCCGCTCAGCTGCATCGGCTGGTTGAAGGGTAGGCCCGTGCAGAACTCCTCGAGCGTGTCGTTGATCACCTCCAATCTCGTCGCGAGCGTGTCATGGTCGCGGAACCGGAGCTCGGCCAACCGGGCCTCGAGGTCTGGCAGGCTCGTCGAGTGGAGGTAGTGAGTGGCGACGCCGGCGTAGAAGACGTTTGGGCCCGTCAACCTCTCGCTCGTCAGGGCCAGGTAGGTGCCGACGGACCCGTTCATCCGGGGCAGGAAGAAGGAGGCTCCGACATCCGGGAAGAACCCGATCGTCGTCTCGGGCATGGCAAACACCGTCCGTTCCGTGGCAATTCGGAACGGGGCGTGGATGCTCAGGCCAACGCCGCCGCCCATGGTGATGCCATCCATGAAGGCGATGTAGGGCTTTTGATACGTCGCAATGTAGTGGTCGAGCTTGTATTCGAGGCCAAAGTACTCGGCCGACTTTCTCCAACCATCGGCGCCGTCCTGGTTGTAGGTGGCCAGTGCGGCGACGTCTCCGCCGGCGCAGAGGGCCTTTTCGCCAGCGCCCTTCATCACCACCACGTTAGCCATGTCCGACTTCTCCCACTCGATGAGCCGGGGCACGATTTTGCGAATCATGGAGCCGTTGAGAGAGTTGAGCTTCTTCGGACGGTTGAGCATGACCGTCCGCAGGCCGTATCTGCTCTCGAAGACGACATCGTCGGGTTCGTCGCCGGGAAGCTCTCCGATGGTGCTGGCCTCGCTCGAGAGCTGTGGGAGTCACTGTGAGCTTGCCATGCCACGACTGCACGGTTCTTGGCCATCGCGTGAAACGTACCGCCCGGATACCCAGTGCCATTGCGGGTTGTGCCGTGCTTCGACCTCGAACAGTGCAGCTGCCTGCAGCATTGGCGACCGAACCAGCAGCTCGGGCGGCGAGCGTTCGGAAGGACATTGGCAGGCTAGGTATCAATCAACGATGCTGTGCGCTCGTTGTGCGGGCAGGCATGCGCATCGAGGGAGGAACGGAATCGGGATTCGGGGGAGCGGATGCGAAACTTGGGGGGGGGGGGAAGCCAAAAATTAGACCAAGGATAGCTAATAGTGATTGCAGCGTCTTCAGGTACAGGGTTCGAGGCTACTATGACTACCACTGGTCGTTGTTGCAGCTCCAGCCTGCTAATAATTCGTATACAGTAAGTAAGTATTAATAATTACAGTAAATAGTGAACTGTCTCTCGCCGCCCCACAGCAGCCTGACGAACTGCACGGACCAATCATGTTCGACCGCCAACTCGAGCAGGCCAACTTTTTGAGCATCGAAACGTCAGCCTTGCTTTGGTGTGCTCGCATCTTCAACTTCATCCACTCACGCATCTCCTCACCGAAGCAACTCATCACGACCGTGCACGCCCAGCATTCACAATGGAGGACCCCAAGATCAAGTGCGTTCCCGAATTTGTTACCATTCGATAGACGTCGCAATCTAACCGCAACACCAGGGAGCTCCTCACCAAGTCGCGCGCCGATCTCACGTACGATTCAAGGCCTCCCCTCTCCGCCCCCCTCTCCGCCCCCCTCTGCGACGAAGCAGAATCGCGTGCAGGCCAACGAGCTAACGAGAGCACTCTCTCCAGCGAGTACGAAATTGCCCAACTCGAAGAGTACGAGTTCTCAGCCGGCCCCCTGTCCCTCCTGCAGACGGCCGTTCGCAACCGGGTTCAGGTGCTCATCTCGATCCGCAACAACCGCAAGCTTCTCGCGCGCGTCAAGGCCTTTGACCGCCATTGCAACATGATTCTCGAAAACGTCAAGGAGATGTGGACGGAAACGAGCAAGACGGATGGTGGCAAGACCAAGTCGATCAACAAGGACAGATTCATCAGCAAAATGTCGGTTTGCTTCCACCCTACGTGTGCGTCGAATGCCGTGCTGACCGCCGCCGCCGTCTCACAGGTTCCTGCGGGGCGATAGCGTTATTTTGGTGCTTCTGAGCTAAGTTTTGTGATGATTGCATCGGCCTTTACTTTTGTGCTCTGGAATTGGAAACGTACATTACGGTCGGTCCGTCTCGAGGGCAGGACTTTGGGACGACATAGGCGTTAAAAACAATGTGCTTCATACGACCACTTGTGTCTTCCTTTCACGAGCCTTCTCGAACTGGCGAGATGGGACGTTTGCCACCTGATTGATGAAGATTTCAATTCGCATGCAACACGTCCACAGCGCTTGCCAAATTGTGCAGCGGTCAATCGCAGATGGTCGCAAACGTACAGAGTGATATCAAGTCGGACGGTAGCGATGGCTTCTCCTCCAAGGAAACGCCCAGGCGCGACGAGGCTCAGAGCCCTGCCAAGCCGTCAAAGAAGCAGGCCAACCCCCAGGCGCCGGGGTCGGGCACCTGCTCGTACCCGCTCCCGCCGACGTACACGGTCCTCCCCAGGCTCGCCTGCATGCCCTTTGTCGCGTCGGCGGCCTTCCTCGCGGCGGCGGCGGCGGCCCGGACGTCGCACGTCGTGGCGAGTACCTCGACGAAGGGGTGCAGCGCATCGACGAGAGTCCTATCGCCGGGGCGCGCCGGCGTATACTTGGAGAGGGCGTCGCAGGACTGCTTGAGCGCGCGTGCCCAGACGTCGGCGGTGGCGCTGCCGGGACCCAGAACGCGCAGGGCGTGCACCAGGGCGTTGAGAAAGATGGCGTAGAGCGCACCCGAGGTGCCGTCCATGGTGTTTTCCACGACGGACACGATCGAGGCGACGTCGACGACGACGTCGCCGGTCGGGGGCTTTTCGCTCAGATGCCGAAGGATTGCTTTGCCTCGTGTCAGCGGTACATGTCTCGTCCGGCCAAGGTCTGACTGTGGGCAATCTCACCTTGGGCGCCCCGCTTCATGCCGATGCCGCAGTCGCCATCGCCAACCACCGTGTCGTACTCTGTAATCTTGGGCTCGGCCGCAACGACATTTTCCAGTGCCTTGGTCAGCACTGCCTTGGCCTGCGCAGGATCCATCTTCAGCCCGCTCGGCTTGGCGTCAGGGGCCGCGCTCTCGCGGTCCTCCCTCGTCGACGTGTTCCTTGCCTCCCACGACTCCTTGCGGATCGGCGCCGCCCAGCCGGTAGCCTCGCTCGGGGCATCCAAGAGGTCGACCATGTTGATGCCGACGCCGGTGTTGACGACGTTGAGCAGCGAGATGCTGAAGCCGAGGCCGTTGAGGCTCGTCATGAAGGCGCCGGCGAGGACGCGTACCGGGCGGATGCCGTACGCGCTTGCGAGCTGACCGACGACTTCGCTAGTGATGCCTCCCAGCTCGAGCACGCTGACGCCGCCGAGGTTGTTGACGAGCAGGACGACCTCGCGAGAGTTGACGTCGAGGAACGCACGGTCCTTGTCCTCGGGATCGAGGAGCTGGGCGAGCATGGTGGCCACGAGCTTGGGCAGGTCCATGTTTCCCCTACCCGAGCCGGGCTCGTTGTGGATGCCCATGCCAATCTCGACATCTCCGGAGGCCAAGGCAGACGCGTCCGCCGCGTCGACCGCTCGTCCCGGGACGTGAACATGGGCAAGGCTCGCACCTACGCTGACGATATTGGCCGCCGCCAGCCTCGCGACGGCCGCCACCTCACCCAACGGCCGCCCCATGGCCGCGAGGGCACCGGCCACCTTCAACACCAGGACCGTCCCCGCGATGCCCCGTCGGCCAACCTTTCCGGCTTTCGCCCTGCCGACACCGACGTCGTCCCCGACGACGACCATCTCGACGGCGGCGTCACCGGCGGCCTTTGCCTTTTCGACGGCCATGCCAAAGTTGAGGACGTCGCCGGTGTAGTTCATGACGACAACGAGGATGCCCTCCTTCGTGTCGACGCGAGAGGTGATGGCGCGGCGCACCTGCTCGGCCGATGGGCTGGCGAAGATGGTTCCGGCGACGGCGGCCGAGAGCAGACCGGGCCCGACCATGCCTGCAAACGAGGGCTCGTGGCCGGAGCCGCCACCCGAGACGATGGAGACCTCGTTCCGCGCCGAGGCGGCATCGTGGGAAGTGGCGGCGGGACGGCGGTAGATGATCTTGTGAGTGGCGTCGAGCGCAACATTGGGGTTGGTGAGAGTGAGAGCCTGGAGGGCGGATGTGACTAGGTGGGTCGGGTCGTTGATGAAGTGCTTGCACGACATGGTGATGAATGGAGGCGGCGAGGGGCCTCTAGAGATACCCCAGGGCAAGAGGAGGACGGGACGAAGAAGGAAGGGAAATTCCGAGGCGAGAAAACAGTCATGAATAGGGGTGATGACGGCGACGCCAGTCGAATGCGACGTTGATGGCAGCTTATGTGGGGTGGCGTACCCAGCTTCGGGGTAATCGAACGATGGGCCGGAATACTGGAGGATCATGGGTGGGTGGTTGTGGTGTTGCGGGGTTGAGACGTGGGGAAAGCTTGAAGGGGATCGTCACCGTGATGAACGCTGTGATGTGATTCGACAGCCTACTCGGTTGGAGATGTAGCTTGGCATCGCATGAGGACTTGCGCGGTATGTATGAAGACAAGCATAACCGTGACTTTATAAGTAGTCGTGCGTAGAATACTGCCAGTGGGCGAACGAAGATGCCATTGCTGTGACGTCGATTTCTCTCGACTCAACGCACACCACGGCACTGGGGGCTGGATGGATTGTCGTGTCAAATATACCAGCAGCATCTCGGAAATGTCATTACTCTGACCTTGGTTTCTCTCCACTCAACGCACACCGCGGGACCGGGGGCTGGATGGATTGTCGTGTCAATTGTACCAACAGCATCTCGAAGCTGTGGCCGAGCTCCGGATGCCACGATGCTGTGATCATTTTTTCAAAACGTAGCAGGCGAATGTCACCACGATTCGTTCTACTCCACGGCTTGCCCGAGAAGTCAGGGAGGATGGCGACCGACAGGCCTTGGGCAGCCGGCAGCTGGTTGCAGTGCCCTGAGACTTCGACACAGTGAAAACCGGGTCAGACACTTCGTCTACATTCAACAAAGTAAGCGACCGTTGTTTGGTGTCTTCCCCGGCGATAGAATCCATCGCCAAGCTCGAAAGCTCGTCGGTCACCTCGAACTGATATGGCGTGCATCCCTCTCCGAAGCACCTGATCCTTTGTTCAACCAGAGAAGGGACGGTTCGTGGTGCACCAAGTTCGTTGCTCAGGTTGGTTGCCCTGTCCTAGACTGATTGGTGCCTGCGTTGTGTTGCAACCAAGCTCTGGGGAAATGTGGACCTTCCGTACTACAGGTGCTACAAGGACATGAGGCGAAGGCGATGCGGCAGTTGTGGTGGACCGTGACGGAGAACCGTGTTACCGCGTGGAGGAGGATGAAAGGTCTTGGAGCCGAGAGCCGCAAGTCTGTTTCGTACATGGTGATGGACGTACATGGTGATGGACGTACATGGTGATGGACGTACATGGTGATGGACGTAATGGTGATGGACGTACTGGTGATGAACGGAGTAGAAGTTGTTGTCTTTCGTCCTGATTGGCTCCACGACGGGCGGAAGAAGGCAAAAGAATGTGCATCGGGTCATGTGGCTTCGGATGATGCCTGGGCCGAGGCTCCCAACCATGAGGCGGCAACCACCAAGGGAGCTCTTGCCACTGCCCGCCGTTGCTAGGCCATGTGGCATGAAGAGGCTGGCGTATGATGGTATCAACAGGTTGGTGGTCCCTTCATGAACCAACCAAATAACAAACTATACGGTATACCAACCTACGACGAATCAACGCGCTGGCTCGCAGCTAACTGAATGCGAATGCAAAGGTGAATGCAAAGGTGAATGTGAATGCGAGCCACCCGCAACCTGCTCGGATCTCAGTGTCGTCCCT
Source organism: Drechmeria coniospora (assembly GCF_001625195.1). NCBI lineage: Eukaryota > Fungi > Ascomycota > Sordariomycetes > Hypocreales > Ophiocordycipitaceae > Drechmeria > Drechmeria coniospora. Next base: position 10,077,180 of record NC_054389.1, on the reverse strand, counting down.
CTCTGCTTCGACGATAATGCCTACGCCCGCCTGCCCATGAAGGAGATGTACGTTGACGCTTACGACTGCGACAAGGTGACTCCCTCGTTTCCGCACCCGATTGGGATCGAGGCACGTCTTGTGCCACGACGCTACGCCGGTAGGGCTCGGCCTGCGGGACATTTGGCCATCCAAGCGGCGGATGGATTACATGACCAGTGCTACCCGTCCTCGGTCATCGGCCCAACTTTTGTCTCCGACGCAGCGAGAGAATCTATCGGTGGCGCTTAGGCGGCATGCCCTTGCTAGGGCGGTCTGAGGCGAATACGACAGCAGATGTGCCGGGTGGTTCGTCGAGTGGTGGCTGATGACGTACCGGCCCTGCTCGCGGCACGTATGAAGCTAGCATGGCCCGAAGCTGAAAGATGAAACTGATGGCATCGCCCCAATCCGAGCATGTCGAGCTCGAGGCTTTCCGCCAACCTTCCGTTGGTGCCCACCAAATAGTTTACAAGGCTTTCGGCTGTCAAACTGCACCTGGAGACGGGCTACACTATTAGTATCCCACCCTCCTGTCGTCCTCGTTCCGGTTTCCGTTCTCGTTCTCGTTCTCGTTCTCGACCTCGACCTTGACCTCGACCTCGACCCGACCTCGACCCGACCTCGACCAGACCTTGGACGCTATCCTGGAGCCGATTCGATACCTTCCACGCTGTATTGAGGATATATAGTCTTGACCTGGTGTACAAACCGATTTGACGTATTGCCGATACGACACATCATCGAGCCGGCTGCCGTCATCTTTCCATTGTCCAACTACCGTCGCCCTCGCCTTCCCGTCTTGCCAGCAGCAGATTCTCGAAATGGAACGCGAGTTTCGAGCCAAGCTCTCCCCGGCGAGTGGCCCGCACCAGTTCGTCGTCCAGGGCAGATACAATGTTCGTTCTCTCGCCCGATGCCCGTGGAAGCGACGCGTCGCCACCGTTGCTGACCTATGACTCGACTCTCCAGCGATTCATCACGACCTTGACTCAAAACGCCGCCCCCATTGGCGCCGCTGCCTTTGTCCAGCTCTTCTTCTGCGCGCTTCCCTCCGGCTACGCCATCGTGCCTCCGGTCACCTTCTTTCTCGCCCTCGCACTCAACGCGCTCTTCCGCCTCCGGACACCCTCGTCCTCCCCGAAGCAGCCTTACCGTGACCCCAATGTCGTCCCCGGACGGGCTACCGCCCAGTTGCCCTCGCCGTCGGGCTCCTTCGGCACCGAACCCGCCGTCGAGGGCCTCGTCGTCTTTAACCTTGGCGCCCAGATGAATCACCCGATGGGCTTTCTGTGTCCCGGTGGCAAGGAAATCGGTGACTGGTTCATGGCCATGAACGCCGATCTCATGCGGCGCCGCGACGAGCTCGGTCTCATCACCATGAGCGACTGGCGCGGCTTGAACGTAGACAACGCCAACTCGCTCTGCGCCACCTACTACTTCCGCGACGTCGAGAGCATCCACCGCTTCGCCTACGAGGAGATGCACCGCAAGGCTTGGGACTGGTTTAACGCGGCCAAGCATGACCACATCGGCATCTTTCATGAAACCTTCATTGTGCCGCCGCACTCCTACGAGACGATATACAAAAACTGCGTCCCCATCGGCTTCGGGAAGGGGTCGGTGAAGTGCAAGGACATCAAGGGCGTCGATCAGTGGGCGAGCGTGCTGGTGAGCGCAGACACGCCGGCCTTGAAGACGCAGATGGCTCGATTCAACCGCGAAGAGCGGGGAAATCGGAAAGAGTGAGTTCAGAGAGCCGACATCTGCCTGTTGCGTTCCCTTTCCCGTTGCTGCGTCCCATAAATACTTATATGACGTTGCGGCACCGATTTGTTCTCCCACTTCGCGACGATGAATTTGAAATGAGTACTTGTGCTTGCTTGTGTGCCGAACTAGGGGATGCTAGGTAGCGGTGGTAAGACATCGCAAGAGGACGATGCATCGCCACCGGCCCCCGGCGTCCTCTGGGAAAACCACGTTTGGTCGACGCGGTCATCATGCATTCCTGGTCGAGCTTGGGTCGTCGTGACTCCGGGAGTTGTTGCCCCGAATGCTTTGACAGTTGCTTCGCGCGACGTTGCCCTCGAGTTACGTGTCCCGGGCGTCAGTCTGAGAGACGACCTAGGCTCTTGTCTCTGACTCGAGTCTATCGTCAATGCGACCAGACTTGAAAAACGCTCGGCCGTGCTATGACGTGTCCGCTCTGGATCATGGCCGGTCTCCCCCACCCCTGTGGCAGCTACGTGCGAATATGTGCGAAACCTGCGTGTCTGAGGGGTTGATGGTATAATTCCATACCTACTGGACTCATGGGAAACCCCGGCGATTTTCGCGCTTTGTAGGAGAAAATGGTTCCGTTCAGCTGAACCATGTCGGGATACATTGGCAAGCCAAGAATCGGTTGTTCCATGCCCAAGTTCTGCGCCGGCTTGCCAGAGCTCGCAGCACTGCACCGCAAAAGGACGAATGATCATGTCATTTCTGTGCTGTCGTTCCGCATGTGCATCTCATCTCATCAGTCGTCATCTGTACAAACATCCAGTCATCTTTACAAACATTCAGGCCCAGCCATCACAGGCCTCATGCAGGCCATCCGTCGGGGGTAGCCTGACGCCCCCCAACCCCCCACGTCGTCCAACCGCCCCTCGACGCCTATCATGTCGTCGTCTGTCGATCCGTGCAATATGATACAAAGTGAAATCGTTCCTTGCCGCGCAAACGGCGTCACCTCCGCCTTCGCTATGCTTTGTTCTCCTTGTCGCTTTCACCTGGCGCGGTGAGCGACTTCTCCCATTCGTCCAACAGGTTGTTGGCCGTTCTCTTCAGATTGCTCGGCGACAGCTTATTCACCACGCTGGGAAGCAGCTCCTCCAATTTCGGAGACAACAGCGCGAGCTCCTTTGCCGACGTTGGCAGTTTTCTGCACGCAGCCTGTTAGCAAAAGCATCGACCATGTTTCACCCCTGCCGAAGCACTTACACAGGCGTCGCGTTCTCTTCTCCAACTTCCAGGATCGGGCCAATGTCATCCCGGCCCGCGCTGTTCATCGTCGACCCGCTCCACCGCGGGGACTTGGCCGGTGTTGACGAGTCCCAGTTGGCCCAGTCGCTGTCGTCCAGCGAGTCGAAGCCCAGCGGCGTCAAGGAATAGTGCTTGCTCTTCGTCGTGCTTAGCTTCTCCAACGACCGTGTTCGGTTTCTGCTGGCAGGCGTTGGGGTCGACGTCATCAAGCTGCAAGGATCCGATGTAGGCTTCCCCCTCGGTCGCACCGGTGACCCTGACCGAGACATTCGCCCATCGTCCGACGGCCTCCGACCGGACGCAGCGACGATGCGATCCCGCTGTCCCGTGATCGGCTCATCCCCCACGGTAATCTGCCGAATATCCTCGACGAACGCTTGAAGTCCTAGCCTAAAGTCTTCGACGAACTGAGGCACGGCCGGTGAGCTTCGAGCGGACCGTGGCTGCCACGATGCCCGTTTCAGCAGAGCCGGATTGCTGAACTGGTCCGGCCGGCGATGTACCGGCAGACGCCTCACGTCGCTCGGGCCCGCATCCTCGTGAACGGAAAACTCGGCGCTCGTGCTCGCGGGCGAGAGGAGAGACAGCGTTCTCGTGTGCCCCCCACGCATCACCCTGCGCCGGTTTTGTGTCGGTGTGCCGTGGGCCTGGCCCTGGAGCAGCATCTTTCTGCGGTCCATTTCCACGCTTCGCCGCGACGCGACGGGGTCATCCACGACGGCGAAGGGGGTACCGTCCCTGTCCGGCTCGACCTGCTGGCCGCCAGATTTCTTTTGGTACGCCTCCTTGGAGGCCCACTGCTTCTTCAGCGAGACCAGATGTGCTTCCGCCCGGGCCAATTCCTCCCGTATCTCCAGCACTCGACGCTCCTGAGCGGCAATTGCTATTATAAACTCGTTGGCATCAGTGGGTGAGCTCGCGGCGGGCTTCTCGGGGGCTCTCATGGGCATCGACGTGGCGGCGGCCGTCGACATGGAGGCCGGCCGGGACGGGTCGCTTGTCGGCGGAGCAATCGGTAGGGTAAGAGAGAGACGGTTGGTGATGCGGGACGAGGTAGAGTCGGACCGGGACAGTTGAGTGCTGGGACCGATGTCTTTAGAAGAGGAAGGCGGCGGCGGCGGCGGCGGCTGCTGCTGTGAAATCATGCTTGCGTCGATGCCGCTGACGCTGCCGCGGCTTTGTTGTGATATTCCGCTCGCTTCCAACGCCATCCCATGGGCCTTCCCTGGGACGGTGGCCGGCGTGATGGTTGTACTGGTGGTGGTGGGAGTGGGAATGGCAACGACAATCGACTCGGCGGCAGTGCGGTCGGCACCCGGATACCGACGGCGGACCTCCTGCTGCGAGGCCATGCGAGTTTCGAGTTTCTGAAGCGAATGACTGCTGCTGCCGCTGGGCGTAAAGCGGCGGCGCTTTTGAGCGAGCAAACGAGTGGATGGAGCCCTGATGGTGCTGCGACGCCGCAGGCGGGCGCGGGCGACAGGTGCTCGGTAGTGGACCAGTGTCAAATAATCAAAATAGTCATGAGACTGAAATAGGGAGCGGCAACGGTCAACAGCGCAGAGTCGCAAGAGAGAAGCCGTCATGAGGGGAGGGTGTGGAAACGCGGCCGTCGCTGGTGCTTTCTCTCAACGCAGCAACCCCCCACGTTTGCGGTACCACTGGAAGGGTCTTCTCAGCGACTGGGGGCCGACATTTGGTTGCGGCCTGCAGGGGAGGGCGACGCGGAGAGGAGGGGTGGCGATGGCAGTTGAGGTGGATAAACAATAAGATTTAGAGGCGCGCCGCGAGTCGAGGGTGGAGGAGAGCGCTGAAAGTACCAGCTGGAGGTACTGCTGGCGTGCAGTAAGTTGGCACTCCACAGAGAGGAGCCGATGCAATTGCAGCCCAACGCAACAACGTCAGGAAGCAGGACGCGATCGACGATGGTGTTGAAGCCACGAGAACGTCTGGCAGTCGTGCATGGAACGAGCCTACGTGCACTAGTATGAAGAGTGGCGGTCGTTTGGATCTTGTCTCGCCTTTTGTTGTGCGGAGGCGAGGGGACCGTCGGCTGCTTGCCTGTCTCAAAGTTGGGTCAATGCGTGGTGTGGTTTGTTTACTTTGCACCAACGGTTCCCCATATGCCCAAAGGCGGCTTGCCAGGCCCGCTAGAGCGTTATACGTACAGTAATTACTACTAGGTACTTACTTGCAAGTACTGTAGGTACCTACTTGCAAGTAGCCCGTACCGAGTGCATGCCCATTCATGCTGTGAATACAGTACCTGTACTCCGTAGGTGTACGTATACAAAACGCTCTCTTACTTGTAAAAGTAAGTGTTGTGTTCTACATGGTGTGCCTACCAAGGTACCTACCTCGCGTTGGGCAAACATGGAAATATTGCTTGTTGGTATTCCAGTACAATATCTACCTATGTTCCATACATGGACATGTACGAGTAATGGGTGGCAAGTAATAGGTGGTACTGTACATGTAGGTAGGTGTACTTTACAAACTGTACTTGTACGGACCACTCCGTACTGGTATGTAAGTATTGTACTCCGTACTTACAATGTATTATCATCGTACGGAGTAATACGGAGTACGGAGTACAGGAAGCGGTAAATGGGCTCCCCCAGGGGTGGGTGGCTCCTGCCAGATGCGAGCTCTACATAACTGTACACTGCAGCAACCAGCTGTCCGTCGCACCTCACCGTTGTCGGCTCCGGCGCCGCGTTCGGTTCCACTTGCCTGTCTTCTGAGATGGATACTCCAATTTCCGACCCAAACCAGGGGCCAATCACACCTCAATTATCGCTATTCTGGCATTCGGGACCTGCATGAAAAGACCATGGGGCCTCGCACGTGGAAACATTGGAGCGCCATGTTCGGAGTAGTATTGTATTAAGTACACCTAATTGTACTTATTACTTGTACATCGCTCCGTACTGTACTCCGTAGGTGTACAGTATATGCAGGTACCAAGTACAGAGTACAGTACAGTAAGTGTGTTTGCTTGCAAGGACTTAAGTACTTATTGTACGAAACATCGGCACGAATGGAGTACATGTACAACAAATGTGTACATGTATGTACCCTGTACTCCGTACTCTGTGCTCCGTATTGCATACACGAGTCCACGTGCGGGTTCGTTACCTAGGCAGCGACGACAAAAGCAAGTAATCGCAGCCTTCATTGGAAGGATCTGAAACAGTAAGACGAGGACTAATTATATATGTATTCTTGCTACTCCGTACTCCGTACAGGCGGTGTACCTGTAGATTCGAGAAAAGAAGAATTGGTCACGGCTTCCAATTCCGTCATCGGTGCCTTCCTAGGTTTGCTGCCCCTTGCCTCAATGCCCTTGTGCTAAGCGAGCGTAGTAGGTGTTTTAGGCAGGTCCTGACAAGTCTTAGTGTTCTTGCTCAAGTACTATCTTGAACACACACACTAAGCACGAAGCACAGTTAAGTGCTTTTCGTACTGCAAGTACTTAATATTCATGCTTCAGAAAACTAAACGTGCTCCGTAAGTACTTTGGACTTACTTCTACATGTAAATGAAAGTACTGTAAGTACGCTTGCTGAGTACGCGTACTGTTCATTACGTGTACAGTATACATGTACAAGAACAGAGTACTGTGAAAATGTACTGTACAGTACTGTAGTTGTACTCCGTACCAAGTCAAGTAAGTACTGTACTGTAGTTGTACTCCGTACCAAGTCAAGTAAGTACTGTACTTCAATTGGCAGGTGCCAAGTCGGGAAGTCGTGCGTGCGTAGCCCATGTGACTTCCCGTCAACGTCGCGTCCGTCAGCTCTCCAACCAGCCCTCCGAACGCGATCCACTCCTCAACAGAGGTGGAGCTTCAGCTTCAAGCACCACCATCGCCGGGCTACTTAGTTGTACTTGTATAGAGTGACTGGCCTGTACTGCCGAGGCCTTCTATCTGCAATCGAGCTGACCTTCCTGCCTTCTCCCTCCCTCGCTTGTAGATGCGAACATCATCAGCAATTGAAAATGGTATCAATGGCATAGCGGGGTTCGCTCTCCCGGATATCATCCTGTCGGCGCCCCCCCCCCGGTATTCACGACATTCAGTGCAGCCTTTCCCCTCAAGGGGTGATGCCTATCCCGTTCGCACTCGTCTGCGACCTGCTGGACGAGTGCCATCGGCTCCGCCTGGCCCAAAAACCAAACGCAAAGGTGGTGGCCGATTGGTTTGTGAATCACCGGAGCCTCATCGATGCCCAGGACGCTGATCTGGCGGCACTGTTATCGACGTTGCTACCGGAGAAGAGAACCGACCGCGTCTATTGCATACGCGATGCTAGCCTCGAAAGGATTGTAGGTCGGGCCTTGATGCTCGGCGCATCTCGATTGGCAGAGCTTGCCAGGTACAAGCAGCCAGGCCTGGGTCTGGATCTCGCCGACTGCACCGAGCGGATTCTGACCGTCACAGTTAGCCGACCACTCCATCTTCTCGAATGCCTCCGTGCTGACTACCCTTTCTCAGCCGAACCCTTCGTACAGCGCGAAGCACCAGGTCTCCGTCGAAGAACTTGATGAAACCCTGCACGGTTTGGCATCAAGGATCAAGTGGAGCTCTCCCGCTATCCGGAGCTCGCATGCCTCCTTTTCCTCGCGAGACCGGACCGATCTGGAAGGCGTCTACCGCCGGCTCAGTGCTAGGGAGGCAAAGTGGTTCACTCGGCTCATTCTGAAAGACTACCAACCGGTGATTTTGGATTCGAATCTAGTATATCGTTCTTGCCATCCTGTACTTCCTTCGATACTGAGGATACATGACGATTTTGCAACAGCCATTCATGTCATCCAAGACGCCAAGGGGAAGCTCGCAAATTCTGTGTGCCCGGTGCCGCTCACCAACAGCATGCTAGCGTCTGTCAGCCCTCGGCTAGGGATAAAAGTAGGCAGACAGAATTGGTTCAAAGCTCGAAGCATAAAACATTGCGTCAGCTTGGGCCATGGCCACATGTCTGTCGAAAAGAAATTGGACGGAGAGTACTGTCAAATTCATGTCAACGTCACCTCGCGGCCGCCGAGCATTCAAATCTTTTCCAAAAGTGGAAAGGACAGCACGGAGGACAGGCAGGCTCTGCGAGGGTACGCCGGTGAACCGTCAACCTGATGCGAGATTCGGCTGACCCATCTCTCAGGGCAATCATCAGATCGCTCAAACTCGGTACATCAGCGTCAGAAGTTCATGTCAATTGCATTCTAGAGGGAGAGTTGGTTGTGTATAGTGACTTGGTACGTATGCCCAAACGACCATGCTGAGTGTCTGATGGTTGACTTGAGTAGGAAAATAAAATACTCCCATTTCATAAGATCAGGAATCACGTCACTCGCCGAGGCCGCTTTATGAATACCGAGGATGATACCCCGTAAGTTGCTACCGCCGCGTTCGTTGAACCCAAATGCTGACAGGAAAGTCCTAAACCGTACGAATGCCTCATGGTCGTGTATTATGACATTCTAATGCTCGACAATAAATCACTACTCAACGTCCGCCACTCGGAACGGTTCAGGCTGCTTCGGCAAATTATTTACAGCGAGAAAGGCCGTTCTGAGCTTGTTCCAAGGCGGATTATTGATTTTGGACATGCGAGCGCCATGTCGGACCTACGCCATGCCTTTTCTACCGTCATCATGGAAAAGGGTGAAGGGTTGGTGCTGAAGCCAGATGATCCCTACTTCAACTTCGCCGGCGGTACCAATCGATTCGGGGGGCTTTGCATAAAGTTGAAAAAAGAGTACATTGGCCGTTACGGTGACGCTGGAGACTTTGCCGTCATTGGCGCTGGCTTTAATGCCACCAAGGCAAAAACCTACGGCATCGAAAACTTGAAATGGACTCATTTTTTTGTCGGCTGCCTGGAGAACAAGGAAGAACTTCAGAGATGGAACACGACGCCAAAGTTTACAGTGGTCACCGTCGTGGAGCTCAATGAGGCACAGCTGAGGACACTCATTCGCTTTAGCAATCCCATACCCGTGGAGCTCGACGAGGACACCGCGGCCAACCTGACCGTCCCCAAGGGGCTGGAGACAACCACTCCCCTATCCGTTGTCTTTCAAAACCCCCCTATTTTTGACATGAGGTGCTTTAGCTTCGATCGGCCAGGAAATATGGGCTTTTGGACTCTACGTTTCCCGAGCGTGTCGAAGATTCATTCGGACCGCGACCTGTTTGATACAGTCACCTTCACAGAGCTCCAAGAAATGGCAAAGGAAGCAACCACATTATCCGAGTTGGAAGACAGCCAAGAGAATCTTGCATGGATTGCTAAGCTAGAACGGGCAGATCCGAGAGGACAGGGAGCTGATGCGGTCAGTCAACTAACTGCCAGCACGATGCCAACTCCGTCTCCTGCGGGCCCGCGGCAGGATCCTTTCCGGCCAGACCTGCGAGCGTCACCGATGGCGGTCGAGTTTCTAGGGCGAGCCTGTGACGCCCCAGGAAGGACGATGACTCCCCTGCAAGGATCGAACGTGTCGGCAGTGCCTCCCATCGATCTCATTCCTCCGAATTCAGCTTCATTGCCATCAGCAGAAGCTACAAGGAACGACGATGCCGGCCTCCCAGAAAAACGTGCCCTTTCGCCTGGCTTTGTCGATGCACCTCCTAGAAAGCGGCGACGATCAAATTCTTTCTCGGCATGTTCTGCTGAGGTTCCGGCTCGCACACCGCTGGCAGCTATTGATGGTAATTCATCTGAGCAACCAGTCACACAGTGCACCTCAGTCTCTGCCACGCCCCAACGGCCAGGCGAACACGCAATGTGTGCCCGTCGAGGATTGTCATTGGTAGATGACAACCATGTCGCTTCAAAGTTTGACAGCACGGAGTCTCAGCAGGCGCCAACATCGTCTGTGGGTTCGAGAGAAAATTCGATCGAGAGGCCGGGCCCGATGAACGCTGAGGAGCACATCAAGACAGCGAGTTTGGATCCTAGTCCGGCAAGTTCGTGTTCATACGCTGGCATTGGGTGCCGCCTTGCTGGGTCCGTTGTTCTTTTGTCCTCCAAACAGACCATCATTCAGTGTGCGGAGCCTGTCGCACTGTTGAAAGCCCACGGGGTTTTCGATACAGCCGTGTGCGCGCACGAGTGGCTCAAATCTCAGGATCAAAAGAGGGCGCGTGCAAGCGATTATAAAGGTCGAAACATGATTCTCCTTGTGGAGAGCGTGGACCAAGCATCCGAGACGAAACAGTTGCTTGAAAAACTGGAAGCGGCTCGAGCCATACTCGTGGAGTCGGAGCAAGGGTGGATTTCCGTTTATGACTGGCGCTTCTTGCGGGGTCTGACCATGTTGGAGGACAGTAGCATTCTGAGAAAGTACTACGATGGATTTAGCGACCCTTCACGACGATGGTATTGCGGCATGGTCTGACAGCGCGACTAAGTACTCTTTTTGTTCACCACGGCAAGCTTTCCAGCGAGTTTTGTATCAAGATTCGAAACTAGTTCGAAAGGAAAGAAAGGTCCGTCACTGAGAAGATTCCTCCTGCTTGTCATCATACAAGGTCCCGTAGCTTTCTTTCAGCCTCATCAAGAGATGTGCATCCGCAGTCATGACCTTCCTTTCGGCATATGGGTTGACGTCTGGTGTATCATCAACAGGTATGTAGTTCTTGACCCGTTCACTTGGCACAGGCTCCAAGCGTGCCGAGCCCACGGGGTGGCAGAAGTAGGCGATCGAGTATCTCGGCCCGGAGTTCGACTCTCCCACCGCGACCTTCTCCCCGGCGGTTGGAAAGACGACCCTATGAACTGTACTTCTGAATAGTCCGTTGGTCCAGTAGGAGAGCAAGTCACCGATGTTGACCAGAATGGGCGGGCTCGGATCCTTGTCGGTTCCGGGAGGACAAACAGGCACAGGTGCCCAGGAGTTGTCTTTTTTGAGAATCTCAAGGCCGGCCTGGCCCTTGAGGCGGAAGAGCAGCGTGATGGAGCCATAGTCGGAGTGGGCGCCGGCGCGGACGTCGTCGGCGTCATGAGAGACAGATTCCGGGGCCGGGTAGCGGAGGAAGCGAAGAACGGAGCCTGAAGAGGAGGAGTCGATGGCAACAGGGTGAACGCGGGAGAAAAAGTCGCCGACCTGAAAGAGCTGGTCAGCGAGGGAGGAGGAGGAGGCGGAGGAGGAGGCGGAGGAGGAGGCGGAGGAGGAGGAACAGGGTGGTGGGACGAGGGAGGCGCACATTCAGACCCTGTCCGAGGAGTTGGAGGATTTTGTGGCACAGCACGCGGCAGGAGGTTGAAAAGGCAGCGAGGCGTGCCTCATCGGGGACAATGGCGGGTGGCAGGGGTTGCTGACTTTTGTCGTCGACGAATTCTCCAAAGTTAAAGGCCCTCCGACATTTCAGCCAGGGACGGCCCTGCTCCGTCCAACACAGCAAGGCTGGGTCTCACTCTTTAAAATCACCGACCTATGACAAGATAAGCTGGGCGGCGGTGTAAAGAGGAGATTGCGGTGGCGATGGCGTACCCGTTGGTGCTTGGGATCAAGAGTCTCGGAGTGCATGCTGGACCAGCCACGGTTGTTCTGCTGGATGGAGCACTTCTGCTTTTCCTCTACTGGCGACTCGAATAGCATCTTTGACTACGGGTCGAAGGGCATTGATAAGCCATTTGCGTCCTGGGGCGTGTACGAGTCGGCATGCAAGAGTCTGTATCGTGACATACCAGTGAGAAGGCCTCGTCGACGCTCGCCGGCGTGATGTCGGCACCGACGTTCCTGATATAGATGAAACCATGGTCCTCGGCGGCGGCCACGAGCTTCCGGGACACATCTATCTCGTTGCCGGCGAGGTCTATGAGGGGGATCTCCGCGACTGCAGCTGCAGCCATGGCTCTTTGACGTCTGGGGTTGGCTCTCTGCGTGGTGTTGGCGCTGAGTTGGAGGCGGTGGGGGGGCAACGCAGGTGGGGTTTGGCCGTTGATGACCGAGGGAGGACGAGGGACGAAGAGCGAGCTCCAAGGTAGCACTCGAACGAACGAGTACATCAGCTTGTATAGTGCATGACTGGACTTGGCCGTCATCATCCATACAGTAATGCTGGTAGGGTCGAGGAGACGTAGTGGTAGTATTCTCCTCCATGCATTGCATTGCATTGCACTGCGCCTGCGTATTCTGCCACTGTCGCTGGCGCCTGTTGCCCGCTGCGAATGCCGAGTCACGGCCCAAGAGACGACCAGATTTTCTCATCACCTGCGAATGCCGCCTTGTGGTGAGGAACAATGTTTCACCTTTGACAATGTTCACATGGCAAACATGTACGTTTTGTTTCCCGTCGCGCCGCTGTCCATCATGTCGCGCAGCATCCGTAATGCTCCGTACGGTGGTTTACTTGTACTTGGGACGAATGGCGAGTTGACTGCTGCAGCGTTTGTCGAGGCACAGCCACAGCACCCACAGTTTGGCTACCTGCTTGAAAGCTGATAATATGAAGCTACAGTACGAATTAGGCACATATTAATGCTTACTCATCTGTACTCCGTACTGTAGCTGCGTACCTTATCATTTGTAGCTGCCTAAGTGAAGTTACCTTGCCAAGTACATGTACTTGGATGTACTGTAAGTAAGCTCAACCGGGCCAGCCACAGCTCACAGTGTGGCGCCCTTGCAATGCAGTGCTCCCCTCCAAACACTCTGTACGGAGTACTGTACATGCCTGTACTTGTAATACTGCAAGTACTTACTCCGTATACAACTACTTACTTACTCCAAACTGTAGTTAGGTGTACCATGTACTTACTTGCTGCAAGTGCGGGTGAACTCTCTCGCAGGTCGCGCCTGCTTAAGCTACCCCCCCCCCCCCCCAGCACGAACGGCACTAGCAGGTACAGAGCACTTGTACCTCGACTGTTCAACTGATGCTGGGGGAAGGAGCCTGGAGCGAAGTCAATCGGCAACAAACACCCGTCCACCCCCAGTCGACTGCAACTTTCTTTTATTCCAGCTTGCCCCGAGGCTTTTTGGGGGCTTTGGTATTCCAGACACCCTGCTGCCGACGCAACCTCTCCATTCTCTTCAGCGATCCCATCGTTGCTCCCTAATCGCTTCGAGCCAGCAAACGACCCGACGCGCTCGCCTCTGCAAAGTCACCCGGATTCCGTTGGCCACCTATTCTATTCCTCTGGGGGAGGTGGGAGAAGCGGCATAGTTCCCAAGCACCCAGCTTCTGCCCGGCGGCAATACCTCGAACAAGAGCAAGGAACGCCGGCGCCCGGATCGCCGACAGTTTGGTCAAAGATGCCTTGTGAGTCCCTCCTGTTTCTTACTCTGTCCTCGCCAGCTGGCGGCCATGAACTCGACGCTCCCCGCTCCTTCGGTCTCGCGTGGAGAAGCGGCGGAACCTCGACGGTCTTCCCTCCATCGACACAGTCCCCGGCATGCTCTCGTTCTTCTCCATCATCCGACGGGAGCTGTCGACAACGGGTCGAGGACCCCGATCACTGCTCGTCCAAGCCGACGACATCCCCTCTCGACTCGGATATACACCGTACGCGAGCGACGACCGTACGACGCATGCCGCCCGTCGCCCGCCATCCGCCCATTGCCCGCCTTGTTGGCATGGTTTTCAGGCTAACCGCTCGCCGTCATAGTCCTCGTGGAAGATTCCTGGCTCAACAGCCAGGCTACGTATGCCAGCCCCTACGCTCTCCCACCGCCGTCCTCGCGACGTGGACGCTTTCGCTGACACCGAGGGATCCCGCAGAACGTCTGACATTGCCGAGCTCGACGGTTGCGCCGTTGCCATCGACGCGACGTACTGGCTCAACCTCATCCTCGACACCCCGCCCGCCCATGAACCGCTGCTTTCCGCCCTCGGCGGCCTCACCGGCATCGAAGCTCACATCAACGAGAACCTAGACCAGTGGGAGAAGAACCGCATCGTGCCCTTCTTCATCTTTGACGGGCAGTCAGTCGCCGGTCAGGACCAAGTGTCGCTTGCCCGTCGCCGAGCGGCCAACAAGAAGACGGACGAGGCATGGGCTCTGTACTCGCAGTCGCAAGCTGAGCAGGCCGTCGCTACTTTCGGTGCCAATCCTGGTGAGACCCTTTTCCCATTCGTCTGATTCGTCTGCCACGCCCGCCTGCTGACCCCGTGCTGCAGGCGCCTTCTGTGTTCGGAACCTCTTTCCCCTGCTCCTGAGCATCCTCAAGCACCGCCGCCTGCACTTCCTGGTTCCTCCCTACAATGCCTGCGCTCAGGTGTGTTCTCTTGTCCCGCCGCGGCAGCAGCGAAGCTTGGCTCTAACGGGTTGCAGCTGGCCTATTTCGAGCTGATCGACTCCGACCAATGCGCTGGTGTCATGGGTCCCCAGGATCTCCTGCTGTATCCCATCAAGGATTCCGTCATTCGAAGCTTCGACTGGGAGGCCAAGACGGTTACCGCCCTCTCCAAGAAGAAGGCGATGCGTACGCTGGGCGCCGACGAGGCCATGTTCATTGACGCCCTGCTCATGAGCGGCACCTCATTTCTCCCGCCCTTCCCCCCCCTTCTGGACCCGTCCATCTACCAGAACTCCTTCACAATCATGGACGCCATGAACATGTTGCGGACTTCGGACAAGTCCGTGGCCACCATCGTCACCTCCTTCAACGAAACAGTCCAGGCGCAGGACCCCAACTGGCTCGACAAGTATCGCAAGGCTCGCATGGCCGTCCACCATTTCATCTACATTGCAGAAAATGGCGAGGTCCGCCTCAATGACTTTGACCGGCTGACCAAGGACAATCACGAGTACCTTGGTCTCCAGCTTCCGGCCGAGCTATTTCACTACCTCAACACGGGTCTCATTGGCGCCCGGAACCTGAACTGCATAACGCACGGCCAGGCTGTGGTCCAGCCGACGCTGTACGGCGGCGTGTCCAGTGAGTACAAGAAGCTCGTCACCGAAAAGATACTACCCCTCAAGGAGCAGGCTCTCAGTCTCATTATCCCCCGGGTCCATCGGGGCATCGGGCACAAGGACATCGTCATGCGCGTATGGTATGACCCCAAGTTTGCCCAGACGATCAACTATCGGACGACCCAGCCGCCGCCCTCGCAGAAGGTGGCCACCTGGGACGTGAAGGAGAGCGACCTTCGCAGATTCTTCCCCGCCGACTTTGCCGGTCCCGTTTCCTTGGAAGTCTTGGCCTTGGCCAGCTCCGACTTTGCCGAGCTGACGATTGCCAAGGAGAGGTTCGTCAAGGGCATCGACAGCATGGAGATGGTCACCTCGGTTGCCATCTGGCGTTATCTTCACCTCCGAGGCTACGTCAACGATGATCACAAGCTCACGAAATGGGGAAACGCGATGGCCACCACTCTATTGGCACTGAAAGATGCCGACGAAAACCGCGCCGTGCCCGGTGTCGACGAAGCGGCCCTCCTCGCCTTTGAGCTGATACGGTTGGGCGTGCTCAACGCACATGCCCGTGACGATGTGCCAGGCATGCCACACAACGGCACCGACGAGGACAAACTGAGCTTGACCCTGATCAGCCAGTGTGCCACACTTCTGAAGCTTCGCCACCAGGTCTACGGCTACACAGGTCCTCTTAACAAGAGCCTGCTGGCGTTCCGCGCTCTGTCGTCGACGGTGCGGGAGGCTGAGCGAGATTTGATTGAAGCCATCGTCGCGTCGATGTTTATGTACGGGCAATGCAAGCGGGAGAGGGACGACTATTTGGAGATCAGCCAGAGGTATGTGCCCCCCAACAATGCGATGCGCCGCGAGCTAACGAAAAGACAAAGACTTCCCTTCCTCCACGAGCCCGACATCGGCCTGGGAATCGCCATACGAACATTCTTCGACGACGACGAGGCGGGCGACAGCAAGAAACAGCGGGCGGACAGGCTGAGAGAGTTTCCACGGACCTACGTCCCCTTTGCCGAGGCGCTCTCGGACGACTTCCGCTTGTGCGTCGACTTTTTCAGTGCCCTCAACCAGGGTCTTCAAACTCTGGACATCAAGGAGTTGCAGGAGACGGACAAGGCGGCGTGGGCCAAGGCTCAGGCGTACCTGGACGCGAGGCCCTTCTGAGAACGATGAGGCGCGAGGCGAAGTCACAGAATTGGCGGAACGCCGAGCGGGTGGCCGGAAAAGCATCAGCCATGTTTGGAACAACTGTTTTCGAGGACCACATCGGTCGTATTGGCAGGCGGCGCATCGATGTCTACGAGGATCAGCAGCTGCAGCTGCAGCAAGTTATTGGAGAGATTCAAAATTCTGGCAGTGGATAGCATGGAAGAATTGGGTGTCGGGGTGTGGTGGCCCCGCGGACAGGGGACCCAATGCGAGGCCTCTGAACTGGCCTGGATGCCATTTTGTATGCTAATGTCGATGGTCGATCCAGGACGCCGGCATGGCTCCAAGTAAGCATCGAGTAACTGGAGGGTTGTGGCCGGTGACGACAGGCTGGCTTACATCGTTTGCCACGTCATGTAGAAGATACCAAATCCCTCGCGTTTCTTTGCCCTCGAGTGATGGCCAACTGTAGTAGCGACCTTGTAGTTCCTTGGCATCGGTCTCCACGAGACAAAGCTGTTGACGAGCGTCTCAACACCGTTTCAGAATACGGAGAACTCAGGCTTGACACAGCGTGAATGGCAGCGCGTATTGACGGGTATGAAGCAATCGCAGACGGCCAGTCATGTTTGCGGCGTGAAACTTCGAACGTGGCTCCCGTTCGCTAGCGTGCAGTCTGAGAGCTCTATCCTGTCGCTTGGTATGACAGCATACGACTGTGTCTCTATAGGCCAGTTGGAATTGGGTTTTGTGAATATTGTATCTAGGAAAGACATGATAAGAAAACATTCGGGTTAGTGCTATCAAGGGACCGACATGGCTGGGCCCGTGTGATGACTATTCCTTCCGTTCCGCGACGTAGCCAATGGCTCACGACAGCTTGAGCTTCCCACAGCACGACTTGTGCTCGTTGCGTCCAGCGGCATAGAAACGCAAAAACTGTCGCCATCTTCATGAGTAGAGGGGAGAAGATAACAAATCACGAGAAATGAAGGCAAGATGGAACCCCAACGGCTCGTACTACGTGACGGTCACAACCATCGGCCCGGCAAGAATCAAGTCATCCTTAAGGACTCCGTCTAAAGGTGCCTCCTTTGTCAACGACAGGTACGACACTCCGGCGACGCTCGGCACGACACAGTTCCGGCCGTCGGTAAGGGGAGTGAACATGGTACCTCCAGGAGAAACGCCTCCAGAGGTAAAGGCACAAAATTTGGCCTCGGCAGTGTTGGCGGCCGTGACCGAGATCGTGGAGCCGACTTGGGCGGGTCCGGGGCTATCCATGGAGAGCGCAGGGAAAGGCTGAATGACCAGGTTGGACCCCTGAGGACACTCCTTGATGAAGGGTGCTGCAAGGGTGAAGACGGAACGAGGGTTCAGGGGTGCGTCGAAGGCCTGCGGGATGGCGCTGGTGCCGGAGAAGATGCGGATGGCGGACTGATGGCGACTTTCGATGGTAACGATGGAGGCAGCTGTGGTGAGAATGCCCTTGTCGGAAACCAGTGGTGCAGCGCCGAGATAGGCTGAGACGCCAACGTTCTCGAGCACAGCAGCGGTGGCAACCATGCTCTTGGCATCCGTCAGGTTGAAGTTGTACGTGCACGGCTGGACGGGTTGGATGCCGGCCTGGGCGACAGCCGACTGCAGGAGACCGACATGCTGCTCCTCCGTCTTGCCAATGGACTTGAGGTCGGATATCGCTCGCTCGTTGAGACCAAGGGCAGCGAACTCGGCGTCCGGGAACTTGGCGAAGCCCTCCCTATAGAAGGACGACTCGAGGTTTTCCAACGTCAGGGCACTTCCACACTGTCAGCACTGACTATTCAAGAAATGGCCCGGCCAAAAGGCAGGGGAGCTTACAACTGCAAAATGCCCACATCGCTGAGCCCCTGCTTCTCAGCGGCAGCGTTTTGCCGTACGGCAAGGCTGTGATACTTGAGCCGTCTCGCAGACACCCTCTGCACTGGCGGCAGGGCGTATGCGGACGCCATTAGGGCCGTGACGACCACCGTCTTGAGCGAGGCCATGTTGACAAACGTCTGCCTATTTTTCTTGTCGAGAAAATCCTGAGAGTACGACCCGCACGCCAACGTCGGAAGTTGCGATGCCTGATATTCCCGATATCGTTGGGAAGAGATGAGGAATGAGAAGGAAGCGGTGACCAGCGGCTCGTGTGCAAGGTATTGGCGTGACGGAGAAGGAAACTACTCGTTCGGTCAATATTGCAACCTCACACCCAGAGGAAGCGGTGTTGAAAAACGAAGGACGAGAACGATGGTTATAGATCCGAATGTCTGCTCCTGAGTCAAGCCTGGAGGATGAGGGAAGCTGCGGCCCTTTTGAGCTGCTGATGTGGTAGAGAGCCGAGAGCCAGCTTCATTCATGCGGCTGATCAAAGATCCGAGCGGCAACAAGACCCCGCCAGCAGGGTAGCAGAGCAGAATGCCAAACACGATACTTGACGTTCCCGGTCTCCCGGGTTACATAGCTGCACAGATGGCTTGCGACTCTTGGTGGCAAGCATGTGGCCCTTGTGGTCCCCGTAAGCACCTTGGAGGCGAGGACGCTGGCGCAGGAGGCAGTTGATTGCAGCGAGGAGAGGATTGAATTTCGGGCAAGTCGTGTCCGAAACTGTTCTGATACCGAGAGGGGAGGAAGGGGATGTAGGAGGGAGGGACTTCATGGGCAGCTTGGCTCTTCCCCGCCCATCCACAGGCATATGCCTGCTGCACTTTCCACCCAAATTCAACCTTCTCCTTTTCCACCTTCCGGCTCTTTTATGAGCAATGCTGCTATCCAGTACCCTTCCTGGTCTATCACCAGCCTGCCAACCTCCGCACTAGTAGGCATGGTGCAGACGTCAGAGGGTCCGAGCAGAGGTTGGCAGATGTCCATCCTACGTTGACGAGGTTCAGGCGCTTGGTGTCGCAAGCCATCGCTGAAGATTGCCCCATTTCGGTCGGCGTTCGACTGTTCTTCTGCCGCAAGAAACATCATCAGAATGTTCAACCTACCATTCAAGTGGCATAGGACTCACAATAAGATGATTGCCAATCATGATACCGATTACACATCCGACAAGTCTTCCCATGCCGCCATCGAGCCGAACGAAACATCAGCCAAGGCCCTATCGCGTCCATGAGGCGGAAAGAAAGAGACCACAACGGCATCCGCATCATTCGAGTCAGCTCCGCCGTATGATCGCCGCGTCAGCCACCGCCATTTTGTCCCATCCCCTTTCAACCTTGGACTCTTCCATGTCGCAAACATTCCCTATCATGCGTCGGCAGAATCTATCGCGTTGTTCTATTGTCCCACATCTCGCCTTCCTTCGTTCGCGTCCTCGAATCTGGGCGGCAAATCTGCTTCCCGGGCAGACGAAACTGGCCAGCTACGTGGAAGCATCTGCATCATGTTGTGCGCTGAAATTCCTGCTCCGTAGCCAAATGGGCTCATCAGCCACGTTCGTACAAGTCACGCAGTAAGTACTATACCACCGTACGACCACGGGCCATACGCCATCATGACTGGTACCCGCCCAGTGCATGCCGCCCAGTCGTTGCGATTTCACTCTCGGCACTTCAAATGTGTGCGACGTTGCTATTATCGCATGCTATTTTGTACCTTCTGTCATTCACATGTACTCGCTCCTCCGACTTCTTCGACATCTGCGCCAGTTCGGCATTAAAAATATATATCACAAATCTTCGGCAACCACCGGCCCTCTCCGTGACGTATCCTCCTTCAGTCAACGCAGCATGCAATCTTTGGCTGCCGGATCAAACCAAACTTCTAGCCATCGGTATTCGGCATCCACTACAGTGCGTAGGGGTTGAGAGATCGAATCGTCAGGCAACTGCATCCATCGTTAGCAACAAGCACGCTCGGCCCTGTCATCCATCCATGGCGTCACTTACGGTGGGCTCTTGCTGAGGTCCGTCTTCAGGATGATTGGCACGCGAGTCATCTCCGTCACATCCTGGACGTAGTCTCCGCCTTCCTCACGCAACTTGAACATTCTGAGGTACTTCTCCTTGTTGGTCATCCGCGCCTCGGCCGTGTCCGAAACGGGCACCTTCGAGTCCGAGTTGGTTCGCTGCATCATCGGCGCGCGCAAAGGCGATCCCGGAACGCTCTGCGTCGGCCGCTCGGCCAGCGAGGCCCCGGCCATGGCCTCCGTCACGTCCGACGTGTTGTCCTCGTCGTCGTCGAACAGGGCGTCGACGTCGTCCGTCGACATGGTGCCCGTCTCCGTCTGCTTGCGCGTCGCCTCCTCGCGCTCCGTCTTGGCCTTCTCGGCCTCCTGCGCGTGCCGGGCGGCCGCCATGGCGTTGTTCATTCTCTGCGACGTCGCCGCCTTGGGGCGCTCATCTTCCGGCACGTACGCCGAGCTCGGCACCCCCTTCTCCCAGTACAACTCGAGCACTCTCTTCTCCTTCCTGAACTCGGCCTTCTTGAGCGGCAGCTGGTCACAGTGCACCCGCTTCTCGAAGCCGAACTCGGGGATCAACACGTCAAAGGCCGACTCGTACACGCACAGCACGATGCCCTCCACGATGAGGTCGTCGTTGGCTTCCTGCCGCTTCTTGTCCAAGCTGCGGCAGGACTCGATGTGGATGCTCTGATCCTGCGCGTTGTGCGCCGAGTCCTTCTTGGTGTTGCACGACTCAACCGTCTTGACAAGGTTTTCCATGTCTTCCGTGAACTCGATGGTACCCTCCGACAGGACGACCTCGAGCTGGCGGTGCACGATCATGTCGGCGTAGCGGCGCGTAGGCGAAGTGAAGTGCGTGTAGACCGGCAGGTTGAGCGAGTAGTGCGGCCACAACGGCTTCGCAGTCTTGCTGGCGATGAAGTACTTGGCTCGCTGCATCGACTTGACCACGACCGTCTCCATGCCCTTGCGCAGGTCAGAGTCGTCCACCTTGAACAGGCTGTTCTGCAGAGCCCCGCTGCCGGAGACGTCCATGTCGTAGCCGAGGGCCGTCATGCGCTCGGCGAACGACTGCAGGCGGCGTGGGTTGGGAGGACCCTGGCGGCGGAGGAGAGCCTTCTCGGGAAGGCCCTCGGCAAGACGCTGCGCGACGTAGGCGTTTGCCTTTTGAGAGATTTCCTCCACGAGCTCCAGTGCGGGCGTCGAGTGGAAGATGTTGTCCTGCACCGGATTGTTCTCGTCGTCCAGCTGCTGCAGGAGCCGCAGGGGCGCGATCGGCTCACCGCCGGCGCCGAGACGGGCCTCGCGGAACTTCTGGGCAACGCCCTGGAGGATTTGAATCGTCTTGACCGGAACGGCTCCGTTGGAGAACGAGGACGGGTCGCCCAGGGCACTGTCGATGTCGGCCAGGGAAAGCTTGCCAGCGCTCTTGACGATGCTGCGGCCCACCCAGCTGTCGCCCTCGGCAACGGCTCCGCTGTGCGGGTTGACGTTGAACACGACGCTGACGGTCAATCGCTCCTGGTCGGGCGTCAGGGCGCAGATTTCGCCCGCCAGCTTCTGGGGCAGAAGGGCGGAGAATCGGTTGAGAAGCTGGACCGAAGTGCCGCGCTTCTTGGCCTCACGATCAACGAGGGAATTGGGCTTGACGAAATGCGCGACGTCTGGGACGTGGATGCCAATCTCGATCTTCCCATCCGAACGAGTCTTGATGTGAACGGCATTCCCAAGCTCGGCGCCGCCGTTGAAGTCGATCGTAAAGCACTTCTCCTCGCGGAAGTCTCGGCGAGCGGCAATGGCAGCCTCGTCCTCCTTGTCCAGCGACCAGTCCTGGAGACCGACGCTGCGAAGGACGGCCTCGGAGAACTCGTCCGACGAAAAGTTGTTGTCTCGCAGCAGAGCGTCCGTCTCGACCTTGAGGTCGCCCATGCGTCCAAGCTGCTCAACGAGAGTGCCGAAGGGGTGAAGCGAGGTGATGGGCCATCGCTTGATGCAGGCGACAAAGATGCGATCGGCGTAGTCCTGGTGCTTCTCGACGAAGTCACGAGGCGCCTGCTCCGTCGGGATGGCGATGAGCGGAACTCGCTTGTCGGTTGGCTTGAACCAAACAATCTTGGGCTTATCGTGCTGGCGACTGTCGTTCTGGCGGTTGTTTCCACCATCCCGGGCAGCCCTCTCGGCCTCCTGCTTTTCCTTGGTCGCCTGGCTGCTGGGACGCAGCAGGCCGAGGGTACCGGAAAACATTTGCCCGGCAACGCGCTCGATGACTGCGACGACATGTCCGGCGTACAGCGGCTTCGCCTCGTCGTTGATCTCCTCCTCCTCCACCAGGAGAAGGCTCTGGCCCTCGACCTCGACATCGTCATTCTTCTTCTGCGTAGGGCGCTGGCGAAGACTTCCGCGACGGCGAATGCCGCCTTCCGGAATGGTGCTGTCGTCGTTTTGACCAGAAGCATGGGCCCCCTGACTCGTCGAGTTCGATCGGGTGTCCGTGATATCCTTACGCTTCTTCTTCTCTTCCTTCTCTCGCTTCTGAGCCCAAACTTCATCCACGTTGAGGAGCTCTATGGCGACGAGGTCTCCCTCAAGTGCTCGGTTGCGATCCTTGCTGCCGCAGATAAAGATGTCTGCATCCAAAAGGCCGTCCTGCGTGGTGACGTACGCATCGCTGCGGTTCTTCTTGTTGACACGGAGGATGCCGGAGACAAGCTGCCCGTCCGCAAGGAGAGCGGGGAGAGACGCCTGCGGAAGATACGGGGTGAAGAGGGTCTTGCGCTGCTGCTGCTGCTGCTGGTTGCTGAGCTGGCCGCCGGCGTGCTGGGAGCTCTGGAGACCCTGGAATGGTTGGCCGTTCATCTGAGCCGCCTGGAGAGCCTGAAGCTGGCCAAGCTGCATGGGATTCATCTGCTGGCCATACATCTGGGGCATCATCATCTGTCCAGGAAGCTGCATGAGCGTGGACTGATTGGGACTGTACTGAAAGGCCCCGATCGACGACATGGACTGGTTGATGGAGCCGCGGGATCGGTGTCCGGGCTGGAAGGGCTGAGTCTGAGCAGAGCCGATCTGATCCTGATTCTGATTCGGGGCTCGCCAGTTGCCCTCGAAGCTTCGGGAGCCGGTACGGGAATGGGCGACGCCGCTAGCGCGACGTTGGAAGTCGCTGCTGCCGTCCATGCTCATGCGTAAGCCACCTCGGCCATTCACGGCCATGCTCTGGCTACGACCATGAATTCCGCGGCCACGGGTGGTCCCCTGCGCGACGGGGGCATCGGAGCTTGGCTGAGCGGCGGACGCCTTGGTACTGTCCTCATCGGCTTTATCGGACGATGCGGCCGGGCCGGGAAACTGGAAGCCAGTCGTCGTCCGCTTCTGCTGGGCAATCTCGGCCGCCTTCTTCGCATCGGCAAGAGCCAGAGAATGCCTTCGCTGGTGACCGGCACCGGCACCACCTCCACGGCCGCCTCGGCCGCCTGCATTCTCCCGGCCGTAGACGGGGATCTCAAAGTTGCCAAAGGTGGAGCCGGAAGCGCCCGACGAGGGAGCCGGGGGCGGTCCCATGCCCATGCTGGGCAGTGCCGACTGATTACGGCGATGTGATAGAGGCTGGGTTGGGGGGCCCATGGACACGTTTTGTTGCGGTATCTGGGCGGGAAACTGGAAGTTCTGACCAATGTTGCCCATGGGCTGCAAAGGACTGAAGGGCCCGTTGTGGGCCATGGGCTGCCCCGGGGGCATCATGCCCATGTTGACGTATTGCTGGTGCGTGGCCTGAATCTGCTGCTGCTGCTGCTGCAACAGTTCAATCTGCTGCTGGATAGCTAATTGTTCCACTGCGCGGGGGCGGGTCGGTTAGCGAACGGTACTGGAAGCTTCATTGCGTGGGAGGGAACGGTTCGGCTTGGCGAGCTGAGAGCAAGGGGTGGGTGAACAGGACAACAAGGTGCTTGAGCCGTCGATGGCAGGGGGCGACGACGACGGAATGGACTTACTTCCCGGGTTGGCAAACATGCTCATCAAAGGCGTCAGCTCCGAAGGGCTGCGTCGGTGAGCAATGTGCAGCCTGCGTCCAGTGGTCCCATGGACGGGTTGCTGCTGCGGCTGCGGCTGCTGCTGCTGGCCTTGTTGCTGGGGCGCCGCCGGCGTCTGTTGCGGCTGCTGCTGGTCCATGACGACGACGGGCAGTCAGGGAGGGAGGGGGAGGGAGAGAAAGGTGGCACGTCGGGTGCTGACGAATAATCGGACTGTCAGGTCAATTAACCCCGGGCCGGAGGAGGCGGGTGTGTTTGGTGATTCTGCTTGCGTGGTGACGATACGGTTGTTGGCTTAGAATCGGTGGCAGGCCTGAGCTCGATGGGACAGACTCTGCCAAAGGAGGGTGGGTGCGTCTGGTTGAGGCGGGCTCTGGAGGACCAAAGAGTGTGCGAAGGGCAAGAGTCGGATGACGGACCGTAAGAGAGAGGGCGATGGGGGATGGAAATATGGATGGATTGAGGGGTGGCGATGGGAGAGGGGAAGGAAGGTGGTGGGTGGTGGTGGTTTAGGTCGGTCCAGCTCCAGAGGGGGAAGCGTCGAGCTCACGGAGTGGATGGAGCCAGGTCAATAATGAGGGAAGGGTGACGGGTGCTGACCTGCTCGAACTGTCGGGGGAATCGCGGCGGGCCGGCCACTGGAGGGGGGGGGGGGGGCTTTAGGGTGGGCGTTAGGGTGGGAGGGAGGAGAGGAGGGGGGGGCGCTGCGGCGGCGGCGGACAAACCCCTGCGAAGGCAACAACTTGGGCAGGGGGTGAGGGGGGGGGGGCAAGGACACCAGAAGACTCGCTTTGGCGTATGGACAAACTCAGCGAGCAACAACGCGATTCATTCGATTCCTCGTGATCTCGAGACCCGATGCGACAACTCAGTCTCATAGCAGAGCGTACCCGTAGTAACGATTGATTCTGTTTCACCTCTTTGATCTTTCGCAAACTCGGTGACATTTGCGTTTGTGGGTTGATGCACTAACGACAGTTAAATATTACGACGGAGTACCCGGAAGTAGTTGTCGTACTAATACTCTACAGTACTGTACATGTACTTTCTGTGAAGCCAGCCCGAGCAGGACCTAATGCTTCGATGAGTACGGAGTAGGTAGGCAGTCCTGCCTCTAACCTTGCCTAGTAGCTAGCTATCCCACCACCAAGCTGGGCGACGGTGACGCAAACTGGACATTCTACTCCCAGAGCTTGTATGCAGCATCTACCTTGTCAGCCATTCGGCATCTGCTTTCGCACTACTGCAACGTACTACGTTTTCGCCAAGCCGATCCGGCACGAAGAGTCGGCAGCAAGTCCGAAACAGATGCGTGGATCGATAAGGTTGTTGTTTGAGCAGTAGGTGCCAGCGAGGCAAGTCCTGGGGTAATACTGGGAAAGGTAACGACCCGAATGCGTACCGCACAGCACAGCACAGGACCACGCAAGTACGTACCTGGTACCTACTAATAACTACTAGGCAGCTAGAGCTCCATGCAGCCGATACCTAGACCTAGGTAGCTCAGCGATTGATTTTCACCTTGCCGCGTAAGTAGCTGGGTACCCGCCGAAGGTTGGTAGGTATCTCGTCGTACCGCTCGTAGGTAGCGCTACACCAAGATTAAGATTCAGCAGCTAGCTCTTTCGCCACGGACGACGGTAGGATCGTTTTGGTCGTAAAGTACTGGGTCGGCCCTCGTACGTTGGCAGGATGAACAAGGCAAGGACGCTTACGGAGTGCTCCATACAGCTAGCAGGTGGTCCGTACTCCTCTAGCTCGGAACCTACTCGCAAGTAGCCGCGATATCGTCGTTGCGTTCCCTTGGCCGACAACCTTGGTGCTCGATCCTGTTAGCCCGGTGCCGCCGGCGCAAGCCACCGTCTCGTTGGAGTGTCGTCGAGGGATCCATACTTCCCGTGGTGAGTTCGAGGCCAGTTTGGCGCTACTGTTTAGTGCAAGTTCGGTGCCGTGTGGAGGGTTAGGCTATATGCAGATTGCGGATCGAATATTTGGGAGACGATACGATAGCAAGCTGGCCTGTTGGTGCCGGCATAGACGAGCTGCTATACCTTGGCCATTGCAGTATGCTGCGGAGACCGGAGTAAGTACGCGTACCACCACTAATACTCGTGATGTTCCGCTACCACTACGTACAGTACCGTACCTACTCCGTACTAGGTACTTAATTGTAGGTACCTTGGGTACTACTAGCCTGGCAGCTGGCAAGCATGTTCCTTGTACACCTGCATGTACACATTCGAGCTCCCTGGAGTAGGTACCGGGACCTGCTCGGCACCACGATTCAGCTGCGGGAGCCACCGAGAGACGAATGATGCTTACAGTGCAGTACTCCGTACAAGTGATACAAGAAGGTACCAGGTGGTTAGTAGTTGTAAGTACTAGGACCTAACTACTCCGTACTCGTTATTACCTGTACTTGCATGCATTCTTCGATGCAAATGCCGGTATTGGTACGAGTACGGGTACGGAGAGGTAGGTCTTGGTCACTAGGTGCATGCTGGACTAGTACTACTTGAGGTAACCGTGTGGTGACTTGGTGACGGCTTCGGCATTGGTACCCGATATTTTCTTGCCAAAATCTCTCCACACTTGAGCCGGGTCGAGGTGATGTATGAGAACGATGAGATGAACCGTAGGTGACGATCAATCGAACCACGGCAGCGAACTCGGATCAGCAGAGGTCATGGACATGAACCACCTGAACCGACCGATGTGCCGTGGACACAGCACAGGCTTCCTGGAGAGGTGGGAAATGGACGATGGGGTGGGGTGTCGAGCGTATCGACTTGGACAAGCTGTTGGGGCATGTACATAGAATCCGAGGTGCTTACCGGCCAAGAACGAACACGGGTCCGGTGCCGCATTGCCACCAAAGTACAGGTAAAATGCTCCGCCACCGTACGTGCCGGATGGACACGACGCCCTTCCATGAATCCATCATCATGCCTGCCTGACGTGGCATATTGCTTCCGCCCGGCTTCAAAATGACACACCATGCCTCCCTGGTACGTACCTACCAGGCTTGTCTGTACTCCGTACAGTACTCCGTACCTAAGTACGTATCTGCAACTACGGAGTAATATCTATCATATATCTATCCATCGAGGCTGGTGGCAGTGCGAAACCCCGCAGCTGCGGCGTCCGCACACGCCCTCCACCCCGTCGGCGCATCGAGCAGAGAACTGTACAACGTAACACTCACCAACTTTAACCACGTGTACTCCCTACGCAAGAGCTTACTGCACTTGCGATGCTTTTCGTCTGTATACAGATCATGTACACGTACAAGAATGTGTTCATGCCATGCAGTACTTGTGTACGTACACCGTAATTCGACCCGCCGCCAAGAGATGTGCACAGCAGCGCCCTATCGACAAGCTCCGCAAGCTTCGACATTCCAGGCTTTGCTCCCCATTCCCGATAATTATTCTGCTGCCGAGCGAATTTGGGTTTGCTCGGCACGGAAAACTGCTCGCAGATGGGCGAAACGCAGCATTTGCAGTACGAGAACAGAGTACGGGGTTGTTGCCAGTACGGCCATGAGCGCCCATGGACGTGCCTCGCCTGATGAGGCTCCGCCTGCAAAGCCTGCGTCGTGCACATGTACTTTTCGCCAACAGGACTACCTTGCGCCAACGTATCAAGTATTACAGCAATTTCCTGGCAGCAATCGGCTCCTAACGAACCTAGCAACCACGGCAACCCGTCGAAAGCAAAGACAGCTGGCTGCTTGCGGACAGAAAATCATCGCAACGCCTCGGTCGATTCAGTCGAAGGGGTTGGAAGTACCTAGCAAAGTAGCCTCTGTTGCTGTCGACTCCTTGACAACAAGTCACCAATTTGGCAGAAGCCACCTGGCCTTGGTACCTAGAAGGTAGACGATGCAGAACACCGTACTCCGTACTATGCAAGTAATTCGGACCAAGGCCTAAATCGACAACGCCCAATCGCGGTGACAGCTCTCTCGGGTTCAACTGTGGCAGCAGACGAAAACCAACCTCAGCCCAACGTTGGCGAGCGAGCGAGCGGCCGCTGCCACTGCCCAGGGCGAGCAGTGGCCGTGAGGACAGGCCGACTGGAGAATGGCTACTAGTATTCGACGTTTGCCCTATCATTCATGCCGTGTCGCGGGATCCTCCACCTCTATGCAGCAGAGACGAACGACACGGGGTTGATCTTGATGCGCATCAGGAAATTGCCAACGTGGCCGGCATAGGGCAATGTCTTGCCCGGTAACATCTTGTAGCTTCAACGATGGTGAACCATAGGTCGTTTCCCTTGCGCCGTTTCGCGGTCGACTGACTGACTGCGGTTCCAAAGGGCGCCTTCACACTATCGAGTGCTCCGTGCTTGGTTCAATGCAAAAGTCCCATATCCAGTATCCGGCACCATGTCAACTACGGAGTAATGCTCCGTACCTGTGTCTCATTTGTAAGTACAGTAAGTACTGTAATTACAGTACATGCTCCGCATACATGCAGTCATAAACTCCTTGGCATAAGTCTCATGAGACCCTGCCCCAATCGTTCGCCTGGCAAGCTTCCTATTATTTTCCTGCCCTATTCATCAACATTGCGCAAGCAAGGTCCGCCTTATACTTGCAGAATAATATAACATACTCCT
Source organism: Drechmeria coniospora (assembly GCF_001625195.1). Classification (NCBI taxonomy): domain Eukaryota; kingdom Fungi; phylum Ascomycota; class Sordariomycetes; order Hypocreales; family Ophiocordycipitaceae; genus Drechmeria; species Drechmeria coniospora. The sequence continues at coordinate 10,048,516 of NC_054389.1, read as the reverse complement.
CCGTAACACTTGTACTGTACAGTACTTGTACTTGCGTAGCTTGATGTCCGGGACTTCATTTTAGCGGTACCGGCCGAGATTGGTGCAGCCTGTACGGATTTTGGTGGTACGTACCGTGTTATATGACTGTACTTGTATGTACGCGGACTCTTAGTGCCACAATGCAGGTGCATTTCCACTGTTACTTGTACATGCGTAACGCAGCACAAGATGCTAATCCTCTCGGAGCCGCCGAGAGCATGCCGTGAACGACCAACCACCTATCATCCTACCGACGGGTTGTAGGGAAACGGGATCGACGACTCCTTACCTTTTTAATTCCCGCGACGGCATAATACCATTTGGATGTTCTGTTGTTATTCTGCATCGCCCTAGTCAACGAGCTACAAATGCTATCCCGACAGCGACTTGGCCAATTTTTTCGACGACGACCATCATCATGACGCGCTCCTCTCCGCTGAAGAGCGAGCTTCTCTCCAGCCCCGACCGTGGAAATCATTTGAGCTTCCTTTTCGAAGAAAGAAACACAGAGCTCAGCCACCGAGACGCGCTTGCCGCGGCCCAGGCAGAACACCAACGAGTCAGAGATGCAGCCCTCCGCGTGTACGAACTTCACGAGTTGCGAGAAGAGCACCAACGGATTCTCGACCAGGGGCGCAGGGAGGAGGAGAGGCTCAAGGCCGAGGCTCGGGTGGCGGAGGAGGTGAAAAGGCTCCAGATACTGAAGGCGAAGACGATACCAAAGCCTGCGCCGCCGCCGCCGCCGCAGCCAGCACCGGCAGCCCCGAAACCAGTTGAGCGTGTCCAGCCTCCGGGAGCTGTAGCGAAACCTCCCGAGACGACGACGCCGGATACGACGGCTCCCAAGTCGTCCGAGGTGAAGGCACAGCTCTTTGCTGCGACGCCAGTAGCGAACGGGTTTCCCTCGGCACCGCCCAAGCCAGCATCGAACAATGCCTTCCCTCCCACCGCCACGCCGGCCGCACCGTTTGGTTTGGCTGCTCCTAAACCTGCCGCTGCCGTGGTTCAGAAGCCAAAACCAGTGCAGGCACAAACCCAACCGGCACCTCCATCAAATACCACCATCGATCGATACCGACAAATACATCAAGAACTAAAAACGCTGCGGAAAAACTTGACGGCGCAGTCCAAGGTCCCCGGGTCACCATTGAAGGGCAAAATGGGCACCTTCCGGAGAGAGATCCGCGTCGCCATCGGGCAGCTCACCGGTGGCAAAGGCGCAAATGTCCAACCAGTCGGTCATCCCCGGCGCTCCATGCTGCCTTGTTGTGTTGCTGATGGTTTGCAGACAAACAAAATCATGTCAATTTTGCGAGAATCGCTCGAGGGGAAAGTTCCTAGTCCGCCGATCGACGTTTCCACTTTTGTTTTGGAGCCGCGTCAACCGGCGGAAGGGGCACTGTTCAACGACGCGACCATGCCGGCGCTCTTCGTGTACCTCGTCAACATTTGCGCCAAAGGCATCATCAGTCAGTTTATCAACGAAGCCGGTGCGAATCCGAAGGCTGCCGATCCTATCGGTGTCTTCGCGGCCCAGATATTCTCCCACAAGGACTTTCAATGGCGTGGCCAGTCGCTGATCGACATCCTGCTGGCCAAGTACCGGGTCGCATGCCCGGTGTTGTTTGGGTTCAGGGGCAACGACAAGACGGAGAGGGGCCGGCAGGCCATCGGGTGGCGCAAGGATGGGCCGACTTGGATTACGGAGCAGAACCACAATGACAGAATGGCCGGTCTCGGCGCTGGATTCGCATCCATCTCGCTACGGGACTTTAGCAAATCCTCCAAGGTCAACCCCTATCCACCCACGAACTACTGGAAGGCATTCGCCGGCATCGTCAACTCGCCGGCCAACGAGACTTCCAACACACAGTACGTCGTCTTGCGCACCATGATCGACGGTCACGAGCAGCGGTTCCTCAACTTTTTCGGCAACGCCGCCGCCGCCGCGCTGCGAATGGCGCTGGTGGAATTTCCCAGAAAGGCACCTCCAAACGCGTCTGCGGCCGGATCGCTGCTCGCGCTGGCCGAGGTGCTGAAATCGGAGAGCGGCTTAGTATTCACTTGAAGTTTGGATCATGCAGCGACGCATGGCAGCGGCAAGCAAGAAGACGCCAGGGCACACCGGCATTCGGGCATCGGCGGGGAGAGCTTCGGGATGGTGGCAGCCATCAAGACTGCCTGCACGAGTTGGGACGTCGATGAATTTTGATCGAATGGTGTGTCTTGGGGCATATCCACCGATACCCATTGTTAGTTTAAACTCAGCGGATGTATATATATCTTGGAAGAGACATGACAGCCCCTATCTATGCAACGAAGCCGCTCGTGGGCGGCATGAAACCCGCCATAACACCGTGGCCCTCTATTGAACCGCAAGCGCCCGCTCCGTGGCAGCCCGACCCAGACGAAGAAAAGGAAATAAAGAAGTGAAACGGAGGCAAGGGACAGAAATGCGTCGTCTCCCATGGCGTGGCTTCGTGTGGCAAGGCCGTGGCATGGCCCGCCGCAGCAGAGCGCCGATCATTTCATACTATCAGCAGCAGGACGAGCAGCAGTATGAGGACGAAGATGAGGACAGCGATGCAGCAGCTGCTCCAGCGGTCTTCGTTCTGGCGCATGACGTGCTGCAGCTTCTGCATGCCGTTCTGGAGCCTCGTGCCGACGCGGTCCGCGGCGTTGTCGACCAACTCGAGCATCTCGTGTTGCTCCTCGAGCTCACGACCCATGTCGTCGGCCTGGCGGCGGAGGTTTCCGACGGTGTGGAAGACTCCATCGAGGTGCTGATCCTGCTCGCGCATCATCTCGAGCTGCTGGTGCTGTTCAAACTCGGCGTAGGAGCCGCCATCAGGATCGGCGTCGTCGGCAACGGAGGCGAAGGTGCTGGGGTCAGGAAGGTCAGATGTGGCCGTGGTCGCGTGGTGTTGGTTGTCGCGGAGGTCATCGCGCATGGTATCGACCTCGCGGCGGACGTCGAGGACGAGTCGTTTGCGGCGGGTGGCCTCGTCGGCGGATATGCCGAACTGGGCGGGGTTATGCTCGATGGCCTGGACGGAGGCGGCGAGGTCGGTGAGGTCCTCGGCGAGCGTGTTGAGGGCGGACTCGAGGTCGGCACGGGCCGAGGCCAGCTCGGGAGACGAGGGCGCAGTGGAGAGCGAGCGGATGCGCTGGTAGGATGCGAAGAGGGGGCGGGTGGAGGCGAGCTGGGCGAGAACATCTCTGGGTGACGGGGGCGATGAGCGACAGGCATCGCTTCGATCATTGGGCGGTTGGAGAGGGATGAGGAGGGGGAGGGGAAGGACGGAGACGGTCCTCGAGAGGGAGATGAGGCCTCGGGGGAGGGGGGGTGGATGAGTGGGATGCTTACTGTTGGACCTGGAGGAAGGGGTCCTCCTCGTTTGCCGAGGACATCATCGTTGCGGCGACGGCAAGGCCTCGGGGAGCATGGGGTTGGCCGATGCACGATGCGCGAGTTCGGAGGGCCGCGGTCGAGGCGTTGTATGCGCTGGAAGAGTGCGAGTCGTCGTCCAAGCTCGAGTTACTGCGAGGCGGATGAGAAAATGGCGGAGTGCCGAGGTGAGGTTGGTTGAGATGACGTTGGTTGGGCCCACCAGTTACTGTACTGTAGTCACGCATGCACCTTTAAGTACGGAGTTAGTATTATTACGGAGTACTCCGTATTACACCTTCAACTATTAAGTACAGTACTCCGTACACATACTGTAGATTATGGACGGGCATATACGGAGAAAGATCGAACAAAACCAAGTACAGAGTACCAACTACTTGTTAAGCATACTAGCATGTACAGAGTAATAATGGTAGCAAGGCTGCCCGTCAGACAAGTACTCAGTACTTAGTACCTCGTAGTACATGTACAAGTGCGTACTAGCATGCATATCAATTCCATCACGATCTGCTACCGCCTTTGCTTGCAACCTTGAAAATTAATCTTTGGACGGCAAGGGACAAGGACATGTACGACAAACCGCCTTCGTTTTTATTCTCTTCTTGAAGCATCTGAAGCACAGCGTTAGGTTTTGTTGGCTAATGCAGTAGAACTTGGTAAGACTTACCGACGCCGAAATCGCCAGTATTATTCGCCAAACCCCAACAGAGGGGAAATTTTTGCTTCATGCTCTTTACGTGCTCACCGGATATTGGAGGCCCAATCTTGATCGCGTCCGTTGAACAAACAGCCGAGGTATCCCATACAAAGCGTACCTAGGTTCATGAAGTACAGGAGAAACACGTCCTGACTCTCAACCTCGTCCATTGAGGCCGCAGGAACTCAGCCAGGTCTAGGTCTAGGGTAGTAGTCGGACGAGGTTTATTACAACCCCAGCGTCAAGGGCTGTATACGAACGTTGACATTGGATCCTGGATTCTGGAGACGGCCACCATGTCTCCGAGACAGCACCCGCTGCCTTATAGAGGGGACTTTTCGTCAGCAGAGGAATACACGGAAAAGCTACTTCAGTTCGCGAGCACGACACGCCTGTTCCAGACCCTCTGTGGCGGCATCCACATACTCGACTTTTTCACCTCGGAGACGAGCTTGTTTGAAAAGGTGCTGCCGGAAGAATGGCACGACTTCCTGCGGGTGACGGACATGATGAGCCTTCTTGATCTCCTCATGAGGGACAAGCTGGAATCGGCCATCTCGATCGAGGGAGCCGGTCCGCCGGCGAGCCTGCTGGAGTATATCAAATCGATCCGTAACCTTTCCCTCGGCCGGGACTTCCGTCCCCCGGAAGAGAGGCTGCCCGATCTCCCACGTTCGGTGGCGGTGGGGATGAGGCCGAAGAAGATGCACGAAGTCAAACATTTCGCCAACTACGTCCAGCGGCTCTCCAACGACATCGCCGAGTCGAGCGGCGGTGACATCTCTCACTTTGTCGACTTCGGCAGCGGACAAAACTACCTCGGCCGTGCCCTCGCGAGCGAGCCGTACAACCGTCGGGTCGTGGCCGTCGAGGGACGCGAGAGCAACGTCACGGCGGCCAAGGGGCTCGACCGGTTGTCGGGCCTCGCGGTGAAGCAAAAGGTGATGCGGAACAAGAAGCTCTGGAACCAGATCCTCGCCATCAGCGGCCCGAGCCGAGACGACCGAGGGGTGATCGCCGAGGCGGCGAAGCAGGTGGCCGGAACCGAGGGCTTTGACTTCCGACCGATGAATGAGCTCGGGTCCACGTACGCCGTCGAGGAAGGCAAAGGTCACATCCAGTACGTGTCGGGCCATCTCGACAACGGCGAACTGGGGGACGTCGTCTCCGAAATCGAAAACGGCGAGGCCGAGGGCAGGAGGCGGCGGCCGAGGCCGAGGCTCATGGCCGTCTCGATCCACTCGTGCGGCAACCTCTCGCACTTTGGCATCCGATCGCTCGTGCTCAACCCGGAGATGCGAGCCATCGCCATCGTCGGGTGCTGCTACAACCGCATGACGGAGAAGCTCGGCCCGCCGACGTACAAGCACCCACACCTGCGACCGAACCTGCAGGCGCTCAACAGGCGAGCGGCGCGCGAGTCCGACAGGCGCGACCCGCAGGGGTTCCCGATGAGCGACCGCTTCTCGACCTACCAGGGCGAGGGTGTCCGGCTCAACATCACGACGAGGATGATGGCCTGCCAGGCACCGCAGAACTGGACGCGCGAGGACAGCGAGAGGTTTTTCACCCGACACTTCTTCCGGGCCGTGCTGCAGAAGATGTTCCTCGACCGCGGCGTGGTCGACCGCATCCATCAACAGCCGACGCCGCAGCAGCCGACGTCGGGCTCCGAGGAGGAGGCCTCGACCGAGGAGGCGGCAGGCGACCTGGCGGGCGACCCGGCCAGCACGTGCACCAGCCCCGTCACCATCGGGGCTCTCGGGAAAAGCTGCTACCGGTCGATCGGCTCGTACGTGCGGGGCGCGATCGAGAAGCTCACGACGAACGGCGAGTACCAGCAGCACGCGCAGATTGTCCGGGACAAGATGGCGGACGTGACCGACGAGGAGATTGACGCGTATGAGGCGGCGTACCTGCCCCGTCGCAAGGAGCTCTGTGTCATGTGGAGCTTGATGGCATTCAGCGCGACGGTCGTCGAGGCGCTGATTGTGACGGATCGATGGACCTATCTCAAGGAGCAGTCGGATGTGGTGAGCGATGCGTGGGTGGAAACCGTGTTCGACTTTGGCGAAAGCCCGCGAAACCTGGTAGTGGTGGGCGTCAAGAGGGCCGACGCGGATGTGGATGCGGGGGCAGAGGAGGCAGACGGGGAGGGAGAGAGAGGCGCAGGCCGGAGCCAACATGCATGATGGATGATGGCCTTGCGCGTTGGTGTGTACAGCAGATCCTCATACGAGGCAATCATCCTGCGAACCGTGGGAGGAACAAGGCACGGGTACGGAGCAGTATACACATACATGCGGATACATGCGGATGCATGGGGGCATATGGGGGCATACATAGGGGCATACATGGGGGCATCCGTTGGGTTATACATGAGGCGATGAATAAAACGCGACATCGAACACCCGACATGCCGTCAATCTCATACGCCACTCTCCGGCGATGAGGATCCTCTCGCTGCCGTGGAGTGCAGGCTGAGGCCTCTGCTGCCCGCGGTGCCGATGAAGCTGTATATGACGCTCACGTCGGATTCACAAGAGGCCACACTGTGGTGGAGATGAGGCGGGTGTATTTCCCCGTCGTCCACGTCGCCACTTCCAGTTCGTCGTACAAGAAAATGTGCTCGACGTGATGCAGGGATGGGCAAACGTACTTTATGTCTACGCGATTCAACCTTTCATGGATTCATCGAGATCACCCACCGTCGACGCCGGCAAAGGTGACACGCAGATGGTGCACGCCGACGAACCTGGCGACTGTAGCATGCTCTTACTGCAACGGTTGAGATGTCGGCGGAGAGCAGACTTTGGAGGTGGGCGATGACTTGTCTTGGCGACGGGTGCTGGGCAACAGCAGCCTTCAGGCGAGCGACATGCTTCGGTGAGTGATGATGCCGTCAGCCGCTGCTCGGTGTGCATGGCCAAAAACGGCCGGCGCCATGCATACGGGTCTAGCGACGAAACGAGAAAGAGCATCCCCGATGTCGCTTCCGAGAGCTGACACTCGGCATGGTGGGAGGCAAGAACAAGCGGAGGCAAGAACGAGCGCAGGCAAGAACGAGCGCAGGCAACAGGAGGTGCAGGCAAGAGCGAGTGCAGGCAATAGCAGGCGCAGGCAATAACAGGTGCAGGCAATAGCAGGTACAGGCAATAGCAGGTGCAGGCAGTAGCAGGTGTAGGCAATTCGGAGTAGTAGGTGCAGGCAATAGTAGGTGCAGGCAAGCACGACGCAGGCTCCAAGGCAGCAAGGCAGAGAAAGACCAGAAATCAGCAGAGCAGACAGAGGAGGATCGGCACGCATCTTCACCTCATTCATCGCAGTTTACGGGACAGTTTGCATCACAATGCACCTCACAATGCACATCGCATCACAATGCACATCATCACAATACACTACACCAGTCACATCTCAATCCACCAAGCCAAATGCACCGAGTGCAACATTCAACCGATGCGGAACGACATGCGCGACACGTCGTCAGTCCTTGAGCTACTGGAACCCCCGTTTGGTCCAAGCGCGGTGCGCCCCAATCGTCCGGAAAGCGAAAAGCAAAGAAAGTAAAAGGTTCCCTTCATCGACGCCCGTTGGTGCGCCCGTTTGTTCGTTCGCACTATTCATGCTTCTGCCGCCAAACGCCACAATGGACCACCACCGCCGGAATGGGGGGGGGGGGGGGGGTTAGGTTTCCTTCTTCAGCGGCGAGCCTGCGCTTTGGGATCGCGTCATCCGTCAGGCGCAATGACCAGGAAGGTGTCCGTCCCCACGGAACACTCCGTGACCCTCCCTCGACGATTAATTGGTGATGACTGCTGACGATGATTGGTGACGGCATCAACTCGCTCGCTCCCTCCTGCTGCGCTGCGGTCCGCATCCAGTGGCGCCAGTTTACCCGCCAAGAGCTGCGACGATAATTCGTCTTTCCCATAGCATTGCGTTGGTTTTCATGGCTTCCTTCTTCTTCCCGTTGTTTTTGCCTTGTCAGTATGTAGAACAGGCAACAGGCAACGTCTTGGGACTGGTTGACGCAACCTTGCTATAATGATGGCGCCGCTGCATGGGAACCGTTACTCATCCAGTCACCCAATGGCTCGCCATCCACAGCCAAGCCCGGCTCGCACATAATAGTTGCACCCACGTAAGTACCCGGTTCTGGGTCTCCAAACTAACAAATCTTATCTTCAGGGAAGACACCCCCCCCCCACGCGCGACCCAAGACCCTCCTGCTTGTGCCTTGACCACGCCCAGCCGATAGCAGATGAGCCGATAGCGGCTCTCTGACGGATCCATTGTGACGACCAATATTTCGCTCCTTCAAAACTTGGTGAATGCTCCGACGCTCCCTTCGCCTTGTCCGTCCCAGCGCACATCCGGTTCGATTCATTCGTAGCCATCATCATCAGCATACGCACCGCCGCAGAGCACCGCACCGCACCGCACCGCACCGCACGGGTACGGCCACCAGCACACCGGCGAGTGAACCGTCCAACGACGGCATCCATGTCTACCTCCACCAGCGAGCTCATACTTTTACCATCATCCACCATCTGCGATTGAACCTGAAGTGGCCTAGTCAGCCAGCTATCCGTGAGAACACCCCCCCGACCGGCACAGGTATCGACCGGGAAAGAATCACCCTCAAAGGGTGGACAGGGCCCTTCTTGCATGGTAGCAAGTCGTCTTCACCATGAACGCCCAAGTCTCTTTTCTTGTAAGATGCGCCTTTGTTACCCCATACCAAGCACTCTTGGCGTTTGGCCTGCCTGCAGCATGATATGTTACAGTACGAGTACATGTTGGTTAGCCATGGCATGACCCCGCCATTGGGTCCCTGGCAGCGGCCGTTGTGAACTACGACGGTTGTTGAAGACGACCAACATGCCTACATACTCACGCATACAACCAACCACTTACACCCTAACGACTACTCCTTGCTTTCATGATTCCACCCACCCATCTTCCTGCCCGCTTCTCCACCTACCTACCTGCCTGCCCGCCTGCCCTTCACCTCGTATCTTGGCCGGGGTTTTTTGCTGCTAGAGGAATGATGGCTGATTCGTCTGGCGGCAGGACGGCACTTATACGCTCATACACATCCCTCTCGACCTCTACCCCATTTTCCTCCAGCCCATCATCCGCGTCCTCCTGCCGCAGACGCAGAGCCTCGACGTCTCCCACGACGCGCCCGAGTTCGCTCCCGAAGGGCTCACGGCCGAGAACCAGCATGGCTTCCTCAACATCAGCGTCACGCCCATCGAGTGTTCGGTCGTCTGCCATGCCTCGTGGGCCAAGAACGTCTTCGAGCCCGTCATCGCCGCCTTGCCGGCCCAGCAGGCCAAGACGGTCACCGTCTTCAGGGACTCGTACATGGTCCTCTCCATCATCAGCGCCGGCCTCGATGCCGCGAGCAGGGTCATGGAGCTGAGCCACCCGCTCGCCTTGGCCGGGATCCCCATCTTCTTCATCACCACCTACTACTCCGACTTCATCCTCGTCCCTTCGAAGGAGAGGCAGAAGGTCATCAAGGCCCTGTCGGACAAAGGCTTCGAGCTGTCGGAGAACCAGTCCAGCTTCGTCAACGCGAACGCGTACGGCCGCAAGAGCTCGTCGATCCACTCGGCTTCCCCTCCCGGCTCGCCGCCGCCGTCCAACACGAAGGAGCTGGAGACGAGGACGTTTGCCCTCATGCAGAAGCGCAACGTCTCCCCGTACGTGGACGAGGGCCTGCAGCTGATACAGTGCTCCGGACGAGAGATCCCCCAGCCGGCCGTCGTCTACGGCCACCGACCGTCGTCCAGCCGCCAGGTGCCAAACCCGGTCCGCCGCCAGAGCTGGATCGACAACGTGGACACGAAGCTGTACACGTGCATCATCTCGGCTCTCGTGTCGAGGCCGCGGTTCATGTCCCTCACATTGGCCCAGGATGACCCGCCGTCCCTCCTGGTGGACCGGAAACTGCTCCTCCTCTTTGAAGACTCCATCGTCGGCGACATGGACTCGAATTTCGTGCCCATCTTTCTCGATCTCGTGAACTTGCCGTCGGAGGTGACGGGCATCGTTTGCGGCGTCGCGGGTCGCCTCGTGGAGGATATGCAGATGACGGAGACGTTTGAGCTTTCCTACCTGTCCACGGCGCGGGCCGGAGCCGTCATTCTCACCGAGGAGCAGTCGACGCGGGCGCTGACCATCCTCGGGCCTCTGTTGGAAAAGAAGAACCAAGGGGGCTGAGAGGAAGTGGAGTCATGCTACCGTTGCGCATCTTGCCACGGTAGAATGGCTTATAGTGTATGTTTGCAAAGCCACGACCGGAGCGAGGTTCTATTGCGAACCAATGGGGGGTAACAAAAGGACCGACTGTTGGTCATGCATGCATTGCTGACGATGCTGGGCGTCGAGTATTCAGCAGCGATATAGCGAGTACATGACTTTGATGCATAAAGATTATTTTGACTTGTTTTCTCCCGGCATGCCGTCGAACAACGCATTAGGGTGAACTCGTTGGGTTGGATGCGAGCCCGCCGCACACTTTGGACAGTGTGGCGACGTCCGCGGCATGACCGCCTCGCCGACTAGGCTGCGGCGAAAAGTTACGAGGGTCAGAAGTGCGCTGCTTCTCAACACTGCACTGTGCCGTGAGCTGGATGAGCCGGAAGGCCGGACTCGGCCTGTGAGACGCGCCGCGATCGATTCGTAGGGCAGGCGAGGTCGAGAGAGAAGTTGCGAGAGAATTCAAGACGGCAGGGGTCGGGATGGGGAATCTCCTCACCCCTCTGATGCCATCTGTGCCCCCCATTCGTGCTTCCCGTCTGTGCCTTCCAGCCGTGTCGATTGTCCTACAATGGGCGAGTCCGCCGTCGCCAGCTGCGTTAGCCTCACCGACCCTTGTTCTTTTCCTTTTCCTTCTCTTTATCCTTCTCGTCGCCTTTACTGTTGTTGTCTCCGCCTCCCACCAGGCCAGCCCTGACAAGGGCATCCCTCGCTGCAGCGTTGATGATGGCGAACCGTCTCGGGCCGAGCTTCACGCCGCCGTACCAGCGAGTGACGACGACGAGTACGTCCCAAAGACCCATGAGCTGGAGGAGATGGAGGAGTCGACTACCGGCCGCCGTCTCGCCGTCATCGTCGCAGTCTTGGTAGGAGGTACCGGCGACCGACCCGCGAATGCGCCATGCCGTCATGTTGTGCGTCGCGCTGCGGATCCGTTTGTCGGACGCGAGGAGATGGGCGACAAATGCGCGCGCCTGCGAGACCGATGTCACGCCGCCAGTGGCATGGGCTATAAACGTCGACCGGTTCTCGATGAAGGGTGTTGATACGCTCCACGTGGGCGTCGCCGTCGACTTGACATTGCCTGCTCCAGCGTCGTCCTGCTGCTGCTGCTGCTGCTTCGCCTGCTCGTCCTCGTCGTCCTCGTCCTTTTGAATACCGTCATCATCGCCATTGTCGTCGTCGTGATCCTGCACTCGCCGACCAAACTCCTCGACAGCATCGAAGAGACAGACAGCGCCGACGTCAAAGACTTCCCGCAAAACCTCGGCAAACAACGCCTTGTCCCGCGCGCCGGCGCCCCGAACCCCCCCTGACGAATGCTGCGTTCCAAGTACCGAGGGCGGCTCCAACGGGTACGAGGCTGGGAACTCGAGACGCAGCGACGACGCACCGGCCGGCAAGCTCAGGATGTACCTCGACGATGTCGACGACGATGTCGCCGTCCCCGATCCGCCCTCCTCGTCGGCCAGCACAAGTGATTCGTCGCCGTAGATGGAGTTGATGGCCTCCACTTCGTCCAGCAGCTCCTCCGACATGGTTGCGCTCAACCGGGGAGCGGGCACCGAGTACGCTGCGTACGTGGAAACGGCATCGAAAATCGTCGCGGATGTGGTGAGGTCGATCGGTTGGGGCTTGGGGCGGGACCAGCAGTGGGCATCGTGCGCTGTAAGTACAAGCATAGTAATTACTGTAGGCTGTAGCCACAGCGGTTGGCGCAGACCTGTGGCGGCGGCGGCAGCACCAGTAATTATTACTTACTCAGCAAGTTCGGTCTGTGGGTCCCAACCATCGCCCACCCATGCATTGCAGCAGCGTTGATTGTGCTGCATTCTGCATACAAACGAACCTCCTACACATCTAACCTTGGGCAGATCGTACCCTCGAAGCGCACGCACGCCAACGGCACTGGCCAGTACGAAATCAGGCTATCGATTGAACACACCTCGAGAAGGCGGCGTACCGTACTAGGCATACTCTGAAATCACGCCACTCCCTCTGACGGACGGACAAAGCACCCTTCTATAACAGGACCACGAACACATGCTTACAATGCAGCAACCGCGCCTCTCGTCAACGAGGAAAGGAAACATGACGGACCTCCCGTCTACTCGTCCGTGACGGAGGCAAACTTGTCCATCATGGTCTGCTGGATGGCCTCGTACTAGACCGACGTTAGCAACCCCGGAGCGTCAACGGCGCAAGGGGACGGACGGGTCGGGTGGACGAACCTTCTTGGAAACGGCCTCCTGGCCTTCCGAGGGCAGCTCGAACTTGAGCTGCCTCAGCTTGGCCTGCAGCTCGGTCGTGGCCTCGCGCACCTTGGCCCAGCTCTGGCCCTGGGCGATGGCCTTCTGCGACTCGTCGTGGAAGCCGACCATGAGCTTCATCATCCACTCCGTCTTCCACATGGGGCAGAACTGATCGTAGTCGGAGTAGCCGTTCTGCTGCAGAAAGTCCTCCTTGATGAGGCTGGCGAGGTCGAGGGTGATCTTGTCCTGGTCCGACAGGGCGCTCTTGCCGACGAGCTGCACCACCTGGTCGAGCTCCTCCGAGTCCGTCAGCAGCTGCTTGATGCGGTCGCGCAGCCTCGGGAAGTCGGGGTAGTCCTTCTCGTACCACTTGTCGAGCACGTTGGTGTACTTGGAGTAGGAGGCGGCCGTGTTGATGGAGGGGAAGTGCTTGCGCTGGGCGAGCTTCTTGTCGAGACCCCAGAAGACCTGGACGATGTTGAGCGTCGACGTGGTGACGGGGTCGGAGAAGTCGCCGCCGGGCGGGCTGACGGCGCCGACGATGCTGACGCTGCCGCTGCGCTCGGGCGAGCCGAGCGACTTGACGTTGCCGGCCCGCTCGTAGAAGGAGGCGAGCTTGGCACCGAGGTAGGCGGGGAAGCCCTGGTCCGCCGGCATCTCGCCGAGACGGCCCGAGATCTCTCGCAGCGCCTCGGCCCAGCGGGAGGTCGAGTCGGCCATCATGGCGACGTTGAGGCCCTGGTCGCGGAAGTACTCGGCCACGGTGATGCCCGTGTAGATGGAGGCCTCGCGCGCGGCGACGGGCATGTTGGACGTGTTGGCGATGAGCGTCGTCCGCTTCATGATCTGCTCCTTGCGGCCGTCGACGTCGATGGTGAGCTCGGGGAAATCCTTGAGGACCTCGGCCATCTCGTTGCCGCGCTCGCCGCAGCCGACGTAGACTATGACGTCGCTGTTGGAGAACTTGGAAACCGACTGGCTGATGACCGTCTTGCCGCAGCCAAAGGCCCCCGGGATGGCCGTCGTGCCGCCCTGGACGCCGGGGAAGAGGGCGTCGAGGACGCGCTGGCCGACGATGAAGGGCTGATCGGCGGCGAGCTTCTCCGTCGTCGGCCGGGGGACGCGCGTGGGCCACAGCTGCATCATGGGGTACTCGGTCTTGACGCCGGCGAACTCGACCTCGAGGATCTTCTCCGCCACCGTGTAGGCTCCCTTGGGCGCGATCCTCGTGATGACGCCGCGGGCGCGGGGCGGGAGCATGATCCTGTGCGTCGAGATGAACGAGTTCTCGAAGACGGTGCCCCAGATGTCACCGCCCGTGATGTGATCGCCCACCTTCATCGTCGGCGTGAAATCCCACTTCTTGACTCGGTCGAGGGCGGGGACGGCGATGCCGCGGGGGATGTAGATGCTCTTGGCCACGTGGGCGATGTCCTCGAGGGGCCGCTGGATGCCGTCGTAGATGCCGTTGAGGAGGCCGGGGCCGAGCTCGACGGACAAGGGCTTGCCGGTTCGGCCGACGGGGTCGCCGACCTTGACGCCGGCTGCTTGCGGTCAGTCATGCGTGCGTGGCTCGGGCGCGGCGGGAGCGTGGCCGGCGGGTGATCGACGTCGTACGTACCGGTCTCCTCGTAGACCTGAATGGTCGCTTGATCGGCGTTGATTCGAATCACCTCGCCGACGAGGTTGCTGTGGCCTACTTTGACCTGCGCGGCGCCGCCGACGGGGCAAGGTCAGCCGGGGACGGTTCGCTCGCTTCCGCCTGCCGTCGTGGCGGGATCCGACCTACCAGCTCGTACATGGCAACGCCGATCATGTCCTCGGCGATGACGACGGGCCTATCCGACGGGTTAGCCACATGCTCGGGCCGCAGGCAACGTCGTTTGTTCCGTCGGTTCGACTGACCCCGAGACGGAGAAGATTTTGCCTGAGAAGACGAGCAGTCTGTCAGCCAAGGGTAGCGAGGCGGGCCAAGGTCCCGGGGGGGAGGGGGGGGGAGCTCCCACCATACTGGATGGCCTCGCCATCGTGGTCGTTTGCTTTCTTCTGGAAGAGGCAACGTCAGCTCCGACGACGCCGCCGCGGTGCCCAGGGCGAGGGGAAGTGTGCGTGCGTGTTCGAGACGAAGGGGGAGGGGCAGGTGGATGAGGATTCACGGCTTCACCGTCGCCGAGAGGTGCTGGCAGGGTGCTGCGGTGGAGGGTGACGGGGAAAACGGACAGCAACCATCTTGGGCGGAGCGTCGGTCGGCTCGGCTTCTTCGTCGACGATGGAGGAGGAGGAGAGCGGCGAGGGAGACTGTGGGGGGGACGGCGGAGGGGTGGAGGCGGATGAGGTTGAGGTTGAGAGTGGAGAGTTTGGGCTCGGCAGCTCTACAGCTGCGGTCTCAGGATAGGGTGGTGGTAATAATAGTGGTGCTCGCGCTCCAGGCGGTGGTTGTGGCGGCCGCGGCGGCGGCGTCGCTGGTGGAGGGTTGGCATCGGGATTAGTGGGAGCTGCTGGCGGCGACAGTGGAGGCGACGATGTACTCGTGCGGCCAGCGGCTGCGGCAGCCGTCACCGTCGCGGCACCAGGACACGAACTGCTACGGAACAGCGAGCTCGGCCGGCCAGGCGCATCGTCGCTCTCGCTCCTCCTGCGGCGTATCAGCAAGTCCAGCAGCGAGGGCCGCGCCTGCAGCCTCGGCCGCAGTCCGGGCTGCATGCAAGCAGAGTTGGGCGGAAATGCTGAACAGTTCGTGGAGGCGACTGCTTGATGCCGTCAACGTTTTGTGATGATGAACAATGCATCTGCAGGACCGCATCGATTGAGACTGAGGGCTCGGTAATAATGGATGCCGGCGCCCTACCGTGATTGTGCATGTACAGCTGAGACGCGTACATGTACACTTGCTAGCGGCCAGCAGCTGTACAGCACTCCGAACACGACACGAGCACCTACTTACGGGCTCCGTTCCAAGTTCTCCGTTCCACGCAGTTGGTATTAGTGCTGCCCGTAGGTGCCTAGCACATGCACTTGTAGGTGTGCTGTTTACATGACGTGCGGAGTAATTAATACCATATTGACGTGTGCTGTGCATGTACTCCGTACTTGGGCCTCGTCTCGCACCAACCGCCGAGTACATGCAGTGCTTGTACTTGGGTGTATAGTACATGTACATGTAAGTACTAGTAAGTAACGAAGTAATACTAGGCAGTTGTACTGGGGCCGAGGAATTACAACAAGCATTATGGAACAGCCAGGTACTATTATAGTAAGAACATGTAGGTACAAGTACGGAGTAGGGAGCAAGTGCGGATACAATACATTGTACACTGAATTACGCAGGCTCTCGACTTGTATTACTCCATAGTACGAGTAATCATGGCAATTGTACAATGCAAGCAAGTAAGCACGCGTCTGTAGGTACATGCACATGTACATGTAATACTTGAATGAGCCCATTAGCGATAATTACGCAGGTCATACGGAGTACTCCGTACTTACTATGGAGTACATGTACAGTACTCGGCACTCACTGTAACCGCACTGCGGCGGAACGTGTTGGGCGGATTGGCTGACGGCTATTGTTCGGTCTGCATCCCCACCCTCGGGTGCGCTGGCGGCTCCACAGCGAGATCCGCCTGGTGGAGGGTGTTGATCGCTCCACAATGGACGCTCATCCCACCTCGCCATTCTCGCTCCCTGTCTGCCGCACAATACCATGGTGTGCACGTCCGCCGCATCCTGGCACGGTCAGCATCAAGAGATTATAATCCAATCGACGAGCTCAAGCCGTTTACCCAACCTATCGTGCATCTGTTGAAAAAGACGGCAATCAGCTTTAATGCCCACTTGCGTTCCTGTTGGCTTGCGTAAAGCACGTGAGTCGAGCCTCAGTTGGTCAACGACGATGTACATTGGAAGTTAAGTCGTCCTTGTATCGTTAAATGAGTGCCTAGGAAAACTTTGTATTGAATCACTGTGAACTGCGCATGCGCTGGCGGCGCCAAAACTCCACCCTCCTCCGGGTCAGGTCAAAACACCAAGGATGAGTATCTAGATTTAATACGCAGGCCGTTCGGGAGCCGAAACTGCATAACCCTAACCCTAGGCATCGTCGTTGACCGTCGCAATGCGGACCTATGTTGGAAGCGTCGCCATGGAAAGGTCAACGGAACACGGGGCATAGGCTTCGCAAGCTGAGAGGACAGGAAACATGCCAAACATTTAACCACAAGCGTGACAACAAGCCAGGTTCGACGGGGAGGAGGGATTTTCCCACGGCCCATCTAGTAAGTATTGGACAGTAAATAAAGCATGAACTCGCTGCGTGATAATTGGGTTTTTGCCGGAATCAAGTCTTCAGTCACGTGCCGCTCCGACAGGCGGTTCAGGGCCACCTGCCACGATGGCGAGTGAATATTGTTCCTTTGCCTCCCAGGACCTCGCGTGCGCAGCCGTCGACCGGCGTGCGTTGCCGAATCCCAACCAACGAGAGGCCTCCGAGCGGGATGCTACTGCTACAGCTTCGGCTGTTCTCCGAGCTTTTCCGCCCGAGCCCTCTCCTCTTCAATCAGCTCCTGGAACTTTTGCAGCATCTCCTTGCTGTCGGTCAGCGCGCTCAGCGCCTTCATCGTCACCGGCACGCCGCACTCGTCGTGCTCGCCGTGCTCGTGCGCAACCTCGCTCCGCTTGCTGAAATGGAAACCTGGTTGAGGCACGAAGCAGTTGTTTTGGGCCCGGCCGGCACGGAGCTGACACAGCTCGGCCGCCTTGCAGTCACCCGTGCACTTGGCCACGTTCCACCCGCGGCTCTTGCGTGCCATGTAGGCGTCGAACAAGCTCGCGTCCTTCTCAAAGGCTTCCGTGACCCTGTGCCAAAAGGCCGGCGTCAGCTCGGCCTCGGGGTCCGTGACGGGCGGGTCGACCGCCTTGCCGTACGCCTCCTTGGCCGAGTAGAACTTGGCCCACACGGGACCCGTCGTTTGAAAGGCAGGGTTTTTCATGTCGGCAATGTAGGTGATGACATCCCTGACGGCGAACGTGTCCGGGTCGACTTCGTAGACGCGAAACGACGGCATGCCCGAGGTCGGCGTGAGCGACGGAGCAATGTACGACGTCAGGTACGCGTTCTCCGCCGTCCGGGCGGCGTAGTCGGTGTAGCTGATCTCGAAGTGATCGACGTGGGTGTGGCCGAAGAACATGGCGGAAATGATGGACGAGTAGCGCTTCAAGATCTGGTCGAGGTAGTTGGACGGATCCGGCAGGGCATCCTTGTCGCCCAAGGGCATGTGTCCGATGATGTACACGTTCTCGCCCGCCTTTTCGGCGGCGTCTAGTTCTCTGACGAGCCACGCGATCTGAGAGTTGGGGTCCTTGTCCTCCATGTTCCGGTACAGCCAGTAATTTCGCTGGTAGTACAGGTTGGTGTTGAGCGAGATGACGCGTAGGTTTCCCTTGGGATACTTGGTCGAGTAGGCACCCATGCTCTCGGCGCTCGCCGTCGAAGGCTTGCCGATCCACGACTGCCACTTGGAGGACAGGAGGCCGTAGAGCCAATTCGCGTTGTTGCCGACGGAGATGGGCTGGATGGCGTCCACGGGATGCTGCTCGTGGTTGCCGACGGTGCCGTATACGAGCTTGAGAGAGTCGTTCATGGTGGTGTACGCGTGATCGACTGGAGAGGGTTAGCCGGCGCCAATTTCCCATGGTCGGAATTCGAGAGGAAGCGTACTGATCTGCGCGTTGGACGTCTGGCTCGTCTTCCAGACGGCATGGTCGACAATGTCGCCGGTGAAGATGGCAAAGGCTGCGTCGGGCGCAACCTTGTTGATGGCTCGATACATGCTCTTCTCGAGGCTGAAGGGCACATCGCATTTGTGGTCGCCGTTGGGCCCCGCGGGCGACTTGCTCTTTCCAGGCGCATCGGCGGGCGTGTAGGGCCTTGTCGTCGCCAGACGTTAGTTCCCCGCCGACCTGTCCAGGGCTCCGGGCCGGCTCTCACCTGCAGCAGATGGGCTTGCTACAATCGGCCGACGCGCCGGCGACGTAGAGGGGATCAATGTGAATGTCCGAGTAGTGGACGATTTTGATCGGGGGTTTGCCGCCGGACTTGGGACGACTCCGGGACGGCTTGACCGAGGGGAAAGGCACGCTCCACGGCGCGACGTCGGGGAACCCGCAGAGGCCGAAAAGAGTGGTGCAGAAGGTCTTGGACGTCTTGGAGCCGATCTTCAAATTCCGGATGACGTTGGCGATGACGGGGCCCTCGAGGGCGATGGCGCCTTCGCAGACATCGGCATCCTGGACCTGCGTGGCGTGTCGTGAGCGTCGCGTCGTGACGCATTCGCGAGATTGGAACAAACCTTGGCGAGCTTGCAGATGGTTTGAGTCACCCTGACAAAGGCGCCGTCGCCGAGCCACGTGAGGCCCTTGAACAGACCCAAGACGCCCTGTCTTGTGTGTAAGCCACACCGACGACCCATGGCGTGGACGGCCCCGACACTCACCTCGCAGCCGGCGCAACTGGCCACGTTCTTGATCTTCTTCCAGATGTCGTCGACGAAGCCCCGAGCTTCCAGTTCGCGACGAGTCAACGCAAGGCCGCCGGGGGAGACGTCACCGGTGGCGGCGCCATGGGCGATATTCCCAAGAGCCAACAATGGAAACAGCGACTGAGGACGCATGGTGATGTTCTGCTATGCCGTGCGAAGCCGCGGATCAAGTGCCAGCCGACGACCGGCGACGGGATCGAGCCCATGATATTGATTTTTTTTCCCGCCACGCTGAAGGGCCCCCGATACATTTGCTGTTCGCAGGAGCCAGACAGGCAGGCGCAGGGTCCACCGTGCTGCATTCGAACTTGCAGCTGATAGTAATGGAATCCAAGGGTAGGGGAACGGACGGATCCAAGGTTCCATCCAAGCGGCATCGCATCTCGAAAGAGAAGCTAGATTTTGCGGCCCTGAGAAGCATGCCTGGATTGGGGGTGCCGTGACCCAATGAGCGCGGCAACCGACGACATGCCCCCGACGACGGGCCGGGAAACGGCTGTCAAGCCGCCTGCACATGTACCGTCAGAGACCGCCTGGGAGAAGGAGGCCATCGGCCGGTGCGGTGAGGCCAGAGTTGACGGCGGTGGCCGGCAGATGGGGAGGGGAGGGTGTCGCGCAAGTAGACACGTCGTACAGCCGCGCCCGTCGGCCTTGGCGTCTGGATGCGGAGCCGAGTCGTTCGGTTGGTCATGGGATGGGCTGGTTGGACGAGAGAGCTAGAGCGAGCTGGAGATGGGGTTCGAGATGGGGTTCGAGATGGGGCTCGAGATGGGGTTCCAGAGGGCGTTCGAGTTGGAGATGGCTGGGTGGACGAGGGAGCTAGAGCAAGCGATGGGGTTCGAGATGGGGTTTGAGAGGGAGATGGTTGGGTGGACGAGGGAGCTAGAGCTCGAGATGGGGCTCGAGATGGGGTTGGAGTTGGAGTTGAGGCTATACTTGGGGGGGGGGGGAGACCCTCAGCAGCCACCCATTGTGGGTTGAGCAAGAGCGCTCGGATGAACCTGCAGATGCAACCAAGCCAATATGCTGCTCCGGTTCACCCACTTAGGTAATAGTTTATTCTTCCTGATTAGGCAAGTAGATGAAACATGATATCTCAGTATACCTGCAACTAAGTACAGTACAGTAGTGAGTACAGCACACCTAACGGAGTAATTTCAGCACATCTGACGGAACACACCTGACGGAGTACAGCACACCAAACAGAGTACAGCACACCTAACGGAAACAGTACACCTACATTTCTCTGCCCAGGCACTCCCTCGTACTGACGGCAGACAGCAGACAGCAGACGGCAGGCAGAGCAGACGGCAGACAGAGCAGACGGCAGACAGAGCAGACGGCAGACAGAGCAGACGGCAGTTGAAAATGGCAGCGTGACCACCAACCCGACCATGTGCCTATTTCGAACCATTGGACTGGGCCGACTGCCAATGCGCTGCCCTCCCTCATCTGCTTACTGCGACGCTGACTTGCGCTCCGTCGTGCCGCCGAGCCAGGAGCCTCAACGTCGTTCGCACCGTTGGGTTGGGGAACACCACCGGAACGCGAGGCCTAAAGAAAAAAATAGCTTCGCATCAAGCTGGGCTGATGACGGTCAGCCGACGTTGGCCGGCACCCCTAGCCGTTCTCGTCCTGCCGTCGCCAATGGTGAACAGCAGCGTCGAGGGACCTTCCAACATCGTCTAGTCTTGTGACTCGATGCAGAATGTAACTCTCCCAGTCTCCCAAGATACCATGACGTAGCCCCCCGCCGTGGTGGCCGAGACACGCATCTACGAGTGCATGTACCGAGAATACCTGCTTGCACTCGCACCTGTATGCGCGTAGGCACGGTTGCCTGTGCATGCATGCGCCTCCCCCCTCGCATCATCTTGCTTCTCAGCCTTGGCTGCACCTAGATCCCCTGCTTTGACATGGACTGGCTGCCATCGTCAAGCCATGCCTGCTGCGCGTACTGAGGAAGCGGTTGAATCATCTGCCTCGACGCATTTTCTGATCGGCGTGGCGTGCCGAACGTACCTGTCGGTGTCCTTCGCGGCGGCACCCGGAAACTGCTGCCTCTCGTCGTCGTCCGATTCCGGACTGTTCGAACCTCCTCGTGGGCACGACACGAGAGGCAGGGGATGGCCTGTGCTGGCCTGGTGTCCGGAAAGACGAGATGACGGCATCGTGACGGAAGAGCGACTGCCGGGCGTTCGATTCGACCAGGAAGCAACGCGTCACGCAACGTCCGATGGCGCCCGGACGACGCTTCGGATCCGGCATAACCTCCGGGCTCCGCCGCCAGATCGGCCCCGCCCCGCACCAACCGTGGAAGCGGTGTTGGCACCCAGCATCTGGGCATCCGTGCATGCATCAGCGAACCCATGCTCCGTCGTCGTTTGTAAACGACCGAGAGCGAGCATCTTGACGGTGACTGTCCATGCTTACGACTCCCGACCAACCGTGCGCTAGGCGCTTCGCCCGATTCCAGACGTGAGCAAGCGCTGCCCATGGCGATTCTCTCTCGACCGAAAGCCGCCGTCAGTCGTTGGCCACGAGCAGCGGGAGCGGTGTCGTATTCTTGTCGCGCCGGCCACCGTTATGGCTGCTTGGCAAGTCGCGCAGGTCGGTGGCCGCCTCCTTCGTCGTACAATGATACTATACAGAACGCAATGCTATGCGATGCCCGTCGCCGTGGCCCGTCTCCGCCTCGCCCAAGACATTCACTCGCTCTTCTCGGCCCAGCTGGGACCTTCTGTTCTCAGAGGGTTCTTGTCCCACGCAACGTAGACGGGGTGGCCCGCCTCCTCCTGGGTCCGCTTGGCCCTGTACGTCTCGCCCTGCTTTGCCATGATCGGCAGCGTCCCTTTGAACATGCGATGCCAATCCTCCGCCCTGTCGGGATTCTGCGACAGCGCCGCCCTCCGCCGCTTCTTGATCTTGTCGTAGATCCGTCTCGCCCTCTTCTCCGGCAGCTCCGTGATGGCGTACTGCACCGTCCAGTCAAACTCCTTCCCCGGGTTCGACGGACGCTCGACAAAAGTGCCGTTGACGCGATTTCGAATCGTGACGTAGAGGCCGAGTATATCGCCCGGCTGCTCTTCCCTCCCGTCGCCGCCGTTCTCGGCCTCTTCTGCTGCCGAATCGATGGCCGACGACACCTCGGAGGCGGTGGCCGATGCCGCGGCCATCGGCGTCTCTCGCGCGTCCGAGACCATCCCTGGCCTTGCCGAGTCCGTGGCGACGCCGGAAATAATGCGCTGGAACGATTTCAAGCTGTGCGATTTGTTCTCCATGTCCTCGGTGACCTTCAAGATCAGGTCTCTCAGGGAGACCGTCTCTGCCTTGGCGTCGTCGCCCGTCGTCGGCTCTGCTTCGACTCCCGCCTCGGCATTTTCGACCGGCGACTCGCGAGATACTTTCATCTCCGACGAATGCGCCGTAAGAGCTGCGACGAGGTCGTCGACGCATCTCTCGCTTTCGACCTCTGTTTTCCCGCTCAGGAGGCCGCTGTGCTCCAGCGCGTCCTGGACAGCCTCCTTGATGGATCGGATGCCGACCGATTCGTTCTCCACCGCCTCCTCCACCTTGGCCATCATCTCCTTCCAGGCAGCATCGCTCTGGGCGTCGCCCGTCGTGGAAGCCTGCCCAAGATTGTCCGCCTCCCCAAGATTGTCCGCCTCCCCAAGATTGTCCGCCTCCTCTGTCCGTCGCGCCGCCGGGGCACCCTCCTCCTCTTCCACGGACTCGGCCTCCTGCTCCTTGCGGCTGATGCCGCGGATCTCGTCCTCGAGCTGTTCGACAGATGGCTTGCCGGCCTCTTGAATCTTCATCATCTCCTCTTCCGTCACGGGCTCGACGAAAAAGTACGTCAGCGGCACCTTGGTCGGACGCGTCTCCACGTGCAGCCGGAGCGTCCGTCCTGGGAAGCGCTTCGTCGCCCGATCCATCAGGTCGTTTAGCAGAGCGATGCTGCACTGAAATTCCTCGTCGCCCAGCCGCCGGTCCGACGTGCCGTGCAGCGCGTGATCCATCTCGGCCAAGCTGATGTACTGGAAGCCAAATATGCGCCGCGTGTTGTGAAAGGCGACGAATATGCCGTCCATGCGGCCCATGCGAACTTGCAGGGAGTACTTGAGGAAGGCGGCTCGAATCATGTCGTAGTACTCGCGCTCAAACGACTCCCACTGTCCGAATCGCTTGCGGATCTCGTAGCCGACTCCCTTCTCGTACCCCTTGACATCCATTCGAACCGACACCACCGCCCTCGTCTTCAGATCAAACATGCCGGAGCCCGGAAGTCGCGCGTCGTGGGCGTCGAGCTGCGAACGCATCATGAAATCGCCCATTGTCGTGTAGTGATACGATTCATCCGCATTTCGCTCCTCCTCGGAGATTTGATGAGATCGAGTGCGCCGATATCGTTCAAACTCCTCCTTTGGCAGCGTCAAGAGCTTTTCCATCGACCTCCCGAGCATGCTCAGCACGTTCTCCGTGTCGTACTCCTTGTCCGAGTCGATGGCGTACACGCCGTCTTGGAACCGTGCAAAGGCCGCGGCCGGTCCCCGGGAAAGCACCGTGAAGTTGACCGACTCTGGTTCCAGCGAGCGCGAAAGGTTGTCAAACGTCGGTTTCCTCCACGCCGACAGCAGGAAATGGAAATGCGAAAGCATCGAAGTCATGCTCGAGGTCGAGCCGCAGTACTTGAGACCATGTTTTGCGCTCAGCTGCCGCAGCTTGACATCTTCCGACGACGTGATGTACGACTTGAGCGCGCCAAAATCGAACTCCTCGACCGGCATGATCGATGCCAGGTACGGGTCAAAGTTGAAGACTCGAGAACGATGATCCTGCATGTGGTAGACCCCGGGGTTGAACAGCACACGGTCCAGATTGTGCGCCAGCTGTGGCACAGGCAGCGGCTCATCCTCCTCCACGGGCCGAAAGTGCAATGTTTGCGGTCGAATGATCTTGACGTCCAGCGGAGTCTCGGCCGCCGTCTTTGCGGCAGTCCTTGACTTTCCTTTCGCCTTTTTCCCTTTTCCGCCGCCGCCGCCGCCTGTTTTTTTGGATGGGGTTGCATCGCTCGAGGCTGACTCCGCCGCTTGTCCAGCTTCTCCCGTGGCCTCTGCCTCCCCCGTCTGCTGGACTCGTTCAGACGCCCCATTTTGTGGCATCGCATCGGGAATCTCTTCGACCGACTGAATTTTGGTGCGCAGGGATGTCCATTCCCCTGAATGTATTTGTTGCGTAGCTCCATCGTTCGTGACCGCCTCTCGTGCTGCCTCCTCATCCAGTGCACCCGCTGGCTTCTCCTTCTCGTCTGATTTGGGCGTGTCCTTGGGGTTATATTTCCCACGCAGCTGTTGGATTCTGTCTGCTAAGATGGATTTCCAAGACTTGGGTGCGGCATCTGGACCACTGTCCGTCTCGGCGGGACCATCTTGTTGAAAGCCTCGCAAATATTCGTTCAACGTAACATTCGGATGGTGACCACCGGAACCCAGTGATTCATGTTTCAAATTTGCCGAATCGGCCTTTGATGCCTGTTTTCTTCGTTTTTTCTGCGCCTTGCGACGCCCTCCCGTCCTTTGCACCTTGCCTTGTGGCTCCGAGGTAGGGTTCGATGATCTCGTCTCGTTCGATACCGAGAATGGCTTGGAGCCATGAGGGATGCTGTACAGTGGAGTTCCCAGGTAGACGACTCTGCTGGGCAGTCGACTGGGGCGATGTAGAAAGCGAAGCATGTCAGCTATCGAGGCTGCTTGCTATCGCAAAGAATAGACCAAGACCAGACAGTCGGCGGCATCAACGGTGAGGCAGAAGAAGAGCTGCTGAGGATATGAGTTTCTTATCGATAAGTTACCGAGCCATTTCCTCGGCGGCTACGACGTTCGTTCAAGGCACGTGATTGGCCCCTTTGGTGGTTGCCTTGTGCTGAAGTGGCCGCTTTGAGTGATACGTGTACTTGTGCCTTTGTACTTGCTGAAGTACTCTCCGTACCTGGCCAAGTACTGCAAGTACCTTGGCGATACCGAGCGCCATAGTACTAGGTAAGTATTACATGTATGTATATACTCCGTACAGTAGTACTTAAGTATGTAAGTATGTACATGTACGGGTTACTACGGAGCAGTACCTCCATGTTCTGCCCCTGCACAAGTTGAAATCACCTAACAGCATCTCCGTACTTGTTGTACTGGGTACGGAGTAATAGTTGTACAGCCGTCCATGCTAGTTTGTGATGCAACCTCACCTCTGACCCGGTCCCTGTGCATCAGCTCGTGTGAGCAACCATCCCACATTGCTTCATTCTACAGCCTCCTCTAGCACCGCGCTGCGACAGCCATGGGGGCGAGCGACTCCAAAATTGTATTCAAGCAGGGCATCTTCAAGCTGTCGGAGGATCGTAGCATCGCAGCGGATGACATCTATTGGACCTCGGTTCGTCGAATCCGCAGCACGTCGTCATCGGCCTTTGCTAACCTTGGACATAGTTTTGGGAGCTTCCGGAATCTTCCGAAGATGTTTTTAGTCTCTTCTCGCCCGCGGACATTCGTCGAACCCGCGATCAAGCTCTGGAGAACATCGAAACGCTCGTGCTTGCGCTGACGTCTCGCTTGTTCATCCTTCGACACCACCCGTCCTTTCCCGACCCGGAGCTCGCGCCGGAGCGAGATGCCCTGAACTGCATCAGAATTCTCACGAGGCTCCTGCCATACCTGTACGAAAAGGAGAGCCTTGCCTCGTGGGAGGAGCGTTTCTTTTGGGGTGCCCGCCGGAAGAAGACGCGCAAGGCTTCGATCGCCGCCGAAGTGCTGTTCGACGGCGCCCAGGACAACAAGCCCATACCCAACCCGGATGCGGAGGAGTACGAGGATGCGAAGCCGTTGGGCGAGGAGCTGATAGACACGCTGATCGACCTACTCTTCTACTCGGAATTGACCATTCCGCGCCAACCACGCGGCCATCCGAAAGTCAGCTACGCCATCTGGCAGAGTGGTGTTGGGTGCCACAATGCCGTGGCCACGACCAAGGAATATGAAAACAATCGATGCGAGATACTTCGGCTGCTCCTCGCTCTTGCCGGTCAAAGCATGTACATAGCGCCGAACGTCTTGCCGCAGCAGGGCGTGCGAACGCTCACCTACCTCTGCACCTGCCAGGACAAGCAGATTGTGCTTTCTGTCTTGTGCTCTCTGCTCAACACGGTACG
Source organism: Drechmeria coniospora (assembly GCF_001625195.1). NCBI lineage: Eukaryota > Fungi > Ascomycota > Sordariomycetes > Hypocreales > Ophiocordycipitaceae > Drechmeria > Drechmeria coniospora. The sequence goes on along the minus strand of NC_054389.1, from coordinate 10,022,130 downwards.
TGCTTCGCCATGTCGTCACGTCCAGATCGACAACTGACCGGGATCCCACCGCAGGCGCTGAAATACAACCCGGCAAGTTGGCGAGTGCCGTACAACAACCTTGTTTTCAAGGACGGAAAGCAGATGTTGGTGACGGACTCGTTGCAGTTTCTGCTCGCGTTGCTCGTGTACACGATTCCGGAGCAGGCACCGGTGCAGAAGAACTATTACCGGCATTTTCTCGGACGCCTTCATCGCCCTCAAGATTTCCAATTCATCGTCGACGGCATGCATCGGATTCTCAGCCAGCCGCTGCAGGAGAAGGCGTCGTACCTGCCCGGCACCCAGGCGTCGGGAAACTTTGCGCCGGAGATGCTGATGCTCTTCTGGGAAACGACGCAGTGCAACAGGAGGTTTCGATCCTTCATCATCGACACGGACCGAGCGCACGACTTTGTCGTTCTCACGCTGTTCTACGCGCTCGAGTACAGGAACGAGGCTGCCAAGCAAGGCATCGTTCGCATGTGCGCCTTCCTCTTGCAAACGCTGAGCGTCGAGCCAACCTTTGGCGCGAGCTTAAACAAGCGATTCGAGGGCCAGGACAGCCTCCCGGCCGGGATCCGGATCAACGGTTTCAGGGGCACGTATACCGACTTTCTCATCCACTCAATCTACAGCCTCATCACGAAGAGCCAGGGCAGCCTCGCGGCCATATACCCTGCCCTGTTGGCCGTCATCAACAACATCGCCCCCCACGTCGAGAACCTGGGCGCCACCGGCGGCTCGCAGCTGATGCACTTGTTTTCGTCCATGTCGTCGCCGTCGTTCCTTTTCGCCAACGAGACGAACCACACGCTCCTCCGCTCCCTGCTGGAGTCGATCAACTGCATCATCGAGAACAAGGCGCGCAAGAATGCGGAGCTCGTGCTGGCGGTGGTGAAGAACAGGAAGCGGATCGAGGCGCTGCGAAACTTTACCCTCGAGAGCGGCCAGGAGGAGATTGAGGCGTGGCACAGGCGCAGAAAAGAGGGAGGCGGAAACGGTGACGTGTTCGAGCCGGCGTCCGGGCGAAGCTCGGCCGAGAGCGCGCGGAGCCCGAGGAGCGCCGTGTCTCGGGCTCAGTCCCTCTCGGAGGTGCCGGAGGTCGGTGCGTTTGCCATCGGCGACGACGAGGACAGCGACGACGAGGCGCAGCCGACGCCCGAGCGCTCGACGACGAGCGATAACCGTTCACGGACGTCGTCGGTGGCCAACGTCAACGACGCGGTGCCCACGCAGCTCCGGGGCATGTCCGAGAAGGCGCGCGGCAAGCTGCCGGCCGGGGCCCGGTCGTTTTCGCGGCAGGGTAGCACGGCCAGCCTGGGGGCGCAATCTACGTCTGCCGGCGCGCAAGCGGGGGCGTTTGAGCCGACGGCTTACTGGATCGACAGCTGGCTGCCGGAGCTGCCCCTGCACACGCTCATGATGGTCGTCCAGCAGGTGTTGAGCCTCTACCCGCAGCAGCAGAAGCCCGGCAAGGAGGCGGCGTCGGCCGAGATGCTTCGGCGCATCCGGGAAATCGATCTCGTCGGGTTGGAGGCGTCTCCGCCGCGAACTCAATCGTTCGAATGGTCGCAGCTGGCCATGACGTGGTACGAATCGCTCCTCTGGGGCAACATCTTCACGAGCGAGATGCAGGTTGCGAAGGGAACGACGGGCATCTGGAACGGGACGGCCATCAAGCTTTTCCGGGTGCAGGAAACGGCGCCCGAGGGTCCGACGCTCACGTCGCCCCGTGGCGCCGTCGACGCCGTCGGAAGCAACATCGTGTCTCGGATCGGGTCGATGAATCTGCGTCGGGGGTCCACCAATCCAAGCACCAGCCCCCCGCCGCCGAGAAGCGGGACGTGAGCGCGAGGCAGTCCGTGGCGGAAGGCCGACGTCCATTCGCCATCCCTCGAGCACGGCGCACGAGATGCCGGAGAGCGGCTTCGGATTCGTCCACGACTTTTGCGGGTGGACCTCTTGCGGCAACGGCTGTCCCTGGCAGCGGCGCACCGTCCCGATAGACCTTGCGGCCGTTGCGGAGCGATGGCATTCGGCGAGGCGGGACGGACCTGCTGGCGACCGACAAGGTTGGAGAAATGCATGTGCACAGGGATCGGCAGCATGAAAGGTGGACGTGTCCGGGGCCTGGTCCACCCGCAACCTTGGGAGGGGCTGTCGGGTCAGACCCGGACGGAGGACGAACCGACCATACGGGGGTTGCGGAGCATGGTATTGCACGCTCGCTCGACAAGGCAGACGACGAGTATGCTAGCGAATGACACCGGTTGATGGTGTCCACGATGTGCGCGCACACGCAGCTGCGGCGTCGAACCGAGGCCGCGAGGTAGAGGATGCCGAGGGGGCAGGCGTAGATGTGAAGAGAGGCCGATTACGCTCCGCCGATGTTTCGTAGTGGCCATGTCGACATGAGCGCGGCGGCGCCCAATGGTGGTCGGCACTCAGCCGGCTTCCTTTTCACATGATGTTGCCATGCTTGCTCTTGCTGGCCTGTCATTGTCAGGAATGGATGAGAAATGCCGCACACCACGTAGGGACGACGGTCTCCTTCCACTCACGGGAGTGTGTTCTTCCGTCAAAATGCATACAAAGTGCTGACTCCGTGCTCCGTGCTAGCTGCACTGTACGGATGGAAATACGATATTCCAGCAGTCGATTTGCGTAGTGAAACATGTACTTGTATCTGCATCATGCACGTATTCTCCCGCATCCATCCAAATCATTGTATCAATCAGTCCAGCTACAGGCCGTCACCGTACAAGGTGTCCGGACGGGGAGCTTGGGAGGAACAAGGTCCTGCTGGAAGTACATGTGCTTGTAGGCAGCCGATCCGACCCAGAGTACTCCGTACTGCTGTATTTATTCCAGGGCCTATTTTAGTACCGGCAGTCAACATTCGGTGTTGGAAGGATTTCATCCGCGGCTGCATCGATCGATCGATCGGGCGGTACGGAGTATTAATTACCTGCTGTAGATACAGATGCGCGAGCTATTTCACTAGGCCAAGTACGCAGTACATGACCAGCATACTTACTTAGGTATACAGCCCAGCATACAACTACTGCACTTACATGTACAACCCAGCATGACGGGGTACGCCTAGGTGTACGGAGCACAGTACAGTACACAAGTAAGTACAGTACTAGGTAGGCTATCATTATTATAAGATGCTGTCGTACGATAGCTTAGCAAGGGTTGATCTCAGCCTGCCGCGCGCCACTCTGGATTTTTGTTGACATTTCCTCCATATCTCAGCCATCCTGGGCGACTTGCAACAACCGACAAAGTGTTGTATCTCAGCTACTCGAGTTTATGCCTGGACGTTGCAAAGGAAACGGAGCAGGGGTGCACTTACTCGTGCTGCACACGTCGCAACATCATAGCTTGCATCCCTCGTCGGCGGATGCAGTGGTGTCGGACATGGCATGCCGTTTTGACCCTGCAACAGCAGCAGGGCGGCACAGCGGCAACAGTAACGTGCAGTCGTCATTCACTCGTCCACTCCTGGGCGGGTCTGGGCATGTTTGGCGATCCGCTGTTTGACAGCGCTGACTCGGAAGTTTACCTTGACTGATGGCATGACTCGACGTACGAATACTGTCATCTGTCTGTGTATTTCTACTGCATAACTAGCGGTGCATGCGCCGGCAAGCGCCTTCGTTACAGTCACTTGACAAAAGTGACGATTCAGTTTTGGTAGCACTACTCCTACAAATTGAATCGACATTTATGTCACCCCACTGTACGCGTCTGGCTCGGTTTTCAGCGCGTCAAGTCAGAGGTGTTCGTGCTAAATAAGTACTAACTTGGCACCCCGCGCCTTCGTACGTCACTTGTCAACAGTGATGATTCAGTCGTGGTAGCGCTAATATGCCTAAAATTTAATCGACGACACTGTTGCCGCCCCGCTGTAGCAAGGCACATTACAGGCGGTGTTGGCGGCTTCGCGTGCTCCCATCTCCGCCAACCACTGTGTCGCAGCTGCAAGTGCAAGTACAATCACAACACCATCATCGTTGGCATCGTTTGCATGGCACCCACCGTCCTCGTCGCCGCCGCCCGTCTTCGTCCCTGGACCATGCCGATGGAGAAGGGCGATGCACTAGTGCGAGAAAGTGTACTTGCACCAGCGAGGACGGCATCGTACTCTACGGTGTAGATGAAGCCTCATTCATGTCCGTCGGGACGGGACAAGCAGAGCTTGTGGAGTCTGCCGTGCTGCTCCTGCAGATACGTAGGTGCTCGCTCGTAGGCACAATCACCACCCTTGGTGATGGCCACTTGTCATGCTGCGGGCCGTTGACTGTCCGAGGAGGAGGGTGATTGTCGTTTATATAATAACCCTGCCTGTCCCGTCAATCGAATGGAGGGACTGTCGTGCAGTCTACTGTTCGGATCATCTCCAGCCCCGCCCTACCTTCCTTCGTCCTCGGGCTCCTTCCAGGCTCGTCAGGATGAGATCTGTCTCCTTCATCGCCGTCTTGGGTATGCTCTCCCGGCTCAACATGCTTAATGCATCATTTCCGCTTACAGGAACGTCCTTGCCGCAGCCGCCTTGGCGCAGGCATCGTGCGCACTCAAGGTCGACATACGTGCAGACACCAACCGTGATGGCAAGGTGGACACGGAAGGCGTGACGGATGTCCCGGGCAAGCATCGCTGGACCGACTCACTCGGCGCTCTGTTCCTCGCCAACATTGGAGACACGAACCGCCGATGCGGCCAGATGGAGGGCATGCAAGGCAACGAGACGGTCGTGTCGGACGAGACGCTGATGGCCTGCCACGATGCTGCAGACGACCTCCAGCGCGCGCCGCAGTACCTCGCTCCGATGCGTACGATGCCGTTGATGAACCTGAGCCCCAGTGCCTTTGGCTCCGTCTCCGTCGTCGAGGAGCAGTCCCGGACGCTGGTGCGCGTCTTTCGCCGCGTCGGCGGTCAAGAAGGATGGCGCATCGTCAAAAACGACACCGTCCTCGCCGCCGAGGAGCTGGCGAACGGCCTGGAGCTAGGAATCGATGCGAGAGATGTGCGAAGGCCCGGCTGGGACGGCAAGGCGACGGTGCAGTTTTCCGTGACGGATGGTGGCCAAACGTCCAGCGATGCCGTGGCCCTGCGCGTCGCCCCCCTGTTTACCCATCACCACCTCCAAAAGGTCGAAACGGTGCTGGCCAGCGACATGTCGGGGGAAAGGGCCTACATGAATGCGTCGGAAAAGGCGGAGGCCTCGGCTACAATTCGAGAGATTGCAAAGATCGTCAAGGCGGCGGGCATCGACCGCCCCCTTCGCCAACTTCACACGCCAGACCTATGGACCGAGGACTACTTTGAGCCGACGTTCATGAGTATCCCGGGGCCCGAGGGGCCTGTTGTTCTTCGAATCATGGTTTCGACGTCGGATGAACATCGATCCTACCTCACCCATCGTCTCCCGTTCCAGCAGCTCCGCGACACCGGCATCGGTGCTGTGCATTATCATCCGGGCGACATTTCCAACCAGAACTACATGGAAGCTTTCGGGAATCTCGAGACCATTCCGCCCTACGAGGCGCCTGGTACGGGGAAAAAATATCCCATGGGCAGAATAATCGCTGGCGGAGCCATGTCTGACCGACCGCCTACCGGCTACGATATATTCCGGGCCCAAGGGGTGCAAGACCCTCTGCTCGTCGACTCGCAGTGGCTCTTGGTTCAGCATGTCGACGAGTTCCTTCAATTCCTCCCCGCGAACACGACCCGTGGCTGGAGCATCATGATCAACGACCCCGACGCCGGCATGCAGCTCGTCAGGGATGCCCAACAGGCCGGCCTTGGGGCGACTCCCTTCATAAACTACAAGAACAGATCGTTGGTTACGGCCAACGACCTGCTGGATGGTCCTCATAGGCATGCGAATGCGAATGCCTCCCACCGCATCCAGGCAACCATTGACCTTCTCAAGCATGAGACGGGCATCACCGACCAGGAAATCTTTCGCGTCCCGGCGGTGTATGAGTGGGCCGATGCGGCCTGCCACCAGCAAAGACGACGACAAGTAGGAGACTCGGCCACGCACGGGCGTCATTTGGCCCAGAAGCGCAGAGAGTGCAAGTACCCGGGCATGATGAGCTCCATCTCCCCTGCTGTTGTCAACGGCCTAGTGCTCAGCCGCTCTCGATATATTGCGCCTAAGCCCTGGGGGCCGATGGTGAACGGTACCGACATCTTCGAGAGTGCGACTCGCAATTCCTACCAAAGGGCAGGATTTGACGTTGATTTCGTCGACGACTGGCAATACCATCAACGCGATGGAGACGTTCACTGCGGTACGAATACACTTCGGGACGCCTCAGCCGAGTGGTGGAAGCGGTAGCCAGCAGCTGCATGGTTTACGTATCGGGCGGGGAAGATGTTCCTGTAAGCCAAGTTCGGTTCATGCCTGTCCTGTCTGGAATGGCCTTTACTCGCGTGAACATGAAGAGCCGGCCGTACCGCGACACGGAGGTATCACATGTATGCTGTCCACGACTCGTTTTTCGGTCCAGCATCTCACACATACCTACACTGCAGTGTGCGTTGTCTTCCAACGGCTTATTGATGTTGTTGGACCATTGTGGTCAGATTTGATTTACGCAGCCCCCGAGGTATTCCCGAGAGATGATTGATCTCTGCATCTGAAACAAGGTCGTTGCCATTCATGAGGCGCATATCCGAATGAAGTTGACAACGGGAGAGCTCAAGCCAGCTTGGGAAGAAAGGACCAGAGGAGACCGGGGCATCCTGCATCAATACTGATTCAGTACACTTCAATAGAATGCAAACGTCCAGATTTCCTTGCATAGGTACGAAGCATACCTCCAACTACGTGCAGATTCTTTTCGCCGGCCGTCTGTGGTCATCATCGAAGGCACATGTAAGTGAGGTGTTGACAGGCGGTGCGGAGGGAATTCGCTCATCCGACATTCCGGTCCCCTACCCGGTCGACTGCGCTAATGCAGCCGGGAATAAAGGTCATCTGACATTCCACGTACTCTGTGCCATTGCTTGATGCTTGCTTGCATAGGAGGGATTTAGCTGCTGCCATGCTGGTTGGTTGAGGCACTCCGATTCTCACAGCTTGCCCCTCGAATCTCGAAAAGTAGAGCACGCAATCGCTTCCCCCGTACCCAGTACACTACATGGACATGTCATGCACGTTATCCTGTCCAGAAGAATCAAGAGCACCGCAGAGATGGAATGCAGCCTCCAAGAGTTCGAGAAGAGTTGCGTCCGACGGGCCATCGTTTCTCCACACTGGTTGTCCGGCAGTGACAGCGTATTTTGGTACAGGCGAGAAGGCAGAATAGGAGAGTTTCAATTTATCCTCGTCGATTGCGAAAGGGAACTTTGTCGAACCGCTTTTGATCATGCCGGACTTGCCTCGGAGCTTGGAAAATATAGCAAGGAGCAGATCAATCCCGGCAACCTTCCCTTTTCCTGGATCAACGTGCCGGTCAACGCTGCTTGGGTGCGCTTTCAGTTCGATGGCCAGACTTGGCAATATACAGACGACGGAAAGCTGGAAGTTTGGCAGGGGGGGTTCGATCCAGGTAGCTTTGATTATGGCTGCGAAGAGTTTCCTTCGCCATACTCGCGCCAGGCAAGTGATATTACCTTCATCAACAACACGGCCGATGCCATCAGCTGTTATTGGATTTCCAATTCCGGAGACCCTCAGCACTATGGATCGATACAACCGGACCAGTCCAAAACCATATCCTCGTACGTCGGCCACCTTTGGCGCCTATCGGTAGACGACTCCGAGAAGCGTGTGGCGTGCACCGTGAAGAATGGACCCTGCACCGTGACCATTGGAGAGTCTCCCCTTGGCCTCGCCCTTCGATGGGAAACTGCCTTGGCCGGCCAGGAGTCTCCGCAGGCACCGAGCACCGGGCCCAAGCCGTTCATTCGCAACTTCAATCTCTGGTGTCGAAGCTCGGACGGCGCGGAGAAGCAAATTTCCTTTGACGGCAACGCGGACAACGAGTTCAAGGACATGTACCCGTCGCCTAATGGTCGACACGTGGTGGTAAAACAATGCAGGCCGCCATCCAAGCAATCCCTCTTGTACATGGTGGACTCGTCCCCAAAGGACCAACTGCGTCCAGCATTGATTAGCGAGGAGTATCTTAGGCCCGGGGACAACGTCGAACATCAAAGACCACGCCTTTTCGACCTCGAGGCGAACAGAGAGATCCTTGTCGATGATGCCTTGTTTCGAAACCCCTTTTCACTGACCAACGTTGGCTGGTCAGGGGACGGTCGGCGGTACCGATTTCTATTCAACCAACGCGGCCATCAATCCCTACGGCTTCTAGAAATAATCATGAACGGTACTGTAACCGTTCTTGTCGAGGAGAGCAGCAAAACCTTTGTTGACTATGCCAACAAGCTGTTCTACAAACTCCTACCATCAAGCAACGAAATTCTTTGGGCCAGTGAGCGAGATGGCTGGAACCACCTCTACCTGTTTACGCTCGACGATGGTACTTTGAAAAACCAAGTGACCAAGGGACCCTGGGTAGTACGGTCCGTCGAGCACATTGACGAGGAAAAACGTCGAATCTGGTTTCGTGCGTTCGGCATCGAACCAGGCCAGGACCCGTACTACGCGCATCTGGCATCCGTCGCCTTTGACGGATCCGATCTTCGGGTGTTATCGAAAGGAGACGGTACCCATACTTGGACGTGGGGGCCAAAAAAGCGTTTTCTACTCGATAGCTGGTCGCGGGTTGATTCCCTACCTCAAGCTGTCGTCCGAGAAGCACGGACGGGCAAGAGAGTCGTCTCCCTGCAGCAGGTCGTGCCCCATGCGGACTGGATGCCCCCGGAGAGATTTGCTGCGCCGGGGCGGGATGGAAAGACAAGCATCTACGGCATCATCATTCGTCCAAGCGACTTCCACGGCGCGACGAAGTATCCCGTGATCGAATACATTTACGCCGGCCCGCAAGGTTTCAACACGCCCAAGGCGTTTCAAGACCTGACAAGGCTTCGCCGAGTCGCGAACCAAGGCTACGTCTTGGTATGCATGGACGGCATGGGCACCAACTGGCGGTCCAAAGCCTTCCACGATGTTTGCTACAAGGACCTAAAGGACGGCGGCTTCGCAGACCGCATTGCCTGGATTCGCAGCGCGGCCGAGTCGCGACCTTGGATGGACTTATCCCGCGTCGGCTGCTACGGCGTCTCCGCCGGCGGGCAGAACGCGGCCGCAGCCGTGATTCATCATGGCGGCTTCTACAAGGCTGCCTTTGCGTCGGCCGGATGCCACGATAACCGGATGGACAAGCTCTGGTGGAACGAGATGTGGATGGGCTACCCGGTCGACGCGAGCTATGAGGATTCGTCCAACATGACTCACGCGCACAAGTTGAGCGGCGCCTTGATGCTGGCGGTAGGTGAGCTCGATAAAAATGTCGATCCGGCATCGACGCTGCGGCTGGCAAGTGCCCTGATCGAGGCGGACAAGGACTTTGACTTGGTCTTTGTCCCCGGCGGCTCCCATCATGTGCACACCATGACTTTTGTGATGCGAAAGCAAGACGCATTCTTTAGGAAACACTTGAAGAAATGATTTCGACTACACCATATCATAGGGTCTACTTGTCTCCTTTCGCTGTTGACAACGAACATGTCGCTTGTTGACCATTCACCAGGTGGTCGTCCTCGGCGTGTATGAATCCTATGACGTGGCAAGTGTTGATGGCAATTCAAGTCGTAGCGTAGGAGCTACCGGAGGCTGCATTGAACATTGCACCGGTTCAGTTCAACCGGTATTCCGCGGTGAAGTGTTCTTTGGAAGCCGGCAGATTGCATCGTGTAGTTCATTGTGCGTTGTGGACCATACAAGCATCCATTCACGGGGCATTTGGCACTCACGTCGCTGTCCGTTGCCCTTCAGCCCTGAATTCAACAGGGTCAATCATGGTATTGGGGCAATCTTCCGCAAAGACCAGCCCGGGACGGGGAACGAGCCCTCACTCCATGGACGACGCCATGATCCGCTGCCAGCATTGTCCCCCCTTGCGCCAGTCGCTCCCGCTTAGGGCCGTTTCTGTTGAGTAGATGAGGACAAAGCTTTACTTGGAGCACATGGAAAGGGAAATGGCGCCCAAGAGGAAGCGTTTAATGTATTAGTTCTTCCACTACTTGTCCGGAGTCCGGCGCATACCTGCCGGACGCAGCCGCGCCGTAAATACCGTCATCGGCGAGCCTCAACCGCCGACGCGCAACGGCCCCACATCAACTAACCACAGTGCTTACATGTACATGTACTGTACGGTACAAGTACAACTGGAAGCAAGTAATACTTACGGAGTACTCCGTATAAAACCCCGTCCTCCATACTTGTGCTTGTGCACCTGTGCTAGTGCACACAGTAGGCACTCCGTACATGTACTGTACATGAGCTTTGGCTTACCTGTACAAGTAGTTACATAAATACTCCGTAAGTACGGAGTACGGAGTACTAACATACTTGTTCAAGAGGTGTACTTACGAAGTTATCCGTAGGTAGGACGGAGTATCCGTATTCCGTAATTAAGTACAGCATTATTGCCTCAATTCGTACTAGCTAATCGACTATAAATGGGGGCTCTGCAGAGATTTGAGTTCTCATTTCAAGTACGCCGATTTCGTACTGTGCAGTATATTTAATCTGCACTGTGTACAGTACACATTGCACCTACGGTACACCTTTCGTGTACTCCGTACAGTACGCTTGGTTTTAATACTGTACTGTGCACACAGGCGTTGACTCAACCTGCTTGTTCATGGAGAGGGTAGATGGAAGAACCAGCAGCGTTCTTCTCGACCAACTCCTCCAGCTACATTACGCTCGCCTTTCTTTCCACCTAGAGGCCTGCCTATCTATCGAAGCCAATCGAGGACTGTCAACAGCCGCCATCCTCCTGCCCTCTGTTCCACTGTACCTATCCTGGCTCAGAAGCTGCCATTCGACACGCCGAGAGTGCTGTCCAGCTATTCTTCGGTGAAAAATCATCTGTAAACAGTCCCTCTCGGATCCTGGACATTGCTGCAACCGCATCGGCAACGGCAACGGGCAGCGGAAGCGAGGCTTTCGCCAGCCATGGCGGTTGGCGCTCCCCCCTCACTGGCCGAGCTGCGCCTCCGCGATCCCCCTGGATTGCAAGACCTTGAGCCCGCCATATGGGCCATAATCTTCTCCTTCCTCGACTCGGCCCAGACCGTCGCACGCATTGCAACGACCTGCAGGACACTGGACGCCGTTGCTCGGGCCCAAGGCTGGTCTTGCTTCGTCAGGAGCCGGTTCGCAACCCTCGCGCTTCCGAAGAGGCTGAGCGACGAGGAATGGGCTGCGCTGGCGAGGAAGCTCACTTCACAATCGGCCGCCTGGGACCGCCGCGCATTTTCCGTCACCTCACTCGTTCCTCCCGTCCAACCGCGCGGAGACGACCAAAGTCATGGTCGAGGTCGAGGCCGAGGCGCTCGTGGTCAAGGACGTCGCGGCCGCGGCGGTGCTGGTCCGTCGAGCAGGCAAACCTTTCCCGCGCACGTCGTCGTCGACGCGGCCTCCCAGTGGCAAGGCACAACCGAGGAGGAGATGGTCGCCTGGGGCCTCGGCGAGGACGTCATCATTCGATCCCGAAAGTTGACCCGATCCATTCTCCAAGCCGAAACCTGGGTGTCCCTCCCGGGAGCCGAGGCTGGCTTCAGGGGCGGTGAAGATGACGTGACGGCTATTTCAATTCTTGACAGTACCGCGCCCCAGCCCGGACTCCTTGTTGGCCGAGCAAATGGCTTTCTGCACCTGTTGTCGACGGAACGCAACGACGTAGGACGCCCCCTTGCCTGCTTCCAACCCGTCCATCGGGATGGTGCGTCTGTTGTGGACCAGCGAGACGTCCGGCACGTTGATACGAACAAAGCACAAGATGCCATCGTCGTCGCCACCAAGGGAGACGTCTTGTTCTACCCCCTGGCGCCCAGTCGATGGCCAGTCGTCGATGGTGGCCCGGCCCTGGACACGCCTGACGTTGTGGTCGAACCTACAGAGACTCTCAGCTTGAGGAGAATGCAGCACTCTCACGACTTTAGATTCCTGCGCGAGGCCAAGTTCATGAGCAACGGGGACATCGCCCTGTGCATGACTGGCACAACGCAGCCCCTGCGTTATCTCACGAGGACGCCCTCGGGAACGGTCTTGACTAATGCACACAAGCTGCAGCCCTCGAAGCGATGCGCGGAGTCATACATCTTGGGCGAAAACACCTTCCAAACCGCTCGGAGTCTTCTGCCCGTGAACACGGCCTCGGCCATCGGTTGCTCCGGAAACACCATCTTGAGCTCGTATGATGACGGAACCGTCCGGCTGCAGGATCTCAGGAGTCCATCCCCTATCGATGCCATCTTTCAGGATCATTTTGAGTTGACCACCCCCGTCGGCCCCCTTCTGTCGTATGGGGCCGAGAGGTTCATTGCCGGAAGTGCGCGCATGCCCATTTTGAAGATCTTCGACTATCGATGGACGAGGCCATACTCCTACACCGACGCCCTCGCTTGCAGCCAGACTGAGCTGGGCCCTACACCGAAAGCCCTCACGGGGATCCCGCCTCCGCGTCCGAGCGGCTACTCGGCCTGCTGTCATCTATCTGGACGCCACTGCGGCCTTCACTCGCTCGCACGAACCGACTATTACAGACCCAACTGCAATCTCTACCTTCCCGTCGTGTATCCTGCTGTGACGCCATTGTACTGCCTTGCCAAATCGTCCGACACCGCGTCGACTGTGTACGCCGGTGTCACCGCCGAGCTGCTTACAATCAGCCTTCGAGACTCTGTCGCCGATATGCGGGAGCATTTCTGCATACAAAAGATGGGCGACAAAACTCGCTGCGGCTACCGCTATCACGCGAGCCTCACGAGCTTGGTCGAAACGGGTGATGGTATTGCCTTGGGCGACATTACCAAAAGCAATAGGCTTCCACTGCTATTCAAACAGAAGTCTGACGTGTTGCCTCCCTCTGCCGCCGGGGAACTCCGTCGGCTCGATCATGCTCTGCTGTAGGATGGCGTGGCTGGGAGCGGGCAGCAAGGCATTTCAACTCCGCATGATGAGCGGAAGACTTGCTGTACCCCCCCCCCCCCCCAAAAAAAAAAACAAGCCTTGGTGGTATATGAGCATTTGTCCTTTCATGCGCATCCTTAGGCTCAGTTATTGGGGACTGGCCAAGGGCTCGTCATGTGCCTGGGGATCCTCAATTTGGCCCGAGACAGTTGTTTGAATCCAGGAATCCAAGTCGTTCTTCTCATGCGGCACGGAACAGTCCAGTGCTTAAAAAATGCATGTATATAGCATATTCGATACCTAGAAATGGAAATGGCATGAGAATAATATTGGGACTTGCCCGTTGGAGCATGCTTCCATCGATAGTTAACCGGCCTGCCTTGTGCATTGCCAACTCCCTTCATCGGCCTACTGTTGATCATCCCATAGTTCTCTCCATCGCCCATGCCCTCGTGCGAGCAGCTCACTTGGACTACCCTGTTCGACGACCTGTCCTTGCTCCATGACCAGGATGAGGTCAAACTCCATAAGTGTGCGAAGTCTGCGGGCAACGGCAATGACGGTGCGGCCGCAGCATTTGTCATGAACCAGTTGCATAATCTTGCCCTCCGTTTCTTCGTCAACCGACGACGTTGCCTCATCTAACATCAGGAACTTCGACCGACTTATCAAGGCACGCGCAATGCACAGAAGCTGCTTTTGACCGAGCGAGAGCTTTGTCGCTTCCAGTGCCGCGTCCAGTGCCCCAGGCGCCTGGCAAAGATGTCCCAGGTCAACGTCGGCGAGCGCTGAATTGATCTCTTCATCGGAACGTTCGCCGAAGGGGTCCAGGTTAAGTCGCAAAGATCCATCCAAGAGTATCGGTTCTTGCGGCAGGACGGCAATACTACGTCGGATTGCGTCTCGAGGAAGAGAGCTCAGGTCTCGGTCGTCGATGATGATGGATCCGGCATCAATGTCGTTCATCCGCAGAATGCTCGGTATCAAGGAGCTTTTCCCGCTGCAAAAAGTACGTTAATTAAATGAAATTACCGATGATCATTATGCGACGTGTTTTGTGTATTTCGTTATTTCATGCCCACGACGGAGGGATCTCGCTTCTTACCTTCCAGGACGACCACAGACACCGATTTTCATGCCCGGCGCGGCCACCAGGCAAACGTCCCGCAAAACAGGCGGGGTCTCAGTGCTGCGTTCCAGAAACAAATTACTGCTTAGCTCTCGCCTGGTACGACGGCAGGTAGACGGGGACATTTCCTCTCACCTGTACTTCACGGTAAGGCCGTTCAAGGTCAGGTGCCCTTGCGACGGCCATCCCACTTCGACGACACCGTCCTCTCCGGGCAGATGTTCGGTTGGAGTCTCGGCGATGAAGGCTTTCAGTCTTTTCAAGGCATCCTCGGAGGTCTCCATCAAGTCTCTGGATTGAATGACGTATGATAGCGTTCTGCCCATGGACGGAATGTACATTAGGGCGAGGCCGAGGGAACCTGCGGTGAAAGCGCTTCGTAACCCCATGGCAAGTGACACGGTAAGTATCATGGTGACGGCGACAAGCAGATCCAGCATCACATTCAGCCATACTTGGATGCTGAACAGGAGGTAATAAGGCTTTTGGGCTTCGGAGAGGAATCGGCGATTCCGCTCTCCAAAGTAACTTTGCCAGCCGAAAGCGCGGACGGTGGCGACACCCTTGCAGGGTCTCGAGGAAGTGTGTGTAAAGTGCCGACTTGGATTCGAGATCAAGAAGCCTCATCTGCTTCGACGTGCGGAGGTAAAACTTCTGCAGCATGTAGGTGATGGCAAGAAGTAGGGGGAAGGAGATGGCCGTGTATTTGGACGAGACGGCTATTACAATGGCCGTCGCGATGACCAAGAGAGCACTGTCCAAGGCTTGGACCATGGCGGCCGGCACCTCTGAATCGACCAAGGACATATCCTGGCTGAGGCGATTCAATGTCACGCCATTGTTCGTGTCCACGAAGAACGATAGGGGGGCGGCCATGACCTTATCCAGCAGGACTTGGTGCAACTTGCTGGATGCCACCGGCACTGCCTTGACAAGACTGGTCCACAACTGCAACGCATGGAAGATGATGACGGCGACGGCTAAAGCGGCATAGACGCCGAGAAACAGACCCTCTCGTTCACCTAGATGCTCTGATTCCGAGTTGCACCACCACGCCAGCCAGACGTTGGGGGAGGTGAACAGGAAGGCAAAAGCGATGGCCGAGATCACGACCGAGGTGACTCGTTTGTAGCCCATCATTTTGAGATAGTAGAAGCTGAGGCCGAGATTTCCTTGCTCGCGTGAAGGGTCCGCTTCATCAGGCTGCGCAGTGGTGACAGGTTCGGCAAGCGACTCCTCGGCCCTATCGTCGTTCTCCGGGACTGCTGCAAGTGTCGATACGACCCCATGGCCACTCGCGCTCACCAGGGCAGGCGACTGCGTCGTATCGGAGAGTCTCCCATCCTCTTGCAGAGTCCATATCTGATCCATCAGATGCATAAAGTGGGCTAGAAAGCGAGCAGTGAACCGCGTCAGTTTGTCCGCGGCATGATGCATTAGTCCGGGCAGCACTTACTCTTGTGGGTGACAAGCAAAACAGACATGTCATAGTAACGACAGAGACCATCGGCGCCCAAGACACGTTGGACAACGGCCTGCTCTGTGGTGGCGTCGAGAGCGCTCATGATGTCGTCGAGGAGTATCAACTGGGGTCTTGCGTAGAGGGCCCTGGCCAGTGCAACGCGCTGCTTCTGGCCGTGGCTTAACATGATGCCGCCCGTGCCAACCTCAGTCTGGTCCCCATCGGCGAAGGTAGCCAGATCTTGCTCGAGCGCGCAGGCGTGGATGACCTGAGCATACCAGCCATCGGCGAACTCTGCAGGGCCAAGGATGATCTGTCGAATGGGCATGTTCGGTAGCCAGGCTTCCTGGGCACAATAGCTGCTTCTCAGGCACGGAAGGCGATCCAGTGCGCCATGAGTCAATGGAATTTCGCCGAGCAGGGCGAGAAGGAGTGCGCTCTTTCCGCAACCAACGGGCCCGGTGACCATGGTCAGTGTGGCGTGAGGGATGGAAACGGAGAGATGACGCAGAACGGCATCGGACTCGTCGTCAAAGCTGAATGTGGCATCTCGAAGCGATATGAGATCTTTCGAAGAGCGCCGTTCCTCGCACAAGACCGGCTTGACATGCGAACCAGGTGGCCGAGACACTGGCTCGTTTCCACCCGACTTGCCGCAGGATAGCAGAAACGTCTCGATGCGACGGAAGCAGGCTACGGAGCCGAGCAGCGCGGGTAGAGCGAGCGTCAGGTGCATGAGCGGCTGGACAACGAGCATAACAAGCGCGAGCGAAGAGAAGAGGGTGGCGGCGTCGACGGCCTTTGCGAATGGCGTATTCCGCAGGAGCGAGTGGGCGACGAAGGCACCTACCGGGGCGAGAGAGCGAGCAGCCGTGCAGAAGACGTTGGTTACGACGACTATCCTTCGAAAGGGCAATGATTCGCCGAGCTCGGTGGCACGGGCGCCATGAATGATCGAGGCGTGTATGGCGGCGAGACCAGACATGCGGATTCCCTTCATGCTGCTCAGCATGGAAGCCGTGGCGGCCACTCTCGCTTGCACGGCTGCCAACCACGTCACCTGGTGCTTCGGGGCCAACCTGGACAAGGCAAAAGCGGACGCAGTAAACGCGAGTGCGACGACAACGGGTGCGACGGCGGCAAGGCCGATCTTGTCGACAAGAAGATAGGTGACCACTGCCATCTCGATGGGTGTGGCCCAGAGCACGTCGAGGTTCTCTAGCCCCGAGGCAATCAGATCGACGTCTGTACTCATGAGCGTGAGAGCTCTCTTGTCTGCGTCAACGGAAGAGCGGATCTCGAGTGTCGTGTCATGGAGCATGGTGACGAGTGCCGACCGAACCATGGCGACGCAGCGGTAGGTCTGCCCCTTGTAGAGGCCGGTGGCGAGGGCGGCGCCCAAGTAGATCAAGATGGTGGCGGCGATGAGGCCATGGCCGGGGCTCTGGCCTGCTCCACCGTCGGGCTTGGCGAGAAGCTCGAGGGCTCGATAGATGAGAAGGGGCTGGGCAACGTTGAGGCAGACGAGAAGGATCCTCGGAAGGATGACGGGCAGATACTTGGTAGCGAAGAAGGTGACCGTCGTCTTCAACAGCGCGTGCTTGCCGCCTTTCCTTCTACCGGCCCATGCAGTTTCGAAGGCTCTTGTCCTGGTTGGGCTCGGCAGCAGCAGCGGATCGAGCGGCATCAAGTCCCCTCGACCAAGGGCGGTTGCCGAATCCCGGAGGAGGAGCTTGTTCAGCCACCAACAGACGCTGCGATTGAATATGCCACCAAGTGCCTCGGGCGAACAGGCAGCATAGTCGGGCTGGAGAAGTGACCTTTTCTCCACCGATTCCAGCAGCAGGAGGCAAAATCGAACGGCGACTCTGGCGGTAACGGTGGCCAGCATGAGCCAGGATGCGTACGAGCTCATCCACAGGATACGAGTCTGCTCGACGTCATACACGGTGGCAAGGGCAAGGTAGAGGCAGAGCAGGGTCGAAGGACGGATGGAGCGGTAATGCTCGAGGAAGGATAGCAGAGCGGCGGGCACGGTGGTGGCCAGCGAGAGGGCAGGGACGGCGAGCGAAGGCTTGGAGGCCATGTCGTCCGAAGCGTACCGGACGACGATGGCCACCTGGATGCCGGCAAGGGCGAGCAAGGCGAACTAGAAGGGTGTGGGGTTTGTCAATATTCACGCCTCTCGCTCGTACCGCTCCTCAATGACATCCATCCTCGGATGAAGGAGAACGTACCATCTTGCAGCAGAAGAGAAGATCGAGACGGCGGCGCAGCAGCATGGGCCTCTTCCAGATGAACACGGAGCGCGAAAGAGCGAGCAGGATGAAAAGCGGCGACGGCAGGATGGCCAGGACGGACCGGTCAAAGATGAAGGTGAATTCGAAGTACTGGCGGCAGTCATGTTCGAGAATGGTGAAGAAACTATTGCCCGATGTCACGCATGGTGATGAATCGGCCATGCTGGCGAAGTTTGATCTCGCTCCGGGATATGGAACTCTTCAGGGCAGGTGCAGTTTCGTTCGGTTGGGAAGGTACGATGAGATGCCCGTGAGCCTCTCTCACCTGACCTCGAGGGGGAACTTTCTCCAGCAGCGGAAGAAGAGCAGAACTACTGGGAAACGGAAGAACTGCAAAAGACGATGCGGAAGGTTTTAAGGAAAAGCGAACAGAAATCGCCCTCATCGACCAGGTCCAGGCCGTCGAGGCCGGCTGGCCCTGAAGGACGGGGACGCGATGCTTGCCGCTAACATCCTAGCATGCCGTAGTCGGGGAGGCGCTCGAAAGGTACTATAGCATCGAGCACGGCAAGCTGAGGCAGAGAAGTACGTGCTGCTTGCTGCTGCTGCTGCTGCTGCTGCTGCTGCTGCTGCTCTGGGACACCCGCAAGCGAGGAGCGAGCTCGCAACGTTTTCCTTGCCAGGACCAACAATGGCTGGTAGAGTTGATGCTATTGGGGGCCATGTTAGTCACGGCATACGTGTACGAGTAATACAACTTGCAACAATTGTACTTACTCGTCAACTGATTTGTACTCTGATAAGTAGTCTCCTGTACGGAGTACACTTACAGTACATGTAGGCGCAACTCAGCCTCAGGACTGGGGGATAATTCATGAGGAGAAGCCAGCGCTTGATTCCCTTGACAAGGTCAGAGACGTCGGCGACTCGAATCGTGGAGCCATTGGACCCAGTCCCCTGAAGGTGCACTTTAGTACCAGGGAATGCTGCCCAGTTACTTACTCGTACCCGCTGTACACGAATAAGTAATTATTGTAAGTATAACACTACTTGCACCGCGTTCGCGACGCCGTGTTAATTGATACTGGGCATCAACATGCTGCTACAGGGAGGTGACAAAATTGTCGATTCAATTTGTAAAGGTAGTGCTACCAAAACTGAATCGTCACTTTTGTCAAGTGACCGTAACGGGCCTATCAAACTGCTTGGCACCTAAATCCCTGGGTACGCTAATGTTCGCCTTTAGTGGTTGCTGAGGCTAGTACGAGTACTTATCTGGACAGAAGTACTTTGCACTTACTCCGCATTAGGGAGTACTTGTATAGATACTTACAAGAAACTTAAAAAGGTGTACATGTACAACTACTCTACTCCGTACATGTACTGTACTTATATGCACATGTATGAGCAAGTATCAAAAGCTATGAAGTACGAAGTACGGAGTACTGTACTTAAAAAATGATTAGTTGTTGTATAACCTACAATTACTTGCAAGTACATGTACTTACCTACTTGTACAAAGCATCAAGTACTTGTGGTTACACATGTACATATACATGTCGGCGCACTGACGAATAGGCACAAGAAAGTACCGAGGTGCTGTGCACACTCCTGCACACTTGCAAATGCACTCACTACCCGCCCGTAAGTACATGTGCAGTACTCCCTTACATAAGTACGTCGAAATATGTCTCCATCACTGATCAAGTATCCTCTCCATGTGCGCAATAAGGAAAGAGACTTCTATCGTGATAACGACGTAACCCCCACTGCGCCACTTGTAAGTATATGTAATCAGGTGCTTTGTTGGACCTTCGTTTGCCTCGTCAGACCTATGAAAGGATCCTCCAAAGTCTACCTCGGTGCTCGAGTTTCGATGCTTGAAGAGTTTTTATTTTTTTCCCCCTCGCTACTCGGTGGTTTTCGCAAGCAACACTAGGCGATGGTTACGCTTTCGCATCATGCCAATCATTGATTGATACAACTCGAAAGAAAAGGTTACTTCCCCGGTAGCCGCTCTGCTGTTGTACTGGGAGAGTACAGCACAACACTCCCTTATTTGCTGTCCTCTAAGAAATCTCGCAACAGCTCGGCGGCCGCGTGGTTTCATCCCATCGATTCACCACAAAATCATCGAGTATCGGCAACAGTGGCCATGTCGAGGATATCCGAATACACGAGCAGGAACATGGCGACGCGGCGGTATGGTTCCAGTATCCATTCACAGATCGACGCTGGTAAGCCCCGCCATATGGTACAGAGAGGCGAAATCGAGAAGACAAAATTCCTCATCGATGTATCAAACCCTGGAATGTTGAACAGCCATATATTCTCGTACACCTTGGGGGTAATCTGCGTACGGCAGGGGATGATATCCTGGGTTCGTGCCGTCGACGGGACATCGGTCCGAGGGTCAGTGCGGAGCGTCAACTACCGGAATAGTTGATCCAAAATCACGGGTGAGATCAGCCAGTACCGGCAAATGCACGACGGCTTAACAGCCCAACCCGGCCGCGACCGAGGAACGTCAGGTGGATGATTCTCAAGGAGGGCGCAGGCGGCTGCCACTAGCGAGCGGCCCCGCTGTCTCCCTCACGATGGTCGATGAAGATACGAGTATCCGTAATTTTTGATTCAAATCGTGATCGTATTCCCCATCCAAGTAACTGTTACGGGCTAGTCAATGTATGCACATGACGGCCAGGCTGAAGGTTGAGTTTCCCCATCCAGGTTTCTTTTTTTTCTTCAATGTAATTACATGTATTGCGGGCACGGAAACCATCAGCATGGAGGCGCACAATCTCCCCTTTGTATGGAAATGTTGCCTTGGCCACAACGTACTTGCTGGGGGCGATTCTTGCTCAAGGCACCCCTTCCTCCACGGGCTTTCTTCCTTGATTGATGATTCGACATGGACCATGAACTTTTTCTTCTAGCACATTATCATCGGCTTTACGACTCTATCACGAGTGCAGCAGCTGTCGCCTTCGTGGATACGGACAGGCCGATGGCGGTAGCCAAGTCAGGCCAAGGATTCATACCTTTTTTCTTCACGACAGCAGACCCGGATCGAAAAGAACCGTCCATATGACCGCATATTCGGTCCCGAATTGTGATAACTATCAATAACTCCAATTGTATCAAGCTAGTCTCGGGCAACGTGTATAATGGAATGCTCCGGATCGTTCCTTTATGCAGCTGGTCCAGTTGTGAGCCAATAATAAGGGTGGGCAATCGTATCTGTGCAAACGAAAGGAATCATGCCTTGGCAGTTGACGTTTGCATTCGTATTGCAATGCATGAGTACAGTAGTTGTACCCTACAAAGTACATCCTGTACTACGGGGAATATCTACGTGCAACGAGATCCTTGCCTCTGCAATACGACAGGGACGGGTCGAATCGACCCACTCACTCCCGTCCCGGATGGAGAGGAATCGATCTGCACGTCATCGTTTTGATTTATTACTGCACAAAGTCTTGCTGTGTATGTACCTAGGCACAACGTATATGCCCAAATAGAAATGTGATGTTCCTACTGAGAGAGATTGAAACCAAGGGAATACGACCGGAGCGTATCTCAGTGTGTGTTGGATGTTGGTTTGCGAATGGAATATTGCACTCGCATAATACATCCCGTGAACATACGACACTGCCGTTTAGCACATGTGCCTTCAATGCGTGAATACGATGGGGAGACCGTCATGTTTCTGTTCTACGAACTAGTTGTACGAGCAGCAAGCGGATAAGCCTAGCAAGAGTGGGAAGGTAGAACGAGCGGATTGTACGTATTCCGGGCTTTGAGAGGTGCATGACCTGGACAAGGGATATCCCTCTCTCGTACCGTGTATCTGCTTGTCTTTCGTTTGTCCGGTGGATTCGTTGCCCATGTCCGCCTTGCCGTGCTCTCGACGTATATGACCGAATAGGAGACAGATAGGGCGAGGAAGAACGATGGTCATATTCCAGTCAGGCGATACATCACGCGGGCCGTCCACGACGTATATATAGGATGCAGAGTGCTCCGTATCAGACAACCCGTCATCCGTAAACGGCATCTCCTCTCTTTCGCACCGCTTGCAACGCCAGGGAGCCCCCGACATTCGTACGTTTTGCTCAGGCACAAGGGCGGCGACTGCACGCGTACAAGACCATGTTGCCACGGTGCCGGCTCACCCTGCTTCTGTCAATACTGTTGGCAGGCATCGGGTGGCCACTTGGGGTGTGCGCTTACAGCGTCGGGAGATACAAAGTGCCAAGAGGCCTCGGCAACGACAAACCAACCCGCTTATTCCGCGGTGACCTCCGGAGCCCCGAGAAGATATGGAAAGCAGGCGGATTTCTGCCCCACGGCAACGACTTGAACAATGATGCCGGCTTAAGCGTCTATGCCCATATGAGAGGCGTCAGTGGAGGGGGAGCCCCCGAGAACTCGCTATTCGTCTCCACCACGACGGATCCAAAGGTCGCCATCAGGGCACTGGGCGGAAAGCCAGGCTACATATATGAACTCCAGCCTACGGAAAACATCTTCTCCGTATCCGAAACCCTCAAGGGGCATAACCTCTACCCCAATCAGCAGGAGTGGGTGGCGTTGGGAGGCATCCGTGCCGATCAGATCAGGAGCGTCGCACAAGTCGGGGCGTCGACATCGTCAAGCAACAACGGCGCCAGTCCCGAGCTCACCTTCAAGCCGTCTAGGGGATTTCTGGCGTCCAAATGGGCAAACAATGGTGTCGGTGACCCGCAGCCCGAGCTTGCCGGCTTCCCGAGGGACCATCCGGCAGCCAAGGACGAACCGTTTTGGAGGAGCCTGCGTGGAAAGCCGCTGAAACAGGCTGAGCAGCGACTCTTGAAGCAAGCGCATGACAAGGGGTGGGATTCCCCTTTGCAGCACTCGCGCAGCGTAGTAAAGTCGGCACTCGGCTTCCTCCTGTGCAAACGCGGACAAGAACAAGAATGCGGACGGGAGCAGCTCGAGTTTCATCGTCTCAAAGCTCTCGCTAAGCAGAAGGAAACATGGATGAGAATGGGACATCATGACAGAAACTCATACAGAAACTCATCCAAGTTTAGAATGCTTCTCCGGGAGCTTCCGTTTAAGAGTTTCGCCAAGTCCATCGTCACCATGGGGGCCGCCGATCACCCTCCTACTACTGACAATGTGTACTGCCATCCCGGCTTCCTCGGCATCGGTGCTTTATTTCCATCCGCTAGTTGCGTTCGATCAGGAGGCTTGCTACCTCCTGACGAAAAGGACCTCTTTCTCTCGCTTCCAAGCGAAGAGCAGCATGATTTTCTTGCTCTCACGGCTGAAGAACAACACAAGCGGGTCGTGGAAGCAATGGGTCCTGAAACTTACCAATTCCGCGAGGATTGCCGTCGCAATAAACCACTCCTTTCACTCAGTGCACCGTCAGAGGAAGAGTGTGTGGTGGCGAAATTGACACAGGCCGAAGCGGAATCGGCAGAGGAAGCTGAGGGAAAACGGGCTTCGAAAGCGACGAGCCTTGCCCACGAGCACTCGCCCTCCTTGCCAGGTGGGCTGAGAAACGTTTCTGCTTCGGTGCCAACAAGCACAATTCGTTCGCAAGACGTCGACGAGGATGATGACGCTGGGCCTGACGGCGTCCATCGCCAGCGGCGTGCTCGCGGAACCGTCGGGGTGGATTTTGTCGCATGATGCGATGGTAGAAGTGTATTTGACGCTTTCACACGATTAATCGAGAACTCGACTCGCTCGCCAGTATCGGAACACGAAAGCAAGAACAGTCTCAACATGGCCAAGGACCGGGACCGGACCCAGAGAGTCTTGGCCAAGCCACCCACTCGCATGCAATATCGATACCCTGATGACGTCCTCAGCGGAACCCAGCGTGGGCACGATGAAGGAACCGGCAATATCATGTGCCGACGCTGAAGAAGGGTGTAAAAATGACGGGATAGACTGGTCATGCCAAAATCGGACGTCGTTTGAGGACGTCTCCCTCGCCCCAACGTAGGCAGAAGATGGTCGAGCGAGGAGCAAGAGTGTAGGCACCGCGAGGACGGTAGATGCCGCCATTATCGACCACGGTTGGGGCCTGTCGAGGGATGGAACGCATGGTGACCATGACAAGGTATGCGAGAAGCACGGATCGAGGCGGAAAGTTGGCCGTCGCCAGCGGGCCGATTTTGCCCGACGGCGAAACAATGACGCGGCCGACGTCTCGCACGAGTATAGCACAAGTCGAGATAGGAAGAAGCAAGACGGCACCTACATGCACTCGCTGCATGCGTGCGATGCAATGTACGTTGAACAATCGGGGGTGACCATGCAGGCCGGAACCGTCGTCGTCGCCGTCCCTTGCTTACCTTGAGGGCCATCCTCGAGGGCCATCTCGAGACCCGAATCCAACATTCGGATCTAGGGATACCATGCACCCGTATCTTTGTATGTGCATGCCGCATTGTAGACGGATGGGTCATGGCCAGACACACTCGTTTCAAAGCCGAATCGGACAAGATAATCTTATATTCATCAGCTTCCGTTCTCTGCTTGGCCGCCGTGCGGTGCCCTCCCCCCGAGCGAGCAATTCGCTCACATCGATTCATTAATGCGACGCCGCTCCTCGCGCCCAAGGCATTTGAAAGGAAAGTCGCCTCCCACGCCAGCACCGAGCGCGAACGGTACCGCCAACCGTATTGATATTCTACACCGAGCCGTCTATAATGCGCGCGTTGGCGTTGCTGGCGGGCAAGAAATGCAAACAAGTGTCGGGCGAAGGCATGGGATACGATGCAGCTTCGCACCACCAAGACGAAGGGCCCGTCACCGCTCAATGGCAAATGGGAAATGAGTCTCCAGGGTCGTCAGGCCCAAACGCCAAATCCGCAGTTCTGAATTTTTCATCTTCTGCAACAAGGCTCCCTCGGCAGTTACCTCGACGGGCGAGGCCGTCGGCGAAGCAAGGTCGTGCCATGGCCTTGCGCGGCTGTGCTTGCGTGCACGATTGCGCGCGCGGGCGTGAGTGGATAGATGGTGAATGGTAAATGGTGGATGGCGAATGATGGATGGTGGATGGCGAATGATGGATGGTGAATGGTGAATGGTGAATGGTGGATGGTTGCATCATGTTCGTTCCGAACCTCGGCCTATATCTCAATCGTCTTCATCAAATCATCAACAGCGGCAGGCTGCTTGCCGTTCGTCTTGCTCGAGGGCTTCTCCATCTCCTTGTCCTTTGGGACCTCCGGCTCGGGCGGAGCGAGGATCGAGAGCTCGGCCTTCTCCTCTTCGCTGTCCCGCGGCGTCTCGACCTCGACCAGCTTGCTCGGCTGCAATTCCGGCGTGGGCATGTCCTGTATCGTCAACTCCTCCGTCACCTTGCTCAGCGGCGCCTTGCCGTACATGGACCGCATGGGGCTCGCGAGGGGGGAGGATGCGCTAAGGCGCTGCAGAGATCGACCGCGCATGTCTCCACTCGTCTCGGGGGGGCTCGCGTAGGGCGAGTTGGATCGCGAGCCGCGAGGCGAGCCCATCTTGGCCGGCGTCATCGACACACGCTTGGCCGCACGTCGGCCGTGCTTCTGGTCCATCCTCCACCGCAGGATGCTGAAGTAGGCCGGCTCGACGCGCGCATCCTTGAACTCCCTCAGCTTGAGCTCGCCGCTGTCGTCGTCGACGAACCACTTTCCGCTGTTGAGGTCGTCGGCGACGAGGGCGAGGAAGGCGGCCCAGGAGCGGGCAACGACGTACTTGGTGTCGTAGTCGCGGCCGAAGAGGATGATCTGCCCCCACCGACCGCCGGGGCCGGGAGCCAAGTCGACGGCCAAGTTGTTGCCGCCCCAGTCGCGGACGAGAGGGATCCAGCCGATGTGGGCGTAGGCCTTCTGCACCGCGTTGGCAGGCACCGAGCCCTGCCTCGACAGCAGGGTCTGGCGCCACTCCTCGGGGTTGTCGGACGACGACGTCGACGGCCGCTGCTTCGACGACGACGCCTCGACACCGCCTCCGACGGCCTTGGTCGGCGTCGGAGGCTTGGCGTTGGCCGTGTCGAGCAGGAACTGGTGGTTGACCCGCCTCCACGTCTCCCACTCTTGCACAATCTCCTCGCAGTCCATGAGCATGGAGCCGAAGATGATGCCGGTGGGCCTGCCTCCCCGCTCCTGGCCGTCGTGGATGGTGAGAGACTCGCGCACGTCCTGCGGCAGGGAGCAGTCGAGCTGATGCTCGAGGTCGTTGAGGTCGTTGGTGGTGGCGCCCTCGCCGAGTTGGTCCCAGAGCTCGCAGTAGTTCTCCTCGGCCCAGGCGTCTATCCTCGTCCACGAGTGGAGGACGGGGGGCGGGGGTGCGAGGCCGTCCTCGAACGGCTGCATCGGAACGTCGCCGCCGTTTGAGCTCGGCACCTCGAGGCCTTCCGACCTCTTGGCGGACAAGGACCGCAGGCCCGGCGAGTAGGCGCCGTTGGAGGGCGTCCTCAAGCCACCGACATCCGAGGGGGACGCGCGTCCGGAATCGTCACAGTACGGGGAGCTGACGTCGGCGCGAGATTCGGATGCCGTCGCGACGCCCGTCATGATGCCGCTCCGTCCGTCGTGCAGCGGAACATGGCGTCCCGTCCGTTGCGGGGAGTCGAAGGAGGAGTCTGCGACAGCGTCTGGCATCAGCCCCTGCTCTCGTCCGAGGGTCGATTCGATTCATTTTAATCGAGGGAACAGGGAGGAGGTCTCACGTCTATCGTTGCTGGTCATGGTGTGCCAGAAGGAGCGGAGGGCGATGCCGAAACTGCCGTCGGAGCGTCAGCGACGTCATCGTGTCGACGATGAGGGATGGGCGAGGCTGGGGAGGCAACGGACCCTGAGTTCGCCATGGTCGCTGTACGACAACTCGCGGCCAATGTCGCGACGGCAATTCAGAGGCGGCTCGGCAGAGTGTTGAACGAAACAAGAAGGAAACAAAAGGGGGTTGGGGGGGGGGGGGGATCAATAGGACGAGAAGGCCGTGCAGGAGGCGGTGGTGTGCGATCCGCAGCAGGGAACCAGCGTCGATTCGGACGGTGACGGGGTGATGGAACAAGCCGCGACGACCGACGGGAGGGAGAGTTCGGACGAGACCTCGACAGGCTTGCGGCCTTGACGCTGGCGCGGAGCACAGGATGTGACAACGAATGCAAAGCAACGCGAGCGCGAGAAGGCAGTCGAAGGAGGGACGGGACAGGGTGGTGGCGGGAGGGACCTCTCTCGTCGACGGTTGCCGCCTGGTGGATGTCTGATGATGAGGAGCACCGAGTCTGTCCTCGGACGAGGGCACGGCACGAGAAGAGTGGTGGAGGGCGGCGGTGGTGGAGGGTGGTGGTGGAGGAGGGCGGTGGAGGATGGATGATGGAGGGTGGGAGTGGGAGGTGGGTTAGGAGGTTCCGGTTTGGGCGTTGGGAGTATTATTGCCGTGTGCAAGTATGAGGCAGTGCGAGCAGATGTGGAGGAATTTTCCTCCACAGTGTTCCCAGGCCGCCCAGTGGGTGTTCCCTCTCTGCCTCTGCCCCTTTGCACCCCCCTAAGTCGAATGTCCACCTACTAGTCCGGGGCAGACTAGCAGCCTTTCGTCCGTCTGAAGAAACGGCGGCCGAAGCGATGCTCGAAAGGCGATGCTGGGGGAGACGATTCCGACACGACGCGCGCGAAGAGGCGAGAAAAGGATGTGGGAGGATGAAGAGACGATCTGATGGCAGGCGAACAATGGCAATGCGACGGGCGGAATTGGCGTGGAAAGACTCTTGGCGAACAGGGCAATCTTGGTTGTGGAGGAGGCGGAGGAGAGGAGGACGGTAGGTTCGTATGGCTTTACATTACTCGCCTCAGCACGGAGTAGTTTGCGCTGCTCCGACAGGTTCCTTCAGTGCTATTATTACCCGCCGCAGGTACCTGTAGTGACAGCGCTAGTCGTAGGTACGGGGCGCCTACTAGGTAGGTACCTGGTAATTTCGGGGTGCCGCAAGTGTCAGGGGACCAATACCCTGCATGGAAGTACCGTCCTCATGCTGGCAGAAGTGGCAGTGCAGCCATGGAGGGCCTGCAAGACGGCAAGGAGCGGCCTGTACTTTGGGGGGGGGGATAGGGAGACCTGCTCGGCTGAAGTCCTTCATGTTGATATGCCAGGAGATGTATCTCGACTGGTGCGGCGCATATGTACATGTACAAGTACACGTAGGTAGCGAGGCTGGATTGGTGAATTGGCACGGAGTACATGCAGTACTGTAGTTACACCTATAACTACTGTAAGTATGTGCACACCAAGGTATTTGTATACGAGGGCAATGGCGGGAGGGTCGCGAATGGCAGGAAGAAACGATTGCGGCGTGCATTCACAGCTCTCACCGTTGGCGACAGGAACCACAGACGGGATTAATCTAATATAATCTACTGTACTCCGTACCTTGTATTAATTGTTTCCCACTGGGTCCGGGGCAGTGGCCAGTGTGGACATGTCAATGCTTGGATCTAATGTACATGATACGCAAGTACAACCAAGTACAGTAAGTACACACAAGAACTTGCACTGTCCGTGAGTAAGTAACACATGCGCTTGGGCGGTTGCATGGAGAACAGTGTCCTGTACGGAGTACCCCGTGCATGTACATGTACGTACATGCACTTGCCACATGCAAGCACTTACTTACTTGCAAGTGCTCCTCACAAGTACATGTACAACTAGTACTATGCCAATGTAAGTAGACGCGTACGTCCCTTGTACGACGCAAGTATGGAGCATGGGACTAGCGAAACGCGCGGTTCGCCGCACTGGACATGCTTGCTTGCTCACTGGCAGTGTGCATTCATCGTACCTGTACTCCGTAGTGTCTGTACATGTGAAGTAATACTCCGTTCGGTGCTTGTACATGCATTACCTAGGTATTACCTAGTAGGTAACTGCACTCGCAAGTGCATACTTACAGCTAAGTATACTCCACAGGTGTACTCCGTACTCCGTACAGGAAGTAAGTGCAATTACTTGGCCTTTATTTTGGTTTAATGACGGTCGCGAGCAAGGATGCTGGCACCATTACTCCGTACCCATACGACATTGGCATGCCGTTTCTACTTAAGTACTATCCACTGCGTCAGTAATCTATACATGTACGAATATGACAGCATTAAAGCTCCGTATGGAGAAAAGCACGCAATATTCCTCGTACAAGTACTTGCGCTTTTACTTGTGCTTACTTGCTGCCTACAACTACAGTACATCAGTAGCTGGAGGTGCTAGTACTCCAGGTACTTGGCCGCCCAAGTGCTCCGCACATCGAAAGGGGGGGGTGCATCTCATGTCTCGGTCGTAAGCCTCGTAAGCACCTAACTGGCATCTACCTCGGGAGCTGAAGCAATATAAATGCAGGTACGGCGTGGCGTCCAGATGCGCCCATGTAGGTCCTGCACATGCATGCGTTTGTCGTCGTACATGCACATCTACACATCTACACACAGGCCGATGGTACGTACGACCAGCCAGCTCCGATGCGACAAATGGCAACTCGTCCGCTCCATGCACCACAAGGGGCCGCCAGGCTCAAAAGGTCATCTGCGCCATTCACCAAGGGGCGAGCCGAAGCTGAAGCAGGTCATTCCCCACCGCATATGTGGCGATCCAAGGTCATGGTATGGAGGATTACTATTATGGATACCAAATTGAGTTGAGTGAAGTCGTAATACATGTAATGTACTCCGTACGGAGTACAGAGTACAGATTAATTAGTGTGGTACCTCGGCAAGTAAACGCTCAGGCCAGCAAGAGGGAACGTCACCAGTCCGGAGTACCCTTTGCGGAGCTGCTACGGAGACCGACTGCAATGGCACAGTGGACTTCATGGAAGTACAGTACTAACCAAGGTACCTAGTACTCCGTAAGTACGGAGTAATTACAGGTCCTGCATTCTGTATCCGTGCTGCTAAGCACTAAGGTAATATGTACTCGTACATGTACAAGTATGTGTGCAAGTGCTGCGGTGAGTGTACAGTACTTAGGTACACCTAGCAGGCACCTACTTACAGTACCTAAATACGCACCTACTTTTGGGTGCGTCCGTACAGTACATGGCCCAGTGCTGGCTTGTACTTTCAGTACTAGGTACCTTAGTACTATGCAGTTACAGCAGTTGTACTCGTGGTAGGTACTTGTGCGGTACAGATTTAATGTGAGAGGTGTATGCTGACTTAGTCCCTACCTAGTACTCACTGCGTGCTGCACGGGGGTATCTGCACTACAAGCAAGTACTTGTAATACTACTCCATACTAGGTAGCTATTACTAGTTCTACCGGGTTAGTTGGTGCAGATACTAGGAGGCAAGTACGGAGTAGTATTATACCAGTACTTACTCCGGAGGTACATGCATGTACCTGCTTATAATTATATAATTACAGTACGCAACTACGAACCGTCAATCGCAATGCGCCATGATTCGGCGGTACAGCTGGAAGGTTCGTATACATACTTACTCCGTACATGTAGGTTGAAACACCACAAAGAGCCCCGTAAAGGTGGATTTCAGAGCCTGGCTTGCGTAGCACGTTGCTTTTCTTTTCTTTTCTTTCTTTAGTTTTCTTTAGAATTTGCGACCAGCGTACCAACGGACGACCATGGGTTTCTTCGAAGCGCCGTTTCATCAAAAGCAGTGGTACTGTACCGATGGAGTACAAGCACTGCAATGTGGTGCTACTAGTACTGTATTACTTATCGCGAGCAGGAACCTGTCATCTACTACCTAGTAGGTACTTGTACTCAGTACATATGTGGCCACCACATGAGGTTGCTCCAGCCTGGATCGAGCTTGTAATTTCTGCACGAGTCCAGGACGCTTACTCCCTACTGCAGCATGATCTCCCAGCCCGCCAAGTAAGGCACCAAGTACGAGTACAAATAGGCAAGTAATTGCAAGTCACTGCCTACTATGGCATGCATACTTACCTACAGTAATAGTAGGTAGGTGTACAGTACTCTGCACGGACCAGAGTACAGAGTAGGTACGCATTACTCCGTACATGTCTAAGCATTGGAGCATGTACTTACTGTATTTGTCGGTACTTCGTACAGTAAGTACACTGCAAGTACATGTACAGTGCACTGCTTGAACTAGCAACGAGTACGGAGTACTCGTAGGTACATAAAAAAATCCTACTCCTGCAGCTGCTCGTACCTGTACTGCTCACTCCTCCCTCAATACAGAGCACTATTACCACGTATATACTTACTAATACAGTACAACCGCAAACACTCCCATGTACTCGCAAGTACCGCACTACTGCTGGACAAAAAAAAAAGGGCACCTACTCGTGGTGTCGTGTCTCGTCGTGGAAGCGTCCAGAATGTCTCTCGAAACAAGATCGATTGTTCCGTGCCTGCCTATTCGCACATCGTGCTTGGCCGTCAGCCCTCGTCGAACAAAGGTCAACGGAATGTCGTTCTAGCAACCTGCTTCTGTCGTCCACGTGATAATTATGCCAAGCGACTCGAGCATTCGTTTCGAGTGGAATACAGGACATCCATCCACCATCATCTCCTACACGGATACCCAGGAATAACTCGCGACCCATGCGCAACAGGGTCGCGAGCAGGGCCGATCCCTCGTGCGAGTCGTCATGCGCCCTTCGCTACGTCGCAGCCACGACGCGGAACACCCAACCACGACGGGCGCGCCCGCTGCCGGGCCCTCACGTCTGCCACATGTGCTCGCTGAGCCCCAGAAGCTTGTCCTCCATCCTCCTCTTCGCCGCCGACGCGATTCCCCTCTCCGGGTTGGCCAGCTGCTCGCTGTAGCAGAGCTCCACCAAGGCCTTGAGCTCATCGTACGAAAACTTGTCGTGGCCCGGGATCTCCTTGGCCGCTCCCTCCTCGTCCTCCTCCATGTCGTCCTTGGCCTTCTGCACGATGGCGTCCGGGCCCTTCTCGAACAGGGCAAAGTAGTTTGCCGCGCGCGCGAGGTCCACGCCTTCCTCGACGTTCTTGAGATTCTGCTGCAGCACGAGAATGTTGAGCTGCATCCGGCCGCAGCCCTTCTCGTTCATCGGCGACGCCAGGCTGCCGTTGCCGACGAGGTAGCAGTTGATGAGCAGGCCGAGGCCCGTCCGGACAAAGGCAATCTCCTTGCTGCGCAGGAAGCGCACGATGGTCTCGTCGAACAGGACGAGCTCGAGGTTGAGGCTCAGGATCTGCGGGTCCGGCTCCCGCACCTCCTGGTCGAGGAGGTACGGCGCCAGCTCGGGCGACAAGGCCATGCGAAGCGAGTAGACGATGCGGCATCGAACCTCGCCGTGCAGCGTCAGCAGCGCCAGGCCCGCGAGCTCCTCGTACGACGCCACGATCTTGTCGAAAGCCCTGGAGAGCACATCGTCGTTAGCCAAGCACATCGTCCCCACCCAGGCCGCTTCGTGCCCCTTCACTTACTGGACCGTCTCGTGCGTCAGCGGCAGGTGGACGGGGCCTTGGTCGGACGCGGCCTTGTTCGGGTCGTTCATGAGCGCCCACCGTCGGTTCGCCTGTCGCGGAAGAGTCTGCCGCGACGACGAGTCCGTCTTCTGCGTCGTTATGTGCCTCAAGCCGACAATCTTCGCCGCCAGCCACTTCATGCTCGTGTAGAGCAGGCACAGTGACGAGATGGTGTCCCTGTCCTGGATGATGTCGTTCATTTCCAGCTTCACCTCGTCCGTCTGCTCCATGAGCAGGTGAACCTCCTTCTCGAGCAGGTCGCCGTCGAGCTCGTCGGCCGTCCAGAGCCTCGTCATCGTTTCGTGCAGCTCGCTCGGCTGGACGGCGAAGCGGGCCGACGCCCGCAGGTTGCTCGCGTCCTCGGCGTTGCCGTGCGTCTTCGTGACCAGCGATCTGTACCAGCCGAGGCAGTGATCGTGGTACCGCATCATCTGGTTGACGATGAGGGAGCTCAGCGCTTGGTCGGGCGGGATCGTGCCGAGCATGCGGCAGAATGCCGTCACGACGCCGAAGAAGGCGGCGGCGCCCTTGAAGATGGGTCGCGACGAGGACTGGTTCCACGCGGGGTCCTGCAGGAAGCAATCCGACTCGCCGAAGACGGCGTCGCTCAGCTTGTCGAGCGTCTCGTCCAGCTGCGGCTGGAAGACGTTGACGAGGAAGTTGTCGAGGAAGGTGGTGAGCGCGCTCGAGGCGAGATCGGAGCCCGGCGGCACGATGGTTCGGAGCCTTTGCAAGAAGATGAGCGTCGGCGGCAGCAGGAGGCTCATGTTGAAGACGCTCGGCTCGACGAGCGACTTGTGCGACCCGTTCGTCTGCTTGCCGGACCCGAAGACCTGCCCCGTTTCGCGCCGGCCGCCGCCGCCGCTCTCCTCCATCGCTCGGTTCTTCTTCGCCACCGCCGCCGCCGCCGCCACCGGTTTCCGGGAGCTTCCGGTGAGTCCGGGCACGGTGGCTTGGATGATGCCTTCGAGCGCATCGTACTCGGTCACGATGTCGACCGACTTGACGTCGGCCTGGGAAAACTTGAACAGGTTCTCACGCGTCGAGTCCTTGCCTCCGGCCGCGTTGCCGCCCATGTGCGGCGAGTCGAACTGATACACGTCGGCGTCGGTCGTGACGTAGTTGTGCAGCAGGGATCGGATCTCGTTCTGGTACAGGTGCCACAGCTCCTTGAAGCTGCCGAGCAGCGCGCTGTTGTTGCCGGCGCCCTCGCGTCGGATGAGGGCCTTGATGGCTTCGTGGAACATTCGGTGGCCCTCGCCGATGGCCTCGAACTTGCCGTACAAGGTCCACAGCAGGTCGTAGATGACGTCGGCCTTCATCTGCGTCTGCCGGGTTCCGTACAGGAGGAGGCCTTCCGCCTTGCCGGCACCTCCCCTGAGCGAGCTCGGGTGTCTCTGGTCAACCTCGTTGATGGTCTCGTTGACGATGCCGAAGAGCTCGACCGGGAGACGCTGCTTGAGCGTCTCGACGGCGTTCTGGAGCTTGCCCAGCTTGTTCAAGGCCTCGACGAGCAAGCCGACGTAGCAGAACGTGTCCGACTCTGGGTTTCTCGTCGGGTCCTCGGAAACGGACTTTTCGACGTCGATGGTCTCGAGGACGATGTGAAAGGGCAGTATGGAGCTAGAATCTCCGTAGCCGTCGGCGTTGGCACCCTGGCTCTTGGCGAGACTCTGCCACCGGTCCTGGCAGTAGGGAGACTTGAGATAGAGGTGCTCGTGAAGCTCCTCGACCAAGATATCCATCAGCACCGTCTCTTGGTTCGCGAGGTAGTTCCTCAGGTCGTTGAGGGCTCCGATGTCGTCGAGCTCGGGACGTCTCAGCCTTCGCATCGCGTTCTGCAGCACCTCGACGGCCGTCAGGAAGCGCTTCTCCGATATCCGGGCCTCGAGCTGGTCCGGCACGGCACGCAGCTCGTCCAGCTCGTTGAGGCTCTGCAGCAGCTCGTCGTAGCTCTGCGACGTCTGCGACAGCTTCTTGAGGTCCGGATCCGTGGTGCAGAGGCTCGTCTTGGCGCTGCCGAGCGACTTCTTGAGCGCGCGGACGCGCTTCTGCGAGGCCTGTATGCTGCCCTGGATCTTGTGAAAGGTGCCGATGGAGCTGTTGAAGCCTTGATGGTGCTCGTGCACGATGTTCTTGAGCGAGTCCTGCAGGTACCGGTGCGTGTCCTGGAACCTGCCGTAGTCATGCGCGCGGCCGACGGAGCTGGAGTCGAGAAGCTGCAGGGCCAGCTGGACGGGCACGCTGTTGTTTTCGCACAACGACGGCCACTCGGACCGGATGTGGTTCAGCACCTGAGCGATCTGCCTTTCGGCACTCGACTCCTGCGTTCGCGTTCGCGACGTCGTCATGCGGGGCACGCTCCTGGATGGTGCTGCCGCCGGCCGCCCTCCGTATCGTTCGTTGCCGTACCCATCTCCGTACGGGTCGTATTCGTCACCCCCCCTGCCTTGGCCGCCGTAGCCGTTGCCGTAGTCGTTGCCGTAGTCGTTGCCGTAGTCGTTGCCATAGTCGTTGCCGTAGTCGTTGCCGTAGTCGTTGCCGTTGCGCGTTGGCGGTGCGCCGTAGCGGCTCGACATGGTCGCCCTCGCCGTCGGATCGAGTTTGGTCAGGGGCTCGGGCTGGCTCCAGCGATCATCGTAGCCGTGGCCGAGGGCGGGCGCCGAGGAGTAGGCCGATCAGGTCGGATCGGGCTTCTCGCGATGTGCTGAAATCGGTTGCCTCCGAGGGACCGGCAGCTCGTGACGAACGAGTCCGAACGACGACAGCTCGCTTGCGTGTACCTAGCCGAGTAGCTACTCGACTTTGCGCGTACTGGTAGACTGGTGTCCGTCCGTTGCCCGTGTGGTGGAAGCGGAGTTGAATGTCCTCGTAGAATAACTTGCTGATCACCAGTGACAGTGCGAAAGCGAGTGCGGATCGAGGAACCGCACGGCCCACCTGTGGTGGAGTGTGCCCAAGCCCCTGCTAGGAACGTGCCAATGCTACATGGCCTTACAAGTACTGCACAAGTACATGTACATGTACTCAGAGAGGAGTACTTGTGCTCCTGTATTCCGAAAAGGAGTCTTGTAATTGTGATACTCCGTACGGAGTACTCCGTAGCACTTAAGTAATTACCTGTATTCCATGTTTCTACAGTAGGTGTGCCTGCTCTGTATTATTTGTACAGAGAACTCCGACATACCGTTTACATGCGCACAGGGACTTGCAAGTATGTACCTCTACGGAGTGCATAAGTACAGGTACTGTACATGTACTTATCTATTCCGTACAGTACAATTTACCGAGCTTGAGCACGAACTCCCCATTGTCAGCATTCGTACAGTTCAATCATACTGTGCAGCTACAGTACCTGTACGGAGTACAAGTATTACTTACTGTACATATACTAAGTATATTCTGTAAACCACACCTCATCCATCACCGATAGCTGGTTCATCAATGGCGCAAGTGTGTACCTCGATGTATCATGAATGCAGCCCTGAAAAACATCACATGAGCAATGCTCCAAACACGAACATGGTCGTCATGTCATCTCTGGGATATATCGCCATCCCAAGACGCCATACCCGAGGTGCTGTTTCGACGACGTTAACCCTGGGTCTTAGGCCATGATGATGATGAGGGAAACAAGGACACCTACGGCTGTGATTCCTCTTCAACTACAGTAATCGTCACGTGATATTCAGTTTTGAGATGCAGAGAATGACATTGCTACTAGACTGTAACTTCACAACGATCGAGATGAACGAGCATCATGATTCCTGTGTCCGGGTCAAAGGGCAGTCTCTAACCTTCGGCAGGTACCGCGCCTGGCAGGCTTGAGGACCGTGTGACAGACTACCTGTATTCTCCGCCTACAACAAACGAGGCAGAAGCGTGAATGCCCCGTGCCCCCTCAGCACCACAATGCCATGAACAACAGAGTCGTGATGGGCTATCACCAATGAGAAGAGGCAACATCCACATCATAGCATGGCCATGCTCCTGACCATGGCCATCATGGCATCACAGGCACGGATGGCAACGACATGGCAACTGCGAGACGCCAAGTGGACATGTCGGATAATTGGTAGAAAACGAATGTTTGATTTTCGCTATGCAAAAGAATTCATAAAAAGTCTGCCTTTCCAGCATCGTCCATCGTCATAAGCCAATGCAGGCCAAAGGCTCAACACAAGGGTATAGGTATATGTCTACATATACAGATCGAATGCCATCATCACACCAGTCTGGCTATGCCAACGCTTTCATGCCGCAACTGCTTCCACATAGTCGCCAGGACTTGCGACCGAACCTGTTTTTCTTTAGGCAAAGAATCGCTGAGCCCGGCGCGGGCTGCGCTTGGAATTGGCACGCGTGATCTGGATGGCGGCCGACTCGCCTGGGGCGCACTGGGTGCCGGGGGCCACCGGCTGAGTGGTAGACCACAAGCCGGACGCGCAGCGCTGGAAGGATGTTCCGCCGATGCAGTTCCACAAGCCCTCGGTCGAGCACGGGGTTCCGGCCTCGTGGCTGCCGGTAGAATTGCTGCCGCTGCCCACGGTGCTGGTGGTCGGGACAGGCGTAGGGTCGGACGAGGGCATGTCCAGGAAGACGCCGCCCGGGCCGGGCTTGCTCGGCTGGACGGCGTTGTCGTTGCTGGGAAGGGGGTTGCCGGCGTCGGGTGACCCGTAGTTGGGCTGAGGACGGCTACCGCCGCCTGTCTGGCATCCAGTGCCCGTCGGGGCGACGAGCATGGCCGATCCCGTCGTCGAGCCTTGGAAGTTGTCGAGGTCGTTGCCCGGGTTCGGGAACTTCAGGTCCGTGCTCCCCATGGTTCCGCATTCGTTGCCGATGTTGGCGACGAACATGTCGGGCAGCGTGTCCAGGAAGCCGCTCGAGCCGGCGGAGCCGGTGACGCTCATGGGCGCGCAGTTCATGTACATCTCCCGGTTGCCCATCTTGTTGAACCAAGTCCAGGCGATGGTGTAGTTGCCGCTGGAAAGCTTGCTGGGGATGGTAAAGTCGTACTTGTAGGGGTCGTCGGCCGCCGCGTTCGCCGGCAGGTTGCCGGCCTGACCCTTGGCCGGGCAGCCACCCTCGATCGACTTGATGACCTTCCAAACCGAGTTCTTGGTCGGCTTGAGATCGGTCGTGACCGACACCTGGCAGGAACCTCCGCCGTGGACGGCCGAGCCGGTGAAGGAGAGCTGCTGCTTGCTTCCCTGGGCGTAGACGTTGCTCGGGCTGTCGTCGTAGCTGTACTTGTAGCCGACTTTGCAAGGGAAGTCGGAACCATCGGCGTTGAGGGGCGCGTTGTCAAGGACACCCTTGTTGAACGGGACCGGGTTGTTCATCTTCATGTGGGCGCTGGCAACGGTGGCGAGGCCCGAGATGACGTACGTCTTGAGAGACATGCTGCTGCAAAGGTGTGTTTGATGATGATGAAAGTTTGGGGATCTTATCGTGCCGGACGAAAAAGAGGGGCGTAGATGTAGAAATAGTCCTCCTCAAGAGTTGAGCGGGAGTGCAAGGTGACGCGAGGATCAGGAGACGCTAGGTCTGCAAAGTGGTCAAGCAAACAAAGGCAGGCTTTCGGGAACCGGAAACAAACACACAAAACGGCGAGGGAGTGTAGAGTCTGTCTGTGACGACAAAGCACCGTTTTGGTAAAGAAGAAGAGAAGCGAAGCGAAGTGAAATGAAGGGAAGTCTGCTGTGGATGGAGCCCGGGAATCGACAGGTTGCGGACGGAGCCAACAGGTCTTATACGAGGCCGGCCCATCGACCGCTCGGGTTTGCCGTGCACCAGAGTCCACAGGGGCCAAGACCATGGGACGGAAGAAGGAAAGCGTTTGGTAGAGAAACGGAGGTGAGAGAGGGCTAGCCTCCCACCGAGGTGGTGGCATTGGCGCCATGGGATATGGACCAGAGGGGCGATGAATGATTTGATGGACCCCTATGGCATCGTAAAGGTGGTCACCCGCCGGCGAATGGCACGCATCAACGCCGTCGTCGGTGGGCTGCGTCAGAGGGTGCGGCGTCCAGAACGCAGAGTGTATGGTCCATATCGTCGTTTCGAAACGCACCGGGCCGGGCAGGGGTTCGCGATGGCTGAGGGAGTTAGTCCAGCAAGCCAGTGATTGGCCGGCGAGCCAGTTTCGGAGTCATGGCGAAAAAGTAATAGTGCGAACTAGCACGACACTACGACGACTAGTGGCATAGCTGTGCGAGGGGCCGAGGGCAGTTCGATCCGATGATTATGATCCCCCACATGCTTGGCTGTGGCGGCAGGGTGTCCCTGAGCATCTGCAGCCCGTCCCTCCTTGCCTGCATCTGAATGCCGGCGTCGGGCTGGTGGTGCTCATTGTTGCCGATGCCCTGTGACGACGACGACGACGACGACGATGGGGTGAACGGTTGGAATCAACGGATGGCTGACCCTAGCTATCGCGTCTTCCGTCTTGACCAATGCTCATGCTCATGCTCATGCTCATGCTCGTGCCGATACGTTCGTCTTGTCGGTTCGCTTTGTCGGGCAAGGGGCACGTACGGCAAATCCCGTACGTGCATCGGCATCATTGCGTACGGTGTTCCGTAAGTATTATTTAGTTGCAGGTATCCGAAGGCGTACCTGCGCCAGCACATCGTGCAACGGAAGCCAACTGTTGGTTGGGTGGTGGTGGCTGCTGGATGGTACGTACCGTGCTCGTCCGCAGCAGCAGCACCAATGATTGTGGCCCACCGGCGTGTCCGCAGAGAGACGTGCTGCGGCCATCTGCCTCAGATAGGGGTCCACAGCACATCGCATCGACTTCTGCAGGGGTGCTGCCGCACCAGCTGCGCACGCGGCCATTCCAGGTAGGGGTGGCACTGATGGCTGCGCAGTGGGCATCTGCCCATTCGTCCGTTTCCCCCACCCCAGGGACGGCCGGCAGTGCCTTGCAGATGCCAGCAACGGCTGGTCGATCCCTCCCCTGCATCTCTCGCCCCTGGCTGAGCGGTGGGTCCATCAAACCGCTGCCTGCCTTTGGCATCTTCAACGGAATGCCCTCGCCAGTGAGAGTTTGTTGGCCAGTCTGCAAGATGGTGCGGCGTGAGTATGTACACGCATATATTGCCACTAACTGTTGCGCAGAGCACTGCTTGGTGGAGGAGTTCGAAGTGGGCTGGGGGGAGGGGGAGAGGGCTGGACGTTTTTGTGCTATTGTTGGTCGTTTGTTCTCATGGTTGAGCTGGTGTCCTGATATTGTCCAGCTTGCTGGATCGCAGAAAGGTGCATGCCAGGGTGCCAGCGGTATCCGTATACGTGGAATTGGGACTGCAACTCTGCCATTTAGAATGCCGGTCTGAGGCAGGGGGAGAAGTTGTCGTCGATGGCCGAGTCCTCGTCACGGATGACTCCCTTGTGGCTGCTGCGACCAGGGTCGGGTCACTGTGTCGTTCATGGTTCATGGCGCAGGGCGGGCCGGCGAGGCTTCCCTACAGTTGTCGTCGTCGTCGAAGAAATCACCCGTTTGTCAGGCCTCCAAGCCATGCCGCGTAGCCGCTTCGATCATGGCTGCCTTGTGGTCGGTGCCGCATGGGTCGCCCGAAACTGGGTCCGGGGTTTCAGACTAGAAGGTTCCTTGGTGGGGAGTGCTGGTGACGTGAGGGCTGAGCGATTTAGCGGACGGAACGGCCATGTTTGGAGCGCCACAGGCGAGGCCACCAGGGGGGACGAGAGCTCCGAGGTCCCTGTGAAATCTTTGATGCCTGCATTTGCCCTGGTGGCGCGATTCTTGGCCAGTGCCCTCGCGGCTTTTCGCGCGTGAGCATCGTTGAGCAGCGGTGAAGGTGGTGAAAGCAGTGCAAGTATCACAGGCCCAGGTGTGGTTGAGCAAGTCGGAAATCTGAGACCCTGCGTGCGTGGATGTGGACGTACCCTTTCCCGCAAATGCACACTGCACTGGTGCATTGTACTCCCACACGGTATTGGTGTATGCAACGAGGGGAAGAAAAGCAAGAAGAAGCCATCTTCTTCCACAGCGCGACCTGCATCGGTCACAGTGTGTAGCACTGGCGGTGAAATGGGTGAGAAATGAATGTCCACCTGGTTGTGGTTGGTCTTTGGTTGCTCCTGGCCTCTCTGGCATCTGTCCGACGGTGCGGAAATTATGCGTCTCGTTCCTCACCCCCTCCCCACCCCCTCTTTTCCCTGCCATCTATGCCCCTGATCTCCGTCCCCCTAATCTCTGCCACGTGCATGTTGATTAACGAGCTGGCAAGGTTGCGAATTGACCCTCTGTGGTCGTACGCTTATGCTTGTACCAACATCTAGGCTACTGCCGACACCATGTTCATGCGGTTACGGAAAAGGAGAATAGTATGCACCCCATCAAACAATCACCAGGCTGACACTCATCATGCAGCAACGTCTGACGATAGCTTCTCTCACGAACTGCGAACCATTCGGCGACGGTCTGTCAGCATAGCAGAGTTCTGATGAGCCTCCTTTATTCAGCTCGGCACGGGGATCGACATAATACTCGCCTGTCCCCCCCCCCCTTGCGGACCCAAAATCTGCATTTTCGACCCGCCCTTCCTGCTATTGTTGGCATTTCCGTTTGGGCCAGAAGGAGGGGCGCTCACTCGCTGGGATAGGTTTCCATGACCCTGCCTGGTCAGACTTCCGCTGGCTCACTGTTCCTCGCGCGGTAATTCCTCCCCAGTTAAGCCCCGACATCATTCATCTGAACCAGATGACTGCCGTTTTCGAAAGAGGTGGAACTTTGCCAATGATGATGCCTGCGTGAGCCATCTATCTGTAAGTAGGAGTATATCTGGCTCGTATTACCTGCTCAGGATGTCTCCAGGCACGTAGAGTAACCAGGAGGTCGCTTCCCCCTCACACGTCCACGTAGAACCGCTTGCATATTTGCATAAGTTTGTCACCGCCGTCTTCAATAAGCGAAATTTTGTAACGAGTCCCCTAAGTCCCACCGTAAGGCGGTCATCGCTCGCGACCACCGTACTTTGAATCGCCATCATTTATTACTTGAAATAATCATGAATAATGGGATAATGAATAATGAGTACCATAATAGGACGGACGGAGTCAGCTAGCAATCGGGCAGTGAACTTCTGCGTCCCGGCCAATAACCCACGCTGTTTTCTGTGGCACCGTCAAACCTGTCCATATAGTTGCCTCGTCCCACGCAGCGCAGACCTGACCTCCGATGCCTAGTCCGCGTTTCTCACACCAAAATAATGTGCCCGTAACTGATATTCTAGGCAAAACCAGTCGGCGAGGCGGAAGAATCGGCGCACCGGCTTCGTCATGGCGATGGCACTCGCTGCCAGCCTTTTTCAGGCTTCTGACAAATGTAAATTATCAAGCAGCGCTTTTCAAAGCCGCCTCGTCGGGGCCTGCGAGAGACGGAGTCAGTCGGAACATTAAACTCGAATGGCACCTGGTGGTGACGGAGTACTTACCATCACTGTACGCCCAGTCGCCTCGAGTCCACATGCCCATTTTCTCTCGGCGGAATTCTTCAAAGTCCCACTCGCGCTTCTCTAGGTCTTGCGGGACAAGAAAAATATAAACCGACGTCTCCTTCACGTCTGTAACAACCTCCTTGCCTCCTTGCTGGTCCAGCACCTCTACCTTGACCTTCACACGCTCGTATTCTGACCCCTCAAATTCATCCAGCTTGTGAAGGTTGGCAGAGGTCAGGCCAGTTGCGAGAATGCCTCGCACGCTGTGTCCCTTCTCCGCGATTACAGCTGGGTAGTCGGCATACTGCACTCGGTGACGGCTATGGTCCTTGAGGATGGCGGGAATGAATGTGTGAAGGCTGCGGAATGCCTTTGGGGGGTTAGTGGTGCCGTAGCAGACGCTGAAAAAGACCTCAGGGGCCATCTACTGCCGTTAGTACATCGTCGGGGAGAACAGAGGCCCAAGGGGTAGGTACCAGAGTCCCTGCGTGAGCCATTAGCCGTTGACTCCATGCAAGCTGCGAGCTCAGGGTACATACCATAAAAGAACGCCGTAAACTCGCCGCTCATTTTGCCAACTTTGTCGAGGCGGATGGAACAGGCTGCAAGGCGTTGACGGGATGCGGAACCGTCGCCGAGATGTCGGCCGACGATGGGAATCCTGGTTAGATCTAGGGCAAATCTCCCCAGAAGGCACAAGGGCCAGGAAATGTAGCGTCCGGATACAGCGTCGTAGTCGACAATAACGGCAGTTGTCAATGGGCCTGTTTCCTGCGCACTGCCCGGAGTGGTGGTATGAAACGGGTATCGAAATCAATGGCACCAGGCGGGGAGCCCAATCTGGCAGACAGTGCAGTTGAGCGGAGGCAGGCCCTGATATCGTGTCGTTCGGAAGCAATCTGATATGCGAGCAAGCGTACAACAAAAATTCGCTGCCAAAAGCAAGGTGTGATACCATGCACAACCTTTGAAAGGCAGGAAAAGTGAAGGGGAAGGGGAGCAGGTCCAAAGTCGACTCTCAGTGGGTGGTGCTTGAGGCATGCGTCAGGCAGACCAAGTGAATGCAAGAAGGAAAGGTCCACAGCGGGCGGAAGGAGATCGGTCCAAGATCTTATCGATTGCTTACGTCTGGTTGGGGCTAGTACCTGTCATGTCGATATTAGTATCATTTAAGTACAGTAATACAGGACGGAGTGCAATGCAAGTTCTTATAAGCACCTGCAGCACAGTATTAAAGTAAATACTCCATACATGAATGACAGCATGTACTCCGGACTCCGTACTGTACTTGTACTGTAGGTGCAGTACAGTATGTCGTCAGCGAAAAGCGGGGCGCTCCAGCAGAGCAGCACCAGTAAGGTGGCCGGCTTTAGCGTACCACTGACTCCTCAAGTCAGTGACGTTCAGCCGATTGTCCA
This sequence comes from Drechmeria coniospora, assembly GCF_001625195.1. Lineage (NCBI taxonomy): Eukaryota > Fungi > Ascomycota > Sordariomycetes > Hypocreales > Ophiocordycipitaceae > Drechmeria > Drechmeria coniospora. Next base: position 9,978,869 of record NC_054389.1, on the reverse strand, counting down.
ATGGAAGAAAAGGCAAAAAAGTTGCCCAGCGCTACTCGGTACCGTCGTCAGCGCTTACCGTCCGTCAACCTGCTGGACCTTTTCTGCTTCAAAATTGCCCGAGCGTCTACAAGCAGCAAAAGGACACATTCTCAAAATGGGCTCCAACGTCAAGGTACGATCGGCGGCCCTCGCCCGCGACACCAACGAGACCAAGATCCAGCTGGCCATCAACCTCGACGGCGGTGCCTTTCCGGCCGACACGGACCGCGAGCTGCTCCAAGGCTCGATGGCGCACGCCTCGCAGTCGACCGGTTCGCAGACCATCTCGGTCGACACCGGCATCGGTTTCCTCGACCACATGCTCCACGCGCTGGCCAAGCACGCTGGCTGGAGCCTAGCCCTTCGATGCAAGGGCGACCTGCACAGTCTGACCCCAGCCGGCTGACGTGCGTCCGCCCCGTCCGCTGACCTCGTGGCAGTCGACGACCACCACACCGCCGAGGACTGCTGCATCGCCCTCGGCTACGCTTTCAACAAGGCGCTCGGCACCCTCGCCGGCGTGGCCCGCTTCGGCTACGCCTACGCGCCGCTCGATGAGGCCCTGTCCCGCGCCGTAGTCGACCTCTCCAACCGTCCCTACAGCGTCGTCGAGCTCGGCCTGAAGCGCGAGTGGCTCGGCAAGCTGAGCTGCGAGATGGTGCCGCACTGCCTGCAGAGCTTCGCCCAGGCGGCGCGCCTCACGGTCCACGTCGACTGCCTCCGCGGCGACAACGACCATCACCGGGCCGAGAGTGCCTTCAAAGCTCTCGCCATCGCCCTCCGCACCGCCGCGGCGAGGGTTGAGGGTAAGGAGGGCGAGGTGCCGAGCACCAAGGGGACGCTGAGTGCCTAGGTGGACGGGGCGTGCACGGCGAGCCGAGGGTCGAATCAAGTGCCGAAACGACGGGGGACGGGGCAGGAAGGAATGCATCTTGTTCTAGTGTGGAGACGGTGGCAAGGTTACATATGGGCATCGATGATGGTTCTGCAAGTAGGTACATATATCGAGAGACATCATTGCACAACGGTCGGTGGACGGAGAAGCGGAGCGGGGTGAGGGTTCACACGGCACGCCGCTGCATCTTGCATTTCTGAACGCCAGCGTTCCCCGGAGACGCAAGAGATGGACCACGAACAAGATCTAGACCATGCGGATGGCATGGGGAATGTCGACAACACCCGACAAGGCCGGCGGTATGGACGGCCGCTCAAGTGCGATAGTCGCCGTTGATGGTGACGTAGTCGTGGCTGAAGTCGCAGGTGTAGTGCACGGTGCTCTTGTCACCCGTGCCGAGCTTGACGAGGATCTCGAGGTCTTCGGCCTCGAGGATCTCGCTGGCACGCTCCTCGTCGACCTCCTCGGGCTCGCCGTCAACGAGCAGCTTGAGCTCCTGGGAGCCGTCGGTCGGGACAAAGGAGACGTTGGTCCGCTCCGGCACGATCTCGGGCACGTCGTTGACCGGCTGTCCCGGCGGCGAGATGAGCGAGTAGCCGGCGGCGCAGAGGATGCGGCCCCAGTTGGCGTCCTTGCCGTATAGGGCCGTCTTGACGAGGGGCGAGAGGGCGATGGCGCGGGCGATGGCGCGGGCCGAGAGCTCCGAGGCGGCGTCGACGACGCGGATGGTGACGAACTTGGTGGCGCCCTCGCCGTCCCGGACAATGTACTTGGCGAGGTCGGTGGCAAAGGACGTCAGGGTATCCTGGAAGGCTTCGTAGTCGGCCGACTGGTCCGGCGACGACAGCTCCCGGCCGCCGGCGGCGCCGTTGGCCAGGAGGGCCACGGTGTCGTTGGTCGACGTGTCGCCGTCGACGGTGATGGAGTTGAAGGACCGGTCGACGGCGTGCTTGAGCAGCGGCGTCATGATGGCGGGCGCGATGGGCGCGTCGGTGGCGAGGATGGTCAGCAGGGTCGCCATGTTGGGAGCCAGCATGCCCGCCCCCTTGGTCATGCCGGCGATGCGGTACTCGATGCCGGGCGACGACGGCAGGGCAAAGGAGCGGGACATGAGCTTGGGGAAGGTGTCGGTCGTGCAGATGGCCCTCGCGCAGTCGAGCCAGTGCCTGTGCGAGCCGCCCGCCTTGTGGTAGGCAACGGGGATGTGGTCGATGATCTTGCGGATCGGCAGCCTATCCATCGGTGCGTCAGCGCGTGGCCGGTGAGGCGGGAGGCCTGCAGCCGGGCAAGATTGGCGTCGAGGCAGGAGGCCAGGCAGCCGGGAGGACGGCGGCCAGGTCCACTCTCGGGGTCTCGCCTCTCACCTCTGTCCGATGACGCCGGTGCTCATGACAATGGTCGAGTCGGGCACGCCGACCCTCTGATCCGTCGTCCGCGCCATCTCGGACGCATCCTCGAGGCCGCCGATGCCCGTGACGGCGTTGGCGCAGCCCGAGTTGACGATGACGCTCCGCAGGCCCGCGTTGGCCCTGCTCTCGAGCACCTTTCGGCTGAAGGTGACAGGAGCCGCCTGGAACTTGTTCTTGGTGAAGACGGCAGCGGCCGAGCAGGGACGATCCGAGGTGACGAGGGCGAGGTCCGGCTTGGTCGTGTTGCCGGCCTTGACGCCCACCAAGATGCCCGAGGCGGTAAATCCTATCGGATACGTGCCTGACACCGGCACGTACTTGGCCTTGGCCGCCGGGATGGCGCCGTTGAGGCTGGAAGAGTAGGCGCGCGTGAACTTCATCACGGCGCCCGAGGTTGCTGCCTTTGGTCACTCTCCGAGTCGGTTGTGGGTGTGCCAGTGGAAGCGAGAGAAGGCGAGGCGTTTACTTTCGTAACTAAGTAAAATACTTACTCCGTTCCTAGTATGTAATAATAGCCGGCACCGCATTACTCCGTACCTTGAAATTTACAAGTAATAAGTATTACTCGACTAGGCGTGCAACTAATAATAATTACAGTAAGTTCGGTACTCCGCGCTTTAGTCAGTACGTCTATTATTTTTACTTTGCACTTCGCAAGTGCAAGTAAGTAAGTACTTGTACTTACAGTACGGAGTACGGAGTACTTTGCTTGTCAATCGAAGTTACTATTCCTCTTTCGGTTACAAGGGCGCTCTTGTGCCTTGCGTTCGACAAGCCATTGGTGCCGGAATTTCGTTATTGCTCTTCCTAGCGCCATTGGTTTTGGCGACCGACGCCCCCAGCTTCGACGCTTGGTTGTAATTTTCTACGCGGTTGTCTGTCTACGTCGTGACTTGCTTGCATATCTCATGTCGTCCTCGTGAGTCGTTCCTTGATTATACCCAAGCCAGATCCTGAGCCCTTCACCTCTCGTTTCCAGAAGGGCCTGCCCTTTGCCTAGACACTCCTTGGCCTTGAGTTTTGGCCGTCATTGGTTTCCATTCGACTCTCGAGTCAATTGTTTCGCGACAGCTTGTCAACAGCCACACTCTCGATCAGGGAGCGTCTCGACCACCCAGCACCTCGACTAGCCAGAACATTGACGTCTGCGCCGGTCGCCAAGCCAAGGCCCAGCATCCACCGCCCTCTCCCGGATGGAAGGAGTGCTCGCGTCTCGTAGACGCCGATGATGCAGCCATGTCGGGGACCACTATTGACGACGTCGTAAGACGGCTCAGTACCACGGACATCGGTACGTTCTCGCCTGCAACGAACACGCATTCCCCCTCTGGGGTGGCCGAGGCTGACAATAATTGGAAAACAGAACCAAGACTGAAGCTGGAAGCTGCGACGACCCTTCGCGACAGCTTGGATCACTACACGAGCGGTCCCATCTATACTCCATTCCTGAAACGGTTGATGCCCATCTTCATCAATATCCTACGCGGACCATGCGTCTTTCAAAGCAACTCTACCGAGCAGGTACGCTGCGACCTGCGCCATGCGGACGTCTGGAATGAGATCTCGGAAAGCTGACAAGGACTAGAAACTCCGTCATTGCATCCTCGAAGTCCTTCATCGTCTACCAACCGCGCCAGCTCCTGCTGAACCCTTTGAGCCCTACGCCGAGGAGATCTGCGAGCTGCTCATGCAACTCGTCCGAACCGACAATGAGGAAAATGCGACACTATGCGTCAAGGTCACATCGGACATTATGCGCCATCAGCATAAGGTTCTGCAGGGAAAGGTTCAGCAGTTCCTCACCCTCATCCAGGAACTCTTCGAGCAGATGGATCAGGTCGTGAGGGAGCAGCTGGATAATGCAACGCCCGCTGTATCTTCGCAGGCTGGCGCGCCCTCGACGCCAGGGAGCTCTCAGACTAATTTTCAGTCTCCCCGTGCCGCATCGCCCGTCGCCTCCGTCTCGGATCTCGGAGTTGACCCTCAGCAGCAGAACCGGCCGCTCCTGAAGGGCATGCAGTCCTTCAAGGTTCTCTCCGAGTGCCCCATCATCGTCGTGTCTATATTCCAGATCTACCGTGCCACGGTGACGCAAAACGTCAAGGCGTTCGTTCCCCTCATCAAAAATGTCCTGTTGCTCCAGGCAAGCGCCCAGAAGCAGGCCCACGCCGAAGCGGCGGCCAAGGGCAAGATACACACCGGCGTGAGCCCCGCCGTCAAGAATCGAGCGGCCTTTGGCGATTTCATCACGGCCCAGGTCAAGACGATGAGTTTTCTGGCCTACCTGCTTCGTCAGTACTCGCAGCAGCTTAACGACTTCCTGCCGACACTGCCGGACGTTGTCGTCAGATTGCTTAAAGACTGCCCGCGGGAGAAGTCGGGGACGAGGAAGGAGCTGCTCATCGCTATCCGGCATATTATTAATTATAATTTCCGGAAGATCTTCCTGCCCAAGATTGACGAGCTTTTAGATGAACGAACCCTCACGGGCGATGGACTCACGGTCTACGAGACCATGAGGCCCTTGGCGTACAGCATGCTGGCCGACCTCATCCACCACGTCCGAGACTCGCTCAGCCCGGAACAGATTCGCAAGACTGTCGAGGTCTACACGAGGAATCTCCAAGACAACTTCCCTGGCACCAGTTTCCAGACCATGAGCGCAAAGTTGCTCCTCAACATGGCCGAATGCATCGCCAAGCTTCCCAATAAGGTAGATGCGAGACATTACCTTATTATGATCTTGAACGCAATCGGCGACAAGTTTGCTGCCATGAACCGCCAGTATCCAAACGCCGTCAAGCTCTCGAAGCAGTACCGTCAGCAAGCCGACGCTGGCACCCCGGAAACGTACCTTGCCGACCGGGAGAACTGCCCTGATTGGGATGAAACCGACATATTTTCCGCCGTTCCTATCAAGATATCGAATCCTCGCGACAGAGGCGCCGATCCGGTGGTGGACAACAAATTCCTGTTCCGGAACTTGATGAATGGTCTCAAGAATACCTTCTACCAGCTACGAACCTGCAACGTCGGCACCCCGATCGACCCCCAGAACGCGCCACCGCATTGGCAGGATGTTTCCTACGGCTTCACTGCCGAGGAGGTCAACGTCGTCATCAAGTTGTTCCGCGAGGGCGCCTACGTCTTTCGATATTACGAAATTGAAAAGCCTGCGACCGAATCCCAGTACATGTCCCCCGTCGAGTACATGGCAAACTTTTACATGGTTTCGAGCAGCAAGGAAGAAAAGGACCTTCTGGAGACTTTTGCCACCGTCTTCCATTGCATCGATCCTGCGACCTTCCACGAAGTCTTCCAACAAGAGATTCCACGACTTTACGACATGACCTTTGAGCACACTGCCTTGTTACATATACCCCAGTTTTTCCTCGCCAGCGAGGCCACCTCACCCAGCTTCTGCGGCATGCTTCTTCAGTTTCTCATGGAGCGCATCGATCAGGTCGGATCGGCCGATGTCAAAAAGTCCTCCATCTTGCTCCGACTCTTCAAGCTTGCCTTCATGGCCGTCACCCTTTTCGCCGGCCAGAACGAGGCCGTTCTTCTGCCGCACGTCGTCAGCATCGTCACCAAGTCCATTGAGCTGTCGACAAAGGCGGAGGAGCCGATCAACTACTTTCTGCTTCTGCGGTCCTTGTTTCGCAGCATCGGTGGTGGCAAGTTTGAGCAGCTCTACAAGCAGATCCTTCCTCTGCTGGAGATGCTGCTGGATGTCCTCAACAGCCTGCTCATGGCGGCGCGAAAACCCTCGGAGCGGGACCTCTACGTGGAACTCTGCCTCACGGTTCCCGCACGGCTCAGCCACCTGCTGCCGCACCTGAGCTTTCTCATGCGCCCCCTGGTCGTTGCCCTGCGGGCGGGGACCGAGCTCGTCGGCCAGGGCCTGCGGACCCTGGAGCTCTGCGTTGATAACCTCACGGCGGATTATCTTGATCCCATCATGGCCCCAGTGATTGATGAGCTCATGACGGCCCTTTTCAATCACCTCAAGCCCCATCCTTACAGCCATTTCCACGCTCACACAACCATGAGAATATTAGGGAAGCTCGGTGGCCGCAATCGCAAGTTCATGACCGGCGCCGTCCCCCTTGCATACAAGGGGTATGCGGATGATTCCTCAAGCTTTGATGTACGACTCATCGGGTCAAAGAAGGATCGGGCGTTTCCGGTAGATCTGGGCATCGATGTTGCCATCCAAAAGCTCATGGAAGCGCCAAAGCTCGGCAAGAACAACCAGAACCGTCAGCTTGATCAGACCTACAAGACGCAAGCCCTGCATCTGATCAAGGCTCAGCTCAAGCTCCGTATCGGCTTTGACCAGCTCCCCGATGACTTGCCCCGAGTCGTGCGGCTTCAAGCCCAAGATCTCCTGGCGAGGAAGTTTGACATCAACTTTGCACCCTTTGAAGTCTCCAACCGCGAAAAGTCCATCCCGAAAAAGGACGAGCAGGACGGGTTGACAAAGCAACTGTTGAAAGCAATCATGTTTGCCGAGTCGATCCCGGATTTTAAAGAGGAGGCAGATGCATTCCTGCTTGATGTCTGCAGACACTTTGCGATCATCGAAGTCGGCAGGTCCTTGATCGACCTCAAGCGTAACTTCAGCCCCTTTGATCCTAATGCCGGAGAGGGCCCGCTCAACATCGATACGAGGATTCTGTCGGACGCAATCGTTGAGTCGCTGGCGTCTGATCACCCCGACGTGCGGGATGCGGCAAAGGGAGCGATTCGAGAGCTGTATACCAGCACTGCCATCATCTTCGGTTCCGAAATGAACGTCGGCCGTCTTCCTCTCTTCACCCACCTTAGCAGTACATTCTGTCACAGCTGTTACGAGGAGGAGTGGTTCACCAAGACCGGTGGCAGCCTCGGCATCAACTTCTTGCTTACGGACCTCGACCTTGGCGACGCTTGGGTAGCCTCGAAGCAGACTGAGTTCATCCGGGCACTCATGTATGTCATCAAGGACATGCCTCAGGACCTTCCGGAGAGGACGAGGTGTCTGGCCCAGACGAGCCTTCAGGTCTTGCTCACGCGTATCACCAAGAACATCAAGAAAGAGGATACACTGCCCATTTCGCAGCCGAGCGGGCAGCCTCCTGTGAAGCAACCTCGACTCGCGCAGATATGCATGCAGCTCAACAACGAGCTCTCGCATATGAACAAGTTTGTTCGAGAAACGGCCAAGCAGTCACTCGAGCTCATTGCCAAAGCTGCAGGCTGCGAGGTGTGGGAAGTCCTCGATCCCTACAAGGAACGGTTTTTGCAACCGATTTACTCGAAGCCGCTCCGAGCTCTCCCCTTCAGCACCCAAATCGGCTACATCAATGCCATGACCTATCACATGAGCCTCAAGAACGATTGGGTCAAGTTTGATGACAACCTGAACCGATTGTTGATGGAGTCCTTGGCCTTGGCCGATGCAAACGACGAGTCCCTCGCTAACAAGCCTGCGGAATTCCGAACCCATGAGCACATTGTCAACTTGAGAGTGTCCTGCATTCGTCTGCTCAGCACCGCCATGACGTTTGATGAGTTTGCTAACAATCCCACCAAGGGAAAGATCCTTTCCGTCTTTTTCAAATGTCTCTACTCGGAGTCCCAGCCGACCATTGCCGCTGCCAACGACGCCTTGAAGTCGGTTCTGGCTGTTGATCGGCGTCTGCCAAAGGACCTGCTGCAAGGAGGGCTCCGGCCGGTGCTGCAGAGTCTGTCTGACCCGAAGCGGCTAAGCACTCATGGCCTCGATAACTTGTCAAGGCTTTTGAAGCTCCTTACAAGCTATTTCAAGGTCGAGATTGGAACACGACTCCTTGACCAGATCGATAGCATCGTTGAGCCGCAGGCTTGGCAACAGATTTCCTTTACATTTTTCGAGCAGCACACGCAGATGAAGGTCATCACCGCCATTTTGAACATCTTCCACCTCCTTCCGTCCCCTGCTGAAGCCTTCAAAGGCCGTCTCATCGACTGCTTCCTGGGGCTGGAAGACCGATTAAGGAGGACCATCCACAGTCCGTTTCGCGCTCCTATTTACCTTTACCTAAACAGGTATCCAAAAGAAATATGGGCATTTTTGCTTGGGAGGTTGGACGACCTTAAGCATGGTCGGCTGTTGGCCCAGGTTCTGCGGCATCCCGACAGCGGCCCGCTCCGAGAGGTCGCCACCGAGAATTTGGAAGCTCTCATCAGTAAGTGCAACGATGCGATGAGCCAAAACAACGAGAAAAAGTACATCGTCGTTATCAACACCATCCACGTACTCGATTCTATAAGTCAGTGGCCCAGCACTAGTGGCTGGATGGATAAGAAGGAGCACATCTCCTGGCTCAAGGTTGTGGGCAAGGACCTAGAGAACCGCTTGCGAAGCTATACTCTTCCGGCTGTCCTCCGCCTGCCGGCCTACCAGGCTGCCGAGCAACTGATGAACGTGCTTGTCAAGGCTCTGGAGCGGAACCCGAAAGACTTGGACTCGCTTTTCAACTTGGTTGAATCGGTGACGAGCGACGATCTTAGGCCGACGCAGTCACTATTCTCCTTCATCCATGACAGCATCATCACGAGTCAATCGATGGAATTTTGGAAGACGACGTTCTTGCGATGCCTGGACGTATACGCGGGCAAGATGGCGTCCAACAAGACTAAATATTTCTTATTGCACTACATCGTCAACCCCATCGTCGCCATGGATGTCATGCGGCACTGGAACCATCCAGAGCCGAATAGGGCGCAGCGACTCATGGACCGCGCTCTCATCGACGCTGTCAGCACGAAAGTATGGAAGGTTCATCCCGAGATGGCTCCTGACGACCAAGCACAACCAGGTATAGATCACACTCGGTTTGAGGTTCTCCAGCTGTCGGCGATGCTTGTCAAATATTACCATACAACACTGCAGGAAGCGCGAAAGGATATCATTAAATTCGGCTGGACCTTCATCCGTCTCGACGATGTCATCAACAAACACGCAGCGTATGTAGTCATCGGGTACTTCATTGCCCACTACGAGACGCCGCCCAAGATTGTTAACCAAGTCTACTTGTCTCTGCTCAAGACGAATCAGAACGAAGGACGTGCTTTGGTTACGCAGGCGCTTGAATTGATTGCACCCGTTCTACCAAAACGATGCGGAGGAATTGGTCCGAACGAGCGCAACGCGCCGTGGGCCGTTGCTCCGCGTCGTATCCTCGCTGACGAGGGCCAGAACGTGCAGCAGATGACGAGCATTTTCCATTTCTTGGTTCGACACCCCGAGCTCTTCTTCGATGCCCGAGATAAGTACGTCAGCTTGCTCGTTACATCGCTGAGAAAAGTCGCGGCCCCGCCAAACCCGTCCCACGAGAGCAAGAAGCTGGCCCTGAACATGATGTGGCTCGTCTGGACATGGGAGCAATGGCGAGTCGAGGGCAAGAACTCGCCAGCACCGGCAGTGAGAGAGTCGTCTCAATCTCCAATGTCGCGCAAGCGCAAGTTTGAGGCGGATCAGCCCATGTCGTCACCGAGTGATGTCAAACCGCCTCTTCCGAGCGACAGAACTGAGTATCAGATTCCGCAAATACTTCGTCAAAAGATGATCAAGTATCTCGTTGAATTCATTGCTCAGCTCAACGAGAGATATCTACTCCCATCGGCAAAGCCTCGCGATCAAAGCATACCTTCTATCCCTATGCAGCCGCCAAACACCGAGCTCTGCAAGAAGGCCATGACTTTGCTACACAACTTGGTGCAGCCTCAATACTGGGGCGATCTTGAGCTTGACCTGTTTCCTAACGTGACCGACGTCATTCTCGGAAGTGACAGGACGCAAACTATTCTCAACGCTGACCCCACGGACAAGGACAAGTTCGACGAGCGCTTCCTCACCAATATCATCAACACTCTGCAGGTTGTCCGCATTGTTCTGAACTTTAAATCCGATGACTGGGTGCAAAAGCACATTGCTGCCATTCAGAAGGTACTGGAAAAGTGCCTTAAATGCGAAAACCCTGAGATCCAGGACTGTTTGCACCTTTCCGACAAGGCATACGATGACGGGCGCGATTTGAAATCCATCATCGACCGCGTGCTTGACGCCGTGCCTGAGGATACCCCAGCAGATGATGCAGACGCTGAAGCTGAAGCCGAAGCCCCGACATCGGAAATCGTCACGTATCTGTCCCAGGCAGCGACGGAGGCGATGAACAATTCGTCCTACGTCTCAGGCATCAATCTCCTTTGGTCCCTCGGGAAGCACAAGCCAGCAGTTATTGATCAGCACATCGCATCCCTTATGAAAGCTCTGCAGAGCAAGCATGCGAAGGAGCACGTGCAGCACTACAACGCCATCGCCAGCCAGGCTGCAAACGCGAACAACCGTATTCAGGATACCAATGCGAACCCTGGAGAGATGGCTGCGTACGAACTAGAGATCCAAACAAAGCTCATGATTAAGGAGATTCAGACGGTGGCATTGCGAATGGAGCATCTCGGAGACAACCGGCGACCTTTTCTCAGCGTGCTGGCAACACTGGTGGAAAAGTCTATGCACATTGAGCTCTGCACCGAAGTCCTGACCATGGTGGAGGGTTGGGTGTTCCGGTCCGAAGGGACCTGGCCAACCCTGAAGGAGAAAACAGCTGTGTTGCACAAGATGCTCTCGTTCGAGCATAGAACGGACCCGACAATGCTGGGCAAGTTCCTGGAGCTCGTTATCAGAATATATGAAGACCCCAAGGTCACACGGACTGAGCTAACCGTGCGCATGGAACATGCGTTCCTGATCGGCACCCGGGCAGCAGACGTCGAAATGAGGAACCGTTTCATGGCCATCTTGGACAAGAGCATCTCCAAGACCGCCAGCGTTCGTCTCTCTTACGTTCTTACCTCGCAAAACTGGGATACGCTTGCCGACTCGTACTGGCTTGCTCAAGCTTCTCAGCTCCTCCTGGGCGCGGTGGAGCTGAACACGAATATCCAGCTTCACGCAGAAGACTTCCAGCTCGCATCTGCCTCCCAGCTGGCCGCCGTCTACCCGAAGGACAGGGATTCCAGGGAGCCAAACATGATGCCCGATGACAAATTCGAGGCCCTCATAACCAGCCATCGCCGATTTGTCGCCGAGCTTGGTGAGGTCAAAGTTCGTGACATCATCGAACCGCTGGTGCAGTTGCAGCATGTCGATTCTCAGCTGGCTCATCAGCTCTGGGTGACCATCTTCCCGCTGTACTGGTCTGCCACGGTTCGAGACGAGCGACCTGAGCTTGAGCGCGGCATGGTGGCGTTGCTCACGAAGGACTATCACACCCGGCAGATCGACAAACGGCCTAATGTTGTCCAGTCTCTCGTCGAGGGAGCTGCCAAGACTTGGCCAGAGTGCAGGCTGCCGCCCCATGTGCTCAAGTTCGAGGCTAAGACCTACGATGCCTGGTACACGGCATTGGTGCAGCTCGAGAACGCGGCGATCAAGCCCCAGATGGAATCCTCCACCGTTCGCGAAAGCAATCTGGATGCTCTTGTCGAGCTGTATGCGTCCCTGCAGGAAGACGACCTGTTTTACGGCACGTGGCGTAGGCGATGTCAGTTTGTCGAGACCAACGCCGGTCTGTCGTACGAGCAGAACGGCATGTGGGATAAGGCTCAAAGGCTGTACGAGACGGCTCAGATCAAGGCGCGAACGGGCGTCATTCCCTTCTCGCAAGCCGAGTACATGCTCTGGGAAGACCATTGGGTCCTGTGCGCCCAGAAGCTGCAGCAATGGGAGATCTTGCAAGACTTTGCAAAGCACGAAAACTTTCAGGACCTCCTTCTCGAGTGCGCCTGGCGCAACACGGACATGTGGCAGGACGCCCAACACCGAGAGGCGCTGGACAATGTCATTAAAGGCGTCATGGATGCGCCGACACCGCGCAGGGCATTCTTCCAAGCGTTCATGTCGCTGCTCAAGTTCCACAACCAGCAAGAGCCCCCAGTCGAGTTCGCCCGTGTCTGCGACGAAGCAATCCAGCTGTCGATACGGAAGTGGCATCAGCTTCCAGAGAGGCTGACAAACGCTCACATTCCTCTGCTGCAGAACTTCCAGCAGCTGGTGGAGTTGCACGATGCCAGCGTCATCTGCCAGAGCCTCGCCAACACCAACTCTTCCAACCTCGACGTCAAGTCGGGTGAGCTCAAGTTGCTCCTTGGCGCCTGGCGCGACCGGCTGCCTAACGTCTGGGACGACATCACCGCTTGGCAGGACCTAGTCACCTGGAGACAGCACATCTTCAGCCTCATCAACCAGACGTACCTGGGACTCCTACCGCAGCAAACGCAGCAGAACGCAGGAGGCGCCAACTCGTTTGCGTACCGCGGGTACCACGAGACGGCCTGGATCATCAACAGATTCGCTCACGTGGCACGCAAGCACAGCCTACCGGAGGTGTGCATCAGCCAGCTGAGTCGTATCTACACACTTCCGAACATTGAAATCCAAGAGGCGTTCCTGAAGCTCCGCGAACAGGCCAAATGTCACTACGAGAATCCGGACGAGCTCTCGAGCGGACTGGACGTGATAAACAATACGAACCTCAACTACTTCAATCCGCAGCAGAAGGCCGAGTTCTACACCCTCAAGGGCATGTTCCTCGAGAAGCTCAGTCAGAAGGAGGAAGCCGACACCGCCTTTGGCACGGCGTTGTATTTCGACATTGGAGCGGCGAAGGCGTGGGCAGAATGGGGCTATTTCAACGACAGGAGATTTAAGGATGATCCCTCGGACCTCACGGCGGCTCGGCAGGCGCTTACGTCCTACCTGCAGGCCGCCGGCAGCTACAAGAACGCCAAGACACGCAAGCTTCTGGCCAGGATTCTCTGGCTGCTCAGTCTGGATGATGCCGAAGGCACAATTGCCGTGGGCTTCGACGACTTCAAGGGCGAGACGCCAACGTGGTACTGGATCACGTTCATACCTCAGCTGCTCACAGGCTTGGGTCACAAGGAAGCACCTCGCGTTTTCCAGATCCTGCTGAACATTGCCAAGTCTTACCCCCAGGCGCTCTACTTCCAGCTGCGGACGAACCGCGAGGACATGCATCTCATAAGGAAGAACCAGGAGGCAAAGGAGCGGGCTCGGCAGCGAGCGCAGTCGACGGCGTCCGCCGGTAAGGCCAGCGCGTCGCCATCGCTCGTGAAGCAGGAGACGCCAAAGCTGGAGGGAGGCGCTCCTAGAGGCAGCGTGGCAAGCGATGGGGATGCCGCCCGGGACAAGACGGAAGGCAAGGAGGCTAACACGGCCGTGCAGCCGGCCAACGCCGCAGGCCAGGGCCAGGATCAGCAGCCTGGGCCGAACCAGAAACGACCTCCGTGGGAGCTGACGGAGGAGATCATGTCGGTGCTGAAGACGGCGTTCCCGTTGCTCGCGCTGTCGATGGAAACGATGGTCGATCAGATCCAGAAGCACTTCAAGTGTCCGCCGGACGAAGACGCGTACCGGCTCATCGTGGCCCTCCTGAACGATGCCCTGACGTACGTCAGCCGGACGCCGGCTTCGTTCGCCAAGAGCGTGAAGCTGCCTGCGGCAACGGAGACTAACATCACGCGGTTCGCGGAGACGATCCTGCCCAACCACATCAAGAAGTCGTTCGAGGCCGACTTTGTGCAGGTGAAGCCGACCATGTACGAGTACATCCACAAGCTCCGGCGGTGGCGCACAAAGTTTGAGGAGAAGCTGGATCGGCGGGTCTGCCACGCTCCTCTGGAGGCTTTTTCCCCTCACCTCAGCGAGTTCCGATACCAGAAGTTCGACGATGTCGAGGTGCCCGGGCAGTACCTGCAGCACAAGGATAAGAACCAGGACTTCATTCGGATCGAGCGATTCCTGCCCAACGTGGACCTCGTACGGTCGTACAGCGCGTCGTACCGGCGGCTGAAGATGCGCGGCCACGACGGCAGCGTGCACTCGTGGGCGGTCCAGCACCCGGCGGCTCGACACTGCAGGCGGGAGGAGAGGATACTGCAGCTGTTCCGGCACCTCAACCAGACGCTCGGCAGGAAGAAGGAGAGCCGGCGACGCGATCTCCAGTTCACGCTGCCACTCATGGTCCCGCTCGCGCCGCACATCCGGATCGTGCAGGAGGACACGTCGTACATCTCGCTCCAGGCGGTGTACGAGGATCACTGCAGGCGGCAGGACGTGCCTCGGGACGACCCGGTGCTGTTCACGCTGGAGAAGCTGCGCGGAGTGCTCGAGACTAAGAACCAGGTTCGTGACGACGGCGTGGCACGGTCTGGAGACGGCCCAACGGCTAACGCGGCGCAGCAGGGCAAACTGGAGCTCACCCCGACGGCACGGCTGGAGGTGTTCACGGCCGTGCAGGAGAAGTGGGCGCCCCCGACGATTGCGCTCGAGTACTTCCAGCAGGCGTTCCCGCAGTTTGCCGAGTTTTGGCTGTTCCGGCGACAGTTCTCGTACCAGCTGTCGGCGTTGACGTTCATGACGTACATCCTCTACATGCACAACCGATACCCGTCCAAGATCAACATCGCCCGGGGCTCCGGCAACATCTGGGGCTCGGAGCTCATGTCGTTTATGAACTCGTCGAAGCCGTTCTTCACGAACCCGGAGCCGGTGCCGTTCCGGCTGACGCCGAACCTGCAGGTGCTCATGGGCCCGCTGGCGACGGAGGGCATCTTTGCGTGCTCGCTGATGGCCATCGCGCGCTGCCTGACGGAGCCGGAGCACGAGCTGGAGCACGCGCTGACGCTGTTCGTGCGGGACGAGATGATCTTCTGGCTCACGAGCAGCCACCGGAGCGGCATCAGCGAGAGCCAGCTGCGGGACTCGGTGCAGCTCAACAGCGACTCGATCGTGAAGCGGGCGGCTAGCCTGGCGCATAATCCGGCGGGCAACCTGCCGGCGAACCAGACGGTGATTGACGCCATCGCAAAGGCGGTGAACCCCATGAACCTGGCGCAGTGCGATGCCTTGTGGATGCCGTACTTGTGAGGGGGGAGAGTGTGCTTTCCTGGGAGAGCGTAATGAAGGATAAGGGAGGATGGGAAGGGGAGCAAGGGTGGCGGAAAGGGGGCACGACCAGCGGTCGTGGTTGTACAGTCAGCTTGTTGGACGAATGAAAAGGAACAGGACGAGGAACGAGACGATTTGAGCTGAGCAAGGCGTTTGGGGCCTGCAGGTCTGAATCCAATATTCATGTTAGCACTGTTATATTATACTGTTTTTATTTTATAGAGCATCGATAACTTGTGCCAGACACCGACCGCATATTGACTCCCGGAGTCGGCCGCGTAAGGGATGGAAGCACGCACGTGCGTTGTAAGCGGCTGTTGAATTCCATTTCTCGCATCCCTTGCTCGATACCTACTACCATTACCTTGCCTACCTGCACCAGATGAAGGTACAGTCAGTCTACTGTGCACAGTCGACATGTTGTGTTGTCGGTACGGTACAGTACGTGCCTTGCGATACCCAGGCCTCTGCAACCATCTACCATCACGCAACCACCACGACTACCCTCAGGAAAACATTACGACCACTATCACAATCACGACCACAATCACAAATACCATCAGGTCTGCCATCAAAACTCCCATCACGCTTCGCTTCACCCATCACTATTTCTTGCCCCAACCCCCCCGGTATCGCTGACCCGCGCTTTCTTGAGAACCGTGGGTTGGCTAGCATTGACTGGCATGTGGCCAAAAGAGCCCTTCGCCGAAGCAGCTGCCTAGGAACGTGCCAACCAGCTTGAACGCGAGCGAATTGAAATCCCATGCCTTGAGCCGAAAATTCACCACAGTCCATAGCCGCAGCAATATTTCGAGAAGAGAAACCAGAGATCAAAGATGGAGCTGAACGTGCGGAAGCTGTGGGAGCATCCCGACCCCCAGAGGACAGCAATGTGGCAGTTCATGCAAGATGCCAACCGAAAGTACCATCGCCAGCTCGAGGTAAGCAACGCACTCATGACGCACCATTTCAATGGTCGAAGGTGACATCTCATTCGTTGCGGAAACGCCTTTAGACGTTTGACGACTTGTACCGGTGGAGCTGCCGTCATCGCGGCGAGTTCTACGGCCAGCTATGGGAGTCCCAACGCTTCATCCACGAAGGTTCCTACACCGAGGTTGTCGACGAGTCCGTTCCCATCTCCATGCTCCCCCGATGGTTCGCGGGCATCCGTCTCAACTGGGCAGAAAACTTTCTCTGGAGCGGCGACGGGCGGGAGGGATCGGCACCAGACACCCGGTCCACGCTGCACAAGGAGGATGGCAAGGTCGCCCTCACCGAGGTCCGCGAGGGAAATTCGGAGATCAATAAGGTGACTTGGGGTGAGCTGAGGCGGAGAGTGGCCACCATGGCGAGCGCCCTGCATCAGAGGGGTCTCGGCGAGGGCGATCGCGTCGTCGTCGTCGGCGCCCACGCGGCCGAGACGCTTGTCGTCTTCCTCGCCACCACCTGGCTGGGCGCCATCTTCAGCAGCAGCTCGACCGACATGGGCCTCGGCGGCTTGCTGCAAAGGACCGTTCAGATCAACCCCAAGGTAGGTGGAGGCAACTGTCCCATGAGTGCTCGCCGCCTCGTTCGCGTTTGGGCTG
This sequence comes from Drechmeria coniospora, assembly GCF_001625195.1. Lineage (NCBI taxonomy): Eukaryota > Fungi > Ascomycota > Sordariomycetes > Hypocreales > Ophiocordycipitaceae > Drechmeria > Drechmeria coniospora. The sequence continues at coordinate 9,961,952 of NC_054389.1, read as the reverse complement.
GCGGGTGGAGATATTACGTTTGTCGACTGATATGGCATACGCCCATCACTTCATAGTTCATCTTCTTCGACGACGCAGCCTTGTACGGCGGGAAAATCATCGACCTGCGCGAAAAGATCGAGGGCATGGTGGACGGCATGAAGGGCTGCGACCAGTTCCAGCGCATGGTCGTCATCCCACGCTTCCCCGACCGACCCTCCGACACGTCCGCTCTGCCGAGGACGGAGAATCTTGAAGAATTTCTCGAGACGGCAGCACAGACGCCGCCGCCCATTCGTCGCATCGGCTTCCAAGACCCCATGGTCATCTACTACTCCTCCGGCACGACCGGTACCCCCAAGGCCATCGTTCACGGCGTCGGCCCCCTGCTGCTCAGCACGCAGAAGGAAGCGATCCTGCACCGAGATCTCAAGCCGCAAGACGTCGGGCTGCAGTACACGACAACTGGCTGGATCATGTACCTCGCCAGCGTCGCCCACATGATCATGGGAGGTAGCGCCGTCCTATACGACGGCTCGCCGTTTCTTCCCGACCACGCCGTGCTTCTGAGGGTGGCTGAGGAGCAGCATGTGACGATCCTGGGCGTCAGCCCGCGCTGGATGACGGAGCTGATGAAGAGAGGCATCATCCCCAAGGAGGCGGCAAACTTGTCGAAGCTGAAGGCGGTAACGAGCACCGGCATGGTTCTCCCGGACCAAATGTTTCACTGGTTCTACGACGTCGCCTTTCCGCCACAGGTGCAGCTGGGCAACATGTCGGGAGGCACAGACATTGTAAGTTTTCCCCCCGATCGCCCGGCTTCTCATGCTGCCGCCACTCAACTCGCTTGCCGACCAACCATAGGCCGGGTGCTTTGTCCTGGAGAACCCTCTCATGCCGGTCCACGTCGGCGGCTGCGTCGGTGCGTCGTTGGGAATTGCCGTTGCCATCTTCGATCACGATCTTCCCGAGGGCAGCACCGACGGCAAGCCCCTGCCAGATGGCACGCCAGGCGACCTCGTGTCGACGGCCGCTTTCCCCAACGTGCCGCTGTTCCTCTGGGACGACTCCCGGCCGGCGCCGGGAGCCAAGTACCGTGACGCGTACTTCTCCCGCTACGGCAACGTCTGGGCCCAGGGCGACTTTTGCGTCCGCCACCCCAAGACGGGCGCTCTTTTGATGCTCGGTCGATCCGATGGCGTGCTGAACCCGAGCGGAATACGGTTCGGCAGCGCCGACGTCTACGCCGTTCTGGAGCGCTGCTTTCCCGACGACGTGGCCGAAAGTCTCTGCGTCGGCCAGCGACGGCCGCGGGACATGGATGAGAGGGTCGTCCTGTTCTTGGTGATGAAGTCGGGCAAACGGCTCGACAAGAGGATGGTGACGCGCATCAAGGCCACGGTGGCCGAGGAGTTGACCAAGAGACATGCGCCCCAGTATGTTTTTGAGGTACCCGAAATACCAGTGAGTGGTTACCAAGCATCCCATAAGGCCACACAACCCTTGGGCTTCATGGCCCCATGCGCCCTCCCCGATGGAGACCTCATGGATGCAGGATGCTGATCATGACAAGGTCACCGTCAACGGAAAGAAGGTGGAGCTGCCGGTCAAGAATATCATCTCGGGGCGAACGGTGAAGCCGAGCGGGACGCTGCTCAACCCCAACAGTCTTGGCTTCTTTTACCAGTTTCAGAAGATTGAGGACTTGGCAGAGCCGCAGGCGAAGCTGTAGTGCGGATAGGATGGAGTCACGGATCTGGGCACATAGGTATCGTTCATTTGCTTGCTGAAAAAAAAATGAAAACATGGATGGACGGCAGGTAAATACAGGTACAGCGTAGGCGAGACGGCCTTGCAAACGCCAACTGCGAAGCATCAGCCCACATGTCACAGTCTCATGCGTCTGCTTCTTCCACTTCATGTTTGTCACTTTGGTTTTACTTGTCCATTTCACGCCATTAGATGCCCCCAGTTCGTTCCGTCGTCTTCCTCTCGGGAAACTTGCCATGATAGATGCCGTATCTCCAGATCATGTATCCAACCATGCCACCGACGCTGCCGAGACCCATGGCACCAACGAGGGCCTTGTACCCCAAGGCATTCACCTTGCCCGTGCCAATGGCGGCGGCAGCGGCCGCTCCCATGCCGACGTACGTCCAATCGTCCGTCTCCAGCTGGCCCTCGTTCTCGAGCAGACGCCAGCTGCGGTCGCGCCACTCGATGTCCTCGCGGCCGTGCATGCGAGCGACGAGGGCGACAGACGTGAGGCCGAGGCCCACGAGACTTCCCGTCACCGAGGCGCGGAGAACCTTGGCCGGCAAGGTACCAGGCCGTCGCAGCGACGGGATGATGTGGCGGGCCGTGGCGACGGTGACACCGACGATGGTACCTGTCGTGACGGCGCGGGTGAGCACGTGCGTGGTAAGGACGGTGCGGGCCAAGGGTTGGTCCTCAGCGTAGGCAGTGTGTGGGAAGAAGCGAGACATGCTGACGGACTCGAGTAAGGATCCGCTTGACTCGGCTCGGGTCACAAAGCTGCTGCAGGGACGAACGGAGGGTTCGGGAGCGGGATGGCTGGACGACCAATTAACAATTCACACAGGTGGTGTTCACGGTGCTCGCATTCGGATCGGATGAGTCGACGGATGAGGTCGAAGGATGAGTCACGGAGCTGAAGGTGGACGTGAGCTGGAACGCAGTGTGCGGTAGAGATGATGTTGGAATCAGCCACGGATGCTTCGTGTTGGACGGCATTTTGCCACTGCACGAGTAGATGCCATACAAGTGCTGTACGTTGGCCGTCCGTACTGTGGCTTCCTGACATAAACAAGAGCTAATTATCTATCTACGTACTCCGTACTCCGTACTTACTCCGTACTCCGCATAAGCACAGCGTTCGCTAGCGCGGCTGGAGGCAAGTAACTTTGGGCAGCACGTGACTATCATACGTAAGCAGGCCATTTCCCACTCCTATAAAGTCTCCTCGAAGCCCCAACCACTTTTGCTCTTTTCTTCCTTTCTTCTCCATCCGAGTGCACGGGCGTTTTCCTTCTCCGTGAAGCGATAAGCTGAGAGAGGAATTTTGCTAGTTGAAAACTATTTTTGACCACTTCTCATTGGGTTCGCCCGGTGAGAGAATTTTTGGAACCTTTCTTTCATTGCGTACCGGTTTCGCGAAGACCGACGTGAAGAAGGAAGTGGGAAGGTGACGAGGATGGAATATGCAGAAGCGGGATTTTCCTGTTCGTTACGTGGAATCATTACAGTGGCCCAAGGAGTCCTTCCCGACGACGGAAGGGGCATTGTGTTTCGAAGAGTTCGCCTGGAGGAGCATACTGTATTGTGCGGCGTGAAAAGGCAAACAAATGGTGAACTGCCCAAATGTTTACCCCCCCCCCCCCCCCAAAGATCAAGTTACGCTTCCACGCATACGCGCTGTTCAAGTGTCCGCCGTCCTACTCCCAAGGTGCGCGCGTAGCCCTGTATCAATGTTCAGTACTCCATCATATCGTATGACTATCTGTAGTCGGTATTACCGATGCAAACCCCCATGACTCCGCGGTCACGATACAGCACAGTAAATACAAGTTTTACAGCCTTGGCGCACGTTGGCAGCTGCACGTCCTCCCAGCTATTGGAGGTTCCCCACTCACTCACAAAATCCATGCTCTCGACAGCCATCTCGCTCGCGGCGGCGGCGGACGCTTATCGCTTATCGGCCCCAAAAAATTTACCATCGCCGCATCCGAAATCCAGACCACCACCTACTCCGTATTACTGTTCACGCTGCAGGTACGGTCAAAAAGGATTCCTCGCCAAGTTTCCGAATCATCCTTCCCTCCATCCCTCCGTATTTCTTCGGCTCGCCATGGCGCCCACGAGGACACGGACAGTCAAGAACAAGCACGCGGCGGCCAAGGGTGGCAGCGGCGGTGCTGGTGCGGCAGGGGACAAAGGTGGCAAGCGATCCGCCACCGGAGCTGGCGTTGTCAAGCGCAGGACGGGCAAGCCCAAGAGCGGTCCCCCGCCGTCGCAGCAGGTCAAGGAGAAGAACGCGGCGGCGCTCGTGAAGAAACCCAAGAAGAAGGTGTACACGGTGGAGGAGCTCAACATACCGACGCTCAACATGATCACGCCCGTCGGCGTCGTCAAGCCCAAGGGGAAGAAGAAGGGCAAAGTGTTTGTCGACGACACGGTACGTCTTTTCATTCAGCTCACCCCCTCATACCGTCGTCGCCATTCGTTCTGACCTAGTCCGTCCTTACCGCCCTCGCAGGACAGCATGAGCACCATCCTCGCCATCGTGCAGGCAGAAAAAGACGGGCAGATCGAGTCCAAGATGATCAAGGCCCGCCAGATGGAAGAGATACGCGAAGCGAGGAAGATCGAGGCGGAGAAGAAGGAGTCCGAGAAGAAGTCGAGGCTCGAGGACACGAAGCAGTCGCTGCGGAAGAAGAGAAAGAGAAGGACGACGGGCAAGGACGACAAGGAGGAGGAGTCGATCAAGAGCCTCGCCTCGGTCGGCTCCAAGGCGATCAAGGCCAAGAAAAAGGTCGCCTTTGCGTGACGAGCGAGCCCTCACCCCTCCCCGGAATCGACAGTTTGTTGGCGTTTGATCGGCATTGTACGGCGCTCGGCGTTGAAGCATCATACCTTGGGCGGCAGGGAAACAAGAATATGTCCATCTGTCTATATTTCAAATTCACCTTGTATCTGTCTGTCGGAAGTCGCAAGTGGGAATGCAATTGCATGTCAATATATACCTACAGTTCGGCCTTGGCCACTTTTCACCGCCTTCTGCACCCGTCGTTCCCCTCATCCGTCATTTCGGGCCCTGCTCTTAGCACGCCGAGTCTGCTGTCCAGTCCATGTGCACGCCTGCTCCCGGCATCAACATCATTCTCGCCCCCGCGCTAGTCCTTGCTACGCCTCATCTTCGTCCTGAATGAAGAGTTTTCGCCGCATCGGCTGGTAGTCGGCACCGGCCGACACTTTCTCTGTTGCCTGCGCGTCGGGCTGCGGCTTGAGGCTCTCGAGGTCGACGTTCCGAGCAATGTGATTCAAAAAATTGCACACCTAGCGATTTGGCCGTCGCGTCAGCGGCTCTTGCTCGCATCGGATACCGGCGGATGCTGGACCTACCGGTCGCTTGTGCCATCGGGAGCCGCCGGTTTCGAACCAGCAGAGATGGCCGCCCAAAGAGGTGGTGATCATGACTGTGTTTGGATTCTGCCGGAACTCCTCGTACGGGAGGGCCTCCTCGACGGCGATCTGCATCCCGAGTCAGCCTCGTGCTTATTTTCGGCGGGGGAGAACGAAGACCCACGGGGTCGTCGGTGGCCTGAATCGCCACAAAGGGGATCCTGATTCCGAGCACGGCGTCTGTGGATGATGCGTCGCGGTAGTATGCGTACACGGTTGGGTAGCCCCAAGTAGGGCACCTAGGGGCTCCTTGTCAGCGGCGCCAACCTCGGCTGCGCCCGGAGAACGTACTGAACTTCCCGGTCAAAGTCGTGCAGATACTTGGCATTTCTGATGGCCGCAAAGTCTAGGTCGGTGTGCTCTTCCAGTTCCTTCTGGTGCGAGTTGACGAGGGTCTTCATCGAAGCTAGCGATTCTCGTCAGCTCGACTCGACCGACGGTGCGTCGTCCCGTCGCAGTGGATGAAAGACTGCATTGCATGGCTCGGACTCGGAGGGTACGTACAGCCCATCACGCGAAGGTAGACCTCTCTGCCGATGAGGCTGTTCTGGAGAAGCTTGCTGGAGACCTCCAAGTTGAACGGGTTCGAGCACACGACGGCTGCCTTGAGCAAGCAGTCGGCGCCCTCCTCGCCGCAGTACTACGAGTAGCCGTCAGCGCCAGGCCAGAGTGCGGGGAGCGGATGCGGCGTAGGGGTAGGCAGGCGTGGGTGCAAGCGTGGATGTGTATATTTCTTACGTTGGTGAGCATGTTGGCGCCGAGCGAGAATCCAACGCCAAAGAGGGGCCGGTTGGGAAACTTTTCGTGCAGCCACTTCACCGTCTGCGAGATCAAAGGTCAGTCTTCCATCACCATTCGCCTTTCTGGCGCGCAGCCGCGAGGCAGGTACCTGACGGATATCCCACGTCGCTCGAGCGTTGTACAGGACGCCGGTGGTGAGGCTGCTCATGGCGCAGCCTCGCGAGTTTACGACGCAGACCTCCCAGCCGCCCTCTCCGATCAGAGGGGCGATTACGTGTCGAAGATAGACTTCGTGAGAGCCGCCCGAGAGGCCATGGAGGACAACGAGCATCGGCTTGCCGTCGTCGCCGCCCATGTTGCAAAACTGCTCCTCCGAGTAGTGTACCGTCCGAGGCGGCAGGGAGTCGTCGACCTCATCGAAAGGCTCGACGGCAAAGTCGACGGCAAACGTTCCATGGTACGTCTTGTGGTCGGCATGGAACACCCTGCGACGATAGTAAACGTGGGGTCCGTGAGGCTTCGTCGCCGTCCACATCGTCTGCACGTGGCCGTTGAACAGCAGCGGGTTGAGATAGCACGGCGGCGTCGTCTTCTCCACAATCTTTCGAAGGTCCGTTTCGCTCCCGTCCTTTTCCCTTAATTTCCTCGGCGCCGGCGCGTGCGTGAAGCGAATCTTGGCCTTCCCCAACCACTCCATGGTCAAGGATGCAGCGATCGGGAGCGAGAAGCAGGTGCACAAACTGGAGCCCGGTGCGACGGACACGGGGGAGGGCAGGCAGGAATACGAAAAGGGGATGCCTCCTGTCGTGTCCGTGAGGCGGCGATTTTAGGGAGTCGAAGGAGGACAAAGTAGCATTACAGCCAGTTGGTTGCACAGAGTGAGGCGGAGAGAGAAAAGGTCAAGGAGCGACGAGTATGAAGGAAGATTTGGATGCAAGTACATTGCACATGATGGAATTAGTACTGCAGTAACCATTCCGAGGGGCACATGCCAGAACCGTCGGAGTCGTCACGCCAAAGATAAACTCCGAGAGCCCCGAATTCAGCGTAATCAAGCCTTTATCGGCCTGGGACGGCATGAGAAGGCGTGGGAACGAGGCTTCGACCTCGTCGAACCGGAGCATTTCGAGAAATCCGATCTCCGACAAGCTGCCATTGTGGGTCGAGCGCCCCGTACGGAATAGTCCAGTGTTGATTGGGTGGCAGTCAACGTTGCAGTTCACTGCTGCTTGCATCATCCCTCCCTAGTGCCAATAGTGTCTCTGTGTCGCCATTGCCTGCTAGGCTGCCGTGCAAGTACAGTAAGTACTGTGCAGTACTTACTGTATTATTACGTGGACATGCGACTCCTCTCCGCATTCACTGTACAGGAAGTTAAGTAGACTAAGTACTGTACTGTACTCCGTACGTGTGGACTCTAATGGGTAAACGATGCAGAGATGAAATATTGTGCTCTGAACTCCGTACTCCATACGAATACCTAGTATCTACAAGGATAGAAATGCACACGGAAGAGGCACAAGAGCAAATGGGAGCACACCTAGCATTGTCCAAGACTGATCACCTACAAGTACATGTGAGTGTTCCTTACCATACCAACACATTTACAAGTACGCCACTGAGAAGTACTTACAGTACAATGCAATACCATGCACTACGGAGTAAGTATACCGTAGGTGTACATGTGCAGCGCAAGTAAGTATTTACTGTATTCAGTGATTACAGTACGGAGTACAGGTACAACTACAGTAAGTACTTACAGTAGTTACTGAACTTGCGAACTTGCACATCTGCTTTGATGAAAGCGTCATTTCGGAGCGGCCACCGTCCCGCAACCGCGCGCCCACCGTCCAGTGTCATTCGCTTGGCTAAAATCCGGCACCGCATGGCGCGACTTCTTGTAGGTTCCGCAACGCAGGTCACGTGTCGCCCATCGGGCTGCGCTGTCCACCTTCGTTTTGCTTCGTAGGGCCGGCTCGGGCCACACAACACCTCTCATCAACGGAGATTGTGTCAATGTAATCCGCCACCGCCAGTAGAGGATCGACGTCCTGGACATCACCAAGGAAGAAAGAAACCCTCTTGGAATGGACCAAGGCCCTCGCGACTTCGGCCCATCATGGCCCCCAAGCCCTGCGTGCGCTCGGTGAGGGGAGCCGGCAGGCTGGCCAGTGCGGAGCGCGCGCTGTGACGGCTGCTGGTCCGCGGAACCTGGCGGTGACCCTGCCTGCCACCCGCCGTTCGGTCAACCAGCCGCGACCGCCCCTCCACCTATTTACCCATTCAACCATTCACCCATCCACCAACCGTGATGGCGACAGGGCGGCTCATGCCATCGATACCATCCATCATCCATCCGGTGCCGTTCTTGCACCGACGACCGGCCGCTCGTGACGCCGCGCGTCCGAGAGTACGGTAACGGTACGACGCGCGCGAGCCCGTCGGCCAGCATGAAACATATCCATCACTCAGCAGCACACCGACGTCGAATCCTGCCGACGCACACGAGCAGCCGTGCCTGCTTTTCGCCGCCCCTACGGTCTACAGGTCCCGGCCCGCGGAGATGATTACCCGAATCTCCTTCGAGATCCTTTTCTGTTGCTGTCGTGTCCCATGTTCCCTTGCGCCGGGATACTTGGCCGTGCCCATATGGCAGGCAGGCAGCTCGCGACAGCGTCAGGACGACGGGCATGGACATGATTTCCACGCCAACTTGCACACGCGCAGCGGCCACCCCTACCCCCGTGAAGTGATGGCCAACCCTCGTTCGGCCGAGAGCGGGCGGCATGGTGGCGGGTCGGTTCCTTGCTTCGCGGCGACCACTGGTGTCTGGGTTCCTTGTTGATTCATCACCCGACTCGCCACCTCCGGACTATCCGCCATCTGCCATCTTGGGAAGCTGTGCACGCCCCCCGGTGGGAGAAGGACGACATCACGGCACGGCACCGGCATGTTTGAATGCGTCCAGGCTGCACGGGCAGACCAACAATGATGCCGAGGTGGCCTAGGCTTTCCATCACTGACTCGGGGCATCACCCCTGCGGTGCGCTCACCCCTCTACCTTGCTGAAGCCCGCGCCGTTGCGGCTGCCGCAACGATGTCGAGCACGATGCGGGGGCGAGGATTTGCTTGGGTTGTCGTAAGATCCGCGAGGATTCGTATGTAGTGCGCTCATCCGTGTGGCTGTCGACGCATGTTGGTTTGGACGCAGCTGGCCGGACACGCGCTTTCGCAACCTGGTTTGCCCGCCAGTGCGCAGGGGGGCTCGGCCGCTGCCTGGGGGGGGGAGGGGGGGGCCTCCTGGCTGGCAGAACCGTCAGCCTCACGCATCACATGACGAGTTTGCGAGGCTGCTGCGGACTGCAACTGCAGGTGCTCGGAATACCGGATCGCGAGCCTTCAGCGAAGCAGCTGGCGCACGCCTGGTTGGGACGCCTGGTTTGGGCTCGATTTTTGGCACTCGGTCGCCCGCACGCCTTTTTGCTGCACTGCTTGGCTTGGCTCGCCTCTACAGTACGCAGTCGCTCGCCCTCCAATCACGCTGCCGTCGGCGTGGCGGTAGCGGCGAGGTCACCACCAAACGACATCCGCCGCGCTGCACGCTCATTTTTTTTCCGCTCAGCCTCACGACGCACGGCGCATCTTGGTACGGGGTGGATGACCACGGCTAGTAGGCGCCCTCGGCTGCGCGTCATCTCTGCCAAGTGTGCTTTTTTGCATTGCTTCTTTCGTCGCCTGAGAATCGAGCGGAGGCCGAACTGGGCAGACCAACAAAGCACCCCTCCCCTCCCCCTTCCGACGCCTCGGCTAAGGTGCGGCGAATTACCACCCCCAAGACCGCTAAAACTCTAACCAGGGTACGGCTATCACTCTTACTGTGTGCGGTGTGTTTACGGTTGCGAGCATCAACTCATTTGACAACGCCTCCACTTTTGCCGTCAACATGTTGCCATGAGGGACGTGGGAGGAAGCGACGACCACAGAGAACGGGCTCGGTCTGGCAGAGGAGAAAGGTCCTCGGATCGACCGAGATTCTCTTCCAGGGAGAGCCGCCGCAGCCCCGGCCCCGACGAGAGAGCACGCCATCGTCACTCGACCTCTCGGCACGCCGAGCACGAACGACGACGCTCACGAGACCGCTCGCGAGACCGCTCGCGGGACCCTTCGCGGCATCGCAGCCGAGACCGCCCCAGGCACCGTCCAGCCGAGTCTTCGCGTCGGGACACGGATGGCGGCGACTTGATTCCCCGGTACCGCACCGACAAGCTGCGCCATTCTGACGACCACCACCACCACCACCACGACGGCCGCTCACGCTCGCGACGCTCACGCAGCCGTGAACGCGGCACGACCAGCCCCCCCTCGACATCCAAACGCCATCGGGACCGCAGTCGCACTCCCGACCGCCACCACAGCCGTCACAGGAAGAGATCCAAGAGATCCCACAGCCCCTCTCGACGCGACCGGGACCGGGACCGCTCGCGAGACTCCTCGACGAGGCGGAGGCGACATTCACCACGCGACCACGACAAGGAGCCGTCACACCGCCGTCACCGTCATTATTCACACAGATCCTCCTCGCCGGCCCAAGACGCCGGTTCTCGTCACAGGCGAGAGTCGGACTCCACCTCGTCCGCGAGACACGACCTCCTCTCGCGGCACTCTCATTTCCGAGAACGAGACCGAGATCGAGAGTCGCGCTCGAGAATCGACACGCTCCCTCCTCCTTCGTCCCGCACCCCATCACCGGCTGGCCGTCGACGTCACGACTCGTTCCAGCTTCCGCCCGCCTCATCACGCTCTACCCAGCCTGGTCAGGCATTCGGCGCCGCTGCCGAGGCGGACCGGCTTGGCATCGATTCTGACCGCCCGCCACCATCGCGGCAGGCACCCCCGCGGTCACCAAAGTCCCACCGCGAACGCAGAGGCCCGCCGGAAGCAGCAGAGGCTCATTATTCGTCTCGTTCCGAGGCGGACGACAAGATGGCCTCGCGGAGTGGCTATCGCGGCGGCCATAACGCCGTCTACGCACACAAGTCGTACTACGGAAACGATGCTCGTGGAGATGCCCGCGGAGATTCTCGCGCCGATCCTCGGGGGGATCCTCACGGCTACGAACCTTCTCCCCATCACTCGTACCAAAATTCGCCCACGAGATCGCCCTACGGTGCGCATCGAAGCGGCTGGCAAGGCCAGCTATCTCCTCCGCAGTACGTCGCCGGCCACCCCTGGCTCGGGACCCGGCGTCCAAGTTTCGCTAACCGCCACAGTCAAAACGGCCCCCCGTACCATCACGGCCACGGCAGTTTCGCCCCGCCGGACGGGCCCTCCGAACACAGTCACCAGCATCATGCACGATCGCCGCCTTACCCTGCACCGTCGGGTCCGATGCAGCCCTACGCGTCGGGCAATTATCGTGGAAACCACCGAGGCAGCTCCTTCCGTTCAAGCTCCTTCTCCGGACGCGGCAGCTATCGTGGCTCGGGGCCTCCGCATGCGCAGTGGCCGCCTAGGCCGCCACCTCCCCCCAGGGACGTCGACGACCCCCCGGAGCACAGCAACGGCCGGCGGCAGAGTGCCGCGGGACGACTGGATGGGGCCGACGACGCGGCCGCGGAGGGTATGGACGTCGACGCGAGCGCGGTCGAGCCGCCGAACCACGCGCCCGATCCGGTCGGGAAACCGGAGCGAGAGGTGCCTCCCGTGACCCGGCCGTCGGGTCCCAGCGCCGCGTCCTCACTGTCCGGCAAGTTTAGCTTTTCGTTCAAGCTGTCGTCGAAGCCGACGCCGACGGCGCCGAAGCCCGAGATCTCCCAAAAGTTCAACGCGGTGCCGCAGAGGAAAGATGCGGAGCCGAGGGATGACCGCAGCCGGGAACCTCCTCCCGGTGCCCCGACGGAACCGGCGTCCGTTCGAAGCCGCTCCGAAGCGAAGAACGGGCCCGACGGTCCAAGGTCGGCCGCCCCACGCACGCGGATGGTGAAGAAGGTGGTGCGAAGACCCAGGCCCCGGCCGACGTTGGCGGCCGACCTCGCGGCCTCGACCTCTGTCTTCTACCGAAAGCCGGGCAACGAATCCGTCGTCGGCTCGGGGACGTACGGCAAGGTCTTCAAGGGCTTGAACGTCTACACCAAGGGCCTCGTCGCCCTCAAGCGCATCCGGATGGAAGGGGAGCGGGATGGATTTCCCGTCACGGCCGTGCGGGAGATCAAACTTCTGCAGTCCCTCCGGCACACCAACATCGTCACGCTCCAGGAGGTGATGGTGGAGAAGAACGATTGCTTCATGGTGTTCGAGTATCTCTCCCACGACCTCACCGGCCTGCTCAACCACCCGACCTTCACGTTGGATCCTGCGCAGAGGAAGCACCTTGCGAAGCAGCTCTTCGAAGGCCTCGATTACCTGCACACGAGAGGCGTCCTCCACCGGGACATCAAGGCGGCCAACATCTTGGTCAGCAACGAAGGGATCCTGAAGCTCGCCGATTTCGGTCTCGCTCGCTTCTACGCGAAGCGGCACCAACTGGACTATACCAACCGCGTCATCACCATCTGGTACCGCTCGCCGGAGCTGCTTCTGGGCGAGACCAAGTACACGGCAGCCGTCGACGTGTGGAGCGCGGCCTGCGTCATGATCGAGATCTTCACCCGTCGCGCCATCTTCCCCGGCGACGGGACCGAGGTCAGCCAGCTCGACAAGATTTACGGCATTCTCGGAACGCCGAATCGGCAGGACTGGCCGGCGCTCGTCGACATGGCCTGGTTCGAGCTGCTCCGGCCGACGACGAAGCGGAAGAATGCGTTTGCCGAACAGTACCGGGACAAGCTCACAGCCGCCGCCTTCGACCTCCTGTCGTCCATGTTCCACTACGATCCGGCCAAGCGACCGACAGCGGCCGAGGCGTTGCTGCACGACTACTTCACGACGGAGGAACCGCTGCCGAGGCAGGCGATCGAGTAAGTGGACAAACCCGGCTGCGCCGTGGAGCTTTGCTGACCAATCCTCCCAGGCTCGCCGACATCGACGGTGACTGGCACGAGTTCGAGTCCAAGGCACTGCGCAAGGAGAATGAGCGGCGGGAGCGGGAGGCTCGACGAGCGGCCAAGGATGTCACGCGAGACAAGGACAAGGACAAGGACAGGAAACGTGGCGCCGATGGCGGCCATGGCCGTGAGAGGGAGCCCAAGCGGGTTCACATGGACGATGAGGCTACATGAGCACCCGTGCGGCGAAGGACGGAACAACAACCAGCTGGCGAATCCCTAATGGTGAGGAGTGAGTGGGTTGAGAGGCATGGAATGATGTCGACATCGTCATGCACGCGGGCTGGGACCTGTACCGATACGTAGCGAGATTGTCACCATCTCCGTGGTTTGCGACCCTACAGTAGCCTGTAAGAAGCGTTCGGATGAATGGAAAAGTCGTTATTATCCTCTACGGATCGCTGCCACGCCGACTGTGGATATCGGCATCGGGACGAGGCTGAGAGCAACGGGACGAGACACATTCGTTGGCTTCGTCAAGAACTGCTCTCTATTGGCGGAGCCGGTCACGACGTACTCTACCCTACAGGGTGATTCCTGCCTCCAGTTCAAGACCTCCTGCATCACTCGACGATCGCACTTGCCCACTTGGCGAAAGAAAACAGGTAGGGAAGGAGGTACTCAGCGTGACCAGGCAACCCCAACCTCCCCCTCTCCCTCCCTCCAAAAAACGTACCACCTCCCTCTCCATGGGGGACTCTCTGATTCAGACATTCTTTCTCCCTGGTGACCCACGAGCAGGAGCAACAGTGGCAGCGAAGCCGACGCCGAGGACGAAGAGAAGCCTGATGACGGTCAGGACGAGGTACGTGCTCCCGCAGCCGAAGTCGTCGGCGGTCCAGCGGGCGGGGGCAAGTCGATCTTGACGAGCGAGGGCAAAGTAGATGCCGCTGAGACCGGCGAAGTCAGAGAGCAGTAGAGCACCCTGCAGGATACGCCAGACGACAAGGTCGGACGAGAGGCGCGGTACGAGGGCTGTAAGGACGGCGATGGCGATGGCGAGCCCCCCTGCTTGGTGGAAAAGGAATACCTGGTCCGGGTCGTAGACGGATGATGGTGCTAACGCCTGCACCGCTGCCGTGGGGTCCGCGAAATTGAGGTATGCACCATAGAGCGCCGTGAGCGGGTCGAGGTACTTGAAGAAGAAGACGTACGGCCACGGCACTACGGCCGTCGAAGCCATGGTAGGTGGTGATGTTGACGAGGATGGCATGGTGCCTGCTGCTGATGGATGGACAGATGCCGATGATAGCTCCGTCGCGATTCCTTGTCAAACCGATTTGCTTCCGAGCTCACGAAAAAAATCGGTCCGTCGAGTGTGGCAGAGGAGAGGAGAGGAGAATGAACAGCGCCGGTTATTTAATTTGCTCATCGCCAAATACTTGCGCGTGTAATCGGCCGCGTGAAGGTTCCGAGACGACCGACAGCTAAACATTCACGATGGAGCAGGTAAGACATCAGACGGCCAATACGCTTCCATTGATAGGTCCCGGCCTGGCCGCCTCAACTGTACATGTATGAACTACTGATGACAGGTTGACGCTAGTCACACATCAACCGCCACATTCAAACGATTCGAGCCATTCAATCATCGCGTCGAACGGGGTGGCAACGGTTCTGGTTCAATCTCGTCGACAGATTGCAGCGACAACTCGACGCTGTCCGATGAAATGACTACATCATCCTGCCACTGAAAACATTCAAACTCGTGCATGCCACACCTCTCGTTCAGCATGCATTGCATCCAACCCACACGCATACATGGCCCGACGTATCCTTGCCTCACTTGTCGAGCCCGGCGACGGCAACGGCATTTCCCTTGGTGCCCGTCCTCAACAAGTGTCGTAAGCTGCCCTCGGCCCGTCCCCATTGCTGCGTGGACGATGCCCAAGGGACCCAGCCGCTCAGAGAAGCGAGCAAACCGGTAGCGGAGACGGTGTCGACTACGGTCGACACGGTACCCGGTGCTTTAGTGCCGCCGGCGGTTGGCGTCATCTCCTTGACATCCCCGGCTGCCGTTCCCGTCCGTAATTCCAGCTGGCTCAGAGATTCTTGCGGGAGCGCCGGATCGCTCACAAGGCCGGCGGTTGGCGTGCGCGGACTGCTCGTCGTCTCTCCAGACCGAGGGTTCTGCCTCGTGCTGTCGATGAAGGCAAGGGATGCCGACGGCCTTCGGTTGTGGTTCCTCGTGGCCGCCTCCCCGGTCTGCGAGCTAGCCTCGTCGAATGTGCTCCGGGAGGAGGCCACGGGCGACGTGTTTCCCGATTCCTTCCTGGAAGCTCGGCCGCGGATTTCGTCGGCAATCTCGGAAGCAGACTTCTGCCTGGACCTGCCCTCGTCCGACGACCGGCTTGAAGACATGATGGTCTCGAGCTTGCCCATGGCCCGGCTGTTCCTCCTAGCCGGCTGCCTTCTCGCCCCCCTCCGTCCCACGGTTCGGTCGTCGTCGGTGGACACGACGAGGAGGGTCGGTCCCTGTATCCCACGGCTTTGCTGCTCCGTGTCGGCGAGGGAGGTTCCGGGCCCGTGTGGGCTGTAGTGCACCTCGTACTGGTTGCTCAACGAGTATCTCGACCTCGCACAGATTTCGGCGATCCGATCCAGATCTGCATTGATGTCACCTCCGCCAGCGTGGACCTCGATGCCGGCCATGAAGCTTTTGAACCGAAAGGCCTCCACGGGGGGCAGCCAAGCATCCGGGCCGTCGTTG
Source organism: Drechmeria coniospora (assembly GCF_001625195.1). Taxonomy (NCBI): domain Eukaryota; kingdom Fungi; phylum Ascomycota; class Sordariomycetes; order Hypocreales; family Ophiocordycipitaceae; genus Drechmeria; species Drechmeria coniospora. Next base: position 9,946,277 of record NC_054389.1, on the reverse strand, counting down.
GCGGCCGACGATTTCTTGGCACGCGCGCCAGCCATGGTGGAGAGGATGCCATGTCTTGCCGATGCGAGCTTGCTCGCGAACGGCGACCTCGGTGCGAAAGGGTCGGAGCCGGACACGGTGGCACGAACGGTGCTCGTTCGGGCCGTGCTTGCCGGTCGGCCGGAGACGGGCGGGTGGTAGCTGCGGACGATGACGGGCTCCGAGTAGGTGCTGCTCTGGGCGCCCGTGGATTTCGCGTACCGATGCCGGCTGGGGTAGTGGTGGTTGATTTCGCGGAGGGCCGACGTGCAATGCTCGGCGGTCGAGTCGTCGACGGGGATGGGCCTTCCCTCGGCGGTCGAGGGCACGAGGCTCGTGGAAGAGAGGTTGGCCCGGAAGGACGGCATGAGAGAGGAGAAGGGAAACGGCTCTCGGCGAAGATGACGGCGGGGGCGGCAGGGCGGGGCGGGTGACGACGACGACACCGAGGGGCGGACAGCCTGAGAGCGAGGGGTGACGGAAGGCGAAGACATGCTGGCCGAGGGGAGGCGAGAGGTGGGAGGCGCAAGGCGACAGGTTTGGGTTATGTACTCGAGTACGCGCTGTGCAGGTAGTCGGTAGTCGGATGTATCATGCAGCTCCCCAGTGACGGATGAGGGGGGCGACGATGGGAAAGGATATCGTCTCCGTCCCACTTTGGCGGTAAGTGACGATGATTCGCAAGCGACGATGCCGTCTCAGACCATGGCTTGCCAGCCGAGATGCGGCCGGATGCAGAGGAGAGATGCAGCGGAGGAGAGATGCGACGACCGGCTCAACGGCAGTGGACGAGCGGAGGAGCGTTGAGCGTCGACAGCGTAGACGGTCGAGGCTGCAGGGCGATACTGGACTGGTGTGTGCTTCGAGAGAGCAGCGACGTCGAGACGATGACGGCGAGGAAGAACGGGCAAGCAAGCGAGGCTCGCGGCGAGACTGGCTGGTCGGAGAGGTGGTGACGGGACAGGCTGGCCGCCGTGGACCGGGCAGAGGAGGCGGGGGGGCTGGCTGGATGCATTTCGTGGCTGTCCTGTCGGCCGCATGTTGGCGCCCTCAAGGTTTGTTCGGTTTGTCTGCCATCGTGCCTAGACGGAGGAGGGTCCAGCTGGCCCCTGGACGGCGGCGGCCAATGACGACCAGCAGGCACTGCTCCGCGTACGTGTACGCATCCCGTGCGTTGGCTGCCGTTGCTGGATGTCTTGGTCCATCTGCATTGCATGTCCGAGGCCAGAGTGACATGGAGGGTCGCGGCGAGCACAGCGTGTTCGCCCAGCGTGTGAGCGCTGCCGAACAGTGCTGCGTGCCAGTGCGGCGTGCTCGTCCAGCGTGCTGGTCCAGCGCGTTGGTCCCTGAAACTTGGTGCCATTGGCTGCCAACCCACATCGACGGCGGGGTCGACGACATGACGTGGACGGCTCCCGTCGACGGTAGCAAGCCTCCTTCTCGGGAGTGCCATCATCGCCCAGCTGGACCCTGGGCCTGCGCTGGCCTTTTGTTCATTGGCGAGAGGCGATGACGAGCCGAAGGCGAGCACAAACGAAGCGCATGCTCACACAACACACAAGTGCGCCGATACGGCCCGACGACAATGATTCTCCGCATGGGACCATGCAAGCGGTTGGCGGACGGACCAGGCTGACAGATGGTAGTGGGTTCGACGAGTCGACGTTCCGATCCGACGCCGTCGCCGTCTCGTTCAACCTGTTTGCTTCCCGCCCCTGTGCCGACTGCATTTGGATACGGCTCTCTGCAGTCGCTACTCTCTGATACGGCTGCAGTGACTGTTTTGATTGAGCACAGCCTGCGGCGCTCGCTGCTCCCCGAAAGGGTTGCGTGCAATCGAGGTGCCCATTCGGACAACACCGCAGAGCATGATGTTTCTTACGGTGAGGGGCAGCTTCGTCAGCTTGTCAGCCTGCTGAGACATACATACCTGCTAGTACCACATGTATCAAGCTGGCTGCACGGGGGTGCGGCGTACTGTACTCCGTACTTGCATGTGCGAGTCTGTGCATTCAGTAGGTGTCGTGAATACTTGTACGTGCCTATTCCTGCTGGCCATTCTCGCCAACGCAACAGCCTTGCTGCCCGCCATGCACAGTTAAAAATCTAGGTTGAGGTATCCGAACGCGTACGCAACCAGCCAACCATCGAGCCGCATCATCATCAAGGTTGCCGGGCGGCAAGCGTAACTTTCCATGCAAACTCGCTGCTGCCGTTTCAGCCTGGTGCCCGTTTCGTGCCAAGCGATTCCCGCGTCGCCACACCGCGGCCGGCCATGCGTCGGTCCATTCCACCCATCGTCGTGGCGGGCCGGCGGGACATGTTCGGCCCTGCCGAGTCATCGAATCAGGCACCTGGCGGCACCATGGTGCCGTAGCCCCGGCCGCCCGTCTGGACGTTGTCCGAGTAGACGCCGGGCGCGGGCGCGGTTGGGAAGCGGCCCTCGAGCGCCTGCTCGCGACGGTCGTAGTAGACGTACTCGATGTAGAATGCGTGGATGTGACCGGGGAGGTAGCCGAGAATCGTCAGGCAGATGTTGATGAACAGATCTGTCCGTGTCAGCGACAGACCCCTGCCGGCCATGCTACCACTCGCCATCGGGACGCACCCATGCCGCATCCCGCCACCGCCCACACGCCGAATGGAGGGACTATCGATTTCGTCAGCAGATGCTCCGCATCGAGACCGCTCGCGAACGCCGGTGTCCATACATAGGATGGTGATGAGAACGATGAGAACGGCGGAGACGGCACCCATGATGGCGGCGGAGTTGGCGGGAGTATGCTGTGCTGAGGTATATCAAGTGCGAGGTGCAGGGTAGTCTCGTATCGAGGTCGTTACAGGACAAGATCGCGGTCGGTGGTACTCCACGGTCTAGGCGCATACGAGTAGAGATTCTGCCGAATGGTACGAGTTTGGGAAGGGAAAGAAGCCTAGAAATGGATGGTTGTGCGAGAACGTGGAGGATATGTCGCTCGCTTCGTCGTATGGGCATTACGTATTGCTGGAAGCCGAAGATGGCAGGCAGGCGTCGAGGACAATGACGCGGTGGGGTTGGTGACGCAACGAGCCGTGTACCAATTACAGCACGTATTGCCGTGTTAGCACCTGCAAGTAATGTGCGTGTGCGGATACACTTGCACTTGCATGTACCGTAATACTTGTACTTGGGTACTTGGCATGTACTGTAATGCTTGCGCTTGGGTAATACCTACAGTACCTAGTAGGTACTGACTTGGCATCCAGTGTCCTGCAAGTACTTGTACACAGGTGCCTAGCAGTGAACTCCGTCCACTGTACTCCGTTCGGAGCACCCCGTAATACGGAGTAGCTACCAGGTATCAATACAGCGGAGGAGGGGATGGTGGTCCAAGTACTTACGCGTATGCTTCGTGGCTGATGCGGTCAGCACTGAAGCGTCCAACGTCGGATCGATGGACAGGCGGAAAGCAGCAAGAAGGGTCACAAACTTTCACAGTTGTCGATGAGAACGCGGCCACGCACCCATTCAACTTTTGCCCAAGCAACACCGATCAACGAGCGTGAGGTCCCCAGCGAGTGCGGCGTGCAGCAAATCGCCTCTCGCCTGTGCGCGCAGGTGCGGTCACGTCAAGTACGGCCCGAACACGCCTGGCTCACTGGATGGTGACGCAACGACGGGTGTCCCTGCAGAGTGCTCTGCTTGACCTTGGCCTAAATATAGTTGCCACCCCGAGACATCGACAAGCACACGTGCTCGAACGGAGAGTTCCGTCGACTCGCTCCGAGACATGGAAGCGCGCCGGACGTCGAATCTTTCCGTGCAAGACAGATAGCCACGAACGGCGTGCCGCCCTGCTCGCGACGACGACCCGAGGCAGGCGGAAGAGGGACAGGCATGGCAGGTTGGCCTCCTCCGTTGGAGCCGGTTCGCCGTACGGACCATGGCTTTCGGCATCCCGGGGACGACGTGCGTGACGCATCCTACCCATGCTTGCCGCGAGGACAAGTGGAACCGGGAGCAGATGGCTCGGGTGGGTGCGTCCTCGGCTCTCGATTTGCTCGCAACTGCCTGCCTGAAACGTGCGTGGCCGTGGTGTGATTCGACGCATCGACGACCGCCGCTCACCCTCTCCCTCGGTGCGAATGAGCTTGAGGGGGACGGCTCGGATTCGTGCTCGTGCAGATGCAAGCCTCCCGCCAGGGTCACCTCAGCGCTCTGCTGCGGGCCTCCAGCCGGTTCTCTGCTTACGCGGTACACATGCGCGTGGACTGTGCAGAGTTCATGTAGTTTGTGCCTCGTAAGTAATTGAGCGTAGGGAACAAGTAATATATACTTGTACGGAGTACGGAGTATGTGATGTTGGATTCGCACATGTGTCTAGTCTATAAATACTACAAGCAGGTAATACTTTAGGTATTATGTACAGTAGGTACTCTACTCCGTAGGTTAGTACGCAGAAATACTGTAATTACAACATTATAATAGACCAACACGCACCACGGAGTACTGTACGTACAGTTACCGTATGCTAGTTGGTTAGTACTCCGTGCTATGAACTAATTACTGAGGAAGTACTTAAGTACTATGGTAGGTACTAGGTACTAGTACCTAGTAGTGCACGCAGGCACCCGTCTGCTGCTACTTGTGTGCACTCACTGTCGGGTAGCAGTGCGCAGGTGAGTACAAGTGCCGGCATGTGCAGCGTCAATGTACTGTAGGTATACGTAGAATCAACCGTACTTACAGTATGCAGTAAATTGGCTACCAAGTACTCCGTACTCCGTACACTCTTCCTTGGTTGTATACTTCCGGAGGAGTGAACTGCTCTAGGCATCCTACCTCGATCGAATCACAATGCTGGTATGCAAGCACAAGCAGGTACGTGGTCCCCCTGACAGGACGTACTGTCATTACGCTGGGGCCGTTCGGGGTGCTGAGGATTGGGACCTGAGCCGGTGCGAATACAGTACGTGTACATTGTACGGTAGGCCTGATTACGGCACATCTTCCCCCGTACTCCGTACCTACTTACTTGCAAGTACCTACTGTACTCCGTACATGCGAGTGATACACCAGGCAGTTGCTGCTCCTGGCGGCGCTGGGCATCTCACTGTCGCGCCCAGGCGCGGCTCTGATTCGCATCCCGTGCACTGTGCGTGCTCAAGTATGGCATGCTAATGCAGCACAGGGTATTACTATAGTACCTGTTGCTACGAGCTGCCGAGATAGGTATTACCTCGTACACTCGCATTGAGCTCGTTGGTAATACCTTGCCCTCGCTCCCCGATTGCAGTGCATGTACTCCAGACTCCGTGGCGGCGTTGCAGAAACATGTGCAAGCATCAATACTTACTACTCCCTACAGGTACATTGATGCAAGCACTAATAATTGCCGACAGGCCTGGTATGCGGACGTCCATGCCGGATGTTGCTTCTCGTCTTGTGTCGCTCGACAGATCACCATGTACAGGTAATGCTAGCATGGTACATGCATGTCGCGGTAGGTGTGCCGTGGAAAGTCCAGCGCGCAGATTTGTATGAGAGGAATTCTGAATCTCGCCGAGGTACCGCTGGGGGAGGGGGAGAGGGAAGAACAAAACCACGACGACACTTCCCTCCCTTCCTCCTCCGTACGGAGAGGGCTGCCCGCATTGTCGAACCCGGCACAGTGCTGGACAGTGTCATTTTTACGTCACAAGATAATTCGAGCACACATACTTGCATGTATTCCGTGCATGGTACGCGTTGGAGTAGTACTTATTGCACTCCGAGTACAAGTACATGTACGGAGCGCCGAGCACGTTTGTACCGGCTCCAGGCAGTGAGCGTACTGCACACCAACGTTCCGAAAGAGCCGCAACGCATGCAAATACTACTCCGTTCTGATAATACAAGTAATTACCTAGTAATGACACTTGTAATTGCGCTTACCTGTTTGTTCAGTACGTGCCCAGAACACCCGGCCGCCTGGGCCTCCGAGGTGCCACTGCACCTGTTTGCTTCATCTGGCGGGGGGCTGATTAGTAGGTACCCAAAGGAAACCATGGCGCGGATGCAATTGTGTACCGGCCTACTAGGTACTCTGTAGGAATCACAGCAAAGTAAAATACTTGCATCTAGGTGCAAGTACGAGTACCTGGGCAGATAGAACCGTACCTGTGCAATTGTACCGTTCCGTGGGCGGTGCTGCAAGACGGCATGTACAGTATGAATTACGGTGCATGTGTGTGCACGAGCTGACGTAGTCATTATGCCACTTGCAGTTCCATCGCCTCCTCGTAGGAGCCTGGCTCGGCGGGATATAACTCTGTTGGCACTAGTGGCAAATGACCCCAAAGCCGGTCGCGGTAGCGTACTTTGTGCTTCCCTCGCCATTGGCACTAATACCAACTGCACGCCCGCGCCGCCCAGGTACCCGAAGCCGTAGCCGTGGCGGCCGTTCACACCTGGTGTGGCCCAGGCGCATCAACAGGGGTTAGGCTCAGCCAGCCAGCCAGCCAGCCAGCCAGAACACCATCTCTCCAGGGGCCTCGAGGGGGAGGAGGGGGGCCAATGTGCGCTCCCACCGGAATTCACCACCGTCAGTACGGAGTAGTTGTACGTGTACTGTAATTGCACTGCATCTGCTTACGGAGTACTTACTGCACCGAGCACTGGTAATACGTGTACTCCGTTAGTGCTCATATTCCGTAATTACTTGCAGTAATACTTACAGTACCTAGTACTTACGGTAAGTACTTCCGCTACAGTACGGCTTGAATGCCAAGTTAGTAAGTACCCTAGTGCAGCACCTCCACAGGTTATTAATATTCGGGTGCATGCAAGTCAGTGCATGCATGTACTGTACAAATACTCCTACCCTCACAAATACCAAACACTTGAAGGATGCTAGGTACATGTACATGTACGGAGCACTCCTAGGTCCGGAGTCACCTACCTAGTAATCTACAGCACGTTGCAAGTGCAGCAAGTACATGTACATTACAGTGCACTGTACTCCGTACTCCGTCCTTGTGATGTCCATCCATGCTGCTACAAATTATCAAGTATTATATTACTTGTACTTACGGAGTACTCCGCACTCAATTGGTACGCACCGAGCAGTACGGAGTACCTCAGTACTATGAACTTGATCGGCTACCAGCCCAGCTGGCGGCGATCGAACACTGCCCTGGCAAGTCAAATTTCCACGCACGCACCTACAACCCAACTCTGGACTCCGTAACGCTCCATGCCTGCGAGTACACGAGCATGTACAACGACAGTAGGCGTGCACCTACGAAGCAGTGCACGTTACTGAGCATGTAGGAGTTGGTGCCGATGGTACCTTGGCTAACCTGCTGCTGGCTATCAAAATTGTACACCTACTTACCTAGTACTTACTACTAGGAACCTAGGTACTAGGTATGGACTGTACACTACCTAGTACTTAGCCTCGCCTCGGAGGTACACAGTAATAATAAGTACACGCAACTGAACTTGTACTTATTGTACTTACTTGCTTACGGCGAGGTACTTGTAGTTGTGCTCAAGTACACTTGTACTCCGAATAGCGGGACCTACCCACCAGCGGCTGCCAACCCAACCAACAAACGTCCGTCCAGTGACTCCAGTCGCCGCCGCCTTCTGCCTCCCCCGTTCTGCTTTTCTCGCGTCCCCCCCCCCCCCCCCTGGTTCGTTCGTTCGTTCGTCTGTCTGCTCATCCTCGACCTCCTCCCACCGTCCATCTTCATCCTGACGGCGTGGTGCGTACGAGTCTCTCGGCAGGGCGCCGACAATCATTTTCTCCTCTCGTCCAACGTGCCCCTTCGTTCCGGAGCCTTGGTCGGTTTCGTGTCCACCTCGTGTTCGTCCCGCCAAGCCCCTCGGCCAGTCGGGTTCCTCTGTTCCGGCGGCTGCCAAAAACCAAAAGTCAAAACTGTCTGCTCACCATATACCTCCCAGTTGCCGCCCGAGTCTGGCCAACATCGTCTTGGCACCACCCACCCCTTCGCACGCCTGCTCCAACCTCCCTCTCGAGCCGGCTCGGTCACAGGCTGCGGCTACCGCCCGACAACATCGCCGGCAGTCCAGTCCGTTCGCCTGCGAACCTCTGCCTCTGACCTCTGCCGCGTCGACGAGGCCCACCGTTAGCCTGCCCGTCTGCCCGACAGGCTGACCTGACCGTGTCCCTTTCCCTGCCCGCCGAGCCCACGCTCCCCCCATCGCCATCATGACGACCTCGCAGCCCCAGCTCAACATTGACCGCTACGTCGTCATCCATGTCGCCACCACCTGCGACGAGCACGGCGTCTACGTCACGAAGGACTCGGCCGAAGTGATTGAGCTTGGATGGATTCTGCTCGACGCCAACACGCTCGAGGAGGTACGTTGTCCACATTGCGCACAAGCCAAGCAACCAACCCACTCCGTCCCCACGGCGCAAGGCTCACGCAGACGCGCCAGATTACCCACGAGAGCGTCCTCGTGAAGCCCATCAACACGCCCATCACACCGCTGTGCAGTAAGTAAACGCCGTGGACGTCCTCCTGTTCCCTCCCCCCTCTCCCCAACTCCTGCGGGCCTGCCCCGTGCCCTGTCCCCCCCCCCTGCCGCCGCCTCCGCTCTCGGTCGAGGACGCCGACGAGTTGGCAAGGCCCGCGACTGACGGCGATGCTCTGCAGCGAGCCTGACGACGTTGACGTGGGAGCACGTTCGAAATTCTGGTTCCTTCCGGGATGCCATCACCCGATTCGACGCCTTCGCCACCGAGCACCTGACATCCAAAAACCTCGACTTCGTCTTCGTCACCCTGGATGCCTGGGACCTCCGCGTCCAGCTGCCTCGCGAGGCCCGCGACAAGGCCGTCGTGCTCCCTCCCTACCTGCAGCACTCGCGTACCTTTGACCTGCGGACCGAGTATCAGCGCTGGCAGCAGCACCATCCCGAGTCGCTCCCCTTTGGGCCCTCGATGCTCTCCAACATTTGCGCCGCTCTCGAGGTCGAGCCGGTTCAGTCGAGCGCCCCCATCAAGCACAATCTGCCCTTCCACCTGCAGGCCCTCGCCCCGGCCTCCCCCCGCCGCGCCATGGAGGAGGCCATCACCCTCGCCCGCGTCCTCCGCGGCCTCATCCGCAAGTCGCAGCCCGCCCAGGAGCACCCCGATGTCCTGACCCGACCCATGGACGCGAGGGCCGACGTCCGAGCCTTCCTGTCGGAGCGGAGCAAGGTCCTGCACATGTCGGGCCTTCCCCACGATACCACGCAGTCGGAGCTCGAGAGTTGGTTCACCCAGTTCGGCGGTCGCCCCATCGCCTTCTGGACTCTCCGCACCCCGGAGCAGCACAAGCCTACCGGTACCGGCTTCGCCGTCTTCTCTTCCCACGAGGAGGTCAGTCGACGCCGACCCGCGTGCACCCGTCGCCGAGCTGACTTTGTCTAGGCGGCCGAAAGCTTGTGCATGAACGGTCGTGCCCTGAACGAAAAGGCCATCGAGGTCTCCCCCTCGTCCAGCCGCGTTCTCGACCGCGCCCAGGATATCCTGACGCCCTTCCCCCCGAGCAAGAACCGCCCCCGACCCGGCGACTGGACCTGCCCCTCCTGCGGCTTCTCCAACTTCCAGCGCCGAACTGCCTGCTTCCGATGCTCCTTCCCGGCCATGGGAGGTGCCCACGGCCCGGGAGCCGGTGCCGACATGGCCGCCGGCCCCGGCGGCTACGGTTACAACTACGGCCCTCCGGCCATGATGCCGCCCCCTCCCCATGGTGGCCACGGGCACCACGGCCCCATGGGTCACGGCGGCGGCGGTCGCATGGGCGGCGGCGGCGCCGTGCCTTTCCGCGCCGGCGACTGGAAGTGCGGCAACGAAGTGTGCGGCTACCACAACTTCGCCAAGAACGTTTGCTGCCTTCGTTGCGGAGCGAGCCGCGCCACCGCCGCCGTCGTCGCCGACTCGGGCTACCCGTCCCCGATGGACAACGCGTCGCAGTACGGCATGAGCCAGGGGTCCATGGCCGGCACCCCGGGTCCCGGGCCGTACGGCGCCAACAGCTCGTTCCCCTCCGGCGGCTACAACAACCAGCACTTCGGAGGACCGCCTAACCACTTCCTGCCATCCGGCATCGGCGGTGGCGCCGGCGCCTACCCGAGCTCCTTGAACACGCAGGGCTTCGGCTCGGGCCCCGCCTCGCATTCGGCCGGACCTTTCGACAGCAGAGCGGCCGAGGCCGCTTTCCAGTCGGCCAACAACGGCCCTGTTTCTGCCGGACCCGGACCTGGACCCGGACCCGGACCCGCCAACAATTTCTACAACGGGGAGAACGACCCGTTCGCCTTCCTGTCGAGCGGCATGAGCGGGCTCTCGGTCGGCGCCAACGATGCTCGTCAGAACGGCCAGAACGGCCAGAACGGTCAGAACGGTCAGAACGGAGGCCCTCCTGCGAACAAGTCTCCAGCCTAGGGCGATCTGTCGCGAGCGGACGGCCTCCTGCGGGCTGCTTCTGTGCAGACTTGCCGTTGGAACGTCATCTTCGACTTGATGGTTGCGTGTCTTCCCCGCGTCGTCTCTGCCGAGGCACGCCGGAAGTAGACGACCTTGGACTGATGAACATAGAGCACTTGGCAAATACCTTCTGGACTTACGCTTGCTGTTACATGGGAAAAATGGCGGGGGGGTATCGGTGTGTATTTGTTTGCGGGACCAGGATGGAGTGTCGGACAGTTTTATGTTTTCTGGAGGGGCGTGGTAACATTGGCAGGCTGGAAAAATGTGACTATATGGCCACGGCTGTTCGGGGTTGGCGAGGCCTCCGACACCATCGTTCTGCTCGGAAAATTTGTTGTCTGTTTCTAACGGGGGATGGGGAAGCGTTCACCAAATACCCTGCATCTATCTTTCGGCCGGAAGATGTGGTCTGGATTTAGTGACGGCGTCCTCGGACCTGGAATTTTGCTGGAAATCCTTTTGTTGTTGTCCCGGGAGGGTGCATAGCGAATGGGAGTGTTAAAGGACATATCTTGGTGTGAAACTTCAATATCCCCCTTGGCGGGCATTGTGTTCCCAAGGCTGGGCCCCTCGGTTTAGGACATGTTGGTTTCGCCAAGTCGGCATTCTGTCTTCCTCTACGTCTCTGCTCCCCTTTTTGTTTCTTTCATGCTTCTGCCTTCTCTCTCTTGTCCTTGTCCCGGTTTGCCCTAATTCCCCGACTTGATCTGTTCCTAATACTGCTGCTGCCTTCAAGTCTGCAGTGCCAACTGCTGGACCGGCGAGAGAAGAGGAAGGGAGGGGGGGATGCATGCATCATTGTCGAGGAGTCGGGGAGCTTCGGTGCCTATTCAATCGATCGTTTGGCTGGCTGATTGTGAGCGTTGATGGCTTTCATCCCAAATGTTCGTTGTTGCTGATAGAGAAGGCGTGTATCGGTGGCAGCCAGCATCGGGGGGCAGGACAGTGAGAGTAAAAAGATTGTTTGCTTCATATTTGTGACATTGTGTGACACGATTTCGGCTGGTTAGATTATGAGCCACTACATGTACGAGCAGGATCAACTCTCAAGTCTCTTGATCTATCACCTTTCTCAAGTGCCATCGCGTCATGACATCAATTATTCCCTGTTCATGCCATTTGGTTGCCCCCTCCCATGGAGGCACTCCCTGCACCCGTTGCCTATTGATGCTCAACCCCCTCCATGTGAACGTGAGCAAAGAAGTTTTCGATAAAAATTTCCATATCTTCCTCGTCCCACAATTGTAACTCATCATCAACCACTTCGTCACCGTCATCGGCACTCTCCCCTTCATTCTCTCCATTATCCCCTCCCACGTCCATGTCCCTCGAAAACACATCCTCTTCGCCATCGACCCGGCTCCCGTTGCCGAACTGGGATGTTGACAGCACCGGGTGCGCTGCGACTGCGTCTTTATCGCTCTGCTCCTGTGCCAACCATGCAGCCCAGTCCCAGTCATGTTCATCCTGCGGGCACGGTTGATCGGCCTGTTGGGGCAGCAGGGAGTCGCCGCTGAGATCCTTGGGCAGACCGACGCGCACGCGGTGGCTGAATTCGGCCCAGCCCTGTGCGTCGTCGGCAGCGGGTGGTTGTTGCGTCTGCTGCTGCTGCTGGGCAGCACGGTGCTTGGGCGGACGACGGACGAAGAAGCCGCGGTTTATCTCGTCTTCAAGCGAAGGCGCGGCGTCTTCGGGGACGCCACCAGACATGTCAACGATGCGGTCGGGGTTCTGCTCGGCCCAGGCGAGGATGCAAAGGCGCTCGTCATCGTCATCATCGAGGATCTCCTGCTTTTGGGCATCGTTGAGGGTGTGCCAGCGGTTCTTGCGCGCGTGCTTGGGCTGCCACATCTTGGAAGTGTCCATGTGACCGAGGGTCATTTCCTCGTCTGAAACGTACATCTCGTCCTCGGATGGCACGATGTTGGCGCCGGTGTCGTGGTGGAAGTAGCCCCAGGTCATCATGTGGACGAGGTGCCGATCAAGCTCGACGCCCCGGACAATGGCTTCGAGGGGGATGAGCTCGTCGATGCGCATGAGGTGACATTCGCCCTGACCCCAGGCCTCGAGCTGGCCTAGGCCTACCTCGTCAAATGGCACGCCGTAGACGTGCTGGTTGAAGAGCCCCTGAGCATTCCAAGAAGCCGGCGCGACGAAGTCGTAGCGGACCTTGGACTGGATGATCTCGAGAGGCGTTGTGAAGCGCTTTTGGACGAGGACCTGCCAGAGGAAGTAGAGGCCCCTCTGGCCCAGGATAACCCGGGGGATCTCCACGGTGGGCATGCCCAAGACGGGGTCATTGAAGTGCATGGCCAGCTTGAGGACGAAGAGCTGGCCGTTGTAGAGGTCGATATCGGTCCAGAGCTTGCGGTTGCGCATGAGGGCCTTGCGCTGCATGGACGTTGGGACGTCCATGACGAGCCAGATACGCAGCAGCGTGCCGTAGGTGCCTGGGGGCGTGCGGTGGCCGTGCCGGGCCAGCAGAGCGAGGATCTCACGGCAGCAGCGGTCCCGGGTGAGGACTAGCTGGAGGTAGCGCAGGCCGGGGATGGTGCGGACCTGTTTCGCCGTCGAATCGTAGAGGCGGGCGTCGGCGTCGGTCATCTGATCGGCCCAGCGGCGGCCGACAGGGTCCTGGACAAGCAGGCTCCTATACATCTTGAAAGAAAAGACTCGACCGGCCTCCGGTGCGCGATAGGCGATGATCTGGCGCACCGAGGAGAGCAGGTGGCTGTCGAGCGCATCATGAAAGGCGCGGCTGATGCTGTACATCTTGAGGATGTCCTCGGGTCGCATATGCTTGGCAAGCTCGACGGCGAGCTCGAGGTGGCGGCACAGAGCCGTTATGAGGTCGACGTGACCATGGTGGATGCGCAGCCGCAGCTTGTCAATGCCACCGCCGAGGTCGTAGGGGAATCCGCCGTTCGGGTGGAAGTGTTCGGCTAGGCGGGAGCCTCCTGCGAACTTGTAGCGTTTGCTCTGGCGTCTCATGTCGTCGTGATCCGTCAGAGCCCTACACACCTTCCGCTTTTCGGACTCGCCGTCTCCATTCTCATTCTGGTCCGGCTCTTCGATGGCGTCCACGTATTGGCCTCTCGCAGCGGCCTGCTGTTCTGACTTGTCCTTGGCCTTCTCCTTGTCCACCTCATCAATGGCATACTGCCGGATGGCCTCGGCGATCTCGATACTGCTGACGGTCGATCCGTCAGATTTCTTCGCCGAGAGCTCGCGTACCTGCTGCAAGGCGATGCTCGCGATGAACTCGGCCTCGTCGCGGCTAAATCCTCTCGCCAGGGCTTTACGGACTACCGCGCTGCTGTCAAAGGTCGTCTCGAGCGTGTATATGGGTTCGTTCGGAAGTCCGCTTCCGCTGGCCATCGATGCGGTTGCCACGACGCTGGGTGAGAGGAAATGTGCGGAATAAAGAATGGAGGAAAGCCAGGCCCGAGGAGCAATGTGGGAGATAGGACCGGGAAATCAATGAGTGACAAACGAGGGGCAAAGACGAAGGTGAGGAAGAGGACGAGCAGCCATGGCGAACTGGCCAGAGAATGGGGCAATGAATATTCGGCTCAGCCCTTATTGTCGGCTGATGAATAGAATTCATTGAATTCATAGAATCCCCCAACAGTAACCACGGGAATTGCTGTTGTGGTTGGCTGAACTGGACAGCGAAAGTCAGGTGATTCGGATATCGGTGGTGAACAGCATGAGCAAAGTGCCTGCCTGGCTGCCTGCCCGTTTACATGCCCGACCTCGTTTCATTCACTGCTACTCGATCGGCTGTGTAGCGACCCGAAGAGTCGAAAGTCGGCGGATGAGATGGCATGCCATGGTAATACACGCCAAGAACGAACAACTGATACCGTGGTCTTGCAAAGCATATCGACAACAGCAGCAAACAACCATGACGGCTCAAGGGCCGCCGTAGATGACAATGCGAAGCAAGACAACAGGTCATGCCATGGTCCAACTTGGAAAGAATCTAATCCCGATGCTGCAGCCTTCACGATCTCCTCTAGGGGTCGCATAAGCTCCACTCCTCCAAAGCCGATGTAGTATGTTCCATGAGCATCCACCTCGTCTATCGGTCGAGCTCGTTGACGGGCAGGTCGCCGTCATCCCTTCCGACGATGGACTCGGCAACCTTCCAAATCTGCAACAAATTGTCCTCGGCTGCGCTCGCCACCATCCAGGGCTCGCTTGGATTCCAGCTGAAATCGGCGAGGTGGTTCGTGTGTCCGCCGTGCATGAAAAGCCTGCGGACCAAGGTTAGCATCCAGCGCCGCCTGGAACTGGGAATGGGGAGATGACGCACAACTCTGGCGGGCCATCCTCCTGATCGTCGGGAAGCTGCTCTTCACCGACGCGCGAGAGGTCCCAGAAGATGATTCTTCTGTCGTAGCTACCACTACCTAAGATGCCGGCCTCGGTCGGGTGCCACGAGAGCGACGTCACGGCGTCGTTGTGACCCTCGAGCGTGTGCACCTTTTCCTTAACGTTTCGCAAATCCCAGATTCCAATCGTCTTGTCGGCCGACGCCGTCGCCACAAGCACTTCTGACGTCGGGTTGAAGGACAAGGCGTTGATGGCATCCAGGTGGCCGCCTTTGGCAACGACGGCTGCCTTGCTCGTCTCGCTATGCCGGATGTCAATGATCTGCAGCGTCTGGTCATCCGACACGGAGCCGATGAAGCTCTTCGCAATCGGGTGGTACTGCACATCGTTGACTATTTGGTCGTGGTGGGTGTATCTCCGAGAGGGTCGCATGGTCTTCGAGTCCGTCTCGAGCTTCTTCAAGTCCCTGCGCTTGTTAGCCGCCTCCTGTGCGTGGAACGAACGAGGTCGGCTCGACTCGAACCGGTACAGGTACGAGAGAAGTGAGCGAGGGCGCTTACCATAGACACATGGTCTTGTCCTCGCTGCCCGATACCAAGCAGCCGGCCTCGTGCGGGCTCCAGTTGAGGCCGAAACCCTCAGCCTTGTGGCCGATGAGCTCGATCTGGGGATTGATCTTGCCGGGCGTCGTAGGCAGAAGGGGGTGCTTTGTGCGGTCGAAGATGAGAATTTTGCCGTCGACACAGAGGGTGGCGATGATGTCGGGGTTTTGAGGCTGGTATCGGGCCTTGTTGACCTCGCCAGGATGCTCGATCTTCTGTATGATGTCGCATTTGATGGCGGCAACCTCGCCCGAGTTTCCATATCCTCCAATCTCACCCCGGTCCTCGTCATAGTTGGAGGGGTTTGGCTGGACAGCCTTGGGCACCTGGACATTGGCGAGTTGAAGATAATTGGTACTCTCGTCGGACGTGTGCGTGCCGAGCAGAAGCCGATGCATGCTGTAGTTTTGTCCCTCGACCTCCTTCACATCCGGGAACCATTGGACGGTAAGAGTAGGCCAAGTGAGAGCAGTTCTGAGGCTGGTCAGAACAACCTGCCCACAGTTCTGGGTGAGAGAAGGAAAGGGCGCATACCCTAAAATCATGTCGTACAGGAACGGGCTGTTCTTCTTCCATGTCTTGTACTCTGCTCAACGTTAGTGCGGCAACGTCAAACAAGAGGAGAAAAAAACTTGCCTTCATTTATGAGACGCTCCACCTGATCGTCGTCATCATCCTGCATCGCGTCGACTATAGCCGTTGGTCAGCGTCTACAGTTGATCTTGCATGAAAAGCCACGAGGGGAAGCAGCGCGGCAGAGGGTGCGGGAGAACGTACCATCGACCTCTGGGTCCAACGCCATCGCAGGTGCCGTAAAATGCGAGGATGAGTCGAAAAAAGGAGGGATGTGAAGGCAAGGGTAGGAGATGAAAGTTCCTTTATCGTGGCGAAGCGCAAGCCGATGATTTGTTCCCGTGATGGTCCAGCCCAGTCTCGGTGGTAAAGGATCAGAATCAGGATGAAGCCAGAAGGTCGAGGGAGCTTGCCGTTACGCGTCACGCGCGTAAAGTGAGTGGGAAGCACGTACCGTACCAAACCGGGACAGTACGTACAGTAAGTACTGTACATGTACAGGTAAGTACTTACAGTACATGTCCGGAGTACATAATACTTATATTTTAGTACAGTTTTTCAATAGGGAGACGGAAAAACACATCCGGATAATACCCTGGTCGTCTATCGGAGTAATTGAATGTATTAAGTGCTCCGTAAGTACTCCGTAAGTACTCCGTACATGTACTTACGTGCTCTGCACAGTACAGTGTAATTACTGTGTTACTTGGAGTACTGTACAGTACGGAGTTGTACTTACAGAGTACGAGAACCCGAAATACTGTACGGAAAATATTAGTCCGTACCTAGTACGGAGCACACCTACATGTAATACTGTAGCTACGGAGTACGGAGTAATACTGCAACTACAATTAGGTATCAGCACTGACGTGCCACTGGCTGGAGGAGCGGCCGCGCTACGGGCTGCCCTCCCAACCAGCAGCAAGTATGTTCACGGGTATGTACAGTACCTGTACGGAGTACGTACACATGGATTTACGGCACCTTGCTAAGGCAGCATCAAGTACAGTTAGTACAAGTATATCAAGTACAAGTACGGGGTACTCTGTATTACAGGACACGTAAAACAAGTGCAATTGCGCTGCACCTACGGAGTACAGTACTTACAAGTACAAGTACTTGTCTGGAACACGTTGCATGTCAACCGAACCGGTCGGAAGGAGGTCGGACTGGTCGTATTGTTCGATTCCAATATTTCTCGTTCAGCGCGGTCTTCACGACACTTGCGTTGAGGCATTCTTCTGATTTGAAGATTCTATCAATTCTTGAAGAAACACTCTTCGTAATGAAGATAGCATTGCTCTCTATTAGAAGCTCTAAGCTGTTTGTCCAAATTTCAACAAGTGTATCTATTCTAGCTGCTCATTCCTGATAAAGGTGAATGTACAACAGTCTAACATTGAATAACCTTGAATAGAACCTTAAACGCTATTTCAATCCCAATGGTTTCGAAGACCCAATCTCCTCCTTGCGCAGCACCACGCCAGTGCCATGGTACACTCCCATCGGACACGTCTACGCCGTGAATGTCGAAATAGTACCATCGTCTTGGAGGACACCGTTATTCTTTTACTGTAGGTGTGACATTTCGTTGGTTGGCCGGGCAGTAGTCCGTGCTCCGTCGTCGATGAACATGACAATACCGCATTTCACAATACCGAGGTAATTAGCCCGACTACCGTCACTGGAAGTAACACAATTTCGAAATACGAGTTCAATAACGCCATGGTGGTATCGTATATCGCAGAATATAGCGCCCCTAGGGATGCCTTCCATTCATCACAATGACTTGTTGCTGACCTAATCGAGATCCATCAGTGATCGCACGAGCTGAAGTATGACTTGAATCTAGCACAACACGCACTTTTACGAATCATGACAGTTATTCAATGTCAGGTCAACGCATCAAGTCTGATTTCGAGAATGGAGAAGTGATACAAGACGATCAATGGTCTGGGGCGCGTTGCCGGGAAATCAAGAGCTTGCGAGGAAGGCCAAATAATCCGCACCAGGCAAGCAACGATATCCAAGAAACAGTATTTATTTCGCTGGCAGTTAAACCGATGCAAATCAGCTCCCGTTTACTTACCTCGTCGGGTCCCCAGAATCGGTTTGGTCGTTGGTACGTGATACTCACGTGCGAATTCCATGTTACGCGTCCAGGACTAAACTAAAGCAGCCATCTTTGCTAGTTACGACTGTGGTTACATTAGCCTTCACCAACTCTGTGGTTCATGAGACAGCTCATGAGACAAAACGAACCACGAACGGGCATTCAAGACCGTTACCTGATTCTTCAATCGCCATGTATATGTAAATGCCTCATTAGCATGCAGAAAGTCGGATATGATTGTCGATGTGAACACTTCTTGGATGTTACCACGGAGAGCCTATTTTATATATCGAAGATTCATGGTTGGTCTTGCCAATTGCATGTTCTGAAACGGTTGCAAGTGTGTGGCCCCCGCACACGCAGTGCCAGGGTACCGTCTCAGTTAGGTTGCCAGCAACCGAGTTCCCGGCACTTGGGGACCTCGGGTTCTAAACGGATCGCCCTTCCATACCAACGAGGTGTTGGTATTCACTAGTATACCAAGTAGAACCAGGCTCTATTGGGTTGAGCTCAATCGGATACGATGAGGACTACCGATGCGTCCCTTGCGTGCCAAGCGCATCAATGCCGGCACGAATCAATTCAACCTCAACGTCAAGCGCGAACAGGGTTGCTTTATCGAGCTGATTCTGTTCCGCGCCTTGTGAATCGCCTGGCCATTTGCAATCAAGTTTCCCACTGGAGCTTCAGGCAAGCTGCTTGATTCAAAATCAGACAGGCTGCGTGATACAAAATCATAAGTAACTCCGTCAGTCACTAGGGATACCTGCATTGTCTGGTAGAAGCCCAGCGACGTGTGATGACACTGGCGACCATGAATTCCAGCTCGGATAGGCTCCATTCCCGGGCCACGGAGCCGCGACTAGTCTGGGGCTGTCTCACTGATCCGGTAGCTGAACTGGCTATCGTGTTATGCGAGAGCACATACATACTTGCATAGAAAAGAGAAGCGACCCCTGGGAGCCAAGAGCTTGGCAAAGCTTGTTAAACGTCGCGGAAGTTTGACTCGTCATTCGGATTCGACCTTCCTTGAAGAAAAACCATCGCTATGAAGCTCAAGGTCCTCGTCGTGTCCTGGCTAGCCGCTGGTGCCGCTGCTCAGGACTCGAGTATGCACGCTGTCGGCCTTCCGGTCAAGAGGACACCATCGACCCGGAAATGCACATCTAGATTCCCTGGGTACAACATTGGCCAGCTGAAGAGAGCCAAGTGGCGGAGCACAGATATCGGTGGCTTTGCCGACGTGTCGACGTGTAACACTGGTTCCGGCATTATTCAGGCATATACCTGCTCGTAAGCACCTTCAAGAATTCTGCATCTCCGTTGCTAAGTGCGCCCTCTCCAGGTATCGCGATCCATCGTCGCTAGATCTTATCAGGTGTCAGTATCGACTGGATGGTACTCTGATCCAGTGAGTCGTCCTTGTCGTATTTAAGCCAATGCTCCGATGTTCCATTTTTTTGTTGTTGACCTTGGCCCTTTGCCAGAAAATGCAACGGGAGGAACTCCTACCAGTCATGCAAACCCCTGGGTGAAGAACCGGAGCCTTCGAGGTCCAAAGACCAATGCGAGCGGAAGAAAGCGCGTCTTGGCGGCATCTGCGACGTTTACAGTGACGTTGGGAGCATTATCGGGAAGTTCTGCCCCATCTCTCGTTCCATCGAGGACGTCTTTGCAACCTCCCTGCAGTCGGTGGCAGTCGCCGTCCAGGGATTGACAAAACAGAACACCGAGGGCGATCAGCGATTGAATGAGGCAAAGGTCAAATTTTTCACCGCTCTGGGCCTCACCATCGGCGTTGGTGTCGCTGCCGTGGCTGCGCCGGAAGCCGCGTTCTTGGCCTCCGCTTTCCGAATCTACCAGGGGGTCTGTGCTGGTCTCACCGGATTCTCCATTGCCGCCTCATCTTGCGACTTATGTGAGCTATCCATTTCGTTCACTCTACTCCATCACGTGCTCACATTTCTAGTGTACTCCAAGTACAACTTGATCGAGGACTGCAACAAGCTGAAGAGGCGCGAGGAGCCTCAACATGTCAACCTGGGCTACGGCCGATCGCTGTAAGGCTGCCGGTGGAAGACAAGCATGACCATGACGCGTTCTAACGTCATCAAAGCTTCATTCGAGCAGAGGAGAGTGTCTGCACCAGCTTGTACGTTGCCCTCGGATCCCAGAACAAGGGAGGTTGAATGCTGATTCTCCCGCCTCGTCCAGCATCGAAAAGTTCCTGCCCAAGGCAGAGGATTGCATGAACAGACTTCCAAAGCCGGATTGCGGTATCACGGTTGCCCAATACGTATGTCGTCACCTAGACTCATGGTTGATGATGCTAAATAGAGGGCTTGTAGATGGAGGCTGGTGCAACGGAATCTGAGGCCACGGTTCTCTTCAATAACTGCCCCACGTTATTCACTCTCAAGGACAACTTTGACAAGGTTTGCGAAATTCGTAAGTGTCCTGCAATTCTTGACGGACATGACCCTTGCTCACCTATGACCGAAGGTGAGGCCCTTGTCGACTTTTTGCCGTTCTGCGTACCGGGCCCCGATATTGGGAACAATACAACCGATCGTCCTTCAAACACAACAACTACCAGCGGTAATAATAGCACCAGTAGCGGCTCCGGCAGCAACAATGGAGACTCTGGCAGCAACAATGGAGATTCTGGCAGCAACAACGGAGACTCTGGCAGCACGAAAGATGGATACAGAAGCTTTGACAGGGTTTCTAACAGCACAAGCGGAGGCTATGGAAGGAAGCACGGCGCTTCATTTTGTAAAGGCAAAGGTTCTGCCTGCTCGTACGGAGGCTCCAGCGAAGACTACGATACTGCCACCTACAGTAGCTCGGAACGTGCTGGTGGCGAGCATGTTTGCAAGAGTGGTGGATGCAAGAGCAGATTTTCGGGCTGCAAACACGGAGATTCTGGTTGCACGATGAAAGACTCAAGCAGCACGAGCGGAGACTCTCATGACTCTCACTGTAAACATGGAGATTCCGGCTGCACAACGACGGTTTCTAGCAGCACGGGCGGAAGATACGACGACTCGAAAGGAGGTTCTGACAAAACAGCGGTAAAGCAACCCACTCAGCCGAAGACAGTTCCCGCACAGCCCGAAACGGTCGTCACCAGCTCGTCCAAATCGCTCTACCACATCCGTAGCAGCTTTGTTCTTGTCGCCGGCACGACCATGGGGGTTCTGTTTTATTTTTAAGTACTAACCTATTATGCTGAAATCGTTACGTTCAAGTCTTGTTTACGAAATCTATCCTTGTGGATGGAGTTTTGGTTTTCTCATTCTTGCTAGCAAGCCGACGACGAAGGAGGGCTGTGTGAAGCAGCACCGACCGCTTTGGTGTATTACGAAGCGCAAATGAAGGTGCGGCATTGATGCTCCCGGGAAGATAGTCAATCCCAAAATCAATTGCCCTTCGTTCAGTACGTTTGGTACAATCAGGCCACAGCGATGCCTGCTCATCGTAGCATTCCGGAAGGGACGCAGAGGCGAGGCACTCCGCGCAGTGGCTCTGCTTGCTTCAACTTTATCTCAAAACCGAGCAGCCGAGCCGTAAAGAAAACCCTTGAGCAACTTGTCAGCTTTTATTGAGGGCCGCGACACATCCAAGGCGCAAGGCACCGTCTTCGGAAGTGCCCTTGGATATTGCCGGAGGCGCTGTTGTGCGACATGCGGGGAATTTATACTCGGGAGCTATCGCTGACTAATTTCACGGACCCGTGAGCGTACTAATGGGCCGTCCACCCATTGGACCCTTACGTATTGCATTGCTTGCGTTGCACGGATGGAACGGAAACCTAATAGGCTGCCTACGCTTGAAGCTCATCAGGCAAGACACCGCGGTCGTTATCATTTTCGCATCCCATCCACACTCCCGCGCACGCTGCTGTGTCACCCAGCAGCTTCCTTCCTGCACGACTGTCGCAGGGCAATCCTCTACGTGCCTCGTCCCTACCTTCTCCGTTCTGTTTGGCGTATTGTGTTCGCGACACGATCCTCGTGCAAGGGATTTCTTCTTCTTGAACCGTTCAACCGAGTGAGATTCTGCTGAGCAAGCCTTACGGACCTTCATTCAGATAGGGTGTGGTGTCATCGACAAAGCAGACCTCATCCCCGCTGCCAACGCTTTCGAGGCTCACATTCGTCCGCCACTCCTGCACCATGGGGCAAGTCGCTTTCCGCTCAGCCGACGACCGGCCAGGCTAACCTCTGTCGCAGTGTTCCCAAATTCTTCAGATGGCTCTCGGAGCGGTATCCTCCCATTTCGCAACTCATTGCCGAGAACAGAATACCCGAATTCGATTGTCTGTACCTTGACATGAACGGCATCATCCACAACTGCACCCACAAGGACGCAGGCGAAGATGTATCTTTCCGACTGAGCGAGGAGGAAATGTTCATCCGCATCTTCAACTATATCGAGCACTTGTTTGGCAAGATAAAACCCAAGCAGCTATTCTTCATGGCCATCGACGGCGTTGCCCCCCGCGCCAAGATGAACCAGCAACGAGCGCGACGGTTCAGAACGGCGCTCGATGTCGAAAAGGCCCATGAAAAGGCCATAAAGGAGGGCGTGGAGATGCCAAAGGAAGCTCCCTTTGACAGCAACTGCATCACGCCGGGAACCGAGTTCATGGCCAAGCTGTCGCAGCAGCTGCGGTACTTTGTCAACAAAAAGGTGTCGGAGGACACTGACTGGCAGGGCTGCGAGGTCGTCCTCTCCGGCCACGATGTACCCGGAGAGGGCGAGCACAAGATCATGGAATATATCCGCAACGCCAAAGCACAGCCCGAATACAACTCCAACGTCCGCCACTGCCTCTACGGCCTCGACGCCGACCTCATCATGCTTGGCCTGCTCAGCCACGACCCTCACTTCTGCCTCTTGCGCGAAGAGGTCACCTTCGGCCGCGCTTCCAAGACCAAGTCGAAGGAGCTTGAGCATCAAAATTTCTTTCTACTCCATCTCTGCATTGTGAGGGAGTATTTGGAAATGGAATTTCAAGAATTGGAAAAAGAGGGCGCCCTGCAGTTTGCGTTTGACCTTGAGCGGGTCATTGACGATTTCATCCTCATGGCCTTCTTCGTCGGAAACGATTTCCTGCCCAACCTTCCCGGGCTTCACATCAACGAGGGAGCTCTGGCCAACATGTTCGGCGTCTATAAGAAGGTCCTGCCAGCATGCGACGGCTATATCAACGAGAACGGTGTCATCAACATGCCACGTCTGAAGATTCTTCTCGATGAGCTGAGCAATCTCGAGCTTGTATCGTTTGAGAACGATGTATCTGATGAGAAATGGTTCGCTTCCAAGCAGATGGAGAAGAAACTCGAGTCGACAAACCGGCGCAAACCCGCCAAGGGAGGCCAACTTGTCATCACCTCGTCTCAGCGCGACTTGTGGAAGCAGCAGATCCGCCCGTATGTGTCGACCCGGTCCGCCGAGCCGCTGGATCTCGGAGCGGGTCTTAATGCAGCAGATCGCAAGTTTGTTCAAGACTTGGCCGACGCGCTGCATATCGAGTGGTCAACCAAGGAGGACGAAAATGCAGATCGACACCTCATTCTAGAATTTCCCGCTCGCTCGGCCGGTGGTGCCGGCGACGAGGAAGACGAAGAAGAAGAGGGCAACCTCGCAGCCTATCGTGTCATAAAGACCTATGATAAGGCGTCCGTCGTCGATGTAACGGCCGAGGGTGCGCAGAAACAGTACGAGGAGCTTTACCAAGAGAAGTACCGGGGCTGGAAGACGAAGTACTATCTGCAAAAGTTCCCCGAGTGGCCTCCGGAAAAGTACGCCAACGAGCAAAAGGACCTCTGCGAAAACTATGTCCAAGGTCTCCAGTGGGTGCTGTTCTACTACTACAAGGGAATCGCCTCGTGGCCGTGGTTTTACGGCTACCATTACGCTCCCCTCATCACAGGTGTGTCTTCTCCGTCAGTGGCGGCCAAAGGCCCAGTTTTTTTTTAACAATCATCAGACGTGACGCTCGGCCTCGGCGCCGATCTCAACTTCACCAAAGGCCAGCCGTTCAAACCATACGAGCAGCTGATGGGCGTTTTGCCCGACCGAAGCAAGAGCATTGTGCCCAAGATTTACCACGACCTGATGACGAACCCAAAGTCCCCCATCATTGATTTCTACCCTCGCGATTTCGAGCTGGATATGAACGGCAAGAAGATGGACTGGGAAGCCGTCGTCAAGATTCCGTTCATCGATGAGAAACGACTGCTGTCCGCCATGGCCCCGCTGAACGATCTCCTGGGAGATGACGAAAAGGCGCGGAACGGGTTCGGTGTTGCGATCAAGTTTACCTTTTCCTCGGATGTCAGCTACATGTACCCATCCCCTCTTCCCGGAATCTTTCCCGAGATTCAGAATTGCCGCTGCGTCGAAAACATTTTTGAGCTGCCCGATACCGAGGGCCTCGAGTACGTGTCCGGCCTGATGAACGGCGCCTTGGTCAAGGATGAGGCCCTCGCCGGCTTCCCGACTCTGCACACCCTGCCGTACACTGCGCAGCTGGTCGCAGGCTTCGGCGTGAACGTCTTCCAGGCCGACAGCAGGAATCCAAGCGTCATCGTCACGTTGACCGACACCAAGTCGCGAACCAGCATCGAGAGTTGGAAGGCGAAGCTTGGCCAAAAATGCTATGTTGGCTTCCCCTTCCTGCAGGAAGCCAAGGTGATGAAGGTGCAAGACGAGCTCTTCAGCTACGAGCTGGCCGAGGATGGCAAGAGCACGACGACAAAGGATCACTCCAACCGAGAGGCCACCGACTTCTCCCGCGAGGCCGAGTACATCGAGAACTGGTACGCGAAGCGGCTGGGCATGACCATCGGACAGGTCGAATGTCTCGTCTCCGTCCACATGCTCAGGGGCTTGATCAAGACGGAGGAAGGGGCTCTGATCAAGGAGTACGCCGAGAACCCGAGCTTGCGCAGCACGTACGCGTCTCAGACGATCGTCGACGACGTCGTCAACGAAGACGAACGCTTCCTCGAAAAGACGGCGCTGCCGATTGAGGAGGAATTCCCCATCGGAACTCGAGCCTTTTTCCTTGGCGAATACGCCTACGGTCGCCCTCTGGAGGTCACGGGTCACGTTGACATGAAGACGGAGGTTGTCGTCTCGACGCTCAAGACGAAGGAGGCTGAATTCGCGAAGAGCATCATCCACCAGGCGGAGCGAAACAACCCGTACAAGCCGTCGTTTGCCGTCGCCAAGCAGCTCGGAATGCACCCGCTCGTGCTGAGCAAGATAACGTCGTCCTATCAGGTCATCAGCGCCGCCGGTCTCAAGCTGAACCTGGGACTGAACCTGAAATTCGAGGGACGAAAGCTCAAGGTTCTCGGGTACTCGCGAAAGTCGCACAGCGGGTGGGAGTTCAGCACGTTGGCCATCAAGCTGATTGCCGACTACATGGTGGCATTCCCCGACTTCTTCGCCGCCATCCAGCGGGAGCCGCAGAGGAGCGACGTCAACGAGACGGATCTTTGGAAAGATCCGAAGGCTGCCTCGCAGCGGGTCAAGGACATTGTCTCCTGGCTGAAGAAGCAGGAGACGAGCAAGTTCGAGCGAGTACCGCTCGAAGCGGAGCAGCTCGATTCCGACGTCGTCATGGCTCTCGCCAAGGCTGGCGAGCACGTTTTCGACGTCTCCAAGGACTTTGAGATTCGCAAGATGCGTGGCGTGCCTCGCGCCGCGCTCCTGAAGCCGTCGGACGCGGAACTGGTGCTCGGGAACCAAAACTTCAGCCTCGGCGATCGGGTGACGTTCTCGGCGGCGTCGGGAAAAGTCCCCGTCGCCACGAGGGGAACGGTGGTGGGCATCAGCCGAACGGCAACGGCGCTGCTGCTGGACGTCGTGTGGGACACATCCTTCATGAGCGGCACAACCCTGGGCGACAGGGCGCCGATGTTCCGCGGCCAGACGGTTGCTTCGTCGTCCGTCTTGAACACGACGGACAAGCAGGTCGTTTCCGCCTCGAGCAAGTCCCAACAGAGGCGGCCGGCCCCGAGAAGCACCGTGCAGTACGTATCCGGCGGCGTGATGCAGTACAGGGACGCACCGGCTCCTCCTGCTCTGCGCGGCGGATGGCGGGGCGCCTTGAACGGAGGCGGCCACTCGCCTCATCGTCAGGGCAGCCCGAATCAGCGGGGCGGTGCGCCGAACCTCCTCCACAGCACTCTCGTGTACAGGGGCAGCCCCAACGGCTCGCCGACTCCTGGGCAAGATTCGAATCGGCAGGGCCGTGGAAGAGGCCGCGGCAGCAACGGGGCAGGGAACGGCGGCGGCGCTCGAGGCCGGTGGCGCGGCAACATGGACGAGGGCCACACGCCCTACGTCGTCGAACAGAAGTACGGCAACGTCGCCCCTCCACCCAGCCTGGATAACCCACGAGGTGGGCGTGGCGGTCGGGGCCGCGGCGGCAGCAGCCGTGGCGGCAGGGGACGAGGTGGTGCCGGCAGAGGACGAGGGGGAAACGGCGGCGGACAGGTCGGAAGCGCGGCGTAGCGTCCGATGAATGTTTGGAAATTTCCCGGATACTACGGCTGGAGCGTGAAGCAGTTGTACGCGGCAGCGGCGGTATGCAGATAAACAAGTACGTACACGCATAAGCACACGTATGTATGTACACACGGTATACGATATCTGCGCGGGCCGAGGGAGACCAAGGCCTCACGTCCTGCACGCATCAGAGTCTGCCGGAGACGTTGTTTCATCCATGTCACCACGAGGGAACAGCGCGGCAAAGGAGGAGCATGCGTCGTGATGGAGCCAACGAGCTTGGTGGGTCCAGGACAAGCTCGAGTGTGAAAACTAAGCATATCAATTCCGACCATGGCGCCCGCCGTCTTGCCTTTCGGCGAACTCGAGAATAATTTGGTCCAAGCCAACGTTGGCGTCATCGGGAGGCAGACGGATACCTTTCCTCGGGTCCTCGTGCTCATGCTCTACTTTTTGCCCGTAGACTTGGTCTTGATGGCGGGGAGGGTGAAGGGTTCGCTCAAGCCGCCGGCCATGGTCTTCCAGAGGCCAATGTCCATGTCCATGTCCCAAGTGAGGAGGCCGACCCAAGGCTGAATGTTGTAGTGCAGCTTGAGGGTGACGTCTTGCGCATTGGCGAGCTTCCCGCTCGGGTGGGTGATTTGGTACTTTGGTTTTTGGTTCTTGAGCTTGAGAAGGCCGCTGACGTGAGGGAAGAGGGTCGGGTCAGCGGGGGAACAAGGCGGCGGGTGAAGGCAAACCTGCGACGCACCGGCTCGGGTCAATGGTCTTGCCCTCGGCACTCTTCTTGAGCTTCTTCATGGCGATGGGGCCGATGTTACGGAGGTGGTCGGCGCTGGGGTTCGTGATGATGCTATCCCAGATGACGGCCGAGTTGGTGGCATTCTGGGCCGCGTCGCTGGGCCAGTCGGCCGTGATGTAGACGAAGAGCTGTTTCGTGTTCCACGTGAAGAGCGAGGACAGATCGGCGTCGAGCGAGAACCTGATGATGGCGTACTCTTCCTTCTTGGACGAGTAGTAGTGCGGCCGGCCCTTGACGCTGCACGGGAGCGAGTCAGCTCCGGTTCAGGAGGAGAGGGGAAGGGGAGGGGATGGACGGGATGAGCAAGGCGGCGAGACGACGCACACTTGGATGTTCTGGGGCGTGATGGTGCCGCTGGGGTTGCGGGCGGCGAAGAGGTCCGTCGCGGCAATGAAGGCGCCGAAGACGCAGGCGACGGTGGTGAAGAAGCCGAAGACGTTCTGGATCCGCGTGAAGGAGGAGTGCATGCTTGCGACGGGGCGGCGGCGACGGTATCCGCGCGCGCCAGGGGTAGGGGGTGGTCGCGATTGGGGCTTGCACTGCTGCGGCGGCGTGGGAGGGTGACGGTGACGACGCTGGTGAACAAGAGTTGCACGCACTATTAGTGGACACGTTGGTGTGGTGGTGGATGCTGCTTCGGCGGCCGCCTGAGCGATTCCTTCGGGGCGATTTCGCAGCGTCTTTGTGCGAGTGGGTATGGAAGCTCGGTGGATTAAAAGTACTTGTATTAATTAATACAAGCACTGCCAGGAGGTGCACTTGTGCTCCGCGCTATGGAGTCGGTACCTTCATAATTACTTACAGGCTCAAGTAAGTGCAGCAAGTACAGTACAATATGTACAGGGTGCATGTACATCTACTTTCTCAGTACTCCGTACCAACCTGAGCGTTCAGTAAAGTAAGTGATGATTTTGTGGTAGTGCCTCGTGCAGCCTACTTGCCATGTGTGGTGCCTCTCGGCCTTTGCCATTTGCACCTCGTAGTGGAATGGAGAGGAGAAGGATGCAAATGTGAGGGATCGATATTTTTCTCACGGCTCTGCTCGTTTGGCCACAAAACATGTCATTGTTCCATTACGATTGGCATTCAATCCGTCGTGACCCCATGTTCTAGTGGTTCCGGCATGCACAGGACAAGAGTACTAGGTAAGTGCGCAGTACATGTACACGCAAGTACTTGCACAAGCAAGTTCGTCCCGCTGCACATGCAATTTTGGCATGACTTCTAATACTTGTATGCTCGGACGACCTCAGCCACGGCATCTACCTACGCATTTCCTGCACAAATCATTCACCATCCAACCCGAATGAAGGATATTTTCATGCTCTGCCTGCTCACCGCGGGTTTTCGTTGATCAGGTCCTTCAGAAGGGCAGCACGTAAGGACAGGACGAAAATGTAAAAGGGGACAGAAGGATGCAAGGCAAACTCCGGGAGCTCGTCAACGAGACATGGACGAGCCTAGTGGAAACATTGGCGGACGGGTCACGGGGTCCCAGTATGAGACGTTCTGTGCCAATCAGTTCGTTCACATTCTCTGTCAAGAGTTGGTGGTGGGTAGAAGATATCCATCAAACATGTACGAGATGGTTCACAATCGCGAAGCTGCTTTCGCCACCACCAAGCCAACCTCGGTTCGACTTGCTACAGGGCCGCAAACGACCACCATCGACCTCGCAGGCTACTAAAACTCGTCCATCGGTGACGCCCGTCATGGCCTGCAGGGGAAGGCATCTGCCAGCGGCGCTGGGCATGGCGTGTCCTGGAAAGAATTCGTCAATGATGCTGACAAGGCCTCGCCATCTAGGGAATCGTGAGCAACTCGCCCTGGAAGGTACCCGTCCGTGAGACTGGTGGTGCTGTGCCTGGAAGGTAATGTCATCCATGCAGGCTTCCCTACTACGCTTCCACTTTCCAAGCCCTTCAAGCTAGCATGCCATCCCGTCCTGCTGCTGATCGTGGGCTCCTTTCAAATGGCCTTCACCCACATGGCATGGGAAGCCCAATTGATAGGCCTGGTGTACAAATACATTCACCAGGTGTAGATTATGCTGCTCTTTTTTGCCGTGCTCTATTCCCGCCAGATGCTATTCCGGGGGGGATGCCAGATCGATGGGTCGCTCGATCGAAGCATGGAGGTGAATGACGTCCAGCCCCAGGCAGGTTCTAACCTCTAGAACAGGACTGCCACACTCGTGCAGTCGTCTTCGAAGTCCTACCCTGCGAAAGAGACCTGCCTGTCGTTGCTGTCGCCGTTGCTGTCGCCGTTGCTGTCGTTGCTGTTGCTGTCGTTGCTGCTGCTGCTGTTGCTGCTGTTTCTGTTGCTGCCGCTGTTGTTGCTGCTGCCGCTGTTGTTACTGCTGCCGCTGTTGTTACTCCCGCTGTTGTTGCTGTTGCTGCCGCTGTTGCTTGTTGCTGTTGCTGCTGTCGGCGTCGTCCTCTCTCCCCCCACCCCCCACCCCGCTGGGCCTGCGCCTAGAATTTGCAGCGCTCCCACCCACGCGCTCAAAGGCCAACTCGACAAGCCGCCCCGCCAACTAACCTCGCTCGGAACTGCAGAATCGACCGTCGCCGACGACCGCTGCACACTCGCTGCGAGCAAGTACAAGATCGCCTGCTGCGAGTGAGCCTCCGTCGTGAGTCTGCCACGACCAAGCCCGTCTCCTCGGGCTTCTGACCGTCGGGGCTGGAGAAACTGACGCGTCGGCGGCTCAGAAACCCATCCGCTCGGTACCCACCAGACTCCCTTATCCGCGGATACGACGTCGTAACGCTGGACGACCACGACCACCCTCACCACCACGCCCGCGTGCCGCAGATTCAACACTCTCCTTCGGGAGGCGCCACCGAGGTCAGGGAAGCGCGACCTCCATGGCGGTGCGTACCTCGAGTGCCAAGCTGCCGGTCCTCATGAGCCGCCGCTGACGGTGACGGTGCTGCCCAGACCCATCGATCGATACTGGTCGGATGAGTTTCATTCCTTTCCGGAGTATGGGTTGGTTTTGAGCCCGCCCCTTTCACCGCCGAGCTCGAGCCTGCAACCGCTGACCTCTCGCAGGACGGCAAAGCACAGGATGGGACGTGATCGTATTGTGCGTCCCGCCTCCTCCTCCTTCCCTGCCTCCTCCAACCCAGTACGGAGGCTAACCTTCGAGCAGAGGGCCATCAATAAGGCAGCCGGCCCCTTGGACACTCTTTCTCTAGCGTCCCCTTCCTGTCCGCCCCTTCCTGGGAGTTCTTCTCTCTCGGCCAAGTCGCACGGCCACCACGGGTCCAAGGCTCGCCCGCCGCACAAGAGTCCCTACTTCCACCCGCGTGAGAGGGACCACCTCGGGCAGGATGACGGTTGGGAAGTTGGAATCACTGCAAGCACGGCAAGTCCCACCACCGGAAAGTCGCTCCCCAACGCCGCCGCCGGCATCCACGAATACAGAGCGTCGCAAGCCAGTCTCGGCAAGGCCGGCTCACGCGTGCGAAGGAGCCGAGCGCCGAGCATACACCAGGCCGCAAAGAGCGCCATTGAGATGCACGAAACGCCCGGCCGGCCTCTCGAGCCGGCTAGTGATTGCAGCCCCGACATGCTCGCCATCGATTCCACGGCAGCACGCACCGCTCCGTCCAACGAGTCCCAGCGATCGCTATCGAAGCGGGCCATGCAACCTCAGTCGGAACCGTCGGCTCCCCCGGTCAAGCGACAGAAGCCGGCAAAGGCAGACGCCGACCCCATTCAGGACTCCGAGGACGAGCTGAGCCGCGGCAGTCCCCTGATGGATCGAAGGCCGAAGAGGCTGACCAATTTTTCCGACGTCAGCCATCCTCGACGAAGGACCGAGTCCAGAGCGGATATCCAGCGGACCGACTTTGGCCTTCCTCGGCAGCAGGCCAACGTTTCCCCCCTCACCCTCGGCCCCATGGTGCTGAAGAAAGCCGTTTGCGGCAAGCACATCTACTCGAGCAACGGTCAGCGGCAGAACCTCGTAGGCCTCCGCGAGCACGTCAAGGGCAGCTCCAGGTTGATACCCATGACTCCGAATGGAGCCGAAGCCAACTTTCCCTGGTTACGCATCGATGTCCCGGCAGCCTTCGCCTTGAAGCATGCGTCGGTGGAAGGCGTTCACGTCATCATCTCGCGCCCCCAGGTTGCCGGTTTCTCCGGATCGCTCGCTCTAGAGTTCATGAGTCCCAGGGGCGCCAAGGCGCTCGTCTCCATGGCCGACACGGCAAAGCGGGAGGAGACGGCCAAGTAGGTGAAAGTCCGGGACGTGTCACGTCGTCGACGGGTGTGCTGACGAAATTATAGGCTTGACCTCGAGAAGATATTCAAACGCGCCGTCGAGAACGCCATCGGTTACTCGGAAACGAATGGTCAGGGTCGCAGAGACGCCAGTGGAACGACAGCAGATGGCGCGCGAGGCGATCGACCACCTTGGTGCGCCGCCCAAGATGCGCCTGAAGACGAATTGAAGCAGCCGAGGCGGGAGGCTGGAAAACGAGCCGAGGCCGTTCAGAAGTCGACCGACGTACCACATCGTGCTGAGCCCGAATCAAACGCCCATGTCGACTTCTCGACGCAACGACGCGCGAGTCTCAGGACGCGCCGGACCAGGCCGCCATCGCCAACGGCGACTCCCCTCAGCCCCAAACGATGGTCCGTCCAAAATCCCGCCTGGCGGACAAGCTGGCAGAGGTCGCTCGTATATCCTGCCACGGGCAAAAATAGGGCCACCGTCGACGATGAAGACATTCGCCGCCTTGACGAGGGTCAGTTTCTCAACGACAACCTCATCAACTTTTACATACGATACCTGCAAGTCAAACTGGAGAGGGAATCTCCGGCCTCTCTCAACGAGGTCTACATCTTCAGCACCTTCTTCTTCGAAAAGCTAAGGTCTACCAAGGGGAGGATCAACTACGACGGCGTCAAGGCCTGGACCGCCAAGGTCGATTTGTTCTCGTACAATTACGTCATGGTGCCCGTCAACGAGAACGCTCACTGGTATTTGGCAATCATCTGCAACGTCTCCGGCGCGCTGGAAGGTGTGCCCGACCCCGATGTTCAACTCGTCGAGTTGCCGTCGGACCAATCTGTCGAGATTGTATCCACTCCCCGCTCCTCCAAGACTCTTCAGGCGTCACCACCCGCCAACGCTGCGAGAGCAATCAATCCACACCAACCAAAGATTGTCACCCTCGACTCCCTGGAGTCTCCTCACTCCCCTACCTGCCGCGCGTTGAAGGAGTACTTGATCGAGGAGGCCAGGAACAAGAAGGGAACCGAGCTGGCGGCGATACCGAACGGCATGTCGGCCAAGAAGATTCCCTGCCAAGACAACTTCTGCGACTGTGGAGTTTTCGTTCTGGGATACATGGAGGAGTTCCTGAAAGACCCAGACGGAATGGCCAACAAGCTACTCCAACGCGAAGATCCCGGATGGAATATTCAGCCTTCGAGCTTGAGAAGGAACGTCCGGGATTTGCTATTCACGCTCCAGGCCGAGCAACAGGAGCGACTTGACAAGGAGAAGGCGGCGAAGCGCAACGCCGCGGCCCAGAAGAAGGCCCTGGACAAGGGCAAGCGGCTAGGTCGCCAAGCCGCAAGCATCTCTACCGCTTCGCCAAAGCCGTCGCCCGAGATTGATTCATTAGCAAACAGGCCGGACGAGGGTTCTGCCGGCGGCCTGCCCAACAAATCTGACATGGCGAACCCATCGCCGAAGCGGAAAGGGCTCCCTGTCGATGCCGATCCTGATTTGATCAGCGAGCTCGGTAGCAGCCCCCAGTTGACGCCAGAGGACGTTTTTTTCTCAGCCTCCGAATCGGCGGGAGGAAACCTTCGAGGGATCAGCCCCCACGCCCATAAGCACTCCGACGCTGGTTCCGCTGGCGGCAACGAGCTTATGCCTTCGTCCAAGCCTGAAATTGTCGATTTGGAGAAGAGCATGAACCTTCTCGAGCCCCTGTCCAGTTCGCCCGCCGACGGTGACGAGGGGGAGAAATCGCGGCAGCCAACGACGGCAACTGTGCGACAAGCCTCCATCGAGATTATTAAGAAAGATCCGATGCTTCTGGTCAAGCAGCAACGCGCAGAGAGACAGACCGCTCGGCAGAAGCACTTTTATCCCTTTTCACACACATCCTCCGAACGTGTCGAGCGGCCCGCCCGATCAGAGGCAGGATACGACGGCATCGATCAAAGTGTGGACTTGACAGGCGAAATATGATTCCTCTCCATCGATGCCGAAAACATCATGCTGTTTTCTTGTTTCCGAGATACCATGGGATATTTCCGGGGGTGGTGCCTTGATGCAGTTTTCTTTTCGTCCCTCATGTTTTGATCATGGCATCGTCGAGGCGAATTGGACTCAGTTGTGTGCATAGCGATGCGATTGGATTTTCAAAGTTCCGATCTCGGATTGCCGAGATCGGGACGTCATCTGTGGGAGGGGGCGCACATGGAGATGGACATGGGCATGAGAGCTCGCGCTGCGACAGTAGTCGCGGGCTGAGGATGGTGAGGCATCCGGTAGGCCGCGCGTGGAACGGTACGGAGTAAATTACCAGTCGTCAACTATTGTCGAATCCATCACCTCAATGTGACGCACCTCGTAGATTCAACACCCGTATGCACGGCGAAGATGCACGACGAGCTTGTGGGAAGCAGGGCATATTGCGACTGGCGTTGTCTTGGTAGGAGGCGATGACGAGAGCAAAAGCAGGCTTTGGCTTTGCGGATCCCAAATCTATGAATTACACGACGCTATGATTTATTCGTTCTCGACCATGTCCTTGTCCTCGTCCTCGTCCGAGCCCTCTTGTACCTCGCCGCCATTCGTCATCACGTTCTGTATCCTCGGCACCTCGAGGACGACGCCTCCGTTGCGCACTCCCTTGCAAACCTTCCACCGGCCGAGGCGGTGCTCCTTCGACACGGCGGCGACGATGCACAGGCCATCCTTGCCGCGGTCGCCACGCTCAAACACAGTAATATCGTTGATGATGCCGTGGATGGCACGCCGGGACTCATTGGCAGGCGGAGCGCTGGCACCTGGTCGTCCCGACGCACCGTCATCTTCGTCGTTTTTGTCGTCATGGTGGTGGTAGCCGAGGACGGCGACGGGTTCGATCGACTTCTTGTCCTCGCTAAGCCTCCAGACGCGGATGTGGCCGTCCCAGCTACCGCTGAGGATGACGTCCGAGTAGGGGATCGTCCGGAGCGCCGTGATCCAGCGGGGCGCCGGCGCGGGGATTTCCCTGGCGCTGGGGTGTTCCTCGGCCGAGGCCTGCATGGGCGCGAGGGCGGGGTCGATGCCGTGGGCGAAGGCTTCGATGTAGACGGGCTTCTTCTTGGTGACGCTCCAGAGAGAAATGGCGCCGTTGTCGCTGCCCGTGACGAAGAGGTCATCGTCGATCATGGCGATGCGGTCCATGCTGCCTTCGCGCATGAGCGAACGTGGGTCGATGCCCGGACGGGGTTTCTTGTCGACAGCGCCACCGCGGAAGACGAGCTGAGTCTCCTCCATGACTTTCCATAGACGGGCTGTACGGTCGCGAGCGCCGACGCTGACGCAGCGCTCTTGGGCGAGGGCATCGATGTCGACGACGGAATCCTGATGGCCAAAGAGCGTCTCGACATAGGCCAGCTCGTCCAGACTCCAGACCTTGACAGTGCGGTCCTTCGAGGACGAGTACAGCTGATTCGTGCCGCGGCGAAAAGCCAGACCGGTGACGGCGTCACGGTGATGGCTCATGACCTTGATCGGCTTCAGCGTCGCAGCATCGTAGACGATGAGCTTCTTGTCCTCGCCGCCCGTGACGACATATTTTCCATCCGGCGATGCGGCAACGGCCAGAATCTGGCCAACGTGCCTCTTGTAGGTGTTGTCCTTGCTCTTGCCCGCGTTGCCCCGGATCCAGGATTCCAGCTGCGGCTTCTTCCTCGGCGGCGCCGGTGGCTTCTTCGGTTTGCGTCTTGTCGTTTGCGGATATTGATGCTGGGGAAGGTCTTGGGTCCTCCATTTATGCAGGTACATGTCCTTGGTGGTGGTGTAGAAGTAGGGTGCGCAGGCGGCGACGGATGTGACGGCGTTGGTGTTGGTTCGGAAGAAGGTCTGGGATGCCTCTCCAAAGGCGAGTTTGGAAGCCAACTGACGATAGACCCGTCCTTTCGTCTCGGCAACGTCTTCTTGCAATCGCTCGGCGATGAGGTCTCGGTCGATTTCGGCGGCATCGAAGCCGACCTCGTCCACGTGCTGCTTCACGTTC
Organism: Drechmeria coniospora; assembly: GCF_001625195.1. Taxonomy (NCBI): domain Eukaryota; kingdom Fungi; phylum Ascomycota; class Sordariomycetes; order Hypocreales; family Ophiocordycipitaceae; genus Drechmeria; species Drechmeria coniospora. The sequence goes on along the minus strand of NC_054389.1, from coordinate 9,910,575 downwards.
TCCAGGTATCGCTCGGCCAGCCGCAGCCTCTTCTCCGCGGCAGTCTCTTCCTCCTCGTCCGAACCGCTCGCCTCCCTTTCCTCGCCCACGTCGGAGGGGCTGTCGTAGCTCTCATCGTCGTCGTCTTCGGATTCGGAGCTCGACTCGTCCCGCTTGGCCCGCTTCTTGGTCGCCGAGGCGGCCTTGAGAGAGGAATTCCCGGAGGACTTGGAGGCAGCGACTCGCTTCTTGGGCGCGTCCGGGGCCGCGGGTCGCTTGCGCTTCTTCTGCGCACCGGGAACGGTGAAGAAAGAGGACATGGTCGCTCACCCGTTCAAACTGGAGGCGGGCATCAATTTTCTCGTAGACGAGCAGGCGGCGACAGCGACGCCGAAAAAAAAGTTCAAGTTGGACGGACCACAAACGGGTGACCCCACCAAGGAGGAAATGCTGCGGCCAATGAGAGGCTTCCTTCGGGGAATAGTGATTCCGGGCGGGCGGGCGGTCACTTCTGGCACTAACGGGAGCTCCTCCTGGACGCGCAGCCCATCAGCCTAGCGAGCGGAGCGGGTACGGCCATTGCCCGCTGTGCTGGGTCAAGTTGAGAGGTCGCTGGCGAGCAAACAAGCAGCAAGCTCACCTCCATTCAACGGTCGTCTCTTGCTCTTCCTGCCGCAAGCACCTTTCCGCATCGCAACTCCGCAGAAAAGCCAACTCGCAATGTACGTCTACCCTCCCCTACAGCTCGTGATGGCATCCATCTTCACCGGAGAAGCATGGTGGTAACATTGCGTCCCTAGGGAGGTTCTCCTGGGAATCACGGGCAAGGACTTCACCCTCATCGCCGCCTCCAAGGCGGCGATGCGGGGAGCGACGATCCTCAAGGCCTCCGACGACAAGACCCGGTCCCTCAACAAGCATGTGCTGATGGCGTTCTCGGGCGAGTCGGGTGACACGGGTGCGGACAGGATCGAGCCAGCCCGGTGACGAGGATGACGAGGAGCTGATCGTCTTCAGTACAATTCGCCGAATACATCCAAAGAAACGCTCAGCTCTACTCGATGCGCAACGAGACTGAACTGTCACCCTCGGCCCTCGCCCACTTTGTCCGTGGCGAGCTTGCCTCGAGCCTGCGGTCTCGGAAACCCTACAACGTGAACCTGCTGATGGGCGGCGTCGACCCCATCACGGGCAAGCCGCACCTCTACTGGCTGGACTACCTGGCAGCACTCGCCGAGGTGCCCTACGCCGCTCATGGATATGCACAGTAGGTGGAGAGCAACACCCCTTGCCATGGCGCTCCCGAGGACGCCCACATATGGCAGCTGTCGAGAGGGAGATGCACTAACCTCGCCACAGGTACTACTGCTTGTCCATTCTCGACAAGCACCACCACCCCGACATCGAACTTGACGAGGGTATCAAGCTCCTGCAGTTGTGCACCGACGAGCTGAAGAGACGGTTACCGGTTGACTTCAAGGGCATGATCGTCAAGGCGATCAAGGCGGACGGCATCAGGGAGATTGAGTTTGACGATGACCGCGTGGTGAAGAGCGCTTGAGGCATTCACTCCGGCCACGGGGGTGGATTGTACTACTAGGCCATGAGACGAGACGTTGATTGATGCATCTGATCGAATATTCCGTCTCGAGTGCGTTCCGGTACACTGGAGGCGTGGGCTCGATGAAGAAGGTCTCGTCGCACCAGTTGCACCAAAGAGTGGTGTTTATTTTGAAAAAAAAAGAACCTTGGCAGTTGGCGATGCATCACCGTCGGGGGTAGGTGATTGGTGAAATCATCCGCAATACACCGTATGAAACAAACACTACCCTGCGCTGGGCCTCCTGGCCGATGGCTCGGTGCTGCTCGGCCTACCCTGTACGTCATCGTTGGCTATCGAAGGTCTACTGCAACGCAACCGACGATGGAATTTCGGATAGAATCACGCATGCTGTTCGTGTGGACCCGACGCGTCGCCTGAGGGTCTCGTGTTTGATGTCTTGACGGATGGTTGTCCAGTCATGCGTACTCGGCCTCATCGACGTCCCCAATCCACATGATGACACGAGAGATGTGCCACCCTGACGATCGCCGGGAGCATATCCTCAGCCTTTATCGCGAGCCCTGTGACTTCGACACGGGGACAGGACGACTCGACGATGGTAGCTACCACTCGCCGATGCACTGCGTATACAGTAGATAGCATGGACCTGTCCCATGGCAAGTGCCGGGAAGCTGACCTGGGATCGTGGTCGCATGACCAGTTCGGCAAGAAGAGCATGTGCCACTGTCCAGTGATTGTGATGTCATGTACGGAGTACCACACCAGCCTTTGTGATTACCAAGTACCACAAGGCGAGCACTAGGTCGATCGATGCATCCCAGTCTTGATGACCATTGTGTTGATCCGTCGTCACTGGAGGGAGAACCGCAGGACGACTGCAAGCAGACCGATGGGTGGCGCTGACGCAGACAGCTGCACGTTGGTTAGCCGCAGCCGCACATTGCCTATCGGTAATCAGGGCAAGCCATATTTCGGCGTAACAGTACCTGTATTTTCCATGCACAGTACATTTACAGTGCACAATATGAGTACCTAGTACAGTGGCGCTTTTGCCGAATTTGCCCGAGCATCATACTGTAAGCCGGTTGCCCCTTGGTCTAAGCGTACATAAGGTACTGTACTGTATCCGAAGTTCCGAACTAACCAGTACATGTAAATGTACATGTACTTAAGTTGGTATTTACGTGCATTACTTGCTCTGTTGCCTAGCAGTACGGGTACTTCAGTACTACTTCAGTACTAGGTTCATTCTAGCACACGTACTGTGCTGAGGCGTCTACTTGTTACGTTAGTGCTCACTTAGTACGAGTATTACTGGGCGCCTACCTAGTACGTTGTGCACCTAATTACTTGCTTGTACACCTAATTACTTGCTTGTGCACCTAGTTACTTGCTTGTGTTACATGTACTCGGTACTCGTAATACCACTAGGTACTTTTCTACATCTTCTGGGCCTTGCCAAAGACAGCTTCAGCAGTTGGTTTCTTCCGAGTCATAGTTGTCCAATGTGATTTGCAATGACATGACGACGGGTTGGCATTCAAGCGAAGAACAAAAGAACAGGGGAAACTCACCAAGATGTTGCCGCCGGGCACCCTCGGCGAGTGCTTTTCGGCCACCTCCTCCATAACTCGGGTCATTTTGTCAAGGACCTGAGGCTTACTCGCGCACTCTGCACACTTCTACCGGTATGTTCCGCTGCAACCAGCGGTGCCCATTCGCTGGTTTGGTGCCTCCTTGTACTCCGTGCAGTCGGACACATACTAGTAGTACTCGTGGTTCGCACCACTTGCGTCTACACATGTACAAGATTGGTACCGGCAAGGTACAAAGGACGGACCTGTTGGCTGTCGGAACGACTGGTGGCTCAGGGGGGGAGAGGGGCGGGCAGTTGTTCCACTTCAGGATAAAGCTGGTGCTGGCTGCAGTTGTCGGAAAGCACCTACCCTGTAGTGGACGACTCTCGAATGAGCTGAAACTGTGTGTACTGGAAGTACTTGTACAAAAGAGGTACCGCCGCAGTACCCCAACAGCAGGCAGAGAATACTACTACATACTTAGGTACTGGTGGAGGCACCTGTAGGTACCTACTAATCTGCACTGGTCAGTAATACCCGCTGGACACTTGTTGCTGTGCTCGGGGACTTCGCCGCAATGCCTTAGTCGGGGGGGAATCCATGCTTTGCGCTCGATGACACCTGGTTGATTGCGCTGCTGTGTAGGTGAAACCTAGAGTTGCGAAATCATGCAGTATCATTTCAACACGAGGAACGATGAATAAGTACTGCACATGCAGCGGAAAGTGGAAGGCGGCCACTCGACTCGAAGGCGTCCACGTCGCACACTCGTCGCACACAAAGAGTCGCTGGTGGCGGAAGTGGAGGCGATGGAGGGGGTGCCATGACTTGCCCTCCGTGCCGATTCGACTACGGAGGCACTAGGTACCTCTAAATGTCGTCCTCATCATGGGACCGTGCTCAGAACCTACTGCACGTGTGCGAGCACCAAGTGCTCGTTATTGTGCCTGCATCGTACCTAGGCACCAACCACGAGTGGTGTGTACCTACCAGTGCTGCAGCTGTACATGTATGTGCCTGCCTGCCTCCGAGTCGGTATCAAGAGGTGATGGATGCCCAGCCGCACTTGGTTCTGGCCTGCCGCGGATCGCCCACTCGGGGCGGCGAGGAGTGGTGTCTTCTACCTAGCAAGTACAGTAGTAGGTAGGTACTGTACTCACTGTATCTACCACGAGCCCACGGCTGAACAGTGACCACGCTGAATGGTGAACCACGTTATTAGTTGGTCCACCTCCGACTAGGAGCCTACCGCACAGCCCATGTGGTGCCAAGTACTGGGTAGGTACCTTCGTGCCTGGTGGTGCTACCGCCTGTACGGCTGCAGTACTTGCGTCTCTGACAGCCTACCGGTAATTACATGCTTGCAGGCCGCGTGCACCCCGCGCCTCCTCGCTGACTGGCACCGCAGCGGCTGCGGTGCCCCGATTAAAAATTTGACCCTCCTTCGCATTGGCCACTAACCTCTTCTGGCCACTCACCTCACCACCCTCGAACCGATTTTTTTCCCCGTTTGCCTCCTCCGACCACTCGCTCTCTCGTCCCTTTTCTTCTCTTCCTCTCCTCCACAAACCCCAACCCTCCCAACCACAACCCTTCATCCTCCATCACCCCATCCTCCACATTCCTCCAAGACGCCCCTCGTCTTTCCTTGGTCTTTCCTTTGAAGATACCGCGTGCTTCTTCGAGGGACCCTGCAGGCACTCGGCGTTTTGTGTCAACTCCCTACTCACACCGTAATTAGTTTCCAGGAAGAAAATCGGGACCAACAGGCCCTCCGTTTCCTTCTCTGCGAGCACATTTTCCCAGTCCTTTTCGTGCGGAAAGATCTCGCCATTACACTCTTTTCCAACGAGTGTAGTTTGAACAGTCGACGGTTTCGTCCACCGATTTCCACACGCATTCAGCTCTCGACCTCTCTCCTGACCCCAACCAATTTGACGTCGGTACACCCAACATGGCGGAACAACTCAACATGGGCGGCCTCAACCTTGGCCCCGAAGGCATGCCTGGCGGCCGATCCTACATCCCGCCTCACCTGCGCAACCGCCCCTCCGCCCCTCCGGCGATGAACGGCGGCCCCAACGGGGGCGCCCCCCCAGCGAATGGGCTCGGCAACAGCTCCTGGGCTGCCAACGGGTGAGTACCTCCCCCCCCCCCTGCCGTCTGGCGACCCTGAATCTCGTGCTGACGGCCGTCCAGCCAGCAGTCGCCCGCCGTTGCAGGCCGTGGCGGCAACTGGGGCCCCGGCCCCGGCCCCAACCCCGAAGGACCACCATCCTACCAGAATAACCGCCGTGGTGGTGGCGGCTGGGGAGGTGGCCGCGGCGGCTACTCCGGAGGCGGTGGCTACGAGGGCCACGGCGGCGCCGGTCACGCTCGCGGCTCCGGCGATGGACAATGGCGGGACGGAAAGCACATTCCTGGCCCGGCTAACGCTCGTGTCGAGCGTGAGCTCTTCGGCGCCACCGTGGATGACCCCTCCAAGCAGCACACGGGCATCAACTTCGAAAAGTACGACGACATCCCCGTCGAGGCCTCCGGCCACGATGTTCCCGAACCCGTCAACAACTTCACGACGCCTCCGCTGGACGAGCACCTGTGCCGCAACATCGAGCTTGCCCACTACAAGGTTCCGACCCCCGTGCAGAAGTACTCGATTCCCATCGTCATGGGAGGCCGTGATCTCATGGCCTGTGCCCAGACCGGTTCCGGCAAGACGGGTGGTTTCCTCTTCCCCATCCTGTCCCAGGCTTTCCTCAACGGCCCTTCGGCGGTCCCCGCCGGCGCCGCCGGACAGTTTGGTCGCCAGCGCAAGGCCTACCCCACCTCGCTGATTCTCGCGCCCACTCGCGAGCTGGTTTCTCAGATCTACGACGAGTCCCGCAAGTTCGCCTATCGATCTTGGGTTCGTCCTTGCGTCGTCTACGGCGGTGCCGACATCGGTTCCCAGCTCCGTCAGATCGAGCGCGGCTGCGATCTTCTTGTTGCCACACCCGGACGACTTGTCGACCTCATAGAGCGAGGCCGCATCTCCCTCTGCAACATCAAGTACCTCGTCCTCGACGAGGCCGATCGCATGCTGGACATGGGTTTCGAGCCCCAGATCCGCCGCATCGTCGAGGGTGAGGACATGCCCATGGTTGCCAACCGCCAGACGCTCATGTTCTCGGCTACCTTCCCCCGCGACATCCAGATGCTCGCCCGCGACTTCCTAAAGGACTACATCTTTCTCTCTGTCGGTCGTGTCGGTTCGACGTCGGAGAACATCACTCAGAAGGTTGAGTTTGTCGAGGACATCGACAAGCGCTCCGTTCTTCTCGACATTCTCCACACCCATGCCGGCGGTCTCACGCTCATCTTCGTCGAGACCAAGCGCATGGCCGACTCGCTGTCCGACTTTTTGATCAACCAGAACTTCCCCGCCACGTCGATTCACGGAGACCGAACCCAGCGCGAGCGCGAGCGCGCCCTCGAGTTCTTCCGCAACGGCCGATGCCCCATCATGGTTGCCACCGCCGTTGCCGCCCGTGGTCTCGACATCCCCAACGTCACCCACGTCGTCAACTACGACCTGCCCACGGACATCGACGACTACGTCCACCGCATCGGCCGTACGGGCCGTGCTGGAAACACGGGTATTGCCACTGCCTTCTTCAACCGCGGTAACCGTGGCGTCGTCCGCGAGCTCATGGAGCTGCTCAAGGAGGCCAACCAGGAGGTTCCCGCCTTCCTCGAGGCCATTGCCCGCGAGTCCTCCTACGGCGGCGGCGGCGGTCGCGGCGGCCGCTCCCGTGGCGGCGGTGGCCGTGGCGGCCCTACTCGTGACTTCCGCAAGTTCGGTGGTGGTGGTGGTGGTGGCGGCGGCGGCGGCGGCGGCTTCGGCGGCGGCTTCGGCGGTCCTCCCCAGAGCGCAGGCTACGGCGGCAGCTTCGGCGGTTCTCAAGGAGGCTCCGGCGGCTATGGCGGCGGCGGCTACGGCGGCGGCGGCGGCGGCGGCAGCTACGGCAACCCCGGCGGCGCTGGCTCGCAGTCTTGGTGGTAAACATCACCACACGATCGGTCTTGCGACCTCGCATGTCGAACGAGTGGCTTCGACATGCGTCCTTTGCGCCTCGGAAGGCGCCCTGCTTTGATCGCAGTCTTTTTTGGACGCGTGCTTTTTTGTTTTCGTCTTTGATTTGGTTTTGCTTTTTGTTACATTCAGACGACATGGCGACTTCATGACCTGCGGAAACGGACGAGTGCCTTGGCGGAGGCAGGGACTGTCACGGGGCATTCACGACGCATCTGATAGATCGCATTTCATTTTGATTTCGGCACTCTCCTCGATTGATACCCTTAGACCGAATTTGGGGGAACTTGAAAGGATACCTGGGCAGAAGCGTGGTGTTAACGGATCTAGACGCTAGATCTCGACATGGACATCGCGGTTCCGTCTACCAGGGCTCCCCCCTTAGGGCATTTTTCTCGCTTTCACGATAGAGGGTCATGTCATCGCCGTGCAGACATAGACAAAAGTGGATTTCTCGGTTCTCTGGTCGGAACTTGCTCAAAGATCTCTCGACAGAAGGAACATGGACATGGATGGACATGGGTGAGAGACGATGAGCATAGATAGGTGGAAGTGAAGTGTCATTCGACCCGGCTTTCTGCGTTTCGCACCGAAAGCGTGGGCGACGCCGCTCGACACAGGTTATGAATTTTGAGTTGGACGGCACGCATCTCCGAAGCCGACGAGGCTCGACTCGGCCAGAGGAGGCCGGGACGGACGCTTCGAAGGGCAGGCAGGGAGGATGCGCTTCTGTGCCCGCGACTACAGGACGGACAACCAGAGCGGACTGAGGAGTCTCGATAAAAAATGAAATTTGCACCTTGTATTTTTAAAGGTCGGTGGAGATTGTCGTGTGCGTTGCAGACAACGTAGTTGTACCAGACGACGATCCTCAGCATCGTGCCACATGCCACCGAATGAGGTTATGGATGTATTAGGGCGCGAGTCACGGTACATATTCCATGCTGCCGTCCATTGGTACACTCGTGGATTGATGCACGTTGAAAGCATGCTGGTCAATGCACTCTACACGTACGGAGTAAATTGAGCTCCTGGAGCGATAACACCGAAATGCAATCGAATGCAGCTGACTACCCACGCACAGTACAATAAGCCGTCTATTTTGATTGCCATTAACTCATAAGTTCATGTCTACATAGTTGTGCTCGTTCGTGAATGCGATTCGAGAGGTGAAAAAAGCTCAGGCGCCAGGATCCTCCCTGATGAATACAGAAGAAAAGCGCAAAAGTGAAAACGAGGGCGTTGCTCATGCCTGTCCCTTTTCCACATCAGTCGCCACAATTGTTGGCACATCCGACACTACAATTGCCGGAGTGGAAGCATCAAGTTGGCCCTCATCCCGGGCCACCTTGTTTCCCCCCTTCGTCTTCTTGAACGGCTTTGCCACTGCGGCGAAGACGTTTGCCATGCCCCTGTAGGCAAGGACGACAGGTTTTCCGACGACGGCGGCGACGTTGGCAAACCACTGATCCGGGAAAAGGCGTACGACGACGGCCCACGGCAGACACATGATGGCGACGAGGATCGAGATGGCCCACTGGGTGCCATCGAGACCGGCAGGGTTGATGCCAAAGGCGCGAGAGCCGACGAATATGATGGCAACCTGGAGACCAACCATGAGGCAGTTGATGCCGATGAAGAACTGATTGCGATGCACGCCCTCGAGGATGTTGAACTTGTTGTCGAGCCGCCGGTTGTTAAACTGGTTGAATATTTGCATCCACACAAATGTGTTGAAGATGACTGTGTCGAGCTCGAGCCGCTTCTGGGCGCTGCTGCGGTCGTAGCCAAGCATCTCGGCTCCGGCAAAGTACAAGGTGAAGGTGACGGCGAGTTGGAAGATGGCCTGGCCTATGATCATCTTCCACATCTGCTGCCCCGTTAGCTACCTTTCTTGTCGCCCGAATACCGACGATGAAGGGAGACATACGCGGACTGTGATGAGAGGCTCCTTCTTCCCCTGCGGAGGACGGTCGAGAATCTTCTCGGTCGGCGGGTCCGTGGCCAGCGCCAGCGCGGCGAAGGTGTCCATGATAAGGTTCACCCATAGAAGCTGGACGGCTCTCAGAACCGACTTCATGTGCTCGTCATAGACGGCAGTGACAAAGGCCAGTAGAACGGCGGTGATGTTGACGGTGATTTGGAACTGCTCCCCGATCAGCGGTTGCCCCAACGTACCGTCACCAGATCAAGTCAAGGGGTAGGCGGGAAAATACCTGGAGGAACTTTTGGACCGCATCGTTGACCGCGCGGCCCCATTTCAGAGCGGTGACGATGGAAGTAAAGTTGTCGTCCATGAGAACAATGGCAGAAGCCTCCTTGGCAACCTCGGTGCCCGAGATGCCCATGGAGAAGCCGACGTCGGCGGCCTTCAGAGCCGGCGCGTCGTTGGTACCATCGCCCGTCACGGCAACCGTCTCACCGAGCGCTTTGAGCTTCGTGACGAGGACCCTCTTGTCTTCCGGGGAGGATCTTGCGAGGACTTGCAAGCGGGGCAGGATCTCATCCATGGCCTGGACGGACAGCTTGCGGAAGACGGGGCCCTCCATGACGATGCCACCGTCGGTGTAGATGCCGCATTCGGTGGCTATGGCCTTGGCCGTGGTGACGTTGTCGCCAGTGACCATTCGCACGACAACGCCGGCGTGCTGCGCCTTCTTGACAGCTTCAGGCACACCCGGTCGCACCGGATCTTGGATGCCGACGACGCCGATGAATGCGAGGCCTGCGAGGAGGGAGGAAAACTCGACGTGTCCGTCTTTGACCTCGGCCTGAGCGGGCGGCCATGCCTCGTAGTCTCTGTAGACGAGGCCGATGGTCCGCAGAGACTTGCTCGCGTACTCGTCAATCGTCGCACGCAAGGACTCGACATCGTCGTCGGAGAGGGAGGAGGAGGCGGAGCCGTCGTCCATCGACGACTGATCGATCTTCCGTGAACAATATCCGAGGAGAATTTCAGAAGCTCCCTTGACGAACAGACGGTAGCCGGAGCCGGAGCGGAGCTTAATGACAGCCCCCATGCACTTCTTGGCCGAGTCGAAAGGCATCATCTGCACGACTTCCTCGTTTGCGCGGGCCTCGGCCAACGATTGCATGCCGAGATGGTCCCTGGCGAGCTGCAAGAGGGCCGTCTCTGTCTTGGAACCGATGAAGACTGCCTGGCCGTCTTCGTCCCCCTCGAAGGCGGTGGAGTTGATGCTGACGGACTGCACAATCAAGTCCTTCAAGGCTGCTGGCAGGCTGGCCGCCCACTCGCCGACCGATTGTGCCGTAGGCTTCTCCAACTCCGTCCTGGCGAAGCTGGCACCTCCAAAGGTGCCCGAGACTACGGTCATCTTGTTGGTGGTCTGATCGCCGAGTGTCAGCTGCCACTTTCCTACAGCGACGTCGGTCAGGAGGTGGGGGTGCTTACCAGAGTACCGGTCTTGTCGGAGCAGATAGTCGTCGCATTTCCCATAGTCTCGCAAGCGCGGAGCATGCGGACGAGGTTGTTCTCCTTGAGGAGCCTCGTGGTGGCAAAGGCCAGCGCCAGGGTGACGGCAAGGGGTAAACCCTCGGGAACGGCGACGACGATGATGGTGATGGCGACGATGAGAATGTCCATGAACGAGGACACCTTTTCCGTCGGCGGACGACTGCTTCCCGGAAGGCCGGCTACGAAGCGGAAGAACAGGACGAAGAAGAGAAGGGTGGCGGCGGCGGCGCCGAGCTTCGCGATGGCGAGAGCTAGACCTTCGAGCTTCTTTTGAAGGGGCGTCGCTTCCACCTCGGTGCGAACCGACATCATGATCTTGCCAAAGCTGCTGTTGACGCCGACGGAGGTGCAGACAAACGTGCCCATTCCTGGGGCGTCACGTCAGAAAAGTTGGGGCAGGGCAACACCAGAGCTGCAGAGCTGCAGAGCTGCTTATGGAGGAAGAGGAGGGGAGGAGGCTCACCTTCGAGAACTTTGGCGCCGGAAATGATGAAAGGGTCGAGGTCCTTTGTGCGCTGGGCAGCGTCGAGAGCTCGCATGACTTGATGGCCACCCGTCTTCTTGAGCGCGTCCGACTCGCCCGTGGCCGAGGACTCGTCGCACTTTAAATCGTGGCCTTCTATCAGGATCCCGTCGACGGGAACCAAGTCGCCGGGCTCCAGGTGCAAGACGTCGCCGACGAGGATCTCGCAGACATTGATCATGAAGGACTTGCCGGAGCGGATCACCTTGATCTCACGGTCCTCCTTCTTGGCGTTGAGCTTGACAAACGCCTTCTCCTTTTGCCAGTCGTTGAGGGATCCGACGGCGGTGACGATTATGATGGCGGCGCAGATGGCGACGCCCTCGATCCAGTCGACGGCGGCCGGTGCCCCCGGTTTCTTCTCGACGCCGAACGTCTCGTACAGGCCGAGGGCGAGGGAGATGACGGCGGCGACGGTGAGGAGGATGAGCACCTTGTCGTTGTAGGCGTTCCACATGAGCTTCCAGAGGGGCGTCGGCTTCTTCGCCGGCAGCACGTTCCGCTGGTAGACGCGGATGCGGTCGGAAAAAGGGTCCGAGGCGGCGGCGGCGACGGCGGCGTCTGCGGACAAGGAGGGGCTATGGGCGGGCCAAGGTGACGAGGTCGACCCGACGGCGTCGTCAAAGGACACGGTGCCGGGGGCGGTCGTCTCGTCGACGCTGAGACCGGCCGCGGTATCGGTCTGGAGGCCACGGGCGATGCCGGCAAGACCGCCAAGGGCGCGGAAGGCGGCGAGCGACTTGGGGTTCAGCAGCTTGTTGAGCTGTCCGGGCGAGAAGGCGAAGGGGTTGCGGCCGTCGACGCGGAAGTCGGCCTCGCTGCCGGGATCGGGCAGCAGCGCCTCCGACAGCTCATGGCTGATCCTCGAGGCCGTGCTCGTCGCCGAGGGCGTCAGGAAGGGATTGGAGACGGCCGAGAGGATGGTGTCGGCGTTGCTCGTCGCGCGGGACCGCGTGTTGACCACGTCGAGCCGCAGCGTAGACGGTTTTTCGACGCTCGCCATGATGCTGACGACGTCGACGACGATGTCCGGACGAGGCGAGAGTCGACAAGGACAGAGGAGGGAGGCATCCGCGTGCGAAGCAGGAACCGCAGTGTCTACCTATCGAAGTACGATGCAGAAAGGGATCCGTCTGGTGGCGGTGGCATGTCGACGGTGTATATACCAGGCGTGTGGTGTAAGTGCGTCGTGAATGGCGGCCCTCGTGTGTGTGGCGAGCGGTGCCTGGTTTTTTCCCCACCTGCTGACGGAAGGCGAGGGATTCCGAGCAAAGCTCCCGGACGAGGCGCAGCAAAAAGACGGCAGGCATCCATCCCGATCGACCTCGTCCGGGGGTTTGCATGTGGTGCGCCTGGGGGTTTGCGTGCATCGATGAAGCTTGGTGGTTGCCCTTTCGGGAAGGTTGCCGGCGCGGGCCCCTGTCGCCCCGCCGATTAAGCTTATTCTTCATTTCCCAAGTGCCACGCCTCTGCACGATTGACGTTCGACGAAATGGCCTACCGCTCTCCGCCAAGCCATTCCATGTAAGTCTTCGCTGTACTCGCTGCCGTGCCAGTACTCTTACCACGCACGCGGGTACCGGATAGGCACAGCGTTCCCGCAAAAGTGCAAAGGCGCTCGCTGGTGCTCAAGGTGGATGCGGACCCGCGCCAGATGCGATAGGTCATCGCGCTCCGCTCTCCTCCGTCCTCCGCTCTCTGTTCTCCGCCCGAGAGGGCATGCGAACTTTTCTCCGTTTGGCGCTGCTTACCGAGCGAAGGCGCTTTCCACGTTGCGAGAGAGACGATGAACTTTGGGAAACCGCCAAGCTTGCACTGCCTCGCCCACGATGCTTGCGTGATTTTTCGCCTCTACCATCGTGCCGTTGGCTTCTGCGAGACGTACCCACAACCTGAGGCAGTGCTTGATCAGCTTTGCGCGCTTAGGGAGGGGTTTTTTTTCTCTTTAACTGTCCCTCGATGACCGTGCTGCCGGCCGCATCAAGGGGATCAACTAGCGACCATCCATGAAAACCTGATACTCGCGAGGTATCATGTCTGCTGGGGAGAAGCCAAGATGGGGGCAGTGCAGCGTCCCCCGTGACGGCCAAAAAAAAGACCGAAGACTGTTGGATGGCCGGTTCTGGCCGAACTACGACGGCAGTTGAGTGGTTGGTCGAAGAGGCGTGGCGAAGCTCCTCGCATGCTGGAAGTGGAATGCACGGCCGGCATGTCATGGGAAAACATTACATCATGTTCTATTCCCGCATCGCGTTCCGTTGATCGATCTGGGCCAAGGGTTTTGTTCCTTGTCGATGGTGATGAGCCATGTTTGAGGAACAGCAGAGCCGAGTCGTCTTCCACCCAAGAATGGAGCAGAGCCGTAGATGTTGTGGTTTCCACACAGGGGAGAGCGGATGCGTGTGGCGGCGTGCAGTCCAAGTAAAACCTGGCAAACAGCGTCTACATGCCGTGCGGGTTGCTGTTGAGCGAGTGCGAGCATCTGAACCGTCACTCATACCATGCTGCACTTGTTGGCCTGAAAGCGAAACGCCAAGGGGCCTTGGGAGTTGCTTCGGTTAGCAAGGCCAAAGAGTTCCCAGACGTCCGCTCTACAGACCAAACATGGCAGGATTGCACCACACCTTCATTTCTGGGTGCGAATGACTTGCAGAGATGGCGAACATGGACGAATATGGTGCGGCCATCGGCAGTCCCCTTGCTGCGTTCTTCGCCGTACCGTTGGGGGCAAGATGCAGATCGAGGGCTTCTGGCGTCGTTTGAAATCTGTGCACTTTTGCTAGATAAAGAAGTTGAATTTTGAGGTTGCATCACCATTGTCACCATCGACTGTGAAGCGGAGCCGATGGATAGTGTCGATGGACAGGTAGGGCGACTTGGCAAAGCGGAGACGACGAATCGACGATCGATTTGGCCGTTCTGTACTCCGTACTGCGTAGCTTCAGCAGAGCTAAATGTACGGAGTACTTGCTTGTATTCAAACCCAGCACAGTGCTTGAGCACCGCATGCCAGCTGTGAGAACTGGCTATGCGTGAAAACTGCTGCGATGCCATTGCCAATTTCGAAGTGAGAGTGCCAATCTGGACCGGTTCAGACAGCTGTTCAGCGCCAACGTGGGCCTTTGCGAGACACCAACTGTCCGTTGAGGAAGATGTCTCATCTCTGCTCGGACTCCTGTTGCTTGCATGTATTATGTCTCACTGATATCAGGTGTTCCAGACATCATGTGTTCCATGGCATGGAGCGCTACTCCCGAGGAGGAGGAGGAGGAGGAGGAGGAGGAGGTTGTGGCTGGCCTATGTACGAATGGGCTGCCTCTCTTTACGTTGTTGAAGGTTGAAAGGCATATCGATGCTCGGCTCGGTACCAGACGGAACTTTGATGTATCGTCCTGGATTTGTTTGTATCGAACTCGGTGCAAGCATGGGCGATCTGCAGCAGCGATGGGGTTCCTGAGGCACGGATGTTCAGGTGCGTTGGTGTGGGAGGGGTGTGGGAGGGGGGGGTCTTGGACCTATTGCCGAGCTGCCGAGACTTAGCCGTATTCCCTCCTTCTCCATGTCACCTGCGGGCTGGACTTGCTGCGAGTAAGTAGACTTGCATTTATATTACTTACTAGGTAGGCATACAAGCACACGTACTTACAGTATAGTGTACAGATACAAAAATGTCCTACCTGTACATTCGGAAGGGTACATGTACTTTACACCCCCGACGAATACGTCTGCCTTCGTTCACCTAGTGGCACAGCTGTTGCTCCATGTCCAACGGGCCTCTCGCTCTTGTCACACAGTTCGGTCAGTGTTTTCCATATCGCTGCCTGCAGGCGGGGAGACGATGATACCGATACAATATCGGACAACGATGTCGTAAGATGGGGGATTTCGGCCGTTGTCTTGCCATTCGACGCTACCGATCCAACGGGCTTCATCGACTCGGCGTGCCAGATCGTTCCTCATGGCGAGCCTCACGAGGCAATCCTTACTTTCTACCGACTTGTGGACGGGAAAGGTGCTCCTTCCACACCTCTTCAACACGCGCAGATCAACCCCATGGGACGATAGTGCGCTCGAGCCAGGATGATACTCTTTGGAGAATTCGCCTCCTCTGTTGTCAATCAGCTGGAAGACTGCCTAGTAGGCATGGTCAAAGTCAGCTGGCTCACGGAACGGGTAGGCACGAAAGCTTCTTCGATGGACGCTTTTGTGGAAACCGTTGGAAAATCTCCAAGGCCTTTTGGAGAGTTACGAGTCCAGCCTTTGGGGATTTGTTGTGGATTGTGGGAAGAACTGATGTGGATTTTATGATGCTCCGCCCAGAAGTACATCTCTCCACACTGTACAAGTCCCCAGTGCAGGTCCCCTGTAGGAGCCTATGGAGATGTCCGTCGGGTGCCTGGCCCGCTAGCTCCCGCGGACGGACGCTACGAATACAAAACTTTGTGCTAGTGGTCGCCGTACCGTCAGGTACTAACCTACTACCTAGTAGGGACTCATGCTGCTGTTGTGCGGGTGGAACCAGCAAGTTGTCCTTGTACAAGCACAATTACTGCACTCCGTACTTTGTAGACCATGCGTGTACTGGTGCCCCCAAGAGTTCCTGGCCGTACCTTGCCCTAGCTGTGGCCGGAATAGTATTCGGTGGCCAACTGGCAGCCCTGGAACCCGTGACATTTCCGAGTGAAAGCTGACGGAGTGCTCGTACAGCCCAAGTGCCCCTGGCCTAAGTACAGTAAGTACATGTAAGTAGGTGTACTGTATGCGAGGTACGGAGTATTAATTGCATGCAAGTACAGTAGATCGGACAAGTACTTACTTACAGTACATGCACAGCTTGCCATCCCCGCCCCATCATGCCAGCTCCGACCCGAGGCAATCCAACCCCACACTTCCCAAGCTCTCTTCTCTGCCTTTTACCACTCCATTCTCGCTCGCCGTTCTCGCATCCCGACCTCGCACACCGACCTTCGTACGGCCGTTCGGTCTCCATCCTGCCTCAAGAGCAAGGCACCTCTACTCATAGAGCTGTCAGAGTACGGCATCGTGCCTCGGCCCATCCTGCACGTCGCAGCACCAAAACGTACCGTAGCCTGACCCCGATCGACATCGACAGCCGCGGCCATGGGATTTCTCGAGAGCATCGACACGGGCCTCAGCGACCTTGTTGGCCAGTGGAACGGGTACTCTACATGTCTCGTCACGCTCCTCGTCACCGTCATCACCTATCGCGTCATGTCCTCACGGGAGGCCGACGTCCATCCCATGCTGCTCGTCCGCCAGTCCGTCGCCGCGCCAGTCCGGAACGAGGGCGAGAGCGCCGTCTACAGATGCCAGGCCTTGCCCCACGGCATGCCCCTCAACGGCGGCCTCAACGTCAGGGACACTGGCGCCTCCAAGTGGTCGCAAGGCCGGGACGGTGACCTCCGGGACGTCTGGCGAAGGGCCGTCAGCGGCACCGACGCCGGCGCCAAGGGCCGTCTCTTGACCGTCCTCGGATCCGAGAAGGTGGTCGAGCATCGGCTTGGTAAGGCCAAGGGGAATTTCATGGTTCGGTCGCATCGGCTAACGCCGGCATGCATGCAGACGACGTTACGAGGCAGATCAAAATCATCGGACGCCACCTGTCCGACAGCGGCAGCATCAAAGTCGCCGTCTACCTCCCCAACTCGCTCGAGCTGATGGTGACCCTCCTGGCCTGCAGCTTCTACCCGAACCTGACGACGGTCCTGATCCCCTTTGACGTCACCAGCGAGGAGCTCGTCTCGATGCTGAAGCGGTCCGCCGTCGACACCGTCGTCGCCGCCACGGGAGAGTTTCCCTTGGAGGATGTCGTCGACGCCTACCCGTCTCTCCGGCAGCTCGTCTGGGTCGTCGACGAGGGCAGCAGCCACATGGATTGGAACGAAGCACCCGATGGGATGAAGGGCAACCTCGAGCTCGCCACCTGGCAGGACATTGTCGACGAAGCCCGGGACTCGGTCGACGGCGACCTTCCCGCCCTCGAGAGCGAGTTCAACCCGCAGGATATCGTCACGCTTTGGCAGCGGAAGCCGGGCCAGCCGGAAGAAATGATTCGCTTCACCCAGGCCAACCTGGCTGCCGGCATCGCCGGCCAGATTGCCGCCCTTCCGACGCGGGAGAGGCTCGACGCGTCGGACCTCTTCCTGCCGGCCGACCCCTTGTCCAACATCCACACGCTGATCCTCACCCTCGCGGCTCTCTACTCGAACGCGTCCGTGGCCTTTAACTCGGTCGCCGGCCGGTCGCCGCACTTGGCCCTCGCCACCCAGGGCATCGCCCCGACCGTGCTCGTCGCGAGCGCCGGCTCCTTGCTCGAGGTGCACAGGGAGTCGATGAGCAAGCTGGGTCAGGGCCTCGGCAGGCTGTCGCATCGCCTGTCCACCCGAAACCTCACCGAGGACGGCGTCCTCGTCGGCTTCAATCCTCTGGTTGCCTTTGGTGCCGCGGCGCGAGCCGCCATCGGCACCACGCCCGCGAGGCTCCGACTCGTCTACGTTGCCGATCGGGCCGGCACCGACACGCCGCCTCTTTCGTCCAGCGTCCTGTCCGACTTGCGCGTATTCACCGGCGCGAGGATCATCTACGCGCTCGCCGCCGCCCGAGTGGCCGGTTCCGTGAGCCAGACGGCCTACTTTGACTACAGGGTCGACCCGAACGGCACGAGCCATTTCGGCGCACCGACCACGAGCGTCGAGATTTACTTGAAGGACAAGGGAGTCCACAAGACGACTGACGATTGCGTCGAGGGCGAGGTAAGAATAACCCCCCTCCTCCGCTGCTCATTCTTCCCATGTCTTTTTGTTTTCTTCGTTTTTTTTGGTTGCATCGTCTAATGGTGACTGCAGATTGTCGCCCGTGGACCCTGCGTTTCTGGTGCCGAGGTGGAATTGGGCGTGGTTGGCAAGATTCTCGACGATGGGACGCTGGCGTACGTGTGAGTGCGGGTACGCATAATAGTCAACGTGGATGAGGTTTCCCATGATGGCGCGCGTTGTCGGCTGGGCAAAATGAGGGTATGCGTATGTGATGTCACTGATGTGAATTTGTTTACACCCGCCTTGCTTGACCATACCTTGGTCAAAGTCGCGAGTCAAGGGCAGGATGGCATGATGTTGTCCTTCTTGGCTCGCACCGGACTCCATGCTCTGGATCCTAAGACCCGGCGGCAGTGTGGACGAGAGAGAGATTACCCCACGGGGCTGACGCTTTGCGTACACGTGCAAATATCATATTCGCGTCAGATGGCGCCGTCGACCATGCGTCGACCATGAGACGACCATGCGCTGTTCCGTGGGCTGGGCCTGTTGTTTAGATATCACGTAGAGGCGGCCAATTGAAGCGGGTCATGTCGGCAGCTGGTTGCAGCATGGGAATTCGCACACCATGGCATCCACGGACGAAGGAAGCGAGCAAATCGACATGCAAGGGTAGCCAGCCTTGCTCACGCTGCCCGAGGACAGGTCCGTGCCGAAAGATGGTGTACTCCCACCCGGCGATTCGGTGGGACATTGACGTCCAAGGAACAATGTGGTTGTTGAAGCCGTTCAAGAGGCCCTCGGATGTATGCTTGCTGAAATCAATCATCATCGTATCCGTGGCTGCTTCTGGAACGGGGGGAGGGGAGTCATGGGAGGGAACATCTGGTTCGCGACGAGGATATGGAGGAGATTGGGGAGGTGCCAGCTTCATGGATGGTCAAGGCTACGAAGCTGGTCCCAGCTTTGTCGGCGAGCGGCCCATGGCCAGGTTGATGCAGACTGTAGACGGCCGAGGTACCAAGAACGGGAAATTGAGAGACATGATGGCCAGGATTCGGCATTTCGAGGCCCGGGCCCGTTGGTGGCATGGCTCGTCGGTGGGCTTCAACGAGCCAAGAGATGATGCAGGCGCGGAGCGTTGGTCCTTGCCGAGTAACAACATGCACGAGCACATGCATATGATCGCTTGCTCATCGTTCTCGGGAGGTTGCCAGACCATGAGGCCGACCTCCCCCACAAGCAGGCCACGGATGGAATGACGGATGGGAATGAGGTCGGAAGTTTGGGGAGGTGGGCGGCGGCAAAGGCGAGGCGCCGAAGCTGGCAGCCGCAGCGTCCATGCCTCTGCCCGTTCTGTACTCGGCAGCATCTTGAAGCGGATGATGTGGGAGCCGGCATGTTGGATACGAAGCAGCGCTTGGACGCGGGCGGGGAAGGACCGAAAAGACTCGTTATTTCCGTCGAAGCTGTGTGTGTGTTTCCATGAGCAACCTGCGTTTTCCGTCCGAGCCTGGGGATGACAGTCTGTCCAGGGCTGACGGGACCCGGGACGGCGTCTCAGAACGACGGGGCACCCCCAAGCGCGAAGCTGACAAGGCGTCATCATGGGCCACGGCGTCCGCAGCATGCAAGGTAGCAGCAGTCGACAGGGCTCCGACACGGTGCGCTTGTCAAGGTCCGGCCGAGAGGAGCGGTGGCGAGGTCTTCCAGCGAAGGGGTGTCATGCACGAGTATGGCACTTGTTTTTTTCCGTCCGTATCGAGTGGGCGGTTGGATGCTCGCTCCCATGTGCATTTGCATTGCATTGTAAGTACATGTACATGCTCGCCTAACTTGCCATCCACCGAGCTCTCCCTCATCGCCGCGCGAGTTCGCAGCACAGCGAGTAGTGCACCCGTACAGGGTACTTTTGGACCGAAGCATGCATGGCTACGCCGTTCACGTACATACAGTATGGCCGACTCCTCTTGCACTATGCACTTGTGCCTGTAATTACACTGTATTAGTTGTGCTCCGTGCTCCGTACAATAAGTAAGTACATGCAGTTACATATCTGCCAAGAATTGGGGCCCTCGAACTTTGGTAAATGGTCTTTCCTCGTACATGCACAATGTACTAGGTTGCACGGTAATGTACACTTGTGCATTCATGCGTACTGTATATAAGGATTGCTTGAGGAGGCGCACATGGGACGGTTGGGAGCATGGGTCCTTGTGTTTTGGTATACAAAGTGCTGCCTCCATCGGTGTATAAGTATGTATTAATACTATAAATACGGAGCATGCTGCAAGTACTCCGTACAGTAAGTACAATTATTAATAAGTGGCAAAATGTACTGTATGCTTGAACATGGCCAATGACCCTGGGGGGATGGGCCGACTTGTTTATTTTGAGCCGTCATTGCCACTGTAATAATACACACTTGTGCGTTCTCGTCTTACTCGTGCGATGTGATGCAACTTGGATGGGGTATGCTCGCAATCTCACATTCGCGCGTTTGTGCCTAAAAGTATTCCTGTCTTGGGTACGTACGTAACTGTCATGTATTTTGTTTATACAGCACAACTATGTGCATCCATGTACATGTACATGAATAGGTACCTACCTTGTAGTACTTAGGTATGGCATGCAGGAGCACGGAGTACATGGACAGCACGCGCACGAATGCTCAGCACCGCTTCAGCAGTACTCTTAGGTATCATTACTCCGTACGGTGTACAAAGTACATATCTGCGACACATGTACGGAGCACCTGTAGGCCTTCATCACGAAGACGCCTACTGAAAGAACATGTATTGGCATGCGTCGCTGAACAAGGCCGGAGTACTCCGTACTTGTCCCGAAATCGTATCCAAGTGTCATTGTAAACGGAGCACCCCGAAGTAGAAAGAAAATGTACAAGTACATGTACACGTATCTCGGTCAACTTCTCCGCATCAATAAGCAAGTACATCGTTGCTCTTAACGCTTGCATGTACTATAATAATGTTTTACATGTATAACACATGTTTTCGTACCTAATTTTGTACGTGGGCAGAGTACACACGGAGCGTACGGACCGGGCAGGTCGAGCATAAGTACATATACAACTAGTTGTAAACATAAAACGTGACAAGGGTAGGTTAGTAGTGATGGTGCATGACGTGGTGCTAGGGAGCGGAGTGCTCCACTCCAGAAGATACCTAACATACTCAATAATATTACTGCTTGTACTCCGTAAGTACTCTGTACTGGAGCACTTGCAATGAATGCTCCGTACTCTGTCACACTTGGAGTACATGTACATGTAATACACCCAAGTACCTGTAAGTGTGCTCCGTACAGACGCACATGTAGGGGTATTAATTAAGTACTCCGTACTCTACAGTACTTACAGTACATGTGCTCCGTACTTGTACTGTAGGTGTTAATGGATGCATTATTTAATTATTACTGTACTTGCTCCGTACTTGTAACTGTTCTCTACAAGTAAGTGAAGTACATGTACGGAGTACTTGCTCACATACTTGTAGTCATAGTAAATAAGTGCATGTAATTGGTGAACACGATACTACTGTGTGGAGTACATATTGGCACCTGGTACGGAGTATAGAGTACGGAGTACGGTAAGTAATAATATGAGTGCACACCTATTACCACAAGGCACCAAAGTACTAGGTAAGGTAGTACCGCTAATTAGGTGCCTACTGCAAGCAAGTACGTGCAAGTGAGGCGTCGATACCTTCCCCTAGCGTGCTTCCAGATGAACCGTCGCCGCTGGCAGGGTTAATACGAAAGAGGTGAAGCGTCAGGTACGCCGCACGATAATTTTTAGATGGCTTTGTGTCACAGCCGAACCGAACTACTGCATCTGCAGAGCACGTCCTCAAATACTCCGTACTCCAGCTTCCGTGCTCCGTCCGAGTCCCTGCCCCTGTCCATGCACGGAAGTGCGTGTGCTCGTACTTGGACCGTACAGTGCGCCTACGGTAGGTACATGCACGTCCAGTATCGCGGCCTGCCACTCGTTTGGAATACCAGAACATTCGCAGAGCAAGTACTTGCGAGTACCTGCACGAACTCTTCGCTGCGTCGGAGCTTGCTGATTCTCCGAGCAAGGGCCTCAACACAGGCTGTTTCTGTAGGAGCTGTGGCCCGCAAGGTCGCACATGGAACATCGGAGGCGGCACATGTCGCACTGTACGCACCGCCCGTGCGTGAATCGACAACGGCGTGTTATTATTTTCCCATTGGCGCCGTCGCCGAGGAATGAAGGTCGCGAGCCTATCATCGACGGGCCTCAACATGCCAACGGGAGCAGCAAGATTCTTGAGCCTCGCCAAGTACCCCCACCACACACATACGTACAGTACCTAGTACCTAGTACTTACACAGCCTGCATGCGCATCCATGTCACTGCCCGTCGTACTGTGCAGAAACGTGTTCGAGCCTTCGATCGACCACGCTCTTGTGCATGTACATTGTGCTCGCTCAGGCACTGGCGCCGCTTTTTCTCAAACCCGACGACACCTGCAGAGGAGGAGGAGCAGGAGGAGGAGCAGGAGGAGGAGCAGGAGGAGGAGGAGGAGGTGGAAGAAGAAGAAGTGGAGGAAGAAGAGGTTGCAGCGTCATGTCAAAACAGTACGGCATTTAATTGGCCAAAGCATTCGCCCGGAATGCGTTCTTTAGAACGTTTGGCCCCGCTCGAAGCGAAATGAAGCAGAGCATTGCACGTAATACCCGTACCTGCCAGAGTGGGAAAGTACCTCTTAATGCAGGTGCCCACACACAAAATAGCGGTACGTATCTGCACTAAGCACTGATCTGAGACCTTGACCCGTTCCTTTCGTGCCTTTTGGTGCTCGTGTACGCAGTACAAGTAAGTACATGCTACGTAGTATTGCTAGCTGTGAGGTAGCTGCTGCGACAAAACACGAAGGAGCACTCCGTACTCTGTACTTGCACCTACAAGTAATACATCCATCCATGTAAGTACAGTACCACCAAGTCAACTGACCTCTCTTTTTCTCTCCTCCCCTCTTCTTTGCCATCTTCACCCACCCTTCCGTTCCCTTTCCCCAACCTCTCCAATTTGCGTCACCGCCGCTCGCCATGCTCACGGTGCTTTAGTCTGTCGCTGGGCTCGACGGAGCAAACAGACGTCACGAGGGTCGTCAAGTGGACATTCGAGCGAACCGCTGGCTGACCAGCGGACCCAAGCCAAAGGCCCAACTCCAGCTGCCTAGGGACCAAAAGGACCCAACGGAAAAATCGCCACCCTTTGCCCCCAACCTGGGCATTATTCGTCGCGCCCCTGCCATCGCCGTGCGGCACGCCATAGAGGTCGAGCCTCGCAAGAAGATTGCACGACCCTGCATGCGCTCGTGAGGATGACAACGAGGCTCGAGAACGGAGCATAGCAACCGACCTCCATCGCTGTTCCGCCCAACCCGACGGCCCCCACACCGTGGGGGGGGGGGAGGGGTTTTGGACCATCGTCCGCGCCTGCGCAGCTCCTGCACTGCCCACGACGCCGCCTCGGCCATGACGAACCCATCTCGCGGGCCTTCACTCCTTCAGGCCCGTGACGACGCTCCTTCAAACTCTCACCCGTCATCACCCCGACTCCGCCACGACAAGTCGAGGGACGGCCGCTCGCACCCGCACCCGCACAAGCATCAGCACCAGCACCCGCACAAGCAAAAGCACCGCCACCAGCACGGCTCGCCCGACGACACCACTCATGCCGACCGACCAGGCGCTGGCCCGGACGACGACACCGAAAGAAAACGCGACATCCTTGCCGAGCCAGAGGCCGCTCCTCTTCCTCGTGCTCCCATCGTCAATGTCATGCCCGCGCCGGAAGCTGAAATCCCCGTTGTCACCCACGTCGTGAAGACGGTCTCGCTCATCCATCTCGTCAATCCTTTGGGTGTGGTCTGGAAGACGCAGACCGTCAACAGCCCTCCAAACAAGGTGGTGGGCGAATATTGGTCCGAAAAAACGCCAGCCGTTGCCGCCGTCGAGGCGAAGGCGATAGCGCCTGCCGTCCCAGGCTCAGGCCGAGATGCAGCCGCTCAGGCGGCGCCGCCCTCGAGCCATCCTGCTCCCGTCATGACCCCGCCTTCGCCCGCCGCTTCATCTTCTTCCCGCCCATCTAATCCCACTCCCCCGTTGAGCGTACCGATATACCACCCCGCCGGCCATGGAACAAACTGTAGGTTCTCTTGTCCCGCGAGCCTTTGGTTGGCAGCAAGCGAAGGGTCCAAGCTAATGGAACCTCGAGTCACCAAAAACGGGAATTCTTCATATACCCTTTCTGCAAACTCTTCGCATGCCCTTTCGGCATCCTCCTTTGTAACATCTCTGCCTGTCAACTTGACCAGCACGGACCCGGTTTCTTCCTTTTCTCCGACGTCGACACCCTCCACCGACTCGGCGACTTCCTCCCCATCCGTCTCCTTCGTGTCCAGCGTCACGGGGTCGGCGAGCGATGTTTGGCACGGAGGATTCATCGAAAGCAGGCCCCCCAACGGCCCCCCACCGACTCCCAACACGGATGGCGGCGGCGGTGGCGGCGGCGGCGGCGGCGGCACCATCCATGACCTCTCCCCGCAGCAGAAGCAAGTCATCGGCGGCGTCGTAGGCAGCGTCGCCGGCGTCGCCTTTCTAGCCCTCCTCGTCCTCCTCGCCCTGCGATACCGGAGGAGGCGGGACGCTCGACAGCTGCTAGGAGGGGGTCCGTCGGAGATGACGGCGTCCAGAAGCGTATTCGGCGGCGACGGCGGCTCCGGAATCTCGAAAGCAATGGTCGACAGGTCTCCGCCCACGGCCGTCGCCGCGGCGCTCGCGAGCCTGTCGGGCAAGAGATCCGCTCCCCCGACGGCCGATTCGGCAGAGGGGGGAGAGAAGGGCTTCTACCGCGTCTCCGGCAGGAAGCTGCCATCCGTCTTCCTCGCCGGCGGCGACGGCTTCTCGGACCCCCGCGCGAGCATCATCAGCGGCCACTCGGACTACTTTCGAGGCTCTCAGGCGTTCGAACCCGACTCTCCAGGCGTCGCTCACCTGGCCCTCGGCGCTCCCATGCGGCCCGTCAGCGGCGTTCCCATCATACGATGCGGCCCCTGCCGCACGCCGGTCACGGAGGGCCCCTACGACGACGAAACGCCGTGCACTCCCGTCACGTACGACACCTCCGGCCAGGGCTACTTTGCTCCGAAAGGAAGCCCTCGCAGCCCGGGGTCGAGGTTCCAGGAGCGCGTCTGAGGCGGCACCGAACCGTGGGCTCCGGGGATACCCCGCAAGAATCTACGTGTACATTTTCTTGTTGGCACCTCGACGAGATGTCTGTTTCTGTACAACTTGACCGCCACATATGGATGCACGGCGTCGCTCCTGGAATGAGCCATCTCGTCACATCTGGTCCTATCACTTGGTTATCAAATTAATGGGCGGTGGTGTACGTAAGCCGGCGGTGAATTGACAAAGACTTTGATGACCATGTTGTTCTCCATGATGCGAATCTCTGCACCAAGGTGTGCCTGCGCCCCCCCACCCCTTGATGGACCGGGACGAGTCGCTCACCCGCCCGCTTCTCCTTGAACGGTGGAGATGGAAGACGGCAGTGACAGGCGATGGCTCACGTGATGCATCGCGCCCCCACACTGGTGCACGGCGTCTAAAATTAGTTCACGACGGAGACGCTAGTTCCATCGACCCCCCTGTTGATGACTGTTCCCGACGTACGAGGACATGTCAGTACTGCATTTCCGCTAGCTTGCATACCAACTTGCCAACTCGTATTCGCCGCGTTGCCGACTGGAACAAGCTTGCCGTTCGCCATGGCCGAAGAACGAGCGAGATGGACGAGATGAACGAGATGAACGAGATGGTGACGGGTGGGAGTACGTAACGCACCAGAGTGTCGTCGAGGCTCACGCTCTGAGACGGCGATAAAACGATGACGGGCCACGAGTGAAACGCATCTTTGTCCACGGAAATGAACGAGGGCGACGGGGGCAGGAGGAGCTTGGGCCTCACCGCATTCATCTTGCCCGGGCTCTGGCACCCCGGCTTCCTGCTTGGTTCGGGTACCCGGTTGCCGATGGCCGCCCCCGTCTCCGTCGTGACGACGCGTACCTTGACGGATGCCAGAGGCCAACGATGGGCGCCCGTGCGTGACCTGCATCATCTTGATATGCTTCGGAACTTGCCGGCGCTCAATTCCAATGCGTGGAGCACGGGAGCGGAGTGGAGGGGTCGGCCATGTTGCGGGTGGCGGGTGGCAAGAGCGAGATAACGTCCGTTTCGAGTTTTCGACCAGCGGAGAACGCTCGCTTGCGTTGGGAAATCGGCTATTCGGTTGTCGGCTGGTTGCACGTCTCGGACATGGTGCAGGTCGCGCTCGTCACCGCTGAAGAGCCACCATGGCAGGGCCGTGGTGAGGAAGTCGGGGGTAGGGCAGCGGCGGAGAATGCGTCGATGGGGCGCAGGTTCATGGACCTGCTTCGCATTGGACCCTGGGTGGATTTGTCATTCTGACGCGGATGAATACGATAGGCGGATCATCGACGTCGAAGGATAGTAGGAGGTCATGCCGTGACGACAGCCTGGGCACGATTCCTAGCATGGCCACGGACCCTCGGGCGGTGGTGGAACGACGATAAAAGGTGTGGGCGATGGGCAAGGCCTGTTCGATGCACTTTACCGCTGTTGGCTAGCACCTCGAAGGCGCTGACGCTCACGGTTTTGGTGCCGCCACAAGCCACGGCCAGCGGAGGATCTGACGTTATGGGCGGTTGAACAAGCAAACACCACCAGTGCCAGTCGCCAATGCAAAACCACCGAGAGCCAGCGGTGTGGGATGGGCGATGCGTGCTTGTCCGGACTCGGAACGCTGGCGAGTGAAGGGGTGGGTGTGTCGATGACGAGCCACACGCACAACGTCTGGTCGACACGGCTTCCGCTACCGTCAATGCCGCTCACGCGCCCGTTAGCATCCCACCTGGCTGGGGGTGCACGCGCACATCTGGCCGACGGCGTTTCATCACTTGTTTGCCTGCTCGCCTAAAACACGGAGGAACGTCGAGGCCCTCCGTCGCAGCCCTACCTTGACTGTTCGCCGACGTCACGACAGGCGCGACGCTTGTGGTGAACGAAGGTGACCAAAGCTGAGCCTGGCCGCGCCATGTCCTTGTCTCTGCAGGTCAGACGTCGGTTGGTGTGGGCTGCCCTGGGGGACGACGACGATCGTTGCGGGCCTGTTTTCGCCTCCCCGTGCTCTGCGCAGGGAAAGAAGGTGTGCAGATTCCCGGTACGATGCAAGCTGGCGCGCGAGGAAGAAACAATCGAAAGAGCGGCCCGCCCATGACGAAAGATGATGATGATGGTTCTGGATCAAGCTACGGAGCAATAGTCGTCGATGGTGACCTCGTTAGTGACGGTACTTTGTTCGCCCTTGGCGCACCATCGTCAGCGACGGACACCCAGGTACTTTGCGTGTGCCGCCCGACGCTCAACTCGGTGCTGGGTACAGGGACCAAGCTGGCAGCACGGAGCTTTCCGCAGCCGACAACCAGCCTGGCGCTGGACACTGCAAGGCACTGTGGACCAGCCTACGGCGTGCAGGCTGTAATCCTATGGCGGCCATTCACCTGAAGCGCCATATGCCATGCCATCTCCCACAGTGCCCTGGGTGCACCCGAGCTGTACAGTACTAGGTACCTATCACGTTCATCCACGCACATCCACGCACATCCACGCATCGCACATGGTGTTTCCGTAGACTTGGTTGCGGCGCCTGCTGCTGCTGGTAGCTTTCCAAGTCGCCCCTCATTCCCTGGCCTTGCCTGCTTGCATCTCTCTCGTCTGGTGAGAGGCCAAGAAACGACGGCCAGGGATGATGCGGCAACGGCCAATGGCCTAAAGAAAGGATCGGAGGCTCAGGGCACCATCGCAGCTGCGCCCAGCATCAAGACCCACTGCAGGCTTTCGCTCGCCCCCGCCACCCCCCCTCCTCCCCCCCCCCCCCTCCCCCGGTTGTCCTCCCCTGGAATGTGGTCCCCGTTCAGCACCTGGGGGTAGGGTAGGCCAGCGCCTGTGGCAAGGCGAGACATTCGGCTCCTGTCCAGACGTCGTCACCGCCAACACCAACTCGCCGACGGCAACCCTGACAAACACCAACACCAACACCGACACCGACGCCCGACAACGACGCCCGACAACGACGCCCGACAACGACGCCCGACACCGACGCCGATTCTGACAGTGACCCGACCGACACCGACCCCGGCATCAACGCCAGCACTCCGGCAGCTGATTTCGTCGTCTCCGGCGTCGCCCGGCTGGAACCCCCGCGGCTTCCGCACCGCCATTGGCTGGCTGCTCACGTCACGGCCGGGAACCCAACAACCGAGAGTTCCGAACCATCACCACCGACGTGCTGTGGAACATCCTCGGTGGGGGTCCATCCCTTCATCCCCGTCTGCTTCGTTCCGTCGGCAGCTGTTGTCGACAGGGCGAGTTCGTGCCCGACAATCCCCGCCGATTGGCCAGCTCGTTCCAACTCCTGCCTGCTTGCTCCCCGGCCGTGTCCAACTTCGCCATGGACCCAATGTCCTTTCAGATCCCCGGCATGGTGCCGCCGCCCATGATGAACCAACCTCCCCAGATCTTCGGCGGCTACGGGACCGAAGGCATACCGCAACTGCCGCCGGAGCTTGCCTCGCACATGTTTTCCGATTCCAGCCTGCTCATGGAGGATTCCAACGAGGCCAAGAGAAGGCGCATCGCCAGGGTATGTCCCCCACCACGAGGCCTGCTCCGCCCGTCCTGCTCCCGCCGTCGAGAGAGCGGTCTGCTGACGGGCCCGTTCGACCCCAGGCCTGTGACATGTGTCGCAAGAAGAAGATCAAGTGCGACGGAAAGCTGCCGGCCTGCACGCACTGCATCAACTACAAGACCGACTGCGTCTTTACGCAGGTCGAGAAGAAGCGAAGCCCACCCAAGGGGTACGGACACCGTGCCGTCGCGACCGCCCATGGCTGAGCTGCGTGCGCTGATGAATCGACTCGCTAGCGCCAAGTACATCGAAGGACTCGAGAATCGCCTGGGTCGGATGGAGCATCTCCTGAAGCTCTCCGGTTCGTGCACCGCCCGCGTGGCCCCCTCGCCGCTTCCCCACCCACCGCTGATGATGACCCTCCGCTCCGTCAGGCCTTCTTAGCGAAGACGACAATGGCGCGACCGATCTCGGCGAACTCGAGAAGAGACTGTCGGAAAAGTCTCGCCACGTGTCGGCCGCCACTTCGGCCGTCCCGACTTCGCCCTCGTTGGCGCCATCCGCTCAAGAGGCCCCGAGTACCCTGACACCCCAGAGCGTTCTCCCCTCGCCGAGACCCGTCAAGGAGAGCAGCCACAAGGAAGACAAGCGCACGTCCATGTCGCCGGCCGACGACAGCCAAGGCGACGAGGAAGTCGAGTCGTTGTCGGAGATGATGTGCTCGCTGGTGACGAACCAGTGCGGCGAGACGCGGTACATTGGTGCGTCGCTGCTCCGAGGAAAATCGACCCCTTCACCATTCCCTTTCCCTTCCACGTTCCCTTCCTCTTCCCCATTACCCCCCTTCCCCATCCCCATATGCCTTCCCTTCCTCATATGCCTTCCCTTCCCCATATCCCTCCCCTTCCTCTTCCCGGTCCAGTCCCGTCCCCAGCCGTCGTTCGCCGAGGCTCACACGCAGAACCAGGATCCTCCTCGGGCTTCTCCATCTTCTCCCCCAGGGGGATTCAGTGGGTCAACGAGAAGACGGGCGACGATTCCTTCGCGAGGATGATCTCGGAAGTGTCCGTCGACGATCACAAGTGGAACAACTGGAAACCCGAAGTCTTCCGGGACCTCTTCCAGCGACCCGTCTTCCGCCCCCTGCCGCCCAGGGACGAGGCCCTGTCCCTGCTCAAGGACTACTTTGAGAACTTCAACTGCATGTTTCCGCTCTTCCACCAGCCTACCTTCATGCACCTCGTCGAACGCCAGTACTCCGAGGACCCCTACCAAGGATCTGGCTGGTGGGCCAGCCTCAACTGCGCCCTGGCCATCGCCCACCGCCTGCGCGTCATGAGCAATCTGGTGCCGCAGGAGGAGGACGAGAAGGCCTGGGCTTTCTTGAAAAACGCCATGGGCGTCTTCTCCGAGCTGACGATGCGAAACACGGACCTGCTGAGCGTGCAGGCCCTGCTGGGCATGGCCCTCTTCATGCAGGGAACGCCGAACCCGCAGCCGACGTCGCTCCTCATCGCCGCCGCCATTCGCCTCGCCAACAGCATCGGCCTGCACAGGCGTGGCACGGGCTTCAACCTGAACCCCATCGAGATCGAGCAGCGGAAGAGGGTCTTCTGGATCGCCTACATGCTGGACAAGGACCTCTCGCTTCGCTCCGGCCGACCGGCGGCCCAGGACGACGACGACATGAACGTCGAACTTCCCGACGCGAACCCGCCCGACAACATCGGAAACATCCCTCTCGCCGACGGCAAGGGCAAGATGAACCTCTTCCGCGTCATGTGCGAGTGCACCGTCATCGAGGGCAACGTCTACCGGCGCCTCTACTCCATCAAGGCCAGCAAGCAGACGCCCGGCGAGATCCTCAACACCATCGGCGAGCTCGACCAGGAGCTCGAGGAGTGGAAGGAAAACATACCCATCGACTTCCGGCCCGAGTACGAGATCAAGGCGTCGCACACGCCGCTGATCCTGCACGTCGTCATGCTGCACTTCACCTACTACAACTGCCTGACGACGATCCACCGCATGTCCATCCACCACGGCTTCTGGACCAGCAGGCTGGCCGACTACGCCATCAAGGGCCTCAACACCCGCCCGCTCAACCCGAGGGTCTTTTCCTCGGCCGCCTTGTGCACGGCGGCCGCGAGGGCGTCCATTTCCTTGCTGAAATACGTGCCTCAGGGAGACTTTAGCTGCGTATGGTGCGTCTGCCGGCCGCCGCCGCCGCCGCCCGATTTCCTCCCCGCGTCGATGGCCTGACCAGCTGACAACACCACCCCCAGGTTGATTCTGTACTTTCCCGTCTCGGCGCTCATGACCCTCTTCAGCAACATCCTCCAGAACCCGCTCGATCCGAGAGCGAAGTCGGACACGCGACTGATGAGCCTCGTCGTCACCTTCCTTTCCATGCTCGGCCAGGAAGCCGAGCAAGGGGGCGTGCATCGCATGCTGGGCGTCTGCTCCGAGTTTGTGCGCATCTCCAAGGTGGTGATCGAGAACGCCGAGAAGGAGCACTCGTCGCGGCGCAAGCGCAAGAACGGAGACGTGACCAACAAGCCAACCTTTTCCACGGCAGCCGTCACTTCCGATCTGAAGACGAGCCGTTCGGCGGCGGAAACGCCACGGTCCGAAGCGGCCATGACGACAGCCTCGGCCGCGGCAATCGCCAACGGCCTTCAGATGGGCCAGCCGCACCTGTCCCCGGGGTCCAGATTCGATCGGGGAAGCTCGTACGGCGCCGGGCCAGGCACCGCCGCCTCGTCCGAGCCGTCGCCGTCGATTTCCTCGGCAGGCTGGCCGCAGGACTTGCAGGTGCCGCAGAACGGCGACTACGATTCCTACGAGTACGGGACCATGCAGGGGCTGATGCAGTCTTCCCCGATGTCCATGGCGTCAGGCCCCTTCCAGCAACCTCTTCTTCCACAGGACCTCTTTGGCCTGCCCGCCACCTTTGACTGGAGCTGGGCCGAGATGAGCGGTGGCGCCTATCCGACGGTCGAGAACGGCAACTTTGGCGAGGGCCAGCCGGGGATGCAGGGATGAAAAGCGCCTGGCCCCCGATCGAATGTGTCCCGCCCAGCCTAACGGCAGCATGGGATGAGGGAGACGCGAGCGAAAATTTGTTCAGCCGAGCCGTTGGAGAAATACCCCACAGACCGACCAGATGAATTACGCGATACGAATGCTCACATCTCTACTCAATCTGTTTTCTTTGCGCAGCAGGGCAGTCTCGCCATTCCCGCCCAATCACGGGCTCACTCTCGACTCCTCCTTGTCCTTTGAAAGCCATCTCACCACTCTCTGCAGGTAGGGTCATTGGCTGATTGGCTCACCCAGGCTGAAAAGCGACAAGAGGAACCTCGCCATGGAATCGGCATCCTGCCATCATATATATCCGGGAAGATTGGTGTCCTCCAACTGCGTCACGTATAGGTTTCGTATGTACCGATAAATATATAGCACATGCATACAAACCTACCTACCTGCACGGACTTGCCGAGCAGAAGCGTTGACGAGAGAATGAGATGCCGAACATGCCCCCATTGGAGGGTGCTGCCGGAAATCGATAGGATCCATACGAAGCAGGCACGATAATGACGGGCGTTGACTGCGTTATAGCATTGTAGCAGTATAGTTGTAACAGAGGAGATCAGGCGGATACAAATTTGCAATATCGGCGCACTTGTGCTACATTGGTGTTGGCTGAATATGCAGGATAATGGCTTGATCTGTGGACCGTAGGCTTAAAGTACGTTGTAGACGTCTTTGTTGTTCTCTTTGTTCATAGACCGACTTGGTATGATTTCGTGCGACGCTAGTAGTATTCAAGCACGCTTATTCAGCGGGTTGTTGGTTTCGGCGTGTCATGGCCTAATTCGGCAGATTGCTAATGTAGTTCACAACTCAATTCAGCGTGCAGCACGCCCAAGAAGCATTCGCCTACTGTTATGGGTTGCAAGGCTGCGACGTTACACTGTGGGTGTGTCAATTGCAACCGAGGGGATCAGGCGCATACAATTTAAAAAAAAGTATTAGCGCTCTAACCACCATCGCCTACTTTGGTGTTGGCTGACCCAACACCTATTGCGTACTGGGCAGACATACTTTGGAATGCCTATTTCACTGCCGTCACATGGCTCCAGGCTGAACCAAAGCACAGTACGCGAGAGCAATTACAGTACGAGAGTGATGGAACATGTGCAGTGGGGGTGACAAACGTGTAGATTCAATTTCTAGTAGTATCGCTACTTACACTGAATCGTCACGTCACTGCGCAAGTCTCCGTCACGTAGCCGCAAGGCTTGTTTATCCCCTGACCTCGAGATGCTTTGCTCCGCTCTTGTTCCTTTCGAAAAGTTGGGCACCGATCATGCCTGAAGCATGGCGTTGCTGGCGTATGGCTGGCTTTGTTGGCGTGTGGTTGGCTTTGCTGGCATATGGCTGGACGCAGAGGTGTGCTTTCAAGTTTCTGTTTATCCCCCGACCCTCGAGATGCTTTGCTCTGGAAAAGTTGGGCAAGAAAAGTCATGCACCGATCATGCCGGGACCATAGCTTTGCTGGCGTATGGCTGGATAGGGAGATGTGCTTTCATGGTTCTGGTCCGTGTTAGAGAGCACCCCGGGCGACGGCGGCGACGCGGAATCGCTCACCTTCTTCCGCCGTTTAGCGCCGCCTTCGCCTTCCCCGGTTGAATAGCCGGTATCGGCGCCGGCGTCATCGTCGGGAAAGCCCTCTCCGTAGCCCTCGTAGCTGCTGTCGCCGTAGGATCGCTTCTTGATGTTCCTTTTAGGCCGCAGGGGGTCATGGCCCGGCGGAAGAAGCGACTTCGGACGGCCCATCGGGTTGGGCGTCGAGGCCGAGGGTGTGTTCGCGCTCGGCGTGTTAGGCGCGCTCGGCCTCGCGGAGACGGGTTTTGACGCATCTCCGTTTCCAGAAGCGAGGTCGCCGAGGACCGAAGCGTCCCAGACGGCTTTCGGGATTGGACCCTTGGTCATGGACATCGCCCGACCTAGCACCGATCGGGTGGCCTCGGAGAGGCCGTCGGAAATATCTCGACCTCTAACCTGATGAACGCCCCATTCCAGGTCGGGCATTTGGATCATGGCCATGAAGTCGGACAAATCGCCGTCTTTCTTCTTCACAACGTCGAAGTGGCCGGCCACGCCCAGCCGCTTGATATGGCCCTTGTACGTTTTGCGGAGCGCGTTCTTCTCTCCGTTCGGCTTCTCTCGGGCCACTTCTGCGGCAAGGTCGTTGAGGCCAAAGATATCGTACAGGTCCGCGGTTGTTCTGGGGAGACACTCTGGGTGGGCTGGCGAGGCGCGGCGTCAGCAAACAATGCTCTCGGCGCCGTCTGAAAGGCGAACGGGGGAGAGCGCTGGACGGCGCGAGGAGAGAATGGGGACGACAAAGGGGAAGAGGACGGGGAGGGGGAGGAAGCAGACATACCAGTGCGGCAGAGCAGGTATTTCTCGCCGACGTCGAGGTGAAGGTCGTCGATGCCGAGCTTGGCGTCGATTTGCACCTTCTTCTGATGGCCGGTATCGCCGACGTCGTCCAGAGATCGCTTTCGCTTGTGTGGAGAGTCGTCCGTCATGTGCGTGTCGACCAGCGAGCCGCCGTTGACGCTGTGGGCTGGGGTGGGTAGAGTGGCGGCGGGCACGGCCGCAGAGCCTGCGGAGAGGCTCATCGTGGACATGAAATCCGATGTCGCGGCCGTCGCGGCCGAGGGGTGGCAAGGGCTCTGGGGCGTCTGAGGATGGAAAGACATGTTGGGAGCCTCGGGTGCCTCTCGAGTTCCCGTCCTTCGGGCCGTCGGAGACCAGACGTCAGAGGGCCGACGCCAGAGGGCAGGCGACAGATGGCAGGGCGTTGCACGATGCAGCGGGTGGTGCCAGCTGCCAGGCCGCCTGCCGTGGGTGCTGCTGTTGTGGGCTTCGCTTCGCTACCGGCTTCGAACGAGCGTACGCAATCCGTGGCTGCTGGCCTTGTCAGGCGATTGCGGATGATTCGATCGAGGAGACGAAGTCGGAGAACGCAGAGGTGAGGCAAAGCGAGAGCAGGCGATGCGAGGTGAGCAGGCAGTTGATGGCTGAGCGTTCGACCGTCGAGCGTCAAGGGTAGAGCGGAGTGATGTAGTCGTTACGTTGTGGTCGTCTAGTCTCGTCTGGAGGGAAGGGTAATGTACTTGCGGAGGGTGAATGGATGACGAGATGGGATCAGTGTCACGTGACCGAACTAAAACCACAAACCTTATTTATCTGCGACCCTCGCTTTTTTTCCCGCTCCTTTTCCTTCACCATACAAAATAATCGAGACCGACAAATCCGATATACTCGCCAGCGATGCCTGATTCCGATCAACCCCCCCCGTTGCTGCTGACGTCCTGATCGACGGTCAAGAACAAACGCCCATAACCTTGCCTAAAACCATCATCACGAGGGCCCCACGTGCGGCACCCATGATGCGGTGATGACCTGATGCAAGTAACATTATGCCATGACATGATGAATGTTCCAACACGAGGGAAGCGAGGGACGAGGCAGTGCATCTGCGCATCACCCAGCTCCCATATCCTACCTGCGACCCTCGCGGCCGCTGCAAACGCATGAACTTGGGTGTGATGACGATGGATGCGCGACGTGAGCGCCGTCGTCGTTGCGCATTTCTTGCCAGGTACGTACGTGTGTGCGTGAGTTGAACCGGCGTCCGGTGACGGCTTCCAACATGATGATACCTATCTCTGGTAAACCTACCACCTTGGAGCGTCGATGACCATCTCGCATGGATCGTCAACCACTCGGTTGCAGGAGGACACATCGGCACAACTGATTGACACATGACCCCTCGTGCTGATTGACAAAGCGGCGTTGGAGCTTAGACTGATCAAGTCTCGCCAGATTCCCGATTACACTCGTAGCCGGCTGGCTGGCCTGCGTCTGCAGCTCTTCTGCAGCTGTCCATGCCCGATTGCGCAAGATTCCGGCAATTGGCTTCGGCTGATGCATGGAAATTCTCCACGAGCGCAGCAACGATGGTGGCTCTCCCCAGCTGCACACCATGATAATTCCGTTCGCAAATGCGTTCAGCGCAGCCATGCAGCTCCAGGATAGTTTCGTCGCCTTGAGCACCGCGGAGGGTCTGCGCGACGGTGCCAGTAATGACCTGCGACAGCATGTTGCCGTTCATTGCCTTTGCATTGGCATGATAGACGAGGCACCTGCAGTACTGTAGAAGTAATTGGCCAAATAGACAGGGGCAATGATGATGAAGAGGAAAATTGGCAGCGGACTTTCGCACCGACGGACTTTTTTTCTTTTTGGTGGTAATCCATGACGTGCTGTTGTTTTGGTAAGCCGGTGGAAGAAATACTTGGCACCTAGGACTGCCTTCGTAGGCGTGCACTTGTAGCGTGCCCGCAGTGGTACAAGGCGCTGAAAGGTAAAAATACAGTACTGCACAGGCACAAGTGTGCATACTCTTCAGGTACCGTCCAACTATAATTGATACCTGCAACGTTGCAGCGCATGCTCAATTAAGGAAGCCTTTGCATCACATGTCTGTCTCAACACCATCTGCGATGCCATCAAATATCGACACATCCTACGTCTGCTTGCATCATCATCCATTTCGTCATCCTCTGCCTTTCTCACATCAATTGCCTCCAGGCTTTGCGTATGCAAACCTCCAGTGGACCATACGGGAGCATGACTTGAATTGACGATTTCGAATCATGATTTGGAATCAACCCTCGAACCACTAGCAGAGTCAAAAGCCACAATGCGGACTAACATCTTGAGTTCCGCACCACGGTCCGGCATTAACATGGACGATGGCTAAGTCCGAACGCCACACTTGGTCAATTGTCAGGTCAACTCCGTCGTTGATGGACTGATGCACCATGTGCCCGATCCCACATCGACTGCCCACTCTCGCGTTTCCCCTGTCTCTTGGAGAGCGGCATAGGCAGCGAAACGGAGTTAAGACGAGACATGCTTTGAAATCGCTGGGCTCCGCCGCGTTCATCAACATGTCCGACCTGCCAAGTCCGCCACCGTTGAACCAGCCGTCAGGAACCATGGAGGAGCTGGCCGGTGGATATAAATTGCGGCTGCTTGGCGGTTGGAAATACTGGCCATCTCTATCTTCCCGTGCTTTCTTCATCGTACGGTTCACTTGCGAATCACTCTGTACAACTATATAAATCGCACAATCTTCGCCAAAAGTGTGCTGTCCTACAATATCATGGCGGGCAAGAAAATCATCCTCATCACCGGTTCGTATTCCCTTTCACCCTTTCTGCCTTTCTCCCTGACGAGCGGCAAATTCTGACGGGTGCCTTGTAGGTGCCAACTCGGGCATCGGCTACGATGCCACCTACACGATAGCAGATGCTTCACCGGATAATCATGTCGTCATGGCCTGCCGCAGTCTGGACAAGGGAACCAAAGCCCTCGAGGAGCTGCAGGCCCGGAAGCCAGCCGGCAGCATCAGCCTCATCCAGCTCGACGTGACCGACGACAATTCTATCAAGGCGGCTGCCGAAAAGCTCACGGCCGACTTTGGTGTCCTCGATGTCCTCATCAACAACGCAGGAATCTACCTGTCCAATCCGAAGGACCGCCGTTCCGAGATTTTCGACACCATCAACACCAACACCGCCGGGCCCCTCATCCTCACCGAGTCGCTGGTGCCGCTGCTCCGGAAATCCGCCGACGCCCGCGTCGTCAACGTATCCTCCGGCCTCGGCTCCATCAGCCTGCGCCTCGACGATAGCACCCCGTACTACGCCATTCCCGCCGAGGCCTACCGCATGTCCAAGGCGGCCCTCAACATGGCTTCGGCCTGCATGTACGCCAACTACCGCCCCTGGGGAGCCAAGGTCTGGGCCTACTGCCCTGGTTACGTCGTCACCAACTTGACCGGCGAGGGTGATCGCGAGCGGAGGAAGGAAGAGGGCGCGGAGGACTCCCAGACGAGTGCCGACGGCCTTTTGGAGATCATCAACGGGAAAAGGGATGGAGAGGTCGGCCTATTCTTGCAGAGAAGGGGAGAGCGATTTGATTGGTAGACGGATGTTGGATGGACTATGCACGCCCAGCAAGCATAGCTGGCACCATTTGACACGGATACTTGTACTACGCCCTTGTTCATCAAACTTGTACTACAGTCATGAATAACCGCATCATGAGTTTGCTATCCGCTCTTCCTTTGTGCTGTATTTTGGTAGCCCCTCGCTTATCATCGTCATAGTCCAAACATCACGGCCCACCTCGCCATCGGGGTCACAACCCAACAGGCTCGGCGAGTGCCAGAAAGAAAATGGCATGCCATCACAAATACATATGGAACAGGGACGAAAGGTATGCGTCGTGAGCTTAATACATTTCGAATGCCTCCTTTCAGCTGGACCAGTAGGTAACATCCGAACTGGCGTGACCGAAACCGTGTACTGAGGAGGCCATTATACCAAGCTTGACACCACAAATAGGAGGACTTGCTGCGTTCTCTCAATCTCCATATTGGTGTACGCAGACGATGTTGGAATGCTCTGCAGTCATTCGGCAGGGTTGCCGCCCAACCGGACGACGAAAACACCTGTCGGCGAAATAATTAGGTACATTTGGCTCTCCATGCTTGTACTTATCTCCAACCCGACCAGTCATCAGATGCAACCCTGCGACTGGCCAGCTCCCAGAAATGATGTCCTAGTCGGGGCTTTCTGTTGTAAATACTCCGGCACCATGACTCTGCCATGTCATCAAACCAATTGTTGAGAAGAGGGCGTGGCAGGATGCGAGAAACAAAACTCATCTAGGTCTTGGCAAAACGCTGCAGTGTAACAGTAACAGTATGACCGCATCGGTCAAAATCTTGCGCTGTTACACCTGCAAAGAACACCATACTGACAAAAATAGATATGTAACCCTTG
The DNA here is from genome assembly GCF_001625195.1 of Drechmeria coniospora. Lineage (NCBI taxonomy): Eukaryota > Fungi > Ascomycota > Sordariomycetes > Hypocreales > Ophiocordycipitaceae > Drechmeria > Drechmeria coniospora. Next base: position 9,871,912 of record NC_054389.1, on the reverse strand, counting down.
CAGGCTCATGTCACGCTGCCAGTGTCTGATGGATCAAGGGCGTCATCAGAAAGCGAACAAAAGATCACTACCCCGGACTGTATCCCATCGGGCCATCACCAAAGTACCGCTTTGTGGCCGAGGACGGCTGGTTCGTCATACCTCCGGTCAAAACTCGCCCAAAGTCACTAGGCGCCGTGATCGGGGCGCTCATCTGGGGAGCCGAAAAATCCGTCGGACCAAGTCGGCTGCTGTTGAACGTTCGCAAAGATGTTTGACTCAGAGGCGCCGAAAGGGGAGTTGGCGGGTGGCCAACTGAATAGCCCGAGGTGTCATCCTGCTTCGACAACAGCGCTGCTCCTTGCGTGCGGCTCTCGCCTGAAGGGGGGCTCGGCGTTAGACCTGAGCCAGCTGGCCTATAAGTGCCTCGAAATCCAAAATCAATGTTTAATGGGAGCGAGGCTGACGAAGCCCTCGCGCGCGACCGGCCCTGAGACGGCTGCTCTATTTGAATGTAACCCAGTCCCGAGACGACTGGTTGATTGCTACCACCTGAAATGCATTCATCAGCAAATCAATCCTCGAGACGTGAGCACCACAACCGTACTTGAGTAGTTCTGCGACTCACATCCCCCGACCGCACTGCCCATTGTCGTGACTAGCTGCTTCGTCTGGAAACTGGTTTGGTGACGCTCACTCATCGAAGGGCTTGCGTTGTTTTCTCCTTGATACATCGGGTACTCGAGCGAGTCTGGCTTCCACGACAAGCTTGTGCGTAGCGGAGATTGTATCGAGTCAGTCCTGGATCTTGAAATGGATTCTCGCAAGTGCATCGGCTGCTGTCTCTGTCGAAATCCAGCACGACCGGCATTCGCAATACTCTCTAAGCTGCCCTGATGGCCGGCGTGAGCATGCACAGTTCGCGATTGAGCAACGTATCTATCGTGGGAAGCGGACGACAGCGGCGAAAGCATGCCCGAGCTTTCCATTCCAGTAGATTGGCCAAGTTCGATTCCACCAAAGGACGGGGTCAGTCCTGTTGGGGAGAGGTAGGCATCCTCTTCTCGCCGAACGTCAATCATCAGCGGTCTCGGCACGTCATTCCCATACGACGAGTTCATGCTTTCCCCAGATGCTGCAGGGCAAACGATCGTTTGGACCGCGCCGTACGGGGAGTGAAGGGCCTGGACGTTGTCAAAGTCGTCCGGGACCGTTCTCATTCTCATCATTCGGTCTCGATCGTCAGCAGTGAGCCTTTTGATTTTGGCGCGCCTGCGAGCCGAGGGTCAGCATGCCAGCAGTTGCATCTTCACCGCGGCGACACACCTGTTCTGGAACCAGACCTGTACCTGTCGAGGGCTCAGACCAGGAATTTCTCTCGATAGGCGCTCCCTATGAGCGGCATCGGGGTGGGGCTGCTTCGCGAACTCGCTCATAAGAAATCTTGTCTGCTGGTGCGTGAGCCTGGATGCTGTCAGCGAACTAGTTTCAAGAGCAAATGTCCAGGGCAGTGTAGCCACCTAAATCTCTTCATCTTGCGTCGCGCAGCCAGTCGTTCTGCCATGGTCAGAGGCCGTCCAGGAACATCGCCATCACCTTCCGCTACCTCGTCATCCTCCCCATCGAAATCTCCGTCCTCTCCCATGCTTCCCTCTTTCGTGTCCGCTCCGTTTTGTGTTGATCTCGTACCCGAGGCTTCTTCCCTTGATAAGACGGTGCGGAAGTGGTTTGATGCGGACTGTTTTGAAAAGGGGTCGGCGGGGATGAGGCTGTCTCCACGATCTACGATCGCGGGTTTCTCCTCCGCGCAGGAGTGTTGAGGTTCTTCTGGCGCGTGACTTCTTTCCTTCTTCAGTATTGGTTGATCGTCAGTGCCGCGCGGCTCGCGACAGGTTTGCTCCGTCTTTGCCCGATCCTCCACCCAAGATTGCCCTCCTTGGCCGGCTATATACGTCCTTCGAGAGTTGTTCTTTGTACATCCGCGATTGTCTCCGAAGGTCTTTGAAAAAATGCCCGTCTCATGCTGCGGAAGATACGAGTACTGACCTTGCCAGTCTGGCTGAACCGGGTGTGGAAGGTCGTATCGGTCTGACATAAGTGAACACTGTGGTCTGCGAGCAGACAAACCGTAGTTGTGAAGGGGCCAATAGTTAGTATTAGTGGAACAAATGCGAGTGATGGTCATTGGTGAGTTTCAACCGGATATGTTGCTGCTGGACTACGTGGCGAATCGGCGGTCACGAAATCGTTGACGGGGTCGTGGGGTTTGCGTATTCCAAGAACGCCGGCTTGTGATTGAAACGAGGTATATCATACGATTTCCAGACAGCTGCCAGCCGTGGCTTGATATAATGAGAGTCTTGACGTGATAACGAACCGGAGCCCTCTTGGGTTGAGAGGAGGGTTCGACGGCCACGGTCGCACCGAACAACTTGGACGAAGGATGCTCGTCGTGAGAGTAGCAGCAACTGAACTATGCTTGATTCCCGGACGGCAAGACCCAAGAAGTAGAAGAGAGCGGTTCAAGCTGTCTCGCTCGATGGTGTCGCAAGGTCCTTGAAATACCGGCAGATCCTGACGTCCCGACAGCGAAGTTGGCGGTGATGGAGGGTAGACTGAAATCAACAATAGTCTGTCCAATATTGCGGGGATATGATATCTAAATGATGCTCGAAAGGCTTTGAAGGGCCCCGCGATAGTGAATCTCCGTTGCGATTGACAACATGGGCACCACGAAGGAGGACCAGATGCTTGCTTCCGACCCAGTTACATTCCAGGATAGGAAGCGTGCGGAAGGTGGATGTAGATGAAGAACTCTGGACGCGACGCAGAAACGGTCGAGTCAGGGACCGTCGACGAGACCGCAGCTACCCCTCCCTGTACCCAGCAGCGGATATCGTTGGAGAGGCTGGCCTGTGGGGGGAGCGGATGCCTGTGATGGAGGGTGTTTGTGAATGGCCGGTGTACCCTTTTAAGACTTCTAGACTCGTCAAGGCCGGCTCCTGAGCATATGCCGGGCGACGAGCAGTGATGAAGACTCTTCCTGGTCGTGCGGTTTGCAGAGGCACAGGGACGGCCAGTACGTTCGGGAGTCAAGCTTTGGAGCCGACTGGGTCAAACACGGCGTTTCGAGCCAACGGAGCGAATACCTCGTCGTGGTCGTCTCAAGAGGTTTCTTGTATGCGAACGGGTACATGAGATCGTTCAGTCATGCCGCATACGCCTGAATCGCCGTCAATGCATAAGCGAATAACGTTGCTGATCATGAGCCTTGGTAGTGTACGTGTGTACAAGCTCGCTCGGCGACAATGGTTCGACAGGACTCCAGAGGAGAAAAGACGGCGCCACAGTCGAGGAAACCGGCGGGGGGTACATCCACTCCAACTCTGGTTCGCTGGCTCATGAAGCCAACGAAGTCGGCCAGCCAAGCAGTCCAGCAGGCGAGGGGCCACGGATGAGTTGACAGGATCCTTGAACGAGGAATCGCGGCTCCGCAGCAAAAAAACCATCTTGTACTCGTCCGCAACCTGCTCATTGGTTCTCGATTCCATGACTGGCGTCGAACTGGTCGCTCCGAGCCTCCAGCGCATGACCGCCTCCGGGACGCCTTGGTGCAGGACCAATGGGGAGGGCAAGATGGAAGCGGAGGGGCGCGACGTCCAGCATGAGTTGTGCATCAGTATGTACCGTATTCCATCCGACTACATGCAAACGCAGGTAGGCACACGCCTACGAATGCACGCGTGCGGATAGTGTTGCTGGCATTCGTGGAAAGGGGGGGTGGGAGGGCTGGGGTCAGCAACCAGGATTCAAGCATGTCGGGTCACAATGGACCCATGGATACAGCCGAGAGCCATACCCGAACAGAGGCAAAGGTATCGGGGTGGGAGAAGTTCATGGGTGGATGCGAGTAATATGGCAGCAGGGACCGTCGAGAGATGTGGCACCATGCCTCGGGGCGTCTCATCATGGCAGGGTTCGAGAATGTACCAGTACATGCAACACTTCGAAGACGAGCGCTCGGGGAAGTGTGTACCAAAGGAAGAGCGGCGAAAGGGGCGCGCGCGGGAATTGAGGTGAAGGAGAGGCAACGTTATTGTGCAACGAGCTTCCCTGCCACGCCAGCCATGGACTGTGCCGAGCGCATGTGGGAGCAGCAGTCATGCATCGGGGGCCATGGCCATGGACAAGCGTGAGAAAGGAGAGGGATATGGGGGGCGACGAAAGCAGCAGGCAGCATGCGCACACCGTACACAACCCACCGTCCGCCGACGTTGCCCTGGATCTGCACGGAGCACGTTGATCCATTGGTCGTGGACTTCCAGAATACAAGGGTCGCGTTTCGGCTTTGCGCCCTGTCCGCCGAGGAATCCTCATGGGCTTCGGCGGCGGCATGAGAAGAGGGTGACGCCGCGAGCTCGAGGAGAGATTGTATCTGTACCTGCGAGTGCATGTGCTTCGGCCCTGAGCAGAATCGCACCCGTTCTCCGTACGTCGCTCGGAGATCAAGCGGCGCGGTCTGCCATGCAAGTCACGCAGGCTAGTCCGGCTCCTTCAGTGGCAGAAGGGGCTGCTCATTGGGCGTGGGCCGGATGCAGCCCCGTGGCACTCCGCAACGCCTTTGATGCGTGGGCTGATGAGGGCGGATCGAAAGGACGACGAGGGCAGGCTGAAATGGTGTGCGACTCTGCCAAGCTGCCAACGGGCGGGCGAGGCTTGGTGGGGTTCGAGAGGGAAGTGCGTCCACACATGTTGCGTGCTTCGATGCAGGTGCAGGCAGGTGAAGGGCGCATCATGCTGCTCGTACATGCACTCTGGACTCGTCGTACCCAGGTGCGCGGATGTCGTGTTAGCGTCCGCCGGTGTGAGCAACCAGCCCGCAGCCGTCTCGTCTCGTTCAAGGTTGCAGCCGAGCAGCTCGTGTCCTGCCGGAGGCCCAGTCAGGCAGTCAGGCAGGCAGGCAGGCGGGCAGTCAGGCAGGCCAAGCGACGACGCATGCCATGATCTCGAGGGAAACGATTGAAACGTGCAAGGGCCACTCACCGACGCCGTCTCATTACCGACCAAGCCAGGGGAGAGGGGTCAGGGAAGAGAGGAAGACGATGCGCATATTTCGTCCCAAGGCCGCCCAGCTACCACGAGCACAGTATGCGCTCGCACGTGCGCATGTGGCAAGTGTCGTCGCACGACCAGCGTTGGTCGAGTTGAGAGACCCGCCGTCGCTGGCGAGGCCACGGTGCGGCAGAGTCCATCCACTCGCAGGTAGCTAGCTGTAAGTAAGTAAGTATTGCTGCATACATGTGCAGGTCACAGCTCTTGGCGGCATGGTCGCGAAGGAGGGCTGAGGTGGTGGATCGCTGGCCGTCGTCATCCAGTCCTTCATTTCTCGTCTCCAGAACAGTAAGGTGCAAGCTTGTATCACGCATCCATCTCCCTGCCGCAGCAGTAGGCGGTCGTGAGGGCTGCTCCTCATTCTCGTATGCGCCGCAGGATTGGTCGTCACTTTGCAGGCAAAGGTGCTCCCGCGGTGCCACGTCAATGCAACCGAGTCGAACGCCACTCCGTTTCAAGGTTGACCTTGGGCCAGGTCGGCAGATTGAGGCTCGAGCTATGGATACCGTATCCATTAATATCGATTTCGAGCATTGGCCGCCACCCGAGACGCCGGAGCGATGAGTAGCGCTGCCATTCTGGAATGCCGGCCGTGAGCGGCGAGGTGGTGAGGAAGAAGATGGATGAACGTCATTCGTTTCTGCGTTCCCGCCCGGCCGCAATTTATCCAGCAGCGGCAGCGCCTGTCCTGGAATACGCCACAGTGACGCTCAGTTAGTGGGAGTTTGCGCGCAGCAAGGGCGCACAGGCACGGTACGAGGGTGCGCGTACGCGGTGAATACGAGTGCGAAATGGCGCTCGCTCGCAGGCTGGCCGAGAAGAATCCGGCTCGCCTTTTCGTCGTCATCAACACCAAGGGAAGGGCCAGGGGTCCGATGGCCGCGTCTCCGCATCAGCAGGCAACCGTCAGCTCGGAAGCCAGGATGGCCTCGGCAGCACTTGCTAGTGCTGGTGGCATTGGCCGGCATCTGTGACGACCGGGATGCCGTTCGTGTTAGGGGCATGGGTGGACCTGGACCTGCGTGCTCCGTTCCCTTATTATATGCAGTACCGATTCTCTCGCCAGTGTACTCGGTACAGACTACCGTTAAAGCTCTCGGCTCTGCGACGCTCGCAGTTGCCTGCAAGTATTCGCAACCTCGTTCCTTGTACGGAGCACATCCGGTTTCGATGCAAGCCCATTCCGGTACGGAGCGAAGCGTTCTTCATGGACCGTCGCGCGGCACAAACCAGCACCAATGGTGCCGGCAGATGAGAGGACGGGGCCTCCGTGACTCGTCGTTTTATTGACAGCATAGTGATGTCGACCTGCATCGCCGCAATCGTCCGAAGCTCGCGGATCAGGAGCCTGAGAGCTCAGCGATGGCCACCTTCTTCATGCACCCGTGGCTGGGGAGTGCGGGTACCACCAACCACGCCGGAAGATTCTCAACAGCGTCAAAGGCCTGGCCTGGCCTGGCAGCCGTGCAAGGCCAACAGGTGGGTGCCTTCATGTCGGTCCCTGCCGGAGTTCGCAATTGACCACGGCGGTGCATGCAAGTAGGTGTACTGCAGTCCCATACCCGGGGCACGGTCCAGCAGACGGCGAGTCATCGGTCACAAGAACACCGCCGGCAGTGGCGACGAGTCGTGCGGTGTGCTCGTGCTCGTACGAAGCAGTGGCACAATTGTCGACGAACACGTGCATACCACCGACTTCATGCCCATGTACGGTACTGGCACGGTAGGCATCCTCCTGCTCGTATACGTGTCCTGGGTAGGTAGGTGGAGGTGGGTACATGGCTAGGAATGCTCATCTTGTTAGCCTTCCTCCATCGTGCACAGTAGGTCTCGTGCGGAAGATGCGGTAGGAGAACGGAAGCAACAAGGTGCTCGCGAAGCGTTGGCCGACTTTCTGGATGAAGCAGGTGGTGATGCAACCCAATCGACGCACGGACTGGTGGTGATTTGGTGGGAGAAGTTGCAGAAGGTGATGGTTTGAGTGAGGAGTTTTGGCGGAAACGGCATTTGCTAACCAAGAGCCTGCCCTCCTTCCTGAATCGATGGCAGGCGGGATGGGATGGGCTGGGATACCCAACAAGCACCTCGGAGTTGGAAGCACCCAGAAGTACCGAGAACCACGGAGAGGACGTCCAAAGATAGTGGCGACTACCGCGTACTGCCTGGGCACTACCAACTACCGTCGTGGCCCCTGGTGACTGCTACCTGCACCAACCCTACTGACAGACATGTGCTTATTCCCGAGACGCGCCAGCATAAGTACCTTTGCATGTACGCTGTAAATGCAAGCCTCGTCCTCACCTCGTTGGCACCAACACCTCCAAACTTTGACGCTCCTCAAGCAGTCACCTTGCGTCATTTCTTCACGAGTAGCCCGCCGACTCCAAGGCCGGACGGGACTGAAGGCAGCCAGAATCCGATTCGCTCCATCGACATCAAGCAGTCCCCGTCCTCCTTGTCTTGAGCCCTCCCGCTGGCTAGGGTCTTTATGGAAAACCTCGAGAGCGAGCGCTCCGGTAAGCATGCTGCAACTAACATTCCGATCAAGTAGGTGCAAGGCTGAGGCGCATGGCAAACGAAAAGCAGGCGGTCACGCATCACCGAACCAAATCCCAACAACGACTGAATCAAGCAGTTTTTGTCGGCACAGACAGCCATAGACCATTCGTCCATCCATCCATCCATCCATTACGGCTGCCCATCTCACGCGCTCTTGTGATCGTCTTCAGCCTCTACCGAATTTGATGGATCGTGGGTTGACCGCTCCTTCACGGCTGCATGTCGATGTTGCCATCCCCCAATAAGCCACCATTGTGCGCCCCCTTCCCCAGTTGCCCTTGTCTGTCAATCACTCAACCAGGAGTGTATGGAGTGTCATCTGTACCTCAAGCCGACATACCAGCACTATCGGTTCTTCTCGCCCACGATCTGTGACCCGAATGGTGAGCAGGATTGATGTGCCATTCTTGTGACATTTTCTGTCAGGTCACCGATGGCTCCTGTCTCTCCTAGAGTTGTCGACAATCGTAATCTCCATCTCGTTTTGTGATTCACTCTCAAACTGTTGCGGCTTTGGTCTCCTCGGCACGAAATCCATGCCATGGACCTCAGCACACGTTGGGCATCCGCAGTCAAGCGCCGTTCACAATCCCGTAAAACCGCCCCAGCTGCATCACTCCCCACTGCTCGCGGAGTCCCATTGTCCGAAAAGCGGCGGGATATGGACTCGCTCTTACTTGCGAGAGCTTATTGCTCGGCCGTCAGCTGGCCTTGGCTGGACGGAGCTTGCACACTGCGTGACATGTATTGACGGACCCTATCATCATCGTACCGAAGCGGGTCCTACGGTCTGCTCGTCTTTTCATTCCAAGTTCATCGCCTGGTTCTGTCGCTGAGGAAAAGAGGACCAACCTGTTCATTGCGCCTGTACGCAATCTCTTCGAAGCGTCGCCAGCCCTCACGTCGCCACAGCAGGTCCAGACGTCACCGGCGGACATGACACTGCTGGTGAATGGTGAGCAACTCATCCCTCGAAACCTGGCACTCTGTTGCACACTTCGGGGATTCGATCGAGGTGAGCGAGACGACCAGTCGTAAGATCATTTGACTTGCTTGCTCGAGCTTAGCTCATCAGCGCAAAGTCGACTGCACTGAACTTTCCACATCAATCACGGCATGCGAGTAATCTAAATGCAGGGCACTTTGTACAACTTCGTCACACAAACTACAATGCTGGAAATACGGCGTACTTGTACATGCCAACAACCGACCCTGGACGACAACCGGACTTCCGCTGGCCACCATCATCCCTACACCCGCCGGTCATGCCGTTCCAAGTCCCCACGTGACAGATATCATTGTCACCAATGCAGGCCTCCACCAAGCGATGCGTTCCACATGCTAGGTGTGCTGGCGAGTGCATCATGATGCCGGCTCGTCGCGATATTGAGTCGAAGCATTTGTCCCCCACGGTACGAGGAGTTGGCGATTGCGGCGAGTCGGACGAGATACAAGCCTCCCGACAAGATGAAACGTGCAAACCGGGTTCTGGGGAAGCAAAACCTTGCTGGTAGGTGTGAGAAAGATGTCGAAAACACGTTCCTACAGCATGTCGGCAACCTCCGACGGCCGGCTGACCACATGTCATCAGTAGTCGTAGAAGCCCTTTCCACTTTTCTTCCCGAGCCAGCCAGCATCAACCATTTTGCCGAGCAGGACGCTCGGTCGGTATTTGGAATCACCCGTTTCCGCATGCAACACTCTCATGATGGCCAGGCACGTGTCCAAGCCAATAAAGTCGGCAAGCTGAAGGGGTCCCATAGGCACGTTCGTCCCGTTCTTCATGATGCCATCGATCGAATCGCGATCCCCTACCCCGGTCTCGAGACAAATGACAGCCTCGTTGATGTAGGGCATCAGGATGCGATTGGCCAGGAAGCCAGGAGAGTCGGCCGAGACGGAGGTGACTTTTCCCATCCTCTTGCAAAACTCTACCGCCGTGTCAAGAGTCTCCTTGCTGGTTTGGAGACCGCTGATGATCTCGACACCCTTCTGGACTGGGACGGGGTTCATGAAGTGGGTGGAAACGACGCGAGACGATGCGGAGGTGTCGTTGGGATCCGACGTTGTGGCGGCGGCAATGCGGGTGATGGAGATGGACGACGTGTTGGTGGCCAAGATGGCGTGTTTGGGGCAGATTTGGGCCAGGTTGCTAAATATGTCAAACTTGAGATTGGGGATCTCGGGCACCGCTTCGATGACGAAGTCGATGGAGGAGAGGTCTTCCATCCTTGTGCTTGGCGTCAGCAGTGATCGAGCTTTGTCGGCCTGCTCTTGCGTAATTCTGGACTTGGCCACATCCTTTGCCAGTAGCTTGTCTGTTTGCCCGTCCCATGTCAGTGACAGGGAGGAGAATGGGGGGGGGTGGCGGCCTTGCAGCAAGCGACAGCCATGGCTACGAACCGGCAAAGGCGAGGCCCTTGGTCAGAGCTTTCTCAGATGTATCAATAATTGTCACGGGTACTTGGGCCTTTTGCGCCGCAACCAGGGCGATTCCCAGACCCTATCGTATCGTTAGCGGCGAGTCCCTTCGATGCATTAGCTTCAACTTGTGGTAGGAAGCGCACCATCTGGCCGGCACCAATAACGCCGATGCTCTTGACATCTGCTGCGTATTGTCGCGGGGAGCTGCTGAATCTGCGCACCTGACGCGCAGCCCCTAGTATTCGCATGTTGAGAATTGAGCGTACCATTTTTGATGCGGCAGATGGAATCGTGAAACTGGTGAGGTTGTCAGACTCGGCCAATTCTGGATGAATAAGGGCAAGAATGACATGCTGTTCGGGTAACCTCGGCTTTTAGTAATTATGGAGTGCGCGGCCAGACCCGAACCGCCCCAGCCAGGTCGGTACGTACCGCGAGCGTGCTGTAAGTACTGTACTGTAAGTACTGTAAGTAAGTACATGCAAGTATGCGGAGTAAGTACTTAAGTACTTGCATGTACTCCGTATTACTTGGTCCAGGTTGCTGCTTAGATGGGGCAATATCTGTCTACCGGGGATTACGCTTTATCCATTCGCTCACTTTACGCGTCTGCGGGGAGCCATCTCGACGCGTCTTCGCTCCAAAATTGGTGGCCATGCTTCGCATCCAGAGGCAGGCCATATCGCCAACAACTCCCCCAACGACTTGAATCCGGCACACAGCCGCTGCTCAATCAGCCGGCATGGAGCTGATGGATGGGACAGCCGATACCGTCCATCCGGAAGTGCGAGCTCACATCAACAGCCTCGTTTCTGCGGTGAGAATCCACCTTCCGCTTCGCCGTTGCTCACCCTTTCCCCGCCGCTCTCCTCTAATTCCTCCCAGCTTGGCGGTGTAAGTGCGGAAGATGATGGCGGGTATCAGCTCGGTGACGATGCGCTCGAGGTTCTCCGAGATATCAAGCGCTGGATCCGCTTCTACGATGAGAAGACGAACCGCATGGACGTCGCCCGATGCATCCACGACGCGAATCTCATCGAAGGCGATTTGCTTCCCATTCTCGCCCAATGCCCCGAAAATGCGACCGAGAACCGATTCAAGACGCGCCTGTCGTTGTCGTGCTTCGAGGTCATGGTTCCGTTGACCTGGCCCTTGGAGCGGGACAAGGAACAGATGACAGTCAACCACCATCGCCACATGCCCGTCCTCGAGCTGGCTCAAGTGCAGTACAAGAAAGCCATCATCAATTTCGATGGCGCCCGCATCCTCCACACGGCCATCCGCGCCGCTCTACCGTCCATGGCCATGGCGGCCGGTGACCGCACCGCTCGCGACCAGGGCATCATCAAGCTCGTCTTGTTCTTCCTGCGAAACATGGCCATGATCTCTCCCCCGCCCAATGTCAAGTATGACGATGAAGAATCTCAAATATCAAGATCCGCCACCATCGATGCCTTCTCATATCAAGACGTATTTCTCTTCCTCCTCACGCTCGCCTCCAACATGGGCGAAGAGTTTCGAACCGAGGACACGACCGTGATGGAGATCATCTACCACCTTGTGAAGCGCGTTGAAATTGAAAAGCTCTTCATGAACGAGCAGCAGCTGAACAAAGCGAAAGCGAGCGAGCTCTCGGCCATGATGAACAAGGAATCCGCCATGCTCAACGCGTACAACCGCAGAGGCCCGACGAGACACAACCGATTTGGGACCATGATATGGGTAAAGCGAGACGACGGCAAAATGTCATCACTTTCGGGGCAGGACGCCCTCGCCGATGCGACCGTTCGCAACCAGAAGATGGACTCGAACAAGACCTTCAAACCACCCCGTCGAGCAAGGAAGGAGAACAAGAGCGAGCGAGATTTGGGGCCCGCGGCGAAGCTCAACGCGAGAGCAAACGACCAGCTCAGGTCCTTTGTCGAAGACTTTCTCGATTCCGGCTTCAACCCATTGTTCCAGCACCTCCGCAAAACCATCGACCGCGAGGCACCGCATCTGATGAGCTACCACAGGCGCCAGTACTTCTACCTCGTCGCCTGGTTCCTAGAGGCCGAGCGCGTGAGACGAAAGGCAAGATCTAATGGCAGCCAGGTCAAGAATGACGCCGGCGTTGGCAGTTTCAACCTTGTTGCCGGCGCGTTGAGTCAGGAAATGTTCATCACCCTCAACAGGTCGCTCCACGAGTCCCACGACTTCAAAGACTGGCATGAGTTGGCCGCCGTCATGCGCTGCTTTACCCAGATTCTTCTCACCGTGCAGGAGATGGCTTCCTCGGGAAATGAAGAGGACGAGGAAATCGCAGACAACGTTTTGAGCCGTCTGTTCTACGAAGATGCAACGCACGATGCCATTTCGAACATCATTCGGAGCTACAAGGACCAGGGCTTCGACTACCTGGACGCTGCCACGGAGCTCGTGCACCACTACCTCCGGATCCTCGAGGCCTATTCCAAGCAGAACGTAGACATGCAGGTCCGCTCCCGGAAGCGTACACGCCGGAAGAAACAGGCGCAGCAAGCGGATGGCGAGGGTGCCGATGTCGATGGCCACAACGAGTCCGAGGATGACGTGGCGGGAGCGGAACGAACGTCGAAAGACCGCAAGTTTGACTTTCACAGATTCGCCTCCAAGTTCTCGCCTCAAGGCGTCGTGGACACGTTCGTTTCGTTTACCAAATTCTACCGAGATCTGACCGGTGCCCAGCTGAAACGTGCACATCGATATTTCTATCGTCTCGCATTCAAGCAAAACATGGCCGTCATGCTCTACCGAGTAGATATCATTCAGTTACTCTACAACATGGTCAAGGGACCCCAGCCCCTGGACAAGTCTGGAGGCATGTTCCAGGAATGGGAAGAACTCATCAAGCAGATCCTGCGGAAGTTTTTCAAGAAGCTGGAGGAGCGACCAGAGCTGATGATTGAGATGCTTTTCAGCAAGCTTCAAGGAACCGCACACTTTCTCGAATATGGATATGAGAGGCAGACGGCGGCGTTAAAGGCAAAGGCGAGGCCAGCTGCCGAGCTAGAGTTCAGACATACCGAGGAGCGTGACAGGCAGGTCGCGATTGTCATCGGCGCATTGCTGGACAAGAATGAAAACGACCACATTGGCTGGGTCAAGGGTGTATTGGCAAATGCGGAAAATGAGCGTCGGTCGTGGGCTGCGGCGGAGGAGGCAATGGCCGCCGCAGTCGACGGTTCTCTCGAGGAGCCAGCGGATGAAACGGGAGCGAGAAAGCCCCCGGTATTTGGTACGTCCTCGACCGTCGAAGCTCCGAACTCTTTCCTCGTGCTAACGTGAACAGTCGTCCGCCCCGACAACGCCGTTCGAGGTTCCGCCATGTTCAAGAACTCGTATCTCCGCCTGCTCATGACTCTGTGCGGATTTCAGCGACTTGGACCAGCTTCGGAAGAGACGATCGAGTCCCTTTGGGTCGTTCCCGACGACGTCTCTGCAGACAGCTTGAAAGATGCTTTGCATTTCATCAACCAGGCGGAGTTCAGCCCACCGACCTTTGACGACGGCGTTCTCGCTGAGCATCAACTCAAACGCAAGCCTCTACCCCGCAAGAAGGCAGCGTTCGACGACGACGACGAAGAAGACGACGCAGCGGCCGACGATGAGTTCCTCTTCCCCGCCGGAGGCCCCACTGTGCGCAAGGCAATCGACGAGCCGAAAAAGGCCAAGAAGACGAGGCGGAGGCGCTCAAAGGGCAGTGGTGACGAGGCGAACGACGAGGTGCTGGACGAGAGAGCCCGCAAGAGGCGCGAACGCGAACTCGAGAAGGCTCGCAAGATCAAGTCAGCCTTGTATGTTCGCGAAGGTGACGACGATTTCGACTCGGAAGAGGACGAGGCCTTCTTTGCCCGCGAGCGCGCCATCGCCGAGCGTGCTAGAAAGGCCGCCCAGTCCGCCATGACCGACGCCGAAGTCGCACCAAAGAAGCGGAAGTCGGAGGCTCTGCTCACAGTTAGCGACGATGACGATGATGACGACGATGACGACGATGACGGCATGATCTTTGCGCAAAAGCTACCGGGGAGCCAAGACGATGCGGAGGGCAGTCAGGCTGGCGACAGCCCTAGCAACATGAGCGAGAGTGAGGGTAGAAAGAGGAGGAGGGTGAGTGTTGGCGACGAAGTGGGCGACGATGACGTCGACATGGAGGCTTCGGCAGCTAAGAGCTCCGAGGTCGATCAGTCCAAGGACGATGGTGATGATGCGCCCGCCGTTACGGCGAGACGGCCGAGGGTCAGGGGCGGCTTCGTCATCGACAGCGATGATGACGAGTAGGTGATGAGCATTGGTTCGGCTGGCGTTTCGGTTGAGCCAAGCGGGTGGCTCTTTTTGCATACACTTTGCATTGTCTTGGCGCATCGCCACGAGGTACATCATCATTCTTCACTCTTCACACATCTTTATTTTAGTCTGTGGATATCGACTTTTGAATTACCATATACCCTTGGTGTATACAAAACTGATGTTGCACACTTGTTGATACAGATTCATGCGTCTAAGCAGCTCGCAAACAGGCAATGCACAGGGATGAAACGGAGGGTCTGGTTAGTCATGACGCCGTCGAGTCGGGCCTTGCGACGCTCGGCCGCGACCTCATCGCCCCAGTCTGACAGCTCTGCGCCTGCCCCAGCTCCGCTGCGTCCAGTTGGCTTGTAAAGGACCTTTCGCCGGCGGCAAATATATTATCGCTCCCATCATTTATTTCGGGCGACTCACGGCTCGACGGCGGACCGCTCGACGCAACAGTCTCGTCGCCGCTGCTGACGTCACTCGCACCACACCAGGCACCGCCGATGCCTTCCATGATAAACTCGGAGGCAGTTGGTGCATCGAGCGCGGCCAGCTCCTTGGCGCTGAAAATGCGTGGCAGCAACAGCGCGCGGACGGGAATCAGAGCAAGAATGAAGACGGGGAAGCCGACGGCGGCGACGGTCTGGGTGATGGCAAAAGTAGCGCCGAAGCCGACGAGCTCGACGGCGACAAAGAGCCAGACGGCAGAGCGGCGCTCCACGGCTTTGAGGGGATGCTTTGCCGGCGTGAGGCTCCGATCGCGGGCAAGAAACACGAGCTTGGCTGTTATGCCATTGGCTTCTAGCGCCTGCAGGCCCATGACGAAGAATAGCCCTGCAAGGACGCCTTGCGGGATGAGATGCAGCACGACGAGCAGCGGGCCCGTCATGGTGGCGAGGGTAAGAAGGCCCTGGGAAAGGTTCGAGACGCGCTGCTCAACAACGTGAGAGACTTCCAGCGCGTGCTTGGGCTTTTCGTCGGCATCATGGTCACCCGAAAGCTTGGCAGGCTTGGTCACGCAGAGGGATTCCGTGTGGAAAGGTGCCTGCGGGATGAGGCCGTTTGGAAATGGCAGTCCGAGAATGCCAGCAACGCCGGTGGTAAGACCGAGGAGAAAGATGTCCCAGTGAAATCCGGCGGGTTTGCGTAGGGGGAACTCACTTCCCTGGGCGATGAGGGATGACACTAGGCGGTGTCAGCTTCGCGTATTCAAGCGACAGGGCACAAGTAGCGGTCAATACCATTGTGATCAAACCAGAATAAAATTGTCAGCAGTATGGCGAACGGCAGCGCAGTGAAGACATTGCCAACACTCAAGTCCCAAAAGCTCACAAGCCAGTCCCTCCCACTTGTGGGCATGAAGGCAACGCCGGTCGGTAGACGCTCCAACTCGACCTGATCCATGCGGCCGATGTGGACGAAGCCGGTGAAGAAAACGAGCGTCAGAGGCGTACCGTAGTCTTTCAGGAAGACACGAATAGGGTGGCGGAAGAGGCTTCCGCCGCCGAGCAGGCCGCACAAGTAGGCAACCATGAGGACCAAAAGGGCGACGAGAGTGGAGAGATAGAAGGGAGCATTACTGCCGAGACGGTCGAGCACTTGAATGCCCTTTTGGAGGTAGATGAAGGCGACATAGAAACCAAAGATGTCGCAGGGGAATCGCGTAACCCAGCGGAGCCAGTTGCAGGAGTTGGTGGCGGCGAGGATCCAGTGCAGAATCAAGGCCCAACTGGCACGATGATGACATTAGCGCCCTGCGGATTTTTCGGGCGAGGAATGCGGGACGGGCAAGGCAACTCACATGCCGATCCAGGCCATGAAGGCGATATAATTTACGCCCGTACCATTCATGATGTCGTATACGGTGCTGGAGGGGTCAGCGGACGACCAGGAAGAAATGGCAGGGAGGTCAACTGTTGAGGGGAGACCAACTAGTTGAAGACAGTGATGGGACCTGGTGCTTCCATTCAGCACTCGTCGCTTTTCCACTGGACGGGGCACATACGTACCGGTGACACCAACAATGACCAGAGGCTGGGCGGCAAAGAGCGAGAAGACAACGGCGCCGAGGACGGAGGCCAGCAGGACTTCATTGACGCCGTAGTTTGAGCCCGTCTTTTGGAACATGTCGAGCGAGAAGGCAAGGGCGGGCAAGATGCTTCGCCGGTCAAGTCAGCCGTTCCTCTCCGCAATCGATACAAAGACCCAAGGGCAGGAGACGGGAGAGAGAGAGAGAGGTGGGAGAGGGCATACTTGGCAAAGTACATGTACACCGTCGCCGGCACGACGCGATAATCCCACGCATCGAGCCAGTCGCTCGCATAGTAGGGCGCTCTCCTCCGCACGTCATTCACCATGCCCCGAAAGAGATGGATCCTCCACCAGGCCTCCCTTTTGAGTCGTCGAGGCTCCGTACCCTCCGCCGTCGGGGATGGGGTTGACGTTGGTGCTGGCACCGGCGGCGGCAGGACGGCCCCCGTGGCCGACACGTTGAGAGATGTCATGATGCCATATGGGTAGGGGTTCGCTTGGCGGGCTGAGATGGCCGTGACAAAGCCAAAGTACTAAGAAGGACAAAAATGAGCGAAAGGGTTCATCATGAGTGTGCCTGTGCAGAGCAGCAGTGATGAGGAACGACGAACGGTTCAGGTTCCAGTTGGCCACGCTGCCGAAGTGCCCGATCTTGGCAAGCGGCCATCGCGTTCCCGGCACTCACTGGAGACACTCCCAGCGGATCAAGTGGGGGGAGAGGGTCCAGTTCCTGGCGGTGGTCAACAAGTTCATACTGTAAGTAGGCACGCGGTGAGATTGCCAACACCGAAGCGTTTGAGCATTGGTCGTGATGGCAAAACCTTGCGTGGAAGTTCAGCAAGAAACGGTGATCAGGTGGGCTCGCCCACGAAGGTCATTCACGCCTTCCTTCCGACTTGCTGGTAATTATCGATCGAACCAAAGCAAGCCGGGAGCACAAGTAAGTACAGCATGCGCCTATTTCCGTACTTGGGTACTTGGAGTAACCTTAGTAAGTACTGAGGAAGTACGGAGTATTAAAGTGAACTTGCATTGTACAGTACGGAGTAACATGTACTGTAGTTGTACAACTACGAGCTACTGCAAGTATTATTACATGTATTTACAGACAACTACTTACTGAAGTACTTACAGTACTCCGAAGAGCCAGCCGCTATAATAACTTATCAACCCAGTGCTGCATGGGCGTCCAAGACATTAGTAATCACCTGGGGTTGTGCATATCAGTAATACAGCACACACACACAATACATACTGTAGGTACCTAGTAATACTGTCTGTACTTACAGCACAGTACGTACTTACTTGTACTTGCACATCACACCTCGCCTCAGTGCCGACTTGCTGTCCTGGAAGTATCTCCTTGTGCTCTGTCGGTTCCAAGACTATTTTTACCACGATCCGTAAGTTCTTCCCGAGGACATTCGGATTCCCAGTGGCGGTGCATGAAAAGGAGAATGATGCGCCATGTTCTTGTCACCGACATGCTTCGATTACGGGCATATCAAGAGACGACCGCTCATTGCCTGGGTCTTCACTCCACCCGTTGATATCAAGTCACACCTTCTTGGAGGCATCTGCCGGTACGTTGCCTACGCTGGAGCGCGGGGACAGCGTACGATCTTGTCGAGTCCAAAAAAAAAAGGGCCGTCGATGGCTTTGATAACCTTGCGCCGAAGACGCTCGTGGCGAAATGCTTCCTCAAGCCACGCTGCTGCAACGGGATGGATGGTGGTGAAAAGGGTGATGCTTTGGAGCTTCCTATCCATGTCGGCGGAAAACAAAACCGGGCTACTCGCCGTCTTCGCTCATCTCCATCATGCTTTCGACCCTTTCCTCGTCGTCCAGCAGCGTCCGGCGCCTCGCGACCCTCCCCTTGCCCTTGTCCATGACCATGGTCCGGCCGGGCCGGCCGCCGTGCAGCCTCTCGGCGGCGTCGACCTTCCGCTGCTCGAGGTGCTGCTCGAACTCGGCGAGGTCGTCGGCCTCGTCCTCGGCGGCGCCGTCCACGAGGACCGTCTCCTCGAGCGCCTTGTTGAGGAGCTCGGTGGCGATGCTGTCCTGCGGGTTGATGGCGAGGGCCTGGTGCAGGACCGCCACCGCCTCCTCGGGCCTGTTCTGCTCCATCAGGATGAGGCCCTTGGCGCTGAATATCGAGGCGTCCTTGCCGCCGAGGCGCAGGACCTCGTCGAACTCGGCGAGGGCGCGGTTGAAGTGGCGCAGGCGTCGGAAGGCGTGGCCGAGATTCGTCCGGGCCGACAGCCAGGCCGACGGCTCGCTCTCGATCTCGTCGGCGATCTTGAGGGCGGCGGTGAAATACTGAACGGCCTCCTTCGGCTTGTCCTGGTGGTACTTGACGACGCCCATCTCGTTGAGCAGCAGCGGGTCCGTCTTGCAGAGGCCGTAGGCCGTCTTGAGGAACTCCTCGGCCAGCGTCATGTTGTTCAGCGCGTGGTTCTGCATCCCGAGGAAGACCTGGGGGAGGTGGGTCCCCATGAAGAGCCGGGCGGCGGTCGAGTAGGCCGAGATGGCCTGGTCGTGCTCGCCCTCGGCGGCGAAGGTGTGGGCGAAGCCGATCCAGGCGGGCCCGAAGTGGGCGTCCATCATGCTCGCCTTGCTAAAGTACCGGCGCGCCTCGGCGATCTTGTCGATGGCGAAGTAGTAGATGCCGACGGCGAGCCAGGTGGACGGCTCGTCGGGGTGGCTGTCGGCGAGGTCGTGGGCGACGAGGAAGAGCAGGTTCTTCATCCGCAGCTCGTAGAGGCAGGCGAGGTGGACGGGGTATATGCCAAAGTTGTACTTGTCGTTGCGGAGGATGGCGTTGGTCAGCGTCAGCGTGTCGCGGTACCGGCACTGGGTGTAGAGCAGGTCGGCGCGCGCGAGCTCGAGGTCGGGGTTCGAGGCCAGCCGGTAGTGGGTCGAGAGCGAGCCGTAGGCCGTCTCGAACGCGGCCGGGTTGCGGTACTTGGAGAGCCGGGTGGTGTAGAGCATCTTGGCAAAGTCGGCAGCCTCCTGAGATGCCGAGGCGTCGTCCGAGACGGTGATGGAGTCGAAGTCGAGGCTTTCGAGAAACTGCCACTCCTCGTCGGGCGACAGCAGCGCGTTCTTCATGAGCTGCTGGAAGGCCTCGAAGCAGCGGACGTCGATGCGGACCGCGTCCTTGTAGCACTCCTTGGCCCTGTCGAAGGCGTTTTGCTTCGCGTAGCAGATGCCGCGGAGGAAGCACATGGCGGCCTCGAACCTGCGCGTCGCCGTCTCGTCCTCGTCCGAGCCGTCCCGCCGCCGGCCGTGCCGCGACTGGGCCTTGCGCTTGTTGCTCGGGCCGTTGGAGATGAGGTGCGTCGGGTTCCGCTCGCCGAGCACCGACAGCGCCTCCTCGAACCGGTTCTGCTTGATGAGACAGTGGCCGGCGAGGTATCGGCAGGACGGGTTTCGCGCCACGAGATTCTGCTTGGCGAGGAAGGCCTGCGCGCGCGTGTAGTTGCCCGTGGCGAAGTGCACCTGGGCGAGCCAGAAGGCGTCCTGGTCATCGTCTGATGCACGACACGTCAGCAACCCTTTGCTTGGCCTTGTGCTCGCGCCGAGTCCGAGCCGGCGTGGAGCGGGAGAGCGCGGGGCAGCGCGGGGAGCATGGGGAGCATGGGGAGCACGGGGAGCATGGGGAGCGTCGGGAGCGTGGAAGCATGGGGAGCAAGGGGGGCAAGGGGAGCGCGGGGAGCGCGGAACGGCGGTGACGGACTTGTCAATGCGAGCAGCTTGTCGCCGATGAAAATGGCCGACTCGTACTGCGCTTTGTTGAGGGCGTCCTGCCTCCATTCCCTCAAGAACTTTTCCATCGTGTGCGTTGTGGCATCGACGACGCATGGAGGACGACGATGGAGGAGACGGCGGTAAGGAAAATAGCAGAACGAGAAGGGTAGAGGAGAGGAGGTGCGTGTATGCGGCGATTAGTCGGATATGGTGGTTCCCATTGCGATGTGGCGACGATGTGTCGATGCCGTTGATGCCGTTGACGCGATCAATAATGGGTGGCGAGGGGGCCATGGCAAGTACTTGCTTGCCGTCGATGAACTATTAACTACTAACCTTACTTGTACTCCGTACTCCGTACAGTATTGGTATTTACTTGCAAGACTCCTCCCTAACCCACGGTACGACAACTGAAGGAATTACAAGCAGGTACTTGTAACTGTGCTTAACGCGGCGCCATAGCTAGTGCATGCAAGTCAGGTATTGAATGTTACAGTACTGTACAACAGTACGGGTAGGAGCCGCCGCAGATAGGCGGGCGCTTCTTCCTTGCTGGGCGGTGACTCGACCGCGACAAAGAGATACGAGTCGATATGGAGTACATGAATTTTATGGATAAAGTGAAAGGATTACTTGCATCGAATTCTCGGGCCAGTCCATGAAATCTCACATCACTGGGTCATTTGCCTCACCGTCGACGTTGGCTTTTTTTGGCCGTCTTTTGGCCTTTGCATCGACCGGCACGGTTGAGACATTCGTGAACCAACCCATAAGCCCGATATCGGTATTATTATATCAAGTAACGGCTGAAACAGAAGATGACGGTAGAGCTCTGCAACAAACCAGCCGGCCACTCCAGTGTCAGAACTCTTTGAGTTTGGATTCTTCTGTTGTCAGACCTTGGCAAGCCAAACTCAACCACCACCGAGGATAGGGAGATTGTTGCACCAAACCAGCCACAAAAAGTGGGCGCCACAGTCAATGTGGACTTGGTAGGTGCTATAATTATGCGATAGAGATAGATGTATCGTTGACAGCTAAACCCACAGCTGTATCCAGCCGCCAGTACGGAGTACAGGGTAGGGCATCGCGGTGAAGCGACATTCAATGGCAAGGCTGCGACGACAGCCATGCCGAGCAGGACTTTGGTTCACGCCATTCTCGTCTACCATGTGCATAAATACGGCAAGTTTCAAGTCGACTTTGCCTACTCCATACTCGGCAAGACATTCAGCGGCATTGTCGTCTCTCGTCGCTACAGAGTACAACCCTCCTACCGTTCGACCCAACTTTGTACAGATTGCTACTTGCGTG
Organism: Drechmeria coniospora; assembly: GCF_001625195.1. NCBI lineage: Eukaryota > Fungi > Ascomycota > Sordariomycetes > Hypocreales > Ophiocordycipitaceae > Drechmeria > Drechmeria coniospora. Next base: position 9,850,429 of record NC_054389.1, on the reverse strand, counting down.
GATCCTCACGGTCCACACTCCAAATTTATTTCATTCAAAAACCTAACCCCCAACTTCAGTCGGAGGTATGTAGGGACCACCCCACAGTCACGAACCTGTCGAATCGACGTATCGCGGCTGGTAGGAAAGGCAGGCACAGTTCTTCTGGGGGGCCGGGAACGGAAGGAAACCCACAGGGAGTGAGAGTGACCCTCAGCAAGCCGCTTGCGCGGAGCCACCGTAATAAGATATTATTAAAACACTTGACGGTGTAGAAATAACCCTTACTGATGATGAAGAAGAAAGAAAAAGAAGAGGAAGTCGCTTTCGGGTTGAAGAAATTTATACCACGGCGGAACGGAGAGGATCGCTAGAGCAATTTGGGACTAGCGTATCTGGGCTGTTCGGCCCAAGCGTTTATCCGGGCAAGGTCCTGACATCAAAAAACACCAAAAACACATGTAGTAGGTACGCGTATTTCAACGAACTTTCCACTCTATCATAGTACGGGTACTTGGTAAGTGAAGGTGTACCACCACTCCGCACTTGGTACATATATTACTTCATTGCTTCCAGAAGTTTCTACTAGACCTGGGTGTAGTTGTACGTACGTACTGCACTATTTAGGGCTTACAAGCAAGACTGTAGTCAACACGTTCGATCGTAGTGGTTGTATGCACGGAACATCCATGCGCGACACCATACACGACGGAGAATAAAGCGGATGAAATTGCGACTAGGATTGCCGTGTCCACCCAATCCTTTTTTGCAAGTTCCATCGCGCGCCTGCTCCATCATGCATCGGCTGATGGCAGGTGCTCAGCGGGCTTGTCCAATTGCATGCGAGTTGAGATAATTATCGCATCACTGGCTACAGAGTAGTGCTGTGATAATGATTGACTCGTGCCCGTACGCCTGTGGACCAACGCAGTAAGCTTCTTCTGCGCTCAACGGTTCCCAAATACCTTGGTACTAATCCTAGGGCGGATCCATGTACGGCGTACCTGCGTATCGTATCAACGCACAACGCACGCCTACAAAACTCAATTCGTCGCCTCGAACCTCAACCTTGCTGCCTGGATTTTAATGGCCCGCTGTGGGCTGCGCGTGTACTGTAATTGCCGTCATCGTCGCCACCAGGAATCGGCTATGAGATTTGGCTCCCGTGACTATGCATGTATTTGAGGTACAGTGCTGTAGTCCCCGCAATGACTTCGCGATAACTTTCGGCTAGGTTCCCTCTCAGCAGCCGCGGAGTTGCATCGATCGTGCCTGGCGCTGTTGTCGATGGTCGCGAAGAAGCTGCCTGAGCTGACCATGATGGTTTTGAAGTACTCGTCACGGAAGATTTGATAGCTGACGCTGACTAGCGCGACCGATATCAGAACGCGTTCCATTGTTTGTACTGTACGGAGTACTCCGTACAGGGTACCATTAAGTACACTCAGAATACCCAAGTGCCGTTTTACTACAAGCAGTTAGGCTACAATCGATTAGGCGCTCTTTACGGAGTAATGTGGGAAATTGTACGGAGTACGGAGTACTGTAACTAAGTACTTAAGTAAGTACGGATTAGTTCCAAGGCTAATGTCCCCACTATAAGTACAAGTAAGTACATGTACTTAATGCTTGTAAGTAAGTACTGCGTACTGCGTACTGCGTACTGCGTACGGAGTACCGTAGATGTAAGTAGTTGTACGGAGAACTTAAGTAAGTCCATACTACTCCGTACAGTGCAGTATAAATGGAGCAGCTTTTATGGGGCATAAAGAACGGCGTGAATACTACGGAGTACAACTGTTTACTTACTCCGTACGGAGTACAGCAGTATGCATTGATACAAGTGCCTACATACTTAGGTGTAAGTACACATTTATTGTTCCATTACTGTACAAGCATGCGCGTGCCCTAATAAGGAGTAAGTTCTAGGTACTCTATAACGGAGTAGTGCGGTGGTGTTCGGCTAGCGGGGCCACTCTGGTATAGTCGGTGAGCCATCTCGGCATAGAATGATTGAGCCTCGAAACGATTCAGTAAGCTCGGACGCAATAATTATCAAGTTCTTGTACTTAAGTACAAGTGACACTAGTCAAGTGCCCAACTTGTACTCCGTAATTACAAGATGTTCGTTGTGTTGTTACGTTGTACACCACACTTGTACAACGACAACATCGCTTGCTTGCTACCAACATTTTTCATCGTATATACATGTGCGACCTCAGAGATTGAAGATGCCAACATGGACAATGGCATCCTTGCTATTGAAAGTCTGCGAGTACGAATATCACTGCTTCCAAGTGACTCCACTGGCCCGTCGCTGGCCCGCCTCACCGGGAGCATGACCTCATGCGCACCCCGACACCTGAACACCGGCACGCGGGTGTAGGTGGGTTGGTGCGCGAGTGCTGCCCCTGGCTTCTACTTTGCTTAGCTGAGAGTGCTTCCTTATGCAAAGGTGAATACCCATTGTACTCGTGCATGGCCCTTACTCGTGTGCAGTGCTCTGTGTGTCAGGCATCATCTCCTACCAGCTTGTGCATCCCTACGCTTGCTTAAATGCAGCGGCCGTCGTCCATCTTCCTCCGCCGCGAGCAGTCGGCTTCTTGCATCCTTCAGTGTCTTCGTCGGTCCAAAGCGAGAGCACCATATTGATAGTGGTGAGACGACGCGTCAGAACGCAGACATGGTCCTCCTATCACTGATACTGTCGCTGGCCACCTCCGCCTTGGCCGCGCTGCCCACGGTCAAGGGGCGCTGTGTCGAAGCCGTGGCCGGTGCCTTTCTTTTCGAGCTCAACGATGGATACGTGAGTCCCAAGGCTCCAACCACGTCCGGGCCGTGGCGCTGACTTCTTCTCCAGGGCCAAGATGCCCTCGATAAATTCATCGGCGTCGTTGGAACGAAGCGTACGGGCCTCAACTACAAGCTCTTCAAGGCCATTTCCATCCAGATGAAGGACACGAAAAATGCCGACAGAATGGCGGCTATCGTTGCCCAAGATGCTGCCGTGAAGGATTTCTACCCCGTGTGCCGATATCGGCGAGCCGAGCAAAAGGATGCGTGGTCCGATGTTGGCCCTACGGCGGCGCACTTGACTGACATGCAGAAGCGTGCGCCGGGAAGCAAGAGTGAGAATGTCTACCCCCCCCCACGTCATGACCCAGGTAGATATTATGCATCGCATGGGGTATACCGGTCAAGGTGTCAGGATAGCCATGGTCGATTCTGGTGTACGTCATTCCACCTATGCCCTCTCCCGTCTCCAAGCATACCTGGTACGGCACCGGCAGTGCTAATGATGGTCATAGGCGAACTTTACCCACCAGGATCTTGGCGGCTGCTACGGCCTGGGCTGTCGAATTGCTTTCGGACGCGACATGGTCGGCAACTTTACCGGTACTGGCGTACCCAAACCTAGTGACGACCCCCCAATGGACGACGCCTACAGCCACGGTACCCATATTGCCGGCATTCTCATCGCCCAGCCTAATCATCTCGGCTTTGTCGGAGTTGTTCCGGACGCTACCCTAGGGGTATACAGCGTAACCGGCCCTTCCGGCATCTCCGGTGGTACCGAGACTTATATTGCGGCTTTCCTTCAAGCCTACGAAGATGATGCTGACGTCATCACCTCTTCCTCCGGTGCCCCTGGCGCTTGGCCCGAGGATCCTTGGGCCATCGTTACCGGACGAATCGTCGAGGCGGGCGTCCCTTGTATCGTCGCAGCCGGCAACGATGGTTCAGCGGGCCTTTTCTATCCCGATAAGCCTGGAAACGGAAAAGGGGTAGTTTCGGCTGCCATATTTCAAAATACTGTCATACCTCAAATCCGGTACAAGGTCAAGTATAGTATCGGAAGCGGCGAGGATGTCGACTTTGGCTATATGCCTGGTGACCCTTACAATTGGGATGGCGTTACGCTAGACGTCTACGCAACGAGCACCGATATGACAGTCGAGGGTGATGCCTGCAGCAAGCTGCCAGAGGATACCCCTGACTTGAGTGAGAAGATTGTCCTTATCCGCTACAGCACTTGCTGCGCCAACATTCTAGCTACCAACGCTGTGGCCAAGGGGGCAAAGTATATAATTCTATACGATGTCAAGCCTTCGGTAACCCTGGACCTGAATGACGTTCCTGGAGTCCTCGCTTGTGCAATGGCACCTCGAGAAACTGTCAAAATTTGGATCGAGGCTATAAATTCGGGCAAGAAGGTGACTCTGAAGATGGCTAGCCATGAAAAGACGACTTCCTACGTGGAAAACCTGCCGAATATTGCCAACGGCGGTGCGCTTGCTACCATGACTTCTTGGGGTCCTTCTGCAGAGATGGAGCTTGAGCCGCAATTCGGGGCTCCTGGTGGTCACATCCTCTCAACAAACACCCTGGGTCGCTATTCTGTTCGTTCCGGAACGTCCTTTTCGGCCCCCCTCATCGCCGGCATCATTGCGCTCATCGGCCAAGTTCGCGGCACTTTCGACCCAATTCTGATGAATAATCTGCTTTCGTCGACGGCCAAGGCCCAGCTCTTCAACGACGGGGAAAAGTTCTACGACTACCTTGCGCCGCCGGTCCAGCAGGGAAGTGGTCTCGTTCAGGCATACGACGCGGCCTTTACCACCACCCTGCTCGAGCCCGCCTCTCTGTCGTTCAACGATACCGACAATTTCGTCAGATCGCTGAACATTACCATCCGGAACAAGAGCGACAGGCAAGTTACCTATAACATCTCTCACGTGCCCACCGTTACCATGTATACCCTCGACCCAAGATCGAACAAGGTTGCTGGCTTCCCCAGCGAAGCTGTCCGGGCGGCGGCAAGGATTCAGTTCAGCCAGGACACCGTCACGATAGGCCCTGGCCATACCGCCATCGTAGAAGTCCGGCCCACGGCTCCATCTGGTCTTGATGCGAAGCGTCTGGCCCTGTGGTCGGGCTGGGTTACGGTAAACGGTACCGACAATACGGATCTGTCCGTACCCTACATTGGCCTTGACGGGTCGCTCAAGAACACGACCGTTCTGGCGCGTGACGACACCTGGATTGCGCGCTCCAACGATGCGAAAAGAGCAACCGTCCCGGCCGATACGGTGTTTACCGTTCCGGGACCGCATCAGATTACCACGGGAGCGGTGATGCCGGCCCTGATTGCCAATCTAACCATCGGGACGTCCTTGCTATCGGCGGATATTTTCCCTCTTAGGAATGATACTAACCAACCTTACCACGGCGCACTCGGGCGCCAGACCTATCGGTCAACCGTACGGCTTCCCTAAGCAGTATCGTACCCATACGTTGGAAGTGAAGCACGATTGGGACGGCCGACTCAATTCGGGAGAATACGCGCCAGAGGGTCGGTATAAGCTTGTCGTCCGCGCACTGCGCATCTTTGGAAACGGTGCGAACAAGGCCGACTGGGATGTTAGCGAGACGGCACCGTTCCACATCAAGTATCGGAAGGGGTCATGACGCACTGGAAGGCAACGAGGAGGCATCCGTGGGATTCATGTTCTCAGCAGGTCGATTGTACGTTGGACCTACGCTTTCAAGTATATACCATCATTCACATATATTCTCGGACGAGGACACTCGAAACGAGACAACCGCCTTTCCGCTGCACTATCGGCCCGACCAAAGGCATGGTGTGGGCTTGGGGATTCGCGAAGCATATGAGTGTTGACGAATAATACCATGGCGACGCCGGCTTTGTAGGTTGCTCTCCCTTGTTGCGACAAACAGTAGACGTGGAATAGTAGCCCGAGAATATGCACTGCAGACGGAGCACAAGGTTTCTGCGTAGGCGCTAAACGCGAATATTCGATACTCGTCCCCTGGAATGCACAGGGCAAACCGAACTGGCATATCTGGACTCCGTACTTGACAACATTAGAGGACGCGAGTGTCATGGCGAAAAGAAAAGGCGCCAAGAGGAGATTGTACAGTACGTAAGGAATGGCTTGATCCAAATATATTGAGGTCCAGGTCCGGCCTTCTAGTCCTGTACGCAACGTCCAACCTATTTATGTAGCCAAAGGGGGGGGAGGTGCACTGATGTGTGAGCCTGTCCGGCGTCGAAAGACGACGTGACGATAATGTGTACAATGTGAACAAACCTATACAGCATGAAGCAAATCCCTCAATCCGATCGCTCGCCGCCATCCCCTGTTCTTTTATCCTCTTCTCCCTCCACCTAGACAGTGTACAAATCGAAGGCGACATGTCGAATACACAAAATACAGGCGACGCACACGCGCACGTCAGCAAACTCGTCATCCATCACACATTCTCCGAGTCGCCGCGCTGGAGCAGTGGTCGGTTGTCCCACGGCTCATCCTCCGAGTATCCCTCCTCGTCCTCGACGGGCGACTCGTCGTAGTCAGCTTGCTCCTCCTGGTCCTCGGTCTTGTAGATGAAATACTGGACAAAGACGGCCAGGTCCATGAGCAGGGTGACCAAGCTCCCCGTCAGCCAGCTCAGGTTGACGAGGATGTAGCGGCCGTAGATTCGACCGCCTTCGCCCGGTTCGCAAGTGCGGCCCGCACACTTTGGGTCGTAGGCGAAGATGGAAAGAACGTAGGTGAGGTTGCCGAGGCAGGCGAAGAGGAAGAAGAGCATGCTCAAGCCCTCGGTCGTCTTGCGGCGCCAGTTCAGGATCAGCTGGGGCAGGCGGGAGGCGATGTAGGCGACGGTGCACAGGTACCCAAACACCTGACCCAGGAGGTTGAACTCGAGCCTGTCGTTGCCGCCGTCGTCGGGACCGTCGTGGCCGGCCGTCGCCCTTTCGCCGAGGAACCAGCCGAGGACGCCGGCGCCGCAGACCATGACGACGACGACGAGGTTCCAGCCGGCCGCCTGCCACGCCGTCGGCGGCGCCCGCCGTGTCGATGTTTCGGATACGTGCGGGACGGCGGGTGAGAGGGCCGCCCAATCGGATCCCCGCCGCTCCCTCGGCCGCTCGCCGCCGTGCGGGAGCAGCGACGTTCGCTCGTCCTGCCCCTCGACCGTCGCCGGTGCGGGCTTCGGCCTCGTCGTCGGCTCGTCACGCCAGGTGAAGCCGCGGTAGTAGAAGCATTGGCAGAGGAGGACGATGTCGGCTATCGTGTAGTAGACGGCAAGAATGATCTGTCGCCGTGTCGCGACCGGGTCAGCGACGGAGCGGCTCGTTTCGGTAAGGAATGCAGGGGGGGGGGGGGGGGGGGCGGCGAACCATGGTGGGGAGCACTCCCTGCAGGACGGCGCCCAAAATATTAAAGACATCGCCGAGAAGCCAGATGATGATGAACTGTATCGACAGGCCGTTGGCGTTGCCTTGCTGGAACTGCTGGATGATCTGGGGCGAGAAGACGACGACTGGGCAGAGGCGTTAGCATCTCGACGACGACCCGTCGTGCTCTCCAAGGCGAGGACGGACCCCAGCATGCGATCGATATCGAACTAGGTCATCATGGTGAGCTGCACTGCCCGACCGAGAGGGTGACGCGGGAAGCATACCCGCATATCCCCGAGATGGCCTCGACGTCGAGGTGGAGGGTGCCTGTTGGAGGAGCCATGGCCCGGCCGTTGTCGCCGCCGTTTGCTCAACGAATCGTCCACCTCGACCCGTCGTGTCGGCGTCGATGTCCGCTCTCCCGGTTGCCGACGAAACGCCCAGGTTCAGAGGAAGAAAGCAAACGTAGTCGGTTTCATCCTCCCATGACCAAAAAAACGAGGGGAGAAGAACGAGCCGGTCGAAGGAGCCGAGGACCGAACGGGATGGTGCGAGTCACCCGAAGACTTTTTATGGATGCGTTCGCCGACGACATTGAACCCCCCGAGGCCCGCTTTACAGGGAGAGATTTCCTAAACCGGCTCCAGAATGTACCGATACTTGCGGCATGACCGCTTGCTGGTGCGGCAAGTACATGCAGCGGCGTACCTGTACTTGCACTTGCACGAGTATGGACTGGGCCGAACGGAAAATGCGGGGGACCTGGCAGAGAGCTAGTGCTGGTTAGAGAACCAGGTTACCAAAGCAAATACAGCACAGTACAGGTAATAACAGTACAGTACAGTACAGTACATTACAGTACAACTACTAACAGTCCAGCCCAGAACAGCAACCGTACAGTGCAGTCCAACTACAGTCTAGTCCAGTACAACTACAGCACAGCACGTTACACAGCACACTACAACTACAGTACTGTGCAGGACAGGAACAGTGCAGTACAGGACAACTACAGTACACCCAACTAACAGTATTTCTCCGCACCTTAGTACCTGGGAACTACTTGTAAGGTAGATAGATGCTCTATCAAGAATTACTGCAAGTAATAATCCTGTATTTTCACCTACGGAGTGCTCGTCCCTAAATACAACCTGGGGGCTATGCGTATTCCGTACTGCGTACTCGAGTCGAATACACCTACCTAGTAATTACTTGTACTCCGTAGAGTAGCACTACTAGTGCTGTAGGTGGTACTAGGTAGGTAGGTAGCTTGGTGCACAGAGTATTATAGCACACCTGCTTGTGCGGCTCAGAGTACTCTGCACTGGCATTGCACCCACATGTACTCCGTACAGCATCGGTGCTGTCCATGCCAGCAGGTGGGTGTACTGTACGGAGTAGCTGTAGCTGGTGGTACTAGCTGCTGTAGCCTCTTCCTCCCAGTAAGTATTATGTCGGACTCGTACGACCTGTGACCATGCTCGCCACGGATCCTATGGAACATGCCGTTTCGTTCATCACCATCGATTCCTTGGTTTCTCGTCGTGCAAAGTAATGCGGCGCTGGGTGATGCGTCTGACCATCTCGCACAGTGGTGGCGGATGCCGTAGGCGTACGTCGTCATGGTTGGCGCCAGCGGTACAGGATGCCAAGGGCGACGGTAGGCCTCGCTATCGTAGCCATCAGTGGACCGGAATCGCTGGAACCCCATCCGAGGCCGCTTCCTGGCCTGGCCATGACGAAAGCCCTGCACGGCCGTCGCTCATCCATCCGTCCTCCAAACCCCCCTCCATGCCGCCGACGTTGGCCCCCTCTGCTGCCTGCATGTATAGCCACGGCCTGCCCCTTCATCATCTAGCTGCGTAGCTCCCGAGACGAGCGCTGTCTCGGCAAGCATCCATGTCGTCGCCTCCAACGATGCCCGATCACCCGGTGCTGACGCAAGACTCCTCCATGCTCACCCGCCGCTTCGGCAAGGAAGTCATCAACTATTACGCCGGCAGCCGCCTCAACCGCTACTCCTTCCTGCGCTCCGACGCCAAGTTCTTGAGCAACGCGGCCGCCTCGACGTCGGCTTGCTTCCTCGCCCTCAGCAACCTCGCCCCCCTCGTCCTTGACAAGCGCTCTCTCGCCCTCCTCACCTTGGACGATGTCGAACCGCTCATAGGCCGCGTGCTGTTCGCCCAAAGTGATGCTGAAGCCATCGAGCAGTTTGATTCATCCACCAAAACGCCCTTGGTCCTCTTCTTGGGTGCCCTGGACGAAACGGACGCTCCAGAGCTCGAGACGCAGAGCCATGGCATCGTCAGGGCCCGGCCATTCTTCGCCGTCGACGCCACCCCCAGGGAACCCTACGCCGACGCCGCCTCTGCCTTTTTGCGGCAGCAGGAGGTGCTGGGCAGGAAGCTGCAGACCGACTCGAGGAGCATGACGCTCAACGCCGAAGCCGGTGCGTAGTCTCCTCTCCGCCTTGCCTTGGCCACTCGCTTGGGCATGTGCCGCACGTCTAACAGCCGCAGCATCCATCTACGCCCAAGCGAGATCCATGATAGACTGGAACGGCCGCCACCCCTTCTGTGCCGGCTGCGGAAACGCCAACCTCTCCGTCGAGGCCGGCTACAAGCGTGTCTGCCCCCCCACCGATCTCCGGGGCTCCGCCGATGCGGAAACGCGCGGGGACTGCCCGACCCGCCACGGCGTCTCGAACGTGTGCTTCCCGCGTTCCGATCCTACCATGATCGCCGCCGTCGTCTCCGCCGACGGGTCCCGCATTCTGCTCGGCCGCCAGAAACGCTACCCTCCCGACTGGTACAGCGCGCTCGCCGGCTTCCTCGAGCCCGGCGAGTCCGTCGAGGAAGCCGTGAGGAGGGAGGTCTGGGAGGAGGCGGGTGTCAAAGTCGGCCGAGTCGTCGTCCACTCCTCTCAGCCTTGGCCGTACCCGTCGACGCTCATGCTCGGGGCCATAGCCCAGGCGCTGCCGGGTGAGGAGACCATCGCTCTGAATGACAAGGAGCTGGAGGAGGCAAGATGGTTTACCATCGACGAGGTGCGAGATGCTCTGAGGAGAGGCGCAGGCTCCCTCGTCAGTCCGCCGTCAAAGGAACGCAAGGAGGGGCAGTTGCGCGTGCCCCCGCCGCAGGCCATTGCGAACCGGCTGATGACGGCCGTGGTGGACGGCTACATGACCGGCATTCCCAAGATTTGATGATGCGATACATGCGCATGCACCGAAATAGCCGCGTCTATTTGGCGGCAACATGCTTCGACCTCTAGTCCGACCTCTAGTCCGACGTCCGTGGCACCTGCGCCAACCCAGCAAACGTAAACCCTTCCACCTTGGGAGTCGGCAGAGGCTCGACAAGTCCCCGCTCGTATCGCACGAGCCAAACGGCGTCGGCGTTGATGACCGAGAGCGCCTCCCGGACCTCCTTGTTTTCTTCCAGCACCTCCGACAGCAAGAGCAAGATGTCGTCAAACATCCCCTCCTCCACATGCACGTACGAGACAATAGACGTCAGCAGCTTCACCACTGCCTCCCAGACCTTGACTGGCGAGGCGTGGAGCCCGAGACTGCTAGATGACGGGCCACCAAGCTCCCGCGTCGACAACCTGCCTTCCAGGCCGCCCTGTGATCGGATCGGAATCAGCACCTCGCTGCCTCTTCCAGGCGGGGGGTCCGCCTCGAAAGGCCTGCGTCGAGTCGACCTGCTGGACGCTTGCTCCTTGACCTTGCTGCACCAAGCGCCAAGTCCATCCCCCCACTCCGTCCTGAACCTTGAACTCAAGAAATCACCAGCTGCTTGGCACAAACCTGAGAGCGCATGGCATGCTTCGATGGTGATGTAGCTTTCCTGGTCGTAGAGCCTGCCAATCACGACCGGCCAAACGGCATTGACAAGGGGTAAAAAGGCATCCTCATCTCCGGCTAGGATCGACGACGCCGTCGTGAGCAACGCCAGCAGAGATCTCCTCAGCTTTGGCGTCGGGGATGTGAGATAGTGTTGGGTGGACGTCGCTATTCTGAGCAGCAGTTGGTATGTCGGTGAGTTTGGTGGCCTCTCATCGCTTGGTGCACGCTCCGGCTCCTGTGGCACGCCCGTTGCGTCCCCAGCGGCATCGGATGTCCAGGGGGTTTCTGGATGCCCTTGAATACGCTTCTCACCCGCAGCCTCTGCGGCGTCTCGATCCTGTCGCGCCTTGCGCTTGTCCAGGAAATCGAGCAAATCGACAAACTTTCCTTCTGGTGCCTTCTTCTTGTGGTTCGCGGCTGTACGTTCCCGGTCGGTCAGTAGGCCGCGTTCTGCTTCCGACGCTTGATCGACAATCTCTTTCAAGACGGAAAAGAGGCTCTCGACGAAAAAAGTGTAGCCGTGATAGTTATCCAACGCGGCGAATACAGAGTCGACAACGTCGTCGAGGAAGGGTATCAACCGCGACCCCGCTAGGCGGATCATCATCAGAAGCACCTGCATGGATGCCGGAGAAATGTCCAGCGTGTTCAGCCGCAGAGAGACAGAATTGACCATGTAATCGACGTTTTCGACCATCAAATCGGATACACTTGCGTATTGGCACGACCCCGCTATGCTGTTCAATGTCGCCATCGCGTGTTGTTGCAATTGCACCTTCTCGGATCCTAGGTATGTCGCGACGGGGAACAGGACATCTATCAGTTCAGGCCGGAAGGAGAGGCCAGATCTGTGTGCAGCATAGGCGGCAACTTCCATTGAAAGCGCCTCCAAGCGCCAGTCTGCCGAGTCAGAGTCCAAGTGGGAATCCAAAATCTGGATGGCCCATCCGTAGAGATCGTCCAACAATGTCTCCGAGTCTCCCGACCGTTCGGCGAGCGAAAAAGAGGACAGATCCAAGAAGGCTTCGGTTTCCGCCGAGTGTTTCTGTGCGGCCTTGAGCAACTCGAAGCAGAGCCACATGGCGGCTACTTGGTCCTCCGCCGGCGTATCATGAACGTACTCCATCATCATCGCCCCTAGCTTGGCCTTCTGCGTTGCTGAGCCAATGATGCCCATGAGTCCCAACAGTTCGAATCTCAGGCCCTTTTGGCTTTCGCGGGCCAAAATGACCGGTTGGAATGCAGCTTGACCAGGTAGTTCCTGCAACGTGGACCCATCGAGGAGCTGAAGTTGGTTGGAAGGGCTGGATGGATGCGATGCCGACTTCATGATGGCGATGATGCTGTCTCTCAGCGCGCTAGATATGGCGTCTTCAAGAGTTGATGATTCGATCCCAAGGCTCTGCAACAGGCCAACCCCCTTGGACAAGTTGTGTACCGCAACCCGTTTCGAGTCCTCGTCAGCTGCTTGCATTATCCTCGACAAACTTGACATCCAGTTATACACGGTCGTCTTGACATCTTCTCCCAGTTCGGGGTATATGATGGCTAGGTGCCTCAAGCTTGTTTGCGCCGACACGTTGCTGTCATCGCCGCAATCGAGGATGATGGCAGTTTCAACCAGCATGGCCGTGCAGTTCGACAATGTTGCGCGACATTCGTCCAGCAAGGTGATGCAAAGCTTTTCGAGAGCCATCTTGACCGCAGGGGCATCGTGAGTACGAAGCTTCATGGTGGTTGATAGAGCGAGTTTAACTTGATGTACTGTCGCCTTGAGCCATGCTGGGCTAAGAATCTTGTCGCCCTCGATGCTGTTCTGCTCCACGCCTTGATGGCCTAGAATTGACCTCATTCTCATGTCACCCAATACCCGGGTCAAGACCAACCGCGTAGTCTCTAGGCAGCCTGATAGCACGGCTGTCTTGTGCCGTTTCGGCGTGGCAAGAATCTTAGTAAGAGATGACACAGTTCCCGGAAGAAAGCTTGCCAGAGCGTCTTGATCCCTGAGTGCGGCATTCACAGCTTGCAAGGATTTCAGCGCCTCTCCCTGAACCTCGGCGTTGGCGCCGTCAACCGCGCCGTCCAGCATGACGGCGATTCCGTGTCCTAATATAGGAATCGTGTCCTGTTCGGTCAGACCATAAGATGCCGTCGCCGAGGAGGCGATGGTGTCGAACAGGGCTGTCTGGGCGCGAAACGTCTCCAGCACAGTCTCTTCGGGAACATCTCGCTTGTTGCGAGAGTCAGGGGTTCCATCGATGATGAAGATGAGGAGACTCAATATTTGCTGCACCATCTTGGCAGATAGTTGGGATTTCCAACCATGTGTGATGAGAATCTGGAGGCATTTCACACAATTCTCCACCAGCATCATCGGATACTGATCCATCTGGCGAAAGATGTGGTACATGGGAAAGAAGACATACTCGGCCAACTTTTCATCGAGTGCACCGGAGCCAATCCCTGTTTGCTCTTTGAGAATAGCGAGCAGCTGGGTTGTGAGATCGAGCAGTTCTCGAGGAGCCGATGGGGCCTCCGACTGGCGGATGGCCAGTTGGCTTATGCCAACACAACATGGCTTCAGCTGCTAAAGAGTCAGCTCATCCATCTCTAGGTTGATACGAGTCTAAATCGACTTGTACCCTTTGGAACAGCGCATTGCGATCTTGGCTGCGGGGTGGTTTGTCCATGTCCGTCCAAAGGTCGTCACGACAGCCTCGCCTAATACCCAGCTAGCCTCTCTGCGCATGACCTGCCACCGTCTCAAGAAACTCGATGGTGGCAGGAAGCTCAATCTCAACTGGCGCTAAGCCTCGGGGTTTAGAATAGTAGGTAGTAACGGTGGCGATGACGTTGGCGGCATTGCAGTAGTGAAGTCTGCATCCCAAATCATATCCGGTTGATAATCAACGCGTGAGACACCGTGCGCACTGTGCTTGGCCAAGTAGCGCTATACCCCATAATGCAAGTGGCAGGACGCTGCCAGGCGGGCACAGTGGAGAACAGGTGAAGGGCCCAGCACCTGATGCCTATCGAGGGTACAGTGTGTCCTGCAGCTCAACTTCACTGTACGCACCTTCAGTGTCGCACTTGAGATCGGACCTTTCCAGGACGCGCGAATTTGATGCCTAACGTCTGACATTTGGAATCCTGCCGACACCAAGACCTGACTCTCCGGCTTCGAGGAAAGATACCAGGCTGCTTTACCTCTCCACACTGACACTCCTTGAAGGGCGTATCTAGCACAATGGCAAGTGTATGCACCAAGAGTCCTTTTCCAGTGCATGTGCACCCGTTCAAGGTTCCCGGCCAAAGCACGTGCGCATATGAAATGGGAGAGCCGTCCTCTCGGAATGCCCTCATCTTCATCGGCGGCCTTGGGGATGGACCTCATACTACGCCGTACATCAGAACAGTGGCGAGGCATCTGCAATCCGAAGCTTCCAAGGCGCTGTGCTACTCAGTCTTCGAGATTCGCCTGCGAAGTTCATTCATTGGTTTTGGCACTCGCAGCTTGAAGGAAGACGTCGAGGACATCTCCGCTTTTGTCAAGTACCTCCGTGGCATTGGCAAAGAGAAGATTGTCCTCTTTGGCCACTCCACAGGCTGCCAGGTAGGATGAAAGGCTTCTGTCGGTGTCCCGGCACGAAGTCGCAGACAGCTGATGTCTGCAGGATTGCATGGAGTATGCGGACTACACTACGCACCAAAACATTCCAGTAGACGGGTTTATCCTCCAGGCACCAGTCTCGGATCGAGAGTCCATCGAGAATGCGTGCTCGGATTATCATGCCAGCCTTGATGTTGCCAAAAAATGGATAGCCGAGGGCAGAGGAAATGACTGCCTTCCATCAACCGACAAGGTTGTCTGCTTGCTAGGAGCTCCAATCTCCGCATACAGACTGCATTCGTTGTGCGCTCAAGGGTCAGAACAAAGCTCTCAGACGCCGCTCCTTCGTCTCTTGCGTTTGTTCTAACTCGAAAGACAATAGGGGCGACGACGACTATTTCTCCTCAGACCTTGATGACGAGACAGTCTCGCGCTTTTGGAAACGGTTCACGAAGCCAGTGCTGGTGCTGCACTCGGAAAAGGACGAGTATGTCCCGGCGCGTATTAGCCAGGTCATGCTGAACAACAGATATCGCGAAGCAGGCCCTTCCGTGAGCCAGCTGTCTGGCTTGATTCCGGATACCGGCCATACCGTCAAGAGGGAGAAGGCCCGAAATTGGCTCGCCGAGAGAGTCGTGGCGTTTCTCCAGACCTTGAACGGCGAACAAAGTACAGTGTAGACGAACAAAGGGGATGAGGAAGATTGGGCCCACGATGTAGCATCCGCTCATGTCCCACCCACCAGGAAAGGAGGGAGGGACTGGCAGTTTCAAGGCCCATGGCGCCGTTGACGAAATGGATGACCTGGCTCTCCATTATGCTGGCTGACCGTCGATGATGAGTTGCCCTCGACTCGCCGCTCGCTCCTTGGCATTCTGCTAGGTCAACAATTCATTCAGGTCCTCGTACGGCTGCGATTACTATGCACGATGTGCACATTGCATAATGGTCCAGCGGCTGAGAATATATGCGTCTTCAAAACTCGTCTGTTGGTGCCTCCGACCTGCCGACCTGCCGACCTGCCGACATTGGTTCGCTTCGCTCTCCTGGTCCCTCGTTCGTGGAGACTTGGGTTGGACCAATTGCTGGGTTGGGTTGGTGACTCAGCGGGGGGTTCTACTGGTTTCGACGTGGATCGCTGTACTCCGTAGCCTCGTCTGGTGGGGATACGACTGGAGCCCCGAATCGTATCTAGCTGCATTATTTGGCTGCGTTAGCGTTCGCTGACAAAGCGTCACCGCCTTACTCGTACTCTCCATGTACATGCACTACGTACTACTGTACACCTACAACCTCGATCAGCTAGCTTCCGTCCCTGCCTTGTTGCCCGTTCTCGTTTGTTCTGTACTTACTTAAACCGCCGTCGTAGCCTAATTTGCTTCCTATGCACAACGACCATTGTTGATTCCGCTCCGTCATCCTCCCGCCCAGGGCCTCGTCGGTGCTCTCGAGCCACTGCAGCAGCCTGTGTCGCTTCGTAGATGCCTCCTACTTTCGACCGCCGCGCACGAGACCGACGTTTGCCAATTCGCCACCGATCGCCGCCGACGACCCGAAAGCTCGCTCGAGCATGCCGTGAAAACAGGTGAAACACCGCATAGCAGGAGTCAGAACCACAATCGATGGATTCGTTCTCCTATGGCCATCAGCAGCGCCTGCTGAACACCGGCTCCTTCACGGGCCTGCGGCCTCTCCACCAGCTGGGCGCCGGCTACCTTTCGGCTTCGCCGTCGAAACAGCCGTTCTGCGGCAACGAAGAAGGGTGGGGCCCGTTGAGCCCGCACCGTTACGACTTCACCCCTTGCTTCATAGACGTCTGGGTCGCCTCCGTATCCGTCTACGGGCTCGTCTTCGGCCCCGTCGCCATCTGGTGGTTGTTGAAAAGGAAGCAGCAGCTCGAACATGGCACCTCCAAGAATCTTCACTTCTGGATCAAGCAGACGCTCCTCGCGGCACTCATTGCAGACGTCGTCGTCCAGCTGGCGATTCAGATAGTCAATTACCAAAAAATATGGCTTACCGACTTCCGCGTCTGGACCACCCTGCTCACCATCCTCTCCATGGGAGTCATCTTTTCCATACAGTGGATCGAGCACACCAAGTTGAGGCATGCCAACGGGGTGGTGCTCTTCTATTGGCTGCTGCTCATCATCTCTCTTGCTGTCAAGCTGCGCTCCCTCATCTCTCAACAGGTGTACGACACCCATCTGTCGTACTTTGTCACCTACTGCGTCGGCTTCGGACTCGCCATCGTCGAGTTTCTCGTCGAATGGCTCTGGCCGCGCAGCGCCTCCTCGAGCGGCTACGAAGCTATTTTGGAAGATGATGAATGCCCGGCCGAGTATGCCACCGTCTTCTCCAGGCTCACCTTTTCCTGGATGACGCCCCTGATGAGGCACGGCTACAAGGTCTTCCTCACCGAGAACGACCTCTGGAGCTTGGCCAAGTCGGATCAGACGAAGAATACGGGAGAAGCCTTCGAGGATGCCTGGAAGCACGAGCTCAGGAACCGCCCAAACTCGCCATCCCTGTGGCTTGCCCTCTTCAGAGCCTACGGCGGGCCCTACATGTATGCCGCCGTCTTCAAGGTGGGCAACGACATCGCGCAATACCTTCAGCCTCAGCTGCTTCGCGTCCTCATCAGCTTTGTTGCCTCCTACGGCGAAGATATGGTTCCGCAGCCCATCATCAAGGGTGC
This sequence comes from Drechmeria coniospora, assembly GCF_001625195.1. Taxonomy (NCBI): domain Eukaryota; kingdom Fungi; phylum Ascomycota; class Sordariomycetes; order Hypocreales; family Ophiocordycipitaceae; genus Drechmeria; species Drechmeria coniospora. The sequence continues at coordinate 9,833,088 of NC_054389.1, read as the reverse complement.
CTCGATTGCCCTGGCCATGTTTGCTTGCGCCGTTTTCCAGACCACCATGGTCGTAAGTAGTCCCATGCGGTGCGTGCTGACGCTCAGTAGCTGACCACCCGACAGCATCAATACTTTCAGCTCACCTTCGAGACGGGAATGCGCATCAAGGGTGGCCTTGGTTCCACAATCTACCGCAAGTCGATGCGCCTATCCAACGAAGGAAGGTCCTCCAAGTCGACCGGTGACATTGTCAACTATATGGCTGTCGATGCCCAGCGCCTTCAAGACCTTACCCAGTTTGCTCAGCAGGCTTGGTCGGCTCCCTTTCAGATCATCATTTGCATGGTTTCGCTGTACAACCTTGTCGGATGGTCCATGATGGCTGGCATCGTCGTCATGATTGTCATGATGCCCGTTCAGGGATTCGTCGCGAAGATCATGAAGAACCTGCAAAAGGATCAGATGAAGAACAAGGATGCCAGAAGCAGGCTGATCAACGAGATCATCACCAACATGAAGAGCATCAAGCTCTTTGCCTGGGGCTCGGCCTTTATGAACAAGCTGAACTTTGTCCGGAACGAGCAGGAGCTCAAGAACCTGCGGAGAATCGGTGCGACCCAAGCGTTTGCCAATTTTACCTGGAACACGGCCCCTTTCTTCGTCTCCTGCTCGACATTCACCGTATTCGTTCTTACTCAAGACCGTCCTCTAACGACCGATATCGTATTCCCCGCGCTCGGTAGGCTCAGTGCCCCTCCCCGCACCGACCCCGGCATCGTTGCTAACCGCCATCAGCGCTCTTCAATTTGCTAACGTTCCCCCTTGCCGTCCTTCCCATGGTCATCACCGCCATCGTCGAGGCATCCGTCGCCGTCGGTCGACTGACTTCCTTTCTCACCGCCGAGGAGCTCCAATCGAACGCCGTCACCGTGAGAGAGGCACCCGAGGAGATGGGCGAGGAGACGGTCATCATCAGAGAAGCTACTTTCTCGTGGAACCGCCACGAAAGCAAGAACGCTCTTGTTGACATTGATTACACCGCGTACAAGGGAGAACTCTCCTGCATCGTTGGTAGAGTCGGCGCCGGCAAATCGTCCTTCCTCCAGAGCATCCTAGGAGGTCTTTGGAAGGTCAAGGGTGACGTGGAAGTTAGGGGGACTGTCGCATATGCGAGCCAACAAACGTGGATCCTGAACGCGACCGTCAAGGAGAACATTGTGTTTGGATACCGTTTTGAGCCGGAGTTTTATGAAAAGACGGTCCAGGCCTGCGCCCTCTTGGACGACTTTGCTCAGCTCCCGGACGGCGATGAGACTGTTGTCGGGGAGCGTGGCATCTCTCTGAGCGGCGGCCAGAAAGCCCGCGTGTCGTTGGCCCGCGCCGTATACGCCAGGGCGGACATCTATCTGCTAGATGATGTCCTGTCTGCCGTCGATTCCCATGTTGGCAAGCACATCATTGACAACGTGCTCGGAACGCGAGGCCTGTTATCCTCCAAGACGCGAATCTTGGCCACAAACGCGATTCCGGTATTGCGTCAAGCCAGCTACATCACTTTGCTCAAGGACGGCGAAATCACCGAGAGGGGGACGTATAGCCAGCTGGTCTCCCGAAAGGGTCTTGTTGCCGATTTGTTGAAAACGGCAGGACATGACTCCAACGGAAGCGGCTCCAGCAGCGCCAGCCCGCCGTCGAGCGAGACCTCGACGGTCATCGAAGCCGAAGCGTCACAGAACAAGGAAGAAATGGAGGAAGCGCTCGAAGATGTTCCCGAGATGGCTCCCATCAAGACTGGTCCATCATCCTTGGCGGACAAGCCGCGGTCTGGCAGCACGGCAACGTTGCGGCGAGCGAGCACCGCTAGCTTCAAGGGTCCTCGAGGCAAGCTGACGGATGAAGAGGTGTCTGGAAGCGCCAGAACCAAGCAAACGAAGGAATTCGTCGAGCAGGGCAAAGTCAAGTGGTCTGTCTACGGCGAATATGCCAAAGAGAACAACTTGGGTGCGGTCGCCGTCTACATCATTGCCTTGCTCGCGTCCCAAACGGCAAATATTGGTACGTGGCCCGCATGCATGAAATGCGTCCTACCACTAACTTGAACCAAAGGCGGCTCTGTATGGCTGAAGGAATGGTCCGAGAACAACCAGTCGGCTGGTTCAAACGAAAACATTGGAAAATACATTGGGATATACTTTGCGTTTGGCATCGGCTCCTCTGCGCTCACCGTCGTCCAAACGCTCATCCTGTGGATCTTCTGCTCCATCGAGGTCCGCTCCCCTCCGAGATGACCAGGGCAATAGGCCCGTTAGAGGACAGTGAACTGACAGAAGTACAGGCTTCGCGGAAACTTCACGAGCGGATGGCGAACGCGATATTTAGATCTCCCATGTCCTTTTTCGACACGACGCCGACGGGTCGCATTTTGAATCGATTTTCTAGGTTTGTTGTCCAATGAGGCAGGTCGTGGAAGGGCCAGGCAAGACTGACGGTATCCAGTGACATCTATCGTGTCGATGAAGTCTTGGCTCGAACGTTCAACATGCTGTTCGTCAACGCGGCCAAGTCCGGCTTCACGCTGGTGGTCATCTCCGTCTCGACGCCGGCGTTTATCGCCCTGATCATCCCTCTTAGCCTGACGTACTACTTCATCCAACGGTACTACCTCCGAACGTCTCGTGAACTCAAGCGACTGGACAGCGTTAGCCGCAGCCCGATCTACGCCCACTTCCAGGAGTCGTTGGGTGGCGTCACGACGATTCGAGCGTACCGTCAGCAGCAGCGGTTCGAAATGGAGAACGAGTGGCGGGTTGATGCAAACCTACGGGCGTACTTTCCCTCCATCAGCGCGAACCGTTGGCTCGCCGTGCGGCTCGAGTTCATCGGCGCCGTCGTCATCCTCGCCGCCGCGAGCTTCTCCATCGTCTCGGTGGCGAACCACAGTGGCCTGAGCCCCGGCCTCGTGGGCTTGGCCATGTCGTACGCGCTGCAGATCACGTCGTCGCTCAACTGGATTGTCCGCCAGACGGTCGAAGTCGAGACCAACATTGTCTCGGTCGAGCGAGTTCTCGAGTACGCGAGACTGCCTAGCGAGGCGCCCGAGGTGATCCCCGGCAAGCGACCGCCCGTGGCGTGGCCGGCCAATGGCGAGGTGGACTTTGAGAACTACAGCACGCGGTACCGCGAGGGGTTGGATCTTGTGCTGAAGAACATCAGCCTCGACATCAAGTCGCACGAGAAAATCGGCGTCGTTGGCCGTACCGGAGCCGGCAAATCATCCCTCACATTGGCCCTGTTCCGACTCATCGAGCCGGTCAGCGGCAACATCAGCATCGACCATCTCAACACATCGTCGATCGGGTTGCTGGATCTTCGGCGCCGACTGGCCATCATTCCCCAGGACGCCGCGCTGTTTGAGGGATCCGTCCGCGATAACCTCGACCCTGGACACGTCCACGACGATACCGAACTTTGGAGCGTGCTCGGTCAGTCCCACGTGGCGTGCGCCGACGTAGGGTGATTTACATTTGCTGACCCTGTCGTAGACCACGCACGATTAAAGGACCACATTGCCGGCATGGATGGCGGCCTTGAAGCCAAAATAAACGAAGGAGGTGAGTGAGCGAATAGATGACGGAGGGAAGAGCGTGGAGTGCGCGAATGACGACCCGAGGAACGTTGGAAATCATCCACACACTTTCTTGGGATGGGATTACTAGCCTACTGTAGTCCAACTGGTCCATCTGCTAACTTGTCGACCTCCCACCAGGCTCGAACCTCTCGCAGGGCCAGCGACAACTCGTCTCTCTCGCCCGGGCGATGCTGACGCCGTCCAACATCCTCGTTCTCGACGAGGCCACGGCGGCGGTTGACGTCGAAACGGACGCGATGCTGCAGGCCACGCTGCGGTCGCCGCTTTTTTCGCACCGAACGATCATCACGGTGGCGCACCGTCTCAACACGATCCTCGACAGCGACCGTGTCGTGGTGCTCGACAAGGGCGAGGTTGTTGAGTTTGACACGCCGCTTGCGCTGTTCAAGAAGCAAGGCGCGTTCTATGGGCTCATGAAGCAGGCCGGTTTGGAACTGGAGTAGGAAGTTGGAAAGTGACCTCCAAAAAGTCAGGACCACGAACGGCGTGTGATGACTTTTGACTTTTGCACATCTCATAGGACAGTCGGTGTGTAGAAAAGTAGGTATCGAATGTCGAATGTATGTAGCGATACGCACCGGACGGCCCATGTGTGCGTCCCTTTGGTGGTGACGGAGATGAGATAACATTGCTCGGCAGTACGAACTGATCGATGGGTCTGTCACGAAAGCACCATCAATCAGCACACCTCCCGCACCACCATGTGGCCGCCTCCGTCCCGTTGGATTTTGGACAACATTGTTCCACTGTACGCAGTACAGACTGGTTGATGGATGGGCATGTCACGGCACGCACAGTCAGGACGCCTGCGGCACTACTACCATGGGTCGACCTCGTATCCATTCTTCGGAACAGCAACGAAGCGCAGGCGTGTTGCCTTGCGGAAATCCCATCAGCCGAACGATGATGGTCCCCGATCCCGATCCCGATCCCCGATCTCAGGTCCCCGAGACGACAAGAGAGATGCAGAGGGCACAACCAGGATGAGGAGACGCGTCTGCAAATGGTGGACCGACGGGATGGTGGACGAGAAAAGTGAATACATGCTGGGAAGCCTCTCAGCCGGCAGGGTCCCCGGATGGCTCAGCAGGGAAAGGAAAAGCACACAGTAATACTGCGGCATGGTCTCGATCTGACGTTGAGCGCAGGTGTCGTTGACAGGGGGGCGCGCACCGTGGTCATGCAGAGGTGCAGTCGCCATCCATGTCCAGCACGTCCGAACCAGAGTACAGTACGGAGTGCATGCTTTTGTGCTTCCATGAATATTGCAAGTGCAAGTATTTCTGTCTACCTGGGAAGAGGGGAGCGTCGTTACACGGGCCGTCCAGGGCGCAGCACAGCAGGGAACGCAGCCGGACCGGGAAGGTCGCCAGGGGTTTCGTGACACGAGAAGAACAGAGGGTTGATGATGCACACACTGCAAGTACATCCACCAGGACATGCCCCTATGTGCAGGTTCGATGTAGCCCACCGTTCTTGTGTTGATGATGACGGCCCCGATCCAGGCGTAACGTGTAGGCGTACTATCATGATGATACACTTGCATGAACACACCTACACGTGTACTGTAGCTGCGTTTGGTCACGCCGAGACATGGTTGTTTGTTCATCATGGGGATTGATTTCTGTGCCCGCATCCGTACCGCACTCGTAGAGTGCATGTACGAACAATCCCTGAAACAAGAGGCCGGCCCGGGTTCCGGTCGAGGAGGTCGTCACACCGGTGTCTCGGAACTGGTCTCACATGCATGCGTAGAGTTGCGCACCGGAACGGAGTACCCCGTCCATGGATCTGCAACTGCATGCATGTACGGCATACGAAGCACTCCGTACGTGTACTCGTCATCGGAAGGCAAAGTCAGATGCTGCTCTGCCAGGCGTCTGCATCAGACACCTGCAAGTACAAGCACTCATGGAGAGACACAGTCATGGGGAGGGGGACTGAAGTCGGAGCTTGAGCCAATGACAGTTGCAAAACCACCTGAGTGCTCGACAGGTTTCAGCACTAGCACTCACAGCATCAATTGTCGTCGACCCTTGTCGCTGCTCCACGGCTACGGGAAGCCACAGGGTCTACCGTTGATGGTCATCCTTGGTTCGGTATCGGAGTACGTGCACCTGCCATTGCCGGCCGTTCAGCGACATGGGCGCCAACCTTGATTTTCGCCCCCTTTCCAAGCAGTCAATGGCTGATGGGGAATGGGCAGCACCATTCCGAGAAAGGAGGGGAGAGATGAGAGAAGAGGGGAGATGAGAGAAGAAGGGAGATGAGAGAAGAGGGGAGAGGGGAGAGAGGAGAGGAGAGGAGAGGCGAGGAGAGAGGAGAGTAGGCAAGGTGGTCCAGAATGAGCAATATCCAAGGGGAGTTTTTTATTACATTTTATCGGAATGATTTCAACCGTTTAAGCGATTCGTCCGCCTTGCCTAGATTAACTCTGCCGTCAGGTCAGATTATACATTACCTCTCGGACCGGATCGCCACTCTCGGTCCGCTCGTCAGCCCTCCATGAAGCATACCCAATTTCTTGAGCTCGAGTCGAGCTCGTCATTAGTCAAGGATGGCTCATATTCAAGGCAATATCACCGGCCCATTCGTAGATGGCAGCATAGATATCAGCCTTGGTTTGGTTCCAATGGATTCTGGTTCGGGCGCACATGACTTTTTTCAACGAGACATCGAGAGACGAATCTCGATACAAGTACGTGCATATGAAGCCATATCAAGTCTAGCATTGTTGGAAATGGCCGCGTCCGCCTGGACAGAGAATGAACGCCCGAGATTCAAACATGTACATTTCTTGTATTGAGGCGAACTCCAGAGATCATCAAGCTCTCTTCTGAAGTAGGGCTCACACGAGAGGTTGTATTGCAAGTACATGTTTGCCCCTGGAGTCGGTACTCGCGCTCGATGCGCGCGTACTTGCAGGTGTAATTTCTGCCCGCCTACTAAGCAAGTACAGTACTTGTTCAGCACAAGCAAGCACTGCAAGTACAGTATTACATTGTACTCTGTACTGTAAGCACTTACCTACTGTAAGTACGGAGTACAGCAGATGGGGAACGGAACGTCCTTGCGGGTACAAGTACAGGCAAGCCAAGTACATTAATTTTCACTGCAAGTACTAATACTACGGCGCTTGTCATGTACGGAGTATTAAGTATATGCAAGGTACCTTACCGAGCAAGTACGGAATATTATTACTATTAATAAAGAACAAAATTCTTTTGTGGCACAAAGGCAACAGTGTCGAGAATTTTCTCGTAAAGGCTCAAAGTCTAACGCAAAGCTGAAGCACGGTAATAATAAGCGTGAGCTCCTTCTAGGACCTTTTGTATGATATATCAGATTCCACATTAGGTAATCTGTACGCAACAAGTGCAAAGCTCTGGCCCACAATGAAAATGTTCGTCGAACTACGCCGTACGGAGTACCGTACAATTATTATTACTCCGTACGAGTACTTATCTTATTGTACGAGTACAAGTACTTTCTTACACCTAATTACTTGCTAGTACGATACTACACCTACTAACTGTACGTACTGTACTATTAACACTCCGTTTACACCTACTTACTTACAGTACAAGTAATTACGGAGCACGGTTGGTGCGGAATACATGTACTGTACTGTATGTACTGTGTACGAGCACAGTAAGTACTTACATACAGTACATGACCATCGGTACATTCGTACTACTGACCGTCAATGCCACTGAGTGGTACAAGTGCAGTACAAGTACGGAGGAAATGCGGATACAAATGACTGGAATGCTCGTATACGATATACTAGTGCACGTTTTTGGACTTGCACCCAAGTGTACCGCTGTCCTTGTGCGCTGTACTCCGTACACTTGGGAGTACTTACTCACAGCACGGAGTACATGTAGGTAGGTGTACATGTACACACGCACATACCCCAGCATTAATACGGATAGGCACATGCCTACCTAGCTGTACTGAAAGTAAGTACATGTAGGTGTAAGTAAGTACTTTTGTACAGTAAGTAATAACTTGCGTACAGTACGTGCAACTAGATTGACGCCCACCTAGGTTCTCGTACATGCTTGTAAGTACCTGCAAATATTGCACCGTACACTGTGCTTGCTTACTTTGGCAGTTGCATCAGACCGTGTATTAATTACTGTATTGTTGCTTGTACGGAGAACGGAGCACTTGAGTACTATATGCAAAGGACGGTACGAGTATCTGCACGTGCAAGTACTTGTACATGCACTTTGGAAGTAAGTACAGAATTGAAGTTCTCGTACGGCTGTGCTTGTACTATTGCCATGTCACCCAAAGTACTCCGTACCGGCACCTGCGTGTACTGTACTTGCAGGCAAGCAGAATCGATTGAAGCGGTGTCTTTCCAGCGCCTAGTTGTAATCAAGCACGCCTGTGCCTACAGCACTTACATGTACTTGCAAGTGCATGTAGGTACTGGGCACTTGTACCTGCGCGCCGTGGGCGTGCTGTACACATACGGTGCTGTGCCGCACTAGGCCCTCGGACCAACAAGTACCTACTGACGACGGAGTAAGTACCTAGTACTAGTTACTCCGTACTTACAGCACGAACACTTGCAGTGTACTTGGGGGTGTTTCCCCAGCGGCGCAACATTTGCGCATGCGCTTGTACTGTGCTGTAAGTAATTACTCCGTAGATGTAAGTACAGTAAGCACAGCTGTCAACTACAGTACTGTACTTGCAGTATTACTTACTCCATACTCGTACTTGGTATGACAATTCGCCCACATGCAAGCACTGCACATGTAATACTGTGCACCTACCTGCAAGCATGCCTGCTGTGGTTGTATTCAACTCTTAATTTCAATCAAGTATGTGACCTTCTCGTCCATTCTCCTCCAGAGTCTTTGCCAATGACCATTGCGTGCGACCAAGAGCAATTTCATACCTCCTTGTCGTGGGGCTTCATAAGAACACGATGCAGCTATATCGTGCGAGGCCCGTCAACACCTTGCCAGCTGGCCGGAGGTTGCAACGGAGCCGACAACCCGGGACCCGGGACTGCCGAGGTTGTCCGTGACCAAGCCAAAGTTTGGTCATTTTTTTTTCATTGCCGCGGAGAAAGCTTGGAGGTCCGATCGATTTCATGTCCCTTCGCACAAGTACAGCAAGTACATGCAGGCGCATCCTCTCGGGACCGGCACAGTGGCACGTGTACTTGCTGTACCTACAGCCAGGTTCACGGGACCGTCTGGCTGGACCTCACGGGCCGGTTCAACCACGGGCGAGCGAAGCTGGGCGGGCTGCCTCGTTCGGTAGAGAACGGGGTCCCATGAGAGGCCCGGGTCAGGCGGCAACAAAGGGCAGCCCCGACTTGCGGCCTCGGTCGAGCCCAATGCTCGGGATGTTGCTCGAGTACTGTACAGAGTCGACTTGCGGAGGGATGTGCCGAGGCAGAAAAAAGGCTTTCGGCCGAGGGTAATTGGCAGGCACTCTGTTTTCTCGTGCCCTCGAGGCCTTGACATGATGAACGGGGTGCCGCGAGGCCATGTGAAGTCGATTTTTACCGCAAGCACGTGTTCATGTCCTCGTACGGTAGCACTGGGTGGCGGTGGTGAGTGGACGTGAAACATACGATGCTATAATAGTGCATGCTCCATACTTGCGTGCAAGTACTTGCTGTACGGAGTACGCCTGTACAGTATAGTATACGTTCGTGTGTTGGTGAAGAAGTACTCGTATCGGGACGTAGGCGTGCTTACGAGTACTTTTTTGCAGCACCCATAAGAAGCACACGTAAGTAAGTATGGACGGAGCATGACGGTACTGCAGCACGAGGGCTCCTATCTACTTTGGGTACAGGAAGCAATACTTGCATGCAATAATAATACAACGCAAGTATCATGCATGCGAGTGCTCGCACCACTATCGTCTGTTCAAGTAAGTGCATGCACACTTTGGCGTGTATGCACTAATAGCTGCCCTATAGTCTCTTCGTCCTTGCTATCAAGGACACTTGCAAGCGTAGCCAAGTCCTCCTGCATTTCCCTCCGCACCTATGGCACGCCTAGCACACCACGCGACCAAGTAAGTAAGTACCTGCACCGTGTGCAGCAAGTACGAGCAATCGCAGCAACTCGCGTGCAAGCATCGTCGCCTACCTGCACTGCCAAGCAGAACTTCTCAATCACCATGACGTGACCCGCCCCTCCCCCCCACTAATAGGCCGCCGAGAATGCTCGCATGCGACACTTGCTCGTAGAGCCTTGACTTGTGCGTTTGGACGCATTTCGAGCCAGCTCGGCTGCAACGTCCAGCAATTTTCCAGGATTGGAAGACGGCGCCTTTGCGAACACGTGCTTGCTCACATGTACGGATGCAACACCGCAGCAGGCGTACGGTGGGGGTGGCAAGATGAATTGGCTCGCCAAACGTCACTTGCTTCAACGCACACGTGGGGATGATGCGAGACTAGCCGGACAGACGTATGCAAGCATTTCCACCAACGATACTCCACAGTACAGCTACTTTGGATAGGAGCCATTCATCGACGTTTGGGTCCGTCGGGTAGAGCAACGGCGAGGAACAGGGCATGCCAAGTATTACTTGCAAAAGTACGGAGTATTGTAGACGGATGATGCTCCGTAAACGAGTACTCTACAGTACATGTACACTCGGAGACGGAACATCATGACCGTTGCATCCCCGACTACACCGACTTACTTACATGGACGTGGAGAACATGGGTCCGGATGGGCTGCGGTCATCTTCGCCGACCAACTTTCCTACGACGAGGGGCGCTCGAGTTCCCATCCGGTCAAAGGATGCAACTTGCTCAGCATGCGCTCCGTACTCGTACCGTTCACCTACCTGGATGCATGGCGGAGGAGGGCCCGAACAGTCCTCTCCCCCTACAGGTGCATGTTCTTTCATCCGCCACTGCGCAGATGCAGCGACGCTACAGTGCACCTGCGTCGTAGGAGTCGAGAACGTACCGCACACCGGTAGGAGGGCGGAGACGGGCGTTGCGGCACATGGAAATGGTCGTCCTTGCATGGCAATCGCTGCCAGGACGGGGTCGTGGTATGCTTCCCTACGGGCACCATTAGTTGTGCTTGTGCCGAGCGCTCGTGCCTGGCAAGGACGGAGCATTATTATTGCTGCACAGAGTATGGAGTATTCGGCACGAGTACTTGCTCCGTAACAAGCATGGTGATGATACCTGTACTCCGCAATCATACTGTACGGTAAGTACTCGTCCGTCTGAACGTGGGCATCGGAAGGATTCCCTTGGATCGTCCCCCTTGTCGAGAAGGCGAAAAGGAGCCCCCCCCGCCGCCCCCCCTTTGCTGCAGCGGGGAGAACGGGGGATGGGTGCGGCCGCTGTCAACGACGGCGCGGGAGGGTTCGAGGTTATGAGCCAGCCGCGCATGAATGGCAACCGACAACGGGGGCGGGGCGAGGCGAGGCGAAGGAGGCCTGGCCGTGCGCACGGATTCTGCGGCTGGCCCACGGGAGCTTGGCTCGCTGGTCGTCCAAGCCGACATCCGAACGAGGTCGAGAGATGATTTATTTTTGATGCAAAGACTTTCGAGCAGAGATTTCGAGCGTTGAAGTGGCAGGAAAGGTAGAGAGTGGAGGTGAACGACGACAAGGCGTGGACGCTTGCCGTGCCTGGACACTACACTACGTAAGTACAGTACAACTGCATGCACACGTACGGAGTACGGAGTACTTTTGCCAAACTTGTAATACGTTGGCAGTAGTAATAATCACTGCATCACTCCGTACTCTGAAGTATGGACGTGGACAGTACAACTACTTACTCAAGTACACATGTACTTACTGTAAGTAAGTAAGTACAGTACTTGTACGTGTACATGCTTGCTTGCACCTATCGACTGCCACAGTAAGTACTGAACTTGCTTACAGTACATGTGCACCCACCTACTTACAGTGCACCTATCTGCACCTGCAGCGCACAAGCAAGTGCCTACTACTCAGTAAGTATAGAGGCATCTGAGGCATCATGTGCGCCTACTCGTACTCGTCCGTGCACCTAAAAATACCTGCTTACTACAGGTAGGCAGTCTTTGGGTGCTAAAGTACTAGGTACTTACTTAGGTTCGTCCTGGTGATTAATTACTTGCTTGCATCAGAACCTGCTAGGTCGTCAGCGCGAGTGCGTGCCCATTCGTCGTAGGTGCCTCGATCTCGACTGGGCAAGGCGAGACATCCGGCACGTGGACTGCACATGACGCTGGAATCCGAGACGGCGACGAGGACGGCACGACGAGGTTTGCCTCTGCCGCTCGCGAGCATGGCCTCGACGGCTTGGACGATCAGTGCGAACCCCCGCGATCGTCGGCCAACCTCATGCCGTGGCCAGGCACGGGCGACGATGGATGGCCAGCTGTTCGTGCCCTCTTCGTGCGCTGCGTGTGCCCTGTTTGTGGACCCTCGGCCTTGAGACAACAGATTCCAGCCAGCTGCGGTGCGGGCGACACGACTCCACCACGTCCCCGTCGTGAGACAGCGGAAGGCATTCCGCGGGAGCTGGAGTGCTGTGAGCTTACTTTGATCGATTCCCCTGGTTCCTGGTTCGCAGGCACACCAGGAGCGCTGTAATTAGATACACACCATCCACTCGCCGGGCATGCTGCCACGTACAGTACAAGTGCTGCAAGTACGGGCCAACGTATGCGGGTGCATGCGCTCCGTACCGCCCGAAGGCTGCACCGGCAGCCGTTTTCAACGCCGTTGCCTCGCGCCTCGATGGAGCGGTGGAAAAAGCAAAACCGGCTCTGCTGTCTCGCGAGGCTGTGGGTCAGCATGCAATTGTACTGTAAGTACTGTACGCTCGCTCAGTGGCACGAACCTGACGGCTGGCCCGGCGAGACTAGCAGGCGCTGCCGCTGCGGGGAGGGGGGAGGGGTTGGTCAGCCCTCAGCCGCGCACCAAGGCCTGCGCAAAACGGTGCGAGCGCTGTAAGTACTTGCAAGTGCTGATAGTCTCAGCAGGCGTACCGCAATACATGCACAGAACGCGTTGTATTCGTGCGCCAACACCTACCATCTACTAGTAGGTGCGGAGTATTGCCTGTACCTACCTCTTTTTCCACAGGCCATCTGGAAACCCCCTGCAGTGCATCTGCTATGCGTACGAGTACTTGGGTGCCCGCACGGGTGCTCGCCGACGCTCTCGCATTGTCACAGCTTCGCGCTCCCCCGAGCCATCATCAAGGGAGAATCACCTGGATTGCCGCATTGGCCAAGTCCAACATGGTTGGCGATTGGGTTTCAGACTCGGTCATTACTGTGCGTCGTGCGGAGGGAGTACGTACTAAGTCTGCCCAGATATGCATGCGGCACCAGTTCAGCCACGCACAGCACCTACTAGGTACTAACCTAACTAGTACCTAGCAGGTCCTCGCTGTGCCTAGCACGCAACGGTGCAACCAGCTGCAAGGTTGGCGATGCTTGTAGGTGCGCAGATGCAAGTAATCTCGCTCCGCACATGCGCTCTGAACGGCACTGCGCGGCACATGTACTGTACGGCATGCCACAAGGTGCGAGTGCGTCAGTAGGTGTTGGGAGTCGTCGTGTTGATCGACGGCACAACCTCCGCCCCAGTAAGCTCCCAGCCGTCACCAGCGATTCGCCATCAACGGGGAATCCCGTGCGAAGCCATTCCTCGGCAGCCGTGCGTGTGCATGTGCAGTGCTCGATGCACATGGCAGGAAAGTACATTTCCTTCCCTCCCCGCACACCCAACTACGCATGCAAGTGTGCGTCGTGTGCGTGGTTTGTATGTGTGGGAGGATGTGACGGCAAAGTGATGGCCAAGGGACGGGCTGCGCATCCGATGCCGCCATACCAGCACGACCAGCCTCAACTTGCACCTCTTGTGGCTTCTCCTCCTATCCAGCCGCACAGCACCATGGCGCTCCGGTGCGCCTCCGGTGCGCTCCCGCGCCCGTCGTGGCTGCCCGTCAGCACAGCAGGGATTCCAAGACGGATGTCTAGCCGCCACTGCACGCATCTCCCCTACAGGCAGAGTCTTGTTTCGTCGTTGGCCCGGTGCAGCTGGTGCAGGTCCATTGGCCATTGGCCATTGGCCATTCGCGCATGCACGCACATGGACGTTGTAGACGTACGTGCAGTACTTGCTCCGTAGGTGTACAGTACAACTACGCACTTGCGTTGCACGTACAGTAGTACAGTACAACTACTTCGAGCTCGTGAGTGGAAGTCGCGCAAGACGTAATAATAATACTCCGTGCGGACGAACACAGAGTACTTACTGTACATGAACCACTACATGGTCACGTGCATGCGGCAAGGCAATCCCATATTCCCGGTCCTGCATATTTGGTGAGGAGAACAGAACATCAGTGGCACTGTGCTGTGCTGCACACCAAGCACTCTGCAGTACGCTCGCCAGTACAGCAAGTACTTCCTCCCTCACGCCAACACACCAGGTCATTACTTGTGCAAGTAATAATACTTACGCCGTGTGCTCAGCATGCTGTCAGGTGCTCGCAACTCCCGCATGAACTCGTGCGGGTCTAGAATCGAAGGTGGCCCGCGCTGCGTGGCACGCATGAATCAGGTCTCAGGCCTAGCTCCGACATTTTCCAGTCCAGAGTTCGGGAGGACCCCGCCTGGAGAGGTTTGGCGGAAAGGGCAGAGGCGTGGAAAGGACGGAACCTTGGTCGGCTCCGTGCCGTACCGCGCGGCCCACGAACGCTGAAGGGAGAAGGGAGTTTGGAGTACAGATAACTATGCACTCCGTACATGCACGCCTTTGCACGTACAGTACCACGCACTGACTGACTTGGCAGGTCGTGGTGCGGACGCAGCAAGTGCGGACGATTGCGAATAAAAACCTCTCTTTTCGAATCTCGCCCGCGGCCCGCCGGGCATGTGAAGGCGCCCCCTCGACAGCCACGTACTGTAGGGACGGAGCACATTGCCCCGTTCATGAATGGCGTGTCGGTACGTACAGCATATTTGCCGTCGTTATTGCTCTCCAAGGCCGTCTCGAACGTGCGCGCGCCGATACCACCCCGGCTCGTACGTGTGGCCGGCGGTATATCAATCATCATGCAAGCGACGCAATTGCCGAAGATGTGGTGGCCCTCGAGCGCGAACCGACGTTTGACGACGCAACAGTCATCTCGATGAATGCAACTTGCCATGCACCGAGTCCTTCGTCGAGCAAGGCTGACGCGAGAAAGCATGGGCACCTCGTATCCCGTACCGCCGCCGCAGTGGACAGTCTCCCCTCCGCAGTGGACAGTCTCCCCTCCGCAGTGGACAGTCTCCTCTCCGCAGTGCACAGTGTAGCCTCCCCAGTGGACAGTCTGGCTTGTCGACTACGGTATCGTCGGCCGAGTGGGCAGTGTGTGGCGGTGGTGTGTCACATGTTGAGGATAAGCACGGCAATGCACGCACTTGCAGTAGTTCCATTTCGCTGCCGATTCCATTTTCCCCAACTCGTCTGCTCGCCGAGACTGGCATCTCCGACGGCCGTTCGCCGACGAGTAAAATGGCGAGCAAGACGAGAATAATTTGGCAGCCGGCGACGAGCATGGAGTTGGCTGTTGGTGCTCGGGGGGTGTCGGCCTCGACCTAGGAGCTGCTGGGCAGCCACCCTTCCTGGCCAGTTCGGTCCGCACGTGTTCCTGCGCACGTGTTCCTGCCCAAGTACTTACAGTACTACAGCACAGGCACTCCGTACAGTACATGGAATACTTACTTGCCGTCCACGGCGACGAGGACAAACTTTGGTCCGATCAATAGCCATCGTCATGGACGTGGGGAGGAGGGGCGCACCCGTTCGGTTCCCTCTGCTGCCTCCCTCGGATTCTTCACCCTCGAGCGAGCCGACAAGCAGGGTGCCGCTCCGGCTGCGAGACCGACGACACGTACGGTAAGTACTTACTTACCTGCACGCGGCGCCTTGGACGAGCGCGCGCACCGACTCCAGAGATGCGCGGCCACGCGTTGGAGCCCCGCGACGCCAGCGACACCATCGTCACGGCGACAGGCAAGGGGAAAGGAGCCAAGAGAGGGTCCGTCCATCCGTCGATGCGGGAGAGCACCGTCGGCCGGCTTCCTGCCACGGGTTTCCGTCACCTTGGAAGCACGCCGTCAGGCTTCCGAGCCATGGCCACGGCAGGCCAATGGGCCACGCGGCAATTCCTGTCTGCTCGCACGCCGAAGCGTGCGTCCGGCTCATGTGTCTCGTCTCACCAGGGCCACGCACGACTCAGTGGTGGCTAGCGACGCCGAAAATATGCATGAGGAGAGCAGCTATTGACGAGGGTTCGGGACGCCACCACCTGATCGCAATAACGCTCCGTGGATATTGCTGGGGTTTTATCATCAGCATTTTTACGGCGTATTTTTCTTATCATTCGCCTTCCCTCACGCCCATCCCCCTCCCACGGTACGCCGGCGCCGAAGCAAGTCGCCGCCGCCCAACCGATGCTTTGGCATCACCTTTGCCGCTTCGAGGCCCGCATCATCGTCGCCTCGTGACACGCGCGACGGATGCATGGCGGCCGCAGCCATGCCGCACTCCGTACGGTGGGTGCAGGTTGATCGCTGCGCGTCGGGGCACGGACTCGCGGCAATAGGGGCGCGCTGACGAGACGCCAGTGCCCCAGCCGTGTCGGGCGTGTCTCAGTCGACGAAACCCTTCCCACCGTTTCCCTCATGCTCGTCCGCCCGACGTGACGGGGCAGCCAAGCCAAGGCCGACGGAGACTGTGCCCCGACGGTCGGACGGAGGACGAGGCAGGATATGCAGGCGCGAAATGAAGCGCCGCAAGGTGCCGAAGGCGAGCACGTTCTAGAGTCCGCACTAGGACGGTTCGGAACGGCATCTGGAGCATCAGCCGTTGCCTCCCCGGCGTCGACGGAACATGGCTCGCCGCGGCCGGCGAGCTCGCCCGCGGGCCCTACGAACGAGCACGGCTGCGAGGGAACGAATGGCGGTTCGCCGCTGGCATTCGCCGTCCTGCTGCGCGGCCAATCTTTGGGCGGGCGGCAAGCCACTATGCCATTCCACCTCTGCAACTCGTACGTGTCTCACAAGCCGTCATCATTCCGTCCCCGCACCAAGGCCCTGCCTTTTTTTCCTTGCTTCTTCTGCCCATGTTGTCGTCGGCCGTTCCACCCGGCCCGTTGGCCACCTGAACCCTGCCACTACCACGCGCTCTGGCCGGACAGACGGCGGATGATTCGCCCACGAGGGCGGGGTTCTCGCGCATCCAGTCGTTTCCACGCAAGAACCCCCAACCCTGGCAGAACACCCCTGCCTGCGCATCCGTCGCGATGCGTGCAAGAGCAGTGCAGGGCTAGACAACACTTGGTCCTTGCATGCAATACAAGCAAGTGGCTGCAAGCGCAAAAGCTGAACGGAGTATAATACTGTACAGTACCTACGACTGCAAGTACATGTACTTGCACGCACTCCGTGCATGGTAGTAGCTGCACATGTGCTGTAATTACTGTACTTGCATGTGCAGTACTCCACGAGGAAGATGTTCATCTCAATGTGCACGGTGCAAGTGCTCCGTACTGTACAGTGCAAGTAATACTTGCGAGACTCTCCAACTACAGTACAGTACAAGTAACACTTGCGAGACTCTCCAACTACAGTACAGTACTATGAGTAAGAATTACTCGTACGCTTGTGCTCATCTTGTTCGTAAAGCACACGCACATGTACTGTACTTGCAGGTGCCATGTACCCAAGGTGGATTCTTCGGCGACACGACGGCATCTCGTTGATCTGTCCGTGCTCGCCGCCTGCCACGATACAAATGAATAAAGGAATGAACAATCGACGGAGGAGCTCGCGCGATTTAGGTCCGCCAAGTACGCATGTGCAGCATCTTGCCATTGTCAGGGGCGGCGAGGATCCGGCGGTGCACATTGCCACTTCAGACGGTTGAGCAATTTGCGCGTGCGCCTTTGGGAGGCAATGGACCTCCCGGAGTGAGCTTGCTTGCTTCCATGTGCATACAGTATACAGTAAGTACTTGATTGCTGTACACGTCGCGTAGCACATGGGTAATGGCAGTGGCATTACCCCGATGCCCGAGCCTCGACCCTCCCAAGTCCGCCGCGCTACTCGTGCAACGGCGTCGTCGTGGGGAAGATATGGGGACCCTCTCGGTAGGTATTACAGTACAAATAATACAGCAAAGGCACGACGTGCCGTCACGTACCAAGTAGGCTCGACAGCCCATCACCGATCACCTTTTTTGGCCTTTGGTGAGATCCCACTGCAAGTGCTAATTAGCGAATGCGGCGGAGCAGAACGAGCTGGTGCGTGTATTTACCGTACTTGTACCACTACTTGCCCGCCAGCACTCGCACACGCATCTCGACGGTCAAGAACGACGCCTGCTTGGAATTAATACCTGCACCGGTACGTGCACGCAAGGCCATGCATGACAGCGAGAGACATGCTGGAAAGCTGCCGCACGCGAGTATTGCGGCACGTACATACACCTAGCATGCGCAGACTGATGAACGCGGCACTGGGGAGCAATGCATCTTCATACGTGGCGCCTCAGCGGCCACACTACTGACAATAGTATTGCACCAGTAATGCCAAGTACATGCGCATTTTTGTTGAAGTAATGATTGAATAGGCACCAGGGACTCTCCCGTCTTCGAGGCCCCCCTCCCTACCAGCGACGGTTTACCACGTGCCAGTAGTGTGCGTGCCGAATACGCTTCGTCCTGGAAAGGTGTAATTACCGTGCATGTACTTACCGTAGTTGCACTCTTGCTCCCAACAATGTACGGAGTACGGGGATGAGTGTTTTGTACTTGAGGTACAGTACAGGACTGTACTGCAAGTAATAGCACCCTTGGCTGTGCGGAGTTATGCTTGCTCTATGCCAACCAAGGTACGGAGTACCGAGTACTAGGTACCTACTTGTGCAGTGGGTTGTCGGCCTCAACGGCTAGCTCTATCGTGGCACAGTTGACAATGACATGGACGAGTAGGATTTGAATCGCAAGGCGCGTCCACTGTTCTTGACACTGTAGGGGCACATGTGCGTGCATCTCTCGCGCCTCTCTGCTCACACTTCCGGCACTTGCCCCCAAGGAAAAGTGCATGCGCTCTACGGAGTACTCCGTATACTGTACTACCTAGTAGGTAATTCTGCTCGAGTACTAGGTACTAATGCATGCACTGTAATAATAGCGCCTCTCGAGCCTAGGGTTTTTTTTTTTGGACATTCAAGTACATGTTCAAGTACTGTGCAAGTACTTAAGCACAAGTATACTGTACTCCGTACGAACATTGCAGATTGAGGATACTGCATCCGCCATGCCGCTTTTCGTCGTCTCCTTGGGTGGTCGCAATGAGAGGGCTTGCATTTCATTGCCTGTAGGGGTGGCACTGCGTGGGAATCCTGGCCTCCATCACTCTTGGAAAACTCCATTGGCCCTGTGGTGGTGATGAACCCTGCCAATACATGTAGGCCGTACATGCGCTAGCCTCGCTGTAGCTTTCGGCTGGGAACCTTGCATCCGTTAGGAGATCCAGAAGCTCACAGGTACATGCACAAGCACTCCAGGCATGGGCGCACACTTGTGCAGTTCAAACTACATACAAGTACAGAGTACTTGTACTTGTGTCACAGTGAGATCATACAGCGAGGTGTGTTCTGTACATGTACAAGACAAGTGTTTCCCGTACAAGTAATGCTTGTACTCCGTACCTCACTCCATCCCTACTCTTGAAGTAATTACAGTACACACACGTAAGCAGTTGTACAGTAATACGCCGTACAACAGCGGCGTACGCCTACATGTACGCCTGCACGAGGTATGTACAGAGTACGGCGTAGGCGTACATGTACACTGCTCTGCACGGTACCGAGTACACGTGGATGGCTTGTCAATACCTGCTGGTACCTACCCACCTGGATTTCGTACCAGAGTTATACTTGAAAATACGCATATTGCTGGTGTGCAGATACTTGCACACCCCGCCGTCGGAACACACGTACGAGCACTTGCAGCGAGCATACGGAACGTCCGTACTTGCAGTACGGCGCACGTGCAGGTTTGCCGAGTACAAGTAGCTACACCACTTGCACTGTGATATTGTGCTCGTACAAGTAGCTACACCACTTGCACTGTGATATTGTGCTCGTACAAGTAGCTACACCACTTGCACTGTGGTATTGTGCTCGTACAAGTAGCTACACCACTTGCACTGTGGTATTGTGCTCGTACAAGTAGCTACACCACTTGCACTGTGATATTGTGCTCGTACAAGTAGCTACACCACTTGCACTGTGGTATTGTGCTCGTACAAGTAGCTACACCACTTGCACTGTGATATTGTGCTCGTACAAGTAGCTACACCACTTGCACTGTGGTATTGTGCTCGTACAAGTATTGTATGTGTTCGGAGTACGCCTGAAATACCTGCATGAGTTCCTTGGGAGTACTCAGTAATAGTTGTACACTTCCATGCACGAGACCCGCTTGCACATCTACACCTGCATGCAAGCAATTCCATGTACATACTTAGGTGTATGTCTAGGCCACGCAGGCCCAACGACGCGAAAGATATTGAAATCAGTAATAATACTTACAGTACACCTACTCCGCAATAACAAGTAGCAACACCACGGTACTTGTACACGGAATACATGCACACCAACAAGAACTTTGTTCTACTGTACAGTACTTACTTGTACTCCGTACTGCGGAGTACAGTACTCGCGAGTCTACTTACTGATACAGTACTTCCTCTCGTACATGTACTTACGTACCTGTATACATGGCAGTACTTCCATACAAGCACAGCCAGTTCGTATGCCTGTACTAGTTGTACACGCATGCACTGCAAGCACGCCGTACATGCACCCCGTGCTCCGTACAATACCTCGCTCAATTTCTAATACAGTACTCCGTACTTACGAGCGCAGCCACTGTACGGACGCAGTATTCCGTACAGCTACAGAACAATGATACATGCAAGTGCAGTACTCCGTGCAACTACAGCACAAGTGCCTGTGTACCTAGTACTAGGTACCTGGCAATACCTGAGCACCTGCAGCATTCGCCGCGCTCCGTCGGTACTAGGTAGGTGGTACATCTACAAACTAGTGCGCAAAGAGGCCTGGGGGCCTGGCCGTCGACACGTCCAGCAACAACCTGAATGCCATCCTGCTACATTCCCTCCTCCACGCGGGCTTTCTGTCCCCCCGCGCACGCAAATTCTGCGAGGGTGCGCATGCGAGTGAAATGGTCGTGCATCTGTTGGAGGTTAATTGCCAGTACGTCGACGTGAACAGGATTGTGCTTGTTCTCGAGAATGTCTTGCATCACCTATCCAATGTTGGTGTACGTGCTGGGTGCTGCACGCGTCCTTGTACATGTACATGAGCACCGAGTACCCATGCCTGAGCACACGCAGTACGGCCGGTGCAGTGCATGCATGAACAGTGCTTCGAGGTGTGCCGGAAGCAAGGAAATACGACGACGGGTAATGCAGTACTTACTGTACGTGCACGGTGTGCTGCTGCGTAAGGGTACAGGTACAACTGCTGTACAGTACGTGCAGGCCGAGTACAAACCCGCCGCCTGCCACCAGAACGTGGCGGCAATACCCCTAGTGGATCAAACGCCCACAAGTTCAGGGCGAGAAGGAAGAGGACGAGGAGAAACAGGCATCCACCAGGCCCCGTGCGGGGAGGGGGGGGGGGAGCTTCCCTGCCTACCAGGAGCTCGCCTCCGCTGCTCCAGTCTCCAGAGCTGGTTGCACGGCACTGCGCTGCACGTCGTCGCCCAGCGTCGCACCGCACCATTCGCTGCACTGGCCAAATCGGACGAAATCGTTCAACCGTCCTGTCCTGTCCCATCCCATCCCATCCCATCCTTTCTACTTACACTTCCCTATCCTATCCCGTTCCGTCCTGTCCTGTCCTGTCCTGTCCTGTCCCGTCCTGCACCCCGATTTTCTTGCGCCATCCGGCCCCGCCGCCCTCGAGCCTCGACGCTTCGTTCGTCCCTTTCTCTCCATACCTCCCCTCCTCGTCGCCTCTCCCGCAGCCTCGAGTCTCCGCCCTTCGGCCAAGTATCTCGTCCTGCCTATGCTCCGTCCCTCGGCCTGCTTTTCACGGATCCATCCCTTCCTTGCTTCCTTCGGCCAGCCAAAACCGTTCCGCCGCGGCCGAGTAATTTTTACTTGATTTATTCGTTCGTACCTGCTCCTCGGACGGGACCCCCCTCCCTCGCATCGTCCGTCGTGCGTCGGACTCTCACGACCCCGTAGCTAGCTTCCGAGCTCGTCCTGTTCGTCAACCTCCAGCTGGCCGCTCCGAGACGAGCCACGCACACCGCGGAGAGTCGCTCCGAACGCACACATTTCGTTGCGCTCTCACCGCCGGAAGCCTTACCCTGACTGACTGATGCGCGGGAGCATCTCGAAATCGGACCGCTTCTCGAGAGCTGTCAGCATCAGTTGAGCCGACAGCGAACCGACGCCGCACCAAAGCTGCACCAAGCTCCCCCAAGCCGCAGCAAGCTACACCAAGCTACAACACCAAGCAAGCTACACCACCCAAGCTACACCATCAAGCTTCACCTCCAAGCTTCACCTCCAAGCTACACCATCAAGCTACACCACCAAGCTACCACACCAGGCCGCAACACCAAGCTGCGCCAAGCTGCGTCGATCTACACCAAACCATTGCTGCGTCCGGAAGGGTTTTCTTGGAGGTGGCAGCGGCACCGGATGAACACCAGATGAATCTGGCCGACATTGCGTACCAAGACCATCCGATCGGACCTCTGCAAGCGTCATCCGCCGTCCGCCGTCCCCCTCCTCTTGCCTGCCATTGAATCGCGTCACCCCCCACGGCGTCCTAGGCAACGAACGACCCGATCACGGTCTCGGCAAAGGCAAAAGCAAACGAAAAAAAAAGAAAGAAAAAGTCCAGTCAACTGGTGTCACTGCTTCTCATTCATGCGCTCGCCTCCATTCGGCATTCTCAACCTCAGCCTCACACGCCATTTCTCTCTTCCCTTTCCGGCAACAAGCGAGCCTGGTGATATAATAATTCTTTGTCCCACGACGCCCACCTCCCTGCATCAGCATCAGCACCGGCATCAGCACCGGCATCAGCATCGAGCGTCGAGCATCAAGCATCGAGCATCAGCATCAGCATCGTACGCCGCCTCACACGACATGCAGTAGGCTAACCTGTTTTTGCGACGAATCATCCAGCCTTCTTGTGCGACGGCATCCGCCGCCACGGACGACCCGGGACGACCTTGGCCAACGCCCGACAACCGCAACCACCAGCAAGCGTACTGCCTGCCTGCCGGCCGTCCATTCGCCATCCCAGCTAGGTAAGGAAGCAGGTCGATGCGACCCGGCCACAACGGCCCGCGAAACGTAAAGGTTCGGCAGCTTATAGGCAAGGCAGTGAGTGCGTCGTCCACGGCATACCCGCTCGCTCCGCGCCGCTCGGGAGCATAAGATTGATACGTCGCGTGTTCAACCTTCCAACGTCGAGCCGGAGCCAACCCCCGACACCATCCGACTTCATCGACCCTCTCCCCGGTCCGTCGGACTTCTCCACCTGACGAATCAGTGCCAGCCATGGTTCGAGACTGGCCGCGAGACTCGTTCTCACGCCATCAGTCGTTCCCGCAGCAACAGTGCTATACTCCCGCCGGCCGCCATCCATCGTTTCATCATGATCGATACGGCCAGGACGCGCTTCCCCGGCACGACTCCTTTCCGCCGGATCGGTACCCCGTCGAGGGAAACGAAGGCGGTCGCTTCCCGGACCCCTACGATCTGCATCGCAGGGCGCCGCCGATGGTGAGTTCCGCCTGCCGTCCCGACGAGTCCGCTGATGCGGCGAGGCTGACGAGACCCGCATCCGCGAGCAGCAAATCGACGAGGCTTTGCGATCGCACTGCGGCATCGCCGCCAAGCAGTACTTCGTCGCCGCCGTCACCGAGGACGGACTGCCCATGACCTTCTTCAGCCCGGGTCAGAAGCTGCACGATAATGCCATCCGCCAATTTTTCGACGCGACCAAGTTCCAGCAGGTGATGCGCAAGATTGAATCAGGTTCGTCGCCGCTCTTCCCACCCACGCTCCGCGCTGCCAAGCCTGACCGGCTCAACCTCAGGTGCCGACCCCATGCTGGACGACGGCTTTGGCTTCGAAGATCCCGTCTACACCCGGTCGGGATCCCTCGGCCGAGTTCGAGCTGCCGACCGCCGACGGGGCACCGTCTTCGATGACTGGGGCAGTCCCGCGCGGCAGACGAGAAAGCGGCCCAGGGCTCGCCACGCGGCCAATGACGAGGATGACGTTCCCATGACGGTGGCCTCGCGGAGAGGCATCAAGGTCGGCGACGGCGACGCGGTCTGGGCCTTTTACGAGCAGCGCTTCAAGAATTGCCAGCAAACAGCCTGCAAGCTGATCGCCAAGGCCTGGGTCAAGGCCGTCGAGCCCAAGAAGCAGTCCACTCACCCCTACACGGGAAGCGATGAAAAGGCACCAGAGTGGTGGCCGAAGCCATGGGGTCCGACCAAGGATGACAAGGTCAGGCACAAGGAGCCTGACCACCTGTACAAGCGAGGCAAGTCCTCGGCCGCTCGCTCCGCTTTCGTCCCCTGTCTGCTAATGCCCTCGCCAGAACGTGTCCACCTCCTCGCTCACATCCTGAGGCTCGTCGTGGAGCCGAATGGCAAGCAGCATCCCGACATCCAGAAGCTGGGCCTCAACGTCAAGAAGCTCGAGGAGACGACCAACGAGGCCCTGTCGGCCTTCTTCATGGACAATGAATCGAACGCGAAGAAGCGACCGTACCTGAATGAGATTTTCAAAATGGCCCGCCAGGAGGAGCGTTTCAAGAATGAAGAAATCGGTACGTCGCAGCCCGCGCCGGACACGTCACTGTTGCCGAGGCTTCCCTGGTCTAACAAGCGCAAGATGACTCGACCGAGGTGTACGTCATGGCCGAGGACAAGATGCCCGAGAGTTACGCCTCCGACAACGATGATGGCTCGTTCCACATCAAGGAGGAGGACGACCACGACGTGCAGCGGACCAAACCCAGCGCCGCCCACTCCATGACGCAACCCTCGGCGACGGCTGCCGTCAACGGTCACGGCTTGCACGGCGGCCCTCCCCCTTTCATGGGCGACCTACCCGTCCGGGGCCCGCCGTTCCACCCCCCGATGATACATACCGACCTCGGACCCCAGCAGCATTCGTTTGTGGAGAACGGCGGCATTCCGGTCAACGACCAGGGAGCCGTGAACTCGGCGGGGGGCTCCCTCACCATCGACCTGGTCGCAAGCCCGCACGACAGCAGCAGGCGGCCATCCGTCTTCAGCGAGTACGCCAGCCCCGGGGGCGGCAACCTGTATTCTCAGCAGTGGCAGCAAGGATCGACGGGCTCGACCGCATCGCCCATGTACGCCTACGCGGCCCAGCAGACGACCCCCCAGCAACCTGCATTCGTCAACCAGACGGTGCAGATGAGCGCCGGACAGCCGTTCATCGGCGGGTCCTTTGACGGCTCCTCGCGCCCGGAATATGCCGGCAACGGAAACGCCATGTTTCGGGCCGCCGACCTGCAAACGACGCCAGTCAACCAGCAACCGGGGTACTACGTGCCCGGCGATGGCCGCGGGGACCTGCGAGTCATGAGTCAAGTCGTCGACGGCGTTCCCAGGAGCTCGGTCTAGGCAATCAACCGCGGCGACTTGGAGCTTGCATCATATCCTCGGACCGTGGCACCCGCTCTCTCATTGCAGCATCTGCCGCGCACCGGGCAAGGCGACCCAGTTTCAACCACGGCTCGCCTCGCGCCCGCCATGACTAAGAAACATTCTGGCGATCCATGGACGGAATAATTTTGCTCTTGATCTTCTTCATGCCACAGCGACTCCGCATCGGTGCAGCCTTCAGTTTTGCACTTTTGAACTGGGCCAGTACGCTATATTTGACATCTTTCAGCGATGGTCCTCAATACATACCCTTTCTGACGATAATGATGAGCTTGGACGGTGAACTTGATTTTGCTTGGTCTGCCTCCCTCCAGTTTCTTGTCTACCTACTCCCACAGCACTTTGTTGCGCATCTCTTTCTAGAAGGAATACTTGGCGGAACGGGACAGTATTTTTTGGAGTTACTCGAAGTTGCCTTGGGGGGGTATCGTGCGAAAAGAAAAGTCTTTCACGCTTCGGCGGATGTCAATGCCCAACATGTTCACGTTGGTATACACGAAACAGCGAGGCGGTACTGTTTACTTGCCGCACCTTTTTGTTCCTTTAAATGTTCTGCAGCCAGACAATGAAGACCCTCACGTCCGCCCTCGCTCGCATTCTCCATGCCTGACCGGCTATGAGCTGGTGTCCTTTGGTCAAGCCGTCTTCGCCGTTCAACGTGCCGAATTGTCTATGCCATTCTTCGGGCGTCATTTGTCGTCCTTGTACGGTTGCAGATTTGGTGGAGTACGTCCGACTTGTACGGGAATGACGAGCACATGTAAACACAGCATGCTGTGATTGATTGAATCGATTTCGAGCCTATTCCCTACGACCGACGGTGTGATGAAGGGATACTCCGGATACTGGTGTTTCCGTCTAGCCAGCGACATGCTGCCATTCCCACTAAAATGTTGCAGTCGCCGAGGGCACAGGGAGGTCAAGGCCGTGGAGGGCCGCGTCATCATTGATGCAAGGTGTATAGGCTCCGAACAGCGCAGGAAAGTGCCAGGGAAGAAAAAGGGCAAGAGGGCAGGAGCAAAGGGGAAATGTGGAAGTTGCACCTTCTGTACATGGATATGAACTAAAAATAACAATTCACGCGGAAGTTGCGACCTACCAGGTGATTGCCACTCCTCAAACACTCGCCACGTCGTAGATGTTGCATCTTACCGATCATATGAAGCTTTCAGGTCATGAATCTGGCACGGCCGCGTTACCCCGGACGCCGAATATGGAGACGACATTATGACTTCTTCCTGACTTCTTTCTGCCCTACAGGGAGAACGGACCAGACACTGCCGTCCATGACGATCCATTACGAGCACATTCCGCTGCGAGTACCCATGACAATCCATCAAGAGTTCGTCAATATTCCGCAGAATCAAGTATTGCCAATCAATCCAATTATCGAACTGTCATTCAATCAAGGCCTCCCAATTGAATTGTCCACGGAACGTCGACCGATCCGGTACCCGGCCAGGCCGCGTCGGCCCTTCCGTCCCAGCATCGATCCATGTTCGTACTCGTTCAGCTGGCCAGCCATCAAGCATCCGTCCCAACGCCAAGCTGCCAAAACAAAATTGAACCATGAAAAAGGTATCCGGGAAGCGCCATGTGCGGCCTCACCGGCGTAACAGACCACAACACCAGCCTCCGATCTAGCAACCCCCTGCCTGCCACAAGCCGGTACGTACATGCATGGCTGATTATGGTGAGTCCTCATGTCGATGCAACAAACAAAACAAAAAAAAGACACATGAACCATCCGGCCGATGCGTTGGAGGCGGACAAAAAAGGGAAGAAGTCGTGCCTCGTCGGAACGTTGCGTAAATCAGCGTGACGAAACAGTGCGCCACAGTCCCCTTGCCAGCTTCTCTCCGGATTCGCCATCCTCAGACGAGATGGATGCTTCGCTTGCCATTTCACATCGGCGGTTCGATGTGGCCAGCGTCATGGCTGAGAAATCTTCGCTGGCCGTTGACAGGCCATGAATTTTCGGGCCGCTCTCTAGCTCGGCGCCGCACCCGGCTCCTCCTTTGGTTGGGGAGGCTCAAGGCCGGCGTTTTGGGCGACCCGCTTCCACGTCTCCAGCTCTCGGTAGAGACGCTCACATTCCGCCTTGAGCTTGTCGTTTGAGGCGCTGAGCTCGGTGATGGCCTGCTCCGTAAGCAGCTTCTCCAGAGTCCACTTCTCAATGTTCTGCTGCTCGTTCTCCTTCAGCTGCTGGATGAAGCTCACAGCACGCTGCAAGATCGACCCCTTGTTCTTCTCGCATCCCGGCACGATTTTAGCGAGTTCGTTGATGCCCTCGTTGATCGTCTCACGTCGCCGTCGCTCCAC
Source organism: Drechmeria coniospora (assembly GCF_001625195.1). Lineage (NCBI taxonomy): Eukaryota > Fungi > Ascomycota > Sordariomycetes > Hypocreales > Ophiocordycipitaceae > Drechmeria > Drechmeria coniospora. The sequence goes on along the minus strand of NC_054389.1, from coordinate 9,805,360 downwards.
TGTCAGGCAGGTTACATCATCAGCTCATGTGCTTCTTCACTCCCCGTTCGACTGTCCTCACCTTCTTTGTGGTTGTCTTTTCGCATCTTATGCCACTCTTCGGATCCGACGCTAGGCTTCGCGGCTGGCGTGCCGGTCGAGCTGACGAACCGGTGGCCCTGCGCTTGCACCCCGTTGGGTCCGGGGGCCGGAGGCGGCTGTTGCTGGTTCGGGGGCGCGTCGGCCGTTTCCGACAGCATGCCATCCGGCACCGCCATGTCCGGATTGAATGTGTTGTCATGATCATGACCATGGCCATGCTCGTGCTCATGCTCGTGTTCGTGCTCATGCTCATGCTCATGATGCTCGGTTTCCGCCACCACCTGGGCGGCGAACTGCTCCTCGGTGGACGGTGGCACGTGAAGTGTTGGGTACATGCCAAGCGCTGCCTGAGCCGTGGTCGTCGCGCTGGACGTGTCTGTCGGCTCGGAGTGGTCGGCGGCGGCGGCCCGTTGCAGTGCATTGAAGTCGGCGACATTCACGCCACTTACAGCCGCAGCCTGCGTCGCTTCAATGGCGCTCTCGATGAAGGCGGCCGTGTCAACGGTCATGGCGGCCGGAGGGGCAGTCCGCTTCGCACGAAGCGCGTCCGGGCTGTCCTCGTTTCGCTTCCGCTTCTGCCCCGGCGACCCAGTGAGACTGGAGAGGTCGGGCTGCTCGATGGCAACAGACTCAGACATGGTTTCTGAAGAGATGAACGGGTTGTCACCGTTGCCGTTGAGTTTGCTACCAATTCAAGGTTCGGGCGCCAAGTCGTGGGGACCGATTGTTCAGCTTGGTCAGGGAGCTGACGGGAGACGCGCGGCCAGTAGGTTGCGAATGTGCTGCTACGGAAGCTAGAGACAACGTCCGTTAGTTTCGAAGCAGCCCGCCGCAAGAGGACACGGGCTATACACGGCCCATGCCGGCCACGCTCTGGCCATGCGAGAGGTCGCTGGACGTCATCATGGTAGCCATGGCGGGCCTCCGCTACAGGCATGATGAAACGAGGGCAGCAAGAAGGCTGCCGCCGCCAGGAGCTGCCGCATCTTTGTTCTCGGCCCGGCAGAAGCAGGGGAAGCACTCGCTTGACGCTGAACAGACGAGACGGCCGGAGGTGAAAGGGGGAGGGCGGCACGGCAGCGTCATTCATGATGAATGCAGTCCCAACTGGGGACTGAAGCAGCCAGGCAGTCATGGTCGCGAAGTCGTGACGCGTTCATCGAATGATGCGCGCGCACACGAGACGATACGATGGCTGCCTTGGGCGCGAAGTGCAGTGATGGATGCATCTTGACGAAGAGATTGCACACGCAGGGCGTGCATCGCGAGAGCATCTGCTTGCGGCGTCGTCGGGGGACGGATGCCGCCGTCGTTGGCGTTGGCGCTGCCATTGCCATTGCCGTTTGAGATATTTTTTTGCACCATGTCGCAGAATGCATGACGCGCCGTCGGCAGAGTCAAAAAGGACGGCGACGGCGGTAGGGCGCATCGTGAAGTGGTACGGAGGGTAAGGAGTTGCATAGACCAGACGTACCTCGCAGATCATGTGCTCGCCAGATCACGGGTTCACGCTCTCACGTGTTTTCTGCGTGATCTATCTCGTGATATCGCGCCGAGCGGGCGTCAAGTGTAAGCTGCAAGACCCGCAACGAGACGACTGCGTCCTCGGGAAGGGGGGACGAGGGAAGTAAAAAAGCTGGTAAAATGCAGGAAAATTATCAAGGCCGCGCCGGCAGAGGGACCGGTGCGGTATCTTTATGCCAACCCAGCCGATGAGCTGCCGTTGTCGCCGACGAGCTGAGAGGCGAGACGGACTGAGGCGTTTGGGGGGGTGGGTGGTAGGCGGCGGCAGTTCACGGTCACGGGGTGAGGGAAGAGGTGGAACACGTGCAGAGCGGAAAACGCTGGGTGATAAATCAGGAGGGAGGGGAGGGGAGGAAGGGACGAGGAGGCGGGGTGGGCCTCGCTCTCCATGCGTCAAAGCTCCTGCCTGAGGCTTCGGAGGGGCGCTGACCAATGAGAGGCGGAGTTTTGACGCTGTGGATCCGTGCGTCACCAGGCCGCAAGCCGCTGGCGAGGGGAGGGAAGGCGTCGCGGTGATGCGGATTTCTCTGCGGATTATCTGCGCACCCACGACCCACACCAAGTCATGTCGCTCGTTGCCTGCTGTACCACTAATACTGTGCTTGCAGCATGTCTGTACTGTACTTACAAGGGACGCCGTAGTTTGGCATGCAAGTACTTAAGTAAGTACTTACTTAGTTGTACTTAAGTAGCTGTCCACGTATTTTTTGGTACGGAGTTACAGTCATGCACTTACTCCGGACAAGTCCACCTACTTAAGTCTTTACATTAGGCACTTACTCCGTACATGTACTTGTACTCCGTAGATCACGCAGGTACTTAGTACAGCACAACTACAGGTGAGAAGTGAATAACTCCTCATCAATCCGTGCTCGGCGCTCGTCCTTTTCCACACCATCGGTTCTCGATAGCAATCATCCTCCGGCTCCTCCATCCATTTGCGTACCCAGCCCTTGGTAGACTGCACCGCCTTTCTGCCCCATCCTCTCTCTTCTCCTCTCCCCAAAACGACGCTTGCGAAGCTGGTGACCAAAAGCTGCATCTATCTCATGACGGTCGATGCCATGGCCCGATTCAACATTCCGGCTGGCACCTTCGTGTCCAACGAACGGGAAGGGTGACGTCGGCTCTGTTGCATGCTGCCAAAGGCTCACCCTCCATCTCGCCTTGCAGCATCCGCCCAGGTTGAAGGATACAAGTACTCGGGCAACAGCAACCCCGTCCAAGAACCCAGTCAGGCTCAGTCCCGTCCAGTTCAGTCACCCCAGTCTGGCTGGTGCCGAGAAACTCCGGTGCACTTTCCCGTAGGTGAATGTGTGCATGTACATGGGTGCAGCCAAGACGAGCCTTGAATGGCATCTCTTTTCTTGAGGGATGTGTGGGGACTGTGTTTCGCATGCAGATGCATGCACGCAAGCACACAAGACGCGCCATCGACTCACGGACTTGCACCCAGTTATCCGTCACCTGATGGTTAGCAGAGCCAGTGCCGCTCATCAGTCAATCTCTCGACGAACTGGTCGCTTCTTGCCGTCTCTTCTGCCCCTTGCCGCTGAAGCAAGCGATCTCCTTGTCAAGTTTGTGGACGCCGAGGACATGGAGAGTGCAGTTAGCGTTGGCACACCATTACTGAGAAACGCCTTGAGCTTGCAACAGAAACGAGATGTAGAACATGCATGTAAGCTTCATCCACCTATTCACTCACACGCACAGATACCCCAACCGTTAATTTAAAAAAAAAATCGGCGACATCACGGAGGGCGAGTTGGTCGAGGCCTCGTCACTTACACCCTTGTGCACGACGCAGCAGCTGCGAATGCCCGACGGCACGGCCCGCTGGGTGCAAGGACGAACCTTTGAAGATGCAGGACTCCGTATCAGCCGCTGGAAATTGATGAGCGATGAATGATCTTGACTCCCACCCGGTGCATATCCCCACCTCGTGCACCCTATTTGCTTTGCATTTTCTTCCCGAGGTGGTGGCCTTGCATGGAAGCCATCTCGAACGGGTTTTGAGTACGACTTGTCGATTGCCAACTGTGCACACGTCAGCTGCCCGAGTTCCGTGATTGCCCACCGCCTTGGGGGACTCCATAATTATATGCATGTATGCCTATCGCCTGTATACGAGATACAGCGATAGCACGACCTCGTATTGCCGAGCGAGGTGAGACAGTTGGCCAGCTGCCACCCAGCAAGTGTCGGGCCGCAAAAGCTAGCAGTGCTTGCTGTGCTGTGCGCCTGTTCTAGCACTTCACCTCCTGACGGATGAGGCACAGATGGAAGTACTGGGTCGAAATCGTCGCGCTTATTGTACAAGAGGAATATAATAATTGTACGTGTGTACGCACAACTCAAGTGCTTGCACAGAAACTGCCGTGCACTTAATTTAGGATCGCTTGGAGGCACTGGCAAAGTATCAAGTATTTGCGTTGGTGCACGCCCGGCTGCCCTGCCCTACATCCCTAGCCTCTTCCATTTACTTCACAGTGCTTGCGTCCTGCCGCAGATGACCTCTCCTACGAGAGACACCCGGAAGGAGCCTTTGTCTTTCACTCCTTCGTCGCCTTCCTACCCTCAAATGTGGCAGGGAAGGCGCGCACCAGGAGCGGCAGTTTCCTACCTGCCTCGGTACGTGTTGCATGTACTTACTGCAGTCGTCGGCAGTTGAGCACTGTAGTGCCGACGCTGCCCAGTACCTGTCTAGCCGGGCATGCATGTGGCGGCGTTATGTAATCGCCCCGAGTGGCGGCCGAATGCGTGGTGACAACCTGGTGACCACCAAACGCTCCAAACTCCCTCCGCCGGCCTTCTCCCCTCATCCTCGCGAAACGACGTCCTGCCATTCTCAACTTCTGCCCATCTGCTGATCTGTTGTCTTCCCACCTGCCCATCCTAAGATATGCCGCACATTACCCGTCTCCCTCCCCTGTCGTCGTAGCCCCTCGCCGTCGTTACAGCATCACCATGGCCGACCATGAGCTCGCCAGGATTCGTCACAGCGAGCACCTTCTCCTCGTACGTTGTCATGCACCCCTAGCCTGGCCACTCGCATCCCCTTCAGTCGATCATGGCTAACGACCCTCGTCGGCAGGACCAACCGCTCCTTCGTCTTCCCAACGAACTCCTCCGTAAAAACTTCCGGTCCGCCCACTTCACCATCGAGAAAGATACGACGGCGCTCAAGTCGCTGCTGAAGGAGTCGGCCACGGCTGCCGTCTCCGGCCGCGCCTCGCAGCAGGATGTTCTCAAGAACATTGACGCCATGATCTCTCGCATGCGTGGCGTCAAGCGAAAGCTGACGGCCTACGCCGACGAGGAATCCCGCCTGCACCTTCAGACGGCCGCGCGGATCGCCCACCTCGACGAGCTCTACTCGATCGAGTCCGTCGACGACGTCAAGTACGAGGCCTGGAGCCGCAAAAGGCTCGACCGGCTTCTCGCCGACTACCTTCTGCGTCGTGGATTTAACGAAACGGCGACCGAGCTGGCGGCGGAGAAGCGGCTGCAGAATCTGGTCGACGTCGACACCTTCGTGAGCATGAGCCACATCCGCGAAGCCCTGCTCGCCGGTAGCGTCACTGAGGCCCTCGCCTGGTGCACCGAGAATAAGAAGGAACTTCGCAAGATGGAGGTCCGTTGCCGCCCCGCACGTATCCGTCGTCCTGCATTTCGCTGACGGGCACAAACATTCACCTCCACAGAGCAAGCTCGAATTCATGCTCCGATTCCAACAGTACATCGAGCTCATCCGCGCCCAGTCTTGGCCCAAGGTCATGGAAGCCATCGCGCACGCCAAGAAGCACATCGTCCCGTACTCGTCGACGTATCCTGTCGAGGTCAACCAAGCCTGCGGCATCCTTGCCTTCCCCCCGAGCTGCTCGCCGGGCTCGATGGCCTATCCTGAACTCTACCAACCCTCCCGCTGGCACGATCTCGCCGACCTCTTCACCACCGCTCACAACAACCTCCTCTCCCTCCCCTCGGCCCCACTTCTCCACATTGCATTGTCCTCGGGCCTCTCGGCCCTGAAAACCCCCGCCTGCCATTCGGCCGCCTCGCACCAGGGCGAAGGCGAGGGGGCCTCGATGCTCGGCCACGGCGTCTGCCCCATCTGCTCTACCGAGCTCAACGAGTTGGCAAGAGATATTCCCTACGCCCACCACACAAAGAGCCATGTCGAGTATGATCTCAGGCTTTTGCCCAACGGCAAGGTGTACGGAAAGCAGCGACTCGAGGACCACGCCAAGAAGTCGGGCCTGTCGGAAAGTCAAGTCAAGGATCCGCGTACGGGCGACGTATTTTCCGCCGACGTGCTTAAGAAGGTGTACATTACCTGAGGTCCCTGTTGTGGACTGCAGGCATCGCAACCTCACTCAGGCCTCCAGACAGATTGCACGTCTCCGAGTGCGCTAGCGAATCCATGCTGCGTCGACGAAATGTGCGTGGCTTGTCCTGTGCCTGGATATCGATTGATGGCAGTACTGTTTGGAGTCTTGGAGTTTCAGAAGACGGATCTGGCATCGTCCTTCTGCCCCTTTTGCATTGCACTTTACTTTATTATTATCATAACGCAAGCGAAGACCGTCAGCCATCCCCCCCGTCCTCGCATACAAGCCTCGGGCGGGAGGACGTATATTTTACGCACCAGTTTCCGCAACAGACTGCGTCGCATTGAATCACCCCTTCCCAGTATCTCTTTCACAGAGAGGTAGGGCGGAGGTTTGATAGCGATGATACAATGCAGGACTCTCCCTTCCCAAGGTTGTCCAAGTGTGTGGTGCGTCACCAATGGCTGACCCAGCTGTGCAAACACGAGGGCTCTGGAAGGAGTGTTCCCTGGAATGACGAGTAACGATACAAATACAATTGATTCTGGCCAACAGTCCCAATTAACGCTGTCCGGGGAAGCCAAACTTGTAGCCCCGCACAGAGCACTGTTGGCGAGGGGAACGGATGATGACATGAAAGCAAGCGCAACCCCTTTCCTGACATTTCGTCACCCGACCGACCCCGTGCGCCGCATATCAGCCGACAAAGGTGCGTCGAGCAACAAGCACAAAAGGTAGGGTCCTAGGGTAGGGGTTGAGGGTGGCGGGAATTGGCAAACGCTACATCACAAAATGCCCGAGACCACCGCTATCGAGTGCGCATCCATCCTCCATCCGGGGTGCCCCCAAATTGCCCAAATCACACAACGCCAATGAGTAGCACTTTCGTCCCGAGCACGAACCACGGTCCTGGAGATGGAAGGTTGTAGGGAGAGGGAGATGGGAAGGTGGGAGGCGGAAGGATTCGGCAAGACTGTCGGTCTCTCAAGGGGCTGGCAAATGGCATGACCCAGCAGTGCCCTATCTGCTGTTGCCCCCAAAGGCGAAGCTGCCGAAGACGCCGCCGCCGCCGCCAGGCGTCATGGGACCCATGCTGGACAAGCCATTGGTGTTGTGGCTCTGCGCAGCCGGCGTGGTGGCGAGGCCGACGGTGCCAGTGTTGGGGGTGCTCGGCGCGCCGCCGTTGGACTGTTGGTCGTTGCCGCTCCCGGCGGCGGCCATCATGGAGGATGTGACGAGGCCCATCTCGGGAATGCCGAGGCCCCAGACCTTGCCGACGTGCTCGTCAGGGATGTCGCCGTTGAAGATCTTGTCGCGCATCTGGAAGAAGACCTTGCCGGTCAGGAGAGAGTCGGATCCGGCCTGGTGTGCGGCCCCGATGCGCTTCACCTTGAGCGTTTCCGCGATATTTTCGAGGCCGGACTTGTGCTCAAACTTTTGCAGGATCTCGGTGCTGTTCGGGTCGTTGGGAGTGAGGAGGCCAGAGTTGTGGAGGCGAATGGCGTGCTTCATGAGGTGCTTGACATCGTAGGTTGTAGGGAAGTACAGCTTCATCTTATGGTCAAAGTCGACCTCGTCGTTCGGCAGAGGCGTGCATATGAGCAGCTTGGTGAGGTAACCGAAGTCGTAACCGCCGTGGAATGATATCCACTTGATGTTGTCGAAGCAGACGAGGCCGGAGGGAATCAGCAGCGCGGCAAAGTCGTGGGGTTCAATGCCATCCCGCTCAAGGACGTTGAAGTCGATGCCGGCTTGCTGAAGCGATTCGATGGATTTTTCGTTGTACATGTCGTTCTTGAGGGAAAACTTGAAGTTGAACTGCCATGAGTAAGGGAACGGTCCCGGAGTGGCGGTCCGCCTTGCCGACATGGCCGCCTGGTCATTCGACGCCGGCCGGGCGGGAGGTGTCTCCCCATCCTCGTTAAACAGCGTTATGCCAATCTGGATGACCTTGAGCATGTCTACATTGGTGCGGAGACATTGGTAGTGATAATCGCTCTTGCCCCGGAATGATCCCATCGGTCTTGATACGACTCCTGGGAATTCGGTGTCCTGGTTGGACGGTTAACGGTGACAAAGGTTCTCCTCCGCACTCGAGTGCAAGCAAGAAGCTTACCATAGCGATGTAAGAGTACTTCTCCACCATGTCCCGCAGCACAGCCATCTCATCGTGGAGATTGTGCTTCCACACCTCTCGTATCCTCCCCTTGTTGGTCTGCGGCCTCATCGTAGTATGGTCCATGAGGACGTTGTGCTGCACCTGCCCTCCGTGCTGCTGCGGCTGCTGCAGCGCGGCAGCTGGACCGTGAGCAAACCCCATCCGCGCGTTCTGGCTGCCGAATCCCGAGTCGGGGAAGCCTGCGGCACCGCCGTTGAGGCCTGAGCCGGCGCCAAAGGCATTGCCGTTAGCAGCAAAGGGGTTCATTTGCGCGTTGGCACCGAGGTACTGGTTGCCGGCCATCGGCCCGCCCTGCGGTTGGCCGTGGGAAGGGAAGGCAGGCTGGTGAAAGGGGCCTCCGACGCCGGGCCCGGCGGTGAAGCCGCGTATCTGCGGCGGCATCTGCGGTGCCTTTGTTTCCGAATGGCTCGGTCGATTGGTATCGGGGGAAGCGATTCGGCCCAAGACTGGCCGGGGGGTAGGGCAGGACAGTGGACGACGTTGACGGGAGCTCGGGGATGACGGTCTCTAACGCGTCGAAGGTGGGTTGCGTTTACTGTGACGACTGGACCGTTTGTTCATTGAGATACTCGTGGCCGAGAGGACTGGCAATGGGATAGATGACAGATCCAGGGATCGCCCGCCGGCTGGCCCAGCGGCGGTGTTGGTCGAAGGTTGGATGGAGGGACGATATCGAGATGAAGTCAATGCACTAACTGCTGGTCCTATGAAGTAAGTATAAACACGCGTGACTGGGGCTCGGTGCTCGAGGTCGTCGTCGCCAGGGGTCGTATCGGGAAGGGGAAGCAGATCGGCAACTGGGCTGGGGTGGAGTAGAGATGGCAAGGTTTGAAGTGGAAGCTTGCATGCATGCGTGCGATGTGGAGGATGTCCAAATCCAAAGGTGGTGTCTGCTGGTCGTCTGGACTGAGGACTGTAGGTGGTCCGTGCACAGCAAGGCGGCCGGTGCTGGGCAACTTTGTTCCGTCGCGGCAGGCGTACTGTGCATGTAATACTCAGCACTGTACGAGGAATACTTCCTGTGGTAGTACGTACTTGTACTGAGTTAGTACTGGTGTAGTACTATACGTACCGTATTCCGTACAGTCTACGACTTCTTCACGTACGTTACTCCGTGCGCATAACTACAGAGTATAACTGGTACTCGTAGGTGCAAAGCAACACTGTAGTAGTATTGCATCTGTACACTGTACAAGCAAGTACAGCACACTGACGAGAGTACCCACCCATCGTTCTCGAATCAGCAGCACCGCAATTCAATTCAAATCCAACACGGCCAAATTCAACCCATTCTTTGCTCGGCTCGTTCAACAGCTTCCGTGTCCATTGAGCCCTCCCCCCAAGGCCACCGACGCCAAACTGGTCATCATGTTTGCCACAAGGTACGGAGGCGAACGAACGAGACTCCCATGACGAGCGACTCCCTTGCCAGCCTAGGTCTCTACGGGATTGACGATGGCTGACGATGATTCAACGAAGCAGAGTATTGCGAGCGGCCCGCGGGCCCAAGGCCAGCATCACCGGCTTCAACATGCGGGCGTTCAAAGAGGCCGCCGGCCAGCCGCGATATGACCCCTGGGAGCAAGCGTTGGTCGCCCCTCCCTTTTGATGCCCCCCCCCCACCGCTGCCCCAATGCCGAGTCCCTCGTACGAACTCGGCAGTCGAGGGAGATGCATGGCGAGGTTTGTGAGCTGACGAGATATGCAGGGAGGCGTGGCGATACACGGGCACCTTTAGCCGATGGAAACGATTCAACAGCACCCTTCCCGGCCTCGGCATTGCCTCGGTCGCCTTCGCAGGATACTGCGCGTACGAGCACTTTTTTATGGAGGACGAGCACCACCACGGCGAGGAGCACCACTGAGTTTGGCCCGAGGTTGTTCATGTCGTCGATGATTGTGTACATATACCACGCGAGGGTTGAGCGAGAATTAGACTCTTTTTTTGTCCTTCTACGGCTCGCACGGGAGCGAACCCTTGGCCTGACTGCAAGCGCCCGTCTCGTGCGTCTTTCACGGATGCGCCGAGGCGGCGATGGATGCTATGCTTCACCGGCGTACTGCGTCGGCCTGTCGACCCATTCTGACAAGGTCTCGGCGTAGCAAGAAGAGGGATAACGGCCGACAAGCTCTTGGTCGTCGGAGGCAAACGAGTCCTGTACAGCGGGCAGGGATTGCGCGGTCGGGCACACACAGTCTCGTGAAAGCCAGGTCGGCGGTTCATTTATCAGCAATTAGATTACATCTATGGACTATGTGTCGAAGCAATCCACGCTCATCGCTCAGCCGTTAGTGGAAATATCGAGCCAGCCATCTATTCCATCCGGCTCGATGGTGGCACAAGGTGATATCATCGCCGTCGTCATCAGTCATTATAACCCGGAGTCGCCGCGCCGCCGGTACGGACTTGTTTGCCTCAAAGGCCGACGCCGTTGACGGCATCCAAGGCTTCCTCCACCACCGACTCCAGCTCGGTGACTCTCTGCTTCAGAATCCTATTCTCGACTCGCAGAACGCCGACGGTGTCCCACGCGACGCTGGCATCCTGGCCATGGCAGTTGCCGCAGCTCGCGCGGCCACCTTCATAGTCGGACCGTCTGGGCTCGCCAGGCTTGCGCTTGAACAGCTTTTGGAAGGCCGAGATGGGCGGCTGTGCCTGCTTCGACGGTTCGCACGGGCTCGGCGTCGACCGTTCGGTGGGCAAGGGCGGAAGCGGCGGCGTGTTGTCGACGAAGCCGACATCCGAGACGCTGGCTTCGACGGTGGGGCTGCGGGATCTGGAGAAGACGCTCCCTCCCTCGATGCTATCCTCGTCCATGTCGGAGCTCAAATCCGACTTGGTCGTGTCGCTGCTCCTCCTCCTATCGCTTCGCCGCCGGTCGTCGTCGACGCCGAGGTCCTCGGACACCGACATGGTGGACGACATGGTGGACGGCACGGCGGCCTCGAGGGTGGACGGCAGGGCCGACGACGGCTCGTCCCTCTCCCTCGCCGCTTGCTCCTCCATGCGAAGCTTCTTGATGGCACGAAGCTCCTCGGTGAGGGCCTGCATGGCCGCTTCGTTCTCCGTCGCCGTTTGGGCCATGCGCTCGAGCTGCATCTTCAAGTGTTGGTTGCGCGTCTCGGCCTCAAACTTGTCCTCGTACTGGACCTCCCGCTCGGCCTTGAACTCCCGGACCTGCTCCTGATAGACGGACTGGAACTGGTGCAGCAGGGAGACGGCGCTCGATTGAAAGTTCCGAAAGGCCGCCGGCGAGAGGGCGTCATCCTCGACGGCGGGGCCCGACGGGAAGAGGGCGGCTTCGATGTCGAGGTGGAGAAGATGGTCGCCATCTCGACGCTTGGAGACGGGGGATGCCAACCCCTTCAGGGCCGACATGGAGGATGTGATGAATGAGAATCGGGAGGCCGCTGCAGCGGTCGAGATCTTGAGAGGTGTTCGTTTTGCACGAGAAGTCGGCGAGGGGTGCGTCGAGGTGGTGGAGGTTGCGTCGGTGTGCCCGGAAGGGCCGGCGTCGTTAGGCTGGCCGCCACGTCGCATAGTGGTATATCGGGCTCCGTCCCGTCGTTGGCGGTCCTCCTCCGACAGGACGAGCAGCCCGGCGTTGCTTTCGTCGATGAACGACATGCCGGCGATGTCGCACTCGCTTTCTTCCTCCTCTTGGCCGCACTTTATGGGTTGGCCGAGCGGCAGTGGAGGCTCAAGATGGGTTGGGGGAACACCGAGGTCGCGCAGAGGGGGGGGCGACGAGTCGGCTCCGGCATCATGCACCAGCGCTTGGGCATCGGATGTGCCATCGTCTTCACATCGATCCATGCATGGCCCGGCGGGCAGGGAAGCCGAGCCGACTGCGGACATGACGGATGGTTCGAGGAGGGCTGTGGGACGGTTCATGCGCGGTCGGTTCATGCGTTCCGTCGTCGCTCGTTTCACAATCGTCGGTTCGCCGCCAGCCAGCAGCTAGCGATCGCGCGAGCCAGGCGTGCCGCGGCGAGGGAGAGGGAGAGGGAGGAAAAGGAAGGATGCGATGAAGACTGGAGGCGTATCGTTGACGAGAGAGAGAGAGCACGACGGCGGATAATGACACGGGGTCGACAGATGTGAGAGAGTCTGGGCTGGCACGGGCAGGCAGGGGAAGGCAAGCAGGCAGGCAGGCAGGCAGGCAGGGCAGCACCAAGTGACTTGGTCGTGCGTCCACTCGACAAGTATAGGCTACCTGCTATACTATTGCATGCGTAGCAGAAGCATGCCTGCTCCATACCTTGGATAGCAAGGAGGACGGAGCGACGGCAATGCGGGAAGGGCTGTCAACTGCTGAGACAATCTACCGACGACGACCGCCGTCGCCCTGGGGAGAGCGCTGGAGGCAGTAGGTTGTCGGTGCGGTGCACGGTGCATCGTCCGCGGGACCCTGGTTGGTTGCCGAGGGCAGAGCCGATGGGACGAGACTTGTTCCGTCCACCGTCGGCATGACAGAAGCAGCAAAGGAAGAGGATGCCGGTGGAGAAGCATGTCTCACATGGCAGCGACTCTGCTGACACGAGTGACACCTCTCCGCTTCACGAGCTCGCAGGGCGCCATCCGCAGGAATGTTCGCCGTCGACGGCGTCGCCGAGAACGGGGCCATGTCTCGTTCATGACGTGCAGGGCGTGCGTGAGAGGAGCAGAGACCGAGGGCAAGGAAGAGTACACCTTCGGACCTCGTCAGCCTTGCCTGCCGTCAAGAAGGCTGGCGAGCGTCTCGGTGAGCAAGCACGGCGGTTGATGGTTTGATGGTGACGACACCGGCGGATGCTAGGCAGATTGATAGTGCCTCGGTGCCTACCAATGGCTACGGACGAAGATGAAGTTGCGCACACCAACTTGCAGCGGCCACGTAGTCCGTAGCGGACGAGCGATGGCCCGTCAGTTAGGAGGGCTCCTTCCCAGCTACCGACGAAGGAAGTTGTACTCGGCGCCTGCCCGTCCATGTGGCAGGCGCGGCTCCATGAGGGGATAAAAACAGCGGGGCATCGAACTGCCGCTGGTATTCGGATACGCGCCGTACCTGTACTTGCTTGCGCACGGCGCGCTGCCCTGGATGCCATGTACAAGTACATGGAGGAGCGCTCTGGCGTCTGCAACAACCGCTCAAGCAGTCCCGGCTCCACAGCCATCCCCTTGCATTTTATTGACCAGTCACTTACTAGTAGTATCCGTACGTACATCTATTATAGTCTAGTACGTACTAAGGACTACTTGGATGTAGTCGGCGGTGCAGCTTGCTTTACTCAAGTACAGTATTACTGTACAACTACTTACCTGCAAGTGGCTCCTCGGTGCAATGCACTCGCACGTACTCCGTAGTTGTATAGTACAATCCTGTGCTCGTGTGCTACCACAGGTGCAGTATACTGAGCACGAACGACAGGGTATATAGGTGCGCAGCTGGGTCTTTGTTCACCAGTACATGGATTGAGCGAAAATCCTTCCCAGGAGAACGTTGCGTAGAGATGTCTGCAACCCCGCAGGTAGCATCTCTGGCGATGGTAACGCCGTGGTGTACTCCGTACTTACTGCAAGTACTTTCTTGTCTGTACAGCACCTGTAGTCCTGTACGCCCTGTGCCCCATTCTGTTCGTCAATGGCCGATTCTACAGTATTACTTGGTAATTAGTTCATGGGAAAGGAACCTACTACGCTTACTCGTACGCTTATTCGTACTAGCCGTTGTTGGCGGTTAAGGAACCTCGTCCACAAATGACGTGGTCTCTCCTCCTAATCCACACCTGGATTGTCGTTCATTGTGCCGTGCCGGCGCCATGTACAGTAAGTACATGTACTTGCAGTTAAGTGTGCATGTGAGTACAGGTGCTTCGTACTCCGTACAGGTACCCACCCACCTGTGCATTCGTGGCCAATTGGCGAGGGAGAGGGAGGTGCACGCAAACGCCACTGTCACCGCCTCTATTGGGTGCCATGGAAACCACCAGCTGCAAGTGCAGCTGCCTAGCTCTAGGTCGTGCTTCGGTTCTGCAGTTCCTAGAAATAGGTCTTTGGGTGGCTCGGCTCTACTAGAATGTAAGTAGGTAATTATTACTTGCACAAGTGTCAATCGCTCAAGTGCCCCGGCCCCCCCTTCTTTACGGTAGGAAGCGTAGGTATTTATACTTACATCTACTTTTGGCCCCCAATCGTACTGAGCACAAAGGTACCTAAGAGGAGTATTGTACGGAGTACTCCGTACAGCAGGTAGTACAACGTACTACCCATTGTACTTGTAGGAACTTGTACTTAAGTTTCAAGGAATGCTCGGCACTCTGCTCTGTATAGGTACCTAAGTATGTACAGTGTTCAATTATTAGATGTACTTACCTCACGGAGTACTCCGTACAGAGTACACTTACGGAAACTCGGTAATAATACCGAGTACAAATTTAGGGCATTATTACTCTACAAGGCATATTACTTACTCGGTGCTCCCAGGAACCTATTCACATGCAAGTACGGAGTACTTCTAGTCGACACCACGTAACGTCGTTGGCAGCCATTGTACCGGGGGAATGGACGACGACGCTCCGGCCCTCGAGGTCGATATCCAACTTGTTCATGCTTCGACTTGAAGTTTCTCATTCGTCACTTCTGCCGACAGCCCGACGACCCTCGTAGTCAAACGCACTCATCACCATACTTTCTGCATCCAGCACAGTGAATCGTATCAATGACGTGGGACATCAGCTGGAAAATAGGCCCCCACACCTTGCTCGTCGCCCATTTCAAACATCATCGTCTGTATCTATGCGTAATACAGTTTCATCTTCATGCAATGTGCAATGGATGGCTGTGCCGGTATTGCCAGATGGAGCTGTCCCCTATGAGATCGGTTTTCTGCGCCGTGCTGCGTGACGACTGCCGCCTACAGGATTGACCATGATCGGGGGGCAACTACCACCAACACCCGCCAACACGAGGAGGGGAAAGAGCAGCCTCATCCTCTGTCAAATCGGCATTCTCCCATCCCCTTCGCGCCGAGTCGCCATCTTCCTCCACTTCTGCTTTTCCATCAATCATCATTCTTCTTTGCTCACATCAACGCACATCACGCATCATTACACCCTTCACCGCCACCGCCTCAGGGCCGAGCTGCACGTGAACGGCGACGACGATGCCACCATCAAGGTTCCCCCAGTCATAGCCACCAAGCCAGCCACTCGCTAGCCACGTAACCTCCCCTCCCTCGTGACTGTGTCGTCCTGCGAGCGACGCCCGTCTAGACAAGCAGAGCACACGAGCAGAATGCAGCAGCGGAGGGTGCCCTTGGCCGTGTCTCCTGCGCAGACGACTCGCCGTCGCATCACTGTCAAGGTGATGCTCGCCATGCTCATCACCACTTACGCCACCCTTCATCTCATTCTCTTCGCCGCCTCGGCTGATGCTTGGAACAAGGCGCGACACGAGAGTTGCGAGGTGGCTGGTCTCAACTGCAGCTTTACCCTCATGGCCCACCATGGTATCGTGGCCTTTGTTGCCCTCGTCTGCTTCGTCACAACCGCCGTCATGGCCGTCGGTGCCTTGCCCCGAGCAAACGAGTTGCCTCTCAATCCGTTATATTTCTTCCGCGCCGTGCTCTTCACAATCTTCCTGCTACTTCCCGTCGTCTGCATCGGATGGTCCAACTTGAGGCCGGTGGTGGATTTCTCCTTTTCAACCGATGGCCAACATGCTGGCGACGAGATTCCCCTCGCCGAGAGACGGCCCCTGTCCGGAATCGGCGGTGCTTTCTTTCTCGGCGTACACGAGATGCGTTCCGCCAATGTCATGGCTCACATCACACTGTAAGTGGCACAAGCGAACCGCCCAACGTCCAGAGAATGGTATTTTGAGAACAAGACTAGTATTTTTGCCGCACTCGTCGCCGGCGTCGCCGCGGCCCTGGCACCTCCTTCGGTCGTCTGCCTCGACGACCCCCGAGACACTCCTGCTTGCTGAGGGATGCGTAGCGTCGCACGTTGCCATGGGCAGAACGGGCCGTCATCGTGGCCATCTGCTACGCCGTAGTGCGAGGCAGGTCGAGAGCTGGACGCCGCTCCTCGCATCCCACTGCTGGTGCCGGTGGAAGGTCGGAAAGCCAAGTCTGCTGTACGTGGTCCGCCACCATGGATTGACGAATACGTGCTTGGTGTAGAAAACAGAGCTGGGGGAAATGCAATGCGTGCAGAGTTCGCGGCCGGCTGGTAGATGCAGGGAGTGGGCGACCGGTAGTTGTATTGGTTTCTCGGATCATGATCGCGCGGAAGGAGAGCAGCATCGATGGTAACTAACCCGTGCACCTGCACCCGACCCGTTTTGGAAATGCATTCGTTGGACCTTGGTCGCTCATCCATCATGATGAAACACAGTCTATTGAACCGGAAACTCCCACCGACCATGAATGAGGATATGAGGAAGAAGACGAAGAATGATGACGATGATGATATAATAATAGTGAAATGTTGCATGCATTAACCGTCATGGAGCACATGTCGTTCGTCCCCCTAGCAAGTCTAGGGGGGGGGGAGGGGCAGGCGATGGAAAGACAGGCGATGGAAGGGAAAAGACACGATGCGCCTCGGTCGTCAGATACTACACATGCCGTGCCGTATCCGCACATGGCGTCTGGGCCTCGCGGCGGCACTGGGCAACCATGCTGGCCTACCATTCACATCGCACGGCCGGCGTGCGCGAACCGTCCTCAGCTCAGCGAGACCGAGGGGAAGTAGCGAGGGCCGGAAAAGCCGCGGGCTATGATAGATTGGATGTCGATATTGCTCGTCGTGTCGAATCGCGAGCTCCACATCTTGAGCAGGATGAAGCGTCCCGAGACCGGAGGGTCGAATCGAATGGTGCACTTGCTCTTCTTCGTCTCGATGAAGAAGCGGGCGTGCGGGACCAGCAGCTCGCCGCCGACGGCGCGAACCGCCTCCTGGGTGGCGCTGGCGTGAGCGTCCCACGCCTCGGCGAGCGAGATGCCGAGCCGGTCGCGGTCGCCGCCGTGGTGCGGCGTGGGGCCGTGCCGCGGAGACGCGTCGAGGAACTCTTCGGACCCGAACGGGTTGTAGGCACCCTCGGAGTCGGAGTCGGCCGTCTCGAAGGGCAGGGACCCGATGCGGTCGGGAGGCCGGCGGTACATGTGAGGCACGTCGCCGTCGTCCTCTTCGTCGTCGCTGCACTCGGTGGCGACGTGGAAGTCGGGCAGGTTGCGCGAGAACTCGTGCGGCATGTGGGGCATGAGGTCCTCGGTGCCGTCGTCGCGATACAGGAACGATCTCCTGGCCCTCGTGCTGATGGTGCCATCGTCGTGATGGCGGATCGAGATGGTTTGGCGGTCATACGGATGCAGGCCGTCGTCGAACTCGTGGCAGGGGCAGTCCCTGGTGGGTGGTAGGTATTGGATCTGGTATTGCGCCGTCCGGCTGAGCACGTCGTCTTGGTTCATGGCGACAAACACCATGCCTTCTCGCACGCTGCTGCCTCGGTCAGCGCCGTCGATGCCGCCACCGAAGCCGGGGGGGGCTCGGGAATGAGAAGGACACATACGGGTGGGAATAGTTCATGGAGCAGGGAGCTTTGATGACAAGCTCCCGCAGGGTGAAGATGGTGGCGCCCTGGTGGCGGAGAACAATGTTGCAGCGGTTGCCCTTGGTGCAGTAGACCGAGTTGTCGTTCCTCAGTATGTTCTCGGCCGCAAAGGACGATTCGTTGGAGAACATGCCTCCGTCGCAGCTCACAATCTCCATGTGCAGCTGTCCCGGCTCGACCTGGCCGTACCTGCCGTAGCGAAACCCCCTGGCGCTCGAGGCGAGCCGGTTGGCATCTATCTTCCGCCGTTTGCTCCTTCGGTTATCCTCGGGGAAGTCGCGCCGTCGAGGGGGCGGCGGCGTGAAGGAGGTGCGCATCAGCGGGGACGTGAGGCTGATGCGGTTGGTCACATGGAGCAGCGAATGAAGCTGGGCGTTGGCGTCGTCGAGGGAATCGTCCAGTTCTTGGAAGCCGGTGCGTTCGTGGAAGCTGGTGCGTTGGACATCGGCATCCCGCGACCGAGGTCGGCCGTGTCGGGAGGAGCCGAGCCAGGAGGACTGCTCCATCGACTGGTCGAGGTCGTCGAGGCTCGGTGCCTGTTCGTCGAGCCTGCGGATGCGCTCGGCGCGGCGGGCCGTCGTGGACCAGGTTCGCGCCGTAGGGTGGTTCGGGGACGTCCCCTGCATGGCGGGGGGGGAGTAGACGTTCCGGAGCTGGGAGATTCTGGGGGCGGGAAGAGGGGGGAAATCGTCTGGCGGTTGACGAGAACGACGGTGGTTGGAGCCCGAGCCCGAGCCCGAGCCCGAGCTCGACCTGGAGGCCATGTCCCGCAGTGGCCGACGGCGGCAATGTGGCAGCTCGCAGCGGCAAGTCGGCACCGTCCTCGTCTTGGCGAGGGTGCTTGTCGTGCTTGTCGTGAAGCGACGCCCGAGGCAGGCCGAACGAAGCGGGTCGCACGGGTACCGACCGTCTGCAGTGACGGCGACGCCGAAGCGGACGTTGTCGAGGATTCGCCTCGATTCGCACCAGGTCGCCGGTGCGTAGTCGGACCAAGACGGGCGGTGGAGGATGGGGGGGTATCCGTCGAAGCGGCACCGCGACGAACGGAAGGCTCGAGAGGGGTGAAGCTGGGACCTGGAGCGCCTCGTAAGTAGGTGCGAAGCCAGACGAGAGTAGGTGTGACCAACGGGTCAAGAAAGACGGTTCTCAGCTCGCCGAGCACCAGGATGCTTCATTATCATCGGGCAACGCCACGGTGGAGGGTCGGCCGGTTAGGGTGGCCGTTGACGAGGTCAGCTGCGGCGAGATGGCCAGGCGGTACCAGCAGACAGGCGGCACACCAGGAGCAGCGCGTAAATGAGGGTGACGAGTCGGTGTGCGGCCGATGTCTCGGAAAGGCTCGGGACGACGACGGAGAGGCCACTGGCCGACGTTCGCTTCGATTCGCTCAACAGGCTAGCTTGTTGAGCCTCATCCGTCGGGTCGACAGGGGGGGGTCGGGGTACGGAATACTAGATGGAGGATGGAGGAGGACGGAGGCGGGAGGATGGAGGATGGAGGATGGAGGACGGAGGATGCAGGATGAAGGGGAGAGGGAAAAAGAAGGTTTGGGGTGCGAATGAATCCAGGTGGGCGGACGGTGGCCGTTGGGATGGGATGGAGCCTCGACGCGCTGGTGGCGTCGAGCGTCAGCAGGTGCTGCTTCACTGCTGACGGCTGGCTGGCTGCAGGCAGAGAGCCCGACTTCAGGTCGTTTTGGTTCCGTTTGTTATTCCTCACTTGCTGAAACTGGACCTGACTCCACCAGACCAGCGAGTCCACCTCCACCTGGCTACCCTCCTCGTTGATACTAACCAAAGATGCAAGTACTTGCCACTTCTACTAATATTTGCAACTACTTACCTACTAAGTAATAGATGGTCGCACTGCGTACTCCGTAAAAGTACAAGTTACTTACAGTATACCTAGTACTAGGTGCGCCCCAAAGTAAGTACACCGGCAGTGCCTGTACACGTACGGAGTACGGAGAACTAAGTACGTGTTGAACGAAGTACTCTCTTTTAACTTCAGTAATAGTTTAATAGGAAGTACACTGATGGTGTAGTTGTACTTACGGAGTACTATTCTTGCATTTATTCCCCCGCAGCAGTCAGTGTTCGTGTCTTGCCGGTGCTGCGTGGCGAACAAACGCTTCAATGATTGCGACAAGCGACCTGATTGAAATGCTGTTCAGCCTCTACGCTAGTGATTAGTACAGAGAGCACAAGGCATGACGAAAAGTAGCAAGCGAGAACCATGTCCTCGCAAGCTGCCTGGGTACGAGCATCATGAGCGACGCGGCAGTCATTTCGTTACAGCCAGCATTGGCCCCCAAGTAAATATTGAGGTATCCCCTTTTGTTCTTGTTCCGCGAGGTGCACGAGATCTCTGCGAGTTTTAGGTCCCTTTGGCTCGCTGCAAGCGGTTGCATGCTGTGCGGTTGGTACCACTGCGCTGCTGAAAGCGGCAATAGGCGGCTGTCCAAGTATACATCTACAACCAGATACGGCTAGTACCATCCAACGTAAACCTGGTTGTGCCATTGACAACGCCGACTCTTTGCTGGAATGGCCGAATTTTTGTCCGTAGTTGTATTCCAAATTTCCAACAAAACCGAGCGCCCTCGCTGAATTAATTCTTCCCCGTACGGAGTACATGTAATAGCTGAACATTTTTGAGGAAATGAACTCTTCGTGCATTTCTCTCACAAGTACAGGCAAGTACTTCTCCTATATCACGCTACTTGTACAACTGCATGTGCAGTATGCTTACGAAGCAACTATACCCCATGTGGTATCATTGTACTCCGTATGCACCACTCCTTTGCAGCAAGGATACCGCCAATATTTCTCTGGCACAATATTGAACAATCCAGGCATCGTCTTACCGTGGGGGCTCGGTGTGCAGGGAAGCTGCTGCTTGCTCGTCGCGCACACTTCGCGGCCGCTAACCTGTGGTGGCGGCGGCTGGCGGCGGGACGTGCGGGGCGGTTTCATCGGACTATTAACAACTAACGCATGTAATTACATGTACTGTACTCCGTACTCCGTACACCTACAGTACCTAGTACTTACTAGGTACCAAGGAGTAGGTACGTACAGTAATACCTGTCCAGTAATGACTGCACCGTAATAGTTGCACTGCACCAAGTTACGGGACCTGAACAGTTCGCCTACGGTTACAAGTACCTGCGCAAGACGGTCCAGCAGGCAATACCTGGAATTTCTCCGCACAGAATACTACTTAATACTGATACTCCGTACTTGCAGCGATATAGCGCATGCCTTATTCGTGTGCTCCAAGAGAACTGGCATGTTGCACAAACGTGCCAATATACAGCTACTATGTACACCTACTTGACAATAATGACTTTGTGCTTCAATGCGTGTGTTCGAGCTCATCGAAGCGCAACAAGCTCACTTGCCATACAGCCCGCAGGGGTTTGCATCGACGCTCGTATCCGTCGTCTTCCGTGACCTTTTTAGACTCCATGATCGACCCATTGAATGTCATCTTCCGCAGTTCAAGACATACATCCACACTTGCCTATTTATTGGGCTAATTTGGGAGGCCTGCATCAATGCTGACATGTGTAAATGCCCGGAAGGAGCCAGGCGGTGTCGAGAGACATTTTCACGTTGGCAACATTCATCTCCACATGTTCACTCCCGGCCGCCATCAACTTAGATACAAATCCATTCATATAAGCGTGGCACGCGCCACCTGAAATTATGCAGGAGGAATAGTCGCGTGATGGCCTCATATAGCATATCTCCTGACATTCGAGATACTCTGTATGTCAATGAAAACACTCACTGCCGTGCTCGGGACATCATGATGGATACCCTTTCCATAACTGGAAGCGGAATGCCGCAGGCATCCAGTCGTGATGACGCCGGTACACGTGCAAGAATATCTCGGCGCAGGTTTGTGTGGTGCCGAATATAATGGACAAGTAACAGACAGTCGATGGTTCTGAGACGATCGAATGTTTGGGTTGCCTGCCAGGAGGGGATTCACGTTGTCGGTGGCAACTGCCAACGACAAACATGGCCAACGTTGCACCTCGAGCAGAGCTGGCGACCAAGTATTAGGAGTGAGTGATTAGGTGCATGAGAAACGAATCGAGGATGCTGTATCGGCCATATAGAAAATTCGCCATGTGCACCTAGTAGGCGTAGGCCTTTGCTTCCCCATCCGCCCCCCCCCCCTCCCCTCCCCTGGATACCACAGTGCGCCTTACGTCAGCGCCCCGACATCGCAGTAATTACTTGGCCAGCAGAATTGTTCGTTCACAGATATAGACAGGAAGTAGCATTCTTTCGCGGTTCAGCGAACATGACGCCTACTGGTGCGTAATAAGTGCATGCACAACTGATATTACTTGTACTTGTACTTTGTCGCGCTCACCGGTGCAAGCACATGAACGTGTGCAACTTACTTACTTACAGTACTTACAGTACTTACAGCTGCAAGTACAGTACATGTACTCCGTACAGTGCACAAGTCCCTAGTAAGTACAGTCAGTCTACAGTACTGTACGCAGTTCTTGAGGGTACATGTACATCAAGTACAGAGTACGGCCCTCCGCAGATCCTATGCGTCAACTCGTCATCACCAGCTCCATCGCAAGCTGAGCCGCCACCGTGCTTTCCCACACGCGTCGTCATACCATCTCCCTCAACAGCAGCATGGCCTCGCATCCTCCACCTGCCGCTGCCGTGTCCGCAGGTAGGCCTCCCCCTTCACCCACACAGGCTGCAGCCTGCTTAACTTCACAGCTCAAGCGACCATCCGCCAGCATGTGCGCTCTAACTCTCGCTGCAGACGAAATAGCCCAGTATGACCGCCAGATTCGTCTCTGGGGCTTGGCTGCCCAGGCCAAGATTCAAGACGCCAGCATCCTCCTCATCAACATGCGCGCCCTCGCCAACGAGGTAGCCAAAAACCTCGTCCTCGCCGGCGTCGGCTCCATCACCCTGCTCGACGGTGCTCTCGTCGCCGAGACGGACCTCGCCGCCCAGTTCCTCCTCTCCGAGCCCGACAATCCCGTCGGCCAGAAGCGCGCCGAGATCGCCGGCGACGCCCTTCGAAAGCTCAACCCCCGCGTTCGAGTCCACGTCGACGCCGAGGCCGTCACCGCCAAGGGCCCCAGCTACTTTGCCGCCTTTGACGTCGTCATCGCCACCGACCTTGACCCCGACACCTTCAACATCATCAACACGGCGACGCGCATCAACGGCAAGTCCTTCTACGCCGCCGGCACCCACGGCCTTTACGGCTTCATCTTCAGCGACCTCATCGAGCACGAGTACGTCATCGAGCGCGACCTCGGCAACGTCGCCACCGAGCTCAAGCAGGAGACCCCCACCCGCTCCGTCATCCGCGTCCAGACGAGAAAGGACGGGGCCCGGACGATCGAGTCCGTCACCAAGCGCGAGCTCTATTCCACCTGGTTCCTCGCCAGCGACCTCGCCGCCCTGCCCGACGAGTATACCAAGTCGAAACGGCGGCTGCGGGGCGTCACCCCCGCTCTCCCCTGCCTCCGTGCCCTCTGGGTCTTCATGCAGCGAAAGGCCGGCGCCCTGCCCTCCAACCGCGACGATCTCAAGCTCTTCACCCAAATCGCCACGCAGAAGCACAAGGCCCTCGGCCTGCCGAGCGAGTCGCTGCGGCCAGAGTTCCTCCGCAGCTTCCTGCAGAACCTGGGCGGCGAATTTGCACCCGTCGCCGCCATCCTCGGCGGCCAGCTCGCCCAGGATGTCATCAACGTCCTGGGTCAGACGCAGCAGCCCATCCAGAACATGGTCGTCTTCAACGGCGACACCATGGAGGCCCCCATGTACGCCCTCCACCCCGACGGAGTCCTCGGCGCCAGTCAGCTGTCGCTAGGAGGTGGTGGGACCGGCCTTGTCCCCAACGGCGCCGATGCCACCGTCGACGGCCCGGCCGCTGCATCCGGCATCCCTGGCCTCGGAGCGCCCGTGGGGCTGGGTGTTTGACGCGCTGAGGCCTTGCGTGGATGTCCATGTCCATCACTTCCCTGCCGCGCGGGAGAAGCGGACGGCGCACAGGGGGATCAGCCCGCACCTGGCGGGCGACTGCAGGCGCGCAGGCGCTTTGAATTCAGGCATAACCGAGAACGTGCACGTGCATGGGACGACCGATGGATAGCGAGTACATCGGCTGGCATGAAATGACGCCATCATGAATCGGGCACAGAATTCTTGATGAAGTCTATATTAGGTGTTGCTCGATGAGTATGAAATTCGGAAAGTACTTTTTTGCCATGCAACTCTCTGTCCGCTTAAGCCGCAACGCCTCTCCTGCTCGCAGGCGATTGCTTTGTCTGTATGCCAACAGATCGCAAGCTTGTATCCAAGGAGGCCCGCTCCCTGACCGCTAGAGTCCGAGTGTGAACACATCGTTTCCGTCCTATCCTTGCGCCAGCAGTCTCGTCGTTGCTCTGTACATAAGTATATTCAAACACCAACCTCTCCATTTTCCTCATCTTTTCCATTCCTCTTCTTTTTATCGGCACTGGTATGATCCAACACAATCCGGTTGAGCTGACGTACGGTGAATGAGCGACGCTGAGAGGCTTTGCAAAGCCCAAGGGCCTGACGCAGAGAACTACGCGTGTCGCAGATGCATGAATAGTGGCCATCATTGAGAACGATGTGTCTTTCGGTTGATGGGTAGTTGACTCGATGTCAAGGGCGGAAACCAAGCTGTATCGTTGGGCCGTCCACATTTGATTTTTGGATTGGTCATGTGAAGCCAAACACATGGTAGAAAATTCTTGTCACTGAGCAAGACCGACATAGAGGAAGACGATGAAGTTAAAATGCGAATCGTCAGTATACACCGAGTGATCCAGTACTACTCCTTGCCCTTGCGAGTGCGAAGACGCCTTTTGAGGGGGCGGTCCAACTCGGGTTCAGAAGCGGCAACGGTAATGCAATTCGTGCGGTGACTTGTTAGGCCTGGGAAGACGACGACCATGTCAGACGGAACGGAAGCATTCGAATCGGGCACGATCCTGTTCGTGCCATCTTTCCCTACACGTGATTCGTCATCGTTTTCACCAACCGTCGGTGCTCTGGGGGGAGCCAAGGCCAGTGACCGAGTCCCGACAAGGCGGATGCGAGGTCGCGGAGTCTGAGTTGGTGCGAAACCTGCTTCGACGGCGCCGATTGGACGTCGTAAAACTGCAGAGCAAGCGGTATCGATGGCACCAAACCCAAGCATGGCAAGGCTTCCAAGCTCGGGCGACAGTCCGAATTCCGAACCAGGGGCGGCCGCCGCCATCCTTGCGCCAGGCCGTGGGTGCGGCTTCATCTCGCGGAGGGCGGGAAGACCAGGCATCGACCGAGACAGGTTCATCTTCGTCGCGTGGGTGTATGAAGCGGAACCGACCGAAGGGGCATCCTGATTCTATCTGGAGTCATCCCTATCATTGGCAGAATCCGATCGATCTTGCTTGCTCCGTTTTCGAGGTTGATTGACATTCCAGCCTCGGATCTGCGTCGGTCCCGAATTGGGCAGCGCCGCCGAAGATCCAGTCTCCTTGTGGTCGTAAAATATCGTCTTCAGTTCCGGCTTGTTGGGCCAAGTCCGATGGGCAGGCACCGGCGCGGGTTGCAGTTTTCGGTACTTGGCGTTTCCAGCATCATCGGGATGCTGAACTCCCAAGGGCGTTCCGGGTGGGCTCTGCCGAGACATGTGGCCAGAGATAGGAGTCCCATGGCCAAAGGTGGGAGACAGCACCTGCTGGTGCTGAGAGGCAAATGGCTGAGAGGGAGACGATCCCATGAACCCTTGCGGGTTGGGCAGTATCCTCGCCGAACCAAGAGGCTGCAGGGATGTAGCATGATGCAACTCTGGGTAGCCTCTGAAGCCACGAGCCGGCGCCGGGGTATAATAAGCGCTCATGCTCCTGTGTGGATTGGAGCGCATGCCTGCATCGTGCATGGATTCGTCTGGCATCGAGTGGTTGCGGCCACGAGGGGGGCGCAGGGGGGGCAGCGGCTCCGTGCTTGCATTGTGCGAAAAGGGGTTTCTGGAATGCGAGGCACCTGCGGCGGCGGAATGTGGCGGGTACTGATGCTTCATCGTATCAGCTGCCAGGGCGGAAGCCTGGGCCTGCTGGGGCCAGTAGAGCTGGTTACCGTACGATGGCGTGGCTGGCGCGGGTGCTTCTCTCGTGTACGACGGCACTCCTCTGGAAGGATAATCATGTTCCACGGGGCGAGGCGACTGAAAATGAGCATCGCGGTGGTCCTGAGGGGTGTAGCCAAGCGTTCCGAAGTACGAGTTTCGGTTCGCCATGGAATGACCAAGGGAAGGAAGCTGCGGTTG
Source organism: Drechmeria coniospora (assembly GCF_001625195.1). NCBI lineage: Eukaryota > Fungi > Ascomycota > Sordariomycetes > Hypocreales > Ophiocordycipitaceae > Drechmeria > Drechmeria coniospora. The sequence continues at coordinate 9,779,307 of NC_054389.1, read as the reverse complement.
GAACTCGGAGGGCCTCGGCTGTGAAAGAGGTTGCATGATAGGATTCTGCGGTTGAACAGGGTGGCCACGAGGCTCTGCGCCCGTTAGACTGACGCTCCTAACCGAGGACACAGGGTTCGGCTCCCTTGGCTGGGCTGGCGTGTACGGCATTGAGTGCTCGTGGACGGCCGGCTGGTCGACCGGCGCTTTGTGTCCATGGGCAGTGATGGGGGCTGCGGGGGTCGCGGGGGTCGCGGGAGCCGTGGTGGCCGCCGTGGTGGCCGTGGTAGCCGTGGTGGCCATGGTGGCCGTGGTGGCCGTGGTGGCCGTGGTGGCCATGGTAGCTGCGGTGGCCGTGGTGGCCGTGGTGGCCGTGGTGGCCGTGGTAGCCGCGGTGGCCGTGGTGGCCGTGGTAGCCGTGGTAGCCGCGGTAGCCGCGGTGGCCGTGGTAGCCTTGATGGCCGTGGTGGCCGTGGTAGCCGGGGGAGCGGCGATCGCTGTGGGGGGCGCTGGAGTTGGGGGGGCGGCGGGAGCGGCAGGAGCAGCAGAAGCGGCGGGAGCGGAGGGCGCTTTGGGAACCACAGGAGCTTCTCCATCGCCATCGTGGTAGGCGGCATCAAGCGGGCGCGGTGCGACATGGCAGACCTCGGCGAGCACGTTGATCCTGAGCGGGTCATCATCCGGCGCGGCAGTAGGCTCCGGTTTGGAGGTGTAGATGTCGCGAATCGCATCATACCGCGGTGCCTTCGTGGTCGGGGTGCTGCGAGTGACGTCCTTGGCCTCCTCATAGGCCGTGGCATACGCCAGAACGGCCAGGCCCGATATGGCATCTTCTCCCCTAGGTTCGGTGACGACATCCTCGGCAGCTTCCGCGGGTTCCTCTGGCGTAGGTTTTCCCGGCTCAGACAGTTGGGGTGTGTGGAGGTCATCCTTGGCGGTTCCAAGAGACTTGGCACGAATTTCGGCGCCAGAGGCAATGAAATCGGACACTGCCATGTCCTCGGCGTCATAGCCCTCCCTCCTGCACAGCCGACGCAGTCGGGCACGCATGCGGGCTCTAAGCGGCGCCTCGTCGGCGCTACGCTGGTTCGTCGTGTCGAGGAAGGAGCGCGAGGAGAAGGAAATGCGGCCGGACGGCTTTCCGACGAAAAGAAGCGGTCTTCCCGGCAAGACGTAAGGCGAGGGTGGTTCCTGCTCGTTGCGGCTGGTTGGGAGGAAAATGCCAAGCGAAGGATGCAGTCGATGTTTTTCGACCAGCCTCTGGTCATAGTCTTCCGGTCCAAGAGTTGAGGAATCATAGTCGACCACTCTATGGTCGATGAATGCGTAGGGTCTGTTTGGCGAACCGCTCCAAGGGTTCATGGGCCACACTTTTTCGCCTTGCCTTTCCTTGTCGTTCTTGGAATCCCGGAAACCAATCTCGTGCGGTTCAAAGTCTTGGATGTTGGGAGCCATGAAGCGCCGGTGAAAGATTTGCTTCAAATCGCTCCTGTACTCGACGGAGCAAACGCCGTAGGCATCCTTGTCGGTGACGGTCCCTTTGGGTGCATAATCGCCATCGGGGGGGATCTCCAGCTGGGGGGTTCCGGGAGTGGAATCCTCCACATCGGGTGCCTCGGTCTCCCCGGCAGCCTCCTGAGCTGCAGCGAGCAGACCCTTGGCCGGAGCGGCATCGGAGAGGCTGGCCGCCGCCAGCCTCGCCGATGTACGCGTGGCCCTCTTGGGCGCGGGCTGATTGTCGACCTGATCCTGGGCCCTCCGCTTAGCAGTTCCAGCGTCGGCACCCTTGTTGCTTCTGGCCTCGCGGAGTGCGGCCGCCTTGTTGGCCTTTTCGTTCCTCAGCTCCTGCTCCAACTGCAGGCGAAGCTCCCACTTCTTGGTGCCCTCAACCCTGGCCGGGAAGGGAACGAGATGGCCGTCCTTGTACTCCTCGCAGAGGCCAAACTCGTCGAGATCATCATCCTCGACGAGCTTGTACTCGAAGCGCTCATCACGGATCTTTGGCAAGCAGATTAGCCCCGACGCCGACGAGAATGAGACTTCAGACCTGGGAGGCATCCCGAATTGGAGGTCCAAGACTTACATCGATCGGGAGACCCTTGTCATGCAGGGCCTCGAGGGTGCGAAGCCTGTTCAGCACTCCATCATAGTACCTTTCGCGCAGATCCTCTACTTGGTTCTGTGTCACGCAGTCAGTCTCAGTCTTGGTGTGGTTGTTTGCATCTCGTCGCCAACAAATACGACGATGTTGATCGGTAGAGCATGTGCAACAAGAAGTTTCGTTTGGGAACGAGGAGGAGAGGAAAGGAGAGGAGAAAAACGCAACGGGCAGGGTTGGTGTCACTAGGGATCGGTGTTGCAGGCATGGATTGGGGCTGGATGGGGGAAGGACTGGAGATGGATTGAGGATGAACTGGGGATGGATTGGGGATGGATTGGGGATGGATTGGGGATGGATTGGGGATGGGTGAATGGGTGGATGGATGGATGGATGGGGTGGATGAGATGGAGGGAGAAGAGAGTTCAGCCAGCATGAGGAAGGAACATACCTCATACTCGCCACGAATCGTCGCCTGCTCCATTTGCAGCGATCGATCGGCCAGCGTCGTGTCCCAGTCATAGCGTGTCGCTGAGACGGCGTTTGCGTTGCGCAGTCTCTCGTCCAGGTCAGCTTCGACGATTGCAGTTTCGTCATAGTCCTTGTGGGCATCTGCACGGCTCTTGAGGAACTCAATCGTTCTTCTCGCCAGCTCTCCCAAGGCGGGTTTGACAATGCCGACGAGGGCGTGGTAGTTGTCCTTGACGTGCCGGCCACGATCGTAGGCTCCTTGGGCCCGCGGATCATTGAGATTCTTGAATCTCCCACGCATGGAACTGCTGCCGTTGTTTTTGTCTTTGGCGATTCCGACCTTTGCTTTGCCACCACGGCCGCCACCACGACCTCTTCCGCCACGACCCCTTCCACGGCCTCGACCGCCTCGGCCGCCTCGGCCGCCCCGCGTCGATTGGGACTGCGAGGCGGCCGGCGACGGGGCCTCAACTGCCATGATCTATGAGGACGAGGGGTTTTCTCATGTATCTCCGCGGTTTTTTGCGGCTCGCGATGAAGAAAAGGGGAATGCGTGAGCGGTGGATGTGAAGGGGGACGGCAGGCTTCCTTTTGCTACAGCGATCTCTTTTTACGTAGCCGTGATGAGAGTGTGAGGAGTGATTGCGTGCTTGAGAAAGGAAGAGAGGGAGAGGGTGTTTGCGAGTGAGTACGTGTGTGGGTGAGTGTGTGGCAGGGTGAGGTGGGCGACTGCGTATGAGTAGACGGCAAGCTGGCTGGTGTTGACAGGTTGATGATAAGCGCAGCGGAAGAGAGCCAGGCGGCGGACGAGCTCCGACGCGTGTGTACAGAATGATTAAAAAGAGCAGCAGCGGTTTGCCAAGCAACAAAAGACGAAGGGAAGGGTATCGCGCAAAGGACAAAGAAGGCGCTCGCGCAAGTGCTAATGACTTTCGAAAGCTGTGGGTTAGGACAGCGAGAGTTGAAAAGTGAGGTTGCGGGTGGGCATGCAAGCGGATTCACCCTAGCCAGAGAAAGAGTTGTGTAAGAAGCGAGGGTGCGCTCCTGGGACTTTTTCGGCTGGCCGGCTGGCCGTGGGCTGGCAGACGGGTGGGCGCGCGGGAACAATGCTGGTACTAGTAGAAACAGTAGCAGCAGAATGCCCCAGCAGCGCCTGGCAGTACTGCAGCATTAGGAATGATTAATAGGACCCACCGAGGTGCCCTTCTACTTAAGTACCTACGAGTAGGTAAGTAATACGTGTAACGCCAACTTGTACTTGCGTCTACGAGAAGCCGAACATCGGGTGGAATGCATACCTCCTGTACATTGTAATATGCACACTGGCACTTTCGATCCTTTGTTGTCATCTGCTACTATTCCGAGGCACTTGCATGGCCTGCCCATCTTCCAAAGGCAGCAGGTTTCTAGCAATGCAATAGCAAGAAAGACTATCACTCGTTGGTAGTTTGTACCGGGTACTCTTTTCTCAGGGGCACCTGATACGGATACTTTGGCGCAAGCAATGTCGGCCTCATTCAACGGCAAAACGATGGGCTCGAGCCGTGCAATGGATACTAACATCATACCCTTTGTAATTAACAGGCACATCCACGTGCTCTTTGCTTCTAAAACCTTCTTGGGGCTTGGTCGACAATGGAAATACTGTACATTCCTCAGGGCAACGATGCGAAAAGCTCGCTCGCTTTTCCATCATCAAAGCAACACCAACCGAGTACGGGGGTGAAAGCGGCCTATAACAATCGAAATCTCCCATTTGCACTGCACATTCATGTATTTTCGTACCAGTAGTAAATCGCCATCTTCAAGCCCGCAACCCGCGGCTGTTGGTGGCTGGGTCGGATCAACCATCGATGTTGCGATCCACATCAGCGTCAGGGCGGTTGGTGAATGGAAATTTCCATCAATTCATACATTCATTGGGTTTCTTTCATGCTACAGAGGCTTTCAGTGCAGTCCAACCAGACGGATAGCGACTTTAAGAGGGCGCATCCATGCTATCGACCAGCTATTGCTTCGACCTTCCCGTCCATCAGTACACGCTCCGACATCTTTGGCCGAATGCCGCATCGCAGAACACGCCTGCGCGATAATTTGCACGGTATATGTTTCTCATGAGATGAATCACACCTATGGGCACCGTAGGTATATGACAAATTCGGTGGCAAAATGCATCGAGAGCAGCCTCTTCCTGGACGGACGCAGCGGCCATTAAGCGACAACATGGGGAGCCCAAAGTGTTATAAATACTGATCCGAATATAGACATAAAGATCTCGGTCGTTCAGAGAACGGTCAGCAATCAACTATGCGGTAAATAGACTGTGTAATGTAGGTATGGGATCAAAATTGCTTTCGTCGAGCATTTTCGCCAGCTTGGTCCCTGATCCTGTCTGGCATACAATTACGAATCGACGATTTCGGGAGTTGAGATGCCGGTTTCCCCACGTCAACTTTTGCACTTCCTGTATTCCGTACTTACTGAATGCGTAGATGTACTTACTGTATTTAAACCTGGTACACCTAAGTACACTTACTTGTAGGCACCAAGTACTCCACATACCAACGGCGAAAGTAAGTACATATTATTACTGCACAGGTTTCACAAGTACTGTCCTTGGTACAGAGTACTTACTAAATACATCTATCGCATACTTACTTTGGCGTATTAATTACTAACTCAGCAGTAACACTCCGTACTTTTTCTCCGTACGCCTACAACTAGATTACACCTACAGTACGGAAGTACACCTATAAGGTACGGAGTAGTTGTAAGTACTTAAGTACTTATACGGAGTACATACTTTCTTATACTTTAATGCGCAACTGCGAAATACTTTCTGTAAATGTACTTATGTAATCTCATCGATGCCTGAGCGTTCCGCTAAAGCTGACCCTGCCGCGCTAGTCTCAGTCTGTCACGGCCCGCAACGCGCACGTGAGCCGGATGGTGATCCGACAATATCCATCCAGCAAGAACCCGCAGCTGCATCGCCCAACACCAATTACAGAACATCTCAAGTGCAAATACTCTTGCACTTATACATACGCTGGCAAGAAGGACAGAGAAAGCATACGGCGTGTCTCATAGCTGTGTCGCACCAGAATGGCAAAGCGACGCAAGTTGGGCACCCAACTACAGAATGCCAAGTCCAAGCCTCTACTAGAAATTCATTCACGGAACAAGTCCAAACCAAAGACGAAGCAGAACCAGCCGAGGAAACAGCATAATAACCATCACCAACAACACCAGCAGAACGAGCAACCTATAATACCCTTCCAATCGGCAGACAGGATATTGCTCATTGGAGAAGGGGACCTGAGCTTTGCCGCTAGCATCGTCAAACATCATGGATGTGTAAATATCACGGCAACTGTGTTGGAGAAGGACCATGCCGAGTTGGTCGAAAAATACGCCGCTGCCGAGGCGAACATTGCGGCAGTCTTGAACGCCGAGACCGCCGAGACAGAAAATGGCGGCGACGGCAAAGACCCAGCATCCATCGGCGAGGAGGCAGACGACAGCGACAGCTCAGAAACAGGGCCCTCCCAGTCAAGGCCAACCCTCCGCCGAAGCAACAAAGTGCTCTACAACATCGACGCAACCAAGCTACCCCCATCCCTACTGCGACCGCCACACTTTGATCACATCCTGTTCAACTTTCCGCACGTCGGCGGCAAGTCCACCGACGTCAACCGCCAGGTTCGCTACAACCAGTCCCTCCTCGTCTCCTTCTTCGAGCGAGCCATTGCCGCTCTTTCTCCCCGCGGCTCCATCGTCGTCACTCTCTTCGAGGGCGAGCCTTATACCCTCTGGAATGTACGCGACCTCGCCCGTCACGCTGGCCTCGCCGTCGAGCGCAGCTTCCAGTTCCGGCCAGCCGCATACCCAGGATACCATCACGCTCGCACCTGCGGCATCGTTCGCAATCGAAAGGGCGACGTTGGCGGCGGCTGGAAGGGCGAGGAAAGACCCGCCAGAAGCTACGTCTTTCGGAGAAAAGACGAGGTGCAGCAGGCGCAGTCGGTGGGGAAGAAGAAACGGAAGAAGGGCAACGATGATTCTTCAAGCGACGAGGACTGAATAATATCGACATGAAATGCCTACATGTGCGCGCATCTTGCATCCATGGGCGTTCGAGACGATTTTCTTAGGCTAGCTCGGAAATATCGGCGTAAATCACTGGGAATCTATCTACCTTGAGCAGTATTCATACACATCTTGACGAAAAATGTCTACATATAAGTATATATATATCTTGACATCACCCTGTCCCAATATTTTCATGCATCCATCAAGGCAATAGGATCTCTAGAGGATATATCTTAGTACTGTTGCCGTCCTCATGCCAGCCCTCCATCCTGTCGTGAATTCTTTTTCCCGTCCGCGGCTACCCACAGCGGACCAGATAGCATGCGAACGCCGCACGGCGATGGACGCCTCAGGCAGGTCCCAACGCAGCAGCTTGATCGGTGTTCAAGATTGCAACCTCCGCCGGTAGCTCATCCTTCATGTCGATGCATTGAAGCCAGAAGCAACAGTTTGGTCCTCGCAACTGACCGTCGGTTGCAGCAGCGCGTTCCATCCTCGATGCTGAAGATGAGAAAAAGTGTTGGCGCAAAGGTCCTATGGTACAACGCCACCAAATGTCGCCATGTGTTTGTGTAGTATCGATGACGAAAATGGCAATGCCAGCTAGCCTGCGTTATGAAATGCCCATGCAGCTGTTCAAGGTTCAGCCCGTTTCCCCATCCAAGTCGACGGATGACAACCCATCCGGATGCCTGAATGCGGCTGCGCCGCATCGACGGACTGGATCGTGCAATCCTGTCGATCTCGAGCGGCAACAATGCCTTCGGTTGTCGAGCGCCATCATGTATCACGCCGTGAGGGTGATGCCTGTTCGCGTGTCTTCTGACACTTCCTCCATCTTGGTACTGTTGGCCTCGTCCTCAAGCCTCTGAGCCTCTTCGTTTTCTCTCATGAGCGCTTCCTCCTGTTCCTGTAGGTCTCGCTGTTCGTCCGTCATCCCCTCCCCCGGCGCCGACTCGGGCGGCGGAGGGGGCGGAGGGGGCTGGTGGGGTTTGTTCCCCTCCTCGGCTTTGACCCTCTTCATTTCAGGGCCTTCGGACGGCGTCGGGGCGGCAGATTCGACAAGGTCGGCGTCGCGCTTCCGCTTGCGATCTTGGCTATCGGGGGAGCCGGCATCGCTAGGCGGCGTATCGAGCGCATCGTTTCCGTCGTCCGCAGGCCCCAGGTCGTCCAAAGATGCGTCCTGGGAGGCGCCTTCTTCCAGGTGAGATGGCCTGTTCGAATCAAGCTTGTCCTTCGTGCCTCTCTGTTTCCGGTGTGCATCAAACTTTTCCACGGCGCGGCTCAAAAAGTCGGCCACGTACTTCTTGATCTTCTGCACCTGCTTCTCGCTCAACTTCACCGTCGGATCTTCGACTCTGTTGTTCTTGTAGTCCGATGCGACCAGCTTCTTGGCGATTTCTTTGCCCAATCTCTTCAGTTCATCCTTTGGTAATTTGTGGCGGAACTTGTCTAACACGTGCTTGACGGGTGGGAATACCTGCTTGTGGTCAGCTTACGTGCGCGCCAGCATACGGCCCATAGTCTGCAGGTCGGCTCACCGTATTTTCGTAAATTTTCATCTGCTTCTCGAGCGGTAAGGTTCTCCACTTGTCCCTCTTGGACTCCTTCGAAGGTGTCTCGACGGCCTCCTTGGGCTGCGAGGGCGTCTGTTTCGGGGTTCCTTCCTTGGTGACCCTGTCAATGATGCTTTGAATCGCGAGTTGTTCCTGCATAGCCTTGGAGGGGCCCCTCTGTGCGGCGTCGGTTGCCGGGAGCGTTGGTCGCTGCCAGGTCGTCATGCCGGATTTGGTGTAAAAGTAGGTGTTGCCTCGATCGTCCTTGGCGGCGAACCAGCCGTCCGGCAGGGGCGGGCGCCGCTGGCGCTGAGCGTTGAAGTAGAGCGAGTTGTTCCTCTGCGGCACGCTGCTACGCGGCCCCTTGGGTGCATCGATGGGGCGGGGCGATACCGTCTTGGGCGTCAGCTGAGCCGTATCCTCATCGCGAGGCTGGCCGCCGCGACGTTGCTCGTACAAGTTCTGGACGGGCGCGTTGGGGTCGACCTTGCGTCGTCGGATGCGATAGGCCACCTCCAGCTTGCTCCAATCGTCGAGCAGCTGCTTCGATCGCGAAGCGACAGCTTCATGCTCCGACTTGCCGAGGGACTCGATCGTCGTCTCGATGTTGGAATCTTGAATCTTGTTCCTCGTCAGGCGGGGGAACTTGTCCAAGATTTCGAGCACCTGCAGCACGACGTTGTGGTCCTCGATGAAGGTGTTGAGGCTCGTCTTGAGTATTTGATAGGCATGCATGCGAACGACGCAATGGATGACACGTTCCTCGTCGCATCGCTGTATGCGCTCGAGCAGCTTGACGGCGATCCACTTTTCCTTGCATTGCATGAGGGCGGCCATGACCTTGCGGGCGTCGTCGTCGTCGAGGCTGCGCGGCTGGATGCTGTTGACGTATTCCTCGTCGTCCTCATCCGGGCGCTTCTTGCGAGGCTTCTTGGCCACGGCCGTGTCCCAACCATCCGAGTCGTCGATGCCGAGGGCCTCGACGATCGCTGCCGGCAGCTTGGTGGCGCGCTCCGTCTGCGTCTTGCCGCCGATGAAGCCCACGCAGTTCGGCTCGGCGCAGTAGCATGGTTGAGGGTCGGCGCCGTAGCGGTCAACGTTGTAGTTGAAGACGAGCTCTTCGCCGGCGCGGATGCTGCGCAAGGCGAATATGCCCATGCGAAGCTTGTCGCCGACGACCCACTTGTCGACGTAGCAGTTGGGGCTGCAGGAGTGGTTGCAGAAGCGGCCGAGATTTCCCTTCTTGGTTGCGTCGACAAACACGCTCTTGTTGAGAGACATGAAGTAGAAATGCTTGATGCCCTCGTTGTCATACTGCAGCATGCGCCGCCGGAAGGTTGGCTCGTTGATGACCTCGCCAATGTACTCGTAGATGAACTCGTTGGCGTGAAGTTGGACGTCGGCACGGAGGCCGAAGCCCTTCTTGGCCGTCCTGATGACGGAGACGCTGCCCCATTGCTTTCTCTGGAATCTCTGGTTGTGGCAGCCGCCGCTGCAGTTTCCGGTGTCGGCGCTGCACTCCATCTTGGTGGCGCGGTTGATGCAGTCGGAGTCCTCGCCGCAGGCGGCATTCTCGCCATCACCTAGCGAGTCGAGGGTCAGCATTCACGCGGCGGTGTGGAGTGCGGAGAGATCGCGTACGCCATTCTTCTCGACAGTCGCAGTCGAGAGCATCGTGGTCTGTGGAGCCCAAGTTTTTGGACCCGTACAGACAGTCAGGGATGACTTGGAAGGTTTTGCAAGAATCCGAGGTTGCGTCGGGAAGATGATCGAACAGCTGGGGCTCGCGGTTCGCCAACTTTTGTGAGGATTTGCGAGACAGAGTAGGGGGCTTCGAGGAGACGGGGGCGGAGACGGAGATGGATGTGTCGGCATCGTCGGTGCGCGATTTCAAACCGTTGAGCGAGGCCGAGGGAGACGGGGAATGGCCATTCGTCGCGTAGGGAGTTTGCATCGAGCCTCCGTGATCCATGCCGGCCAATGGACCATTGGCCGCGCCCACCTCCAGCTTGACCATGCTCATCGTGTGTGTGACGGAGTCGTCATCCTCCATTAGAACATTTGGTATCAGTGAAATCGGCTGTGCAGGCTGAAATAGGTCGTTTGGTTCACTGCCTAGACGAAGCGGAAAGCGCGCGAGGAAGCGGCAGATTGGTAGATTGCACCTGGGTTGCAGGGGGGGCTCGGAAGTCACCGAGGTCGCGAGATGCTGGTGCACGATGAAGGACGAACCATGCGCAGCGCACACGTCCAGCAGGGGGTCGAGAGGACAGGAAGCGTGGCGAGCGAGAAAAAGAACGGAGCACGACGGGTTGAGGAGATTGAGGTTGTGAATCGGCGTGCATATGACCTTGCACCCGTCAGCTTGAAGGCGCGGGAGATCCGAGGGTGAAGGTCGGAATGGTGATGGAAAAGAGACGAGGTCGAGTTATGCGAAGTTGTCGCCTTTGGTAAGCGCCTCCGTCCTCCAACTTCCTTGCACCAGCTGCTGCCCAGGGGGGGGGGGGGGGGTCCGGGTCTAGCTTGGTGCTTGTGGGAACTGGAAGCAATCCAGTTGGCCTCCCTATAATCCAGTAATAGCAGGTGCCCGTGCCAGAGGAACGGCGCAGATGACGGAACATTTTAAGTCCCGATAGCCGGTTCCCGGTTGCGTTGACCGAAGTAAGTACGCCGTACTATTCCTACTGTATTACTTATACGGAGTACTCCGTATTACTGTGGACGTGCATGTACAAGTAACAGTACTTACAACTACTGTACGTGTCGGTGTACGTACATGTATACTTACAACCACTCCGTACTCCGTACAAGATGTTGTTGGTATTAATACCACGTCAGAAGTTCCTTTCATACAGTACAGTACAGTAAAGTACTCCGCACAACCCATATAAATGCACGGAGTACTCCGTAGGCCGTAATACCGTGTACACTCTTTTCTGAACGTCGTGCTGACCTCAACCTCACGATTGCCTTCTTCCACCAGGCGGTTGAACCGCAAATTCCCATCATGCTTCGTAGCCTTGGGCATATGTAAGAGAATCACACGCTCCAAGTGACTCCATCCGTTCGTTGTTGTTTTTTTGCGTTCTTGTGATTCGCGCTCCAAAGATGGGTGTCCCAAACTCACAACCAGCCAACGCCAAAACCAGGGATCCCCTTTCACGACCTGCATGATCCTGGCTTCCGCATCTGCAGCCATTCTTCTTGCAATGCGAGTACATCGTATGGCAGGGCACGCGGTGCATTGGTCGGCATTCGGCTCGGCCCCGCAAGCCAACGACATGACGAACTGCAGGCATGATACAACCATGATCCTACTTTTCCAGTGCAGTCCAGCATATACTCTCCGAACTTGCATGACGTTAAAGTGGCCACACTTTGGGATACTTGTGCACCTCTCGCGGGCAGTCCCTTCTAGCCTTTGCAAGCGTCTCCGTTGCCTTCACATCCATAATTGGGCTCATCGCAGTGCGCCGCCAGGACCCTTGGAGAGTTGAGTCACTGCTCGCCGCCGCAAGCGGTGTCATGACCTCTCAGGGCCATAACCTGCCGCGATCCATTCACTACACCGATCCCTTCTTGCTTCTGATCTGCCATGTCGACTCATTCAATTATTCGCGGCACCATCGGATGAAATCGCTGTCCGCCACCCTCGCTGTTGCCGGCTCCATGTTGAAGCATACACCTGCGCGGAAATCGTGGCTTTGATGGCTTGATTCCTTAGCCGCCACCTTCTGTGCTGTCAAGAAGCGCGTTGGTCAAGATAAAATATCGGAACGCCATATGCTACCGCAATCGAACTGAGCTAGTATCCTGTTCCTCTCGTGCTCACGGTGTGTCAGGAGTCATCCGCAGCTATTCAATGGCCCGGCCGCGATGGGCATGCTTTCTATATTACTCGGATAGCACATCGGACTCCGAGAGTTGACACCCAGAATCAGATATTGTCATGGGCAACTTGTATCATGAGGAACTACAATACTCGTCACAACTACGACGCACTGACCTAATCTCGTGGGCTTGCCGTCGACGGCAGTAGGACAGAAGCATACTGATATAATACTATAGCAGTTGGGACGTTTTTCTCTTTGAACTTGCTCATTGTCTCAAACATTTTGAGTGGAAATATCGACGTCAACAGACTCGGTCAGTTAGTCGGCCTTGATGAAACAGGGAGCGAGCCGTGGCTATGATATTGAATAAATCTGGTGTGAGGGTCTGGGGATCCAAGAGCACACGTGTACTCCGCGATTCTATTGGGTCCGTCCAGAGTGCACGCGGGCAAAATTGATTTGCTGCAGTCGTTTAGCCATGCTACTCGGACATCTCGTTCAGCAAGCACCAACACACCACTGTGGCAAGCACCATCAATTTTCCGTACATACCATTCTGGTGATAAGTAAAGGGTATTTTCGTCATATATTAGTAGTCTTTTTGTTAGGTTGAAGGCTTGGGGACATGTACGGCTTGGAGAATTGGTGAAGGAAGGTGGGGCGTTCGGGCTTGCCAGCTCACTCTGCAGGTCCTCGACCGAACCTATTCGCAGGAAGGAGCGAGTCCATAAAATGACGGTCGCCACCTTGACGCCTCGCCCTACTATATCACTGCCTTCTATCTCCAAGAAATTCCAATGCCTGCTTGAGTTTTTCGCGTGTGAAAAGCATCCATCAGACGTCGACAGGCGTTTCTTGCCCCGATGGCACCGCTGTGAGCATCGGCTTTCAAGTTGTTCGAGTCCCGCTACTGAGTCGTCGCGACTCCACTTCTCCGATCCGAAGTTACCCTGAATGTTCACAAGAAGTTTCTTTGCCTCCATCTTGACGGTGATTCTGAAGTGCAAGCAAGTACATATTGATTTACGACTAACTCATTATAGCCCTCTCAACTCCACAAACTCGATCAATAGGCGGTCAGTGCTGAGCCGAGGTCCTATTATTGCTGAACGAATCAATGGGCACAGCCTCATCTGCCGGGTAACGTGGTTTCCCAGCGGTATGCAGGAGAGTGCCAACACGTGCAATGTGCGTATCCACTGCCGGCTGGGGACGATGCTGAATCGAGAGTTTATTCTGCGACTGCTTTGGATAGGTTTCGCTTCCTCTCGAGTCTCGAATACAGCTGGTGAGTCTTAGCAGCCGCTGCATGACGCCAGCGCGGTTGGTCGAGACCGGCACCCAACATGCAACTCGAAGACCGACAGGCTCAGCCAGTGCAAAACTTGCCTGGTCAAGCGTCATGTCATGTGTGGCGGGTAAGACATTGACATGGTCAGGCGATCCATTGCTGGCTCCGGATTGGTTCCCATTGCCGGAGTACAACGTAACTGCACGTCACCGAACGGAATAGGCGTTGATGCGCTTGACTCTGCACCGTTACGACATTGAGTGTATCCCACAGACCCAACTGGCTTACAGGACTGAGGATCGATCGAGGACGGGCCACCCTCTCAGGCAACCACCACGACGCCATAGGCGAGCCTGGAGCAGTATGAATACAGCGGGGAGACGTCTGCTTTAGTCTGCATTGCTCGGTACATCGTTTGTGAAAGAGTGGTGTGTGACATGCTGGCTGGTTGTCGTTTGATTGGGGTCACGATGAGCTAACGCATGTCCAAGATGCAAATCAGCGTTCGCCAACTTCGGCCCCTCGGCAATGATTGCCTGTCAACTGTACTCTTAACTGCAACAGTTGCCCCAGTCCTGCTGGCACGGACCGACCGATGCACTCGCCAGATTGATGCGGCTTTTTCTCCTGGCATTCTGCATCTCCTCGAAGCGCCGCCATAAACTAACAACCGCAAAGTCATACATTGAGATACGGACCGAACCGCCTGCGTCCTCGGCGTTGAACCGTGAACCGGAGCGAGCTGCCCCCCTCCGATCCGATCGGCATCGGAAATAACGCCCTCTGTCGTGTTGAGTCCTTCAGGGTTTCGACGATACCGCTGGCCCATGCTGCTATTGTTGCACTTTGTCTTGCGCTTTGGCAGACGAGCAACGAGTGGAATTGTTCACCGAACCCGCCCACATTGGAAGAACTGTGACTCTTTCAGGTATTCCCTCCGTTGTGGCCGCTCAGTTGTCGCCGCCTTGACTTCTGCAGTCATACACGCCACACATCTGTCGGCAAAACTCGTGTGACGGATCGTTGTGCGACAAAGCTGTTATTGTAGGTACTCGCTATCGACCTGCCAGTAATCCATCATTCATCTATTTACAATGCTAGACCGAACCAACCCGCTGTTGATCGGACGAACTTGGTCAAATCTCGGCCACTGACACCAAGCCCGGTCGAGTGCCGTTTTGGTCCCTTCGCAAACAAAGTGACAACGAAGTCGCATCCCCTGCCCCCGGCCTTGCTCCATACAACTTGTGCCTGGATCACTTCGCCCGCTGCGGACAATGGTAAGGTAGGCGGCCTCCGATCACCGGTTACCATCCATGCGGTAAACACCTCCCATGACATAATTTAAGGTCGATGCATCCCCGCCGGCGACAAGCTGGCCCCCCATTTGGTACGCTAGACATTCATATTTGTCACAGCTGGACCGCGTGCTGCTTTGCTTCTATTTCAGTTCGACATCACGTATCGTCATACTCATATTCATCTGCGTCCTCGTCTTTGTATCTTGACGCCAAAACACCGCATTGAACCCCATGGAGATTGCCAATAAGCACCCAATTCACTCACTCTATGGCCGTTAGAAAGTCCGCGCGCCTACTGCGACGCTTGGGAGGCTTGTACGCCCATCCAATGAAAACAATAAACTGATTTTCTACCGGGCTGGATTGGGGGGGAAAAGTCGGCAACATCGTTTCCCTGCCTCCTGACACCGTCTCGCCTCTCGGTTACTTTCTCACTATATCTCATTAGTTTTCACTAGCCAACAACTACAAACACCCGTTCCCCCTGTCGGCAGGTCGTAACGAATCACTCGCCACCAGCTGGTCGAGCATCCCCCAACATCCGGCAAGACGCTCGTTGCTCGTCTTCGCCTTGATCGCGGCAGTTTCGACTCATAGGCATGGCCAAGTAAACTGGTGCTCTTTCGCATCCTCCGATTCATGATACATAGGCCTCTCTTTTAATCCATCTACGTATCCTTTCCACTCCTTGATCCTGTCTGAGCGGCCCCATTCGCATCATGGATCCCTCGCCCTTTACACTTGACGAAAGGGTTGGTAACGACTTCTTCCTCCCTTTTGACCCCTTTCCTGTGCTGATTCTTCTTAGCGGTTTGTTTTGGCCGAGGTAATTAAGTCAAGCGCCGTTGATATTGATGTGTTGTCCACCTTTATCCGAACGAACAACATCACACCCACGTGGATGAACATGCAACTGCCGCACGGTATACCAATGCACCACCACCTTCGAACTAATCTCAACGATGTTGACCAAAGTCGTTAGGCCGAAACATGAATCAGTGTATCCAAGCCGTACGGAGCCTGTCAGGTACCTCTTGTCCGCAAAATGGCCCATCGACGAAGAGCCCGGGCGAGTCACAGGGAGACGTTATCGGAGAGGCCATGATACATCGTAGCCTTTGTCAACCACCGACTTTGTCCACATCGAACTCTGCTGGTGTGCCAAAAGAAAGATTACTGGCCAATATTGCCCCTCGACCAACAAGTGGCAGTATCGAGAATTCTACCAACGCAACAAGCCATGAGAGACGTAAACTAACGAAGAAGCGGGGTCGTCCCTCCAAGGCAGACATGGCAAAGAGAGATCTCAAGCCGAACCTCCCTCAGTTCATCGCTCCTCGACCGCCTCATCAGATGACGGGTTATCAAGCGATCCTTCCAGCGACCAGTCGTCCTCAAGATCCTCCGCATACTGTATCTCGTGCAGCGTCTTTGACGTCTCACTCATCCCCTTCTGATGACTTGCGAGACAAAAAGCGACGTCGAACTGGCACATCCAACTCAGGACTGAGGTGAAGTACCGGTGAAAGCAGCTAATGGTGCAGCCACCTTATTCGCACCGAGACAGTTGCCAGCGATGTAGGAGTGAAGCTAAGGGTGGCAGTGTCCCAAGCGGGCGATTCGTGCCAGTTGGCCGACGAGGAGGGACAAGGAGGCATCGGAATAGCATACAGCATTCGCTAGATCCAGGGCGGCACAATGAAATGCAGTTGGGCCAAGGAACTTTACGAGCTTTGATAGGCAACCGCTCGTGCTCGAGAAGCGGGCTGGACTTGGGCCATTTTGCGCTACGCACAGCTGGGGATACAAATTCAGGAATGAAATCAATGTGAATGGCCTTGTCAATTATCCGCGCTCCTATATTTTATGGTCAAAAAATTCGTGGGCTAGGCATCCTCAAGCCGTCTCCCGACCTCACCCGGCGGACAGGCTCATGTAGCTGCATCAGCAAAACAGGAGCACAGCCCCCAGACGGATGATGCTGCAGATACAATGGCCTCCATCACAAGCTCACGGTGACCCCCCAGGGATCACCGTCTCCGGTTCTGGCATCGTGGCAAGTCGGCCTACAGCGCCTTGACAATCTTCTCCATGGCGTCGATCAGTATGTCAGCATGATGCTGCTGGAAGGTCAACATAGGACGCAGGCGCACGGCGGTGGTGCCGCTGCCACCAATGTTGACGCCGAAGGACTTGGCCTTGGCGAGGAACTCGTCACGCTTGGGGTTGTCGAAGGCAATAAAGGTGCCCTGCCCCTTGCCTCGCAGGTTCTTGAAGTGCTCAGGATACTTCTGGGCGAGACCCTCGAGCTTGGTGAAGAGGTAGTTGCCGACCTTGGCCGTGTGGTTGACGAGGTCGTGCCGGTCGATCTCGTTGCAGATGCCGCGGAAGAGCAGGGCCTTGGCAGGGTCGCCCATCCAGGTGTTGAACTGACGATAGGGTTTGTTGGGCCGCAGGGCCTTGGTGCGGTAGTAGTAGCCGGCCGTTTGGGCCTTCTTGGAGAAGGTGACCATGTCGGGAGGGTCTTGCAGGTTCCAGTGCTCGTGGGCCCAGAATTTGCCGGTGGCGCCGATGCCGGTCTGGACCTCGTCGGCGATGAGGAGAACGTCGTGCTTGCGGGTGACCTCGCGGAGCTTCTGGAAGAAGGCCGGGCTCGCGTGATTGTCACCACCCTCGCTCTGGATGGGCTCGACGATGACGGCGGCGGGAGGCACGCGCCAGGTCTTGATGAGTTGCTCGACCTCGTCGATGCTGGCCTGCTCAGCCTTGGCATTCTCCTCGGCGTGCTGTTCGAGGGGGTACTTGAGCTGGGGGAAGGTAGCCTGAGGCCAGTCGAAGGCGGGGATGTCGATCTTGTGGATGGGCTTGGAACGGGTGCAGGAGAGGGTGCCGAAGAGCCGACCGTGGAAGCTGCCCTTGAAGGAGAGGATGGAGAGGTTGGGGGACCCGGGAGCCTCGTTGCGCATGGCGGATTCGATCTCCTCGGGGGTGAAGTCGACATCAGGGCCGCCTCGCTCGAGCTGTCGACGGTACATGAAGGCGGCCTTGAAGGCAATCTCGTTGGCGTCGGAGCCGGCCATGGCGGTGTAGACGTTGTCGAAGCCCTTGGGGGCATACTTGAGGATACCGGTCTTCAGGATGGAAGCCCAGGTGTGAGAGGGGAAGTTGCCGAGGGCAGGGCGGTTGATGATGGCGTCGACCATCTCGGGGGACTTGGCCACCTTTGCCAGCTCGGGATTGTTGTAGCCGACGGGGATCGAGGCGATCTGGGCGTAGCTGGTTGGTTGAAAGGTCAGCAAGGACGATGGAAAAGGCAGGGAAGGCAGAAAAAAGGTGGCAGGCAAGACGGGGGGACATACACGTCTAAGAGCATGTTGCCATCCGGGTCAGCAATGTAGTTGCCGACGCTCTTGGTGTAGTCGACCATCATGTTCAAGCTCCGCGTCTCGAAAGATTCGGTCAGCTCCTTGATGTGCCTCGTGCTTTCCGGCCCAGGCAACGACTTCGTCTTGAGGATCGGCCCCGCAGGCTCGTCCTTGTGGAAGGGCTTGACGGCAGCGAGGCGGTAGGCGCCGACGGTGGTGAAGGGGCGGGCGGGTGAGACGACTCGCGCGGCCATGGCAGGTCGCAGGGCGGCCTTGGCGGCACCAGCGGCACGGAGGGCGGCCGGCATCGCGATGTCGGGGACGGGCCGCGGCGTAGCTTGGTAGCAGCTGTGAGGGGGGGGGGGGGGGGGGAGGGACGAGGCAAGTTGATGTAAGTGCTGCGGCGAAGGGTGGAGACGTGGATGTGAAATCGAACGTCCGCGAGCGCAGCGATGATGATATACGAGTGACCCGGGATGCGATTAGGAGGACAGCAGCACAAGAGGCCGGATGGGGAAGAGGGAGGGAAAGAAAGAAAGAGAAAGTAGGAGGAAGGTGGAAGGAGGGCGAAGAAGGGCGAAGGATGGCAAGGGTTCGTGGCGAGGATGGCGAGGCTCGTGCCTTTTTATCAGCCACAACCCCAACGAACCGATGGAGTGACCTGCGGAACGACTTGCAGGGAAGGACGACAAGGGCGGCGCGATGTGTGGGGGACCCTTGGTACCTGGGGGTGGGGCGCCGGAAGCTCTGTGGAGGGTTCCACCCACTGGAATCTGCTTTTGCCGCGGCGCGGACGTGCAGCTCGGATACCGGGGGGGAGCACGCCGCGGGACGTTGGCTGGCTGGGTGGTAGCGGGTAGCACTCACTCGTACTCGAGCACCTAGGGGTTGGGGGTTGGTGGGTTGACGGATTGGCTGTCAGCCGCACATGTGTATTATTATATACATTACCATGCTCAGCGGCGTTCTGCGGCAGTACTTGCAAGTGCACAGCTACGATACATGTGCGGACGTACCTCACTTACAGTACAGTACTGTACTTACAGTGCAGTCAGTACCGTACTTACAGTGCAGTCAGTACCGTACTTACTTGCAGGTACCATGCGAATTCGGAGCACAAGATATGAGTACTTCCTGCACAATACTTGCACATCAGTATTCCGTACTGCAGCCTGATTGTACTCCGTACAGTAACCCCGATACACGTGCTCCGTACTGTACTGTACTTGCATGTCAAGTGTACTCCGTACCCGTACACACTATTACTCCGTACTCAAGCGTCATATTATCTATGCGGGTGCACGGAGTGCATGTGTACTGGTACTTGTGGCAGCAGCATTTTTCGCCAGCGATGAGGCGCCATGATGAAGCCAGACCTGCCACACGATGGCCGGCGTACAGTACGCGTACGAACTAGTACTACTATGGACGAGTCTGAACGCAGATGCATTCTGGCACGTATCGGCTTTGCAGTAGCATGAAGCCGCCTCAACAACATACCCATTTGGCGGTCAGTGAGTAACGGCGGAAGACGTGAAAGCCAGCGGTGTCGCACAAGAGAGGGCGGGCGGTGACGGTGGGTGCCAGCCCCGACCTCGGCGCGTTTTCCCCACATTTCGCTGCAACCTCGCCTTTGGATTGTGTAAGTACTTTAAGTACACCTTAGCTTGTACGGAGTACAGTAATAGTTAGTTGTAGTTCGACAAGTACTTGTACTCGCACTGTTGTGAGTTAGTACGGAGTACAGTACCAGCAAGTAATAATACCAATACCACCCAATGTAGAGCTACAGTACGTAAAGCCGAGACAGGTTCAGAAGAAAAAACGCTGCCTATACGAATGCTACGTGAATTTGTTCCCGATGCTCTACGACATCTCCCCTGCCCTCCCCTCATCCCTGCGTCTCCATCCTGACCGGACGATCGCCTGCTTCATTTGGGCACGCCTGCACTCCGTACGGAGCATGGAGAAGCTTGCCCATCATCCGGCGCGCCAGACGGCACGAAAAGCCCCTCTTTCTGCGGACGCTGAGCGAAGTACTTTGATCGCTACGTGTTCGGCGCGACAAAAAAATATAGGGCCAGCCATGAACGCCGTGGAACATTTTCTCCGCGTGGGCGAGCCTCGATGGGTTACACCCGTGCCTGGGATACCGCCTAGGACGTACAATATCAATAATACACGTATGGGTACAGTGTGTGTACGGAACACAAGTACGGGACCAACATGTGCAACTCTCCATAAGCCTGCGCGTTCGTGTACTGATACGTGTGTGGAACAAGTAACATCCTTCCAAGTACGCCTGCCGGTAAGAGTAGAGAAAGCACCGTAAAGTAGTACCAAGTAAGTACACTGTACTGGTACCTTGTCACGAGAAGAACGAGAAATACCACCGCGTACTTACGTGGATAAGCAGAACGTCGGTGCACGTTGGCGCAGGTACCTGCGGTCGTGGCCAAAGTCGTCCCGTCCGGGACCCGTGGACTCCGTCAGCGCTTCGGAACCGGACTCCGGACACCGCCGTCTCACCACACCACCTCCGCCACTGCCGGCTGCTTTCAATCTGCCATCGCTCAAGCAATAGAAGCAATATTAATTAGCATGACCACATGTGCACCTTACCTACTTGCTCGCGCACATAATTGTACGCACGATTGGTCGATGCCCAGTCATTCCCACAGTTTTGGCTTCGCTTCGTCGGTGCATATGGAGATGCTCCTCGTCGGTGGCTTTGACGCGAGATGCTGCGCAAGCATCAATAAAATCAATTCGTACGAGCCGCCCCCTCATGCGCCTGCCCGCACCCGAGCTCGCGAACACACGCTGGCTAGCCATTCAGCAACCAACCGGCAGCTTCCACGCACAACACCCGCGTCCGATGCACCTCCCATGTACTGTAGTAAACACACCCACGTGCAAATGCTTCGCAGTCCCGCCACCATAAGTAGTAGAGTAGAGATGTGCGCCCAATGTCCCCCACCGCGTCGGCGAGCTAAAAACCATGCCCTCCATCCACATAAACCGGTTAATCAAGCTAGATAAGACGGAATTCAAGGCGCCAAAACGAAAGAACAGCGATCTTTGCTTGCTGAGAATACCACGGCGCCGGCCGATCGCCAGCCGCCGCAGCTCCGCTCTACTCCTCACCCTCCTGCAGCTCGCGCATGTACTTGACAAACGTCTTCTTGTGTGTCTGGGGGGGAGAGGGTATCGTCAGCGAAAACGTCGGGAGGCGGCGCCAGAGCGAGCATCGCCTACCATGCCGGCATATTTGCCTTCGCTCAACACGCAAATGTACCGAAGCCCCAACTTGACGAAGCACTCGTACACGAGATCCATGGGCGAACGAATGTCGAGCGAGACCGGAGCCTAAGCATCGTACCGTCAGCGACCGAAACTTGCGCCTCCTCCTCGCGGTGCAGGCTCACGGGGTCGATGAACTGCGTGAAGTCGGTGCGGTCCGGGCCGTCCCCTTCGTCTTCGTCGACGCGTGGGACCCGATCCATGAGGCAAAGACTCGAGACCTCGTCCACGAGCTGGTCGAGGGCAAACTCGAGATCCGGCGCCGGGATGAGCCCGACCAAGACATCGTGCCGAACGATGGGCAGCCCGCCGTCGAGCTCGCCGGCCCTGTGCAGGATCTCGAGCTTGGCCCGCAGGCTCGTCGCGGGCACGAGCGGCGAGTTGGTGATGTCGATGATCCGCTCCCGCCGCACGCGCGGCACAATGTCCGTCAGGTCGCCGGTGAAGACGGGCTTGTGCTTGTTGTCGAGGAAGGGGTACGAGTTCATGCTCGTCAGGAGGTCCTGGACAACCGTCAGCGTGCGCCCGGACCCGTCGACCTCGCCGGGACGTGCGGCTCACGTAAATGCTGAGGGGCTCCATCGCATCGGCAACCCACTTCGCCACGAGGATGGCGAGCGAGAAGGGCAGAACGTAATCGAGGCTGCCGGTCAGCTCGAACAGGATGACGGCCAGCGTCACCGACAGGCGCGTGACGCCGCACATGGTCGCGCCGGCCGCGATCAAGCCGTACACGCCAGGCTGGATGCACGTCCCGTCGGCCGCCGCCGCGCAGCTGCCGAAGAGGCCAAAGTCTGGCGCGGCAAGCACCCACCACTGCATCAGGTGGCCGACGATGCGGCCCATGAGGCCGCCGACCACCATCGACGGGATGTAGATGCCCGCGGGCACTTTCTGCAAGCAAACGTCAGCTTCTCCGTCGGCCACGTTTCACTCGAAGCGACCCACAATGCCAAAGGTGATGATGGTAAGAAAGCCCTTGATGAGGAAGGTAGTGAATAACGTCAGAATGATGGGCGGGATGTCGTCGACGGATTTGGGGCACAGGCCGATGCCACCCTCGAGGCTCGCCTCGGACGTGCCGTCGCAGGGAGACGCGAGGTTCAGGAGCAGCTTCGTCACCGGGAGCTTCGTCAAGGCGCCCCAGTAGCTCATCAGGCCCGTCGTGACGGCGACGAGGAAGACCTCGACGAGGGGATACGCCTTGATGAAGGAGACGCGGCGGAAGCTCTGGGCCCAGTGCTTGGACGCCTTGATGAAGAGAGCGCCGATGGCGCCGCCGAGGATGCCGACGAAGACGAAGCTGATGAGCTCAAAGTATTCCCAGTCGACGAGGTAGCGGACCTCGAACATGACCACCTTGTGGGTGCCGTAGGGGTTCAGAAACTTGAGCGACAGGGCGGCGATGATGCAGCAGAAGAAGGTGCGGAAGAGCGTCTTGGCCGGAAAGAAGTAGGCCACCTCCTCCAAGCCGAACAGGACACCGCCGAGGGGGGCGCCGAAGGCGACGGCGACGCCCGCCGCCGCCGCCGCCGACAACACCTCCCTCCTCTTGGCATCGTTTCGGTCGTACTTTGTGAATAGGCGGCAGGCGATGTTGCCCACGCACGAGGCCATGTGGACATAGGGGCCTTCCTTGCCGAGGCTGAGGCCGGATGATGCGCTCAGGACCAAGGCGACCATCTTGATGACCAACGTCTTGAAGCCGAGGAAGCCGTGCAGGACGAAACCGCTGAGGATGACGCGAACTTCGGCCACGCCGCTCCCGGCCGCCGAGTAGTACACCATCGGGGGGCTCTCCTTGATGAGGTCGTACCGTTGCCTCGGGCTTGCGTTGTCGTCGGAAGAAATGTCGTGAGGGGGCGGCAGTAGATTTTCCGCCGCCAAGTTCTCGTCGAGCGTCGTCAGCTGGTAGGCCGACGGCACCACCGTCTTGGTCCAGAGGGCTACCCAGCAGGAGAGGCAGGCGAATCCGACGACGCACACCATGTAGGCCGAGAATTTGATCCACTTCTCTCCCATGGGCAGATGGCTAAACGTCTGAGACCAACTCTTCCAAGAATCGCAGGCACCGTGGGGACAGCATCGCTGCCGGCGGCGTCAGCGATGGCGAGGCAACGTTGGAACGTGGAGCCTTACCTTTTCGTCACGATACCACGCGCCGGCACAGTAGCCGTCCTTGAAGTCGAAGACGGTCGACTCGGCCACGTCAACCGTGTAGGCGATCAGGGCGACGACGAAGCCCGAGAGCGCACTCAGAATCCATCCTTGCGCACCGTCCAGGGCCACCCGAATGCGGCCCAAGAAGTCCCTTCTGCTCCGCAGAGCCTTGACCCGGTGGGAGTCGGCAATGGTGTCGTGGACCCAGTCGGTGCTGGTAAACTGGTCGTACCACACCCGATCGTCGGGGAAGAGGGAGCCTTTGGACTCTGACAAGGGGCCGTGAGGCTCGGAAAGGGCCGAGATGAGCCGCTGTCCCCACGATCCGCGTCTGCTGTGATGTCGCGCACTGCGGATGCTGCCTGGAGCCGCCGGTCAGCGTACGAGGCCGTTGCCGAGTCATCTGGCGGGCAACGGGGGGCGGGTGCTTGCCTGTGTAGCTTTGATTGCGAGACAGAAGCTGAGCTCGGGGGGTGTTGCTGCCGCTGTGTATGCGGACGCGGGATCTCGAGGCCCGCAGCAGCGGTGACCGCTCGTCTGGTTCGTAGCCTTGCGCGTGCCTCGTGTTTATAGGAAAGGGTCGGCGCAGGGTAAGGGGAGAGGTCGGCTGGGAGATGTGAAGGTCCCCCTCCGAATCGGCCATGGTATCGCCTTTGTACGGCTGGGCGGCACAGCGTCTGGGTCGTGGATGCTACGAGAGGAATATGCCGAGATGCGGGATCGGCGTTGGATTCTTGAGAGCCGCTCGAGCGTTGTCGACGGAAGCTGGGGTCGAATCGGCTCGGTGCGACGGGAATTGAGGAGGGAGAGATGAGGTAGACACATGCATGGTTCGGGGGTAAGGAGGGACGACGACGAAGACGACGACGATGACGAGGTTCGTTTCGCTCCGTGCAAGAGACGGGAGACGAGGGCCGGGAAGCAGGAGGTGGGAGTAGGGAGGCGAGATGGATGTCCAGAGGAGGGGCTCTGGGCGGCCACTATAGAAGCAGGCGAGGCGCGGCGCTTCGTCCCTTCTTCTGTCGGACACTGTCGTTGGCGCCTGCTCGCCTGTTGGCGTCTCGACTGTTGGTTCTGGGTGTGGTGGTAGTATTAGGTGCTCAAGGTGGACGAGGCACCAGACCAAGTGATATCTCAACTGGAGACGCCGGCACCAAGAACGTACCGAGGCTCTCGACGTCCACCCGCTGCACGTCCGAAGGCTCCGAGTACGAGTTCTCGCCGTATCGGCACGAGCTGTTGCGTGAAAGCAGCTTCCCGAAGCGGCAGAAGCCTATGCTGCGTTGCAGCGATCAGTCAGTTGACCTTGCAAGAGTCGATGAGCGCGCTCCAACGGCAACTCCGTCCACATCCACATCGAAGCACCGTCCGTCCGTCTTCTCGGCAAGAGGAAACAACGACAGCGTTGCATACGTGCGCACGCTCAGTGGAGGTGCACCGGGTGGAGGTGAGGTGCTGCTGCTGCAGGCGGATGCACGACGACGAATGGCGGGTGTGACAAGATCGGGCGGCCCCCCTGGCCCGAGACCACATGGCCATCAATTTCATCATCGGGCGTTGTCAGCAGAGAGGCTTGCGACTCTGTGCTCGAGCACCTAATGGTACTAGCAGCGCAAGCTACAGGCTAATACAGGCTACCGAGCCCCCCGTCTGGGGTTGGAGGGAGGGGAGGGAGGGGAGGGAGGGGGTTTCGAACTTGGCACGCCGGCTCGCTGGAGGGGACGCGGCCTACAAGGGTAAGGGGGGCCGAGGGAGTGTTGCCACCGCTGAAGAGTGCGCAGACCAACTTCCGGCCAGGTGGTTTTGCCATGCCTCCCGGTCCATCTTTGTCTCCACAGTGTCCTCCCCGCCTCATTCTTTTTGCCAGAGTACTTGGTCAGTAGCAGCCCTTGACTCTCTTATCACAAGATCATTCACTACCACTGCGAAAGTAGTGCTCGAAACAAACAGGGTACCGTACCTCCCCTGCCTGAATCGCGATGACGGAACATTGGGGTCAATCGGGGCGAATGACGAAGGAGGTGGCTGGCTGCGAAGCAGCAACGGCAGACGCACAAGTACGGTGTAAGTACTCGCATCCCAGCACGGATCCCGGTAGTAAGTAATTACCATATACGGAGTACGGAGTAAGTACAGGTATGGTAGTAGGTACTGGGGTATTGGTACTTGGAGCTGATGGTTTCCTTGCAAGTACTTACACCTACAATCCGGAATACAGTACTCTGTACGGAGTACGGAGTACATACATCAAACCTACTTCTGGTGCATGGTAAAACCTTAGTAGTATTAGTAGGTGCCCTGTACTCCTACTATTAGGTACTAACCTACCTACCTAGGTAGGTACCTACTATGCATCAACTGGCAAGTAATTGCCGAATTTATAGCACCAAGTCCGCCGGAGTCGTGCAGGATTCGTGGTCCGTGGACCGCGCAGAACACAATGTACTTGCTTGCGTCGGCGTCTTTGTCCCTTGCTTTGCCATGCATTCCTGTGGCCCTGTTGTCAATACTAACAGGTACAATGGCCACAACAACCCTTATTGTTTGCTTTGTTTCGGCGCCGAGGGGAGGCCCAAGCTGCGTTGGTCTAAAACAAGTGTGTCCAAATGCAAAGCACCTTTCCACTCGACATGCCCAGTGTATCGCACATGTTCGGAAGCATGTCGTGATTCCTCAAGACACATACCAGTAATTACTATCTAGTACTAAAGAATGGAGCACATGTGTACTCCGTACCCAGTAGAGTTCTACTACAAGAAGGATGCTGCAGCCAGTACTAGGCAATACACCTGCAGTAAGTACACCTTGATGTAAATCACCGCACTTCGTAGGCGTGCAACTTCTTAGGTGTACATGTACTTAAGTACTACTGTGCTGTACTTGTACTCAGCAAGTAAGTACGGAGTGAGTACGGAGTACAACAGGTACCGTAAGTATATTGTCGTGAGGGACTAGCGCCCCAGTTCTCCAAGTAATACAGCCAAGCACATGTACAGTACGCTTTCCCCTTGTGGGCTTGACGGGTCCAAGTATTTCCGAACTGCCATGTTATCGATAGCAAAATTTCCCCAAGCCTCAATGCCATCGACCAAAAAAAAGAGAGGGAATCCATCATCTCGAGCTGCTTGTCCGCCGATCCGATCAAATCATTCATCCCATCCAATCCAGCCATCATGGGAAAGAAGAGAAAGGCCTCTGGCCGTGGCGATGAGCCAAAGGGCCCCAAAGAGCTGGACTCTGCCGATGCCCGGCTCGGTCCAATATCTACCTACGAGGATATCGCCGATTCCGAAGACGAGTACTTCTTAAAACAGGACAAGATTTTGCTCGATGACGACCACGGTTCGAAGCGCAGAAGGCAGGATGACGACTTCGAACTTTCGGACGAGGAGCTCCTGGCTTACGAGGACACCGACGAAGATGACGAGGCCAACCCCAGCAGGTCACGGGGAAAGCCGGACGCCGATGATGACGAGGACGGCGGCGAGGATGACGAGGACGGCGGCGAGGATGACGGTAAAGCGGATGAAGGCTGGTGGGGATCATCCAAGCAAGAATATTACGATGCGGACAACATCGAGACGGAGGCCGACGCGCTGGAAGAAGAGGCCGAGGCGAAGCGCTTGCAGAAGAAAAAGCTGTCGAAGATGAAAGAGGAAGATTTCATATTTGACGGCGACGATTGGTTAGCGGGAGAGTCTGGCGTCGACGGCAACGACGACGACGACGACGAGAGGGTCACAGAAGTCCTCAAGGATGTCGAGGTCACCGAAGACATGAGCATCGACGAGCGGTCCCAAATTCTTGCCACAAGATACCCTGAATTTGAGCACCTCGCCAACGAGCTCCAAGACTTGCAACCTGTCCTCGCCGGCCTGAAAACCGAGGCTGCGGGTCAATCGGCGGCAACGTTGGCTACGGTCAAATATTGGGTGTTGGGGTGCTACGTCGCCTCCCTAGCCAGCTACTTTGCTATTCTCACATCGCCGGCACGGGATGCGGATGCGGCACGAAAGCCCCTCAATCACCTTGAGCTGCGTGAGCATGATGTCATGGAGACATTGTTCAGCTGTCGCCAAGCTTGGGAAAGAGTCAAGGATATGATATCTCTCGGCAGCGCAGACGAATCATCAACCGACGTCGACGTCGACATGGACATGAACGCATCTGCTGACGTTTCTGCGAAGAGCTCAAGTGAAGTGCGGGAAAGGAAGAAGACGTCCAAGGCTGATAAGGCGAAGGCGGCGGCGAAGCAGGCAGAGAAGTTGGCCAAGGCCAAGGCGATCGAGGCAAGCGTCGCCGACCTGTACCATCTGCCCATCAGCACGCGCAAGTCGGCAAGGACCAAGACTGTATCCGTCAGCCAGGACGACGGGAATTCCGACTTTGGTGAGGAGGACACGCTCGACGCCCGTACGGCCGCGGACAAGGCTGCGCGGAAGAAGAGCCTCAAGTTCTACACCTCACAGATTGTGCAGAAGGCAAATCGTCGTGCAGGCGCAGGCCGCGAAGCTGGCGGCGACATGGATATCCCTCACCGGGAACGACTTCGGGATCGCCAGGCTCGACTTCTTGCCGCGGCAGAAAAGCGTGGCAAGCAGGATTCCAAGCATGGCGCCGATCTTGGTGACGACAGCGACGACGAGGATAGCAAGACGGCCAACGCGTTGCGCGGGGAGGAGGACGAGTACTACGACATGGTTGCTCATGCTTCCAAGAACAAGCGAGACGAAAAGGTGGCCAGATACGCGGCATTTGCCGCAGCCAGCAAAGCCGACAGAGTAGTGGAGAAGGAAGAGGTCGGTCCGGACGGGAAGAGGAAGATCACCTACGCCATCGAGAAGAACAAGGGCCTCGCTCCGAAGAGGAGCAAGGATGTGAGGAACCCGAGAGTCAAGAAGAGGAAGCAGTACGAGGCCAAGCAGAAGAAGCTGAAGAGCATGAAGCCCACCTGGCAGGGAGGTGAGCCCAAGGGAGGATACCGGGGCGAACTGTCCGGTATCAACACCGCGGTCATCAAGAGCGTCAAGCTATAGAGCGTCGAGCCATAGCACCATTGTACAAACTCCGGGCTCGGATCCCGAGATTCCCCGCAATGCCGGAAGGGAAGACCAAACTTGTCTCTTTGATAAATCTTTACCCGCGTGAAAATCGGCATGTTTAGCTCGAATGATTTTCCGTGCAGTGTACCGTACGCAGGAAACCACTGTTCTGAGCGTTTGTGTAAGCGTACACGTATAGTCTTGTTCCCACCCTAGTGTTTGACGCCGACTCCACTTGCCGCGCCCCACAGGAGAGCTCCCGTCTGCCATCTGCACATCACCTTGGGAGGCAACAGTAGTTAAGAAGGCAACGAACGCATCGGTCGATTCGACGTACGCCCACCCACCGGCACGGCTTGCCTCCAGCGGGCGCAGTCACCCAGTGTCCGGAGGTAGTTAATTGTCGCAGCCATCCCATTGCACTGTCCATCCGCCCTCGGCGCCACGGGTCTTCGCCATGGCATCGTTACCCGACACGTCGACGCTCACGTCGTCGGCCCAGATCTTCTCGACCAACCACACACTCCCACAGATCCGCTCGATACACAAGTCCCTCCAGGTGCAGATCGAAGAGAAATCGACCCGGTTGCGGACCCAGGTCGGAGGTTCGTACCGCGAGCTCCTGGGCACCGCCGACACCATCGTTCAGATGCGGTCCGACAACAACCGTGCCCAGGAGCTGCTGAGCAAGATGGGAAGCCGCTGCGGTCGGGCGTTTCTCTCCTCCAAGGCAACTAGTCTCGCGAATTTCGAGGCGGCGGACGAGAACACCAGCACGGGAAGGGCGGCGAGGCTGAAGCTGCTGGACGCTTGCGGGCTCGTCGTCGGTAGGATACTCCGGGGCCAGGGCGGCCTAGAAGAGGCCACGACGAGCGGCGGGAGACTCGTGCTGGCGGCAAAAGTTTGGGTGCTCCTCCGATTGCTGATCAAAGGTCTCGACGGCGAAGGAGTAGACAAAAACTCGGCGCGCGCCCTCGTGACGGCAAGCAAAAGCCGGGACTCGCTTAGGCGGCGACTATTGAATGCTATCGATGGTGTGCTGGATAAATCAGACGACAGCACAGAGAGGGACGATGTTCTCAACGCGCTCTGCGCGCACAGTCTCGTCAACAGTTCCGGCACGAGGGACGCACTACGACACTTCCTGTCCGTCCGGGCAGGCGCCATGGCATTGGCCTTCGATTTGGAGGAAAATGAGCGCACGACGACGACCGAGGACGTCGTCCGGAGTCTGCGCCTCTATACCGGCACCATTCTGGACGTGCAAGCGCTCGTGCCTGCCAAGCTTTCGCCCGCCCTCGCCGGTTTGAACAATCAAAAGTTGCTAGCCGACTCGTCTCTCAAACTACTGGAAGGTCTCCGTTTGGACCTGTACGGCCAATGGTGCAGCGACGAAATACAATGTTTCGCCCCCTTCATTCGTCACGACGACCTTGGTGGGAGCCTCGCGAGAGACATGCTCTCGAAGTGGACCGAGGACGGTGCCCAGGTTCTTCTCCACGGCTTGAAAAAGACGCTGGATCAGATGGCCGACTTCAAGTCCATTACGGACCTCCGAACGCAGGTACTCCAGCTCTGGATCCGAGATGGCGGCCGGGCGAGGGGGTTCGATCCATCGGAGATGCAAGATGATCTGCGCGAGGCCATCAACACCCGCATGCTGGCTGTGCTCGAGAGCAAGGTGACGAAGCTCCGCCTTGTCGGGTCCGAGATTCGCGCCACGCTCGAAGGCTGGCGAGAAGGTGTCACCGACAAGCATGCTGGTCTCTGGGAAGAGGATGGCTACGATGCGGCCCTATCGAACGGCGCCGCCCCCTTTGTCCAAGAGGTCCTCTCACGCTTGTACGGCCGAAACGATGCGGTATCGAAAGCGATCCACTCGTACAGTTCCTGGTTCCACGTCATCGGCGATGTCAAGGAGGTGGTGGAGCAGCTGAAGAAGCAGCGGTGGGACAATGATGTTGACGAGGTCGAAGACGAGGAGACGATCGAGGCGCGGCAAAATATACTGAGCAAAGACGATCCTCAAAAACTGCAAGACATGCTCGACACCACTCTCGACAAATCATTCAAGGACCTTGAAGAACAGCTAGCCAAGCTGTGGAGGGAACGGCCCGAAGGGACAACGAATAGCGCTGTTGCGATGTATCTCGTACGCATCCTCCGGGAAATCCGCTCCCAGCTGCCCGAGCGACCAAGCATCAGCGACTTTGGACTCGCTATGGTGCCTAGTCTGCACAGACAAATTGTGCTTCAAGTGTCGGCACCGGCGCTGGACAATTTCTCGACAAATTCTCTGACGATGAGGACGGTACCCAGCAGACCGCTCTGGGAGGGAGAGCTCCCTCTTCCTTCACAGCCGTCGCCTGAGATCTTCCAGTTTCTGAGGGCCCTGTCCCTGTCGATGATGGATGCCGGTGTGGACCTCTGGAGCGCAAGCGCGCTAGCGATGATGAAGAAGCACCTTTGCGAGCGACTATGCGCGGCCTGGCAGACGCAATTGACTGAATTGCCAGCGGACGGTATGCCGAGCAGGTCCGGGTATGAAAATGAGGCAGATGGTGACGAAAAGGGAGTTGGAAATCAGAGCAGTGATGAAAAGGAGGATAAGAGTCGGCGGGATGACGAAGAGAATGGTGAGGATCAGGCGGACGAAAAGGGCGCTGAGAGTCAGGATGGTAATGAGCAAGCCGAGAATCAAGAGGGCGATCAAAAAGCAGCCTCGGGTCAAGTTGACGATGAAGAAAAGGTTGGGAATCAAGAGGGCGGCCAAAAAGAGGTCTCGGGGCAAGTTGACGATGAAGAGAAGGCTGAGGAGCAAGAGGGCAATGACGACGAGGCTGAGCACCAAGCGTCCGATGACAAAGAGACCGAGAATCAAGGGGGCGATGAGAAAGTGGACTCGAGTCAAGTTGGCGATGAAGAGAAGGCTGGGAATCAAGAGGCAGATGAAGTGGAGAGGGCGAATCAGGCTGACAAAGAACACGAGGTTGAGGTTCAGGGTACCGGTGAGAAGAAGCCTGGGGAGAAAGACGGCGATGATGGAGGCAAGGACGATGGGCTCGCTGGTGAGCGGGTGCGCGATCTCGTCATCCAATGGCTGTTCGACGTCTCTTACCTCAAAGGCGGCGTCGGCAGCATTTCGGGGACAGCGTCAGAAGATATCGAGACCCTGAGGGAGGAGCTTTGCAGCCGGACAGGTCTTGACGACGTGTCGCTGCAGCGCATCGGTCAGCTATCGCAAGAGTACTGGCGTCGGACGAGCCTGCTATTTGGCTTGTTGGCTTGACGAGGTGCATGTAGGTTGGACGCAAGCGCACAAAGTAGGCTCTTCCCGAGTTCTCTACTGGCTCATAGATATAAGACAGGCGTCTCTATAGAGTGATGTCGACCGCCCGTGCTCGTCCTCCCAACGCGACGGTGATTCTATAACTTGTGCCTCTTCTCGCCGCTGGCCAGTTTGCGAAACTCCTCCTGCGGTATGCCCTTGGCGAAGCGGTCTAGGCCAGCAAAGACCTCCTTGGCATTCTGCGAGTGGATGACGTCAAGGTCGGGGCCGCGGATGAGCTTCTTGATGCCGATCAAGCTCTCGCCGTTGAGGTGGTCGCCCAGCCGATCGTGGACCTCGCGAAGGACCCTCTCCCGGAAGGCAGCATCCTGGCCCTGGGCAAAGTCAAAGATTTCGTTGACGAACCCGGCACGCTCGAGGGTTCGGGCATCGAGGCGCCTGCTCATGAGGAGAGCCTCGTTTGCCTTGGCGAGACCGAGACGCTGGACGAGGGCGCGAGAGGCGCCACCCTCTGCAACGAGGCCGATGGAGGAAAAGGGAGTGAGGAGGAAGGTGTGGGGGACGGCATAGATGAAGTCGGCGAAGGCGATGACGGCGGCCGAGAGGCCGATGACGGGGCCGTTGAGGCCGACGACGAGGACCTTGGGGTGGGTGGCGAAGGCGTGGGTAAGGTGGAGGTTGAATGCGGCAAAGGTTGAGAGCCAGTGGCGGTGAGCGTCGACGTCGTTGTCCGGTGCGGCGCGGGCGATGGAGATGTCGGCACCACTAAAGAATCAAATGTTGGCGAATCGTCAGCTCAGCTTTTCTCCATTCCTTGGCTCACCTCCGAGAGAGGATGTGCATGCTGAGGTGGATGAGGGGAGGGGAAGAGAGGGGAAGGGCAAGATGACGCTGGACGCACGAATTGAACGAGGACAGGCCAGCATCGACCGGCTCCAGGAGCACTCACGCGGAAAAGTACCGCCCCTTGGCCAAGAGGACGGTGACGTAGACCTCGTCGTGGGTGGCGACTTCGTGCAATTTGCGACCGAGGTCGTAGTACTGCGTCTGATCAAGGGCGTTCAGCTTGGCATCGTTGTTGATGGTGATGACGGCGACGCGACCTCGGTAGTCGAGGCTGATGACGGACTCGTCCATGAAGAGTGCGTGGGTTCCGATCCGCGAGTAGGGAGTGATTTCCAATGTCGTGCGAGGACGGGAGGAGGAGGTTGACAACGGTAGTCCGAGTCTGGTTCGTGATCACGTCAAGGAGGACTGCACCAAACCGTCAGTCAGTACGAGCAGCGACGTATTACTTGCCGAGGCCAGGAGTGGTGGATTGTTTTGCATACCTACAGAAGGTACAGCTCACTGTCGAGCAAAAAAATATTCGGGTAGGACGACAAAGTAATGTATCAACAGGAGGAGTTGTTGCTGCATCTACACGTTGACCTGGGCCCGGCATAGGATGAGACAAGACGTGAAGACCCCCCCATGTATTGTCACTGTGCCTGTGCCGAGGTCCACCGAGGTACGGAGTACAATACGGTGTGCATGCTGCGCCATCCTACAGTACAGGTACTCCGTACTCTAGGTGTACTCCGTAGGTACTCCGTACTTGTAAGTAAGTATTATTACGGAGTCCCTTCCGAGTACTTGCATGGAGTACATACATGTACATGTATTTTGTACATGCACAAGCAAGTTTCTAGCATTCTCTTAAAATGTTAATACTTAATAGTCCTTAGCAAGTGTGGTTGTGCTGTAGGTGCGCCATGGCGGGGCTCCAGCAAGCCAGACAAATACCAGTATGGCGGATCTCACCCCTGCGTGGCACCTTCAATAATAGTTGTAGGTCGTATCAGACAGCGATCCGTCATCAATCAATCCCTTCCTTTTGGAAGACAAGAGGTTGCAGGCGCTCCGTCCTATACATATAGACAGCTGCGAAGGACGATCAACCAACCCTACACTGTATCATCGTCAAGGATCATCGTCAATTCAAAAGTGGGCATCGACAATGTCTAAGCGGAGTCTCCTTGAATTACGATAGCGGAGTAAGTTACCAGTCATTGCCGCGTCATTGGTCTAGGGGTTAGGATTCAACTCTTCCAAAGTTGAGGCCCGGATTCGAGTTCCGGATGACGCAAACGACTATGATTTCTTTTTTTTTCCTTCAATGCTCACCTCTCCCTGTCCCGGCAGCCGTGTACCGTAGCTCGCAGCGGCAGTTTTGCTGTCGTTGTGCTCTGCAGTAGCTACCCACCTTGGTTAGGTGGTTCAGAATGAGTAAGGGTGTTGCTTCGATGATGCGTGCCTGAGCTAATTCTGACTACGAAATGCCTTGGTGAGAGGTGAGCCTACCTACCCTGTACATGCATCATTCGTCTCACCGCATCACGCCGTGTTTCTACAGTGCAATCCGCCTCGGCAAATTGACTCCATTCCCAGTGTTAGAAATGGAAGGCTAACTCTGCTCATACCTATCCACCAGTGGCGTGCTATTAACAAGCTTACATCCCGCTCCCGTCGTCGTCATCATGGTTCATTTGGCCTCGCTCGCCCCGTCGCCGAAAGGTTCTTCAAGCAAAACGGAATGTTGAATGTGAAATGGCACGGATGGAATTAAATTATGAATCAATGTGGAACGCAAGATGCCCCATCTCACATGGCTACCAAACCAAATGCCCCGATGGATGGACAGCAAAGCCCCGCGGCAACACGCGAAAGGCGCCAATTTTATACACATCACCAGCCCCAGTCACCCGTCCCATGCAGTGCCTCGTCCCCCGTTACTTCCGGCGCGGGACGATCGTCCTCTGCTTGGGAAAGTCCAGTGGCAGAATCAGCCTGGCAATGTTCGCCGTCCGCCCCTCGGCCGCCACCTTCACCTGCTTCACCCTGGCGCCAATTTCGTGAAAGTATTGGTTCATCGTCTTTTGGTCAATCCGAAGGTCATCTCGCAGGTTCTGCGTGTCCACCTCAAAGTTGTCGATGATGCATGCGAAAACGCAGCAGTGCGTCATGAGCAGATCGATGTGAAACTTCCTCATCGTCCCCGCGTCCGAAAACTTGCGCCGGATGTTCTCAATCACCGCTTCCGGCGCGGGCGCCAGCAGCTCTCGCAGTTTCTCCCGCGGCGGGAGTTGTCTCGTGCCCCTTTGCTTCCCCGGCTTGGTGCAGAGGTACAAGCTCAGGACGAAGCCGAAATACCGTAGAATGCGTAGCCGAGTCATGGCATCGTCGTTGCCCGCAATCGAGTTGACTCGTGCCGCAATGAATCGGGATGGAGTCTGGATGCCCTCCTTGTGTTGAACCTTTTCCTGCCATTCGCGAACGGGAACGAGGTTCAGA
Organism: Drechmeria coniospora; assembly: GCF_001625195.1. NCBI lineage: Eukaryota > Fungi > Ascomycota > Sordariomycetes > Hypocreales > Ophiocordycipitaceae > Drechmeria > Drechmeria coniospora. Next base: position 9,744,194 of record NC_054389.1, on the reverse strand, counting down.
ATGTCGGCTCCGATGATCGCGTCCGGGTCGTAGACGTCTTGTATCTCCGTAGCCTCGAGGTCGGCCCTGGGCACCGGCTTCGCCTCATCCACCACAGACTGTAGCTCCTCCCGAGTGGCCATCTTGGATGTGATGGAGCCGACCGACTCGAGCATCGCGCGAGCGGCGTTGTCCATCTTCGTCGGCGAGTCGTCTCCCGCGGCTTTCTGGGGCGCGATTGCGTTGAGCACGTTTTCGCGGATCGCCTTTTTGGCCTTCTTCGTTCCGAACGTCTGTCCGAGCTCTGTTTTGCGCTCTGCGTGAGTCTGCAGCAAGTCAGCAACCCCAAGCCCGACCCGCGCGGAACCGAGGTAAGAAGGAACATACGTGCTTGGATTCGCCTTCTTCGTTGGATGAGCTCTTTGATTGTTTTGCCCGAACCTGGCCGCGAATCACCATTTTCTTGGCCTCGATCAACTCGAGCTTGCCCGTTTTTGGGTCGTAGATTCCCAAGAAGTGATTCAACGCAGGCTTCGAACCCCTCGGATCGACTTCCCGTGCCGTGAAATCTAGGCTTCTGTGCCCCGTGGAGTGCAGTAAAAGCTCCTTGCCGCCTGCATGCTTGTTTTTCTTCGACTTGGATCTGGATTCGACTTTCGACTGGTACGAGTGGAAAACGAGGTCCGTCGGAATCTCGAGTCCCGGCGCCGTGGCTGCAAGAGTAAGCAAGAGAAACGATGGCCGGCACCAATATCGGTCGCCATACCTATCACGGGGGGGCAGGACTGTGGATGGACGACGACGGAGATCTTGGCTGTTGGTGCAGGTCCCTCTACCACAACCTTCTTCCTGGGCTTGCCTGATGGCTCGCCTTCATGCTTGCGTTTCTTCATACTCGCGGTGCTCATGATCGTTACCACCCTTGGCTGTTCTTGGCCCCTGCGGCTACGCTGGAAATAGAACTGAGAATGAGCGGTGGATGCTTCGTCGTGGTGGGATTCGTCGTAATGATGTGCTCATAATTTTTCTCGCATCTGCAGTTCAGCCATATCCCCGCTAGGCAATTGAGCTGGCACAAAAGTTTGGCCCTTGTCTTATCCGGCGGGCGGTGTGATGCAACCCCACCCCACCAATCGTTTGAAGGCACAGCCATCCCGCCACGCCATTCCACTGTAGTACGGAGTACAAGTTACATGTACTCTGTACAGTGCTGTACTTACTTAATACTCGCTGCAGTATGGTACTGTGCAAGCACGCACACCCTTGTGGCCTCAGGCCCCAACCCATCCTTGCTTTGCAGTTGGGAACAGCTTGACCAGCAGGTTAGCTGTCGAGCCAGGCAAGGACACCAATGCCACGCTGTCAAGCTAGTGGACAAGGCCATCCAAGCCTTCACCGGTGCGACTCGCTCGTACCTCTTTTGCCCGATCTTGTACCAGCCCGAAGAAAATGAGATCCAGCTCAGTCCCAGTCAGGTGGCCAGCTGGCTTCACTGCCGACGTCGACATCCATTACTGTATTTACGTCACAAGAGTCACAAGGATCGAACGAGTCGCTGCGAAGCAATGCTGTATTATTTTGTCAAACGGCGCCAATATTTGATCATGGCATGCGTCGTTACCGACAGGTTACTCCGCAATGGACGATCCCAGAACGCCGTCGGTATCTGGCCAGTGCTTGACTTTACCCATCCTCCATGACCGCCTTCGCGACTCAAACCAAGCTCCAACGATGAGCGACCTTTGACGTAATCCCCCAACAACCTGAACTCCAACTGAATGTCGTGCTGGTCAATTCGAGTCATCACTGGTTGCTGCATCGCAATGACGAGCTTCGTGCGCATCGCTAGGCGCAAGGTATCGTGATGTCATGAGAGGTGCGTCGAGCCAGGTACGAGGACGAGGCGTTTACTTGCTGTAACAGCTGTCAGTACGGAGTACTAGTCGCATTGAATATGCATCATCAAACTTACGATCGGGCACGCATCTTTCTTCTCTTACGCTTGAGGCGACGAACGCGCTTCTTCCTCCATTTGGCTCTCATCTTGAACTCTGATGGGAAACAAGTCAGCAGGAGCCCATGCAGAGGGGAGAAAGTGCTATCGAATGCATTGCTTGCCGATTGGCAAGCTCGAATTGCGATTGCTCTTTTAGGGATGCATCGCAAACTTACCGGTTCGTGGATGAGAATCGTGTTTGGATGAGGTGCAACAAGAAGAAACGGGGGAAATTCTAGAGCTTAAGCAATGTCCATTTCCGGTAGGGCATGAAACCCCTGATGGTCACGTGGCTTTTTGTGGTCTTGGCGGTCCGTGCAGTGTTACACAGTGCGTCTGATATTCGCACCGTAGAAATTCACTGTATGTAGGTAAGTAAGTAATAGTAAAACTGTGGCAGGAGCAGTGGTGAAGCAGACCGCTCGAGCCTTGTGTTCTGAATGATTCTGGCATATCCAAGAATTATGGGCATGCGAAAAGTGCTTGATTTCTCCGATACATGGCTTTTTTTCGGTTGCAAAGCTGAGTCCTCACAAGTCACTTATTGCTTATGCTCTCTCACGACAACCTCACTTACACGACTCTCCACCCACGAGCCGGTTTACCATGGAGTCCCCACTGATGACAAGCGGTCAACCACACGCACCGGGGAATGATGTACCGGACAGATGCCTTCTTTTGAGTGACAGTCGAAAGAGAGACGAAGAATTCCACGGTAAGCCGGAGCTGTGGCTGACCTGGAGTACTCTTGTGCCTTACTAAAGTAATTATAGACCTCATTCCGATATGGGATCACAAGATCTTGAAGATTGGACGCGATCCGGACTCAGAGTACGTTTTCTGCATCGTTCAATACCAGGACACAATGAGCTGATACCGCTTTCTACAGTCTTTTTATTCGTGACGATGCAGAAAACCTGGTTTCGCGTACACACTGCGAAGTATACGTGGTGGAGTACGACCAAACGGACAGCCTTGTGTACGTTCGCGACCGAAACTCATCCAACGGAACGTATGTCAATGATATTCGTGTCGGGGATGACTCGAGGATGTCGTCTGGCTATCTTCTGGAGCACGGCGATATTATCGAGCTTCGCCCGCATTGGCGCCTCACGTTCTGTGATAAAAGACCCCAACCACGTTACCCCTTGACTGACATTCAGCGCGCAGAGACCCGTGTACGTGCTGACACAAGAAAATGTTGTCAATTGCGAGCTGCTGACTTGCTGCAAGTTTTTTGAAGATAAGTACCTCCTTACCCAGCGCTGCCTTGGCCAAGGAGCAGACGGTATTGTGTATCTTGCCGTCGAGGTTGCGACCAAAAAACAAGTCGTCTGCAAACTTGTTAACTTGAGGTCGACCAAAGACAAGAACGACAAGGAGGAGTTGAGAAGGAAGTTGCAGGAAACTGATGTTCTCAGACAACTGCAACACGTACGTATTGTTTACCCACTCTCTGGCACACCAAGGTATGATCTAACTGTCCGTACAGCCCAACATCGTACCCTACATCGATGCGGTGATTTCGCCTTACTCCCTGTATGCACTTGAGGCCGTTCCCCAAGCTTTTGTACGAGACTAACGAGAATCAGGTATACGTTCACAGAACTGGCCACCGGAGGCGACCTGTGGTCCTTTATCCACCGGCACGGCACCGAGACTGCGGTTGGCGAAAATGAAAGTCGAGTCATCATCCGGCAGATAGTTTGCGCACTTTATTACCTCCACATGAAAGGCGTTGTCCATCGCGACTTGAAGCCGGAGAATATCCTTTTGGCATATTCGCCCTGGATCAACTGCCACCGAGTGATGCTCTCGGACTTTGGAGCTTGTGCGGTTCCGCGTCGAAGCAGAATGCTCACTCGTGCAGGCACGCCCAACTTCCAGGCGCCGTAAGTAACTGTGGCCATTTGGTGCGTTGTTAACGGAATATGAGCCACTAATGCGCCGCAGGGAAATTTCCAAGAAGCACCAAGCGCAGACCTTTGCTGTCGACATGTGGTCTTTGGGTGTCGTCGCGTTGACCTTACTCACGCACCACATGGATATAGGCATACAAGCACTCGATCAACTGAGTCAACAGTGGCTCGACATCTTTCTCGACAACAGCGTATTTGGCGAGGCGGACGATTTTACTCCAGCTTGCGAACGATTTGTTCGAGGATGCCTGCGAATCGGGCCCGAAGAGCGACTATCTGCTGCTGCGGCTCAGGATCACGACTGGCTCTGCAAGCCAGAGAAGTACCTTGATTGGTTTCAAGAGCTGGACCGCAAAGCCACAGGCGATTGGAAAATACAGATACTTTTGAAGCCGATGGCTTTTGAACTGCCAGACGTGTTGGGAAAGCATCGGGCGAAGTCAGAGTTTGAGCAGCAACTTTTGCGCTTGAGCGATCGGTTTGACCCTGAGAAGTGCTCGCAGTATCTCCACAGTGAAAGGAGACGACCCGACAAGAGTGTGCCGGAGGGAATTCGGAACAGGGATCCGTCCTTCTTTGAGTCGATACCGAGCATGGAACCTCGAGTGAACACCTCCATAACGGATACAACCCCCATAAACCTTCCAGCGTCCCGTGACGGCGCATACAACCCCGGAGAGCCCGCATACTCGGCCACAATGCTCAATCAGGCCGTGCCTAGACGATTGAAAAGATGCAAGGTGAGGATCAAGGAGGCAGCACTTCTTCCATTTCCCGGTCTCGAACGGCAGACCGATCCCGGTGTCGGAGTTGCTGCAACCCAGAGGGAGCAAGTAATCGAGACGTTGAAGCGAGCGGATGCCGGGTTTGTAGTCGACAAACCAACGACATCAACGCTTCCGATGGCCACTGGAAGGAGCTCGAAAAAAACGTGCGAACAGGCAAAACCATCTACCAGCATCACATCGCCGTTTCTGCTTCGTTGAGATATAAAACACGTTGACATAGGGCAATTCCCAACACACGGAATATTTCCTCTTTTCAAGGCATCTATTCCTATTTTTTTTTGATTCGCCGCTGAGTTTTAGGTTTTCGGGATGGTATTGGGGCGAAAGCTAGATCAATGAGGACTCATCATGGCACATCAGGCGCAAATTTTCTGCAACATGGAGTTGAATTTGTATGTCCTATCATTGGGACATCCTCAAACTTGAACCCTCGGTATAGTCGTCTATTCGCTTGTTTGCATGACACACATAATGAATGGATGACGATTCATGGTGGGGGTAGATGGTCATTTGTTGAACATCTGCGAAGCAGTTATGAGATGGAGGAGCGTATTTACCAATATTGTTGATCCGTTTCAGTCGCAAGCATGAATATGGCATGCTTGTGCCCCTTCCGAGCAGAAGCCCCCTTCGGGTTTAATTACAGGCAAGTATGGAGTACGATTCCATTAATATTGGAGTACAAAGATCTGCGTTCTCTGTCCTGTACGTGTGCTAATGTTCGTTCAGGAGCAGATGTAATGCAGGCGTACGGTTTACCGCCTAGCCAATCGCCAGTTCTGGCTGTACTTCTAATACGACTCCGGATCTCTCACTTCATCCTCCCCATACTCCCAGTCGTTGAAATTTCTCTGCTTCGGCGTCGGCATCGGCGTCGGCAATACAAGCGAGGCAGTCGGCACCTCGATCTGCACGCCCGACCCGTGCCCTTGAGTTGCACGCCGTCCTTCTGATCGAGCAACCCCCATAGCACGTCCGGCTTGGTGCCCCGGACCGGATCCAGCATGCTCTACGATTTCGGGTCCGCCTCGTTGTGGTCCATGAAGACGAGATCAGCCACTGGCAGCAGGCACCCCTCGCCGGCTCGCCGGCATCGCAACCAACCCCACCCCTCGCGGCGGACCCAGGCGTAGCGGGGGGCGAGCACAGGTATCGAGCAGGCCGTCTGTTTGACGTCGCGGTTGAAGCACAGCGGCATGCTGGCCGCTGTGCTGGAAATGATGTGGCGCGAACCGCAGGCCTCGCTGCGCCCCCCGTACCGGTGACCCCTCGACGTAAAGGGGCTCCAAAGCCTCGATTCGCTCCTGGTTTCTCATCCACAGCTGGTCCACCTCATGCTGCAGCTCCGCCATCCGGTTTGTGTGCGCGTTGACGAACTCGCTCTCCGGACGACCTAACTCCAAGCGTTCGTTGTGCTGCGCATCAGCCAGTCGGTGTGTCTCGTTGATGAACCCGTCGCGTGGAGACGGTGAACTGCCGTTTGTATTTGCGCCGTGTGTTCCATCTGCTGCGTGCACTTCCATCGTCGACGTCTCTCGTCTTACGCTCACAGCTCCTCGTGCTCCTTTTCGGTAATGCTCTTGTTCGTCGTCACTTTTTTTCTGACTCGTGGTGCGCCGCCATATGAGGTCCTTACGGCCTGTGGCCATGCCGTCCTGCATTCTCTTGTCCATCGTCTGTGGGTCATCGGACACGCACAATTAGGCAATCGATATCGCGCTGGTTGATGAATCAGACGGCTTAAATGAGAAATATGCCCGACTTCCTTTGCGATACGAAATAGCATCTCCTGCGCCGTCGTGTTTCCCGATCACCGCGAATACCCAGCCCATGTACAAGTTGTACGCCTGGACAGGTCAGTTGACAAAGGATCATATCGTCGGCCGATGCGAACCGTTGAACGAATTCGGCAGCACGTCAAGTGCATTGGTGACCAAATGGACCACAACAGATAGACGCACCCTCTGGCCCTTTCGTGTGGAAGCATCCCTTTCCTATTGGTATCACTGTGGGCTAGCCTAGCCACTCGACTTCTGTGCAATCTATCTTGTACATTCTGCGGGCAGTCATATCCCCATCATGCCTTTGTCCCATCGTGCTCCGTCGCGTTTCGTTCACCTTCGCACCGTCTCACCCAGGAGCTTCCACCCAACCGGGTCTGCGTGGAGCGGACCATTGATATGAATTTGACATGTATGCAAACCGAAAGACGCATAGGTCTCGCAAATGACCTGCATGAGAGGGCAGGGACCGATATGGATCCCGCAAAGCAACTTCGCCCATGTCTCCTGAAGTTGGGGAAAATGTACCAAAGAACCAACAATCAAGTGAAGTCTTGCCGACCGTGAACGCCTCGTGAGCTCCAACCTCAGGGCCGCCGACCAGGCCAATATGAGAAAAAAAAAAAGCCAAAACTACCACCAGTAAACGCTCGGGTAGAGTGACGCTCAACCTGCGGCGATGCAACCCACAGCGTATTAACCCCAAGACGCCAGCCGTTTTGGGGCTTAGAAATGTAAGAAAGATGAGAGTAAACAAGCACGCAGACAAAAACAAGGCATACAGAGTGGTCAGATCAAATAGCCGCAAGTTGCAGCGCAAAATGCGCGCGCAGTGATAACTGTTCTTGCTTTCGTCCCGCCATTCTTCGACATGCTCAGGTCGAGCCGTAGGAAGGGACGCTGCGCGGCGTCACGTCGCCGCTTTGACGCTGCGGAGCCTGCAGCTGAGCCTGCTGCTCCTTGCTGTTGGCCTCGTCAATCATCTGCTGCTTCTTCGTGACTGAGGCGAGCCTGGCGGTGATCATTTTTATCACTGGAACTAGTTAGCGTCGGCTCAAGACTCGCTCGTGCCCTGAGGCTGTCCAGAGTCCAAATCGGGACGGTGCACTCACTTTTTCGCACATGCGCCTCTTCGTCGCTGTCGAGATCGCCGTCGCGCTCCTTCGTGCCGCGAGCAGCCTCCTTGCCAGCTGAGACGGCCATGCGGCTCGAGGAGCCGTCGTCGGCCTCGAGCACGGCCTCGAGCATACGAATGGCCGTAACGTACGAGATCTTGCAGCCAGCCAGGTTCTCGTTCGTCACCTCGTCGATTGCCGCCGCCCGGCTCATCTCCAGAGCACGATCGTACATGAGCATCTCGGCACTGATGCCAGGCGTGAGGAACACCTGCTTCGCGCTGGAACCCGATGAGGTCGCGAAGGAATCCTCCCCATGGTTGGACGGGTGGCTCGGGTGGTCCGGCGGCAGCAGCCTCTGGGCCTCGGTCAGCCTCAGACGAACAATCTCGGACTTCTCCAAGACCTCGTTGAAGCGCTGCCGCACCCACTGGACGATGGCGTTGATCTTCTGCGTCACTTGCTCCGACACGGCCGCGGACGCGCCCGTGCTCGAACCGCCTCGACTCTTCTTGGTCCACCAGACGCTGGCAATGTCCATGGCCCGGGCCAGCAACGCGAGCGATTTGACGTAGAGAACCAGGGCCTCTTCCGACAGGGACACGACGGCTTCGACCGTCAGACCGTCCTCCTCCTCGGCGAGCTGATCGGCCGTGACGCCTCCGAGCCCGTGGTCCATCGACGGCGCGAGAGGAACGAGCTGCTTGTACTTGACTTCGGCGAAGCCATAGACGCAGTCGCTCCTCTCGGCGTATTCCTCCATGGCATCCTTGGCTCGTACGTCCTCGTCGACCAGCTGGCTGCTGCCCCTGCCATCCCCGATGAGGGCCACCGGCGCGGACGGGGTCGGATAGGCCGGGAAAGGCTGATACATGGGCGGCGAGTGGCCCTGCGCCGCTCGAACGGGCGCCACCTTGAAGCCGAAGAGTCGGAGGCTGGCATCTTGGATTGCCTTTGATATGGCACTCGAGGCCGAGTTTGGACTCGAGGCAAGCGCCTTGTCAAAAGACGCCCGTCGTCCCTGGCCAGCTCGCCCCTGCGCGACCAGGGCGGTCTGAGACGCCGGGGCGGAAGAAACGGCACCCGTCGTGGACGTCGGAGCGCCCTGCTGCGTGCTTCTGCGAACCATCTGCGTTCCCTTCGACCCGTGAGGCGCTTGATTTGCGGCCAGCTCGTCGGCGAGAGCGTTGACTTCGACGTGTCGCCTTTCGACAACGACGTAGTCCCTCTCGAACATGACATCCTGCGCGGCCTGGTCCTCGGCGGCAACATGGCGACTCGCGGCAGCGACGGCATTATGCCTGCGTGCCTCCGACGGAGCCGTGCCATGAGACAAGACCCTCTCACGCGATGGCCTGCTGCTCAGCTGCGGCACGTAGTTTGGCGCCGAAGTCGCATACTGGGGGGACGGTCGCCGGATGCCCAAACCTTCGCCGCCGCCGCCGCGAGGAGACTGGGCGAGCCGCGGAACGTCGCCCGATTGTCGGCGGTACCGGACGTCACCTGGATTACCGGTCTGTGGCGACCGCGGCTGCTGCTCTCGGGGAGATCTAGGCGGCTCGGCACTGGTGTGGCGTTGGGAATTCGATCGCGCAGGGGCGACGGGAGAGGAGGCGGTGGGGAGGGCTTCACCCTGCGGGATCGTCTCCAGCTCCCTCCTCGACAGCTTCGGCACGTCATCCTCGATCAAGCCTGGAATGTCGCCAGTAACGACGGGATGGGCGAAGAAGTTCTCGAAGCTGAGCCGTTCCACCGGACTTCTCTTGAGCAGCGCCCGTATGAGGGCTTTCATATCGGCGGTGACGACAACTTCGCGGGGGAACTTGATGACATCCTCGGCCGCCTCGATCTTCCTCAGCAGCTCCACATGGTTCCTCGCGCGGAAGGGAGGTCGGCCGGTGACCATTTCGTAGAGGACGGTGCCGACGGACCACAGATCGGCCTTGGCATCGTATCGTTCGTAGCGAAGGATCTCAGGCGCCATGTACAAGGGCGAGCCGCAAAGGGTGTCGGCCAACGAGGTCGAGGGCAGGACGCGGGCGAAACCAAAGTCGGCAAGCTTCAGCATCGGCAGCGACTCGAGGCCGGCACAGGGTATCAGCGAGTCCTGGCTGGCCGACATGATGTGGAAGCGGCCCCGGTCCCGGAAGGACTGAGGCGGCAGGAGGAGTAAATTTTGCGGCTTCACGTCTCGATGGACGTAGTTTCTGCTCCTCAGGAACTCGAGGGCACTGACCAGCTGCTTGAGGAAATGGCGAATGACGACCTCGTGCAGACCAGAGTTGGGGGCAACGGGGTACTTGCGGGCCATTTCGTGCGTGGCCGCATGCGTGATGAGCTTGTCCCGCTTCTTGATGAACAAGGACAGATCTCCGAGCTCGCAGTACTCCATGATGAGGTTGATGTGGGTCGAGGATTCGACGCAGTCATGGAGGGCGACGATGTGAGGATGGCGGAGGGACTTGAGAATCTGGATCTCGCCATAGAGATTCTCCTTGAGCTTTTTGTTCAGCCGAGCGAGTTCGACGGATTTGATGGCAACGGCGGCTTTGGATTCCTACGGCGCGGCGGCAGCACAGCGTCAGCAAGGCAGCGAGATGCGGTTGGCAGTGATGCAGGATTCCGTGATACGACAGGCGGTGATACGAGGACACGCAACGGCGTCCCAGGTGCCGGGTAGCACCCAGGAGCCGCAAAGGATCTGGCCAACGCCGAGGTGGCCATGGGGGGGGGTTTTGGGGGGGGCGGAGAGAGGCGCACCTTGTGCCAACCCATGTATACCTGGGCAAAGCTGCCTTTACCAATCTCCTTGTCGATGACGAACTGCCCGATGTTCCGCCCATTCGACCTCCGGGAGCTGGAGGGTGGGACATCGTGTTGACTCGTCATGGCTTCAAGCTGTCAAGGCGCACAGCTGTGCACGCAGGAAGCGGACGAAGTCGGCCGTAGCCCGTGGGCCTACAAGACTCGAAGGGGGAAACCGACGGTTCGAGGCGTCATGTAATCGGACGTTTCCAAGCGCAGTCGACGACGGAGGAGACGGGATATCAGTCTTGGGGAGACGGCCAGCAGGATGAGTAGCGGAAAGAGGGCGTCCGTGTGGCGACAAGGCAGAAACGGGCGACAGAGGCGTGAACGAGAAACGGCTTCGATGGTTTGCTTGGAAGACTCGGCCACGGCAGGTATCCGGTAGGACGTTGATACCCGACAGGAAGCCGACGCGGGAGAACAAGAGGCGGAAGGACGAGGGGGGATGTCGTCGATCGATCGGACGCAATCACCGTCGTTGGATGTTGGAGCGTTGGAGGGGGTCGGAGGCGAGAGGGGGGGGGGGGGCGTGCAGGCTGGATCGGGAGAGCAAAGGGTGGGTAGAGTACGGGCCGGAGTATGGGCCTGCAGGCGTCGAAGAAGCCGATGAAGGGAAGCGAAGTGAAGGAAGGACGGGAAGAGAAAGCCCCCCGAGGCGCTGCTTTCTTTTTCGGCAGGCGACTGCGATGTTCGGCGGCGGCGTTGACTCGCACGACGTGAGGAAATGACTAACACTCCAACGTTCGCCGAGCGCTGGGGCGAGCGATGGATGGTGTGCGCAGGTTAGTGCGCGCAGGTTAAAGGTCGGTGCTAGCCGGAAAGCGTTACGAGGTGCTCGGTCAGCCAGGGCAGTCGTTTCGGTCAAGTCGGGGTCGGAGTCGGAGCCGGACGGTCGAGCGAGTTGCCTGTTGGCGACCGGGACGCATGCGCCGTGCGATGGGTTGCTTCCGCCGGCCTCTGGGAGAGAGGAGAAAGAGCTTGGTGGATGACGAAGATGGAGGCGGAGAGTCGATCTGGCAGGACGAGGAACAATTCGAGGGCCGCAAGTCAGGAGGACAGTGCGCAAGCGCGCGTGGATGAGGCGTCACCGTCTTTAGCTTTAGGCCAGACAGGTACCTCTAACCTTGCTTGACTTGAGGTGTAAGTACTGTACATGCAAGGTGAACTCTTGCGTGTACAACCACTATTAGTAATACTCGGCACAATGCAAGTGCTTGCACCGCAAGTACCTGCATGTACTTGTCGGGACAAGAGTAGACTGTCGGTACCTGCTTGCGTACCATGGAAAGGAAGCACTAGCAGGTACTCCACCGCTACCGCCCATGAGGGCAGTACACCTGTGCATGTACTTGTACGTACGTGGAGCGGCTACTACGGATACAGAGGCAGTGCAGAGCAGCGACGAACACCACAACGAACCTACAGTAAGTACCTAAGCATTACAGCACTCGCAGGTACACCCATGCTGTAGAGTACCTGTACCTAGTACCTACCTAAGCAGGTACAGTACTTACTGTACCCGCCACTCACACTTGGGTCCTAAGTACATGCAAGTATACCTGCACCTTTGTCGTGGGCACCAAGGCAGTCGATCCACCTGGCAGTTGTTCATGGGTGGATACGGAGGTGTTCTTGGCCCTTGGGACCCGTGGAAGGCCTGCCATCCGACCACAGCAGGGCCCCGTCACAGGCCGCCTCCTTGCTGGCTTTGGCACTCGGAGGGCCGTCGAGACCTCGAGAGGGCGAGGCCCAAGCTGTTGGCGCCGATAAGCCGCAGGCACCGACCGTACGAAGAGGCGTCGACGACGACGAAGGCACACACACCCGGCGACGGGCACGCGTGGCGCGACGAGAGGAGCGGGGAGGAGCAGGGGTGCAGGCGAAAGGAAGCGAGAAGACGGAGAGGGGAGGGACGGAAGTACAGCCAGTCGGTTGGGTTGGGATCGAATCGGATGAGATGTAATTACTCTGTAGCTCGAGACCGTTTGTACTGTATCTGGGGCGTATTAGGGGACGCGCCAAAGTGGCCGAGTGATTTGACGGCGAGCACGTGATGCTGGACGATGCAGCAGCTGCCTGGTCGTGGTAGTAGCCACTACAGGTAGCGTTCTTGCACTGGTTTGCACACTCGTCCTCGCACTCGTCCTCAAATCACACCCGTACCCGTATGTTCTGATGAGTGCCTGGGTGCGAGTCCCGGCGTTCTCGTGATGGCACGCCAGGCCTCCCATCAGCAGCGGCACGCTTTCAGCACGCGGAACCGGGCCAGCGGGTCCAGAGCAGGCGCCAGCAGGCCTCCAGGATGCATCGATCGGTACAACGACCATCATTCGCCGTCCCGCGGCACCGCTAATGAGCAAGTACAGTACGTGGTGTGCGCGCACACGAGTTGGGACTAGGTCATTGCTCCGTCAACTGGCCCAGCACTCGGTTTCCCGAACAAGAAACTCGTTATTATGACATGCAAGTACATGTACATGCACCCAAGAGGCAAGTGCTCGGAGTGTCATGTACTGTGCAGTACATGCACTCTCCACAACCTGTGGTGTCGCTCATGTTAGTACTTGAGCATCGCCGATGGACGGAACAATGCAGGCATTGCCAGAGGCTGGGCGGCGGACTCGAAGAACGCTTCGCCAACGAAGCTAACAGTGCGTTCCCGAACACCCCCTGTCTCAGGCGGATACGAAAAGCTGGTGGCTGAGGCTGCACGTCTCCTCGCAGTCGATCAACCCCCAACGCCGATAAGGATGCACCGTGGAGGATTCAATGCCGCGTCAACGCTCAGCAGCGATTGCGGTGTGCCGTTGCGGGCAATGTCGGATCCGCACCAAGGCACTACTGCCACAATCAACCGCCGCTGGTTATCTCCAGTAGGCCGAAGATACCTACCTCCTAGGGAGGCACTCCCATCAGTTTACTAGCACAAGGTACCAAGGCACCTACTCAAGTACCCAGCCACTACGCCGTAGACGAGCTACCATATCTGTTAGTATTAATACTTGTGCCTCCCTATCAGGAGCGCCACTCTCTCCCATTGCAACTAATAATACTGCCTGCAGCACGGTACTTACAAGTACTTAGGCACCTAGTACCTAGTTCGGAGTACACTTACTGTACTTGCAGTACTTGGGCTACAAAGTTACACTTACTTACAGGTGCATCTGCGGCGTACTCCGTCTTCCATTCAGCATTACTGCCAAGGCACCGGATGCGTAGGGGGGTCCCAGCCGTACAGTGCATGTACCAGCAGGTGCAGGTGCCTGCAGTACCTCGGTCGTGGCGCAAGGGAGAGCTTTGCACGATTGACGAGTACCGGAACCTAGGCGAATACGCGCAAGTGCACCTGCGAGCCTGTTCTGTTCTATCCATCCCCTTCCATCTTGCCATGCTGATCCGTCGCTTGTGCGGGGGATGCCGAGATGGAAGGCCACTTGCTCTCTCGCTATCTCGCTCGCCGATGTCATGCTCATGACGGTCACGGGAACGGTGTGCACTTGTCCGTAATCAACATGCTCTCGTCACGTCAACTTCGTCATCGCTTGCGCCTCTCGCCCCCACGTCTCATTGGCCAACAAGGTGCGCACCAGTGCCGTGGCGTGGCGTGCGTGGTGCGTGCGAGCGCGACGAGGGAATCGTCGACGATGAGGGCGTAATGGACCATGCAGGCACCACAGTACAGTGGGTGCAGGTGCATTTGGTCCGATGCTCGCCACCACCTCTTGCGCCCCGTGCGACTCGTCTGTCCCTTGATCGCCCATTTCCCGATCAGGTCGTACGAGGAAGCACGGCTGCATGTGCACGAATGGGTGCACGAATGGGTGCACGAATGGGGAGTGCGGGCGATCGCCTCCGAAGGAATGGCGGGATCGAGTCCACCATGAAGTCGTGTCTGTATAGGTGAACTGAGGCTGTCCGGTACGTCCAGCAAGCGGCTGCACTCGCATCACTCTATGCTGTAAGTACATACGGTACAGGTACTTCCTGCGGAACCTTGCACTGTACATGTACTGTACAGAGTATAGTTGGTGGTGGCGAGACTTGTCAACGCGAGGCGGGGTGCAGCGACACTCTCCTCTCCAGCGGCAACCCTTGCACCCCGCATGGTGGGAGCACTTGATTCGTACGCTCCTCCGGGCAGGCAGAAAGCCCCTATCGGTGATATCTTTCGATTCTGCGCTTCCGGGGGGGCCGGGACGGGTATGGGGAAACACGGTCGGAAATGGACAGGCACCCGTGGTTGGTCGGCGGCGGCCTTGCTCGCCTGGCTGGTTGTGCGGCATGCGGTGCGGTGGGTACGAGTTCGAGCAAGCATGGTGTGCCTGCTGCCCATGTGCGGCACGGCAGCGCGCACGCCTGCTGGAGGATGCGGTAGCGTTCGTGATCGGGTGCTTGATCGGATTGGTGTGGTAGCAATCATAGCGCCTGCGTAGGTGCCTACTAGGTAGTACTAACCGACCAACTAGTAGGTACCACCTAGATGACCTAGATGTATCCGTAGTGTGAATCGATGTTCTCAGCAGGTGGTCTAACCCACCGCAGCGGCCAACCTGGGTCGACAGGTTCCCATGCAGGGCTCGTGCCAGGCAGATAGATGCATGGTGCAAGTACGGAGTCGTCGTACAGTACGGAGTACACGTACAGTAGATAATATTGCCACACTTCATCTGGCCACGTCCCATCCCCCCCCCCCCCCCAAGCTCCTTGCCCCCACCCACACTGCCGACCTGCCTACGGCAAGGCGACGAAGATTGCCAGCAATGCTCCTGATTCTTGACCGTGAGAATGCACCGGCACAGGTAGGCAGGCCACGGTTCCGAGGACGAGCTGCGGGCATCAATCCTCGTCTTCGCTCCGGCCTGTCCGTGAGATGCTGATGGCGCATCTGGTTCCCCGTTCGATCCCTCCCTCTCACGAACATGGTCCGCCGACCGCCACTGGGTAGGTCGGTCGGTACGAAGGGCTGCCGTCGACGAACCAAATGCGAGAGTTGCATCCATCCCGTGATCCGTCGTCATCTGACCAGTCTTGTTACCTATCCATCCCCTTACCCGCCCGCCTCTCCGCGCTGTCTGCTCGTGCTACCGTCGACGATACGCTCGAGACTATCGTTCCGTACCCGCATTCGATGCCTGAGCGGCCGAGACGCTGGTCACCGACCAACCAACCACCCGCGCATGCCAGCCGGTGCTAGCAGCCATCGACGACGCCTGGAGCGTGACGACTCCGCGGGAGGGACGGGCGAGAGATACGGAAGCGGGGGGGGGCAACGTGGTCCGGCTGAATGCATGTCACCCGAGCGAGCGAGGGTCGGGAACGGCTCACGTCGATCAGCTTCGGCATCGACAGGAAGCATAGCCAAGCAGCTAGCTCCAGCACAAGCTGCACCGCTGTATTTGCTAGCCAACCTCTGCTAGCCACATTCTGTACCGTGCCAAGATGCTTACTCTAGTACCTACCTAGTACTTACCTAGGCACCCAGGAGCCTACCAAGGTACTCCTCACCCTGGGGCATACAGTACATGTACTGCTGCACTCTCCAGTCTGCACACTGTACAAGCACATGGAGTACTATTATTCATCATCCAACCTTCATCCTACCTGCTGTACCGCAAGCACTGTAGGTACTTTGGCATTTAGCTGTGCCGATCTACTTGCAAAAGCACCAAGGTGGCAGCGCATATGCATGCAGACACGCCCCGATTATTGGTACTCGGCGTGTGTCGGATAGCTGCCATCAACCTTCACCAACCACACCAAGCAGAAGCGGCAACGTGCGTTCGTGATGCATCTCCCGAGACCCCTCGTCGCCATCTAGCACCATTCGCATGGCTTACCGTTTACCGCGACATCTTCCCTCCCCGCCAGGGGATACTCTATATCCGTAGCCCTGCACGTGCGGTAGCCGTAGGTGCACGCGTGAGCGTCGTCTGCGCCGAACGAGCCGTATGATCGTGGCACCTCCTGTGCTCTGCCCAACAACACTCCGTAACACGGTCACGTCGTAGCACGGTCACGTCAAGGTCATGCAGCGCGGCCCATCGTCGCTCGAAAGAGGCTTTTTTCTTGTTCCGTTCAATGCCGTCCCACCTTGCTTTCCGCCTAGCTATGCAAAAAGGACCAAGTGTACGCGGCACGGCCAAAGGCGGACGCCAGCCCCGTCCTTGATCTCCTCGAAATTCCAGGGGTATCTATCTGTGGTGCGACGAAAAGGCCATCTCGCAGGTCGGATGGCATCCAGCATCGTCACGCGCCGCGGCGTCGGCTCGCCCACGTCCGGCGGATGGCACCTCCCGGTGGCCCGCTAGTGACCCGTCGACTTCTCCGCCGTCGGGAGCTCCTGGATGGCCTCGGCGATGATGCTCAGGCCCTTCCTGAGCTCCGTCTCGGTGATGACGAGGGGCGGGGCGAATCGGATAATGTCGCCGTGCGTCGGCTTGGCCTGCGGCATCACGGTCAGCACGAGGCACCAAAAGGGCGTAAAGCCCGCCGTGGGCGGCGACGTTGGTGGCTGTACGTACCAGGAGGCCCTTGCTCTTGAGCAGCAGGCATAGGTCCCAGGCGGTGCGACCGTCGGTGGCCGTCTCGTCGATGACCATGGCGTTCAGGAGGCCCCTGCCGCGGACCGTCTTGACGATGGGCGACCCCAAGGCCGTGATGCCGTCGCGGAACAGGTTGCCGAGCCGCTCGGCGTTGACGATCATGTTCTCCTCCTCGATGAGCTCGAGGGCGCGGATGGAGACGGCGCAGCCGAGGGGATTGCCGCCGTAGGTGGATCCGTGCGTGCCGGGCTCGACGACGAGCATCACCTCCTTGGTGCTCATGACGGCGCTGACGGGGTACATGCCGCCCGAGATGGCCTTGCCGAGCGTCACCACGTCGGGCTTGATGCCGGACCACTCCGAGGCCAGCATGCGGCCGGTGCGGCCGATGCCCGTCTGGATCTCGTCGCAGATGAGGAGGACGTTGTGCTTCTTGCAGAGCTCGTGCACCCTCGGCAGGTAGTCCTCGTCGGGCACGACGACGCCGGCCTCGCCCTGGATGGGCTCGACGAGGAAGGCGGCCGTGTGCTTGCCGTGAGCGTCGAGCACCTCCTCGAGATCGGACACGTTGTTGAACCGGATCGGCTTGCCGTTGGACGGGTTCGCGGCGCCGATGTTGGGCAGGTAGGGCCCGTAGTTGTCCTTGGACTCGGGATCCGTCGACAGCGTGATGGCCGTCATCTGCGAGCTCGCGTCAGGGCCGGGGCGAAGGGGGGAGGGGAGGGGAGGGGCGAGGCGACGTACCGATCGGCCGTGGAAGTTGTCGGTGACGCAGAAGACGAGAGCCTTGCCCTGCTCGACGCCCTTGACCTTGTAGGCCCACTTGCGGGCGATCTTGATGGCCGTCTCGGCCGCCTCGACGCCCGTGTTCATGGGCAGCACCATCTCGTAGCCAAACACCTGGCGGATCTTCTCGGCCCACTTGGGGAAGACGTCGTTGTGGAAGGCTCGGGAGCTGAGGGTGAGGCGGCCGGCCTGCTCGGCGAGCGCCTTGACGAGCTCGGGGTGGCAGTGACCCTGGTTGACGGCGCTGTAGGCCGAGAGGAAGTCGAGGTAGTGGCGGCCCTCGGGGTCCCAGACGTTGACGCCCTGGGCGCGGGCGAAGACGACGGGAAGCGGGTGGTAGTTGTGGGCGGCGCACTCGCTCTCCACGGCGATGGCCTCCTCCGTCGACGAGGCGTGAAAGCGCGAGTTGCCATCACGAGAGGCCGCGTCGTTGGCGTGGGGGGTCATGGTGCCGGCGATTTTCCGACTCGAACCTTGGGGCGAAGCGAAGCGGTTGACCTTGACCGGCGGTGCTGCGGCTGCGAGGAGCAAGTTGTCAGCGGCGAACGGGCGGCTCGACGGAACGATGCACGGGGCCGAGGAGGGGAGGTTGAGCAGGCACAGGTGCAGGCTCATGGCAGTTCCCCTGGCCGTCCCCACGGCGGTTCCACTGGCAGGTGGCGGAACCGCAACACGTCGTGAGGTGGTTCCGAGCCGACGACGGACAGGGGTTCTGCATTCCTTGCCGGCCATGGGTCAGGCCACGCAGCGAATGACGGTGACGTACCTACGAAAATCGAGAGAAAATCGAGAGGGGGGAGGGGCTCCGGTGTTCGGAGGCACAGTTCGTCACCCGCACTCGGCAGCACCAGCACTCACGACGGCGGGGGGAGGGAGGGGAGGGGGCTAGACGACCCAAGGGGTGGTGGCAGATGTCGTGTGCGACTATGAAGTTTGCCCGGAGTACCGAGCACCGCGGAAGCAGATATCTCGCAGATGGGCGAAGATGACGATGAGCTGTCCAGGAGGAGGAGGAGAGAAGAGAGGCGCGGTGCGTGATCGAGAAGGCGTCGGGACGTCGGGACGTCGGGATGGGATGGCGAGGGAGGGGTCGATTCCTTGACGTGTGGGGTTCTGACCATCAGTGCAAGGCCGTGGAAGCCGCTGGGAAGCAGCAGCGCTTCCATTATATACTTCTCGCGACGAGACGGCGGTAAAAGTTGCCCGCTTCCAACGGACGACGCTTGCCCGCCGCTATACCCCTAAGCGCAAGTGGACACACAGGCCGGGAACCGCTGGGCTCGCACCGGCTTGGCCCAGCCTGTCGGTGCGAGGGAGAGCTGAACGCGCCGCGGGGTGAATGCCGAGGCCAACCGAACGCCGGGAGGGAAGCAACAACGATTGCCCGCAAGAAAGCCAGCAGGAAAGCAAACACGCAAGTCGGCAAGCGAGCGAGACACCGACGGAGTGGAGGATGTCTTTCAACTCTGTCGACTGTTACGGTCAAGCTACGAGAGGCAACGAACGGCCGAGGCAGACAAGCTGCGGCGATGCAACGGCGAAATGGCCAAAGGATGGTTGGTAGCCCCCCCCTCCCTTGGGGGATTCATCCATCCCTCGATCCATCCACCTCTGCTGGGACTGGACCAAGATGCTGCACAAATTCTTGCACATGATAGGTACCTATTTGTGCAAGCATTTGTAGCAGCAGCGCGCCGGCTATTACGTACACGAACGTACCTATCATGCGGTACGAGTGCGTGTACTTGGTGTACATGCACTTACTCTAAGTCGGTAATAGTGTAAGTAAGTAGCTAAGTACTGTATTAGTTACGGAGTACTCCGTCCTAGAGCCCTGTACTTGGCACATGCCCTGTATTATCACTTACCAACTACCTTGCCCATCCGTCTGTCGGTCATGACGCACGATGCAAGACGACAATGAAACGGTACATGGCGAAAACTTCTGATACTCCTCGCTCGATGTTGACGAGTCATCCAGTCAACGCATGACGCAAGTATCTAACCTCGCGGCGTGCCCCTCGAGTGCACCCACGCCCTGGGTCAGGGTGCGGGCATGTCTCGATCCGATCCACCGGTCCTTTGCACGCACCGTTGCTTGCGCTGTACCAAGTCCGTCAAGGTCATCACGGGCTTCGCATCTTGTACTGCACGCACATCCGCGCTTGGAAGATGATTGAATGCCTATGCAAGAGTGGCAAATGTGGGCGTGCGTCATCATGTTGTTGGCAAAGCAAAGCGAGAGCTCAGTGGCGAGTTTAGGACACTTCGCCCCTCCTGCCTTGGTCTATTTTGCGGATCAATACGTCATTATTTATCCTCCATCCCGTGTACCATGACTGGCCTTGCACTGCCCTCCACGTTACGATGACGAGATGGCATGAATGTGCCAGTAGTTGCAGTGCTCGAAATCTGTACTTATGTGCGTCACGAACAGCATAATGACTCCGTAGCGCACCTACATGTACTGGTGGTTGTTGTGCTGTACAGTCCTGTATGCTGTATGTACTGGGTAGGTACGTAGGTTGGTGAGGGTGAGTGGGGTGCCATTTCGGCCCGTGATGTCCCCAGACCGTTTGTTCACTGCCAGGAAACGATGAGCCCACCTATAAGTGCATCAGCGACCTAAGGACTTTAAGTACTAGGTACCTACTTAGTACATAACTGCTACTAGGTAGGCAAGTGCCTAAAACTGTACATGGACGGAGCACACCCAGGTTCTTGTACTGCACGTGTGTCCTACATACCAGTACTTTGCAGTAATTGCGGCGTGCTTATGTACAGTACTCTGTTCATGCAATGCACTAATAAGCGTGAGAACTTACAGAGTACCTACAGTAGTAGTACGGAGTGCTCCGTTCGGAGTACATGTAATTAATAGTGTACAGTGCGTGCATTGCAGTGCCGAGTACTAACTTGTACTTACACCTACAAGTACTGTACTAGGTACTTAGAGTGCAATTTTTGTGGGGGCGCTTCGGCACCTACTTACAGCTGCCATCATCGGCTCCCAGCAAACGGTCCGGAAAACTACCTGCGTACGTGGAAGCTGGCAGAGAGGCAGCTACCATGGCGCTCTTCTCCGCCCGACAAAGATCCAAGCCTCCCAACTACCTCCGCGACATCATCACCATCCGTCTCATCAACGCCTGGTGGCTCGCCACCTTCTTCCAGCCGGATGAGTACTTTCAGTCTCTCGAGCCCGCCTGGCGCCTCGCCTTTGGACCCCAGAGCGGCGCCTGGATGACCTGGGTTCGTCCGAGATTTCACTCTTCGCCGCTGCCCTGCCGCCGAGGATGCATTGGCTGACCGTCGCAGGAATGGCACCATCAGCTGCGCTCCTCGCTCCATCCCGCCCTCTTCTCCGCCGCCTACCTGCTCGCCGACAAGCTGTCGACGGTGATGCCCCCCAGCAACCCCATCCGCGCCGCCGTCGTCATGGCCGCCCCCAGGACCCTGCAGGCCGTCATCGCTGGCCTGGGCGACTGGTTCACCTGGCAGCTCGCCGCCAAGATTTACGGATCGGACAGCATCGTCTCCTACTTCGCCGTATGACTTGACCCGACCCAACCTTTGCCTCGAATCGCCGCTGACCCTGCCGCAGCTCTTTCTGCAGATATTCAGCCCTTGGCAGTGGTACGTCTCCACGCGGACCTTTTCAAACTCTCTCGAGATGACCCTCACCGCCATGGCCCTCTACTACTGGCCCTGGAATCTCCTGGCCGCCGCCGCACGGGCAAAGGAGAACCCCAAAGGACCGGACCCCCTGGGCAGCCTGTGGCGCCTCCGTCTGTCGCTGTGCCTTGCCGCCCTCGCCGCCGTCCTGCGGCCCACGAATGTCTTGATCTGGGCCACTGTCGTCGTCGTCGCCTTCACCAGGGTCACCCTGAAGGGACCTTCGCCCTTGACCTGGCCCGTCGCCTTGAAGCTATGCAGGGAAGCCGTCGTTTGCGGATCTGTCGTCCTCGCCTTGTCGGCTGCATCCGACCGCCTCTACTTTGGCTTCTGGACATTTCCGGCCTACAACTTCCTCCACTTCAACATCTCCAAGTCTCTCGCCGTCTTCTACGGCCGCAATCCCTGGCATTACTACCTTGTGCAGGGCATTCCCCTGCTCTGCACCACCAGCCTCCCCTTTGCTGTCGGCGGTCTGTGCAAGCCTTCCGCCCGCGATCCGAACCAGTTCAACACCGCCAAGACATTGTCCTACACCGTCTTCACCATGGTCGCCGCCCTGTCGCTCATATCTCACAAGGAGGTCCGCTTCATCTACCCCCTCCTCCCGATTCTCAATGTTCTCGCCGCCCCCTTTGCCGCCTCGTTCTTCTCATCGCCGCCCCCTCCAACCGCCTCGTCCAAGTCGGCCGCCCCCCAAGCCCGCCTCCGTAACAAGCCATATCTCCTCGCCGCCCTCGGCATCAACCTCTTGCTCGCCAGCTACCTCACCTTTTCGCACCAGCGTGCGCCCCTCGGCGTCCTGTCGTACCTCCGCCAGGAGTACGAGCGCATACATCCTGCCTCTGCCCAGCTCGCCCACGCCACTCGCCGAGCGCCCGAGACCGAGGATGAGTTCTTCGCTCTCTTCCTCATGCCCTGCCACTCGACGCCATGGCGATCCCATCTCGTCTACCCCGGCCTCGGCGCCTATGCTCTCACTTGCGAACCGCCCCTGCACACGCAGCCAAACACGGCCGAGAGAGAAGAGTACCGTGACGAGGCGGATCGATTCTACGACGACCCTATCCGCTTCCTGACGACCGAGCTCTTTGCGCCTCAGAGAAAGATGCGTATCCCGCGCTACATCATCGGATTTGAAGGCGTCGAGCCATGGCTGCATGAATTTTTGGACACCCCAGCAGGCGTGGCCCTGGGAATCAACATGACGACGGTGTGGAGTGCCTCGAACGGCCTGTTCAGCGAAGACTGGCGTCGCGCGGGCAGAGTGCTCGTATGGGACACGGGCGTCTACGAAAACGCCCCCCCGCCGCTTCTGAAGCGAAAGGTGGCGGTCCCGAGTTGAATTTTGCCATGCTCTGCCGAGGAGAGGCCATGCACATGACATGTGGCACCAGATAGACGAGAGTCGGGGCCACGCATATTAGGTTAGACGACTTCATACAAAGTATCTGGTATACCAATCATCGCAGGACGTCTGCCATCTAGCCCCTTCCAACAGGCCATTGTATGAGAGGAGGATTCTGGACCATCTCTGTTTTCCATACATTACACAAAACATCCATCCCCAGCCTCGTCCCAATTCGCTTTGGTTCGGCTTCGTCTCATGAGCCCCATCTGAACCGGGGGGGCATCGTCCGGCATCGTCCCACGATGCCAATGCCACTGTGCTCTCGTCCAGTCCCATCGTCTGCTTGGCGAGTCTGCGTGTGCATCGAGGGTGTGTGCAATGTGCAAAGTGCAATGTGCAATGTCGACAAAAAAAAGGTGTACAGGGGGTAGGCTATGCCGTGGGTGCAGTGCATGAACCGGGAAGGGGGGGTTGTGGGTTGCAAAGTTGAAAAAAAGGGGGAAGCAAAAACATTTGACTCAATCGACCGAGTCTCATGCGAGGCGAGAAAATGACACTCGGGCAAAATGGGGGAATAGTAAGAGACGAACTCTGGGTTCGGAAGCGACTGAATAGCAGAAGAAGAACCAAACTCTCGACTCGCACCGAACGCCCGGCCGAGCACGGCTGTTGTCCGCAATGTAGGTAGGACGAACCAAGCCGAAGGTGACAGCCTTGGAGCCCCAAAGTACTAGAATCCTTTCTGCTTCACCGAAGAAAATGAAAGCGATAACCTACTCCTGTCTGGGAGTGCGGGCGTCCGGCTGAGTGGCATCTGCAGGGGCCGCGGACTCCTCGGCGTCGTGCTCAGGCACAGGCGCAAGCCTAGCATCGGCCGCCACGACGGCCTTGGAATCATTCGTTGCCGCGTCTGCCAGATGTTGTTGCTTTGGGGGCTCCGCCGTGGCATCGGTGATTGTTTTGCCGCCGTCTCCGGGGACCACGGCCGATGCTTCTTTGCAAACGTCCACCGGCGTGACTTTCGGCGTCGAACTCTCCCCCCCTCGCATTTCTGACGACTTCTCATCGTCGCGCGCCTCGTTCGGGTGGAGGACATCGCTGATGACTTGACGGTTTGACATGGCTGGGGGCGACTTGGTCCGTCTCTGCTCGACGTTGCCCTTGGCCTCGCGGTACTTGCTCCTTATCCAGCCGATGGGTCCTTTGGACTCTTCCTTTCCATCTTGGCTCGTCTGCCCTTCGGCGCTGGCGACCGTCGTCGGCTCCGAGCTATCATTCGTGACGCTCTTGGGGGCCCTGCTGGCTCCGCTGCAAACGGACGTCGTGCTCATCTCCGCCGTGTGGTTGGAGCCAATGTTCGACACCAACGGAGGCGTGGCCACGGAGCTTGTGGAAGCAACATGATCATCCTTTCCACTCCTCGACATTCGCCACCGCCGCTTCTTTTCCTTTTCGGCGCTCTCCGCCGTCCGCGGCGGTTGTTCATCGCCGAATTGTTGATCCAGGTCGGAGCTCTCGTTGAATGACGAGTGTATGGAGGTTGGTGGAGACTTTCTGCTTCGCAGAGTACCCTCGGGGTGGAGGCCGCTGTTCGAAGCAAGATGGGATGCGCGTGGCGTCAGGTCGGACGACACATCGCTCGTTTGCTTCGACGGCGTCGGCTGTTGCGTGTCCGCTTCGGCGGAATGTTGAGGGGCGGCCTGCGGCGTGCTTCTCGTCGGTTGGGCAACGGATTCGTTGATGGGATGCATCGCCTCCATGGGATTCGCCATCTCCACCGCGGGCGACGCCGTGTTCGAGGGCGTCAGGGACGCACTGGAACTCTGGGCGCTTTGACTGAGGCTTCCCGGTATCCGCTTCTTCTTCAGCTTCTTCGGCAGTCTCCTGTCGCCACCGTCGGCCGTCGGCGTTCGCTGGAACAAGCCCTGCAGGTTCCGGTCCTTCGTTGTCGGCGCCGTCGGCGGCTCCTGCGGCCCCTCGGACAACCTCTCCTCACTCCGGTCCGACGGAGCGACAGGATCGACGGAACGAATCGCCGGATTCGCCGTTGGCCCCGTCGAGGACGAGCCTCGGGCTTGGTTCGAGGCGGGCGACGGGCGAACAGGCGTCATGGGCTCCACATGAGCCGGGGAATGGTGGCCGCTATGGAGCTGCTGCTTCTTGAACTTGTTCCCTGCCAAGGCGGGCGACTTCTTTGACGGGACGGTGTTGCTCCTACCCAAGCCGCCCGTGGGCGTCGGCGCCGCCAGTGCCGGGCTGCCGGGGGTGCTGCCGCCGTCCTGCCGCGAGTGTCCGGAGGCGACCGATCGGTTTCTGCGCAGCTGGCCATCCCGCCGGACACTGTTGGCGCCGGCGCTGGCGTTGGAGGACGACCTCTCGAGGCCGTCCGATGCGGTGGCCAGCTTCGGGGAGAGCGCTCCGACCGACGGGGTTCCCGATTCGACCTCCTTCATGGTCGTCTCGTCGGCGGCGGTCCCTTGCATGCCGATGAGGAAATGGTCCTGGTTCTCGATCAAGAAGATGAGGACACACTGGTTCAGCCTGTACTCCTCGGGAGCCATGGCGTGGGTGGGGTGGGATAGCATGCCGGGCTGGAAGATGGCGGCGAGATTCTGCGAGTTCATCCGGTTCTCGTCCGATTTCGCGGCAAAGACGGCGAGAAGGTCGAGGATGTAGAGCAGAAGCTGCTTGTTGAGCGGAGGCAGCTCCGTGATGAGCTGTTGGTACTCTATTATTGCCGCGTCCTTGTCGAAGTTGTCGACAAACTGCGGGCCTTCGGCATCACCGACCGCTTGCTTCGTCGCCCCACGGAGGGGGTCACGAAATCTCTGGTACAGATCCAAGGGCACGACGGGTTCGGGAAGGTCGTTGAGGTACCGGCGGAGCACGTTGGCGGCGTCGTGAACGGTGTATCCATCCCAGGCGAGTCCCTTGCCGTAGCGATCGGGCGAATCGAAGACCAGCTTGAGCTCCTTGATGCGCTTCTCGGAGCCGCTCAGACGGAAGATGCCCTCGACGCCGGTAGCTAGGGGCCAGTTAGGCATGCTCACGGCGGCCGGGGGGGGGGGGGGGGGGGGGGCGAGAGTGATGTACTCACCCTTTTCCTTGAGGAAAACGCCGCACTTGGCCACGACGATGGGGACATAGCCGTAGATGTAGCTTTCGCCATTCTCATCAACGAGGGATATGGCGACATTGGCGTACGGAATGCTGTTTCGCAGGGGAACGCCGAATATTCCCGGCGTCTTGGATTCTGCGATGACCAGGTTAGCGGTTGCAGCCGAGGCCATGCGGATGAGAAAAGGAGGAGGAGAGTAG
The DNA here is from genome assembly GCF_001625195.1 of Drechmeria coniospora. Taxonomy (NCBI): domain Eukaryota; kingdom Fungi; phylum Ascomycota; class Sordariomycetes; order Hypocreales; family Ophiocordycipitaceae; genus Drechmeria; species Drechmeria coniospora. The sequence goes on along the minus strand of NC_054389.1, from coordinate 9,718,136 downwards.
CGGCTCGAGCAGGCGCAGACGCCAAAGCAGACGTTTCGTGCGGGACGGGACAAGGAGCGGATGGACGCAGAACGGCCCGCTGGGCGGTATTCCGTCGCATCGACGGCAGCCGCGCCTCTGCGATGCGTGCCGGGGTGTGCAGCTGATCGGCGGAGACGACGGGGGCGAAGGGGACGGCTCGAGGGACCCTACCTGCGGGCCCTTGGTGCTTCGAAGGCAGCTTGAAGCTCTTCCACCACGACCTCAGATCGCGCTTATTCTGGGGCGAGGTGGGCGTGGCACCAGGCGGTGCGGCCGGCGACGGATGGCCGGCTTGGTTCGGGGTAGGGATGGCCGAAGCCATGGGTGCACTCTCGGCAGGCGAGCTACCTCGACACGGTTCGACTCGATTCGCCACACGCCTGGTCGGGGCGGCGACGTGGGAGATGAGGCAACTGATAGGCTGCCTGCAGTCGGTTCGATATCGGCAGCTCGCGTCGGGCCCCGACGAAGCGGCCGAGGTCTGTCGTTGCTCGGAGGCAAGTGGGAATGCGAGTGGTGGGCGAGACGGAACGGCGGCGTCGGATCGTACGCGGCTGCTGGCGGTGCTTCCGTTCAGCGCAGCGACGGTGCGTATTCGAGCGCGTCGCCGCACCCGTACCCGTCCCGGTGCAGGCAACCGTGGTGGCCGGTAGCCGTCGTCGTGATCGTTTAGGCGGGTGGGTGCGTCGGTCGGGCGTGCGTCGATGGTGCGTCGGCTCGTCGGCTCAGGCTCGCTCGCCTCTGGGGAGGAAAGGGAGGGCGTTCAAGGCGGAATGGCGGGCGAGCATCTACTTCGGAACCGAGCGGCATGAGGGGAACGGCGATGAAGGGGACGACGGTGATGAGGGGGAAAGGAGCGACGCGAGAGGGTTGCGGTGAGGTGCGCGCGCCTCCCAGAGGTGGTGAGGAAGTGGAGGGTGGGCGGTAGGTGGGTGTGGGATTGTGGTGGTAGGCAGGTCGGTTGGACTTCTTAAAGGTTAGCACCAGTCAGCAGGCATGGTAGGTACGGGGTACTCGAAAGCAAGAGGACTGCAACAAGATGGAGCACCACTAATAAGCCGGGTACCTACTGATTGATACCTTGTAACAGCGTACTGTATTGCTTTGCTTGTAGGTGGTCGCAGTGGCGGCATGGAAGTTTGGGGAGGGGGGGAGGGGGGGGGGAGGCTGCCGGGCAGCGTGCGGTGGGTACCACGCAACCACCCAGTGCTAGTGCTCCGTACCAAGTCGCTAAATGCCAGCAGGTACCGGTACGGCGCAGGTGTACACGTAGGGAGTGAGGACGAGTACTTGCAGTACAGTACATGATGGAGCCTGCGTGCACTAGAGCACTAAGTAGAGCCCTAGGAAGGATGCAGGGAGGTACGTACCTACCTAGTACTTGCGTTAGTCTGTAGTCTGGCCTCGAAGTACTTGTACACCTGGCCGTTGCCGTAGGCAGGGGACGTGGAGATGACACTGGCGTCTGCAGGGCTCACCAGCTGGACCAGGACTTGTTAGTTGGTCTACTACCTAGGAATACGCCAGCAGTATCTGTACTCCGTACTCCGTATTATGAACACATCTACGGAGTACGGAGTACGGATACAGTACTTGCTCCTTTGTACGGAGAACTCGCACAGAGCACAGAGCACTCGAAAGTAATTGCCAGCAAGAACGAGCAGGTAATATTACCACTGGTCGGTACTCTGGTCATTGCGTGTGTCCAGCCGCAAGCTGCCACACTAGGACGGAGTGCTCCGTGCAGGTATGCTGTGTTGAGAAGACTCGTACCTGCCACCTAGTACTGTTGGCACATTGGTCATGATACTTCTGTAGCTGTACAAGGAAATTATAGTACTTGTGCATGTACGGAGTACGGAGTACTAAGAATCAATTGCGTCGTACTCCGTAATAATACCCCGGACATGTATTTACATGTACTGTAGGTGCAGATGTTTTGTGCACGCACTCTTTTTAGGTCCCCGGCGAGCACACCTACATTTGCCTGCATCTGCAAGCCGGTGCGCACATCTTGCTCCAAAGCGCTGGGTGGTGATGGGCCAGAATCGAGACGAGATTTCAATATTCATCTCGATGCTGACGCCGACGCCGACGCCGATGCCAGGTTAGCACTCTGCGGTTTGCGCGACAAGACATGGATGAGATAGATTGGTGTCTGGGAAGGGGGAGGCTCAACTGAACTGGCAATTCGTCGTTGGTCGCTGGCATGGTTCGTATTGACCACTAATAGATGTACTGAAGATGCCCTTACGAGTGAGCCAGTTCGTACCACGAGCACATGTACTTACTGTAGGTGTAGGTACTGCTGATGTACTGTATACTGTACAAAGTACAAGCGCGAGCACATGCACTGATGCGTACTGTAATTACTTCTACAGTACGGAGTAGTACTTACTTGTACCTTCATGTACGTGCTCAGCATGAGCACCCAGTGCCTGGTGACCATTTGCTTGAATCTGGCAGTAGCCAGCACGACGAGCATCTCCTTTGTTGTTCAGGATTGCGCAAGGCCCCTCCACATCCCTCGATCCTCGATTCCAAGTGCGTCGTATTTTTAATACTGTATGCGTCACACGCAATTACATAGTACAGCGCTCGTACATTGCACTTGTAAGTATGAGTACCAGACGTCATGGCTGGAAGGGCACCTAAGTACTCCGTACATGTACAACTATTATTACTGGTACAGTCAAATGAGGTTTACTGTACGGTGCCGTTGAAGGTACCTATGCAGTGTCGCCAGGATGTCAAGTACAGCACATAGGTGCTCGTTCTCGCACTCGACCTGGTCCTGCTTGAGCATACAGGTACCTGTACATAAAGTAAGTACTTGCTGCGCCGAGAAAGGTGTACGTGTACATGCTTCCCGTACTTGTTAATGGTAGACTGGGGACCCCTGTTTTGTCGCCGCGAGATGGAGCAAAGACACGACGGGTATTCATCGTTGTTTATTTACTTGCATGCACTCGTACTCGTGCCAACACGGCTCCATATTCGAATCCTCAAATTCATCGTCCGATTCACCGCTGCATGGGGGGGGACCGCCCTGGTACATGTGCAGTGGCGTGCACGCATCTTCGGCGATGCGTGTTTGTCCTCGAACGGACGACTGCGGTGGAGAGGCGCCAAAGCGAGGCAACTGGATATTACTAGGTACCTACCTAGTACCTAGTGCGGCCTAGCAGAAGGACCTGGCCGCGGTCTGCTGGTTACTGCTACTATTACCCCGAAGAGCACCAAAGCTCGTTCACCAGCAGTTATAACAGAAGCCTGTCGGGGACGTTGGAATCGGTTGGAGACCCCAACATCGGCAGCCTAGACGGATGCAAGTACTTGCATACTAGGCACCTAGTACCTAGTAGGCAGGGTGTACAGAGTACATGTACTTGTATTGGCACGATCAAGTACGTAACCTGCTGTACTTGGTATGCGTACATGGTGTACTGAGCACTTACGCTTAGTGTACACCACAGGAGCTTGTACGCATCATGTACATGTATGCTATGGAGGGCCGGCGGTCTACCATGATTGCTTGCGCCGGAGCGACTACGCTTATAGCCTTGTCCACTGAGCAGACACTGGAGTACTTGAGCATTAATATGAAATACAAACTCTAACGTCTTGCATCAGAAGAACACCAAGCATCGCACCTACAGTACATGCAGGTACGTACCTAGTACGTTGGTACTAAAGTTAGCTCCGACGCTAGGACTCGTCGTGGGCTAGCCACCTTGGCAACCCAGGAGCGGCCGCCGTATGACAAAGAACAAGGAAGTACTCCGTACTCCCCTACAGAACTAGGTACTGCAGGTGAAGGTGTAGTGAAGCACTGTGCACGGATGCCAGGACTACGGAGTAGTTGTAGCAGGTATTGCTCGTTGGGACGTGTACATGTGCAGTAATAGCTGATGTCTGCTACTTTTTCTTGCTGTGGTGCCCAGCATACCGTACAAACACGTGCTGACTGTACATGTACTTGCAGGATAAATATAGCACATCGCGGATGATTACTTTACTGTACAGTACTTGCATGTGTAAAGCAATGTACAACTACATGTACTGGCAAGCAGCAGGTACTTGGTCGTGGGTTGAGGTGTGCAAAACATGCACATGTAGCTGAATGCATGTATAATTAATACTCCGTACACCGGTGTGTACTAGGTGCCTACCTACCTACCTATGGAGTTCAAGTGCACTCGCTATCATGTACACCTACTTACTGTACTTGCAGTGTATCAGCACCTAGTAGCCAGGTGGTACGCCGGCCCATGTGCCAGTCTGCAGCGGTACGCTCCAGGTCGCCAGCACCCAAATACGAGGGCAAGTCGTTCGGGCACTACAACTTTACCGGCACTGACATACAGTACACAAGCACGCCTGTACTTGCATGCACTTTGCCTAATGGCCCTTGACGTGCAGCAGATGTTGCTCCGGATGGCCTGTTGAAGGATGGGTCCCTCCTAGTCAACGAAACGGCCGTTTCCCCTGAATATGCGCGCATGCACGGTCAAAGGTTACATACTGCAACGCTGAATCGCCGGAGCCGGAACGCAGCGTGGCGATGCAGCAGCAGTCATGCATACAACCTTCCAACCCCGTGCACATTGCTCCGTCCACTGATTACGTGCCATCATGTACCTGATCGAAGGCGCCTAGTCAGGAGGTGCCTTGGTACCGTATACGTGCTACGCTATTTCGCCGACATGTGCAGGCAAGGCCACCCTGCCCTGAAGCTTAACCTGGTCCGATGACCTGAATCCAAGTTGACAAGCCTAAGCCTGGTAGCTGCTATTACCATTCAGCCACTACAATCGACCTTTTGGCCGCTGCAGCATCGGTGCAGGGTCGTCATTGCACCAAGCGGAGAAGGACCTGCTTCGTCAGCATGCACTAGGGGGTGCTTGTCGGTAAGGCTATTCCGCGCATGCTTGCATGAAGAATCATGATGCATTCGTAGTAGCCTGCCTCTTGACATCGCACCGTGTATGGCGCTGGTGACGTTGATGTACCCATACTTGCGCTGAGCGTCATGCGTGGCAAATGCGCATCCTGTGGCTGAGCTTGCTATCGTTGGGTCTCGCTGGCGGTCCCCTGTCCGCATCGACCACAGTACTGTATGTACCGTTGGTACCTTGCGGCGCACCCAAGTACTGTAAGTACCAACGTTGTACTTGTGTGCTCTCGCCGGCCTTGCGCCGAGCAATGCTCTCGACATCCTCCCACAGGTACTGGCGATGGACAGTAGAGTCCAAGCATACTCTGTCAAGTACGAGGCGATGTCCTTGTCAGGAGACGATCAGTTGGCACCCATTCGGTTCACATTCCTAGAGTACTCGGTACCGAACTACTTACAAGGCAGTGATTACTATACTTGCAAGCATGTCAGAACCGATGTGTGTCTAGAGATGGAATAGATGGTCTGGCAGCGAGCAGTCCGGCCATGGGTAGCTAGCCGCGATACCGGAGGCAGGACGGAGTAACTGTCGAACTCTGAGGAGCCTCCTCCACCTGGCCGGAGAGCTCCCCCTTTGACAAGACTCGTCCTTCCCAGGGTGTTTATATGCACAGCCACGGAGCCCATCATTGGCCTGCTGCTTGCCCCCCTCCTGAATGATGGTCCCCCCACATGTTCCCATGACTCCCGGGTCTCCCGACACAGAACATGTTATAGCATTCAAATGCGAACAGCCCTTCTTTTTTTCTTTTTTTCGCGCTCAAGAATCAGTTAGATGATGGCATTATTGGCTAGGTCGGTTGAGGGATAGGACGTGATACAAATGACTTACTGTCATGTCTAGGACGGTCCAATGTTCTGTTGGCCTCGTGACAAACCGATCTGGTCCTCGCTGATGGCCAAGCTTGAGGTGTCGGGCACGGTACTCAGGCATTCTCGAGTAGCGCCGTACCCCGCCAGTATTCTTCCAAGTAGAATCTACCGCAAGTATTAATACTTACCACTGCCATTCGGTCAGGGTCCACGGGAGTACCGAGTACACGTTCAGTTCTTGGCCTTTATGCGATTGGTGATTGGGCCGCTGATCCGATCCAGCAAGTGCAGTGCGGCAGGAGGTCTCGGCTGGCCATGCCCTAAAACTGAACCGCACAGCAGGCAGCGAGCAGCTGGAGATTGTTGCTGGCGCCTACAGCACAGTAATACATGCCCGGACATCACCGGCATCTGTATCCACCGGCGACGACAACCGCTCTTCTTTGCGATAGCTTGGCCTATGGTAACTACTGCCCCTCCGACTTCCTACGCTTGTAATGTGCCCCGAGCATGAGCTTGACTGGGGCTCTACGCAACTCGCAGAGGCCGCGGCTCTCCAGGTGTATGTAGTCTTGACGACCAGTGCGTTCATACGACACCGTACTTACTCGGTGCATGTACAACTATACGATGCGATATCTCGAGGCATCATCGTACAGAGTACTGCAAGTACTCCGTACTGCTAGCGGTAATCATTTGTTTGATCCTTGCAAGTACGGACACTCTCATTCGAAGGTCAAGGAGGGATCCAGCATCCGACTTATCGATATGACTCGAGGTAAGTAAGCAAGTGCGGTAAGTAGTGTACTTGCACAGATTATTGGCAAGGTCTATTCCGTATCCGTACATTTATTGGAACCTGAGGGTACCTAGTGCGTGTTAGGCCCACAGGTAATTTGACCTGCAGCTCGCAGCTTGGACAGCTGCTAAAATACATGCAGCTACCGTGCCGAACGCCTCGCCGCCCGCAAGTCAAAGGCACCTGGCGCCTATCACCTGCCAGGTACCTCATGACGAGACGGCCGCCCAGGAGCGTTCCCCGTTTCTGCGGACCCTTCACCACCTCAACGTCTTGCGCATTTTCCACCCAGCCTTGCGCGCCATCCCGCAGTTGTGCGTGCACCCGACACCGACACCGGCACTCTCGCTGCCCTTCCCTTCTTCTCAAACGTCAAAGGCAGCAGCTTCCCCTCCGACCTTTGCCACGGCCTCTATGCGTCGCGTGTCCCGCGCCTCCGTCGAGCTCTGAAGCAGCCACCCCGGCCAGGTCAAGCTCGAACGGCAGGGTTGAGGTGCAGCATCGAGCAAGGACCGAAGGGGTCAACTGCCTCGTCAGGCTCGGCCGCATCGGAGGAGGCCCCGCCCTCATCGTACGGTCCGTTGAGGCGGCCGTCAGCAGGCCGGATCTCCCTCGTCGAATCGACGGCGGGTTGCAGCAGCGGGAGATTGGCCGCCGACCGCCATTCACCGTCGTCACCTGCCTCTCCGCAGCAGAGCACTGGCCGTTCCGCGTCGACGCTCGCCGCAAGGGACGACAAAATGGCCACTCAGTTCATCGGCCTGCACATGAGTGTCGTCCTACGGGACCCCTCCGGATATCGCCTCACCGGGACCGTTCGGGACGTGGAAGCAGGGAGCAGCCTGACCTTGACGAACGGTACGCCCGGAGGCCCGTGCCGAGTCTTTTTGTCGTGTCTTTTTCGAATGCGGCCGGCGTTGCTGACTCTGCTCCGTCTAGTCTACATCGATGCCACCAAGGAACACGCGGCCCAGATGACGATCAACGCGGCCAACATTGCCGACCTGACCGAGGTGCCGCTCGACAATGTGCTTCCCGCCGCGGCGGCGGCACCCGAGCCGGTTCCCGTCGCCGTCTTCCCGCAGCCTGGACCGCCACAACCCGCGTTTGTTGATCCGGCCATTCTCAGCATGAGCAAGCGGCCAGGTTCGTCGACGCCGACGCCCGCCGGCATGCAATATCAGCTGGGGGAGGGCACCTCGCCCCGCGTGCACGTGACGCGTCCGGAGAAGCTTCCGGAGGAGAGGCGACCGGAGCAGGATATCCTCGACTCGATCAAGGGCCTGACGGTCGGCAGCGGCAACAAGGAAAGTCGGAACGGCAAGGCCGCGGAAACGCGTGACGGGCCGATGCAGAAGAGGAGAGCGCGAAGTCGCCACGCGAAGCAGTCGAACTCGCAGCCGGGCGATCGACGAGTGGCCGCCGGCTCACCCGCGGCGGCTGGGTCGCAAAGCGGCTACGGCAAGGGATGGAGGGAAACACCGATCCTCGAGAGCACCGCCTCGTTTCAACCCTTCAGTGCTCTGAAGCGCCAGGCCAAGGCCAAGGGCAAAGGAGGCGCCCCGGACAACGGGTGGGCGTCGGAGGATGTCACCGAGGAGATGGGCGACTTTGACTTTGAGAACAACTTGGCCAAGTTCGACAAGCGCACCATCTTTGACCAGATGCGAAAGGAGGACCCCATCGACGAATCGAACCGGCTCGTTTCCCACAACCGCAGGCCCAAGCCAGGAACTGCCGGAGGCAAGAACCTGCATTACACGGAGAACGTCTTGGATGCGACGTCGACCAAGGTCCGAGGCGCCGACTTTTGGAACAGCGAGGCCGATGTTGGGGCCAACGAGGAGGGCAAGCACAGCGGGCGAGAGAACAGAAACGGCCAAGGCGGCGCTCGGCGCGCCGACGGCAAGCCTGTGCCATCTCGTCGATCGCAGTCTCGGAAGGCGAGCGCCGCGTTGGGAAGCCAGCCACTGAGCCGCGTCAATTCTACCGTTCGTAAACCCCTCCTCCCCTTGGGCGTCAAAGATGATTCCTGCGTCCTAGACGGACCGGGAGAAGGTCGTGGCCGACGCGAGGCTGACGCGAAGCAGCATCAAATGCAACCGCCGGGGCTCTACCTCTCGTCGTCGAAGCGCCGTCTCGAGGCCATCTCGACGCTGCAGATGCTCAACCTCGAGAACATTGCCGCCAACGAACTCGGCTTCAGTGAGAGTCTGATGGCCGAGAACGCGGGCCGAGGCATCGCCGAGGTTGCCGTCTCCGCCCTCGACGACCCCGCCATCAAGGTGCGGTTCGGCCTCGCCGGGGCGGGCCTGTCGGCGGACACGTCGCTCGCCGGTTCCGTCGTCGTCATCCTCGCCGGCAACAACAAGTCGGGCATCCGCGCGCTGGCGGCCGGGCGTCACCTCCGCAACAAGAACATGGACGTGCTCGTCTGCCTCGTCGGCGTGGAGCGCGAGCGGGACCTGCTCGAGGACCTGCGGCGGCAGATTCAGCTGTACCGAAACTTTGGCGGCAAGGTCCTGGACAAGAACGACTTCTTCGAGCACCTGCGCAAGAGCGCGGCGTCGGGCGCCGCCGTCTCCGTCTCCCTCATCGTCGACGCCCTGCTGGGCCTGACAATCTCGTTCGAGGAGCTGCGGGTAGGCGACCAGGCGACGGTGTACGAGCTGATGGAGTGGGCGAACCGCAACGAGGCCTTTGTGCTCTCGGTGGACGTGCCGACGGGCATCGACCCGATGACGGGCAAGGTGGCCATCATCGACGGCGGCCAGCTGTACATCAAACCTCGGTACGTCGTCGCCGTCGGGGCGCCGAAGCGAGGGCTGGTCGAGGCGGTGACGCCGGCGTCGGAAGGCGACATCGGCTTCGGCAGCACCGCGCACGAGGACCAGTGGCGCCTGTTCCTCGTCGACATGGGACTCGGCAGCGCCGTGTGGAGGAAGGCGGGGACAAAGGTGCGGCGAGGCATCGACTTTGACGGCAAGTGGGTGCTCGAGATGCGCTACCGCGGCGCCGAGAGCGACGACGGACAGGAGAACTGAGGGCGTCGTCGTCCTGGGTCGAACCGGGTCGACGGGCACGGCAGGGACGACGCGTGCGAGGACGGCGAGAGGGGGAAAATGGACAGGAAAATCCCGGCGAGGGTTGCTTCAAGCGACGGATGTACACACGACATGGCATGACACTAGAGATGTATATTTCGGCTGTTTGGCGGGTCGCAAGAGGTCGTCGGCGAGAGCCTTTGATTGATGATTGATTCGCACGAGACGAACGAAGGCGCGCGATGGCCAGCTTGGCACGACGGGTTACAGGAGCAGGTAGATGACAGCAAATCCGAGGGAGGCTGCCTCCAATAGAAGAAGATGGATGTTTGCGACTCGACGATGGCGTGCAAGGCCGCCTCCGAGCCATCTCGTTTGCGAGCAAGCAGGGAGGCTCGGCGGATGCTGGCACGACGACTCGGCATGAGGATTTCGCTCGTCGGATTTCGCTCGTAGGAGGTGTCGTAGGTAGAGAGGGTACAGCGCAAGCTGCCGTACGGCTAGCATCCAAGTGTTGCCGCCTCGCACCGGGCGCGGAACTCTTGCACTCGTACGTGCGACATATAGATGGACGGACCACAGGCAACGGATGCAAAATGAGCAAACTCCCAACTGCCGATCCGATGGCGATATGCCAAGACACGAGTTCGCGTGGGTGCCGAGCCGCTGGTAGCATGCGCGAGGCCAAGTAAGCTTTGCCAAGCATCGACGTCTTGGCAGAACGTGCACGTCTGCGAGTAAGGCCACGGGGCGTGTCACTTGGCATCGTTGTCCTCGTACGGAATACATGCAGACGGAAATGCATGTCACACAGCACGGAGTACGGTGTACGGAGGATCGCACGTCTGCATATGCGGGCAGCATGCTGTAATGTAAGCCCGCGTGAGAGAGAACGTTTTGTGGGTGGTGGGCTCGCCACATGCACCGTTGCACGGCATATGACAGCAAAACACAGTGTGATTTGCGTCTCGAGTCTTTGGCTTGGATACGCCTGGAATATTTGATTGCGGTCTTGTATGCGGAGCTCCGTTCGCAGTATTCTTGATGTAGTTGCACGTACAGTGAGTGACTGGCTGTGCTCGTACTTGTACAGTATGCGGAGCCACTGTGCTGTTTTATTTGTACTGTAAACGTACACGTACACCTTTTACGGAGTACTTACTTACAGTAATTACGGAGAACAGTACAGAGTGCAGTACAGTACTAGGTACTAAGGTAGAGAGTGCAGTACAGAGTACAGTGCAGAGTACAATTCAGAGTACATCTGCAGTTCCAACTACCTGCCAAGAAGGTGCAAGAACTTTGGCGTATTCCTAGTCGAGATGGCGAAAGCTACCAGCCCATAGGTAATGGAAGCAGGGGCACATAGGTTCCCGGTACCAAGGCTGGCAAGGAACTGGCGGCGCGAATGCGCATTCACGGGCCATGGACATGTACCTGGTACAAGCGTAACAGTCAAGCCTTGCGTCACGAACCAGGCCACGTGGGGGAATGCGGCTGTGGACCTTTGAGTGGCTGGCTGCGCGTCCAATCCCGAGCGGCGACCAAAATCTTTGATCACCAAGAGGACGAAGACGCGTACGACAGAGCGGCAGGGACGCACACGTCGTTTTTGCCATGCATCAGGTGAAGAAGAGAACATGGGGCAAGGGGTAAACGAGGTGAGTGAGTGGGTGAGTGAATGAGTGAGTGAGTGAGTGAGTGTGCGAGCGAGTGAATGCCAAACGATGCAACGGTTGTCAGCATCACCCCGAAGAAGCAACTAATGCATGCACATGCACTCTGTGTACACGTACATGCACAGTATGTCGTAAATGGGATGTACTCCGTAATCCATGTACATGTACTTACTTAGGGAGTAGGTGTGCTTCTACTCCGTACTAGGTAGTTGTACATCCCTCGCACCTACAAGAAATACTTGTACAGTACTCCGTACATGCACACATAAGTACGGAGCACGGGGTACGAAACAAGTATACCACTGAGCTTACGTATTATGGAGTACAGGTAGGTGTGCAAGTACTAACAGTAAGTGATCAAGTACTGTACTTACGTGTACTGTACGGTAGTACTTATGTACAACTACTTACAGCAGAGTAGGTGTAGGGAGTACGGAGTACAGAGTACCTGCTTGTACAAGCACTGTACACACTTGCATGTCGTGCCATACCCGTAAGCACGGTTCGAGACGTGCACAGTGTCCCTTCTTGGCCGAATGGCACCGTACTGTCTTAGATCCAACCAGTCACCCGCGCCGGCCCACCTCGCCAGTGCCGTGCCGACCAATGCTAGGCCGGCGCAGAAGCCACTCCCCCGCCATCAGCCGTTTTCCCGTTTCCCACATCTAACGAGAACGTTGCTTGTGGATGCAAGCCTGCGGACAAGACCTAAAGCACCACCACCTAAAGCACCGCCAACACCATCACCGTCACCACCACCGACTCGTCCGACGCAACAGAGCCTTCTCGCTCGACCTTGGCCACCGATCGACGACGACGACGACGACGACGGAGACGACCGACCGTCCAGGCAGCAACAGCCATAGAGGCTGCCATTCCACGACGCCGCGACGCGTCCGACGCTTCCTCGACCTACCCCGGCGTTTGTCGGAAATAGCAGCAAACCTCGTCGTACATCCCTCCCCCCTTGGCCGGCCCTTGGGCGACGCGGCGCCAGCTTTCCAACGACCTGCGTCTCCCTCGCCTCCCTCGCCCCTGAACAAAAGCGGGCGTGCCGACCGATTCCCATTTGCGTCAATCCATTCGTTCCCATCGCCCAGCGGCGCCCGTCGACTCGGAACATCGTCCTTCCTCGCCCTCGTCCTCGGCCCTTCGTGTCCATCAACGCCCCGGAGTGGCGTGGCCGACGACGACAGAGGCCAGGGCCTGCCTGCCCAGCCGATCAAGCAGACTCGCCCGCCGCGGGGACGAACCAGCGCAGTCCAAGGTGACTCCCATGGCGCTCGTCTAGCAGGCACCCGCTCCCGCCCTCCCTGCCACCCTCTCGTGTCCGCCGGAGCCGACCGACCGACCGACCGACCGACCGACTCCCCTGGCCTCCGCGGCCGGACGCAGCCCCGCGATGGAGACGCTCACGCCGGCCTCGGCCACGGTCAAGGCGGCCGCGACGCTCTGCTCGACGACCATCACCGCCGCCACCGGTCTCCTCACCATCGCCGGCGGCCCCGCCTCGGCCTCGGTCGCCCTCGCCAAGGCCATCGTCTACGAGGTGCCCTGCCCGACCGTCATGTCCCGGCTCGGCGCCGCCCTCCCGACGCCCGACGGCGCGACGGGGACGAGCACGGGGACGAGCACGGGCCTTCACGGCGCCAGCCCGAACCAGGCCGCCCGCGTCTCCGACTTCCGCGACCCCTTCTACTCGTCCACCTTTCCCATCTGCTACGCGCTCGCGGCGACGACGGTGACGGCCTACATGCTCCTCATCATGCTCTTCATCACCCCCCGATCCTTCCTCGACGGCGGCGTCATCTACCTCGGCCGCCGCGGCGGCTTCACCCGCGGCGCCTCGGGCGGCGACAACATCGGCGGCCGCCCCTGGCTGCAGAAGGTGGCGACGCTGACCGTCGCCGTCTCGCTCACCATCGCCACCCACGACACCTTCCAGGTCGCCCAGCGGCAGTACCAGTGGGGCGTCCAGAACTCAAAGGTGCTCCAGACGTCCGTCATGGGCAGCATGGAGCTCCGCGTCATCCGCGTCATCTCCAACACCTTCCTCTGGCTCGCCCAGGCCCAGACGCTCATCCGCCTCTTCCCCCGCCACCGGGAAAAGGTCATCATCAAGTGGGCCGCCTTCGGCCTCATCACCCTCGACCTCATCTTCAGCGCCCTCAACAGCTTCAAGGACCCCAACGCGAACCCGAACCCGATGGTGGCCAACTTCAACCACCCGATCCCCGCCCTCGCCTACCTCTTCCAGCTCCTGCTCGGCGTCCTCTACGCCGCCTGGGTCGTCTACTACGCCCTCATGAAGAAGCGGTACGCCTTCTACCACCCGCTCATGAAGAACATGCCGCTGCTCGCCATCATCTCCCTCGTCGCCGTCCTCATCCCCGTCGTCTTCTTCATCATGGACATCTCGAAGCCCGAGTTCACCGGCTGGGGCGACTACGTCCGCTGGGTCGGCGCCGCCGCCGCGAGCGTCATCGTCTGGGAGTGGGTGGAGCGGATAGAGGCCCTCGAGCGCGAGGAGAAGAAGGACGGCATCCTCGGCCGCGAGGTCTTTGACGGCGACGAGACGCTCGAGGTCAACGCGTCCGAGTTCCCCTGGCTCCGCCATCGAAAGTCGCGCAAGGACGACGACGACCACGGCGGCGGCGGCGTCCACGACGCCCACGTGCACGACGCGCCCGCCCACGCGGGCCACCATCGCCCGCGCGGCATCCTTCCCGGCGCTGCATGGCCGAGCTCGTCGGTCGCCACCGGCAGGCGGCACGCCCGCGCCGCCGACGCGCACGGCTCGGGTCGCCCGACGACGCAGCAGCCGCCGCCGCCCGCCACGGGCATCCTGCGCCCCCCGCTGTGGCCGACGCGCCCGCCGCCCGTCGCGACGCCCGTGAGCCGAACCGACACGCCGAGCGTCGCGAGCACCGTGTACGCGGTCCGATACCAGGCCGCGTCCGACGCGACGACGAGGACGCCGGATCCGTTTCCGGCCCAGCACGTCGGCGAGGATCTCGCACGCGACGATAGCCTCTCGCAAAGCCGCCGCGCGAGCGAGGACGAGGCGGCGATGCGGCACGCCGCCGAGCTGCCGACGCAGCTGCCGACGCCCGACACGTCGACGGACCTCGAGGCCAACGCCGGCGTCCCTCTGCGCTCGAGCCGATGGCGCCTCGCCCAACGGGGGTCCGAGGACAAGCCCGAGGCCGAGGTGCAGGCGCGGGAGATGAAGTCGCCGCGCCGAACCGACTCGTCCGGCTCCGACTCCGGGACGAGGGCCGGCACCGGCGCCGCGGCCGCGTCTGCCTCTGGAAGGTGGGACATCCGATCGAGGTTCGAAATGTTCGCCGCGAACCAGGCGGACAAGATTCGCGAGAAGCTGCGGCCGACGGCGGATACCGTCCACCTCCCTACGCAGTACATCCCCCCGCCGCCCCGGCGAGGCGCCGCGTTGCAGCAGGTGCTGGAGGAGGAGGAGCTGCAGGGCTCGGGAATGTCCGACGCGAGCAACGGCCGCCGTCCGACCAACGGAAGCTTGTCGAGGCAAGATGGCCGGGACGACGCGACGCAGCCGGGACGACCTGACGGCACGCTATCGCTCGCCGACGATGGGCCGCTGCTGTCGACGAACCCACCGCTCTGGCCCGGTGTGCGGAGGCGGGTCCTGACGTTTGAGAGCGACGACGACGACGACGACGACGACGACGACGACGACGATGACAACGACGACGACGACAACGACGACGATGACGGTGATGAGGGGGAAGAGGATGAGGAAGAGGATGAGGAAGCCAACGACGCCCATGACGGCGGAGGCGACCCGCTTTCTTCAGACAATGATCTTCCTTCTCAGCCTCTCCCGGTGGAATTGGAAAGGCGACGATGACGGCCTGGACTGGGGTTGCGGCGAGGTGAACGCCGATTGTTGGCCGGACGGACGTGTGTCCGAGTCGATGGGTGCATCGTGGAATCTGCATTTCGAGCGTGGCGTTGGTTGGTCGCTGTTGGTTGGGAATATATATATCCACGTGACGTGCAGTTCTGGATTGAAAACGGCCATGTACTCTACACCTGCGGCACATACTTTGATGCAAGCACCAGTATATACCAGTACCATATATATACTACATAACCGCCATGATTAACTCCAAAGACGCGTCCCTGCTCGAGCGAGCTTCGATGACTTTGTGCACCATCCATGCACGCGCGCGATTTACGTCTTCACACCTCCTGGGTGGCGACTGCATGGTACCGACAAAGTATATGGAGCGTGTCATCGTAAACAAGTCCACCTCACACGGTCGGTGCATGTCATTGATGTCACGATGCATCCGTGGCTGGCTGCTGGTGTTGCGTGCCGACCGACATAAGTAATACTAAAGTACAAGGGTATTTCAGGTGGTGCTGGTACTTGAACATGTAGGACCACCAGAATGTAAGGGTGTTTCAGGCACTCGGTACCACCGGTTCATGCACTTGCCGAGCGCTTCGTGCCAACGTGATATGACGGTGCTGTACGGCGTACTCCGTACCTAACACAGCACGTGTGCCTACTAATATTACTTGTGGGTGGTGTGCTGCTGTAGGTACGGTGCTTTACAGCGCGCGGGTACCTGGCCGGAGTGTTCCCACTGAACGCTCCCACTGAGCTCTCCCACTAAGCGCACCCACCAAAAAGCGCTCCCACTGAGCGCTCCCACTGCGCCCCCCACCTAAGGGCCTCATGGTCGATGAAAGTGGGGCGGGTGATTTTGGTTAATTTAATTCAAATCCAAACTAATGCCGTCCCTCGTCACCGCGTTGTTACGACTCGTACACACCTACACATTCGCGCACCGTTGGGAGCGGTAGGAGTACGCAGTGCTGCATCGTATATGGATATTCAGAGTATGTCAAAACCGGTCTAGCCATTCTCTCGCCATTCATTTTCTCTCCTTCCCCTTCTTCCCCGTCCGCTCTTCGTCCTCACATCCCCGCTGCCCTCCAAGGACCCGAACCCTGGTCGTCGAGTGACGGCCTCATTGCGAATCGGTGCATCCCGACGACGACAGCAAAGGGAAAGAAAGCCGTCCCGAAATTCGTCCCCAGATCGTCCTTTTGCTCACGCGGAGCCTCAGCCTCAGCCTGTTCGATAGCCCAGCAGTTGGACGAGCCAACCAACCAGCCGAGCCGGCCGTGGGCGTCAGCCTTGCTTCAGCCCCCGGACTGACCGTATTGCTTTGTTCTCGCGCCAGCCAGCCGTCTATCTGCTCTCGTCTCCCTCTACGCGTGCGTGCCGTTGCCGACAGACGCTGCTCGACAGGCTTGGGCCGCGAACGTCCATACGCGACGACGCGGCAATTGAAGACGCCAGACATTGGTCATTGGACGCGACATTGGCATCGGACACTGGACTCTGGGCATTGGATCTTGGACATCGGACTTGAATCTTGGACCTTGGACGTCAAACGTTGGGCGTTGGACAGCAGTCACCGACAGACCTTGACCCCCCAACGTTGACCTTTTGAAAGCCAAACGGAGCGAGCGCGGCGAGCCACATACGCAGAGGACGACCGACACACACAGACACCGCATACAACCCCACACCACACGTACACACACGACACGCACGCCGAAACATGTCAGAGCCGTTCCCCCTCCTCAGCACCTCGGCCGACCAGCTGCATGCCGTCGAGGCCGAGGCGGTCCGTCGCCGCCGTCGCAAGAGCAGCGGGCTCGGCGGCGACATTCGCGCGGGAGACACGGGAGCGCCGGCCCTCGCCTCGAGTAGCGCGAGCCTCGACGCGAGCCTCGACGACGGCCGCCGTCACGATGGCCTCTCCTCCCCGACGAGGCCGACGTCGCGTCCGTCCAAGCGGCCTTCCAAGCGGCGTCGCGCCCGTCGCCTCCTCTCCCGCGTCCGCCAGACGATGATCAAGTACACCTTCCTCCTGCCCGCCTGCATCCTCGCCCTCTTCCTCACCGGCTACGCCCTCAACCCGACCGAGTCGAACCCGTTCCACAAGTGCATCTTCCTCTCCTACCGCCTCCCGCGCCTCGATCCCACCCAGCCGGTCCAGTACGGCAAGGGTCCCTGGGACCTCGCCTTCGTCGCCTTCTACATCGTCGTCCTCTCCTTCACCCGCGAGTTCATCATGCAGCAGCTCCTCCGGCCCCTCGCCCGCCGCACCGGCCTCGGCCGCTCCAAGCAGGCCCGCTTCATGGAGCAGCTCTACACCGCCCTCTACTTCGGCCTCCTCGGCCCCGCCGGCATGTACGTCATGAGCCGCACGCCCGTCTGGTACTTCAACACGCACGGCATGTACGCCGACTTCCCCCACCGCACCCACGAGGCCTCCATCAAGTTCTACTACCTCTTCCAGGCCGCCTACTGGGCCCAGCAGGCCATCGTCCTCGTCCTCGGCATGGAGAAGCCCCGGAAGGACTTCAAGGAGCTCGTCGGCCACCACATCGTCAGCCTCTTTCTCATCGGCCTCAGCTACAGCTTCCACTTCACCTACATCGGCATCGCCGTCTATACTACCCATGACATCAGCGACTTCTTCCTCGCCACCTCCAAGGTCCTCAACTACATCGACCACCCCCTTGTCGGGCCCTACTTCTTCCTCTTCATGTGCGTCTGGATCTACCTCCGCCACTACATCAACATCAAGATTCTCTGGTCCCTCTTCACCGAGTTCCGCACCGTCGGCCCCTTCCAGCTCGACTGGGCCGCCCAGCAGTACAAGTGTTGGATCAGCCAGTACATCACCACCGCTCTGCTCGGCTCCCTGCAAGCCCTCAACCTGTTCTGGCTCTTTTACATCGTCCGCATCGCCTACCGCTTCGTGAGGGACAGCACCGCCGAGGACGACCGCTCCGAGGACGAGGCCGACGACGACGACGACGAGGTCGATGAGAAGCCAAAGCCGAGCAAGGCCGCTCCCGCGCCCGAAGTCAACGGCAAGTCGCGATTAGACACGAGCCCACGTCCAACACTGGATGGTCCAAAACCACGAAAAACACCGGCAGCAGAGTGACACCACAATGCTTTTGTCATTTAGTTTCGTCACATGTCACATGTCACATGAATTGACTCCCACCCACACGTCCATGGCAGATAGCCCGAGCATGGGGCACACGACATACGTGCATACATGGCGTTGAGCGAAATCATCATCGGAAGCAGCAGCAGCAGCAGCAGCAGCATCAGCAGTAGCATCAGCAGTAGCTATCACAACAGCAATCATAGTCCAAATTTCAACCCTCACCAACCCTGTTGGGGAAGCAACCTGTGACGGATACTCCAAGCACTAGCCCGGCGTTGTGTTTCTGAAAGAAAAGTAATGAAGTGAAGCATGCATCCTCATGCACGCGCTTCCGATGCTTTCCACCCGCCTTCGAATCTACCTCGAAGTCAGTGTTTGTTGGAAAGGGAAAGTGGTGATGCTTCATTACAATGGCCCAGAAGGGCAGGGAAAGCCCGAACGAGAGAAAATCGTTGCTCTGCGTGCGGCCTGTGTTCCTCGCGCGCCTCGCATTGCTCTCTCGGTCGCTGTATTATTATAATTCGTTCATGTCTATTGCTAATATATTCTCCGTCACTTGGTAACACAACCGTCAGTCAACCCCTTCCCTGTGTCGATTATTGGCGTGGGACGGCAGACGCCCGTACTTCCTGTCCAGCTTCCGAGTGCGACTCGGATGTTTTGCACTTTCGTTGATGAAGACAGCACGACGATTCCGCAAAGCATGCGCTTGATGTCTGGCTTCTCCTCACGTGCTACCATGTTTCGTCCTGACCCCCCCAATCACGGTGTGCGTGCGCATGCATGCGCGCGTGCGTGTTGCTGCCCTAGGATGCACGACGGTAGGAGAAGAATCATTGCGTGGAATAGTCTTTGTATGATCATTCCTGCATCAAATCCTATTCCTATCTCGCCGATGTTGCATGATCTCATATTTTCATTCGCCATCTCTGCAGACAACTCTGAGTCCAGCGTCTATCTACCCGAAACTTGATGACAGAGTCTCCCCCTGAAGCATGCAATCTCGAGCCACGCGAACAAAGGCGCAACTCCCATTCAGTATCGATCTCTTTTGCTTGACCCCGTGCGTGGCATTTCATGAAGGTTCCCCCAAAAAGCAATAGCGGTTCCATGGGGAAACGAGTATATGCTAGTCGCTAAACTCCGCTCTGTGGACTATGCCATTCCATATCCGTGCCGCCTGCCTGCCCTTTCCACAACTCCCCGTCGCGGCATGCATGTTGATATGCATTCCGTCTTCGACCGCTTTGTTCCTGACAGTGCAGGTGAACCGATCAGACGGTTCTGAAAGGGCGGTAGAGCAGCACACCTCCGTCGTTTCGATCATTAGTTTCCCTTTTGGTCTACCAATACCGACTCATGGAAACCCATGCTTCATGACCGATAGGAGGGACGACAAACACAAAAGAATGATGCGATGGAATAAAAAGAAAACAAACACACATCACCAGGCTGTCTCTCTCGAGTGATTATCCGAGTATTACCGAGTATGACTTGAAAGAGACTGCGTCAGGTCCAGTAGACGAGGGAATGCACCGTCAGCCAATCGTCGCGTTCATAGTCGGGCAATCCCCGACACGAACGAGCAACTGGATTAGCAAAGGCTGTTCCGTATCACTGATTGTCATCCGCTCGGTCGAATGGCCAAGCTCTCTCACGAACAAGTCTTCTCAAGCCGAGACAAGGTAGGTTATTAGTCGGGGAAACGAGGCCAAGGCAATCGTTCCAACGCCCGACGGAAAGTAAAACACACCTCAAACGCCGATGTAATGCTCTTCTCGAACTGGCCCCATTATGAAAAGTGCATGGTAGACGTCAAATCATTCGTTCCGTTTTCTTGTCAAGTGATGAGGGGAAATGCGTGAGTTGACCCGTTATATGTCAACTCCGAAAAGGTGGTGAAGTAAATGGAGGTGCAGAAAACGATGGCCAACTTTTGGACAAACGGCTCGTCCAATGGCGTTCAGGCACCTTGGTTTTGGTGGTAAGGCATGTGAATCAGCTGGCGGGTGTGCATGGCGCAGAATCTTCCGAATCGGATCATGCGCTGCACGTTGGGCCAACCACCCTATCGTCGGAATCCCGCTCCTTCGCTTGTGCGCGTCGCGGCATCCGAGTGCTGCTCTGTCGGGCGAACCTCTGCGTGCGTCGACTCGACGTCCGAGGACACAGCCGACGAGTCCGAGGACGAGGACGAGGACGAGCTCTCCTCGCCGCCTTTGCTCTTGGACGTGCCATTATCCGACAGGGTACCAGAAGACCCGAGGTTGTGGTAATCGTCCGTGTGCTCGTCGGCCGCGTCGTTCTTGGCGCCCATGTTGGCTCTCTTCATCGCCTTGGCCGCCTTGATGGTAGCTTCTCTCGCCTTGCCCAGAGCCCGTTCGGCCCTGATTTGCTTCTCCCACATCGAGGCATAACGACCCTGGGCAGCAAGCAGCTCCTCGTGAGTGCCTTTTTCAACAATCTCGCCGGCATGGAGAACAATGATCTGGTCAGCATGTGTGATTGTGGACAGTCTGTGTCTGTAGAAGTCGTCAGCAACGCCATCGGCCGGCTCACGTTCGGTCGGTGGAGGCTTACGCAATGACAAGTAACGTCCGTCCTTCGCCTATCTTCCACACGTTATCCTGAATCTCCTGTTCCGTGTGGGTGTCCAAGGCCGACGTTGCCTCGTCCAGCATGATGATTCGTGGATCCTTGAGGATGGTTCGGGCAATGGCGACACGCTGCTTCTCGCCTCCGCTCAGTCGCAGGCCTCTCTCTCCGACCTGAGTGTCGTATTTGTCCGGAAAGGACATGATGCGATCATGGATGCTCGCGGCGATGCAAGCCTCGTACACCTGCTTATCCGTGGCGGCCGGGTTGGCGTACTTCAGGTTGTACATGAGAGTCTCGTTGAAAAGGGTTGTGTCCTGGGGTACAACGCCGATATGCTTCCTCACGGAGTTGATGGTGAGATCCTTGACATTCTTGCCATCGAGCTCAATGCTGCCTTCCTCGCAGTCGTAGTAG
Organism: Drechmeria coniospora; assembly: GCF_001625195.1. Taxonomy (NCBI): domain Eukaryota; kingdom Fungi; phylum Ascomycota; class Sordariomycetes; order Hypocreales; family Ophiocordycipitaceae; genus Drechmeria; species Drechmeria coniospora. The sequence goes on along the minus strand of NC_054389.1, from coordinate 9,696,783 downwards.
CGGAACATGTGGCGGAACAAGGTCGACTTGCCGCCGCCAGACTCCCCGACGAAAGCCGTGGTCGTGCCGGGGGCGCACTCGAAACTGATGTTGCGCAGAGCTGGCTTCCGCCGGTCATAGGCAAAGCTAACGTTGTTCCATCGAATGCGTCCGCTGTAGTTCACCAACGGCTGCGCGTGCGGTGTGTCGAGGACGGTAGGTTGAATCTTGAACAGCTCGAGGAGCCGCTCGCCGGAAATCATGGCCTGCTGGACCGTTCGGTAGAATGTGCCGAAAAAGTTCAGTGGGCCCTGCAACTGGGTGAGGTAGGACACAACCGTGAACCAGTCACCGGTCTCTCTGACGCCGACGGCGACTTGCCACCCGCAGACCGACGCGGCAATGATCCTGCCCAGGTTGAAGACCAGAGTCTGGCAGATGTTCATCAGGACCATGCCAATCTGCACCTTGGCCTCGGCTGTTTGGAAGACGCCGACCTTGTCCTGGTATCGGTTCGACTCGTACTCTTCGGCGTTGAAGTATTTGACGGTTTCGTAGCTCGAAATCGAATCGTTCTTTATCGCCTCCTCGTCGCGATCGGCATTCGTCATCTCCCGTCTTTGGTCGGCCCGGGTGGATGCCATCTTTATCGTCATGTAGAGGTACCAGCACGTGCCCACGAGGTTGATCTCGGCATACAATGGGCCGAAATAGACGTAGAAGACGGTTATGGACAAGAACAGGTCGAAGAGCATGGGGACAACCTGGAACGTCACCTGCTCGAGAAATTGGTTGATGGCAGAACCCTTGTTGAGCGCGGAGAGCACCTCGCCGGTGCGTTTGGATAGGTGGAAGTCGAGGCTGAGGGAGTGGACATGGTTGAATGCCGCCGTCGTCAGGCCGCGGTAGGAGTACTGGGAGACGGGGATCCAGAGCAACGATCGCAACGAGCCCAGCAGGCCAGACTGGCCCTGGAGAATCCAAAGGGCGCCAAGCAGTAGAAGGTCTTGCAGGGGGAAGTTCTCGGTGGTGAGCGGTGCCCCTCGCTTGACGTCGTTGATGGCGTACTCGAGCCTTTTGACGACGCGGCCGATCTGATAGGGCACCGCCATGTTGACCAGGCGCTGGAGGATGACCAACCCGAAACACACGAGCACGTGAAGCTTGAGAACGACGTTGTCCTTGGGCCATAAATAGGGGAAAAAGAGCGAGTACCCTCTCAGGTACTCCCACCAGGTCCTCTGGGGCAGTTTCTCTGGGCGATAGAACGCCGCCGGTTCGTCCTTTCCCTGGCCATTCCTGCCGGCGGACCTGGCGGGGTTTGAAGCGGACTGGCTGCGGCGCCGTTGCGCTCGACTGCCGCTGCCGGCACTGCGTTCCAACGGAGCGCCCTGGCTCTGGCCATTGGATTCGCAGTTTGCATGATCGTCTTGCGTTTCATAGGACAAACGGGTGGTGGACCCGTTGAGCAGCGGCGTCGTCTCGACGGCGGCATGGCCTTCTTCAGCGCTGTCGGCGTTTCGGCGTGCCTTGAACATCCAGGCTGTGCAGAAGAGCGCGATGAGGAGGACCATGTGCAGTATTCTGACAAAGTACAGCGTCAGGTCGATCTTTGTCCAACGGTCAACGCAGCTGCCGTCTTCCGCATTCCCTTCAGTCCAATGTTCGGTTCGGATGGAACGAGCAAAATGGCAGTCCGCGGCGGCGATGAAGGTGGCGGCGGCGAGGACGACCTCGCCGACGAGGCCCATGACCCAGACGATCAAGTGAACGATGTTGGGGCCTTTGCGCCAGTCGAATAGCGAGAAAAGGATATAGAGGTAGAAGAAGGCCGATCCGGTGACGTGAACCTGTAAAGCGTACGTTAGCAGCCGCGGGTGGAAGCGGGAGAATCGGTGGCATTCTCGTTCCATTGCCGCCGAGGAATGAACGCACCACACTCCACTCCCCAGCCCAAGGAAGACCTTCCTTCGACCACCTGTACGGATCCTCGTGGTAAAAGGCGTGGTTGAACATGAAAGCGCCACTGGCGATGTACGTCAGGCAAACGACCGATGCAAGGTAGCGGAAGGCGTTCTTGGCGGCTTTGCCGAAGCGAGGACCGATTTTACGCTCGCCATCGTCGCGTTTCTTGCGTTTGGTTATGGGAAGTGGCTTCCCACCCGGTCCCTTGACGAGTGGCTTCACAGCATCCTCCTGCTTCTTGGCGTTGTAGACGCTGTAGAAAGCGGCACCGGTTACGAAGCTGATGAGAAGTATCAGTGCGTACAGGTACTGGGTCTCGCGGAGGATGAGGTCGACGGTGCCGGAGCGATCGCCGTGGGTGCCACGTCGGTCTGGCGGTGGTATATCGTCGTCGGCCGCCATGGCAGACTAGAAATCAAGGTCGGAAGTGTCAGCGCCGCGTGTTTGACAGAGCAGAAGGCATTGATTGAACGACGGCAGAAGCAGCGATGGCGCCGGAGGCGGAGGAGTCGAGGAGGGGAGGAGGGGAAGATGACAGTTATGGGGAAGGAGCCGTTGGTCCCGAGAGACGGGGAGGTGCCGCGAAAGGTGATGCTGTGCAAGGAGTGCTGTGAATCGAGGCAAGACCGCGCGGTGAGTAGGAGCAACAGTGACCGGTGCACGGCACACAGCTCGTCACTCATCATCGGCGCAGCAGAATTCACGTCCGAATTTGACGACGGGTTTGGGCCACGATTGCCCGAGCGAGGGAACGGAGAGGAGCAGAGCAACGGCAGTGTACCAAGCAAAGCAGACAGAGGGAGGACATACGCAGAGTCAATTCGAGTCAATCACCTTGAGCCAACCATTGCCCTACCGTGGCAATTGGTAGAAGCTGGCGATGGCAGAGGTTCGGATGGCTGCGAATCGGCGACGAGGCTGTGGAATGAGGCGAACGAGGTGTCACCGGAGATGCGTATGGGGAGGAGGGGGGAGGAGAACGAGGAGGAGGAGGAGTAGGAGGAGGAGGAGGGGAGGGAGGGGAGAAAACGACAGACGAAGAGTCGTAGGAGAATCGCGGTTGGAGTTCTGGATCACGTCGTCGATTTGCTAAGTGTTGGTGAGGTAGGAGCTCGTAAATCCCGGGTTTGGTTGTCCCATGTCACTGCCACTGCGCCCACTCTTCACACACACACACACACACATGCACACACACATGCACACACACACAAGCACGCTTGTGCGCTACTACCACTTTAGGTACGGAGTCCCAAGGTTAGTAAGTACTAGGTAGCAAGTACCCAAGTACTAACTTGGGTACGGAGTATTCACACCCCTCCCCCTCCCCCCTCCCCTCCTCTCCCCCCCCACCCCGCCGCCGCCGCTGAACCCCGGCTGAACTAGCTATTACTAGGTACTTGTACGTGTTACTAACTCAGCACAGCTACGAGGCAATGGGAGGGTACGACGACTCGTATGTTTGTTCTGGGTTGTGGCGGCGTTATTGAACCGACCGAGGTTGTACGGAGTAATACCACTCAGAAGTGAACAACGGAGGCGTCGAGGTGCGCAACGGCCTACAGGGGGTCTCCTGGCATGTACTTGTGCTCTGCTCGTGCAATCCATTGGGCGGCGTTTAACATGTACACATATACTTGCGTCGATTTCCTGCACAGCGCAGAGGCAAGTGTGCGGTACTGCAGTCTCCAGCACACCTACGCACACACGACGGGCAGCGGCCTCGGTGGCAACAGGCGAACCTGACGTTGGCTCCTCGTGACAGCCGCTAGCGAACACCCATCAAGGAGGGAGTCAGGGGCCCCGTGCCGTGGCCGTCTGAGATGCGGACAACCAACAGACAACCAACAAGCAAGCCAAGGTGGTGCACTGAGACAGCGACAGCACGGGCAGCAGAACAGATGATGTAACGGGCTCGGTCGGCGGCACATCGCCAATGGTGATGATGACGACGACGTTCATTGGCATTTCCGCTCCAAAGCGACCGACGGAGCGAGAGGCGATGTAACAGATTGACTGAGCGAACCCGGTTGGTTACGCAGTCGGGACGCAAAGAACGAACAGGCACAAGGTGTGTGCGTCGTGCGTTGGCATCCCAACGAAGGAGGCTGCCGTGAAAGCCGATGGCAGGTTCGGCTGCTTGGCTGTTGTCTTGTCGAGTCAGCATCAAGTTGGGATCGGGCATCGACTGCCATGAGGAGCCGTCCGAGGACTGGATCGGCATGCATGGGAAGAAGTGGAAATAGAAGTATGCTGGCGAGAGCGCCTGATGGGTGCCTTAGCGTCATCGAGATTTGATGGGCACAAAGCACACTACCTCTCTGCCTCGCCACATGCTTGGTGCTGATTCCCATACTTGCGGCATCAACTGCGCGTGCTTGCCGATAAGCAGTCTCACTCAACACCTAGGACTCGCTGCCAGTGCTACTGAGTACAAGTGCAGGTGCTGTACGGAGTACCCTGGCACCCTACCTCCCATCTTCCGTGCTTACTTGTACTAATACCATGTACCGAGGAAATCCGGGAGTATCAAGACGGGGTGACCCAGCAATAACTCGGAGGACCACCTGTACTTAATACTTACTACTTACCTGAGAGGGGTAGGCACCTTGGTTGGTACCATGAAATAATTACAGTATGTACAGTACTTGTGCAAGTAAGTACATGTACGGCCAGCAGTAACCGTTATTGGTGGATTCCAATCCAACGGGCAGCGGGAGCTCCGTAAGACACTGTGAGGGTTGCAATGCTTCTTGGCCGTCCCAGTAGATTGGGCCGTCCCTGCACATGCCGGTTTGCCCAAGTGCCACATAGAATTACTGCAGATGCACAGAGGTACAAACGAAGTACACCTACGATGACGGCCTACCTGTAATTGTCAGCCGGAATCCATGATCCGGGGCCTCCAACTGCTGCGGTTGAGAGGGTCGAGCGCACTGTGGCGCATCAGGCATCGAAACAAGTTGCCAAAATTCCAGGAAGGGGGGGGGGGGTATTAAAACGGCGGATTCTGACACCCTTCATTCGTGCACTTCACCCCCGTACTCGTATGTTTGCACGGATGCTCGCCAAGTTCGAAAGCTCGTGCGATCTCAGGAAGCCATTGCGAATCCGATGAAATAGTCTAGAAGCCGGCATCAACTCCGTGGGACTTATGTTCGCACTGTGGCGAAAGCTAGGTAGATACGTAGGTGTACGTACATATTACTTGCAGGTACGAACTACCTGTTACTTGCATGTACTGTTGGTTAGTACCTTGCAACGCGTGCTACGGCACTGCTACCTTCAATACACTCGTACTGGGCAAACGCAAGTTTGTGCCTGCAGTAAGTATACAAGTATTACTTACTACTCCGTGATGTGTGTACTGTACATTTGGCGTCCTCGCACGTATCCGTATCCGTATATGCACGAGGATTAATACTTACAAACCTATACATGTACATACTTGGTCCCTCCCAGACACTTGCACTACCTAGCACGCATCCAGAACTCCAACTCTCAGCGAAGAAAATAGTCCTGACCATCTAGCCGCATACAAACATTGCCTTGGGACGACGGAGAGGCCGGAGCAGGCCGAAGCAGGCCGGCATCGACCTCGACCAGAGGGTGGACGATGCAATAAGACCACTTGCTTGCTGTGAATCAAGTTGCCCTTCCACAAGTATGGATATCTGCATACCAACCCGGTCTTGTAGGGAGCAGAACCCATAGCATACGAACGTGTACTCGCACATCAGCAAGCATAGATGCGTGTACATGTGACATCCAGTTTGCACACTGTAGAGACACTCGTGGCAAGCCGGCGGGCCATGCTCTGCTTCGATGTGCCTGCATGCATCATGTATCATGTATTAATATCCCTCTGCAGTACGTGTACGGAAATGGATACTCCGTCCGTACCTCGGACTACGCATGCACGATCCCCTTCCCCGGAAACCCTCGCGGTGCCTCCGGCGAGAGAAGTGACAAGAAGCGCGCGGCCAGCCGGCGAACTGGCCATTCACAACCAACGCCGATGAGGTTGCCATCATGCAGCCATGGGCGAGGACCCGCAACGAGGTCTCGGACTGGTGGCTGTCGTTTCCCGGCACCAACAAACATCCTCCAATCCTGTTTTCGTGGCCTGCATCCGTTTGCTTTTCGTCAGTACATTAGTGCAATGGTACAGGCGGCCTGGGTCGTGGAATCCTGGCCAACGCGCCGGCCGAAGACGCTGTACTTGCGTACATGTGGTGCAGCATGGCAGGGTACGAGCAGAGCAGTAATACAGAGTATTAATACAAGTACTCAATTGGTAGGTGCCTATCAAGTACTTGCCTTGCAGGTATGTTGTGTACGTCCACCTCAAGTCTTCCGTAGGTCGTTCGTAGGTCTTCCGCAGGTCTAAATACCGAACTTGCCCCACCTTCCTGTCTGCCTCGACGAGGTACCCATCAACCAACCAGCCCCGGAGAAATACATCTTGCCTACATGGTGGCAACGTACGTACCTACAACGGTACTGCACTGCATCCCTGCTATTGGTAGCATCTAACAAACGATAATTTCCTGGTAACCCAGACAAGGAAGGAGCACGCTGCTTGTCTGGTGCCTCCTGCAGGGGACATCGCGCCACATCGCCCACGTAGATTTACCGCTTCTTCCTCTTGTGTTGCCAGGCATATAGATTCGCGAAGCCTCACATCGCCTCGTACGTTTCGAACTCAAGTCTTTGCTGCAACTTTCCTTCTCGCCCACTCCCCGGCATACCGCAATGTCGCCCCCTTGTCCCACCCCTTCACCGCCTGCAGCAAAGCATGCTGGTCTCATGTGGACCTGTGTACTCGTACAACCATGACATGACGCCTAGTCCGTTCCGTTACAACGCATCTGCAACTTCCAGACCAGAGACACGCCCGTTTCCGAGACCATCCATGGCAGATGCAGCAAGTGCATGCAGGTATCGTTGCCCGTCGAACCAGAGCCGATCCCCGGTCTGCGGCAACCGCCGTCAGTGGCTCATCTGAAGTGGCTCATCTCGGCAGGCCCATCTCGGTGAGCTGTTGGCCCGAGGCCCTCGCTCGTTGCTTGCCCATCGATGTACGAGTTCGGCAACTGTCAGTTCGCGAGCAAAAAAACGTCCTGTCGCGTGTCACGCCTGGGCATGCAAGTCACTATCTCACAACCAACGACTACTTGGCGGTTAAGCTTCCAGCATTCTGATTCCAAGCCGCTTCCGGGGGGTTTGGCTCTTGTTGCAGGGTATCCCCCGGGTTTCAGTGGCCCTCAACTAGCAACATAGCCATGTGTTGGGCGGCATTGGTGATCCAGGTCGAGCCCGGCACGCCACAATGGCCAACTGGTCCCTGACCGCATCAACGGAGGCATCAAGTGGTCAAGGTTCGGATCAACAGGTCCTTCTGGAGAATCTGCTGCCTACCTACTTTATGCTGAGAAAGGGGCACGTAGTTTTATTTCGGAGGAGAGGGGTTTCCAAATGCCCGTCCGGCTGACGGGTTTCGTCCCGGGGCCCCGTTTCCCTCCAGCACCCCTGGTCTTCAACTGCCACTCATCCAGCTCCAGCTCAAGGATTCGCTCCAGCTCTTGCCCCCTTCTCCGCGAGTTTCGACATGGCTGTGAGTCTGCACACTCGATCGCGTTGCATGATGCGGTGCGGTGCACGCAAATTCGCAGGTTGCATTGGTAAACCGCATGGAAATGTTCTATATTCGCACCAGGTTGTCGTTAACATGGGCACAGCCTCTCATGGACCTTGGCCTTTTTTTTCTGCTGAAACTGGCCAGGGTACAGCCTGAATGGCATCGAAATGGACCCTGCACCTTGATTAATTCCGCAAAACACCTCAGCGTCGGTCAGCATCCGCGTCCGTATCCTGTATTGTTTGGATCGACGGTTTTGACAGCTCCGGTAGTGCTATCGGAATTCACACAGTCCGTTAATGCACCTGACGAGCGATGGATGCCTCTGCTACCACGCCTCCTACGCTATGGGTACTCGCAGTCTCCATGTCGCCACTTCGTATCTGCAGCCTTGGCTTCATTCAGGAGAGGCACGCATACCAATTCGCAAGCCGACTCGAGGACCATTCAACGGAACAGCTGGGCCATATCGAGCGTGCTGGTTCTCAACGCTCCAGCCAGCTATTCCTTGTGCCCATCTGGCTCGAAACATTTGGCTACAGACGTTTGGTTTCCTGCCCACATCTACGTCCCACTCTTTTTCACTGTATTCCGGAGAGGACTCATGAGGTCCTCCGCCCCGACCCCCTTTATTTCGACATGCCGTCCTCCGATTCAAAGGTGTCGATTTCGTGCAATACAACCGAGTCCCCGAAAGGTGCGGGCAAGCGAATGGCATCGCCTGGGTGGCATTGGGTTGCAATCCGAATGGAGGCTTCACCCCCGAAACCCAATCCACAGTTTTCACGGTCTATCGCGCCCTATCATGCCAGGGATTTACCGACTAAATAAATGACGAGGGGGTTGCGGTCTCGATGCGACCAATCCGTCGGCGTTAGGGTCATGACACTACGCTTGGTTTGCGTTTGGATCAAGCGCTGAGTCTCCGAGTCTGATAGCAGGCCGTGTAGCTGAACACCCCGGTACAGGCGTGACAAATAGTAGGGATGGACCTCGACGCAAGCCATTTGCTCGTCCAGACCACTTCCACAGTCCGGAATGCCCCGTGGGGCAGAGCCGTGCTGTCGGTTCCAGGAATGCGGATCCTCTCCCGCTTCCGGACGAGACGCAACTGTGGGTACGTTGTCAATCCCGGACGCCCTCTGGAGAACGTCATCATACCCCTACAACCTTCGACAGCCGATCGCCTGCCCTCAAGTCATCATCTCTGTTAAAAATTCATGTGCCGATGTAGCAACAAGCAATACCACGAGTTGGCATGCTTAGAGTTGAGGTCCTCGTTCTGGCTCTGTTCTTGGCGGCAGGCCATGCACCGTTCAATCCTCCGCCTGAGAGTCTACTAAGCACACACATGTAAACAGTTGTATCAGGTTGCACACATGTTGGGCCAGGGGTGTGGCAAATGCCGGCTGCAGCTACTGGTTCACTATTCACTTGGGTGATACATTGCGGTATCGCACCACGGCCCGCAATGTGGATTGCGCGTTGAGAAAACTACCAGCGAGCCGAGCAACGTCAGGATTCCAATGACGCAGTACTACTCCGCCAGCAGTGCCGGGCATATACATGATACCGATACACGGTGCAGGCTGGGTTCGCCTCCCAGTGATTGCTTCACCTAGAGGGAGTGTTTCAAAGTTTTGGTGGTCGAATGTGACTTGTTTCCTTCTTCACGATTGTCTCGCAAACGGCTCCCGCTTGTTTTTACCCGTTTCGCGGTGTATGCAAGTTGCCTCTTCTCTCTCTGCCCCATGCAAACGCCTCGGCACTTTGCTTTTTCTCCATTGGCGGCGCATCTCCTTGAGGGGCTGCAAGCTTCGACGACTGCTCCCAACAAGTTGGTATGCTTGAGAATGGAGTGTGGGTGAGAATCGGAGAGGGCGACCGGCACGCAGACCTCGAAACATCAACAGAATTCGCACTGCGCGTGCCCCCTGTCGCCTCCTGCGTCCCACCACCATCAGGTTCCTATGGCACAGGCACCAAAGCCCGATGCCAGGACTGAGTGAAGGCTGGTTTCGAAATTAGGAACCCAATTCACGGAGGCTGCGTCTGGCGTAAGCCGTGCGTCCCTTTCAGCGTTGACTGCCACGTATCGCTGAGCATGGACAGGGCACCGACAATATGTACGGGTTCAGATACATGGCGGGCTCGCGGTATTCCTGGAGCACACTCTGCTACGGTTTTCGTGAACGGCAAGGTTGGGCAAGGACAGCACATCGACGACGTTGATGCCATACTTCAGAATGGGAGGGTTGGATGCCCGACGGTCAGAGGGAAAGCGAGGCAGTACAGGTTCCAACGCGACGGGGGTACCTGGGCGTCGAGCTCTGAATGCCTTCCTCCTTTCAACAGGCACATCATCGACCAATCAATCAACTTCATCATCGACGCACCTAACGTCAGGATCTTCTCTTGACCAACGTGGCTGCCCAGCGCACAACCCATGGAAATGGCAACCAAGACGGAACGACGCGAACCCGGTGTACAGGAACGGTTGGTCTCAGTTGAAGCCTCGTCCGCAGATACGAACGTAGCAATAAGGTTTCCGGAATGCAACGGCGAGGTGAGCAGAGGCAGGTGATTGCCTCCCCCCCCTCCTCCACTGCATCCTTTGTCCGCCCCTCCCCCTAAGCGGCTAGGCTACGCGCAATGCTTAGTAGCACACTTAGACATCAGCATACATATAGATGCCGCATGGCAAAGCGGTCAGCAGTAGCATTGTATTTCTCGCCAGCTTGGAGGCGAGGTGCGTGACGGAAGGTGAGGATCAACGGCGTGGCTCCTGGGTCTCCTTCCTGGGGTGCTTTGCTTTCCTTCTGCTACGGGTCATACTGCTTGGGGACCACGGTCACCTACCCATCTTCGAGGCACGTCCATCGATGTTTACATTTCCGTGACGTCCACGGATGCAGCCTGCGAGCATGGACGCACATTCTTCACAGGACGACGACGATGAGGCACTCGGGTCCAACTATGGAAATTCGGACGCCTCTTTCTACCTCTTTTCGTACATCGGTACAATCTCATCTGTCGCATAATAAGTGTTCGTTCCGTTCAGCGCACAGGTATGTTTGTTTTTTATACTAGTGCAACTGTACGATTGTGGACCACGGACGGTTCATGGCGAGATGGAGAAGAGATATGTCGGTGAAGCCTACACCATTCTCCTGTATCTATGCTCGGCATCGCTGCTGCCGAGATCGGACATCATTAACGGCACGGCCCGCAGGATATGTACGATGCTGAGCTTCCTGGGCCGTTCCCTTCATCGAGCTGATCACCGTGGCGTCCGTCTCTCGGTGGCACTTCCTGAGTGTGAGAAATGACGGCACGGTACGATGGCATGTATTTGTTGTTGAAGTACAAGAGGATGCATAGGCACACGAAGCACAGAAGGCAATATTGACCGCCTGTGTCTGCATACATATGTGGATGCCTAGATGGGTTTGTTTTTGCTTTGATGCATCGCCGAACTCTTACTTTCGGCCTCCATCGACGTGCTCGCTACGAAAAGCGGATTCGGTTATGAGACGCCATGCATTGTCACCATGCCGAGATTCAGCACAAGCGAAGAATGGAGGTGGATTGTATACGGGTGTGCACGAACAATCGTAGCTCATCATTCCTGAAAAGTATTATCATGCATACTTTTTCCATCGCGCGATGGCTTACCCTGAACTGGAACACTCTCTCCTCCAATACGGTCCACAGCTGCTAACATCTACAAGCATGAACATGCCGGCTCGTCTGTGATTCAATTCATCCACCGGGAAGGTTCCGTATGGACTACGGTAAAGGGTATGTATGTCTGTAGAGGACCGCTTGAAGATCAACCAGTATTTGGCGAGATTGGTGGTGATTTGAGGTTGGACGATGGAGGTGCAGGGTAGGCCAACCGCAAGCCCCTCGCACGGTCGCCAACTTGTCCGCTCATTGCCTGCTTAGTACAGAGACGGAAGAGTGGTACATGTACTCCGTACATGTACATGTACACCTAAGTAGATGTGCAGTGTACAGTATGCCACTGTACATCCTAGGGCCGTTTTCTCTCGAGAGTCAACAGTGACGTTCAATTCAAAATCGCCTACTGCACCGACTACGGACGTACCTCATGGATGCCTAGCAGTTTCCTCGCATCTCAGCCTCGTCTTTCTTCCTCAACCTGGCAAGAAGCCGGTTCCAAGTGGCAAGCTCAAGGCAGCCTCGCGATCATCCAATCCCATCCCATTCCATTGAGCCGACTGCGAATCATCCTTGTTCGAGCCATCCACTTGGATATGGGCTTCTTTGCCGATGCTGCGGTATACGGACTGAATTGACTGGTGAGTATTGTGTGCCAGCCCCTTCCTTCCGCACCTCGCATCAGCTTCCTCTTACTCCTTGCGATGGACTTCGTCTTGGCTCGGTGCTTGTGTGCGTCTCGGACGGGTGATAGCCACCGATGAACCGAGGAGCTGATCACCTACCTAGGTAACATCCGCATCGAGCGAGGGGTTCGAGGATACGACATTGTGGCATACATAAAACCCTAGCGAGAAACGAGCAAACGACATCTTCAGTTTCGCCATCAGGTTGCGGAAGTAGGGACATCGTCGGCCATCGATCCATCGATCCATCGTCCTTGTCCTCAACTCCTCGGCGGCGCACGAGGACCGGCCGTCGGCCTACCTGCCCATTCGCCGTCGTCGATTTCCGGCCTCCCTGATTGATACAACGTCGGGCAGCATATATTGAAACCGAGAAGAGACTGGACTGTCTCGGTGGCCGCTCTCCCGAGCCTGTACCTTGCTCCCCCGCCCAGAGGGCTGCACGGCAGCAACGACACGACCATCGAGAACCTCCCTCCCCCCGTCCACCGCCCGTTCCTGCTCACAGTTCTCGGCCATGGCTCAGCAGCCATCGACACCTGTCAAGGTGCCCTCATCGGCGGCCAACCACACACCAGCAACGCTGGATCCGGATCTGCGGTCGCAGATTAACACTGTCCTCCTGCGTGACGGTCACGTTGCCAAGTAACCCTTCCCTCCCCCTTCTGCTTTCCCGGGCGGATGAGGTCGTTACCTGCTGACCACCGCTTCCTCTCTCGCTTTAGAATCCAGGAAGCCCTCCTCCACACCCTCAACTCACACTCCTCCAACTGGCCCACCGCCGTCCAATCCCACGCCATCGCCCTGCTCCGTTCCGGCGAGGAAACGACCTACCCCGGCCTCCTCAAGCGCGTCCTCGAAGACGTTCGCGCCGACTCGACCTCGTCCTTTTCCGCTTTCCCCTCTACCACTGCCGCCTCCTCCAAAAATGGCGCCAAGGCCCCCAACGGCGGCCTAGCCAAGAAACCCAACGGCATTGACGCCGGCACCGACAGACCCAACCTCGCGCTGCCCGAGGACGTCGTCGAAGAGGCCCTGCGCGCCACGAAGGAGAGTCTCCTCGCCGTCTGCGAGATTGAAGACGGCGGCAGCTGATGGCTGCGAAGATGACCCCCACGGTTGACCAGAGCTGTTGGACCGGCAGAGATGAGATGCTACGAGACCTGGGCCTGAAGCCAGAATTCGGGACGGTCGCTGCCGTCGTCGCGAAGTGGGGGTGCCATCGTCGTAGAGCACATGCAAAGACCCTCCCAGTACGTGCCATCGATGCCCGAACTGCTGCAGGCCAAGGAGCATACCATGCACCCCGACATAGCATGGGCACTGCCACCACGGCGGTAGAACCCACCAGTATTCGGATGCAGCACAGGACAAAACGGAAGAGGTTGCGGCCTTGACTCTGGGTGGATGGAACAGATGCGGCCCACCAAGCTGCACAGCGGATCTGGGCACTGTGAATGAGCAGTGAATGGTCCGGTATACCTAAGAGTATTTACACCAATAGACGCAAATATACATATCAATCGTCTATTTCCCATTACCCTCATCTTCATATGCCTCATGGCGCGAACGTGAAATGCCACGCGCAAAATTAGGTCCAGACAGAAGAAATCGATTGCGTCTATGAAATATCGTTTGTCCACCACATGGATTGGCAGCAAGCAGAACTACTGCTACTGACCATCGGCACCTCAGGCCACCTTCGAGACGCAGCCGTGCTGCAGCCCAGCCTGAGGCGGGAATAATCCACGACCACATGCCTTGCCTTGGCTTACGACCAGCTAACCGGCCTCTGTCGCACACTATTCCACCCTGTCTTTTCCACCAACTTGCCGAGTCCAAAGGGAAGAAATCAAAGCGTCATGGTTGAGATGGAGCCTCCATCCACTGCGTGCTCCGGTGATGCAGATGTACGAGTTCGGAAAACCTAGAATACAGAGAGCGCCGTGCCCAAGGGGGACGGGGCAGCGACGGCCAATTCAGTCGTAGAGATCGTCGTCGTTGCCGGCATCGCCGAAACCGTTGCCGGCATCGCCGCCGGTCTGGCCATCGTTGCCCTCGCCAGGGAACTTGAAGAAAGCACCGGGGCCTGCATTCTTCATTTGCTGGGAGAAGGCCTCGTATCGGCGAATCTCTACATCGGTGACCGACCTGCGAGCCATCTGCATGGCCTCCTCGAAGTGAGCCTTGGTCAGCTCGGGAACGGGATCCTCGACATCCTCATCGTCGACGTCCATGTTGTCGCCGGCCGCCTCGCGAGCCTTCAAGCGTTCGATATCGTGCGTGATGGCCTCCTTGATGGCAATCTTGACGGCACGTTGGGTGATGAAGCCCAGATCGGCACCGGAGAAGCCGTGGCTCTTGCTGGCAATGTATCCGAGGTCGACATCCGAGGCAACGGGGGTCTTACGCAGCTGCGCCTTGAGGATGCCGAGACGGCCGGGCTCGTCGGGAAGGGGCACGTAGATGAGCGAGTCGAGACGGCCGGGGCGGCACAGGGCCGGGTCGAGCTGCTCGGGACGGTTGGTGGCACCGATGACGAAGACGTTCTTCTTCGACGTCATGCCGTCCATTTCTGCACAGGGTCAGGGTCAGCACTTGCGGGACGTCGGCAAGAGGGTGAAGAAACCTACCGGTCAGGAGCTGGTTCACGACACGGTCGGAAGCACCACCGGCGTCGCCGACGGAGCCGCCGCGGGCCTTGGCGATCGAGTCCAACTCGTCGAGAAAAACGACGCAGGGCGCGGCGGCGCGAGCCTTGTCGAAGATGTCGCGGATGTTGCTCTCGGACTCACCAAACCACATGCTGAGAAGCTCGGGGCCCTTGACGGAGATGAAGTTGGCGGCACACTCGTTGGCGACGGCCTTGGCCAACATGGTTTTACCCGTACCGGGAGGACCGTAGAACAGCACGCCCCGAGAAGGAGACAAGCCGAACTTGAGGAACATCTCGGGGTGGTCCACAGGGTACTGGACGCTCTCGCGGAGGTCCTGCTTGACACCCTCGAGACCACCGATGTCCTCCCAGCGGACGTTGGGAACCTCGACGACGGCGACCTCGCGAAGGGCCGACGGATTGGACACGCCAAGGGCGAAGCGGAAGTTCTCCATGGTGACGCCGAGCGAATCGAGGACCTCGGCCTCGATTTTATCCTCGTCGAGGTCGATGAGGTCCATCTTCTCACGAATCTGCTGCATGGCGGCCTCGGAGCAGAGGGCGGCAACATCGGAGCCGACGTAGCCGTGGGTCTCGGCCGCGATCTGCTCCAGGTCGACATCGTCGCCAAGCTTCATGTTCTTGGTGTGAATCTGGAGGATCTCGAGACGGCCCGTAGGGTCGGGAATGCCAATGTCGACCTCGCGGTCGAAACGGCCGAATCGTCGAAGGGCGGGGTCGATGGAGTTGGGGCGATTGGTGGCAGCCATGACGACCACGTTGGAGCGGGCCTTCATGCCGTCCATGAGCGTCAGCAGCTGGGAAACGACACGACGCTCAACCTCGCCGTTCGTCTTCTCTCGCTTGGGGGCGATGGAGTCGATCTCGTCGATGAAGATGATGGCGGGGGAGTTCTTCTCGGCCTCCTCGAACGCCTTTCGCAGGTTGGACTCGGACTCGCCCGCCATCTTGGACATGATCTCGGGACCGTTGATGAGGAAGAAGAAGGCACCGGTCTCGTTGGCGACAGCGCGCGCCATGAGCGTCTTGCCGGTACCGGGAGGACCGTAGAGGAGGACACCGCGGGGGGGCTTGATGCCGATCGATTTGAAGAGCTGCGGGTGGCGGAGCGGCAGCTCAACCATCTCGCGGATCTGCGCCATTTGTTTGCGGCAGCCGCCAATGTCGTCGTAGCCGACCTCGTTCAGGTTATTCTCTTCCTCGTCTCGCTCAATAGGCTCGCCTTCACAATGGATGACGGTGTCCTGAGCAACGATGCCGTATTCCGGGGGGTCGACCTCGACGACCTTGAACTCGACTTGTCTCATGCCACCTCGGACGATGAACAAATCACCCTGGCGAACGGGCCGGTACGCCTCGCGGAAGTAGGGGGCGAGGAAAACATCGAAGAGGGAACCGGTGATGCCCTCGACGGTGTCGGCGATGGGTAGAACGGCGATTCTCTTGGCCTGCGGACGCGTCAGGAGCCGGCGGGCACCTCGGAGGGGCGGGGAAATGCTCACATATTTGATATCGGGGCAAGGGTGGATGGTGATCATGTCGCCGTGCTTGACGCGGAGGTTGTGGCGGACGACACGGTTGATGCGGGCGCTGCCGTCATCGAGCTCATCGTCAGCCAGGACGATCAGCACCGTGTCCTTCCTCTTCTTGCCTCGTACGAGGACGGTGTCGCCTCGGAAGAGCTCAAGAGTGTTCATGGTGGCCTCGGACAAGGCGATGATGCTGTTGTCATCATTGACGGCATCCGTCACCCTGGACGAAGCGTCAGCACTGTGAACGGGGCGGCCGATGCTCGCAGCCCAGGGAAACTCACATCAGTTGGTTGGGTTTCTTCTTCTTCTTAAGAATTGCCGTCGCCGTAGCATCCTCCTGAGGGCATGTCAGCGTCATGGCCATCAAAGGACGGGACTTGGCATGGTCGAACACGTACGTGCTTGATGTCGGCGCCGGAAGGGTCGCTGCGGTGCGTGCGTCAGTAATCCGGCTTCAGCTTGGCCAAGAAGAGTCCGTCGAGGCACGACAGACGACAAACGGCGGTGAATACGCACGTCAAGTTGACCTTCTTCTTGTGTTCGTCAGGTTGGGATGCCATGTTGGATGTGATTGCTTCGAAGCAGCGATTCGGCTCGGGAGGCGGGAACGTGGCCGAGACCGGTGAATGAACGAGTGCTCGGGTGCACAATCGCAGCGTGCGTGTCGGGAATTGCAGGCAGCAAAAGGACGAGAGCAATGGCTCGATAGGTCGTGGCCCGATAGCTAGTGTACGGAAGGAGAGGTTTGGGGTAGGAGAGGGATGTGAGGACGGGGGGGATCGTGATGGGGGAGTGCAGGTTCAAGTCTCAGGCAGCGGTGCTGGTCGTGGTCGTGGCCGGTGTGAACAAGCTCCGGGGCAGCGCGGCCATTACTCACCAGGGCGAGTTGCCGCGTGGGCCAATGATATCACCAGCTGTCCTTGCCGGAGCGGAAGATTGATGATGCAGCAGCCTGCTTGGACGACGAGGACGTGACAGCCTCCACCGAGAGCTAATGTGGGTAATAGTGGTGCCTGGGGTACAAAGTACCGATGAAATACATACTTAAGTACAGTGCGGAGTACTTACTTACCGTACTGTACATTGCAAGTGCTGTATTACTTGCTGCAAGTACAGTATTTCGTACGAGTCCAGCCGCTAGTTCAATGCTGGACGAGGGTGGAAGCTTCTGTGAGCTTCCACAGGCAGCAACGTAATGGTAATTGCGGGGGTTAGTCATGGCCATTCTAAATGCTAGGCAAACGCAAGGACGCGCACACAGTCCGGAACGAGGCAAACATCGTGCATCAATCAATCGAAGCAAACCATAACCGGTGCCACACAACGACACTCACAGACCAAAACAAAACCATCATGGGCACCTTTTCGTTGACTCTCATTGGCCTGTTGCATTGCGACGGATCGCCGGCATTTACAAGTAATGCAGTACAGTACAGTACTGTACTCCGTACTTGTGCTCGGCTTTGCATGTTTGTTCGCGGGAGGCTGACGGGTCGCAGCGTAACGACATGTAGGATTGTGTGTCATGGATTCGCCGAGTCCCTGCAGCTACGGAGCACCGCACCATGAACTACTAGGCAGAAAGATACGTCGGTCATGGGCCGTAGTACTTGAAGAGACCTTCCCTGCCTGCGAAGCCGGTTGAACACTATTCGGTTCCGGTTCCCTTCACCCCTCAACTGCTCACCCCCACGAGGCGGATTCAGTCTTTCCAACCCCTGTTGTTACAGTGACCCGGACCCTGTCAACTTACTCGCCCTGTGCTTGAATATTGGCTTCTCCCCGAGACGTGCAACCACTCCCGAGGAGGGAAACGGCATGCCTTGGAATATTCATGTCGTTCTGGTATATGATATTTCTACCCGTGTTCATTTTTGTCATCACCACTCGTACTATCGCCACATCATGTTCCAATCCAAGCAAAACACTGCCAGCACTGGACGAGGCGGCCAGCGCTGGAATGTTCCGTGACCTCCGGAGTGCATGAGTATAGTCACACATGGCACCAGTGTGATGGAAAGCAGAACCACCTACGCGGGGTATCTTCATTCCGTCGCCACGAGGCAAGGAGCCCTATCCTCTGGCTGTACGTGTCGTGTCAGGTAGGATTCGTGGGCGCTTGCAAGCCTTTGGCATGGCTTCGATTCGGATTTATTTATTCCTTGACATGCCATTTCTGGTGGGACGGGACGTGTTGGGCCGAAGGCGGGCGGGAAAGGGGCGCAACCGAGGTCCCCGCTCTTTGCTGCAGACTCCCTCCGTCCGACTTCATCCCGTGCCCCAACGACGACGAGACTCAAATGACCACAGCCAGAGCCTGATACGATTACCGATACTCGTGCGAGTCACGGGCGTACAGAACCAGTCACGGCCTCCAACATGGCTGACGGCGATGAGTGCTCCGTCTCCAAGTCGCCGGATGGCATCACGACCGTTACGCTCAACCGACCGGAGCGCAAAAACGCCGTCGACCCGGCCACGGCCATGAAGCTCGCTGCCGCTTTCGCAGACTTCGAGGCCGACGATGGACAAAAGGTCTGCATCCTGCACGGTGCGCACGGCACATTCTGCGCCGGCTTCGACCTCCATGCGCTGGCTGGGACCTCCGTGTCGCAGGGACGCGGGGGGCAGGATCATCGGAGGGAACCAGAGGCGCGACCAAAGCTGGACGCGTACGTCGTCGACGCCGAAGCCCACGGACGGGGCAAAAACGCGGCGCCGATGGGCCCGTCCAGGATGCAGCTCAGCAAGCCTGTGATCGGTGCCGTGTCCGGTCACGCCGTCGCCGGCGGCCTCGAGCTGGCCCTGCTGGCGGACGTGCGCGTGGCCGAGGATGACGCCATCTTCGGCGTCTTCTGCCGTCGCTGGGGTGTGCCGCTGCTGGACGGCGGCACCGTGCGCCTGCAGGCCGTCGTCGGCCTCGGCCGTGCCATGGACATGATCCTCACCGGCCGTCCCGTCTCGGCGGCCGAGGCTCTTCAGATGGGCCTCGTCAACCGCGTCGTGCGGCGGGGCGCGGCGTTGGAGGAGGCGACCAAGATTGCGCGCCAGCTGCTGGCCTTTCCGCAGGCGTGCATGAAGGCGGACCGCGCGAGCTGCTACTACGCCGCGTACGATGCCGTCTCGTTCGAGGATGCCATGAGGAACGAGTTCACCAGGGGCGTCGGCGTCGTCGCCGAGGAGAGCGTCGCCGGCGCCGGCCGGTTCAGCAGAGGTGCTGGCCGCCATGGCACCTTTGCGGACTCGAAGCTTTGAGCCATTCGTCGACACGCACAGGCATCCGGGGTTGTGAGCGAGCACCCCGATGCGGCTCCGGCGTGATGCCGGGGCGGGGCGGACGGACGAAGAGACGCGAAACTACTTGCCTACCTCTTGCGGGTAGGCTTGCAATGAGAGACACTGTGGTGGCGACGGAAGGGTAATAATGCCACTTGCTCCTATCAGTACGGGGTCCCGATTTCGCGTGGCCGTGGCATGATTCGGTGATGTCGTCTTCCACATCATATGCTCTTCATCCTACCCATCCACCACGCATCGCTGCCACGGCGCAGCCAGCGCAGGCCACGTCCACCTAGGACTAGGGAGGAATTCAGCGTTATCCGCGAGCCACCCCTAGGGCGTCAGGAAGTCATTTGGGATGTTGGTGTCTTTGCTGGACCAGACCTCGAAGGCGAGTCGTTGGGCCTGCTCAACGCGCGGTGCCGGGACCGAAGGACCATTCGCACCAGGACGGCGACCAAGTCCAGAGGCAGGATGGACACTTGGGCGCATCGAGGCGGCGCTCGGATACGACGGCCTTGGGCTCAAGGGAGGTCGGCGGAATGTTCTGGCCATGCTCGCTCATGCATCCTCTTCAAAGGCGTCGTTCAGGTAGCGCACGAACGTCTCCCTCAGCCCATCGGCTGCCATGTTTCCGACCGAGTCCAGGCCAATGCCGCCCCGGTTCAGGCCGACAAAGGCCCTCCTAAGTCGCTGGAGCTGCGGGAGGGCGAGCTGCTTCCCGACCGGCAGATGCACTGCCAGCTCTTGCGCGTCCTTTGCGGTCAGCGGGATCGGTACTTGGCCGCCATGGCCGCCGCCGTCGACGGCTTGCCGCTCCAGTATCCGCTTTACGATATCTTGCGTCTCGCGGTCGAGAACGTAGAGGTAGTCGCTGCCGGCGTCGCGTCCGCGCCGCTCGGTGGACTGGTTCGGTCGGACGACGGGCTTTCCGTCGCCGGCCATGACGTCCCAAAGGGAATCGAACGTCTTGCGCGTCTGGTCTTGGTCGTCGTCCCAGATGAGGGTGAAGAGGGGGCTGTCCCAGCGGGTCATCGGGTTGGGTTCCTCGTAGCGAAAGACGAGATTGTCCCAGTTGGCCGGTTCGTACGGCTCGGTTGCGTCTCCCTCGGGTATCACATCTCCCTCGCGCGTGTCGGCGCCCGACGGTTCCTGCTGCCGCCGACGCTTCCGCAGGCGCTCCTCGTTGACGGCTCGCGCCCTGTCGACGGAGCAGCCGATCTGGAGGATGCAGTTGGGGGTTCGCATGGCCTTGGCCTCGCAGTGCAGCTGGTAGCGCCAGCCCTTGATGTAGTTGAGGCCGTCGAGGATGACAAAGTCGTTGTCGGAGAGGACGCGCTTGACGGCAGCGTAGAGGGCCGCCCGCGCGTCCTTTTCCGACGCATTGGCCGACCGGGTGTGGGCCGGAACGGCCTCGGGGGACAGATGGTAGACGGAGCGGTCGATGGAGAGGGAGTCGTCCGATATGAGGTGAAGCCGGTGATTCTGGTGCTTCGGAGAGTCGGCGATGCGTTGGGAGACGTATTCGCAGAGCTGCTTCGCTCGAGTGGACTTGCCCGAGGTCGGGAGGCCCGTGACGACGATGAGCTGCGAGCCGAGAAGACGGAGATGCGAGGTTAGCCAAGGTTGGGAGACGCGTGGAGAGAGAGAAGAAAATATACGCACCGGCATTGCGATCCCAGAGCGGTCAAGGGAAGCTGCGTCGAGAGATGTATGCCTTTTGCGTACCCTGGTGGGATGAGGAGACAGCCATTTGACAACTAATTTTTGGCTGCGGGGTCAAAGTACAGTGCAACTTCCAGGGCACAAGTAAGAAGGTCAAGTGGGGTTGGGGCAGCGCAGGCAGTGTAAAATACAGTAAAGCACACCGCAGTCTCACTGTACTTGCTGTACTTGAACACCTACAACTACAGTACAAGTACGAGGTAATACACTATAACTTTGTCCCCTTACAGTACTTGCACTTGATGCGTACAAGTACCTATATTAACGTATGTACTGTACATGCGTTTAAAGAACGAACAGGTATTACTGTACGAACAGGTATTACTGTACGTAGGTCCCTACCTACCTACCTGTATGTAAGTGAACGTACAGCGTAACGCCCACAGTTCCTATTACCTACAGTAGATGTTCTTATTAATATATGTACTTTACTTGTGCGGCATGCGGGGAGAGTGGGTTGGAGCTCCAGATTCCAGATTCCAGATTCCAGATTCCAGATTCCAGATTCCAGATTCCCGGTTCCATAGTATTGTTGTTCCCTCCATTTCCACATGGACCCAAGGCAGCGTGCTACTCTCTATATACTCGTATTGGTGCAAGGCTGGCGAGGTGATGGACTATCTGACCAAGAGACGCAATGGCATTCACGACGAGGTGCACGCTTGGGAGTGAATAGGTCTTCTTTTTTTTCGCCTCTCTTCGCTTGATGGCATCTGAGCCACGCACGGGGAAGCCGCGGCGACGTCTTGCTGGGGAATGCCGTAATGAGATGAGATATCCAAAATTCACTTGCAGCCGTTGGCGTCTCCTCGCCGCACAGCCTGCGTCTGGACGCGTCATCTAGTTGTCGTGAAAAACCTACCAGATATTCCTCGGCAAGCATATCCATGTGCCTCTATCCACGGGCAGCATATCAGCAGCAGAAATGGTACCGTCGCTCGCAAAACGTCGAGCGGCTCCTTGCTTTCCAATTCCGCGGGTGTGTGACTTGACTTTATGCCACGGCACACCCGCCAAAAGCCCAGCTTTCGTTTCGCCCGCAACAGGCGTCGACTGTGTGGTCCAAAACGGGACAAGCAAGAATCGAGCGGCCTCCCCAGAAGCGGTGCAGAGGGCGAGAGCGCGTCCGAAATCAAGTCGATGGCCGAAACGTCTACATGATGACGCAGCAGGCCTTCTCGAGCTTGCGCAGAATGCGGGGCAGTGCCTTCTCGACAAGTTTCGCAATCTCGTCTTGCTGGCCGCCATGCTGTTGCTGGCCCCCGTGGTGCTGCTGGCCTCCGTGGTGCTGCTGGCCTCCGTGGTGCTGCTGGCCTCCGTGATGCTGCTGCGGCGGCGGGAGGGGCGCGCCTCCTTGCAGGTTGACATAGATGCGGCCGGCATTCTCCTCGGTCTGGCACTGGAGCCCGAGCCGACGACACAGCTCCTCGACCCTCGGCTTGATCTTCTGCTGATGGCCGGTCGAGTGGTTGCCCCGGCCGACGATGACGTGCAGGTGCGTCTGACCGTTGGCCTGGTCGGCGCGGATGCGCTGCTCGAGGATGCGCTCGGCCTCCTCGACGAACTGGCCGTGCAGGTCGATCTGATCGCCCTCGACCTTGCCGAGCGCGTTGTTCTCGCGGAAGATGTAGTCGGACGCTTGCTTGTTGAGCTCGTCCATCTTGCGGTCGTGCATCTTGCCCTGGTTGGAGAGTTCCTTGGCGGCCGCGCCGTCGCCGGCGTTGTAGGCCTGCTTGGACTGTGCTCCGTCGTCGTCAGCCTCGCGCTCCGTCTTCCTCGCACGTCACGTCACGGCCATGCGTCACGCACGGCCTCGGGCGGGGAGGGAAACGCACCCGTTCGTAGCATCCGTTTCGCTTGTCGGCCTCGGCGCGGGCGAGGTCGCGTAGCCGGTCGTACTCGCGCTCGACGTCGTCATCGTCGCCGGAGCGGTGCGCTAACCAGCGTCTCGGTCAGCCTGCCCACGCCGCCCGATCTGCTCGCCGACTCGGCCTACCTCGTTCGGGCAGTCTCGTCAGGGGCATCGACATCTTGGCAAGAATCCCGTGCCGCGAAGGCGACTATCTCCTCGTGGATGGACGTGTTTGGATTCGTAGCAACCGGCGTGACGGCAATGGGAGGGGGGGGGAGGATTCGGTGACGAGGGGGGGAAAAGTATTTTGGCGCGTCGGGAGATGGTCGTGAGCGCGGCCGCGTGGTTGGCGAGTTTCCTGCTTCGGGCTTGCACGGCATCTACGGGGGGGGGGGGGGGGGACGGTGAACTGTCAACCTGGGTGTGCGAGGATGAAATGGTGCCAACCGTCGCCGTCTGGCCGGGTCTTTGAGGCCTCCAGCCTCGTGGCCTCGTCGAACTGCACCTCCATGGCTAGGTCGATGCAGCTGCGCTACCAGAGACTAGCATCGATAGAAACCACTTGCTGCAGTGATGGCGATCGACAAGGCCGTCTCGATTCCGGTCTGGGGCCGTGCAGTAGGCAACCCAGAGGCATACATGTACAGTAAGTACATGTACATGGGTGCACATTTGGCATTCTCATTCGTGTACTCCGTAATTAAGGACTGCTGTCCTGCGAAGGAGGCTCATGACGAGTCATGAATGTAGGAATTTGAGAGAGATGGGGATGCCAATGACTGATTACGTACGAGCGCAAACTTCTCCGGTGCCTGGCGTGGACATGTGTCGAGCGGACTGGACATGAACTTATAACTAGGCGTAGGTACATGTACGCCTACAAGTACAGTACGGAATACATGTACTTTGGTATGCTTGTACTTTATGCAAGTACTTACAACCAACAATTGTAGTATTACTTACTCCGCGCAAAGTACTCCGAAGGTACATGTAAATACAGTACTTATTACAGTACGTGTATTAGTACTTACAGTACAGAGTACGGGCCTGCACCTCTCACCCCTAGGACTCCGTATAGCACTTTCACTTGCCACTGCATGTACTGATACGTAATACAAGTAATACATGAATAGTACGAAATCACACACGGCGTTGATTCACAGGTGCATGCGCACAGGCCATTGCCTCGGCGGCATTTGCCGTCTTGCACACGTAAAATCGTGGCCGCAAACCGACCAACTTGTCGGCGTCGAGATCTGGTATACCACCGCACCACTGCGCGACGGTGAGTCCGGAAAGCAAAGACTGTCCAAACGTGGCCCTACCACTTCGACCGTGGCGGCCAGAGCAGCGAGCTGACAAGCACACGCATTACTCCGCACTGGAGTATCAACACAATATATGGAGTACGGAGCACAGTACTCCGTAGTTGTACTGTAAGTAAGTGCTTACTTGCAATGCCAGTGGGGAGTACTCCGTACTTGTACCCCGTTCTCGGCAATACCGACGATACCACTTTCACCTTGTACTCAAGTACTGTGCTGTATGTACCTGGTACACGGTTGTCCGAGCCCTACGACTGGCCGTCGACGCGTCCTTCGACATGCGCTTCTAGAACGCGGAGAAGGAGAATGCCAGCCGTGGAAGGCCCAGGTGTTGCGGAACAGCAAGTACCTGCACTTCAAGGTACTTGCGTGTCAGTATTGGTCCGCATCGGCACGCTGCCTGTCGGTAATGATGGAGGAACAATATCGAACCCGGCATTGGCGACGGCAACGGCAACGGCACTGCAAGAAAGTACGTTGTACTTACAAGCACATCGGGCACATCGGAGGCATGCTTTCACCTCTCGCCTGCAAGTACTGTAGTTGTACAACCACTTGCGTGCGGGCGGAATAGGTATTATGGATTCTTCCTTGCTCCGGATTCGACCCTCCGGCTGGGATGAGCGCTATTGAACAGGGTACTCCGTACCTGCACCAGCTGTGCAAGGACCAGACAGGACATGATGCTGCTGTGGATGGGTGCGGCTTGCGCTAGCCTCTGGGCGGCAGGCTAAGCCGCGTTCCGCGGTGCGGTTGGCGTTGAAGGTGCACAAGCAAGTACGTACCGTGTTTGATACTAGGTAGTTTGACATCGTCCATGTACTGTAGGGAGCACAAGCGCTGCAAGTACCTGCGCACTAGGTATTATTGCTTGGGCACACCACACGCAGGCACATACTTACTGCGCGAGGATACCCAATATTACATGTACAGCAAGTAGTGTGGACAACGAGGTAACGGCGTTGCCGTGTCTAGTGTGGCACGGCATTGCTGAAGTTTGGAGTCCACTCCCGGGCCGGACGACAGTAGTACTGCAACCAAGTACTTGCTTGGTACCTGGGTACGGATACAGTGCGGCACACGGAAGATGAGCCGCTGTCAATCTCGTGCCTCGCCTAAAAGTCACCTTGGCTCCAAGCCGTTAGTGCTGCGGGAGCTAGCCATTCTTGACCAAACGCCCACTCCAGGTTTTACCGAAGGCACATGGTAATTACACCTCCTGCTAGGTACCTACTGTACTTACTTGGTAGTTACAACTACGGAGTGATACACCAACAGCACTCGTACTAGGTAATACTAGACGCAGGACGGAATGCTAAATAGGTACTGTACTCGGAAAGCTTAGCCTGGTCCTTTACCCACCCACAGACTGACTATAACTACATGCACAGTACTCCGTACTCCGTATCCGTACAGGGACTTGTGCCCCCTACTTGCATTCATGTACTTGAACAATTAGTACTTCAGTCCTCACAAGTACAGGCTCTCCGTAAGCTTGCAGCACAAGTACAGTACATGTAGGTTCTGTCGTAGCCAGCGCATGTGTTCTGAATCACAATGTACACGTATCATGCATGTGCATGTTTTCAAACTGCATGTACGTGTAGTTGCTTGTCTTGTCTCTGGTATTAGAGCATCGTATCACGAGCTTGGAAGGGATGGATGATGCGATTCGTCCTGGACGCGAATCGCATTCTTGGGGCCGTTTCTAGAGCCCTTCCGTCGTGGACGCCCCTGACATTTCGTCGACCCAAAAAAAGCAACAGGAAAATCCCTACTCTGTGCGGAGTGCTGTACGGAGTACGGAGTAAGTAATACAGCACAGTCTCAAACAGATGAACATGCCCACATTACTTAAGGGTACTCCGCCAGTGGGCATGCGGTACATGTACATGTACAGTAAGTGCTTGTACTGCGGAGTACTACTTGTACTGTATTAACTGCACTGGCAGTGTTGATAACACCTTGGTCCTTGATGCAAGTCGCTCAGCATTGCGGCCATTGCCCCTCCCCGCTGCAAGGGCACTCACTGTACCCCGTACAGTATACTACCTAATTACTAACCTAGTACCTTAGTACTTAGTACCTATAATACTTCTACTAGGTATCAACACAGTACTGAAGTACAGCATGTAGGTGTGCAAGCATGTGGGCGTAGCCAGAAAAAAATCACCTTCCCTGAGGGCCCGCGGCGTACAGCACTGTGCCGCCATCGATCAGATCATCACGAGTGCAAGTGTACGGAACATGGGCGGCCTGCTCCGTGCCCATTCATCTCGCCATGTTCATGCACACGAGCACGCCTCAGGTACAAATTTCCGGTGCCTCTCTTCCTGCCACCCCGTTGCCTGACTCCCCGGCTTCAGGATGCGTTTCCGCGAGGTGGAGCCGTGCCGAGAGTTCCTTTTGCACCTGGCATCGTTGCTTTTTTAGTCTGCACTACCTGCCGGGCTAGCTAGGAGATACGTGGCAGATCAAAGGCTTGGTGAGACATGCATGAATGCTGTGATGCGGGCAAAGGCCGGGAAATGAACCCGATGCTTGCACCCTTGTACGCAGAAGCATCGTGCAGTACGGAGCAATCAAGTACTGAGTGCAAGTACTTACCTAGTACTTTACACTTGGTGCCTGTGTCTACCACACAGGTACTGTACGGTCTACAGCTACGCCTAGGTGTACAGTACTTGCTCCGTACGGTATTACGGGGTACTCGTTCAGGTACCAAGGTTGGTACAAGCTGTGCTGGCAGAGGAGAGGCTCGTTGGGGGCCAGGCTGCCGGCCCAGGCACTCGTACCCGTACCGTACCGCACCGCACCGTGCATCGTCATTTCAACCGAGCCGCGATCTGACCACCTGCCCATCCTTCCTTGTGGATACCAGGCGCAGGCCTGCGCTCGTGCGCTCCGATACCTTGTGTTCTCCAAGTATTGCTTGCACGGCAGTACGGATGCAAGTATCTGCGGCTGCCTTGAACGTGCCAACAGCCGTGCACGCAAACAAGTAATACATGCAAACTTCCTTTCTGCCTTGAGTAGTGGTACATACAGTTCGCCGTACCCCGTACCTACCGTCCACTCACAGGTTCGCAGAGATGTCTGGGAAGGGGGGGAGCCATCGATTCTGGAAGCCACGAGCATTCTTCCCCCCGACATCCATCGGATGGGCGATCGCCATCTCGACCGCCGACGCTGCTCATGCCCGCGCTCGGCACAAAAGCAGGCAGTCGAAGCGGCAATGCCCCTGTCTCGGCACACCCGCTCGATGACGCGACGACGCATACGAGTCACCAGTGACGGGGATGACACGGGCGCAAACGCTCGTCGCCAACCCTTGATCCTGATCCATCCTCCTCCTCCTCCTCCTCCTGATCCCGATCATGATGCGGCCCAGAGTTGCCTGCGTCGGCTGCGTGACCTCGTCGGTTCTAGAGTTTCCTCTCGTCCGTCTGCCGGGCCGGGCTCATCTTGTTCTAGCCAAAAAGCAACTTTTGCTGCGCCGGTCCTGCCTTGCTGGTTGGCTTGACGGGAAGGCGGTGGAGGAGAACTACGAGCTGGTCGGGCGTGACGCTGCTGCGCCAAGCGTGTGGGTTTCGGCTTTGCGTCGATGAGCAGCCGTCGTCGACACGTCGTCACCATGCCACCCGGCAGGCTGTAAGTGAGCGGGGAATACTCGCAGTGTGTCTTCATGTGCTTGTTCTAGGTACTGGAGGTATCCATCCAGCACTCTCCGGCATCATCATCCGACGAAATACACGCACTTGCAGTACATGCATGGAGTACAAGTACTTAAGTACTGGGTACGTAAGTACAGTATCAGTACTCCGTACATTGTGTTCGTACATAAAAGCAGTACTAATTACTGGGTGCTCCCCAACTGGCACCTGCATATACTTATTCGTTGTACGGAGTAATTACGGGGTGCATATAAGTACTGTACCGTAGGTGTCCGAACGGACTTGGATGTGCTTGGCAAGTACAACTGCAAGTACGGAGTACGGAGTACAAGTAAGTATTGCAGTAGTTATTATTACTCCGTACTCCGTATTACAGTACAGTACTTGTGGACGAGGGAACCCAGGTTCCACCTGCTGACTGTGCGCCCGAGTACCTGCAGCAAATGTTCTTGTGTTATAGCGGCAGTCGGATTAATGTGCACATGTTTTGGTGTGCAGACCTGGTTCCTTACCGACGAGTACTTTCTCTCCTCGTACCACCTCCCTCGTGATTCCAAGCCTCTCCCTGCCAACGTGAGGTGAGTGCTGGACTGTACGAGTACAACTAATTACTTGTAAGTAGGGGTACGGCCTATTTACATGTACTTGGGCCGGCGAACACCACCTGCTTGTGTAGAAAGCATGCCGGCAGTACTCCGTACAAGTAGTTAGTTGTAAGGGTAGCACCGTTGGTGCTTGTAGGGGTCAGGTACTCCGTATTGGCACGTATTTACTGTATTATTACTTACTTACTTGCACCAGTAAGTTGTAGCTGTCCAATTGCCGCCGATCGTTAGCATGACGGCAAAAAGGACCCCCACCCAGCCATTTGGCGGTTTCACCTTTCCGACACTTGCGACATTCTCCTCGGAAGCGAAGCCAGAGCTGACTCGTACTCGCGCTGGCGGAGAAAACCAGCCGCTGTGATAGTCCTTCCTACCGCTGCACAAGCACGTGCGTAACTGGCAAAGTACGCCAATCGCACGCCGCCCTCGTTTTTGCGTTGTCGGATGCGCATCTACAGTGCTGCCTTGTAACCAATGGACGGAGTACTTGCACGAACAGTACTTGCTTGCTTTACTTGTGCGTGCTACTTACTACCTAACCCACAGTGCAAGTACTTACTTACTCACTCGCATGCATACCGACAAGTACGTAAGCAAGTACTAGGGTGCTAGAAGCAAGTATAGACATGATTTTGCTCGAATCTGCGTCCGTACCTACACCTAGTATTATCCCATGCACGCACGCCAAGTGCATCGCAGCATTTAGCTCGGCCCTAGACAAGGTTTCTCGGGGACTATGCAACCTCGGGGCGATGCGATAGCTCCAGGTCTGCCTTCTGCCTGCTGCACCTGAAAGCCCCGTCAACGGGGGACAGGCACGTCTTATCCGTTGATTCGCCGCCAGCATCGGACTGCACGGCTCGTCGCACGAGTCATCGTTGAGTTCGAAGTGGCAGCACCAAAGTTCCTTGCCGACCAACACCAACACGGCCGGCACGCAAGTACGAGTACGAGTACGAGTACATGCTGCACGTACTTGCACTTACTCGCATGACTTGGTACCTACTGGAACCTGGCGCTGTATGTACTGTACTCGCACGTACATCGTACAACGAACACAAGTAATTACTGACAACTGTGCAGAGTACAAGCAGCACATGTGCTCCAGTCTCCGTAGCTGCCCTTGGATCGCATGAGAGCTCACGGGTCTCATTGCGCGACGGTTTGGCGGAAGCCTCATTCCAGTCCATCGTCGCCGGCATCCGAAGAATGAGCACTCGAGGCACAGCCAGCGCCGCGGCGTGCTCGCAGATGCCTGCTCTAGGTACCTAGTACCAAAGGATGAACCTCTTCCTCTGCCGTGCCGACCAAGGAGGACTCCTGTGCTTTCCAAGTGGCGGTACGCAACGCAGTACCGGAGGGTACGAGTACTGCAGGTGCATGAAGTGTGCTGGAGTGTACGGAGTACGGAGTACGGAGTGCGAAGTAGGGCAAATGTGCTTGCCTGTGCGTACTACCTAGGCACCTACCTAGGTACCGACCTTAGCACTTAGGTGCTAGGCTGCTGCACCAATGTCGGCACTGTCGCAGCGCTGTACGGTACTTTCCAGCAGCGGGATTCCGTCAAGCCACCCCCGCTAGAGCCAAGCGGAGGGCCCCATGTGCACCGTGCTCTGCTCCAGCTCCCCTTGACCCCCCCCGCGAGGTACCTTCGTACAGTGCGACTAGAATCGCCCCCCTCGCCCCCCTCGCCCCCCCTGCTGTACAGTACACGGCGCCCGGAACACGCTGCAGCGGTTCGCTGGGCCTCGCCCGGCATCCGCCATGCTGGGTGCCGCAGCGCGGAGCCCAGCCAGCCAAATTCGTCGTCGGCGTGGGCGCGAGCACCTGCATGCCAAGGTACCTGCTGCAGAGGCTGAGAGCCATGTACTTTGCTGTCTGTACCGGCAGCACCGCATGTACCTACAGTGCCCCGTGCCCCTCGGCGAGCAATGGACAAGCTGCACGTACGAGGTGCCTGCAAGGTGCAGCCACCCGCAGCAGTTACAACAGCCGCCCGCCCGCCACCTCCCTGTTGGCTGCTGGCCGCTCGTCCACTCGTCCACCTTGCCCACCCCTGGAGCCGCCCCCAGCCCTCCCTCCTTTCCCTCCTCCTTCGTCGTCTCCGTCGTCTTCCTCATCTGCACCCTGCTGCTCGACCTCTTCCGTCGACGAGACGATAGGTTCCCGACAACATCGAGCGCACCTGCCATCCTCGCCGCTGCGACGTCCTCGCCCTCTCCTCCTACGCGTTTTTGTGTCGCCGATTGGCATCGCTCCGTCGCAGTACCGCCACCTACCTACCCTCCAGCTAGCACCGTCGGCTGAGTTCGCTCTGCACCGTCGGAAGCGGATCCTCCGACCAGTCGCCTTACGAGTACGAGCGATCCCATCCCATCCCATCCCATGCCCTCCCGTCCGTCCCCAACGCTCCGCGCCCACCTCGCACCCTCGAGCGGCCGACGGTAGCATCTCCTCCGAGTCCCTCCCTCTGCCCGACGCACGGGGACGCGATGCGTGCCTCCGAGAGCTTCTGCCCTCGCTTCTTCGCCTCCCTCCCTCTGCGCCTTCGCCTCCGGGGACCGTCCTCCTCTTCTGCCTGCCGCGACCCCCTTTGCTGACGGCATCGCCATTGCTCCAGCTCCGCCGCCGACGTCTGGTCCATCGCCCCGGGCACCCTTGAGCTGCCGTCCTCTCGAGCCGCTTCGACCGTCGACCCTCCCCGCACAACCGTCCCGGCGACCAGCCCGACACCGACGCCGACGCCGCCACCATGGGTTGCGGAATGAGCACCGAGGATAAGGAGGGCAAGGCCCGCAACGAGGAGATCGAGAACCAGCTGAAGCGGGACAAGATGATGCAGCGCAACGAGATCAAGATGTTGCTCCTCGGTACGTCGCCCTCCTTCTCCCCACCCCACCCTTCGTCGGCCGTCGTCGACGCCGCCACCGTGACCCGTCCTCCCGTTCTCGGCGCTGGACCTGTCGTCGACCAGCGGCGCCCCCCCCCGGTCCGTCGAAAAGGCTGCCGCAGTCCGTGCTGACGCCGTTGTGCCCCGGCATCAGGCGCCGGTGAATCCGGCAAGTCCACCATCCTCAAGCAGATGAAGCTCATCCACGAGGGCGGCTACTCTCGCGACGAGCGAGAATCCTTCAAGGAGATCATCTTCAGCAACACGGTGCAATCGATGCGTGTCATCCTCGAGGCCATGGAGTCGCTCGAGCTGCCCCTCGAGGACCAGCGCATGGAGTACCACGTCCAGACCATCTTCATGCAGCCGGCCCAGATCGAGGGCGACGTCTTGCCCCCCGAGGTCGGCGGTGCCATCGAGGCCCTGTGGAAGGACCGCGGCGTGCAGGAGTGCTTCAAGCGATCCCGCGAGTACCAGCTCAACGACTCGGCTCGATAGTGCGTTGCCGTCTCCCCCCCCCCCCCCCTTCGTGTCCGTCGGCCTCCCGTCGCGACGCTAACCTCGCGCCAGCTACTTTGATAACATCGCCCGCATCGCCGCCCCCGACTACATGCCCAACGACCAGGACGTTCTGCGATCCCGAGTCAAGACCACGGGCATCACCGAGACGACCTTCATCATCGGTGACCTGACGTACCGGATGTTCGATGTGGGAGGCCAGCGATCCGAGCGAAAGAAGTGGATCCATTGCTTCGAGAACGTCACCACCATCCTCTTCCTCGTCGCCATCTCCGAGTACGACCAGCTCCTGTTCGAGGACGAGACGGTCAACCGCATGCAGGAGGCCCTGACGCTCTTCGACTCCATCTGCAACTCGCGGTGGTTCATCAAGACGTCCATCATTCTCTTCCTCAACAAGATCGATCGCTTCAAGGAGAAGCTGCCCGTGAGCCCCATGAAGAACTACTTCCCCGACTACGAGGGCGGCGACGACTACGCCGCTGCCTGCGACTACATCCTGAACCGCTTCGTCAGCCTCAACCAGCACGAGACGAAGCAGATATACACCCACTTCACCTGCGCCACGGATACCACC
This sequence comes from Drechmeria coniospora, assembly GCF_001625195.1. NCBI lineage: Eukaryota > Fungi > Ascomycota > Sordariomycetes > Hypocreales > Ophiocordycipitaceae > Drechmeria > Drechmeria coniospora. Next base: position 9,664,176 of record NC_054389.1, on the reverse strand, counting down.
CAGATCCGCTTCGTCATGGCGGCCGTCAACGGTACGTTGACCTCGTTTCGTGCCGCGGCCCGAAGACCGGCGACTGACCCTCCCCTTCCGCAGACATCATCATTCAAGAAAACCTCAGACTGTGCGGCCTGATCTAGACGAATTCCACCCTCTTCGATTTATTTTGTTTTATAACACGAATACCCTCAGACTCGATAACGACCAACCGAAAGGGCCACGGGAGACACGGCTCATGATTTTCATTGTACTTGTATTAACCCTGCCAGGGACGTGGACTGTGCCCGCCGTCCCTCCATGGGCCGCTTGATTTGGTCGGTTGGTTTCGCCCGGCGGTGGCCGTCCGCCGCCTTGCCGTTGCCTCGCCGCGTACGATCGCAGTCGCATAGGATGCCTTTGGCCTGCAATGCGATGTCGTATGGGGCGGAGGGGGTCAGAGGAGAAAATAGCTTTGTGTGAGACAGGGCCATGGGCAGCATGCGGTGGCAGCGTCTCGACGCGAGAGACTGTTGCCGGCAGCATGATGCAGAGGTCTCCGTCATTTACTTTGTTTAATTGTGAAATACTTTTCCCCCTCCACGCTCCTTTTTGGCGCCTATCCCTCCCCTCGGTGCGACTGTCCAGCTCATGCTCCGCGTCGTGTGAAAGGAACTCGCAAGTGATTCCCAATCAGCATACGCCGCCGACGGCCCAGAAACTCCGTGCCCCGTTGGGAGACTCGGCCAGCCATCACCAGTGTCCATTATCAAGCCCAAGCCAAGAAAAATGCCAAGGAACCGTCGTGTCGACGTCATCAGCCATCGTCGCAACACCCGCCAAGATAAACTAGGTGGTAATTGGCGAGTACCTAGTTACTCTGGTATAGCGAAGCTAATCAGTATGGAGTCCAATTTGTGCCTCCTACTTCATCCATGGTAAACCTCCTTTCTCGTCGAGTCTTGGGAGGGTGGAAAGAATGAGCGTCACCGTGCCTCCTACTTTATCCGCAATAGAACCCCCTATCTCGTCGAATCTTGAGTGGATGTGGGAAGAATAGGGGGGGGGGGGGGGGGTGGCCCTTTCAGACAGGAAACAACGGTCCACCCGGCCGACCCAAAGGCTGCTGGTCCTTGGACTCTGACACCCAACGACAAACGGAATCTGGCAGGGTATTTCCCGATCAAGGCCAGTCCAAGCCATCCCAGACCCATGCCATATGCAGCGTGAATCCGTCGACTCGACGCATCGGAGGTTTGGAGTGCTGTCTGCATTGAAGCTGTGTCGGTAGGGGGGACGATGTCATGAAAATCCGCCACCAGTGTTGCGACGCAGGATAGGGGCGGATACCGGACGAAGACGGAAACATGTTCATCGTGCCACGAAGTTTTGGGCATTGAGAGATGATCATCACCGATGGTGGGTGAACATGTGCCCAGGTGCAGCCGCATGTGGCAGAGACAATGAATGAGCGATGACCACAAGAACGACTTACCAGACGCAGCGTCGCCATGCGGGTTTAGTTGTGGGTATCGAAACTGGTGCCATGAAAGAAATCAACATAAAAAATCAGAGGAGCGAATGATGCACGAAAGCAGATAGGTGCCGGCCGGCCAACAGTGAGCCAGGCAACTAGCTAGCTGAGACAGGGAGACGCACACGATGCGAGCATGTCTAACCATGTGAATAAGATCTGAGCGATGAGCACAAAGTAATTAGCATGGTCTAGGCACCATTATTGTAGGGTGTGCCATGCGAAAATTCCGAAACTTGTGCGTCTCCATCGGGGTCCAGGGACGGAGACCGGAGGACCGACGGCGGTTGCCATGGGTAAGGCCGCTCCAAGCGAGGGTCAGTATGGGATGCAGGCTGGGCAGCATGCTGCTCAGGCCGATGACCATTCAACTGAACAGGCCGTTGCTCATCGTGATGAAAATTTGGCTCCGCAGGCTGTTGACTGTTTGGCTGCGCAGGCTGCTGCTCGGACTGTCGCATGATATCTGGAACATCGAGGCCGAGGACCAGGATCAAATCCTCAATGCAAGTGGCTATCGTATTGGCTGCAATGTCGATTCTCGTCATGATATCCTGGGCGCGATTTGCAGAGCTAGAATCGAATATATAGTCCAGGAAACGACGAATGCTATTCGCGAGGCGGCTGATGCCATCCTCGGGCAGGAACATGCCCTCTCGCACCATCTGAATTCCGATGGAGGAGGGTTCGCTATTCCGACGGGACCTATACATAGTGCGAGGGGTTTCCGATGCCAGTGTATGGGCTGATCGATGGCTTTGGCCGTTCTGCTGCGGGCCCCTGTTGTTCTCTTCGGAGACAGGCATCAGTTCTAGGCTGAACAATTCGTTTGCCGTCTTCGTCGTGACTTACAGTGAAGCAGTGAAGCGACGAGACGGCACGATAAATGAAGATGGGAGAAACGAGAGAAAACGAAAAGAAACCAAGTAAAGTGAATTAAAGAGATACAGAGAGAAGGAAAGAAAGAGGGAAAGCTGGAGAGAAGGAAAGGGGGAACGAGGGAAAGTAGGAAAGAGGGAAAGATGGATCGAAGGAACGAAATGGACAAGCGTGTAAGGGCCGGCGGGATTTATAAAAGCTCGCATGTTGGAGGCACATAGAAATTAGTAAACGGTGAGCACTTACCATGAAACGTACAGCGCGACCCGCTGGCATTGAACCAACAGTTGGAGCAGCTGCCACACATGCTTCCCGGGATGATAACACATCTCGTCCACGGGCCGTGACCCTTGTGGCAATTCTTGCAGGGCACATCGGCTACGTCGCCAGTGACCTGGGCCAACAATGCCTCGACGTTGCTACGGCGGGCCAAGTTGAGCTCCTGGTCGTTTCGGCGCTGCTCGGGTTCGCGGCGGGCGATGCCGTTGGCGAGCTTACGGCAGAGCTGGCTATCAATGACGACCTTGTTGTCATACCTTGCTTGAACCACCTCTCCGGCACACGGAGTCGCATCGGCGTCACGGGGAGGCGGCTGCCAGCGTGTCAAGGTCTTGGTCGACGACACCTTCCTTCGTGCTGCATCGATGTTGGGAGACGCAGGCGTCGTCGAGGGCGTCGTCGAGCTCGCGAGCGCTATGGGGGGTTGGGTCAGAACGAGAAGTGCGACGTCGTGCCGCCTGTCGGCGTTTGCGTTGGCATTGATGTAGGTATCACCGGTGGGTCGGTTGACAGGCGTGAAGGAGTTGGTTGCCTCGCTTGAGCCCGACCACGGCTGACGAGAGGGCTGATGTACGCCTTCTTGCTGCAGCAGCGCCTCCTGCTGCTGCTCCTGTTGCTGTTGAAGGATCCGCGAGACGGTCTCGGGAGTAAGCTGTGGAATGCGAGAGTTCTTCGTCACCCCGGCAGGACGCTTGCCCCCTCGACCATCTCTCTGGCCTCCTCCTCGGTCTTTGCTGGCCATGAAAGATGACGAGACGGATCGTTGTGCGGTAGATGCCCCGTGGGCTAGGCCTGGGCCTGCGAGTGAAATACGCTGGTATTATCGGCGATGGCTTTTGCGAGCGGGCCTGCAGTCGAGACTCCACGATCCTCGGTCGGTCGGATGGTATCATAGAAGGAGGAGAGCGGGGGAAGGGGTGGGAGGAAAGACAGCAGCTGGAGCCACCTGGCGCGGGACGTTCATGATTTATATCGGAGGCCCATCGCCGGCGTCGGACAGTCGGTTGAGCTGGCTTCCTGCATCAGTGCCTCAATGGCTTGGCTTTAATGCAAACGCAATGTGTCATTCTAGGTTGCGAGGGGAGTATTCACAGCGGCACAACAATAACACTCCCCATTAGCAAAGTTATCGGATCGCTCAAACAGCACGGAGGGCCACGACTGCGGCTTCCATCACTTTCGAGCACGGCAAAATATCGGTGCCTCGATTTCTTAGTCTGCTCGACACAGCCAGTCAATTTCACGGTGCGATTTGCATCCGACGCAGTCGTACGCTCCACCTCGTGGCAAGTTAACGCACAGTACCCTTGTATGTAAGTATGTGTGCGAAGGCACGAGAGCATGAGTTAAGATGGAAGGATGCATTGCAAATGGCCGGGCCCTGGCGCCTGAAAGCGCAGATTGCATCCGATCTTGCATCAAATCAGGCACCCGATTGTTGCCTCTGAAGGCGGTGGTTTGTATCTGGCTGCTGCCTGTATTCGTCATGCGGTCCAATCGCGCCCTCTACCCTCCGTCACGTCCTTCCACTGCTGGGCAAAAGCGCGCAAGCCTCCGTCGCCAGCCATGCTCGCGTCGACGACCTCCTTGGGCAGCTTGTGGGCCGAGTACTGGGGCGTGCTGAAGTTGAAGGCGGCCGGATCGTCGTGCTCGACAAGCCGTAGTTCCGGTCCATGCTCGAACCCGCCGTCTTCGGTGTCGACCTCATCGGCGGAGGCTGGCTCGTCCGGATCTTGGGAGGCGGCGGAGCCGAAGAGCGGAGCGTCGACTTCTGTTTCCAGCAGCTCCTGCCATGAAAAAAGCAGCGTGTCCGTCTTGGGCGCCCACGGGTTGATGTCCATCAGCCGCACCTTTCCCAGACCGTCATCGACCAGGGAGTTCTCGGGAATGTATACGTCAAAGGTGAAGCAAGCATCGGGAAACGTCAGCCGCAGTTTCTCTCCAAAGAAGCGGCAGATCTTTGTGCAAATGGCGGCCCGCAGACCGTGCAAGAACTGATAGTAGTTTAGGTCTCTCTGGGTGATGCCGACGAGGGCGCGGTGCTTGACGAAACATCGAAACTCCAGCGCCACGTGAGGAACAAAGAAGGGTCGGAGAACCAGTACAGGTGCAAACGGCCGCAGGGGTGGTTCGGGTGTGCAGTCGTCAAAGGCGTGGACGAGGTCGTGCGAGATAAAGGACGACGACTTGAGAATCAGGTAGATATCGTTGGGCGTCGTGCACTTCAGCGTGTTCTGGTGTGGTGATATCCATTTGGCATCCTTGGGCGATGACCAGTTGAGTTTGGGGGCGACGGCGCCACCAAGCTCGGCGATTGTCTCCTTGATGAGCTTGTGCGTCTCCGGGAACCTCTGGTTCGGAGGCAAGCGGGAGACTTTGTTCCCTGCGTCCTCTCCGTCATCTCCGTCCTCTTCGTCATCTGATCCGTCGGGCACCTGGCCACCCGTCACAGTTGCGCCCGAAGCTTGCCATACTTCCTCCTCCGGCTCGACCACGCCGTCCTTTCTGTCATCGTCTTCGTCGGCCAAGATAATGCCGTCTTCTTGGAGATATGAAACGACCGAGTGCGGCAACGGGATGATGCGCGACTTAAGACAAGAAGTTCGATATTGGGGGAACCACGAATCGTAGGAGCAGTTCTGGATGTGGTCTCTGGTGACGGAAGGGAAGGTAAGCTCTGGCTCCCCTCCCTCCTGGCTGGACTCGACGGAGGGAAGGTGAGGCATTGTCGTGACTCGAATTTCAGCGCAGACTGCAAGATATTCAAGCAAGCGGTGGAAAATAAAACCAACTGATAGGAAGAAATGTAAAGGAGTGTCGGACAGGTACGCGAGTTGGCGTGTCCGAAATCACATCATCTGCCAAGTTTGAGCCCCTGGTCGCCACCCCGCGCTTATCGATTCTGCCATATTATCTTATCGTCGCCGCCAATATCCCCACCGCCTGCCTAGACTGTCCACCGGTCTAGGCCTCGTCGACCTCTCATCATCATCTGGTGCGGCCACAGTTGGACTCGGACAAGCAACTCGCCGACCAAGCCCGCAGGATCATGTCAGACAACGTCGGCCTCAGCACGCCGCGAGGCAGCGGAACGTCGGGATATGTGCAGCGCAATCTCGCGCACATTAAACCCCGCGATTACGGTGCCCCGTACCCTTCAGACCTCGACAGTCTGCGCCACAAGCAGCGGCAGCCCGACAAGGGCATTCTCGAGCACGACCGCAAGCGGCAGATCGAGGTCAAGGTGTTTGAGTTGAGAGATGAACTGGAAGAGAAGGAGTACGCGATCCCGTCAAGGCCATAGAAGTATGGGCCGTTGTCGCTAACGTTGAACGAAACTAGGATCGACGAGGATGAGATTGACCGTCGGTGCGACGAGCTGAGGCAGAAACTGACGGCAGAATCCGAATCCGGCAACAAGAACGGGGGTCCAAGAAGGCAATTCAAAGTGCACCAGGTGCACGAAATGGCCGACGCCAAGATCAAGGAGAGCGAGCGACTTCGAAAGGCGCTGAAGATCAGTTCCGACTACGAAGAAGGAAGCCACTGGAAGCGACAGGACGAGGGATCAAAAACCGGGTCGGATAAGGAAGAAAGCGAAGGAAAGACCCAGGAGGAGCATGGTAGAAACGCAGCGCCCACGGCATGATCGGGATGGCGACGATTAGGATACCCAAAAACTCAACACGCCGTTTAGCGATATGCAATGGTAGGGCTCAAGAGGGGGAGATGAAGATTTCATGATTGGTTACCGAGGAGATATTTCTCATTGTTCCTTCTTTTTTTTTTGGCTGGCTGGCTGGCGACTTCGGCGAAAAGGGTGCAATGGAAGACTTGTGAATGGCAGGCAAGGCACAAGCCCGGACGGTTCTCCTTGCTTATTGCTGTCATGGGCTGGTCGGGCGACGATTCTGCAGACGTTTGGGATACCGAAGCTTAGAGATTGGCCCTGCTGTTGTTGTTGTGCTGTCACCAAGGCTAAGGAACATCGTCCGCGTCCGGAATTGTTAGGCTCATTGTTCTGGCAAAACGGCTTCCGCTGCAGAAGCACTGAGCCGAGCCGAGCCGAGTTCCAGCTTCAAACATACCCGAGAGAATGTGGTTTATCTCGTGCTGTTGATCGGTTTTGATTACGTGGGCTCTTGCGTTTGCCTCACTGACTTGGTTTCGCAGCGAAAGAGTATGCAATTTTGCGACGTCCTCATGGCCCAAAGTGGCATAACGGGACCGGGAGCTGACTTACTCCGTACTCGACATACGATGGAGAATTAAACCAACAGCAGTAAGCCCCGCACGGTTGACTGCTCAAGTTCATATTTCCCTCCGAATCCCAGATGCAGGCATAGCTCGAGGATGACCAGCCGGCGATTTCTTGGGTGGTAGCAAGATGCGGCCGTTGACATGGACAGCGCCGTCTGCTGCGAAATGTCCCCGCTCGCAACAGCGGCCTCACCCTCGTGTGCAATATGGATATAACGCCTCCGCACCGGGCGATAACGTGGATTTAAGCATCAGCAAGCATGGTACCTCCCACTATCTCATGGTGGAAATGCAAAAATAAACAAGAACAGAGACGGTGCCAGGACAGATGGCCGCGTACAAGTACAAGTATTTTGTAGCTACTTTGGATGGCGAGCCCAACTACTGGTTTCTGTCTGACGGGAGGTAAGGGAGACGGCGAGAGAAGAGAAGTGTGAGAGACAGTTGGATGGGATTGATGGGGAGCAGCTGTGGTTGTTGGTCTCTCATACACCTAACCCATAATTACATGGATTGATGCAGTTATAACATGATATTCACTCCGCAGTACGGAGTACAATGCAGTATTAACATATAATTATTACAAGTATTAATACCGAATACGTACTTATTGTATTAATTACTTGCTTGTAAGTACGCAGTACAAGTATTACTTACTTACTCCGTACATGGACAAGCTAAGCTGCGAGTCGAAAGTGGGGCCGAGCACCTGTGGGCAGCACTGCGGCCAGCCTGTGGCGGACGATGTGACTTTGCCAGCGCCTTTCAGCGGTCACAAGCAGTACAAGTACAGTATGGAGATCTCAACACGTCACTTCCATCAACTCGGCGGCTTCTATCCACGCGCCAAATAATCAATCATGTCACGCCTCTCCTTTGGCTCTGTGGCCTCGAGCGACGATGCCAGCTCCCCCACCGATCTCGCCTTTGCCCAGCTCTCCCAGCTTCTCACCCGATTGCAGCACAACGTGTTGCACCCAACGGCCGAGCGAGAACGACGACTTCGAAAGAGCGAGTATGAAAGGGCCAGGGTGGAATCGGTAGGCATCACCACCATCAGGGCCGACGAGTGCAGTCGCTTATCATGCGTCTCGTAGAATTTGGCATATGCCCGCACCTTGCTCGGAAACCTGGAGCAGGAAGCGCTCGAGATCAAGGCACCTGCCCGGAGGCTTGAGCGGCAGCATGCCCTGGTCGCCCACAGGGATAGCTTGGATACGCTGATAGATCGGCTGGAGGATCTGCGGCAAGTCAGTTCTTGACGACCCGACCCTGGGAGCTCCGATGCTGATGGCACACCAGCTTGGCCCAGACGGCGTAGACGACGAAGGCAGCGATGGCGAAGAGGATCTGCTGGCCCATCTCGAGCCTCCGCCTCCTCCTAGAGACGATAATGATTCGAGAGTGTCTGGGACGAGAAATGGATCCATGGCGGACGAGATGGCGCCCGATTCTCCCGCAAGCCGACTAGCAGCAGAAGAGGACCCCGATGTGCCTACGACTACATCCGTCTCAACCCCCACCTCCACCTCTGCATCCATCCCTACAACAGCATCAAAACCATGGGTGGACGAAATTCAGCTTCCGACACAAACGTCGCAAACCCTTCGCTCCCGCGCAGTCAACGAAGCATCCCCGCCCACGTCACACAGCACCGCGCGCGCCAACCTCTTCGCCAACCGGCGGAAAGCCCCCGCCAGCACACAAGCATCCGCAGCCACGGCCGAAGCTATCCTCGACCACCAGCGTGCCGAGCAAGACTCGCTTTCAGAATCCATACTCAAGATGGCCGGTGCCCTCAAGGCCAGCTCGCACCGCATCGCCACCTCGCTCGAGGAGGACAAGGAAGTCGTCAACCGCGCCGGTGAGGGCATGGACCGCACCGAGAAGGGCATGGAGGCCGCCAGCGGCCGCATGGGTGCGCTACGGAGGATGACAGAAGGCAAGGGCTGGTGGGGGCGCATGATTCTTTATGCCTGGGTCTACGGACTGATGCTAGCCTTGGTCCTTCTGGTGTTTGTCATGCCAAAGTTGAGGTTCTGAACCTTGGACTGACCTTGCCAGCCATGGGCCCCGGATGCTGGGGCCAACCCGTTGCAATACACTAGAAATCGACTGCTAGATCCCAATTAAAACGAGAGGAGAGAGGAGAGAGGAGAGAGCTGCACTTCTTAACAAAAGGCTGGCTACGTTCCGAAAACGATAGTAGGGACTCCAAAAATAATCCAAAGCGAAGGGGGAAAGTTGTGTCAGGTATGTCCAACCCTGCACGATAACCCTTATACGCGTGGTCAATTGACTCAGCAGGGAGTGTAGTCAATTCGAATTCTCTTTGGTAGATGGCGCAACTGTGCCGAGAACCGTACCGTTCGAAGGCCAAGTCAAAGTTGTGGTCAAAAGTGCGCGTAAAACTGCACGTCAACTGGCGGCAGGATAGCAAGTCATGGCAGGGCTGCTGGCAAAGCGTCGACTAATACCCAAGCCATGAATGAACGCGGTCAGCTTTGCACCATTCATCGGAGCCAAGTAAGAGCAACTGGTTAGAACCTGAAAGCTGTCACCTAACTTTCGATTAAACTCGGTTAAATCAGGCCTTTGGAATGTACCGAGTAGTGGTTTGTTGATTGTGTTGATGAAGGGAGCTGTTGATATCGACTTCCTGCAGCCGCGCCCATGGCGACGAGAAGAAAGTTACCCTCCATGGAAATCACCATAATACAATAATCGCCAGGCCATCAATAAAGACAATAATCGTCAGGCCATCAATAAAGAGGCCGGCAGATAAATAGGTCATCTTCTACGTGACCGACGACAGAGAGTAGCTCATCAACAGGAAACACGCAGCCGTGGCGCGCGCTGAATTGCACCAGAGGGTGATTGCACCAGCCCATTTTCTCATCCTCCTTCTGTGCCTATGATTTTCTGATGTTCTTGGCCGCCTCAACAAATGCAGATATCTTGCTCAAACTTTGCTTCCCACCCTCTTCGACGCCGCTACTCACATCCACCCCCAACACGCGGCTGCCCAGATCACCGAGTGCATGAACTGCCGCGGCCACGTTGTCGGGGTTCAAGCCGCCCGCCAGCACGATTCTCAGCTCAGGGTCCGTCTCCAGCGCCGCCTTGACGCTCGACACGTCCAGAAGCTTGCCCGACCCGGCACCAGAGTCCAACAAGGGGATCGTGTGGTATCCCCTCAAGCCCAGACCGACGACGCCAGGCTTGAATGCTCTGATGACGGGAACAGGGATGAGCCTCGCCCACTCAATCGGCTCATCGCCGTGAAGCTGTACGAGATCCAAGCCGTACAGTCTTTGCTTTTCGAGTATCTCGCGCAACGGCTGATTCTGAAACACGCCAGCAAGCAGCGTTCGCGCGCCGCGCAGTCTTGAGCCGGCAGTGTCAAAGTAATCCGTCGCCTTCGTCGCAGAGACCTGCTCGTCCTGCTCAGCACAGGGCTCGCCAGAGGCTGATTGTGCATGGATGGTCTTGGATATCGCCACCGCATTCTCGTGCGATATGCATCGTTTCGCCCCCGGCACGAGGCAGATGCCAACAAGGTCGGCCTTTGATTCCACTGCCCTTTGCGCAGCCTCGGCAGTGCGAGTCCCGCAGATCTTGACCAAGAGCGGCCGGGGCACCTCCTTGTCGACTGAAGGCTTGGATCCTGAGCACAGCTCACTGATGAAGACGCCGGCATCCGGCGCGCGCATGATCGCTTCCCCGACCAAGACAGCATCGACGCCATCCTTCTTATTCATCAACACGTCGTCGTGCGTGTTGATGCCGCTGAGGGCGCATATCAAGGTACTTGCGGGAACCATGCTTCTCAACCGGCCGGTCGTGTTCAGGTCCACCTCGAAGCTCTCGAGGTTGCGGTTGTTGACGCCGATCGCTTTCGCTCCCAGCTTGACGGCTGCTGTCATTTCTTCCGCGTTCTGCACTTCCACCAGAGGCTCCATCCCGAGGGAGACGGAGTATCTGTACAAACGCTCCAGAAGTTCATAGTCAAGCATCTTGACAATGAGCAGGACTGTGTCTGCGCCTGCCAATCTCCCCTCGAGGATTTGGTACTCGTCAAAGATGAATTCCTTCCTCAGGATGGCTGGTCTGTTTGGCATTCCATCCAGCACCTGGCGAACAGCTCTCAGATCCTCAATACTCCCCTTGAACCACTCCGGTTCTGTGAGAACGGATATGACGCTCGCACCCGCTAGGGCGTACTTGCGCGCTTGCGTAGGAGCGTTGCTGTCGAGGGCAAACACCCCCTTTGATGGCGAACCACGCTTGATCTCAGCCATGAGTGACAGATCAAACGGCGTCTGACGCAGACGATTGATAAACGGAACCAGCGGCGGAGCGGCGTTGAGGTCGTAAGCTGCCTGCAAATCCGCCATCCTCTGAGAGGGAATCTGCTTCTGGATGGACACGGCGGCCTTGCGGCTCGCATAAATTCTTTGAAGGATATTGTTGCTCTTCGACTTGCCCTCCGCGGCGGCTGGCGCGTTGGCTGCCGCAGCGTTTTGCAGGACGGCATTTTCCTTCCAAGTTCCACCTTGCATGTGCAAAAAGTTGCGGATCATCTTGCGTCCCTGGGCGGTGAGGATGCTCTCTGGGTGAAACTGGACGCCTTCCATGGCGAACTCTTTGTGACGGATGCCTTGGATGATGCCCGGCGAGCCGTCGGGATTTGCCACCCAGGATGTGATCTCCAGGCATTCCGGAAGCGTCAGGTGGGTGCCAGCAAGTGAGTGGTATCTCGTGACAGGAAGCCCCTGATCAAGGCCGGCAAAGACGCCCTTGGAGTCGTGCGTCAGGGGGGAGGTCTTTCCATGAAGCCATTCCCCAGCCGAGTTGACCTCGCCGCCATAGACGTTGAACATGCATTGGCTGTGCATTTCGTATTGTGAGTCGTGCGATGGGCAAACGGCCGACGGCGGGCAATGGGAGGCACTTACAGTCCCATACAAACGCCAAAAATGGGGATTTTGCCGGCAAAGTGACGGATGGCATCTCGACTGACGCCAGAATCGGTTGTGGGATGTCCGGGACCGGGGCTGATGATGAGTTGCGTCGGCTGCTTCTGAATCAACTCCCCGATGGAAATCTGGTCATTTCTGAAAACATGTACGGTAGCTCCCTCGAGGACTAGATACTGATATATGTTCCAGGTGAAGGAGTCGTAGTTGTCGATAAGGATGAGGTTGGAGGCAGTCGGGATTGGCGGCGAAGGATCAGGCTGATGGGGCGAGTGATCGATGATGCTGGGAGAGGGCATTGTGGAAGGCCGAGGCGAATTTGCCTTCTGACCACCTAACCGCTGATCAACAAAAACACAACCCAGTTATCTGTAGATTTCGAGTCACAAGGTCGAGAGCCACGGTAGAGTTGACGCGGTCGCCTGTTGCAAGGTGAGAGTATGGGCGAGTGCTGAGTTTGAAAGTTGAGCTCTGAGCCAGAGCTACGCACTCACTATGATAACAAATTTGGCACACTGTGTTTCGTATCGTTGCAACCTGGCAAATAGCAGACAGAATGTAGGTTCACACAGTGCAATCATACAGTGTTTGATTGAGGATCCACCGCCGATGCCGCTCCGAAACAACAAGTACATATACAAGTACCTACGGTACAGTGCTCTCAAGTACTAGGTACAAGTTCTGCTTGTACAAGGAGTCAACGACTGCACTGCGGAGGGAGTGCTCCGTACGGAGTACTTGCAGAGTCCGTAATATTGTAACGTACTCCGTACCTATGCAAGTGCTTAAGTACAGTAAGTACTTAGTACTGCGTACTTGTGTACACCACTCGCAGGTATGGTGCCTGGCCGGCTGATCATCGGCCCCATCCGTTAACTACCAGCAAGCTCCATCCATCCAAAAAGTTCAATGCTTGCTGTGGAGGCACCGCCATTCGTACCTGAGCTCTAAGCAGATAGATGTTGGTGCAGGCTTCGTTCGCGGCGAAGCGCGTCAACAACCACCAATTTTCGTCTTCGTCACCAAACAACCCCAGGTGATGCCTCCTGTGCCGCCACCGCACTACTGACCTCGCGGCAATGGCGCCGGTGTCTGATAGCAACTACTTTCCCTCCCTGGCGGAGTGCCTATTCGGGGAGCGGGTGCTTCTGTGAGCACAACTCATGTTTCTCCATCGAGCCTGTTCCTTGCGATGAACTGACTGATGCAGATCCTGGAAGCATGTCTCGACGGCTCTATCCGACGAGACGGCCCAACGGCAAATATGCCCCGCCGTCGTTCGCTTTCTATCTGACGATTTCGTCCACATTCTGCTGAAGGACCCCTCTGCTGCCTTTGCGCCTCCGTCAGACGCCTCGAAGAGGGATTTTGAGACCAAGACAGCGCCTATCAATATCACATCGATTTCGACGGATAAATTGGATGTTAAAACTATCAAGGATGATACCGAATGGCTCAGCAAGAACGCCAAAATCAACCTCGTCGCAGCCCTCCGCGTTGCTGTCGTCGAGTTGGAGTCGCGGCCTGCGCGGCATCTGATGGGACCGCTATCGTCCCAAGATGATACAAATCTGCAAGACGCCGCCGGCCTCCAGAATGGCCAGGGAACCTCATTCTTATCCGAGCTGGGAGCGGGCGCGGCACTGGACTCGGATGAGATCTCGGCCGACTTCGACAAGCCAGACGTCAGGAGACGTCGGCTGTTCGAGACGTATCTGAGCGAAAGGAGGTCTTTCATGATGACCATGGACTACATGTACTCCATCAAGCTCTACGGTCGACTGCCAATCTTCACTTCTAGACTCGACGAGCTTTCGCCGCTTTATCAGCTGAAGGGGACGCCCTCTCGAACCAGGGACGAAACGGCGACATTGCTTCCAGCCTACTTGAAAATCGTTACCAGCTGCATGGCCAGCATTGAGTCCGGCCTCGGCTCCTTGACGGAAGACAGTCTGCTGCTTCTGGATGACATCGAGTTGGACTGGCTCAGGAGTCTCCTGGCCGAGATCACTCATGCTTTGTCCGTTGTATTCCAAATTGTCGACAGCCTAGGAACCGAGTTCCCTCCTTCCGGTTCCATCAATCAGTGGTTTTCTCTCATGGACGCGTATACCTTCTTCGACTCAATTCAGCCCATCCACCCAGCTATTGCTGAGCTGATCATGCCGCTCAAGACGCTTTCCGTCGCAGTGTCGATCAGTCTCCTGAAGCCTGGTCGGTCCCTGACCTTCCTCGCCGAGAGGGAAGAAGATCCCACCTTGCCCGAGGACTCATTCGACGCCTACCTGATCTTATCAGACGTCCTCGAGCAGATTCACAAGTGCATCACCAATGCTGCCGCCATCGATTGCGAAAGCGCTTCTCCCGCCATCTTTGCTTGGACCCTGCTTCTCCATCGCATGAACCTGTCGTATCAGGCGCGAACCGAAAAGCGCGATAACCTGCTGCAGCAGAACGCTCGGGACCATTTCGAATCCGGAGGTGTCATCCGGCCCACCGGCCGACGCAACTCGGCTGGGAGCATTTTTTCCATCGAATCCTCCAAGTTCGACGGATTTCTGGAAAATGCAACAACGTCGAAAGATCTCCAGGTGGTGGAGCAGCTCGCTTCCAGCGTCACCTCTCGCGGCCGCGTTTTCGATGTCATGACAAGCATGGCCATCGCGTTGGGTCCTTCAATCGAGGGTAGCATGTCGCCCTTGATCAGCTCGCGCATCAGGAACGCTTTCTTAGAGCTCCTGAAGGTCTCCTATCCCATCCTCGGCTACCAGTCGGAACCGCTGAGCTCCCTACTTTCCCTCCTTAGTCCAGGCCGAGACTACTGGGATCTCTCCCCCGAGGATTCCCTGTGCCCCCCGCATGACATTGTGACATCCATGCTGCACGACGACTATCTAATGCAAGCCTACTTTCAGCAAGCTCTCGATCGCTTTCCCTACGAGTTCATGCCTTTTATTTCTCTCTGCAAGTCACTCTGCACCGCGTCTCTATCCGCTGATGACGACCAATCCGATGAGGTCCTGAATCTCCTCCGGAAGACTCCATCACTCACCTTGGTTCTTCCCGATTCCTTTCAAGGGTACGAACTCGTCCAGGAAGACGAAAACACAAACTCTTTCTGCCTTCTGGAAGACTTGCCATTGATTGCCTTGTCATCATCATGGAGCAGGAGATACATCGAGGATGACGCCTACCGCCTACCGGCAGGAACCTGCGGACGCTTCATTACGGACACGGGCAGAGTTGTCCTCGTGGATTTCCCCCATTCCACTTTATCACTCCTCGGTCGCCGGCTGGAAATCAACCTTATGAAAGAAGGATACCGGACCGAGCTTGGCATGTTGCACCCAGCAGAGGTGGCTGAAGCCATCTGTTTGCTCGCCACCCTTTTCCGCATGGACTATCTGGCGGCAACCCGGGCGGGCGGTTGCAGCTCACTCGTTCAAAAGGACAGCGATCTGTTGCACGAGGCCAGCAAGCATATTAGCGGAGGGAAGGACATCGTCACGGTCGTTTGCGACACAATGGACCACTTTATGCAAGACGAGCTGTCAACTTCGGAAGAGGCAGCTATCAGCGTTGTCACCGCATGCGTCAAGTTCCTGGACGCCATCTTGCCAGTGCAGCCAAGCCGTGTGTGGTCCTACTTGGCGCGAAGCGAATTGCTCAGCTCGGATTCCAGGGCGGGCAAGCTGGTGAAGATCACGGGAACGCTTGACCTGCCATCAGAGCTCCTCCTCTCCTCTCTTTCGTTCTTCTCGAGCCTCATCGACACCTCGATGCACTCTGCTGTCCAACGTCGAGCGGGAAGCAAGCTTCTTGGAAGGCAGAAGGCCGAGGCTAACCCATGGCTTGGCACGGCTGACAAGGTGCTCTCGGCTGTGAGCCTGTCTGTCGCCCATGCGTGCGTTGATGTTTTTGAAAGTTCATCGACGTGGAGGTTCGACTCCAGCATTAGCCGGCTGTCGCTGCTGGACAAGGTCGTTCCAGTCTTGGACAAGCTAGTCCGGTACTGCTATGATATGGGCTCATCGGTCGGCTCTGCAAACCTGACCTCCTGTCTCCGGCCAGCCGCCACCTACATTGTCGATTGCTTCATGTCGCCGGCCACCGGAACCCTGCGCTTTCAACCGATCCTCGCGTCCTTCGTCGCCGCATTCACGTCTTTCGACTCCACCTTGTACCCAATACGTACGAGGATTGTGAGAAGTCAGCTGACATCCGTCCTCACTTTTTCAACAACGCTGCTCCGAGCGGCCAGCTATCTTCAGCAGCCGTCCACGGTTCTGGAGACGTATCTTTTCAAGAGCTCAACCCTACTAGCGAGACTTTGTGCCTTTTCGGAACTGGTTCGCTGCCCCGCCATATCTCTACTTGAATCACTCGTGGTGAATGCTGGAAAATCTCCTTCCGAACCTCCTTCACTGCTTGGCTACTTGGGGCCGCAGACCTCTAAATCATTCCTGCAGCTTCTATCCAGCCTCGGCAAGCCATTTTCATTGACGCGGGATGCCAAGACAACTTGGAGCTTCTTTTCGTCCATCTTGAAACATCGGCAGCAGTGGATGTCTAACTGCCTTCTCACCGGCCAGACGCCTCGGGAGGCGATGAAGCAGAACAGCAAGAAAAGTGAGCTTTCGTGCGACTCCGTGTTTGCCGGTGCTCTGCAGAAGCTACAGGTTCTGAAGAGCCTGGACGGAGGTGAGGCACTGGCCATTTTGGATTTTGTTGCATCGGCGCAAAACTACTGGCCCTGGACGGTGTTTACCCTTCTCAAAGACACCTCATACGTCGACGGCCTCCGATCATACGTGCATGATCTGAGGCCCTCTCACCGGACCGTCAAAACGGACGCGGTCGGTACCAGCATCGATGCTAGGATCGCAGCGTATGTCGCCGAAACGTTGGCAATGCAGCTCTACCATTCGCGACACCACGGCACAGCAGACGGCCTCGCCAAGAGTCTCATTGCCGACCTCGACTATTACCTCCGCGACGGAGTCGAGGTCGCAGGTTACAACAAGTCGCTACACAACAACTTTGCGAAGAACTTTGCCAACAAATACTATGGCTGTTCGCTCGACAACTTCGAACGAACTTCGCTGGAGCCCAGAGACCTGGGCAACAATTACTACTACGACTTGGATCGTGCCAATGACATGCTCCAGTTCGACCCCGGTTGGCTCGGGAAGAAAGACAACGGATTCAAGAATGAGATGCGGCTTGCAAACGCGAACCTGTCGCTGGTTGACGCCCAAATGGTACACCCTCTTGTGCATTGTGCGGATGGCATTTTTTCTAATCGTTCTCCAGGCCTTGTTTCATGCGTGGGAGTTCTTGCTGATCGAGCTGAGCAATTGCTTGCCGAACAACGACACCCTCATCAGGTACATGCTGCAAGTTGCTCAGCAGTGCTTGAACGCAAACCAGAATTCTGCTGGCCCCGAGACTGTTTTTGTCAAGCTCGTTGGCGCACGAGCGGATCTAGCTCTCGTGCTGATTCAGCGGCTGGCCAAATCATCCATCGCAGTCAAGGACATCAACCAGCTGCTCAGCACCCTTGTTTCCACAATCCACAGCATCGAGGAGCCGAACTCCAAGGAATCGATTGCCTACTACCGCACGCTCCTGAAGGCATTGTTCGTCACCCTTCGGACATACCGGTTGGCTGATGGTAACACGACCGCCCCCGTGGACGCTGAAGTGTCAACGGTGAACGTCACGCAAACCGTACTGAACGTTCTCGATCAAGTCGTCGGCAAGGGATTTCGATCTCTCGTTAGCCTCATCCACGACAGCGAGGCTGATGTGTCACCAGAAGACCTCACACTCCTGACGGCCATCTTGCAAGCGAGCCTGGGACTGCCTACAATCGATCAGTCGCAAACACAGATCATGAATATCATGGCATCGCACGACGTCATCCACGCAGCCGTTTCGCTTTTTTCCTGGGCTGATCAACTGGCAGTACAGGGCGACCCGGTGTACGGCGAGCTGAGCATCCTGTTTTTGCTTGAGCTGTCGACGCTGCCGCTCGTGGCAGAGCAACTTGCCTGCGACGGTGTTCTTAGCAGCCTCCTATCGGCAAATCTCGCCAAGTACATGCTCAAAACCAAGGTTTCGCCTTATGCAGATTCGCCCGTGTCGCAGCGCTGCTTCGCCATCTGGGCAAAAGGCCTTCTCCCGCTGATGCTTAACCTGCTTGCGACGCTAGGCACTACGATTGCGCCGGAGATCACATATGTGCTGAACCAGTTCTCGCACCTTATGGAATCCAGCGTCGATAGATTCGAGGCTCCGGGCGCCAGCCGAACATCGTCGAAGTCGACGCCTCACTATCTGACGCTGTTGGCAACGTCCGAGATCCACTCGCTGGCGCTGCTCACGCGAGTCCTCGCCGTCCTGCGCCACAATAACAACCGAGACATCCCGGCGATCGAATGGGACGCCGCCATGCTGCTGGAAAACGTCGAGTTCTGGCTGTCAAGCAAGCGGCTGCTCAAGGAGCGACTACTGCCTCTGGGATCACGGGAGTTGGAGTGGAGAAACACCAAGGTGGCGGCCGGCACGGGGTTTTGTGAAAATTTGCTAGAGCAGAAGATTGTTTCGCAGCTGGAGACGGTGAGGGACGTTTTGAGCGAGGAGCTCGAGACATGAATTTGATCATGTTTTTGTTTTGGCATCTGGAGTCCCGGCTTAGGTCGCCGCGCTCGACAATGGGATGGAGATGGGGAGTTGGAAGGTGAAATGCCGCAGCATTCATGTGGCATATACGACAGACAGCCACCAGGCTTAGCGACGAGCTTGGTTAACAACGAGTATATATCAGGGCCTTGCACCATGAGGCTGTCGGTGCATGTGACGAATGAACTGCGTTGAGCGGTCCACGGCTGCGAGTAGACGGATTCCGTCGATCCAATGCGCCTGTGCCTGCATTTGTTTTCTTCGCATGATAAAAGTACAAGTAGTGCAGCCTACATGCCCCAATCCCTGTATGTCGATGGGGCGAAAACACTCATTCGTCGTACAACATGATAGGCCACATAGCGTGTCAATATTATACATTGTGGACGAAATGGTTGATGCGGGAACCGTTCACATCAACGGCATTGCGTGATTGTGTCTGAAATCCAACCAATATCGTCGTCGTGCGTCCCATGATGTACCGGGAGACTCATTTGTTCTGCATCTGCTGAGTGATCTGGGCATTGTGCTCTTGGAACCGATCGCTAACGCGCTGCTGGGTGGCCATCCACTTGAGGACGCAACGGTTTATGCAGCCGTTTTCGCGCGTCGAGAGAGCCTTGGAGGTGAAGTCGTCAACGCAGGAGGTGAAGCAGTGCTCGACGAGGCCACCAAAAGCCTAAGAGGCAGAGCCAAACGAGTCAGCACAGACGGACAACCGCAAGAGTGATCCCAAGAATAGCAAGTATCTGACTGATGCAGAAGGGGGAGAGGGGGGGCGGTGGGGGAGACGCACGCCCATAAACTCCTTGACCTGGCGCTTCTGCATGCGCTGCTCCAGCGTACGCTGCTCAGAGGCTGATAGCCTGCCGTCACCAGGAATAGTTAGAATTGCCCAGAAGCTTTTGGGGGAGCAAGCACCATGACAAGTCAATGGGTGGTGAGAGCGTACATGTCCATGTTTGACGTCGTTGTTGGAGAGGACCGGGGAGTGGATTGGGAGATGGAGATTCGGGATCCAGGTCGGAGGGGAGAAATGACGAGAGGTCGCCTTTCTCGAAATTTGGGACGGGGTTTGTCGTTGCTGCGATACGATAAGCGGCTTATCGATAAATGCATTGCTTTATCAACGTCAGCCTGAACTATCAATCAATTGCTCCTGCTGACTCAGCGTACTGGCTCGAGGTTCGAGCCCATATACCACGATGGCATTGCTTGCTGCCTTTCATCCACAAAGAGTTTGCAACGTTGACTTTTGATTCTTATAAAAAAGCATGGACCGTTACATAAAGCTCAACGGCGGAACGTTGGAAGACAAGAGCGAGATTGAAAGTAGGAATGAGATAGTTCATTGATCTCATCGGTCTATGTACATTCCCTTCGAATCTGCTCAATTTGAACTTATATTTCGGAGTCGTCCTAAGCATATAGCGAGACTGTTCATTCTATGGCGTTTATTCTGATATCTGTCTCTCATTGGCAGTACCGGCTGCCCATCAACG
Organism: Drechmeria coniospora; assembly: GCF_001625195.1. Classification (NCBI taxonomy): domain Eukaryota; kingdom Fungi; phylum Ascomycota; class Sordariomycetes; order Hypocreales; family Ophiocordycipitaceae; genus Drechmeria; species Drechmeria coniospora. The sequence goes on along the minus strand of NC_054389.1, from coordinate 9,644,086 downwards.
AGGCAGAACATCGTCGCTCATGGGACGCAACACCAAACACCAAGGGCACCAAACCCAAATCTTAAGAGCTAACTAGACGTATCGGTTTTGGTCCATGTTACCATCCTACATCTATTATTCCCTTCTAGATATTTCAGACACTATTTACAACGTAGAATGCAAGGTCTATTGCATCAGAATTCACCAAGCATTCATGTTTCTCACTCCTATCTCTAATCCCATTGTATTGCCAGTTTGGGGGAAAGCAGTATTAACAGCACAAGCCCTATTCTGGACCCCTGATCTCTGTCTGGCTTTCGCAGCACCGCTTGCCTTTGAATGGGGCAGGGCAGTTCACCGTTACTCATGGGATGCAACACCAACCGCACCAAACCCAACTTACACACCTGGCAACATCGTGTTGTTCCCTCGTTGGTGTCTTGCATCTCTTCTTGCCTGTTTCCATCGGGTCTGCTTCTTCAGAAACCACACAACATTCTCTTTCGAGCCCACATCTCCCATCCTATTTTGATACCAGTTCCGGATCAAGTAGTACAAGCACCATCATGCCTCGTTCCATATTCAAAAATAGCGTCATTGCCATAGCGGGTCCATTACCGGGCAGCCTCACGGCCGACAACATCGAGCGATGGACCAGCTTGCGGCGCGGCCGCTTCACAAATGACTTTGACGAAACGGTGACGCATCTTCTTTGTACGATGGAGCAATTCGACAAAAGAGTCCCCCTCGGTGCGTCCTGGGCCCTTGGCTTGCTCGTTATCTGCCATATCAATAGGACGTTCGAAAACTGACATGCACACAGTCAGAGACGCCCTCAAGCGCGGCAAGCGCTTCCACATCGTTCATTCTGACTGGTTCGAATTCTCTGTCGTCCAGGAGAAGAAGCTGCCCGAGAACGAATACTCGATGAAGCGGATGCTGGCGAAGCAGAATGCTACCGAGCGCGAGAAGGCACGCCTCGAGAGAGGCAGGAGGCACGGCGACAAGTTCGTCAACACCAGTGCGTTGAACTTCGACGGGATTGTGAAAGGGTTGCTGATCTATCCATTCTAGATCTGTACCATACATACGTCGACAGAGCGCACTTTTCGTACCAGGTCGACCTCTACCGTCATGATGAGGCCACAGGGGATACGGAGCGCTATACGCTCAGTGTAGGTCACTCATCGCCGCCTCGCCCGGAGGCACTCTCCCGTTGACTGTGCTCTCTCAGCTGTGGGAGTCCAACGCGAAGCCACATCTGTACTGGTTCACGGCCAAGTACCTTAGGCGCAAAGGTGACAGCCAGCCGAGCTACCACCGCGAAAGTCGCTGGCCGGGCAAGTGGCGCGAGGAGATGGGCCGCTTTATGCGCTTCTTCCAGATTAAGACGAAGCTGGAGTGGGAGGACCGGGTCCTGGGGGAGAAGACGATGCCGGCTGCGTTTCAGTATTCACCACCAGTATGTGCACCGAGTTCCCATCTCTCCCCTCCCCTTTCGGGGTCGAACTGGGCGGGCTGAAAAAAAGGTGCTGACTGGAACAGACGGGTGGGAAGCCGGTGGGACGTCGACTGAGGTTTGCGTATGAGGTCTGTCTCGAGATGAACGCAAGGGCGAGAGGCTTGAGCTGGCCACTAGTCGCGAAGGAGGTGGCCGACGACCCCCCCGAAGCGACTGAAGATGCGACGAGGCAATCGATTGCGGCGGCACAGGATACGGTGCAGACAGTGTCATAGGGCGCCTGTTCCTATTGGCGATTGTTCCTATTAGCGATACCTCTGTAGCCACGCGAGCCTATGGCCTTACCTTGCGGCCAACAACAAGGCCGATCAAGGCTTGTTGTGGTCTGCATATCAAGAAGTGATCCCTCTTGTTGCATGCAATGCGCCTTTCTACAACTCACCACTATGGATAGAAACTCAAAGGCGGTCATGTTGGTATCATTTGACTCGGGTCGAATAAGACCAGATCAATACGTTGTATATGCAGATGCATCGCACAGGGTATTACTCCGTATCCACAACATGAAAGCTTCACCTCATCGATGACGCTCACTCATGCCTTGACGAAAATGCACACTGTTTGTATCAATACCCATAAGAGGCCATAGCCTCCTCGTCTTCGTCCAAGTCGATGACCTCGACACGCATCGAGGGTGTCGTTTGTGTCGGTTTGCTTGGAGCAGCCACGGCGACGACGGGTGCGGCTGCTTTCGGTTCCCGAACCCCCCTCCTGTTGGCAACAAAATCCATGATTCCAGTCGGAGTCGGTTGGCCCTGCGCTTGATCTGCGCTGTATAGCTTGCTGTAAAAGTCGACGACCCGATGGTGGGCCATGACCTTGGACTGGTCAAAGCCGAGGACGCGAAGACCCTGCTGCGTCGTCGCTCGGCTCAGGGCGACGTATGCTTGGCCTTTTTCGAAAACCCGGCCGAGGTTGACGGTCACTCTTTCGAGGGTCTGACCTTGGGCTTTGTGAATCGAGAGTGCCCAGGCGAGGATGAGAGGAAGCTGGTTTCGTTTTGCCTGAATATCTCCATTGGGCAGCTCGACCTTCCACTCTTCGGGCTGGCAAAGAATGACGCGAGGCGAGCCCCCGGAGGATACGAACTGCACGACGGGGTACTTCTTTTTGTTGCTGTCAGAGATGTTGGCGTCTCGGCTGAATCCCTTTAGTTTCCTCCGTGCCATGGACATGGGATCGTCCATGTCCGTGTCGTAGGCGCTGACGCTCGTCATGTCGAACGTCTTTTCGTCGGAAAAGGCAATGACTTTGCCCAGTGTACCATTGACCAAGGTCTCGTCCAAGTTCTTGATGAGCATCACTTGGGCGTTCAACTTCAATTCGAGACTCCTCGGAGCCATCATGTTGGTCAGAAGCTTATCCCGGATGGCAGGCTCGCCGCTGTCCAAGGCATCGTAGCGATATGACCGGCCCGGGAGTTCTCGTAACCGCTTCTCGTTGGAGCTGTCGACCTGTGCGCGTGTCGGATACAGCTCGGCCGAGTCGACGCCGTCGTCGAAACTGAGGGGCCTCGAGAGGGCCTTGAAGGCCTCCACGGTGCCCTGACTGATCTTGCCCAAGCGCATCTCGTTGAGCATGCGGGCAAACTCGGGGTCGCGCTGTCGAAAGACCTGGGTGAGACCAATGGTGTGGTCGATGGAGGTGCCCCAGGTAGCGGCATCGAAAGCAAACTTGATGCCCTCACGCTTCTTGTCAAAGTCCGGCACCGGGGGCAGCTGGAAGAAATCACCAGTAATGATCAGCTGAATTCCGCCCCAGGGCCGGCCGTTGTTGCGAATGACGCGACCAATCTGCGACAGCTTGTCAAAGAGCTCCCCGTCGACCATGGAGACCTCGTCGATGATGAGGCACTTGACCTTGAGCCAACGAGCCTTTGCCTTCGGGTTCCGCCTCACCTTCTTGATCAGCGCGGGAGCGTCTTCCTTGCCGAGGCCGATGCCTTCCGGGGGTTAGCAGGGTTGTCCGTCCCAACGACAGGAGCCGTCGGACCCGGCAGGAATGCTCACCAGAGAAACTGTGGAGGGTGATGCCGCCGATGTTGCAGGCGGCGAGACCGGTCGAGGCCGTGACGGCGACCCGGTCCGGTTCCCTTGCGAATTTCTTCTTCAATTCCGATATGATGGCCCTCATAAGAACCGACTTTCCGGTACCGGCAGGGCCTGTGAAGAAGACGCTCGCGTTTTTATGGACAACCAGGTCGAGAACCTGATTCTGCTCAGCGCTCAGCGACAAGGGGACGGCCTTGGGGACAAGAGCCGGGCCGGCGTTTGAGGCATCATCCGGAGGGGCGTCATGTTCCGGCTGGCGCGAGTTTCGCTGATTCTTAAGCTGCCGTTTCTGCTCCTGCACGATGCTGCCGGTGGGGTCCCAGTAGTGCGACTTCGTATCGGGGGTCGCCGTGGAAACACAATACCCCTCATCGGGTTCCGGCGCATCTTGCGAACGGAAGCCGGCCGGTAGCACGCGCTTCTTCGGCTTCTTCGGCACAGGAGCCTCGCAGACGTCCGTCTCGCCCGAAGACTCACGCTTCACAGAGGACCGGGTTGAAGCCGAAGGGTCAGGCCGGCTCGGCGGGGGGTTCGGCAGGGTCGGGGCGACGAAGTGCGATGCGGGGGATGACGACCAGGGGATCGCCGAGTCGGCCTGCGAGGGGGTCGGTGGGGGTGGCATCTGCTGCTTGACCGGCGCTTCTTGGACGAGGACTCGGGGGGTGGGCAAGGCCTTGGGGGCTTCATAGTCCAAATCGAGGTTGTCGTCGTCGCTAAAGTCGTCCTCGGCAAAGTATACGACCTCCTCGGCCTTCTTCTGCGCCAGAGGAGCGGGGGCCGCCAAATCGACGCAGTCAATCTCTTGCTTGAAAGAGTCGGAGTTGGTGTACAGCGAATGCAGCGATGCCCTGTTTGGTGGCAGGGTCGAGTTGGCGGACCAGCTGGTGAGGGTGGTCGGCCGCGATGGCGCCATCCTCGCCGACGTAGAGACGGAGACGGAGGCGGCGACTGGCCGACCGGGGGTCCTCAGTTGGTCACGTATGTCGCCATGGGTCGACGGGCTGGGGCTGCTCGAGGGGAACAAAGTTTTTTCCAGAGTGCTTCGCGGCGGCGGCGGCGGCGGCGGCCTCTCGGCAGCGCGGCGAAACATGATGCTGGCGGCGCTGGACGTGCTTCGATGGCGGACGGCAGCATGGATGGGGTGGCCGCTTCCTCCTCGGTGGATGCTGCGTAGGGTCGGCGAGGAACGAATGGGTAGTGTGACTATGCCAGTCGTCATAAACGATGGTATCGAGTGGAATCGTGACGTTTGCGGGCAAAAGGCAGTCGATCGTGCGTAGTTGGTTATACCACCGCCAGAAGCAGAAGCACAAAATGATCAGCCAGCCAACAAAAGCGGCGATATGTTGTCGTCAAGGCCAAGTCAAGACCAAGGCTTGAGGGTTTGGGTGAGCGGATGGGCCACGGTCGAGCATTTGTCGTTGCCGACGGGCAATGTACGAGTACAGCACAGTACTTCGTTGTGTGACTGGTGATGTGTGAATGGTAACGAGGCTGAGAGAGTGGGTGAGACGCGTTTCGCTTCCACACTACGCGCAGAGAAGCTGGACTAGCATGTACCGAGTACTTGCGCTGTACGGAGTACGAAGTACTTAATTGCAACTAGTGCTGGATTTCGGAGTACAGTACATGTGCTCCGTACTCCGTACTGTATTTGTATTGTACACACTGCACAGACATAGCCATCAGGTATGCCTCGTTGAGCATGTACATGTACTTATAAGTACAGAGTACAAGTCTGTAAGTGTACGCGGGGTACCAACTGTGTACAGTTGGTCAGTACTGGACGTAAGTACAGAGTACTTAAGAGTACTATTCCGTACTTAGGTTGTATGTGTATTAATACCTATACTGTACTGTAGTTACAGGAATTGCGAGTATTTCGCCAAATATAGCCTGCTACAAAGCTGAAGTGCATGCCTATGCTCGTACACCTGGAGCCTTGAGGAATTGCAGTTCCGTTACCTGGCGACTTCTGAATTTGGTGCTGTCGAAATTCATCCCCACTAGCAAGTCAGTAACTACTGATCTAGTTGTACTTAGGTACTGTAAGTACAACTACAGTAAGTACAAGAACTACAACAACAAGGCTATGGTACTGTGTACATGCTTATATGTGCGAGTGCAAGTATATAAAAGTGTGCCGAGTACGGGAGAGGTACTCCGTACAGTACTTATTGATTGTTCATTAGTACTTTCCTGCCAACCCAAGTTATGCCTCGAATGACAGCTACTTGTAGTTGTACTGAGCCTTCTTTCGGCAGTGATGTGAAGAATTTCAACCTCTACTTGTGCTCGCCCCGTCCTCGTCTCCCCCAAGGGAAAGATTCCACTTCCCTTCTCGTGCCCATCCATTCATCTATTTTGGAGCGATTCACCCTGCAGCACTTTTTCGGGATCAAGCAAGCGTCCTGCAGGCCGTCCGTTCGTCAACGTCAAAAGGCTCGCGAGCATCCAGCTTTGTTTCCCACTCTCTGTGCAGCACATCGGTAGCATCGAGGACGACGAAGACGTAACCAACTAGCCGTCGACGGGCCTGCAGACGCACGGCACTGGCCCTATGCAGCCCGCGTCATCCGAAGGCATCGCTCCCACCCGCCGCCGGCATCGACTCTCCTCCTCGTCGCCCGCCGCCGCGTCCAAGCGCGCGAAATTCGGAGACGCGCCGGCCATGACGAGCGCCCGGGCCAAGGGAAAGCTCCCCGAGACGATCATAGACCTCGCATCTCCGGCTGCCGCTCCCCAGACGCGATCCTCGTCCGCCTTCCAACCTCAGAGCGGTGCCAAGAAGCTCGTCATCAAGAACCTACGGTCGAGCTCACGCGAGGCAGACATCGAGGAGTACTATGCCCAGATCACTCGCGAGCTCGATGCCGCCCTCGGGGCCATATTCGTCGGGAGCCGGCCAAGTGTGCCGCTGGAGAAGCTGTATCGGGGTGTCGAGGATATCTGCCGCAAAGGCAACGCCGAAAGCATGTATTGCATGCTCACGAGCCGCATCGAGGCCCACCTTCACAACGTCGTCCTGCCTCGGATAAAGCGATCGGCAGGACCCGTCAACGTCGACATCTTGAGGAGTCTCTTGGCCGAATGGAAGGTCTTGAGCGCGCAGGCGGTACGCAACCACGTCCCCGGACCCTCCCGTGGCCCTCTCGCCGCTTCGGGTTGCACCTTGGCTCACTCTGCGCTAGATGTTCATTCGCTCGATATTTAGTTTCCTCGACAGGACCTACCTCCTCCGTCAGTTGCTGCCGTCCATCAACGACATGATCATTGCCCACTTCCGGAAGATGATGTTCCTGCCACCGGACGCCGCGCCGTCGGGCCGAGGGGAAACGATTGGCGCCAAGGCTGTCTCTGGCGTCTACGACTTGTTCGAGTACGATCGCTGCGCCGACGATCGAATGGATGCCGATCTGCTGAAGGAATCGATTCGCATGCTCTACGTACTGGGCATATACGTCAAGTACTTTGAGCCGCAGTTCCTGCGCCAATCCAACGCCTACTTCGAGAACTTTGCTGCCTCACGCAGCGCCTCGAGCCTCAAGGAGTACATCGCCGCCTGCAAAACGCTCCTGCAGAACGAGGATTACCGCTGCATCGCCTACAACCTCGAGAACACGACGGAGAAGCAGCTCATGGACGCGGCACACGTCGTCCTCATCGACCGCTACTCCGAGAAACTTCTCCACGGCCAAAATCTGGCTCACCTGCTGTCGGAAAAGGACGTCAAGTCGATGAAGGGCCTCTACGAACTCTTGCGGTTGTCGGGCATACAGAAGAAGATGAAGGCACCGTGGGGAGACTACATTCGGACGACGGGCGCATCCATCATCTCCGACACGGAACGGGTGGACGAGATGGTGCCGCGCCTGCTCGAGCTGCGCCGCTCGCTCGACCTCATGATTCGTCACGCCTTTGACGATGACGACGACTTCCTCTGGGGCATGCGCGAGGCCTTTGGAAAGTTCATGAACGACCGCCTCACGGCCGCCTGCTGGGAGTCGGGAACGTCCAAGATCGGGGAGATGACGGCCGGGCACATTGACCTCCTGCTCCGCGGCGGCCTCAAGGCGCTGTCGAAGGATCTCGTGTCGGACGCGGCCGAGAACGAGCTTCCGGTCCCGGCCAGCAGCGCCGACGAGGACGCCGAGCTCGACCGGCAGCTCGACCAGGCTCTCGAGCTCTTCCGCTTCATCGAGGGCAAGGACACGTTTGAGGCCTTCTACAAGAAGGACCTTGCCCGACGGCTCCTCATGGGCCGCAGCGCAAGTCAGGACGCCGAGCGGATGATGCTCACCAAGCTCCGCGGCGAGTGCGGCTCCAACTTCACGCACAACCTGGAGCAGATGTTCAAGGATCAGGAGCTGGCCAAGGACGAGATGGACGCGTATCGACAGTGGTGCAAAGCCAACGAGCAGGAGAAACCCGCCGTCCAGCTCTCCGTCATGATTCTCTCGGCCGCCGCGTGGCCGACCTATCCGGACACGCGCATGGGCCTACCGGACGAGGTGGCGGCGCAGGTTGACCAGTTCGACCGTCACTACAGGACGAAGCATACGGGCAGGATACTGACGTGGAAGCACTCGCTCGCTCACTGCTCACTCGTGGCCACCTTTCCCAAGGGGAGCAAGGAGCTGCTCGTCTCTGCCTTCCAGGCCGTCGTCCTCGTCCTCTTCAACGCCGTCCCGGACGGTGGCTTTCTCTCGTACGCGCAGATAGCGACGGCGACGGGCCTCAACGGCTCCGAGTTGGATCGGACGCTGCAGTCGCTGGCCTGCGGGAAGGTGCGGGTGCTGGCCAAGCATCCCAAGGGTCGTGATGTGAGAGTGACGGACACCTTCACCTTCAACGAAGGCTTCACGGATGCCAAGTACCGAGTGAAGATCAATCAGATCCAGCTGAAGGAGAGCCGAGCGGACAACAAAGCGGTGAATGAGCGGGTTGCGCAGGATAGACGATTCGAGACTCAAGCAGCCATCGTGCGCATCATGAAGAGCCGCAAGAGCATGGGCCACGCCGAACTCGTCGCCGAGGTGATCAACCTGACGAAGAAGCGAGGCAGTGTCGAGCCGGCTGCGATCAAGAAGGAGATTGAAAGGTGCGTCTTCGGTGCCATGTCCGACGGCGCGTCTGCGTTCGCCTCGGCTTTCTGCCCTCCCGCTAACCCGCGCGCAGTCTTATGGAGAAGGATTATATTGAGCGCGAGGGCAACGTTTACACCTATCTTACTTGATTTGACAGCGTACGAATTCGAACCCTCAAGCTCGATGGCCTGGTGTCGAGGCAAATGTTGCGGCTGGCTCGCTCCACGTAGCGCCGTCGGGCTCACGACGACGTGACAAGCCTACGAGGATGGCACGGACTCAACACGTCGCCGAGCTTGACGAGTCACCCATCCGAAGAGGCGATGAGACGAGGCGCGACAAGATGAGACGCCACGTGCGATGGCTGCGCGAGGCCTCCAGCGTGCGGCTCTCTTTTTTTCTGCATGGTCGGTTGGCCCCCTGCTGTCTCGTCTCTGAAGGCTGGCTTGACCAAGCAGTTGGTGATGCAGGTTTCGTTGAGCGAGAGGCCTATGGCATGTATCCGAATACGACAGCCTTGATACCTTGCATTTTCTTCACGAATTCATGATGCTGACGGGCAGGCATCACTCAACTGAATCGGCCTGTCATTGTGCATTCTGCTCATGCGGTAGACTGTCCTTCCTTCCCCCCAATCACTCTCCCACCCTCCCAACCTCTTTTCATCTTGCGTGGCCACGTCTTCCTCGTCGTGCGGGTGAATTATTCCACGCAGATGAACTGAAATTTGAAGGGAGGAGGCAATAGTGAGGCTACCTCGGTTCTTTTGCACTCCTAGCACTGCTGCGTGTGTGCAGGTGGCCGGAAGAAAACGTGCTTACGGAGTTGCCGGCTGCTGCAAGGCATCCTGCGCACCTGGATGGCGGCTCACCTGGATGATGATGCCGAGCCGTTTGCAGCAGATGGAGGAGCCTTCCAGCCAGAGGCAGCGCCACCATGCATCGGTGAAGCAAAAGCCTATCCATCGCTCCCCTTTCCCCCCATCCCGCGCGACGCCCCATCGCGGCTGATGTCACAGGGCTTCGGGGGCAGTTGAGGCCATGCGATAAGCCGCATACTGCATGCTCATTGGATGTATCTCACGGGTGTCGCCTGGAGAAGCTTCTGCCGCTGTCGTATGGGCGCCGAGCGATGACGTGAGTGAGTGGCAAGCACGAGATGGGACTTGACATCTACGGCAGGGCTCGAGGGCGCCCAGCTCGTCGTCCATTTCACCGAGTTTCAAGCAGGGTCCAGCCGTCCGATGCATCCTGGATGGCACGAGGGGCTTACATCGCCAGCCGCGACGCGTTTCCGCAAGGCGTTGGGTGCGTGACACAGGCTCGGTGAGGCAGCCAACCCGCTTGTCACGGCATCAGCCTACACAAATCCGCTTTCTCACGGGTGCCCTGCGCCAGCATCACCAATTTTCCTCTTGCCTTTACGGCCGTCGCCGCCATTGACTGATGATGAAGGTAGAGGGCAGGGTACCGGGTGGCATGAGCGCGCAGCGGGCGATGAGAGCACCATGGGCGGACAAGAAGCAAGGTCATATGAGGATGTTGCCTCCTGGATACGCATCTACAACATCACGTTCGGCGTTCTGAGCGGTCACTTGAAGCCTGTAGAGCGTCGTTCATGGCCTACTTCACTCGCTCTCCCACTCGGCACCGATGGAGCATGTCGGTCAGCCCGACTGACTGCCCGTGAGATCCGACGCAATCCGCTTTGCCACGAAGAGTAACTGGTCAAGGCGGTCGTCCGTGGGCCAATCGGCACACGAGGCCACCCTCACCCTTTGGGAGCAATCGGGGGCCGGATGGGCTGGAACAGGCAACTTCCCGCCGTGAGCGAGCTGCAGCATCGCGTGGCGGCCCTAGATTCCGCCCGCAGCCCCCAGCCTGGGGTCTCTCCGCCCTTCCATCCAGCCCATGTACCGAAATGGATTCCTGTATCATCGCATCGAGCCTGGAAGGGTCTCGGGTGAGGTAGTTCCATCCTCGACGTCGACGAGCCATCGCTCTCGTTGCTTTTGGGACGCGTGTCCATCAGCGGCATGGGACACCCGCTCGGCAGCCTTGACACTCATGCCGGCTCTGACCTGCACAAGTGCAAGCTTCCATCTTGGGCCTGCCGTTCAACGGAGCTTGATCCGATCCGATTCGATAGCAAATCGGTCGTTCATGGGCGGCATGAGCCTCCCGTCCAAAAGCGCTATCGTTCGTCACCGCCGTTCAAGCAGGGAATCGCAGTGGCTGATATACGCGTCCACTCAGTCGGAACGACGAGCCACTCGCCAAGAAACAGCACATTCATGTCGTACAGTAGGCAACTCCCCTCGGGTTGAGCAGAGGTTCGAAGTGGAAAAAGGCTGTCTCACGGCTGGTCGCGAACCCTGCGCGGGCCACGCATGGCACCCACAAACACAATCCCCGGTCTTCCGCCTCACTTTTCGTCGTGTATTTTCTATCCTATCCTTAAGCACTGCACTTTGTCAGCCAAAGCTGAGCCGCAAGTGATGCTGTCTTTGCAAGCCGTGGATATAGAGGCTGCCTGACCCCCCCCCCCCCCCAAAAAAAAAGCGCTCCTCGTCGTCCCCCCTCACTGACATGCCCGTCATCACCAATCGCCTCGGTCGCGCGTTCACACGGCAGCTCACACGACAGCTTGCGCCATGGCTGGCCTGCCACTATCCCTTCAACCGAACCGTGACTACAGCTCTGCTCCTACACAAGGCACCGTCTCTCCCCTGTCTCGGCCGGGCTCAACATCACCGGCTTTACAAGAGAAACAGCCAGATGACATGATGTCATCGACCCAAACGGAGCCTTTGCAACGACCACTTTCCCCGATGACTGGGTCTCGGACGAACGGTCCTCAGAAACTCCCCTCATCGATGAAGAGATCTGCCTTTTCGATCTCCTTTCCCTCTCGAGCCCCGATGCAGCAACGACTTCTCGGACGGGGTGTAAGACCCGCTGTCGAGATATCCGACCTCCGCCGCGAGACCATGACCGACGGCGATGCTCGTGAATTGCTTTCCATGTACGTAGTCATTCGTCACGAGAAGTGGATCAGCCCCAACGGATTCGACGACGATGGCAACCCGGTGCGTCCGACGTGGGAAAGGATATCGCGCTTCGAGGATCCCAACATATCGCAGCAGGAGGCCATTCACAAGGTCCGCGAACTGACGAAGGGTGGGTCAGTGGCATTTAAGAAGGGCCAGCTGGGCGTGAATATACAACGCCAGTTGGAGGAAACGAAGCGTGCCCTTAAAGAAGAGGATCCCGACACACGCTATCGGTACATCCTCACCCAGCTGGATTGGACGACGAGGAGAATTAACGAAGACTCAGCACGGCTGCATCAAAATGAGAAACAGAGAAAGCACAAAACCCATAAGGATAGAAAGGACAGCAAAGGGGGGAGAGAGGAAAGGACCGAGCAAGTCAAGTCGTCCAAGTCCAAGGACAAGGGTAAAAGTGAGCGAGTATCCGTCACGGCCTACTTCCAGAGGGTACCAAGGAAGAGCGAGGACGTGGTTATGATGGTTAAGGAGCTCAAGACGAGCGAACATCAGTTTTTCCAGCCAAGCGAGCAGGCTGCGGCCGACGGTGGCACAGCGCCTCGCCTGGCTCAGGTGATGCCCCCAGTTGAACCTCACCAACGCCATCAACCTCAGCAACCTCAGCAGCGTCATCAGCCTCATCAGTCTATGCAGCCAACACATCCAAGCATAGCGCAGCCGGTGCCATCAGCGCAGCAGCAATCTCAGCTACCTCAGGAACCTCAGGGGCCTCAGCAGGCTCATCAGTTTGTGAAGCCACAGCAGCCTCGACAACCTCATCAGTGTACGCAGCCTGAGCACGAAATACAATCACGGCAACCTCATCAACCTCATCAGCCTCTACAACCAGCACATCCAAACACAGCGCAGCCGACGCCACCAGCACAGCACCAAGCTCAGCAGCTTCAACAGCCTCAGCCGCTTCACCAGTACCCTCAATTTGCGCAGGCACAGCAGTCAGGGCAGTATCAACGTCAGCAAGCTCACCAGTTTGCACAGCCAACACAGTCTCATCAACTTCATCAGCCCCTTCAATCTATGCAGCCAGCGCATGAAGACATGGCGCAGCCGGTGCCGCCAGCACAGTACCAACCTCGACAACCTCAACAACCTCAGCAGCCTCAGCAGCCAGGACAATCTCATCAGCCTCAACAGTCTATGCAACCAATGCATCCAGACCTGTCAGAGCCGGTGCCTTCAGCACAGTACCAGCCTCAGCAGTCTCAGCAAAATCAGAATCCTCAACAGTCTATGCAGCCAGCGAGTCCAAACATGGCTCAGCCGGTGCCTCCAGTGCAGCACCGCCCTCGGAAACTTCAGCAACCTACTCATCCGTTTGCGCAGCCACAGCTGCCAGGGCAATCTCATCAGCCTCCACGGTCTATGCAACCAGCGCATGCAGACATGGCGCAGCCGGTGTATCCAGCACAGAACCAACCCCAGCTTCCTCAACAAACTCAGCAGCCTCATCAGTCCTGGCAGCCAGCACATCCAGACGCTGCGCAGACAGTGCAGCCAGCACAGCCCCGAACCCAGCAACAATGTCAGTATACGCAGCCAGCGGAAACAGAAAGGGTGCAGCCGGTGCATTCGGTACCGTCTCAAATACACCATGCTCATCATGCTCCGCAGCCAGCGCAGCCAGACACGGTGTGGCCGCTGCAGGATCAACTTGGACAACCTCGTCAGGCTACGCAGCTGGCACAGCCCGAGACTCGGCAACCGGTGCAGCCAACGCAGTACCAAACTGGTCAAACCCGTCTGTCTATGCGGCCCGAACAGACAGTACGGCCAGAGGCAGTACAGCCGGTGCCGCCGGTGCAGTATGAACCTGGTCAACCAGTTCACCAACCGTACCTTCAACCTCAGCAGTCCACGCAACCAGGACAGCCGGTGCTGGATCAGCCTCTGCACGCTCGACAGTCTACGCAGCCGATACAGCCCGAGACATGGCGGCCGGCGCAGCCGACGCAGCACCAAGCTCAGCAATCTCGTGGGTTTACGCAACCAGAACAGGCCGTGCAACCAGAAACAGCAGAACGGATGCCGCCAGCGCAGCATGAACCTTGGCAGCTACATCATCAACTTCACGTACAACCTCACGAGCCAACGCAGTCAGGGCGGTCAGGGCAGCCAGAAATATTGACATCGCCGCAGGCACGGTGGCAACCACCAAAAGCTTGTTCGTCTCCGCAGCCAGCGGCGGCACATACAGTGCAGCCGGTTCGGTCGACACAGCCGGTTCAGTCGATGCAGCCGGTTCAGTCAACGCAGCCAGTTCAGTCGACGCAGCCGGTTCAGTCGACGCAGCCGGTTCAGTCGACGCAGCCGGTTCAGTCGACGCAGCCGGTTCAGTCGACGCAGCCGGTTCAGTCGACGCAGGCCGGCCAGCCCACGGCACGACCTATCCAACGACCGGATTCGCTGCCGCTATCGTCGGGGGCGTCACCACCAGGAGGCTTCACCACGTCCGGGCCGCCGGCCGGCGCCGGAAATCCGGAGGCTTCCCCAGATGCGCGGACGCCAGGGGGTTCGGGGGACCTACAAGGGCAGGGCTCACATGGCCATCCGGCCCATATTGAGGTGGTGCCGGCCAGGGGTGATGGCATTCGAGTGTACATCGGGTCGGTTCGCGGCTCGAGGAGCGCCTCAAGTTCCGACACGTTCTGGGACTCTGACGGCAACGAATACATGACGGCAGCGTCATCGATCGGTTCCGGCATCCTCCGTTCGCACCACGCAGGTGCAGGTTGCGGCCGTTACCACTGGCATGACCGTCCGGAGAGCTTTGGCGTCGAGCCGCGACGCCAACACCGCCGGTGTGATGGAGATCAAGACCACCTGCCACCCAGCACCGGCCATGCAAGCTCTCCGTTCCTCGGGCCCCGCTCGCTTGCTCCGGCGGTGGACCTTGAGAGGGTAGCGGAGCAAACCTACCGAGAAGGCCGGGGCGACGAGGCGAGAATCGGCGGCGTCCGGCCCAAAGTGGTTCAGGGTCCCCGACCCTACCGAAGCTCGTCGGACCGTGGCGGTTGCGGAAGCATGCCTGACGTTGGGCTGGACCAGATGGGATATGGGCGAGACAGAGGTAGGCTTGATGAGGAGGCCGGCCGTGAGACAGCATACATGTACAGGCGGGAGCAAGGTGGTCGGTGCGACGGAAGATATGACGATCTAGAACGACGCGGCAGGGTCCGAGACGGGTCGCACCCGGCTGGTTCTGCCGATAACGCGCCACCACAAGCGACGTACGCGGATGCTCGACAGTCTACCGTTCGGTCGAGAGCGTACATGTATCCGGAAGAGGGGGCTGAGTCGAGCAACCCGTTCGTGCCAAGGCAGCAATTTCTTAGAGAGCAAGAACGAGGGCAATATTACGCGTCACGACAGGCAAGGTGATGATGGCAGGGAAATTGATACACTGCACAGCACCGGCCGCGCTCGTCCTTTTATCAAGAAATTCAACCAGTCCCGAGGTCTGCTTGGCTACGAGTGTCCTGTTCACAAATAGCCCGACCAGACATACGGCCTCGCCCTTGCGGCTCGTGGCAACGGTTTGATTCCATGGTGTCAAGATGCGTGGTAGCCCTGGGAAGGGCGGAAAGGACAGAAGGGGTCTGTCACCATTGCTGGCCAGGGAAACCGAGTTTACGAAGAATGACGTCCATAAGTACTTGTATTTGTACATGTAGTCGAGGGAAGCCAGAACCATAAGTATACAACTATGTAAGTATGCAGTTGAGCTAGTAGTAGAAGTAGGGTGAAAGTCATGGACAAGGGTTCCAGGGCCTTGTCCAGGTACTTGTGCTTGCAAGAGTAGCGCAACTGCGCAAGTACTTAGATTTGCGAGTAAGTAGAATGAAGGGTATACATTACGGACTGCATGTGCCTCTACAAGAACTTAGTCAAGTGAATCCAGAACTATAAAGTACAGTAAGTAAAAATTTACTTGTACTCGTGTAAATATGCAATTGGATATTAGTAGGTTGTAGGAGAATCATGGCCATACTTACTTAGGTGCCCAAGTAATACAACCTAGTCAAGAATCCAGAAGAAGCTCACCGTCCTTGGAACCCGAGATGATGACTGGTCCCCTCGAGCCAGACAGCTGGAGAGCAGAAGTTGCTGGACATCGATGAGGTTGGACCAGTTGCGCCCCATCCCCGCCCCTACTGTGCCTGGTATGGTGTCCAGTAGCGCATGCCGGGACTTCACCCGACGATTAGTCCTCATTTGCAGATCGGAGCGTCAGGGGCGTGCCATTTAGTCGATGCTCGCTCGTCGGCCAGTTCGCGATCTCCTCTGCCTCCTCAGCGAACCCCCTCCCGAGAGGTGGGTGTCTGACTGCGAGAAAAGGCTCGTCGACAATCTGAAGGAGGCTGCAACGATGATATTGAATAGGTGTACTTGTGCATGCGGGACTATGTTAGAAGAGCATTACAGCTGGACCTTTGGAGTTCGGGTCCTGCTACTCCGTATAAGTATCGGTTGGTTGAGAAGATTTGCATTCTGGGTGTACATGTACTATTTCCTCTACTGTACAACGAACACTCTTACTTTTTGCTGATAGCTTAGCCGCAACATGCGCGACAGCCGACAGCTTTGCCAAGGGTAATATACCCATACTCGAATTACCTCGGCGTGTAATATTACGCAGGTATTGCGTGTCATTGCACCTTTAATGTACGCGGTACTCCATACTCCGTACATGTATACGGGAATACTTAGTACTGTAAAACAGTGTAGAGCACGGAAAGGAAGTCAAACACTTCGTTCTGTACCCGCATGCATGGACAGTTAGCGCAAGGTATGCACGTTTCCCGATTCTTCAATGCAGGAATTACGTACTACTAATTCTAAATACATGTCCTTCGTTGGGGCGTTGGCACGGCTGAATGAGCCGTCAAGACAAGATGACACTAGAAAAAGGGACGACCGCGCTCTACGTCCTTTTGCCTCACCCAACGAATAGTAATCGTTCTCCCCCGTCTATCCTTATCGTTCATTGAAACCGTGGTATCTCTCTGAGTGATACAACTTTCTCTCTTTTAAGTAACGTGTGTGTGCTGGGCTGTTTGGCAGACAGCCACTCAAACATAATGCTCACAAAAGTACACCTACATTTCAGTGCTATGGACCCATTGCAAATCCTCTGCCGTGAGCGTTTAAGACGACCTACATAAGGTACATGTAGCACTGTACTGTACAGAGAGGGAGTTTACTTTACTCTGTAGGGGCCTTCTGGCGGAACCTGATTTCGGCCTCGGCAGCTGGCTCCGTGGCTCAATGCTACCGAAGGCATCACGACCGCAGGCATCACGACAGTCTGTCTTTCAGCTAAATCTGGTGCGGAATGTGCCGATAATGGATTCCAGTCTTTTGAGTCCGATTTTCTAGTCTGCAAGCAACAACTTGGCCGCTGGGGCGCGGCAGGACTGTCGGATGAGGATCCCACTGGTTCACATGTAGTTGCGTTGTTCTTCATTACGTCGGACGTATATCGGCTTACTTCACACCCATCGAAACTGATGAGCTGACGCTTCGTCCAAGCCACCTTGAACGTGGCGGCAGCAGGCACATCGACGGACCGCAACACGCAAGTGTGCAGCGTTATATTAACAGTGGTGCAAGTAGCAGGAAACAGCGGAAGGAGAAGCGAGCTGTACCGTGGACATGGTCATGGGACTCATCGTAAGAGATACTCGGTCTCGCCGGTACCATATTCTCAACACCATATTCTCAACAAGCTTTGGGTTCCTCTTTTTTTCTCCTTCAGAAGCATGGCCTAGGCCATGAGAAAGTTGAAGGGTCTTGTCCACGTGCAAAATCACGGCATCGCATAGGTTTACATGTACGGATCGTTGCCCTGTGGCTGGAGGTGTAGGTGTGAAAAAGTGGCTTGAAACGGTCGTGGCTTGCTATACGCGTACCTAGTGGGTACCTTGATTTTATCCCCTGGCCAGTGACATAATGTACTGTGCTTACGGAGTACTTCTGAGCAAGTACATGTGCTAATTAATAGCTGGGCTTAGTGCGGAGTAAGGAGAACACTGAAAGACATTTCAGCACTGGTGGATGCTTCCCGATTTGGTCGCCAAACTGAATACGAGCAATACGCGTTTAAATCCCTGCCACGCCAAGACGTCGCGTGGCTCGTTCTGTCCTTTGCCTGCGGCCTTATGACGTCTCACCTGCCCGTAGCTCGGTGCCTGTTGCCGTCAGGCGAACCAGCTGTCTGCTTGGCGCACTTGGGCGGTGAGAGATCCGCAAACTGGCTGCATGTAACTCTCTTTCGCCTCCCTCATAGTTGAACGCCTCGCACACCAACAGCCAACGACACGTCGGGTGTTGAGGAATTGAAGATGCCTGTCTACCTCAGCCCACAGGCTGGCACTCAGCAGCGGTCCGCCATTATCCACCCTTGCGAGACACACGTGGGAATTGCGTCTTCCCGTCTGTGTTGCAGTCAGCCTTACCCGATGGAAACCCTGGCTTCGGCGGTCGCCTTTCGTCGTGGGAATGGGATAGACTATCGCGACTGCTTGCTATAAAGAAACAAAGACGCCGCTCCACTTGAAAGTTTTGTCGACCGTTATGAGTTTGACAGAACCAATGATCCAGCACCAAGACATGGCAGAGTCGAAACTCTCGGCTTTCCGTCGCCATCCAAGCCAGCATTGAAGGAATATCACTTTGGTAGAACGGCGCCCCTTTGTCGTCTCCCTTCTCCCAGGACCGACGTACTTATTGTATACTAGCACCGCGTCCTTTGCCCGGCACCGGACAGTAATCGCAATTGCCTCAACGCCAACGGAGCCAGATGACAACCGGACACCTCACAGCTCAACGCCTCGTTTGGATACCATGCAACCTCGTCCGCAATTCAGCAGGCACAGGCTTTCAGGAGAGATGGATCTATACCGGCAGATCAACACGCTCGCCTACAAGACGCTCAAAATCATCCTCGTCCGCCACCGCGTTTCCACCATCTACAGCGCCCTCGTCCTTCCCATACTCTTATCCGTCTATCTTGGCCTCGGCCAAAACTTCAACAGGCCCAACTCGGAATTCGGAATCGGACACCCGCGAAACGTTCTCGCTCTCGCCGACGCCCTCTCCCAAGCGGATGGCGGCCGCAACACCGTTGCTCTAGTCGACAACGGCTATGCCGCCGGTGACGTCGGCCGCGTCATCGACACCATTGCCAAAATTGTAGCCGGCGCCGGGAAGAACGCGACGAGGTTGGCCAGCGAGGATGAGCTCGGCTACGTCTGCCGCAGCTCCATCATGGGAACCTCGCCCTGCTTCGGCGCCGTCGTCTTCCATTCATCTCCCGACCAAGGGACTGGCGGTCTCTGGAACTACACCTTGCGCGCCGATGGCGGCCTCGGCAACCGGTTCAAGGTCGGCTTGGAATCCAACGACGCCGAGATATACGCCATGCCACTGCAGCGTGCTGTCGATGCCGCCATCGCCGGATCGTCCTTCCCCGAGACGACTTCGCAGTACCCGTACACAGCCCTGACGGAGGATGAGCGCCAGGCCAAAGTCCGACGGCAGTACCAGGCCTCCTTCATCAACTACCTTAGCGTATCCTTTCTCATCGCCCTCATCGGCGTCTGCTATCACATGCCGGGCCTCATCGCCACCGAGCGTGAAAAGGGCCTTTCCCAGCTCATCGACGCCATGATGCCGGCGGAGAAAAGCTGGCACCGTCAGTTGGCCCGCTTCATCTCCCACCACAACGCCTTTATCCTTACCTACACGCCCGGTTGGATCGCCGCCGCCGTCATCTGCGGCGTTATGATCTGGAAAAACACGAGCGTGGCAATCTTGGTCGTCTTCTTCGTCCTCGCCGGCGTCGCCATCACCTCCATGTCACTCCTTGGCGCCTCCTTCTTCCGCAAGGCACAGCTGTCCGGCGTCGTCACTGCCGTCAGCTGGATTGTTCTCGGCATCATTGCCCAAGCGCTGACGAAACCCGGTACTGGCGCCGTCGTCATCCTGAGTCTGCTCTTTACGCCCTGCAATTTCGTCTTCTTCATCACTTACGTTGCCCGCTACGAGCAAGAAGGCGTCGGTGCCAATTTGCTCCGTGCGCCGCCCAACAGCCCCTGGAACGTGCCAGCCGTTGTTCTCTGGGTCTTTCTCGCCATTCAAGTCGTTGTTTATCCCGTCGTCGCCGCCTACCTAGAGCGAAAATTCCACGGCGTCACGACGGGTGTTCGAAACGTCCCATCCGAACTCCCCAAGTCGGCGGCATCAGAGGGTCGAGTCGACATCGTGCGCGTCGAGCATATGACCAAAACTTTCCACCCCACCTTTTTGCGCCGCCTCTTCTCCTTTCTCTCTCCCTCGCGCTCCCGGGACATCGTCGCAGTCGACGACTTGACATTGACCGCCAAGAAGGGCCAGATCCTCGTCCTCCTCGGCGCCAACGGCAGTGGTAAAAGCACGACGCTCGACATCATCGCCGGCATCAGCAATCTTTCCAAGGGAAACGTCTTCATCGACGTCGGCGGCGGCCTTGGTGTCGCGCCCCAGAAGAACGTCCTGTGGGACGAGCTCACGGTCAAGGACCACATCAAGATCTTCAACCAACTGAAATCTCCCACCAAGTATGCGACCGAGGAGGAGACCGGCGCTTTGATCGACGCCATCGGCCTCGGGCAAAAGACCAACGCCTTAGCCGGGACCCTGTCTGGAGGTCAAAAGAGGAAGCTCCAGCTAGGTATGATGCTAACCGGCGACAGTGCCGTCTGCTGCGTCGATGAGGTGTCTTCTGGCATCGACCCCCTGTCACGGCGAAAGATATGGGACATCTTGCTGTCTGAACGCGGAAACAGAACGATCATCATGACGACGCACTTCCTCGACGAGGCCGACCTCCTCGCCGACAAGATTGCCATCCTGTCCAAGGGTCGACTGCGTGCCGAGGGCTCGTCCGCTCAGCTCAAGGATGCCTTCGGTGCCGGGTATCAGGTCCACGTTCTCAACGAGCGTGCCAGTCAGCGTGCTCCTCAAATAGACGGTGTTCGGTGTCAGACAACGGCCAACAGCATCAAGTACACTGCTCCGTCGTCTGGTCTCGCTGCCCAGGTTGTTCGCACCCTCGAGGCGGAAGGAATCCCGTACCAGCTCTCTGGTCCGACCATAGAAGATGTCTTTCTCAACCTGGCCGAGGAAGTAGAAGATAAAAAAGTCCCTCCTCATTCCAACGAGGCGCGTCCTTTTGTTTCGATGGAAAAATCTCCCCACGAACCCAAGGGGGCCAACGCCTTTGAGGATGCCGAAATTGGGACCTTGTGCTTGTTGACGGGACGTCCCGTTTCGTTGGGGAAGCAGATTGTCGTGTTTCTTCGCAAACGTCTTGTCATCTTTAAGACCAACTGGGTTCCCTATGTGGCTGCCTTTGTCATACCAATCATCGCTGCGGCCATCACCCAGCTCCTGGTCAGGAATGAGGCCCCAGTGGGATGCACCCCCATCGACCAGAGTAGCCAGAACTCCAACGAGGACTTTGCCGACTTGATCGGCGAGGCCAGTGTCGTCGCCGGTCCCTCTTCCATGTTCACCAGCGCTGTCGGCGACCTGTTCAGGCCCTACTTTCCAGCCAAATCCGGCGGGCGTGGAAGCGACACTGGCAGCGGTGCTGGCGGAAACGGTGAAATGTCCCTCGGCAACGCAACATTGTCGCTCGTCGCGTCTCTTGCCACCTTCGATTCCTTCATCACGGACAATCGCAAGAACACAACGCCCGGCGGCTGGTGGCTTGGCGATTCTGCCACTACACCGACCGTCGCCTATAAAGCGGACGAGTTGTCCATGTACACATCTGTCATCAGCCAGAACCTCCTCGACACGATGCTGGCCAACATGAGCATAGCGACGATGTATGCTCATTTCGACTATCCTGTCGCCCCCTTTACCGGGAAAGCCCTTCAGCTCGTCGTCTACTTCGTTCTGGCCTGTTCGATCTATCCAGGCCTTTTCGGCCTGTACCCGAACATCGAACGGCGCACGAAAGTCCGCAGCTTACAGTACTCGAGCGGTGCGCGAACCTTGCCCGTCTGGAGCGCCCACCTTATCTTTGACTTTTCCATCATTCTTGTTTCCATGGGCATCGTCAGCGTCATTTTCGTGGCGACTTCCAATGTCTGGTACCACCCAGCATATCTCTTCCCGGTCTTTATGCTGTATGGCATCGTCTCCATTGAGGTCGCCTACTTCTTTTCCCTTGTATGTCATAGTTCGCTGGCTACCTACGCCGCGACGTCCGTGTTTCAAGGTGTCGGATTTGCCGTATACGTCATCACCTACTTGTTCGTCCTCACGTACTCACCGGCTGCGTCGATGAACAGTAACATCCTCATTGCCAATTGGGTCATCTCGGCCATTTTCCCCACCGGATCCCTAATTCGAGCCCTTTTCGTCGCGCTTAACACGTTCTCGACGACGTGCGATGACGATAAACTCCAGGCCTACCCCGGCGCCATGACTGCCTACGGCGGACCCATTCTGTATCTTGCCGTCCAAGCCATGCTGCTTTTCGGACTTGTCATTTGGCTCGAGAGCGGTTACGGAAAACTTTCGACCGAGACGGCCGAACAATCTAAGGAGGTCGACGACGCGGAGATTGCAAACGAGCTTGTCCGCGTCGACGGCCCTGGCGAGCATGCCGACGGCCTTCGCGTCGTGCACCTGACCAAAGCTTTCGGAAAGAACACGGTAGTTGACAACGTCACTTTTGGCGTCCCGCACGGGGAGGTATTTGCCCTGCTCGGGCCCAATGGCGCTGGAAAGTCCACCACGATCGCCTTGATCCGTGGCGATGTCGCGCCGAGCCGCAAAGGGGGCGACGTATTTGTCGAAGGGGCCTCGGTCAACAAGAATCGGGCGCTCGCGCGTCAGAACCTCGGAGTTTGCCCGCAATTCGATGCCGTCGACTCCATGACGGTGCTCGAGCACCTCGAGCACTACGCTCGCATCAGGGGCATCACCGATGTGAAGCACCAGCTCCAGGCCGTGATATGCGCCGTTGGCTTGGAGGCGTACGCGAATGTCACGGCCCACACGCTGTCCGGGGGCAACAAGCGGAAGCTGTCCCTCGGGATTGCCATTACAGGCAATCCGTCGGTACTTCTCCTCGACGAGCCCTCCTCCGGGCTCGATGCGGCGGCCAAAAGAATCATGTGGCGGACGCTCGAAGCGATCGTCCCTGGCCGATCGATTCTACTCACCACACATAGCATGGAGGAAGCCGACGCGCTCGCGAATCGGGCAGGCATCGTGGCCCGGAGAATGCTCGCCCTGGGCACGACGGATGGTTTGCGCCATCGGTTCGGTGACACTCTTCACGTCCATCTCGTAAGCAGGACGGCACCCCACTCGAGCGAGGAAGAAATGGACCGTGTCCGTTCTTGGGTCCTCGACACGTTCGTAGGTGCCGAGGTGGACCAGAAGACTTTCCACGGCCAGATGCGCTTCTCCGTTCCGGCGTCCTCGGTGACGGCAATGACGCGACGAGAATTGGCCAAGGAGGAGGGTCCCAGCAATGCGAGCGGCGCTATTGGACGGCTACTGCTCATGCTGGAGGACCACAAGAGCTCCCTCGGAATCGCTCACTACAGCGTTGGGCCGACGACGCTCAATGAAGTGTTCCTGGCCATTGTTGGCCAGCATGAAGTCGTGGAGGAGGGCTACAAGAGGGAAAATGGGAAGACGACACCGTGGTGGAAGAAAGCGCTGTGGAAATCTTGAGGATGTAGCAGCAGTGTGCACATCTCCGGCTATCTACCAGTTGTTGTGTCGTTCGAAGGCGCCGTCACTGGCAGGTTGTTTTCCAGAATACTGTATAGTATGGGTCATGTTGTATTTTATTATATTTCTATTGCAGCGCGTCTACCGCATCAAATTAGAACTGCATCGCGCGGATATTCTACTGTGTAATGCTTAATGCCGATTCCCTGTGGAGGAGTGCACATAAGTGAGTGCACCAGCGGGTATCATATGCACCATATGAATTTTGCTTACGTTGATGACTGGCTCAACCACAATGACTTGTAGTGATGAAAATTGATTCAATCGTTTCCCGTGTGCTACCTATGAGTGGGCGATGATTTCGGCGTAAAACCAATGTATTGTGCCTGCCACTGATTCGATTCTTCAAAACGTTCGCCGACACGATTCTTGCCAGGGGAAAATGGTTGGCAGCAGCCTACATAGTAATAGGCCCCAAGCCCATGAGTTCTGGTCCCAAAATCCACACGTGACTGCCCCGCTACGTACTGTAGACACGACAGCGTTACGGATCCGTCTTTTAATATACTAGCGCATGCTAATTACTGAGTACGAAGTAATAGTATTAATACTGCTATGATGTAAGCGGGGCCCCCGATACTGATCTGATGGCTAATGATATCAAGATGCATCATCGTCCTACCTTTGCAACCCATGATACCTGGGACAATCTCCAGTAGTGAGAGAAATTGCCCTTGCCGGTCGAAATGGCATTCACGATGCACTGCCACTCGGGGCAGTTCTGCCCCGGTCATGCTGTGGATCAGCTCGAGGACATCATCCGTCACGCCATATCCGTCGGCTTCGAGACAATTGGTCTCACCGAGCACATGCCCCGCTACGAAGAGCAGGACCTGTACCCGGAAGAGGTGAATCCGTTCGATCTTCGTTCGGCAGTACCCATCGCTCATCTTGTCTCCTCTGTCACCTAGCTGGACGATCCCGAGGCCCAGCTCTCGGCCTTGCCTGTTCGGCACGAAGCGTACCTCGTCGAGGCCGAGCGTCTGCGAGCCAAGTACGCCGGTCAGATCCACATCCTCGTCGGCTTCGAGTCCGAGTTCATTCGTCCGAAGTGTGCCTCCCGCGTGCGTGCCCTCTTCGACGCCCCCCCCACGGTCGACTACTTCATCGGCTCCGTCCACCACGTGCACGGACTGCCCATCGACTATGACACCGTCCACTACGCGAGAGCCGTCGATGTCTCGGGTGGCAGCGAAGAATCTCTCTTTGAGGACTACTACGATTTGCAGTACGACATGCTGCGTGCCCTGAGGCCCCGCGTCGTTGGCCACTTCGATCTCATTCGCCTCCTCAGCAAATTCCCCTCTCGGGACGTGCGCCAGTGGAACGCCGTCTGGGAAAAGGTCAGGCGAAACCTCGCCCTTGTGAGGGAGCAAGGTGGCTGGATCGAATGCAACACCGCCGCGCTGAGGAAGGGCCTCGCCGAGCCATACCCGTGCCGCATCATTGCCGAGGTGCGCTATACTTGTCCACCTTTATTCACTTCGCCAGCGAGCAAAGTGCACGGCCGCGAAGCACCCGCTGACATTGACTGGCAGGAATGGCTCAAGATTGGCGGGAAATTCACCATGTCTGACGACAGTCATGGCATCGCTCATGTTGCCACCAATTACGCTCGGGGCATCGCATATCTCGAGAGTCTCGGCGTCGAGCATGTTTGGACTTTCCGGCGGAAAACACCGGCCGGCGTCGAGAGCTCCACCAAGGCCGTTCTTGAGGATACGCCCGTGTCGCTTGAAGACTTCAAACGGCATTTCAAGTAGGCCCCTGCATGTGAATCGCCATCATCGCATCGCGACATCTGTGTCAAATACTTTAGAGCATAGACGGACAACCCAGGATGTAGACGTAAACAACATAGATAGCCTCATGGGCAGATGGGTATCATGCAAAAATTACCTGAAGATCGGCGGGAGCCTCCAATCTGACGCTCCTAGAATAGAGAAAAAACCGCCGTCAAACCCAGTTCTGCACCAGGCCTGACACCTGTGGCCCAGTTGGTGTGAGGCTTGCGCGGCTCCTGCGTCCCGACAAACAAACAGAATGAATCCATACTCCAAGCGCAACTCCGGGAAGTGAAATGTCGCCTACATTTGTTTTGTGATCATTACCGGGTCCACCAACTACTTCCGTGGTGTTTCAGGTACATCCCATACAGAACCTGGCTTGTCGTCTACTTTGGTCACCAAGGAAGCCCCTGTGGAGGCGTCCGGCTCCAGCTTTGCCGTGGTATCTTCCTGTCGCGGTGCGAATGGAATTCCAGACGAGTAATGAAACAGACCGTTGTTTTTAGCGTATGGCACAACGACGCGAGCCTTCGCCGATGGCGTAGATTCATTTGGCGGCAGCCAATGCAGGGGCACCTCCTGCGCGATCGGGATCGGGTCCGGTCCCTCAGGCTGATACGAAACGAATAATTGGCTGCCGTCGCTGGCTGGAATGCCGATAATGGAGTCGATATCCTCCGACGGACCCGACGATCGCTGTTCACAAAACGTCGTCGTTCTGGGTGAACATGGTTCCCCCACGGGAATTCTAGATTCGCCCGAGATGGATGCTGCTTCCTGCGCACAGGGCGCCGCAAAGGCAGCATGCTGCATAGGTGCTTTCCCAGCCGATAACTTGGTCGGGCTATCCGAAATTACCATTGGCTTCCGCAGCATCGAGGGAGGGCCGCTTGGGTCGAGTCCGCCCATCTTAGGCGAATCCTTCTCGGCTTCAAGCTTTGCTCTTTCCCTTGCCTCCCTTTGCGACTTTGTTATCAAGTTAATTTTGATCTTCTTTATTCCCGTCGTCACCGCATCCAAAGTCGTGTCGGCATCGCTGGTAGCGGCGCCAGGTGCGGTCGCAGGCCCGTTCCTCGTCGCAGTAGGTGCCTTTCTAGGACTCCTTGCGTGAGACACGACTTCCTTGCGAGTTACCGCTGCTGACCGGGGCTTCTTGACCGTCGTCTTGCTCCCGCTTTGAGCTCTTGAGCTCGAGGCGGACGCTGGGCGGTTGGGATCGCTATCGCTTTCAGGCAGCGAAGCTGCCGTCTCTTCTCGTGCCAATTCGAGAGCAATGGAAGTTCCGCTGTACCCTTGGGACGACTGCGCCGCAAAAGGACGCGAAGGGGGACTATGCTTCGACGGCTACCTATCATATTAGTGCCTGCCGGAATGTTGATCTAGTCAGAAGAACGTACCTTCTCTGGAGAGGCAAACATGTCCATTTCTGCGTTCTTGCGTCTTGTTTTGATATTTCCATTGCCTTCTTCATTGACCGGCCCGGTTGCTTTTGCTCGTCGCTCCCGCAGGGCCATGCGCGACGTAGGCCTACTGCTCTGCTCGGCGGGTGGAGGGATTCCCATCAGGATTGAATGGCGGTCTCGTCTGGCTTTGGATGCCTCCGCATTCAGCTCCTCGGCTTTGCAGCTGTCGGTCTGTCGATCTGTGGGGATGAGAAGCTTGCACAGCTCCTGCGTCGCCACGACCCACGGCACATCCGGAGGCGTCGGCGACGTAGGTCTCTCGATGACTGTGAGGGTCGACACGCCGGACAAGGTGCGTCTCATTCGAGCGGGATCCGCAGCCTTCGCTGTTGCTGCCTGCGTGGGGGACGAGAACGTCGACAACGCACTTCGCGCTTTCCTAGGCGGCGACGGCGGCACGAATGGCTGTTCCAGCTTATCCAGCGCGGCACTTGACCACCACGAGCGGTCATACGAATGAACAGATGCCGGGGATTCGTCTGCTTCCGTTTGCACATCGGCCGCCGTCTGGCTTTCAACGAGACCGCTCAGGTGACTGAAGATTCCAGAAGACAAGGCTCTGTCGCTGTACCCACCTTCCAGGACGCTGATGACGCGCCCATCCACGTGCAAGCCCTCCTCTGCGGCGAGCTTGACCACATCTTGAGAGAGTCTAGCGTAAAATTCTGTCGGAACATTGACCTGGTGCCGCTGCATCCCGGCGCTCTCCCACTCGCTCGCGTCGAAGCCGGCGGAGAAGAAAATGGCGGCCTTGGCCGGTTGGTTCAGGGCCTTGAGTCTGTCAGCCTGGTTCCGCAGATAGACTCGGGTCTTTTCCAGGAGCATCTTGTATCTGGTCTCGTAGAGGACCCAAAAGTCTTTCTCGCTCTTCCACGAATGCAGGTGGACATTCCAGACCGACTGGCCATGGGCATTGTCGATGCAGAGGCTTGCATTCTTGACCTTTTCCTCATCACCCATCTCGCAGGGATAGGAGTTGATGTCATGCAGGCTGAAGTAGCCTATCGACGTCTTCTTCCACGCCGACGAGTTCTTGGCCGCTGCGGTAGCCCGGGCGTTGTGCTGCCAGGTGATCGCCTGAGATCCGTCGCCATGATGAAGGTCAAAGTCGATGATGGCTGCATGCGTAAGGCCGTGGGTAAGAATGCCGTGCATGATGCCGACGTGCACGTTATTCACCCAGCAGAATCCGGATGGTTGTGAGGCCGAACAATGATGTCCTGGCGGCCTTACACCAACGAAGGCCCTTCGAAATGGAGTGGTGAAAACGGTGTCGACTGCTTCGCAGACGGATCCCAGCGCGCCCTCAATGGCCTCGAGCGATTCTGAACACAGATACAGGTCGCCCTCGTGCAGCTTTTGGCCAGGGCCGTCATCGGAACCCCGGGTCCGCTTCAGTTCCTTACCGCCCATGGCGAGTTTCGATTCAGCCGAGAGACACATGTCCTTCAGCACGTTCATCCATTTCGTGCCATGGACATTCGTGACGGCGGGAGAAGTCAAGGGTAATCGGTTCGTCGTCTTGCGAATGCGAAATGGTACGCTCGGCAGGGAGCCAACGTCTCTTGTCGGCTGAATCGGAAATGGGCCTTCGCTGTGGCGACCGCCCAGGCGCACATATGCCATCGATATTCCCATCACGCAAGCCTTGATTCTCTCGGGCCGTTCGACGATGGTGCTGAGAGCGTTGCGCGAGGTCCGTGGCCGGGAGAACCGGTGGCCATAGACGGCATCGTTGAGTATGACGATGGTTTTCGTATGGCGCGTTGGCGTCGGCCCATGATGGACTTCCAGCTCAGACTTAAAGTAATCCCTGGCGACCGAGTTTGCCGTCACAGCCGGCTTCTCCTCTTTCTGGGGTGGCTTGCCCAATTGAGAGGAACTCGAGGAGGGGGACCAAACGTTGGCCAAGCTGGAGCGACGCGATGCGGGCCGTGCCGTGCCAACACTGCTGGTTGACTGCAAGGAGCTCGTGGACGTCTTGCGCAGCAGGGGAGGCGATGCAACATGGGGCGTGACTCGAGAAAGTTGGGCACTTGACGGACTTTGGGGTGGCTGTTCAGGGCATGCCGAGGTCGAGGCCGAGGAGCGGCGAGAGGATGGATGCAGTGGCACGGACGCGGGTTTCGGTCGTGGTGATTTGTTGACGGAGGGTTGGTTTGTCAGCGACAGCTGGCTGAGCGACTGAGTGAGGCCGTCGTCATCGGGGGTGGCGTTCGTAGTTGACAGCCGCCGTGAGGCGCCCAAGGGTAACGACATTCCGATTCCGAAGCAGCTGTCAGTGACATGAGAAACACGCCGGCAAAACGTAAGGCCAAGCACTGAGGAGAGAAGAGATTCAAACGAGGGTGTCACGAGTCTCGCAAGTGGGAGGGACGACAAGACTTGTTGGTGTTTGTTTTCCTATTGTGTATACTTATTATGCAGTACTCTCTGCTTGAACGGTCGATTTAAGCGTCAATGGAAGGGTCGT
The DNA here is from genome assembly GCF_001625195.1 of Drechmeria coniospora. Taxonomy (NCBI): domain Eukaryota; kingdom Fungi; phylum Ascomycota; class Sordariomycetes; order Hypocreales; family Ophiocordycipitaceae; genus Drechmeria; species Drechmeria coniospora. The sequence continues at coordinate 9,614,855 of NC_054389.1, read as the reverse complement.
GAGTCGCGTTCCGCCACGCCATCACGTGACGGTATCCATTCTGGTTGACACAGAATCATTCGAGTACACCTAAGCAGAGAGACTGTATACAGAGGTACCTCGTATAATAACATCGGAGCCGCGACTGTCAAGGCAAGTACCGTAAGTGCACTGTACCGTACTCTTACAATGTGCTCTTTCCCATTGATTATGGACTCTGAAGGATGTCGTTTTTGTATTCCGTAAGGAGCAATTAAAAGTACTTACAATTACGCATTTAAGTAAGTACTGTAAGTGCGTACAAGTACTTACTCCGTACTTGTGAGTACCGTACATGTATTAATACATCTGCATATGGACAGGGGTCTGCGGACAGATGCATTGTAATAATACCTGCTGTTATTACTACAACACTTGTGCTCTGTACTCCGTACTCCGTATACATAAGTAAAAGTATTACTTGCAGATTATTCTGGGGAAAGTACTACGCACGTACAACGTGCTTGTAGGTATATTCCGTACACCTGCAAGTTTGGAGTACTCGTGCAAACGAACTAAGTACCTAAGGTACCTACTTACATGCCATGTAGGTGAACAGGTGTCGTTAAGTCTGCAGTGTAAGAACAACTACGGAGTATACGCAAGAACGAAAGTATCTCGTCACTGCTACAGTCCGGAGCACTCTAGGTACTCTACAAGTGCTTATACTTATACGCCATAGTGCTTCGTACACATGCTAGTAAGAGCAAGGTAAGTTTTAGGCGTTCAGTTCCGTACATTTCCTACGGCTTGGGTCGTGGGACAATCAGGCGTACAGGCATTTTTGTCGTTCACTTCACCCCTCCACTACCCCGCTATCGATATGAAGGGCAGAGAGCCGCTACGTTGGGCCAAATTGTGGTTTTACACGTGGATTGACCCAAAATGCAAGAGCTACGTCATGTCGGCTCAATGCAGGCTCTGGCTTGAGCCATTACCTGTCTCTGAGGTACTGACGGATATCGTAGTATTGTCCGATAGATAGTTCATAAACAAGAATAGTTGTACGGAGCATAGAGCCATCGATGGTGATTGAGTGTTCGCAACAATGTGAATACATTGCCGTATGACAGTTTGTCTTTTTCTTTATCTTCCCCGACCCCCTTGCAACGGGGCCGAACTCGGGTTGACATTGATATGCTATGAACATCGGGGGCTTAAAGGACCTGGTAGAGCAACATGCTACAGCTGCATTCGAAACAGCGTGCATCATAGAAATCTGAGTCATCGACTTCCTGGCTCGCCCAGGCTGACTGCCTGCTTCACTTGGCTGCGGGATTCACCGCTTCCCCTCCCATCTATGAGACGAACTGTACAGCTATGCTTGACGGTGACAGGCACGCTTCACTGTGCACCCCCAGTCTGGACTGGTATTGTGAACGGTCCTGTACATGTAGGGATACATGTAGCTACAACTGGAAGCTTATTGCGTTTCTTTTGTACTGCGCCAACACCTGTTGTACGAGTGCTCCGTTCATGTACATGTGCATGCACGTACTTGTCTTCGTTGACGGTAACTAACAGCCTCGGAAGTGCCGCCAGTGTTCCCTTCAACAGAAGGATCCACCTCGCTCCGTATGAATACTCCGACTTCTGTCTTCAGCTGCTCGCTTTCACCGACCACCCCAGTTCAAGAGATCAAGACACGCCAGACATCCATCACAATTCATCACATATACCGTCGTCGTCGCTCCTCGGACATGGTACATTTGGGGAACAAACGAGGAATAAGGTATCTTGACAAGTACATGCACGATAATTGTCGCATGCGAGAAGGCGATTCGAGACGTCGGGAACGGAAAGCAGACAGCATCTTCCAGTGCTTGCTGTGTATTGCCCCCCCCCCCCCGGCTTCCCAAAAAAGAAAACCCTTGCGAGTGGTGGATTGTACACAGCAAGCCTCGACCAGCATCAATTGTTCTCATCCACACTTTCGTGCTAGGTACGCCGTACTCAGCAATATACATACGGTTTTTGCTCCGTGGTCCGGAGTGCAGCAGGTATTATTACCCGGAAACAGCAAAGGGAAAAAAGGAACAACCCAGGCACTACTGACCCAAACACATTCAGTGCCTGACGCCCGACGTCCCGTCCCTTCACTCAGCCGCACGACGCGGCGGCGGCAATCGTTGAGGGGATTGGACGAAAATGCATATGTCACCCACAGACCAATACCCTGGCCCGCGCCTCGAAAATGCCACCTCGTCGCTGTCCTGTTCTCCTATTCCTTGCAATAACCGATAGAGATGGCACAGAGAGGCTAGTGTAGGAGTGCCGGCACGAGTGCTGCGAGGCAGGTACGGCGTATTATTATACCCCCGCTTCCATGGCAGGCCTGCCATGGCCAGCCAGCATCAGTACTAGATGGTGTGTGGCCGGCTGGGTGATCGACTGGGTGACTTGGGATAAAGTGCCAGCGCCCTCCTGAGGCTTCTGCCATCCAAGAATCGCAGGCCCAAACGAGTAGGCGAAGCGGGACAGAGAGCGGCAAGAAGCATCCGACAAGATGAAGTGGTACTCGCTCGTCGCCGCCATCGCCGCCGTGACCACCGCTCAGGAGCCGCCGCTGCTGCCCATCAACCACCTCGCCATCCGTGCCGCCGCCGACTTCAACCCAACCGATAGCGCCTCCGAGGCTTGCTTTACCGCCGTCTCCAAGGTCCGAGAATGCGTGAGCCTGGTCGGCGATGTAGAGATCATCACGGCAGCTTCGAGCATCCTCGAATGCGCCTGCTGCCTCACTGGCAGTCAGCGTCCCACGCCCATGGCCGACGCCTACTCGTCCTGCTCCGACTACCTGTCGTCCAGGGCTCCCTTGCTGACCTCTGCATATCCTCGTGCGTGCCTCTGCTCCTTCTCCTCTGCCATGCTGCCGCTTCTAATCCGGAGTGCCAGCGTACGGTGACCTCTATTCGATCTGCAAAAAGAGCGCCGCGTGCGGCAAGGGGATGACGGCGACGAGAACGCCGATGGTGACAGGAACAGCTACCCCTAGGAGGGAAGTTACCACCATCTTTTCGTTACCTCTGGGCACCCACACCGAGTCCATCGGTCCTCTGATACCCGCCTGCTCCTCCATGTTTGGTTTTTACGTCTCTTGCGCCGAGCACGTCTCAAACTTCGACAACCTGCCATACGGCGAACAGGCACCTTGCTACTGGTCCGTCATGGCGCTGTCATAATCTCGAAGGAAGAGTGAATCGGCTAAGTCGAACAGCTGCGTCGTGAATCGGGGCGCCACCATCTGGACCGACGAACTTGACAAGCACGCACAGACTTGTCGCAACTGGGCCTCGTCTGGTGCCCCTACCATCATCTACGAAGGTGTGTCTCATGCCGCTACTCGACCGCCATCGTGCAGTATTCCGCCTCGCTGACACGCCCCAGTTGCCTCCACATTTGCTTCCTTCTGTAAAACCTTCAGCAACGCCTGCGTTTCCCCCACTCGCACATCTGCCGTGACCATGGCGACCTTGACGGACGTCATGAATATGGGCGGCACTGGCAGGGTGCAATCTGTCCCAACCTCGGCCTCGACTTCGCGTTCCGCTGCTGCCTCGAACTTACGCTTGAGCCCTGCTGCGGGCTCTGCTGCGGGCTCTGCTGCCCTTGCCGTCGCCCTTGCCGCTGCTGTTTTTTGAAGTGAGCATGAATACCTGCCGCCCAATCCACGGTACGGACACGCTTTGTACCTGGTGGGCGTACTGTCCACACTGAATAGCGAGCACATAGCACGGATGGGGAGCCCGGTTCCATCTATTGAATGCGCCATCATGCCTTTATCTATTCTATCGTTAAGTCAACGCCGACGCTCTGCAATGCTCCCACCGCCCATGCCGGATACTCCGTTTTGCTCGCGTACAAGCCCGCAAAAAACTCTCGAATGTACGCCGGGAACCGATCTTCAATGATGGCCTGCCGCACTTCCTTCATCAGGTTGAGCTGGTACCACACGTTGTGTATCGTAAGCAGATGTGCCGCTACCGTCTCCTTGCAAGCGTTGTGGTTCACGTACGCCCGCGTGATGCCCATGCCCCCCTCCTCCCCGCTAGACTTGCAGCACGCGCAGCCGCACCCCGACTCGATCGGCCCAAAGTCGTTTGCGTATTTCGCGTTTCGGATGTTCAAGACGCCCGCTTTCGTGATGGCGTTGCCGAACCGCGCCGTCCGCGTCGGCCACACGCAGTCGAACATGTCGGCCCCGAGCGCCACGCTGACGACGAGATCCTCGGGATACCCAATCCCCATCACGTAGCGCGGCTTCAGATCCGGCAGAAGTTCCGTGCACGCCGCCACGACACGACAGTAGTCCACCTTGGCTTCGCCGCCGCTCAAGCCGCCGATGGCGATGCCCGGCGTGTTGCGCGCCAGCATCTCCCGCGTGCACTCCCGCCGCATCTCGAGGTCGAGGCCGCCCTGGATGATGCAAAATAAATTTTGACGCGTGGGGTTCTTGTGTGCCGCGATGCATCGGTCCAGCCACCGCACGCTCCTCTCCATGGCCTCGCGCATCCGTGCCTTGTCGGGCGACGTCGTGACCAGCACGTCGTCGAGTTGCATGATGATGTCGCTCCCAATCGTGTTCTGGAGGGAGATGGAGTGCTCCGGCGTGAGGAGCATAGGCGACCCGTCATGAGGACTGAGGAAGCGCACGCCCTCTTCTGTGATCTTCGCAAGCTTGAGCAAGCTGACCATCTGAAAGCTGTGCCCCCGTTAGACCCCTGCGCTTTCCACGACTGTCGCACGACTTACCCTCCGCTATCCGTCAGTATGTTGTGATTCCAGCCCTGAAACTTATGCGCTCCGCCTATCACGTCGAGTACTTCCTGACCGGGCTTGAGACCCAGGTGATACGTGTTGTTCAAGCATAACCGGCAACCCGTCTCCTCGAGCTGCTGAGGAGTAAGTCCTTTCAACGACGCCTGAGTCGCCACTGGCATGAACATGGGAAGTTGGACGGGCCCATGAGGCAGTGTCAGGTTGGATGCTCGGGCGCGAGTGGTCTGATGAGCGATGTTGAATTAGTGACAGAGACGGAGAGTGACGAACGGTTTTGATCCAGGAGACATGAGCGAGTCGACTCACCGAGCAGCGAGCGATGAGCTCAAACGTGAGAGCGGGAGAGGAGGAAATGTTGGCAGCCATTTTCCCGAACCCCAGCATTCTCCCACTATATAGCTATGCAGAAATTATGTATCACCTTTCCTGCAGTAAGGCAGTCCCCGCGAGACCGACCTTGGGTTTCACCAAACAGGAAACTGTGAACACAAATCTGGAGAGGCTAAGAATGTCAGTGAAGGAGGTTATGATAATACTGATTACTTGAACATCATGTCAGGTCCCTGAATGGAAATTTTAGTGGGACCGCTATAATGCAAGCAATAAGTACAAGTTAGTACATGCACTTTTACTTAAGGACTTACTTACATGTACTTCAAGGCTTCGCATGTCACTTTGCAGTACTTACTGCAGGTACTTACATACATGTGCTTACGGAGTATGGAGTACAAGTAATAATGTACTTATTACTTGTTTAGTAAGTACTCCATACTCCGGAGTACTCTACGGAGTACAATTATTATTATTAAGTATACTCCGTAAGTACGGAGTACGGAGTACTTAGAGTATTACTGTACAAAACCATGCAGAACTCAGTTAGCACTATTATTACCCAGGAGCCGTCGGCTCAATACCGGCTGATCTGAGCTCCGAGATGGACCTCCCAACTTGTTCATCTCCCAAAATTTCCTCGCCAGACATACCTGCTACCCTCGGCTCCCCAGCAGCTCCCGCAACGACATTTCTTTAAGCATTGTGCCCTCAGAAAGCTTGCAAGCTTCCGCACGCACAATGGGCGGCCGTGCCGTGTCGCCCGGAGCGGCCCTGCTGAGGACATCGCGCATGTTCTCCATGCCCAAACCACTACCCGAACCACAATCCACCAACCTCCATTTCGGTGATCACAGGTCCAACACCATGACGAAACAATACCCGCAGTACCAATCGATTACCTCGCCGCTTTCGTCGCGCGAAAAGGGCGATTGGGGGTACAAGCGACCCTTCCCCCTCAAGTCGACTATGGCCACGTCGACACCCCTGATTCGGATCAAGCAAGTCGACACCATCGAGCATGTGACGGACTTCGCTTCCGCCGCCGATCACTCCTTGTCCCTGGAAAAGTTCCAGGAGCTGCGTGTGGCTCTCTCCGTTCCGAAAAGCAGCGACCGAAGGAACTCGAGATCCGATCTGTGGTACAAGTCCGTCTTCGAGGAGGACATGGATTTTACCAACCTTCAGCGAGGAGTCCCTGGCGACGATCGGCGGTGGAAGTTCCAAGGCCCCTGGCTGGCCCGGATGACGGAGGGCGATTTTATGGAATATCTCAACAAAAAGGTTCGGCCGAAGCGCACCCGATTTCGTGTCCTTCTCAAAGATAGACTTGCCCAAGACATCACGACGCGTCAGAACAGCATAGCTCTCGAGCAGGGAAAGCCGACGCCGCCCGCGGTAGAGGCCAAAGACATTACCGAAGAGCAGTTTACCGACTACCTTCGGTCACTGCGAAACGATCGCGTCACCCTGTACTCTCTCGTCTCCAAGTTTCTGGATCTGGCGCCGCTCGGTCAACCCGTCGGCTTCATCCAGTCCTTCTGGTCGAAGCAGGACACTGCCGCGCCAGAGAGCCCTTACGGGAAGTCTGGCCCGCCGCCCAGCCACCCGTCGGCAGGCATCAGCTACCTGCGGACGAGCTCCTTTATGGAGAACCACCCAGTCTACGGACCACAGGCCAAACGGACGCCCGCACTGGCTAGGGTCGTCTATCCTCGGCTCGGTCCCTCTCCTGCCAAGCTTGGCGTAGGAGGCTTCGTTGCGGACGCGCCGCCTGGCGACAATGAGTTCAACATTCGACATGGACGGGGCCGCACAGCGGCGAACAAGACCATGCTCAACGGTATCATGCACTTGGACACGCAAACCTTTGGCGGCGCGAAGGCCTACGTCGAGCCGCAAACGGCCAGCGTCGACCCGAGCGGAAAGGTTGTCCTGCAGCTCCGGGAAACTTACCCAGAAGCGCAGGTCATTGCAAAGGAAAACAAGGGCATTTCCCACATTTACCACGACGGTGCGACGAAGCGAGTCGTAGCACCTAAGAAATCCGCGCAACAGGCGGCCAACGAGGCTGGCAAGTGGCGGATGGAGCGAGTATCCGACGAGATTCTGGATGCAAAGGAAGACGAGACTAGACTTTAACAACTACATGTACAGTATATTTGCAACCTGTATCAAGACCAGCTTTGCCGTGTCTAGGTCTGTGTGCTTCAATATCTCCATGTATATACCTAGGTAAACATGCAAGTAGGTGTACTTCAGCGTACTAGTAGTTGTTCTGTAAGTGCGGAGTATTACGGATCAATAAGACTTGTACTCTGTAAGAACTCGAACATTCCGAGTATGGCACCCGAATTTGCACTAGCTTCACTCGCCAACTCATCGCTGTATCTCATCCTAATAATATGAAGTAATACTTAATGTACTACGGAGTACGGATACTAACGCCATTATTACTGTACCGTACCGTATTGGCTACGTTGGGGCCCACTTCATTCGACATTAGTCACCTGATCTATCCCGTGACATGGTTTTTGCGAAGCCCTAAGAGTACCCCACTGGTCTGCAAACCACCAATTTTCTGGATGGTTTGGATCCCGATCGACGGCTTGTAATCTACCACCCACGACAAACACCAGCCAATACCGCCACAATGGGTCGCGTTCGCACCAAGACAGTCAAGAAGTCCGCCAAGGTCATCATTGAGCGGTACTATCCCCGCCTGACCCTCGACTTCGAGACCAACAAGCGCATCTGCGATGAGATTGCCATCATTGCCTCCAAGCGCCTGCGCAACAAGGTTAGCAATGCAATGTCCCGAAATTCATGAGATTATTGAGTCCTCGACGCCCAAGAGGGGACGTACATGGCCGTTCGTGCGGTTGGCTAACTTATCCGACTTCAGATTGCCGGCTACACCACCCATCTGATGAAGCGCATTCAGCGTGGTCCCGTCCGTGGTATTTCCTTCAAGCTTCAGGAAGAGGAGCGTGAGCGTAAGGACCAGTACGTCCCCGAGGTTTCCGCTCTCGACTTCACCCAGACGTCGGAGAACGGCCAGCTGGATGTGGACGGCGAGACCAAGGACTTGCTCAAGCACCTCGGCGTATGTTGCCCCAGTCGACCCCCGTGGCCGACTTGACCGTTGGCTAACTGAACCCTTTAGTTCGATTCTATCCCCGTCAACGTCGTGGCTGTTTCTCAGACCCAGATCCCCGAGCGCGGTGCCCGGAGGTTCGGCGATCGTCGTCGCGACTAAAAAATTGGTTACGTGTGGGCTCTTGGGTTTCTGGCATTTTACGCGGTTTCTGCTGCTTGGCGTCTCTGGACGGTAGTGAGTGCTTAGATCTCAAAGAAAGATCTTCTTCCCCACAAGGTGTCGCCGATTCTCTGCTTGTCCAGAGATGACGCTTGATTGCCAATACCCCTCGAGACTTTGCGCGGTGAATGTTGTTGTTGATCGATTACATACGCCAGCCGATGATGCTCTGTCGATTTCCAAAGGCCATCATTGCCAAGTTTGCCCCACGACCAAATGCAGTTGTCGTCCATTATACCAAACGGGATCTACGTTCCCCTGGATATATTTTATTGTACACTGAACTACCGTCCTGTCAACGCCATATCCCTATCCTTTTGAACCCGTAGCATCGTACTGTGAATGGCCGATGTGTAGACCTATGCTTGCGAATCTGGCTTGGGCCGGAATGGCAACTGGCTCAGGTGTCCTTCCACCAGGAGGTGGCCAAACTGGCTGTCGTTCGTTGCCGGCGGAACGGCTGCCGCCTGCGTTTCCCGTTCTTCAAGGATAACCTTGACCCTGTCCGAGCCAGGCATAGCAATGCTCTCGCCGCGCTCAATAGCTAAGGCCTCGGCAGCCCGGAAGGAGTTGCGATGGTCCTCGAGGTTCACATGGCCGAGGGCTCGAGTGGCCTGGTCAACGGCTGTTTCCCTGTCGTCGACGTCATCGTACAACTCGATTTGAATGTCGGCAATACCCGCTCTCTCATACGCAGCCGTCTCGTTTAGCTGCACTTGGACAAACATGGCGCGACGGGCGCACTTGTCTGAGCACCACATCTCGACATCCTTTCGCTTGCGAATCTGACCCCCGCGCAGGGTCCACTCGCCGCCGGGACCGGTGTCGCGATGGGGTTCCGGGCAAAGGGTGTAACCGCACAGACCATTGACGTTACGCTCGATGAGCAAGTCGCTGTAGTCGGAGGGCTGGAAGAGGCGAACGAGGCGCTTGAAGCTGGCCGCGTCCGAAGATGCGGGCGTCTCTGCGGAATAAGCGGCGGAGCGAATGAGAGGATACTCGGAGAGCAGTATGAGGTTGTCGAGGATCTCTTCCTGAATGACTTTTCTATGCTGGAGCAGCTGGGCATGCCTGACGGCAACCTCGCGTGCTTCGACGGCCGACGGCTTCGACCTGCCAGGAGGGTTAAGGGTAGCTGGAATTTCAAAGTCCATAAGGCTGCTTGTCGTCGTCTGTTCTTGGATGCAGGTTTCCTTGTCGAAGTGTCTCCTTTCTACAGATTGGAAGTGGCGCGAGTTCTAGGGTTTTGTATGAAGGAGACCATGCTGTCGTAGTCGTGGTTGAAGTTTGTGTGATGAACTGGAAGGAGATGGTAGGCTGGCAGTTGCCCCGCTAAATCGAAGCTGTCGGCTGCCTGCGAAAGGTCAGTGACGGAGGGGCAGCCATCGCTTGAACGAGGGTGACTATGGATGATTAGCTAAGCAGAAGTTGATGGTACCCCCACATGACACTGCTTCACCGTTCGGCTTCCGCGGTAAACCACTTGAAGTACCTGCAGTAATAAGTAGTAACTGCAGTACTCCGTACTTACAACGTACTAGGTAATTAGGTACTTAAGCACATTAAGCTTGCCTGCCACTGAGCGGAGCACTGGGACAGTACTGTACTAGTAGGTACAATACATGTGCCACAGGGGCTGTACCTCAGGTTCGTCAAGACGGGTAGGTGATCGTGCGTGTATCGTTTGAGAGGCTCCATGGTCTCAACAGCATGTGCAGTAAAACGTTGGAAGGTTCATGCAGTCTCCGGTTCGTCTTAAAGGATTAATGGCGCACAGTTTCGAACATGTCGTGCATACGGAACTTGCTTGATTCGATCCCGAACAATTCCGATACTCATTCCCAGCTGGAAGTACTCCGTAGACCTCTCTCAATGCCTGAATTGAATTAGTGCTCAAGGTGTGGCCGTCCTCGGCAGTGGGCACCTCAGGCTGCCATCATTCGCTGGCCTCTGGCTCTGGACCAGAGCCGCTCTCCTCGTCATCGCCTCCACTGACGTCGAGAACGGTTACCTCCACTGGCAACCCGCACCTCCTCGACACGCAGCTGTCCAGCTTACGAGTATTCACCACTTTCGGCCACTTCGCCAGTTGCTCCATTTTACCACCCCCCCCCCCCCCCCTCTCCTCCCAAGGGGCCGTTTATCTGCTCGTGAGTCTATCATTCCTTCATCATCGCTGCTTTATCATCCAGTCTTCATTTGGGCACAATAAACACGCATCCCGCGCGGTAACCCCAGCCAGCCGTTGTACCCGTTCTCCTGCATCTTCTGCCCCCGCTTCCTCCAGGCTGACGAAGCCCTCTACATTCCGCAGCAGTTCCTTTCCCCTCGCCTCGCTACTGCATCTCGCCCCACCACATAACCCATACACCGCATAATATCACGACGACTCTTCACCCGGCGGACCACGCAAAGACCTCGAACATCTTGTCGCGGCCAGACGTGTCCCAGGCCGTCAGCCCGTCGCCCGCCTGCCCGTCGCCAACCCATCACCAACCACCCGACACGTCACCATGACGGCGCCGTTCAAGGTCAGGGCCATCTACGAATACTCGTCGCCGCACGAGGACGACCTCAACTTCCCCATCGGCCAGGTCATCACCGTCACCGAAGAGGAGGATGATGACTGGTACAGCGGCGAGTATGTCGACGACAGCGGCACCCAGCATGACGGCATCTTCCCTCGCAACTTCGTCGAGAAGTTCGAGCCCACCGCGCCACCCCGGCCAACAAGAACTCGGTCCAAGAAGGAACCTGAGAGAGCGGAGGAGGAAATAATGTCGCCGCCGTCTCCTGTCCCGGCTCCAGCTCCGGCACCTCCGGTACCTGAGGTTCCGTCCCCTGCGAAGGAGGTGGAGGCTGAGATGGAAGAGATCGACCAGCCGACGCAGAAAACCGTTGCCGATCGTCCGCTACCCCCCGTTCTGCCACCTGCCGCCTCTCAAGTCACGCCGTCGCCGCCGGCTGCCAAACCGAAGGAGGCCCACGCCGCTGACGCCACCTCGTCGTCGACTCCCAAGGCAAAGCCTTCGGCCCCGCCCCCGGTCACGGAGAAGTCGGCATCATTCAGAGACCGCATCGCGGCATTCAACAAGCCTGCCGCACCTCCGGTAGCCCCATTCAAGCCAGGCGGTACCACTGGCTTCATCAAGAAGCCCTTTGTTGCCCCCCCGCCGAGCCGAAATGCCTACGTCCCTCCGCCGAAGGAAACCCACGCTACGTCGGCATACCGACGGGACGAAGACCCCGAGATCAAGGAAAGAGAGGCTGAGAATCTTGAACACGCCGAGAGGGCAGGACTGGTACCTACCGAAGATCAGTCGGCGGGTGAAGGTGAGGATCAGCCAAAGCCGACGAGCCTCAAGGAGCGCATCGCCCTGCTTCAGAAGCAGCAGATGGAACAGGCGCAGCGCCACGCGGAGGCTGCCACGAAGAAAGAGAAGCCCAAGAAGCCGGCTCCGATGAAACGCGTCGACACGCATTCGAGCGAAGCTGCCGGCGATGTTGCCGATGCCCTCCCGTCACCCACCATGGAGCGCACCGAGACTTCCGAGACGGTGAGAACGTCTACGGACGAGGCGCGCCATGCGCGAGGCCCTCTCCCTCTCCGACACAAGTCGTACAGGGCCCATCCCGAATCCGTTCCCGACGGCAATGAAGCGGATATGTCTGGGGCAGGTGACACTACCGAAGGACAGTACGACACGGAAGATCGCGATGACGGTGATGAATTGGCGCGAAGAACTATACGTACCTCCTCTCCTGCGAAGCAACGGGAGGAAGAAGTAGAGGGTCAGGAGGAGGACCAGGAAGAGGAGGAGGAGGAGGAAGAGGAGGAAGTTGATCCGGAGGTCAGACGAAAGGCAGAGCTGCGAGCTAGGATGGCCAAGATGAGCGGGGGCATGGGTTTCCACGGCATGTTTGGCGCCCCCTCTCCTCTCGGTCCTCCTCCACCAAAGAAGAAGGCAACCAAGGAGGCTGCCTCTAGCAACGATGCCGAACCAACAAGTCCCGTTTCTCGTCCTGCACCTCCGATTCCGACGCCCATGGCCATGGGTCTTCCGGGTATGGGACCCAGGGGATTGGAAGCTCAAGGATCCGACAATATTGCTCTCTCCCCAGCAGCTGGGCCTCCGGTGGTGCCTTCGTCCTCGGGCCCGGAAGAGGGTTCAGAGAATGACGATGACTCGACGACACCGGCATTGGCGTCCGAGCCGAAAGGCATGCCGAGACAGCAGGCCACCAAAGCCGATGCTGATCTCGTAGAACCCCGACGCGAATCCGCCGCACCACCTCTCCCTGGTGGCTGGCCTACGCCTCCACCCGTCCCGTCGGAAGGTAAGTCAATGTTCGCGTCGCCATCGTTCTTTGCTGAACCAGTTGCGACTCTAGCTCGCCCCCCTCCCCCACCTCCGCCTGCAGAGTTGCATCCTGCTTCAGACGGATCCGAGTCGGATGATGAACTCTCTGGAACAGCCGGAGCCCGAGATAGGAGCAGCGCCACCTTTAGCTCCGCCACGCGATCCCCGCCGATGGCACCCCATCCCTCGTCACCGGGCTTGCCGGGAAGGTCGCCATCGTCACCTCACCCGGATGAGTCGTCCGCATCGTCGCCCCCCTCGGCCAACAGGCGGAACAGCAGGCATCCGCCTCCGATTCCTGGGGCGACCCCTGTTCCACCCCCGGCCCAGAGCCGGCCTGTTCCACCTCCACCCCCCCGCCGGCAGTCAACTGCCGATGCGCCTATGGCCCCGCCGGTGCCCACTCGACCTCCGCTGGCGGACGAGGATGAGGAAGAAGAGATAACGGAGTACGAGGGCGACTACGATACCGACATCGCGTCCTCAGTCCCCCATAAGGACGCGCTCAAGTCCCACGCTCGGGAAGCCAGCCTCCTGGACGACGGTACGCTGCACTCGCCAGTGGCCGAAGCACCCCCGAATCAGCCACCTCCGGTTCCCTCGGCCATGGCGCCGCGAGCTGTGCCTCCCCCGATTCCATCGCAACCGCCGCCAGAGAGCGGCAGAAGGGGGCCGAAAGATGCCCCTCGAGCGGCGCCCCCACCGCCCCCCCCTCCGCCGACCAAGGAAGCGCCTACGCACGCTGGCGACGACGATGGCGCCAACTGGCCGCTGTCCGTTTCCATTCCGGCGGGGACTAGCCACGAGCATAAAGCGTCCGGCATGGAGGAGGAGGGCTACACGGCCGGTGTGTCCGCGGCACTGTCACCGCTAGGCCCCAAGGCGGCGGCCGGGACCCCCCGCGGGCGTCAGCAGAAACAATCGATGGATGTGCCGCGGACGAGCACGAGCAATCGACGGTCGGCTGACTTGCTTCGGCCTTCGATGGAATCCGGTTTCATCGCGAACGACGTCGACCTCGCCGTCCAGAGCGAGTGGTGGAAGCAGCCGAACCAGGTGCCGCCCGCTCTGCAGGGGCGAAAAGACATACGGGTCGAGAGCGAAGAGTCGACGACGACGAACCAGGGGGCAAAAGCGGTCGTATCGCTCGAGTTCTTCATACTGTTCCAGGACTACTCGCAGACGATCATCACCGTCCGCTACGACCCTTACAACACAGCCGACGTCGAGGTTGAGCAGCGGCACGAGCCTCCACCGCGAGCGCTGCGGCAGGACCAGATGGAAGAGTACCACGACCGTTTCGGGCGGCAAATCTCGCAGTTGGCGTCAGCCAAGAAGGACACCGTCGTAGCCGACGGGACACCTCAGGGTCTCGTGCTGGAGCTTCTCCGGCCACATGGGGATGCCCTATGGCCGGTGGGGACACGGTCGTACGGGGCACTGGTGTACGCCAACATGGCCAACGCGTCGACGCAGCAGCACGATGTGATCCGGCCCGGCGACATCATCACGATCCGTAACGCGAAGTTCCAGGGCAAGCACGGGCCGATGCACGCGAAGTACTCGGCCGAGGTCGGCAAGCCAGACCACGTGGCGATCGTGGCGGAATGGGACGGGACGAAGAAGAAGGTGCGGGCCTGGGAGCAGGGGCGAGAGAGCAAGAAGGTGAAGATGGAGAGCTTCAAGCTGGACGATCTACGAAGTGGCGAGGTCAAGATCTGGCGGGTCGTGCCGCGGAGCTGGATAGGGTGGAACAGCCAGCCCTAGTGGAGCCGGCGGACTCGGGACGCATTTCGGGGATGCAGGTCGAGGGGCTGGGTGGCAGGCTCTGGCGCGTAATGAGGGGTTTGTGGATGTTTGGTCGATGGCGGCGTTGCCATGTGCGACGGAGTGTCTCATAGCATAGTTGCGTTACTGTAAACGGTCGTTATATGATCTACGTTTCATGCTTCACGATCAGGCGCGGCTCGATGGGCCGCTGAAAGGATCGTCCAGAAGCCAAAAGCGAGGTTGACGAGGGTCGTCAAGTTGGGCAAAAGCTCGCGGAGCAAGAGGGTGTGCCGGGGTGTGCCGGCGGGGCAAGACACTGGATTTGGTCAGCTTGGCTTTTCGGAGGAGAAGGGGCTGCGTGGTCGGGCGAAGACACGACGACTGGAGGACGTCAGCCTAGCAGAACCCTGGGATTTGTATGGAGAATATTCGCTGCTGGATGTCGCCAATGCCCTTGTGACGAAGGGGCGGCCCTAGGTAGGTCAGTTGGTGCCCGACGACGGCCGGGGTGCGGAAGGGGACGAAGCTGTCGGCTGTCGAGAGCTTGACAGCCTTCCGTACACCCCATCAGCCATCCTACATACATTGGTGGCTTGCCTTGCAACAGCAGAAGAGGCGTCGGCGAAACAATGCCTGCAGGTGTGGTTAGAGAACAGAAGGGAACAGGAGGATGGGGAGGAAAGGATAGGATGGTGTTGGCAGATGCATGACTGCCCTGTGCCGCTGCGGTAGCGGCGGACGTAGACGTTGGGGACGATTCGAGCCACTGACCACCAGTGGCAGCAGTCATGGATACGAATACACATACAGCACGAAATGAAGTACGCTAGGATACTCGAAGTAGATGAGGCCGATTCTGATTATAACAGGCATATCCTCTAGGCACCAAAGGCCGAGAGAAGGTAACAAACAACACGACGGAGCCGCGGCAGCAACGAAACGACAGCCTACCGTCACTTTGAAAGGCTGTAGGAAGGTCAGGCTGAAGGAAATGATAGACCATGAATGACCTCTGGTTGCAGGTATATGGACAAAATAGCCCTGGCAAAGCACTGGCCTGGAAATGCATGAGGAGGACTGGACAGGATGGAGGGAGATGGGAGGGGCAAGGAACCAAGCGGCGGGTATGGCGGCGTGCGAATGGGCGACTGACACGCCGACAAGCTGGCAGCGATTCTCGCTGGAAAGGTCGAGATATGAAGCACGGAGTAGTAACATGTTGGTAGATGTACACGTGTGTATTCGAGGCTGGCATGAAGTGCGAGTATGGGAACAGGGTGTGGGTGTTGACTCTGTGCAGTGTACTCCGTACGTGCGGTACGTAACGTCACCTTCGGTGCGCCAGGATTCAGTTGCTGTATATACATTCTACGTACTTAGGCACGGAGTACTCTGTATTACTTGGTAGGTTCGGGCACTAACCTAGCAGGCAGTAGTCAGCAGTAACGAGTCGTTCGGTTGGTCAGCCAGCCAGCGGTGCATGGCTGGCAATCGATGCTGCTATTACTCGGTAAATACTAGGCAAAAGGAAACGCGCGTGTCTCCCGGGCCTGCTTGAGATGCCGAGAGCCAGTCGACGGATCGTATTTTTTGGCTGCCATCGGGATAGCCTATGCCGTGAGCGCATGCAATCATCGCTCCTAAGTGGGTTGCAAAGGAGCGAGAGTTCAGCGGGCCGCAAGTGGACGCGCCAGTGGTCGTGGGGCAGTGGTTGGGCAGCAACACATGGCGCTGCGGTGTGCGGTGGCATGTTCACCAACTCCAAGTATAGGCGCCGCGACTCTCTATATAACTGCACATTTACGTGTAAATATAGACTGCGGCAGTACTCCTAGCACAAACTGCAGACTACCAGGTACCACCAAGCACTAGTTGCTAGTAGGACACCTCCCCATCGACAACTACCGAATGGCTTCTGAGCATGGTACCATCCAATGCGGCTCATGTAACGACCACATAGTAAACCAAAGTACCAGTACTCGTAGCGTTCCCACCTCCTGCGACGAATTACTGTGTCCCTGTACAGGTTGTCGCCGCAGCCAGCATGCAGCGATCAGCACAGAACGGCCTTGCGTTGGGGCCGGGTCGGCGGAGCGACGGCGTGTCGTGACGTGCAGTGCTGCGTGCGGTCAAGTTACATGTACATACGCGTACATGTGCAAGCATGGGCCTTGTTCACCATTGTACATGCTCTATGCTCCTCGATTTGCCTCACGATACGTGTCGAGACGTGCGAGTAGATTCTGGTAAATGTGTGGATTTGGGCACCGAGTCCCTGAATGGGTGGCCGTCGTCGGAGTATTAGTACACGGAGGAAGTAGCGTAGTAATTATTTGTGCAGTAGCTTACGGAGCAGGAACAGGAACCTATCCAATGCGGAAGGAGTGTGTTGCCAGTACGAGCATGCGGCATGGTACGTAATACTTCCTTGGTCAAGGCAGCCAAGGGCGACCGACGGTGCATCGCCACAACAGCCAACTAGCAAGTGGGCAACTAGCTAGTTCCCAATTCGTACCGTTGGAATCAAATCTGGCAGGCGCATCCTCCACCCGTCACCGCGGAAGCGAACTGGTTCAGCGCAAAGGTTTTGCGGCAGGCCTTCTCGGAAGAATGGACGCTCGCTTGCTAGGTTCGCCGTGGTGAGGTTCTCACAGGCGCTGACAATACGCTGCGACAAGTAGGCAGAGCACCCATCTGTCTACACCTACGGGTACATCAAAGTAAGTAATGCATGGGTACCAGGACGGCCGGTGCGTGAACAAGGACATGTCTCGGGCACCACAACGGTGGGAACAATGGTTTCGGGAACAACCTTCCCCGACAAGCTCCTTCCTAGCCGTCCCGACTAGTGACTACATGTATCATTACTTAGTGCTGGAGCTCAGCTGTTGCCGTCCGTCTCTGGCCGACATCACACCACGCACCGCACACCACACCGCACCCCCATCACACACACCACGCACCCCCATCGCAACGCACACACCCACCGCAGCACCCACACACCGCCCATCACCTCCCACCAGCCCGGCCGATCACCACACCAACCAACAGCAAAGATCTAGGACCACGCCATCGTCGAACCGCGTCCGAGCCTTCCCGCTGCCTCACCCAACCAATTCGGCCAACGGAGGGTAGCTCACTGATCCAGCTCGGCCCAACCTGACAACATGGCTGCCGCGTTACACTGACGCACCGCACCGTCATGGTGCTGCATCGCGATCCTCTTTCGTCCTGTGCTTGCGACGGTGCCGTCGATCAAAACGAATACGGAGCCTGTCATCGAGACGGCGAACCGAAGGCTTTGTTTGCCTCAACGCCGCTTCGTTGGAAGTCAACCTTCACAGCCCCGCAGCCTACGTGTGCGGCCAGACTAGCAACAGGCACCTATCGTCGCCGCCGAGCCAAGGGCCCCTGCCTGCCCGTCAGCGCCCTCTTCCCAGAACCCACTCCCACCCGTCCACCTAGCCTAGCCTGGCCGGTCCTGTCGGACGGTCCTGTCCTCTGTCGCGGGGTGCATCGACTCGGCGTCCACGCATCGACTACATATACCGTCCAGTGAAGCGCTCGGCACAGGTACGTGAACGGTGCACCGTGGATACACCCGCTATCCGTCCCCAGCCTGCACCCTGTGCCCCTGCCCCTCCCTCACCGGCAATCGCTCTTCATTGCTGCTCATCCATCTTTTGTTCCTGCTTGGCATTTTTTCCTTTGTTCCCTCGTTGTTCCTCCGTTGTTTCCCCTCCCAGCGTACCCCGTGCTACATCGTCTTTATATTTCACCTCGGCGTGCTGGTGGTCACCACTTACATGCCACCGCAGAAGTCACTCCTCTACCGTCCACTTGCCCGCCCATCAGCAGGATATATGCACCGCTCCAAATCGGCGATGCCGTCCCCTACATGCTCGCTCGCCTCCTCGTACGGCGGGCCCCCCTTGACGCGAATCGGTCGTCACGAGAGTGAGGAGCACGGTGACCAAGATCCTCTGACCATCACCTTCTTCCCCCCATCTCCTTCGGACTCCCTCGCCTCCGTCAATACCTACGATTCCCTCCTCTCGGATGAGGCACCCGACGAGCTGGATGTCTCGGAGAAGCCCACCCTTCCTCTGCCACCCTGTCGTCCCTTCACCTCGAGCGATGCATCCCTCCGGCCGTCGGATCCCTACCTTTTCTCCCGACTCTTCCCTTCGATGAATCGCCTCTCCATCCGGCACGACGGCGCCACGCCCGATGGCAACATGAACCTCCGTGTCGACATCATGATCGGTCCCGAGTCTCCTGTCCCACGTCTGCGCAGCAACATCGTCCAACTATTCCACCTGCGTATGCACGACCTCGAACGCCGCGAGTTTTCCTTGCGGCGCTACTGCCGCGACTCCGGCCGCGAGGTGTGCTTCTCGAAACGCGGCTACACAGTACCCTCTGGCCCCTCATCGGCCGTCTCGGCTGCCCTGCGCTCGGTGAAGACGCCCTTTCGCAAGTCGACCGCCGCATCATCGAGCACGCTCTCGTCGTCGTCGTCCTGCTCGGGCTCCTCGTCCGCCTTCTTCCGCCGTCTGCCGACTACCAACGACGCCGCCACTGCAGCGACCGCAAACTCGTCCGCCGCCGCCGCACAATCGCTGCCCGCCTCAAACCCGCCTCTCGTGCCCACGGACACCATCAAGCTCGAGTTCAGCAACTACGCCCATGTCGACGTCCGTCGCCTCAAGGCCAGCTACGCGTTCTCCTGGTGGGGGCACCGTTATGTCTGGAGTCGCACCCTCGATCAAAACCTCGGCACCACCTCCTTCCACCTCTTTCGAGACGGTCGCCGTGCCGCCCCCATAGCCCACATAGTCCCCGAGGTTCGCTGCCCGATCCAGATAGCCGCCGAGCAGCGCGCTGGCGGCTGGATTCCCCCTTGCTACATGTGGATCAGCGATCCGGTCGTGGTTGAGGCTGTCACGGACGTCGCCGAGTACGTTGCCGCTTCTCCTCGCACCATGTACGAAACCATTCAACGGCGAATTTGCCACTGACTCCTTTTGGCTTTAGCATCGTCGTCGCTACAGGCCTCATGGCTCTCGTCGACCACTCCATCCGTGAGCACTGGCTCGCGAACAAGCCGAGGCGCCCGCGGACGAGTTTGCCCCACTTCGGCGTCGGTCCGCCCGATGCCGACCCCACCAACCGGCCTGCCGCTGGCGGCATTCGCCGCCTTTTCTCTCCGAGACCATCGACGCAGCACTCGCACAGCCCGCTGCGTCTGGGACGCAGGATAACTGTCTATTGAGTTCGACAGCGCCATCCACAGAACGAGACATTTTTCGGATGCGTACGACTGATGGTACGCCATGATGGCATGATGATATATTCGACATGACTATGACGAGATGACGAGATGCTACCATGGACTACAGAATGGCTTGGCATGTTTCTACCACGATTGTTTCTTTGGTAATGAATGTATGAAATATTTACAGGTTGAAAGGTTCGACCGGACAGCACATAGCATTAGCGTTGACGAGCTGCGGCTGAGCATTGGCATCATATTCTGTTTCTGCTGACAAGTTCACAAACGGTGGAGCATTGTTGGCTCTGGAAATAATATTCTGATAATAATACTTACATATCGCATGGACTTGACTTGCACCGGAAGAACAAAACACCCCAACTCCGAACGATGCCAATACAACGGCCAAATCCATCGCTCAACCCCCCTCCCACCCATCGTGGCGGCTGCCCAGCCAGCTCCCAAAGTCCAACTTCATCAGCAAGCGATTTACACCGCCAATCCTGCCCGGCGTGTATCTCTCGCCTGCGGTCGAGCCGTCGTCTTCGTAACCATCCGCCAGCGCTCCTGGCACGTCCCACTCGAGGAGAAAGTCGGCGTCGTTCTCGAGAGACCGCAGCGCGTCCACGACGGCCTCGATGCCTTGCTTGACCTTTGATCCAACGCCGTGCAGCAGAGAGGTGACGTGCTGCTCCTCCCGCTCAAGGTCGACGAGGCCATCCACAACACCCGCGTCCGTCTCGAGGTCGATGGCCGTAAAAATGGAGTGCAGCCGCTGCATGTGGCTGACGAGGTGATCAATGTGGACGAGAAGCGCGTGCAGGGGCTCCGTGAACGTGGGTTGTGTGAGGAGCAGGCGATTCACCAGAGTGCGTAGGTAGAGCGTGTGGGCCGTCGACAGCGTCTGTGGGTCGTGTGCGGGTCTACGAGTTTCCTGGTTGGAAGCTTCGGAGCAGGCATCGTGAAGGAACATGTCCTCGTCATCGCTGTCAGTCGGCCGGGCCGTCGGCTGCACAGGCATCGCGGGTTGGCCAGCCCGTTGGTCGCGTCGGGTCTCTTCCCCTGTTAGCCAGGCACTGAAGGCCTCCCACATGCCTTCGACAACCTCGGTCTGCAGGTAGGCTTCGGTCTCACCAAGGAAGAAGATGGCAGCGCTGGCTGTCGTCCAGGAGCTGCGCATCGACGACGACCTTGCTGACCACCGCTCCCGGAGCAATGCGGCGCGGTCCCCTGCGGGAGTTGGGTGATGACGCCTCAGCGACGTTGTCTTCCATAGATCGGTGAGTCGGATGTGAGCACGGCGCAATGACAGCAAAAACGTGTTGATGCAGGAGTATATCGCCACGTCAGACGACGAGATGACCATGTCAAGAGGCCAAGGGAGCTCCATGAACAGCATCGCGGGGGTTGACAAGAGCAGGCTTGAAAACGGGGACGATTCCAGCATCTTCACGGCATCCGGACCCAGTCCCTTGCCGCACCTGATGGGTGGCGGGGGCTGAGACTTCGTCAGCTGCAGCCGCAACAGGCCGCGAGCAAGCTCCAGCTGTTCGTCTTCGTCGGCATGCTGCGCTTGCATCGAGCCCAGCGTGGCCCAGGTTCGATTCAAGACGGCGGAAACCTCGGCATCCTTGACAGTCACATTCCTGAGTCCATCGTCATTTTCGTACGCAAGGTTCCCGGCCCTGCGCCACCGATTCTGCATCCACTCGTCCGCTTCGTGTGTCAGTGCCAGGGCGAATTCCCCACGACCGAGCAGGAAGAAGGCTCGTAGCAATTGCACCATCTCGGCTACTTTCTCCACTGGCAGCATCTTTCGCAGCGTTGTCTCGGAAAGCGACAAACGAATCGATGTTATTATCCGGGCAAAATTGGTTCCGTCGAGCGGAAACGGGAGGCTCCCGAGCTCCTGGAGCTTTGCCGAGATGTCACCTAGGCCACCCAGTGGCGAGTTGATGTTGCCCATGAGTCGAAGGTGGTTGAGTGTCTTGCCGATGAACAACATCGAGGAGGCTGTCGCGGGCGTCACAAATGATGGCAGCCGCTCAGCGACACAGGCAAAGTCCTACATTTTGTCAGCTCTGTTCTCGATGGCGGTCCAACGATGCTACCTACCTCTGGAGGCTGCGACTGCGTGATGAAGAAGTCGTCGGTGCCGAAGCTGGGCAGTCGGCCATAGAGGACCCAGGCGGAGACCTGCTTCAACCACGCCGTCTCCGTCACGGCTATCAGCGTCAAAGAAGCGTCTGCTATATCCTGGTAGCCGCTCTGCCGCTGCATGCACAGCCAGTTGATCAAGTCGGCACCCCGACACGTCGCCGGCGCATCGTCTGGCTTGGACATGATGAAACGCACAGCTTCCCACAGCCATTCCATCCGCCTCGTCCACTGCTGGAACTCGGACATTACGGCCGTCAGCGGCACGATGTTATAGGCACCCACCAGGTTCGGGTCGTGCTTCAGTATGCTCTCCTCCACGGCCAGCACCTTGCGCTGAAAGGCGGCGAGGTGGACGGACTGGACGGCGGCGGCGGCGGCACGGCATATCGTCGACGTGTGGGAGGAGGTGATTTGCGACGTGTGGGTGATAAGCTTCGTATGAAGATCGCTGAGATGGCCGGCGGTGGCTAGCAGCTGACGCTCGGGGGGAGTGATGCCAGCTCGAGCGTGAGAATCGGCGTCGGCGGTTTCGAGGAGGGGCGACGGATGGCCCGAGAGGGAGAGGAGGATTTCGTGGAGCATTGCTTGGATGGGAGTGGCCTGGGAGGTTAGCGAGCTTGGAGCGTTGCTTTGGAGCTTCGGGGATTGGAAAGGCGGCTTGAAATTACCGTTCTTCACGTTTGCCGGGCCAGATGGCATGCCCAATGTCCTGGATCAGGAGGATAAGAACGCCGAGAAACTCGTACCGACACATGGGAGTGCCGCCTAGAGAATGCTTTCTTTTGTTCCCGATGGCAAGATTCAGCAGCCAACGGCAGGCCTCATGGTTGATGGCTGCGGGGTGTTGATCACCAGTTAATAATTAATATCCCAAGCAACCACTTCCCGAGTCGTGCAATCGTGACGCGCATGCCCAGCGTCCGCTAGTGGAACGAAGCCGCGCTGGCACGTGACCAATAGTACCTGACCTTCCGACCAGTCGCCATTACGCCTACCCTACAGTACAGTACATGTACGGAGAATGAACAGTACAGTACGAAGTAAATGCAACGAAATAGTGCAAGTACTCGGTCAACGTCAGTAAGCATGCATTGGTGCAACTCCATCCAGCAAGTTCTGTACAGTACAGGCGACTCTATCCCGGACCAGGAATGGTTAGTAGGGAGCATCCACTTCTTGAGTCCCGAGGAACAATGGTCAAATGTATGGGCACGCTGCTGGGCGCATGGCCGTGGGGGGAGCATCGCATGGAGCTCTATTAACAAATGCCGCCCAGCAACAAATGAAAAGAGCTGCTACCATCTAGGGCCGACGGAAACTTTCAACTCGCCCGGCCCTTCCGACTATCGGATGTCTACTCGTACAACGGTCTCTTCTTCGAGTCATCCTGTCCGCCGGAAGCGCTCCCGGCCTCGGCCTGACCGCTTCCCTTGGCCCCCTCGGGGGCCAGCTCGACTCCATCGCCGGTGCCGACGATGACCTGGCCGCCGCCCTTGACCCTTCCGACAACCATACCCTTCGCGACACCCTTGAGGATGGCGCGGCGCGATACGCCGGTGACGTCGATGTAGACGAGGCCGACGTTCTTGAAGCCGCTGCCGATATGGCTGGCGACCTCACCCGCCTCAGGGCCCCAGCGGTGGCCGACGACGGTGGAGGCGCTCGAGGAGGTTCCGCTGAGCAGGGTCCGTCCGGCTTGCTCGACGCCGTCGATGACGGTGTTGAAGGCCATCAGGCTCTTGTTCAAGACGCCGGGTTTGTAGGCCTCGACGACCTTGCCGTCCTTGTCGTAGCCGCGGGCGCAGCCGTCCTTGCCCTTGGTCATGTGGGCACCGACGTTCTGGGCCACCTTGGACAGCGAGCCGACGGTGGCGGCGGAGAGACCTGCGGCCTTGGCAGACATGGTGTTGATGCGGCGGATGTGAGCGTGCGTGGTAGGCGTAAAGGACACGGGGCTTGCGGCCGGCTTGGTGTTCCTCGCGAAGCTGTCGGCCTGCGATATCAGCGTCTTGGAGACGTAGTCGGACGTGGTGACGATGAGGCGCGACGCCTTGCTCGCCGTGCTGACCATGGTCGACTTTTTATAGGCCGGATGCATCTCGTCCTCGAGGGAGAGCGGCTGGACCGAGATGTTGTGGGAACCATCGACAGGAAACGCGATCTCGACGGGATCTGGGCCGAGTTAGCGGGTATCCATCTCGACGCCGACAGATTGGGCGGTGGAAGGTCACCCTTGGTTCCGGCGTGAACGGCACTGTTCTCGACGACGCGGAAGCCGTCGCTGAGCTCGCCGATGACGCTGCCATCCCCCTCGTCGACCAGGACGATGCGGCTGTGGCGGCGCTCGGCCGAGCGGCTGCCCTGGACGTAACCCTCGCCGGCTTCGTAATCGGATGGGTTATACGGGGGCGGTTTCTCGCTCGTTCCCGTCGCCTTGGCGCCCCGCGACCCATCCACGTTGGGTTTTGGCGCCGACGCACGCTCGAGAAAGGCGGTGCACTGGGCCAGGATGGTCTCGAAGGTGTCGACATCCTCCTGGAGCCCAGGCCTGCTGCCGATGGCGGGAAACTCGATGCGGGTAAAGGCGCCGCTGTCCGGGCCGAGGTCCCAGCGCGGGATGAGGTAGCTCGTCGGTGGCTGGTGGTAGATCTGCGTCGTCGCCGGCATGGGGAGGTCGAGCTCGGGCGGGAGATGCAGGTGCAGGTAAAAGTCTTGTTCGGCAGCCGAGGGATCCGCGAAGTCGGACGAGGTTGGCACCATGAGGAGGGAGAGCGTCTGGGGGCCCGAGGGCGTCAGAGAATGCTCAGTGCCATTGACGATGTGCGTCGCCGTGATGCCCTCGATGGCATAGACCATCGTCGGGTCCTGGAGTTGGTGAGCGTCACGTCCATCGTCGATCCCACAGGTCATGCCACCTGGGAGCATCACGGTACCTACACTGTGAGAAGCCATGGCGGACGATGGGTAGCGTGTCGTTTTGGGAAACCAGTCAAGTGTCGAGGTAGACTCCTCCGACGTGGCAGAGGAGAGCGAAAGCGCAGGGGTCGAGCGAGGGAGGAGAAGGCTCGAGCTCAGAGAGCGGGCGGGGCTGGGTGCGTTTCAACCGACGGACGTCACTCAGCACCGGTAGGAAGCTCAGCCAGGACCGACAGAAGCACCGTAGAAGAAGATGAAGGAGGGGGAAAAGTTGAAGAAAATTTGGGAGCGGGTAATTCGTGCAAAGTGGGCAGAAGAATATCGTCGATTGCCTGTCGAGCCGGCAATCGCTGGTCCTCGTACTGTTTCCAGTGTGAGGCCTCTCAGACCTGGGCGATGGCGGATAGGGGGAGGGGGGCGACGTCATTCGAAGCCTTAGGTGGTTGGACAAAAAAGAGTGGGCAGCTTCCGCACCAGACACGTGCTAGAATACAGCAGATGGAATCGACAGGTGATGGGCCTTTGGCCGCCTAGTTGGACGTCAGCCTCCCACCAGCCACGCTGGACCGTGGAGAAGTACGCGTAACATTGCCGCAGGATTTAGGTGATTTACACATACCGACTTGCACGCACAGTGCTTACATGCAGCACACTCGCTCGTTCGTGTAAGTTTTCCTAGGCACGGGACCTGATCAAGCCTTGACCAACGCGAGGATGGATCGTACGATGGCAACTTACCCTGCGACCTAGCTACGTAATTTTAAAACTACCCATGGCATCCCGCTATACTCCGTATACTGACAAGACTTACCGCCAGGGGATCGATACGAGCAAGGACAGTTCTAGTCGAGTTTGATGCCGCACCGGTGGACCCTGTCGTCGTCCTTGCTGCGACTTCCATTCATGCATGTACTGCAGTCTACAGTACGACTGGTATTATGGCGGCAACGGATTCGGAGAACAGGACCAATGCTCAGATGGCTCCAAGATAGATAGATGGTGATGCAACCGGGGGTGGCGATGAAGGAAACTGCAGGAGTACCCGCTGCTGTAGGAGAAGATGTTCAAGCTGGAGGGGGAGCCAATACCTCTTTCAGTTTTCAACCCTCAAACACGACGAGGTAAGTGGTATTGAGCACTCACGACGCATTGCTTCATTGTCCCGCCTGTGAATTGCATTGAGCATCATTTCTTTACCACCAGAACTGTGAACATGGCAAACTGGTTCCGGGTGAGATGAATGACACACCGGCCAACTCTTCAGGAGTAGATCAATACTGCTCGCAGCATACTAGTAGCAAGACTCGGTGGGTAGAACGGCCGAGGCAGGCGTGATGAGGAAGCAAGCGAGCCATCCGAGTTCCGATAGGGAGACACTCGGATGGAGAGTGCCAGTGCGGGTACATGCAAGTGGCATTGACGAAGCAAACACTCTCGAGATTGGCGGCAAACTACTCCGTACTAGCAGTGTCGATCCATACTGTAGTTTGAAAGATACGCGCGCGTTTGCAATGGCGTACAAGGTGCAAATATTTCCTGCATATGTACGGAGTACGGAGCGCACCGGTCTGCATGATATTACTATGCCGTTCGCAACCTGGTCCGCAGTATCTTCCGGGATTGCATCTCACTGGTAATGTACTGTAAAGTGTACAATGTATTAGCGAGAAGGACCGAATCAATTGCACGAGCACATGCGGGCAGGACAAAGAAGTTGTCATTGGTGATATGGGCCATGGTAGGCACAAGAACGTGAGTGAGTATGCGCTGTACTTACTGTACTAAGAAGTGGTAAGTAGCTAATTAGTGGGTATTCTTACACCGGCTTGGTCGCACTGTAATACTGTAGTTGGCGTTAATTACAGCACGAGTGAAATGGTGTTCGTACACCTTTGTGCTCTCAATTGGCTCGTGCACCTCCGCCCATGACACACGTCACAAAGCGCTGACAACCGACCAGGAAGCAAGAAGGCCCAGGTGAGTAAGTATTTGTCGGTCGACATGGGTAGTTGTGCACTACAACTACACTATGGCGTACAAACTCGGTTTCATCCGGACTCACTGTCCCACTAGACAGGCAGAAAATCCTTCAAGCCCGTCGTTTCGGACGAGACTCGTTTCAGATTTTGGCTGCCATTGCCTGGTTGATTGATCGAGGGGAGGTTGTGGAGTCTGAATGGACATGCATGCACTTACAGTACATGTACTGAACTCCGCACAGAGTAGTAGTATGAGCGAGGAGTATTACAGTTCTTCGTAGTACTACCGTGTACATGTACATGTATTAATATTTTGTCTGTTCTCGATCGAGAAGTAGCATATACCTAGTACTCAAGTCCGGAGTGCTCCGTACATGAAAGTACGTCGGTGGTTGAGGGGAACAAAACAGGGACTGTACAAGTGCAAGCACACCTACTAAAGACCTAGCATCTATGTACTAGGTACGTATTTGCCTGTCGGAGCCCCTGCGCCAGCACATGTACTATTTCACCAATCTGTACGGAGTACTCCGTACGGAGTACTGATTGCTCCGTAAGTATTAGCTGGTCTCGTAAGTACTAACGGAGTACTTCATTGAACTGCACGGTAATGCTTAGAAGTACATACAAGCATGTGCCTATTTTAGTAGTGCCAGTACATATTACTATTACTAGTACTTGTACACCTGCCGTGGAGTGTGCAGTAAAACCCCCGTAGTGCTAATGCTCAGTGCCTACTAACCTAGTAGTAAGTGCCAACTTGCTTAAAGTACTTACAGCAGGAAGAGGTACCTGCCTAAGTATTGTTCACTCGTCACTCGTGCTATCTGCAGTAATTACTCTGCACTCCGTACCATGTAATGCCTTGCCACGCCACATGCTAGTCGTGCTACTAGTAGTCTGGACTAGTAAGTACTAACTGGCGACAATCTAAGCGTTGTGTCGTGGGATGCCCAGTGGGCACTGACATGGAACATCTACAAATTGGTCGTCCTCTTTCGTCGTAGCAGTAATACCTTCTTCTCGATGTCTCTCCAGCTCCGAAGCAGGGGGGACGGAGAGAGGGACATGGCAGTAGATAATTGCTTTTGTTTAGTATCAACCGCTTCTCTTGTTTTCTCTCAATGCCATGAGAACAACATGCTCCTCGCCCGTGATACGTATGGATGGCAAGGGTGATTGAGACCTCACGAGTAAGTGTTGGCTCGGAACGGAATCTACTTTTTAATACGGAGTATTACTGTGCACCAGTACTCCGTACTCCGTACAGTTACTGGGAGGTACGGAGTAGTCGGAGCCGTGATGCGACGTGACCCACCACTCGGAACGATCCAGTGCCCGGGTAGAGTGCTTAAGTATGTACTAGTGAGAAGTACTGTACATGTCTATACAGTGCATATACCGAATGCACGTACGGAGTAGGAGTTCGATGGACGCCTTTTCCGAGAATTTGACTTAAACTTGGTACCTATTTAGGTGTGATTGACAAAGTACCAAGTTCGTACGGAGCAATACTCCGTACGTGCGTCCGACAGAGGCGCCGTGTGCCAATCAACCGTAATACCTGCACTGTACAATGAAGTACCTACCCTTACGCTTATTCATTCACGTACTCGATACTACGGAGCACTCCGTGTCATATTTACAGTACTTGTGTAATGTACAGTATGCCCCATGGCATTGCCCGTAAAAGGGATCCCTGATTCGATCCTCCCGGTTCATGCGACGTCAAAGTACATGTAAATGCCAAAGGTCGGTACTCGTATCGTCTTCGTCAAACTCGCGGGAAAAAGGTCTAGGGGGTCCATGATGGCAATCTATAGGAGCATTACTCGGGAGGTTCCAACCCTTGCTGATCTTCGTGTGGTACTGGGTACTCGGTTTCGTTACCGCAATGTTATCAAGGTCAAGTAGCTGTACTTGCCATGATGACTTGCAGCTCTTTTGCGGATGAAGCAAGACCAGAAGCCTCTGCATGGGCAGACATCTCCGCCGTGCCGGTGCTGGTGCGGTATTAGTGGTACGCGGTGCAAGAACTGGCTGATCGCGTACGCATCGAGCTGTAAGTGTGCACACTTACTCGTACTCGGCCAGATATAAGTAGACCGGACGCGTACCAGCTTCCTGCCTCGTTGCCCTTCCGGACGCTCGCCCACGCCGCCCCATCCTCGGCCGCTACATCGCTGCCGACGACGGAGCCAAGTTGCTGGATCAAACGCCCGAGGTGCCGCAATGTATACGAGCATGCACCTTCGCCTCGGCGTCATCGGCCTGATGGTCGCGGCCACGACGGCTACGAATACCAGCCCCGCCGCCGACGGCTCTGCCATGTTTTACTGCGGAGTAGAAGACCATTCTCACCGTCCTGAGATGCAAGGCTTGCAAAAGCGAGAATGGATAGAGGATGACGGCCGATTTCTGGAACTGGATGCTGTTGTCCACCTCTGCTGCCCGCCGGGTGTCGATTGCCCTACCGTAAGTCCGCCCCTCTCGTGCAAATTGCCCAACACAACATGATGCGGGTGGGAAAGAAGTCAGCCTAGTATCAAGCGTTGACAAGGTTGATTGGCACCATAGGGAGAATCCGTCAGTCTGCAGATGGACCTCGTGGCGAAGAAGTATAAACAGGCCGATATTGGTTTCAGACTCGTAACGGCACATAGGATAACCCAGGATCCATGGTGCCATACCAATACCTTGCGTGACACCAAGGGCATGAACGAGTTTAGGAGAAGACACCACCAGGGCGGCCCGAGCACGGCCAATATATACTACATGCCATATTTAGAGGGGAGCTGGAAGGGAATTTGTTACATGCCGAGCATGGATTCTAACATAACCGAGGTCTTAGGCGACCTCGATGGCTGCATCGTCGCCATGGACACCCTTCCCGGTCGTTCTCATGGATACAACCCCCCTGCAGAGCAGAAGGGCGGTTGCAGCGGATTTTTTGGCTGCTTTTGGCACTGGTTTACCAGCAGGAGCATTGACGAGCTGACGCTTACGTCCCGGAGCCTCGAAGAGTCGGAGCCTACGTCGCGGAACATGGTCAAGGAGTCGGACCCTTCATCTCGAAGCGTGCGTCGAGCACCACAGGGCCAGGATGCACACGAAAACGCTTTCTTTCACTTGACCACTGTTCACGAACTTGGTCATTTCCTGAGCCTCCCACACTGGAACCGCACCGAGAACAACATTATGGTGGCGAGTTACGAGTACGTCCCATCCTCTTCCGTGTGCCTGCCTACCTGCCTGCCTACCTACCTGCCCGTCTACTTACCTGCCCGCGCTCCTTTCTGCCAAGATGAATATCTCAATCCACTAACACGGCGCGTTCTGTTCCAGTTTGGTGAACCACTTCGTCTACGACTTCGACGACGAGCAGATACCTATTTTGCGGCAGATGGCCATGAAACGTCTGCACGAACTGGACCCTAATTATGCCCCTAAGCAAAATTCGCAATGGCAGCCCCAGAGACAGAAGCAGAGCAAGTGGCAGTGGAACGGCCACAGCCAGGACAAGGACGAGCACCAGCACCAGGGTCAGGGCCAGGGCCAGGGTCAAGGCCAGAACAAGAACGGTCCATCATCATGCAAACCCAAGGAGGGCCTGCCGCAGACAATCCACTGTCCCGGCTTCCCGGATGACCTCTCGTGTCTGAACAACGCTTGGGGTTCGGGCGGTGGCGATGGTGCTGCGGATGATCTGGCATTGATTTATGTCATTCAGAAGAGCGAAGATGGGTCGCGCCTTCGTGCCCAGCCGGCGTACATTCCTTACAAAAAAAGCGATGTATGCGAATGAGTGAAGGATCGAGCCTGCTGCATACTATATCTTGCCAACGCTGCCGATGAGGGATTGAATCGATGCCGACAGTA
The DNA here is from genome assembly GCF_001625195.1 of Drechmeria coniospora. Classification (NCBI taxonomy): domain Eukaryota; kingdom Fungi; phylum Ascomycota; class Sordariomycetes; order Hypocreales; family Ophiocordycipitaceae; genus Drechmeria; species Drechmeria coniospora. The sequence continues at coordinate 9,584,069 of NC_054389.1, read as the reverse complement.
CATGCATACCCAAAGGGGGCACATTCGTGGCGAGGCTGGGGGACCAGCGAAGTCTTGGGAGTAAAAAGAATATTTCCGTTGGGCACGGCGCATTGGCATTACCAAGCATCAACTGCATTCCGCCGTCAATTGCTGCCGCCGAGCGGAAACAAGCGAAGCAGAGCAGACAGGGCGGGTCGATCGACCAGCTTGGGCCGTATCCGCACATGTGGTCGACACCGCGTGCTCGATAGTCATTCGAATAGATTCAACCCTACAGATGCTCTGACGTCAGCCCCCCTCTACCTGCCCACAGCTTTCTTTTTTCCTCTCATGTTCCGGACCCGGTCCATCTCGCGGCCCTGGCGAGCCGATGGGCCGTACGTCTGGAAGGCTGATTCGAGCGTCGGCCATCAGCATGATGGTGCGGCCGCATCATGCACGGCCATGGCAAATATCTGCTGATGAGCCAATGCGGTCTACCCGATGGACGCATGACGCAGCATTTTTCATCATCGTACGTACCAGAACATGTACAGGCCTGGGCGAGAAATCGGTCGGCCAATCTCGACGAAACTGCCCTCGTCCGTTTCCCCGCAGATTGTAATTAGTCGGTACGTGTACTTGCATACCACCTTAGTATGCACCAACGGTACGGGGTGCAGTGAGCGGAAGAAGCAGTTATCCAATAATACAGCACAGGTACATGCGAACCTGCTACGAATGTAGGTGTACTCCGTACTGTAATCTGGCATAGTTGTAGGCCAAGTATGAGAGGCGGAGGACTTGACGATGCACAAGAAACGCGTACTTGCGTACTTGCGTACATGCGCACCGTACATGCGTACCGTACAATCGTATTTACGTACTTGGTCTACTTGGGAGCACTGTGCATTCTTCTGTACGGCGTGTACTTAATGTATTGACCCCAAGTATGCACTGTACACGAAACTTAAGTGTACATCGACACGAAGTATTAGAACTCCGTACTCCGTACAGAGGACACAGAGTGCTACAGGCACATGTACATAATACTACGCACGAATGCATGACATGTACTAAAGTACTCCGTACAGTACTAGGTATGTTGTTTGTCAGCTTCTCCGCACGTTCGTTGCCGGAAATGCCGCCTCCGCTATTAGCAGCCGGCGTCAGGTCGTTGGACCACATGCCTGTCAACAATCGTCGGCAACATGACGCAGGCCTTTGTGCACATGACTGACTGTATACGGGTCGACTAGACGGAAGCCGGATTGTCTGCTGCCGGTTTATTCAATTATTCCTTTCGTTCCTTCCCTCCTTTTTTTCGCAAGAGTGGCTAGAGGCGATAGAGGGGCGTCGCTGAGTGATGAGAGTACCAAGTATGTGCGCACAGCCGGGCATACTCGGGCAGATCGAGGGCGATAGTCCCGTGCGCCCCGCCTTCCCGACGTTCCGCTCGGCGCTTTTCCCATCATGATGTTGTGGGAAAGTGGCACCCCGCCAACAACTTGGCCAACGCCTCTAGCCTGAGCTGCCTCTCAACCGTCCGTCCTTTGGGTGCAACCACCATCATCACGTCAGGTCAGGCTAGAGTTCTGTCCAATGATGATCGCGTCCGACGCGCGTGCTGTCTTCGGCAAGCGGGCGGTACCTTGTTCGGGGCAGGACGGGATGGTACGGATAGTAGCAGCCGTAGTAGAAGTAATTGGGATGGTGCGCAGGGTACGGAGTAGTACTTCCGTGTGGTCGTAGGAGAGTACTACTAGGTACCTAGTAGGTAGTAGGAGGGCAGCAGGAGGGCAGCAGGAGAGCAGCAGGAGGGCAGCAGGAGGGCAGTGGAAGGGTAGTCGGAGTGTAGTAGGAGGGTAGCAGGAGGGTACCTAGGTAGGAGGGTCGTAGTTGGCGTAGTCGCTAGGGACAAGTACCTCTATAAGTCCGCAGTCGTGCAGTCGTGCGGCCATGACGTTTTGGCAAGCCCGATGCACCTTCCCCATCTGCCCGGCTTTTCTTGTTCCTCCATCTCCATCGGCAGAGAGTCGTATTCGACTAGTATTCCTATTTATCGCTACCGGCCTACCTTCCCACCTGCCCCGTGCCATCTGTCGTGCCTGTCTGCTGCATCTGATTCCTCGGTTCGTCGGACATCACCATCACCATGCCTGCCGTCAAGGAGTCTGTCCTTGGCCATATGGTCGACATCCTCAGCGGCCCGTGGGCTGCCATAAATGGCGGCAAGACGACCAAGAAGCCGCTCTTCCGCCCGTCACCGCTTCTTGACATCGTCGACATCCGCAGCGACAAGGTAAAGATCAACCTCAAGGACGAGGTTGCCTCACAAATCACGGCCCGCAAGCTCCCCACGCTGTTGCTCTACGACCAGAAGGGTCTGCAGTTGTTCGAGCATGTACGCACCCCTCCCTTCTCCTCCCCTCCCCTCCCCTCCGTGTACCGTCGATGCATTCTAATCGTATCCTATTTCGCTAGATCACCTATTTGGACGAGTACTACCTCACCAACGACGAGATCGAGCTGCTCAAGAGGTCCTCTGCCGAGCTTGCCAACCACATCCCGGCCGGGTCCATGCTGATTGAGTTGGGGAGCGGGTTCGTCACGGCTTCCTTCCCCTTCTCCTCCTCCGCCGCCTCCTCCTCCTCTCCCTCGTCCTCTCCCGCGCTCCTTCCCGTCTCCTTTCTTCCCCTGTCCCGTGAGGGGACAAGGTTGCAACGCCAGCCAAGCTGACCTGCTTACTCCTGGAAGAAACCTGCGCAAGGTCTGCCTCCTCCTTCAGGCCTTCGAGGACCAGGCCAAGCCCATCGACTATTATGCCCTTGACTTGTCGCAGGAGGAGCTGGAGCGCACCTTGTCGCACGTTCCGGCCTTCAAGCACGTCGCCTGCCATGGTCTGCTCGGCACCTACGACGACGGCCGCCAGTGGCTGAAGCAGGAGTCGCTCATGCGCAGGCCCAAGTGTATCCTGACGCTCGGCTCAAGCATCGGTAAGGACGCCATCCCACCACGCCGCCTGTCCTGTCGTTGGTGGCTGGCGTGCTCACCGACATGCCGTATCAGGCAACTTCCATCGTGATGACGCTGCCGAGTTCCTTCAAGACTTTGCCGATCTGCTGCGGTCCGAAAGGGACAGCATCATCGTAGGTCTCGATTCGTGCGGGGACCCCATGAAGATCTAGTACGTGCTCCTCGTCCCGCCCGAGTGTGCCTCGTGACCGTTTCTGACCTGCGTCCAGTCGTGCATACAACGGTACGAACATCCTCAGGGGCGACTGTCAGTCCCGTCCGTTTTGCTGACGCCGCTTCTCTACCCAGACAGCAAGGGCATCACCCACCAGTGAGATGAGATTCGGCACGCGCGAGCAAACGTCCAACCTGGCCGCTAACCGATCGCCGCCGCAGGTTCTCCCTCAACGGCCTCGCCCACGCCAACGCCATTTACGGCGAGCAAATCTTCAACCTCGACGAGTGGGAGGCCGTGGGCGAGTATGTCTACGACGAAGAGGGCGGCCGCCACCAGGCTTTCGTGTCCCCCATCTGCGAGACTACGGTGCTCGGGTCGGTGATCAAGCCGCGCGAGCGCATCCAGATCGAGCAGAGCCTCAAGTACTCGCCTATCGGATCCGAGAGGCTTTGGAAGCAAGCCGGCCTCACCGAGGTCGCGTCGTGGAGCCACAACGACGAGTACGGTAAATAAGAGCCTGCGTGACATTGCCCCTGCGCCTGTTCACACGCCCGAGAGCCATGACACCCCGAACACTGCGAGACCCCTTGAGCGCTGCCACGGCGACGGAGTCAAATGCTTACGGGCCCAGGCCTCCATCTTCTCCAGAGGGCGCCCCTGCCGTTCAGCAGAGTGCCCAGCATCTACGCCGCCGACGTGCTCCCCACCCTGACCGACTGGGAATCCCTCTGGGCCGCCTGGGACATCATCACGACCGGCATGCTCCCGCCACAGGGGCACGCCGAGAAGCCCATCAAGCTGCGCAACGCCTGCATCTTTTACCTCGGCCACATCCCCACCTTCCTCGACATGCAGCTTTCCAAGACGACGGCCGAGCCGCCCGTCGAACCGCGCGCGTACCACGCCATCTTCGAGCGCGGCATCGACCCCGACGTCGACAACCCGCAGCAGTGCCACGACCACTCTGTCATCCCTGATGAGTGGCCGCCCGTTGACGAGATCTCCGCCTACCAGGGCCGCGTGCGCGCCCGCCTGCAGCGCCTGTACGCCAGCGGACCCCTTCCTCGACACGTCGCTCGCGCCGTCTGGGTCGGCTTCGAGCACGAGGCCATGCACATCGAGACGCTGCTGTACATGATGCTGCAGAGCGACCGGACCCTGCCGCCGCCCCGCACCGTCGTGCCGGACTTTGAGCGCATGGCCAAGAAGGCCTACGACGCGCGCGTACCGAACGAGTGGTTCGACGTGCCGGCCCGCACCGTCGCCGTCGGCATGGACGACCCCGAGGACGGCACCGACCCTGCCCGCCACTTTGGATGGTATGCCCCTGAGACGAGCGCGCCACGATCCGACCCTTGACCCTAACGTGTGCCGCAGGGACAATGAGAAGCCTGCTCGCATGGAGGCGGTGCACGCGTTCCAAGCCAAGGCTCGTCCCATCACCAACGAGGAGGTAACCTCACCCGCTCTCCGCGGCCTCCTCCCTGCCGCGCGCGTCCGGCGAAGCTGATCGTATTCCAGTACGCTCAGTACATGTACGGGTGCAACGTCGGCCAAATGCCCGCGTCATGGTCCTCGTTCGCGTCCACCAACGGCACCGAAACGTCCAACGGCTGCTCGAATGCGGCCCCCAGAGGTTCCATGAGCCCCAACAGCATCCGCTCAACTCTCCCGGACGATTTCCTCCACAGCAAGGCCGTTCGCACCGTCTACGGCCTCGTGCCCCTGAAGCTCGCCCTCGACTGGCCCGTCTTTGCCTCGTATGACGAGCTTGCCCGCTGCGCCTCGTGGATGGGCGGTCGCATCCCGACCTTTGAGGAGGCCAAAAGCATCTACGCCCATGTCGAGGCGCAGAAAGAGTTGTTGACCCAGAGCAAGTTGGACCGCAAGGTCCCGGCCGTAAACGGGTGCGTGCTAGCTCCCACCCTCGCACCTGTGTCATCTTTCCCCCCAACACGCCTCGCGATGGGAGATGTACGCTACTGCAGCTAACCACGTCCAACCAAGGCACCTCGTCAACGACGGTGTTGAAGAAACACCCCCATCGACAAGTCCCCCCTTCCACTCCGTCGACGGCAGCACCTCGTCGCTGTTCATCGACCTCGGCGGCGCCAACATCGGCTTCAAACACTGGCACCCTCTGCCCGTGACCGGCACCGGCTCTCTCGCCGGCCAGGCGGGCATGGGCGGTGCCTGGGAGTGGACTAGCACCCCCTTGAGCCGACGCGCCGACTTCACGCCCATGAGCCTGTACCCGGCCTACACGTCCGACTTCTTCGACGGTAAGCACAACATTGTCCTCGGCGGCTCGTGGGCCACGCACCCGCGCATCGCCGGCCGGAAGAGCTTCGTCAACTGGTACCAGCGCAACTATCCGTACCCGTGGGTTGGCGCACGTCTGGTCAGGGATGCGAGCGTCGTCGGCCTTTGGTGAGATTGGGGTCGAACCCATGACGATTGGAAGCGAATCAGGGGGAGGAAGGGAATGTTTAGTGCAATCGCTCCTGGCGCCGTGTCCTGCTCATTCCCTTGATGATATTTTCTGCACGTCCTCACACGACAGACACTCACTTGACGATGGGCAGGTTTCCTCTTGTGGAATTGACTATATTGATATCTCCTTGTACATCGGTGCTCTCTCCAACACGGCTTTATCGTGGTGATGGTCTCCCGAGGAGATTGTAAAAGATGTCGTCGCTCCGTAATTTCGTTCATCCCATGCTGCCAGGCAGCAGGTGAATCGGGTATTTTCGAGTCCTACTCGTTACTACGCATATCATCGGAAAAGGGGGGGGCGGGTGAAGAGGTGATGAGCTGGCATCATCAAAGTCAACATGGTAACGTCTCGCCACCTTGGACGGCACCCAACATGTATGCATCACCCGTTTAGACTGCCGTATATGTCGAGGAGCTGTTCGAAGACGTAGGTGGGCAGGTGGACGCCGTTTTCCGTCACGAGGTTGGTGATGAGCTCGGGGGGCTGACAAGTTAGCAGGCACTCCTTTGGAGGGTGTTGGTGACAAACATACAGTGTAGTCGACAAGATCCTCGGTGCACTGGCTAGGACCGTCGGTGGTAAAATGAAGCATCTCCTGTTTGAAACCGAGATCCCGTTGGTCGAGCGGGAACTTGCGAACAAACTTGTGCGTCTCGGCGGCGACGTAAAAGGGTATCTTCCGGGCGACGGCGAGCTGGGCAATCTGGAAAGTGCCGACGCGCGAGATGATGCCGCCGTTCTGGGTGACAGCTTCGGCGCCGACAAAGACCATGTGCACCTGCCGAAGCAGGCCCATGACATGGGCGACGGCGGCCTCGGGGATCTCGGCGACGGGGATGCCCATGCCGCGCAGCTGGTCGACGACGCGGCCGCTCTCGGCAGGCCTCGCCTCGTCGCGGACGTAGATGACCCTGAACTTGCCGGGAAGGATCTTGGAGGCGCGGGCAAGCACACCGGCGACGGACCTGGATGCGCCATGGGTCAGGACGCACTTGCCGTCGCGGACGAAGCGCCAGCCGGCCTCCGCGACGCCGTTGCGTGCGGCGTTGGCACGCTCGGCGAAAAGGTGACCGTTGCGGAGGAGGTGGGTGCGAACGGCGTCGAAGCTCCCTTCCTGCTGCTTAAGCGAGGAGACGAGATAGTGGAGGAAAAGGTCGGTACCGGCGGTGAGAGGCACGGGGTTGGCTACGGACGCCTTTAGACGGTCCGAGTGAATCTTGACCGTGTCGAGCGTTTCGTACACAGTGGTGGAGGGGACGGCCTTGAGGAGAATGACAAGGGATTCGATGGCGGCGACGGGCTTCGTGAGGTTGGCGTCTGACGAGAGGAGATTGCGGTAGGTGGCAACGATGCTGCCGATGCGGTCAGCACTCTAGTACCAGGTGCGTTGGCGACGAGTTGTTGGGGTAATTCCAACCGTTGGTAGGAGGAATGGAGGGAACGGGGGGGGAAGAGAATGGACGATAAGGGAAGGGGAGTGATGGGGTAGATGAAGCGCGAACGTACTCGAAGTTGATGGAGGACAACGACTGCCTCCGAATAGGCAGGTCCCTGGAGGCCGCTGGAAGTGACGTCAGCGGGAGATGGGGCGTTGAACTGAAGAAGAGTACGCACCACCAGCCGGGTCTGTAGCCGCCATGGTCGATAACGGACGGCGCAGCCTGTGCGTTGTCGAGAGGAGGGGTGAGAGGGGGTGAAGGTGAAGGCGATGACGATGTTGGCGGGAAATTTTACAGGTAGTTCAAGTCAGCCCATGTGCGTTGGTCAGTGGTTCAGTGGAGTTTGTGTGGGTACTTGGCACGAGTACCTGGTTACGGCACGGAGTACAGAGTTCACATGTCTTGCTTGTACTTACTTGCTTCCAGAGTCAGTGGTCTTGGCAGCCTGTGGGCGTTTTTCACGGTGAACAATAGCAGGAATTAGGCACCCCCAGCATAGTTCCACAGCACTCGTAGGGCAATCGGCACTAGTAGAAGCACTAGAAGGAGCTAATCGTCGGCCTGGTCGTCCCCTCCCAAAATAAACCCCGCCCCTCGATGCCTCATGCCTCGGTGATTTCGACTTCGGAGCTGGAGCAGCAGCAACAAGGACGACAAGTCGTTTCGCGGAAGCAAAACTACTTGGATATCTCCCTACATAGGAAATGAATCGGAATGCACATTATTCCATCCGCATGCCCGCATGCCCGCATGCGCACACTTTCCATCCCACGGCGACAGGGAATGCGTGACAGGGGCAAGGCGACAATACGTGAAAGCTGACGTCGAGAATGGACGGTGGCATTTCCCAATACTCCGTAGTAATACCTGTAATGCTATACTCCCTATCTTGACCAGCCAGAGCCTACATAGTACCTAGGGTGGTAATTGCAAGCACTAAATACCTCGAGCCGGAAGCATGTGGCAGTACTTTGCATGTACTTGGTTAGTACAAGTACGTTTCTGCTTGCCCCTCACATCCAACAGTACGTATTACTGGGTATCTCGACGTGGGTGTGCAGGAATAAAGCCGGTCGGTGGTCTCGCAAATATTCACCAAGATTCATGCTCAAATCTCGTCCTCGTTTGCCGACACACCGGTCGCGATGGAGCTGCTCGATCCCACCAGCGGCCGACCCCTTCCGAGCGACGCCATTCAGCGCGTCCTCTTCGTCGCCGGCGTCGTCCATGTCTACAACATCCCGCCACTGTCGTCGATGAAGGGCCACAGCGCGACGAGCTGGACGGCCGATCCGGCACGGCACATCTTCACGGCCCGGCTGCGCGTCATCGAGACGTCGACGTCGACGTCGACCACATCTTCACCCTCGCCCCCCCGTCAGTCCCCACCCAGCTCGCTATCCTCGGACGCGGCGCGGGCGACGTCTGGGCTCAAGGTCGACGTCGTCCTCGAGGACCCGTCCTCCGGCCAGCTCTTCGCCGCCGCACCCTACACCGACCCATCCGCGGTCGAGCCCGTGGTCGACAGCAGCCGCTTCTTCGCCGTCACCGTCCGCGACCACCAGGACCGTCGGGCCGTCCTCGGCATCGGCTTCGAGGAGCGCTCCGATGCGTTCGACCTCGCCGTCGCCCTGCAGGCGGCGCGCCGCAACCTCAGGTGGGATGGCGATCGGACGATGCCCCCCTCGGAACCGGCCGGTCCGAATGCCAGGGAAGAGGTCGTCAAGGACTACAGTCTCAAGGAGGGGGAGACGATCACGGTCAACCTCGGCAGCACCAAGCTTGGCAGACGAAGACCGGAAAGGCAGGATGCGGACAAGAGTAGCACGCTCCAGTCCTTTACGCTTCCACCTCCGCCGGGATCGAAGCCGACGGCGGCGGCGGGCACGTCCTCGAGTGGCGGGTTTGTCCTCCCGCCGCCTCCGAGTGCCAACGAGGTTAAGCACGACACACACTCGCTGCGGGATCTTGGCTTCGATGACGGACAGTTTGGCGAGTTTGCATAGATGATCGAAAATGCTGGCAATACGAGTGTACCGAGACCTTTGCCGAGTGATGTCTTTGTCAGGACAAAGGCATCTGAGAGCGAGCGAAATAGATTGGCAGCGCCCGGTGCGCTTCCACTGCTTACTATCACGAGGGAGCATGCCTGAGTCGAGTCGAGCCCCCCCCCCCCCCCCCCCCCCCCCGCGGCAATGCCGAACGGAAACGTGGTTTGATGGAGGACGTTTACCTTTTAGCCGGGCCATATCGATGTTAGATTTGGCAAGCTGAGTCGCTTCAGCCGAACTGGCTCATGCTCGTGCGGAGTGTGTCCCCGCTGGGATTCCTCCTCTCTCTGATGCTCACCGTACTTCTCGTACAGAAAACTCAATCCGTGGTTGCACCCAAAGTCCCCACCGCCCTCGTGCGTCGTCTCCGGCGCCGGGAAAGGAGTCCGTCGTGTGTTCTTCGGTCCACTGGGTGCTTGATCCGCCGCCAGCTTTCTCTCCGGAAGGGACTTCGCCACAGAGGTCGCGTCCGCAAGCTGCGCCAACCGGTTTCCCGGCACAAACTCCGGCGTAGCCCCGTTCAAGGGTGACCAAGACCTCGTGGTGGCGCAGGACGAGCTCTGTGTATCTGGAGAGGATGGGTTGTCTGATGCCACTATCGTTCCAGACTCTGCCTTTGTTGACTGCCTCTGTTGGCGTGCCCACCCCCAGGTTTGTCGACTTTGCGCCTCGAGGTACAGCTCACTGAGCCTCATGAATATGACCTTCTCCTGCTCGGCCGCAGCGTTGATCTGCAGGCGCAGCAGGTTGAGATGCTTGCGCAGACTCCTTCTCCTTTTGCTCTCCTGCACCGTCGTCAACTCTTCGTCGGCCGAGCAGTATCGTCGAATCAGTTCACCGGCCCGCCGCGTCTGGACCTGAAGCGAGGCGGTGAGATAGGCCTGTTCGGTGTATATCTCCTCGAACGGCCGCGGATGGAAGACGGTGGCGTTGCAGGCATCGACCGAGCGATTGTGCTTCGAATCCTGCCGGCTCGGTTCGTCAGGCTTGGAGCCGATTCCAGTTCGGGTTCCGGTTCCGGTTCGGTGTCTTTGCCGATTCGATTCGATCCTGCCCACCGTTCGTTCATGGTTGGGCGACGCGCCTATGCATGAGGACGGTTCGGTTGCCGAGGTCGCCGGCTCGGTGGCGAAGCCGTTCGGCAGAAGCGGCGAGGTCATGCTCAAGTAAAGGAACGGAGGTGACGGCGAGGGGACAGTGAACTGCATAACCTTCTTGACCTCGCACATCAATGGTGCCAATTGAGACTGTCGACTTGGATCCGGTTGAAAAGACAATGCAAGGTCAGGCAGGCTCCACCGCGATGCTCGTCTCGTCATGGAAGCATTCGGATCGGATCATCATGCTCACCCAAACGATCGGGTCCGGATCTGGTAGAAATTGATTCACCTCCTCACCGTCTGGCTTCCAGGCCTACCTATCCTTCGGGGGGGGGGGGGGGGGGATGGAGCAAGCAGGTTCGTGCCTCCATGGTGCATGATCCGAGCTCGCTAGAGCCAACAACGGTCATTGTCGTGCAACAAAGTATTGTTCCGACACGGCGCCGTGCATGCGTGCCTCCTGTAGCCGATGCGAGGCTGCACGACTGGTGTCGGCCAAGTCGTTGTTGGCTCGAGCAGAGGTGGCGTTGCGGGCTAGCAACGACCAACAAAGGCTTTGGGGGCCAATTAATGGACGAGTGAATAGGATTGGGGGGACGAGCGGCCCATTCACATTCACGCACACGCTCACGCGCACTCTCGCATTCACATTCGCTGTCCCCTTCGACATTCGCATTCGAGCTCACCTTCAACTTCAAATGGCAAACCCGTCGTGCCGAGGCGGGTCGTTGAATCTCCAGAGCCCGGCATCCTCGGCGGCGTGGCGGATCGAGGATACTTCGTCGTCGGTGACGGCCCGGTTGAGCTCGCCGTAGCGAACCTCGTCAGAGCCTCGGCCGGCCCGTGTGCCTTTTACTTTTTTGCCTACGTGGCCGTCGGGGTGGTACTGCTCCATGATGTTGACGAAGCAGTCTTTCGAGATGTCGGAGGCGAGAAAACGCATGATCTGGGCCCCCTCGGCCTCCTTGCCGGGCATGGCCAGGTGTCGGACCAGCAGGCCCCTCTTCGCCAAGCCGTCGGCGGTGAAGCACAGATCGCCGACTTGGCTCTGCATGGCACGGATGCTCTCCCTCGCCGTCGCGGCGTAGTCGTCGGCCTTGAGCAACCTCTTGGACGAGTCGGCGTGCCAGAGTTTGAAGTCGGCGAGGTAGATGTCGACGAGGCCGTCCATGAGCTCGAGGGACGCTCGCGAGTCGAAGCTCGACGTGTTGTAGACGATCGGCAGCCGGAGACCGAGCTCGGTGGCGTGCAAGATGCTCAGGGCGACCTGGGGAACGACGTGCTCGGGCGTGACGATGTTGATGTTGTGGACGGCGCCGACGTCCTGCAGCTTCAGGTACCATTCGCCGAGCGCCTCGGGCGTGAGACGCATGCCGTTGCGCCGATGGGAGATGTCAAAGTTTTGGCAGAAGACGCAGCGAAGGTTGCAGCCACTCATGAAGACGGCACCGCTGCCGTTGTGGCCCTGGATGCAGGGTTCTGCTCGGCGCGCGTCAGCGACGGGGACGGCTGGATGAGCGGACCATGCCGGTTGCGTTCTCCACGCAGCATGGTGCCTGGATGCGTTGGTGACATGGAGGGGGATGCATCCATCGACGTGGAAAGAAGGACGGCGGACCTTCACCAAAGTGAGGGGCGATGACGCTGACCAAGACATCGTCGCCGACGAGGCACATGCCCGTCTTCTCACGGCGGTTCACCCCGCACATTCGCGGGCACAGATTGCAGTGGCCGAGATGAGCGTACGCCCGCGCCCGTTTCCTTGCCGCATCGCTGGCACTCAGCGTCTGGTGTCGCGGCGTGTAGCCGTCGAGGAGGAAGGGGGGTGCGAGGTGAAGGCTGCGGCTAGGGCACCGGATCCGGCCCGACGACAGGCGTCCAAAGGCCGAGACCTTGAACGAGCGTCGCTGCAGGGTGTTCATGGTGCAGGATCCATTCCACGATACGTTGGTGGGATTGAAGTCGAGAGGGAGGATATGCAACTATCAGCTATGCGGTACCGGGGCCGTAGAACCCCGTGCACAGGCATGTACCGGGGCCTAGTCGGTACGTTTCTTCTGGGCACCTTCTGCACCTCAGTGAGAGGCAGGGCATGTTTGGAACCAAGCAAGTAGCCTGCAATCGTCCCTGACTATTTCTACGTAATACGCGCGGCGAATGATACGCCTCTTGGAGAGTCATTCTTTGTCATTCGACAAAGCATGGCATGTAAGGCATCATCTACCCTATGATCCATCAGTTTACTTGCTCGATGAGCAGTCCATCCCGTTGCCCGTCAATCACGCCCCAATGGCGGCACATGGCCGGGGAAATGGCTGATATTATCCGCTCGGGGACCAACATGGATCGATAAGGGACCGACCCATGGCCCATGAAGTACGGAGTGCAGAGGGCTTCCTTTGTCAAAATGCACGTCCCAGGCACCCTCATCAGACGTTCACTCTCCCGTGGATGGCCGATCTCGCCTCCGGCCTACGCCCCGCACCAGGTTCCGCCTCGGCTTCTACCCATCATCTCCGTTGCCGTCTCCATCTCCCCGTGTCCGTGTCCGTGTCCGTCCCCCCCCTGTCGTGCATTGCATCCACACGGCTCTCCGGCCGAGCCCCCACCCGACCGCAAAGAACGGGCCTGGAATGCATGGTGAAAGAGGCACGTTGTTTTGTAATACCGCGCATCCAACAACGGAATCAGTCGGTCCATTATTCATTTCGTTTCATGGCACAATGGGTATCCGATGAAAATGTAGTGTGAGAAAGGGGGCGAACGGCCTCGGCCTCACTCACCCATCCATCCACCTACCCACTCACTCACCATGAATCATGGACGGAGATTCTGCTTCTCCGAAAGATTTTGTGTGTGTGTGAGTGAATGCATGGGCTGTGAAAAAGTATGCATATACATGACATGCATATTTAGGGATACTCTCTCACTCGTACGTACTTGCATCATATACTGTGCAAGTCTGGTCTGCATCTACTTACTTAGCAACTCAACGGTGTCGTCATTGTGACTGACGCCCACGTCAGCCTGGGCTAACACGGGGAAAGAAAGCGTGCACCCGATTGATTAATCGATCCTAAGCATGATGCAAAAAAAAAAAAAGAGAACGCCAGCCGGCAGTCTTCCGATCTGAGTTCTCTTTTCCGCATGGACCGAGTCTCGTTACCATCAATAGTCCAAAAAAGCGTGCCCCCGGCCAGGTTCGAACTGGCGACCCTAGCATACCTCCGGCTTGACCCGAAAATATAAGAGCTATGTGGTAACCACTCCACCACGGGGGCTCTAAAAAACCGAGCAAAGTAGTGCTTAAGTAAGTACCGCAATTGGCCCCGCTTGCGCGAGTCATGCATACCAACAGCCCGAACAGTCTCGAAGTTCCGGCTGACTCGATGACGTGTACATGAATACTTAGAGTATGTACGGACTATATACGGAGTACGGAGTACTGTACTTTCACTTAATCCTGTACTGTACAGTACGGAGCACTGCACGCACAAGCATGGAAGTACTGTAATTAATGTACGGTGTACAACGACAACTACGGGGTATTAATTATTACGGGGGGGTTCCCCTCAACCTCCGTCCAAATCCGGACCGCCATTGACGTACCTCTGTCTCTGCCACGGCCGCAGGCGTACAAGTCGAACAATTTGGTTCTGCATTTTGATGGAATGAAGATGAAGCAAAATCGTCACGTGAGCTCCTGTGACTCACCGTATTGCACATGTATGTGAAGGATGAGATAGATGGGTCGTAGTTCGGCCACTGACTGGCTTGGATGTACTGGCTTGTTTTGTTTAGCATGACACATAGCGTACCTTCAACCTACTTTGCACACTCTGAACTCACGCCGGCAAGACGAACATCAATACTAACAAACTAAAACCACCATTGGAGCCCGCATAACAGCCAAAGAAGAAAGCTTCTCTCATGACATGGCGAAAGCACAAATAAACTAGCCTTGCTCTATACCGTCAATCAGAAGGGCGCTCGCGACTACGTAGCACTGGAAACAATTTCCACAAATGGCAAGCACCAGGCCCCCTATTCATGCCTTGTACTACATTATAGATAGAGTTGGTTAAATCCTCCCAAGGTAGTGGAATGTCGTCCGACCTTGCTTGGCACCGACGGGGGCTATAGACCCGTCGCACGGCGAGGCTGAGCTCGACACATGAAGAGGAGGAGTGAGATGCAGCTGTCGCACAACAACAACGATTGGCATTGCAGCCATCGGACAGCCAGTGAATCTGCAGTCCGTTCTTTCCAGTGGTCACCGTCAGTTGGTTGGACAGATGTTGCTCCAACTCGATTTAACCCGCCGGATCGGATCATCTGCCTGCCGTCGCATATTCCCTCGGCATGCTCAATGCTCAAACTCCTATGTGCATGCTTGGCATGCTTGGCTGTTCGGTATTTGGACGCAGCTGGCAGTAATCGAGTAATAGCATATTATAACGGCCCGTCGAAGGATTTTCCTCCCCATCCACCATGAGCCTTTGAAGTTCAATCAGCTGTCCAGGACTCGACGATGGGAACCGTGCTTGGATGCTTGGTGTATGCATCTAGCGCTCTCTCTCATCGCGGACTGGGCACACGTGGTACAGGAGTACTTAAGTGCAGAGTAGAAAGTGTACCCCAAACAGTGCCCTGTGATGTATTACTGTGGGTGGCGGTACACATGCAAGGTGTATTACTTGTACGGAGTAATTACCTGCTGCAGAATTTACAATAAGTACGGAGCAATACAGTGCATGTTCTGCATTACCTACATGTAAGTACTTACAGCAGGTATACGAGTTCTAGTGCGATATCAAAAATACTGTGGTGATAGCGGCAGGTGTCGTCTTGCAATCACAATGTCCCCACTACTATGTCCCCACTCGACGATGTAACGATGCAGGAAAAGACACAAAAGGAAGAAAAAAAATGGCTTGCGCTCGCGATCGACCGAGCGGCCGAGCAGCCGATGTGACTGACGGTGCATCCCGACTCTCCACACCAGACGCAGGATGTCGCGTTTCTTGCGGTGCGGAGCTGATGGTACGGGCACAGTGCATGTACACCTGCACCTGCATGTCAGCACTGTGTACGGAGTACGGAGTACATCATCTCGACCATCGAACACCAAAGTGTGGTGGTGCTAGGAGGGGAGAATGAGCACTTGTCTCACACTTTTGCGCACGTACGTGCAGCTTAATGCACGAGATCAAACGACCGTTTTAGCATGTCAGGTATTAACATTGCTAGTGGTCTGGAACGACGAGCACGATTGCTTCGATGGCCAGCCAGTTGGCCGGTCGTGGTCAGGCTGGGGCAAAGCAGCGATCTGGAGCCGTCACACGAAGTTCAAGTGCCCAGTAATACTCGTGCTCGTGCACCGTTGTTACATGTGCGTGTGCATGTACTGTAAGTGCTTACAGTACGGCGCGTACGGAGTGCATGTACGGAGTACTAGGGATTACCTTGGTACTTGCTTACTCCGTACATGTAGGTGTCCTGTACGCACCACTGTACTCCGTACATGCACTCCGTATCCTCCAGTGCGTACGAGTACAAGTACGAAACAATGCGCTGTGATGCCCAGGGACCAACAATACAATGCAGCTGAGGTGAAGTCATGTACATACCGTGCATGTTCGTACATCTATTACTTGTCAGTCGTGTTTCGCCGCCGTCTGTTGGCCTGAGGCGCAAGTTCAGATGGCACAAGCTCGCCCAAATATCGCAGCAACGCATTCTTCCCCACCTCCGCCTCGTCGTTTTGCCAAGCCAAGCAATGGACGACGAGAGGGCCCCTTGGTCGACGCAATCGTATCGTCACGAGCAGCAAGCGAACGAGTTCCTGGTGTGGTCGGACTGTGGATCGGTTGCATCGACGGCCGAAAGTTTCGGGCCCCCACGCATTGGCTCTGCCGAAGGGCTGCGGGAATCTGCGTCAGGTGCAACGGGAAGTGCGCCTTGAACGGCCAATGAGCGGCCGCGAATGCTCTGGACGGCCCTGCTTGGCGTGCCGTCGTTTGCTCGTCGAGCCTCTGACATGACACTTTCAATGTACGGCGTACACCCTCCGTCCTCGTACGTCCTCCCACCATCCTCTCGAGGACTGGATCCCCAGCGATCCTCATCACCTCCTTGGCCCCCTCGCCCGCGCTCGTCTCGTCTTGGCCACGAAGGCGGAGGGGACGGGTACGAGTACGAGTGCGAGCATCGTCATGGAAAAAACCAAACGCGTGGCGCTACTGCGCTCAGTCGGTCCTCGCCCTCTTTCTCGCTGCGGTCGGATGAGGCCTCCGTTGGGTGGGTAAGCAGGTGCAAGTAGCAGTCCTTGTCACGGTACAGCTATTCCTGCTTTGCACTGTTTCATTTGTGCATGTACTGTACTTGTACTGCGTGACCGTGCCGTCATCGAATCGCCTCCTCTCGAAAGAATGACACCATCTGCTCGGTTCCTACCCCGTCGTGCTAGTTGTACACACGTACGCACATTTACTTACATGTACTACTTACATTGTCCTGTCCTGCTACAGCACATGAACTCCTGCACTTACATGCGACTAGCACAGAGTATTAGTCCCTAACCAGCCACGCAACCCTGGCAATGCAAAGTTTGGTACATCCAGCCATGCAAGGTGCCAACGCTGCACCATCACGGCCTTCAACCGCAGCAAGCGCGTCCATTTATTCTCAATCACGGTCAGCCAGCGCGGCCCTCACCAGCTGAACAGGGGGTCGTGCCTATGCGGGGCTGGCAGGGGGTCCAGCCCTGTGGCGCGTGAGTTACGAGCAGGACCTGCGCTAGCACAGGACAGGACATTTTTTGTCCCTTTCGTTTGTCGCAAGTCGGTTCGTCGAAGCACTCGATTCATGACGCAAGAGCTGCTCTCTCGCCGTCGCCGCGCCTAGTGCATCATCATCGACCGCCGTGTGTCTGCACGGTACGGAGTACTGGTCGGCAAGCAAATCCCCGGCATGTAAGAATGGGTGATGGCGATGATGAAGGAATGCCGAACGCTGGCAGATGATGGATCGTCGGCACTTACTTGCAGAACAGTACTCTTCCACTTACGGAGTAAGTACTCGCATCTACTGTAAGTATGTACTTAAGTACTTGATGCCTGTACATGTACTCCTTAAAAAGTGCCGTACTGTACGGAGTACGGAGTACCGAGTACGGAGCAGGTAAGTACGTGGTACTCCGTACCCCGATCTCTTTACCGTGTACTGAGTAAGTACATGTACATGTAGATGAAGAGTACTTACAAGGAGACACTCGTAATATACCAGTGCTTCATACTTAGTACCACTAAGCTAGTACCGTCCTATCGTAGTGGCCGCGGATCATGTACATGTACAATCCTGTACCACCTACTCCGTACATCTGCCTATCTCCAAGCGCACGTATTTGTACAGGACTCGTACATGTACGTTGATGTACATGGAGGTTGACATCGTACCAGCCGTTGTAGTAGTACACATACGCATGCGAAGGCGCGCGCGTGCATGCATGTAGCAGTACACGCGGCACATGTGCGGACTAGGAGTCGGGGTACCCTACGTGGAATACGCTAGAGCCCTAGAGGGTAGTACTTGGTTTAATGTTAATTTCCATGACGCCCTTGCACTCCGTTTCGCCACGTACGTGATTGTGGTTGTACACCTACCAAGTACGAGTACTTGGAGTATTGGTAGTGTACAGTACATGTACTGTACTGTACGGCGAGGTACATCTGCTTCTACTTACGGCCGCAATACAAATGGCCTCTGACGCTACAGTAAGTATACGGAGTACAGTATACAACTTAATGTACAGTACATGTATCTAAGCAGTACTCCATACTACGGAGTACGTACATGTACATGTACTGTATCTTGCCGCAATACTCCATACGTGTGCTCCGAAAATTAATTAATCAACTACGGGTAGACAAGACGGCACGAGCCACTCCATCGCAGCTGGAGAGCGCCCGTGTCAGCGGATCGAGATGGTCGGGAGCATGGTCTGGACTCGTTGAGACACTGACTTATGAGCTGGATGTGGCGTCGCACCCGATCAATTGCGCCCGCATAAAAAGTCGTCATTACACGCACGCCGCCGTGCTAGTCGCCGCTACGGCGAGTACTGTAGGTGTACTTACGTGTACGGGAGGAGCAGGACCACTCCCTCCTGATGGGCGAAACGCATTTTTTCCCCCAGCCATTTTTGACTCCGTTAGTACTTTGTCGGTAGATGCAAGACACTAGCTACTAGTAATACGCAGCCGTACCTGCCTATACGTAACCAGTAGTCGAACGAGGACGGGTGCATGTACAAGTACATGTACATGTGCCGAGTACGGAGTACTTACAACTACCTACCCAAGTACTCCGTATAGTACTTGCGCTTGAGAGTATCCGTCCGAGCAGGAGTCTTTTCCTTACCCACTTCTACTTCTACTCACTTTGACGACTTCTCTCTCCCCCTCCTCTCGCTTGCTGGTTCATATTAGAACTACGGCCCATCCCTAGAAACCGATCCGGTCCCTTTTCCTTCTTCTCCTCTCGTTTCCTTCCGTCGAAGAAGTAGTTCCCCTCCTTCGCCTCACACCACCTCCGCCCAACAGCGCATCCGCAACCGCTTCGCAATACCAGCACCGCCAGCCGTCGAGGAGATCGCATCACCATCCCGCAGCTCCAGCTGCCCCAACCAGCACCATGGGTGCCTTTATCAGTTGGATTCAGACGAACGTGCCGTCCAAATCCTCCGATGGCTCATCGACGGCGCCGCAGTCCGTATGGGGTGAGCCTCCTCCCATCCTCCTTTTCTTCCTCGGCATTGGACCGTGCCGCTGACGATTCGCTAGGCATGATTGACTCGCTCATTCCAATCCTCGTCATCTCGGCCGTCTACATCATCATCTTTCTCATAATGAGGAGATCGCAGAAGAGATTCTACGCGCCGAGGTCTTATCTGGGGTTCCTTCGTAAAAGGTACGTCGTCTACTACCCTGCTGCCTTCCCATACCCCTGCCCGCCTGCCCGCCTGCCTGCTGCCTGCCTGCCTGCATGGACGGATGGCTAACTTCGCTACCCTGCCGGCAGCGAACGGAGCCCCGAGCTCTCGAGCGGTTGGTTCGCCTGGTTCGGCACCTTCTGGAAGCTCCCCGACGCCTACGCGCTCACCCACCAAGGCCTCGATGCCTACCTGTTCCTCCGCTACCTGCGCGTCGCCATGGTCATCTGCTTCGTCTCCGCCTGCATCACCTGGCCCATCCTCTTCCCTGTCAACGCCACCGGCGGCGGCAACCAGGAGCAGCTGGAGATCATCTCGTACAGCAACATCAACGTCCAAACTCAGGGCGTGCGATTCTACGCCCACGCCTTCGTCGCCTGGTTCGTCTACGGCTTCGTCATGTTTATGATCCTGCGCGAGTGCATCTTCTACATCAACCTGCGCCAGGCCTACCTCCTGACGCCCCACTACGCGAAGCGCATGTCCTCCCGCACCGTCCTCTTCACGAGCGTGCCCAACGACTACCTCGACGAGAAGCGCATCCGCGAGCTCTTCAACAACTCGATCAAGTACGTCTGGGTCGTCGGCAAGACGGAGAAGATGGACGAGCTCGTTCAGGAGCGTGACGAGGTCGCCATGAAGCTCGAGAAGGCCGAGGTCAATCTCATCAAGCTCGTCAACAAGGCGCGCACCAAGGCGGCCAAGAAGGGCGGCGACGACGCCGCCGCCGCCCGCAACGGTTACGAGGACGACTCGGAGTCGGCCGACGTCGTCCGTCGGTACATTCCCGTCAAGAAGCGCCCCTCGCACCGCACCGGTCCCCTCGGCCTCGTCGGCCGCAAGGTCGACACCATCGAGTGGTCGCGCTCCGAGCTGCGCCGCCTCATCCCCGAGGTTGAGAAGCTCCAGTCCGAGTGGGACGCGGGCAAGTACGACCGCATCAACGCCGTCTTCGTCGAGTTCCACAACCAGGCCGACGCCCAGGCGGCCTTCCAGGTCGTCACCCACCACCAGGGCCTGCACATGTGCCCCAAGGTCGTCGGCGTCAAGCCCGAGGAGGTGGTCTGGAGCAGCCTCGAGATTTCCTGGTGGCAGGCCATCCTCCGCCGCTACGCCGTCTACCTCTTCATCGGCGTCCTCATCATCTTCTGGGCCATCCCCGTCGCCATCGTCGGTGTCATCTCCCAAGTCAGCGTCCTCGTCAACCTGCCCGGCCTCACCTGGCTCAACTCGCTCCCGCAGGTAAGCTGCCGCCGCCGACGTCGCGTCGTCCGACTCTCCCCGCTGACAGGCCATAGTTCATCCTCGGCGTCATCTCCGGTCTCCTGCCGGCCGTGGCCCTGGCCATCCTCATGTCCTTTGTCCCCATCATCATGCGCGCCTGCGGCAGGCTCGCCGGCCACCCGACGCTGTCGCGCATCGAGCTCTTCACCCAGAACGCCTACTTCGTCTTCCAGGTCGTCCAGGTCTTCCTCATCCGAACCGTGGCCGACTCCTTCGCCGGCGTCGTCGTCCAGATCGCCGAGAACCCGGGCCAGGTCTTCACCATCCTCGGCTCCTCCATCCCGACCTCGTCCAACTTTTACATCTCCTACTTCATGCTCCAGGGTCTCACCATCGCCACGGGCGTCGTCACCCAGGTCGTCGGCGTCTTCGTCTTTAAGATCCTCTACAAGTACCTCACCGGCACACCCCGAGCCATGTACACGAAGTGGACGACGCTCAGCTCCATCCTCTGGGGCAGCCTCCTGCCGGTCTACACCAACATCATCTGCATCAGTAGGTCCCTCGGCTCGTCGCGTCGCGTTGCGTCGCGTCCCGTCTTCGTCCCCGTCTCTAACGCGGTCCAGGTCTCATCTACTCCGTCATCGCCCCCTTTATTCTCTTCTGGTCGACGCTGGCCATGGCCCTCTTCTACCTCGCGTACCGGTACAACGTCCTGTTCGTCTCGGCCACCGAGGTCGACACCCAGGGTCTCATCTACCCGCGCGCCCTGAAGCAGCTCTTCGTCGGCATCTACCTCGCCGAGATTTGCCTCGTCGGCCTCTTCGGAGCCTCCAAGGCCATCGGGCCCGCCGTCCTCATGGCCGCCTTCCTGGTCTTCACCATCCTCTTCAACCTCGCCATGGTCAAGTACCTCGACCCGCTCCTCTACGGTCTCCCTCGCAGCGTCCAGGCGCAGGAGATGGCCATCCAGGCCGGCGCCGACGGCCTCGGCCGCGGTCCGGAGTCGAACGAGAGCTCGACGGGCAACGTGTCGGACGAGAAAGGCGAGCCGAAGAAGGGCAACTTCATCGCCCGCTTCTTCAAGCCGTGGATCCACCAGGACTACGCGACGCTGCGGACCATGATGCCGCAGGAGGATGCCGGCCTCCTCCACCAGTACACGGACGAGGTGGAGCGCACCGCCTACTTCCCGCCCTCGGTCAGCAGCAAGGCGCCGACGCTGTGGATCCCGCGCGACGCCGCCGGCGTGTCGAGACAGGAGGTTGCGCTGACGAACAAGGTGATTCCCATCTCGGACGAGGGCGCGACGCTGGACGAGAAGAACAACATCGTCTGGGACACGGAGGGCGCCCGGCCGCCCATCTGGGAGGAGAAGGTGTACTACTAGACAGAATGTGTGCGGTTCGGTTTGATACCCAGTGTGCGGCGAGTCGTTCGACTCGTGTCGGTCGGTCCCCTTTCGGACGGCCGGTTCGTGTTGCGTTGCATACCCGTAATGGATGATGGATAATGGATGAAGGATGAAAGGATGGAAAGCTGGATGGATGCATGTTGGAAGCCGTTGGAAGCCTTGGCATTTGCCATCGGGGCAACCGACTGCCGCGCGCTGACCTTTTTTTTTTTTCTCATTTGTCTATGTCTCTCTCGTCTAGTCTAGCAAAGATGCAATGCGATGGCTATGTGGTCGAGGTGCAACTGCTACGAAACGGTGCTCGCTCAGCAGGACGAAATGGGGCATGCGAAGCAAAGCAGGTCACGGTCATGCATCGTGACGGCAATGCCAGCCTGGTCGCGTCTCCCATGGCGGCGCTTTCGTCTCCTCCAGCGAGACGCGAGGCTTGCTCTCCTTGCCGGCGGGACATGCCGATCAAGGTTCGCTGGCACCTGTGCACATGCACTCGCGTCGCATGTAACATGCATGGAGTCGATACCGCGCCGGATGGACCCCACGGCGGAATGGAGGTGGCCAAGGTTTGGGTGCCAAATATGGCGTGCAATTGCCTGCATGCACCTGTACGCACCCACCATTACGCCAGTGCAGGTGCATGTGCGAATACTGCGTGCAGCCTGTGCGGAGAACGCTGGTGTTGCGAGTACGCAGCGAGCACACACCCTGATGCTTTGCTCAACGCAGGACGACCCGAAAACGAGACCGATCCGATTCTTCACGTGGCCCTCGACGGCCGTCTCATGGTGCATGGACTACCCTGCCGATCGAATGATGCGAATAGCACCAACAGTTCGGGGTAGATTACTTGGAGTCGTGACGGCCCCTTGTTTCCTGCTCCGGCATAAAGGGGGACGCAACGCATTGCCCATGCACACCTGCACCGTATACAAGAAACGAATAGCCGCAGCTGAAGGGAAGTTTTGGGGACCATGTAGAGGATTAATGCTGGGGATCCTTGTCGTCGTCTTGCTCGCTCGCTCGCTCACTGTCGTTTTCGTATTTGGCGCTTGCCGCCTGCAGCCTGCAGATGATGATTGGCCCAGGACACCCGCGTGGCTTTGGTGCTGGCTCATTGTTTACACCTACAAGTCGTGAGCCGACGACGGCAAATCACAGCATGGGTCGACCGGTTGAAAGGACAATGGGAAACGGGTTGGAGGGAGCTCGACGGTCGAGCATGTGAATCAACCAGGCTCTCCACTAACCGTAGGGAGGAGTATTTTATTATAGGTGCACCTAGCATTTCGGACTGCAAATTTGTGGAGTACGGTACATGTTCGTACTTGCAGTATTTGTGCTTGCAAGTACTTGTCATGATTCCTACTGTACAAATACACCAAATTACTAGTAACAAGTACTGTAAAAGCACAAGAACAAGTGCACTTGTTGTGCTCCGTACTTAAGTGTAAGTAGGTGCTGTAGTTGAAAGTACACCCTGCATATAAGTACAGCAAGTGTGTGCGGTACCAAGGTAGTACTGTGACTGTACAGGTGAGCTAATGCAAGACAGCGCCCCGCCAGGCTCATGGTTGCCCGGACAACCTACCCCTCACCCCTCACAACAAGACGACACCACGACGACACAAGACGACACAAGACGACACCAAGACGACACCACAGCCACCGCCAAGGTGCCGTCGGCCACGGGGCGCTCAAAGCCAGACGGCATCCCTCAAGGTCGGGGGGCAGCGAGTGGGTGACGGATGGCGCTGATGGGTCGGTCAGCTGAATCCATTGCGAGGGCGAGGGAGAGCATGATATTGTTTGGGTCGCACTGCTGGTCCGAATTCGGCATGAGCGCGCTGCCAGCACTTGCTTGTACTTGCATGGAGATGCTAACTTCTGCTACTGTGGCTTGTTGCCGCCTGGAATCAGAGGTGGAAACAAGCGTGGAAACAATAAACGGCATCGTCTTTGCGTCGCCGACTTTGGCCGCCTCGCGCACATCGCCTTTCTTTGCACATGTGTGTACTAAGTAGTATGCATGCCTGCAACTGTAGTAGCACCTCTCCAACTACGTTGTCTTCGTCCGTCTTCTTCGATCCTGGCTAGCCTACTTGCAACTACACTCAATCTACGGAGTACTTAGGTGTGCTTTCATGCTCTCCGTATTGTATGCTTTATAGCTATATCGCTATATCGCGCTATCGCGCTATCGCTATTTATCCACCGATACGCGCCCGAGTGACTCCGTACGGGGTCGTGGATCAACTAAGGCAGGAGGCAACCCCTGTCAGTTCGTACCTGCCCTTCCTGCCGCCTCGTTACCCGGTCGAGCTGTGCACTGGCCAACTGTTCCCTCCTGCCATATTCTTCCTCACAAACCTCGCCCACTTTCCCCTCCGCCTCTCCTCTCCTCTCTTTACTCTCCAGGGCTTCTCTCTTCTGCATCGCCTTCCCCCTAGCATCGCACATGCATGCACCCACGCGACGCTTCGGGCCACAGTCAACCCCTTCCCAGGTACTCTCCATCGACGACCCGCTGCATGCCGAGCCGACGACGAGGAGACGAAGCGAGGGCGCGGCGATGATGCTTTGAGGAGCGCCAGCAGTCAAGTCAAGCAAGCAGGCAGTGCTCACGGCGCCATGGCTACCAAGCATAACCAACACCACCACCACCACCGGCGCCGCCACCACGGCCGACGGCGCGCCGCAGCCTTGGTCGCTCTCGCCCTGGCCGTCGCGACGAGCCCGAGCTCGATTGCGGCCGCCCTCGAGCTCCCGTACGTGCCGACGCAGATCCTCACGCCCGCCGCCTGCTTCAACCGGTCCTCCTGTCGCGGCCAAGATGTCGCCTACATCCTCTCCCCCGACGCAACCGGCACCACCACCCAGCTCCTCGCCTTCAACTACTCGACCGCTATAGACGGCGGCGACGTGCCCAGGACCGCCACCAAGGACCTGCCCTTCTTGAAGGACGCGCCCGCCAACACTGCCTTTGGCGCCGTCAGGACCGGCGATGGCACCCTCGCCGTCTACGCCGGCGCCTGCGATGCCGACGGCGGCGACCTTTGGACCTTTGACCCCGCCGCGCCAGCCGCGGAATGGGACAAGCGGGAGACTGCGGCGGCGACGACCGGCTCGAAGCCGAAAGCCCCCTACTTTCTCGGCGGCATCCTCTCCTTCTCGTCCAAGATCGCTCCGGTCCCGGACCAGCCCACAATCTACACCTACGGCGGCATATGCGCATCGCCCTCGTCCGACGCCGACGCCTGGCAGTCCCGCGGCAACTACACGACGACGACGACGAGCCTCACCCCAGACGACCAGCGCGCCACCACCTCGTACCACGCCGCCGTCGCTTCGCTCGGAGGTCCCAAGTCCCCCTTTGCGAGCTTCTCCATCACCCAGCTGCCCTCGTCGACGACCAACATGTCCGGCACCGTCAGCCAAAGGGCCAGCTTCGTCTTCATGGGTGGCCACACGAAGTCGGCCTTCATCAACATGAGCACCATCGCCGTCTGGACTCTGCCGGAGGAGACGTGGTCCTTTGTCAACGTCCAAGCTCCCGACACCGAGGACGCCCAGAGCGGCGTCGAGAGCCGAGCCGGCCACACCGCCGTCCTCAGCGAGGACGGGCTGTCCATCGTCGTCCTCGGCGGCTGGGTCGGCGACCTGAGCACGCCCGCTCAGCCGCAGCTGGCCGTGCTCGAGATGAACCAGACGTACAGCTCGTGGCGATGGAAGGTACCAAAGGACCAACCGTCGGGCAACGGCATATTCGGTCACGGCGCCGCCCTGCTGCCCGGCAACGTCATGATGGTCTACGGCGGCTGGGAGACGCAGCCGGCGACGAGCGGCAACGCGAAGCGCCAAGCTGCCGCGTCGCCCTCGCCGCGCTTCCTCAACCTCACGTCGATGGCCTGGACGCCTTCGTACCGGAACCCCAACGTCGTCGACGCGTCCGCCCGAGACGCCGGCGCCCCGGACGCGCCCGGAGCCGGCAACGGCTCCGCCACCTCGCGCCGGCTCGGTCTCGGCCTCGGCCTCGGTCTCGGCCTCGCCTTCCTGCTGGGCATCGTCCTCGTCATCTTCCTGTGGCGCCTGAGGCAGCGCAAGCGGCAAGCCGGTCGCCGCGACGAAGCGGCTCGAGCCATGGCCGAGGATGCCAATCATTTCCTGCACGACGACGACATGGCCGAGCGGCACCATCCCTTCATCTGGGGCTCGCGGGACTGGCGGACGGGCCACGACGCGTCGGAGCGGTCCCTCGGGTACGAAAGCCTCCGCGGCGCGAGGACCTCGCTCGACGCCAGTCCGGCGATCCTGCCGTCGGCCGCCATCGCGAGAAAGCCGGTGCCGAGAATCAGCCGGGCCGGTTACCAGCCGACCGAGGGCCGCCACGCCGCCTTCGCCCCGGCACCGGGCGCCATTCATCCCATCCTCGAGGACGACGAGGACGAGTTCAATCGGCATCGCGCCTCGCTTCCGCACGACGGTCCGCTCACGCCCTCGTCGGTGCACTCGAACCCTTTCATCACGCCGACGGCCTCGGTCGTCGTCCCGCCCTTGGCCTTCCCGCCCCGACGGGGATCCACGCCGCCGAGCCCCGACACCGTCTTCCGCCGTCACGACCCGGACGTCCGAGACTGGGTCTCGGACGTCGATGCGGCAGATGCCCTTCTGACGCGGTACAACAACCGTCCGGGGAAAGGATCGCCAACCCGCGGCGGCTCGATCGGATCGTCGGTCACGGGCATCAAGGACGACGACTCGAGGACGGGCTCGAACCTGTCCGAGTCGGCCCGCAGCGTCGTCGAGAGTCTGCGCAGGTCGGTTTCGGAGCGGAGGTCCGTTGTGGCCGAGAATCCGCTGCCGCCGCCGCCGCTGCGGCAACGAGAGCAGTATCAGCAGCACGCCAAGTCGGGCAGCTCGTCGAGCAGCAGCTTCCTCACGGCCCGCACCGGCTTCGGCGCCCTCCAAGCCGAGGCGCCGTCCCTGCTCATGGCCGGACGGCCCCGGCCCGGCAGTCCCGTGCCGTGCGACGACGACGAGTCCGGGTCGCCGTCCAAGCTGAAGCCGAGGAGAAACTGGCTCGGCTCGCTGCGTCGCGTGTTTTCGACCTCGGGCGGCACGCCTCCCACGTCGGCGACGCGAGACGACTTCCCGGAACGGCTGTCGATCGAGGCGACGGGTTCCGACCACGAGACCCGCGCCACCGGCGGCCTGAGCGGTGACCTCCTTCGCCGCAAGCAGGGCCGCCACGACTGGGAGGAGGACGCCGGCGGGTCGGCGGCCGCGCACGAGGAACCGCAGCAGGTAAAGGATATGGAGAACGAGTGGGACATCGAGAGGGCCGTGGAGCAGCGTCTCGTCCAGGTCATGTTCACGGTGCCTAAGGAGCGCCTGCGCGTCGTCAACGGGGACGACGCGGCCGCCGACGACGACGCCGAGGGCGACCTATCCGCCTCCTCGTCCCACCAGCACCTGCACGAGCACTGGCACGAGCAGGAGCGCGGACAAGTCACTCCGCAGACAGCGAGCGTGCACGAAGCGCTTGCCGCCGAGGTCATCGACTCCCCCATGTCCTCCTTCTTCCCGCACGATGACGTATCCTCCCTGTCGACGTCGTTCCTTGCGAGCGACCGGCCGCAGCCTCAGGCGACGGCGACGCTGGACGGCGTGGAGAGCTCGGAACAGGACCTGCAAGCCGAGGAGGGAAGGCAAGGGGAACGCTACAGAGAGAGGTTCCTCGACCTGCCAGACCTCGGCCCGCTGGACCTCGACCCGCCCAAGAGGTTCTCACACTCGACGGATGCGTCGTGGGGCCCAAGCATCTCCGGCGCCGTCCTCACCGCGGAGGCGGTCACGTTTGAGCGGCCCCGAACGAGGGTGCGCGAGATGGTCGATCAGTTCGAGCGGAGCGCGTCGCAGAGTCCGACGAGGGTTGCTCGCGAGTAGAACGAGTAGAGTCGGGGTCACGCACGGCGTTTGTTGGTCGTCGGAGGCGGATCCGAGCCTCTCAACGAACGGTTCACGCAGCGGTTACGGTTTTTGATACAACGGGAGGGGGGGGGGGGGGGGGTGGTTTCCTTGCGTCCATGTCTGCGGGATGGGTCATCCATTCATTATATGTATGTATTTACGCTTACGCATCACGCATGCCATGCATGTACATGAAACAAACAACAGTCGCTAGCTACCATGAATACACACGTACGTATGGGCCGCGGAGAAAACAAAACAGGCGGCGGAAGCGAAAATGATTCTTTCCTCCTCGTTTCTCTTTCCTCTTTCATGGCGCCTCGCCTCACTCGGTAGCGGCCGCGGCATCATTGCGCCAGCAGCTTTTTATTCCAAGCTAGGACGGCCTCGATAACCCACTTGCCGGGAAAGTCGAAGATGACGATGCCAGTTCTCCGGCCGGCGGGCTCGGAGGCGGCGGAAGCGAAAATGATTCTTTCCTCCTCGTTTCTCTTTCCTCTTTCATGGCGCCTCGCCTCACTCGGTGGCGGCCGCGGCATCATTGCGCCAGCAGCTTTTTATTCCAAGCTAGGACGGCCTCGATAACCCGCTTGCCGGGAAAGTCGAAGATGACGATGCCCGTTCTCCGGCCGGCGGGCTCGGCTTCGAAGTCGCGCAGCCACTGGCCCGTCATGTCGTTCATGCCCGTGACGGTGCGGTTGGCGGGTCCGGCGGCCGCCTCGACAGGTAGGACGCCGACCGAGGCGGACACATGGGCGAGGTAGAGGAGCCGGTTGTCGAGGGGGTCGGTGGCGGCGCGTTCGAGAGCGGCTCGGACGGCGGTCCACTTGTCGGCGAGGTGGTAGACGTCGGGGATGATCCACACGTCCTCGAGGGCCATCTGGGGGCCGTCCCAAGCGGGGCCGTAGGCGTCGGCCGCGTGTTCGGAGGCAAAGTTCTGGAGGAGGAGGATGCGCGAGCGCAGCGCGCCGAGGGTGGGCAGGGCGCCGGAGGGTGTGGAGATGCGGGCGGCGGCGCTCGGGATGGCGTCGCGGACGCGGAGGAAGGCGGCTTCGAAGGAGGATGCGTCGCCGCTTCGGCGGCCGCCGGATATGGGCGGACCCTCTTCCTTGAGGCGCATGACGATGGCCTCGGAGGGGTGCTCGTCGAGAAAGGCGATGATGGGACGCAAGACGTCATCCCCGAGGGCGAAGCCGGTGTCGCCGTCGGCGTGGTAGATGCGGAGCTCGCCGTCGCGGAGGCGGGCGCGGATGTCGAAGTAGCGCAGGCCGGCTTCGAGCTGGACGGAGAGGTTCCAGTTCTGGCAGTGGAGGACAGGGTCGCGGCGGAGCAGGGGGCCGTACGTCATGGAGTCATGTGAGCCGGGGATGCTGAGGCTCGAGATCGGAACGGCGTCCGGCAGGCGAGCCATCCAGGCGGCGTTGTGGGCGGCGTGGGCATCGAAGCTGTAGGCGGATCGGTATCCGCCATAGCAACCGGCGGTGACGGTGCAGGGGGCGAGGGCGAGGAGGCTGCGGAAGGGGAAGACCAGAGCGGCGGCGGCGGCGACGGCAAAGAGGATGAGGATGGGGGTGCGATGGATGAGGGGTCGACGGGGGACGAGGAAGCGCGGCGGCAGCGGCGGAGCGATGGTGAGCGAGGGCGAGGGCGAGGGCGAGGGCGAGGGCGAGGACGAGGACGAGGGCGAGAGCATGAGCGATTGCTTTTCCATGACGAGGGCGTGCCGCTCGGCTCGTTCTCGCCTCTCACGGCAGGAGGAGGGGAGGTGGTGAAGGAGGAGGAGATGAGGTGAGTACGGGAGAAGGGATCGATGGCACGTCGTTGGCCTTGACCTGCGCGACGCCGTTTGGGTCGTGGCTGGTTGGGTGGTGCTGATGGTGTAGCGGGTGGTGTAGCGGGTGGTGTGGCGAGTGGTGTGGCGAGTGGTGTGGCGGCCGCGGTGCAAGAAAGCAGCCTCGGCGGCGGTGTGGGTGGACGGATCGCACGGTGCGCTCTGGGCTACGTCATCAGGGTGTCAGCTCTGGAGCGGCTCTCGCGTTCTCGGGGCTCGGGGGGGGCCTGGGGACGCTGGGGCATTGGGGGCTCCGGGACACTGGTGGCTCTGGGGTATTAGCGGGTACCAACTAATTACGGCGCAAGTACGGAGCAGAAGCGGTCAGGTTTCCCAGCAACGGCGGGCGAGTTTGATCGCCGATGGGTCCTGTTTCAGCGCCGGAGTGCTACCCTATACCCTATACCCCACCCCGGGGAGGGAGTGATACCTGCGGCAAAGGGAAGAACCGACAGAAAGGATCCTCACTCACGCATCGTCTCATGATGGGTAAGATTTGCCACTGTGCCCAGGAAGTGCGGTGAGCTGAAGCGAAATGAAGATGCCGGCACTCTGATGCCGCGTCGCATGCATGGATCAGTTGCGTAAGAGCATGGGTTGGAGGACGAGGGTTGTGTGCGGTTCTTGTGCTGAGTGTTACATGCACCTACATGTACTCGCCAACGGAAGCAGGCAGCGTCCGCGAGTCGATACGAGACGCACCAAGCATCGAGGACGCATCGGCGGCGGGACGGACAAGTTCCGGCAGCCATGGGGATTGTCACGGATGCACGGGGTACAAGCACATGGACTCGGCAGCATGGGTTCATCCACATAGGTGCCGTACCCAGCGCTGCAGCTACGACGCCAACCCGTGTATGCATGTGCTTGCACTCAATGCATGTTGGCAGCAGCAGTCAAGGTTGAAGACGCCCGATGCGTCACAGGACCGGATGCACCGCATACGTCGCACCGTACGACAGTAACAGTGGCCCGGACGGACGCTCATCCGTCGGAGCTTTCCGAGCGACGATGACCAGGCTCCAAGTCTGGCGTAGGATGAGAGAGTTCCGGGCACTTACATGGCGGCGATGGACGCCCGAGCACGGACAGGCATCATCAGTGCCGCCGACGAGGCCCCGCGGTCGGCGAAGCGTGCACGCCACGGCGTGGAGTCGATGCCCCGTAACGTTCGTCGCCACAGCAGTAGCAACTGCCGGTGGCCTCGGCAGCAACACGGGAGGGAGAATGCAGTCGGTGGCGAGGGGCAGCTCGTCCGTCATTCGCTCACCGAGAGCAACAGGGGCTACGTACAGGTACCTAGAGGCTACGGCACGCATGCACCACCTGCATGCGTTTGCAAGCGGGGCGGGAGGGGGCGGAGGTAGAATGTCGGGAGGCACATTCCCATGGAAAGTGACGAGAGATTCGAGAATTGACCGGCCGCAAGGACCTCGAGATGGGCCCGGAGAGGGAGGTGGCGACGACAGGCATCACTTGGTTTTGCCGTCTGTGACGAGGTGGTGATGGACCAGGGGCGCTGCGTGCGACACGAGGTCAGCCGACGGAGGCAGGCTTCGCATTCGATGGCTGCCAGGACGCGGGGTGATGGACGGGACTATGTGCGAGCAGGGCATGGATTCAGTACAGGTGCATGTGCGAACACTCCATTCACCCCGTACGGAGCCTTTGTCGCGTCATACGAAGGGGATTGCCTGTTCGTCGTGCGCTGCCGATACGGAGTTGCTTCCCAGTAATTAGCACATGTGCAGGCACGGAGCACTCCGTACCAAGGCACCAACCACATCTGCATGCACCATTGGCATCGAGACCCCCGGCGCGGCACCTGTGGGTGTCCAGCACGACGGAAGAAGTAATGCCGACAAAGGCGTGCGGAGTGCGGAGTACTTACTGTGCAGCACACGATGCAGGTGCGAGCAGTGTGATGAATGTGTCTCGGTCATGGAACCGCCGCTGGCATTTCGCACTCTGGCCTCGACCCGACGCCTTTGTCGTTGGCCGCCGCCGCAGGGATGAGCGAGCGATGGTTGATGCAAGCGCCGCGACGACGACGGATACGGTCTCGCCAATGGATGCTTGCCAGGACGGCGAGGTGATGTGCCGCAGTACACCTATATATCAACAAAGGTGGTCAGGTAACCACAGCCAGTGCCAAACACGCAAGTCGACTGTGCTGTATTATCAACATGTAATATTAATTACTTGGTCGAGGCCAAAGCTGGTAGCAATAACTCGCAGGCACGGAGGGGTTCCTCCGGTTCCTCGCTAACGCGTCTTGGCACCGAAGGTTTGGCCATGCATGTACCTACAGTACAGTACAAGTACGCTTGCTTGCACGTGCAGAAGAAGCAAAAGGCGGGAGATTCTGCAAGCTCGTTCGTACTCCGAACTGTGCATGTATACTTATGGCGGTCACTTACCTACGGCAGTGTGCTGCGGCACATGCCAACGATTACGCGCACCTTGGTGCGATGCATCTCGGTGCAGATGCCTCCTCGAACGAGGACGAGAACAGAGTTCTCGGGCCACCAGTACATGTACCATTATTTCAAGTTACTTGGTGCACGACCACCACCATGTACAAGTTGCATGGTGCTACACGGACAACTACATAGGCTTGTAGGTACCAAGACAGGAAGTAGTACTGGCACATCACACACAGCTGACTGTACGTGGAAACGAGTCGACGATGATGTCGTGCGGCATGCCGACGCGAGCAGGTAATAGGAACAGGACCTTTGTCCGAGAGCTGTAGGCACGCACACGAGCTCGGCCAGGCCCAGTCCCCAAGCAGCAAAGTGGCCCGCTGGCTGGTTCGTTGCCTCTCGATGTCTCTGCCTACCTCACCAGCTGCGGCGGCACCGAGGCAGGAGACCGCGAGTGCGATGCGAACGTGCTAGTGCGATGCGAATGTGCTAGTGCGATGCACGTGTCCGTCCTAGTTGGTCGAACGAGTGCATTTTGGCCTTTGGAAGCAGGACGCGAACGCAATGCCCACCTCGTGTTCGTGTGTTGGCTCCTTCTCGGCACTCGGCAAGGGCGCTCGAACACGTTCACGGGTGCGGGTGCATGAGTGTGTGTGTGAGTGAGTGAGTGAGTGAGTGTGTGTGTGAGTGAGTGAGTGAGTGTGTGTGTGCGTGTGCGTGTGTGTGAGTGAGTGAGTGTGTGTGGTGTGCGTGAGTGAGTGAGTGTGTGTGGTGTGCGTGAGTGAGTGAGTGTGTGTGGTGTGCGTGTGTGCATGAGTGTGTCGTGTGTGTGTGCCTGTGGGTGCGAGTGTGGTGAGTGCCTGTAATAAATATATCCGACTCGCTCCCAATTCGGCATTCTCGTAATTAGTACAAGTGCTCGATAGTGTAATTACTCCATACACTGAACAACACTACCTAGTAAGTAGGTGTACGGAGGACAAGTACAGTATAAGAACAACATCAACAGTGCCGGACCCGCCACGGATAATGTACCACTTTGGTACCGAGTGGAACCTGCGTGACGAACGATGCCGTTGAACGAGCTTGCTTGCTTGCACTTGTCCTCCGTACATGACATGTAGTTCCGAGTGGCTCGTGAGTGTGACGGCGATTTGGATGGCGGCGGCGGCGGCGGCGGCGTGGCGGTGGTGTGTCCCAAGACTCCAAGCGAAGTACGAGAAGCTGGTTCGGACAGTGCGTTCTGCCGAGGCGAGGTACCACGATTGGCCACACGCGTTGGCAAGTATGTGTACAAGGTACGTTGTGCGGTGCGCCCGGGCAGGCAAGTACGGACGGCGACTTCGCCTAGACGCACCCACATAACCATGGCCATCACAACGACCGTCATCACCACCATGGCCATCACCACCATCACCACCATCACCACAACCATCATCGCCACGACCATCACCATGACGTAAAGGGTGCGTGACAATCACGATACGAGAGTGCTCATCGGGCAGCAGAACTTCGCAGGCTGGGTTATTGCAGGGCCCTGCTGGCATGCCATGGCACCCACTTGTGCAGCTGCGTGTCCTGTGCTTCCCAGTGTTGAGCCTCTTCCCTCGTTGCTCTCGCCGTCCGCCTCATCAGCCGCGGCGGCATCCCGACAATCTCCCGCGGGCATGCATGCATGAATGCGCAGAGGGGGCAGAAATGCAAACGGCAAGGCCGCCTGCGTGCCCGCCTGGCGGCTGCCTATCATCGGCCTGCGTGCACGTTGCGGTGAGACGAGCGGCATTCCAGCCTCGGCGGGGCGAGGACAAATCCGTGGCGGAACAACAACGACCAAGGAGTCGCTGAGGGAGTTGGAACACGGCAACGTTCGGGTGCGGGGGAACCCGAAACGAGTTCGAGTTCGAGTTCGAGTGCGTGCGAGAGAGAGAGCGCCCTGGCACGTCGACCCCGTCCTCGTCTCGGACCAGCAGCGACTGCCGATCTTGCTTGCTCGAACCCCATCGACCCGCCAATATCGGGGCGCCGGCGAGGCCACGAAATCGGAGCACGCAGACGCGCATGCATCCGTTGCCATGTCGTGGATGGGTTGCCGAACAGACGGACATGTGTCCTGTGTGCGAGCTCTGCCGCCGTGTGCCGTTGGTGCAAGTGCTGTGTACGTGTGCCGAATGCGCCTGTACCGTGCAAGTATGCTTTGAGCAAGCATGTACCGGTACCTCTCGGCCGGGCGACAATCTGTGCGTGGTCGCCCATGCACGGAGCGAGCATGCGGAGCTCTCGCGCCGCAACAAACATGCAGCAGTTGTACATGTACTTGCAAGTAAGTGCTGTACGGTGCTGCACATGCGCGGCGCCGTGCGGACTGCCTCCCCCAGCAGCGGTCGATCCATCGAATCGACCGTCGTCTGCGGCTCGGAATGAGGTGCGAATGAGCTCGCGCATAATAGGCCACATCGCCTGTAACCGCCAATCGTGACGCCATCGGCCAACCGACGGCGTTTCGCCTGCCGCCGCGCGAGCGAACCAAGTCCGCCACCGTCGAAGCCCGTATCTCCACCAAGTCCCAAAGGCAATCTCCTCTCCTCCTCCATCCCACGCCTCCCCCCCCGCCACCGCTCCCCTCCTCACCCAGCGTCGTGGGTTGGCCTGGCCTGGCCTCGGCCGAGGCGGGTACGGACGAGTGCGCGCTCGCCGGTGCGGGTGGCCGTGCCATGGACAGGCACCCCGAGCAATCGCTGCCAGTGGGTGCTCGTGGCGAGAACAAAGTTTCGATCGCGCAGCCCACTGCCGTCAAGGTCGAGGTGCCGTCGAGAGCGGCATCGAGTCGTCGCACCAGAGAGCGAGCGCGAGCGCGAGCACGCCCGTCGTCTCCAGTCCACGCACGAACCTCGACCGAGGGCTTGCGAGCAGGGGAATGCACCGACCGAGAGAGATGGACCCCTTGGAGCGAGCGGATGAATGCATGCGTGCATGTTCGACGTCTTTCCTTCGCGCGCCCACGAGCGACACAACCTGCGTGGAAGTGTGCATGCGCACGTCCATCCATGTTGGGATGGAGCCTGCTCGGAGGCCAGGTGCGCTCTGGCCAATGCGCCGCACATGTGCATGTACTTGTGCTGCAGTTTCAGAGAGTACTGTACGTGATGAACCACGGCAAGGCGAGTGCCGTCGCCGCCTGCACGAATGGGTCGACGAAACGAGCCGGGTGGCCGTGAGCCTCGACGCAAACCACCGCATCCGTTCCGCTGCAGATCCAAGTGCCGGCCCTGCAAGTACTTGCGCTGGTGCTGATGCAACCCATGACTTGCTGCTGGAGGACGCTAGCCGTCGCGGTACCTGCTGCACCTGCCCATGTGCATGCAGAGCCAGCCGACGTGTTTCGTACGTGCGCAGTACGGAGTACGGATACTCGCCGCTGGGTTCGTGCGTACTGGTGCCTACTGTACGTCGAGGTTGCTTCGTGCAGAGTGTCGTCGCCGGTGCTAGGACCATCGCCGTCGTCGTGTTGGCGGTCTTGCGGAGGTTATGGCCTCGACGGTACCTCTAGTGAAGCTAGTAGGTCCACTAGGTGCTAGGCGATGCTATTAGGTAGCCACTATCTTCGTGGTGCTGCTGGTAATTCTCCGTGCCACGAATAGCATCGTGTCTGCTTATTATGGTTCGGTTCGCGTCCAAGTATAGATGAGGTGTATTACATGTACTTGAACTTGCCGTGGTGCCGCTGGGTGCCTGCGGAGTACGTACTAACCAACTAGGTGATGCTAGCCGCTCCGTGTACTTACAAGCAGGTACTGTACGGTAGGTGTCCAAACCGTGCCGACACCTGGAACCCGCCAGCTGGCCGGGCCCTCAGCGGATCCGCCCACGGACCAGTCGCCTTGTTGGCGGGAGGATCGGTGAACTGAACCGAACTGGCCTTGGTCTGGTGGCTCCTCCCCCATCTCCCACCCATCAATCCATCCATTCACGAACCCGCCTGCCTTCGTTCTGCTCGAGCACCTGCTTGCGGTGATTAACCCTCCGCCACCCTTTGTCCCTCTTCCACCGACTTCGCCATCTTCACCACCTTCCACCTCCCCTCCCCCTCTCCGGGCAGCAGAGACAAGGAACAGAATAGATCCTGCGCGCGAACCCGCGGCCGAGCCGTCGTACCCCTCCCGTCTTGCTTCTCTCCTCATCCTCCTTCCACCATTTCTCCATTTCTCCATTTCCCCATCTCCCAGCTCCCCCTTCCTGGATGCCAATCTCCCCCCCCCCCCCCTCTTGGCATTTGTTGGCATCCTCCTGGCTTGTCTGTGTTGCCGATTGCCCTCGCCTGCTTGCGGAGCAGCCACTGCATTCCAGCCGTCCAACTTGACACCACCCACGCTTCGCCTTGACCCAACCGAAAGAAAGCCCATCTTTGGTCCGCCGATTACCGCGTTCCCTCGTCGCCCGTCGCCTCCGCAATCGTAGAAAATCAACAATCCTCGCTCTCGCTCCACGCCCTGGCCTGCTCCGCCGCTGCCCACCTCCTCCACCTACCTCGATCTCGGATCCGACCTGAGCTCCCCCGTCGGACGCCAACCACGACGGATTCGAGCCATCTCCTTGGGCCTCTCGACGGCAGTGAGCACCGCCCAGCTGCTGACGACGACGACGGCTCTCGTTCGCACCTGGTCTTCCCTCCGTCCGTCTGCCGCGTCCGCCTCGTCCGTTGCTCTCACGCACGGAGGCTCGAAAGGCGGCCGACCGACCGACCGACCGACGGCAGGCCAACGCCGACCAAACCTGGCGAGTGTCATGGCCGCAGCCTTTCCGATCGCCTCCCTCCGACTCCCGCTGGAATAGATATTGGTATGCGGTGAATAAACGACACCCATCCGCCGTCGCCCCTACTCTGCTGCTCCTTGGGTGGTAACCTGTGAGCCGACCCTCCCCCGACGCAGGAAGAGCGTGCGCCTGCTAACCGCTCAACCGTGGCGTAGCCTATTCGTTGGGCCTGACGATTCTTGCCTTCGTCGGCACAGCGCCCATGGACTCTCTCGTCCCGAACGCACCCCATCGGCGGCGCAGCTCGCTGCTCCTGGTGTCCCTCTGGTGCGCCGCCGTGGCGGCTCTGGACATCAACCTGTGCGCAAGCTTCAACACGGCTGACTCGCCCCGAAGTGCGCTTCCCCCCCCCCCCCCCCCCCCCCCGGCACCGACGTGAGCGAGGCTAACCACCGTCGTCATCTGCCCAGACGTCAGCATCTACCAGACCAATGGCTTGTGCCACGACTATTGTATGCCAAAGGGCCTCGCCTACGCCGTCACCCAAGGCAACTCTTGCTGGTGCTCCGACTACACGCCTGCCGATGCCGTGCAGGTGAGCGACTCCAAGTGCAGCCAGCCATGTCCGGCCTATCCGTCCGAGAAGTGCGGCGGCGACGGCGTCTTTGGCTACATTGCCCTCAACAACGTCCTGCCGTCTGGCACCAAGGGCCCGATCGAGTCGAGCTCGACTCCCGCTTCCACTTCTTCTAGCCCATCCTCCAAGGTGCGTTGCGTATTTTCCACTCCTCTTCCCCCACCCCTTCGTCATGCTGCCCATCGTTCTCGCCCCTCCTCTCCACTGCCCTACCCCTCCCGCCGTCGGGATTCTGGCTTTGGTCGCCTCCGCCCACCGGGCCGTCCGTCGTGTGCACGCATGCCCCTTCCCTCGCCTTTCAAGTCGTAACCTGCGCTTGGTCAGCCGTAGGCTCATCCGTATGCCATCAGGTCCAATCGTCCAGCTCAAGGGTGACAACGACTGTGCAGGACACAGAGTCCCCTTCCAGCAGTGGTGCTTCGGTTTCCGTACGACCCGTCCTGCCCTCCCCTTCGCGCCTTCCCCAACTCCCGTGCCTTGGTCGACGAAGCTAACGAACCGCGCTGTTGAAGTCGAGCGTATCCGGCACGACGACCCCCCCTACCACTTCCTCGATCGTCCAGACGGTCACGGCCGGTGGCACCGTCCGAACCGTCACCATTTCTCCCACGCAGACGAACCAAGCGTCCAACGACCGGGCAGGCTTTCCTATGCAGAGCAGTGGCCTCGGCACCGGTGCCGTCGTCGGCATAGTCGTGGCCATCGTCGTCGTCATCCTGGCGTGCGTTGCCCTCGGCCTGTTCATGTACTTCCGACGCCAGGCGAAGAAGCAGAACCAGAGCGACTACCCGGATGACCCCAGCATCCGGGGCAGCTCCTCCAACATGATGGGCGGCCGCCCGGAGATGTCCGGTATTTCTGGCGCCTCCAGCTCGCCTTCGTCGGCTGCGGCGGCTGCGGCGGCGGCGGCGGTGGCGGCCGCCTCCGCGGGCGGTCGGAACAGCCTGCTGCAGGTTGACCCGCGCATGGACCCGTTCAAGCAGGGCCTGTACGCGCGGGCCGGCAGCCACGAGAGCGTCAACACGTTGCGCGACGACCACGACTACTCGCGCAAGATCCAACAACCCAAGGTCCTCCGGGCCATGAATCCGGATCCCGTCGTGAACTGAGGCGACTTGGCCCCCGACGGATCCGCACCATTCTACCATGTCATATTTCTCCTTTTTCTCTTTCTTGGACACTTCCAGACGACAAAGCGTCACGACGTACATGACCTTGCTTGCCTTGCTGCAAGCAGACAACCTCACAAAACACACCACCATGCCCATCGCCACCACCACCACCACCACCACCACCATCACCCACACCCACGTCACATATTTGGCCCCCCCTTTGCATTTTCGAGATACCAGGATGGCGTTGGCACAAATTTGGGCATTAGTATGGCATCGCAGCCCTGCCGTGATGCAGCGGAGCTTTGCGCCAGGGAAGGCTGGCAGCTCAGGGACGGGCAGTCTGTCTCTGCACCGCGCCGCCGTGCAGTCGCGACCGCCACCAACGAGAGTGTTATGATAATATCGTATCTGGGCCCCCTCGCCGCGGATAGATCCCCTTGAATAGGAGAAGCGCAATAGCCTGGACCAAATCTTGTATCCAGGCCGGGAGAGAGACCAGACCAGACGCAACCAGACCAGACGGGCGGTGACGTGGGCGCCGCAGCGCTGGATGGACCGTCATAAAATATGGAGAGGCAAAAGCTGGCTGCCCGATAGGAATATTACTGTACATGTTACATGTATGGCAACAATGAAGGATACCAGTACAACATGCGATTCGCACGTTCAGGAAATCTTGAATATGAGTCTACCTGCAGGCAGCTTGGCCGAATTTATTTGTCGTGTGCGTGCTGATGCGAGAAGCGGACGTCTCGTGGCCCGAGCTGGACAGGTCAAACGACGGGAGAACTCGGTTCGGACCATGCCAGGCCATCGCTTGCTGCCCGTAGAACCACGCATGAACTACCCATGACGCAAGCCGGCTAGCCTGACGACCCAGGCCCCCTCTGTGTGTTTGTCGTGCCGTCTTGCAGTCCTTTGTACGTCGTGTACGACGTACTTTGGTCGGAACAAGTACGCCCGCGTCTACTTGCACAGGGTCTTACCACTGGATCCCACCGATCGGGCCTTGAGGATCCGGAATTGGGGCCGAGCACAGGCGCCTCGAGTTGGCACGGCTAAGCGATGCACCATGCCCAGACCAGATCTGGGCATGTGCGCCGTAGACATGTCCCGGCGTTTGTCTCCCTCGAGTAGGGAGCGATACATGCGTACAGCTCGGGGTAGCGCACGGAACGGAACGTGTCTGGCGACCCTTCCTTTCATCCGTACCTCCACTCTTCGCTGGACGGGAAAAGGAGGGGGGTTGCGGAACGGGAGGGTGGGAATAAATAGGTTGTGCATACCCGCACACCAGTATTAGCAAGCCGTCGTGCGTGAGCGGTGGGGCGCTGCGGAGCGGTGAACGGCGGAGCGGCGCCGGGGGTGGAGGATGGAGGAACAGGGGTGCTGAACGGATGGACGGGAAAGAGGTGCCTGAGGTGTACTGTAGACAGGAATTGCATTTGAACTGTCAATAAAATAGGTGCCTGCATACTCGCCGATGCAAAATGTTTAAACGCTAGATAGATTGATGCAATACTCTCCAAGCCGTCCGGACAGTGGACGTGGTTGGTGCGCCACTGTTCTTCGGTGTGATTTTCGTGTTTGCTTTGTTCATGCTCGACTTGAGCAGTTGAAGAGGACAAGAATGGGGTCACCGTAAGTCTTTGCAAGTTTAATAACGTCCAAATGCTCCCGGAGAGGTGCAATAGCGGCTGGAGCACATGTAATATCTGATGTCCCGAGGTCCAGAGATGTAGGCATACTGCCTATCCCTGGCTGTTCATAAATATCTCTCATGGCTTTGGCGGACAACGAGACAACAGCGGCTCATGGTATCATGCCTAAATATGAAATCCAACCCCTCACGTACCGTACGCGGCCCTGCCAGGATCAGTAGTTGTTCGCCAACAGTCCCAACACCGAGCCAACACGCTGCACGTTACACATTACTTGCAAGCATCGGGGCCACGGTTCGGTCAAGGTCCCCAGAGAGCCTGCCCTATCGCCTCCTGCGCCTTTGTCCGTCCTGCTTGGGTCCCTCTCAACTGCGGATCGTCATGGGTCGGCAGCGGGGACTCGGCCAGCCGGTCACCCTGAGGAGTTGGCCCTCGGGACGGGGAGCGCGAATCGCCGCCTCGGTACGGGTTTGGCTGCCCGTTCTCCATCAAGGCCACGCTCTCGTCGTATCCAGCACCAGCGACTCCACCGGATGCGATGCCATGGGCATGGCCGTGACCGTGGCCGGACGGTTGCGTCGGCATCAGGTAGCGATCCTGTCGCGAGCCATCGCGATCATCCACCCTGGGCCTTGAACTTATCGCATCGTACGAGTTCGCGGCCTCCTTGCTCTCGGGCAGGTGGTCCAGGTCTACGGCGTCCCCTCGATTGAGCTGGTAGCTGACGTCCTCTTTGCGGCGCTTGACGCCGCAAAACAGCCAGCGCATGCCGCGGCCAAAGGCCTTGACAAAGTCCCACAGCAGCATGGCATCGAACAGGGCGAGCACTCCCAAGAAGCCACCGCTGGGCGGCACACGCTCCTTCTCCCTCGCCGAGCTGTCCGCCTTGTCCGCGTTGGCGACAGGGTAGAAGCTCGGAGGCGCGCTGACCCTGTATGGGGCGTAGGGAAAGGCCCACAGGTGCAGAACGGCAAAACAGGCCATCTCGACGCACAGGAGCAGTGCCGGGATGCCGACTTTGATATCGGGGTATGCGAGAACCTTGTTCGAATGGACAATTTTGAGTGTCGAGGTGCCAACTGAGATGGCGGCCGACTGCCAAAAGGACAAGAATACGACGAGCTTGATGGCGACAATCTTGAGGAAAAGGTTCTGCTCGGCGAGCGGCTCTTTGAGCTGGATGTAGAACTGGATGAGGCAGAACATGGCGACGGTGACGGCTAGAGCATTGATGACGATAATCTGGATCCCCATCAGCACAGAGCAAGCAGATACGCAACCGTCATCGGGCATCGGCGCAGGACGACGCGAAAGGCACATACCCAGATGTGGCCAAAGACTGGGCTGTTCGAGCTCTCGCAGTAGCGGCCGTGGTACTGGGTAATAACGGCGGAAATGGTCATGGCGACGCGTACGAAGCAGTAGTGGTAGATGCCGATCCAGATGATGTTGAACCAGGTCAGCCCGCTTTTCGGCGTCCTCCACGGTCCCCTGTCACCGCCGCAACACTTGGCAAACCAGTTGACGGGCATAACCCACGGTTTTATCGGGTACATGGCGCGGAAGAAGTCCTTCTGGCTGTGCAGGTCGGGTGCGACGTAGTGGCAGATGAGGGCGAAGAAGGAGGCGATGGCGAAGGCTTCGTAGCAGTCGGAGATGACCTGGAAGTAGATAGCGTGCCAATACCACTGGAGCTGGAACAAGGACGACAGGGCGTATACGGGGACCATGAAGAGGATGCGGATGATGCTGCTTTGGGTTGAGTACGTGACATGAAGGTAGGCGGGCATGATGCCGGGGCGGAGGGGGGGGGGCTCACTATCGCTGCTCGCTGGGTTGGGTATAGTGGAGGGCGTGCATCCAGATGAGGAAGAGGCTCAAGGTGGTGGCGATGAGGGTGCACGAGGCAGCAATAACACGAGCGAGGTCGTGGAAGTTGAGGGGGCCGACGAGGAGAATTTCGGAACCGGGTGATACTGTCAAGGTGGTCAGCCACAGCCGACGTATGGTGCGGCCTACGGCGAAGCGAGCCGTCGGGTTGGGGTCACGCACTCCTCATCTCCTCCAGCGTATTATTGCAGGCCAAGCCCATGGTGCCGGAAGACCGAGGCAGCGGTCGCTGTCGTTCAAGATGGAGATGTGGTTGCCGTCAACGCCCGGGCGATTGTCGAGGTCGTCGCGCTAACGTCGTGGGTAGGTGGTAGCCAAGGAGGCTCCTCTCCTATCCTTTCGATCCCCCGCCCGGGACCTCTGGCTCGTCTGAATGCCGACGGTGGGTCGAGCGGCGTCTGCCCGCCTGCCTGCCTGTGCCGAAGTCGTCGAGTCGTCGCCGTGTGTTGCCTTTGGATGTCGTTCGCCGACGTGCACATGCGTACGTGGAGAGGAGGGAGGTTGGGTATCCTGAATAGCCTTGCTCGCTGCTGCAATGGTGTGGGATGAACGTGGAAGCTGATGATGCAAAAGGAGCAGTTGCAAGCCAAACAACGAACGCGACAACCGCCGATGGAGGGTGAGGGAACGACTGGGCAGAAGGGAAGGGAAGGGAAGGGAAGGGAAGGGAAGGGAAGTTGATTTGAAGCAATGGAAAAGTTGCGCCTGTTTGGTTCGGGGAGGTGAAACTCGGGAGGTTAGGCAAGTTGTGCACTGTACGCGTACGTTGTCATACTAACGCATGCGAGTACATGTAGTTGTACATGCAGGTTATGGTGAATGCATGACAATCTGTGACGTCCGGGTGGTACGGATATTGAAGCTTTTCGTTGTAGCGATACTTCAGTTCACGCCTAAACGCACATAGATTCAAAGTACAGGTACGTCTGCACTGCTCGGCAGTGCGACCAAACCCCCTACTTGTACTTGTACATGTGCGATGCACTTCGTCCAGTGAGCACATGTACACCTACATGTACTGTATCTGGAGTGTGCACAAGTGCTTGGTACTCTAAGTACTTAAGTACTGCACTAATACTGTACTCTTACGCCAAGTACAAGTACGCTTGTGCGACGAGCGTTATTGCCTGGACGCAGAAATAGGGGGGGCAGGCCGCAGCGGGTCATCATAGCTGCGGTGGGCGGGAGGGTATTAATAGCGCCTCCAATCTGCCTTGCCCCCTCGCCAGGCGTCTTCAGCTGCTGCGTCGTTTGCCGCGTTGCCGGTGGCTGGCTGCCACGCTTAGGCTGACGGTCCCAAGTGGCCATAGAGGCGCTGGCGCAAGCGTCAACCCTTACGGCTTGTGATTGCTATCCTCTCTTTCTCACCCGACTCGTGTTGTGTTTCAGCGTCTGAAGCCTTCAGCGTCTGTAGCTGCCACAGGATTCAAAGGACAATGCGACACGGAGAAAGGATGCGCATTCGGAGGAGGGTGGGAGTGATGATCACGGCACTAGGAAGCTTCCTACCCAAAACCTACAAGGGGACGCCAACGGGCGCATCATCACCCACGAGTGTCATCCTCGAAGTGTACGGGTTCTAGCCCGTGATATTTGCGTGGCAACATAATCCTACAAGATCATTCATCCATATCCTGCGCCTCACGAGTACATGCAGCCTGCCTGACTGAGAAAGACCAAGCTGACCTCGTAGGACCTCTCGCCCCTCTCACCCTCGACGCATCTACCTGTCGAACAGTGACCCAACGCTGGATCCTGATGCATTTGGCGAGTATCGTAAAGTAAACGGGCCGTTCCACTCCGGCGAGTCTCACAACTGTATATGGACGACCTGCGAAGGCCATAGTATCTGTATTCGACGCCAGCCTCCCTGTCCTCTGTGGACAGGGAGCGCCGGTGTGCAGCCGGCAAGCCAGCCATGCCATGCAG
Source organism: Drechmeria coniospora (assembly GCF_001625195.1). NCBI lineage: Eukaryota > Fungi > Ascomycota > Sordariomycetes > Hypocreales > Ophiocordycipitaceae > Drechmeria > Drechmeria coniospora. The sequence goes on along the minus strand of NC_054389.1, from coordinate 9,539,993 downwards.
AGCAATAGAGTAAAAAGAAAGTTTGTCGCACAAAAGCCGCACCGCTGCAGTCAGCTGTCGTCGTGGCAAATTTCGTCCCTCGACATCCGACCCAGAAATAGCCACCGCGCGTGGACGGTCCGAACCACCATCCTCTCCCGTACCGGTACGTCACATCGCCTCCGGCGCAGGCCGCACAGCCTGGTCGTCCGTCACAGTCCGAGTGCAGGGTCAAAGTCCGAGTGCAGGATCAAGGAAGTCGGCCACCCTAGCGCCTCGGCCGCTTCTCGCGCTCGCTCGTCAGATGGCCGACACCATCCACGCTGCGCCTCTTCCGGCCTCGATCATCCCGGACTTCATGTCGCTCCTCGGGGGGCCGGCCGTCTCCGTCTCTCGGACCTCCACGTCCAACGCCTCGATATCCGCCACCGCCAGCGTTACCTCCAACCCAATCTTCCGCTCGGCTCACCCCAACTCTCGGCTCTCCGCGGTGTCCTCCTTCCCTCCCCGCCATCAGGTCTCTTCCGTCCGTGGGGGGGAAGCCCATCAAGTCGCGTCCACTGCCATCCCGGCCCGGTCTGCGCAACTCGCGTTCGTTGTTGCCGGCCTCTACGCCGCCTGTCGACCGCCTGTCGCGATATTCTCCTTGATCCTTGATCTCGCCATCCCAGCCGGGACGCGGGCTGGCGTCTCGTTCGCGCTCACGACTGCCGCGTCGAGAGGACCGACTCGACCGATCAGGCCGGTCGCCGCGGTAGTCGCGCCTCAGTTGATTCTCGGCGCCATTCGACCCTGACCAAAGGACATCTTGACGGTCCACTCCCGGGGTGGAAGCTGCCGAGCCGCCCGTGAGCACCTGGGCGTCCGAATTGCCCAACAGCGGTCGTGGCTGAGCCCGCATGCCGCTGTTTCTGCTCGCTTCAGGCAGCGTCAGGGATTGCTGAAGCATGTTGTTGATCCCAGCCAGCTGTCGTCTGTCCCCACCACCTCGCGCCCGATCACCGGGCGGGATTGGGCCCGTTGACACTCCCGGTTCCATTGATGAAAGATCCATCGCCGAATACGGCTGCCGCGTACCCGACACATGTCTGTCTCCGCTGTTCGGGTGCCGACCGTAGGAACCTTCTCCATGGGGAAGCGGCATGTGAGGCGGCAGCGTGCCCAACTGTGCAAGTCGGTCGGGGTGAACACCTCGTGATGGCGGAGCCGAGGTGGTGGATGCCGTTGACCCGTCATTTCCGTGACCAAAGTAATTCTGCTTCCTGTCCATGTGAAAGCCGCCGCCGTGATCGAACCCACCACGGAACCTGCGACCGTTAGTCGGGCCCGATGGCGGAGCTCGATCTGGCGATGGTGCTCGTATTGTATCTGGCACAAGTCGCCCGTCGGGACGACCGCCGTACCCGCCACGAGTCGAGCCTCGGCCTCGGCCACGAGGACCCAACGGAATGTCCGATGTCGATGGGATGGCATTTAATCGCCCATAGTTCTGGTCCTGATGAGGCAGTCGATGGTCCGATTCGGGAATGCGGGGGCCTGGTCGATGGAAACCAGGGGAGCTGCGCATCGGGTCTGTTGCCGCATCGCGGTCCGTTGCCCAGTCACTTCGGAAATTCCCTGGCAACGGGGATCTATTGCGATGATCCCTATCAAGCCGTGGGTCCGACGCAAAGGGCCGGCCCTGTCGGTCGTCGTAGCCGGCTGGGGGCCCGTACCCTTGCAGTCGACCGCTTCGGTGCGGTGATGCGGTCCTTGGTATCCTCTCGCGCCCTTCGTCCCTTGGTGGTCGACCTTGCGAGTTCGGTGTGGAATCCTTGTGGTCTTCCGCCATTGTACCTCGCTCGGCGCTTTGCATGTCCATGGAGTCGGCTGCAGTTTGGGAGCGTCCTCGCGGCTGGCGATCGGACTCTGGCCGACGAGCAGCATGATCAGGGGTTCGTTCGGCGTCATCATTGCCGAAAAATGCCGCTCTCTCAGGGTTCATGGCTGCGTCAGCCGCAGGATCATTCGCAGGCGCTGCCGCGAACCCCTGGCCCGATAGTTCCTGTCGGTCCAGTGCTCGCCCACCTCGCGACTCACGATGTGGTCTCGGAGGGAGGTCGTGACGAGGCATCTCACCGGCGCCGTCCGTCGTTCTCCGTTCGGCATATTCTCGGGGCCGTCCCTGCCGGTCCTGGTCGGATGGTCTCTCCCAACCTTCGCGATGGGGCTCCCTGACTTCTCTGCCGTCCCAAGGCCTGTCTTGTGCGCCTCGAGGCTCCCGTGAGCCTCGGCCGTCTCTGTGGTCTTGAACCCTAGACTGACCATAGCGCTCCGGCGTAGAGAGGGCCGGAATCGGCACATCTGGTCGATTGGGCAAATTGTGTCCCATAGGGCGGTCTGGAAAAGTATTAGCACCATTGGCCATGACCCGAGAGCTCGCTCTTTAGTTTAACGCACGATTGTGGCGAGAGTAGTCATCCTTCTTGGAGTCTTTGATCGCGTCGAAAGGCTTCGAAGGCAGAGAATCCTTTGGAGTGCCCACCGAGAAGCGTCGCTTAGAATCTCGCACCTCACCGTCCTCCTCCTCCGCAGCGGATGGCTTCCGAGCAATGGGCCTGTGGAAGTCAGCGCAAAAATTCTATCTTGTTCTTTGAATATGACGGCGGGCGTACTGAGAAGGCTGGGGTCGGAACTCAGGCGCCGTCGGCCGTAGCGGGTGCGTGGGCTTGTCAGTCTCGAGCTGGGTACCGGCCGCCTTGGAAACGGTGTCAACACGGCTCACAATCGTCACGACTGCGTCACTCACGGCGTTTGACCGGAAAGCCTGAACCATCATCCACCTCGACTTGCGTCTCTGCAGCTCGGACATGGCGCCCTGGGCCGCAACGGACAGATCGACTCGGCCGCCTTCCTCGCTGAACGTCGTTTCTTTCGCGGCCGCCTCACGCTTCGATATCACCTGCAGCTGCGCTAGGAACTGTGCGCCCATGAAATCCACGGCAGGGAAGTGGTCCAAGACGGCGTTGAGAACCGTAATGGCATTTCGGATGTGCATCCATTCGGAACCTCCCAGACAACTCTTGAGTGCCATGTTAATGTTCTTGTGCCATCGGAATAGCATGTCCCTGAAATGGGAATGGTCGACGAAGCCTTCAGGCTTTCCCTGATTGTTCACCTTGATGGCGAAACCGATGCGAGGCTGGTCACTAGGGCCCTTGGCTTCCTTGTCGTAGTCTCCGAGAGCGTCCTTGGCCGACTTGGCCTTTTTGTCGACTTCATTCTTGTGCCATCGCGACAGATCCGCCAGGACCAGCTTCAGGAACCGTCCCAGGTATTCTGCCTCTCGGACGGTGCAAGAGAATATGAGTGTTCGCAGTCGGTTCGTGTTGAAAAGCCGGTCAAGGAAGACCATGAAGCGGAAACCAGGCGCATTCCATTCATGAAGTGCCTTGATAAACCTGTACGTGTACTCCACGTCTGCGGGCGACAGACGAACGCGGGGAAGGAAGCAGTGCTCGAGCAGCAAGTCGGCGATTATCTCAGGTTTGGCCGCAGAGTCGGGGAAGGCCACCTGAAACTGCTTGGTTAGATAGAACTTCCATTTCGCCTTTCGGAGCCCGTGGTCGCTGAGCTCATCTAGCAGATAGCCGGAGATGTCCATCAACTCCTTCTTCTTCTCTGCCTTCCGATCCAGTGCCCTGCGAGACATGTCTGAACGGTCATTCGCCAGTGCCTGCCACTCGCCCATGAGCCTGGTCCGCTCTTGCAAGTAGATGTTCTCAGGGAAGCAGAGGTCTCCAAGTTGCAATGCCCAGAAGATGGCGTAGAACTCCGGTGTCATCCTCTCCCAGACTCCCGGGTCAACGCTGCCTTGGATCGAGTTCACGATGGGGTGCAATGCCGTAAAGACTGTTCGAGTGAGAGAATGATCGTCGGGTTTCTGCTGATGCTTCCCGTTAGCCCGGAGTTGGCCCAAAACAATGGGCGACAGGCTAGCACCTACTTGTTGATCCTCGCCATCGGTAGCACCCGAAGGCGAGGGCACCTTTGCGCTGGGCTTCGTTCCTGACATGGTCACATCTCCCTCCTTGTCGGAGATGGCTTTGGCTGCCTCGATCGCGTCTCGCGACGCCTTGGCGTCTTTCCACGGAAACATGCGATGGGCGAGGCTGGCTCTGCCGATCAGAAACGCGATATCCGTCTCGAGCCCAAACGAACGGATAAGCCTGGGGATAGACGGCACAATCGCGTCAAACGCCGCCGGCTCGAGGTTGCTCCAGAGGAAGTCAATATATTGAATCAAGGACTGATGAGAATCGTCCAATATTGACGAGAGGTACTTGATGTGCGCCTCGTCCTCCGGAACGCGGTAGATGGCTACCTGTCGATATTGAGAGAGGTTGATCAGCAATCGCGCGGCCAGCTTCGAGTCGCAAAGCGCCTGCATAAGGCGATCCGAGCTTTTCACGCTGTCGAACCGCTTATCCTGGGCTCGGATCAGGGTGTGTCGACGGAGCCATGAGCCACCGGCCATGGACAGTATCTGGTAGTCGGTAAAATCGACCGAATCGACGATGCCTCCCATGGAGGAGATGAACTCTTTCAGGATGACGAGATCAGTCGAGTTTCCGTTAAAGAGCTGGTCATCAACATATTTGAGAACCGGTACAGAGTCGAGGAGAGAGTATCGTCGGAAGACTTTGCCAGAGAACCTTGACAGGGCGGTAAGCCACTTGCTGGTGGTGAGGGCATGGTTTTCCTGGACGCGGCTTCTCGACTTGCCGAGCGAAGTCAACAGCGACCACACCAAAACGTCGTACGAGAGGTCCGTGAAGTACCTGGCACATTCGACAAATGCCTCGATCAAGTTGGAGTAGACCTCCAACTGCTCAAAAGCAACCTTGAAGACGATGCCTGGCGACGAGTAGCTGGTCTTTGCCAACCGCTTGGCCATCTCGCTTAAATTCGTGAGCGATACTCGCTTCATCGTCGCTCTCGTCTCGGCCGCAGACTTCGAGAAGACGGCCTTCATCGCCGGCAGCCGAGAAATTGAACCCTCGAACCATTCGGCGTACATGTTGTAGCGGGTAATGAGCGGGTACTGCTTGACGAGCTCCCAGATGGCGCGGACAACCGCCGTGTTTGCCTTTGTGTGGCTGAGTGCGGGTAACAGCAGGCGTCGCAACAGCTCCTCCCAGCGAGCGCGGTTGGCGTCCGATTGATCATCGGCCAGGCTCATGGCGCCGATGGAGGCGAGCTTCGACAGGAGAGCCTCATCCTTGCCGATTCTGACTCCGGAAATATTCATAAGGGTGCCGCAGAGCGTGAAGACGTCATCGACAGTCTGGCAAACCGGGATGTTGTCCGACCATTCGTCCCAGTAGAAACGATAGTTTTGGTTTTCGTTTGTGTCGTTCTTATCGGGAAACGGCCAGCGCCAGACCTTTTTGGCGGGTGGTTGAGTAAGGCGAACACTGCCCTTTGGCATGCCGGTTTGGTCGATGTCTATCATTTGTTTTGCGGGGAAGCTGATGGCAGGAGACGGTCGACTGTCGTTGTATACTTTATCGAGACAGACATGAAGAATGCGGTGGATTCGCTGGAGGATATCGGGGAAGACTTCGACGGCCCATGGAAAACGACCCAGTAGGAAGAGCGACTCCGGTATGGCACCGATGGTCAGGAGCTGAGTGAGTAGAGAAATTTTCTGCTCGAGGGGCGGCTGAAGCTTATTATTGTCGACAGGTTCCTCGACGGCGACTTTCTTCTGCTCTGCCTCGACTCTCTTGGCCGTCTCTCTCCTCGTAGTGTTGACGGCCGACGGGTTGTCGTCCTCTCCTTGGGGAAGAACGCCGGCCATGAGCAGGGCATTCATCTGTCCGCCATGCGACTCGCGCTGCTCCGTCGCCTGCTTCTCCATCTCCTCATCGCGAACCTTTTCCATTTCGGCGTCATCAGGGGACAGGTGTGAGTAGAGATCGGCCAAGGAGATGAAGCCGATCTTGATGAGAAGAGCGGCAAGGTACAGAAGATTGGCGGGGAGGACGTCGGATTTTTCGCGAATGTCAGAGTTGTAGAATCGAAGCTTGAAACCGAGCAACTGTGCGGCGACTCGGTTTCCAGGCGCAGGGAGGGTATTCGTCTCGCGTATCCACTTCTGGGCAGCGTCCAGCTCGGCTTCGCCACTGCCGCTACCGCCGGTGGCAGGATCCTGCTGGAGATGTTCTTCCATGACGCGTCTTCCACCGAGCTCGAAGAAAGCGGTCAGCTTGACGTCCCTGGCACGTTCCCAAAAGGCCATGTCTCGATCGAGCTTAAGGCGCGAGTTTATCTCTTCATCCTCCTCGCTCGTAACCCAGTGGGGGTAGTCGGGCTCGGCCCAGGCTGGCAGGCCTCCTACGAAGGCGGAGTCGTCGGACAATCGCGAAGAGGGCCACCAGGAGCTGGTTCGCAAGAACTTGACAAAAAACTTGTACTGCTTGATCAAGATGGAAGCGGTGACGTCAAGCGTGACATCCAGAACTCGGCCGACGTCGAGGTCAAAGGTGCCGATCAAGGCCTTGACCTTTTCAAACGTCTTGCCCGGGGGCGGCGGCGGTATGCTGTTGGTGGAGAACAGCTCGGTGATGAGCTTGGAGTAGCCCTCCGACTCCTCACGCAACAGGTTGTAGTTTGCCTGCCGGTAGAGAAGATTTGTTGCCTGTCTGACGCCTAGCCTGGCGAAGTTGTCTCTAATCAAACCCAGCTGCTGCAGGAGCGGGGCGTCGAGGATTTCGCGCATCAGGGTTGGCGACACGCCAGTGGCGACGATGAATTGCTTGACAGAAGGTCGATACAGGTCCGGGTCATTATCCACCATGATGGATAGGGTGTCGAGAAAGAGAGAGTGAGGCGCAAACGGATAGGAACTATTAATTATTCCGGATGTGTCTTCGCCCAAAATCTCCTTGACGCAGGTTCCAGCGTCGGTAGGATCAAGTCTGGCTTCAACAACGGCGTGGACAAACTCTTGGAAGAGGTCGGAGAGCTCGGTACTGTCCATGTCTTCGCGCGATTGCACGCCGTGCTCAGCTATCTGCTGACGGCCATGCTCAGCCCAGGTACGAATCTTTTCGTCTGTGAGCTGGTCGTAGAAATAAAGCGACCGGACGGAATGGGCGGGTCGTTGAGCCGGCTCCATGGCGGCTTGAGAGGGAACCGGCGAGTTGAGCGTCGGGACTGATGGCGAAGGGCCCGGCTGCTTTCTGACAGCGGGCGACGAGGGAGTTTTTGGATGCTTGCTCATTGTCGCAGGGGGCGATTGAGCTTGGCTGGGAGTTTGGTTCTGGACGTTCTGGGTGTTGTGGTGGATGGACGATCGTCGGCCGTGGTTCGAGTCACGACGATTGAGCGCACCATACCCTCCTCGATCTCGACTACCGGCGTCACCCATTTCGTAGTAGATTTGAGGCACGTCCTCTGGATGATGCGGTGGAGGTCTTCCGCCGTCAATGGAGGGACGGTCAGGCCTCTTGCGTTTCGGAGGCATGGCCGCGAGAGATTTTGGCAGCTCGCTTTGGCGTCGCTATATCATTGGCGGCAACTACACTCGACGCGTCGTATTTGTAAGCTCGGTAGGAAATCGTAGATGCCAATGAAGTAAATGAATGCCTCAAGTTGTATCCGCACCGACTCAAGCGGGTGAGAGGGGGGGTAAGTGAATGACGAGAAAACGAGGATCCCCAAACTGGCGGCCAAGAAGGAAACGAGCAGGCGATAAATTGGGGGGGCAAGAGAGCTAGCCGAAGCTGCTCGAGTCGTTGATGACGACTCCGCGGCCGGAGCGTCTGGCTGTCCGGTCGTCAAGAAACTGGCGAAGATGAGGCGGCGAAGACGATGCTTCGGGAGATTATGCAGAGCTCCACGTTCAAATCATCAAGCCAGCCTTGCAAGGGTCGCAGGTGAAGTTGCTCGAGAACGCACGGACCATTCGCAGCCTGCTGACATAAGACATTGTGCGCAGTGAACGATACTGAAACAACAGGACCCAATATTAATAGCAAGCGGTGGGCTGCGGGCGACCTGGTCAGTACACGGACGGCTTAGTCATCATTTCACCTGGCTCCTACACCAACGAATGGCGCCATTCATTCTCCGATGGGACAATACGAGTGACATGCTCGTGTCGCAGTGTAGCATCCCGAGGCCAGACATAACTCGATAGCCGAAATCTTGATAGCCGAGGCTGCATTCATAAATATACAACACGGGACGTTTTCTCTGCACATTTGTGTTTGCACTTTCCGCCCGCAACCATATCGTTATCCCCCAAATCGTTGATCCGCAACGTTATAACGTCAGCTCCTCCGGTGTCGGCCTGCTTGGAAGCATTGAGGGAATATGGCTCAAGATACGTCTGGGTCCGCCAACGGCGGTGCCGCACGATATGGTCAGTAGTGTGCACCTCTCCTGCCAATGCAGGCATGAAATGCTTCGGTCCACGTACATTGCTGAGCAGTGGCTGAATACCTGCAAGAAAGACGTCCATCGCAGACGGAGAATCCATTTGCGGCCCTCATCCCCGACCAGCATATCGCAATAATTCCGACGTTTACGCTCGAATCGGGCATCACTCTCACAAACGTCCCCGTTGCCTACACGACCAGGGGCCAGCTGTCGCCTGACGGGGACAATGCCATGGTCATCTGCCATGCTCTCACCGGCAGCGCGGATGTGAGCGACTGGTGGGGCCCGTTGCTGGGCGGGCCGGGACGAGCCTTTGATACCTCGCGGTTCTTTGTCGTTTGCATGAACAGCTTAGGCAGTCCTTATGGCACGGCAAGTCCCGTCACGGCCATGAACGGCGATCCAGATAATGGACGTTACGGTCCCGAGTTTCCGCTCACAACGATCCGGGATGACGTCAAGTGAGTCGGATGGCGATGCTTCCATCGGTGGCGTTGATATGCGACAGCCTGGCTGACTCGGATAGACTACACAAGCTGCTGCTCGACGACCTGGGCGTTCGGAAGATTGCTGCCGTCATTGGCGGCTCCCTCGGGGGCATGTTTGTTCTGGAGTGGGCATACTTTGGCAAGGACTACATCCGCTGCATCGTTCCCATCGCCACGTCGAGCCGACACAGCGCCTGGGGAATCAGCTGGGGCGAGGCGCAGCGGCAGAGCATCTACGCCGACCCCAAGTACGACGATGGATACTATGCGTTTGATGACCCTCCGTCGACGGGGCTTGGCGCGGCCCGCATGTCGGCGCTGTTGACTTATCGCAGTCGCAACTCGTTTGAGGCTCGCTTCGGTCGCAACACGCCGGATGCCTCCAAGGTGCAGACGATTCGAGAGCGGCCACAGCCTAGCACGCCGTCCGAGGCCAATTTTCACATCCACAACGACGGACACGTTGTCAAGCGGATATCGCCGTCTCGAAACAACAGCGACACAAGCATTGCCGTCAAGGAGAAGGGGTCCACGACGCCTCCGAGCTCCTTGGATCCTCAGTTTCACGGCCCGGGGCAGAAAAGCATGACAGGGGGCGACCCGCTGCCGACGTCGACCTACTTCTCGGCCCAGTCCTATCTCCGCTACCAAGGGGCCAAGTTTGTGAAGCGGTTCGACAGTAACTGCTACATCGCCATGACACGGAAGCTGGACACGCACGACGTGTCGCGGAACCGAGCGCCGACTGTTGCAGAGGCACTCTCCATCATCGAACAGCCGACGCTAGTTCTCGGGATCGAGAGCGACGGTCTTTTTACCATTGCGGAGCAGGAGGAGATTGCGCAGCACGTGAAGAATGCGCGTCTGGAGCGGATCGACAGCCAGGAGGGCCACGACGCGTTCCTGTTGCAATTTGAACAGGTCAACAACTACATCCTGACCTTTCTCAAGGAAGTGCTCCCTGACATTATGAGCCAGGAGGGGGAAGCGCCCGAGGTGGCCGGGGTAGGACAGCTTGTGAAGTCGAGCACCTTTGGCGAAGCCGAGGTGGAGGACATTACGGCGTGGTAAGGGGGTCAGGTCAAATGGACAGCTGGTTCACGACTGGGGCCCATCGACTTGGTGGCTTTTTGTAGTGATTGTTGGATATGAACCTTGAGTTGATTGTCGAGGGTAACAATTGACAGGCAGGAAAGGATTGGCGCAGAAAAATATCAGGGGAGAAAGGAGGGGGGGGGGGGGGTGGTGGTTGTTCTATTTGAGATGGGCCACGTCTGGTGGCTCCAATTTCGAATGCGAGATTATGCAATATTACGAACCGGGTTCCCTCTCGAGGCGGCCTGTTGAATGCAGGTACATGAAAATGGGTATCGTGCTCCGTCCTGGTGCCTGCTAAACAGACATCTTCATGGCGATGGACTTGTGGGGGTCGTATCCCTTGATGACAAAGTCCTCTACTTTCCAGCCGTCAATGCTCCCGTCATCGGTTCTCGTGATGTCAAGTTCCGGAAACGGGCGTGGCACACGCTCTAGTTGTGTTCGGAGAGCGTCCACATGATCCAGATAGACATGCGCGTCACCCATGACGTGCGTGAGGCTCCCGGGGACGAGGTCGCAGACACGAGCAAGCATGTGGGTGAGGAGTGAGTAACTGGCGATGTTGAAGGGAACTCCGAGGCCCATGTCGCAAGATCGTTGATACAGCTGGCAATGAAGATGACCTTTCGGCTTGGGCGCGGCCGCATCTGGTGACGACTGCCCTTGACCCGGGAACGAGACGTAGAACTGAGCGAATATGTGGCAAGGCGGCAAGACCATGCTGTGCAGGTCTCGAGGATTCCAAGCGCTAAGGATCATGCGACGGTTGTACGGATCGGTACGGAGGCTGTGGATGATGCTGGCGAGCTGGTCGACGCCTTGACCGGCGTAGTCGGCCTTGGAGTCTACGTAGTCGGCTCCAAAGTGTCGCCACTGAAAGCCGTAGATGGGCCCGAGGTCGCCTTCGGCACGGTGGGACAAGCCCAGGTTATCGAGGAAGTCGCGCGAGCCATTGCCATCCCAAATCTTGACGCCGACATCGCTGAGGGCGATGGACGACGTGTTGCCCTCGATGAACCAGAGCAGCTCGGTGATGACGGCACGGTGGAAGACGCGCTTCGTCGTGAGCAGCGGAAGGATGGGACGGCCGTTGTCGTTGAGGCGGAACTTGAACGGCCGGGGCGCAAAGATGGACAGGGTGCCGGTACCTGTTCTGCAGAGGCCAGGGTTAGAATTACTCCATGTGGCTGGGAACAAACCAAGGGAAAGGTACCGGTCCGGTCGACGCTCGCCGCGATCCAAGATTTCGCGGACGAGGTCAAGATATTGGTATTCCTCGTGCGCTTCGGTGGCCGTCATGGTCGCTGTGCTGTGGATAGAGGGGATGGGATCGAGATTGCAGTAGTAGCGACAGATGGAGCTGGATGACACTTGGCCGAGTCGAGTGACGGAGGTGAGGCAGGCTGATGGAACGCGTCGCGCGAATGAGACGCGTGAACGGCTAATACACTTAATCGATATCGATCTCGGTGGATCCGTGATGCGTGACGGTTACCAGTATTAAGCGTCGGCAAGGAGAGGCGTGAGCACGTGACGTCACCCAAAACGACATGGACTGAAGGGTACTTTATGCGTAGTTTGCAAGGCGGTGCAGCGCCTGCTCCGGGACAGTACTGGCTGACAAGAAAAGGAACATACGGATGCTTCGCAGGAGTACAGCGGTAAAAATTATTTCATACAATGGAGGACGCAAGGGGCATTCCCAGATGCAAGAGACGACGTCAGCAGCGCAGGGTTTGGCGTAAGTACACCTACTATACGTACTCCCATGTATAAGTAATTACGGCATAAATGTACTTGCAGACGAAAGCAGATTCCGTGGGGTAGATTATTGAATACCTATTGTACAGCATATTATGTACTTGTTTGCATTGGTACTACTGTAGGTATTACTAAGTAAGTAGGTGTGCTAACGGTAATTACACACTGTACAACGAGGCCAAGGAGTGCAAGCACATGAAGTGCAATAAATATACCAAGTACAGGTAAAGTACCTAGGTGTATTCAGCACGAATACTTGCACAATACCAGCTGGCACTAATCATGGTGCTTCAACGAGTATTGAACGCGACTACTTAATGCACAGTACTGCTACAGACCACCTAGCAGTACATGCGCAGCGACGAGGGGTCCTTTTTTTTTCTTTTTCTTTCGCGTTGACTCATCGCGATGTCCATTTTCCTCGGCTTGGCGGAACCAGCGGCCACCTGACCAGGCTGGATTGCAGCGCTATCCAAGACTACAATAGACACCTAGTCTGGTTTGATGTTGGTACATTTACTTACGGAGTACGGAGTAAATACAGTAGCGTACGATGATGTAGTATTCTCCTACACTACGCATGATGTACCCCTTTGCATTCCCGAGGCCAAGGCCAGCCTGCTGCCAATTCTGTGTACGATGACGAAAATAGCTGGATGGATTGATTGATTGGATCAAGCAGCCAAATGTCAACATGACCTGAACGATGTCGGAAGAGTTTGCTAACCAGAGCCGGAAGGTGTGTCGCCATCAGCCTGTGGGCGCACCGAAGAGTCGTTCTGGAAGCACGCCAGAACGATGACGCACTAAACCCAAGAGGCCCGACCGCTAGGCGACAACGGACAATCCTAACGCCAGTTACCTACTAGGTACTCAGAGTGGCTATCTGACGCGAGCGGAACCCGAGTACTCCGAGGTACAAGCGGATGCATATCAGGCCCCTTCGGTGACGGATCGCCGGCCTCTCTGCCAGGGCCGCCGACGAAGGCTTGCAGCACGGGCAAGGTCTCCCCCGCAACGATGCAGCACGTGGGTTAGCCCCACCGGTTTTCTATCCGAACACTTACGAGTCCATTCCATCTCCAGATTGTCAGCAAGTACTGGTACTTGCTGCTGCTCGTTGACGTCTCCCCCATGCCTCTTCCCGCGAATTGCATCAAGGCAGAAATCCGCCAAAGCCATCCGTTCAGCGCTGCGGTCAACCTTGCAACACACAGCCTCCTACGCATACTGAATCGTAGCACCATAGGACACTCAACCATGCTGGATGCCACTGGGGGTACCTGCCAAGGGAGGGGAGCGGAAAACTATGATACGTTCTCGGGACGGTGTAATACCGTATTACTTGCTGCACTGCACCACTACCAAGTACAGTACGTACTGTAGGTGTCGGTGAAAGTGCTCGTGCCTGTGCTTACGAACGCGCTCGCTCGGTACAAGGTACCTACTAGGTACCTTCCGGCAGCTATAAACGGTACCGCTACAGGCACTGGCGGCGAGTTCAGTTGGGAACGGAGCAGAGGGGCCGTGGGGGTGGTGGATCTTGATGGGCTCCCGACCCGCTATTCGCCCCTGGCGACTTCGACAATGACGCCCACCCCGCCTGATCGAACCTTAAATATTGCCGTTCCTACCAGTCGTTCTCCATCATCGTATGTGGAAGCAGCTACTCTTAGGTACCTGCTAGCTTGTCCGTTCTTGTTTATTGCTATCCTCAGGTTCTGATTCTTCTCTCGCCGAGCCCAACTTTTCCCGCCGCCCACCGTTGCCATCCGTCCATTTCGAGTCCGTCGTCTCGAGTGCCAGCAGCGTCATCGACCATCACAGCGCGAATCATACGCCGCTCCGGAAAATCACCAGCTTCTTCATCGACCTCGCTCGTGGCTGTATCCTATCTCGAGACCGGAGACGACGGAACCCCTCCCCCGTCGCCCCGTACCATCATTCCCTTGGCCTCTGTGGCCTCCCCCCTCCTCCCCCCCCCCTCGCCCCTCCACGCTCTACCTCGAGACGACCTTGCTTCTGGACAAGAGTTTCGTCGGTTGTCTCGGTGGAGCATGTTTCGTCGTTCCATGGCAACTCCCGCCCTGGCCCGAACCATCGCTTCCCTCCCGTCCATCGATGTGACAGCCGTAGGAGCTGGGCAACAGGCTCGTTGCTGACCGACCGCTCTCGCCTCCAGCAATGACGAGCGCCGCAGAGGGCACCCTTCCTCCGCTCGTGGGCCATCGGCGCACCATGGGCGGAAACAGTGCCTTTCACAACTTTTACAACGACTACTCACACATACCGGATCCGAATCTGCGACGTCGGCTCGCCCTCTCGGAGATTGACAACGTGCCCTTCAGCTTCTATCGTGCGTGCCCTCGTGCCCTCGTGCCCTCGTGCCCAGGATGCACGCCAACGGCTAACGAGCGAGCCCAGATGTCCGTGCCGTGTTGGTGGCCGGAGTCGGCTTCTTGCTCGACTCGTACGACATCTTTGCCATCAACGTCGTCACCACCCTGCTGGGAATGGTTTTCTATCAAGATGACAACGGCGCCCTGCCGAGCTCCATCAACCAGGCGCTCAAGGCGTCGACCAGCGCCGGCATCGTCATCGGCATGGTCTTCTTTGGCTGGCTGGCCGAGTAAGGCTCCTTCAGCGGCAGCCGTGGCGGCGACGGTCTTGGCTGACGTGACCAGTGCTCTTGGCCGCCGACTCATGTACGGCATCGACCTCGTCCTCATCATCTTTGGCACCTTTTGCTGCACCCTGGTGTCGTCCAGTCCCTCCATCGAGGCCGCGGGGCTCATGATCTTCTGGCGAGTTGTCATGGTGAGTTCTGCCATCGTCCGGATCGGACAATGTCTGACGGAAGCAGGGAATCGGCATCGGGGGTGACTACCCCCTCTCTGCCGTCATCACCTCCGAGTAGGTGATCCTCGCGAGCGCACAATGGTGCGGAATGCCATGCTGCGAGCGCCGGCTCACCTCGGCCACAGATTTGCTCCCACCCGCTGGCGCGGGGCCATGATCGCCGCCGTCTTCTCCATGCAGGGCCTCGGCCAGCTCATGTCGGCCATCGTCGCCCTCGTCACGGCCGTCGCCTTCAAGGATTCGTACGTCAACATTGCGAACCCGGCGAACTGCGACGAGGCCTGCCAGGTGGCGGCCGACAGGTCGTGGCGCATCATCGTCGGCTTCGGCGCCATCCCTGCCTGCCTCGCGCTGTACTACCGCATCACCATCCCCGAGACGCCACGCTACACGTTTGACGTGCAGCACGACGTCGAGAAGGCGAACGCCGACATTCGAGCCTACGTCCACAGCAAGACGACGGTCGATTACGGAGGCGTCGTGTCCGACACGACGCAGCTCGACGTGCCCCAGGCGTCGTGGCAGGATGCGACGGCCTACTTTCGCCAGTGGAAGAATGCGCGGGCGCTCATAGGCACCACCATGTCGTGGTTCTTCCTGGTACGTATCCGTCCGAGGAGGCGGGTCAACGCCCGGCCCGGCGCGAAACTGATGGCAAACTCTCTCGCAGGACCTCGCCTTTTACGGGCTCGGGCTCAACAGCGTCGTCGTGCTGGATGCCATCGGATACGGCGGCGGAGGCAACGTGTACGAGAAGCTGTACAACCAGGCCGTCGGCATCATCATCCTCACCAGCGCCGGCTCGCTCCCGGGATACTGGACCTCGATCGTGAGCATCGACACGGTCGGGCGCAAGCCGCTCCAGGTCTTTGGCTTCTTGCTCCTCACCATCATCTTCTGCATCCTCGGCTTCCGCTTCAGCAGCCTGAGCGAGGGCGCCATGCTCGCCCTCTACATCATCGGCCAGTTTCTCTTCAACGCGGGGCCCAACACGACGACGTTTGTCGTCCCCGGCGAGTGCTTCCCGACGCGGTACCGGGCCACCTCCCACGGCCTCTCGGCGGCCATGGGCAAGATCGGGGCCATCATCGCGCAGGTCATCAGCATCCCCATCCTGAGCCAAGGGGCCCCCCACGGCTGCGTCGGAAACGACTGCTCGCCGAACCTCGACATGCTGCTGAAACTGTTCGCCTTGTTCATGCTCCTCGGCACCCTCGTCTCGCTGCTCATCCCGGAGACGCGAGGGGTGACGTTGGAGGAGCTCTCGGGGGAGACGCGGACGAGCTACAACAACGTCGGGTACGCCGGCGGCACGCGCGCCGACGCGTCGGGCCTGCAGGTGCTGAACCCCTTTCAGGGCGGACAGCCGGCCGGCTTCATGAACGCCCGGTCCCGGTCTTGGAAGTTTGCCGGAAGCCGGCAGTCGACTCGGATGGGCATCATGTCGTCGCCGGAGCTCGTCGAGGACGGGTCGGCGCATCGGAAGTGGCGCTTCTGGGCGCGGCCGCCGAAGGATCGGAACAGCAGCGACGAGTCGAACGAGATGACGCTCAACGGCCGCGGCGGCCTAGGCGACGGCGCCCGCGGCAGCATGGTGGGCCAACCGACGGAGGACCAGATGGACCAGCAGGAGCTGCCGACGTGGGGGGCCGGATGGGGTCGAGTCGATCGGGGCACGCCGCCGACGACGGAGAACAACATGCAACTCCTCGACGTCGGGTCGCTGCTTCGGCCCATCTGACGGTCACGCCCCCGTCGGCCAGGGCGTGCGCGGTGGAATGTACGAGCGATCCGGTACGGCGTCGAGTGCGACGGCAAGCAAGGTCGAGGAGGGAAGATTGAGCAGGATGGACATGGAGCGTTTTCGAAATGCATGCCGGCCTCGTTCGGGCCCGAGGGCCGGGAAGGGGGGATTTTCGCCACATATACCCTAGATGATACCTTTTGGATTTTTTGAAGGCCCTGCCGGTCAAGCTTGCGGCGTTGCGTACTAGGGTAACGAATGAATACGGCCGTTTGTTTTCCGTCCCGAGAGCTACGATGCACGGCGCGTGCAGTCGGCACCAACGGATGAGACGTGGCTCGTGGGACACTTATTCTCGCGCCGGGCCACGTAGCCGGTCACGGGGTTGGGCGGGGGGTCAGTCTCAAGTATGATGGTGCAAGATAAAGTCGGTGATATTCCCAAGGTGGTTTCCACAACGCAGAACATGAGCAAATCCCGGCGTCTAAGCACGGTGTCCCGATTCCCATACTCCAAACGGTTACTATCCTTCGCTGAACAGACCAAGCAATTAAATAGAAAAGATGAGTCGTGAGCGTGCCAGGCTGCCTCTCGAAGCAGTCACTCAGCCTGGGAGAGCCGACTTGTCAGCACGACGATGCACGCAGGTGCGAGGAGGGCGAGACAGGGGGAGACGGAGCACGGAGGCAACTCACATTTACACTCGCGGCAGGTGTCCATGGCGTTGGAGCGGAACTCGCCGTTGGCGGTGCAGCCGGAGCGGATGTTGGAGGCGCTGCAGAAGGCTTGCACACGGCTCGGGCAGTAGAAGCGTCGCTTGGCATCGATCTGGTTGGCATCGGCAGGCTCGGGCATGGGCGCCGACGAGACTGTGGATGCGCAGAGGAGGGCGAGGGAAAGAAGAGCGGTCATGGACTGCGGGCAAGAGGGAAAGGTGAGCGGATGGCCACGCGAGTGGGGGGGGGGGGGGGGGGCACAGCCGACGCATCTACCGCAGCCGCACATGAAAGAAAGGGGTCGAGGGGTGGTGACGACGAACCTTCATGGTGGACGAGTTTTGCTTGCCGTTTTGGAAATCGAGAGAGCTTGCCTGTTGCACGGTTGATGGACTATTGATGGCGCGGGGGAGCGAGTGGGAGTAGAAGGTCGATGTTGAAGGATGCAGGATGGCTTCGGGAGTGCGTCAACATCGTCACGACGGGAGGACAAGGACTTGATATAGACCAACCAGCAACCAGGTCGTGCCATGTTCGGCATTTCCATCAGGGCCGGTGATTCACCTGGGTGTCAGGGGAGGGGGGGGGGGGGGCAGGCCCGTCTTCAGCCGCTCGCCTCCCCTCGGACCAGACCCCCCCTTGCCAAGCACGACGCAGGCTCCAGGACGTGCGGGAATGAATAGACGGAAACAGGCGCCGATGGTGAAGGTGCCTGCTGGACCATGCTCGACAAGGGCACGGGAGATTGCGCATGTCTTGGATGATCGTGCGCCGTGCGTGGTGTGTGTGCGTGGTGTGTGTGCGTGGTGTGTGTGCGTGGTGTGCGTGCGTGGTGTGCGTGCTTGGTGCTTGATGCCGTGTGCTGTGTGCTGTGTGCCTCTGTAGGTGCATACTTGTAGGTGCATAGGTGTAATTATACCAAGTACGTACTTGGAAGTGCATGCGAATGACGGCGTGGTTGTGCATTTTGGTCCCCTCAAGGATCCAAGGTCGGAAACGACGGCACAGGACAAGGCGAGAGGGGTGGTCATCGGCTGTAAATCACTACCCGCCCGTACTCGGTGCCTACTAGGAGCACTCGTGACTCGGGAGTACGAGTGCAGAGCATGGATAGGAGAGGAGAGCAGGTCGCTGACGGCGACGGCAACCCGAGTGGACGGTGGAAGCACGCGCTGATGGAGGGAAATGCTGACTGCGTACTAGTATGCACTGGATATGCTGTGCTCGTACTCTACGGCTGTCCTTTTACTTGTGCACGCCCTGTATTGTAAGGGTGTACGCCCTGTATTGTATGTATGCACGCCCTGTACGGAGTACTGTAGGTCTGTATGTCCTTGTGCGGCGCATCGAGACCTCGTGCTGTTGCGGTACTGGGCACTCCTTGCACCTAACGCCCCTCATACGATGGCTTCCAAGGAGCAAATGCTTCCTTCCATGGCATCGGCGGGTGCGGGGGCTCGCGCAAACTGTACTCACAAGTACACCTACTTGGGTGTGCCGTTGATGCGGTGCGGCGCTCCGCATCACCTACGGAGCACTCCGTACTTGTACCTGCACGGTACCGCTCACTGACAACTCAACTGCCCATGAGGCGATGTCTCGGAACACAGACCACGGCGCCCCACCGGCACGGGGCCATAAAAGGTCATGACCATGCGGTCGAGCAAAGGCCATGGAGCAGTGGCGACCTGTTTCTTTCACCCCGCCCCACGGTGCCCCGGGAGGGCGGCGCAGGCTCGATGCAGCAAAACAAAGAACTACAAGAACTTGTGCCTGTACGGAGTAATACCTGTTCTTGTACTCCGTACATACCTAGATACTCCGTACATACCTAGTACACAAGTAACGTACATGTGCAGGCGACCTCAGCTGGCTTCCTCGGACGGTCGCATCGCAGGAATGACAAAGCCGCCGTTTGGCCGGTCGGCACATTGGAGCTCGAGAGCCGACGAATGCGGGAATCGGACCGGCACATCGTTGGAACCGCCACCGTCGTCAAAGAAAGGGGAAAGGAGAAACGGTCATGGAACTACAGGCACCGCATGTACCGCGAGGCAAGGACACGAGAGAGGAAACGACTCTCCCTCCCCTCCCTCCCTCGGTGGGATGAGAGCACAAAGCAACCAAGTGCCGTACATGTAAGCAAGTGCTCCGTACGCAGCACGGTTGGTGCAGGTTAGGTACCTGGCACCTTGCCACTAGCCTCCGCTCCGTACTGTACTCCGCACGCCCGGCTGCATTCTCTGGTACCGTGTACGGGTCAACGCAGGCGCAGGTCGCAGCGGGTACAACTTGGCAACAGGCCATGCAAGATGCATTGGCACTGAGTAAGAATACATACTAGGTACTACCTAGGTAGTAAGCATGCCGCGCTGATACACACATGTATAGCACTTGCATGTTGCAAATGATACGTCTAAAAATGACCTGGAACCGAGCACGTACCATGTGTCAAAAATAGTCCCCGCCGCCGTTGGCAGTTCAGCCCGCCGCCGTCCAGGAACAAGGGGGGGATAAGGCTCACTCCCGGCCTGTTTGCCTGCCTACCCCATGGCTTGAGCCAGCGTCGTCTTGGCTCCTGCACCTGCAGGGTGCGCAGCCTCTCTATGCTCAGGACGAATGGACTCGATACTCACGATGGAGGAGCAAACCCATGGATGGCCCCGTTCTCGTGTGACGGGATCACG
The DNA here is from genome assembly GCF_001625195.1 of Drechmeria coniospora. NCBI lineage: Eukaryota > Fungi > Ascomycota > Sordariomycetes > Hypocreales > Ophiocordycipitaceae > Drechmeria > Drechmeria coniospora. The sequence goes on along the minus strand of NC_054389.1, from coordinate 9,520,234 downwards.
GATGCTCGTGTTTTGCAACCGCAGAGAGTACTGTGCAGCGCTGTATACTTGCACGTGTAGTGTCTACTCTGTATGTACAAGCCCTTGCCTTGGTACACACATGTCACCCACTGCTGCGCATACTGAGTACGCGCCGTAAAGCCATGCTATCGAGGTAAGTGGTGCATGTACGGAGTACGAAGATCCCGCTTACAACGATGCACTACGGAGTGCAGGTTCAGAGTACTATGCACTGTCCTCCGTACATGCACGCCTGTGACGGGTCCCTGTGGCGAGTCCCTGTGGCGAGTCTCCGTGGCGAGAGTCCCCGTCATCGCCATCGGCCGCTGGCCTGACGCAGCTGAGACCTTTTTGTCTCACTGCAACGCGACGGCCGCCGCTCGACGGCTGGTGGCAGCAAAGAAGCAATTCGCCTCCTCGCCTTCCCTGACGCCTCCCCTGAAGCACGAAATTGAATCGTTCCAAAAATAACCAACAATCAGGCAGCCGCACATGGCCGAAACGTTGAGCAGGGTCCCGACCGACGTGCGTGATGGAAGCAAGCACGGATGGGGAGTAGGGAATACGGGTTGCACGCCGCTGCCAACACGTGGCGATGCCGTCTCAATCGAAACCGCCCCCCCCCCCCGACCGCAGCCCGTCTGTCCATCCGCCCGTCGTCCATCCGCGGCCCACTGGCGTATCGACGTGCTCTCACACTTACCACTGGTGGTGGTCGATGGTGGGCAGGCATCTCAGCCGCTCGGCTCGCCAGCCTCGCACGGCACGGTGCTGAAAGAGGAACGGGCCAGCGAGGGTGCACGTGCTGGCTGGTTCCAACCCTCAGTCCAGCCATGTCCGCTCGCATATCGCACTGGACAGCAGCCCGTCAGCCGTCACGCATAACGTAACCGTCGACTTCCATCATCAGCTGCGGATGGCTCGATCGGATTCGGCCCCCGACGGAGCAGGTCCTCGTCACCAGCATCACCGTTTGCGCCATTGCTTGCGTTGAAAATCTGCATTGCATATTTAGCCACCTCGCACCGACACGCTCGTCCCGCCAGCCATCATGTGAACTCGTGCCAATGTGATGGATGCCGCAATCAGGCCGGCGAAGAAGCCGACGTGCAATGAACAAAACACTGGCTGGCTGGCTTGGGACGACTGAAGCACAAGAGGGGGGGCAAGGGAAGAGGCCGCAACGGCGGCATGTACGCTCTCACTCGGCGCCCACCGACGCGACGCAACAAAACTTCCGTGGAAGCGTCAGATGCATTCGTCGTCATCCTCCCAGCCGGCCAACCCCTGGTTTCCGTTGCTGCCAATCTCGATGGTCGTCTCGAGCGCCTCTTGGCCCTGCCGAATCATATCCTGGAGCTTCTTGTTGAAAGCCGTCATGCGAACGTCCGTGTTTCGCTCCTCCACCCTGCGCCGCTTGGCCAGCATCCTAGCCTCGGCGTCGAGCCGCGGGCTCGCGTCGAGCCGCACGTTGACGTCTCGCTCACGTCCCTCGGGTGCCGTGCACGTCGCCGTCGAGGCGTTGCTGTGCGCCCGCTGCCGGGAGCTCGACGGCTGGCTCGGCAGCGGAATCATGGAACGCCGCCGAGAGTGCGACGCCGCCGAGCGGCCGTGACAGGTCGGCGACGCGCTCGCCGTCGGGTACGCCCTGCTCGCCGACGACGGCCGAGGCGAGGCAAACGAGGCCGACGAGGCAGGCCGTCGAGTGTCGAGCACCGGAGAGGCCGGCGCCGCGCGCTCGTGCACGTGAGCGCGCCGGGGGGTTGCGGTGCCGGCGGCGATGCGGCGACCGGTCGTCGACCGATGGACACCTGCTTCCTGGACCATGACCCAGTTTTGGCCCAGCTCGTCGGCGGGTCCCGTCTGTCTCCGTTTCGCGGGCCGCGCCGTCGGCGTCGACGGCCCCGTGCCAAGGACATGTCCGTCCTCGACCTCGCATCGAAAGTGAATGTCGCCGTGCGGAAGCGGACGCGATGCCCAGTGCCCGTGGCCGTGCCCGGGTGCGCAGGCCGCGCCGCATCGCCATTCCTCCTCCCAGGCCGCCATCTCGTGCGCGGCCCCGCCGCCGGCGTAGAAGCCCTTGAACGCGCCGGCCTTGCAGAATTCCCAGACCTTGCCGACGACGCCGCCGATGGTGCTCATCGCCGCCGCGCTCCACCGGCGCGACGGCAGGGGCTGGGCCGGAAGGGTGTAGAGCGACGTCGGCCCGGCGGCGTCGGCGGCGTCGACTTCCTCGCGCGGCCGCTTCGAGCCGAGGCACTTGCGATAGTTGGCGTCGGAGTACATGCTTTCGCCGAGCGCGTCGTCGGCGACGACCTGCGGCGTGCCGAGCTGGCCGGCGAGCGTGTAGGCGCGTGCGAGGTGGTGGCCGGCGGAGCCGAGGACGGCGGCTCGGTGGTCGCGGCAGTCGTCGCCGTAGTAGAACGTGTGGGTGACGTCGCCGTCGCCGTTACGCTTGCGTTTGGGCGTCGAGCTGTCGATGGCTGCCGGTGCCGGTCGGTGCGCCGCCAGGTAGCCCGAGCTCGCGGGCGAGGGCGAGGGGACCGGTGGACGGAAGAGGCCCTGGTGGACGGCGTCGGCGTGCATGGTGGAGCGTGGATGACGGACGGGCGAGGACGAAAAGGGGTCACGTAGGCGTGTGGAATGCTGGTGTGCCGTCGTCGATGAATGCATTACCGGTAATAGTGAACACTTGGCCTATCGGTCGGTGCTGAGACACATGGCCAGCGCCGATCCAGCGCCAAACTATGATGCGTATCGCTGTAGGCTCGTTTGCGGTATTCTCTTTTCAACAAAGGATGCACGATTTGACGGCTCGCATCTAGGATGACGGCCTTGCTGATGGCCACACCGCCACGGCCGGAGTCACGACACCGAGGCGTCGTGTGACGTGGTGACTTGGGGGCCGCGTCGTCGATTTTTCCCTCTCACTCGCCCTTGCCGGCCGAGGCAACGATGCTTGCACCTCGCTGGCGAGGAGCAGACATCCAAGGATGGATGGAGACGTCGATGGAGATGTGGATGGCGATGTGGATGGCGATGGCGATGGCGATGGGAGGCCGAGGTGGAGTCGTCGTGCTTGCAACCGGCTGGAGCTGGGGATAATATTTGTATCGTGGATGACTGCCGATGGACCATGTCACCGTCCGACTTTTTGACTTTTGGTCCAGCAGGCGGCGCAGATGATCTGATCCCACTTGCCGGTCGCTCGCCACCGAATGCGGAATTCGAATATCGTCAACGAGATGTCACCCACGAGGGCTAGGATGGAAATGATGCGCCGCCGTCGCTGTCGCCTGTCCGCATCTCGGCTGAATATGGATCCCGGCTGACGTGTTTGGTTAGAAGGGAAGTGTTCGTTCGCTGGTCAACCATCCCGCCTCCCGGGGATCAGTTATTATGGGCCACTGGCGAGGCTTGGCTACTCTTGGCAATACCATACTGTACAGTACAAGTAAGTACTTGTATTACGGAGTAATACTCTGTGCACGCATGATTGATATAGTATACATGTACTCCGTACTTAAGTACTTAAGTGCACCTACTTGGTACCTAAGTAGTAAGTACTTAAGTACTTACTTGTATTGGAGGCAGTGGCGGGTGAAACCGAAATACTACCAAAGTACCTAGGTACGGAGTAGTAATAGTAGGTTAGTAGCCAGTGCCTCAGATAGCACAACCGTGTCATGCCCTGGTACTCATACAATGGAGAGGTACCGTAGGTAGAACACGCTACACTACTCCGTATAATAGGTTGGTACTTCCTTGTGCGGAGAACATGCACGGAGTACTGAACATGTACTTACTCTGACTTGCCGCTGAGTGTACTGATGAAGGTGTGCATTGTACTTAGTGCATGTACTTGGCTCACATGGTACGAGTGCTTGTGCCGCAAGCAAATGCTGTACAATCTTACACGTGCATATCATACTCCACGACTCAATGGTGATAATATTGTTATCATCACTCCTACTACCTAGTTACGGAGAGCAGAGTACAAATGTTTGCTCCGTACCTGTATCAGCAGGCGGCAGTCGCATGTACGTGTACTTGTCCGTGGTAGACTGGCACGGGTGCACCGCACCAGCAATACACAGGTGCCTAGTACACAACTGCACAGCACCCACAGCACCCACGGATGCCGTGCTGGCCCCCGGGACGACCAACTCAAATGCGTCGAGTTGCCAGCCGATACGACTGTCCCCGAAACTGGCCACTCGACAGTGATCGATGATGCACTACAGTACACCGCGCACAGGCTTCACAGTCCATTCGTCCTTGCTTTCGCCCCCCCCCCCCCCCCCCCCCCCCAAACAGGCATGCGGCCTGCAGAGAAATCGTCACGCTGCCGGCATGCCCAGCCTGCGAATTCTGCCCATCGTCACCATGTCCTTCCAGCGGTGGGTAGCCCAGCCCGGTGTTGCTGGTGGTGTTTTTGGCTCGGCCAACTGTGTCAAGCAGAAGCAGCATCACCGGCAAATGGTCTGGGATCGGCAGCCGCCCAGCGACCCAAGCCAAACAGTGAATCAGGTCTGTATTCCCGAAGCGGGTCTATCTACGGGCGCGCTCGCGGCCATGATGGCGTGCCAATCAATCAAATGCTTCCGCAACAGGCGCTCCTCGATGATGCCCGCGCTGGCGGCATGCGGAGCACAACATGTACGTGCCACCCCCCCTCAGTCCCGTTGATAGTAAGCCTCCTGCTGCTCGCTCCTCTCCGCCGCCACGCCGCCGTCGATGCCATGCTCCCCTCGGACGTGCTCGACGGCGCCCCAGAAGCGGCCCCTCTCCTGCAGCACCTCGTCCGCCCAGGCAATTATCTCCGGCAGCATCATTTTTCTCCTGACGTTGGCAAACTCGCCGAGGTCGAGCGTGCCCCGGCCGCGCTTCTCGTACTCGACCATCTGCAGCAGCAGCTCCATCTTGTCGACGTCGTGCACGTATTGGCTGTCGATGGTCTCGGAGTCCTCGTACTCCTGCCAGATGGCCCGCAGCTCGGCCGCCGTGGCCGCGCCGCCGGGAACGGCCGAGACGAGCTTGCCGGTCAGAAAGTCCATCGTCTCCGTCTCGCGCCTGCTCTTCTCCGGCTTAGCAACACCGTCGCAGGGCGTAATGTCGCCGACCAGCAGCTCGGCCATGTCGTGAACGAGGCACATCTTGACGCACTTGCCCATGTCGAGCCGAGGTGCCAACGACGGGGGCGCAAACATGGAGATGATGGACATGCGGTACATGTGATCGGCGATGGACTCGCCCCTGCGGGAAGGAGGAACGACGGTCAGCGAGCCATGGCCCATCGCCGTCGCGGCATTTTTCGTACCTGTTGATGCCGAAGCGGCGCCAGCCCTCACGCTTCGTCGTCTTTAGGCGCTCAAGCAAGTGGAAGAAGGCCAGGGGCGAGCGGGAACCGGAAATCTCGCCGAGCTCATCGTCGGGGATCGTCTCGAGCACCTTGTCGTGCGACCACGGTTCCGACACCTGGGCCATGGGTGTGTAGCCGATGTCTGTCCGGTCCGTCAGTCTCCATCGCCCCTCGCCATCGAACGCCTCCGACGCGTACCTGAGAGATCGACCTTGGAGGCCTCGGCCCGTTCTGGCTGCGAGCCCATGGCTGGTCGTCGTTGTCGGGATCTGTGATGATTGTGCTTTTTTGCCGTGCTCTGCCGTGCTCTGCCGTGCTTTGCTTTGTTTTGCTTTGTTTTGTTTGGGTCCGTCACTGGGTCCCCCCCGTCGTCGATTCGTCCGCTCCTTGGTATTATGTGGGTTCCGTTGGCCGGTTACTTGGAGCGAGAGGAAGGACGAAGGAAAGGAAAGGAGAGCGAGAGCAGAGAGGGCGGTCCTCTATCCCGTATTGCGGCCCGCGCCCGAAACAGTGTACAGAAACGATGCATACCGGAAGGCTGAGGCTGTCCGATGGTTGGCGACGGAAACGGAAGTGAACGTGAACGCTCGGTCTTGGGTCGATGAAGCAAGTGCGTGCACAGAGTACAAGTAGATGTACATATGCACTACAACCAAGTACAACACGCCAAGCACAACGCAGCAAGTACAATAGATGTACATGCACTACAACCAAGTACAACACAGCAAGTACAACACAGTAAGTACAGCACAGCAAGTACCGTTAACAGCCCTGGTGGTGCACCGAGCCGGTATTGCAGCATTTACGTACCCAAGTATACTCATGTGTGTACATGGACTCTTGTACAGTACAGCGTACGCGGAGTCCTACCTACTTGATTGTACTTGCACTTGGTACATCGTGCTGCAGGCATCTCCGTGTACGGAGCACAGTAAGTACATGCACGGAATATTACTTACTGTACTCCGTACTCCGGAGTTGTTCGAAGCAATTACTTGCACTCTGTACCTACCTACCTCTAGTGCTTGGTACGCAGAGCCGCATAATAATTTGCTACCGTCCTCGTTGGCTCCAACAAAGTACTGTCCAGTGCGGTGCAGGTGTATGTGGACGGAGAAATACAGCAAGTGCTGCAAGCAGACAGTACAATAGGGAGTGCATACACGTACATGCATGTATTTTCCACAGTATTACTGTGTACTAATGAGGAAGCATGTATTACTCCGTACTCCGTACTAGGTACTTAAGGAGTAATACGTGGTGCAAGCAAGCATTACTGTAAATAGGTACCTAGTACTCCGTACTGAAGTGCAGTATTACAAGCAAGTATTGCAGCGAGTACCGTCAATACTCCATGGGTGTGAGTGTACGATGATCTGCTCCAATAACGGAGAAAGTCACACAACGCAAGTACTCCCGACTACTGATATGAAGAAAAAAAGGACACTGTGCCTCAGTAGAGGCCAGTACCCGACCTGCGACTTCGGAATGGCTTGAAGCATCTGCCGATGCACACGGCGCGACGTGGAGCAGCCAGCGACGGACTATAGGCGTCCCGTCCGTGATTCCTGCTTACAGGTAGTAGGTGCCCGGTAACAGTCTCGGACAGAACACTCCAGGTTGGAGGAGATGAGCACGCCGCCGACGCGAAACGGGTCGGCTTTCCGCCCAGATCCAACGCATTTCTCGTTGCGCTCGCGGAGGATTCATGCTGCCGACACGCGGGGTTATGCACCAGATGCTGTGCGCAGCGGTGCGCAGCGGTGAGCAGCGGAGCGACCGACGCAACCAATCGGATCGCACACGCTGATGGCCGGCCGACGCCGCTATCTTTTACCCACGAGCTCGCCGAGCAGTCGGCGCTGCACGGTGCTGCTTTCGCCGCGCCAACGCTAGCTGGCTTGGATGCTGCCGTGGTCGTCGCTTGCGAGGGGCCAAGTCCGGTCGCTAGCGAGCGGCGCCGCCCCCCGTTGCCCGACTCTTCACAGGCCGCATCGCTCTCCGCCCCGTCGTCCTTCCGACTGACTCGGCAAGTGCACGGAGCGGCCGCCGGAGCCGGGGCAGTGTTTCCCCTGTCGACCTGATGCATCGAGCCACGGCGACCATGTTGGCGGCGAGTGGTTGCACGGGGGCGGCGTGATCATATGCGTCGCCCTTGGAAGTTCCTGTACCGGATTCTGCGCCGTGCGCTGCGCCTGGATGTTCTTGTACTGTAATCTGCGCCGTACGCTGCGCCATACTCCGTGATATGCTCCGTACTATACTCTGTGCTATACTCTGTGCTATACTCTATACGTCGGTGCGGTGCACAGGAACGCATGCAAGTATGAATAATTCTCGAGTGCAAATACGTCGACCGAATGCCCGGGCGCCAGAGAAGAAGAGCGAACTCGAGCGTGCAGAGGTACATGTGCGATCCATGATACGGCGGAGCGAGCACATGTACTTTCGTCTGAAGCACGGCGGAGCACGGGCATGCCAACGTCCGTCACCACAGCAGAGCGTGTACAGTATTCCATGTACATTGCATGTATTCCGTAAATACCGGCTCCCCGGTTTCTGTTCCGGTTCAAGCTCTTATAAGCAAGTGCAGATGCAAGGATGCGTGCGGAGCGCAGTACACTTGCTAATATTACAAGTGCACTGTACGGATACCCAATTACATCATCTGCCGACGAAATCGTCCGATACTAGGTACGGAGTAGCAGCCACGACTCGGGGTTTGAGGGTGATTGAGGGCGATACGTGCGGATGAGCGGGTGTGTGCACTGTGTGCCCACTGCCTATTACTGCCTACTAGGTGCCTAGTGCCTGGCACGTTGCCCACGCCTCCAGTGGTCAACGAATGCTCCGTTCATGTACGGTCACGAATACTTCAATACTTGGTGCGTTGCGCGTTTGGTTGTAGGTGTACAGTATTATTACTTGTTCCGTACGGAGCACATCTACTTGTACACAGTACACGTGCAGGCAGCACTGACAGTGTATACACCTACGCGCATGCTTATTATAATTACCACCATGCCACTCGCAGCCGTTCCAGTGATTGAATAATGCTAGTGCGCTCTGGCTCAGCTTCAGTGGCACGCGTTCGAGGAAACAGGACGCCCCGTTTCATAAAGCAGGATTTGGTCAGGAGCACCAGCGATTCATGAGACGTCGTTTGAGGCATGGAATGGCAGCCACCCTCGAATGCCAGCAACATCCTCGCCACCCATCTTCCCTGCCCGCTTCCTCCATCCTGTACCGTGCGTGTCCAGACGAGCATGTAAGTAGAGTCGGCCGAATAAGCAGCACAGGATTGAACGGGGCATGGAATAATACAAGAAGTATTTGTGGCCCTAGACCTGGAATCTTTCTTGCAGCGAACCCAGCAAAGCACTTGAGTGAATCGTCACGTGGTCCTCCCGCAAGTCCTCATGGGCAAACCACGGTATTATGGCTCGACAAAATGACAGTTTTCCCACAGTGCGTCACATGTACGGAGCAATTACTACATACATGTACGTATACTTTCTTGAAAACTCAAGTACCCGTAGTTGTACTTTTTCAACGGACGTGCTGTACTTGCTCCACTTGCATTCATACTAGTGTGCTGCACTTGCAGCTGTAATTGCATACTAGTACGGAGTACTTAGGTAGGTAATAGTACTTACTGGCGCATCTGCGGAGCATGTATACCTGTTACGGCGTTCAGTACGGAGCACATGTACATACATGTATTATGGCATCATAAAAGTATTGCTCTTACTCTGGCAGGCAAGCACACTGGCATACGCATGTACAGTGCTTTACGGCAATACTACTTTATTATTACAGTGAATGCATGTTCAGCTATCTTGTGGCTGTGCTTTCCCCAGGTGCCACAATACTTCCATGCACATCAACGTCACACTTGGCACATTTGCACTTGTGTAGTTGTACAAGTAGGACGAAGGTTCCAAGGCACTCGGGTGCATCGAGAGCGGAGTCCTCTGTACATTAAGTACAGTGCCAGCGCTGTTATGTCGGCTACCCCACACTGACACCAACCCGCGCCCGCGCACTTGCATGTACACCGTACAGTGCAAAACGTCACACACACACACACGCAGTGCATTCACCTGCGGCGGCTGTTCGCTGCCGGTGTGCAAGCGCTCGCACACGTACAAGTCCTGGTAGACGAGGAGGCAGTACCTACGAGCCCGATCCCAACGCGTACATGGCACCTGCCCGGGCTGTTCAAAGAAGGGATCCTTTCCTTGCAAACTCGGCATGTTGTACTCCATATTGTGTTGGTCAATGCTTGTCCTCCGCAAAATAGGGCACAGTGCAGGTACTTGCTCATCTGCACGGAGTACAGGAGCACTCTACCCAGTCATGGACCGTCCGTGGGCGGCAACACCATGGCATGAACTCTCACCATCAACTACAGCACAAGTTCAAGAAGCTACTAGGTAAGCAGCACATGCCAGGGGGGGGGGCGATTCATTTTCGTGCTCATTGCCCGGTACACCAAGTGCTTGGTTGTCGAGAGCATGTAGGTGTACGAGTATGGTTGATTTTCCAAATGCCTATAAATGTCGGGTTGCTCTCCAAAGTACCCATCTACCATTAGCGGCAGTCAGTTTCCACACGGCAACGCGGGCCCCGGATCGCTTTCAACATGCTGCGTCTCACTGCCTCCGTCGCCCTGCTGCTTCAAGCAACCGTCGTATCATCGAGCGTCATCGACGGTCGTGCAGATGGGTCCGGCATCGACCGACGCGATATTTTTGGCCGGGTAGTCCCCCGAGACGTGTTCAAGGCAAACCCGACATGCCCGACAGACCGCGAGGCCTTCAAGGCGCACAAGGCGGCAAACAAAGTGGAGGCGCTGGACGAGCTGCTCTACGGCTGCATGCCGAGAAGTCTACGAGGCCAACTCTATCCTAGCTTTGACGACAGCAACCAAAACACCTTGGACGACGGCGACGGGAACTCAATCGGTAGGAACGGTCACGTCGCCGGCGAGGAATTCTTGTCTGCTGACACGCGTGACGGCAGCCCGAAGGGGAGTCGACTCGAACACTGTGCAGGAAAAGCAAAAGAGCACGCAAAGCTGCGAGGAAATCACCCGGGCCTGGGGGTGCGTGCGTGGCCTCGACTGCCACTATTCGCAGGCCTGCCGGAAGTCGGGCCTCCAGTCGCTCCACCGAGAGATACTGAAGCTCGACGGAGCCGAACTGATACCTTGCGGAAATCAACCAAAACCAAGGGAAATGCACTGCAGGATGTTGAGGAACCCAGTCGCTGCCGAAGAGGTCATGTTTGATCGTTTGAGCATCGACATCGTGCTGGGAGGTGGCAAGGGAGATGCACCGGCCGGAAAGATCTTTGCCGAAGTAGGGGGCTCCGCGAGAGCCTCCATCTTCGACGGCGTGTTCAACGAAAACGAAGCCATGGTCCCGATCAACGTGCCGGAAATGTTTGACGGCGAAAGCGAATTTTCGCTCAAGCAAGTGATGCAACACCGCGTCAAGCTTCATTACTTGCCGGCTGGCAGCAGGGGCGGCGAGTTGATTCAGATCAGGTGTACGTCTCGGAAACCTCCTCCAGCACGGCGTTTGCTGTGGCTAACCTTGCAATCTTGTCCGCAGCCTTGACCATGTTTGCGCGCCTCAAGGGCACCAACATCCTCTTCAACACCACTCCCCTGCGCGATCAAAAGTTCCAGTCCGCACGAGGCGGTTCCGTCCTCTGGTCCCACCAGCTCGATTTTGGCGGCTGGAACGCCGTGGTTGGCTTTCAAAAACCCCCATCGCCCTTTCAATGCCTGGTAAGTTCCCGCTCGACCCGTGCGAGCTTCGCGGACTGGATGCTAAAAGTGCTGCCCGTTGCAGAGCACGGAAAGCATGGACGAATGCTCGGATAGGCTGCGTTACGGTTGAGGCGGCGCCGCGCCGAGCAGGTGGGAGGGAGCTCCCTTGTTGCAGATGCGCAACGGCCTAGATCCGCTCTCCATCGTCCATGGCGACGATTCGACCTTGCACAATTCGCCTGCGTGTGCTTGCGTGCATTTTCGTTTCGCATCTGGCATTTGATTTCCTTCCTCTGGCAAGCAGAGGCAGCGCGCGTGTGCGTCTCGACGTGTTCATGACCTGGCACGTGCACTGTGCACCTCCCTAGTACCTCGCAGCCGCCCACGCCTCTGTTCGTGCACGCAACGATGTGTACAACTACGGAGTACGGAGTCCGGAGTACGGAGTATACGAGTAATTAGTTGTAATTAATTACGTAGTACGCACTGCCGTTAACCAAGCAATAGTACTTGTGCTGGGTACGCGGCACACTTGTACGACTTGCTCTGTACGGAGTATTCCGTACTACAGCACACCTCCAGTACAACGTACAGTAGGTAATTACAACTACTGCAAGTACATGTACAGTACAGGCATGTCGCAACATGCATGTAATTACAAAGTATTACTCCGCATACAACTAGCATCCGATAAGCCCGCCCGCGGTGAGGCGTCCATTTCTTGCAGCCTAGTTGTAAGGGAATAATTCAACGAAAAAATCATGCAGTCTATACTTGGGCGTACCCTTCCTTACCCCTACCTACGACGTAATTGTTCTTCCAAGCACATGCAAGTGCGGCAAGCGCATGCATCCAAGTACTTGCAATCGTAGACTAAATATAATTCCTGCCACGTTATCCGCACCCGTTGCGGTGATTGAATAATATGCCACGGCGCTTCTGCACAGCTCCAGCGGCACGCATTCAAGTGCTTGTACGCGGGGCGCCCTGTTTCATAAAGCAGGCTTCGCCAGAGCACCGACGATTCATGAGACTGGGGTAAATCATGGAATCGGAGTATTTGGGGCACCTTCGGGCGTTGGCGACGTCCTCGCCACCCACCTTCGCTGCCTGCTTCTTCGATCTGCGCCGTGTTACGTATATAGGTGCGTACAGGTAGAGCCGACTGAATATTAGGCAGAACAAGATTGATCAGGACCTGGAGTAATACAGGCTGTACAGATTTCTTCTCGGTCCTTGACGTGGAACGTTTCTTGCAGCGGCCCCCGCAGGTATCAGTGCAGGCAGGTACAAGTACTTTGCGCCTAAATCGTCATGCGGTGCTCGGTTGAGTCCTTGGGTGAACCGCTAGCTCAACAACTGTAGCGCCGAAAGGATATCTTCCCCACAATGCGTCACAGGTACAAGTTCCTCCTTATACTGCATTCCCGGTATTTATGTAAGTACTGTACCTGCACATGTACTTACATTACATTTACTGTACTCCGTACCTGCACACGTACATTTACTGTCCCTGCACATGTACTTACATTACATTTAACTGTACCTGCACACGTATAATTACTGTGCCTGCACACGTACATTTACTGTGCCTGCACACGTACATTTACTGTGCCTGCACACGTACATACCGTACCTGCACACGTACATTTACCGTACCTGCACGCGTACATGCAACTTGAACGGAGTAAGTAGTCGTACTTGCACGGTGCACGGAGTACTCCGTGCAGCAGTCAAGACATGTACTCCGTACCGTAGCCATTACATAAGTACAAGTTGATAACTAGCGCACCAGTGGAGCATGTATATCTGCAACATCGCACCAGTATAGCGCCGTTCTTTGGCACAGCTACTAGTACATGCACACATGCAAAACGTGCGGCACGAGCGGGGTGCAAGTACTTGCCGTCATGCTCATTGGTGCAAGTGCTTCGCGGTACCTTGATAATTGCATCGACATCATCACCAAGCACGTTTGTGTTCAGGGTGCTTCGTGCTTGGATGCATCAAGTACGGGGTCCCGCGTATGCTTGCATGTATTGTACATGCACGAGTACATGTGCGAGTGTCGTGCTGTATTTGACCGCGACTCCACACACACCGCACCTGGATTTGCGGCGGCTGTTTACTGCGGAGGTGCCAATGCGCCCACACGTACTTGTAGACGAGGAGATGATGCGTACGGGCCTACTCCCAAAATAAGTGCATGGTGCATGTCCATGGCTGAGCAGGAAAGGAATCCTTCGCTTGGAAACTCACGTTTGTGGTGTACAAGTGTTCGTCCACACTTGGCACCAAGCAGCACGACACGGAGACTTTGTCTCATGCACGGAGTGTGGGTGCCTCTGTAATTACAGTGCACCGGCACTCGGAGTTGCAGGTTGGACAAGTACTTACAAGTAAGTACCTACAGTGCGTGTGCGTTGCATCTTTAGCGTCTGGCAAATCGCCTCCATATCCGTTCCCCATCCACCACAACAGTAATAATACTCGCACACTGTGCAAGTAAGTATTACACTTGCAAATAAATTCCGAGACCTCAGGGGTGCCCCGGCTAGCCTTTGTTCGTCACTCGCCGCGTAGCACACCAAGTAGCCGTGCTGAATTGCAGAGACCCAAGTAATTACCCGTATACAGGTGTGCGCCATGCATGAAAGTACTTGTTGTTGATGTTTCGCATGGCTATAAATATCGGATGCTGCTCTCAAGGAAAGGAAGACGACAATTCATAGTCATAAGTCCTCTACATAGCACTGCGGGCCAATAACCATTGCTTTCATAATGCCGCGTCTCACTCCCTCCGTTGCCTTGCTGCTCCAGGCCTACGCCGTGTCGTCGAGCGTCATCGACGTTCGTGCAGACGGGTCCAGCATCGACCGACGCGATATTTTCGGTCAAGTCGCCCCCAGAGACGTGTTTAAGGCAAACCCGACATGCCCGACAGAACGCGCCGCCTTTAAGGAGTTCCAACGGGCCAACAAGGGAGAAGCGCTGGACAACCTGCTCTACGGTTGTACGCCGCCGACGCTGCGAGGACAGCTCTATCCTACCTTTGACGACAGCAACCAGAATACAATCGGTAGGAATGGCAACGTCCCCGACGAGAAATTTCCTGTTTGCTAACGCACCGTGCGGCAGCGGGGAGAGGAGTCGACTCCAACACGGTGGAGGAGACGGGAAAGAGCTCGCAAAGCTGCAACGACATCACCCGCGCCTGGGGATGCGTACGCGGCCTCGACTGCCGCTACGTGCAGACCTGCAGCAGGAGGAGCCTGAAGGAGCTGCACGGAGGCGGCACGATCAAGCTCGGCGATCGGGAAACGGTGCCCTGCGCAAAGGGAACGGTGCCGAGGGAGATGCACTGCAAGATTTCGACGAACCCGGCCGCGGCCGCCGAGGTGGCCTTTGATCGATTGATTTTCGAGCTCATCATGGACGATGGCCAGCCGGCGTCGGGCAAGATCCGGGCCGAAGTTGGCAACGGACAAAGCGTTTCCATCTTCGACGGCTCGCTCAGCAAGAACCGAGCCATCATCCCGGTCAACATCCCGTCGCTCTTTGGCGGCGAAACGAGGTTTTCGCTTCAGCAAGTCATGGGAAACCACGTCAAGCTCTACTACGATCCCAAGTCGGGCGGCGACGATGCGTTCAAGATCAAGTGTAAGTCTACCGACGGACGTGCCGTTGCCTTCCGGCAAAGCGCTACCCTTGGCTGACCCTTGACCGCCTCCGACTTAGCCTTTACCCTGTTCGCACGTCTTGCCGGCACCAACCTCGTCTTTCAGACCATGCCTCTGGTCGACCAAAAGTTTGACGCCGGGAGAGGCCATACCGAGATCTGGTCGCATCAGCTGGATCTGGAGGGCTGGAACACGGTGGCCGGCGTGGAGAAACCAATCTCGCCTTTCCTGTGCCTCGTAGGTTCTCGCTCTACCGACGACGGGTGCCGAGACGCCATGCTAACCATGCGCACGTTGCAGAGCACCGAAACCAGCGAAGAATGCTCGGCAAGGCTACGCTACGGCTAAGGCGCCGCGGCGCCGCCGTGAAGACTTTGGAGGCGTTTCCTGCCGCCGACGCGCAGCGGGCTGGAGCTATTTCACCTCGGACATGGCGCGACGATGCCGCACCCTGCCGCTACGCGGGGTCTGCCTGTGTGTGTAATTTTGCTTTGCATATAGAATTCCATTCCCTTGCTTCCCATCGACGCACGTGCCCATGTCCGCACCGCAAACACGTTTGGCCCGCCCCGTACGACCATGGTGCCCCTCGTCTCGTCACGGCTCTCCTGCTCACCAGGGCGCGACGTCGGCCAAAATCCCAGGTGTATCGGTGGGCCACCCTAATCCCACAGTGGCTCGGGGAATAGTCTGCTTATAACTTTTCGTTACGACATACTGTAATTCGGTAGGCTACTTGCCGCGCAGTCCAAACGTAAGTGGAAGTACTCTGTAATACTCCGTACTTGTAGTACTTACGTACTTGTTGTACAGTACCTAATAGTAGTAATTGCATTCCTGCTCCCTACTGGGTACGGAATGTTACTGAGTACTCCATAAGGCACCGTATGCACGTACAAGTACTCTGCACATGTACAATTGCCTTCACTGCCTTCACTACGGGTCTACCTAAGAATACTTACACGTACACTACAGTACTTGCACCGACTGCACTAACTGCACCGACTGCACTAACTGCACCGACTGCACTAACTGCACCGACTGCACTAACTGCTGACTGCACCGACTGCGCTGACTACACTGACTGCGCTGCCTTTTAAAAAATACCATACTGTTAATCAGAAACCCCGGCCTTTGCGAAACGTGGTTGCATTACCTTTGGCGTAGAGCGCATGTACAGCAACTGCATGGGCAAGAAGTGAATTCAAGAGGCATACTATCATGCAGCACTACGCCACACAAGAGGTCGGGATTATACGGCGATTTCCTTCCTACATTTCGCCTCAGGCGCATGTCGCCTCACAATTTCGTCAATTGCAACTTCTGAAAGAAAAGAAAGTTTTGGAATATCCGTTTGAGTAGTGTTGGCAGTGTACTGTAGATGGAAAGCGTGGACTGATGGCGTTGATCTTGCTTGTAGTACAGGATATGCGTGGGTACACGTTGCACTCCGTACGGTTGGATTAATATGCTGTTTCGGTTATTATTGGTAAAGCTCATGGATGTAAGTACTGTAAGTATTAATACTGTAAGGCACTTGGATGTACGGAGTACAGCTAGTAATAAATTTGCCGAGACTCCAAGTACGGAGTACGGAGTACTCCGTAATTACTGCATCTCGCATTTGCCGAAGTGGGCCAACTACGCCGTGCTCCGCAAGTAAGTAATACTCCGTACACCGTGGGACAATCGCCAAGAGACCGTGACCGTGGATTCGGGTGGCGATGTCACGACCCAACTCTGTCATCTGCTTATGTAATTCTTCTTATATCCTAATTCAGTAAGTAAGCTATTATTATTATGTAAGTACTTATAATAGTATTCCTGGTTCGTTACGGTAATGCCTCGGAGATAGCATCTTGCGTACATCGTGCAAGTCTACAATTGCCTTCAACGCCTGCGCTCGCTGCATGCACACTGCCTGCACTGCCTGCACTGCCTGCGCGGTCTTTTTAAAATGGACCATATTATCAAATAGAATCCTCGACCTTTTCTATGTTTATTTACCGTACTTTTGGTACAGAGTGACTTGTGGTATAGAGTGCATGTGCAGCAACTGTATGATCAAAGAGTGAATGCAAGAGGCGTATCACCATCGCAGAGCAGCACTACACCATGATGCGATTTCCTTGCCACATTGCCTCACACGTTTCGCCTCACATAATACTCAACTGACTACTGCAAAAAAATGGTAGAAAATTGTTGGGATTTCGGCTTGGGTAGTGTTGACAATGTACTGTAGATAGAAAGGGTTGACTGATGACGCGGATCTTATTGCTTGTGCAGGATCGCATTGGTAAAACGCACGTTGCAGAAATTACGTAGTGCGGTTAGTATCGTCAACGTTGATAGATGGACACCATGGGAGAATCACCGAAACACCGGTGACCCTACCGAGACGCCGTAGGAGTAGGATGGTGCACATCGAAGAACCTAGGGCCACCCTAATCCTGCAGTGTCTCAATAATCGGTCCACCGCTGTCGTTCCGGTGTCTCGGTAGGGCCACTGGTGTCTCGGCGATATCCCCACGGTGTCATGACTCAACGCAGTGGCCTGCTTATGTAATTTCTGTCATGACCCAATTCAGTAAGCTCACCGCTCCCTACTTTCAACAGAGTACACCAAGTATGCTTGGATATTATTGTAATACGCGCATACCTACTTACTTCTAGAAACAATTGCCTATACTGACTGTATTGTCTGTACTGGCTGTTTTGTCTGTATTGTCTGTACTGGCTGTATTGTCTGTATTGTCTGTACTGACTGTATTGTCTGTACTGGCTGTATTGTCTGTACTGGCTGCATTGTCTGCGCTGCCTGCATTGCTTGCGCTGCCTTGTATTTAAAATAAAAAGATCATACTGTAAACGAACCCTTGACCTTCCAAAAATGGATTTACTATAATACATTTGGCGTTCAGAGTAGCCACTGTGTGTGGAGTAGTCAAGATGCGAAAGTACGTGGCAGGAATTATGTAGCACGTCTATTATTGACAACATTGATGGAGGGTTAAGGTAACTTGATGCACTATTAAATTTGCCGACACTAAAAGTACCCTTTGTCGCTTTTGCTGAGTTGGGCCATGACACCGTGGGACAATCGCCGAGACACTGCGGGATTAGGTGGCCCGATGTACATGTATTGGTCGTGTTGCCGTATTTGCACCCCGTCCGGTACGCACGCGTAGGTGTGCATGCACACATACTTGCTTGCACCTGCATGTACAGTACTGTAAGCATGCCCGCAGCTGCTGTCCATACCATGGCACGTCGCCAATGGCACGGCTCCGAGATGATGGCGATACCGACCGAGGCGCACGGTTTCGCACGCAGCTACCGTAGATGCCACGCCATGCCGCCGATGGGATCTTGCCGAGAGGATGGAGACGCTCTACCGACGAAAGAGGCCTCAGACACCGCAGGTGGCATGCCAATGTCTCCGAGGGGATGCTCCACCGAGGCGAAAGGCTTCACACGCAGCCACGATAGGCGCCATGCCACGAGGCAAAGGCATTCATGCACGGCCATCGTAGAGGCCATGCCATGTCGCCCACGGGATGCTCCCAGAGGATGGAAATGCGCCGCCGAGGCAAAGGGTTTCACGATACCAGGTCCGGCGGCCATGGTCGGACGATGAAGCGTCGACATGGTGCTTGCCGCCGTGGTTTGCATTGCACATCATGCGGCCGCAATCCGTTGGAGCAAGTGTGCGCGCGAACACACCTGCGACTGCTGACTCCATGAGCGGCGATGCCAATTTCCACCCTGACGCAACTAGCGTCGCCCACCGACAGGTGTCCGATGCATCTCCAATGATGATGGTTCATGCCTGTCATGGCTCGCGTGCATGGAACCTATACTGCACAGGCTCCAAGGGAAGAAAGCATGCCGGCATGAACGAGCACGAATCACCTGCGCGCGTCGGGGCCATCGTGGGGTTGTTTGGGCGTGCCCAACGAAGCACCGACGGGCACGACGCGAGCCATGAGCGGCGAGTCCTGGGCTGTCCTCATCGTCGCGGCAACTCCATCCTCCATGATGCGGCACGCCGGTATCGTCGCGGGTATTCTTTCGGACACCGGGAGTCTGGATTGTCGTATACCAACAACTCATGAGTCGTTTGGACGAGCAATACGGAGTGCATGGGACGCATCACGGAGTCGCGTTATGCTGCATTGGGCCAGGTCATAATATAGCAGGCATCCTCGAGACGCTGCGGGACTAGTGCGGCCCTTGCGCGTACTCGTACAAGTGTCTTTCTCAAGTAGCGGGCCGCCGGTACCAGCAGCTCGGGTCAAGCAAGTGGACCTGTGGGTACCTGTACTGCTTGGGCATGGCAGCGGAGCTCAGTATTCCAAGCTTCCGGGATTGAAGCAACTCCGTACCTCACCAAGTATTAATTTACTTACAAGCACCTGTATTGTTATTAGCAATAGGCGTGTTTGCACACCTAGCCCGTAACTATTACTGTACGCTTGCAAGCGTTGCTCGTGCTACTCTTGTGCTTGTGCACTTCGGGCACCCCTCAGGTACTTGAACAGAGGGAGGGAAGTCGGCGGCATCCGCGACATGATTCTGGAATCTTTGGTCAGTCCGATTCGAAATTCGATTTTATTATTCTCCTCTTCCACTTCTTTCGCATCGTTGCCGCACCAGAATCCGGCTCCTTGACTTGCGACGCCTCGCTGCAACGACTCACGGACTCCTGTCACGCCAGGGTCGTACTAGCTCGAAAGGATGCTCGTACCAGCCACCTCGCCGCAGGTGTAGCTCTGCGGTCTTTACATGTACCCTGTACTTTGCTGGTTTCGACTGCACTTGGCATCATGCTGCAATGTGTGCTTGCCGCGATACCTTCACAACGCACCTTGAAGTAGAGCACTCGGAGCTGCTGCAGATGCTCTTGCAGGTAGCCGGACTTGCGGTGCGTGTTTCATGCACCTGCCTCCTTGAGCGAGCGCCGTACCATGATGTTGCCATCGATGCACGTTCCAGGTACGCTTGCTTGTCATGTGCTGCCCCGCGAAGGAGGCACCATTCCCACCCCGCACCGCAGGCACACACACCACCTGCCTCCCTTCGCCGCCAGCGTCTACGTGCACCTTGAACGAGGAGGCCGTCGCCAACGATGCCGCTGCTAGCAGCCTATCCTTCATCCCATCGCTTCATGTAAAGTCGAGCCGATGCCGAATCAGGATCGAGCCTCATGCCACCCTTCCGACTCGCGCCGCATTTTCAGGAGAGCCGGCAGGAGACACGCCACGCTTTCGGCTTCATGCTGCGCGCTGCGATATCTGCGGCAGGCTACGGAGCATGGCCATCTATCCTTGCCGGCGGGCAAGCAGAGAGTCGTCGTGACGGCCAAGTCTAGCCTTGTCCTGATTTTCTAGACGTCTATAAAACCCCCCTCTGCTCCCTCCTCGATGGCAACAGGAGAGGAGAAGGGGGCAAGAGAACGGCTTCGTCAGACAAGAGCAAGCAAGCATCGCATAGCAAAAATCAACTTCAACATGCCGCAACTTGCCCTATCCGTCACCTTGCTGCTCCAAGCGTATGCCGTATCGTCGAGCGTCATCGACCCCGCCACCTTGGTTGCCAGAGACGATGGCGCGTTCCAAATCCCGACGACCTGTCCGACCGACCGCGAGGAGTTTGTACGTCACCGAGACAAGTACAAGGTGGAAGCCCTAAACAAGATAGTCTACGGTTGCGTGCCGAGCCTCAAACCCTACGTAAAACCCGACGACGGCTCCAAGGAGAATCAAGTTGGTAGGAGCAGTCATGTCTCCGGCTCGCGACGGCGGTTGTGTGCTAACGCTCGCGACGGCAGTTGCCAGAGGCGACTCCAACAGCATCGAGGAAGAACCCCCGACGCAGAACCAGCAGTGCATCGATGCCGTCAAGGCCTGGGGATGTGTGCATGGCCTCGACTGCCGGTTTGAGCAGAAATGCCTGAAGGGGTTCCAACGAAGTAAAAAGGGGAAGTCGGGGTTTGAAATAGGCAACTGTGCCGGCCAAACCCAGGAAATGCACTGCAAGATTTCGACAAACGAAGCCGCCGCCCAAGAGGTCGAGTTTGACCAGGTCGCTTCGTGGATCATCATGGCCAAGGAAGAGTCGACATCGGGAAAGATCTATATCGAATTCGGCAGAGACAACTACGACTTTGTCCTCTTCAACGGCGTAGTGGACAAAGACGTGGCCGGCGTCCCCATGAACATCCCGGAAATGTTTGGCGGCAACACAACGTTTTCGCCTCGGCAGCTGACGGGCCTGGATGTCAGGTTTATTTACTCGCAGCTCCTCCAGGGTAGTATGTATGGCAGTACAGTCGGACGCAAGGATACATTCCAAATTAAGAGTAAGTTGATGGGCAGGCGCGCTGCCGAGAACCGCAAGCTTCTCCGGATACAACCCAACCTTTGCATCGGCTGACCTTGGGGCCCCTCCCCGACGCAGACTTTATCATGATTGCACGCCTTGCAGGTACCAACCTCATCTTCGAAGTCACTCCGATAATCGACTACAAGATCGAGGCATGGAGGAGGCACACCATCATCTGGACCGGCAACGTAAATCACGAAGGCTGGAGTGCAGACACTGGGGAACAAGAAAGTTCGCCATTTTTCGACTGTCTGGTATGTTGACGCTCGACCCATCGCACGTTTGTCTGCAGGAGATGAGATGCTAAACTTGCTGCACGGAATAGAGAACCAAGAATTCTGAATGCTGGCAAAAGCAACGCTACGGTTAGCTGGCGCAACAACCAACGCTGGTGGAGGCTTGGCCGACAACCACACGCACAGCCATTCGCAACGCCCGCCCGGCTTTCCGCGATGCGCTGCTCCATATCGAACATGGCCATTGCCGGCCATATCGTCACTGTACTGTTGGCTAGTGTGTAATTACGTGTACCACCACTTTTATAGACTTTCTGTTTGGAATTCCGTATCCCGTTCGCCGACGCACCTGTTCCGCAAGGACACGTCCACGCCCTGCTTAGCAGGGCAGAGCACCAGAAGATCGATCCACGTACGTGTCCGCAACCATGGGCCGGGTGATGCATTTCAGATTCAGCGCCGGTCCATGAGCAGACATGCCACTGCGCCGAAAATCGTGTCCCGAAATGCAGCGGTTCCCCCCTTGTCGTCCCCGCACCATCTCCATACACGAACTGTGGAGAACTTGCGTGACATGAATCGTCCCATCGTCGGCCCAGGTAGATGTTTCCAAGAACGATCCGCATGGATGTCCAACGACCATGAACCGCAGCGGCAGCTCCTCATCGGACGGCACCGACGGCGAAGGTTACCCACCAATAGATGTAGGTGTACTTATATACTGTACAGTAGGTAGTGTACAGTATAGCACAGAGGGTACGGAGTAGTTGCAAGTATATTACGAAAGTACTAGGTGTACAACGTACAGTACAAAGTAAGTACAGGTGGTGTGTACTTGGATGTATTACAAGTACATTTACAGTACAAGCTTGTTTGGAGCTCAATAATAATACTCCGCAAGTACTCCGTACCTGCCTAGTAGGTATACGGAGGAATATAACTACTGTACTCCGTACTGTACACCCTAATGGCACCTACTACTGTACAGTACTTGTACTTAATTGTGCAAGTGCATGTACTGACATGTACTTACATTAAGGTGTACTTGTACATACTGTATAAGTAAGTACTTGCTGTACACGGACTCTCGTGCTGTGCTGATAGTGAGTGCATGCAGTAGGGTCCATCACCAG
Source organism: Drechmeria coniospora (assembly GCF_001625195.1). NCBI lineage: Eukaryota > Fungi > Ascomycota > Sordariomycetes > Hypocreales > Ophiocordycipitaceae > Drechmeria > Drechmeria coniospora. The sequence goes on along the minus strand of NC_054389.1, from coordinate 9,497,660 downwards.
GACGCCGCGGGACTACGCGCGTGCTTGTACTGTACGAGAACAGTACGGAGTATGGAGTACGGAGAACATCAGTAGTTTGCATACAGTATACTTAATTATAGCATGCCGCTGGTACCGGCAGTTGGGTTGAGCAGGTGGAATACCTAGGGTCCCCACACCAAGTACATACTTAGTAAGTTCCTATTAGTAATTACACCTGTACGGTACTAGGGCAATGTGGCAACGGAACTCGGTACTTGCCTACTTTGGCATATGCATGTAAGGCGAGTACTGTATCCACACTGTACACCTGGGTGTGAGAGGTGTCGGTGTACTCCATACTCCGTATTGCTGGTGCCATTACGAATAACTAGTATGGAGCACTCCGTGCAGTCATCGTTACTCTCGGTGTGCTCGTATGCCTATGGGTAGCGCCGGTACCTTCTTGAAAGTACCCTTCCCTTGCAGGTACTCTACATGCACTCCCTGTCCTTGCGAGCGCTGTGCAAGCAATGGGGTTGCGGTTGATGGAAGCACGCAAGTACGGAGTAGTAAGTACATGAATTACTAGGTACATGTGCTTGCTCCTCATGGGCTCCGTGCGGTCTGTACTGTACAGTACGCACGACCCCTCTCCCCCCATGCAAGTATGCACTCACCTCACGCCTGCCAAGGCCTGCCACCGTTGCCATCTGTGCTGCTGCCAGCAGCCAATCCTTCATCGCGTCGCCGTGTATGAAGTCGAGCCGAAGCCGAAGCAGGATCGAAACCCAAGCAAGCTTCCCGGCTAGCGCTGCGTTTTCGGGAGATGGAAGGATTCGCGCCATGTTTTCGGTCTCTTGGTATGTACAGTATGTGCCACTATAGGCGGCGGGCCATGGAGCACAACCATCTGGCATGACTGATTATCTATCTGGCCTTGCCGGCAGGTAAGTGGAGAGTCGTTATCGTTGCCAGGTCTGACCTTGTCCCGAATTTTCAGTGACTATAAATCCCCTCTCCCCTCCTAGAGAGCAGCGGCAGAGAAGAGAGGAGCACAGGACGAGCACACGGAGAAAAATCGCGAGCAGAAGCATCCCGCAGCAAAATTCGACGTCAACATGCCGCATTTCGCTCGATCCGTCACCTTGCTCCTTCAAGCGTACGCCGTGTCGTCGAGCGTCATCGACCCTGCCACCTTGGCTGCTAGAGATAATGGCGAGTTCCTTGCACCGACAACCTGTCCGACCGACCGCCAGGAATTTATCCGTCACCGAGATAAATACAAAGTGGAAGCCCTGGACAGGATAGTCTACGCTTGCGTGCCTAGCCTCAAGGCCCATGCAAAGCCCGACTACGGAGTTGGTAGGAGCGGCAACGTCTCCGGCTGGCGACTGTAGTTGTGCTAACGCGAGTGGCGGTAGTGGCCAGAGGAGACTCCAACAGCGTTCAAGAAGCAAGTTCGATACAGGCCGAGGAGTGCGAGGATGCGGTCCGTGCTTGGGGATGCGTGCATGGCCTCGACTGCCGGTTTGAGCAGAATTGCCCACAGGGTTCGCATCGAGGTGAAAAGTCGGAAGTGGAAGCAGGCAACTGTGCCGGCAAAACGCAGGAGATGCACTGCAAGATTTCGGCAAACAAAGCCGCCGCCCAAGAGGTTCAGTTTGACCAGGTCGCGTCGTGGATTATTATGGCCGATAAGAAAACGTCAGGAAAGATCGTCGTCGAGTTCGGGCGAGGCGTTTACGACTTTGTCCTCTTCGACAGTCAAGTTCATAAAGACGTAGCCGGCATCCCCATGGACGTCCCGGCCATGTTTGGCGGCAAAACAACGTTTTCGCCTCAGCAGCTAATGGGCCTGGATGTTAAGCTTCATTACTCGCAGGTCCTCCGAGGTAGTCTCTACGCCAGTTCGGTCAGACGCACGAATCCCTTTAAAATTAAGAGTAAGTAGATGGGCAGGCGTGCTACCGAGCGCCGCACTTGTTCCAATACGTTGTTGCGTTGGCTGACCTTTGATGGCCCCCCTTACGCAGGCTTTATTATGGTTGCACGCCTTGCAGGTACTAACCTCGTCTTCGAAACCACTCCTCTGATCGATCTCAAGGTCGAGTCATTTAGGAGTAATTCCATAATCTGGACTGGTAATGTAAACTACGAGGGTTGGAGTGCCGATACGGGAGAAAACTTGCCTTCGTCGAATGTCTGGTATGCTGTCCCTTGACCCGTCGCACCCTCGTATGCAGGAGATTGGATGCTAAATTCCTACACGTAATAGAGAGCAAAGAATTCCGAATGCTGGGAAAAGCAACGCCATAGTTTAACAGCGCAACAGCCGACGGTGCTGGAGGCTCGGCCGAATGCCAAATGCACAACCCTCTGAACCCTCGAAGCAAGACCCGCCCGGCATTCCATGACAGATTACACATCGCCATTACCGGCCATACTGTCATTGTACTGTTGGCTTCGGGGTTATTCTTGAATAAATTTTTGTTTGGAATTCCATTTCCGTGCCGCAAACGCACCTGTTTTTCTTTGCAATCGGAGTTGGAAACTGGCAACTGTGCCGGCAAACGTCGAAGGGCCTGCTTCCCAGGGCAGCACGCCCCACGATCGATCCAACAAAGCTTTGTTCTGGTATTCATGCCATATCCTTCCTACTATACTCCAAATTCAACGCATGTCTATCCATCGGCGAACAAGCCACTGACCACCGCAAATTGTCCCCGAAAATACTATGGCCTCCCCTTCATCATGCCCGCGCCATCAGAATGCACAAACTGTGGACATCTATGGCTTGCGAGCTGCCCTGCCTCACAGGACTCGGAACGAAAAACGACAACAACCGAGACATGACGACGCTTTCCTAGTACTTCCTGGGATGACTGATACTGTCCAATGTAAAGCTTCTGGAAGGGTCCGGTGAACAAATTGTATGCAGACCTTGACGCCCAAGCAGAGCGGTTGAACATGCCATCGAATACGGAGCAGTTTGGCCAACGAGACCTTCGGCTTGGCCTGCTGTACGGGTGCCGCAGCGTTGGCAGCGGATCGAGGCGGACCAAGAACGGCCGCTCAGGCGCTAGATGCTGGGTGATGATGATTGGAAGAGACGGAAGGTGACGGACGCGGCCTTCCTAGTTGCTGCGCAATAAATCGGCTACCTAGTCTGGCCTTCCTTGCTCCCAAAAGCATGGATCCAAGTGCCTGCTCGCCCCTATCATCATCATTTCCGTCGTGGCTCTCCATCTTCAGTGGTGGGAGGGACCGCACGACCATCTTCGACATGTCGGTTGCCAGCTTTCATCCTCGTGCCCTGTTGCGGCCGTCCAGTCGTCGGGAGCCAGTGCGCCGGTCCAAGCGATTTCGTTCGGATAGCCATCCCCGAGCCAGGTGTTGACACCTTCAAACTTTCTCATTGTCATTCGCGTCGGCATATCCGCACAAGTGGCCGTGAATCGAATGCCTTTGCAGCAGCGTGAGCGTCGAGCAAAGCCTTCAACGACAGTCGCTCACGGTGCATACCTTTGAATAGCCATTTATCACTAAAAAAGTACGTATTGTACGTCTCTAGTATCTGCACTTGGGTAATGTTTCGAATATCCACCCTCTCGGTGCCAAACATACTTTTCAGATTCACGACATCGCTGATAGCATACCCACTGGGTACGTCCTCCCCGAGGGCGATCTTGGTCTTCCCTTGGGAGAAAGTAAAGGATAACGCATCATCCGTTCCGGCCCGTGATTTATCGTCAATTTTAAATTCATACTCCAGCCTGTCGATGGTCGTGCACGGGGGCGTCATGTACCAGCCCGGTTGAGTGACATTGATCGTCCCGACATCGGCCCAGGTAAAGGGTTCCAAGAACCATCCACCTGGATGTTGGTACGTCGTGGGCTTGGTAAGAATGTCGTTTTGCACTTTGAAGCCCGGAGTGATGCATTTCGCCTGCAGGCTGATGGCTGCGATGACGCTGCCGTCAGCACATGCCATTTTCGACGCTTCTCGCAGAGGCATTGTATACCTTGAACCTGCCACCCATCGTTTCGGGTACCTGCCAATAGTTTCCAGAATTCTCCCCGAGCGGCAAGCGTGACGGTGCGGATGCTGTTCAGATCCGTTACGTTGGAGCCGAATGCTGCTTGCAAATCGACCGGCAGGGTGGCATGGAATCCTTTATCGGGCGCGTACGCGACAGGCAAGGTAATCTTCCCAGCCGGGCCACTCAGCGTAGCCTGAATATGGTCATAGGTGCCTGCATCCCAGTGATGAGATAGTCTAAAGTCAAAGTCGAGCGTCGCCACCTGGCCGCAGACCGCCGACACGTCCTTGGATTCCATCACGATCGCTCGTAGCCGGGCGCAGCCGTTCACTATCACATCGTCAGTTTCTGCTGAAGATGCGCAGGACTTGGGCCGAGGCCGTCACGAACCGTGGACCTTGGTGCCATCCTCCGGGAGGCTCGCGCCTGAGATTGATCGCCGGCCAAGGGGACCGGACGCCGCGGTCACGCCCAATGCAAGGAGGATAGCACACTGGTCTGGGGTAAGCAAGTCGGCAAAGATGCGGCTGGTTAATTGCGGAGGAAGTGATGCCAAGTTGACGGTACCGTCGTGGGGATCCACGGCCATGCCAGGGACTGGCTCGTACTGAACAGGTGGCGAGATTCGTGCCGCGGCCTCGGCGTGCTGTGCCTCGACCTGCGCGTCGCGGTTCATCTGACGCACACGGGGCCTCTGGGCTTGAACGAAGGATCCGGCTGAAGCGTCAAAGTCGACAAAAATGTATTCGCAGACTCGCGAATTGCGCACCAGTCGTGTGCGGTCGACGCCAACACGACCTGGACGCAAATCCGTAAAGCGAGCGTAAGGTGTCCCCACGTTCCTAGATGGCCACGGAAAACGTTACTCCCGTTCACCGACAGCACGGGGGGCTCCGGTGTGGTACGAACGTGGCGAGAAGGATGTGAAACAAACCATCGACCGTGAGGATGGTGACGGCCAGTCGGCGGGGCAGACCACGTCTAGGAAACGCGACCGTATTCCACCTGCAGTGAACGTGGCGAATCGGACCTGAAGGTTGAAATTCCTCTATGCCACGAAACGTATACATGCGGTATGATAGCCCGAGCCGTTCTATGGCCACGTGCATATCTGCTTCGTCTATGCCGTTGCCCGGTCCCCGCCGGGGCTCTGGCATGCCGGTAATCTCATAAATTTCAGCAATCGAAGTGCCGAGAAGCGCTGCCGTCATGACGAAGAAGCAGTCGGCCGGGTAATCCATGCGGTAGAGCCAGGTGAAGATGTCGGTCGAGGGGACGACCTGGTCTCTACCTGCACTCCCTCCAGAGCTTGTCGTTGGCCCGCTGGTTCCCACGTAGTTGGTATCGTCAAAGCCGACGTCCCTTTCACCGTCGGCGTCGCCGTCGGTTTCATGTTCGGATCGTCCATGGATGGAGGCTACCCTGGCTGCAGCTCCCACGTAAGCATGCGACCTTTGATGGGAAGCCACCAAGGGGTAGCCGAGATGCCGAGGAGCAACGAGGCCGGGGTGTGCATCCGTTCCTTGACACCGAGGAGAACGGATCGGCATACCGGCCAGGCCGTCACCGGACCTCGCTGCCGCGCCAGCATTGCTATCTGGGACTCCCAGAGCGCCGGCCCATGGAAGGCCCAGGGCGGCGGCGTGCACGAGAAGGACGAGCTCGGAAGGACGCATGCGTCGTCAGGGCCGTCGGGCGGGAGAAGCAACGGAAGGGGACGAGGCCAGGCTGTGCATGCTGCGGCTTTTGCCGGGACGGAAGGGTGCTGCGGCCGACGAATAATTGTCCAACGTCACTCGCGAGCTCGATGGGGGATAACGCACGGGGAGAGGCTGCTGCATTTTCATCCGCTCCTCGGGTGTGCACACGTCGACGTTGACGTTGACCGTACGGTTGGATGCATGCCACCCGCTGGTGAGTGCACACGCTTGGTGCCCCAGCGGTTAGTCACAGCAATGGCCACACGGTGGTTGATGTTACGAGTTGGGAAGAAATCGCAGTGCCAGTGCTACAGTCGTTGACATGAGCACCCAGTCGGCGCACGCCTAGGCGTGCCGCTTATGTAATACCTGCTCGCCGCTGATGTAAAACTTGGATAATAGTATTACATGTATTACTATTATCCGTCGCACCCAGGTCCAAGTACCAGGAACTTACAGTAAGTAATTACAGCACAAACTTTTCATAGTCGTTGGGAGCAATAGCCCTAGCAGTCACAACGGCCGGCGTGGTCATGACGGCTCCAGCATTCACCGCGGCTCCAGCAGTCATGGCCGCCCCAGCAGACTCAGCAGCCGCAGCAGCCCTAGTAGTGACAAGGACTGTAATAGTCATAGCAACACTAGCCGCCACGGCAGCCCTGGCGGTCACAAGGGCCCCGGTAGTCACAATGCCGCCAGTAGCGGTAGGGATAGCTTCTGTTTGGCATGCGGCCGTGGGCAGGCATTACATGAGCGGCCCGTCCAGCACCGACTGCGAAGGCTACCTACCTACTAACCTAGTAGTACTGTACCTACAAGCTGTGCTTGTAGTGCTTACTGGGTGCGAGTACTTACAAGCATGTGCACAGTACTGTACTCCGCGCTCGGTGCCTCTGTACAGTATCATGTGACTACTCGTGGCCACCTGGGTAGTACCTGGTACAGTACGTACTCTGCTGCGCCATGGACGATGGTACATGACTTGATCCTCAAGGCACGCCTAGGAATATGAGCTCTGGGCATGCACGGAGTACTTGAGTAAGTAACTACTTGCTGTTTTGCAAATGCTCTGCGGTGAATAATGGGTGGATAGGTAATAGTAGGTAATTACCTACTGGGTTTACAAGTGAAGTGCATGTGGATGCACTGGAATATTACTCCGTACGGAGTAATTTAATTCATGTCAGCTCCATACTCCAAAGTGCATGCACGCACTCACTACCAGTACGGTACATCTCAACGAGTACCCATATCACTGACGATAAAATCGCCTGCCTCTTGCGACCACACCAGTGCCGCTTTAATACAACATGGAATATTACTCCGCAGGTACTGGGTACGACAGTAAGTACCCGTGAGTTTCCAAACCGCGGGGGAAGGAGTCTACGCTTGCTGTACAAGAGGACTCCTCTGCACCGTTCGTGTACAAGTACAGCGAGTATTTGTTGACTGACGGACAAGTGCTTCAGGTTTATGGTCTGGGTTTGCTGTCCGTACTCCGAACTCTGTACTTGGTTTGGACGACGAGTGGTGCCGAAAGTACCTAGTACATACATAGTACCGTATCCACAGTACTTAAGTAAGTACAACAAGAAATGACCCCGCCGCACAACTTAATCACTGTACGTACAGTTGGACCTGTGCTATAGGCCGGAGTGCTCCGTACTGTGCTGAGTGCATGCAAGTATGGAGCGTACTGTATGGAGTGTGCATGTTCTTGTTCATGTCTGGATCCCAACAAGGACATGTGAAGAACGTCAACCAAGTATGCATGGCGGACCGCAGCATTGTGAGCAAGCGTGCTGTAAGCAAGTACAGTACTTACACGTACTGTACGTCCTTGCAGTACATGTCGAATTCCCCCGTTTCCCATCATGCCAACAGACAAGACTCCCCTGTGCCGTTTGCACTCGGCCAGCGTGCCCGGTCTCGTGTCCACCAACCTACCCTCTAAGTACGTATACTTGGTAGTGCTTGCAGCAAGTGTACAACTACATGTACTTGCATGTATTTTGGTGATTGCATGCGATGCAGGCACCAGCAATGTCACTACGCTTACTCTGTACGCCTACTGTTGATGTGCATCTACACGTGCACTCAAACGCACTGCTGCTGCATGCAAGTGCCCTGCCCCGTGCATGCACACGTCCATCAGTGGGTGCAACCTCACCACTTTTCGTGGACTCGTGCAGGCAATGCTTCGCGGGATCGCGAGTCCGTAGCGCACGGTGTGAATCACCCAATGCTCGTAATGGTCGGACGACTGGAATGACTGTATAAACGTGCCCTGCCCCATACGGTTCTTGCACCTCCATGAGTAGGTGCCATCTCGCCACGCTTCATCGACTCGTATTTGATGATCCGAAGACGGTGTCCATGCATCACGATGACGCCCTGGCTGCCAAAGAGCCTTCCGTCGTCACCGATGCGCTCAACATACTCGCGTGCTTGTGGCCGGGACGGTCCCGTCGGATGCGCGTGTGCCTGTTCGGTGCCTGTACGCTCCCCTACCGTCAAGCGCCGGTGGCGAGTCGCCTCCTTCCCACGCCGTCTTTGGCGTCCATGCAGGAGATGGCGCAACTGAAGGGGTGGAAAAGTTGTCTTGTAGAATCATAACTGTAGTCAAGCCATCACCGGGGACGATGAACCTTGAGATGAGAGATGCAGCCTGTCGCGCCTGGCTTCAACCGTTGCCATCCATCCATGCCATGGTCACTGTGCGCGTGAGTGTACGCGCACACCAGATTGACGAAACGACGGCACGTCGTCGAACCGGTCGGCGATGAGCGCGGGCGTGTCGGCGGCAGCGTGCTTCACTAGCACGCCCCCACCACCAGTCCCTGTCGGTCGGCCAGGTTTGCTCGTCGTCTCCTTGCGACGTCACCTCGCAACAACAGAGGAGGAGGAGGAGGAGGAGGTGTCGAGCTGACGCATTCGGCTGCGACCAATCGGGTGACGGCAGGCCAACATAGGGGTACGGCTTGCCGATGTCTGTGTTCGAAAATGCAAGGGTGCGAGGGCTTGCGTAGGCCTCATCCCAGATCCGACCCGTGCCGTGCTTTTCGCTCGTCGTCCGGCATCGTTCCGTTCTCCTTGCTCGCCACATTATTCCGCCACGCTTCCATCGCCCGGCACCTTCTCTCGCGACTGTCGAGGCAATCCACGGGTCACCGCGGTGGGCGGGTCGAGGCGCGTCTAGGCCTCCGCGGTGCCGTCCCCGAGCGTGCGTCGTCGACGAGGGTGTATCGTCGGCGTGGACGGGTACGCGTGCACCTCCGACTCGCCCCGTGCCGGTTGGCGGCGGCGAGCTCTGCATGACGTCGTGCGGCCGGTGCCGGATGCGCGGCCGCTCTCCTCACTCGACGCCAGCTGCCGTACGCCGGCGGCGGCATCGTAGGCGTCGCCTCAATCTCGTCGTACGCCGGGATGCGTGACAGCAGGGCCGAACCCAGCGCCGGGCCGGCGTCGAGGTGCCGTCGTTGGCCCGTCCCGCTCTCGGCCTCCTGCACCGTGGCGCGCGAGGCCGGCGCGGTGCGGACTCGGGCGCGGCGCCGAAAGGGCGTCGGCGCCTCGCGAGGCGTGCTTGGTCCGATCCATCGCTGCGTCGCGCGGGAGAGGCGGCTCGTGAAGAGGCGGCAGTACGGCTGGGCGAGTCGGCCGAGCCGCCGGCAGAGACGGGAAGCGCCCCAGAAGAGGATGCCCAGGATGCCGAGGACGATGGTGCCGACAATCACCATGCCGACAATCAGCTTGTCGTCGTTTGTGAAGGAGACGGAGCCCGAGCCGTGGGCGCGTCGAAAGGTGGCCGTGACGGGTGCCATTGTGCTCGCGTACGCTCAAAAGGACGAGGACGGAGGTCGGAGACGTGAGCGTCGGGTAGGAAGGGCAGGCGGACGGACGGACCCAAGGCGACAAAAGGCTGCGAAACGAAACAAAGGACAGTGGCGCCGGGGAAAAGGGAGGGAACTCAATTGAATGCACTCGGCCCGCTCCTCGACGGCGAAGAAAGCTGGTGGTGCCGCTGGTGGGCTCCGCCGGCGCGACGCCAGATGCTGCATCCCGCAACCTTGAATCCCCATCGGGTCGACGACGCCCTGCGGCGACTGAACCTTGAAATCATCGGGCGAGAGCGTGCGTGCGTGCACGACACCGTGTACCCCGCCGAGCCAAAGTCATTGTCGTTGCCATTCCCGTCACCATCCCCACGCCCGCCTGGCGTGACGGGGCGAGCGGCCGGGCGAGCGGCCGGGCGAGAGGCCATGCCGTCGTCCGAGGGGCCTCAGAGGTCCTCCCAGAGTTCCTTCCTGTAGGCCTCCGTCAGTCGCTCATCCGTGCCGTACACCTGCTGCCACCCGTGAAAGCCCCGATCGAGGACAAAGACGTCCTGCTTCGGCTCGCCCCCGACGGCCAGCCGCTCTCGCTCGCGAAGGTAACGCAGGGCCGCCGTCGGCCCCCGCTGCTGGCTCAGCGCGCAGTGGAATATGACGGTCCGCTTGTCCGCGAGCTTGCGGAGGAGTGTCGGCATCATGACGTCGAGCTGAGCGCTCGGCACGTTGGTCGCGCCCTTGATGTGTCCGCCGATAAAGTCTGCGACCCGCACCGGGTCAGCAACCGGTCAGGTCGTCCGCCAGAGGGGCGGGAGAAGATGGGAAACGGGGCGCCCTCATCGTCTGGGCTTGGGACGTACCGTCGTCACGGACGTCGATGACGGCAAACGGCCGGTCGGAGGCGCCGCCGTCGTCGTGGAGCATCATCTCCGACAGCGTCTTGGCAGACATGCGCTGCACCGTGGCGATGCTTACCGAGGACATGACGCGCGAGGGAGGTCTGGATGGGACGGCACCGAGGATTCGGGAGAGATGCTGGAGCCAGACGAGGATTTCTTGCTTCGTTTTCGCAGCCGTCGCTGCTGTGAAGTCGTGTCATGTGGGTCTGGCTTTTTGTCTGCCAAGATGCTGCAAGTACTTGTTATTACTTTATTACTTAAAAGTGCCGGCTAGGTACGGCACTGGCTATCGCTGCGAGAACCGGCCGTTGCCCGCCCGCCCACAGCTCGCTACACGCAATTACGCCGACTGCGTGCTGGCAAATGCCTGCGTGGCCGCCTTGCCAACATCTCGAGAATACGGCACAGCATGTCACAAATCGTGTGCCGGCAACAATGGTGTACCTGCAACGAGGTCGAAAACCATCTACTCTTGCACCGTACTTTCTCTTCGCCACACTGGCCGCTACGCCGGAAGCCTTCACGCCTTGCCAACCCAGCCCGAGTTGATGAAAAAGTCAAAGATGCGCGCCCCCTTTTGCGAGTCGAGCCGGCATATCTCCTTGGCCTGCTTCTTCTTGAGCGTTCCGTTCGTCTTCAGGGCCTCCTTGAGAATCTGCTCCTTGATCATGAGGTACGGCTTCGGCTGGAGACGCACCGTCTCGCACAGCCTGGCCTCGTCCGCCGTCAGCAGGTGCAGGTCCGCCGCGTTCTCCTGGCTCAGCGCGAGCGGCTGCACGCCGGCGATGGGCTGCGGCATGTACCTCGGCCTCGGCGTCCCTTGGCCGGCGGCGCCGTGGCCGGGCCCGTACCCGTTGACGCCGTTGGCCTGGCCGTTGGTCAGCGGCGCCGCGTCGACCTTGGTCTCGCCGTTGGTCTGCGACGCCGGCCGCATGGCCAGCTCCGGCGCCACGAGGAGTGCCGCGCCGCTCGCCGGTTCCGGAGGCGGCGCCTGCTTCCCTCGTTGGCTCGACGCGAGCCGCTCCCTGTCCATGGATCCCATCGGGATCGCCTTCTGCGCCCGTTGCGACTTGTCCGTCTCGTACTTTTCGCCGCTCTTGAGGTCGCCGATGCGCATGCTGCGCCACTCTTGCAGCTGGCCGATGGCCTGCCGCAGGTTGAACTCGTCGATGAGCCCTTGGCAGAAGTCGTCAAAGTCCTTGTGGTTCATGATGCGACCAAACGGCTTCGCCTTCTGCAGCAGCTCCTTCTCCTCCTTGTTCCGCTTCTTCTCCGTCTTCGTGTTCTCCCTGTATTCGAGGAGCTCGTGCTCGAAGATGACCTTTTTCCGCTCCACCCGCTGCGACAGCCGGCAGTTGTAAATCTCCATGACGGTCAGCTTGAGCTCCATCTCGGGCTCGAGCTCTCCGCTGCGCGAGTTGACGCCGTCGCCGGGGTCGAACTGCATGTGCTGCACCGCCTCCTCTGCCTCGTTGGCGTACTCGGTTTCGAACTCCAACCGGCCCGGCATGTAGCCTTGGATTTCGTGGCAGCTGGGAACACTCGCCGTCGGCTTCGTCTTGGCCTGCAACGCCGGCGCCGACTTGGCCGCCTCTCGCCGTTCCTCTATGCGGCGCTTCTTCCGCGCCTGGAACTCCTCGCGCGGCACTTCTTCCGCCAGGTCGCAGTCGTACGGGCTGCAGCGCTCGGGAAGCGGAAAGCTCGCCGAGTCGACGTACGACGACAGGTAGTGGTCGCGAACCTCGTCCTTGTCGCGAAATCCACCGATGTGGTCCGATATGTCCGCCCAGGAGCCTAGCCCGTACGTCTCGGCGCCTTCGAGGAGAAGCAATTCCTCGTCGGCACCCCATTCCCGCTGGAATATGGGAAACGAATTTTGCTCAATCACGCGGAAGGCGTGCGTCGCGGGGTCGTGCGAGTTTCGAGACTCGCCTTGGGCGAAGCACGAGACGCAGAGGTCGAAGTCGGAACATGCCGGGTCGGCACATCTAATGCGAACCTGGAATCGCCGTCTCGTCAGCAGCGGCGTGGCGCGTTCGGATTCGGGCGGCAGCCTACCGTCGATGTGATGTCCGAAGAACACACGTCGCAGACGTACTTGACACCCCCCTCCCCACCTCTCGTCACCGTCTTCTTGCGAATGACACCCATCGGCCACCGCCAAGCTGCGCACTCGTCGGACGCTCGCCGGTGGGGTGACGCAGCCGTGCAGCGAGCTCGTCAGGGGGGTGATGACGTCGACTCGTCGGTCGATGCAATCGATGATGGTGGTTGAGCAAGGGCAGAAAGGCGGGATTCGACGCGAATCCGGATGCAGAGGCGCGCGGACGTCGTCTTGCTGCTCTCAGCACGGCCAGCGTGTGGCTTGGGGCTGTTTTGACGGTTCGACGATCCTGCCGCCAATCAAGGATCACGAAGGAAATGATGGGGAAGTTGCGCAGGGCGGCATCTGGATTCCTCGCCGATTCGAGCTTGCCAAGGCCGTGCTAGTGTTGGCTCCGGAATCACGTGATAGGATCGGAGTTGCACTGTAGGAGTACTTGGGTGTTCACTTACGAGCACTTACTTACTTACAGTTGGTACTTACTTACTGTACTTAAGTTCTCCGTACCTGTAAAACTACTGTAATACTCCGTACCTCGCGGAGAATTTCAAGTGCATGTACAGTACTCCGTACAGTACTGCGTACAGTACTGCGTACAGCACAGCATACAGTAAGTACTTAATTTCTCCGTGCTTGAGTACAAGGACTTATATGTACACCTAGGTGTACTGTACTGTACTTTTTTCCATGTATACTAGTACTTACTGTACTGAAGTCAGCGCTTGCCTCAGAGTTCGAAGTACCGGACTACAGCACGGAGTACGGAGTAATGCAGGTACAAGTCCTTACTGTAATACAGCACAATAAAAGTACCAGGTACTTGTACTCCGTACTTGCAGCACCCCGTACATGCATGTACTTAATCTACAGGATACCTAAGTACTCGGTACTGCACCTGTACTCCGTACTGAAGTATATTATTACCTTCTACAGAGTAATACTTCCTGGACTCCTCAAGTACGAAAGTTCTAGGTACTAGGTAGTATCAATACGGAGTACTGTTGTGGTTGTACTCCATAGCTGGCCGTACTTGTACTTAAGTACTGTACAACTACCTAGTAGCATGTACTCCGTACTAGGCACTTAGTTGTACAGTAGATGATATAAGTACAAGTAAGTACACCTACAACCACTACAGTACTCCGTATACAGTACTGACTAGGTAGTTTGTAGGAGTAGGTGCAAGTGCTCAAGTACTGTATTACTTGCGCTACAAGAACATAGGTACTACCGACGGCTCAGCTGCAATACCAGCACGGCGTACGGATACGGAGTACGGAGTACAGACACCCATGACGCACAAAACGGAGCCAGCTTCGGCAGCTCCGTTGTCCTGGCGTTCCCCTTGCGGCGGCCTCGCCTCGTACCAAATCTTGGCAACTTTCCCACCGTTCCGTCCTTGACGTCGCAGAGTGCGCGCAATATACTCTACCGTACGCGTTGACCGTCTTCCTCGAGAGGTTGCGCCTTCATCATGCCTGACAAGATCCTGGACGACATTTCTCATCGGCGATACAACCCACTCACAGACAGCTGGCTCCTCGTCTCCCCTCATCGGACCAACCGTCCGTGGCAGTGAGTGATGGTCGAGCTCTCGTGTAGGAAGCCGACACTGACCATGGCCAGGGGCGCGCAAGAGGGAGCGGCGGCGAATCGGCTGCCCGAATATGACGCCGAGGTACGTCGCTCGACGCCTGCTCCGACGCCTGCTTCTTCGATGCCTCGCAGCAATCCCAACTGACGTGACAGTGCTACCTTTGCCCGGGCAACGCGCGCGCGGTAGGCGAAAGGAATCCCAAGTACGAAAGGACTTTTGCCTTTGTAAACGACTACAGTGCCGTCAAGAAGGAGCAGCGTGACTATAATGATGCGAGCGCGTCCTCGGATGGTGCGCAGCCGGCTGACCTGGAAACGATCCTTCTCCGCGCCCAGGGCGTCAAGGGCGTTTGCTACGTTCTCACCTTTTCACCCATGCATCACCTCACCTTTGCCGACATGCCTGCCGCCGACATCCTCCCCGTCGTGGAGCACTGGACGCGCATCTACGGCAACCACCTCTCGGCAGCAAATCCGCTCAAGGAGCTGGCCCGCAATCTCGACGTCGTCGCCCCCAAGGACGATGTGTCTGTGCCGGGTGACGAGTATCGTTTCATGCAAATCTTCGAGAACAAGGGCGCGGCCATGGGCTGCTCGAACCCGCACCCCCACTGCCAGGTGTGGACCACGTCGACGATGCCCGAGGAGCCAGGCAAGGAGCTCCTCAACATGACCAAGTATCGCCGTCAACACGGGCGCCATCTTCTCGCCGATTACGTCGAGCTGGAGCTGGCCAAGGAGGAGCGCGTGGTCTGGCAAAACGCCGCCTTTGTCGTCGTCTGCCCCTGGTGGGCCGTCTGGCCGTTCGAGGTGCTCATCCTCCCCAAGCGGCACGTCCGTTCGCTCGTCGACCTCCAGCCCGAGGAGCGGCTGCAATTTGCCGAGACCATCCAAGAGGTGACGCGGCGGTACGACAACCTTTTCAAGTGCAGTTTCCCCTACAGTTCTGGCATCCACCAGGCGCCCCTGCGGGGTTCCGACGAGGAGATTGACAACTCGTACTTTCACATGCACTTTTATCCGCCTTTGCTGCGATCGGCGACCGTCAAGAAGTTCCTCGTCGGGTACGAGCTCATGGCGGAGCCGCAGCGAGACATCACGCCCGAGCAGGCGGCGGCACGGCTTCGCGGCTGTGGCGGGGCGCTGTACCGGAATGGCGCGAGGCCATGAAGTACCGTAAACGGATGTAGCAACTTGATTATCATTCCGTCCGCGGCGATGCGGCTCTATCTCGTCGCCGTGGCATTGAACCGCCGACGACACATGGCCACGCATCAGTGGCCCTCGACGTAGTAGCCCCGGACCATGGGCATCCAGATGAGCGCGCAGCTCGCGAGGGTCAAGGGGAAAATCTGCGGCAGGCCCAACGTCATGCTTTTGAAGACAAACAGCTCGCTCGCAAAGTGCCCCAGCGCAACGACGTAGGTCCAGACGGCAATGTTGTAGACGGGTCCGATATGCAGGTGGTAGGCGGCGTAGCAGCGCACGATGCAGGTGATGAGCGTCCAGGTGCCGAAGAGACGGCCGGCAAGGGGTGTCATCTGGTCCGTGGCCTTGGGATCGCTCTGCACCGTTGCCGGCACGAGCTTGTCAACGGCATCCTCGGGGTTGTACTCGGCCGTTGCCGGGGGCAGCTTGCTGTTCCGTACGAAGCGACCGTTGTAGACGCGGCGCGAGAAGTGCAGCGTGGCGTACGCCTGGAGAGAGTTGCCGATGGACAAGACGGAGAGCTTGGAAGTCAGTTCGCGCTTTGGGCACGTCGGCTTGCGAGGGAGCGGGAAGCTTACAACGAGCATGTAGTAGGGCAGCACGCCCTTTCCTGGCGGGAGCAGTGTCCTGACAAAGTCCATGCTGATGGTCTCGCGTATACGGCGTTATGTGGGAGAAACAAAATACGAGAGGGGAAGTACTTGTAGTTGAACTGTAAGTAAGTGTACTGTAAGTAAGTGTACTGTAGCGTTGCTGCGGGCTGTGCTGCAGTAATTACTAGGTACTAGGTACCTAGTAATTACCTAGTAAGTAATTGGTGGTTGCACACTGCACTCTCAAGGGACGATTGCTCAGCGGTACTCCGTACGCCCAAGTACAGTACTTCATTCCAACTTGCTGTACAGTAGGTATGAGTACTTGTGCAAGTGCGCTGCTGTTAGTCTGATTGTAAGGAGCACGGGATACGAAAACTACTGCTAACCCCTGCCGGGCCATTCTCGTGAGTGTTGCAGGATAAGGCATTTATTGACTTGGAACAATCCTGATCAAGCACCAGGTACGGAGTATATACAACATGATTCTACCCTTTCTCTTCGACTTGGTGGGACATGGATAAGCTGTCATTGGAATACCTGTCTACATGTAATTACAGCACCGCAAAGTACTTGCGGAGTGCTCCGTACCTAGTAGTAATTGTACGAGCATTGCCCAGGCACAAGAATTGTGCTCCGTACGGAGTACAGGTACCAGTGTTCGTATACCAGCAAGTACAACGACATGTACAGTACAAAGTAAGTACTCGGTACGGAGTACTCCGTACAAGTTAATCAAAAGTTGCCGTACTGTAAGTGCTGTACCTCAATGGCGGTTGGCCCACACTTACAGTGCTACAACGGAGTACTTGTACTTACATGTGTTACTGAAGTAAGTACAGAGTACTCCGTACTTAAGCAAGCATTAAGCATTATTACTTTCTAGTACTGTGCGGAGTACGGAGTACAAGTGCAGTAATTAATAGTAGCTCAGGAACCCGAACGGCACCTGCCATTGCGGGTCCAGCCATCTTTGTCCTTTGTTGAGCGGCCAAAGAGAGGCTTCTTTCAAACAATCAAGCCAACCCACCCTCCCTCGCATTACCTTGTCCGTTCGCCCTTCGAGACTCCAACCGCCGCGATGGACTCTCCCATCGTGCAAAAAGCGCTTGACCATGTCCGGCAGATTCTCTCGCCTCCTGAGAAAATCCAGTGGGCCCTTGCTGGCGTTGGCGCATTGTACATCGGCACGAAGCTATTGAGCTACCTGTCCCTGATCCTCAGCTCCGTCGTCTTTGTTGGTCACCCAGTAAGTCCATCGACCTCATCCAAGCTACGTTGTTTGCAAGAGCCTCTCGCTGACACTCCCAAGCTTCGAAAATATGGTCGCGTTGGCACATGGGCCGTCGTGACCGGCGCTTCGGATGGCTTGGGAAAGGAGTACGCAACCCAGCTCGCGGCCAAGGGCTTCAATCTCATCCTCGTCTCCCGAACGCAATCCAAGCTCGACACCCTCGCCGTGGAACTGAAACAGAAATATTCCGCCAAGGGCTTGCAGATAAAGACGCTGGCCATGGACTTTGCCAAAAACGACAACGGTGACTATGAACGGTTGCGCGAGATGCTCGGTGGTCTCGAAGTGGCGATTCTGATCAACAACGTTGGCCAGAGCCACAACATGCCCGTACCGTTCATCCAAACGCCCAGGGAGGAGCTCGAGAACATCATCACCGTCAACTGCATCGGCACCCTCAAGGTCACCCAGCTGGTCGCCCCGATCCTCAAGGCCCGCAAGCATGGCCTGATATTGACCATGGGCTCCTTTGGTGGTTGGACGCCCACGCCCTACCTGGCCACCTATTCCGGCAGCAAGGCCTTCCTCCAGCAGTGGAGCAACGCCTTGGCCTCGGAGCTGGCCGATGATCACATCGACGTGTATCTGGTGCTGAGCCACCTCGTCACCACCTCGATGAGCAAAATCCGCCGCCCGAGTCTGCTCATCCCTAGCGCTCGCAACTTTGTCAAGGCTGCCCTAGGGAAGATTGGGCTCGGCGGCTACCAGACGGCTCCGAACACGTATACTCCGTGGTGGAGCCATTCGATCATGCTGTGGCTCATCGAGAACGTGCCCGGTGTCAACAGCCCCGTCGTCATCTGGATCAACAAGAAGATGCACATTGACATCCGCGCGAGAGCCCTGCGCAAGCGCGACCGCGAGGCGAAGAAACAGTAAATGCATCAACTGGTTCCAAGACAAGGTCGATAGCGTTTCGAGGTAGAGGAATTCTCAATCTTGCAACAATGTATTTGATCGCTCGCATGTGCTGATTGGAAAATTTCACGTCCTCAAGAGGTTGCTTCAGAGAAGCCCCCAGTGAGTCTTGGACGTACGCCCGCAATGCACGCTTACGAATGAAGGGCACGATATGGAAGATTACGTTTGGAGAGGGCACTTTTGCAAATCAATGTCGATACTTGCGTCGTTGTCGTATCCTGTCGTCGTAGTTGTGCGCAGCTATACGGTAGTTCGTAGCCCTCGCCAGCGTCCACTGTGGTGGTTGTTGGGTATGCACGTACAGTAAGTACAGCGAATGCCGTACTTATATAACCCTGCTATATCACAGAGCATGTACTGTATCCGTACTCCGTACTGTACAGAGTATTAATAGTTGTACACCTTCGCATCCAGGGAGGTATTATTGCCTACCACCTAAAGTGGGTCTGTCTGTTCCGGGGAACAAGCTCCCACCGCAACATCATAGCACATATCCTCGCACGCAAGAGATAATTACCTCCAGATTGCAATCAGCCTGGTCCTCGCTCTCGCCACCGCCGTGCGATGCATTCTTCTGTACCGGGGATGCAGCTGAAATCCGTGCGTGGCCATGTATGGTACTGCGCAGTATCGTGTCGATAGAGAGCGCAACCATTTCATCGAGACGATATGCAACCGCGAAGATGATATCCGCCGACTCGCCTCCGTCCATCATACCGCGCGTCTGCCTTGCGAATTCTTTCAACCGCCAGTATCTGATGACCATACGGCACGTGGGACCTTCAACATCTGCTTTTTCGTCCAGTTTCTCACGGGCGAGAGATGGGTCGTTCGAATACCCCTACGACCATGCCTTGGGTTCCCCGCGAGCTGCAAGCTGGAAAGTGAGGTTGCAACTATGATGTACGTATTCGTTTCCCCCGGCACATGCGGACAACTGACTGGCGCTAGCTTGATTGCCGAAAAGACGTCCATTCCAATCCCTAGGATCATTGCCTACTCGCTCGATCAATCTGCCGATCCGCTATCCACCTACATCATTCTGGAATACGTCGCAGGGGACAGGCTGAGTGCCGATCGGCTCAAGAGTGCAACACAAATGCAAAAGGGAAATTTATACAAGTCTCTGGCCGAAATGTACATACAGCTCAGGCGACTCGAGTTTCCCTCCATCGGACGACTGGTCCGACGTGACGGTGGTTTTGAGGTCGACCGACAGGTCGTCACAATTGACACCAATTGCCTCCAAGTCGAGGGCCTAGATCCATTTGCCACGCAATCATCGTATCATGCGGACAGGAGCACTCTGAACTCGGCAAATAAATATGTCGACATGAGATTGCAAATCAGCAGCAACGCATTTTTCAAAAGCCGAACCAACATCGAGCATGGCATGGGTGCAAGTGTATTGTATCATTTCCATCGGTTCTGTCAACATGCTAGAACGTGGACGGATTCAACACTCGATCAAGGACCCTTTGTTTTGGTTCACGGCGACTTGGGACCCCAAAACCTAATGGTAAATGAGACTCTGGACGTCGTCGCTGTACTTGATTGGGAATGGAGCCGCGTCGTGCCCGTCCAGTTTTTTATTCCACCCCTATGGCTTACCGGTCGCAATACTGTTTCCCTCGCCGGACCCAACACGTACAAGCTTTATTTGTTGACAGCGCTGTCGGACTTTCTTCGCGTAGTGAAGGATCAAGAGCTGCGCACTTTTGGAAACGACACGCTCTGCAGCGAATGGACGATTCGGAAGGATGATGCCGGGCCGCTTGTTGCCAATGCTTTGGAGAACTGGACCGATATTGACTGGTTCGCATACAGGTACCTAAGCCAGGGGAGGGATGATGAACTGGTGGAACGTATCGAGGCCTTCATGGAGGCCGATCCGATCCGAGGCTTCATTGTTCAAATGAAGGAGGATGACGCCAACGCCTATGAGCAGGAACTTCGACAGCTTGAACTTGAGACTTGGCAGGCCTCAGCCGGCTTTGGCAACGACACCAAAGACTCGGATATATTTCTATCATGGAAGACTATGGCGTTGCGGGCTGTGCACAGCACGTCGATGGCTGCTTTGGCGAGTCTTGTAGTTTTAGGCGCATTCTTGGTGGGTAGAGGATGGAGGTTATCCCCAACCCTCTAGCAGCGTAATTTCGTTCCGGATCTCTGATTCCCTGTCTGTCAACTCAATCACCTTTGCCTCCAAAGCGTTGACTTCCTCCTCGAGATTGAGGTTCGACACTTCTCTCCCTCTGTTGGCTTTTGCTGCATTTGACGAGGATGAAAGTTGCGAGGCAACGTCCTCCGACATTCGGTTTCGTATTTCATTCATGTCCATACGCAGCTGATTGATCTTGCCTCGAACGATTTGAAGCTGCCTCCTCTTTTCCTCTAGTTCTTTGATGCGAGCATGGTTGATTTTGTTGGACATTTTCGACTCATAAGCAACACGAGAACTGTCAGTGTTGTGCTGTCGAGCTCTTTCCTCGAATAAAAACGTACTGGTTCAAAGATCTGGCAAATTTTTGTCCTGCTTCTTTCCAGAGAGATGCCGTTCGGGGGGTTTGGAAGATAGCCGCCGTCCATCCAGGCGAGGTGTCGTGAGACAGGAGGTCTGGTGGGAGGAGGGAGCTGGCATCCCCACCATAATCGTTGCCGTTTCATCACCTTCATAGTTGGCTTGCTTGCATTGTTGTTTATTCATCAAGTAGTCATAGTAATCATAGTAGTCTTTTTTATGGCAATTCATTGGGCGTGCCTTGCACGCAAATGCATGGATGTCTGTAAGCGCCGTCGGGGCGGTCCGGGATGCCTGCGTCGCAGGGTGACAGTAATATAATGTCGGAGAAGATATGAGTTGAGCATGACGGCAGTTGCAAGATGGAGGAAACAAGATGATTGTCCTCGAGAATATTGATAGAAGAGGGGGAATGGAGATCCAAATTAGACCATTTGGACACCTTGCAAGTATTGTAAGTAGAGGAGAGGTTTGATATGGCAAGTACGGAGTACGCGTGCAGTGCGCGTAAATGGACAAGCCAGATGGATGTAGGTCGATGAAGAACCGCCCTCCCATTTTATTTTTTGCTACGTATTGTGCTTGTAGAAAAGACAAAAATAACATCCTCTTTCTGTAGCCCAGCATGACTGTCTCATCTTTGCATATGAATTTCAAGGTTGCTTGTAAGAGAAACGGCGGACAAGCACTTAGTATACAGGACGGAAAGCAACTCCTAACCATGGTGCCTAAATATGATCCGGATAAAAGCGGCGCCGGACAAAAAAGTTGCACCCCCACCACTATTGCTGACAAGCTGCGATGACTCCCCTCCCGGGTCCCGAGCCGCCAACCAGCGCACAAAATAGACCCCTTTCCCCAGTCGCCCTCCAGTGACGGCTCAGGCATGCTGTTTGCGCTCAGCAAAACTGGTCCCAGATTATCTCGAAGCGTCGCAACATCCCGTCGTTGCTTCACGAAGCCGATTCCTCTACGCACCCTGACATTGACGCATTTTCAGCGAGCCTCGTTTGCTCAGGACACCATGGCGACCAACGATGGAGGCAAGGAGGCCAAAAAGTCTGGCGGCGGCGTCACGTTGAAGACGCCCAAGGGCACCCGGGACTGGAGCGGCCCGGACATGATCTTGCGAGAGGAGGTCTTGTACGTTGGCAAGTCCAGTCAGTTGCGCTGGATGCTGGGCTAATACCTTTTGCAGCCAGTCAATCACCGACATCTTCAAGCGCCACGGCGGTACGCCCCTCGACACGCCGGTTTTCGAACTCAAGGAGATTCTTGCCGGCAGTAAGTTTGATCTTCCCCTGCGTGCCTACGCTTTCGAGTCGTTCCTGACCATGGCAGAGTACGGCGAGGACCAGCGACTTGTCTACGACCTCGGCGACCAAGGCGGCGAGATCTGCTCGCTGCGATACGACTTGACCGTCCCCTTCGCCCGCTGGTTGGCCATGAACAACATCCAGCAGGTCAAGCGCTACCACATCGCAAAGGTCTACCGACGAGACCAGCCTGCCATCGCCCGCGGCCGATACCGCGAGTTTCACCAGTGCGATTTTGACATTGCCGGCGTGTACGATCCCATGATTCCCGACGCCGAGACGCTGCGGATCATCGTCGAGGTCTTCGAGGCCCTCGACCTTGGAATCACCATCAAGCTCAACCACAGAAAGATCCTGGACGGCATGTTCGCCGTCGCCGGTGTCCCTGCCGAAAAGACGCGGTCCATCAGCTCCGCCGTCGACAAGCTGGACAAGATGGCCTGGCCCGAGGTCAAGAAGGAGATGGTGGAGGAGAAGGGCCTCGAGGAGGCGGTCGCGGATCGCATCGGCGAATTCGTCCGTCACAGCGGCAGCGTTCCCTACATGGTCAAGCTGCTCCGGGAGAACGAGGAGCTGCTCTCCAACGAGAGCGTCAAGGCGGGCATCGACGACATGGACCTCCTCGGCAAGTACCTGGAGGCCTTGGGCGCGACCGACAAGATCTCGTTTGACATGTCGCTGGCTCGCGGCCTCGACTACTACACAGGCCTCATCTACGAGGTCATCTACCAGCCGCCCAAGGAGGCCGAGGCGGAAGGCAAGAAGAAGAGCAAAAAGGACGACGCGGCGAGCCAGGTTGGCAGCATCGCCGCCGGTGGCCGGTACGACAACCTCGTCGGCATGTACGGCAAAAAGACGATCCCTTGCGTCGGCATCTCCTTTGGCGTCGATCGCATCTTCACCATCCTCAAGGCAAGACGGGAAAAGGAGAACGCGGGCAAGTCGCGGACGACGGACGTGTACGTCATGGCCTTTGGCGGCAAGGACTTTGACGGCCTGCTGTCCGAGCGCATGTCCGTCGCTCGAAGGCTGTGGGAGGCGGGCATCCGAGCGGAATACTCGCCCAAGGTGAAGCCCAAGTTGCCGCAGCAGTTCAAGGCGGCCGAGGACAGGGATGTTCCGCTCGGCATTATCCTGGGCCAGGACGAGATGGCGGCCGGCCAAGTTCGGTTGAAGCAGCTGGGGCAGACCGACGCCCAGGGCGACGATAAGCTGGGTAAGCTGGTGAACATTGATGATCTGGCGGCCGAGGTCAAGAAAATGCTGCTCTAGAGAGACGGTCGTGTGGGAGAGGGGGAAAGAGTAGACGGAGGAATATGTGTACATATTTCTCAGCGCCCTGGAGTGTTGCGTGGATGTATGCGAACATGATCATGGCCCTGAGCTCTGTTGGCCAACAGCGGGGCCGCGCTTCGCATGTGCGATGATGGCAGCATTCATGTGGTTGTCGTTGGGTGATGTATCGGAATGGGATCCTGGTCCAGCGGGTTGGGGGCAAACAACGGGACCGCGCTTGTTGCGTGTGATGACGGCAGCATTGATATGGCCTGCAGAATAAGATCAGTGCCGTATGAATAAGATGAAAGCCAACGAAGCGTACATAGCACAAGGCTGGGAGTAACACGTACAGTTCTGTAAATGCTGTACAGTACGGAGTACTGTAAGTACTGTTGGTACTGTACGGTAGACTATGCAGTATGGATGTACTGTACTCCGTACAGAGTACAAGCATGTGCAGTTCTTGAGTAAGTAGGTCCACTACGAGTTGGCGTACAGCGCTGCGAGTGTTCCAGTATGTAACCCTAGTACCTAAGTACAGTACTGTAAGTGCAAATAAGTACCTACCTAGTTAGTAGTAATTACTGAAGTTAGTACGGAGTACTAGGTAAGTAAGTAATACTTGCGGTGCTCCGTATTGTAAGTACTGTACTCCGTACGTGCTGTAAGTACTAATAATTACTAGTACACCTACTCCGTACAGTACTTGGCTGCAAAAATTAGTGTCCACCTATTGTTTTGTTCCCCTGGTCCATGCGTGTTTGCGCAACGAAGTGGACCCCCAATCCGGCTTAGCACAGGCCCCTTCTCGTGAAAAATACAGCTCTGCCAGCCTCCTCGACCAGCTCGATTTCACAACAATCGTCGCCTTGCTCTGCATCTCCGCACCGGCTTCCTTCTTACGCTCTCGGCACTCCTCGACCCGCTTCCAAAGTGACGGTGAACGAGAGACTCTCTGCCACATACCCACGGGCACACGGCGACCGATTGGCCACGGCTCTCGCACCTTCATGATCCGATAACGCGTTGCTCGTCGCCCAGCTCTGGATCGAACAGGCCAAGCCTTCTCGCAGGCCTGCTGGGGGGGGTCCAGCTCCAACAATCGACCGACATGTCGTTTCCGCAAACAACGCCTCTGAGGCCAGTTCCCGGCGCCTTTCTCAACACGCCCGCCGTTGCCTCGAGGTTCCAGGCCGGCTCGGATCCCGTGCGCCGACAGCTGTTTCCCATTTCCGAGCGCAGCCAGCCGAGCTCCGTTGCCATCAGCGCCGCCCCCAGCTCGATGGCGCCTCCTCCGACGTTGAGCTCCTCGACGTCCGTCACCCACGTCGGCTCAGCCGGTGCCGGAGTGGGCGCTGGAGCGGCTCCCGGGGCGGGCGCGGTGGCCATGGCAACGACGCCGCTGCCGCCGCCGCGGTCTGAGCATGTCCCGCCCGTCGTCAAGGCTGCCAAAGCTATCAACGATTTTCTACAGCTCGACGAGACCTTTCCCGACCTCGACTCGTACTGCAGACGTACGTCGGGCTTGCCAACCACCCCCCCACCCCCCCCCCCCCCCCCGAGCTGCCGCTGACAAGTCCCAGAGGGCGCCTCGTCCGACTACGAGGTCCCCGGTCCTGAATCGTCCTGGGCTCCCTTCCACAAGACGCACATGTACCCCATCCCGAACCAAGTTTTTGACCACTACAACTCGGGCGAGCTGCAGACTCTCATGGGGCTCTTTGCCGACATAAACCACGCCTGGGTTGTCATCGACAACTCGCTCTTCCTCTGGGACTATACCCACCCCGATCCTGAGCTCATCGGCTTCGAAGACCAGCCTCACACGATCCACGCCGTCGCCTTGGTTCCACCGAAAGCCGGCATCTTTGTCAATACCATCACCCACATCCTCGTCGTTGCCACCTCGGCCGAAGTCATTCTGCTCGGCGTCTCCGCGACCGACACGCCGGCTGGCACGAAATCCGTCGCCCTCTATCAGACAAAGATGGGCCTACCGCTGCGAGGCGCCGACGTCCGACTCATAACCGGATCGGCCGACGGCCGCATCTTCTTCGGCGGCAGCGGCGACATCGACATCAGTGAGCTCTACTACCAGTCGGAGGAGAAGTGGTTCTCCAACCGGTGCGGCAAGATCAACCATACGAATCCGGGCTGGTCCTCGGTCGTTGCTCTTCAGTCCGGCTTCTGGTCGCAAAAGACGCCCGAGCACCTGGTCGACATCGTCATCGACGACTCCCGAAAGCTCGTCTACACCCTCTCCAACAGGTCGACCATTCGAACGTACCACATGGAGTCGCCCGACCGCCTCAACAAGGTGATTGAAAAGGAAAAGGTGCACTGTCTCCGCGACATCGCCCACATGATCACGCAGTCGAGCCTCCTGAGCGACCGGATGAACATCGTCTCCATCAGCACCATTTCCAAGCAGGAGGCCTCGAAGCTGCACCTCATGGCCCTCACCGACACCGGGTGCCGGCTCTTCTTTAGCGCCACGAGCGCGTCGTCGTACCTCTACGGCTCACAGTCCAACATGGCACCACAGAGCATGCAGGTCCAGTTCATCAAGTTTCCTCCGAGCCCGAGCCCCCGCCGATCGACCCCGTTTCCTCTGTCGGGCCAAGCCGCTGGCAACGAGTTGGTCGTCGACCTGGAATCACCCATGCTGATGGGCAGCAGGCAAGGCGTTCGCTTTGCCCCCGGTTTCTTCCTCGACTTTTTGAGCAGCGAGGGGGATGCCAACGCCGATACATTGTTCATCTCCGGTCCCGAGACTGGGCGGATAAAGCGGACGTCCCCGACGGCACCCCTGCGGTACTTTGAGCAGGGCAGCTGGGTCGACATCGGCAGCCGAGCCGAGGCCGTCGGGCTCATCACGAAACCGTTTGCCGCCGCGCCGCAGCCGGTTGGTTTCGGCAACGAGCTGGCGGTGCAGTTTGACGAACCACCGAGCGAGTTTGCCGTCCTTACCAACACGGGCATCCACGTCATTCGACGGCGACGGCTCGTCGACACCTTTGCCTCGGCCATTCGCGACGCCCCGGGAGACGAAGCCCTCGATGCCGTTTCGCGCCGCCTCATCCAGCTCTACGGTCGCGTGGAAACGGTGTCCACGGCGCTGGCCGTCGCTTGCGGACACGGCGGCGGCGATGCGCGGCCCGGCGCGGCGAGAGCATTGGATCAGGCGACGGAGGATCGGGCAAGGGGGCTCTTCGTCGACTTTGGCGGCCAGCCTACGATCACGGAGACGGACGGGGCGGCGTTGACGACCGACTCGGTCCGTCTGTCGTCTCGTCACGATGCCCTGGTCCTCTATCTCTCCCGTCTGATTCGCCAACTGTGGAAGAAGCCTGTGATCAAGACTGCCGTCTCCCCGGCCGGCGGCGTCGTCGTGAGCTCGACCGTGCCGACCGGTAAGCTGGTCTCGACACAGGAGAACCTTGAGCGGCTGAGGAAGTTTATGGAGTCGAACCGCGGCTTGATTCAGGGCATGTCTGGTCCGTCCGACCTGCTGCGCGTGTCGAGTCGGCAAGAGGAGGTTGCGCTGCAGGCTGAGCACCAGGCGCTGCACGCGCTTCAGAAGCTGATGGAGAGCATCTCGGAAGGCATCTCCTTTGTCCTCATGATGTTTGACGAGCGCGTGACGGATATTTTTGCAAGGCTGGACGACGCGGCGCGGCAGCAGCTGAAGGACCTTTCGTACGAAAAGCTCTTTTCCCAGGCGGACGGCAAGGACCTCGCCAAGCTGCTCGTGAAAGCCATCGTCAACCGCAATATCGAGAGCGGCTCGAACGTGGAGACGGTGGCCGATGCCTTGCGTCGGCGATGCGGCAGCTTCTGCAGCCCAGACGACGTCATCATCTTCAAGGCCCAGGAGCAGCTCAAGAGAGCGTCAGAGCAGGCCCCGAACACGAATCTGTCTCGCAGCCTCTTGCACGAGAGCCTGAAGCTCTTCGAAAAGGTGGCGGGTAGCCTGACGTTTGTCAACCTCCAGACGGCCGTTCGCCAGTACATCGACCTCAAGTACTACGCCGGCGGCATCCAGCTCTGCCTCATGGTTGCCCGGGAAAAGGACAGAGGAAACACGGCGCTCGCGTGGGTCAACGATGGAAAGCCCCCGAACGACCCTCGTGCCGCCGCGTTTGACGAGCGGAAGCGATGCTACGACCTCATCCACAGCACGTTGGAGCACCTCGACGAGGCCTCGAGCAAGGAATCCGAGTACGTCGACGGTAAGATGACGTTGATCGCAACGAAGCGACTGGAGGCATACGACGTGGTCAACAGTTCGGATGACGAGGTCTTCCACTTTGGCCTGTACGAGTGGTACATCCGTCAAGGCTGGACCGACCGCATCCTCGCCATCGACTCCCCCCACGTCATCACCTTTCTCCAGCGGTTGGCGGGAACGAACGTGGAGCACGCGGACCTGCTGTGCCGCTTCTACACCAACCGGAACCGCTTCTTCGACGCGGCCCAGGTGCAAGCCGAGCTCGCCAGCGCCGACTTTCCTCTCGGCATCAAGGATCGGATTCGGCTTCTCAGCTTGGCCAAGGCCAACGCGAACGTGTCGGGGGTCGGCGTGAGCCGACAGCAGCAGCAGGTGCTGAACCGCAACGTGACGGACCTGCTCGAGGTGGCCAATATCCAGGACGACCTGCTGGGGCGTCTGAGCATGGATGAGAGATTGGACCCGGAGAAGCGGGCGGACATTAAGCAGGCGCTCGACGGCAAGATCTTGGACCTCTCCGACGTACGTATGCGCCGCCCAAGATTGGCCTCGCCGCTAACATGGTTTTTCTCTCAGCTCTTCAACGACTACGCCGATCAAGCCGGGTACTACGATTTGTGCCTGCTCATCTACCACACGGCGAACTACCGCAACCCGACGACGATCTCGGGCACGTGGAGCAATCTCATCCAGCAGACGCATGACGAGATCACGTCGAGGCTGGAGGAGCTCGAACTGGGTCAACCATCGCCGCCGATGCCGTACGAGGTGGTGACGAGCAAGATCCAGAACATTGCGCATCACACGTCGCTCGACAGTTTCGTCTTCCCGGTGCAGACCCTCCTGCCGGAGCTGTGCCGCTACGCGGTCGCCTACCAGCAGGATGCGACGATTGGAGCGGACCCGAGCTGGCCGGTGCAGCTGTTTCTGTCCCTCGGGGTGTCGCACGACATGATCGTGCGGGTGCTCGAGAGCCTGTTCGACACGCAGGACTACGGTTTCAGCGGCATGGTTCGCAACCGCATTATCGAGTTCATTGTCTACGTCGTCAACAGCTGGGTGGCGGAGACGCGGCGGCGCGGCGGCGCTGCCAAGGGTGGATCGATCGGGCCGTCGGTCGGCGAGCTGCTGGCACGCTGCGAGGCGGCGATGCCGGCGCCGGGCCAGGGAAGCAACCACGGAGGCGCCGACTTGGCCGACGTGAGACGGGTGCTGCGAACGCTGCGGAGGGAGATTGCGGGCCTCATGGAGAGGGTGCCGACGGGCAGCATGCGGTTCATGTAGAGGCCAAGCGCCCATCACAGCCGCAGGCGTGAGGGAAGGGGCGAAAGAATGGACGGATGGTCATGGGCGCAGGAGGATCGAATCATGATGTTGTACAAGATATTGCACATAACACACACAATTGCGAGGGAAGGGTATTTGCGGATGAGTATCGAGATGGGCGCGGAAGCTGTCGTCTCCGCTCAGCTGGAGGCGAGCCTTTTGGATTTCAGGTTGACGGTTGAAATAGAGAATGTTCGGTTGGTTAGAGTTTTGTGAGCTTTCGCTTGGCTTATCACGCCCCTCGATGCCATTGTTTGCTGCTTTTTGGTGTTGGACAGCCCGACGCGTTCACGGGCTCTACGGACGTCGTCGGCGACTTTTCGGACACTTGAGCGGTGGATGGAGATATAAATTGCGCGCCCGGTTTCCAAGACCAACGGAATCAACAAACGCCCCAACATTCTCCATTGTCTTTGAAATACGTCCAAGAAGCAAGTAAGCCCAGGGGGTCGTTGTTTTTATCGTCAGTTCCACCTCCATCACCATAGTTGTCCTCACCATCACCACCACCACCAACCATCACCACCATCACCATCACCACCATCACCATCACCACCTCCTCCGCCGCTACCACTACCACGATCAGAACCACAGCTGCCACTATCATCACCAGCATCATCTCCGGTACAGTACTCGTCACTTTCATCATCAATATTGTATCGTGACTCGCTATGGCTCGTCACATCCCGCTAGCCGAGGCTGCTGCCAGCCTATCGCAACACTTCCACAATGTGGGCAAGGACAGCAGCAGTGAGGGTGAAGACAACATTATAGTCGCCTCGAAGCGGCTGATGAAGCACCTCGCAGCGCCGTTGGTTTCACAGATGAAGCTGGATGGGAGGCAGTCATCGGGGATCCGGTTGCTCGACAGCGCGTGCGGCGCCGGCGTCTTCACGCAGGAAGTGCAAAAAGCATTGAGGAGGGATGTTCTCGACAAGAGCACATTTGTCTGCACCGACAGCTCGCATGGGATGGTGGAACTGGTGAGGAAGAGGGTAGGAGGAGAGGGCTGGGTGAATGTCGAGACGAGAGTGGCGGATGCAACGGTACGGCGCTGGTCGGACATCCTCCCCTACTCCCATCCTGTCCCTTATTCCTGCCCTTAACTTTATTATGACACTGACATGGCACTTTAAGGACTCAGGTCTTGCGGCGGATTCTTTTACCCACGTTGCGGTGGCGCTGGGTCTTCATCTCATTCCTGATCCTGATGCCGTGCTTGCCGGTACGTTTACCTGCATCATTCATGATACACGCGTGCTACAAGGGGACGACGAGGCGGGAGGGTACAAGTGGCTCTGACATTTGATGCCGTAGACTGCCAAAGGATCCTCAAGCAGGGCGGTGTTTTTGGAGCGACGACGTTCCCGCGCTCCAACGGCCGGCGGTTCTGGTTCCCAGACATGCGAGAGGCATTTGCTTCCTTTTCTTTTCCAGGAGCGCTCCTCCCGGACGAAATGCCGATGCAGATGCACGACAGCGGAAGGTGGGACGATGCGGCTTGGATCCAGACACACCTTGCGGCGAAGGGCTTTGAGGAGGTGCTTGTTGTCGTCAGTGAGGGCTCGTGCCGCGTTGAGGGAGCCGATGAGTGGATGCGCCTCTTTGGCATGATGATGCCTTTCCTGATGCGTACATGGTGGAGCGAGGAAACGAGGAGGGCCCATGATTTAGATGAGGTAAAGAAGTTGGTGAGTCGCTTTCTCAAGAACAAATACGGGGATGAGGGCTGGGAGGTTTCTTGGGAGATTATCAGCATGACCGGCGTAGTGCATGCAAAGAAGTACAAGCAGTAGCAGAAATGACCTACAGTCTATGTCCGGACTTGATGGTCCATTTCCATTAGTTTCGGCATGAAAAATAACATTACTTCGCAGACTGCATGATGTTGATCAAGCTCCTTGATTCACCATCAGGTTGTTCTTGGTGAGGAAGAGGGGTGGTAACGACAGGAGGCTCGAAAAGGGGGTCAAGGTGCGTATTGTTTTGTCACAACTGGGGGGCCATCAGATGTTTTTCAAAGTCATTGTGTGACTTCAATTCCTCTTCTCTACTTCCTTGCGTTCGTTTAGCTGGCTGGTGTTGAGGGGCTCTCGCTCATTACTTGCACCAACAGCGAATGGGCAAGGTTCGTTGACCCAACCTCGCGCTGCGGGGGTTGAAGTGATGAAATCTCTTCGCCTTTGGCTCAACTCTTCGCATCATTTGTGACAATACGTCCGCCAAGAAGGAATGGATGGACTGTCAGATGAGGAGAACTGTGTTCTGCAGTCGGAATACGGAGAAACTCCGAACGAAGCCGCAAATCCAACGACGAAAACCAGGATGACGCATTTGGAACGGCACATGAGGTATAGGGTTTTTCCCATGGACTTGGAGTAAACACCCAATCATGGACGATGTCTTTTTTAATTGAACTGCGTGGTCGAATTGCGCAACGGTCAATGGTGGCCTACGGCTGGAACGGAACGGAGACGACATCATGGATCCTGCTGGAAGCCAAGAGAAGCACACAGTACCCATTCATGTACAAATGAGAACTTAATAATAAGGGACTCGTCCGTCATACCGTGGGGAGTGGGGGGTCCTTGTGCGTGTGTGCGACGTCGACATCGGACCATCTACTCCGTCAGGCGAGAAGGCAACATGGCCGACATCTGGAATCTCCTCCCCGCAACCGGAATAATCATCCGATTCGTGGCCAGATTACCTCATGGGCGGCCTGTGCAAGGCGGATCGTCGGTGAACTCGGTTTGTATTCGTCCAACGCCGATGAAGGTCTGAATCGTCCAACGCTGGCCGTGATGCCGTCGTCACTTTCCGTCCTCGTTCCCCACTGCTCACCGAGCAAATTTTCCCGACACCGGTGAGCATCGCCCATGTCCGGACAGCTCGTGTGTTGAGTGGGCGACAATGCAGATTTCTCCGCAGACCACTTCGCATCCTTGCTGAGCTGGTCGGGTTTCCACACGAATGGCTGGTCCTCTCCTATCCGGCGGTACACCGTCCGGCGCCTAAGGCCTTGCAAGCGCAGTCTCCTTGCCGTCTTGCCATTTCCATGACTTTGACGGGTTCAACAAACATGCTTGTCGGTGGTATGGCCTGTTGATGGCTGGAATCTTTGCGTGCTTTGATCGTTTGGGCCTGCTTCCCCTTGTCGAACTCAGAAAGCACGTTGTACGACCTCAAACTCTCTCTCACACACACACACAAACACACACACACTCTATAGCCCTCGCTCTCTCTCACCATGGCACCCTGGTGGCAAAGCGCCGTCTCCATCATCATTCCTCAGTCACTCCCTAGACAACCTGGTTTCCGTTTCAGCTCGGCTCTTTTCTTGGCACCATCGTCCTGACCGAGCAGTGATGCAAGACCGCTGCGGCTTCGAATACGATGCTCCATGGCGCGGCATGGCCTTGAGTGACTAGGTAGTTTGCTATATATATCACGGTTGCCGCAAAGCGCAATGCTCTTGGGCAAAGATTTCGAGTGTCGGCTTTCATTCCTTTGCTTTCGTTTCACCGTCATCGTTGATAGCACGCGGGGATCGCTGTGGCCTGTCGCAATGCGCTGCATCGGCAACTTTGTCTTTGCTCTCACGGCCAGCGTCGCCGTACCGGCGGTCTCGACGGGCGTCGTGCTGCCGCTCTACATCTACCCGTCAGCCGAATACGACGACGGGGCTTCCAACTGGGCGCCGGCGTTTGACGCCATCTCGGCGCACCCAAACCTCCCCTGGCTGGCCGTCGTCAACCCCGGCACAGGCCCGGGCGACACGCTGCTGCCCGGAAACAACGACACCAACTACATCGCGGGTGTGTCGATGCTCAACGGCTTCGCCAACGTCAAGACGCTCGGGTACGCGCGGACAAGCTACGGAACGGCGCCGATGGAGGAGCTCAAGAAGAACATCACGGCGTGGGCGAACTGGTCCTCGTACGCCGAGGCCAACATCGCCGTCGAGGGCATCTTCCTGGACGAGTCGGACGACTTCGACTTCATCACCGAGATTGCCACCTTTGCGCGCGAGGTGTTTCCGAAGCCCATCACGGTATTTTGTCACTTCGGCACCGCGACGGCGGAGGTGTACTACGACGTGTGCGACGTCGTCGGCGCCTTTGAGAGCTACGGCTCGTACCTCAGCTCGACGACGATGCGCGAGACGATCCCGGCGGGTCGGGCGAGCAACGCTGCCATCATCATCCACGGCTTCCGGGGCAAGACGAGGGATGGCATCACGGCAGATGTCGACGGGTTGAAGCAGTACATCGACCTCATGTGCGAGAGCGCCCTGGGCTGGCTGTACTTTTCCTCTGGCTACTTTTCGAGCATGTCGATCGGGCCTGCCACCGTCGGGCAAGTGGCTCGGCAGCTGGCAGCAATAGACAGCTCGTCCGTCGGTGAACAGCACGGTGGGAACGGGGGCAGTGACGGCGGCGAAAACGGGGGCGAGGACGATGGCCAGGACGGAGGCGATGGCGAAGAGTCGGAAGAAGGGTCGGAAGAAGAGGCGGCGGCGGCGGTGGCGGAGGAAGAGGAGAAGGAGATGGCCGTGGAGGAAGAAGAGAGGGAGATGGTCGTGGAGGAAGAAGAGAAGGAGACGGCGGTGGAGGAAGAAGAGAAGGAAACGGCGGCGGAGGAAGAAGTGAAGGAGACGGCAGTGGAGGAAGAAGAGAAGGAGGCGGCGGAGGAGGGCGGCGAAGTCGACGAGGACAGGAGAAAGCCCATGGACCCTAAGCAATCAGGCAAGGCTTTCTCCTCCTCGTCCCGTCAAGACTCCAGCCGGATGGCTCGGATGGCTCGGAGCAAGCGACGGCATCGATCATGGCCCTCGGCAGGGTAGAGGAGGTGCCGTCACGGCGGCTTCGAGGTGCTCGTGCTCGGTAGCCAGGGCAAGCTCCGCCTCGTACACAATGCGGCGGACGAAGCTGGCAAGCAAAGGAACGGTGCTCCGTACAATGACGGGACGGCAGATGAGAAATGGACGACGAGCACCGGGACCGGGGGAGGGGGGTTGGTTGAGACTCGGTTGGAATAGAGTACATGTAATGAGGCAAGCTCACAACGAATTTCTGGTGTGCATGTAGCGAATTGCGTGTAAGTAGTAGGTGCAGTGTCAGTAGTAGGTGTAGTGTCAGTAGTAGGTGTAGTGTCAGTAGGTGTAGCGTCCGGATATAGGGAACACGGTTCGAGCTAGCATCGTTCGTGCTAACCGGTGGTGCATGTAATGAAAGCTAGAAGCCTTTGTACTGGTGCCAGCTGTAGTACCAGGATGGTACATGGACGTCACTGGACACCACTGAGGTGTGCGTCCCTGTATGTACTCCGTACGGAGTACGTAACACGCCGTAAGTACACATCGACAACGACGAAGTACATGGGCGTCGACCAGATCGATGTCGCTCCGTGGCGAACCTGCAAAAACCAGCCAAGGGGCGTGCCTACTGGTATCAATACAGGTAGGCCTGGAGATGGCCACGCTCCAGTTCAGCGTCATGTACGGAGTACGAGCGCAAAAATCGTCTGCTCTGGGTGTTTGTAAAGTACTATGGCCTAAGTATGTGCGGATGCCCAATTCTGTTGTACATACGGAGTACTGTAGATACCGGATGGGTACATGTGCCATACCTAAGAGTGATGTATACTTGGCCTGACGAATGTACACGAGAGGTAGACACCTCGGGACAGGTACGTGGGGGGAGCTTGATTTGTACTTCATTGGCGCCGCCCCCTGAGCTGCTTTAGTGTGCGGTTGTCCGCCTGCCCGCCATTCGGCAACCTACGGCAGAGCGACGGAGTACCCAGTAGCAGATAGCGGTACAGCTACGGTGGTGTAGCTGTTAGGCTGGTACACACCACCAAGCAGAACCTCTCGTACCTTCGCCGTTACGCCCCCCCCCCCCGCAACACGAGCATCCTCCCCAGTGCCTGCGACCAAGTACCAAGCAGCGAGCCCCACGTGATCACCGTCCGTCGGCGGTGGATTGGCCCAGACGACCACGACAACCTTTGCTTCGTTTCTTCCATCTTGCGCTGCGCCCCCTCTGTCGCCGTTGGAACCTTTTCTTTTTGCCGCATCAGAGCCATGCCTTGAGCTGGCCATCGGGCTGCCCCGACAAGACCATGCGAGCGCGCGAGAAACTTGCCGCCATCGTCGGCGCCCTGCTGTCGACAAAGGCCGTCGTCGCCGCCAAATCGGAGCCGAACACGCAGCTCGACGGCCTACCATCGTACCACTACGACGCGCCCATCCACGTCGAGTGCATGAACCGCAGCTCGTGAGTCGGCGCCGAAGCCTCTCCCTCCCTCCCTCCCCGCTCTCCGCCGCCTTGCTCGTCCGTTCCCTTCCCCACCCTTCCCTTCCACCTGGCCTCCCACGGCGGCGATGGCTGACGGCGCATGGGCAAAACCGACAGGGAAACGGGCGAGCACATCGAAGACGCCAACCATCAAGTGCAATGGATCCCCTTCCCCGTCTGCAATGAGACCAGCAGGCCGCTCGAGTTCCGCTACGGCGTCGAGGCCGAGGTCAACTGCACCATCGCCAGCGTCTCGGACCCCTTCTTCCACCTCCTCGAGTTTTACATACACAGCGACGCACCGCTCACCTGCCGGCTGCCCGCGCGGCCGCCGCACCACGTCGAGGTCATCGGCGAGACGCCGCCAAAGGCCGAGCACATCCCGCTCGTCTTCGCCCTCGCCGGCACCCTGCAGCTGAGCCACATGCACATCAGCACCCACATGAACGTGCTGCTGCACAGCACGCCCAAGCACCACCTGCGCCGCCACGACAGCGGCGTCCTCGACTCGGGCGTCGCCTACAGCACGAGTCCGCTGAGCCACATGGAGGGCATCCAGAGCAGGCGGCTCATCATCGGCGACCCGCTGCCCCTCACCTTTTCCGTCCGATGGTTCCCGACGCCGGCGCTGCCCAAGACGGAGGGCAGGGTCGAGTGGCAGGGCCTCGGCGGCCACATCTACGCGAGCACCGTCTTCTACAGCATCGTCGCCTTTGGCGCCGGCGTCTGCCTCGCCGGCATGTACACCTTGGGCGTCGTGCTGCCGCGGCGGTTGAAGGCCCGTTCGCTGGGCGGCGCCACGCCCTTGGGCTACGGCGTCAACGGCGTCGGGAACGGATGGGGCTACGCGGCTTCCAAGAGGATAGACTAGATGAGAGGCGCATGCGCGGAGGTGCATGATTCGAACCGGGAACGAAGGCAAGGGCGTCGGTTGCTTGGCGCGTGTTGTTGTACGCTATACCATCGGAATACCATCGGTCACCAATTCAATTTGGTTCGGTTCGGTTCGGCTCGGAACTGGTGACATGGCCTTGGGTGGTGGATGCGACGAGGGGTCGTGACACGATGCACCGACTGCTCGCTCGCCGCGGCAACCCTGCCCGCGTACACTTCCCTGCCACTATTGACTCTTTGCCTTGACGTCCGAAGGCTGGACCCGGGGCAGCAAGCGCGAGTACATGTCGATGGCCATAAAGGCCGCTTCACCCTCCGTCTCAGCAGCCGCTTCCCGGGGCGAGCGAGCGATGGGGGGGGGGACGCACGAATGACGGCAAAGGGGAGATATGTGCCGTAGATCAAGACCATTTTCTGGCCGGCACCCACCCTCTCCGGTCCCATTTGGGACAAGTCGAAACAGCAGGTGGCGGCACCCATGGCGGTGAGGCAGCCAAAGACAAGGCCTGCGAGCTCGGCCGGTCCCGATGTGCCCGTCTTGGAGGAGAGCTGCCAGAGCATGTAGGCGGCAAGCGGTAGCTGGACGAGGCCTTCGACGTAGAGAAACATCTCAAACCAGGGTTCGTGCGTCGCCGTGGGCGAGGGAGCAAAGTAGGGATCGCCCGAGGCCGAGACGTAGACGGAACGGAGGCTGAGGAGAAAGTGCAAGGGGGAGGAGGGGGTCGCGTACAACGAGGCCGGATAGAAGGCAACGAGATCGAGAGCTGGGCGCCAGCGATGGCCTGTGAGCGAGGCGAAAACAGCCGACCGAAAGGAGCTCAGAGCTCAGAGCATCGGGTGACGACAGGAGGGCAGAGGGTAGGCATGACGTACCAAGCATGCCGAGGAGCTGAGTGGCGACGATGACGAGATAGAGCCAGTCTCTCAAGGGCTTTGTGGACGACATGCTGATTTGCTTGGACGGACGGACGGACGGGTGGGTGGGTGAGTGAGTGACGGATTGGCTGTCGTGAAGCCGATCCGTTGCATCGTCGCGTCAACAAAGAGCGTGCTGCCTGGAGGAGCAGCGCAAAAGCGGTACAGTGCGAGAAAAAAAATGCATGTGCTGGACCGACAGTATATCGCACGGCTCACCTGTGATACTATTCAGCAGAAACTACAGTGCGGACTACAAATACTTGTACCGTACATTGGTCACCGCACTAATGTTGATTAAATTGCTAGGTAATGGCAATAATTAGTAACGTATAAGTATACAGAGTATTACGGAGTACTGCACTCTGTGCTGCACTCCCTGCAACTAAAAAACTACTCAAGTCCTGTAAGTATGTACACTTGCTCCGCCCTGAACTTCATGACCACTCTCTGCAAAGCCCAAACATACATGACAATGATAGCGAGTGTTCATCCATAATGAATACTGCTCCCTCAGTACTGTACAACACAAACATTGCTTGCTCAGTACCACTAATGCTCACACACTTGCCATACAACACACGCGGCTGTCCATATCTTCCTTTCAATTTCTGTTCATGCTTATCCGCCGACTCTGGTTCATTCACATGATCATCACTTCAAGGATTTTCCAAGAGCCCACTCATCTAACTCGGATACCATCACAAGTTTCAAAGAAAAATAAGGAAAGTGATCAATTGTGTTAACTAGCAGCTAAACTATCTACCGCAATTCTGGGAAACACACACTCAAGTCTGATGGCTACATGTTTACCGTCCCCAGTAGCCAGACATCGATCGACGGCCGCTTGCACTCCGCGCGACTGGTAAGCGCATTGTCGACGGAGTGAAACCACCGAAGATTTCCTACAGTCCCTCTTCGCATTGCGCAGGCGCCACATGACAGCGGTCCATGTTCGCCGTTCACGAGCAGCAATACTCGAGCTATTGCAGGTTAGCCGAGTCTCTGCAGAAAAGGCATCGCCGTCGACGTACCCGTTCCTCTCACGAACTGCTCTATGTCGTGGTAGCAGCCGACGTAGCGGCGGTTGTCGCGGCCGAAGTGGCAGCGGTCGTCGCAGCAGAGGTTGCGGCCGAAGTAGCGGCGGAGGTGGCGGCGGAGGTGGTGGCCGACGTAGCGGCAGAGGTAGCAGCCGACGTAGCGGCGGAGGTGGCAGCCGATGTACCAGCGGAGGTGGCAGCGGAGGTGCCAGCCGACGTGGCAGCGGAAGTGCCAGCGGAGGTAGCACCGCTCGTCGCGCCGGATGTGGCTCCAGAGGTGGCACCGGAAGTGGCACCGGAAGTGGCTCCAGAGGTAGCACCGGAGGTGGCTCCGGAGGTGGCTCCAGACGTAGCTCCAGACGTGGGACCGACGGTAGACGAGGCAGTTGAGAAGCGGTCGCAGTAACCCGGAGGCACACCGCACTCGATCTGGTGTTCAGGGCTGGAGCACCAGTAGGCCGGCTACAGCAGCATCGAGGTTAGTACTAGCGAACAAGCCGGCAGGGGAGAGGGTTTCCGCATACGCCTTCCGTGCAGGGGTTGCTTCCGATGGCCGTGGTGGTGGCAGTGGCCGTGGCAGTGGAGGTATAACGAGCGCAGATCTCAGGGGTCACACCACACTCGCGCATGTGTGCGGGGCTGGAGCACCAGTAGGCTGGCTGTTCATGCATCATCCGTCAGACATGTCACAGCATCCTGATCGGGGGAAACTCACGCCCTCGGTGCAAGGGTTGCCGCCAATAGCAGTGTTGGTGGGCCTTCCGGTGGCGGTAGAGGTGAAGCTGGCGCAGTCGGCGGGCGAGACCTTGCACTGAGCCATGTGCTTGGGGCTGGAGCACCAGTAGGCGGGCTGTTCGTCTCGTTAGCAGGCGGGCTCGGCTCGGCAGCCGGCATTGTTCACTTACACCCCAAGTGCAAGGGTCGGAGCCGATGAGCTCGTCGCAGTCAGCCTGTGTGGCCCGGCACTGGCGCATGCGAGCAGGGCTGGAGCACCAGAAGGCGGGCTGTTCGTGCACGGTCAGCGGTGGGACGCTCTTTGGTCGGCGACGAAACTCACGCCCTCGGTGCAGGGATCCTCGCCAATCTTGTCCTTGCAGACGGAAGGTGGGACGTTGCACTCGGTGAGGTGGGACGGGCAAGAGCACCAGTAAGACGGCTAGAGTGTCGTCAGTGAGGTTCGAGTCGTCAAGATGCGTGTCGACTTACACCCCACGTGCATGGGTTGGATCCGATCTCGGGGTGGTGCTTCTTCGGGCGCTTCTTCTCCTCCTCGTAGACGACACACTCCTCCTG
Organism: Drechmeria coniospora; assembly: GCF_001625195.1. Lineage (NCBI taxonomy): Eukaryota > Fungi > Ascomycota > Sordariomycetes > Hypocreales > Ophiocordycipitaceae > Drechmeria > Drechmeria coniospora. The sequence goes on along the minus strand of NC_054389.1, from coordinate 9,458,397 downwards.
GCTGACGCCGCATTGGTTGCGGGTCAGGACATGGCAGCAGGAGTAGGTGTGCTGGAGCGAGCGGTCATGTCAGTCAGCCTGCCTCGCGCGTGCCCTCATTGCTCGGCTTGACTTACGCCGTACGTGCAAGGGTTAGGCTTCTCGCGGTTGTCGTCGTGCTTGCGGTTCTTGCGCGCGTGCTCCCAGTCGTCGTTGGTCGGGACGGGCTTGAAGGCGCTCCTGGTATGCTCCCGGGTGAAGGTGCTGGCTCGTCTGTCAGCGCTCGGCTCGTCTTCCCCATCTCGAGCGTCCGTTGTCCTCGTCGGCGACGTACCAGAGGTTGGCCGTGGTGATTCTCTCGCCACTGCGGCAGACGGACACGACGGGCTGGTACTCGACCTTGACGTAAGGGTTGTACTCGCAGTCCTCGAGCATCGGGTCCTTCTCGCAGCCCTTGGCGACGGCAACGAGGGCGCCGAGGGCGCCGAGACTGCGCAGAGTCAACATGATGCAAGTTGAACCGAGGTGGTAACGACTGAGGTTAGAGAATTATTCGCAGTTGACCTGTCGAATGTTAAACGAATGAATATTAACCTGTGCTTCTCTCCGACAGAGCGATAGTGGATCCAGCATGAGGCCTTCTTTATATATTCAGCAAGCATCGCGTCTCGATCACGAAGCTCCTTTCGGACACCACCAGCGGCCGCCGTGTTTTGCTCCGCGAGCGAGCCAGTGGCCATCCCTATCCCCATCCCTATCCCTACGCCGCCGCTCGCCCGTCCCCATCATTGGGCTGGTGGGAAGAGACGAGGGAAGCATTCCTAAGGACTCATGGCACAACATACGCCCAACGTATGCGTCCGGGACGCGCTCCGTGCAGCACTCGATCGGTATTGGTCGCCGGTATTGGTCGCGAGTATTGGCAGGTCCTAGTAGACGGCTAGGTATTGGCGCGATATTGGTAGGGCGCCCTGCCGCTAACCTTGTTCCGAAAGGTTGCTGCGATGTTGTGGCAACGTGGCTGTCGAAGAAGATTGTCGTGAAGAAATGAATCCTCCCTGACGCTGGCATGTCATCGTCCTTCCCCGCCCCGCAGCGGCAGAGCTCGTGTTTCAAACCCAGCGGGGTACGGTGATGTGATGACGCAAGGACGGTGGCAAGGTACACGGGCGGTACACGCAGCCGATACTTGGGCCTGCCGCGCTCCGCCTGCAGCATATGAGCGGGCTCGTACCCGCTTGTACATCGCTAGCCCTCATCGTCTGGTCGCCGTCTCCCTGGTGGGCATTCCATCCATCCGACCGCTTTGCTTTTCACCGCTTCATCCAACACGAGCAGCCGGTTATCGATTCCGTTCCGCCCATCGAGCACATGCTTTTCCATCTTCCTTTCCATCTGCTCGCTCGTGAACGGTGCACAGACGGCCGGTTCTACCTTTCCCGACCCGACTCTTGCGGGAAGCCAAGCGTTGTCCTGTCAGCGCCGCCAACTTGGAGGGCCATTCGACAGCTGACCTGGCCGCTGAACGCCAAAGGAGAAGATCAATCTTCGCATTCCTTGCATTTTGTCTCACTCGTTGATATGCTGCATAGTCTCGGCCCCATCCGTCAGCACCTGAGCCTGCTTCCCCGGCGAAGCGTACCTGACTCGAAGAATGTTCCGAAATCACGGGCACCTCGGCGTGGCACCCATCCGCCGCAGGCCACGCACCGGTAGCCATGCAGCCATGTACCCTACCTCGGCAATAACACGAATGAATGGTGTGGTAAATAATCGATGCATCAGGCCGGCCGGAATGCTTCCCACGATCGACAGGCACAAGGCATGCGACAGCCGTCGGGTGCACGTGTCGTCGAAGCCGGACGTGACGCCCTGCATTCTGCCGCACGCCCATGAGCATGGCACGCACTCCATCCTGCTCGTTTCCCGACGTAGCTTGCTACCCTAAAGTCGATGGGGGAGGATGAAGCCGTAGGTGAGAAGCATTTGACGAGGCCGCGATGGGCGGGTGGATAATACAACGAATGCATTTGCGTCGTCTCGTCGCAACCGTTGCTATTTTTCCACTTTGTTCGTCGCGTTGACCGAGAGAAAATCCGTCGCCTTTTTCTCGAGGCAACCAGCAAATCAACACAATCACATAATCCTTTCGTGAATATCCTGTGTAGCCGTGCTTGTTCCGTGCTTGTTCCGTATGCTTGCAACTACATGGGAGCCATCCGGCGTAGACAATCTAAATTCCTCGCATGTCTCTACGAAATGGCGACTGAATCACCTGTGTGGGCCCCATGTCTGGTACACCCAGATGAGTGAGGTACATGTACAGTAAGTACTTCACAGTAACACTGCGGCGCGGAGTGAGGGGAGAGTTGCAGTTATTTTTACGTGGTCAATACGACGAGTGAATGTTGAAGAATTGACCAACCTTTTTGCAATTGCCTTGAATGACAGAATGACAGTAGAAGTTACAGCAGCTATTCCCGCCATTGGCGCGTCTATCTAGCCTAACAGTATATCCCTGCCGTGCCGTTGGAGTCGGCCCCTTTTCATGGGAGAGGAATCATGGGAGAGCACCGGGGGTGACCAAGGGAAGTCGGGTCGATAGTTGGGAGGCGGTGTCGCCATTTTCCCATGTTCCCATTTTCCCCTCGGAGAACGACCGATCGACAGCTTTTCTCCCTTTCCTCACGCAGCTATCAAGGGAAATGTCCATGTCGATGAAGCCTGGCGTGCCTATTTTGGCGAACCTCCGTATCCTCGTATCCCCGTAATACCGCCCTCCTCTCCCTTCAACACTCTTCTCGGTACGGCGTACAGAGGGAGGGCGTCCAGGGCGTCCAGGGCGTCCATAGCATCCCTGTTCCTAGCAAGCCTGACGCGCGACTTGGCGCGCCAGTATTTCGCCAAAGCAAGCCTCTGATGGAACTCACCGGAGAAGGGGAAAAAACGCATTGATATGTACCGATTAACTTGCGCAATCGGTCCCAAGCCTGAAAACCAGTGCCCGCAGATCCTGCGCCATGTTATGATGGATGATATGGAATACACCGGAAGGAATACTCCGACCGAGGGGGATCGAAGTGCCGCTATAGTGTCTGGTTAGGGCCAAGGCACTGGCACGCGACAGCGGGGATCAACCACTACCACCACTTAGTACCTACAAGCACCACTACAGCTCCCGCTACGACGGAGTGTTACTGTGGTCTCGTCACCACCACCACCACCACCACCACCATCAGTACTACAACTGCGACAACTACTAATACTACTACCCGCCCAGGTGCTAGGTGCCTAGTGGCGACGAGGGTACCAGTACTGTGCAAGCATGTAATATCGTGACCAGGGATGCGTCGCACGAGTTTCGATGGAGAAATAAATAGCAACCTATTCAGCACCTATTCAGCCTCCACATGGCTGTACTGTGATTCACCAGCATGTCGACTGTCGCCATGGGGGAATTGACGTCCGTTTACACCAAGACTACCGTGCATGCACACGATGAGTATCAAACACCACAGGTCGGCCCTGATACAGCCATCTTTTGGCGCACGCATATTCTCTACTTCGAAAAAGTGCGGCCTGGAACTTCTCTCAAGGCGCCGGGCTCACCTCCCGTCAGTCATCGTTCACCTTGATTTTTTTCCGAACCAGTGACAGGAAAGGAGAGGATCAAAGCGGAACATGGAGTGGAAGCAAGCCCGCTTGTCCTCTCCATCTATACCTGGTTGCTTCGTTGCCTGGACCAGGTTTTCTGACAAGCATGAACATCGCTTCACTCTGGGAGCTATTGCGAGCTTGAACCCAACCCCGTGCAGGGTTTCCATGCAGGAGTTGAAAGATGAAGATGCACTATTGTCGTATCATGCGTGATGGCGCGGGAATGACCCATGGCCGACGTACGGAGCATATCCATTTCCTGCTGCAGAGTCATGGCGGAGTTGGTGCACACCAAGCCCGGACCTCTACGGTATGCTTTAATTTGCTAGGTACGGAGCACTCAGTAGCTGATGCACAACGTACAAGTTCTCCGCGCATTTGATGTACTTATTATTAGGAGGTACGGAGTGCATGTAAGTAAGTGCTTACCAACTATTACGGAGTATTACTTGAACACTCTACTCCGTACGGATTATTGTTCATGTACTACAGTATGCACGCAAGGTTGGTTCGTTCCCCACACTAGGTTGTCAGTCAAGGCGTGCCGTATCAAGTGTACACCTAAAAGCACTTTGGCATATTACGTTCCCACCGCCTTGGGCAGAATTCTCACCGCCCGGCAGAAAGAAAAAATAGGTCTCACTATGGGCAGCAGCCAAGCCCCTCGTTCGATGGGCAGACCAGGCGATCACTTCATCGTATCGATTTGCCCTCCATACCGCGCACGATGAAGGGCCAAAAGAAGGACCGAGGCACTGCCTCTAGCCGCATCGCCGATGCGCGATTCGCAAGCTTCGAAACCGATCCCCGATTTCGTCTGCCGTCCAAGAAACACGCCAAGACGACCATCGACAAGCGCTTTGTGGGAATGCTCAAGGATGACGACTTCACGGCGACCGCCAAGGTGGACCGATACGGCCGCAAGATAAAATCAGACACCAAGAAGAAGGCACTCCAACGCCTGTACCGGGCCGAAGAGGACGTTGAGGATGAAGAGGACGAGGACGAGGACGAGGACGATGGCGACGACCGAGACGAAACCGAGTTGGACGGCGACGACCTGGTCCAGAGAGAACTGCGGCGAGCCCACGAGAGGTCGGCAGAAAAGAAGCGTGACCCCGCCCGGTCCGGTGGCTTCTCCTCGTCGTCGTCCGATTCCGACTCGGATTCCGATTCCGATTCGGACGAGGACGAGGACGAGGGCGACGCCGGCGCCGAAGCCTCTCGGCCCGACATGCAACGCTTCCAGGATGAGCAGGAAGAGGTCGAGAGCGGCGAGGTGACGAACCGAATAGCCATCGTCAACTTCGACTGGGACCACGTCAAGTCCACCGACCTCATGGCCCTCTTCTCGAGCTTCATCCCCCCCAACTCCGGCAGCATCTCCAAAATCTCCATTTACCCGAGCGAGTTCGGCAAGGAGCGCATGCAGCAGGAGGAGGTCGAGGGGCCTCCCAAAGCCCTGTTCAAGATCGCGGCCAAGGACTCGGACGAGTCCGACGACGACAGCAGCGACGGCGAAAGCGAGGCCGATGCAGACGACGACAGCGACGGCGAGGCGTCAGACGATAAGATCATGAAGGAGCTGATGCAGGAGGGCGACGACCAAGACTTTGACAGCGACGCTCTGCGGTCGTACCAACTGGACCGACTGCGCTACTACTACGCCGTCATGGTCTGCAGCAGCCCGCAGACGGCGCAGCAGATCTACGAGGCCACCGATGGCACCGAATACCAGTCCTCTTCCAACGTCATCGACCTGCGCTTCGTACCCGACGACGTCACCTTTGACGACGAGCCCCGAGACGAGTGCGACAGGATCCCTGACTCCTACAAGCCCGTCGAGTTCGTGACCAACGCGCTGCAGAGTTCCAAGGTCAATCTTACTTGGGACATGCACCCGGAGGAGACGTCCCGCAAGGAGTCCATCAAGAGGGCATTTAGCGGCAGCCGAAACGACATTGAGGAGAACGACCTGCGCACCTACCTGGCCAGCGACAGCGAGAGTGGCGGGCCGGAAGAAGGCTCCGACGGGGACGAAGATGCCGAAGGAGAGGCACCCACGTTGTCCAAGAAGGAGCTAGCCAGAAAGAAGATGCGAGAGGCGCTTGGCCTTGCCGATGCGCCGGCGCCGAAAGCTTCCAACGATGGGCCTGTCGGCGAGATGCAGGTCACCTTTGCTCCCGCCCTCGCCGAGGACAAGCCCAAGGAGGCCGGGCAAGAAACGACCCTCGACAAGTACAAGCGCAAGGAGAAGGAGCGCAAGGACAGGAAGCGAAAGGCGTCCAAGGCCAAGCGAGAGGGTGCCGAAGCCGACGAGGACGACGCCGAAGCAGTCGAGGCCGAGGCTGACGAGGACCTCGGCTTCGACGATCCCTTCTTCACCACGGACGGTCCAGCGCCTGCGACGAAATCATCTCTTCGCAAGGAAGAGCGGCTCAAGAAGCGCGAGGCCCGCCAAGCAGCGGAAGCGGCATCGGCCGAGGAAAAGGCACTGCTCTCAAAGGTCATGGCCGAGGGTGACGACGCGAACCAAGCCGATCGTCTGGATCATTTCGACATGAACGAGATTGTGCGGGCCGAGAAGAAGAAGGGCAAGAAGGGCAAGAAGAATAAGAAGGCGGCTGCTGACAAAGATCGGGGGGGCCTCCAGGAAGATTTCAACATGGACGTCGGCGACGACCGATTCAAGGCCGTCTTTGAGAGCCACGAGTTTGCCATTGACCCATCGAACCCGAAATTCAAGGCAACCGGAGGCATGACGAAGCTGCTCGAGGAAGGACGCAAGAAAAGAAAGGCCAACGAGGGCGAGGAGCGGCAGGAGGAGCGAAAGCCGGCCAAGAAGGCCAAGCCGGGCAGGCGATGACGGCGAAGTTGGACATATTTATTCGACGGCAACTGGAGGATTGCACCACGAGCGTGGATAAAAGACACGTCAAAAACAACTTGATTGCCACGTCGACGTCTGATGAAATGACGCGTCGAGCACAAATGAAAGTGCCGCAAGCATATTTTACGGCCTCTCGTTGCATCGTGACGAATTGCCGCGACGAAGCAGCGATAAGCACACGACCGGTCCCTCCATTCACTAGAAAGGAGGCGTAAGTCCGCCCAATGAACTCATACTGATATGCTGCACGTCCGGAATATAGTTGTGGGCCGTCGCCAACAGCGCGACACCTCTGCACGGCGACGGACGACCGTTTCACGGGTTGCCGAATGCACACGTATCGTTGATGCACACTGGCGTTTTGTCCATGCATGCATTGTTCGCCTGCGGACATGCTGCCCTGCCTACCTTTGCCGTACATTGTTGGGCAACCATGTCAATGCTTTAGAAGTAATCATATTGGGGGGGGGTTATGCCCCCCCCCCCCCCCTTTTTTTTTGTACCTTTTTCCATTCCGTTTTCATGCCCATCTGTATTTGCTGATTGCTTTACTCAAATATACGAATGCAGATAGTGGAGATCAGCAGCGCGTCCTGCGATTCGACTTGGCGATACCAAAGTATTCATTGTCGAGAGGAATGACGAGAGCAAGGGTAGATAGATGGCCATCTGCTTATCGTCCGTCGCACAGATTGGACTTGGCCCGGAATGAGGTGGCCAGCTTGCGTAACTTGAGTGCCACCTTATCAGTGATGATTGTTCTCGGATTCGATAATCGGCATTAGAATAGATGCTATTCTTGCATGTGCAGCGCAATGTAGTACCCGTCCGGACCGAATCGGTGACGATTGTTTGTTCTCGGATCTGGCAATCAGCAACAGAATGTATGCTCTTTTCGCATGTGCTGCACATTTCAGTACCGCCCTGGACGCGAAGGGAGGTCATATTATCTCGTTATCAAACGGTGGCGGGCGTGGCGGGCGCGAGAGGCAATTCGACGACGCTGCTGAGAGGAGTTGCACACTGATGGATTGCAGATGCTGTCATATCACGCTACATGATGCAGGGAGGGTGGCCGTCTGTAGCTGCTGGCTGTCTTCTCACTTGACGGAATTTGAGCCGTCGAGGCCGGACAAATGAGAAAGAAAATAGGTCATGGCAGCCGTTGGTGGCACATTGGCACATCGTCTCGTGCTCGCTGCGCCTCAGCGCCATCCAACCCGTTTCGCAAGACAAGCGGACGACGGCTACGCTTGTGCAAACAACACACTATGCAGAGCTTCCTGGTGCAGGAAGATTGTCGCACACTCGAACTCGTGGCTGCTGCGTAACCTATGCGGCAAGTGCAGGTCCATGTTGCGTAGGCTCAAGGTGTCTCGATCGGTCCATGGGATCATTGCGACGAATCCGTCGTTGCCTCTGCATGCAAGGCTCGGGATGACGAAAACGGTCTTGCCGGTGCCGTGATTCTCGAGCCGTGCTTTGACTTTCCATAAAATGCTGGCCGCTCGTCCTAACGGGACGGGCCTGCATCTATCCCGGCCTCTCCCTCCGCCTCATTCGCCTCAGTCGTTCCATCATCCTTGGTCTACTTCTTTGCTGTGCCGTCGAACTGTGCCGTCGAACTGTGCTGTCCTCGGCGCTACATAAAGAGAACAATTGCTGCTCGGGATCTCGAAGGGATCGAAGCCACGGGCGGCGGAATTGATCGAATGGAAGCATGGCCCCTCCGTCCGTCATGACGCCACTGCTGCCACGCGGGTCCGGCCGAGACGGGAACACGGACCCGGAGCGGGATCCGCCCACGGCCCCACCCCGGCCGACAGGCCACGCGATGACGCGTCTCCAACATGCCACAGTCTGCACCTTTGCCGCCGTCCACATCCTCCGCGGCGTCGGCCTCATTGCCTACCCGGGAGTGAAAGCATTGCTTTCTTCGGCTAGCATCGACCCGTCGCTCCACCTCTTCTGCGCCTTCGTAGGCCTGCGCGACGTCCTCCTAGGCGGCGTGCTGGCCATGTCGTTGCGGAGGCGAGAGGGTGAGGCGCACGGCGCCCTCGCGGCGATGCTGCTGAGCGACGCGGTCGACACCTTTGTCCTCATCTTCGCGGAGGCGGCGACGACGGGTGCGTGGCGGGGCCCTCGTCCGGTCGTGGTTATCGCTGCCGTCGCCGCGCTCGCAACGGTGGAGCATATGACGCTCTGGAGCATGGCTGGCGACGGGCCTGCCGTGCCGGGTGGAGATTCGCGCGCGCATCAGCTGCGCATCCTGGGGGGTGAGGACAAGATGGCAAGATTGGATTCGTGGATGCTGGAGATGCAGAGAGCCGAAACGGCAAAGGGAGGATATCGGCGACAGCCAGCAGACGCAGACGCCGATTAGTTTTCCCTCATTTTGGGATCACCTGGTCGTTCCGTGTTTGGTGCATGTACCGTATCAATTATTGGGCACCCGATAATGGAAGAGATTGTCGTGTTGCATCGTAATCCTGCTCGAACAAGGCAGCACAGTGCGCTGTACGGATGGCCATGTCAGCTCACACCTACATCACACCTACATACTTATGCAGGCTCACGGTATGGCAGGCATACGGTGTCATTGTCGAGCACTCTTCTGTCACAAACGACGCAGAGAGCGCCCATCATGCGACCCTAGGCCGCTATGCCTTCCTACGCCATGCATTATAAGGGACGATCCGATGTTGCGAGCCCTCCAATGCCTACGCAATTGCTGCTTGAACTTGTACTTTCGGAGCCTGGCCGACTGCGCCATGGGACGAACGAAATCCGAGTATGCATGCATGAACGCGGCGCAGACGCGAGCCATGGCAATACCATAGAGTAAAGATGGGAAAACAAAAAAAATGCACCGCCTCATCCGGCGTGCTGGGCAACAGTAGGTGCCGGGGATGCGATGCAGAGGTAGGCAATGGTGCTGGTGTGGGCGGCAAACTCGGTCGAATGGTGGGTTGGATAGTGTGCTAGAACACGCAACATGGCCAAAACGGAGCATTATGCCGGAGCTGATTGTGGCTGCTGGTGGCCAGGTTGTCGCATGACTTGATCCTCGGCCAAGGCCGTGATTCTGCTCCAGTCAGCACGACAACACAAATAGTCCCGTCAGCTAGACGCATCGTCCACATCGAGTGGCCGCGTTGGCGTTGGTGTTTGTCCTCGCATCGGTGCAGGCGTTGCTGCACTGGCGTCGGCACTGGCGTTGGCACTGGCGTTGGCACTGGTGTTGCACTGGCGTTGGTGCAGGCGTTCGCACAGGCATAGGTGCCACCGTTGGTTGTCACTAGGGGGATACGGCTGTTCAAGACGCTGCAGTGTGCAGTGGGGGCTGATGCGGCAACATCGCAGCATCGCCCGCGTATGCTTGTTCTCGAACACCTCCGCATGCCTCGGTTTCCGCCAGGGGCCTAGGGTTGCAATATCCGCCGCCCATCGTTCGAGAACAAGCGGTTCGGTTAGGTCGTGAGCTGTCACAGAAGGGGCCTGTTTGCCTTGTTGCTGATTTTCCCGCTGGAGCAGCAACGGACGGTACGCAGGAAGTCGATGTCGGCCCTCGACATGGCATATGGCGCACAGCCTCGTTCTAGTGGCCAGCGGCGAGAATCTAGAGGCATCCATATGACAGTGTTGCTATTCAGGCGAGCGGGAGCATGGGCGCTGTCTAGCGACCAATGGTTCGTGTAATGGTTCGCGTAATGGTTCGTGCCAATCAATGGCTGCCTGTCGCGTGGTATGGGCTGATTTTTCTCTCCCTTTCTTCGTCGTTGTCTTCATTCTGGCACGCCTCGTCGATGGTACGCGGCGAGTTCGAATGGCCCCCACGCTGGCCATAGTGCTGCTGATGCGGCCGCTTGTCGGGGCGGCGGGCCTCGAGTATTTCGGCCAGGCCCCCGCCAAGCGCGCCGCTCGCGAGGCAAGGGATGCGAAAGCGATGGATGGTGATCATGTGACGGTTCCAGGACCTCGTCTCACTTCGCTCGTACCTATTCACGGCTCCCGCCTCCCGCCAGCCTCACTGGAGTCGAGTGCACACGGAGGATGGAAAGCAACGCGATGGGTCTGAAACAAGAAAAAAAAAAGGCCACGGAATGGCCGCCAGAGGCAACCTCGCTCGCCACTTCTCGTCGGCGCTGGAAGCCTCCTCAATGGCTTCTGGTATTGCGTCATTAAACACCTTAGCCATCACCATCACCATCACCTACGGCAAGAGCCTCCCAACCGATGCTACCGATGCTCCAGTGAAAAGCCACCGCCACTGCCAGCTCTGGCCAAGCATGCAAGGAAAGACGGAAGGAAGGAAGGAAAGACGGAAGCATGGAAGGAAGGAAGGATGAAAGAAAATAACCTGACTAGGCGTTGATGGCGGCGCCCACCTTATGCAGGGAAGGAACTGAAGTCGACAGCTCGATGCCCACTCTTGCCTTTCGCTCAACCTGCAGCGACCCAGCAGCCTCAGAATCATGCTGGACTGACCGCCGTCGGCAACCTTTGGTCGCGGCCAACCGGCTTCACACCACTTTGTCGTCAAGAACCTCGCCGCCCGCCTTGGCAACAACATCATCTGGCTGGTCCGTCTCTTCTTCGACTCCACATCGACAAAGTCCGAAGCTCATATTGGCAGGCAAGCCGCCGGCCGACTAGAGGCCAGGTCGACATTGTTCAGAGTTGTATGAGCTCGCTATCTGTGCCATCTTCGACCCCAAGCTTGCACCGACTCGGAGACGACAGTTGACGCCCCCGTCAGCATAATCAGCTTGCGAGGCGATTCGAGATGTGCCTGGTTGATGGGACGCCGACTAGTTACCACGACGCCGGTCAGTTGCTTGCTTTTTTGCCACGACAAAAAGCCAATGTACTCCGTACCTGCACGAGTAGCCAAGACTCGCACGGTACCCTTGTCGCTTATGAGCGCAATCAACGATGAAGGGAAGAAAAGCCAGCCAAGGGATGACAAGGGGGCAAAAAGAGAAATGGGGCTAGCGTTGGATTCGACGGCACGAGTCGTCGATGCAGCCCGTCGAACATTTGCACCCGTGGCCTGCAGCCCGCTCCTGTGCCTTGCCACTATCGGCTTGTCCAACATCCTTGATACTCTTCATCCGATGATACAGTGATGTGCATTCTACGTGATGGGGAACCCTGCCCTCTGCTGAAGCCGCTCTCGTCTGCAGAGTGACAAGATGGTGGCTGGCTGACAACAGCCGGGATCCTGCGGGAGGCCCGGATTTCGTCACATTCCCTCCTCGCTCTCACCTCGATCAGGAGATGGCACTCGCTGTGGCGGCCGATTGCCTTTATCGCCGGGCCAAAGCAAAAAAAGGGAGACATGCAGCACCATGGCGCTGGCAATTCTGCGAACTGGGACACGGCCAGGGTTCGCCTTTGCAGCTTGGACACAATGCGCGGCGCCAGACATTGATACTTATGCGTACGTGTGCAGTACCGTGCAGTACTGTACACGGAGCAATTTTGCCGTCGGTGCATTCCCTCTCGCCTTGGGGAAGTCGCGGTCGACGAGTGAGCCCTGTTTACACTTTGACGGCATTGCAGGGGCGCAGCTAAACACCACCACCTTCACCTGCATCGCGGATGAGCGAGCGTTGCCGGCTTGCGGTGATTTGCTCAAAGCGGCCATTGTCTCGACGAGCAAACGACAAGTCCTCTACCAGCATGGTCGGCCAACCTCTATGGTCGATGGCGTCCTTGGACTGTCTGTGATGGATGACGCCGAGCGGCAAGGAGGCGACCGAGTCCTAGGACCTAAGGAGGACGAAGCCTCCACCCACCCCGGCTCCGACCTACAATGCTCTCTCATCTCTGGCACCTGACACCTCCAACTACCGTCACATTCCCATTGTTCACGTCGGAGAAGGAGAGGCTTGCACCCGCCATTGCCGATCAGTCGCAGCCTGACATGTCGACAATTCATCATGTTCGCACCCTCAACCGTCGCAGGTGAGGGCGAGTGAGCGTGTGGTTACGTCTGCTCTCACCGAGAGAAGAGCGCAGGGAAGCGGACGTGCTGGCCCGTCTCAAGGCGAACGAAAGTCAGGGATTCGAAATCAACCTCTCGCCATCCCCCGTGGCGATCGGCATTTGCTGATGCCCAGAGGCGACGAAAGGCAGAAGCCGGCCAGCCCCCCCACCCCCCCCCCCCCCCGGTTCTGCCCCATCGCACCCGTCTCGCCGCCGACGCAGGACAAAGAAACAAGCAGGCGCCTCGGCCCCCACAAACCCACCGGGACCGGGCAACGGCTTGCCCGTGCGCATGCTTGCCGGCCGCTAGACACTGCGATTCTCCACCCGGCACATGGGAAAGCTCGTCGTGCGCTTGTTGTGTTGTGATGGCTTCGGTGCCGACATCTGTCGAATGGGCAGCCGCTCCCCTTGCTTCGCTCGTCCATTCACTTCCGCCATGGGATCGACAGACGCCGAACGGCTAGAGACATGGTTGAACACACACGGCAGACGCACATGGCTAGGCGGACACACGGCGGGACAGACACACGGCTGGATACGATACGTACCGGCGGGACGGTGGTGCTCGTCGTGCCATCGGTGACGGCGCGCGCGTATCATGGGCATTCTGGTGGCTGTCGGCCCCCCTCTCTCTAACCGACTCTTTTCTTTCGAGTGGCGGCATGGCAGCGAGCTCTCGGCTTATTTATGACCATCAACACCCCCGCAGGTTGATCTCGTTGGCGTGCCCCTTGAGACGTTGCGATCCCATCGTCGACTGCCGTCATCTCCATTCGTCGCCGATCATATCGACGAAACGTCTCCGTCTGGGATCCCGCTCCAAACGACCTGCCGGCCGAACCCCGTCGATGACGACAAGTCTAGCAGCCAGCTAGCCAAGCTTTCGTCGCCGCTCTCCTTCACCTATTTTGAAGGCCCCTCCATTCACCTCGTGGTTTGCCTTACCAGACGGGAGGTGAACAACCGCAGCGGCGGCAAATCATCTGTCGGCCACCATGGGCTCCGAGTTCGGCGTGACGCCCGAGACCAAGCCCGAGCTCCGGCTCGACGGCGTTGGCATCTTCTGGCTCGTCTTCGCCTCAGCATGGACCATCGTCCTGCTCGCCGGCATGGCGTACCTCTGGCTTCGTCGTAACAATCCGATCCTGCGCATTCGGGGCCTCGCCCTGTCCTTCGCCTCCGTCGGCCTGCTTCACTGCTACTGGTTCGCCGTCACGACCGGGTACGTCTACGGCCCGCTCATGCCCGAGGTGGTCGAGTTCTGGATCATGGGTATCTGGCTCCCCTTCGGCATCGCCCTCTTCCATGCCTCCAACAGCCGCTTCCTCCACGTCGCCGACGCGCAGAAAAAGTACGTCGACAAGACGACCGACCTCGGGTGGGCCACGCAGCAGCCACGCATCCGCAAGACCATGGTCGCTCGCTGGCGCATGCTCGACTACGACATCAAGATGGCCCTGCTCGTCGGTCTCGGCATGGCCTTTCAGGTACCACCCCCTTCCATTTCTTCCTTCGTCCCTTCATCTCTTCCCCTCTCCGGCCCTCGGCACGCTTGTCGCTCGTTTTGCTGACGGTGTCCTCCTCCTCCAGCTCTTCCTCACCTTGTTCATGTACCTCATCTCTCGCAAGTTTCACGCCTCCTTTGGCATCCCCGGCACCGAAGTCTCGGGTACGGCCATGGAACAAAAGTCGGAGCAGGGTCGCGGCTGGGAGTGGTGGCCTTCCGTCTTCTGGCAACTCTTTTGGGCCTGGATCGTCGCCCCCGTCGTCCTCTGGCGCGCCCGCGGCCTCCGCGACACGCAGGGGTGGCGGACCCAGACAATTGCTTGCTGTCTCTCGGGGTACGTGACGCACTCTCGGCGGACGAGCATGACCTTTCGCCGTGGATTCCGCTGACAAGGAAACGAAACAGGCTTCCGGCGGCGCCCATGTGGCTCGTTGCGCTCTACGTCCCCGGCATGGCCGTTGTCAACAACTACTTCATCCCCCCTCAGTGGTATGTCAATGTCGCCCCCCCCGCCCCCCCCCTCCCCCGCCGGCCCTCGCGCTCACGAGACCAGGATTGCCGTGTCCATCATGATGATCGAGATCTTCACCATCTTCATCCCCTGCTGGGAGGTACGAAAGCAAGTGACGCTGTGCCGAGAGACGCTCAACTCCATCGCCCGCTGGGAGTCGCGTCAGAAGAGCTTCGTCGGCGCCGCGAACAAGTCCACCCATACGGGCTCGACCTCGGCTTCTTGGCTCGGGAGGACCAAGGCAGTTTCGGTAAGCAGCAGCGCCGACGGCAGCATTCTCACCATGGACGCCCTCGAGCACACGCTGGCCAAGAACCCGGAGCCGCTGCAGAACTTTTCCGCCCTGCGCGACTTTTCGGGAGAAAATATTGCCTTCCTGACCCGCGTCCGAGAGTGGCGGGCCACATTTCTCGTCCCTGGCGGCAAGGAGGCGGAGCACACGTCAGAGAAGAGCGAAAAAAGCACGGCCGTTAACAACAACACGGCAATGGGCACCGCGCCGAGCCCTACGAGCCCTACGAGCCCTACGAGCCCTACGAGCACGATGACGATAACGACGACGAGGAAATTGTCGCGAGAGTGTTACGAGAGTGCCCTCCGCATTTACATGGACTTCATCAGCAGCAACAGCGCCGAGTTCCAGGTAAACCTGTCGTCGCAGGACTTCAAGAATCTGCAGCTCGTCTTCGAGTCTGCCGCCCGCGCTGTGGGAGGTGGCTCGAAGCCGTCGCCCGACCCAGCCACGCCCTTTGACGATACGCCTCGGCAGACGGCCGCAGCCGAGGAGAATGCCCGTTACCGGGGCGATGTTCCCGATGAGTTCACCGACACGGTCTTTGACGACTCGGAAATGAGTATCAAATATCTCGTGCTGACCAATACGTGGCCCAAATTCATCAAGGAGAGGCAATCGTCGGATTCCGGGGGCAGCGCCGAGTCTGGGAGGTAGTTGGGATGTGATAGAAGAAGCGAAAAGGAGAAAAAAGGATACCACGCACCTATATAGCCATTTTTGGAGGAACATATGAGAGACGGGGGGTTCAGCTACGGCACGAAACCCAGGTCACGCGGCTTATATAGGTATATGCACATATATATACATGCAACTAATCGATGCTTATCTCGGTTTGAGTAATTAATGCCCTACGTATGTTTCACCGAGAAGCCCTTCCTTCGGTCGGGGATCTACAAAGGGCGTGCTGGGAGTGCGAGTACTATTCACTGGGGTTCCTCTCATAGCGCAGTCGTGTCGGATGTCATCGTAAGAATGACGGCGCTGTTTTACTTTCTTCCCGCCAAACGAAGCGAAAATTGCTGCTGGTCGTACCCATTTCGACGCGTCATAAATACTCGATAGTTGAGTTTCCAGTGTCCAAAGATCCGAGAGCGAAGGAATGCTGAGGATTTTTGCTTAGAGATGGATCTCTGGAGGCGCGTCGGATATCAATCTCGAACCGCTGATGTCACTGGCCAACGAGTGATGGAATAGGATATCGCGAGAAAAAAAAAACCCATGAGGATGGATTTTCTGGACAAGCTGAATTGGAGACCGGGGCCAGCATTAGGGTCACTGCGTCGTCGTAGTCCTTCTTGGTCGGCTTGCCCTCCCTTGCCTTTGGCTTGTGCCGCTTTCGGCTGCATTGTTTCATTTTTGTACATTTTCTTTGTTACAATGCACTGCCGATGAGAACGAGGGAGGATTTTTCCGCCGGAAAGGCAATAAGATGAGACAGCTTGTGTCCAAGCTGCAAAGGCGAACCCTGGCCGTTGCGTGAATCGACCATGATCTACATGAATGCGCAGGACACGCTGCGTCGGTTCCTGAGAGTAGCGGTGGTCTCAACTTTGGCCAGGGGAAAAGGGAGTGCGGTCCGTTGCCTTGGCCCACTTGCAATCTTCGAGAATAAAACGGAATCCTGATGGAAAACCACTGCAACGATGGCGATGTCATCTGATGAGTTTTCGGATATTTTTTGGAGCATCGCTATTCATTTGAGCTAGCCATTCGATAAGCCCTATTGTGCAGAAAGCCACAGCAAGCGAGTACGGACCGCAGCAAGTCTGTAACCGTAGTCACTTTCAGGACGTTATACTATGGTTGACGTTCAGAGTGACTAAAGGCGAAGCGCGAGAGCGAGATCATTGAACGGAGTCTTCTGATGGAGGGACTGTGTATCGCACCTCCCACCCGCTTCAAATCCCCCCCTTCCCTTGAGATGGGCTTGCCAGAGGATGACGGTGGCTCAAAGTCTGCAGAAGCTCCTGATGACGCGCAGATCGTCTTGGGGGCTGCTGCCTGTGGTGAGAAGGCGACAGTCGATAGCGATGGAATGTAGAGGGTGAATTGTCGGGACCGGCACTGATCGACCCTTCACATTTCTTGGCTCTTGGCTCGGGTCTCCAGAAGGGGAGGGAGGGAGTCGAAATGGATGCATGTCCTCCTCCTGTTCCAACGGTGCGGCGCCAAGAAAGACTACGGCACTCGCGGAAGTATCGTTCACGGGGTTTGCCTTGGATTCGTATTGTCACGACGTATGATTGTTTTGGGTTCTCGTGTTTGTGTCTAGTTCGCAAGTTCAAATACCCTGATACAGTACGTATGCATGTAATAGTACGCATAGACTTTCCTCTGCTAGCCGTTGGCCTCCTGCTCCTTGTAGAAACTCATCCATTCGGGTAGTCTTTCAGCGTACTGTATGGTTCTACGTGTATGAACCCCGCAAACAGACGAAAGGGGGGAGGGGGTGTGTAAGCATCACTGACAAGTCTGATGCTGCCTGCTTACCCGCTTGCATGACCCCCCTATACCCCCCCTTATTGAGGGACCCCCTCACCCCTGTCGCGGGACTTCTTCTGCGCTTCCAGTATGTAGCGGGGGCGCAGATGCAGATATGGTGACCACGTGGCCGGCGTGCCAAACCAGTCATGAACGCACCGAATGGGGGGGGGATTAACTCTTGACGAACTCACATATGGGGAAGGGAAGGCGTCGAGGGCTCGGGACAGCAGCGCAACATACACATGTAGGTTTGAGGATTAGGCAGTTGGTTGGAGGGGCATGCCAGGAGCGGCGGTGCCCCTGGTGTGCCGATGGGGCAGCTCGTCCGACGTGCATCAAAGCCAGCATTAAATATCCCTAGCTGAGTAGAGAAGGCCGAGGGAAAATAGACTGGGGGAGAAAATGGAGGATAATGCGAGATGTGGACGATCAAAGTGTTGTATTCATAGGCTTATGCTATCTCATATGCCATACGATGCATCTTGGTGTGGGCGTATACGTACGTGTACGAAGGCGAGGCGTACATGATGCAAAATAGATCAGTACCTACCGCAATCATCTCGACAACTCTACCCTGGCGTGGCTGCAGAACGCTCGTGATGAGGCATCGATTCGTCTTGTTGGAAAGCAGACGCACGTCATATATGCGAAGTCATCCCTAAGTGTCGAGACGGCGTCCCATATACAGAAGGTCCTCCGCATCCGACGACTTCATCGATCTCATTCGATCTTCTTTCCGTCTGCCCGGTTTTCTGTCCGACTGCGTGTCCGGCCGTCTGTTCATCACACGACCCATATCATTCTTTGCCTCTGTTCGACTAATGCATCACTTGCCGGACCGGCGACTCGCGAGGAACTCATCTACACCCTGGCGTTTCTCGTCTGTGCTAAAGGTCGCGTAGTAGAGATTTCTCTCAAAGAGGTCATCACGGCCGAGAGCGTCCGCTGCGGGGCCGCGACAAGCACAGGGTTAGCACTGGTGTTCGCATCGGCGGCTAGCCCACCTCTTTCTCCAACATCCCCAACGTCTCCAAGGGAACAGAGAGTAGGAGTGCACCGGCGAAAGGGTCGAAGACGGATACACACGCACCTCTGCATATGGCTTCCTTGGCAAACGCCAGCGCCTCCGGACCGTGGCCGGAAAGGCCGGCAGCGACGGCCGTGGCATGCGTGAGCAGGTTGTCGTCGTCGACTAGGTCACAGAGTAGGCCGCATGACAAGGCCTCGGGTCCCGTAATCGGTCTGGCGAGGAGAATAGTTCGCATTGCCTGCAAAGGAAGGAGAAAAAGATTGTCAGTCTGTTCTCGTTCCGACTGTGTCTAGCAGTCGTCACAAGTATTCGTGGATGATAGTGGGCGGGAACTTCCCGCCGAGGGGGGGGGAGGTGCCTGGCAGCCTATGCTTCTCCGTGCGTCCGCATATGCAGGACGGTCGGACTAAGAACACGGGGTCATCGCACTCAGGTGCGAGCCGTACTCGCCTTCCACTAGTGGGAAAATGCGGGGGGAGGGAGAATATAATCGAAACAAGAGAGGAGGGACCAGGAGAATGACTCTTACGCACCAGATACTTGCCCACGGTTGCTGTCAGTCGCTGGGTCCCCCCTGCGCCTGGGATGAGGCCTCGTTTAGTTTCTGGCAAGGCAAAGTAGGCCGACTTGGCTGCGATAATCAGGTCACACTGTCATCGACTTCTGCATTAGTCGACGATGACCGGCGGCGGGAAAAGGGTAAGAGGGTAAGAGGGGGGAGTGGGCGCGCAGTTCGGATAGGCATCATCGTCCTCTCACACCTTGACGCACCATGAGGGCGAGCTCAAAGCCACCGCCGAGCTGAAAATGGTTCTTTCGTCAGTCAACCATTCTCCTGCCCGTTGATACCTTAGTCCTGCCCAAGAGGGAAAATCAGGCAGTCAGGTCGCCAGTTGGCTCTCTCACCGCTGGGCCGTTGACGGCAGCGAGAATTGGCTTGCGAACAGCAGCCATTCCGGAGCAGAGATCCTCGAGGTAACGAGCCGATCGTGCACCTGCCGAATCGAGGGCGGCGATGTCGTTGAGATCGGCGCCCGCTTCATGAACAAGAGCATCAGCAGATGGACGAAGGAGTTGGATAGATGAAATGATAGATGAATAGATGAAACGAGAATGGCTGACGCGGTCGGGAGAAAGGACGTTGGATAGCCGAGGGAGAATCGGTATATTGCATGCATCACTTTTTGGGAAGCTGGCCAAGCGTCGTTCGCGACAAAACTCACCTGAAAAAAAGGAGCCTTGTCCTGTGATGATGACGGCCTTGACATTCGGGTCCGCCGACGCTCGCGCGAGCTCGACGAGGAAGGCAACGATCAGTTCTTTCGAAAGCGCGTTGCGCTTCTCCGGCCGCGACAAGGTGATGACTCTCACGCCTTCCACCGATGACGTGGCCTGGACGAGCGCAGCAGAGCTGGACTCGGACGTGTTGTTGATCATCGCGTAGGACATGTAGGTAGGTAGGTGGGTGCGATTTTGGTTGTTTGGTTGGTTGGTTGTCGAAGACGGAACAGGGGTGCGTGCGCGCGGTCGTGCGAGCAAGGGTGGGTGAGGGAGTAGATTTTGGAGTAGTAGGTGAGTAGGAGTCGAGTGGTTAGGGACTCAATAGGAGATTGGAAGGATAGTGAGTAGATGAGTGAGTATGTGAGAGAGGGAGCGGGTGAGTGAGTCGGTGGGTGAGTGAGTGGGTAGATTAGTTTGCGAGCAGGGCGAGTGTGAGCAGGTGACAGGGTGAGTAATTCTTGGTACGCGAACGCGTTGACGTTGTCGAATGAATGTGGCAGTTTGCCGCGGGGAATGACCGCGAGGTTTTCAAGCGAGTTGATGATCTCGAAGAGCCGAAGCAGAAGCAAGCCGGGGTGGGGGGTAGGGGGTGGCTTGCTCGGTGTATGCTACGAAGCATCTATCAGGGTCATCTGCCGACCGGGGGCCTGCTGCAACTGCTCGAGAAAGCTCACGTACATGTACTATGGAGTAGTGCGTAATAGGTATTACTATCTATGGACAGTACGGTCGAGTAAGTATACTGGCGCGCAAATCTAGGATTTCCAAAAGCGGTCCGAAAATGGACCATGAGCGGGTGTGTTGCCAAGCTCGCATGGGAGGGAGTGAGAGAGGGTGAGAAAAAGAGAGAGGGACTGAGAGGGAGTGTGAGGCCATGTGAGGCAGTGAGGAGAATGAGAGAGAGCGGGCGGTGCTGTGATTGATGGAAAGGAGGGTGGGAAAAGCAAATACGCAGTGGAGGACGGGAGGAAAGGGAAGGGTAGGGAAGGGAAGGGAAGAGTAGGGAAGGGGAAGGGCCCGAGAGCCGCGTCGGGGTCGAGTGTGGACGCGTCGCCAGAGAACAATGAACGAATTTCATTTATACATTCACTAATTCATGTTCAAGGACGGAAGCGTGCGCGGAAGAAAAGGGTGAGAGGAAAAAGAAAGCAGTGTCGTTCAGGTGGTGCTGCGCCCGGCTTCTCCGTCGTCGCGGCAGCTTGCTCGCAGCAGGCATTATCCGAAGCACCCCTTGCAGAAATTCCCGGCTATGGACATGGACATGCGCATACATGCAGTTGGCCCGTTTCATTGAACGACGACGACATGGTAGGTCGGCGAGGTCAGGTAGTTTGGTGCGGTGTGAATGCCTGGTCTGGCTGTCTGTGTGCATCGTGTAAGTCGATGTCGATCGTGGCTTCGATGCTGCATTGGCGATTCCACCCAGGGCCACTGCTGACCCATAGCATAACACATACATGTACGTGTACGTACTCCAGACGAGCTTCCTGTTATAAACTGAACCGAACCGAACCTAATCGAGCTGAACTGCACTGTTCTGCCGTATCATCCATCGCAATACTCCGTCCGTACTGAGTGCATGCATCTGGACTTCCCGCAAGACGTGTTACCCTCCTCTCCTCTACCTTCCTTGTTTTTCCTACCAAATAATGACCACCCTATCTATCATCTTCCATCTACCTACCTTCTCGGGGAAAATCTTGGCATTTCCCCCCCTGATCGGTACGATACGATGCAAGAATACAATAAATCGCCTTCGTTGGCTGCACCCCCTACTCTCTATCCTCAATAACGGCCGCCCCTCCCCCCTCCGGGTGCTTCCATCGTCAGCAAGGCTAGACAATGGCGCCAGTCCGTCCCTCCGTCCCTCGACTTCCGGTGACATTTCCAGCTAGCATCGTTGCCTAACGGCCCAGCTGGCTCCCTAAGTTCCGGTTGGGTGGTCCCTTCGGTCTCTGGTCGGTCAAAACAGCCCCGGGACCCTGTCTGCCGAGTGGAGAAGTAGGCTGAGACTTTCTGACGCCCGCGCTGCTCCTCGACCCCCTTCCCCTACTCCTCCACTTCCTACTACTCCAAGCTCCTGATTTTTTCTCCCATGGTTCGAGCGATGTCTCAGGAGAAGCAAAAGCTCGTGGCCAAGCGCGGGAGGATGGGACCCTGTCTCGATTTCGTCCTTCTTTGGCAATCCAGCTGCTACCGTTTGGCCCTTTCGGGCCTGACGGTTCCAATCTAGAAGCTAGGTTCCATTCGACGGTATTACTCACACCCCCCACCGGTCTGTCCTTCCCACTCCCGCACACGCCTCAGAAGCCCTCTGGTCATGTTCTTGCCTTTTCAGGCTCGGAAAAGCAGGTGCTGGCCTTGGTTCTGTCCGCAGCCCGAGGGGGCGTCTATGGTTGAAAGAAGGGGAGGGAAGGGGGGTGTTTCCCTGGCCATGTCGACATCGGCACCTTCCAGGACATGGATTCCGGAATGCGACATCAGCTCGGAGTAGATGGATACTATACTACATACATGGACGCGTGCAGCATGCATGCATGTAGTATGCAAGTACTCCTGTAGGTACGTGCTGTATGCCTGTATGACGAGTACATGTACATGCTCTCGCCAAGGACCCCAGTACGCCCATCTGGGAAGAGGACGCTATTCCCACGACGGGTCCCGGCGCAGATCATGATCCTCCTGCTACCAGAGCCGCATCTGCTACTGCTACTGCTACTGGTACTGCTACCTTTAGTCCTGTTCTCTGCATGCCCCTCCCCCTCTTCCACCTCCACTCTCTGCGATCTGAGCTGCCCATCGCGTCTGCTTCGTCCCTGGCCAGCTGCCCTAGCAATCCCATGCCACCCCCCGGCTGCCCCATACCCTGCAAATGCCAATGGTGTGAACTAATGATTCCAGTCGACTATCGTCACCGACGTGGGGTCATCCTTCTTCAAGTCATGCCCATGTCGGGATCCTCCTGCTGGCTGACAGAGCCAAGTCCATGTCCACGTCACGTCGTCACTCCGCATGGCGTGTCCGCCCTCCGGACCCGTAGTCGGCGTTACCATATGAAGGGCTGCTTGCTATCCTCCTCGGTCGAGAGCCAACGATACTTATATAAAGCCTGGCCTTCTCTTCAACGTCTCGTCCGGATGTTTCACACGATCAGATGGTGAGTGAAGCAGATTAGCGTTGACGGCGCAGCCTCCTCCTCCTTCTTCCCATTTTTGCCTCGCTCGTACGCTGAGACTTCGTGCTACTCGTCAAAATGGCCGTCTCCGTCCCCATCACTGTCCCCGCAAGCCGGAGGACTCTCTCACCATCTCTCGCCTCATTCAGCCGTGGCGAAGTGGTTGCCACTCCTTTTCCTACTACCACCTCTGCCTTCTATCATCAAGCATCCTCACAACCGTCTTTGATGGCGGTGCGGGACCTCTCCACTTCCGTTCCTCGCATGATATCATATGGCCAACTCGCCGAACGAGCTCAGAAGCTTGCCCTACGGCTCCGTGGCCTTGGTGTACAGCCAAACCAGAGGGTGCCCCTCGTCGTCAAGCGAGGACTCGAGATGATCGTCGGCATCTGGGCCGTCCTCTCCTGTGGTGCCCAGTACGTCCCGCTCGATGGTGGCGTCGTTCCAGACTCGACCATTAGACATGTCGTCGAACAGTCTGGCGCCGAGATTGTCCTCTGCCTCTCCGTCACCGAGCACCGCCTTCGGGCCCTTTTTCCCAGTCTTGTACCCGTCCTTATTGACGAATTCGTCACGGCCGAGGCAGATGATGACCTTCAGTCAGACGACTGGCTTGATCTGGCAACACCCGATACCGGATGCTACGTCATCTACACCTCCGGTTCGTTTCCCTGACCCCCTCCGTCCCCGCCAGTGACAGAGCGTGACTAATCCTCCTCGCTTCAACAGGAACGACTGGAAAACCCAAAGGCGTTGATGTTACCCATAGAAATGTCGCCAACTTGGTCTGCCTCTCCCCTGGCGGGTTGGGTGTGAGACCAGGTATGTGCGTGGGCCAAGTTCTCAACATCAGCTTCGACATGGGTATGTCTGATCCCTCCGTCTCAACCCATTCCTACTTCCCTGACCAATTTCTGAGCCCCTCAGTCCTGATCTCATGCTGACTGTGGGGACAACGTAGCCGCCTGGGAAATATTTTCATGCCTTTGCAATGGCGGCACTCTCGTTGTACGAGGGTCTAACTGGGAGCCCACGATCCAGGAGGTGAGTGTACCGGGTGCTCGTTTGATACTCCTCGCAGAACAGCTACTAATGAGTGATGCGGTCTTGCGACAGATCGACGTTCTTATCTGCACACCAACCATCCTCTCCAAGTATCACCCAATTCAGTATCCCAGGATCAAAACGGTAGCGACGGCGGGCGAGCCGACGTCGCAGGACCTCGCCGACCTCTGGGCGACACATGCGACCTACTGGAACTGTTGCGGGCCGACAGAAACCACCATAGTCAACACAATGTCCAAGCACATCCCTGGGGAGCCCACGTCGATTGGCCGGCCGACGGCGAATAACACAGTCTACATACTCGACAAGCAGGGTGAGCCCGTACCATTTGGCGAGGCTGGCGTGATGTGGGCAGGGGGACACGGCGTATCGCGTGGTTACGTCGGCCTCGAGTCCAAGACAAAGGAATCCTACATCCCGGACCCTTTTGCAAACGATGGGTGAGTGATCGCACCAGGGCTACTCAAAAGTCGGCAGGAACAGAGAATGGAGGACTGACAGTGTCCAACTCAGATCCAGCATGTACTGTACAGGCGACCTCGGCCGGTGGAGGGCAGACGGCAACATTGACATTCTCGGCCGGTGCGACGATCAGGTCAAGGTCAAGGTGTGTAGCTCCGGTGATGAGTGTTGCATATTTCACCTCCTTTGCCCCACTGCTTTCTCTTGCGAAAGTTGCCTCCCGCCCGCCCCTGCACCCCGGCAATGCCTTACCAGTTCTCCCGTTCAAGCTCTGACTCTTCGCGCAGGGATTCCGCGTAGAGCTCGACGGCGTTTCGGCTTCGTTGGCTTCGGCCCCAGGGGTGACGCGGGCAACAACGCTCTTGATCGACGGAGAGATCCACGCATTTGTCGTCCCATCGCAACAGGACGTGGACGTCATCATGGAGCATGCTCGGAAAAGCCAACCATACTACGCCCTCCCGACCAAAATCCACCAACTAGGGCAGTTCCCAACAACGGCCAACGGCAAGGTGGATAAGACACTGCTCCGGACGATGGCGGTTGAGGCGGTGACGGACGACGCCCGTCCGCCATCTCGTGCCATTTCCACCGCCGCAAGCGAGTGCGGAACCCTTGTCGAGTCGCGCTCCGTCTCATCGTCGTCTTCTTCGTCGACACTGGCCCCCTCGACTGCGGAGGTCGACCTCTTTCGGGATGTTCCGGAGAAGGAGCTTCCGCGACCGGTTCGGGGGCTTCGGTTCAGGATCCTCATTGTCTATCGCTTCCTCTTCGGCCTTGTTGGGCTTGTCAACATCGCCGCCCTTGCTGCCCTCCTTCTTCTCAAGGCTGACCCTGAGTGGCTCGGCATCCTCACAGCGGCCAACTTGGTCGCTGCCGTCTTGGTGAGGCAGGACGTCGTCATCAACATCCTCTACAAGACATTCTGCTCGGTTCCCAAAGGCGCCCCTCTCTGGCTTCGTCGCCGCTGCGCCAAAATCTACCACCTCGGCGGCGTTCACTCGGCCGCCGGCGTCTGTGCCACCTCCTGGCTGCTGGCATCGACCATCCGGTCGACGGTTGCGTATTCTCACGGAAACACGGTGGACTCGCTCGCCACTCTCGTTGTTTCCTGGCTCCTCTCCACCCTCTGCTGCACCATCGTCGGCTTTGCTTACCCAACGTTCCGCAAGAAGTACCATAACATTTTCGAGCGACTTCATCGCTTCCTCGGCTGGACAGCACTGTCCCTCTTCTGGGTGCGCACCGTTTTGTCCGTCTACGACTCGACCCCTGTGGGAGCCGATCTCGGGCTCGCCCTCATCCGTAGCCCTGGCTTTTGGATGCTGGGTGTGGCGACCTGCAGCATCGCCTCCTCCTGGCTTTTCCTTCGCAAAGTTCCCGTCGAGGCCATCCCCCTCTCGGACCACGCCGTCTTGCTCAACTTCACCTACACCGTTCCGGTCAACGGAAGCTTCACGCGGATCTCGACCCGTCCGCTCATCGAATGGCACTCCTTCGCCACGATTCCGCAGCCGGCCTCGTCCGACTTGGCGAGCGAGAAGGGATACTCGCTCGTCGTTTCTAACGCCGGTGACTGGACCAAGAACTGCATCCGGAACCCGCCGACTCATCTATGGGTACGCGGTCTCCCGACCTGCGGCGTCATGCGCATCGCCACCCTCTTCAACCGCGTCGTCATCATCGCGACCGGATCCGGCATCGGTCCTCTGCTCGGTCACATAAGCCAGCCGAGCTGCCCGACGCAGCTGATCTGGTCGACGCCGAGCCCCGAGCAAACGTTCGGCAAGGCTCTCATGGACACCATCTACCGCACCATCCCCAAGGCCGTCATCCACGACACCAAGGTCAAGGGTCGGTCTGACCTTGTCAAGATGGGCTACAATCTCGCCAAGGACTTTGAAGCCGAGGCAGTGATCATCATCGCGAACGAGAAGATAACCAAAAAGGTGGTCTACGGGCTCGAGACTCGTGGCATTCCGGCATTTGGAGCTATCTGGGATAGCTGAGCCGGGCTTATCATCATCCATTCTTTTCTTCTTCCGACATTCTTTTTGCGTTATTCTTGCGAGCGAAGGCATTTTGGGAACGATGGAGCGACCTGGTTTTTGAACTGTATTTTCTTGTCTTTTCAAGTGCATATTCTTTAAAAGGTACAAACAAATCTCCTGCATTACGGACTTTGCAGACTGCACATGGAATACCCGCTTCAATTTTCATCCTGCTATTTATCAGCCTTTTTCACACCATCACTTGATCTCATCCGATATCGCTTGCGTTGGTTGTGTCATGTGCCATCCCCTGCCATCCCTTGCCGTATCGTGAGCACCGGACGTGGATGGTGGTGCGGACCGTTCCGCTCCGGGGCCCGCCCGCTCCGGACGGACGCTAAGCTGTGGGGCCGTTGCCGGCCTCCCACACGCCGACCAAGTCCGTGTACAGTAACTGCTTGCCCTTGGCTCATTTTCGACCGCGTACTCAAATAGTCAACTCTGGCACCCGCGTTGCAAGATGCCTCACAATGGCGTCTGCTTGTGCTTGCCAACCAGTCGTCTTGCCGTTCAAAAGCCGGGGTGGCATGCTTACTCCGGTCCGCACAGGTCTCCAGGCCAAGGCCGAACGACATATCAATTGGCACGCTGGTCTAGCGTCTGAGTTATACCAAGGTTCATCCATCACCCATACATCATCCATACTCACCGTCCTGCAGCAAGCCTGAAACGATCAGTACAGGGGGTCGTCTTCCCTTTCGTCACATCGCCAACTGACCGTTCGGCAAGCGGCGGGTCAAAGGAGCCACGCAGACGGTCTCCGGTTTGACGGACCCGGTATTTATGTTAACTCCGTGCGCAGGTATGAATGTCTTGGCGCTCACGATGTGAAATGTAACGGTGAGGATGGGGTGTCTGGGGAGATGGCAGGCGTACGACTTTCACATGGCCGCTCGCTTCACCTCGGTCCTGTGACGGGGACGGTACATTCCGAATCACATACATGCGCATGTGCAGCAAGCGTCTCTCGGTTCGGGTGAGTTGATAAATCTATCTGCCTCAGTACCCTTGTGTCTGCGCACAAAGCCGAGGCCGACGGCCACCAGAGCCAAGGGAACCTAGCTATGCGGCAGGCCCCGGGAAATGAGGTCAGCACGGCTGCGCGCTGCGGGTTGCGGTTGCGGCTGCAACACAGTTTGTTCACCCTGTGCCTCGAGCGGGGGAGGCGTGATGGAAGGGTTGGGGGGTGATGACGAATGTAGGGGTGTGCACGGCTCGAGGCTTTTCGGCTCGATCTGGAACGTCTTGCTTGAAGGCCGCAAGAAGCATGTTTCCCCCATGTACTTGATAAAAATATTCGCGCGTTTGCACCCGGTAGATCAGACTATCATACTGAATTCGACAATTATTTTGGGCATGCAGCAAGATCTAGAAGCCAGCCAGGGTTTTGTGAAAGTCTCCAACTGACTGGCACTGTCGCACCAGCGGATCAGGGGTGTTGCGGGAAAACATTTTCGTATCTCGGCCAGTTAATATCGACCAAATGCGCCTTGCTTCCACCGCTATCTTGGAGTACTAGCCGTTATTCTACATTTCTCATCCTTCCTCTTCGGTTTACCAGCACCGCAAGGCCGAATTTGATGTCACCTTGGTGGATGATAAACGGCTGACGGATCCGTTTCGACTGGCTCGGGATTTTCGACAAATCTGGCCAGAGTGCATGGTGAGGCAGTCATTTTGGACAGACTACGCATGATTTGGTGGCCGAAATGTATTGAGCCCGTCATGATTCGCTTTCACATTGGCTGGTGATGAATAGGGTCCAAGATTGGAACACACGCCGGATATCATGTTGTTGAACGTCATACTTGAAATTCATTCGCTGTCAAGCAGCGCACGCATCCACCACCTTCTTGTCGTTTTGTGCACCGGATTGCCTGTTGAAAGCACCCGATCGCTAGACGAACACGGTTCTTGACAAATGGACCTCATTGGTGTTCTTCCATCTAATGTTGATGTTTGTTGTGATGGCTTGTACATAAAAAGGCTCGAATCTATTTCACCTGTAAATGAGTGAGGACCACTATCTTCCCTAAACCCGCCAGCCACATGCTACAAATGCACAGTATTATTCCAAAGCACATATAACTGTCAGTCAGTAGTTACTTGTCAGACTGTTGATAATTGACGCGGTTCATGATAGCTACTACAGATGTGCCGTATTTGCACCGCCTTTCGAACCTCGTCGGCCATACTGTAGGGTAGGTCATAGGGACC
This sequence comes from Drechmeria coniospora, assembly GCF_001625195.1. NCBI lineage: Eukaryota > Fungi > Ascomycota > Sordariomycetes > Hypocreales > Ophiocordycipitaceae > Drechmeria > Drechmeria coniospora. The sequence goes on along the minus strand of NC_054389.1, from coordinate 9,429,796 downwards.
ATTGGTGGGCATCGTAACGCATAAGTACTGTACTGTAAGTAGTTGTAAGTACTTGTACTTGTTCTTGTACTGTACTTAAGTACGGAGTAACCCGTACTAGTACTTAAGTACTGTCCATGTCAGTCTACTTACATGTAATTACCTAAGTAAGTACTTGTAAATAGACCGTACAGTAAGTACTTACAGTAAGTACACCACAAGTACTTATGTACTTGTACCTACTTTTTAAGGCTTCAAGTCTGCGCATGTACATGTACACCTCAATGGTGCATTGGTCTCCGTAGTGTACATGTACTAGTACCTTATAGCACCATGGCGGGGCGTTGGTCGGGATTTGGTACTCAACGTCACCGCTACTGGGGCGGCGCCCCGCTGAAACTTTCAACTCCATGGATTATTTTTTTAGCTGCGAGACTCGGCTTCTCTTGAACATCCTTTCTGCCCATGGTTGCTTCAACAGACATTCTGCAAGCCAAAATGGCTTCTCGAATCCCCGGGCGCCAGCAGAAAGCACCGAAGCCGGCCAAGATGGATATGCGTCAGCAGAAGCGCAAAAGGGTCCAGGACGAGGTCCAAAAGGTCGAGGATGCCGTTGCTGATCTGGTACGTGGCCAAGGATGGTCCAAAAACCATCAACCCCTACGATGCATGCACCCTTTCGTCGCCATGCCTCGTGTGCTGACTGTCGTCATTCCAGGATCCCAAGTCGGCTGAGATCAAATCTTTTGCCGACTTGCCCCTCTCCTCGGCGACCGCCTCGGGTCTCAAAGCGTCCCACTTCCAAACCTTGACCGACGTCCAGCAGCAGGCGATCCCCCTCGCCCTCAAGGGCAACGACATACTCGGCGCCGCCAAGACGGGCAGCGGCAAGACTCTCGCCTTCCTGGTTCCCGTTCTAGAGAAGCTTTATCGCGCCCAATGGACCGAGTTCGACGGCCTCGGCGCCCTCATCATCTCCCCGACCCGCGAGCTCGCCGTTCAGATATTCGAAGTCCTCCGCAAAGTTGGCCGAAACCACACCTTCTCGGCCGGCCTCGTCATAGGCGGAAAGAACCTCAAGGAGGAGGCCGAGCGGCTGTCACGAATGAACATCCTCGTCTGCACCCCCGGCCGCATGCTGCAGCACCTGGACCAGACCGCAGGCTTCGATGCCGACAACCTGCAGGTTCTCGTCCTCGACGAGGCCGACCGCATCATGGACATGGGCTTCCAGTCGGCCGTCGATGCCCTCGTCGAGCACTTGCCAAAGACACGCCAGACTCTCATGTTCAGCGCCACCCAGAGCAGGAAGGTCTCCGACCTGGCCCGGCTGAGCCTCAACGACCCCGAGTACGTCTCGGTGCACCAGGACGCCGCCTCTGCGACGCCGACCAATCTGCAGCAACACTACATCACGACACCGCTGCCGGACAAGCTAGACACCCTCTTTGGCTTCATCAAGACCAACCTGAAGAGCAAGATCATCGTCTTCCTGAGCTCCGGCAAGCAGGTCCGCTTCGTCTACGAAAGCTTCCGCCATCTGCAGCCCGGCATCCCGCTCCTCCACCTCCACGGCCGACAGAAACAGGTGGCGCGGCTGGAGATTACCTCTCGATTCACTGCCGCCAAGCAGGCATGCCTGTTCGCCACCGATGTCGTCGCCCGAGGCATCGACTTCCCCGCCGTCGATTGGGTCATCCAAGCCGACTGCCCCGAAGACGTCGACACCTACATACATCGCGTCGGCCGTACCGCCCGCTATCAGAGCAACGGCCGAGCCGTTCTGTTCCTAGATCCTACCGAAGAAGAAGGGATGATAAAGCGGCTCGAACAGAAAAAGATACCGATACAGAAAGTCCACGTCAAGGAGAAGAAGAAGCGTGATATCAAGGATCACTTGCAAAACATGTGCTTCCAGTACCCGGACCTCAAATACCTCGGGCAAAAGGCCTTCATAAGCTACTCCAGATCGATTCATCTGCAAAAAGACAAGACCATCTTCAAGTTCAACAAACTCGACCTCGATGGATTCGCCGCCAGCATGGGTCTCCCCGGCACACCGCAAATCAAGTTTCACAAGGGCCAGGACGTCAAGAAGATCAAGAACGCGCCCCGCGACGGCATGTCGAGCGGGTCCGAGTCAGACATGGACCTCGACGGCGCCAAACCCAAGAAGAAGAACGAGGTGCGGACCAAGTACGACAAGATGTTCGAGCGACAGAACCAGGACGTCCTGTCAAGCCACTACTCCAAGCTCGTCGCCAACGAAGGCGCCAAGGCCGGCGACGGAGACAGTGATGACGACGACTTCCTCGCCGTCAAGCGACGCCTCAACGACCAAGACTTGGACGACGTCATCAAGCAGGGCAACGCCGGCTCATCAGCCAAGGTCATAACCGGTCTCGGCGGCGATGAGCCGTACGTCATCGACTCGAAGCGTCGCGAAAAGGCCCTCCAGTCAAAGAAGAAAATGCTCAAGTTCAAGGGCAACCCGACAAAGCTTGTCTTTGACGACGAGGGCAACTCGCACGCCATCTACGAGCTCCAGGGTGAAGAGGACTTTAAACAGGAAGGGCCCGCCGACGAGCAGCGCCAGAAATTTGTCGAGAGCGAGTCGGCGCGCGTGCGCGAGGCCGACGTGGACGACAAGGAACTCGCGCGACAGCGCAAGCGCGAGAAGCGCGAGAAGAGAAAGGCACGCGAGGCCATGGAGCGGGACGGCCTCGATCCGGACGAGGTGCCTCAGCTGGTGGACGCTGGCGACGGCGAGGATCCGCTTGCCCTGTTGAGATCGCTCCCCATGGCTGGCGATGCGGAGGAGCCGCCGCGAAAAAAGGTCAAGAAGTGGTTCCAGAACGACGACGAGTCGGACACCGAGATCAAGGCAACCGAGAAGTCGAAGAAAGGAAAGAGAGGCAAGGTGTTCCAGGTGGCGGACGAGCCCGAGACGTTGGAAGATCTCGAGGCCTTGGCGACGGGACTGTTGGATGGGTAATTTTGTCGAGCAATTTCCATTCCACCGCCACCATGTACTGTTATGTAGTATTCCAATATACCCTCCTGGCATTGCGCTGTCCATGCCGGACTGATCAGTTCATGCTTGCCTGCTACCCAGCGCATCCGTATTCATTTGTCACGCGAAACCAAGCCGTCCATTGTAACGCCTCGCCTATGGAAGACGGGAAAAAAGAACAAAAAACGACCTACGCCCTATATCTTCTTCCCCCCAAGATTACAGCCAGCCGGACAGCCAGCCGGCGGAGTCGGCCAAGTGCTCGTCCTCGATGTTGGCCGCAGTCGCTTCCTCCAGGTCCAAGTTGACACCGTACATGCGCACTCTGTAGAAGCAAGTCTGATTCTTCGCACCGTAGTTGCTGACGGCGCGCACGATCATGTGGTCTGTGGCCGCGCCCATCGCTAGGAGCTCGCTGCTGAAACGCGCCACGTGCACGCCGTCGTGCAGCTCGGCACCCTCGTACACGAACTGCGCGATCTTGACGAAGCGGTCAGGGAAGGCGGCGGGGGTATAGTCCCAGTCATCCGCGTCGGAACGAGGGAAGTGTGCGGCGGAAAAGTTCTCGACGCTCTCCCGCAGCGCGAGGTCGGTCATGTCGGCGTAGACCTCGATTTCGCGCGGGCGCGCGCCCGGGTCGGTGGTCGCACCGGGGAGGATGTGCTCGACCACGAGGTGCGTCGGGATGATGCGGTGCGCGAGCTGGACGGCGAGGCTCGCGCCGTAAGGGTTGCCGCGGCGGGAGAGCGCGCGGGAGGCGCAGAAGCAGTCGCCCTCGTCCTGCCACGGCAGGAGGGCGGCGATGGGAGCGCGCGGGGCTCGCAAACCCTCCGTTTTCTGCGCCGCGGGAAAGTAGAAGGGATGGGAGAAGGGGTCGTAGACAGGGGAGCTGTGGACGGCATCGATGACGGCGCCTGCACCGACGGAGAAGTAGTTTACCTGGTTCTTGAGTTCCGAGTCCCAGTGGGCGTGGATCTTGCCGTTGGCAAGGGCCTCGAGGTTGAGGTCGGCAATTCCCTTGCGCACGAGGCCGTTGACGAGAGACAGAATCTCGGCGCGGCTCATGGTGGGAGGGATGTCGCCCGTGGCCAGGTCTAGGGACTCCCGCACCAGCTTCTCGAGCTGAGGCCGCAGCTCCGTCATCTCAGCCATCATCTCGGAGCGGAGGCTTGCGACCTCGCTCTTGACGTGCCGCAGGAACTCTTCGCGGCTGACAATGTTGCTTCGCCGCTCGCTTTCTGCAAGATGCTCCTGGACAATCTTGCCTAGACGATGGTCAAACTCGCGCTGCGATCCAGCCGCTTTCAGCTCATCAACTGCCGAGCCGATGGCCTGGTGGAGCTTTGCCTCGTTGTCTTTGACCCAGGTATCCCAAAAGGCAGATATCTGGCTTCCAAGTCTGACCTCTGCCTCACCGAGGGCAAGGTTCAGGTTGGAGGTGAAGGTCGGGTCTTTGACGAGACGGGCGGCAATGGCCTTCCACTTTCGCTCCGACGAGACATCGTACTCGCTGCCAAGCTTATCAAAGGTCAACAAGGCGTCATCTTGACGGATCAGCTCCTTCAAGGCGTGCCAGAACTCGGCAGCCACCGCCGGCTTGCCGTCGGCAAGGTCCATGTGAACGACTTTGGGCACAACGGCCTCCAGCTTTTTGAGCGCCCCGTCGTGTAGCCTACCCGCTTTGGCCAGTGAGTCGAGCGCTTGGAGCATCTTCTTGATGGTGCTGTCGAACCTCTCGTGGAGGGTGCCATCCAGGTCGGTGAGGTCAAAATTGTCGCCTCCCCTTCTGGACCATGAAATGGTCGGCATGTACCCGCCGATCTTGGTGCCGATGTCGCCAATTGGGAACCAAGAAGTCCGTTCCGCAACAGGCGCCCAGAGGCCGTCGGCGGTGCTGTCCCTGTAGCTGTTGACGGCGGCGGCGGCGAGGGCCAAGCCAAGGAATAGGGCGGTTGCGGCACCGATAACGTAGGGCAAGCTTTGCAAGCACAACGAAAAGAGTTCCCGCAGACGAGGAGGGAGAATGGTGTCGAGGGCGATGTCGATGAGCCAAACCATGGCCCTGGCGTATGTCCAAGGATTGAGCAATTGCCACCAGTTAATAGCTGGTTCGTCTCCGACCACGTAGTTATCGTTGCGACCCCGGCGGAAAACATGTGGTATCCGCGAATACCACCGATGCCGCCTTGAGGACCCTTCGACCTCGAACTCTTGCGGCCGAGGCGGTTGGGGTGTCCGTTGTGGACTGGTGCTGTGTTCCGCCTGCCAGGGTGGAAGATGGGGCCTGTTGGCAAAAATATTGGTTGCCGGTTCCGGCTCCGCCCTGTCCCTTTCATGGCTGTCCGGCCGTGCCATTGCTCGTCTGGACTTGGCAGCGAGCTGGCTGCTCGGGGGTGGCTGATCCTGTCGTGCTTGAGCAGGTTGCGTTCCGAGATCGGGCGGAGGCGGTGGTAAGTTGCCCGGGGCGGGCGCCTGCTTGGGTTTGGGAGGAGGGATCTTTGTGCTTGTACTTGGGCCATGGCGGAGCTTGATCGGCTTGATGAGCGGATCTTCATCGTCGCTTTCTGCGGTATTGTGCGCATGGTTCTGAGCGCGCCGTCGTTGAGGTGAACGGGAGTTGGCCTTGACGACGCGGGCGGCAGGCTGATTCTCCGCTTCCGGTTCCCGCTGAAGAGATGTCTCCTCGGCAATGTCCTTCAGTCGATGGCGATTCCTCCAGCCTCGAATTTGGGGCGTGGGTGTCGACGAGGCGTTCGTCAAGGCGAGTCGCGGTGGCGGCTGCATGCTACCTGGAGTCGAGGCTATCGTGGCGTCCAAGTAGAAGTCGCTCTCGGTGCCGAAGCTTCTCGAATCATCGGCTTCACTGGCCAAGCCAAGTGCGTCCGGCAGAGACTGCAAAAGCGGCTGGCCTCGACCCCGACTTGGTGTGGGAAGAGTAGCTATGAGGTGTCAGTACTGGTGCGCGTCGCTTGCTGCCGGGCACCAAACCTACAGGAAGCTTCGTTGCCAGCGGCCAACTCATCCTCGTCGGGGTCAACGCTCTGTGACTGCACCCGTGGCGATCGGACATCATCGGCCTCCTCATCGTCGTCACGGTCAAGGGCGCTGCGGACGGCATTATTGAGGTCAAGAGGCTGGCCACGGGTGACACCACGACCGGGTCGCGCAGGCTGTGGTTCTGCGGCGGCGCCATAAGAATACTGTCGGCGTGAGCTGGGGGTTCCCTGAAGCGGTGGCAAGTTCGGCTTTTGGAAGCCTGTGTGGGTTGGCGTCGGCTGGTGGTCGGGCTCCTCGCGCATGGAGGCTCTAGTGCGCCGTCTTGTTGGGCTCGCTTTCGGCGGCATGGCTGTATATGGGCAAGGGGGGCGTCGGCGACGAGCGGTGGGAAGGCGTGAGAGTGAACTGAAGCGAGATGGAGAGGCAATTTGGGTAGATGAGAAACGGGGCGACGACTTATTTCCGAAAGTTAAGCAGCTCGAAACTCGAGATCAAGATAAGTAAGTGGTGGCGGACGGGCAGCGGTGAGATAAAATTAACCATGCACTTCCAGAGCGCCAATCTCGCTCCGTCCAGGGGCACGAGCACAGGCCGGACACCGGCGAGGCACCAGCGCTATGCCCGGCGTTTGATCCCAGCAGCAATGCTGCCTTTGTTTGCTCAAACGGACACCGTGCAGCCGTATCGAAGGCGCGAGTGTTGTTGCTGTCAACAAAGAGTTCTTGGAGGCGTCCTTGGTTGGAGCCTCAAAGGCATGGTCGGGAGGGAGCGCAGAAACAGTCGGTCGTCATCGGTTCCGGACGATGTCGACGACATAAAAGAGGTTGTGATTGAGGAGAAAGAAAAGACTGCTCGAGTTTGGTTCTGCCTCGTCGTTCCTGCTTGGTTGGTGGTGATGGTCCCTCGCTCACGCGTTGCCGGAGCTATATTTCATCCGAAGTTTAGGCGGCGCATCGCCATGTTGCTGCCGCAACATTTCTCGACTGTAATACTCTGTACATGGAAGTACTGGAAGTAATCAGTCGAAATACAAGTATACCTGTACAGCAATCCTTGCAAATAAATTGTGCACTGTAATAGTCCCTACTCCATGCATATATCCAAAAGGTTACACATGCATGTACAAGACTGAGATGAGAGAGGGTCACGTGCCCCTTTCACACCTTTCGCCAACAGCACCTCGCCTTTGGGTTCAGTGTAATGCGCCCCCAACGAAGTCCGTGGCAAAAAAGATCTATAATAAGGGGAGATGCTGTAAAATGGCAATTTAAATCAGTTGATTGATACCAAAATATGCAGAAATAATGTCACTGGGTGAGCAGGTCTACTAGTACTTACAGCAGAGTAACTGTACTTGCACCTACGTACTTGTACTAGTATTAATATTGCAAGTACGGATACAACTACTTACTTATTACTTACAGCAGGTATTTAAGTAAGAATACATGGAATATGTTAGTATGAAGCACAGTACTTGTACGGTTTTGCGGTTGGTGTGTGCATCGTATTACACGTACAAGTAATAATAATCGTGTACGGAGTACGGAGTACATGTAACGCCAAATCTCCAGAGCGAGACGAACGCGGAGTGACAACAGTAATATTACAAAGTACTACTTACATGCACATAGATCTTGATCAAAGTTCCTGCGGCGGTGCGACGCGTTGAATGGTCGGGGAACGGTCTGCTCGTATCTTCATCCGTAATTGGCATTAACAAGATACCTAAGCCCATAATAGTTGAACGTCCAATGAAGCAAATGCGTATCGCCAAGTCGGTCGCAGAGACGAGTACTGTAATACGCCGTAGGCATTACTCCACGATTGACATGATGGCCCCTACAATTTGCCGCCAGTGCTTGTTACAGTACTTGCCCCACCATATCTTCAGCGGAACTGCCGTCAAGTTCCGGTACCGTCCTGAACTGCCCTGTAAGTAAGTGTACATGTTTCGACGCACAAGCGTACGCTGATGCACATGTACAGATACTTGCATATGTGACAGGCTTCAAAACATGCATGCTGCCCCTCATCCATGTCGCCAAAACACGGTGTCGCAGATTCAACCCCGCCATCCAATCCCATGCCACCCAACTTCTTCCCTCCATCGACGCACCACCACTACGTTCGCACTGCACCGTCCGCAATGGTTGTCGGAACCGTCCTCATCACCGGGTACGTCGAACCGACCCGTCTGCTATCCGACGGTGAACGATTGGCACGCAGCGCTAATCATCCGCATCAGTGGCACCGGCTACATCGGCTCCTTCACGACCCTCGCGCTTCTCGAGCACGGCTACGATGTCATCATCGTCGATAGTCTCTACAACTCGTCCAAGGTCGCCGTCGACCGCATTGAGCTGCTCTGCGGCCGTCGGCCCGGCTTTTACGAGATCGACGTGACGGACGAAAAAGCGCTCGACGAGGTGTTCGCCAAGCATCCCGCCATCGACAGCGTCATCCACTTTGCCGCCCTCAAGGTAGGTCGGTCGAAGGGCAACGCGAGCGCATCGCTGACGCGGGCCCTTCGTTTTCGCCTCTAGGCCGTCGGCGAGTCGGGCGAAATTCCCCTCGAGTACTACCGCGTCAACGTCGGCGGCAGCATCGCCCTCCTCCGTTCGATGGAGCGCAACAACGTGTCGAACATTGTCTTTTCCTCGTCCGCCACCGTGTACGGCGACGCGACGCGCTTCCCGGACATGATCCCCATCCCTGAGCACTGCCCGATCGGCCCGACAAACACGTACGGGCGCACAAAGGCCATGATCGAAGACGTCGTCACCGACTTCATCAACGCGCAGCGGGCGAACCTGAAGAAGGCGGGCAAGCCTTTCGAGAAGTGGAACGGCGCGCTGCTGCGCTACTTCAACCCCTGCGGCGCCCACCCGAGCGGCATCATGGGCGAGGACCCCCAGGGTGTGCCGTACAACCTGCTGCCCCTGCTCGGCAAGGTTGCCACGGGCGAGCGCGAGAAGCTGCTGGTCTTTGGAGAAGGTAACGTCCCACCCCCACGAGACGCGAGAAGCGACTGACTGGTGGCAAGACTACCCCTCGCGCGACGGCACCGCGATCCGCGACTACATCCACGTCGTCGACCTCGCCCGCGGCCACCTCGTCGCCCTCAACTACCTTCGCGAGAAGCAGCCGGGCGTCAAGGCCTGGAACCTGGGCTCCGGTCGCGGCAGCACCGTGTTCGAGATGATCAACGCCTTCGGCGCCGTCGTGGGCCGCGATCTCAAGTACGAGGTCGTCGCTCGCCGCCAGGGTGACGTGCTGGATCTCACGGCCCACCCGAAGCTGGCGAACGAGGAGCTTCACTGGAAGACGGAGCTGACCATGGAAAAGGCCTGCGAGGACCTCTGGCGCTGGGTGAAGAATAACCCGCAGGGATACCGGCAGGAGCCCCCGGCCGAGTTGCTGGCCGCCATCAAGCCCAAGGCTTGAATCGGAGCCCCGACGAGTCCGAGGATGGGACGAGGATCCGCGCCAGACGGTGGCGCGTGGGGGCGAAGAACGGGAGAACGGCACGGGCCGGCTTGGTTGGCAGTACGACGTAGACATGTTTGCTATGTGGGCACCATCTGACGTCGGGCCCTGGTGCATGTGCGGTTCATTCACTTCAATCGCAGTTTATCAACAGCTTGCCCGTCGTCTTGCGGCCTTCAATGTCCGTGTGGGCCCGGGCTACGTCCTTGAGCGGGTAGATTTCGTGCACGGAAATCTTGACCTTGCCCGCCGTGACGAGTTGGAAGAGCTCGGTCGAGTACATCTCTAGGTCCTTGCGCTCGGCGACGTAGCCGTTCACGATGGGCCGCATGAGCTTGACGTTTTTGGGTCCCAGCTGGAGGATCGAGATGGGCGGCACGGCGCCGGACTGGTGCGGGTGGGTCAGCGTCGGTGACGGCGAGCTCGGCTCGGCGCTTGGCCATGGCCGCGGCCGCAGCGAGGATGCTTACCGCATTGCCAAAAGAGATGAGATGCCCCTTCATGGCGATCATCTGCAAGTCGGCATCAAAGGTCGCCTTGCCGACGCCGTCGAATATGACGTCCACGCCATGCCCGCCAGTAATCTCCTTGACTTTCTCGACGAGAGCATCCTGATTCTTGGAGCTGATGGTCCACTCGGCGCCGTTCTTGCGCGCCAGCTCGCACTTCTCTTCGGTGCTCGCCGTGCCGATAACCTTGGCGCCGACGCTGCGAAGCATCTGGACGAGCAAGAGGCCCACGCCGCCGGCGGCCGCGTGGACAAGGGCCCACTGGCCCGGCTGGACCTGGCCGGCCTCGCGGATAAAGGTCCAGGCGGTGAGGCCCTGCAGAAAGACGGCGGCGGCGTCCTCGTACGAGAGCGAGTCGGGGATGGCGACGACGTTCTTGGCGGGCACGGCCGTGTACTGCGCATAGGTGCCCCCCTCGGTGCCGGCCATGTAGACGACGCGCGCGCCGGGCTTAAGGTCCGTGACGGATGCGTCGGCGGCGACCACCTCTCCAGAGGCCTCGCGGCCGAGCGTCAGCGGGAAGTGCGGCGCTGGGTAGAGGCCGGTGCGGAAGTAGGTGTCGATGAAGTTGACGCCGGCAAATCGGTTCCGCACCAGCACCTGGCCGGCACCGACGGTGGGGACGGGCATGTCGACATGCTGCAGCACGTCGACACCGCCATTCTGGACGATCTGCACGGCCTTCTGGGTGGTAGGCAGAGCCGACATGGTGACGAGTCTCTTGGGCACAACGACCAGCGGCGGTGGGCGAGCTGACGAACCGAACGAGAGCACAAGTGCGTTTGCTGCGTCGAGGGGCAGGCGATGGCGATGACGGCGGTGAGGGGTACTGCTGCCGAAACTCCGGCCCTGACAGGGTGAGGTTGCGAAGCGGAGAAGGGTTGTCGGGCCGAGGCTTTTGCTCGCCAGGACGGTGGAGGTGGAGATGTTGGGGAAGGATGAGCGAGAGGCGGAAGTCAGCAGCAGCTGGCACATCCTAACATGCGATAAACCCCAGTATTGCATAGAGAGGAATATTGCACAGTTGAAGGAGGCAACGGGGGTACCGTTGATGTGGTCGGCGGGCGGCACCTGCCAAGTAATACCATGTGTGTTCGGAACGCACTTGTACCTGCCAAGTAATAATACCTCAAGCGACCAACGGACTGGTGATGGTTGTTTGGGTATTACTTAAGTACGGAGATGTACTGTACTTATTTGTACTTGTGCTTGTACTGTACATCAAGTACGGAGGACTGGCAGCACATGGGAGTGGGGGGTGCACTGTAGCGGTAGGTGTAAGCAGGTAGTTGTACTACTTGCCCTACTGTATGAAGTACGCACTCCGCACAACACTGCACTGTAAATTTGGGCACAGGCCTACCGGATTCCTATGTGTTATTATCATACCGTGCTGGTAACAGCGTCTGGCTTCAGCAAGGGACGTTGGTGGTACTGTACTGGTACGGAGTGCACTGTACTATACAAGGTTAGCAGTTGCTGCGGAGAACCAACCGCTAGACTTTCGGCCAATGTCTTGACGACAAAGGTACTATTGCAATACCGGGATAAAAAAAACCAATTTGCCCTTGGATCTGGATCAAGCATTTCCTCCAATGCAGCACCTGCCGGGTGGGTAGCGGCGTCTGTGCAGCGGTTGATGGCGATCGTCCGAGTCATTCCGAAAGCCTCCTTTCCTTTTGAACCCGGATCTGGCCCGAGATTCCAAGCCAAGGGTCGTTGCGTTCAAGAGACAACTGGGCGGTTGATGCTTCTTATGCTCGTCCCAACTCCGATCGGCGCCAAGGGTGACTCATTGCAAAAGAGGCATTTCTTCCCCCGTGCGAGATGATGGCCTCTTGGTATGACAAGTTGTGAAACGACGACCGTTAGCGTAGTTGGACGATGCGATGCACCTGATTCGATGGATGGCGACATGCAGAAACCACAGCTCCCGGTTGGTTACACGCAAGTGTGTGCGGCCTTGATCCTGCTGACCAGACAGGGCCGCGATCCCGTTCTTCCGCCGGAACTCGGAGCCACGGCGGCCCCACCAGTGACGGCGATGAACGGCATGATCCTGGGGCCCACGAGCGGGGCGCAGCATGGTTCGTCATTGCATGCTGTGATTGTCGTGGCAAGTACTCGCGAGTATCTGCATAGTCCTGCACACGTCATGTATTTCCTCGTTAATGCTTGTGCTAGGTTCATGTGAGCGTCTGCATCGGAGCGTCTGCATCTGATGGCGTCGTGCTTCTTGGTGGCCCGTTTAGTGATACCAAAGTACTACTTTCGTGCTTGCCGCAACGCCGACGGGCAGCACTACGTCCACGTAAGTACGAGAGCGCAAAGTACATACATAGGCCATGTACTCTTCCGTATATACGAAGCCGCAACCCCCCGTATATACGATGCAATTCTCTCCCAGTGGCGCCACGCGAAGCTGCGTCGCCTATTGGCTGCCGAATTCCGTCGCCCTGGCTGGAATCCCTCTCGCGTCGTGGCGGTGCATCGACGGCTGCGAGGCATGCAGACAATGTCGAAAAGGAGCTAATACGGACGGCCGCAAACTGTGGAATGCAGCAGAGCTCCATTCGTCACTTGACTGGAACTTGCCGTGGAGCTCAGGTGGAGGTCCTGATGCATCCATTCGCCCTGAGTGCTCGACCCTCATCACCTGCTGATTCGCAACCCAACTTTGTTTAGGCCTGCTGAGTGCCCTCGTTCTGCACGAGTCTCGCAAACAATGGGACAACGTTTGTGCGTGCCTTGGTGGAACGTAGGGGGGGTACCTTCGGTGGCGTTCGCCATCTCGTCCGTCCGGTACGCCAACCCTAGCGGCACTGCGCAAGCCGGCGCCCGATCTGCGTTCGGTGCCTACCGCGGTCGTCCACTGGCCCGCTAGGCCGTTTCCCGTAGTGGTTCGGTGCTCTGTTTCGCTGCCTGATCTGTCCGTTTCCAGTAACCAGCTTGGCAGCTGGAGCTGCCGAGCAAGTCCCTGTGGCGTGGCGGGGTTGAGCGGTCGCCACCGTGTTGCTGCTGTGGCCCAGGGCACCTCCTGGTGGGTCAAAGGGACACCTTGCTGGCCTGTTCCCGCCCTGAACGGCCGCTGCATGCCCCTGGTTGAGTGGACGAACTGCAGCGTAGGGAGCAGAGCAGCGTGCAGGGAAGCCGAGCCCTCATCGCCATCTTCCATCAGCTTCGATGCTCCTTCCCACTGCTTCTTCCTCAGGAGCTTGAATCCGTCGTGTTCTCTCTCTCTTCCAACGTCCCACGACGAAGCATCGGAACGGTTTCCCTTCCGATGAAACGACCACACACCGGCCGCCATCAGGCTCGTCCCAGCCGAGCAGCCTCTCGTTGCCCTCGTGCCTGAGGCTTCGACTCCCACCATGTCGACCATGACCGCCCTCGACCGTGAGCGCCGCATCACGGAGCTTGCTCAAGAATGGGGCCTCGTCCTCCCGCTGACTCTGACCCCGCTCTCGCGGCAGCCCCTGGCGTCCTCCTTTCGCGGCCCGGCCGATGACGCCACCGCCGAGGAGCTCATGCAACAGCGTGCCGCCGACCTCGCCCTGTTCCGTCCCAAGAGCGGCCTCCGGCAGGCCTTTTCTTCCTCCAAGAGCATCAAGAAGGGAAAGAACTGGGACCCTCGCGAGGTGCTCGACGTCCTGAGCGGCTGGATCGCCAACGCCGGATCCCCTGGCGTCGCCGAGGCCCTCATAGACATGCTCGTCGCCGCCGGCGTCGACCTCGCCGGGAACCCGAAGCGAAAGAGCAGCATGCTCGGAAGGCGACGGAGCGTCGAGGGCTTGGACGATAGGACCAGGCTCCTGAAGCTCGCCGTCGATGGAAACCAGCGTGACATGGTGCAGGTTTTGCTGTCTCACGCAGATTCCGCTTCCATCAACGCCTGCCTGCCCGCTGCCATTCGTCAAGCCAACACGCCCCTCGTCGACCTGCTTCTCAGGCATGGGGCCAGCGTGGCGCAGACGCCGGGCGGACAGGATGCCTTTCGACGCGCTTGTGCTATCCTCGAACACTCCCGTATGGTGGCCCTCATCCTACGCTCCGAAGGGCATCCGCCGCCGTCGCTGGCGTCCCTCTCCATGTGCGACGCCACGAGGGCCGGCTGCCTCGAGACGGTGATGCATCTCAGTCGCTCCTCGGCCGATGGAAACCACAACAATGCCGAAGCGCTCAAGTCTGCCGTCACCTTGGGAAGGAGAGACATGGCCCTGGCCATCGTCATGGGGCATCAACCACCGCAACGCCCTGGTCTCGATGAGGCCTTTCAGATTCTCTACGACCATTCCTCCCTCAGCCAGACCTTGAAGGTAGAGATGGCCGAGGTTCTATTGTGCGCCGGCGCCGGCGGCGTCGTTCTTGCCCGAACCCTTGAGCGCTCGTGCGAGTCCCAGTTTCTGGAAATGGCAAACCTGCTCGCCACGTATGGCGCCTCCGTCGAGTACAACGATGCGACGACGCTGAAGACGGCCATTGCCCGTGGCGAGCTGGGCCTTGTCCGCTCCTTGCTCACCGACGGCACTCGCCTCAATCCTGCTCTGGCTTCGAGCTGTGTGCCGCTGATCCCGAAGCAGGCCCCCTTTGACGAACGCTTCGCCGTCCTCCAACTGCTGCTTCGAAAAGGCGCCAACGGCCTCGCTCTCGACGACATGCTCATCGACACCGCCGAGGCCGCCGACATGAACTCGATGCAACTGTTGCTCTTCCCCCACGTCCCGACCCCGGATGCCCCTGCCGACATGCCACCCCATCCCTCGCAGATGCACGAAGTTGCTTCCGTGGATCACAACGCCGGAGAGGCCCTCCGAACGGCCGTCCTGCGGGCGGACACTCACATGACGCAAATGATTCTTGCCAGAAAACCGTCACCGGAAACGATATCCCTCGTGTTTCCTTTTACGAAGAAACTCCCCGCCGACGCTCGCTATCAAATCGTCCACCTGTTTCTCCAGAGTTCCCTATCCGGGCCATGTCTCCACGCGGCGCTGCAAGATGTCATCGGCGAGGACGCCTTGCAAAGAGACAACTCGCTCATCAAGCTTCTTCTCGAGTACGATGCGGATGTTAACTTCGACCACGGCTCAGCGATGGCAGCCCTCGTCAGGCAGAGCGACACGGAGCTTCTCGCCCTCTTGCTTCAAAAAGCGTCACCGCAGACAGCCGCCGCTCGTTTGCAGGACGTGATGCTAGTCGAGGACCACCAAGTCCGTTTTGACATGACAACCATGCTCCTCGGCGCCGGCGCAGCCATTGGTGTGACGGAGGTTGCTGCCGCCTTGCTTGAAGCCCTGGCAGAGGAGCCAGTCGATAAAGCTCTCCTGAGTTTGCTGCTGCAGCAGGGAGGTGTCGACATTAACCTTTTCGAAGCCGCCATTGTCAAGCAAGCTGTCATGAACCCAGACCCCGAGATTATCGCCTTGATCTTTGGACACGGAACGCCATCTCCTGCCTCCATCTCCTCTGCCTTGAACGAGTTCGTACCGCTTCCATCTACGGAAGCCAAGGCGCGGAAGCTCAAAACGATCATGGAAAAGACGGAACGCGCAGAAGACCTCAGCTGGGTCCTAGTGCACGAGGTTCATTCCCTGTCCAAGACGAAGGATGAGCCAGTCTCGTTATCAACCCTCGACCTGCTCCTCGCCTCTGGGGCGGATCCGAATGCATTCAATGCCGCCCCGTTGTGTCACGCTGTCATGACGGCCAATACGCAAGCCGTTGACATGCTCATAAGTTGCCGTCACCCTCCCAGCCCAACCGCTCTGGGTTCTTCACTGCTGCATGCTCTGCGAATACCAGACCCTACGGAGCGCCTGAACCTGACGAGGAAACTTGTCGAGGCCGGCGCAGACCCGATCGAGTCCAACAGAGCATTGACGCATGTCATATCTAAATATCCCGACGACCTGTCCCTGCTTCAAGTTCTGGCTGCTTCAGCCGACACCTCCGACGGGGAGGCTTTTTCCCTCTCCGTCTCGAAGGAGTCGCTCGAGATTCTAGACTCCCTCCTGTCGCAGTCGCGGAGCTCAACCGAGGTTCGCAGCACCGCACTGAGAAAGGCCATGGAAGTGAAGAGCCGTTCCTCACGAGCCAGCATGTGCCAGAGTCTTCTCACTGCTGGTGTATCGAGTGACGTTGCTTCGTCCGCTCTTCTCATCGCAGCGCGAGATGGCGACGTCGAACTTGGCGACCTGCTCGTTGGTCATGGCGCGAACATCTCCAGTAACAACGGCCGCGCAATTATCGAGGCTTGTCGTGGCGGGTCACCCGAAGTTCTTGGTGTGCTACTCAAGGCGGACCCTGCCATAAACAGAGACCTCCTGGAAGCCGGCTTTCAGGCTGCGACTGAAGTAGGCGATCTGTCGAAGCGAGCGGCCATATTTGAGCAACTGCTTCATCGGGGAGTTCGGGGCGAGCTAGTCGACGCTCAGCTGGAGACGGCAACGAATTATGGTGATGACGGACAACCGGTCTTACGAGTTCTCCTCAGCTCAGGAGCGGATCCAAACTATAACAACGGCGAATCTGTCGTTACTGCGACAAGGCATATGCTTCTCGAAATCCTTGAACTGCTCTTGGGCTTGTGGGCGGAGGGTGGCAGCCAGAAGAAGATATCGCAGTCGACGCTTGCACGAGCCCTCAAAGCCGCTTGGTGTTTGGAACGCGACAATAGATTTGTCGTCATCAGCAGCCTTTTTAAGGCCGGCCTGCCTGGGGCCGAATATTTGCACATGGCGCTGAATGATGCTGTGAACGAGGATGACCTGGAGGAACATCTCGTCCAGCTGCTGCTTGACAATGGAGCATCACCTACCGCCAACGGATGCAAGACGCTCATCGATGCTGCAAAGCATTCGGCCTCAAAATCGCTCTCCTTGCTGCTGCAGAAGCAGATGCCGGAACATGACATCAACAAAGCATTTGACCAGTCTTTTGTAGCCGACACTTTCAGCACCTGGTTCACCGAGGACGGCCTGGAAACGGCACAGATACTTCTCGACAAAGGCGCTTGCGGTGATTCCATCAGCCTGGCGCTGGTGTTGGTCATGAAAAACTCTACACCAGCCACGAGGCCGTTGGCCGATGGGTTTTTCAACTTGCTCATGACCCATGGGCCTGATGTGAACTACAACAATGGCGAGCCGCTGCAGCAAGCGGCATCGAAGGCGGATGTGGCCTGGACAGCGAGGCTTCTTGAGCGAAAGCCCACGGCGGAATCCCTTTCGCTGGCCTTTCGGCGCATTTTCGACACCGAACTCACGCCGGACGGGGCGTTGGAGCTGTTCAAAATGTTTGCCGACTACAACGTAGGCGGACTCGGAATCGATGCGTCGGACAGCCAGCAGGGTGCGGAGCCGGTTCTGATGCGAGCAATCAACCAATACCCAAGATCCTCTGAGATTCTGACCACACTGCTCGATGCGGGCTTCTATTGTGATCAAACCACCTCGTTTTGCGTACATCCTGGCGTGGAGGAGGAGGAAGTCACGCTTCTCAGCTGGGCCATCGGACAGCCCCAGAAACGAGTCAGCACAGCAGTCATCGATATACTGCTCAAGCGTGGCGGTGAGTTGCTTGGCCCGTGCCCCTGAGACGCTTGCTGATGGTGTGTAGCCCACGTCAACGTGGAGTCAAATGTGTCGCGAACGACCCCCTTGATGCTGGCCGTGCAAACAAAACGACCAGAGGTTGTGAAGCTCTTGCTCCTTGAAGGAGCGGATGTCGATGCCATGGACATCCAAGGGCGAACTTCTCTTTCCATGGCCACCCACATCGGCGGCGAAGTTGCGGTTCAAATGATGTCCAACCTCTTGGCTGCGGATCCTGCCAAGGACGATGGTTCCCTGCATAACGTCGCGAGGGACCTGAACCTCGCCGCCGTTAAAGTCCTCGTCCAGTCGGGCCACAGTCCTGATTTTCCTAGCCAGCTTCACGGTGGGCGAAGTGCGCTCGGCGAAGTTTGTCTTCACGGATCCGACAGGGGCGAGATGAGCGCCGAAAGGGAGCGAGAGATGCAAAGGATTATGACGTTCCTGATCGACTCCAACTCGGATCTGTCTGTCAAGATTGCTGACAAGTCCGTGCTGCATTTTTGTTTCGATGCCGCGGACCCGGTTGTTACGACTCGAGCCCTTCTCAAAAGCGGCATGTGGAAGTATGTCAACAAGCCATTTAACCACCTTCTCAAGGATGGCTACATGTATTCGCCTACAATGTACATCGCAAAAGTTCTACCGCCCTCGGATGTCAATGAGGAGCTCCTGTCCATCCTTCGCGCAAGTCGAGCAACTGACGTGTTTTACGCCGTCGACGGAGCCCAACCGGACGGCGCAGTCGGCCTGCCAGAGGACATGGCTGTTCAGGAACGAGCACGCAAGGCTCGCTTGTCGCGAATGTCGGAGGATGCTGAAGAATTCTCGATTGCGATGGCTCGTAAACGCGAGATTGCCAACGTGGAGCAGCAAGTTTTTGCGCAAAAAGCCGAAGTGGAAGATGTTCGCCGCCGCAGGCTTCACAGCGAAGATTTGGGCGCCCTCCACGCCCGCGCTCAGCTCGAGGAAAACCTTTCTAGCGTGTCCCACCAGCGACGAATGGCAGAGAATCATGCAATGGTCGAGGCCGCTGCCAACCGGACGCGCGCCCTCGCTGCTACCGAGGTCGAAGTGGAGGAGATTCGCCAGCACAAGGTCATCGAGTGGGAGTCGAAGCTGAACGCTGAGCGAGTGAACGGTGCACGGGAACTGAGCTCGATCCGTATCAGTGAGCGTCAAGAGGTGGAACGAATCGAAAGAGTCTCAGACGGGCGCATTAAAAATCGCCTCGAGATTCAGCGCAAACTCGTTGACAGCCAGGAGAAGCTGGCCAAGAGGCTGGCCGATGGGCCGGACCCGAGAAGGCAGATTGGATATGTTACAGAGCTGAGTTGAGCTATGAAATAATATGGCCTCTAACGATAATAAATGCGTACTCATGCCATGGCGTCTGGGTGAAATCTGGCCGAGAGTTGAGATGACTTCACTGTATTTTGAAACCACTATTATAGAGATCCCTGGATAGATGATTCCATGCACGCTGTGCAGTGCCCCCTGAACACGGTATATGACATCAAATGTAGCGCTATCCGGCGGCCAACCACGATGGTATGTGTATCTTGATCAAACCGCGCTCTCAAGCCCACGCGAGTTTATTTTTTGCTGCCCATCATCTTGATCGAATCGGAACCGGTTTCGACAATGCGGTACCTGTCTGCATCACCCAGACCGCTGGCTGCTTTGTCAAACGCGTCATCACTGCGATCGCACAGCGCGTTGAGATCTGCATCGCTCAGAACGTCATCCCCGGCCGTGGTCGAGGTTTGGTATTCGAGGCCATCCTTCAGAAGCAACACGCGCAACGTCTCGGCACCAATATCTTCCTCGGATTTGTCCATCTTCTGACCCATGGTGCGGAAGCCACCCTTTTTGATGACGAGTTTCTCGAGCCGTCGTTTGGCGTTGGCAGACATGAGTAGTGATTCCTCGACGGTCCCCCGTGTGGCAAGGCGGTAGACAATGACAGGACGGGTCTGACCGATTCGATGGCACCGATCCTGAGCTTGGAGATCCTGCTGGGGATTAAAATCGCTGTCGAAGAGGATGACAGTGTCGGCCGAGGCCAGATTGATGCCTTGGCCGCCTGCGCGAGTGGATAGGAGGAACAGCTTGTGGTCAGAGCTATTGTTAAAAGTGTGTATTTGCGCCCTTCTGCTCTCTTGGGAAACGGACCCGTCGAGGCGACAGACGTTCCATCCCCGGAGCTCCCTGCTATAATCCTCGAGAATATCCAGCTGGGTGGTGAACTGGGAAAAGATGAGGACTTTGTGGCCATCCTTGAAGAGTCTCGGGAGCAGTCGATCGAGCAGTAGCATCTTGCCCGATGTGGTGACGATGGACTGATCAACGGCCATGTCCGTGTTCATTGCCCAAGGACAGTAAAAGTTGTGTGGGCTGTTGCAAACCAACCGTAGCTGTGCGAGCGGGTTTCCCAGCTTTTTTTGCGCAAGCTGCTTTTCTGAAAAGCAAAGGCGTTAGAGCAGTTCAGCACGAGGGGAGAGGGTTCGATCACGTACTGGCCAAGTCGACATTTTTTTCCAGCTCAATCTCCTCGGATGGTCTGCTGTCAATGACTTCCTCATCGCTATCTGCGAGCTCATCTGCAAGTTTAGACTCGAAGGCATCATCAGACAGGGCATCTTCTTCGTCTGAGTTGATGTCCTTGTACACCTTCGCTTGCAGGGAACGGCCTCGAGTGCTAGCAGGAGTTGAACCCCTGCTCGACTTGGCGCTCTTCGATTCGGATGCCAGCGAGATGGGTGGGCTCTTTCGCTTCGCGCAGCCTGTCAGTGTTTGGGCTGCTGCCTTTTCAGAATTCTTTTTGGGTCCGCGGGGCTCACGCTTCCCCATCATAAGGCTAAAAGCGTTCGGCCTGGAAATTGCAGGAACTTCTTGACTCCTTGTTAGGGGGCTCTCTCGCAAAGGAAGAGAAAGCTTGCTGCCGTTGCTACCTTTGGACTTGGCGGTCCGACTCGACTGTCGAGATCGGGTTGCTCGGCTCGTTGAGCGGCCCGCTGGGGTTTCATTCCTGATCTTTTCCACGACCTTGTTTTCGAGGTAGGCCCTGACGTCGACTTCCTTGTCGGTGAATGCATTGTACAGATCCGTTTGCTCCTTGGTCATCGGGGCGAATAGAACGTATTCGCGCTTCTTCGGCAAGTGGGCAGCAACATCCTGCTTGATGCGCCTGAGGAGCAAAGGTTGCAGGATGAGGTGCATTTTCTTCACCAAATCTTGTTTCATCTGATCGCCGATGAACTCTTCGGTACCTTTTTCGTCCTCGAGGTCAGAGAAGTCAAACCAAGACTCGAAAGCGTCCCAGTCGGTGAAGATGTTGGGAAGCAGGAAGTGCAGCAGGGACCACAGTTCTTTCAGGTTGTTCTGCAGCGGGGTGCCCGTGATGAGCAGCCGGGTTGCTGAGGAGAACTGGCGCAACTGCTGAAACAGTTTGGCTTCCGAGTTCTTCATGCGGTGGCCCTCGTCCTATCGCCAGTCAGCACCCAGTCGGTCGATTTGAGCCTCGGCACATGCACCCGAGCTCGCACGTACAATGATGATGAACTCCCAGTTGATGCGAGAAAGATTATGCTGGTCACGCAAGACCATTTCGTACGATGTGCAGACGACGGGAAACTGCTTCGTCGGCCTTCCACCTTGGAGATTTCGCATCATCTTGGTGCGGAAAATATCCTCTCGCTGCTGCTTGTTGCCGTGGTACATGGTGACGGGTATGGACGGCGTCCACTTGTGGAACTCGTCCATCCAGTTGGACAAGGTGCTGAGAGGGGCAACGATGAGATGCGGACCAAGGTAGCCCTCCTGCTCTCGAAGCAAAGCGATGAGCGAAATGGTTTGGACGGTTTTCCCTGGGCATGTTAGCACGACGCTTGGCTGTACCGTCGGCGAGGATGAACGTACCGAGTCCCATTTCGTCGGCGAGGATACCACTCATGCCCTGCGAACAAATCTCGTACATCCAGGTGAGGCCCTCGAGCTGGTAATCTCTCATGGTGCCATTGATCATACACTTCGGCTGCTTTGCCAACTGCAAGTCGTGCTCGCCGAGGGTTTTGCCGTCAAGGCCGCTTCCGACCCTACCGAGAACCTGTGTCTTCTTGGTCAAAATGTCGCTGAAGGCGGCGCTCTTCATCAGTAATTCGTCAAGTTCTCTCGCTTTCGCCTCTCGCTCGGACTTTGTCTCGGCCTTTTTCTTTCTCCTCCTTTTCTGAGCTAGCGACCTTTGTCGTGCTTCTTCCGTTTTGATGTTGTCGAGGCGCGCCAGTTCTTCTTCCCTTTCCAACTCGTCATCAGCTAGTTGCTCCCGTTCCGACTTTGGCGACGACGATTTAGCTGGCGGAGAGCTTGGTGCGCTCGTCATGTTGTTGCTTCCGGATAAAACGGATTCGACATCGGACGAAGAACAAGGGTCCATCATGAGATACCGTCTGGGCTCGGTGGAACCCCGGCGACGACGACAGGAGATGATGACTGCTCGAGCCAAGTACGACTCAGCACGAGACGATTGTCGCTATCGCTGGTGAGGGGGGCGCCGGGAGGCGGATATGGGGTCAATTGCTGCCGAAGTTGAGCAGAACTGGAAGAGTGGTTACGTGAGAAACGCGAAAATCCAGCACTTTGATCGGTGAACGACTCGGCATCCGATAGGCTATGGAAATGAATGATTGGTACAGAATTGAGCAGAATATTGAATTCTATTGATGCAATAAACTGGATCGATCGTTGAAGGCGGAAAAGGGGGTGATGAAGTGGCGAGGCGAGACGGATTGGAAAGTTTCACGCCTAGATCGAAATGGCAAGCGGGTGGTGAAAGTCGTGCGTCCGTGACGCTGGTCGGCGCGGAATGGCGCGCGGTCACGAGCCAGCGCGTTAATCGATTTGTCAATTCACGTTCCGTAGTGTATGGAGCACTCCGTACGGAGTACTTAAGTACTACTTGTACTGTACGGTACAGTTGTGCGCACAACTGTAGAGTCGATGACTTACGGAGTCCTCTGTACTCCGTACTCCGTACAGGGACCAAGTATTAATACTGTATAAGTATAGAGCACATGTGGTGGGTACCAAGCTCGGCGTGAAATGGTGTAATTATTCGTACTCCGTACGAAGTAGTTTGTACAAATACTTAATCACCTAGTGCATAAGTATTCCTCCGTACGGAGCACTTCATGGCAATACATGGACGTGAACGGAAGAACGTACTGAAGTCAGTATATAGTACGGAGTACGATTACATGAACTGCACTCCGTAATGCGGTGCACTTACCTCTCTCAGTCTGTACATACTTACAGTATAAGTACTTCTTCCTGTACATGTATTACTACGGTAGATGGATATTATGGCCGTGACTTATGGAGTATCCGTACATATACATACTTAAGTACATATACTTAAGTACATATAGGTAGGAACTGGCCTATGGTCTGTTGCACCGATCGGACCGCTCGCACCGTCGTCATCAATGTCTGCGCAAACTTGTGGTTGGCAAACACAGCTGCTTGTGTGTAATAGTGACCTGCTATTATTGCTATTTTTATAGCAGTGCCAATTTCGTCTTTCGGGAGAGAAGACTTTCAAGAAACCACCAACAACCGACCATCATTTCGCCTTGCCATCAACGAATGTTCGCCGTCTTCGTCAAAAGAAGGTTGGCTGTACCCCGTACCGTCCGCGAATGTTCATCGTACAGTGAAGATGGGTTCACGGATATTCATGGATTTTCTAGCTCGGAATATTGGTCGGACGAACGAGAACCGAGGCGTGTCCAAGAGACGGTCTAGGAATCGCAAATACGAATAGAGTGTCCGGAACGCCTTTCCAGCTGGCCACAACCACATTGCATCTGGGTGAATCGGATGATGTATATGCTGGCTAAATATTGAAACTTGCCCGAGAGGAGGATACGAGTTACTTCCTGCCCGCCATATTTGCGACCCCTCGTGTACGCACAGATATGCAATCCTTTCATTGCCCGGATTATACTCGTCATGTCAATTGCATCTGGCCGGCTCCCGTGTCTATATTTCCTCCACAGTCCTTGAATCGGGCAAAAATCGACAACATCGGGTCGCCATCGTTTCCATGAATATTCTCTAATTTATCCGCCGCCTGTCTATTGTAAGACGGGCGAGAACAGTATGGCTGTACTTGTATGCGGGCAACGGCGGCAGTTGACGCCTTAGGCCTCAGGCTACCGTGGTCAGGAATCTCAACTCCATCCTGCCCCTCTCCCCCCCGCAATTGCACTGGCATGAAAATTTACCACGACCCAAGCAAGGGTCAAGCATCAATTGGAGAAGCCCCCGTCGCGGCCTTCTCGTCTTGCCAAAGCCAAACTGTCTTTCCTTCGCACTACTTTTCGCCCGACTCTCCGGACCCTCTCGCTCCTGCGCATTTCCAGAATGGCTACCATCAGCTCGCAGACATACTCGCCCACGGAGGAGGCTGAGATTCAGCAATGGCTCACCACTGCCGATCGCCTCAAGGCCGGCGACGAGAAATCGTCCATCCTCGAGACGCTCAACGCCCACCTCGCCAGCCGCACCACCCTTCTTGGCACCAAGCCAAGCAAGGCCGACGTGGCCATCTTCGAGACCTTGTCGCCCGTCGTCGCCAAGTGGACCCCGGACGAGCGCACCGGCGAGAAGGGCCTTCCGCACATCGTTCGCCACCTTGACTTTGTCCAGAACTCGCCCCAGTTCGGCCTTGCGCTCAAGGACGACCAGAAGTTCACCGTCGATCAGGATGACGTCCGTTATGTGAAGCCGCCCGTTGATGCCAAGGCCGAGAAGGAACGCCTGAAGAAGGAGAAGGCTGCTGCCGCCGCCGCCGCCGCTGGTGGCAACAAGGACACCACTCTCGTTGACCGCACCAAGGAACCAGCCAAGGAGAAGGTGGCAGAGTCCAAGGGTGCCGCCGCCGCGGCCCCTCCTGCTGGCGACAGGCCCAAGAAAGAGAAGAAGGAAAAGGCACCCAAGGCGCCCAAGGCGCCCGCCGTTGTGGCCCCTCCGACGCCGGCCCTGATCGATCTCCGTGTCGGCCATATCCTCAAGGCCATCAACCATCCCGATGCCGACTCGCTCTACGTTTCCACCATCGCCATGGGCGACCAGCCGAGTGACGATACCACCGAGTACGAGGGCCAAGTTTGTCGCACAGTCTGCTCCGGCCTCAACGGCCTCATCCCGCTTGCCGAGATGCAGGGTCGCAAGGTCGTCGTCGTCTGCAACCTCAAGCCCGTCAAGATGCGCGGCATCAAGTCCAGCGCCATGGTCCTCGCCGCCTCCCCCCGTCTCAAGGAGGGCGAGGTCGACGACCACAGCGGCCCGGTCGAGCTCGTCAGCCCGCCCGAGAATGCCAAGGCCGGCGACCGCGTCTTTTTCGACGGCTGGAAAGGCGAACCGGAGGGCCAGCTGAACCCCAAGAAGAAGATTTGGGAGATGTTCCAGCCGGGCTTCACCACCACCGATGGCCTCGAGGTTGCCTTTGATGCCGCCGCCGTGGAACAGCTTGGCAAGGCGACGGTCGGCAAGCTCATCACCGAGAGCGGGGGCGTGTGCACCGTCAAGACGCTCAAAGGCGCTACCGTGAGGTAATGCTAGAATGCCCAACTAGATTCACAGACGGCATGCCTCGGCCTTGTCACATGTACATCGCGAGCGAGACTAGATGCGATTGTCGCCAGAACATGTTCAAAACGTCCACCTTGCACTTTTCCATATGGCTTGTGCACTTTGATCCGTTATACAATGTCGTCCGCTATTGCGCACCAATATTCTCCCGCTAAATCCCCGCATGACCGATGACCGTGATCACGCGCAATGGCAATATAAACGTTTCGTTCAAGAACGCCCAGAAAATGCAGCCGCTGTGCCCCCAAGGCTATGAAAGCATGTGAATAGTCCCCCTCCACCGGTACCATGGGTGGTTCGTTCATGGCGTCGTGTACCAAGCGATCCGATTGCTACGCGCATGATTCGATTACGAAAAGAAGTACTTGCTTCCTCGTAGTCGCTTGACATCGAAATCGCCCTGGGATCGTCAGCAAATGAGCAGTGCCGTGACCAGCAGGGGGGTGCCTCACCTTTTTCGGAATGGCTGGAATGGTCAGCGGTAGCCAGACCGGCACAGGCGTACGACGGCTTTTCGTGCTGCCTTTATCTTCCCCCCTGACCAGCGATTCGAAATGAGTCGTTTTCATCTCATCCATGAGCCGCTCCGACATATCCGCCGCGTCGGAACACGGGGCGTCTCCGTCGCTCTCCATCATCTCGTCACGGATTTCCTTCGTCGATAGTTCATCCTCGCCTTCGGGAATCTCACCGAGGCCCATGTCCTTGGTGTCTTCCTGGATGGAAAAGTCCGCCTCGCCTGCCGACATTTCCTCAAAAACTGATGCCGGAGTGACGATTTTCTTGGCAGCCTCCAGGTCACACGGGTTGCCGGACAACTGAAGCTGATTCCGCTTGTGCTCTAGGAGGAGCTCCTCCTTGGGAGAAAGCTTGCTGTTTTTTCGGAGCTCCTTGATCTTCTTTGCCACCGCCGTCGACGGGTCGATATGGGCGAGGTACAACGATCCCTTGTGGCGGGCCTGGAATTCGGCCGCCAGCCGACCGACGACGTCCTCCTCGTGAATCTTGATGAAGGAATCGCGAATGACCTCGTTCATGGCGTCGACGTCGGCGGCATGCGTCCAGAAGGAATCGTGCACGGCAGCAAAGCTGAGGCCGAGGGCGTCGCACTGCAAAGCGGACAGTAGCATGTGGCTCGCATCCAGCGAGTGAATGAAGTTTGGTGGGAACCCTTGGAGCTGCTTCCTGCGGTTGACCGGGTCCGTCTGATCGTTTACCGGGTACACGACCGCCTGAAGACAGGTCCTCAATTCTCTCATGCTACTCTTTCGGTACGGCTGCGACACAGGCATCCGTAATGGCGTCGTCCACACGACGGTGGATCGAAACTGTTGCGTCAGCTCATCCAGCCCCGACTTGTGACCAGCCGACGCATTCTTTCGCTTTCGCGGTTTCTCATCCGCATTCCCGCCCGAGTAGGCATCGGCCATCTGCTCCAGCTGGGTCGGGGTAAGGGCTTTGCAAACGCGGCCGCCTACCTCCCCCAACCAGTACTGGATGTCATGTGCGCCCCGGAACATGGTTGCAAGCGCGTTGAAGATGTGCCTCGCAATGTACGTCGACAACAGCAAATTCGGAATGCCGTATTCCTTGCCCAGGTTCGGATACAGCGCATCGATCTGTTTGCAAACCTGCTTCTTGGCTCCGGCAAATGTGACTCCGTACACGTTGGTCATGACAGTTTGCTTCACAACCTTGCGCGTGATCTTGCCCTGCAGTATCATGCCGAATCGGTTCTCCGCCGCGGCGTCCTTGTCGATGGCTTGCTTGACGAGGTCGGCAACCGCCGAGTAGACATCGGCTGGTCGGTCGCCAGGTTCCAGGTTCACTTGCTTCGCGCCCCAAGTATCACCGCCAAGGGCAGCGTAGTGCTGGAGGCCGTTGCACGTACCATCCTGGTGAACGGGCAGGTTGGAGACGAACGTGGTGGGATCGGGAAGCTCCAAAGCAGCCTTCAGCTCGAAGCAAGCGGCGAGACATTGCCACGGGTCCTCGGCCTTGAGCCACCATCGATTTCCCGCGAGCGGGTTCTTCGCCGAGTCGACAATGTTGGTGACATTGTCGTCGGCAAAGGCCTCCCTCTCGTCGAAGCTTGACTTGTCGAGGCCGTAGAGGTTGGCCAAGTGAATCTTGAGCCATCGCAAACCTCGCGCACCTAGGACCCTTCCCTTGGAAAACTTGAGGATCGCGCGAGTGTGGTCAGCGCCCATGTGGTTCAGATACGTCGGGATGGGGTACGCGCGGCCCCTATAGTCGACGTTGTGGGGGAAATATATCGTCTGGTTCCGAAAGGCCCTCGCAATCTCCAGCTGCAAATTCATAAAGCAACGCTGCGAGTGCAGACCGGACCTCTCGTTCTCGATGGCCTTGACGGTGCGGATCCAGGAACGACGGAGGAGGGGATCGGCGGATGAGTCTGGTTCCGGTGGAATTTCGAATTCAGGGTTCAGTGGAGGCATGTTGGCGATTGGTTCTCCCGCGTTCCACGCCTCCATCATGACGTTCAGAACGTTGCTGTTCACCTGCCACGGAGTCTTTCCGAGCACATCCAGACCTTTGAAAACCAGCTTCATGTCGCCGCAGTCGATGGCAGCCTTGGTATAGAGCCGCTGCTCGACGCTTCCAGGCCTTACTCGTACGAAATTTGTCCTGGATTCTAGGAAGCCGCCCTCGCTGAACCCTTTCCAGGGCTTCGGCTCAACAATCATCGGCAGGTGCTTCGCAAGGAAGTCGCCAACGGGTTCCCGCTTCAACTGCTCGACGAGTTGCGAGTTGAGGAACAGGACGCCGACCTTTTTTCCCCTGCGAGGTTGCTGCAGGTGCGTAAAGGCTGGTTGGTACTGGCTTACCGGCTCCTTCGTCTCCGGGTGCTCGGTCGTGACTTTGACCTTGGCTGTCTCGATCAATATTTTGAGGAGGATGGAGCCGACTTGGAGCCTGATTGGCATCGACCACGGCTTCCGGATAGATTCTTCCAGCATGCGCTCCGTCTGGGAGGTGTCGGTGATCAGAGTCGAACCATCGGCGGCAGCGCCCTCGCTCGGCAAGTCTGGCCTAGTATATCGAACGTTGCGCGTTGGCTGAGCCTTCTTTTTCCTATCCCGTTGCTGCAGCTCAATGTCCTCCTGCGCCAGCTTTGCCACGTTGGTGATGAGTTTGCTCAGAACGATGCCCTTGTCCACGCCTTGCATGGCGCCGAGATTGAGGACTGAGAGAATCGTCACGGCTGCCAGCCGCGCAGGGTCGGCCTGCTGGAGCAGAGGACCGTACAGACAACGATCCAGATCTTGGTTTGACTTGGTCTTCTTGCTCTCCGAGGTGTCGATAAGGACAAGCTCCTCCTTGAGTCGAGTCTCCATGGCACCGAGCCAGGAGGCCATGTGCTGTGATAGCGATCCGGGCGACGACGATGGACTCAACGCGGTATTGATGTTCATGCTTTGTAAACTCTTGTGATCATGGCGCCATTTCTTGATGGCGGAACTGATGGAATCGCGTTCTATTTGCACTTGAATCTGGCGGCGATCGGCAGGGGTAAGCCTGGCGATGTCGACGTCTTGCAAATCCATGAGCAGCCCTAGACCTTGCTTGAGCGTGTTGAGACCTTCGCCTCGCTGCGGTGTCGGCACCAGCTCTGGCACTGTGGTGGTAGGTGGTGCGTCGACATGCTGGCCTGAGGGGTCGCTGACCAGTTCGATCGGCTCGTCCATGGCGAGGACGTCGTCAAACTCTTCCATCTCCGTGGCAAAATTGTACGTCGGGCAGATTTCGGTGATGACGGCAAGGTCTTGGTCGCTGAGGATGTCGGCCATGTTCAAGACGCGCAGTCCTGCTTCGCCGGGGGCCATTCCCATGTAGCGTGTGACGAGGCGAACAAGGCGTGAGCCTCGCTCGGAGAGGAGAGAGGCCTTTAGCATGCAGGCGATGGTCTCCGCCGTGTGAGGCAGTCCGGTGCTCCGTATTTGAAGCTCGTACCACTTGTGCAGCATCTCCGCTTGCTTCCGGTCGGGGCTCGTCCGCATTTGCCGCAACGAAGCACGCAGGTACTGATTGTTGAGCAGGATTCGCTCCTCCCCAGACAGGGTGCCCATCGAGTTGAATCGTTTGAGCACCAGTGCTGCCCTGTCCAATTTACCGACACGGATGCAAGCATCAAACACGGGGAGCATGTCGTCCGTGTCTCCCGGGATGCCATACAAGTTTGTCTTGGTCGCCGCTCTAGGCGGGCCCGGTTCGGGGATTGTGAGCGGCGTCGAGGAGCCGAACGTCCGCAGATCAAGAGATCCAAGGAGGGGGGGCTGATAGGGTGACAAGGTCGAGCTCGTGAGATGATTGTAGGGTATAGATTCGAACTTGAAGTCGTCGACGGCCGTGGCTAGGCGCCGTTCCTGAAGTCGCACGCCACGGCCAGGGGCGGATCGACGACGCCATAACCAGTGTTGATGTGCCGTGCAAGGCTGGCCCGTGGGCAAGAGATGTGATGAAAGGGCGGGAGATTGCAGCGATAATGCAATCCTTTGCGCCGCAGCGGCTTGTGTGAAGAAGCTGCTGCGTGCTTGACGAGAGAGCATTATGCCTGCAGGGCGCGTAAGGAGTGATGAGACCCAACAATGGTCAAGGTGAGAAGTCGAGAATTAAAACATTGGATATAGCGCAAAAATCAGAGTCCGATATGTCGCAAACGAAATGCACTGCAGGGTGAAGAAGGATGACGACGCAATGGACGGATACATGTACAATCGTTGCTTCAATGGCGACTGACGAGCTTGCTCGCAATTTTTCCTTGCCAAGCTTGCCGGCACTCAGCCTCGGTGGTGCCACAGAGGCTTGACATGTCACGTGATGCATAGTTCTGCCACCACCGGGGCGCCGCCCCACTCTCCCGAAATCCCCACTATTTTTCTGCCAAAAGCTTGATGTGAAATTCAGGAACGCATTTGCCTTTTACCTGCAGCGGCGCTGAACAGGCTGGATTCGTGTCACAGTTTGCAGTATGATCTCGAGACCGGTTGTTACGGCTCTAGGATGCTGCGGTTGTAGGACTGCCATCTACCGAGCTGTGCTCGGCCCGGCATCCTCCAGGTCCCCCCATGGCAGCTCGCAGGCACCACCGCGGCTCCAACGGCCCGCCAGACTATTTTCCTCTTCTCAGCATGAAAAGCCGATTGCCAATGTGTCCTCCGGTACCAAAGCCTCGGAGTTTGAAAGCGATGGCACCAAGCACTGGTTCCTCGACGAGGAGCCACCTAGGCATCCCGCGAAGCTCCATAAGCAAACTCTCCCCAAATCTCCCGAAAATGCCCCGTCGATGCTCGAGCCGATGATGAATTACATCTATGAAGATATGGGACTCGACGACCTCTCCCTTCTCGATCTGCGCGACCTCGATACCCCTGCGGCCCTCGGCCCGAACCTCATCATGATTTTTGGAACTGCCCGCAGCGAGCGGCACTTGCATGTGTCCTCTGGTCGCTTCGTGCGATGGCTCCGAAAGAAGCACAACGTCGACGCCAACGCGGGTGGTCTGATAGGCCCGGGAGAGCTCAAGACGAAGTTGCGGCGGCTGCGGAAAAAAGCGAAACTGATGGGAACCAACACGATGATCCTCCCGGGCGGGGACAACGGCATCTCGACCGGTTGGGTTTGTGTCAGCTTCTCATCCTGCGCCGATGGTGCCGCTGAAACCATGAGCTTCGACGACAGCGGCAGGTTCTCTGGCTTCGGCGCCTCGTCGACCGGCACGACGGTGGTGGTGCAATGCATGACGGAATCGAGGAGAGCCGAGCTCGATCTCGAATCTTTATGGCAGGGCATCCTAAGGAGGAGCTTAGAGAAGACGCGGAAAATGAAGGGCGAACCCGTTGTTGACGACAAGGAGATGCTCAATTTGATCGCGTCCAAGGTGCAGCAGCCAAGCAACCCGTCAGCACTTCAATGGCAAGCCCTCCAGCAGGCCTCCCAGCAGCAACGACGATTTTCCACTTTGGCGCGACGCCTGCACTTCCAGGCCGAACAGCAGTCCCAGAGAAGGGAATCCCCAAAGATGGTCACCGACGACGAGTCGACACTTGCGTCCTCGAGCACTAGTGCCGATGCGAACCTCGAGATCCTCGCGCAGCGAATACGGGAGCTACAGACAAGCGGCATTCCGTTGAAGCAGGACGCCCTCGAGAGTCTCGTTCGGGCGATCTTCCACGTGTCCCCGGCAACGGCCGAGAGCGTGGCCCTCCGTCTCGAACTTGCGGATGAGCTGCTGCTGACGGCCCAGGAACGGGGAATGACGATCTGGTCGAGGGATGTACTCGTCACGTTGATAGAATCGGTCGTATCATGCGCCGCCTACGGCCCCGAGCTGCAGCGCGCGCAGAGAAACCTCGAACTTGTTCTTCTCGAGCTGCAAACCCCCCTCGACCAGGGGCAAGTGTTGCGACTGATGATGGTCTACGGTCAACGCCAGGACTGGACCAGGTTCTGGGACGCGTTCCGCTCACCAGCCAGATTCCAGGCGGCGCGATCGCCAGAGCTCTACCGATTCGCCTATCAGGTCATGGCCTCGACGGGCGACGCAAAGATGTGCATCGAGGCGCTGCGCTGGGTATATCCCGAGATGCTCAAGGAGGAGCCTCCGGTGCTGCCTGCGGGGCGGCTCTACGACGCTCTCAAAAGCTGCATCCTGGTCGCCGACCCGGCGGCGGAGGGGCTTCAGCACTGCCCACCTCCGTCGGGGACGCTGGACCTCGTCAGCAGTCGACGGCTGAAGCGACGCGAGTTTGTACGCGTGCTCAAGGAGGTGGAGGATCTGCGGAGGCACATGGCTGGAGCGCACGCTAGGGAGGAGAGGGCACGGGCGCTCAACAGGTTCTCCGGCTCGTCGCCGGGACAAAATGCCGGGACCGAGTAGGAGTAGGACGATTGGACGCGGCCCGTTCCCCGGGGGTTACTCCCCGGCACGTACGACGAGGAGATGGTAGCCGATGACGGCCGTTCGCACGTATGCAAACACTGCCTGTTCGCTCGAGAAGAAGTCTGAGGCTCCGTCTTTTGGCGCATGGCGTAGCGTTCCAGTTTCCAGTGACCGGTTCGGACATTCATTCACTCGCTCGCCCCCTCGCGTGCTGACCGCATGGCCTCGCGCAGCAGGGGCGCAACCTGCTTCCTGCTCGCCGCCAACTCGTGCTGTCTCCATGCAAATCTCAGGGTGCCGGCGCGGTCGACTTGGTCCAGCTCGGCGTCGGACCAGGCCTCGAGCCTCAACTTCTCGCGCGCCAGGGGGACGAATTTGGCGACGGCAGCGGCGCCGCGTGGGCTGCGCCCCCAAACAAGCAGATGGCGCTGAAACTCGCCGTCCGGATTGGACGTGGTCATGACGGCAGCAATGTCAAGCCTCCGCTCCGACGACCACTCATCGAGGTGGGCGAGGAAAGCTCGCGGGCTATCGTCGGCCCGATGGACGAGGTACGTCAAGTTCTGGACGACGCAGCTCACGCCGAGCGTCATGGCCCCGTCGTGCCACTCCTTGTAGTCCTTGCGCAGGATGTCGCGAAATGACAGGGTCGAGATGTCCTCCTTGACGGCCCAGATGTGGTCGAAGAATGCCGTGGTGTTGAAATCACGGGACTGCCGTTGGATCCTCGCCTCGAGGTAGCCGACGGCGCTCACATCCTTCTCCTTGACCTTTTCCTTGACCGACAAGTTCACGGTGTCGAGGAGGATGGCGGCGAGGCCAAGCTTGGCGAGATGGGCGTCGGCTGATGGGTCGCGGACGGTCAGCTCGTCCCAGACGGCTCGGCATTGGTCGACGACGAGACTCATGCAGCTGCCGCACGGCTCGATGACACGGGGCGTCGCATCGGCGCGGACGCGGTTCTCGTCCACGTGATGGTCGACGCACCCGACGACTTCGGCCGCAAACCCGTTCCTCTCCAGCGACCCGGTGAGGTCGTTGTGGTCGACGAGCACCCAGCGAGTGTCGGCGGGCTTCAACTCGTACGATTCCGGCGCGGCCGATGCAGACGGTGACGGGAAGGAGGAGGGCAGGTCGGACAGGGTCAGGAGGTCATCGGGGCCAAGGCCGGCACACTGCAGGACGGCCGTCATCTCGGTGCGGAGGCCGAGGTCGGCGCGCGGCAAGTTGCAGAGCGGGATGTGGAGGGTGCGAGGCGGGGCCTGAGAGCGAACATAGGCGTAGACGACGGCGGAGCAGAGCGAGTCCACGTCTGCACAGGTGCTCCCTCGTTAGCGGCAGCACATTTCGTCGACGACGGGTGAACGGAGGAGGTGGGCCTCGATCGAGGATGTGGCCGACACGACCGACGCACCGGCGGACTCGTTGCCGACGACAAATGTCAACGGTGAAGGGCGCTGACTGGCCGGTGCTTGGAGGGTGCTTCGGGCGGTGGCGAGAAAGGCCTTGAGGGGGTTTCCGGGAGCCATGTCCTGCCGATGTCTGATGCTGGCGTCGGCGTTGGTGTCGGCGTTGGTGTCGGCGTGAGGCTCGGCCACAAAGGATTTGAAGAATTGCTGCTGCAGGCCAGTCCGTCCATGGACCAAAGCCAATCTTGTAAAGATTTCTCCCCTCGGACGAAATATGCGCGCTCTCAGATTTTGGGTTCCAACTATCGCAGACCTCGCAAAGGTACTGTCTTGGATTCAATATTTCGTGTGCAATACTTGTATCTGATGACGACAATACCCGGTATAGAGATTGGGTCTCCGTTTTGTTGCTTGATAACGATGCGCACTGGCGGCTTAATTACATGTGCGAGTATTCGGCGTTAGTGAAGGTTGGTGGGGGACCACTGGAGGAAGTACCTACCCTGTACAGTTGCCGAGGGACAAGAACAGTACAAGGACATGCAAGTAGCTGTCAGAAATGGCATTTGTACGGAGTATTGTACGTGTACTTAAGTATCACAAGTAAGTACACCTAATTGTACAATTACTACATGTAATATACAAGTAGCTCCATGTACAAGTAGCTCCATCCACTTGCCTGCTGATTCGTACCAAGATATTACTGCAAAGGCAATACGCAGTACAGTACTTACTTATTTAAGTACTGTACCCCAACAAGTGCTTGTAAAGTACTCCGTCTTACGCTGTAAGTACTCCGTACGGAGTACAAGTAATAGTATTGGTACTTGCACATGCACTTACGAAGCTGTAAGAACACTTCCCGTAATTACACTGCACTCCGTAAACCGTACAGTACTAGGTAGGTAGTATGCAGTTGCGAAACGCTACATGTACAGGTGCATGTACAAGTACTTGGCTCCTCGAAGCCTTACTCCGACTTTCCTACGCAAATGCTAGGTACGGAGTCATACATGTACATCTGAGTCTGGTGTACATTTCTATGCTGCCACCGGTACGTATGTGAATATGTGAATGCACGTACGCATAGTTCTACATATATACAGGTACGTCTGCAGTACAATGCACGAATACCTCCGACGAGCGGTTTTGATGATGCGATGGTGGCTTGCCAGCTACAAGTACTTCATTGCGTGTCACTCGACATTCTGCTCTCCAGAAAATGTCGCGACGGCGGCAACTTTCCTCTTCATTTCAATTACAGCTCCACTCGTTGCTAGTACTTACTGTAGGTGTTATTCTGCAGTCGCTGAGCCATGGTGCTCAAATAGCCCATTCCTTGCTCATTTTGCGTTGGTACGCCGGTGGGACGCCGAGTCCTTTGCATGAAATACCATTGTTCGGCTGCGCTGCGACGCTCTGGTCAGTTGCCGGAATGCAGAAGCTAGTCGCATGACATAGTATCCAAAGGCAAACCTCAATTCTTGAACTCAAACGGCAATCTACAGATATTGCCCGCATTGCTGTGCCGCAAGGCTTGGGGGAGGGGGGGTTCTTGCGACTCATCCCAAATACCGGGGATTGCTTTCCGGGTATCCCTCTTGATACAATGCTCCTTCACGATACATTGGCCCTTTTGGGTGAAGGATTGAGTTGTTCATGCTCCGACATGACCGGAGCTTTGCATGCCGGCGGCTCCGAGTTCCGTGGGACGCCCGAGGACCGACACATTCCCAGCGCCGGCCCCACCCCGGCTGGTGCCCACTTCACGGCTCGGCGCCCTGGTCGCTCACCTGGCCTGCTCGGAGATGCGCACGGGGAGACTGCGAATCGATTGGTCGATATTTACACCCCACACCCCACGACTCAGGTTGAAGATGCACATTCATGCCGAGTGGGATTGCGGCGTACGCGTCGTCCCTGGCGACATGAACCGACACAAAATCAATCTGGTTCTTGTCGGGCCATGGAGCCAGGTACGGGGTCCGTGATGGCTCCGTGGTTGACTCCAGTCCAATGATGGCGCTGGGATGGAGAGCGAAAGTCTCCCGCACCGGTCAGTCCGTGGCAGCACATGGCAGTCAAGGAGACTGTCGCTTCCAATAACCGGCCATTGGCTTGTGGGAGATTCTGCCTCGCACCATGTTGCACCTCCCTGTCCCGGAGCCGAGACGGCGATGAGGATGTTCACCCACCACTGCTCCATTCATTGAGTCAATTCAAGTGCATTTACCTACCATGCGGAGTAGGTATTTGCGGGCATCGGGCGGCAGGCCGAACCGTACCGCAAAAGTGCTAACGCAAGCATAAGTCAGTACGTACTGCGGGCAACTGATTCCAGGACAAGCAAGTGTACGGGGGACTTGTATTTGCTCCCATGTGCAGCATGTAATACTACAACGTATACCGGTGTGCAAATACGTACATGTACTACAAGTGCTCGCAGCAGGGGGTACGGCCGGCCGCGTACGGCTGACGGCTGAGGAATGACAGGGTACGGATGCTCCGTGGTGCTTGCTGCATTCGCTTTTTGGTGGCAAGCAGACAACCACGAAGCCCCTGGCTCAACTGTCGTCGTATTTACTTGGTAGTTGGTACATGCAAGGTACTTACTTGTACATGCAAAAAGAGAAAAAATCCGACAGTGGGCCGCATGTTGGATGGATGATCAACGGTGTGCCGTGCGCGTACATGTACACCAAAGTTACTGCAAGTCGATTTGGCCACGAGCCTGTGTGCGTACCAGTAAAACACAACTCGACTCTGTACGAAAAGCACACCTACAGGGCGCCCAGTCCTGTGGACGTCGAATTGTCGACCGTTTCACTCGGACATGGGGGCCAAGGCTGGCCAAAACAAGAAAAGAACTAATTACTCCGTACATTTTGGCACCATACTCCGTACTTGCACCGCAATATCGCCGAGGGAGCAAAGGGTGATGCTTGTTTGAGCTGCAGGTCTCGCATCGGCACGTAACAACTCGAGGTACTACCCGCATGTACTTACATGGCCAGGTACGGACGACGAACCCTGCACCGCTGACCTTCATGGCAGCATCACAATAGACATGTGCACAACAGAGTGGCACCAATTGCAGTAAGCACCTGTATTTCACCTGCAAATGCCTCGCATGGATCCGCGATTCCACTACGGAGAAGGGCGCAGGGAATGAAGACAGTGTGGTTTACGGAGTAAGTAGATGTATTCCGTATACATCACATACTGCAAGTAGGTACAGTATACGCTAATCCCAAAGTTCATCGGCGCTTGAGATTTGAGCGAGGTTCCGTGCGCAGTGCCCCTTGAAGTCCCTATACTTGTATTGTACGGAGTACTCGCAGTCATAATGCACAACTTTCTGGCACCCACAGTATAGTGCTGTACAGGTACATGCTCGTCCTTTCTTGCCGAACTCGTTCACGCCAGTCCACAAGCCACTTTCGTTTCAAACCTGCCTCTCTGGCCAATGGCCTTCCGTGTTACGGCTGACTCACTGGCCCGGCACATCATCAAACAGACTAGCTGTACTCCGTAGTTGTTCGTGCAAGTACATGCAAGTACTCCGTACGGAGTACTTGTACACAGGTTCTCCGTGCTCGACACGTCCCAGAACACGAGTACAAATACATGTGCGGGAAGCTGTTTTGCGCCATTCACGCACTTGAACCGGTGCTCGCACGAGTACATGTACATGCGCGTGCAAGTGCGCCAGCAGGTAATGCCGTACGACTGCCGTTCTTGGAGGGGTGTGCAGGTACAATCCACCTCCCAGGTACGGAGAACTCCGTACGGAGTAAGTACTGGGATTGTGCATATTACTGTACGGAGTACGGAGTACATGTCGATCCATCCAAGGGTTCATGCCCCATTCCGCTCCCCGCCGTGATCGGACCATGAGCTGCGGGAGCCAAGAGATGAAACACGAACGTCGAGGAACCACAATTCGTGCCTCCTTGCTTCCGATCGAGCGCGGGTGGCACGAGGATGGATGAGCACAAGGTACACGTTCCTGTACGAGTAATACGGTGCATCCCCGTCCGTACCTTGTGCGACAAACTTCGGGCGCGCGCCCCGTCTGGTACCGTACGGCACGCACTGTGTCCATCTCGCCTTGCACCTGGCCCCTCGCGCCTCACATGTCGTCCTCCCACCTCGTTCATGCTCTCTCGTCCACCTCTTTCGTGCCCTCCATCGCGCCCTCCATCGCGACCTCCATCGCGCCCTCCATCGATCGCCTTCTTTCATTCTCCTCGTCGCCCACCGCCGCCCCTGCCTTTGACGCACTTCGTCGCCGTCTCCGCACGACACCGACCCGCCGCCGTCACGATGGCTTCCTCGGAGCAGCAGCAGCGGCAGGCGGAGCAGCAGACGGCCCAGCAAAGGCGGCTCCGCGTCGCCGTCCTCGAATGCGACGCTCCGCAACCCCAGACGCGGGCCCTGCACAAGTCGTACACCGGCGTCTTCGCCGCTCTCCTCGCCGCCGCCGCCGGGACGTCGCAACCGCGGCGGGAGCTCGAGGATCTCGTCACCCTGACCGGCTACGACATCGTCCACGAGCTGCACACCTACCCGGCCCTCGACGACATCGACGCCGTCCTGCTGACGGGCTCGCGTCACAACGCCTTTGACGAGGATCCCTGGATACGGAACCTCGTCGACTTCACCAAGCGCGCCCTCGACAGCGGCAGGGTCCGCGTCGTCGGCATCTGCTTCGGCCATCAGATCGTCGGCCGCGCCCTCGGCATGCGCGTCGGCCAGAGCGACAAGGGCTGGGAGGTGGCCGTCACCGACGTCGAGTTGACGGACAAGGGCAGGGAGATTTTCCAACTCGACAAGCTGGTAAGCCGCGCGTGTACCCTACCCTTCCATCGAGGCCTGCCTCGGCCCCGTCGGCCCCCTCCCGCCTCCGCTGACGGTCCGCCGCCAGCGTGTGCATCAGATGCACCGCGACATCGTCTTTGACTTCCCCCCCGACTCCATCCCCCTCGGCTCCAACGATTTTTGCGCCGTGCAGGGCATGTACTCCCCCGACAGGTACCTCACCGTCCAGGGCCACCCCGAGTTCACCAACGAAATCATCTCCGAGATCCTCTTCAACCGCCACACCGTCGGCATCTTCACCAAAGACGTGTACGAGGATGCCATAAGCCGCGCTTCGGTGCCGCACGACGGCGTCGCCGTCGGCAAGGCCATGCTGAATTTCATGCGGCATGGCTAGCGACGGGGCGATGCCGCGTCCGACTACGACAATACAAGAATCCCTCGGAGCCGATGCGTGTGCGCTGGACGCGGATGCCCCGAAAGAGACGGCCGCCCGCGCGCCAATCATGGGAACCAGATGCCGCCAGCATGAAGATGGGGCCCATCATTCGGCCAACATCCACCGACACCGACGTGTAAGCTTTGTACATATATGCACCGAATCATGACCATTGTACCGGAGGCACCTCTGCCCGCCATCGTCTCGGCCATCAAGAATATGCGTCAACTGCCGTGTCCACTGACGTGAGCCCGCTGCACTGCGACGCCATCCTCCCCCGCGATGCCCAGCTCCGGGCTCGTCCCGTTTCCCTCGTCGCCCACGCCGTCGAGCAAAATATCCCACCAGCTGGGGGGCGAGCTCGTGGAAGCGGCTCGACGTCTCCGGGGCCTCTCGGCAAACTCGACGTCTCGTCGGCGCCTCGCCGTCATGCCGTCGACGAGCATCTCCTCGCGCGTCCGTCCGACGTTGGCCCTCGTGATGCTCGCAGGCGAGAGGGTAAAGCGGCGAAAGAAAGGCGAGCGGAACAAAGGCGACCAGCTGTCCCGACGCGGCTGTCTCCACGGCTTCTCGACGGTGGAGAGGACGAGGACGTCGGCGACCCCTTGGGAGCAGAGACTGGCGAGGCTGGCGAGGACGAGGCCAAACGATGGCTCGGTCCCGTCTCCGTCGACGAGGTGCGCGACCAAGGGCATGAGCCAGACGACGGCGTACAGGATTGGGTAGACGAAGAGCTGCCGCAGCCGTCGGTGGACCTGCTTTCTCGTCTTGGCAATGTCTGTGGCGATGGGCGAGAGGAAGGGGATGGTGGGAACTTGCGTGCCGTGCGGTTGATGGTTCGGCGAAATGACGTGGCGAGGTGGCGTAGAAGGTCGCGTCGCCATGACCCTGGCGGTCACGGCAACAGAGCAGCAGCATCGACAGCTTTTCGCCTCCGCCTGCGCTTGCGTTTCAGGACTTTGACATGAGAATGAGTGGCCACCGACCCGCGAGATCGGCAACGTCGACGGTCTTGGATGCGAGTCCGACGTGTGGGCGTGGGAAGGGCACGAATGTGAATTCGATCCGTCGTCTCGATGGTTTGCTACCGACCCGGCCAGGTCGAAGCCTGCCTTGGGCACGTCCCACTCGACGCAGCCCTCGGGGGCGGCAGATGGGACCTGTCGTTCCGTCCTGCCGGCGGACGGTGCCGCCGCCCTCGACGGTGACTGCTCCGAGACCTCCTCGGCTGATGTCGCAACCAGGCCATGACACACCAGAGGCACCGCCGTGGGTGGGAACAAAGGGTCCCGTGGCCCAGCTTGTCCGTCGACGATCGGCAGACGGCCCGGCATCGCGGCGCCCTGCTCTCGGTACCGCCTCATGAGAAGCTTGACGTAGATGTACGTCGACAGGTACGCGGCACAAACGGTGACGAGAATCGCGTACCGAGGACCCCAGCTGAGCACTCGTCGGGGCCACCTCGGCATCGCGGGAAGGTAGCAGAACGGACCGGCCTTGGCAAAGGCAGGCTTGTTGACAAAGGCGAGCGAGGTGAGCAGCAAGGGCAGGAAGACAAAGGTGGCATAGGCGATGCGCCGGTAGGGAAAGAGGCCGTTTCTGCCGCAGAATACGAACAGGGCCGTGTGCAGGGCGACGAGGGCGACGGCCATGTCGCAGGCCTCAATGCCGAGGGTGAGGAAGAAACCCGAGAGCTGGCATATGGGTGACGCCGGGGTGACGGTTCCCCGAGAAAGCTCGACGGCAGGGAAGACGACGCAGGAGGTCGCCTTGAGAAGGTCGCTTTGGATGAGGAGAAGGATGAGGCTTGGAGACTCGTCGTCAGCGTCACGGCAACGGGTCTGACGAGACACACCCCCGGAACCTGAATGAGCAAGGCAAGGGAAGGGGGGCGGCGATGCAGATGGCGATGAGGACGGAGCTGACGTGGGAGGGAGGGTGGGGGGGGGGCACGCACTCGCGTCGAAGAGTCCGCCTCGCTCTGAAGAACCAAAATGTCGCTAGCATGGTCGAGATGATGCTAAAGGAGGCCATGACGAGGGACATGATTCTCAGTATTTGCAACTGGCTCGGCGAGAAAGCAAGGCCATCATCCGGTTGCCGTTCGCCCTTCCACGATGCTCTCCAGTCGGGCATGGCAAAGGAGCGCCGGAACGCCGGCAGGTAAGCGTTGACAGCCCAACCGCGGGCTTGCGCGCAGCTGCCGATGGCGAGCCCGAGTCAGGCACCTCAGGGTCCCGGTCATGTATCGTCGAAGCCTTTACCGTCGCCGACTGCTGTTCAGAGTCGGTCTGTCTGTCCGTGTCTCGGCCTGGCCACGCCTCCGATTGCTCACAATCTCGTGCAGAGACGTGCGTATGTTGGATGGCAATCGGGGTCGTGGTTCTTGGCTCATCGTTTGCTTCTTCCCGTTTCGACCCACAGGACGTGCCTATCTCTGCTTCCTGGCTTTGGGCGGCCAGATTCATCCGAATGTCGCTCAGATCGCATGTTGACCGGCGCGCGTTCCAGGTTTGACGGAGCCATTGTCGGAGGCATCCCTTCGAGGTGGCCTGAATTGACCACTGGCCAAAGTGCCTCAAGGTCAAGTACGGAGCACGGCTCCATCGGTTCGTCTGCTATTGTGCTTGCGGGAACGAGGGCACCTGTCTCCGGCCAGGCGATATGAAGAGTCGGCGAGTTGGAGGTGGAGATGAGGCCTGCCCCCCTACAGGCAAGATCTGCTCCTTATTACTTAAGTATGTACTACTACTACTACTACTACTACTACTACTACTACTACTACTACTACTACTACGTAAGTACTGCTGAAGGTCCCAAGGTTAGTATACAGTAATTAGGTGCAGCAAGCAAGTGCAAGTACAAGTGAGTCCAAGTACACCGCAGCGCTCTACGGTACAATTACTTGTACGTGCCCGATACTTCGTACATGTACTCCGTAGCACACCAAGTTGTGTTTTGATACGTGCCCTTGAGAAGATGAATTCTTTGCTATTACCAGTACTCCGTACGGGGTAATTACCTACCTAGTAGCGATGCATGCGCATGCCAGTAAGTACATGTGCGCACTTACTATTATACACCTCAGTTGCTTATACATCTACGTGTACAGTGTACGCCTATTACCAAGTACACTTGAGTGAACTCGTAGTACTGCTACAAGCACTGCACACAAGGACAGGTAGCCTCCAACATCACCATGTCCTATCCAAGTACAGCACAGTCCTTGAAGGAGCACATGTCGGAGTAGAAGTGATGATTGCACAGCTGCTAGCGAGGCATCGAATATGTATGAAAAAGTGCCTGCAGCTAGGCTTTATTCATGGGAGCCAAACCAGGTGTGCCGCTCAACTCCTCCGGCAACTGATCAGGATCTCGAAATCTGTCTCCTTCTCTCGGCAACGGTCGGCTGAATGAGGCCATCGTAAGGATGTTGTCCATGTGATGAAGTCCGCTGCAGGCAAAGATCGCCGCAACCGCCCCCGAAGGGCCCTCGGAGGGGGTAAAGAGAGAAAATATGCTCCATAAAATACAAATGAATTAAAGAAAAGAAAACCATCAAAATGCAGTAATGTAGATGATAGTTGCCGACATGAAGGGGTATAGCTGAAGATGAGAGCTGCGGGGGCAAGTAGCGGTGAATGCTGATGATTGCGAACCTGCCCTCCGCACCTTCCGTACCACTTCAGAAGGGATAAAAAATCTTGACTGCCCCTTTACAACTTTCTTCAGTCGACCCATCAATCAATCCGTCACCATCGACGCACTCGGCATCATAAAAACATCTCAATTCTCACCCATGGATGGCTTCTGCTGCTGCGTCGCCCCGCCTGACCTCCCTAATAACCGGGGAGGCCGACGCACACCCCCCTATTGATTTGCCAACGCCTAGGCAGCGCGTTAATTGAAAATAAATCATGCCCGACGAGGAATTGTTTGGCACTGGGGACGCCTCAAAACGAGCGTTTGAATGGCAAGACGGCCGAAAAGTCCAAGGTGCAAGTGTCGCTCGGTCCCGGCTGTTAAAGCAGGAAGGAAATACGAATACAAAAAAACAGGCTCGAGGTCTCCATCTTATTTCTAGAACGATGTGCAATATATCCGCGAGTTGCAAGTGTCGTCCTTCGAATATACCGTCTTTAGATAGTCGACTAGCAAGGCACCAACGTCTGCTCCCACGCCAGGACCACATTGCCCAAAGCAACGCGTCTCCAGCATTCTCGGGCAGATAGCACTATTCCTCGGCCGAAGAGTCCGACCGAAGAATACCAGGCCAGCTCAACCAACAGACAATTGACTACCGGAGACTATTCTGCGAGCGCCTGCAGTTACCGACGGATGGCAGGGGACTAGCGGCTTGAACGTGCTGTACGTCGGCGCAACCAACGGGCAGGCCAAAGAGTGCAATGCTACGCATCCGGAACGGTTATTTGGCCTTTGCATTCAGGCTCGAGCGTAT
The DNA here is from genome assembly GCF_001625195.1 of Drechmeria coniospora. Taxonomy (NCBI): domain Eukaryota; kingdom Fungi; phylum Ascomycota; class Sordariomycetes; order Hypocreales; family Ophiocordycipitaceae; genus Drechmeria; species Drechmeria coniospora. The sequence continues at coordinate 9,386,535 of NC_054389.1, read as the reverse complement.
ACTTTGGCCAAGGAGCTGCGGATGCAGACTCGTCAACGGCTAGCTGTTCGCACCAGAGCCTCCCTATTTGCATTAGCTCTCGCGCCATAGTTATGGAGAGTACCGAGTACCATCGGGCTGGTGAATTGCGCTCTGGGGGGACGTCTATAATATCCCCTAGGATGCCGATGTTGCTGAAGCTCGCAGACAGGATGCCCCCATTTCAAGTAATGAAGCAATCGTACAGACTGATAAGCATGCTGGCCCTGCCTACTGCACGTCAACCACCGGCGACTGTGGAAACTACCTGCAACAATTATTCACTGCGCATTCATCTCGCATGGCCGGCAAAGTCAGCCAGGTGGTCGCCTCGAAAGGGAATAATTAAAGGTCAAGATGAGCTTGGGAATCTTTGGCGTAGCCCATGCCTGGATTCCTTGTTCACGTGTTCATGGCAAAATGCCCTTCCCCCCTTGGCGATGGCTCGCTTGCCATGGCGCTGCTGGCCATTGCGTTGTGGCACTCCTCGGAGCCGAATGGGCAGGAAGGAGTTGATGGATGCCGCAGTCATCGAGGCTGGAACCGAGATCGAAAAGGTAGGGTGCCATCGATGTCGGACCGCACAACCCGGATCTTGGTCGTGCGGTTCATCCCTTCACAGAATTGTCACCCAGGTGCGACGCCATGGTCCAGGTTCTCGGCGACCGTGGTAGAGCCGACTCCAGAACCTAGCCTGGTGTAGTCCGAGCCACGAGCACAGTATTTACTTGCACAAGTTCAGTCTGCATGGTACAATACTTGCAAGTGTAGCGGCAAGCAGACCATTGGTGCGGCGAAAAACGGTGCTCTGGAGCGCATTGCTTCTTACAGTACGGAGCAAGTACAGTAAGTAATACAGTCACTCTGATCAAGTGACGATTCAGTTTCGGTAGCGCTAACATCATTCCTTACCTACCTACTAAGTAAGTACACATTGAATTGCCACCCCACAGCACTATTCACACCCACAGTGTTACAGCACACAGATTACAGTACATGTGCCGCTTTAGTAAGTAAGTACTGTACTTGAGTGCTCCGTCCAGTACTTGGATGTGCGAAGACGGTACTCCGTAAGTACACTTACAAGTATTATAGGACTTACTTGTACGGAGTACGGAATGCAGTACTCCGTACGGAGTACTTCCCCCACAACTGCTTGTAATTATTGTAAGTGGTCACTTACCGTACATGTACATGTAAGTATTGTAGGAGTAAGTACTTATACATGCACAGTAAGTATTTTCCTGCTGCGGAGCTTTTCCGTGGCCCCGTCCAATATTGCGTCCAAGACAACGAGAACTATTACTCCGTACATGCATTATTACTCCGTATACTGTACTTGCATGCTCCGAAATGCATCTATATGCCGGTAATTGTTACGTAAGGTCACACTGATCGCCAGCGATCGATTCGATGCCAGGCTAGGCCCCTGACACGAGTACCTACAGTACTTACAAGCACTTACAAGTGCAGAAGTTGCACGGATAGGAGCACATCCATGTTCAGGCACAAGTAGTTGTAATTAAGTACAGAGTTATTGCAGTACACGTACAACTACAACTACAGTATATATTGATACTTGTGCCTACAAGTACCGTAAGTGTGCGTAAGTGTAAATCTGCATTTGGGAATTTCCGTCTGGACGCCACCTAGGGCTAGGCCTACTTGTGATTCTTACGCGGGCACAAATACGTGTATGCAGTGCGTCCCAAGACATTTGCTTCAAAAGTGTACATACAAGAACGTGCATATTGAGAGAAAATGTGCTTAAAATTGCATGTACTTATTTGCATTTGCAAGAACTCGTACTCCGTACTCCGTACTTACAATCGAATCCGATTTGTGGCTCAATGTACTCCGTACAGTAATTATTGTATTCCTTACTCCGTACGGAGTACAACTTGTTCCATTTACGTACAGTGGGGGGCAAAATGTATTTGCCCCCCTTCAGGTACCATTTTCTATTAGGTTATATTGGACTAGAGGCTACCTATATAGGACTAGGAATGTGGTTTGTGGTTAGGGCCAACACTTTTTGCCACACATTGTAAGTACATGTACAGGTATGCTCCACTAGCAGCGCTACTGTTGGATCGGCCCATCTGTCATGACCCGTGGTACAAAGTGCTGTACGGTACGGAGTAACTACTTACGCATTAAATTACCGGCACTCGATCGGGAGAGAGTCCTGGGTAATATTACCTACCTAGTACTATACTGTACAACGTACAGGCAAGTAATACATTTAATGTACAGTACGGTAAGGTAAGTAAGTGCCGGGCGCCCACGTATCCTGTAAGTACTTACACGTGCGATTGCTTGTACTCGTACAAGTACTTGCAGGGACTCAATGGCAAGTACTTAAGCACTTGTACTTGTGCATATACTTGAGCGCTCCGAACATCTATAAAACTTCGCATGGAGTGCGGAGTACCTACACCTACTCCGTACAATGATGAATATAACAGTTGCAAGTAATTACACCTAGTTGTACGGAGTAAGTACATGTATTTTGATCTGCTCCGTTGTCCGCAGTTTGCTTACTGTACAACTACTCCGCACAGGTTGGTGTACTCAAGTACACCTATTTCCGTAATTGCAGCGCCTCGTTACAAGTACATGCTTGTGTCAGTCCAGATACAAAGGTAGTGCGCACATGCACTTCCAGTTACATATTAGTTGCACAAGTACAACGTACACCTAGGTATATTTACAGCTAGTCTGGAGTATTACTGGTGCTTGTGCTGCTCACGTTCAGGTACTTGTACACCTGCTTCTCCGTACTGCAAGCAAGTGTACACTAGGGTACGGCACATGTAGGCGTGTGCACGCCTTACACGTACAAGTACATGGTTGTGCATGTGCTCCGTGCATGCTCATGTACTTACTTAGTTGTACTGTAAGCACAAGCATGTACGGTGTGCTTGTAGTCCTTGCGCCAAGCACTTCTACAAGTAAGTACTTACTTACTCCGTGCTTACAGGAGTCACTTAGTACCTCTCCTACAAGTGAGTAATAATAGGTAGGTACCAATACAGTAATACTTACATGTAGGCACCTCTGCACCAGTACCTTGATAGTGTTTGTGTAAGTATGGTACATTATGCTAAGTACTCCATACTTGGCGACGTACTTGGCGACGGGGATTGGGCTGGCGGGGAGAGCTACGGTATCCACCCAAGTAGGTGCACATGTAAGTACATAATTTACACAGGCATTTGTACAAGTACTTACTGTGCAAGTACAAGGTTCTCACTCGCCTAGTTTTGCGGGTGTACAGAGTGTTCACAGTTGCGGGAGTGGCTATTGCGTACTGCGACAGTTATTACTGTCAAGGTTTATTCAGTAAAAATGCAGAATACAGAATGCATGTACGGAATACATGCAGTTGTAGACCATTCGCTGAACGGGTCAAGTGGTGGCAAGTATTCGAACTTATTGTACTGTACGTACTTGTGACTATTCATCGTTGGGTCTGGAGAGTGGACAGTTTTGCGGTTAGTTGATGTTCAAGTGCAAAGTACTTATCTAGTACTTTCGTACACTATGAACCGTTACAAGTACGGAGTACAGGCAGTAAATATTAGTACATACATTACACCGTCCTACAAGTAAATGTAAGTGCGCTTGGTGAAATATTATTACCGGAATCACCGCACATGTACTTACTCCGTACGGAGTACTTACGCGCCGTAATACCCATTCTTAGTGCACAGGCATGTGAGTACCTAGGTAGGTACTTGAATGGACACCTATAAGCAAGGACTAATTCCTCACAAGTTCGGAGTACCTAAGGATACAGTAATACGGAGCATTAATACTCCACCTCTGCACCTGGCCCACTGCAACATCGCGCTGTGCTCCCAGTGGATTTGAACCCCTACTGTAGATTGTAAGTACAACAACTTACCGTACTTGTACTTACGTTGTACATGTACTTACGTGAATAAATCGATTGGAGTGCTCAGTGCTCATTCATGCTGGAAAAAGGATGCCCAATATCCTGGCGGCGCATTTGCATACACTACCTCACACGGGTGCGTGGCAGTTCCGCCTGACTTCGTACGTACTTCCGCTCTGCAGAGCAGGAGAATGAAGGGACAAAGGGGCGAATAATGAACCGCAAGCGTCGAGGAATATAAAAAGCCTGCCTCAACCTGTCGAGTGCGTGGTTAGCTTGATCCGCTCAATCGTCACTCTCGCCGTTTTCGTCACTCGTCTCTCGCGCGTTTCCCCCTGCTCCGGACCGGAGGCAAGCCGGGCCGACCGTTCATCCCGTGCCGCGCAAGCCTCAAGCGCCCACCATGCCTACCCATCCGTCCTTTCTCATTCTCCTACTACTTCAATGGATGCAGTATGCTCTGGCCGCTCCGCCCAACAAGCAAGGGGCGGCCGGTGAACTCATCGCCCTCACTCCGGTACCTCTGACCAAAGCTGCCTCTCCACCGCCGACCAAACAAGGCGGCAAGCCTTCCATCCTTCATGAACCCCGACCTCCTATCCAGAGCGTCTGGCTCGTCGTGCCGCAGACCATGGCGCAGGTGCAGCAGGATGGCGGCATCCACCCGCAAGGCACCACGGGGACGAGCGTTTATCAGCACGTTAAAGGCGCTAGAGATAGCATCTACGTTACCGTGTACGAAACCGAGGAGGCTGCCCTGGCCGCGTTTGACGGCAGTGCCGAAGGAACTCTCGTCAACATTAACGCGCTGGAAAACACCATCCCCGTGGCCGAAACACTAAACTGGCTTCCGATTGCGAAGTTGAACCAGTACGTTTCCATCGGAGGCATCAGGCTGGCGCAAATCATATCGTCGGTCGACCTGGTCCACGGACAAATCCCGTCAGCCGGCAAACGGGTGGATGTGCCAAATGCGCAATACAGGCGAATGCTTTTCAGTAGCGAGGTATCCGGAAACGGATGCCCGCAGCTGGCAGGTTTGCCGACGAACCATCCCGCCATCGGCCAAGCGCCGTTCAGCAACTTTGATCAGACAAAGAGCGACATGTACGTGGACGAGTACATGAAGGTGCACGGTAAAACGGTGCAGTACCGCGGAAAATTCCCGCTGATCATACCGCCCTCCGAGATCGACGTGGCCTATGCCAAGATTAGCAAGGCCGGGGTGGAAATCAAGAGTGCCGAGACAGCGGCGAAGGAAGCCAAGCAAGCCGGCGACTCGGACATGGCCAACAATGCATTGGCAAAGGCGCAGGCGGGAAGCTTCAAGATCCGAAGCGAGCTACGAAAGCAAGCGAACATTATTTTCGATTCCATGTACCTCAACCGCCCTCTGTTCGACAAGTCGTGGAAGGAGGCTGTCGACTATTTTCTGACGGCCGAAGGTGTCCATTCCATTGCGTGGGAGACGTCTGTCGCGAATCTCCAGAAGCGCGTCGTTCTCGGCAAGGACAAGGCGGACGGCGGCACGTTGGAGGTGAAGAAAGCATCCGCGTTGGAGATGAAGGCGGCCGTCGACGAGGCCAAGACATATGCGGCAAGGATGCACGCGAGGCATCTCCAAACGGAGAATCGAATATCGGAGCTTGACGCGGCGAAAAGCCAGGCAAAACTTGACCCTGCCGCCAACGTCATGGCCGGAACTCTCTGGCTAGGATACTTTCGGGAGTCGAAGCCCGAAGCCATCTATCGGGAACGTGACCTGCGCAGGAAGATATCGACGCTTCAGCTCACCTCTCACGGCCTCCTCTTGGGCATGTGTGAATCGGCAGAGAACTACCTGAAGCAGCTGAACAAAGAGATTGAGCGGGAAGAAGGAAAGGAGGGCGGCAAGGAGACGAAGCAAGGACCAGAGACGGTCGTTGACGCACAGAAAGCAGCAAAGGCCCAGAAGGCGATGCAAGAGGCACAGAAAATCCAAGATGGCCAAGAAGAGGGCTCTTGGATTGGCGTCACACTTAAAGCAGTAGGAGTGGCAGTGGGCGTTGTTGCTGCCGCCGATGTTGCCACGGCCGGAACATCCTACCTCGCGGGCGGCCCGGCGGCAGGCGTATTTGTCAACTTTGGCTTTCAGGCATCTCCTGTTCCTACCAGCGAGGAAGTTTTCGCATATGGCATCTCCAGACTGTCACAGGCTCGGTCGCAGCAAGTCGCCATCAGCGACACAGAGCGCCTCATCGAACCTGATATCGAGGAAGCGGTATCCCGAGCGGCACAACGATTCGGCAAGAAAAAGACAAAAGTGAAGGCCGCCGGCGGGTTGGCGCCGTCGAAGCGCCGTCGACGACGAGCGGAGGGCAATGAGAGGCGGAACAATGATCAAATCGAGGATCGAGAGCCGGAGGAAATGCTCGAGGCGAAAGTTCGCATAGGTGGCCGAATTGTGAAAAGGGCTGTGGTGGCCGGCATCCAAGAAGCTCTCAAGAAAATGGACCTTTGAAATCGAACGGCAATACTAATACGGAGTACATTTGCGGAGTACGGACACGGTTGCTTGATGTTCAAGTACAGAGCATTACAATGAAGTACAATACATGTGCAAGTACAGTACTTACTTACTTATGCAATCAACCATTGCAAAAAGGTATCATCCATACTTGTGCATAGATAAGTGCAGCAATACTTGGACTCTGCCGTGGACGTCTTTTTCGGCACTTTAATCCACTTGGGCATCTGGCTGTCCTTACTGTGTAAAGGAAGTAAGTACAGTAATTACATGAGATTTTTACGGGGCACTCCGTACTTGTACTTACTGTAAGTACATAATACTTACAGTACTTTGTACGGCAGTAATACCGTGCGTCCCCAACAAGCACACCTACTTGTACCACACCTACGTGTACCACACCTACGTGTACCACACCTACGTGTACCACACCAACTACTCCGTACATGTATTGGGCATATGGCTATTCTTTTCTCTGCATTACGGAGCGCCAGTGCATGCAATGTAAGCATGTCGCGCCAGCGTGCCTGTGGCGGGGTTATCGTCGTCCGGGAGTTACCTACTTAACGGTGTCCACTTTCTCGCCTTCTTGAGCGGGCGCTGTTGACACCAAAGTACTGCAAGTACTCCGTACAGGTAATAATATTAATAGTGGTCAACAACAACACAACAAAGAACACCAACATGCCGATATCTGGCCCGCCTGGCGATGGTTGATTCGCTGGTGAAGTCTATCGAGCGGATCCTCTGCAAATACGGAGTACTTGGACGTGTATTGATTCGGAGTCAAGCAAGTGTACATGTGTGGAGTAATTGAAGTACACCTACGGAGCATTACTCGACTTGGACCAAAAGTGGTCTCAGTATATTAATAATAATATTCTTCCGTAGCTCGTACACATATTACTTGTACACTACACCTTCATGTCCGACGAGTAATTTTAGGTGTACGGAGCCGCTGTGCTCTACCTCGCTAGCCAGTGGTGCAGCCCAGGATGCACTCTGTAGGTGTCCAGTACAGCTGCTAGCGAGGTACCTTGCGTAAGCGAGCAGTACGTATGTACAGTTGAACTCGCTTGCGCTGCATCTCGTTTTATAGCGCTCGTGTCCTCGACGGTTAGCGACTCGTCCGCGCTTACACATCCTTCCGGCATTACGCAGTACTGTACGGGGTACAAAGAGGTTGATGCAGACACGAAGTATGGATTTCAAGCGCTGCAAGTACCCGCACATGTGCGGAGGAATATACTACAAGAAATGTCAGCAGAGAGCTACTTGTAGGTGTTCGGAGCACGGAGTGCGTTACGAGCCAGGAGTGGCTGTAGTACCAAAGTCATGCTCGTACCGTCCATGTATTCGTGTACCACGCTGCTGTACTGTCCTTCTCTGCCAATGGCAGAACGGACGCGGTAGGGTTGAGGTTGTACTGTCAGAAAACCAGTCCAGTTGTACGAAGAAACTGCCATCTGATACTTACTGTGGTATATACTTTGACGTACGGAGCACTGAAAGGATAATTGCCACCACTAGTGCACTTACGTACATGTAAGTAAATGTACAGAAAGTACAGTACGATCTATACACACCACCTAAATACTTACTTACTTGTACATGCTGTAATACTGTATGCCGTGGTTAGTATTGGGAAAATATTCTCCACCCAACCGACATGACGATTCATTTGCTTCATATTATTACAGAGTTCTGCCTTACCGTACATCAAGTTACATGTCAGTACTCCGTACGTGCTCCGTAATGCTAGCATGCTTTTACAATATCGTATTATGTCGCGCCAACGGGCCTGTACCGGGGTTAAAGTCCGGGTAGTTTGTTATACCTTGAAATTTAAGTACTTGTATTCCAGCTAAAATGGAGCAGCAACTATCAAGTAAGTGGTCTTTTTGGCCTGCATCGGGTACTTATCGCTGCAAGTACTCTTAGGTGTAGGTAAGTAATAGATGTGCTTGCGCCCTAGTTCGTACCGAATTAGGACCTCGTTTGGTGGAGCTCTTCATATTGAACGGATGATGAATACCGCATACATAAAGGATGCCTCCTCGACCAGTGTTGAGCGCGCCGCCCGAACCCTGCCCGCTCAATCTTCCCTCCTGCCACCGTTGCGGCCAATCTTGTCTCCCATCATTTCCATCCGAACACAAAGCAGGCCGGGCCGATCATCAACTCTGTACTCTGCAAGCTTCGAGCGCCCACCATGTACGCCCACGCATCCTTCCATCTCTACTCCTCCTATTCTTTCAATGGATCAATCTTGCTGCGGCCGCTCCGCCTAAAAAGCAGCCTACGTCCAATCTTCCCACCAAACTTGCTCTTCCCGCCATCTCCCGAACTTGCTCCCCCGCTTTCTGCCAGGGCTCCTCCTGAAATAGATAACTTGCGTGACAGCCCAGACCTTTGGCTCGTTGTTCCCCAGACCATGGATATGATTCATTCCCAAGGGGGTATTCTACCTCGGGACACAACAGAAACAAGCTTTTATGAACATGTACATGGAAATATAAATAGCGTCTATGTTACGGCTTATGATTCGATTATTGACGCCCAGAATGCATATACTAGTGCAGTAGGAGATGGTATTGCAGGAACCTTACTCTGCATTCACTATGCGGAAAATGCCATCGAACAATTAGGTTCGATTCCTTTACCTGAAAATTTATCCGAGTTTAATGAGGGTAAGTTTGTTATGCTCGGAGGCGCCTGGGACGCACAGATAGAAAAATCAGCACAGATAGAGAGCGGAGTTCCTCGTAGAGAAGACAACATCGCATTTAACGATAATAAGAACTACAATTAGGGTTACCGCCAACATTACGCCAGTATAGCGCGTCCGCGCCTAGCGGGTCTTCCACCTAACCATCCAGCATTAGCCAATACCAAGAAAAGGTTTTCTAATTCAAAAGAGTGCAATAAAGAGGCTCGTGCGTTTATTAATACAATTTCAGACTATGTTGGGTGGCGGAAAGAATGGCCGTTAGTTCTAGTACCTAGAGAAGCTAATACTGCGACAAATGCCGTTGTTACGGCCCGAGACATTACAAGCGTTGCAAGAAAGGCCGCAGTTGAAGCTGAAAGAGTAGGCGACTTGGTAGCAGCTCGTAGAGCGTTAACAATAGCTCAGAATGCGTTATCCACTATTAACTCACAGGTAACCAAGATAGGCATTATTACCCGGTATTTGGGCTCTCTCCCGCGTTCCAAGTTCGATTTGCCATAGTCGCATCTCATCCACTGTTCGAAGGTTGTAGCTGCTATCGAAACGATAGCAATTTCACTTGAGGCTACCCAACTTAACCAGAAGGTTATCGCCCGTTGCAGAAACTTGGCAGCAACCGTTGGATAGTACAGTTGTAAAAGAGATGAAGGATAATATTGCTCGAATAGAAGATATTTCAAAAGAGATGCAAGCAAAACTTGAAGCAAAGGAAGAACAACGATCGGTAATAGACGAGGCAAAATAAATAGGGAAATATTCAAAGCAGTTTCGGGCCATAAAACCGGACATCTGGCTGGGAGAAGAACAGGAGAAGAAGAGTGAAGCAATCGAACGGGACATACACTTACTTAACGAGTAAATAATTCTCCAAACGCGCTATCACAAGGACCTTGTCGAATTAGTACATTCTGCTAATGATGCTATGTTTGACCTGGAGGAGAATAACGGCCAAAGGGCAAAATCAGAGCAGAACACGTAAAGAGACGATAGACAGTAAGAATGCACAACAGGAAATAGGTCAAATACTAAAGGATATGTCGGACGCAGCAAAAAGAAAGAAAGCTGCGATAGAGCAGGCAAGGATAATCGAGGACAATTCCAAACTCACCCCTGGGTTAAGGAGGGCACTGTCAAGAGTGACGAATTGGGTAGCTGAGAAGTAGGATAACGTTGATACAGTGACCGCCATAGTCGGTGCCGGGACAGTAGCTACCGCTGTCGGTGTCGGTGGCAAAGTCGCTATAAGCAAGGCTGCTGCTGGTACCGTTAAGGCGGGTGCAGGTGCGGGGGGTTCGACGTCCAGGCTCGGAAGTGCTGCAGCCAAGAATATTCAACTCGCCGATAGCAGAACGTTCGGTAATACAGCCAAGTCTAACGGCAAGGACACGAGCCAGGCAACTAACAACAAGGAAACGAGCCAGACAACTAACGGCAAGGACACGAACCAGGCAACTAACGGCAAGGACGCAAGCCAGGCAACTACAAGTTCTCAGGAAGTCGATATCAGTGATTCGCAGCTCCTGCTCCCCGGTCTGGTCGAAGAGCGGGTCGGAGCTCGGCCGATTTATAATGTACTTCTCGAGCAACTACAAAAACTACCTCCATTTTCGTGGCCTTTCTGAAGAACGCAACCCTTTCTTTTTTACGCCAGCCGTCTGCTCGATCTTCCAGGGAATGGATCTGCTTCAGGCGACAGCATTTTCGCACATTGTCACTTCCCTTTTCTTCTCTTTTCATATCTCTTGTCGTTCTTCCCATCCACGTCTGCGACGCCGCGGCTCGGAGTGGTCGAAGAGTCAAAGTCAGTCAGGCAAGCCATCATCGTCTTCCACAAATACCGCATGTACGTTAACAAATCGCGCCAATGCGCCCCCCAGGTAAGGGGTTCTTGCTGTGGTCGGAATAAACACACTATACCCTCAATTCTCCCCAAGAATGCCTTGTAGCAAGTCGAAGGCTAGCCCAGAGAATCAAGAATAAGCCGCCGGGCAACAAATACGAAAAGTTAGCAGAGAAGCGTCGACGCAGCGTCGACGGGCAGTACAATGGTCACGTCGATAACCAAGAGTTGCAAATTTTGTTTTATCAAGATGCGGCTTCTGTGTTTACACGAGCCGTAACAAGGGCCATATTAGTCGGCTTACAACGTACTTTGGAGACCATGGAACTCGCTGATACTGCTACAAATTAGAGAACATATTAGCAGATCTCACGTCTAGTAAATGGTCTTTTCCTTGCAGCATATCAGGGCTTCTATATGCATAATACTACGACTGGGTAGATGAATTTCACAGATACAATTGACACGTAAACCGTGCACACTTAGTAGTTACATGTGCAGTACTTGCGGAACGACTTTCAAGTATTAACGCTCCACATACAATACAGTGAACGCGTATTTGCATGTGCTTCCTCGTACAACCCTACCAGTAGTGACACTCAGTACCAAAGTTATCCCCGCAGTGTCTATGCATTCGTATACTACGCTGCCCTGCTGCTCTTTGCTGAACAATAGCAGAGCGGATGCCACTACTAGGATTGCACTTTATCAATACTACTGTACTTGTATCCGGCACCTGATATCCGGTACTATACATGTACAAATAACTACCTGGATTATGGTAGTTTTATATCGGGACATACTCTCTACTCGACCGTCCGGACAAAATTTCATCCTGTAGCTTGAGAGACAGAGTGGGAAGAATCGAACGAAGAGACAGCAATAGTAGGAACATATGTAGATAAAAATAAAGTACACATTCGTTAGTTATAGAATCAAAGAGTGTTGTATTGTCTTCAATCATTGGCATATTAAATAGTAGTGTTGTTTCAATATACCAAAACGAAAATTCCAACCAGCGTGAACAACTAACGAATCACTCGTCCGAGCTGAATTGGCATGCACCGTCGTTCTGTACCCCATCTCTTGGGCTGTGCGTGACCTTGGGGTCGTGATCATCCTACTTAACAAAGACACAGTGCGTTATGCGCGGAGTACATAGCAAACCCACTACTTGACCGAAGAGACCTTGGCAGTATACCAGAGTAAACCAACCATCAGGTGCGCCGTCGGTTGAGTATATAGTGTTGAGTAAGCCCACTACATGAATTAGGTGAGGTTGTCCTTAATAACATACAAGTAGGTTAAATTCTTTCGACACAGCATACCGTACTAGAATGTAGAGTATCTCTATGGTATATAGTACATGTATAGCCTTGCTATTAGTTGTACTTAAGTCAGACCCCCCCAAGTTCGGCCACCTTTTTTTCCACCATATAACTATCTACCTACAGTACTATTAACGCGACTTTTCGCGTAATTAAAATAATTTTTATAAAATAAGCTATTATTCGATTCCTCAATGGCTAGGCAAGCTACCTATACCGAAGAAATAATTCAGTTAGCTATATCTACTATTAAAAACGGCCTATTGCAGCACCAAGCCTGCCGATAGTATGGAATTCCACGCTCTACACTTCAAGACCGACTACAAGGCAGCCTTCTGATAAAGACTGCAAAGGAGCCAACCTAGAGACTCTCAAATAATCAAGAAATACTCCTTTGCAATTGACTCCTTATTCAAGGCACGTTAGGGCTACTGCCATTAAGTACATCAGCAATTAAAGGTCTTTGCTACCCGGATTCTTATTGCAGGGGGGGGGACCTTCAACCTCTCGGGAAAAACTGGATTAATGGCTTCTTACGCCATAATCCAGAAGTCAGTACTATACGAGGCAAGTCTATCGATTCATGCCGTTTAAACGGTGCCTCTGTGTGCCGTATCTGTTACGGTATCGGGCTAAGCCCGACTGTATATTATCAGATGAGTGTGGGGACAACAGACCACCCAAGGGGCGCACACAGAAAAGGAAGCAAGCCCTAATCAACAAACAGTCCTTTACTCCTTAAATCTTTTAATATACTTCATTGAGACTCCTAGAGCAGCTGCCTAGTGACTCCGTAACAGTAAGAATAAATATTCAATCTAGTACCAATTGCAGCCGAGACTTCTAGTCGTGGATTTGAGGACCTTTGCATTGAATGGCAGCTTGAATAGATACTATAGATATTTATTTTAATTTTTTATAGCAGTAATGCCTTGTTTTTTTTTAGCTTTTACAATAGTCTGTTTCTTGTAAATTAGTGGCCGGACTTGGGGGGGTCTGACTTATATATCTTAGCTTATTTAGACATTTCCTTTTCTGAATGTCGTTCAACCAATGGAATACTCTCTGATTGTACTAATTAGCGTGCGCCTGCTTGTCGCATTACGTATCCGCCCATTACACGGTATCAGGCGTATGTACGGAGCACGGAGTACGGACTACACCGAAGTAAAATTGCAGCATGTACGGAGTACTTACGTAACTATGACAAGTATTTACTCAGGTAGGTAGAAGTAGGGTAGAAGTAAGTAAGTGCACGACAAGAGAAATTCTTTAGCTAGCAATATCCGTACTACAGTGGAGTGGCAAAAGTGTCGATTCAGTTTGTAGTAGTAGCGGTGCCAGAATTGAATTGTCACTTTTGTCTACTGTAGTGTAGTGACTCTACCATGTGGTATGATTGATAAGCATTATAAGTACTAAAGCAGTTCGTCGTGCATCATACTCTCTAGATGTACTATTATATTTGAATTGTACGTAATCGGTATGAAGACGAAATACTTGTACTTGTATTTTACAAGTATTATGGCCGAAAAGGATCCGCAACTGGCCTACCAGATTGCACTTAATATCCACGAGCATTGCTGTCGAAGCACGTCAAACTTGGCACACTTAGTTGCTGAACTCCAAGTACTGTACTTGCGAGCAGTGCTTGTATAGGTGTACAAGTAAGAACTTTATATGCTTATACCTAGGCAAGTACAAGTAAGTATACGTACCGATGCAATTACAGTAGACCCCGCTTGAGGGAGCTCGACAAATGCATGAATGAATGGTGAGGTGAATATCGGATACAAATCGGATGCCTCGACTGGTTTCAAACGCGCCGCCCAGCGTAACCGCCCCAGTCTTCCCTCTCGCCAACGTTACAGCCCTTTTCCTTCTTCGTCTCCATCCGCGCCCGAGGCAGCCAGCAAGGCCGGTCTTCAACCCTGAGCGAGACAAGTCTCGAGCGTCCACCATAAATACCTACGCGTCTCTCCTTTCGCTCCTGATCCTCCAATGGACCAGGCTCGCTTTGGCCGCTCCGTCTCATGGGCTGGATAATATACTCCCGCCAATCTCAAGCGTGTGGCTCGTTGTTCCCGAGACCATGGATGAGATTCATGCCCAAGGGGGTGTTCTACCTCGGGGGCAGACAGAAACAAGCATTTTTGAACATATGCAAGGAAATCAAAGTAGCGTCTATGTTACGGCTTATACAAACATGGAAGATACTCATATGGCATACGGCAACGGCGCAGGAACCCTCTTCCGAATCTACGCAACGGAAAATATTATCGAATTAACTGGGTCGCTTCCTGCAACTGAAGTTTTGCGCCAGGAAATACGATTGTTTCTAATGCTCGGGGGCGCCTGGGACGCCCAGATAATTGAATCCGCCACACTAGCTGGTGGTAAAAACATTAATTTCGAAGAGAAAATAGATTTCGTCCCTATCAAAAACTTCGACCCGAATTATTATCAACACGACATGAGTGTCGCGCGTCCGCGGCTAGCCGGTCTTCCACTCAACGATCCAGCATTGGCCAACGGCGAATCCAGGATGTTCTCCAATGTTTTAGAGTGCGACAAGGAGGCTCGTGCCTACATTGACAGCATTGCCGAATATATCGGGTGGGTGAAAACATGGCCGTTAGTTGTACGCCCTGCGGAAGCCGCCATTGCAGCTCGAGCCGTCGCTACGGCCCGCAATATTATCAGTGACGCTAGAAAGGCTGCATTGGAGGCTGAGAAAGTGGGCGACTTGGTAGCAGCAAGTGAAGCGTTAACAATGGCTTAGAACGAGTTACTTACCATCAAATCACAGGTAGCCAAGATCGGCCATATTGTCCGATATTCCGGCTCCCTTCCCCATTCTGCGTTCGATCCGTCGTGGATGCATCTTGTCCACTGTTCGAAGGATGTTGCTGCTATCGAAGCGATCACCTTATCGCTCGAGGCTAGCCAACTCTAGCAGTAAGTATTTGCCCATTACAAAAAGGCAGCAGAAAGCGATCCATTAGACAGCAAGCTTATAAAACAATGAAAGGATGCTGCTTCTCGGGTAGAAGATATAGCAAAAAGGATACTTACAAGGCTAAAAGCCAATAAAAGCCGACGATCGGAATTGGAAGAGGCAAAACAAATAGGTGTAACGTTACATTAGTTTCAGGCCGTCAAACCCGACATCTGGCTAGGAAAACGACAGGAGAACAAAAAAGAAGCAATTGAACGGGACAATTACCTGCTTAACGAGCTAACTATTCTCCAAACGCGCTATTACAAGGACCTTACTGAAATATTCCATGCTACTACTAATGCAGTACTTGACTTGGAATCGAAAAGGACAGCAGAAAGCAAGAAAGCGGAACAAGGACTAGATGAAGCACTAAAGCAAGCGTCGGACGCAGCAAAGAAAAAGAGTATTGCAATGGAGCAGGCTGCAAACTTTATTTGATCAAGATGCGGCTTCTATAGTTATACGAGCCGTAACAAGGGCCGTGTTGGTTGCCTTACAACATACTTAGGGGACAATGGAACTCGATGATACGGCTACAATCTAGAGTAATTGATGGGAGATTTTACTTCCAGCAAATGGTCTGTATCATTTCGGCATTCCAGGCCATCCATATGCATGAATACTACGACCGGGTGGATGGATTCACAGATACATTAGACACGCCAACGTTGTAAAACTACACCTAGTAGGCTATATATAAAGGACTACAGTATGGCTTGCAAGAATTTACTCTATATATACATACATGTATAGTGCTCGCATATGTGCATGTGCTTCCCCGTAAATCCAAGCAGTGGGAAGTGTATCGCACGGACCAGGGAATCAATCAAGCTGTTAGTACTCCGTACCAGCAGAAGGGGCGCCAGTTAGTGCCTGGGCAAGAAGTACAAATTGGCAGGAAGACAAATTGTAACGTGCGCATGCAATGAATGGTATACAGTTGCAATAAAGCTGAGCGATTTTCTATGTAAGAGAGTGCCGAATGGGAAGGACTATATGTTCCCAATAGGTAGTACCTCGATTGGTAGAGAACGTTGAGATTCGTCGGCAATTCCGAACAATCCATTATCCTACATTCGAAAACTCTGAATGATCTGTTGGTCCGTACTCCGTTCAGTCAATGCATCTATACAGTCAGGGGGTCTGTACTGCTGGTTGATATATGCAACCAGTTGATAGTGCAATAAATTAACGGTATAATGCCTATTCAATTGTCTCTGCAATCGACCTGACACGAGTTATACATCGGTAGTAGAGTGGCCGGTAATATATACTACCAATGCGGTGACTGCTAATAGCAGTGTGGGCTTGTTCCCAATTGACGGTACGATCGACTACTTGGTCGAGGGTATAGTATTAATTCGTCCCCTAATCCAATGGTGTCTCGGTTATTGTCCCAAGTTGCAATGATCCAATTCGGTGTCTTCTTGTATATTATTTCTCATAGCTTAGTTCAGCAAGCTAAGTATTAATGATATATGCAACTACAGTTAGCTATTCCTGCCCCTATTACTTGGTAGGTGATGTATAATTGCCTTTACTGCCTGGGCTACCTGCGCTGCCTTTTGACAGGGATCAGATTGTCAAATCGAATCATCAACCGTCCCAAAATCGAGTTACCTTATCTATGGCATAGAGTGCATGTACAGCTGTATGGCCTAGGAGTGAAATGAAAGTGTGTGGTATTGTCCCCGACATATGGAATGTATAAATAGTAGTACTATTCAGACAAGACAAGGAAGAGTCTACTCAGCGAAAACAATACATGTAGATCATTGAATTGCTCAGATCATTCAGGTCGCTCATCCTAGCTGAATTCGTAGGTATAAAGTGACTGTACTCTATGTCCCAGGAAGTCTAAGACTTCGGGGTGGTGATCCTGCTACTTGACACAGTGCGTTACGTATGAAGTGCTAGGCACACCTACTGCTTAACCGAAGAGACTTTGTCAGTACACCGGTGCCTTGTACCGTAAAGTGCACTGCGTGGCAGTATACCGACCACCAGGTGCGCCGCCGTCGGGTATGTATGCGGTCTTGTGTAAACCCACCACGTGACGTAGGCAAGGTAGCTACCTAGCACGAATGGGCTGCTCCTAGTAGTATAAACTCGTTCGATACACAGTACTGTATATTGTAGGACACCTATATGGTACAAAGAACTTGTAGTATCGTTGCTAGTATAAATATAAGCTTAATGGAGTAATTCCTACTACGAAAAGCATTCTACCAACTCCGTATGTTGTACCTGTACTAGCATGGGGCTTACTTGAATATTACGTATCCGCCCAGTTCATGGTATTAGACGTGACTAAGGTAAGTATTCTACTGCATTTGACTTTTGCAAGACCTTGTAGTTATCCAGATAGGCATAATCATAAGTACAGTACATATTAAAATACAAGTCGAGTAGGTAGACGACACAGGTAATTCTTTGACAAGGATTATGAGCATGTCTGGTACGAAGTAGTTCGCCTCAATCGTGCATTACGGTCTCTACTGCGTACTCAAATTTGACTTGTACGTAATCGTTTTGAACAATCGAAACATTTTACAATTATCCAGGCCGAAAAGCTTCCGCAACTTGTGCAAGGTACTTACTTCTGCATCTGATGCTTCCTGCTGATACTTACAGTACTGTAGATGCGCTTGCACTCAAGTACACGTACATTTCTCGCGTCGCATGCCAGTAACAGGTATCCTGCGCTCCATCTCACGCTCAGGCGTGTGTTGGGCAGGCAAAGGGGATAGAGCTGGTGCGATGGAGGTTTGCACTTGGCTCGATGGCTTGCACCTACTTACTGTAAGTACACGTACCGAAGTGGGACACCATTTGATGGAGCTCAACGGATGAATGGACTATGAATAATTACAATATTACAAGTACTGGATACAAATAAGACGTTTCGACCAGTTTTGATCGCACTGCCAACAAGCCCGCCCGAACTTTCATATTGCCAACGTTGCAGCCGCCCTCAATCCGCACTATCGTCATCTGCAACCGAGACAGGCGGACCAGGCTGATCATCCAGCTTGTACTACGCAGTCCTCAAGCTCCTACAATGTATTCCCAAGCGTCCTACCTTCTTCTCCTATTATATGGATGCACCAATCTTGCTATGGCGGTTCCGCCAAAAAGGAAGGATGTTGTTGATCTTCCCGTTGAAGTTGGCTCCCCGCCTTCTCCCGAATATGCCCTCATGCTTCCCGGAAATCAAAACTTCAGGCGCCTTTTCGAACATGATCCCCCTCAATACAGTCAAGACCTTTGGCTCGTTGTTCCTCAAACTATGGATGTAATTCATACCCAGGGAGGTGTTCTACCTCAAGGCACAACGGAAACAAGCATTTATCAACATATGCATGGAAATACAAATAGCGTCTATGTTACGGCATATGAATCTATCCATGCGGCTCGAATGGCATACGCTAGCGTTGCAGGAACTGGCGTTGCAGGAACTCTACTCTGCATCAATCAAGCGGAAAATACCATCGAACTAGCAGGATCGCTTCCTCCTGAAGAATTGCGGGATAACATACGGCGGGTTGTTATGCTCGGAGGCGTCTGGGATACGCGAATACAGAAATCCGCGCAAATACAGACTGGAGATCCTCGTCCAGATAGTGAAATAAAATTCGTCAAAAATAAGAACTACGACTCGCACTACTACAAAAATCAACATCAACGCTACTACAGTACCGCGCGTCCGCGCCTAGCCGGTCTTCCACTCAACCATCCAGAATTTGCCAACGTTCAATCCGGGTTCTCTAATGAATTAGAGTGCGATAAAGAGGCTCGTGCGTTTATGGATATAATCGCAGAAGCTGTCGGGTGGCGGAAGGAGTGGCCGTTGGTTCTGCCCCCTGGGGAAGCTGCTGTTGCTACCGAAGCTATCAATCGTGCCAGTAATCTGGTAACCACCTGCAAAAAATGGACATTATGGGCTGAAGGAGAAGAAAACTTGGCAATAATCCGCGGAACATTATCAGAAGCTAACTATCATTTGTCCACCATCAGCTCCAATGTAGCCAAGCTTGGCCAAATTATCCGACATTCTGGTTCTCTCCCTCGTTCTACATTCAATTCACCGTGGTGGCATTTTATCCACTCTTCAAAGGATGTCGCTGATATCCAAGCGAAAGCTTTCTTGGTCGAGGCTGCCCAGCTTAACCAGAAAATTTCAACCTATTGCAGGAATATAGCAACAAGCGACCCATTGGATAGTACGCTTATAAAAGAGTTAAAGGATACTGCTGCTCGAATAGAAGATATAGAGAAAAGGATGCGAATAAAGCTAAAAGCGAACGAAAAGCGACGATCGGAAATTATCGAGGCCAAAAAGGCAGGGGTAGGATCAACACAATTTCTGGATATAAAACCCAACGTCTGGCTAGGAATACGATATGAGAAAAAGAGTGAAGCAATCGAACGGGACATACACTTACTAGACGAATTAATACTCCTCCAGACGCCCTATTACAAGGACCTTATAGGTATAGTTAGTTCTGCTAATAAAGCTGTGTTTGAGCTAGAGGCGAAGAACCAGGAAAGGACAAAAATGAAGCAGAAAACGAAGGATATAATAGAAAACGAGAAAGCAGAAGCAGAAGAGGAAATAGGAACCATCCTAAAGGACGTATTAGAGGCTGAAAAGAGAAAGAATACTGCATTAGAGCAGGCACAAATAATCAAGGACAACCCAAACCTCAGCACTTGGTTTAGGGAAACTCTTTCGAATTTAGGAAAATGGGTATCTAACAAGCTAGGTGATGCAGATACAGCGATTGCATTGGCCGGTACAGCGACAGCAGGTGCCGGTGTTGGTGGTAAGGTTGCTGCAGGTGCCCTAAAGGCTAGTGCAGGCGTGGGAAGTTCGACATCCAGGCTTGGAAGCACTGCAGCCAAGAATATTAAAACCATGGAGAATGTGGAAATAGGCAATACAGCTAAGGCCAAGGGCAATAGCCAGGTAACTGCCGAATCCGAGCAAGTCAATATTGGTAATTTGGAGAGCTTGCTTGATAGTTCGGCCGTCAATAGTCCGGTCGGAAATACTCCAGTCGGTGGTTTGTTCAATGATGTATTCGAGACGATCGAAGCTGGGCCGATATCCGACGCGCTCCTCGAGCAACTGCAAAACCTACCAGTGGCAAGTGGAAACCCAGCGCTACAGGCGGAAAGTTCAAGCCTAGCCCAGTCGATGTCAGGAAGCCTAGCCAATGCGGCGCGGGGAGGAGGAAGGACCCTGGTGCAGACGGCCAGGGCTACGCCGTCGAAGATCAAAGCTAAACTGCCTGGCAACAAATACGAACGGTTAGCTGAGAAGCGTCGACGTAGCATCGTCAGGCGGGACAATGGTCAAACTGGCAATCAAGAGTTGCAAAATATGCTTGATCATGATTCGGCTGCTCTAGCTATACGAGCCGTAACAAGGGCCATGTTGGTCGGCATTCAACTTGCTTCGGAGAAAATGGGATCAACTGTTTCTTCAACTGCAAACTAGGCAAACTACGGGAGAAATCACCTCCAATGCATAGTCTTCTATCGTTTCGGCATTGTCAGGCTATCCCGATACGAGTACATGCAAGTAATACGACCGTGTAGGTAGATTCAGAGGTACATTAGACGAGTCAACTATGTGCACTGAGTAGTTGCAAGGACTCATACACATACAGTAAGTGTACGTCTGGTACTACTTAGCTCAGTGTACACTCTATTGCTCCGTGCAAGTATAAAGCTCGTACATGTGCACGTGCTTCCCCTTATACACCTACCAGTAGTAGCACTGCAGTATTAATACCAAAGTTATGCCCGTACAGTCTGTTACTGGGCTCTCTGTTGGTCAAGTGGCAGTCGTATGTTTGCATTAAACGTACTATGACTCTCCTATCTACTACCACCAGAAGCTGATATTGCGACAAAGACCGTCGTTTCGGTCCGCACTTTTACTAGAGTTGTCCGAGACGCGCCAGTAGAAGCTGAAATAGCGGGCGACTTGGTGGCAGCATGTGAATCTTAAACGCGCGCGGTGGTGTGCGCGTGCTGCAAAAGTGACTATGCGGGTGAGGCGCATTCAAGCACATCGGCGCTTGTTGCTGCGTGAAGCCCGGGGCTAATACCCGAACAACTATTCGGATCTCGGCCCCTTCCTTAATTGGTTCAGGTATTTTCATACCACGGTACCGTAGTATCGTTTGATACTGTACAATGGGAAAGCGGTCGTGATAAAGTTGTAATGTAAGAAAGCTTCTCTACTGTACGTATACTGTACGGAGTACGGAGTGCCTGCCACCTATTACCACGGACAAGCGCCTACCTCTAATACAGGTAGCTACTTAGGTGTGCGCTATGCACGCTGTGGTTTGTATTGGGATATACTTACTTATTTGTACTGTAAGTAATTACTTAGTTGTAAGTCCATATAGATGCAAGCACATTTGAGAAAGAAGGCAGAAGTACTCCGTACTGTAAGTACTTGCGGCGACAAATACCGGACGCAAGGTTGCGGATCCTTATTAGCCAGCATACCTAAGGAATATTATTTTTTTATAATGATTACGTAAAAGTCGAATCAGATATCACATTTACTTAAAGTACAAGTAAGTATTACTCCGTAGGGAATTGGAATTCACGATTGCCGCCAACTATTACTACAGTACTTGAAGTAATATCGCCACATGTATGGAGTACTAAGTACTGAGTAGGAGCAATACTGTACAGCAAGTGCGGGTAATGCCGCCAACCAAAAAACTTCCTGTGTCATGCTCGTGCATACTTTAATAATTACTTGTGGTTAAGTGCAGTATACGGCTACTTGTACACTCATATACGTCTGACACCTACAGTATGTATCTATAAGTATTGGAAACGTAATGCCATATTCAGTAAGTACGAGTGTGCTGGTACGCAATAGGTTGGGCTCTACGGAGTACTCCGTGTTTGCATTGGTACATATTACTGCCGAGACGATTGGATGGAGAATACTTACGTACCGATGCCCCGTTGGATGGAGATGGAGCTCAACAGATGAATGGATAAAGAATACCGCATACTTACTATACAAATAGGATGCCTCGACCGCTAGTAAACGTGCCGCCCAGCCCAGCCCGTCCAATCTTCCCGCTTGCGAACGTTGCAGCTGCTCTTGTCCCCTATCATCTCCATCCGTACCCAAGGAAGGCCAGCCAGGCCGCGTCAGCTCTATATATACTACGCAAGCGTCGAGCGCCCATTATGTACGCCCACGCATTCCTCCTTCTGCTCCTACTCTTTCAATGGACCAATCTTGCTGTGACCGCTCCGCATAAACCGAAGCTTGCGTCCAATGTTCCTACCGAACTTGCTCTACCGCCTTCTCCCGAACTTCTTGGCCTACCTTCTCCGGATCAAAATTTCAGGCCCCTTTTTACACGAGGTCGGTTACCCATACGAAATAGCCCATACCTCTGGCTCGTTGTTCCCCAGACTATGGATATGATTCATACCCAAGGGGGTGTTCTACCTCAGGGCACGACAGAAACAAGCATTTATCAACATATGCATGGAAATAAAAATAGCGTCTATGTTACGGTATATGAATCTATCCATGCGGCTCGAATGGCATACGCTAGCGTTGCAGCAACTGGTATTGCAGGGACCTTACTCTGCATCCACGAAGCAAAAAATGCTATCGAACTAACAGAATCAGTTCCTCAAACTGAAAATCTACAGAATTACGAACGGGGGTTTGTTTTGCTCGGAGGCGCCTGGGACGCACAGATAAAGAAATCCGCCTTAATAGAGAGCGGAGTAGTATATAACGAAGACGAAATCGAATTCGTTGATAATAAGAATTACGACTTGCATTATTATCAACAATGTTATAGTTTTGCGCGTCCGCGCCTAGCCGGCCTTCCATCCAACCATCCAGAATTGGCTGATACCGAACTTAAGTTTTCTAACTCATTAGAATGCGATGCAGAGGCTCGTGCGTTTATGGATTCAATTGCAGAAGCTGTTGGCTGGCGGAAAGAGTGGCCGTTGGTTCTACCTCCTAGCGAAGCTGCGATTGCAACGGAAGCCGTAATGGCAGCCCGCAGTATAATATGCGACGCTAGTAAGGCAGTACTAGAGGCTCGAAGAGCAGACGACTTAGTAGCAGCGCGTAGAGCATTAGCAACGGCTCAAAATGCATTGGCTACTGTCAAGTTACAGCTTACTAAGATTGGCTACATTGTCCATTATACCGGCTCTCTCCCTCGTTCAACGTTCGATTCGCCATGGTCGGAGCTTATCTACTGTTCGAAGGTTACCGCTGGTATTGAGGGCAAAGTTATGTTACTCGAGGCTGCCCAATTCAACCAGAACGTTCTTTTCTTTAGTACCCATGTCAAAAATGCAGCAGACGACAGTCAAATTATGAAAGAGATAAAGGATGCTGCTTCTCAAATAGAAGAAATAACAAATACGATGCAAAAAAGGATAAAAGCAACAGAAAATCAACGATCGGAAATTATAGGGGCAAAATCGAAGCAGTTTGAGGACATAAAACCCGAGATCTGGCTAGGAAAACGATTGGAGAGGAAGAGTGAAGCAATCGAACGGGACATACACTTACTTGACGAGTTGATAATTCTCCAAACGCACTTTTACAAGGACCTTGTCGAGCTAGTACATTCCGCTAAGAATGCTATTATTAACCTAGAAGCGAAAAGAAGCAAGGAAATGGAGCAGAAAACGAAAGAGCAAACGGAAAAGCCAAAAGAAGTATCAGATGCAGAAAAGAGAAAGAATACTGCAATAGAGCAGGCACAGAGAATTCAGGATAATCCAAAACTTAACCCTTGGTACAAGAGGGCACTTTCAAAGGTAACAGATTTGGTAGGTTTGAAGTGGGATAACGTTGATACAACGGTCGCGTTGGCCGTAACAGGGACAGCAGCTGCTGGTGTTGGTGGTAAGATTGCTGTAAGTACTGCCAAGGTCGGTGCAGGCACGGGAAGTTCGACGTCCAGCCTTGGAATTACTGCAGCCAAGAATATTCAAACCGTGAATAATGTGGAATTAGGCAATGCAGCCAAAGGCAAGACCAAGGACAATAGCCAAGTAACCGCCGATTCCGAGCAAGTCGATGCTAGTGATTTGGAGAGCCTGCTTGATAGTTCGGTTGTCGATAGTCCGATTGTCGATGGTCCGGTTGTCGATGGTTCGGTCGTCGATAGTTCGGTCCGAAATAGCCTCGTTGGTTTCGTTAATGAAGGGTTCGAGGGTTTCGAAGCTGGGCCGGCATACGATGTGCTCCTCGAGCAACTGCAAAACCTACCAGTAGCAAGTGGACACCCAGCGCTACAGGCGGCCAGTGAAAGCCTAGCCCAGTCAGCGTCAGGAAGCCTAGCCAACCCAGCGTCAGGTGCCGGTAGTAGCCTATTGAAGTCGATTAAGGCTACGCCGTCGAGGATCAAAGTTAAGCTGCATGGCAATAAATACGAAAGGCTAGCAGAGAAGCGTCGACGTAGTATCGTTAGGCGGGACAATGGTCAGATCAACAATCAAGAATTGCAACACTTGCTTGATCAAGATTCGGCATCAGTGGCTATACGGGCCATGATAAGGGCCATGTTGGTCGGCTTACAATATGCTTCGGATATAATGGCACACAATGTTACAGCTACGATCTAGAGAAAATGGGAGGGGATCCCACTACTAATGAGTAGTCCTATATCAGTCATGTAACATGAGGCCATAAATGCAAGTACTACGCCATAAATACTACGACCGGGTGGATGAATTCACCAGTACATTAGACAAGTAAAATATAAACACCTACTAGTTAGTTATGCAGTATATGCACTACCCGACACTCTACAGTGCTCGTATATGTGCATGTGCTTACTCGTACATGCCTACCAGTCATGCCCGTACCGTCCTCGTATCGGTATTGCACGCTTCCGCAATATCCTTCATTGCACAATGGCAAAGCCGATGGGTAGGTTATACTGTACTTAAGAATACTACCGTGCTTGTACCTAGCAGGTGCATTAATACCTAGAACTATGCATTTACAAGTACCGACAGTACTTGTATTATGCCGTGGCTTTTAACGGGACATATTCTGTCGCAGCTTACTTATTACAGCACCTACTACTTGCGAGTCCAGAATCATTGTGGCGCGCCGTTTTTGTGGTCTCGTTTGGTACGAGATATGCTCTACCCAATCGTCTCGGCAATAATTATTTCCTCTTGCAGTTGGCAGATTAGCAGAAGCAGGGTTGGAAAGAAATCATACGAGGCGACAGCAACAGTAGGTGCAATTGCTGGTAACAACAAGAGGGCTCATTCGTTGATAATTAAATGCAAGTGTTGTGCGTTATCCTCCATGTATATAATATCGAAATAGTAGCATTATTTATTCAACAAGAGGAATGTCCCAGTTCGCAAGATCAAAGGATGTAAGCCGATAGTATCACCTGGCGTGCCGCATGCTATGTGTGAGGTGTTAGGTAGACCAACACGTGCCTTAGACAGGTTAGCTCGGAATAGGCTATTTCTATTAGAATCGACTCTTTCAGGTACAGTGTATTACAGGTACACCAAAAGAAAGCTCGATAGTTTAAGTCAAATAAATGTCAAAATAAGCTAGTATTCATGCTAGAATGGTTATTGCACAACAGAGCCACTTACTATGATACAATACTTGTATATACTATATCTATATAAGTCTATACTTCTTGGGATAACTTGTCACCAGGCAATTCATATGGTGGGATTCCAATGCTAGGTACGTACTTAGCGCACTGTACATGCACACCACTGTGCGATGGTGCCATGAGTAGTGGGTTTGCCCAGTTGCCGTTACATCTATACGCACACGTTCATGTATACAACTGGTTGTAAGTACAGCATACTACAGTACTTACATAACATGCTCTGTACTTTGTGCATGTACAGTCACTAGACAAAAGAAACGATTCAGTTTTGGTAGCGCTACCACTACAAAGTGAATCGACACTTTTGCCCCCCCGCTATATGTCGGGATGTGGTTTAAGTCAACCATGGTCAACTAATGATATTACTCCACTTCAAAGAAGTACGGAGGACTCGACGCACTATATGTTAAGTAATAGGCTTGTACGCCCCTCCCCCTAATTAACAGCCAACGATTAATACTCGAGACACAGGGAGCAGCCTTCCTAGTCAATTATCCACACCTATGAGTCTCCATTGTGGTCTGGCCCCCCAATACTTCCGGCTGGCCTAATTGCTTCTACTCGGGCGTAGCCCGAGACCATAACACATCGTAATATACTTAAGTATTTCGCTGCCAACGGATTTTTTGAACTTGTAACTAACAGTGCATTTGCCCAACTGTTTTTTGTCTTTGTGTAATTCTTCCAACAGTGCCTCTACAAATTGCAATCGTTCACATATATCTGGTATCACCGGGCCGATATTTCAGATGATACTAGGTGCTTGCTATGATATAAGTACACGTACTTATAGTTACTCGAGTGCGAGTAAGCACATGCACGACACAAGGGATTCTTTAGCTAGTATTATCCAGACATATCGGAGTACATGTAGCAACGTTAAAAAGCACTTCGAACACTACAGCGGTTTGCGCCAATGGTGCATCCCACGCTCTCTCTCATCTGATTTGGCTTGTACGTAATCGTTTTGAAACAAAAATATTGTACGGAGTACATGTACAAGTATCCTGGCCCAAAAGAATCCGCATGTCGTCTGTTAGGTTTGCATCTACATATAACTACTCCGTAGTACTTACTAAAGTGTATTTTCCTGCAAGCACCCGCTTGTACAAGCACTTACATGTACATGTAGTTAGGTGTGCTTGCACCTGGTTGTAAGTACAAGTGTAGGCCGAGGACTCCTTTTGATAGAGCTTAACGGATGACTGGGTAAGAAATATCGGATACAAATAGGATGCCTTGACCAGCTTTGAACACAAAGCCATACCCGACCAAAGTTTCCTGTTTGCAGCGCTACAGTCGCTCCTTTTCCGCTATATCTCTATCCGCATCTAAGGCAGGCCGGCCTAGCCGATCCTCAACCTTCGAGCGCCCGCCATGTACGCCTACGCATCCTTCCTTCTGCTCCTGTTCCTGCAATGGACCAATCTTGCTGCAGCAGCTCCGCCTAACGAGAAGGTTACGTTCAATCTTCCCGCCAAACCTTCTCCCCCGCTTCCAACGGATAAGGACTCCACGCCACATTCCGAACATGCTCCGATACGTAGCGACCCATATGCTTGGCTCGTTGTTCCCCAGACCATGGATATGATCCATAACCAAGGAGGTGTTCTACCTGAGGGCAAAAAGGAGACAAGCATGTATCAACATATGCTTGGAAATAAAAATAGCGTCTATGTTACGGCTTATCATACGATCCGTGATGCTCGAATGGCATATGCTAGCATTGCAGGAACCAAGGCCGCTGGAACCCTGCTCTGCATCCACAAAGCGGAAAATGCTATTGAACTGACAGGTTCGATTCCTCAAACTGAAAACTTTAACCTACAGGGGCTAGTTATGCTCGGAGGCGTCTGGGACGCCCAGATTAAGAAGTTTGCCAAATTACGGAGTGGAGATACTCGTAAAGATGAGAAGATCAATTTTGTCGATAATAACAACTACGACGTACAATATCAGCATCACCACTCCAGTAACGCGCGTCCCCGCCTAGCCGGTCTTCCGCTAGACCATCCGGCATTAGGCACCCAATCGCGGTTTTCTAGCGAACTAGAGTGCGACAAAGAGGCTCATGCGTATATGGATACGATTGCAGAAGCTGTCGGATGGCGGAAAGAGTGGCCGTTAGTTCTAGCACCTGCAGATGCTACTATTGCGACTGATGTAATCGATGATGCCCGACGTGTTATCGATGATTTCGCTAGAAAGGAAGCAGTAGAGGCTGAAAGAGCAGGCGACTTGGCAGCAATGCAAAGATCGTTAACAAAGGCTCGGAATGGATTATCATTCATCAAGGTATATACAGCCAAGATTGGCCATATTATCCGATATTCTGGCTCTCTCCCTCATTCTACATTTAACCAGCCTTGGAGGACATATTTCCACTACTCGAATGTGGTCGCTGCTCTCCAAGCAAAAGCTTTCTTAATTGAGGCTACCCAACTCAACCGGAAGGTTCAAACCCATTGCAGAAATACAGCAGCAAGCGTTCCATTGGATGATAAACTTATAAAAGAGTTAAAGGAGGCTACTAATGCAATGGAAGATATAGCAAAAAGGTTGCGAATAACGCTAAAAGCAAATGAAAACCGACAATCAGAAATTAGAATCGCAAAGAACAGGGGGGAAAAATCGGCCGAGTTTGAGGCGATAAAGCCCGAAATATGGCTAGGAATACGACAGGAGAGGAAATTGGAAGCAATGGAACGGGATCTACACTTACTTGACGAATTAATAATTCTCCAAACGCCCTACTATAAGGACCTCCTTGAAATGATAGATTCTGCCAAGAACTCACTCTTGGGACTAGAGGCAAAGAACCAGGAAAGGGCAAAAATGGAGCAGAAAACGAAACAGATAACAGAAAGCAAGGAAAAAGAAGCAGACCAGGAAATAGACCAGGTACTAGAGGATATTTCGGAGGAAGAAAAGAAAAAGACTGCCGCAATAGAGGAGGCACGGAAGATCCAGAACAACCCAAACCGCAACAAATGGGAAGAGGAGGCACTTTCAACTGTGGCAGATTGGATATATGATAACTGGCATAATGCCGATACAGCGGTCGCTGTAGCGGGCACAGGAATAGCAGCTGCCGCTGTTGGTGGTAAGGTTGCTATTGCTGGTGGCCTTGGAAGCAAAGCAGCCAACAATATTCAAACCGTGGATAATGCAGCGTCGGGCACTACAGCCAAGGCCAACGCCGAGGACACAAGCCAGGTAGCTGCAAATTCCCAGAAAGTCGATACTGGTAAAGTAGAGCGCGTCCTCAACCGTCAGGCCTCCAGTGGCTTGGTGAATCAGGCGTTCGAGGAGGCGACCGAAGAAGCCAAGCGCGTTTGCAGCGTACTCATCGAGCAACTAGAAAAACTACCAGTAGCAAGTGGAAACTTAGGGTCGCAGACGGTAGGTGAAAGTTTGGCTCAGCCGGCATCTGGTGAAGCAGCAGGCGTGCTGCAGGGTGTCAAGTATCAATCAACTCGCGTGAAAACTGAAGTGTTGGCAGAGAAGCGTCGACGTAGCATCGGCAGGCGGGACAATGGTCACCTCGACAATCAAGAGCTGCAAAAGTTGGTTGATCAAATTTCGGCTTCTGTGGCCACACGAGCCGTAATAAAGGCCATGTTGACCGGCATGCAGCATGCTTTGGAGCTAATGGCACCTACTGTTAAAACTACTATCTAGGGACAACGACGGGAGATTCGGTTTTTTGACTCTTTCTTTCTGCATACGTTGGCAGACGGCAAGAACAATCCCATGAATATTACCGAAGCACGCGCCATTCCCTGTCTCTTCGTACCTGATGACCATGCCTGATGCTTGAGCCCGATGATCGTGCCCGATGCTCGTGTCTGATGCTCATGCAACCACCATGCTCGTGTGATGGCGTCCATGCTGCCGGACGATTAACAAACAACAGCTCAGCCGGTAACACACTGACCATGGTCCACCGACCACGGTACGCAACGTGCTCGGCGGTACGGCCAACGGCAGCAGAGCAACGGTGCCATAAACAAAGGAAGATGGCCAAGGCTCTGGGCCACATATCCGTCGTAGCTTGTCGTCTCCCCCACGCATCGATTCGACCGTCGTCGTCTTCTTCCCATTTGGCAACCCGCCTCTTCACCGCCTTCTTTCGCCTGCTGACGTCTGCCGCCTTCTGCCGCCTTCTGCCGCCTTCGATTCCCCTCTTCTGCTACACGCCGCCAGCCGACGAGGACACGATCCATCCATCCAGCCAGCCAGCGAGCGAGGCAGATCCGACCGACAAACATTGCAGAATGTCAATCGAGGAACGACTAGGGGCCTCCTGTCCCGGAAAAGGCAGCTTCTACGTCTGCCGCAACAAGCCGACCCGGTTCCTTGGCTGTTGCACCATTGATCCCTGCGCAACCAGAGACGGTGGCTGCCCAGCAAAGAACCTCGAGCCGGCCTCGTTCTCGGCGTCGGCCTACGATAAGATCCCCTCGCAGAGCTGCCTGAGCTTTGAAAATGGAACGGACTGGTACACGTGCGCGGCCGCGACGCCGCCCTTTGTCGGCTGCTGCGCCATCAACGCCTGTCTCACCAGCACGGGCTGCGATACCGACTCGGTCCGGCCCGCGAGGTTGAGCGACACGCCCGCTAACGCAGCCGCCTTCCTAGCCGGTTCCCCTTCCGATGCGCCCTCCTCGACCTCTCTCGTGTCCGCCACCCAAACCTCTGAAGCCGCCAAGCCCGCCGCCGCCGCCGCCGCCGAGGGGGGGCTTTCGAAAGGAGCCGTCGCCGGCATCGCCATCGCCAGCGTCGCCTGCACACTCCTCCTCTGCGCCCTCTTCCTCTTCATCTCCTTCAGAAGACGGCGTCGCACAAGGAAGACGAGCGAAGGGCGTGCCCACGACGCCAAGGGTGGCGGCGATGACGGCAGCAACGGCGCCGTCGGCTGTGTCTCGGACTCTCCTTGTCGCGACGTCGCACAGCCGTCACCCCTGAGCCGCGTCGACTTGAGCTCGCCGGGAACGCCTTCGTACGCCAACTACCAACAGAACGCCCCTCCAGGTCTCGCCAGCTGCCAGGGCACCCCGGCCGTCATCTCTGCCTGTCCTGTCGTGGCGGAGCTGCCGGCGATCGAGTCCCATCGACCGCACGAGCCATGGGTCAAGGGGATGGAATCGAGGCGGTAGCATTGGTCATCGGAGTCTTCCATTTCCATTACCCGTCGCATCGCATCTCCTTCGTCTGTGCCGATTTGAACCTAGCCTAGCTCGGACGAACTGTGCCGACCATGTACATTAGTTGGCGGCTTCGCTTTCGCCGCAGCCCGAATCCTTCGCCTTCTGCTTCCACAGCCTGCTCTTCGAAAACATGCAATGCAGTTCCTCGTCCTGCGAGAACGAGGGTTTTTGAAAATTGTCCTGCAAAATATTGTCAATCTCCTCGGACTTGACCCTCTGCAAACTCGACATGTCGGTGTCGATGCTCGACGAGACGAGGATTCGGACGAAATGCGACCCCTTCTTCTGCCCCTTTCTCTTCACTCGACAAAACGCTTGTTCCTCGGCCGCGCTGTTCCACCATGGATCGACGAGAATGACTCGATTGGCCATGGTCAGGTTCAACCCTTGACCTCCGCCTTGCATTGACGCGATCTGCAGCTGCTTAGCCGTCATGTAGCCGCGACAAAAGTACCCATCCATGGAAACGTACCAAAATCTTCTTGCCGTCGTCATTCTTGAAGTCGGCCAACGACTTGCTCTTCTGCTCCGGCGACATTCGTCCGAGGTAGTACAGAAAGCTATGTTGCAGCCCAGCCATTTCGAGCATGCGCCCCAACACCTTTCCCGTCATGATGAACTGCACAAAGACTAGTGACGCCTGTCAGCAAACTTTTTTCCGTTGATCTGCCTGCCATGGCTGAATTACCTATGATCTTGTCTTCGGGGCTGTCATGCAGCCAAGCGGCAATCACAACCATGGCTGCCGTGAGCTTCGTGCTCGGCAACAGCGGGTAGTCGTGTCTCGCGCTTGCGATGAAGCACCCATTCTCGTCGTCTGAACGGTACAGATGGACATTGTTGGAGTCTCTGCCAGGCTCCTGAAACCTGTCCGACTTCGCACGGTGGATTATATCGGCGAGCGTTTGCGATGCCTTGAAAGAGCAAATGTTTGCCGAGGAGGTGCATCCAGGCTCTCGACACTTCACATCCTGCGTGACCTGGTGGAAGGTGAGCCATGCAGAATCAACACTATGCGCTTTGGACGGCATCGATCGCCTACCTTATTGTTGCTGCTCGCCTGGCTCCTCGGACCCCAAGGCAAAAGGGCGGGGTGCATCAGACCGAGATGGCAGTTGGCGCACAAGTAATGACCGCACTGCGGTCATGTTAATCCAATATCAGTCTCGAATGAGGGGAGCAATTTCCACGAACCGTTTCTAGTTGGACGGGCCTCAATGGCGGCTTCGTCTTGCAATTGCTGCACGTGACATCTTTCAGACCTGATTCCTCCTCGAGCATCGCCAGCACATCGTCCCACGTAAACTTGCCGCCAAACGCTGCCTCCTTTTTCGTACGCAGAAATTCAATCCCCGATTTGTATCTCTCAAGATTGCCATCGTCGCCGTCCTTCATCTGCTCTAGGATCAATCGACGACCAGCAAACTGGCCAAGTTTGGCCCGAAGTCGACAGATCTCTTCCGCCGTCGCGCGAGTCCGAAGAAATTTTTCCAGGTTGTAAGGGTGTGAAACGGCTTGGCGTAATACTCCCATCATGAGGTACGTATGGTTCTTCTTGTCATCCCGACGAGTTTCCGTCTCGCCACTCGCTTCACGCTCGAGTCCTGTCTCACGCTCGAGTCCTACGTCATACTCGAGAATATTGCCATCGCCAATTGCTTTCCCCAACCTTTTCCGCTTTCGTTCTTCGTGCCCTTTGATTATTTTTTCTTGGAAATGAGTGGCGACGAGCCTATGCTCTGTTAGCAAACGGAACAATTTGCCAACGTGTGAGCACCACGTACTCAGCCAGGCACGTCTCTTCGTCTGACAGTTGTACCCAGAGATCGTGACGGTGAGATTTTAAATTATCTCCAAGTTTGTATCCCATGAATGTATCGTTTGCTGTGCTGCACAGATCAGTTAGAGGTTGCCAGGCTCGTCGAACGGACTCGGGTTCCTACCGGCGATACATATCCTTGGCCACAAGTCGTTCAAAATCCTCATTCGCCTTTCCCTATGGATGAACCATTAAATGGTTAGTTCTTGGAGTCTTTTGATACCGCGAAAATAACGGTCGTCCTTCTTACGTTGGCCAGATACTTGGCTTGAAACTTCTGGAGACTCTCAGTGAATTCGCAACCGATAAACTTGAAATATGGAAAAAATTCTGCTTCGTCATCAGACTCTCAATTGCTTTGGACAATGGTTGCGCAAAGTCCAACTCACCAAGAACCGAGTTCGCCAGTGGCGTGCCTGTCAACACCCACCGGTACTTGCTGACGAGCATGCAGCAGAGCATGGTGCCTGTAATACGGACCGAGGTCCGTTAGTCTCGTATGCCGCCTTATTGCCATTGCCTCGCTCGTTTCGTGACTTACTTCTGCTCTGAATGCTCTTGATCTTGTGGCCTTCGTCCAGCATGACTCTATACCACTTCGTCTTGAACAAGAACTTGGTTTGCCCGTCAACCGCCCTATTGTACGATACATTGTCGGTGTCGTATTTGGCTTTCAGCTCCGCGAGAAGCCTCTTTGATGGGTAATGGTTCATCAGCTCATTATACGTCGTGATCCTGGTGAAAAGAAAGGTAAGCAAGGCAGGACGCAGCCGTCGTGGACTGATTTTGCGTACAACACTCTGACCCTCTTCAATGCTCCAGCCTGGCCGTGTTCCATCGCGCTGTATACGGCGGCCCTGTCGAATGGTGGTTTGCAGTGCGTTTCCACCTCGCTTTTCCATTGATAGGCGATGGACTTGTTGGGAACGATGACCAACGTAGTTAGCGAGTATTTCTTGACGTCTTCCTTCTCTGCCGGGTTTCCGACAATGCAAGTCAAGCTCATGACGGTTTTTCCTAGGCCCATTTCGTCGGCAAGAAGTCCACCGTATGGCGTCGACCGTCCCAGCTCGCGCTGAACCATCCAAGATGCGGCAGTGAGTTGGTAGCTTTCAAGGTAGCAGCTCATACTTTTGTGCCTCCATTTCCCATCACGGGCCTCGATCTTCCTATGCCCGAAAACAACTGTGGCTTCGTTAAGATCTGCCTCTTGAGTGGAGGATCGTCGCGTGTCTGCCCCTCGGGGCATTCTTTTCTTCATCAATCGTAACTGCAACGCCTTTGTTGAGGCCTCTATCGGCGCCGGAGGCATGCCATCTTCCTCGGAAGGTTCGTCATCCGAGTCGCCGCAAGGCCGCGGCGTATTCTTTTGACGAGCCATGTGCGCCATTGCGGCATCTCCTCCGACAACCCTCTTCTTCCCGCCCCTTTCATTCTCTTTCGCTCTTTTTCTTTTATGCCACGTGCGTTGTTTTCTTTCTCTGGCATCCTCTACCTCATGCTTCCGAGCCATGTATTCCCGCGCCGTCTTGGGGTGACATCTTGGCAGTTTTCCCATCTTCCCTTTCGTACCTTTCTTCTTGCCTCGGCTGGACTCGCCCTCGCCATCATCCTGGCTGGAGGATTCATCTTCGTCGCATGCGTACGAATCGTCATCACTCGAGCTCGAACCACGGTCAGAATCGCCTTCCCCCATGGCCGGCCAGGATTCGTGTCCGTCCAGTATATCCCGTTCAAGCTCACTCGAGTATGTGGTATTGCCCATTCCACTTTCATGGTCGATGTCGTCTTCACCCTTCACCTTGTCGTTGGTTCCCGTCCTGTCTGCAGTGGCTCGTTGCGCCGGGCTTGTGTAGTCGTCGTGCTCGTGGAGATTATTTTCCGCGGTTTTCTTCACACTGGTGACACGTTGCAGCAGATTTGGGGAGTCATCTTCAAGCTTCAGCCTTCCCTTCGTTCTCTCCATGTTTGTGATACCGCGTTGGATGGAGCTTGTGTGTCGATCAAGCTCAATCTTCTCCCGTAGCTGTCACCACAGCGGGGCCGGACATGCGAAATCGTGAAAGAGTGGCGAACGGCCTAAGCGGATACGGGCAAGAGATGAAAGGAAGCAAGCGATCGAGATGGATGCAGGTTTGAGGCAAAATGAGACTAGTAAGGGGGTGGTGAGCACGGGTTGGTGAGGCAATGCTAGCTTTAAGAGCGGAGACGGCAGACAAGAATTGAGATGCTGCTGGTGTTGTGAGGTGCAAACGACGTGGTGAGAGGAATGACGAGGATTGACGTGGTATGAATGAGGCAAGGAAAGGTCAAGGGTGAAAATCAATGAATGCCGTTGGAAGATCTCCGAGGCCAACGAAGATTATGGATCAAGGCACCGAGTGAAGGGAGGTGAAACACAGCGAGGCGTGACGACGAGTGGAAGAGGGGAAAGAAAAGGAAAAAACAGGTGAATCTGGGTGTTGGGTACGCAGAGGCGAACGAGTGAGATGAGAAGCCGACGTAGGCTCGAGGAGGAAGTCAACGGTCTACGATGACGGAGGTTGAGGTCCGCATAGGAGAAGCTCGGTGTGACGGATGAAAAGTTGGTGACTGTGAAGGAAGATAAAGGCTCTGGAGGAGAACCGTGCAGATGTACAGTTCAGCTTCTATCCGCACAAAACTCATACGAAAGGGAAAACATGAGGAGCGCTTGAACATGGGCCAGCAACACAAGCCCAATCTGGCTGATGAGGCCATGACACAAGCAAGCGATCCAGGACAACCAGTCGACACGATATCAGCAGTAGCCATCAAGACCAGAGATTTGAGAGGATGCAATCACAAGACACCGGTACCATGGTCTGCCACAACCACAATCATCAGATGACGGCTAGAAAATGAGCAGCGCGCAACCCGGAGATGCTTGTTCGCCTGATTCTTGAGGTGAATTCGCTGCCGAGGACGAAACCGGAGAAGACGTGGGATTCCGTGACCGCACAAGCGTCAGCCAATCCTATACCAATCAGCAGCAAAATCTGGCATAATTCCTAGTGCTTAGCTACGTCCTGCAACTGTAGGAAACCTTCAACCTTTGTCGGACGTGACACGAGGGATGGCAATTTTGCCGATACACCATTTGACGACGTACGTATGTAGCTGCAAGGATGGAGGACTCCGTCGATGGCAGCAAGTGTTTCTCATGTACGGAGTACGGTCGGTCATACGGTGTAGTAGCCCTGAAGAACTGTGCATGTACTTGGACTTCCTTGCATGTTGTATAGTACAGTTGGTGAAATTAGGTATCGCAGTACGGTGTCGCAAAGTGGATTCTTACAGTACAGCGCATTTGGCAGTGTACAAGTACAGTACGTGCGAGCATGCCTGAGAACAGTACCTCAACATACATCTACTGTATTACTCCGTACTTACTGCACTGTAAGTACCTAGTATGTAAGTACTGCACTCCGAATGAAAGTAAGTACTGTAATACCCACCTGTGTACTCCGTACTCCGTAGTAGTACTCCGTATTGCCACCGTACTCCGCACTTACTGTAGGTACTAGGTACTTTGTGCTGCGTACTTACAGTACTTACTTACTGTGCCGGGTACGGAGTACAGTACGGAGTACTTGTGCCTCGATACATGCACAGTTGTCGGTACTTGCACCTACAGTACTTTCACCACTACCTAGTACAGTACGAGTAATAATAGTATGTACAAGCGCGGAGTACAGTACGGAGCAGATGCACCTACAGGTTACATGTAACTACACCGTATCCGTACATGTACACTGTACTCCTTAATTCCATGTACTTACGGAGTACTTACAGTACAGGTCCATCTTAGTGCAAGTACTCTGTACTTGCAGTACAATGCAGTACATGCATATACAGCTCAAGTCCATGTTCATGCAAGTACTGTACATGTAATGCTGTACGGAGTATCCGTACTCCGTACCGGAACCCCTACCGCCCGCTTAAACAGCACTGCACCTGTCGACCTCCCGCCAAGTCGTGACTGATCAAAACCAAGGTTTGCAACCCATACTCATAGCAAACCGACAACGTACCATGATGCACTCGAGTCCATCTTGAATCATTCCGCATACGTCGCCGCCTACAAGCACGTACGGATAGATGTCCACCCCCGCCTCCTCCTCGACCTCCAGAACCCGTATTGTTGCCTCGCATGAGAGCAATGACGCTCGCCTTCGGCCGACCTCGTAGCCCATGGACCCCCCCCCTCTCTCCCCGACTCGGCCCATCAGCAGCGTCATAGGCGAGATCAAAGAAAATGCCGTCTGCCTCTGCTCGAGCGTCATCAAGGCGGCTGACGCTGCCGCCGTCGAGCCTGGACATATTTCCATCCGCTCGCTGGCCACCGAGCTGCGCGTTTTCGCCGGCGCCATCTTCAGCCTCGAATCCCTCGCCTCGAGCATCGAAGAGGTTCGTCAAAGACCCGTCGGTTTCCTCGGCCACGATCGGCAAGACCTCGCCTTTCTCGAAAACTTGCGCTTCCCCCTAGAGTTCATCGAGGACAATATGGAGACCTTTTCGCAGCATGACATGGCCTTCATCAAGTCGCAAATGGTCGCCTGCCGCGCCTCCATCACGCATTGCATAGCGAGGTCACGAACCTACGACGATCTGCTCTTCCTCCTTGCCTCCGCCGACATCGAACGGGGCTTCGGCACGAATCCTTCCGACGTCTGCCGGTGGCTCGAAATCCTAAACTCTCCCTACCACGACCGTCCGGTGCGTGACTACCACGAGGAGAAGCACCTCCTCGAGAACAGGTCCTCCGACTTTCCCATATACACCTTCGCCGCTACGACCTGGCCGTCCTATGCGCAAAAGTACTGGCCTACCATACGACCGCAGGTCGAGAAGTTGTTCTCCGAACCTCAGGCGAACAACTTTGCCCACTGGCTCCTGGAATTTGCCCGTGCATGTTGGCCACGCCACCATCGTTACTCTGCCTCGGATCCCGAACACACCGTCCATCTTCCCGCAGCTTTGCGCAATGGCTCTGCGACCCCGCTCCACCTCGCTGCCGTCCTTGGACTGCCCGAGCTCTGTGCGAGCCTCGTCTCGGCCGGAGCGGATGTCAACCTCGCCGGCGACATCGGATCGCCGCTTTACTGCGCCTTGCTGGGACTGGAGGCCCTTCGCACAGGACTCTCGCCCTGGTTGCCGGGTGGGCTGCCGGACACGACTTGGATAAGCGATGGCGAGGCAGATGCCCGAGCGGCCGTCGTCCTGGAGCTCATCCGTGCCGGTGCCGATTGCACCTACCGATTTCTCGACTCGCATGGTGAAAGGGCCTCGCTCGCCGGCCACGCCTATGTCTTTTCCTGCGCCGTACGCTGCCACGAAGTCTTTGGCGAGGTCTTGTCTCGCGGAGCGGCCCTCGATGGCTTTTTCGTCGACGCCGTCAGCCACATCGCCATCGACGCTTGCGACATGGACCCCTCGAAGACCTGGGTGACGGCCCTCACCGCTGCGTTCGATGCCACATTTTGCGACGACGAAGGCTGGCCCTGGGACCGGTTCGACGCCGTTCAAGCTACGATCCAGGAGCTCCTCGGCAACAGGCCTGAAGGCTGTGAATTCTTGTTTCGCCACGGCGACAAGGCCACGTTGCACCGCATCTCCGACGACGACTTTTCCGCCATGGTTGTCGACGCCGTCCAAGACGACGCCGTGTTTTACATGAAGCGGATCCTGAGAGACCCACGGTTCGACCCAAAGATGCACGTCGCCGAGCAGTTGGACGAGGGATCCATCGCCCACCTGGCTGTCGGTGGGAACCAAATCGAGATGGTCGAATTGTTCCTCAAAAGCGGTGTCGACTTCACGACGCGCGATGAACGGGGCCGCACCCCGATGCTGCTCGTCGAAGATGCCCTCATGTTCGTCACCATGACAGAGCACAACATCCCCACAACCGACGTCGATCTCTTGGGTTTCAATCTGTGGCACTACGCCGCCGCCACCAATGACCGAGACCTGCTCGAGGCCCTCGCCTGCACCGATCCCTGCAAGCAGCAGAACCTGCTCGTCTCCAACAAGCTCGGTCTCACCCCCCTCGATGAAGCCCTCCGCTTCGTGGATCTTTTGCGTTTGTCTGCGCGCGACGGCGATATGGCGGTACCCATCGCCGCGGAGCTGATCCTTCGCGCCGGAGGAAATCCAAAGCTGTCGCCCGCTCCGTACCCGCGTTTCTTGTCGGCCGTCGAATGGTGTTCGGCCGAGCTGGCCGTCCAGATGCTCGCCGCAGGTGCCAACCCGCGAGCCATCAACGACCACGGCATGACCGCCCTCCACCACATTGGCCCATCGGCTCCCGCAGAACTGGTGAGCCTGTTGTTGAAGGTCTGCGAGGGGATGCCCGTCGTCGCCCTCGTGCCCAAGATGAAGCCCCGTCCGAGGGGTCCGTTTCGCGAGTGGGTCGAGCGTTTTTCAAGGAACCGAGGCCTCACGTATGCCGAAACGATCCTCAACAACATGGAGCTCTTCGTCGTCCCGAACGACTTATGCGACCTTTCGCAGCACCCCTCGTGCCGAGACGAGCTCTCGTCCGAGACGTACCGCATGCTCCTGACGCCCGAAGTCCTGGACTACCACGACCCAGGCGGCGCCGGCTTGTGGCAGCGCTTTTGCAGCCGTCTTCTCCCGCGGTACGACCATCACATGAGCTTCCGCCACGAGCACGACATGGGCTTGTACCGCCGATCATTCGCCACCGCCTTGAAGGCCCTGACGCGCGCGGGCGCGCCGGTCAGCTACGAGCTCGAGACGGGGCGCGCCGCTGTGCTTTGCCTCGGCCGAAAAGACGATGCCGACCAGTGCGGGGGCAAGCAGGCTTGGCCGCCCGACAGGCTCGCCTTTGTCGCCGACTTTCTCCGCAACTTTCACTCCGAGCCCACCGAAGTGTTCTACCGGTCGCAGGAGTCGAGGGACCTCCTGGCGGCCGCCGACGACGCAGGGGTAGCCGTCGCTTCCACGTTGAGAAGCGCCTTTCGTGCCCGTGGCCACGGTGGCGCGGAGGAGGAGGATAATCCATGATGGGCGCGGCTTGCGCCCTGTTCATTGAAGAAGCCGAGGCGGCCGAAGCTAGAATAGCTTCTTCGGAGGTCCTCCGAGATGGCATCTACCCCTACATTCCACCCGCAACCCCCTAGCTATGCATACAAATTGTGCCCCAAACGCCATGTGCCTTTGCAAAATCCAGACCGAACATGACCGTCATCAACCCCAGGTTCCGCCGCCGCCGCCGCCGCCTCTGCCTCCACGCCGCTGGGCGCTCAAACGCCAGTCGTCCTCGGTGGCGAACTTGTTGTACAGAGGCTGGATCCTCTCGGCCTGCTTCCTCTTGCTCAGACGGTCCGAACCGGCGACCTTGAAGAAGGTGGGCGCGGCCTCGACGAGCCACTTGGGCTCGATGCTTGTGGTGCAGTGCATGTACTCCTTTGTCGTCATGACGAGCGTGTGGTAGACGACCCACTCGGCCTGCTTGCCGAAGAGCGCCGAGCTCGGGTGCAGGTAGACGGGCGTGCCTTCGGTGAGCGTCTTGTAGCCCTCCTGCGGGTCCTTGCGGGCGGCGTTGCGGAAGAAGCCCGAGCACAAGGCGCGGCGCACCTTTTGCGTGTCGCGTCCGCACGAGACGACAGGGTGGCGGTAGCGCTCCATGATCTTGACGAGCTGGTCCCGGACGTCCTTGGCGCGACGCATGGAGCGGGCCTGGATGAAGTTTTCGAAGCACCAGGGGTTCGAGTAGGCCGACGTCTTCCACGAGTTGTAGACGTTGAGGAGCGTGAGGTGGTCGCCGTGCGCGTCGTGAAACTTGGACTTTTTCTGGTCCGCCTGCTGCTGCTTCTCCTTCGGTCGGTAGAAGACGTTGGGCAGGTTGAGCATGGCAACGATGCTGAGCATCTCGTCCGAGCACTGGTGGTCGACGGCGGCGATGAGCACCTTGGCCAGCGATGGTTCCATGGGGAAGTCGGCCATCTTGCGACCGAGTCGGGTGAGCAGCCCCTCGTCGTCGAGGGCGCTCAGGGCGTACAGCTCCTCGAGCGCCGTCAGCATCGTGTTGATGGGCGGCGGATCCATAAAGTCGAAGTGCAGCAGGTCGTTGATGCCCATGGCCTTGAGCATGAGGATGGTGTGGGCGAGGTTCTGCCTCTGGATCTCGGGTATCGTCGTCGGCAGCATCTCCGACTGGTAGGCCGCCTCGGTGTAGAGACGGAAGCACTTGCCGGGTCCGGTGCGGCCGGCTCGGCCGGCCCTCTGGTTCGCCTGCGCCTGCGAGATGGGCGTGACGACGAGCGAGTCCATGCCGAGCTTCGGGTCGTAAGCGTTCTGCTTGACGAAGCCGGGGTCCACGACGTAGTAAATCTCGTCGATGGTGATGGACGTCTCGGCGATGTTGGTCGCGATGACGACCTTGCGGCTGCCGGCGGGCGCCGGGTCGAATATGCGGCTCTGCATCTCCGTCGGCAGCTGCGAGTAGACGGGCAGGATGATGAGCTCGGGCACGCTCGGGCCGAGGGCCTTCATGCGCTCGTAGAGAATTTCGCACGACGTGTCGATCTCTTCCTGGCCGGTCAGGAAGAGCAGGATGTCGCCCTTGGGCTCCGTCAGGTGGATCTGCATCACCGTCACGAGGGCGGCGTCGAGGTAGTCCGACTCGGGCTCCCTCGAGTACAGGACCTCGACGGGGAAGGTTCGGCCCGGGATGGTGAAGATGGGGCATTCGTTGAAGTAGGCCGAGAACTTGTCGGCGTCGAGCGTGGCCGAGGTGACGATGACCTTGAGGTCCGGCCGATGCTTCAGCGTCTTCTTGAGCAGGGCGAACAGGACGTCGGTGGCGATGGTGCGCTCGTGGGCTTCGTCGAGCATGATGCACGAGTAGCGCTTCATGTCGGGGTCCATGAGGATCTCGCGCTGCAGCATGCCGTCCGTCATGTACTTGATCTTGGTCGAGGAGCTCGTGCAATCCTCGAAGCGGATGGTGTAGCCGACCTCGTCGCCCAGCTTGCAGCCCACCTCCTCGGCCACGCGCTTGGCCACGGACATGGCGGCGACGCGGCGAGGCTGGGTGCAGCCGATGATGCCGTCGTTGGCGAATCCCGCCTCGGCCAGGTACTGCGTCATCTGCGTTGTCTTGCCGGAGCCGGTCTCGCCGACGACGATGAGGATCTGGTTCTCCCTCACC
Source organism: Drechmeria coniospora (assembly GCF_001625195.1). Classification (NCBI taxonomy): domain Eukaryota; kingdom Fungi; phylum Ascomycota; class Sordariomycetes; order Hypocreales; family Ophiocordycipitaceae; genus Drechmeria; species Drechmeria coniospora. The sequence goes on along the minus strand of NC_054389.1, from coordinate 9,344,297 downwards.
GCCTTGATGAGCTGGTTCCGGAAGGCGTAGACGGGCAGCGTCTCTCGCTGCTCCTTGATGCTCAGCGTCGATCGCTTTCCGAGAGGCTGGTCCCGCGGGATGACGGCCTGCTTCCAGGCCGGGACCTCGTCCGACCTCGCGTTGGCTCTCGCGTTGCGCAGGTCGCTGGCGAACCTTCGCTTGTCGGGATCGGCCATGGGGTCCTGCCACTGGGACGACAGGTTCTCCTTGGGCTCCTCCTTGGCGGCGGCGTCGGCCTCCTGCTGGCGCAGCTCCTTTCTCTCCTTGGCAAGGTTCGTGCCGGACATGGCGGCCCGGTTCATGGAGCCATCCGGGGCCTTGACGACGCGGATAGGCGACAGCTCGAGCGACTGCTTGGTCTGGCCGACCAGGAAGGGCGGCTCCTCCTCGCGCACCTCGATGTCGATGTCCTCCTCCAGCTCGAGCTCTCCGTCGCCCCGCAGGGTCGCGTTGTAGTCCTCCTCGAGGTCGGGGTAATCCGAGGCCTTGGCGACTCCCGAGGCAATGAGCTGCCTGATCTCCCACCTCTCGGGCGACGTCATCCGCTTCCTGTGGCGCTTGGGCGGTCCGAGGCTGTCTCGCGGCATCTCGACGGGCTCGACGAAGCCGTTTCCGGGCCCGCCGCCGAGGGCTTCCATGTTGGCGCCGGTGGAGAAGCGGGGTTGGGGCTCGAGGTCCATGCCCGTTTCCTGGTCGACATCCTTCATCGACAGGCCAACTCTGTTCTGCTCGAGGGCGGTGACCTTGACGAAGACGTGCTGGCCCTTGGCAAGGAGGTCCGAGGGGTGGCTGACCCGCTGGTTGGCCATGCGGGAGACGTGGACGAGGCCGTCGACCTTGCCTCGCACGTGGTGGATGTTGACGAAGGCGCCAAAGTCCTTGACGCCCGTGACGTGGCCCTCGTATATCTTGTTGAGCTGCGGTGCCTCGTCAACCTCGGGCGCGGGCGGCCGGTCGAGCCGGGCGTTTCCGTCGTGGTGCTGCGAGCGTCCGCGCCTGTCCTTGTGCGAACCGCGGAACCCGTCCCGGCCGTGCTCGCCGTCACGGTCCCGCAGAGGCGATCTCGATCTCGACCGAGAGCGGCGCCTGTCTTTCCTGCGTCGATCTCGGGAGCGCGACCGGTCTCGTCTCCTCCGCCTCGGTTCACCCCGGTCGTCGTCGGGGCTTCGGCTGCGTTTCCTCGATGTTTGACCCTTGCCGGCTCGGCCGTCGAGCTCCTCCAACAGGGCCAAGGTGTCATCGATGGCGTCGGCGCCACCGTCGTCGTCCACCGTCTTGTCGGGCAGCGACAGGCCGCTGAAGATCTTTTCCTTCTCCTCCAACGTGCGCGAGTGGTGCTCCTCGGCGCCGTCGAGCGCGCCGTTCTTGATTACCGTCTTGAACTTTGGATGCAACGCCAGCACCAGCCGGTCCAGGCTATCCACCAGACTCGGCGGGAAGTCGGCGCCGATGCCATCGAGCTTCTTGCGGAAGTCGGCGACGGACGTGCTCTCGAGGCGCTGAGCGATGAGGAACTCTGCAAGGGTCTGATCGCCGACGCCGACGTGGTTCTGCAGCTCGGTGGCGACTTTGGACACGAGCGACAGGACGTCGAGGTCGAGAAACTCATCCATGGCCGGCGATGATTCCCGCTTGCGCAGGAGACGGACTTGTCTCGTCGACGATTCTGGGTGGGGATGGGTTCTTCGTCGTCGACGGCTAAAGGTCGGTAAGATCAGGGAAGAGGTGGACACGGTCATGACGGCAACTAGGGTCGCACTCACGAGCAGGATGGACAGGGTTTGCAGGGAGCTCCACATGGTGGAGTTCAAGTGTATCGTCGGACGGCGAGGACGTGCAACTCGATATGCCGTCGAGGTGAGGGAAGCGAAGTAGATGTATTCCTTGTTGTTTTGGCCCGAGTAGCAGAAGAATCTGCATTCCCTTCATCGACGTACGTGCGTGCAAGAATGAGAAGTTTGTATGCGTTGCTCCTTCTGCGCACCCTCGTTCCCACTAGACGGATAATTAGGCAGGTAATCAGGCCGCCCAGTCACCCACAGCTCCAGGCATCCAACTTGTCAGCTGTTAGGCGCATAGGCAGCCAACCAGGGCCGTAAGAACAATGCTTCACCGAGCAAGCAAGCATTCCCTGCAATGCGGAGTACAGTACATATCCGCCTACTGCGATGTACATGTACTGTAATACCTGAACTCCTCAGTTCATGCACGGCAACGACATGGACATGTACGAGCTCTTACTCACAGCAAGGGAGGGTCAGATGACCTATCGTACATACCCGTCGGAATGGGCCAGTGCCAAGTCGAGTCACTTCCAGCATATGCTGCACTGATGGTAGGCAGGTGCTGCATGTATGGTAGGCCAGGAAGTTGCTGGCTCGAGCCACAGGCTACAGTCATCATGACGGCACAACCCGTGCCACTTTGCAAGGCGTTGAAGTATGAACATTGCGCATATCAGCGAATTACGCAGACGTATACTTGCACGTACGTGTACAAGTGCTCCGCAGACGCGCATACTGTACTCCGTACATGTGCAAGTAATTGTATGTGTGTGTAGCAAGTACTCCGTACTGCACTCCGTATTGCAGTTGTACTGTACTTGCAGGTATGGCGGGAGTGTAAGTACAGTAAGTACAGCACTTGCTCCGTAGCGCGTCCTCCGCAGTAATCAAGTAACGTACTTACTAGGTACTTATGTCGCAGGTAGCGGGGTACGGAGTTCCTGTACGTGTGCGGAGCACACGGATGTGTGCGGCGTACAGTACATGTACTGTACTTACAGTACTCCGTACAGCCAAGTACAGCACAGTATATTTTCCGTGGCACGCTCAAGTCCTAGATTACAGACTAATAATTTACATAGTACAGAGTACGGAGCACTTACTAATACTACTAGTACGTGTAATACTTGGGTGCCTGGTGTTCCGCATATCGTCATACGGCGAGTCGACACCCTGCGAGCCAATCACATGTTTCGTCGCCTCGCCATTACGCAAGCAACAACAGCGCCCTAAGCCACCCCGCCCCGCCCGTGACTACAGGGGCGATGACGGTCGACAGGCGCATGATGGTCACGCCAGACGCCAGAACGGCATCTTCATCTCGTTCATCCCACCCAAGTTCTCACCTCTCACCGCTGCTCCATCCTCCACGTCTGCCAAAAGCGAACAAACGGTTCCCCAACGCAGGTTAAAGGAATACAAGGTAAACGAGGCAGCATGTGCTCCGCCGACATCTTCCTCGGTCTCCTCGCCATACTCTTCCCCCCGCTGCCTGGTACGTCCATCTCCCTCCGGCCGCGGTGATGGGTGACGAAAGGTCCCGTCGTGGTCCGGATGCTGATTTCACAACCCCACGCAGTCTGGGTCAAGTGCGGCATCTGCAGCGCCGACTCCGTCATCAACATCCTCCTCTGCTGCCTCGGCTTTGTCCCCGGTCTCTTCCACGCCTGGTACATCATCGCAAAGTACCCCGAGCCCCCGTACGAGTACGAGGTGCTGAACGCCGACAACGAAGGCGGCCGCGTCACCTACGTCTACGTCCAAACACCCCACGGCCCGGCTTGCGGCGGCAGCGGCAACGGCAACGTCCGCCAGCAGCAACCGCGTGCAAACGGTGGCATGAATTACGGCACCCACGACCAGGGCCAGGGCCAGCAGCAGGCCGAGGGCAGCTCCGGCGGTGTGCCACCTTCGTATGCCGACGTCGTGGCCGGTGATAACAAGGTTCAATCATAAATCGAACCGCTGTCAGCTTCCACATTCCATTTGAACATGATCATTACGAGCGCTGCGGAGAGGAGTGACGGTGGATGATTCGTCTCAACAGCGGGCACTGGGCCAAGTAGGGGGAGGGGGGGGGGGCCGGACGAGTTTTCAACCGAGGGGTCGAATCGATGAAATGAAGGAGGCAACGTGAGTCTGCAGTGGACTTTCTGTACATGCAAGGTGGCGCCGGGTCGCTTGTATATTTTGCGCACAGCGTACACGTCAATGGCACGCCCGTCTTGCCCCTACCCCGTCCGTGTCCTCCATCGTCCCTGTGGCTACGGGGAAGATCTACAGGCCCCTTTGACCGTCGGCACCATTCTCGTCCCTCGTCTCGTCCTCGTCCTCGGCATCTCTCTCATCCTGATGGCCGTCTGCCTGTGGATGGATTGCTGACGGTGCAGGCCGCTCATTCTCGCGCGGCATCTTGTAATGCTTCATCAGCGCCTGCGGCAGGAAGGTGTAAAAGGTCGGCACGACGTTGGAAAAGGACCTGACGAAGCGGATTCCCACATCCAACTGCACGAATTCCAGCGCCAGCGTCATGCCCGGCTTCATGTTTGCCACGATGGCATCCTCGAAGAAAAATGCCAGTTCTGCATCGGCCACCGGAGCATGTTGAGAAGGCGTCACCCATCCATCCTCCATCTTGGATGGCTTGCACAGTACCTTGCCCACAGGTGATATTCGGCAACTTCCGTCTCCTGCGTGGAGTCGCCTGCACCGATCGGCGAGGGCAGGCGGTGCGCGCTCAACGGCGATGACTTCCACGGCGCACGCGTACGTCGCCACGGCCTTTGGTCCCCCGCAACGGGCAGCGCTCAGAACGTCGCCAAGGCCGAGAAGAGCGCATGTGGAGTAAAACACGATGCTGGCGTCGAAGCCGACCGGTCGCGGGTAATGGAACGAGGCCCACTCTTGCGGGTTCAACGGGGAGAAAAGGTCCGCGGCGGCGAGGTTGAAGACGCCGGGCAGAGAATGCATGAGGTTTTTCAGAAGAGGCGCCTCCTCCCTGGCCATCGAGCACATCTGCACCGCCCGCTTCACGTCGGTCTCGTACTCGGGACAGACATCGTGGTGCAACACGTATCGGAGAAAGTTCTCGACGACGCAAGCAGCATCGTCCACGCCGGCGCAGTTTCCCTTTGTGATGTGCTCCGGCGACGTCGAAAAAAAAGCAGAAGCGACGGCGGTGAAGTCGACGGTCCAATGATGCCCAATGCCGGTGTAGTAACGATCGTCGGCGCTGGAGCCAAGGTGGACGGCATCGGTGGCGGTCGCGTGCCGTCTTTCGGCCGGCGTCAAGGCCTTGAGGTCCTTTTGGTCGTGGCCACCACCAAAGGCATTCGGTTCCGTGTCGACCCCGCCCAGGAAAAGGTACTCGTTGAAGAGCTGCGTTTGCGTGGGATTCAGACGGCGGCGTGCACGGAAGCGCTGGATGCAGCACTGGATTCGCCTGATGGAATGTGAGCCAGCGGCACGGGTGAGGGTATCGGGACGGGAAAATGGCAGGTACTCTTCAAATGGAAGGGTCCTGCAAGCCCGTCAGCCAAGCCGACAAAGGCAGCCATATCTGGGATGGACATACGGGCAGTAGATCTCCGTTTGCTCCAGATTTGCCTCCTCAGGCGTCATGGGCGGATCGGCAAAAAACTCTGATGATGAAACGTCAATGATCGTTCTCGGGGCCAACGGCATCTCGATGCGCCCAGGATACCTTCGAAACCTGTGCCACGATTCTTGGGAAGCGCCGTCGGACCCCTCTGAGCAGTTGATCTCTTGCCCCTGCGTTTCATTTTCTGTTGGACGGGGCCATGAGAGTGCTCGTTTGAGGCAACCGAGCGACCATCACAGTCGGAGCCGTCATCGGCCTCCGACGGGTGCCATTCGTCCATGGGAACTTGATCCTTGATCACAGATGACATATTTTTTTTTCTTTCACCGTGAGAGACGGGGGGCGAGGGGGGGGGTTGTGGCGGGGGATATTTTCGATTCGTGCCGACGGTGCTTGGATCGGGGTGGAAATGCTGGCGATTCCGCGGGAAGGTGCATGGTTACCATACTTTGGGGCGTTGCCAGTAGGCCGTGGGTTGCCATGCAGTCTGCCATGAACTGGTCTACCAGAATAGATGACGGCAGTCGGTGAATCAGTATCGTCGGATTCGACGGAGGCAGCAACAACAGCCCCGCGAGACGGAAGACCAGGGCTAGGAGGTGGAAAGGCTGTGATGGAATGGCACTGCTACTCGTACACGCACGTTGCATATGCACGCGAAATAATAGAATCAATGGAGAATGGAGACGTGAAATTGCGGCGGCTATTGTGCAAGCGAACGGGACGCTGCCTGGATAAAACGCTTCTCGCCACACTACCCAGCAGGGTCGAGGCGAGTCTCGCCTTGCCCGTCACGACCCGCCGGGGCAAAACTTGAATGACTGGCTCGTCGAGTCGTATTTCGACGGGGTTCGAGGCGATATCTGAACCCAGTACGGAGTACATGCTTACCCATGGCACCGTCCAGATGACAGCAAGAAAGGAGTGCGAGCACGGCGGGTAGAGGCAGGCGGGCGGGCAGGCAGGTCGGAGCATGGTGACAATCACGCACCCACCACCTCGTTGGCTTCCGAGCCGGACAAGTCAGCGGCAGAGTGCTGCATCACGCGGGAGGAAAGGGAATGCACAAGGCGGATGATGGAACACGGAACAGAGATGAAAGAAGAGCATGCAGCGTTGGTCGCGATGGACGTGGGCTGTGTATCCGACGACGAGGCGCTGGTTGGCTGATCCGCAATACCACTGCCACCACCACTTTTGTCCACTCCGCACCATAGCTGCCGTGATGCCAACGTGCTTTCAGCAGCAGGGTGCAGGGGTGGACGAGCAGACAATCTACACGTACATTCCGGTAACGGTGAGGCACATGGTGACAAGATGGCCAACGGTGGCCGGCCAAGTTCGCCTTGTTCACTGCCAGCTGGTCGAGAACGAGCGGGAACGATGGCTGGGCATGAGACCACTGGAGCTGAGCCTTGGGCGGCACCAACAGCACCGTTGGCTGTGGCTCAGCTTCCCTCCCAGCATCGCGTGCATGCTCGTGCTCGTCTCTGCCCGCTCGTTGTCGTTTTTTGGTCGATGATGCTGAGTTTGTAACGAGCCAGAGCAACGTGTCCCCCGCCGAGATGGCAAGTGCCGATGGTCGATGCCGTGCTTGCCTGGTTTTCGTCTACTATGACGTTGATGCTCCCTAGCGGGTGACAATAATTCCACTGTACTGCGTACTCCGTATAATAATTCCACTGTACAGAGTACCGCTACTTGTACAAGCATGTAATACGGAGTACGGAGTAAGTATTAAGCACATTGTGTGTCCTGGCGAATACCAGACGCAACTACGGAGTGCCTGCACAGTACGTGCCTACGGATACTGATGCAGAACACGGCAAGGCACCTGTCCGTCCTACGTACAGCGCTCTGCAGTGTAAACTTGCAAGTATTACTTACTGTACTTGGGGGGCAAGTAAGTACCTGTACCTGCACTCCGTACCAACATATACTCCGTACTCCGTACCTGTACAAGTGATTATTGCAGGCATGTCGAGAACGGGTGCCGTGCGCTATCCTCACCATGGTCTAGCGCACTCCAGGCTGCCTGACGCACACTTGCCCATTCGCCAAGGCTTGGCTGACGGGGGAAACTCTCAACCAACTCCCTTGCGACACAACCCCAATCCTTTCCTTCGTACCCCCAGCATCTCCTACACCTTGAATTTTCTATCACTGGATTGTCCATGACGAAGGCGCAATTACCGTTGTGCGTGCCTCGTACGGCAGTCCGGCTCTCCTGTCATTCATAACCACCTCCCCCCCCCCCTTCTTCCTTCTCTCTCCTCCTCAGCGCCTGATGAAACATTGCCTCTTCCCTCAACCGCCTTGCTCGACGCGAATCGTCTGTTGCACGCCATATATAACCACCTCAACGACCTGTGCATTCGCCTGCATCACTCGAATCTACTTTTCGCCCGCGCACTCGCACTTTCACGCTTCAAATTCCTTCTTCCTTTCCGACGAGAGCGGTCGTCACACTCCGCCATACAGATCGCCCCTGACACGCGCATCTCGACCTGCTCCCTGCCCTGATGGGTCGAAAGGGTATGCCGAGTCGCAGTGAGCTTCGCGACTACAACCATGCCGTTGCCGGACAGTAAGGATCAAGAACCCTGCTATTTTTGTGGCGAAGCCTGCATGTGCTGATGGAATCCTCAGTGCTGGCACCATGTGTGACGCCGAGGGCGAGCTCTTCATCAAACCCTGCACCCAGTCCGAAATCGACTTTTACGAGTCGGCCAACCGAAGACACCCCGAATTCGCCGACCTCATGCCCCTCTTCATGGGCTCCCTGATGCTCAGCGACCCGGCGAGTGACGGTGTCGACGCAGCCTTGTCCGAGATCATCTCCGAGGTGGGCGCCATCGAGTCGACGAAAGAGCAAATAACCGCCTCCGTGGCGGAACGAATACCGAGCACGGCGGCCGATGCAACGGCCGATGCCGCAGCCGATGCGCAGTCCGACGACAACGTCACGTGGGTCCCGACCAAGGGGAAGAAGATAAAGACGGACAAGGCGGTGGTGCTGGAGAACGCGACGTACGGCTTCAAAAAGGCCAACATCCTCGACGTCAAGCTCGGCGTGCGCTTGTGGGCCGACGATGCCCCGCGGGAGAAGAAGGCGCGATTCGACAAGATTTCGTCGGAAACGACGCACGGGAACCTCGGCTTTCGCATCGCCGGCATGAGGGTCTACCGCGGCTCCGACGATTCCTCCGACCTCGACGAGGAAGACTACAAGATTTACGACAAGGACTACGGACGGCTGTCGGTCACCGAGGACAACGTGATGAGAGAGTTTCGCAAGTTCATCTTCAACAAGACGGCCGGCGTCGACGATGAGCTGGGCAAGGGCATCTGCGACGCCTTTGCCCGCGACCTGGCAAGGGTTCGGGACGTCATGTCGCGACACGAGAGTCGCATGTACTCGTCCTCATTGCTCTTCGTCTTCGAGGGTGACGGCGAAGCGCTCAACGAGGCTATCGGCTTGAACAACGCGCTGGTGACATCGGCCACCAAGGCCTCCGCCCGCGACCGGACCGCCAAGCGGATAGACAGCGGCATCGGCTTGGACGACGACGTCCTCGAGGAGCTCGAGTCCTCGCTCCCGCAGGTATATACCTTGAAGCTCATCGACTTTGCCCACGCCCAGTGGACGCCGGGGCTCGGCCCAGACGACAACATGCTCAAGGGCGTCGAGAGTTTGCACCGTATATTCAGCGAGATGGCACGATGACCTCGACCATCGACGAATGAATAGCGCGAGACTGGGGTTTTCATCTTGCCGCTCTTATGACTACTATACCGACGGTTTTGACGAGGACTTGGGCGGCAGGGAATCCACGGCCAGATGGGTCTATCACTCGGTGCCGTCACCCTTGCTGGTGCTGGAAGTGACGGCGGGCGTTAAAGCAGCATATAATGTATTTCCTGAGCGTCACGGCGTTGATTTTTAGCAAATATGAAATTTTCCATCTTGTCCACGAGCCTGGGTTACACACCGTCACCCAAGCAATACCGCAAAAATCCTTGTGAACCCGATGGCCGATGTGATTAATATCGGCACGCACAGATGCTGCCGATTTCGTTGGGACCGCGACATCCACGAAGATCATTCCAAGTAATGATGCAGCTCGGCGAAAAACATATGTTGTTTCCGCAGGTGAATCCCCAGCATCTATTATACATGCCGGATGTGGTTCCTTCATCTAGTTTACCTACACTGTTTCCGCGCTTGGCAAAGGTGTGCAGGGTGCTGTTCGACCCCAAGACCAAAGCCAGAGAACTGGTACAGAGAATGGCTATGAAGAAGCTGAGGATCCGAGCGGCCGAAGCCATGATGTTGTTTGAAAGGCCTAAAGTGAAGGTCAACTATATCACGAACGGTCCGGAGTACTGTGTTGGCGGTGGTGCTTGACAACGAACCGTACTTGGAAGCGTTGGAGTTGCACAACGAAGGGGAACTCGATACATCAAGTACATGGACCTTTTTTTGTGCATCCCCACGTTTCGTTCTTCGAGTAGATTGTAGGGTGTAGGTAGAATACATGGTTGACTGTAGGAGAGCCGCGCCATACTGGTGTAGGGTTCAGCTATTCCATTATTCCGATATCGCGGCACACGCATGACCGCTGGCCCCATTGTGCCGCTGGTTCCGTTGCGTAGCATCACCCATACGGCGTGGAACGGTAGTCCCGAGCCCGTATATACGAAAGCCTCGAACTGCCCTAACCAGACGGCACATTAATCCTTATTCTTTTCACTACTGTCTCGTCGATCAAATAGGCTTGCTACTATCCGATGGCATTGTAAACTTGCTACGACTTCCCTTTCTCTCGAGGGGCACCATTTAGACGAATGTGAAGAAATTTATATGAAGCCCGGGTATTCAAACGACCATTTCCCATCCGTGATCATTCGATGTCCGGTGTATGTGTGTAGGTTCTTGTGCTGTACTCATCTTTATGGTGAATGGGTCAAGTGCATGGCAAGGACAGGTTAGTTTTGCAATGGTGCTTCTGTATCAATGCGCATCCAGTAATCAACATTACTCTGCAAGTGGAACATTGGTATACATACTTACGGAGTAGTCTCCGTACTGTACAGTTACATCCACACGATCATCAACTGCACCTTGTCATTCACAGCCGAAAGGTGGATCAACTGTGGCTCGGCCCTCAAGTTAGTTGTTTGTTCCATATCCCCCCTCGGAGTACGGAGTATTGATGCTATTTTGATACTAGACTCCGTAGACCATGCTCGTACATGGAAGTGCATTGAAGTGCACTAGGCCGCGAGCACATCCCTCCCCCCTCTCCCTGGGATTCGTATAGCAATCATGGTGAAAAACTTGGGGTTTCTTCAAGCTACCTGTATCGCATTTTCCACGCCAAGTATAGTAATGAACAGAGCCGTTACCATGAACCAAATACCCATGTTTCTTCACCGTGAAAGGGGCCACTCACATCATCCCTACACGTTTAGGATTGCTACTTGCTACTGCCCTGGAATGGGACTTTTGACGAACGGGCGCGACCACGCCTTTGGCAAGCAGCAGGGAGAGCTTTGGCTGACATTGATGCCGAAAACACATGTATTGCACTACTATTCGTCGAGGTGACAATAGAGCGTGCAAGAGGCTTGACAAAATGACCTTGGAGGCAGTGCGGATGGTTTCGATTTCAGGCGAGACACGTCCGCACACATGGCTCACTTCGTTGCGGACCTTTTGCCACTTTTGGTTTCAGGGTCGGTTTGTTCGGTTGCGCTACCACCAAAGCCGTGGTGTGTTTGTACTCCTCCCAGGACATCCTAGTGAGCACATATCTTTGTACTAGTCACGTCGTCACGCGCGAGAAACTGTTGGGGCGATCACACCTTGTTCCAAGCCCCAACCGGAGTTGCCCAAGGCGGTTGCATCGCTAGGCCATCAAAGCTGGCTGTTTCATCATGTCAGAATAAAAATAGCGATATCTACATTGCACCGCTGAAATATGTGTCTATTTGTTTGTGCTCCGTACATGCCTATATGCACTCTATGGTGGGTGACATGGGAGAAACGAGGTTGGTGTAAGTGCATCGACATGCACACCGGCAGACACCAGACTTGGTTTAAATAGCCCCGTGTCACCCACCTCGACGACAACAGCCATATCCTACTGCCATCATCAGCTCGCAACTCGCATCATTGCAAGAACCGTCCATCCCAGTCGCCCTCGACCATTTTTCTGCACGTCTCTACGATATCAAGCAAGCGGTGCAAGCAAGCGCAAGCCCAGCCTGTCTTGACAGATCATTATGTCATCGGAATCCTCACCCACGCAAAAGGCTAAAGAATCAAAGCCATCGCTCTATCAGCGGTATCAAGAATGGAAGCGCGGAAAGCAGGTTCCGGAGGAGGACTTGAAAAAATATCTTGGCGTTACCAGGGATGGGTTAAAATCATGGGCCGATACGCAGCCAGGGGTAGGCAAAAACCAACTCGCTGGCGGCATCGCCCAAGGGTCCGCCAGCGGGCTCGGCGGAATGGCTACAGGAGCAGGCTTCGGAGGGTGGGGACCGTCGGCGACGCCCAACGACAAGAACCGGGGAATGAAGTTTCCGCCGACGCAGCCGTTGAAAGAGTCGACCTAGTGAAGGATATTCTGTCCCAGAACGCCGACAGTGCGTCAAGCGTTGCTTGAAGGGGCACGCGAGAAACGAATCGGTCGCTACGTGGTATAATGACATCACCACCCTTGGGATGCACGAGGTGAGCATCACGATATTGGTTCCATATACTATTTAGCAGCGAGAGATATCCAGTTGAAATATTAAACAAAACCAAAATACAACATGCCGCATGGCTGTGTTAAGGCAGACGGGCAGACATTTGTTTTCCGCATAAAAGTTCTCCAACCCTTCCGTTCCATTGCCAATCCCTGACTTCCTCTGGCTCTGACCATTTAATTTATCGTGCCAACTGCGAGTCCCAGAACATGCATCACTTGTGCCGCGACTGCTGAGGCTTCTCGACGGACCTGTTGGTTACATCTTCCCAAGGGCATTTGGAATCTTCAAGGATTTGTTGGGACTCTATTTGCCTTTCTCCTGTGACAGAGTTCCGGCATCGTCCGTGGGCTCAACACACCTGGGCTCGCCGTCAAGGAAAACGCATTGACTGGGAATTTACTTATGCCGCCCGGGCTGAGTTTTGCAGCTGGTTCTCAAGGCACCCGAAGACTGGAAGGCAGGTCTGGACGACTGGGCGACCAACTATACACCAAGGCTGCATACGTTCCTGCGCGCGCTCAAAGAGGTAGGATACGTGAATATTCGGCAAAATCGGTCTCGCGGAAATGGGACGGCTATGTCGCGCGTGGGCAAGCACTGGGAGTCGAGTCGGTTCTGGTTGAGACACGCAGCGATGACGACACTAGCATTCGATGCCATTTACTGGAAGTTCTGAAGTGTCCTGACGAGAAATATTTCGGAAAGAATGAGAGAGGTCGCCTCGATGGCCGACTGAAGCTCTGACCAACCGAACAGGTTGACGCCATGGAAATATCTCTGACGAGGAAGCTTCGAGATGGAGAGGAGGGTACGATTGTGGATTGGCATGAGCCGAGCAAAAGGTCAAATTTGCCTCCTGATGTCCCGGGGAGGACGACGGATAAGGAGGCGGCCAGGGGACATTGGGAGGAAGTGGCTGCGGCAGTGGCTAGTTGGATGTAGAAGTCAGGATCGACGCCTCGTGTGCGGAATTGCTTGATCTGCCATTGATGCTTTGTATACCAAGGAAACGAAGAAAACGAGGGAGTCGTTCATCCCTACTCTGTACATGCAGCGTAATTGTTAATAATAATACTCGAAGCAGTCCAGGAATGGCTTGGTTTCCTTGTACCTTTACTTGTACGGAGGAGTACTTGTACCTGTACTTAATAGACGCGTGGAGCAAGCACAGAGTACTCTGTACTTGGGCACTCCGTAGTTGTACTTAGGTATTCGGAGTATTATTGATTGTACGGAGAACAGTACTCCGTACTGCTGAAATTACGGAAGGTTGTACTTGTACCAGTACTTGCTGCACAAGTGCAGCACACATACTGTACTTAATACGACTTGTGTACGGTGGACTCCGTACTTCTTACGCACTTTCGTAATGCTGGCACATATTCACAGAACTGGTACGAACCTACAGTCATAGATGCGCGGACTATTTGCACAATTAAGCACTCAGTATACTGCAGTAATATCTACATGTAAGTTCTCCGTACTGATGAGTACTTAACAGTGCAGTACAGTTGTGTAAGTACTTACGCGTTGGCAAGAAATTAAAGTGGGTCAACCAAGTGGCCAATAATTTTGTCGACAAGCTGCAAGGGAATCGTCGTACAACTGGAATCAATGATGCATCGATTTCGCCCGTATCCCGACAAGAATCAACTACCATTATACATCCGTAACGCCCTCGAACGACCTTGAACCTGGCCCTTCTGACCTTGGGAAGACGACACGACACGAGGCTCATGTAGCGGCGCCATGTCGATTCCAGGTCTGGGGCAGATCCCATCGCAGGTAGGCAGCGGGGGGGATGGAAAGCTCATCGGTGGACGCTGGACGATGAATCGCTGACGACGCGGTACAGCCCATCGCCTCGTCGACGCGCACCTTCGTCCTCCAGCCAGCGGGGGAATGGCGCTTTCAGGTACCCATCGGTAAAACTCTCTCCCTCAAGCTCCTCACCGGCACGGCCGAGAAGGATGGCGTCGAGCTCGCGCCCCGCAACGGCTACCGGCTCGCCGGCGGCATCAAGTCGAGGATCCTCACCTGGCACGGATGCGAACTCGAGCTCGAGGGCCGGTGCGACGAGGAATCCACGGCCGAGTACGCGACGGCGACGGCGAACCCTGCCATGGCGCACATCAACCTCCACGCTCGACTTGCCGAGCTGCGGGCCGCCGCCGCGAGGGATGGCCGCGAGGGACCCCGCGTTCTCGTGGCCGGCCCGAGCAGCGTCGGCAAGACGACGCTCGCGCGGACTCTGACGAGCTACGCCACGCGGACGGGAAGCCAGCCGATCACGGTCAACGCGGATCCGGCCGAGGGCATGCTGAGCTTCCCGGGCACGCTGAGCGCGAGCGTCTTCGCCACCATTCTCGATGCCGAGGCGCTCGACGGCTGGGGCGGCACGCCGACGAGCGGTCCCAGCACCGTGCCCGTCAAGCTCCCGCTCGTCCACCACTTTGGCCGGAGGAAGGCCGAGGATGAGCCGACGCTGTACAAGGACCTCGTGAGCAAGCTGGCCAGCTCCGTGAGCGGTCGGCTGACCGAGGATAGCCTCGTCCGGACGTCGGGCGTCATCGTCGACAGCATGGGCGTGAGCGAGGAGAGCAAGCTCGGGCTCGATCTCCTGGCTCACATCGTCGAAGAGCTGAGCAGTACGTAGGGCCGACGCCCCAGGTGTCGGGAGCCGATGGCGAAAATCAGGGTTGCTGACGCGGGTCGCAGTCAACATTGTCGTCGTCATGGGTTCGGCACCGATGCACGCCGAGCTCGCGACGCGGTTCGCCACCGAAACGACGAGCCTTGGCGAGGCCATCAACGTCGTCGCCCTCGACCGCCTGGACGGCGCAGCCCAGCGGGATGAGACCTTTATGGAGCACGTGCGAGAGCAGATAATTAAGGAATACTTTTTCGGAGACGCTCGGCGAACGCTTAGCCCGCAGATCCAGCAGGTCGACTTTGACACCCTCACCATCTACAAGGTGTCGGAAGGTGCGCCCACCCCTTCTACCGCCCCCGCCACCGTCCTTGGCAATGTTTCTCGCCGCCGTTTCGTTTGCTAACTCGTGGCCGTCGTGCAGATGCCGGCGACGGCCAAGACGTGCTCCTCCGCGAAGAGCCCTCGTCGCTGATGCAGCACTGGACGCTGACGGTGATGCACGCCGCCAACAAGGATCCGCCAGAGTCGATCCGGGCGGCGAACGTCATGGGTTTCGTATACGTGTCCGACGTGGACGAGGAGCGCCGCAAGGTCAGGGTGCTGGCTCCCGTCGGCGGCAGGCTAGGCGACCGACCACTGGTCTGGGGGAAGTGGCCGGAGCCGTTCATCAACCTGCTCGGCTGAGCGTGCACCCTTCGGATGCCACGGCGCCATGCGATGCCACCGGAGATGGGGGAACTTGACCGTCGAAAGAAGCTGCCACGTTGTCATCACCGCGGGGAGCCTGAATCGTCTCCTTACACAGCCAGACGTCCACCGCACCGGCACTGCGGCAGGAAACCGGCCAGCTGGTTGGTGGAGGCAGTGGAGGGGCAACGAGTCTCTCCCGACCGCACACAGATGCACGGCTCACACGTGGTGTACGCTGGACCGGGGCCGCGACATGCACGGCGGCTCCGCGGAGCCATGGCGACGAGACCCAAGCAGGGAACGGAGGTCCCAGGGGAGAAGGTCGATGGTGGAAGGCTCTTGGCAGCAGCACGGCCCCATGACGAATTCACGCTCGTATACGAGGGCAAGAATGCTTGTATACGAGGGCAAGAATCAGGCTTGCATACAAGCGCAAGAATTTGCTCGACAATGCAGACACTGGCGCCAGTTCGGATGGGCCGACGGCATTGGTGAATGGATATGCCCGACATGCCCGACATGCACGGCCGTTGCGGCAGACATGACATGTCTGACGTGGTGTTGAACACAGCCGACAGGACAGCCGAGGTGGCGAAATGTTCCGAGACTGGAGTGTGCCGGTGCTTGCTTCTGAAAGCGAGTGCTGGTTGGTGCCGAAGCTTCTGATCGTTCATGGGGGATGTGGGATGGTTCGTGCGAGGGACAGGGGAGACAGCTGGGCCCTCGGTTCCCGTCATGGAGTCCCGTTATTACGGAGTACTCCGTGCAAGCAGCCAGGTCGCATTGCTCATTATGCTTAACTGCTAGCGCGGGGCGGAGCAAGTTGGGCCCAGAGGCTAGGGAGCAGCGAGCGACTTGCCCCTCTAAGTACAGGCCAAGCTCCAACTAATTACCAAGTAGGTACTCGTGGCACTTGTGGCACTTGTAAACGTAAGGCGAACGGAGAACAAGCACTTGTGCTGCATTATTATTACTTACTTGTAGTGTGCATGCGAGTGCACCATACAGTACAGCTACAGGTGCAACATATGGCATGTACAATAAGTGTACAAGTACTGTAGTTCATCATAGGTACCTCTGCAGTGTACAAGTACCAGTGGATAATCCCTACCAGCGTACGGAGTATACCAGGTACCTAGGCATTGATCCAGTACATGTCACTAGTTGTAGTAGCTACAGTACTAGGTTAGTAGGTACCGGCGTGACAGACTAGGCGCCAACAGATCGCGGGCCAATGGACGGAATGGTCCGTACGGAGTACATGTACATATTAGTACACCAATGAGTTAGGCTGCCGGCTGCCGAGGAAATTGTAATAATACATGTGCGTGTAGGAGACAAGAGTGGTACAAGTGCCTGGTCGTATTACGACAACAGGAAGCAATTCCTACTCGCAGTATAAGTACAGTACAGTACAGTACAGTACAGTATGCGCAGGCACGGACCACTTGACCCAAGAATAATACAACCAACAGGTACCTTGCTATTGCTGGGCTCCGGTGCATCTGACAACGCATTGGTCCGCCAGCCCGCCCACACGGAGAGTGTCGTCGCTATGCCCTTCTAAAGTCTGGGCGCACGACGACGACACGGCTGCGTGCAACCATTGCTCGGAGCGACGGGGTTCGTACTCCCTACGAGTGCACACACCCTTGTGCTGGGGGGCTACGAACACAAGTCACGGACCGGCGCCTAGGGTACAGAATGTGCGCAGTACTTACGTGGGTGCCAAGTTCCCCGATCCCGACCGATCAGAGAGGCGACCTTCTTGGCAACGGCAGCGGCAACGCGGGTGAGGAGTACAAGGGCTGCAGAGAAAAGGGCGGTACGTAATCGGGTGTGGCCAACGCGTGCCAAGAGGCTGGTAGCGACGATATTGAGCGTGGCGAGCGGCGACGACGACGAATGGGACCAAGGCTGCGAATGCGGGGCATGCTCGCCATGGGGGCTAGCCTCGACCTGCCCTCGGACCTTGGCTTGGCTGGCTTGGCCGCCGGCGAGAGAGGCGAATGGGAAAGGAGGCACGGCGTCACGAACAACACTAGCCGGGGCCGCCCTGCTGGTTTGCTGTGGCCTGGGGAGCGAGCTGACAGGTCGGCGGATGCCATCGACGACACAGCCACGGTGAAGCTCGCCAATGGCGGGACGACAAAATGAGCGTCACGAGGTCGTCGGTTGACCATGCCAGGCCATCGGAGGCCATGCCAGGCCATCGGAGGCCATCCCAGAGCCATCCCAGGCCATCCCAGGCCACCACCAGCTTCGTCAGGTACCTGCTTCGTCCGTGCTAGCTTGCACCGGGCCATCGTATCAATCGAATCGGGTGGCAGGCGGGCGGGTAGGTATCGGCAGCGGGGGGGGCATTCCGGGACATGTCGAATCCCTACGCACTCAAGAGTCAGCAAGAACGTCATTCATCATGAACCCTGAATAGGCATCTGCACCGAGTATTCTGGATGCGCGAGCAGGCAGATGGCTGCCGATGCCGCAGGAGACAGAAGCGAGCCAAGCCATGAGCATGCATGGCAAGGAAGCCAGACATGTGCATCAAACGGGCCTGACAAAGTCAATATCACCATCTTTCTTGGCGTTGCCCAACCGCGGGGTCATCGCTTCGTTGGAAGGAACGTGGCAAGGACCGGTCCCTCCCTTCCTCGCCTCCCCCTGCCCGCCCCCCCCCCCTCCCCCTACTCCTCGTCTCCCCTCCCGCAGTGGCCATGGCCGTGATGGTCGTCGTGAACCTTGACCGCTCCCTCCAGCTCTCGTCGAATAAATATCTGCGAGCGCGTGCCTCTCCCTTTGGTCGACTCGCACCCCCCCCCTCCTCCTCCCACCGTTCCACCTCCCACCAGGCCGATTGCCTACGCTCCCGCCTCTCGCTAGATCCTCCCGCTCCGTTGGACTCCTTTCAACGTAACGCCGCATACTTCGATGGGAGAAACCGTCAACGTTAGTACGAATGGTGCACAACACGCCAACTCCACTGCGGACCCGTCGGCCCTTGCTGCCAACCCAGACGACAAACCCCCTATACCGGGGCCCGATCGAAGGGACGTCAAGGAAGCGCTGCGTGCAAAAGTAGCCGTCGACGAAAAGTCGTCACCGTCATCCACGGCGGTAGATGACAAGCCAGCCTGCTCCCATCCGCACACGCTCTCGGCCGAGCACGTCGCTCGTCAGCTCGCCACCGACACCAGCGATGGTCTGAACGACGACGAGGTCGCCTCCCGGCTTGCCCGGGACGGCCCGAATGCCATCAAGGGGGCTAAAGGCCCGTCCGTCTGGGAAATCTTCCTCCAGCAGGTCGCCAACGCCCTGACAGTGATCCTCATCGCCGTCGCCGGCCTCTCCTTCGGCATCGGCGACTTCATTGAGGGCGCCGTCGTCGTGGCCGTCATCCTCCTCAACATCGTTGTCGGGTACGTCGTGCCTCCCCCCCCCCCCCCCCCGCCGCCGCCGCCGTCGGACGTGGACGGGACCTGACGTGACCAGCTTAATCCAGGACTACCGTGCCGAGCAGACCATCCAGTCCCTCTACGCCCTGTCTACGCCCAAGTGCAACGTCGTCCGCAACGGCCAGGCCGAGACGGTCCAGGCCGAGACGCTCGTCGTCGGCGACGTCGTCTCCCTCGTCACCGGCGACGTCGTGCCCGCCGACCTGCGCCTCGTCCAAGGCATCAACTTCTCCACCGACGAGGCCCACCTCACGGGCGAGTCGGTCGCCATCAGCAAGAAGCCCGACGCCGTCCTCGCCGACGCCGACATGCCCGTCGGCGACCGTGTCAACCTCGCCTACTCGGGCAGCTCCGTCACCCGCGGACGCGCCACCGGCATCGTCGTCTCGACCGGCATGGACACCGAGGTCGGCCAGATCGCCGAGATGCTGCGCAGCAAGCCACGGGTCCGGCGCGGCGACGACGCCGTCACGAGAGTCCTCTTCGGCGCCTACCACAGCCTCCGCGGCATCCTCGGCCTCGAGGGAACCCCTCTACAGGTGACCCTCTCCAAGTTTGCCCTCCTCCTCTTCACCCTCGCCATCCTTCTCGCCGTCATCGTCTTCTCCGCGAGCCTCTGGGACATCACCGACGACGTGCTGCTCTACGGCATCTGCGTCGGCGTCGCCGTCATCCCCGAGTCGCTCCTCGCCGTCCTCACCGTCACCATGGCCGTCGCCACCAAGGCCATGGTCAAGGGCCACGTCATCGTCCGCCAGATGCCCTCCCTCGAGGCCGTCGGCGGCGTCACCAACATCTGCTCCGACAAGACCGGAACCCTGACGCAGGGACGCATGATCACCCGCAAGGTCTGGCTTCGCGAGGACCTCGTCGGCTCCGTCGACGACACCGCCGATCCCTACGACCCGAGCAGCGGCGTCGTCTCCTGGACCGCCTCCCTCGCCGACACCTGCTTCGAAGCCTTCCTCAACGCCCTCGTCCTCTGCAACAACGCGACCGTGACGGACGGCAAGAAGGAGCCCGAGACGGACTCGAGCAGCGTCACGACGGCCTTTGAGCCTGCCGAGTGGAAGGCCGTCGGCGAGCCGACCGAGATCGCGCTCAAGGTCTTCGCCTTGCGCTTCGGCAGGAACAAGACGTCGTCGGATCGCTTCGTCGCCGAGCACCCATTCGACTCGTCCTGCAAGCTCATGAGCGTCGTCTACGACGGCCCAACCGACGGCCGCCGCTTCGTCCACACAAAGGGCGCCGTCGAGGTCATGCTGCCCAAGCTCGATGAGACGGACCAGCTCAAGCAGGCCATCCACGACGAGGCCGAGGCCATGGCTGCCGACGGCCTGCGCGTCCTCTGCATCGCCAACAAGGTCATGGGGGACCGTCCGGAGGACGACGTGCAGGACCGCGCCAAGGTCGAGTGCAACCTGCGTTTCCTGGGCCTCGCCGGCCTCTACGATCCGCCTCGTCCCGAGACGGCCGAGGCCGTGCGTCGCTGTCGCGAGGCCGGAATCTCCGTCCACATGGTCACGGGCGACCACGTCAAGACGGCGACGGCCATCGCCCACGAGGTCGGCATCCTGTCCAAGAATGCCATGCCGACGGCCCGAAACGTCGTCATGTCGGCCGCCGAGTTCGGAAGCTTGACCGACGACGAGGTCGACGCCCTCGAATCGCTTCCGCTCGTCATCGCCAGGTGCAGCCCCCTGACCAAGGTCAGGGTCATCCAGGCGCTGCACCGCCGCAAGGCCTTTTGCATTATGACGGGCGACGGCGTCAACGACTCGCCGGCGCTGAAGCAGGCCGACGTGGGCATCGCCATGGGCGATCGAGGCAGCGATGTGGCCAAGCAGGCGTCCGACATGGTCCTCACCGACGACAACTTTGCCTCCATCGTCACGGGCATCCAGGAAGGCCGACGGCTGGCCGACAACATTCAAAAGGTAGGGCGCCCCCTGCTCTTTGCCGCTCTTTACCCCGAACCGCACACGCTGACCGTCGCTAGTTCCTCCTGCACCTGCTCACGTCGAACCTGGCGCAGGTCGTTCTGCTGCTGATCGGGCTCGCCTTCAAGGATGACGAGGGTATTCCCGTCTTCCCCCTCTCCCCGCTCGAGATTCTCTGGGCCAACCTCGTGACCTCGTCGCCGCTCGCTCTCGGCCTCGGCCTCGAGGAGGCGCAGCCGGACATTCTCCAGCGTCCCCCTCGAAGCCTCAAGTCGGGCGTCTTCACCCTCGAGCTCGTGCGAGACCAGCTCGTGTACGGCACGCTCATGGGCTCGCTGTGTCTAACGTCGTTCATGCTCGTCGCCTACGCCGCCTCCGGCGACGGTTACCACCCTCTGCCTCATGGCTGCAACGACGGCAGCGCCGGTGACGGCCTGTGCCACGGCGTCTACCAAGCCCGTGCGACGACCTTTGCCACCCTGAGCTTCCTGCTTCTCGTCACCGCCTGGGAGGTGAAGCACTTCCGACGCAGCCTCTTCGCCATGGATGAGCGGTGGGCGGGGCCCTGCTCCGTCTTCAAGACCGTCTACCACAACCGCTTCCTCTTCTGGGCCGTGGTCGCTGGCTTCCTCGTCACCTTTCCCATCGTCTACATACCCTACCTCAACACCATTGTCTTCAAGCACGAGGGGCTCACATGGCAATGGGGCGTCGTTTTCGGATGCGTCGCTATATACGTTGCGCTCGTCGAGGCATGGAAGGCCGTGAAGAGAAGGTTGAGGTTGAGCGTCGACTGGCGGTCGTCAAACCCAACCGTCGAACAGGTGTGATGAGAGGTTGCAGTTGTGCAGGGGAGAACTGGTAGTGGCATGACGCTCGCGGGAAGGAAGCCAACTGTGCTGGGACAGGTTTTGGAATATCTGATACTAGTCTCGTATGGTCTAGTAGTGTTCTCGAAGCCAATTATTTTCCTGTCCTTGACATTTGTTCACCCCATGCACTACTACTTGACCCCTTTATAAGGTAACATGTGTGCCGAAAATCTCGCAGCGCCGAGTAGTCTGCAATACTCATCCCCTGAACAAGGTTAACGCGCAGCCCTTGACAATGTTGCCGTTTGCCGATGGAGAGGCCAGCGACGGTGATGAAGGATCTTGGGGGACACCAGGAATGCTCGACGAAACTTGTAGACTCTACCACCAATAAATGGCTCATGGCAATGTCGAAGTACGTGGTTAAAATACTTCACGCCAACCTCTTTGTAAAGGGTTTCTCCTCGGGATAATAATGAAAATCTTAACAAATCATCCATCAGAATCAGTCTTGATGAGACGCCTACCGATGTAATCGGTCCAACGGTAAGCCCTGGGCAGCTTCACCAACAGTCCTCTGAGAGGCGTCTCCATGCGCCTCGTGATGAACCATTCATATGCCGTGCGACCTTGGCATTGGAGTCTTTCGTTATACCAATGCCGGTTTTGTTAGCCTGGGCCATCAGCAGGGCCGCTCGGTCAAAAGCCGAAGGAGACACTGTAGAAACAGGAAGAGGAAGTGCGAGGGTGTACCACTTGGATTCTGTTCATGGCTCCCCTCCCAGAGAGGCGTACGACGAATGACGCTTTCTGCTACCCTGTGGCGATGCTACCATACGCACGTCCTTGAATGAGAGTGTGCGTGAGTGGAGGTGCATATTGTACGCATTGGAACCTCTGGTAGAACAGCAGGATTCGTACACAAGTCTTGGTCCATTTTGATCCTTTGTGCCGGCCTTGGCTCCTTGACAACTACGACAGACTATGCGTTTCGGCATTATTTGACTTTGGTAGCTGTGCCCTTTCTACTTTGCCTCGGCAGGCTTTTTGAGCTTACAGGGGGGGGGCGTCCTCGATCCGCGTGCTGCCAAGGGGCGTCCTACGATCATCATGATGGCGCTCGACATCTTGCGGTCTTCATCCATCCCTCCCCTCTCCCTTTTTTACACTTTCTGTCAACCCTCGCTTTTCAAATTTGCGTCGGGGCAAGTGCCAAGACAGTTGGTGTTAAATGGCCAAGTTTGATGTAGTACGACCCTCTATCGCCTTGATCATCATTTGCTGTAGCATGACGGGAGGGTGAGCAACGAACAGCAACCTATTATGAAAGACTTGTTAAGCAAGCCAGGACAGTAGTATTTTTTATAATACGAATTCAACTGTCCATCACAACAACGGATGGTCTTGCCCTTTGTCATGATTGTAAGCTATCCGACGTCGCACCGCACGCAACTCCATGTGCCGTTTGGCCTCTGGTTTATTCGTGTCTGACAGTGTGGTACTGCTTCAACGGCATGCAACGGCAGGTCCAGATTATGTCATGGAAACGACTTGGCCTCCCTCATGATGGCCTACCAAGTAGTGAAGATAAGCCCAGGAGCTGCCTAATTCGGCGGAACGTCACCCTCACGTTGACATGAGGATGAATGGAGGAGGAATATGTGAGGTTGATGCCATGCATCGGTAATTGGCCCATATAGGAATGGCAGCTTCGTAGTGCGGCCGCAGACGCGCCGATTGGCATCATTGGACAGGGTTGTGTAGGAGGCACCTCTTTGGCGAGGATGTATGGCTAGTATGGGCGGACAAGGTCACGTATAAGAAGCATCATCCCAGCGGCTCCCGCTCTCCACGATACTCACCCCTCCACCTCAACGTCATCATAGCATTCGGATATACGCAATATACAATTAGTAAACACGGGACGTGACAGCACGAATCAGAATGTCTCCCTGGTACGTGCCGATTTGACGAAACAAGCGTCGAAAGATGTGGCACTGGCACGCACGATCCAAATATAGAATAAGATGCTGACTTGATGCCAGCTCATGCACTAGCTGCTCTTGCTCCGGCAACTGCGACAGTTGCTCGTGCAAAACATGCGGCGTGCGTCCCCTCTTGCTCCCCTCTCCCGCTCGCCATGCTCGAGATTGTCGTCTTCGCTCACCATGTTTCAGCACTAACTCATGATACCATCCCCGGACCCAACCCCGGTGCGACAGTGCGGGATCTCCAGTCCGAAATTGGAGGCAGTACCTTGACGTTTGATGAATCGCCCTATTCCTGCGGCCACCATGGGAAGGGTCGTGCTTTTTAAAGGATGGGAAGAAAGTCCAATGTGACAACTGCTGCCTTGAACGGCTCCTGTCATGTATGGCAGCCGAAGTGAATCAAGTCTTACGAATACGCACTATCGTTAATCCATCTAAGCCTTGTCTTGTCCGTGCACATTCATATCCCACTGGTGTTACACGGATAGGTCAGCACCCGCTTGCTGCGGCCAGGAGCCTTCTGACTCAACTATAGGCGTCAACATATGGCGCAACCCCGCAGCAAGCAGAGCCCTAGCTGCTATGGAATGCACCAAACCTCATCGTCTCATGACGGGATGGTACGAGAACACGGCAGAAGGGGGTTGTGACTTGTCGACGATCGATGCTCGAGATCTGCAAACGGTGCTCCCACGTTGGGTAGACTCCCCAAGCTGATAGACCTATTGCACATGAGCACGAGATTTCCGCAGCTGCTCTACATGGTGTACCACTGCATAGAGTTGCGCTGCATGAATAGCACCTCAGGGCGGGTTCCATGTATTATATGCTGTATGTGTTGGATTGGAGGGAAGTGATTGGTCGTCGATCCGGAATGATGGAGTCATGGACCATCGGGGGGCGAGTGGACGGGATCTTTCACGTCTTTGGCCAAAGTGCCAACGCACACAGATAGTAGCTGCGGGGGTCGTTGCGGGATTTTCTTCTTTCGTAATGTGACGTGTCGTCGTTTGCCTTCTGTATTATGCATGTACGCGCATGTGTGAATGTAATGGGCCAAGGGGATGTTGGATAAGATGGTACCACACGGTTCGCAGTCAATGATGAGAACTTTGTACTGAGTACAAGTGAAGTTGTGACAATGCAAGTAATACGCATCTAGTAGTCGTCGGCTCATCGCCTTCGCCGGGGTTCCTGAGAGTACCGAGGAGGGGCCATCTCGGCCAGAAGGTGTGCCTTCTGTTGCCGTTACAATCCTGGACCAAGGTGCCGCTGGTCATCTTCAGCTTTCGTATGTCCGACAACACTCCTACCCGTCTCCCCGAGCTTTTCCTTAAAATTCCTCTTGACCATGGTGAACATGAAAAAGTATGGACATGGTGAAGTGTATCACATCACCAGAACGAAGTGTCAAGTAACTCTCAAAGTGAACTCGCCGTGCCAAGTATCGTCTCTCACGCAGCCGGACGCGGCTGCTTACCTCGCTTAGGATATGCACAGAGAATACTAGGCTGTTCTCAGGCTGAGCAACAAATGAGACAGCAGGTTTCCATCTAGACCATGGCCGTTGTGATTTTCAACCATTTATTTTGCGGCCTCGTCTGTGGCATCGATCCTTGCAACTGTGACTGATACGGGCTCGTCACTCTGTCGGCGACAAGTAATAGCAATTCACACATTGTAGTCGTCGATAAAAAGAAGGCCGAGTTTTTATTATTCAACTTGCTCCATTTCTTTCTCTCCTCAGTCGTCTTGATGTAACTGGGCCGCATTTGGTACCGAACTGCCTCGTCGTCAAATGGTGTTTCAAATACGCTGATGAAGCTTCTTGTAACTCCAGAGCCATTTAGTCACTGCGCCAGTCATTGAAACCAACTGATACTATTGACCTGCTCATTCTGCGTCATGCAAACTAGGGAGAAAAGAGATGAGGACGAAAGTGACGCATGCTGGCTGGCCCCGATCAGGTGGGATCCAATTTTCAACTTCCTCACCGGAAGTAGAAGGCTACAGTTGCTCATGGCGATGAAAATCTGGCTCTCTTCTCGGCATCGCTCGCTCATAAAAGGATCATTTGGCCTGGATTCCACATTGATCCAAGTTCAACATGTTTTCAGTTGGCATCAGCCGCCATCCTGAGCAAGATGCCGCATCTACAAGCTGCTACCATGAGTCGCGCACCAGTCAACACGCAGGAGCAACACTTGGTTTCAATGACAGCAGGAGGGCAAAAAACTAAAATAAGTGGCGATACCATCGAGCACGACATCGAGGCTGGAATACCGGATGCCCACACCCGACAATACCCTTCCGCGCCCACCCATCCCAGTTTTGGGCTTCATGGTCGAGATCCAAGACTCTCTTTCTCCCAGCGCTCGCTTCGCATCACATGGGGTTGGTTTTCCGTCTGCATGAGTACGGGCGTGATGGCTATGCTCCTCTCGGAGCAGCCATACACGTTCAGGGGGCTTGTTGCCATTGGCACCGCCTTTTACCTGCTCAACCTCGTCCTCTTCTGCACCTTTTTCGCCCTCGTCGTCGCCCGCTTCGTTCGAAAACCGAGGGCATTCATCACTAGCCTGCACCATCCGAGCGAAAGCTTCTTCTTCGGCAGTGTATGGGTATCCATCGCTCTCATCATCTACGGCATGCAGGTGTACGGGGTTCCGCGAACAGGGCCCTGGCTCGTTCACGTCCTGGCCATTTTGTTCTGGACCTACCTCACGTCCGCAACTCTTGTCGCCATCTTTCAATACCACGTCATCTTCCACGACGAGAGGTTAACACTCACCGACGCTATGCCATCATGGATCTTGCCGGCGTATCCGCTGCTCATGACCGGCGTCCTCTCCGCTGCCATTGCTAGGTCTCAGACGCAGCATGTTGGCATCCACCTCATTGTCGCCGGCATCGCCGGTCAGGGATTAGGTTGGATCCTTGCTTTCTTCATCTACACAGTCTATCTGACGAGACTCATCCACGGCTCGATGCCCCCGGCCTCGGTTCGACCTGGCATGTATGTTTCAGTCGGTCCGGCGGCCTATACCTGTGCTGGTTTTCTCGCCCTCGGAAAAATGGCCAAAAAACATCTCCCGCCCGACTTTCTTGGTGTCCAAGAGTCCTTCGCCGTGGGCGACGTTTGGTTCGCCATATCAGTGCCAACCGCTCTGTTTCTATGGCTCATCGCCATCTGGTTCTCAGCTTTGTCGACCCTGTCCATCATTCGGGCTGCGAGGAAGATGAAGTTCTCTCTACAGTGGTGGGCCTTTGTATTTCCCAACGCTGGCTTGGCCATTGCAACCATCCAAGTCGGCAACGCGCTTGAGAGCAAAGGTATCAAGGTTGCTGGATCCATCCTAACCGTCCTTCTGGTTCCTCTGTGGATTTTATGCGCCTGCCTTCATGTGCGAAGCATTTGGACTCATCAGTTGCTCGCTCCTGGAAAGGATGTTGGTGTCGACGATGTAAATGATACGCACGATGCAAAGCTGGAGAGGTACAGGGCGAGAAAGAGGGACAGGGTGGAGCGGCAGCAGGCCCAAGGTGCCCGCAAACAGATTGGGAGAGGTGCACTATGGGCAAGGAAATGGATGTCGTCTCCGGCTCCTGTTGAGCATGGAATTGCTGCTAGCGAGAATAGCATGGAAACGACGCAGGGTCATGTGTGAGGCAACAGTTCACTGAAGATGAAGAGAAAGGGGCAATCAATACACAAATGCCCAAGCATACTCATGTTTGATTATACCCAATTGCTTCATTCCTTGTGACCGCCGCTACTTCTGCAATACAAATTGTTCCATTCATGTGGCCAATATTCCTCAATTTGAAGTCGCCATTCCGTTCTCGAACGGTTTCCCATTCATCGAGGCCTCAACTTCCTGGTAGGCGTCGTATCCAAACAGCCACTGCTGCGCCTCCGGACAAACCAATCGGAATGGAGACGGACCCTTGAGTTCTTTGCGGTGCTGAGCCTGAAAGACCCGATCGCGAGCTTCTTGCTCAGGACCATCGTGCAAGTGAATATTCTCACGCTTTAATTCCACGATGCATTAGCCAGGGTCCCTTTTCACCCTTTCCCATTATCTGGCGCGTATGGCAATAGCGAACAGACTACAAACAAGTCGGGAAATTACTACGTACCTGCTTGGCTGCTGCGCCAACGATCTTCTCCATTCTCGACTTCCGTAACTTCTCGTACCTCTTGAGGGCATGTGGCAGTTGATTTCTTTCTTTCACATGGCCGAGAAGGCGCCCGAGAACTGCGCCATCCTCAAGCGCCGAGTTGGCTCCCTGGGCAAGGTAAGGCAACATAGGATGGCACGCGTCGCCGCTGAGACTGTCAGATATTTGCGGAGAAATTCATTGTGTTATTTCGGGTACATCAACCTACACGAATACCAAGGTAGACTTGTCGTTAACCCATGTTGGGAGCATATCACCTGTGCAATCAATGAAATTAGCGGTGATCCCTAAATTTGACATACTCTGGCATGGCAATGTGAAGGCATACGACGCATCAGTTTCCACTTCTCCATGGACTCTGCCGTGTCAAGAAGTCGAATAAGGGCCGGATCCCAGTTCTTCAACAGCTGTTTCGCCTCATCCACAGGACAGGTCTGTTTGGCCACACCGGCAGGGAGGTCATCCGGGGCGACGAAAGCGAGGTTGTAGCCGTACCCGGATTGCATGGAGTAACCTACAGCGTGCGATTCTGGTCCGAGCCAGATATGCACCGCCGGAGTGCTAATCCACTCTCGCAGCGCGTCATCGGTGACGCCGTCCAAATTGAGCACCGCTCGGTAGACCATGTCGCCTGTGGGGTACGGCAGATCCGGTCCCTGCGCATGGCTAATCCGACACTGCGATCGCACGCCATCGGCCGCCACGATGAGGTCGGCCGTGGCCCTACGACCGGAGACGGTGATGATTTCAGCACGTTCGCGGTCGACGACCTCAACTTTCTCGCCGAGCACGACGGACACGCCGAGCTTCTGGGCTTTTTCAAAGAGGGCACGCTGGAGGTCTATGCGACGGATATCCATGAACGGGGCGCCGAACCGTGCCCGCATATTCTTGCCAAAGTTGGCCTCCTGCGTCAAAACCTCACCCGAGAAGCGGTGCATTGTGAAGGTAACGGGTTCTGCTCCGGATGCCCACATCCAGTCCGGCATACCCCATTGCTGCAAAAGTTTCGTCGAATTCGGCGTCAACTGCAGGCCGGCGCCAACCTGTTGTCGACTTGCGGGTGAACAATTTACGCATTGATTATTTGCGATGCGAACAACTGACCTCGGAGAGTTGCCTCGTTGATTCATAAACGGTAACTTTGTGGCCGGATCTTGAAATAGAAACGGCGGTGGCAAGGCCGCCGAGACCGGCCCCGACGATAATGATGTGTAGTTGGGTTTTTGACACAGTCATCTGTGTATATCAATCTCAACATCAGCGCGCCAGTATGTATGAGGACGGCATGGCCCCCGAGCGTGAAATAGTATAAAACTGACAGTGCTGAAGGAATGGAGTCGAGCTGTTTTTTTTTATTTTGGAAGCGTTCAACGGGTGTCATACGATACAGATGGAATCTGGAGGGACGGATGAATACCCGATAGTCTTGCTGACCAGGTGCTTCATGCATGTAAATGTAAGTGCATGAGCTCCGTATGGAGGACAGTGGTCCTTGCACATGATGCTCCGCCGTCGTACATGAGACGGTTCATCAAACGCCAAGCCGGACAGGGGTCTTGAGTGAGCTTCGGGATTGGAGGCGAAAATGGTATGTACTTACACGCGCGAAGAAAGTCCGTCATCCGGGCCGCGATAGCCCAAGTCGCTTTCTTGTTTATTTTCCCTTTCTGAAAAGAAAATCCATCCATCTCCTTCGGCGGTAGAAGCTCGTACGAAGTACGGAGTAGAGCATGCACGATGCCAGATGCCATATATCATCCGAGTCAATCTGAGTCAACCCGACATGACTTGCATACAAAACAATGCATGTCGTCAGTCCGCACAGGAATTTTGTCTAAGATGATGTCTTACTCCGAGTAAAGGCACTCCCATCGGTAAAGGACTAAACTTACTAAAATCTACGCTCGGTTGGTTGATTCGCAGTGATCGGCCACCTCCGTCGTCCCTCGCCCATCAAATTGTAGGGTAGTTACAGATTATAGATTCTAATTCGATCTCTCGCAGAAGTGACGGTAGGTATTAATAATTGTCAATTGCAATCAGTACTGCTCTCTCCCAATATACCCGTTGATCTTTCAAATCCCATTTTCGCCATCCTTTTTTAACCCACTGCGCAGGGCGTAGCACCATTCTCTCGTGGCCTTTTCTTGAGTATTTTGGCCAAAATTAATTGTGCGGCACACTTATCAGGGTTGTTGGTACACGACCAGCTTGGAACGGGCCTTTGGGGAACGGACCACGAAGCAGGGTCCTATGCGGTCGCTCCATTCAAGGGGGTGAAGCTATTCAGCCCCCGCCGAGGTAGGGCCTAGTTTGGTGTTCGCAAAGCGCATCGATTGCTACGACATACTTCCGAGATTCACGCTTTCTTTTTCCGACTGCACGACATGAAAGACAAGTGGGGTGCCGGCTTCAAGGATGGCAGCCCTATGACGCAGGGTTCAAGTGGCCAATTTGCAATTCTTCTCCAAATCGAACTCGTGCCCTCCGAATCCTTCGAGGCAAGGAATGGCCAAGACACGTCTTCCGATCCCGATGCGTTGCCGTCAAGCCGATGGTCCACCACCAGCCGCCTGACACGGAATGGCATGCATCGATCGAACCGAGAGCGCCCGATTGTGACTTTCGCAGTTCAGGGTCGTACACGCCTGATGCGATGCCAGACGTTCGGCACACCGACACAAAAGACCGGGAGTTATACGTAGATTTTCGAAATTCTTGCTCAAGGAATGGTAGTTTTATCAACAAATCAGGATGCAAAAACACGTTCCGACAGTGTCTTCATGCGCAAATCCGGTCCCACAGCAGCAAACTGCCGTACACGCAGGCCCCTGCGACAGCGATATTGCCCACGACTGCCATGATGTTGGCGGTGGCGCGTGTGACCG
Organism: Drechmeria coniospora; assembly: GCF_001625195.1. Taxonomy (NCBI): domain Eukaryota; kingdom Fungi; phylum Ascomycota; class Sordariomycetes; order Hypocreales; family Ophiocordycipitaceae; genus Drechmeria; species Drechmeria coniospora. The sequence goes on along the minus strand of NC_054389.1, from coordinate 9,313,515 downwards.
ACTGCCGTTGCAGATTCTTGATATCCTTGGCAAACGTATCGCGCTCGTTGACATGCGGAAAAGGGGCTTCGACGAGCTCGCCCATTTCGTTGCGGATCATGGGTACGGGAACGCCGAGATGGTCACAGAGCGGTTTCCATCCGTCACGGATCTGGTACTCAATTCTTCGTTCGGCGGGAATCTCATGCCGGAATTCCTCGTACTGGCCGCTGAACCAGCTCACCGCCTTTTCCTTCTCGGCCCGGTGGTCGAAGCCCAGGTCGGCGCTGAAGAGGAGACGGAGAAAATTGATCCAGTGTCGCCTCTGGGGGTCCAAGGCGTAGCAGTACAAGTCGGTCAAGCGATCGAGCAGGGAGCCTGGCTTGACAACGACGTCAACGGTTTGGAGCACGCTCTCGTACCACCTCCCAGGGTCGCGGTTGAGGATGACGACCTTGGCCTCCGGGTAGTGCTTGGCCAGCTCGACGCTGAACAGGGCGGCGGGCAAATCACAGGTGGCCTGGTAGTGCCCTAGGAGGTGGTCCCAGTCCGCCTTGTCAAAGGTTCCGCTGCCAGCACGCTTCGCTTGCAATGCCCGGATCCAGCTCTGGGGGTGGTCTGACAGGTTCTGCTGGAGTGAATGCATGTGGTAGCAGTCGTGAAAGCCTAGCTGCCATAGGGCGCGACGCAGGCTGGCGGTTCCCGTGCGGTGGACGCCACAGACGATGACACGCAGGGGCACGACGCGGCCATGACCGTTGTCCGACGGTGCCGAAGCCATGTCGGAAGACGGGCCAGGCGAGAGAGAAGAGCGGGCGGGGACACTGCGTCGGCTTGGCCGATGGGGAGTTTGCTTGAGCGTTTGGGTGGCCGAGAGTAGAGCTCAACCGGAGATATCCTTCTGGTGAGTCGAGAAAACGCGTCGTCGATGGGAACAGCTGTCCTGGCTGATGGTCAAGGAGATGACTGGTGGTCGGTCAAGGAGATGTAATTCCTCGGGAACGTGTGTCTTTTCGAGAAGACATGTTTCGCGGAAGAAAGGCAGCTCTTTGGGCTGTTCACCAGGGGGTACGTCGGTCGAGGCTCGGGTCGCGGACGGAGGTCTGGAGCATGGACATGCTGCTGTCCGGGGTCGAAGCGGTTGGCATATGCCACCGTTTTCTGAGGGATCGACATGGAGTCGTCTGCTGACTGGTCCGCTTCGTTTCAGGCCCCTCGGCCTGGCTTGAGGACGATGTCTCGCCGTCAGCTTTCTTGCCCGCTTCCTTGTCCGCTTTGTTATCAGCCCATTGAAGAAGGTGCCACCTCGACCAGTCCGCCGTGTCCATGCAGAACGAACGGGACATGGTCAAGGCTTCGTACGCTATGGTGATGCCGTGCCAAGTAATGCGCATGTGCATCGCACTACTACGAAATAGGCACTAGGAGTAGTAACGCAGACCGAGGCCACAGTCAACTTCCGAGACCTTGCAGGTTCTCCAAAAGTGCCAACACAACAACCACGTACATGTACAACCGCATACAACCGCATACAACCAACCGCATACAACCAACCGCATGCTGCTGTGACGGGGCATTTGGTGCCAAGTTTCCAATCGCCTGCCACGCCACACTGACTTGTCTCAGCCATCTCGGCGATTTTGTATGATTCATGGCGCCTACTATTCCAGGCGGCACTAGATCTAATTCTACATGGTAGATCGAACAACCATGTGCATGTGCATGTACACGCACTCACGCATTAGACGGTATCACTTGGCAGACGCATTCTCCTCGGTGAATCTGTCGATACGTGCCTGGTCCAAGCACCGTAACCTCCAGTCTAATCGAACCCCCTCGCGAAGGACCAGCAACCACCAAGCAAAATCACCCATCAGTAACAAGGGCAGAGTACTCCTTGTCCTGCGGAGTAGTATCTTTGTAGTGTGTACTGTAATTACACAGCGGGGCCTCATGTGGCTGCGCAGCCGTCACTCCGAAGTACTTACACGTACCTCTTCGTACGTACAGTACTAACAAGTGCCGAGAACCCGCTCCTCCTGACCGCCAGTGGCTTGTCCTAGCTCTGGCCACTCACGGCAAATGCACCTGCAAGTCTCATTCGATTACAGCCACCGCTACGACGGGTGGCGGATCGTGGCGGCGCCAGCGGCTGTGCATCGAGGATACGTCAAAGAGGCATAAAGAAATATGTGGGCGATGAACAACTCCGACTGGAAAGCACTTTGTTGATGGAGAGCCGCTGCAAATGAAAATGAAAGGTGCTGGAAACAGTTTGTCGCCATCGTTTCATTCGTTTTTATGTCATGTATCCAACCTCGTTCAAGTGAGCGGTTGTGAATTCGACTTCATTTCCAACACTTTGAATAGTGTTGTGTAGCATCGTAGCATCAGCAACGGGATTGCTGACGCAATTGCATCCCTCATACGTGGCAGGAGAGCAAGAACAGCGGCGAAAAATATGATTACACATGCGAAGAGTTACGCTGCAGCTCTTGCAAGCCGTACTTTTATGCATGTACGTTACTATTCGTCATGGCAGCCAAAAAAAAAAATGCACGCAGTGTTTGCCAGAGTCGTAGCCAGCTCACACCGAAAGATGCAGGCGCTGCCTGCTCCTCTCTGGCAACTGCCAAGGTTCGCACCCGCTGGCACCTTCCACGCTCCTACGCCTCGCTTCGCATGGAGGTTCGACTGCCTGCAATTGGTCGGCATTGGGATGGTAGCCGAGCAATACTCGTATTCTCCTGCCGTAATTACATGTAAAGAGTGAAACCGCAGTCAACCCTAGACCTTCACTTCTCACACCCCCCCATCAACTCCTAACCTTGACACCGCCCGTCTGGACCCAGTTGTCTTCCGGATCTTTGCACATTCCACGCTGGCTGTCTCAATCTTTCGTGTCTAACACATCCTTATCCGCTGACCTTCAGGCTCGGGGCAATATTTGTCCCTGTTCCCGCCTTGCTCGAGAACAAGGTCAGCGAGTGGAAAGAAGAAGGACTATTCCGCCTTTGACAGGTGGGAGGGTCGAAATAAAACCGAGATCGCATCTCTCGTATTGTCCGTCAGTCGGGCAGCATTCATTCATTTGTTGCCAACTAGGAATCAATCCGTCCGCTTCGCTCGCATCCCCAGCATTTGATGTTCCAGTACATCCATCACACCATCACCAAATAGCAATCCAAACCACATCCGCACCGAAGTGCTCGTACGAATGACGAAGCCCACTAACGGCCCTCTAGGGGCTCGTGTTCTTCTGGCAGGCTCTCAGATACCCCAGTGGACGCAGACTCGTCTCGTTCATCTGCAACGCAGCCTCCTCGAGGATGGTCGATTTGATTTTCTTGCTCGCGTCTTATTGGAGCTGCCGGCCATATGGCTCAAGCTGCAAAGAGTCGGCATCCACGACTCCGTCTCCGTTCAGTTGCAAGCCTTGCGAGCTTTCGCCCTGGGTGAAAGCACCTTGGATAGCCGGGAGCTGACCAACAGCCAGCTGGCTCCCCTGACGGTCGTATCACAAGTGCATGATTGGATCATAAAACGCGACAAAAAATGTGCTTGGCTGAACCCTGATGATGGAGACGTCCAGGCTGCCCAGGGTTTGTGTCTGGGCTTTCTTTTCGTCGCCGTCTTGTCAACTGCCCAGAATGAGTTGGAGTTTGAGAGAGGGGTCGCCAATAGCGTACGTCTCGCGGCAGCTATCGGGAGCATTGTGGATTCCGAATCCATGGCCTGCCTGTCCAAGAACCGCGCAACTGCCGTCTCTGTCAGGTGCAAGGCTCCTTCAGACCATGCCAGCTTGGACTCGGCTCTGGACCTCTTCCCCGAGGTAAGGGAGCTGACCTTTTCCTTCGGTTGATAAAGAAGAAACTAAGCATCGGCACAAGGCATACGTCTCCTGCGTTTATGACGTGGGCGCTTACACCGTCACCATGCCGCGCCACAACCTGGATGCCTTTACCGACCATCTTAAGAAAGATGGGATTGAACTGTGTCCCATCGGCTTGGATGGCAGCTACCACCATGCAAAGCACCGCGATGCTGCCCAGAGATTGAAGAGGATATGTGCAGAATCGATTGAGCTTCAACTCCCAAGTGCCAAGTCGCTTCGGCTCCCCCTACGCTCCACGGCCGACACAATGGTTATTACCTCGGGCAGATTGCATGACACCGCCATAGATACCATACTGTGTCAACGCGTTCATTGGTTTCAAACCGTGAAGCTGACGGCGTCGGCCGGTTCCACATTCGAATGTCCCAGGCTCGAGTCGATCGGTCCGGAACCATGCATCCCCCCATCGCTTCTCTCGTCCTGCAAGGGAAAGACGGCCGTGGCTGACGGGATAGCCGTTGTGGGTATGTCGTGCCGCTTCCCCAAGGCATCGTCTACTGAGGAGCTTTGGCAACTCCTGTGCTCGGGCGAGGTGGCACTCGGCCCCTTGCCGCCGGGACGGTTCAACCGAGATGACATGACGAGAGAGCCGCACATGAAAGAGTTTTGGGGAAACTTCCTCGATCACCCTGACAAGTTTGATCACCGCTTCTTTGGCATCTCGGGTCGCGAAGCAAAGTCCATGGACCCTCAGCAACGCCTCGCCCTGCAAGTTGCCTACGAGGCACTGGAATCGTCGGGGTACTGCGGCCTACCTCCAGGCCAACGAGAGTTGGATATGGGATGCTATCTGGGCGTCGGACCTGTCGACTACGAAGACAACGTTGCCTCGGCTGACGCTACTGCCTTCTCCGCCACTGGCACTCTGCGTGCCTTCACCAGCGGTCGCATTAGCCACTTTTTCGGCTGGTCAGGGCCATCCATCACGTTTGATACGGCGTGCTCGTCCTCGGCGGTTGCGATACATACCGCCTGCAAGGCAGGCCTCCTTGTGACGCCCCTGAGATGAAACGTCGAGGCTGACCGTAAGCGTCTTTTAGGCAATCCTCGGTGGGGAATGTGCCATGGCTCTGGCTGGGGGCGTAAACGTCATCACCAGCCCAATCCCCTATCAAAATCTCGCCGCCGCGTCGTTTCTGAGACCTCATGGCTCCTCCGTGGCCTTTGATGCCTCCGCAAGTGGCTACTGCCGAGGCGAGGGAGCCGGACTTTTGGTTCTGAAACGCTACTCTGCAGCAGTCGCCGACGGCGATGCGATTCTGGGCATCATTTCTGGCTCAGCCATCAACCAAAATCACCACAGTAATTCCATCACCGTCGCCGACTCCCCATCTCAAGAAACGCTGTTTCAACGAGCACTCTCATTGGCGCAAGCAGATGCAAATGACATATCCTACGTTGAAGCACACGGGACTGGTAAGGAAGCATAGTCATCAGGTCTAGGTGTACATACTAACTTGGGTTGTGCCGCCGCGCAGGGACCCCAGTCGGAGATCCCATCGAGTATGAAAGTGTCCGCTCAACGTTTGGTGGGCCGCGTCGTAATGAGGAGCTGTTTCTCGGATCGATAAAAGATATAATCGGTCATGCAGAAGCCGCCTCCGGTGTGGCTAGTCTCATCAAAGTCTTGCTCATGATGAGGCACCAAATGATTCCGAAGCAGGCCAAATTCACAACCCTGAGCCCCCGAATCAAGTCGACTTCCGCGGATCGCATCACCATACCACAGGAAACGCAACCTTGGGCGGCCCATCGGCTCGTTGCATTGGTAAACAATGGTGGCGCGGCCGGGAGCAACGTGTCTTTTGTCGTTCGCGCCCACCCACCGACAGCATCGCGGCAAGCGGCAGATTTGCACGCCCTACCCTCCTACCCTGTGGTTTTGTCGGCCAAGTCAGAGGTTAGCCTGCGGGCCTATATGGATAGGCTGAAGCGCTACCTGACAACCGCCCAGCTATCCATTGGTGATGTTTCAATGGAGCTCATGCGGCGGCAGAATCCGCAGCTACCATGCCGAATGGCATTTGCAACAAGCGATATTTGCGACTTGGCTTCGAAACTAAACGATACCGTGGCCATTGTCGGGGAGGGCGCTGCTACGCAGACACGACCACGTCCCATCGTGCTAGCTTTTGGCGGCCAGACGGGACAAGCACCATCTGTTTCGAGGGACGTGTACCAACGCTGTGACAACTTTCGGCATCACCTGGTAAGCACTTCGAATCAGTTCTGATATTCCGCATTCTAATGACGAGTCGGGAAACAGGACAAGTGCCATGAGGTCTGCGAGGCACTTGGCCTCCCTGTCATATTACCCGCAATCTTCGAGGCAAAGCCAGCGGATGACATTGTGCATGCCCATTGTCTCTTGCTGTCACTTCAATACGCGAGCGCCAAATCCTGGATCGGGTCCGGATTGGCCGTCGATACCCTGGTCGGCCATAGCTTTGGTCAGCTCACTGCTCTCTGCGTCGCTGATTCCCTGTCGCTGGAGGATGCGTTCCGTCTCGTCTCTGGCCGAGCCCGCCTCATCAGAGACTCGTGGGGACCTGATCCGGGATCCATGTTATCAATCGAGTGCAGTGCCGACGAACTAGAGACGGTGGTCAACCGTGTGCAGGCCACACCTGGCTGCCACCTGGACGTTGCTTGCTTCAATGGCCCTCGGAGTTTTGTCGTGGCCGGCACTGCCGCATCCATCGACAAGGCAATGGATAGCTGCCATTCCTTCAAGACGAAGAAACTTCAAAGCTCGCACGGGTATCATTCATATCTCGCCGACAGCGTGCTAGACGACTTGAAACGCTTGACCGGAACGCTCACCATTCGGCCACCTCGCATCCACATCGAATTCTGCTCCATTGACGGCCACTCATCGGCATTTACGACGGCTGACGCAGTGGCCGAGCACACGCGACAACCCGTTCACTTTTCTGATGCAGTACGCCGCATTGATGCTCGTCTGGGCTACTCTATTTGGCTTGAGGCAGGATCAAGTACTCCAATCATCCCCATGGCACGTCGGGTCCTGAGTGGCCTCGGCACGGAGCACACGTTTATAGCCATGGACCTCCGAGGCGATGATGCAGTCAAGAATTTGGCCAATGCTGCTTGTCAACTATGGAATGCGGGTAATGGCTGTCAATACTGGCCCTTTTCTCGTGCCAAAGGCCCAGCTCTCAGCATCCCTGACTTCCCCCTATATCAGTTTGAGCAAGTGCCTCACTGGATTTCCTACGATCTTGCAACTGGATCTCGGCCGCAGATGTCCATGTCATCATCGGGCAGCGATCTGGTGAGCATGGTGAACGAGGACGCCACCGTCGGCGAGTACATGTTTGCGGTGGGAAAGTCGCATGTTTTTTACGACTTAGCCGTCAAGGGGCACGCGGTGTGCGGTCAAGGCATGTGCCCTGCATCTCTTCATCTCGAGCTGGCGGCTCGATGCGTCAAATTGGCATCGGGAGACCAGTCGACGAGAACCGACTCATGCCCTCATTTTGAAAACCTTACCATGTCTGCCCCACTGGCCTACGCTACCGCATCTGGTCTGTTTGTTCGGCTCCAGCGAACTTCTCCTGGCGTCTACGACTTTACCATCTACAGCGCTCAAGTTTGCGCTCAGACGCAAGACCAAGGCGGGAAGCACACAGAGCATGCCCGAGGCCGTGTCCGTCTCGTCCACTCACAGGATGCCGCCGGTGTTGCACGGTGGCAGTTGCTGCAGAAGCTCGCCAAGCAGTCGAGGTACCAGCGGATCAGCAACGCGGCCACGTCCAAGGGAGTCAGCGGTTCGCTCGTATATCAACTATTCTCCAGTGTCGTCGAGTACGCCCCATACTATCAAGGTCTACAACGCGTGGTCGCATTGGACAACGAAGCTGTAGGGGACGTGACGGTACCTAGCAGCCACATACTCTGCGGGTCTGGAGATATGTCTATCTGCGACCCCATCGCCCTCGACAATTTTCTGCAGGTGGCGGGAATTCATGTCAACTGTCTCACATCGCGCAAAGAATCCGAGGTGTTTGTGTGCACATCCGTTGACGAAGTCATGCTAAGCCCGTCGTTTGCAAACGCAAGGGACGGCAAGAGCCGTGATTGGGCTGTGTATTCCTGTTACGAGACTTTGACGCGCGGTCACGTAACGAACGATATCTTCATTTATGAAAGCGATTCCAGGAGCCTCGCCGCTGTCATTCTGGGAGCAGATTTCCGCAGCGTTGGCTTCAAAGGCTTAAGATGCACCCTCGAACGCTCACGCATTGCCGGCATGACGAAGGAAGTAGTGCCTATGCACGAGAGCGACTCGGGATATCAGTCTCCTGCCGATGCCTCTCCAATCGAGGCCAGCAAGGACTCATCGTTGTTCGACAAGTATAGTCCCTCCAATATTGGGGATTCCTCTTACTCGAGTGCCAATCGACCTGGGAAGGCTAGTGTGTGTGCTGCTGACGTTATGCTGCCGCTTCGAGACCTCCTGAGTAGTGTTATTGAAATGCCGTTGGGCGATATCAAAGCCGACTCAACACTAGAGTATCTTGGCATCGATTCACTGCTCGTCATGGAGGTCGTGTCCGAGATCAAAGAAAAGCTTGGACTCACAGTCGATCAAGCACAGCTCCTTGAGTGCGAGGACGTCCTTGGGTTAAGTCGACTAATCCAGTCAGAGTCGGGCCTCGAGGTGGAGGCAATTCCAGTGACAACCAAAAGCAGCGACAAAGCCAAAAACCCTGCCGAGCTTGTTCAGCAGACTGAATTGGCCCAAGAACCAGCAAAGGTTTGGGAGAGCTTAGCACTCGTCGGAAGCCAATCCTTTGCAGAGGTTAATCCGTTTTACGACCAACACGCGACCACGACTGAGTTTGCCGATTTCTACAAAACGTGCTGTCCCCTTCAGTCGCGGCTCGTCGTCGCCTACGTTGTGAACGCCTTTTCCAACCTCGGCTGCAAGCTCGACAGCCTATTTGAAGGGGCCGAGGTGTCGATCCCGTATCACGAGAGGCACCAAAAGTTGATTCCTCAGCTATACAAGATGCTGGAGGAAGCCGGCCTGGTTGCTCATGACGGCAAGATTCTGCGTCGCACCGCCAAGCTGATGTCGACTGATTCTGTAGAGGATCTTCACAACACGCTGCTTGCGTTCCCGAGGCATGCGTCTGAGACCAAGCTCCTCCAGGTGACCGCCTCACGTCTCGCAGACTGTCTTTCTGGGTCCGCCGATCCGTTGGTGTTGTTGTTCCAAAACGCAACGGCACGTTCACTGCTCGAAGACGTGTATACAAACTCACCAATGTTCAAGACTGCCACCTTGTTCCTCGAGCAGTATCTCTGCTCCATGCTCTCCCATTTCGAGGGCTCTGGTAGGGAGATTAGCATCATCGAGCTCGGTGCTGGCACCGGAGGAACCACGAAGCAGATTGTAGAGACTCTAAGCAAGCTTGACATCAAATTTTCCTACACATTTACAGATCTTTCCTCGTCATTGGTGGCAGCCGCCCGCCGATCGTTCTCACATTTACCATTTATGAGGTTCAAGGTGTTTGATATCGAGAAAACCCCTGAGGAAGAGTGGCAGGGCTCCATGGACATTGTCATTTCCACCAACTGCATCCACGCGACCAGCAACCTCGTCAAGTCGACGACGAACATCCGGAACCTGCTACGACCGGATGGCATTCTTTGCCTTGTCGAGCTGACGCAGAACCTGTACTGGTTCGATCTCGTGTTTGGCCTTCTCGATGGCTGGTGGCTATTTAGCGACGGACGCCAGCATGCGCTGGCGGACGAGCATAGATGGGACTTGTGTTTGAAAGAGGCTGGGTTTGGATGGGTGAGATGGAGCGACTCTACGTCCAAGGAGTCGCAGCTTATCCGTGTCATCGCCGCATCACCGTCGGACCTGGTATCACCAGGCAACCATTCGGTTTCCGAGGCCGATCCCGAGAAGCTGCGTGGGCATGAGCATCGACAGGAGACGTTGGTGTTCAAGCAAGTGGACGGCCTCAAACTGCAGGCTGATTTGTACTACCCACTGGAACCAGTTCCGGACGAGCGACCTCTCCCAGTAGGTATGCACAGAATCAATTCATGGGTTCGCGGAACTATGCTGACAGACGCGATGTGATGCGGCTACAGCTCTCATGATTCACGGTGGCGGTCACATCATGCTCTCTCGGCGGGACATTCGACCGAGGCAGGTTCAGATTCTGCTTAATAGCGGCTTTTTGCCTATCAGCGTTGACTATCGATTGTGTCCGGAAGTGACGCTTCCAGAAGGCCCCATGGCGGACGTGGCGGATGCGCTGTCTTGGGTGCGAAGCGTTCTCCCTGGCGTACGTCTGAATCGAGCAGACGTTCGCGTCGACCCGACGCGGGTTGTGGCTGTGGGCTGGTCGACGGGCGGCCATCTGGCCCTGTCTCTCGGGTGGACATGCATCCCTCGAGGCATTCAGCCCCCACAGGCAGTCCTGGCATTCTACAGCCCGTTGGACTACGAGGATGCCTTCTGGCAGAAGCCAAACTACCCCGCTGGCACCGACACAGGGATGGCATACGACCTGACTGAAATTATCTCCCAAGCTGTTGCGGAGAAGCCAGTGGCCAGCTTTGCCATACCGGCTTCCGAAGGCGTAGTTGGGGGGTGGGTGTCCCCCAACGCACGCAGCCGACTGGCTCAATACATGAACACTCGGGGGCATTCATTACACGTGCTCCTCGGTGGGCTGTGCAGGGATAGCGACGCTCAACGGCTTCCGCTACCGACTGAGTCTGAAATTGCCGCCGTGAGCCCGTTGGCCCAGGTTCGCCAAGGTAATTACGCAACGCCGACGTTCATCATACATCCCCGTGAAGACGACCTCATTCCGTGGCAGCAGGCTCAGCGGACGTGGGAGGCCCTTTGCGAACGCGATGTTGACTCGGAGTTGAGGATATTGGAGCATGTACCTCATTTGTTTGACATGAGCAACAAGATGCTTCAGGACGACGTGGTGCAAAGCGCGATTCGAGATGGATATGAATTCCTGAGCGAACATGTCGGGCTGGCGCGGGTAGGTGGGTAGGGGTGACTGGGTGAGGCAGACAGCCCATTTGCATTTCGCCTCTGCTTTGGACGGTTCTGCACAAGTCATGGCTAGGCTGGGACGGGTTAGGCCATGAGGCATCAACGCAGCTGATTGGCACCATGACGCAGGTTTAAGGAGGCAGGGACAGACACGGCGGCGATTCGGCGTAATGAATACGATGCATCTAGGTTTGCCATGAATTTCCATCTGAATTGATTTTTTTTGCTCATTTATTTTTGGCCATGCATGTATACGTCACATGTGAGTCTGTCATTCGTCAGAGTGCTTCGGTCCATCTCTCCGTGCACTGTTTGGAGGCCACTCAGTCCCGCTGCGAGGGAGGCTTGAAGAGCAAGCGCCTATCAAGGAAGTCCACCTTCTTCGCGGCGGCCAAGAAGTCTGGCTGGTTGGTGATGGTCTCGTACCAGCGGGTGACATTTGGGTTCTCTTGGCGCCACTTTCTGTCAAAGAAGTGCTGGAAGCCCCGTAGCAGCAAGCCGGCGCAGACGTAGTCGGCGAGGGTGATGCGGTCGCCGACGAGATAAGTTCGATCCGTCAGGTGGGTGTCGACGGTGCGGACGGCACGCAGGACAGCGTTGGAGCTCGCGTCGACGGAGGCCTTGTGGTAGGGCATCCAGCCGACGAGGGGCTGGAACCAGCCGGTCAGGGCAGGGGCGATGTCGTAGTTGAAGAAGGACATCCACCGTACGATGGACGCATAGCTGCGGCCAGTCAAGGTCGGGACAATGTATCATTCGACGGCGAGTAGGAGAGGGGAGGTATGCATGTTGCTATGGATATGTAGCCGGTACGTACTCTTGCCTCGTCTTGCCGAGCAGAGGCGTGTCCTCGCGCTGAGATGCAACTAGGCGATTGTCAATCAGCAATTCCCCCTGGAAGGAATTGGCGATGGATAGAGCGGAGGGCCCGTGGACGGGTCGAGGGCCCTGGCAGTTACGTACTGTAGATGGCAATGGCGATGCACTCGGATAGCGCAAACCCATCGGTTCCAACAAAGGCCGGAAACTTGCCCAAGCCGTTGGCGTCCAAATGTCGCTTCGTGGGCTTGCCGAGATCGATGTACTCAAACTCGAGGTCAAGCTTGCTCGCTGCGGCGGCGACCTTGATGCCGATGGAGCGGGGGTTGTCGTCCTTTTCTCGTTTGACCGAGGAGAATGAGCTGCTGCTGGTAGGATTACGGTGGGGATGCTCGTGAGCACGGGTTCGGCGAGACTTACCGCGACTGTGTATAGAGTTCCAAAGGCCATTGTGAATTTGCTTGAAAGTCGACGCGCCAGGGTGATGGAGGAGGGGAGACAAGGACGCATTCACTTGGACGGTGTGCTGCGCATGCAAACTTCGATCCGATCGTGCATCGTCAGGCGGCAAGGGCTCCTTCCTTCGGTCAACTTCGATCGACAGTGTGCATCCCAAAGCAGAAGATTGGGTGCGTGCAGTATTATACGTGTATTTTTAAGTACTCGAATGCGTATGCACATGTATGTGTACGTACGAGTACACGCACGGTACGTAGTATCTCCCTCGGAGAATATTGTACCGTATATGTACATGATGTCGGCGAGGGGCGGTGTGTACGCGGCGAGAGGGGTCGACAATTCATCTCACCGCTCACCTCGCCTTCAAACCCAAGACCGGCAACATCAGTGTCTTGTCTTGGGCGAGAAGAGCTTTCATGCCGCAACAGTCTGCGGGAATCGCCATTTACGGAGAGCCGAATCCACTCGTGCACTGGGTATCGAGCAGCCTGCCGCCGCCTGCCGCCGCCTGCCGCCGCCTCCCTCCGGCAACTGTGTATGATGCTGTCAAGGTTCGGCTTACGTATCGCAGTTGTGCTCACGTACATGTATTTCCATGTACACGTATTGTCCAGGTACTTGCAGGTACATGCCTCTTGTGCGGCAGTACTTATTCTGCTTCACGATCGCTGTCGGTGGAGGAAGGAGGACCGTTGCCGCCTGCCATCCCGGCCTCTCAACGGTGGGCGAGACAGCTTCACGACGAGCAAGTAATAGGGACAAGTAAAACTTTCTCTATCTGTCCTTGTCTACTGCTCGACGGGGATCCCATGTGCCTCACATTTGACCGTATTTCATGCCCACATACTGCCGTCCGTGGCTGCGCAGCATGATTCGCCGTCTTTACTGTCGTCGTCTTTACTCCCCTTCCGAGTTTGGGTTGTGCATCTTTGAGCCCTCGAAAGCCGTTGCGAGCCTCTCCCTCTCCATCCTCGCCACCTGTCCGATGGTCTACCTCGCCGTACCTTTTGGGCCGTGTCCATCCTTGGGATTCCCCGGAAACAGCCACCATCCTCTCGGCGTCGTGGTTCTTCGGTTGTGCTAATTGCCTTCGTTACCAGACGCGGATGCACGTCCAATAATCCGCCAAGTCGAAGGAGGAGGGTGAGGCCCGCAAGCTCGGCAGGTAGGGAAACGAGGAAATGACGGCGGTTCGCAGCGAGGCAACACGAGCACGCATGCATGCCATCTTCGGCTCGTTCGCCGCCGTCGGCCATGCAGAGGACGAACAAACCAGCTAGCGAGGACAGATGCAGTTTCCCTCGCAGCAAGCTCTCGTGACGAGGTTGATGACCAGCTCCCCCTTGGAGACGTCCCTCCGTGCCGGGTGGAAGCTGCCGCACCTGCTGCATTTCCGGTCGAGCAGGCTCTGGACGAGCTTGGCGGCCGTGTTGACGTTGCCGCCGGCACCTCTCTGGTAGAAGGCGCACATGGAAGCACCCGGGCCATCGGCGCAGGCGATTTGCACTGCCACGACAGAGGTGGACGACGGGTCAGCCGCCATGGTGCGAGACGGGTCCGAGAGACTCACCACCAGGTTTGTAATAGCGCGAGCCTTTGCCCTGCTTCTGAAGCTTCTGGAACTGGACGAGGAGGTCGATGAGCTGGCCGTCGTTGAGCGGACAAGCGACTTCGCCGCGACAACTGACGGCGTGGGCGGATGCGCTGGCGACGAGGGCGGCGACGGCCACGAAGGCGATGGAGAGGAGCATCATGATTCTGGCGTGGCCGTGTCGATGTCGAGCTTCGATCGCATGTCGGACGTCGAACGAGGTCGGCCGGAGAGAGGGCGAAGCAGTGCGGCGTCACCAGGCCAGCGCGAGCGTGCTGTGCTATTCGCAGTCGAACACAGCAAGCACGAGGTTGGGCCCCTATGCTAAAGACGACACATGCTCGCAAGCTCGGATGCGCGCTTGTCTTGATGGCGGGAGGATGAAAATCGATCGATCAACGATCCAATGGTATGGCTGTGATGATGATCGTGATGAAGAGGGAATACGAACATGGATGATGGGCCTGCCGATCTCCGAGAACATGTCGGATGTTCGAACGTTGGGCCAAGGAAGCACAGCCCCCCCCGCCCCTATGCGAGCTCTCTAGTGTATTCCGTTTTTGGCGCACAGTCACCGAGGCATTATTTGCAGCTTGCACTTTCATGTCCACCATTCATGTCCACTTGTTCCCGACTATTCTTGTCCACGGGGGAAAGAAGCAAATCGAGTTCGGGCTGAGACACGGGAATGTCGTTGGAAGACGTGTCAGATGTCGCATTAGGGATAGTGCTGGCGATGACCCGGGGATGGCACGGAATGTGGCCAATCATGGCGAAACCTTGGGCCGCTTCTGTCAAGATGTCGAGGGCCCAAACGAAGGGGAAACGGTTGGCCGCCACTGGAACGCCGTTGCGTCAAGTGCAAGTCGCCACGAAAGCATAAAAGCAATTGTCTCTATGCCGTCGGACCTGCTACAGCACTAGCCGTGCTGGCAGGACTGAAATGGCATCCGTAAGTTCGTTTTATGATAGACAATGGCTTACTTAAGCAGTCTGGTATACGAGCCTCAGGACCGCGGTTGTCTCAGAATGCTACTTAAGTAGTATGGATGGGTCTCGACAACCCGCTGTACGGAGCATCACGCCGTACTCCGTAGCTAGTATTGCCGAGCATAATACAAGCCAGCAGTACCACTCCGTGTGCACAATCGATCGAGTGCCGCGTCCCGTCTCGGGCACCCGAGACGACGACGGTCCGCCACAAAGCGACGGCAACTCTGCCCTCGCGTAGGGTAGACAGCCGGTGTGCCAGAAGATGGGTAGTGTCTCGGCGTTGACCTCGTCCGTCGTGCCCTGCCCACCTCGCGGCCGGAACGCTCTACGTCTTGGCCGGGTGCATGGCAAGGTTCGGCACGTAGACCTTGCCATCGCGCACCTGCAGCATGCCAGGCATCTTCTCGTCGTCGGTGCTGCCGGCGAGCCAGACGTCCATGATATTTCGCGGCCACTCCGACACCCACCACCAGGTCAAGCCGCGGTCGGCAAAGCTCTGCGGGTTCGCGTGCGACATGCCGTCCGTCGAGTTCGCCGGGTTGTGCCCGAACCAGGGGGTCGTCGTCGTGTTCAGCCAGCGCGCGGGGTCGCGCGTGTCGTCGTCGCCAAAGTCCTTGCGCTCGGCCTCGTGCGGTCGCATGTACGCCGGCTGCGGCGGCCGGCTCAGCTTGAGGCCGTGCCAGAGGGCCCACGTCGGCAGCGTCGCCTCGCTCGGGAGCTCGAGGCCGAGATCGTGCTGCGCCTGGTGGACGGCGAGGAGGAGCGGCCGGCTGGCTCGCATCACGGCCGGCGGGCACCACCACCGCGGCGTCGCCGTGCCCTTCCAGAAGCCCTTGATGTAGTGGGCAAAGACCCAGGAGGAACCCCTCACGTCGGCGCACGCGCCCGTCACGATGACGTCGGCCTCCTCGCCGACGCCCCAGAAGAAGTCGTCGTCCTCGGGCCGAGGCACCGGCGGTTCGGGTCCGATCGGGTCGATCTCGGACACCCGGACGGGGCCCCAGGTGCGCGACGAGCCCTTGTTGGCCGAGTCGACCTGCCTGATGAGGTCGTCGTACGACGTCTGGAAGTCGTCGCTGTAAGCGAACGTCGACCTCTCGAGCGACTGCTTGCGCGGCTCGTTGCGGGCAAAATCCGAGACGGCATCGAGGTACTTTCCGGCGTCGCCGAGGAAGCGCTGGTCGAGCTCCAGCTGCCAGTAGTGGTCGAACTCGGGGTAGTGCAGGGCGAAGAGCTGCAGCGGCTGGTTGGCCTGCCACATGGTTCTGCGTCCTTTCCGTCAGCCGGTCCGTTCCGTTTCCACTTCCGTCCGTCGATCCGGGCGCGAACGTCGTGGGCACTCACCTGTGCTCGCTCACACTCTCGTACCACGACTCGAGCAGGTGGTCGTCCCAGAGGAGGGCGATGGACTGCAGCTCGGGGGGGATGGCGGCCGCCTCGAAGGCGGCATCGTAGCTGGCGCGCGACTGGAAAATGTTACGATCACGGTCCTGGACGTGGACGAGCAGCACGACGGCATACTCGCCGCCGGTCCGGAGCGCCGCCTCGACGATGAGGGAGCGAATGTTCCACAGATTCTCGGGCTTGTAGTCGAAGTTGGACCAGGTGCGCATCACGAGCGCCGTCCGTCGCGTGCTCTTGAACTCGTCCCAGCTCGGCGTCGGCTTGATGGTCGTCCGGTTCCTCCACGCGAACCTCGCGTCGGCCCGGAGCCGGACCGACGGGGGCACCGTCGGGAACCGAAAGTCGTTACGGGCCGAGCAGCGGTCCTGCAGATCGGCCCAGTCGACCTCGTCCCAGGCGACGACGGAGCGTCCGTACGTCGGCTTGTCCTCGCCGAAGCCATAGGGTCCGTATCGGTCGTCGGCCGTCATCCACGTCTGGTCGACGCCGAGGGCGCGGTGGGAGCCCAGGAAGGGTGCGGGGTACGCTGCGTTCCGGCCGTCAGTCAGCGGCATGCCAGCTCGATGGATGGCGGGGGGGGGATGCCAGGCGGACGGATCATGGGCCGTCGACGTAAACGTACCAACGCCAGGAAGCTCCCTCGGCCGCAGCTCATCGTCCGTGCTGTTGTGGAGCGGGAGGCGCCTCGGTCCGAGACACGGAACGCGGTCGACGAGCCGGGGGATGGTTCTGTAGGGGGGCATGCGATGGACATGGCCGTGGGGCGTGAAGAAACGATGCAAGCTCGCTCGCCGCAGAGCGCCGTTGCGGGAACCGAGGAAGAACAGGCCGACGAGGAGCCAGAGGACGGCGGGGACGAGGACGTAGCGCAGGCGCAGGGGGACGAAGCGCTGGAGGGGCGTCCACCGGCCGAGTTGGGCCTTGATCATGATGGCATGGCTTGCCGCTTTTTAGCTCGGTCTATCGTAGGGTGTCGGCAGGTATTGTATGTCTCAGGCGGCCCGTCCGTCGCGGTATTTCGTCGCGACCAGTCCAGTCTCGGGCCGGCGAAGCGGGGTGGCAAAAGAAAGCAGGATGAAGAATGAAAGCAGGGAAAGGACAGAAAGGAGAGGCGAACCCTGGCGCGGGAGATGGACGGCGAAGACGGAAGCAGAGGAGCGAGAGAGACGAGAGGCCAACCGATGACGAGATGGAGGGAGGGAGGGAGACGACAGGCGGAGAGGAAATTGCGGGAGGATGCCGGGGTTTGCTGGCATCGAGGAGGGCAGGGAGGTTGGGGGGACGGACGGACGTTGTCGCCGGAGCCATGGAACTAACCAAGTTGCGAACCGTGTGTGCGTATCCGTGTGGGCGTGGGCGCGCACGTGTTCGTGATGCCTGCTTGCCGCGTTGGCCCGTCATGCCACGATCCATCCATGCTGCCTCGTATTACCGCTTGACGCTTCCTGGACGTCCGTTGGCCCGTCCCCCGGTGCGGACTTGGATGCTGCACCGGGCGGGCGAGCAGCCAGACGGGGCAGTTGAGCCGTCGTCTCGTCCTTTATCGGTGATTGGCTGCTCATGATCCCTGCTTTTCATTCGCATCATTCTCGGTTCTCCGCGATGCTGACCGGCATGGTGGCAAGGTTTGCGTGTGTGAGGTGGAGATGACTTGGGGAGCGGGTCATGGCCGGGTACTTCTTGGTTGGTGCTTGGAGCAGATTGTTTGCCAGTACGGAGTAGGGAGTATGTATGTACTTACCCAGTGCAACGTAAGTACTTACGCACCGCTTGTGATTGTACACCTCCAAGTACTCCGTAAGTACTTGGAGTAAGTAGGTACAACGTCTAGGTTGTACTCCGTACATGTAGTTGTAATCAAGTACTTACATGCACTTAAGTTAAGAACTTAGGTTAATACTCCGTAAGTACATGTGCACGTATTTTTCCGTACCAGAACTTTCTACACTCCGCATACTTGTACTGAAGTACTGACACGAACTCAAGCTTGTACTTACTGTGCGGATTACTGGTATTACGCCGAATGCTTATTATGGTGTACAAGTACTTACTTACTTACAGTACATGTACAGGAGAGCCAGGTACCAGGACGTTTCCGGTGCGCAGTTCCCTGCTCATGCTTGTACAACTAGTCATGGTTGCACATGTACATGTACAAGTACTTGCAAGCACGTAAGTACTTACATGCATGTACAAGTATTATGCTTGCATGTACAGATACAAGTGCATGTACATCAACCGTGCCACGAAGCGATGGACATGCCCAAGATGGTGCATGCAAGCGCATGTGCCGTGTAGCAAGGATGACGACAGAGACAGCACAAGGCACGACGCCGATGCAAACATTGCGGTTCAAGAAAAGCTTCCAGAAATCGAGACGTCTCCAGCGTGGGACGGTTCGGGCTGCGCCACCATGTGCGCATGATTTAGTGCGATTCCAACGCTTGTGCGCTTGTGGTTGTCCTGGTACATTTTGGCACAGTTGGTCACGCCGGGGCACATGCATCAGCACTTACCGTAGTTGTACATGCACAAGATCCGTGTTCACTGTGCGCCAAAGAGTCCTTGTACTTACTTTACTGCGGACGCGTTTACTTGTAAGGAAGTTGTTGCTTACTAAGCAATACAACTTTGTGTACGGAGTACGCTGTACCTAAGTATTTAATTGTTGTACCGTACGGAGTACTCCGTACACCGTACTTACTTGTTGTACATGTACTTACGGTAGCTTTGCAATACTGTAGGTGTACAACCAAGTGCACGCACCTGCAGCACAAGTACTGTAAGTCTACTGCACATGTACAGCAAGCAGGTCCAAGTTCATGTACGGAGTACGGAGTACGGAGTACATGTACTGTTGTGTACGGAGTACACTACAAGTAATTTCTTCGTATTAAGTACACCCAGATATCACTCCTTGCACTTACTTACACCGACTTGTACCAACTTGTAAATAGCAGTCAACTCTAGCGCGGAAAAACTTCGTATAACGTTGGAGGTACTTGCTCCGCACAAGTAATATTAATCCGTAATTACGGAGCACTACTCCGTACTATAGGCGTGATATCTTAAGTACAGTACAGTACACAACTACTTGCACTTAATTTCACCTACTTACTGTACTTGGATGCATCACTACAACTACATGTACAACTACGGAGTAGTTGCAGTTGTAATACTCCAGGACTTGTCTACTATTAGTAACGCTTACTTGCACATGTATCATACATGTAAGCACATTACACCTGCTGAATGCACCAGGCTCACTATACTAGTGGTGGCATGGTGCCCGGACGGCGCGGCGGGTGGGAGTCCCTAACTTGCATTCATGGACAATAATACCCGTACATGTACGGGGTAAGTGCATATACTTATTAATGAAGTACTTGCAACTGCTTACTTACCTGTATAAGTACTGTACATACATATGAGCAATGGTGTACTTACTGAGTACTGTGCTCCGCAAGGCTTGCATACACTTAAACTCAAGTACATATACATGCACTCGAGAGTTCTGCACTCGGTACTCCGTACTGAAACAGTTCACACAACATAATGACAGAACGTTTGGCACACGAGTACCAAGCCGACTGGGCTGCGCTCCTGTGCTTTCTCCATCGTCTGGTGCCGGCCGGCAGATGCAGCCATCGCTTGCAGGATAATCACACTGCATAATACTGGCTCATACGTAAGTACTTGTACAGTAAGGTGCGGAGTGCTCCGTACAACGTACTCAAGTACAAGGACTGTACTGTACATGCAAGTACGGAGTACACACATAACACATGGTTACATACTTGTGGATAGGCATGTGTACATGTACATGTACATGTGCTTGCACTTGGTTACAGCGCTGCAGTAATAATACTTGGGCAGAAACATGCGACGCAGACAGAGTGTGGCAGGATGGATCAGGAGGCTGCGTATAAGCATTTCTACTCCGTGGGTACAACTGCATGGCATTTGATATACTCCGTACAGTACGGCACGTTCGTAGTCCACCAATCGGGAGTCATGGTGCGCATGTACAAGTCAGCACTCTACAGGGTGCTCGTACATGTGGGTGCCTGCAGGAATATCTCAATAATCCCTCCCCTCTCAGCCTCATGAGACATGGCACTATCAAACAGGTCGTAGTCAAATCACGCCTGGGTCTCATTCCACGTTGCATGTGCAGTTAGTACAGTACGGAGGACCATGTCGTGCGGTGATGGAAATGTGATCTGTAACTGTATGCGTGTGTGTAAAGGAGAAGCAGCACGCTCCAGGCCAATTCCAGCATTCGCACCATGTCATACAATGGCCTGCAATCATTTTCCGCGGCTCCCGCGAGCCTCCGTCGCCCGATAATTGCCTCGAGATGCCACGTCGTCCGATCGATGAAGCCCACGCGTTTGCAATTTTTCATGAACACAAATTAACGGGCATGTTCAACTGGAAGCGGACATGCGTTGTCAAACGACCGGCCAATGTCGGATTCGGCGCAAGCTGTAGGGTAGCTGACATCTTCTGGGCTGCGCGTCGGTGTGAGACCTACCCCTACAAGGTTCGTGCCAGGAGAGTACTAGGTACGTGGGTAAGTCTAGTACCTAGGTACGGAGTGCTTTGTACGGAGTACTAGGTACCGAGGCACTAATTACTCTGGGCAGTACTGTAGTTGTAAGTACACTGGTTCGTGGGCATGATGCTGCTAGGTTCTTCAAGGTACTAGATACTTACGGAGTACCTGGTAGTTGTATGCTTCTACGGAGTACGGAGTACTTTTTTACTACTAGGTACTGTAGGTACTTAGGTAGGTAGGTACCCAGTACTTACTGTTAATGACGAGTTATGCGGAGTACGGTGCTACTGTACTGCGTGCCGCAAGTACAGTGTAGGGGGTACCGTCCACGATTCACAGGTGACGGGATACTCTGGAACCTAGGAGGCACCAGTCCACTGTAGCTCACCAGGTACCTCGTCGTACTTGTACTCGGAACCAACCAGCACAAACACTCTACGATCGGGTACCGACTACCTACTCTCGGTACTTCCTCACCTACAGAGTACTGTGCTGAACACACCTCTAAGCCCGCCGCTGTAGTGATCGTGGGGCCCGGTGACGGAATGGCAGTCACCCACCACCCCCCACACCCCGGCACTTGTGCCGATTCATACAAGGTGCCAATGGTGGTAGGTCGGCGGCGGTACTTGTGCCCCGGTCACGTTTAGAGCCAATTCAACCTCCCTTGACATGTCACCCGCGAGCTCCGGCTTTCTGCCTCGCATCCTCTCCCGGCGCCCTCATCGTTCCCACTCGTCATCCTGTGGACGTGCATTGCCGCCGCATCAATCCATCCCCATCAATCCATCCTCCTCTCGTCCTCTGGACCCCTGCGAGTGCTTCCCTGCTGGTCAGAGTCCACCCTACACCCTCCTCCTGGCTGTGCTGGCCGTGCTCTGCTCCCCGTGCCGTGCCGACTCTCGCCCTTCCTCATTCCCGACCACGGCCGCAACGGCCCATTCGAATCTATGTGCCGACCCGACACGGCCTGTCGCTCCATATCCTCGAGATCGTCGCCCGTCTCCGTCACCCGTCGCGCGACGCCGTCATGGCCGACACGTTGGACCCGGCCGCGTCGGAGCAGCGACGGTCCAAGAACACGTTGCGGAACATGATGCAGCACCTCACCGTCGAACCCCCCGAGGACGAATCCTCGCCCCGCGGTAGCTCCTTCATCCGCCGTCTCAGCTTCCGAAGGAGCCGCAGTCGCTCGGCCCACTCGGACGCCTCGACGGCGCCCCGGGCGACGACGGTGCCTCGCAACGTCGATGCCTCGCTCTGCGACGCCTGCGCCAGCTTCGCCCTCGACGTCGACCACGCGCTGGACGAGGTCGACCTGTCCTTCACAAAGGCCGTCAACCCCGGCGCCGACGACGGCTTCGACAAGAAGGAGTATCTCCTCCTCAAGCTCCACGGCCTCTGGGAGAACCGTTGGGTGGCCACCTGCCCCCTCTGCAAGCTCTTCTGGTCCGTCCACGTCGCCGGCCACGGGGACGGCCACTACTGCCTCTCGGCCTTTTCCACGAGAGACACCAACTACATGATCGACCCGGTCAAGATGTTCGACATGGGCCATCCCGCCACGGCAAAGGCCGGCGGCCTCGCCCCCGCCTTCCTCGCCGTCGTGCCGCAAGACGACGCCGGTCACTGGCGCGTCTCGTCCCAGTCCTTCCGCCGGTCGGGCATGCTCCTCCGAACCGTGGCCGCGACCCAGGCCGACCTCCCGCGCGGACGGACCCGGCCCGGACGGCTGCCCCCCGAACCGCCCGTCTTGACCGTCAACGACCTGCCGTCGGGGCCGCCGCGGCAGGGCATGTGGGGGAGGGAGATTGGACGGACGGCCGACATGTCCGTCGCGAGAGGCTGGCTGCAGTTTTGCCAGGCGCACCACGACACCCGCTGCCGACGGCGCCCCGTCCGAGCCGAGATGCCCGCCTTTCGGCTCATCGACTGCAGCAAATCCCCCCCGAGGCTCGTGCTGGCGTCGCTGCGCGAGGACTACGTCGCCTTGAGCTACGTCCTGGGCCGGGGCGCATCCGAATCCTGGCCGAGAGTTGTGCAGGATGCCGCCGCCGTCACCCGAGAGCTGGGGTTCCGCTACCTCTGGGCCGACCTCTTGTCCATGGCCGGCGCCGGATCATGGGAGCGGGCCGAGCAGATATCGCGCATGGATGAGATTTTCGAGGGCGCCGTCCTGACCGTCGTGGCCGCCCACGGCGACGACGCGACCCACGGGCTCCCGGGCGTCGGCTCCACGCCGCGGCCGCCGCAGCCGAGGTACCGCTTCGCCGATTCGGACATGACCCTCGTCTCGAGCCTGCAGGACCCGCGCGTCGCCATCGAGGACTCGACCTGGTACACGCGCGCCTGGACCTACCAGGAGGGCTTCCTCGCCCGTCGCCGCCTCATCTTCACCGAGCAGCAGATGTACTGGGAGTGCGACGGCATGCTCTGCCCGGAGACACTGGTCCTGCCGCTCGAGCTGTACCACGACGCCGAGCAGCAGCGGATGGCGGACTTTGTGCGGCCGGGCCTCTTCAACGGCGTCTCGTACGCCGACGGCGGTTGGGAAGCCTGGAAGAAGCTGCCGTCGAAGCAGCCGGACGAGGAGCGGCCGAGCACTTTGAGCATCTTCCGCGAGTCGGACAGGCACGTTGCGATATACACGAAGCGGACGCTCGGCTGCGACGCCGACTCACTTGACGCCTTCGCCGGCATCTCGGCAAGGTTGGAGGGAACGCTCGGCCGGGGACGGCTCGGGAACGTCGTCGGCATCCCTCTCTGGGCCCCCGCCGCCGCCGCCGACGGCGCCTCGGTGCCTCGGACGAAGGATATGTTCGCCATGTCGACGGCCTTTTGGCATCACGTCGGCGCCGACAAGCCGCGGCGCCGACGGCAGCTCCCCAGCTGGACCTGGGCCGGCTGGGAAGGCGCCGTCGAGCTGCACTCGTCCATCACCGTCGCCAACGCCGACGGCGCCGGCAAGGATCGCAAGCGGCTCAACCACCACTACGTCACGGCGACGCAGCTCACGCGGAACGAGCCGTTGTCGGTCAGGTGGACGTACGCGCCCGCCATGGCCGTCTTGGCGCCCGACGGCAGCCTGGCCTACGACTTCGGCGCCACCGACGGGCCGCCGCCGCGTCTCGGCCAGGCACCCTACGCTCTGCGCGTGTCGGACCCCTTGGTGCTCGACAGCGTCAAGGCCCGGACGCACGAGCACGGCTGGATCTTCAACGACGTGAGCGTCGACGTGCGTCTGAGCCGCGGCCGCGGCACCGACGACATGTCGGCGTCGCCGGCGATGCCGAGCAGCATCCGGGAGTACCTCGAGAACCACGCGCGCGGCCACCAGATGTCGGTGCTGTGGTTCGTCGAGGAGGCCCTCGTCCTGCTGCTCGTCATCCAGCGGACCGAGGCGGGCCGGTGGGAGCGGGCCGGCAGGGCGAGGATGGCGTTTGCGCAAGACGCCAAGGAGGTGACCAAGCGATTCGGGAGGCTCGAAGCGATGCTGAATCACCTGCCCCTGCGGCGGCTTGGGGAGGATCTCATTATTGAGTAGAGCGAATGTACATGGGATGCATTTGGTAGCGCACACCGTCGCACATGCCGCGCCATGCGCCAGTCGTGCCAGGCAGATGTCGTACGCGGACCATGATGTGTGCTCTTCGCATCTTTCCGTTTGGCGTTGGACGACGGACGGCGTACGGCGTCGAAGGCGACAAAAAAAAACTGCATCGTATCACTCCGTAGACACAACCCGCCGCGACTCGTCGACGGCGACGAGTTTCGCATTCGCCCGAGGGGCTGATGCCACAGAATGCTGCGCGCCGCCGTTGCGGGTTCGGATTGGTAAGACAACGGGCCCGAGACGGCGGAAGGGCGGTCCATGTGAACCAACGGCTGCGACTTGTCGGGACACTCGATTGGTCCGCGGGATGTCGGGTCTGCCGTGGACGTTCTTTCGTGATCACCAGGCCCCCCATTTGCTCCTACGGCCCCTCAATAAACCCCTGTCGACGGACTCAAGCGGAGTCCGACATCTCCACACCTCCTGTGGCCTTCATGGCGACATGCTTATTTCCGTCTCAGCCGGACTTGTCGCTGAATTCTTAGACGCCGTGGCGGCCATTCGAATGGGGGGAGGGCACTCTGCGCAACCCACCAATGCCATCCGTCCTCGGGAGGTCGCCAGTGACGTTGGTGGAATGATTCGTTTGGTGCCGCGAGAAAGAGGAGAAGCGGGTAATAAAAAGGAAAAATATCCGACTCCTCCGTCAGGTCCCGGCACACCGCCGGGGTTCCGGATTCGCGGCATTGGCATGGAACGAAGCTCGATTCCGTCTTCCCGTCCCTCCCAAAGCCCAACGAAATCCTTTTTCGTCCGCTTGTCGACTGTAGCTGTTCCATCTTGTGCCGCGTCGATTTTGTACTCTTGCGTTTGCTGCGTTGGTCATCTCGCGGACGACTGCAAGCTGGACTAGGACAGCGTCATGGCCGATCACGCCTCCACTTCCGGTGCCGCCGTCGCCCGCGTCAAGTCGACGGCATCGACGAGCAGCCAGTACGGGTACCCGCACGGTCATCTGGGCTTCCTGAGCGCGCGCGAGCTCGATGCCCTCGATCACTTCCGGGATCTCGTCGAGGCGAGGGGGCTCTACCGGCGTGGACCACCTGCCTCGCACGACGACCCGACTCTGCTGTAAGCGGCCTCGGAGACGCACCCTTCCCGAGCCAAGTCATGGTTGCTCGTATGTGTCGACATCGCTGACCTCGTCGCCGCAGACGATTCCTCCGCGCGCGCCGATGGCTTGTCGAGGAGGCCTTCAAGCAGTTCAAGGACACCGAGGAGTGGCGCAGGAGCAACAGCATCGACGGCATCTACCAGACCATCCACCTTGACGCGTACGAGCAGAGCCGGCGAATGGTGTGTCCCGCTCTCCGATGTCGGCCCTCGAGCCGCATGCTGACGGGGAATTTCCAGTACCCCCAGTGGACGGGGCGACGCGACCGACGCGGCATACCGCTCTACGTCTTCGACATCAAGACGCTCGATTCCAAGACGGTGGCCGAATACGAGCGGCAGGGGGCCAAGTCGGCCCTGTCGCCGTCGCCGACAAAGGCCACCGACGGCAAGACGGCACCGGGGCTGCTGCGGCTCTTTGCCCTGTACGAGAACCTCACCCGCTTCGTCCAGCCGTTTTGCACGCAGCTCGTGGCCGACCGCGAGCAGGCGGCGGCGCCCATCACCATGAGCACCAACATCGTCGACGTCTCCGGCGTCGGCCTCAAGCAGTTCTGGAACCTCAAGGGTCACATGCAGGCGGCATCCCAGCTCGCGACGGCTCACTACCCGGAGACGCTCGACCGCATCTTCATCATCGGCGCGCCCGTCTTCTTCAGCACCGTCTGGGCGTGGATCAAGCGTTGGTTCGACCCCATCACCGTCTCCAAGATCTTCGTCCTCGGCGCCCACGAGGTGCGGCCGACGCTCGAGGCCTTTATCGAGCCACGCAACATTCCGAAAAAGTACGGCGGCGAGCTGGAGTATTCATTTGGCGAGCTCGCCGTTCCGGACCCGCATTGGCAGGGTGTCGTCCAGTGGGAGGATGGCTTCACCCGCTTCCCGACGGGGCCGATGCTGTGGGAGGCGGCCGATGATGGCGAGCGAGTGGTGTGCGTTGCCTATGGTACCGAGGCCGACGGGACACCACGGCGACGCCGCGTGTGCACCATGCCCAAGGCTTGGCCGCCGGCACGCGGTTCGGAAGAGGCTGCCGAAGGGGCGGCCATGAACACGACCGGCTCGAACTCGAATCCGACCTCGACCTCGACCTCGACCTCGACCTCGACCTCGACCTCAAACACCGTGTCGACTTTGACAGCCGCGACAGTCGTCGACATCTCCGAGGGTACCCAAACCGGCGAGCCGACGAAGCGGACGATGCACGACGACGCCGTCCAGACTGAGGACGCGTTGACCAACGGCGATGCCGCGGTCAAGCCGGTGCTGCGTGAGGAGGCAAAGACCGCCGTCATCCCGCCCGCTCTACCAACCACCGTGGCGTAGGAGGTCGAGGCGGGGAAGAGAATGGGAATGGGACGTTGATGACGGATGATGGATGATGGCGGATGATGACGGATGATGACGGTGAGCTGGACACGTCATCCCGTCCGCTCTACCGGCCGCCGCCGAGTACGAGGTCGATGGCGAGGGGAATGGGCGAGAGACGTTGACCATGGAAGATGGCGGTGAGTTTGACACGCGGCTCTACGAGGTACCCGCGTGGCCGCCCCAACACAGTGCGTACACCTATACCCGGCACTGATGCACCAATATTCGAGCACGACCTCGCCATGACACCGGGACATGGACGGGACAGATTCATCAGCCGGGCGATTTCTCGGCCGTGACCGGAGAATGCCAACGAGGACGGGACATTGCTCGTGGGATGACATCTAGGATAGACGCGAAGCGGCATAGACATACAGGGACCAACAGGAGATGAAAGTTATGCTCGATACGGACCATGTGCATCATCGAGGGTGATTGATGCAACGTTATTCATCCATCATAAATCGCCACCTGCCGTGCTCTTCGTCGTGGGTGCCGTGAGATGTTACACGCCCCGTCGCCGCCGCCACTCGTCGACACCGCGCGCGACCTCCCTCCAGCTCACGCCGTCCCTTACGAGGCACATGGTCACGCCGAGCTGCTCAGTCTCCATGTTGCGCGGCTCGTCGTCGAAGAAGAGCATGTCCTCGAACGGCAAGCCCGTGCGCCGCTGCAGGGCCTCGAAATGGCGCATCTTGCTGCCGGGGTAGATTTCCATTCCGCCGTCAAAGACGTCGACGGCCCGCCGCGGCCTTTCCCCCTCGGCGCCGATGTGCAGCATCTTCAGCAGGTCGCGGGCGAGGTTCGGGGCGCTGGTGCGCGAGGCGACGGCCAGCTTGACGGTGCGTCGGGAGGCGAGCAGGCCGAGGATGGCCGGCACGTCGTCGTACATGGCGTAGCGCTCGCCGAACTTGTCCGTCGCCGCCTGGTTGCGCGCCGCGACCTTGAGCGGCGGCGAGATGTGCGTGTCGACCCAGAAGGGCCACAGCGTGTAGTCGAGGTCGAAGACGATGAGCTTCGGAAGCGCCCGGCTGGGGTCGAGGAGAGAGGGGGGGATGTAGTTTTTGCGTTCGCCTTGGATCAAGGAGGCGCTCCTGCTGGCCTCGGACGAGGGCTGCACCATCTCGGAACGAGGACGATTCATCTTGGAGAGAGGCATCGAGAGGAATCAATCGGAGAGAAGGTCGAACCGGACGGATCGTGAACCGTGCTTGGGGTCCTTGCCGATGCGATTTCTTGCATCAGTTCTTGCATCAGTGCTTGCATCAGCGCCCGTATCCGTTCTTGCATCCGCTCTGCTCCCGCAGTCGTTCGTCATCGGTATCAAAAGGCCGGCCGTTGCTGTATCCGTGCTATTTGCGGCAGCATGGATAGATACCCGCCTCGTCCCTGCGTCCGACCGTGTCTTCGATTTGCTCGCACAGGGTGTTGAGCGCTGCGGGTGGTGCTGGCCTAGGCGCTATTTTGGACCATCTCGTGACGGTGGACGACGGATCGATCAACCAGTCAATGCCTGAATCGTGACCGTCGAGGTGCGCATATCCTGCCCGGATAATCCTCCCAGCGCAGGGGAAATCAGCAGCCGCTGCTTGCTTGCACGGTAGGGCGGCGGCAGGTAATTGCTCTGTCGGGAGCGAGGTGATCTGATGCTGCCGCTAATGAGCCTTGGTTGGCGACACGTGATGCGGACGGTGGGTTGTTGCGGACGTGCCGACCCTCCAACTTGACGATTCCGGACGGACCCCACCTACGCACCATGAACAGCGGCAAGCCACCAGCAACAGAACCCCTTCAATAAATACTCCTCGCCGGAGCGTGCGTGCTCGACGGTCCAACACTCCCGGCGGCGGCCCTGGATCCCTCGAAGCGACCTATTCTCTCCTCGGAAGCGCTCGGGGTACCCTCCACCCCTGCCGGACACGCTGGCCAAGCCGGACGAGCTCCCAGCACGACGCTGAACCCCCCCTCGAAGCTACCCCCGATCCATTGCGCGCTCGCCACGTCCACTCGCGGGAGCCAAGGTCCGTCTTGCGCTCGCCGCCGTCACGATGAGCCGAACGTTGCCGAGCCGGCAGGCCGAGGAGCTGTGGGTATTCGCAGTGGCGGGTCGCGTCGTCGTCGGGAGCTGACGGCCTCGTTTGCCTCCAGGAACAAGTCCATCATCGCCTACCTCGTCGCCAACAACCTCCCGAACGCGGCGGCGGCGCTGCGGCAGGAAGCGTCCCTCGGCGAGGACGTCTTTGACGCGGCGACGACGAAAAAGTACGAGTCCCTGCTGGAGAAGAAATGGACGAGCATCGTCCGGCTGCAAAAAAAGGTAGGGCCTGGCGAGGTCCCGCGACCGACGGGGGGACTGGGACCGCTTCGGCTGACGCTCGCTCGCTCGCTCGGGGCAGATCATGGACCTCGAGTCCCGCAACGGCTCGTTGCAATCCGAACTTGACAACGCCACACCGACGTCGCTCGCTCGGCGGAACCAAGATCCGGCCTCGTGGCTCCCGCGGTTGCCTTCGCGGCACACGCTCGAGTCGCACCGGGACACGATAACGTGCATCGCGTTCCATCCCCGCTTCTCCTCCATCGCCTCGGGATCCGACGACTGCACCATCAAGATCTGGGACTGGGAGCTCGGCGAGCTCGAGCAGACCATCAAGGGCCACACGCGCGCGGTGCTGGGCGTCGACTACGGCGGGCCGCGCGGCGCCACCCTGCTCGCCTCCTGCAGCTCCGACCTCTCCATCAAGATCTGGGACCCCGCCGACCAGTACAAGAACATACGGACGCTGCAGGGCCACGACCACAGCGTGAGCGCCGTGCGCTTCCTCCCCTCGGCCTCGGGCGCGCAGTCGGGCAACCTCCTGGTCAGCGCGAGCGGCGACAAGACGTTGAGGATATGGGACGCGACGACGGGCTACTGCCTCAAGGCCCTCAAGGGGCACTCGGGCTGGGTGCGGGACGTGTGCCCCTCGCTCGACGGCCAGTTTGTCCTCTCGACGGCCGCCGACCACACCGCCCGGCTCTGGGACGTTTCCACGCCGAACCCCGAGGGCAAGGTGGTCATGACGGGGCACGAAAACCTGGTGCGCTGCGGCGCCTTTGCGCCGCCGGCCTCGTACAAGCACCTCGCCCGGCTCGCGGGCCTGACCAAGGCGCCGCCGGCGACGAGCACGGCCGAGTTCATGGCGACGGGGTCGCGGGACAAGACGATCCGGCTGTGGGACGCGAGGGGCACCTGCATCAAGACGCTCGTCGGACACGACAACTGGATCACGTCCCTCGTCTTCCACCCGGGCGGCAAGCACCTGCTGTCCGTCGCCGACGACAAGTCCCTCCGGTGCTGGGACCTGAGCCAGGACGGCAAGTGCGTCAAGGTCCTCGACGGGGCGCACGGGCACTTCATCACCTGCATGCGATGGGCGCCGAGCATATCCAGGGAGGTCAACGGCGGCGGCGCGGACCAGGCCGAGGGCGAGGCGACGGCTGAGTCGATCCGGTGCGTGATTGCCACGGGCAGCGTCGACAAGACGTTGAAGATATTTGCGAACTAGACGGGGGACGAAGAGGTGGGCACGCGCGCGGCATCAGGCTGGCCAAGTTACGATAATGAGAAGCACAAGGATGATGATGGCCACAGGCAAGCAAGCGACGATGGGTTCTGCGTGAGGTGAGGTGATGACGATGCTCGACGGGTGCCTTGGTATGTACCACGCTGTCGTTTGGAGCGCATTACATGCCTAGGCACCTAATATCATGTACTACCTACTTAAGTACTATGGTACGGAGTAGTAGGTAGTAACGATACCTACACGTAGTACTCTGTAGCTGCAGTGGTTTGCCCTCGCGCATACTTGCATGTATATGAGCAGGCAATAGTACCTCGGTACGAAGTACTCCGTACTTGGTTATAATGCAACCTGCTAAGCAATAATGCTACAGTAGGTAATTACCTAGTACCTTACCTAGTACTAGATGTACGGAGTAATTAATAGTAGACGTGCGAAAGAGTACCGCTCGCACCTACAACTACGAATACCTAGTACAGCATACAGTAAGTTCTTACTATAGGTGCAAATACCAGGTACCTACTGGTAGAACCTAGCACGGAGTACTTGCTGTATTAGGTATTATATATATTAGGTATTAGTAGTCAGTCAACTGCGGAGTGCTGTACTTAGGTGTAGTAGGTAACGCTGTATTATTAGTTGTCTACTAAAGTATAGAGTACGGAGTACTACTAGGTAATAGTACTAGGTAGGTACTTGCCTACTTGCTTTACTCAGTAGGTAGTACGGAGTAATTGCGGTGTAATTACTGTACGCCGTAGGTACTTGTACCTACCAAGGTACTGCTGGGCGGAGGAAAGGAGGATTGTGCAAGTAGAATGCACCCTCGCGTGCAACCTAGTATTACTTGGTATTCAGCCTACTGATGGGGACGCACCGACGATATCCATCGCCCCGAGGCCTACGGTACGGGGAGGAAGAGGATGGTGAAGAGTCCCCGAGGCAATGGCTAGTTGGTCATCAGCGTCGTATGATGAACAAACCACGAGAACTAGTACTAGAACGTTGGTGCTAGGCTACTAGGTAATTGCTAGGCTACTCGGTAATTAACCATGCCATGTATCGACCCCGACGTTGCCACCTCAGCGATCATGTCCAGGCACGCACGGGCGCGACGGTGATGAGGCCGGCTAGAATGCTGTCGTCATGGCTAAAAAACGAAACAAGCAAGCCAGGTCGGACTGTCTTGTTTAAGCGAACGGCTGGTGAGGTTCTCGTCGGTACCAAATCGGGCGCTGCCAAAAAGATAATACTGGTGCTTGTACTACATGGTGCTTGTACTGTAGTACCACTTTGTGTGGTGTTCGGAGTACAGTACGTTGGAACTCCGAGTGCGTTATGGTATTTGTCAATGCTAGCACTCGTGGTGAGCAGTGGTACCTTGGAACAAACGCGCCGTACCGCATGGAGCTCAGGGTACGTAATGGCACATGTTACGGATTGCTTAGGTACGGAGCAGCAGCGGCTGCCATTCGCCGGTACCTGGCCATCGTACGGATACGGCGTGCTACCCATCGTCGCGCTACCCATCGTCGCCGTCAGCAGCCAGGTCCCAGGCCCGCTGCGATTGGAGGAGAGCGGATCGTGGCAGGGATCTGTCGCCGGCTGCAGCTCCCCACCAGGAGCCATGCCACAAGCCCGCGCACAGCCACCGAAGCTTTCCGTCCGGCCACAGGTGCCAGCTGCGTCACAAGCTCGAGAACTCAATCAATGGCCGCCTGCCACCCACCTCCTGGCCTGAGCCGCCTCTGCCTTCGGTACGAGGTACCTGCCCGGCCGCCTGCCTGCTAGCGGCCAACCAGTATTACCTGCCTGCGGCCGCTGCCTCCGCTCCGCCTCGCTTCTCATTTCCTGACCTGCTGGCCTCTTCCACAAGCAAACCCATCATCGCCACCATCTCGTCCTGCGGAGCGGAGCTGCGCACATTTCAACTCCCACGACAACCTCCTCGCCGCTCGCATCCCTCCGTCGCCGTCGGCATCGCATCGGCAGCCACCCTCGGGCACTCGTCTGACCGTCGCACCCTCGCCACCTCGGGAGCTCGCACCTCGCAGCTCCAGCCGTCCAGCTCGCCTCACCCCCAACGGCGAGGTCGCAAAATGGCTCCTCCGGCAAACCCAACCGTCACGCCCGTGACTCTCCAGGAGCGACTCCTGGCTCTGGCCAAGACGTTGCAGTGTACGTGTCTCCGTCCCCGCCCCCGACGTGGCCGGCTCGATCTAACATGGATGCGGCAGTCGCCTGGTTTGTTGGGTGCGTCCGTCCTCTCCCGTTGCTCGCACGAGCTCCCCCCGCCTCGCCTCGCCTCGCCTCGCATGAAGCGGCGGAGAGCCGGCTGCCATGGCCGTTGGGTGCCGAGAGCATGCCGAGCAGCATGGGCGTCGTAGGCGTCAGGCACGATGCTCACGCTGCGCTCCCGCCGCCCTGCGCGACGAGGCCGGAGACGGCGACGAAAACGGCTCGCTGACGACGATGCACAGCCACATGACGCTCATCCTCACGACGCTTCGATACACGCTTTCCTGGCTCCGCATGAACTACTACGGCGGCGTGGCCCGCTTCTCGTACCGCACCTCGTTCGTCGCCGCCGCCGTCACCTACGGCATCGTCGTCTACAAGACGCAGCGCGCCCGCGCCAAGACGAGCAACCAGCTGCCCGGCGGCGTCGTCGGCCTGCTCTCGGACGAGAACGTGCAGTACCTGCGTGGGTACCCTCCCGCGTCGACGTGACGGCCTGCCTGCTTACCGGTGCCCAGTCATGGCCCTCGTCTGGCTCCTGAGCCCCCAGTACCCGCTGGCCTTGCTGCCGTACTTTGTCTACTCGGTCTTCCACGTGGCCACGTACACGCGCGCCAACATCCTGCCCGTCCTGCAGCCCCCGCCGCCGGCCGCCGAGGGTGCCTCGCCCCGGCCCAAGAGCAGCAGCCCCCTCGGCGACAAGATCGGCGCCTTCGTCAAGGAGTACTACGACGCCTCCATGTCGATCGTCTCGGGGCTCGAGATCCTCCTCTGGATCCGCATCCTGCTCTCGGCCATCCTCTTCCAGCGCCGCTCCTGGATCCTGCTCGGCCTCTACACGGCCTTTCTCCGCGCCCGCTTCTCGCAGAGCTCCCACGTGCAGAACTCGATAACGCAGCTGAGCGCGCGCATCGACTCCCTCGTGGGCGCCCAAGGCACGCCGCCCGCCGCCCGGCAGGTCTGGGACGGCGTCAAGAACGGCGCTCGGCAGTTCCACGACGCCACCGACGCCGCCAAGTACGCGAACCAGCCGGCCCCGGCCAAGAAGACGTCGTAAGCCGACGGACGACGGCCGGCATGCATGGATGCCGATGCGCAGGGGCCGAGTGCCGCCGAGCACCATGAGAAGAGACCTTTGTCTCCACCGTGGACGACTGCCTTGTCGAGGCGGTTTACCCGTGGACGGGGACGGCGGCCCGGCGAGGGAGAGTGGATGGACGGTTCGAACGCGCAGGCGAACAGCGGAGGGTGGCTCTCGAGGAGTCCCTGGCGACGACGGCAGGCGACGACAGAGGCGGAGCGGGCGAGAAGGAAGCAGGATCAGCGTCGATGTGCCGTGTGCCGTGTGCAGTGAGCCGTTGCTTTGGTCCGGGGCAGGTCCTGCGTGCCGAGTCGAGCGGCAGCAGCGTTCCGACGATGGCCAAATGGCTGGAGTCGCTGGAGTCTGACGGAGTGATGGCATCAGTTGGGTGATGTGAAGCTTGAGCGAATGCAGTCTTATTGTGGATGGCGATGGTGCGAATCGTCGAATCGTGACAGTCTCGGAATCAAGGGTGACGGTGGCGTCTGTGGATTATTACTGTGCAGTTGTTTATGCACTTGCTGTTGTAGCACCAAGTAAGGAGTACACAGTATTACTGCAAGGCAAGACTGTTCCCAAGTAAGTACTACCTAGTAGGTATGTACGAGACTCTGCGGCTCTAGCAGAAGAATCCCCCCGCAGGGGTTGAGTGCGCACGTACAGGTACCCTAGGGAATACTTCCAGTGGGTTGATCTCACTGGTGAAGGGTACTTACTACCTAAAGGTAGGTGGTACCTTTGCACTGTACAGTATTCCGTACAGGCTCTGTAAACGCTGTAGCGATTAATTACATGGCATGCCATAACATGCCTCAGTACCAAGTACCTACTAGGTACATGGTAGTAGTGCTGCAGCGCAGATAACAGAGGCATGTGTGTGTAAATGGTGGGGTGAAAAGTGAGGTGCGTCCGATGACGTCGCCTCTTCAGAGTTCAAGTGTCGAGCACCAGAAATACATATTACTCGCCCATGGAGCCGACGACAAGCCAGACAAAGCTAGTTCCTGCGCCAAACGAGAGTTGCTACCGGTTCTAGAACACGTGCGGATAGTGAGTGCACACGCACAAGTACATCTTCGTGCACTTTCCTACTCGTCACTTTACCCTTGGCATGACCAACGACAAGGGCGACATGTCCTGAAGTGTCGTCCCACCACCGGGCCACAACCTCTTGACCAACAATCCTGCCCTCTATTGTTATCGTCCTCTTCGTCCTCTTTATCGACCTCTTCGTCCTCTTTATCGTCCTCTTCGTCCTCTTTATCGTCCTTTTCGTCCTCTTTATCGTCCTCTTCGACCTCTTTATCGTCCTCTTCGACCTCTTTATCGACCACTTCGTCCTCTTTATCGTCCTCTTCGTCCCCTTCATCGTCCTCTGCTCCCCGTTTCCCCCTCCTCCCCGTTCTCCTCTCCTCCTCGTTCTCCACTCCTCCTCGTTCTCCTCTCCTCCTCGTTCTCCTCTCCTCCTCGTTCACCTCTCCTCCTCGTTCACCTCTCCTCCTCGCTCTCCTCTCCTCCTGGACCCCCTCCTGGACCCCCTCCTGGACCCCCTCCTGGACCCCCTCCTGGCCCTCCTTCAGCAGAGGCTACGGGAGCCGTCCAGCCACAGGCGGCGCTGGCCACCATGTCTTCGATTCTCCGGCAAATCGTCGCTGGCCCGCGCGCTCGCCACCCAGAGGCAGGGCTGGATCTCTGCTATGTGACCGACTTCATCATTGCCACGTACGTACCCTACCCTACCCTTCCCTGGTACCGTGGATAGGCCTGGTGCATCGTTCCACCGGCCGGCTACGGCGTCACGAGTTTTACGTCCTCCGTGGCTTCGCTTGCATCTGTCGTGCCGTGCTGACCGCGAGATGGCCCAGCTCCGGCCCGTCCCAGACGTACCCGCAACGTGCCTATCGCAACCCGCTCGACCAGCTCGTCGCCTTTCTCGATTCCAAGCACGGCGTCGACTGGGCCATATGGGAGTTCCGCGCCGAGGGCACCGGATACCCCGATGAAGCCGTGTACGACCGCATCCGTCACTACCCGTGGCCGGACCACCACCCCCCACCCTTCCGACTGGTGCCCATGATCATGGCCAGCATGAGGAACTGGTTGCACGGTGGAGACCTCGAGTCGGGGAAGATGGCCGACAAGGAATCGGACCCGTCGCCGGCGGGCGGGAGCGGGAGCGGGAGCAAGAACGGGAACCGCGTGGTCGTCGTCCACTGCAAGGCGGGCAAGGGTCGCAGCGGCACGGCCGCCTGCAGCTACCTCATCTCCGAGGAGGGCTGGACGGCCGACGACGCCCTGGCCCGCTTCACCCAGCGGCGCATGCGGCCCAAGTTCGGCGCCGGCGTGTCGATTCCCTCGCAGCTTCGCTGGGTGAGCTACGTCGACCGGTGGACCCGGAACGGCAAGAAGTACGTCGACCGGCCCATCGAGATTCTCGAGATCCACCTCTGGGGCCTGCGCATCGGTGTCAGGGTCGACGTCGAAGCCTTCGAGCACGAGGGACGCAAGATCAAGATCCTGCACACCTTCTCCAAGGAGGAGCGCGTCGTCGTCCAGGGAGGCGCGCCCCCCGGCGGCGGCTTGAGTGACCTCATGTGGGAGCTTGCCGGCTACCCCGCCACCGGAGACAAGGTTCCCGACGCCGTCGAGCTCGCCGACGCAGCCGACGGCCCAGGCACGGCAACGCCGCCGGCCACGCCGGACCGGGCCCCAACCCCCGGCGAGAGCACCAAGGACAAGTTTGTGCGCAAGGGCGCCGACCTGCTCCAGAAGGCGGCCGCCAAGGGGGAGAAGCGGCGAGCCAAGGCGGCAGCCGTCGACGCGAACCAGCTCCCGTCGTCCGGCGGCACGTCCGCCGACGACGACAGCGACGAGCACGAGGCGGGCGGCATGGCCGTCATCCTGCGCCCGAGCGAGCCCATCCTCGTGCCCAACAGCGACGTCAACATCTCGGTGGAGAGGCGCAACAGGACGCACAAGAGCATGGGTCTCACCATGGTTTCGGCCGTTGCCCACGTCTGGTTCAACGCCTTTTTCGAAGGCGACGGTCCTGAGCAGAACGGCGCGGCCAGCGACAGCGGCGTCTTCACCATCGAGTGGGACGCCATGGATGGCATCAAGGGGTCGAGCCGCAAGGGGTCCCGCGCCCTGGACCGCCTCGCCGTCGTCTGGCGCGTTGCCTCACCCGGCGAGGACATTCCCGAACCGCCCGAGGGCGCACCCGTACCGCAGCTCCCGCCCGCCGACTGGAAGGGCGACAGCGCCGGCGACGAGACGGGCGAGAAGGACCTCGGCCTGCGCGCGCAGTCGCCGGCAAGCACCAACATAAGCAGGGCCAGCAGCTTGCGCAGCGCCGACGGCGTCTCGGGCGCCGCCAAGTTGGAGAGACGAGTCGACGGCGACGGCGGCGACGGCGACGGCGGCGACGGCACCTTGATGGAGGGCCTGCGATGCAGCGGCCCCGCCGGGGAAGACATCTTGGAACAGGCGCAGGCCGAGGCCAAGGATGGGAAGCCCGTGGACACAAAGGAGTGAGCGCTTGCCAAAAGGCCAGTGGAGAGTCGAGGGTCGACAACGGGTCGAGGGCCGACGAGGGCGCGAGGAAAGGCGTGGGCGGGGGCGCATGAGAAGCATAGGCGAATGACGGACAAACCAAGGCGCTTTACGCTCGCCCATGTCGTGTCAGCCCTTGACCCAAGTGACATTGATGGAGGCGGCCGTGACCGACTGACCCCGTCAGTGATATCTCCCTCTCCCTCGGTAACTCCTGTCCCCTCGGTAACCGCCATACGGTCCCGACCACCTATGGTCCCCCCTCTCTCTGTGGCTCCCGCGGTACCCTCCTCTCCCGCCGCCGCCGACGCCGCCGCCGCCACCGTTGCCCGCGCCGTCCCTTTCCAGGGGCGGGGGCATCGGCTCCTCGACCTCGACCTCGACCTCGTCAAATTCCTCGCGGAAATAGGAGCCGACCGTCTCCTGCTCCTTCTTGGCCGATTCGGGTTCGAAGACGAAGCGCATGGTGCCGTCCTGGCCGCGGGCGGTGCGCCGTACCGTCGCGTCGGGCGGCCACGCCGTTCCGCGCCCCGGGCTGCTCCCCGCCGCGGCCGCCGGTGGGGTGGCGGAGATGGGCGTCAGCGGGTTGGCCTCGGCGACCTCGCAGCGCGAGCAGTGAAAGAGGTAACGGGGCGCCGCGGCGTCGTCGAGTTCCATGTTGAGCTGTATCTTGATGTCGATGAAAGAGTTGAGGTCGAAGAGGGCGCCGACCTTGGTGGAGCGGTGGTGCTGGACGTAGAGATCGAGCAGATCGAGCATGGTCTCGCAGATGGCGTGGCGGCAGCCGGCGGCGTGACCGTCGGCGAACCGACGAATGCTGTCGACAAGGTCGGGCGGGGTATCGGGCATGGAAGCGCGCATGCGGGCCGTCAGCTCGACGACGGCCATGACCATGGTGAAGGTGGTGCGCTTGATGGGTATGAAGCTCTTGTACATGTCGATGCACATGGCGTAGGCGGCGGCGAAGAAGGCGCGGGCTTGGGCAGAGGACCGGCCAAGCAGACGACGGACGACCTTGACGAGGAGCTTCTGTGGATAGCGGGTGCGAAAGTCGAAGCCGATGGTCTCGAGGATGAGCCGCTCGAGACCGATGATGACTTTTCCGGGTGACTCAAAGATCTATGAGTGCGACCACGACGTGAGCACGACCGACGCGTGCGGATGTACGACGACGAATGCATGCGCGAAAGGAAACGACGGGCCATGGGCGTACCTTGTCATCCGGGGGCAGCGGCTTGTCGGGGTTCTTGATGTTGTAGGCGGCTGCGAGTATGTCTCTCGACTTTTTGATGGTATCGTCGACCTTGCAGGCGACGAAGAGGGAGGCGAGAGCGGCGTCTTGGTAGTTGTATTCGGCATCGCGAAAGTTGAGGCGAAACTTGTGAAAGTAGGTGCAGGCGGTGTCAAAGGTCCGTACGGGCCTGCACGCGTCAGCTTGTTGGAACCGGGAATGGCCATGGACGGGCAGGACGCGTCGATGGGGCGCCTACAGCTGGAGATGATCCCTGACGTTTTCAATGAGCTGGACGCCCTGCAGGCAGTAGTTATCCTCCCGCGCGGGGTCGCAGCCGTTGTCCTTGAGCATGCGTCGCAGCTTGATCTCGGAGCTGTACTGGTTGGAGCTCGAGATGAAGCCGGGATGGGGGCCGACTCGCGGGGGAGCGGCACCATTGGCGACGAGGGCCTCCGCGGTCGACGTCGAGGAGGCCATGACGCCCGCGTGTCTGTCGTGACGAGGCTCGATCCTTGTCGACCCTGTGCTGGTTGGAGGGAGCTGACCGAGGTGGCCTCGTTGGCAAGGGCAAGTCTTTGCTTCGTAGGGCGAGTTATCGTTTGCGATGTATGTCTATGGGCTAAGAAATGGTGATTATACAAGTGTCTTATGCGGTGCGACGACTGGTGACGGATGAGGTGTGAGGTTGCTTTGTTGAATTATGGCGAGAATCAGAGTTATTGCTGGAGAGAAGTTCAGGATATCAAAACGACGTTTAGTCTAATATTAATTCCCATCCAAGTACTCCGTACGGAGTACGGAGTACAGCAGAGGCTGAGAGGCAGCCCCACCACGGGCACCATCGAGTATTGAAGTTGCCATAAACAGCGCTCCGTACTCTAAAGTACAGGCACTAAAGCAAGTTAGTAGGCACTGTATGTTCCTGGAACTCCGCCAGATACACCTGCTTAACTCCGCATGGGGAAGTACCTACAGTAGCGTCTACCACTACATTAAGTACTTGCAAGTCGTCCTTAAGCTAGGTACATAGCTATTACCTACTAGCCGGCGTAGGTATCCAGGGGCGGCCTCGGCACTGCAACGCATGGATGGATATCACCAAAGTTGAACGAGCCTCCGATTGGTATCGAATGAACCTTCACTACTTTGACATTCATATATCGACAGAATCTTATCATGGCAGTTTCTGGAATTATTCCTCATCAATTTACAAATTCGTCACGTTTTTCACGATGGTCTTTGGTACAGTCGATCGCACGTTACGGGAACTTGATCATTCCATGGCAACATGTTCGGCGCACGCACTGTATACAGTACATGCACAAATAGACGACAATGACAAAACCGACGACACAAAATATTGCAGAACACCCATCGATACGCCCGAGAAAAATTCTCTTCCTCGCCGTAGATAAAATTTTCAGGATCCGTCCGATGTCGGCAGCAAACCCATGATACTGGGAAATTTGCGTCAGCGGGTGACCTGGCAGGTGCGGCGTTGGGACGTAGCTGCCTACGCTGAGAGCAAACATTCTCGCAATCTGCACCGCTCATGGTAAAATCCTCTCTTTTCCCAGACAGTTCGAAGAATGATCTTGACCGATAGCTCAAGATTTCGCATTCCAGAAATGGCATCGAGGA
The DNA here is from genome assembly GCF_001625195.1 of Drechmeria coniospora. Classification (NCBI taxonomy): domain Eukaryota; kingdom Fungi; phylum Ascomycota; class Sordariomycetes; order Hypocreales; family Ophiocordycipitaceae; genus Drechmeria; species Drechmeria coniospora. Next base: position 9,273,342 of record NC_054389.1, on the reverse strand, counting down.
GCTGGGCCGTTACAATACTGTGCCTGTCAGCACGCGGCTGGCATCCCAGTTAACGCAATGCGGGAGCCACGGTAACAGCTCGACTTGAAGCACGGTTGATGCTATTGCCTCATACAGTGGCCAGGAAGCTTTTCGCAATCAGAGACTCGTTCTCGTCTGCTTGCATCTTTTCACCACCATCAAGAAGCAAGGCCGCTAGAGCCAAGGTTAGTCTCGAGCCACCTGCTCTTACCGTCTGAATCATCACAACAGCCAGGGTGGTGCCGCAGCTGCCACCCCTGCGTGCTTGGAGAGTGATGCTCCATCTATCTATTCGGACATGGCTGCGACCCTGCTGGAAATCATCGCTAAAGCGTCGTTGTAGATCTATACACAAGCCAACGAGAGGCAGGCCGCTTGCACCAAGTTCCCTGACGACCGCAACACCCGCAGCAACTACATCGGCGGTGGCAAGCCCACGACTTTGGGAAAACATCACGCTTGCATGGCAGTCCGTATGAATCCTGTTCGAAGGAGCAGGATGGATTGTCAGATGAACGAGTTGAGACAGCCCCTGGAGTACTCTCCGAGAGACGCCACAGGCGAGCAAACGAGAGCAGTGGTGACGTCTTCCATTCCCAGTCTCGCACTCGAAAGTATTCCGCAAGCAACTGGCAGCAACGCAAAAGGGCGGGCTCAAATTCATTTTCAGGCTAAACTTGGGAACCTCGGTTCCATCAGATGGGTATAAAACTTCCTCTTGTCCACTTGGACCTCGTTCAAGTGCGTCACTTCATGCCTGACAGCGTCCACGCTTCTCCCCGTACATGATCAAAATCGATATGGAGGTCAACAAACGGCTCCAGGGCCAATTCATGGGCCGTGCCAACTCGACAGGCGATCCGGCGCACTATCATTCCGCTTCCCCGGCGTGTCCCTCCTCGACATCCTCTGGCACCGGCTCGATTACAAGTCTACGCGTCGACGCGAACCGGGCTTTGCTCATCCTTCGTTCCCGCCACCGCCTCGGCACTCTGCTCCGGCCCGGCCCGGTCTCGGCGACCTCGTCGATGGGCTCGCATGCGTCCGCAGCGCCGTAGTATCGTCCGCACGAGCTCGCCACCGCTGTCCGCTTCGTCGGTATCCGTCCGCGCGGGATGCGTTCCGGTTCAGACTCGGAGATGCCGTCTGCGTCGTCGTCGGTGTCATACTCGTACCCGAGCGCCCTCAGCCGGTCTCGCTGGGTGATGCGACCCTTGTGGTCGCACCGAGGCTTCTCCGCCCACGTGCCTGTTTTTGCGTCAAATGGAGGGTCGATCGATGCGCACTGCAGTAGGGAGCACATGAGGCACGGCTTGTTGCCCGCGCCCTTGTGAAGTCCGGGAAGATCTTTCCCGAAGTCGCCGAAGCGATTTTCCTCAAAGCACCGCTCCGCATCGCCGCCATCGCTCCGCAGCGGGGCCCTCAGCATCGTCTGGCGCTTTTCCACAAAGGAATCGACGTCAGAGTCGTCTGAACTGCCGCTGTCGCACTCTTCGTTTGTCTGGTCCCTGCCAAACGCACCTCTCGACACCGGCCGTGAGCCGGTCGTGCCTTCGCTGAGCAGGTCTTCCTCCTCCTGCGCCGTGACGTCGGCTGCACTGGCCGGGCCTTCGCCGTCGCCATGGCGGCTGCTGCTGTTGCTGCTGACCGGCATCGTCATTCCGCCGTCCTTGATGGTCCCTGTCGGCATTGCAAAGTCGATGGATGTGTTGGCCGTACGGATGCTGTGCGGCCGCGCCGCCGCGTTGCTCGAGTAGCCCGAGAGTTCGGTCGTGGCAGTGGCCGAGGACATGGACCCGTGTCTCCGAGATGATCCCGCACAACCCGCCGAGTCGTCGAGGGTGGCGCCGTTGGCGGAAGCGCAGCTCCAGGATCGATCGACCGAATCCATGGCCGTCACGGGGTTGCAGGCGGAGTCGTCGGCTTCGGACGGCGTGACGGTGTCCCCACTGGCCCAGGGGCTGTTCCACTGGGAACGGCGATGCTTCTGGGACCAGGTGCGGCTCCGGGACATGGAGACATCTGTGCCATCAGATGTCAGCAGGAAAAAAAAGAGTCCGCCGCCTTGGAGATGCCCCGGATGCAACTCACGGCATGCCGACGCGGAGTCTTCGGGCCAGCAATCGTCGTCGCATTCTCCGCCCGTGTCCAGCTCCCCCAGCCGGCTTCGCCTCCGACCGACGAGAGAATTGTTGGAGTGGAGGGCATACAGGTTGATTTGCCTGTCGCGACGCGTCGCGCTCTTGGCGGTCGCGGATGCCCTGTTGGCGGCAGAGGCTGTCGATTGTCGCCTCAGCTGGGAGGAGGCCGGCCCGTAGTAGAGTTGGGAGTGCTCGGCGGCAATGCTCATCGTGCTCTGAGGTCGGTATCGCGGTATGGGGGGAGGAGAGGCGGCTCCGTCGCTGCGTTCGCATATCGACTCGTCGGGGCTTGCATCTCGACTCCTCTCTGCTTGTCGTCGCCCGGCCGAGATGCGACCTCGCGACGACCACGCCGGCTCGTGCGACGAGATCTGTGCCGCGCCCTTTCGCCAATTGGTGCCCGCATCTGGATGCTGCCGGGAACTCCGCGACGAGGAGCGCGAGGTGATGGTTGTCGGATTTGAGAGCAGCATGGTCGAGTTGACGCTCGGGACTTGCCGGACCCGAGTCCCCCACGGCGCGTCGGTGGCTCCGAACTCGTCTTGGCTGGCAGCAAACCCGGAGCTGGCTCGGTTCAAGTCACTCCCCGCCGCCGTCGGACCCTTACCCCCAACCTCGGAGATGATTGACGACGCCGTCATCGCCCAGCTCCTGTTTTCGGCGCAGTAGGCCTGGGCCGTGGCCATCGGACGGTCGACTCCGTTCGGCTCCATGTTCCTGTCGGCAACGTCCTCGCCGTAATCCCTCGCGCCGGCGGCGTGGATTCTCGTCTTGAAGTCGCACGGCTTGATCCCTCCCTGGGCGTCGAGGATGTCGATGTGGCGCGTCAGGCGGGCCGCTGAACTGTCACCGTCCCCGCTGGTGTAGGTCACGCTGGAGGGGATCGAGGGCGCGAGCGACTCGGTGTCGTTGTCGACGTCGAAGCGATGGAGACGTCGGCCGCGGCCGTGGTCCATGAGGGCGAGCTGGTGAAACCCAATCGTCGTATCCGCTCTCGGCCGGCCTCCCGGACCGGCAAAATCGTCGTTGGGCGCGCTGCTCGGTCGTTGGTTAAGGCCGACGAGGAATGGCTTCGCCGGTACCGATAGCTGAGGCTGGCTCGTTTTTCTCGCCGCCGCTCGCCGCAGCTGTTCCAGCGACACCGGTCCATTTCCACACACGGCATGCTTGCCTGACAGAGGGATGGCCGGTCAGCAGCCGCATTCGCACGAGAGTGTACGTGCCTATGGGAGGGGCTGTGAGACCGGAGAATGGGGAGGGAATGATCATACCGCGAATCGGCAGGTGCGAGGCAACGGTTCCATCGTACGCCTGATATTTAAGAGACGATTCCTGGGCTCGGTCACCCCCGATTCTCCTGCTCGTCAAGAAGCTCAGAAGACCCATGGTTGCGGTGCTGAGAGGTCCATGCCACGCAAGAGGGGCGGGCTAGAGCAGGCTCGTGTGACGCCGTTCCGTCGTCGAGATGGATGCGGTCGTGGACGAGGTCGGCCAGGCCAGAGGATATATCGAGACCAAGGCCAAGCAGAGAGCCCTCGAGGGTGACTGGACCAGCCAAACGGAGGTGAGTGCCGGGAAGTGGATGCCCAAGTACGCACAAGTACGAGGAGGCATACTTACTGTACTTATACGGCACTGACCGCAGCACAGTCTTGCCATGCACTGTACGGAGTGAATATAGGTGTACTTACTTACTATTAACAAACATATCAAGCATCACCGTGTGAGGACGGAATCGCCGCGGCCCGTGGGGGACACAGACGGGCCACCTGAGATGAGATATTGCTTCATCGACGTGTGCGTCCGTGCCGGGATCCCCAGGCGAGAGAGCAAACTCTACCTGGTACCGGTACGGGATCCTCGTACGGGTCCGCATACACCTGCTGGTTTAATTCTCGGCGCGCATGTACGAATACATGTGGAGGGCTCGTATTAGGGCGGAAGCAGCACCGGTAGGCTGCATCAGAGCGCCGCTTGCCGACGAAACGAAACGCATGGCGTTCGTCTGTGGCAAATGTGCTCCTGCGCGCAACGAGGCGCATTGCCGTCGAAGGCCTTTGCTTCTCCCCTCCGTTCGCCTCGCCTCGCCTCGCCTCCCCTGCGCCGAGTGCCGGCGCCCTCTCCGATGAACCTCCAACCCATGCCTGGCAGGGGCATTGTGGATGGAAGGAAGTTGGAAGCCGCAGGGGTACGAGTGGTTGCAGTCGTACTCGTACTTGAGTAAGTACTTTACACCTACTTATAGTACAGTACACCTACTTGCAAGGAAGCACGAGTACGAGTACAACTACTGACATCTACAGTACACTTGTTTGAAGGCGTACTCTGGACTTGCCATGAAAAGAAAAGTTTCCAGCGAGTACGTACGAGAGAGAGGACAAGTATTCGTACAGCGAGCTACAAGCATGCATGGTACGGGTAAGTCCATGTCACATCTACGGAGCACTCTGCGTACTTGCACTTACTTGTACAGGTCTGTCAGTACTTGTACGAACGATACTGCACTTGCATGCACACTTACAATACTCCGTACTGGCACGCTAACTTTTTCTTCATCATTACTCCGTACTAGTGCATGTAATTACTTACTCGCTCGTGCCCTCTGCCTCGTTTGATATAGCTGACGGACCCCTGCAAACCGAAGCTCAGGCGCGTCCGTCGTGTTTTTCAGGGTCCACCGCTGGACGAAACGGAGGCCCAGGAGCCGAGCAGGGTGGGGGAGAGGGGCCTGCTTGTTCCATGGATCCTGTTTGCTTGCCCACTGCCGTGTGGAGACGCAGATTGCGGCAGCAAACGGCCAAGACGAAGAAGATGAAGAGTCATGGCAGGGTTTACACTTGCGGCGACGGCGGTGGTGACGGCGACCGCGTACGCAAACCGACTGCCCAGTCCTCGATGCTCCCTGACTTTGGATTCTCGAACGGAGGAACTCGTTTGGTCCGTCCAACAGCGTGCTTACACGCTCACTTGCGAGTTCAAGCTCACCTACACTTACAAACACTTATGTGCACAGCATAGGTGCTCTTACAGATGCACAGGAGCTCCTGGCTTTGGCCATGATGGCAATGCCCAACCTGCGAGGCGGGGATGGTGCTTCTACGGCCGTCCACTACTTCTACACTGCCCACACCAAGTACAGCGCATGTAGGGGTACAGTGCATGTAATTGTACGAAAGTATGCATGCTTATTGGGTTATATCAAGGTATGTGAGTCTACAACTAGGTGTATTTCCTTGCATGGGCACTTGCTTACTTGGTAGCAGAGTGTTCATGTAGGTAGTGGAAGTACTGTATTACATGCACTGTTCGCAAAGGAGAGCGCAGGCATCCGTGTGGCTCCTTGCCGAGCCCTGATACTGATATGCCGGCGGCCATTGGACGAAAAGCCGGTGACGACCTCGAGCACATGGTAGGGGATTGGAGACTGGTATTGCACACACAAGCATGCGCCTCTTGTTCGCCTTCGTCATACTTGTTCTTGCAAGTATGGCTATTCACGGCCGTCGGACAATGAGGTGGACTAGGTTCTTCTACTTGTCCGTGTCTGACATGGACGGGATTTTGAATGAGTGCAGGACCCATCATGGGCCTCGAATGCCAACGACACTTCCTGCGCGGGCGAGAAACGTGCGCGATTTCTTGTACGGCCTTGGCCGTTGTTTAGTTGTACTTGGTGCTCGTATGCGTACGATATTTGCATGCAGACTAGGATGGGCATGCACCATTTCGTGCGCAAGTTTGCATTGTCATTAGTACAGCAGGCAGATGGATACGCTCGACGTGTCATCTGTCACGCCGTTCAACCACGGGCACACTTACAAGTGAGTACGCCTGCAGGTATGGGTATGGGCATGCTGCACATGCAGTTGCGCATGCATGCACCGTTGCCGTCGCAGCCCCTGATGACGACAAGCGCAACCCGACGGGCGCGATGAACGCAAGCCTGTACCGGTCCCCCGGGCCCGGCCGGTACTCCTCGTCAACGGCGTGAAGGCGACCGCATGTCCCTTGCTACCACTGGTGGTTCGATGCACATTTCAGCCGTTGAGCAAGCGACCAAGCAAGCAAGCAAGCGGCCCTGTCGAGAATAGAAGACGACGTCTGTCCGCCAATGTTGACCTTGTCATGGCGAGCAGCCAGATGGATGCTTGCCGTCAGTCACGGAGACGCCGGCGGACGCGGAGAAGGGAAACAGCCGCTTTGTCCAGCAAGGGTTCCTGCTTCCCACGTGGATGCGGAGCCACCGCCGCTCGTACGGAAAGGCGCACGAGCAAACAAGAGGCCACGGCGCGACAGGAGTGCGCTTTGATCCGATGGTGTGGCCATTTTTGAGTTTGCGCGAAGACGCCGTGCGGCGAAGCGGAATCGTCGGCCCCTCCTCGTGCGTCGTGGACTGCTGTCTCGTGCCGGCGTCATTGTGTGAGCAATGGATGGCAATTGTATAGTCAACGACGGCAGAGATGCAGAGCACAAGTACGAGCGCAGCAGCTGATACAAGGATCATGAGCAGGTGAGAAGTCGGCATCGCACCTGTACACCCATCGTGAGCGAATAGGGGTAGGTGTGCTGTTGGTGCGGTGGAGATTCGTGCGCGCTTCGACTTGCTTCCGCATACTGTCACACAATAATATCTGCTTGCACCCGTGTTCCGTGCGTGTGTTCAGCAGGTTCAGAGGAATATAGAAGCAGTCGTACATGGGCACACCAGGTGTTCCCTAGTGCTTGCTTAATTGCCGGCGTCTTACTCCCTGTTGTGCCTATAAGAATTATGCCACCGTTGTAGGTTATCTCTGCACTCGCGAAGTGCTGGTACTAGACGTCGTGATGCCATGATAAGCAAACATTTGCCATGTCGTGCCGTGGGTCCAAATTGCCGTGGATCGTGACGGAAATGAATTGGAGCAGCAGCAGGGAGAACGAAGCGAAAAGCGAGAACAAATAAGCCAAGAGGTTACCCTGTCTTGTTGTCTTTTCTTGTACATCTGCTGGCAAGATGTGTCTCTTACAGCTCGATACATGATACAACAGATGGACAGGATTTATGTGGACCAAGTCATCAGACGGGCTAGCAGTGCTTGCAAATGTACTCGGCAGACCTATTCGGTTTGATTCTCATTCAGCACATGTGAGTGCCTGCTGTGCAAGTACACTTCGTGCCGATGAGTTTTGTGGTGAAAGTTCTTGTACGAATACAAGCCGAGATGACCTACCAGTAATACAGTAAGTATGCAATGCCAGTATTGTGCCGGTACTCATGCGTAAGTACAAGTAATTTTAAGTATTATTACTATAATTACTAATTAGTTATTACACCTGCATAGCTTGTATTTGTACACTTGCGGAGCTGAGCTGGACTCGTAATATCCTGTGCAAGTACATATGTAATGGAATACTGAGTATCATCCCATGCGCTTGAGCAATATAATAGACACCGGTATAGGGTGTGAATACAACGCAGTTACTTGCGACGGATAAATACATTGGTCGTCCTCTCGGCTGCGCAGTTCCATCGGGACCGCCAAATTGGCACCGTCTGGCCAGCCAACGCGTGATCTCGTTTGACCACAATCACCTGTAAATGTACAAGTAAGTAGGGTGAGCGTCCAAAATTTCGATACAAGCGGCGCTGGCGGATGCTCCGAGTAAAGCATGCATTTGCAGTATGCAAAAATATCATCTATCCAAGGTTGCGTGAATGAACGTACACCTACACCTACAATACAGTGGACAGTTGATGTTCGAGGAATGGTCCAAACGGTTCCTTTCGGATGGTTTCCATCCACATCGACACGCAGCCCCACTTACACGACGGACGTTGGCGATAAGTTCACGTGCGACTTCAGTGCCTCGAAAATGGGGGCATGTGAGTTGGCATGTCAATGGCACTGCTCAGGAACAGACGACGACGGCTGCCTTTACCTGCACGATGTAGTTTCAGGCGCGCCGCAATGCTACAAGTACGCGCATATACCTGCGCATGCACTGTTCTGTTTGGCACGAGGGCACCTAACAAGAGTAGGTGTATAATTTTTTCGGCACATCCACCATATCAAAGGCGTCATTGCTACACAAGTAAGTTTACACCTAGCTGTAGATGTCAAAGTGTTGTAATTAAGTGCGGTACTGTACATGTAGGTGTAGGCGTAATTAGGTGGTGTTTAGAGGGCAGGGATACCGATCCCATCATTCTGAGGCATCATTTAGAGAGACCTTGATGAGTTTCGGGCCAGGGCTTGGTAGTCCAAGTTTGCTAAGTATAGATTACTCTCTACTATTTACCTCATGTGTTCCTACTCCCGTTCCTAATCAAATGTGCAAGTACGTGTACACTTTATACGCGTGTACTTGTGCTTATTCGTGCAGCAGAAGCTGTGCTCGTACTTGGCTGAGTCGGCGTATCATGTGAGGGCGGATTGGATGGGCTTGGATGCTCCGTGGGATGGAAAGGCATGCTATCGTCACACAATATTCGAGGCTGGGCCGATGGCAAGGCTGACCCGTGCCTCATCATGGGAAGGCATACGCAAACGCGAGATACGTCATCCCAGCCCTCGCCCTGCCCGGCCCTCGTCCTAACCGACACCCGTCCGAACCAGCTCTAGTCCTATCCAGGGCCGTCCTGGTCGGCCCTCACGGCCCACAGTTCCTACCGCCCTCCGTGCCGGCGTGCACCGACGCCGGACGATTGTCCCGCCAGCCAATGGCTGCTTGTCCGCACCTTGTTTTGCCAGGACTGCGCTGTTCTTCGAGATTCGAGGGTGACGGCGTCATCCTCGAGGTCATCGACAGTCATTCTGGCCGCTCGTTGCGTGGCCAAGTCTCCGCTGCGAGCCGGCGATCCGGGCGGCCGGGTTCGCTCCTCCGCGGCATCGATGAGAATTGCCCCATTAGGCAAGTCTCAACACCGGGCCGGCCTTTCGTACCTCGCATGCTTGTGCACTGTAGAATCCGTACGCCTAGGTAAATCTAGCCTGTAATTAAATCATCCACCGTGTTGCTTGTCCTTGTTGGTGGCCTCTCCATGTCAGACGGTGGCGTCAAGTCGTGACTCCCCGTGGCCAAAACATGGTTGGCTTGGTTGCTAACGCCGCCGTTGATGGCAGCTACAGTACAGTACGTAGCAACAGCATGTTTGAATGCCTGCTTACTGGTGATCGAGTCACACCGAGTCCAAGCTGTTCATCATGGGCGGACCCCTGTCAAGGTAGCATCGCGCAGCTGCAAACTAACGCGGCCCCTCACCACCGTCCTGGCCAGGTTCTATTCCTGTCCTCCTACACCCACTTACCTTCATCATTGATTCTCCTCGTAAAAGCTCGCCTCCTCCCGCCATTGGCACCTTTGCGCCACGCGGCTGGTGAAAAGGATCCGATCCAAGATGCGCACCGGTCGTCTCTTGCTCGCCGGCGCAGGCCTTGCCGCCGCCCAGTTCCCGTTTAAGCCCGATGGTTTGACCGTCCTCCGTTCCAAGTTTCACGAGAACGTGACCATTTCATTCAAGGAGGTTCGTCTTCTCCGTGATTTCGTCACCGCCCTCGGCTGACCCGTCCCAGCCCGGCATCTGCGAGACGACGGTGGGCGTCAAGTCATACGCTGGTCACGTCCATCTGCCGCCGGGCTTCCTCGATGACGTCCGTGGCGAGCCTCAGAATTACCCGGTCAACACGTACGTCGTAGGGTCGAGGTGGGACGGTACCAATGGGCGCGGCTGACGAACATGTCGCACCAGCTTCTTCTGGTTCTTCGAGGCGAGAGAGGATCCAGCCAACGCGCCCCTCGCCATCTGGCTCAATGGCGGCCCTGGTGCCTCGTCCCTCATGGGCCTCTTGCAGGAGAACGGTCCCTGCTTCGTCGATGCCGACTCGGAGTCGACGATTCCAAACCCGTGGAGTTGGAACAGACACGTCAACATGCTCTACGTCGACGAGCCCAACCAGGTCGGCCTCTCGTACAACACGCCCACCAACGTTACCGTCCTGCTCAGCGACAAAGGCAGCCGGGTGGTGCCGACAGACTTTGGCGGCGGCAGCCCGTCGACGCTGAACCTCACGACCCGAGCCGGCACCGTCTCGAGCCAGAACCCATCCAACACGGTCAACAGCACGGCCCAGGCGGCGCACGCCTTGTGGCACTTTGCCCAGACTTTCTTCTTCGAGTTCCCTCACTACAAGCCCAACGACGACCGTGTGAGCCTCTGGGCCGAGAGCTACGGCGGCCACTACGGCCCCGGCTTCTTTCGCTTCTTCCAGCAGCAGAACGAGCGTATCCGCAACGGCACCATCGAGGCGAAGGGTGCACACCCGATCCATCTCGATACCCTCGGCATCGTCAACGGGATGATCGACGCCGTCATTCAGGAGGAGGCCTACATCAGCTTCCCTTTCAATAACGTGAGTCGTCTCCCCATTCCTTCCCCCCCTGTCATTCTTTGCGTCTGCCGCCGCTCTTTGTCCCGTTGCGCTCGCTGGCTCTGCACTGGGTTGGCTGCCGCGAATGCCCGTCACCTTGAGCCTACCCTTGCTTCTGCTTCCTCTCCTGTATGTTCACTCGGCATGTCTAACTACGCCTCATAGACATATGACATCCAGGTCTTTGATCGGTCCACCTACGACGAGCTGATGCACAACTTCACCCGCCCTGGTGGCTGTCGGGAACAGCTCACGGCCTGTCAGGAGAAGCTCGCCGGCTTCGACGCGGCGACCATCAATGGCATGGCGGCGGATCAAAGGCCCGACGTGTGCAAGATCGCGCCCTGGTGCGACATGCCGGCCATTCGAGCCTACCTAGAAAAACGTGAGGCCGGTTGGTTCGACATCGGCCATCCCCTGAACGACCCCTTTCCGCCTCCTCACATTTACGGCTACATGACCCAGTCGTCCGTCCTCTCGGCTCTTGGCTCGCCCGTCAACTTCAGTGCCGTATCCGAAATCGTAGGCGCCAACTTTGCCAGCACTCGCGACGAGGTTCACGGCGGCTTCCTCGACGCCATAGCCTACCTGCTCGACACCGGCGTCAAGGTCCACCTCCTCTACGGCGACCGGGACTACGCCTGCAACTGGGTCGGCGGCGAGCGCGCCTCCCTTGCCGTTCCCTTCTCCGCCATCGACCAGTTCCGCATCGCCGGCTACGCACCTCTGGTCACCGCCGAAGGTGTCGCCGGCATGACCCGCCAGTGGGGCAACTACAGCTTCACCCGCGTCTTCCAGGCCGGCCACGAGGTACCCTCCTATCAGCCGTCGGCGGCCTACGAAATCTTCATGCGCGCCACCTTCAACCGTGACATCCCGACGGGCCTCATCCCGGTCCAGGACGGCCTGTCGACCATCGGCCCGCTAGACACCTGGCACATCAAGAACAGCAAGCCTATATCGCCGAAGCCCAAGTGTTACATCCTCGCGCCCGAGACGTGCACTCCCGAAGTGTGGAGCATGGTCGAGGCCGGCGAGGTAGACGTCAAGGACTTCTTCGTCCAGGATGGCCAGGGCATGGCCGGGGACGAGGAACTGTAAGCGGCAGAGCTGCGCCGCCCACGAGGATGGGCTGTCGCGGTGTTCATTCCTGCAATGACCAGAGAGGAGGGCAGGAAGGCTGAGTGACCGCAGCAATTCCATGGTAGATGACGGTAGCAGAAACCTGCCTGACTAGCTATGCTTTCGTGCCGTGCCGAGTTTGCCCGTTCATAATGCCGAATCCGGCATTGTTTCGTATTTTCCACGGCTTGCTATGTTGCTTCCGTCTGGTCCTTGGCACGCTCCGACGGTGCGGAGTTCATGTGATTGCTCAGTAGACTTTGCCTCTATCCAGTTCAGGAGCGCGAAAAGAAGCGATACAGCAATGCCCCGGCGATTCCCCCGTGTATTTCAAGCCAGTGGGAGGAGTTGACCAGCAGCATGCCCAGCGGTCGGTGGACTCCTCCTTGTCGACATGAGGGGTTGACTTGTGCGGCTCTTGATAGGCTTGAGGAATTTGGAAGTGAAAAGGTGCGGTAAAGATGATGACGAAGCCACAGAATCATGGGTCGGCGGGAAGCGTGGAAATTTGATCAAAGTTGCGCGCAACTCGGGAGCAGAGACATCGTTTTATTTTGTCGTCTTCTAGTTGCAGGGCCGAAGCGAAGGCCCTGGACACCGTCTCGCGCTGTAGCGTATTGGTGATGAGATGGCGTGAGTGTGCCGACTGGCTTCTCACCAGCGGCAGGTCTACCCCGTAGAGCCTGCGTCAACCTGGTGGTCGTCCAGGGATGGGACCTCGATGTTCCAAGAAGCCCAAGGTGGGTGCCATGCTCGACGCCTCGCTCGGCAGCGATGCCGTCCGGTCGACTGCAACGTCTCTCTGGAGTGTGACTGAATCTCCGTCCTAGTGACAGTCCTCGGGCATGTGCGGAGAGAGCAAAGGCGTAGCCGCGGCACTGAATATCTCGAAAGGTTCGTTGGCAGGCCAGCCTGCTACACTTGTCCTGCAAAGCGCACTCGACTGCTTCGCCATATCGTCCAATGTCGCAGCGTTTGCTGACAGCATTGTCTTGGCGATGCGACTGGCCCGATGCACAGGTAATGGGTACCTCTAGCGTTGAAAAGTTGAAGCTTCCGAGCACGTAGGATCAAGAGGATTCATTCGGATTGGTATTTTAAAGCAAGAATTTCTACTTCTTTCGCTCTGCGCGCCCACAGCAGTGAGCTGTTGGCAACTAGAGCGGACTAGCTGCGGCAGCGGCGGGCAGTGGCCAACGAGCACCTTCTTTTCACAGTTCAACAGTGCTAAAATGACACGATGTGTGCAAATTGAATCGAGTGGAAGAGCCGGATTTCGGATCCTCACCGTTTGCCAGAATAGCAGAGCGCCACGCTGTATGGTATTGAAACGCCATGGCAGGCTTTATTATACCTTCGTTTTCCGTCGATGGCTTGTGCAGTTAGCTTTGCAATACTTTGTCGACATCGAAAGGTTCGAGAGCACGGCATCGACAGGGACTAAGTTGACGAATTCGAGTCCATCTCTATTCCCTAGCCAGCACGCCAGGACCCTATCTGGAAGAAAGTGGGTGAGTTCTCAGGATGTTATTCTTGCTTCTGGGCACAAAGATCAGCAACGCATGTGTGGCAGAATAGTACTCCTCACGAGATGAAAGCAATTGGATTCATTGCCAACGACGCTCCACGATGCGGATGCGAATGTCCATATAGCTGCCGATTGAATGGCACGAATAGTACTTGCAGCAATAGCATTGCACTGTTTTAAAGACCTGGGCACCAGCAGGCGACAGCACAAGTTGAGATGATCGTTGAGGGGCGACAGGCCGCTCTGACAATGAAAGCGAATGATGGCCGAAAGTTCACACAGGCCCTCACTGCAACATTTGGTGCATTTGCTGCGCCGTATCCGTACAGTGCAGGTGCAGGTGTAATACCGTATGCCCACCGCCATACTCATATACCATACGCTTACCAATGCGTCCAGTTCTGTGTACATTGTGAGCTGCCAGTGCAGTGCTTTGTTGGGGTAGGAGTACATGTACTTTGCACAGCACGCTGCAGAGCAAGGGGCATCCAGATGTACTTGTGCAGTACAGTATTAATACAGCGCAGCTCAATCGTTTCGCACAGTACAGTATATAATTCCAACAGTTCAAAGACGAAATGGACAGAATGGTCCATGACACTTCACTCCTTGTCCACGGCATTCGGCCGACTCAATCGTCGGCAGATATTCTTCCAACAACACGCTGCAATATCGCTGCTGCTGCTGTCACGTGGGACGGCACACGACAGATCCGAGAGGACTCACAAATCGCTCATCAGAATTCACACGGTGGCAGGGTACCCTGTCGAGTGGGTGGCTCATGTGCATACCAAGAATATTCGTGCACTTGCATTCTCCCGTCTTCCGTGTGTGCTGCTCCCTGTCGAGTTGAGACGACCTGCACACACCTACAGTACCATCCATGTGCACACGAGAAGGGTGAGGTCGCTCCCCTCGTACGCCCACGGGCCGAGTCTGCGCGAATCAGTTCATTGACCTTGACCCCTCAGTTTGATCATCTCGGGCGCGACCGGCAGCCATGACGATTCTCGAAACCCCGTTGCTTGACTGCTTGTACCACGAAGCCGTCGAGCACGACTTGGCCGCCTCCGCATTCTGGCAAGCCTACCTGCAGTACCGATTTCCCCAGTCGGAGAACTTTGCCATTCTAGCCGAACCCGGGCACGTCCAGGCCGAGGATGGACGGTGTACCAGTCGGGTTGACATCAAGGTGTACAGGTTCGAGCTAAATACCGCAGTGCTCCCGGCCTTGCTCTTTCTAGAGGCCAAGCGGGGGAAAAAAATCAAGGAAACCGAGAAGCAGGTTCTGGAAGCGGCCAAACCGTACCTGCGCTCTCCCTACCGTCTCCCTTTCGTCTACTGCATGGTGGCCTGGGGTGTGAAAGCACGCGTCTGGGTTGTCCATCAAAGCCGGCATCCTCAGCTCACTGCCCTGTGGGCAGAGAGCGATGCCGGCGACAGAGTCCAGTACGCCGATGCGGGTGGTCATTACGCCGTCTTGGTTCACAACGCCCTGTGCTTGATCAAGGGTGAGGAGCAGAGGGAACTGCCTCTAGAGAATGGGCCACCCAGCCGGTAGACGACGGCACGGGCCGACACACCACCGTCATGCATGCACACGTACTCCGTATGTGTGCTGTCATTTGGTGTACACGTAGGTGTTTGCCGCACGAGCACATGCAAGTCTACCACATCTACTCCGTACCCATGTCGTCCTCGAGGCCAATCAACGGCCGCTGACGTTGTCTCGCTGAAGTGGCCATGGACCATGTCCCAAAGTCAAGACCCATGGTCCGTGTCAGGGTGCCCGAAGCGAGTTTGGTCTCGAAACTATCATCTCCACATCCCTGGTCTGCAGCTTGGCTTGGACCGCCACGGATCGTGGTCGGTCTTGCGCTGGGCGTCACATTCGCCTACCGATACGAGGCGAGGGATGATTGGATATCTCAACCTCATGAACCCGTATCTGCACCCGCCATGACCCGGTCAGATCTCAGAGCGATGCATTGCTGCAGTCGCAAATGCTTGAGCATGTTGACGGTGAACCAGAAGCGACGAGGATGCGCCAAGGGAGCAACTCTTGCTGCTTGCACGCGCTGTTGCCCCGTGTCGGCATTGCATCTGTGTTTGCAATACCCAATGTAGGAGGCAGATACCGTATCGACCAATCGTCGCGTCACACACCCATAATGACAAGGAATTACCAGGAAGGCTCGAAGCCCCAGTCTCCAGCCTCGAGAATGTTGCGACGGGGCAACACGGCGGACCAACGGTTGAGCTGCCTCGTTCATTCTGCATGTTCCCCCACGTCCACCCCTTCTTCTTCATCTCGACTGGTTAACACAACCAAACCCAGTAGAGGCACAAATTATTATCATGAGACGGAATTGAAACTAAAATTCCGATTCCCGCCCTCGTTCTCTGTCTAGGTTGAAGACTTCACGTCCTCGTGCCCGCCATTTGTCGAATAGGCATGATGATGGTATGCATACACCTGGTCATGCGGCGGTGTAAGCCTTTCACGGTGCTTGGAGTATGTAGTTGAATGACGTCCAATAATGATGGCAAGGAACTGAAGCAGCCTGAGATATCTCGATCCCGGGTGTGCCGTTGTTCATCCATGCATGTCTCGGTCGGTCTACAACTACGCCAAACCTACAGAGTACAGCAGACTATAATGCAACTCTCGTCATGTTGAAAGGACGGGCAAGGAAAGAGAAGTAAAAAATGTCCTGTACGAGCTGCATCACAGCCGAAAGGTTAACGTCGGTTCGCTCTGGAATCATCAAATCAACATTCCAGTCTGTGTCCGAGGACGCTGCAAAAAGTGCAGTAGGATGGTGTTGCACCAAACCAGCCACAAAAAGTGGGCGCCACAGTCAATGTGGACTTGGTAGGTGCTATATGCGATAGATTGATTATTAGCCGCGCGGCAGATGCTGTGCTGCACGGCTGCTTACTAAGCGCAAGGGAACAAGGACTTACCGCAGGAATTACGGATCCCGGCGCGATTGCTCCGGTAGCTGTTCGTCACCCCGCCTACATAAGGTAATTACTTGTACTCACTCGTGCTACGTATGTGCTGCAAAACAAAACAATTCATTCTCATCACACCCTACATCACACCACTTCCATCTTTTCGTAACCTCAACAGCCCGCACCTGTTCCATCATGCGCCTGCCGTCTGCTCTCCAGCTCCTCTCAGCTGGTGCCCTCCTTCACGGCGCCCTCGCGACGCCGACCTCCCATCCTACGCTCGACGATGACGACGGCAAGGAGGACGATACGCCCCTCCCCCTCGTCATCTGGCACGGTCTCGGCGACACCTTCAACAGCGAGGGCATGCAGCAGGTCGCCGCCCTCGCCGAGTCCATCCACCCGGGCACCTTTGTCTACACCATCTCGCTCGCCGAGCAGGACCCCAACGCCGACCGCAGCGCCACCTTCATGGGCAACGTGACGGCCCAGCTCGAATCCGTCTGCGCCGCCCTCGCCGGCCATCCGATCCTCTCCACGGCGCCCGCCGTCGATGCCATCGGCTTCTCTCAGGGCGGCCAGTTCCTCCGCGGCTACATCGAGCGCTGCAATGCGCCCCGCGTCCGTACCCTCGTCACCTTTGGCAGCCAGCACAACGGCATCGTCGAGTTCAAGACGTGCGGCGACAGGGACTACCTCTGCCGCGGTGCCATGGCCCTGCTGCGCTTCAACACCTGGAGCAGTTTCGTCCAGAGCCGGCTCGTGCCGGCCCAGTACTACCGCGATCCGTCGCCCGACAGCTACCACTCGTACCTCGAAAACTCCAACTTCCTCGCCGACATCAACAACGAGCGCGAGCAAAAGAGCGAAGTGTACAGGAAGAACATTGCCGGCCTGACCAACTTCGTCATGTACATGTTCGAGGACGACACGACCGTCATTCCCCGCCAGACCGCCTGGTTCCACGAGGTCAACGACACGCGCGTCATTCCCTTGCGCGAGCGGACCATGTACAAGGAGGACTGGCTCGGCCTGCGTGCGCTCGACAAGAAGGGCGGCCTCCATTTCCGCTCCATCACGGGAGACCACATGCAGATTCCGATGCAGGTGCTCAACGACACCATGGTCGAGTTCTTTGGGCCCCGCAGGAGCAGGGCCGAGACGCCGTCTGACTTGCTCGTGGACGAGCTGTAATTCCCTTTTATTCATTCACTCGCATTCTTCCCTCTCATAACTCGGCATCCATTGCCGGCAAGTCGCATCGATAGGTGCAGCTGCGGGCCATGGGTGGTAGTGTACATAATGTAATGGCATGTACGGTATACGTCTATTCTACCTGCATTGAAATCGACCATTGTAACGCCCCAACGCCACCCCAGCGCAATGCACAGTGTGCCATGGCCATCACTCAATCGCCTTCTTGGCTGCCGCCTTTTGTTTCCGCAACGATGCCTTGCGCTTGGCGATCTGCTGATCGAGCACTTCGTCGTCGCCCTCGGTCTTAGGTGCAGCCTTCTTCGCCTTCTTGGCCGCGGGCGAATCCGTTTCCGGACGAGCACCCTCGAGGGACTTGCGCTTCTTGCCCACGTTGGCCTTCTCCAGAGCCTGTGCCGAGCCGGCCTCGTCGGCGATAACGTCCATGTCGTCGAGCCATAGCTCGTCCGTCAGCCAGATGGGCAGGGCGGCCGTTGTGGGACCCTTGATGTGAACGCTTTTGACGTTGCGCCACTTCTGCGGCACCCATTTCTCGACGAGAGCCTTGGTCACCACTTCGACGTTCTCGGCGATCTGCTGGGCCGTCCAAGCCGCGTAACCGACACGGACGGCCGTGTTTGTCGACGGCGAGAGGCTGACGAGAGCGGAGCTTAGCGCCTTTTCCACTTCCTTCGCAATGTCGGCCGCGGTGCCGACGTTGAGGTCGTCCTCGTTCGTCTTGTCGCGCTTCGGCCGCTTGCCGTCCACCTTTCGTCGCTTGGCCTCCAACGCGACCGGTATCGGCCGCTTGAGGGACGTCTTGTAGAACGTCTTGCCGAGCACCTTGGGCAGCCGGTTGATGATGCGCTCGTCGGCGAGGAAGATGTCATGCTCGGAGAAGAGCTTGCGCTGGGCCTCGTACTGGCCGTACTTGGCCTTGAGTTTGGAAAAGTCGATGACGCGCGTGATGCGCTTGGCGAGCGCGGCGGGGAACTCTTCGGAGCCGATGACGTTCTTGTACGCACGCTGGGGGTCCGCGACGATGGCGCAAATGGTCGTCGGCTGACCGTCGCCGTTGAGCGAATGCGGCAACGGAATCTTGCCTGGCTGCAGGCGCGCCTTGTCGGTGATGTGGCGCTTCGTCGTGAGCGTCAGCCAGATGGGCATGTCGGAAAGGTCTTCGTCGTCCTCGTCGTCGAGCAGGTTCTTCTTGCTTGATTCCCCGCTGCTCTCCTTTGCCGCCTTCTTGATGTGGGCGAGGAGAGCCTTGGAAGCCTTGAGGGTCTGCGACAGTTAGCGGATGACGACGCTAAGCGAGCGACGAGGAGCGAGGAAATACCTGATCGGGGTCGACAGAGTCCATGGCATTAGAGCCGGCGACGGCGACTTCTTTTGACGGCGCCATGACCATGGCTGTGCTGTGCGGCGTTCGGGCGGATGAATGTATGGTGGTGGGGTTTGTCGTGCAGCGGCTCGACGAGAAAATCATCCAAATTTTTTCTTGGTCGGAGTCCGGAATATGCAAGTCCCGTCCTCCGACCTCCGGTCCGGGACCCACTTTTTGTCGGTGCAAGGGGTCCGCACACACAATGGCTTCAGCTTGGTGTATACTGGGCACCGCTGACTGGCATCTTTGACGAGTCTAGAGATGGCAATGGGTTCTTCATGCACAGTATTGCATGGATTTTTTTATCTATATGTATATATGACAGCGAAGTAGTCGAATTGGATCCCCGGGAAAGTCGGGATGTGTTCTTCTGTTTGGTACGTTTGGCTGGTGCCTACACTCGACCTTCAGCAATGAGCATCGAACGCCTTCAACTGCAGTGAATTTAATGACATGGCCAACATTGGCCATCGATACGTATGTAATTCTCATGGCAATGCAACATGAGTCTATCCCAGAGTGATGGCGGTGGATGCATCGGATCGGCTTGTTGAGTTCTACGCCACATGCTTCTGCATCATGTCATGAATCCCGTGAGCAACCCGTTGAATTCCTCGCTCATCAATCGCACTGCGGCCAATTTGTCAGCTTCATTGAAACATACCATGTGAGTTTTTGGATACGTACGCGAATGAGATGCGACTGTTTTGGTCCAGGTAGAGGTGATGTTCCTCTCGCAGATATTGCACCTGAGAGGGTGTAAAGTCGAGATGGCTAGAGGGATCGGTGAGAAAGGGCTCCCAATTGGCAAAATCAGCTGCAGGAAGAGAGAGAAGGCTCACGAGAACATGCCGACTTGTTGAGTGATAAAGTTCCAGTCTCCAGGCGTCCGCAGGCGCTCCAATGAATGGCGCAAGATTTGTCGGCGATTCTGCAAGCTCGCCGCCACCCCGTTGACGTCTTCGGACCACTGATTCTTGATCAAGTCATCTCCCAACACAGTCTCGACAACTTTGGCTCCAAACGACGGGCAGCTGCCAGTCTCTGATCTGGCCATCAGCACCATTTGCTTCTGAATCTTTCCCCTGACTTCCGTGTTCGGCGCAATGACGCTGAGCATCCCCACGCGTTCACCGTACAAGCCAAAGGATTTGCCAAAGGTTGCGGCCAACAGGAGCGGGACGGTGGCGGTGACAAACATTCGAATGACGCTCGCGTCCGCTTCTGCATCTCCGGAGGCGAGCCCCAAGTATGCGCAGTCGAGAAAGGCAAAGTGCCCCCTGGCCACGAAGATCTGAATCAACTGCACCCACTGGTCGCGGGTTGGGTCGCAGCCCGTGGGGTTATGGGCCCCAGTTTGGACGAGTATGACGGATTGCCTGGGCAGGGACTCGACTGCTGATTTGTACCTTTCCCAGTCCAGAGACTTGACGCTCGCGTTATAGTAGGGCAGGTCATGGGGCTGGATACCGAGAGTTTTGACAAGGCTTCGGTGGTTGACTGCACGGCAGGGTTGGAAGTCAACATTGGCCCTCGATATATTGCACATATACATACCCCACGTTTCTTTAGGCATGTAAATTGTGCTGTTGTTCTGTCCCAGCCAAGGGGGATAGTGCATCTGTAGAAAGCGACCTCCCATGTGGATTGCGCCCGTCGCACCGACCGTCTGCATCGAGGCAACACTGCGAGAAGCTCAGCCATGGCACATGCCATGCATTGTGACAAGGCAAAATGAAAAGAGTAAGGGGCTGGATCTAATGGCTTACCGTTGCAGTTTTGTCAGTGGGCATTGCCTTCCGAAGAAGAGCTCCTCCCCAGCCTTCAAAAGACCCGATGCGCCAAGAAAGGGTAGATAGTCATGATGCCAGGCTGGGTCTCGCAGTATTTTCTCACGAGCCTGTAGCCTTTGTCAGAACCATTCATGTTTATCACATTTCAGCGGGCCCCGTAGAATTGACCAGCATGACACATTTCGGGACAAATGGAGTCCCGACGCTGGCCTGATACGACCCACGCAAGAGGTTCGTCTTTTCCGCATGCGGATCTTTGAGGTAGAGCGCCTGAAGAGTACTGCCGGTCTCTGATGCAAAAGTCAGTTTCCTCCATGTGTGGTGAAATTACTTCTCAAGTTCCCTGACCTAGCTGTCCCTCGATAATCCCCTCAAAAGGGTGCGGCGAGGCCGTGAATGAATTGTTCATCGTGAAGGGTACCAGGGAAGCATTCGAAAATGGGGTGAGGCGCTGAGCGACGGAAGACGCCAAACAAAGGGTTTCTCAGCCGTCACCAATGCAAAAACCTACATCCACATGAAGGTGCAGAAGTTGAGCCATGGATTATGGACCTCCATCGGAACGGCCATGACGCACCGGGCGAAGGCGATAGGCGATAGGTGATGGGTGATGGGTGATGGTACGCTGACTTTGTCTGGTTTCACTTTCAGCTGCATGATACAGCGTACATGGCTTCCTCATGCCGGTCATCATTGCTCTTTTCGATTTTTCAGCTGGTGTTTTTGATGACGACAGGTTGCCAATCTATCTGCACAGACCCGAGTCCGGACCGGCGCACGAGTTCGGGTTCACTTCATGCGGCCCGTCAGGACAACCTGCAGTTTAACCTGATCCCTACTCTGCCGGCCACAACTGCCGGCACTCGGTACGAAACAGGAGGAGTCGGGTGTCCTGTGGCGTGTCCGACTGAATCAGTACTGGCAGGCAGGTGCTGCAAGCTGTCTCATCACATCCATGCTCTCAATGAGTCCACCTGCCAGCGTGTTTCCTCTCCCGTCTTGCCACGCATAGGGCTTGGCAGGATATTTGTGAGGGGAAAATATCTCAACAGGAGGATAGGGAGCCGATGCCATGACTATTAAACCGAATTGATGGGCGAAACGAAATGCTTGTCACCCTCTGGACACCAACGTACAAGCATATGAAGCATCCACATACACCTTGTTTCCGGAAAGAAGTGCCATTTGCGAGCTAATATTCCCTCTCACTCACCCATGGCTCACGATAAAGTCGGGACTGGAGGCGGCCTGAAGGCGGAACCGCCCCAGCTCAAGGGTGTGCTCTCCCAGTTCACATCCAGACTCGTCACGCCGATGGTTGGAACCGAGTTTCCGGACGCCAACGTGGCAGAATGGCTTCGGGCTCCAAACTCTGACGATCTCATTCGGGATCTTGCCATCACCAGTAAGCATATGGCTCGCTCCTCACCTGCTCCATGTGGCCGCTTGGTCCGGCACCGGAGGGCTGGGTGACTAAACCGAGCTGCAGCTTCGAGGCGTGGTGCCGTCTTCTTCCGCGCCCAAACCGACCTCACCGACGACCTGCAAAAGGAACTCATCCAGCGCATGGGCCAGCTCTCGGGCAAGCCGAGCGAGTCGCACCTTCACATCCATCCGCTGGTGCACGGCAACGCCGATGACGACCCGAACGTGAACATCATCACCTCGGACAGGTCCAAGGGTGCGGCGCTGGACATCTTCAGGATTCAGGCCGAGAGACTCCTGGGCACGCGTGGCAGCTGGCACGCCGACATCAGCTACGAATCGCACCCATCCGATTATTCGTCCCTGAAGGTGGTCCAGGCACCAGCAACAGGGGGCGGTGCGTTTCCCACTTTCTTTTCCCGACTCGGCTCCCGTTGGCGAACGAGGCAAAGGGCAGCAACTAACTCGGAATGAACAGACACCATGTGGGTGTCCTCGTACGGCCTCCTCGAGCGCATCTCACCGGCGTACCGTCGATTCCTCGAGGGCCTGACGGTGACAATGGCGCAGACGCAATACGCCGTGACCTGTCGGGAAAAGGGGATTGAGATCTACACAGAGCCGCGGGGCAGCCCTGGCAACACTGGGTCGGAGCTCAGCGCGGTGCACCCGATGGTGCGGACGAACCCGGTGACTGGATGGAAGGCCTTGTTCGGCATCGGCGGCGATTTCAAGCGAGTGAACGAGCTGCTGCCAGACGAGAGCCGCCGGCTGCAGGACTGGCTGTTGCAGCTGATTGTCGAGAATCACGACCTGCAGTTGCGTCATCAGTGGAGGAACCCGTACGACGTCGGTGAGTTGGCGAGGTCGGAACGCAACGCCCGAGCGAGAAGCTTCACCCAGTGACTGACTAGGACTTGCCCGCTCTAGCCATCTGGGACAACCGGTCGGTGTTCCACAGCGCGATTCTGGATCACGCCGGCATGGGCCCGCGCACTGGCCATCGCGTCGTCGGCATCGGAGAGCGTACCTTTTTCGACCCATCCAGCAAGCTAAGGAGCGAGGCTTTGGCCGAGGAGGAGGCCAACGGCAGGGGCAACTGCAGACTTCCGTAGGTGGCCCCTGTTCGCATCACTGCAAGGGCTCCAAACACAGATACGTGTGCCCCCTACGGACACTCTGTAGACAAACCTATGGCGTACGTGTAGGTAGGGGTCTTATGAGATGTGTCGCTGCCTCGGATGATTTCCGACGTGACGAACCGGCGGCCGCGTTTCCGGGGGGGGTTCATAGAGCGCAGGTATAGTAGAGAGGAGAGTTTATTGTGTTGCTGGTATCGGCTTTGATGAGACACAGTGTCCTGACATCTTGACCGCCTATTTGTTCGTAGCAGGTGTATTACAGTACATACATGTATATGGTAGATGATTTGTGGCTGACCATTCTCATTCACGAAACGGGAAGGTCGCATTGGCCTGTTGATGCAGCCATCCTTCCGTGTGCCACAGCTCGCGCGGGCCGGCTCGAGCGGGAGACGGTGGCGGGATTTAAGCTGCTAACCGTTTTGCGACTCAATGAAATATAATCAGCCCCCAAACCCCCGCCGTGAATATCTTATTGATCAATTAAATGCTGAATAACTACATGAATTCCGTAATTAATACACCGTAATACTCCATAGTCCATACTGGGTAATACCTGTTTGTACCCCCCAGCACCACTCGCGTACCGTACCGATGCAGAACAGATAACAGTACGGAGTACGGAGTGCCGTATTACTCGCACTCTATTTACGTTATACATTGTACGATCCTGCTGTACTCGCATACAATCTAGCGTTGCCAGTGTATACAGTATGTCGACAAAACATTGGTCCTGCATACACGGTAAAAGTCAGGGGTTGGTTGATAATGACGCATCCTCCAGATACCTGGGTTCAAACACCTCAAACGTCATGCATCTGCACAGCAAGGACGTCACAATTGAGGTCAATTTTGCCCCCCCCCCCTCCCCCCCCCCCCGCCTCGGCTCATCGAGAGAAAGGTCGTGTTTCGTTCGATGCTTTCACTCCTCCGATGGTCGGCGACGGATCCAGCTGGAGACCAACGAGCAAGTCGTACACCCGAATGTGACCCGAACACGCCTTGCCCAGTTCGTGATACCATCAATCACCTTCAAAGTTGCAAACTGCTCACTCGCTTGCTCATTCGTAGGCACACACCGATACTTCACACACCCCATGTATGGTGCATACCATACCGAGTACAACGAGCACAGTCGGTGACGCCTTCCTCAAGATGCCGGTACCAGATCTTCGCACCTGCCTGCATTTCCCAGCACTGACAGGACGAACATAATTGTATACGTCACCAGGCCACGAGGCAGGTGCCACCAGCCGAGACTCATCATCGCCATGACAAGCGACGATGTACATGTACATCTATGGAAAGCGGTGCATCTACCAGTACTCGGTACATGTACGCTTATATCTTTATGGGCTGTAATTCGCTCCTCTGTGCTCGCACGTGTACGTACCTGAAACGTACGTGTCGCGTAGGCCTTGTGCATCACGACTCTCATTCTCTCACAACCGAGCCTGCAGCTGCTCGGCCTCCTCCAATGCCAGCAGGATGCATCGCAGCAATGCCTCCCTGTCCTCCAACCCCACCGAGATGCGCACGATGGTCTCGTTCACGCCGTTGCGTGCCGCCCACTCCTTCTCCGTCTGAAAGACCATCTGCACGTACGGCAGCACGAGCGTCACGTTGGCCCCAATCGATGGCCCCTTGTGCAGTGGCACGGCGTCGAGGAAGCGGGCCGCCGCCCGCACCGTGTCGAATTCGATGGTGAAAAGGCCGCCATAGCCTGGGGCGAATTCGTCCGTCGCCGGCCGCATGCGTGCTCGGTAGTTGGCCGCCGACCAGCACAGTTTCGGATAGTAGACCTTGCTGACGATGCTGCGCGGATCTGCCGCCAGAGGTACCATGCGATCGACGAGATGCTCGGCCGTCTCGTTGACCCGTGCCACGCGCTGCAGGAAGTCGCGGCTGTTCTTCTCCAGCTGCGCCGCGTCGTCGACGTGCAGGTTGTTGACGTAGGAGCCGTCGAGGATCCCTTTCAGCTCGCCATAGTGTGCCGAGTTGGGGTTCAGAATGATGCTACACAACAAAATGGCAGCAAGGGTAAGCTTTCCACCAACTTTTGTCCTATTTCGGACGGCCTCGGTGGCCGTGGGAAAAACTCACCTGCCGGCGAGCACGTCGGCGAACCCGTTGAACCACTTGGTCAGAGACGTGACGACAATATCCGCAACGCTCAGCACGTCCACGTTGGCGCACGTGCCTATGGTGTCGTCCACGACAAGGACAAAGTCGTACTTGTCGGCGAGTCTCCGCAACCGCGCCAGGTCGGTCGTCCGCAGCAGAGGGTTGGACGCGCACTCGCACCACACCGCTTGGATCGTAGCGCCTCGCTCGGCCGTTGCCTCGAGGTGACGTTCAAACTCGTCCATCTCGCCGTCGGTCCCGCCGCTGAAGAAGCGATAGGACGGTCCAAACGCTTCCATCATCTTCATCGTCAGCTCGTACGTGAATCCCATGACGATACTCTCGGCGCCCCGCCAGTCGAGGAGCAGATGATGCGTGTGGTAGATGGCCGACATGCCCGACGGGTACAGGTGAACGTCCTCGCCCGTGACCTTGCGCGCTCGAGCACCACCCACCGGCGCTCGCTCCGCCAGCAGAGCGAGACGAGCACGGATGAGGTCATAGGCGGAATGAGACGGGTTGCTGACCGCCAACGACATGGCCCCTTCCACCTTCTCGTCCACTTGTCGGATCCGGTCCAGGGCCTGGAGGCAACGCCCGGCCTGGCGCGATGAGATTCCCGTTCCCGTCAACCGCCAGAACAGAGAAGCAGCTCGCGACAGATGTGGTGGGTAGATGGCGGCATACAGAGGTGGCAGGTGCAGCTTGTGCTCCGGCATCGTCGCCGTGCCAAATTCGATTCGGCAAAGTGAGATGCTCTCCGGCAACGCCGCACTGGCCCCGTGCCTCGCCGTCGAGCTCATGTAGGCCCGGCAGCCGCGAGCGGCAACTGGGTTTGAGAAAAGCATGAGCGTGCGTCCTCGGAGGGAGAATTCTCGCTCGCACGCAGCGATGAGCTTTTCATATCATGCCACACGTAAGCGGAGTCGAGCGTGCGCGGGAAGTTGTAGCGGAACACGACGGAACCTACGGCTCGGATGCTTTTGTGGACGTAGGACCTGGGATACCCGTTCCGCAACGTCTTGAGGGCCTCTTCGTCGGCGACGGCAATGGCGCAAACATCCTGCCAAGAGGCGATCTGGACGGATACGGCATGTAACCTGTCGGGCACCGCCATGCCGTGAGCGTAGGGGGCGGGAGGGGACATGTTCGCGTATGGTGATTGCACAATCCCGTCGTTCTGTCGAGCTAGCTGCCCAACGTCATGCCAAGAGCATCGTGGCCGTCTACGAAATCCACACTACTGTACACATGTAATTATATACTTGCTTCATCGAACGGTCCGAGTACTACGCGTAGTATCATCTACTTTTTCCTCCATCTATTCGTACGTAAACAGACTTGTCGTCCATGCTCACGTACCCATCACTCTCCGCCTTTGTCCCGTCCCTAGATCATCGCGGCAGCGTTTCCTTTCGTCATTGTTTCACACAGCCAGCAGCACAGCCCGAAACTTATCCCAGGGCTCGAACCATCTAGTGGCAAATTTCCTTGGCTGCGTGCACCGTGGCGGGCTGAGCTGTCCTCCTGCAGTACATCCCATGCAGCACAGGGGTCTCGAGTAACGTTGAGCGTCCGGCAGTCGCATCTAGAGAGGGTGTGTGCCGAGTACGAGCTTGTATAGATCTGGTCGAGTGGCAAGCTGCGGCTTTCATCCAGACAGGACCTCAAGATGTGATGGGCTAGAAAGAGACGCTCGTATGTTTCAACTCGTCACTGGCAAGCAGCTGCTGGCCGATTCGCACAGTCGGCAAAACAAGCTATGCCTAACAAGATTGCGAACGCATAGCACCCTGGCCGTCAGCTGCATATATAAGCAGAATGCGGAGAATAGTCCCGTGATTTCATTCGTTCGGTTCTCGGAGTCAATAGCTGTGTGTCAGTTGAAGGCAGGATTGCTACGCGAGACTGCCCCTATTGTCAAGGGTCCAAGGGTCGGCAAACCGTCCACGGCGGTTTGCCCCCCACCACCGAGGCAGAACTGGTTGCTTACTTTACATACCCTCACGATATCAAGACAGGCAGCTTTTTCAATGTTGATCGCATTTTATTTGCCGTCTTACAAAACAGCCCGCCCCAAATACCGGATAACTTTTCGTCCAGCGAATTCCACAAGGCCTTACGAGCAAATCAACGACAATGCTTGACCCATGTGCACCAAAATCCATTGCCAAGCGGCAACGGGTGCCGTCGCAAGGCCCTGGTAGATGCAGTCATCCGGTTGCATGCTCGGTTATGCACATGGAACAAGAGAAATGATATTGCAATTATAATCTTCATCGCCGATCTGATTTGTTTACGAGTCCGCTGTCCGGTGGCGAATGAGACCGTTGCAAATGTTGATTCCCATGAACTCTGCAGTTACATATTTCGCATTGTGTGCAAATCCCGTACAACCTAATGCCACATTCCAAAGCTTCAACAGTGCACTTTCATCACGATTTGACTCTGTATTATTATTGATAATTCTCATGTAGAACCTTTGCGAATGTGGCTGATAGCACCGGCATATCACAGTTTCGATTCGATATTTTTTAAAACTTGCTGAAGCACTGGGATGATAACATGGCCACTACCTGTCAAAGTATCGTAAACTGCTTCACCCGTGCCCTGAAGCTGCCTCGGATTTTCAAAAAAAAAATCACTCATGAAGGAATGTTAGAGTCTAATATTTGCTATCTACTGTAGCCAAGTCAACCTGTCGTACGAATACACGTTGCTGAATGTACCATGGAGGCTCGAGCGTCCAAAGCAAACTATCAAAATACTTATTCAGCATCCGTAACTCCTTCTTGGACGGTACCGTTCCTGTGCTCCTTTT
The DNA here is from genome assembly GCF_001625195.1 of Drechmeria coniospora. Classification (NCBI taxonomy): domain Eukaryota; kingdom Fungi; phylum Ascomycota; class Sordariomycetes; order Hypocreales; family Ophiocordycipitaceae; genus Drechmeria; species Drechmeria coniospora. The sequence continues at coordinate 9,245,278 of NC_054389.1, read as the reverse complement.
TCTGCGCTGACGCCGCAATCTTTTTGTACTTTTCAAGAGCTTGCTCGCCCCAGTTGAGGATTCCTGCGGCGTCTGTATTGCAGATGAAGAGCGTCCAGCCGAGCCTAATGCGGTCCTGAAGAGTATCAGGCATGCCACCACCCATGACGGCCAGTCCGTTGGCATCCGCCGCACGCTGAATCTTCTCGATGGACTCGAGAAACAGGGGGTGATGGGTGCTGGCGAAACTTGGCTCAATACCAAGCGAGGACTGCAGATCCCAGCCTCCAACCATGATGGCGTCGACTAAGACCAGAAAATATGACTCGTCAGCAATCGGCCTCTGTATGGTTCTCGGGAGGAAATTGCGTGTCATGAGAATATGGAGTGGGTGGGATATTTGTGGCAAAGTCGACCTACCACCAGGCACACTTGCAATTTCTTCGACATTACGTAGCCCGTCAACGTCTTCAACCTGTGCGAATACGGCGACGTGGTCGTTCCAGATATCCAAAGCTCGCACCCCTGGCGGCATATCCTTTTGCCTGCCCAGCAGCGCGTTTGGTGGCACGCTGCGGTCTCCTCGTGGGGGGAAGCGCACGAGGCGAACGAGGGCTTCGGCCTGGTCCTTTGTCTGAATGTGTGGCATGACGATTCCGCCTGCACCAGCATTGAGTGCGTGGTTGACCATCTCAGGCGTCGTGGCGCGCACGATGGGCACCATGGAACCTCCCGAGAAGAAGTTGATGGCTCGCGTCACAGCCGTAAGCTCCACAGGTCCCAGGGGCGAATGTTCCTGTGGGCAGAAAGCAGGTGGTGACTGTTAGCATCAAGGAACTTTGGCCAAGAGAGGCTCTGCGTCTTTGCTCACCCCGTCGATGAAGCAAAACTCGTGCGGCAGCAAGGCCACGATACGAGCCGCTTCCTCGCTTGGGATGTGGCACCATGTTCCCCAAAGGACTTCTCCGGTGCGAAGAATCGCTCGGAGGTTAGTTGGTAGGCCGAGGTTTGGCGCGTTGAAGTCCTTAACGTTGACCATTATGCTGCTCGGATCCGGGGTGCTGAAAAATCGGTTCGTGAAGGAAATCGTGTCCGGCTAGTGCAAGATGAGTTGCAGACGGAGAGTCGAGACAATGGCAGTCAAATCAGTTGAACCCAGAGCAGAACTGTGTTGAGTCGATCGCCCTGATCTCGCCGGAGAAGCCCGACGCGACCCTTGAGACTCTGGTTGGGACGAGCAGCCATCGACAAGATGGTTCCTCTTCCGAAGAACCTATTTGTCCTAATCCAGCGCCACCCGTCACACCCAGTTGCCGAGATGCAGATCACAGTAGGTACGAGAAATGGCTGGCTGAAAAGCGCATGTGCCGGACTCAGCACAAATTACAGGGGGGGTTTTCAGCTAATCCCTGATGTTGCTGCTGTTCCTAGCTACTACATGCAATGCAACCGCATTTGTTGCGTTTCGCTTACTGTTCCATCCTGCTCCGAGACAGAAATGGAGGAAAGGAGAGGGGACGAAAGAGGCCAGGGGGTGTCGGAGAGGGGACAAAAGAGGCCAGGGGGTGTCGGGGAGGGGGTCAAATATGCCAAAGTAAGTATCAAGGCCTTGATTCATTACTGTCATCTGTATCGTCTACTGTGTAAAATATAGTCATGTATCGCCAATATTCAGCAGAAAACTTGAAATTTTCGTCTTAGTTGCCGAGAATTTTGGCATTGCCAATTGGACTTGTGATAGCGACTTGTATTCTCATCTCATCATGCCATCTGTTAGTAAGTTCTGGTTGCCATCGCCGCAAGAGTTTCAGAAGCACATCCAAATCGTCCCCAAGCCCGGCGAGCCCACAGTGCCGTTCCCACTCGTGATAGAGCCGTCCAACTCTGCAGTGACCGTCGCGGACGTCCTCGAGTCTGTTCGAACTGAACTCTCGCCGCGACATGGCGATACGCTCGAATCCAACCCAATCCGCACCCTTTTGGACCAGAATGGGGGTGCCGTCTATCTTAAATCACTTCCCCTTCGTTCCGTGGACGACTTTTCTCAATTTCTCGATGCACTGTCTGGCACCGGTAAAGCCTCGTGGTATCCATACGACCCGGTGGCAATGAATGTCTTGCGAAAGGTCAGGGCCAAGAACGTGCTGACCGTCAACGAGTACAGTTCCATCCTTCAGTGTACTTGTGTGCCTTTGCTGATCATCGCCAGAGGGCCCCCTTCGCATGTTATTATGTGGCACAGCGAGTTTAGCATCTCTCCGTCCCATCCTGCATACGTCGTCTTTTTCTGCCTTAAGCCTGCCGAGTCTGGTGGGAAAACGGGCATCTCGTCGTCCTTAGCTGTCTGTAACCGGCTCAGAGCTGCATGTCCACGTTTTCTACAGGCCTGCGTCGACAAGGGCTTCTCCTACCCAGCACCTCACCATGTGGCGGAATCAGACAGCATCTTTTTTGGCAACGGCCTGTATAAGAAAACGGCCTTCGGTCCAGCAGATGGTCAAGATATTTCCAGTTTTTCAGAGCAAGAAAAGCGACACATTGTCGAGGGCAGGATTCGTGAGCTAGCGCGGCTGGGCGGGTGGAAGGATAGCAACATGCAGGATATGGAACTGCCAGCCTGGCAGCAGAGGGGGTTCGATTGGGTCTGGAGAAGTGATGGAGTTGATGTCTATCAACGGGTGCCGGGTGAGTTTGATTGACCATCCGCGGCTCCAACCAGTGACGCTGACTATGTTAGGGCTTCGCGTACACCCGACGCGCAAGACTAATACCCTGTTCACGGTATGATGCTCCAACCGAACACTCTGTTTCCTTGGCTAGCTAATGTTGATCTCACTCCAGGCATTGGGATCTCGATACATCAACGCCAAGAACCGAAAGACATTCGACCCTCCTCATACTTGGATCAATGAAGACGGTAAAGAGAATGTTTATCTTCCACCGATGGTTCGTATCCGGTTTTTCTGTTTTCGTCTATAAATGCTCTCTTCTCATACAATATTCGTACAGTATGCTGGCGTTCCAGAGGATGAGCTCATTCCTGAGAAGGATCTTGATACTGTCCATGGCCTGCAGCAGGAGTTCGCCGTTGAAATTGATTGGGAGATTGGTGATGTCCTCATTATCGATGTAGGTGCCTCTCCACGAATAGTTGTATTGTTGCTGACGTAATTGTTAGAACTTTGCTGTGCAACACTCTCGTCTGCCTTGGACTGGGGATCGCAGGATCATGGCTAGTTTTTGGGATCAAGATGGGCTGAATGCAGAAGCCGTCACTACGATGAATATCGATCCGTAGGAAATGAATTACGCGGGTACCGTAGATCAGGTATTTGTTGTATTCGCTGAGTTCAGATAGTTTGGCATCACTCGGGAGCTTCTCCAGTGATGTTGGGGATTACGCACCATGCCAGAGGCATTAAGACAATGGTTATTCACTATATGCAACGGACGGTTCTCTTTCCTTACGTTACTTTGTACAACATATTTGCATAGGAATTAGTAATCACGCATTACTCCGTATGTTTACGAATTGAGTAATAACAGTCAGGTCACAGGAACGGTGGGAATAGCAGAGAATACCAAGCTAGCAAGTAAACCACGCTTCTGTCGCTCACGCTTCAAGACCTCTCCTCCAATCACTGAAAGGAATGGCTTACGTACGTCATCGTCAGCTTGCAAAGCATTGAATCATTTTTTCCAAGAGATTACAGCCCTTGCACTGCCATAGTACCCCATCGTCTACCCCCGAAACCGTCCAGTCTCAGCTCCCACAAGCATCCTTTGATTGCCAAATTGAATGGGCAGTCCCGGGGGGTCCATGTCTTGCGTATCCTCTTGACGAACGCTGAAGAGACTGCGGCACCTGATTCGTCCTCGAATCGTCATCGGCCAGCGAATTATCAACGCCAGAGACTCACATCCCATTACGACTACGTGTATGGATACCTCGTACGCAGGTATCTGTACAAGTCTACCATCTGATCGGACATGTTTCATTACAATTTACTAATATGAGAGGTGTTACGGAGGACGGAGTACTTGTGCTCAGCTCGGGGCGTGTATGATTAGACGGCTGAAATTAATTGACGCACCTGTGACACAGACCTGGTTCCCAAGCACTACTACGGACGGACGAGCTATGAAAAACTACAGGCAACATCATGCTCTGGGGGAAGGGGGGGGGGGGGGGGGGGGGGGGGGGATCTGATCGGCGGGTGGACAGTTATCCCCGTCTTCGTACAATCGGCAAGCGCTCCGTACTCCTAGGTGTTCGTTGGACTATTACGTATCATCCGAGACAACGATTCGGAACCATTGAATATCAATCGCCCTCGGCACCATGGTGTTGGTCCATGCTTTCGTCCTATTCGAGTGCGTAGTTTCAATTTTTCATGTTTTCTTTTCCCTGTAATATGAGTAAGTAAGCGGCGGTGTGTCAACCAAGGTTTATGGAGGACTCGTGGTCGAAGCTCAAGTCCGAGCTCGTTGAGCAAGCCGTAATCGATTCTATCCGAGCTCCAAGCAATCAAGGAGCCAAGCCAGCCTGGTTCCCATCTGCCTTTGAAGTCTTTTTTTCATTCAGCTTCTCTTAGTATCCCGCCTTCAAAAATCGAATCGAATAGGATGGAACCGCGTGTGTAGGTGCTGAGGTGAATATTCTGCTTCGTACCCATTGCCCCCACTATAGGAGTCGCTGTATCGGCAGAAAGCGTTCCTTCCACAGCTGGTCGACGGTAATTTTCTTTCACTCATAGCTTCACTTCTTACGCTGAATTTCTGTTGAACATCATCATGATACAACAAACGGAGACGGACAGGTCAGCCGGAATAATCTCATCCTCGACCGAGAGAACGCCCTTGCTTCGTCGTGACGCCGACGATGGCGCTCCCCAGGCTGCTGACAAAACGTACATCTCCTCCTGGCGTCGAACTGTCGGGATTTGTCTCGCGTTGGTTGGTATGCATTTCTTGGTACGTTTGTATGGCTTCAATTGACCATGTTTGATCTGCAGGTGTGTTCATCGCCGGAGCGGACCAATCATTCTTGATGGTCACGTACGAGACCATAGCATCGCAGTTTGACGCGGTCTCTGACAAAGCGTGGATACTCACGGGGTACAATCTGGGGTACTGCATTGCATTGCCAGTGGTATGTCGTTCCATGCCCTGTCCAGTGTCAGGGGTTTCCGGGTAATGAATGCATTGCTAACAACTGGGTTTCTGTTACGAAGTACGGCAAAACGAGCGATACGTACGGACACAAGGCCCCGTTGGCTGCTTCCTACGCCTTATTCAGCATCGGCATTCTTTTCTCGTGAGCGACTTCTTCCCCATAGGTCCCCTTTGAACGAATTCGTCTTCTGACACACGATTTCAGGGGAGCAGGGTTGCGGTTATGGCACGTCATCGTCGGTCGAATAATCACGGGCCTCGGGGGAGCTGGCATTGTTGCCCTTATTTCAGTCGTCATTACTGGTACTGAAGCACTTCAAATCTTACACCCTGCCAATGTTGGCCTCCATCTTCTCGTCGTTCTGACCATTTTCATTCATCAGACAGCGTTCCACCAAACCAGGTCGCGCTCGTACGAAGTTTCGTCAACGCTGTCAACGTCTCTGGACGAGCATTTGGCGGGCCCTTGGGCGCCTTCATAGCCGATGCAGTTGGCTGGCGATGGTGAGCAGAGAAACCGAAGAGACGGGTCGGTGCTGAGTTCGCTAACCAAGCCAAACATAGGTCCTTCCTGGTCCAGGCTCCAACCACTCTTTTTTGCGGTGTTCTATTTATTACTCTGTGGTCAACCTCACAACCAAGCACGAGCAATCAAGCGCAGGATTCTCCATCCTCAAGCAGGATTGACTACCTGGGAATCGCATGCTTTGCAGTCACCATCACCAGTCTGCTCGCATCCATTGAACTCTGGGGTAAAGGGGACACATGGCACACATGGATCCTGCTTCTTCTTGCCCTAATTGCAGGGCTGCTGTTCATAATCATCGAGGCCTATCACGCGGAGCAGCCGTTGATCCCTCTCTCGTTTCTTAAGACCACATCATCCATTTACTTTCTTATCCAAATCCTGCTTCTGTTTGGCCGTCAAGCGGTAGGTTGAAGGCACTCCCCGCCTGGAAACACTGAAAAGAGGCAGGCACTGACCTCCTGCCAGCACGTCTCGAGTCTTTCTCCATACTTTCTCTGGACGAGGGAGATCAACCTAACGACGGCCGCCATTCACCTGATTCCTTCGCCGATCGGATTCACCGTTGGATCGATTATTGCAGGACTGATCATCCAAAGGTTCGTTGGCTATCCACAAACATTATTTGCCGCTTAACAACCTCGCTGATGGATGTGCGAATGCAGAAGCCACCGGTATAATGTTCTTTGTATTTCCTCCACTATTTTAGGGGTCTTGGTATATCTCCTCATCACCATTCGATGGGGCGTTGAGCAGCAGCTACCGTGGGAATGGCTTTACTCCTTGCCAGCCGGCCTCAGTCTGGGGGTCGTGTTGGCATGCACCTTCACGGCGCTTACCGTTTCTGCCGATCATTCGTTCCAAGGCACTGCCATCTGTCTATATTATCTCTCTCAGCAGGTTGGTGGCATCATTGGTACAGCCGTGTCGACTGTTGCCTTTCACTCGACCTTTGAGAGCGCACTAATGGTGGCGCTTGATGACATTCCGAACAAAGTCAAGGTCAGTTTCCTGAAGGCGCCCCGAACACCCGCCCCATTTGCCTTCAGCTCCAAGAAGCCATCTCTGACGGCGATAGGTTGTCGGACAAGTCCTCAACCATTCAGGCATCCTGGAGGTTCCAGAAGCTCTGCGAGATATCGTTCGCCTCAGTTACCTGGCAAGTTTTCAACTGGTTTCAAGTGAGTTGATTCCAAAGCTGCTTCAGTTCGGACTGGCAGAGGCTGACGAACCGGTCCCCATAGTCATCCCGATCATCGCTACGACGTTGGTACTACCGCTCTCTTTGCTTTCTCCAAAAGCGGCCTTGAATTAGAATCATCTGGGAAATTTTATAATGGAGTAGAGAGTGTGTGGTTATGATTCTATAGCGAGCGTTGTTGGTGTGGGCGAGGTTCTGCAGACCATTTGCATGACATCTTTGGTTGATGGAGGCAGTGTGGTTCTCCGTCGAAGAAATAATACATCGTAATGACGACGTGGACGTGTATTAATAATTGCATCGAATGATGCATGCAAGACTACTTTCATGGATAGCTGGAGTATATTTGAGCCCTTGTGAATTTTACTGCACGTACCCAATTCATAGCATGACAATATGTTTCATGCGGGATTTTGCCATCGGAGTCGATGAGAATAACAAGTCACTTTGTCATCACATAACCTGTTACACCACATCAATACTGCATACTACGGTATCTGTAGCCGCCTCGTTCGTTGAGCAGCAAACATGACCTTGGCGGGTAAGGACATGCCTCTCGGGCCGAGCTGGAGTAGGTTGGTGGGCGGGTCTGGGAGCACCTATCATTACTAAACGCAAGGATCTGGCCATCCATCTATCTCCTATAAGGTGACACCCAGCCAGTTGTGTCATTTTCCTACTGGTAGAGAGAGTAAAACCCTGCAGTTTTCCACACAAAGTTGATCACGACAACGGAGCGGTACCAATCGGCCCGAGATATCACACATTGGCCTATATAGCCCATTCATCGTCGGTGATTCTCAAACAAAGTGGTTCGAAACCAAGAGCAGTGAGAAATCCATTGTTAAAGGAAATGTCTCTACAGTTATACGGCTATGAGGTACAACAGGCCGCATCTCCTACATGCACATAGCCGCCCAAAGGGATGCTAAGATCCAATGTACAGCGAAACCCTCGTACGCGAATCGTGCGTATCGTGGTCAGTCCTACTTGCAGCATCTTCTCATCCCCTCTGCTTTGCAAAATAAGTTAACGAGTACCTCATCCGCAGGCAGAACTCGAAGAAATCCCAGTCAAGCTTGTGGAGGTGATTCCACGCCAGAATGTGGGCAAAACCGAGTACATGGCCAAGTTTCCGCTCAGCCAGGGCAAAATACCTGGCATCGAGATGCAGGGCTTGCGATTGACGGAGACGATTGCCATCGTGACGGTAGGCACCGGGTGCAATGCTATTTGGCTGTTGGAACGAGAATGAACGCTTGCTCATCCTCCTTTCGGGCAGTATCTTTCCAAGTTCTCCAACAACGCGGCCCTTCTCGGAGACGGATCTCGCGAGCAAGAGGCGAGCGTGCTGGCGCTGATGAGCTGGGCCAACCAAGAGCTCCTGCCCACGCTGGCATTATGGTACGAGCCATCCATATGAAACGGGGAGAGTGACGTCTCCTGCCACCGTCCCGTTCGACTGACATTGCAGGTTCCTACCGCTCATCCCTGGTTTCATCGACCCACCGCCGTACAGCTACTCGACAGTGGAATCAGGCAAGGCCAAGTCCCTGATTTTATTGACGAGGCTAGAGGAGTTCGTAGCAGGGAAGCAGTGGCTCATCGGTGACCACCTGACAGCAGCGGATATTATGCTTGCCATTTACCTTTCCCGCGGTTTCGAGTGGGTTCTGGATGCAAAGTGGAGAGAAGGCCATCCGAACATCATGAAGCATTTCCTGGCTGTCGTGGGACAGGACGCGGTCAAGAGAGTGGTTCCCGAGTTTGTGTTGATCGAAACGGCGACGCCCAACGTGAATCCGTACGAGCAGAAATAAAGGGAACCCCCCACCCCCCATAAGTCGTTGGTGGATCGAGTCATATACGACAATGCCAATAGATGATTCGATGTTTCATGTGCAGCGTCCCGGGTGCAGGTGGTTGTGGTAAGGAAGCGAGCTTTCCTGTTCAAACAATGCAATGTACAAATATACTAGATGGTCCGTTCGGTGGCCGTGTGCGCCATTCTCGGCTCTTCCAAGCACTCTCTACTCTCTCTAGCTGATGGCAAGGCACGTAGGATATCCGATCGTCTATGGGCAGATCTAGATTCGGCAAAGTGATGAATGTGGTCCCCCATTCCTGAACTCCAATTAGCTGCCGAAAGCGTGGGAAGTCGCTCCCATTCCCTTGGGACACCCTCGAAACGGTTATGTGGAAGCTTGCGCATGCCCTCGGAGCCTCTGTTCTTGCCAATGGTACGCCAGTCCACATCAGGGCTCCGGCATGCATTTGGTCACTCCTTCTTTTCCTCCTCCTCCTTCTTCGGGTCCGCCGTGGAGGAATCAGTCAGAGATCGGTCGCCGACGATGCGTTCCCAAGCGACGCGCAAGGCATTCTGCTTGAAGGCGACATTGGGGTGGTTTTCCCTATCGACCCAAACGGTTCCCGTCTTCCTCACCTCGGTCCAGTCGATCCGGGGGTCGCTCGATTCTTTCTTGTTGACGTCGCTGTTTGCGTGGCGGGCGTCCATGCCGATGTTGTTCGCGTACTTCCACTGGGCCATGATGGAGGGCATGACGCTGTAAACCTTGAGGCCGCCGCCGGCGATCATCTGGGAGATGAGCTGGTCGACAGGATTGTCGAGATCCATGGCGCCGCGGACAAGAAGCTTGGCGGCACCGGCCCGGCTGACGGCGTAGGCGGTGGTGCAAATCATGCCCCCCGACTGACGCACCACCCTCTCCTCGCCGAGCGTCTCGCCGAAGAAATCCTTGCCGGCGGGTACGTGGGGGTCGGGGAACTTTTTGCTCGCCCACTTGAAGGCGTCACCCTCGAAGCACTGGCCGATGGAGAGGACGTCCCAGTATCGGCTGTGCCAGGGGTCGTTGGGGTCGTAGTCGACCTGCTCCACGTGGTCGGGGCCCTTCTTCTCGGCCTCCCTCATGGCGTACCAGCCGGCTTCGGTTTGGGGCGTCAACCGCTGCTCGATGATGAAGGGTGTGAAATGTTTGTTGAAGTTCATCATGATTTCCTTGATGTTGATGTCCCAGGTCGCGTCCGCTTCGAGGATGAGCGTCGCCGGCGTGTTCTCCCTGAGCATCTTGGCCCAAATCTGCGAACAAGCGGGTTTCGGGTCAGATACGGGATAGCCGTGTCCACCTCGGACGGAGCGAGAGACTTACATTGGCATGCGCTCTCCAGCAGCCCTTTTCCTCCGTCTTGACCACCGGCCGATGGGTGGGTGGCATCCCGCTGTCAAAGATCTCGCCCGGCTCGACGGCCGGAACGATGGTCACGTCAAGTCCGGTCAGGTACGCCTGCAGGGAGAGGGCGTCGAGCCGGTCGAAGCGGTGCTTGAGGTTGATCCATTCGATGGAGCGGAAGCCAAGCGTGCTGTTCCCGGCCGCCAGCATCGACAACTCCTGGTTGGACAGCTGCGGCTTCGGGGGCTCCTGCGGCTCCTCCTTGGCAGCCGGCGGAGGATCAGCCGCGGGGACCGCAGCCTGCGCGGCGGGTGCGGCCTCGGCGACGGGAGGTGCGGCCTCGGCGGCGGGAGGTGCGGCTTCGGCGGCAGGAGGTGCGGCCGCCACAACCAGGGGCACGACCGGCGGCAGGACGCTCTCCCGCTGGACTCTCTGATGCAGTTCATCCTTGAAATGGTAGACTCCAAAGAGGAAGATGGCCGCGGTGACGATCATGGCGATGCGCAGGAGGCGCAAGGGAACCATGCGTTGCCATGACGGCCCCGTGAGCGGTTTGACATCGCAGGGACGCCTGTCGAGAAAGGAGGTCGTCTTGTCCAACATATCGTACGGCCGGCTCTCCCGATGCCACTTACTCGGCGCTGTCGATTCGGAGCAGCAGTCGCGATTTCGTTCCCGATCCCTTGTCGTTGATTCCCGCCTTCGAGGCTCGCGAAAGTCGACAACGCGTACGCTACGGAGTTCGATCGATGCAGAGGCGATGCGAGGGACGGCGGCGGGTATCAGGTTCCCGCTGCACTATTTATTATTACCACACACCATGGCAGGGCGCGTTCCACACTCGTCTGGCCGGTCGTATAGTCAAAAGAAGATGATTTAAAGTTTCGAGGTGACAGGTCGCGCTCGCGGCGTTTAGAGTTCACGCCATCCTACATAGCGTTGGCTTGGCTAAGCACAAGACCAAGATGGCGAACAGATCATCTGCATCTCCATCATCAGGCGTACCATCTCGCAAGTTTCCAACAGTGACGGAGACGTCAAATGGGCCGGGAAGGGAAACGCTAGAGTGAGGGTGCCGATGTTATCTGATGGCAAAGTTGACTCGTCCCGAATGCCGAGTACAGAAGCGGGATCTGGACATGCGGCTCCGCCGTCGGAACAGGGCCACCCAAGGCACGAGACTTCGTCGCAATGTACCTATTTGCACACGTATGCTCCAAGACTCAACGGGGGCCAAGCATGGCGACGGTGTGGACGTCCGGAGTGGAGATGTACGCGAACTTGATTCATGCTGCACGCGGGCGAGTTCCTCCGCGCGGATCATGCGAACGTGTTCAGCGGAAGCTACTGGGAGGAAACGACAGGTGCCAAGAGCACAATACGGACGGCAGCCATGAAAGTAATAGCATGCCAATACTCCGTGCTTGAATCTAGCACAGGGAGAAGTGCTCCATTTCCGGTCGTCGCCGAATGCTGCCGCCGGCGCCAAAGCTTCGCCCGTGACCAAATCGGGCATGGCCGAGTGTTGTAGCTTTCGTGTCGCTCGCGGCCTCTCCTGGCGCCCACCCAGGTGGACCTGAACACGATTTATATGGCTTCATACTTCATGCCGCGCCGCCTGAACCGCAGCCGCTACCCGACGGACTGTCACCAGAGCTCTTGCCACGTTCGGCACCTGGATGGCAAGCGCACTCACGGCCGTTCCCCGCACTTCCGCTCCGAAGTGGGTCCCCGAGGCCCACTTCTTCGGCCCGCGATTTCGAATCGTGCCGATTTCGGTCCACCCGAGCCCGAGACGACGCACCCCCCGCACGTCGACAGGAGAAGGACTTTTATAGACCAGGGCTCACCGAGCAAACGAAAGGGTACTCTCCCGGCTCACGAGCCTACCATTATTTTTGGCCTCTTCTCCCCAACAGTGACCTTCGCAGTGGGCAGAGACGAGCAGCCAAGAAGCAACACGGCCGTCACCGTTTTCGCAGACTTGATCTTCATGACATTGTCGGCGCGAGCCTAACGTTAACACTTCTTTTTGCTCGTCTGCAGTGCATGGCCTTGTTTTTCTGTCGTCCTTGCAGGCTTGTGCTTGTGATGGAAGGTTGTCGTATTCCGGAGCCCTGGGAGCTGAACGTAACTTGTTTCCTGACAGAGTTGGCCTGATTGGGCGAATATGTCAATGAACGCTCAACCACCATCGGCACGACGACGACGAACATGCGAAAATAATTAGAAACCTGCCGGGATACGAGTATTTTCCAGCGGCATGAAAACGCGTTACTTTTTGATGACGCACAGCACAAGGCTTGCCCGCTTCCTGCACCGATAATTGTCGTGTGCCCACTCCAGGGTAAGGTTCACTCGGTTAGGTTCCTCGGGTTAAGTTGGGTGGATGCGGTTTGACGCTACCGACGCGTGGACGCGATCTGCGGCAGTACTTGTGCAAACCGTGACATGAATTACAGTACTTATTCCCGTGCATGTACTCCGTACAGTGTGCGGAATACCAAGTACGAGGAAATTGTACATGTAATTACGAAAAAATGTGCGAGGAAATTGTACTTGCGAGCAAGCACAGGAATTCCATGCACGAGCGTACTTGTACCTAGTGAGTCGTCTTAGTAGAAAGTGCCACCGCCAGCGACAATCGAGCTGCATCTACAGAACTTGGATGGAACGAAGGCGACGGCGGCGAGCTATATACCCTCAGCTTGCGTTCGTCAAGGTCAAGGATGGACAGATCAAGCTGGCGACTGCTACTAGGAGCTAGGTGCTATTATTACAACATATACGCATGCGTACTGTACGAGTACTGTATACGGCGTACGGAGTACCGATGCACACAATGATTGCGTTATACTTTTGCCCACGCACTATTGCGCCTTCGCTGTACCCTGTCCGCTGCTCGCCATCGACAAGAAGGACGTGAGCCCAGCATAGCCCTCACACCCACTGCCGTCGCGCACGAGCTAGCAAACGAGAGACACTCAGTCATTGGACACGACGACAAGATGCGTCCTGGCCGTTCCATGAGCCGCGACTCGCCTGCCCGGTGCCTATGCATAACTCTGTGAACGCGCCAGCCAAGCGACAGAGGGAGCGAACAGCTGCGACTGGAGACGAGGAGAGCAGCGATCCGATCCGACCAAAGTGCCACGGCGTCAAGCGTGAAGGAGAAAGTTTGTGCGCGCGAGAGAGGGAGAGAGCAAACCGGGGTGTAATAGTGCAGGCGGACGTGAATAAATCTGTCGTAGTTGTACATGTATTACTCCCTACATGTAGCACTCGTGCAAGTAATACGGCACGTCGACTCGACACTGACAGCTCCTGGCTACAGATACCTACTGTAATTACCAAAAGGCACAGTAGGTACTCCGTATTAGTAACTAAGTACTAACCAATTAGCACTTAAGTACTATTACTTACTGTACAGTACGTAGTTAGCACTTAAGTACTATTACTTAATACTGCACAGTACGTAGTTGTGCACTACTGTACTCCGTACTCCGTATTAATGCTTTCTACTTGAAGAATACCAAAGTACAACCAAGTACTCGCATGTACGGAGTACTCTGTGGACGAACGAGCATACTGTACTCGTACATGATACGTACAGAGTACGGAGTGCAATATCCCTAATTGTGCAGGTACTGGTACTCCAGGTACTGCTTCTAGAGGTACTGGAAGCACGGTAGAAACAAGTACGCCGTACGAGGCCAGTACTTGCCCGTACCTGTACTTGCATCAGAAATGAGGTAATACGCGATCCATCACTGGTGGAGACGTGTTGGTCCTGAACCCAAAGCCAAGTTTCCAGAGGCTCGCCGCATTGGCCAGTCGGCGAATTATCCGCTGCCCCCAACACCTGGCGATCAAACCTGGGTCTCGACAGGGAGCCGAGGCTGCATCGCCTGCAGGCTCTCATTCGCATCCGACCGCTCCGTCAAAGTGCAGAGCTCGGATTTGCAGACGCAGTTCCTGTCCGAACTTTGGCAGCCAAGGTGCGATGCTTTGCTGCGGCAAGCAGCCGCAATACGCTGCTACAGCGCACTTGGGGGGCAGGTCCTCCTGGCACCGCAGGTGGTGGGTGCTGGCTGCAAGTGCAGTAAGCACAGGGGTATTTACAGTACGTAGCACCGCGGAGCAAGTGTACTGTAAGGGTACTTGCACACGGCACTGCGCTGTACGGTAAGTACTGTACAGGTATGGTGATGGATTAGGTACCTACTAACCTAGTAGCTGGCAGGGAGCTCCGCCGCCGTCTCCGTGGGGGCGTGGAACTGACAGGCTCCTGCAGGCCGCCTCTGGCCACAAACAGGCACATGTACACCTACACTTGTGGACGACCTGAACGGCTGCCTACGGTGGTACCGATACTTCTTGCCTGGTAGTGAAATTGCTCCCGACGTGGCATGGACGTGAGCGGCTAATCCCCAAACGCATCCGCCCGCCGTCCAGGGCGCTGGAACCAGGCACCCCGCGCTACGGCGCGCCGGCTCGCAGCGCCCCAAGTCCTCTACTTACAGTGCGCCTCCACCGCCGTGCCCTACCCGTAAAGTCCTGCGGTACGGTGCAGTGCTCAAGCGCCGACGCCAACGCCAACGCGATGCGTCCGTCCAGCGCACGCGTCCCCAGCGTGTCGAACCCACTCCCGACTTAAATACCCTCGCGGCCCATGGCAGCCTTTCCACTTTACCCACCTGACCAGCTTCCACTGCCAGCTTCTTCTTTTCTTCCTCCCCCCTTGCGTGCACGCGTTGGACTTTTTTTTTTTTTTTTTTCCCTCGTGGAAATCTCTTGCCGGCGTCTCGTCCAACCTGCATCGACGAGGACGGGTGACGAAAGGCAGACCGACCGTCCAGGTGTAAGTCGGGCTCGGCCGCTGCCTCTTTTTTTCGCCTCGACGCGCCTCCATATCGACGCGGTGCTGGACGAGATTCACGCTTCCGTCCCGCCAACACCCCGACGCACGACGCCGTCCGGCCATGATCCCGGCGATTTAAAGGCAAGACACGACGCGAAACGACACGACACGACACGATACCGGACGGGACAGGACGGGACAGCACAGCACATGACGGTGCAGCATACCGCAGCGGAGCCGGCCGCGGCACAGGCCGGAGCCAGCGTCATGGACTCGTCGCCATGCGAGGCAGAGCCCTCGCTGCCGCCCCCGATGCCGGCCGTTGCCTCGGCCAAGCGACCGGCTCCCTCCCTGCTGCCCGCGTTTGAGCCCCTCTCGTCCTCGCCGGGCCTGCCGCGGCCGGTGAAGCGTCTCAACACGGGCACGGCCGCCTCGATCCATCTCAAGTATCCCACGCCCGTTCCGACGTCGAGCACGGCCCTGCCCTCGTCGTCGCCGCTGCCTCGCCTCGCCCGCGGTGCCTCCGACCGCCGGGTGCCCCTGTCGGCCGTGCCGACCGTCGAGCTGCCCGAAAACGGCGAGGCCGTCGCCATGGGCCGCTCGAGCAACTCGTCCCAGTTCCAACTGTCGTCCAACCGTCTCGTCTCGCGTGTCCACCTCACGGCACGCTACGTGAGCCCCGACACGCCCCTCCAGCCGGCCCGGATGGAGATTGTCTGCCGCGGCTGGAACGGGCTGAAGCTGCACTGCCAGGGCCGCACCTGGGAGCTCTACAAGGGCGACAGCTTCACGAGCGAGACCGAGGGCACCGACATCATGGTCGACGTCCTCGACGCCCGCGTCATGCTGCAGTGGCCCAAGCTCATGTCCGCCTCGGCCTCCGAGTCGAGCTCGAGCTGGGATGACACGCCCCCTCGCCTCGCCCACGCCGCCTCGCTCCTGCTGCAGTCGTCGCCCCTGAGACGGGCGGCCGTCCGCATCGCCTCGCCCGAGAGCCCGACGCCCTTGGCCGCCTCGCAGCGCCTGCAGCGCCTGCCGGTCGCCCGTGCCGAGAGGGAGGGAGCCGGCGCCATCGAGATTTACGAGGACGAGCCGGACCTTTCCCCGTCCGAGAGGGGAGGGTCAGAATCGAAGCCGGTCGACGCGGCCGTCAGCATGCGCACCGAGGCCACGACGAGTTTCATGAGCGACGCGGTAGACGACGACGACGATGATCCCGACGATCCCGACGAGGAAAATGACCCCATCATCCACTCCTTCGGTCCCTTCGGCGCCGACATCTCCGGACGCTTGGCTTCGATATCGACAAAGTCGCCCAAGTCGCCCGCCAAGCAGAGACGCCCTCTCCCCGCCGTCGCCGAGTTGGTCGAGTCGCCGACGCCCGTCGCCGACGTCTCGTCTCCGCTATCCTCCCCCGAGACGACACCGCCGGCGCGGCCGTCCATCGAGCTCGACCCGTCCATCATCAACCACGTGGTCAACCAGCTCGCCTTCTCGCGCCTCTCCTCGACGCCCCTCTCCACCATCATGCAGCACCTTCCCGCCGAGGCCAAGACGGGCCTCGAGCGCGAGTCGCTGCGCGAGGCCATCGAGGCCGAATCCTGCATCGGCATCATCCACCGCCAGGGCAAGGACGCCGCCGGCAAGCCGCTCGAGAGCGAGTACTACTACATCCCCGAGCAGGACGGCGACGAGCAGCGCCGCGCCGCCGTCGTCGACGGGTTGCGAAGGCCGAGTCTGCGGAACTGCAGGAAGCAGCACAAGGTACGTTTGCTGGCAATGTGCGTCCGACTGTCCCGCCGTCAGCTGACCGTTCGGTTCGAAGCAATATTATTGGAAGCGTCCACGGACCCCGTAGGCCCCTCGCGCTGCGTTGTCGTTGGCCATGGCCAACTCCATCCCATGCATACTTCTTGTTCCTGTTCTTTTGCCACATGGCCGAGTCCTCATTTTCGGTGTATATATATATGCCACACATTTTCCCTGTTCTGCACCCGAGTCGAGACAAATCTGCATAGGCCAAGGCGTCCTGTTGGCCATTACGCACACAATATTCCTAGAGGTCTAGGGCCTGGCCATGATGTCGGGCATGGCGTAGGAGCGATGCGATGAAGTCAATTTTCGTTTGCGCGCATTGACCAGTCGCAGGTGGACTGGCTTTGTCGTCTGGATTTGGGCAACGTGGGACGAGCATTGGCGGTGACGCTTGATGCCGATGGACTGATCGACCGACCGGTGTGACGTTGGCGGCACTGATGTGATGTGTATTCATTAGGCATATCCCAATAGCGGGGGACGCTGGAGGCCCTGTTGCCTGAGGCATTTCGCCGCCACGCACAGGTCCGAGGGTGATGTAAGTAACGAGTACGGAGTACATAGGTAACTAGTTGCCTCAAGCTTTGGCCGCCAGTTTCTACACCCAAACGTGTTCCATCATTGTGAGAGACATTTTGATCATCATTGATCGTATTGCGAACGCAATGCGCCGTCATTCGCACGAGACGCCTGCCAAGTAGCCGGGAATGAGCGCACGTCAATGCAGCAACCAGCATCAAGAACGTCTAACTGCCTCCACTGCCGTCCTTTCCTCGCAACTTTGGCCCTTCACCTGTTCATCTCTTCACGGCCGTCTTGAGCGAGGACACCCAATCGATGTTCAAAAGTCGAACCCGCTTGAACAGGATCCAGCGAAGGGAAAGCTCACCACCCGGGTCGGATAGCGGGCTGATGTGGAAATGGTGCGGTGCGAGGGACAGCATCCTTACCCATTCTTTTCTTCTCCGCGGAAAGATATAAAGAGAGGTATGTACACTTCGGTTAAGCAAGCGTTTCGAACGATTGACGGCAACAATACGCAATCTGATCCGCCGAACAGGCTCATCTCCCTGCCACCTACCCCTCAGGGATTCGACTGGGTGTATTGACCTGGTGGGCGGAGTACTAATGGACGAAATTCTTTGCGAAACCTGCAGCCGCAGTCTTCTGGTGTCTGTCAGTAGAGTGAAAGGACTTGGGGAAAGGAGCTGCGATCAGCGTTGAGTAGGGAGTAGCATCGAGCGGCGTCGAGAGGCGTCGAGAAACTCTTCCCGACCAAGGTTCCACGCACTACCCGAGATCGAAACGCGACGTTGAATCCCATCTAAATCGAAATCGAGCACATAACATGTCTGCTAGCACCAGGCCATATGCTCAAACGTTCTGGGAGGAGGCGCAGAGAATACCGGAAGGGGCGACAGCCAAGTTCTGGCCGTTTGTCCTCGGCGACTCCGCCTTTGCCACCCGTTGCTGGACGACGATTTCGCAGCAGCCGCCGACAGGTGACGCGAATGATGGCCGCCGAGTCTAGTTCGTGGTCGAGGATACCTTCACCGTTTGAGCCTTGTTCTTCCTAGAGGCCGAGCCTCCCTACGCTGCCGGCCCAGAAATCACCAACATGGAATATCGCGTCTTCGCTGCCTGCTGCGCCATCATGCTCGTCACGGTGAGGCCTGCCATCTGGGCCATGACTTGTCTGGGCATCAAGGTCAAGCTGTGGGCATTTCGCTCCGCAGATATCTACCTAACCCAGTTCTGGCCGTCGGCGGATGGACGGACGGACGGCGAAATGCCCCCATACAGGGACCTTTCCTCACTGGCAGCATCTACTCGTCGCTTTCGAACACATGAAGCAGCATCCGATCCCAGGTGACGACGTCTTCCGTCATGCTCCTTCCCCAAGGCCGCTTCATGCCCAGCTGCCGCTCGGCTGGCACGACAACAGAGTTGACCTCGTCGCCGCCGCGCCGGAAACGCAGGTGCATCTGGGCGTTTCTGAACCGAGCCAGACGGCTGGCCAAGGGTCTTACTCCGACATGCAGCCCGAAATGTATCCGACTGCCACCCTGGACGGCGCCCGTTTCTTGGAGATTATTGTCGACAAGGTGGACGGCCACAACTATTGGTGCCACAGGCGCTTCGACAACGCTTGCTTCTGCATTCCGGCCGATTCTCCTTGGGTACAGTGCGACGTTCTCATCTCTGGAAAGATTCGCTCAGGCCATGTTTGGGAAGACGACACGGGTGCGCAGTACTACCTGGTCGTTTGATTCGGGACAGAGGCAGGCAGATGGAGGAGTGACTGTGATGCATGCACTGCATGCACAGCCCAAATGTGAGGTTCACCCCGCAGCATAACGGATGCAAATCTTTCGTCTTGCTGGACTGCAGATCTACAACAAGTCATATCTACGAATCCGTACACGTTCATCGGTACCGGAAATCTCGGGTGCTGGATGGTTTGCCTTCTGGACGCGAAAGCGTGCTCGCTATTGTGCATTGCGGACCGTCCTGCAAAATAGGCTGATAGGAGACAGTGAGCGGCTTCACCGCGTTCACGACGAACGACGAGGAATACGTTATTCCGTTACCATCAAACAACAAGAGAAACAATAACACCAACACGGGGCATGAGTACCATCGCCAATCGGCGAGTATTCCGCAGCATGGGGGGTTTGGTGATGTCATTTCGCAACCAACTGGCAGGGATATGGAGGAGTCGGTGTCATAAAGTTGCATGTTCATTGACCCAAGTGTCGAAAGCACATGACGACCAATGTAAGCGTCATCCCGCCACCTCGAATGGTTTCCCGAATTGGCGCTCGCGTTCCCTTCAGCTGGTGCTTGTTATCATTGGACCGATCGGAGACCGAGTAGGCTGGACGCGAGAGACGTCGACGTTTCCGACGGATCGCCACCGATGCCCATCAGGTATCCGCGACGCAAAGTTGACATACTACCGGGTACGGGATGGTCGCCGAAAGAGTTGCCATATGGAGATGATGCTGACAAGAGGCCCACTCACAGGCGGCATAATGCTCCGGGGTCACGACTCACGAGGTGTCCGACTCTGTCCTGAGGGGAGAAGGGAGAGTACAAAAACGCACTCGCCGCTTCTGCTTCTGTTGCTTCCGCTGCCATTTCTGCATGAAACAAGCTATACTGTATATACTGTGCCATCTTCCATCTAGTTCCCTCGACACCTGGAAAGGAAACATGCGCTTCGGAGACTGCTCCGTCTGGTTTCTGCTGGTCCAGGCAGGCAGTCTCACAGTAAGAATGCTCGATTCTCCTTTCGACGAAACGCGGCATTGGCTACGGTGCTGACGGCATCAGCTGGCCCAGGTAGCCTCCAACTCATCGGCCATGCACCAACTCAGCACCGACGGCGAATTCGCCTTCATTCTGGAGGAAATGCTCTCCCTGTCGAACAACTTTGGTGCCAACACGGGCGAGGTCCTGCGGGCGGCGAGTCGGATCACGGCTGGCGACTTTGAGAGTTTCCACGACGAGTTCAAGCTTCTTGCCGACGGCATCCATGACCAGGCCGTCTCCATCAACGGCACCCGCTTTCCCGTCTCGGCGCGCGAGGCCTACTTCCGGTCAGCGAGCTACTACCGTGCCGCGGACTTCTTCCTACATGGCAACACCAGCGATCCTAGGATATACTCGCTGTGGGAGGCGGCGCTGGACGACTTTGACCGTGCTTTGGAACTGCTGCCGACGCTCGCGCAGAGGGTCCGCGTCTCCGCCAACAACTTCACCGTACCAGTCATCTTTTACGAGCCGCCAGTGCGGTCGACGGAGAGCGACAAGGGCGATTCGTCTGGGAAGCAAAAGATTCCGACCGTCGTCGTGGGCAACGGCTTCGACAGCTCGCAGGAGGAGCTCTACCATTTCCTTGGCCGGTCGATCCTAGACCGCGGCTGGAACTTTGTCAGCTACGAGGGACCGGGCCAGCCGACGGTCCGGCGGCAGCAAAACCTCGGCTTCATGGCGAATTGGTGGGAGGTCGTGACGCCCGTCGTCAATTATCTGAGCCAAAGGCCCGACGTCGACGTGGACAGGGTGGCCCTCGTCGGCGTCTCCTTTGGCGGCACGCTGGCCCCCCTGGCGGCCTCGCGGGAGCATCGCCTATCGGCCGTCCTCGCCATCGACGGGGTAACCAGCTTGTTCGCATCGATCGAGAAGCAGTTCCCCCCAGAGATGATGCAGCTCTACAGGAGCGGCAGACGAGCAGCATTCGACGAGACGCTGCTGAGCGTCATGGAAAACGGCACGTACCCAAGCCAACTGCGGTGGGCCATCGGGCAATCCCTCTTCGCCTTTGACACTCGCAGCCCGTACGAGGCCTTCTCGCGACTCGGCGAAATCGTCGCCGACGCCGAGGTGCTGCGAAAGGTGACGTGTCCGACCTTTGTGGCGGCGGGCGACAACGACAGCATGGCTCCGGGACAAGCCGAGGAGATGGCGAAGCTGCTGAGCGACCGAGGCACCTATCACCAGTTCAAGGCTCGCCTGGGCGCGGGCGAGCATTGCCAGCTCGGAGCCGAGGCACAGCTGGCGCAAGTTGGGCTCGACTGGCTCGCAGAGGTGTGGGATAGATAGCGTCAGAGGGCGCCGGGACGGCTGATGTTTGCTTGCGAGTTTGGCGACAGTACATGTAAGCGAGCGCTGTTTGCGTCGAGCCCGCTTGGTTTTTTGGTGGTGGATGCCATTGGAGGTACCCACGGGAGGTTCCTCGGTCCCTCAATACAGCGGGGTGTTCCGCCGCCCAGTGCACTGACAAACCCTGCGATGCCCGTGTTATAGGGGTATTGGAGCCTTGGGGTGTTGTAACCTGCACTGTACTCTAGCCACTGCGCAACTGGTTTGCCGCTTCGTTGTTAGTGCCGCTGTACTATTAGTTGGTCATGTGTGCGCATTTCATTGCACAGGTGCCTGCAAAGTACTTTGATATAACAGTAATACAAGTGCGCCTATCCGTAAAACTCGGCGTGTGGTCGTCACTGAAGCCGATGCTGGCATGGAAAGTCCTGTACGTAATGATGGAGTGGTGGACTTCTCGTGCAACATCCAACGTTTGCAACACGAGATTCGCAACACTAGGTGTAGATTAGCGACATGAGATTAGCAGCATCACCTCATTGTCACCGTCACGTCACAGCATGTTACCACCTCCCCCCAGCATTTTGGATGCATTTCTGAAACGCCATCTCTCTTCCATAGCCGTCCTTGCACTATTAATAATATTCCATTCCACCCTCCCCTCCCCCCAGATAAATTCCAAGGCGCTTCCTTGCCTACCCCGCCAACCCAATCGTCGAACGCTAGGGAGCTCTCCCTCCATATTTTCCTCCCAAGTTCCCCTTCAGCCGTACTAGTGACGACACCCAAGTGCCCAGCCAACGAGGCCAAGAGCGTCACCGCCATCGCCAAACCTTACGTTTTCACCCCGACACCAAAACCGCATGCTCATCACCAACTCTTTCGCTCATAGATAATCCATCGCCGAATCGGTCTGACACGTTACCATGCCCGAGCGAATTACAACCAGCATTCCGGCCCATTCGTCCCATTCGTCCCAAGGTGTGTCTGTCCTGTTTTTGATTCCGCTCGCTCCCAAGCCTCAACGCTAACATCGGTAGACAAAACCTCGCCACGGGCCAAGGCCGATGCCGCGCGCGCCATGGACCATACCATCTCCTGGCAGCCCAGCATGCAGCGTCGCCAGAGCTGGAGTAAGGAGGACCAGAAGCACCAGCTGCAAATGTCGACCATGGACACGGCCAACAAGGCCCCCGGCTTCACCGAGAAGAGGTAGCAGTTCCTGCTTCCCAGGATGGACAACCGATTCGAGATCGAGACATGGCAACCTTTGCAGGCAGGCAGGCCGACAGGCAGCCAGTCAATCAGTCAGTCAGTCGGGCACGCACGCACGCACGCAGCTGGGCAAGAGAAGCCGTCATTCTTTCGAATGCGAGCGGTGCAGGGAGGGACACTTGGCC
The DNA here is from genome assembly GCF_001625195.1 of Drechmeria coniospora. Classification (NCBI taxonomy): domain Eukaryota; kingdom Fungi; phylum Ascomycota; class Sordariomycetes; order Hypocreales; family Ophiocordycipitaceae; genus Drechmeria; species Drechmeria coniospora. The sequence goes on along the minus strand of NC_054389.1, from coordinate 9,222,525 downwards.
ACTACATTCCCTGCCCACTCAACACAAGCCCGTATCCTACAAGCAATGGAGCTCCATGTCCTGTTCGCAACGTTGGCACACTGAGAGTGGAGCGGTGAATTATCCGTATCGCACATCCGTATCCCTTCTCTCGCCTTACCACGTCGTGTTCTCGAACCGCCCAGCGATGGTTCGCTCGAGCCCTAGTGACCTTTCCTTCCCATGCCGTCCAGCCCGCTTGTGGAATAATATTCGCTCAAAGTGCCTACCGCGTAGGCGATTCCCGTCACCCATGCCGCTCCCATCACAAGCTTACGTCCGACGCTCCTCTTGGTCTTTCTCTTGGCCATCCTTTCGCCGCCACACGCCTCGTCCTTGCTCCCGCCTTGGCTCTGTCGAAAGGGAGGTGCTGGCTTGCTGCCCTCCTCGCCCGAGGGTCCGTCGTAGTTGACAAAGCCCGTCGGGCTCGCAAAGTTGCCCGTCACGGGGCTGCCCATCATGTCGATGGGATTCACCGATGATCGCCTTGCCGCCCTCGTCTTGCGAAAGACGAGCACGTCACCGCCACCCGACGTCATCTCATAGCCTTGCTCCTCGAGCGAGGAGAAGTAGGGTAGGAACTTGGACGGGTTGGAGAGCCGGAGCAGAACCTCGCTGGGCGACTCTGACGACTCGGCCGCAACGCTCGAGGTCGTTTCGCCAATCCGAACGCTTTGCGTCGAGGAATCGTATGCGAGCACCTTGTACAGCACACGTCGCTCGCCCTCCGTCACCGCCGCCCCTTTGCGCCCCCCCGCCCCCCTTGCCTTGTGATGCTTCTCGAACGTGGGCCAGGTGGGACGTCCCGCGCACTCGTCGGCGTAGCTTGTCTGCAATCCCTGTGGCGTTTTCGAGTACGAGTCTTCCTCCGTGTACGCGACACGTCTCATCGCTCCACGGTCCAAGGCGTGCTGCAGCATCGAGGACTCGGTCGGGAAACTCTCATCCATCGAGCTGGCTCCCACATCCCCCATATGCGTGCCAGATGCTGCAGGCTCGTCACTTTCCGCAGCGCCACCGTTGCTTGGGTACATCGATGGCTTTAACGGACGAGTTGTTGTGTGCCATGAGGTGTAACGGTCCTCGGGAACGTCACGCCCATAGCTGCCAGTCGGAGCGTGCGACTTCTTGCTCTTCCACTGGCGGATGGCGGCTTGCGCATCTTGTGACGCCGCATCCCAGCTCAGCTCGTGTTCGGCTTTATCTCGTTGCAACTTCAATTGTTGACTGCTGTGCCGCGCTTTTCGCAGCACCTCGGACCGAATCTCATCCGCTGTCCTATGCTTGATTGTATCCGAGCCGGTGCCGGCAAACGCTGAACTTCTGCTTGAGCAATGACGCAGAGTGCTTGTTGTGGACGTCGAAAATGTACCCATGTTTTTCGCGTCGCACGCGTCGCTCACGTCTGACGAATTGGCAGGCTCGGCATGAGTCATCACGGGCATGTGACTGGTCAGGTCTGCATAGAACTTGGTCGCCTCGCCAGAGTCAATGGGATACCGTCGGCTGAGAGAGCCGAGCCTCCGGCTATTGTAATTTCCACTGCCGTCAAAGTGCGTTGCCAGGCCCTCCGAGCGAGCCTGTGCCTTCATTGTTTCGACCTTGTCACGACCAGCACTGGGATGCTTTTCGACATCATCGCACGTCCTAGAGGTCAGCTCTGGGTGGATTCGTTCCGTCATCGGTCCCGTGTTGGAAAACGAATCGTACCCAGTCAGGTCCTCGTACTGCTTAGAAACGTCCTCGGCTGCTTGGATTCTAGGCGACGACGGGTCGTCATTGTCGTACTGCCTGTACTTGTCTAGATCCTTGTATTTCCTAGAGAGCTCTTCCGGCGTCAAGTCTTGGAGGCCATCCGGCTCATGCCAACGTACTGGACCGTACTTGTCGAGGTCGTCGTATTGCTTGCCGGTGTTTTCCTTTCTTCCACGTTCATCTGCTTTGCTTGCGACAGGTGATCTTTTGAATTCGGTAGCAACAAAGCCTTCGTACTTGTCGAGATCCTCGTAGTATTTGGTTTCCTCCTCAGGAGTGAGCTTTCCCACGGCATCTGGCTCGTTTCGTTGCAGGCGGCCCTGCGCTTTTGACGGCTCGCCGGGTGTGAACCTTGCCACGCCATCAGGCTCATCCCACCCAATAGGCCGATACTTTTTCAGATCGTCGTTGTGGTTTAAGCGCTCCTCCGTTCTCCCACTTGCAAGTCCGTTTGGCTGGTTCTCGGCAATGGGCCTGTACTTTTCCAGATCATCAAAAAGCTTAGTGGCACCGTCGGCATTCGAGGGCCGTGAACTGATCGAGCTGCCCAACTTGGCCGATCTGTGCTTGCCACTATTGTTGTGGATTGTGGGGACCTGTTCTGAAATATTCCCATCGGCCGGTTTGCCGTTACCGTTGTCGGTGTAGCGGATGGCACTTCCCGCAGCGGCCTGCCTCTGCCATGTCTGGGCATTGGGAAGGGGCGCTGACGAGTTTTTCAGCGAGTCGACGGTTCCAGCCTTGCTGTCAGACATGTTTTCTGTTGCCGGTTGTGCCGAGGACCTCTTGCGGTTTGTGATGGGCTCGACCAAGTCAACTCGCTTCGAATGAGAGCGTGTGGTGGGTTGCGAGTGCGGGAGAAGGTAACGGCGGATATCGCGAAGTGGCGACCATGGACGATGACAGCTTACACGAGTGGTGAAGAGATGGTCGATGGCTTCCCGCTCAACGTCTTCGATGTTCCTCCCTGGGCGCACTCCCGAGGCATCGTCAGACGACCAGGACTTGACAGCATCCATCTTGACGTAACGAGCAGCCGACGGCGGCCAGTTGGGAGGCAAACCATCACCAGCCATCGGGCCTTTCGTTCCGGCCTTGGAAATGCTTTCAAGGTGATTATTATCCCATGAAAGATTCCGTTGTAGAAGCTCCATGCATCTATACCGTCGGTGGCGGCGACGGGCTTCATTCGCCGTGGCTGGGTCGCCGTGGCATGACCATGGACCGAAGCGGAAGCCTCGACTTTGTTGAGCTGGGCTGCATATCAGTGGTGCCCCAGAGGCGACTGTGGACGGCAACTGTCGCGAGAGTCTTCGTGCGACCAACGCCATTGCCTGGGGGGAGGGCGCCGATGCCGTCTTCAACATGGCGTCGGAGGAGAGTGGCAACGTGGAGAGAGATCGATTTCCTGAACGAATCGTGAGCAATGTGGATTGAATGAGCTCCATACGCGAGCTGGATAAGCGTATGGGGAGAGGGAAATTGGGATGGAAACTGACCACAACTCTGGTGCTGTCACGGCGAGGTTGATGATTGGCACCCATACAGCAGTGACATGGAGTGACGTCGTCGTCTTGGTGACGAAACTGTGATGTGAAGATGGAGGCCAGAGATAGGAAGTGTACGTTGGCACTATGACTGGCTGGCTGGCAGCATTGGGCTTACGGTTTAGAGCCAGCAAGGCAAACGATAGATGAAAAGGATAGACTCGGGGGCGATGACGATGGCAGCAGAGGAGGAGACGATGACGACCGAGGCGGTCACTCAGGTGTTGGTGAACATACTCCGTACCTAGGTACCTAACGCTGGTCTGGGTGCAGTAACAGTACCTGTATCGGCACCAGTGGCGGATACTAGTGGTAGGGGCACCACATCACAGGGTCTCCCCAGCGCCTTTACGCCGAGCCACAGAGGGACTGGTTCGTCTGGTGAGGGGTAGTGCGCATGAGGCATCGCCTGCTGTCCGGCGTGCCGGCCAATCGTTGGAGCAGATGGGTCCGAGATCCACTCATTATATCGCCCCATTTCCCCAGAACTCTGCGCCGCGGACAATTCCGCCTATGTTCTACGAGCAGCTTAATACAGTTTCTATTATACTTTTCAAAGTACTCCGTACTTATTACAGGAGTACCTTTTCCGGATTGTAACTTGCTCCGAGATTCCTCTTTCTAAAAATCGGGCGGTCCGTCATTGTTTCTATTTCACCTTTCTCTCCCCGTTAATTTTATGTTTAACAGATCATTCGACATACAAAGGATTACCCTCTGAAGCCTCTGAAGCCCTTTCATTGATGCCGCCTGGATTATCGTTCATCAGCTTAAAGTGGACGTCATCACCAGATGCAGTTTAGGCGCTTGATTACCGATTTCCGGAAATGGACACTCCGCGAACGAATCACACTATGAACGGGGCAGTAAGTACAGATATGTCGGGGCAGTAGGGAGTAAGTCAGACCCCCCACTCATGGCCCCCCCCCTCTTGGGCCCCCCAATACGGAAAAACAAGCTATCTTCAAAGCCACAAAACGAGGTATTATTAATACAATAAAATTAAAATAAAATATCTATAGTATCTATTTAAGCTGCCATTTAAAGCAAAGGTCTTCAAATCCGTAACTAGACGTTTCTGCTAATAATAGTGCTGGATTAAGTGTTCGTTCGTACCGTTTTTGGGTCTCGATAATCTTATCGATCTGTACGAAGCGGCCGTTGGGATCTTAGGCTACTTTTTGTTTTTTCCGAGGCTTAAGTCGATAGACTTAATATTCCAGTTGTTGGATTCTAGCCTAGGCTGTTGCAAGAGTAGTATTTTAAGCGTTAAGGGCCCGGCCTACCTTAGAAAATAGCTACCGCGCTATACGGTCAATTTGACTAGGCGCGTACATTTTCACAATAAGGCTCCGAAAGTCGTGTAATCGTCGGGGTGTTCGTAGAGGGTTATAATCCTCTTCTAATTGCCTTTTTAGGGCTTTAGCTTCCGAGATAGCTGGGGGTTTATCTTGCAAGATAAGGCGGCTTAGTAACGGCTTTACTATATTAACAGGCCATAACCCAGACCCCTTCCACCCTCCCCTAATATTCCGTTCCGTAAGACCTTCCGTACGGGCTTAATAATAGCAATATAAGAAGGTAGCCTTACCAACTGGCGCTAAATCGTTAGTACAAGCCTTAAAAAGGATATCTTGGATAGCCCGGCGGTAGGCAGCTTTAACGGGTGAAAAACACAATACGTCGAGTAGCTAGAGGACGTATAAGGCGTATAGTAGTAAGAATAAAAGGTAGATACCATTTTCGAAGCAGGCATATATAAATCGATCGGTCTAATAACTTCCGTACCTATTAACAATAAGTAGCCTTCGTTCCGTTTTCGATACTCCAGATTAAGGTATAAAGATCTGCTTAAGCTACTGTATTGCAACCTTGTCGTTAGTCCAGCCTTTAGGGGTTACCTTAAAGTACTACTCTTCGAGGAAGGTCGGATTCTCCGGAAACTATTGGTATTGTAAGTCCTAACCCTTAAAAAGGACTAGTAGTAGAAGGGCTTGGCCAATAGCTAATATATATTCCACGATAGTAGTCCAATAACGCAATCCAGCCTTCTTCTTTAGTTGGAATGTCTTATCCAACCTCCTAAGTACTAGGCCGTTACTACCGAGGCCCTCGAGGATCCCAGTTTCGTCCATATTCCAACGGTATTATAGCGGGATAGCCTGGATCTCGGAGGGCCTTAGTAAATTAAACCAATTTTTAATAAGGCTCGTAGAAGTACCGTTTAAACGGTACGAATTAATAGACTTACCTTGTACGGTACTAACTTCTGGGTTACGGCGTAAAAAGCCCGTAATCTAGTTCTTGCCGAGGGGTTAAAGGTCCCCTCCTGCAACAAGGATCCGGGCGGTAAAGACCTTTAATTGCTGATATAACGGTAGTAGCCCTAATGCGCCTTGGATAAGGACCCAATTGCAAAGGTGCTTTTCTTGATCCCTTAAGAGCCTTTGTAACGGGATATAGGCTTTATTTCTTGGAAGGTGGCCGCGTAATCGGTTTTAGAGTGTTGTCCGTGGAATTCCATACTGAGAGATAGCTTAGTACTGCGAGAGGCCGTTTTTTACAGCCGATACGGCTAGTTGGAGCGTTTCTTCGGTATACTTAGCTTTTTTAGCCATTAAATAAGCTAGGAATAGTTATTCTTGTAAAAATCAATTAAGTTACGCGAAAAAACGCGGTTGTAATGTGTAGCTTGTATTGATGAAGGTAGGAAAATGGGGGGCCCAAGAGGGGGGGGGGCCCATGAGTGGGGGGTCTGACTTAGTTACTGTACAGTACTGCCAATATTGCGCGAACCCGACAACAATACTGCCGTGTCATAGTGCAGCAATGTGGAGTTGGAATGATGCATTGATTTATTTTTATGCTTCATACTTGCTGACCGAGTCGCAAACTCCATCAACAAGGATGATGGCCGTGGCATTCTTGTCTGCATTTCAAGCGTTTCCATCCTAAAATCGGGCCATGTTGTAGGCGAATGCGGTCACGTATGATGACCTCACCTCAGTACAACGACAGTATGCTGATGTTGCTATGCTCTCTGGTATCATGCTGGTGAAATTTCGATCGGCGCCGGGGCGTGATGTGCATCTTCAATATTATTGTGCACTTGTGATCCGTATATTTCAACGGTTCGATCAAGGCCAGGGCCGGCGATTCAGTGTGTATGAATAGGTCGGTGTACAAGTGCAGCGTAATGTACAATCTCACGCAGGCTTCTCCCCCAACTACTTCTTCGTTGGAACAGCAGTGCACACTTCAGAGTCGTCGGCAGGCAATTGGCTTCGTGGGAAGACACCTACAACAACGCGGGGGAACGGCCTGGCGGAAAGGCCTGGCATTTGTTTAATCATGAGACATCAGCTGCGGTAAAGTATTGGTTACCATTTGATTTCATCTTCTGGTGTACCATTTTATTGACACATCCATAGCAAGCTGAAGACGCTTCGTCGCAGGGCGTAGGGAGAATGGAATAGTTTGCGAGATAAAAGCGATATAACAACAATCATGGATAGTAAATGCATAGCACATCGATGGCTGACTTTGCGCAACTGCGGATGGTAGCAGACGTGTGGCGTGCCTCTGCCTGGAATGTGTGGATGTGGCATGCTCCAGGTGCGGTTGTCAGCGGTGGTAGGCATGTGTGACAGTGGGTGAGTGCACCGAACAAGGCACAGGTCCCCTGAAGCGCACCGGAGCACTCGAAACAAGAATCATTCGCGCATTGTCCGTCCCCTTTCGAGCCCGCTGGGTCAACGAACTGATCTGCTGCCTCAATGGCCATGGTGCTCAACACATGATTCTCCTCTGTGCTCCGTGCTCCGTGTTCCATGGTGGTGCGGTGGTGTGGTGATGCGGTGATGTGGTGGTGCAAAAATAAAAGTTGGTTGAGCTTTGCATCTTGCTAGCACACCTGTTCGCCAGCGTTGCTCGTGACATCATACAACCACCACCTTTGACCAGATTTTGGCCGCCAACTTTTTTGCTCCAAGTAGTATTTTGCCAGCTTGGCCATTTCCTCTCACCTCCGACGCACCAACCCACCACCACGTCACGCCGCTCCAGCATTGGGAGCCACAGCTTCCATCCCGCTGCGTTTGCCGACCTGCCATCATGAAGCGCGCCCAGCTGGGCAAAGGCGCATCCCGGCCCGTCGACAGGCCAGCTTTTGGAGCTGGCACTGGAGCCGGGATTGGAGCCTTTGGCGGAACCTCGCTCTCCTACCTCGCCCAACCGCCCTCCTTCGCTGCCGTCTCCGATCCTCATGTCGTCGTCTCGTTCAAGAACATCCTGAAAAAGGACAGCACGACGAAAACCAAGGGTCTCGAGGACCTCTTGCAGCATGTCCTCTCCCATCCCTACGACGACACTGGCGGTGTCGACGAAGCTGTCCTCGATATCTGGACCCAGCTGTATCCCCGCCTTTCCATAGACAACGCCCGACGCGTCCGCGAGCTCTCCCATACCTTGCAGTTCGAGCTTGTCAAGTCCGCTCGCAAGCGGATGGAGCGACGAATCCCAAAGGTCGTCGGCGCATGGCTCTCCGGCCTCTACGACCGCGACCGAGCCGTTGCCCGTGCCGCCAACGATGGCCTCTCGTCCTTCCTCACCACTCCCGAAAAGATGTCTGCTTTCTGGTCCAGGTGCCAGACGCAAATACTCGACTACGCCATCGAGGCCGTCCGAGAAACCCAAGATACCCTGAGCGACGAGCGGTCGACGACGAGCGAGGATGCCGACGTCGTATACTTTCGCGTCCTCACCGCCAGCATGTCCCTCGTCCTCGGTCTTATCCAGCTTAGAGGAGGGGACCTGGAAAGCTTTCGAGAAAAATACGACGAATATTTTGCCGAGGAGGCCGTCTGGAAGAGCATCACCTTCAAGGACCAACACGCTCGCAGGATCGTTTGCCAGCTGCTCTTTGCCTGTCTCGAGCGCGACCTGCCCTACGCCGAATCGGTCAAGGTTAAGCAAGCCTTCGTCACCGGAGGCCTAAAGACAAGCCAAGCCGGCTCTGCGCTCGAGTACGTCCGCGCCTTGACCAAGTTGACCCAGCGGAACCCCGACATCTGGCTAGGGGGTCCGGCCGACAAGAAGTCTCCCTTCGCCCGGCTGCAGTCGTTCATCGCCAAGGGCTCCCAGGGGAGTCCCCCAAAGTACTGGGAGTGTCTGGACAGCCTCTTAGCCTTGATTCCACAGGACCTTCTTACCTCAGAAGGTGCCTCCGGCCTACTCGCGTCCCTGAAACTTGGTATCGCCAGCCGTGATGAGCCTCGGACCAACACCTCATTCTCTTGGAAGTGCTTCGACGACTCTGCCAGGAGATGCCTCAAAGCGCTCTCCGAAGACGACCAGCTGATCTTGGCAAGGCAGCACCTTTTCCCTCTCTTCGAACAATTCTTCTTCACACTATCCGAACATCCGACCTCGATTCCTCTCGGACCGAATTCTATGACAATTGTTGTCGACATCCATCTCGGCTTGTTGCGTTTGTCGTCCCGACTGGCTGCTGCTCTGGCGGCTGAGTGGGGGCGCCTCGGGGATATGCTTTGTTCCAACATATCTGGTTCTCTCCCCGGAGTATCCAAAGGCTACCAAGAATCACAGTCCAAGATCAGCGAGGAAGCAAGACGCTGGTTTGGCCTCGTCGGCTTGTTGTACGACAGACTGCTCGACGCCGACAAGTCACTCGATCAAACAGTGCACCCGTCGACCAAGATAATATCGCAATGCATCAATATTCTCAAAAGTCGCAACATGAAGCCGTTCGGGGCGGCGCAAGCTCTCGAATACGCCTTGAGCACGTCGCCACACCTTTTCGTAGCTGATACCGGTGTGCAACTAGCCGACTTTCTTCAATCATCTGCACTGGAAAGTATGGAAACTGTCGTCCAGTCAGCATCCTCTCCGTCGCTTTTCTCCTGCCTCGGCCTCCTTGCGGCCATCCCAGAGAAAGGTTTTGACTACGATGCATTGTGGAAACTTTGGACGGCGTCGTCTCTAAAACTTGATTCTTCTGCCCGCATATCAGCTCTCATTTGTCTCGTCTCACAAGAGAGGGCCTCCAGCATTGCCCAGAGCACGGAAGAACTGCAGGATGCCGTCTGCTCCCAAGTCTGCAGCCCAGCGGTCATTGGTGGCGATGCTGTTGGCATCTCAACAGAGTTGGTCGAAGCTGCCGTTACACATAATGCCGTCAATCCCGAGACGATTCAAAAAATTGTACTTGGCATGGTGAAGCGACTTTCGATAGAAGCAGAGTCGAAGGAGGCTCTCGATGTGTTGGAAATTATTGCCAAGCAACGAAAAGACTTGTTCCGTCAAGAGGATCCCATTCGCACCGAACTTGTTGCTCACCTCCTTAGCTTGTCAGAACTTGCTGACAGCACTGTCTCTCTGCAGGCATCCAGGATTCGCTCCCTCCTGGACGGCCCAGGGCATGGCGCGTTGCCGGTTGTCGAAATTTTGCAGTCTAATCTTGATCACGCTAGACCTCAATCTCTAGAGTACGTTGTGGAATGCAGATCGATAGTTTTCCCCGGCTAACATGCGTGCAGAATTAGCACCCTCGTCTCCCAAGCCAAAGGCGCTGCTGGAACAAATATTTCATGGGAGCATGTCTTTCCCAGTACCAACGTGTGGATGGCGGAGCTCTCGCCGATGTTGGAAGTGCCGCTGAATCCATCACTCGCCATCACCAGCAGCATTGGTGGTGCTCTGTCTCTACCGAAACGTGCTTTGACATCTCCGCCGAGTCAGCTTCGAGTTTCGAGAGATAGAAAGGGTCGATCGGTACCCGCGAGAATGGCTATTTTTACCGCCCAACTGTTGAGCACGACGGAAGGCATCGTTCTCCCCCGACAGCAGCACATTGAGCTATTGTACCTTCAAATCTTGACCGTGCACCTTGCCTCGGACCAAATTACTTTGCTCGGTCACAATGGCCTATGGGAAAATTTGGACGATGACGAAGCGATGAACGAAGCAGAGAACCTTGTTACCTCGTCGAGGACTCTTTTGAGCAGCTTTCTTGCCGAGGCAAAAACCTGGGACTTGGCTGCGGACGATAGAATTGCCGCCATCATCCAAGGTCTTATCAACTTCACGATAAAGGAGTCTTCAGAAATTTCCCCACGTGGAGTGTACAGCTCGAGGGTCCTGAGCGAGCTGTTGCAAGAACTGTCCGAGCTGCATGGAGATACTGCATCGCTAGAAGAACAGCTCCTCAGGCCAGATATTCTCAAGGCCACACCACAAACTGCCTTACCTGCTGCTGGTATTGTCGCCGGGCTAGGGGAGAAACTGCAGTCGTCCAAGGCAGTAATCAACTTTTGTAATCGACTTATCAGCGACATTTCTGCCGCGTCTCTGAGCAGCGACAGAACGATCATTACACTGGTTCTTACAACAATGTGCGCACAGTTGTATGGCCAAGGCGAGCTTCCCGTGGCCAATAACCGCATTGTATTTGCCGTAAAGCAAATCACTTCTTGGATGGATGATGCCGGTCATCTGGATGCAAACGTGTGCGCCGAGATGTGCCGCGCTCTGGCACACCTCCTGCCTTGCATGAAGGATGTATACGGATCCTACTGGGAAAAGTCACTCCAGTTTTGCGTTAGCCTATGGGAGCGCGCAGGACAGCAGGTCCTTTCCGAGGCACTGCCCTCCGTGCACTCGTCTCTCAAGCTCTTCAAAGTCCTCGAGGGGATTCAAGAGCCAAACGACGATCTCCAGGATGCGCTGAGAGACTTCTCCACGGCCAAGTCCAACGGTCTGGTGGAGCTTCTGAAACTGCGTCGTGAAGAGAATTCGCAACCGTTGGAGATCGTGGACGCGATGCTACGTCGTGAGATTGAAACGATGCCCGTTCTGCGCATTCCCGACCCTGTTGACCTCTTCCCCCTCGTCGCGTCCGAGTCACGCGATATTCAGACGGCCGCTTTTGAGATGCTTCATAAGAAGATCCCCATCCAGCAAGAGCAGCAAGCATTCGATATTCTCCTGGAGAAGAAGGGTACGTGCTTATCGTGGCCAAGTCTCGAATGCATATGCTAATAGTCCCCACCAGTTGCTCGCCTACCCGACGAGCTTCTCTCGCTCTTGCTCGATCCGCCTACTCTTGATAAGTTCTCGGACGAAGCACTGGCCGTCTTTCCTTCCTCCATCCGCTGCTACCTCCTCTCTTGGAAGCTTCTCTTCGATGCCTTCTCCGCCTCGACGTTTAAGATTCGCAACGATTACACGGAGCATCTCAAGAGTGGCGATTATGTGAACCCGCTGCTCGAGTTTCTCTTCGACGTCCTCGGCCACTCCGCCGCCCACCCGATCAAGCTCGACAAAGAGAACATAGGGCCGCAGCAAATTTGCGACTTCGACATCAAGCTTGCCGACGCAGAGCCTGGCGAGAGGAGCATGTATTGGCTGCTTGCGCACTCGTTTTACCTAACCCTTAAATACATACCAAGCCTCTTCAGGGCGTGGTACCTTGACTGCCGGTCCAAGCAGACAAGAATCGCCGTCGAGACATGGACGACGAAATTCTTCTCGCCTCTCATCATCGCCGACACACTAGCCGAGGTGCAAGCGTGGGCAGATTCGCAGGAAGCGCCCCCCAGCGACGAAAAGGAACTCGTCGTCAAGGTCTCCAGGGCTGCGCGGGAAGTAACGGCAGGCTACGAGGTGGACGAGGAGCAGGCTTTGATCGTCATCAAGGTGCCGTCGAGCTACCCCATCGACGGCATCACCGTGTTGGGACAGCATCGCGTGGCCGTGACGGAACGCAAGTGGCAAAGTTGGATCATGACGACGCAGGGAGCCATCACCTTCTCCAACGGCAGCATAATGGACGGTCTGCAGGTGTTCCGGCGCAACATCGTCGGCGCACTCAAGGGCCAGACCGAGTGCGCCATCTGCTACAGCATCATCTCGTCGGACAAGCGCACACCCGACAAGCGCTGCTCGACGTGCAAGAACCTCTTCCACCGGTCGTGTCTGTATAAGTGGTTCCAGACCAGCAACCAAAACTCTTGCCCTCTGTGCAGAAATCCGATCGACTACCTGGGCGCGGATACGGCGAAACGACGACAGTGAGGGGTTGCGAGCGCTCCTGCAGGCGTTGCACCGTGGGAATAGAGTTGGTTTTGCGGTCCGTGTTCTGGCTATCATGTAGAGTTTACCGCAGTCAATAGACATGGACGAGTAGGCATTAGTTTAGCCCATCTTCTGCAAAGCACGAAAAGCGGTATGCCTTGTGTGAATTAGCACAAGGCATGGCGAGAAAACAAGGAAGCAGGGCCATACCTCGGACGCTGTGGCCCTTGCGTGAAACGTCACGAGGGCGGCAACGGCCTCCCGCCACACGGGCGCGGTGTCGGGTAGTATTTCGGGCCATGGTCGAGGCGGAAATACTGTCCAAAGTTCAAAGGGCGAAACCTTCAGCGCCTTTGCCTCGGGCCACGTCTCGGGGGTCGGAGTGCCGAGTGTCTTGAAAATGCTGAGGATGAGCCCGAGCTGGTTTCCGTCCTCGCTGACGGGACGCGACTCGAAGAGAAGGGATGATGGCGGCTGGACAGCCTCGGCGATCATGACGCCCAGGGCCCACATGTCCACGGGAGTGCCGTAGGCCTTGTCCCCGAAAAGGACCTCGGGCGCGCGATACGGCCCAGTGCCGATGTCGAGAATCTTGTCGTCCGGACGCTCGCTCGAGGCCGACAGGTGGGGGTGCCAGGCGGTGCCAAAGTCGGAGAGGAAAGCGGGACCAGAGGGAGACTGGAGGAGAACGGCGGATGGTTTCATGTCCCTATGGATGATGGCCTCGTGGTGGATGGCCTCGAGCGCGCGCAGCACGTCCCTGAAAATGGAAGCAAGCTCCTTGGTCGGCGCATGCTTGTTCCGGTCCCGCCGATCTAGAAGATCAGCCAGGGTGAGGGGCATGTACGGAAACCGCAGGACAAGACGTAGCTCGTGGTCACGGAAGACATCGAGAAGCGGTATGACGGGTGGACGTAAGCTGGACAAGATTTTGGCCTCGCGATGGGGATTGTGCGGTTCCAGGTTGGCGACGGCGACGATGACTTTCAGCGCGTAGGGACCTGCACGGTAGACTTCCGAAGTGACGCCGCTGCCGATGGGTGTGCAGTTTGTGTAGTTTCCTATGCGAATCCCCAGTTGATCGGACGAGGCTGGAGGGATCGGCGTGGAAGAATCCAGGTTCAGGGGGGGGGCGGCGGTGTGGTATGGCGACGCCATGTTGTGCGGGCAGCAGGCGGCGTCGTACTCTTGCTACGGGGTGTCAGGGCGGTATCCTTCAAATTAGGGTATCTTGTGCTTCACTCGCCCGCGAGGATGAGTTTTCGTGTGCCGCTTGCTCGATGGCGATGGCCTCGCCACTCATTGAGGGTGGAAGATATTGTTGTCTCACGGAACTGTCAGCCAGCTGGCGGCATGTCGCATCAGGAACTCCCTCGCCACACTCACAGTTTTTGGATGATTTCATATCGATCTAATGCTGAGAGGGATGCCCTCCACGCACCGTCGGGTCCCATGGTGATAGATGGTGATGGGACGTGAAGGTGAAGATCCCAAAGCAGGTTCTGGCGGCAATCCACAGCGTCACTTGAAACCCAGTATAGGGTAGGCCAGGCACGACGGCGCAGTCTCGGTTCCAATCTAGCCGAGGCTTCTCCGACGCTCCTCCATGAACTGTTACTAGGGTGACGCCACCAAGACGAGAACGGTTGCGCGGGCAGCGGCAGCAACCGAGACGTCTTCCCGTATGTGTGCATGTACTTATGCGTGTGAAGTACGTGTATGTGTACATGCCCTGGCACCACACGTACTGTACAGTACTTGTACTGGCTCTCATGTCTACTATTAACTAATACCTGGAACGGAGTACTCCGTAATACAGCCTCCTAGGTTCGTGCACGTAATCCATCATTCTCAACTCCCTTCCGGCCAGCCCAGCCTCCCGGCATCTAAACATCGCGGCATTGTCATCGACCGCGACGAATGATCCCCTCAAACCGAGCTGCTGCGCCATGAGCAACTGTTGACGCGCGCGCCCGACGTCCGCTCCTGCGCCGTCCGCGTCCTCATCGATTGAATCCGCTCCGTTCCGTGCCGTGCCCAACGAGGACGACGAGACGACCGTCAGCCAGAGGCAGGCCAGAGCTCCCTTCCATTCATCCACGGCGGCAGCCTCGCTCTCCCCGTCTTCCTATCCGCCTCGAACCTGCAGCACACCATCCCACCGGGGCAGCTCTCCTTCCGCCGTTCCCATGGATGAACTCTCAAGGGGCGAGTACCCGGGCATGCTGGTAAGCCGCCCTCGCGACGAACACCCGCACCCCCTTCGCGTTCGCTTCATCTCGAGGGAAGGCGCTCACAAGAACAGACCCATATGCAGCCCTCGCAGGCCGTGCAGACTCTCAATGACCGGGTCAAGCGTATCAACAAGATCAACCTTGAGATTGCCGACTGGCTCCAGGTACGCACCGCTCTCCTCGCCCTCCTCCCTCCCGTTCACGGCAAACCTCCCTGACCGAGCACGTCTTACCTCTCCAGGAACGCCGTCGCGTGGAGGAGCAGTATGCGCTCGGTCTGCGCAAGCTCGCCCAGTTCAAGACTCCCAACTCCCTCTCCGAGCTAGGGTGCGTCCCCTTACCTTCCAAGGGCAAGCCGACTGAGCGGACGCTGACGGAGCACCAGGGTTTTCCAAGCACCCTGGCTTCGCATCGTCGACGGTGTCGAACGTGTCTCTCAGCACCACCACCTGTTTGCCGAGCGCATCGAGAATGACGTCGAGCGGCCGCTGCGCTCGTACCAGCAACGCTCCGACTACCAGAACATGCACCAAATCTCCACCAACCTTGGATCCATGGCCAAGGACCTCGAGGACGCGCAGGAAAAGTCGGACAAGCTTAACAAGAAGGCCAACAAGGCGAGCACCCAGAAGATCGACGCCGCCGCCGCCAAGCTCGAGTCGGCCTCGCAGCAGTGGGAGTCGCAGTCCCCCTTCATCTTCGAAACATTGCAGGCCTTGGACGAGACGCGCATCAATCAGCTCCGCGACCAGTTGACCCAGTACCAAACCCACGAGGCCGATCTGGCTCAGCGAAGCCAGCTTAACACGGCCGAGACGCTTGCCGTCCTGCTCGAGGTCAGCACGGAAAAGGAGATTCAAGATTTCTCCCGCCGCATCACCACCGTGAGGACTCGAACCTCGACCAGGCGCATGTCCATTCCCCGACCGCCGACGAGCTCATCGCTCCCTCCGCTTCCAACAAGTGGCGTAAACTCCAACCCTCTGCCTGCACCACCCGAAAATGCAAGCTCCCAACCGCCGGCGGAGGATGACGCGGTCGATCAAGTTTCGATGCCACCTCCTGAAGGCAAGCCTGGTGAGATTCTGTCATCCCGACACCCTCCTCCTCCCACTGCCCATCTAACTCGAACCCAGAGTCCAAACTGCGGCGGCTCGGAACGATGCTGGGAGGCCGAAAGCGACAAAGTGTTCAGTTCGGTCATATGTCGTCGCCCCAGAAGGGCGGCGGCACCACCTTTGGCCGTTTGGGCAGCAGTCATGGCCGCGTAGTGTCTCCCAGAACGTCTTCTACAAACCTCCACCAGGATTCGGCGCACCTGACGTCGCTCGCCGAGTCGCCAGACCAACCGAGACCAGACGGAGTGCCGGTCCAGGGCAGCAATTCCTTCGAGGCCACCAACGGAATCTCGGGCAACGGCAAAGTGGCGGACCGTTCTGTCGCCGGCACCGGCGTCGTGAATGGCACCCACAGGCTCGACGTTGCTGACTCGGCTCTGCAGCAAGGGGAAACATCCGCTGCCAGGGATGCCGCTGGCTTTACGGTACGAGCGCCGATGAACGACCCCATCACCAACGCACAGCGGGAAGCGGCTGCCGAGGAGGCCGATCAACTTTTCAAGCTCAACATTAAGAATGAGCCTGTCGAGGACGAGGACCCCCAGGCCAAGCAGGCGGCCCTGTCCAACGTGGCCAATACGCTCAAGATGGGCCCTGCAACGCAACGCTCTGGAACGATTAGGGGACGCCGCGACGTGCGAAACACCATTTACGTTCCCGCGCCAACCGCTGCGACCTCGACTCTGTCGGAGAGCCAATCCGACGGCGCCGGGCCCTCTACGACGGGCTCCCCACCCATGTCCACCTCATCGTTCTCACGACCGCCTGCCGTGATGGCCCTGGCGTCGGAGGCGAGCGTCACCGGTACCTCGGACAGCCAGTCGGTTCGTTCGGGCAACTCGCTGGGCAGCCTAGCTCATGCCAACCATCCGGACATGACCTCTCCCGGCCTCAACTGTTCCATCATCGAAACTGTGTCGGCAACGTTTGACAAGGGCGAAATCAAGACGGTGTCCATTGCCGGCGAGATTGCGTTTGTAAATAATGCAACGAATCTCAAAGACAGTATGTCGTCAAACCCATTCAACCGTCTCATCCGCACATGCTCGGCAGGCTGCTGACAGTATCTAGCGCGCGAAACGATTCGAATTAACCAGTTCCCGAGGCTCGAGCGCATTGGGCCGAACCGCATATTTGTCCAAAACGCTTCGCCCGATCAACCAGATCAGTTCACGCTTGACGTCGCCCACATTGCCAAGACGTCGATTGCTTTTTCCTATCGCGTCTTTGCCCAGGAGGCCGAGACGCCCGCTCTGGCCCAGCATGCGCCATTGCTGCTCATACCGGCCTGGAAGCCACAGGGCGACAAGCTCGGCCTGTTGCTGCAGTACCAGCTCAACCCGTCATCCAATTTCGGCCCCAGCGTGACGCTGCGCAACGTCGTCTTCATCGCGACATATAGCGGCAGGGCAGCCGGCGTGCAGACCAAGCCCAGCGGTACGCACCTCAAAGAGAAGCACCTGATATACTGGCGCCTAGGCGACGTCACCCTCACCGGCGACGTGCAAAAGATTGTTTGTCGTGTCACCGGAGCCGAAGGGAACTGCCCGGCGCCGGGTCACGTCGAGGCCCGTTGGGAGTACGCCGCTTCACGGAACGAGGCCATCGGTAGCGGCATTTCTGTATCACGGCTCTACGAGCCGGGAGCAGAATTCGATCCGTTCTCCGACCACGATCGCCCGGTAGTGGGGGAGAAGAAATGGCTCGACGTGCCGGTGCAGCGCAAACTCGCGAGCGGCAAATACGAGGCCAAATAGTGAGGCCCTTGCTCTACCAGTGCGTCTCATCTGCCTGGTCTCAAGTCCTTGGTCTCCGTCCTGCCGTCCTGCAGTGATCGATATCCTGTCGCCTCTTCACTTGTTTCCAGTCCTGTTCATCATCTGTTTCAAGGTCCCGGCAGTCTCGCCATGTCGCAGAATTCTCATGTAATCGGAGGGAGGAAGCGATCTTCTTTTTCTACGCCCCCGCACCCCGCGCATATACAACCAGACAAAAGGGGGAGGGGAAGGGGGCTTCGGAACTTTGTTTAAGGTAGCATTGCATCTATGACTAAACGATAAGCTGTACAGGTAGGATTTCATGAGTCCTGCGGGCAGCTACCCCCTTGGCTTATCGTGATGCTTTAAAAGTAATGAATATTATCCATTCGCCGTTTATCACCTTTGCTCCATCCATGCATGCTTTTTCCCAAATGCCGATGCACTGTAGGTACCAACCTAATTTGAAGACAATGAAAATGCCCAGCAAAGGGGCATCATCCCACTAGAGTCTTCGCCGACTCCGCTGTGGGGGGCGAGTCCATGGAGGATACTCGATGGCCGTGACATCCATCCTAAATATTAGCCTCCATTTTTACTCTCCTCGGGCTGCCCCTGCTTCGCCGGGCCGTCCTTGGATTTGGTCGCCTCCCGACGGCCCTTCCTCCACTTGTCGACCTTCTCGCCGAGGTAGCGCCAGGAGCGCGAACAGCCCCCCATCAGCAGGCCCTTGACGCTCTGCGCGGTGCTTGGCCAGTTGACCGTTTGCTTGATGACCTGGCGGACGATGCGTTGGAGTTGGCTCGGGTCGTCACGGGCGATGCGGCGCTCAAACTCGCCGCCCTGACGGCGCTTTATGGAGGTGGCGGCATCGTCGGCGGAGGCTTCCATCATGCGGGTGAACTCATCGCGCGGCATGGCAAACTTTTTCTGGTATTGGAAGTAGAGGCGGGAGCGGAAGTGGCTGGGCAGGCGGTGGACCATGTTGCCACGCTTGACGGGGTCCATGTCCTGCTGGAGTCGTGCGTCGGCTTTGGGGTCGAGCACCCAGTCCTCATCGTCGAGGCGCACGGGGCTGGTGAAGGAGACGTTAGGGAGCGTCTTGACGAGGGGCGCGTAGAGGCGGCGGAAGTGGACGACGTTGTTGGTCACGATGTTGGCCACCTTGCTCTTGTTCTCGGTCGGGAGAGCCATGCGCGGGTCGCCGAGGTAGCTGATGCCGGCAATGGCGCTGTAGAGCTGCGTCTCGGTAAAGTCGGGCGGAAGCAGCAGCATGGCGGTGCGGACGGCGGCGATGAGGTTGTGCTGGTTGGCAAGCCGCACCTGGGGATGGTCGCGCAGGATCTTTACGGGCTTTTGCAGCCGACCGGCGAGGTAGAGATTGTCCCAGGTCGAGAGGTCCTTGACGAGGTTCTGGATGCTCGTGACGCCGTACTTGATCAACATGCCGTTCATCTCAATGTAGGGATTAAAGTAGACGCCGGCGCCCCAGTCCTGAACGCGGGAGACGAGACCGGAGCCGAGAGAGGCGATGGCCGAGTAGTGGTCCCGATGCTGCTTCATGTTGATGGAATGCCAGTGCTCCGTGTGGCTCACGCCAAAGATGAAGTCGATCATCTTCGGAGAGCCCTTCTGAGCCTTCACCAGGGCCTCGGGAGGCTTCGGGTGGACGGCGCGGAACTCTGCCTCGGTGATGCTGCGGCCCGAGACATCCTCCTGAGGGAAGACGCCAGAACCGTAGGCAAAGCAGTAGACTATGGGGGCGTTGAACTGACGGAGCATTATGCGCAGCGCCTCCTTCAGCTCGTAGTTGATGATCATGTGCTGATTGAAGCCGAAGAGACGGTGAGGTAGGTCTTCGAACGACTTGATGGCAAAATCGACCGAATCCTCCCAGTCGTCGCCGTATAGGTTGAACTTTCCGCCCGCCGACTCGCGGCGCTTGCGCATTATTTGCTGTGGGCTAGACGCGTCTGCCGGGGGGGAGGATGATGCGGCTGATGGCGAGCTGTCGTCGGAATGCCATCGTGCTTGAACGGGCCGTGGTCGGCATCGGGATAGAAGAGCCGGACGGGGAGAGTTTTTGCGCAAGAGGTGCACGCGGGCGCTTCGAAAGGCAACTGCCGATGGCTTGAGAGGCCTTGTCGCGACCTGCTGGGTAGGAGGTGATCAGCAGGCAGTTGATGGCTTCCGGGAAAGCACTGGGCGCTCACTGCGAGGCCAAGGTCCAAAATGGCCATGGCGAAGATGCGGCGAAGCAAGGGCGCAGGCAAAAGTATCAAGTCGAATGGCCTCTTCTTCTTTTTGGCGCAGAGAAAGGAGCCGCTCGGCTGCGGAGACGGAGGAGGCTACCGGGAAGCTGCCATAGAAGCTGATGGAGCAAGCCGTTCGGTTCGGTTCGTTGGCTTGGACGACAGTCTCTGCACTTGCTTTTTGCGTGCCGGCGGGATGGATCATTCGTGGCTTGCTGTGAATTGTCGTTATGGCGCCGCGTGAATGATTTGTCGAGATCCGGCAGCTGCCCTAAGATGGGAATTAGGGAGGAGGGAAGTGGGTTTGGGAAAAGGAGAAGCTCGAAGTGGTCATGTTGAGAAGGCGTGAAGATGTGGTGGGTAGAGAAGTGGGGTTCATGAAAGGAAGTTGTGGTGTTTTGACGAATGAGAGAGCTGAGTGAGGCTAATCAGCATGAGGTAGTAAGTAAACACTTGTACGGTAATAATACCTACTTATAGCAGGGTACGACGAACATGGCACTACTGAAAGGCCCCGACTCGTACGGAGTAGGCCTGTAATACTTGTGATCCGCATTAATACATGTGCTGTATTAGGAGGCGATAAGTACTTTCTGTAGTACGGAGTACTGTAATTAATCGGCACCTACGTACGGTACTACGGAGCACTAATGCAAGATCACGTACTTAGGCATAGGACTCTCCGTAATTACTCCGTATGTGTATGTATGTACTCCGTCGTAACAGTCCTAATACCATACGTGCGCTTCTCAGTAGAATGGTAATATGCTCTGCACTCCGTACAAGTAATAATTACGTGGTATTCCATTATACAGGTATTTGCCAGCTATCAGTTCCACACTGCCTGGGCTCTCCAACCACCGACGATGCCACATGCGCGAGTCATCTTTTAATCTGCACGGTCATAACAGCATTTTTTGAAGATGTACTCCGTAGTGCTCACCATTATGAAAGAATTCCAGTTCAATGCCTTGCGAGCCTATGCACTCATCATCTACATCGGCCACGATTGGCATGTGCGACGCCTCGTTGAGCTCCCCAAGGTGTGATGGCCTTGACGTCGTCGATGCGATGTCGGCGTTCCCAGAACCGAGTCCGTATTGCAGCATACGAAGCTGGGCATGAAGGCTGCGTCATGGTATCAAAACCGCACAAAAGAAAAGCCGGTATTTGGCGTACAGGCCTCAAATGGGCAGGAACAGAGGGGACAGGTGCCAGGCAGTGATTCGTTTCCTTCGTCTGACTCCTCCGGAACAAGGAACCGGTTCATTATTTCGGCTCATCGAATGAGTACTATGTCTCGCTATTTTTTGGAGCAAAGCGAGGCGCCTACGCTTCTATGCTTTACTGCTTACATCTCGCCGCGTACCGGTAAGGTGATGGCCGATAAAATAAAACAAATTACCACGTACCTTGCGCAACACTTCGCTTCTCTCATCTGCGCATCCAGTGACGACAACCCGAATCCCTGGCTGTCAGCTTAATGCTCCACCCATTTTTTGTCCGACGAACAAGCATCATCGCGTGTTGTAACGGTAAAAGTCACGTAGATAATGAGGAACTCTGGACGTGGCCAAGATTGGCTACGCGGACTGGCATGGGGCCCGACAACCTCTCTGAATGACTGGTGAAGTCGTCTACGGTTAACTTTCGACTCGGGGTCGCCGTAGTCGGCCCAGACGGTATTTTTTCCGAGTTCCACTCTGCATCAACCTCCATCAACGATAAACGGGCACTCAATCACGTCAATTTCGTACCAGGATCCCTCTGGTCCTCCAGTGAGCATCCCGCCCCTCATGATGAGTTTGCAAGGTCGAAGTACATGAACGCCATCGATGCTTGGTCGATCGTTGCCATTTTGAGACCATTTTGTTGTTGAGCGCCTACCTTCAGAAATGAAAGGTCTTTCGTAATGTGGTATTCGTCAAGTCTGCGAATGCTAGGGTCGAGGGGAACGGGAAAGTGGTGTGATGTGACCGCAGGCTAGAACACAACTAAGTCCAGGTAGGCGGACATGGCGGTCGCAAGGCTGCCGCCATGTCAAGAGCCATTAAGATGGATGCTGTCCTTTTTCGTACCCATCGCGCCTGTACTTGGTACTCTATTCTGGCTGACTCTTGAAAATGGCCACCCTCGACTGCATTTGGGCATATGCTGGTTGCTTTTTGGTAGATATGTATAGACCGTACTGCTCATTGCAAGTTCTTGGATGGACCCGTACTGTGTACTCGGTGCATCCATACATGTGAATGTACTGTAAGGACGGAGTACTGGACGCAATTGAGTAGCCGTGCTATATATAGAGGCACCAGGAATAAGTACGGAGTATTATGGAGCAATTATATGAATATGTACTCCGTACTCCGTAGAAGGTACTTTGATGCAGAGTGTATTCTTACCTGCACAGATAATATTATTGTTAAACGGGGTCGACACCGATGAGTGGGTTTGTGGACTCGGCAAGCTGTGGAGTAGGGGGGGAGGAAGTTGAGCTTAATACGAGAGGCCGTACTCCGTATGTAGGTAGGTCTTGTAGATGCTGAGGAATCGGCACCGACTCACTCATCAGCAACAGTTGAGCAGGATCCCTTCATAATGGCCGACTGCGAAAAGGTGGTTCTCCATTATGAACCTGATTCTTTGGAATGCAAGCCGTTGCGACTCATCCGTGCTTTAAAGTGCAGTTTGGGTTTCGGAGTCTGCTATCATCCAGGGTAGCTCTGGATGAATGCTTGATTCGACCGGAATCCGCGAGGGTGGGTCCTCGCGATCAAAGTTGAAACCATTCTGTTGCGTTGCTTTATCCTTGTTTGTGTTGTTTCATCATTTGTCATTTACCTACTGTTGTATGGGGGGAGCCAACTACCTTGATGAATTCAACGTGGATGTAGTTTATGGTGGTGTGATACGTCATCTTGCGGAGTCGGTAATGTCGGCTTGCCCCGATGGAGTTGGTTGAGTGAGTCCGAATTATCCAAACTCTCGGTACCACCTTGTCGTGGCCCATTCGCAAAGCATCGTTACCGGCGATCCCGACGGGCTGGCAAGTGGTTGGCAACCATGATGGACGGAGTGGAAAACCGACTGGACGCCAAAGACGCCTTGGTGCGAGGAGAGTATCTGCCTTCAGCTCGTGGGATGTGGCTATGGAGAGAATAGAGGCAGGTACCACGCATCTTCATACCATGGCACCGCCGGCTCTTGGAGGCGTCGCTGGATCCCATGGGTCAACAAAAATACTCAAGTACTTATGAAGGAACAAAGTAAAAATGCCCCCCCCCCCCCCCCCCCCATAGGGGCGGGAGGGAAAGGGGCTTCACCATGCTGTACTTACTTACATACATAATGCAGATGTACATGTGGATCGAAAGAGTTCGGTCCTGGACCAGAGAGCCAATGGCAGTGCCGAGCAGGTGGAATCGTGGTGTCGGATGTTACCCCACCGTATACGATCGATCGAAGCCCTCGCTGCCGCCAACCCTGTTCAAGGTGCTCCTTGGCAGCCTATGCCGTGTCGGTACATAGTTTAACCCTCTGATTGGCACTGTCAGGCCTTTTCGTTGACTGCTGAACACCGCGATGGCCGAGGGAGCCCGCACGTGGGAAGCAGTGGGCGAGAAGCAGAGGAGCAGAGGAGCAGAGGGGGGAGAGGTAGGAAGAGGGAAGTGGGAGGAGGGAGATGATTCGAGAGCTCGGACACGTAGAGCCAGCCATTTGACTTTGACCGCTGGCTTTACTTGGGGACCGGACATTGTGCAAGTACATATACCTCCACGAACTGGTTGTTGCATGTGTTTGTCGCTGTATAGGTACATGCAGGTTATGTACCTGCACAGTGCACGGAGTCACCTTTTTCGCGCCCATGCCGATATACCACGTCATGTACAGGACAAGTGTACTAGGTAAGTACGTAGGTACCTAGTAGGCTGGTGGTTGTAAACGGATCTCATGATTTGATGAAGCCCTCGAATGTGCTACCTCTGTGTCGGTGAGGAAAGCAGCTTGCCGGCAGGTATCACTACTGCTGCCACTACCACCGCCACGGCCGCCACTACCATGACCACCGTCATTACCGCGACCATGGCCACTGCCACGACCGCTACGGAGACCAGTACCGAGACCACTGCCGCCGCCACAACCACCGCTCCGGTCGCCTGTGGTTTGCCTTGACTTGGCCCTTGACTTTGTGACTCTGTATTCTATCTTCGGATCCTTTCGCCTCCGTCGTCGTCGTCGCGCTCGTCGTCATCGCCATCTCCCCTTCTCTCTTGTTCCCATTTTCGTGGAGGCGCGCCGTGTAAACGAATCGACGTATCGAAACCGACAGTGACGTCCGGTTCGCTAATATGCCCTCGACGACGGATTCGCCTTCTGCCCATCTGTAACCCCCTTCTCCACCCTCGATCCCTCCCACTCTGGCCGTCAAATAGTTTGGACGAGAGAGACTTGCAAGACAGATGGCCGACGGTCGGCAGCCGGTCATCCTCGATCCGAGGCGTGTCACCATCTCGATAATAGCACGGGCCAACGATTCCGCCGGCCCAGAGTCGCCCTTTGACCGTGAGCTGTCCGCTCTACCAACCTGTGCCGTACGATATTTTCCCGCCTCCATTGGTCTTCCCATCTCGCCGAGCCGTCGAGCCGACGACTGACTCCCTCGCTTTCTCTAGTCCGACTGCGTACGACGGAGATGTCCGGACCTGCGCGAGGGCTGCGTGTGCGATGGTGTGGCAAAGTCGAATGATTGCATCAACTCGGCTTGCGCCTTTACCGATACCCTTTGTGAGTCTCGAACTCGTCCCTGTTCCCTTCCGACGCCGTGGACCGAAGGGAGTGAGCACTGCACTAACACGCCTCCGACTGCCGCCAGTTTCGAGCAACCTGACCAACTCGATATGCCACACGCCCGTAAGGAATCGACGGGTCGAGTTCAACGTGCTCAACGTCGTCCTCGGCACCTTTACCATTTCCATCATCATCATCCGTCTCGGCTTCAAGCGTTTCTACAGCGCGAGGCGAAAGCTGAGCGCCGATGACTGGACCATCGCCATGGTCATCCCCTTCGGCCTTGCTACCATCGGCGTCCTCATCTTCGGCCTGACCTGGTACGGCATGGGCGAAGATGTCTGGGGCTTGCAGCCGGACGACCTTCCCAAGTTCGGCCTTCACTTCTGGATCGCCGAGCTTGGCTACACCATTCTCATGACGCTCATCAAGACGGCACTCTGCCTCTTCTACCTCGGCATCTTCATCTCCACCATCGTCCGCCGCATCCTGTGGGTCACCGTCGTCATTCAGGTCCTGTGGGGCATCACCATTGCCGCCGTCATCGTCTTCCAGTGCACGCCCATCAGCTTCTACTGGGAGAAGTTTGACCTCATCAACCGCGCTTCCGGCGGTTGCATGTCCAGCGCAAACCAGCTGGCCTGGGCCTTTGCCGGCTTCAGCGTCGCCATCGACCTGTGGCTGTTGGCCATCCCCCTGAGCCAGCTGGGCAAGATGAATCTGCATTGGAAGAAGAAGATTGGTGCCGCGCTCATGTTTCTCACCGGTGCCATGTACGTGCCCCCTTTCCCCTTGGCACATTCCGTCCGATTTCCTCCGTTCTTTATCCTGCGTTGTCCGTCCTCCGTTCTTCATCCTGCGTCGTCCGTCCTCCGCCACCCATCCTTCACATGGCAGCTAACGCAAAACAAGCGTCACCATCATCTCCGTCCTTCGACTTCGATCTCTCGTCCACTTCAACGACGCCGTCAACCCGACGTGGAACGAGTGGGACGTCGTCTGGTGGTCGACCATCGAGCTCAACGTCGGCGCCATCTGCGTCTGCTTGCCGGCCATTCGCCTCGTCCTGCTGCGTATGTGGCCTCGCGTGTTCAGCACCGACACCCAACGCAGGAACTATTACTACGCGAAGCGGCCCGGCACCTTTGGGAGTGCCAACTCGACCAACCCCGGATCGAAGCCGGTGGTGGATGCTGCGACGGGATTGGGAACGACGTTCGAATCGCCTTCGTCCGTTCGAATACAAGTGCATCACGACGAAGAGTTGGAAGACTGCGAACTCGGCAGCTCGCCGGCTTCCTTCACCCTGAACGACGCGCTTGTCCCGGAGAGACCGTAATGGAACGTTTCCAATGCGTGGTAGACGTACGATGCATGAATGATGCCCGAGAGCGAAAAAGGAACACATGGTATGCATGGTGTTGGATGGCGCAGGATTCCATTGTGAGCGATCATTGCCTTGAGTCCGGGTCGAGCACACGTCACTCTATTCCTGTCAACCGAGTCTTATCTGTCCATGGTCAGGACATGTTACATATTTTACAGCCATCGAAACATTTCCCACGAGTGTATCCAGTCGCAGACGCCAGACGATTCATCGCCTGGTTCCTTTTTTTTTGCCCTGATTTCCTCTGCCCTTTGCGTGGGCATTATTGATTGCTTTTTGCGAGATTCATGACGGCGTGGGCGGCATCTCCAACGTGAGCTCCGCCGTGAACTCGGCCTCTGGAGGGCGATGACATGGAGGGTGGTTTCAGTACATGGCACGTGGCTATGTACTTCTTATGTACTTCCATCCTTGGCGAAATGGGACGCTTTACCCTCCAGCACTCCAGCACGTGTCGACTGTGGGACACGGTTTTCGAATTCTTCGCCTTTGAAAGACGGCCTCCTTGCTCGCGGCAACCTCCTCGGCATCGCCCGCTTCAGCTTCGGGAGAACTTCCCAAGGCACGAGCCTGTCGAAGTCCGAATCGGTGGCCGTCATCGAATCTCCATTGGCCAGGTTATAGAAGACGACTTACCCTGTCCTGGTCCACCAGTGCTTCTGCCGGCCATGGCTCCCGGTAGGGGCTCGGGAATCGTCAACAGATTGGGGGACAGGGTTCCTCGAGGAGTCTGTGAATTCACAATCGACGGCTTCCTTTCGTCCCCGCCCTCCACTTGGTCCTCTTCCCCAGTCACCTTTGCGATTTCTCCCACGACCTCTGCCGCGACCTGTCATACCACGCCGACATGTGGTTCCTGAGCGTCCCTGGTCTCGCACGGCATCGATTTCCGCCGGCGCCGGCGTCTCTTGCACGGGCAGATCGATATTCATTTCAGGTGCATCCTTGCCGACGGGCTTTCCTTCGGTCTGTCGACTCTTGTCCGCCACCTCCCCCCCCCTGGTCGTGGAAGGATTCTTGCTTGCATCCTTGGTACGGCAGTGCCCGTTGCGCTTGCAAAACAACCCCCCGTCACCGCTGCCGCCGTTTCCCGCCGTCTGTGTGTTCATGGCCCAGCCCATTTCCTTGCCCGTCCGATCCATGATGGCCTTGGCGTATTCTGTCGGGTCTTGGTTAAAGCTTTTCCAGGGCTCCACCTTGAGCGCTCTGGGGCCATAGCGAGAATCTTCGGGGAACCCGGCCAGCTGAGGCGCGGCGATGGCGTGTTGGTGCTCAAACTTCTTGTCGTAGTGCCCGTACGGCTTCCATGGCAGCTCTGTTGCGCTGCCCTGGAAGCCTCCCGGCACCTCGGCCGTTGATTTGATCTGCTCCCGGCGAATGCCGCCGAGGAAGGCGACCTCCTTCTGCCACCGATGCTGCTTTGGATAGAACTGACCGAGACTTTTCGCCACATCGATGGCGTTGCCCGACGGCTTGACTTCATAGAGGTATCCTCTCTTGCCACCAGAGAAGCTGTTGCCGAACTTGATGGCTGCCTGCGGATCGATGGATGTCGAGGTGTACATGGAGTACACCGTCATGGGAGCTTCATTTACCTGTTCATACAGACTATATCCCGGCACAGAGACATCGGCACCCCACGGTCGAAAGCCGCCCTCCTTGGTCATCTGATCTGGAGACCGGGTATCAAACCGGTAGAGGGAGTTTTTTTCAGAGGCGGATGCTCCCACAGCATGGCTGGTGGAAGGCCATTGCAGGAGCAGGAGGAAGGAGAGGGCGTGGTGTAAGAATGAATGACTGCCCATGATGGAATAATGGAAAGAATGCGACGATGAAATGAAGGCGGTGATGATGGCACTTGCACCGGGTCTATACTTGGGCGTCGCGTCACATCGTCTTATATATGTATGGTTGAAACGGTACGGCGACTATTCTGAGAGTACGAGTGCACGCATGAAGTACAATGTAATACTGTACACGCACATGTCCTTGTCGCATTCGTATTGTTTTCATAAATACGAGCCTGGCCATGGAAGGACATGCTCGTTTATACGGAGTAGTGAAGGACGAACCATGCCTGTGCGGAGTACCCGTTGGCACCACTACCTGGTAGTACAGTAAAGTAGTACATTCACTTGACAAAAGTGACGATGCAGTTTTGGTAGCACTACCCCTACAAATCGAATCGACATTTTTGCCACCCCACTGTAACTCGGTTTTGTTAATATTACTTACTTGTATTAGTCGTTTCTTGCACGGTGGAGTATTTTACGGACAAGCACTCGAGTGGTATCCTGGGAGCGTTCAGGATTCTACTAGTTACCCTTGGTCTCGTTTTCGACCCACCACGCTATTACGTCTACCACCAAGTGCGTCACTGCGAGAGGATATGCGAGGGCAGTCTGGCGGGGTTAACAGTGTAGTGCTCCGTGCGTTGCGTCGTATTGTTTCCGCTCTCTGATTCCAACAGCTCATCCCACAGGCACAGAGATACCGCCTACCTGGCGTGACATTGAACATGTCTTTCGCAATACCCATGCAAATGGGGATACCCTCCGTGAGTCAAGGAGCCAGTTAGACGAGGAGTCGAGCTAACGCGGGAACTCGACCGAATACGGCGGATGGCTATCATGTCCCGAAGCAGCCGCTTCCAAGATCGCAGCTGTCAGTCGAACGAATGGTTCGGAGATGGCCCATGACGAAACGAGAGGCGGCTCCCCCGGCTCCTGTGGTGTTGGGGGTATTACCTGTATGATCTGACTGCCTTGACCAGGAGTGAAAGCACTGCAGGCTCAATAGCTCGCCCATTATCTAATGCATAATTATGTAAGTCCTCGCGCAGAGCAGCCTAAAGCTTGACGATGGGAAGCAGGCCATGTTTGTCACGTGAAAGTGTTAGGTGACGCGGTGCTACCGCCATGGCCACACGCATAATATCGAATCGACGCTTTTGCCGCCTGACTAATAATTACAACTACAGTACAGTACATGTACAGTACACAGGTATGCCTCTGCACCACACGCTCGGAGTACTCAAACGATCCTTTTCAGTTTTAGAAACGAAAACAAGACAATACCCCATTGGCAAGGATGACCACCCATCCTTATTCAGCAACGACATGGACGCCATCGTCCCTCTCTTGGTTTGGGGATTACAATTCATGCTTGTGCAACATGAGTAGCCTTGTCCACGACACGTAGTCTGTCAAGTACGTTGCCCATTTTAATGTTGAAACCTTTGAGACTTGGACGCATTCAGTGTAGGAAAATCAAAGTAGTCGATGGAAACTCGGCGACAAGCCCCTGATGAAAGCCTGTGGTGGAGGGACATGTACAGTAACCCGTGAATGTAGTCGCAGTCGCGCCTTGCCATTATCAACATGCATTTCGGGGAGCCACAAGGAACCAGTAGTATGCCTGGATAACTGTTGGGTGCAGGTCTGTTGGTTCTGAAGCCTGAAAAAGATTGCTCTGCGGCCAATCCACCCAATATGAGACGGCACGCGGGTTGGATGACTGCCCAAGTACCTCCCCTACGAGTGCATTGATGCAAGTACAAAGTACGGAGTGGTAGGCACGGAGTACAATGTAAAAATTGGCCCTGGGGAGGGTTACTCACCGCTGTTTGTACGGGAGTGACTGCGCGTGCCCAACAATGCTTGCATTTACGGTGCATGCACGAGCTCTTCTGGGTGCACCAAGATGTTCACTCAAGTACGACGTATTTGCATGTACGGAGTAATTACTTGATGGAGGGTTCTCGTACTTTTGCACGCAAGTACAGCAACACAGCAGTAATGCCCAGTACATACAAGTGAGATGGTCCGGAGTGTACTCCGCAAGTACAGAGTACTTGCACGACGAAGCAATTGCGCATCGTCTTTCAAGGTACCAGTACGGAGTACAGTACTCTGATTTCACCCATGCACATGTTTCTGTGGTGCGAACGAGTGCTTGACCATTCTTGATGCCCAAGTAGAGGAGTGCTCGTAGCCCGTACTTGATACATAACCCTGCTGTTTCATGCTCTGTAAGTGCCTGCGACAGGTGATAGCTGCTGCTCACCGAGAGCGCATGCATCCTCTCGTTCGTCCCCCACTCTGCCCAACAGGTTCGATGCCATGATATAGCACTCGGGTTGAACCTTTGCCTTCTGACCAGAATCCATTGTCAACCACGTGCTCGTGTCGAGGTGGCCATCGGGCTTGAACTGTACGCCTACAAGTACTTACGACTGTACAGTACCTGCACGTTGGCCCTTCTCCTAGCTCCGCACTGCAAGCGATGCAATTACTTACTGCACCGTATGAAGGTGCCACAAATTTCATCTGGCTGCCTCAGAAGTCGTCAGGGGCTGCTTGGCATACCTACATCAAGTACAGTAAGTATTACAGTACTTTCCCTATCCTAGCCGCGGGCCGCTTCCCTTGGTTGCCGACTAATAGGGACCACCTCCAGCGGCGTTTCAGACTGGCAACTAGTCCCAAAGTAGTAGGCAAATTTGGCGTCGATATGCCTTGATACAGTATTTACATGCACCTATAACTACCACTACAGTACAGTACTGTACACTTACAAATGCCCATCTGCAGTATGTGCTCCGTACAAAGTATTACTTACATGTGCAGTCTGTACGGAGTATTCCTGCGAGGTAGTACTGTAGATTTCACGCCATTTCTAGGGCATGCATGGAGTAATACAAGGTCTTGCCACAAGTGCCAGTAGGAGGAGTGCCTAGGCACCCCTGCAGTATACAGGGCATTCTCAAGGCTCGGTTACTGGCGAATCAAAATTGCTCATCAATGGCACACTGCTCTTTCAACTCCCATGAAGCAGCAAGACCGACTCGGGCAATCCAGCAAGTAAGAATGTAGGTCCGTGACGTCGTTCCTTGTTGGGAGCAGGATGGAAGATGAGACGTAGATGCGCCAGCCTTCTGGCCGGCTTGGAAGCGTGTGCCATGCTTGAAACGCAAAAGTTACTGTAGACTACTAGGTAGGTAGGTTAGTACCTACTAGTAGTAATTGCTTGCACACTGGTACTGGGGCTGTATGTGGCAGCTGCTCGGCGGACTAGCAGGTAGTGGCAGGCACCTACGGAATACTTAGCACCGACTATGTACGTGTATTGCTCCGTCGAGCAGATGCCTGTGCAAGAATACAGCAGGATGACAAGCGTCCGGCCCCCTCGACATTGCGGAATCCCCAGGCGTACATGGCAAAGTCAAGGGACCTCCCACCAACTTCCCTTCAATTCTCTCCTTTCATCCGATACAAGATACATTATTCGGAACCGGTGAAAAGGGCACTGCACCGTGTCTCGCCCAAGTCGGCCGAGGTTGCCGCCGACGGCCCGTTGCTATTCCTCCGACCGCCGTACTTGGTTCTGGCCATGTAGGTTGCGATGCAGGGGTCGCGGCCGAGAATACGACGGCGCGATCGGCGCTCGTGCACCCCCAGCCGGCCCTCATCGTAGCAGGTGGTACGGCACTCGGTAGTGCAGATGCGGGCAAACGAGTGCTGTGCGAGGCCGAACTGGTCGCATGTTCCCTGCCGGCCACGACCAAGCATACGAGCACATGCAGTGCGTGGTACGGCCATGATGAATGTCTATACATACTTATACTCCGTACTCGCAATCGCAATCGCATTGTGCCATCCAGTCCCATCCCGTCTCAGTTTTTTGCACAGCATCCTTGCCGTCATCAAACGTCTGCTCACTCAAAACGTCCTCGCCCGTTTCCCTGCGAACACGAACACTGCCAAACATCGTCCGAGCCTGTCCCCTCCCACCGTCGCAGCTGATGGGCCGAGCCGACGCTGAGGCGAGGTAGACGTTCGACGAGCAACGGTTCTTGCAAGCGGCTTCCAGACCGACGTGCTTCCAGACCGACGTGCTTCCAGACCGACGTGCTTCCAGCCCGTTGTGATCGAGACCTGGCTGCCCACTGCTGCCATCAGGTGCACACAGGTGCATACAGGTGCACACAGGTACAGTAATTAATTGCTGCGCGGCGACAAGTACAGGGCACCACAACACTACGGGTGGGTGGCGACCCCCCACCCTTCTTCCGCGCCACTAGCCCCGGCTGTCAAAGTGACCGTTCGGCCGTTGCCACTGGCGGCCACCCATCGCCCCGAGGTACATCAGTGACGGCTCCGCTGCCGAATCCAGCTACTGCAGGTATTACCTCTTAGGCCTCTTGGGTGCTAGACAGGTACCGAGTGCAGGTACCCAGCGCAGGTACCGTACCCCTCCGCGCCTGGATGAGGCTGATGCCATCAGGTCCGTTGGATGGCTGCCCGTCATGTCGCCAGAACCATCGCCGCCGCAGCCGCCTCCTCCAGAGGCTCCACAGCCTCAGCTGGGTGCCAACTTCTTCGGCTTCCCCAACCTCGACCTCGGGGCCCCGGATAGTTTCGATTTCATGACCTTCTTCGACAGCAGCATGCTGGGCTCATTCGACGACGCCGTTTTTGGTATCGGATCCGCCGACGACGTCTCGCCGGAGACTTTCAATCCCACCGCCAGTGCCCGCACCCGCGATCCTGATGCGGCTGCCGTCGTCGCCGGCGGCAACCGTCCGACGGCCGAGGAGTCCATCGCACGGCTCGAGAACCAGTTCAACACGGCGGCCAACAACGTCCCCGGAGCCGGGCCGTTGCCTCCCGGCACCATGTCCCAGATGGCACTTTCCGGCTCCGGCGGCAGCACCTTGACCGAGTTCACCAAGCGGAAGCAGTGGCCCGCCAAGGTCGTCGAGGAGCTCAAGGACTTCCTCCACATCCTCGACGCCAACGGCCGCATCAAGTACGCGTCCCCGAGCGTCCTCTCCGTCGCCGGATACACGGCCGAGGAGATCTTTGACGAGTTCCTCAAGGATCTCATCCACCCCGACGACCAGGGCATCTTCGTCTCCGAGCTCAACGAGTCCATCGCCTCCGGCACTCCGCTGCGAATCTTTTACCGCTTCAAGAAGAAGGATGGCACCTACGCCATATTTGAATCCGTCGGTCACGCCCACATCGCCGACGCCAAGTTTGCGCCCAACCCCGACAACCAGTCACCCTTCTGCCAGTCCGTCTTCATGATGTCCCGCCCGTACCCGACCAAGAACGCCGGCCTCCTGGACTCCTTCCTCGAGCACAAGATCGAAAACGAGCGGCTGCGGCAGCGGATTGCCGAGCTGCGGATGGAGGAGGAGGCCGACGCCGACGAGGAGTCGAGGCAGTGGGCCCAACTCCAAGACGGCCGATCCGACGCAACACCGCCCGAGCCCATGGCCGATGGGTCGTCGAGGAACCCGTTGCATCCCGGCGCCGGCGGCGAGCACGTCGGGAACGAAGGAGAAGAAGACGACGGCGACGGCGACGGCGTGCCGCTGACCCGCGAGAGCCTGGAGGACACCGCCGACGGCACTCGGCTCGACGCGCAGCCGGACGGCACCGCGCGTTACGGCGCTCCATCCCACACCGACACGATAGAGATGCTCACGGGGCTGCGGTACGTCGAGGGCGAGCGCTGCCGGGGCATCACGGCCGGAATGGCCAGCCCGGTCCTCGTCAAGGGTGACGCCGGCATCGAGATATCCCTCGACCGAGACTCTCGAATGGGCGAGAAGAAGAAGAAGAAGCTGAAGACGTCGGAGGAATACGTCTGCACAGATTGCGGTTTGTTTTCATTCGAGACCCTCATTTTCCACCCGTCGGTGACTGACAGCGAGCGTCAGGAACTCTCGACTCCCCCGAATGGAGAAAGGGACCGAGCGGACCAAAGACGCTCTGCAACGCTTGCGGCTTGCGATGGGCCAAGAAGGAAAAGAAAAAAGGCAACTTCAACGGCTCCTCTCAGCTGGCCGATCAAGCAACTACTTGATCGATTTCTCCATTCGTTGCATTCCGATTCGACACTGAAAGGGTACGGATGAAAAGAGAAAAACGAGCATCGGCCAAGCGACGTCGCCGAGCCATCGCCGTGATGCCCCCTCTTGACGCCGTTCAAGCTCGGGGCTGTCGAGTCCATGGGACGCCTGCCGTGTCCCTTGGCACCTGAAGCTCGTCTCTCGGCTCGGTGAGCAACTCGAGGCGGAGATGATTTGAAGTCCGACAGTGTCCATGACGTTGTTTGACCAGCATTTGCGCAAGGAAGCGAACATGAGACGACGCATTCTCCGATGGAGGTCTTGTATATACCACAAACTATGACGAAGCAGTACGGCCACGACAAGTAAGTATTATCCATTTATTCTTCACCATGCATTCGTCTGTCGGTCCATTACGAGATGTGCGACTCGGTTCTGGTTGCCACGGCGTTCATGCCTTGCTTTGCGCTCGCAGGCGCGTCGTAGCGGGACCAAACGAAGACGAGCACGGTATGCTGTGCGCGAATGAATCGCCGACCCTGTAATTATTGCGAGTAGTTTCAAGGACTTGACGATCCATCTTGGCGAGGTGCTTGTACGAGGAGGGGTTCCTTGCCTGGAGCAACCCCGCATGGTGCGCGTCACCGGCTCTGACAAGTTTGCTCGCAAGTACGGAGTACAGTACATGGCATTCGGAGGGGGCTGGCACATGGCACCACTTGCGTCCATTTTTACTTTTGCACCGACATCCTGCCTGCATCGACAGTTTCGCCGATATTCCTCGGCTATTCTTTTCCGCTGCTGCTCCCTCTACCGCGTCTTCGTCATCATCTTCTCGCATCAGCTTTGCACCCAAACACGTTCTACCTCGGCTCAACCATTCCGTCAAAATGGACAAGCTATTCAACGCGGGCAAGGAGTTCCTCGAGAGCCAGAACCAGCGTCAGGACCAGCGAGGTCGGTATTCGGCCCAGGGCGTGATGACGGGAGGCCGCTTTTGCTGACCTGCCGGCTCGTCGGCAAGGGGACAACGATGAGGAATTTCGCAACGCCCACGACGAAGCCTCCAGGCTCGCTGGCTCGTCCGGCAACAGCGCCATGTTCTCGCAGATCATGGGCGCCATCGGCCAAAAAAAGGGCCAGATCGCCAACGAAGATCTCGACGAGGAGGACGCCATCAGCAAGTACAAGCATGCTTACCAGAACGACGGGCGCGGCGACGAGACCACGCTCGGCGTCGCCGCCGCCATGCAGGCCCTTAAAAAGTTCAACCAGGGGGAGGGTAGCGGCAGTAGCGGCGCCAGCCAGAGCCAAGGCTCCTTCGTGGCCATCGCCATGTCCGAGGCCAGCAAGGTGCGCGTCCTCTTCTGGCCTAACCTGCCCGACATGTGCAAAAATTCCCAAAGGCTGACCCCGAGCTTGCGGACAGCTCTTCGACAGCAAGGCCGCCGACGGCAAGATCGCCGACGGCGCGAGCAAGGAGTCCACCGTCCAAAAGGCCGGCGAGATGGCCATGAAGATGTATTTCAAGTCACAGGGCCAGCAGCAGGGAGGCTTGATGGGTCTCGCTTCCAAATTCATGTAACGTTCGTACCCATCCGTCGACAGATGAACTCGTCTGGGCACCGCCGTGACGAGCATGCATTGATTGTATTTTGCCAATGTTGAGAAACAATTGTACCATCATCATGAGAGCCCAGGCATGAACGTGGAGCTCGCATCATCTGAACGCACGCTCCTCCTACTTGTCTTTTTTCTCCTGCGTCGCCAACGCCGGGACGTCGAGCCACGAGTCCGGCCTCCGGCGACCGTCGGGGTACACGGTATGCAGATACTCTTCCGTCTCGCCGGCCCAGCTGAGCAGCTGCTCCTCGGCGCCCCACTCGGCCGTGGCCATGAGGGAAACGCATAGCTTGCCCTCGCCCTGCAGAGGGTCGACGTAGCCGACGGGTGCCGACAGCGACGGCGTCCCCGTCATGTTGGAAAGGAAGATGTACATCATGTTGCGGAAGGTCGTGTTGGCGTCGCTCAGCCCGTACGACTCGTCGCCGGGCGTCCGCGGCCAGCCGATGAGGGGCGTCGTCGGCGTCATGATCAGCAGGCCCGGGTATTTCTGGAAGAGGTAGGCGAGGTGCTGCATGAGCAGGGTGCGCAGCGAGTTGTACTTGAGGAAGTCGACGGCCGGCGTCTGCTTGCCGACCGAGAGGAGCACCTTGTTCGCCGGGCCGACGAGGGAGAGCCAGTTGGCCGGGTTCGGCGTGCGACGCCTCGCCGACTCGGTCAGCTCGACGACGCAGACGGAGCCGTGAGCGAGCTGGGCCTCGGGCAGGTAGGGGATGGAGATGTCGACGACGTCATAGCCGCGCTTCTCGGCGAACCAGTCGACGGCCCGGTTGCATGCCTCGGCCACCTTGGGGTCGGCCTGCTTCCACCAATCCCGAAAGACGCCCATGACCTTGTTCGCCGAGGGTGCCGGCGGAATCGACAGCGCGAAGAGGCTCTGGGTCGGGCAGTCGGGGTCGGGCTGGGACATGACGCGGTAGGCGATGGTGAGGTCGGCGACGGTGGCGGCGATGGGGCCGGTGACGCACATGGTGCTGTTCATGGCAATGGTGCGGTGCTGGCTCGTCTTGAGACCGTAGATGCCGTTGAAGTTGGCGGGGATGCGGATGGAGCCGCCGGCGTCGGTGCCGACGGTGATGGGGATGAGGCCGGCGGAAACGGCCGAGGCCGGACCGGAGGAGGAGCCGCCGGGGTAGTAGGCGTTGTTGAGGTGGTTCGTCGGCGTGCCCTGGTACACCTGGCGACGTCTGTCAGCGACGGCAGTTGGCATCATCCGTCGAAACGTACATTCAGGCCGTTGGTGTCCGATCCCATCTCGTGCATGCGCAGCTTTCCGATGACGACGGCGCCGGCGTCCTGCAGCGTCTTCACCGGCCAGGCCGACTCCTCCTGCTCCTTGAACCACGGGATCGAGGGGTTGTACTGGAGGCCAAAGTGATTGACGTAGCCCTCGACATCGACGTCGTCCTTGACGCCGACGGGCACGCCGTCGAGCACGCCGAGGTGCTTGCCTGCGGCGTAGCGCTCCGTCGATGCCCTGGCGGCTTTGAGGGCCAGATGGTCCTTGCCGTGCGAGTCGGCCCACGCGTCCTCGTACTTGCCCGGCTTCTCCTTGTTCGCCTTGGTCAGGGGCAGCAGGACCTCGGCGACCTGCAGGGGCGTGACCCGACCGGACTTGTACATTTCGTGGTAGTCGCTGGCCGTGTAGTAGCGGCCCTTTGCATCGGCGTGCTTGGACTCGAGCAGCTCCGGCCCAAAGGCCAGCATCGGTCCGGTGGCACCGAGCGGCGTCACGACGGGTTGGAAGGTGTAGGTGACGTCGTCGAGCACGGCCATGTCCTTGATGGAGCCGAAGCCGGCATTTTTCCAGAAGAAACGCTGGAGGGTTCCGGACCAGGAGACGCTGCAGGAGGGCAAGGCCGCCGGTTAGGCTTCCGTTCTCGCAAACGACCGGACGCGGGCTTCACGTACAGCTGGGAGGCGGCGACGAGGGGAAGCCCTCTGAGGACGGGGTTATGATTCGGAATGGGCGCATACGGCACATCCGGGCCCTCGATCGGCTCGGGGTAGTGAGCGAAGCCAGACGGTGAGGCCATGGTGATCCGTCGAGGATGAGTTGGTGCGCCGTGTCTGGAGGCGAGGTACGCAAATATCAGCTTGAGGGTGGGTGTGCGTTCACTGACGGAAATGACCACGGGCACGATGAGCGGGCAAAAAAAGGGCAAGCCAACGAAGGAGGTTGGATGGTGGGTAGACTTTGTGTCCGCCTCACGAGCAGCCTCGGCTCAGACAAGGAACAGTGGTCACTCACTACAGTACTACTAGGTAAGGTTCCTACTAAGTAAGGTACCGTAGCCAGCCAGGTATCGGTGGTGGTATTTGGAACTGTGGTTGACAGCTTCAGTGGTGTACATGTACTTGTACCTGAAGGTGGCATGGCATGCGGTGTGGCACAATGTGCGTGTACATTGTGCTTTGCGTGACGCTGCTAGTGGAAATGGAGTTTGTTCTCTATAGCTGGCTCACTAGCGCCAAACTCCGAGGAACGATGGCCTGGTTCATGGTGCAATTTAGTGCAGTGCTCAGTAATAATATAAGTACTAGGTACCTAGTAGGTAGGTAGTAAGTACTAACTTGCGTTGTGTGTCAGGTACTACATGACGTTAAGTACCTGTATTAATTACATGCTGGAGAGTCGACTGTACTGTATTATTACTTACTGTACGGAGAAGGTTTATTGCAACGAGTTGTGAAGTAGCAAGTACATCATGCGAATGCATCCGTCTGCTACATGCATGCATCACATACACCTACGAGCAGGCAAATGAATGTACACTGCCACAGATTTCATCTTGCCAAATTCCGTTGCAGAATTCGAGTGCTCGGGTTTCGTCGCATCGTCTCCCTTTTGCAGGTGCAGTACAATTATTACGAGTAGGTGCCGAGTACGGAGTTCATGTTGTAGTTACTGTACCACTTGTCGAAAAGACGGTATCGCCGTGAACGCTGATTATGGTTTGGCCTTCGATGTCTTGCCCAAAATTACACAAAAGGCGTCAGCATCGACCAACGACGTTGGACTAGACCTTTTTCGACACTGGCAGGGAACTGACAAGTTGAGTGTACAGAGTATTAATTTACATATACTGTACAGTAATACTTGTGTGTGCAGGGGTATTACTACAGGGTATTCCATACTGTACCACCACCTGGGGACAAAGAAGGAATATGTCAACGTCGGCCGAGTCTTGTGACACGTTGAAGCATTCCAACGCAATAGGGCACGGTCGTGAACATGACAGTTTCAAGAACGGTGGGCCGTGCCCGACGATACGAGCACATTCCTCCCGATTTTCTTCTCGTCGCAGTCTTCTTGGATTGAAACACTGGCATGCGCTTGGCATGTACGTCATGTCTTCTCGGACGTCGGCTTGCTGCACCGAGTCGATGATGATTTGCACGTCGCCGAATGAGCACACGCGGATGCAAAAGTCGGGGTACAACAACAAGCACGAGTGCTGCATTGGAATACGGAGTACAGCGCCTTCCCGTTCCCCGGAAGGGCCAGCCTAGGCTGTACACCTATTGCCCACAACTCCCTCCTTGGACCGTATAGTACTCTAGGTCCATGCGAATAGATGCGGGTGCATGTTCAGGTTCTGCACATGTATTACGGAGTATGGAATACTTTTTTAGTAGGCGAGTTCGTAGGGTCCTGTTCATGTCCTCCGTGCTCCGTATACTGCATGTAAGTATATCATCATGAACACGAGCTAGTAGAATGAATTCGTCATACTCCGTACTCTACGCCATGCTCCGTACTCCGCACTCTATTTACTTTGTAATACCTGGTAATTACAGATGATTTCCTACCCTCATCGAGCACAGTAACGCGACCCCAGCAACAGTCACCGATCCGGCCCGATGGTGCAGCTTCCTCGTATTGATCATTTCGTTGACGTTACACGGCAGACACACAACTTATCACGGGCATTCAGAGTGACATGAACAGCAGGGGCAGATGCGCAGCCGGCATACTTTTTCATACTTACATGCAAAGGTACAGGTACAAGTGTTCGCAAGCAATATTACCACAACACGCCCAATGTTGCGTCTGCTCTCTACGCTCGCTCTTGGATCATGCTTGATCGCAACCATACACTTTCCGAGGTATTGATAAGTGTATATTACTTGTAAGTAGGTACTGCAGGTGTACACTTTGGCACGTCGTCGCATCCTGGTATAGAGATTGCGAGCATTCAAAGCCAAGCCAGGGACGTCCAGGGAAAAATTCGGTGAAAATCGGCACTGTGCGAAACGGACACGGCTTGGCAATTGCACTACCCTCTCGCCCCTTGCCTACCGACGAGGCGAAGAGATGGCGAAATGGAGTAGAGAGACGCCCAGCATGGAGGAACGACGCGAGCGTAGGTGTACGCGCCGCGACCGCCCAGACCCATCTGTAGGACGCTTTGGCGAGTCTGAGGCTGTTGTCGGCTTCGATGCAGTTGGACCTTCGGATGAATACCAGATGCCTGTCGTCATGGCAGTGGACATGGTCGGTTTCTGTCAGCGGTTTTAAATATGGAACACCCAAGTGGATGGGCAAGCCTCGCTGACCAGCAAGCCGAAGTACATGTACTTAAGTACTTACTATACGGATATGGAGCACATGTACTAATACTGGTGTATTTGTGCTCCGTGCTCCGTACACTTACTCGTCGTCCCTACAACGGATGGTACTTAGGTACCTGCTCGTGGCACGGAGTACTTTGGAAGAAAAACACCAGCAGGATAGCAATGGCACGCACATGCTGTACGAGTTGGTAATGCTGAGATGGAGAGCACACGAAGCACCAAGGCAACAGTAATTGGTCGACTCTTCTGTGCTCATGCAGAATTTCCTTCGCGCTGCCGCATCCCCTGGGAGAGCGCCTTCGGGTTGGTTAGTGCCCAAGACTAGCCAAAGCTTACCACGTTGTACCTGTAACTCGCCAGCCGAGCCATGCTACGTTGTATGCACATACAGTACTTACATGTACCTGGTGGCCAAATCGCAGCACTAAATTACAGGCTGTAGGCGCGGGAGAGCGCCTGGTGCCTTCCAGCCTCCAGAGGGGGCTCGGCAGCCTTCCGACTCAACGCACGCCTCCCTTTCCTCCCTCGCCCCACCAGCCCTTCGATCCAATGGTGTTTCACATTCATCCAACTGGCGGTCTGCCGCAAGTCCCCGACAAAATCCTCCTCCCCTCGCCTCTGCGGAAACACCGACGCCTCTCTCTCGATCCATGCTTGATCCGTCTCCCAACCCGATCCGCCCACCGCACCACCTCAACCGCCATCAACGCGTCCGCTTTATTCCAGCCTCGTCGGGCTTGTCTGCCAGCG
Organism: Drechmeria coniospora; assembly: GCF_001625195.1. Taxonomy (NCBI): domain Eukaryota; kingdom Fungi; phylum Ascomycota; class Sordariomycetes; order Hypocreales; family Ophiocordycipitaceae; genus Drechmeria; species Drechmeria coniospora. The sequence continues at coordinate 9,181,767 of NC_054389.1, read as the reverse complement.
GCCTCGAATCCTCCCTTTCGCCCTCGATTTCACCTTCGTTTTCGCCATCCTTTTCGCCACAGCCGTCTGCACTGCCGTCCCATCTCGTCGGCCTCGTCGACCCGAACCGTTGCTGACCTCGTCGCCTGCCATCCCGTCGCCTCGAACCGGCCGAAGCCTCTCGTTTGCCTGCCTCGTGCCGCCTGAGCGCTCATCCTCTCCATTTCATAACACCGCCGCCGCCGCCGCCACCTGCGCTTGTTCGCCGGGGGGGAGAGCGCGAAAACAAAAAGAGTTCCCTCGCGTCCGTGGGCTCCCGGTTGGAGTCGCCCCAGTTGCCCGCCCTGGCTACCAGGTTAGAATCTCGCAAGTCTTTGCTGAGTGCAGATCCGGGCTTCTCACAGTTCAACGCACCGTCCAGCCCAGCGTACGGCCATCATGGCGGCGAATACGGCCAAGACTACGGCCAGGCGTACGGCCAACCGTCGACGCCCTCTCCGCAACCCGTCTACCAGCAGCCCTCGTACGCGGAGAATGCCAATCTGAACAGCGGCTTTCACGACGGCTACGCGAACCGACAAGGCCTCCCCACTTCCGCCCCCGCCCGCAGCGTTCATCGCGACAGGTTGGCCTTTCTCAAGACCAAGTGGTCGGCCACCTTCATGGGCGTCACCACTCTCCAGGCCATCATCTGCCTCTCGTTCGAGTCGTACGTCTCATCGGAACCCCCTCCCCTTGGCCCTTGGCCCGAGTTCTTTGCCCCAGCCGACTGACCATCCATCAGGTACGTTTTTGCCAGGTTTCAGACGAGCCTCGGCCCCTATCAAAACGTCGACAGGGTCCAGTCGCAGTACAAGACCATCCCGACCTTCCTCACCCTCTTCATCTTCGGCTTCTTGTACGAGCTCGTCGTCGTCTGGGACGCGCTGCGGATGAAGAACACGATTCAGGTCATCGGCGTCTGCATCGCGAACCTCGCCCTCCTCGTCTACACCATCATTCAGGTCGACCAGATTCAGACTGCCATCACGATCCTCGCCGAGTACAACGCTCTCGCCCCTGGCATCACCGGCCCCGACCTCTGGAGCGATGTCAAGGCCTTCCTCATCGCCATACCGGCCATCATCGCCCTCACTACCGTGTGCATGGTCTTCATCGCCTGGAAGCTCTATCAAGAGTTCGCCTGGGATATCCTCAAAAACATCGGGGCCGACTACCGCATGAAGAAGCGCTTTCTCCACTACCAGGTATCGTAACATGGCCACTCCCTAGCAATCATCCACGACACCACTGACTTCGTACGCGATGGCAGATCTACATCGCCCTCCTCAAGTTCGATTTCTTCTTCTTTCTCGGTTTCATCATTCAATTCGTCGTCGTCGTCGCCCAAAAGTCCGACCCCGAATTCGCCCTGACGATTGCCACGATTCCCATCACCATCGGTATCCTCCTAGCCGCCGCATACTTCACTCGCAAGGAGAACAAGCTGGGCATGGTTGTCACCATCATCCTCTACCTCGGAGCCCTGTCGTACTTCATCTTCAAGCTTGTTCGCATCTACCAGCCTGCCCACCGGGCATCCTACGAGGCCGTGCGCAAGTCCCTCACCGCCTTTGCCGTCATCACCATCCTTCTAATCATTCTCACCATCGCCAATGCCATCGTTTGCCTCCAGAACTTTGACAAGGGCCTGAAGGCACACCTGCAACATTCTCGAAGGGTGGAGGAGAAGCCCGACACCCACTCCATCAGCTTGCACGACGTGAAGCCCCAGCTCCCGAGCCGGATGACCATCGATTAAAATGGATCTCCATTGAATCTCGCAGTCGCATTTCTGGCACATCTGCAAATGTACAAAGATACGAATTTTACGAGGAGAAAACTCAATTGATTCCCACAAGGACTGTTGTTGTTTGGTGCGCCTTGTCGACAGCGCTGGTTCGCAGTACTGGCCGCCCAACAACAGTTTCCGCCTTGCATTTTTTTAACCCCCAGCTCGCGGTGGAGCTGTTTCCGGATGATGGTTCGTGCTACGGCAGCATAGGTCTGCGGTTGCGGTCCCGTCACCTTTACTTTCGTTCCATACATGCGGGTATGGAACTAATGTCGAAACTCGCACGTGTTTGCCCCCATGAGCGGACAGCGTGCGGGAGTGATGGTGGATGCACTGTAGGTGGATTCAGCTGCGTCGAGGAGAGGCTTACAAAGTAGTGTACGTCAGCCATTTGCTAGGGCTTGACGCTTGAATGACCCTCGTCTCGGGGATGTTGGAAAACGTGTCTAGGAATTCGGGACTATACTTTGCTTCCCATTTCCTTAGGTGTAGATTTCGCTCCCTTGAATGAGAATCAAACAGCATTCGTGCTCACTTATGCCTACTTTTGTTGTCCTTCTGCGTCGCATGACTACAGCAGTGGTTGTGCTCGGACATGCAGCCCTCCCTTGTACAAGCAGTTGCGACTTGAGACCAAGTCGATGGTAAGTGTTCGACCCAAGTCACGATTCACGTACGGATTACGGAGTGCAGGCCGTGCTGTCCACCCATAGCTCCACGTTCAAGAGAATACTTCCCAAGTCAGGCGTGAAAATGTGTCGAAATAATTCCGCTGTTGCCTACAATCCAAGCCGAGCACGTTGCTTGGCGTCGCTGAGACTTCACCATGGCCCCTAAGCACCTCGCGCTCCAGCAAATGCGAGCTGCTGAAAATGCGAGCTCGATAAAACAAGTATGTAATACACAGTGTACTTGACACACAAGGGAGGGGATATGTTCTCGTGAGAGACCAGGCGCGCTGCTCAGAGGGTTATCATCGTGGCATCCCGCAAATGTCCCTCGGTCGGACAATAAGGACATTTGTAGCGAGAGCCTTTCGCTATTCTGTGCAGGCTGTCGCGGCAGATGACGTGTCCGCACGGGAGCATCATGGCAGGATTCGACTCGGTTGTCTGCTCCTTGCTGACGGGACATACGAAGATGGGGTGGTATATCATGGATTCCGGAAGGGGCGTCTCAAACGCGAGCTCATTCTCCGTCGTCCACTCCGTCTTCTTCTCCTTCATGTAGGTCGTGTATTTTATTAGGCGCGGTAACGCGATAGATCCTGCCGTGACAGCCACGTACAGCGGCGATTCGGCGGCTAGGCCGAGCAGCGAGCAGAATTCACGGGTGAAGGATGTGGCGACGTCTTCGAACGCCGAGTTGATTTCGAAGATGTGCCGGTAGGGTGACGATTCGATGTTGGGGGCAAATAGCATTGCGCAGATGAGTTGCTGAATCTCCTTTAGGTGCCGTCTCTGAAAAGGGGCAAAGTGCTTCTGGGCATACGCCAGCGCGCCAAGCTTCCCGTTGCTGCTGTCGTCTGGCAGGCCGTTCTGAGCATGACCCTTGAAGAGCCATATGTACTGCAGCTTGCACAGTTCAAACTCGAGGTTGCTTCCCTTACCTTCCAGCCTGCCGTTGTTGAGCCGAGCCCATCGTATTGCCGGAGTGAGGTTTCGCTGCTTCAGTTCCGCCAGGATGCTGTACATTTCAGAAAACTTGTCCTGCAAGTCTTCGGAATGCAGGCTTTGCATTTCGGCATCGCCTTCGTCGTCCTTGGTCATGCTGTTGTCGCCATCTTCGTCCCTTCGTTGCAGGAGTTGGGACATGGTCGCTGTTTCCTTCTGCTCCCGCTGTTGCTGCTCCTCTCGTAGAAATGTAGAGGCGACTGAGAATTGGCCCTCGCGTAGGAGATGCATGGCCAGGGCCCGGTTTATGAGTGCTGGATGATCCGCCATCGCGTCCGTCTCCATGGGGAGGTCTCGCTGTGGGAGAGCCTGCTAGAGTCAGCGTCGTCGTCACCACCAGATGCCTTTGGTCAGAATCACGGACCTTGTCGAGTGCTTTGCCAAAGGCCTTCTGGGCCTTGGTGACCTCCTTCAGATCATTGTTTATGGCTTCCAACTGAGCCTTGACGGGATTCTGAAGCGTCGTCATCGCCATGCCGATCTTGTGGGCGTCGTCATCTTTCAACGGTTAGTGACGGTGCTGAAGACTCAACCATGATGGGGTTAGCGTACCAGCAGCGACTTGATCCCGCGCAGCCATCAGGAGGCCTATGATCTTGTCCACATCTCCGATCGCCGCCGTGAGATTCGATCTTCGAACACGGGCCAGCTCGTTAAGAAGCGGCGGGAATGGCGAGTCTTCAGCCCCAGCCATGGCAGTGGCACATACGAGCGACCTAGGCGAGGTCACACAAAACAAACGATTGATATTTTCCTATAGATTCGCGTTAAGTCATTGGTTTAGAACAGTAATCTCTGGGTATATCGGGTCGGCATCGAGCGACAGGGCAAATGGTTCGAGGTAGGGGGCGGAAAGACTAGGTCGTCGTCGAAGGAGTCAGAGAGTCGGTGTACTGTATGTAGGTGCTCGGTAGAAGGTATGGGTGGTGACAACCGTTCTCCGCTATCGATAAGTGGCCGCCCATGTGGCTGATATGACTGAATCAAAGCCATACAATTAACCGTATGCGGTGAAATTAGCAGTATGCATGTAAGCAGAACAAGCACTGCCGCAAACTGTACTTACTCAAGTATACCTAGTACGCAGGACCACTGCACCTACAATACTTGAGCAACAGAGCAAACGCTACCTGTACTCCGTACTGAACATGTACTGTAAGTAATACAGAGAATCCGCAACGACCAGGTACCTACTGTAGTACACTTGTACGTGGGTGCAGTGTCGGCCACGTACCTACAAGTAGTACTCCGTACTGTACTTACAGCACTTCGGTTAATTACCGTACTTAATACCAAGTACTTAGTAATGCTTGTACCCCGTACGGTACTGTAAGTACAGTACAAGGAAGTACAGTAGTCCCAAAGCCCCGCTTCATAAACGGACCCGATATACGATATCCTCGTTGCTCAACGCGACACCCCGCTATCGGCTCTCCTTCATCATTGTGCCACATCCTCTTGCATCACATGCCCTCTCCGCCACCCTGCGCGCGTGTGAAATGACCAAGGCGCCTGTAACCGGCGTGCCATTCACACAGCGCATATAATCACGGCCGTGACGAGCTCCTTTGGGTGGCTGCCATTGTTGCTGAATCCCAAGGATGCTCGTCGCCTAGCTTATCCGCGACTGCCGCACCGGCAGACGACACTACATCACCCATGAGTCTCATGCCTCCCCTGTCCCAGGAAGGCAGACTTCGTCGAGAGGATGAGCCTCTCCTTTATCGCAAGGGATCCGCCCAGCCCTCATTGAGGCCGGCTCCCGCGGATGGGACGTCGACACATCTGGAAAGGCCGGTGAATGATCGCGTGGTCTCGTCATCGCCTGGCCCTGCCATCACATGGCGGAACATTGTCTTACCCGACCCAGTTGCCTTCAGGTGCGGTTTTTCGGGCGCGCATTTCAGGCGGAAGGTATGCTGACGCTGGTGGCATAGGTTCCTCGAGGACGATCCACATGTTGCGGTCCTCGAGCGTCGAAGCGTCCTTCGAGGATTCGAATTGTACATCGTCGAACAATGGGCTTGCTCCAGGCAATCTCCTACCCTTGTCATCGCAACCTACACCGGAGATGAGGCCCATTCCATCATCGTCGGAGTCCTGGCTGTTCCTGAGGATGAGGACCTCTGGTCTCCAAGGCTACGAGTCTACTTCAAGGCTGCGCACCAACACCACGCCCGGCCGAAGGAGACGCATCTCGGAGAGCTACTGGTTGCAAATCTGAGCAGCTTCCCCTCTGCCCTTACCGTCATCCCCGTTCCCGATGGAGACGTGCGAAAGCATCGGCAGTTGTTCATCATCAACGAGAACCTGAAACGCCTGTCCTGCTCTGGCCGCTCTGGCTTGGCCCTCGTGGACCCCACGGAGGCGACTCAGGCCAAGTTCCAGCAGCTGTATAAAACTAGCGACAGGATTTCGTTCCATCAATCTGTTGTGGAGCTTATCAAATTGTGTCAGGTCGCCCTTTACATGTTTGAGAAGCTAGGTCATGAGTACATAGACGGGCTTCTATGTGACGTGACTGAGACCGCGATTGGAAATTGGTGGACCGAGGTCGGCGCGGAGCATTACAACTTCGAGCCCACAGATGGTATACTAGGACCATCAACCGTGGCTGCCCTGCTGGGGATGCTCATGGGGGCACGAAATCGACTTCATTGGTATGGGGCCCCAGTCTCCAAAGACGTTTTCGACATAGAATGCACCAAGCGAGGAGTGGCCTACTTTCAGAAGCAGCAGAAGCTTGAAAAGACTCGACGTTTGGATCGCCAGACGCTCTTCAGGCTCCATACGGCAACAGCCAAGGCAGCGGCGGGGGACGGTTGGCGCGTGCAGAAAGCCGTCAAGTCTACCGTGACCGAAATAGGCGGCAGGCGAGGCGAGATGGTCATGGACATGGTCTCCGGCAAGGACAAAGGTGGCCTTGCTGATATTGAGACGTTGGACATTGACCGGTTTGCCAGTCTAGCCTATGGCGAACGGCCAAAGTGGTTGTGGCATGGAAAGCCTCGTCGATCATGGACAGCGGACCGCTCCGACCACGGTCAAGAGGACCTGGGACCCGTCGCCCCCGAGATTGCACAGTTGCTTTCTCCGGAAGAGGAGTCGGAGGTGAGGAAAGATGAAACCGCTCCTGTCTATTCGTCGTTTCCGCCAGGTTCAGCGACCAACGTTGCGGCAGACGGCCCTGGCGATCGCGATGCTCTTAAAAGGGCCGTCTTCAAGAGCGTGGCTGGGAAGATGAGCGATGCGCGTTCAGGCCTGGGTCGCATCAAGGATGCCGTTGGTGGCGGGAGGCGAGGTCATGCCAGTCGCCAAACCGTGTCCACCAAGGAAGACTTTGCTGCGGAGAACGGGTTTGCGAGCCACATCCCGCCCGGCGCATCACAACATTCCGGCATGGCTTCTCCGCCTGCAGCTCTTGGAAGGACGTTCACGTGGAAAAACAAACCGGAAGAATACCTGACTGCCATCCGACGAGGGGACTTGGATCTATCCCAGGGGCTGTCGGACGACTCTCGCGACGCAGCGGCCGGCGTCTTGGACCCGAGGTCGGGAAAGCGGCGGCCGATTGATGACAGCATAGCATTGTCGGACCAGGAGAACACGCTGGAACAGGTTGGTTCCGAAGCCAGCAAGAATGCGGTGCCCGAAGTACCCGCGGTGGATGACAAGGACGTGCAAGACGCTCGACTCCAGGAAGAGGGCATGTCGGAGGCGAAGCCAAGCATGCTGTCGAGGAGGCGCAGCTGCGGCGTCCTTGACATTGCGCACAAGCACATCAGCAACGAGAATCGGTGGGGACGTCGAATGTCGTTTGGCGATGCTGAGCAAGCTGTCCTTGGATGGGATGAAATTGTCGACATTATGGACACGACGGGCGGGGTTGGATGCTTCGCGGCTCGTGCGGAAGAGGCGGCACATCTCGCTCGGCTCATCGATGATATTGTGCATGGGGTAGGGCCATGGGTGGAGGAGAAGCTCAAGAACGTGGAGGCGCTGAACGAAAGGTATGAGAAGGACAAGACGGAGCTCAAGGGCGTCTACCAGCAACTCAGCGAGGCGTGTCGAAAAGTGCGATACAACTCAGACGAGCTTCTTGCCATGGAGCGGGTCAGCCTCACGGAAAGCGTCCGAGAAATCGAGTTGCTCGTGGCGCGACTCGACTACGAGATTGACAGCCTCGTGCAAAAGGTCAACGATGTCGAGGACGGCATTCAAAACTTTGAGCGGCAGGTGGAGGACGTTGAAAAGCGCGCCGTGGAACTGAAAACGCTGCTCGAGACGGAAAGCTGGCTGCACTGGTTGGTCAGGTCAGTGACGGGCATAGGCACGGGACCCCAGATCACGCGTTCGGTAGAGTAGCGGTTGACGGGGAAAGGCTTGATAAAATGCGCATCTCACGCGGAGTTGCCGTGGTTCATCTCATCGAGATCGTTCGTCGCCTCAAGACAGCAGTGCATAAACGAGACAGCCCGGATCTCGAGCAAGGATGATTGATGAGCTCCAGGAGAGATGCGTCTCTTCGTCATGGTGTAGTCGATCCGCTACGTATTTTATACAATTCATGGTCCCCGTACTCTTGCTCCATCCTAGCAAGGCTGCATCCTCTATACTCGTACACTGTTTTGTGCCTGCCCGATGCCTTCCAAGTCCCTTTCCTGACTTGATCGGATATTTACCCATTGCTCCGTATCACCTACTAGCTATCTTTTTGCTGGCGCTAAAACATGCCGCCCCCCTGCTGAGATGAAGCTCCCATGGCTTGGCCCTGCTGCTGCATAATCTCGCTGACCTTCATCGAGGTGTCGAGGAACTTTGCGGTGCAACGGTCGAGGCAGACGGATTCCCCCTTGTTGAGCTCGCCCTCGCGATAGTCGGTCGGGATGCACTTCTTCTGGCACGACTGTTGCAGGCTGCACATCGCCTTTGTCAGCGGCGGGTTTTCACGGGACAAGCCCCAGGATCCGAGAGCCAGGCAGATGTGCTCACCGGTTGTAGGTGTCAGCCATCATGCGCATTTCGCCCTCAACGGCGGCAATCTTTTGCTCCGAGGTGGGCTGCTGGCGGCCCATTCCGAGGAACGACATTTTGGAGGCGACGTTTGAAGCGGGCTTCCGTTGGAGTTGGGAGGGATGGGAGCGCCGAAAGAAAGTCAATCAACTGAGGTTAGAAGAGGATCGGTACGTGATATGCGGGTGGATCGAATTTGTGACGATGATGCTAGTAAATACTCCGTACCTGTCTTTTAACGTTGCTCCTCGACGGGATGGGTTGCAATAAAATTTCCCCGTTTGGGCGTCGGTTGCGGGACGCTTATGTAATTGCTAGTGAGCTTATCGATAGCCGCCAAAAACACGCATACTTAAGTAGTTGTGCAAGTCCGTACGAAGTAAAATAATTACTCAGTACTCCGTACGGAGTACTTGTTGGATTTGAGTTAAATCTACTACTCAAGACTCTTGGATGCCATTCGAACATGCTGTACATGCACCTCTATCTGCAACCGTGTTCTATTATCTCGTACCGTTGATGCCTTTAAGCAGTCAAGGCAACGGTTCCCCGACACGCTCCATTCAGAAGCTGGACCAATTGCCGACAACACACTGCACTTGTACGTCATGATATGCATGTAAGTACTTGTACGGAGTATCACTGTAGGTACTGTACAATACAGTACATGTCCTGCGATGGAGGGATGATCGATGGCTGGGCTACCCTCTGCAGCCATTCATTTATAAGGAATGATGTGCTTGCTGTACATGCATGTACAGTACTCCGTATTCCGTGTACATGTAATTACTCCGTACTGTATTGTAGGTAGTTTTACTCCGTAACGTTCACTAGCACATGGACTCCGTCCACGTAGTACTTAGTCCTGTTTGTACTGAGTACATGTATGTAATTGTTTGCTCAAACAGACGGGTTATGCATGATCCTATTATTTTGCTTTTTGCCGTCCCTGTCGATGTTGTTTATTGGCCAATGCGCAGCGCAGGGGAATGAACATCGGCGGTCTTCGGGATGGAAGTACAATCAAGCTGTTTCAAAATGACTCGGGTTGGCCGCCACCACCCTTCCGCTATCCGTCCAGCTCTCAAAGGAGCTTGGCTGACTCTAGATGTGTCAATTTTTCGCCGCTCTGGGATGCCGGTGATGGAAAGGCGAATTTTGATGGAGGATCGGAGTTGCCGTCCTGGTATTGTCCTGCCTGTCCTATTTGGGTTCGGCCCAGTTGTACGGAGCACATACTTAGGTGTAAAGTATACTTAAGAAGTGAGAGTTACGAAGGAGTATGTACCTGCTCGACTGACTGGCAAACCAATGACGTGATGTAAGTACTGTACTGTACAAAGACCGTACTTAAGTACTTGCACCTACAATTACTGCAAGTACGGAGTACACGAGTTGACTTGTACTTCAGTACGAAGTATTCCGTGCTTGGGTCAACAATACAGTGTGAAACTCTGCATAGGCACTGGGCATGATTAAGGTCTCTCGGTGGCTCGATGCTGTTGTCATCACTGGCATGAAGAATGACGCATGGTCATGTTATAACGTAGGCACCCATGCATGTACACTTACATGAACAGAGAGCAAGTCCATCCTAGAGCACGAATACGGGCACGAGGCTATCGTCATAGCTTCCTAGCTTAGGAGAGTGTGATGTCAGCTGGCATGAGCCCTGTCGCAGGCTTTGCTGATCTCATCGAAATGGGGGGAGGGGGTGTCCTCTTTTGGCGATGACGGTGGTGTTGTTGACGAGTAAGCGAGTAAGAACACGTGGTGTACAAGTACGAGGTCGCATTCGAAAATGATGGAGACCTTCGCGACCCACTAACGCGTAAACTTGTACAAAGTTCTGTACTCTGTACACCTAAGTACAGTATACATGCAAGTATGGAGTACGGAGTACTTGCAAGTACAGTAAGTTCTTGTACTCAAAGTACACCTACAACGTGTACTTACAGTACAACTATTACTGGCAAATACAGTACATGTACTCCGTACTGTACGGAGTATTAGTTGTTTGTATGCAAGTACAAGTACTATTTTTAATACGGAACACACATGGGTCGATGCTGGCGCTGGCACATGCAAGTCGAAATGGTGGCCATTGTTGTGCAACTGCACAAGCGAGCGTTGCAAATGGGAAAAGCTGGCCCAGTGTCCCGCACTTGCGTACTTACAGAGTGCCGAGGTGCAATAGGGTACGGAACGCGTACTGTGTGCAAATTTGCGTACTGCACAGGGAACGCATGCTCGCTAGCTCGTTGTGCGACGAAAATACCAATCACTGGTGGGACACACCCTTGCGCCACCACCCGCCCGGTGCCACGCTCTCGCGCCGCTTGGCGATCCACAAGACCCCATCGTCTCAGATGCGCGGTGGCGTCACAAGTACCGTACAGTGTTCGTATCCTGTTGGATACTCTTGCTTCTCATAACGTCGGTAGCGGGTACCGAAAACGCGGTACGCAAGCGGGCCGAAAGACTGGTATAATATACGAGCATCGGTGCATGCACTTGGCTCGCAACCAACACGCACACTGTGCGTGGATGTCCACACCCGCTCGAGTACGCGGGAGGCGATGGCTACTAGGTATTGATATGACTTGTACACTGTATTGTACTTACTGTATGCACGTGCAATACCTGACGTGCTTCTGTACCTGACAGCACAACCACCTCTTGCGGGAACCCATGCCATAGCACTCGATGGTACAGGTCTACTCCGCTCCGTGGTCGTACAGAAGGCGTCCTACTGTTCTTAAGTAAGTACTTGTACTGATAGTAGCCTGCCACTGACCTCCCGAAATGCGGGAACACTAGGTGCTTCCCCCCCCCCCCCCTGCTTCGTGCCAGCGCCGTACCACCAGCACGGTCGTCACCGCACCCATGCTGCACTGTACGGAGTTCGAATACTCCGTACTGTAGACGAATATGCACCTCCAATCCACGTCCTTCACTCAGTTTGTTACCTGCTCATGCACCTATCTACCCATTGCTGTCCACCTCGTCATCCCCCACCCATCTTGTGCTTTTCTTGTCTTTCTCCCTTCATCGTCCCCTTCGTTCGCTCTTTTGTCCTTCATCTCCCTCGCCTCTCGCTCGTCACGCACCTACATGTGTCCTTTCATCGTTCGGTAGATCCTCTGCCGACTTGCCCCGCGCCCCCGACACTGCATCGACGAGCAGTCCCTGCATCATCCTCGTCGCCGATCAATCTGCGATTGTCCGTCACCACCTGGAGCTGGCCTTCAGCTGGCTGCCCGGCAGGGATCGTCGCTGTCCTGCCTCGACCTTGGCGTCTTCGTTGGCCCAGTATCTCGCGACGAAACGCTAATTAGTGACGATTCTTGAATCGTGTTGTTTTCCTTCCTCCTTCCTTCTTGCTCGCTTCTCTGTTTTTGCTCGATAGCATCACGACCACGACAAAGGCCGGCCGCCTTCTTATAGGAAGCAAAGACGCTCACGCGCCCTTGTACGCGAGACGGGCGGAACTTCCCCATTGTTTGTTCCCCGTCACCGATGCCCAGCAGACCAAACTCCCTCATCTCGCGTGTCTCGGGGTTTGTTCCTCTTGGCGGCGGCGCCGATTCGCGAAGCGACATGGATTCCGGCATTCCCCTTTCCACCATCCGAAGCAATGCCTCGACAACCGGTACCCGCAAGCCCGTCTTCGCCACCTCGACGAGCTATGATTCCTCGCCGACGGCCAACGAGAAGGGCGAGTCTCGTCCTCGCCACGCCGGCCGTCGAAAGAGGATGGGAGACGGTCTTGGTCGCGCAGGCACCGGCGACAGTGACATTGTCAGTGTGAATGCTATGGGCAGGATCTATGCCAAGGTCGTTGGCTTTTCCAACATCACCCGCTACATGGTTTACATCATCCCCGTCGGCATTCTCCTCGCCGTTCCCATCGTCGTTCTCGCCCTCACAGATCACAGGCACGACATTCATGTCGGCAGTTTCGAGAGCGTCAACGACGCCAAGACGGTTGTTGTCCCCGGCCCGCCTCTGTTCCAGCTCTTCTTCTGGATCGAAATCGCCTGGATCACCCTCTGGCTCGCCAAGATTGCCTCCGCCTGCCTGCCCAAGATCTTCATGTTCTTTAGTGGCATCGTCAGCAGGGGCGTCCGCAAGTACGCCACCATTCTGACCAACTTGACCATTCCAGTCTCCTTGCTCCTTTGGGCCCTCGCCAGCTGGCTCACCTTCAAGAACCTCTTCCGCCAGGCGAGCTCCGTTGGCATCAACTGGGTCGTCGTCCTCGAGCAGATCCTCGGCGCTTTGTTCGTCTCATCCGGTCTCTTCCTGGCCGAGAAGGCCATCGTCCAGCTGATTAGCGTTTCCTACCATCAACGCTCCTTCTCAAACCGCATCAAGGCCTCGAAACGCGATATTTACCTCATCGGCCTCCTCTTCGAAGCCTCTCGCGCCCTCTTCCCCATGTTCTGCCGCGAGTTCGCCGACGACGACCACATCATCAGCGACAGCATCGAGATGATGCTGCGGAAGAAGGGCGGCAAGAGGACCAACGGCGCGGCGACGCCCATGAAGCTCATCGGCGATGTCGGTCGATTTGGCGACAAGGTCACCTCGGCCTTTGGCAGCATCGCCCACGAGATCACCGGCAAGCAAGTCTTCAATCCCAACTCGGCTCACTCCATCGTCCTCGAGGCGCTCGAGAAGCGCAGCGCCTCTGAGGCGCTCGCCCGCCGTATCTGGATGTCCTTTGTCCTCGAGGGCAAGGATGCCCTGTACGTCGAGGACTTTTACGAGGTCCTCGGCGCTTCCCACAAAGACGAGGCCGAGGAGGCCTTCAACGCCATGGATACGGACATGAACGGAGACATCAGCTTGGACGAGATGGTCCGCCAGGTCGTCGACATGGGCCGCGAGCGCAAGGCAATCAGCGAGGGCATGAAGGACATCGGCCAGGCGCTCCGTGTCTTCGACAAGGTCCTGCTCTTTGTCGTCTTCATGCTTGTCATCTTCGTATTCCGTAAGTCCACCGCCCCTTCCGCCCGCCGTCGTCCGAGTTCGTCGTTGACAGCCGGAACCAGTGGTTTTCTTCAGGAGCAGCTTCGCGACGACCATCGTTAGTGCCGGAACCACATTCCTCTCCTTGTCCTTCGTCTTTGCCGTCACTGCCCAGGAATTCCTCGGCTCTTGCATCTTCCTCTTCGTCAAGCATCCCTTCGACGTAGGCGACAGGGTCGACATCACCAGCACAAAGATGATTGTCGACAGAATCTCTCTCCTGTACACCGTCTTTACCCGCATCGACACCAAGCAGGTTGTCCAGGTGCCCAACATCCAACTCAACAATCTCTGGATCGACAACATATCTCGCAGCAAGGCCATGACGGAAACGATGACGCTCGATGTGTCGTACGACACCACCTTTGATGACATTGAAAATCTCCGCATGGAGATGGAGACGTTTGTCAGGTCTCCGGAAAACTCCCGCGATTTCCAGCCCGACTTCAGCATCAGCGTTGGCGGCATGGGCGACCTGAACAAGCTCACTCTGAACATCAGCATAAAGCACAAGTCCAACTGGCATAACGACGTCGTGCGCGGTACCCGTCGGTCCAAGTTCATGTGCGCCCTCGTCACGGCGCTCCGAAAGGTGCCCATCTACGGGCCCGGCGCTGGCGGCGAGGCGCTCGGCGGTCCCACGAACCCTACTTACTCGGTTGCCGTCACCGACGAATTTGCCTCCGCCGCCCGCGCCGAGGCCCTCCAGGACAAGGAGAAGGCGCGGATGGCCACCCCCAACGGCGGGGACGCAGCAGAGGAGGTCACCCGTGTCGAGAAGCACGCCGGCTCCGACGTCAACACGCCTCCGCCGCCTGCGGAAACCCGGCGCGCTTGGGACATCACCAGCCGTGGAGACGGATACGAGGCCTCGCGGGAAGCGTCCGAGGACAGGCGTCGATCCAGAGACATAGAGTCGGTTCGCACGGCGCTCCTCAAGCGGGCGAGCACGCGTGGCCGTCGAAGGGCCGGCGAGGGGCTGCCGAACATTGCGCAGTCCGAAAGCTACCCCGCCAGCTACCCGCGAAGCACCAACAGCCCGCGGCTGCAGACGTTTGACGAGGAGGCCCAGACCGACATGCCGTCATCCTTTTACAGCCTCAATCGTATTGGGCAGCCGGCTGTTGTCTCGGCGGCTGAGGAAGATGAGCGGGCACTACAGCCGAGCGACTCACAACGCAACCCCAATCGAGGCCCCAGCTTTCGCAGGCCATCGCCCGGCCATCCCAAGTGATCTGCGGCGTGACGAATGACTTGATGGTAATATTTACCTCTACCTTGCGCGCTCGTCAAGCTGCTCATCGAACGCCAACCTGAATCAATTTCTGCCTCGGCATCCTGGGGACGGATTAGTCATATACAAGCAGCACAAGTTATGCGAGCAAAAATCTTCATCGGAAAGTCGACCTGCAATGCAGCGTTTGCGCCGGCCTTGCTTTGGTGAAAGACGGGCAATTTGGCACATGCTCGGAACGACCGCTTTTTTCTTGATGTCGAGGGTTGATTTAACACGCAACATACAACAATATTGATGTCACCTCGCCCGTTATGCGGGTAGGGACTGGATAGTAGCGGTGATGAAGTTCGCTTTTGATCAGCACCGCGAGAGAAAAATAAAAAGTGATTTTTTTATCAAGGTACATGCCATGATGACTCGTACGGTGACGGACCATGATGTGTGACGTGCATTGAACTCGACATCCCATGACACATGGTCACACATCAACAGTCGTCTAGCAGACATGCTCCGGAGGGGCCACAGCTGGGTCTTTGCTTCCAAGGTCCGTTCGGAGCACTCGCCCAAACAGTTCGAGCAAGACCTCGAAGCAAACCTTGGTCACGGCTGGGTCATAGCGGCCCTTGCTCAATTCGTCCCGGATGAAGGCGTGCTGTGCACCAGCAAACTCGTGGAAGCTGAAGACGACGGCGGCGTCACGCAGCTTAGCGCGGATAAGGTCACGGCCGGCGTCGGGGACGTGAGTATCCTGGATGCCGAAAATCATGGCGAGCTCGCCCTTGAGGGAGGGAAATAGATCGAGTGTGTGGGCCGAGCTGGGGGGTGGCGACGGGGACGTGTCGGCGGCTGCGTGGGGGCCGAGGGTGCGGGATTGGATATCGGTGGCGAAGTAGGAGACGCAGGCGGAGATGCGGGTATCGAGCTACGACGTCGTAAGACCTGCACGAGCCGTGTTCGGGGCGGGTTGGGGGAGTGGAAAGGGGGACGTACAGCGGCACGGACGGCGAGGTGGCCGCCGAGACACATGCCTGTGGTGCCGACCCGGCCTGTGCAAGTTTGTAAGGAGAGGAGGTGGTCGATGGTAGCACGCGCGTCTGCGTCATACGACGCCAGTGTCTGGACGACGTCAGAACGTGACGGCTCGATGAGGTGGCCCCGATGGGATGGAGTAGGTCTTTGCTGGTCTGAGGGAGCGCACCTTGTCCTTCTTGAACTGGTTGCCGCGGTCTGTGTCGGCAGCGTCGTACTGGAGGGGCTCGGGACCGACAAAGTCGTGGTAGGAGGACGGCGCGGCGACAATGTACCCATGGCCGGCAATCTGGCGGGCGAAGCGCGCGACGGGACCGGTGACTGGCTTCCACCGTCAGCGTACGTTCTGCACCGGGAATACGGTGGGCATAGAGAAGTGCGGGACGACCTTGATAGATTTCACTGAAGAGACAGACGGCCGGGAAGCGACTACGGTTGGAGTCAGTCAGAGGTTCGAATGGCAAGGTTTGACGGAGAGCCCACGCGTTTGGATACCCGGGGATTACCGGGTGAAAGACGAATATTCCTAGGGGATGAGTGAGCTCGGCGAGGGGATGCGGGATGTTGAGGGTCACGAGAGATTCATACGCATGGTGCTGTCCTTGCCGTTGGCGGACGTGCGGACGTCGATATGCGATTCGTGGATCAGCATTTTGGGCGAGTGAACACAGGGGTTTCTGGATCGGCAGCAGGGGGTGGAGAGTGACGATGAGATAGAAAGCAGTCGTCACACTCGGGATGTCGTTGACGGTGATAACAGGTGAAGCTGGATGAAGCTAAGATGGGGGAGGGGCGGTCAGTGGGAGGTACTTGGTACTTGGGGTACTGAACCTCGGGCGAAAGTCATCACAACAGCATCAAAAGTCAATTGCGTAAAAAGACACTCTTCTCTTCACTCTGAAGTTGTGCCTAGGACCTAGGTAGCTACATTTGTGTTTGTGACGTGCCTCAGCTCTGACTTGTACAAAACGACACCTGTCGATGATGTTCATGGGCCGACGTTTAACGAAGCGAGGCAGGCTATATACAGCACATGTCAACTGCGGTGTAGTACTGCTCAGTAGGTACGGAGTACACGCCCACTGGATACATGCCATATAATCAATGTATTTTTCTGTAGGGCGAGCAAATAAGCGGATGTAAGGTCAGGCTGGATTGCAAAACCTGACCGCATGTCTATGCTTCTGCAATATTCCGTACAGGTGTCCGGTATGGGACGAACACGCATCATTTCCCATCCCAGAGCTGACGGAAAGCAAATTCTGTTTACATGTGTCAGCAAAAATAGTACACGTTCAAGGCGTCTTAATACATCACCGCGTCTGACGAAGTATTGTATCCCGTACGGATGCTCTTAAACATACATGGAGCAGTATGGTTTGGAAGAGCAAGTGTAGCAGAAGGTCGGCGCTTTGCAACCACGACATGGACAGCTAGTAGCAGAGCCCAAATTGATGGAAACAAAGGTGTTGTGCTTACTAGTGCGGAGTACAATATAGTACTACTTACTTAGGTACCTAGTCGTTTAAATGTACGGCGTACGGAGCACACCTACAAGAACTGTAACATGACATGTAAAGCACTGCGCACTCTATAACTACAGAGAACAGCCACTCCGTACTGGGCCGTCGGAGGCGGAGAATCGATCTCCGTTGTCTACGTATACTGCCCAATTCGTCTAGGGTCCGTCCTTTTCTGCTGGTCAATTGCTCCCCTGGGTTAGTTAGGTGGCGTGCCATGAGCATGTGGCTTCTGGACTGCTGAGCAACAGGGAGGGAGAGCTCCAATAGCGAATTAGCGCCGTCATCGAACTCCTCCGCCCACCTGCATGTGCCTGGCCCAAACAAAAGCCCCTTTCCCTTCAGCAAGCTACTGTCGCACCCCCCCCCCCCCCCCCCCCCCCGAACAGCGTCTCCAACATCAGGTCTACTCCTCACTTTCTCCCATCTCCTCCTACGTCAACCCGTCGCTGCATGACGACGCCCTTTCCATCTACCGCATGTTTGCCCGACCCTCAGCTCATCTCTCCCGCACGCAATCATGAACGGCCACTTTTCCGCCGTCGGCAACACGTCGGCGGCCGGCGACAACTACCAGCATGGCGTCCAGGTCATCGACGAAGAAAAGGAGTTCAAGTACATCTACCCAACCCAACCGTCTCCGTCTCCTGGCGCTTGATGATGCTGACATGGATGCTCTTCTGCCCTGCCCCGGCGCAGCCAAAACTTGAACAGCTACCTCCGCGCCACTCACGTCGCCGAGTCGGGGTTCAACTATCATCTCATCTCCGTCTTTGGCTCCCAGTCCACCGGCAAGTCCACCCTGCTTAACAACCTCTTCGGCACCGAATTTTCCGTAATGTCGGAGACGGAGCGTCGCCAGACGACCAAGGGCATCTGGATGTCCAAGAACAAGCGCGGCGAGAGCGCCGGCGCCAAGATGGCCGACAACATCCTCGTCATGGACGTCGAGGGCACCGACGGTCGCGAGCGTGGCGAGGATCAAGACTTTGAGCGAAAGAGCGCCCTGTTCGCCCTTGCCACGAGCGAAGTCCTGCTTGTCAACATCTGGGAGCACCAGGTCGGTCTGTATCAGGGCGCCAACATGGGCTTGCTCAAGACCGTCTTCGAGGTCAACCTGCAGCTCTTCCTCAAGGACAAGCAGTACGTCCCCGCCGCCTCGTCGAGGCGCCGATGGTGAGTGCCACGCTGACTTCCGTCAGATCCACGCCGAGATCCCTCCTCTTCTTCGTCATTCGCGACCATCTGGGAACGACGCCCCTTTCAAACCTGCGAACGACGCTCGTCCAGGACTTGACCAAGATTTGGTCCACCATCTCGAAGCCCCGCGGCCTCGAGAGCGCCAGGATAGAAGACTACTTCGACTTTGCCTTCGCCGCCCTCCCCCACAAGATTCTTCAGGAGGAAAGGTTTAGGAGCGAGGTCCATCAGCTCGGCGCGAGGTTTGCGACCGGCCACAGAGCTGGCAAGGCGGGGGGCCACGGCGACCAAGAGCTCGAAGGCGGCATCTTCCTGCCCGAATATCACCGACGCATCCCCGCCGACGGCTTTTCCGCCTACGCCGAGGGCATCTGGGACCAAATCGTCAACAACAAGGACCTCGACTTGCCGACGCAGCAAGAGCTCCTCGCACAGTTCCGCTGTGACGAAATTGCGCGCGAGGTCCTCGTCGCCTTCGACCTCGTCGTTGCGCCCCTCGAGGAGCAGCAGACCGAGGCGACGAGACTGGGCAAGATCTTGGTTCTGTCGGCGCTCGGCGCCACGGGGAGCAGCGCGCGCGAGAAAATCTTCACCGCCTTTGAGGCGCAGGCAAGCCGCTATCACAAGGGAACATACGTTCGAAAGAGGTCCGAGCTCGAGGCAAAGGTCGATGCGAGGCTCAAGTCGCTGTACCAGGCACAGCTGGCGGCCGCTCACAAGGCCGGCGTCGCCGCTTTCAGCGAGGCCGTCGCTCACAAAGTCAAGGCAGGCCAAAAGGCCGGCGGAGCGTACGAGTTTGCCGAAATCGTCGCCAACGAGAAGAAGAAGACGCTCGAAATCTACGAGGCCGAAGCCAAAGAGCTCGCGATGGAGGGTGTCGCCTGGACCAACTTCCGGGCGCAGTACCAGCTGTTCGAGACGGAGCTGGCCGAGGTCAGCGCGAAGCTGCGCAAGGAAGAGATGCGCCGGCTGGCGACGCGCGTCGAACGCTGGGTGAAGTCGCGGCTGGGAGATGCCGTCGGCATCGAGTTCAACAACCTCGGCTCCGGCAAGGGCGGCTCCACCGCCGCCCCGGAAGGAGAGAAGCCGCCAAGCGAGAAGGATCTCTGGGACAGGATCTGGAACGTCTTCACCGGTATCGTCAAGGAAGCCGAGGAACGGTTCGCGGATCGAGCCAAGAGCTTCGATGCCACCGACGACGAGGCTGACGTTGGCATGTGGCGCTTGCGCCGGAAGAGCTGGGTCGGTCTCCGGGAGAAGATCGAGGAGGAGGTGATGGAGGGCAACATCCTCCTGAAGCTTCGGGAGAACTTTGAGGACAAGTTTCGCTACGACGAAGCGGGCGTGCCACGGATATGGCGGCCGACGGACGACATCGAGGGTCTCTACACGAAGGCGAGGGAGTCGACCCTGACGCTCATCCCGCTCCTGTCGAGGTTCCGGCTGTCGGGTACGTACGCGCCGCCGAACCTGCCCGGCTTCGTCGGACCTCAACCGCGCGGGGTCGAGGTCGGCGACGAGGAAGACCTATCGCCGATCGGCGGCGTCGACGAGGACGAAGGCAAGAGCCTCGAAGAGGAGATGACGGTGCTCAGCGAGAGCAAGAGGCAGGATCTCGTGGTGCGCTTCAAGAAGACGGCCGACGGGGTCTACGTCGAAGCCAAGCGCAGCGCCATTGGCGGCATCGCCCAGATACCGTGGTACTTTTACGCCCTCCTCCTGGCGCTCGGCTGGAACGAAATCTTCATGGGTACGTCGGGCGACCGAATCGGCTTGCTTGCTTGCTCCCTTGCCCGTGTTACGTTGCGACGGATAAACTAATGATGGCCTAGTTCTGCGGAACCCGTTCCTGTTCATCCTGATCATCATGATTGCCGGGGGGACCTACGTGGCCTACACGCTCAACCTTCTCGGCCCCATGGTGCAGATGAGCAACGCTGCATTCACGCAAGGCATCGACATTGCCAAGGAGCAGCTACGCGACTTCATCGCCAACTCGGAGACGGCGAGGCAGGCCCTGGCGGTGCCGGCGTCGACGAGCGCACGCGAGGACATCAACATGGACACGTTGGATAGCAGGGGGAAACGGGCGGCCAAGCCGGCGGACGATGACGAGATTTGAGACTATCAAGCTTCTACGGAAGGAATACCGCGGCCACCCGGATGCAAGCACCCACACCCGGATGCAAGCACGTGGTATCATGATCGGGCAGGATATGAGGTGATTTTCAAGAGAAGTAGTCGACATGTATGGCTTACAAGATTTTTCCCCCACCTTTTTCTCTCTCTCCAAGACTTTATCGCTCGGACGTGTGTGCCATTGCATTTACATGCTCGTTTCGCGTCTTCGACTTGACCTTGTTGCATATTACTATTAAGCCGCGACGATGCAGAAAGGACTAAAATGCCTCGAGCCCGGTAGAGGTCCCAAACCATGTCCCTAGCTCTTCGGTGGCCGCGTCTCCGGCCCCGGGGGTGAAGAAATCGGTGAGCCTCGTCGTCTCGCCGTCGTCGTCGACGGGCCACTCTACCTTGACACCGTTGCCCTTGGTCTCGAGCATGTCCTTGGCCGTGCCCCAGCTGAAGCGGCACTCGGGGCCCCAGCCGAAGAGGGGATGCATATTGGCCTTCATCCAAGACACGCAACGGCCATCGGAAGGGTATCCCGAACCCCACGCCATGGACCCGTCGTTGTCGGCATCGGCATCGGCATCGGCATCGTGGGCGGCACGAGCCCGATAGAGCTCTTCGAGGGCGGCGTCGCGCGTGACCTTGGCACACACCGAGGCGGCGCTGACGCAGGGGTAGAGGCTGTCGGCCTTCTTGGCAACGGTGATCTTGGCGGTGGGGAAGATGCGCTGGAGCTTGGCTTGGTAGGGGGCGGGCTGACCGATGGTGTCGACGTAGATTTCGCGCACGTTGACGCCGCGGGCGTAGACGGCCTTGATGAGGTCGACGGTGGCGTCCATGGCCTGGGCATTGAGGTTGTAGGGAACGACGGGACGAAGCATGCCGGCGGCGATGTCTCTCGCGGAGAGGGCGGCGGTAGCCCAGCCGCAGGACTCGTGGAGGTCGGAACCGGGGGAGCAGAGGGCGCGCATGAGGTCGGAGCGAACGGCGGGCGTGAGGGCCTTGGAGTCGTCGAAGTGATGACCTTGGCGGAGGAGGGGGTCGGAGAGGGGTAGCGGGAGGTAGAAGACGCCGTAGACCATGGGGCCGAGGACGGGGCCGCGGCCGGCCTCATCGACGCCGAGGGCGCAGGCGGGCGGCGAGGACGACGGATCGGACGGATCGGACGGCGCGAGGAGGGAGGAGGGTACGGGGGAGAAATGGGAGTAGGATGCGCCCGAGCGAAGGGTTTGGGCGTGTACGGAGGGCGGGATGAAGGTTGTGGATGATGAGGGGGGTGGTCGAGAGGTAGGCGGCGGCGGAGGGGATGGAGCCGTTCGCTCATCGTCGTCCATGGCGAGTTTGCGTCGGTGGCTATCGAGGAGCCGAGGTGGGGGATCAAGGAAGGCGGAATTGGCCAGCGGTCGGTGGAGAAGGCGAATGTAGGCCGGCGATGGTGACGGCGATGGCGATGGCGGTACGATGGTTGTATGGTAGAAGCAGATGTAAAATTGCACAAGAATGCAGGTGCAGACTTATAGTAGATGCAGGCAAGCAAGTATACTCACTGTAGTACTGTAGTTGCACGAGGACAGACACTACGTCAAGCATGCTTGTCGCCGTGAGCCCCACGACGACGACGCGTTGCGACAGCTCCGGCAGCGCGAATTAGGTTTAGCGCTGGAAGCACTATAAAGTGCCTGGAAAGGGGAACCAGGTCCTACAGTACTGAGAAAATTACAGAGCATGTACTCCAAGTCCGGAGTACTGTATTTGCACTGCGGACTGCTGGACTTACCTGCGCCTTCTTGTACACTTGCTGTCTGTACGTGCACTTCTCGTCGGTACTCTGGTAAGGAGCGCTACCATTACATGCCAGTTCTCCATATTGTCCATGTGTGCTGATAGTGCTAACGGGATGGAGTACTATATACGACATACAGCATACAGGCTCACTGTAGGTGGTCCATACCGAAGGTCAGTACTAGGTACTAGGTACTTTCTCCGCACTATCAGAGTGCATCACCGTTTCGCCATCCGAGTACAGGTACTTCCTTGTACAGGTCCTTGTACAGGTCCTTGTACAGGTCCTTATACAGGTCCTTATACGGGTACGAGTACGGCCAACAGCAAAGCTGGCCAGTCGAAAACTCGGAAATAGTGGTGTTCAATCCGGAGGCAGTCTGCCGCTCGTAGTTTTACGAGTTGCTCGCTGCGATGGAAAATGCCTTGGACCCTGCTCGACATGCCCAAATGTATGCATTCGTAGCACATTTGTCCTTGCATGTTTATGACCTAAACTGTGCTACACGCACTGCGCGCAACAAGTCCTACCAAACAGAGGTGTTAGGTGTGGCCGTACAAGACAAGTGCTAGGCATACTTACTACTGCACAGTATGTAGGGGTACTTGAGTTGTGCGAGTGCAAACAAGCAAGTATTAGTACTTGGAGTAGACTAGGAGCGAGGTACAGAGTACTGCAACCAGAGGCTCTAAATTTGATTACGTACGGAGCACGGAGTACTCGCAGTATTAATTGATTGACCGCTCCGATGTAGGAGGTAGACGAAATAGGGCATCTCGTTGACCGATTAATTGCCTTTGCCGCACTAGTGGCAGTTCCTGCCCACCAACAGTACGAATGGCCATGTACTTACACTCAAGTACTTACTTGTTACTTGTACAGTACTGTAAGGCACAGTAATACAAGTTAGTAGATCCGCTCGTCCTCATTCAACACGCTCGTAAACACCATTTCGGGCTCCAGCGCGTCGCCATTTCAGCATCCAAAAACTGCCCACGCCGCCCGCTATTTCTCGCAGCCAACGCGACGCGTTCCCCCGAGGCCTCGTAGCCGAAAAGCCGAAACGGAGGCGGACTGGCAAGCAGGCAGGCGTACGACAGAAGCACCATCGACGGCCGCGAAAGCGCTTTGTCGCACGCACGATCCCCCCCCTCCATCATGGCTCCGCGCGCAAGGCGTGGCGAGGCCGCTGCCGAGCCGCAAGCTTTTCATGAGCTTGGAGTTCGTGGTCGGTATGTTTGCTCCTTTCTCCTCTCCCGGGACCTTCCTTGCCCGCTTCTAAATCCTGAGCCAGCAAAACCGGCGTCTTCCTTCCCGATGGCGGCGAGCGTGACGAGCATGGCATGCAACCCCTCGACGCCATCTTCTCATCCCCCAACAAGGCCGCCGCCTCTACAAATGGCGTCGAGGATAGCTCGGGCAGCGAGGATATGGATATTGCGTCAAGTAAGCCCGCTCTCTTCCCTGTCCCATTTCCGCCTTGCCCCCTCCCCTGATGCCATGTCAAGGCTACTCCCCGTTGCATCGCTGACATGTCTACCCCCAGGTGCTGGGCCTGGACCCCGAACGCTCCTTAAGAATCAGCGCAGCCTCAAGTTCCCCCTGCCCAGGAGTCGCTCCCCGGCGAAGACGAACTTGGCTTCCCCGGCGCGTAAGAACCCGCTCGTGGGGCAGCTGTCTTCCTTGGCCCGACGCTCTGCCGCAGAGGATCGCGACGTCACCGTCACTCGAAAGCTCGACTTTGACGCCAAGACCGCCAGGTCTGCGGCCGGGAGCGCCAGGGCTAAGACGAACGGCGTCAACGGCAAGAGACGAGCCAACGTGCAAGAGGACGGTGGCGACGACGACGACGAAGTCCTGGGGGACAGCGCGCATATCAATTTCGATGAAATGGTTGAGCAGTCGATTCAGATGGTTGACGCTATGGGCGGCGACGACGAAGATCCTCCTTTCAGTCCCAGGGGAGCACCCGATGAGGAGGATCGGGATAACCGGTCCGACGAGGACGCACCCGCCGTCTCACCCATCGCAAGAAGGCCACCACCGCATTCGGAACGCAAAGAATCGAAGAAACGAAGATCACTTCGATCCTCGGCTGGCGGTACCGGTCATACCGAATCACCACCGCCCGCAGAATTGCAGGAAGAGGACGAGGAACCCAGGCGGCACAAGCGGCAACGCATCCAGCCGCCGCCTGGCCCTCCAGCAGCGGCACCGTCGGCGAAAAGAGCAGCGCCTGCCGTCGCTGCGTCAAAGGCGAAGGCGAAGGCGAAGGCGATACCGATAAATGGCGGCAAGCCCAATACCATGAAAAAGGCGAAGTCACAAGGCCAGCCGCTTGCGCGAAAGACAAAGGCTCAAATCGCAAAATCCGATGCCGCCTTGGACACGGGAGAGGCATCCTTTGTCGCTTTGCAACGCGGCCCGCCACTGCCCAAATCGCGCGGCCTCGTCACTGTCCGCGGTGGCGGTGAGACGATGACGCAGACGAGATCAGGCCGACACTCCTTCAAGCCCGTCGAGTACTGGCGCGGCGAGCAGATAATACGGGAAGAGGAGGAGCAGGCAGACATGTTCTACAAAGACGACTTCGTCCTGCCCACCATCAAGGAGGTCGTCCGCGTCGAGAGGGAATTGCCGCCGCCGCCGAAGCGCGCGACCCGAGGCAAGGGGCGGCCGCCATCCAAGGCGAAGCAACGGCAAAACACCATCGTGGAGGACGATGAGGAGCTCGAGGAGTGGGAGTACAACCCTGGCACCGTCACCGGCGAGATCGTCCTATGGGAGCCCGAGCACGAGCAAGAGCCGCCGGCGGACGACGAACCCGTCCAGGTCATGGACGACCGCATCGCCATCTCGGCCGACGCCATCCAAACGTCCGACATCAAGGATGCTACCTTCCGGTTTGCCAAAACGCTGACGATGCCCTTCATGGGCGCCGGTGTCGTCGACCTGCCACCCGGCGCCGAGAAGCGGCCCAAGAACTCGCGCAAGATGCACATGGTCTTCTTCGTTCACTATGGCAAGGTCCTCGTCACCATCAACGAAGCCCAGTTCCGCATATCCGCCGGCGGTACCTGGTTCGTTCCCCGAGGTGAGCCATTTCATTTCTCTTTTCATTTCGCGCAGTCGTGACTCAGCATGCCGTATCTCGTTGTGTCGTCTTGTGCCCTGCCAGCTTTGCTGACCCGTTCTGCCCAGGCAACTTCTATAGCATCACGAACGACTACGATAATCCCAGCCGGATATTTTTCGCGCAGGCTTGCGAGATCATGGCGCCTCGTCCCGACGAAGCCGAGGAGGAGCCCACCGTCCCGCTAGCCTACTAAGGCTGGCCAGCGCTCGCACTTTGGCCTCCGAAGCACTCGCGGAAGACACGACGGACTTTTTCAGCACTGTACATATACCCATTCACGATCTCCTCCGTCATTGTGGCCTTGCACTTTATTCAAATTCGACCTTGGAACGGGTGCTCAATCTGTCTCGGGTTTGCTGGTGGCGTGTTTGATACCACCCTGCTGTTTCGGCCGCTTCTCCGCCTCGTATTATCTATATCCCACCGACGATGTCCATGATTCTCTTACTATTATTCTTTTCACTTGCGCAATTTCACACCGTGGTTCTCGCCTGCGCAGTCTTCATGCATCCATTTTGAGCATGGTATTGTAACTATTCATGTATCCATCGGCTCGTAGTGCTTCACGATGAGCAATATCATAAAATGAAGATTCTTCCTCAAAAAAAAGGGGGGGACAGAATGGCCATAGCACGTCAACGTGACTCATGCCACAGCACAACAGGTGACCCAAGAACAGTGTCGTCTCCATCTGTTTAAAACTCGTCGTTGAGCACTTTTTTGAGCGTTGCCATCTCCTTCTCCCAATCACCAATCCTCTTCTGTGATGCATCCAACTTGTTCAGCAAGTATATAACCCTGGCCGCCGTTTCGCTCGTCTGCCTCGGCAGGCCGCCGAGAAGCGCGAGCTCCTTCTCGACCGTCTCGATATTCTTGGATTCGACCTTGGTATTCTCACTCGCGACGGCGAGGTCCATCTTGGCTTTGAGCACGCGATCGCTGACGAGGACGGCGAAGGCGGCTTGGTGAAGCGGTTTTCCGGCCCGGATGAGCTGCGGACGACCCTGATGCGTCTTGAGGGAGATTAGCTCGGCACTGGCGAGGGCATCGAGGGCTGCTTCGCCGTCGGCCGCCGATGGGCTGCCGGAAGAGGAAAATGTGGGCGTTAGGAGGACCTGGTTGTAGCGGAGGGAAGGTGCCTCGGCGAGTGACTTCACGAGGTGCCAGGCTTGCTGAGTTGAATATCTCCTCTCGCCATCGCCCGACTTGGGGAGCAAGAACATTTTGACAATGTCGGTAGCACCATCAGCCACGATTTCGTCCACGGCCTGTCGAGGGCTCTGCCCGGCCTTGATGCGACGCGAGAGAAACTCGAGATCCGTCAGGCGCCCTCCCAACGTCTCGATGCACGCGTCTAAGCCGTTGACGTTGGGTCGCGGGCGCGTCCCGACGCCCTCACCCGCCTCCGTTGCGTCCTCGGCCTTTTGGTCGTCTTCCAACCTGCTCATAACGTATTTCCGAGCTACCTTGTGGTCGAGATCGCCGAGGGAGATGGTACGGAAGACCCTGTCCGGCATGGCCTTGGACAGGGGTTTAGAATATGCCGAATCGCTAGTGAGAAAGACGACGTGTGCGACGTTGTTCTGTATCATAGACGCCGCCCACTCGGCAATCTTCTCGTACATGATCGACTTTTCCTCATTCTTGTGCAAAAAGTTGTCGACAACAATGACAGGCCTGCATTCCGGGTGGGCCTCGAGGAAGGCGTCTTCCGAGAGGCTCGCGTCTTTATCCTTGCTTGATCGTCCGGACAGGGCAATGTCCTTGAGAGCGGCCCCCGTCGTCCGCAGTACCTTGTCGACCTGGGACTCGAGCGTCTCGGAGAAGCCAGCCTTAACGCCAGTTGTGCTTTGGACGGCGAGATCGATCATGCTGCTCATGCTGTTTGCCCAAGAGAACATCGGACGGTATCCGACGGCGCTCGCCAACCGCCTAAGCGTGCCAGCCTCGCCTCCAGCATCGACGATAGGCTTGCAGTCGATCAGGAGGACATTCTTCCGCCCCGCGAGCGACTGGTCCATGACCATCTCCACCTTGCCCGAACCCCTGGGTCCCGTGATGACGACAAATGTGTCGGAGCTTCCGTCAAGCCAGCCCCGGAGCTTCTCGATCGGTTCTCGCCGGTGATTCCAAATGGTGCTCAACCCTTCCATCATGTCCCGTCTATGAGTGCGGAAAGTGAGGCCATCGGTGCGAGACTTGAACCATTTGTAGATTCGCGACTGCGTAAACTTGAGCGACTGTTGCACGTGGACTTTGATGAAGAACTTTCGTATGGGGTCAAAAATGATGACGGATGCGCCAGCAATGAGGGCTGCGATGATTGGAATCACGATTCGCGGGTGGTTCGTCAGCCAATTCCAAATACTGTGCGGCTTGACGCGCTTCATGTACGAAAGCCTCAAAACGGTGCCGTCCTTGCCTCCACCCATGGCTTCGGTGACGAGGAAGCCGTGAAGGCAGTTGCGCGCCATGATGGCATCCCGTATACGCGGAAAGGCGATCGTCGCATACCTCGGTGTTTCCTTTGAGTCCCATGCTTGAGGCATGATGTCGGCAATCTTACCGTACCGGCGGAAGAGGCTGTAGAGCATCTCCTCCGACAACTCCGCCGGTGTGGCTCCTGGCTCCCGAGGCGCGAACTCGGCCTTCAGCAGGGGTGAAGGAAAGCGATAGAGATCTTCCAGCCAAGGTGAGCCACGGACCCAACGACCTTGGACGCCTCGGAATGGGCTAAACCAGGGCTTGAGAGGTTGCGCCTCCAACCTTTGCAAAAGTGTGTCTGCGGTGGTGGCATGGTAAGAAAAATTTCGATCGACTAGAAGGGATTCGAGTGCATGCCTTCAATTTCCGACGCACTAATTCTCGGATCGTGATGAACCTTGACAAAGACACCTCCGTCCTTGAGTCGGGGCATGATCTCCGTCACCTTGAGCGACATGTCCTCCGGAATGGCTCTCTTAACAAGGCGGATTGGGTCCATGATACCCAATGTCGGATTGTCGAACCGACGAAGAAGGTCACGATCTGAATTGGATGGCAGCCTCAGGATGGCGCTCAGCCTGATGGGAAAGAGGTTGTTGAAGAAGAGAAGCGACTCGTTTGGATCGACGGTGAAATGGCCAGCTTCCTTTTCCGCGGTCGTCGTCTTATTCTCGGGCGCAGACGTTGTTGTTTTCGTTTCCGTACTCTCCCACGCTCGAAACACGGGTGCGTGATGGACAGAGCCATGATTCATGAACGAAAAGCATGGAGGAGACCTGCTTGATACCAGGCCTGGCCGTCGTCTCAGAGGAGTCGACAATCTCGCACCCGGCTGTAGAGCCGTCGACGCGGACGCGAAAGCTCGGAAATACACCATGGCGAGAGCCGCCTACTGCGTGGTATGTGGCATGGGAGTCGAAAACAGTCCCGAAAGCGTTGTTGGAGAGTGCCTTGCTTCGCTCGATATAATGGTAGCGTGGTAGCGAGATGGCAGCTCCAACTCCACTCCTAGCAATGGACGAGGTCACTGTGGTGGCTTTTGGTTCCCGAAACTGACGTGACGGCACCTACGTCAATGCCCACCGGCGGCTCTATTTATCCGGACCGTGCACCATCATGCAGCCATGAGCACAACGTGATAGTCAAACACAACTGCATATACGGAATACCTTCTATCTACACGAGATTCCGTCGACCGTCCACTATTACCTTGTACCTCCTCCATTCCTCCACCACCTAGACTTTAGTCTTTAGTTGTGGCAAAGGAGGTTCCGCGCCCGGCCTTGTCGACAACTGAGAAACCATTCACCAGCAATCTATTCATCACTGAAGCGCCCTTGCGGATACCTCACACCCTCGTCGCCATGGGTTGGCTCTGGGCATCCTCGTCTGCGCCCAAGCCACTACATCCCGTGCGTGATCATGGCCCTTCCACCATATCCTCAAATCCTCCTCTTACGGCGCAAACCGCCACACCCAGCGAGCCCATCGACCCTGAGATGCAGAAGTTCTTGGATCTCTTCAAATCAGATGACCCGACCGCATCTTCCACGAGAAAGACTACCTCACAATCGCAGCGGCCAGATGGATCCGAGTCAAAATCGTTCCTGCCCTCCTGGATCTCCCTCAAGACATCACCGACGTCAACCGCTACGACCGAGTCTCCGGAGGCCCCGGTTGGTGACGCCCTCTCCGAGTTCCTCCTCCCCACCGACATGTCCTGCCGTCAGGCCTTCGACCTCGCCTGGTCCTGCAACGGTCTCGGCGGTCAGTTCAACGCCGTCTACCGGTACGGCGAGATGCGCTCTTGTTCCGAGCAGTGGGACGACTTCTGGTTCTGCATGCGCTCGAAATCTTACACGGGTGAGATGAAAAGTAACATGATCCGCGCCCACTACCGCAATAAAGCATACCGCAAATACGGAAATGGCAAGCCCAGCAGCGAGGATGTATGGGAGGGGAGGACCGAAAGGGTCCCCCCAGGCACCGTCTTTACAGAGCCCGTTGCGGCGCCGACCATGAGCGATGACGAGTGGCGACAGAAGGAGGCGGAGAGACGGGGGAAAATCCGCGAGGGACTGGAGGATGACACGACAACTTGACGACGACTCGAGACCATCGATCGGCAAACGACTTTATCGATGCATAAGTTGAGAAAAAGAATGAAATTGAGATGGCGATAAAGTTGCCAGTATGATCTTATTATGGCCTTGATGTTTTACATGAGATGGCGACGAAGTTGCCAATATGACCTTAATGTGTATGGCCTTGATTTTTTTTTACAGATTACATTATGATGTGATGTGTCTGCGATGTCGGGTTGCAAATCACTGATTTTTCTGCATTTGTGAGAGCAATGAATTTGGCACATGCCGTAAATGCTTCGTCTTTGCTCATTAAGTACACAAATCCAGGTAAAAACTGCCTAGCTTTTTTATCCCTGTGCCTAACCGTAAAATGCAAGCAAACAATGAAAACTTGAAAATCTAATCGTCTCGGATCGTTGAACCCTCGTGGCAACCTCCGCATCGTAAACGCATTCATTACCAATTTGGAAGGGTATCAAAAATTTAGTCAACCTCCTCAACGGTCGGGCCGTCGTCGCCACCAGCGCCACCGGCAGCACCGCCAGCGCCAGGGAAGCCGCCTGGAGCACCACCGGGCATGCCAGGCATGCCACCGGCACCACCCTCAGCTCCGTAGAACTTCATCATGATGGGGTTGGCAATGGCCTCGAGCTCCTTCTGGTGCTCCTCGTACTCCTCACGGGTAGCCTGCTGGCTGTCGTCGAGCCAGGCAACAACCCTGTCAATCTCCTTCTTGAGCGTCTCCTTGTCGGCGGCCTCAATCTTCTCGTCGACCTTAGGGTCAGACAAGGTGTTGCGGAGCGAGTAGGCGTACGACTCAAGACCGTTCTTGGCGGCAACACGGCGGCCCTCAGCCTCGTCCTCGTCCTTGTACTTCTCGGCATCAGCCAGCATGCGCTCAATGTCCTCTTTGGACAGGCGGCCCTTGTCGTTGGTAATGACAATCTTGTTGGACTTGCCAGTGCCCTTCTCGACAGCAGAGACATTGATAATACCGTTGGCGTCGACGTCAAAGGTGACCTCGATCTGAGGCACACCACGAGGAGCAGGAGGGATGCCCGTGAGCTCAAACTTGCCGAGCAGGTTGTTGTCCTTGGTGCGCTGGCGCTCACCCTCGTAGACCTGAATGAGCACACCAGGCTGGTTGTCGGAGAAGGTGGAGAAGACCTCGGACTTCTTCGTGGGGATGGTGGTGTTGCGGGGGATGAGCTTGGTCATCATGCCGCCAGCAGTCTCGATACCAATGGAGAGAGGAGCGACGTCGAGAAGCAGGATCTCGTTGGTCGACTTGGACGAGGTGTCGCCAGAGAGAATAGCAGCCTGGACGGCGGCACCGTAGGCAACAGCCTCGTCAGGGTTGATTGACTTGTTGGGCTCCTTGCCGTTGAAGTAGTCGGTGATGAGCTTCTGCACTCGGGGGATACGAGTGGAGCCACCGACAAGGACGATCTCGTGAACCTGGCTCTTGTCCACCTTGGCGTCGGTCAGGACGCGGTCGACAGGCTGGATGGTGGAGCGGAACAGATCCTGGCAGAGCTCCTCGAAACGAGCGCGGGTGATGGAGGTGTAGAAATCGATGCCCTCAAACAGAGAGTCGATTTCGATCGACGTCTGGGCAGAGGAAGACAGAGTACGCTTGGCGCGCTCGCAAGCGGTTCGGAGACGTCGCAGGGCACGGCTGTTGGTAGACAGGTCCTTCTTGTGCTTGCGCTTGAACTCATTGACGAAGTGGTTCACCAGGCGGTTGTCGAAGTCCTCACCGCCCAAGTGAGTGTCACCAGCAGTCGACTTGACCTCGAAGATGCCCTCCTCGATGGTAAGGAGAGAGACATCAAAGGTACCACCACCGAGATCGAAAATGAGGACGTTGCGCTCGCCCTCGACCTTCTTGTCGAGACCATAGGCAATGGCGGCAGCGGTAGGCTCGTTGATGATTCGGAGGACGTTGAGACCGGCAATGAGACCGGCGTCCTTGGTGGCCTGACGCTGGCTGTCGTTGAAGTAGGCAGGAACGGTGACGACAGCGTTGGTCACTTGGCAGCCGAGGTAGCTCTCGGCAGTCTCACGCATCTTGGTGAGGACCATGGAGGAGATCTCCTCGGGAGTGAACGTCTTCTGCTCGCCCTTGAACTCGACCTCGATTATGGGCTTGCCACCCTTGTCGATGATCTTGAAGGGGAAGTGCTTCATGTCGGCTTGGACCTCGGCATCACTGAACTTGCGGCCAATCAATCGCTTGGCGTCAAAGACAGTGTTGTGAGGGTTCATGGCCACCTGGTTCTTGGCGGCATCACCAATCAGGCGCTCCGTGTCAGTGAAGGCAACGAACGAGGGCGTCGTTCGGTTGCCCTGGTCGTTGGCAATGATGTCGCATCTGTCCTCACGGAAGATACCCACGCAAGAGTACGTGGTACCCAGGTCGATACCGACGGCGGGACCCGTGGTAGCCATGGCTGCTATTGTGTGAAGATTTTTGAATGTGGGAAGGCACGAGCGTGGAAGCAGAGAGGAGAATTCACTCAATGAACTGATTCCACGACGAGTGTGAGGATGTGTGGAAAGGAGAGAGGAGGGAGGGGGATTAAAGTGTGGAAGGGAGATGGAGAGAAGAAGAACGGAGGTTGTGCTTGAGGGTTTGGAGAGGGATCTAAATAAAAGGTGGGATGCTTCGATGTGCTTCTACACCGTTCCAGCGAGCCCACCGGTAGAAGCTTGCAGGGGGTGCCAGAAGGCTCTTGCAACTTTGCAACTGTGCGAAGGACCAGCCACAGGCTAGTAGCTAATGCGGCCCACAACTAGGTACACTTGTACTG
This sequence comes from Drechmeria coniospora, assembly GCF_001625195.1. Taxonomy (NCBI): domain Eukaryota; kingdom Fungi; phylum Ascomycota; class Sordariomycetes; order Hypocreales; family Ophiocordycipitaceae; genus Drechmeria; species Drechmeria coniospora. The sequence continues at coordinate 9,148,815 of NC_054389.1, read as the reverse complement.
CTATAAGTACGAGTACATGTGCGCCGTACAAGCACAAGTACATGTACTTAATTATACTCTGTGAATCTGATTCTAGTAGCAAAGGGTTGAAGCATTTAAGTACTTTGAAGTACATGTACCTGAACTCCGTAGATGAGCTGTTACTGTACGTGTACTTACATGTACATGCACACTTCGTTGTACTCCGTACAAGTAGTGACTTCGTAAGAGGTGCGTATTTAGTACGGAGTACTCCGTACTCCGTACCGATGAGATAAAAAGGGTGCCACTCCGCTTTCCGTCACTGCTACAGCTGCTACAGCTAGTACTGTACACCACAGTACAGTACAGTAAGTACATACTTACACCTAAGTAATTGCATGTACTTACTCCGTACTTACTCCGTGCTTGTCATGAGAACCTACGATTCGCTTCCTTTTCATTCCTTCGTCCTTTTTTTCCTTGCTTACTTTCTTTTCCTTTGTTGCTGCCTGTCGATTACTACTCGTGATGAACTGAGGGACTGAGACCAACAGAAAATTCTATCGTGGCGGGGCACAGCGTCATAGGTTCCCGGAACCTCCTTGGACGGGCAGGTAACGGCAGGTTGCGCGGTAACGCATACATGCCCCACCACCCACCAAGGTCGCAAATCTCAGAGGCACATGCTGACAAAATAAAAGAGGCACCGTAATCGGACGGGCAGTCGATGGTGCCCCTCGTTGCCCGGTCGTTCGGTCAAATTGAATTTCTCCTAGGATACAATTTCTGTCACAGTCAGCGAGGGCTGCACATGGCGAGTCACCTCCTGAAGCCCCCAGCCCCTCCTTACTGTAGTTAGGAAGTTAGTAAGTACATATTGGTGCGTTGTGATATCCCAGAATACGATGGCCATGTGGACGAAGCCCAATGCCCACAGCCAACTTTTCGGCATGCGAGAATTTGTTCGGAAGAAGTACTGGTAACTTACTGTACTTGTACTTACACAATACATGTACTTAATTACTTAGGTGTGCCTACACTTGCGCCTACATACATGCAAGTAAGTACATGTAACACATGTAAGTAATTGTTGTACTCCGTACGAGCTACTCCGCACTGTAGACTGTGAATGAATGGTTTACTACGGAGTACTCCGTAAAGTACTCCATACAATACTGTCCATCTCCGTACCACTGCCAACACAATTACTGTACATGCACAGTGAGTACTTACAAGTACATGCACATGTATTCTTACTGCGTACAGAACTCCGTGCAAACTGCTCTTGCTAATAAAATAGTATTGTGCACTTGATTATAACTGCGGCTACTTGTACATACAGTAGTACTTTTTACTTGTACTCCGTACTTGCACAACTAGTGTGAGTAAGTACTGTACTGTAGTTGTATGTACGGAGTACAACATACTCCGTGCCGTACATGTACAGTTCGTTTTCTGTCACCTGGTTGATTCATAGTCGCCCCGGTTTTTACCGGTTCTCGTCCCACTTCAGGCCCCTAAGCAAGATGTATATGTAAGTACAAGAACATGCACAGCACGATAATACTAGAGCGACACTCAGTAGAAGTATGTATGTACGGCGTACAGTACTTATGAATACATCAACGCACATGTATGCTTTGTACGGAGTACCAGCACAAGCACATGATTGCAACATGTACCCCGGCACGTACTGTACCTAAATGTACTTACTGCACTCCGTACGGAGTACGCGCCGTACGGAGTTCGGGCCACTACTGTACATTATGGCTTACTGTTCAGCGTCGAGTCTGCCACTAGTTTTTTTTCTTCACCAGAGGAGTAGGTAACAGCGAAACCTGTGGAATCGGTTGGATTTTCCCCTCGGAAGTACTGTAAATGAGTAATATTAGTGGGCATACCTACAAACTTAAGTGTACTTGTACTGTAGGTGTTATACTCACTTACTTCACTCCGTAATCCGTACGCTTTGTAGTAATGCTGCCTGGCAACGCCTCAGTGAGTTCCCACACAACCCAATGTAGTAAACAAGTAATACTCCTACTCCGTTAAGTGCACAAGATTAGATGTACTTAGTTGTACAGTAATTAGAAGTGCAAGTGCGGGGGTTTGCCTACGACATCATTCATAGGAAGTTGCCTACTACTTACTGTACAGTACATGTATACAAGACCGAGTATTGCATCGCTCTCGGGCGAACGCGGATGGGCTCCCCAGTATCGGAAGTGTACAGCACAGGCCTGTGAGGGATGATTGACGAACCTTAGATTCACTGACCCAATGATCAATGGCTCCTCTGCGGAGACTCGCCCAGTCAAGGACCTCATCCCTTTCCCCTCAACCCACTCAACGATGTCGAGCCTCATAAAGGGCCAGATCTGACAGGGCATAAGGGGTGGTGTTCGCGACGATTCAAATTGACATGGCATGCATTGCCTCTCAATCCCATCTACAGCAATCAACGGGTTTCACTTGCTATTATCGCCATGGAGCAAGGCAATTTTGCTCAACTGAATACACCCCGGTCGGTGGCGAGTGGTCATCGAAGTGAATGCATAGACTTCAACGGTGAAGGTCTTCCTCGACTTGGCGCTGCTCTCTCTGCAGGAATCCATCTTATTCGTCGATTGATTTATTTCGCCATATTCTCGTAACTTGGCTCGATGTTGTAGCCTGCCATCATGGCCTGTCGTGTACATCAACGTGCAACAAGTCACCTCACATCGCCTTCCGACAATCGGGATTCGAGATAACAGTTTGGTATAGCTTCATCACGTGCAACGTCACATGAGCTAGTCCACCACGCAGTCTTTGTGAACCAAGCGGGCTCGGTGATAATAATGACGGATTCAGACGGCTCAGCCTCACTCGGCCCGGTGGGGGTAGCTCAACCGCCACAGCCAGCCATTGACGCTCACTTATGAACGATGGGGGGTCCTTTCGCCCGAAGCTGATTCCGATTCCAGGACATGTGCGGTTATCAACTGTATCTGAGTTCAGCCGGGTCGACCAACTTGAGGCCGCCCCCATACTGCGAGTTCAAATCCAACCGCTGCAGCGCTCCTCATTTCTAGAGACACAAGCTGCCGAATGCTCCGGTCGACCATGTGGCCGTGTTCGAGGGTGTTTTTTTTGATTGTGCGATAATTGTCTGCCCTACCCAATGGCTTTATTTGTCTCAAGGGGCAACCCGGGATGCTATGTATCCGACATTGAGGATGTATCGGCCGTTGTAGACTATGCCGAGTTGCCTCGAAGTTGGTTGCAAAAGTATCGAGCCTGATTTGTCAAAGCTGGGTTGTAAAGCATGATGATTTTCAAGGAGTTCGTATCATTTATTCCTGTACATGTGCAAGCGAACAAGGTGTAGTACTCATCCATATTACTTGTGTTCTACATGTGCAGTAACACTTGCTACATCCGGACATGTGCTTAGACATGTGCTTAGTACTGTAAGTACATGTAGGTTTTTACAGTAGGCGCAAGACTCCGTAACCTGCACATGGTATGCAGCATGCTTGTAGTGGGGATTTGACGTTACAGTACGAAGCACACGTACGTTGTGCATCTATTTTCGTGCGCTCTTGCCCAAACCATCAGCAGCTCTCACGGATTATGCAAGGAAGCGCTCGCTTGGGTGCTCCTGCGAAGCTCAAAAAACCAAACAGAAGATCAAGACACTTTCATCCAAGGCCTTTCTCTCCGCAAACCAGAACCAGGCTTCCTCATAATCTTTCCTCTTCATTCCTTATCAAGTCCAGGAAGACCAGGGTGATACCCAGATACATTGTGGTATTTTACTGCGTTTCTCCGTACTGTGTGCGATGTAAGTACAGACAGTACTCTTACCTTATACTTACTAAATGCGTAATTACTTACAATTACTTAAGTACATGCTGTATTAATTACAGTACTTACTTAAGTACGGACCGGCACAGCGGGTGGGGCCAACGGATCTGGGGAACATGCCCGCCCCAGATTCCCCAGGTCGAGTCCAGCAGCGCCTCATCCCAGTTCGGCCCAGCAGCGATTTCTATGATGTATCAGATGCTTTTACCGCTGCTAGTGTCGGCAGCGTCGCATCATCGCCCAAGCCGAACCTCCCTTTGTCCGAAGCACCACCATCCTTTGAACACAGCTGCAAAGCCCAACCCCAACCCACCTCCATCCGATCATCTCCTCGGATCGGCACTGAGCTACCCGGGGACTGCTTCACACCTCGACTATCAGTACAACGTTACGGGTCGCCACCCCTTCCATCGCCGAGACCCATGCGAGTCTCCCGGTAATCTTGTGAGCAATACCACGCGTCGCTCTGGTCCCCGCCACTGCCTCCGTCATGGCTAACGTACGTCGAGACAACTGACGGACTGCTTCCTTGGTCTGTTCCAGTGAGGCCAGCGATTCCTCCCTACCCTCTGTCTCCGCTGACAGCTCCTTCGGCCTTGCTGCTACTTGTACGTGCACCGTCGGCATCTCCTTTGTCTTGTCTCAGTATGCCACTTGGGAGTTCCGGCCCTCCGGCGGATCTCGAATAAGTAGCTATTCTCTTCACCCCTGAACCCAATATTACCTCCCCCCCAATCCCGGAAAGCTCTCCCGGGCCTGCGGCATTCATGCCACCCGGATGCCCGCGAGGCGTGTCGAGCTATGGTCTGAGTGTCCACCTTGACCGTCTTGGACCATGCTGCCGGTCGGATGCAGGTGCTCCACTCTCATGCCTTGCCCCCCGTTATCCTATGTCGCTCCTGGCACGTCTTATATCGCTTGCTTCGCCTGCCATCCACCCGTCCGGGCCCTTCTCCCATTTTCTTGACAGTCAATCCAAACGCTCTGCTACACTCACTCTCACGCATCCACGCCCTCCTGGCGGATGACAACAAGTGTAATGCCGGCCTACTGTCTTCAAGACTGCCATTACTTCTACCGCACCGCCCTACGGGGACTCAACATCAGCACTAGCATCTCGCCTCCCTATTTGTGAACAGACCTAAGCTGACAGCATGCCTGCTAAAGTCCGCCTTTTCAGCCCTCCCACCTCGCTCGAGGCAAGACTTGCCGAGCCTGTCGTCAACCCATCCGTTCCTCGCATCGTACCGGACGCTCCAGAACTCGAGGCTCCTCGACTACCTTTGAACCTGTCGTCGGCCTATACTCGAGTTCCTATGGCTGCGTATGATACCAAGAAGGGGGGCATCACCTTCGCCTCCCAAGACAAGCTACCCAAGCTCCCGATCCCCGACCTCGAGAGCACGTGTCAAAACTATCTCGAAGTGCTCAAGCCACTGCAGACTCCGAGCGAGGCGGCAGAGACGCATAGTGCAGTTTCGGAGTTTCTCAAGAACGACGGGCCAGATTTGCAAGAGAAGCTTAAGAAATACGCTCACGGGAAGACGAGCTACATCGAACAGTTCTGTACGTGGCCTCGCTTCATGCTCCGAACGAAACTGACGCAGGCTAGGGTACGACTCGTACCTCAACTTCGACAACCCTGTCGTTCTCAACTTGAATCCTTTCTTCCTCCTCGAAGATGATCCCACGCCCGCTAGAAACAACCAGGTGACCCGTGCGGCTTCCCTGGTCGTTTCCGCTCTCGACTTCATCAGAGCCGTGCGGAAAGAGGAGCTCCCTCCGGACAGCTTCAAGGGAACGCCGCTATGCATGTACCAATTTTCGCGTCTGTTCGGAACGGCCCGAGTGCCGACTGAAAACGGCTGCCAGATTGTGCAGGACGCCGCCTCCAAGCATATCGTTGTCATGTGCCACGGTCAGATATACTGGTTCGATGTCCTCGACGACAACTCGGACGTCATCATGACCGAGAGGGACATCGCCATCAACCTGCAGACCATCACAAATGATGCCAGTCAGACGCCGATACAAGAAGCCGCAAAGGGCGCCCTTGGCGTCCTGAGCACCGAGAATCGCAAGGTTTGGTCTGGTTTGAGAGACGTGTTGACCAAGGACCCTGGCTCCAACAACGCTGACTGCCTCAACATCGTCGACTCGGCCCTCTTCGCCCTTTGCCTCGACTACGCAGAGCCTTCCGACGTCGCGGACCTCTGTCAAAACATGCTGTGCGGCACTAGCGAGGTGAAGAACGGTGTTCAAATCGGCACATGCACGAATCGATGGTACGACAAGTTGCAAATCATTGTTTGCAAAAACGGCAGCGCCGGTATCAACTTTGAACACACGGGCGTCGACGGGCACACGGTCTTGAGATTTGCCAGCGACGTCTACACCGACACCATCCTCCGTTTTGCCCGCTCCATCAACGGCCAAGCTCCTACGCTGTGGGCGACGAGGAGCCCCGATCCGTCCAAGAGGGACCCCGAAAGCTTTGGGGATGTCAACACAACGCCGCGCAAGCTCGAGTGGGACATGATCCCGGAATTGAGCATAGCCGTTCGCTTTGCCGAGACGAGGCTCGCCGATCTCATCGAGCAAAACGAGTTCCAATGCCTCGACTTCGACTCGTACGGCAAGAATTTCATCACCTCCATGGGCTTCTCGCCAGATGCCTTTGTCCAGATGGCCTTCCAGGCAGCCTACTACGGCCTCTACGGTCGGGTTGAGTGCACGTATGAGCCGGCCATGACCAAGATCTTCTTGCACGGTCGCACGGAAGCCATCCGGACCGTTTCCGCCGACTCGGTCGATTTCGTCCAGACCTTTTGGGCCGACAACCCTCTTGAGCAAAAGATCGAGGCGCTCAAACAGGCCTGCCAGCAGCATGTCACCCGGACGAGAAACTGTGCCAAGGCGCAGGGCTGCGATCGGCATCTCTACGCACTGCTCTGCGTCTGGCAGAAGTACATCGACGACGAAGTGGACAGCAGCATGAGCAGCGCGGGGCAGTCCAGCCCCACCAATGACGAATCCTCTCTCGCTGGAGGTCACGGCGGCGAGGTTGTCGAGACCAGTCGAGGTCGGGGAGACAGCACCGTTTCTCGGCCCCGAGATGTCCAGTCGTTGCCCTTCATATTTGCAGACTCGGGGTGGGATAAGCTCAACACGACGATACTTTCTACTTCCAACTGCGGCAACCCATCTCTTCGGCAGTTCGGCTTCGGTCCCACCTCCGGGGATGGGTTCGGAATTGGATACATCATCAAGGACGAATCCATTTCCATCTGCGTGTCGAGCAAGCACCGCCAGACGAAGCGCTTCGTGGCGGCGCTCGAGAGCTACTTGATGGAAATTCGACGCTTGCTCCGGCTCACAAACCGCAAGTCATCGACGGGCAAGGCTAGCCGGGCGCGGGAGGCAGAGTCTGCGCAGCTCAAGCCCGCCAGCAGGCTCAAGTCTCGCGGCCGTCCCATCATGGGCACCGAGGCCATCAAGACGCCAAGATCCAATGATGCCGCGTCGATATTTGAGGAGAGTACGTTGGCGAGCGATGATGATGAGCTGGGCGGATGTAAGTGGACGAGCTCCCCATTGTCGATGCGGTTGATGCGCTGCGCGTGCTAATTATGATCCGATCCACAGATGGCTTCTTCGACGCCGGCATGCTTCTGCAGGCACTCAAGGCACGGGATCACGCTGCGGACAAAACAGGGTCGAAGGCATCGGAACGGGCGACGGTGCAGGCCAGGAGAAGAGACGTTGGCAAGAAGCTGCGGTTGGCGACAGAGTGACGTGCTTGTTGGTTCCTGATGACCCTCTTATGTTGTAGTGATGTACCATGAACCGTTGCAACACACTCATCTTTCCCCATCGCGCAAACACGAACGCTTGGTTGTGCTAGCCTCACGCGATGATATTTCCAATCCGTTTCAAACTCTCCCTGGGACGCAAGGAATGATGAGGTGATGCACGTGAACACGTGAGTTTGGCGATTAATGTCGTTGGCGAGAACAGCAGTGGTGAAGTGTAGGGTAGGGGGGGATGAAGCCGCTATGGACTGCATTGCACATACTTCAGTAAGTACATGTATATGCGCGTCCTACGTAATAGGGCGTGACGACTACTTCGAGGCGATGGCTCAGCTCAGCTCCCCCGATTTAGAAGGATCGAGATGTAATGGTTCGATGTGTGTCCAAGAAAAAGGACTTCAAATGTGTGTTTTAGTTTCACGGACCTGCTTCAGTTGTCTTGCTTGATGTTGTCTCCAGCAGCGCGTACTTTGTACTCGGAGAGTAATCGGTGTTGTGCATGTGCGCTAGTGTGAACGATTCCACACTGTCGGTCACACCCGCCATTTACGCGTCGGTCCTCCACAGGCAAGGGCGCAAGAACAGAAGATCGATGACCGACCTCGTCCGCATCCTCCCCTCCTTTCCCGTCACCCCCTTCTCGGCCCTCCTCTCGACGATCGAGCAGCACGGGCTGTCGACGACGGATCTCCTCTCATTGCACCCAGCCGACATCGCGAAGCAGACGCACCTCCCGCTGCTCGACCTCAAGCGCCTCATCGCGGCGATCCAGGCCTCATTATCGGATGATGTTGTTCCGGAGATGCTCCTCGCACCGGCCGCTGGCGAGAAGCAGAGGCCGGAAGGAGTAGAAGGGGCCGAAGAGTCGGAAAGGACGGACGATGCGGATGAGGATGAGGAGCAACGTGTCGGGCAAGCCAAGGCGAGGCCAGGCAACTTCAGCGAAGCCATCTCCATCTCGACGCTTGACGATGATCTTGACGCCGCGCTTGGAGGAGGCATTCCCGTTGGCTCCATCACCGAGTTCGCGGGCGAGAGCGGTGCCGGCAAGACGCAGTACCTACTCGCTCTCTGCCTCGCCGTCCAGCTGCCGCCCCCGCGCGGCCTCGGCAAGCAGGCCCTCTACATCTCGACCGAGTCCGGTCTCGCGACTCAACGACTTGCCCAGATTCTCGGCTCGAGCCCCATCCTTCAGGCCATCGACGACGCAGACCGCCCTTCATTGGATAATATCCTAAGCACCGTCACGCCCGACCTCGAATCCCAGGACCACATCGTTGAGTACCAGGTGCCGGTCCTACTTGAGCGTCACAGAATCGGGCTGCTCGTCGTCGATTCCGTTGCTGCAAATTACCGAGCCGAGTTCGAGCGCCAGGGCTCCCGCGGTTCGAACATGGCAGCGCGGAGCACCGAACTGATTCGGCTCGGGGCCCTGCTACGAAACCTGGCTAGGCGACACGAGCTTGCCGTCGTCGTTGCCAACCAAGTTGCCGACCGCTTCTCCTCACCCTCCATCGGCGTTCCTCGCAATGCCCCGCACGGTAGCATGGCATCCGGCACCCCGGGAAGCACACCCCGTGAAAACCACTCGTCTCCGACGTCCTTTTCCTTCCCACCAGACGGCCAGCCCGCGCCGCCGGCGCTGCGGCTCGAACACCAGCAGCGCTGGTTTACGGGCTGGGGTGACGATCCGCATCCTTCTTACGGCCTCAAGACGCCTAGCCTGGGGCTCGTCTGGTCGACGCAGATATCCTGTCGGATCGCGCTCTTCAAGCGACCAGTATACGGTCGGCCCAGGAGGATCGCGGCACCACTGGAAGCCGACGATGGCGACTTCGATGCTGAGACACCGACCCTGAAGGCGTGGAGAAGATGGATGAAGGTAGTCTTCGCCTCGCACACGAGTGCCTCGGGACAAGGCCTGGATGGGGCAACCGAGTTTGAGATTTTCATGGGGGGTCTCCGGGCAGTCAAATCAACGAGCAAGTCCAAGTCAAAGGATAATGGGTGAAAATGCAAGCCTATTGGATGCTAACAGTTTGCTATGGATCAACCACGCTACCCGCTGCTGCTGCTGCTTTGGTTTTCTATATATATACACTGAACATCAAGTTTCAAGTTTCCGAGAACCACATGATGCTACTACCCGGAGAGCTATCGGGGGAGGAGGTAAAGACGAGGAACCCGCATCGTTTGACGCCGCCACCTAAAGGTGGACACCTATAGATGCGGCAGGGCAGCCCCGGAGACATTGTCTCGGGTTCGTGCGGGCACCTGACCAAGCGCTCATCCAAGCCGAATCACAACTCACAGGTTGCGATTGACGTTGCGGTTTCAAGCTCGGCGGCGCTCCCAGTTTTGGGAACCCCATTTCTTGGGATTCCAATTACCACCGCCCCATCTGCTGGGGTCCCAGCTGCCGTCGTCGCCGTCATCACCACCCCACCTTTCGGGGTCCCAGCTTCCGTCGTCACCATCATCGCTGCCGGAGTTAGGGTTACCCGAGGGGAAGTCGTCAGGCACCTGGGGGCGAGTCGGCTGCTGGGGGCGAGATGGTTTCGGTGGAGGATACGGCCTCTGAGGAGTAGTTGGCTTGTCAGGAGTAGTTGGCTTCTGAGGAGTAGTTGGCTTGTCAGGAGTAGTTGGATTCTGAGGAGTAGTTGGCTTCCTAGGAGCAGTTGGCTTCTGCGGAGTAGCTGGTCCCTGAGGTGTCGGATTCTCCGGGGGAGTCGGTTTTTTCGGTGCCGAACCACCACTTGGGCCACCAAATATGTTGCAGCCGCCGTTTCCTGGGGGGGCGGGTTTGTCCGAGGTCATCTTGGTGTCCGGACCAGGCTCGGGAAACTCGACATCGGTGCCTTCATAGGTGCAGACGCCGTTGCCGACATTGGCGACAAACATGTCGGGACGCTCGGCAAGGGGAACGGAGGGAGCGGCACGCTTCTTGCCACCGGCCTTGACGTCGATGACGGCGCAGTTCATGTACATCTCGCGGTTGCCCATGTTGTTAAGCCAGGACCAAGCGAAGAGCATTTCACCAGAAGGGACATCGCTCGGCAGGGTGAAGTCGTACTTCGATTCGCCTGGGGGGGGGCAGTTGCCGATGTACGATTGGATAACCTTGAAGGACTTGCCGCGGTCGAGCGAGACGGAGGCCTGGCAGCTACCGCCTTTGTGATCAGCAGAGCCGGCGATGGTCATGCTGTACGACTGGCCCGGGATCCAGGAAGCGACGGGTTTGCCCCTCGGTGTGCCCATGAATTCGTGGTGTTTCCGGCAGGGAAAGTCGTTGCCGGTTATGTTCATGGGCGACCTCATGTTGTAGTCCTTGAAGGCCTCGTCCGTGTTGGGGTTGAATGTCGAGCCGAGGGGCGGCGGGTCTGTCATCTCCATGTGGCCGTTGACCAACGCGGCCAGCGCGACGGCGGCGGCGAGAGAGCGGATGACAAGGTTCATGATGCAAAGTATCCGGAGGAGAATGCTACTCTGCGACGGAGGAGAAGTGAGAAAGCAAGAAGCAAAGGAAGGACGAGAAACGAAGGAGTGAAAGATTGAAGTAAGGAAGGAAGGTAGGAAGAGGAGGATGGATGGCAAAGGATGACTGACAAATGCTCGGAAGCGGGAAGCGAGGCTCTTATATGTCCCGACCCCAAGATTTCACTCGGCGAGTTAAGAAAGGAAGAAAGGAAAACAAGAAGCAAGGAAGCAAGAGAACAAGCAGGGAAGCACGCAGGGAAACATGCGGAGAGGGCATGGGAGCTCAGTCGAACGAAACTCGTGGTCTGCTTACCTGTCGAATTGTCCATTGGGCAGACGAGCTCCTATGCATAACAGACTTGCCATTCTGTTTCTGCCGCTCCCAGATGGTTTCTTTCGCGGTACGGATCCATTCCGCGAGCTCTTTTATGTCGGTGCACAATACACGAGTGTACTTGGGAGCTGCAGCAGTCGTTTGTTCTTCCAGCCTGGTGAGATGCGATCAGGCGAACCGACGACCGACGAACGACTGACTGGTTGCTTTCTTCGACCTTGACCAGTAGGCGTCCACCCCACATGCGTTGTCGGCCGCTGCATGTTGATCGAGGTCACCTCATGCGATGGCGACGGTTGAACGGGTCTGCGGTGCTCCTTCATCTGCCCACGGATTATTGCTGGGCCAATGCCAGTGGTGGTCGTCGGTCGTTGTATGGGGGAACAAATTGCCATTGCCGACAGCTACGTCGCAGCGGCGGCAGAAACTCGAAACGACGACGACCCCGTCCACTCTTGCTGATGTCCGGATACGAGATATTAGCACGAACACCGTGTACGGTACGTACATCAATGCCGTTGCAGTTGTAATCGCCCTCATACCCATCCTGGCAGCCGAGGCAGGGAACGCAGAGTGGATGCCAGGGGAGGGGAGGTGGAATAACCCACAGCTGCATGCATGTACGTGATACATGCAAATGCACGCAGGCACTTGGCAGGCCAAGCTCGGGATATTGCAGTAAAGGAAAATTTCATGCAAGCGGTGGTCAGAAAAGTTTATACAAATGTAGTCATAGTATGGAGTACGGAATAGTCGTGCGTGTATTAACGGGGTAGTAGGTGGTAGAAGTTCTGAGAACAACTCCATGCACACATATGCACTACATGGGGCATGCAGCATCAAGATTCAAGTTGCATGCTCGCGTGCGATTGTCTCACAATACTTACTTGGAGGTGTACCGTACGTACACTGGCTCTTTCATATTGTAAAACCTGCTACATTGGTATCCCCTTCATTCATCTTTGCTGTGCAGTTGCATACTAGGAATATCGTCTTATACTGTACAGCAATGTGCCCATAGTACACATGTGATCAGTCCATGCATGTACACGCAAAACGACAGGTTGAATGACGCCCTTCATGTATCACATATTCGCCTACCTGCATTTACCTGCCACCAGCTACTCCTGCCAGCATGGAGTAATAGTCACTCCGTACATCCTCCGCCGCGCAGCTGTAGAGTACACGGACGTACTGTAATAACGTGGAACCATGGTTGAGATCCACCACTCCTCATCATGGGGCTGTTTCGTACCATCCCCTCCTCTGTCGCGACTCGTCCCCTCGGCCTCCACCTTTCTCGAAGCCAGTCGGTCGCGTTCACTCAGTCTATTCTGACACGGTCATCGGAAAGCGGCCGCCCTTCCTTGTCTGCCAAGTGGACGGATGGAGCTTCCAGCACGTCCATCCTGGTTCGTGAATTGGGAGACGGCTTCCCGCCCCGACCACATCCCGTCGGTGGCTGCTCATTGGTTTTCGATTGATGAATCGATGGAACTCGAGGTCGATGAAGATTCAGGTACAGCTGAGGCGAGCCCGACGCTTATGCTTCTGATGCGGGCATAAGAGAATGATACCTAGGAGCACCAACGTTTCCTGGTAATGCTGCATGTCCTGACGTCCACCGCCGGTACGCTCGGCGTCACTGGCCCTCGTCCCTCATCAATTCGAATCGACCCCTTGCCGCCAAGGCATGGCCTCCAGGTCCACGCCAGCAGTCATGCTGTTCAATGCAACAGGAGGGGCCAAATAGCACCCTCCCCCCCTTGTCTCCGACCACGCGAGGGCGGAGCATGCTCACGCTCGGGAGTCAGCCTTCGATATTACCGCCATGGCCGGACCAGTCTGCCCTTGGGCCACCAGGACCTGGAGTACTGCTGTACTGCTATTCTGGCATGTGTCATCGAGCAGGGAGGGGCAAGGAACGGACCCCAAACCAACGCAAGCAACAGCACATGCAACGAACGGTAGGCAGGCACCAGTAGCACGAGCACACCGTTCACGCCGCAGAACGAATCTCGGGCCCGCACTTCACTCTTCCACCAGCTCCCCTGCGTCGATGAGCAGGCTTCTTCTTCCCTCGACGGCAAGGAAGCAAACCTGGTATCCAGAGAAGAGATTCCGCATTGTCGACGCTGACGTCTCGTCACCTGCACACCTGATACCGATGCTCCTCGTTGCGTCCCGATGTATACCGTTGCATCCCCGTTCAGCTGATACGCTGATACGCTGATGCCTGGCTACGTGCAAATTACCAGTACAGCTCATGTGCGGTACATGCCATGTACTCTTGCATGCAACGAGATAGGTAGGCTCACCAGGTAAGAATGCAGGCCATCCTTCATCCATCATCCATCACGCGGCACCCATGCGATTCATCACGTGAGTCTAAAGAAGCCCAATCTGCATGGCTAGGAGAACCTGCCCATCTGCCAGAATCAGCTGCCCAACGCCGTATTGCGCCGGGCCTGGGTTTGATCGACAAGCACAGGCAAGGACACGGCATGAGCGCCCAGGAAGCGCCGGGCATGCGGCATGGCAGGTCGAGGCAGGTAGGGGCCGATTGGCTCGCCATGATCCTTCTAATCCCTTTCGCATCCAAGTGTACATCGGTCGCTATGCCGGCATCCATACCATCCATACCATCCAGACCGACAGCGATACCTCTGTGGGCGTGCTACACTATCCTACACATTTGCCATATTTGGCATCGCCCGGGCCCGGTTCCCTCTCACCTCGGGTGAGGAAACTCGTCTTCAAGCTGAAGACGAACGCCAACGTTCATGCTGATGAGCTCCTGCACCAGCAGCTTGGCCGCGTACGGCATCGACATCTTTGTCACCTCCCTCGTGCTCTTGCACGTGTGGCAGTAGCCCTTGTATCCGAACAGGCCGCACTGCTGGCAGATGTCGATCTGCACTCCGTCCGAGCTGATCATGAGCCGCTCCAGCAGGAGCTGCGACGCGCCGTACGCGATGAGGCAGTCGCGCTCCATCTCGCCCAACCGGAGGCCGCCGTCCCGTGATCGACCTTCGGTCGGCTGCCGCGTCAGGATCGCCATCGGTCCCCGAGCGCGCGAGTGCATCTTGTCCTGGACCATGTGCTTCAGCCGCTGATAATAGATCGGGCCGTTGAAGATGAAGGCCTCGAGAGGCTCCCCCGTCAGCCCCGACGTGAAGTAGTCCTTGCCCTCCCAGGAGAAGCCGTGATCGAGGAGGACACGGCTCATCTGCTCGACCGGGTGCGACCGGAAGGCGTCGCCGAAGCCGAGGTCCTTCCGCCCGACGAGGATGGAAGCCTTGCCCGTGAGACATTCGAGCAGCTTGCCGACCGTCATTCGCGACGGGAAACCGTGCGGGTTCATGATGATGTCCGGCGTGAGCCCGTTGTCGGCGAACGGCATGTCTTCCTGGTCCACGATGAGCCCCACCACGCCCTTCTGGCCGTGGCGGGACGAGAACTTGTCACCGAGCTCCGGCCGCCGCGTCTGCCGCGTCTGCACCTTGATGACCGTCGTGTCCTTCTCCGTCTGCGAGATCATCACCTTGTCGATGTGCGCCGGATCTGGGATCCGGTACGAGACGGCCGAGTTGCGGTACTCGCTCGGCCCGCGATCCATGCCGATGCCCGTCGTCGTCAGATCGATGGGCGTCTCCTTCTTCACCATGACGTCGCCCGACTTCACCGTCGAGCCGACGGCGGCGAGGCCGTCGTCGTCGAGCGCCTCGTGCTTCTCGTCGCGCCGCCGGGCGCCGCCGACCTCGACGTTGACCGGATCGCCGACGCGTTCCCTTCGGCCGTTGGGGTACTTCTGCAGCTCCGTCGTGTACTTTCGGAACACCTGGCACCGGCCGAAGCCCCGGTCGATGGACGCCTTGTTCACCACGAGCGCGTCCTCGATGTCGTAGCCGGAATAAGACATGACGACGACCGTCGCGTTCTGTCCCGCCGGAAGCTTGTCGTAGTTGATGAGCTCGATCGTCTTGGTGATGACCATCGGCCGCTGCGGATAAACCAGCGTGTATAGCAGGGTGTCGATGCGGTTGAACTGGTTGTAGGCGATCGCTCCGATCGCCTGCTTACCCATGGCGCACTGGTACGTGTTTCTCGGCGATTGGTTGTGGTGCGGGAACGGGATCAGGCCGGCGACGGCGCCGAGGATCGTGAAGGGTTCGATTTCGAGATGCGTCGTGCTCAGCGTCAGGTTGTCCTCGTACAGCGCGACGAGCGCGTCGTTCTCCTCGTTGACGTCGAGGTATTCCACAACGCCCTGGGTGAGGAAGTCGTCAAAGGTGGCCTTGCCGAGCTGCAGGAGCCTGAGGTGCTCCGCCTTGAGCTTTTGCTGCCCGTTCTTGACGATGATGTAGGGCCGGCAGATGCGCCCCTCGTCGGTGGCGATGTGGACGGCGTTGAAGTGTGAGTTGATGTTGATGCTGACAAAAGGTGCGATCCAGCCTTGGCGACGCATGGCCCGGAACTTGGCGCAAAAGCGCTTCGGGTAGCGCGTCAAGGCGAAGGGTGTGCCGTTGACGTGCACGATGTAGGATCCCTGCCGATGCATCTCGGCACCGGAGAAGTTCCTGATCGGTTCGACGCCGGTGTCGAGGGTGAAGATCCACCGCTTGATTGGCGCCTCGTCAATGTTGGTCGTGATGTGCGTCATGAGGGCCAAATTCTTGACGAGTCCGCACGCCTCGCCCTCGGGCGTATCCGACGTGCAGAGCATGCCCCACTGGGACGGCTGCAGGGCGCGAGGGCCCGACACCTTGCGCGTCTTCTCGAACTGACTGCTTATCCTCGTCATCATGCCCAGCGCGCTGATGTAGCTAAGCCGGCTCAGGACGTGGGTGACGCCGGCTCGGTTCATGTTGAAGCGCTTGACACTCCAGTTGCCCGTCTGGATGGCCCGGCTCATGCCCAAGCCGATGATGTTGGCGTGGTTGCTGATCATGTGCACGGCATCCAGCGGCACCGCACGGTTGTTCTTCTTGAGAACCTTGTCGATGGACATCTTGACCAAGCCCATGAACTGCTTGAACAAGTCCTCGAACAGGAGCGAGAGAAGCTGGCCTGCGAGCTCGAGTCGTTTGTTTCCGACGAAGTCTCGATCGTCAACCAATTTGGAATTTTGGGCCGCCATCAGAACTCTCCGAGTCATCATGGCAACGTATATGGCCTTCGGGTAGAAGTCGAGTCCTTGGATGGGGACGTGCGCGATGACGAGGTTGGCCAAGGCGTCGAGGCCTTCCTCGATGGTGTTCCGACGAACTTGGGGTCCGAACTGGGCCCGCCTCGAGCCCATCTTCACCCTCGCGCCAATGTAATCCAAGGCTTGGTGCTGTGTGAATATGCCGGCCATCGCGGCCTCGTCGAAGTTGATACGAAAATCGTCTTGGTATTGTCCATCGGAGCCGGCGACCAACTGCATGATCTCGTAATCGGTGAGGCCGCCAAGGGCTTTGAGGACGATGACGATAGGGATGCCCTCGACGAGGACGTTGTGTGTCAGGACGATTCTTTCCTTCTTCATTGTCACGTACGTCTTGGATTTTCGTTCGTGCGTCGAGCTCGTGACGGATGCAGAGATGACGTTGTTCTTCTCGTCGGCCTCAACGATGACACGATTCTTGCTGAGCTGCTCCTGGATCAGGATCACCTTTTCGGTACCGTTCACGATGAAATATCCGCCGGGATCCAAGGGGCACTCGTTCATGGCCTCCATCTGCGCGTTGGTGGCTCCGCCGAGCCGGCATTTGGAGCTCTTGAGCATGACAGGCATGCGGCCGAGAGGGACGTTCTTCCGAACAATTTTTTGCTTGTCTCGAATATAGGCAATGTCAACGAGAATGGGAGCAGCGTAGGTCATGTCGCGAAGGCGACACTCCATAGGTGTCACCTCGCTGCGTGACTGGGCATCTTTGTAGTCCTGCCGGCGCGGGCGGTCGACGCGGATGTCGGTAATTCTGCACAAGGTTCGTCCGTCAGACAGCCGTCAACTCTCCCCCCTTTCCCTCGGGTGGGTGCCAACGTACTCAAGCCAGAAGTTGCTGTCTACGTCACTTCGAATGGTGCGGTTGGCGCGGACGATGTCTTTGATCTCGTGCTCAACAAAAAAGTTGTACGAGTCGATGTGCCTGGAGACGCCGGTTAGCAGGCCGATCGGGGTCTCCTTCGGCGAGGCGACGGGCCAACGCACTGCTTTACGAGTCCTGTATCCGAATTTGTCAGCGGTGACGCTCAAGGAAGGAGGTGGCGGAGATGGGAGGAAGAGATGGGAAGAGGACAGAGACGGACCTTTGACTTTGAGGAATGCTGGGAGAAGCTGGAACTTGTCTTCCTTGGTCGAGACGGGATCCGTGAGCTTCTTGCCGTTATAGAAAGGCTCCAATAGGGCCTCGAAGCCATCGTCTATGGGCGGCATCGTAGGGTTCACCTCATAGGCATGAATGCGCCGCAGCGAGGTGATGATGGTATGTAGGCAAATGGACAAAGTCGCGGCGTGGTATTAATTCACGAAGAGGCTCGCAGAGTTGGCGAAAAAAATCCGCCCCGCGATGACGGTAGTGGCCCAAACAAGCAAGCAAGGAGCCTGGGCAGGTTCGGTCACGATTGTGTATTCCCTAATACAGTGCACCTACAGCGGGGTGCACACTAACTTTACATGTATTACTACGTACATTCAAGGGGATTGGATCCGTATCAATACCTAGTAATTATTACCTGCCCGTGTCTTGCTACCCTCCTTGTACTGTACATGTCATGTACAGTAATTCAAATATGCGCTCCGTATGTATGATTATATGGCACTTTTTTTTACAAGAGGCAACTCGAATGATGAAAAATACGTACTAGAGGGATTTACTGGGCATAGATACTGGTTTCTCGCAGCAGTCTCTGACCCTTTCCTCCGAACCGTTCGCCAACAGCGCATGTAGTTCATCGCTGCGATTGAGCTTCTCGCAACGCCAAGTCCTTATGTAGAATGAGATGTCTAGGGTATCCAATATCGCCAGCGTTGAGTATTGGACATCATTCATCTCGTCGCGTCCTCCTAGCAGGATCAAGATATATAATCGTACGACGGGAAGGAGACAAATGGAATATCCTGTTCAATTGATGTCAATTAATCGACTGTGGTTGAGTCTGTCTGCCGGTTGCCTTCCGTCATCGTTAGCAATGCTCACTTGACGCAGCAGAGCATATTACACAACGTTCTCCACTGGCTCTACTACGCAACCTGTCTCGTTCCGAGAAAAGAGGTCAATAGGGCAGAATATCTTATGAGCATGTGTCAACGACACATGGCATTCATGAGTCAACGGACGACACTGCCTTGCAGAATGCGCGACGTATCATCAAGCAACCCATCCTCCACCCTCCACACTCTGGTTCGGAGTGCGGGCATCGGGCCCTAGCTGATAAACCGCACCACCTCAACTCAGCATTGTGGCGGTAGTGTAAAAGGAATCCTCTCGAAGACCGATAGTAGAAATTCGAAGTAGCCAGCAACGAGATACATTCCGAGTCGATGCTGTGGTAGGTTTCATCACAGGGCGGACGAGAGATTGGTGGTGCAGGATTTTTGGACGAGATGCAGTTTTGGTGGGTAATCAGAAACCCCACTGCAAGACTTCCGGAAGTCTCTTGATGCAGTATCTGTACTTGCCTGGAGTACGACTTGCTTAAGTACAACAAGTATCACTCCGTACAGTAATACTCGCACTGTACTTTCGGCTGCCAGGTGGAGGGACGACCAGGAGGGATGGATTGGTTCCACGACATGCCATCTATCAAGCTACCTGAGAAGCGTCACGAACCGATCATACGTGTAAAACAAGTAAAACAAAGACCGAGAAAGATGCCGCGTCACTTGGAAGGCAATTTCACTTCGCATATTTTGCAGTCATCCTCGCCAATCGACTAATAATGGTGAAGCCTCCCCCCTTGCATACCCTTACCTAAGTACAGTGCTTTAATATGTACGGAGTACTCCGTAGTGTACAGCCACTCTGTACATAGGTGGGTGTACTGACATCCTCCTGCACGTACTTTGGTGTACATCCATGGTCGAGGGACGTCTCGTGGCCTCTCATGGCGGTGTACATGGATGAGCGCAAGTACATGTACGAGCATGAACCACTGTTGGGTGTCAATCAGGTATCAATTCACTTGCACGTGCCCGTACCGATACGGAAAGGATACGACTTAGAGTCTCCCTTTGAACTCATACTCCGTTCATATTACAAGGTGGCGGTATACAGCAATTGCACTGTAGATCTCGTAAGGCTGCGCTGAACCTGCGGGGCGGCAAGCAGCAGCATGGGCTTCTAGCCGACCGCTGCGAATGTGAATACCACCCTGCTAATCCCAGTTCGGTTAGGTAGTTCGCGGGTTCGAGCGGTGCGTGGGAATTGCACAAGTATTAATTACTTACTTACATGCGAGTATTAATAAATACTTGTTCTTACAACTAAAGTAATAATAATACTTGCAGGAGTTGTACTTGGAAGTACTTACAGTATTATCCTTGCCATGTACTTACTTGTGGCCCGAGGGTATGGGGGTACGCAGTACGGATACACCACCCCACATGACATGACGCCTGCCAGATCCAACGCCTCCTGCACATCCATCGACACCACGCAAGAGTCGGTGAGCAGGGTGGCGCTCTCCTCGAGGCGTCGGCTGGCCCCGTATTGTGACAAGTTCCGGCTCGAACTTGCCAGGAGGCTAATACTGCGAGTACGTGATCTTCAGGTCAATTCTCCGTAGTTGGTTCTGGAAAAGAAAAAGAAAGGTTGCCAAATGGAAATCGGCAAGGCAACCTTTCAGCGAGGGAGGTAGAGCCGCTTCGTCCCGGCTGCGGGGTTTGCTGCGAGCGGGTTTGACTGCAAGCTGGAGTAGGTTGGAACCGAATGGTGATGAAAAACCCTGCCTTGCTTGGGTAGCTTCCTCGTACGTACCGAGGCTGGATGGTGCAAGCAGGATGGCATGCGACTCGTCATACCATACACCTACCAGGTACCTTGCACACCTCGGACAGTGCCCAAGTGTATTGTCCAAGCAATCTCGTAGAGACGTATTGCTAGAGGCTTCTCTGCATCCGTGCGCGAAGTTGACATTGGCATGGGACATCTCCAGGAAACCCAGCACACCGCATGTAGACATCCCAACGACAACGACAACACCGAGCCATACGGAATGATGATGCTTATGTCGACGGTGAAGGCGATACCCCTGGATGACCACCGCAGCCTCTGGGGTCGGCTTATTGCATACTTGGGCGTGGAACACCAGGGAATTGCCGTTGCCAGGCCCTGTCCTTCAGTGGCACCTCTGGTTCGGGTATGTACGAGTACCATTGCGATCGATGAATACGTGTGCTCCATCAAGGAAGCAAGCTCGAGTGCTTTGGATCCCCGCCGGCCACACAATGTCGGAGGAGATTGGCGTGACCACTCGGTCACAAGGAATCCACACATATGGATAACTCGTATTCGGTATGAGGAACATGAACGTCGCGGCTCGGATCGGGTCCATTGACCTTGAGCCACTGTCCGGGAGGCTGAGACATCGGGGGACAGCCGGGGGCTTCGAACTGGAACTTGTCGTTCATTTGATGGCCGAGAATCGCGTGCGGCGTCTATCGCTGCCGTCCGGTGCGGAGTATCGCCTCTGACTGGGCCTGCCTCCGACTCGTACGCACGAAAGTGCATCCCCCTGCATAGAGCGGACCGCTTCGCCCTCACTCTTTTTCCGCCACCCGATTGCCTGGCCGTACGTACCTACCTGATACCTGCTTTGCCGCCTATCCTACCTAGGTAGGTACCACCTAAATGGAATGCAGTTCGTACTCCATCTTGGTGTTGCAGCCCGGAATACTGATTGACCTACTCCGTACGTTCAACTTGGACGGGCCTGCTGTAATTATGTCTGATGGAAGCATATCTGACCAGCAGCGAAGGCTGCACGTTGCCGTCCACACAAGACATGACATCAATTACCGAGTCTACCATGGGGTGACTCATGCGAACGGCAACCCTGACGCTGACCTAGGATCAAGATTATCGTCTACCTACCTGCAAGCCAGGCCCATCTGCGTCCGCGTCGCTGTATTTGGCGCCCATCCCGAATTTTTCGTCAACAACACCCTCTGATGGCCATGTCGCATCGTGCTCTGTTGGCACCGTCTCGATTTTTCTAGGACTCGTTGCCTTCGCTCGTCGATTCCTAGACAAGAACAATGCTGTCGATACCATCTCTCCTCCTGGTTGTCCGGAGCACCCCTTGCTCCTCCACCAGCCTCCCAACAAAACAGATCCACCTCGATCCTCGCCGGAAGACTGCATCCCATCTCAGCCATCGAAGTGTAGAAGTGCAGTGCATCAAGACTCTGGCCATGAAATCGCAAACTCTTCCAATACATACAAGATACAGGCAAATCGCAGGAGACGTCGGTTGTCCTGATCCTGATTCTCGGGCTCCAATTGCCGACCTACTGCTCAGCACTGCAAAATGCAAGAGTGAGGTACTAATACATTGTACCTTATGCTGCCCTGGCGGTTGCCTGCCACTACGGAGGTACCTGAGTTTAGCTGGTATTATTGTCGGGACCACTCGTTGCTCAGGTACCAGATTCCCACACAAATCACTAGTGCCAAAGTTCTCCACGTATAGTAGATGTGCACCTAGTTGTAAGAACTAACCGTATACTGTACTCCGTACAAGTACTTACAAGTAATAATACTCCTCCTGCACTCTACTATGGGTGAGTCGGTCACAGTGTCCGTGCCTGCAACTAATACTGACTGTACTTGTACGGAGTACGGAGTACAAGTACGGTGTATTCTTCCAGTAACACTGTACCAATTGTATTCGCACAAGGACCCACCCACGGTGCCACCCGACACCAATCCCAACCACCAACCCTCCTGTGCTCCTTGCCTAGCTTGGCAACGGCCCTGCGAGACAGTGAGCGCTGACACCGGGACACACACTGGACGCACCCCTGGAAACAGAGCCCTCACGGCCCTGTTTGGCTTGACCAGAGACCCTTGTCCGCCGTCCACACAGACCGCAACCCCATCCACGTCCACGTCTACACGGTACGTCCACGGACACGTCCAGCCCTGCCCTTCACCCCGCCTCCCAGCAGCACTTCCGTTGGTCGTTATCCTTCTTCCACTTCCTCTGCCGTCTATTCGTCGTCCTGCGACGTTTGTCGACTCGTCTTGCCGTCTTCCACGCCGGCAGCGACATACGAGTAGACGGAACGACGGAGCCACGGAGCCGCGGAGTCAATTCGGCGTGTACGAGTCTTGTCCCCCACTCCATCATCACCCATTCAAACCTCACCCGCCCTTCCTCGTCGTCGTCCTCGTCGTCGTCCTGCCCCCTCCACCCCGTTCCTCCTCAGTCTTCCTCCCCAGCCCTCCTCCCCAGCCCTCCTCCTCACGTTCACCGTTATCATGGACGAGCTGCGCTTCCGATCCCAGCATTCACCACGGAACGAGACGCCCATGACCTCCTTCGTCTCACCTCCCCGCAATGGCCATCGGCTGCCTCAACAAACGACCGGCGACCTGCGTTCACACATGCCTCGACGCTTCACCGCCGAATCGGGCCGTGTCCCAACCCTGACTTCCGTGACGTCGGTCTCCATGGCATCGCCAACGGCCCAGGAGTATAACGTCAGTCATGGCCCTTGCCCGTCCCTCCCTTCTCGAGCCTCGTCCTCTGTCCTCGAAGCGTACACTGACAGCGCAAGCAATAGGCGATGCACAAAGTCCAGTTGGTACGTCGCTTGCGCACCGATTCGGACTCGAATACCGATCGAGACTTCGAGGCACCTGCTCTACCAGGCATCTCCTCTGCCACCCCTCCCCGATACCCATCCATCCATTCGTCGTCTTGTAGGGGACATGGGCTGATGAACACTCCAGATAGAGCAAAAAAAGATAGAGTATGAGAGAATTCGGGAGCAGCGCCGGCACTTCGAGCTTGAGATGCAGCGGTTGGATCAGCAGCAGCGAAAGGAAGCACTCGAGCTGGCTCAGATGGAGGAAGAGATGGGCCGAATTGCTGGTCATCAGTCGGAGCCGACGACGCCCCCCGAATATCGCGACAACTCAGGCTTTCCCTCGATGTTCTCGCGTCCCAACCGCTACTCAACTTCGAGCCTAGCCTCACCCCCCGGCTTGTTGAACAGACCGGCTCGGTCCGGCTCCCAGCTCAACTCTCCGCCCTCCGGCTTGGTTCAGCATCGATACGGGTTTGATGAGCTATTACCCTCTCGCTCCGTCCCGGCCACACGCCGGAATAGCGATGACGAAGAAAAGGAAGCGGCCGTTCGCCAGGATCCTACTAGTCATAGGTCGACCAACGCGTACGTATATATTCCGTTGTCCTTTTTGCTGCCGCTTTCGATCCATCCTGCATTGCTGTCAGTTCTTCGAAGCACCGAACAGCGCACCTGCCTGTATTCGACTCTGGTGCTTGGCCTCGAGCGATGACTGCAAGCGCTGATGTTCCTTACCATGGACTTTTCCCTTTATCCTCGTCATCAAAATGTGGGGAGAGCGCAAGGGCTGCTGAGTCTCGCTATGACTATGGCGGAGTACGGGTCGATTTCCAAGTCTCAATCAAGTGGTTGAACAGCGTTGGAAAAGCGAGATGCCACCACATCAACCCTCATCCCCTCCACTAGTCAATCTTCTCTTTTTTGTTGGTCGAGTATTCGGCAACTCCACGGCAGCACCCAGCGCCAATACCTACTCTCATTCACCACTTATCTTGCCACCATCTTGGGCGAGCAGCCTTATGAGGAGTGAGGGCGCAGCCTTGGCCGGAACAACAATGCTTGAGAGACTGCATTTTCTTCGCACATCGCTTG
The DNA here is from genome assembly GCF_001625195.1 of Drechmeria coniospora. Lineage (NCBI taxonomy): Eukaryota > Fungi > Ascomycota > Sordariomycetes > Hypocreales > Ophiocordycipitaceae > Drechmeria > Drechmeria coniospora. The sequence continues at coordinate 9,124,490 of NC_054389.1, read as the reverse complement.
ATTTTCCGCCGCTATTGTGCTCGTCTCAATACGCCCGCCTCGCCTTGAACGGTGCTATTCGTTTCACCTCCATGATCCTCGACCCTAGTTCCTCTCTGCCCTCCTGCCTACTCCCTCCCCTACCTCTCGTCGACTCTCGCGCACCGTTCACTATATATGCCCAGCCCTCGCACCTGTTGCAGCCTGCTTCACCCTTGTGAACAGAACTTCGCAAGCTTGTAAGCGCATTGGGTCTCGCCCGAATCGTGTTCTCTGAATCGGGTCGAATTTCCCACCACTTGTCTGTGCTAGAGCTCGGCTGCATTTGCATTCTTCGCACATCTCGGTATTGAGCCCCCCCTGGCTGACTGACATTGCCATTAACCATAGCCTGCACCGTTATTCGATGCCCGTGACTAAAACGCGGACTGGTTTGTACGACATGAATCTCGATCAAACCAACACGACGCGCTTTCTCTTCGGCGACGATGAACCAAACAACGTGCACCGAGGGCAGATACTCGACGATAACTTCCCCACTCTTGTGAGACGAGAAGACCCGATGGTATGATATAACCCTCTTATTCTCAGTAGCGTTCGCCTCCTTTACCCAATATCATGCTTGGAACGGCGTGCAATGGCCGAGTCTGTGGGTGCTCTGGCAACGCCTCTGCTGCTTCCACCTTTCGTTCCGTGTTCTCTGTCCAGTTGGTAGATGCATACATGAGTTGCCACACGCCCAGGGCACAAGGCAACACCGCTACTGGCTTCCCCCGAATCGAATTTTTCTCCCCGCTCCAACCCTCTCTATTTTCCTCATCCCCCTTTCGCGCTCACCATATTCACACTTCCCCATGCGCGGTCCTAGTTGTTCGCCGACAGGATTCATTCATTGCCTTGTATATCATCCGTGGCAGCCTTTGCTTTGCTTTTACTTTGTCATCATCCTTTTCTATTCAGTCGCCGGCTTCAGCTTCATTCTTGCCGCGCGTGATCCTCCAACCCTGTCATCCCCTTTCCCCACGCTCGAGGCCAACGATCGGAATCGTGCTGACTATTGTCGGACGCAACAGAGCCTATCTTCAATCAACGTCTCTTCCTCGGCTCAGGCTGGGGATATTTCCGGCATTAGCAGCCGACCCGCGTCGCTCCGCCACTCTCTGGATCTGAAATACATCTCGGAGAACGTAGCAGACGCGAGCGCCAATTTGATGAGCACCCAGAACAACCACAATATGACGACGACTCCGCCTCGACTGCAGAGCGCCTCCGCCTCCACTAACGATGCGGCTGCGACGAAGAACCAGCCGGGCGCGTCGATGATGGCTTCTAATGCGAACAATCATGCCCAGCAGCATTTCCATAATCACAACGCCAGCATTGGCCGCATTCCTGCCGGCGCCGTGGCAGCCCGAGGCCACAGCCGCGACTTGTCCAACGACAATGGCATCAATGGAGGCCGTGACCACCAAGGAAACGCCTACCCGTCCATCCAGTCAGCCCTTCAGGCCAGCGCCGCACCGTTTGGCCCCAGCATCACGACCGCTGCTCCCATGACTCTACCGGCAAGTGTGCCTTCGCCAACGAACTCGGCTTCCGTGAACCAGTTTCATGGCTACTACCCCGCCAATGGCTATGCCGCGACGGGAACAAACGGGGCGAGCAGCTTCGGAATTCCCCTCCTCGCTGCCGGTATGCAGCAGATGAACATCAACGGTGTCAATGGCGGCAACATGTACCCCCCTCAAAACTACACCGGATATGGCTCGATGCCGTACAGCGGCCAGGGTGGTCAGGCCCGTGACAGCCAGGCCCGCGTGATTCAGCATCGTCGCCAGTTGGATAATGAAGGTTCGCCTCGCTCTGTTCACATCCCTGATTGGTGCTTGCCGAAAACTAACCTGAACCTTCCCTAGCCATGTCCCGCTATCACAACATGCCCTTGGAGTCATTCCGTGGCCAAATTTATGAGCTCTGCAAGGACCAACACGGCTGCCGCTATCTTCAGAAGAAGCTTGAGGAGCGATCGCCTGACCAAGTCAACATGATCTGGCAGGAGACCAATCAGCATGTCATGGAGCTTATGATGGATCCGTTTGGTAATTATTTGTGCCAAAAGCTCCTCGAGTTTTGCAATGACGATGAGCGAACTGTCTTGATCCAAAATGCGTCCCAGGATATGGTCCGGATTGCCCTCAACCAGCACGGAACCAGGGCGCTGCAGAAGATGATCGAATTCGTCAACACGGGTCAGCAAGTTAGGCTCATCATCGAGGCTCTCCGCTTCCGAGTTGTTGAGCTCATCCAAGACCTCAACGGCAACCACGTGATCCAGAAGTGCCTCAACAAGCTCACGCCGACCGATGCCCAGTTCATCTTTGACGCCGTTGGCAATCACTGCGTCGACGTGGGCACTCACCGACACGGCTGCTGCGTCCTCCAACGATGCATCGACCACGCGACTGGCCACCAGAAGCTGTGGCTCGTCGAGCGCATTACGGCCCATGCTCGAGTGCTCGTCCAGGACCCCTTCGGGAACTACGTCGTCCAGTACATAATCGACTTGAACGAGCCGACCTTCACCGATCCCGTTGTGCAGTCGTTTAAGGGCTGCGTCGGTCAACTGTCCCGCCACAAATTCAGCTCCAATGTCATTGAAAAGTGCTTGCGCTGCGCTGGCCCGGAGTCCAAGGACATGATCGTGGAAGAGCTGCTGGCTCCCCAGGAGATTGAACGTCACCTGCGCGATTCCTTTGGCAACTACGTCATCCAGACTGCTCTCGAGTTCGCCACCCCGCACGAAAAGTATCGCCTGGTCGAGTCGATCCGTCCCCTCCTGCCGCAGATCCGCAACACTCCGTACGGACGACGCATCCAAGCCAAGATTTCCATGTACGACAATCGAGGTAGCGCTGCCTCAAGCGGCCAGGCAACCCCTGCGGACAACACTCAGGGGCAGATTCCCATCCGGCCCAGCCAAGCTCGAGGCATAGCCCCCAATGCGTCGATACTGCAGAACAACGCGAACGGGGGAATGCCAGGAGCAGGCAACCAGAACGTGCGCCACAATATGCAGACATATCCCAGTAACGGATTGGGGGCTACCCCCTCGCCACCCGGGCCCGGTCCTACTACTCAGCAGCAGCAGCTTGTCGTCCAACAGGGTCACTCTCAGCAGCCTCCCTTTACCCAAATGGCACCGGTTAGCTTGAATCCAACACAGCTTACCAACAGTTCCACGGACGCCAGCGAGCCGCGCTGGGTGTAACATATATTACCTCCAAAAGTGTACTGCTGCCTAGAGCACGGCATGGCCGGGCAGCGCTGTTCCCAAAATTTCTCGCTTGTCCCTGCGTGGCTCTATCTCATTCAGAATGGCTACGAGACTTCCACGACTGACGACCTTTTCCTTGCACCGTGCTTTTAGCTGTTGCACGATAAGACCAACCGATCAAACCCCGAGAACACGAGTTGGTTAGACGCCCGGACATCTTCCACGCGACCAACACGATCTGGGTGCGATGTGTGTACAATACCAAGAGAGTCGAAAACAAGACACTCCGCCAGTTCCTTGACCACTTGTGGTCAGGGCAGGCAGATGAGCGTCCCGCATCCCGCATGTGTACGAGGATCGTCACGATATCTTAGCGGCATAGATGGAAGTCTCCATCTCCTTCTCTTCCTTTTTGTTGTTTCGTTCGCTTTGTTTTTTGCGATGTGGCTTGCGACATTTGAAGTTTGACTTGCATTTACGTATACTGGACTGGGCGGAGAGGTTTCATGACTCGAAAGCATGACTATCACGATGCCTTGGATTCAATGTTGAGGCAAAGGACCCTTACTTTCTTTACGGCCTATGAGTCATGCATTTCCTTCCTTCATCCGGATAAGGCGCGAGCTTTGCCGGGATTCGGAACAGTCAAGTTGCTATTGCGGGATCTACTGGTTTTTCCCTTTAACACGAGGGCGTCGCCACCATATCCGCTGGCCACGCCATGACGCACGGCATGCAGAATCAGGCATGGGAAGACAGGCCGGGGTGAAGCTTGGTGGGTTGGTAAGATCATGGGGATCTTGGGAGAGATGCGTGCAGGCTGAAGTTAGACGCTGCCGAGGTTTGGTTCTGCATGGCATTTGTATGAGTTGACGCGAACAAAAAGACAAATTCATCTTGCTTCATGCGAAGCCGTTCCGTGCTCTTCTGGTATGACGTTGCGGATGATGCTTCGCTCAGACAGTTCCGTGCGCATTCGAAGTGTAAGACTTTGTATCAGTATGCGCTTACAACTCGCACCGAGAACGGCTTCAATGCCGAGATTAGTACTATTTGAATATTCATTATGCTTGTACTGTATTGCAAGGAAGCTTCCACAATCCATATTACTGCGGCAAATTGACGAAGGAAACGCAAATGACGCTGAGTATTCCTCGTGTGCGATGAGTTTTGCTTGGGAAACGACGGTAGTAGGGTCTTGCCCGTATGCGAATTACCGCCAGCACCATGCACAATATGATAAAAACCTAGTTGAAACCATGCAAAAGGGCAGAAAAACTCCCAGAGCACCGTAGATTGTCATCATTTGCTACGGAAACCAAATTCCATTTCATTTGTGTTGTAGAATTAGAAAAGAATTCCAACCCATTTCCCCCCATCCCATGCCACGCTAAGCCCAAGCACATGCGCAATGGCCGAACCAGCGGATCTGCCGCACCAGGAAACGATGGAGTGACAAAAACCCGACAGGCACAATCCCGCTGTCCCAGGAGGCGAAACATTTATCGGTATCGCCACAGGGACAGGGTGTTGTGTCGCTTCCACGTCTTTCTGCGGCCGGCCTGGGTCTTGTTGTAGCGGTGGCCCTTGTTGAGGCCGCGGGACTTCTTGCCGGTGGCGGTGAGACCACGAGCCTCGCGGTGCTTGTGGACAGGGTTGACGATCCAGTTGATGCGGGGATCGATACGGATGGCCTTGTGCTGGGGGTCGACGAGGATGACCTCGTAGTATTTGTACGTGGAGTCCTGGTTGACCCAGTACGAGTTGAGTACGCGCAAGTTGGCGCAGCGGCGACCGACACGCTCCTCAGCGGTAGCCTTGAGAGAGCGCTGGTACTTGAGCTGGTTCACACCCTGGTTGGTGGGCTTGCCTACAAGTCGAGCCGAGTCAGCGGGCGAGATTCCAAGGGCTCTTCCATTCCGAGTTTCAAGAGAATATCGCGCTCCAAGGTGCGGAGATTCGTATCAAACGTACCGTACGTGGCACCCTTGGGGACAGGGCGCTTGCGGCCACCGCGGCGGACACGCACGCGGTAGACGACATAGCCCTGCTTGGCCTTGTATCCAAGGCGGCGGGCCTTGTCAGGGCGCGACGGGCGGGAAGCGCGGTGGATGACGTTCAACTGACGGAACTATAGACACTCTCAGCAAATGTTCAACGAGTGTATAGCATAGCACAGATGAGGGCCGGCTGGCTGCCTTGCCAGATCTTGCTGCCGTCATTTCCTGTTAATCTCGCCCATCCAATCGAGATAGTGTTATCATCGTCGTCGAAATGGGGCGAGCAGAATAAATCGGGCTTCGACAAGAGTCTTTCTGGGGCAGTTCGCTCTATCACGGTTGCGGGTTGAAAGTCGGTTGGGTTTATCGTACCTCCCAGCAGCGCACTCGGAGGAGGAAGCGCATCAAATCAGACTGCTTCTTCTTCTGAAGTTCCTCGACATACTTGAGGGCACCCATCTTGGCTATCGCAGGCAGGCGAGAAAGTTAGTACGACAACGGTTCGACATCTACAGCTTGGAGGGGGAAGAGACGAACCGAATTGTGAGTGTTAAACCTGCCAGTGGTTAGTAGTGGAGGGACGAGGGAGTTGTCAAATCTTCGAGGTCCTGCAAAATCCTGGCGATGTTGAAAATTGCGAGCAGTTTGTGGGTTAAGCGACCGGCTAGCCCTGGTTTGGCGTTAGCGCAAGGAATCTCCCCCAGCACGACTGAGGTGCAGGGCTATCATTGGCTAAATCAACATGGTGGATATCCCGCTCACCGAGTTTGCCCTCTATTAAATACGGTACGTATTTTTTTTTTTTTGCCGACGAGCACTCCGCACAACGTGCGGTATAATTAATACTTACTTACTGTAGTTAACTATACGGAGTAATTACTTACAGTACTTCCTTAATTATCATTATTACTTAATAACACCTACCGTACTCCGTACTTAAGTACTGCACTGTAAGTAAGTACGTACTTAAGTAGCTGTCCATCCACCTACTGTACGGAGTACTGTACCTATGATTACTCTACTGTATCCGTAAGTAAGTCCTTACTCCGTACATGCCCACCTAACTTACAAGTACTTGCGAGTAAGTGCAGCGATAGCCTTACTGTACTATTATTACCAAGTATTTCTTACTTTTACTGCGGAAGTACTCCGTATAAGTACTGTACTTGTACATGAACCGCGATGCTCCGTGCTATGCATTTAACGTTCCTTACTTGTACGTAGTTTTAATTGTAACAATATGCCAAATAGTCCGAATCGGTAACAATAATACTATTAAATAGTTAATGAGAATTTGTCATGCACAAGTAAGTAATATTACTTACTTAAGTTCAAGTACAGTACGGATATAAGTACAGTACGGAGTACTTGTAGATCAGAAAATATTTTTGTTGAGCAATATGGGACCTTTGAAGTCCATATGCTTGCACGAGTTATCCGTACAGTACGGAGTACGGACAATCAGAATAGCTTTCACCGTCATCTTCTCCTCCCCATGGGTGCATTGTTACCACTCCAGACATAAAATTTAGTAATTATTAAGCAGAAGTCCAAGTATTGTTCCCTGCCCTCATTGAGTGCACTTTAGTCAGCAGACAGGAAGCAGATGCTTCCAGGTCATTCCCATTCCCCGCTGCCTTGAAAGCCAGCTTTGCCGCAAAGGCGGAGGCAAATTTTGTTGGGAGAATGAACTGCGAGCTCCTGGTTTGTCTTGCTCAGAGCAATATGTTCATTGGAGCCCTCGTCCTGTTGCAGCTGGCCGGGCTTCTTGATGCCGGTTGGCGCCTTGTGCAAAGTCTCGTACTGCGAAAGGAGGCCGTCAATGTCTCGAGGGCGCTTCCCCGTTCTCGTATATATAAAACCAGTTTCGGCACCAACGTGAAGAAATTCCTCGTCAGCCTTCCGTATCGATATCAGGTGACATCACGCGAATCAACGGAGCTCAGCTTGCAGTACTAGCAGCACAACTGCAGCAATGAAAGAGCAGCCCACAGTATCTGCGTTTCTGAGCCACTTCATCTAACGAAGGTCGCTCATCCATCCGAAGATGGCCTTCTTGATCGTGGGGGGAGGCAGCGAGATTGGTGGAACACGTCTTGGATCATCACGCCGACCAGCCTCGCAAAGGAACCCGGGAAGCGCGAGGAAGCAGAAGATAATATCGAGTATTCGAAAAAAAGGTAGAAATTTTCAATACATGACTTGAGCCATACCCAAGCTGTCTCCCATTTTGTTTGTGTATTAGTTACAGCCGCGTGTTGATTCCTCAGTCCTCAGTCTATATCCCACGCTCATCAAGGGAAAAAAAGCACAACAGTCGCCTCTCCCCCAAATTCCCTCATGCTGTCTCAAGCTGGCAATCAAGTCAGTGCCCGACGTGGCGGTCGTTAATGCGGTAGAATCGTGAACCAAACAAAATGGCAGGTGTATCTCGACGACTGAACGAGCGTATACTGGGATGGAGTGGCTTCTCTGGAGGTCTACTCGGCACAGCGTAAGAAAAAAGAAAGAAGAGAAGCAATTATCCTCATTTGACGCCACGTGAAGTAAGAAAACAGTGCTATACTTGAGGTTCCTAGTCATGGCATTGCCAAGTACGCTTGATGATAGCGCAGTCGGTGATGGAATTGGAAGTGATGGAAATCCCGGACGGGTGTCTGCCCATTCTGATTGATGAGCCTATCCGGCAAGTTCCAGTTATTGGGTGTTCAGGGAGAGACCATGGAATGAAGTGGTCCAGTCATTCTGCGAGGTCATCGGCGATACACCTTGACCAATGGGTCCAGGGCTGGGCACTGTCTGCGAGCCAGGGAAGCGGTGACGCATCGACTGAAATTCGCCTAGCTGTTGGTATCCAGCACTGGAAAGTCCGTCGAGACCCGGAGAGAGGCTAGGAGTGTAGCCTGCGTTGCCTCGACTGTTCCCGAACGCACCACCTGCCCCGTATGCATAGTTCGACGCCGGATATCCCGGGAATTGTCTGTCGCTCCCCGAGGATTGCTTGAAGGCCGGCCGGAACGCTCGTGTGGGCTGTGATGGCTGGGTAAACGTTGATGGCTGCTGCTGCTCCTGAGATTGTTGGCTCTGGCGGCGCTCTCCACTGCTTGAAGTCCGCCCCACACCGACGGCGCCAGGACCAATGCCGCTGGGGGCTTGGATGCCCAACGTTGGGCTGGCAAACGAAGCAGGGTTGATCGCCGACATCCAGATCCTCGTCTTGTAGATCTTGAAGAGATCGGTGACAAGGGAGTTGAAGTTGATGTAAGAGTCGGCAAAATAGTAGAACGTGAGCTTCTTCCAGTCCCTGCAAGATGTTAGCGCATTTGGGAAGAGCCGAAACTGAAAGGGGCAGGCTGGGGCGCACATTTGAAATTCGGCATCGAGAATCTCCATGTTCAAACCGTGCTCTTTGACCTTTTGCATGCAGACGCGCTTTGCCTTGGCCTCCTGGCCCTCCTTGTCGCGCAACGCATGAACCTCGTGGTTCTGGGCGAGCCGTTTGATGAGCTTCGGGCGAAGCTCTGCGGTATTCGGTTCTTGCATGTGATGCTGGTTGGATGGACCCATTCCGCCGATGGCGCTTTGTTGAAGTCCACCAGATGAAGCCATGAGGCCGGCACCGGCGGACCCCTCCTGCGCTGCAGCGGCGCCCTGCGAGTACATCATGAGCCATTTGTAATGTTCTTCCGCGTAATGCTCTTTCAAGTCTTTGGCCGTTTGCCAGTCGACGTTTTCCTTGGCCACGGTGCCAAGATCGGTGCCGCGGTCGGCTTCGACGATGACAAGGTCGCCGGGCTTGACAGCCAAGCCAGTGCCCTCCTGGATGTAGAAGACGTCGGCCCTGGCGCACTTGAAGAGAACGACATGGAGGAGTTGATTGAGGCGCGGCTGGGCCATGCCGTAAATACCGCGATGGGGAGATGGGGGCCTGTTCTGGAACTGGTTCTGAAGGCCGAACGAGGCTGCGGCGTACGGGCTACCAAAGGCTTGCTGCATCGAATGTGACCCGGCAGAGTACATGGCCGACGCTAAAGTGGCATTAGATTCACGCGGTAATCGCGACGAGAAAGAAGAAGACTCACGATTGGAAGAGGTGGAGAAGGCCTGGCCATCCGAAAAGCCGCCCGAAATTGCTGGTGACGACTGGCCATCTTGGAAATTCGCATCGAGCACCGAGGCACTGTCGGCGACGGAGCTGATGGAGCCTTGACGTGTGGGCATATTCGCAAACGAGTGACGTCTGCTCTGAGATATGTCGCCGGCAAAGTAAGCAGGCGTGCTGGACCATAACGCTTTCTTTAGGTTCATGTTGTCCACTTTGCGATCGAGAGGTGCTCGATAGGTGCTGCCGCCGTATTCGCTCATTCGACGACCCGCGGAGCGTCTCGCGTACGCATCGCCGAACTCGTTCGCCTCGTCAAGCTCATCAACGGCATAATCAGACTCCTCGGGAACTGTTTCTTGCAGGGAGTAGCCGTTGCCGAGATAGGTCGCCCCGGTGGAAGCTCGTGGCCGCAGCCGGGCGTTGTACTGCTGCTGGGCTTGCTGCTGAGCTTGCTGCTGAGCTTGCTGCTGAGCTTGCTGCTGAGCTTGCTGCTGGGCTTGCTGCTGGGCTTGCTGCTGGGCTTGCTGCTGCTGGCGGAGCATGGCGTTCTCGCGTGTGAGGAACTCGATAGTCTTCGAGTCGGACATTTGATGGAACGAGCCCCGGAGCGAGTCCGTTGCGCTCTCGTCGTCGTCGTCGTCGACTTCTTTGACGTTGCCGAGCATGGAACCATCGTTGGACATTTCGCTGAGCATGCTCGGCCGCGAGGGTCGATGCTGCAGGCCAGGATGTCGAGCTCGGCCGAGGATGGCCGACGAGCTCATCGTGCTTGGAGGGGCATTCTCCGGGTCCAGCTGCCCAACCGAGTACGACTGGGAGCGGTACGTCTTGGGGGTCGGGTGGAGTGGAATGGCAAACGGTATTTGTGGGTTCATGCCAGGCTCACGAGACGGTGCTGACGCCTGGGCGAAGGTGCCGTCGGGTCCAACGACGGCGTTGCCGCAGTCCCCGGATGAAAGAGCGGAGGCAGGTGACGGGAGAACTTCGCCGAACCTCGAGTGGACATCCTTGCGGTCGTTCCAAATGCCGGTCCCCCAGGCGAACGTAGACGGACCGGAGGTGCGGTTCGTCACAGACGAGGCGGAGTGAGACCCCCATGGTCCGCTCGCGACCTCGGCGGATGGGGTACCGGGGTGAGAACCTGTTGGAGACAAGGAGCTGCTTGCGAACGAGCCCTTGCGGGGGCGGGCAAGTGGCTGCGACGTGTCGTTCAGCCACGACGAGCGGCGAACGGGTTTATGAGGGTGTGAGATGAAGGATGTTTGAGAATTATCAGGCCGAGTTTCGGCCTCGTCGTCGGAGCTTGCCAAGGCCTCGGAGTCGGGCGTCGATGTTCGTGCGTTGACCTTTTCAAGGAGCAGACTCTGGCCACCCGACGGGGCAGCCGAGCTCAGGCCGAGCTTCGAGGACCGGCTTTTGAGGGAGGCGGAGCTCATGGTCGAAGTGCTCGCCGGCCGAGAATTAATATACACGAGAGAAATTGATTATGGAATGTATCAGGTATCGAGCGGAGGCCCGGATGGCCGATTTCCAGCAAACCTCAGGACTGGAGGAAATTCAACGGCGAGAATTGATTCGAGGACTATTACTTGGCAGAGGTCGAGAAATAACGTCGATGGAGTTGTTTTGAAGGTGCTACGAGAGCTGTCAGTGCATGACCTCCCCGAGCGATTCGCGAAGCATCGTCAGCCTGCGAGGGCCGATGGCGTACGCGACGCCGCAGCAAGCTGCCCACCGATAGTCCGTACCCTCGATGCGCCCATCGACGAGGGAGGCGTGGCCGATGGATGATACGTTTGCGGGTGATGGAGGAGAGGAGAGTTCGACATACCAAGTAATGAACCGTACCGAGGGAGTTTCTATCGTTCTGACAGGATCAAGTAAGAGAAGCTCTAGGTCGTAACAAGCAGAAAAGGTCCAGATGTACAACGTCTAATCGCTTGAGACAGAGAGAGGATTGATGCTGGATGGCGGCGAGTGTCGGGTGTGTCCGTCTATGGGAAATATGGTAATAAAGTGGCCCCAGAAGGGGAGGGGGGGGGCGAGAGTAAAGGAGGTTCGGTCGCAATCGGTCGGTCGTCAGGCGATTATGTACGTGCGGTGGAGGGTACAAAATACGTCTACCCCGTCAACCAAAGCGGTGCGTCTAAAGAGAGGGCCCAAAAAGGAAAAAGGAAATAAGTGTCGATTGAAGATGACGGAGGGCCACAGGTGGTCGTGGGGTGCGTGCACCCATACGCGGCCGCGAGACGGGTGAGCGGTTTGCGGCGATTGCTGCTTGCGATGGAGAGCGTGCTGCTACTCGGCTCCCATGTTTAGACAATGGGAAAGGCCAAGTGGGATTGCGTCAGCGGTTCCGGCTATGCCCTCTCGCAAGCACCCGCCGTCGCAATCCAGCTGTTTCAGCAGAGAAATGCGACAACGAGTGGCAGACGCTGGCAAGGCCGGCAGACAGCGGGCAGAGCTCGCAGCCTGCAAGTTTCGGGTTGGGGATGGGATGGGATGGGATGGGAGAACGGGGGTGGGGGAGGCAAGGCAAGACAAGGCTTGGCAGAGCGATAGGTGAGCGGCGCGACAAGAGGTGAGGTGAAGGAATGGTCGGAACGGAAGAGTGAGAATGAGGTTGGGAGCGCGAGCGCGTTGGGGGCAACGAGACAGGACGACGACGTTGGAAAGCGGGGGGGGGGAGATATAATACTCGGGCGGTACGGAGTAGCAGGCGACGATCGGCACGAGACCCTGGCTCAACTCGCAAGCAGGGCAAGCTGAGGGGCAGGCAGGCTGAGATTGGGACGAGAGGTGTGAGGGAGGTGTTTGAGCAAGGACTTCCTTCGCTCTCGCGGTGGGTGGCGGGAGCGGGTGCTTGGTCTGGGCTACTGGCGGCGTTTCCCAGCAGGAGCAAGTGAGGTGAGGTGCGGTGCGGCTTGCGAATAGAGAAGAGCATGCAGTGGAAGCAAAGTGTCTACACCTCCGTACTAGTGACGTTGTACTAGCATGTACATGCGCAGGAGTACGGGTACAAAGCCGAGCAACAAGCACGAGTACCTTGGAGGTGGCGCGCACCCGCGACGAGGTTACGGACCAACGAGAGGTACTTGACGTTCCGTACCGGTACCATCCTCTAGGGTGCGAGAAAGGTAGTCCCCAGTAGGAGCTTGCTGCGACACACGGGAAGGTACAAGCAAGTACGGAGTACCAAGGTGTCAATACCACTATTAACAGCACGACAAAGGTAGCACGCACGGTACCTACTTAGTAGGTTAGACGGTACCCAGTAGGTTAGCTCGGAGTACGGAGTGACACTTCCGTTCGTACAAGTACATGTACTTACTTGTGCTAGCAGGAGGTGGGATTGAGGCAGGTACCTGGGTACCTAGGTGGTGGATCGATCCGAGGCAGATGACGGCGGCCGACACGGCCAGGTAGGTACAGTACAACTACAGTACATCAGTCAAATCGGTCAACACACCACAGAAACCCGTGAGGCACTAATATTAGTTAGGTACCTACTTAGGTACCTACAGTACTTACCTAGGTTCCTTGCCGAAGCCTGTGCGGGAACCAGGAGGTATTACTGAAGTACTTACTTGTATCTGCTCCAAATGGCGTTGAGACGGACTGAGGTACCAATAGGTACCAGGTACCTACGGGAGTGCTCCCTTCCAAGTACAGCTTGCGTGTACGTACACCGGTACAGTACATGTACACTAGTACCGATACACGGTACAGGTACCATACCAACCTTGGTCGCTTTTGGGGTGGCGACCCTACGACATGCGAGCTCCTGCAGTCTAGGATGCAGTGAGGTGAGACGGCCCACGAGGCGGTTTTGGAACGCACTTGGATTTCCTACTATGCCCCGTAGAAGGGACAAGGAAACCGGAGTGGTGAGCGGGGAGGGTCACGGTTTGCCAAACGCACAGTGAGCAACCCTTAGCTTTATCTACCAACTCGGTAAAGACGGAAGGAAAAGTAAATGGCCCAAGTCAGGGTCCTGGGGAAAAATGGGTGATACGATTGGCGCGCACCACCGTTCGAAGTCCCTGTACTGTGCAGCATCGTCCAGGAACGTACCACTACAGATACGAGCCCCGTCCAGCCCCTTGTTCGGCCGATGGGGATGGTCGCAACGGCAAGCCTTGGGAAGCCGGCCGGTCGATACTGGACAACAAGAATGCAAGCGCAGGGAAGTGCTGCGTCGTACTCGGTCGCGGAGAAGCGCTTGGCATCCCTCGTAGGTTTCCCTCTGCGATGAAGGCAGACCAACAGAGGGCTGGCCGGTTGCAATGGCTGGAGCAAGACCGACCCAAGTGCAAGTGTAGCACAGTAGGGAATATTACTCCGTACATGGCTTTCACTTTCAAGTCCTTGGCTAGGTTCGGGGCGAGGACGAAACGAAACAGCACAACGACCAGGTACAAAGATGGGTTCAATAAATGCACATGTACGAAGAAGTACCTGTAGGGATGCTCGATACGTAATTGTACGATTTGCCCCGTACGAGATTGCGACATGCGGGAAAGACACGAGCAGGAGAATGCGGGGTGGGAAGTACGTCAAATAAGGTGATTGCCCCAAGTACAGGTGTGACATGCCAATGCAAGCGCGAAAGTGCTGTGCATGTACTCCGTACAAGACGGGACTCCTCCAACCACGGATGATGTCGTGTGCTGTACGGACACTCCGTGCATGTGTGTACCTGTACTAGGCACCTGTAGTACCTGATGTGTGCGCCCACGGGAGAAGGAACAGCGACGAAGGAATGTGTCGGGGGGGGGGGGGGGGGGCAACTAAAACATCTTGTTACAGCGCCGGCGTTTGCCTCGCCTCAGCGTTCTAAGTACAGCACGCGAAGCTGGCAAAGGGAGACGGCCGTGGGGCAACGGCCCATTTGTGCGGGAGTCCACGGCGATTCTCATGCAGCACGGCACTGATTGCGCTCCATGCATGGTAGAAGCGCCGCGACAGTACGGAGTGCTCCGTACAGTTTGCGTTGCTAGCATCCATCGTACGAGAACGAGCACTCCGAACAGAGGGAGAGTAAGTACATTCCAAGATCACGGGGCCGCACCCCTCGGCTGCTGACCGTGGGCCGCCAGGGCTCGATCTCCCGTCCACCCGTTGTGGAGTATACTCTCCGATAGGTTGGTCGTGGAGAACTTGGGAGCAGCGAGCTCGTGCTCGTATCGATGCTCATCCACTCCACGTGTGGATGTACAAGCAAGTGCCAGCATACAAAGCACAAGTATAATAATGTACAGTACATGTGCAACTACTGCATGCATGTTGGCCAGCACATTACCTAACTCCAGGCGCAATACGGAGTGTATGTTGTCCTACGCTCATCTTCACCTGTACATGCACGTTGCAGCGCGGAGCATTGTCCTCGGTCGTACCAACAAATATGTACATGCAAGCCTGCACTCGCAGTTGAGGTAATGCGGTGGAGATGACAGGGAATTGTTCCAGGTCGCCCGCAGGTTGCGGCTGGTCCACCTGCGGACACTGGCCCGGAAGTTCACGCCCCTGCCACCATACCATAGGTACAAAGACTGCAACTAGGGGAGCGCCCCTGGCCGCCACGAAAATCGAGCTAGAGCCCCCCTGGAGGTTCTGGGGTACCTCCACCTCGTCGGCTAGCCGCCTGTGAGCGTTTCAGGATAGGTACCTAGCTTAGTACTCCGTACGGAGTACCATGCATGCGCAATAGCAAGATGGGAGTACTCCGCAGGTACTCCGGACATGTACAGTATTACCCCATACTTTACTACTCCGTACACACATTCAGCACGCCCGCCGTACCGTAGATTTTGATGGTCGACAAGAGCCGTACTAGGCAGGTCAAACTGCACACGTGTATGCACAAAAGCAACTCGAAAGAAGAGACGATGCGCCATTTCTCCTTGACCGCCCACGGGACGGAGATTTGCCCTGCGAAAACTCCGTCGCCGGACATTCGCAGGCGATGCAGGTTGCGTGTTGACGACTTGGAGCCACCATCGCACGGGCCGTGGGCCAGCAGACATGGAGCACGGAGTCCTGAACCACACGCCGTTGATCTGCAATATCTTGGTTCGGACACCTGCACTGCATACAAGCAGCATGTCTCCTTCTACCGCCTACTACTATATACCAGCATCTATGGTGTATGTACATGTACGCATCGTTGGTGCTCAAAAGTCAAGTCGCTCTGTTGGTTTGGGTTGGGTATGCTTCGACTGCCTTTGGCTGTCACCCACCTGCTAAGGCCGATTCTCGTCTGCGTCGACGTCGGCGGCGACACGGGCTGACGGGTTCCCAAGAACTTCTGGCCTTTCCGTTGGCTGTCTAACATGTGCGTCGATGTATCAGTTTTGGCTTCACGGAAGCAATCCAGCACGTACGGCCGATGAAATGCAGGACACGGTACCCGCCATTCGGCCAGACAGCATCCGACATCTTACGGACCATGGGCATGTAAGTACTCTGTACATCCACCCGTACAATTCAGTACGGTTGGTGCACTCCGTACTCGTGCGTGCATGCCCTCCGGCTCGCCCCTGCTAGCTTCGGCAAGAGAACTTGTTCCAAGGAAATACTTGACAAAGTGACGGTTCAATTTTGGTAGAGCTACTACTACAAAGTGAATCGACACTTTTGCCAACCCACTATATTACCTGGCCGTCGCAGGCCACGGACACTACAAGCCAGTCGCTACCGATTCATCGCAGGCTGCTGTCGCCTTGCTGGTAATTAGTGACACAGGCAAGTTCAGGTATGCGTACTGTACGCCGTACGTGACGTTTGCATAACGTCATCCTTTGCATCGACCTTGACCCGCATTGTACCATACGAGCACCTGCCAGTACTTTGGGCTGAGTGCACAAGATGACGGTTGACGCGATCTACATGTATACCACTGACCCAATACAAATACACTGACACAATGCATACGTACGTTGTACGTATGGGCCGTGCATACAGGGTTCAGTTCCAGCTGCGGAGAAAGGCACCGTACTGTGCGGAGTCGACTTGATGACCAACCACTAGGAAATAGGAAATAGTATTCCCTGGCACGAATAGGTTCCTCTCCTCGAATGGCAGGTGCACTAGATCCGGAGTCAATGCCTTGAGCTGTACATCTGTGCTTGAGTTCATCCTTGTGCATAAACGACGCGAGGCTGATGATACTGCCAAGTTGGGCACAAGTCCTCTAATAAGCCAGCAGGAGGCCCTACACAAACTGTGCTTATGGCAACGCCACGAAGCGAAATAAAAAGGCACAAGGGCCACCCAGCGTTCGCTCCACCAGCCCAGCGCCCAGTGCTCAATACCCTTACCCTGTGGGCTGCCTGCCGCCTGAATCGGTGGGCTTGCGCGCATGTCTGTGTCGTCATCGTGACGGGGACCTTCTCCGAGTTGTTCCTTGGTCCCCCAGCAACGATCCAAGTTCAAGCAGAACATCACGCCACAGCAGCCAGCACCATGCTACCGTGCCCCCCCGGGCAACCCGTGGCAGTCCGCACCGAACCTGCTAGCCTGTGGCAAGAAGCATGCGAACCGACCGACCTCCAGTGAACGTTCTATTCGCTAGCGGTTTTGGCTGCAGTTCCAACTGCGGAACGAATCCTTCTCCAGGACAGGCCGCCTGCAAGAGCCCCGTCCCTGATCGAGCACGAGAGTGAAGGCAACCCGCGTCTCCTTCAAGCCAGTGGCGAGCCGAGACGCAGACAGCTGCCCGACGAGCTGCGAACGAGTCGCTGACGAACGGCCATGCTGTTCAAATACTCCTTGGTCTGCTCAACCGTGTACAATGCCCGTCACCGTCACCGTCACCGTCACGTGTCCGCTCCACACGAATGCATCGGTAAAGTGCTTGTACTTGACAGTGCTTCTCGCACCATCTGAGCGCCGAAGTGACCGATACTGCCTTTACCTAGTGCTAGGCACGCCTTCTACTCGGAGCCTCCTCCCTCCCCTTCGCCCTCGCAGCAAAGTTCAACAACACCCAGCATGGTGGTGTGCGGTGAGCACATGCAAGTCACTGCTGGCCAACGTCCACCGACGGATTAATTCCACCATCACTGGCCAACACCTCGCCATCCCGCAATTGGCCAACCGATTCATTCCCTGGTCCGCGGTGCTCTAGAACGCCTCGGCCACGATGTGGCTTTGAGTCACCTGCACTACCGACCGTCCAAATTGCTTCTGCAACCTAGCGGCAATCAAGCCAAGTACGCACCTGGTGCCGCATGCACTTACTTGCGGGTGGACGGCCAGTGGGACAAGTGCCTGTTGACCGTGACGCACGACATCCGTGTGCATGTCGCCTGGGCCGGGCACTCGAGCGTGCCCATGTCATCCACAGATGGAAACATGGCCGACGGGTCTGAGCCGTCGACTTGAACATGACTGAGCACAAGTCTAATATTTTAACTATTTTCCGATCGTGCCGACCACCCGCACGTATTGACCATCTCGGAAAGACAAGGGCGATGCCAATGTCCGCGGTACGTGCGCACTCCTACGCGGTACTGCTAGGTACTTGGCCGCCAGCGGAGAAAAGCAGAAGGGCAACCGAAATTGGGGTGAAACGTTGACCGTTACTAGGGCCGTGCCGTTCGACGAGAAGGACTCGGACAAGGCTCGTTGCGATATCGGTTTCAACCAACTTGATATCAAGTGCTCCGTAACTACTCCCCCTGTCGTGCCCATCCGCTGCGGCATCGGAGAAGACATGGCTTATTCGCCCAACTCCGGAGAACAATGCTGTATGAGCGAGCCGCACTGGTCGAGCATACTTGGGGAGTGAAAATCATGTCGCCCCTAAAGCTTGTGGTGACTCCTATCAACTACCGCAAGACTCAACGACCTCGAGGGGCCAAGAATCGATTGCTGCTATTTTCTTTCTTGGTCCGCACGTTGCGACCCCGCGCCACGGACAAGCGTGGAGGTTAAACACCGCCACATCGGATACATCCGTTCTTCCCAACCAAACGGCCTACCCACCAACGCCATGAACCTCGTGTGAATTGACGATCCATGAGCCGAGCCAGAGGACACGAACGATCGGAGCAAAGGCTAGGAAATGGGGCCACTTCAACCCAGCATTCCGGGGCATCATTCATTCTTCCAGTCTCGACCAGTAACGATGTAAGACAAGGCAGAAACGTCATGATTAGTGTACAGGATGAAACTGGTTCTTCTTGCTCTCGGCTTCGTAACCCATCACGCCGACGCCGGTGACGGCTGCGCCATCTTTTGCTGCTTCAGCTTCTCCTCAAACTTGGCAAACTCGTTGAGAGAAATTTCCTCCTCTTGGTCGAGTATCTGCTCGACACCCTTGACTTCCTCAATCTGGATGGGAGGTGAGCGAGGGAGCAAGAAAATGGTGGAAAAAAAGTGTGCGTCGTGGGTGGACTCACGTAGTGCATCAGCATGCCTTCTATGCCATTCTTCAACGTCACCGTGCTCGAGTCGCACGTCCGGCAGGCTCCGCGGAGCTTGAGCTTGACGTAACCGTCGTCGAAGCCGCGGAACTCGATGTCGCCGCCATCCTCCTGGATCGCCGGCCGGATCCTCGTCTCGAGCAGCTCCTTGATCATGCCGACGACCTCGCTGTCGTCCTCGTTGTAGGCCAAGCTGTCCTCCTCGCCCTCCGCCTCGCCCTCCTTTCGCTCCACCACGTTGACGATGGCCTCGCCCGAGGTGACGGCCTCGGTGATGAGCGCAAAGACCTCTGGTCGGATGTGTGCCCAGTTGGCGTCGCCGGCCTTTGTGATGGTGATGAAGTCGGCGCCGTAGAAGACGGAGGTGACGCCGTCGATGTTCATGAGCTTGGCCGCGAGCGGAGACGGGTGCGGCGGCGAGATGGTCGACCGCGGGCTGAGGTATTCGAGGAAAGGCGTGCCGATCTCGGCCGGCACCACGCGGCTGTTGGGGAGGAACTTGAGCGCGTCCGCGTTGGGCGTGCTCTCCGTCTGGATGAAGATTGTGCGCGCGCCGCCGCCGATGAAGCTCGGAGCCAGCCTCGGCCGCCGCCTTTGCGTGGACGGTCGCGGGAGGAACGGGACGGTGACGGCTCCGGATTGTCGCCGTGACTGCGTGCTGAGGTGGCGAGAACATGGCGGTGCCGCGCGCATCGGAGAGTCGGCCAGCGGCCTAGCCAACGCACGCACCAGAAACCCTGGCGCTCTGGAAGCCATCATGGATGTGGCCCCGAAGTTTCGAGGACTCGAGTGAGGGCTGGGGCAAGCTCGGCAGGGGGGCGGTAGGGGGAAATCCGCAAGAACGAAAAAGTCATGTCAAAAGTGCTTCTGGGGAAGTGGCGCTGCAACACTCGGACGGCCGACGTTAGTACAGTACGGTGCTTTGTAAGTACCTTTCGACACTGCTTAAGTGGTTACGGAGTATTACGGAGTACTAATAATACTAAGCAACGGTAAATTAACAGGTACTTACTGTACTCCGTACTTGTACTTGCAGTACTTACAGTACAGTAGTGGACAGTACTCGTGCTCGTACTGTACTGTCTTGTACTTACGGAGTACTGCACAGTACTGTAAGTACAGTAATTACTGTACAGAGTACTCCGTACCGCTACAGCAAATACTCAGCATGTACTCCGTACTCCGTACTGTAATTAATATTATTAGTTGCCGTCCTATTTTTGCCGAGTGCATTAGTAATGTCTGAGCGATGATGCAACGGGGAGGGGCGCTGAGGTGGGGAGCTCACTTGCATTTTCGATCGCTGCCCTGGCCCGCTGGACATTCACCAACGGCCCGCAGCGGGTGAATTTTTCCACCTTGGTCTGACAACGCGACCGCGACCGACTTGTGCACCAACGGCTACGAATACTACCCTCGCCCATCATCACCACCGCCGCCCCAGCCGAAGCCTCGCCCCGGCTGTCCGGGACCCGCAGGCCATGCAAGAGCAGCTGCCGGACCAACCACGCCTTACCACCGACGGCAGGACCGAGACGGAGCCAGCGGCGCAGCAAAATGCAGCTGTGATGGACGACAAGCCGGAGAATCGGGAGGGGCAGAGCATGAGCATGCCTGAGCTGGACGATGGCGAAGCCGGTGCGGCGAACAAGAAGGGACCCACGCTGTGCGGCGTGTGCGAGGCAGTCCCGTCCAAGTACAAGTGCTCTCGTTGCTATCTACCTTAGTACGTCGCCCCCGTCAGGTCGAGCTCCTTTCGACTCTCCGTGAAGGCGTCAATGCATTTGGCCTGGCTGGTGGCTGACGTCGCTCCTAGCTGCTCCATTCCGTGCAACAAGACCCATCTCAAAGACCACCCGCCTGACTCAGATGAGAACCGACCCCAACACAGTACCGAGCCTCCGGATAACCTCACCGAGAAGCCGACGGGACCGCCCAACCCGTTCCGAGCGCTCGAAAACTCGGAAAAGCTGACGTGGCTGTTTCGCAAATACCCCAACCTGCCCCAACAATTGCTCGACATACACGCCACGACGCTCCCTCCGCCAGAAGACGTCAGCAAGCAGATCCCGGCCTCCCTCATGCAGGGTGTCCCGAGACAGCAGACCGACTGGAACCGCGACAAGGGAATCGGGAGGGGCAAGGCCGCCCTCCGCCGCGCCCGCCTCCTTCCCGGGGACGCGGGCGAGGGTATCCGGGAGTACTGTCTGCTCGTGCTGATGCTCCTCAACGCGGACGAGGAGAACAAGGCGAACGAAATGCTGCAGAAGCAGTTTGCCCAGCAAGACATGGACGTGATCCAACAGCTCATGGACGACGAGCAGGCACGACGATGAAGAGCGGACAAGGACGGCCAGCAACGACGTATTCCACGTGGCGAGAGGGCATCTTTCATTCAATTTCAGGAGCAGCGCGCCCGTCGCGCCCGCACTCGTGCGCGACCACTGTACGAGTATGATTATTATGCATCACCGACCGACGCTTCCGAGGTAAGGAACGCGGACGATGGACGCGCCACGGGCCGGCAGCTAACGCTTGAATCGCGCCAGGAAGCCGGCGACGGGCGATTTTGACATGCCCGCCACGCCCTGATCCTTGCTCGGAGTCTTGACGTGCTTGCCGTGCTTGGTGAAGCTGCCGAGCCGGTCCCGCAGCGTCCATCTCGCGTCATGCTTTCGCAAGGGGTCCGGTGGCGCGGCGGCCATGGAGCTTGCTTGGGCTTGAGCCTCGTCGCTCTGCGTCCAATCGACGCGCTGATGCTCAAGAGGACTTTTGATGTGCTCCTGGCTGTCTCGCCTCTCGATAGGAACTAGACCAGCCGGCGTCTCCGACGAGCCTATCGGTGGATGGTCCAATCTGCGAAGGATGTTGCCCGTGCTCCTCCGCCTGACGGCCCTTCCGTCCTGTGCTTTACCCTTGACGTGCGTCTCGAAGGTATGCCGGTACGAGAGGCCGGCCGGCTTCTCATCGACCTCGGCCGTCGGTCCGAGAGTAGAGGTGGGCGGGAACTGGTCGCGTCCGTGATGGCGCTCGTGGGACGGCCGCGACGAGGGCTCACCATCTCGCTTCGTGCCCGGCGGTCTGCGATTCGCCCCGCCGTCATCTCGCAGGGATCTCGCCGCGCCCTTGGGCAGCGTGTGGCCGTGAGGTCTCTCCGACAGGCCGCCCTCGAGGCTCGTCGTTCGCCTGAACTGGGCGGCGGCCACCTGTGGAACATACGGATGGCTCGACGGATGGCTCGACGGATGGCTCGACGGATGGCCGTGCTCGCCGTCCCTCTTGGCGGAATCCGATACCATCTTGGCGCCGGTGGCGTGTGCTCCTTTCCTCGACGCCCCATGGCCCTGCACCAAGTGGCTCGGTATCCTCTCCTTGATCGCCAGGTCCCTTGTCTTACCCTTGGCCCTCCTTTCCGCTTCCGCCCGAGCACGCTTCTTCCTCTCCGAATGTGCTCTCTGCGCCTCGAGGACGGGAACGAGCCTCCTCGTCAGCTCGTCCGGGTCGAACGGCTGCGGCTTCTGGCTCGACGTGCCCTTGGCGGGTCTGTGTTGGCGTCCCGCGGCGCCGTCCGCCCCGGCCCTATGCTCCGCCGGGCAACTCGTAGCGAAGATCATGATGGGCCGCCGAATGCGCGATTCGCATGCGCCGTGCCGCACGAGGGACGCTGCGTACGACCTGGAGGGGGGGATCCGAAAACGCCAATCAGAAAGTCAAGACGACGGAGGGGGCCGTCTTCCTGACGCAGTACGACCAATGGTCGGGTCGGCCGCCGAGGGGGGGGAGTCGGAGCGACCCCTGACGACTGGGCTCGTTCTGAGCCGCAGGGGAGTTCGGTCAGCACTTGTGACCTATGTCGAGGCCGAGAAGGCGCGCATGAATGGTCGACCGTGGACGTAACGAAATGAATCCACCCGTGCTCGCGAGGATTGCCGTGTTTTCTCATGAGACGAACTCGGAGGAGGAGAGTGGGAGGAGAGGCGGGGACAGGATGCCCCTTCGTGTCGGTGTGGTGTACGGAGTACATGTACTCCTGTATGCGACAGTACCCCGTACGGCCCAGGTAATAATAGTTGGAGAATACTAGTAGCATCCAAGTACGTGGTATTCCGCTCCATACTCCTCGCTACCGAGGTGCCCCTACGCCGGTCCAGTAACGACAGCCTACGTACGGAGTGGCCGGTGCTACGATTTCTGTGCGGCCTGGGACCCGCGACGGCGAGGTACCCCGGCGAGAGAGATGTTCCTCTGCAGCGAATCTGGGGAAAGCCAAGGGAGCCTGAAGGGCAACGGAATAGATTGGTGGTATGACCACTGGATGCTACTCCGTACAGGTAGCCCCCGTCCGGTTCGCAAGCCGCCGGACCCAGTGGGATTTTTAGCGGTTCTCGACAGCCCACCCGGCTCCACTCGAAGGCGGCCACTGGTCACTGATACGATGATGGCATCGATCGTACTTGCAGTACTCCGTACTCCGTTCAAGGAATAAGTACTGTAGGTGCTTCCAAGTACTTACGGAGTGCAGCAAGTACTTTATACTTGTACTCACAGTAGATGTAGGCGAAGGCATGCTGTAAGTACTGTACTTGCTGTACTTGCACATATGTACTCGTCCAGTACGCCGCAACACACCGTCCAGTATTACATTGTTCTCGTACACATCCATGTAGTTGCCGCACCCAGGCGTACGTCCAACTACGTTCGTTCTCGCCTTCAAGTGCGCGTACTGTAAGTGCTCGTATATGCGGTGCTCATTTTATACTGCTACTGCGCACTGCTCGTATACACCTACATGTATGTGCATATACTCGTACATTTTCGTAGTTATATACCACTACAAGTAGTTCCCGTGCACTCGAATACGTCATCGAACAATGGGAACGAGGGGCAACTTGAGGTTCCTGTACTTGCAGTGTAGTGTGCGAGCCTTCTGTCGAGCAGGCAGGCTTACCTGGCAGGTACCATTAGTACAGAGTTCGCCTCGTGCGTACTAGCACATGACACAAGTGACGACTTTGGATAGGGAGGGTACAGAGATCGCGTTGGCTCTATTGTAGCAATGTGTACAAGTACGGCTAGCTAGCAGGTATAGGCGAGCCGTCGGCCAGCCATCGGCGAATACACTTTTCGCAGTACGGATCAACGGCAGAGGTAATGTAGTCGTACTTACCCGGAGGTGAACGTACCTAGTAATAAGTACTTGCTCAAACTGGTTCATGTACTGCACTTAATTGTGCCTCTGAACACTGGCGATCTGGTGGCGCATTCGGGTAAAGAGCGGCGAATCAGTGGAGGTGTTTCCTCCTTACCCCACAGCCCACCATCTAGCCCCCCTCCCCCACCTTTTTCTACACCTTCACCTCCGGTGCATGTACTTACGCACAGTACATTACAGTACTTACAGTACTTACTTACAGTGCAACTATTATTACTTGTGCTCCGTACTCCGTACAGTACACCTACTTAAGTACAGTACCAGCACTAACCTATCATCCTACAACCTACCACTTCCTGCGCCGCCCCGACCGTCGTCGTCGGAGTGCTCCTCCTCGAGTTGACACCATCACTTGAGGTTGACACATCATTAAGAACGAAAAGCAAAGGTCTTCAATCTCCAGTTAGGCCTTTCCATTACACATTGCAGAGAGAACAGGCAAGAGATGGCCGTTGATTCGCTCGCTCCATGGCAATCGACCGCCCTTGCCCTCTATTTCTCGTTGCCCACCAGCGAGCCAAGGCCATCACATCACGCAGTGTTCGCAATACTCCGTAGCACATGTACATGTACGGAGTACTGTAGTGGTAATACCGTAGGTGTTGGAAACGCTGGCGCCAAGGTACCCACTACTTCGAGCTGCAAGTGAGTACGGAGTAATAATAATACTGTACTTTGTACGGAGTACTCCGTACCTAAACCAACCTGCCTGGGCACCTTGCTAGCAGTCCAGAGTACTGGGTACCTAGTACTTGGTACGCAGTGCAGTCCTTCACAGTACCCTCCTTCACAGTACCCATCTCACTTTGCCGATGCAGTCCCTAGGGGGCAGCCATTCGGTAGGCTCGGGCCTGGCGCACACTGGAAACCTCGGTGTACGTGTACTAGAGCCAGATTCCCATCACCTATTCTCGGCAAGTGCTGCCTCGTTTGCCAAAACAACGTGGCTTCTGCCGCTCGTCGGCTTTTCCATCTTGCAACTCCTTCGCGATTCATATGCCATCCGTCGTACGAACCCCTTTCCCTTCGCGGCGCGACCGCGACCGCGTCGGCGATTATGGCAGCGCGCAGTGCCTTGGCCCGAAAGGCGGCTTTCAAGGCGCCTAACAGCTCCGCGTATAAACCCTGTCTCCCGCCGGACATCCCGATTCCTTCGACACCCGAACCCCTCAAACCGGCCCACGGCAGCGACCGCCCGCGCTCGTCTGAAATCGAGTCAATTAGCCTGGACCCCCAGTCGGCCGTCGCTTTCTCCTCGACCCTGCAACTGCCCGATCTGACGTCGACCAACAACCGGGACTCGTTCAACTCCATCGTCGACGACCCCTTCTTCCAAGGCTTCGACCCGCCCCTCGTCGAGAACCCCGTCGTCAAAGTGTCGGTCGAGAGCTCTTCAGCCGACCAGCCGGATGATAGCGATGACGCTAGCAACAGCCAGCGCTGGCCGCCCTCTCACCGAGAATCATTGACCATCGGGCCGTCGCAGCATTGGGTAAGCAAGCACCCGTTCATCGTACGCAAGGGCCGGGAGCTGCCGAGATCCTTCTGATCCCAACGCCCGCCTCTGCCTCGCCACCTCGTGGCCGGTGGCTTCGGCCTTGGCCCGACATTCATTGACCCCTCATCTCTGCCAGTCCCATTCCCAACCCAGCATGGAGAGTTTCAACATTGCCGTCATCGGCAACTCGGACGTCGGAAAGTCGACCTTCATCCAGCGTGTTCTGTCCCTGCCCCGACCCCCGATATCCAGTGCCTCGAGCGTCCGCATGGTGGTGGATAACACCACCCACATGATCACCCTGCTCGAGCTGGACCTCGACTTTTTCGAATCGAGCTCGACCGAGTCGATCCAATGGCCGAAACAGATCAACGGCCATATCGTGCCGCGAATAGATGCCGCCTTGATCCTGTACGACGTCATGAACCAAGATTCCATAATTGAACTTCCCCGCATCGTCGGTACGCTTGGTCGGAACCCTCGCAGGAGCGCGACCGGACGAGGTGACCCGCTAACCGCCGCGGCAGCTGCTCTCTACAACTCCGATCTCGCCGCCATCCTCGTCGCCTGCAAATGCGACAATCCCGAGGACGATTGGGAGGTTGACGCCGACGCTTTGGCGAATCACGAGTTCTTTGATTCATGCCTAGACAATTACAAAGTGTCCGTCGAAACGCCAGATGTCAGCCGGGAATGCTTGCTGAATGTTTTGAGGACCGCCGTCGCTAACCGGCGAGGTATGCGACCTTGTTCTGCTCTGCTCCCCCCCCCACCGGCCGGTCGAGGAGCGGCGGGCTAACCATGTGCCAGCCGAGGCCGAACAAGCCATGTCGCGAAGAAGAGGGCGATCGTCGACCAACCTGGAGCCTCCCGATCCCGACGGCGGCCGATCCCGGAGCCGAGGCAGCAGACACAGGCGCGCGAGTTCGGTATTCTCAACTTTTCGTGGATTTCCCAACACGGAAGCGTCGGAACAGTACCGCAGGCAGACGTCGAGGAGTCCGATGCCGGGTATGCCGTTTTGCGCTGCTTTCATGCGCTCCGCCGACGTTTGCTAATTCCTCCTCAGGCAGTCGGATCCCCAAGCCTGCCTCCGAGTCGGACGGAGAGTCTCGCAGACACTCGGATGATATTCCCATATTGCAGAGAGGCGATGACTCCGTCCTGGAGAAGCAACCCAACATGCCGGGCTGTAGCCTTGACGAGCTTGTCGACCGGCTGCTTGCGCTGCGGTTGTCGAAAGCAGACAGCAACTTCTCCGACGTATTTCTCTGCCTGTACCGAAAGTTTGCCGCGCCCGGCGAGCTCTTCGCCGCCATCATCGTACGGTTGGATCGTGTTCGCGACGACAAGTCGGCCCACTACCTCACCAAAACGGCCACTCAACTGAGGATCATCGAGGTCGTTGCGAAATGGGTGTCGCTCTACCCCGGCGACTTTGCTCGGCCGAAGACAAGGCAGAACTTGGATGATTTCATCACCCACCTCTCGACGGAACCCGTCTTTTCCGTCGCGGCCCAGCAGATGCGCCGGAATCTTCAGTTCAACGTCAACGTGGATGACGATACCGGCTGGGCAATCTCCGACGATGCCGACGATGAGATCACCAGCAAGATCCTCTCCAAGGACATGTCGGAGCTGTCAGCCGACATGAGCACGCTGCAGATCGACGAAGCCAATCGCAGACCGTCCAACAGCACGGAGGCCTCGGCCCACAGTAGAGGGAGCGTTGGTAGCATGAGCGGACCATCGAGGTTCAGCTCGTACGAGGATTATGACAGAGAGGCCGCCCTTCTCGAGCCGACCGATCACCTGCCGATGAACAAGAACCGTTTCCATATCTTCATGGACATACCCGACGACGACATCGCCGACGAGCTCACCCGAATCGACTGGATCATGTTCTCCTCCATTCGAATCCGCGACTTCGTGCGTCACGTCAGCCTATCGGCGGCGCAGAAGGGAAAGTGCAACAGTTTACGGAATGTGAATCGCATGATCAGCCACTTCAACCACATCGCCAATTGGGTCGCAAACATGATCCTGCTGCGAGACAAGGCAAAGCACCGGGCGCAGATGCTCGAGAAGTTCATGAACATTGCCCTTAAGCTGCGGCAGTTGAACAACTACAACGGCCTCGCGGCAATCTTGGCCGGGCTCAACGGCTCGGCCATCCATCGACTCGCCCAAACACGGTCGTTGGTCTCCATCGATGTCCAGAAGCGATTCGCACGGACCCAGCTCCTGATGGGCACGCAAAAGAGTCATTTTGCCTACCGGCTGGCTTGGGAGAACTCGCCGTTGCCGCGGATACCCTTCATGCCTCTGCATCGCCGAGATCTTGTGTCGGCCGAGGAGGGTAGCAAGACGTTTGTGGGCCCCGACGGCGACCGCATCAACTGGAGGAAGTTTGAGGTGCTCGGCGAAGTCTTACTCCCGATGATGAAGAGCCAGGGAACGGCGTATCCGAACCTGGTCAAGCTGGACACGGCCCGAGATCTCATCCTGGGGTGCCGCATGCCCACGGACGAGGAGGTAAGCGTTCGCGGAGCCTCGAACTGCCGTGTACGTATGCTGATCGATTTTTCTATTCGCAGGAAATATACCAGAGAAGCCTATCGTTGGAAAGCAGCTCAGGTGTGGTCGACGGGGGCAAGAAGAAGTTTCCATGGTCTGCCAAGTGAGCAAGCTTGTGCATGAAGGAAGGGCTTGAGGGATATGAGCGGCGGCGTTTGGGTCAATGAATGATGTACAGGCACGTATTTATGACGACGTGAGAGATGAGAATCGTTTTGTAACGGATAGATAGACTCATGTAGACGGCGGCGGAGTGTTGGCACACCTGCCGAACGATATTCTTTGCGATTCCATGCGGAGCAACGACGAGCCAGCTCCTTCCTGGCTGTTTTTCCGTGCCTGCTTCGTCAGAAACGAGGGTCACTCAGCATATGCCATCACACCAGCAGCACTGGGTTGGGTACCTGGCACATGGACTGCAATCGCGCACAAGACACGACAGCATCACATTGCCCACTGCCGCGCTCTCTCCCACCGAGTATTATATACATATACCTGCATGCATGCATACATACGTACATATATATAGGTATATTTATTCATTCATCTTTATCAGACCAAACCATCCGCAAGCTCGGAGCATGCCGCACACGACAGTATGTCTTCCAACCCTCCATTTGGTGAGTAGGACGGAGGACATGGAGCTTGTTCTCGAAGCCTCTCTTTTGCTCGACCTGCCTGGTTCATTGAACTGCTGCTGCCTGACTACAGGGAACGAACTTTTGGGGTTTGTCAAGATGAATCATCTATGGACACGCCGCACCGGGTTCTGTCACTTCATTGTTACCTTCACTGCCGAAGGCGAACCTATGCAGGAAGCCAAAGAGGCATCTCGATTGGTCGAAATGGTACAAAGCTGTACGGTATGTGGGCTTGACACGGAAAGGTGTTGATGGGTTTCTGACCGTCGCAGATATGGGATCGTCTAGGATGTCAGCTACAGTACTGCGGTGATGCGCTGACGCAGTCGCCCTCGGGATTGGTATTTTCCATGCAGCACAACGATCTCTCCTCTGCTCTGGTCGCGCCCTCCGGAGCCCTTACAGCCGAATTTCGATCGTTGCAATGCTCCATAAATGTATCGGCGAGGAACCATCAATCAAACGGAGACCACCGAGAGCGAAAGAAACGAAAAGTCGCATGCCAGGATGCCAAGGCAGAGGGAAAGCACTTCGACATGGCTTCCGAGGAGGACGACTCCTTCTTCCAGGCTCTTGCACCATCTGACCGCCAGGCAATCGACAATTTCTGTCTGATCATGAACTTTAATCACGACGACAAGAAGGACGCAATCCATTCGGCGCTGTTTAGGCGAGGGCCGAGCCCCAACAATGTCCAAATATTGGTTCATGCATCCCTGAGCATGCTCGTGTCGGGACACAAAGGGCAGCACAGAGGAGTCACAGTCCTTGAGAGCAATCCACACTGTTCACTTATTTCCCTGGCTCCGGGAGTATTCCACGTCCCTTACCTGACGGTAAGCTCGCCAAGCAGGTGCTTCATGAGCTTACTTACTGGCTGCGCAGGCTGTTTCCGATCGCGCGAAATTCCTGCCCATTATCGCTACATCTCTAGCTCGAATGCGGAATGCAGAGTCACCTATTCTGAGGCAAAAGATGGCAGCATTACTAGAGACAGGCACAGGAGCGGTGGAGGGAGGGGACATGAACCCGATTTTCACACCAACCGCAGAGCGCATTACGAGGTCCATCGAACGAAGTTTTTGGGTCGTCATCGTATCGACAATCAAGCCACCACCACTCCCCAAGAAGCATATGACAGTTCCACGAGCGTCTGAGGTATCCCCGCATGACGCAGCGAGCGAGACGGGATTCGAATGGCCCCAGATCGGCACTGGCTTGCCAACATTGGTTACATACTTCGGAGAAAATGAGCATGGAATGTTTCTGGAACAAGACTCTTCGCCGGGCTCAGCCCTTGCGAACGCTTTTGTTGATCACAGCCACCCACCATCCTTTTGCTCGAGTGCTTCCGAATCACAGTCAAGCTTCTCAAGCGAGTCCTATGATAGTCCAGTTTCGCAAGAGATTTCCAATCATCAGCAACGAGCGGCAGACTTTGTTCCCAGTCAACCGTACCACCACCTCGAGCATTCACACACGCCGGAAGCAACTTTTATGAATGTCGACGTTGGATATATTCCAGAAAAAGCTGGAAACGAATTGCCATTTGCGTACCCCGCCATCTATACGACAGTTGATCAATGTATGTATCCAAACGGAGTATGACAGAACCACGATATGAGCCTGGGTATCGATGTCGCTGTTGGGACGTGAGGTCGGCAGGTTGGGGGCGGTGGAGGGCTCGTGCTGATTCCGCCAGCCAAGTTGAGGGAAATCGTCGCAATGTGATGTACGCCGGAGCCCCCGGTGGCGAGGATGATTTCGCGTTGGTTTTATGGTCATTGGGGTCCGTTGGCTCGGCATGATTGTAATGGTGTTTGTCATGGTGATTGTCATGGCGATTGTGGTCTAGTGTACACCGCAGAGTTGCGCAGCCCGCAGTAATTTTTTATTTCCGGGCGACCGACTTGCCCTTGTCCTTGGAGCCATCCTTTTTCTTCTCCTTCTTCTTCTTCTGCTCGGGCTTGAGGGTGGCAAAATGTATATACCAGATAACGAGACACTGGATGATAAGACCAACAATGACGAGAATAAGGGTGACGAAAAGTTGGGGCTGGTCGTTGAGGACGGCGACGGCCTCGTTTGTGGCCCCAACAGCCTTGAGCCAGTCAAAGTTGGGCATGGCGAATCCGATGTCCAAGGCCGTCGTTTTGAGCGTGAAAGTAGAGCAGCAGCAGCAGCAGCAGCAGGTAGTGGGGGTGAGGTCCGGACGAGAGGTGATGAAGACGAGTTATGGACGGGGTTCGAGCAGATAGTCGACGGGATATGCGTTTGAAGTACGGTAGCAATACGAACTATAAATGGGTTTGATTACGAGCGTCCAGCAGCGGCAAAGAGTCGTCTGACTATACCAGACCCCAACAATGGAATGAGGGGACGAGGAGAAAGGCGAGAGGGGACTACTGGCTAAATGGGTGCCCTGTGAAGATGGATGGAGGAGGAAAATGATGACGCAGAGCCGAGCGGGAGACAAGGGCTTTGAAACGAGTGCAGAAGGGAGTCGTTGTTTATTAGTACGCTGGTGAGGAGGGGGGGGGGACGAGTTGCGTGAGGAGGAGTGCGTGAGTGACCGTGCTAGGGGTCAGTCGGTCTCGAGTACTGTACATGCAAGAACCGCGTAAGCTCCGTTGAGGGTGTAAGCGATGTACACCTAAGCGCTGCCCCCCCGGCCCCCTGTCGTCGATGTAATATATTTCGCACGAGTATGGAGTAATAGTTACTGAACATATTCATACTTACCTCTACATACTGCGAAGTACGGAGTGCACTACTCCGTGCATGCGGATACATGTATGCGTGGGCGAGTGTGTATAGTATACTGGTCTTGTGCGAGTACATATTTGTACTCCATGATCCTTGATGCGCACCGGCCCCGCCCCCTGCCCAGTCATCTGAGGCCGCCCTGAGACGTTTCTTGCCTGATTTTGGCGGATCCAATATTCATGGAATGATGGATCAAGCAGAGTCAAGTGCCAAAATGAAGGCCGAGCACCGACCAGAATTGCGTGATGGTTTGCGACGCGCACGAGAGTCGACGGCGTCGAGACACATACTGTACTTGGAGGTGGAGGGATGGCGCACACGGCAGCAGAATTATTCAGTATTCGTAATGTCTCGCTGATTGCACACATAGGTAACAATGCCCAAAGATGTTCATCCAAACGATGAAAAGTTGTGTACGGACTGACCATGCTATTGAGGCCTTCGGTATAATGTCACGTGATGCATCACGTGTAATACGGGAAGGTACTGACCAGGGTCCAGCTTGACGCCGATGCCCGAACTATCTGGGCGGTCTGGCCCCAGAAAAATCTCGAGCTCGTTGTGAGCTGCAGCATTTCCACGACATCGCGTCCACCGACCAATCCGCTCCGGCTTTCCTGCTCGAACTTCTTGGGGAAGGCAGCTTGGCGGTCATGAGCGTCGCACGCCCGGCGCGTAGCCTTCTCGGCCGCTGCCTCGCCTCGACGCGCTCGCGGATGGCCGCGGCGACGGCAGCACCACCACCAGCCGTCGTCAGCCAACGCTCTCCTTTCCACAGCTCGGCCCCCCGTCCGAAGCGGCGGTCACGGTTTCGAAATGTCACGGCCGAGGAGATGGGACTGCTCAATCCCTCGACCCTCTCCAAGTACCGACAAGAGAAGTTCGCCGAGTTTAGCAAGGACGACTTGGACGCGCTCCGAAAAAAGTACACGGCCGAGCAGATCGAGGCGATCCAAGCAGGCGAGATGGCCGTCGACCCTGACGATCTCATCTTCCAGGGGCGTCTTCGTGACGACCCCTACCAACCCAACTACATGGAGGACTACACCGTCCTCGATCCGAGGTACGACCTCAAGCCCGAGGTGGAAGTGACGCCGAAGCAGCCGCAGTGGCTGAATCACAACGACTGGGTCGACAACTACGGCATGAAGATGGCCAAGTTGACGGACAAGAAGACGACGGATCAGCTCACGCGAGCCATGGTCCGCGCCCTGCGGAGGGTGAAGGAGAGCAACGGGCGGGACTTCATCGACCTCACGCACGACGAGCTCGAAGACATGGAGAAGGACCCCGAACTGCTCAAGCGGTACCTCGTCGAGGACGACGGCGGGGAGGCTGATGCGGCTGCGTCCGAGTCGGATCTCATGACGCACGCCCAGGCGACGAAGCTCGACGAGGCCGTCGACGCTGAGTGGAAAACGGAACTCGACAAGTTGTCGGCGCTTGGGGACGAGGCCGAGGCCGGTCCTACGAACCTGGAGCTGCTGGATGACGGGCCTGCGGGCATCAGCCGCGCGTACTCGGCCGAGGCCGTCGAGCTGGGCAAGGTACCCGGCGTCGAGGGTCTCTACAAGTCGGCCGTGGACCCCGAGGACGAGGGCCAGGACGACGCGGGCCACTACCAGGAGATCAAGCGGCTCACGGGCATGAGCCTGAAGGACATTCAGTCCATATACCGAAAGGTCCTCGTCACCCGCTGGGTCTCGAACCAGACGCGTCTGGGCAAGGTCCGGAGCACATCGGTCGTCGCCATTGCGGGCAACGGCAACGGCCGGCTGGGGCTCGGCATCGCCAAGTCGACCGAGGCCGGGCTCGCCGCCGAGACGGCCCAGCTGCTGGCGATTCGAAACATGAAGCCGATCCGTCGGTACGAGGACCGGACCGTCTACGGGAACCCCAAGGCCAAGGTGTCGGGCACCGTCGTCGAGCTCTTTGCCCGGCCACCTGGTGCGTACCCGCGCTATACTCGGCTCGTTTCTTATTCATAACCCCTTCTCCTGCCCTTTTGTTCACCCTGTTCTCTGCGGCGAAGCGATTCTGACCGTTTGTCTCTCTCCATCACAGGATTTGGCCTTCGTTGCCCCCATCGCATCTTCGAAATGTGCCGGGCAGCGGGCCTGCACGACATCGCGGCGCGCATGCCGCGGTCGAAGAACCCGATGAACTCGGTCAAGGCGACGTACGATGCGCTCATGAACCAGCCAGATCCGGAGGAGATTGCCATCGGCCGTGGCAAGAAGATGGTGGATGTGAGAAAGGTGTATTACGGAGGCGCTGTATACTAAGCTCGATCAGACAACGGCCACGACGGATGCCTAGACTAGACTCGTCCGCGAAGAGCGCATGGGCGGCAGCCGACATTGGTTCGGTTGCATGTATATGTAGTGTACATTCGAAGAAGACGGGTCTCTCGTCTCCTGCGAAGCGTTGGCGCAAAAAAGAAACAAGAGAAAATCAATATGGCGAAAGGCCATGCCATGTCAAGAGATGCCGTCCTTCCGTCTGTCGGTTGTCGACAATTTATATTTTATTGTTGTCCGGCAACTATATGGGTATCAATCATGTCATTTCGTCTATTGATGCTTCCCCTGTCCTCTGCAAGGCAACTTTCACGCAAGCCCGGCCACATGCTCGTCCGCCTCGTCCATCATGATCAACATGACCCGCGCCCTCATTGTCTCTCGCCGGCGGCACCCCAGTCAATCTCTTGCTGCAGGACAATGCTATAAACGCTCGCCTTGAGAAGTGTAAACGCGAGACTTGTCTGGCGTTCGAGCGCACGCAGCCCGTCGAGCACCTCGGTTGTTGGACGGGATGCAAGCGCGTCGAGCACGTTGGCGAGCTTTACAATCCGAGTGCGTCAGCAACACATTCGTCATTCTTTCATATCTTGTGGGTGGGGGGGGGGGGGATGACGGAACCTCTTTCATGTTGTTCGCGAGTCGTTCGTACTCGTCCAATACATCCTGCTCGAGAGGTGAGAGTTCCGGTGGTGAGAGTAGGTTGCCTGTGCTTGCGCTCGCGTTTGTGCTGCTGTGCTCCATGACTGGTTGACTGATAGAAAGAATACAGACTGGATGGTTGGAGGTAGAACGGGATGCTATGCTGATCAATGGCAATTCAAGGTGATGAAATCAAATGATGGGCATGTCGCGATGCACGTTGCCATCATGATAGTGGGGGAACTTCTCGTGGGTGCAGTGTGGCGTGGCCCCACCACATAATAGCCTAGCACAATTACTTACATCTAGTATACAGAACATATTGTATATAATACTCCGTACATGTACGTGAATTTGCGCTCACAAGTACCCCTGCTACTGGTACGGAGTACTCTGTACATAACAGAGTGATGCACCCATACTGTAGTGTAAAGCATGGAATTTGTACAGTAAGTAATACTCCGTACTCCGTAAGTATTACTTCACGCCCACATTCATATTGGCTCGAAACCTTCACCTCACTGACTAAGAACGCAAAAACGCTGAAACAGCGACGCTTGAATGAATATATGTAGCATTGCCAAGTACTTGGTAGTGAATATCCTCCACATTATAAAACTGTTGGTCGTACTTGACGGTAAACAACAAAAGGAACAGCCAGCAGGAAGAGCGGAAGGAAACAGGGAGAAAATGAAACGTCGGTGCAGGCGTTCGGGAACTCTCATGGAACCCATCTTGATCCAGAATCCCATATAGGCACCTCATATCGCACCGTCTCTGACTCTCCGCTGCTCAACTCTGCTTTGCCACAAACCACGAGTGGACTTGCATCGGCGCGTACCCTGTCACGCAAGAGGCACGGTCAACTACTGTCCGTACACGACGACGCCGTTTTCACCGCCAGCCTCGACGCCGACGACGCTCTCGCTGTAGTCGCTGTACACGCTGCCCTCGTCGTCGTACGCGCTGTAGCCGGTCTCGGATTCCGTGTAGCGGCCCGAGCTCGTCGAGGTGAGAACCGTCGTGCCGGCGCTGCTCCGACGTAGCGTGTCGGTTTCGCTGTGGTTGTCGCCGTCACCGTCATCGTCGGCATCGACGATGGAGTCGACCACCGTCGCTTCCTCAGTCGCGAAGTCGCTCGCGAACTGGCTGCTGACACCACCGTCGTGCCACGGTCGAGGTGTCGTGGGCTCCTCGAGCTCCTCCACCGTCTCCCTTACGCCCGCGTTCTCCTTGTCCTCGACGTCCAAGGCCTTAGCGAGACCGCCACCCCAGGTGCTCTTCCGTATCGTGTGCATGCCCGCCGCCGTCCTCACGCTCTGGCTCCGCTTGACCCCGCTGGAGGGTGTGCCATTGTTCATCTGGCTCAGGGAGGCGATTCGACGGGACGCTCCGTTCAGCGCCGTCGGCGACGCGAGGTTTCGCTTCGCCACGAGCGCCATGTTGACCACCGCCGAAGGCCGGGGCTTGTTCATCGCCTCGACCTCGTCGCCGGCCGCCTTCCTGACCCGCTTCCGGCTCATCCTGTCGCGCTCCTTGCCGCTCTTGGACATGAGAAGAACGCGCGAGTGGTCCATGACGCCGTCCACGATCCGACGCTCCAGCCTCTCGGCCCGGTGCTCCATGTCCGCCAGCGCCTCCTTTCGAAGGCGCATCGCCGTCTCGAGTGAGGAGACGTCGCCCGTGAGCCGCGTCTTCTGTCGGATGAGGCTCTCCTGCTCCGTCCGCAACGTCAGCACGCTTTTCCGGAGCCTCTCCTCCTCCTCCCTGAGACTGGACACCGACGCCTCCGCCTGCTCTTTCTCCGCGAGGTTTCGCTCGAGCGCGACAGCCGTTTCCTGCAGCGTCTGCTCTCGGTCCTCGTGCTCGTCCGCGATGCGCTGGCTCTGGTGGCGGAGGAACTCGGATATCTCCGTCGCCGTATTCACCACCGACTGGTGCACCTTGTCGAGCGTCGCCAGCTGGCTCAAGGCCTGCGCCGCCGACGCGTTGTGGTCGACGATGCTGTCGAGCTTCTCGTGTACGCCGCCGTCGTCGTACTTGTCCTCGGCGAGCCTGTCGATCTTCTCTCGCAGCACCGAGTCGTCGTACCGGTTCTCCATAAGCTTGCCGAGCGTCTCCCGCACCTCACTGTCGTCGTACCTTTGCTCCACCAGCTGGTTCAGCTTCTCCTGCACTTCCGAGTCGTCGTATTTCTCCGGAGGAGGCAACATCGGCTGCTCCGGCACCTTCGACTCCACAATCCTGTCCTGGAGCTCCGTCGTCGATGCCTTGGAGTGCTCGAAATGCTCGCCGACGAGAAGCAGGATGTCCTTGACGGCCTCGAGAATCTGGGGCTGGAACTCCTTGACGTCACCCTGCAGACCCTCTACCATGCTCGCCGTCTGCTGCATCTGATCCCTCGTCTGCTGGTGCTCCGACTTTCCATCCGTATACCTCTCGTCCGCACGGCTGGCGAGGTCTTCGACCTTGCTGAACACCGTTTTGGACGCTTCCTCCATCTTCTCGAGCGAGTCGGTCACGGTCGAGCCTAGCGTGTCGATGAGAAGCTTCAGTTCGTCCGCCACCGCCTTGGTTCCGACCACAGCTGCTTCCGTCTCGAGATCACGGGCTTCCCCGGCCGCCGCCTTCTCATCCATCGCTTCCTTGAACTCGTCGTACTTCGCGATGAGCTGCGTCATCTTGTCGTCGAATTTCGTCCCGATGCACTCCGTCGCCTCTTGGAGCTTCTCGTTGGACTCGAGCCGAGCGCCGACGACGACTTCCTTGGACTCCTCGAGCTGCAGCTTCATCGTACCCAGCATCTCCTTGAGGTCTTGGCCGACGGTTCCGTTCTTGTCCATCTTCTCGCCCATCGTCTCGAGGAGCGTGCCGAGTGCCCCAACGCCGGTGGAGCCCGAGTCGAGCTTGTCCTTGACAGTCTCTTGGAACTCCTGGAGGAAGCTCTTGACGTCGGTCACGCGGTCGGCGACGCCGACGATCTCGGCTTGCCGGTCGTCGAGCGCCTTCGTCGACGATTCCGCGTGTTCCTCGAGCTTCTCCTTCACCTCCTTGACCATTGCCTCGAGACTGGACACGTCGTCCTTGCTTGATAGTGAGGCGAAGTCGGTGGCCGCCAATGCATCAAAGGCAGTCTTGATTTCGAGAACGACCGTTTCGACTGCCTCGACGTCTGTCTTTGTGGCCCCGTCGTCATCCGTGAAGCCCCTTTCCACCCGCTCTTTCAGCTCGCCAAGTCCGACCCGAAGGTTGGCGAGGAGGGTCTCGAGAGCTGTGAGGTCTACCTTGTGCGAGATGACGTCAAGCTGATCGGCCATGGAGCCTACGGTTTCCCTCGTCTCGTGAGCCAGTGCTTCTACCGAGTCGAGGTGCTCCTTGCGGACAACCTGCTCGCCGTCGAACAGATCCTCCAGGCGCGCCTTGGTGTTGCGCAGGATCGTCTCGATCGCCTCCATATCTTCCTTGGTTGCCGCATCGGCGTGTAGAGGGATCGCGCGAGCGCTCTCTTCGTTCGCCGCCGCCGACGGTGGTTCTCGGGAGGAGAGCTCCTCGACACCCTCTCGCACGCTTTGAAGCATGTCCTCGAGATGTGATAGGTCGCTCTTGTGCAAGCTCTCGCTCTCCGTATTGGGCTCCATCGCCTCGACCTTGATTCGAAGCTGGGTGATGAGGATTTCGAGCTTCTTGATGTCGTCCCGCTTCACCGTGTCCACGGGGATGATGGCCTGCTCAGGTGCGATGTTGCTGACGGCCGCCACGGCCCTGTCATTGCTGCCATCGCGAAGCGTCTCGATGTCCGACTTGACAGAGTCGAGGCCCGACCTGAGCGCGTCGAGGATTTCGTCGTTGGCCGTGAGGTCGACAGGTCTGTTTGTCACCCTGTCGATGCCCGCCCGGAGATCGTTCAGTCCGTCGTGAATGGCGTCGAGGATTTCGCTCGTCTCGGGCCGGGGTCGAAGGATTTCCTGTCGGAGGTTGCTGAGGCCGTTGTGCAGAGCCTCGAGCACTTCCTGGCTGCTGCCGCCGGGAGTCGGTGACGCGGCGGGCACCATGGAGGAGTGTACGACGTCTCGCAGGCCCTCGAGCTCGGTCTGAAGTTGCTCTCGCGAGCTGTCGTTGGCCTCGGAAACGGCAAGAGAGAGGTCCTCCTTGAGTTCCTCCACCGTTCGCGAGAGCGAGGCCATGAATTCTTCCTGTCCGGCGACACCGGTAGCGCGGTCAACGTAGCTCTCAATGGCCACGCGCAGGTTTTCCAAGCCATCCTTGGTGGCATCCAGGAGCTGCTCCGTGTCTCGTCCGTTGGCGGCGACGTTCTGTTTCGCCTCTTCCGAGACTGCCTTGAACTCGAGCTTCATGTACTCCGTCACGTCGCCAAGGCGAGACAGGACTTCCTCGTGGTCGGCGGCGTGGGCGCCGAGGGCATCGGCCCGGGGAAGATCGAGCCCTTCGAGCCCTTCCCTCACGGCATGCACCATGTCCTCATGCGTCATTTCGTGGCCGACGGCGGAGGCGGCGACGGGAAACTCAAACTCCTCCAAGCAGTCACGGACTGCTTCGATGATTTCGTCCCTCGAGATGTTGGCGGGCGTGTCAATCCGTGGCGGGACGAAGTGCTTCAGCCCCTCGACGACGGCCTGGAATACCTCGTCTCTCGTGGCGCCGGCCGGCGTCTCCTGCTCGTCGCGAGGCATGTACTCCTGTATGCCTTCCTTGAGGACGGTGAGGACCTCGTCGCGCTCAAGGCCAAGCTGCTGCACTTCAATCTCGGGCTTGTAGTTTTCCCAAGCATCTCGCACGGCTTCGATGACGTCCTCGCGGCGGAGGTCGGGCATGTCGTCGCCTCGAGAGGCTTCGTTGTCCCTCAGGGCCGCCCTCATGGCGTTGTAGATCTCCTGATAGTCGACCATAGGCTTTTGCGACTGAGCTGAGGCCTGGGACTGGCGGCGGTGCTCGCGCAGCACGTTGTTGAGTTGTTCCTTCATCTGCTCGAGACCTTCGTCGATGACTCGTGACACGTCGTCCTTGCTAGGGATGTCCGTTTCATCAAAAGACTTGACGTCCATACTTTCGAGTCGCTTGCCTAGTTCACGGCCCATACCCAAGACTTCACCGCGGAGCTCGCGGACAAGGGCCTTGACCTCGGCCGTCAGCCCACCGCCCTGGGTGACGCTGTCCTTGACGGAGCGAATTATTTTGATGAGGTCTTCGTTCAGGAGATCAGCTCCTCGACTTGAGGGTACGGCCAGCAATGTCCTGTCGTCGCCGCTCTGCAGCAGGCGTTCCGTCTTGTCCTTCATGGACCTGCCGTCAGGTGGGCAACAGGCCATCTCCATCTCCTCGCCGCCTTCGCCGCGAGATCGAGTGGGGACAACCTCGGTGACGATGGCTGACTTGGGCTGCTCGCGAACGTACTGCACCAGCTCCTCGACCATGGTCGCCGTCGCCATTCCCGACATCTTATCGGACAGCTCGTGCAAGAGTCCGGCCAGCGATTCTTGCCCTTCCTTGGTTCCGAGACTGCGCAGAATCTTGTCGAGGATGGCATGGGAGGCTGATCCGTCGACGCCCGACAGGGACGGCGTGCTCATGGACCGGCAGTCGATGGACTCGACGAAGCTCTTGGGGGACGGTATCCGCGGAAGTTGGAACCCCGGCGCGTTGGGGGACGTCGAGTGCGGCTTGTTGTCGATGAAAAGCCCACCATACTGCTCGCGCGAGGGAATTCTGCTCGAGGCGTCGCTCCAGGTTCCGATGAAATCGCGCAGGCTCCTCCGTATGTCTTCGTCTCTCGTGTTTGTCGCTTCCTTGAGGCTCATCAAATCCGTCGCGTTGTCGCGGCTGCGCCGGCTCAGCTGCGACAGCTCTTTCTGCAGCGTCTGGGCAATGACGGTGAGGCTCAGGATCTGTCCAGACAGGCCCTCGAGCGTGTGGGGACCTTGGGCGGACAGCGCAGCGTTGGCGACGTTGGAGAGGGACGCATCTCCCTCCCTCAATGGCTGCTGGCTGCCCATCGCTTGCAACGCCAACATGGTGGACGACTGAGGTGGCGTGTTTTCGCCCAGTATGCTCTGGGGAGGCGGTCGTCGTACGGAGGGCCGGATGACAGGCGCCACGGTCGGTCCGAGGCCAGGCACTGCCGTCTCGCTGTCCCTGCGTCGAGGCTCGAGGGCACTCTCCCTCAGGTGGGTTTGCATATGTGTCGGGGTCGAGGGTCGGTCGTTTGCCCGTACCGGCGAGCCAGGGGTGCTCCGTCCGCCCTCGATCATGAGGCTCAAATCACGAACGGTGCCCCCCGGCTGCAGCGACTGCATGCGACGGTGCGACGAGGCCCTCATCACCGTCTTCTCGGGCGATCCGTCGTGGACTCGCTTGGCCAGGCTTGGCACGAGCGCCACGCTGTCCCGCGCACGCTCGCTCAAGGCAGCATGGGCCGACTGGATGGCGGTGCTGGTGCCCGTCCGCGAGGAGAAGCTCGGTGACTGTGGGTTCAGGGGCAACGGCGGAGGTGCACGTTCGGGATCTGAGCTGTCCCACCTGCAGAATGTCAACGGTTAGGGGCATTCATGTACTTGCATGTGCCGACTAGCATCGGTTTTTTTGTTGCGAGACGCCCGAGAGCGTTGCTTCCGAGGGCGGGTGAGAGAGGGAGGGCGGATACGGGGACGCACATACATGGGAATCAACGCTCGGCTGCCTTGGTCGGATGAGATGGAGTGTTGATGTTTGAGCATTCTGTCCCCCTCGCGAGACGAATCTCGCTCGATATTATTCGGCATGCTGGTTTTAGAGATGGAATCGCTGCGAAAGCGAGGGCGGATGGAATGGAAGAGGGAGGGAAAGAATGCGGCTGCCGCACCCTGCGTGAGCGAGTACCTATGCACAGTAGTAGCTCCCCTACCAATGTTACGTTGGTAGGTACGTAGCTCTTCCAGTGACGTCTCCGGAGGGGCAGCGGCTAATGGCGGGAATCGTAGCCTGTATCTGTACTCTGTACAAGTGCAATCGTAATTTAATCTGCTGCGTGGGGAGCGGGCCTTGAGCCTGGCAACAATTGTTCAAACTTGCATCGAGATGATGGAAAGCCGTGGATGAAAATTCGAGCTGCTTGCTGCTCTACTAGTAGTAGTCTATTAGTAGTAGGGTACTTATTCAGTCGCTCGTACAGAAAAGCTCGTTGGGCTCGATTGCCTCTGCTCGTCGTCTGTTGTCCTTCTGACATTGCATTGTCAACTGTGTTGGCTCCCGGTTGTCGGGGCAACGCGCGACCACGGGCCAATGACACGATTGTTGCGGCACATCGATCCATCACTTGCACTCGCTAGTGCACATCATTGTGCTACTGTGGACAAGGCTTGCCTTATCCCTCCCTAACCTGAACCTCCTGCTAGCCAGCCTAATTACAGTGCCTCTATTTGTACGGTGCGATTATCGTAAACGAACATGCTCGTACTTGTAAGTTCTGCACGACACGATATGCCTAGTACTAGTAACTACTACAGTACTGTAGGTCCGAAAAGTCGTAACTACTATTAGTATGCACGTTGCTGCAAGTAGATTTCAACATGTGCACCACCCGCGCTGCAAGTGCGTACAAACGACACGAATAGATGCAACAAGCAGTCGGAAGCTGCATAGCATGTATGTGCCGGTATTAATATAGCCTACTCGTACTACTTCGAACCGACACGAAACTGTATACGGCCGTCGTGCGACCAACCACCCGAAAGCTGCCTTCAACCTGGCACATCGTCTATGTACAAATCCCATGTCGCTACGTCTGTACCGTCCCTACAAGAGCGGAGTGTTTACTACGGGCAAAATGTTCATCGACATCATATGCCCCCATCACCTTCCCGCTCAATCAGTCCGTTCCGTCTCTTGCACTTGTCGCGCAGTTCCTTCTATAAGAAAAGTATTGTTATCGAAACACGTCATTCCGTCACCGTTTGAAAGCGGCGTCGAAAGCCGGGATAAGCGTTTGAGCGAGCCAGAATGAGAACACCAGCTTCGGGCCGGTCATGAGCAGCTGCGAGGAGACCATCGTCAGCAAAAGGTCCCAATAATCCGGTGCGCCCCTCCATCGTGTCGTACCTTGGGAACAAGGCCCTTGAAGAAGCTGGAGAAGCCCTCCTTCCGAGCCATGTTGCTCAAGATGCGGAATCCACTCTCGGGGTTGTCGAAATTGCGGTTCTGAATGCGCGTCTTGATCACGTCCAGGGGTGCCGACACGACGAGCGAGGCCGATGCGCCGGCAATCGAAGCCACAAAGTTCTGGAACCACGAGGCCTTGTTGTAATCCTCCAGGTGGAAGAGGTATTCCTTGGCAAAGGCAGAGCCTCCGAAGAGCTGCTCCGCTGTTAGCTCTCACATCATCATCGGGGGGTAGCATCGACTCGGGCAAGCGTACGGCAAACGATCCGGGCGCGTTTCTGGCTGCGGTCCAGCCCCATCCTCGGTAGAGGCCGAAGCCCTCGTCGGC
Source organism: Drechmeria coniospora (assembly GCF_001625195.1). NCBI lineage: Eukaryota > Fungi > Ascomycota > Sordariomycetes > Hypocreales > Ophiocordycipitaceae > Drechmeria > Drechmeria coniospora. The sequence continues at coordinate 9,081,589 of NC_054389.1, read as the reverse complement.
GACGATCTTGAAGACGCCTCGGCCCTTGAAAGCCTCGGGGTTCGTCTGACGCTTGATCTTCAGCACGTCAAGGGGCAGCAGAACAATCTCTCCAATGCCGATCAAGCTGCGAAATATTAGCAAAAGCTCGAGGAGGCCAACCATCATCATGGAAAAAGTCTCACCTGCCGGCTGTCGAGTGCATGATCGCCTTGCCCGTCTTCTTTCCAAATGCCGACTCAAAGTCCTTTCCATAGTGCTTGGATAGGTAATCGCGCGCGACGGGCTGACCGCCGTACTTGTATATTCTCTGAAGGACCTTGTAGCCCGCGGCGTAGCCCAGGCCGGGGAAGAGCGAGATGAATTTGCGGCCCAGGGGGGCACTAGCCTTATCCTTGAAGATGACTTGGTTGAGCTGGCTGGCGTTGGCAACCTACGGAGATGGTTCCTTAGTTCCGTTGCTCCCTGCACACGAGAATTGCGAATCCGGCCGGGGGTTGTGGGTGGATGGGTGTCGGCTGTTCGCTTACTCGTGTCTGGTTGCTCATCAAACGCTTCGCAATCGTGTCCACCTTGAAGACGCAGTGTGAGCAATGGCTGGCAGAGATTATCGACGTCGCGGCAACGTACAGGGTGGAAGATGGCGAGCTCGGCGATTCCTGCAGAGCCTGTTCCCTCCAGCGTCAGCACCAGCGCAGCGTTCTTGGCCCAGATGCTCAATCCAGCTCTCTTACCCGAACCCAGGAGTCGAGCCAGATTCGACTCCCTCTCCACACCACTTGCCGCGGCCGGGGGAGACATCACGACGATGCTAGCTGGAAAATTGAACGTGATATGGTCGGGAGGTTGCCGATGATGTTGGTGACGATGTCGCTGATGATGATTGTCAATCTTGAACCTGTGTTTTTTTTTCGATGGTTTCTACTGGTCCGTTTCCTGCTTGGGTGATGGCCGCTCTGAAAATGCAAGGTGCCAAGGCGGCTGGGCTGCTCAAAAATTGGTCTGTTCCTGTGGCCCGCACACGCTAACGTCCTGCACAAATCGACAACCCCTAAATTTCACCAGGTACGGTACCGATCTCGGCGTGTGGAATAGTGTGGGCCAGGCACCACTGACATGAGTTTACCCCTTCTGGAAGACACTATCTAGGATGCGAAAGATTATTACTATTGCACTCACCGTCATTAATCCTGAATCGGCCTAAGTAAGTACAGTCTTGGATGTTCAGCGGCACAGACTTTTGCATGACTAATACACGTACTCCTGATCGGCACACTCAATACTTCAACAGAATACTTATGTACGGAGTATTACTACTTAATATCCTACTCACAGTAAGTACTTGTAGGTACAAATATACTTGCGGTGCTCTGTACATTTAAGTACATGAATAGCTTGTACTGTACAAGTACGTACTACTATACAAGTAGTACTCCGTACAGCGTACTCCCTAATACCTACTACCTGTACTTAAACTGCTACTCTATATGTGCTGTAAATATTTGTATGCGTGCATGAACATCCTCTGAATCGGAGAACATAAATACCTACATATACGACAATCCAATAGATACGTAGTGTACTGAGTAGGTCCTAGTATGATGAGAATCACGAGCGGCAAAAAAAATTGGCAAGACCCCAGGCGCATTTTATTCTCCATGCAGGTGAGTGCATCAAGACATGTTTCCAGGTTGGTGACATAATGACGTGGGCAGACGCGCATCTGCGGTTCCGTTGTGAAGGGCCTCGGAAACAATCCAACCGGCACGTTGAAAATATATCAGGAGACTCGAGCAGTTGAACAAGCTATTTTTACCTATTCAGTGCACAGCTGCAGGTTGACCAGGATGCAATTCGTATTGACGCTCATCTAAACGAGGCACAACATGACATGGCGCCAATGTCAATCAATAGTCCCTGAAGATGGCAGCCATGTCGTCCAGCCGCATGACCTGCCCCAGAAGCTTCTTCTGCTCCTCCAGATGCCGCGTGTACTTGTTGTAATGCTCCGCCGTCATCACCTCTTCCTCCTTGCCCTTCACGTCCTTTCGCTCCACAAAGGCAAGGATGTTTCGTTCCTTGTGCCGCTCCACCTGCAGTGTCTGCAGGCACCGAAGCATGGCCTTGTATATGTCGTCCAGGAGTTGTGACTGCGTCCGCTCGCCGTCAAAAAACCAGAAGAAAAGGGTGCGATTGGCCAGCCTGCTGTTATCTTTCGGAACCTCCTGCACATCCACGAGGCCGGCCATCTGCATCGCGAGCATCTTCCCCTGCACGTCCGACTTCTTCATCAGAGCGGCCGAAGGCAGCATCTTCTCGTCCAACTTCCCCTTTTCGCGAAGAATTCGGGTCAGCCGAAGCCCGTGGCGCCCAAAGGAATGCTCAATGTATGCATCCATCTCAGCTTCGCGAAGGCTCTCCATCAGCTGACCAAAGTCGACTGTCCATTGACCTCGCCCGTGCGTGCCGCAGTGCCGAACGAAACGATGCCTGCTCTCCGCAAGCAGCAGCAAGTGTTGCCGCATCTGGTCCAGGCGGCTGCCATGAGACTCTTCGTCTTCAAACTTCACCCTCGATCGCGCCACGCCATTGGCCTGTTGTGCGGTTCGTGGCTGGGCTCGCTCGACAACCTCGTCGTCTGACTCGGACTCGTCATGGACGGTGGCCGGCCCTCTCCTCGGAGGGGCCTGCGCGCTGTCTGAATCGTCCGAATCGCTTTCGTAGTCGAGGGGCGTAGCCTTGACCTTTTCCGCGCTCTGAAAGTCGATCTTCTCCTTCGGTGCCTTGCCAATGCCGTTCTGGACCTCGACGATTTCATCAAGGTGCTCCAGGATCTCGACCGACGTCACCGCCACCTGCTGTTGACCACCGGTTTGGTCGCCGATCAGCGGATCTGGCTGGCATCTTGAGAGCTGGGTCGTCAACATCTCCAGCAGAGCGCGGTAGACTTGCCCCGTGACCTCGCCGAGCGCGTCGGCGGCAAATTCCGCTAGTCGCTGGTTTCGTAGCTGGACCAAACACTTCTCGTAGTTGACCCGAACGATGATGTTGGGCTAGAATGAATCAGCAGGAGGTTGATGCAACGCCGGCAGGGTACTCTTACGTCGAGCGGCGCGCTGTCCGAAAACGAATCAGCATGCGAGGCGCCGTTTTGAAGCTTTCTTCGCTTGGATACCGGGCCGTTGAATCGGTCAAGCTGGCGTTTCAATGACTTGCTCTGATCCCGAAAGTCTCGAAAGCGGTCCACAAGGAGAGCATGGTTCTCCACCTTATTTTTCGTCGCCTTTTCTCCGGGCGCTGTCCTGTTGACGTCTGCATCCATCTCGCGATACACCTCTGCGAGGCTTCGAAAGCTATCAAGCCGAACCGTTTCCACAATCTCGGCTTGTATCAGACGAGACAGTACCGTATTCAAGTAATCTTCAGACTCGATCAAGCCCGAGTTGGGATCATGCGTCCCGTTTGTCGGCCTGGTCGTTCGTGATGTGAATGCGTGGGTGAGGTCTGCGACTCTAGCGTTGCCCAACATGATAAGAGTCTGGACTAGATTGCGCTCTGCAGTTCCATACTGGCTGTCGATGACCTCGGCGATCTTCCCAGATCGGACGAGGTTGTAGCAGGAGTCGGGGTTGGCTTCGTAGCTAGTAACATTCGTGTCCGGGTCGGTGTAGTGGTAGAGAAGGTTGTGCTGGGCCAAGACGCCAAGGCCGTTTCGTAGAATTCTTGGATCGAGAGACGTATGTCGCGCCAGCTGTGTGATATTGGAACGCCCTTTGGTGAAGAGCGCCACCAAGATTCGCTGTTTAGAGCCTTGAAATCAGCGTCGTGCACGAGGGAGAGACACGGTGCTGCCGGGTCACAGAGTGCGACAGAACGCACCGAAGGAAGCTCTCCAAAGAGGTCATTGACTAGGAGAGCACAAAGCTCGGCGGCATGTTTGGTCTGGGCCGCCTGCAGGTTAGCAACATCGCCGGCTGGGCAGTTTAAGTGTGACTGACAACAAGCATTGCAATGCTCCTAGAGATCCTCTCACTATCTCTAGAGCTTCCACAAATACTACCGGGCCGTCATTGAACGTCGAAAGAGAAATGGATGGTCCCTTGATTAAGGGAAAAAGATGCGGATGTTGTTGCGAGGCGCAGCGACGAATAGACTGAGGAATCCGTTGGCGAAATCGACAATAGTGAAATCCCACCTTAGCGCCTTGATAGAAATTTTGTGGTGGTGTCAAGAGCTTGCAAAAGAAGTACTTCTTCCTCCGTACTCCGTACTCCGTACTGCAAAGTAAATAATGCTACAGGAAAGTGTAGGAGTACATGTACAAGTACAACTACTTCTTGATGGATACTTGTATTACTGTACGGAGTACTGGTACTTAAGAGTAGGCGTACGAGGAGCATGTGCAGTACTTACTGTACGGTACTTTTCCCTATATTACCAAGTACTTGCGGAGTACGGAGTACATTTTCCTGTTCCATGGTTCGTCGAGATACCCGATGTCGACCTGAGAAAGTTCATGTACATGTACTTGCACCTTCGGCCTCCAGCCAATCAGAAATCACGTGATTATGCCTCCAGGATGACCGAAGCCTGAAAATTAGGGGAGCTGGTTTGACGAGGCACGACTGCAGAGACCAATTGCTTCACACGACGGCCGAAGGACCGACAATCGTCTACGTCACCATCCTCGACAATGATCCCGAGAACCTCCTTTGCGAGAACTGCCCAGCAAGCCGCTCGGCGACCCTGCAGCGTCCAGTCCCTGCAGCGCCGTGGCTTCGCTGCCGTTGCTTCCACAGGTGCCTTCGAGACCTCGGACGTCTCTGGCCTCAAGGTTGCTTCCCGAGACACCCATGGCCCTACGACGAAGCTTGCCATTGTGGCCAAAGCCGGTACCCGCTTCCAGCCGCTGCCTGGCCTGACCATCGGTCTTGAGGAGTTTGCCTTCAAGGCAGGTCAACCGCTCACCTTGAGGCGACCCGTGCGCTAATCCGAACCGGCGTAGAACACCCAACGACGATCCGCCCTGCGTATTACGCGCGAATCTGAGCTTCTTGGCGGTCAATTGTCGGCGTCGCATACCCGAGAGGCTCTCGTTCTCGAGGCCAGCTTTCTCCGTGAGGACCTGCCGTACTTTACCGAGCTGTTGGCCGAGGTGGTGTCCATGACGAAGTATACGAGTGAGCATCGCCGTTGCGATACAAGCAAGGAGTGCCACTGACGTTCATGCAGCTCATGAATTTCACGAGGAGGTCGAGAGGGTTCTGCAGCTCAAGCAGGCCGCCGCCAACGCCGACGTTCAGGCTCTGGCCCTCGACAATGCCCACGCCGTCGCTTTCCATACCGGTCTCGGTGCCCCTGTCTATCCTTCGTTGTCGACCCCCTATCAGAAGTACCTGAACGAGGAGTACATTGCCAGCTACGCCGACGTCGTCTATGCGAGACCCAACATTGCCGTCGTGGCTGATGGTGCCTCTTCCGAGTCCCTTTCGAAGTGGCTCGGTCAGTTCTTCAAGGATGTCCCGGCTACATCGCAGAGTGGCCAGAGCCTCAAGATCGAGACGTCCAAGTATCATGGCGGTGAGCAGCGGACGAACCATGCCGGTGGAAACTCGATGGTAATCGCCTTCCCCGGCTCCGACAGCAAGGGCTCGAAGCCCGAGATTGCCGTCCTTGCGTCCCTCTTGGGCGGCAAACCTACCATCAAGTGGTCTCCAGGCTTCAGCCTGGTCTCCAAGGCCACCGCTGGATCTGCTGGCCTCTCCATCTCCTCCTCCAACCTGGCCTACTCTGACGCTGGCCTCCTCGCCGTTCAAATCTCCGGCCCTGCCGCCTCCGTCCGCAAGGCTGCCGAGGACACTGCCGAGGCCCTGAAGCGCGTGGCCGATGGCTCAGTTACCAAAGACGATGTCACCAGGGCAATTGCCAACGCCAAGTTTGAGGCGTTGGAGCATTCGCAACTGCGTGGACCCAGCATGCTCCTTGCCGGATCATCCCTTGTCAGCAACGGAAACCTGTCCGATCTCACTGCTCTGGCCAAGGGCATTGACTCCGTCACTGCCGAAAAGCTGAAGACTGTAAGGCCTCCTTCTCTACGCCCGTTCCTTATGCAAACCAGTGGTTGCTAACTTTCTGTTTAGACCGCCAAGGCTCTCTTGGATGGAAAGGCTACTGTCTCGACTGTCGGTGACCTGTTTGTGCTGCCGTATGCTGACGAGATCGGTCTGCGGGTGTAGTTGAGGTTGATAAGGGCGTATGGAACTTGTACCAACAAATCGAAGTCGTCTAGAGCTGTGGATGATGTGTTCGTGAATAAACGGAGTAGAAGCCCCCCCTCATTCACTCTACGTTCCCTTCCCCTTTCCACGTGTTCTCCAACGCAACCTTTCATTCATGCAGCAGATAGCCAATTTGACCCAGGCGAGAGCAAGAGTGCTGTGATGGTGACCAATCTATTGCCCAAGCGCCCCGCCATGGTCATGGCAGTGAATGATGGCACGGCAAGGGACACAGCGAATTTCCCATCATAGAGGATGAAATGTGTACCAGTACAGTTCGAACAGGAAGGACGACGGTGAGATTTCGTATTACCAACCCGAAACCGCCGACAGCCTCCACTTCCGCTGCGACAGCTGCGCCATTGCTGACGCCCAAGACCTCAAGACGATGAAGCTGATAGTTGTAAGCAGCGTCGCGTCCAACTGCTCGGATAATGCAGAGCGCTAACGTACTACGTACTCGTAAAAGCGAAAGAACACGGATACTTTACCTAGTATGTAGGTGTGCCTACATTGCAGTGACTCTGCTGTGGGCCTTAGTGCTTGTATTGTACTGTACACAAGAAGTACTGTGCTCGTACATGTACAGTATGCCGAGGCTGAGGACTCTGGCCTGAACCAACCGTATTCTAGCGGCATTTCCTGGTACATGAGGTATGTACAGTGCGCCAAACACTGAAACTGTGTAACACCTCGAGTCGGGCGCCATTCCGGCTGGAATAGTGTGGCGGCGCTCGAAATGGTGTGCTGGCAAGCTGCTGACAAAAATGAGACAGCACCAGTGGCTGGAGTATCAAATAATCTTTCCATAATTTCACCTTGAAAGGCCTGCATTTCCTTTGTGCACTCATAATTTTGTCCCCCACCTGGGAAGTGCTGATGCGACCAGCGCGGTCGAGGAACTGTGCGTGCAGGACTTAAATTTGCACTGTACTGCAGGTACTCCCACGCCTGTCGCCCCGTACCTCTTTCCCGTGTGCCCACCAAGCTGGCTAGTGGCCCACAACAACTTCTTTGTTGCTAGTTTGGCAAGAGCGACAGGGTTGTGGAAAACAAAGCCTCATCTCCAACTCCACTCACGAACCACGTCTCCCTTTCCCGCCTTCAATCTCCATCTCCCCATACCTTTTTGGCCCATTGCGAGGCAATCGTACCAACGTCGAGTTGGACGACACACCGGAGATCCGTACCCCTCTGTTACTGTCTCTCGCTTTGCCCTTAGGTACGTCCTCCGATAACCCCCTTGATCCTGCAGCAGGCGTCTGGTTCTGTGGATCCGCAAGTGTTCTCTTAGTGTTCTCCTATTCGATCGCACCGAGCTTGGACCTGTCTTGATCACGACCATACGACTGCAATACATGCAACCAAGCTTCCTGGACCCTTTTCTGACTGCTTTATTTATTAAGGACATCGAGGACTCGTCTGCACCCAAGCCTCCGCATACTTCCAAGGAGCCTGACCAACACACATTGCTCTCGTTCGTTCGAGCGACACGAGTTGTTGGTCATCGTCGCAAGGTTCGTAACAACCACTTAGGTCGGCTCGGTTTCTTTTCGTTATTCCTTCATTCCGCGAAACATCGCATCCAACCTTTGCGGCATCTTCTCTGCTGTCATCTTCTCTGCTGTCATCTTCTCTGCTGTCTTGCGGAGCGGAGGTGTTCGAGTCCACGCACTTCCACTCGCGGTAGCGGCAATCTGTCACCTCGCCCATTTCTTGCCAGTCTCGAGGCTAACAGATAGCCAGAGGGTTTTAGGAGAATAATAAACGGCTCCAACTGCATTTGGAGAGGAAGCCGATAGAGCCAACTCGACACTTACAAGGCAGAGTTTTGGCTCTCGCCTGGATGCCGAGAAGTGGTGACTGGACAGTGAGACTCTGAAGCTAGCTTGCCGGTAACAGAGGTCATTGATTCATCATGCCTGCTCCGAAGAAGGAAGGCATGTCGAGCGGAGGTGCTTCCAAGATCGAAGGCCGGAATCAGAACGGCATGAACTCCTTATTCCCCCACAATCCAGCCAGTGCTAATGCAAGAGATGCAGGAAACCGACACGGATTTCGAACCGATACCGCCATCTCCAACAGTCGCTTCGGCAGCGAACGAACACTGCAGCCATGGGTCCCCGACTCTACCGATGGCGCTGATGGCAGCTTGGAGGCTTCCGCCAGCAAAGGTCCATGGGACCAATTTGCCGAGAACGAGAGGCTTTTCGGCTTGAAGACGGACTACGACGAGAGCATCTATACCACTGCCATAAACAAGAACCACCCACAGTACATGGAAAGAATTGCTGCGGCGGAGAAGAAGGTCAGAGAAATTGAGCGAAGTGCGCCAGCGACTTCTCACGTTGCCGAGGAGCGAATCATGGACTTTGTTGGCACAGCTGGCCCCGGTGGCGAGAATGAGGAAGAAAAGTGCGTACTTTCGTCCCCACAGATCGTGACCGCTCTGACTGATTTTCTCTACAGGTACAGCGGTGTTCGGCGACATGACGTGCAGCCTCTCGCTGGTGGTCGGGAGAACAAATACATGCCCCCGGCTAAGAGAGCACCGACTGGTCAATCTACCGTCAAGGGCGCCCCCGTTGATCCGGCAATCATCTCGTCGCAAATCAAGGCTCCGTCCAAGAGACAGTCGCCTGCGCCGGACCAGCACCATTCTGCTGCCTCCAACACGGGCAAGAACGGGGTCTGGCAAAAGCCAGATAGTCAGCAGGCGACACAAGCCAAGCCTACGGACACAAAGATGGCCGACTCGAACCCTGCACGAGCGTCGAAGACCCCAGAGGCGAATCAGGCAGACAAGTCGGCAGACAAAGCTGCCGCCTCTGGTCCCGCCTCTGCTGCTCCGCCTGATCGCAATGCGTCGTCCGCAGTCAAAGAAGAGACCCCAAACGCCACGGCGACGGTGGAGCGCGACGTTCTCAACTCGTTCAAATCTTTTGCTACGTTGCAAAGGCTCAATGCCGAGAAAGTCCGCACCAGCAAGGCCCGAGCGGACAAAGAGGTCAAATTGACGGAGCTGAAGGAGTTCGCCAACTCGTTCAAACTTTCCACACCGGTCCCATCCGACCTGGTATCGATAATAGCCAAGGACCCCGTCAAACAAAAGGAGATCCAGGAGAAAGCCATAAAAGATGCCGAGGTCATGAAACAGACCAAGGTAGATACTGTGACCAAGGACAAGCCTCAAACTGTCAAGGATGCTGTGTCGAAGCCTGCGGAGCAGGCTACTGCTGCCAACGCCACCGACCGAGCGAGCACTCGAGGACCCAACGCTCCACCGACGGCCGGCCCATCAAACGCAAACAACAGGCATGCAGGTCCCCGGCAGCACTATCCGCCACAGCCGTATCATGCTCAACCCTACAGGAACAACCGTGGAGGCCCGCAACATGCTCCACCCCAGCAGCAGACGGGAAACCTGGCCCAACGTATCCGTCACATGGAGCAGCAGCGATACACGCAGCCGATGTCGCCCAACCCGCACCAACCGGGCCAAGACGCGCGAACACCGCCTGCCGGACCTGCAACCAACGCGGATGCCGGCTTGGGCCGCCGGCTCAGCGGAGCGCCTGGCCACATGGGCGCCAAACTCAACCCCAACAGTCACGAATTCCGACCCAGCCCGTTTGCGCCATCCTTCAACCCGAACGGTCACCCCAGCGCCAGCTCGAGTCCCCGCACAGGAGCGAACCAGGTTCCCGAGAGTCCCGCCTCTGCCGGGGCCCAGCCAAGCCAGCTCATCCGACGCAAGACCAAGGCTGTGGATGCTGGAAAGTGCAGCATCCTCTCCCACGTCAAGGCCCTGGCGCCGCCGCCAGGGCGCAACTGGGACGACAACGGTGGTCTCCGGCCTTCGTATGATACGCTTCCTACCTGGCGCCAGCTCCAGGACGACGAGAAGTCGGACTCGACGATGCATCTCACGTACAAAGAGTACTTTGAGCGCCAGCCCTTCTCCAACCCGTCGGCTACGACGCCGAGCCAACCGCATTCCGTGCCACACTTGGCGCACCAGCATCAGCTACCGTTCCATCTGCAGCACGGGGCACATGGCATGGGACCTCGACAGTCGCCGCACATGGCTCCGATGCAAATGCACACGCCGCAGCACGGCCCCGTGGCCCACGCGCCATTCAGCACCGACGACCATCGCATGATGCACTCCAACTCGACGCAGTCGTTTGCATCCCCGCGCATGGGGCAGATTCCGGTCGCGTACCCGGCGCAAGTACCGTACGGCCAGCCGATGTTTATGGGCCCCAACAACCCCCAGATGGGACAGTACCGCAATTACTCTGGCAACCCGCACTACGCGCCACCACAGCAGGGGCAGATGGGCGGCCCGATGATGATGCAACCCCAGTTCATCCCCGGTCCCCAAGGCATGGTGGCTGCTCCGCAGATCATGTACCACGGGGGCCATCCTCAATTCATGCCACCGTCGGGCCCGCCGCAGGCTGTGCCCGGCGTGAACGGCTACCCCAGCCCGGGACGGGCTGCAGCTCCGGTCATGGTGCATCAGGGATCGCAGCAAGGCCAGCCGATGTACGGCATGAGCCCCGGCGTGCAGTACAATCAGCCGGTATACGGCCCCGGGCAGCCGAATGGACCGAGTCAGTGATGGCATCCCTGTTGGGCCCCGGCAGTCGATGCGTGGCTCACCGGATTCCGAGGCCGACGTGCGAGGTTACGGGACTGCTGGTTTGCGACGCTCGGGAACCAGGCTGCAGAAGATGCATCGCCACGGCCGCAACGATTATTTGGCATTACAGACGCAGTGCTACGGGCAGCAGGGCGACGTCGCGAAGGGGGCGACATCACGAGACCGAACGGCAGACGGCCCAAACGAAGCAAGGCGGAGATGGCTCATTCGAAGCAAGGCGGAGAAGGCTTCAAGATGGGCCAGAATTGGCGTCGTTTGAGGTTGAACGACTTTTTCGCCGACGGTCACGATTTCTGGCTTTCCACCCCCAGTTTAGGCTATCCGTGACGCAGCTGGCCCCGATGTAGCGTATCCTTTTACAAAGTTGCCATATGGTTCATTGATAGGCGTCACAGCTAGGGGCGCACGGAAGCCTCCATGGCTGCGGCGCGCAGCAATCACACCCGGGCCGGTCTCTTCCGGTGCCGTTTGGTCGAGGCCTTGGTGGCGAAAGCACGACGGATGTCGCCAGACACGCGACGTGCCGAAGACCTCGCGATGCTCGTGGGCAACGGGAGAGCAAGGCATGCGGGGGATTCGTCGGCGGCCAGGTGCAAGCCCCTTGGTTGTCCTGCACAGGGTCGAGTTGGCGGGGGTCAAGGAACTTCCGAGACTCGACAGCGCTGTGTATGGCACAGGCGTTTATCCGGGAGCGAGGATGTCGGATGAATGAGAGAAGCCGGTGGCAGAGGGCGGAGCGAGGGGAGGCATCCGTTTGCCCAAGACTGACGATGGGGATATCGAGTAACGGGCTGGTATCAGTATAGGCGCGCGCAGGTAGCCGACAGCTTTGTAGACTCGGATCAATAAGCCACAGGATGCAGTGGATATCTTAGAAGGACGGCTACGGGTCTTGACTTGACTCGGCGGCGCCTGTGTGCCATGGCAGCAACTGGTTGAGGGATGCGGCGCTGTGGTCCGGCACTGGACGAAGGGCGTCCCTCGGCTGGCCTGCGCAGCAGAAGACAGTTTGGTCACTGCCGGGGTGGTGCTTCACGAGACGCCAATGGCGCTGGCGAAGCACGGATGGGTGAAGTTGCCAATCCCACGCATCACTGTGCGATGGGCAAAGGAAGCTGCAAACTGGCATGAACATTCGAGGTTGTGAGTCTCGAGGATAGCCAGTCGAGTTCATCTGCGGTGCGGTCGGGTGCTCGTCGCCGACGGGTCTCGCGAGAAGGAGAAGGTGTATACGGGCTTGGTGGGAGGAGAGAAAGGCCGCTGATAAAGTTGGTGCATTCAGTGCTGCAGTGTTTCCGCGAGGTGCAAGTACTGTATAACAAGTACATGCACGCAAGTGGCCACAATCAATAGCCTCCTGCTTCGCACCAAGTACGGCGAACCTCAGGGAGCACCTTGGGATACGCAAGTACGGAGTACTGTACTCCGTACTCCGTATGTGCTGCAGTAATAATACAACTACAGTGCGTCTGTAGCTGGGAACGTACTGTACTGTAAGTATACGGAGAACGGAGTAATTACGGAGTGCCGATAAGTATTACGGAGAACGGAGTAATTACTCCGCACGGAGTGCCGATAAGTATTACGGAGAACAGAGTGCCAAGGTACTCCGTAAATAGTGACTGTACGGAGTACAGTAAGTAAGTAAAGTAAGTAAGTAATGCTTGATACGCCATGATAATAGTTCACGGATGCCCAAGTGCAAGTACCTGGTGCTATTATGGTACCTATTAATATTGTCCAACCAACCAGCTCGATGCGAGCAGGGGCTTGCTTGCCAGGATCCAGGAACACCAGCCAACCAAGGGCAACAACGACACAAGCACCGACGACAGTCAGTCAATCAGCATCGGCAGTCAGCCGACGCCACCCACGGCTGACGGGATGGCGAGACCAGGAGTCGACGGCAGCAGCGCAAACGATTCTTGCTTCGGTGACCCAATTCTGTCGCGACGTTCGGCCGTCGCCCCCCAGTCGTCGGCATCCTGGATGGTCGTCACCACCCGGCCGTCAGCATCCGGTCGTGACGGTCTAGTCGTTAGCACCCAGTCGTCGCCATGCCATTGATACGACCCGGTCGTTGCCTTCCACTCGCTCCTTGGAGAGGGGATGCATACGAGGACCAGCCAGGAGAGGGAGGAGCGGTCGGCGTTTCACCTTGCCATGACCAGTGACGACGGCAAGCGATCATGTCGGCCGAGCTAGCCTCTCCCTTGTTCGCTTCGTCGACGGACGTCTTTCACTGGTCCGAAGGTTAGGATGCTCTAGCGAGGAGCCGATCCAATCCAAAGTCGGAGACGACGTCACCCGCGTCCCGTCCCGCGCGAGCTGTTCGACGTACCCGCGCTCGCCCAGCATGGCGCCCGTCGCCTGCTTGCTTGCCGGTGGATGTTTCGCTTGGAAGCTTTCTTGGGCGGGCGCGGATGCTACGCAAGGGACACCGGCACGACAGCGATACCGGCACCGACAGCGACATTGGCACCGTACCCTATGGGCAAACGGGCAAACGGCGATGCCATATTTTTTGCACGTCGGACAAAGGAAGAGCCAAGCACGGACACATGCCTTTGTCCCTATTGTGCCGTTACCATGGCCCATCCCCCCCCCCCCCCTTCCCCCCCAGCCACCCATCCACCCACCCCTTCGTGAATCAAGCAGGACTGGTGCAAGAATAGGTGCCCTCAGTACGGAGAACTGACGCGCATCTGGTGCTAGGGAGGTAGCATGCGTCACCTCCCGAACCCGAGGGCCAATGCCTGGTCGTCCCTTGCTTGAAAGCTCACAGCAGTGAGGCGACGCACGCGCCAGGGCGCACGGGGAAACAGTGTGCGTTCGGAACATACTGGCACGATGAATTCGTATTGGCCATTGTTTGTTGCCGCAACCGCGCCGCATGGCCGGGGAACAAGTTGGAAACAACATGAGATCGAGCAGGAGTGCGAGGCGAAGGCGAAAGGGGAAAAATGACAGTGACTGCACAGGAAGCATGTTTGTGCACAAGAATTCACTTGCCTTGCCTCCTTCGAGCCGCCAAGGTCGAGAGATTCACACCGGACCATCGCTTCGCTTCGACCACATATAAAACCCTCCTCCATCTGCTCAACACGGACTCTTTTGCCCTTCTTCCTTTTACTCTTCAAGCCACGCGGAATCTTGGTCCCTTTGCCTTTCATTGTTCCTTCCAGCAATACGATCACGTTGCTACTTGCACGCAGTCGCCATCAAGCAGCACCCTTGAGTTACCGCATCGGCTTTTTCACATCACACATCGTACGGTGACCAAACAAACGGATCCGCCAGCTGGTCGACTGAAAAGACGTTGATTTGAACAAGTGAACACGGACATCATGAAGGCCTTTGCCACTCTCGCCGCCGCCCTTGTCGGCCTGGCATCCGTCTCGAGCTGCCACATGGAGATGAAAGACCCGCCGCCGTTCCGGTCCAAGTTCAACAAGTTCTCCAAGAGTGCCGACTACGACATGACGGCGCCCCTCTCCGCCGCCGGTGGCAACTACCCCTGCAAGGGTTACCAATCGCTCTTTGGCACGGCCGAGGGAAAGCCTGTCGCCACCTGGGTCCCCGGAAAGTCGTACAGCATGACCATCACCGGCGGCGCTTCGCACGGCGGCGGCAGCTGCCAGGCGGCCATTTCGCTCGACCGCGGCAAGACCTTCAAGGTGATCCATTCTTTCATCGGCAACTGTCCCGGCACCGGTGAATCGTCCTTTCAGTTCACGCTGCCGAGCGACACGCCCTCGGGGGATATGATCTTTGCCTGGACCTGGTTCAACCAGATCGGCAACCGCGAGATGTACATGAACTGCGCCGCCATCACCGTCAGCGGCGGCGGCGACAGCAAGATCAAGAAGGTCCGCGGCCTGTCGGGACCTTTCAGCAGCCGACCCAACATCTTTGTCGCCAACGTCGCCAACGGCTGCACAACCAAGGAGGGGTCTGATGTCGACTTCCCTCAGCCTGGCCCGGATGTCACCAAAAACTCGCAGAAAATCGTGCCGCCTACAGGAAACTGCCCCTCCGAGGGGGGCACCGCCGGCGGCAAGTATCCGGTCGGAGGTGGAGCCCGGCAGCCTGGAAATGGCGTCGAAAACAACGTGAGCTCACCCAACGCAGGGAACCAGCCGCAGCCGTCGCGGACGCCCCAAGGCGGCTACGGCTCTCAACCCAATGGAAGCAGAGTCAGCTGCGGGCAGCGAGGCCGCCAAGCCTGATCGCGAGCACGCATCTACCTCCCCTGGTGGGTGGTCGGCATCATTCCCCGGGCATTGAACATCAAGCTACGCCTGACTCCATCAGAGCAAGAGTCAGAATCGTTTGCCACAGATGCTCATAGGGAAGGGCCAACGCAAGACCTTACCTCACGGTAGAAGATTGGCGCACAACTACACTTCTTTTTCGCACTTTTCTCTGGACATGCTCGCATGATGGAAAGGAAGGAAAGGGATCAGGGCAGAAAACGGTGGAAGGGTAAAGGGTGACCCCGTCAAGGGTTTCTGGAGTTTTTTTGGGACTAGCATTGATCATTTTAGGGAGGCAATATCTCTTCTGCAAATGCTGCAAGCCGCCTCGACGTGAGATTGTACTGCGTGAGGTCACGGCATGCTATGACAACAGTCCCTGCTTGCGGGGTCTGATCACTGGTTGGTGTGAACAGGGATCGAAAGATGAAGCGCAAGATCAGCAGGTAACCTGACAGTGGATCAGGGTAGAAAGCCCCTTGTATTGACTGCGAGAACCTGCAGCGTGGAAGTGTCGGAATCATGCAGCCCTTCTTGCAGCGAGGTGCAGGCTTGAGTCGTTGTGTGTCACGCATTGGTGCCCAACAGGCGCCTGGCCAAATCGAGACCCCCTTCGTTGGTCGCAACTCAACCTTGCTGGCACTTGCTCTATCGCCACCTCCAAAACAGGGACCGATATGGGTTTACCATCATAAGTATGAACCCTTCGCACCTGTAACGACTCATGGAACCACACGTTGGTCGCAAGTCAGCCGAGTTCACTCACCTGTTCTACCCCTGAACCTGATGTCAAAATCGATCTCTCCTCATTCACTTCCGCATCCCCCCCCTTCTGCTTCCCATGGAAAATACATGAACCTGCCCGAGGCAATCCTCGTCACTTGTGCAACTGGCAACCAGGGCAGAGGCGTCGTCTGCCGCTGCCTTGATGCTGGCTACCGAGTACATGCCTATGTACGTGACACACGATCGCCCGAGGCACAGCAACTC
The DNA here is from genome assembly GCF_001625195.1 of Drechmeria coniospora. NCBI lineage: Eukaryota > Fungi > Ascomycota > Sordariomycetes > Hypocreales > Ophiocordycipitaceae > Drechmeria > Drechmeria coniospora. The sequence goes on along the minus strand of NC_054389.1, from coordinate 9,065,417 downwards.
GCACAGCTCGGCGCATATCTCGTTGGTGGTGACCTGAATGATGCAGAGACCCTGCATTCCGCGGCGCAAGACGTCGACGCTGTCTTCCATGCGGATCTGTGGACGGGCGACTGGAGAGGCGATGTCGAGCGCAGCGCCAAGGTTGTTGACGCCGCGCGGGCCTCGTTGCGCGTCAACTACATGTTCCTTTCGACGGCCATCAAGACGGGCCAGCACGAGAGCTTCCCAGGCTGGGGACCCGACTACCCCATGCGCCGCTACTGGCTCAACAAGCACGCCATCGAGCAGCGTGTCCGCAACGCGGGCTTCGAGCGTTGGACCATTGTGCGACCCGGCCACTTCTTGCAGAACCTTACGATGCCGGGAAGCGCCATCTCATTCCCCGGGTTCGTCGACGACGCTATCCTGCGTGTTTCCTGGTGGCCCGAGACGAGGCTCCCTTGGGTCGACGCCGCCGACGTCGGCCTCGTTGTCGCAGCCGCCTTGGCCGACCCGGAGCGGTATGACCGCGCGGAAGTGGCCCTCGCCGTCGAAGCGCTCACCATCGAGCAGCTGGCGAACAAGATGAGCAAGGCGTTGGGAACACGAGTCAGCGTGCACTACCAGTCGGATGCAGAGGTGGAACAGGCTGTGAAGCAGGGAAGCCCCGTACCGGCATCGCACCGATGGGCGAACGAAGTGCCAGGAGCCGAGGCGGCTGGACAGCTCAGTCACCTCTCTCCTAGGCGAGTAGACAGCTTCCTGGCAGCGAATGCATCTCAGATACGACCTTGACCAAGCTTGGACTGGAAATACAGCCCGCAGTGTCCAGTAGCTAGCTTGCAACTACGCCATCAGAGTTGATGTCTCTCACCACGTAGATTTGACCATAGAGATCCGTCACGTCGACAAAAACGTTCCACGCCTTCCAGGCCGATGGCGTGATTTCGGGTCGAAGCCTCTTCAGGGTGAGGCTCAAGCACTCGCGCTCGTAGTCTGCTAGCTCCAGCAACCTTCGGCCGGCCTTTTCGGCCGACTCATCGCCTTCGGACCCTTCCTCTTCGTCGTCGTAGAACTCGGCAAAATTGACGCTGTTGAGGTTGTGCTCCTCAAGGTCGCGTGCCATGGAGCCATAGTCGTTGTACTGGCGACACATGGTGGCTAGATGCCGCGAGGCAGCCTGGCCTAGATACTGGGCGCGCATTCCCGGAAAGCAGTCGGTGCCGGCGCAGATCGAAGACGACACGAGGCAGCGGAAAAACTCAAAAGAGTACGGGCAGCTGGTGTCGTCGGCCGACGTGGTCCGCACCCAATCAAAGTATGTGCCCCTCGCGTTCGTGACGACGGGCCATTTTCGTGGCGGCTCGCTGGTCTTGGAGAGCCGAGCGTTGTCTTCTCCATGCGCTACGTGAGCAAACACGAACGTTGACAGTTCATGCAGTACACGACGGCGTAGGGAGACGGGCAGTGTAGCCGGCGTCATGGACAGCACGCATTGTACGAAATGGGAGAGCGTGTCCTGCGTCTCACAGAGCAAGGCTGTCTTTCGGTTCATGACTGGTTGGCAGTTGCCATTCGAACACTGCCGACGTTTCCGTTGGTGACCATCCAGTGAAGAATCATCGTTGGGACGGTTCTCAACCTCATCGAACACGTGTTTGATGACTGTTCTGAGGGCTGAAAAATCTCCTTCGAGGCGGTCGTCCGCCGTGGCTTCCTCGAGCCACTTGTCAATCTGGAAGTTGAGTGTCGATATGACCATCATATCCACCATGGTCTGCGTGGAGAGACCAAAACCACCTGCATTGTTGCACATCGTCCAGGTACAGGGTATGTATTCGAGGTACCTGCCCTGCGGCAATGGGAAGACGTCGAGTTCGAGCATGGCCCGCCGCAGGGCCGAGCCTAGCATGAAGCCTTCAGCAAGTGACGCCCGAAGCCTCCATGAAGGCTCGCGGCTAAAAACGGGTAGGCTTGAGAAGAAGTGGGCAAAGCGATCAAGTTTCTCGGCTGGGATCTTGCAAAGAGCCGACGCTTTGTCGCCACAGTTCGTTGAAGGGGGCTTTGCCTTGAGAGCAGCGGTGCAATACGCCTCGCAGAGAATGCTGGATCCATACGTCACCTTCTCTACCCAAATCATCTCCGGCCTTCTCCATCTTTCCTGATTGGCGAGGAGAAACACGGTTCCAAGGTCGATGCTCTCGTTGACCTTGAAGCCCCCCAGCATGCTCACCCAAGGCAGGCCAATTAGGGCCTTGAGGGTTAGGAGGGCGTATGCTGTAATCTCTACAGAGCCTTTCCAGGAGCCGTTGGGAGATTGTATGCTCAGGGTTCGGACAAGAATCTGCAACGTAACGAGAGGAAGTCGGTTCGTGAGGAGTTCAGGGGGGAGGTCGTTCAGAGCGCCGTCGTCCCATAATCTCACGACACGAGACATGGCATTGACGAGAAGCATCATGGAGTATTGGGGTTCGACGTTCTGCAGGCCCATCAGCCTCTGCGACATACGTGGGAGGTAGAGTCAAGAATGCGTCTACCCATTTGTCACCTTGTCTGCCCTCGTACCACGAGTCACTGAGAAATTTGAGCGCTTTGGCTATCTGAGAGATGTGACGTGATGGTGGGTTGCACGCTAGGAGGGCGATAAGTACGTTGCAATTGGCACTCAAGGAGGGACGTGTCTCAATGCTATAGGTATTGAAACTTGCAGGGGCCTCGAAAACCTTGAGCATGGCGTCGCAGCTAGCAGGACGGTTGAGAAGGCGGAGAGAGTAGATGGACTTGGCGGTATCATCAGCATCGGCGAGTATTTCAGGGGCTATATTCGTGCTCAGTTAGTGGCGAGACATTGAACGGACGAGCGGCGGTAGCAAAGAATGGGGGAGCTGACCAAAGCCTGTCACTCCGTTGTTTTCCTCTAGCCGAGCTTGAAGATAGTCTGCCAACGTCCTCACATTGGCTGCACCGAGCTCTTCGGGTGTAAAGCCAGAAGCGAGCAGAGTTGAGAGAACCTTGGAGCCAGTTAACAGAGGATTCATCGTGGTGCAGGAGGCACAAACCACCAACCCAAGACGCTTCGAAGACGCTGATGGGGAAGGCAGAAGGGATGGCTCCCTTGCTGGCAGTCACAACGAAGCGCAAGTAGTCTTCCGCTTCCTTGCTCCAACGGGGTGCGATCATCAGGTAGGCGGCAGTGGAGGCGGGTGAACCCATCATGGAGCCTTTGGTGAGGCCATGAGAGATGTTTCCGAAGTCGAGGATGCCCACAAAACCCTCCAGTGAATGGAGGAGCGTTGTCTTTTGGTGCGCGTCGAGCATGGCACGCCTGCTGCCTAAACCCCTGCCAACCCTGCGTCTGTTCAGGGTCATGAGAGCTCGGCGTCCGGGGAAGCGGAAATTGACGCCCTCCTCCTCGAGCATGCGCAGCAAGGTGGGCACGAGGACCTCGAAACCGACGTGGATGGTCGATCGGACGTCCCATCTCTGCAACGCGTCATTCAGATACTCGCGAGCTTTTTCAATTCTCCGCGGCAGATCTGGCGGCGGAACTGCCAGGATACCCTTGACATCAGGGCTCTTGTGATGCTTTAAGAGGGACAGCAGAGCTGCCATTGTGTCCAGGATGCCGTCGATCGGGGCACCAGCTCCACGGGAGAAGCCAAACGCGCCATCTGGCGACTGGCTGCCCAAGACGGATTGGAAGCATTCTGGGAAAAGCCAGTGCGAGGTCGTCACACCATCGTGGGTCTCGGGCTTGGATACCATCGACACCCAGGCGGTATCGTAGACGCAGGGGGTCATGGAGCTGGAGCCGAGGTAGGGCGTATCCAGTGATGCCGCCAGACGGGCGACGACGTCTCTTGCTCTCTCATCCATAGCGTCGCTCTCCAAGAAACTTGCTTGCTGGCTGAGCGGAGCGGGCGTTGCCAACGGTGAGTCGAACATGATATGATAAATGATAACCCATCTAGCTTGCCTGTCCGCCGCTGCCCATCAGGAAGTCATGGTCGATGCTGCAGAGGAAATGCTACGTTACCAAATAGACCTTTGGTGATACTGGTCAAAAGGACATGCTCGCGTCTGCCGCCAATACAGAAGACGTGTCGTCTTGGGTCACGGCCGATGCACTGATCCCAATATGGCAAACCGCCAGCCTCTTCCTGTGATGGCCAATGGAACAAGTCCACGCGCGAACCGACGGGCATCTAATCCATCGCCAGATAGGCAGAGGGGGGCGGGTAAATGGCCGACAAAATTGCCGGCAGACTCGAGGAGAATGGGATCCTGTCCAGTTGTTGGATTCGCTGCGGCGAAAGCTGAACTGTGATTCGTGTTCATGATTCGAGAGCCTCATTCGCCGTGGACTGTGGTTGCAGGCAATACCTTGACGGAACAGAATCGAGACAGCTGGAACAGGTATTGGGGGTTAAAGCGTCTCAAGTACCGGTACTTACCAGGTATGAGGTAACAATACTGGAATATACACGGTAATGCGCAGTACCGCCGGATATCCGGATATCAAGCCATCCCACATGATTTGCTTGGGTTGCCGGCAGTTGCGTCCCCTCTCCGTCTCACACACCTATTGAGAAGAGCGATACCTACTAATAACCTCTACAGGAGATATGATACTGTGGTAAGTACTTGTTATCACTACCTCTCGGCCCTCAGGCAGGCACACGCACATATGTACCTACAGCGCCGAGTTTGGTTGGTAGCATGTACTGGTACGAACGACTTGACAAGGACGGAGGAATCATGTACAGTGTACGTACGGAGTATGCTTCGCACAGTATAAAATCGACAAACACAAGCCGCCGCTCGGGGGCTCAGCACTGCGATCGTATGTTCGGATGGCTGGCCCTTCCTCCCGTCCAGCATGATACGCACCGCCAGTCGGCTGTCAACACTTTGACGACCCCCCCCCCCCCCCCCCCCCCCAAAACTTTACGCAAGTACGGAGTACTCTGTGCTTCATTCTCCTTCCATGCACCATGCATTCTCACGTATCCACACCCACATTGTCGAGATCTTCCGGAGTCAGCGTGAGCAACGTAAACGGCCCGGTAAGTCACCCTTGACCGTTAATGTGATGGATGTCGTCTGTCACGCACCCACGCTCCTCGGCCACTGCCCGACTCGACCGACCAACGTCTTACGACTGCATTTACGAGTACCCGCTTATTGCTTGTGCGTGAGATAAATCTGTGCGGGGTAAGTAGGCCCAGGACACCCAAGCACGGTCGTGGTGGTGGCACCGGTGAGCTGTCCGTTGCATGCCATCCTTGTGCAAACCATGCTTGTTGGCAGGATGCATGCTTGTCCACCGACTCGGGAGGCTCGCTCTGCCGGTCGACCGCCCAAGGAGCGCCTTCAGATCAGTCCTTGCCCTTGAAGGGGACCGGAAAACGCTCGCGGTCCGTCCTGATCTCCCCCCCCCCCCCAAAGGTAAATCGAGCTTCGAACTTCAACATCTTCGATATTTACGAGTGTGAGCAACTTCATCATGGTCATCTTGACTGCGGCTGCATTCAGCCAGTTCCGCACCGCCCTGCCCTGCAAGGTCGTCACCCCAGAGGCTGCTTCCGACTATGAAGCCTGCAAGATTGCGGCATGGTCTCAAACCTGCTGGACTCCGGCTGCCGGTTATATCCAGGTGAAGAGTACCCAGGAGCTTGCTGAAGCACTTGGTGCCATCAAGAAGACGGGAATCAAGTTTGCCGTCCGAACCACGGGTCACAACCCAAACCCTGGCTTCAGCAGCGTCGACGAGACGGCGGTTGTCGTCGACATTCGCCAGCTCCAATCTAGGGACTTGACCTCCGATGGAATCGCTCAAGTTGGGCCCGGAAACACCTGGGGCGAAGTCTACGCCTGGCTCGAGGAGCAGAAGCTGTCAGCCATTGGCGGTCGAGACCAGCAGGTAGGACTGGGAGGTTTCCTCCTCGGAGGTACACATCAGGCGATGAATCTGTCAACCGCAGGAAAGCTGACGTCTGGTACAAGGCGGCATGGGAGCGCTGCCGAACCTCTACGGACTCGGGGCCGATGGCATCAAGAACTTTGAGGCACGTCACCCTCCTCTTGGCCTGGGAGGCCCAAAAGACACAGTGCTCAAGGCGTCCAGGTCATGTTGGCCGATGGCAAGCTTGTCAACGCGAATGCCAAAGAGAACACCGATCTCTGGCGTGCTTTGAAGGGCGGCGGCTCCAATTTCGGTATGATTTTGCCTCGTTTCTCCTCTGCTGACTCGACTAACGAAACCAAACAGGCATCGTTACGAGGTTCGACCTTGAGACCCACCCTCTGATCAAGGTTCAATATACAATCAATTTGTACAACCCCGACGACTATGTCGAAATAATCAAGGCTACCATAAAGGTCCAGGACGAGATGGAGAAGGACCCCAAAATCGGTCTCTTCACCAACTTCAACCAAGGCTATGTTGCTGTGGGAATGCTCTACGGAGATACTCCTGCAGAGGGGCCTCAGGCCTTTGAGCCATTTCACAATCTCACGAGCCTGCTGAACATAGCGTGCCCCAGCAAGAACGGAACTCTTCTATCCCTCGCCAAGACTATGGGCCATGCGCAGGAGCCCAAGAAGTAAGCGAACTGTCTGTCAACGTGCACCCACGAGGTATGGCGCCTGATTTGATAAACAGGCGTGCTATCCGCACGGCTACTACCAAGGTTTCGCAGGACCTGTACGAGGACGTGTATATGACCTGGAAAGACGCCGCCAAGAACCTCCCAGCCGACTGCGTGCTGCATTACACTATTCAGCCGTTGGGCACGGCCGGTGTCCAGGCTGGCAAGGATCGTGGAGAAAGCATCATGGGACTGGAGAGTGTACCGCAGTGCTGTAAGTTTGGCCGCCATTCTTTCATGCAAAAAGCTGATTAATTGACTTTTTCATTTGAATTCAAGGGTGGGTTTTCACTTGTGAGTGGCCAAACGATGGCTGTGACGATGAAGCAGCCCAGCAAGCCTTAGATACCATGGCAGAGGGCGTGCATGCGGCAGCTAAGAAAAGGGGCCTTCTGCTTGACTTCTTGTGCATGAGCTTTGCTACGGCATCTCAGAAGGTGCTGGGAAGCTACGGGCCCGACAATGTCAAGAGAATGGAAGCCGTGGCGGCAAAGTATGACCCGGAGGGCGTATTCCAGAAGCTGCAGAACAGCGGCTTCCTGCTGCGCAACAGCATCTGACGCCGTGATTCATTGTTTTGATTTGTACCCGCGCTTGTTACCTGGCTTGTTCGATGATGGAAACCTAATATTTATTTTGTATCCTGGGCGAATAACGCGCTCGCTTGGGAGGCAGTGGGTGTCTTGTATGCCGCGATTGCCATCGCACACGCATACCTGGTGATGATGCCGCGTCAAGTCATTTGCCAACTCAGCCTTGCTGGGTGTGTTGCAGTCGACCCTCGTCCCGCACAACCGAGTAAGCGCAGCGTAGGATGTGACCGGCCGAGTGCATCGATACAACGCCACCCCCGGGGAGGAGAGGGAGAAGGGGAGCAGAAGGTGTGGTTCATGGACCAAGTCAGCTCCCCGGATATCCCGGCCGTCTCCGGAGAGGGGTGCGTGTGCTTCGCCGCTGTTGGTCGGGGGCCGTAGGTTGGAAGATTCCGTATATATACTTCCACTGTGTGAGAGGGTGTCACAGGTCGATAGCAGAGCCGTTGAGAGCGTCGGCAGTTGGGGCCGTCTGCGTCGTGTCTCACTCACCAGCTTCTTGCCTTTTCTCTCATCCTTCCAGGTGGTCAGCGCAGTGATGGGCGTCTGTGAAAGGCTTCACTCGCCACTGATGCCGCACTCTACCCCATTCTCCTTCGAGCTGCATTTAATCAACCTCGACATCCCTATATCGACTTCGGGATTTTGCAGCAGAAAGAAACAAGGCAGAACAGCATGTCAGCTACCGGAAGCTTGTCACGAGAGGCCTACCTGGCGACAGGCATACCGCTGATAGTTGTGTGCGCCGGCTTCGTGACGGTACGATGTCTCATGAGCATCCGAGGAGTTAGAAAGCTGGTCATCGACGACTGTACGTACGTCTGGCAAACCAAAATATCCAAGCGAGTGAACGAACGACGTCTTCTGAATACTCACCCGCCACGGCACATGACAGACTTTTCCATCGTCGCTCTTTTACTTGTCATCGTTGCCTTTTCCCTCAACGACGTCATTATCAGACGTGAGCTGCGCCCCGTGTCTAATGATCTGTCGGCGTCTACTTTTGGCTCACTAGATGGTTAGGATTTACCGACCCAACGCCGTCTTTGAATTGGCTCGTACAGGTGAGGAAGAACAACGAAAGAGCACGGTGTATAAGGGGAACAGCCTGCTTGGACTTACACCGTAACGGCACAGATTGGCGTCGTCATAACAGTCATCATCGCTTTTATGCTGTGGACGACGAAAGCACCCATTCTCGTCGTGTACGTCAAATTATTCGGAGTCAAGAAATGGATTGTCCATTCGTGCTACGCAGGCCTCGCCTTGTCTGGCGCCGCCTACATGTGTGCCATGGCGCCGACTTTCCTGCGTTGCCACCCGGGCACCGATGACACGACGATGTTGCATCTCGGACACTGCGTCACGGGGACGACTCTTACAGGCGTCATCTCGGGTTTCGTTGCGCTCGTGCAAGACATGGTCATTCTGGTGCTGCCCATGCCCTGCATATACAATCTTCACCTCGCCCCGGGGAAGAAGTTGGCGGTCGGTGCCGTCTTTTGCTCCGGATTTCTGTATGCGGCCTGCCACCAGCAATTCATCGTCCGTCCTCGACCACTGGCATTAGTAGCTAACAATGCGTTGATCTGCAGTGCCATCGCTGCCTCCGTCGTGTCGCTATACTTTAAGTTTCGAGCCTACAGGGGCGAGCGGTCCGACACGTTGGCGACGATGTTGTGCGCGTAAGTCATGAACCAAGAACGTATTTTGCTCCCCCATAAAACGAAATGGGAGAGTGTTAAGCTAAAGCACGGTCGTATATTTTCAAGAATCATCGAGGGCACCATCGCCATCATGGTAGGATGCGCCCCAGCGGCGAAGCACTTTTGGAGCACGTTTTTGTCCGGCCAGCGGTACGCAAAGTCAGGTACGACAACGACTTCTCGTGTGCAGTACGTCGATAGGTCTCGATCGAAGCATTCTTCGCAGAGGAGTGACGAGTTCGAGATGTTGGAGGGTCGGTGAGGGGAAAGGACCCTTGCTCTGCCGTTTTGCGACGGCGTACAAGTGCTGATGAATGCTTGCTGTGACGAGTTGATGCGTTGTCACCTTTCAGGTTCATATTGCTGTTTGTACTCGTACACGTACATAGCTTGTTGACCGATGGTGAAGTTGATAGGACAAGGACATGAGCGGGCAAGAAAAAAAGGGGAGGAGTCTGGGGCCTCGCACAGACACTGACTGCACTGTGCCAACTGCTTATCTGTACGGACTGCTAGACATATGAATGTACCAGTAGTGCTACTGGTAGCAGTCACTTGCGCATGTATGGATGCCTGCAACGGCACTGTACAACACAAGAAAAGATTTCGTATCTGGCACCTATATTTGATACTCGTTCCCCGTACTCCGTACGCACAGCGTACTTGTTCTCGCATATGGGACTGTCTTGTGCACTTGTCCATGAGATAAGCCTACGAGTACGTGCAGATTACACGTACTCCGTACATACTGCAGATAATGGATCCAAAATCAAGTAGCAGAGTCGGCAGTAGGGGTGTGCGAACTGTGCACTGTGCAAGTAGTGGGTGTGAGACGGCCAAGTCGAGCTCAGGCTGGGGCGAAAATCTTCATTTCCGCATCACCTCTCAGCAGTGCACACATGCAACATATGCCTCGAACTGCACCGATGTGGCTCTTACATGGTACGTGCTCCGTGCTCCAGCATTGATGGATCTACTTACGGGTGACAGATATCGTTCGTACGTCTTTTGCGTAACGCGTGTCCACAGTGCCACCCCCGGCGTCATTGCAGAAATCCCGTTCGTCATCCATCTATCCATCCATGATTCGATAGTCGACGACGCATTGGCCCGTATACCGCAGGGGTTCTCCCTTTGACCTCCAACCAAAACTTGCCAAGGACCGTTGGTTTGACCAAGGGTGTGACTCCTCGTCACCCACCAAACATGTTCAATACTTCACTCTCTCTACCCCATCCTCCCTACCCCGTATGTCTGACTGCATCACATCTGCAGCCGACACGGGGATACAGCGTGCATTTATCATACCTATAGTCCTGCACCTCGCCACCTGATGTCGGAGTCGTGGTCGAGTCGGGCATCCCTATGTCGCAGGGCCTTCGGGGAAGACCTGCGAGTGCTGCCGAACGCATGTATGCTGTGACGTTGCATCGAGTCGATGCCACCCAGCCTTGAACTTGCACACGGAACCCGAATTATTTCGTCTCGAGATTGTCGGATAGAACGACGATCAACATCCTTCCTTGTTAGCCGGCACATCTGCCTTGCTATTGACCCACAGCCCTGGCTGGGTGTTCCTGCGTAGTACGTCGATGGTGGAATGCATAGCAATCGAATTGAACGGCAAAATATTCTCCAGCTGGTAGTATTATCTCTTGTCGATTATTTTTCCATCGATGGCCGTTCGTGAATAGACTCTTGCTGATGAGCCTGAATATCCTAGCGTATGAGACTCGCTGATCCGGCTATTTAACAAACCTTGCAGACTGTCACTACATGCCGAGAGCTTGGTTTCTGTTGGGTATGGACAAAACTGGCATCGTGATGAACTCTTCCACAACCTCATCCTATGTCATGATCGTTGGACTCCATGGCACTTGGCTAGCCGTCACGTACTTCGCCCTCGGCTTGGCCTTTGCCTGCCTCGTCGTTGTCCTCTTGGCTCCCGGCAAGCATCCGGATGCACCCGTCTTCGGCTATCGCTCCATGTTTGAGCCTACTCTGCTGTTGCAGGCAAGGTTCATACTGGGCGCCCACGACATCATCCATGCTGCGTACCAAAAGGTAAGCATTCCATCCGCGTTGAATCATCCGATGTTGGCTTATTGCCAGCCGCCGGGCAGATGAAAAACCAAACATTCGTTCTCCGCCGATATGACGTCGACTTTTTGGTTCTCCCCATGAGATATCTCGAGGAAATTCGGTTACAGCCTCAGTCGAAGCTCAGCAGCAAGGGCGCGCAGGCAGGCGTATGTTCAAGCTATGATCCTCACTCCCCCCTATTTTCTGTCGACTGAATGGCCATCCTCTGCCAGAACCTCGCTCCGGAATGGACATCGATGGAGTTCTTGTTCCGGTCAAATCTCCATCTCGACGTCCTAAAGATGAAGCTCACACCGGAACTCTACAGGTTTGTCGACGAAGCGAAGGAGGAGCTGGCCTACGGTTGGCATCGTGATCTACCTCGGGCGGATGGTGGGTGCACAGGACACTCACATATTGCCACTTGAGCGTAAACTGATAGCAGTTAAAACCATGGCAAGACTGGACTGAAGTGAACATCGAGCACCGGATGCGCATGTTAGTCGCACGGATGACGGCCAAGGTCTTCATGGGTGAACCGACATGTCGCGATCCAGAATGGCTCAAGATATCCAACGACTTCTCCGTTGATCTGTTCACGACCGCGTTCACCATCAAGATGTTTCCACCCTGCATGTACTGGATCGTCGCCTGGTTCATCCCGGCGCGATATCGCACTCGCCGCCAACTTGCAGCAGGAAGGAGGATCGTCGGCGAGCTCAGTCGGAAGCACGAACTGGCCAAGGAGAGGCGACGCAGGGGCGAACCCGTCGTAGAGCAGGACACGCTTCTCCATTGGATGCTGGATCACGGCACGGCGAGCGAAGTCGAGGTGGGAGAGATGGGAGCCCGGCAGTGCGTCCTGACGCTCGCCAGCATCCACACAACTGCGTCTAACGTGTCGAACATGCTGTATGATCTTTGCGCTCATCCCGAATGGTTTGACGTTTTGAGGGAGGAAATTGGAGACATTGCCAAGGATCTCGGGCCGCCGGGCAGGGACCCCGAGGTCAGCGCGAGGGCGTGGTGCACTCGCATGGACAAGTTTGACAGCTTCTTCGTCGAGAGCCAGAGGCACAGCCCCGTTCTGCTGCGTAAGTCAATGTCTTCCCGTTTTTTTCGCTGCTTCGGCTCGTCCACCTCCACTGATGCGCCTGCTTCCGCCTCCCCGGCAGTCAACCCGCAGAGACTAGCGATACAAGACATCAGGCTCAAGGACGGCACTCGGGTTCCGGCCGGAACGCGGCTCGCGTTCGCCAACTACGAACATTCGATGGACTCGGACGTCTTTGATGAGCCTCGGGAGTTTGACCCGATGCGAAGCTATCGCAGGCGCATGTCGTCGGCCGACCAGCGCGACCTGCACAAGGCTGGCATGACGCATCCCGACAACCTCGCCTTTGGTTACGGGAACCAAGCCTGCGCAGGCAGGCAGTTTGCGGTGGCCGAGATCAAGCTCATCATGGCACGACTCCTGCATGACTTCGAGTTTCGATTTCCCGAGGGCAAAGCTCGACCCAAAGCACGTCATGTAAACGAGAATTGCTTTACAGATCAGACGATGACACTGATGATGAGGAAGCGGCAGGTGTAATCTTGCTTTATCAGTCGTTCTTGAAGTGAAAGCGGCACCGGTCGCGCCATCCTTGGGGTCGAGGAAATTGTGCCGTCATGTGAAGGTGCGGCGAGATTAACTTGATAAGTAGCAGGCTGCTTCCTCGACCTCGAGGTCGTTCCGGCGTGCCCAAGTGACGTGGTCGACTAATTAAGTCTAGGAAGGAAATACCTATCGTCAGGAACACCGAGTGACAAGAGTGATTCACAAATGAACATTGACATGCAGAAAGATTGAAAGCATTCCTACTTTTGAAGCAACATCGTTTTCTATTGTTGTCTACTCGTGATACGTCACCGTCCAGCCCGCCCGTCGTGTCAGAGGCCGGTTGCCAGTGACGCCTGAAGAGCGGAGGCGCAGTCGCTCGACCAAGCGCGGAACCTCTAGGCCCATGAGCGCATTTTTGATAGTATTCGGGAAAAGATACTCTGAATACTCCCAGCCACGACTACCGCGATCTGCTTCGCTAGCAGGGCCGTTGCCGCTTGCTCTCTTGAGAAACCGCAGCCAACGTTGTAACCCAACGAGAATATCGCGTGGCTTGGCGAGAAAATAGAAGAAAGCATCACAATTCGACATGAAGGCATGCGTCATATCCTCTGGAGAAGCGTTGTCCTGATTCCATCTTTTTTCGGGATATATGGTATCCTTGTCGAGGTTGTCGGCATCGCAGAGGAGCATCTCACCGCTGATGTTCTCGAGGACCCCCTTGGCAGGACGTTTGTAGCGGACGTCGAAGAATCCTCCGTGGATTCAACCTGCTCGTTGAACGAATCACGCTGCTGCACCCTGTTGGCGAATGCGCCTTCACCACCCAGCTTCGTCCCCGTGCCAACACCATGGTCGAGGCCAGACCAACCCGCCGTACCTACCACGAGTCTGGGCCGGAGAAAATGCCGCTGAGTGCGCTGGCGGCCACGAGTTCGGGACTCGCCAAGCACGCCTGAGAGTAACGCGAGCCCATACGCCGCCTGAAATTCCTATTGGATGCAGTTATTCCCACCTCGCCAACTTCCAAGACGCCCCGGCACTCACCAGGGCCTGACAGTCGCCTGCAGCCTCAGCAGCCTCAGCAGCCTGCTGTTCGGTGTTGAAGCTGCGTTGATGTAGGTGTCGAGTTCAACGTCACTGGCAATCTTGGGAATCCTATCACGGCTGGCTTGACAGCATCCTTGAAGCCCTTGTCAGCTGTAGGATCACACTTGAGTACGGAGTAGTGTATTGAGTACAGGAACAGTAGAAATGATGTTGATGACATGGACAGTGATCAGCAGGGTGCTGTGCAGCGGGAGCGTGGCCGCGCCAAGGTATACCGTGCATTATTATAGCTGTAAATGTACACCAACATGTACGTACAGTGAACTGTTCGCCTGCTTACAGGTAAGATCGGCACCCAGTTGGGGCCGCCAAGATGCGCCTCTAGGCCTTGCCGTGTAGGTGCCCCGAGCCGCACAGCACAAGTCATATAGGCCCTGCTCCACTAGCATTCACCTTTGCAACAACCTTGGCTTACTGCATTATACTGCACTTGCTTAAAAGATCATACAAGCAACTCGACCTTTCAACCTTCTCAAGATAGATTTGCCTCGCCTCGGGCCTGGAGTCCATGTGCAGGGGCCTTGGGGTGGTTGAGGAGATGATGCAGCAAGAAAGGAGTGTAATGAATGATCTAGTAAACCACATGTGCACCTACGTACTATATTTAATACAAGGACAATTACAGTACCTTACTGTACAATACTGAGTAGAAGTACGGAGTACAAGGACACTTATAAGTACATCAAGCGCATCCTGATATACGGAGTAGAAGTGTTCCGTACCACTTAGGTAGAGGTGCTTGTACTTACGTACACCGACAGGTACTGTACATACAGTATAGTATACTGGCTTGTTGGTGTACATGTACTGTACTGTACTCGTAGGGTTCGAGGTACTATGTAAGTACTTTTGCTTGTAGGTGCAAGTATTGCTCCCCGATCATAATGTACTGTAATTACAACTACATGCATGTAAGTACTTGCACGGAGAACAAGTGTACTCCCTGCGGAGTACGGAGCACGGATTACAAAGAGTACTGTACTTAGTTGTACTTGTCTCTGAGGCAGGCAGTGGGCTGCTATGGGTAAGTACTTACATGTACTCCGTCCTTGTGCTCCGTACTTTGAAGGAACAAGGATTTGCATGGAGTTCATGAACAGGTAACACTTTACGGAGCTCATGTACTTGCAGTATATATCGCTTGGAAGAATATATGGAATACGTGTACGGACAACGTACGGAGTACCACGGCCTAGCCAGGTAGTATATCACTGCCTGCATTTCCTGAAAAAACAAACAAAGGATATTACGTCGTCTAATCGAAACCTTGACCTTCCCGAAATGGAGATGCGTTACCTTGGGCATATAGTCAATATGCAAGGGCTGTGTGCTTGAGTGAAAGCAAGAAGCGTGTCACCACAGGGCCAACGCGCTGCAAGGCCATTTCCTTCTCACCCTGCCGCACGCAGTGTTCATCTCTTGCCATGCTCTGAATGGCATTAATTGCATCCTCAGGGGCATTGAATGGTCCCAAGTCGAAAGGCACCGTCATTTCGGTGGTCATTGTCGGCAGGTGGCATTGACAGATAGTGTTATTCATGTCGTTCCATAAGGAAGAGGTCGTGCGTAAGGACTTGAACAAAAAAATTACCGTACCTATGGCACCGCCAGTTGCTACTGAAGTGCACCTACTTGTGTCGCCCATGCTGAAGTACATACAGACGTTGGAATTCGGTCATGACAATGACACGCGGGATTAGGGATTAGGGTGGCCCGTGAGGTTATTAGAAGCAATGAACTCCTCACTTATGGGGCATAACTGGAGAGAGTAATACTCCGTACTAGGTACGGAGCACTCCGTAATACAGCGTACCGTACGGAGTACGGAGTGCTTGGTACTTACAGTGGGTGTAGGTACAGTACAAGTCTGCCGCATACTTACTGTAACTACGGAGTACGGAGTACTGTAGTTGCAAGTACTTACGGTAAGTACAGTAAGTAGTCCGGAGCAGAAAATTACATAAGCGATATGCCGAATTAGGTTATAAGGTGGCCTGGTACCCCCCCACTTGTACATGCACTACGGTGCAGGGTAACCTAAAGCACTTGAACTAAGGTATCCGTTCCATCTCAAGTTCCCGCCGTCACAATACAACCAACCACTTGATGAAGATATTTGCCGTCCTGCGATCCCATTCAAATACTGGCAGTCTCCCGCCTCTATTCAGCCTTCTGCCCATTGCTACGAATCCCTTGGTCGCACCCGATACCAGATCAGAGTGTACCCATTCGTGGCGAGACGTCCGTCCGCAACGACATTGACGCAAAAAGGCGCTTCATCGACCCATCACGATTGCTGCTACTATCCCATCCCGATCCTGACAGCCGACACTCGCAAACCCTCTTGCGCACTGCCACGACCGCTGCGACCGCTCCGGCGACGCACCACGACCTTGACGTCGACCCGCATCCACGTTCATGTCGGCCATGGATTCGAGAAAGCGACCTGCGCCAGGTGCAGAGCCCATCGGGCCGCCATACCATCCGCTGATGCCGCAGCCGTACATGGCCGACGATGCGGTAGTCGACACCCTCGGCCGCTGGAACGGGCCGAGCGACGGTGTCGAGTCCATCGACCGTTCTGCTCTCATCCCGTCGCAGCCAAGCCAATACAGCATCCAGGGAGGTCCGACGCCGTCAAACTCGCTCGCAAGGCGGCCCGTGAACCAGATGCTGGTCCCGATGAACTCCTCGGTGGAGCCGTGGGCGAGCTTGGCTGACAGCATGGCTCTGCCGCAGCCCGCCAACAGGGACGGCCTGGTCGAGACGGACAATGTCGAGATGCTCGAGGAGATGGCCGCCAAGGCGAAGCAGGAATCACAGAACAAGCGAAAGCAGATCCCGCCCTTCGTCCAGAAGATCAGCAGGTACGTGGCCGTGTTGCGTGAACGTGCCGCCAACCCGCCTCGGAGAAGTGCACCGCCTCTGGTCGACGGCTAACGAATGGTCCGCAGCTTTCTCGAGGAGCAAAAAAACGAAGAGCTAATCCGCTGGTCGGAAAAAGGCGACTCCTTCGTCGTGCTGGACGAGGAGGAGTTTGCCAAGACGCTCATCCCCGAACTGTTCAAGCACAACAACTACGCTTCCTTTGTGAGGCAGCTCAACATGTACGGCTTCCACAAACGTGTTGGCTTATCCGACAACTCCATGCGGGCCAGCGAGCGGAAGAACAAGAGCCCCAGCGAGTACTACAATCCCTACTTCCGCCGGGGACACCCGAATCTCCTGTGGCTCATCAACAAGCCCAAGAACGGGAGCAAGGAAAAGGCCAAGAAGGGGGGCAAGAGCGCCGACGGCGAGGCCGACAGCGAGGACGACGGTCCTATCGATGACTCGATGCCCAAGGGCCCGGCCGCGGCCTCGGCGACGGCGACGGCGACGGGTGGTCGTTCATTACCGGCGCCGGATGCGCATGCGCATCCGCAAACGCCCCAGATGGCCTTGATCAAGGACGAGCTGAACAGGGTTCGCGAGCAGCAGAACATGATACTCGAGGCCATCAACCAGCTCCAGCGAAACAACCACGACCTTTACAACCAGGCGCTCAGGTTCCAGAATCAGCATGACCGCCACCAGAACTCCATCAACGCCATCTTGAACTTCCTTGCCAACGTGTTTCGCAAGACGCTGGAGGACGGCAACCACCAGAACGTCGGGGAGATCATCTCGAGCATGATGACGAACCAGAGCAGCCAACCTTCTCACCAGCAGGGTAGCGTCTTCGATCTCGGGGACTTTGTCCAGTCTCAGGTCGATTCCACCACGCCGCTCGGGGGAACGCACAAGAGAGCCCGCGGCCTGCTCCCCCCTATCCCCCAGGCGAACGAAGCGGCGGGACGCAAAGGCGGGACGCCATCGTCCGCCGGCGGCAGCACCCCGTTCTATCCGGGAAGCTATCAAGACGCCGAGATGGGCCACGTCACGGAGCTTCTGGATGCCGAAACGCCGCCGAGCCTGCGACAGGAGCTCGAGACGAACCCGCAGGAGCGCATGATGAAGATCATCAACGACCACAACGCCAGCAACACGTCGGGCGTGGACCTCCCGGAAGCGACCAAGATTGTCAACAACACACCAACCACTCTGAATTCGGACCAGACGAGCAAGCTGGTCGATTTAATGTCAAGGCAGAGATCGCCTCGGTCCTCGACGACGCCGGCACCCGCCTCGACTACCCTATCCACCTCGCCGGCACCCAAGATGTCGGAATCCGTCTTCTCGCCGTCGCCGCCGCCACCTGCGGCCGACCCGGCGGCGGCGCTGGCTCTGTCTCCCACTGTGCGATCGCCGACGATGCAGCCGCCGTCTCTGAACCAGATCAACGCGAACCAGATGGAGGTCAGCCAGCTGCAGCAGCTGCAGAGCCAGCAGGATGCCAAGATACACGAAATCAGCGAGATGCTTGGCCCCTTGAGCCCCTCGGGTCACATTCCCGGGCTCGAAGAAGGCGGCGACAGCTACTACTTCCCGCCGGCCGTCGACCTGGATCCGTACTTTGATAGCAGTGCCTTCCTGAACGAGGTAGATTTCGGCAACGGCGACGACTTCAACTTTGCCATCGACGCAGCCGATGCCAACAACGGCGGGAGCAAGCGGGCGGCCAAGGATGTGCCGAGTCCGACCAGGACGGAGGAGATTCACAGAGAGGAATTGGAGGGTGCGCCAAGTCCCGGCCACGATGACAAGAGGCGGCGGAGGGATTAGGATGAGCCAGTGTTATCGTTGGCGAGACTTGCCATTTCCCATCCTCATCGAGCTCTAAGCGGCCCTGCGGCGACGAAAAGCATGAGCAAAAGGCCGGCCGCGACACGTGGCGACGGACACACCTCAGTACAGCGGCGGCAACATTGGCATCGCTTCATGATGTGGATTCGTGGCCTCGGAGCCAGGACTTTCGTCCCACGTCATGTGAAGGACGAGCGAAGGCAGGCAAGCGAGCGACCTCGCCTGCGCCAGAATTGCTGAGTGGAGGCCCACGACACGAGGAGGGGACGGTGCAGATGCGGGTATTCAAGATGCACGGAGACGCGGCATGACTTCAGCGCCTTTGAAAATGTTCATTTGAGCGGTCGGTGCGATGGTCAATGTGCATTTACACCACTGTACAATTTAATGGAACACTTAGCGTCTGCAGCGACGTGGAACGTCTTGTCATCGACAGGCGTTGCCCGATCATGACTAATTCGTTCGAGCCGACTCGGTGCCACTCTAGGGCATCACCGTCACAGCGTGTCACTCCGGATACCGACTGCACAGCCGGGGCTCATCAACGAGTCCCAGAGGTCCTGGTAACGGACTGCCGTTACTCTCGATGATCTCATGCCGAGTGGTCCTTGCTGGGTGGACGACGAGAGAAACAGTCATGCGCATGAGCCCCCCTTGACCTGACCGTCTTGCTTTCCTCGGCGACACCGCCAACGCTTGGGTCTTGGTTGCACCTTGCGTTTCGGAACGCACTGCGGACCGAAATGGTAGGAAAGCAGTGCAAGACGAAGGCGTGGCGGATGGTACTGGCTTCGAGCTCCGAATCAAGTCAGGCTCGGTAGCGGCCAGGTTCCCGATTTGGATGTCAATGTTGCCTATCGGCTTCTCAGCGGCCTCAACCGGCCAGGGGATTGGCGTGAATGGTGACGCGCTCGATGGAAAAGGGCTCCCGCGGCCGGTGCTTTTTGTCGACGTCGATCTTTTCCATCTTTGCGAGGGTGGCGAGGCCCTCGTCGCCGATGACCTTGGCGAAGACGGTGTTCATGCCGTCGAGATGGGGGGCCTTGTGGAAGGTTATGAAGAACTGGGAACCGTTGGTGCCGGGGCCCTTGTTGGCCATGGAGACGACGCCGCGGGCAGCGTGTCGGAGGGCAGGCCGTATCTCGTCATCGAAGGCGTCACCCCAGATGGAGCGGCCGCCCTTTGGATTCTCAGGCGGCGAGGGGACGGCAGGGGCTCCGGTCTGAACCATGAAGTTGGGGATGAGGCGGTGGAAGGGAGAGGCGTCGTAGTAGCCAGAGGCGCAGAGGGCGAGAAAGTTCTGGCGGCGTCTGTGTTAGCGAGGAGGAGGAGGAGGAGGAGGAGGAGGAGGAGGAGGAGGAGGAGGAGGAGGAGGAGGAGGAGGAGGAGGAGGAGGAGGAGGAGGAGATTGACGTTGGTGATGGGCTTTCCTTACCTCGGCCGTCTTGGGAACGCTTTCGCAAAAGACTTCGAGCTTGATGTCGCCAAGCGTGGTGTGCAGAGTGACGGACATGTTTCGATTCGATTCGTGCCGCGACGCGACGCAAGCGGGGGTGCGATGGGCGATGCGCAACGTATCAACAATTACCTGTACAGTAGGCGTTCTGTATTACATGTGCAGCCAAGTCGGTTCTCGGATCATGCATGGGCGAAGGTCCCTCCATGCATGTTACGTTTTTTGACCCGGTGGGCAGGCTGCTTGGAACGAGCAAGGAGGGAGGTTGCAAGTACAGTAATAATCATAATGCCAGTAGTAACTGCGGAGAATCTACTCCGTATTCCGTGCGGAATTACGTACTTACTTACTGTACAGTACAGTACATGAACGTACAGTACACCTACGGAGCACTGACGGAGGGTTAGGATCCGTAATATCCACTACGGAGTAAGTACCCAGTACTTATTGAACAGCTAAGTGAGTACTGTAATTAGTTGTGTAAGTAAGTAGGTGCAGCGGGGTGGCAAAAATGTTGATGCAGTTTGTAAGAGTAGCGCTACCAAAGCTGAATCGTCACTTTTGTCAAATGACTTGTACATGTCTAACTAACTCCTCTGCCTATTTGCAAATGTTCGACTACCTGTTCGAGATACGGTAAATACATCCTTGCACTAATAATACTGCACCTGGTTGCAGCACTATTACCTCCGCACCTACAGTATGTACAGTACATAGTAGTATAGTGGGTACCTCGCACTTGGTAGGTGTGCAGTAATTAAGTACTTGTTCGTACGGAGTACAGAGTACTTGTGGTGTACTCCGTAATTGCTTGTTAATACTTGCTGTCAGCACACCGCACACCTACAGTACAGTACGTGCCAGGTATTACTTAAGACAAGTACGCATTGTGGTGCTCTGCGGAGTACTGTTCGAATACAGCACGAGCACTTGAACACCCCACGAGCCGCAGCAACGTGGCAGCACGGTAAACAAGGGTCCAAGTACTGCTCATACAGTGAGTGCATCTTACTGTACAGTACGTAGGTAGCTGTCACCGTAACTTCCATAAGCACATACCATACAGCGAATGGATGCTTGACATGGCGGACGACTACCAATGCACTCCGCACTGCATGCACATCCTGCCCAACGACAGATATGATGCCGGAGGGTTGTGGAAGTGGCGCAATAATGACAGTTCCAACGGTTGCATGCCCTTGCACGGGGCTGGCTGCGTCGATTCTTCCTTTACGCCCGAGGTTGCGTGCACGGTATACTCACGTACAGTGCCTCGGCGTGTGCATTGTGCTGGATCTACCCCGAAGAATGGGACGAAGGGGTGGTGGGAAGCAATCTCCGTCGACCCTGGCAACAACCGGAGAGCCAGAAAGTCCATTGGGGAATACACGAGCATTCGAGACATGTTATTCTCCTACGCGTACGGAGTACTTGCATTATAAATGGCCGTCGTGATGGTGTGAGACGGCACCATGCTTACCACTACCTCTCTACGATGCCGCAGCGGCCCCCCTGCCTTGCTCTGCCTTGTGTTTACAGGTATAGACACGTACGAATAATAATGAGAAAAAATGGCCCGTTCGAAGATGCCCTGGCCGGCATGGCTGTGTGCGGCTACAACGTGCACTGCCGCAGCGCCGAATTTCGCCTGCAATGCACTAAACCAGGGAGAGTAACACCAGCACTCACCACGTCTGCAGCATGTACAAGTACCTACCCCAACGACTACTTAGGTACATCCACAAGCGTCAAGGCGTACAGTACAGTGCAGGTTCGAGTTCATGTACATGCGATGGGTGGGATGTCTCCAACAGCTACCTGTACTGTACTTGGACCTTGTCCCGAAATCGCACGGACAACAGCGCCCTGCTAAAGCTGGCGCCAAAGTTAAAGCAAACCTCGAGGCCGCCTCTTGTTGCCTTTTTTCTTCTGCTCAACTTCGTCGCCGTCATTCTTGTTCACTGTGCCGAACACGCCGCGAGGTGTCGTCGCACCTGTCGTCGAGCTTGAACCGCCTGTCCCGCATGGGCTCCAGCGAATGGATCGATGACAGCACGCTACGCCCTGATTCCTCCTAATCATCCAGCCCTGTCGCCTCCGTCCTGCCGCATGCTGTGCAGATCGAGGCAGGCCTTGCCGACGCAATCTACGAAACGATTCTGCCACCTGCTGATGCTTGGCCTAGCTCGAAAGCTCTCGCCATAAGCATCGTCGGCCATACTTCACAGGGCTGCAGCCGAACCCCCCGCCCTTGGGCCAATTCCCATATTCTCTGCCGAGTACGGGTCTCCCGCCCCGGCCGCCCTGCCGTCCTGCGGCCCCCCCCTGTATCTGGGATGCGGGCAACACGACCCCCCCCAGCAGCCTTGTCCACCAGAACGACGACGACGACGATAACGACGACGATAACGACGACGATAACGACAAAGGCACCATCTCGGTGCGCCGTGGCACAGCTCCGCCGCCGCGACTGCGACGACGACGACCCCACCCAAACTACAACTGCAACAATAGCGACAGCGACAGCAACAACAGCGACTGCGACGGCGACGGCTATTGCGGCAACGAACGCGACAAGCTTCCAGGGCCACCGGCCTAGACCTCGATTTCGCTGGGCAAAGGTCCGCGTCCGCAGCTGCAAGACAGCGTCGCCGTCACCCGCGGCCGCCTCCGCTCGCCCTTGACGAGCGGCCAACCTCGCGGCCGCCTCCGCTCGCCCTTGACGAGCGGCCAACCTCGCGGCCGCCGCAGCTGCCGGCCGCCTGTGTTGGCGGGAACGGCAGGCTCTTCGCCATGGCCGCGGCGCCCGCCAGCGTGAGGGTCTCGGGCCCTCCCAACAGCAACTTCCTCGTCGGCTATCCTGGCATCTCGGCGACGCTCGTGCGTGCTTCCTTGCCCTTCCCCCGCCACAACCCCTCCTCCCACCGCCGCGCTGCGATCCCGCTGACGGACCTGACCCTGCAGCCGCGCATCGAAGGCAAAGTCGAGATCCGGCCCGGCCAAGGATACTCCATGCCTGTTCCCATCTCCTTGGTCCGCGTGTGCCTGCAGCGCCGCGAGACGATACACCCCGACGCCGACAGCCTCACCAAGCGCCACCTCGGCACCCCGCGACGGGAGACGACGGATGTGGTCGGCAAGGAGGTCCTGCTCTTCCGATGCTCCACCGGCAAGGAGGCCGAGAGCGTCATGGCCATGGACCTGCCCTTTGTCCTCTTCATCCCCTTCGGGAGGGGCGGCGAGGAGACGAATCGACGAATCCCCCCGGCCTCGCTCCAGCTGCCGAGCAGGACGGCCGAGACGTACTACGAGCTCGTCGTGACGGTCCAGCAGGGCCACAGCAGCCAGTTCAAGCACAGCTTCCCCATGCCGCTGCAACGATACGACACCCTGTCGACCTTTGGCATGTACAACAAGCCGGAGACGAAGCTCGTCACCACCGACAACATCGTCCACCTCGGCATCAACCTGCCGCGCTGGAGCTTCGGCCCGAACGACCCCATCGCCGTCTACATCAAGCTGTCGCCCAACGCCGACTGGATGAGCAAGGCCAAGCGGGTGTCGATCGAGAAGATTACGCTGACGATCGAGGAGGAGATCACCTACAACCCCGAAGGAGACGAACCGACCAAGAGGGTCAACAAGCTGTCGAAGCAGGTCCAGGTCGTCAAGATGAAGATGCCCGAAGCCGGCTACGCCACCAACATCGGCCTCGTCTTTCCCTCGAAAGATCTGAGAGACCCCGAGGGCATCGTGAGAAGAGGCAAGCCGGCGTTTCCCCAGTACGAGGTCGTCACGTTTACGACGACGTCGAGCCTGTACAAGATTGAGTTTTACGTCAGCATCAAGGTAAGCTCGTCACATGCGCCCTGTCCTGTCCCTGCCTACCGACTCTACCGCGAGTCCTCTGCTGTTGCTGACGGCGTCACCCTGGCGCGCCGGTCCAGGTTCAACTGAGTGGCGCTCGCGATGTCACCCTGAGACAACCAATCGTCATCTGCCCTCTCGACCAACAAGGGTGCAAGGAGGAAATGGACGCCATCGAGCAGGCGGCCAAGGACGCGGCCCTCGTCGACCCGAACAACCCCATGCTTCCCGCCCGCAGCATCATCCTCGCCAGCGATCGCGACTCGTTGCGGGCTCTCGGCCTGTGCCTCGTGGGGGGACAGAAGAAACCGTACATCGACTGACAGGCGTGCGCGATGACCGTTCGTGCGGCAACTACGCGCCCGACGGTGATGGAGGGCCATCATAGTATGACTGACGACGAAGCTGTCCTGCAAATGAGACGGCAGGCCGGACTGATGGGCCGCCGCTCCTTTATACCCTTGATCCGAACAAGACATTTCCAATCGCGGCGAGCGGGGGACGGGCAGCCTTGCGATTTGCTGTACACTTATATAAAGACATGCTTGCCGGCGTTGGGTGCCAGGAGGAAGGCGAATAAGGGGGGGGGGGGGGTTGCGGTTTGCGGGTATGGCCTGTCCGCAAGCTAAGCCGGATTACTGTCCGGATGGAGGAGCCAGGTGGTTCCCCCCCCCCATTCGTAGCACAAGACAGCCGCTAGACTTTGCAGATGTCTGGCCGTCCTCCTTTGTTCGTTTCGGCATTTCGAGACGAGGCCCATGTAGGAAGGCCAAGGATTTCTTGATGGGGGTGTTTTGCGACATGACCGAGAAGAGGCGTGCGTATATGCTTTTCGCAGTTGATGCATGGAAGCAAAAGAAAACATTTATTCACTGGCTCTGGATGTAGTTCAATTTCACCTTTTGACGTGCAGCTGAGTATGCAATGCATGTATGTATATTCATGTTACGTGTATGTATGTGCATGTAGATAGATAGGTGTGTGAGTACTGTATGTGCGTGTATGTGGTGTAAGTAAGTATGTATGAATATGTACTGACGACGTATTACTCGCGTGATATCGGTGAGGATGCACGGCGAAGGTGCAAAAATTAAAGCATGTGCGAGCCGTAGGGATCGAACCTACGCGGGCGATGCCCATTGCGGTTCAAGTAACAACGAATCCAAAGTGGATACTAACCTAAACACAACGCCTTAACCACTCGGCCAGACTCGCATACAGTAGTAAAACGCTGCGATATTAGGTACTAAATACCTAATCCAAATCTTCCCATCGAAAAATCACACATCGACCCACCAGTGCCATCACATTGAAAAGCGCTAGCCGAATCATGAGCTTTGCGGTGCATCATTCCGTCTCGGGTTCTGACAAACTCTTTGTAAAGTCTCGTCGTCTCTCTGACATTGCCAGAAAATCCTCCCGGTCCTCGAGATATTGAAATTCGTTTTTTTGCCCCGTGAATTGAATCACTGACGAGCCGCTCAGACAGCTGGACTCTCCAGTCACACCATGCGGAGGTGACATGGCTTGAACAGAGACACACTCCTACCACCAGAAGCTCCTCTAGGCCTTGGTTCGCAAGAATCGAAACAATACTGCGGAGAACGGCGAGGAAGCACAGCTTCGATGCCGTTTGACGATGACGAGAACCCTCTCCGCGTAGAGGGCGCCTCCTGCGGGGATGACGCCCTCGATGCGGAGGACGGCATGGAGGAGGGCTTGCCTGACTACAAGCTCTTCTCGTCCATGTTCCAGAAGAAAGGCGTGTCGAGCAAGACGATCCGCAAGGGCGAAAAGGACTTTGAGTCGCACGGGACCAGAGCGCAAGACGGCGCTCTCGAGGCAAGCCGCAGCGCGCTCGAGGAGGTGCTGGGATACACTCGGACACACCGGGCCGAGGCCTGGATCAGAGCTTGGTACTTTCCCGACTGGTGGGCAGAAAATCCATCGGCGGTCGAGGAGGGGGCTGGGCACGATCTACGGCTGCGGGAGAGAGTCGTGGTCGTCGAGCAGGAGAAGGGAAGTTGGATGAAGGACATTGGCAGGACCTTCTCGGGAAGCAAGGAGCATCCTGGCGTCGGACGGCTGTGGCTTCTCCCCGAGGAAGCCCTATACCTCGTCGAGAGGGGCACGATTGACCTTTGGTGGCCGGACAGGCCTTTGGAAGAGGTCCTCCCGGTCGATGGAGGAACATCGCGGACGGGATACGGGCACGACGACTACGACGTTGGATTGCCTCTCAGCCTCGAGGCCGCATACTGCCTGCTCGTCGGCCACGACGGCGAACAGGGCAAGATATCCTTACCCAAGCTGCAAGTCTATTCCCATCTCAAGCGCGCCGGCTTTCATGTCCTGCGCGCGCCATGGGCGGCGTTGCCCCCCTCTCCGTGCCAGGAGGCGCCATCATCAACATCGGCACCATTTCAGGGCCTCTGGCAGTGGCTCTTTGCCTTTGTTCGCCAGGGCACGCGGCCACCGGTGGCGAATCTCTCGGGTCCGCTCGTCGCTCCAGGCATCTACCGCGCCTACGGGCCCATCTACCAGCAGCTCGCGATCCTCCCTCGCCACAGGCCGAAGCCGGCGTGGCCAACGAGCGGACCCTCGGGTAACGAGCAGGAGGAGCCGTTTTGCGTGTTTTTCCACGTCTGGAAGCCGGCCGGCGTCCCCTTCTCCAAGAAGAAGCCACCGGCACCCGACTTCCGCATCGCCGTGGCCGACACGGACAACTCGCACGTGCCGACTCTCGGCCAGGTGGACACGCTCTTGGCATCTACGCCATGGTGCCCGGCGGCGGAGACGATGCAAGGGCACGGGAGGCTGTATCAGCGGCTAAAGCACGGGTACAGGAACGTGCTGGTCGCCGTCGTCGACCGGGGTCTCGTGAACTTTATACGCTTTGCCGAGGGGGCTTTCGGAGAGGAAAGGCTGTTTGAGCGCTTCGACGGGGGCAAGACGGTCGGCCGGGGCGGGAAAAGGGGTGGACGCGGCGGTGGACGAGGACGGGGAAGGGGAACCGGACGAGGGCGGGGGCGAGGGCGTGGGGGGGGATGAGACAGCCGAGCGGCGGCATGGCAGGTGGTGCAGACGTGACACGATGGATGGGTGACGGCAGCACGTCCCAGCAGACGCCGACGACCCGAGACGGGAGGGAAACGACATTGGCAACATCAACCATAGCTGCAGCAGCGGCAGCGGCAAGGAGAGGCAAGGCGAGGCAAGGCGAGGCAACGACGGTGGGACGCAAATATTGCGGCACATGATGGACATTGTCCCAAGGCAAAGCCGAGGCCAGTCACTGCTGTCTGATGCCTGTTGTCAGAATGTATCAAAGCCATCGGAAGGATATTCCTGCAAGTAATTATATGATTGCGGTAACAGAGGTGCCGCACCGCACTCCGTACCAGTACTGCCAGTCGGTATACTCGAGTATTACTGGAAGTGCATTGTTTTCGCAAGTACGGAGTACTTGAACCGCAAGTATAATACAAGTGCACATTAATCATACTTTATTCGATGCGACACATAATCAGGTGAGTCTGAACATCCAACAGCCATTCCCCCAGGTCGTTGCACTTCCCGGCGACGAAGGAGAAGCGGAGCTGCCTACAGGGGCTTCGGAGAAGGATTTGGCGGTGATTCGCTCGCGCTGCCTGTAGATAAGCGTCAATCCGCCAGTTAATGCGACGACATATCAATTATTAATATTGCCTTAGCACTCACATTAGCATGGCAATGAAGGAAAATATTTTTCAAAGTACACACGGTCACTCGTGCACGGCGCCGCAAGAGCTTGCGACTTGATCCCAACAGGTGTGATATTTTCCATTTTACGGGTACTTGGTGTACAGTACTTACTTAATCGGTTGCCTCGTCATGATTGATATATCGTGTACCCCGTGGTTCTCTCCCATCTGCCACGAATGCGCGGAGTAGGGAAGATGAATTAATCCAGGCAGCTCGCCATGTGTTGATGCAAGGAAGTACTCCGTACTCCGTACGGAGTACTCCGTACTATATTGCTTAACGTATGCACTCTTGGATCTTGTGTCGAGGTGTGCCAAATGGGGATAGGCGCGACTTCAGCACCAGCGACTGGCCATGGCGCGGTCTGTTCATGGGGGCTAGAATCACGAACAACCGGGGGGGGGGGGGCGATCTGTTGATGGCCAGAGTTGGGCTTGATGCGGCGCGACGAAAGCCGATAGCGGTACTGAGCAGGTTCGCTGGGGATCGTGGTAAGGAAGCGACGATTTTACTTGACGCAAGTACGAAGATTGCTCGTACTGTATCCGCAGCGAAAGGCAGCTGGTGGTAGAGACGAAGCAGCGTAAATACAGGTGCAACAATCGTACCGCATGCCATTGTCAGGCGCACCACGGGGACGAAGGCGAAGCACGATGCGGCTCCATTGTAGAACACGGCGCAGATGTACAAAGGCGCAGATGTACAAAGAAGGCAAATGGCAACGGACACGGTTATGCGGCCAACCCAACAGCTGCGTTGCTGTTGGGCGTCTGCCAGTTGTTATTTGGCGTCGGTCTGACACTGGCTGCCATGGCGACTGGTGGTTGTGTCGGCTGCGCTTGGGGGCGATTTTGATTAAACTTTGACCCAGCGATCATGGATCAATCGTTGTCGGGGATACCGCATTGCCATGCACTGTGAGGACGTGCAGGGCACCAACCTGGCACCCAACAGTAATGAGCACATTTTCATCGACGGAGGTGGCACCCTTTTCAACTCGGCAGACACCTAGATGTAGGATGCATGCTGCATTCCGTGCGTGCAAGTGATGGTGAATACTTGCAGCGGTAGGACGCCCCTACCTATGTGTGCAATTCGTTCCAAGTGTAGGGAGTACAAGTACGTGCAAGTGCGGTATTACCGAGTAATAACTGCATGTCATGTTATAGGAACACCTACCGTAGTTGTACTCCGTACCCGTTTGTACCGTAGCGTAAGTACTCGTGGGAATGGTGTACTGCACAAGTACTTGCAGATGTTATAATCATACTTGAAAAAGCACCCTGGGTTGGTCCAGGATTAATACGGAGCACAGGTACTCCGTACTACCTGCAGCAACCGAGGTATTTACAGTACTTCTGTGCCTGCGATAAACCGCAAGCAAGTGCAGTACAGGTACTGTAGGTGTGCTACGGAGTATACTTATACTTACTTACTTACCTAGTACCTACTGATACTACTTTCAACTACAAATACTTCCCAACTCAAGTACGGAGTACAGTGCATATACTTACATGACCAGTTGGGCTCGTACTTGCGTATTATGCCTCGTCGTGTACTTATACGGTGTACTTACTGTAGACATGCATAATACCTGTACATACCGCACCAGCATGTGTATAGTTGAAAGTACATGTGCTCCGTGCTAGGACCACTACAAGTGCTGCACTCCGTCCTCTGTACACTACACCCACCGAGCACTGCGCTTGCACTGTCCTTGCTTGACGCGCACGAATGCAGCGCTCATGCACGCATGTACACGCACGCCTAGGAGTGGTCGCACAGGTGCTGATATAGGAGAGACGACTAATAAAACCACGACAGCCTGATTCACTTATGCGACGACGCCATTCTCGTGGAGGCTTGAAACAAGGGGTGCATGCTGTCGGTATCACCACTGGCGCGAGCACCATCCGTTATGGGCCTAGACTGAAAATCAATCGCCCAAGGTGGGGTGGTGTTCCTTGCTTGTTGACCTCTCCGAAGGTCCCCATTAGCTGAACCGACTTTTCCCTCTCGCATTCCCGCACTGGTTCCGCCAACTTATCGAAGGAGGGGCCAACGGGGCGAGCTAACCAGCCCGGTCTCGGGCTCGGGCTCGCCCTTGTGTCCAGTACCGGCGCACCGGTCGAGGTGCGCGCGTGCGAGAACCAAACTAACGAGCCCTTGGCCTCGGGTGTCGAGTTTTTTTCTGTTCCTTTTTTTTTTTTTTTTTTTTTTCACCTACCGTGGCCGGACCGACGTCTTGACACTAGCTTCCGTCCTTCATTTGCTGTGAAGTGAGCGAGAGAGAGCGAGTGCGCTTGACGACTGCCGCACTTGTGCATTGTACTTACAGTACAGGTACTTACAGTACAGGTACTTACAGTACAAGTGCAGTCCAAGTACTGTACACCCACCCACCCACAAGGACTTGCGATGCGTGCGATGCGTGCGCTCAAGGTACTGAGTACTGTACTTCAGTACGCAAGTACATGCTGCTCTCACCCCCCTCCACCTGGCACAGGGGCGTGCTGTTGGCATGCTACGTGGGAGAGCGTTGAGTGTTGAGATTTCGCTGGAGCCCGCAGACCCTCCCTCCCAGGGGGGGCGATAAAGTTCCACTGAGCACCTGCAACGTACTGTACTTGCATACGGTACGGTACAACTAATACTTGGACTGCACAGGTCCGGGCAGCGTGCTGGTGGTGCGGAGATGGCTCCCATTGCCCGCACTTGTACCGTACGACTACATGAGACGGGCGGCGTCGGCCGCCCGCGGGCGTCAAACGCTAATATAACGCCAGCGAGGAGGCGATTGGGAAAATCTGCGCATTCCACCATCCACCGCCTCTCCTTGGTGCGAGGATAAGGATGAGTAACAGAAGCTGTTATCGGCTTGCACATGAATGCCGCAGGCCCATCACGTCGCGGTTGCTGCCGACGTCCGGCTCCGTGGGCGTAGGTACCAACCGATGATTGAGCTAGCATCGGCGTCATCGAGGAATGCGCCAACTATTTGCACCTTATCAACATACAAGCAGTAACGTGCGAGTAATGGTTAGCCTATATATAGGAAAGTTTGGAAAGTGCAGGCGATGACCGTGGCGAGCAAGCGCATCGCCGATGGCTTAGCCAGCGGCCTAGTCCATAGAAATGTGTGGAAAATGACATGACAGCAAGGCTAGCGTGAAATTCCCTATCCGGCCAGCCTCCTCTCGCGGCACGAAGCTGAAGCGCGCCGGCATTGTTGTGCTGTCTGTTCTTATGCGCGCATCCATTCGCTCGCCATAGACCACCGCTGACACTATGCTGCTCCATCCGGGTGCAAGTGCTGCAAGTACTGTAGGTGCTGTGCCTCGAGGCTGCCTGCGTACGCATCACTTGTTCCTGCCTGCATGACGGGATCGGGGGTTCTTCGCCGCCAGTCGCAAGCGCCTTTGCTGCCACCCTGTGCACTTGCGCGTGCTCCAAGTGCAGTATTAAGACTTTGTTGATGTACGTACTGCAGTGCTTGCCGAGTAGCAATGGACGGAATACCTCCGAGAAGAGTTGTGCCGGCCGGTGGGTGTCCTTGCGAGTATTATCTAATGAATACAAGTCGTCAGCCCTCACAAGCCGGTGTAATCCGAACGAGCATTGAGTACGGAGTAATACATGGCCTGTACGGAGTACTTGTGCCTTCTGTAGGTGTACATGTAAGTACTGTACTTGGGAGCAAGCACTCCGTGCATGTACTTATAGTACAACCAGATGCACTCCGTACATAAGTATTGCTGCAAGTACAGTACTTGTGTACGGAGTACTCCGTACCTACTTGTACACTGAACTCTCAAATACTAGTACACATTGCCAAGGCCAAGGCCACTATTATTACTACTCGTAAATGCACCTACTAAAGTACGGAGTCCTGTAATTACCTGGATGTACTCCGTACTCGCTCCCCTTCCCGCACTTGTACGTTGCACATTGACAAAAGCGACGATTAAGTTTAGCTAGTAGCGCTGCTACTCCAAGTGCTCCGTACAAGTTGAGTCGACACGTTTCCCATCCCACTGCGCATGTACAACTACTGCACTTACTTTAAGTACTGCACTGCGTGTACATGTAGGCAGTACGGAGCTCCCTACCACGGCAACACACAAGTACGGCACATGTATTACCTCTCACGGGAGAGTTGTTCCTCACGCCTCGGAAGCGCCGTACCGATAAGCAGATGGCAATTACCGAGCCAATGCTCGAGGCAACTCTCCTTTCTCTGCCGCCGGCCGGTGGTGGAAGCTCGAGCAAGGCGGAGAGGGGGGGGACGAACGGCCGCTCGGCTCACCTGTCGTCGGGCATGGATGGTACTGGTCGACGATGGAATCCACAGCATCCATGATCCATGTCGCAGCAGATCTCGCCCGAGTCCATCAGACTTGCCTCCCTCCCCGCCCATCATTTCCATCGACGACCCGCTCCGGTCGAGCTATGCCCGGGCAACCGGTTCGAACACGGGGCACGATGATGAGGCGCACGACGACGGTGGCACAAGCACGCAATTACCCCTACTGTAAGTAGCACTTGCCTGCACGCATTCGCTCGCATGCTTTGCAAGCACTTACTCATGGTGCACGTAAGAGAAATGCTTGGTACAATGACATTCTCGTGAGCTTGGCGGGACGCAGGGGCCGGCGGCAGGAACGCCGGTCGCCGACCTATCGCGCACGTTGAGGGGACAAGGCACGAGGAGATGGCAATGGACCGGTGTCCCGCCTTGGCCTTGGTGGCATGCATGAGAGTGGCGAGAACGTATGCAGATATTCCATCAATCCACGGCAAATCGCGTCATATTGCATCGACCTGCTCCGTCTCCTCTGTCATTGTCGTTGGCGTGCACAAAAAGTGCTCTACGTAGGTGTATATCTCACTTTTGCATGTGCCTGTTTGTACTGTAAGTAAGTGCTGTATAGCGGTCGTACTTGAGTGCACCCTACACCTAACGGAGTGGTTGAACACCGACAGTAAAAGTACATTCAAGTGCTGCTGGACGGAGCACGGAGTACTCGATACGGAGTACCCTGCTCCGTACTGTGCTGCACTTGTTCTGAACCTCGCCCATGGCCAGCATGTGCATTTGAAACTACTTGGCGACCAGGTATCTGCCTATATGCCGCCGTACTGCGAATGTCGTACGAGTTCCTCGCAGAATACTCGTACTAATCTGCAAGGTAATACGGGAAGCTGCTAAGCATGAGGTCTTGTTGAGCCCCCCAGCCCAGTGGCGATGGTGACTGCGACCACCAGCGTTCCGTGCTACGGTACCTGTACTAGCGTGTACCTACCTAGTAGTACGGTACGAGCACTAGCATGGAATACTGGCGTGCAAAACGTACTACCTACTAGTGGCAGACAAGTACCTCGGTACTACTTAGGTGCCTGGGTACGAGTCCACCGGCGCGCCAAGGGCAGCTACTAGGTGTATGCTACGTAATATACATGTTGCGTACCTGGATAGGTACATGTGAGTACGGAGTACTTATTGTAGAAGACTGACCACCCAAGTACTAACTAAGTACCTCGTAGGTATGGAGCAGTGCACGCCTTTGCTGATTTGTCCGTTGGCTGGTGGTGTATGCGCTACTACAGGTACACCACCTAGTACTTACATATGCTCCTCCGTAGGGCACCCTGCGCCGCGGCACTCCGCCATACCGCAATCCTGTGCTCGTCGAGCATGACAGCCGACGTGTTTGCTAACGTTACAGGTACGGAGTGCAGTACTTGCCTGCAAGTACCTGTGTTTCAAGGCAGTCAAGTACAGTACTTAAGAAGCTGCACACTTGCATGCACAAGTACGTACTTGCAAGTACTTGATACCGAGGACGAAGTATTACTTGTACTTACTTCAGCATGACGGCACGTACTTGCAGTACTTGCGAGAGCGTGTCTCCCTTCGGCCCCAACCCGACTCGCATGCCGCACAGTGCCTCCGTCGTCGTCGTGGTAGCGCTCGGAAGAAAATGCCTGTTAGCGGCTCCGTGCGAGTCTTTGGCGCGCCTCCTGCTTTCATCTGCCTTGGTCTGTGGAAGTGAGGGCATTGTCGCTGCTCGCAAGTGTCTGCGCTGTCTGCCGCCAGCTGAAAGTAAATAGTGCAAGATGCTGCTGCGTCCTGGCGGGGACGTTTCGGTGGCTCAATGCTGCCGCTAACGTAACCTGCTAGTGCACCGTGCTAGTGGTGTTTGCTGGCCTGACTTTCGGTCTGGCCACCAATCCATCCACCAATCCATCCACCAATCCATCCACCAATCCATCCACCAATCCATCCATCCATCCATCCATTCATCCATCCATTCATCCATCCGTTCATTCATCCAATCCAACCATCCCATCCAACCATCCCATCCAACCATCCCATCCAACCACCCATAATCTGTCCTCCATTCAAATTCCGCGCCCTCTCCTCCACTGCCAGCCGAGGCTCCAGGGACCTACAGTACTACGGCAGCACGGCTACGTGAATACATACCAAGGTACACAAGTACGGGCGCGAGCTAGATGCAAAGGTGTACTTTGCACGCTTATGCGCGCTACCGTCGCCGCTTGGCTGCGCTGCTGCTTGTCCCGTGCACTGGACCCGAGCTCGTGCTTTCATCCGCCCGGCGGCAG
Source organism: Drechmeria coniospora (assembly GCF_001625195.1). Lineage (NCBI taxonomy): Eukaryota > Fungi > Ascomycota > Sordariomycetes > Hypocreales > Ophiocordycipitaceae > Drechmeria > Drechmeria coniospora. Next base: position 9,031,275 of record NC_054389.1, on the reverse strand, counting down.
CTAAAACCTGCCACTCGCTCGCTTGTCTCGCCTGCCCATTCCGCCCCTGTCCACTGCGGCGGCGTACTGTAAGTATTGTCGGCCTTGTCCTGTCGCTCATCGCCTACCGCCAACTTGGCTGCCTGCCGTTACAAAACCATCCCCGGCGACATTCCATCCGAGTCCCTTTTCCCCCCTTCGCCCTGACCTCGTCGACCATTTACCCTTTCTCGTCGTCTCGATCGACGACGAGCCAACCTACCGCGTGCCGCCATTCCGCATCATTCGCGTCCCCGTCTCTTGCTCTTCTCGGCCTGGCCCAGTCGCAACGCAAGTCGAGCAAGGCAAGCAAATGATTGGATCCGACAACCCGTCCATCTTCAGACCTGGAACCAAATCCAACCACCCCCTTTCCGCTTTCCCCGGGACCCCTGACCCTTCATCTTGCCTGTCTGCGTCTCTGGCAGCTGCCTCTCGTCAATTGCCGCCAATTTGCCTGTGCGCGTGAGAGAGTTTGAGTGAGAACAGGAAGTGTGAGAGAGTTGGGAGGGGGAAGACTTGCGCTTCCCGAGTTGGGAGACTCCGGCCTAGGATTTCCCTCCTACGTACTCCGCTTTGGTCGCTACTCCGACTCTACAACAGCAGCCTTGAGCCGTTTACCAGCCGCCGTCGGTCCCTCTTGATTCATACACCAGCCTACCTACCTACCTACCTACCTACCTACCTACCTACTTACCTACTTACCTACTTGCCAACTTACTTACCTACTTACCTACTTACCTACTTACCTACTTACCTACCTAATCAACCAACCTACCTACTACCTACCTACCGAACCAACCTAACCAACCTGTCCTACCTACCTACCTACCTACCTGCCTACCTGCCTACCTACCTCTTCTCACGTCATTCCAGTCCGTTGCTCGTCTCGAATCATTCTTTCCCCTCCCGCTCCTCAACATCCGCTACGAAGCCGAGGGAGCATCCATCTATTTCGACCGCCCAGGGCTCATGCCAGCCGTTGGCAGGTACTCGCTCACCCGCAACGGCCGCTACGAATATCGAGTGCAGCCAGTCGTCGGACGCGCCCATTTCCCAACCTGCTGACCGAATCGGCCTCTCGCCATGGGAGAGCCCGCCGCGGTCAAGAGCAGCGGCAGCACGACCCCGGCCGGTATCGATTCGCCACGTCCACCATCGCCCTCGGCCCAGCTGGTCGGGACCGAGTCCTCGTTCGTTGCCTTGGCCGCCGTCGAGGAAGCGGTTTCACCCAAGCAGAAATCTCCTGTCGACAAAGCGGCGGTGACGGCGCAGGCTCAGGCTGCTGTGGCTGCTGCTGTTGCCGCTGCTGCTGCGATCGAAATAGCAATCGAACCGTCGACCGAATCATCGACAGGTCCCGCCAGCCAGAATGGCACGTCCGGCACCTCGACGCCCGCTGCTCCGGGCCCGGAAACGAGACGCGTCGGCAATGGCCCGGCGGAGGGCTCCCCTGCGACGCACCCAACCACGCACCAGCGGTCCCAGAACCAGCACTGGCACGAGCATCATGAACGGCACCAGGAACGGCCATTGCAGCAGCCAAATAGTGCAACGAAGCACTTCGTGTAAGTTCTACCCCCCCCCCCCCCCCCCCCCCTTGGCCGTCTATGTTTATCGTCGTCTCCCACTCGCCCATTGCATCGCCTCGTTATTCCATCATCCATCTCCCTTCTCGTCCCCCGTCATCCCTCAGCCTTGGCCTTGGCCGGCCGGCCTGCTCCGATCTTGTCATCTCGTGCCCACTCGACCCCCCTCCCCCCCCCGTTCCCCTCCCTTCACTCTCCCAGACTCGCACGCGAGCCCCGATGCATTGACCCTGGGAGGCATAACTACCTCACCTTGCCTCGCCTCGCAAGGCTCCCTGGTAGTCCCGTGACCAAGTGGTCCAAAAGGTGTCCGGGCTGTGGCGCAGTTCCCGCACCCCGCTCCACGCTTCGTTGGAGGACGCCTGAAGAAAGGGGCACCACAGATTACGGTGTTCCCGAAACCCAAGGCCAAAACCAACTCATGCGATCCTTTGCGCTCTTCCTCCGCGCTCGCTCGCCCCTCCCCACTTCACTCGGCCTTCTCCCCTGCCCGGCTCGCCGTGTCCATCCTTCATTTCATCCATCCTTCATTTCATTCGCATCGCTAGCCCGAGTCTCGGCACTCGATTCTTCGAGTGCCTACCCCTAACCCCTCTGGGTACCTGCCACGAGGTACTGGCGGTCGTGGCACCCATACAACGCATTTGGTACTTGATACCTCGGGTGCTCGGCTCGACCTCACTGCTCACGTCCCTCCCCCCCAGCTCCCTAGCCGCCTGTATTCCCCCATCACTGGTCCCCTGCGATGCTCGCCTACCGCTCGCCAGCACCTGCAACCGACCGCTATCCGCTACCCGCCCCCTACTACCACTGCCGAACGCACCATAGGTGCCGACACTGCTGTGGATTCCCAAGAATGAGGCGTTTCGTCAACCCAATGGAGCGAAGCGCCCGCCATCCTTTCGTTCGCGGCCTCACTTCCCTCTCTTCCATCGTCTCATCTCTTTCCCGATTCCTGTTTGCTTCCCCATTCCCATCCCCATGACCTCAGACTATCCTCTCTCCTCGTCGCCGCGTCGCCGAGACGCGCCGTCGCCGTGCGCCTACCTTCATCTCATCGCAACTCGAGCACATCTCCCTCCGTTCCACGGCGACATCCCAAAGCCACCACGGCCGTCTTTCATCGACAAGGGTGAGTTGCCTAGGCATCTGATCCTTTTCTCTGTCAATGGAAACTCGTATCCTCCTACCTGGCTACCTCGCTACTCCCTAGCACCGCTCGAGTCTGCTCGAACCCTGCAGGCCTCTGGACACGGCCGCCGCCTCCCCGTCCGCCGTTCACCTTTGTCCTGATCAATTTTCTGCTTGTTTGCCCATTTTCGAGCCGCCGCCGCCGCATGGTGCGAGTTGCACTGTTCAACGGTGCCGGAGCCATGGTCGATTTCGCAGTGACCCTTCTGTCAACGATGCTTCCGTGAGCATTTCTTCATCTGCCCCTCCACCAATCGAACCATCGACGCTCGAGCGCAGCCTTTCATTCTCACTGTCACGGCCCCTGCTCTGTTGCCACACCTTCCCTGCCTCCCCGACTTGCTGCACCCCCGAGACGAGTGATGCCGAGCCCTTCTGCACGGCCTCCGACGTCCGACTAGTGTCTTCGGCCTGGACGGACGGAATCGATACTCGTCTTCGCCTTCGGCGACTTACCTATCCCCTAGGCGATTGAACGGCCGGAATACCTTCCCCGGCGACGAGGTCGAGGTCGAAAGTGAGCCGAGTGACGCTGAAAGCAACCCCCCCCTCCGCTCGCCCTCGGGCGTCGGACTCGAAGACGAAATTGTCGTCGACGCCCAAGACGCCAAGCTCCCGGAACCCACTCCTCCCGTTGCCGCGGCCGCGACGCCCGAAGACGTCACCATGGACGATGCCCACGATCCATCCGCCGTCTCGCATTACCCGAAGCGCAAGCGCAACTCGCTATATCAAGATCTGAGCGAGACGAGGATGGAGAGCTCGCAGCCTAGCCCCCAACCCCGCGATGGCAAGAAGGCCAAGGGGTCAAAGGAAGGCACCGTCAAGGTCGCCACCCTAGGTTGGTGGCGAGACTCCAACGTCCCCGAGCTGCACCAGAAGCACGTCGTCGTCGGCTTCATCGACATTAGAGATCGTCTACGGACCCGCATCCAACCCCAGACCATGGCCGGAGAGCCCCTCACCGGCTATCCCCTTCCCCCAGGGCCTGGTGGCAGCTGGGTCACGTTCGAGCGCATCATCTTCTCCGATCATCTCGTCGGCTTGGATCACGCCCAGGTCAAGGAGTATACCCGGCTCCGCTGCGAGGTGAGGCACGCGGAGGCGGACGAGGAGCGCGCCGTGACGGAGGCCGAAGCCGTCAGGGAGGCCATGCGCCGCGTCAGGGAGAACCCGGCCTACGACAACCCCGCCGTCCCTCCACCCATTGCTCGCGGCGTCGACCTGGCCTCGCGTCACGCGCTGCCCACCCGCGCCGACTCGAAGCGGAGGAAAACGAACAACGGCTTTTCCATCCTTGGATCGACGCCCAGGACGACGCCCGCTCCGGAGCCGGGCCTGGCCAAGCCGTCGCCGCAGCCCATGTCCGCTCATCAGAATCGCTTCTCCATCGACCCCCTTCCCGGCACGCGCCCCACCCGCATTCTTATCGGGCACTGGAGCGGTTCCAGCGAGCCTGACCTCCGGGACCGCCACGCCGTCTACGGCATTCTCGGCCAGAACGACATGTTCCGAGTCAAGGTCGTCCGAGAGACGCGCGACGGTCGCTTCGTCGACGGCAACTTCCCCACGGGCGCCGGCGCGCTGTGGATCCCCTACGAAGAGGTCGGCTTCGACGCCCATCTCGTCGGCCTCAGCCGACAGGAGGTCAAGGAGTACTGTCGCGTTCGGCAGTACCAGTTGGATCACAAAGAGCAAGAGGCCGACCGCGAGGCCAACGAGCGCAAGGCCGTAGCCGAGGCCAAGGCGCGCGCCGGCGCCACCTTCAAGCTGCCCGCGGCGCCCGACGTCGACGCGGGCTCGCCGAACCCGAGGGCCGACCAAGGTGGCCACGAAGTTCGACAGTCGCGCCGGATCGAGCCGCGTCCCGAACTCCGCACCCTGCGCCCCTCGCTCGGCGAGCTCGAAATTCGACCGCGAAACCAGGCACCCGAGGCCTTGGAACGCACCTCCGCCATTGCCCGTCGCGAGATTGCCCGAGTCGAGGCCGCGCAGAGCCGCGCTGACCTCCACGCCTTGAGTCGGGAGCGGGCCGCCGCCGCCGCTGCGGGTGCCACTACTGCCGCCGCCGCCGCCGCCGCCGCCGCCGCTTCTTCGCCCACCGTCTTGTCCAACGGCAGAGCTCTCTTCCACGAGTCGGACGAGATGCGGCGCTTGAACAAGGTGTGGGCGCGGCAGGAGTCGATTCGCGTCAAGGCCGGTGCCGAGGATGCGAAGATGTACGACGGCGTCAAGTACGAGCGCAAGGCGACGGGTCCCTTCATGGGGAAGCTCGTGTCGCAGGGCACCATCATCAACATTGACGGAGACGACTACGTCGAATACCGCGTCCTGACCAAGCCCTCGTTCTTCTAATTCTTCTCACTCATCGAACCGAACGGACAGGTCCTCCGCCGTCGATTCGTGGCATTATTTCTTTTTTTTTGTTTCTGCTTTCGGAGCGCCATGCGCTGCCGAACAAGGCCACTGGGCTTTTGCCTCGTCTCCACCATTGCCGACGAGAGGTGCGACGTCATCGGCCTGAACGCTGCTCAATGTTTCCCTTCTTTCATATTCTTCCGCTTTTCCCTTCAACCTTCCCCCGCCTCGGCTCAGCGTAGATGACGGCAACGCTTACCAGAGCTTGATCGTGCATGCATGCTCCGACCTTGCCCCGAGGGCTGTTTTTCGCCCTTTGTTTTCATGATGGATGCGCGCAAGCGAATATACGAGCGCGCATATGCTTCTTCTAGGGAGCGAACACGGATGGATGGATGCATCTTGGAGCGTATTGCATGTTGCGGGAACCTTTTTCTAGATTGTTACCTGGCGATATAGACTGGACTGGACTGGACTGGTTTTGGCACACTTGCTAGGTAATGAATGGTAGCGATGGCAGGCAGACCGAACGGGGTCGAGATATGATTCGGTGGCGGTTGTTATACCCAGCGTGGAGAGCGAAGGACGGACCTGTCGATGTTCTCGGCTACTCCGGGCCCTTCAGCTTGTCGCATATATGAAGTGCGAGAGGGGCCTGCCTGCCTGTGTTCGAGTCCAACCGGACAACGTCGTTAAACATCAAACGCTCGCAGATTCGAGTCCTACATCTATCAAATATATATGTATACGAATGTATGATTTTGCTCTACTCCGTCCCGCCCTCACCATGCATGAATGCGCGTGCGTGTCTAGACGCCTGCTCGCCCCGGCATGCATGCATCCACCATCACTCGGCCGGCTCGTCGGGCTTTTCGGACTCGTCGGCTTCCCCGTAACCCTCTGTTTTCATGTCCTTGAGCCCCAGCTCTTCCTCCTCCTCATCCGTGCGCACATAGGATTCCCTTTGAATCTTGGGGTCGGGGGCGGGCGGGTCGACGAGTGGTTGGACGAAGCTGCTCGCAAAAGGGTCGGTGAGGATGATGGTGAAGGGTCTTTCGCCGCGAATGGCCTCGTCGAGCCGGGCAAAGAATGCATCCCATTCGGACTTTTCAGACGTGGCAAGCGAGTCGCCGCCGTGGCCTGAGGCGCCAGACTCGAAGATTTGGCTGTGGAGATCGTTGCGGACGTTGGTGAGGAGACCCTCGACGGTGGTGAAGCGGCCGCCGAGGGTGCCGGGGTTGACCTGGAGCTTGAGCTCGGGGCACTCGAGGGCACACGTTTCGCTCTTGAGGATGTCGCGGGCGAGATCCGTGGAGTCATCGACGGTGAGGATGATCTTCTCGCCGTGCGACGGGATCTCGCCACCCGTCTTGATGTCGTTGGAGCGGTAGCCGCAGTCGTCGCAGACGGTGGACATGAGGACGACCTGCTTGAAGTGGGGTATGTCGACCATCTTCATGTGCGTCACGCAGGGGTGCATGCAGCCGGGGCACGAGGCGGGAAAGTTGTATACTTCGTTGGGGATGATCTCGCCGTCGGGGGTGAGTCCCGGATTGGCGAGGTCGGTAGCGACGCCGTTGCCGGCGCTGTTGCCGAGGCCGAGGGCGGCGTTCTGCTCCGGCGTCCGCACGTACTCGCGCTTCTCCCACTTGCCGACGCCGTCCTTCATGTCCGGGGCGATGAAGGAGTTGCCGGCCGGATCGTCGACGAAGAGACGGAAGGGGAAGGACTCACCGGCCAGCATGGCGTGACCCTTGGTGATGATTTCGGCAACCTTGGGATACTGTTCCGGCATTTGCTCCCTGCGAGCCTCCTGCCCCATCTCGAGGTCGTCGACGACGGAGCGCAGGAGCCCTTCGACGTTGGTCAGCTGGCCGCGGCCGGCGGGGATCTCGAGGTCAAGCTCGATGAACTTGACCGTCGCCGAGTCCGACTTGACGACTTGACGGCTCAAGTCGGCCACCGACGTCAGGCGCAGCTCGTAGTGTGTTCCCTTTGGCTGGACGGTGCCGGCGGCTTGGATTTCGTTGTTTTGCGTGTTGCAGTGATCGCAGGAGAAGGACATGATGACGACCTCGCGGAAGTACGGGATCGCGGTGAGGAGGAGTCGGGTGACGCCCTGTCGACTCTCGTCAGCACAAAATTCCACGTTCTTCCCTCCCGCCTCGTATGACGAGGTGTGGTTGGCTCACATTCCCGCCGCAGTTCATGCACAAGGACTCGATTTCCTCGACAGGTCTTGGCTCGTCATTTTCCTCCGTCGCTGGGGCGTCGCCGTTGGTGGCGGCCGGTGCGAGGCCCTCAACCTTGCTGCCAATGGTTTCGAAAAACTCGGTCGGTGTCACGGTCGCCACCACTTCTGGCTTCTCGTCTGAGGACATGGTTGGCTATGGCAAATCGGGCGGTGGGCGGTCAAACTGTCGAGGGCGACGTGGTGCTCTCGTCATTTATTGCCTTTGGAGGGGTTCTGAATTTTTGGGAGGGGCAGTGTCGGCCTAACTGCCATTATGTGTACCAACACTAGGGTGGAGTGGTGGCGTCAGCAGGGTCCTGGTGTCTGATGGAGCGCACTAGAATGTTCGCTACGCTACCACCGCCGCCTGCTGCCAGGAAGTGGCCCGAATCAGCGAGAGTAGTCGAAAGGCAATCAACGTTGGCGCGGCAAGCCGTGCGTCGTGCTGTCGAGGCCGGCTGCTGTCATGCAAGGGGAAAATAAACAGCGTACAAGGTGTCATTTCCTCATAAAATCGGCCAGGCTCAGCGACGCCGACTGTTGTTGCTGGCCAGAGAGCAGAGCTTGAAGGCCGGCTTTGCGATTCTTTGCACGCTTCTTGCTGCTGGCATTCGTCGACAACTTGCTCGATGATGCAGCCGATGACTCGGTAGCCATCTTCACCTTCTTCTTCGTCGCCTGCGGACGAACAGCGGAAGGTGGAGCGGGAAGGTTGACTCGGGTGACTCGATGACAGCGGCCGCATGTCAATACCTTGGTTGGTCCCTCGTCGGAAGAGTGTGGTGCGACTCCCTTCGACTTGGAAGCCGAGCGCAAGTCCGTCTTCTTCCCAGATGGCCTCCTCGTCCTAGTGCAGGACGACTCGAGCCTCACCCCCGTATCTTGCCCCGGAACCATGATGTTTCCGCAGGCCGAGCAAACGTGCTGGCGCTGCAGCTCATGCTGGCAGAGGTTGTTGTGGGACATGAGGCCCGCGCGATGCCTCATGAGGTGGGCGGCCGTGTCTGGCGCCGAGTTTCGCAGTAGATGGGCCGCATCGGTGAGATAGCGTAGGTCCGTTGCTATATGTGCGGAAGCCATGGCGGCACGTCTGTTCGCTGTTCAACTCGATGACCGTTGCGCGATGACGACCTCGCGGAGTTGCATCGATCACGGCTTTTGGTATGTAGTTGGTTGGTGCTCCGTGCGAGGAATGAGCGCTTGGTACGTCGAGGGACCTACTGTACTGTACAGTAATTAATTAATACAGTACTCCTGCACCTGGAGTAGTACGTGGGGGGCGACTCTATGGCCACAGCACACAAACGCACTAGTTTATAATAGCACCAGCTGCCCATTTCCCGCTGTAACCTGTACACTGTAGTTTGAAGGGATGCACTACGAGGACAAGCGAATACTCCGTGCTGAGTGCACAAACGTACTGCATAATACTACGTCAAAGGCCGCAGGCACCTGTGAATCCCTGCTGGAGGATGATGTTCTGGATGAACCTTGGCAGCGTACCACACACTTTGCACCCAGTCTTGGTTGCAACGACGCAATGAGCCAGATGGCAGGGTGAGCTTGGCGCCTACTGCATTCAATCCCACGCACGACACGCTACGCTACGCCCGGCGAATTTCCCACGCAATATCCTTGATGCTCACCTCATCCCCCGCCTTCTCGTCGTAGTCGAACCACTCTCCGTCAACGAGTTCAATGGCCGTAAACTTGGTGCCGGAATCGACGCCGTCGGCGAGCCACTCTCCCTAGCAGTAAGGGTAACGCGTCAGCAGGGAGAATGCTCCGATTCCATCGTCAAAGGGCGCATCATGAACGGGTCATCATACCTCGGGCTTGAACTCGACAAACTCGAGGCCGCGGCAGTCAAATTCGATCAGCCGCTTGGCCTTGGGCGGCTCGCTCTGCTCATACGGTGCGGCGGCCGCTTTGATGGACGCAGACGACTCTCGCTTAGCCATACATCAGCCGTGTGCACGAGCAGACAGACGGCCATCCGGCGGCGACACAACCATGCCTACCTTGCAGTTCTTGCATCTCCACACGAAGTTGGCCTCGCCACGGCTGCCGCTCATCTCATTCATTTCCTGTCGAAATTAGACGAGACCGTGTCCGAGAGCGGACCGAGCCAAGGGCACAATCTGGGCAGAATGGGGGCGGTGCTGGGGTGCCGGGCGGACCTACGAAGCGGTTCACTCCCACGTAGTTGCTGTGCGTCTCTCTACAAGAAGTGCACTGCACCTTGAACATGTACCAAAAGGGGTTGTCCTCACTATCGCTGGGCCGCAAGTTGGTCACTCTGTCGAGAGGAAAGTTGAGCGAGGATCCTTTTCCGTCACGTTGAAACTGTCGGTCGCACGTACCCCGTGAGCTCGGCCTTGATCTCGAGAGCAAACATGGCGAGTTCAAATCAAGCAACGAAACAACCTTTCTTGGCAAGTGAAACTGTCGATGGATGGCTGAGTTTCTTGGCGTAACCACCAAAAACAAATCAGGAGACGAGGTTGACGGGTATGGTATGTGAGGTTGTATGATCGGAATTCGAGACGGTAGCGTTCTCTCGGTCAAGCATGGGCTTGAGGACGTCGTTAAGTGATGATGCTAGCTAGCTGGTGTGGGGTGGAATATGGTCGAATCACGTGATGGGTCCCGATTCACATCAACCTCGCATGTACGCATTTAGACGCTTCCATTGACCCAAGCTCATCATCGACAACGGCCACGATTGCCTCAATAGATCCCATCCATCTTTTCCTGGGCATGAGAAATCCCGCAACTCTTGACCATCAGATGAAGCGGTGATGCAGTCACTTTGGTCCAGGGCCGGCTGGGCTCCACGATGCGGATGCAGAGCCTGCAGCACCGTCGTGGGCGTCGCCGGAGGAGCTGCCAGACGCACGGCGGCGGCGGCGGCGCGAAGGCGCAAGCCGAGATTTGTGGAAATATTCACTGCATGCTACAGCTCCATGTTTGCGACGGCCGCCATCGTCGATGCCGTGCGCAAGGACGACCGCAGACGCGAGCTGGACCGTCAGCTGGACGAAGCGCGAAGAGAACTGAGCGAGCTGCAGGACCGGCGAGCGGCCGACGACCAGGAAAGCGCGGTGCGGCCGGCCAAGCTCACGATCCGGCAGATGGATGCGCTCTGGAGCAGCCTCAAGACGATATACAACGAACGGCCGTTCATGAAGGAGATTGACAAGCCAGCAACGGCTAGCATCTCCGACCTGCTGTCGAGCCTGCAGAGCGACTACTACGGCTGCTGCCCCGAGGAGGCGTTGATGCGGACGGCGAGGCGGACTCGGGCAGATTACGAACGGCTCGAGCGAGCAATCCTCGACGAGGAATCCGACACGAGCATCACCTCGCGCGATTCACGCACCCGGCAGCACCTGCTGATGGAGTCGGTCAAGGTCGAGCACCTCGTCCAGCAGCTCCTCCACCGGGCCGAGCTTCTCGACAGATGCACAAGCCCGAGCCCGTCGTTTGAAGAGGCGCGCGAGATGGCACGCAAGGGGACGGCCGACTTCACCTTTCGGTCGATCGATCCCGTCCGGGCGAGGAAAGGCACCTCGCTGCTGAACCGAGAGCTGCGGTGCCTCATGGACGAGCCGAAGCTGGGGCTCAAGGAGAAGATTGGTCGGGTCTGCTACAACCTCCTCGTCTCGTCGCACGCACCCGACATTCACACGTACAACACGCTCATCGTGGCCTTCAACAAGGTCGGGCAGCACGGGCTCGCCGACGCGCTCGTCAATTCCTTCTTCCGCGAGCGGCTCCTGCGGCCGACGCCGTCGACGTACGCCGCCGTCCTGGACCATCACAGGGTGACGAGGAACCACGGGGGGTTCCTTCGGACGCTCGCCTGCCTGACGGGCATCGACGGCCAGACGGGCGCCAAGTTCCGGCGGAGGCACGTCAACGACGTCGCGACGAGCGAGGCGCTGGGCCGCTGGGCCGCCGACACGAGGATGCGGACGCGGACGGGCGACTGGGTGTGGGAGCACATGCCGCTGAGCCGACCGTTGGTCGAGGACATCCTCGGCGGCCTGCTCTTCTTCCGCCTGTTCGACCAGGCGGCGTCGTTTCTCCTGGCCTGCCTGCGGTCGGGCGTCGACGTCGGCTCCGCCGTCGCGAGCCACGTTCTGGACGATTGCGTGGCGGCCCTCGATTGGAGAGCGGCCCTGCGCCTCGTCCGCGGTTTCACCGACGGCAAGGTGAGATGGGAAAGCATGCTGTCGACGGACGACGACGTCGCCAACTCGCGCATCATCCTCCGGCTGCGCACGCTTCTCGACCTATGCGGCCTGCATGGACCGGGAAGAGGGCGGCCAAGCAAGGCGTGCCTGGCCAACCTGAAGATTGAAGGGCCCAAGCTGGATCAGCTGCTCCGACGGCTCGGGAAGCACGAACTGCCGACGGCGTTTGGATGGTTCGCGGATGCGGCGGCCGGACCGCCGACGTCCGAGGAGCAGACGGGCGTCGCCGGCGCGAAGAGCAGGTTGCTCCGGCTCGAGAGCGCATGGAGAGAGTACGTCGTGGTTCGGAAGACGACGATTTCGATAGAGAGCAAGCTGCTCCAAGCCGAGTTCTCGACCACGTTCCGACGAGCGATGGCGTTGCACGTCGGGACGACGGCGGTCGAGCGCGCCGCCGAGCTCGGACGGGAGTTTGGCGACACCTTGTCGGCTTTGACCTGCCCGACGATGGACAGGAGGGGAACGGGCATGGGTGCGCAAGAGGCTCCGGACGGCGAGGATGCCGAGCTCGACGCCTTGTCGTACGAACCAGCAAGCGGGGGGCGCCTCGAAGACGCACATTCGACCTCGACGGACTTGGGCGCCGGGGCCGACGAGCCAGCAGGACCGTCGACGAAGACTGCGGCGGCCGAGGTATCGGCGCATGCTGCGATGCCCACTAGGAGGGCTGCAACCACGATGCAAGGCCCGGCGACGGCGACAGGGACGGGTAGGGAGCTTCGTACATGGCCAGACGCCGAAAGGCGCACCGCGTTCACGGACCGATGGCAGTGGGCCGGGTGAGGGCATGGCGGTTGCCGAGCCTTGGGCGTTACCTGCCCGTACACGAAGCACGGTGCTCACCCAGGTTGGTTCCCCATAAGGACGTGTACTGTGCGGAGAAGCATATGCATTCATAGCCAACCGCGTCTGCTATCGCGTCCTCGCCGTAAATATACGCAAATACGTGTACAGTAGATGTGCATGTAAAGGCAGTTGGGGTGTATTTTGCGTGCCATTTCTGCAAGGACAACGCAGAAGATGGTTGTTCTCAGGCCTTGTCGTCTGCATGTACAGTACGCGTGCTGTTGTTGTCTTGCACCAGGTCATGTATCGCGTGTTTGGTTAGCCACATGACCTTGAGCGTTTGGAAACCGGAATCTTCATCGCCGTTTCCAATGCGTAGGGAGCACGGGTGGGTAGTATTGGGTGAGGATGGAAGAATGCGGAGGCTTGCGTTGCCTCGGAATGCGGATTACGCTGCGAGCACCAGACATGCTACCAGTGCAAGTATCACGATGCACCGAAGCGTGAGGGCATGATTTCCTCGGCTAGGACGAGGAACATATGAATCCCAGCGACGGCTCATGCACCGAGGTCGGATGAATGTGTTGAGACAATGTGGCGGTGAGGCACTACAACGTTGAGACGGAAGGCGGAGATGGCGGCTGTTCTCGTACAGGAGAGACGGAGTCTGGAGATGCTGGTGATGGTAGTTGAGCAGCAGCGGATCGCGGTCGGGGAGATGTCTGTCCACTCTTGAGGCAGCTCTCGCCCCTTTTTCGACGGGCGGTCAAGTAACGCCGAGTACACGTAAGAGTACATGTACATGCAGCGCAGAGTGGTATTAGTAGGCAGTGATGTACATACATGTACAGTACATGCATGAATGTATGGAGTTGGTGTACAAGAAATACGACATGTATTACTTGCATTGCATGCATTTGCTGCAAGGAGTACTTGTGCACCTACCGTACGTACATGTACTCGCATACTCACTGCACCTAGTACTGTACCTATTAGTACTGTACTGTATTCGGTAGGTAAGGTGATTTACAAGTTGTCAGTCTTAATACTTGGTAGACGTGCATACTTGTACTTGCAATAGGTACTGCTCACCTACTGCACACGCAGGTGAGTGCTGTACTTGTACAAGTAAGTACATGTACATGTAAACGTAATAGTCAAATACAGTGCAGTCGTACGTGAGGTTACCATGAGCACGAGCACCAATGGCCGACCTACGAAGAGAATGACGCTTCCTACCATGTATTATTTGTACAGTATTACTTACGAGCAAGTGAACACGTTGTAGAACATGCGCGTGTTTTGTTGTTGTTTTGTTGTTTTCGTGGCAGAGGCCGAGGGACAATTTTCATCACAAACAACCTAATACCTCCTCAATGCGCTTGCAGTGTACATGTTGGCGTGCATTGGAAGCTATTCTCAACTATGCCAGCACATCCAACTCGGTGCGAGTCCATGTGGTGTAATTACCCTTACCGCACAAGCCGTACCTTGTATTGGTCAACAGGTACGGAGTACTCCGTACTTGTACGCACGAGCACCAGTACCACTTCCTATACGAGCACAGCACTCGTGCCCTCCGAACCTCGAACTTCTGTGTACCCTACGGAGTACTCCATATGATATACCTAATTGGTGATGGTAAGTAATTATTACCTACAGTGCTCCGTAGGTGTAAGTAGGTACTTGCGTGTAGGTCTACGTGCAGTACGTACAAGGACTGTACGGTACAAAGGACTTGCAAGTATTACCCATTTTACCACAACGGTGAAAAGCAATATTACCTGGTACTTGAACGACAAGGCATCCAGCGAGCTTCGCTCAATTGCTCTCGCGCCTATCCAGTCATACCCCACCAATGGCCGCCGGTAATTCCGCTTGACATTCATCCGAAATCCCCACAAGCAGGATGGAGGATGATTCCGGTCCTGTCCAAGTTTGTCCGTCGGCCGCCACCGCTCGTCGTGTCCTTTATAGCTGTTCAGCAGAAGATCAGATGATATGATGATGGCGCCGACTACGTTCCCCATGATCAAGTTTGACCTTGATTGTTGTCTGTCTGCCTGCCTGCCTGCCTGCCTGTCTGTCTGCCTGTCTACATGGCCTAATCGCTCACGAAATTTCTAGAACCCAATTACCTCTTCCTTGGTCCTGCTTCCTAGTGGTGTACCAGAGCCTCAGAGTGCCAAATTGTTCACAGGACGAGTGCAAGCTTGGTATTACTATCCAACCTCTACTTACCTGAACGCAAATAAGTACACCTAGTAATACGTATACATGTACTTGCAAGTACTCCGTAGATGTGGCCAAGTTCACCTACAGCAGCACTTGAAAGGATTATCGGCACACAACATGGTTGGTATGGACAAAGTACCTTGCCATCTATTTTGTACCTCGTAGTACAAGGACGGAGTTCGGCGCTGCAAGTACGGCAGTTGTGCAGGCCGGTATACCGAGCCAGTGCGCGAGTCCTTACACCTTGCAGGGAGCTTCAGAGCATCCATCCCAGAGCTCCAGGGCGCTAGAGCCACTCTGGAACTCCCCAAAACGCCGCGCGGGCTAGACCCTGTCGGTACTCGAACGGCTCTCGTCACTTCGTCCCGCTCGGCTCACGATAGCCTTCCCCCATTGGCGCGCCAACTCGCTCCAGCGGCGACCATTAGCCGGGGGGAACTCAAAAACTCACCGACCAACACCGGCGATCCGTCACGAGACCGCCCAGCGTTGCAACACATTTCCTTTTCTCTCTGCTCCCTTTCCACTCCTGTCCTTCTTCTCCGGCAACTCCTCCGGCACCTCGGGACGAGGGTCGTTCTGCCGACCTCCGCCCCATCCCCTCTCTCCTCCGTGTTTTTCCTCTTTTTTTTTGGCACCATTTCTTTCCTTGCCCCTTGACCCTCCTTGGTTTGCTACCGGTACCACTTCTAATTGCCTCCCGGCTTGACTTCACTTGGCTTGGCTCGCTGCCTGCTCGTCGTCGGCTCGTCTCGCGGCATCCCAGCGGACCATCATCGTCTACTGATTTCGGACGAGTACGAAGAGGGGCAGACGAGGAAGGCAGCAAGAGGATTAGAAGGAGGAGGAGAACAGGACTTACGACGGCAAGACGACAATAACGCCAAGCGAGGAAGAGAGAGTGTCGGCGAGCAAGCAGGAAGGCGACGAATCCAATTGAAGGGTGCAAAGATACACAATCGCGTCCTCGACGTCGCATCATGAAGTTCGGACGGACGTACGTACTTTGGACTCTCCCAGCATCATCACTTACCCCCCAATTGATGCCCGTACCGAGGACCTGGATCGCTGAGGTGCCTCCAGTCTTCCCCGCAACCAGGTTCCCGAGTGGGCGGCGTCCTACATCAACTACAAAGGCCTCAAGAAGCTCGTCAGGGCCGCTTCGGACAAGGCTCGAAATGGAGAGCCGGTTGATCCAGCAGGTGCGCGGCCCTGCCTCCCATCCATGGCTCCTCCGAGACCGACGCTCGTTCGGCCTCCGGCGCCCCTAACGTGGCCGTGCAGAACTCTTCTTCGCCCTCGACCGAAACCTCGAGGATGTCGACTCCTTCTACAACAAAAAGTTCGCCGACGCCTGCCGCCGGCTGAGCATCCTGCACGACCGATACGGCCGCGTGCCGGACGTCGTCGCCACCCTCGACCAGGATGAGGTCGAGGAGGTCATGGGCGCCCTGCTCGAGCTGAGGACGCAGCTGAGGAACCTGCAGTGGTTCGGCGAGATCAACCGCCGAGGCTTCGTCAAGATCACCAAGAAGCTCGACAAAAAGGTGGCCGGCATGTCCTACCAGCACAGCTACATCTCCACAAAGGTCGACCCGAAGCCCTTCGCCAAGGACGGCAGCACCGCCCGCCTTCTCGCCGAGATCAACCGCTGGCTCTCCGTCCTCGGCGATGCCCAGACTCACGAGGACGCCAAGTCGGACCGGTCGACCCGATCGCTCGGCCGCGCCTCGGCCAAGTCGATGCTCCATCTTCCCCAGTCGCAGCTCGACGCGCTCGAGCACGCCGTCCGCACCGATGACTTGGCCACCCTCAAGTCCGGGCTCGCCGAGGCAGTGCTCGTCGCCGCCAACGACGGGCGCGAGGCCGCCATGCAGACCCTGCTGCTGAACCTCGTCCAGCGGTCCATCTCGGCCCGGTCGAGGGAGTCTCTGGCCTACCTCCTGACCCACGTGCGGGATCTCGACGAACCCGACGACATCAACGGTCGCAACTGCATCCACCGTCTCGTCATCCACATCGGCCGCACCAAGTTGGCCAAGGCCGACGACGGCGGCGCCGGCGCTTACCCGGTCCCCGTCGGCACCCAGTTCACGAATCGTCACCTGCACCCGGCCGTCTCGTCCGTCGTGCCCGTCAAGGCGATGAGCACGGACGAGGCGACGCTCCTGGGCGAGGGCGACGAGGCCGTCCGCATCCTCGCATACCTCCTCGACCGGCTGAGCAAAGGCCAGCGGGTCGCGCTCGCTCGTCCCGACTCCCTCGGCCGCCTCCCCCTGCACTACGCCGCCCAGTTCGGCTTCGTCGTCGTCTGCCAGCTCATCATGAAGCACATGCAGGACTGGAACCAGTTCGACGTCCAGGACGGCATCGACGCGCCCGAGTGGCAGGACAACGACGGCTACGCACCCCTCCACCTCGCCGTCATCGGAGGTCACCCGCTGACGACGCAGGCCCTGCTGCGGGGCGAGAACTGGCAGGGCTGCAGCGAGGCCAAGGGGCGGATCCGGAAGACCATCTCCAAGTCCGGCGCCGTGCTCGCGCTCGCGACCAAGTCCAACTACGAACCCATCGTCGAGATGCTCGTCGAGGCCGGCGTCGACATCAACTGGACCGACAAGACGGGCGAGTCGGCGCTGCACATCGCCGCTAGGTTCGGTCACGTCGGCTGCGCCCGCATCATCGTCGGCGGCACCGAGTCCCAGAAGGCGAACGTCGAGATTGCGGAAAAGCCGTACTCTTGGACGCCGCTCCACGTGGCCGCCGTCGACGGATCCGTCGGCGTCGTCGAGCTGCTCGTCGACGCCGGCGCCGACCTCTCCCGGCCGGACGCCTCGGGCTGGACGGCCAAGGAGCACGCGGCCCTGCGCGGCCACATGGACATTGCCCGGCTGCTCGCCGCCCGCACCGACGAGGACGAGGCGGCGGCGCAGGCGGCGGCGCGGGCGGCGGCCGGCCTGCAGGCGCCGAACCCGTCGTCGGAGAATTCGTCCATCGAGGAGCGTCGATCCAACGGCTCGCGGCCGGCCGAGCCGGTCAAGAGCTTCGGCCACCGCTACCTGACGGACGAGAGCCTCGTGCTCGTGAGCCTCGGCTCCATGGACATGCGGAAGACGACGGAAGCCGTGAGCCTCGACCGCGTGCCCCTCACCAAGGCGCACGACACCCAGCTCGACACGGCGCTGTCGGTCGTCATCAGCGCCAACGGGGCCCGGGGCGAGCCGACCATCATCGACCTGCCGGTGCACGAGGGCATCTCGACCGAGCCCGTCTCCTTCCGGACCCGGGATGCGGCCAAGGTCAAGCTGCTCTTCGACATCGTCCCGACCTACTCGGGCAGCGAGACGAACAAGATCGGTCGGGCCGTCGCGCTGCTGTCGACGATCAAGCCGACGCTCGGCAGCCAGCGGATGAACCTGCAGGGGGACGTCTGCGTGCCCATCATGTCGAGCAACCTCGACGTCATCGGCACCGTCAACTTCAACTTCCTCGTCATCACGCCCTTTTCGCATCCGAAGATGGAGGTGACGTCGCGGCAGACGTACTGGAAGAAGCTCTCGTCGACGATGCTCATCGGCCACCGCGGCCTCGGCAAGAACCTGACGTCCAACAAGTCGCTGCAGCTCGGCGAGAACACGCTGCCGTCCTTCATCGCCGCCGCCAACCTCGGGGCGCAGTACGTCGAGTTCGACGTGCAGCTGACCAAGGACCACGTGCCCGTCATCTACCACGACTTCCTCGTCAGCGAGACGGGCATCGACGCGCCCGTCCACACCCTCACGCTCGAGCAGTTTCTGCACATCAACCCGGACAGGCGGGACAGGGTTCACCACCACGGCCGCCACCGAAAGCACGACGGTCGGCACGGCCACGGGCATCAGACGGACGGACCGGGCGAGGACGGGGACGGATGCTGCTCGGCCAACGGAGGCGACTGCCCGCCGCGGGTGCGGAGCAGCAGCTTCACGCCCCAGCGGTCGCTCTCGATGGGCTACGCCGGCAGCGGCCACGGCGAGATGGAGGAGCGGATGAAGCACACGCGCGACTTCAAGGAGAAGGGCTACAAGGCCAACTCGCGCGGCAACTTCATCCAGGCGCCGTTTGCGACGCTCGAGGACCTCTTCCGCCGGCTGCCGGAGGAGATTGGCTTCAACATCGAGCTCAAGTACCCGATGCTGCACGAGAGCGAGGAGCACGAGATGGACACGTACGCCGTCGAGCTCAACTCGTTCTGCGACACGGTCCTCTCCAAGGTCTACGACCTCGCCGGCGAGCGGCACATCATCCTGAGCTCCTTCAGCCCGGACATTTGCCTCTGCCTGAGCTTCAAGCAGCCGTCGATACCGATCCTGTTCCTCACCGACGCCGGCTGCAGCGCCGTCGGCGACATCCGGGCGACGTCGCTGCAGGAGGCGATCCGGTTCGCGAGCCGCTGGAACCTGCTGGGCATCGTCTCGGCGGCGGAGCCGCTGATCAACAGCCCGAGGCTCGTCAAGGTCGTCAAGGAGCTCGGCTTGGTGTGCGTCAGCTACGGCGTGCTGAACAACGACCCGACCATGGTCCAGGCAAGTCTCCCCTCCCCGCCGTCGCCCACCGTAGTCGGTCCCTTGCCCTCTCCCCAGGGCTCCCGGCGTTGTTGCATCGAGGCGCGGCGAGACACGGCTAACGGCGCAGCAGAGGCAAGTCAAGGAAGGCATCGATGCCGTCATCGTCGACAGCGTGCTGGCGATCCGGAAGGGTCTCACGAGCGCCGAATCGAGCACGGCATCGACGGCGCCGGGCACGCCCGAGTCGGACCAGGCGCTGAAGACGCTGGACGAGAGTCAACGATGACGCCGCCGCGCTCCGGCTGGTGCCGACGACGGCCTGGTACCGCTCACGGGATTCCATATGCCGGTGAGAGGATGTTTTCTTGTTCATTTTCTACGGTACGGCGACGTTTGATTTCTTGTAGACTAGGCAACCCACGTTGAGGGAGTTGACGGGCGCGGGTGCGAAGCTTGCGGTTCGGGAGAGGGGGGGCATGAGAGCACGGAACGGAAGGGACTAGAATAGACAAATGCCGACCGCGAGGTTTACCTGAGGCGTGTTGCCAAGACTCATCAATGATCACCTGCTCATCGCACCTGGTCATCTTGTCTGCCCATCTTATCTGCTCACCCTTGCTCATCCTACCTGCTCATCTCACCCCCTGTTTGCTCATCACGTCTCCCTGCGGCAAGGCGACGCTGCTTTGCTGCCGACGCAGCATTGTGCCATGATGTACGGTTCGCTGGATCATTGGCAGCCCGCTGGCTCAATGGCAGTCCAGACGGAGGGAGAGTCGGAGCCCAGGGTACCTCTGCGTTCGAGCAGGAGAGAATACTGTACGTGTACGACGGACCCGGGGATGGCAAATGTTTGGGACGGGGCACTCCTCTCCCATGCAGATTGCATGGTTCGGCACGCTTCCCCGGGTCACGGCAAGGCCGGCCAAGGTGGGCATCGATGTGACAAGCGAAACGTCGCTCTGGGTTGTGAGGAGGAGGGTGAGTGTTGCGCACCCGGATTATGGGAATGTTGGTTGTCCGGACGAGGCGAGGCAGCCCACGGGAGCCCCCCCTTTCTGGTCAACCCCCCGGTCGGCGACGGTGGCGGCGCGTCACGCTCGACGCACAGGTGCCGTGCGACCTCACCGAGCCTCGCCGGGCCGCTGCGCGATGAGGCCATTCCGGCGCCGGTCCGGCCATCGGGGGATGAGGTCGAGTCAGGCCGCCGTTTTCTGATGCCGTGCGTGGACTGGGCTCGGCCGCGCATATGCGAAGGCTGGACCGTCGCACACGCCTGCCGTCCGCGCTCCTGTTCAAGGCAATCGGCGATGGAGGGTGGATTCCATGGCCAATGGGACGGCGTACCGGCTTGGAGGCTACGTCGGGAGGAGGGTGGTGTTTCGCCTTTGTGGTTGGTTGGTAGCTGCTGCTGCTGCACCTGTGCCGATGTTTCATTGCCAGTTATTGCTCGTATGGCCGTATCGGGGGTAAGGGGGGTGGTGGAGGGAGGTTCTCGGCGTGCCCCCGGCCCGCCCTTCCCCGGCCTCGAGCTGCTTACGACGCTGGCCCGCATCGCTTGGCGCCTGTGCCGCGGGGAAGGGCGGGTACCTGGCCTCGTAGCAATTGCGATATGCAACTACAGTACATGTACTTGTGCAGCAGGCACGGAGTGCAAGCAGGTGTACGGAGTACGCTGAACTATGAATACTACCACATGCACGTGCAAGAGGGTATTGCAGTATTACTTGTACTTGTCAAGTACTCCGTACAAGTTCCCAGTGCTCTTGCTTGCACGTACATGTACAGTACGGAGTACAGTACGGAGCACAGTACGGAGTAGGTAGGTATACTTGGGTATTTGTACTCTGAGCGGAGTATTGTGGCTGTACATTCACATGCTCCAGCCCCGGTACCAAGTATGCACTCCTGCGGCTGGCAAAGTGTGTTTGAACAACAACCCGCTTGGAGATGAAAGCCTTTTACAAGCAAACTTGGTCATGTTGTATTTGCTCCAGCGTACAGTATGCGCACGCGAGGGCATCGTACTTTTCCTCTCCTCTCCTGGGGTGTGGGTGCGCGCCCTCTCCGAGGTACATGCGCTAGGCACGTACTGACGTACAGTACCACTACTTACAGCATATGCGACACTAACGTGCCCTATGTATGTACTTTTTTACTTGCACATTAATACAGGGGAGACGCAATGGTGCTCCGCACAGTCGCTTGACAAAAGTGACGATTCAGTTTCGGTAGCGCTGCTCCCACAAAGTGAATCGACAATTTTGCCACCCTACTGTACACGTCCTCAGTGCTCCGTACACGCACAGAACGTACCCGTATTACAGTGCCCCGTACCACCAGCCAAGGTAAAGCACTCCCCTCATCCCCGCATACTCACCAAGTATGCTGCTGCGTGTAAGCAGGTGTACAGTACCCAGGAGAGCGGACGCGGCGCACAAGTGCATGTTCCGATTTTCTGCCTCCTGCAGCTAACATCAAAAGGGCGACGGATGGAGTGTGCGTCGGCCGATGCGTGCGAAGAATGGAAATGTGATGGCTCAACCGCAGAGGCCAACAGGCTGCCGAGCAACAGAGGAGAGAGAGAGACGGAGGAGCAGCAACACGCCGCGGCGGATCCCTACAGTGCTTGTCGATGGCTGCGTATCGGCATGCAGGTACTCTGTACTGTGCATACGATGCGACCACAGGTGCGGAGTATGGAGTGCTCGTAAAGCAAGTACTTACAAGATGCTACTTGTATGCATGCACATGCATAGTACCAAGCGTATGTACACGTGCATGTACGAGCTCTGCACATGCATACGAGCGGAGGCCTGCAGTATCCGTACTGTACTTGTAGGCATCATCGCCTATCGAAACCCCGGACTCGGCCCCAGCATCAGAGGCACATCCGCAAATGCTACCGTGTACTTACGGAGTGCCCGTACACCTGCCGTACACCTGCCGTACACCTGCCGTACACCTACCGTACACCTACCGTACCCCGTACCCTTGCTGCACATTCGCTGCACGTACGGCACACTGTGCCCCTACGGACCCGGTGCCCGCGTGATCCGGGTGGGTGGAGGCCAGGGCCGGCCGGCCAGCGACGGACATGGCAGGTCGAGTCGCCGAGTCAGTCGAGGGCAGCAGAATTGCTTCGTCCTGACCATGCGGGTGGATATTCGCACTCGCATCGGGATGCCTTGACCTACTCGTTCGCCGACGTGCCCTCGCGCAATTCCAAAAATACGGATTGCAGGAGAGGCTTTCCGCAGCATGGAGCGGGCCGCCTGGAAGTCAAGTGACGAGTGCATCTGCTGCGCGGCCGGCGATTCGCACGGTGCAAGTGTGCAAGGGACTCGCTTCGGCATGATGCCGAGCGACAAGCCAGCGCACGTGCACCCAAGTGAACAGCACGTACGGAGTACGGAGTACATGTATACGCTATAAGAATGCATGCAATTATCCGAATAGGCATGTATGTATGTGGCGAGTACGGAGCGCAGAGCACAGAACACTTGCCGTACGGAGTGCTGCACGTGTACATGCGTGTAAGTACTTGTAAGTATGCTGTACGAATACTTACTTGCAAGTAGAGCATGTTCCCCTCGGCCTTGCTCATCAGCCGCGCCCGCGGGCGGGGGCATGCTGTCGATGTAAAAGATAATCGGGTATTGTCGGGGCGCACAAGTATTGATATCTCGTACCCGCACCCGTGCTGTGCCTGCGCAGGGGTGTGCCGAGCTCGACGAGATGGAGTGGCACGTCGGGACAATGACGTCGTCTCTCAGCGTCAGCATGAGGAGCAGCATGAGGAGCAGCATGAAACACGTATAATCGGCATAGGAACCAAGATTCAGTGCCAGAGTCATCACCGGGACTCAACCCCGCTCCAAGCCAGATGTGTCATGCGCTGCACACTCACCGAGGAAGCGACGTGCATGTACAATGCCGGCACAGAAATATTGCCTACAGTGCCGTTTTGCGCACGTTGTTTGCACGTACAGGTACCGCCCCGGGGCCTCTCATGCGGTGCCGTCCTTGCTGCGCTCCATGACACGTACCGTGCAGCACAGTGTGGCGTGGCATGGTAACGGCTGTGCGAAGACGAGCACCGCCACCTACCGCACTTGCAGTGCCGACATGTACGGAGCATGGAGGACGGAAACGACGTCCATCTCGTTTCCGTCCCCGACGCCGTCTCAATCTCAGCGATACGACGAAGCAGATTTGATGGACGGCTGTACGAGCGGATAGTTCAAGCTAAACTCCTTGTCGCCAGTCCGATGCCTGTTCTCCTCCATCCTCCCGCCTCCTTGCCTTGCTTATGCCGCCCGCTTGCGCCCTCGCCCGATCATTTTTCTTTTTCGACCGAGCTCGCCATGGGCGGGGGTCTGGTGTCTTCCGGCTTGCGAGCGGCATCTCCTGTGCATGTGCGGAGTGATCCACGCTTGCTCCTTGGCCGGCCGCGTTACCACCCCGATGTGCTGCCCAGGCCAACAGCTCTGCATATCCGATAGGCGTACATGCGCATGCGTACGCAATTGCATGCTGTCGGCAATGGTACGGCCAGCCTTGCGCCTCTGGTGGATGCAAGTACAAGTACATCTACGCGCACGCAAGTACGGAGTGCACGCCGTCGGCAATGATAGGGACAGCTTCGTTCTGTTGGGGGTTCGGAGTGCATGCAGTGTGCGAGTACTTTGGGGGTGCTTGCTGTCGGTAATGGTACTTTTTCTATTCCGTAAGTACATGTACTTGTACATGCATCAGTGCCCAGGGGTGCACGTACAACCAAGTACACGTCACAAGTACGGATGCGTACAACTACTGTAGGTGTACTCCGTACTGTCTGTACTCCGTACTTGCACGACAATGCACTGCCGCGACGAGCACAGGTACTTGCCTGGTAATCAGGCAATACTCGAGTGCCCAGTATAAAGTACTTACACATGCCCTCCCGCCATCAGGTACCAGTGCTTGTCCTCCGTGCGCGGCGTCGAGTATGTACACCTGCAGGTACTCCGCCCTCCGGCCGGAGCGGAGCCCGGGGAGCGGGGAGGGGTCCAGCGGACGGCTCGATGGAGGGGCAAAACGTCGACGGACGGGCTGCGGGCACATCCGCCCCTTGCTATATTCCTCGTCCCCCTCCCCCCTCCCCCACTCCTCCTCCTCCTCCTGCTCCTCCTCCTCCTCCTCTCTCCCCGTCTTCGTTGCCCTCTCCTCCTGGCACAATGAGGCCGCACCTCCCCAAACAATGATGTATCGCATCCTCAAACGGGAAGAGTTCGAATCCTACGGCCACGTTCGCTGCAGGGCATGCCATGTACCTACACCAAGACGCACGTGTCTCGTAGGTACATGCGTAGGTACCAAGTACTCGGATGCGACGCCGTGTGCATGTCCTCGTAACTGCGC
Source organism: Drechmeria coniospora (assembly GCF_001625195.1). Lineage (NCBI taxonomy): Eukaryota > Fungi > Ascomycota > Sordariomycetes > Hypocreales > Ophiocordycipitaceae > Drechmeria > Drechmeria coniospora. Next base: position 9,006,656 of record NC_054389.1, on the reverse strand, counting down.
AATACGAAGTAATAATGCTTGCACCAGTCCGGTGGACTTTTTCCAGTACAGAGTACCTGGCAGAGGCATTTAACGGATCGAGTCGCAAGAACTTTTGACCTCTCGAGATCTCGTCCCGGTGGTCTGGGTCCAGCCACCCTATAGTTTATCAACGGTAAATGTACCGTCATTCCCATGTCGAGATTGTAGTTGCAATTCCGCCTGTGCACCCACGCAACAGTGGTGCATATCCAGCAATCCCCCATGGGCGTGCGCACTTGCCGCACCTGCGCTCCTATGCGCACCTGTCCCTGGACTCAAAGCACACATCTCCGACGAGCAGATCACGAGTAGGCTGACGGACGAGATCGGCGGCGAGCTGCTCGGATCCGTTTCCCGTCCTGCCCCTCGATCGTTCGATACCGTGACGCCAGCCTTGCGTGCGGCACTTGTCTTTGCTGCCCGACCGAGACCGAGGTCCCCTGTGCTGTGCGGCGGGAGCATCGTCAGCTCGACCGGGGAGGCATGCAGGAGCAATGCCTAGTTGGGTGCGGTGCATGCTGCAGGCTGCAGGCTCGCTCGCCGCCGGTCTCTGTGCGCATGCTCGCGGTTAGCAAATGCGCACCTCTGCCTGATTGCCCGTTTTCTTGTAGTTGCGCGTACACCTACACCTGCACGCCTCACTCTCAACCTGTCAATTCGTCCCGTGCAGCCAAGAGGTCATCCGTCCGTCCGAACCGCTTCCCTCTCTCGGACCCTCCCACTACTGCACCTGCGCGGACGAGGTCGTCGTTGGCATCCACATGCACCCTGCCCGTTGGCCTAAAGCCGTCCCGCGTCGATGAGATGCGATCCTGACACCAGCTCGTCCGAGTCTTGATCGGCCGGCCGCAATCCGTCTTCCTGGAAGCCTTGGCTGCATCACTGTCCAAAGGTGCACGCAGAGGTGTGCAACGTACATGCAGCCCCCCCTTCCGGCATGCCGAGTCCAGCTCTGCAGATGTGATCGTAGAAAAGATGGCGAGGAGTCCTTGCTGCGGCCCCCTTGATGCATGTGCATCCACCGTTTCAGCGCCGACGACCCATTCCTCGGGGCATGGCCTTGCCTCGCCCTTCGTACACCTCCCTTCTCGCCTCTTCCCCTCGACGCAGCCTGCGCGCCCAACTGGTTCGGTAGTGGTTGGCTGTGCATGATCGTTGCTACCCTATAGGAACGGAGATGCTGCTTATGCGCCTGTTGCACTTGGCGCATCAGACATGGTCTCGAACCCACGCCGTTGCGCCTGCTCAGCTGAAAGGGATCATCGTGGATGCCAAGGACTCATACACACCCCGAGACTGCCCTCGTCCGGCATTCCCAGAGATGCGATTACGCCGAGGCGTGGGCGCCACCCTTTGCCCCCCCCCCATCCCCCGGGCCGATCCATCAATATGTCCAAGAGTTTTCTTTGCCTGGTGGGGGCGTATTGGCCTCGATTTCGAAAAAGAAATGGCGGGCCTTGACATGGGACGGACAGTCAGGCCGTCAACGCGTGAGCCGACCTAGAGAGTCTGACGAACGTGACGGTTGCCGTCGCCATGCCCAAGGTGAGGAGCAAGTTGTCCGTGTCCAAGATGGCAAGGCATATTCTCCTCGAAATCCTGCTACCAATGCTTGCTGCGGCTACAGCCACGACAGGTCCGCACCAAGGACCAGGGACTTGCCAGCTGCAGCTACAAGTTCGAGCTCCATGCCGCCTGCACCGTCTGCTCGCATCTTTGCAAATGTATAATAGGTAATAAGTCGGCGTCGTGGCATCCTTGGAAAGTGGGCATCGTCTGCACCCACCCAGCCTAACCCCAGCGCAACAATCTCCAGCTGCTGTGCCATCGGCCGAACCGTACGTACAACTATGCGTAGACGCACCCGTTGTTCCGTAAACGTCATCGCCAGCGTCCGATACCTGCGACAAAGATCCTGTCAGCCACCAACTCTCGCCGGGCCTGGGCTGCGGCACGGATCCGAGGCCCAGCGCGACGGCCTCATCCCTGAATTCATCCTCGTCATGACTTTGGTTGGCAAACTTGCTTCTGGCCTGGCACTGCCATCTTTTCCTGCATCAGAAATGCTCCCCCGCCCTGCTGGCGTCCAAGAGATCATGGCAGGGGTGTGCGGCCGGCTTACGAGCACAAGTTCGCACACACCTGTCGTTTGATGCTACCGTACCACCGAACCGAATGAGCCTCTCCATCTCTGCCGGCCGAGTCACCACATCGCGAGTACTTTTAGGCGTACTTTTGCATAAGGATGGATGTGCTGCTCGCGGTAATGCCACCCGCCAGTCAAGCGTCAGGGCTGTCGAGTAGTTTGCGAAACGCTCACAATGTCAGGGCAATAATTTCCCTCCCCTTGTCGCAGGTCCAGACAAGTACAAGCAAGCCGTCCATGTCGTGTGCAGCACTGTTTTGAAGGCTGTCAACTCCGAGCCGAAACATCGATCGAATGCAAGCCCACCTGGAGGACCTATCGGGACGGGTCGTTGCATTCTCACATGCATGAAGCGCAATGTCGGCCTATCCATCGGTCCATCCTTTTCTCTCGTCACCCCCATCGGCTGGCGTTGAGCCGCGCCTCACCAACCGAGTCGCCTCTGCCAACCGTGCTGAATGGCTTACGATGTTATTCGCAACCGCTGATCCAAGCATTTCGCACCGAAATCCATGATCCATTGAACTGCAGAGGCTCCCGAGCATCGTGTGAGACGGGAATTAGACGAGCTGAGGGTTGCTGACCCTGTCCATGGTTACACCTTCAGCCTCGTATGCAAGCCTCAGCGAGTGCGGGGATATTCGTACATGAATGATACCTTGGCAGATTGGGAAATTTCCAATTTGCGACGTACTTTGGTCCATGTACTTACTTATACGTGTGCGTGCATACTCCGTTCTAGCGCACGCCCTCTGTTGGTCGTGGAAAATGGTGTCTTTGTCACCCATTGTCGGCCGTCATCTCGTCACCGATCGCGACAACGACTGATAGTGAAGTAAATACTGGTCCATGCCAAGGTGAGCATAAGAATTTACCGGGTCCCTCGTTGCACGCCCGCCTAGTGCCATGACTCCGGCCGGATAGCCCTGGCAATGTCAATCAACAAAGGATGCGCGCTTGTGGCCGACAGCTAGAGTATCTGTGCAGTGAAACGTTGCTGCAGGGTAATTGCTTCGTTGCATGCTAGTGTGTCGAGGCTTAGTGGTTTGCCGTGGGGAGGATCCTCGCCGGGGCCTTGGATCGGCGTGACGCTTCTTTGGCAACAGAGTTTGGTGACACGACGACAGAGTCCGGAACTTTTTGTTGGACGATTCTCGACAATGGCGACGCGGCTTTCAAGCGCGGTTTTCGGACAAGCGTTAAAAAAAAAATGAGCCATCATTCGGGCCTGCATTGTACGGCATTGATCTGCATGGCACGAAGCAATACATGGGTTCTGTCATGACACCTGGCATTCCATCAGGGTTTCTCGACGAATCGCTGCTCATCATCGGTGCACCTAGCCGGACCGTGTATGCAGTCGAGGTTAAAGGTATTCATCGGGCATATATCATCACCAGACCGCTCGGCGGCATGGATTCCCGCATCAATTCGCCCACGGCGTTGCCCGAAACTCAAACATGGCAGACAAGCCTTAGGCTCACTGGCTTCAGGTGAGGCGGCGCTCTTGATACACCCCTCACTGCATGGGTGGTTTTCAAGCATACCCGCAAGAGCAACGGCGCACATGAACCGTCTTCGATATGTCGGCACGTGGCAGGCCTGAGATCCGGCGGCGAGTCGCTCCGTTGTGTGGGTTCTGCGTCTGCATAGTATGCTTGCTCGCCGGCGTCATGCTTTGGAAATTTCACAAGCTTGCTCAAGATCCGAGTGCTCGTGGGCAATCGTAGGTGGGACAGACAGAGTAATTACCGGACAAGCCGTTTCGAACCTTTCGCGTCTCCTAAATCGCCTCTCAAACCAGATGCACTCGAATTTCGCCGGGCACTCGTTCAGCGGCGATTCCGATAGGACGCACGATGCGATTGGCTCGTCCGGCACTCCTCTGCCACGGCACCGGGTCACGCCATCGGAGCCTTAAATCTGGTCTCGTCCTGAACCATGAACCCCGCCAATCCGTATTTGTCGATGCCCCAGAGACGCCAAGCCAGGTTTCCCGGCAATCGCACTAATTGCTCATCGCCCCGTCACCACCAGTAGGTTGAGGAGTGAACGGCGTCTTGTGAGCACTTTGCAGAGGACAGACTACCGGAAACGATGTATCATGCTCGGGGGCTCCTCGATCTTTGGGCATGACATGAATGGCTTGACCATGGGATTCGTAATGAGTCGTGGGTGCTAAAGGCTAGCTGCGCAGGCCGTCGTACACGGCGGTAGCGACAGCCGCTGATGAGAACGGTTCCGTTGAGGTTGCAAGGTTTCGGTGCCGAGTTGCTTCCAGAACTCCGAGGGGCACCGGACGCCATTATTTCGCTACCTTCCGTTCGCAGATTACAGGCTGGCCTCCCAACAGCACGGCGAGGCGAGTTTGCGGTACTGTCATTTCCAAGTAACCCGTGGCGCGGAGTACAAGTTTCGATGATGCGGGAACCTGGCCATGGAACCTGCTTCCCAACGCCGCCGACAACTCTCCGGTGGCGGAAATACCCGAGTGGATATTGGCGATTCCTGTATCCATTTTTGGACAATTTCCCAAACGTGGAAAATCGTACGTTGGCCGAGGCGTGTGTGTTTCTGTAGCCTCGCGGCTGTCCATTGAGTAGCAACTAGAATGACGGACGAGGCAGTGCATGCTGTGGCGGACGTGAGTGACATGCATGATGCGAAAGCCAACGTTTCGCTTTGCGCTCAACGACGGGCGAAAGACACCTTGCAAGCTGACACACAGCATTGCGTGCGGAAATGGGAGGACAATCTCGTAGACCAGCAGGTGGTGTATCAGGATCGTCCTCGTTCGTGTCGTCCATTGTCGTGTGACCTGCTACCCGAGCGCGTTTCAAGGACAGGTAAATCTGGTCATCAGAGAGCCCCCTTTGCCATCCGACGAAGCGTGGACATCACGGTATTGCCAACCTTGGATAAGCAATGGCCGTGCCCAACGTCATCATTCGATTCTCAACCGGATGCAACGGTGGTGGGTGTCCCACGCAACGTTGGCGACGCCAGCCAAGGATGGAAATGGGTACCGCACAGCTTGTCCCAAAACAGCTGCGTGTGGACCGTCGACGGTGCCTGATGCAGCCGGTTGGATGCCGCATGCTGCAGTGCGTACCGGCGCTTTGTGCTCTCGTGTCGGTGCGTACTGCGGTTGCCGTCAGGGATTGCATGACCGGATGCTTCTGGGGCGGACGACAGTGCATCGAAGGAATACCGCCACCCTTTGCTTGGACGTCCGAAATCAAAGCCAGCGATGCTATGCAACAGCTGCAAGCGTAACATCGGGCGGGGGTGGGCAAGGTAGCATTTCCCCGATGTCGACGATTCAATTCCCAACGAGGGTTGGCAGGAGGAGGGACGCAGTGGTGATGACGGTGAGGAGAGGGGGTCTCCACCGCATCTTGCAGAGCAGTCAGCGGCAGGCGCAGGTGCCCGATCTGGCGATTTCGACGACACAAAGACACGAACGCACCTCCCTCGGCAGATCCGTCATGAGGGGACGTGCCTGCCTCGTGGAAGGCCACCGCGTGTCCCCGCGCAATGTTTAATGGAAAGAGCATTCGAGAAAGATGAACCTGAGCATGATGGGCAGGCACCGTGTACTTTTTTCCTGCTCCTCGTCGGTAGCACCAATGTACTGCAGCTCGGTACACGGTGGTTGGCAGTCGTGCGGTGCCCGAAGCTCTACGGATACATGGTATTTACGCCTGGTGGTGCGAGCGCCGAGAGCGGAGGAAACGTCGAGGTGGGCGGCATCGCCGGTACTGGTGATGGGCTGAAGCAGGCACCGACTCCCAAGGCCCTCTGGCGTGATTTGGTGGCACGTCAGGTCCGTCGTCGGGCTCGATCAAGGCGCGCGAGCCAGTGTCGTGCATACTTTTCCACTTTTTCCAGTCAGCGAATAGTGGCATGAAACTCGACGTACATGAGTGGGTGTGCCAGCAGGTGCGTGCTCGATTCGCGTTCTCGGCGTGGCACGAGTAGCGAGGAATGCTACAGCCAATGTTGGCCGGGGCCGGGCGCTGAATCGACACGCTGTTGCCGACGGAGAGAAGAGGCAGATGACGACGCGAATCAGGCGCTGTATCTGGCCATGTTCGCGCAACTCGTCGGTATTTCCGTTCGACCTGCGGCGATGACCCGGTGGCGACATGCTATAGGTGGCGGCCGCCGGGAGCCTCCAAGAGTGCAGACTTGATTCTGGCTCGGGGGCGACCTGGATGTACAAGCATGGTACATCACTCGTGTTTGCTTCGATGAGTCGAGTCGAGTCGAGTCGGGCAGCAGGGCTTGGATTTGGTTCGATAGACTCCAGGCACACGGACCTCTTTTTTTCGAACGCAGGCGTGACACCTAGATTTCCGCAGCAACAGGCAATACCGGCACCATGAACTCTGGTGCTCGACAGCCACACGTCTGCCAGTGTTGTCGAGTTGTTGTCGTTGCCAGGTAGCCTGCGTAGAAATGGCTTCGGCCCATCAGACCACCCACACCATCGGATCGCACCTTGTTTGGTTCCCCCACAGGTCACTCGCCGAGTCGCGGCGCTGGCACGGCCGCGGCGTATTGCTCATCGATGTTGTATCCGTCAGCAAGTGCCTCGCAGGAGCCGCAAGGTAGCCAACAGTGCCAAGATGGCATGCAGATACGCAACCGGCGCCTATCAACTTCGCACACACATACTTGGTGCTTCAGCTGAGCAGGCGGCACGATAAGAGAGGGCGATTGTGGGGGACGGTGAGCACTAGCAACGGTGCCAATGGCCATGCCGGGGACGACCTTGCCGTCATGCATCGATCGATGGTGGGAACATTGAACCGAGCAGCGACGAGCGTGGCAAAGGCACAGGGCCCAGACCATGGCCAATCGATGCATCGGGCAGCCTCCAACGAGGCAATATCGGCTAAGCACCGACACGGCGGAGCAGCGAAACGGCGGAGCGAGGAGTCGGTGGAGCTTGGATGATGACGAGGGGCGTCACGGGACGAGATTCGAACCCGCTCTTATCGGTACCCGTTGATATTTTTACACCATTATCCGCCTGTCCCCGGAGCGCAAGTAATACGTAGAGGCCCACTTCAAATGTGCGCTGAATGATAAAAATAATGACAAACTTGTCACGCATATCAACCCATGACGGCCGGAGGCATACGCCATGCTGACGACGGAAAAGTGTGCGAAGCTGCATGCCAAGTATTAGTATCCATCACTGCGGCAGGTAGAGGCAGCACCCGCTTCTCCATATCAGGCGCATGTGCATTGGTCCCTGGCAGACGAGGTACCTGGTAGCCGTGTTTCGAGCGCCAGTCTCCATGTGCAGAAGGTCCCTCTCCCGTGCAACGGACAGGAACAATACTCCGAATCAGTGCACCGGTTCCTTCAGGTCCGTGCCCATGGCCCATGGCCGAGATGGGACGTTCCCCGGGACTTTGGAACGATGCAAAGGCAGAGATGCCCTCCGCCGTTCCGTTGTCCTGGGCCGTTGGGGAGTTGGGCTCAGCGCCAGCACCAAAGCCGAAGGCAAAGGGTGACTGACGATGACGAGTGAGCGAAAGGAATGAGGCAGCAACCTCGTGCGAGCCCACCATGTGCCCGAAATTTGATTACGTCGCGCACTGTTCGAGTCATTGCGCGTCGTTGGTTCAAACCTTTGTTCCGCCCCAGCGGCGAGTTGGACGCCGATGCAAAGTATTCGTTGCCAACGACGAGCCATGGTGCGCACCGCACAGGACGCAGCACAAGGTCATGTTTCGCGGCAGAATGCGGCATGTCACGCAAACTGCCATCATTTCTTGCGACGAATGAAGGCGAGATGAAGATGAGATAACGATTGAGCATTCCTCGCCGTTGTATCATTGGCAAATTCGACGTCCAAGGAAGCATGCATGGCCAAGTGTCGGTGCGCAAGTCTCGTTTGGGATTTGAACGAGACTTTTGCATCAGCGGTTGCCATGCAGCCTGTACGAGGGCCAGCAGGTAGGGTTGCGATGGGGTGAGACGGGGCTCGGCCTCGTCACATGCCGCTCAGCATCCACGGCGCAGGCAGCGGACTCTGCAATTAGGAGCCGTCTCGAGCTCGATTGCTCCGCGCACCCACCCGACGATGCCTGCAGCGGAGCCACGGGATTCGGTCGGGACGGAGGGAACGAAGACCTGTTCCATCGACGACGGGCAAGGTGGATTGCCGCCAAGTGGGCGCGAACCCCTGTGGAGTTTGTAGTGCGTAGCAGTGCTGTACTTACACCGGCAATGAAATAACGCCTACTCATTGCACGTACCAATCGGGAAGCAGGTACTCCGCAACAACATGGAGTCCAAGTACAGAGTTGAGCAGCCTCGCTCTGCTCGCCGGTGGGGGACGCCACGTCGGCACCGGCAAAGAGCAGCAGGCTATTGTTGACCAGTCGTTGCTCGAAGAGGGAAGCGGCCGCCGATCCGGTCTGTGAGGCGACCCTTGGCGATGGGTTCGCCATGGTCGAAGCCCGCGGCAGCAAATCCAGCCAGGGTCTCGTTGCGGTACGGACGGCAAGTAATACAGTGGACCTGCGGTGGTCAGCGGCCCGCACGATGCTGCAATCCACCGACGAACCCACTGTAATTTCTGTCGCCAGGCCCGGTGCCGTCGAATCGGCCACCCCAGACTCGCTCCTAGCACCCTGGCGGGCTCGACATGGTTGCCGATTTGTCTGGCTGGCCCGATCAACGACCAGCCACGCCAGCTTCCCCCTTGTCGTCCCTCATCGAGCATGGGACATTTTCCCGGCGGCGTCACGGCGAGGGACGCATTCCCCTTTGCGTCTGCGACTCGCGTCAGACCCGGCAACGGCGAGGGGACGAATTACCGAGGCCAGCGACTGGGCCGAGCCTCGACGCATCCCCATCTGGCCGGGCGCGGAACGGGTTGGCGGACGGTCGACGCTTCTCGCTTGCAGTCCAACGACAGCGCGGGGAGAATGCAGCGGACCCAGTCGTCCATTCTCGGTTCCGTCACCTGATGCTGATGTGGCCACCGTTCTCGACCGGTTAGCAAGGCGGGCATGGAAAGGTACGCGTGGCAAGCGGCCAGGCTGGCACGGCTCCTCTACCGAATCCGTCCGTCAGCCTCGGCAGCGCTCTCGTTCCTTGTTCCTTGTTCCTTGTTCCTTGGCCCTCGTCAGTCCCTTGTCGAGAGAAGGGGGCCCCTTTGCCGATCCGCCGGCCCCAGTGGCGACTGTGCTCCGTTTACGTTTCTCTCAAGGTCGAATGGAACGAGTCGCCAATGTAGGAGAGTACTTGGTTCCGCACGAAGAAAAAAAGGTTGTACCAAGTGGAAGTACATGGTCGATGTAAGCCTGCGAACCCACCTGGCCATACGTAAACGTGCCGACGTAGGTGGTTTGCAAGCACTGCACTGTATGCAGGCGCCGTGTGGGTGCATGGAAAGTAATGACGTCGGCCGCACGATCAACCATGGTCGCGGGTCGGTGGGGCGGCATCATTGACCGGCCAGCCGTCTGGGCGTGGACGGTGATGCCCTCTGCTGCAGAAGACCCGGTTCACGTGAGGAGTCGCGACCGCGACCCAGCCTGCTCGCTTCTCCACTGTCGGGCTTGTCACGGCACCCTCTCGCCCGACCGAACATGCGGATGATGACTGTGGAGCATGCAAACCTCGGGGAATGTGTCTCTTCTGCCTGAACGGCGACGGGAGCATCGCAACCTCGAGACATGGACACGCTCCTCATGGCGGCATTTTCGACACTCGTGCCCCTTGCCCTTTCCGTCGGATGGGAAAAAAACGTCCGTGTCGGCGGCGAGAGACGCATGGATGCGTGCGAGACAGGATGTCCCGCGTCGGTTGGGCCATGATCGACAGAACCGTTCCGTTCTGGTCCGCGTCTGCGGTCGTGTCCGTGTCCACGTCCGTGTCCCCGGGCGAGGCATCATCCGACAGCCGTGCTCCGGACGGCGGATTGCAACCCTTTGCTGCCTACCCTCAACCTCGTCGACTGTTGCGTTGCAGCCTCGCGCGGGGAGGGGGGTTCGGAGCGAGGTATCTCTGGCCAGCCATTCGGCCGGGAAAATGCCGAAACAAAAGAGGTGGGTTCTTGCCAAAGCCGTGTCGGTCAGCTTTTTGCCTCGTTGCGGAAGACGGTCGCGGCATGCGGACAGGCGAACGAAACGAATGAGAGAACAAACGGGCGAGTCGTCCGTGCCCGACGCATCTTGAACCTTGATCAACGACGATTTGAGTTTCCAACCAGAACAAGCTCGGGGCGTATCACCTCGACAACCGTACCTCTACTTTGTCCGAGGAAACATGCGGCACGCCGTCGACGTGCATTCCCGCGTGCTGTAGAGTACGGAGTACTTGTGCGCACGCTCGGCAGTCACTGGGGAGATGCAAACTTGAGCTCGTAGGTGGTGGCAAGTTGATCAAGGAGCCCAGCGGCAAGGTTTGCGCTGTCGTGCAGGATGTGCATTTTGCATTGCAAGCCCATCATTTTACCCTACATGTACAGGGACGTATTACCGCACCACTGCGGTGGCAAATGGCGTGCCCGTGCCGCCTGGCCCTGGACGCCCGGCCCTGTTCCCCTAGCGTGTTGCAGCAGCGGCACTTCTGCCGGCAGATTTCAAGCCTCGTGGCGGCGCCTCGGGGGCTTCGTCTCGCGCTCGTTGCACCTACAGGCCGTCGTCGTCCCTACTGCGGAATACCTACACCAACCAGCGCCGCAGAGCCTGACTGAACTTGCACCTGCTCACGCCGTGTCTTGCGAACGAGTGCATGCTTCTTGACTTGTGCCAGATCACCCGTCGAGAATTGAGGCTCGTTTCGTCGCCACAAGCTGCCCCTTTCTGCGAATGCGACTTTCTTTTTTGCCTCTCTCAAAATAAGTACTCTCCGGACACTTTTGCTCTGCTCGCTTGGGCGAGGATGCCTTGGCCGATGAGCGGCTGATGTATCGATTCGACATGGCCCCGTCCAAAAGCGTTGGCTTGTTGGTGCCCCAAAGCATCCCATCGCTCAGGCACCAGGTGCATTACCGCTGCTCCGTGCAGCGTGATAGGTACAAGCAATGCTAGCCTACCGCCCAACCTGGTGCAGTGGTGCCTTTCTCCAGCCAGCGCACATGTGCACCTGCACGTGCAGCAAGTAGAGTACGCATGGGGAGCTGTCGACTCCATACCTTAGTACCTAGTAGTAATTACGGAGTACTCCGTATGACCCAGTATCGGTACCTGCATGTGCCTGCATTCGAACCAGGCCTCGTCGACGCCACGCAGACTGATGAATTCATGCAACGGCCCATCGCCGTCCGTAGGCGGCCTGACAATTGCCGTGCATGGGTTCACAGCAACGGCAACAGTCGGTGATTTCGAGCATCCATTTGCGGCTTGGCTTGGCCAAGGTCTCAACTTGCATGAAATCTGCCAAGAACTTTCGGAAGCGCAACTCCATTGCCGCGAGCTGCGCCACACCGTTGCAACAGAGTGTACATGCAAGTACTGTAAGTACTGGTGCTGTGTACAAGCAAGTACTACTCCGTATTACCCCGTTCTTTAGGTCTCTATTTTACGAGTACGGAATATTCCGTACGGAGCATAAGTACTTGCAATACACATGTACAGTACTCCGTACTGCTGAACTAGTACCACTCCAGTAATCCGTATCTATAATACGGAGTACTCGGTACTATACGGAGTTGGTGCTCGATTACTCCGTGCTTACCCCGTGCTGGTATATACTTGGGAAGAAGGGTCCTGTCAAAGCTGATCAAAGCCACAGTAGAGATGCGACAAGACGATACGGAGTAGAGGCAGCCGATTAACTTATCAACCAAACGAATGATTACCATTCCTTACCCCATCTTGTGCGAATACGAATGGTGACCGTTGATAGGCTGCACTTGGTTGCCCTCCCAGGAAGAAAGCAAAAAAAAAAAAAAAGGATGCTTGTTCAAGTTGTTGCTGGTTGTGGTTGATGCCCCGAACGAACGCTGCCCCAAACCGCCCCTCCGGCAACGAATGCTCCGTAGGTTTGGGACTAACCTGTGCTGGCAGTAGGCATGTAATTCGTGTAAATGTAAAAAACTAGCTCCAGGACCTGGCTAGCGGGCCGTGGCGCCTCGTGCCTTTTCGCTCCCAGCGGAGCGGCCGCTCAATACAATTCCCCACTGACGAGAAAAATAAAAAAGAGACAGGCACGTCGGCTCGGCAGGAGACGGAAGAGCAGAAACATGGCTGTTCATATTTCTTCGGGACGTCCCTTATTATGTGTCAGACGGAACACGGGCGACGATTTTTTTCACCGTCATCACTACGGAGTGCAGAAGTGCTGGTTGCGAAACCGTCTCCTTTTCGTACCACTCCGTACTGGTAAGTTAGTAATATGCTGTAGCAGAGCTGCAGGTTCATGTACCTTGCTTGTACGGAGTACTGTAAGTAAGTACAGGTGCCGCACGGTTTCCACAAAAAGGTTTCGTTGGTCCACATGCGCCGCCGCCTATTTTCATGCATGACGTATTACCTACCTGTAGTTTGTACGGAGCAGGTACTCCGTACTAACTGTACACCTCCCTGTACGATATGTAATTACACCTACGGAGTACAAGTCCAGTACTTTGGTGAACGCCTAAATGTGTCTGTGCTGACCCGTCCCTGCGGCCAGGCGATTAATATGGTATCTCTAGGAGTACACTTGCAATAAATACAATTGGTACCCCGACGGATGGGAGACAAACGGCCGATTCACTCTGCCGCCACCGACTCATGCAACTTTTCGCTGCCATTGTCCTCAGCCTGAAGGAGAAGAGGAGGCCGTGGCAGCCTTGGAGACGGATTTGCATTAAGACTATACTTGCATTGGGGTAATACCACACTGTCTACCTAGGTACTAGTACTGAAGTGCGCATGCAACGTTGGTGTCGCGAGCGTCGGGGAACCGTTGCACTCGATTGCTGTGGCCGAGTCAGGGTCCCACCGCCGGCTTCGCATGCGTTAAATGTGGTGGGGGTGCGGCTCGGTTGAAACATCTCGGGGCCCTGCGGTGCCATTTCCGGTTCAGGTTCAGGCCTTCCTCGGGGCTTCCTGGGCACCCAGGCACGCCGACGACGACCGTCAGGCACCGGGCAGCAACGACAGCCGGACTCGCCGATGGCACCACCGTGCAGTGTGACCGACCGCCCGCAGAAGAGCCTTTTGTTTTTGGCAATCGTTTGGCCTCGTCACCATTTCTACTGCCATTCATGGCGTTGGAATGACGTCGAACCCTGGTTGGGAAGCAACCCAAGAGGGCGGCAGGGGGCGAGACGAAAGCCAGACGCAAGGTCAACCCGTGTCCTTTCGTGACACGGCCTGCCATGCCGCACCAGAGCCAACGAGCCAACGGCAATTTTCACCTGCACCTGCGGCCGACGTGCCGGCGTTTCCATTCCAACACTTTGCATGCCGGGACTCGGGAGACGAGGAGCCGAACAGGGGGTTGCGACAGCGGATGAGGCCGGCAATGAGATCATCAACCCGAGGCCCCCCCCCGTACTCTGTCCTCAAAAATGCCAGCGTCAAGGATGGCGATGGGGGAGATTGGCGAGGGGCCGTACCGGCTACTAGTCTGCTGTTGCTAGCAGGGCGCGTTGGCCGTCGTCGCATGCTGAGCCAAGTGCGCCTCTTGGCTTTCGGCTTCTCTCGGGGGTCCTTCCCGGACGCCATGGCAGGGACGGCTTGGCTCGTCCTCTCGAATCTTCAACTGGTGGGTATTCCGTAGCGTGCAAGTATTGCCACCTGTACTCCGTACGGAGTACGGAGTACACTTGATGCAAATGTACTTGCACGGAGATGTGAGTACGGAGTACGGAGTACATGCAAGTACATTGCACCCGCCGGGTTGCGAGGACTGCCCGCAGATACCTACTAACCTACTGTACGTGTGCAAGTAATAGTATTCATAGTAGGTACCTCTTGACCGCAAGTATGGCACTCGCCCTGGGCAGTGGCGTACAATACTGGCACATTTTCCACTGTACTTCCGTCGGTACGGAGCGCAGGGTGTTTGTTCAAGTACACCCAGTGCCAGCAGGAGCCTCGTCCTGGGCAATAGTACCTAGTACCTACTAGTAGAAGTAAAGGTACTAATAGTAATAACTACCACCTAGTAATAGTACGGAGTAGTGATACCTACACGTATTACTGCCAGAGTATTGCGTCAAACGGGGTATACGGTAATACTCTGTACTCCATACTTGTGCTTTATTCACTCCGTGTCCCGCGACATCGTGCGGCAGTTCACCTACGGCGTACTCGTGCCCGTATGTCGTGTGTGGTAGTGCGCTGCCTGCGTGTGTACGGTGTCGGTGCGCGGCTCGCAGAGCGGTGCAGGTATTTCGTAAACACGTGATGCACTCTGCACCTGTTCAATTTGCCTCGGGCTCCGGTTGAAACTGCGGGCGTCGTCAAGTCCCACAAGCCAATCGGGCTTGGTCGCATAGGCGTGCATCTACCTAGCACCCACCATCATTACCTGCCATCATCACTTGCAGGGACGCATCTGCGATGCTATTCTTGTTCGCAGGTCAACGACAAGCACGCGTGCGACGCCTCGCACCTGGCCGCCCAGGAACGATCCGGGGAACCCCTCGGGCCCGCCGGTGATCGGGCAGCTAATTAGCTGGTAGGGTGGTACGAGCATCCCTCCCGCTCCATCGTACCCGTCCCCTCGCCCCGTCCCTCCACACGTGTCCGCAAGAGTCCACCACGAGTCCACAGGTGCCCACATGGACCTTTGACGACGATTCGCACCCTCAAACGAACAATGTCGTGCGAGGACCGCACTCGGGCTCGCGCCGCCTACGAGACCAGACCACGCGCGTTGGTGGCGGCGGCCCATCACCCGCGGCTCCAGCCGCACAATTTGGTCGAGGCCACTAGTTCTGGGCTAGCAATTCGTCATGTTACGAGTATCGACGTGGGTGGGGTACGGTCGGCGCATAGCATGAGCCTCACGAGTCGAGAGCGCCATCGAGGACCGACAGACAGCTTCAGGCTGGGCCGATGATGACTGACGGTGGGTGGCCCATCCATCTAAGCACGCCATACTTTCGGCCACCCTGCTTCAGCTTCGTCGGAGAAATCGGATCAAGGACGAAAGGGGCGCCTGCACACACCGAGTGCCAGCGTGGCACGGCATGGGTGCTGCTCGTTCCCCCCCCCCCCCCCACCGCGTCGGGCTGAGATGCGAAGGAGTCATGGACGACGGCATGGTTGACACATACCAACATGTATCCGGGCCTCCTCGAGCCTCTCTCTTCGTCGACTCCCCGTCCTCCCTGTGTGGCTTGTGCGTGCGAGTAATTCGCCAGGTCGTTCCCGGCGTGGGCGATGCACTCGGCCAAGGCCGCCGCCCAAAAGGTAAGCTTCGAATGCGGCCGTGGACGTGCGCTTTCGCCGCGCCGGAAGCCCCTGCGTCTCGCCTTGCGTACTAGGTACCGAGTCGACGTCGGCGTGACATGCGCGGTACAGGCGATGCACGCAAAACAAGCGTGCTCGTGCTTGTACATGCAAGTCGTTGCAGGTGCCTATGCTAGTGCATGTACGTCGACCTACGGCGTAGGTGCACCGGCTGCAGCAGAGCACCCACTCGAGCTCTCGCTGACCGACGGGCCTGAATGTCAAGATCGGGGACTCCCCAGCCCACGCCGCACCACCAAGCAACCGCCCTGACCTCGCAGCACGGCGGCAAACGAAGGGAGGGAACCAATGGCGGCAAAGTCAGAATGGGTGGCACGAGCGTGCGCGTGTGCCAGTACGTCCAGATGCATGTAGATGCACGCAGGTGCCTGCGAGTATGGACAGTGGGCGGCTGTCCATCTCTGCAACGTCCTACTCGGTACCATTCCAAGCAAGCTCATCCAACCGGGTTGCGGGTGGGTGGGAAGCCGACGTACCCTTGCATCGAAAATACGTGCATCATGAGGCGTGCGATAGCGTGCCATCTCTCGTACACTCGGTGTGTCGTCGTCGGCCCTCGTACAGGGAGGTGTGGTTGTTGGTACGAGTAATAGTAAAAATACTTGGCATTTACTGCTACTCCGTATTACTAGTTGGAAGGTACTGTAAGTACTGTATGTGCATACAAGTAATTTAGGTACCTGGTACCTAGTACTGTACTGTACCTAGTAGGCATGCGGAGTACGGAGTATTATATTACTGCACCTGATGTAAGTACCTAGTACTATCATGTGTGCTTGCAAGTTTGTAGTACGGAGTGGTAGTTGTACGTACGAGGCACTACTAGGTAATTACAGAGTATGGCATGTGGTGATAACAGCGCCCATGACTCCGATCTTGGGCCAGCGCGGTGCGACAAGGCCAGTGGTACATACAGTATTACTTGGTGCCCGTAAGAGTACCTAGGTACCTAGCACCAAGTACTTGGTCCCGGCCACTGTTACTTGTACCTACCTATCTGTGCCTGGCTGCTGGCTCGGAAGCTCCGTACCCGTGCTGGGCAGGTAAGCAGGTGTAAGTACACCACACCACTTCGTGCGATTGCTCAAACTCTTGGCCGGCCACAGGCAGACACCGCACCACACCATTTGCACTCTAGCGACCGCGCTCCACTCGTCATCATGAGTCGACAGCCTCGGCGACGCTCCCCAATCTCCCTCTCGAGCACGGTGCGGAGAAGCAGTCTTGCACTCGCCTCCGCTCGGCTCCATGTTTCCTCCGCCCAGCCTGCTCGACCCCCGGTCCCTGCGCCGCACCCAATGTTTGCCGGACCATGACCTGAGGGGCTCTCGAATGGCTAGACTCGACGGATCGACGGATAGATGATGAATGGATGCCTGAACCTTGCCCAGCACGAGTACCGGACTACAGCCACTTACACTGCTTGTGCACCTACGCGCGGACATGGCCACGCTGGCTTCCTCTGGCCACCTCGCCGCCGTCTCTCCGTTCAAGGCTGTGGCACAGGCGGACGCGAGACTCGACAGGTGCCGCTTGCGTTCCGCCCGCCGGGAAGACGTCGTTGGTTGGCTGGTGAAACGGCAGCGACGATTCATTCCATTGGTGCCGAAGGACCACCTGCGTCTCTCCTCGTCTAGCGCATCTCCATTCTGTAGCCGTTGTCCTGTGGCCGTGGTTTCGTGGCTGTCGGTTGTTCCCTGTGCGTGCGACGACGGACGAGCACGCGCACCTACTGCTTGGCGACGGGGCAAATGAGACGAGGGCCAAAAAGGCCGTCTTGCCTGGACTGGACTGGTCTATCCGCGTGGCGTCTTGTTTCCTTTTCCTGCCCTGTACGGCATGTCGAAGCTGCCGCGCATGTACTCCGTGCTGTACCAGCCATTACCCCGTATTATTCATGCCGTTAACCTTGCGGATGTTGGCAAGGTACGAGAGCGACCATCCGTACGGAGTATTACGGCATGTGCACTTGCTCCGTACCTAGCACACAAGCGTACGCCTGTGCAGAACTCGCACCACTCCGGCCAGCCTGAATCCACTCGCACCACCCCCGATCCTCTGGTACGGTAATACGTTGGTACCTGACGGGGTGGGTATGATGCACTCCGCCGCTGATGCCAAGGACCGCCGGAAGCTGGGCTGAAGCAATAATACCCCGTGGGCACGTTCTGGCTACCCGACGGGCCTGGCTTGTGATCCGCCGGCCTCGCAGATAATAGTCGATGGAGAATAATGGTCGATGCTCACTTGTGCACTTGTACTATGGATGCCGACGCCCCGTACGTGGACCCGTACGTGTATCGACTGCACATGGTCATCTGAGCAGACAGCAGCATCAACGTCGATAAGCGTGCATGTTTGTCGCGAGCGTCGTGCACACGCTCGAGCTGCAAACGCCGCCCCGACTCGTTCATCAACCAAGAATCGAAAGGTGCACTCCGGTAAAATAAAGGAGCTACCCGGTATCGTCTTGTACCCGAGTACGACGAGGAAGGTATGAGTGCTCGTTCTCGTACTTGCGTGTCGGATCCCCTGGAAGGTCAAGTACTGGCACGACTGCGAGTACCTTGGCACTATGGCGTACAGTACGGTACAAGTAGGCGTAGTTGTAGACGGCAGCAAGCGCAGGTAGTTGTACTCGTACCTGTACCTACCTACTTAGTAGCTGTACATGTACAGCACATGCACACCTATTATCACTACTCCGTACTACTTGCGTGTTCAGAGTGCACAAGCAACTACACCTAGGTGTACTAGGTGTAAGTAGGTGTACATGCCAGTCTAGGTGTAAGTACATGCAAGTCTACTTAGGTTAGGCGTACCCGCAAGCCTAGCTGTACATGCAAGCCTAGGTGTACATGCAAGTCTAGGTGTAAGTACATTCAAGTCTAGGTGTACATGCAAGTCTAGGTGTACATGCAAGTCTAGGTGTACTCGCATGCAAGTGCTGCAGGTGTACGTGGTCCACCTGGTGCCATAATCCTTGTGGCCTCCCAAGACCCCGCAGCTAGAAAAACGACGAGGTTCCCCAACTTGGCTAGCCCGCATGATCCCCCTGTTTTCCGGCAACTCTCCCAGGCCAAGCCAGGCCAGGGAACCAGGTTGCAACGACCAGGCAGGCAGGGGTCCCGAGAGCCCTTCTCAAGCTCCCCATGAGCCCATGCAAGAAACATGTCAGGACGTACTTACTCCGTAGCACGCGCGCACAAGTGCATGTACGCTTGCTACGCGCGCCGCAACCCTCGCCGGTTCTCTCGCTCGTGCCTGGCACTTACTCGTATGTCTACTCGTAGGTACGGAGCAACGAGTATCCGTACGTGGTGCGAGCTTGTGCTGGACTGTGCAACAAGTACACCGTACGCGGCGCAGGAACGGAGTGCTACTCGCGGCCACAGTAGGTGTCCACCTTTTTGTGCAGCACATGCCCGTACGAGTAATACTCGTCCTCGCCCAAAACTTGGCCGCATCATTCCGCGTGCACAGTACAGGTACAGTAGGAATATTAGTCGCAGCAGAGTGCACACCCGTTTCCTTCCGCCCGTGTCCGTCGGCTAGCCGCAACACTAAGCTCCTGCTCCTCCGCCTCGTTGTCATAATCATGCTGTTTTTCCCTTCCGTCTCGCCGCTAGAACTGCCCGATTCGGCGCGCGGCGACTGTTCACCGGCTCCCCACCTCGCCCGTTCGTGGCGACGACGTGCCACGACGTTTGCGAGATCTTCGTTCCCTCCGTCGAGCGGAGCGAGCCAGCGAATCGAGAGGTTGAGCGAGATGAGGCAGCTACTGCGAGTACCTACCTCGGCCTTTCTTTCCTTGCGAGACCTTGGCAGGCCGCACACATGGAGGCAGGTGCGCAGTGCGAGGCAGGTGCTGCGGGTGCTCGCCGGCAGGAAGCTGACGACGGGTAGGAGGGCCGGTACGGTGCCAGGTTGCAACCTCCTACCCAATAACGAGGCGCTAGTGCCTGCTCCGTCGTCCGTCCTCCGTAGTGAGCTGCGTGGTGCGGAGTGCAATCACGGGGTACAAGGAAGAATATCGACCATCGGGCCTCTGCCATCGCTCGTGCATGTACAGAGTACCTGCCGCCACAGCTCCAGCTCCGCCCGCTGGTCGATGTCAGTGGCGACGCGGGCGCGCATATTGCTTCTTTTGCCGCAACTGCTGTACTACGCATGTACCTACCAGCTCCCTGCAGGCGTAGCTCGGGATTAGCACCTTCGAGTACGGAGTACACGTACGTGAATGTACGTCCGCTGCACCCTACTCGTACTCGCCCTCGCACTATGCCGTGGCAGGACGAGCCGGTACGGTGTAATAATGACCGTTGCGTTGCACCATTTCCCGTCATACTCCCCGTGCCGCAGGGCCAGGCCAGGCCAGGCCAGGCCGCATCGCTTCAGGTACATGCCACCTCCTCCGTACGTGCAGAGTGCGGTGCCACGAATTGCTCGTACTTGTCATGGCACCTACCAGCACGCCGTGCAAAGTACTTGCATGTAGTTGTACTTTGCTCTTGGGCCTGCTCCTCTCCGTTGCTGCTCTCGCGAGGGTACCCGCACCCGCACCCGCACCCGTTCCCGTCTTGGGTGTACGTACTCGACGTAACATCGCTCCCGACTCTGGCGATTCCAGTCTGCGTCCTTGTAAGCAAACGTTTGCCCGCACGCCCTGCTCCGTCCCCCCAACCCGCAGTCGAAACGCAAACGTTTGCCGTTCCCTTGTCTTACCTGACTCCCATATCATATCTCGCCGCGAGCTACCATCGCATGCTGCGGCCACCGCTCGAGTCAGAAGCCCCGGACACCCCCCCCCTTCGCCCCCCTCCTCTGCATGCGCTGCTGAGCCTGCTGCTCTCCGTTGCACCTGCAGCGCCTGGTCTTGCCCCGAGCCTCCGTCTTTCCTTCTTGTTTATTTATACGGCTCTTCGCCTTGGTACCGCGAGCCGGCCGTACTTACGACCACGAGTACCTGCGAGCGGGCACGAATCTCTCGAATCCGTTCGGCATTCTCTCTGTCTCTGTCTCTCTCTCTCTCTCTCTCTCTCTCTCTCTCTCTCTCTCTCTCTCTCTCTCTCTCTCTCTCTCTCCCCGTGCTTGCTTGTTGGCACAGCCACCCCTGGACGCCGAAAGCTGCGCAAAGAAAGCCCCCGAGACGACGGCCGAACAGGAAACAGGAGAGGCAAACAAACAAACGGCTGGCGGCCCGCCATCTCCCGTCTCCCATCTCTCATCTCCCACGACGCCTGCGGACCAGACGCTACCTGCCCGCGACCTACCCCCCCGACCTAGCATCGTGCTGGCCAGCCGGACGGGACGGATACGCTGCGAGCGCGTGTGCGAGTGCGTACGTCTCCTGCCGTGTCTTCGCCTCCGACGCAGCAGGAGAAATAGGTTGGCCTAGAGGCTGGCTGGATGCCACGGCCTGCTCCACCGACGCATTGTCCCGGGCGTGACCCTCTTTCCAAGATCGCCATATCCGCTGCAGCAGCATCTGGCCTCCATCTTGTGATCTAGCCGATTCTGTAGCGGATCCTGGCTCGACAGCGCCCGAGCGTTCCCACGGCCTCTTCAGGGTCTGGGACCGACCAAAATAACAGGAGCAGCCTCTGCCTCGGGCCTGGCTGCTGACACCCCGGGCCTACCTCGAGTCCCGTCCAGTCCGGTCCTGGCCTGGCTGCCCCTGGCGCCTCGTCCCACACCTTGCCAGAGTTCCACCATCGACCACCCTGGCTCCCGGCCCCGATCACGACTGCTACTTTGCCGGCAGAGCCTTGGTGGACACTCACTCCCCCGTGCTCGCACACCTTCCCACGCACGTCGGCGGTACCGAGTCCTTCGTACAGTACTCGCGCCGGTGCATGGTTTCGTGGCCGAACCTACGACGAGTACATATCGAACCCACCACCATCTTGGCCGTCTTCGTCTCTCCATCCTCTCCTCCATACTTATATACTAAAGCGTCCCCCCCCCCCCCCCCCCCCCCCCCCCCCCCCCCCCCCCCCCTCGATCCTACACTGCTCCTCCATCCTGCTTCATTCTCGTCGACTACCCCTGTACTCTTCCATGACTACTTGACCTTGCCTTGTGTCTCTTCCATAGCATCATCCATCACGTCTCTTCTTCCTTCTCTGTCTCAGACATCAGTCCTCGACCGTCTCTCGCTTCCCCATATACTGCGCCTGCGCTACCACGCTCCACGCACGACAGGAAAAAGAAAGGCAGGACGGACATCTTGTTTTTTTGTCTTGTCTGACCTGACCGTACCGACTCACCCGTGGCCGCTCCAACGCGCTCTCGCTCCGTCGGCCGAGAAGCCGTCACCCTTCCTTCATAAACACATACGCCTTCCACTTCGGCATCTCCTCCACCGCTATCCTCTCCAACATCGACAGCAGACTGTTTCGTGTGGGAGTAGCCTTCGTCGACGCGCCGGCAACTTTCCTTACACCTCTCCCGTATAAGAAAAACGCTCTCTTTCCTCGAACCGTCGTCGGACCATTCGAAATCACTTTCAGCCGTCTCGGAAACCGCAAAGCCTCACCGATCGTGCCCGGCATGGAGCTTCTGGAACTTGTCGAATACGAGCCCACAACTCGTCCTTTCCAGTGCGACTGGGATTCTTGCAACAAGGTAGGCGGGCCACCCGGCCTCGAACGGCATCCGTCCACCTGCCATGCTGACGGCCGGCAGAGCTTCAACCGCAAGTCGGACCTTCAGAGGCACTACAGGATACACACCAATGAACGCCCCTACACCTGCGCGACGCCCGGCTGCGGCAAGAGCTTCATCCAACGCAGCGCTCTGACCGTCCACATTCGAACGCACACAGGCGAGAAACCGCACCAATGCCAGCACATGGGGTGCGGCAAGCGCTTTTCCGACGTCAGTATCCCGTCGCTCCTGTCCCCTCCGACGACGCCGCCCGAGCTGACTGACCGTTCCGCAGTCGTCCAGTCTTGCCCGCCATCGACGAATTCACACGGGGAAGCGCCCGTACAAGTGCGCCCATGATGGCTGTCTCAAGAGGTTCGCACCGTCCTTCGCCCCACGTCCCCCCGACCATGTCTCACGCTCGCGCAGCTTCTGCCGGAAGACGACCATGGTCAAGCATCAGCGGAGATCTCACCAGCGAGGACTTCACCCCAACGAGTTGCTTGACGACTGCACCTCCGACTCGGACACGGGGGAGTCGCCGCCCACGCCGACGCAGTCTACCATGTCCTGGCCGGTGCAGGGCCCCATGATCTCTCACCCTGCCATGACGCACGCCGCCCACGGCATGCACCGAGCCGCCACCTTCGCCCACTTTGGACACCAGATGAACAACTACAACTTGAGCCAGCAGATGCCTCACCGGCACAGCGCCTCCGTCGAGGCGCCGCAAGACTTCCACGCCACCCCGAACCAGAGCCAGCAGCACGGCATGCAGATGCTTCACCGCACCCCCAGCATGCAGCAGCACTACTACGTCATCGAGCAGAGCAACCCTGGCATCGCGACGATGAACACCAGCATGCAACCGGCCTACCACATCCCTCGCCAGCACCTCGAGCGCGCCGCCATCGACATTCCCTACTCGGCCGGAAGCATGACCTCCCTCAGCAGCAGCCCCGCCAGTTTCTCTCCCGCCTCCGGCCAGAGCCCGACGATTGCCGACGGCATGTACACGCACCAGGCACCGCCGGCCCCCTACGCCATGCAGGACGCCTCGCCCGTCGACCAGCAGCATCGCATGGTCCAGTACGCCCAGCAGATGCCCCAGGCCATCGGTCAACCCCAGCCCCCGCCGGTGCAGAGCACGCCGGACCAGTACCAGCCGCCGTCGCAGCCCGAGCCCGAGGCTTGGTACCAGTATCAGTCTCCCGTCGAGGTCGCCACCATCGGCTCCCTTCCTCCCTTTGGCTCCGCCGAGTACGACCTCTTCGCCGGACCCAAGATCGAGTTTGACGATCCGTCGATGCAGCTGCCCAGCAGTAGAATCGAAACCATGTAAATAACCACTTCGACTCTCCCCCGTTCGCCGACTTCCACGGCAAGACGTCGACGTGGGACCGACCGACTACTACCTACCTTCCTCGCACCGACAAGTTGTGGAGACTTATGTATATCCTTTAATTGCTTGCTCGTTTTCTTTTCCATGGTGGGAAACGCCCTTGGGTTCTACAGGACCAAGATGCGTCTCCAACGTCCTTGGGTTGTCGCAGAGGGCCAGGTGGCCCCGGCGATGCTGACTTGCTGCTCCTCACCGCACCCTCGGCGCGTTTAGTCGGTACCGCCCGACTTCACAACGAGACACCGGCTGTCGCTTTCAACACGAATCCTCGACAACGACCCGGTGATTTTGAACATTTTAGCCGCTACATACACGCCAAACTGTACCGTCGGGCCAGTTGTTTCTAAACGTTTTAATTACGATGACCGCCTGCGCCGCGGCTTGATATGCTGTCGGCGGAGCACATGAGCGCGCCATGCGCATGGTGAACCAACCCAGACCATGGCTCGAAGCAGCCGTACGCATTGCGCATGGCCGTGTCATCGGGGGCATGACGGAGTGACCCTGATTTATTTGATGAGCATGGATCGGCAGCATTTGGTGGAGTTGGCGTGAGAGCTGGCAGATTTGACGCTAGATTTACCGAGCGGCGCGGAAATTGATGGGGGCGGAAGCGAAAGAGTGCGCCGCCACATATACACGTATGCTTGGCCGTCATGGCTTTTCTGGGGAACGAACTGTATGAGTAGCAACAAGTCTTTGGCTAGGCACGTTTCGTCTGCTATCGTTGAAGAATTAAACCGCGAGTTTCACGGTCCCATGTGGCAATGGTTGAAGCGGCGCGTCGTCAATGCCGTAGCCGTCCGACCCAAGTGACGGGATGCGTCTCGACCGCGGGTCCTTCACTAGATCGCCCTCGTGCTATTTTAACGACGATGAGACGAGAGATTGTGTCTACGAATGAAACCCTCGCCTCGCTGGCATGGAGCATCGTTGTGCTCGAGAATGAAGTCGTTGCCGACATCGCATTCGCTGTAAACTTCAGCATAATACATGCCTTACGTAATTAGTGGTAATCAAGTACTGCACGGATACAAGTGCGGTAAGTACTCCGTACTGTACGGAGTAAGTGTATCATTAATAATACTGCAGTCAGCTGACCTGGGACGTTTGCTCGTCTCTGTCGTTATTTCAATGGGAGCCGCCTTCCGTTAATAGTGGGGCAAGAATAGGGACAGCGTCTCTTCCCTTCGGTCAGGTGACGTGATGTGTTTTAGCCATGCTCAGAGCAACGGGAGTAGGCTGACTAATGGGAAAGAAAGCCTCTACCTAGCTGGGAGAAAATGCACCATCACAGGCTGAACTCGAACCAGTTGGTGCGTGATCCAGTCAGCGGAAAGCTCATCATCGCCAACCACAGCACTTCATCGATTCCTCGCTGGCGTTCCCTTGCAGCGCCTTGGCACCATGACCGTGACGAGGTAGACGCCCTCAAGACATCCTCTTTTCTTTCCCTCTCACGTCTACACTCCCGCCAGCGGCAACCGACACCCGCCGCCGCCGGTCGCGCTGTTTGGCCGACGCCCTCAACGTCATCAGAAAGCCATCCTCACCCTCTCAACGTTCCGTCTCATTCTGTCCAACCCGCCACCGTTGAAATCGCCTCTCGATATCGTCAACCGGCTTGGTCAGGATGGCACTTCACGGAGCCTTGCGACCCGTACGTTGAGCTCGACATCTGCCCCGCTTCTCCAGTGGCCTTTGAATGGCAACTAACTCAAGTTCAAGAATGTGTCTGCAACGAGAATCCAGAGCGCCGTAGCCAACCTGAACCGCGTCGGTCTGCATGCCGCAATCCCCGTGCTGCGCCGTCCCTGTTTCCAAACCCCGAGATCCTCGCTCGCACTTGCCAGACTCTTGATGCGACCCAGCCTTGATGCATCGGTCACCGGTCGGAGTATAGTTACTGCGTCTTATCTTGGTACCGGTTTGGTCTCCCTCGGCCTTCATCGCAGAGCATTTGGCTCCTCCAGCGGCATCTCGCGAAACCAACTGGCAACCCTCGAGGAGTCGGCAAACAGGAACCCTGGAAATGCCAATTTGCAAAATGCCTTCTACCAGCTTTTGCTGAGGGCGAACATGCCTGGCATCTTGGTCGAACGTTATCAGTCTGGACGGTTTGCGACAAACACGACGACCGAAGAAGCATACAGAAAGGCGCTCGCTGCCCTCAACGCTGGCACCAACATGACCGCTGGCTCGGCTGCGCAGTCCTCTTTCGCGCGCGGAAACTGGTCTGGCAACGAGCAAAACTTCCCCGGTGTCGCCAATGGCGGCAACAACCTGGCTACCAGCTCGATGGGCGGCAAAGGCGAACCCATCCATGTTGTTGTCCAGGAGTCGACACGTTCGCTCATCTTCCGCTGGGTCAAGTTCTTTGCTACCTTCGTCGTGGTCACGTACCTCTGTTTTGCTGCCGTCACCATCCTCATCGAGACGCTGAGCACCTTCAGACGCGGGCCGGGAGCCAAAAATGACTCCGAGGTCAAAGCAGAGAAGCAGACGACTCGCTTTGACGACGTGCACGGTTGTGACGAGGCCAAGGAGGAGCTCCAGGAAGTTGTCGAATTTCTTCGCAACCCCGAAAAGTTTTCGGATCTCGGAGCTAAGCTGCCCAAGGGTGTCCTTCTCGTTGGACCGCCCGGTACGGGAAAGACGCTTCTCGCGAGGGCTGTCGCCGGTGAGGCTGGCGTCCCGTTCTTCTACATGTCTGGTAGCGAATTCGACGAGATCTTCGTTGGAGTTGGCGCGAAGCGTGTCAGAGAGCTATTCGCTGCTGCCAAGGCAAAATCGCCATCCATCATTTTCATCGACGAGTTGGATGCCATCGGTGGAAAGCGAAATCCTCGAGATCAAGCGCACGCGAAGCAGACTCTGAATCAGCTCCTCACGGAGCTGGATGGATTCGATCAGGACACCAAGATCATCATCATGGGCGCCACTAACCTGCCAAAGCTCCTCGACAAGGCGCTCACACGACCAGGAAGATTCGACCGCCACATCAACGTGGAGCTGCCGGATGTCCGTGGCCGCCTCGCCATCTTGAAGCACCACGCGAAGAAGATCAAGTGCGCCCCAGACGTTGACTTGGATGCAATCGCCGCTCGCTCCCCCGGTCGCTCTGGTGCCGAGCTTGAGAATATGCTGAATCTCGCCGCGCTGCGAGCCTCTCGCTCCAGAGCCACCCTCGTGTCCAAGAAAGATCTCGACTGGGCATTTGACAGAATCACCATGGGTGCCGAACGAAAGTCGATGGTCATTACGGAGAAGGAAAAGGAAATGACGGCTTATCACGAGGCTGGCCATGCCCTTGTTCAGCTCTTTGACAAGGAGAGCTCCAGCCAGCTTTACAAGGTTACCATCCTGCCCAAGGGTCCCTCCCTCGGCCACACCGCCCACGTGCCGCAGATGGACAAGTACTCTTACACGGCTGCTGAGTACATGGCGAATATTCGAGTGCTTCTTGGCGGCAAGATGGCCGAGGAACTGCGCTATGGTGACGACAAGGTCACGTCGGGCGTGTCCAACGTAAGTTGAGTCCGCGCCGCTGGTGAACATCAGAATCTGTGCTGACGGCTTGGTAGGATCTGGAAAAGGCCACGGACCTAAGCTTCATGATGGTCACCGTCTTTGGCATGTCGGACGCACTTGGACCCGTCGAGTACGGACGTCGTTACGAGAACCTAAGCTCCGAGACGAGGTCCGTCATCGAGGGCGAGGTCCAGAAGTCAATGAAGAAATCATACGAGGATGTGAGGAAGCTCCTGACGGAGAAGCGAAAGGAGCTTGACCTGCTGGCCGAAGCGCTGGTGCAGTACGAGACGCTCGACAAATCAGAGGTGGAGAAGGTCATTCGAGGCGAGAAGCTGGAGGGCCGTAATATCGTGCCGAGGGGGCCGTTGGTGTTGCCCATCCCGGACGAGGTGCCCCACGCCCCCGGACTAGGTGGCCTGCCTCACCCGCACCCTCCCGAGTCTTCCGCTCCCGAGGCCCCCGTGGAATCTTCGGGCGCAAACAGTTGAGCTGGAGGTGCATCGGGGATACAAACGGGTGCGACGCGGACCCTTGAGCCTGGTTCTCTCATTTAGCAGGTTTGCCGGGGCTTGACAAGGGATACGCAACTGGAGTGCCGCGACCCAAAACCGTCTTGTTTCATGATAGAGGGTGGACACTGATGATGGTGGATGATGCCCAGAACACTCAAGGCTGCGCTTTGGATGGAGATGGAGAGTGTGGTTTGATTCAGCGCTCGTGTGAGAGCAGCGGCTGCCGGGAACTGTCCCGTGTATATTTGAGTAATTTCGTTATATATCCTCACAATGCATTATTCCCTTGGGTCACCTACAATCATTAGTTGCGTTTCGTCTCGCATATCCCTGAGCCGACGACCTCGAGAGCAGCGCATATGTCCAAAAACGACGGGCTATGTGTATGGTGCATCGCTTGAAATCGTTCAGGATGGCCCGCATTCCCTCTCCCGACTAACTTGATGAGTATGCACCAAACGCTCCAACTGCCTTGCCTGTCATGTGCGTGGGAAGGTGTGCGAGCACGGGGGAGTGATTGTCCACCAAGGCTCTGCCGGCGAAGATATATGGCCCAATCTACAAGCTCTCCGCCGGTTCACACACACTCAGATGCCAATCGGCACACGATGCCTGCATGCATCACTGGCTGATAAATTACTTATAGGTACCTCCTAATAGTTCCAGCTCCCCTTCCCCCAAAACTGGCCTGCTCACATGGATAGGAGGTCCTGCAGCTCCAGAACCGCTCCCGCTCCATCCTCTCCAGCTTCCTGAGCCGTGCCTCGCTTTGTGGCATTTCCCATTCGCCGCTTTACAGAACGCATCAGCGCCACTGCCCGCCTTAGGGCCTGGCGATGCCATCGGCGACACTGATCCAATGGCGATGCCAACTTCATGAAAACGCCTCGTTGGCGTTGTGGGTGGGCTCTGTTGCGGTGTTGAGGGGAGTGCCCGTGTCGGCGGTGGCCCGGGACAAGCAAGTTTGCTCATATGTAGGGGAATGTGTTTTCGGCGCGCACCAGTTGAACGCGAGGAAGCGGGCATCTTGACCTCATAGACAGCCGCTGCCACGACCAGGGAGTCTTCTGATGTAGTCCCTGTGGGTAACGTATTCTTAATGCTATCCTGTGCACTTTGCCCCATACCCAACTGCGTTGTGTCTGAAGCATCCGTCAAAGTCCCAATGGTTCCCTTGGCCGAGTACGTCCTCGACTGGCTTTGTGTCGCAGGACCCGTTTCGGTAGCAAAGGCGGAGGCCGAGTGCTGAGACGAGTTCAGAAGCTTCATCCAATGCCGAGGGTCCCCATCATCGAGCGAGCAATGGCTAGAAGCTGTTGCCAGAAACTTCCGCTCCTGAAGCAGAGCAGGAGGTGTTATTGGCGAGATCTCGGAGGTCGTGGACGGAGATGTCGCCGACACCAACGGCGTTGGCGAGTCGGGGACAGTCAGACTGTTTTCGTCTTTCCTGCCGCCATCTACATCGTCCCCCGAGATTCGATAGCGGCGTCGTGTTCGGAAGTGCTTGAGAACAAGAGCAGCAACCACGGCTACACCAACAATGGTCGAAAGGACGACGGCGACGATAACGCCCGTGGAAACTTTGCCACTCGGGGTGTCTGCCCGTGTATGAGATATTGGACGGGAGAGAAGAGTGGTTGACAAGGAAGGATCATGAAAAAAAGATGCCGCCTTGGTGGTTGAGGAACTGTGTGCATCGACATCTGAGCTAACGGTTATCATTTGCCGCCTGGCCAGGCCTTGTTGGCCACCCTCAACAGCTGGTACTCTCAACGTACTGGAGTGGGCTGGTTCGAAAGGTTTCGATACTTTCACAGGCCACCGTATCGTGCAGGACGAGTCTTGCACATTTGAAGGCATGTACTCACAGCTATACGTCGCTTCTGGCGGGCCGGGGTCGACTAGAGAATGATAGCCGATGCTGTATTGCCTTAGAACAGCCAATGCAGATGACAGGGCTGGTGTAGCTTGTACCTTTGGCAATCGCTAACCAGCCAGTTGACATTTGCTTCGAAAGGCACGAGGCGTCAGGTGCTGGACATGGAGCGCGGCCTTTGGTAGACTCACGGTCTTTGCCTCTGCCGGCGAGGTTATTCACTCCGCAAAGCTGCGAGTCGCAGCAATATGTCATCCGAAATGGTCGACCGTCGTTGGTGCGGATGCTGTCTGAGAGCGCCTCGCACACTTGCTGCAATGTCTCATTACCCGGCAACATTGACTCCAGAAGCTGCCGTCGACAGTCCGTTATACAGGCTTGAGGATCTGGAACATTGGTTGCCAGGAAGCCCCAAGCTCGCGGAAGGCACCGGTTCGTTTCCATGACCGAACGTATGCTCAAATTCCAGACCTTCCAGGTGGGCGGAAGATGCAGTTTTCGGGAGGAGAGGGGGATTAATTAGGAGAAAGTGTAAAACGAGACGAGCTTCAGATCAGCTTGTCCCGGCACCCGTTGGTGGCAACGATGAAATTGGATCCCGACGTCGTCGAGCCTTCTTGCTGCATCTCCAAACGGACACCGTTTCGGGCATTCGGAGTTTGAGATTTTCTAGTTGAGGACGGGAAAAGGCAACCCATACCAACGACACTCGGGGATTTGCGATACGTGGTGAGATTCCAATGCAGAGACAATGCATTGACAAGCCACTTATGCGCCGCAGCATGGTTGGTCGGTGACCCATGACGCGCAAGTCAAAGACATGATGTCAGGACGGACGTGGAAGTGATGAGTCCGTTGTGCAATGAAGGGTAGGACCTGGTCGGGAACAAGAGGGGGCGGTGCGTCACACGGCTCCTGCACCGCGCCGTTCCCGACGAGAATAGTTTCGACAAAACCTGAACTCGGACGGAAAGGCTAGATTGACGAGAGGCAGACGCCCGACAGCCCATCATTTGGCAATCAAGGCAATGAATTGAAGCGTTGCCAGGCGTGCCCGACCGTCACTGGCGATGCCGCATCCCTGCACCGAAAACCGCGCGGGATGCAGCAAATGTTATGCACCAAGGCCTGAAATCGAGGTCCCCCTCCCTCCTCATCGGGCGTCCCAGAGGCTGCAGTTTCGACGTCGTCGGCGAATGGGATACACATCGGCATGATATCTTCCGCTGCCACGTCAGATGACGCTTCGATTTCAATCCCACATTCGCATTGATGTCGGCAACTCATGCCATGCGAGTCGGCAGGACGGTCGCTTGCTGTGCAATTGTGGGTAATAAAAATACCTGTCGCGTGGGCTGGTCTCGATGGCAATGGAATGATCGTAGGATGAGCCAGTAAGCAGCATAAGGCATCGAACCTGCCTGATCGGGGATCGCTCCAGGGGCGTTGAATGCTGTGTTGACGGGCACGGTGGATGGCGCTGGACAGAGAATGTCGCCCAGAGAGGATTATCGCCGTAGCATAGGAAGGCAAGGATTACCAGCAGGCCGTCCAATGGACCTCGGACAATGCCGTGCAACTTCAGAAGGGAATCGAGGCCTTTCGTCACCGCCTGACGAACCAAGCCAGCCTGTCCATGAACGTGGCGCCCTGGGTGTAGCAGCCAATGATCCCCAGGCTTTCGCGAAGGCTCCAAGCCACGAGTCGAGCCGAAAGGGAACGTCCGGTTGGGGAGCCGGTCATCACGGGTACTTGGGTGTCGGTACCGTGTTCGCACGTTCCCAATCATCTTCTCCAGACGACGCTGTCGCTCGATACAAAACATTCGGGTGCCTGGCACGTGCAGAACCCACATGAAGAGACATGACAGCTAGGTTGGGGTCGGCCACTGGCGAGGTAATGGAGCACCAGCACCGGTGACAGGACAGGAGGATAGAGAGCCTTCTGGACGCGGTTCAGCGATCCCACTTGGCCGACGAGACGGTAGGATGCACTGTCTGTGACGAACCGGCGTCATTGTTCCGTCCAACAAGGAGAGGGCGAGACATCTCACACTCGATCGGCCGCACTTGTGGAAGGTTTCTCAGACAAAGAACGTCTCGTGGACGATGCAACTCCCACCGTGGTTTCTGGCGAGAGCGTTGCCGGAGCACGAAGACCCATCCTCTCACGCGGAAGGTGAAGATTGGCTGGTCGCATAGGAAGCCGACGACGCGGTCACGCGACGAATCTCGAGCGTGGGCGAAGTACGGGCCACGGCATGAATGAGACCAGGTTCGAGAGTGCGAGGCAGGAGTTCCGGTGACGGCGGGCATGTTGACATTGGGCATAAACGCACGGTAGGTGCACCGAATGCCAAGGTTCTTGCTGGTTGGCGCCTCATGTCCGCTCTCAGCACACAGGTTTCAAGCGGCTGGAGCTGAAAGCGAAGACAAAGATTCCAGGGAGCAACTGGGCAGGGAAGGGTTCCTTCCGACGGTCATAATGCCATGACATCAAGGGTGGGGGTTAGGCCAGATCCGGCAGCGACCCTGCGTGAAGGACGGGATGGGCTCAAGCGCTACCAATGAATGCAGGCGGCGGTGTGACGGTGTCACGTTGGTTGTGCCGCCGTGAGGGTGTGGAGGTGTGACGGGAGGCTGAAAGGCCCGAAATCAGGACGACCGGGAGGGGATGCGGCATCCCGCCCTGCATGGAGGAGGCGTAGATTTTTTTTTCATGGATGCAGGGAAATGGATGCGCAGAGGCGCATGCACGAGACGCATGCAGGCCACAACGACAAGCAGAGCAGGACGGATCTCGGGAGGTGCGAACTCGACATCCGACCAACTGTTCGAACTGGCGGGCGCGGGCGCAATGAACGAGATGACACAAGCGCAACGACCATGGCAGAATACACGTATGTTGTGCATTTTGGCGTTCCAATAAGATGGGTGGAGAAGACGGAGAAAAAGAGGGAGGCGTTTTGTCGCCGTCGTTGGGTTGTGGAGGGCATTCAACGAAGGTGATGGGTGGTCCGTGGTGATGATTCATGGTTCATGATGGATGCTGGATGCTGGATGCTGGACGCTGGATGCTGGACGCTGGATGCTGGATGATGAGTGATGGATGGGTGAGGGAGGAAGGATTCGACATTGGGTTGATGCTGGCGGCAGCTTGCAGCAGAGCGGGAAGCGAGCGAGGCCGAGTTAGCCGTTGGCCCAGTCCGGTTCCTGCATCGGTTGACGTGGGAAGCTGACGGACGAGTAGGTGTACATTTAGTATTTGATGTATTTCCCTACATTGGAGGCCTGGTTGAGAAATACCGCGTGCAACACGGACGGAGGAGGGGGGACACGATGATAAGATGGGAACCTGGTAAGGAGGAGTATCCGACTGCAGGGGTGCACAGTTGCTGAAGTCACAAATGTCGGCCTGAGGTTGGTGGTGTGAATTGTGATGCAACGTTCCTGCCGCGAGGCGAGACTCTTGCCTTTGTCGTGCACGTACAGTACTGCACAGAGTATATACTTATATACTTACACTTGCGTGTGAGAAGTTGCGGCAGGTACGGTGTGTAGTTACTCCGAACCCCCGATCATTAGTAGTGATTTAGGGTGTACACCTACTATTATTATATACTTTACTTATGTGCACAGTATGCTGATACTCCGCACATACCAGTAAGTACGTACATGCAGCAGTACACGCAGTACAAGGTACTACACACACCCAAGTATGTACACTTCATTGCACAAGGCGGTAATGTCACCGGTCTGACCGTATCGTGGTGCACCCAAAGCAAATCTACACCTGCAACAACCTCACCATTCAGCAACGATTCAACCTCTGCTGAACAGCTAACGGCAGCCGACAACCAGGACAGCGATCAATCGAGCGTCCGCGTCCATATACGTCAGTAACTCCTCTCGATTTCTGGGCTTTAGCGAGCGAGAGAGTCAGCCTTTTGACCTCGGTGCTGCTGATGCCTTGAATCCATCCATCCATCCATCCCCTCGTCCCTCCCTCTCTCCGCCCTCCCCTCCACCCTGCCATACCCATCCCTAAAGGCTCATTACATCCATCGGTCTTGACTCTTGATCTTCTCCGCTACCCCACCCTAGCTTCAGCAAGCATAATCGCCCCCGCGCAATCAGCCAGTGTCGTCATGGCGGACAAGGCGCAGCGGCGAATCCAAGCCATCGGCCAACAGCTGCAGTCAGCCTCCCCGAACTCGTCGGGTCTGGCGTCGATAATACAGGTGGCCCCCGGCTCCAGCGCCGCCCGGCTCCAGGGCAAGGTTGCCATCATCACCGGTACAGATACAAGCTCGCCTGCGGAGGAGGTGCCCCTCGTCCCCCTGTCGGGCAGCGCTTAGAGGAGGATTAACGGCTGACCGAGCTGGTTGCGTTTTCCAGGCGCAAACTCGCCCATGGGCATCGGCCGCGCCACGGCCCACCAGTTCGCCGAGAGCGGTGCGAGGGCTCTCTACCTCTGCGACTTGGACGCCACCCACCTTGCCTCTCACAAGCAAGACATGCTCGCCTCCTTTCCAACCGTCGAGATCCACACGCGGCAGCTCGACGCCGCCGATGACGGCCAAGTCCAGGCCGTCGTGGATGATGCCTTGATTCGATACGGCAGGCTCGACGTCTTGTTCGCCAACGCCGGCGTGACGGGGCGGAACGTCGTTTTCGCGGAGCTGAGCGATGACGACTTCATGTCGGTTCTCAGGACAAACACGCTAAGGTAATAGGCTTCCTCCCTCGGCTCGCACCGCCCGGCACGACCTCTGTTGACCGCGGCCTCATGACGAACCCAGCGTCTTCCTCGCCGCAAAGCACGCAGCGCCCGCCATGGCGAGGACGTCGGAGGTGAAGCCGGTTGCTGGCGGCAGCATCATCGCCACGGCCTCTGTTGCAGGGCTCCGCTCCAACGCCGGCTCGACGCCATACTCTGCTTCCAAGGCTGCCGTCATATCCCTTGCCCAGACCATCTCCTACCAGCTCGCGGGGACCGGCGTGCGCATCAACGCCATCTGCCCGGGACTCATCGAGACGGGCATGACGGCACCCGTCTACGCGGCAGCCCGTGCGCGTGGCAGCGAGCGCAAGATTGGCCATCTGAACCCGACTCGTCGCGGCGGTCACGCCGACGAGATTGCCCGTGTCGCCCTTTTCCTTGGCAGCGACGAGAGCAGCTACGTCAACGGCCAAGCATGGGCTGTCGACGGCGGCTTGAGCGCCGGTCATCCGTATGTGCCGGGGAGGCTGGGATAGTGATGCAGACGATCTCAAACCCTCCTCCAGCCCAGCCCGTCATGGAGGCAACCAATGCGTGCGGGTCATGTGCTCGTGCTCGTGCTCGTGGTTTTCATGGCTACTAGTACATTTACGGCCGGTGTACCATCTGCTTCGCTCACCGTGCGATTCGTCGTTAATTGCATGGGAAGCTGTCAGCTTGTCATGTGTATCAAGCCCCATCCGCCGTGCTCTGATTCTCGTTCCTCCACTTCATGTTTTCGGTTTCCGGCCCTGCGTATTCGGTATTTGGCTGCTATATGATTGCATGCTCGCATGTACATGCATTCTTGGGGAGAAACGCACCTCCTTCTGAGCGTTAAATATCGTCATGATTTTCCTTCGTAGATGTAAGTTAGATATAGGCGTACGGTATTCACGAGCCCCGAAGTGCCAGGCCGGCCACGAAATTGTGCGGTCGTCGTCGGCGAGAGCGGGGCATTACCCCACCGTCGGGGGCTGCTCCGCCGTGTCTCGCCGTCGGCCCTGATAGAGGGGGGAGGGGGGAAGGGGGTTGCTGTGGTGCGCTCGGTTTGCCGTGATGATTTCGCCATCGATGCAAAATGAAGGAGAAACCCGGTAGCCGACTCCACGTTGTGATTCCGTCGCTTGTTTGATTCCTTTACCAAATGGGGAGGGAACCCCATTCGGCCCGTTCCGTTCGGCGGCCTCCTTCAGCACGGGCGCGGACCTCCGCACACGGCTCGTCAAGTCGCCGACGGATGATACTCTCTCCTCGTATCAGTTGTCACGTGCCTGCTCCTTGCCGTCGTTTCCATCATGCACGTAGCATCCGAGGGAATTGTGCAATGCGGAGGGAACTGCTAGCCATCATCTCCGCAGAGCGGGCGAGCGGCGGAGCAAACCATCGGGAATCCCGCAATGACGCGGCAAGGGTAGCTTGATCGGCTGATGTGGGCGAAGGGCTTACCGAATTCCACTGCCAACATTTTGGAGCCCGAGATCCTTTTGTTGTGCCTGCTCACCAGCAGGAAATACAAGCACAATACTTCGTATACGAGCACGTAATACTCCGTTCATCCGGACCTTCATGTACATGTGCCATTCCCGTACGGAGAACGGCGTATTGATGCACATGCCAACATTTCCGCCGTGGAGCTGCCAAGCGTGTCGGGCACGGCCGGTTGGACGACCAATCTCCGCTGACACTCCCTTCTGGGATCGAAAATCCGATGGCCCTCATGATTCATGTCTCAAGGATGCCGGCAGGAGGGCTGGTGTCGGGTATCGACCTCGCAGGTTCGGAATTCATGCTTCGGAATCCATGCCGATGACCAAGCGTATTCCGAGACGAAAATCGTTCTGATCAGCACGTCATGCTTGGCGGTGCAACATCATCGGCATGATTGCGGCAGTTCCGGTGTGATTCTCACTCATGCAAGTACGGCCTGATCTCAAACCTTCTTGGGAGGGAGAGAACCCATGTTGTTGTATGGAGCACTCCATACTTTAGTTGGGCATTTCGTTTTTCCAGAGTTGAGTTCTATGAAGTTTCCGCAACACCGTTTATACGTAGTTGAAATAGATTCTGTATCCTGCATCAGGCAGGGTAAAGATCCGTTCGACCTGCAGCGAGAAGTACTCCTAGACATCATACCGACACGAAGAAAATCGTAATCCTGTCCGCCTTACTGATGAGATGATACAGTTTTAATCCGCCATGACCTGCAACCGTGGATGCTAGCCGACGTATCATGCACGTAGCGTAGCAATACCTGAGCAGGGGTTCGCTGGTGTCGATTGATTTGCTCCGTGTACCCGCACGCTTGCATGCCTCGAGCCTCGTCATGCTGCGGCAGCTTAGCACCCGTGAGTCCTCGTTGGCTGTATTTGTCCATGGCGTGAAAGGGGATTCTGAATGAATCTAGGTGTAGTTGGCCGTTCCGAGAGTCAACTCGGCCTGGCGAGTAAGTCAATGGCTGTTCGCAGTTTTGCATAAAAGTGAACCGCATCCGCGATGACATCGCGAAAGTTTCAACGTCGAGCACGCGCTAGTTAGGTGCACTCGTCAACCACGAAACGGGCGAGCGACTGTAAAACGAATCAAGGCAGGCATCGTACCTTGCACGGCTGTCACCATGGCCAAGTTATCCACCCTCATGGCGATCCTCGCCCTCTCCGTCGCCACCCATGGCCACCCCAGCACCGAGGAGGCTGAGCAGGCGTACTTTGAGTCTAGACGACAGGTTGTCGCCAACACGAAGCACAATCTCGAGAAGTGCATCAACTCCCCGGCCTCGCGGGCATTGAGGAACCGTGCCGTTGCTCGCCGCGCCGCCAGGGCAACCGAGCTCCGGCAACGGTTCGGAATCAAGACGGGTATGATGCCAAACTCCGATGCCCATCCTATTCCGTGCCGCCGTTGACATGCATGGAAGCCGCCGCGGCACACGTGCGTCGCGACAGTGCTTCGCTGGAGAAATGGGCTTCCATCTCGCACGACTACACGGCATCAGGCTTTGATCTGAACACGCCGACGGATGTCATCTTCGCCTCCAACACCACCTGCGCCCTTGTTCCGGAGACCATCATCGGGCCTTACTTTGTCGACGGCGAGCTGCTCAGGACCGACATTACCGACGGCGAGCCTGGGGTCCGAACCCATGTCGATTTCCAGTTCATCAACATCAAAACCTGCGAGCCCGTGCCCGAGCTCGTCATCGACGTCTGGCAGGCCAACTCGACCGGTGTCTACTCGGGCGTCTCGGCCCCGTCGCAAGGCGGCTTGAAGACCAACTTTGGCCGCGGCATCCAGGTATCGAACAGCGACGGTGTCGTCGAGTTTGACACAATCTTTCCCGGTCACTATGTCGGCCGCACCAACCACATCCACGTCATGTCGACGGATCAGGCGAATCTCCTGCTCAACGGAACCTTTGAAGGTGGCACCGTCCGCCACATTGGCCAGACGTACTTTGACCAATCCCTCATCGCCGCTGTCGAGGCGGTCGAGCCGTACGTTCGGAACAAGCAGAACGTCACGAGCAACCTCCAAGACAAGTACACGGGCGATCAGGCGACGCCCGAGTACGACCCCTTCTTCAAGCACGTCTACCTCGGCGACTCGGTCGACGACGGCATCCTCGTGTGGCTCACGATTGGTCTGGATCTCGACGCAAACTACAACAAGAATCGCACTCCAGCCGCGCACTGGCATCCCGGCGGCGGCACCGACAAGCGCAACGGCACCGGCACCTTGTCGAGCGAACTGTGAAGCCCGAGCCGGGGAAGACGGGCGGTGATGAGCTAGCGGTTAGCGACCATGGCAATCTTGCCGGGTTGTTATGGATCAACTTGGGCGAAACCGCTGGCCATGCTGGCCTGGCAAATCTTGAACAGCATCTTTTCTTTCCACGAATCGTAGTCTGCCCGTCGTGCGTCGCTCAAAAAGTCGTATTTTTCCTGAAGCATCGAGTCTGCACGGCGTGCCGAGGCGGAGCCGGAGAGGTCCTCGACCGGCTCGTCTGGATATTCGACTTCGCGCGTCGAGCTGACGATGTCGTCGATGCTCTTGTACCAGTCACCGGCAAGCCAATCGGTACCATTGATGTGTGCCACCGCCGCATCAAACTCTCGCGTCTTGACATCTTTCCAGCCATCCCAGACGTCGACGTTCGTTGAACCGTTCCGGATGACGTCGCCGCGCGCTCGAGTCAGGCAGCTGATGATTTCTTTGCGCATGGGGACGTAGCTCTCGCGATCGATGGCCCCGCCAGATGTGACAGCTCTGACTCGCATCATGACGAATAAGTAGATGGTGGCTACCAGCTCAACGATATGTTTGCAGACCCACACATCCTCCGTTCGTTGTCCGCCCGGGGCCACGATGGACTCGATGCCCGCCAATACGGTCGGTGCAAGCTTCCTGTTTCCCGTTTCTGTGCAGAGGTACCGGACCACAGGTTGGATCCAGGCGTGCAGCCCAAGGGCGGTGGTTGCCTTGATCGGCGTTGCCTGGCTTGCCTTTGACGTCCGAAACTGGGACAGGCTGGTCTCCTTGCTCGGCGTGCACCTCGAGGGAAGTTGTCGTGCACTCGACGCCGGCGACTCGGCGATGTCTTGCCTCGATGACCTAGGTGTTCGTATCCGACTGGATCGAGGCGTGGTCGAGCTGTTGGGCAAGATGTTGTCCAGGTGCGTGTACAGTCGTTTGTAGATACGTGGAGGGACCGGAGGCCGTGGCTCGATCGGCGGCAGGTTCAGACTGATCTTCAGCCTACAAGCTGTCGTCAGCGTTCCGATCAAGGAGCTGAGCCACTTTGAAGGTATGGAGAAGGAAGAACATACCGATCGCAGGCAATGTTGGCGCAAGCGTAGTGACGAGCGACCTCCTCCTCGGCCTTGAGCGTGCTGGCTCTATGCCTCGACTGGGCGAGCAATGAGCCAGTTAGCTCGACGAGTGATGTCGGCAGCTCGGGGCCATGTGCTGGCATCAGAGAGAGGAGCGCAAGCTCTATTTGTTTGCTCATTTTGGTCTTTCGGGCGAGAATGAACGCAAAAGGCAATGTGCCGAGCCCAGTGATGATCCAACCGACAAGGATTTGGGCCTGAGGCTGATAGGATTGCCAAAGGCAGAACGCACCACCTCGTCTCTCTAGAATCCTAAATTTCTTCTAGGCATCTGAGATGGTCGTCGTCTCGAAATTCGAATGTGCCTATGCGACTTTTGCGGGAAAAATTGCCTGGTTGGAGCTTGCAAGATGCTGTCGTGCGCTGGGGAAGAAACGAGAAGCAAGTGCCAGCGAACTACCTACTTAGTACTTAGAGACAAAGCAAGCATTAAACAAGTAATACTATGCGTGTATTATTACAGGTAGAGCGGGTGCACCACTGCTGTGGAGTACCAGTTCAGGTAAGTGTGTTCCGAACGTACCTTGTAAGTAAGTACCTAGTACATGCGTTCTTCTGTACTTTTTAAGGCACGGAGTACTCGTAGCGCAGTGCTAATATGTACGGAGTAGTTGCAAGTACTGTAACTGTAAGTACACGGTACGTACGGAGTACGGAGTAACTGAAAGGTAAGTACGGAGTACGAAGTACGGAGTAATACTGTGTGCATGGACTCCGTACAAGTACTGTACAATAATCTAATTAGGTAATGAGATGGTACCCCAAACCGTCCCCTATCGATAAGTACCCGCTACGCAGTCAGTCCGCATGCACTATACTTACTTATGCTCCGTTCGATCCTCCGACTCGACACGTCCCCCTTCCCAACCATCGTGAAGCTAGCTAGCCGTTGGAAGCGGAGATAATACCACCGCCACGCCATAATGCGAACAAACCTCCATCGCACCCTCGCCCTCGCCCTCGCCCTCGCGGGCGCCGCGCTCGGCCACGACTCCCAAAAGCCCGTGGTGGACAAGAATGCCACCTGGATGGAGAAACACATGGCGGGTGCGTCCTCCTTCTGCCCCCCCCTCTGGTGCCCCCTTTTTCTCCCTCGTCCAACTCGCATTCCCAATCCTCTCCATTTCCTCTCCATTTCCCCGAACCTCATCCGGCTGACCGTTGCTTCTTCCTTTCCGTGCAGAGGAGCATCACATTAGCAGTTGGGATGCCAACTCCTTCTTCTCTCTCCACGACTACAACGCCGACGGCGTCTGGCAGCAGGACGAGCTCCGGCGTACCTACGGACTCATGGACCCCACCAACAAGGACGTCTCCTTGGAGCGAAGAGATCAGATCGTGAAGGAGCTCATGGAGCTGCTCGATACAAACCACGACGGCTCCGTCTCGCGCGCCGAGTGGGATGAGTTCATCGCTCAGGGCAAGACGCTGCCCGACATGGGTACCGGGCCCGGCCACCACGGTGACGACGAGTTCGAGTATGAGCTGCATCACTGGGAAAAGTACCACGACGACGACACCAAGCTCGAGGACTTGACCCACCCCGAGGATATCGCGCACTTTAAACATCACGAGGAGCTCGAGCGGGCAGAACAGGCGCAGGACGCCATGGACCTCAAGACCATCATCGAGAATAACATCCCCGCCAAGTTCCAGCGCCAAGGTTGAAGCGAGTTGAACGGCACCGGTTGGTTGCTTTGGATAGGCCGTCACGATGTAACGACAACGGGGTAGGGGTCGGTGGGATGCTAGTCGGCGGCAGTGCTGCGCCGTGTATAATTGCCATGTGAAGAGTTGGCCGTGTTGAAATATAGACATGTTCAAACGCGGACGTCGAAGACGCAGTGCCAGACGCCTGGCGCGAATGTCTTGACGAGCTCGACATGCTCGACGACTGGCTCCTTGCCCCGCTCCTCTGCCGTGCTCCAGTCCTCGAACCTGCGCTGAATGGACCGTCTCCTGGCCTCGGTATCGTTGACGCCGACATTCTCGTGCAGATGAAGCCTCGATTCCGAGCTCAGCCGAGTCATCTGCCAGGCCGCCTCCCACGTCGGCTCGCTCGTCGGGAGGTAACCGCAGTTGACGTGCCGAATCTCCTGTGCACTTCCTGCCTCCTGCAGCTCACGGATCCGCTCCCACGCTCTCTCGTTGCTCTCCAAGAAGACAATGATCTGCTCGTCGCCAGACGTCAGCGCCCGCGTCGGCAACTCGAGCTCGCCCCCTTGGACCACCCGGACCGTCCATCGATTCGCCCGCGCCCCTCTCTGCAGGCCCTCGACGCTCCAGGGGTTCACTTCCCAGCACAAGACCCTCAGGCCGAGGGAGGCGTAGCAAAAGACAAAGTACCCGATGCCAGCGTACAGGTCCACGGCCCAAACGTGTTCCTCCGTCGACCGTCCCTGTCGCTTTTTCGCGCCGGGGAACTCGAGCAATCGGGCTTTTTCCTTGACATTTCCGCGGCTGAACATTGTCCAGCGCGGAGCCCAGGTTTGGTGTATTCCATTCTGCTTTGTCGACACCCACAGCGCATTCGAATAGTCATTTTGCGACGGGGCTTCGACGCCGGTCAACGCTGGACCGAAGTTACCGAAGAGCATGCGCAGGCCGCTTGGACTGCGACGAAAATTTTCGACACCGTCTCCCTCGGCGACGAGGAGAGGTATTCCCTCATTGACCGCGAGGTTCGTCAACGCAGCCTTGGCACTCTTCGACAGACACTCCAGGACGAGCTCCCACAAGGTGGCAACAGTCTGCGGCTCACGGCGCGCAAGCTCCGACGTCCAGGTGGGGCCTGCGAAGCTTCCAGCAGGGAGCAGGGCCATGGGCTCGTAGATTGTGAAGCGCTTGGGAGTGCTGTCGAGAAGATCTGCCTGCCATGATGACGACCCAGGTGCGTCGGTGTCGTGGCCGTCGACGGAGGCGAGCCATCGCTCCACCGCAGCTTGAATTGGATTGGCCACGCGGCGTCGCGGCCTGGGCATCTTCTCGATCATGGCCGGCGTCGAGCGCAAATTGCTCTCCAACTTACGCCATCAGGTCTTCGCTCATACTGTAGTTCAAGCAGCGTAGGAGGTAATTATGATGAAATATTTTTGCGCTTTCTTGGCTGGTTGGCTATTTCGACACATGCTTCATGTGGGGCCCGCCAATGGTTGAGCTCGACTCGCATCACCGAGCACAAGTGCCGTGGCAAACGTGCAATGGCAAATGTGCCATGGCAAGCGTGCAATGAATACTCTGTAAATAATTATACGTACATGTAGACTGATTCAGATGTCGTGCCCCGAGGGACACCGACATGTTGAAGCACCCTATCCAACCAACCATCATGCTGTTTGTCATTCGTTCTCTCAAGTCATGGATATCTCAACCGTATGCTAGTATACATCTAGAGCCCAAAACCGGCAAGTATATTTCGTCCATCGTTACAAAAAGTAGTCGCTCGGCCCTCTTCTGCTCGCTGGTACGTGACGCTGGTCATCAGGCACGGCCGAGAAAATGCTGAACTTGGGGTTCAGGTCCTTGTCGACAGACATGATGGAGGCGACGTTGCCGCATCGGTAGCAGTAGTTGGGCGCCGACCATACCGTCACCACCGAGTTCTCCGCAAAGTGATACTGGAGAGGAAGGGTCAGCGGCGCGGGAGGTGCGTGCGATGCGAAAATGGCTCTCACCTTGTAGCCTTCGTTGACGAGCTGGTGAGCTCGCGCGATCAGTTTCAAGCCGTTGACATGGTTGAACTCGGTCGCCACCTTGTCGCCAAACAACCAACCGGCACCACGAGGGCTGATGGCCCACGTTTCGACATCCTCGGGGTCTGACCATACGAGATCACAGAAAGCACCTTCGTGGGGGATTTCCTGCGCGCGCGCCACCACCCGGAT
Source organism: Drechmeria coniospora (assembly GCF_001625195.1). Classification (NCBI taxonomy): domain Eukaryota; kingdom Fungi; phylum Ascomycota; class Sordariomycetes; order Hypocreales; family Ophiocordycipitaceae; genus Drechmeria; species Drechmeria coniospora. The sequence goes on along the minus strand of NC_054389.1, from coordinate 8,963,541 downwards.
CTGATCGATTGTCCTGATCTCGGGACTGAGGCCGCCGTGGACGCAGAGGACCTCCCCATCGACAATGGCGGCAAGGACGAGAAAGTCAAAGACCTGGCAGCAGGCCTTCCACACAGACGCGTTGCCGTATTTTTGTTGGCATTCCTCGTAGAAGCCGTACACTTGTGTGATTTGGCGGGACTCGTGGTTGCCCCGAACGAGCACGATGCGGTCCGGGTATCTGCGAAGAATCGTCAGCCGGGAAGGGTTCGGACAGGACGGGCCCATGGATCTGTGCCATGTGCCTGCATGCACACCCATGCACAAATTCAAACAAGAGGGAGGGCGTGCATAGCAATGTGTAGGTAGTTGGGTAGGTCGGTGGGTGGCAGCGCGTACTTGGCCTTGAGGCACATGAGGAGAGTAAAGGTCTCGAGACTAAAGTAGCCTCGGTCGACAAAGTCTCCAAGAAAGATGAACCTGTTCTCGGCGCTCTGGGAAGACGCCGTCGAGTTGGCTCCGGATAGGTCGGCGGAAATGGCATCCTGCCCGCCATCTTGCTCGCCATCATTTTCGCCATCTTGTTCGACGTCAGCACCAGCAGCGCCAGCGGCACCCATCGGCGACCGCAGCTTCTTCCGGAGCTTGGGGTTCGTAATCTCCGTCGGCGGCTCGATGTCCTCTGACGTGATGACCGTCGTCGTCGTCCGGGGAGACTGGATGTTGTTCTCGCCCGGCATGCCGCCGGCTACCCGGAAGAGCTCGAGCAGGTCGTAGAACTGGCCGTGTATGTCGCCGCAGATGGTGACGGGTGTGCACACCGGTTGAATATTCGACTCTGCACTGGTCAGCCGCGGGGCACGGGAAACGGGAGGCGGTAGGCGGGAGGGCCCTGGGTGTTTTTGGGACGAACCCTCCATCAAGATCTCCTTGACCTTTTCGCACAACTCCTTCATGGCCCGCTCGGGTAGGTAGTGGCACTGCTTCGCCTCATCCAACCATTCGTCCAGCCCAGCATTGGGACCGAGCTTTGCAGGACCAGGCCGAGGGACGTTGGACGTCGACGCCATCTTCGAGATTCGGGTGGGCGGCACCAAGGGTGGAGGGGATTCAGGCGCCCCGAGGAGGGGAGAGCGAGATGCAGGACGTTTCTGGGCGTATCGGAGCGCTTCGACTTTCTGGGTTCAGTTTACGTAGACCCTTGCTTGGTGCGATGCGGTGTTGGCAACTGGGGTTGGTATTGATAATCGATCGTGGGCATTCGTCAGGCGTCGTCGGATCTTCTTCGGGGGGGGGAATACGGCAGCATCACCGCTTGGACGTGGCAATTCTGTGGATTCTGGGAAAACAAATGACGAAAGGCCTGCTCGAGTTGGACGTGACTAGACGTCGTGCCCTACCTGCGACGACAGGGTTCGAATGCGAATCGCTGCTGTCGGCTGCTGGTCAAACGGCTGCCATACAGGCAAGCGAGTACTGTATATGTACGGCTACGAGGTACACTTGCGTTCCGTGCCAGGTCATGCTGCGGTACTGCGTGCTTGCCTAGGTTGCCCAATGGTGCCACGTGACCGGTAGCAGTCGACCAAGAATCGGGGGTTCTCCAGACAGTTGATCGTGCGCAAACACCTCCTGTATTTACCAACTAGTGCAGCACAGGTAGCAGTACCAACAGTTGACGGCTTGTGGCACTGACGAATTCTTGGTGGGGCATTTTGTCCAGCGTCACTTCACCTTGGAACCAAAGCTGGATCCTCAGCCAACGCATCTCACGCAGACGCTTCACCAATGCAAGCATCCCGGCTCCTCCAGCTCGAAATTGCGCCCTCGGCCAGAGTAGTAAACGGCCTGCGCAATGTCTACCCCGCAAGTCCTATCCCGTAGGGCAAACGGGACCACTTCGACGTCCACGGAGCCCGCGAGCCGAGTGAGCCAAATCTTCCCCCCTACCCTCCCCTCCCCTCCCCTCCCTCCCCTCCTCGTCGGCGTCGGCGTCGGAGGTGGCCATGACGGTCACGGCAATCTGCGTCCCTCATGTTCTGACCCTAGGCAGGAGAAGTCGGCCGGCAGTGCGATCAAATCGAGATCCGCCAAGAGCAAAGGCCCTGCCGACCGCAGCGGTGAGACCAAGGTACGCTCCTCCTCCCACCGCCCACCTGCATGCTTGCGGCGGCATTCCCTAACCACTCCCGCAGACGGCAAATGAAGGCGAAAGCACGAGACGAGCAAGACCCAGGGTCCACGATACGGGAGAGAAGCTCATCGTCAGACGGCTCCCGCCCGGCATGACCGAGGCCGAATTTGTCTCCATCCTCGGCGTCGACTGGCAGCTGAGCAAGGGAAAGGTAGACTGGTTCAGCTACTGCCCGGGCAAGGTTTCCTCCGAGTAAGTCTTGTTCGGACGTGAGTGAATGGTTGGGCTAAGATGGCGCACCAGTCCGTCGAAGCCGTCGCGGCCAAGCCGTGCCTACCTTCATCTCATTCAAAAAGACGACATCTTGGCCCTCAGCCAGGTGGTGCGGACTGCGACCTGGGAAGATGCCAACTCGACCTTTAACAACCCCTCGCTCATTGGCCCGCCCACGCTCGAGTTCTCGCCCTACAAAAAGATCCCCGGGAGCAAGAAGCGGGTCGACGCTCGACAGGGCACCATCGACCAAGACCAAGAATTCATGGCCTTTCTCGAGGCTCTCGCCAATCCGATTCCGCTCAGGGCCAGCATAGATATTGAAGAGGCCGATCAAGCGAAGGAGGAGACCAAGGTCACGACGACGCCGCTCGTCGAATACCTCAAGGAGAAGAAGGCCAAGGGCAAGGATGGATCGGGAAGGAACGCACGATCGGGCGCCAAGAGCAAAAAGGACGACGAGGCTGCCAAGAGAAAATCGAGGGAGGCGAAATCGGACAAGGCAGAGAAGGCTTCTCATGAGACTGTCAAGATCCTATCCAAGAAGGCGGCCACGGTGCAGGCGACGCAAGCGTCCAAGAATGGCGCGGGCCAAAACGCGGCAAACAACGCCGCCGGCGCACCGAAAAGCCGCCGAGCGGGCATCGCGGCGGCGGCCAGAATACTCCAACGAGACCTCGGCCTCAGCCCCGGCAGTGCTCATCGGCGAGCGAGGCACGATGCCGTCAAGACAGAGGCCGACACGGCTGCGTCGCCGGGCAAAGAGGGAGCCGTCGTGACCGAACCCGCGCCGGCGACGGATGCTGCCCCCACTGCTTCTCACCGACCAAAGTCCGGGCAGGAGAATCCCCTGGCGGCAAAATCTCAGCCCGGTCGCAAGGCTCGTGGGGGCAAGGGTGGGGAGAAGAGCAAGGCGACGGAAGCGACGGTGGCGGCTCCGGCCCCGACTCCCATCCTGCTCAAGAAGAGAGGCGACGCCGAAGCGGCCGGAGCTCCCGGGTCGAACGCGGAGTCGCGGTCAGCGCATGCACCCAACGGGAAGGCCACGACGGCCATTTCGACAAACAGCAGGGAGGGTGGCTCCAAACCCTCGACGTCGAACAGGAAGGCATCGGCGCCAGTGTCCTCGGGCGCCACTCGGGCCTTTGTCAAGAACGCCAACGCTGCTCAAGGCGTGACCGAGGCCACCCTGAGACAGGCGCTGGAAGCGTTTGGTCCCGTCAGCACGGTAGAGGTGGACAAGCGCAAGGGCTTTGCGTATGCCGAGTTCACCGAGCATCGTGCTCTCGTCAAGGCGATCAGCAGCAACCCGGTTCAAGTGGCGCAGACATCGGTTCTAGTCTTGGAGCGCAAGGACAAGAAACCGGTCGCCGCTGCGGGCGGAGCGGCAGGGACGACAACTTCGGACAAGGCTCCCAGTCGCGGTCGACGAGGCAGGGGCGGCGGAAACAAGGCTACTGGACAGTCCACACCCACCGCCGCCGCCGCCGCCGCCGCGAACTCGAGTACAGGGGGCTGATGCTGGAAGGGGGCCTCGAGCCCAGTGACGAAACAAAATTTCTGTCTAGCAGGTCATGGGCCATTGCTGGTCTCGGTGCGGATCCTGATCGAGCACGAGGTCGGCGACTATGCATGCGACGGGCTACGGTACGCAGGATGCGAGGCTGCTCAGCCGATCGAAAGCAGTACTCGGGTACGGCACGCACGCCGTTGCGACCCCATGCTCCAACGACGCGGCATGAAAGCTCAGGACCGGCCGAGACTGCGTGGGTAAAAGGACTGCGCCGGTCGCCGCTGCTACCAAGTGCATTGTCTGTCTAGGCACCTCGGCTCCAGCTTCGGTGCATCGCGCAGCATGGGTTGGATGCGGCCCAAGCAGAGAAAAAAGGGCGGCTTAGTGTTTTTTTCAGCAGCGTATGGATATCGCATGTACCGTGCTCTCGCACCAATGCTCGATGGGAGAAGGGCAGAGGCGTGTTTGCGGTCATGATGGCCCATCAACAAATCATTTGCCGCTTGCTCCGCGTCTGAAGTTGAAATCATGAACAGGGTTCCATGGCTATATGTGGCTGTGCGAGCGCAGGGATGGATTTTGCTGGCCGAAGAACAAGCCATGCAGTCCAGCAGGGAAGTAAATGAGGCAAGTAGATGCTTGTCCGGCACAGCGGTGGTTTTGGCTCGTCGTGTTGGTTGGTGATGGTTTGATTGCTGCCTAAAATGCCCCGAGTCGGGGTCGCCATGACGGGCTCCGTGCTCGGCCACATGCGGTGTGCGGTAGGGTAGGCCGCGTCCCTCCGTTCCCCTCAACCAAGGGTCGCTATCCCTTCTGCCTACTACTTCCCTACGAAATGCCCCCAAGGCTCGTATCGGTTCTGTCTCTTCAGGTTTGGAGGTTTTTAATGGGCCGAGGGCAACGCATGCGAGGGGAGGGTTGCTATCGTGGTTGTTTCCAGAACGCGATACCGAGACAGACACCTGGACGGAGGAACAGGCATTAAATGCAGTACGTGGATAATAATAGCGAGCGTGCCAAAACTAGTAGAGCTAAGTGCCTAGTACTTGTCGGTACAAGGGGTGCCTAGGGAGAGATTGGTACACTGGAATGGACGCTGCATGTGGTCGTACAGTGCACCTTTGCTGACCTACAGGTACAGTATTAGTACCCACGACCTCGACAGTAACATGGTACATGTACTGTAGCTATACGCCCACGCAGGCCCAAACCACAACACCGCTTCACCACCACCAGTCAACCCGGCAAAGTCAACCGTCTGCAAGCATGCCCACGCGTGCTCGCGCAGTGACCCAATTCCGCATGCTAGCAATTTGCATTGCGACAGACGCGGATGAAGATTTCAATCTTCATTGTGATTTTTGATTCAACCATAGGCCACCCGTCCTCCGTTCCGGTCGCAAATGACCCCAAGGACAGCTGACCCTCCTCAAGATGCACAGCAGACCTTTAAGGGCCGTCATCCCATCACCCAAGTCCAGGTGCCTGAATGCCTACCCTGCCGAGTACTCACAGAGAAATCATCGGTTGAAAAGCGAACAGCTCGTACCGGACGGACAAGATGCAACGGAACCGGCAACGGGAACGGGCCTCTGAAAGATGCAACTTTATTCAGCATCGTTCCACAACCTGCGCATGCACAATATCTATCAAGGGTTCACGTCGCAGAATATTCCATTCGCCGCGTCGGCAATGGCATCGTCGCACTGACAAGCCGCGTGGCGCATGCATCGCCATGATCCCTTGCCATCGTTACCTGACTTGGTCGCATTCCCTGACTGCTTCCCGCCGGTCAGCAGAGAACTGTTTTCCCGGCTCTGGTTTGGTTTCAACCCACAGGCGATGGCCTGGTCGTCGCATCATGCCCTGCCGTCGGCGCCGCAAAGGACAGGGACCGAGAGCCAGCTGGTGCGGCGAGGGACCAAGAGCCAGCTGGTGCGGCCTGGCGACGGACTCGGTTCGGGATGGCGTCGGAAGCATCCGCGCTCAGATGATGCCCCGTCGCCTCAAGATTTCTTCGTATGCCCTCATCTTCTGCGTCCTGATTTCCAGCAAGCCGCATATGTCGTCGTGGCGTTGTCTCGTGTCCTCGTACTTGCGCTTCCAGAACCTGCACCGGTCTTTCCAGTACTCCACGTCCCTCAGCAGATCCGAGAGGCGACGGCCGCATCCTGCCTCGAGCTGCCTCGTGAGGCACTTTATCTTGTCCCTCAGCTCTTCGTTCTCCTTGGCGAGATGGCACTTTTCCCGCTCGAGCTCTTCCATCATCTTCCGCAGCCTCTCCAGCTCGCGGCAGTGCTTGGCCGAGCCGTCGGTCGACTTCTCGATGGTCTGGCGCAGGGCTTCGTTGTCGGCGACGAGGGCGTTGACTTGACCCTGGAGCTGAGGCACGACAATGTGACAGAGGTGGTGGGCTTCCGCTTGGGCTGTAGACAGGCTCGCCTTCAAGGCGGCGATGTCGGCGAGAAGGCTCTTGTTGGCGTCTTCGAGGCTGCCCTTGCGCTCGATGAGTCGATTCCACTCTTCACGGTCGACCTCGATGACGTCATGATCGGGATGGAGGCGCCAGCGGCGGTGGTGGTGGTGGTGGTGATGATGATGGCCGTGAGAGTGAGAACGCTTGATGGGTATGTATTGCGGCTTGCCCGATGGGCCTGATTCGTAGTACCACCGGCTCGACATCATGTACGCTTCGGGAAGCACCACCCGAGGCAGAGGTTGGCTGTAGTATTGCGTCCCTCCTTTGGCCGTCCGTTTCAGCTTCGGCGAAGAGGCGGCGCGAGACCTGTGCTTGATCTTGACGAACCAGGGGGAAAAGGCAGGGTCCTGGAGCAGGATGGTTGTCGACGGCATAAAGAAGCGAATCATGGATCCGGAGGAAAGGGGAAGATAGAAATAGATGTGTAGATGTTTCCATCAGCGCCGGATGAGAGCGGTTCGTGATCGAGCGCACCGGTGACAGGTTGGATGTCTCTGGATGCAGACACGAGGGGTACGATGAGCACGCGAGGGGCATCCAGCTGATGGAAGGCAAGGGATCTTAACGCGGGTCAACGAGGGTCATGAAGGGTCACGTCGAAGCGTCAAGAGCGAAGACATGGTCACTTATAACAGCCAGACTACCCCGGCAGGTTGCCTCGTCCAGGTCGAGGACTGTCAACGTCGTCGGGAGAAAGGTCTGCGCTTGGCGGCCACGAGCACGGTGATGGGAAGATGGCCTAGGACGCAAGTTGAATGGCACGACCGAGAGCGGTTGCAGGAACAGGCCGAGTCGTATCCTGTGGCTGGGTTCGAGAAGGACCCTCTCCGGTAGCCGGGGGGGGGAGGGGGGGTTGGCAGGCGAAGGAGAATGTACGGGTATGTGTACGAGACTGTACCACTACTGGTACCGCCCTGTGTACTGGTAGGTGTGCCAACATGTGTAGCGAAATGTGCACCGATATGTGTACCGATATGTGTAGCGTTGCGTGGCGATATGTGTACCGATATGCGTAGGGATCAGTAGAGGTACGGGTACGGATAGGTAGTCGATGGTGCTGTCGCGGAACCGCCCAATGGCCAAGGCGACGTGACAGGCGCATCGCTCCAGGCAGCCATCTCATGGTACGCCGACCGAGGCAAGGCTGCTTTCGTCAAGAGACGAGAGACGGCAGGCCTTGACGAGGCTGAATATCGTGTGCTTCCCCCCCCCCCCCCCCTTTCAGTTTCGAGGTCATGGCCAACTTGGCATCGGTGCCACGCGCCGACTTGAGGGGGCAGCTGCTCGACGAAACACCTGTTTGTGAGGAGAAAATCTGCTGCAAGTTCGGCGACGATTTAACGCCGTCTCGGCGAGCCGCTCATGGGGCAGATGAGGTTTCATGCCATCGGGCCGCGTCGTCGGCAAACGAGTGCTTCCATCGGAATGGGAGGTCGGCAGGGGCGTCGCGAGGGGCCGATGTGGGAGGCCAACACGGATGAGAAGAATGCAGCCCCGGGCGGAAAGGCCGGTTGCTCGGTGGGAAAGAATCGCGTGTGGTGACGGCGGAGTGTGAGGAGGACCAGCTGGCCGCGGTCGTGCATGCGGACGGGGTGGAGGGTGATGGAAGGTCGAGGAAGGTGTCCAGACGACGAGGTCACTTGACGATTCGGTGGCGGTGACGTGCCCGTAGCCGCTCACGGTAGCAAGCCAGGGCCTGCACTGTGCTGACTGGAGGGGCGTCGAGGTCGCGACTCGGGCCAACACGGCTGACGAGTGACTCGCGGACTACTGTGCGAACTTGGCCTCGTCACCTGCGGCCGCCGTCTTGCCCTCCTTTCAGCGTCCACGCAGACGCCGAGACTGGCGAGGCCATGGGACGGGCAGCGTCAAATGCTCATGCTCTGTCGGAAAGAGTAGAGCTCCCCGACGTTGCCCTCCTTTCGACGTCCACGCAGACGCCGAGACTGGCGAGGCCATGGGACAGGCAGCGGCAAATGCTCATGCTCTGTCGGGAAGGCCCTCCTTTCCGACAGACATTCTGCCGATGATGCTCCTTCTTCCCCTTCTTCCCCGTTCCCAGCACCGTGAAAGGAACTCGCAAGGCCTTGTTCTCCCTTCCAACGCACTCGACGGTCGTGCGCATGCCGGCGTGCCTTGGCGGTTTACTTGGATTGTACAATGGACTTTTGCCCGTGCTGTCCGTGAATGATCAAGGCGAAGCCGGCCGGAGACTTCGAGCACCGCCATCACGCTCCCATCCTCGGATCCTGTTCTCGTCCGATCGCAACCTCGGGGACACCTAATGATGCCACGACGGCTCGTGACGCATCCGAAGCCAAGGACACCGTGGCTATAAACGACGCAGTGACGGAGCTGGACCCTGACGATGATGTTTCCGCACGGCACATGCGCAACAAGTATACCTTCGGCGGGGCATGTACCTGGCCTTGGCAACATCGCTTTAGACTTTTGACAGACTCAAACGGCACGTCGCGCCATGGAAAGTCAAAGGGCTCCGGGCGGCTATCGAGCGCATCGTGGCGGCCCTATGACCCAGTCGATGGCGGCAACTCTCCGTCCGAAACGATAGGGCGACGGTTGGAATGAGCCGGTCTGGCGGTAGTGCCCGTCGCTGGCGGGCGTCGAAACGGGCATTGGCCGTTTCAGCCAAAGACTAAGCAATACACCGCACTCCGTACAGCCAGAAGTATCCACTGCGTTGGTGACTGGTATTAGAGTCTTTGCCGCCAAGCTGCCGTTGCCATCCAAGCACCGCACGGGGCCGTGCCTGTGCTGTACATGCATTTGCAGATGACGGCGTATTTTCGGCCCAGCGCTGTGTAGCGTGTCGGTGCCGAAACGGGAGGCGGCGCAACCGTACGAGCAGATCGTTGATCGAGTGTCGGTGTGCTGGTGGAGCAGCTTCTTGCGCAGAGGCACAGGCTGATTGCCTCCTGCGTCATGGCGTCTAGCGAGACGATAACGAGTAGGGGGGAATGCGATGGGCTTCGAAGCGGAATGATGTTGAGCATACGGAGTACCGCGTGCTGCTCCGGCGCCTCTGTGGCGGGTATCTGCCTAGCAGTTACCTATAGGTAGGTACTGCACCTACATAGCACAGTGCCTCAGTTGTGTCAGACAGGTACGCGGCAATTGGTGGATGGTGCCAATCAGCACATGCACGCTGCAGGCGTCCGCACGAGGAATACACTGTGCTTGCTGCTGTGTTACTAGGTACCTTGGTAAGGAATGACAATCAGAGCACATGCGCCTAGTAATTACTTGCACAGGACCATATACTGCCTGTGCGCGGAGTACATGTACTCGTCACAGTGGACTGCGTACAACTAGTGCCGCAACGTACAAGTACAAGCTACGGTACGGACTACCGCCTGCCGCACTCTATATGTAATCACTGCATAGTAGGTATTAGTACTCCGTAGACTGTACTTGCTTTGTAGTAGACTAGTAGGTACAGTATGATGCACTGCGCTGTATTGCCACCAAGGTAACTTGAGCACGCAAGTTAGTCCCTACCTACCTAGTAGTACTTACCTAGCAGGTACTACGGAGTAGGTGCTGTGCTTAATATTAGTAACTAGTACCTACCCTTAGTACCTACTAGTAAATATACTGTAGTGCTTACCTACAACTACAGGTAGGTTCTTACACTTACTTACAGTACTGTACTTATAGTACAAGCAGGCACAGTACAACTACAGTACACGCTACTACGGAGCACTTGTAGGGACAAACAGAAGGGAACCGGCTGGGGGGCAGACGTTCAGATCCACCGTCGTGATGAAGCTCCACAGCACGCACCCCGAACCCCTTGTGCCCTTGTCGTGCCCCATATCGTGGGGTGGCACTGGGAGCCCACATTTCAAGCTTGACAACGACCGTCGGTGGTGCGGCAATGGCGTCGTCCGTCCGTCCCAGCGATGAAGCACCGCACCAGGGTGGCAAACTCGACGGCCATGAGAGCCGACGCAGCCGTGGCATTTGCAGGTGCGTTTACTGATTGATACATTGATTCCATGTACGATTTCACCTACACTACTCCTCGGCGCTCCATGCGGGTTTCGGTACCGATAGCATCAATGACCCGGTGCCCCGTGCCACGAACGGGTTGCTACATGGTACCATGGTCTCGTCGGCGAAAACGGCAGCAAGATGGTGCTTCCTGCGCCCTTGGCCACGACAGCAACCGGCGAGGGTGGGCTTAGCCGTCCTTGACGAGACTCAGGGGTAAGGGTTGATACTGCTTGCATGCCTTGACGGCGCGATCCTTCAGAATCTTGCCGACGGCCTCGCACTTCTTGGTCGGCACCGTCCCGGACTTTGACAGTTTCACGCTAAAGGATGCATCTCGCGTCAGCTCGGTGGAAAGCTTCGAGAAGGGTGGGTTGAATCCGGGACCTTACCCGGAAGTCGTTTCGTGGAAAACTCGGACTCGGAAGTGCTCATAGTCCGACGCGACGGCAATCTGGAACTGGTACGTGGTGTCTTCGCACCTCGAGAGCGTGTCGCCGCTCTGCGTCGACGGTTGGTCCTTCACGCTGCACTTGATGACCTTGCCAATGTCGGGTTTGATGATGAAGCTGGCGTCCAAGGTGTTTGATTTTCCGACGATGCTGGTCAGCTTGCCGACGAAGCCGCGAACGTGCACGGATTCGGAAGGGCCGGCCCCCTGCGGCGAGACCAACTTTGGATCGACGACCTTTTGATCGACGACCTTGATCGGCTCGCCCACCGGCGGCTGGATCTGCGGCTGAGGAGGGACCGGGTCGACCATCGTGATCGGTTCGCCCACCGGCGGCTGCACCTGCGGCTTAGGAGGGACGGGGTCGACCACCTTGATCGGTTCGCCCACCGGCGGCTGCACCTGCGGCTTAGGGGGGACGGGGTCGACCACCTTGATCGGTTCGCCCACCGGTGGCTGCACCTGCGGTTGGACCTGGCCCGGATCGACGACAATCGGCAGGCCTTCTGTCGGATCGATGGCAATCTCCGGCAGCGGCTTCCCCGGATCGACTACCTTCTTCGGCTCGACCAGCACCGGTTTGGGCAGAGGAGGGCTGGACGCAAAGGCGACCGGCACGACCAGGAGGGCGTTGACGACGGCGGCGAGGAGCATGGCGAACGATCGATCGATCGGATTGGAAAGGTTGGGATGGTGAACTGGCTAGCTGATCAGTTCCAAGGGTGAAGAGAGGAGGGAGCCGTCGTATGCTCGCCTCGAGGCGCTATCGCTTTATACGCGAACCCCGGACTCATATCCTCGACCAGCGTGGCGGTTTATGCTCCGAGCACGGCGCCGTCGACGAGAACGAATGGCACCGTCGGATCGAAGCGAGCATGCCGTGACATTGGGCCAGTCGGAGGCGCGACGAACCACCCCCTGACTAGACGGCCATGACTGAGTTTGCCTAGCCATGTCGCACGACGGCAGGGCCACGGCAGGGCCAATGATGCGGCCGAGGATGAGGTCGGCGAGAGGAGGAGGACGCCGCATCGCCCGCACTCGTCCTAGCATCGTCCGCTAATCGCCGCGGGTCAGCTTACGGTACCCCGCCAGCACCGTGTCTCGACCCTCGTCGACGTGCTGAGAGTGCGCACTAGAGCGCAGCTGCGACAGGGCGGGCTACGGGGGGAGGGCGGGGGGGGGGGGGGGGTTGGCAGCTGTGGAAGTACCGGGAACCGAGGGGCTAACGTAGTAGCTTAACCTTGTGCTTGTCGGTTGGCGGGGGGGCCTGCTGGCACCACGTCGTCTCGGCCCTTGTCAGAGCCATCTCCAGCAGCACGTGCCGAAGTGCAAGTACCGCGACGAGTCGGCTGGTATTACCTGCGTGGCGGGGCCTCGGTGCAGGTGCAGGTGCCGGCAACCGGTATGGCAGTCCCTATGGCATAGTTGTACTTAGTTGTACAAGTACTTGTGGCACTCCGTATAGGGTACGGAGCACTCCGTATACGGAGCCGCATTGCATACGATGGACCCTGCTTATCATACCACCCAGGTATTTTCAGTCGCTGCCGTATGGCTCAAGGGTCCAAGCATAAGCACACGCGTGTACTTGCTAGGCACAAGGTGCCCATTGCACATGACGGACCGTACAGTGTTGCAGTCACTGCCATGCGGTTCAGGGCTCGCCTCATCGGGGCCGCATTGCATACCATGGACTGGACTTGTAGTGCTGTGCAGTATGCAGCGTACCGTAAATTGTGCAATGTTTGGTCGCCGTCAAAATGGTCGAGCGATCCATGAGCAAGCGTACTCTGTACTGCCTGCGTACGTACTTGCTAGGTGCCGAGAACCTAGTTGTACAGTAGACGGAAGGGCCCACTCGGTTCACTCAGGTCCCTCGACGACTCGAACGTGTTGCCCTGCGGCGATGGCAGACGCCCAAACCTTTGGGGAGGCGACTGTGTCATCTCACCGGAGCATCGGTCTGGACCCTGGGCATCCTGTGCACCATGGCCTCGCCACAACGACGCGGCCAGGGGCACATGCTGTCGAACCCAGGATAGATGCGACGGCCCTTTCCTCGAAGGGGGCCCCGGATGAATTCCTGCTGCAATGGGCCCGAGGCGGATTGAGTGACCTAACCTATGGCGATGGGGATGGAGATGATGCTACCCTGGCATGGAGTCCATATAGTAGTACTTATTACCACTATACGGAGTACTGTACGGAGCACTGTACACGTACGTGCATGTACTGTAAATCTACGGAGTACCTAACTAAGTACCTAGTAGTATCTTGGCGGGGCACGTACCAACTAATATTTCCAAAGTACTGTATTACATGTACGTACGTATTGCTGCACTTGCACTGTACAGGGATGGTAAATCGGGGAGGATTTGTCCCGCTAAGAGTCTCTTTCTTTACTATCAACGTGGGCGAGTTGCTTCTTGACCGGCGACATAATCATATTTCCACATGCTGATGCACAAGTGCAACTACAGTACTTGCCTTCTCCCTGCTTTGCCTCCACGCGTCTTGCCGGCCACTCGAAACCTGATGACGATGTGGCAAAGCCTGCTGCAATGTGCGGCCTGCCATATTAGGCGCCTGTCTGAAACCCTGACAGATCACGTGCCGTACTCTGCTCTGCTCTGCTCTGCGGAATGATACAACACCTGGGCGGTAATCCGCACTCACTCACCAGTCGAGGCTGCTGCCATTGGTACCCATCCCAAGCTACGCGCCTGTCCGAAACTTCGAGGGACCAAGCCTGGCCGTTTCTTTATGCCTCCATGTGCAATGGTGCTATCTTCATGCAGTTCTCGCGCTGGCCGATGGAAAAATCAATCCAACAAGATGCGTCGCCCTGGGAGGCCAACAGGTTTCGTCGGACGACCATGATCAAATGCTTCGGCACCACAACCACCAACAGAGGAGTCGCGAAGCCCAGGGAAAGTTGAGCATCTCCATCGCCATGGCCCAGTGGGATGCTGGAGTCGGTTGGGAATATAAATGAACATGACCTCGCCATAGCACATCAACCTGCCGATGCCAACGGCAATCACCCTTTTACCAGGTCCATTCTCCCTCCCACCTTCTCGAAGCCCAACTTTCCAACGCAACGGTCGACGCATAGCACAGCGCTTCGTTCATCATGGGTGACAAGCATTGTACAGTCAGTTTTTTTCCGCTCTGCGAGTACGAGAACGATCCCGCAGGAAAGATGAAAGCCACCCGTCTGGCCCTTTGTCATGCCCCTCCCGACGCCGCATATGCCGTCGTCGTGTAAGACATCTGTCCCATCTCTCTTCCAGTCAAGCCACTTACGCTAGTTTCAGCAAGGGCGGTTGCGATCTGAGACATCTCTGGACTGTCCATTACAAGAACGCCAAAGGTCACCTAATCAAATCGAAGCCTCTTCTCGAACCCTCCGTCGCCAAAGTCGCCAAATAGGTGCCGATGCCCTGCATCCTGCATCGGGACAACTTCTCCTTGCACAGGGACCGGGCATTGAATGTATGATATGGCTTCCCGACGTGAACAAGGTCAAGGAAGAGCATCTTGAGGGAGGACGAATCCGAGTCATAGATTGCTTCCAATAGCTTGCAGAACGATCCTTGTTCGACTTGGCTTTCCTCCCAAGGAGAATGCGTGAGGCTGCAACTCGAATTCAGGCTCCGGCCAAGGGCGGCGTACATGTACAGGCTTGTGACGGCTCCAACCCTGCTTGCTAACCCTGCCAACGCCAAGCCGCACACTCCTCATCATGCTCGTGATGGAGTCTCCATGTTGCTAGTAAATCATCAATACACGTACTCCGTACACGTTGCATGACTGGTGTGAACTTTTTGTGTTTTGGTAGCAGATAGGTTATCAACACTTATATATACTTATGTTGTTAACTTCAATGTACAGCTACGTCACGAGAGTAGTTGCACCAAGCATGGGTGCATTGCAACTGCAACGCAACAGAAAAAGGTCGCAGGTAATAGTGTACGTGTGGCGATTGGGTATGAGATGGAATGACCTTGATCCAATTAGCATGGGCGAGTCATCAACTTTCTTCAACGTGAACCATATAATCAAACCTGATCATGGAAAATGTCAATATACATCTACATATACTGGCATCCGGCGTTTTTGTACAAGCGCATGCACATGATGGAAAATTGAACACTGCATATTCTGGCATCCAGCCGTTTGCACAGGCGCATGCACATGATGGAAAATTGAACACTGCATATTCCGGCATCCAGCCGTTGGCACAGGCACATGCGCATAAATGTAAAATTGAACACTGCGTACTAAACTCCATGTACAGGTGGCCAAAACGAAGCAACAAGAAAGGAAAGAATCACATGGTAACACCGAGCAGGGGCCTTCACTTCAACGCAACCCTACATTCCGACATCTGTCTCACATTCGCGTCCGACTCCGAAATGGCCGTCAACGTCACCTTGGCCTCCGACTGCGCACCTGCCGACGCTCCGACGGCGACGTCAACACCGACAGTCTGGCCAAACTTGGCAGCGGCCAGCGCATTTGGCAACTCGGCACGCCAACCGGATCCCTCTACCTCGACCTGCAGACGATACACGTCCGAACCGAGATGCGGTGACAGGCTTGCATCCGGTGCCGTCCCCGTCGGCGAATGGGTGCCGTTGTTGGTCAAGTCGAATCGGCAGAACAAGGCAATGCCGCTCTTCGTCTCGTACCGCGTCGCATCCGCCTTTCCGGCCGACAGGCCGGCGGCGTATTGGCTCTTCGAGCTATCCTTCAGCGATCGCGCCCCCACCGTGTACGACAGGACGCCGGCCTCGTCTCGATGCTTGTTCAGGATGTAAAAGTGAAGGCCGTTCGCCTTGTCGACGTGCTCGAACTTGCTTCCCGACCGAGTGCCGGCATGAAACAAGGCATCGTTCAGCTGGCGAGCGTCCCCAGTGGATACCATGACGGCCGTGCCGTTGGGGCGGTGAAAGTCGACCAGGTTGATGTCTTGCGGGTTCGCGTCAATCGTCCATTGGAACCATTCCCGCTTGCTGCTGTTCTTCGTCTTGCTGATCATGACGCCCGCGTCGGGCTGGAACGAGTCCGAGCCCATGCGGTCGATGACCTCGACGTCGTAGTTGTTGAAGCCGCCCCCATCGCACAGCACGTCCTTTGCGGCATCGCATCGAGGTGAGAGGTCGGCGGCCAACTCGACGCGCAGGCCCATGAGGTCGGCGGCAACGGCTCGAGCCGTGATGTTGACGACAAGAGGTCCTAGACTGCTCAGGGCGGTGCTCGAAAGCCGCAACATCGTCTCGCGCGCAGCAAGGCCGAGCTCTTGCTTGTCGCGCATTGTATGCAGCGAACCCATGGAGCCTCCCTGAAGCGAGGGAATATGCCACTGCGAATGTATTCCGCCGGGGCCGTTGGATAGGCCGCGAGACATCATGGACCAGGGGCCAGTGAAATCTCGCTGCAACGGGTCTGCGTCTGGATTGGTCATGTAGTTGTCCTTGATGTTCAAGATGTGGCTCAGCTCGTGTGAATACACACCCAAGGGGGATGTTTCGCCTTGTTGCGTCGTGCCGTTCCACGCATTCGGCCAGACGCCCGCCGCCGCCGCCCACGAGGTCCACTGGTGGTTTCTCGTCATTGCATGGTTTGGGAGTGAGCTGTTCCCCGGCGGTCCGAAGGAATCGGGCACGTCTTCCTTTGAGTTAAACTTCATCTCGCCGAACTCTTGCCATGTGGCATATTCATCTTCCCCAGCACTAAGGATGAAGGTCAATTCAAAATCCATAGCGGCTGCTCTTCCGATATCACCGCTCCATGCGACCCAAGCATCTCCTCGAGTGTCGCTGTCGCAATGGCTATTCTCCGGGCAGCCTCCTTTGTTCATGTAATCGGCATCGATGCCATACTCGAATGAGTTTTTTGGCATGCGGTACGGACCAAAAGATGTTAAGTCAACGCCATATCTACCGGCCGAATCTTCCATCCAATATTCGTGAATGGTATGGTTTCGATTCAGTTCCGATGGCTTATTGAGCAGGTCGCGATAATATCGAGCCACGTCCTCCCGAGGGAGATTCGCCACCAACGGGAGCGGGTTCCCAAACACCGTTGAGTTGGGGGCCAAGGTAACAGCAAACGGCCTATCTTTGTAGTCGATCGTGACGAGCGCGATTTTGAAGTTTCGAATGGAGCCCTTGCGATCCGGATCGACCCAGTTCGTCCCCGGAGGCGGCTTATAATCGGCCCAAGTCATGTCCTCTGCCTTGACCCATCGTTGGGCATCAACGACTTCGAACGGGTCTTTGGAAGCGGTCTTTTGAAATCCCTCGGAAGCATAGGCAGTCGATGCCGCTAACAGTATCGTGAACAACATGGTAGAAACAGATGCGATGTGCGGATCACTGAAGAAAAAAGCCGGTGCCGAGACGAACTCCTTCTTTGCTTGGGCATCGTCGCCTTTAAATAAACGAAAGCAAACTGAGTCGATGAGCGGCATCAGAAAGAGCATTGACTCTGGCAGGAGATGCGGCTTCCTGCATGGATTTTTATACCGCCTGGTTTCACCAGAGCTGACTGGTGCTCGACGCTAGTCCCGCCACAGTATTATAAGAATGAATACCTGAATCGCTAGGGAGCACTTGAATGCTTCAGTGACACAGTATGTCCTACTGCTGATACTCTGGATTTCTGGATAGTATTATTACCAGATGCATGTATCCGGTTGTTGCTTCTTCATTTGCTCCAGTGCACAGCCGCGAATTCAGATGCAGCAATCGCTCTAGGCCGGTCTCGTTGTGCCAGTTGAATGTTCGAGCGTCGAAATTCCGTGGCTCGGAAGAGGCAGACAGCAAGAGGTAGGCCCGATGACATTTACGCGGTCGTTGGATTGGCTGCGGGCTCTTCCTCTCGACCTGCCAAACATAATCAACAGATTGTGGTTGTTGATGCAGATTAGTCTTAGCCGTCGATTGTTGGCATTCCTCATGGTGGTGGAGTGCAGGAGATGGCCCCCTGACATGGCAACCTGACCCACTATTTATAGCGTCCGTTGATCCAGACATAGACGCATTTCTATTCTTAGGCGCGCTTGGTATATGTTGAGTCGTGCGTGATTCTGTTAGTACCATCCCAACTACACCTGCATCAATCATGCTTGACTAATGCTTCCAATTTTGCTTCGTCGTAGGTGGTTTGGATTCTAGTTTCGCACTCGCCGTTCATTAAGGGCCGCTTTGCCAAGTCAGCGTTCACACCCAACCCCCGATGAGGGATAGACACATATGAATACTGCCTTCCAAGGCGTCCTTTTCGGAAGGCGGGTAAAAGGGTCGTATCAAGTTCATGCGTTGTACTGGTGCAGATTTCGCTTGTTGAACGACCCAGGCGTGGACGACTGTCCTAGTCAAGATTATTTTATCCATGCCACCTCCTTTACTTCCCCTCATTTCGTTGGGCGGGCCTCCATGTTGGCGGGTTATTGAAACACAAGTGAATGCCCCACGGCGGCAGGATCATAGTGTCCACATGAGGATGATGGATGAGAGCCTCAAGGTGGTGGTATCTGTATCGGAAGTACCGAGGTCCCTTCCGATGCCGTAGAAGCCATCGGCTTTCCTTTTTCCGAGACGTCCAGATGACGAACCGAGACGCGAGATTGATCTGGAGTGGCGGATACGATGGACTTGATAGGCGTCATCGAGCTTCGTCGAGCTCGGTAGCAGGATCCTATTGGTGGATGGGTCGTCTTGCCGGAGAGAGATGCAGTCGTTGCGCGAGTATCATTTTTCGAGTACCGGCTGGTCTGGCTGCGGTTGAGTAGCCTGCGGTCCTTCGACGCGACGCCAAAACGCTCGCTCGCTCTGTCGGCCATCCATCTTGTTCCAATCCATCTTGTTCCATTTGACCATTGAGCCAACACCTTTAAGATGATGCGAGGTTGGATTATTCGTGCAAATCTCCGGCAAAGAGGGTGCAAGGCTCGTACCAGCCGCGTGATGGACGTTCGTCCTCTGCATCCTCTTAGTACATATCGTCGTCGTCGTCGTCGTCGTAGTCGTCGCTAGCTGTGAGATAAATCAACTCGAAATCGCCATCCAGGTCATTCACTCGGCAGCGTTCCGGGTTCAGCCTCTTGGCCATGGGAACATATCGGCCCGACATGACGGTATCAAGAGACGCAACAAATTGTCTATCGCCGCAAACCTCTTTCCAGCTTCCGTCTTTTTGGTACTCGACGAATGTCTGAGCCTGAATTTTCAAGTTTGGCCCATGCCAGAGGAAGTTCTCCTCGTCGGCCACGACGTGCGACCGATCGGTCCCCTGGATGGCCGAAGCGAGTCGACGCCCCTCGAGTGCGCTGGCTTCAAGCTTCGTTCGAAAATAATGGAGAAAATCCAAGAGCGAAACTGGATTTCGCCCTCGCACCGGAAAGTTCGGATAGAGCCGTGTTTTATCCATCATTTCTTGGGGGATCTGTTGCAGCTTGCACCATCGAGAGGGCTGTCTGAATGCAACGCATTCGGGTCTTCCGAAATCATCAATCTTCTTCTCGCCTGTCGAGTCTGCCAATACGAACGATAGAGTCTGAAGCGAGCCAAACTCTTGCCGGATGAAGTCGATGACGTGTATTTCATGTCGAAGGCACTCGTGAATGTCAAACGCCACCGACTTCACGTCCGACAGCTGGTCGTCCAAATCGGAGGACCGCAAGATCGGATGAAGATTCTCCGCTCCAAAGTACATTGTGTCGAGGTCTGGTCGATAATGACGAAAGGGCACCGGGCATGCTGCCGCAATGGACCATCGGAATCTCACTCGACTGCGTTTCGAGTCCTGCGCCAGCACGCGGGATTCGTGACATACGTGCATCATGGCCGGAAAAGCGGTATCGACAATGAATGGTCGGCTTGGCCGCATGCTCGCCGGGCCCTCTTCTCTTTCGAATAGATTCACCGGCCACATGAGACAGACCTCGGGCTCGTCGGCCGGCAGGCTCAGGAGCCAGATCACCTCTCGAATCTCGGTTGGAAGCGAACGAAATCGGACGAAATCCATCGCAAATGAACACGTGGAAATGGTATGAAGACAGGCAGTATGGAGATGTTCAAAGTGTGGGCTTCGCTCGGTGGCAACAGGAGCAGAGCGGTGTAAATATATGTATTTATCATGTACTCTGTACTCCGTACTATTTATGACATGTTTGCGAAGCGTGAGCTTAGATTATAGTGGGTAATATTTCCGCTGTGGATATCTTATTGATATTTCCCGTTTTGGCATGTCCTACCGCGTTGTGGGTCACGATAATAAGCGTGAGCATGCTACTCCGTAGTAATTAATCAATTATTACGGAGTAATTAGTTCATAGTAATTATCCGTACACATACTGTAAGTACATGTACATGTACTTAAGTAATTTGAAAACTTGTCATTATATGTCACTCCCCAGAGTTCCTCTGGAGCACAACTCCTCTCCATGTCATATTACTCCGTACTTACAGCTTGCTGGGCACTCTCAACGCTCACATAATTAATTCGTGGGCAGTTCTCGAGACAAAGCGTAACATGTGAAAATGAAAACTGCTTCAAATTGCTCATCAGGTATCAAGGATAGATGTGGCATCAACCAAGCCAATGGAGGAGAAGATTAACGCGTTGAAGGAAAGAGTAATAACGTATGAATGGAGAATCGGCATAATTTGCCATGACGAGATAGTACACAAAAACGTCATCGTTCTTCAACGCCAACCACGACCGGTACACCAATATGGTCGTATCATGCAACACACCCAAATAGCATGCGATCCCATCGCCATCTCTTTTCCCCCTTCCTCTTGCGACATTCCCTCGTTGTGAATGGCCCGTCAATCTTGCCGCCATGGCCTGCCACCAAACGCTCACCAAGCACGCCGATCCTCGACGGTTCACCACGAGTGCTCACCTCATCGCTCGCGGCTTCCGCTCACCTCCTCCGCTCACCTCCGTCGCTTACCATTGTGTGGCTAGATTGCTCGTTGGCAGTGGCATGCCACCAAGCGCCGTCTTGTCCTTCCAATCTCGCTTCTGCAGCGCACACGTTGTTCTGCCCTTGATGCGATCAATCATGTCGAGCCGAGCCTTCGTCTCCTTGCCGAGCTTCGCAACCTCCGTCTCCTGCGCACCCCGACGAATCGTCGCCGCTTTGCCGATACGCGCGACGTCGAAAATGGCAGCCGGAGCGAGAACGAGGCTGAGAATGGCCAAAGGGTCGTTGCCTTTGGAATCGACGACCGAGTATATGTCCAGCGCCGCGTTGCCGACGGCCCCGACGATGGTCAGGATCCGAGAAACGCCGGCCATGGCGACAAAGGTTCCCGCAAGCTCGCCTACAAAGGGCACAAAGAACAAAAGAGCGGTGAGGAAGCCGATGATGATGGCCTTGCGCTTTTCCTCGTCGATGTGCTCGCCAATGTCATTGACCGTCTTCATGCTGGCCACCGCTTGCTCGACCAAGATGATGGGCATCGCGAGCGCATCGACAAGATCACCAACGAAGCCGCCGTAGCTTTGTTTCTTGATCTGTTCCAGAACCGAGGCAAGATCCGGGCCCATGCTGTTCAGGTTGCTGCGCCCCTTGTCGATAATTTCCTTTGGATTGGCCACATCTTTCTCTCTGTAGTTGTCGACTACAGGGAAGTTGTAATCCCAAAATTGATGGGAATAGCTCGCATCATTCTTCTCCGTAGGGTATTGCTGCACGTCTTTCCATTTTATGTGCTCGTTGTCGATGCCTACACCCTTGTAGAGGTCGGCGTAGAAACTGTCCGACTTGCCTTCGAGCATAGTCCAGTACGTTGCTTGCTGTGGAGGACTATCATCGTCTGGACGACCAGAAGACCGCATCGCGTAGTCAGGTGGGCATGGCATCGATATGTTACGATATCGGAACGAGTGATGCAGTTGGCAGAGGTCAACCTTTCCGGGTACGCAACCGCTTGCCGCGCCGCAGTCGTAGTTCTCGCAGTATCGACAACTGCGGTCAACAGTTTCAGGGTTCGTGTTGATTGCTCTACAATGGTCGCAGCCGTGGTACGTCTCGGTGACGATGCACGAAAAGTAGTCGTTTCCGTGCTTGTACATGAAATCCTTGACAGCTTTGCCGGAGCTGTGGATGACGGCCTCGGCATAGAGATCGAAGTAGTGGTCGTAATTATTGGCCAGGAGCGTGTCGTGCGTCTTGAGCGAGTCTTCCAGCATCTTTTGTAGCACTTGCAGCATGTACTCGTCCCGGCAGTGATCCTCCATCTTGTCTTTGTCCGCTTCGATGGCTTCCAATGTATTGTACGAGCCATCACAGCTGGATGGCGGAGTCGACCCGTCGAACTCATCCTTTTCGTCGTCGCCGCTGCCGCCATAGTCGTCGTCGGACGTGAACTCTTGAAGATCTACTGCCCAATCAATTGTACCCGCGAACTGATGGTTCTTCCAATGCTTCCGGCGCGTGTTCTTTGTCGTAGTGGTCATGTAGGCAACCCACTCGGTATCTGGTACGACACAAAGGTCAGCATGCACGGAATTGGGAACTAAACGCGCATGACTGATCCCTGGTTTTTTTTTTTTTTACAATTTTCGTTTAGACTTACCATCATACACCATTATATCCGAATTTGAATGATCGTGCCAAGTTCGAACGTTGCTTTGCACACTCTGTATCCGGTTGATCTCGGCATTCGAGAGATATCCTTCTGTACCGGTGCACACGCCAGGCATTGCTTCGGAATTATACCTATCTCCTTCAAAGGTGCACATGGGATCAACACAGCCCGCCTTGGACATTTTGAACGATCGGCCATAGCTTGCCTCGCCCACGTAGATCTTGGTGGAGGGAACCCCGGCTTTGGTGACTGCAAAGTGAAGTGAGCTTCGTGCAACGCGCATTATAACATGGTGCGGTAATACGTACTCATGGCAAGCGCCGCCGTTGTTTCCGTGAGATTGACGTGTGATCGTAGGCAGTTACCTGCCGGGCAGCCATCCATAGAATATTGGTTCCCGGCATCCCATTGCCCTATGCGTTTAGATGAGCGACTACTGTCTCATCGAGGGAGAGAAGGCAAGGAATGCGGAGACAAACCGTGAAGATCGTACGTCATGTACACGATATAGTCCACCACTTCCGCCATCTTCTGTATCGGGAAGGCCTTGAGGTACCAATATGATGCTGGAGCGGCTATCGAGACCGACTTATCATGGGATCCGCGAGCAAGTGCATCTTTCATTGTCCATAAGAATTTGAGGTAGTTGGGCCCATCACTAGGAGAACCTGGTGGTGTCCCGTCGATGTCCGTAGCCTTTCATTAACCATTAGTGAGTTCCTTCGGTTAATTGTATGTAGATGTGCACATATTGCTCGGGTACCTACTCCGGGATATTCCCAATCAAAGTCAACACCGTCCAGGCCTTGATCAACCAGGAAGTTGGCGATGTTGTTGGAAAAGGCGATCCGATTCTGCGGGCTCATTGCTTGTCGAAGCAGGTTATACGTCGCAGGATCTGTTGAGAAACTCCAGCCACCAAACGAGATGATCTTTTTCACCCCTTGCAAGGACGTAAACTCATCCCATTGCTGATGATCGTCTTTGAGTTTAGGCATCCAATTTGACGGATCAATGTCCATAAAGGCCCAATGAATTATCGTGTAGCTCCCGTCCGTATTGGCGCTGCTGGCCCGTAAATGGAGACAGTCGCGGTTGAAATTCCAAGACTCATAATAGCCGATACGGCCGAAGTTTGCATTCCGGGAAGTGCTGATAATGTCCACACCACAGTTGGATATACATCTACAGTGCCATTTCTTAGCAAGAAAGTATTTCTTTATGCACCGTGCCTCCTAGATACTTACCCGTTCACCGATCGAGGTGCCGTTCCGGGATTGCCCGTTTTGCCGCGCTTTTCCTGGCAAAAGTCCTAATGTTGCCAGTCAACCAGATTGAGTGTCAATTATGGCATTCGTAATCCACACTTACACCAGAGATGCCACATTGTCCCCAAATGTTGCAGCAAGCTTTCAGCGGGCACGGATTAAGATCTGCAAGACTCTGCGAGGCAAGAGGTGGTTTGGAACCGGGCTTTGTAGGGCCACAGACGGCGTTGGCTACCGGTGCAGGCATAGGCGGCGTGCCATGACTTATACACTATAAATAGAAGGCATCTCAGTATTATTATGACGGAATGATAGGAGGTGAGATGAACACACGATATTCAGACCAGCCATTAAGCTTCCACACCCGGTCCACCCCCAGGTCCCGCGTTGACCTGAATTGAAAATGAACAGGTCTTCAATGTCGAGCCCGTTGGCAGCAGCAATTTTAGAACAGCTATCGTTAGGATTCACATGATAAGTGGCACAGGATCTTCAAAGGAAGGGGTTAGCGCAATGAACAATGGTGTCGCATCTGAGACGGGGCATACCCGTCATCATTTGGTTTGGGTCGGATGTCGGGCAGGCTTCCAGACGAGCAGCAGATCCTCTGTTCAGGCATTAGGCTTGAGCATAGCTTCGGGTCGCTATTATAATTCATGAAAGCAGCTCCTGAGATTCCGCATCGAACAGCCAGTGCACTGCAGGAATCACCAGCCATGACCTTCAACGTACGGCAATCGCCACGGGCGGAAAGATTGACCACATGTCGGCTGGTCGTATTCCTTGGTAAGGTGCTCAACCATTGGTTGGTGTCGTTTCCTCTGAAAATGTCCTGCGTCTGCCAGACGTTCAATTCCAGACTTGAAGTAGAAGCTGATGTCTCTTCTCCGCATTCAGCACCATCCCACCTTCGGACAGCGCTCTGGACAGCAGCCAAGTCGCCATCAGCGCTGATCGCTATGCCAAAGACATGCTCTGCATTGCGTCCTTTCCCGCAGATTTCCCCCATCATGTTAGAAGAGTGCCCGTCGTTGGCAATGGAGGCCAGAAGACGGCCCACGACGGAGTTTACTGTGGCTCTTCCGAAGGCTTTGCCAGCATACATGCCGACGACTGTGCCATTGGCGTATCCGAAAAGGACTTGATCATGACAATTTGCCTTGTCCTCGAAATATTCCGAGAAGTGTCCAAGAAGCGTCGAGATAGGTTCCGAATAGCCTGAGCCATCTTGGGAGACTTCACGAATGAGCTTCAAACGAGCCTTGCTTTGTCTTCCAGTAATACATTCCTCGACGGATTGTCGCACACGCAACTGCGTAGTTCGTGGCGGCGTAATTTCTCCGATAGCCGGTGGCTCTCTGCTGCTGAAAAGAGCGTTCACACGCGTTCTGTCGTTACCTTTTGTACATATGCGCAACTTGAGAGGCGTATCGTAATCATCAACGGGGTTGTATAACGACATGTCAAACAACACGGGTTGAAGACAAAGTTTTAGCCGATCAAAATCCGTAAAGACATCCCAATCTTCAGGGGCTTTACCATCGCATTTCCTAGGGCAGGGATGCAGATCTGAATAGAATGTATGGGGATCTTCCGTTGGTTCTTCGAAGAAATCTTTGGCATCATCCTCTGTCTGAGATGCCTCTGCGAATTGGGAGCACAGCACAGCCAAGGCCAATGCACCGGCGCAGAGATCTAACCGCATCTCTCGGTGGCTCGAGGATCAGCGGGTCAGGCGTTGAGCTGGAGGAGGTGCAGAACTACTTGATGAAAGTTGGGATTTTGGAATATTTATCAGCAAGGAATGACAGCGACAGTACAGGCCACAGATGCCTTGTAGTAGAGTGCAGAGGGCTATGGTTGGTGGCAAAGGAATGAGGAGATTGGATGAGGACGAAAGAAGCGTAAAGGAATGGCAGATTAAAATAGATGGAGAAATTATTTCTTCATGACATTTTGTAACCGGAGATCGCACAAATGACTTTGAGGCACAGTCAAGGATATGTAGTCACAAGTTCGTGATTCATGAAAGTGAATATCATCTATAATTGGAACAGAGCCGCGCCGTTGAACCCTGGCTATATTTTCAATAGTTGCTTACTGAAACCAGGAAACGATTAGCAGAATTTGATTCAGATTATTAATCGCCTGTGCCACATTTCTGGGAGCATTACTCTTCTATCTCGGAGTTCGGAGCGGGCCCGGACTACAGCAACCATTCCTGGCGATATCCCGAACATCAGAACATGGATGGCGTGGGGATCATAGCACGGAATCCCTGCAACGAGCCAACGCTACGGACCGTTTCGAGAGGACCTCATCGTCGGATTCCCCAGGCCTATGCCGTCTTTCAAGAGCTTGGGAATTAAGTATTCCTGCTTTATTTGTTGTAGGCAATTATATACTTGGACTCCTTGGATATCACAACGCGCGGGTGTGTGTACTCCGTATGATCTAGTCTATATATGAACTGCGCCATTTTCACAGTTCGTCAACCTCCTAACTCGAGCCACTTTCTGTCTTGAGAATACAAAAACCAGAAATAATGAATCGCTCGTTGTTGCTCTTGCTTGCTGCGACCTTTTGGGCTATGGTCACGACAGCGTTCGGGATTCGAGGCTCTGCAGAGCGGTATGAAACGACACATTGATCAAGCGGCATTCAGGGCTGACCAGCGGTTCAGAGCTGTATATTATGCGATATACATTGCTGAAGAAATTCTCCCCGAGGGAGATATGAAATTTGCCGCGAGCTGCAAAGGGAGTCGCAAAGGTCTCGGCGGTCAGGCAGGCAGGGTAAGAGAAACAAAGGCTCTTGACCGCTAATGCTCGTGACTGACTTGACGATAAAGTGCTACCTTTCCGAGTTCTTGGCATGGATTGACCGCAAGGACGTCAAGAAGATCAACTACGACGCTGTAATGATTGGTAGCTCGACAACAGAAATTGGTAAACTGAAAGGAGACTGGGGTATAATGGCAGGCATGTTCCGGGACGACATTGGGGCGGAGAAGCGAGTGGAAATAATTGTCGACTGCATCGAAGGGTCGGAGTTGAGAGAGGTTAAGAAAGTGAATCCTCCAAGCGAGAATGTCCCCCGCTCGTCCAGGCAATGGGTCGACTGGCTCGCTGCAAATCCAGATTGGAAGGAAGGAATGAAAACTGGAGAACCGTACACCAAAGCAGTCGTGGTTCAAGACAAAGGGGGGGTCAAAGTCATCCCGTCGGCGATCAAACCAAAGCCATTCAGGGGCAACCTCAACTACGAGCACATTGACGGCATTGCAAGGGATGACAGTCCGGCAAAGTATCAGGAATTCGTCAAAACTCTATCTTACTACCAACGGCGACTCAACACAGCGTTTGAGGCTTCCACCGATGATACGAAAGAGAAGTTCAAGACCTGGTTTACGACGATGACAGTGGCAACGGACCGAGTGATTGAGATGCGAAAAGGGGACCACTTCAAGAATGTTTTGCATGGAAGACCGAAAGATGCTCGCAGTCCTAGCTTGAGGAAAATATTCGGAACAGATCTTCAGACAGATGTGATCAAAGGGTCATGGGAGAGCTGGGAAGCGCCGAAGCGACAAGCGACTACCGAGGCGGCCGTCAAGTCGGGCAGATTCAAAACGCTGGCCGAGGCAGAGGAGGCTTTTGATAAACTCGCGTCCTCACCAAAAAGCATTGAGCACATCAATGTCTTCACCAATTGGTCAGACACGAGGGGCCGCTACCAAGGCACGGCCGCGGCATCGGTCAGAAGGTGCCCTTGACGCAGGACACAACAGGTCAAGTCGCTGCCTCTCGTCACCCCAAAAGTCATTGGCTATTTCTTCAGTCCCATTGTACTTTAACCAGAAGGGGGGGGGGGGGGTAGGAATATGTTTCAATACGACTTTTTTTGGCCAGACGGCTGTATCGCTTCATTGCAGGACTTTTACGCTTTGATTTCGCAGAAAATGTTACATGCTCCCATCGATTTTCATTGTAATTGCTGCTAAGCAGCACCAATAGTACGAAGCAAGAACGCGTAGTGGTCATCGCGATCTGACTAGGTTTCGCTAAAGGGCATGATTCGCACCATGCCAGCCCGTACTGAACCTGTCCTGTCTGTATGGTATCCGTCACCAGGAGGGAGAGACCACAGCTTTGCGCTGACCCAACCAGGCATAGCACTTCGAGGTCCGAGGAAAGCGGGTAGGCAGGCATACAGGTGAAACATGCACGTGTAGACAAAAAATGGCATTGAAAATACAAATCCTTGTAAAAGCTTCGGCAAGTATCGATATATGCCCTCCATCACGGCCAAGAGTTACTGGGTACCATACTTTAAGCATACACTGCAATAGTTGGCGGTATGGGACGATATGTACTCCGTAGCGCACCAAGGTACTATCCTTGTACGTAGCTGTATTACTGTTGTCACCTTTAAACCAGAAAATCATTGGGATCAACCATTGAACTTCACATGCGCTGCAATAATCTGTTTAATATTCACCAAAACCCCATCTCCAGTGTAAGCCAAAGGCATGGGTTGACTCGGAAGTGACCAGCACTCTTGGCAGCGCGATATACCTCATGATAGTGAACCGACATTTGAGGCTGATTGCAACATTGAAAATTGTTTCTCTGCACAATTGCAAACGTGGCATCCTGTCGATTGCTAGTATGGAGCATTGCATGTACATGTACATGAACTATACTCCGTACTCCGTATAGGATGTCAAGCTCAACTGGGCCGCATAATCTTTAGCCATTATCACACGGTGATGACTTCTTTATCCATGTACCGAAGCTTACTATATGTCCTCACATATTGAATTCTCTTGTACTCCGTACGTCAGGTCCTCGTTTACAAGTAAGTAGGTGATTCTCTTGTACGGAGCACATACCCCGTATTTTCTGGTTGTGTTGCAACGTGGTTCGGAGGGGCAATTATAGGGGAGGGGTGTCAATATGACCCATAAGTTGGGGTAATCGAAGATGCTACGGAGTACTCCGTATAAGTACTCCGTATTACGAGCACGATGTACAAGTAAGTACTCCGTATTCACTGAGGAGTATTCTGGGCTTAATAGAAGGAATTATGTAGCATTCCGTAGAGTCAACCCCATCTTCACGAGGCTTATCATTATCCCCTCAATACGGTTTCTGCACGCATGGCACATTGCTTCGTTAAAGTTATTTCCAGATTTCTAGCTGCCACAATAAATTAATTCCCTCGCTTTGGTCTATCTGAACTTTTGCACATTGGTAGAGATGAAATAAGAGGATAAGAGCGTTGACAAAGGTGTCCCCGACATCGCCATGGCCACCCAACGAACCATGGAGCATGTATTTTACGAAGGAACTGAAGTCTCCTGTCGCATTCTATCACTATACGGGGACACTGTAACACTGAATACGGGTACGGAGGACATGTAATAGCTTTGACTCCGACTTTATTTCGGACTACCTCGCCGAAGGCAGCTTAGGGTCGGTTTTGGATTCTGCAAGATGTCATAGCTCTTACTCGCTTACCGCATGATTACAGATGGAAGGCTTTTTGAACGCATGATTACAAGCTTCGTGATGCTACACACGGGTGCATAAGCTGGTGTTCATGGAGCAAGCAGTCATTGAAAAGGCGCGTTGCCGGCCACTAAAGCTCGAATTCTCCGGCGCGTTGCGATAAACAAACGATCGAAGTGTGGTGCACCGCTGCATCACTATTAACAGCCGCAATGTGGTTCCACCTACTTGGTTTGGCACACATTGTCATTCCTCTAGCCCTGGCGAGCATTGCCAGACCGGCACCGGGGACTCTGCAGAGCCGTGCCGGTGACAAGCCTGGACTGCCGCATGACCAGAGGACGACACCTCATTGCAGTTTCTGGCTTGACTACAACGGCTCCCAAACGTGTGCCGCCATCTGCGATGTATACGGATGTTCCGTGGATGCCTTTTTGAGATGGGTATGCCATCATTCTGCCTCTGTTCGATTCGCTAGGTAGGCGGCGGCTAATCCATACGCCTTTCAGAACCCCTCCGTTGGCTCTGGCTGCACCAATTTGCTGGCGGGCAAGTCCTATTGTGTCGAGGCAATGGAAGAGCCGACGGTAACTTCGAAAGTGCCGAGCGATCCATCGAATGTTGGCAATCCTCATCCAGAAAGTCCAGCGGTTCCCATCGTGGAAACGACGACGACGACTGAGCCTCCGAATGGTAAATACCATTTCAGAGCCGCCCGCCACATTCCTCCCACATCTCAACTAACACAATCCATGCAGGCATCAAAACTCCTTCCCCTTTGCAGCCCGGCGTGGTGGGCAACTGCGACAAGTTTGCTTGGGTCAACGGGGGGGATACTTGCAAAAGCATCGCCGTCAAGTACAATATTCCCCTTCGAGAGTTTCTGCTTTGGAACTCCCAAGAGGGAGAGGCGTGCAGCGGGCTTTGGGCCGGTACGTATGCCTGCGTCTCCGTCATCGGCTATACGCCAACGCCGGTCGTGAATGCGCCGGTCGTGGGTGCGCCGGGCAACGGCATACAGACGCCTACACCAACGCAGCCAGGCATGGTCAGCAACTGCAATCGATTCCGTTACGTGAAGCCAGACGAGAATTGCATTGATATTGCCTCCAACGCAGGCATCTCCTTCGACGACTTGGCCCGGTGGAATCCCAGCATCGGAGCCGCATGCGAAGGTCTCTGGGCAAAAGCCTACGTCTGCGTGGGCGTCCTTCCCGCATTCAGGCTCAAGACACGATACCACGCCGACTGCACGGGTGAGGTCAAGAATGACATCGCGGTCGCCGACGGGATCTGCATCAATACAGCCTGCTCCGTTGCTTCCTTGGAAATCGCGGCCGAGGGTTACTGCCCCGAAGGCCAGGTGCAGATCAGCTACTGGGAGCAAGCGGAATGCTCAGGCAAGTGGTTCGGGTACGGATACGCCAACAAGGGCCAGTGCCGGACCGCTTGGAGCGAGGGCTGGAAGTTCAAGTCGCTGCATTTCCGGTGCGCGAAGAAGGAAGAAGACTGCGTGAGCCAGCAGACTTGCCAGTTTGAACCGGAGCCGGCCAACTCTTTGTGCTAGTTCACCGGGTGAAATGGACATGCCTGTTGCTGGAGCTTGGACATGCCGGTGCTGCTGCATGGTGACGACGTACGTAGTAACACACCGGTGGGCTCTTTTCGCCTGTCTGCTTGCCGACTGCAGCATTGGCCATGGACGGAAAAAGCAACGTCCAGAGCAGCTATGCGGCAATAGGAGTTCTCGGTCGGTAAATTAAGATTTTCCCCGGCTTTCCATCTAGCAGTGGACCGGTCAAGGTCGACCGTGTGATGGTATACGTCGTTGAAAGCGGTCGACGGCGCATCCGGGGCGAGGGGGCGATGGAGGCGATTCTCGAAGCAGACATGGTCGGCGTCGACGACGAGGAACCGCAGCACGTGGCCTTTACGGATAATCAGAAAAGCCAGCAGTCGGTCCGTCCCTGTTGATCATGTAAGGGAATCTGTCGGCATGCTTCAGGAGGTAGTCGGGTAGGTCCCTGTTGCCGTCGATCCTGTCGTACACCTCCCTATTCCTTTCCCACATGTCGGTTCCCTGACGTACGTGATCGGCAATCCAATGACTGTCCCGATATTTTTCGATGTTGTACTCGGTGTGGGAGAATGACTCCATCTTGACGCGAACCTCGTGCACGGTTTTGAAGCACGAGGAGCAATGCCAGGAGGCGTTGGCAATATCCACCGACTCGTGCGCGTTCTTGCCGACGCCACCACGCAAATCGTTGGGCAGGATGGTATCCAGTCCTTCGTAGTAGGTCGCATGCGGCGCTCGCCACTCGTCTCCGCGGTGCAGGAACTGAAAGCTGTAGTAGTAGAACCGGCCACGGAGGGTGACGCGACGCGGGAACTGGCAGGCGCGAAGCAGGTGGAGGACTTCTGGTCGAGGAATCTCGTCGACATCGGCGAAGATGATGACATCGCCGGCACGGGGCTCTTGACGACCGCGGAGCTGCTGCAGGCCCTGCTCAAGCATGGCGTCTCGGGTGAACCTCTCCTTCTTCCACATGTCGGTTGCGTTGAACCCGGGCGGGAATTCGACCTTGTGGTATATCATCTTGCGGTGGAAGCGCTTGAACTTGGACCAGTTGTCGCGAACGAAGAGCGGCTTCGCCAGGCCGGTGAAGGTTATGTCCGCTTCGAAGATGATGAAGTAGTCGACGGCGTCGTACGTCGTCCCGAGTCGAATCTCGAGCCAGTCCAGCTCGGTGTTGATCATGAACAGGTCGTAGACCCTGCGCTTCCCGCTCGACGATTCGGGCACGAACCTCTGCCAGCCGTAGCTCTCGCACGATTC
Organism: Drechmeria coniospora; assembly: GCF_001625195.1. NCBI lineage: Eukaryota > Fungi > Ascomycota > Sordariomycetes > Hypocreales > Ophiocordycipitaceae > Drechmeria > Drechmeria coniospora. The sequence continues at coordinate 8,931,463 of NC_054389.1, read as the reverse complement.
AGCGGCCGCTTCCAGTGCCTCGGCGAGGCCGGGGATGTCGGCGCCTGCCATCAAGGCCAAGGTCGGAAGCAGACTCGCCGGGCGGAGCAGTAAGATGGAGACGACGACGAGGCCAGCGACGACGGCAAGAAGGAGCTGCCTCAGGCGGGCTCTTTTGTCGAGAGAGTGCGATAGTGGCAGCATCGCTGAGTAGAGGCGTCAGCAGCAGGCCGAATCCATCCAGCGCCGCTGTCGTCGTTTTGTTCTGCCAGAGGAGCCTTGGCCGTTTGGTCCAGAGACGGATGAGTGAAGGGTCTGGTACGCGAGGCACACATCGCAGAGCACGTGTACGTAGCCATGACTTATAACCAGTACTCCGTACTTGAACGATATATGTGTCGTGTATGCCCACCGGTGCCCAAGCCACTCGTGGTCCATTCGCAGTCGTACGGGGGTGCTGATGGTCAATTGCCACGGTTAGGGGCGCAATAGCGAGGCGACAGCGCCGGAGACGGCTAACCAAGAGCGTGCCGTTGGCGGCGGTTGCGGCTGTCCAGTCCCTAAAACTTGCCCCCAAGGCGCGATTTAGCTTCAGCCACAGGCTGCCAACCACGGCGGGAAGAATGGCACGAGTTTGAACTATGGCAACTATTGAAGGTTACAAGCACTGGTGGTCGGGGATGCTCCTCATAGTATTCCACAGCACCGCACTGGACAGTGTGGTCGACACACGTGATGATTAATTAAGATACTTTCTCCGTCCCGCATGTCTCTCCTGGCGCCATCCCGTTTACCTGCAAACCTAGTTACCTGCAAACCTGATTACCTGCAAACCTTCCACAGACTGCGCCGTTCCATGGGAGATGCCTGCGCTCGGAATGCCGGTTGCCAAACGTCACGGATGCCTACCGTTTACTCTCGTCCACTACAGGCCAGCGCAAGGCCAGCGCGGGTGCGCAAAGCGGCTCTTCACAGGTCCAGTCACTATTACTAGGTAGACAAAAGCGACGGTCCATTTTTGGTTGCGCTACCACTACAAAGTGAATCGACACTTTTGCCACCCACCAGTACACCCATAATTACAGGTTCACTTTGATGCACCACCCTTGGGCAGGGGCGTCAAGGGCATCCCTATCGCAGGGAATCAATGTTGCTGAATACCTCGGCGAACACCTGCCTTGACGCCCGGGAGGAGACAGGTTGCAGAAGGATTTGACGATGGAGCGGACTGGATTCTCTGCCGCACCTGCTAATTATGTGCTCACACGTAGGCCCTGAAGATGACACGGCAGACGCTGTTGGTACCTTTGGTTTGCGTGTACGGAGTATTACAAGTAATAATACTTGGACGATTGAACGTTTCTCCCAGCGACGAAGCAGCAGCGCCTACCAGGACTGTAGTGTTCTCTGACCACTGGCTGTGGCCACTGATCGGGGGCTGGCGTACAGTCTCCCACTGGCCCCGTCCATCGGCAAGGCAATTCCTCGACCCAGGTAAGTTGATGGCGGATGAGGCAGCGGCAGGGACATCAAACAGCACTCGTCACTTTGAGGCAAATCATTGCCCACAACAGCAACGTCTCGGCCTCCATATGTTCGGCATGGCCGATACCGGAGCGAAGGAGAGTCTCCATCGTGCCAAACTCGACGAGACGCGTAGCAGCAAGAAAGGGTTCGTGATGAGGGCTGCCAAGGCATTTCGAGACTCGGAGCAGCAAGCAAGGGCTCGGAATGAGGACTATAATGGGATGTTGATGGGATGTAGGAACGTCGCACGAAATGGCGGCTTTCTCCATCGCGAGCCCGAGCTGGCCGGTTGGTCTTTGTACCGATCGATCGATCCCTTGCCGTCTTCTGCAGTCTCGAGCTTCCAAACGGCACATTCTTCGTCTTGTACGGGCGCGGAGGTCGGCCTTTTTCGTCCCGGCGGTCAGGGCTCTCGCACTAGACGCAGGCTGCACTGAGCACTTACCCGGGACCTGCACGTACATCCAATCGCCACCCTCCTGCTGAACTGGGCAGAGAGGGTGCAGAATCGTCGGGGAAGTTCGTGCCGAAGCAAATCGACGGCAAAGGCGGCCGTTGCTCGTGGACTAGATGAGTATCCCAACATCACCAGCGTAATTGGCTGGCAGATGACACGTCTTGCACCATTCCGAAGCCTTGGCCTGTTGCTCATCACTGCCGACATGAACTCGCTGTGCTGGGGAAAAGCCTCGCTCAGCGCCAACGATATTGCACTAGCCTGTGCCAAAGGGCCGGCCACCAAGAACTGGCTCGTCGCATGACGGACGAGAAGATAAGGGGATTTCTTTGGGGCCTCGGTTCTCTCTTCGGAGCCGAAATAGTTCGATGCTTTGCCGTGGTCAAACGCAATACTCGAAATCTTCGGAGTCGACCAAGACTGGACCCGTTGGAGGGCGACGGCACTAGGACGATGCGAGGCTGACGAGCGGTTGCAAAGTCTCCTTCGATCTACCAACCCGGGTTGCATCTCTAGAGCAATCACGTCCCTGCTAGCAAATTGCCGCCGGACGCCGGGATGATGCTGCCGATCGAAGGACACCAGATGGCAGGTTCATGTGAAAACCTCGTTTCTGGAAAGGCTCGGCCTTGGAGGACTTGGACAGGACATGATGCGTACAGTATGTCGTCTAATCAGTGAGAAGCTGTTCAGCCATGATCGATGCGCGCCAGCAACTCGCATCACACAGCGAGCGACTCATCGGCACTGCACAATTGTTTGTTGTCCAACAAGCAAGAAAGAAAAATCAATACAAACAGATGCGAGCAGATTCTCCTGCCAAAAATGACGTTTCAACAACCCGAGCCAACAACCACAGTAAGCAATGTCAATCAAACCAAGTGTGGCATAGAAAAAAAAAAAAGTAGCAACACCTGGTCTCGATCCAGGGACCTACGGGTTATGAGCCCGTCGCTCTTCCGCTGAGCTATGTTGCTGACTTGTTGGCGGCTCAAGCGCTCGCTGCGCTTTCCGTTGAGGATTCGCTGGACGCAATACCATATTTAAGGGTATGAGCCCCCGTTCCTGCCCAGGGCCGTGCTTCTGAAGTTTGCTCGCTTGTGACTTGATAGTTGAATTTCTGATCCATAAAATGGATCGTGCAGATGGAGACTGGGTGGGGACGTTCCATCCAACTTGATCCTCCCGGCAAGTATTATTACGTATTCGGATGTACTTTTTACGGAGTATTTACTTTACTAACAATATACAGTATACGGAGTACAGTGCGAGTTATCATATATTACAAAATATGGAGTACTTACGGAGTACCGTACAGTACAGTACTTACTTAGGTACATGTATGTACACCTACAACTACTCCGTACATATTGACATAATGTTGTATGACACTTCTTTGCATCTCAATGATAATGCCCATGTGTAGCTGAGCACAGCTGAACTGTACTTACTTGAAAGTATACTAGAACAGTATTGAGTACTCTGTACATATAAAATACTACCTCGATATGTCAAGTTACATGACGGGTTAAAATACGTGGACAAGCGTGGACGAGCGTTTGCTTGCTTGAATGCTTGTAAGTGTATTCGTGCATAGCAGCAAGTCCCATGATCAACACGCGTCTACATTTTTCTTGAGTTTCCTCAAGTGCAACAAGGGTAACCGGATGGGTTGAATGAAGGGACCCAGTTGACGAAAAAAAACCCTCCAACAACAGCACGAACTGGCAAGCGTGGGCATGTGTCGGATGAATAACCGAGAAGAATGCAGTATAGGACAACGGCCGGGGAGATCAACAGGCGTAGGGCGATGAGAAACCTGTGCACTGTACACGAAAGAGTGTGACCAGGATAGGCAGGGGAGAGATGGAAGCCGTGGCGGTGGCCATCAACGGAGATGTGAGTTTGCAAATTGTGGTATCTCTAGTGTACAGTACAGTGCTCGTATGCTCGAAAACCCAACCGACGTTCTTCGTCGTCCCTCACGTTTTGTACACTGGCACGAATAAAATGCACCGCTCGCTCGGAATTCAATCTGCCCCATGTGCGCGCGCGACGGCAACCGTCAGCCGAGCTCCCACGACTCGCCCCAGAGCTCGTTGAGGTTGAGTCCCAGCAGCTCGAGGCTCGGCTCCATGTTGAATGTCTGGTCGCCGAGGATCCACGGCGCGGGACCGGACACGCCGGAGGCATCGAGGCTTCCGCTGCCGTTGGCCGCCACCGACGAGTGGTTGTGAAACGGAAAGGCTGCGTCAAGCTGTGCGGAGGCTGCGTTAGCAGACGCCGGTGGCGGCGGCGACGGCGGCGGCCCTCGTACCTTGCTCCTTTCCAGCACGCCCAGGCCCTGGTTGGGCCCGAGTCCCGGTCCCTGCCCCTGTCCCGGCGCCGAGGTCAGCGTCGTCGTCGTCGTGACCGCCGTCGGGCCGCTCGCGGGCGTGCTCGACACGGCCGACGACGCGGCCGGCTCCTGGTTCGCAAGCAGGCGGTAGTGCAGGTTGACGAAACGCTCGGCGGACGTCGACTTGGCCACCTCGGGCGTCTTGGTGCCCAGGTGAGCCTCGAGGAGGCCGAGGGCGGCGCACATGATGGAGTAGCCCCACGGCTCGTTGTTGCCGCAGCGCAGCAGCCGGTCCTCCTTCATGGCGATGCACTTTTCGATGAGCTTCAGGGTGTGGTGCGAGTTGATCATGATCATGTTGGTCGAGCCCCGCGGCTGCAGCATGGTGACGCTGCAGAGGTTGATGGCCGTCGTGAGCGCGTCCTCGCGCAGGAAGTTGAGGGCGCGCACGCCCTGCTCGTACAACTTGTCGTGGAGGAGGACAATGTCGCGGGCGGCGTTGTAGTAGATGATTTCCGAGTACTGGTACTTGGAGTTTTGCTTGCGCAGCTTGAGGTACGGTTGGTGGAGGGGGATGATGTACTGCCGCAGCTGGACGTGCAACAGCGTGTACGCGATGAGCGGGTTCTTCTTCCTCCCGCCGCCGCGAGCCCCGTCGACGTCGACGTCGGCGTTCCGGTTCGGGTTCGTGTCCCAGGACGGCAGCGCGTCGATCTCGTGCGTCAGGTCGTTTGTGTAGCGGATCACCTGGTCGTAGTCAATGTCCGAGAGCGGGCCCGTCAGCAGCCGGGACAGCTCGAGCCGCAGCGGCAGGCTCTGGCGGGCGAGGTTCTGGAAGGAGCAGAAGGTGTACTCCTTGGCCGGCCTCGACGGCGGTAGCGTCGTCGTGTCCTCGTCAAAGTCGTCGTCGTCGAGGTTGCGGGGCGCGTTCGTGTCGTAGTGCAGGTGGCTCACGAGCGTTGGCAGGCCGTGGTCGAAGGAGGCCTGCATGTCGAACTCCTGGACCGTCGTCCATATCCGTCGACGCATCTCCTGGTTGTAGATGCTGATCTTGCCGGCCATGTGGCTCGGCTCGCGGTGCAGGCCGACGGCGATGCCGTCCTGGATGAGGGCGCCGGCGCTGGTCCAGAAGCGCTTCTTCTTGATCGTGTTGACGCGCTTGCCGAGGTAGAGGAGGCAGGCGATCTGGAAGTGAATGAGCTTGCGGTGCTTCTGGCTCTGCCTCGCGAGCCAGCCATCGCAGGCGTTGATCCAGCGCTCGGCCCAGTGACGGGCGTTAGACATCATGCCGATGAACTTGAGCGATTCGTGCGTGTGCACGCAGCTCGCGACGGCCATCATGGAGAGGACGAGGGCGGTGAAGGCGGCGTGGGGTGGTTTGACGTGACCGTGGCCGTGGACGTTGCCGTTGGCGTGGACGTTGCCGTTGGCGTGGACGCTGCCGCCGGCGTCGGCCTTCCAGAAGCCGGCGTACTCGGCACGAAAGGTGGGTATGTGGACGATGCGGTGGACCTGCTCGAACTGGTCGAGGTAGACGGCGATGAGCGCGTCGGCCTCCTCGCGCGTCGGCAGCAGGGCCATGAGCTCGGCGTCGGGTTCGTTGAAGCGCAGCTCGCGGTCCTCGAGGCGTCGCTTGCGGTCCTTTCGATCGTGCAGGATGACGGGCCGCAGCCACTCGTCGGCCGTCTCCCGCATAAAGGGGCAGAGGCCGGTGAGCTCGACAAAGGCCATGCTCGCGTTGTGGGGGCCAAAGTAGCGGGTGCGGAAGCCCTTGCCGCGGAAGAAGCGCAGCTCGCCCTTGTCGCCGCTCATGTTGCTGGCGTCGATGCACTCCTGCACGTCGGGCCGGGGGGCGGCCTCGCCGTTGGCGTCGAGGGCTCCGGCCGCGCCGCCGTCCTCCCTCTGCTGCGTCGCCGGCGAGTGGCTGCTGCCGGCGACGGTGCTGCCGTCCAAGGAGCCGACGCCGCCGCCGGGGCGCGCGAGAAGCTGCGTCTTGAGCTGGGCAATCTCCAGCTCGAGCCTGCGGAGTCGGTCGTGGTCCTCGCGCGAGGTCAGGGTCGAGGAGCCATCGCCGCCGAGGCCGAGGCCGATGCCGATGCCGAAGCGACGGCCGTCGAGCTGGCCAAAGGGCGGCGGCACGCCCGAGGAGGCGTTGACGACGTCGCCGTTGCGCGCCTCGTAGCTGCAACGATCCGGCGTCCCGCTCTTGATGCAACGCTCGCAGGGGAAGCCTCGGTCGCAGGAGAGCTTGCGGCGGCGGCACTCGAGGCAGCTGAGACGCACACGCTGCCTCTTGCGGGCCGGCGGATGGTCGGAGCCTCCGGTGGTCGGCGAGGCTGCGGAGCCCCCGGAGCCGCCCCTCCGCACGCGAGCTTCCTCGGCGCCGTCGTCGGAATCCGGCGTCGAGCTTCGGTCGTCGTCGTCGTCGTCGTGGCCGGCGTCGGGGTCTGGCATGGGTGGTATGGGTACGGGTACGGGCATGGGCATGGTGCCGGCGGCAATGGCGGGCGAGGAGAACAGGTCGTCGTCGGAGTTACGACGTTTGATCCTCCCAAAGAGCAGGTCCGACTCGACGGCGGCGAGGGGGGCGGGCCAGTGTAAAAGGGAATCTTTATCAATCTCATCTGATAAGAAGAAGTGGTGCAGACTTTTTGCCCGCGCCATCATCGCCGCAACGCCGAGCGGAGTTACGAGCGTCGTGGCCGCGGCTTCACCGGCGCTTTAGTCAGCAACGCCCGCCTCGGAGTTCCGAGCTCCGACCTTGGGTTGGGAGGAGGGTTAGGGTAGGCAGTGCAGCCACCAGGCAGGCACACCGTCCAGAAGAACCCTTCCGTGTACCAAGAATGGCTCGAAGGAACCAGAATTCACCGTCTCGTCGACTCGCTTTCACTTCCACGTGGGACAGGCGGCGACGGGTTTCAGGAATGCGAGCAAAATTCGCGGCTTCCCGACGCCAGCTCAGATCAGGATGCGACTGAATAATAAATAGCCATCCGCGCATCCTCCCGCCTCCAGCACCTCCACCTCCACCTCGTCGCCGCTGCGAGCCCTCCTCCTCGTGGAAACCGGCAGGCCAACCTACAGCTACATATATTAGTACGCATACTTTGATGCCTGGCCGCTGCGCCGGACCGGTTTGGACGCGGCAGAGACCCCCTCCCCTCCTACCCGGCCACCCATCCTGGTCCAGCTTGGTCATGGCCCGCCTACCACGGCTCATCCGGACATCCGGCCACCCACCGTGCTCGGCAGGGGGGTCCAACTTTTTGTCCCGGATATCCCACCCGGCGCCCACGGCATCCTGGCCTCTTCCTTGTCCGTCAAAGTGCACGTACAGGTACTTGTTGGTCGAGCATGCAGGCTTCACCAGGTCCATGCTCGCCCGGGATCTTCACGTGCAACGCACATCCGTGGACAATCATTGTCCATTCACGAACTCGATTCCTACCAGCTTCCACCTGGCTTCCTCGAGGCACGACAAGTAGGTGTGCGGAATGGCTCTGGAAGACCAGGGACAGGGATTCCCGAAGATGCGCCCTTGCCCGCCAAAGTGGTGTCATCGGGGCCGCATCGTCCCCGTTCCAGTTCCACGCCGTGGCGGCGACTTTGGTTTTGTTTCATCCTCGTACCTTTTCGCTCGCCTCATGACATGGCATAAAGTACCTCACCGATCGTCTCCTCACTTGACGTTGCTCAACCGCCACCCCTTCTCCCCTCTCCACCTACCAGCGATTCGAACATCCTTGTGCGCCTCGGACCTGTTGACCTCCTCCACCGCATCGACGCCACCAACGACGCCATCGGTCGAGGGAAGGGCGTGAAGGCGACCGAGCGACCTGTTGCCTCGACGCACGCCTCCAGAAGGTGCCCCGGCTTGCCGAACAGGACCGATTCCATCTCTCCACCAAGCATAACCGTCGATAGCCATCCCCGCCACCGTCAACGGCATGCGTAGAAGGAAGGACGCTGCTCGAGGAGTAGTCCGTTCGAGTTTATGCATGCACGTCAATGTCTGACTTTGGGGCACGCGTTGCCCTCGTCTTGTCTTGACCGGCAACCTACACCCCGCTCGGGGCCTCACGAACGAGCCGGTGCGCGCTAGGTTCCCTTTCCGCCATCCGCCAACAGATTTCCCCCGCCGTAGGTCTCGCCAGCCTGCCGGATGTCGTGATGCTTCCAATTCCGCCGCTGATTGATAAGAATCGGCGTCTCCACCCGGTCCCGAAACCGGAAGGTCTGACACCAAGAGGACAAGTGGGCTCCCTTCGGTTGCCGATCTCGCACAGCGGCTGCAGGCCGAGGTTTTCGACGCCAAGACATTGCAAAATTCGCTCACGCGCCATGGTGACGTTGCCTCGTCATGCTTTTCATGCTCCGCCCTTTGTTGCCTACGCCTCCCCTTCTCCGCCAGAAGCATCTTGACTCATGACGGTATATAAGCAGACATATTTCCATGGAAAACTATTACACGGGCACAATATTTGCAGTGTGCCATTACCCGTGCATACATGGGACTGGGTCGTAGTGGCCGCGCCTCTGCCTTCTGCATCTTTCGCCTTGCTCGTGCCGTCCATTTCAAGACGGTACGGATCAGACGGTATTCATCTGGACAACGAGCGTGCGGAATCCGCGGGAGGAGGAGAGTCGTTTCAATCTCATGCAGACCCATCCCTGTCTTGGGCAGTCAGCTGAGTGCAGATGCTTGTCCTCTCCGCAGTGCTCATAACCTGCTTTTCCGCTGCAAAGTTCCGAGATCCGGCCGGCTCCCAGCGCTTCCCTCAAGACCCCTGGAGGCCGTCAAACTTTGCGTCTCAGACAGTTGCCACAAAAATAAGAGGGTTGCGTCACCGATGCCTCAGGTGTCGGTGTGCCTGAAGTCTGAACCGTAGACGATCCGTCATCGGCCCGTTGAAGCGGCATCGCCCTTGACCCGATCCTTGGCCGAAGGAAATCTACAGCAACAGTACGTGCACCATGGCGCGCCTGACCTAGCATTGTCGTCGAACAGTACTTACGATCAGTAGCTTCATGTACGGAGTACAAGTACCGTGCTCCGTAGGCGTACATGTACAAGTACAAATCAGTGTACTCCGTAGGTGTATGTATGTACGTAGAAATAGAATACCCTGACGGGATATAACCCTGACGGCCCTGTTTTCATTTCGAGCTTGCTCTACCCCAACATCCGCGTCGGCACACCAAAGCGCCAAGTACCTACAGTATTGATGCTTAATAGTACAGTTCTTGTTCTTGTACTTGCTTGTGCTTGTACTTGTGCTTGTACTTGTAGTTGGTGATCTCGCGGGCCGTTATCAAAACTACGTGCATAATAAGTAGTTGTAGGTTCACTCAATACAACTACACTTTATACGCTTTAGACACTTGCTATCCATGCAAGTAGCATACATGTACATCGTACTTACACCCAGCTGCACGGCACGGTACGTGTGCATCATTGCCAACGGCGGCAGCAAAGAAAAAAAGCGTTCCTCGCCGTGGATTTTTTTTTTTCCATCCACGAGGTTGGTTTCATGAGCCCCGCCTCGGCCACAGTCAGCTGCCGGCCTGCCCCCGCTTCTCCTCGGCTCAACTCGACCCCTCCCCTTCGTGAGAAGGAGCTTCGTACCTCCTCCCTCCTTTCCTCCATAGCCGACCCTCACCTCTGCTCTGTCAAGACGAGACGACGACGCTCTTGAAAAGAGCCCATCCCTCGCCAAAGCCCAGAGCAACGGCACACCTCCTGCTAGTTACCCCCGGCCCGGCTTGCCGACATGACGTCCGATACCTTTGCCGCCGTCGACGAGCAGCGACGCAACCGCATCATCTCGCACATGAACCAGTCCCACGCCCGTGAGCTCGCCCACTACCTGCGTCACTACGCCGCCGTCCCCCGTCGCCATGCCGTCGCGAGCCCGTCCCTGCAGGACGTGACCCTCCAGGGCATGCGCATCCATGCCGACGGAAACGACTACGTCGTGCCCTTTGAGCCCCCCCTGGTCTCCTGGGCCGACGTGAAGGCGCGAATCATCGACATGGACACGACCGCCCGCGAGCACCTCGGCATCAGCGACATCTTCATCACGCAATTCGCACCGCCCGAGGGCTTCGACTGCGCCATCTTCGCCGCCGTCGTCTTCTACTTTGCTTGCGTCGCCAGCCTGCCCTGGGTCGTCCCCGGCAGCATGCTCTACCGGGCCGTCGCCGCCGTCTTCCCCGGCGGACCCGACTGGTACAAGTGGCTCACGCGCCTTGTTTTCTTCCCCGTCATCGGAATTCACCTCACCGAAACCTACTTTCTCAACCGAAAACTGCAGCGGCACGGCGTCGAGCCCTGGTCCGGCCTATGGTGGCGCTGGGTATCGAGCGGCTTCATCGAGGGCTATCCCGCCTCCATGAGGGTCGATCGCGTCGTTGCTCGGAAGCGAGCAGAAAAGGAAGGCAGGAGCCATTAAGTGGAAGAGTGCCCTTGACTTGTTGATTGTTTTCACCCCTCTCCATGCCCAGCAAGCAGCAGTCTGCCCGTTTGTCGAGTTCAAATTTCCACGACGATTCTTGGTTTTGTCTTGCTTCCACGTAGCATGTAGCGACGTGTCTAATCGATATTCTAGATAGCCGTGGTCGTGGCCTGTCATGGCGAATTTTCCTTCCCTCCGAGTCGCCCTGAAACATGGGCTGCGCCGTTACCCTCATGGTCTGGTGCGTAACCGAGTTGGTATCGCGAGCCCACGATGCCTCCAGCTGTGGGCAACCGGTCGCGAGCATACTCTTACGTTGCCTGGCCTGGCCTGGAGGCAGCTCAGGAGTCGTCGTAACCGTCGTATGTCCCACGCAAGGCTTGCGTGCTCACCCAATCCTCGCTTGCGAGGCCCTGCAGGAATCTCAGCTCCAAGTCTCGGGCATCCTTGTGCCAGTCGCATGCAAAGTCGCACGTCGGCACCGTCGGCTCGCCAAAGTACTTGCAAATCTCGGCGTGTCGGCATGAATCGGTATTCTCGCAATACAACGCAAGCGCCTGAAGGCTGCGCAGTCGAGCCTCAAAGTTGGAACCGTCCTTGCAGTCGGCCCGGATCATGCGCGTCACCCGCTCGAGGTCTTCGCGGCTGTAGTAGAGGAAGCAGTAGCTCGCGTTGCCGTCTCGTCCGGCGCGGCCGGCCTCCTGGTAGTAGCCCTCAAAGGACTTTGGGATACGCCAGTGGACGACGAAGCGGACGTTATCCTTGTCGATGCCCATGCCAAACGCCGTCGTCGCGACGATGATGTCGTATCCCGCCTCGTTCCCTATCCATCGGGCGAGCGTCTCCTCCTTGACATCCTTGGCCAGCTTGGCGTGAAATGGCCGGGCGCCGACGCCTTCCTCCCGGAGCGCGGCCGACAAGGATTCGCATTCGTCACGCGTTATCGTGTATATGATGCCCGGCACGTTCTCCGCCCTCTCGCCTGCCTGCCGTAGCTCGGCCTGTCGCTCGTGGCTGCGCCTCCGGTCATAGACGCCGCGAATCCAGCAAAGAAAATCCGACAGCCGGCCATCGTCCTCGTCCCGAGTGTACCTGACTTCAAGATGAAGATTGCTGCGCTGCGGGCTCATGACGAACATCTTCGTCTTCTCTCCGTCCAGTCGCAACGTGCTCAGGACATGTTGCCGAACCTGCGGGTTCGCCGTCGCCGTGACGCACATGATGGGCACGTCGGGGAATGTGTCTCGGAACCATGAAAGCCGGCCAAAGTCCTTGCGAAAGTCGTGACCCCATTCCGATATGCAGTGGGCTTCGTCGATGGCGATCCTGGCAAGTTCCCTTTGCTTGTGGACCACCTTTAGCCGCTCGCGGAACCGAGGACCCGAGCACAGCTCCGGCGTTACGTAGAGAAGTCTCGTCTTCGGATGTCCCGTCTCGAGATCGCGGTGGATTCGCTCCCTGTCGGCGTAGGGTGTGTTGCTGTTCAGCGAGCTGGCGTTGATGCCGGCCGCCCGCATCGCCTCGACTTGGTTCATCTACGAGGCGAGCGACACCAGTCGAGCGTTAGCCGGAGGAGATTCAGCAGGCGCTCAGGCTTTCTCCACCCACCATGAGGCTCAGCAGAGGAGAGACGACAATGGTGACTTGTCCTGCGTCAGCTGCCGGTTCCGGACGGGTGTCGCTTCCATGCTCGCAGCGACGTACTGCCATGATCAACCACTGCGGGGAGCTGGAAACACAAGCTCTTGCCAAACGAGGTCGCTGCCTGCACGAACACGTCACTTCCGCCGAGGGCGGCCTCTATGATCTCGCGCTGATGAGGCCTAGGACACGGTATCAGCCTCCGAGGGCAGTCGGGCGGTGGGGTGGGCCATGGCATGGGCTGCGAGTTCACCTAAACTCCTCTTTGTGAAACTGCTTCCTGAGGGTGAAGCCAATGTCTGTGCACGAGTGTGCTCGCTGCAGGCTCGGCGACATCGTGCAATGTCTCGCAGTGCGTCTACATTCGCATCTCCCTTTTTTTTTTTCAATGCTTGTTCGGGAACGGGAGGCGGGGGTTGGCTATGGCACTCTATCGAGATGCTTGAACCATCACCGCTCCGGGCTCCATGACAGCGTAGCGTTATATCTCGACAAACGGCATGCAGTCCGGTACTGTGTACGGCCCAAGGAAATGTACAGCTCGTGATGTGGTAGGACGCCTTTTGACGACGAATCTTGAATTGCACTTTCCTGCCGGCTCGGCGGCGTGCCTAGTATTTGGTACCTGTAGGCGCCTCGAGTCCATCGACGACAGTTTGCAAACGCAGAGAGATTCAGTAGCAGGTGCCCGATTCGTCCGAGGGCGATGGTCGAGGCTTGCCGAGCGTCGTGTCGCACGACAGACGGGAGGAGGGGGAATGACGGATGGTTGGTGTCGAAGAGATGCGTGCACGTTATGCGTGTCGTGTGCAGCTGGCAATCCAATCAGTGACACTTGGTGCCGGTGCCAGTGCCAATGCCGTGCCAGATCCGAGGCAGACGGCGATTCTGCCCTCTATCGCTTGTGCTCTTGGTGGAAATGCATCGGTTCCGCTTGCTGCCATCGAACGGCAAGTTGCTGCTGCTGGAAGTTGACGGACGCGTTCACTGCCTCGTGCTGCATCCCAAACTCCTGTGGCAGGGGTTCCTGTTGATTTTTAGCGGCTTCGCCGGCCTCGCCAGGGAAGCGGAAGGTGGGTCCGTTACGTACTCGTACTGCTTGGCATCTCATCTGGTGCTGAGGCGGGCGCCATTTGCATCAGCAGACAACGGGTAGTGGTACCCACGCAAGTTCACACTGTGCCGCCTGTCGCCATCCCACCAGCAATCTCACAGCGACCGCCCCAGGGTGACAGTGCCGCGGCGGCGTTGGGCCTTGGTGGCTTCGTGATACGAACAGGCTTCGCACTGTGCTGCTAGTACCCCCCATTGTTGAAGCAAGGCGCTAACCGACCCCTTTTTTCCCTCCAGCCATGCCGATGCAGCAAGGATTGCAAGGGTTGTGCACGTAGGGGCAGCGAGCAGAGAGATTTCGGAGGAGGCAGGCCCCGCCCTGGGCTTGCGGCGAAGTTGCCTCGATCCAGTTCCACTACCGCTCACGATCCGTCCGACGTCCACGCGGCCGATTGTTTCGACCTCATCTACCGACATCGCCAGCATCAACCAATTCCACAACCGCAATCGAGGTCATCCGCCCCTCGTCCCCATCCCCATCCCCATCCCCGTCCCCGTCCCCGTCCCCGCCGGGCAGCCTCGGCGCTCCAAAACGCTTGGCCCTGACGGCGACGGCCGAAGCCGCGATCGGCGGCAGCTCTGGCTTGCTGCCATCACCACGATGCCCTTGCGTGCGTCGTCGAGCAATCCGTCGCCGCCTTTGTCGACTTGAGAACGTCCGCCAGCTCTTCTTCCTATTTTCCCTCTTCTTCTCCGTCGTGACTTGAGGGCTCGACTCGATCGAAACCAGAGAGGGGGGGCCTCTGAAACATTCCCCGACCCTGCCATCCGTCTCGGCCAAACTCGGAGAGGCCCTCTGTTCCTCTTCTCGAACGTCCTCGTCGTCACGCGTGCGACGAGGTGTCGCCAACCGCCATCGTCGTCGTCGCCATGGACCGCTTCGACCGAATGCCCGGGTCGTCGGTGCAGTCGTCTGCCCTTCGCAGTCTTCCCGAGAACGCGGCCCTCGGACGACGGCCGGTACCCAACTCGGCCGCGACGTCCAACGGGCCTTCTCCCATCCTCAGCCACCGCGATGCTCAGTCGAACGCGTCGCTGTCGGCCTCTTCGGCCTCGCATTCCATAGCCCCTTCGCAGGTCATTGCCCTCGCCCGCGAGGCGATGCAGCATGCCATCGAGAACGAGAAGGGTCAGGCTGCCGAGGTGGGCGCCGTGGGAACGCCTGGCCTTCGCTCAGGTGTCACCATTGACCTGAGTCGCAAAAATATCCAAAGGCTACCGGAGGAGGTGGTGGATATCGTCAAGGAGGAGCTGGAACGGTTCGTCGGTCCCCTCCTCGTCACTCCCGACACTCCCCAACACTCCCTCAGTGTTCGCTGACGCGTCCCTTCCTCTGCAGCCTTGCCCTGTCCCATAATCAACTTTCGACCTTGCCTGCGAGGTTTGCAGAATGCACCTCGCTTCGCTATCTCAACATCAGGGGCAATCAGATCAAAGAGTTTCCCCTGCCGGTACGTCCCTGTCCCCCCACTCACGGCGCCTCGCCGAGGGGGCGCTTGGATCCTTGTCGCTGACGGGTACGTCAGCTGTGCGAGCTGAAATCGCTCGAGATACTCGACCTCGGCCGCAACCAGCTCCGCGTTCTTCCCAACGAGATCTCCAACCTTGTCTCGTTAAAGGTTCTATCCGTCCCCAAGAACCAAATCGGCGAGCTCCCCTTGTGCATCGCCGAGATGGCCTCCCTCCAGGTGTTGAAGTTTGAAGGCAATCCCATCAGCTTTCCACCCAAGGACGTCATTCAACCACAAGCCGGGAGCCCCTCCTTCGACGGCTTCGCCAGAGATACCGAGCTCACCGAGGTGGCCGTGACGGCGCACATCAGAAAATTCCTCAAGCAGTACGCCGCCCTTGGCCGCAGCGACCTGGACGGCACGGGGGACGAGTTGAGCGAGGGCGCCGACACGCCGCGCTTTCCTCTCAAGCGGGTCGCCAGCGGTCGCTTTCCCATCAGGATCAACGGCGCCGACGTGGCCGACATGCGGCCGGCGAACGGCGTGCTGCGACAGCCCGCCATGACGTCGAGGTCGCACAGTCGGGGTCTGTCTCAGCAGAGCTTGGCGTCACGTCGACCCGGCGTCATGCCTTTGACCATCGGTTCCGTCAGCGAGAGGCTTCGTAGCAACTCCGAGTCCTTGCTGCGTGCCGATCGCCATGACGGGCGAAGTCGTCGCATGGGCATGGTGACCAAGAAGACGTCGGACCTCGGTACCTTGGAGGAATCCGACGTCAACGTGCGCTTCAGCCACTACCGCGGCCTCAGCCATGGGTCCGCCATGCAAGGGGCCACGCCGGCGGCCAAGAGCCCGGCGACGCCGACGGATGTGTACCTGCAACGCCCCGTCTACATCCGCCGCCTGTCGGTGCTGCCCGAGCGTCGGCGCGAATCCAAGGTGTTCGACCCCATCGCCGAGGCGGCCAAGGGAATCCTCTATTCCGTCTTCCAGATCCACCCCATGATTCAGGCGCTCATGACCTTGTCCAACGACGAGCCTGCCAAGAGATCGAGTCTGGAGATTGTCTTCTACAACACCAACTCGCACGTGCAGGAGCTCGAGCAGGCGATCCAGAAGCACGACGCCGCCACGGCCTACGGTGCCGACCACGAGGAGCACTCGCCCCGCGACGGCGGAAATGTTCACAGCGCCTGCCAGACGCTCGTCAGCGCCTACAGGCACGTCTGCTCGCTGCTGACGGACAACATCGATACCTTTGTCGACAACGGAGACGCGCGATATATTCGGACGCTCCTGATGTTGCTTTACAACAGTATCATGGAACTTCGCGTCACCCTCGCCGCCGTCACGCGCTACGCGGCCAAGGCCGGTCGGACAGATGCCGACGCCGAGAGCACCAACAACACCATCCGGCCGTACCATCGAGAACCAAGCGCGGCGACGCTGTCGGTGGCTGACGAGAGGTCGGGGCTCGCGCGGCACCGCAACGGCTCCTCGGCCGTTCCGAGCCCCGTGCCGCTTCAGGTGGTCACGGACGGCACCGTCCCCTACACCAACGGCACCGGCCGAACCGCCACGGGCACGGTCAAGCTGGCGACGCCGCGGTCGGGCGATTCGTTCACGTCGGTGCACGCGCACGATATGGTGGCCGACTACTCGGCCGAGGACGACGCGCTCTTCGACCGCATCTATCTTTCCCTGCAACGGTCGGCCGACGTCGTCCTCCGCAGCCTCCCCAGCTTCCAGGTTCAGCTGGCGGGCGGGCTGAGGAACGCGGTGACGACGGGCGCGCACCCGAACGCGATTCAGCACTGGCGGAGCCTCGCGAGCACATGCAGCGCCATGGTGCAGCAGACGGAGGCTCTGAGGAACAGGCTGTCGCTGATCAAGCTGAAGGACCCCGCGGTGCGGCTGCAGGCGAGCTTCTGGAATCAAATTAGCAGCTTCGTCGGGTCGTGGACGAACCTGGGGTCCCAGGTCAAGGCGGCCATCAACTCGCTTCCGCTCCCGCAGGACACGAAATACCGGCTCCGGCCGATCCAGCAGAGCATGAAGGAGACGACGGACGCGATCCTGCAGTCGCCCTGGCACCAGCTCTTCCAACCCCCTCGAGGGCACGGCAGCATCTCATCGGACGGCTTCTCGCCCACGTGCACGTCGCCGACGCAGGGACAGGTTCCCATCACGCCTCTGAGCGCTGCGCTCGGCCCGGCCATGCAGGCGACGGTGTCGGCGGCGCCGACGGCGACGCCGCACAGCACGTCCTTTGCCGCGGCCTTCCACGGGAACGTATTCGACAGGGCCGACGCCCTGATTGCGAACCCGGGCATCTCCATGTCGCGCACCGGGGCCACGACGCGCGGCCATTCGGGTTTCAACTCGCTGTCGTCCATCTCATCCATGTCGTCGGATGGCAACACGACGCCGGGACCGCCGACGGCCTTCAACCCGAACAATGGCCTCGGGTTGTTGCCGCCGCGCATGAACGGGGGACGAGTGGCCATCTAGGCGGCTCTCGCCCGGCCGCTTGGTTGATGAGCGCGAGAGAGAGGTCGCTTCTTGCATCAGCGGTCGGCCCGCCTGGTCGAATGTGCGTCCGCCTGGGCCATCCGATGGGGAGGGCCGTCGCTCTTGTTGATCAGAAAGCTGTTGATGAAGGCTCATTTGTACGCTCAATATCCCCTTGCGAGGCATCGCCGGAGTTTTGGAGTCCATCTTTTTCGTTCTTTTTCGCCACCGGACAATGGAAGGCGCGATACTTTACTGGCATGACTAGCATGAACCGTTTGATGTGGCGGTCGATGTGGTTGTCGACGTGGTAGCGAGTTGGGCAGGCGAGCAAAGGCTTTCACGCAAAACACACGAACTCGCACGCTTGGCGCTCATGGCTGATTTTTTTATGGCAATCTCGACAGTGGGTCTTGGACGAGACTTCGAGGGCACGTATGTACGGCGAGAGGGACGACAGAGGGAGAGTTCGTTGGCATGTCAAAGAGTCGAACTGAATTTGGGGCGAGAATTGTTTCGCGGCCATGTCGTGTGTAGGTCTGCCTCATCAAGCTGCGAAGAATGATCAGCAAGCGATCAAGAGGCAATCTAAGAAGCCGCCAATACGAGAATTATGATTATACGTACCACACAAGCATCCAGGCAAGGTTCGATATCGCAGGGTAAATGGTGTCATGTTCTTCGAAAGGTGCTCGGTATCAATGCACGACAACGACTAGCAGACAGCAATGATGGTGAATGCAAGTGCCGGCCAAATAATCATCATGCCACGTTCGTGTGCGTATAAGCATATCAGTACTTATGCAAAGGTGGTTGCAACCCCGCTGACGGAATCGGGACCGTCACGCGCCCACCTCTTTTCTTGATCAGCTGTCATGTTCCAACATCTTCCATTATGGGCGAGGCGAGAGGGTTCAACGACCGACCTTCCCTCGGCCGCGCTACTTTCGTCTTGACGACTGTTGACAGATGTTGGTAAAGGACAAGCGAAGCGATCCGTGAAAGGAACAGGCGAGATATCTGGTCGACATGTCTGCAGCAGCTTCATCCAGGCCATCGCAGGCACCCCCATCGCCGGAGCAGTCGTCGGCTTTGCCGCATCAAGCATCCGCGGCGACGACGGTGACGACGACGACAGCATCCTCGTCGCCGACCGAAAGCTCGTCTTCCATGCCAGCCATCTCCGAACCGACGACGACGTCGACGGTGTCCTCGTCACGCCCAGCACTCGTACCAACCCTGCCGTCGAGCACAACGCCAGAACATGTAGCAGAAGCACGGGCGGCCGTGATAGCATCCATGAGCAACATCCTAGACGCATCATTACAACCGCGAGCGGCAGGGCTGCATGAAAACGCCGCGGCGCTTGATCGACAGGAGCGAGACGTCGCTCAGGCAACGGATGATTTGCGTCGTGCGAGCGACCTTCTTCAACGTGAGGCAGATCGGGCAGCCTCCAAGGTCAAGGAGATTGGACACGTTCAGAATTGGGCTGAGCTTCTGGAGCGCGAATTCCTCGTTCTGGAGGAGACGGTGCGTCTTGCGAAGGCTACAAACAACGACGACGACGACGACGATGATGATGATGATGATGATGATGATGATGATGATGATGATGACGGTGTTGATGACGGGATCGACGGCGGAACTGGCACTGGTAGCTGTGACGCCAGCTGCTGTGCCGAGTGCGACCGGGACGGAGGGGCCATGGTTCTGGACGAGGTGGCCTCTCCGTCCACCGAGCCATCCATCGAGCCTGTCAGTCGCCAGGTCGATGGGTCGTCGCTAGGCGGGGACAGGAACAGGAGCGCATAAGCAACGCATGTGCAAGCCTAGGGTGGTGAGGTGACCATGACGACACAAAAACGGCGAGGTATTGTTTTCACTCTATGCATGCTTTTCGTACACCCTCGCTGGCTTCCATTCTCGATGTCCCATCGCTCCCTGTGCCCCCTTTTTGCTCGCCAGCACCGGGTGGTACTTGAACTCCTCGAGGCCCTCCAGCCCGAGACATCTCGTCCGCGAGGCAGCATTTTCACAGGTTCGCACATACGCCGTCGCCTTCTCCCTCGTCCTGTGTTTTTCACCTACAAAAGTCCGGGCAACATGACATATCGCTTCTTCTTGTACTTGTCGCCAAACTCCTTGCGATAGGCTGCCTCCTTGCCCTTGGCCCAGACGTACATCTGGGCGGCGCCGATGGCGATGAAGAGGGTTACGGCCCAGTCGCGGCTCACGAGAATGACGCCGACCCAGGAGAGCACCTCGAACATGTAGTTCGGGCACGTGACGAGGCTGAAGCCGTAGCCGGAGGGGATCCGACGCTCGGTGCCGCCAGTCGAGCGCAGCGACGAGAGGTAGAGGTGGACGAGGGCGTTGCCCATCTCGCCGAACAAGTAGATGACGGTGCCGGCGGCGTCGAGGATGCGCAGGTCGGCCCGTGCCGCGAGCGAGCGAGGGCTGTAGATGGAGACGGCGGCGAGGAGGCCGGAGAAGGCCCAGTAGAAGAAGCTGTTCTTGAAGATGTTGAAGGCGGGCATAGTGTTGGCCGAGAACTTGTGGACGAAGAGCGTCTCGAGCTCGCGCTTGACGAAGTGGCCAATGATCATGCCGAAGCTGAGCCACTGGGAAAAGGACATGGGGCCATCGCCGGCGGCGTAGAGGTACGGCCGGGCGGCGACGACGAGGGCGTGCACCAGGATCGGCCCCAGGTACTCGACGAGGAAGACAGTCCTCCAAGCGATCTGGGGACCGAGGTCTTTGACGAGCACGTGCGTCGTCTCGCCGACGCGGGCCTTGCGGTCCTTGATCGTCTTGCTCGTCACCGGGTCGAAGAGGCCAACGCGGTTATGGTCGCCCAAGCGGGCTTCGCGGGCAATCGCCTTCTTGAGGTCCTCGATGGTCGCATCCGATGGCAGCTCGACCGAGGACGGCAGCCGCTTGATGGGCTGCTTGGGGGCTATAGTTTGAAAGCGTTTACGCATTAGCAGAGAAGGCATGGCATGCAGGATCATGGGCGTTGGCTCGCTAGCCTTCCAGCATGCCGGCAGCATCCAGCGACAAAGGGGGACACCTACAGCGGTTGGTGAGCTGGATGGACATTGTCGACGCCATTTTCACCAAGGGGGTGTCGCAGGACGGGCGACGTGCGACGCAAAGCTAGTTGCTGTTGTTGTAAGAGAGAAGTGCAGCACTCCTGTGGCTATGGGACCGTTGAGCTTCGTTGAGCTTCGGATGCATAAAATTTAGTGCAACAGGTATTATTGCTGCACAAACAAAACCTGAGTGCCTGCCGGTACGGAGTACAGGTACAATGATACAAGAGTACTTGAGCACTCCGTACTTACGAGTATATGCCAGTACTCGGCACTGTACACCATGCACTGTATTTACAGTACTTAAGTACACGTAGTTGAGTACTCCATAGGTACAGTACTTACGAGCAAAAGTATTACTTAAAGCAGGAGGTAAATGAATACATCAGAGTACTCCGTACACTTGAGCATTGTCTATTCCGTACATGTGCTTACAAGTTACAACTACATGTGTACGTACTGTGATTAAATACAGCATTTATTACTCCGTACTCCGTGTATTATTACTCCGTGCTCCTACTTGTATTCTCCCATACAGTGGGGGGCAAAAGGTATTTGCCCCCCCCCCCCCCCCTTAGGTACCACATGCCTAGTCCAATCTAATATAATAGAGAATGGTACCTGAAGGAGGGCAAATACTTTTGCCACAAACTCTACTTGTGTCTGTACTGTACTGTACGGGGCACTGCAGTGACCATGCAAGCACGTGTTATATAGGTGTACTTCCAAGTGCTCCGTACACCACAAATATGTGCAGGCCGCACGGAATACTGCCCGCACTGTACGGAGTACTGTACAACTACCTAAGTACAGTATTAATGTGCTGTACTTAGTAGGTACTTCGGCATACAAGGAACGACTTATGGGTGGGTTCGTTGCCACCCATCGGCAGCTAGGCCCAACTAATGCCCGATGAGGGGGCCAGCAAGTATGGACAAGGCAAGACAACAAAGACATCGATCGACATCGACAGTCGGAGAGGTTGCAGCAGATCCAAAAAGGGAAGTGGAAACTTCAGCACATTTGCTTGCATTTACTTCCCGCACCCCGACATGTACGGATAAAACATGCCATTCAAAACAATTCCTTCATGTCAAGGCGTTGATGTGGATGGCCGTCATCATGCGGCGTTCCACCTTCAAATGGAGGACAAAGTCATCGTCACCCCAGGTCGGTCTCACGCTCAGTATCTGACCTCTTCTCGCCTGTAGTCGTGGACATACTCCATGTGTAACTTCACATGCCACACATAATGGCCAAATCGGCTCCCAGATGAGCAGCCCGTATCATGCCAAAGCGCCCAATTGCGTCTTGCGCTCGCCAGTCTGGCTCGAAACCTTGCCGTCCTACGAAAGGCCGAAGCATTCGACAAGGAGATGGGAACAAGTCGCTTCTGAGGACATGTCCGTCTCGTTCAGCAGCTAGTAAAATGCAGCTGGCCATTGTCGTCCCATCTTCTGGCGAGAGGAGACGGCACATAATCGGCCAGAGCCTGCTTCGGCACCTGGTGTTGCCGCCCAGCAACCGCCAACCAGCAACCAGAATATCCTCTCGCGGCCTTCTTTTCTTTCGTCGCCAATATCCCTCGTGCAACTACCCACGTCTCGCACACCTCTCTTCTCCTCAACTTCCTCCTCTTTTCTTCCATTGCTGCTACTTCTCTACGTCTCCTCCTCATCGTCCTCCCCCCCCCCCCCTCCTCCTCCTACTCCTCCTCCTCCTCCTACTCATCTTCCTCAACTTCTTCTCCGCCTCCTCCGCCT
Source organism: Drechmeria coniospora (assembly GCF_001625195.1). Classification (NCBI taxonomy): domain Eukaryota; kingdom Fungi; phylum Ascomycota; class Sordariomycetes; order Hypocreales; family Ophiocordycipitaceae; genus Drechmeria; species Drechmeria coniospora. The sequence continues at coordinate 8,909,133 of NC_054389.1, read as the reverse complement.
ACTTTACTTCTTCTTCTCCTTCTCTCCCCTCTCTCACATCCTTCTTTCAACCTTTCTACCCTGTTCTCGCCATATCTGGCTTGCGGCCTTGCCAACCAAGCTCCGCAATCGCCGCAGACTGTCAGCCACCTCTCCCCGGCAGGCTCCCTCTCCCTGTTTTCATTGTTCAATCAGGCTTGGCTTGTTTCCCGCCGCATCCTCATGCCAAGAGAACTTGTTCCCTCCGGCCCTGGTTTATCCCCATCGACTGTGACACGAGGCAAACCGGTTGGTTCGGCCCTTGTGCCGTGCCCTCTTGTGTCCTGCTTCCTCCACGGCAACCAACGAGTCAACCATTTAACCCTCTCATCCAACACTCCATGCCCACTCCATCACTTCTTCGCCTTTCTAGTGGTTGTGGGTTATGAATCCTGAAGCGAGCAACTTTACGCCGTCAGAGAGCCCTGCGCTCGAGGGGCTCCAGCTCGCGAGGACCGATCTTGAGTCGGCGCGAGGGGACAAACATGTTGTCAGGTACCCAAGCCTGTATCATTTCGCATCTCAAATCACCGCTGCAGCTCCGAAAGACGCCGAGTCCCTGCCCGACACGAACTATCATCACTCCATACCCCAGCTAACTTCAAACTGGCCGTGCCGTGACGCTGGGCTGGGCTACGGCGAGGATGCAGTATCCTGGAGGCACAGCCTCGCCTTTACCTCGTATTATACTCCTCATCCACCGGCCACAGACGTGAATGAGTCGCTTTCGATGCCTCTCATGTGTGCTCGCGTACCTCAAGGTGCTCATGAACCCGTCATCCCCGAGGTCTGATCACGAGCGACCTTGTGCTGACAGCACGTAGCAGGACTCATCTCTCCATCCCAACCGGACTTCGAACTTCTCCAGCCTCGTTCCGGATCGAATCACCATGCACTGCCTCGATCGCACATCACCGAGACCGGCAGTCCTGCATCCAAGTTTTCAGTGGTAAACCTGTCTGCCCAACAGGATCACAAGTCGGCTACCGAGGACGAGCCCCAAAGCGCCCAAGCTCCATCTCAGACAGCGCTCAGGCAACGGTTGGCCAGCTTAGGTGTGCCGCAAGCGCAACTCTCTCTTTGTTCGGAGAGAAAGGTTTCTATCGGGGCTGAATGGCCGCCTTTGCCTCCGGCTCCCCGACAGGAAGCCCAGAATCTCTTCGCTTCCCTTGCCGACTTCTCAGCCAAAGGGCCCGCCACGAGAGCTCGGCGACGTCGGGGGGGGCAATCTCACAGAGGCCCACGCTTGCGGGAGGTGAAGAAAAAAGCCATTCGTCAGGCTCTAGGTCCTGCTCCGCCGGATGAACACACCTCGAAAGGTGTTTTTGAGGAGAGAAACACGAACAGAACCCCCAGTCGCATGGTCAACCCGTACGGCGCCTCTGAATACCACGCACTATTGCATCAGCTCCAAGGCGACGTCATGACCGCCTTTCCGTCCTCAACCCAGCCGTCCGTCGGCCCGCGGGGAGCCTCTCCACCATTACATTTATCGTATGCAACCGTCGCGTTGTCTCAAGAGGACATCGACTTCGCACACCAGGCGCAAACCATGATTTCGTTGCCCGTTGTGGCTGAAGTCGCACCAACACCAACTCATCCCATCCCATCGAAACTTCATCCAGGCCCGCCTGAGCGTGAAAGTACGAGTATTTGGCGACATTATCATACTGACCAGACTATGACAGGGGAAGAGGCGAAGGACATAATCACAACAGGCGACAGCCCCAGTGTTGTTGTCACAGGTTTCGAAGCCAATGTTTCAGGAAATGCATCTCAGCAGAATGCCTCAGCGGAGCATGGCCATCGTGCGACACCATTTCGAGCACAATCTAGGCTCAGCCACGAGGCAGGAATCAGTATGCAGCCGATGACCAACGCGCATGAGCTAAGCCGGGTCCCCTTTATTCCTCGCTGCCCGCTCAAGCCTTCGGGGGGCGACGGTTCCAATAACAAGCTCGTCGACAGGTCCGCCTTGTCGCTGTCGTCATCCCGAGACCAGCTCCTCCGCGAGTCTGGATCGTGGTCGCATTCGAAGAGGTGGGTAAGTGAGGGCACCAGGGAGCGTGCAGCCTTCGCGAGGACCATGAGTAACATGCACCACATCGGAGCCGATAAATCACCTTTTATTCCCCATAGCTTGTCCGAGCTGGCAGCATTGAAGATTCAGATTGCCGATGCCAACAGGCATGAGCTGGCACAAAATGTCGGGCGAAAACTAGAAGAGCTGGAGCGAAGAAGGATCCTCGCCGAGCAAGGGGAGAAACATGTCGACATCAAGGTCGAGAAACTGTTTTGGGGGAGACTGCTTGATTCCAAGCTTTCTCCGGTTTTCGCTTCGGATAATTGCTTCAATGCTTGTGAGCCGGGCGCACACCACCGTGTCAACTGGCCATCTTTGGCAGAGCTCAAGGACGAAGGCGAAAGGCGAGGGGTTCGCTTTCGTCGCTATCTTCCCCTACCGCGATTGAACTTGGTCGATCCACGAATTCTGGCGACTGAGCAGGAAGTCTTCAATCCCGACGGCACCTTGCGTTGGCAAGTGAAGACACAAAAGCCTGTCTGGCCATATCTTGTTCCGGTTTCTCCTCCGGAAGACGAGACGCTCGCATTTGCCTTTGGGCCATCCTCCGAACCGCAGCTCCACGAGTTGCCAGCCCGCTTGCAGGACGTGATCCGGCAGTGTCTTGACTGATACAAAAGCAGAAAAAGAAAAAGAAATAATAGACCGTGGGGAAGCGTGTACGAATATGGCACCGGCGGAATCAACTACAACCGCACCATCATGGTCGAGTAAAGCGTCCCCAGGTTAGACGCCAAAGCACCAATTCAGATGCCAGAGCCTGTTATTCGCAAATGCCGATGTGGCATGAAGGGTCTGGTAGATAATCCTGGATGGTTGAACATGAATGGGAACAAAAGGGAGTTCGAACAGAGCAGGCACGAGCAGAAAGACCGTCATATAACTGAGACTTTTTGCACTATTGCATGCGTAAAGACGACTTGAAGTCAGTTTAGGATCCAGGCCATGCCACTACAGTACTGTACTTGCACCACTCCTAATAATCAGTACTACAAGTAATAGGTAATAACCTGTAGGATATTACTTTTACAGTAATACTCCGTACTCCGTACTTGCAAGCAATACATGCAAGTCCGGGTTCTGAAGTACGGAGTACAAGTAAGTACAAGTATCGGATCGGAGTATTGTGCTCCGTACTTCGTGCTCTGTACAGTAATTGCGCATGTAAGTAGAGTACTGTACTTAAGTACATGTAATTTGTGTGTAAGTACTGTACTCCGTACGGAATATTTCTGTACGGAGTAAGTGCGCCGTACTTACTTGCACAAGTACTGTGTACTCAAGTACTTGTACTGTAAGTACTTACTGTAAGTACTTACTGTAAGTACTGTACTGTACTCCTACTCTACTGGCACAATCAAGGACGACGGTCACGTGGCCATCGCCGGATTATTGCAAGTCCGCGAAGCCCTGAGTGCAGGTACGTACCGGACGCTAGCGAAGTCCCGTGCCCACAACCACAATTTTCGCTGCAATTCAGTCCTCCAACGTCAACTCGAGTCGAAAAGTTCACTCCTCCCACATCCGACAATTCGATTGCACTGGTGAGCATCGTATTCATCAGGTAAGAACGACCGGAATTGCGGCAATTCGAGACGAGTGGTGCCGGCATCAATGGCTCCGATATATCCGCCCAGTTTCGATCCTGACGATATATCAAATTCGAGCCAGAATTTGCCGTGCAACCGCTTCGCAGCAAACCGCGTTCCACATTCGCAGTCTTCAGGACATCGATGCTGATCATTTTTCTTCCTCTTTCAGAACTCGCAATCATGGGTATCTCTCGTGACTCCCGCCACAAGCGGTCCGCCTCCGGTGCCAAGCGCGCCTTCTACAGTGCGTAGCACCTCGAAAGCCCGTATGATTCTGAATAGGACATACGTTCTGACCTTCTGTCAACAGGGAAGAAGCGCGCTTTCGAAGCCGGTCGCCAGGGTGCCAACACCCGTATCGGTGCTAAGCGCATCCACACCGTCCGCACCCGCGGCGGCAACCACAAGTACCGTGCCCTGCGTCTCGACTCCGGTAACTTCTCCTGGGCCTCCGAGGGCTGCACCCGCAAGACCCGTGTCATCGTCGTCGCCTACCACCCCTCCAACAACGAACTGGTCCGCACCAACACCCTGACCCGAAGCGCCGTCGTTCAGATTGATGCCGCTCCCTTCCGACAATGGTACGAGGCTCACTACGGCCAGCCCATTGGCCGCAGACGCCAGAAGGCTCAGGCTGCCAAGGAGGGCAAGACCGAGGAGGAGGTGAAGAAGAGCAACGCCGTTGAGAAGAAGCAGGCCGCCCGCTACGCCTCCCAGGGCAAGGTCGAGGCCGCTGTCGAGAAGCAGTTCGAGGCCGGTCGCCTGTACGCCATCATCTCCAGCCGCCCCGGCCAGTCTGGCCGCTGCGACGGTTACATCCTTGAGGGTGAGGAGCTCGCTTTCTACCAGCGCAAGCTGCACCACAAGTAAGCGTTGTTGGGACGTGGAGTGGTTGTGGTGACGGGACTTTGGCCCTTCGGCATGGTGTCATGGGATTTCTAGTGGTCTCATCGTTTCAGGGCATAAAGAGCTTCACAGAAAAGCATCGGGATGGGTCCGTAGGGAATCAAGATTACAAATTTGCAACGAAGACAATGTTAATGAGGCACGGTTCCCCGTCAGCCTCTTCTGTCGCGTGACGCCATTCAAAGGGTGCATCTCGTGCATGCAAGGAAAGCTACTTTTAAGAGTGATTTGTATTCACTCCTCGACCGATCGGGTTCGTCGGAAAATCAACGTCTGCCTGCCAGCTTGACCCAGAGCCACAGCCATCCTTTTGGGGATCCTGCTCCGAATGTCCTCAAAAGACGCCGAACAATGGCCACTGCCGACAAATTCGTACTGTATACAGCCAGCTCGTACCTCCGCTAGGGCAAGGAAACGACGGAAAGGACCAACAGCAAACTGTCGCTGGCGCAAAACGACTATTTTTGTACATGAATGCCGTGATGAAGGGGAAAGAAAGTGGCCAACGAAGTTTTCTCTATGCGAATTGTCGCTTGACGTCGGTCCACCTGCGCGTGAGGTCCTCGTGCTGAGCGTTGATCTGTCAAGGAACCCGGCGTTAGCTAAGAGACGGACAGACGGGATGTTGACGGAGGAGGGGGGGGAGGGCTCACCTCGGCATATCGCATCTTCGTTTGCACTAGTTCCTCCTCCAGTTCAGTCATCTCCTTCTCTAGCCTGAGGTTGTCCTCGTGCACCTTTTCGTTCCGCTTCATCAGGTCTTCTCGCTCGAGCTTCCATTTCTCTTCCAGCTCGGCTGGCATCTGCTCAATGACCACCTTAAGCTCTCTAACCTGCCCCTTGGTGCTCTCGTTTTCATCACGAATCTCCTCGTTCTCGACCTTGGTGTGAACGAGTTCGGTGGCCAGAGATGCTTGTTCGCTGTCACAGACCTGGACTCGCTCCTCGAGCTTTCGGACCTGAACAGCATAATTTTGGTTTGCCGCACGGAGCTCCATCAATTCCGTTTCGCGGCTCTTCTCCAACCTGGCCTGTTCCTCCCATTCGGCGGTGTACATTTTCAGCGTCTCGGGTCTTATCTTGACTTCGCAAGCGTCGGTAACGAGCTGGTCCGCTCTGTACACCTCCTTGTCTAGGTTCGAGCTCGAGCTTCCGAAGAAGCCGTTCTCGAGAATGCTTCCCTGGCTTGGGTCCTTGTCGATGTACACGTCAAAGAGCTTGTCTTTCAGATACGTCGTGAGCTGTTGCATGTCCGATATGCTCAATAGAGTCGTCGCGTTCTTTTGCATGAGGACGAGACCGAATCGAAGAATCGCGGAGAGGCCTTCGGAGAAGATCAGATCGTAAATCCGGAGCACCAGTTGAAGTGGGAATCGATAAGCAAACAGCGTCAAGAACCACTGCGTGGCGTAGAGATGGGGCGAGATGCCTCGTCGATGCAGGTGACAGTACAGCGCAGGTTCGGTGTCTTCTAGCAGACGTTCGAACTGGTACAGGTGCAAGTGCAAGCCTGGCATGTCTTGAACGAAAAGGTCCCGGAGGTGATAGTGGTTCATCAACCGAACGAGCAAGCAAAAGGCCTCCTCTTCCGACATCTATGGTTTGTCAGCTTCGCCAAATCGCTAACCCAACTACCGAGCGTGGCACTCACATTGAACAGCAAGGGCATGATCAGAAAATTCATGCCCTGTGCATACCCGACCCCTTCGTCGTAGAGTGCATAGGCCTTGCACACACCGAACAGGCCCTCCTGCAGCCCGGCGGCGGCAGCGTACTTTGAATAGCTCGTACGGGCACCGAGATCCCGGCGAATTGTCTTCTCAAGCTTCTGCAAGTTCATGGCATCGTCCTTTTTCCGCTTCCTCCGCTCGGCAGTGACGGCGGCCTGAGCCTTTGTTGTCGCTTTCACGCTCTTGTCGCCTTTTGGAGACGAACTGCCATTCCCAGCTGACTGTTCCGAGTGCACGGAGGATGCTGACGATGTCACCGTATCACCGCTCGGTGCGCTCAGATTTTTGTTGCTGGCAATGCTTGTCGTCGTGCTGTTGCTGTGTCGGCTCTTGTCCATCTCGGTGCCCTCTGCCACGAGCACACGGTAGACAGCCTCGAGGTCATCATTCTTGCTCTGCGCTAGGACTTGCCAGATGACGCCACGAATGGCGTGCGGGATCCCCGTGGCTATGGCTATGTTCAGCTCCTCTGCGCTGGTTCGGGCTACCGCCGCCGGACCTTCGTAGACAACAGACTGCCAAAGATCCCAGTCGACCTGAGTATCCGGCATGGTGGACGGCCCGGCGTTCATACCGGACACGGTTCCAGGTGCCAGATCATTGGTTGGTGAAAGGACAGGCGGGGGCTGGCTCTTGTCGCTCGAGGAATCGTCGGTTGCGGGTACCAAGCCAAGCGCATTGCTGGCCTTGTCATTGTCCCCGACCGCCAGTACAATGACGGATTCCTCTCGCATCCTGAGTGCCTTGAACCTGTCCTTGAGGCTCTCACGATTTGACAACTGTACCCAGCTGGATCTCCTTTCGCTATCCTCGTCCAGTCGACTAAGCATCATCTCAGGGTTACTCGTGAGGGTCGCAATGGAGCTGGCCGTGTTCCGCCTCGGCGAGACTTGTGTCGGGGGCACCATGGCGCCGTCCTTGTCTTTGTCCTTGTTGGATGAACTTCGCGACAGCCAAGAAAAGGGACTTGTCAGCTTCCGAGTTGGGTGTGGACTGTTGGTATGTGATGACGGCGGCGACGCGAGCGCCGACAAGGACGGGCCAGGGCTCTTCGAAAGCGGATCCACCGTGGGAGACCAAGGCATGGAAGGAAGGGCGCTGGTGATGCTGTTTAGCGATAATGTCTGATGAGATTTATCTTTGTCTTTGCCGACGGGCTTTTGAAGCTCTAAGCATGCAATGTTAGTCCTGGCGAGAGAAAAGGAGACGCAGCAGGGGTGCAGAATCTACCTTGACTTTTCGAGGGCGTTTCGTCATCGAGCTCAACATTGTCAAGGTTCAAGTCGTTTGATATGCGGTTGGAGATGGGTGATGATTCGCGTCCAGATTGAGGATTGGACGCGGCCTCGTCCGAGGTTGGAGACTCAACCTCGCGGCTTCGAGTCTCGCCCTCCTTGTCTGCTTCTGGTTCGTCCTTGGGCAGCGGAGGCTTGGTGACGGAGACGGACCTCTTCGTCAAGGACCGTACAGATGCGGCATCGACAGCATCTTCGAAAGAATCGTTCTCGGCTCCCTGTGCGAGGTCGTTAGCGTTTTGTGCGCCGCTCGACGACGCCATGGAGGTTACGCGACGGCATCGTCCAGTGCGAGTGCCGGAAGCGAACTGGATGTGAGCCGGTGAGAAGTCCAGGACATACCGTGTCCGGGTCCGAATCAGACAGCGACGAGGGTCTCGTGTCGTCCTGGTCGTGGCTCTGATCCGTGTGCTGCGGAGACGATGCCACATCGTCGCCGTGCTGCGACATGGCTTCACGACGTTTTCCTGAAGTCGCTCTGTGATTTCGGTGATGATGCAGGTGAAGTCTACTTCAGGTCATCCAAAGGCCATCAACGAGAAAGGCTCGATGGGATGGCGCCAAGAGGCCGGCTGGTAGAGGATTTTGTTGGTACGGTGCCAACAGGGTCCCTCTGGTCTTGATGTCGGGTGTGAAAGATGAGGGGGCTGGCAACAGGGGTGGGTGGTGGAATGGATATTGAGAATCGCGACTTTGGATACGTCGATACGGCAGAGAATCGTGGGAAGAGGGCCGGTGGGTGTCGGAGTGTGGGATCTGCCCGCCCTTGAGAAAAGCAGATGCTTTAAGCAGGTGGCCTACAGGCTCATTCCCTGGACCTCTATCCAGCATGAAAGATCCATTTGGGAGTGTTCCGGAGGCCGACAAGTAAACGTGGTTTATTGTTCGCGTGGGACGTGGACTCTGCCGACGCGGCCTCCACTTCTCCTGCTGGTACCTGATACTTGGGTACTACTTGTGCTTGTACCAGTGATGATCTGCCACCAGTCCAAATTTGGGCAGCGGCAGCGTATTTTTCCTGGTACGTAGGAACATCGACGCAGGCACGACATATTCTCGGCAGAATCAGGGCCCTTCCTTTGCCATTCAGTGCATATATGTAGACAAGGTGAGGATATCGGACGGGAATTATCCGAGGCCAGTGCGTATGGGTGCCTATTCGTCGCCAACTTCGTCGCAACGACCTATCTATACCAACCATTAAAACGACATCGAGTCTGGGCATTGGGCTTGGGGGTGAGAAGGTGGTGGGGGTACCTCCGAAGTACAGAGTACAAGATTCTATAGACATGTGCCTCGCCAGGGGCTGGAACTGATATAGTACTAGGTAATACCTGCTACGTGCTAGAAGAGGTAGGCAGGTACTGTAGGTACCTGTGTGGCAGGTAGACGGTTCATCATATAGCATGTACCTAACTAATACTAGCACTCCTTTGTATACTCCGTACACCGAACTAATTAACTAGTACCACGTAATAATGAGCAAGCACAAACTTTACCTAATACTGTACCACCTGGGCGGAACCAGCAGTACAGTAAGATCGGGCGCTCTTCCTGGCAATGGTAATAATATAGGGAACTAATTACAACATGGTACCTACCTACAGGAAAACACGTCCACTGTACTCCGTACTTCCGTACAGTACACCTACGTCAACTGGAACACGTTCGCTGGATGGATCCTCAGTACCTAACGTACTGCGCTCCGTACAGTACTCCGTCAGGACAAATGTGCATAATTCATTTAGCAACAAGGACGTGTTCGTGCGGTTGAACTCGTGTGGCTGGAGGAGGACCCTTCCCGCGGTGTTGGCGCGTATCCCCTAGCCTCGCGATGGAATGCGCAAACGCGGGCGTCGACAAAATGACGCAGTACAGTAGCCGTACAGAGTAATACCAGTACTTCATGTTCCGCTGAAGGCTTCATCCAAGCCATCACGACGCACGGAAAAGTACTGGCAGCAGCAACGCGTTAGATTGATGCTATGCACAGCATCAATTTAACGCGATAATGCATTCCACGGGCGGCACAATGAAACAATGCATCGTCAACGCCCCATGACAAAGCCTCAGCAATACCCCTGTCTTCCTCGTACATGAGGGTTGAGAGATTGAAACCCGATCGTACAATCGCCCGCCGTTTCATCACATTTCATATTGGAGAAATGGATGTGGTTGGGGTATAATTATACGTGACGGTTGTGCGTACCAAGCTCACCCCAGGTAATAAATAATAGTGTGCAGATACTTCGGACTTTGGCTTCCATTTCTGCACAGTAGGTGTAATTGTAATTGATACGTGGGCACCCTGCACTAGGCGGAGGTGGGAGTAATAAATGTGCCGTAACTCCACGCATGTACTGTACTATAGACGTACTACACTACCTTGCATATTCGGCGTTGTACGGAGAAGTCGGTAGCATGCAACATGGACGGGTACCAAATACGCCATGCTATGTCAGCATATGTCTCTTGGGTACTTGACACAGATGGCAGGTCGGAAAAATATAGGGAGTCGCCTTGGCAATGCCAGGCACATACTGGTATTGATCGTCACGAAGAGTTTTATTTTTGGGTGAGAAGACATTGCCAAACATTGATGATGAAAGCAAGGTTGATATATCTGGCATCTCGATGGATTCTACTGTTAGCGTGTGGTAGCCGTCACGTGTATCTCGCTCTCGCCACGACCCGAAAATAATAAGAGCGATAACATCAACCAGAGAGTCGGCCATGACCCATCCACGTATGTATTTAGCATAAGAGGACACAGTCTGGCGCAAGTATACATGCTTGAGGTGGGCGAGGCCGGAAAAGCATCAATTTGAGAGAGTAGCTGTGACGCGGGATAGTCGCATTGTAGGGTAGGTCGCCGTCACCATCAATGGTACGCTGTCGAAGGAAGCCAAATGACGATGTATCTGCCACCACCTTCAGCTGCAATTTCATTTCAAGGCATCTGTACGAGTGCCACTAGGCTGCGGCAATAGTTTTACACACTATATTTTTAGAGATGTACGTCTAAGAGTGTTCGCGGAAGTTCGCAATGCAGGAGCCTCCAAACGCTCAGATTGGCCATCTGTCTTAATGAATACCTTCAGCACGTACTGGCCATCCTGAGAACCGGCTGATTGACAACAACAGTGACGTCACGCTTTTGACGTTGCCATCGGAGCATTACTCACTCGAAGTGGTATGTAGATCCGGTACTACCAATATGTTGGTAGCAGTATCCTGTAGTTGATTCCGTATAGACCAGTCAACGAAGAGATGCGAGCAAATATTTCCAACTCCACCTTTACGTACTCCGTACAGATTCTTGCACTGGTAGCAATGCCTAGTCATGGATTGTGGCACTACAGTGTATGTTATTGGCCGTGGTAGAATTGGGCGATTTGTCGCTGAAGAAAGTGGCTACGAGGCTTCGTATGCTTACGCCTCGGTTATTCCTCGACGAGGTTCTGAACTTCTCCGTGAGGCTGCTCGAGTCGAAGCGGCAAGAGGGGCGCTAGAACGCCGGGACGAGTAAATGTGATACTTCCCGCGCTGCTCGGTATTAGTGTATGAGCAATTACAGATACATGTACGGAGTACTTACGGAGAGTACTGACGGAGACGGAGAGTACTTATTAATTACTTACAGTACCAGTACACCGGCACGGTTACTTGAACGCCTACCCATCAGAACAAGTACATGTGCAGGTACTCCGTACTCCGTACTTACTCCGTACATAACGATATTATGAGCCAACCTGCTTTGGCTCCAGTCAGAGAGGTTACATCGACCGCTGACTAAGGAACCCCACCACCCGCTGTTGAGGTGGTTGTCCTGGCACAAGCTCTGATCGGCTGAGCTTTCCCGTCTTCCGGCTACTACCACTGCTGGCTGACCACTCGCTTTGCCGCTCCACCGCCACGCCCGCCTTGACGCTTCCACGCCTATTACGCAAAGGCCCACTCTGTTGCCTGCACTTTGTCAACCTGACGTTTCGACATTCAGAAACCGCACCTCTTTTCTTCCTTCCGACATACATCTCCTCCTCCACGCCTTCGCACCTTCTGTGTACACAACTTGCGACCCCGAGCCGAACGGTCTGTGTAGGCCGTGTCGACTGCTTCCATCACTTCTGCGTCGCTGCCTGCACCCGATTTGTCGCCTTCGGAAAGCTGTTTTTGACGGCCTGCACCCGTCTCGAACCTCGTTTCCCCATCAAAGCGGCAACTTTTTTTTTGGGCCGCAGAATCGATCGACCTTGTTACCTTTCCTTTCTTCCACTTCAGTTGAACCCCTGCTCTTGAACTTCGTACGACTGGAACGACGGATCTCAGTGTGCCACGGTGCTCCCTCTCGGCTCTGAACCGAGAACCTGGCCGCCCTCGATACTCTGTCGGAACCCCATCAGCCACAGCTGTGAAATCCGAGGCGAGCGGCTGTTCGACCAGGCACCGCGGTTCCGCGAGAAACGCTGTCACCCCGGCGGGCCAGCCTGCTGTAGCGGAGGGGTGAGGTTTCTTTCGTTCCGGCGGCACTGCTGCTCCCGTGTTCACCATGGGCAAAATCACCAAGTCCATGCAGCCCAAGCACAAGGAGACGCTGGTAAGCCAACGCGCCGTTTGCCCATAGCCCGGGTGTTTGGCATCCTCTACTGACTGATGGACGGTGAAATAGTCCCCTTGGCTTCGAAGCTATGTCAATACCACAGCGAGCCTTCCGTTGCCCTCGTTACCAAGTCACCTCGCCACCTTCCCGTCACGGTGGCCGTTCGGACGCGGCGATCTTTACCACTGGATACCCCTTCTCAACAGGTTCGACAGTATACTACATCACTTCTGCAGGACCTATGGTCTCCACGAAGGCCCGCAACCTCGCGAGTTCGCCTCCGACCTGCTCCTCAACCAAGCCAAAGACACGGCGTTCAGCAGCGAGAAACAGTGGGATCCCAAGGAGCTGGAAGACCTAGGCTTTCCGCCAGATGGCGATAGGCTGTTGGTGGAAGCCATCCTTCGATTCACGCGCATGTTGCTTGAGCACTGTGGCAACCGGAGCATCTACGCGAGCAGCGCTCATCTGAACGATCTTCTTAACAGCACGTCATTGTCCGTCATCATTGCCACGTTGGAGGTTGGATCCGAATTAGCGCAGCGATATCAGGCTTCCGTGAAGCGCATCGGGAGCACGTCGAGGCAAATAAGCGCCGCCCTCTTGGCCAATCACTACAACATCGATCTTGATCGCATTCAACAACTGGCCTCGCCCTTCGTCAAGACGCACATCCTCACCTTATCCGATTCCACGCCGACAACAACACCGGCCACCACCAAAGGCAAAGAGAAGGCACACACTGGTAGCGGAAGGAGCTCCGCCTCCATGTACGCCAGTGACCTTGTCTCCGTCGCCACATCGGATGACAAGCGATGGAAAGACTGGACCGATATTCGGGTCTTCTACTACCCTCAAGACCCCGAAACCAATGTCGAGACGGCGGCCGACAATGCCTGTTCGTCAATGCCTTCGACTCCTACGCCCCTGCGCCGGAGCTCTACGATGACGACGCAACAGCTTACTCCGAGGTCGCGGAACGTCGTCGGCGACGATTCGTCGCCGCTTGGACCACGAACTCCTGCCGTCGTTGAGGAGCATGTCGCGCCAGGCCAGAGGTCGTTCGACATACCCAAGTCGGCCGTTGTCTCGACCCCGATTCACGACCTTGTCAGTCGATGCCGCGAAGACATGCCGGCCGCGGCCAAGTACGAGGTCTTTCACAGGCTTCGTGTTGCCAAAGCGCTCACGGGAACCGTCGAGCATCGGCAGCAGATTCTGGCCACTCGACTTTTGGCCATCACCAACCTGGCGTATATTTACAACGAGTCGAGCTTTGTCGATAAAGTGCTTCGCCAAGATATTGACGAGATCAGGCGATATCAGCTGGTGTACCAACTCGCCGAGCTCATCCATCCATCCGCCGACGGCCGAGTCGAGGTTCCCTTGTGGTTGCAATCCATCGCCCTGGCTCTCTTGGAAGCCGTGTCAAACTTCCACGCCAGGTGTCAAGACGTTTTGTCAGCCCTCAACGCCAACGTGAACCACGGCATCCTTCTCTACGTCATTCGAAAGGCAGTAGCCGGCATGGCGAGCGAGAAGAGCGAGGACACCCCCGAACAGGCTACCGATGCCGACGAGTGGCGGAACAACCTTTTTTCCTTGACTTTGCACTTGTCCATGGCCACCCGCGTTGGGGACAAGATGGTTTCTGCTGGCCTGATGGATATCCTTGTCGAAATTCTCAACACTCGATCCGATATTGCTCAGCGCCACCACCCCATGGTATTAGCTTTCCTGGACGGCCTCATATGGACGTACCATAATGCATTCAGCGCCTTCTTCAACGCCAATGGCCTTGATGCGGTGGCCAAGCTGGTCGTCGATTCGGTCAACGATTCTCAAGCTTCCCTTAAGTCATGCCAAGGCATCAAGTCCGACCACCAGTCCAGCGCGGTCGATTACGAGATTCCATTCTACCAGCAACAGACTCTGAAGTGGCTGTTGAAGTTTATTCACCACGTCATGTCCAGCTCCTACACGTACGGCGGGAACACGGATCGGCTGTTACGGAACCTTGCCGAGAAGTCTGATTTGTTGCAGAGCCTTCGGAGCATCATGGAGGATAAAAAGTCGTTTGGTTCTGTGGTCTGGACGCAGTCTGTCACCATTCTGAGCGACTTCATTAACAACGACCCGACAAGCTTCGCAGCCATTTCCGAGTCAGGCATGATCAAGACCTACCTCGAGGCCATCACTGGCCGGCCCTTGCCAGAGTTGCAAACCGTCGACCAGAAACAGAGAGAGCAGGATGGAAACCGGGAAGACGATTCTCCTGACAGCTCCGCCATCGACACGATTGTCGAGCAAGATGGGCGCCCGCACCCTCCTCCAGAGGCAACGCTGCAAGAGGAGCAACGTGGGCCATTGGGCGCCGGCATCCTGGTCTCGGTGGAGGCCATCAATGTCGTCCCTCAGGTGCTGAACTCGATATCCTTGAACAACACCGGAATGAAGCTCATAGTGTCCTCCCGAGCATTCGACAGCTACTTTGAAATCTTCGAGAGTCCTGCGCATATTCGATGTATGGAGACGGACAGGGACCTCGCGCAAAACGTCGGTGCCAGTTTCGACGAGCTTGCTCGCCATCACCCACCCCTTCGGACCGCCATCTCCAACGCCGTCATCGACATGGTTGCCCGAGTCCGCTTCCTTGGTCTTCAAAAGGCTCGCACCGCGGGTTGGGGCGCCAGGCTGTTCGTGACGGGGTCATGCGGCAAGCTTCTGTCTGTTTCCGAGACCGGGGCTCTCGAGGATGCCAGCGAACTATTGGCTGAAGCCAGAGAGCTGGCTATTTCCGGTGATGTCGATGTCGACATGGATGACGCCGTCGCCACAAATGAAGCGGACATCGAGAATCGCGATGACGCACAAGGAAAGGCGCACGAGGAGTCAATCGTGCCATACATTTTGGCACTGGCTAACTTCCTTTCCTCCTATCTCTCCAATGGGCTACTGAAGTCCTTCTTCGTGAAGAAGGGGGGCTTCGAGCTGCTTCTTGACATTTGCCAATCGCCAAGTCTACCAGCTACTTTCGGAGACTCGGCTGCGTCGAGAATGCTGAACTCGGTAGTGTCGCAGCTGGTGGAACAGTCGCCGGTCCGAACCCTTCCCTCACTGTTGCTCCGCGCCACGACGGCGATCGATGTTCTCAAGCCCCTAGGCGCTCAAACGGAAGCGTTCCCGCCATTCTTCGCCCCTTTCCTCGCCGCTGACCTTGAAATTCCGCATGACGTTGAGGGGGTGCCCGAGACAATGTTGATTGGAACAAAACTCGTCAAGGCGCTTTTGAACGCGCAGACGTTCATCAAGATCGTTTCCGATTGTTTCTGTACTATGAGGAACAGTACCTTAACCTTCTACCCTGTCAACGTCCACGACTACTATCTCGCCCTGGTGAAATCCATTGGACCACTGCTGCGAGGCGTTTTGGCGGAGGAAGCTGGGCAATTGTCCATCGTCCCCCAGCACTGGTCGTTGAGACCGCAGCCGTCTGCGGTCGACAGCGACGCTCGAGACGTCGTCACCGACCCCGAGGGTGCATCTTTACCCGATGCCATCGGCGCTGCGGAAAGTTGGACTTCAGCCTTCGTCGCTGGCGCTTCGGCGTCCAGTCTTACGGATCAAGAAAAATCCAGTATCCGCTTTAAGAACTACGATACTCTACGAGTCTTACTGCATCCCATGATTCCGACTTCATTTCCCCTGTTTCAATCCATAGGCAGGTCGCTTCTGCCGCGTCGCAGTGAGCCGAGCCACCCCGAACCGTTCACACGGTGTCGTCACCTCGACCTCGGGAAAGCCCTCGCAGACTCTGTCTTGCAGCATCTAGCCCCTTCCGTGGCGATGCCGGAGAATTCCTCCAAGGACTTTCACTATTGGATCATCATGCTCCATACCATCCACGAAATGCTCATCGACACCAGTTCTTCTCTCAGACAGAGCGATCGTTCGAGTATTCACATCATTATGCCCGTGCTTCTCGCCTTCAAAGAGCAAGGTGGCCTGGAAGTCATCAACTCGATGCTCAAGGCTTTCGCAGCTGCCGTTCGGCAGGGCTCCGAGAAGGCCGCCGAGGACTCTTCGAAAGCCAAGGTGGCTGCCTTCGGCCTCAAGAAGGTTCTGGACCTACTGTACGTGCTTGTTAATGGAAAGAACATTTCGGACGCGGGTAATTTCTTCAACATTCAGCCTCGGCAAGTCGACAGAGCGCACTCTGCTATCGCCTTCCAGCAGATCGTTGTCGAGTTCCGCTCCGCCGTGCTTCCGGGCATCATGGAGCTTTGGGACTCGAACTTCATCGACAACGTCCCGGATGCAACGGTGAAGCGATTGCTGGATATTCTGAAGCTCATTTCCGCTAGCGACCATGAGCTCCAGCAAATTTCCACGACGACTGCCCCATTTGACCTTTTCAAGTATACGGATGCCCGTTTTGACTGGAAACCGCTGCGCGATGTGGTAACCGACAACCTGCACGCTGGATACGCCGAGGATCTGGTGCATGAGGCTGCGTATAGGGCGAATGGCAACGTTGTGTCTACGACGGAATACTGCCGTGCCCACAAAGACGGCCTGGCCGGCCCCCGAAATCCAATTCCGGCCGAAGACGCCGACACATCCGCGCTCACTGTTCCAGAAACGTCGACCAACGAGGGTGATTCAGCGGCCAACGAAGGGGAGCCATCGGCTGGTGCGCCGGGGCTTTCTGACGGGGACCAAATGTCGTTGGATGCTCTCCCTGCCGAACTGTCTGCCGAAGGATTGCTGGATCTAATGGATCGCCCTGAAAATGTGGATGAAGAGCAAGACTCTCAGCATGAGCCACCAGTTCCCCCGCCATCCGAACCTGGCACGGATGCCGATCAACAGAAAGCAATTGCCCAGCTTGTATCCGCCAAGGAAAGCATGGATGCCCTGCGGACAAAGTTGAGAGATAATTTGATCGACCAATGCCTGGACGTTATTCGGGCGCATCCAGACACCGCCATTGACGTGGCGGACCTCATTACGTCCATGGTACTCAGAAGGCAGAACCATGACGTCCAAGAGGAGGTCGGATCGACGCTGTCCTTTGCGCTTTCGTCACTGGCGTTTGATGAAGAGGAAAAGAAGAAGAATGGCAAATGCATCGCCGCGTACTCGCACCTTTTGGCTCTACTTCTCCAGGACGAGAAGTTCTTTGAGCGCAACCTGGAGACCCTCCGAGAGAAAGTTGACGAATATGTGAACTTCGTCAAAGTCCCGTTCTCTTCGTCGACCGATGACCTACCCCCATGGATCCCATACATTCTGCTGATACTGGAGGTACTGTTGTGCCACGACGAGAGGCCCGTCGCAGCGCAGTGGAAGAACCCGAAGTCATTGGAGGACCCCGTGGGCGAGGCAATTCTTCAATTGCCAACTCCTCTGGTCGATGACCAGCAGCGAACGATTGTACTAGAGTCGTTGCTTGAGCTACTACCGCGAATCGGCAAGGAAGAGGTGCTCGCAACTGCGGTTCTGAGGATACTTGTCATTTTGACACGCAGGCGCAGTGCGGCGAAGCTTGTCGGCGAGAAGAAGAACCTCCAGAGGCTGTTTGTTATGGCCAAGCAGCTCTCTGGCTCTGGCTCGGAGCGGCTTAGGCAAACAAGGTTGACCACATACATCATCACAATCCTGCGCCATATCATCGAAGACGAGGAGACGCTCAAGCAAATCATGCGTGCTGAGATTCGGGCCGACTTTCCCAGCATACAGCGAATTCAGCGAGCATCACCTGACGTCGCGACGTACTTGCGAACCATGGCTCCAGTTGCGCTTCGAGCTCCTGACTTGTTCGTTGACATGACGAATGAGCTGCTTGAGTTTTCGAGATGGCATCCTTCATCTGCTGATGGGATGCGCACTCAGCAATTGAGCATGAAGGAAGCACGAAACGACGGCGATGGTGATGCGAAGCCTGCTGTCAATGAAGCGGCTTTTGATCAAGAAGTAAAGCGGTCCACCGAAGCAGCCGATAAGGAGATGACGGACGCCCCGAAAGCGCACCATGATAGCAAACGCCCTGTGGTGGAGAACCCCGATGGTGTTATTCACTTCCTTCTGTGTGAACTTGTCAATTACCGCGAAGTCGACGATAAAGAGCCGCCAACTGTCGGAAAAGATTCTCAATCCGACACGGAAGCGGGGAAAGGTGCCCAAGATGACTCCTCCGACGATAAGCAGACATCGGATGGCAAAGACAAGAAACAGTCGAAACCGCTTTTCAAGTCCGAAGAGCACCCCATTTTCGTTTATCGCTGCTTCCTTTTAAGCTGTCTAGCCGAACTTCTTCAGAGCTATACTAGGACGAAGGTTGAATTCATCAACTTCAAGCGGAGTGCACCTCCGTTGACCATAAACACGCCCATCAAACCCAGGTCTAGCATCCTCAACTACCTGATTTACGACTTGCTCTGTCAGGGAAATCTTAGTGGGACAACTGACAGCATCGCCTCGAAGAAAAAGGCCGCAACATCGTCTTTGACACAGAAAGTGTTGGTGGCACTGGTTGCCAAGACGAACGAGAGACCAGTGGAGCGAGGCCGTGACAAGTTTGCCTATGACGACGAGCATGATCTTCTCTTCGTTCGAAAATTCGTCCTCGACACCATTCTCAAGGCATACGAAAAGACGCCGTTCACGGATGAGCCTTTAGAAACGCGATACTCGCGCATGCAATGCCTTGCGGAACTCATGAATCATATGATTGGTGAAAAAGACAAGGATCAGAGCTCTGGCATTGATTCGACACAGTCTCGATCTCTGGCACAGCTGCGACGATTGATGTACGAAAAAGGCTTTGTGGACAAGCTGACTTCCTCAATTGCCGAGATCAGCCTCAATTTCCCGGGGGTCAAGCGTGCCATTAAGTACATCCTGCGTGTTCTTCGGGTGCTCACTGCCACAGCCAAGGAGCTCAGCCTCTCATCTCTGCCTGGCGTACTACCATCCGATCCATCGGCGGATGACAACAGCGATGAAGAGTTCGCTTCGACGTCATCTCTCTCTGATCTCGATGATGATCGGGAGGAAACACCTGACTTGTATCGCAACTCTACACTGGGGATGCTGGAGGCTCAGGCTGAAGACGACGAATCTGGCGAAGAAAACGAGGATGACGAGGATGACATATATGGCGACGAATACGACGATGATGAGATGGACTACGGAGACGACGATATTTCCGACGGTCAAGACAATATCAGCGATGAGGATGAGGAGCTCAGCGGCATGGGTGAGATCGAAGGTCTTCATGGCAACCCTAGCGTCGTCGAAGTCATTATGGATGACGATGAGGATGACGACGACACCAGTGATGACGAAGACGACGAAGGGATGGACTCTGCCGACATGGAGGATGTAGATCGCGTGGAAATTGTTGATGAAGAAGGAAATCCTCTTGACGACGATGGCGATTCCGGCTGGGAGAGCGAGAGTGACGTCGACGAGGATGACCCGGATGCCGACGATCTCGACTATGAAGCGGAGGTACAAGACGACGACGAAGCACATTTGCATGGCATTGATCCCCACGATCTGCTCGATGATATGGCTAGGGCCATGATGGGACAGGATGACGGATATGAGGCCGAACTCACTTTAGACGACACTTTCATGGATGAAAACCATGATGAGGGTGGTAAGTTTGTCATTGCCATGTTCGCTCGTGCGCATTGCTTTGGCTGATAAGAGTAGAAGATGATGACGGTGAAGACATTGATGAAGAAGATATCGATGATGAAGAGTATATCTACGACGATGACTACCCAGGTACGTACAATGTTGGATTTTTGATCGTTGGTTTCTCGCTTGATAAGTTGCTGAACAATCTACAGACGAGCAACTTCCACCGATGCCAAACCCTGGCTGGAATAGCATGAGCATGAGCCCGGAACAAGAGTCTCTTTTCCGCCAGCGCCAGCTCATTCTGCTCGAGCAGCAAAATAGGCGCCCAGTGCTTACTAGGATGGACAATCGGAGCCCGTTCCCGCCTCGCCTCATTGCCGGGTCACACCGTGACCAGTTGGGTATGATTACCCTTCCAAGCTGTCGCGACTCTGCTGACCGGGACTTAAGACTTCCGCAACTATTTTTCTCGCAGCCATCGCCCTGCGGGTGGCGCTCAAGTAAATCCCGAAGATGGCGTGAACCCCCTTCTCCGGTCGGGCCACTCAACGTCGCAATCTTCTCCGCGAACTGGCCATGTCCGTACGACAGTCGGGGTGAGGCTTCCCGAAGGCGTATTCAGCGCTGGTCGTCATGCAATCGATGGGCCAATGGGACTCCTGAGCGAGCTCATGGAATTTCTTCCGATTATGGGCCGCAATGAGGGCGGGCAAACTTTCCACTTCCACCTAGGAAGTGCTGGGGGGGCCCGCGATGCACGAGATTTTGTGCATGGTAGATGGTCTCGGGGCGATCAACGGCGTGAAGGCTCAGCGCAAGAGCCACACCAGGCAGTTTCATTCGTGCCGGAGCCAACTCTGATTCGATACCAAGAAGAAGCCAGGATGATCTTTGGCGCTGCGCATACTGCGGAAGCTTCAAAGCTCGTTAACATAATTGTTGCCAATCTCACACCCGCCGCGATGGAACGAGAGAAGAAGATAAAGGCCGAAGAAGCTGAAATGCAACTGAGGCGCGAAGAGGACCGCAAGAAGCGCGAGGAGGAGAACCGCAAGGTTCGAGAAGCCAAGGAGGCCGAGGAAAAGGCGGCCAGGGAGAAGAGAGAAATGGAGGAACGCGAAGCTGCCGAGCGATTTGCAGCAGAAACCGCCGCGAGCAACGTTCGCAACAGCCAGCTTGGTGATGTTGAAGCTGACGGTGGCGCAATGGAGGGCATCGAGAGCACTGAACCGGCCACTTCGGGAGGCGCAGAAGCTCAGAACACCTCTGAGACAGACCATCCTCAACGCCGAGTGATGACTACGCTGAGGGGCGAAGAGGTTGACGTTACCGAGCTCGGCATTGACCCCGACTACTTGGCTGCATTGCCGGAGGAGTTTCGAGAGGAGGTCGTCGCCCAGACCATCAGCGAGCGGCGCTCACAAGCTCGCGAGGAAGCTGCATCAGGCGAATCGACAGAAGTGTTCCAGGAGTTCTTGGATGCCCTTCCGGAGGAATTACGCCTGGAAATTGCTCAGCAGGAGCGACAAGACGAGCGTCGAAGGCAGCATCGTCGCCATGCAGCCCATTCCGGAAGCCAAACTGCAGCTGCCACAGAAATGGATCCTGCTAGTATTCTGCTAACATTTCCACCAGAGTTGCGGGAACAAGCGCTGATTGATCAAGGGGAGGATCTTATGGACCAGCTGCCTCCTGATCTGGCAGCCCAAGCTAGGGCGCTGGTTCAACAGCGTGCGCCTGTGCCGCAGCACCAGAGCATACGCACTGTTACCGCCCCTGGGAGAACACCGCCTGCTGGCGATAGAGCGGCTGGCCATGACACAGACATCCAAGGTGAGAGCAGGATTGCGCGCCGAACGGTAGTTCAAATGCTCGACAAGTCTGGCATTGCAACACTACTGCGGCTCATGTTCATCGCACAGCACGGATCCATCCGCAACTACCTGTTCAGCGTCTTCGCTGATGTGTGCGAGAACCGACAAAACCGCCTCGAGGTCGTTAGCAGCATCCTGCAAATTCTTCAAGACGGTAGTACCGACATGGGCGCCGTGGAACGCAGTTTTGGACAGCTTTCCCTGAAAGCCAGGAAACACAGGGAGAAGGAGCCCGAGCAGAAGACTCCCCAGAGCCTGAAGAGAACTCTTACCACCATTATCGACACCAGCACCAATCAGACGAACTCAGAGACGTCGCCATTACTGATCGTTCAGCAATGCTTGGATCTCCTGGTTGATTTATGCACCAAAAGCCATCATATCCCTTGGTTTTTCCTGACTGAACATGAGATTGTTGGGTCAGCATTGAAGAGGGCACTAAGTCGCAAAGGGAAAGCCAAAGATACTAAAGCTCACAAATACGCCATCAACTCGTTGTTAACATTGCTGGATCGTGAGCTCGTCACCGAGAGCTCACTTGTGATGACACATCTCGCAGACTTGCTGAATCGAGTTACTCTGCCTCTTCAGAATCTAGATCGCCGCCGAAAAGAGACAGCTGACGAGGGCAAGTCGGGCGTTGCTGCTGAAGACGAAATTGTTACTACCGGCGAAGCATTGGGACCTGATGGAGCAATGAACACCTTCACGGTTGCAGAACCTAGCCATCCAGACGGAAATGCTACCGATGTGGACAGTGCCTCTAAAGACAAAGAGCACAAAAGCAGCGCGCCCTCAAAGCGGCCTCGACAATTACAACCACCAGTAATCCCTCCGCAGAACTTGATGCTTGTGGTGAGAATCTTCGTTGCCAGAGAGTGCAACTCGAAAACCTTTCAGAACACCATTTCGACAATCAAGAATCTCTCTGCGATACCTGGAGCAAAAGAAGCGTTTGGCCAAGAGCTCGTTCGTCAAGCGCAACTGTTAAGCAAGAATATCGTATCAGATCTGGATGACCTGCTCCCGCACATTGACCAGGCTTCCACTGGAACCGAAATTCAAGGGGTAGCTCTCGCCAAGTTCTCGCCCGGGGCGTCTGAGCAGAACAAGCTGCTCCGAGTGCTCACCGCGTTGGATCATTTGTTTGACAGCAAGAAGAAGACTCGTGGTGGGGAAGACGAACACTCTAAGGACGAAGAGAGACAATATCTTGTCAACTCTCTATACAACAATCCCACATTCTGGAACATGTGGAAGAAGCTGAGCACCTGCCTTGGTGCCATCCGCCAGAGAGAGAACATGCTAAATGTGGCCACGATCCTGCTACCTCTCATCGAGTCTCTCATGGTGGTGTGCAAGAATACAACTGCAAGCAGTGAGCCACTGACAGGCCATGTTAAGGATACGGTCCCGCAGAGTCCACCCCCTGCGTCGCCGATAGCCAACCTGTTCTTTAGCTTCACGGAAGAACATCGACGCATCCTCAACGAACTTGTCCGAAACAACCCGAAGCTCATGTCAGGCACCTTCGCCCTCCTGGTCCAAAACCCGAAGGTCCTCGAGTTTGACAACAAGCGAAACTACTTCAACCGAAGCGTTCATTCGAGGTCACCACAGAGGCGCCCATCGCATCCAGCACTGCAGTTGTCCGTTCGCCGCGACCAAGTTTTCCGCGACTCGTTCAAAGCGCTGTACTTCAAGTCTGGCGACGAGATGAAGTTTGGAAAACTCAACATTCGCTTCCATGGAGAGGAAGGTGTTGATGCCGGAGGTGTCACCCGTGAATGGTTCCAGGTTCTCGCCCGGCAAATGTTCGACCCGAACTACGCTTTGTTCATCCCTGTGTCATCTGACCGCACCACATTCCATCCGAACAAGCTCAGCGGGGTCAACGAAGCTCATTTGATGTTCTTCAAATTCATTGGACGTATCATCGGTAAGGCTCTGTACGAAGGAAGGTTGCTTGACTGTTTCTTCAGCCGCGCTGTGTACAAACGTATTCTGGGCAAGCCTGTGTCGGTCAAGGACATGGAGTCGTTTGACCCAGACTACTACAAGTCCCTCTGCTGGATGCTGGACAACGACATTACCGACATCATCACAGAAACCTTCTCAGTCGAAGATGATGAGTTCGGCGTTACCAATGTTGTGGATCTAGTTCCTCATGGCAGGGAAGTTTCGGTGACGGAGGAAAACAAGCACGAGTATGTACGGCTCGTCGTTGACCATAAGCTGCTATCTTCGGTTAAGGAGCAAATGGAGAACTTCTTGCTGGGTAAGCACACTTCCCTTGCCGCCTCATTCATATCCACGTCAGCTACTAAACAAATTGACAGGCTTCCACGAAATCATTCCGGCCAATTTAATCTCCATCTTCAATGAACAGGAGCTGGAACTGTTGATATCTGGTCTTCCTGATATCGATGTTGATGACTGGAAGAGCAACACGGAATACCAAAATTACACCCCGTCCTCGCAACAGATCCAATGGTTCTGGCGAGCTGTCAGATCATTCGACAAAGAGGAACGAGCCAAGCTTCTGCAGTTTGTCACCGGCACGAGCAAGGTCCCACTAAATGGGTTCAAAGAGCTGGAGGGTATGAATGGCATCAACAGATTCAACATTCATCGTGACTATGGCAACATGGATAGACTACCGTCGTCACATACGTGTTTCAACCGTAAGTGTTTCCCAATCTGGTCAGGGGCGCGAACCGAATCTAATGCACTAGCAGAGCTTGATCTACCAGAGTATGAAAGCTACGATATGTTGCGCTCTCAGGTTCTGAAAGCTATCACGCAAGGAAGCGAGTACTTTGGTTTCGCTTAACCTCATGCATAATAGAACAGGGCGCGGTTAATACGATACCAGCCGTCGCCCCTGAAAACCGAATGAAGCCCAGTGCGGGTGGGCCCAGCAGACTCCTTGACATTTTTTTCTTCATTTTAATTGCCTCAGCGATGGCTCAGTTTGAGTGGTGGTCTCCTATGCAAAGATGGTTGTTACCAGAAGCATCACGCTCGGGAGAAGTGTAGGTCTCCTGGGCTGCGTTGCATTTTTGGGAATAGAATCCATGGCAGGCAGACGCAAAATGGAATTGGTTTTGTTTGTAGAATAGGGCACGGTCGTCTGCATTAGAAAAGGATTACCTGCTTGAGCCCACTAATGGAGAGATGCGACATACCGACTCCTCTGAACGTGACGGACTCCCCAACGTGGGCATATCGTTGATTGCGCATGAATACCTTTCAGCCAGCAAGAGGGAGGGGCCAACCCAAGTATGTTTGGTGTTTTGCATTTTAGCAGTGAACCACAGTGGGCGACATGGGGTCACGTCACATGCGAACCGTTGACAGGTGTAGTACATGGCATCAAGAATGCATTTCTACTGTCAGGAAATGTTTCTAATACATCATGATTGCGGGCTTAACCAAGCCCGAGAGATCCTCATTCCCTATGCATGCAAACCACAGGGCCAAGGTATGATTGATTTCCACTTTTCTTTCATTAAAACGCCGCAAACACTCACTTGCGCATAGAGCTGGCTCGTCGCTTGCGGGCATCAGCCTTGTGAGCCTTGGCCTCAGCGACACGCTTAGCCAGAACCTGGGCGTACTCGTTCTATTGGTGTCCCGAGTTAGCAACGCCTTTAGCGTTACTTCAGCGAATAGTATAGAAAATTGTTACTTACGGCCTCGTCCTTAACCTTCTCGGCCTGGCGCCTCTTGAGAGCGGCGCGGTGGCGCTTGTGCTGCAGACGCTGAGGAGTAACCAGTCTCTGGATCTTGGCGGCCTTGGTATAAGCCTTCTTGCCCTCACCCTTGGGCTGGACCTCTCGTCGAATGACATATTTGCGAACCTATTCTCTCAAGATTAGTTTCGAAGCTCGTTGGATACGATATTTACTCATTGTCCCACTGGCCACGGGGACCAGCGGTCATCTCACACTCTACCCAGACTGCATCAACCCCCTCCGCAGCTCTGGGCAGGCGATGATCGAGTATGGGTACAGGGTGAAACATACATCGTCATCCTTGGTGAGGCCGAAAAACTTGCGGATCTTGGTGGCGCGCTTGGGACCGAGGCGCTTGGGGTGGACGACGTCGGTGAGACCGGGGATATCGTTGTCGCCCTGCTTCACGATGCTCAAGGCCAGAACGGACAGGTCCATGCCGACGATGCAGCCGCGAACGGACTTGCGCTTGCGCTCGCCAGTGCGGCGAGGGCGGTAGCAGGAGTGGCCATCGGAGAGCAGGAGGCGGACACGGCTAGGGTGCAGGACACCCTGCTTCATGGGGAAACCCTGCTTGTCGTTGCCACCGGTGATGCGGAAAATGTAACCCTTGAACTCATCGCCGACGGAGTCACCTGGGACCTCAGCACCCATCTATCGAAACCAACGTTAGTCGCCCGAAGTATTCGTTGCCATGGAATCGCTGCTCGGCAGGTTCGACGTCGCGGGATCGGCCATGGCTCGCTCGAGAGGTGTCAATTCACGTACGCGCTTCTCCATGAAGATAGCGAGCTTGCGCTCATCTTCGATATCGATGAGCTTCTGGCTGCCATTGGCAGGGTAGGAGATGTTCAGCTGCAAATGGAGTTAGCAAAACGATGGATCAACAAGTCAAAACCGCCTCCGTCGTGAGTTGCAGAGCCGGGCAGCGGTGCATCAAGCACGTCGCATGGCTCGGGATTCGCGCTCCGACCGCGTGAGCTGGGCTGTCATACCTTCATCGTGCCAGTCTGTGGTGGTGCAAGTTGACTTGACCTGGCTGATGGTGATCGTTGGGTGTTGAGTGGAGGTAGTAAAATTTGGGCGAATTCGAGAAATTGTGTGCCGCTAGGGTTCCTCTGCAGTACGGGATTGCACTAGCCAATCATCACCCCACATTTTGCTCGTTGACGTACCCGGCTGAAAGATAAACCGAGAATAGTAAATACACCAGCCTCATGTGGCGGATTTCCACCAAAAGGTACCTAGGTACTTCAGAAACCGCCACACCTCATTGAAACTACTGTAAGTACATGTCAAATCTACCAACTGGTTGGTGGTTCAGCCTTGTGATCATCATCCCCACTGCTGGCTGACACATTACGACGACTTTCCTCGGCGTCAGATTGCATTCTCCGGTTTTTCGTTCGGCTTTGATTTCGCTGTTATTTATGAATCGATTTTTTTCTGCATGGCCAACAATATGTCATCCGTCAAGCTCTATCCTCAGTCCAAACCGGAACAAACTGCCTCCAACCCTCTTCCAAAGCTGCTCCAAACTCCAGGGGGTCTGGCACTTCTAGAGATGCAGGGAACCCTCAACCTTCCTACAGACTCGGAAGGCGAGGCACTCAAGGATGTCGAGATAGGTCGGCTTGAATTTCCAGATTACGATTCAGTTGTTGATGGCTCTGCCTGGATGAAGCGCGTGCAGCTGTACATTGGACAGCACCAACGTCTCACCGGAGAGGTCAAGAAACTTCCTAGATCTATTGCTGTGGTTCGTAAGCGAGAGAATAGATGGCTGGAGAATTCGGCTGGACGATATCAAGAACAGGGTGATAACGTTGAAGTGGTTGAAATTGTCAAGTACAAGTTGACGTTTTCGAATCGGCCAGAACCCGTCAACACGGCTGTTTCTGGCTAGATTCCATTAGGATGCGAACACATGTATTGCAGCAATAAGCGACGTCACTCATGAAGGTTGCATCTTTTCTCATACATCTGAACAGTTCAACGGGGTCTTTCACCGTCTCTGTGGATCCGGACTTCCGATGCAAGACTTGGCACTCAGGCTTGTTCCAACGGAGACGCTGTTCCTTGTTCAGCGATACCTTGAAATGTACATGCATTATCGCACCCGCATAGGCCCGGAAGCTCGAAGTCACAACAATCTTTATTGGATGAAGACGGATATTGATGCCTGGGATATCTACGTAACGAAGTATCAAGAGGTAGGCGGGCCGACTACTTACATGAGCAGTAAAGACATAAACCACCCTGGGTTTTCCGCACCCAGGCCTCCCTTCCTTCTGGTATTTCGGAGTGCTCAATAGATGAAGCGGCGGAAGACTTCGTGGCAAGTAGATGGCGGCGCAATGCAACATGAAAGCAGGTGAATTGTGCGAATTGAGCTTTCATGGCGGTCAGACTTCTTTGGCGGAGCATGATATCGATGGGCTAGGGCTAGCTAGCGCCGCCGGATGGTCATTCCAGGCTGCCCCCAACTCGATCAATCCAAGCACCGGGTCGCCGGACAATATTTGAGTGTAATCCAACTCCTGAGTCTTGCAGATATTTGCGCTGCTAGTGTAGCTTTGGCGCGTCTGGAGTAATTAGCTGGTGATATGGGGCGCCTGCAATACAACCCAAGACCCATTCCATCGAACTGCGTTGGTAGATGAGGGATTTGACCTTGTGACCAAGGACCTTGTTGCGATGAAAATGGCATCTTCGGTCTTATAGTGGCTATTTCCGAAAGGAGTAGCTGTCCGCTAATAAAGTCTGCTGACCCTACTCGCGGTTTATTCGTACTGGTGACTTGGCCTCGCTAGGCCAATTCTTGTTGTTGCACGTGTGCTGAAGCGTGGTGAGTATGCCAAACAACCGAATAAACCCATCAAGTTGACAAGCGAACCTCTCCTCGCTGTCGCCATCCGAAAAAGGCGACCCTGCACTTGAGTCATTTCCGACTTTGAATCGGCAGCGGATGGCGGTATGAGTTGAGCACACGGCGTACAGGCGGACCAGTTCCTGATATAGGGGCGAGACGCGACGCAGGCGGTCTCGAAGGTGGCGATGGCTTTCAATTCATTCGGCCGCACCTACGTGGCGCCGACAATAGCAACTGGAGAGGTATCCTCCACGGGCGGTCGTGTCCTCCCTAGCCCTTCCTTTCCGTAATAGTCCATGGGATACACGCCCTCCCCATTGGGATGATCATTCCATGCCTCCTTCACGCCAAGAGCAACGAGGGCCTCGTAAGGGGTCAGCAGCGGGCGGGGGAAGGCATAACCCCAGTCGATGCTGAGGCGCGGACAAGCGACCTGAACCCAGCACTCGACGTCGCTCATCATGGCCAGCTTTCCGGGGAAGATTTCGCTCAGCAGCAGATTAACAAAGGGGATGCCACGTTCGGTCAGACGTCGCTCGATGAGGGCCATCGTATGCGGGTTGCCCTGGCGGCCGAGGGAACCGAGAATGAGGCCCCAACGGCGGGCGGTGCGGGCGGTGCGAATGGCAGCAGAGCGGACGGACTGCATCTCGTCGTGGGCGTACGTCTCGCGCGTGAGCTTTCGGGAGTAAGGGTCGTAGCGGTAGGCTGGGATGGTGGGGTTGTGGATCATAATGCTCTCGAGGTGAAAGCGGCCGTCGCCGAGATAGAGAATGAGATCAACGGCGTCTTCGTCACGAAGGCGGGGGGAGGTGCAGCCGAGGATCTCGCCCTTGCTGAGGGGCGCAATCTGGGGAACGAGGATGCGGAATCCAGCGGCCTCGAGGGCGGCGCGGACGCCGTGGATGGTGGCGTTGAACTGGATGGTGCCGACGAGGGCGATGGTCTTGCCGCTGGCAAAGTTGCGTTCCAGAGAGGCGAGCAGGTGGGCGGTGTCGATGCTGATGTCGACAAAGACGTAGAGCGTCTTGATCTTGGTGACGTCGACGGGGATGAGGCAACTGTGGGCGTAGTGGACGAGCAGATCGCAGCCCATGGCGCGGGCTGTGTAGTCGTCGATGCAGCAGGCGCCGTAGGTGACGTCGCCCATGATGAGCGTCTCGATGCCTGGGCAAAACTGGGTGAGGATGTCGGAGATGGAGGTGGCGAAGAGGAGGAGGCCCTCGGGCATCTGGAGGGCAACCTTTTTGGCGGCAGAAGAACGAATGCGGTGGATGGTCTTGGGGATCTCGAAGCTGTAGTTGGCGGGGAGGAGGGCGATGGCCTCCTTGAGGTTTGGGTCGTCGAGAATTTCCTTGGGAACTCGGTTGAGAAGCCTCGGCGGTCTTCGCGCTTTGGCGGCTGTGATGTATATATCAGTTCCGGGCTCGGTTCGTTGGCCGTCGTGATGGATAGTGAGTCAAGAATGTTCAGAAAAACATACGTTGAACGGCACCACTCTCGCCGCTCGCTGTGTTTGCTTCGCCCGAGGAAGCGTTCTTGGCTGCCGCCTCTGCCGCCGCCCTGCGTCCTACGAAACGTTTCTTAGGCTGCCGGCATGCTGTGTTTTCTTCGCTTGGTGTTTGTGTGGGCTCCGGATCACTATGAGCTGTTGCCAGCTGCGTCTCCTCGATGTCGGCAGCGAGACCCAAGTCGACTTGGGCCCTGTCCTCATCCATGCTGGCTCCAGATGTTCTGTAATATCAATGGCGTGCACGGCTTTTGTTGGTTTTGATCGTGTGAAGGGCTAAGGTTCAATCTCGGTTTGTTCGTCTTTGACTTGGCGAGTTGATGTTGTCCACTCCGTACATGTGGGTTGAAGTTTTCAGGGTCTGGCACCTGTGCTTATGGAGCGGGTACCTGATTCACAGGGCCGACGATTGGTTCCAGTCGGCCGCGAACCAACCACCACTAGTCCAGTACGACCTTACGGAGGGAGTAACACTGTATTAATTACATGTCCAGTCTGTACTTGTACAGCAGGAACAACAGAACAGTACGGAGTTTTACTGGTAATAATATGGCAGTAATTCTCCGCACTTAAGCACAGTACTTGCCACCAGCTCTACCCCGCCATGGGCCAAAACCCTCATGACCACTAGTATCAACAGTACAGTACTCCGTACATGTGCTTACAGTACTCGCAGTATTACAGTAGGTCCTAATCTGCTCTGGAACATCGCAAACCGTTATTCCTGACTGGCTGCTTCAGGAGCGCAACTACCCCGTACTCGAACATCAAGTCCCTCCATTGTCTCCCTACTGTCACCCCTTCATGGGGATTCAATGTGTACGGCATTTTATTTTGTTCCTGATAAACATATTCGCTCCATGCTTCCTAACCGTCTTCGCAGCTTCACCTTCAAACCCATCAGCGCACGCCATGATGGTCCCCGACGCTGTGCTCGGATAGCAAGCTGAACCTGTACCTGGCCTGCAGCACGTACGGCTCGTCGGCTGGGCCGTAGATTTGCTTGCGCATCCACTCTGGGTGGTTGATACCGTCAATGTAGTCCTGGACCTCGAGCACGACACAGCCGTACTTGGGGATCGTTCTTGGGAAGGACCTCGCGTTGCCGACGTCGGCAACACCTTGCGTCTTCTTGAGCGCCATGGTGCCATTCTGACCACTGCACGTATACAGCTGGAAGGCATCCTGGTCGGTGAAGACGTCGAGCCGGATGCCGGACCATGCGGACGACAAGGTTGCGACGGGGCCGTCCTTGCGCCAGTCGTAGTGGCCCAGCCTGTTGACGGTGAAGCAGTTGTCTTCGAATGCGGCGCCGACGGGCCATGTCAGTCTTGTGACGTCACAGGAGACCATCGGTGATGGCGCGAAGCAGGAATGTACAAGAATAGTTAGGGTGGAACGGGTTGAAACAAGAAATGCTCTGCTCACCGTAGCCAGTGCAGTTGAAACCGCAGTTTCCGTCGAGCTCTTTGTCGCCAAAGGAGGCACCGATCTGCTTCGGCTTGCTCCAGAAGTCATTCACCGACCCCTCCGCGTTGGCCAGAATCTCGCCGGTCGGAATGAGGATGTTGTCGACGGCGATGCGCTGGCCGCTATAAGGCAGATGCAAGGTATGATTGAGGGCGGTGCTGGTCTTGTTGTTGGCGAAGCCATCGAGGTTCCAGTACGTGTGGCTGCTCAGCATGATGGGCGTCCTCTTTGTCGTCGCGACGGCCACCATCTTGATGTCCCAGTCGCGACCAGTCAGCGTGTAGGTGATGACGGAGACGACCTCGCCGGGGAAGCCCTCCTTGCCGTCCGGATCGACGAAGGAGAAGGTGACGCTGGACTTGGTGTGGGACACCACGGTGAAGTTTCGCCAGTCCCATCCGTCGGGCCCGCCGTGCAGCGTGTTGAGCCCGTTTGGGTGCTCCTTGGTTGGATTTTCGTTGGCCTTGACCTTGTACCTGCGACCGTCGAAGGAGAATGTGCTGTTTTTGATGCGGTTGGCGTACCGGCCGGGGACCGAACCAAAGTGCGGATGCTGCTTGTCGACGCCGTAGTACGAGGCGTTGTCGAAGCCCCCCACGAGGTCACGCTGGATGCCGAACTGGTCTCTGAACACGAGGTTGGCAATGGACGCGCCGTACGGCACAAAGGCGGCCGAAATGCCATCGCCGTGGATCCAGAATTTGCCGTCCTTGTCTGGCGTCGGTGCCTTGTTGGCGCCGACATCAGCGCAGACGCATACGATGCAGACCATCAACCTCAAGGCCGCAAGTTTCATTGCCCCCTTCATCATGCCGACTTGCTTCTCAACCTCGGGGACGGATGGAAGTGGCAGCAGGATGAGAGGTGCGATGACGGTCCAACGATGCTGCAACGAGAATACAGCAAGCTCAATAGGCGGTCGGGTCGGTTGCACGGCGGGAGCAGAGGAAGGTAGGTATATTTGAACCAGGCACATCGGCCAGCATCAACCCAGTGCAAGAAAGAACCATGTAGGACGTTTTGTGGGATCATTCATTATGTGGAATCTCGAGTGATGCCATGCGCAGTTGCATACGATCGATTCGATCACGCGCCTACAAGGCTTCTCCTGCTCCGCATCCCGCCGCGGGGATGCCTGCGCAGATTGCATGCATGCAATAGAACCTATGACGCGGCACAGGGAATGCAGCCACAGAAAAAAAAATGTTCTGGTGCTGCCGTGATCATCTCGAGCAATTTTGGTGTGGGAGGGAACCGGATCGAGGTGGCTCGTTATATTAATTATTACCTACACTTCCGAAGCAGTGGTCGTTCACTGCCACAGTAACGGAGGTACGGAGTACTTGCAAGTAAAATATGAAGAACCAATATACTTACAGCGTTCAGCACTCCGTACAAGTACCTACTTGTACACCAACATGTCCTCTAACTGCACGCAGTACAAGTAAGTACTTATCTCGATACATTGAGTCCAGGTGCACGTACCACTCAACTCACTGCTGGCCCCATGGGGAAGGAACTAACAGGTGGGGCACAGTCCCATGATGTCACTGCTTCAGCGCGTCCACTGTATCTCGACGTATTGATACCTGCCCGCACTTGCCATACTCTCACCAGGGGCGTATCTTGGAACCAACCTCCCAACATTGGACGCCAAAAAAAAAGCCCATGAGGAACGTTAACCATGAGAAACTCCGCGCACGTAACCTTTACTATTAACTCTGCAATCTCCACTCCAAGTGTCTGATACATCAAGACCATGGCCTGGCCGCAGGCCTGGTGAGCTGGTCGCTGACGGATCACGACGTCACCTTCCGCAACCCAGCCGTCTCCTGCCGGTTGCCGGCTGTCCTCGGCTGTTCTAGACAGCGGCACCCCCAACGGTTCTCATGTGCCGGCTGCTGTACAAGACATTTGCCCCTCGATTTCAGGCTGCAGTTTGCATCGTCGTAGCGTGCAGGTAGTCGCGGCAACTCCATACATCAACCATGCCTTGATGTATCGAGCAACCAACATGCCAGCCTCGCATCAGGCCGAGTTCAAATCTACGAATTCTGCCTTCGGAATAAAGGGGGCGCATGGAGAGGCCGATGAGGGACACATGCCTGGTATCATAGTACCTGCACGGCTTCGGCTGCTCGCCACAATAGGCCCGAAAGCCTTGTCTCGTCTCTGCTGGTGGATTGGTTGTGATCTTCGCGCAGACATGCATGCGCAAGTGTTGTGCTGCCGCCGCCTCCGCCGCCGCCTCCGCCCCCATGTTTTCCCTTTGTTTCGCCGCCACCGACCATCTTCGTCGTCTCAATATCCTCTCTTTCGGATTGTGCGATGCTGAAGCGCAAACGCCGGTTCTGACGGTTCATCGCACGCACCGGTACCGTGCCAGACGTGTGGCAGGCACGTCGAAGCGTCTGGAGCACCCGCCCAACCATCCCATCTCAACAGATCTTATAACGATGCCGTCTGTATTCTTAGAGTACAAAAAAAGGGGTGGGGGAGGGGGGGGACGGCGAGGCCGGCTTGCCGCACATATACACACTTGCACAAAGCCAGTGCTCAACCCTGCACTTGGTAACCCGACCAACCAACCCCCTCCGTCGTACTAATCCTGCCTCGTGCTCGCGCAACTTCTATTACGCCGCTCACCACACGCTCGCACGCCTATGCCCACCCATCCACACCTGTCCGCACCTGTCCGCGCCGCACCACGGTCCTTCTCCTCCTCGCCCTCATGCGTCAATCAGATTTCCCTCGCTCTGCTTCTGGTTGTTTGCAGCAACCTGCGCGCGAGCCTTGCCCTTGGATTTGGCATCCTTCTGCGCCCTCTGATAGAACTCGTTGATGACCTTGGCCGGGATGCGGTTGAGGAGATCCTTGGGGTAGATCCGCAGCAGGCTCCACGCGAGGTCGAGGGACTCGAAGATCGTTCGCCCCTCGTACTGGCCCTGGCTGATAAAGGTCCGCTCAAACTTGTCCAAGAACTCCAGCGACAGCTTGTCCTCGGCCGTCAGAGCCTCCTCGCCGACGACGGCCTTCATGGCCGCCGCGTCGCGGCCGATGGCGTACTTGGCGTAAAGCTGGTTCGACACGTCGCCGTGGTCCCGACGGGTCATGCCCTCGCCGATGGCCGACTTCATCAGACGAGACAGCGACGGCAGCACGTTGATGGGCGGGTAGATGCCGCGGTTGTACAAGGGTCGGTCGATGAAGATCTGCCCCTCCGTAATGTAGCCTGTCAAATCGGGAATCGGGTGCGTGATGTCATCGTTGGGCATCGTCAGGATCGGAATCTGTGTGATGGAGCCGTTGCGGCCCTCAACTCGGCCAGCACGCTCGTAGATGGTGGACAAATCCGTGTACATGTAACCGGGGTAACCGCGTCGGCCGGGCACCTCCTCTCGGGCCGCCGAAACCTCGCGGAGGGCGTCGCAGTACGCCGACAGATCCGTCAGGATAACCAACACGTGCTTCTCGAGCTGGTAAGCGTAGTATTCGGCCGTCGTGAGCGCAAGACGGGGCGTGATGATTCGCTCGATGCTGCGGAAGCCAATCGTCAGCGGGCCATGTTCTTCGCACTCTGCATGCCGTGTGACTCATGTGCGCTGGGGAAGGGCGGGGAACTTACGTCGGGTCGTTGGCGAGGTTGAGGAACAGAGTCGTGCGCTCCAAGCTGCCGTTTTCCTCGAAATCGCGCGTGAAGAAGCGGGCAGTTTCCAAGTTGACACCCATGGCACCGAACACGATGGAGAAGTTCTCCTCATGCCCGTCGTGGGTGCCCTTGTTCGTAATGCCCTCTTTCTGCACAAGACTGGCCTGGCGGCAAATCTGGGCCGCAATTTCGTTGTGCGGCAGACCGGAGGCGGAGAAGATGGGGATCTTTTGCCCTCGAGCGATTGAGTTCATCGTATCGATGGCAGAGATGCCAGTCGATATCATCTCCTCGGGATATTCCTGCTCTGGTCAGCCGACGGACAGCCGACATGGGACCGGTTCGACATACGCGCGAGAAAGGATTGATGGGACTGCCGTTAATATCAAGGTACTCCTCGGGGAGCACTTTGGGACCTTTATCAATGGCGCGTCCGGAACCGTCAAAGATGCGACCCAGCATGTCCTCCGACACACCGAGCTTCAAGCTCTGGCCGGTGAACTCGACCTTGGTCTGATCACCGGGTCAGCGATCCCCCCGCACCGGGTTGTATCAAGTCGTCGTACCTTCTTCACGTCAATGCCGGAAGTGCCTTCGAAAACCTGCTCGGATTGCGTCAGCATTCGTTCGCCGATGTCGTACGCAGTGCATGCCCGGGCAGCGAGGCAGCGAGAGCGCCAGAGCAAGGGAATGGTACCTGCACGACGGCTCTGTCACCTGCTCGGGGATGTACGTCAGCGGGCAAACTTCATGGAGAAGCCGGAACTGTCCAAACCAACCTCGAGCTTCCAGGACTTGTCCAGATCTCTCGGTACCGTCGGGAAGCGTCAACGTCACAATCTCGTTGTATCTGGGGAATTTGACCTGCAGCCAGCACAGTCAGTCACCGAACATCCATGTCCACCGGGCCGATCGGCGAGGGCTGTCGCACATTTTCGAGGATGACCAGCGGGCCGTTGATGCCGCCGACAGTGTTGTACCGGATCCTCGGCACAATCGAGTACGACGATGGGTCGCGAGGGTCTGCCATTGTGATGGACCGGGCGTACGGAGCGTCTTGGGGTGGTTGCAGGCTCGAGCAAGGGGCCGGGAGGAGGAGGAGGAGGAGGGGACAATATCCGATGACAGGACTGGTAGCGCTTCTATGCTAGCAGTTGAAATGGCGGCGGCCGTAAGGAGTAGGACGACGTCGGGAAGTGGGATGGCGAAGGTAGGCTCCAAGCTGTGGTTCGAAACGAGGTTGGAGGAGTTGAGTGAGGTCAAGCTCGCTTCAGCCGGCCGGCACATGTGGAGCACTGGAGCACTCCACCACTGGCTACAGTGGCTACTACAACTAGCTTGCCCCCCATGTCAGGACGGGCCACCTCGACCTCGACCGCGACCGCGCAAGCTAAGCCACCTTGAAGGAAGCGCATCACGTTATTACGAGTACGAGATAGCAAGGATTCACCAGCACACTGGTACCATATCATGGTACTCGAGCATCACTTAGGCCCGAAAGGGAAGTCAGGCAGGAACTTCCATCACATGCATCCACACGTGACGAATAGGTTGCGTTCGAAAATGCTGCAACACCGAAACATCGGCACCAGGGCACGGCGTACTGATATGATTAGACCGCATTGTATGCATATTAATTTCTCCAGTAGACCAAAACTCCGTTGAGGTAATTGACCAACCTGACATATCACTGACCAAACGAGAAGGCAAGAAAACAACACTGAATGACGCTCCAGCCCACATATTCTTCCTAAAGAGGCCTAGATGATACGCAGGCAAAATAGTCTGATACCCATGTTGTACGGAGTACCTACTTATATCCTTAAATACTAGTACACATACAACTACAGTACTTAAGTATTACTTTAGGTATGGATACGTAAAAGGCTTCTACTGTGCTGTAGATTCGGAACCCCCGCTACTGGATGTTACCCCAGAGCCATAGACGCACCAACGGCCGCCGTCTAGGCAGACACCAAAACATGCCCTTGAACACCAGGTCAATGTGAGCCCGACGCTTCCTGCCATGCAGATCCGTCCTTCAACTTGGTATACCGCCACGATTCGTTTCATTGTGCCTCGTGGATTGATGATCGGCTTGAATACGTTTGTTCTCATTCGTTTCAACGGCTCAGCACCCCCAACGCCAGCCAGCGGGACTGAGCGATACGTTCGTCGTTGTGTCCGCGTACTCGACTAAATCCAACATGTGTGCCCACCACGCAGTTGCTTCACCCCGTAACGTCATGAAGGCGGCTGACCGCGATATCCTCCAGTGATTGTTATTCCGTACATGTATCTCACCTCGTGCCACCAACAGAAAAAAAAACCGAAATTCAGCTCCAGTTTTATTTCGTAATTTATGTCTTCTCCAACTCGTCCAGCTCATCGCTTGATTGATTCGGCATTCATCCTCGCCCTGGCGCCTAGAACAGCCTTGCCCACCGTGCTATCGTTCCCCTTGCCTAGCTCCTCTGTGATCCACGCACCAATATCCGAGACGGCGTCCAGGTCGACGCCCGTCTCCATGCCGAGCGTCTCCAGGAAGTAGACCATGTTTTCCGTCGCCACGTTGCCCGTCGCCCCCGGGCTGTAGGGGCACCCACCCAAACCGCCAACACTGCTATCAAACGTCCGGATGCCGTGCTCGAGCGAGACGGCTGTGTTCACCAGTGCCTGCCCGTACGTGTCGTGAAAGTGCATCGCGATATCCTCGTTCCGTATACCCGCCGCCGACATGCACTTGAGCAGCGCGCTCGTCCGCGGAGCCGTGCCCATGCCCGTCGTGTCGCCCAGGGAGATCTCGTCTGCTCCGGACTCGAGAAGGTCCGTCGCTATCTCGGCCACCTTGTGTGGATCGACATCGAAGCCCTCAAAAGGGCAGCCCAGAACGACGGAGATGTAGGCGCGCACGCGCAGCCCCAGCGCTTTGGAGTCTTGTATCACGGCCTTGAAGCGCTCGAGAGACGTCTGGATGTCACAGTTGAGGTTCCTTTGCGAGAAGCTCTCTGTAGCAGCCGCAAAGACGGCAACTTCGACGGCCGGCTTGTCGCCGCTCGCGCTCGGTGCCAGTTGGGTCGAAAAGGTATCCGGGTGCTGCTTGAGGATGTTTGCCGCATTCTGCAGACCTTTCGTGTTGGGGGCGAGAAACGAGTACGTTACTGGGACAGGTGCGGCTATTTTCTGTTGCAGGAGATGCTCCAGAATCTCGCTTGAGTTGGCCATCTAGCGCAGAGATTCGGTCAGCAAGGCCTCGGCGCCTCAACCGTTGCGTATTCTGCCTGCCCGTCGACGCCTACCTGAGGGACCCATTTGGGAGCCACAAATGATCCAGCCTCGATCGTAGAGAGACCCGTCCGCGCGAGCCTTTCGATCAGCTCAATCTTTGTTGCCAGCGGAATCGTTTTCTTTTCATTCTGCAACCCATCGCGAGGGCCGACCTCGACCAGCTTCACGAAGCTGCCCGCTCCGCCGTTCTGACCGCTGGCGGTGGCGAGACCCCGCCGTAGCAATGCTTGGGATCGGCGGCTGCCCCTGCAAATGGCATATCGAAAGGGAGACATTACGGGCGTTCTCGATCGCCTTGGGGCGGGCGCCTTGATGAGGACGAATTGGGTTGGCTGTCGAGAGCAGGACGGTAGGTGCGCGCAAGTGCGAGCGAGCTATCCGCGTAGCATCGGCTTCCATCCCGGCCCGGCAATCAGCCGACCCACTGGTCCTTCCCGCCGCCGTTAGCCATCCCTCCACAGCCGCTAGTGGCCTGCTGGTCGACGACTTCTACGGCGAGTGCTTCACAATTGCTTGAGCTGCTATTGGCATTCTTTTACAGATTGTCTGACTCTGAACATTAAAAGATGGGGGTTTTGGCTGGCGTTCCCGTAAAGAAAAAAGAAAAAAAACTCATTCTACCCCTAGAGTATGAGAACAGGACTGCATAGGTGCTGATTCGATATGCCTGTGCTCGGCGGCAAGGTAGGGACAGGTGGTCTAGTACTCGGCCTCGAGTTCCTCCTCACCCATAGAGTCGGCGGCAACCTCCTCGTAGTCACGCTCGAGGGCAGCCAAGTCCTCACGAGCCTCGGAGAACTCGCCCTCCTCCATTCCCTCGCCGACGTACCAGTGCACAAAGGCACGCTTCGAGTGCATCAGGTCGAACTTCATGGAAAGGGAGCTCCAGGCTTCGGCAATGGCGGTGGTGTTGGAGAGCATGCAGCTACGACCGGTCAGCATGGAAATACCGGCAGCACGCCGAGGGGACTTACACAGCACGGTTGACCTTGGCCAGATCACCGTTCGGCACGTTCTCGGGAGCCTGGTAGCAGATACCAAGCTTGAAGCCAGTCGGGCACCAGTCGACAAACTGGATGGTGCGCTTCGTCTTGAGCGTGGCAACGGCGGCGTGGGCGTCGTTGGGAACGACGTCACCGCGGTACAGAAGGCAGGTCGCCATGTACTTGCCGTGACGCGGGTCGCATTTGACCATCTGGTTGTTGGGCTCGAAGCAGGACATGGTCATCTCCTGAACAGAGTTGGCCTCGTGGGCAGCCTTGGCGGCCGAGATGACAGGCGCGTAGGCGACGAGAGGGAAGTGGATACGAGGGTAGGGCACCAGGTTGGTCTGGAACTCGTTCAGATCGACGTTGAGGGAGCCGTCAAAACGGAGCGAGGCAGTGATAGACGAGACAACTGCGAAACAAATTTGTCAGCAAATGATCCCCCCCCCTCCCCCGAGAAACTATAGAGCAACGAGGGGGTGTTGGTGGTCTCGCATGGCCAGCAGTCTGCTTACCCTGAGCAATCAGACGGTTCAGGTTCTCGTAGTTGGGGCGCTCGAGACCCAAGTTGCGACGGCAAATATCATAAATAGCCTCGTTGTCTACCATGAAGGAGCAGTCGGAGTGCTCAAGGGTGGTGTGGGTGGTAAGGATGGAGTTGTACGGCTCGACCACGGACGTGGCCGTCTGGGGAGCAGGGTAGACGCAGAACTCGAGCTTGCTCTTCTTGCCGTAATCGACCGACAGACGCTCCATGAGCAGGGCGCCAAAACCGGAGCCGGTACCACCACCGAAAGAGTGGAAGACGAGGAAGCCTTGGAGACCAACGCAGTTGTCGGCAACACGGCGGATCTTGTCAAGAACACCCTCGATGAGCTCCTTGCCGACCGTGTAGTGGCCACGAGCGTAGTTGTTGGAAGCATCCTCCTTGCCGGTAATCATCATCTCGGGGTGGAAGAGGTTGCGATAGGGACCGGTGCGAACTTCGTCGACGACGTTGGGTTCGAGATCGCAGTAGATGGCGCGAGGGACATACTTGCCCTGGCCTGCAGGTACGCGTTAGATGAGCAGGGCCGAGGGCATGAGGATGGCTGGGCGACGGTACCGGTCTCGGAGAAGAAGGTGCTGAAGCCTTGGTCAGGCTCCTGAGCCTTGCGTTCCTCCGTAAGGTAACCATCGGGCTACATGGTGGAAGTCGTTAGCCAGGACGGATGGGGGCGCCGGTGCATGTCGACGGAGCAAATAAATACGAACCTGAATGCCGTGCTCGAGGCAGTAAAGCTGTCGAGGGAGTTAGCCAGCTGCATAGAAGAGCGGGAGGGGGGGATGCGTCTTACCTCCCAGCAGGAGTTGGCGATCTGGCAACCAGCCTGGCCGACTGTGGTTGGCGACGTTAGCAGCTGGCAGTCATGGTAGCGGAGGATGAGGCGGGTGCGGTGTTGAGCGGCAAGCCAAGCTGCTGACGACGCGCGGGAGGGGCAACGTGTTGCATCTTACCGTTGATGCTGATGACCTCACGCATATCGACGGCGGGATCTCAAGGTGCGGTTAAAGGATAAATGAAGAAGCAAAGATGGACGGGCCAGAAGTGCAGGGCTTGTCCTGGTTATTTTTTCTCGTCAACGAGTTGGGTACGTGTGAGGATTGATTTGGGGAGGAAGTGCTTGGGTGGTGCGCGGATGGGGTGAGGAAGAAAATAGGTGGGGGGGGAGGAAATGGGTGACAGGGGTAGGAGGGGGCGAGCGATGCGCTGGTCCTGTCGTTGCTGTGGTCCAGGCAGTTGAGTGAGTGATTGGATTTGTTGATTTCCGGCAAAGCGTGACTTGAAGGGGCAAGCGCGTTCTCCCGCTCTGTTCACCGCCCTCGCACCAATTTTGCAGCCAGTCAAGGACGTACCTCGGTGTACAAGTAGCACCTCGTACTTGTAAGTACAGTATACGCTAATAACGGCCTTAGCAGTAGTACCAGGTACCTGCTAGCTCGCAAAGGCGCTCCGGGTAATACGGAGTAATACTATTAGCTGTGCACACGTTGCAGCAGCAGGGAATCAGCAATCCAGCCAGCACACCTGCGAGCAGAACTGAGGTAATACCTCAAGCTCGGTGCCTGATTTGGTGTCTCTGCGCCATTTGGACAGTTACTGCTCTCGCTCAGCCCCCCCCCCCTATTTCAAGGTCCCCATGGTTGCTGCGCGATTCTGTCAGGCATCAGTAGGTAGGTATATGCTTAGTCTCCGCAGCAGTTACCAGGTACTAGTAGACAGACCCGACACAGCTCTGCATTGTGTTGTTCGAATAGGTCGGCACATACAAGTAACTACATGTAAGTAGGTCCGGAGGAAGCTTTGCAGCTTGAAGGGAGTACGGAGTAACTAATACTGGATTACTACCTAGGTTGGAGGTAATACCCACGTCGCGTCATTTGGCTGTCCCCGACACAAGTACCGAAGCAATATCTCGCAGTGCTAGTGTGATGACTACTACAGTCTTAAACGGAAGCATCCAGTTGGACGTATCGGTGCTGCAACGTGCACTTGTACCAGGCACTTTCAAGTTGCCCAATTTATCAAGCCCAGGCAGGCAGTACTTTGCACTGTCTGTCTACTAGTTACTTAAGTACTAGGTATGTATTACTTACTCCGTACATGAACGAGCGTTAGCAACCTCAGCAATACCTGGTGGCCTGTAGCTGCTCGATGAGGGCCCAAGCTCCAGCACATGCGTGCAAAAAGCCCCCCTTGTCGAATCCACCAACGACAGTTGATGGACCTCGTCCACCCCAATCAGGGCAATGTCTCCCATTAGTACCTCCGCACACACAAACATCGGCTTGACCTCCACCTCCTACTGTAGTCCAGTACCCTACAACTACATGCAACTACATGTACTTACCTACCCAAGTACATAACAACTGGCGCACTTGGGTCCTCACACGTTGGGCAAAGCGACGGCACCGGGACGAACCCATTGGTATTTGTCATTGACATGTTGGTATGACGATGCTGCTACTTTCCCTACTTCTGCCGCTCCTGAGCGCGACCCCGGCGTTCGCCAACGTGGAGAAAATCATCTTCACTGCTCCAGCATCCGTCAATATTCCCCTTGCCCCGCCGTCCCTGTCTGACCTGAACCTCCACACGCTCTCACCCGAGAAGCTATCGATCCGCACAAGCTTGGACCGCGTCTTTCCCGTTGACAAAGGCAATTCGTCTCAGGGGGAAGCAGGCTGGGTGCTCCTCGACAACCTAGTAGAGGGTCAGCGATATGAATTTCACGTAAGCTGGGCCGCCAATGTAAGTCAAGTCTTCGTCGAGGCAATCATGCGTTGGCTCATCACCTTATAGGAACCAACTCTGTTCGATTTGGACTACTATGAGCTTGATACAGTCTGGGACACACCGGCGCTCATACAATCCGTGGCGGAGTATGCAAGTTCCCGATGGTCCGGCGCCGACGCTGCGACGCCATCCAAGTTGGAACGTCGCTCGACCGAAGGTGGCGGTGAGCGCACCGCCTCCGTTCTGCTCGTCCGCATCCGAGCTGCGGCAGATTATTTTGTCGACGACGTGGAGCTCATGAAGAATCCTCCGCCCGTGCTGGTCGACCTCGTCCTAGACCCCTTCTTGTACAACGTCATCAACCAGTCTCTGGTGCCGACCGTGGGATACCTCATTATCGTTGGCGTCGTCACTTGGTTCGCAGCTCGATGGCTTGCTTCCCGTCTGCAGGCTGTTGCCGGCACCCCCGGGGACCAACAGCGCAAGCAATGGAAGAAGAACTGAGACTCGAATGGATTCCGCGCCGCTCCTCCTCGGCTTCACTCGTCTCGTCATGCCAGAAATTGCTCCTTATATACGGCACGTGGGAGCTCACGCCACGCCTCGGAAGTCAATTATACATGAAGCTCCGATAACTGCGTCGTCATGGAGCATGTGCACAAATAAGCACGTATGGTATCAGCAGAAGAAACAGCCGCGGCCAACATTGCCATAAGCCAACCGAATCCCACATCAGGTCCAGGACTGACAGCATTTTCCAACTTTGGGTGGCCAACGCTCCTGTTTCCAAACCTTTGCCGTCAGCTCGTTCGTCATGGCGGTTCATAAGTAGACTTGTCTGCCGGACTGAGCAGCCGGCCTACTCAGTACGAGGGGCCATGGTACGGTGCCTGGCCATGGCCGCCATGTTGCTGCTGCCCGCCATGTCCTTCCGAATACGAGCTGTTGTAGCCACCAGGAGGGCCCTGGCCATAACCGCCATGTGACCCTTGGTTATAGCTTCCAGCTGCGCCATGGTTATAACCACCTTGGTGGGACTGCGGCTGGTTGTATGACGGCTGGCCGTGGCCGCCGGGCGACGGACCTCCATAGTTGGGCTGCTGCTGTGAATAGCCCTGGGCGGCGCCATGCTGGCCTTCATGCGGCCCTCCATAGGACGGTCCCTGGTTCTGGGGCGAAATGTGACCCAAAGGAGGTCCGCCAGGCGGTGGAGGGGGGTATGATTGATGGCTCGGGCTCTGGCCGTGGTGCTGGCCCTGATGTTGGCCCTGATGTTGGCCCTGATGTTGGCCTTGGTGTTGTCCCTGGTGCTGGCCCTGGTTCTGGTTCGTCTGCGAGCTTGGCGGCTGTTGTGTCGACGAGGAAGATTGGTTCGACCCGGGGGGGTGGTAGGTGGGTGCTTCGCCGCCGGAGTAGGTGCCGCCAGTGCCGGAACCCGAGTACCCGAAATTTTGACCCTGAATGCCTAATCATCAGCTCCGGTTCCGAGACAGGTGAACAGGTGACGGCAACGTCTG
This sequence comes from Drechmeria coniospora, assembly GCF_001625195.1. Taxonomy (NCBI): domain Eukaryota; kingdom Fungi; phylum Ascomycota; class Sordariomycetes; order Hypocreales; family Ophiocordycipitaceae; genus Drechmeria; species Drechmeria coniospora. Next base: position 8,865,076 of record NC_054389.1, on the reverse strand, counting down.
GGTGGGTGATGGGTAGCCTACGCTGCTGCTGGATGACTTTCCGCCGAACATGTTCGCAACACCACCGAAGACGGCGCCGGCGAGGCCGCCCTGAGGCGCGTGGCCCGTGTTTTGGCCGCCGTGATAGTTTTGCGGCTTGTCGGGTTTGTTGGAGGGCGAAAGGAGGCTCGAAGCGAGTTGTCCGACCAGCTTGCCGGCCGAGTTCTTGCCTCCTCCTCCGCCGCCGCTGCTGTGCCCGCCACCGAGGAACGAGCTGGCGAGGCCGCCGAGGCCTCCGCCGCCGCCGCCTCCGCTACTGTGACCGGAGTTTTTGCCGCCGAGAAGGGCGTTCATGGCCATGCTCTGTGGTGTGGGAAATCATCGGATTGTCAGCGGCCGTACCGTATCCTCTCCGCCCGCGCCACGGCGTCGTGGGGGACTGTGCATCAACTTACGCCCAAGCCTCTATCGCCAGCGGGGCCATCGGGCCCTCCGACGCCGCGCGACCCGTCGGCCATGATGGGCTCCAAGGTGCCGTCGGCGTGCTTCACCGTCTGGGTGCCGTCCGGGTGGGTGATGACCTGAGGCGGTGGCGGTTGGCCGTAGGGGTGATCGGAGTGGTCCTGGATGGGGGTGTTGCCCGTCTGGTGGACGGCTTGCGTCGGTACCTCCCACTGGGAGACGCCGGTGGCGAGCTGGACGTAGTAGTACTTCTTGCTGGCACCGTCCCACTGGGCGATCCAGCCGGCGGGCAGGCTTGGGGGCGCGAACGTGGGACCGTCGGCGCTCGGCGAGGTTGGGCCAGTCATGTCAATGATCCTTGCTTTCCTTCGATGGCTGGGGGCGAGGGCAGACGGCGCTCTGGAGCATCGAGGGACGATGGAGCGTTCGGTGCGGTGCCGAGTGGCGTGACGAGGACGAAGACGAAGGAGACCAGGAAGTGAGGTGGGTGTTGATGTTATTATAACCACCGACGTGGTCGGCAGGGGCAGGGCACACTTACTTACGAGCACTAAGACGGCGCGGCAGAGGGGGGGTCCCAGTGGCTGGCTGTGGCAGTGACGGGCGGGGTCAGGTACTACCTGGTGGGCAAGATCCAGCGAGTACTTGTGCAGTAAGATGGCGCAGAGGAGGCCTCACTCCACTGCCCACCTCGATCCAGTAGTCGCGTCTTGGTAGCTTTGGCTGGCCCGAACGGCCAAATGGACTAGGCGATTTTCGGCTCAAGTCAGAGATCGGTCATCACCGCCAGCCAGTCGCGGCCGTTGCTTCAGGGAATCTTGGCCATTTCACTTCGTTCGTGCGAACGATGCTGAAATGAAACCCCTGCCAGTGCTTGTTTCGCTTGGCTTGCAGCAGTCGAGAGCCTGCTGGATTGATTTATCTATTGGCATCATGCTAGTACAGACGTCAAGTACCTACTAATTACATTCTTTTTGGATCACACCCAAGTGGTGGTGCACGTGGTTGCCAGAGATGCCGTTGACAATTCGGCATCTGCTAGTGGTGTGTGTGTGTGCCAGCATGCTAATTACCACTTGCGCTGCACCACTTGTACATATTAGATGGAACATTGAGTTCCGCTGGTAGGGGCGGTGTCTCTACTAGCGTAGCTACCTTCTTCTCGACTCCTACTTGCTCACACAAAAAATACGCCTGCCCCTCTTGGTACGTAAAGTGGTTGAACAACGTATGTACACTTGAGGGTAAATCAGCAAGTACAGGATATATACGTGCTGGGGAGAAAAAGATGCAGGGCACATTCCGACGATATCTTTCTTCGAAGATTTGACCAGGAGGCCGCAAGCACAGGTAATAATAGTACGTCGAAATCTTTTTTCGCTCCGCATCCGATGTTTGGCGGAATCCATCGAATCGTCTGGCAGGGTTCTTTCGTTTTGGACACTTAGATTGTTGTATGGTATGCGTGGAATCGCGAGATGGATGATACCTCCGTGGTAGTTTTGTCGCTTGGCCACGTCCTGCTATGAATCAACCTGGTGAGATGGATCTGTCTGTGCCTTTACGTGCACCCATATGCTAGCTATACGGAGCGAAGAAAAGCTGGCCTTGCCTGGATCGAATGTGCAGTTTTTAGTTGTTCCTTGAGTGGAGTCTCACGGCTCGTGCGTAAAGGCCTAGCTTAGTGAACATTGACGTACTGCAGTCCGATGCCTACGCCGCTGTTCCAAGCCCCTCTATTGACCAGCTTTTCCTTAATTGAGCATCTACCTGATATCCCCAGGAACTGGGCCGCCGCTTCCATGTGCCAAATTTGCCGCTCCCAGAAACACAGAGTCGCTATTCTTGACTTTGATCCTCTCTTTGGAAAACCAAATCGCGAGAGACTGGTGGTGGATCGTGTTTAATTTGCGAACCTCTTGCCTAGACCAAGCGGTTTCTTCCCAGAATTGTCCGACGTCGAAGTTTCTCCCGAGGAGCCTGGTAAGAATCCGACAATTGCTTTCGGTGGACCAAGTTGGGCCATTCGGATTCTTTGGTCTGTCGTCTGGGCACCGGCCCACTGCGCCCAGAATAGAAAGTCTTGGCATTGACGATAGTAAAACGATTGCTCTTCGAGACCCGCTGGAAAGATGTGCGAGACTCGGCCTTGCGGATGAGTTGGGTTGAACAAAGCCAGTGGCAGCATTCCGCCTTCATGTCCCCTGTCGCCGGATCTCAGGTTCTCCTCGGGTCGGATTGGCCTTAGAAAGATCAGGTGCCGCTGTAATTACTTGCTGCAGAAGCTTCTGATACGAATGGAAATGTGTGAAATGGGCAGAAGGCTGTCCAGATGATAGATAGAAACATCTTGCGAGCCTTGGGATGCATCGCGGCGGTTGGGTCGCCCATTCTACAAGTAGACAGTCAACGACTGGTGGGCGAGATACTGACGACATGAACCCCTATCTGGGGGGTTCGTAGGTGCTAATGGATGTTACTCGCATGTGCATGTACTATGCAATACATAGACTGTAGACGGTCAATCACTTACATGATAAACGTCAAGTAGTTCTACTGTACGGATACACATGTAAGTACGGAGTACTCCGTACAAGGAGCTGTACAGTAATTGCAAGTCCGGACCCACCTTCTCCATCGACCAACCGTCGTTGCTGCGTCAACAAACAGCACAAGGATCCGTGCACTTGGAAGAGGCAGGTCGAACGATTATGACGAGCACATCTCGCCTATTGAGACTGTGGCGTGCAGCTGCTCTCTACCAGGCAGTCACGATGCAGGCGTCGCCGAAGCGGTCCGAGAGCGGGCAATCCAGTGAATTTGGTTCAAACCTGCTAGTGAGGCGTCCAGGGAAACTGAAGGCGGGAATGGACCAGCTGCAGATCTGTTCCCTAGCTGAGAAGGGTTATAAATGATGCAAAAGACTTTCCGTCACGCAGTCGACTGCCGCAGAAATCTGACGAGCTTTTCCCTCGTTACCATCGTTTGTCGGCATTTGCCATCGTTTGCCATGATTATGGGTGGCCACGGTTTGCCATTGTTTACTATGCTTTGCCATGCGTTTTCACGCCTCGCCATCCTCTGCCGTCGTTTGCCCAAGCTTGCCTCACTTGGCGCCTCTCCCCGCCAGCGATGCGGCTCTAGCCATCTGCGCGTTACGTGCTAGGTCTCTCGACTGGTCCCACGCTCGTCCAGATCCACCTGCCCGCGCTTCTCGCTCCGCTCGTTTGTCTTCCTTGAGCGTCCGTGCCTTTTCTCGAGGGTCAATCACAACGAGTTCCTCCTCTGCTTTCTTGCGGTTGCTCAGGTCTTTCCCTAGCCGGTCAGCGGCAAAAGAGAGAGCGTGTGACATCCAACCCTTGTCGTCCGTCTCCTCTTCACCCTGCTTGTCCCACGCTGTGCAGCTTTGGCAGTCGGCGATGAAGTGTAGATCGCAGAGCTCTGCTTCCTTATCCGCCGCCGCTTCCGTCTTGTCCGACTCGTCCCAAGCACCCAAGTCTTGTACCGTCTCCTTTTCTGGCGGTGCACTCTCAAGCTTCAACCGAAAAGCCTTGAGCATTGTCAGCGTCGCCGTGTCCTCGTCATTGGCTGCCGCCTGAGTGCCTGGCCGTCTCCTGCGACCGCGGATCGATGTCTCTGGGATCAAGGACTCCAATGCCGTTCTCTCTCTCTTCTTCTCGATTGGACCAGATTGCGTTGTGCGCCGCATGGAGGCTTTCAACGCAGCCAGCTCCTCGTTGGCCTTTTCGAGCGCGCTCTTTTCTGGCCGCTCCGGTGATGGCGACCTCTCGGGGGAAGGCTCCTCGCGTTTTTGTCGCCGTTCCGCCTTTGCCATCTCTTCGGCCTTGGCTGTCGCATCTCGGCCGTCCCTCGCGCCAGCCGCTGCCATCAAGCTCGGTTTCTCCGTAACCTTGTCTTTCTTCTTGGCCGGTTTCGCGTCTTGAGCAACGTCGGCCTCCTCTTCCTCGACGATGATTCGTGTATCGAACTTGGGCTTCTTGAATACCGGCTCCTCAGCCTCACCCTCGTCGTCGCCAAAGCTGAGTAGCTGCTTGCCACCCTTCCTCTTCTTTTTCTTGTCCTTTGGCGCCGCCGCCGCCGGGCGCGTCTGTGTCGCCACCCGCGCTCGCTTTTGCATGTCCTCGAACGGATTCACCAGAATCTCGATTCGCTCAATCTTGACAGCGTACATTGGCCGTTCGGATCCTTCTTCCACCTCTGATTCCCCAATCTTGGCCAAGTTGTATATGGTGTCACCGGCGACTCTGCCAAACAAGGTGTTCTTGTTCGTCAGCTCCTCGGTCTTTCCCAACGTAAAAAAGAATTGGCTCCCGTTGGTATCTGATCGGCTCTCGTTGGCCATGCCCAGGAGACCGCGCCGGTTGAATTTTAACCGCGAGTGGAATTCGTCCTTGAAGTTGACACCCGTGGGCCCCGCGTTCTTGCCGCGGCGTTGATCCATCGGCCACGGGTCGAGGTCGCCGCTGAAGGCGCCTCCATCATATATTGACTCGCCGCCATTGCCAGTACCTGTGGGGTCACCTCCCTGAAGGATGAAGCCGGGAATGAGTCGATGGAAGATGGTGCCGTCGAAGTACCCGTCGAGGCTCAGCTGTAGAAAGTTTCGGCATGTCAAAGGCGTCTGCTTCGCGAAAAGCTCCACAAGAATTTCTCCCAGGGTCGTGTGAATAATGGCCGACGCCGTCGGTTGGGGTTCTAGGTTGTAGATGGAGGACATCGCAACGATGCCTCTCAGCGGCTTCGAAGGCTTCCAGTCGTGGCAGTCAACTCGTTTGGGCTGCGGCGACCAAGCTATGACGCCCGCCAATCGGTGAGAAGTTAGGTCGAATCATGTTCGAGGACGTTGGCAATGGCAACGCCGCCTATCGATAAGGGACAATTACGCTAGCTCCATCGACGGCATTCTATGATATATAAGTGCTCCGCTCTCCGTGCTCGTGCTACTATTATTACCTATTAATACACCTACAGTAAGTAAGTACTTGTAGTTCTCGCCTGCTTCGTACTGTACCTGGCCGTGAATACGTAACTATCGCCCCATGTCACATTTTCACGTAGTGTACGGTACAGTCCGTCCACGAGACTGTCTGCTCCCATCACAGCACCGAATTGATAGACTACTATTACAGCAAGCCCGCGGATTCGCACGTGCTTGCGAAGTGCGGGTATGTGGTCATCCAGCTTTACAAAGAATCGACTGCAACAGTCATGATTTTCCTGCCAACCTTTGACTTCAAACACACAACGAGCCATCAAGAAATTGCCAAACGATAGAACAAGCATCGGCCCTCAACCAAAGAGGGCGCCTCCAAGCCTGATGGCGACACTCTTGTTTTGCGTATAATTATGGAGAGCAGCTTCACCCAATTCTCTCCCGACGCCACTGGCCTTGAATCCACCAAAGGGGAGCTGTGTCGGTGTTAGCAAGGTGAAGGAAGCCACATCGAACCGGGGGGGCGGGTTGAGATACCTGATGCGAAAGGAGGTTGTAGCCTGCAGGTGGCATGTTAGCAACGAAGCCTGTGGGCGGACATTGGCCATTGACGACTTACAGTTGACCCAGACGGTACCGGCCTTGAGCGAGTTGCTGACGCGGATGGCAGTGTTGAGGTCCGTGGTGTGAACTGCGGCAGCGAGACCGTAGTCGGTCTCGTGGCTCAGCTTGAGGACCTCCTCCTCATCCTTGAACTTGGAGATGGCACAGACAGGGCCGAAGATCTCCTCCTGCATAATCTTCATGTCGGAGCGAACATTGGAGAAGATGGTAGGCTGGATGAAGTAACCCTTGTCGCCGTGTCGTTCGCCACCAATCTCGACCTTGGCGCCCTCCTCCTTGCCAGACTTGATGTATCCCATGATGCGGTCGAACTGCAGCTGGCTGACCTGAGGGCCTTGGAAGGTGTCCTTGTGGAAGGGGTCGCCAACCTTGTTCTGCTGCGCTCGCTTCTTGAAGGCGGCGAGGAACTTGTCGTAAATGCCCTCCTGGACATAGATGCGAGTGCCGGCGCAGCAGCACTGGCCGTGGTTGAAGTAGATGCCAAAGTTGACCCACGAGATGGTCTGCTCAATATCGGCATCGTTGAAGACGATGTTGGGCGACTTGCCGCCGAGCTCGAGCGTGATGTTCTTGAGGTTCGAGGCTGCAGCGGCCTTCATGATGGTGCGGCCCACAATGGTGGAGCCGGTGAAGGCCACCTTGTCAATGTCCATGTGGGAGGAGATGGCGGCACCGGCCGTCTTGCCGAAACCGGAGATGAGGTTGAAGACACCAGGAGGGAAGCCGGCTTCCTTGACGTAGTTGGCAAAGACCAAAGCCGAGAGAGGCGTCTGCTCAGCGGACTTGAGAATGATCGTGTTGCCGGTGGCCAGGGCAGGACCAATCTTCCAGGCCATCATGAGCAAGGGAAAGTTCCACGGGATAATCTGACCGCAGACGCCGATCTAGAGCCAAGTTAGCGACCGCCGTTCGCCCTAGATTTGCCACGCCTTCGTCGGAATACGCACGGGCTCCGGGCGAGTGTAGTGGAACATATCAGGAGCGATGTCGATGGTCTTGCCCTCAATCTTGTCGGCCCAGCCACCGTAGTACCGCAAACAGGCAACGACAGCACCGACATCACCCTTGGCCATGGTGATGGACTTGCCATTGTCGAGAGACTCGACGGCAGCGAGGAGGTCCAGGTTCTTCTCGGCAATGTCGGCGAGCTTGAGAATCATGCCGGATCGGTTCTGGGGAGAGACTTGCTTCCAGGTTGTCTCGAAGGCCAGGCGGGCCGCCTTCACGGCCAAGTCGACATCCTTCTCGGTACCCTCGCAGACGGAGGTGATGACCTCCTCGGTGGCAGGATTGATAACTTCAAACTTCTTCTTCTCGACACCCTCAACCCATTCGTTGTTGATGAAGCTGGAACGACCGGTTAGCTTCCGATACCGAGACCAGCAGATAGACCTTTGCACGGTGGCGACTTACAGGCCGATGGGCTGTTTGTAGGTGCCCGTCACGGGGGTCTTGAGATCGACGGTCAAAGGCATGGTGGTCACTTTCGTCATGGTATTTCCGTGCTTTTACCAAGCCGAATCAAGTCCTGGCAGATGTTTTACGCCGTGATTGTAGAAGAGGTGTGTTGGGGAGAGAAGTGGTGGGCATGAGGACGAGCTCGAGCAGTGAGCACTTATTTAAAGGCGGGGAAGGGAACGATGAAACGGGGTCTACCGGCACCAAACTGACGACCACACTGCAAAGCCGTGGCGAGTACCTACTACTCCGTACCTAGGCAGATGGGTACTCAGTAGTAGTTGGCAGCAGGCAGCAGGTACCCAATACGTAGTACCTGCCGTTCATGCTACGGATGAAAAGTCAGTTCGGCGAGTAGGTACGATGGTGGGTGTCGGCGGGTATCGGTGGGTGTAGATGTAGTTCAGTAATGCGGAACCCCGCATGAAAGGAGAGCTGTTCCTGTTACCATCTACGGCGAACTTGAGAAGTGAAGCTAGCAACAGCTCCGCGAATAACGAGGTCCCTGACGTCGATGGGGCGCATGCGGGATACCCTCACTCGCTGCGCTGCTGGCATGCACCACCTAAAGTCGGGTACATCACTTGCGCCATGGCATGGAGTACTCCGTGCAACCAAGCGTATTGGGCGCCTACTTGTAGACATCGACCATGCTCCCATGTTGTTAGGCCCCTACCGCACATGTACACGTACGCCTCGCTGCTAATAACGCACGACGACATATCCTGTCGCCCGGATGAGCTTCCCCGCAGCCCGCTGGCCAATGATGGAGGATGGAGGGGCTATCGTCTTCGTTCTCGATGGTGGCGGCTCACGAGGGAGGGCACCCGCCCAAACTCCGCATCAGCAAACGAGTCGCGACATTCTTCGTCAGAGTGTCCTTTTTGACGCACTGCAACCTGCCGTCGGCCCAGGAGGCTGGGGTCAACGTGCCACGCAAGCACCGATTTTTTTCGGTTGACGGCAAAGCGGCCTTGTTGGGACCGTCAAGAGTGATGAGACAGTTTACGATATCTGTTCCAAGCTCCGTGCTCTTCATTGCACTCTGTTCCCATGTTGTTTCCGTACCTTGTTACTCGTCGGCTGCACCGCAGCCAATGGGATTATTGTTGCGAGACTAGTCGCGCTTCTTGGAGACTCCGATATTCCCCAAGACGTCCTGCGGGGACTTCCGAATTTGCCTCCGAGCTGTCTATCGGCTGATCTTCACAGAGTACAGGTAATGCAACCAGGATAAAGGCGGTATTCGGTTCCGTACCGATGCTCTGGCAACATTTTGGGCGCCCATGCACCTGGTGAGCTGTTTCGCCACCCACACCCTCGGCACAGCGGGTGGCGGGGTTGCAAGGGTTCATCCACACATCCATCAGAAAATCTAAACTCCACCAACCCCGCCTTCCCCTTGCCCATGTTGCCAACGCATTATTAATTGCTCCTGCATGCTGTTGAGGTGGGGAGGCTCGCGCTAGCTTCCCTGTTGGAGCCTAATACCTGTGCACTTACTTACGCCCATCCTCTACCCCGTATGGAGCCATTTCTCAACTTCCGTCCCGCCGGCAGCCGGCGCTCGTCTGCCACACCCTCGTTTGGTCCTCGACGTGCTTGAACGGAGCGGTGTGCCGATACTCTTTCGACCCGCATGCCAGAGTTCCTACACAAACCAGCCCGCTCTGGGGTGACAGTCAGCGTTGAGGGAGCTGTCGTCGAGGTGCCATGGAACGGGGGTGTAAGGAAGCAGGCAGCATTGCCATTTGTGTTGCACAATCCGGCTATGGCGATATCATTGAGATATTCCCGTCGACCGTTTCCAAGAGCCACATGGCAGTATACACAAAGCCAACAACTCGGAGCAATCATGGAGCCGGACAAGATCCTGTTATGCTTTCCATCTACGACTTCGACCCATAAGACCTACAGATCCGAAGCACGCCTTTAACCTCACCCGCTGTAACCATACCGATCCAGCCAGGCAGTAGACATATCGCTGCTACAGGTGGCGATTTCTTCTCTATCCTACTAACGTCCCAAATCCTTTGTGACGCGCATGTCCTTTCTGCATGATGAAGAATAGTCGGCAGAAGGCAAAACTCGGGGCTCCATGATTCGTGGCAAAGGTCTCCATACTGCACCACATTGCACTTGTATTGAGAGCTTATTGCCAGCCATCATGCAATGCCGATAGTATCTCGGCCGGCCATGCAACCATCGCGGGCAATGCTGCAGGCCGATGTTGTAGCAGGTCAAATTATGTGCTTAAAGCCATGGCTGGAATTGAGACTGGTTCATGATTGGTCCCAATCCGCGTTTCGTTTGCTGTCCACCTCGCAGGTCCTTGGTCGCGAACGAAATAAGGCAACCTCGGAGTGAATACCCCCGGGCTGCAGGGTTTGACCAGGATTAGCCGAGTTCTGCATCCAGCACCCCTCCGAATGCGAGTGACCTTTCGCATGGCGCGATCGTGCAGCTGTGTAACGTGACAAGAGTCATTTCAAAATGTGATTCTTCCTCTCCCTTGCCCAGCCATAGTGCTTAATGGCGGACGACGATCTCTGATGACTTGGGGACACGAAGACTCAGAAACTATTTCAAGTAGCTTCATTACTTGCGTCATGTGAAAAATGTGCCACGGAAGTCTAGTTGGCACTGGGAATTGTACTCCAAGGGTTGCCATATCCACGAAGCGATGAGCGTTGAATGGGATCATGAAAAGACCAGTAGACTGGAAAGCAGCTGGCACATCCACCAACGTGACAGGACTACCCCTTGGGACGTACGTCTCGGCCGTGTTTCCAGTGAATTCCAATGAAGCTGTAGTGAATTACCAATGAACAATGAATGCCATTCGAGTGAGTTGAATGGATTCGGAAATCACAGACCTCTCCCAAGGACAAACGTGGGTCGCGACTGCCTGCTCCGTTCAACTCATCAGGCATACGAGGCAACCAAAGTCGAGAAGAAATCGGCAGCATCCGGCCGCCCGCATCCTCCATTACTCCCATTCATGCCTGCATGCTTCGATCTCTTCAGTGTCTTTGACCTTGATCAGCCTTCGAGAATCGGCGTCTCGCACTACGAACACAACTCCACCATCGTCAGTCGTCATGGTTGTCATTCACACAATTCCTGAATTGCAGGTCGACGTGGTCATGGATGGACAAGCCGCGGCCGAATACGCAACGCCAGACGAGAGTGTAAAGAAAGCTGAGGGTGGAGCTACGATCCCAATCGCTCATCGCTACACGGAATCGGTCACCGATCGTCTTCACTTTGAGGCTCACCGTCACCCCAGAGTTTCGGTTTCCTTCGACGGGTTGTGACCACATCGTACTACGAGTTTCAATTGACGGAAAAGTACGTCAAGAGAGTCTATTTGTCCATACTTTACGTCTTGTCGGCGCACCAAAAGGCTATGTCATACAGTCGACAGCAGAATTGTATGGTGCGGCAGGAGAAAGGGCCGTCACGGTTGGCAAACATTTCTATTTGCCCTCGTTTCACACGTACGTTCCTCACACCAAGCCTAAATCCAAGCCGGCTAGAATATGGCATCGTCCTGCTGACGTTTTAATTTGCGTAGTCGAGGAGGCTACCCCTACAAAGGTTGCCGGCGATGCCAAAATGGCCAAGACATTGGGTACAATCTGTGTTTCCATCGCAGTCGGAGCAGGGCTAGCACTCAAGGACTATGCCGAGAAGACGCGATTACCAAGGAGCTCGACATTTGAGCTGGTTGAAAAGTCCATCAAAGGGAAGGAACTGTCGCATGGAGCGGCGTAGTTTACATAACCTTGACTGTTTCCCCTGCAGACTCGAACATGCTGCAGCTGTATGAAAGACGGCCATGCCCTGCCTAAGAGGCTGGGAAACTGCGTCATGAGCGAAAGCTACGCGAATTCGTCTTTAGATATCGCACACAAGGTGAGTGCTCTGGTCCAACATCCTGGAGAGAATCAGGTGCGCTGCGGAAGGAGCTTGGCATCCCTACGACACCGTTTCCAACAGCAACACTACCCCTTGACAGCATGGACGATTGCCTGAGCAAGAGAATTTTCGCTTGGCGAGCGAGATGCTGCGGATGAAAATGGTGCGAGACTCGCAGGCCAACCACAACCACGGCCTCGGTTCCCTCCTAAAGCATGTTGCTGAAGTTTCCTCGGGAGCTCCAGGGTTCTGAGGAAACGTCAGCGTCAAGAGAGAGTCGACGGGCGAGCCTTTGGAAGGGCGGGGGGGGGTTCAAATTGATCATATTGGCCGACGGTACTGACGCGGTTAACCTAACGGGTTGATTGATCATGGCAGGCATCGTGCATTCCCGAATGCTCGTCATCAACGTCCATCATGCTTACCGAGTTTTGATCGGGAAGCACAGTGGCTAGTTCAATGTTTATCGCTCCATCGGACGAAGATGAAGCGAAAGTGACTGCGCTCGCAAATAAAGTCATTTCCAACCGTTCGTTCCCGCTCTGGATGGTGTGCCAGTTGCTATCTTGGGACTTACGAAGTCTGACGTAGCAGAATCTGCCCTGTTATTCTCGGTACCCAAAAATCAAGCACAAGACTCCGACGGTCAAAGAGAGAAATATCTCGGCAGAGTTGGATGTTGTTTCGCCGGAGATGCGAACTGACGAATGATCGTTGACAAGATTCGCGACGTTGCAGGGTTGGTCAAAACGTCTGACTTTGGAATAATTGGACCTAAGTAAGTACTAATCAGACAATAATGCAATAGGCGGCTCTGGATTAACTGGTGCGAAGGATGCTCCATACAGTAGGAGCAGACGGACTGCTAGTAGGTACCTGTGCCGTCCTTAGTTTCGGTGTAAACTTGTCCCATGACCGCTGTGCCGGCTGTCGCTAACATGTAATTAATGGCAGTGTTCACTTACCGTGCATGCAGGTACAAGGTTTAGGCGTCACTTGCGATGGCAGGTTTGCGTGTAAGTACAAGTACTTACTGTGTTGGTTGTCTTATCCGACATGAAATCCGTTCAATGTATTTATTGCCTTGAGCGAGGAGGAGCATTTTCATACACATTACTGTTGTACAGTCACGAGCGATTCTGAATCAAGTCGACGAACTTGCACGTATTATTCGTAGATGCAAGCACACTCGTAGCAGGGAAGAAGTAAATACAGGCCAGTGTACTTCGTACGAGTACTGTACAGTAGTTGTACAGTATTATGCAAGTACATGTTCTGGACGGGCATTCTCGTATCTACTTGTAAGTACTTTACTCCGAAGATGTGACTGGATTCGTGGATCCAACAGAGGCTCCACCAAGCCATTCGGAGCCTAGCAAGGGCGCCGCTCGTGTCATCTGCCCAGCTGTACGCCGAACATTGGTGGTGGCCCATTCAACTCCAAGCTTCATCCCAGACAGTCGCACACGCACCCACCACTCCCTCGGCGCGACCTTCGATTTGTTTGCTCGCAGCCTGCTTACATGCTCTCATCCAGCGGGCCTCGGGATGGAAATGACATGTTTATATTCCACCCAACGCCCGTACGCTCTTCTTCCTCGCTGAGGGGCCCCCTTGCCGCCGCCACGGACGCAGTCGACCATGGCACCAGACCCCACCAGCGGCAGTAACATTCGGGTCTTCGTCCACTGGAACGACGACACCGTCTTTGCCGGCGAGGATGTTGGCTGCACAATCATCTTCAAGAACGTGGCCCCGGAGCCGAACCAGGTGCCGAATGGGCGGCGAACGGCGTACGGTCGAGCAAAGGCCGCAGCCGACCTGTCGTCGACGTCGCCAGGGACGGTGAGAGGGCATCGTCGCTCGGCTCTGTCGCTGAGCATGCCCTCGTCCAACGCCCGTAGCCTATCGGGATCGGTGCAGTGGCCGCATCCGGCGAACAGCGAGGATGACTGGAAGGACGGTCACGCCCGCAGACGATCCGTCTCCATCGTCTCCATCGGTTCCGCCGGCACGAGCACCACCGACGACGACCATTCGCATCCCCAGCGTGGCCACGAAACCAGCACACGACCGCAGCGACAACCGCGGGGCCACAGTAGAGCCGTCAGCTTGCAGGTAGTCTCCAAGATGCATGCCCTCTCGACCTCGGGGAATCATTCATCAGGTATGTCCTTGGCCCGTAGCTCGCGCACACAAGACGCCGGCATGAGCTGACGAAACGTAAGCGACCGCTGCGAGAAACATCACCTCACCCCTGTTTCACACGTCGTATCCTGCCGACCTACAGGGACGCTCCCAAAGTGTGTCGGAAACGTCCAAATCGCCGAATCTGACGGTCGCCCGGAACTTCTCGAGGACCTCTCCAGTCTCCATGCCAGATTTCCGTTTCCCCGCTGCCCCGGCGCCGTCAAATGAGTCGCAGCCGACCGCCAGAAAGTCGACTTCCGTTGGTAGCCTGCTCAGCGCGAGGCCAGCGTCTCAAGATCACAACCACCTTTCCATACGGACAAAAGACCTTGTCCATAGCCCCAAGGACCGACCAGCCGCCCGCATCCTGTCCAGCACGAGCGCTTCGGGAGGGACGCCACGGAGCAGCGGCGAGTTCTACTCCGTGAGCAACAACTCGTCGGAGACGTTGGCGTCCGAGCACGTCTCCCACCCTCTGATACGGAGCCAAGGGCGGGCACCGCAACTACGGCGGAGCTTGGGCGTGCCTCCGCAGCAGCCAAAGATGCCCGAGTCGCTGATGATGGGTTACGCCCAGATTCAGGGCTCCTTCACCCTTGACAGCTCCCTCGTTGGCCTCGGCGCCTTCGAGCAAGTGAAGAAGAAAGCGACGGTCGGCGGCCGTGGCGGCGGCGTCGTTGGCCTTGAGCCGACCCGTAGGGACAGCGGACTCTTCCGCAGCTTCGGCTGGGGGAACATAAGCAACTCGCTCGGCGGCCTCTTGGGTGGCGGAGAGTTGAGCACGATACAGGAGATGCGAGGAGCGGCCAACTCCAAAAACGTGCCACTGCTGAGCACGCCGCAATCCATCCTGTTTGTGGACCTGCAGCTCGCGCCGGGGGAAAGCCGAGTGTTCGAGTACACCTTCAAGCTGCCGAAGGGCCTGCCGCCGTCACACAAGGGCAAGGCAGTCAAGATTTCCTACGGCCTCGTCATCGGCACCCAGCGAGCGGGAGGGGCCAAGGAGCAGCAGCTTCACTCGGTCGAGATCCCGTTCCGCGTTCTCGGAAGCATCAACAGTCGCGGCGAGATCCTCGGCCACGACTTGATGAGCCCTTACATCTTGATGCGGGACGAGGCCAGGGTTGTCTGTCTCGGAAAGAACAAGACAGCGGCTCATGGGCACGAGGACGGCTGCGACACGCCCACGACGGTGAACGAGTTCCTCACGTATGTTGACGAGCTTGCGATGCGGCCGAGGGATGACGGCGGCGCCTTGATGTCGCCAACTGACGGGAGGCGGCCAACGATGCTCAGGGAGGCCATGACCGCCAACGAGGCCATTCATCTCGCCATCATGCGGAGCAACCTGGCGGGCGAGGGCCAGCAGAGCCCAAACCGATTCGAGATCGCGCGCAACGGACGGCGAGTCGGCACCGTCATGCTAACGCGACCGGCCTATCGTCTGGGCGAGGTGGTGACGATGGTGATGGATTTCACCGATGCCGACATACCATGCTACTCCGTGCACGCCACGCTGGAGACGTCGGAGAAGATTGACCCGTCGCTGGCGATACGGACGGATTCAAGCATTCACCGAGTGACGAGAAGAATCTACTCGACCTCGTCCGAGTCTGCCCTCTACTCCCGACGCATTGTCTTCACGCCTACGATTCCCATAGCGGCCACGCCCGAGTTTGTGACGAGCGGCGTGAGCCTGGAGTGGAAGATCCGGGTCGAGTTTGTCGTTCCCTTCCAGGGCGACAGGGCGGGAAGCCCGGGAGGAAGCCGGTTGGCGCACCCTTTGCTGGAGCAGATGTCACAAGACGAGAAGGGCGGCTTGGTGCTCGTGGGGGTGGAAAATCTGGCGTGCGAGAGCTTTGACGTGTCGGTGCCGCTGCGGGTGTACGGCGCGGTCGGCCGTGGTCTGGAGCGTTTGGAGCTCGATGAGGCTTCCGAGGAAGGACTCGCCGTGTGATCACAGAATGCGAGGAGTTGGGGGGGATATGCGCGCGTCTTTCTTTTATTGGATATATGAATGAAACACGTTTGTGTGCCATGGTGCCGCGATCCTGGCTGGACCGAAAAGCTGACCAGAGGCATTTGGTTGGAGGTGGGATATGCTGCCATATGGCAACAAGAAAACTTCTCGTTCTCGACGCCTGCAGGTTGTCCGTAGTTGTAGGAACTGACAGGGATACGTCAGGACCTAATAAAACGCCGGCGTTGTTGACCGGCCTGTTGCCAGGCGTCGTTGACAGCCGCCGACAGCGGTGAGGCTTGCCAGCTTCAGCAGGAACTGCAGCGTGATATTGACATGTTGAAATGTACATGAAGTATTATTACTGCACTGTACGGAGAATGCGAGAACCGATTGGGGCGATGGAGCTGTGCTATTTACTTACGACGTCAAGGTACCAACCAAATAAGGTACCTGGTAATAAGTACTACTAAATGTACGGAGTACGGAGTACTTACATGTAATTACTGTACTCCGTATCCCATCCACGGGGGGTTACGTAGGTACTAGGTAGTAAGTAGGGTACAGAGACCGTACGTGCCTTAAGTAGTGGCGAATCAATTGCAGTACTTACGGAGTACTTATAATACTCCATATCTCCGTACTCCCCAGTACAGTACATGTTAGTACAGAAACAAGCAATTATGACGTGTAGTCCGTCCTCCGTACTGAATAATCACATGTGCACTTCGTACTACAAGCAGAAGTACCTACTCCGTACACCTACAGCCGCCGCAAAGTCCGCCCTGACTGATCGGATAGCCACTGTGGTAGTATGAATACAGGTAATTACAAGTATCACATTAGTTGTGTGATCCAGCAAGCTGAGCGACCGGAGTGCGGCGCCAGCAACCAGGGGATCATCGATGTGCGTCACTAGAGGCTTACTGCCGAGATTTGCTGAAGCTCGGTTTCCATGTTGGGTGCTGCCGCTAGAGGAAATGCCCCTGTTCGAGGAATGATTGCGGCATGTCGGCTTCTGACATCGCGTCCGCGCGTCGCTGCATGACGCTCAAGGAATTTGGGAGCCCCTTTATCTCGTTTGCGGGATCGGCATTGCCATGGCCTAGGTGAGGACGCCAGCACGGTTTGAAAAATTGCCTGTACCTACAGGCGCCGGGGAAACGGCAGCGTGGATTGTCGGCGGACAAGAGGCATCGTCTGTTCCCGGTTTCCTCGGTTGACTATAATTATCTAGGTGCACAGGTGCCGGGGCACACTTGGTGAATGGGGAGAAATGACGACGGCTACAAGTTAGGTACATGTAAGTTAGGCTTGTCATGTCTTATGGACCTCTCTGCTGCAAATGTACGGAGTATTAATTACAAGCACTCGCGATTGGGGCCTATAGTGTTTGTGGAGAATGAGCAAGATGCTTGCCTTGCAATGATACGCAACCCATGCGTGAGCACGGAGTACAGTGTATTTACCTCAGTACTCTGTATTTAGGTAAACGTTTATGTTCCATGGTGTTTGTTTTTGCTTTTTTGTTTTCCGCTTCCTGCGTGTACAAAGTACGAAAGGAGTCCGAATTGTGACCACTCGAAAGTCCAACCATTTTTCCAATGCAATACCACTACTTTAGTACTTACACGTACAACTAGGTTCGCTGTAAATTATTACCCTGTCCAGTGTGCACCTGATATTACGTGCCTACCTTAAAATAGTACCTAGTAGGTACCTAGGTAGGATTGAATCGGATATTATCACTTGACGTCCGTATTCTGTACAAGCACAAGTTGAACTCCCAAGCACACGACTACTGTAGGGTAGGTGTACAGTAACAAATACTTGTACTGTACGGAGTAGGGGGTGTAAGTACTGTACTTAAGTACCTAAGTAATAGTTGTAAGTGTATGGTCAAGTACTTGTAAGTACGGAGTATTTAAGTAACGAATGTACATGTACATGTAGGCACAGTTACTGTTGTATTGCAGGTACAAGTACGTTTGCTCCCTACATTGGTGTGCAAAATAATGCGCGGGATCACCAACCACTCCGTACATGAGTAATATTGCACGGAATATTATGTGCATTTTCTTACGAGCATAAGTTCAAGTATTTGCACAGTTTGGAAGAGGGCTATCCCATGCCGTGAACGACGTCCCAACCGATGTGACCTCTTTGGCGGAGTTCTGAAAATGTGATCCAATTGGAGTGAGATGTGATGGCCCCCCACCCCTGCGTCCCCGCTTCCATCATCACCTACTGGTGGCCCAGCAACAGGGCGGAGCTGCTCTACAGTGGTTCTCTACAGCGGCCCCAGTGCGGCAGGACGCAGCAGCGGTCGGGTCGATGGGTCGTCGGTCACCCGGCCAGCACCCAGCTCCCAGCACCATAACAAGCCTGGAGCAGGCCAACATTTTCTGCTACTGGCGGCAACTTGTGCTGCCAGGTCTCGCTCGCGACCTTTGCCACACCCGCCAACCCCCGCCGCCACTGTAACCGTATTTGTACAAACTCCTGCCCTCGTACCTGAACTTGGCCGCTTACCACTTACAAGCACAATTGCAGGTCTTCGTCGGGGGAAGCTTAGCAGCTAACCGACCCAGCAACAAACAATCGTCCCGAGGAAGAAAGAACCCATGCTGGAGAGTCGAAAAGCTTTCGTCCCTTCGACGCCGACACCCCCCTGCATGCGCATGCGAGCTCGCCATCTGCAAGACGATCTGTTGGGGCTGCACCTAGCTAGCCAAATGGTTCATCCAATTTGATCTTCAACTATTATACTAACCATCCGCTTTGCGTGTGAGTCGTCGATGCCGTATCTGGACGCTTTTCGTACGACTCCCCGCTAACATGGAAGGACGATTCTTGCCATCGCAGAGGGTCTTCGTCAGAAGTGGACAAGTTAACTTGCATCTTGCCGCTCTTCCTCCCTCCGCATTCCATCTCCCCGCTGCCGAGGCCGAAAGTGCTCATCCCGTATGCGCGGGTCGGCCTTCAAACCTCATACCGTCTAGGTGCCACCGTCTGGGTGCATCGATGATACCCCGCCCTCGCCGAACACGAATATCTGTACTGCTGCAATCTCGTCCCGGCTCTTCACTCTCCTCCTCTTCCCTCTCTGCTGCTGTGAGCGTGTCGATGGAGGTACGATGGCTTCGACGCCTACCAACAACAGGCTCAATTTGACGCCCTCCAACTCGCCCTACTTGTCTCGTCCGATCAGGACGCCCACACGTGGCCGGCACACGCAAGAATCACGTCTCGCCCTTAAGAGAGTCGTCGGCACCACCTGCCGCTCACCGACCGCGTTCGATACCGTCCACTCCCTGTTCGCCTACACCGCAGGCGCTGCTGCGGTCGTCGTCGACGTCGGCGGCCAACGGTACTCCCAGCGTTTCTACCGAGCCCGTCCCACCGCCATTCCCGTATACTCGGTCAACTCTCAGCATGCACCTTCGACGCCAACGGCCACGACGCCCAAGGCAAACGACAGCCGGAACCGCGCAGCCCCAAACTATCGGGATTCCCAACACAGCCCTTCCGATTGGGCCGACTCTCCAGCATCAAGGACGTGGACGAGCCGCGAGAGGATAAAAGCGGCAACATGCCTCGCCCTCAGCCGCGACGGCAAGTTCCTCGCTGTCGGCGAGACTGGCTACTCGCCCCGGGTCCTCATCTTCAGCCTCCAGGATGCATCCTCCGACATCCCGCTCGTCGCCATCAACGAGCACGCCTTTGGCGTCAACGCCGTCGCCTGGTCGCCAGACTCGAGATACCTAGCCTCCCTTGGTGCCGCCAACGATGGCTTCCTCTGCGTCTGGAGGATCGACCCCCGAACGGGTTCGGCAAAGCTCTTTCAGCAAAACAGATGCACCTCCCTCATCAAGGACATGGTCTGGCTGGGAAGCAGCCTCATCACCCTAGGGCTGCGGCATGTCAAGATTTGGAAGATTGATGATAGCCCTTCTACGTCGCCGTCTAAGCAGCGTTTCTCGAACGAATCGACGCCCACCTCATCCGCGAATCAGAAAACCTTACCCGGCCGCAACATTCTCCTCGGCGACTTGCTCGACGCCACATTCTGCTGCGCCGCCGTCGACCGCAAGCGGTTCATTGCTTGCACCGACGCCGGTGATGTTTGCATCCTCAACGACGATGGTAAGCAGTTGCGCCTCGTCAAGGTGCAAAACCTTGCATTTTCCATCACCACCATTACCCTCCGAGGGAACGTCGCCTACGTCGGAGGCAAGGACGGCCACTTCGCCACCCTCGACCTCGACGGACTGATGAATGGTTGCGCCGACAATGTCTTGACGACGACGGAAGCATCTTCAGGCATTGCCGCTATCGGATTTCTGACGGACAATCTCGTCACCATCGATTCGAAGCGGTCCATCGACATCTGGAACCCCGACTACGTCCCGGGCCAGCAGGGAGAGGCCGTCGCCCATATTCCGATACCAGGCCATGGAGAGGCCATCGCCGGAATCCATGCTCTGCGCAGACCGAACAAGGCAAATGCTGCCTTTGTCACGTGGTCCGGTACGGGCAACGTCACCTTTTGGGACATGGACGGTCAGGTCAAGGCCTACATCGACGTTCCCATAGACGTGGCCGAGCCGGACAACGAGGCCGAGCTGGTGAATCAGATCACTTGCGCGCGGACAACGAGGAATGGAAAACTACTTGTGACCGCCGATCGCTTTGGCCTTCTTAAGGTCATCGATGTCGACACGAAGGAATGCCTGCTTGATACGAAAGCGCACGCTTCTGACGGCGTGTGTGTGAGCATCTTTGAGGAGGACTCCAAGCTCATCATGGCCTGCTGCGGCAGAGACCGCACAGCCCAGCTCTTCCACCGCCTGTCGAGCGGCAGGATCGACCATTTTCAGACGCTCGAGTTTAACGCCAGGGTCGTGCAGGTCCTCATCCCGTCCCAAGACAAGGTCATCACCTGTGCCCTCGACCGAACGTTGCAGGTTCACGAGCTGGTTTCCAAGGAAGGAGATCCGGACGCCCTCGCCGCTATTCTCTCCAAAGTCATCTCTCTGAAAGCCTCGCCCACGTCCATGGCGATGGGACTGGACGGCCGGGCCATATTTGTCTCCCTCGTCGACCGATCCGTCTGCCAGTTCGACCTCTCAACTGGCAGGCAAATTTGTTACTTCAAGTGTATCGACGAAGGAGGCATCGAGTCCGCCGTTCTGGAATCCATATCCGTTGGTCAGTGGGCGCCCAAGGACCTTGAGTATCTGCTCGGCTCCTCCAACACGGACAAGTCGATACGAATTTATGACGTACATTCCGGTGCATTTTTGGATCGGGAATGGGGACACACCGAGGCCATCAACGGCGTTTCCCTCATCGACGACGGCGACGGCACCAAGCAGATTGTGAGTGTCGGCTCGGACGGGACCATCATGATATGGTCCCTCGATCTGAATGATCCGTCACTCAGGCCGATGAGTAGGGACCCATCGCCAGTGAAGGAGACCACTTCTGGTAGACCGACTCTGAGGAGGATTCTCTCGAAGGCCGAGCTCGCCGAGTTTCAGCGGCCGTCTCATTCCGGGAGTCGTCGATCTCCGCCCCGGACGATGCAGCGGCGAGCGTCGCGACTAAACCTCTTTGCTAGCGCAACGAGTGCGAGGACGCCGACTGGGACGTCACAGACAAGCCCCAGTAACAGCACAATCTTGGAGGACACGCTATCGCGAAGACGCCCGTCGGATGGGACCCCAGCAGAAAGTCCACCGTCAAGCCCAAAATCACGGCCACGAGGCAACTCGACTCAAGGCACCATTGCGCGGAAGAAAGCTTCTTCGTCCAACCTCCGTAGCACCTTTGGCTCTCTGAACCTGGCAACGGAGCAGGCGTGCCGAACGCTGCGAGCCTACAGGAAGAAGCTTTCGTCTTCGGAACCCCTAGCGGCGGATATGCTCACAGAGTTGGATCACGAGCTACGTCTGACGGCGGCGGCGCTCGGTGAGCGAGCGATACGATGCAAAGCAATGAACGAGACGGTGCTGAGCGGTCTTTTGGATCAATATTCCGAGAGGCTCGTGACACTGCTCGATGAGAAGCTGAGGCTGAAGAACCAACCCAAGGAACAAGACAAAGAACACGAGCAGGAACAGGAACAGGATGGAGAAAACTCGAGCGAGGACCGCCGACGCAGCTTGACAACGACCTCGAGCTCGTCGTCGCTGTAATAGACCCTACCGATCTCACGTGTATCATAATCAACACCACGAAGCATCAGCTGTCCAACAGCGCTAAGGAAGGCATGGAGTTTTGGGGTCCTTCATCCCGGACAGCAACGTGAAGCATACTTACAGGGAAGGGGATGCTCGCTGAGCTCTTCATTTGATATGATACCACTGGGCTAGGAGTTATGAACCAACCACGTACACACTTTGGAATATAATGTAATATGCTTCGAAATGAGCCAGTGTCGTGCAACGTACCCGAGTCAGCGTCTTCAAGGTGCGAGTGAGTGTGGTGTGGGTAGCTTCGTAGTCTTTTTGCCTTACGACGCACATGTGACCTGCTGTCCTCGTGTTCGAACATTCACCAGTTCTACAGGGATATCACTGGGGTGCAAGGATGTTTATTTCCTTTTCCTTGCATTGAAACGGCCAAACTACCAAAGCTCATCCCTCATCATCAGCATTGAGGGATCACGTGGTTGTTGACAAGAACATCACGTGATTTCAGGCCAGCCGAGCGCAGCTCTCAAAAACCGGTCAACGAACGAACGGGTCAAGCAAGACGCCTCAATACGCACGACAAATCGATGAATCCGCTCAAAACTGCACACTAGCACTCGAAGCCTTTTATAATCCCGGCGGACGCGTCTTGAGAGCTCGGAATGACGGAGGGAGCGGCCCGACCTGACGCAAGAAGCCACGACGACGACGAGTAGGACGCGATATCTTCACACTGGCGCAACAGCACCTCACTGCGACAACGCGCAAAGGCCCCCTCGGTCATGGGCGAGGCGGCGCGTGGGGAATGAATTACCTGACGGCGTATACGCCCCTCGAGTCGCTGTTCCTATTTCAATCGTTGCTGGCACAAGGGGTCGACACGGGAGCGTTCGTGCACATCTCGGATGTGCTGAAAAACAATGCTCTCGTACAAGGCGGAGAGACCTACGATCCAGCCCGACTGACCCCGGAAGCACTGCAGCGGTTGTTCTTGCTGCTTCTGCGTGACGAGGTCAAGGAGGAGGTCAAGGATGAGGAGGAGAGGCCGGAGGGCACCAGCGGCGGCGGTCGTGGCAGTCTGGATGGGGTCGGTTCACCTGGCTCGCGCAAGAGAAAGCTGACGAGCCCGCCTCTTCCGTCGCTGCAGGATGCGTACGAGCGAATCGAAAATGTGCCAGTGCTGGTCAATCGACTCTACGTCCGATATCGAGAGTACATGGTCAAGCTGATTCAAGAAGACGAGCGAAAATTCGCCAACGTGCAGCGAGACATTCAGCTCCTGGAGAAGTCAGAAAAGGAGCGGCTTGCTAAGGCGGCAGTGAGCCAAACCGGTCCACCAGCACTCGCTCCTCGAGAACCAAAGTCTGGGGTCAGCCTTCCACTTAGTTCAACCAGGACCCCTGACCCGACAGCGAACGTCCAACGCGGGCCGAAGCCGAATGCGTTCGCGTACCCTCCACAGCCTGCAACGGGGGCTGCGCCCCCGACTCGCTCAAATGCTCCGGGAACGCCGCCTGTACAGCTGTCAACTTCGAGCGGATCTGCGAACGGACCTGCCTCGGTTCTACAGCCTCCTGTTGGCGTGTCCCAAGCTCCAACGCGTGTCTTGCAACCTGCTGGGCTGCCACCAAAGGCAGTTATAAAATCGCCATCAGAGACTGTGAACAAGCAGCAAGAAGTGACTGGAATGTCACAGCCCTCGACGACTGCTGCTGGTGGTCTGAAGTGGGAGAAGCCATATCAGCCTCCTCAAGCCGACCAGACTCTGCCGGTTGGGCAGCATCAGCAGATAGTCCAGCCATCTGCGGCAGGTCATCCGAAGCTACCGCAGAATGTATCGCAGAATATGCCGCAGAATATGCCGCAGAATGCACCGCAGAATGCACCGCAGAAGCAGCCTCAGAATGCACCGCAGAAGCCGCCACAGAAGCCACTTCAGAAGTTACCGCCGGGACAGTCGCAACCCCAACAACGGCAACAGCAGCAGCAACAGGTACAGGCGCAGCTACAGAAACAACTATTGCAACAGCAGCAAAGGCAAGCGCCGAAGGATCAAACCACTGCACAGTCAGTAGGTTCTACACCCCAGCCATCTCGAAAGTCCGTGTTGGTCCCTCCGCAGACAGCTGGACAGCTGGCAGCACCACTCCAGCCTGCTCCCCGACCGACACCGGGAGGCGCTGGAACGCCGCTGGCTCGACCATCGACGACGGGTGTGGTTCCTCCCACGGGTCGACAGATCCCAGCGCAGCAAGCGCATACACCACGACCGATCGCTGCCGCATCTCCAACGCCACAGAAAGCTACAACAGTGCCAGCCGTTCCGCCTCAGCGATGGCCGCTGGCTCCTGTGGCTGCTCAGCGCTCGTCTACATCCTCCACACCCGCCCCTCTGGCTCCCCAGAAGGACACTCCGTACAACTCGCCGTACGCAACTCAGCCTCCGCGACCAGCCATTCCCGAGCACATTATTCGGCAAGCCGCTGGGACGCCACTTATTCGGCGACATAGTCCCATCGCGGCGCCCCAGACACCTGGAACGACCACACCCATTGGCATGACGAAGGGATTTGGCACAAAATGGGCGTCTCGGTCGACGCCGTCAACGCCAGGTCACGTCGTGACAGAGCCTGAGAGCCCCGCATATGAAGCCGTCAGCCCGCTTCCACGGGCAACCTCCATCATTTCAGAGACGCCGAAATCTGGCGTTAGGAAGGACATGCCCAGACCGGCGCCCCCCAGCGAAGTTCCAGTATCTCGAGGCCGTGGTCGGCCCCCGCGTAGCGCGCAAGTAAGTGCAACGCCCTCCCGGAAGAGAAGCCAGTCGGCGGTGTCGCAGACGGACGAGTTGTCGATGGACCCTTCCTCCCTTTCGACCAAGATCAAGAAGGAGACGGCGACTCCACGGCCGCTCGAAGAGACGGGAGATACGACAGCGGATGAGAGCGTCCATGGACGGCCGCACATGTCGACTCCCGGCAGCGTATCCTCCCGGCTCACCAAGAGGAAGCGACAGGATCCGTCACCGGAACCATCGGGTCGCGCTAGCAAAGTCTTGTGGACTCGTGGCTTCACGAAGGTGTCGTCGTCGGCTCTCGATCAGATTTCGAGCCACCGCGACGCCAACATGTTTGCGACGGGCGTTCGCGAAAAGGACGCGCCCAACTACCGACAGATTGTGCTGCAGCCGCAGGACATCACCTCGATCCGCGCTGCTATAAAGCAGGGCAACAAGGCGGCGGTGCAGGCTGCCAACAGTCTCCCCGGAGGCGACCCTGGCACAGCGAGCGTCTTGCTCCCCTTCTCCGAGGACTTGGTGCCTCCCAGGGGCATCGTTAACAGCGCACAGCTGGAGCGAGAGCTCGTGCACATGTTCTGCAACGCCATCATGTACAATCCTGACCCGGACCGCGGCCCGGGCCCCGCCTTCATGAGGCGGTCCCAGGAGGAGGAGGAGGAGATAGTGGGCTACCACCTCGACGAGAACGGCGTGGTGAAGAACACGCGATGCATGTTTGTCGAGGTGGAGAAGCTCCTCGGCGAACTGCGAAGTGCCGAAAAGGGGAGGGGCGTACCGTCAACAGCGGCGGCGGCGGCGGCGGCGGCGGCGGCGGCGGCGGCGGGGGCCAAGCGAGCGCGCCGAGCCCGGCCGACGACACGGCCGAGGACGAAGACGAGCTGGCCGGGGATGGCAACACCCCGACGACCATGGTGAAGAGGCGACGTGTCAGCACGAGGGTTTAGAGATGCACTTCTGGCGACGAGCTCTCCTAGTGGAGGCCTACAGACTGCTTCTGGGGCCGGTCGTGCCATGCTGGGTGTGTGGACACAGTGTAGGAGAGCAATACATTATCCGTCACTTGGTCGGTGCTCATGCCTCACGCCCGATCTGGCGTACGGGTATCGGCTTTCATATCGTGCAAGTCGTAGTAGTACACAACCTTGTCCTACAAGGCCACCCATCCCCATAGACCCTCCCCTGCCGTGTGGCCGATGGACGCGTGCCATTGCTAACCAGGCCTGCCTCACCCACCGTCCCGCATTGCGACCAGGTGCGCAGGCTGTTCACGAAAGGAACAGCAACAAGGCCAAGGGCGGTCTGCTACTCGATCTTTGTCGCCCCATGCGAGACACTCGACCGGTCAATCCGGCCCTCCTTTTTGTCGTCGTCCCCCTCCAGCGACTTGCGGGGCCAGTCAGGGCAGAGGTCGATACTCTCACGAGGAAACCACCACTCGAGGAGGAGGAAGAAGAGGTAGTCGATGACGACGCAAAGGCAGAAGAGCTTACCAGCCCATATGCCGCAGCCGTAGTAGCGCTTGAGACGGTCGATGAGGGCAAAGTTGCGGACACGGCTGCCATTGTAGCCGCCCGTATCGAAACCGTAGAAGTCCTGCTCGGGGATGGTACCGGTGATGCCATCGTAAACGCGCTCGGTGCGGAGGGCGACGTTGGCCCACGAGTACATCTTCTTGACCTGGTCATGGAACTTCTCGGTGCGGACCTTGCCGGCACGGACGGCGGTGATGGCCTTGCCGGCGGCGAGCACGAGGTCGTCCTCCTCAGGCTTCGCAAAGGTCGTCATGTGTGAGGGGAGGACCTCGGGTATGCCGCCGACCTGGGTGCAGACGACATAGAGGCCGCAGCTGGCAGCCTCGACGATGACGGTGCCAAAGGCTTCGGTCAGGGAGGGGTGGAGGTAGATGTGGCCGCGGACCATGACGTCGCGGACATCCTCGTGACGGATAGGGCCGAGCATCTCAACGCGGTCCTGGAGGACATTGGTCTCGATCATCTGCTCGAGATCGATGGCTTTGGGACCGGAGCCGGCGATGATGAATCTGGTGTTGGGGTGTTCCTCAAGAATGCGGGGGATGGCGGCGGTGAGCAGGTCGGTGCCCTTGTTGTAGAAAAGGCGGGAGATGACGACGATGGTGATCATGTCGCTGGGACGAAGGCGCGTGGGAGATGGCTCAGGGACGAAGCTGCCAGTGTGGACGGTAGCTGTGTCGTCCCGGGGCCGGAAATTCTCGGCAACGACGGCGTTGGGGATGACGGAGACCATGAGGGGGTCCAGAGAGGCTCGCAGAACGGTGTTTTCCTTGCTAGACATGCGGTCAGACCAGACGTCCGTCAAGTCGCCACCGTCTCGGCTTGGGCTCGCGAGGAATAGGAGGAGGAGGCGTGGCAGGGCCAAGAACGCACCAGGTGTGGCTCACGCATATGCTGTGGTCCACGTCACTGAGGGTAAACTTGAGCAGCTTGTTGGTCAGGATGCTCGCGGCGTCGGCAAATCCGAAGAGCGAGTGATCGGTGAAGACGGTCCTGAGCCCCATGGTTCTCGCATGGAGGATGCCTTCGTGGCAGAGACTGCTGAGGCTGCCATGACCGTGGACGATCTCGATGCGCTCCCGGATGCAGATGTTACGAAGGACGGGGAAGAAAGAGAAGACGGTCGGGAAGGTGGTGTGGCGGTAGATGACGAAGAAGGGTACGTGGTAGACCTTGAGGCCGTTGGTGAGGTAGCGGATGCCCTTGCGATCGTCGTGGGCGTGGGTGATGATAATAACCTTGTGGCCGCGGTCGATGAGCTTGCTGGAGAGCTGGTAGATATGGGACTCGACACCGCCGGGCTGCGGGAAGAAGAAGTCGCTGACCATGGCGATATTGTAGGTACGGCGCGTCATGGTGGCGGTGAAGGAAACGATATCGATGGCGACGTATGCGGAGGCGAAGGCGAAGGCGAAGGCGAGGGTATACAGACGTCTTCTCGAGCACGTGCGATGACGGGACGGCGGTTGCTGCTGCTGCTGCCGCCGCCGCCGCCGCCACAGTTCGAGCTCACCGTCGTCTGCCACTGGCCCTTTTCATCTCTTGCACTTCGACATCTGCGAAGGAGACGAAATCATTGCAAGGAGGTGGGTGATGATGGGGGGAGAGGTAGTAGGTAGCACGGCGGACGAACAGTGTAGCGCAGGTCCAAGATTTAAGTAGGTGTAGTTGTAGTCAAGAAGGAGGTCAAAAGGGAAGGAACAGGATTGCAGGGGTCGGATCTGCCGGTCCATACAGTACAGGTAAGTAAGTACTTACTTACTTAAGTGTGTGTGTGGTGCTGTACTCCGCAAGTACAGAGTACAGTAAAAGTACTAATAGTACTTATTGTCCGCGTACCTGAACAGAGTACAGTAATACTTACTGTACTTACAGTACCTACAGTAGCTGTACTCCGTACTGTAGTAATAATACTTGTGCTAAATTGTGGCAACTAATACTCCGTATGTACTCCGTACTCCCTCAGTATGTTCAGCCTATCCACTTAAAAGTTGGCTGGTTGATACAGATAAGTCAGCGGTGGGGTCTGGTCTTGCCTGACAGGACGCGATAAGCCAAAATTTTGGACGGGTTTGTCCCGATGGCGGATACTCCAATACAGAAGAATTCCCTTTCTCTCCAGCTCCCTTGCAACCTCCGCGTTGCCGAGCAATTGGCCCGAAAACATGTATGCGAGGTACATACCTCCGCCGAAGCCTGCCCAAGGTAGCAAAGTCGAGGCCTCTCATGCACCGCCAGCCTCGTCATCCCGACCAGCAGCACCTGCAGCAGCAGCGGCAGCACCAGCACCCGCCGATGGCTTCAGCTATGCCCGCTACGTACCAGGTGTGAAAGCTGCGACGAAGGCCGAGCCGGTGCCAAAAGTTCATTACTTTGATGACGAGCCGAGTCTGCCTCAGGCCAAGCGTAAGAGGGAGACGGCGCCGGAGGCGAGCGATCATGGTCGACATGGAAGCAAAATGGCCAAGCTGGGCGTGACCCAAGAAGCACTTGAGGATGCAGGTCCAAAAAAGAAGAAGAACAGGAGGAAGCGCAAGCAGAGGACGAGGGCCGATGAGAGTGATTCGACCGAGTCCGACGAAGAGCCGTCCGTTCCCGAGCCTGCGCCTGTCCGAAGCCTACAATCCAAACCGGCAGAATTCCCGGAGCCTTCTGAGACGCGGGGGGAGGAGACAATGCGAGAAAAGGAGCGGCCAAAAGAGAAGTCCAAGCGGAAGCAGTCTCCATCAGAGGAGCCGCATGATAACGATGTGTCTATGGCTGATGCGAAGCCGACGGTGGATGAGACGGTGCTTTCCCCACAACCCGAAACAGTGCCAGTCAAGGACAAGAAACGGATAAAAGAGAAGAAGAAAGCACGGAAAGTGGGAGATATACCGGAGGGCGAACAAGAGGAAGATTTGCGCCACAAATCCGTTCTGGAGCGAAAGACAAAGTCGCTCAAGATAGCCACGGCAATTACGTCGGAGGGCACTGGCGATGAGGTCGAGGAGGAAGCAGAACTACACGGACTTGAACCTCTCCCGCAGCCGGAAGTGGTGGTGGATGAAGAAGGACCGAAGCCGACATATGATACACTGCCGTCCTGGCTGGCAAACCCCATTCGCGTCAGCCAGGACAGCCGGGCACCATTTACAGATATTGGAATCCCGCCCAAGACGTCTCGTGTCCTGGAGCAAAAGGGATTCCCTGAAGCGTTTGTCGTCCAGACGGCGGTAATACCGCTGCTGCTGCCGACAAGCAAGCGGCGACCGGGCGATGTCCTTGTGTCGGCTGCCACCGGCTCCGGCAAGACATTGTCGTACGCGCTACCCATCGTCCGGGACATCAGCCAAGGCGTAGTCACGAGGCTGCGGGCACTGGTTGTTTTGCCGACTCGAGAACTTGTCAGGCAGGCGCAGGAGGTGTTTGAGATGTGCTCCAAAGCCTACGAGGGCGACGGCCGCAAGAAAGTCCGGGTTGGCGTGGCCATCGGCAGCCAGATGATCAAAATGGAACAGGAGACGTTACTGCAGAGCGAGTCCCGGTACGACCCAGTTGCGTACAAGGAGATACAGGAGGACGGAAGACGGCAACAAGTACGGAATGCCGCCTCGGCCGACGTGGACGACATGGGGACAGACAGCATAAACGGCCAGTTAGGTCCTTGGGAAGGCCAGGTGCTGGAGTATTGCTCGACAGTGGATGTCTTGATCTGCACCCCAGGCCGACTGGTCGAGCATATTGAGCAGACGACCGGCTTCAGCCTCGACTACGTGCGCTGGCTCGTTGTCGACGAGGCCGACAAGCTTCTGGCCCAGAGCTTCCAGGGTTGGCTGCCCGTCGTCCTCGACAAGTTCCAGCTCAACCGATTCAGCGCTCGAGACTTTCCCGACATGGCCTATTCCGGCGTGCGCAAGGTCATTCTCAGCGCGACGCTGACGCGGGATCTGAGCCTGCTGAGCCAACTTGCCTTGCGGCGACCGCAGCTGATTGTGCTCGAAAACGAGGGCGCGGCCCAGGTGGCCGAGCACACGCTTCCGACGTCGCTCAGGGAGTTTGCTGTTCGCGTGCACGAGACCAATCTTAAACCTCTATACTTGCTCGAGCTGTTGCGAGGCGGGCATATGACGGTGGCCGACCCTGCGAGTGCCGGCAGGGTCGTCTCTCTCCTGACGAAGGAGGCGGCGCCAGCGCTCGTGCCGGATGCCAACAGCAGCTCGGACGACAGCTCGGACACGTCGTCGGACTCTGCCTCGGACGGCGGCTCGGATCCATCATCCGACTCTACCTCGGATACCAGCTCTGACGAAGATGACAGCTCGGACGCGGACAGCGCTCCGGCTCCGCAGGCCGAGGAAGCGGCGGCGACGCCGGCTTCGGCAGCGCCTCCACCGCCACACTCGCTCATCTTCACGAACTCGAACGAGTCTGCCCTTCGGCTGTCGCGACTGCTCACCCTCCTCGACGGCTCGTTGGCAACGCACATCAGCACCATCACGTCAACAACGGCGACGCACCTTCGCCGAAAGACGCTGCGCGCCTTCACCTCACCCTCGTCTCCCGTGCGGCTCATCATCGCGTCGGACCTCGTCGCCCGGGGCATCGACATTCCCAAGCTCGGCCACGTCATCAACTACGACCTGCCGCCGAGTGTGGCTGGCTATGTGCATCGTGTCGGCCGCACAGCGCGCGCAGGCAGGTCAGGCTGCGCCTGGACACTCGTGGGCGACCAGGAAAGCGGCTGGTTCTGGGGCAAGATCGCCAAGGGACAGGGCATGCGGCGGATGCAAAAGGTGGAGAGGACTAGGATCGAGGAGATGGGCGAGGAGCAGGTCAAGGAGTACGAGGATGCGCTGACTCGGCTCGGCAAAGAGGCGCTCGAGCTGCGTCGAAGGTGACGGACGACGGCTTCGAGCCGAGAGCAGGGCAGCTTGCGAGGCCGTGAGGTGTTCTTTTTGCAGCAGCGCCAAACGTGCGAGCGGAAATGACCAAAGATTGCATTGCATGCTAGAGTTTCCGTACGTGCGTGCCTCGACTCGCGGCAGCATTGTCACAATCTGCTCGCGCTGTTTCGTTCCATCATGTTCGGCGTCGGCAAGGGCTCGCGCACGGCGCCGTACCCTCGGCCCCTCTCCTCGTCTTCGTCTCCCTGGCCTACCAGAGACTGACCGGCTATGGCATCGTAATCGGCCTGGGTCCAGCCCTTGGTCCGCAACTCGGTCCACCACTTGGTGCGCTCGCGCATGATGAGCAAGCCCACAATCTAGTACCATGCCACGGTTAGCACGTCAAGGTACCGGGGCGGCTGGAGGGGGGTGACGGACCTGCATCAGGGCCACGACGACGACGACAGCAAAGTCCACGGTCGAGGTGGCCTGCATGGCGGACCTCCACGGGGCCTCGCATGAGACGGTACGTCCGTAGAGCACGGTGCAAGAGGTGCCCTCGAAGGGGTAGGCACGATCATGGATGGTCCGCAGGCCGCAGCAGCGATAGGTATCCTGAACAAGCCGGAGGCGGTCGGCGTCGCGGGCGTCATACATGGCACGCCACTCACGCTCGAGCACGCGGTCGAGGGCGGGCGACGGCAGCAGGGCCTCGAGAAGCAGCGCGGCGAGGATGGCGGTGGCGACGGCCTGCAGGGCCTGCAAGACGATGGGCGCTAGACGGCCGACCGAGAGGCAGCGAGCCTTGGTTGTGCAGGCGTGCGCATGATGTAGCAAGTTCGGGTATATGTATGCGTTGACGAAGGCGCCGATGGGGAGTACGACGACAGGTATGGTGACGAGCGGCGGGAGCGGTAGCGAGAGGTGCTCTGCGTGGAAGTGGACGACACTGCTATCGCTGTCAGCAGGCCATCCTGCGTCGGATGCCCACGGTCAAGGGTCTACTTGCAGTGCAATGGCGAAGAGCACAAGGCTGGCCTATGGCAAGGCGGGCAGGTCGTTTGTCAGCTTTTCCCCGGAAGAGTTTGACGAAGCTCGCTCATCTCAACTCGAATCAGCTTCAGCTCCAGCCCACTCACCAGCATGTAGACGATGCCCGGGTTGATCATGATGCAACTCTTGCTATGCGGTGCAGCACTCGGGAACAACCGATCCGGGACACTCAATGGAATCAATTAGTTTGAATGTGAAATGGAAAGAAAGAAATCCATGTCGGCGGTCAGGATGGGATGATAAAGGCGGGGGGAGGTTGTGGAAAAGGGGGAAGACCTACCTCGTCACTCGTCACCCCATGTCTCATGTCTCAGTGCAACAGGCGGTGGACGGTGAAGCTGTGGACATTTGTCCCCGGCCCTCAGCCACCGAACCATGTGTGGTATGACCGTAGTACCCCGCCTCGATCGCTGGGGAAACCCTTTGTTGGCCGTCTGTTTACCTCAACCTCCTCCCTTGATATTCCATCTTCGAATCGCCATGCTGCTGTTGGATGAATCCTTCACATACAAGGGCCTGCCTCAGTACCTGAAGTAACCTGCATGTTGACCCAGACCCATTCCTTCCTTGCCTCTACACCGACAGGGGATTCGGCAAGGGAAACCGGCTAGCTTGCTGGCAACTGCACACGCAGCAAGGCAGGTACGGCCTGATGTTGCGCGTTCATGATCGGGATGCTCGGTAACATCCGTACCATACGGATTACAGTGCTCCGTACTGTATCAGTACTAGCAGCCAACGTACAAGTACCTACCCTGCGATGGCAAGAAGGGAGGCGGATAGGGCAGACAGCAAAGAAGTCGGGACTGCAATTGGGAGCGGGAGCATTGTTCTTCCCTACAGGAATGAACCCGGAGACCCGTTGATGCTTCCATGAATCGAAACACTGCCAGCGCTGAATCCCCCGTCGCTTCATTTCCGCTCGGCACGACCGCATATACACATACGTCATATGCATATTACCTTGCGTACTGTATGCGAAGGTGTCAATGTAGGTGATGCAGTAGCATCATATGACAAACCTGCGGAGTAGATACTCCGTATACTCCGTACAGTTATGCAGGTATTGTAGTTAAGTGCATGCATTAATAATTGCTTACTGTAATTGACATGGATGAATCAGCCGCGCCGATGATGTGTCCGCCAAGACAGTGCAAGTGGGGCGACCGGAGGCCGGCCCGAACCGGGTACTCATCTCAGTAGTAGAGCTTGTTCGTGCTGCAAGTATTGACCGCAAAGTAGTTACTGTACATGTACTTACACCTACTGTACGGTGTACTTACTCCATCTACACTTGCTTGTATGTACTTAAGAGTATGTACTCTGTAATACTCCGTACTCCATCGTGATAGACGGTGATCCAATGATCCGACAGTCTCGGCTGCCTTGGCGTCAAGGCATAAACAGACGTGACATGACATGGATCCAGAATGTAATCCTGGTGGTTTCTTCAACTTGGATAATAGGACGTATGCTTACATCTATTAGAGGCCCTTTTCCACCAAAGTCTGATTGGCCTTTCTGGCGTTGACATTGGTGCCACGCACTCTCATTACCTCGCAGACGGCCAAATAGATACGCCGTTTCGCCAACGTGCCATTCGGATCTCTGCGCAAGTCAGGCGAAATGAATACAGGCTGCCGAGTGCATGGAAGCGTACTCTGATTCGTCGGAATTGACGATACGCTTGGGTTTTGCGAGGGAAGCACAGCACCACGTTGTCTCCGAAGTAGGGGCACTAGCACGGATGAAGCGCATATGGAAGCGCATATGACGGAG
The DNA here is from genome assembly GCF_001625195.1 of Drechmeria coniospora. Taxonomy (NCBI): domain Eukaryota; kingdom Fungi; phylum Ascomycota; class Sordariomycetes; order Hypocreales; family Ophiocordycipitaceae; genus Drechmeria; species Drechmeria coniospora. The sequence goes on along the minus strand of NC_054389.1, from coordinate 8,831,299 downwards.
CGCCATCCGCCCATCCTACCGACAAGTGGCCAAACCCAAAGGACAAGGCCGAGACAAATGAAGGATCGATCCGATACTTGGATATGACACAACAACCGGATGCAGCAGAATGGGCACACCCTTATTCAGAAAGTAAGCTGCGGGTATGGGTATGTATGAAGTGTTGGCCTCGCGAACAACAACCTGTGACTTGTTGCCATGTTATCTAATTCGTAGAACGAGTGAAAAGATGCCTCAAAACTCCGATATTCCTTCGCTGTATGGTATCATGATTGCCAAAAATGACTCAACGGACAGGCCAGATACTTCCAGCTTCATACAGTATGATAGAACAAAACCGCACACCAACATCACCTCTAGCTGCCCCGGTAGCCCCGAAATGCAGTACGCCTATTCCCGGGAGCTGGGTCATTCATAAAGTCGTACGAAACGGTCGAAACAAAAAGCTGGGGTACCCAACATCTAGCACATGGACGGCGGCTTGGAGCTCATGATAAACTCTGCGCCACGGCAGCTTGGAGGCCCTCGAGCAAGGCAGCCTCGGCAGCATTATCGTTGTGCTGCATCTCGTCTTTTGATTTGCACCCTTCCGCCGCTGGAACACCGGAGAGAGGCATTTGAGTCGGCAACGACACGGAGGCGGTATGCTGAGCCTGCGGAGATTGCTGTGCATTGGACGCGGAGGCTTGCGGGTTTTGAGCCTGCGGATGCGCGTGCGCGTGCGAGTGGGCCGCGGCCACTGGTGTTGCCGAGTTGCTCTGTGCGACCTGTTTTTGGTCTGTCGTCTGCAGGCTCCGACCTTGGTTGGTAGGCCCACCCTGCTGCCCTGCATTCTGGCCTTGTTGTGGTTGCGATGGTGCTTGCTGTGACGGAAGGGATGGTCCTTGTTCCTGTCTCTGGCTGGCCTGCGCCTGGTTTTGCGTCTTGGCCTGAGCTGGTTGCGATTGCGACAAAGGTTGGGCCTGAGCTTGACCATGGCCCTGGCTCTGGACAGGGGTTGTCTGGACCTCGATCGGGGCGCGAGCTTGTGTTTGGGCTGGAACGGCAGCTGGGACTTGGCCTACCATGTGCGACTGTGTCTGTGCCTGCGCTGGCGTCTCGATTTGCAACTGCGTTCCATTCTGAGCTTGAATGCGAGACCCTGGAGACGCGTGAGGGACAGAAGGTGACGGACTAGGCTGGGCAACAGGTTGACGTTGCTGCTGCTGCTGCTGCTGCTGCTGCTGCGTCAGGTAGTGATGAGTTGCTTGGTGGTGAAGCGGCTGGTTCCCGTATCCTTGCGGCTGTGGTGGTCTATGGCTCTGGGTGTGTGGTCGCAGAGGAGCCAAGGGCATCGACTGCAGGACCTGCTGCGTCGTCGCCTGAACCCCGAGCCTCGCTGCCTGAGCTGGGGATGCGTTCGGCGCAGCGGTGGCCTGCGCCGGTGCGTGCTGGTTACGTTGCGCAACCGAGGCTGTCTGTTGGCCAGCAGCTGCCTGACCAGGCGTTGGCACGGCGTTGGAGCCTGTGCCGATCGCAGGGCTGCCCGACGACCTGTCCTGCGGTGGATGTTGCAGGCCACCGGCGAGGGCCATGATGCCTTGCAGCTTGGCTTGGTCCTCCTCCGAGGTCAGCCGGGCCCGCTCCTCGGCCTCTTTTCTCGCAGCTTGCGTCGGCGCTCTGGTTTTAAGCTCGCCCGTGACGGCCTGCAGGTAGTAGGGCATCTCCGAATTTGTCTTGAGAAAGAAGAGCTTCAGGTTTCGGGCCTTGTCCTTCAGCTGCACCTGCGTACGGTCCTTGAGTATGTCGGACATGGTGCCGCTCGGTCCGAACAGTGTCAATATCTGGCTCCAATGCGGACCCTTGACCATGTCTAGCCCCGCCATGAGAGCCTTCTCTTCCTCCTGGGTCCATGGTCGACGAGTCGAATGGAGTCCTTCCCTCCTCGTGTGTGCCGATGACTTGGACAGCGCCGCCTGCCGGGCCTTGTCATACAAGATGGCGCTGGGAAACGACTGATGCGGCGGCAAATTTTCTCCGGGCGCGCGCGGTTGAGCCTGCGGTTCGGGTGCCGGCTGCGCGTACGTGGCATAGTAGGGGTTCTGCGCTTGATGCTGCTGCAGCTGGTGCAGGTACGGCAGCTGACTGGCCATAGACTCGGCTATGCAGGCGTCAGCATCGCATCAGGGAACCATCGCGACCGACAACACTCACTTGTGCTCTGAGGAACGGTTGGCTGGTACGGAACAGGCGAAAGACCGTGAAGGGTCGTCTTGACGTAGTTGGACGTGCTCTCGGCGACCAGCGCCTCCAGTTCCTTGTAGTCGGTCATCAGGTCGACCTTGCCATTGGTCTGACCAGAGGAACCCTCCATCTTCGTTTCTCCATTCGTCTGCTCGGCCGAGTGTGGAGCGCCATCGGTCGCCGGTGCTGCTGCGCTGCCCTCCTCCGATGTTGCGAGCCCAGCTAGTGCATCTTGCACGAGGCCGGATGTCGTCTTCTCAAAAAATGACGAAAGGTCGTCCAAATCGACATCGACATCGACGCCAGCAACGTGATCGACATGCTCAACCGACGACGGCTCGGGTTCTTCGATGGTGGGGTCGTCCTCGACTTGCAGCAAAATGCCAAACTTGGTGGCCAGCTCCGATACGGACCGAAGTCTCTTCTTGACATATTGGGCGTATGTTCGCAACAACCCCTCCAAGGGATGTTTTTCCCTCAACGCAGCTAGAATGTGGCTCTGTCAGCATTGCTTCCCTTCTCAGTCGCATACGCCAGGTCGAGAGGTTGACAAACTCGGCTCCGGCTGCTCTTCAGCCTCCCCCTGCAGAGTCTCTTTTCGAGACTGAACCGTCGACACAAATTGCTGATCGGCTGATGTGAGCTCATCACCCCCGTGCTGGCCTCGTAGCTTGTCCTCGAGCCCCGACATCAGAATCTCTCCGAGAACCTCTTCCGACGGTTTTTCCGGCTGCTTCCCGACGAGCGATTCGACGGCTCTTTGAGTCATGATTCCAAGGTAGAGCTCTTCCATGCCGGCCGGTAGGTCCGACACTTGGCAGCCGAACATGGCCAAGAAGTTTTCGTCGGCTTCGTCGAGCGAGGACTGGCAACCTTCGACAAGCCAGGATCCAAGTTGGGCCAGATTGGCAAGCTCGAGCAAGACGGCGGAGTTGGCGTCGTGCATATCGAGCTCGTTGGCCGAAACAACAGGCTTCGGCGAGTAGAGTCTTCTGGTCTGCTCAAAAGACTGCTTGAGTTGACGATAGGAGCGGCCGTGGCAGGATTCGGCATTTCGTATGCTCTTTATTGTCTCGTCGAGCGGCGGCTGCACCATGACGAGCAGGAGAGAGAGGGCCTGCGGTGTCGGGTAAGTGGTCAGCCAGAGACAGAGACGCCAAGATTCCGCGGCGGAGACGTACAAGGTTGCCGAGGGCATGCAAATTCACTTCTTGAATATACCTTTGCGGGTCTGAGGAGAAGAGGGCTCGAGGCTTCACAATGTCCAAGGCGGGCACGTCCGTATTCGTCGGCATGGCTGGGGTCTCTGGCACGTCGGGCATGCGGCTGAACTGGTCGACGAGATCGCCAACGTTGGAGAGCGCATTCTGGACGAGCAGTGCCAAGCCGTCCTCGAGGGAATCTTCGTCGGCATGCACTTCTACCTTGGTTCGTTTCGCTTCCGGGCTTTCGGTTGCGCCCACGCCAACCTCATCGAACGATCGCTTCAAGGCGATATCGGGCGAGAGGCTAAAGTCGAGCCCGTCGGGGAAAGGAGCGTAGTGCTCTTGCTTGATGTCTAGGCAGCAAGATGTCGACGTCAGCATGTTGCCGAGGGACAGGGAGGGTGAAGGGGGATGGCGGTGACCTACCCGATGCCGAGTCGGGAGCGCAAGCCTCCGCGTGCGCCGGCTCGGCCATGATGCCAATTGCCCTTTTTACCGCGGCGGTGAGGACATGTGTGTGTGAGCAGAATGACGAGTCGGTTGCGCGATGAACATGAACTGTTGGCACTTAAACTGATCTTAGGTCCGTAGATAGAGCGGGCCTCCGATGAACTTCCTACCGCGGGCGGTCGGAGAAATTTTGCTGAGTCAGAACCGCCACGGCTGCCCTTATATCTTGCCCCAAAATTCTGCCGTCGTTGATACACAATGCTCACAGCATGAGAAATTGCCTGCTGAAAATAATATTGTCAATGCCGAATTAAAAAATGGCCACACTTTGTCATCGTCGCCGAGGCGTCAGCTGGAAATAGCTCTATCTCGATCTCGACCGATAGCAGGAAAATTGGCAGTCCAAAGTCGCACTTCAAATTGGATTAGATTCGCTCTGCATGCGATTTGCCATAGGACTGATTGAAAAGCCTGCTGTTCCGACAAACGCTCTAATAGCCGTCACAGCATCAGCGGAGGAAAGTTTTCCGCCGTGGCAGAATTAGGACTAGCGGTATTAGTCAGCGTGACATTCTGATGCTATGCCATAGGATCCGTCTGCAACTAATACTTAGTACTTATTAGTAGTTCGTGATGTCTGAAGCCTAGTGTATATGCACGTACAAGTAGTTGGCTGTCTGCTTCCCCCTCAACCTCGGATCTCGAACTGGGGAGCGAGAAAAGAGTTGAAAATAAGGGCCACAGTTAGCCTATCATACTGATACTTCTTTCCACTCACTCGAAATTCCCAAGACGTTGTTCCCAATCTGCCCTGGACTGCTGCTCGCCAGGTCTCAAAGTTTGTCATGTTCATTCCCTAGCGACTTCTCAATGTGCTCATTTTAAGGCGGGCATGCCTTCTGCTGTGCGTCACATGCTCTTGTGCCCTGAAATTGCACTCGTTGCTCCTTGGAAATTCCTTCATTTTTGACCATGTTACGTCTCGAGATCCTTGCCATCCTCACGGTAATTGCGAATGAGGTACATGAGCCTCATCGGCCAGCGTGCAGGAACCACCTAAACCCAGGTCCTACTCATCCAAGAACGCGGAGATTGGCACGCACCTGCCTGCCGCAAAATATTGGAGAAGCATCCAGCGCCATGGATTCCGCATTGCCTTTATCTCGAAGTCTTGCGATAATTAAAGCACTGCTCGTGACCCGTCGCCGGCACCTAAAGACTGCCATCATGCTCCAACATTCAGCCTTCGATTTACTCCTGTTCTGTTCCAGTAATTCATTCATATTCCTGGCGGACAAGTGCTTGACCTCAGCTCGAACTCCGACGATAATAGGCAACGACAAGTCGACGATGTTGAGGGACAAGTCGCAATGTCCAACCCACACACGCATCCCATGGGGCGCTCGAGACCACCAATACAACTATCGGCTGCGATATTTCATCATCGGTCTTCTCCTGATCACTTTCACCTCCGTGATAATAGTTGGCGTCGTCTTCATGTTCATCCAGCGAGACGGCACAAGGGACAAATTCAAGTCAGAGCTTGCCCTTGGGTACGACGAAGCGATCGGGACTACGATGATGATGTGTCCAACCAATGGACCGCGTGGCGTGGAGGACGAGAACACCTGCCATCGACCATTTCTGGGCGGTTATGTCAGGTTTTGAGGGGGAAGCCAAGCGTACTGCTCCAGACAACAGATCTCGACTGATTCGACCCAACCAACTGCATGCACCGGCCTTTCCCAATTTGATTATGCTGTATTCGCATTTTTTTCGTGGGACAGAAATGCCTGAAATATAATTACATGACATGCCTGCCGTCCAAGTCAACGCACATGGTTACGCAACGGGAACCAAGGTAGCATTGAATTAATGGTTCTCAGGCCCGTCCATCCACCCATCCTTGTCCTCATCGCCATTATGCGTACCGTCGCCTCTCTCATTCCGAATGCCAATCTTGAATTTGAACAGAACAAAACAGGTGATACATGAACCCGCATGAGAAGGTGCTGAGAGAAGGATATCAAATGTCAAGGCCATGGTGGACTCTAGGGGAACAAAGCCAACAACAAGGAGCGAGTAATTTGCATCTCTACAGAAAGATGGCAAGGGCAAGCACAGGTGCAACCACGCAGGCGCCAATTGTTGCCAATTTCCTGTCGGCCGCGGCCGCGTTTCGATCCCTCGCCTTGGCCGTCTCCGTTGGGTTTTGGATTTCGGTGAAGGAGCCCGAGGCCAGGCTGGGCTCCGGGTTGCCACTTGGCACAGCCGTAACGGTGGTGCCGGCTCTGAAGCCGCCCATGGTGGGAAGCTTGACGTTTCCATCCACCTCCCACCAACCACCGGACGTGGACGACGGGCAGGGGCGTGTCGAAACTCCCCGGGGGTCGTAGTCGGCGCGGCGAACGCCTTGTGGGTGAATGCCGGCCCATTTGCTCTTCAGATTGTCGAAATCAGGGTTCCTTGGCGTCGGGGTTCCTTTGCGAAAGTAACCATCGGCTACGGCGCCATCGTACTGCGTCACTTCACTCACGGGGGGGCCGCCGTACGTGATGATGCCGTAGTTGTTCTGTTCCTGGATCCACTCATAGACAATGGCACCACTCCAGTCGTCCACCATGGGCTTGCTGAAGATGGCGTCTTGGTCGTTCCACTGGCGTGGTCCGGGTATGATGCATCCCGTCTCGGTGAAGAAGATGGGCACGGGAAACTTTTGTGCGTACTGCTGAAGCTGGTCGTAAGTGGAATCTCGATAGGTGCTGGGATCGCACCACGAGTACGAATTGATGCCGAAGAAGTCCACCGACTCGGATGCGTTGCCACCGCAGGTGAGATAGTCCTGTAGCATGGGACGAAGCTCCTTGATGTCAGCAGCCGAGTAGCCGATGGGAATATTCCGATAGCCCTTTGAGTCTCTGTACGCCTTCATGTCTCGCGCAGCTGCCTTGAGAAAGGGGGCGACAGGGGAGTCTTTCTTCTGGGCGATATTTTCATTGCCCACGAAGAGACCCAAGGTGTTGTCATACTTCTGGAACGCGTCCATGACTTGGGCATATTTATCGAACTGCGTGACGTTCCAGCAAAGCTCCACCTACGATTCCATCGTCGTGTCAGTGTTTGGAAGTTGCGGGCAGACTTGGGGGATACTAACTGGCTCGATGTAAGTGTCGAAGGTGTCCATATCGACAAGAACGTAAATGCCGGCGTCTGCAAAGGCCTTCATGCAGCCATCGTGATTCGCGCTGGCGTTGACATGATAGACTCGAATCGTGTTGGCGCCGAGGTCCTTCATGAGGCCAGCGTCCAAGGTGCACTGATCGGCGTCCATGAGAGGATCCGTTGGCAGGAGTTGGTAGGCAACGCCTAGCTCGATCAGCATCGACATCAAGACGAAGATGTGCCGCGGATAGTAGCAGACCTTTGATGAAGAACTGCGATCCGTCTTTGGTGAAGAGCTTGTTGCCGCAAGCTTCCACGGGATCGAGGGCGGCAGCCGAAGCGATCAAGCCGAGGACGGCCAAGAGCGAGATTCTGGCCATTTCGTTCTTGATTTCTTGACAGACTCGGACCGGTCCTCTCTGCAAAATTTCTTCCGAGAATGGAAGTGAGAAGCCAGGAAGTTGAGAAAGTCTCTCACGAGGTGAAGGGTGAGCAGGCCACGGTGAGCAGGTCGAGCGACTGCGGTTCTGATGTCCAGCTGGGAGGCAGACGAAGCAACATCAATTGTCACGAATTGATCCCAAACAGAGAACGAGCCAAAGCGAATAGGACGATGGTGGAAGAGGTCTGGAAATGAGGACAGAAGAGGGCGGCGAGGTGGTGTCGGCAGTGTTCGGGTGGAATTGGGAACCAGGCAGGTACGAAGCAACATACAGAGCAACACGGGCAGCGACGTTCAGGGCCCCAGCTATAATATGCTTCCCGATTAACTGCTTGGCCACTGTTGTGGCAGGCCAGATCAGATTCAAAAAGGAGCGGGAGGGGGTACCGTTGTGCGGATTCACCGCTTCCCAGCAACCAGGTCAGTTCCACCATCGCAAGAGGCAAGGTCTTCGTACCTCGCAGTTGTCAATTGTCAGTCATCTAGCCACCACGCTCCGGCAGGGAATGGGAAGGTTCCCGGTTGCACCCGTAAGCTGGTTGCAGGAGCTCATCAACCTACCTTGACGCTGTGACATCGTCGAGGGAAACAGCTGCAGCGTTCCACGTTCCATTACCCAGGTAATGTCGAGATCAACCATCAGGCGGCAGGCGATTGGTTCATGAACATGCTGTGCATCAGTCATTCATTCACGACCTGTGCCTGCGGCGCATCCCTCATCAGCATGGCGTGCAGCAGCGGTTTGTTCCATGGCGTACGAGGCATGCAACTTCGTGCGACGAGGATCTCGAGGCTGGGCAGGCCAAATCGGTAGCCACGGTTTGCATGTGATCACCATGGCATCACTCTATGGCATCACTCTTTGCATGGCCTCGAGGGCAATGACGACACCGAGAGTCGCAAGGAGGGAAGGACCTTTCGGGACAATATGCTCCATCTACCGCGTCCATGGACCGGTGTTACAAACCGCCAGTCACTGGAGAGACACATGCAGAAATGGTGAGACTTCGAGAGAGATCAAGAGATGCCGAGAAAGGACGGTGTATGGATGCTGCTGACGTGTCTATCAGTGCCGAGAGTCATGAAGCAACGCTCATCGCAACGCCAGCGTTGCTTCAAAGGTCCTTTCGGTTGGCGCCGCCTTCCCTCCCGCTCCTCCCGACGAACGTGCTCATGCCGCAGTCGATGCCCGAGATGTGCCGTGCGAGACGCTGGATGCCCGCTGGAAGCACGTTGTACCAGTCCACCCAGCGGGCGTAGAATGGCATGGCCGTCGTCGCGCCCGCACCGGTGTCGATGGCAGCTATGATCTCCTTGGCCACCTCGATAGGCTCAACGACAGGGGCGAAGAAGCTGCTGGGCGTTTGGACGCCGTAGAAGAGCGGGGTGCTCAGCTGGCCTGGCGTGACGAGAACGGTGCGTATCTCGGGGTGGGATTCGCGCAGCTCGGCCGACAGCGAGCGGTGCAGGGCCGTGATGCCGGCCTTGGCGGCAGCATAGTCGGTTAGCCGTGCGGCGCCGAGGTGGCCGATGACGGATGAGATGTTGACGACTGTTCCGCCGCGGCCAGAGCGAATCATGGCCGGCAGAAAGGCCTTGAGGCAATAGAAGGGGCCAAGGAGGTTCGTGCCGAGGCTGGCGTCGATGTCGTCGAGGGTGAGGTGGAGGAAGGACTTGCCGACGACGATGGCTGCGTTGTTGACGAGGACGGTCGGCGTGCCGAGCTGAAGTTGTGCCGTTAGCCAGCCGATCCATTTCCAACCCATGCCATGGCCTGTCAAGGATCCTTGGCGGATGACGCTCTCACCTCGCGCTCGATCTTGGCGGCGACGTTTGCGACCTGCTCCCTGTCGCCCACGTCGCAGCGAAAGAAGGTCACGCCCCGCGCCTCGCCATTCTCCATATCATTGACGTCCAGCACCGCCACCGTTGCGCCGCGGATGCCGTACACCTCGGCAACGAGCAGACCGAGCCCACTGGCTCCGCCGGTGACGACGATGACCTCCTCGCTCAGGTCCACCTCACGAGGCCGACCGTGAGCGACACATTCATTCACCGCCTGCCCCAACCAGCAGAGGGAGACGAAGGCGGCCCAGGCAAAGGCGGCGACCATCGGCGGCGCATCCCACTTCACCGTCCGCGCCCGCAGGCAGAGTGGGATCAGGCAGCATACGAATGGGTGCAGCAGCGTGACCTTGAGAACCTTGACGATGAGGTCAATGGACAGCGGCGCGAACCAGGAGTCGCGCTGCGGCGGATGAGGATAGCTGGCCGAGGTGGGTCGTGCGGCCACCATCTTGGGATGACGGGGCGATGCTCTCGTAAGTGACGTGAGCAAGTGATGCTGAGCAAGCCAAGGGGCAAACTACGAAGATGTTCCAAGGCCGAGCTGAGCCCAAGGTTTGATGGTGAGAACGACGGGCCCGGCTTGCAATCCTGGTGTCCGCCTCGGCTTTCAACACCGCGTCAATCCAACTCTCCGAGGTGCCGAGTGTTCAAGGAGTGACGTGTGGGAGAGGTGAGGGAACGGTAGAAGTGGTGAAGCTCGAAAAGAAGGTGTTCATGTTGTTTATGAGGGTTGGTTGGTGGTGCGGAACCCCACCATGCAACGGCGTGACCCTGGCACATACAAGCTGGAGCAAGCTCCTGTTTTGGACCCCTGTTCGATGGCATGGCTACGTCGGTGCAAATCCATGGAATACATGTATCATAAGTACGAGTGCATACTTACGAGTACTATTAATATTCCTTACTGGACTCCGTACGGAGTGCAGTAAGGAAGCACTTGTGTGTACGGAGTATGTTTGTACATTTTAGTACTTTGTACGGACGGACTATCACTAGGTACCAAGTATTATGAGGTGTACGAAGGGAGCTCCGAGAACTTGTAAGTAAGAGGCATGTAAGTAAGTAGGTAATATTCCAAGTAGCACTCTACTTATGTACATGTTGTTTGTGCATGTACATGTACTTACAGTGTGTGTCCCTTGGCGGAACAAACATTGAACCAGGTTTGATTCCTGTCAAACCTCACAGGTTGCAAATGTGACATTGCCGCACCGCGACCGTGCGAGAGGATTCCAACTCCCGAGGAGTGTGTGGTCATGCAAGTACAGACAATGAGCAATGACTAGAATCGTCAAGGAATCCGTGGTAATGAGAATATTGGCCAGCGGGCGAAGACCCGTTTGCACCCAGCTCGACCGCCATCAAGAATACATGCAATCCGTCCGGTTCATGTCCGGCCTTGCTACGTTCCATCATGGACCGCCGGCCCTCCGCGTTCTCGCCCTGTGCTCGCTGTACTTCTTGTTCTCCTTGTCTTCCCACAGACGTTCCCTCTCGGACGCCTTTCTGGTCTTCTCATGGTATTCCGGGTCGCGCACGATGCCCTCCCTCCGCCACTTCCTTGGCGGCTTGATACCCAGGGCGGCCTGGCGCTCCCAGACTTGGATGCCACGCTTGAACCACCTCTCCTGCCGGTCCGTCTCCTCCTCGACTGACGGCTGCCACTTGCTCTTGAGTATTCGGCGGATGGCCTCGGCCGAGACTTGAAACTTGTCGGCGAGAGCCTCTGTTGTGTAGACGTCGGGAAACTGCGCGTTGAGGGCCCGGATGCCTGCGAGCGCGTCTGGGGAGAGCCGCTTGCGCGGCTTCCATCCTTCGGGGAACTTTTCTTTCAGCGCCGCCTTCTGTGTTTGCCATTTCTCTCGCTCCGTCTTGATCGGTTCGCTCTTGCCCATCTCAACAAGGGGAGGCACGTTTGCCTGAGCCTTTCGACGCTGCTTGATATTCGGCTGGCTGTCCGACGCTGCCATTTCCAACGCGGGCCCACCTTCGACCGTTACATCTTTCCTCCTCGGGGCTCGCAATTGTCTCCTGACTTGCGGCTGATGCTGCGACTGTGGTTGCGGCTTCTTTTCACCCATGTCCCGTTGTGAGGAGCTCAGCACGTCGTGCGAGGTTGCCGTCGGAACTTCGTCCCCTGCCACTCTTTGCACCGCGGCCGCTGTATTTTCCAGACCCTGCATATGTCCTTTGACTGTGTGAAATCGACGTCCCTGCGGCGGCGCAGCAATCGACGTAGCTTGCACAGCCGCGTGCTGGCGAAGCGTCGACGCAAAGGGGATGGAACGGGTCAGAGGCGCAGCGTCAACCCTATGCACCTGCGACAGTCCCTGGACAAAGATCCTCCATGGCGTGGCCCGACAGGAGCAGCTCATGGCTAGCACGTTTGTCGGCGTGGGGGCGTGCAGTGGTGATGGTCCAAGATATTGTTTGTTGTCGGGTGAAAAGTCGAGTCAACTCCGTTGCTGCGACGCTTCGAAATGAATTTCGGCCTTGGATTGCCTTGCTCGAGGGTAAGTGAAAGTACATTCGTACAGTATGGAGTATGTACTGTACAGTAGAGCAGGGGTCTTGTGGTGGGGCTCAGACGGCTGTGGCGGAGAAAACCTGACCCGTTTGCCCGACCGAATCGTCCAATCGTCCGTCCTTTGGCAGTAATAACACCTCAGCAGGTGACTCTGGTGAGCATGGCAGTTTCATTTTCCGGTTTCCAAAACGCAAATTACCAAGTCATAGAGAGAAGCCGGCGGGCCTTCATGAACAGGCGCTGGAAGCATTGTACTGCAAACCGTGAGGCAACTAGACGGTGGTGTTGACAACTATGTACTGGTACTCATTTCTCTGCACGGCTGTCATGAACGGCAGCAGACAGGGCGAGGGAGAGCGACGAAGTCTCCCATAATAGACCGTGTACAAGCAGGCACAATCCCAGGCCGGAGCGCACTCTCTACCCCCAAAAAGGGAATCCAAATCAAAGCATCCAATGCCGTCTCCGTCTCCATCGAGTGCGGTCTTGGAAAACAGAAACAGACAATAAAACATCAACATCGCTTCCGAAGAACTCCAGCAAACGCCAACGTATTTACAAGCGCCGGCCAGGGTGTTTCCCTGCGTCTCGATGGCGCCAAGACCGGGCAGTCGATCGAACAAAGGCTGCGTCACGCGCCACGCATCAACTCGATCGGCGGCCGTGCAGTGTGGGCCATGATTGGTCGACAACTATCCATCGGGCTCATCTCACCGCAATCGTCTGTCATGTCCTCGACCATGACGGCCGGCAAATCCGGACTGTTCCCGTTCTCCTCCGGGTGGTAGATGAGCGTCGGGCTGCGACTCCTTCCCTGGCCGCCGGGGGAGATGCCGTCGAGGGAACCCAGCGGCGAGTCGGGCGCACCGTTTTGGTGGCGGAGGTTGGCCAGGGCGTCGGCGAGATCGTTGGCATGCACCATCTTGTTGGGCGCATCCTCGAGACGCATCTCCCAGCCGTGCGGAGGGCTCGGAGGGGGCGAGATGAAAAAGAGCTTGCCGGCGTCGGGAAGGGCGAGATGCTCGTCCTTGGCTTCCAAAGACGTGTTCTGACCAAAGTAGATCTTGAGCCGCTCGCCGAGAACGGCCTCGCCATCCCACAGCTGCCTCACGGCGACGGCGGCATCGATGTGGAAGAAGGAGACGACGATGCGGCGGAAAGATTTGAGCGGGGCAAAGGCGTGGATGGGCGCCGTCAGGGAGATGAGATCTCGGATCGTTTGCAGGTTGTCGGGTCGGAATGTGTCGACGTTGTTGAGATTTGTGAAGAGGAGCGTGTTGGACGGGGCCGTAGGCAGCGTCGGCGGAGGGAGGTTGGTGAGGTCGAGCGTAAGGTTGAATTTCCGCGAAGCGGACGAGGATGATCGCGACGAACGAGGCGTCGGCTCCATTGTGTCGGTGCGGGTCTGACGGTATGATGGGAGAGAAATGGAAGAGATGCTCGAGCTGTTGCGGGAGGAGCAACGAGGACGGTCCGAGGGGATTTCAACCTGGCGTTGGGTTGTTTATCTGCAGGATGGATGTCGTTGGGTTGCGACAGGTCACGACCAGCTTATCGGGTGTGCTATCGTAGCGTGGCGGTGCAGTGCCGTCTCATGCGCCCGACGTCAGAAGGAATATGCTGGGTATCGAGATGCTCGACAAGGATGCTGGCGCGGTGCGAGTGAGTGGGTGTGTGTGTGTGTATGTGTGTCGGTCTGTCTGTGTGAGAGAGGAAGAGAGGGAGGGAGATGGGGATGCGAAAGAAAGCTGTAAGCAGGACCGATGAGGGAGTTTATGAGGAAGAAGCGAAGGTGGCGGCGGCGACGCTGAGGTGGGGGGGGTTGCTGATGGAAAGTTCTGTGTCCGTGCTTCCATGCCGCAATAATACAGTACAGCACTGTGCAGTGCCCTGTGCTCCGTGCTGTGAGTAAGTGTACAAGTACTGTAGTACTTCGGTACCTTGTACCCGGAGGGGCTTGCTTGCGGCCAGATGCTAAGCATTACCATGGCCAAGTACTTGTACACTAGCAAAATCCTGGTGGCCAGGCCCTGAACGAATTCCACAACGCAACCGACCGACTGACTGGTTGACGGACGAGGGACCACAGAAGCGAGGGAGGGAGGGGCAGGCCGCAGGCGGCCTCGGAGTGGAGCGCCTCCCCACAGCCCCAAAGTGGCAGTTGACAATAGACATGCCATAAAGGTAGGTAGACAATGACCACTTGGCCCGTTCGTTGTCCTACCGCAGCAGCAGACTACTCGAGCTGCCCATCGTGGCTGTGTTTTGTTTTCCTATCCACAATTCTGCTGCGTTTGGCGGGCAAGCATCACCTCCAACACCGCTCATCGCTTGCCAAGACGGTCGCGGACGGCTCAAGTCGAAGGAATCGGGCTCAACTCGGTTCGGGCTCGATGAAGCGCCTGAGATGGGGGGTGTCGCCACCGCCGCCTTTGCCGCCGGGGTCGTTCACTGTAGTGCTGCGGCTGAAGCCTGACGCCGCCTTACCAGCATGATTGGGCCGCCTCGTCTGACAGAGAGACGAACAGTTGACCGTCAGACAGACAGGTCGCCTGCGGTGTGCGCTTTCGGGATGCCATGACGTGCTTTGGTGATGAATAAGGAGCAGCTGTCTTGGATAGGAATTGATGCGTGTTCCAGAGAAGTCACTGGCTGCCGCTTTCACCACCGCACCAGCCGCCAACAGCCACTACGCCCGCACTCAGCCAGGTCTCGCCATCTCGCCATTGCACCATGAATGATGCGCAAGTAGTTCCACGAACGGGACTTCGCCCAACAAGTGCCCGTCCGTCCTCCTCACTGTCAATCATGTACTTGCAGGAGAAAAGGACGACGACTCGCGCGGGAATAGTATGAATAAGTGTAACGAGACAAGTGGTTGGATGCCTCATCCTATGTGAGACCCCATCGCCTAACCCTACCTCGGACTAGTTTCTACCAGTAGCGTAGTGGTTGTCGAAGGAGTAATGCTTGTAATTCATACGGAGTATTGTGCTTTATTACAGTGCAAGTGCAAAGTGCACAAGCACATAGTAATTATTGTTACATGTTACACACATAATCCTCCTATCGAGCAGCACGGAGTACCTGCACATGTACAAGTAGGTAATTGCAAGTACGGAGTACAGTTAGGCGTGTCAGTACAGCTAAGTACTAGGTAAGTACAGAGTACGGAGTGGTGAAAAGCATCCGAAATTGTACTTCTGTACGTACCTCCAAGCAAGGCTGTGCCTGTCCCAGTACTTTTCCTAGTGCTTTCTCCGTGCCCGTGCCGCTTTGCAGCGTCCCAAGGTCAGGTACGCATGACCTTTTCCCCTGCAACACAGCCGCCTGCGGCAAATCAGTCTAGGCGGCGTTACAGCACGAGCATCAGTGCCGCCTGCAAGCATCGCAATCATCGTCCCCCAGAAACATCAATCACTCCGGCCCAATGGCAAACCACGCCTCCTCCACTGCCCTCCTGCCTGCCCCCCTTCCAGTCCCGGCCAATGCAATCAATGGTGGCCATGCCCATGCAATCGAATCTAACGATGCACCCATCGGCAGGCCTCTTGGCATATCTGCTCCGCCTCCGCCACCAACATCGCTGACCTGCGTCCGTCACGGCAGACCAAGCGGGGCGAGGAGTAAGAAAATCCGGCACCACGCAGCACCTCTGCCCGCAAACTCGTTCGCGGCGGCTTGGCGAACGGCTCGGCATCTCTCCCACCAGCTCGCGGCATTCACCCGGGCTGGAACCTGTAGCTATCCACCCTTGTCTCAAACCTTATCATGGCATATCGTCAGGACATGGAAACGTTACACATGCCGATCGAGCCTCGATTGTACTTGCATGCATCGATAGAGCCCGTGCGGTGTTCTCTGTTCCTGAGGCATACTATTTCCTCACC
Source organism: Drechmeria coniospora (assembly GCF_001625195.1). Taxonomy (NCBI): domain Eukaryota; kingdom Fungi; phylum Ascomycota; class Sordariomycetes; order Hypocreales; family Ophiocordycipitaceae; genus Drechmeria; species Drechmeria coniospora. Next base: position 8,815,552 of record NC_054389.1, on the reverse strand, counting down.
AGGCAAGAACAGCTAGTCTTCATTTCTCTACCGAGTAGTACACCCCACGGACCATCTTCGTGGTATCATCTCATCCAGCGGCCAATCGCCGACTTGTCGACGTCGACTCGACTCAGCCACCCACGAACCTTCCTCGTCTGCCACGAGCAACTGAGACGATACGGGCGAGGCGAAAGAATCTGCAAAAGGATGCGAGACGCATCCCAGGATATGTCTCGGAAATGGAATCCCCCAGTGTACGCGGCGGCAGCCATCGTAGTCTACCGTCTGCGACTACCTTCTACGGAGTCGTCGGCATGAACACGCGGCACATGGGCGGAGCATACATGCAATGCATGCTCAGCACGGAACGTGATGCAGCCATAATTGGAATACACGGTGCAAGGTACATGCAACAAGCTTCACCGTAGCTCCACGCCAAGCTCCTTCACCAGCGCCGCCCTCACCCGCTCGTGGAAGCCAATCGCCTCATCATTCGTCAACGTCCGCTCCAGGCTGCGGTACACGATTCTGTACGCCACACTCCTCCGACCCGACTTTGGGTGTGTGAACTCGTCAATCATTGTCACGTCCTCCACCGTGTCGCCCGCCACGTTGCGCACGATTTCCATCACGTCATTCTCGTGAAAGCCACCCGGACCGTTATCCTCCGCTGCCGGCGGCAGCCAAAAGGACACGTCCTTGGGACAAGGCGGATACTTGGAGAAGGGCACGAAGCGCTTCAGGGCACCGAGATTGGAGGACACGCCCGCAAACTGGGACAGGAAGCGCTTGTCGCGGGACCAGAAGAGCCGGATGTCAGGGATCTTGAAGAGGAGCATGGCGATGCGGTCGATGCCGATGCCAAACGCCCATCCGAGTTGCGACGGTACTCCAGCGTTGATATAGAGGTCCTGCTGGACCACGCCGCAGCCCAGCACCTCTAGCCAGTCACCGTCGTAGTATACTTCCAGCTCCCACGAAGGGCTCGTGAAGGGAAAGTATGCCTCGACCCAACGCATCTTCAGGGGCTCGTCCACAACGTTGGGGTTGTCCTTTGACGCCGCCGCCTTGGCTCGGGAGAAGACGTCGACGACCATGCCTTCCAGCGAGCGTTTCAAGTGCTCCGCAATCGCTTCGACCTCGGCCGCGGAGTGGTGATCTTCCTGGAGAGGGTTTCTCTCCCTGTCAAATGAGGGGTTGGGATCCTCCACCTTGACGCCGTGTCTAGGTAGCGCCTCGATTTCCCGGCGGACCGCTGCCACCACATCGCCGGCGGGGACCTTTTCTCGATCCCATGACCTTGCGCCTTCCATCTGATGAAAGATGGGATAGTGACTGCGGTCAATCTCATCTCTCCGGTAAACGTCGGCCGAAATGAGGTATCCATCGCTTTCGTTGGCCCGAAACGTGTCGGCTTGATGCGCACTCGTATGCGTCCGCAAGAGAGTAGTCTTGTTTATGTAATACGTGTCCGTGAGAGCCCTTCCTGGATGGTTGTCTGGGAATCCGAGAGACTCAAAGTTTTGCGTTGTCGACACAACGGGGCTGTGGTCGTTGTAGCGCTTGTACGTCGAGCGGCAGAAGTTGGACTCGATTATCTGACGAGTGATGCACACCGGATGGTCACTCTGGAGGTGAAGTCGCCGTGATGTTGCGTCGAGAACGTTCGGGGGCGTGTTGAACCACTCAGGATCTGTTGCGAGTGTCTCCCCGCAGACCGTGACCGACGACGGTTTTATCCGACCCCGTGGTTTTGTCCGCGATGGAAGTTCTATACTCCGAAAAGTGCTTGTCAGGATACATGCTTTTCAGTGTTGTCGGCAAGGCCCATCTACGAACCTGAGTAGCAGCGGGTGGTGGATGCTCGACTGAAGGTCTCTGAGCTGAAGGAGGTGCGAGCTTTGCAGCCCAGGCTCCAGAGGCCGCGCAAGCTGATAACTCGCAAGGACATGTTGGAGAAGCGGGTGCAAAACAGTCACATGTTTCGAATAGCCGATATGATGCGCTTCGATGCCGATTGACCTACTAATCGATGTTGGCCAACTTTGAAGTTCTGTCTGTCAAAGTTGACCCGGGCGTTGTTCAATCATAAATTATCCGCTCAGGCGCGTGCACATGTAACACAAGTACTTTGGTGTACAGTACTGTACTGTAAGTATACTGTACTAAGTACGGGGAGCATGCACACCTACTAGGTACCTTTGCACTAGTAAGTACCTACGCGAGCAGAGGTGTATTGGGCCCCACTATCAGAAAGTCCTAGCCTACTAAGGGGAGTCGATATGAACTTGTGCCGTACTTACCTAGTACTTAGAAGTACGTGCCTAGAACTTCCTCTCCTTACAAGTACTTACTTGTAAGTACTTGTATTGCTCGCCCACCCCTATATCAGGTATTACTTGCATAGACTACAAGTACTAAGGTATTACTCCGTATTTGTATCATGGTACTGTATGTACCCAGGCCTGTAAGTACTTGCAAGTACGTAAATATCCGTTGATACGGTAGGTGTGCACAGACAGAGCACATACGGGGCAAATGTGCACTATAATCGGCCTGTGAGTGGTACAATTGCACGTAATATTGCACTAATGATCGTAGATGCTAATGCTAGCATTATTACCTTGGTACCACTACTGTACCTAATACAAGTTCTCCGTACAATTACTGTACATGTACGGAGTACGGAGGTCTGTACAGTAGGTATTAGGTACGTACTACCGACTAAGGTGCTTAGATACTGTACTGTAGGCATCTTACGGAGTACAGTAAGTACTAGTTCGTACTGTAAATGCCGTGCTCACAAGTAAAGTCCCTAAATTGCCTCGTCGCTGGCGATCGCCTTCCCGACATTTACTGACGACGCATGGTTTATGGCTTGTCATACTGGGGTTTCGACCGGTTGATGAGTATTCGTGGCGAAAGTGGATTGGATTTTCACTTCTTGAAGTCTGCGCAGACTTGCATTCTGTTTGTATTCATCTCCGACATGAAACGCGAGCCGTCTACCTACGTAGTTGAAACGAATGTTCCATGTATGAACAACTCTGCCAATGTCCATTTTGCGTATACTTGACCTTTAACAATATAGATTGCGGTCGAAATAGGTAACTGTGGCTGATGCCCTGGTAGACAGCGACGTCATAACTTGATTGGTAGGTACAAAGTACCTTCTGAAGGGTACATGGCGGTTTCAGCTGGAGTACAGCAGTCGGCCAGCCCGAACCCTCACCGCCTTCTTCGCCACCTAATGCCATTTTTCTGCCGTTCAAACGACGTCAAGGTCGCCGATTCGGCAAACAAACGATTGACCAAATAGTCTTCGAGGCCTTTCCCTCAACTTGCCAGTTTCCAATCATCATATATAGCATCGTACATCTACCAACCGATATTCCAAAGGCGACAACCTGCGCCTCGTCCCTCCGTTGCTGTACCATGTTGCTATAGTTTCGGCCGGACTAGGCTGCGCTTGAGAGGACTACAGTACAACAATAGAGGAGGCGATACGAGAAGATCTCAACCTCATCGATCATGGAAGCCTCAACTCGAGAATTGGCGCAAATTTCGGCTACCGCCGCAGCAACGGTCGTCCCTTCAAACAAGGCCCGGGAGTGCAGGAAGAAGAACTCGCCCTCGATACGATATCCCTTCTGGTTTGGTGGCAGCGCGAGCAGCATGGCGGCTTGCGTCACGCATCCGCTTGATCTGGGTACGTCCAACGCCAAGGAATCCACACATCTGTACGAGCTTTGCTAACGCGCCAACGCAGTCAAGGTACGGAGTGATCCATTGATCCGTACGAGACACGGTTCCGGATACAGCCGGCTGTTCAAGAAATCACGTATATTGACAACGTTTCTAGGTCAGGCTTCAGATGCGCAAGGGCGATGCCCCCAAGAACATGAGCAGCACGTTCGTCCACATCGTCAGGAACGATGGAGTGCGTGCCCTCTACTGCGGCATCTCAGCGTCGCTGCTGCGCCAAATCACTTACTCGACAGTGCGCTTCGGCATCTACGAGGAGCTCAAGGCGCGTTACACGGCCAGGATCGGCCGCGATCGCAACCCATCCTTCCCGGCCCTGGTCGCCTTGGCCATGGGCTCCGGCTTCATTGGCGGTATCGCTGGCAACTTTGCCGATGTCCTCAATGTCCGCATGCAGCACGACGCCGCCCTCCCCCCGGCTGAGCGAAGGAACTACAAGAACGCGGTCGACGGCCTGGTCCGCATGGTGCGGGAGGAGGGCCCCAAGAGCTGCTTTAGAGGCTGGCTGCCCAACAGCAGTCGCGCGGCCGTCATGACTGCCGGTCAACTCGCTACATACGACATCTTCAAGCGCATCCTCATGGACTACACCCCGATGCGTGACAATCTCACCACCCACTTTACCGCCTCCTTCCTCGCCGGCCTCGCTGCTGCCACGGCCACAAGCCCTATCGACGTGATCAAGACCCGTGTCATGTCGTCGACGCAACAACATGGCATCCTGCGCATCGTAGGCGACATCTACAAGACGGATGGCATCAGGTGGATGTTCAAGGGCTGGGTCCCCAGTTTCCTCCGGCTAGGACCGTACGTTTGGACCTTATTCATCGCCCCAGCCGCTCCGGCATATCACAAGCACTGGTGTCAATATGGGAATACGGCTAACTTTCGTCCAGGCACACTATTTGTACATTTGTCTTTCTTGAAATGCACCGCAAAGCGTATAGACGGGTGAAAGGCACGGATGAAAAAATGTTGTAATTGAGAAACATTGGGCATTTAGAACTGGGCATTGGTGGTGGCGTTATATTTTAGAAGGGCATTGCATATTGAGGCCTACAACCCATTTCGTAAGGATTCAAAGGCGGGTAGGAAGTGGCATGGATGCAAATCATGCAAAACACGTCAAGCTCGGCCCATCCTCACACCCACGGGAATCTGTGACCTGGCGGCAATGCCCACCCGCGATAGCCTCGCCTGCCTCAGCATGACTGACCAAGCAACAGAAGAAAGTAACGGACCGCATGGTACCCCCGGATGAGGATCGCGTACGTGCCCCACGTCAAGGATAATAGTATTGCTCCGTGGGTTAACTGTAGGGCGTCGTACTTCCGTACGAACCTGCGCCTGCCCCGTACGAGTTGCCCCCAGCTCCGTAAGCCGTCGTTCCGCCGCCGCCGTAGGCCGTATTGCCGCCCGACCCGTAAGCCGTATTTCCACCTCCGTAAGCAGTGTTCCCACCTCCGTAAGACGTCATGTTCCCACCGTAGGGGGTGGTGTACCCCTGATCCTGCCAAGGGGTCGTGCCTCCGTCCATGTTCAAGGCTGGACTTTGAGGACCGTCGGCGTCAACCTCTTCGCCGCCGTATTTCCTCGGATCAAGGCCCTTGAGAAGGGCACCGATCTTCTGCTGGAGGGCTCGTATTCCTCCCTGGACAATCTGATCGGGCTCCATAGTTCCTGACGCCTCGACTTCAAAATAGAACCGCTCGGGTTGGGCATCGTAGTCAAACTTCTCGCCCTCTTGAAGTGGCTCTTCCCACTCTGCATACTTGCTCTTCGGCCTTTTCGCATCATTAGAATCGAGTTGTATCGTCATCAAGGGTCAACTTGCCATTCTTTTTCCGGGTCTGTATTGTTCTCGAACCACATGTCGAGGTGGTGCAGCTTGTTGTGAGGATCGTACTCGAACCCCACGGCGGATGTCGGCATCCACTTGGCATGCTCCTTGGCGATCCCCTTTTTGGCAATACATGTGAGCTTCAGTTCTTGATCCTTGCGCAACTTCGCGATCAGACACCCAAGACCCTCAGGATCCAGGATGACAGGGCTTCCCACGGAGCTCGCATGGCGCCCGTCCACTACCAGGTCCCGGGCGTAGACTTTCATTATCTGGTCGCTTGTGCATTTCGCATGCAGCGTTAGCGTGACGCTGCACTGCTCGCAGTACTGGTCGCAATCGCAATCGCGAGAGTAGTTGAGCTCGTTGACGCCTTTGGAGTTCAGGGGGATCAGCCCTAGCCGGTGGGCGATGAACTCGTCGGCGAGCACGGACTTGTTGATCTCGATCTCGACCAGGTCGACGGCAATGGTGGGAACTTCCGCCTGGATGATTCGTCGAATCGAGTTTGCGAATGAGAGGTTCGTTTTGGACAGCTCAAAGTCGACCCGCGTACCATCGGCCTGAAAAAGGCTCTTGTTAGTCGACACTGAAAAGCCACGCCACCTGGATGGTTGATTGCATACGTACTGCAGAAATCTTCACCTGAGGCACCTCGCTCTCCCCGTCCATCACCATCGGGTCGTAGTCCATGCCGTCCATCGTGGTCGTTGAACTGGACGCTGGCCGCAGAGATGCGACCAAGCGAGGGTACAAATCGCAGAGCTCTCGCGGATTTTACGCCGTCTACGTGTCGGTGCGCTTTCTTCCGAGGATATTCGTCAAGCAGGTCCGCAAGAGTGTATCGGTAGAAGGATGAGAAATGGTTTAAAGCTGGATTTGGTTCGAAAGGAACGGTCCTGGTGTTCTTGCGCCAGCAGCAGGTTCAATGCTTAGTCACCCTAACTTCTTATCGACCAGGACTGCGTTGGAGCCTGCTTCAAGCCCAGACCCCATCGGGCGATAAGAGAAAAAAATCCCCGCCATGGCATCAGCAAGCCCAGCGACATCAAATTCGACCTTGATCTGATCGACTTGCTCCTGTCGACAGCGACAACGCCAACATGAAGATCAAAGCACTCAGCCGCTCGGTGTCGTCGCACCAAGCGCCGGGCTCCGACGTTGCCAAAAAGCCGCGGAACCTCGACTCCGCACTGCATCCATTCGAGCGAGCTCGAGAGTATCAGCGTGCAGTCAATGCGGTAAAGCTCGAGCGGATGCACGCTGCGCCCTTCATCGGCCAGCTTGGGAGGGGCCATGTTGATGGCGTATACTCAATCGCCAAGGATCCAAACTCTCTGCAACGGTTCGCCAGTGGGAGTGGCGATGGCGTCGTCAAGGTCTGGGACTTGACGGACCGTGACGAGACTTGGCACACGACGGCGCACCAAAACATCGTCAAGGGGCTCGAGTGGACGAGAGACCAGAAACTTTTGACCTGTGGTGCCGACCGCACAATCAAGCTGTTTGATCCGTATAATACGCCCAGCGAAGCGGCGCCGATATCATCTTGGTTGGGCGCAGGCGCCTTCACCAGCCTCTCACACCACCGATCAAAAAATGCGTTCGCGGCGGCTTCGAGCGTCATATCAATCTATGATCTCGAAAAGCACACAGCGGCTCCCGAGGTACTCCAGTGGCCCACGTCAACCGATACCATCACCAACGTCTCCTTCAACTACGTCGAGACGTCCATCCTTGCTTCCTGCTCCACCGATCGCTCAATTGTCATCTACGACCTTCGGACCTCGACGCCTGTCTGCAAGACGATTCTGAATTTCGCCACGAACCATATAGCCTGGTCACCCATGGAGGCCTTTAACATGGCGACGGCTTCCGAGGACCACAACATCTATCTCTTTGACATGCGCCGCTTCGATCGCGCCCTCAACGTCCTCAAGGACCACGTCGCCGCCGTCATGGACGTCGAGTTCTCCCCCACGGGCGAAGAGCTCGTCTCGGCCTCCTGGGATCGCACCGTTCGCCTCTGGGAGCGCAACCGCGGCCATTCTCGCGATATTTACCACACCAAGCGCATGCAGCGCGTCATGACCGCCAAGTGGACGCCCGATGCCAAGTACATCCTCTCGGGCTCGGACGATGGTAACATTCGACTCTGGCGTGCCAACGCCTCCGAGCGCCAGGGCGTCAAATCCGCCAGACACCGGCAGGCGCTCGAGTACAACGAAGCTCTTGTGAACCGCTTCGCCCACATGCCCGAGGTCCGCCGCATCAAGCGCCACCGCCACGTGCCCAAAGTGCTCAAGAAGGCTGGTGAGATAAAAGCAGAAGAGCTCAAGAGCATCAAGCGCAAGGATGAGAACGAGCGGCGGCACACCAAGAAGCAGTTTGAGAGGCGCAAGAGCGAAAGAGAAAAGATGGTGCTGGCCAAGGAAAAGTAAAAATGTGCAGTGTATCCTCTCATATGGCCATGTCGTATTTTGCATTGCATTGCAAGGTGTTTCGGACAATGGTTCCTTGGAACGGTAGCGGATGGCAACATGTTATTTGGTGGCGATACGCAATGATCAATTGACAACTAAATCAAGCACACTGTTCCAAGGTTTTGACAGATTATTCGACGATAGCTCGTCTACATCTAGTATACGCATGATTCAAGCCTGGCTGAATATGTGCGTGCGAAGAACAAATCCCATGCGAAGAACAAATCTCATGCGAAGAACAAATCCCATGCGAAGAACAAATCCCATGGCTCAATCTCGCGCAGAGCAATGGTGCTCTATACAAATGAGCGGCCTCCCCCTCCTGGGAACTAGGTAATGATACCGATTGAACGCCGATAGCCGCCCGAGAAAATTGAGTAAAAAAAAGAGGGTGGAAAAGGCACGCATCGTATGTTTCAACGATGCAACGCCGCTGGCGGGCAGCGTATCGCCAGTTCTGGGTATTTTTGAAACAGTGTTAACAGAGCCGCCGCCTCGTACCGGTTTCCGCGGCCGTCGTCTAATGCGTAGCGGTCACCGAAGCCAAACGCCATCGTCCCTCCCCTACCATCTCCGAAACCGTGATCAAAATAAAAGTACAACCCTCGATCGGGGGCTCGCTGTTTGCTCATCACGGTGCATGTGTCCAATTCGTCGCCTAGACGGTGCCTCTGGCAGCCTTCTGCGGCTTGTAGTTGGGCATCTCCTCGAACCAGCCACGGGGTTCGTCGTACCTGTAGGCGTGAAAGGCAATACCGTACGGTTTCGGCTCGATCGAGTAGAGCATGCCGAGGGGCACATCCATGTCCGTAATGTCCTCCCGTGTGAGGTCCATGAAGTAGGCCATCAGGACTCGGCAGACGGAGCGATGGCCGATGATGAGGAGATGCTCCGTGATGCGTTCAATCTCTCGGACCATGTCGCGAAGACGGCTGATGATTTGGAGGTAACCCTCACCACCGACGCCGGGATAGATGTAATTGAGCTTGTCGTTGGCACGCTTCTGAAACTCGTCCGGGTACTTTTTCGCAATCTCGTCGTATGTCATGCCCTCGAATTGACCGGTGTTGAGCTCGTTGAGCATTTCCCAGTTCTTCACATCGTAGTCGTCGTCCACGTCAAAGTATTCGGCCGTCTCAACGCTTCGCTGCAGCATCGAGGTCCAGACACAGAAGTTCTTCTCGTCCAGGTCTTGGTTCATGTCTGGGTACGGAGGAGTGTTATCGCCGGGAAGCGGCGGGAAGGACGCTTGGGCCATCTTGCTCTTCTGCTCCATCAGCCACTCCTTTCGCTTTTGGGTGATGAACTTGTGCAGGGCGAGGCCGTAGCAATGGCCGCGTTCGGTGATGGGGGAGTTGCCACCCAGCTTTCCCAGCTCGTTGTCGACGCTCTGACCATGGCGAGTAATCCAAATCTGGCGCGGGGCGAGGTTGAAGCTGGAGAGGTAGTTGCTGATGCCGCCGCTTAGGAAGCCCTTCAGCCGGTGCTGCACAAGCTTTCGGCCGACATCTATCATCTGCCGGGGTGTTAACGCCACCTCGCAGGTGCGGGTGTGGGATGATCAAACCTGGATGTACTGGAGGTCATTCGCCTCCTCGTAGGCGCCGAGGGGAACGTAGGCGCTCGCGTAGGCGGCCACTCGGTTTTTGAAGTCCTCGAGGGACTTGTAGGGGTCCTTGTCGCGGTAGTCTGGACCAGAGAGCTTGAGGCGCATGTTGGCTTCGAGGAGATTCTGGTCCTCACAGATGCTCTCGATGAAGAGGATGCCAAGCTTGGGCTCGCGGTCCTTAATATGGCGGACAACCTGCTGCCTCCGCTTCACCGTGCTGTTTGTCGCATCGAGGATGCCAACGGCGCCGCCCTTGTTGAGCAGGTAGTCGAGCAGCTCATCGAGCGTGTCCATGGCGACCTGATCTCTCATGGCGGCAGCCTTCTCGTTCTTGGGATCGAAGAATTGAGCGGACTGGTCGAGGCCTTCTTGCTCCTCCCCGGCCGCGCCGTCCAAGGTGAGGGCTGTCGGTTCCGGGGGCTCGAGAGTCGCGATGGAGTCGGGGGCCGGCACGCCGTTGAGCAGGATGGTGGCGGCCCGTACAGGAGGGTCGAGACGGTCGTGCTCAGGTGCGAGGGTGGGCTTGGCAGAGACCTTGATGCCCGCCGCCGTTCGTCTCCGGTTTCCGACGTTGAAGATATGGGAGTCGTGCTGCTGCCACGACAGATAACGCTGCAGCTTCTTGGTGATGTAGGACTTGCCACGAGCCGGGAGGCCGACCATGACGATGACGAGCTTGGCAGCGACGTCGCGCTGAGGGATTCGGCCATCGGGAGAGACGCGCGAGCGAGTCATGCCGGGAATGTTGAGAGTTGTCGCATGGGCTCGAACTCGGGGTGTCTGGCTGCCCGAATTCTGGCGACGCGGGGGGCTTGAAGCGGGCAGGACAAAGTCAGCATGACGGGGCAAAGGAGGAGCGGATGGCGGCGAAGGGGGGTTGCGCTCGAGCAGGAGAGCATGCGGAGCTCGAACGGGCCAGAGAGGTATAGTATAGTTCAGCAAGCGACTTACAGGCGCGGAGAATTAGGAGCAGTCGAGTTGACACTCTGCGTGAGCGGCGTCTCGGTCATGTCCATCATTCGTAGGGCCTGTGCCATGGACGAAACATGCACTGGCGCCGTCGGGACGGCGTGTGAAAAGGAGGTCGGAATTCCATTTCGATAAGCCGGCGGGGGAAGATGAAGGTGCTGGTCTGGTTCGGAAATGGTAGGAGAGGCGGACGGCTGTGACGATGAAGGAAGCGAGTTGTTCATGACAAACTTGGCCAAGGCGGATTGAGTGGCTTGCCTGAGGCCCAGATCTACGTCGACGGAGGGGTAAGGATTAGGCAAGAAAAGTAGAATGAAAAAAATGTGCAACAAGGTGGAAGAATGAACATGAGCAAGTCGTGCCGTTCAGGGCAGCAATGGTGAATGGTACGCAATGAGTAGGAGGAGATGACAAGTTGTCAAGACGCACCTTGTCTGGAAACTGCGGCCTTCATCTGGATCCGGCCGTGGTTGTGGAAGAGAGAATGGAATTTCAAGGTTGGACGAGACGACTGGGTTAATTTGGACCCTGCAATTGACTGCGAGCTAGGGTGGCCAAGGCCTGCAAGCGTGGAAGCGTGGAGGGCGCCTCCGGCCAGTTCTCAACAAGTCGAGACCAACCAGAGGGTGGGATCGAGGGGACTGAGGACCCTTGCCAATGACGATGTAGGAACTCCGTACTCCGTAATAGACCGTACTCGTACTCGCAAAGTCTGCTGGGCTATGACTGATGGTAAGTACAAGCAAGTACAAGTACATTAGTCGGTACTGTTCGGGCAGATCTTGCCAGGGTGAAGCGAGACCGGCCCGTGGTAGAATACTTACTATTAGGTACTAGTGGCGGGCGCCTGGCGTTGTGGCGTAACCGTGGCGCATATATGCACGTATGGCACGGAGCACACAAGTACCGTACAGTACAGATGTACTTACGGAGTAATACCGTGCGGCGGTACGACGGGGTGATGTGTGTTGCTACAACAAGTTTGGAGTACTCCGTACCTTGGTAGGCGAAAGGTCCTAGGTGCCTCCCTAAGTGCTTGGTTAGTACTGTACTTACTACCATTGTACTGTACCTAAGCAGGTACTAAGCCAAGAGGCCTGTAATACAGCACAGGGTTGGCCGTCCTTTTTCACTCACCTCCAATTCGTATCCTTTCTCGGCAACCAACACTGACCTCCCGTCCGACCCGGATGTGACCTTGGCTGTACCACTCCGGCTTGACGACCAGCACGGTTCGGTGTAAAGAAACGCGGGTCGGTGAAATAAAAACTTCAAGAGTTTGACCAATCGTCGTTGTCTCGAGGCAGGCGCAGCGGACTGCACAGAAGCGGATGATGATTAATGATTTTGACTGACAGCCGGCGATGAAGCGGATTGACGGGACAAGTACTTGGTCGTGTTTTGCAATTGCAAGTTCGCACCGGCACATGGACTCGTCGAACGAGCACGTATTCTTGGTGGTCGGAATCCCGTAGTATCGTCGTAGTCGGTTCGGATTATCGCCCGCAGTGCAGGATGTGCAAGAAGGGAAGGCAAGTCTTTTAAATTGCTCGAGGGCAGAATGGTACCTGTGCAGCCGGGCCTGCCTGAAGAAAAAGATTTAGTAGCACAGGACACCAAGAGGCCCTGAGAGGAAACGTACGTGGCGGGAAGTTGATGGATGGACGAGAAATGACGGCAAAGTGGAGGAGGAGAGTCGAAGAATATAACTTCCTGCACACGTTCTGGCTTTGCCGGCGTTGGTTCGTGCATATGCAGCAGCCACCTAGTTCCGTCAGCCAGACCGAACTAATGTGCGACCTGGCACTCAGGTGTCATGATGGGTGCTTACATGGTTATTTGCCGGACGCAACGTGCACCAGGCAGGCGAACAATGACAGGTCCTGCCGGGAGCACCCTTCGCCTCATCCACACTCGCTACGTCTCAGATTGCCGGTAAGTGCTTTTACTACATGTACCTACTGCCGCGCAAGGCCTGCCTGCTTCTGCCTGGCTGTAACTTGTAAGCATTCGGGTGAAACCAACCTACGCCGAGGTCGTCAAAAGACGCAACGAAAGAGCGCGTACGATGTAGGACCCATCTTCACCCATCACGCAGTACATGTTCCAGCTCATTACCTTGAACACTTCTGTCAAGGTGACCCCCCCACCAGAAGGAGGACAGCCGCAAGGTCTGTGCCATGTGGAGGATGGCGTTTCCGAGCAGCACCTCGTTGACAAGACGGACCTTGTCATCCTGGTGGGCCTGCCGCTGAATGCGTCATGAATGGGTGTCGAGGCGGCGAGAGGAGCACCCGGGGAGGGGATCCGCGGGGAGAACCAATTGCTCGCATGGCTCGGCGCGCGTTAGGCCCTCGGATATCACGGCCGCCTGCATTGCATCCTTGCGAGAAAAACACACGTATTCGCTGCACCTACGCAAGTACGAGTAAGGATGCGAGTGCATCCCCGTCGAATGGACTGCTCTAACTTGGCCAAGGTGTTTCTTGTCGTAAAACTGGTCACGTACTATTTTCGGTCACGGAGTGGCTCCGCGGGGTGTGCGACTACTGATGGTTTTAAACTTGCTCACCGTAAGTCTTCTTCAATGCGCATCTCGGCATCCCAATCCCTCGCAGCTTCGTTTGCCCGTTCCTCTGGGTTTGCTGGTGCTGTGTAGTTGAACTTTGCTCTGTTTTAGTTATTGCAAGCATACTTGCAGTACAACTAAGTAGATGGATTGGCAGGCATGAAATACTGCTAATGGTACATAAACTTGTACAAGGAGGTACAAGTAAGTAAGTACCCCGGCCTGCACATTTGTGGCACATGTGTGGAGAAAGTACGGAGTACTGGTAAGTAGGTACGGAGTACTTACTTACTTCTACTGTACTTAAGCAGTTGTAGGGAGTACATGTACATGTACGGAGAAGTGCTGCGAACTCGTCGTACCCGCCGCTAGTACTAGCTCTTCCTGGTAAGTATCTTCAAGCCACTAGAACCTCCGATGTCGCCCCAATCGAGTGACTCGACCCACGTGTGAGGATCCTTGTCGCTGATGGGGGACAAAGATTACGGGCTAGTGGATGCAAGTTTTCCGGTACCAGTTCGGGCCATGATACCCTGCACATGTATGAGCACGCATGCATGCATACTTATTAGCATAGAACTAGAACTGCTGTACTCCGTACTGTAAGTACATGTACACCTACTTTCCTACAAGCATGCACTGTACTCATAATTAAAGAATTATAACTACTAGCGTTGTAGTAATACAAGTACTCCGCACGGAGTAGGTGTACATCTAAGTATTGTACAAATACGGAGTACTTATTACAGTACTTACTTACTGTACTAACGCCTACTTGCTGTACGGAGTAAGTATACTGACTTAGTACGCCGTGTAGGTACTTACAAGGTAGTATCACCCCCATGTGCTCCGTACAGTAGCTGTGCTTGTTCGAGTTCCCGTAGAACTTACTTACGCCTACAGTACATGTATTTGCACAAGTACAGTACAATACATGTACAACTAAGTGAGTGTTAGGTGCACGGTTGCGCATTTTCAACCACTCAACCACTGAGTGAGTACTAGTACTTCCCTGAGTTGTTCCCTCCCTCTCGGCAGATCGAGACTGTTACTGCATTGGGATACATGCACATTCAACTGAAGGTGATGCGAACTACTTACCTACTTAGGCGTCCGTGTACTTGCACTGGCATTATTCAGTAGATCCAGCAATTTGATACCTGGAGTCGCTGTATTGGCACTGAGAAACTCCATACATGTATAACTCACAAGTACTTTGACTTGTTCGCTTAAGTAATCTTGCATGTACGGTAGTGCCAAGCAGACGTCTCTTTAAGTCCTGGTATTCCATGTTCATGTGAAGTGTATACAATACTGTATATTGAATTTACAAGTGCAACTACTTGAGTGCTGAGTACCCGGTCTAACTCTGTTAGTACTTTTGTCTATTACCTACTACTCCGTACAAGTACTGTACAGCAAGTATGATGGTGAGCGTGAGCAGTCAGTACCAAGAATAACCAGCCACGGCCATTTTCCGTAAGATTCCGATTAAGAATTCCTCAGAGCAACCAAAATTTGCAGTAGTACCTGCGGATTACATTCATGATAGACCAATCCAACACAAAGCGTCAAAAGAAGAACACAGAAATTCCACATCGAACCGGAAGTGAGTGAAGTATATGCTTTCTATGGCCAGTTTATCTAGAGCTCCTGATTTTTTCGCCATTGTCGAAATGCACGTGCAACGTGTTTTCAGGTGTTCCACCGTTGGCCTGGGAGGAGTAACCGCACAAGCTGAACGGTTGATCGCGGTTTTTTTTCCGGGTCAAGTAAGTTAATACTCAACACCTAAGTGCTAACTTAATCCGTACTGTACTTGCATGCAAATGTACAGTGAGTACTGTACTTAGTGTACTTCGTAAACACCTGCAACATGTACTTACGGAGTACTCCGTAGATATGATATTTCTCCTCGTTGCGGCCGATCTTCGTCAAGAGTACATTACGTCAGCGCAATGTCTGTTGCTCATGGCTTCTCAGTTGGGGAACTTTACGGAGTACTGCGCACAGTGATAATAATACTATTAAGGACTCCGTACGGAGTAGTACATTACATTACGCCTTATGGCTCTGGTACAATAAGTTTGCCCCATTGATACTCACTACTATACAAGTAAGTACACCTGCGTTTGACGCACCAAAGTACGTTTGGGTCATGGAGCCCCTACCCCGTCCTTCCATCGTATCCACCCATGGCATTATCAGTGCCGTTATCGCGAAAATAATCTCGACGCTGGCAAGCCGGCATTGAGTTTCGTTGGTTGAACGACGGGTCATCCTCATCCTCCATTCAGCTGGGAGCCACCTCCGATTTTCCGACCGTGCGACGAGACGAGACCAACATCAGATTGCGAGGCAAAATTCAATCAATCGGACTTTCCGCATTCCTTGCTGGTACCTGCCGATCCCACAACCGCCCGTCCTAGAACTAGCCGGGCAGGACGGTGATGGGATCCAGCTTCCGTCGCATCCAGCTCGAACCCTACCGCTCCCAGGTGCCAGAGCGAGTCGATCGAATCTGACGCTGTCTCTTGTCCCGAGTTGCTTCCCCCATCGCCCCGACTCTCCACCCGTTTCGTCCCGTCCAGCTTCACTTTGGTCCAAACCACGACACGCGTCGTCGTGCTGCCTGTCATCGAAGATTTTTGGAGTCTCACTAGCCATCATCATCATCTGCAGATCCACTGATAGGCATCCTGTGCCCTTGACCGGGCACCGTCCCTATTTCTTGCTGCCGCGGTAGCCGTCTGCCCGCGGCACCTCGCACCTCACACCCCGCACCTCGCATCACGACCGATCGACACGCCGCACGCTCCGACAAGATGGAAGACAACTGCTGCGCGAGTGTTGGCAGGCTGGCCGTCGATTCGACTTCGGGAGAGGCACGGCCCTATCAATTTGTAGGGATCGCACCCAACCCCTTGACCGATGACCTCAAGGAAGTCCACCGCCGACGAGGCGTCTTGATTCCCCTAAAGACCACACAGGAGGTCCGGCAGGATCACACGATATCTGCAGCCTACATCACAAGGGCCCCGACAAAGTCGGCCAACGATGTAATCTCGTACGTCAGACCCCTTCCTTGACTGACCATGGCGCGCGCACCGTCGCTCGATTGCTGATCGGACGACGATGTAGAGTCTTGCGCGCACTGAGACCTGAAGGCAGCGCTAACCCCCTGCCTCATCTTCGTACCTGCGCAAAGCCGTCGGATCTGCCGGCGCACATCAAGACGCAGCTCATGAACGACACCGCTGCCGGACGCCAGATCCATACGGCCAAGTCTGCCTGGATCTACATCATCGTTGGCGAGGTCAAGGGATTCGACAAGGAAGAAATCGTCCAGAGCCTGTCCCGGGTGGAAGGGCTCGAGGATGGTGTCTTCGTTGCCACGATCCCCATCCCTCTGCTGGCGCCGACGTCACAGATACAGGCAGCCATGTGGTCGTCCCAGTTTTGGCCGACCGTGTACCGTAAGAACAACCCGTTGGGCCCTCATCCTAGCATGGTCGGACGCGGCACAGACGAGATCAAGGACGACGGATCCATCTTCATGGCTCTCGCCCATCGCGTGGCCTTGCAGGCGAAGCGGGCCGGCATCGGCGAAGCCATGGGCGCCGTCATCGTCCAGCGAGGCGAAGATGGTGCCGAGGTGATTGGCCTCGCCGGGGATGCCCGCTGGCATCAGGAGTTCGGTCTGGGGATCCCCAACAACACCATGACTCACTGCGTCCTGCGGGCCATCAGCATGGTCGCCCAGAAGCTCGTCCGGCACGAACGTCGGGCCGCCGGTCTCGAGTTTGCGTACCCCAACCTCGAGTACAACGCGTTCCAGGACCGACCCCTGCTGGAACTAGAGACGGAGTGCTTCCACCAAGAGCATCCGAACAAGGAAGGCTACCTCTGCCATGGGCTTGAGCTGTACGTCACGCACGAGCCCTGCGTGGCCTGCTCCATGGGCATACTGCACTCAAGAATGGGCAAGGTCGTGTTTTGCAACCACATGCCCCGTACGGGCGGGTTAAGCTCCGATGACCGCCCCGACGGAGGTGGACGAGGCTTGGGGCTCTTTTGGCGCCGGGAGCTCAACTGGAGCTTGCTGGCGTGGGAGTGGGAGCGTGAGGGCGTAGCCGAATTGCCTCTCGTCGACCCGACCACTCATGTTTAGGATTACCACCTGCGAGGCCCAAGCGAGACTCACCCATTCTTTTTACGCCACCCCAACGGACAGAAGCGGCCGGAAGAGAGCGTCGCCGGCCGCACAACGGTGGGAAGTGATGGTATACGGTAACGAGATACGACGCCGACGAATGACGCATCGCTATGTTCAGATGCTCCAGGACTTGTACAAGTTAGATCTGCTGAATAGTCTACGGTTGGTTGGGGGGTTCGCAGAGGGGGTTTAGATAGTCCTCTGTGCACTCATGGCAGGGCTTGCAGTCGCTTTTCACATGTACGACAAAGACGGCATGGCATGGCAAATGGACAGACAGGCTTGGAGAAGATATGCGGGAGAGCGTTGCATTCTTGCCTCACGACAGGCTTTTACCCGCTGCAATAGATCTGCCAGAGCGCGCTATGATCAGCGCTGGATGATGAAAACAATACACGATTGCCACCATGCATTGTACACCAGTTCTATCACCTTTGCACCTGTCGTCCTCATGGAGCCGCCGACGGCATGCTTGACACTCAACACGGTCAGCATAGTCGGCGTGGGTGATGCGTCAACCTGCAATTGCCTACGCGGGATGGGAGGCTGGGGGGGGGGGGGGGGGGGTGCGATGTCACTAATAAGCATTTCTGCTGGATCAACTGCGAAGAGGGTGGTGGGGAGGAGAGGAGGAGAAAGGGGGAGAGGGGAGGGGGGGGGGGGGGGGGGCGGGGCCAAAAAAACCTTGGACAAAAGAGGCATGTTGCATTACCCTTGTTGCACCTCCGTCGCCAGGTTCAGTGATGGGAATTGTAACTAATTGATTTATATGACTGTTGGTTGCTGGATTTACTCCATAGAACATAGCCGGTTTTGTTGCTTGTATTTTCAGCAGCAGCACTCAATTTGGTCGATGCGTTAGAGTAAGTATGTCTTCTGTATGCTAATATGCGGATCCTCTTTTTCTGTCACCCACTTTGGGCCTGATTGCATGCCCCCCCCCCCCCCTCCTCTAGCCGGTTTGCTGCCATCACGAGGTGGCCTGGGGGAGCTGCATTTCCTTCTATTACCCCCCCCCCCCCCCCCCCCCCCTTCCCCGTTCTCCCCTTTTCCTTAATTCTTTCTCTTTCTCTTTCTCTCCATTCTTTCGCTGCAGTCCTCAGCTCACATCCTTTCCCGACAACTCATTCCCACCCTTCACCGCATAATCGTCTCGTGGTGGTGCAGATCACCCATAGTCTATAATGCCCGGTGTCTGACTCTTGCGTCGCCGTTAACCTCGTGCAACCTCAGCGACCAACGACTGGACTCCAAACAACCACCAGCCAAACAACCATCACGACAGGCCGGTACCCGAGCTGCAGCTTACAGCACAGTGGCAGCAGCAGGATTGCGAGCGCGACTCCCCCTCCGCAGAGCGCCTGGATTGGTGCGAGCGTGTGCACGTGGCTGCGCTTCGTTTGACCTGTCGATCTTCGCTTTCCTCGCCGTCTCCACCACACAAGGAGGAGAAGCTATGATGAACAAAAAGAGGTCTGCGCCGGGGTTGGGGCTCGTCACGGAGTCGGCCGCGTTGAAGAAGCGGAAGACGGATGGGATGCAAAAGTTTTACGCAGTCCAGGCAGGGCACAAACCCGGCGTTTATCTCAACTACGCAGAATGTTCCAGCCAAACAGCTGGGTTCAAGGGCGCCGTCTGTAAGTGTGGCCCAATGCATGCTCCTCCTGCCGCCGATAGGATTCCGATACGGTACCAATGCCTAGCGAGCACTGCTAATCGGCCTTTGTCACATAGTCAAGTCTTTTACGTCGAGAGATGATGCCGAGGCGTTTGTGGCCGGCAAGAAAGTTTCGGCGCCCGCCAACGAGCCGGATCGGTTCTATGCCGTCGCCGTCGGCTCGCCAACAGGCATCTACAAGACCTGGGATGAGGCCGCCATGGCGATCAAGGGAGTGAAAGGCCCCAAGTACAAGCGATTCGGCAAGCGAGGCGAAGCGGTCGCCTACATCAAGCAGTTCGGAAGCAGGGAAGCCATCGAGGCGTTGGGGGAGAGCGTTCCGGAGAAGATTGAGGCACCGGTGGTGGTGCCGGCTGCGAAACAAACGAGGAGGGCAGTAGTGGCGCCGGCACCGCCAGTCGACGATGCCGTGGAGATTTACACGGACGGAAGCAGCCTGGCAAACGGCAAGCTCGGGGCGAGGGCCGGCATCGGCGTCTTCTTCGGCGACGGCGATCCTCGAAACTTGTCGGAGCGTCTCGAGGGCGAGCCGCAGACGAACCAGCGAGCCGAGCTGATGGCTCTGCTGCGAGCGCTCGAGATTGCCCCGACGAACCAGACGGTTCGCATCATCACCGACAGCCAGTACTCCATCAACGCCGTTACGCAGTGGGCCGTGGGATGGAAGCAAAAGGGATGGATGACGGCCAACGGAGGCCAGGTCAAGAACCAGGACATCATCCGCGCCGTTCTGGATAGGATGGATGAGCGGACGGCGGCCGGAGCCAACACGTACTACCGCTGGGTGAAGGGTCACGCGACGAGTAGGGGCAACATGGCGGCGGACAGCCTCGCCGTCCGGGGGGCCAAATCGGCGCTGCGGCCCAGTTGACAGTGACGGCTCGTCATTCTTGCCCGACCGGCGAGAAACAAGGGGGCATTGAGCGGCAAAAAGGCGGCGAGGCTCACGAGCGTGCGGTAAGGGGAGGCGTGCGTGCGCGGGCGCATGTGGCAATGGGACCGTTCATCTCGCCTGCTGAGCTCCTCCATTATTGCCTCTTCATCGTGCGGCGAGAGCAGGAGCTGTCAATGGTCAAATGCATGTTGGGACGACCAAGCATCGCACGAGGCTCTGTAGGAGCCAGCCAGGTTGGACTCGTCTGCCACCTGTCACGGGAGGCGAAGGCCGTCTGTTCATGGCCAGCATGTGAAGCAGACTTCGAACGCCACCGCCCCCTTTCCCCTTGTGCGGTAGATGATTGCGAAAGGAGCGAATTGTTCGGAGACGAATCTGTTCAAACCTACTCGGAAACGACGGATGGACCGATAGATTGATGGATTTTGGTGGATGTCATGAACAGGGTAGTCGGCATGGACACACCATGGCCAGGAGATATGAGAGCCACCTGCCATCAGACGGCGGACACGTTTGCCTGCAATCTCGACGTTGTAGCTTGGGCGTACCGTACCTGTACATGTGCTGTGATAGCGTGTTGGCGGCATATTCATGCATGAGAGTGCAGGTTCTCTAGGTTCCCCGGCGTGGGTTCTCAGCTCACCTTCCACAGCGGTCCAGAACAGTGGATGGGTCCCTGTGGACCTGACCAGGCAGCACCATTTCAGCCATCGCCAGCACTATGCGCCATCACTGTTCACTGTGTGCCTGGCCTAAAACATTGCAATAGGCATGGCCTGTTTTCCTCCCAAGGTTGTTCGTGCACGTGTAGGCAACCCACACCCTCCTTCCAACTGCAACAACAAACTCGTCTTCGCCGTTTCGTTCGTCACCGCTACCGTTGCGAATGATCGGTGCAATTTTCTCTTCCATAAAACCGCTCCAGAAAACCGGAGCCATGATCTTCTCTGAAATCGCAACCGCCGTCGTCGTCCTTGTCGCTGCTGCCGCCTCTCCCCTTCCCGCCTGCTGCTAACATCGTTTGCGGCCGGAATGGCACGGAACCTGTGGGCGGTTCCCCTTCAACTGTCCAACTTCAACATCATCGTGGCCTTCCTGGGCGGCTTCATATCGCTCTTCGGCCTCGTCTCTTTCCTCCTCAAAGAGAATTATTATCTCTCCGAGGCTCGTGAGTGCCACCTTGCCCCCACGCCCACGGCGGCGGCCGGTGACATGGCCGGCCGAGGTTCAGCAAGCCGTCGCACGCTGCGCTGCGAATCTCGAGGCTGACTCGGCAGGGGGGGAATAGTCATATCTCTCCTCGTAGGCGTCGCCTTTGGACCCGATGGAGCCGACTTCATACGACCGAGGGATTACGCCGAGTGCGGCCAGGAAGGTGTTTCCGAACTGGCCTGCGAGGACAAGTTGGGTGCCATGACACTCAACTTCTCGCGCCTCGTCCTGGGCGTCCAGCTCGTCTTGGCTGGCGTCCAGTTGCCCAGCAAGTATCTCAAGACCGAATGGAAGTCGATCCTGCTGCTCGTCGGCCCGGGCATGGCGTGCATGTGGTTGGCGACTAGCCTGCTCGTCTGGGCTCTCGCCGGCACGCCAAGCTTCCTGCACGCCCTCGCCGTGGGAGCGTGCGTCACGCCGACGGATCCCGTCCTCTCGGCGGTCATAGTCAAGGGCAAATTTGCCGACCAAAACATCCCCAAGGACCTCCAGAACCTCATCATCGCCGAGTCGGGCGCCAACGACGGCCTGGGCTACCCCTTTCTCTTCTTCGCCCTCTACCTCATCAAGTATGTCGGCCCGGCCGCCACGCACGGCGGCGCCGCCGATGCCATGGGTCTCTGGTTTGCCTACACGTGGGGGTACACCATCGCCCTCAGCATTCTGTACGGCGCCGTGGTCGGCTGGATCGGCAAGGAGCTTCTTCACTGGGCCGAGGAGCGCAACTACGTCGACCGCGAAAGCTTCCTCGTCTTCGCCCTCGCCCTCGCCCTCTTCGTCCTCGGTACCTGCGGCCTCGTCGGAAGCGACGACGTCCTCGCCTGCTTCATCGCGGGAAACGTCTTCACCTGGGATGACTGGTTCCGACTGCAGACGAAGGATGACTCCTTGCAGCCGACCATCGACATGCTCCTCAACGTGACCATATTCCTGTGGTACGGCGCCGTTCTACCGTGGAGCCTCTTCGGCGACAATGCCGTCATCTCGACGGCCCGACTCGTCATCCTCGGCATCCTCGTCCTCCTTCTGAGGCGGCTACCCTGGGTCTTTGGTATGCACAAGTGGATTCATCAGATCGAGCGAGGCAGGCAGGCCATCTTCGTCGGCTTCTTCGGCCCCATCGGCGTCTCTGCCGTCTTCTATCTGTTCATCAGCTTGGAGTTCATCCAGGAGCACCTGACGAACGAGGATGGCGTCCCGCGGAGTGACGTGATCAATCTCGCGGAAACGATTCGGGTCGTCGTTTGGTTCTTGACCCTCAGCAGCGTGGTGAGTCATGTATGTCTCCTCCTCGTTGGAGCTGCCGCCAATCTGAATCTACACCAGGTCGTTCACGGGCTTAGCATTCCCATTGGGAAAATTGGACATTTGGCACCGAGGGGTGCGAGGACGTTTGGTCGCGTCTTGAGCGAAAGCTTGCGAGATGAGCCGCTTTCTGCCACGGCGGGACGCAGGATCCCCGTCGTCGGCAGATTTCTAGCCAGATTCAAGAACGATGTCGAGACTGGCAGTTCGTCCGTCTCCGTCGCATCAGGCTCTCAGCCGTCATCCTGACGCACACGGGGTGCCTCGATTTGTAGCGAGATCCGGCAAGGGTGCGTCAACGAAAGCAAGGGAATGAACGTTGTCGGGAAGAGAAGCTAGTCTCATCAACGGAGGGGTTTTTACAAGCCAGCCGCAACTGTCGTTGAGTCGTAATCGACCTGGAATGCCGGCATCGGAGACACGAACGTATGCACGCACCTCCCCCCGGCTCTCATCCAGGACGCGTGCATGCGCCGCAACGTTGGCTGGTGGCCATCATTGGATGGATGAACGTCATGCCCAGATACATGTCAAACGAGTCGGGTGCGGGTTGCGCTGAGGCACAAGGGCCGGAGCATTGGTAATGAACACCGTTGAACATGAATGGCAAGGGCCAAATACGATTCAAGCACACTTGTACCCCGTACCGATCATCCGCTTCCAAGGTGGCTGGGGTCAAGTGAATGCATCACCCACACAGGGCATGCGTCAATGTCTTGGCCAGTTCTGCTACCTGTATGGTCAGTGGTCAGTATTCGGGTCTTCCTATCCATACTACGTGCTCCTACCGCGGACTGACGGCGAACGCGAAAGATGGGCCCAGGGATAGGTAAACTGGTTGTAGATTGGAACATGCATTGAGAAAATGCCTCTCATGCATCTCGAAGGAAGGGAGGGCCTGATTGGGCCACGGCGGCGATGGCGGCAAAGCATCGCTGGCGTTTCGTACAATGACATCACGTTTGCGATTCGGGACAAGTCCGAACGCGCACTCCAGCGCCGCTTGAGGAAGGCAATGATCGATTGAGACGGCCCACGGATTGGCCATAACCAAGATGCCCGAATCCTCCTGGTGACAGGTCGGCCCGCGCCGAGTGAGTGGCGCGATCTCGTCGTATCCTGGGCCGGGGTCCATTCTGGAGAAGGATCACAGTGAATCGTTTGTGCAAGTACGTTCATTTGCGAGTACGACACACACGGCAAGTACTTGCAGGTGTACTAGTGTGTGTACAGTACTGTACATGTACGGAGTAGTGGTGCATATCATTTCAGGAGGTTTGCTTGCGCATGTAAGTACATGTTATTATCCAGCCGGTTTGATGGCAAAAACGAGAGAGAATCTACAGGTAAATCGTGCTTCGTACGCGTATGAGGTTGCAAGCAGCACAGACAGTACGCATATTTTGGAGTTTATTGTGTGCAGAAGTAGGGACTTTTTGTACGGCGTACAGTAGATTCGAACGGGTATCAACTGGCGGAATGATGTTCCAGCGTACCATTGGAAGCGGATACGGCGACGGAAGGATCAAAACGGACGAGATCGGCGAATGTTCAGGGTACTCGGTGCATGTACTGTAATGTACAAGTACGGAGAAATACTGTGCATGCACAATGTACGGTAAGTAAGTACTTAATCCGTGTAAAATTATGAAGTACTCCGTTGATTGACATGTCTCGTTCTCCGTGTAACTAGTTGTACTTTGAATACAGCATTCCGAAACACGGAGGACAAAGTAATACAAGTAAGTATTCATGGCAATAGGTGGACAGAAATTCAGCAAGTGCAAGTACGGAGTACTGTGTACTTAACTCTTCGCCTTCCGTACTGTACCTACAGTATTCTGCAGTAATTATATCGAAGTACGAGAACTGCACCTACCTACGGCCAACTGTGCATAAGTATACACTCACTGTACACCGAGACTCGTACGCAAACATGTCCGCTCATGCAGGTGGACTGACGCTACGCAACATCATACATGCGAGAAAGTACTTGCATACTTACACGATGGAATGAGTATACATGTACGCCGCCTGGCTTCAAATACGGAGAACGAGGGAACGGGCTATCGTTGAGTTGCACTCACCCCATACGACTGGCGCCGACACATACTTACTTGTAGGCGGCTCGGTAGGTGTATGAATATCGCGCCTTGGTTACGGGGCGGCAGTCCGTTGACGAAGCAGGTATTAGTTGCACGTACGTACCTGTAATAGGCCTTTAGTGTGTACAAGTACCTTTACGTGCATGGTACTTTGGTGTGTACTTAAGTGTAAGTACAGTACTTATGTGTGTGTGTGGTACTCCGTACACGAATTGCCATTTATTACCATTTATTACTGCAAGTACTAGGTAGGTATGAGCATTGCCCTGACTGCTCGGACAGTGCGTTCGTGACCAAGTGCTCAGCCTCACCCTTGCTTGACGAGGAGTCATACCTCGCAGACTGCACGCTGGACTCTGGACTCTGGGCTGGACTGAACTCTGGAGCGCCAAGAGGGGTTATGGCCCCATGGCATGGACCATGGTCAACCACTGAGCTGCTATTGGACGAGCCGGCATATCCTTGAGCAGGGGTCTATCGTCCAGGGGCATCTACTTTCAGTACGGCACTGAACAAGCAGTAGTACTGTTACGTGTACATAAGTACAGGGATACACCTACTCCGTACGGAGTACAGTACAGTACTCCGTACTAACTGCAGTTGTACTTGTCTGCAAATACCATCTGGTACTAGTGCGCAGTATTGAAGAACAGGTCAGAAGTATGTACCTTGCCTTCGCGGAGAGCGATGCAGCAAATGTGGGTACTACGCACAAAGAACTATCCAAGTACTTGCAAGTACAGGTACAAGTGTGTGCTTAACGAAGCAATCGTGCTTACCTAGGAGGTGTAGGTGGGCTTATGTACAACTACCTACAAGTACTCTCTGTCTAGAATCTTCTCTGCTAGTACGGAGTACTCCGTCCGTACAAGTATATTATTACGTGCACTGTATCCGTACTCCGTCATAGTAAGAGGTACCGACATGTTACATTCAGGGTATCCTACTCCGTACTGACTGCAACGACTACTTACATGTACTTACTGGAAGTACCCGTACGGAGTACTCGTACTTGGACAAGTACTTGTACTTGTGATACGGGCCTACAAGGACGTGCACGTAAGTAGATGTACATGTGCTTACGTGGTTGTACTGTGGGCAAGTGTGGTTCTCATGGCCAAGAAATCAGTCCCATCGAGATGGACCATGTGGCAGGCAAGACCAACCTCATCGCAGGAATCCGTCCACCGGTTGATCAGTCAGCGACTCGGTCAGTTGTTCGATTGCCGGTCGAGCACGGAATTAGAGTAGGTAGTGTGCACTGCTGAACCTGCTCTTCAAGTGCAGTAAGCACATCAGTAGTTAATGCTGGCTCGCCACCACCTGCCTGCCTGCGTGCCTTGCCAGGTGCCTGACCCGCGCTCAAACGCCCAGGGTCACGGGTACATGTGCTCTTTGCAAGTACTTACTTACGTGTACAAGTACTTACAGCGCAAGTGAAAGTTAGTCATCATCGCCACAAACTTTAGTACTTGTGCGGAGTACGGAGTACAGAATACTCCGTACTGAGTACCTACAGTATTACAGGGTGCCGAGTACTGTAAGTAAGTACTTACTTACTCACAGTACATGTACAATGTAAGTATACCCAATATTTACCCCCCAACCAAAGCACTCGCCATCCCTTCCGTCCGCGGTACTTGCTGCACTTGCGTGTGCACATGTGCATACATGTACTCCGTACATGTGTGCCTCTGTCCTTACATATTTGTTGTCCGTGTGCGTGCTCTTACCACTCACTATTGCGTACAAGTACTTACACTCACTTACTCGTGCTAAGCCTCTCTCCCCGTACCTGGTAGGTACTAGTAGTAGTCCGTAATATTGGCAGGTACGCATGTACATGTACTTTACCAGCGTACTCCCTCGTACTCGTTCTCTCGCGTACTTACCGTACTCTACTCTACAAGTACCGTACTCGTTCTCCTACTCCCGCTCCTCGTTGGCTCTCTGCCTGCTCGCCCAGCATTGCGCAGATTCTTTCCCCCTTCTCTCAACGACATACAATCATCGGGCCATCGGCGACAACGAAATCAGTCTCCCGAGGACGCGAGTGCGACGCAACGAACGACTTCGGCCTTCATCGACGACGAATCACAATTACATCATCTGCTGCAGCCGGCCACTACCCATTCTTTTTCGCCCCAACCGAATTGACGCCGCCTCCGCCTCCGCCTCCGCCCACCCGCGCGCAGGCTGGTAGGAAACAGCACCGATTTTCGACGCAAGACACATGCCGGTGACGCCGTGACGACGCGCCATCACTTCTGTCCACGATAATAGCCCCGTGTTGTTCGTGCGGGCTTCAGCCGTATTTCGGAGCCAAGCCGTCTCGCCGGAGCCTCTACTCTTCCCGCTGCCCCCCGTCGTGCTCACCGACATTCTACTCCTCATCAGCATCGGCATACAACCTTTCGTCTGCCCCGTCGTTTCCTATCCGGAACCGCCTGAGGCGGACGCGCACAGCCTCGCCAGCTGGTTATGACATCGGCGTCAGGCTTCGGCGCTGGCAGCCCACTGATCGCCGTAGCGGGTGCGGGAATGTCGAGCGGCGAATTCCACGACCACGACTGTGATGATGACTTCGGCTCTTCCAACTTCTTCGACTTTTCCAACAGCCCAGACACTCTACAGAGTCTGGATACAACCGGCAACGGCGACCTCCAGAAGGGGGGGGTTCTGAACCCGCAGGAGCTGATGGCCGCCGACCTTCTGCCCGACTCCCCCAACGAATGCTACCACGACTCCTCCTCCGACTCGGCCTCCTCCACCAAACGGACCGGCAGCTCCACGTCGGCCAAAACCCCGGCCATGTCCGGCGGCTACTCCATCATGGAAGATGGCAGCAGCATCAAGCTGGAATGGCCCAACGTCGCCGACGGCCAAAACACCTTCGACGATGACGACAACACCTTTGCCTTCGGACGCGAAGCCCATCCTTCGACCGCCATGGACGCCATGGATGCCATCTATGGCTTTGGCGGGACCGACGACAGTTTCATGGACCGCTCTTTCGACTTCGAGGGCGCCTCCAGCAGCCCCGAGGCCCAAGCGGCACATACGCATATGCCTTCCCCGGAGATGCCCACCATCAAGACGCACTTTCCGAGCAAGTCTCTCCAGGCAAACCGGGTCAAGAACTCGAATCACAAGAAGAGGATATCCGTGAGTACCTCCTCCTTCTCCTCGCTTTGATGCTACAGCGCACGAACTAACTTGCCCCCGCGGCGCCAGTCCGTGACCTCTTCCGTCAACGGGGCAAGAGCCGGCTCGAGGGACATATCTCCCATGTCAGCCATGGTGACCAGTCACGACTCCTCCCCGACGGCCACGTTTCTCAACTCTCCGTCACCTGCTCCCGCCCACGACCTTGTTCAATTCATAAAGGGAAGCAATGCCATGTGGCCGAACGGTGCCCGCCTGCCTCCGCACCCGAAACTAAACGGCTCTCCCCTCCCGGCTATCCCAGGAGGTCTGGTGGATCAGCAGTCTTTGCCTGCGATGCCCCTGCATCAGACACCCGTCGGTGCCCCGAGCCCGTTCAACTTCTCCGGCGTTGGCTATGAATTGAGGATCATGCCGACGCCTCTCAAGTCCCGCGTCGAGACACAGATCCCCATCAAGATGACCCTGTCGCCCCTCCCCCCTGGCGTTACGAAACTGCACCTCCCCGCCCACACGATATCCAAGCCCAAGCTTTTGGCGAGGCCGCCGCCGCCGCGGTCGCCTGACACCCTGGAGCTGCATGTGGCTCTGGTTTGCACCAGTGCCATGGAGCCGGCCGGGAGGAGGCAAAAGGCACTCGAAAGGGCTGCCACCCTCCCACAGGGTCATCTGCCCGATCTCGACGACGAGAATTCGCCACAGAATGGTGGCGATGTCCGCATATGCCAAGGCTGCATCACGCGAGAGCGAAAGAGGGCTGCGCGGAAGAAGATCAAGAAGCCGGAGGAGGAGAAGCTCTGGAGCATGGACGAGGAGCGTCGTGTCGTCGTGTTCAACACGCAGGAGGTGAAGGAGTGGCAACCTCTGAGCGGCGTCATGGATCCCAGCGGCCGGCCCGAGATTGTCGTGTCGTCGCGTGCCATGCAGATTGACGCCCCGATGCGCATCGCCTGCTACTGTCGACACCACAACGAGAAGATGGGCTTCAATGTCGTCTTCACCATCAAGGACTTCCAGGACCGCGTCATCGCCCAGGCCATGTCCAACCCGATAATGATAACAGACGACCACAAGACTCATCCCATGGCCCAGCCTGCCCCCGCCTCGCAGCCGGCAATGGCCATGTCGGAAGCCGCGACGACGTCGACGCTGCCCAAGTCTGCCGACGGGTCCATGCTTGCGCAGAACGGGAACGGAAGCAGCAACGGCCACATGTCGCCGTCCAGCGTCGACTTTTCGGCTGCTCCAAGGAACGGACGGCAGGCCTCGTACCCGGCGTCGACGTCGGCGTCTGGAAAGTCCACGCCAACCATGGGCATGTCCACCGTTTCCACCGCTCGAGGCATATCTCGGCCGCCATCCCCGAGCCAGGGCCAGGGGGGGCCTATGACGAAGAAGAGAAAGTCCAGCGGGACCGGGTCTCGAGTGCCCAATGGTTTGACGATGACGAGACTCGAGACGTCGCCTGCGCCGGGATCCCACGCGGCGAGCGCACAAATTCCGGCCGCCACGTCCCCTTTCTCCCCCAACCATGCCGTTGCCTTCCCCCAGATGGAGCAACTGTTCGGGCCGCCCGTCCAGCAACCGTTTTCGAACGGGCCGCCGACGCCCGGCAGCAGCGACCAGGCGCCCTTCTTCGGCAACAACCGATCGGCAAGTATGGATAACCTGGCCCTGTCGCAGCTATGCTCGGCGCCCGCCTCGAGCCATCCAAGCCGTGCGCCAAGCCCCAACGGTCTCCGAAGCGGCGTCGCCATGCCTCAGAACCAATTCTCGCAACCTATCCCCAACGGTCTTTACTCCCTCCCCGTGGCCGTCAACCAGGCGCGGCCGGCGCCCATGATTCATAAGATCATTCCCAACGAGGGTCCCAAAATGGGCGGCATCGAGGTCACGGTCCTCGGACAGGCCTTCTTCCAAGGGTTGGAGGTCTGGTTTGGCGATCAAAAGGCGACGACCACGACGTACTGGGGCGATTCATCCCTCGTCTGCCTTCTGCCCCCCTCTCCCGTCGCTGGAGCAGTTGCCGTGACGTTTAAGCTCCAGGGCGCTCTCGGCGCTCAAAGCTTGGCCATGGGCAAGGAGCCCCCCATCTTCAAGTACATCGACGACAACGAAGACAAGCTGATCCGCACCGCGCTCTCCGTCCTGGGCCACAAGATGTCTGGTCAGATGGTTGACGTCAGTGACCTCGCCCGGCGGATCCTCAGTGATGGGAGCTCGACATGGTCTGGTGGCGGTGGTTCGTCAACCGGACCGACGGCTGCCGGTGGTCTGTCTTTCAATCAGGCATCTCACGAGCATCTCGAATCGCAACTTCTCAAGGTCCTCGACTTGGTTGATCTTGACGACAGTGCGCACAAGACGCGTCTCGACTTGAAACAACCCACGGGTCACACGATGCTCCATCTCGCCTGCTCGCTCGGCTACCACCGCTTCGTCGCTGCCCTTCTTGCTCGAGGGGCGAATCCGGATGCCAGGGACAGGGGTGGTTTCACTCCATTGCACATGGCTGCCATCCATAACCACCCCGAGATTGTGAGGCGGCTGATGCTCGTCGGGGCGGACCCTACCGTACGAAGTTTGTCTAGCCTCACGGCGGCCGATGTCGCTCAGTCGCGGTTCGTGCTGCGCGCCATCCGTCAGTCCGAGCGCCACACTCGATCCTTCAGCGGCGCCTCTCTGCACAGCCGAACGAGCAGTGCGACGTCGCTGAGGTCGCTATGGGGACCATTGACGCGGGTTCGCACCCACGATCATGCGGTTTCGCCCGACCCGGGTGAGGAGAGCCCTGAGTACACCTCGGGCGACTTTGAGGACGAGGATCCCGACGAGACTTGCCATGTCCGTATGCGGCGCCAGAGCCAATTGAGAGCAGTCGACGACATGGACAGCCTATCCGACGATTCCGACGGGGACGCTCGAGCCCCTGGCTCGCCGACGACGCAGTTCGCGACCATCAAGGACCAGCTCCAGCAGCAATTCCAGCAACTCCAGCAGGCCATGGCCTTGCATCTCCAGAGCCTCCCCCAGATACCCGCGCTGCCCGGTATGCCTCTGCTGCCCGACTACCAGGCATACCTGCAGCACGCGCCCTTCATGCGCCGCATGCAGCAGCTCATTCCCGGCTCCGGAGCCCGTCCGGATTCCCAGCCAGTTGACAATCCTAAGATGGATCATCGATGGTGGGACATATCGTCGTACATGCAGAACAGCTCGGCCGAGCCGCCTTCATACGAAGACATCTTTGGACGACAGGCCGAGACGAAACAAGAGTCGGCAATGCGAGCTGCGGCTGACGCCGAAGCCGACTTGAAATGCGCCGCTATTTACGATCAGCCATCCGCATCCGCAGTGATGGCGACTGGGTCAGAAACCAGGCCCAAGTCGCCGAGCGTCCTGAAAATTGGTCGCAAAAATGCCATTACCAAGGAGCAGCGGGAACAGCTCCTGCGGGCACACGAGAGGAAGCTGAAGAACTTGAGCAGCGACAGGAATCTATTTGTCATTTGGGTACGTTTGGTCAGGGCGTTTTGTCCACAATGGTCACTGCTAACAATCTCTTTCCAGATTCCCCTTCTTTTGGCCATGGTGTGCGCCCTCCTCTACAGCTACTTTCCCTCCCTATTTCCCTTCCTCTGGACGTCGACCCGCGCGCTGGTGCAGGTCGGGCAGACCCAAGTATTGCGTCTCATGCCGAACAACGTTCCAGGGCACGTTGCCGAGGTCTAAGACGTGACGATGATGCCTCGTTGATTTTTCTTTCGTTTGATCCGTGCGCTTTGATGCATGGGGGCTGGCCAGCTTCATCAACAGTTTTATTCACAGGGTGCCTTGTTGGTTTTGGATTTTATCAAACCCCTCGTCACTATCGTTTTACATGCAAGGGCTGCTTGGTGGGACACGGAATGATGCTTGTTTGGAGCACTACGAGTAATAGGGGATTTGCAACAGAGCTGGTCGACGGGCGTCCGCGCCTTGAGCACACTTTAGTTTCAGCGTTTTTGTTTTGTTTTGTGAACATGGCTACGAGGCGGATAGCAAGCACACGTGATTGGGAGGAGGAACTGTGCCTAACCCGAGTCGACGGAATGTTGTCGGCCTGAACAGCCTGGAACATGGCAGGGCCAGGCATGTGCGAACATATTCCTGGAATTGTCGATGCACAAGCCGAGGCCGCATACCAAATGTCCATTGAGCGCTATGACTGGTATATTTTCCGACATGTGGCAGCTGTGGTGTCCTCATTGCATGTGTATGTGCTTATTTAGATATATGTATGTGTGTATATATGTCTAGCTTTTGGTCCTACTGTACGACCAACTGAGACGACGTATGAAGATCAGATGCAATCTCCTTCCATGACTGTCTTCGGAAGGTGGCTTGGATGTCCGTCCAGCGACAATGGCCAAGCACTTGTCTGAGATGCACAGCATCGGATGCGCAAGTCGGCCGCTTGGTGAGCAAGCAGGCAACCGCCCCAGCCTCCCTCGCATGTTCGCCGCATGCCAAGTCTCCATTCATCGCTCAAAGTGTCTCTTTTCCTTGTATCGATTTGTGCTTCCACGGGGTAAGACCTGCGTCGCCTCTTGGAGTATTGCGATGTCATATGCTTCGAGGGTAACGAGCATATGATTGTCCGCATGTGACGAGTTATGCTGCAGTCAAGGCAGTCCAGGCCGAGAATGGGGAAGGGCGTTTCATCGGCGCAGCCCCCTCCAAGGCCCGTCGTTCTCCCGGTCATGGCCGTAAGTGAACTTGACCGGTATGGAGGGCACGGTGGGGATGCCACGCTGGGCATCGGGAACGACGCTCAAGGGTTGGTGACGGTCTCGAAGGCGGCGTGCCGCACCACGTCGAAGCGGCGGGGGCGGCGAACGGCAACCTACAAATGGGCCGTCAACCGTTCCCTGAGCGAGGAGGAAGGATGGAGCGGCGGCAGGAAGTCTTGGCGAGGGCCCGTCGAAAGATTCGGGCGGCGAGGGTGCGGCAGTGAGGAAGCCAACATTGGGAAAGGAGCCTCCGGGTATGCGTTTGGTGGCGTTGGCAGGCTCCCGGCCCGAGGCGTCGGCGAGCATGGGGGCGGCCATGGGAATGCTGCGCCGCATGCTGGCGATGGCACGACCGGGGGGGGGCATGGCGCGGAGCCTTGGGAGGGAAATGTCACGGCTGTTGGACCTGCGGAGGCGCTTGGGGAGGAAGCGGTGGGCGAGTGTGGAAGGGTCTTCGTTTGCAGGCAGGATTTTTGAGGCGTCGTCATCGTAGCCACGGTAGTCGTAGTCGTCGTCGTCGTCATCAGCTGCACGCTTGGTGCCACGGGAGGATGCGACGCTGACCGGAGAGCAGATGGGCTCGGGGTACGGAAGTGACATGGACGGCGTCGATGGTGTGGGGGCGAGCGGCCATTGAGGAGGTTCCAGACGACGTTCGCGGCGTAGAGTTTGTTGCCCCGGCTGGGAGTGGTGATTGTCGTCGTGGGAGTGAGAATGATGAGGATGGTGAGGAGATTGCGGACGATGCGGGGTGTGAGATGTCCCAGGTCGAGTGCCGGGGTGGCGCGTCGAGTATATCGTATGGCTGGAGAAGAAGCCGCTCGCGACGAGCTGGTGATAGTTTGCCAGGACCTCCTCCCTCGACATGCGCTCGTCGGCCGCCGGCTTCACCTCCCCGCCCAACTCCTTCGTCTCGTTCTCCCCACCGTCGGCGGCGTTCACGGCAGGGCCTCCTCTCCTCAGCCTCAAACGGCCACGCACGCCCTCCCACATCTGGCCCAGGAGCGCCATTCGTCGACCCGCGGGCGGCGGCGGCGGCATTGGCTGTTCACTCCGCTCCGCGACGCCGTTTTGGCCGGATGCAAACGCATCTGGAGCAGCATCTTGGGCGTCGGCAAACACGGGCCGCTCAAGCGCCGCACGTTCGGTAGGATCGAGAAAGGCAACTGGTGGAGCGGCCGAGGTGCGGTCGTTCATGGAACCCTCTTGAAAGCGACTGCGAGCTTGCTGCGCCGCGATATGCCGTGCCCGGGTTTGCGGAGGGGGCATGGTGATCGCTTGCGTCGTGGCAGCCGTGCTGCTCAAGTAGCCGCGTAGTCGAGGGATGTATCGTGCCGTGTGTTGAGAGAAGAAGCTGTCACAACCGCTGCGTGAGTTGCCGGCTGGGTACACAGATACATAAGTACGGGGAGAGGAAAGAAGTGAGGAGGGAAGAAATGGACAAGGAAGGAGAGAAGGAAGGGGAGATAGGGAAGGAGGGGGGGGGTCCGAGAGGGAAGGAGGGAGGCACGAGGCAGGATTGACGGGAAGGTGAGAAGGTGAAGAAGCAGGAAGGAAGAAATTAAAAATGGCAGGCGTGCGTTTGACGGGAAAGAAGGAGTGATGCCAGTACGTACGGATAGGACAGGCTGAGAACGACGGGAATGTATCGTCATGTCAATTCCCAAGGGACGTCGGATGACCGAGGCAAGACGAGAGACGACAGGCAGTGTAAGTGCGCGCAAGTATTGTACTTGGCGCAGGTGCATGTAGCGAAGTAGTTGCGGTGCGCTCCGAGACCCTGACGCACAATGAGAAGCCGAGCGAGTGGACGATGGTCACAACTGCTGCTGCGCTGGGTATTCACGTCGAACTGGCAGGAATCAGTGAGCTGGCAAACGTTCTGTCGAGCCACCGTTGTTGTTGTTTTGTGGGAGTCGTCCCGGCCTCACAATGCTGCTGCATGGACAGTGGCAGCCGACTAGCACAGTCAACTCGACAGAAACATGTACATGTACTCGGTGCTCTGCGCTCGTACCGTACTTGTACGAGCGCAACTAGCAAGCGTCGTGCTGACTTGAAGTACATGTACATGTTTGTCGCACCGCCCGTAGTACTTGTTCGTTTCCCCGCCGCCATATTGCCATCATCGCCCCCTTGCTTCGCCCATGGCCCACACGTGATCTCACCACAGCAACCGGCCAAAGGCACCAAAGTGGCCTGGCTCCCCAGACCGTCCGTCCACCCTCTCCTTGTGTTGCTGGCCCGATGAAAATGTACAGTACTTATGCTGCAAGTATTATCACATATCATCATGCCTTGAGCCCCGATTTCACAGTTCAAGTCCCACACGTCCCCGGGAAGCCTCCACTGTACCTGTTGTGCATGCAAGTACATGTACTGTATATACAGTACTTGAGCAAGTGCAGTACTCCAGCAGCGTGTACAGCAAGCACACTGCGGACTACTCCGTGGTAATACAGTACTTGCATCACAGTTCGTCGAGGCAGGAGTAGTTGGTGCGTGTGTTTGTGGACAAAGAAAGGACGAAGTGCCCTGCACGTGCACATGTAGGTGTAAATGCACGACACGGCCAACGAACAAGGTCAATAATACGACTGCTCCCCATTGCCGGTACACACTTTGGCGTGTGCGTGGGTAGCTTGACATTATCACCACAGTTGCGGGCTTCCCTACCATGTGCATGCCATCCATCCATGTCCAGGGCGTTTCCATCAAGAAACCTGGCCATGTCTCTCCTGTCGGGACGCGGTCCCAACGTCTGCCGTACTGGCCTTGGACGTACCGCACGCAAGGGAGACAGCGGCATTGCGAATGTTTCAAACTGTATACCAGCTAGCTAGCCTACATGTACTTTTCGCAACGGGCTGGGCCAACACCAACGGACTGCCCCGCGAAACCAAGGCATCGTCGACCGGATCGTCGTCCTATCATCATCGACCTAGGATGGTGTGCCCACCAAGCAAAGAAAAGCAAGTCATTTCGAGCGTGCCCGGCGTCCATACTCTTTCACTCTGTCGCGTCGGCTTCATTTGCAGCCGGGGACGCAAGAAAAACGAAAAGGGCAAGGAAAATAAAACCGTGTCCGAAATTCAGCCCGAGGATTTCTGATCCGTCGTGTACTGGAGTGCAGATAGATGTAGATAGATATGCAAAGAGAACGAGGAGGAACACAGGGCCCAGTCCGCGCCCAACCCCTCCGACATTCCGTGCTGTACTGTACTGGATCCAACAAGTAAACGCTTACGCGCGTACTCTCAATAAACGATGGATGGGTATGAACAACAACAACAACAACAACAACAACAAGACAGTAGAGTAAGAAGGTGATGAAATCAAGTCGAGGATGACGTGGTGGTGTGCGCGAGGAGATGGCCATGAAATAAATATTCGACAGATTCGGTCGTCGGTCGGGTCGGGGTAGGGGTGTAGGAGCACCAGACGGTGCTCATGTTCCTCCTCCGCCAGCCAGCCAGCCACCAGCCGCCCGCGCATCAACCTCTGCTCTCCCTCTCTCCTATGTACAGCAAATAGTCTTGTCGACAAACAAAGCGACGCCCGCCAACCATCGCACGGTAGTCGGACGCTCGCCCCCGTCGCCCCCGTCGCCCCCTTGTCGTTGCGCCGCAGCGCCGAGGACGTGCCCGGCGACGGCCAGAAGTTGAGCCGCAGCACCTGTCCCGATACCCAAGAGGAGAAAAAAAAACAATGCCAGAGAAAAAAAAACCGAGACGCCAGTGGGATGGATGCACCGGCCTCACGCGGGCACGGCATTCGACGGCCGATTCCAATCGCCGCCTTTTCACCGGTCGTGACGTGACCGACATGCTCACTGTTGCCAGTCGCTGAACTGGAGGACGCCGACCTTGCCGTCGGCGCGCGAGTACATGGCCTGGCCAAGGTCGGACATGCCTCGGTAGCCGGCGTAGTGAAAGTCCTGCTGCCTCCGTCCGTCGTGGAGGGGTTCGGCGCACTGCTGGAAGACCAGCTCGTGCTTCCGCTTGCCGCCGGTGGGCACGACGGGCGGCAGCGTGAGGGGCGCCGTCTGCGCCTCGATGCGCGGCAGGGGCGACACGAGCGAGGCAATCTTCAGGGGCGCGAGGGACGGATGATGGTAACCGCGCGGCAGCATGGGCGTCGCCGGGTACGACGGTTGCGAATCCCGGCGGGAATGGCCGTCGACCGAGGAATGGGCCGAAGGAGAGGGGGGGACGCAGGCGGCTCCGGATCGGTCGAGCAGCTCGTTCTTGACCGACGTCGACGGCGACGAGCAGACCGACGTGGCGGCCGTCGAGCTCAGGGCGCGGCTGTGGTGGAGGGAGAAGTGCGACGGCGTGCTCGCGTAGGGCCCGCAGGGCGACGGCGTCGGGGCGGCGAGGCCAGGCTGGTGCGGGCACTGCCGCGAGGCGGCGTAGACGGAAGCCTGCGCCTCCCCGAACGTCAGGTGGCCACGGGCCGGCTGGGAAGGCTGGTCGTAGGCCGACGGCGGCGCGGGGGGAGCGTAGGGGTCGACGCCCGACGTCCGCCTCGACGAGTCACCGGCGTACGAGGGGCGCGGGACGCCGGCGTTGCTGAGAGAGCGGGCGTGGGGGTCGTCGGCGGCGGGCGTCACCGTTCTCCGGGGCGCGTAGTCGTCGTCTCGCCTGTCGTAGCCGCCCGTCTTGCCGTCACGCTTCCGCATGCGCACGTCGCGGCGGATGCGCACCCGGCAGCCCTGGTCGGCGACCGTCTTGCTCAGCTGGGTGCTCTCCATGAGGCCGGGGAACTTTTTGGCGCTGAAGACGTTGAAGGGCTGCGTCTTGATCTCCATCCGCCAGTCGACGCCGGGTGGGAGGTCGCTCTCCGAGGGCTCGAGATCAAAGTCCTTTTCCTCCTTGGTCGTCTCGAAGAGGCTGA
The DNA here is from genome assembly GCF_001625195.1 of Drechmeria coniospora. NCBI lineage: Eukaryota > Fungi > Ascomycota > Sordariomycetes > Hypocreales > Ophiocordycipitaceae > Drechmeria > Drechmeria coniospora. Next base: position 8,778,091 of record NC_054389.1, on the reverse strand, counting down.
AGGAGAGACGGAAGTAGCCTTCGTGGCGGACGGAGAGATCGGGGAAGATGAAGTAGCCAGCCTCGGCCGGCCGGTCGAGGTAGGCCATGCCGGCGGCGGGGACTCCCGTGAGGATGGGCGGGTTGCTGCTGGCCGAGGGAACTTGGATGCGTCCGTGGGCGATGGTGCGGGCCTGCTCGAGGCTGGCGTAGAGGAAGAAGTTGGCGTTGTAGTCGAAGGTGATGTCCTTGCCCTCCTCGACCGAGGGGCCTTCGACGATGCGCATCTCCACGACGGGCGGAGGATCGACCGGTCGTCGATCGCTGTTGGCTGCGGAAACGGGTCAGCCATTGATGCTGCCAAGGGACGGCGGCGGGCTGCACGGCCAACCGAGCGAGTGCACGGGGCAACGCAACGGTCAAGGCAACGCCGCCGCGTTGGTCAACGGAGCGAAAGGGGCCCGTCGGGCGGGCGTGACGGCCGACGGAACAAAGGACGGGGACGCGGGAGGGGGGAGAGGGACGCGGGAGGGGAGGAGGGACGCGGAGCGGAGGGGTGGAGGCTCTCTGGCTCACCTTTCATGCCCGAACCGCAGGCTCGAGCTCGTTCGGGCTGCTGGAGGACGGTCAATTGATACCACAGGCTGCGGTTCTCTCTGGTGATGCGGTGGATGCGTTGCACGCAATCCCGCGCGGGATTCGTGGGGATCAGGGCCGACGTCGCCATTTTTTCGCGTCGGATCCGAGGGACGGCAAGGGTGTTCAGCGGTTCGGTTCGGCCGGCGAGCGGAAGCCGATGAGGCGAGGAAGCGGATTTCGCCCGACTCTGCAGAGATCTCGTACGAGTGAGCGACGGAGCAAGAAGCGACCGACCGACGGTTCGACGACACGGGCAACGGACGGTCCGGCCGCCCGGGGAGCGGGGGAGGAGGCGAGAGGGGGGGAAGGGGAGCGAGCGACGAAGCGAGCGGGCGGGCGAGGACGAGGGGAGGCTCACCTGCGATGCGGGAGGAACGAGTACGTATCGAGGCCCGTTCACACAGCCAGGGCAGGCGGCGAGGGGCTCGTCTGTTCAGCAGGCGTGCGATTCCAGGTCGAGCGTCGGCGACAGGCAGGGCTACCGCGTGCGAGAGGATTGTCCCATCCAGGCTCTCCGGTAGGATGCGTGCGTGCGTACGGATGGACGGTGGACGGAAATCGTTGGATGGTTGGTTGGATTCGGGCGAGGCAAGCAAGGATCGCGAGGCAGGAGGAGGAGTTGAGATGATGCAGAGGTGCGAGAGGGAAGTCGAGGTGGAAAAGAGTACAAGTAAGTACTACTGCGAGCGTGCGAAGAGCGGCGAGAGAGGCGTCGGTCTTGTCGTTTGAAGGAAAACCGCCTGACGGGACCCCAGTCCCAATGCAAGCAAGCTACGGATACTTGCAGTTTAGCACATGTAGGTAGGTACTAGTCGGCAGGGTCGTTGGCTGCTAGGTACCAGGTAGGTAAGTGCAGGTACCTATTCCGTACTTGGAGGGACGTCGCCAAAGGTACCGTACCGTGCAGCAGCACGCCGCAGGCAAGGAGAGGAGGGTTCCACCGGAAGAGAGCCCCAGAACACACGGCTGGGACGTTCGGGTCGCCGCAGAGGGAACTGCTGCAACGGTGCTACGTACCACGCCAGGCGTCAACGGCTGCATCGGTACCAACCGGCATGCGTCGGGAGGAGCAGAGATCGCCTGGCAGGCGCATGGGATGGGTGATGGGACGGACGACTCCACCAGCTGTGCCGCCTCGGTGGGGTTCTTGGCCGCTGGTTGGAGGACCCGAGGGTGTTGGGGGGGGGGGGAGAGGGGAAGGGGGGGGGCTTCTTGCGGGCTCGTGCTAAGTCGTACACGGGTTTTCGAGGTAGAAGTACTTGCAAGCGCGAGCGCCGGCGGAGGGTTTGGCCGTCGAGGGATGGAGGCTTCGAGGGCTTGCGGGCTTGTCCGTACGGAGCATGACGGAGCACACGTACGCATACGGAGCGCTGGCGGTACAGTTGGCTTAGCTCGCGAAGGGCCTATTCCGTGGCTGCTCAGGCAAGTAAGTACGCACGTACGTGGACGGTGTGCGAGTAAGTAAGTACCCCCAAGTACCTCGCCGGTGACTCGTCCCACTTACTTGGTTGCGCAGTACGTATCCCGTAGGGGGGGGGTGGTTAGGGATGGAGGGCGGAGGGGGTGGGAGCGAGCCAGACTAGAACACAGAGCGAGCATGGCCCCGAGAGTCTGGGTAGCGGGTACACCTTGAGGCCGGGCACGCCAATGAAAGTACCTGCGGTAGCGACTGAGGACAGGTACAAGGGGTGTGCGAAGTGGGTGTCGTGGCTCGGCGGTGGCCCCTCTGCTGCTCCGTACCAACCCATCCATTGGGATGGGATGGGGTGGGATCACGGCCGCCAGTGTCGGGGGGACACCAAGGAACCGAGCTAGCTCGTTGGGGCGAGGGTGGGGGGGAGCAGAGGCAGCACAACCAACGCACGGGAGGTACCCACGAGCTACGAGCACCTAGCGCAGGACAGCTGGTTGGGTGCCGTCCAGTACTTGGGTGCACTCGTATCAGCACTCTGTACGACGAACATGTACAGTAGTGTACTTGCAGTAGTGTACTTGCAGTAGTGTACTTGCAGTAGTGTACTTGCAGTAGTGTACTTGCAGTAGTGTACTTGCAGTAGTGTACTTGCAGTAGTGTACTTGCAGTAGTATACTTACCGTAGTGTACTGTAGTCGCGGTACAGTACGGTAGTCGTCGTACAAGCAGGTACAGTACTGTAGTCGTTGTACAAGTACTGTACTTGCTTGCTGTCCCAGACGGTACAAGCACTCGTCATTCACCCACTCGCAGCACGACGGTGAGAGCGCGAGCATCGACATGGTCATGGCCATGATTGTCGAGGCGAGCGCGTGCAAGAGATGACACGACATGTACTTTGCGCGTGGGAAGAACTTGTTGACCGACCAATTCACCACCGACGCCGACGAGGCACAAACGAGGACTCGCGAGAACGGATGCATGCGTACCTGCACTGCACGCGCACGTATACGTGTACAGTTCTGCGGCGGCGTTGCACGAGTGCGAGGGCGCCAGCACAAAGTACTGTACTCCGTCACGTAGGCACGGTAGCAGCAGCACGGCACGTGGAGGACCTTGCACACCTGTTGCGCCGACAGTCGAAGGGACGGACACTTCGGCGACGCCGTGGGTAGGCGGCGTACGTAGCTGGCGCTCCGTTCGGAGAAGGCGCCTCGTGTTACCAGCCGCTCGCACGGCGGCGCAAGGCAACCGTGACGGACTTGGGGCGCGCCAACCCGGGCGCTGGGAGGGAAGGGGGCTGCGTGGCGGCAGGGTGAGACAACGAATGGAGGAATGAATGGAGCGTGGCTGCTTGCCTGTCGCCTGCTGTTTCTCGCGATCGCGGGCACTAAGGGGCGGGGGGGGGATGCCAAGGTACTGGAGGTGCCAGCAAGTAGTGCAGCACTTTGTGTTACGGAGCACTGGCTCGTACCGCGGGCCCTTCTCATACAGTACTAGGTACCTAGTACGTGGGAGCATCGCACATCACGGCCTGGCATGTACCGCGAGCGCGAGGACGGGTACAGGTATGTACGTGTACCTGCGAGGTTGTACCGTACCGTACGGCGCACATGAATGTACAGGCACGCAGTGCAGGACGAGCGCTGCGGGGCGTGCAAGCAAGTACAAGTACTTCTTGTACATGTACTCCGTACACCGGCTTGTGCTTGGGCGTGCAGAGTGCAAGTACTTTGGTTAGGTGTGCCGTACATTGTAGTTGTACATGTACTCCGTACAGTACGCACGCACTCGCCGCACTTGCAAAGTGGCCACTAGCACGGAGTAGCTGCGGAGTACGCCCGCTGACCCGGCTCCTAGCAGTCCCACCTCGGACCACCATTGTACCAACTGCCACGGAGTATTAATACCTATCAAGAGCGCACTTGCGGTCGTAGCGGTGCGGGTGGACGTGTGTGTGCGCCTCTTAGTGCGTTCTGGCATTACGGAGCCGCTGTGGTCTGCAGAGAAGGCTTATCTGGAAGTATTACCTACTAGCACAGCGCTGCGTCGGTGGATAAGCTGATGGTCCCGGAGGAGACATCATCTAACCCGTACGGGTAATTGAAAGTACCGGTACGGAGAAGTCGAGCGGCATCCAACCGCCGCTGCCTTGACGGTGCGTGCGCTTGCTGCAGCAACACCAGGGAGGCAGGCATCCGTCACGCTCCACCGTCCACTGTCCTCCGCCGTCCACTGTCCTCCACCATCTACTGTTCTCCGCCATCCACTGTCCTCCACCGTCCACTGTCCTCCACCGTCCACTGTCCTCCACCGTTCACTGTCCTCCACCGTCCACTGTCCTCTACCGCCCACTGTCCTCCACCGCTCACTGCCCTCCACCCTCCACCGCCCACTGCCCTCCACCGCCCACTGCCCTCCACCGCCCACTGCCCTCCACCGCCCACGGTCCATCGGACCACACAAGTGCATGGACAGTTCCACGCATCCATAGGCACGAGTACGAGTACGAAACTCAGATGCTCCGTCGGCGAGGACCAGGCAGGCGCGGCGTGCGAGAGCGGCGATGCAGTCTTTGCTCGATTTCCGCCTCTGCTCTTGCGTGTGCGCTGCGGTGCTGCACGGCACGAGCGCACAAGCTGGTCAACCCCGCCCCCACCCACAGCAGCGGCGAGGAGGAGCCAATACCGTCGTCGTGCTCGTTCCCGGCCTCGTGGTTCGGCGCACCGCTCCTCCCACCAGCCTGCCGGGCGAGGGCGGTAGGGAGGACGGCACCAGGCCCATGGCAGGCTCACACCCATCCAGACGACGGTCCAGCCGGCTCCCGCGTCGTCGTCCTGCCTCTCGCAATGGACTCGTCGAGCGTTCCTGGGCCAAGCCAAGCTAGCCGGACTCGCCGCGAGGGTGGAGGAGGGAGGAGGAGGAGGAGAAGGGGAGGCAGGCGGGGAGGGGACGAAGCTCGGCGGCTATTAGCTGGCTGCCACGGCACGACAACGTGGAGGGTCCGACGCAGCGGCACCCTGCGTGCTTGGCTCGCTCGCCCAATCGAACTCGAGCCGGCTAGCATGGGGGCCAAGAGCGTGGGCGGCGCCACGGCGACCGCAGCCGTCGGGGAACGCAATCGGCGATACCAGCGGCTGACGGCGACCGGTGAGTGGACGAGGGCCGAGGGCACGCGCGAGAGCTGGGACCGGCTGGCACGAGCTACCGGTTACCAGCTACCAGCTACCAGGGCCCCGCGACGGCGGGTCACGAACGAGGTGGTGCTGGGGGGGGGGGGGGGGGGGGGCACACCGCGACCACGGAGACGGTGACGGCGCGGGCTGGGCGCCTGATATTTGGCCGGCATTTCGCGCGGCGTGGCAGCTCCTGTGCGTTCATCGTCGGCCCCCACCGACGTTTGCCGTGTCTCGTCCTCTGACGGGGCGGACGTCGGAGCGAGAGAGTCGCCGCGATGCCTCGGGGGGAGCAGAGAACGGCGTACTTATGTGCACGGTTTCTCGGACGAGAACGTGGAGTGCATGCAGCGCGATGCTGCGACACTAGCCAGGTGCAGGTACGGGCACGGAGTAATACTCCGTGCCTGCTGCATGGTGCGCTTACCAAGCCGAGCACAAGTCAAAAAGAGCATGAGTATTACTAATCATGGTACCTGTACACTTGAGTGCTTGGGTGCAGCCCGCCTGCAAGCACTCGGTAGCGGGTATTAATTACTGCGTGGCTGTTCAGTGCGTGACGGTGCCAGCCAGCAGCAGGCTGCTCGTACGGTACTAGGTACTCGGCGCCCGGCGCTACCAGGAGCAGCTGGTGCGCAAAGGCCAGGGAAACGTACAGCAAGTACGGGATGATGCTCGTATTTGTACGGAGTACGGAGTACTGTAATTACTTGTACCCCAAACACGTACAGCGAATCGCGGCCAAATACCGCAAACAGGGACGACGCTGTCATCCGACCCAAACACAACGAGCCAGAACGCCGTACGCACGGCAGCGCGCTGGCGACTCGCCGACGACAGGGACAGGCACGCAGCCTCCGGCCCAGCTCAATCAAGGTGCTCATCGGCGACTCGCAGCATCCGGAATCGCTGGGCGGCCACCGAAAGTGGCAGGCCAAGGGGTCTCCATCCTGCGCCGCGGGCGCACCGAATGAACTTGCAGGTGTACGTAGGGTTGGTGTGCTTGCACATGCACGTCGGTGACGGTCGAATCCTGCCGTCGACGCATTGCGGAGTGGTGCTTCGTACCTTTTCGCACGAGCGAGCACGCATACACCTACCAGTACGGGCAAGACATGGGCATCTTGCTCGCACGGAACCAGGTGTGGGTGTAGGTCGGAATGAGCATGTGCCGACGCCGCGTCTGCCTGGCTCGACAAACGCCATGGGTGAGGAGATTGATGGCATACAACGAATCGCATGCCCGGCACCGTGCTCTCCTGAACATGGGCGCGGCACCGCCACCCTGGCACGGTGCGTGTGAGGTCCCGCCACGGGAAACGCATGAGTGCATGCATTCGATGAATGTGCCAGTATTTCTCGCTCCGTACTAGGCACTCGGCACTCTGCACAGGCACATACGTGTACTGTACTGGCAGGCATGTGCGGGAGTAGTTGTGTGGTGCAGTGTACCGTACAACTACTGCGTGCTCCGTAGCAGGAACGCAACGGGCCATGTCGCAACGCACTCCTGCCGTCGGCGCACCAGCCCAATTACAGTACATGTACGGAGCACGGAGCACGGAGCAACATAGGGGCGGACGCAGCGTACCAAGCTCAGTACGGAGTACCAGTACGGAGTGCCAGTACAGAGTACCAGTAAGTACGGAGTGCCAGTACAGAGTACCAGTAAGTACGGAGTGCCAGTACAGAGTACCAGTAAGTACGGAGTGCCGGTACAGAGTACCAGTAAGTACGGAGTGCCGGTACAGAGTACAAGTACGGCACAAGTTCGCAGTAGGTAGGACACGGTGTATTAATTCATATAGCGTGCGAGTCCGATGGGCAAGCAAGTACATGCACACGCCAGCGCTAGTTTGTGACGAGTGCATGTGCAGTCCTGCTGGCACCGTTAGCGCGATGCATGCATGCACGTCGCACGCCGAGCCTGGAAGCCTTCCTGGCATCCCTGGTTCGTGGTTCGGCCCCCTCTACGAACCGTCCGGCTGGGAGCATTGGGGCGGGGAATGGGGTTCCATCGCGTGACAGCTCATTCCAACGGGCACAGACGCAGCGGGAGGCAGAAAATCGAAAGCTTGACACGCACGGGGCCGTGCGAGCCGATAGCCAGTGGCATGACGCCGAGGATTGCGCAAAGCGAGCCATTTCCCACGCACCGGCACGGCGTGCTTTCGCTCCATGGCTGCGCAGTGCCCGCGCTCGTGTGTCGAGTATTACTCGGTGCACGTGGTTCTACAAGTATCGACGTAAGTACGTGCATAATGCAAGGACGTACTTATCCTGCGCTCCTGTGCCCGGTCCGCTCCCCTGCCTGCCGAAAAGTACCAAGATACCTAGGTAGGTGGTTGTAGATGTGCGGCGTAAGTACAGGACCCGAGGTACGGCACGGTGCTGGTCGCCAGACGAGGGTGCGCATGCTCATGCGCATGTACTCTAAGTACTGTACAGAGGTGGTTGTACCTGTGCGGAGTACAACGTACTACAGTACAGTAAACACTTGCATGCACGGAGCAAGAACCTCGAGTCCGGAGCGCAGGTACTTTGGTCGCGGGCAAGTACCGTTGCAGGCAATTACAGCCCGGAGCGCAGGCAGTACGTGTATTATTAGCAGGACGCTCGTGCTAATTCCAATCCGCCCGGCTTGCCGTCGCATCCCTCGCGCCCTCTGCTCGGGTCCCCCTGGATCCGATCAGTCAGCTTCTCCAAAGTGAGACAAGGCGAGCAAAGGAAGGATCGACGAGCTATGTGTTGACGGGGGTGAGCGAGCGTCACGGATGGTTGCCCAAAATACCGGTTCGTGCGGCATGCTTGGCCCGCCTCGTCGGGCTCGAGGACTCCAAGTTGACAGACGTACTCTGTACGCTGGTGCGAATACCAAGACCGGCAACATGCCAGCAGCGTCCAGCACTCCTCCGCATGACCAGCGAAACCCCCCTCAGGACCGGCTCTCAGGCAGTGCTTGTGCACGGCTACGACTGCAAAAATACGCCCGCAGCGCTGACGGCGTGCTGCCCGCCTTGGCCTCTGCGCACGTACTGTATGTACATGTACAGTACTGTAGAGGTATTCCTTGGGCATCGATGGCACCGCTGCATGGCCTGCCTTGGCTAGGTAGTACGTACTTGGCCCAGGCGTGCGGTGCTGGCCATGGTGCCGGTACTAGGAACCTAGTACGGAGTGCTCGGTACGGAGTGTCGGTACAAGTTCAGCACATGTACTGTACATGCGCTCTGTACTTGGGGAGGCTCGTGCATGTACTCCGCACTCCGGTCCATTAGTAAGTACTTGTGCGTGATAAGAACTGTACGTGCTAAGTACTTGTACGAGATAAGTACTTTGTGCGTGGTAAATACTTGTACGCGGTAAGTTGTCAGTCATGGCAAGTACTTGTGGGTGTTAAGTAATACTTGTGCCGCCTTTCCAGGTGCGTGCCCGACACCCACAAGCCTGGAGCAGCTCGCATGGCCAAATCGAAAGGTGTCTAGCACCAAAGTACTAAAGTACTCGGCAATACACCTACAGTGCAGTACTGTGCAGTAGGTACCTAGTAATTAGATGTACCAGTGCTCCTGGCGGGTGGCTGACCCCTCGATGAGCCCAATCCGGTGGATGCGTCATCCCCTGCACGCCCCCAGCAGCGTCGACGCCCTTCTCGAAATTACTAGGCGTACTCCGTGGGAATCATCGCCACCAGAGCATGCTGGTGCAGGTGCAAGTACCAGCGCTCCGTACCTTTTCGTCGTCGCCTCGAGCCTACAGTACTAGGTACCTTGACACCCATGTGCGGCAAGGGGCGACGGCGTCGAGTGCCACCAACATCGTGCTCTTTGCCTCGCAGCAGAGCACCCCGACCAGGTGCGATGCTTGGAGAAAGGCTCCGCAGCAGGTGCCTGCCAGGCTCTGGTGGTTGGTGCATCGTCCATCATCCCGTCCCGCGACCCTTGCACCGCACCACTCGCTGTTCCGCTCGACTCTGCGGCGCGTGCCCAGGTGGGGAGTGCTCGGGACAAAAGTACGGAGCGCAGGTACCGTGGCATTCGCGCGGGTGCTCGGGCTGCTTCCGAGAGCCAGCAGACGGTACGTACGCGTCGTCGTGGCCGTCGGTCGGTGATGGTGACGATGCGGAGCGCCGACTCCCTCGCCCGGCGCTGCTCGCCTTGGCCGCCGCCTGGACGATGCCTGCCCGCCGCCTGGACGATGCCTGCCCGCCGCCTGGACGATGCCTGCCCGCCGCCTGGACGATGCCTGCCTGCCCGCCCGCCGGCGTGGTGCGCCACGACCTCTCCTCGCCGCCTGCTTTCTTCTTCCTCCTCTTCCACGTCTCCTTCTGCTGCTGCCGCTGCCGCTGCCGCTGCCGTCGCGGCGACGGCTCGCCCACATGGCATCCATGCCATGGCCTTGCCCAATCCAGGACGGCGCCGCATGGCGACACAAGGGGACGACAAAACGTACGATTGTGGGCACGGCCCATTCCTCGTCGGCCGGCGCTCGATGCTACGCGATTCTCGACATTCTAGATTCAGGAAGCCGGAACTAGCAAGCGTGCGGGGGGGGGGGCGTGGGCAGGTACCTGCAAGCGGAGAGGTACCAAGCACGCCGTGCTCGCTGCGGTGCGCGCCAGGTATTACAGTAGGTGACCCCCCCCCCCCCTCCCCATACGCCTACACCCAGCCACAGGCACGCCTGCGCCTGCGAGACCGAGGGCGGGCGCCGGGTGCGTGTGCACATGCGCAGCACAACAGAGTTCCCGTTGCGAACGAGGGAGCCGACGAGGCGGCGGCTGCATCGGGGCTGCTCGTCGAAGCCGCCGGCGTCTGTCGTTTCCTCCTTTTTCCTTTTCGGCGCGTTGGTGACGTCGACGGCGACGGGTGCTCGCGGGCAGGAGACGAAATCGGACGGCAGGTGGTCCGCCGAGGCCGCGCCCTGGGCCTTGGCCCTTGCGCCGTGGCCGCCGGGACGTGGCCTGCGAGCCGTCGGCCGTCGCCTCCTCCTCGGCGGGCACGGCCAGCCAGCCATGGTGGCGCGTCGACGGCCTCGCTCATTCCTGCGAATGCGGCCAGCGGGTGCCATGGCTCTCGGCGGCCGGGGCAACGCAGCGTCAGCCAACGCAAACGTTGGCTCGGCGCCGTCGACCTCGAGGCGGGAGCGTCGGCCGCATGGCTGGCTGGCTGGCCGGCCGTGGGTGCCGCATGTCCGTGGCGGTGCCTGGTAGGGGCATATGCCAGAAGTGCGCATCTTGCGTTGCACGCACCCATGTGTCGACTGCTCCGGCGCCGGGTACGGTACCAGTTGCTGCGCGTACCGAGCACTTGCGTGCGGGTGCGGAGCAATACCGTGCTGTAATTCCACCAACCCACCCACTCACTTGCACTGTATTCACTCCTTACCTGTTGGCACGTGTGCGGGCGCCTGTGCGCTGCAACGCAAACCTTTGGCGGGGGAAGGGGGGGGGGGCATAGGTGGAGGCTAGCAGTCGCCCATGGCTCCGACGCCTCTTCTTTCGTTCTCATCGTTATCGTTCCTGGTTCATGGTTTGCCATGCCTGCTTTGACTTTTTCCTGCATACCACCTGGAAGCCTTCCCCTCCTTTCGACCATCTGCGCTAGGAAGCCGAGGAATCTTACAGTGCGCACTCTGGCGCCGCGGGAACTGTGCGGCAAATATCTGGGCCCTCGTCCTACCCATGTGGTCCGGTCAGGGCATCCAAGGTGCTGCAGGCACGCGCCCGGAGTTTGCTCGTTCACGCAGAACCGACGGCGAGTGCCTGGCCTGCCTATGGCTGCCGGTGCGTGCGTTTCCTGCGCAGCACGCAAGTGTGCTTGCCCAGTGTCACGACCTGTCTAGGTGCACGCTGCCCGTGGTCGCGCATCGACTCGGCAGGCACCAAAGGCAGGCAAGCAATGGCCCTGCATCGCCGTGCTCCTCGCATGATGTGGGAAACCCGCCCGCCCAAAGTGCCTCGGTCGACGACGTGAACGACGGGCTTCCCGCCGTCGTAGGATGTGCGAGGATTCGTCATCGGCCTCGTGCGCCACGTCACTCCTCTCCCTCTCCCTCTCTATCGCCCTTCCGGCCTTCCGGGTCCAGTTCGTCAACAAGGTAGTCATCTCCGTACCGCCCCGCGCTCGTGCGCATCCCGGCGCTGCCTACCTGCATCTGCCAGCACGGTGCGGTGCAGTGCGGTGCGGTGCGGTGCGGTGCGGTGCCGATATTGGTGCACGGGGTGATGACCGTCCAAGACGCCGTTGCACGTACTTGCATGCATGCGATGCGCATTGCATGCACGCTTGCCTTTGTGTGCTATTCTTCCCGATTCACGGCCGACGATGACAACAAAGGGCCCTGCAGAGGCAGAAACCAGAACCTCCGCCCTCAGGCAGCAGCGGGCCGCTCGCAGCCTCGGAGCTGCGCTGGAGCGCTGGCGGAGACGATGCTGCACCTGCATGCTAGCGGTTACCACGCCATCGCCTGACCCGTATCGGCTGTGCCTGCTCGCTGGCCGCTCCGTTCGCCAGCACTAGCGGCGCACACTGTACCCTTGAAAGCCTCCTGATGGTACTGGAGGAGCACGCTCTCGTGCGTGCGCGTGCCGTAATAATCACTGGCTCGTCGTTGCAGAGCATCCAGGTACGTACAGGTACAGGTGCCGTAGTCTACATGTAATTAATACCTAGTACTTGCACTCTGATTTCCGCACAGTACGGTCAGCGTGTGCATGTACATGCATATAATATACCGTACTGTACGCCGCTATGCAGGCCAGTGTTCGAGTGCTGTAGGGCACAACACGCGAGCTAGCACTACCTAGTACCTAGATCGGCTCGCTGTCGGTGCCGGCCACTGGCCTCCAGGCTTCCCCTTAGGCTCCCTCCGTCGCGCGACGTCTCAAGGTACCTACGGACAGATTATTCATACGTACAAGGTACCTACTAAGGTAATAGGTACCGCCCTGTCCTGTACAGCATGTGCGCTGCGCTACTTTGCAGTCCAGTGCTCGAGTGCTGTAGGGCGCAGCACGCGAGCTAGCACTGCTACTAAGGTTGGCACGCCGTCGATGCCGGCCACTGGCCTCGAGGCCTCTCCCCTTAGGCTCCCTCTGTCGCGCGCCGGCTCAAGGTACGGACAGACTATTCATACTAGACGTACCCAAGGTAACTAGTAGGGACCGCCGCGTCCCGAGCCGCCAGGGTGAGACAGGCGAAGCAGGAGAAGAGTTCGTGCTGCGCTGCGATGCGCGGCGTGCTTGGCGCGCTTCTTGTTTCCTTCGAATGGCAGCGCGTCTCCCGCTCGGCTTCACTGCCCAAAGATGGGACGGACTTGGAGCACATGCACCGCAGCTGCCTTGGTTTGTTGTCGTCGAGCGCCGGCCATGCGCTTGCGAGCACACCAAACTGTGCGAGGACACGGCTTGGTTTGCAGGTACCTGTAGGTGACAGGTGCTTGGCCCGCATGACGACGAAGCCACCAGGCATGCCGCAAATACTCCGCACTCCTCGCACGTCCAGTGCAGTTAGTTAGTTAGTCATGCACTCTTGCCAAGTGCCCACAGTACGTGCGCGTGAACACCGAATATTACTACGTAGCGCGAGTGCTTGCGGTACATGCGAGCAGGTACTGTCGGGGTGGCGACAGTAACCCCAACCGTAAGCATTTGCGTTTTCCCTCGGCACCAGCGCTGGCTGCAATCGTCGGCTGTCGGACAGCCATGTGCGTCGGTCGAGACGCCATCTACGATGCGATGAGCGAATGGATGCCCGTGGCCCGCCTCGTCCGCGAGGTCGCCTCCCTCGTCCGCCTCTTCCTTTCGACTTCTCCGCCTTCGCCGCCCCCCCTTGACCACCTTCGGGGCCCGTCGTCGGCCGAGAGCGTCCGTTTTGCTTCTTTGACGCGGGCGGCAAGGCACCAACTCAAACGACGGTAGCGTGCTGGTCCCGTTCCGTACCGCGCTCTCGAAGCCGCCTGCGTCCAAGGTTTTCCATCCTTTCCGCGCCTTCATTCCATTCCAGATGCGACAGCCTTGGTGGCCAGCCCGCCGTCGTGTGGGGCCCGCCGCCGGCCGTGCGAAGCTTCCGGCGCCCCCGAGGCGAGCGGCGCGGCGAGCGCGGCGGGCGGGGTACCGTGTACCTGCACTTGCTCCGTACGGCTGGCCGGGCCAAGCTGGGCCAAGCTGGGCCAAGCACGGTCGCCGTGACGAGCAGCGGCACCTAGGCAGGCACGCAGGCAGAAAGGTGCCTGCTGCACACGTGCTCGTGCCTGGTCCGGCGAGGGCCATGGCCGGCCGGGTGGTGGAGCCTGTCCGTCCCCTTTGGCGCTCTGCTTTTGTCCCTCGGAGCGATGACGATTCATCCTGGGCTGCTCCTTTCGCTCGCCGCCAATCCCCACACGCGCCACCGCCAGCCTGCATGCAGGAGACGCAGGACCCTGCCGTGGCTCGCTGCTGCTGCTCATCGTCCGAGCTTGCGTGCGGATTCGTAGCGACGGCGGAGTGCATGCACACCAAAGTGGAAAGTAGGCGTAATTCCCAAGCAACATCATCTACCTAGTACCAACGTGCGTCCCAACCCAACCTACTAACCTGTCTTCAGTACAAAGTTACCAACACCTAGTGCTCCGTAGTGCTCCGCGCGGCACTGCCAACTACCCGTACCCCTACACCAAAGTACACGTACCCCTACATCTACTGTACACCACCTACACCTACTGTACACCACCTACGCCTCCACCTACACCTCCGCCCAAGTACACCTCCGCCTACACCTCCGCCTACACCTCCACCTACACCTCCACCTACACTTGCTGGTGCACCCGCAAAACAACTACCCCTACGCCTCCGTGCAACCTACACCTACCCGCTGCCACGCCTCGCCTACCACCACCAACTCTAGTACCATTTTCGTCTCTACGACGACACCTACGACCTCTGCGAGCACTCCGTCGGCGGGCGTGAACTTGCGCACGTCGCACGCCTGCTCGCACATGGCCAACTCGCCGTACGCGCACGGCGCGAGGGCGGTGGCGAGACGCTTCGAGCAGGCATCCGTCCAATCATCATCATCATCATATATCATCATCATATCATATATCATCATCATCATCACGAGGTCCATCACGGCCGTCTACGCATCCCCAGTATCGGCGTCGCACGGAGAGTGGCGGAACGCCGTGGGTCGAGGAAGACAGAGGACGGGACAATCCGTCACGAGCGTGCGGTGCGTGCATGTACCTACGACGGCGGCGGCAGCATGTTTGGTTGTCAGGCGTGCTGCGCCTTGCGCCTGCCTGTGTTCGATACCGAGCACCGACTTCTTGGTTCTCGCCCATATGCCAGCGCGCCAGTCGTTCCTCCTCCCGCTCGAGCCCCTCGTTTGACGATGCGGATCCGCCACGTGTTGCATCTAACCGAAGCCTCTCTCGCCTCCTTCCTTGATACGAATGGGTACGTGTTACGTAGGCAGGCACAAAGGAAGCGACCGTCAGCGGAGGGAGGAAGGAGGGGGCCGGGACTCGTCGTGGGCCGGCAACGACGACTCTTCTCTCGACGCCAGGCGGGAGGGAGCGTGGATGGATGCAGCCCCCGAGGCCAAGAGAAGAAGAACATGGCCAGCAAAGAGGTAGTCTGCATGCCTGGTGATGCTGGCACGCCCATCAGCAACCCCACGGCGCCTGGGCGGATTCCCGCCCGGGAAGCGTCGGGAGGTTGGACGGCCATGTTGCGCCCGAGAACGAGCGCCGAACGATCAAGCATCGATGCGGAACGCCGAGTGCACAGCCTTCCATCTTGCGTCATGGCGAGGAGGTGTGATGTGCCGGACAGGACGACGGGCCTGCTTGGCCACCGCATGCATGCGGACAATGACAAATGGCCGAGGCTTTGCGTGGCAGAAATGGCGTCGCTCGCAGGAACGAGAGAACAAACCTGACGTGAATCCAGCACGCCACCGTCATCCATCGTCCCGAGGTGCCGCACATGTGCCGGCACGCATTGCACACATTCTCTGGTTGCTTTGGTACTGACCGGGTGCTGTGCCGTCACGGCCATTGCACCAAGCTGGCCCCCGAACGGTTGGTGGGCTCGTCATTCCTAGTACTCCCTACGCGTGTACATGTACAAGTTCATGTCGGTACGAAGTGGGCAGAGTGGTAGGTTGGCAGCGGCAGTTGCCCATTCCCACAGCACGACGATCCCGCCATGTACTTTACTGTAGGTGTACGAGCAGGAGAGAGGGTACCTGGGAGCCACGAGGCACAAGGTACCGCTCTGACCTGCGCCGCAGGTACCTACAAGTGCTGCCGCGTCCTGCTCCGTGCCCGCAGAGGTTGGTGGCGAGATTGGTTGGTTCATCCGTCGGCCGGTCGGCTGGTTGGTCGGCTGGTTGGTCGGCTGGTTGGTCGGCTGGTTGGTCGGCTGATTGGTCGGCTGATTGGTCGGCTGATTGGTCGGCTGGTTGATCGGTTGGCCGGCTCGTTCGTTCTTGCCTCGTCGTTGGCTGACCGGCACGAACCAAGGTTGAACGCTGGTTGCTCGGTCGGCGCCTAGGAGCATGCATCGCGCCTCCGAACGCATTTACGCGAGGGCCGAGAACCGATGACGAAGCACGAGTGCCGGACACAAAGTACCGGTACACGCCCTCCGCCCAAGTACCAGCCAGTACCGAGCCCGGCGCGCAGGCCCGCCCACATCCGCCTACACCCTGGGGGCACGGCAGGTACTCGCAAGTACTCGCGCGCGCCTGGGCTGGTCGGTACGTACCGTGCTGCTAGCAGCGCAGCGCAGCGCATGGTACAAGCAAGTACTTACTTGCTGTACGGAGTACTTACTATACTTACTATGCTTAGTGTACTTACTATACTCACTGCACTTAAGTACTATACTTATTGTACTTGCTATACTGTACTTACTCTGCTTACTATACTTACTTTACATACTATACTTACCAAGTATACTCCGTACTTACTCTACTTACTCTACTTATTATACTTACTCTACTTACTATACTTACTCTACTTACTATACTTACTCTACTTACTATACTTACTCTACATACTATACTTACTCTACATACTATACTTACTCTACATACTATACTTACTCTACATACTATACTTACTATACTCCGTACTTACTCCTACTTACTCTACTTACTCTACTTGCTGCACTTTACCTGGCGCCCCGTCTACTGATTGCATGTATTCCTCCGTACTTGGACTCGGACCCGTTCGTTCCGTACCGGTACCGCATTGCCACCGTCCACCATGACCATGGACCGCCGTCACAAGCATTACTAGTGCTCGTCCTTACTGCTTGTAGATGGCCGGATGGATGGACCCGGATGGATGGACCGCCCGCAGCTGACTGATTGCCGAACGCGCATATCGGCAAACTGTCATGATGGACAATCGCCAGTTTCAGCCGCACCAGCTGCAGTAACGGTCCGATTGGTCCCGGCCGCCCGGTCGCCGTTGAATCAGTCGAAGCCGAGTGACGATCCACAGCCACGGAACGAACAAGGCGCCCCGATGACGGACGAGTCAAGCGTCGTTCAATCTCCCCTCCTCGTCCTAGAACTAGTCGCAGCCTTGTACTTGTACTTCCATTTTCTCCTTTGGGACTGGCGCAGAATCCCTAGCGTCCCACACCTTGTTGCAGCCATGTTGGCTCTATTTCGTCCCTCCGACCACTGGCTGGCTGGTCACGCCCGACACGCTGTGCACCTCCTTCACCATCTCATCCGCCGGTCTCGCCACCCACGCTGGCTTGCCGCCGCCATGCTTTGTGCCCGTCGCCACACCTGCAGCACGAAGGTGTAGGTCGGCACGAGACGGTACGAGAGAGGACCAAGCCTGCCACGCCCGCCGGGCCTCGCTAGCGGCCGCCCTTGGTGGCGAGCGAGAGTCGGTGGGCAGCCCGTCGAGGCCGGCGTGACGTCGACGTCCCCTCCTCCACGCCCCCCCAACAGTCGCCTCGCCGAGCCTCGCCTCGTCTCGCCGAGCCTCGCGACGAGCCGTCAGGAGCTTTCGGGACCCCTCGGCAGCCATCAGCAGAGAATGGGATGATCGAGATCCCTTCTCGACTCGTCGACTCGGACCCAACAGCATGGACTGGGACCGACGGCCCTCCCTTCCTCCCACCTCAGCCCACCCACCCACCCATGCGGACGGGTCCCGGCACGCTGGAACCGTCAGTCTTGATGTATTGCGTGCTGCCCCCGTCGCCGTTCCTTCGTCTCGCCGGCGCATCCTTGCCTGTCGTGGAAATCGGGCTGGCCGCACCGAGTGCCCTGCCCGGCTTGTCCCATGTCGAGTCTGCCGTCGAACGAGCCCCGGCAGATACGGACACTGCGTAGGCGAGCGAGTAATTAGCCATGCCGGAAAGCCGGTAGGCAGGTACTACGCGTACAGCATGCATGAGCCCAACCCTGTCCCTCCCCCCCTCCCTCCCAGACGGGCACTGCGTACGTGCTTTGTTTCGAGAAGCGACCCTGCATGTGATGCCGAGAAAGCATCCGACCGAGAGCCCCCCCCCTCTCCCTCTGTTTCGCGACGCCCCTCCCTCGCACCCCCTGTCCCAAACCATCACCGCGGCACCGAGCACCGAGCCTGCCTCCTGCGGGAGGAGACGGACCTCGTCTCGCCCAGCAGACGGGACCTTGGGCCGCGGACCCGTTGTTTCCTGACGCTGACCCATCCGTCAAGCCCGTCCGTCCCATGCCCCTTTCCTCGACGTGGATTCGAGCACGGAAACCGCAGCCCAGGTGGGAAAAGGAGGTCGGTCGGTTCGGTCGACATCTTGTTGGCAGCATCGTCGTCGTCCGTCGGCGGCGCCTCGTTCGTTCAGACTCGCACGCTTTCGTCCTGCGGATGCCGTGTTGCCCGAGACGGGTGACTGACCGTATTCTTGGCAGTCTGGATGGAAAGGGGGGGAGGGGGGAGGGAGGTTTCGTGAGCGCGAAACAAAGACGACGAGAGAACAGGGTACGTGGCCGTGGCCATGGAGTGTGGACGGTGCGTGCTCGGTACTATCTGTAGGCTGCGTGCTGCTCTTGATCGCCAGAGTCGTCTGCGTCGTCCTGACCTGTCGGCTGTCGGCGCCTGCTCCTCCTGCCCTGCTGCGTCGACGACGGAGAGGGGTCCGTCCGTCCCATCGTCGCGGCCCGCCCTGCCCTGCTCCGTGTGCATGCGGGCTCGGTTCGCGCCGGCCGGCCTGCTCGACCACCTCGCCGTCGCCTCTCGCCGCCCGTGTCTTCCGTCCCCTCAAAGGCACCGCTCGCGTCGCTCGTGTCCGGCTCGCCCAGGTCCATCCCGCCGCCGGCCGCGACGCGACGTGCTAGTACGTCATCTGCTCCATCTGGAACGCCGCCGTCTTGGCCCTCTCCCTGACGTCGAGGTCTCTGTCCTGGTGCGTGAGCGTCTCCATCTTGGAGTGGAAGCCGAGCCTCTTGAGCTCGTGCGCCCGCGCCGTGCACTGCTGGCCCTCGCCGTCGTCGTCGCGCCACGTGAGGTTGATGACGAGGTGGCACAGCGCGATGCGCACCTCCCTGTCCTTGCTGCTCGCCTGCTGCGCCAGCAGCTTCAGGAGATCCGTCTGCGCGATGACGAGCTGGCGGTGCCGCGGGATGCTCGCCGCCATGTGCACGAGGATGTAGAGCACGGCGACGATAATCTTCGCCTGCGGGTGCAGGACGCGCTGGTCCCGGCCCGACGTCGACGTCCGCCGCGAGAAGGGGTGCAGCATCCTCGACCGGAGCTTCGACGCGAGCATCTCGAACAGCCGATCCTGCCCGAGCTCGCGGAAGAGGTGGTCGATCATCTCCGTCGTCTCGCTCGGCGTCTCCGACAGCGTCCCCGTCTCGGGCCGTCCGATGAGGTTGCGGATAAAGTCGAGGCCCTGCTCCTGGATCGCAATGTCGTCGCTCCGCGCCCGCCGCACCGGGTTGAGCTCGGCCTCGCGGATCGCCGAGAGCCTGTCCTCGGCCTGGCGCATGCGCGTCGAGCGCGACGCGTCGAGCTCGCGCATCGAACCGTTGCTCCCAAACTGCCAGCGGAACGTCTCGGCCGACGCCTGCACGCCCATGTCCTCGTCGAGGTCGTCGTCGCCCGTCGTCTCCTTGAACCTCGCGCTGTGCAGCGCCGCATCCTGCGTGTCGTCGCATATCAGCTGCGCGAGCCACCCCGGCTCGAGCTGCTCGAGGCTGGCTTTCTTGAGGTCCGGTCCGACGGCGTCGACAAAGTGCTTGAGCGCCCACAGAGCGTGGAGACGCAGCGCCGGGTTGTCCGAGTGGGCGTGCTCGCAGAGGACCTTCATGACGCCGTGCTCCGTCAAAAGCTGCCACCCCGTCAGCAGACTGTCGCCGTCTCGGCCGCCGTCGCGTCCGCGTCGCTCGCGTGCCTGTCGCGTCCGACGAAAAAGGGGAAAGAAATGGGGGCCGGGCCGGGCCAAACGTACCTCGCGAACCGGACTGACCTCGACGACGAGGTTGATGACCGTCGCCGTCGCCGCGATCCGGACGCTCACGTCGTCGTGCGTCATGAAGCGGAATATCGGCAGCGCGACGCCGTAGTCGACGAGGGCGGTGCGCAGGACGCTGACCGAACGGGCCAGCACCCTGACAACGTGGCAGGCGGCGACGAGGACGGAGACGGGGTTCGTGCCGTACGCGGCCGACGGTCCCTTCCTCGCCGCCTCGCCGCCGCCGCCGCCGCCGCCGCCGCTGCCGGCCTTCTCCTTCGGCCTCTCCTTGGCCGGCCGTGGCTTCCTCGGGAACTCGCAGAGGGACTCGACGACGTAGGGGACGACGTCTTCGGCGACGAGCGCTTTCCGGTAATCCTCCTTGCCCGCCGACAGGGAGCCGATGGCCTTTAGCGAGCCTTCCCGCAGCTTGACGCGGTGGCTGAGCAGGGGATCCTGACCGGACTCGCCCAGTCGATTCGCGCTCGACGCTTCCTCGACGTCCATGCCCGTGTCGCCGTCGGCGGACCAGTGCTTGGGCAGGTTGCTCTCCGGCACCGGCCTGTACGCTCGCTTCAGGAGCCTGCCGAGCACCTTGACGGCGTCGCAATCGTACGCCGCCTTCTGAAGGAATTCGCTGTCGGCCACGAGCCGGGCGAGGATGGCCGGCGCCGTCTCGAGCACGAGGCGCTGGGCGGCGGTGGCGGGGACGTCGGCGTCGTCGCCCTCCTTGTCGCTCTTGGCGATCATGCTGACGAGGATGGGAACGACGAGGAGGCCGATGCTCGTCTCCCTCACCCCTTTCCTTCCCAGGCCGGCCTTGAAGAGGGCGGCGAGGACGGCGGCGGCCATGAGCCGGTCGTGCTCGCTCAGCGTCCGCACCAGATGAATCAGCCAGGGGAGGAGCGGGCACTCGACGTCCTCGGCGGCGGCGGTGGTGGTGGTGGTGGTGGTGGTGGTGGTGGTGGTGGTGGCGTCGCCGTTGCTGGCGTGCGCTTGGGTGCGCGGTGAGTCCCCTGCGGCGGAAAAAGAAGAAAGGTTTCGGCGGGAAGACGTACGACTGGGCGTTCGGGAATCGGACCGATCCGGCTTCGACGAGGATGGGTGCGTCCCCGACGCGTTTCGCGCCGTCGCGACGGGCATGGCCGGCAGGATGCACTCCATGGCCGTCACGGGCGCCTGCCGCGGGCCTCGACCGTCATTCTTCGTCTCCTCCAGCTTGACGGCGGGGAAGCCGGCCAGGATGGCGGGCGAGTTGACCAGCCTGTTGGCGCGGTACCTCGACTCCCCGACGACGGCGGCGACGGCCTCGAGGATGGGGCCCATCTTGGCGCCCGCGCAGGCGGGCTCGGGAAAGACCTCGTACAGGCCGTCCTGGTAGGCCAGCTCCTCGGCGCCGGGCACCACCAGTCCGTCGCGGACGGCGAAGCTGGTCAGCTGGGTGGCCAGGGAGTCGAGGATGCCGGCGGCGGCGAGCGCGTGCTGGTGCCGCTCGTGGCGGCAGAGGCGAGACACGAGGCCCGAGACGAGGGCGACCTGCGACTGCAGCAGGTGCCTCGACGAGGAGATGGACAGTATCAGGTTCAGCGACTCGACGTGCTGGGGGGAGAAGACGTGGTCGGCGAGGCCGTGGATGTGAAGCGGCGACGACTTGGGGGCCAAGGCGGCGGCGTCGGCAATGTCGGTGAGGACCTTCAAGACGGCCGCGACGATCTGCGGAGGGTTCGCGTGCGGCGAGAGGTTGGCGAGGACGGCGGGCACCACGCGGGCGGCGTGGAGAGGAGCGAGGAAGGGGGGTCCTCCTGGAGCGTCGAGGATGGCCTGGTTAGAAAAAGGGGGGCTCCTCGCGGCCGCGGCAGCGCGTGCGTAGGGTGGGAGGCGGGCGAGGGGGGAGGGCGTACCGTTGGCGAAGCTCGCGACGAGCTGCAAGGCCTGCAGCTTGACGCCGTCCTCCTCGGACAGGGGTCGGGAGAGGAGCTGCAGGCAGGCATCCTTGCCGTTGGGCTTGCACGAGGGCCGGCTCGGGCACAAGGCCGAGACGATGGGCTCGAGGACGCCGACGGCAATCCAGGCCTCCTTCTTCTGGATGTGGCCGACAATCTCATTCTTGAGCGCTTGAAGGGCGGCCGTCTGCTCGGCCTGCGTCTTCGCGCTTCGCAGCTGGGCTAGGATCGGGGAGCTCTGGGGGGGCGCCATGAAGACGGGCCCGTCCCAGCGGCGAGCGGACCGGGGGCAGCTCTGGTTTCGTGTCGGGAGGGCGACGTTGAGGGTGCAAAGGGGGGCCTGGGATGAACGTTGGGCGTCGTCATCTGGCGGCCAGGATCATGGAACGGATGGCCAGCTCGCAGGCCGAGGCGTGCTTTCCATGCGCCGCGTATGCGCCGTCGGGGAGGTCGTCGAGCCTTTTGGTTCGGCGACGGCAAATGGGAGAGATGTCGACGGTGACGGAGCTTGGGCTGTTGTTGACGGCTACGTCCACGTCACGTCAAGTGGCAGTGGTGGTGGTGTCGGATGGCAGAAGGTCGGTAGCGTGCACGTGCTTCCCGGAGGATGGATAATGGATTAGCTCCGAGCCTGATTGGGAAAGCGGCCCATGCGATGGACGGCGACGGCGACAGCCACGACGACGGCTACAGCTGGTCATGTCAAAAATGGGCGTAGGTGTCCCGAGGCTCTGATAGGATAGGGTAAGCAACGGTCGACTTGCTTTGCCAGCTGATGATGGACGGTTGGCGGACTCCATGCTGGAAAGGATATGCAAGTTGGGAGTCGGCGACGCTGCGCGGAGGTGGATGGATGTACAGTATTGCAGGCCTAGAGCCAAGTGCTGCCTCATGCAGTATAGTGCCGCACTTGTTATGCCTGCTTGGGTACTAGTGCAAGCAATTTGTGCTACTTGCAGGCACGTCGTCGCGCGAGGAACCACCGACGGGTGTGCCGCGAAGCAATAATACTTTGAGCAGCACCGAGTCAATGAAACGGAGGGATGGCGAGCACAAGCAGACACTTGCTCGTAGACTAATATGTATTTGTTCTCGAACTCAGATCCTGTGGATCGACATGATCGATCATGACCGAGATTTACGTTACCTGGCACCAGGTGGGGGCACTGCTGGATTGTGCATGGACTTGTGAGTATTGGCAATAAATATTACTTGCATCATTGACAAAATAAAATGCTGTCCCGGGGAGGTTCAATGCTTCTCTGGGGCGGTAGAACTTGTACACCTGCGTGTAGTTTATGTCATGGACACTACAGTACGTTCTAGCACGACGACTCTGCACGGGATGTGACTGCTAGGAACTTCTTGTAACTAACCCGAGTACATTCAGCACAGCACGTACCTGACCTCGTTGCAGGGGAGGTGAGTACTAGCTTTGTAGGTACTGTACTTACTTGGGTTAGTACTGAGTACCTACCTTCCTAATGTACAATATGTCGTTGACGGGTTTTGGTTACACCTGCAGAGTGCAGTGCGCGCGACCACAGGCGTGCCAACCGCTGGAAGCGTTATGCCACCGCTGAGAGGCGGCATTCACGCTTGTGGGTTTGTTGATCTATCTGTCGACAGCGCAAAGAACAACATCACAATCCAGAACATCATCCTGTCACCTACTGCCGTGCCTACTCCCCTACTGTACGGATAGGCGCTGGCGCATACGATGCTCACCAGGTCGGTGCCGGAGGGAGCTGCAGGTACGAATCATCTGGCACCTCGACAGCACGTGGTAGCGGGATGCCCCCCCCGCCAGCCCCCAAATGATGGCGCGTACGATGCATGCGCAGTATTAATACTCTGCATGTTTGGGGTGCGGTGTACAGAGTACTCCGTACTACAAGTAAGTACACTTTTGATACCTGGTTCAGAGTCCATCACCCGCATTGGGTACCACAGTACGGAGCAGAGCAAGCAAAGCAAGTACGTGCTCCATCCATATTACAGGCGTTCACTACTCCGTGGTACAACTACTTTTCACCACCAGCACCTTGAATTCATAATCCATGTACACGTAATACATCATCATCATCATCATCATCATCATACGCCATGCTCGACAAAAATGGCTGTTGCGAATCCTGGCACATCTTTCCGAGTGCATCGTGATCGGCCCCGAGCATCCACAAAACCGTACAGTAGGTATTAGGGGCCGCCGGCTGGGGAGCTTTACTGAACATGAGCGAGGTGCTCCGACGACCATCGCATGAGCACCTAGTACTTGGTACCTAGCACACTGACAATCCTCGAACTTGTGTACTCGTACGCCAACACCGCGGTTGCGCTAGGTCCAACAGTGGCCTGAAGCTAGGAGCCAGGCGCCGTCACGAGCCATCACCCCCCGCATTTCTCCTCACCCTCTACCGTGTCCCTGGACCAGCCGGTATGAGAGTGCATACCACCTTGTACGCCTAGAGATGCGATACGATTTTCTGCCTACCTTTCTTGCTGACTCTGGCACCAAGCTTCTCCATTGCGACAGCTGGAACGGCGGTCTGGTTCGGCACTTGCCTCGTCTTTGCAGGCCATGCTGCCAGTACTTGTGTATAGTCCTAGATTTGTGCGTGAGGCGGTACAGCACCGTCAACCTTGTCCTGTGCTGGCTCTGGACTGGACAGTCCATCTAGTACGCCGCCTGTATTAGCAGTCGTACTCGTCAATCATCCGTGAATTGCCATTGTACTCCATGCAAGTACTGTACTGCATGCGTACCACGCGTACCACGAGTTGCAGTGAACGTACCTTCTAGGTACTTACACATGCTGGTAAGTACGTACTGTACTTACTTGCCAAGGTTTAGTGCCGACAGCCCAGTACAAGTACTGTACATGTACTCCGTATGGTACAGAGTGCATGCACTGGTGTATACAGTAATATCTCGTTGCATCAGAGTTACCAGCACTAGGTACATGTACGTACTTACTTAAGTACGTACTTGGGCTTGTACCAGCACTGCAAGTGCTCAGTACTCATGCTATCAAAACCTACTTGGTGGTACCTACACTGTACTTGTGCTCTACATGCCGTACTTGTACTGCTCCGTGTCTTGTCAATGTGTCGTGTCCATGCTCGCACTAATGTCGTCCCGTCCGCTCCACATTGGGCATCGTCGTCTTTCGGTCACCCGTCTGTGTCTGTCTCACAATCGTAAAACGCAGCCTCTCGGCGACTGGTCGTGACCAAAACTACGGTCCGCCCTCCGCCGTCCCGTCTTCCGATCTCGCATCCGCTCATCACCTCCCCTTCCCCTGCCCGTCTCGCTTTCCTCCGTTGCTTGCCATCCCCCGAGTCGTTGGCTCTGCTTTGCTCCCCGCCCTTCCTCCTCCCCGGATGCGTCGGTCCCCGGTGGCAGACATACGTCCAGGGCATTGCTATTCATCCGTTGCCGTGCTGGCACCCTGTCCCCCGTCCGGGTCCTTTGGCAAGACGCCGGCCGAACAAAGTCGCCGAAGCAAGCGAGGCAGAGGCGGCAACCGCAGCGGTCAGCGACGCCGAGAACCCGACCGTCGTTGGCACCGTCTCGTCGCTACATGTCCCGTCGGCCCCTGCGACTCGGCGCCTCGAACCCGTCGAGCAAACTCGCCGATCGAGGCAGCGCTCACCGCCCGTCACATCGTCGTCCGTCCCGCGAGCACGAGGCATCCTCGACGCCAACGCCGGCCCCGGCTGCGAGGAGCGCGCTCAAGGTCAAGCCCAACAACCTCATGCTATAACCTGCTGCGCCCGATCCTCCTCCGCGCGACGACTTCGCTGCCGCTCCCCGCGATCCTGCGACTCCTAACGATGCGCCGCACGTCATGTTGACGACATCTCCCATCCTCGCGGGCTCCGCCAACACCTCGTCCGCCCGCTTCCACCCCGGTCGCACGGAGTCGCCTTCGCCCAAGCCTCGGCGGCCCTCGCCGCTGGCGGTTCCGGCGCCCAACCCCAGCGCCAGCGCCAGCGCTCGGCCCCTATCGCCTTCCCGGCGGCGCACCAAGCCGTCCTCTGCCGTCGTCGGCCCGACGGCTTCCCCCGACGGCCCCGAGGCCCACGAGCCCCCCGGTGCCCCGACGGAGCCGGAGGTGGCGCGGCAAACGGTTCCCGGCCGTCGGGCCACGGGGCCGGCCTCCTCGGGCGACATCCCGGCCGTCGCTGCACCGGCTGGCTCGGCGGATCCTGGCTCGGCGGATCCTGGCCCGGCGGATCCCTCCCTCTCGCCGAGCAAACGAAGGGGCTCCGTCTGCCAGAACGTCGGCGCTTCCGACGAGGCCGCTCCGTCGACGTCGAAGCGGACGAAACCGGATGAGCAGCCGGCCAAGTTGCTCCCCCTGCGGTACGAACTGTGCGCCGTCGAAGACATTGTCGAGCTCATCGCCCACATGCTCGGCGAGCTCATCGCGACGAACGATTCCATTCGGATTTCGAGCGGCGGCCTCACTCGCTTCCATTCACGGTAGGTCGCAGCCGGAGGCGGTTGGGCAGGCAAACGATGGCGTTCATCATCGCTAACCGTCGCGGCAGAACCCCGCCCGGAATATCCGTCCGCGACTACCTCCACCGATTGGCGAAGCATGCCACCTTGGCGCCGCCTCTGCTGCTCGCCATGGTCTACTACATCGATCGGCTGTGCGCCCTCTATCCGGAATTCACCATCAACACGCTGACGGTCCACCGGTTCCTCATCACGGCCGGCACCGTGGCGGCAAAGGGGCTGTCCGACTCCTTCTGGAACAACACGACGTACGCTCGGGTGGGCGGCGTGAGGGTCGCCGAGCTCAAGCTGCTCGAGCTCGAATTTCTCTACCGCGTAGACTGGAAAATCGTCCCCAACCCCGAGGTGCTCGTGGCCTATTATCGAGGCCTCGTCGAGCGGGCTCCAGGGTACGAGCTGGAGCCGGACTCTTCGTCGGAGGATGGCTTGGATGACGATGACGAGTAGTGGTAGTGGACGCTCGCCTCCAACTAGCGGAGGGGCGCCCTCCCTGGAGCGAGGCGCGAGTGCGGGGAGGATGGCATCGCGGGGAGAGAACAGATCAAGGCCAAGTTGGCTTGCTTCTAGGCGGCAATGAGACGGCACCAGGCCCTCTGACGTACGCTGCCGTGGCTCGCCGGGGCTGACGTGGCTCGCCGGGGCTGCCGTGGCTCGCGGGGGGGCGCGGCCCAGGTGCGTTTCCGTCTCGCGCGTGCTTCGTGCGGGCACCGCGGTACAATTTGCAGTCTCGGCTTCCCCATTGTTTGTTCGTGCTCTCCGCGGCACAGGCCACCAAGGCGTTGTGGTTTGGTCATGTTCTGGTCATGAGGGCTGCCGTGAGAGTTGCGAGCTTACGCTGGATCGTAGAGCATCATGGGCGGGGTTTCCATTGGCGAGTTCGACTCTAGCAACAGATTACGTACGCTCACAGGGGATGTGCCTTTCGACTTTCGAGAACCTTCTTCCGCTCGCCCTTGCCCTGGCAAATTGTTCAAAGCAGCGACGTAACTGGTTCCGGGGCACGCCTGGAGTCTCCGATGCAAGCACATTGTTCGTTTCTGTACTGTACTGTCTTGTAAACCGTGAATGGCAGCCGCCGGCACAGGAGTGCTCTACGTCACTAAAGTACGTCACTGAATTCCCCAGACTGTAGCAATTGAACGTACAGTTTGACTTTGAATTTCCGTGCTGTTGTCCTCCGATTTACTTGTACGAGAATAGTGCACAGTGGAGTGGCAAAAATGTCGATTCAATTTGTAGGAGTAGCGCTACCAAAACTGAATCGTCGCTTTTGTCAAGTGACTGTACTGGTGATGCCATAGGCAAGAATGTGTTGAACTGTATTGTTCTTGTGCTCTGCACTTGGCTGTTGGCAATTCCTTGATATACATGTACTTCATGATGTTCGGATGCCTCGTACTGGAGTACTTGCTGTAATTTTAGTACAAGTACGAAGGTAAGAGTACTGTAACTGCAAATGCAAGTACTTACTCCGTACTCCGTAGGTGTAGTTGTAATTAATACAGTAATTAATAATATTTACTTGTACGGAGTACGGAGTAATTACAGAGTAAGCATTGACAATGTGTTTCCCGCTTGGTGGTACCTTGGCCTGTACAAGTACCAAGTACAAGAAAGAGTACGGAGCACATTTGCCCACTCGCAAGCAATACGGCAATACTTGTCATGTCTGTTGGCGGAACCAGGTACACCCGCGCCGACCGACAGCTGCACACCACCGCCTCGGCAGTCCTCCTGCTCCGTCATCAGCGCCGACGGTGAGCTATTCGCTGAGCCATCGCAACATCAGGCCTCCTCCGCCGGCGTAGTTGCCGTGCCCAACCCGTCAGCATGCGCCTCAACCCCCTCGCTTTGGCCCTCGCCGCTGCGGCCTGTGTCCACGCGGGCCCTCGTACGGCCGACGTCTACATCCAACCCATCACTCCGTCCTCGCCACCGCCGCCGCCTAGCCAGCTCGCCGAAATTTCCTACGACCTTGACGCCCTCTCCCTCGCCTCCGTCCTCGCCTACGAAGCCCCCGACATACCCGATTCGGCATCCCTCGTCCGCATCGGCGTCTACGATGCCAACGCCAAGCAATGGACCTCTGGTACGACGGCCGCGTCCGTGGACAACTTCAGCAAGGGCTACTCGCCCAACATCCTGCTATCCGTCGACAGTACCGGCGACGTCCTGAGCGTCTCGTGCAAGGGCGTGCAGATTGACGCCGGCCAGACGAGGGATTTCGGGCCCAAGGCCATCGTCTTGACCCAGGAACGGGGCGCCCAGCCGACGCTGAATAAGCCGGTTGTACTGTCGCCCGAGGGGAAGAAGATGGAGCCGGAGCAGGAGAAGACCTTTCTGCAAAAGTATGATTCGTACCGCCCTCGCCCCCGCCGCCGTACATCGAGCGCTACGTTTTGGGGAGCTGCTGAAGCTAACTCGTGACAGGTACTGGTGGATGATCGCCATCGCCGTCTTCATAGCACTAAGCGGTGGTGGCTCTGAGAAGTAGCGTACCGTTGCCTTGACTTGTCCATAGAAGAAACCTTGCTACGAAGCTGGTAGATCATGTTCCTGTCCCTTTCGTCCGTTTCTGACTTGCCGTAGCCCACCTGGCCCATTGTTTTCTTCGACGTTGGGCTTCCCACGCTGTAACGCAATACTTCTGTTTTGGACGTTTACCTTAACCTGCTTCAACTACTTGATGCCTTGACCTCGGCACAGGAAATGACTCACGTCGACTCTACGGGGCTCTTAGATCAACTTTGTATTCTCGGGAAGCAATTCATCATAGAGGAACCACAACTCCTGCTCTTCATCTACTTACCCTGAAGCTGGAGGAAACATGCCCGTCACGTGACACGAAAGGGTGCCCATATTTTCAACCCACTAGCGCATAACGGGCTAGAATGGTTGCTAGGCGGAGGGAGGGGGTGGGAAGGCGGAAGTGCTTTTGGCCTCTCAATGCTGCTGGCGTCTCTTAAAAGCCCGTTGAATCGCGCAACCTCCGAGATTGTTGGAAAGTCATACACACCTCACCACCATTTCACCCACAATCCTGCCCCTGCTTCTTGTCCGGGCCATCATTCCATCCCAAATTTCAACGTAGAAACAATTTCCAAAAGTCTCGAAGCGACCATGGCCGAGAACGGCACCGCTCTTCCGTCCAGCTCGTCCGCTCGCGAGTCTTCCGCCGAGGGCAAGGCCAAGGGGAAAGCCATCGCCGAGGATGTTCCCCGCCATGACGCCGTAGAGGAGGACGACGAAGACGACGACGAAGACGACGACGACGAAGACGACGAGGCATGTTCATCCCTTCTGTCCGCGCTTGCTGTGCTATGCTAACACCCGTACCAGAACGCCGAGGGTGGTAAAAAAGCCAAGCCCCGCAGGAAGCGCACCTGCTCCGGACTTTTTTATCGATGCTGACGTGCTGCCGCAGGCGAAGAGGAAGAGGATGGCATGGAGGAGATTGATCTCAACAACATCGTCGAGGGTGGTCGCCGCACCCGTGGCGCCAACATCGACTTCGCCAAGGCTGCCGAGCAACTCCCGGCCGAGGACGAGGATGAGGAGGATGATGATGACTTTCAACCCCCTGCCGACGACACCGAGATGTCGGGCTAGGTGCTTCGCCCGCGCGAGCGACGGGCTTCCGGAGAACGGCACGACCGCAGGAGGCGTCATGGCGTGCAAAAACCGGCGATGGAAATGGACCTGCGGCCACCATGCTCCCTAGATTGGATCCATGGATAGCACGGGTAAAGGGACACACACGCCTCCTGTTTGTTGTTACATACTTTCTTTCTCTTCGCCTCCTATCTAGTCATGACGCCGAGGCGAGGAAAAAAAATCAAGGCGCTGGAAGGCACCGCTGTTTTCACGGCAGGCCGCAACGGGAATGAGTCGTCGTGAGTGTCGGTGCTGTCGTGTCCCTGATTCCGCTGGCGTCCGGTTCGTGCAGCTGCCGATGAGCAGGAGGGCGATGCCATGTTCAAGTCCAGAGAGTGCTTGCAAGCACTAGCTAGTGCATGTAGAAGAAGATGACACTCCAGCATGGCCCAGGATGGCCGACGTTTGATGTCTCGGCTATCCTGTTTGGCGCTTCGAGAGACGCAGCGTCGAACTTTGGTGCCGTAAAGGCTCATCATTGGACGCTGCCGGTACGTACTCTGTCAAATCCTGCCCATTCAGGCGGACGAGTTACATGGAATACTAGGATACCGGCGGTAGGCACCTACCAAGCCCATGTACACCTATACGTACCCTCCGGAGAATAGGTACCGGTACATCGCTTCCATTCCATCTCGATCCAGACCAGCCAACGGAAAACTAGTGCTCCATATTAATCACTGCAACTAATAATTCTTACTTACTGAGCATTATTACCCATTACCAACGAAAACCCCCTGACATCCAGCACTCATACGGTACACAGCAACACGACTGTGGCCCTTTTCCTCGGTGTAGGACAAGCACATTCGCCTTTCCCCCCCGACTCCGTCACGCTTTTCCTTGTTTCCTTCCGACGGTCCGGCTCGACTGCTTCGACGACGAAACCATGGCGCAGAGGTGCGTGAGCGCTTGCTTGGCTCGCTCGTCCCGACCGGCTTCGACCGACCGTCGTCATCGGCCGACACGACGGCGAAGCTAACGACGGTGGCAGATTCGGAGCTTCCTCCCTCCACCAGCGTGACTCTCGCAGCGCGCTGTTCGAGGGCTACACGGGCGACCCGACGACGATGCGACGGACGATGACGGCAAGCCCCAGCAGCGGCTACGGCTTCCCCGCAGCCAGATATTCGCCCGCCGTCACCAGCAACGGTGGCGGCCACCTGACCGTCGACAGGCAGTCCGCCTCGTACCGGTCGGCGACGCCCAACCGCAAGGGCCAGTACAGCGATGCGGTCCTGAACGAGCTCGAGAGCCAGAACGACTCCCAGGTCGAAGGTATCCTGGGCAAGGTCAAGACGCTCAAGGATGTACGTGCAACCCCCGTCGCCTCCCGGCTCACCCTCTTTCTTTCCATCTGGACAAGAGTCACCGGCATTCTCCTCTGCTGGCCGCGGATGACGGACCGGACGTGTGCTCATTGGCGTGTGCAGATGACCATGGCCATCGGTCACGAGATCCGCGAGTCGTCGGCGCTCGCCGACAAGATGAACGATTCGTTCGACACGACGCGCCTGCGCCTCCGCGGCACCATGAACCGCATGCTCATCATGGCGGAACGCACAGGCGTCGGCTGGAGAGTGTGGCTCACCTTTTTCGCCGCCGTGGCCATGCTATTCACCTACGTCTGGCTGTTTTAAATCGGCGCCCCCCCCCTCCCCCCCCCCGAGACGACTGTACGCTCCCACGCCGATGCTCTCCGAGCAAAACTTGTAACCTGCAGCCGCGCCGGCTCGCACGACCGTCGCATACCATTCCGTGGCCCTTTGACGACGACGACGCAGTAGGGACGGTCGGTCCGTCACGAGGGGGATGTATATGCACGCGCGAAGCCGGCTGCTCAACCACCAGCGCTGGGCCTGCGGTAGTCGGCGGATGCTGTGCACGGTGTGAGCTTCGAGAGGGTGCTAGAAAATGGCATTTCGGCGGCGTTTTGGGTCAGTTTACGCGAATTATCTCTCAACATTCTTTCTTTGGAAGGGATCAGCATGCTAGGCATGGCATGGGAATTATATGACATGTTGCACAGCAAACCGTCTGCGCGCAGGCACGTGCAAGATGACCCATGTTCGATAGGCATATATTATCAATACAGCAGCAATGTTACCGCCCGAGGATGGCGAAAGCCGCACGCCGCACTCCGTAGTCTGCTCCCTTCGTCCGCTCTCGCCTACCACGGGCGTCAGGTGTGGAGGATGGATAGAAAATCATGATGCTCGTCAATTCTCGCCTACCACGGGTGTCAAGTGTGGATGATGGATAGAAAATCATGATGCTCGTCAATTCGTTGGTGATGGAATCAGCCGTGGCGCGACCGCCCACCCGGCGCAGGACTGCTCTCCATGAAACTGCTCCCGTCCTGGGATAGGATGTTGCTCAGGTCCAGGCTCATGCGCGGCGCCGAGGAGCTCATCCTCCTGTGCCTGCCCTGCAGAGTCGGAGACTGCGGCGGCCCGAGGGGGGCCGTCCTCGGCGCGAAGCCGATGTGGTCGTCGTCCACGGCCTCGTCGTCCCGCTCCTCCTCGTCGCCGACACTCGCGACCTCGGCGCTGCTGCTGCTAAAGTCGGCCTCGGAGTCGGTGTGCTCATAACCTCCGCTCTCGGCCTCGGGGATGTCGTCGTCGAGGTCGGCGTCCATGCCGGGACCCATGGCGGCGAAGTCGTCCTCGTCGAGCATGTGGCCCTGGGATTCCTCCTCGAGCTCCTCCTCGCCGCCGTACATGTCGTCACCGTCAGGGTCGCCGCGGACGAGGGCTTCGCGAAAGGCGTCGTCGGCCATTCGCATCCGCGCAGCCATGAGGTCGTGCCGTCTCTCTTCCCGCAGCGTCTCGTCGTCCATGTCCTCGTGCTGCCCCCCGTCCTCGCTCCCCTCTGCGCCGTCGTCGTCATCATCATCATCATCATCGTCGTCGTCATCGTCATCATCGCTGCCCATGGCAAAGTGATGCTCGTCAGCATCCGGAATCTCGTCGTCCAGGTCCTGGGCGGCATCCAGCTGCACGTCGTCCATCATACTCTCCTCGGGCATTCCGGCGGCTTCGGCATCGGCCAGCTCTTGCGCCAGCTGTTCGCGGCGGAGGGCCTCTTGGTGCTCCTCTTGCTCACGCTTCTCCTCGCGCATCTGGTGCAGGGTCTTGGGTATGCCAGGCGGCTTCAGCCACCCGCTGCCAAAGTTCTGGATGTTCAACCTGCGGCGATGCATGTGCTGCTCATCGGCGGCCAGGCGGGCCAGCGTCGTCCGCTCAAGAACGTTACCGTGACCATGATGATGACCGTGACCGTGTGCACGCGAGGCCGGGCGATTCTGGGCTTGGTGATTGTTCGCGTGGTCGGTGTGGTGCGCATCGTGCAGCCATTGGGTCGGGGCAGGCGTTCTCGAGGATGTGTACCACAGCGCGTGCGACTGCGACGGATGGACGGTCATCCGTCAGCATCGAGGACGGGCAAAGGACGAGGACGGCGGGTAGGAGTGGGAGGGCCAGCTTACATTTCGCGGGGTGAAGTCTGGGAGAGTGGCAAACATGACAACAGCCGCTTTCGATGCAGCACGTCGCCGCTGCGCTGTCGAGGACAGGACGCGCAAGATATCTAGGAGTGCAGGTACGGTCACGGCCGAGATGGAGGTGGTGCGATCGTGAGGGCGTACATGTCGTGCGTGCGAGCACCAACTGCATAAAGGTAGGAGGTTTAGGTGTGGTGTGCTGCCATCTAGTAGTATTACCGGACTATGCAGTAAGTACTCCCTTCTGCAGTTCGGGACAACAATGCACCGGAAAGTACATGTACAGCACGCCGCGCAGTATCTGCAACACCTGCCTGTACAGGGGCTTCAGCACGCCAGGGTGTGCAAGGCACTAGCACCTATCAGCGGCTAGTTGTACTTATCGGCGAGACGACAGCAGGCAAGTAATTGCTTGTTATACTTGTTCAGCGCCTACTTACACCCCGTCCTACAGGGCCATGACGCTTAGCGCGCTTACCAACTGCAACCCAACTGCGCTTCAGACCAAAGGATATGGTAGGACAGAAAAGCATTCAGATTCGGATGCCGATTCAGATACCCCATTACGGTACAACTACTCGGTCCCTATTCAATACATACACATGCATGCAGGAAATGAACCGGAATACTCATTCGCGCTCAAACCTATACGAGGAGCGGACAGTTGCAGGTATACAACTGCAGACCATTCAATTCCTATTTCATGTTAAGCTGTAATACTTGGGTACTTAGTTGTAAGTAAGCAATTGCAACTAATACTTGCAAGTACGTAATACTTGGCAGCTGCACACGCGAATTGGTGCTCCGCTCCGAACCCGGGCGTAAGCACGTTGTAAACGTGCTGTACAGTAATAGTTGTACTGTACTGTAAATTTGTACGAGCATTACTCCGTAGCATTATTATTATTCCGTATTACGGAGTACTTACGCCGTACTCCGTACATGTGCACCTAATTATTTATATGTGTCGGCCCACAATCGCAATCTCGCCCGCAAAGGACAATCGTGTCATCGGAAAATATCGGAACACATGCAGTCAAACAGTACACCGTACTCCGTACAGAGACGCGCAATGATCTTTGACCACAGCAACCGGGTACGCTGACGCGCCATATCATTCGGCATTGGATGAGAACGTTTCCGTCGCATCAACACCCGTCGGGTGGTATGTCTACACGATTGGGTGCCAGCCAAGGACGCAGGATTGGGCGAGCTTCTCTGGCAATTGGCAGCGGTTTTCTGGACCAATCGTCTGCTAGCTCGAGAATGGACGTCCTCGCCGAGCGTTACTTTGCACGAGTAAGTAATAATGCTTCGTATTACGCATACTTGTACGGAGTACTGTACGGAGTACGGAGTACTGTAGACAGGTATCCACGCAGATGGACTCTTGTTGAGGGTGTGCCTCGACCAGCCAAGTACTAGGTAGGTAGCTGGCTGGCTGGCTGGCTGCTGTCCTTGCTCTCCTGGATGGTGTGCAAGACGTGCCATCCATGGTTGGCCTCGGCCCCCACGTATTTCTCGTCGGTCGTTTCTTGCACCACATCTTCCTCCCTCCTTCCGACCGACACTTGGGCCGAACCTAGTATCGTTGACGGTGCTGAGTACCAATTAATATTAGTGTCTACTGTACGGAGCACTTGCACTGATGAAAGAGCGTGTGCGTTCACACCACCACATCACCTAGTAGGTACCAACTGTACTTAGGTACTAGGTACTAGTATCTATCCGAAGCGGAGTACTTGGACGATACTCCGCCGACGGTGCCCTCGTCACCGCCTCCGACACTGCCATAAAGTATGTCGTCCGCAACTGGGTACTTCCGTCACCTACCTGGGCTCTCGCTACCACTGACCCCCCGGCACGTGCTGGCTTGTTCCCAACTCACCCACACATGCATCCTTATGACAGCGTCGTCTAATGGTGCACATGTACATGTCATGCCGTGGCTGCACCGCATGCGCATGTCGCACCAGCGCCTTGCACACGCAGCCAGTACATCCGTGAGGCCGAGGACATGTACACATCTGCCTGGCCTGTGTGCCTGTCCATGGTGGCAAGGGGAAGCAGACATGGCCGCCGACGCCTCCCCGCGCTCCGTGACGAGCCGGCACGCCTGCATGTGCGAATGCAAAAGTAAAGGTAGCTTTCGCTGTGTGGTAGGGGTTGTGGGCGACATCGGCCTCGCTGGTTGGCAGATACGCCCTACTGATTGGTGTAGCGGCCGACACCGTCCCCGTACCACGACCCTAATGACCAATGATTTCCGCCTTTTCTGCGCACTGCGACTCGCAAGTTCGACGCTCGGCATCGACAGTTGGATGCAGGTACATGTGATGATGCGAATGCGTGAGCGGCCAAAGATGAGCCTCGCCAGCTCCGTCCCCTCCCCCATGGGGGGTGTTCATTGTCTTGGCGCTAACGTGTTTGGGCAGGACTGCAAGTGTTGGCATGTTAGTTGCTGGACATATTATTACAACTACTGTACTTACATGGAGGTATTTCTTACTTACAGTACTCCGTACTCCGTACTTAGGTGTAAGTACATTAGGTGTACATGTACCGTAGGCGTGCTGGACTGTATTACAGTATTCCGTAGTGGTAGACGCAAGTTGCAGTCGCTGAACTATGCAGCAAGTGGGTGTGGAGCTCTGGTCCCGGATTCGGCCGTCGTGCCCCAGGTTTCCCTCCAGAGAGGCCTTGCAGCAACCCATTGGCGGCGGCAGGGCGGCGGCGATCATGACCGTATTGGTCAAACGGCATATCGAAGCAAGAAGACGGCTGCTCAACCTGGCACCGGATGGCGCTCATTTGCGTGCGAAAACGTTATGCGACGTGCGCTGTGGCCGACGCATATTTTTGACGCCTGCACGAGAATACTTGTGCACCGGCGTACTTGCACGAGTATACTGTAAGCTCCTAGGTATTATTAGTGAATGCATGCATGTATGCTTGCTCCGTCGGCTACTGGCATCTGCCTGGTCGGTTTCGCTTGGGACCTTGATCAATCTGCGCTCTTGCAGTTGCTGTGCTCTCGTCCGAATGTTGGCCGAGGGACCTTGACGGTGCCATCAGATCTGCTGGCCTCAGGAAAGTTGTTGGAGCCGATGCCGTGGCACGCGCTTCTCTTGCACTCACTTGCTTGCAGGAATCGTAAACGAAGTAAGCCTGCCCGTTCCTGTCGAGTGGTATTATTTAGGCACTAACACTTATCTTGCACCTAGGACGAATAGTGCCTAGTTACGGCGTTCGCCTGGTACAGCTAGGACGAGGCAAGTGTCCGTAAATGTACTCGTACGTAATACGGCTTGCCGCGAACACCGTAAGCAGTGCATGTACAGGTACCGACCAGCCGAGCCACTGGGAGCGACGCTTCCGGATTCTGGCGAGATTGGCCGGAGAACGAGCAGAGGTGGTGCATGGTGCATGGTGCATGGGCGAGGCACCATTTCCAAGGTGCTAGCCCGCAAGTGCCATCGATTCGGAAGCACGCCCGTCCGCCGCTGAAGGACACATCGGTGCATCCGCACAGCCAAGCGCATGCGTTGCATGCAGGGGCACAACTTGGCCATTTCCTAGCACCGACCCCCGATAAGGAATCGTAGAGGCACGCACCCACCTGCTGGTGCAGGTCTGTTGGATCTCTGCACCCCTGAGCAAGGATGGGCAAGAATGGTTCAAGCGTCATGTAGGCGTTCCGGCACGTGGGTCCCGAGCAGCATGCGGAGGGAGGGATCGAGGGTTGCTGCGTCGCCGAAACGAGAAGAGGCGGTTGCGTCGCTGCGGCATCGGCAGGCTGAGACAATTGGCTGCTCGCCGCTCAACCTTACCACCGCCGGCAGGGCAGGCCGTCCAGAATTCGCTCCGCGCGCCGTCGTCGTTCTCGTTCGACCTTTTTTTTTTTTTTTGGTCCGGCATGACGCTGCGATCCCGCATCGAGACGACGCCTGGCCCGTCGCCCAGAGGGGGGGGGGAGGAGAGCGTCGACGCAGACAGGACCGGACGGCCAGAAAGCGCCATCATGGCCGCGAAGGTGTCGTGTCCTCCGCCCAAGCTCTTTACCCCACCTTTGCTCGCCAAGTTGCCCAGCTTAGCACCAAGGTATTAGGCCCCTGCCGGCACCCAGAGCCGCCAGTGGGGGGGAGGGATTACCCTCTTCTGAACCGTTCTTCCTCCTCTGCCGTATGGGTCGTAGCTTGACGGCAAGCTGGCGCCGCAGTCACTTTCGGAGGGGGAGGGCGGGGAGGACGCACATGTGGGCTCGAGCAGCGATACGCTGCTCTGCTTAGCTTGGCTGCCCACCACCCAACCCAATGCCGCTGTTCAGTACGGAGTACCTTGGTATCTGTACAAGTACCTGCCAAATTTCGGGGTGCTAGTGGTAATGGTACTTGGAATCGAGTACGAGTGCAGCTAGGTTGCCTACTAAGTACGGAGCGTTTGCACTCGTACTCGGATACGCTCCATGTACACTGCTCGTACTCGTACTGCTCCTGCTGGGGTCGTCCCATCCCAAACGAAATAAAAAGTCAGTCTGCTCGCCTCCCACCCCCTCTTCCTTGGCTGGCCTTTCTCTCCTTTGGAACTACGACCATTGCTCTCTTGCACCATCATCCTGCAGTGAGCCCCCTTGAGACCCGTTGCTTCTCGAACCGAAATCAGCGGAACATTCTACTGGTACGTTGCCGGAGGCGCCTGAACGTCGCACTTCCTCCCCGTTCGTTGCACCTTTGCCCCGTCATCTTCCCTCTGCCGCGGTGCACTTGCCTCGCACATGCTTCTTCGAGAATGGTCATCCATCGCATACCGTTGCTGCTCCGCGGGCCTCGAGATGGCCGACGCAAGCAAGGGTCGCCCTGCCGCCACGTTCGGCAGTACCTTGCTCTCTCGGCGGCAAAGGCGTCGGCGAGAACGGTCGGATGAATCGGACGGCGCGATTGATGCAGTCCGGCGTCGTCACGAGGCAGGACCATGGAAGGCAGCAAAACAAGACGAAAACGAGAGCAGCAACGTCAGAGGCGAGCGGAAAAAGCATGTGCTCGATGCTCAGCGCCCCCCCGATGTCGCATCTCCGTTGCCGCAGGATTGCCATCCGAAGCCCAGCCATTGGCTGGGCGGCAGATGCAACCTGGCCTGCACCCTGCAACCTCGCATCGGCCGATGTGATAGACGCCGGCGGCGCTCTGTTCGCGAGCCGATCCGGAACATCGACCCCTCGGCCTTCTGGTGATTGATGTCGACGGCACGCATCCGCATCGACTCGGAAGAAAAAGGAGGCGCGACAAACCCAGCTGTGCTGTGGAGGCTGTCCCGAAATGACAGCTACAGTACGAAAGCCTGCGATGGAGGGGCATCGCTGGCGGCTGGCGCCGACAATCCAAATCCCAGCGTCATCAGGATTCCTTGGACGCTCACTGGAGGACAGACTTTCCCTAAACGGCCCCCACCCCCCCACTGCCTTATCTACAGGTGCAAGTGCCCACCTATAGTACCTTGTCGCAGGTACATGTACAGACAGATACTTACACCACCTATACTATACTATACGTACGGCAACCAGACAAGACCAGTGTACTTGCTGGCCAGCAGGCAGCAGCAGCAGCAGTAGCAGCAGCAGCAGCAGCAGCGGCGGAGGCGGCGGCGGCGGCGGCGGCAGCTACCCTGATTGCCAGCAATGCTCACTCCTTCCCTCCATGCTTTCACCACCGCTCTCTTATCTTCTACCTTGCCAACCAAACTTTCCGACGCCGACTGACTCGAAGCTGATATTTTCCCTATTTCTAGACAGACCAGTTACAGAGCAGCCCTTGGCGCTGCTCTCACCCCCGTCTCAATTCACTCACGCTCACGCCGCCGTCAGGCCGCCAACGGGGCCAATCACACCCGTCGTCGCCTCCCTCACCGGTACCGTCCATCGAATCCTCGCCTAGCATGGGCTTTCTCGAGGATTTCGACGACCGGCAAATCTCTTTCGAAGCTGAACAGCAAGAATATAACCCCTACGACTACCAGACCGAGAACAATGATTCTTGGGCAGGTGCCCTCCCGGTGAAGCAGGGTCTATATGACCCGGCCTACGAGAAGGATGCCTGCGGCGTCGGCTTTGCTTGGTACGTGACTGACGTCGCGCGTCGCCCCTGTCCGAAACCGAGACTTGCTCGAGACGGATTCTTCCAACTAACCGAGTCGACTCAGCCACATCAAGGGCAAGGCGAGCCACAAGATCGTGAGCGATGCTCGCAACCTCTTGTGTAACATGACCCATCGGGGAGCCGTCGGCTCCGATGCGAGAGACGGCGACGGTGCCGGCGTCATGACCTCGATCCCCCACCGGTTCTTCATCAAGAACTTTGAAAAGGAAGAGGGCATCAAGTTGCCCCCCCTCGGCCAGTACGCCGTCGGAAACTTGTTCTTCAAGCCCGACGAGGAGACGGTCGCCGAGTCCCAGAGACAGCTGGAAGATGTCGCCGAGTCCCTGGGCTTGCGAGTCTTGGGATGGCGGCGACCTCCCGTAGACTCGACCCTGCTCGGCCCTGCGGCCAAGTCCCGCGAGCCCACCATCGCTCAGCCCTTTGTCGTCCTCGCCTCGGCCTATGGCCACGGCAACGCGCCCGAGGTGACGGACCCTGCCAAGTTCGACGACAGGCTCTTCGAACGCCAGCTGTACGTCCTCCGCAAGCGTGCCACCCACACCATCGGCCTCAAGAACTGGTTCTATCTTTGCTCCCTGTCGAACAAGAACATCGTCTACAAGGGCCAGCTCGCCCCGGTCCAGGTGTACTCCTACTACCATGACCTCGTCAACGCCGACTACGAGGCTCACTTTGCCCTCGTCCACTCTCGCTTCTCCACCAACACATTCCCTTCGTGGGACCGAGCCCAACCACTCCGCTGGGCCGCCCACAACGGTGAGATCAACACGTTGCGCGGCAACAAGAACTGGATGCGCGCTCGCGAGGGCGTCATGCACTCGGACATCTTCAAGGACGAGCTCGAGCTGATGTACCCCGTCGTCGAGGATGGCGGTTCCGACTCGGCCGCCTTCGACAACGTCCTGGAGCTGCTCACCATGAACGGCGTCCTCTCGCTACCCGAGGCCGTCATGCTCATGGTGCCCGAGGCGTGGCAAGGGAACGAGGATATGGACCCCAAAAAGGCCGCCTTCTACGAGTGGGCTGCTTGCCAGATGGAGCCTTGGGATGGTCCCGCCCTCTTCACCTTCGCCGACGGCCGCTTCTGCGGTGCCAACCTGGACCGGAATGGCCTGCGGCCCTGTCGCTTCTACGTCATGGACGACGATCGCATCATCTGCGCCTCCGAGGTCGGCACCATCCCCGTCGAGCCCGAGACCGTCGTCCAGAAGGGTCGACTGCAGCCCGGTCGAATGCTGTTGGTCGACACCCAAGCCGGCCGTATCATCGATGACAAGGAGCTCAAGGAAGCCGTCTCGAGCCGTCACGATTTCCGTTCTTGGCTCGACCGCGAGCTCATCGCCCTGCCAAAAGTTCTCGATACCCTCGAGGCGTCCGCCGACCTCTCGGCGAAGCCTGACGGCACGCTCCTCCAGGAAGATCCTCTGCTGCTCTCCTTCGGCTATACCTACGAGCAGATCAGCTTGCTTCTTGCGCCCATGGCGGCCGACGAGAAGGAAGCCCTGGGCTCCATGGGCAACGATGCGCCTCTGGCGTGTCTGACGCAGTCGCCGCGCCTGCTCTACGATTACTTCCGCCAGCTCTTCGCCCAGGTCACGAACCCGCCGATTGACCCCATCCGAGAGTCCATCGTCATGTCCCTCGAGTGTTACGTCGGCCCCCAGGGCAACCTCCTGGAGATGGATTCCTCCCAGTGCGGCCGCCTCATGCTCCCCAGCCCCATCCTGTCCATCCCCGAGTTCAACGCCGTCAACAGCATGTCCTCCATCCACCCTCAGTGGAAGGTCAAAACCATCGACTTGACCTTCCCCAAGTCCAGGGGAGTCCAAGGATACTTGGACCACCTCGATGAGATTTGCAAGCAAGCCACCGCCGCCATTGAGGCGCGAGACCGCATCATTGTTCTGTCGGACCGCAAGACGTCCGCCGACCGCGTCCCCGTCTCGGCCGCGCTGGCCTCGGGCATGGTGCACCACCACCTCGTGAGCAACAAGTGGCGATCGATGGCCGCCATCGTCGTCGAGACGGCCGAAGCCCGGGAGGTCCACCACATGTGTGTGCTTCTCGGCTATGGTGCCGATGCCGTCAACCCCTACCTCGCCATGGAGTGCGTCCTCAAGCTGAACCGAGAGCGCTTGATCAAGAAGAAGCTCACCGACGACGCCTTGATTGCCAACTACAAGCACTCGTGCGACGGCGGCATCCTCAAAGTCATGAGCAAGATGGGCATCTCGACCCTTGCTTCCTACAAGGGAGCCCAGATTTTCGAGGCCCTTGGCATCGACGAGGCGGTTGTTGAGCGCTGCTTCCGGGGCACGGCCTCGCGCATTCAAGGCCTCACCTTTGACCTGATCGCCGAGGACGCTTTCCGCTTCCACGAGCGCGGCTTTCCCTCGAGATACACGGTCGGCATCAAGGGCCTTCCCGAGTCGGGCGAGTACCACTGGCGGGACGGCGGCGAGCCCCACGTGAACGACCCAACTGCCATCGCCAACATCCAGGATGCCGTCCGCACCAAGAACGACAAGTCGTACGAGGCCTACTCCAAGTCCGAGTACGAACAGATCAAGAATTGCACCCTGCGTGGCCTGTTGGACTTTCAGTTTGAGGACTGCACGCCCGTGCCAATTGATCAGGTGGAGCCTTGGACGGAGATTGTGCGACGCTTCTGCACCGGTGCCATGTCGTACGGATCCATCTCCATGGAGTCTCACTCGACGCTCGCCGTGGCCATGAACCGGCTGGGCGGCAAATCCAACACCGGCGAGGGAGGTGAGGATCCGGAGCGATCCCAGCGCTTGCCCAACGGCGACACCATGCGCTCCGCCATCAAGCAGGTCGCCTCCGGCCGTTTCGGCGTCACCTCGGCCTACCTGGCCGACTCGGATGAGCTGCAAATCAAGATGGCCCAAGGCGCCAAGCCGGGAGAGGGTGGTGAGCTCCCGGGACACAAGGTGTCCAAGTCCATCGCCCGCACGCGTCACTCCACTCCGGGCGTCGGCCTCATCTCACCCCCTCCCCATCATGACATTTACTCCATCGAAGATCTGAAGCAGCTCATCTACGATTTGAAGTGCTCCAGCCCCCGATCACGCGTCTCGGTGAAGCTTGTCTCCGAAGTCGGCGTCGGCATCGTCGCCTCCGGTGTCGCCAAGGCCAAGGCCGACCACATCCTCATATCCGGTCACGACGGTGGCACCGGCGCCTCGCGTTGGACTGGTATCAAGTATGCCGGCCTTCCTTGGGAGCTTGGTCTTGCGGAGACGCACCAGACGCTGGTTTTGAACGACCTTCGTGGCCGTGTCGTCGTCCAGACGGACGGCCAGCTCAGGACTGGCAGGGATGTCGCCATCGCTTGCCTGCTGGGAGCCGAGGAGTGGGGATTTGCCACGGCTCCTCTCATCGCCATGGGCTGCGTCTTCATGCGGAAATGCCACCTGAACACCTGCCCCGTCGGCATTGCGACGCAGGATCCCGCCCTGCGAGCCAAGTTCCAGGGTACCCCCGAGCACGTCATCAACTTCTTCTACTATGTGGCCAACGAGCTCCGTGCCATCATGGCCCAGCTCGGCTTCCGCACCATCAACGAGATGGTTGGCCATGTCGAGGTGCTCCGGGTGAGGGACGACCTGAGGACCAAGAAGACGGCCAACATCGACCTGTCGCTGCTGCTCACGCCCGCCCACAAGCTGCGTCCCGGCGTGGCCACGTTCAACGTGCGGAAGCAGGACCACAAGCTCTATGTCCGTCTCGACAACAAGCTGATTTCCGAGGCCGAATTGACGCTGGACAAGGGCCTCCCGTCAAGAATCGAGTGCGATGTGATCAATACCGATCGAGCCATGGGGACGTCACTCTCGTACCAGATTTCCAAACGATACGGCGAGGCCGGCCTCCCGCTGGACACGGTTCACGTC
Organism: Drechmeria coniospora; assembly: GCF_001625195.1. NCBI lineage: Eukaryota > Fungi > Ascomycota > Sordariomycetes > Hypocreales > Ophiocordycipitaceae > Drechmeria > Drechmeria coniospora. The sequence continues at coordinate 8,734,742 of NC_054389.1, read as the reverse complement.
AACATCAAGGGCTCCGCCGGCCAGTCCTTTGGCGCTTTCTTGGCCCCGGGTGTCACCCTGGAGCTGGAGGGTGATTGCAACGACTACGTCGGCAAAGGCCTGTCCGGTGGCCGCCTCATCGTCTACCCCCCTCGCTCCGCCGTGTTCAAGGCCGAGGAGAACATTCTGGTGGGCAACGTGTGCTTGTACGGCGCCACGACGGGAACTTGCTTCTTCCGTGGCGTGGCCGCCGAGCGATTCGCCGTCCGAAACTCGGGTGCCACGGCCGTCGTCGAGGGCGTCGGCGACCACGGCTGCGAGTACATGACGGGCGGTCGCATCGTCATTCTTGGGAATACTGGCCGCAACTTTGCGGCCGGCATGTCGGGCGGTATCGCCTACGTCCTCGACAAAAATCGCGACTTCCACGGCAAGCTCAACACCGAGATGGTGGAGGCCGGCCCCGTCGAGGACCCGGCGGAGATTGCCTACCTTCGAGGACTCATTGAGGACCACCATCACTACACCGGGTCCGAGCTGGCGGCCCGCATCCTGGTCGACTTCAACCGTGCGCTGCCTCGTTTCGTCAAGGTCCTCCCCGTCGACTACAAGCGCGTTCTGGAGGAGGAGGCCTCCAAGGCCGCGGCCGCCAAGCGCGCCGAGTACAACCTGCCTGCGGTGTCCGGTGTGAAGCACGGCAAGGACGACAAGGCAAAGGCCCCGAAGCTGCAGGATATCGAGGAAGCTGTTGGCGACAATGCCGCGGAGAAGAAGCGCGCCCTCGTCCTTGACAAGACCAAGGGCTTCATGAAGTACTCGCGGCGCTCCGAAAAGTACCGCTCGGCGTCGAGTCGAACCAAGGACTGGGCGGAGCTCAGCTCTCGCCTGGACGAGGATGAGCTCAAGTACCAGTCGGCTCGTTGCATGGACTGCGGCGTTCCTTTCTGTCAGTCGGAGACGGGCTGCCCAATCTCCAACATTATCCCTAAATGGAACGAGTTGGTATTTGCGGGCCAGTGGAAGGACGCGCTCAACCGACTCCTCATGACGAACAACTTTCCTGAGTTCACCGGCCGTGTCTGTCCCGCCCCGTGCGAGGGTGCCTGTGTGCTGGGGATCAACGAGGAGCCCGTTGGCATCAAGTCGATTGAGTGCGCAATCATCGACCGTGGCTTCGAGATGGGCTGGATGATTCCCCGGCCACCCGAGGTCCGCACGGGCAAAAAGGTCGCCATCATCGGCTCCGGGCCTGCCGGTCTGGCCTGCGCCGACCAGCTCAACCGAGCCGGCCACAGCGTGACTCTCTACGAGCGTGCCGATCGTCTTGGCGGCCTGCTGATGTACGGAATCCCCAACATGAAGCTGGACAAGCGGGTCGTCAAGCGTCGTACAGACTTCATGGCGGCGGAAGGCATCCGCTTCCACACCGGGGTGGCGATTGGGGAGGACGGTCAGCCGACGCTGAACGATCTGAGGAGCAGCAACGACGCCGTCGTCATCGCCACCGGCGCCACCGTCGCTCGTGACCTGCCCATCAAGGGCCGCGAGCTGGCTGGCATCCACTTCGCCATGGAGTTCCTGCACAAGAACACCAAGTCCTTGCTCGACTCCGAGTTGGCCGACGAGACGTACATTTCCGCCAAGGGCAAGCACGTCGTCGTCATTGGCGGTGGCGATACCGGCAACGACTGCATCGGCACCTCGGTCCGCCATGGTGCCAAGTCCGTGACCAACTTTGAGCTTCTGCCTCAGCCTCCGCCGGAGCGTGCCAACGACAACCCCTGGCCTCAGTGGCCTCGCATTTACCGGGTCGACTACGGGCATACGGAGGTTCGCCAGCACACGGGCAAGGACCCTCGCGAGTACTGCATCATGTCGGAGGAGTTTGCCGACGACGGCAGCGGCAACGTCAAGGGCATCAACACCATCCGCGTGGAGTGGACGAAGTCGCCCAGCGGAGGTTGGGACATGAAGAAGCTGGACGGCTCGCAGCAGTTCTTCCCCGCCGATCTCGTCCTCCTCGCCATGGGCTTCCTCGGCCCCGAGGCGCGCGTCCTCGGTGACGAGGTTGAAAAGGACGCTCGCAAGAACGTCAAGACGCCGCCGGGAAAGTACTGCACCAACCTGGACGGCGTCTTTGCCGCGGGCGATGCTCGTCGCGGACAGTCTCTGATTGTCTGGTAAGTCTACCTGTCACACACCTTCTCGCCGGGGTCAAAGGCCGCTAACTAACCATCCACCCAGGGGTATCAACGAAGGCCGCATGGCTGCCCGGGAGGTCGATTTGTACCTCGAGAACGGCACCAACCTGCCCGTGACGGGCGGTATCGTCAAACGCACCGGGCAAGAGATTTTGGGCCGCATCGCCGAGTCTCAGTAGGATGGCGTTGCTTGATTTGCTCTTTTTGTTCTTGATGTACTGATGGCATGCGACGGGTGCGAGAGTCGAATTATGATACCAGCAAGGCTTTGGCGGAGCTTTGGGATCGGTCGGTCTGCAAATTTCCATACCACGTTTGCTTGCTGCATGTGCGTTTTTGTTGATGGGGGATTTGACACTTGACGCGATGTTGTTCTAACGAGCATGAATGCTACGCGCAGTTTGATGGCTGATAGTCCAATACATGTGTATACTTTTGTATGATATTTCCCTACTGTACCTACGTAGCAATTCGGATCGGAGCGAGTTTGAAGGAACTCGTTGCCATCCGTTGCCGAATGGGTTGTGATTGCTCAGAGATTGATCTTCTACCTGGATGCACTCGATTGAGCCATGATGGCTACGTAGTAATATTACCAAATACCTAGCCGTTCTTATTACTTGGAAATATTACAGGTGCAGTAATTAATATTATTAGTTTCTGGCTCATGGAGTGACCTGACAATTGGCGCTCTGGGGCGTTTGTCCAGTAACGCGCTGCGCTCACTGTAACGCAGGTGGCTCGCCCCGCCCCAGGCCGCTGTAGATACGGCGGCACGTGTCAGCGTCCGCTTGTTGATAGGGTCACCGTGGACTGCTCAAGGTGGGGGCGATGTCCAGGATCGGATCTGCAGGTACTTACTTTGTACGTTCGTCATGTATCATTGCCTACTAGTTCGGACAAAATGTACTTCGTCCCGGCCGACGAAAGTACAGTGCTGTATCGGCAACTTCACCTCGCATGTTCGACCATCGAAACCGCGCGAGGTCCTGCAGCGGAGGCGGGTTCGGATTTCATCCCTGTCCTTGCATTGCCAGCCATCCCCTCTTCTCCCTCGTCACTGCATCCTGAATCTAGCGCGAGAGGTTGCAGAATCCGTTCCCCTTTCCACGTTCGACATTTCCCCTCCGAAGGCTCCGAGAGGCGGTCACGATAAGGACCTGCGCACACCGACGACGAGATGCGCTTCGGCCGAACGCTCCGGGCGGCCGTCTACGAACCATGGAAAGACAATTACATCGACTACGCCAAGCTCAAGGGCCTGCTGCACGAGGACAATGTCGACGACGAGGGTGTCGTGCCGTGGACGGAGGAGGACGAGAACCGGTTTTGCGACGAAATCTTCAACGTGCAGCTCGAGAAGGTCGCCCAATTCCAGCAGGAGCGTGTTGACGCCCTCAAGGTGCGCGCCGACGCGGCGTTCGAAAAGCTCAGGGAGCTCACGCCAGCCGTCGGCGAGGGCCACGGCGTTGGTCCCGACGCGTCGACGGCAAACGAGATTCAGGCGCCGGGCCTCCGGGAATTGGAACGATCGCTCGACGAAATCACCAACGAGGTGAAGGAGCTGAAGAAGTACAGCAACATCAACTACACGGGGTTCCTCAAGATGGTCAAGAAACACGATCGAAAGAGGGGCGATCGCTACAAGATCAGGCCCATGATGCAGCTGAGCCTAGCGCAGCGACCGTTCAACTCGGAGCAGGGATACTCGCCGCTGCTCAACAAGCTATCCATCATGTACTTTGCCATCAGGCAGCAGCTCGAGGGCGGGGAGCAACCGGCGCTCGACCTCGAGAGCCAGGGAGAGATGCACAACGGCGAGAAGTACACAGCTCACAAGTGTAAGCGCGACCCGTCTGCCGACTGCGTCGGCACCATTCATTCATTCAACTCGCTCACTGACAATGTCCGCCAGACTGGGTGCACCTCGACAACCTGCTCGAAGTCAAGACGCTCATCCTCCGCCGGCTCCCGACGCTCGTGTACAGCGAAAAGACGGCAAAGGAACTGGACGGCAACGACTCACCGGCCATCACGTCCCTCTACTTCGACAACGCCAAGTTCGATCTCTACTCGGAAAAGCTTGACCGGCAGTCCGAGGCCTCGTCGCTGCGACTGCGCTGGTATGGCCAGCTGAGCGGCCGGCCGGAAATATTCGTCGAGCAGAAGACGACGGACGCCAAGGGAAACAGCCAAGAGCACAGGTTCACCATCAAGGACAAGTGGGTTGGGCCGTTCTTGGAAGGCGAGTACGCGATGGAAAAGAGTGTGCAGAAGATGGAGAGGCAGGGCGTGCCGGCTGTGCAGGTCGAGAACTACAAGGCGACGGTGGCCAAGATTAAGACTTTCCTGCGGCAAAGGAAGCTGTCGCCGGTGCTGCGGGCAAACTACCGGCGGACGGCGTTTCAGAAGCCGGCGGATGACCGGGTCCGAATCTCCATCGACACGGACCTCGCGCTCATCCGCGAAGACACCATCGACGACGAGCGGCCGTGCCGCGATCCAGGCGACTGGCACCGGGCCGAGATTGACGGCTCCAACATGACGTATCCTTTCAAGAACATCAACCAGAGCGAGGTGTCCAAGTTTCCGTACGCCGTGCTCGAGATCAAGCTCAAGGAGGAGGTCGACCGCAAGCGCCCGTCGTGGGTGGAGGACCTGATGGCCTCGCACCTCGTGCACCCGACACCTAGGTTCTCCAAGTTCGTGCACGGCGTGGCCTCTCTGTTCGAGGACCACGTGAACAACCTGCCGTTCTGGCTGAGCGATCTCGAGATGGACATTCGCAAGGACCCGCTGAAGGCGTTTGAGGAGGAGGAGCAGCGTCGGGCGCAGCGGGCCGACGACGCCATGGCCGTCGGCAGTCTCATGGGCACGTTGCCGAGCTCGTACAAGATGGCGAAAAGCTCACCCGTCGACATGTCGACGCTGGCGGAGCGGATGGCGGCGGAGCCCAGGTCACCGACGTTGCCGTCTGCCGACAGGAGGGGCACGCTCGCCAACGGCGAGGAGCTGGGCGAGCCGAGCGGGACGCAGGAGCAGGAGCAGGAGCAGGAGCAGGGGTCGCAGCTTAGCAGGGGATACGGCGCGCTGTCGTCCATGCTGCCCGGCTTGTCTCTCTCCAAGTATGCGTCCGCCAGCCGGGCCCGGGCAAAGACCAAGCGGTCGCAGAGCGCTTCGCTCCCGGCCGGTGTCGTGGAGCCGACGCAGTGGATCAAGAACATGGGCGAGCTCAAGGTCGAGCCCAAGGTGTGGCTGGCGAACGAGCGGACGTTTCTCAAGTGGCAGCACATCTGCATCCTCCAGGGGGGGCTGGCCGTCGGCCTGTACTCGGCAGCGGGCGAGAACGGGTTGGCCGAGGTCATGGGGGTCACGTACGTCGCCATCGCCGCCTTCGCCGGCCTGTGGGGATACTGGATGCTCCGGGCCCGGAGAAGCATGATACTGGAGCGCAGCGGCAAGGATTTCGACAACATGTTTGGGCCCATCGTCATCAGCGTCGCTCTGATGGCCGCTCTCGTCGTCAACTTTGTATTCTCGGTGAGCAGGACAGATCCCTTACCACCTCCCCCGCTGATCGATCGCTCACCTTGCTTCCTCACAGTACCGCAAGCACACGGCCGTTGCGGACATGGGTAGCGCGGGCGAGGAGGATGTGGCATCAGCGGAGCTATGAGGCGGCCGGTTGTGTATGATGATGGCGAAGTCGCGGTGCAGTGTCGCGATGAGAGCGTTGCGAGATGGAACAGCAAGCATCATGGAGCGTGGAGTTGGGGCACGGCATTGGCCTCGGGAGGTTTGGATTGGATCGCCGATGGGGTCGCAGGAGGGGGAGATTCTCATCATGGCATGCCGCTGCGAACATGAGCCAATGAACATTATGGCAGATCTTGGGGGGGAGGGGGTCCGTCCTTGTTGGCCGCACTTGTGCGTTTGCTGTTGCCCGTGCGGCTTCTTTTCCATCTTGGTCTTGCGGAACAAAGACTGAAATAGCTGAATAGTGCTGCTGAACTGCCGTCGAGCTGGTATCAACTGCCATCAAGCTGCCACGGAAAGGCTGTCGAGCTGCTATCGAACCGCTGTCGCACAGGCGGCTTGTTGGGGGAGGGGGAGGGGGAGGGGAGGGGGGGCGAGGGCAGTGGAGATCCATTCCAGTTTGAAGCCGAGTGCTCGAGGCGATTCAACAGTTCGGTTGGAGCATTGAACAGGGAAGGAGTGCTGGCACGGCGGTTGATACGACGGTTGTACGACGGTTGAAAGGACGTAGAGGTTGGGTGCTGAAAGCGAACGGATGTTGTGAAACGGATTTGTTCAACAATTGCACAGCATCGGGCGAGCCGGGCGTGTGACGGTAAAGATAAAAACAATGTCTAGACCACCGATGACTGCCAGCACTTGAGCAATCGCCTCGTCGTAGCCGCAGACGGTTTAGATCGGTCACGTCGTCCGTACTGAATACGTATACCGGTGTGGCACCAAGTGACAGACGCCTACTGGTATTACTGAATTAAACTGTCGACAGGTACGAATCGGAGCGTTGCAACCGCGTCAACATTCTACTGTTTTGTTAGGTACTAATCGTGCCACGCCCCACTTTTCTGGCCCTCGGATTCCTCGCACCACCAAAGGTGGTGCTCACCACCGTAGCGCATACATCACCGTAACGCACACTTTTTTATTCAATTATCTTCAATTACGAATATCTTTACAACTACAATAGCTATAAATTCCAAATCTATTGAATCACGTACCCAAGCAGCTATAGATTATATAGCTAAGTTTCCTGATGCTAAAGTTACCTCAGTTGCCCGAGAATTCAATATCTCTCGCTATCGCCTCCAACGACGGATTTCAGGTATTGGTCCTAAGACCAGTAAACAAGGCCACAATACCAAGTTATCTCGGCCAGAAGAAAAGGCATTATGTCGATATATCGATAGGCTTAACTCTACCAACTTTGCAGTACGACCAGAGTTTATTACGGATGCTGCAAATTACATACTTTAAGAGAGGTTATCCTCAACTTCATTAGCCCCTGCCCTAACTGTCGGAAAGAACTGGACTACTCGGTTTATTTAACGGCATGCATATATAAAGCAACGCCAGAAGAAGCTTAATTCGAATCGCTAAGCCTCTAAGGATGTAGAGAGAGTTATAGCCTACTTTCAACAGCTACAAAAGGTAATTAAAGAAGAAGGTATCCCTCCTGCTGATATCTGGAATATAGATAAAACAGGCTTCCGAATTGGGGTTAGCAAAGACCAGTTTATTGTAACGAAAAGAAAGAGGGCTTATTTCTTTAGTATGCCTGAAAATAGGGAGTTAGCAATAGCAATTGAGGCTATCTCTGCTAATGGACGATATATACCTGCCTTCCTTATACTAACTGGCCAGCTTTATATGTTACAGTGGTATAGCGTACGAGAGCTTTATGATAATACAGCTATTGCTTTATCAGCTAGCGGCTATTCAAATGACCAATTAAGCCTCCAGTGGATTCAACACTTCGATCGTTATGCATCTGCAACTAGTAGCAAACGCCTACTAATCTTAGACGGCCACGGATCGCATCATACAATTGAATTTATTTCCTTTTGCGAAGAAAGGAACATTATCCCTTTTGCAATACCACTACATCTTACGCATATTTTGCAACCGCTTAATGTAGCTGTTTTCCAGCCATTAAAGCACTACTACGCAAAGGCTCTTGACTTTGCAGTCCGTGATGGCCTTACTAATATTACAAAGCTGGATTTCCTCTCAATAATCCAAGGGGTTCGAAAACAAGCCTTTAAACGCACTACAATACTATCAGCATTCAAAAGGACTGGTATCTCTCCATTGAACCCTCAATTGGTTATTCAGGCAATCCAATTAAGGGTACCAAAGACTCCTTCCCCTGACCCTGTTATACCTAGTTCCTCGAACTTTTCAACACCAGTAACGCTACGGTAAGTTATTAAGGTTACTGACCGGATTGAGGAGGCAATGAATAATAAAAATAAGGTCCTTGATGATACCTTTAACTATAACCTTGGTCGTTTAATTCGAGGATCCTTGACTATAGCTATAGAGCTAATCCAACTAAAGAGGGACCTCTCACGAACAAAGAAGGCAGAAAGAGCTCAACAATTACGTCGGGCCTTAAAGAATAAGGTCCTTAAGTCTGGCGGTATCCTTATAGTTAAAGATGGTCGTCAAATGGTAGAGTTAAAGGCATCTAACGATCTTGCTCGAGCGCGCAAGCTAATTGAGGTCGCGGAACGAAAAGCACATAATACAGCAAAAAGGGTATTTTTTGAAGCTGCAAAGAAGGTACGAAAATGGCGGAATGAAGGAGTATTAGATTATCTTCAGATCTGCGATAAAAGTGGCGGTCTTTGTAGTGTAAAACGCGGTTGAATTTGAATCTATCATCAAAGTGTGCGTTACGGTGATGTATGCGCTACGGTGGTGAGCACCACCTTTGGTGGTGCGAGGAATCCGAGGGCCAGAAAAGTGGGGCGTGGCACGATTAGTACCTGCTTGGGACCGCGCCAATACCGGCCAATACCAGTGCCAACATCGGTACCGTATTCCTCCGTACGTACCTACCAAGTCGTTGCTACTTACTGTTGGGAGTACGGAGTACCACCCTACATAATTACTACCTAGGTATCGACCTGAATTACCTCGGAATTTACCTACCTTGCCGCTCAGTAGGTACCTAACCTGCCTATTTATCGATTTTCCTTCTTCGCTGCTACTCCGTTCGTGGTAGTACTTTCCATTATACCCAATACGCTTGGGAAGGTGTGCCCCTTGCCTGTCTGCGCTGCCTGCCCCTTGGTTGCTCACACACCGCTACGCTGGGTGGTGGTGGTGGTGGTGGTGGTGGGCGGCGCCTATTCATCCGACGCCGTTGATTGATCATTATTCACACCTTTGTTCGTTGGTTCATTCAACTCATTTTCTTCATTCGGTTCGCTCGCTCGTTCATTCAGTGGTTCAATCAACCGCCCTTCCTGACGGAAGCAACAGTGCCCTGGAGCACGGCAAGGCGTCAAGACACAGAAGCGCCAGTCGCGTTAGGGTTCAGTCGCTGGACGAGCCAGCGGCCTGTTCCCGTGAACTGACGACGGCGGAGGATGGAAACTTGCCCCTTCGAGGTTTGTTAGCTGCCACCGAAACTAGGCATGGATGAGGACGACGGGAAGAGGAAGAAGGTGAGCTTCTTGGGAAGCTTGCTGCGGAGTGGCACTCTGGCGATTCAAGGAACAAAGGTGGGATATATTCCTCCCCTGTGGACGTCAAGGGTGGTGTGGCTTCTTGATTGGTGATGCGGATTTCTTTTCATCATCAAATCTCTAGTAGTCCATTGCTCATGCCATCCGCATTTTCTCCGTGCTGACGCCTCACAGGGTAAACAGATTGGGGGCAAGTCTGATGGCCGCGAGCGCCATGGCAGGCCGACGCGCAGGACGCGTGCCGAGCTTGCGCAGGCCCAGGAGCAACGACGGGCACGGCAGCGGTCGAGGCGCTTGAAGACGGAGAAGGGATCGGAGCTCGTGCCGGACCCGTTCTTGCGAGAGGCAATGAGCCGGAGCCGGAGCCGGAGCCGCAAGGACAAGAGCAGGGACCAGGACGAGGACGGCGACAGGGGTAGGGAAGCGGCAAACGGCCCTCGCGCTGGCGGCAGCGACAGCAGCCGGCGACTTGAGTCTTACCATCCTCACCCCACGCAGTGGCCGCCCAGGGGCTTCGGCAGCGATGATCAGCTTTCGCGAGAGCAGGCCATCATGTTTGTCGGTCAAGGGGCACCGGTTCACCTGGGACACAAGAGGGCGATCCCTCACGCGTCGGATGAGCATTACGCCCTGTACGCGACGACGTCGACCTTGAGCGCCCCTACTAACGGGAGCTCGAACTGGAACGGGAACGGGAACGGGCGTGACGGCGGCAACGACAGCCGTACCATGGCCCCCATGACGCTGCGAATCCTAGGCCACAATGGGGGCGAACTCTTCCCCTGGCAGACGCTCGAACAACCGAGCTGCGCGTTCCTTTATGGCCAACGACCAGGAACCATCACCCTCAACCAGTGGGTGACGATGGCGAGCGCGATGCCCTTGAGCCTTGCTCTGCGGGACTCGGCCGTAGAGCCGCGGCCGATGGAACTCGGCCAGATCTTTGCGAGGCTGCGAGAGCTGCAGGTCAACGGTCTCGAGGACGACGATGTCGACCTCCTCTACCGCAACCTCTACCGACGCATGCTCCGCGACCCCGACCGCCGACTCCGTCCGCACAGGACCCTCGACCGGCAGATCACCGACCTCATCCTCGTGCTTTCGCGGCCCGACTGGATCGACTTTACGCAGCCGAGGAACCAGGTGGCGACCCGCTTCATCCTCGACCGGCGCGAGTCCAACGCTGATCGCTTCCGCCTCTTCTTTCATCAACTACTGCTGAGCATGGAGTTGCAGCTGCGCATCCACTCACCCCAGCACGGAGACGAGGCCAAGGAGAAGCTGCTGCGCCAGTTGCCGCCCACCATTCTCTGGAGCATGGCCCTCGCGAGCCGCTGGAGGGAGAACGTGCGAATTGACGAATACGGCGACGAGCCGGACAAAGGTGAGTAAGGAATGAGCCCGCCCCCTCGACCTCAAGTCCATCGTTTCATTACCCTGCTCCGAGCTGGCTGAATTGTCGACTGACTGATGTTGACCTTTGCGTGCAGTGAAGCTGCGGTACAAAGCCAGGAAGCGTCAGGTCAAGGCTATCAAGCGCTTCGCCAGGGTCATGAAGTGGCCCAATCTGGCCGAGACGCTGGAGAAGGTTGACGAGAAGGACGGAAACGGCTGTTTGGACGCCATCAGCTCGGATACCTTTGCATTTTTCAGCGGGTTTGTGCTGCCGGGCGTACGTGGGAACCCCCCCCCCCGCGCCTCCCTTCCTTTCGTTCTTGCTGCTGCTCTCGCGCTCCGATGACGATGGTTCCATCTCTAGTTGACTTTTGCTAATGTCGCAGCCATCGTTTCCTTTCCTCGTCATGAATGCTCTCATCGACCTGGACCCGGATCCGGCGACGGATAACCTCGCCTTGCTCTCCCACACCAACCCCCACTGCGGCTTTCAGTATCGTAATAGCCATACGTACTGGTCGGCAAGCTGCATCGTCGGCAAGGTGCTCGCGCCGACCTGCCGCAGCGTCGCCGGCTGGATCGGGCCCGGTCGTCCCACGACCGACCTTGGCCGCTCCGAGATGGCCCGTATCCGGAGCCGGCCGGTACGGCAGCAGCCGCGGCTGCGACCAGAAGACGTGGAGAACATGGAGGAGAGGTCCGACCCCCTAGGTCCCGCCGCGGAGTCGCAACTCTACCCCGTTGCCGACTACGAGCTCGTGCGACCGCAGACGGACTCGGGCTTCGTCATTGACACGCTGCGGATCGAGCGCCTCATCTTTGCGCCCGTACTGCCGGCACCGGCACCAATGCCGACCGAGGCCGATGCTCGTCGTGGGCCCGGCTTGTTCGACGCGTCGGTCCAGTTCGCCATCGACGGGCTCTCGTGGCCGCTGCGGCTCATGTACGACGTCTCTTTCATCTCCTCCCGGTCGTGCTCGGGCGGACCCCATCCATTGTTCTTCGACTATGTGTTCGAAACGGTCAGCGTCAACGATGTGGTGCACGTACGCGACTGGGGAAGGCGCCGACACGGCACCTCGTCGCAGACGACCTGCACGACGCCTCGGCCCTGTCCCACCTCGCCGAGTGCCGAGGGACACCGATGCGGTGGGGGCGAAGACGAATATGACGACGACGACGATGAGAAAGTGCTCGTCATCGAAGCCTTTGGCGTGCGTGACAACGAAGTGCTCGCTAGAGCGTGGTGCTCGCATTGGGGGCTAAGTGCCGTGGTGGCCGACATTGGGCAGACATGGTATGTCGTCCCCTCGCTACCATTCCCTTGCCCTGCCTTGCCTGTCCTTACCTTCCCTTGCCTTACCTTCCCTTCCTTTGTTGTTTATGACTTTTGTCGCCGTGTTGAAATTGGAGCTGACGCTGCTGGATAGCATGGCATGCGCCATACGAGAGGCGTACGCTGCGACACTGACAGTAATTATCCTTGTCGACGACAGGCTCGTCGAGAAGGACGAGGCCGACGATTGACGAATATTACCAGTGGGACTGTTATAAACAGGCGTTGGGTGGGTGCTCGGGCATCTATATTTTTTTTGGTGGTTGTTTCTAATGTGTCGATGGGTTACAGGGTAGGGCCCCAGAAGTGAGGGGGCGAGGGTTCGTCGAATTGGATGCAATGCAAATAGTACATTACAAGTCTCTCTCTAATGGTTCTTGTGCCAGCTGGTGCCCTTAACGTGGATGGAATTGGCCGTAATTATTTTCCTCAACGTGTTATTTATGTTGTTTCTTGCTATCAGAGGTGCGGGAGGTCGCTGTCGTTGGGTGACAGTAGATAATCAGCCGGCTGATGTCAGCGCACGCCCACCACAGGCACACGCGACCCGTGGTGTTCGGAGTGCTGGTACGGTCGCTGTCGGTACAGGAGGAATTACGTCGAGTTCGACTCGAAAGATTAATACCAAGTACCAGCCTCATCTCCGGCTCGGCCGGCGAGGGTGTAATAAAGTCTACCTTGCACCGACGGTTACAGACACGCAGCCACAGTGACCGTGTGCTGACCTGGTTAGTACTCGGCAGGAGGAAGCACTTGAAGAGCACCAACCCAATGTACGCACAAGTCATCAGTCTATTAATAATTAACCCTGCGCTGTGATGAATTTAAAACAAGGTATTGCAGTGGACTGATTACATCAGGCTCGAAGGCATATCGAGATCGAGACAATTTGAAGTTTAGCGATTCGCATGTCACCTCACTAAATGGATGGTTGCCAAGCAATGGACGGACAGCACAAGTAGCTTGTACGAGATGATAGCGAAAATTGCCTCAACCAACAAAATGGCGCATGTCCATCATCTGTAGACAGGAGAATCCCAAGATATATATCATGTACTTGTAATGGTAGGGACGGAGTTGATGCCATTTGCAATGTATGTAATTATGGTTGCATGCACATGTAGGGGTACTCTGTAATAGTTAAATGGTACTTTAGGGAGCACGGAGTAATACCTGTGTTAAGGCATGGGAATAGGGTCTCGTCTCGCCCACAAATACCCCCATGATGACAGCACCAGCGGACCGGGCGGTGCCCAATGACCCAATCCGTCCCTCCTCCTATGTTGTGCCGCCGCCACCCCGCTACCGCCCCGGCAGAGGGCCCATAACGCGAACCTAAGTAAGTCTGTTCTAACTGTTGATACAGAGTACCAGAAGTATCTACGGATAGGTACTGTTACCTAGCCATGGAACTATGGAACTAGTAGAACAGCTTGCTTCTAAGTAGGTACTATACTAACTAATTATAGTGAGCTGCGCCAAGGACGGCGCACTTGACCGCCTGGACGTCTTGCGTCATCGAGTCGAGCCAAAAATCACCAAGCCCAACCAGGTCATAGAGCGAATAGAGTTATCCCATCTGCCTCACCTCCTCCCCCGTTCCCTCATTCTACCTCTCTCGTCTCTACCTCTCTCGTCTCTACCTCTCTCGTCTCTACCTCTCTCGTCTCTGCTTCTCTCGTCTCTTCCTCTCTCGTCTCTTCCTCTCGCCACAATACCTGCCGTCTCTCAATTCGTCCCGTTCCGTCCCCTCCCCTCCCCTCCCCTCTCAACCCACACCGCGCTGTCCGTGTCGGCTGGGTGGTGGACGATTTGCGACTTCGCTGCTGCTTCCATCCCGCTGCTGCTCTGCTCCATGGCGAGTCTCCACTCAAGGACCGCCTCCGATGGGCTCCCGCCCGTGAGAGGGCCGACCAATACGTTGGTACGTAACGAAACACAATTCCGTTTCCGCCTGCCGGCCTCCGCCTGTCGGCCTCCGCATGCTCGTGACTCTTTTCGACGAGCGGCAATTGTACGAGTCCAGCTCACGCATGTGCACTTTTGGACGTGCAGGAAGGCAGTGTCGGTCTGTATGCAGTAGTGCTGGCAGCAGACCAACGTTCCGCAACCGTTGCTGCGGCCAAACACAACGCCGGCAGCACACCCACGCCTTCAGCTGATGAACTGCCTGCCTAACGTGTGCCATGCCTGATCGTAGGACTACTACATTGGCGTCGACGTCGGCACAGGCTCTGCCCGAGCCTGCATCATCGACCAGACGGGCGACATCAAGGCGCTGGCGGCCGAGGATATCAAGCTCTGGCAGCCGCAAACTGGCTACTATGTACGTTGTCGAGCAGCACCCGCTCCCCCCCCCCCCACTCCCCCTCCCCAATCTCGCTGAGACATATCTCATCGAGGCCACGTGCAGGAGCAATCGACAACGGACATCTGGCAGCGCATCTGCGAGTGTGTCCGCCGCGTCGTCGGCGAGTCCAACATTGACCCCTCCCGCATCAAGGGCATCGGCTTCGACGCGACCTGCTCCCTGGCCGTCTTTGCCGACGACGCCGACGAACCCGTTTCCGTCACCGGACCCGATTTCGTCAACGATGGCAACGACCGCAACGTCATCCTCTGGCTCGATCACCGTCCCGTTGCCGAGACGGACAAGATCAACAGCACCAACCACAAGCTCCTCCGCTACGTCGGCGGCAAGATGAGCATCGAGATGGAGATTCCCAAGATCCTCTGGCTCAAAAACAACATGCCGCCCGCCCTCTTCAACCGCTGCAAGTTTTACGATCTCGCCGACGCCCTCACCCACCTAGCGACGGGCAACGAAGCGCGGAGCTGCTGCAGCACCATCTGCAAGCAGGGCTACGTCCCCGTCGGCGTCGATGGCAGCCAGAAGGGGTGGCAGCCCGACTTCTTCGACGCCATCGGCCTCGGTGACTTGGCCGACGATGATTTTAAAAAGATGGGCGGCATCCACGGCCTCGTACGTCGCTCCCCTCCCCTTCCTGTCTCCCTCGTGCCGCCTCATCGACCCGACCGACGCGGCAAAGGTCGATCCGCCCGCACGACCGCCCCGCTGACCGAGCGGCAGAACGGTTCGTACTATAGCGCCGGCGAGTGCGTCGGCACCCTCAGCCGACAGGCCGCCTACCAGCTCGGCCTCCCCGTCGGCGTCGCCGTCGGGAGCGGTGTCATCGACGCCTACGCCGGCTGGATCGGCACCGTCGGTGCCAAGGTCGACCTCGGTTCCGACGAGCTCAACGCCAACGTCCCCCACAACGACCTGTCCCAGGCATTCACTCGACTCGCCGCCGTCGCGGGCACGTCGACCTGCCATCTGGCCATGTCCAAGCACCCCGTCTTCGTCCCCGGCGTATGGGGCCCCTACCGCGACGTCCTGCTGCCGGATTACTGGCTCGCCGAGGGCGGACAATCCGCCACCGGCGAGCTGCTTCGCCACGTCCTCGACATCCATCCGGCCTACCATGAGACCTGCGCCCTCGCCAAGGCCGAGGACAAGCACATGTACGACTTCCTCAACGCCCACCTCGCATCCATGGTCGAGAAGCAGAACGCGCCCGCCATTCCCTACCTTGCCCGTCACCTCTTCTTCTACGGCGACCTCTGGGGCAACCGGTCGCCCGTGGCCGACGCGAACATGAAGGGATCCATGGTCGGCATCGACAGCGACAAGAGCACCGACAACATGGCGCTGTGGTACTACGCCACCATGGAGTTTATCGCCATGCAGACGCGTCAGATCGTCGAGTCGATGAACAAGGCCGGCCACGAGATCTCCTCCATTTTCATGTCCGGCTCCCAGTGCCAGAACCCCGTGCTCATGAGCCTCATCGCCACCACCTGCCGCATGCCCGTCCTGATCCCGCGCTATGTCCACGCTGCCGTCGTCCACGGCGCCGCCATGCTGGGCGCCAAGGCCGCCTCGAGCCAGCGTCGAGACGACGGCGCCTTCGACGAGGCCGAGACGCTGTGGAGCATCATGGATCGCATGAGCAAGCGCGGCAGGCTCGTCGAGCCCAATGCCGACGCCGGCGAGAAGGCTCTGCTTGACGCCAAGTACGAAATCTTCCTCGACATGTGCCAGTCACAGCAGAGGTACCGCAGGAGGGTTGATGAGGCCGTCGAGAAGTGGGCGGCCGAGTTTGGCGGTGATAAATAATGAACGAAAGGAAATCAAGCAAAACCATGAATGATTAGAGGAACGAATTCATGCATCCGTTCAACACCATCCTCCCTCCCTGTACACGATGTATATCCTGCTCGGACCAATGGAAACTCTGCATGACGAGGAGAGCACTATTGGTTGATGAGTGAAAGTTGCTCCATGCCACGGCCACGCCTTCGTCTTGCGCATGGAGTGGTACCCTGTGCACCTTTTGAGCAGTTTGAGTGTTGACTACGGCCTTTGCGTGTACACGAGATGAGGTGACATTTTATGGACAGTGTATTGTTGAGATTTCCCGATGGAGGAGAAAGAGCCCACTATAATGCGGCCGATTCTATTTTATGTACGAATTCTATTACCCCTGTGCCTTTCCGGAAACGCATTCATCGTTGGCCAAGTTCGAGGCTCGAGACGGTTCGTGGATGGAGATGGTCCCGAGCTTGCCAGCTAGACCAAGCACACGCTGAACATCCACGCACCTACACTTTTTGTTTCTGCCTCTTTCATCATTCTCCCATCATCCATGCCCCCCCTCCAAAAAAAAAAATCTAGCCAAGGGTTGTGTGCATTCTTGAAAATGCTCCATGTTTTGACATCAAGGACGCTTGATTATGGCCGTGTTGTGATGTGACGTTGGGAGGCTTTGTTTGTCTGCGCAGCCTCGCGGACCGCTCATTGGCCAGAGCTCCAAGCCTGCACCAGCCTTGTCGCTCTAAAATTCTTGGGCAAGACGCGTGATGTCGTTAACTATTCGACCTGCGCTTCCATTTCACCTACCCTTCTCTCCCAATTCCTCGCCTTTGTACCACGCACAACAACCTTGAAGCGCGCGCGAGCATTCGCTCCTTTCCCTCGTTCGCTCGCCAGCCTTGTCCCCACGCCTCGACCGAAGCTTTCTGTCGTGCCATCGACCCTGGGAACTCGGAACGCTCGCCATGTCGCTCTTTGGGTCGACGGCTACCGGCGGCGGCGGTCTGTTTGGACAGTCGCAGAACCAACCGCAGGCCCAGCAGAGCACAGGAGGAGGCTTGTTTGGACAGCCGCAGCAGAGCAGGCCTGCGGCTGGCGGACTGTTTGGTGGATTGTCGACGACAACGCAGCAACCGCAAACTCAACAGCAGACGTCCAGCGGTGGACTGTTTGGCCAGCCACAAATTCAGCAGCAGCAGACGATGACGGCTTCATCTGGCGGAGGTCTGTTTGGGCAGTCGACGGCACAGAATCAGCAGCAGCCAGCCGCCGCTGCCGGAGGCAGCCTCTTTGGCCAGGCGACGACCCAGAACCAACAGCAGCCCTCGCTCTTCGGCGCCTCGACGGCGAAGCCTTCCATTTTTGGCGCGACGACGACGAGCATGAATGCTCAACCGCAGCAGGGTGGCACTGCGTTCGGGGGCAGCATGCTGGGTGGGAGTCTGCTCGCCAACCCAGCCCAAAATGCTCCCCCCCCGCAACAACAGCCGCAGCAACAGCAGACCCAACAACCGGCCGGTGCCTATTTCGACAGCCTTTTCGCCAAGTCGCAAAAGGACACTGGCGGCAAGGCGGCGATGGAAGACCTCCCCAGCCTCGAGCTCGGCCTCGGCGATCTTCGTCACCGGCTGAGAAAGCTTCAGTCGAAACCGAGCGAGAAGCTCATGGATGGCAAGGCCCACTACCTCCTGGCCGCTTCGGGCGTCGATCCCAGTGCGGCCGCCAAGGATCTCGGCTTGCTGGAGGTGCAAGGAGGACGGGCCGAGCGAGCTCACGGATCTGCGCCAACCGAGATCGACGTCGAGACCTATCTTTCGAACCTGCAAACCAAGACGACATTGAGCATGATCGCCGACGGCCTCGAGCGCTCGGTGCGAGACTTTGACAACTTTCTCGACGACAACGTGGCCATGGAATGGGACGCCCAACGGAAGCGCATCTATCAACACTTTGGCATCAAGCCCCGGGAAGACCTCGCGACGACGAGCAAGGAGTCGCACCCGGGCTTCGGCCGATCGCGCCGGAGCAAGGTCCAGGCGGGTGCGGCCTCGCGCGCCGGCCGCAACAGCATCTTGGGCAACTCGATGATGCAGCGCTCCGTCATCGGCAACCCGAGCCGCATCGGCGCCCACCAACCAGGCTTTTCCGACGTCGACCTCTCCTCCGACACCCTTGGCGCCCTCAAGACCCGTGGCGGGACCGAGGATCGTGCCGTCCGCGAGAGGCAGGCGAAGCTGGCGGAGAAGGTTCGCAACCTCAACGCTGCACGCCTCATGAAGCGACCCTATCCCCTCTTCGCCGAGCTCGGAGAGGTCGAGCAAAAATCGAACGAGCCCCACGCGCCCCACGTCCTCGAGGCGTACCGAGCCATGATCGAAATCGTCGGCGAGGACGCCGAGGCCGAGACGTCGCTCAACGAGGCGACGGCCCGGGAGCGTCAGTTCGCGCACATGTACCTGGACGAGAACCCCAACTCGGCTCAGTCGGTCTCGATGAGGAAGCGCATCCTCCAAGGCTCCAACCGCTTCCTCGAAAGGCAGTTCCTGCGCGAGGTCGAGTCCCTCATAGCCAAGCACCCGCACGAAGCCAAGCTCGGCGGCCTGCCCGACATCACGAGCAAGGTCAAGGCCTACATCCGCCTGCGGTCGGCCCGGAAGGACCTCGTGCCCGACAACACGGACCTCCAGCAGATCCAGGGCGAGTACGTCTGGGCCGTCGTCTTTTACCTCCTGCGCTCGGGCCACGTCAACGAGGCGGCCCAGTACGTCAACGACAACAGCAACCAGTTCAGGGGCATCGACCGCACCTTTGCCACCTACCTCAACAACTACGCCGCGAGCGAGGACCGGCGGATCACGAACCGCAAGCTGCTCGATCGCTGCACGAACGAGTACGTCCAGCGATCGCGCAACGCGCCCGACAACTCCATCGACCCCTTCCGCATGGCCTGCTACAAGGTCATCGGACGCATCGAGCTGAGCAACCGCAACCTCGACGGCCTGAACACCGACATCAACGACTGGGTCTGGCTCCAGTTCAACCTCGCCCGGGAGGGGGACAAGACGGTCGAGATGGCCGGCGAGTCGTACGGCCTCGCCGAGCTGCAGTCCAGCATCCGCGAGATCGGACTCAAGCACTTCCCCAAGGCGAGCGCCGAGGACACGACCAACGGCAGCTTCGGCATGTTCTTCTACCTCCAGATCCTCTCGGGCATGTTCGAGGACGCCGTCGCCTACCTGTACCCCTTCTCCTACGTCGACGCCGTCCACTTCGGTCTCGCGCTCGGCTACTACGGCCTCCTGCGGCCGAGCGATCCCGTCTCGGCCTCGAACGACCTCCGCAGCCACAGCGTCAAGAACCTGCCTCAGATCAACTTTGGCCGCATGCTCGGCTACTACACGAGGGACTTCCGGGCCGCCGACGTCGTCTCCGCCGTCGACTACCTCGCGCTCGTGTGCCTGAACCGGGATCTCGGCGGCGAGGCGGGGCAGCGGCACGGCAGCCTCTGCCACGAGGCCCTGCGCGATCTCGTGCTCGAGACGCGCGAGTTCAGCAAGCTCATCGGCGACATCCGGCCGGACGGCCGCCGGATCCGCGGCATTATCGAGGAGCGCGGGCCGCTGATCGGGCTCGACGACGAGGACGACTTTGTCAACACGGTGACGCTGCAGGCGGCGAGCTTCGCCGACGAGAACGGGCGGACGACGGACTCGGTGCTGCTCTACCACCTCGCCGGCGAGTACGACAGCGTGGTGGCCATCGTCAGCCGTGCGCTGAGCGAGGCCATCTCCCTCGAGATCGGCGAGGACCCGATGCGGCTGATGCCGGTGAAGCCGAGGGCGGCGGGCGAGGAGGCGCAGGGGCAGCAGGGCAGCAGCCTCAGCCTCGCGTCGATCGACGACCCCGTCGAGCTGGCCCGGACCATGATGGCCATGTACGAACGGGACGCCATGTTCTACCGGAAGATTCAGGACCAGAACAAGGTCGCCTGCCGGGTGCTGCTGGAGATGAGCATCATCAAGAAGCTCGTCGAGGCGGGCCAATGGGCTCAGGGCTTGGACGTGAGTCACCCACGAACGAAGCGAACCCCCTCCCCCCCCTTCCCAACTCCGACCCCAACTCCCAAAGAAATAAGAGGGACCGAAGGAGAGGGAACGGAAACGCGGCGAAGAGCGTGAGCTGACGAGGGATGCAGAAAATTCGAGGCCTCGAGATCCTGCCTCTGGAAGCGGCGGGCGACGCGAGCACGGTTCGGGCGTACGCGTCCAAGTTCTCGGGCCTGTCGCAGCCGGTATCGATCAACGTGCCGAACCTGCTCATGTGGACCATCATCTGCTGCACGCGGCAGCGGGAGCAGCTCTCCAACGGACAGTTCAGCGGCAACGAGGGGACGAGACTGATGATGGCGGAACAGCTGAAGCAGATGACGCTGGACCTGACGACGTACACGAGCCAGCTTCGGTACCGGTTCCCGCCGCACCTGCACGAGGCTCTGGCAAGGGCGTCGGCCGAGTGAGCCCGCCCTCACGTTCCTGTTGCTTTTTCGGTGCATGGGCGGGCAACGAACGCCACCAGTGTGCAGATAGCGTGCCACCACGGAGTCCGCTGGGCTCCCAAAGTAAACACTGTCCATGGCTATTCCTTTCTTTCACGGCATCGAGACGAAGCGACAATGCATATTCCTTGGTCAGCCGTGCATGACGGCTATGCCGTTCCGAAGGCGGGTGGAGCCGCAGGTAATATCATTTTTACCATTAAGTAAGTACTGTATACCGCCGGCATCATCGTATAGCTGTGCCACGTGGATCGATCGAAGTACTATAATAGCACGGTGATTTATTATCTCGTATCGTAGCGTCGCACACGATACGAACCGGCGGTATTCAAACCAACCTTCAGCACCACGAATTGCATGGACACTTACTGACTACATCACGTCTGCGGACAACAATCCATGCCCGCGTGCATGTACTCTACTCGAGCACACTTGCGGAGAATAAGCATAGTACCAGCACGGACCTGTATCCGTACCGCGTTGCTGGTTGTACCGTCAACAACGTATCACCTCACGTTTGAGTGTTTGGCTCGTGTTTCGAGCTCGGTGTTGATACTCCCATCTTGCCCTCCTGGCGCACAGCACACCTATCATTGCAGGATGGTAAACAAGTGCCACGGCCCTCGTCGCTTGATTCTTCCATATGATGAATAAGCTGTGCATGTGCCGACGGGAACGAGGCAGGATAACGAGCGGGAGGAGAAAATCAACCGATGTTCTCTGCCGAAGGCGAAACGGGACATGAAGGGTATGGGACGGCGGCGTGGCGTATGGCCTATAGCCATCTCATCTCAAGCAAGCGGTCCGACTTGCCACGACCACGGCTCGGCGTGAGGGCTAGTAGGTGTGCATGCGTAGGCGTGGTGCGGACCATGACGAGTCCCTGCACCCCATTTTCCAGCACCAGTGCAGTTCGTGTCCACTCGTAAGGGTACAGGCACGGAGCACGAGGACGCTAGATGTACGATTCTCCTCTTGCTAACCCAAGGTGGACAGTGGCAGATCCTCCTTGCTCCATGGACTGCAGCCGCCTTGCTGCCGCCCATGTCCAAGTGAGGCTTGGCAACACGGGCACCTTGAGCGGTGGGCGACGCTCGTACGAGTACTGTACCACGTAGGATGCAGTGCGACTTTGTACCGTGCCCGTGGCAGTTGTGGATGCGCAAAATTACGTCAAAAATATGAGCGAGCAAGCGCGCACTGCATATCCGTGCTTGCTGTAATAATACTCCCTACTCCGTACTTGTGCGTGAACTCGAAATCAAAACCAGAACCGAGCCTGGACGGCAAACACGTCGGATCCGTCGGAACGGAGTGGCCTGGGCCGAAGGGTTGCCCGTACCAAGGGACTGACGGTACCGTGCACTGACAGTACCGTGCAGAGAACGGCAAGACACTGCCGCAGCACATGTACACTGGTATGTAGGTGTACGGGCTCGAGCAGGCGGACTGTAGGCGTACATGTGCATGCAGTGAGTCGGTGTTCCGCACGTACTCGCGACAACCCCGTAATTACTTGTGCTCAGTACTGTAAACGCATGTGTTGTTGGCGAAAACGTAATAATCGGAGGCTATGTTGGCCACGTAAGTACTCCGTACTGTACTTGTACTCTACAATAAGTACTTACATGTACTTAAGTACTCTATACAACCAAGTACGTTCAGTAAGTACAGTACAGTACGGGGTGCTGTACAGTGACTACTTACGGAGTTCCTGTTCGTGTACTCCGTCCTACTACCTACCTCGTATAGGGGTTGGCGTACAGTGTACAAAACACTGTACGAGCATGTATCGACTGCGAGTAGGCGTACGCCTGCTCCGTGCTCCTGCATCCTCCGCTGCTCCGCAGGGTCCGTGGCAACGAGCAGTGCGGACGCGGTAGCCTCGCGCACTGTGCACTAGTTCCCTCGCATCTTGCGACTGTCATATTGAGCGGTGCAAGTAGCGGCCCGTCCTGGCGAATCAGCAAACGGCGTATGACTCACCGGAATTATCCGCGCCCTCGCTTGTGAGTCAGCCCATCCTTTCGATGGGTCCAACCACCCTGTTCTCGCATGACCATCCCCACTCTCCTCCCTCCCCGTCTGGTCCGTGGACTGTGGACACAGATGCTCTCAGCGGCTATCCGAGTCGAGGAAGCCGAAGCCGACGCCGAAGCCGAAGCGACCAGCTACCGTGGCCGGCACCGCGCACCTCGAATCTCGTCCGGATTCCGGCCCGGGCCTACTGGGGCCACCCCCTGCCCACCGTCCGCGGCACTGCTCGCTCGCCTCTGCCCTTCCCGGCTCGGCCCCTTCTCCTCCCCCCCCCTCCCCCCTCCCCTCCTTTACGCTTTGCCTCCCGAAGCTGCCGCCGGTGTGGGTTGGCCCGGCCAGCCGGCAGGAATGGGTTCGGGCGCCCCCAGGAACGGCCTGGAGGATGGTGACGGCAGCCCTGTCGAGGGTCGGAGCCCCGGCTTGAAGCGTGAAGCCGACAGCCTGTCCAAGGACGGCGAGGGCGACACGTCGGCGGCGCCGGGCGACGAGGACGTGCCCGACTCGAAGAAGCGGAAGAAGACGACGGGCCGCAGCTCGAGCAGCCGAGGCGTCGCCAACCTCACGCCCGAGCAGCTGGCCAAGAAGAGGGCGACCGGTAGGCTCCTCCCTTCCCCTCGGCCCGGTCCCGTCATGGCTCGAGATGACGTCCCCCCTCTCCGGTTCGGCCGGAAGGTCACGGCAACACCCTCGCTTGGCAAGCGCCGACGATGGCCGTGATGCGATGCTTCGTCCGTACGCGTCCGTACCTCGGCCACGTCCATCCGCTGACTCGACCGACGCAGACCGCGAGGCCCAGCGCGCCGTGCGCGAACGCACGAGGAACCAGATTGAAACGCTCGAGAGGCGCATCCAAGAGCTCACCAGCCTCGATCCCTACCAGGAGCTGCAGGCCGTCGTCCGCTCCAAGGAGGCCGTCGAGAAGGAGAACGCGGCGATCAAGCGGCAGCTGGCGTCCGTCGTGGGCATACTGAACCCCATCATCGGTGCCGGCAAGTCATCCATCCCCATCCCCCCTCCCCCGTCGCCCGTGTCGTGACGTGCACCCGCTCACCCGTCCTCTCGCGCAGGAAGCCGAGGCACCGATGCGGCGTCCGTCCCGTCGCCGGCCGTCGCCGCCGCCAACAAGCCGGCCCAGTACCAGAATCATGCCTCGACGCCGCCGAGCCTGCCGTCCCCGGCAGGCACGTCGGACAACCTGCCGCCCTACCAGAGCTGGCACCAGGGCGGTCGGCCCGGCCACCCGGACCCCAACGCCATGCAGCTGCTGCAGCAGAAGCAATCCATCCGGCACGGTCTCGATCTTGGCACCGAGCGTCTCGAGCTGAGCTTCCTGCTGCGCCAAGGCCAATACCCAAACAGGATCCGGGGCGGCATCCACGGTGCGCAGGACACGCCGAACTACCAGCACGTGCCCATGAAGCACGACTGGACGGCCGGGACCATGAACCACGCCTTGAGCCAGCCCGTGGCGCCGCACAAGGGTTCCATGAGCCCACCGGCCGCGCACGCCTCCGACCTGCGCACGCCCGCCCCCGCCGGTGTCGGTGCCGGCGCGAGCGAGCCCGCCGGGGCCAACGCCGACGTCGAGAATCTGCCGCAGTACGCCAGGCCGCTCAAGAACTGCGGCCCGACCTGTCCGCTCGACACCCTGCTCCTCGGCTTCCTCGACGAGCGTCGCCAACGGTCCGCCGAGGGCCTGCAGATGCACGAGGTCATCGGACCTCCCTATCCCTCCGTCTCGTCCCTCCTGAACCCGGCCATCGGCCCGTACAGCCACCCGCTGTCCAAGTTCTTCACCGACATCCTCGCCACCTTTCCCGACATATCGATGCTGCCGGAACGCGTCGCCGTCCTGTACATCATGTTCCTCGTCACCCGTTGGCAGATCTCGCCGACGCGCGAAAACTACAACCGCATGCCCGAGTGGATGCACCCGACGCCTTCGCAGCTGATGCAACCCCACGCCGCCTGGATCGACTACGTCCCCTTCCCCGTCATGCGCGATCGGATCACGCGCAATCGCAACCCGCAAGAGTACCTCTTCGAGAACTTCTTCGTCCCCTTCACCACGACGCTGCGCCTGAGCTGGCCGTACGAGGAGTCGGACACGCTGCTCGTCCTGCCCGACTCGGACGAGGTCGTCATCAACCCCGTCTTCGAGCGCCACCTGCGCAACCTGGACAACTGGAAGCTTGGCAACCGGTTTCTGCGAACATTTCCCACCCTCGTCGACTCGTTCAACCTGGACCCTACCTTTGGCACCGGCGTGGCTTCGTCGTCGACTTCGTCGGTGAGCAGGTGACGGCCGATGGAAACCAGTCTTGGACAGGTGTTGAAAGCAATCAAGGTGGAAGAGCAGGACGTTCTCGGTGCTGTATTATATGCCGTGGCATCGTCGGGTCTGTCATGTCACCAGGCGAATTATCGAATCATGAAAGTCTTAGCTGTCAGTCAATCAATTTACTTGCCTCTCTTTTGCACTCTGCTGTGTCGAGATTCCTGTCGCGTCCATCCGTCCCCGCTCCTCGGACGCGCACCGACAGGATGATTCATTTCAATGTTGCCTGGCCCCATGCGTGCACTTGCAACGTACTAACCTACACTTTGACGGTATGGAGTGCGTGAGAGAACACATGCATGGCAGCGTGAGTTCACTTGCCCACATACAACACCGACCGGTGCATGTCGTAATGGTGAGATGACGATCCGTCTTCATTTTGCATACACTCATTAAACAATCTGTTCATCTACATCATTAATCGTCGTTCATCCCATCAGCAGTTGTATCGCAGAAGCGTGATTGGTTTAGTGGTAAAATTCTCCGTTGCCATCCGAGCAACGTCGGGGAGCCCTGGGTTCGATTCCCAGATCACGCATCGGACAGTTCTTTTGCCACTCGTTTGTTTGAAATCTTTTTGAGCTCGGTTGAGGCACTCCTGATTATTGCATTTAGCTCCGTCGGTCTCCGTCAGCAGACTCCACGACTCGCTACGATGGCCTCGAAAAGGTCACTCACATCTTCCGTAGTATAGTGGTCAGTATGCAAGCTTGTCACGCTTGAGACCCGGGTTCAATTCCCGGCGGGAGAGTCTCGTTTGCTTTTTTTTGCCGCTCGTTTTGTCGCTTGTGGTTAATTTCGTAGTCGACATGCTCCATGAGCAACAGCACATTGATGATGGTCCCTTCAAGCTCAACTGCCTCTGGTCGCCTGACGGTTTCCAGTCAACCATACAGCAGTATCAAGCTTTCGTACTCCCATGCTACCTGTAAGCATACCGTGAGATCCGGCTGATGGGCCGACAGAACTCCAACATCTAACTAAGTACTTGTATTTTTATTGTCGGACCGTCCATCTCTGGGTCATTGGATCGCACAGTATGAAAGTCCAAATAAACGACCATACACATACATATATACACATACATACATACATACATGCATACATACATACATACATAATAAGTACATACGTATATACCCACTCACTATTGCTTTTATTTGTTCTACTCCGTACGGAGTACACTTTGGGTTGCTTCCACTATTTCACTGGCAGTAGTCTTTGTCGGAGCCACAATTGACAAGGACGTTGTGTGGACTGGATGGAGAGGCAAGTTGAATCCCTGATTCCCTGTAGCAGAGAATGAGGTACGCGAGGTACATTGTTGAGATGAGATGCAACAAAGGTGGAATTCAAGGCTCTGCCAATTTTCAATACCAATCACGGTCAAACACCACGGTTATCAATGTGTGCCAATGCTTCAACTCTTGCAATCGTCCCGGTTCTCTCCCGTCCTCAAATTTGTACAAGTGTATATTTGGCTCATGGCAAACATTCTCATGAGACTATTGCGCCAATAGGCGTTGATATCGTTCGAGAGATAACTCTGATATAAGGCGAGTCAACCCCTAGCTTCCGACGCTCCGCCAAAGTACCTTCATCTGACATTGCCATGACGCAACACCAGATCCAGCCATCGTCAGGTGCAACCAAGAGATAGCTCTCTTCTAGCCACCTAGCGTCCTTCCTTTGGCTAAAAGCCGACCCAGTGGTTCCATTCGTTCGTCCCTTCTGGTCACGAGTACTTAATCTCGAACGGAGACGTTTCACGCACATCCCAGTCGGCCCTATTCGAAGCGTTGCCAAAGATGCCCAGTGCGCCGACGACGAACTTATACTTGCACTCCGGCGCGTACAATCCAGAATCGAGCCGTCCGTTCCAGACGTGTGCTGTTTCCCCACTTCCGCGGAGCTTGCCCTTGAACCGGTACGGCTGGCCCAACGACTCGAGGCCCCAACGGTCTGCCGTTAGGTTCATCCCAACACAGCGCCTCAGGGGCACAATGTGTGCTGTTAGGAGGGGCGAGCCGACGGCTAGTTCGGCGATGAGCGCGGGCAGCTTGACTTCTGTACCGTTCTTGATCTCCGGTCTTGGAAGGGTAAAGGTTACGTTTGTCACGTTGGCCGCTATGATATCATAGTTCAACTGGTTCGTAGCGAGCGCCATCTTGACACTGCCGGGCGGTAAAACAGTCGCTTTACGAAGCGACCCGGTCAGACCCTGATACGGTATGGAGTGAGAGCTATCATCAGTTCCGTTGATGACAATCCAGCCAGACCATAGAGCTAGGCGTGTTGCGTTCAGACCGGCCGGTGGCGTCGGCTCTATCTGGATGCTGGCTGAGTGGCCGGCTTCGAGCGTGACGGAATGCTGGCTAAAATTCATCGATGCCGCCGCCCGGGCGATTTCGTTGGGGAATACGAAAGTATTGACGCCTTCCTCGCTCAGGGTGTACATTGTGATGGCCGGTAAGTTGGAGAGTGTATACGTAACCGCCGTTTCGCCGACGTTGCTGATAGTCATGTTCAGCGACTTGACGAAATGATCGGTATCGTTGAACGACAAGGAAGATGGTTCAAGAAGAGTGGTGGTGAAGGCTGCGTCGTATGCCTGGACGAGACCACCTCCCTGCTGGGCCACTGGCGCGTAGTCGTCATAGTACCTTGTCCCGTCGTTGAAGTGCTGTGGTTTGGCCGTGGATGACAGCAGGTTGTTGATGAGTACAGGGTTGAATGTACGGCGAACCTGTCCGATAAGAGCAACAATGCCAGCGACCAACGGGCAGGCCAAGGACGTTCCGGTACCAACACCGTAGCTACCAAGGGCTCTAGGATAGGTGGTGAGAATCTTCCCGCCAGGGGCCGCCACTTGGG
The DNA here is from genome assembly GCF_001625195.1 of Drechmeria coniospora. Classification (NCBI taxonomy): domain Eukaryota; kingdom Fungi; phylum Ascomycota; class Sordariomycetes; order Hypocreales; family Ophiocordycipitaceae; genus Drechmeria; species Drechmeria coniospora. The sequence continues at coordinate 8,706,645 of NC_054389.1, read as the reverse complement.
GTTTCAGATCCATCTCCCAAGTAGGGCCCCAAGAGCTCATCCTATTCAGAGCACCGGGGGTGGCAAAATTCAATGCCTCAAGCAAGCGGCCTTCCGATTTATCAAGCATCGGTATCTTTACAGCAACCCTTTTGCCGCTTTTGATAGCCTTGATCCACGTTTCGCCTAGGCCTCTCGCCAACGTGCCGACAGAGGCTTTGTCGGAGGAATATGCAATCAGCTCCCCATAATAACTGTTGTAAATAATCACATGCTTCGCCCCTTTGGCCACCGCATTCGTGATCTTGTCCGTGACGATACAATGACCGTATCGGATCAGAACAATTTTGTTGCTTAGGTCCGGCGTGCTATTCGGTAGTGGATCGCAAGCATCGTCTTCAACAGTTATATTCGTACTTGTGGCGTAGACCTCGAGCGTTTCGTTCTTCCACTCGCTCTTTTTCCAATGGGCGATGGCGTGGACGACAATATCCTTGCCACCATCAATAGAATAGATGACCGGAAATCTGATTGTTGGCGTCCAGATATTATCAATCAGGGCAACAGAAGTCACCCCCTTTCCGCTGGCGGCACTGTCAGAATGGAAAGGGCCTGCTTCGCCACTGTTTCCCGCCGGTGAAATGCAGGGGACGCCTTGTTCAACGATGCGCTGGACTACAACGGCCCAAGGTTCTTGGGCCCAACCGGAGGAAGAATCACCGATAGAGGCGGTAATGATATTCGCGCCATCATTGTAGGCTTCATTATAGGCGGCCATTAAAATATCGGATTCGCCAGATCCATGGCAGTCAACAACGCGGTATGCTTTTAGGGTAGCGTCCGGAACAACACCCGAAAAGCGCAACCTGTTCGGCCGAGCAGCGAGAACGCCAGCAACTTGAGTACCATGACCATCGCATTGTTTCATCGGGTCACTATCTGAGGAAGCTGGAGAAGTCTCGTTGTGCTTCTTATAGGCATTGCCGACAAGATCGGCACTGGATGAGACCAGGCAGCCGTCGCCGATGCAGCCGCCGAGGGCCGGGTGCATATAGTCAATCTATCGCCATCGTTAGCCTTCGGGTCGCGCCGGTGGGTGGAAAACTGGACATACACCAGAATCAATGACGGCGATTATAATCCCCTTTCCCGTAAATCCTTGTTCGTGCAGCTTATTTATTTGCGTCATGACGTGAGGGGGGAAGCCACCAACACCCCCGTCCGCCAGTCCACGCTTCCTCACATCATTATTCGAGCCCGGCGATGGGGCCTTTGGAACAAGCGACCTATACCGGCAGACTTGCGAATAGGTCTTGATGGTGGTGAAGAGATTTGCAATATTCTCTGCGATTTTATCCGATTGTTTCGTATCAAATATCTGAACGGAGCAGGCATTCATGATCCCAGATGTGATGTTCAACCGTACTCTCCCGACCTCAAGGACAGCCTTGTGGAAAGCATCGAATCTCTGGGGGAGTTTTCTCAGCACCTGGGCACCCCGGACGGTTTGAAGGCTGAGCGTGACTTACATGGCCGTCTTCGAATTCAAAGATGTAAGAGCCGGGTACGGCCTCGGCACAACTGTTGCTTGCCACAGCCATCGACGCGGCCGCAGCAAGCGACGCGAGGAGTGATGGCCGAACCATGGCTACGGTGCTACTTTGCTATGCTCTCTTGCCGCTGCTAGATGCGGACAGAGGCGACGGGATAAAATGCAAGAACATTGCTGCTCGTCAGGTGATGGCGGAGGAGCGCACAAGGTTCGCCGGGCCAGTACAAGTATATTTGCCAACTTCTGCTTGTTTTATATAACTACATGCATTTTTACGGAGTACTTTTACGGTCGAATAAGTCGCGCCGACTGCGCCGTGTCGACTCGCATGTGATTACAGCTACATCCCTGTCCTTGGTGCCTTTTCTAGTCTGGGTGGGCCTATCGTACCATGGTGAAGCATTGACATCAACTCCATTTTCACAAAATCCAAGAACACCGCTTGTACGGTACGCAGAGAAGTGGAGTTTTTACCTCTTAGGCCACAAATCTACAGTACAAGTGCTTAAGTGGAATGATGTACACGAAGTGTAATGCCGTGCAGTGTACGGAGTACTCCGTATTCCGTTCCAGACTGTACTCCGACTTGCACCCGCTTACAAGTACTACTATCAATGCAAGTACTTACTTGGGTATGCTTGTACTCGTAAATGCACAAGCAACACAGTTTGTGACTGCAGCCGAAGATTCCAAGTACTTGCAGTACATGTACGGAGTACGGAGTACAGGCATTGTTGGTAGACGCACGCGTATCCTATTATACAGACGAGCAACGATATGCGGTGCACTCACGCTTCGGATCTTTCCACCCCCGGTTCGATCGGGCAGGATGCACATGCACTCATACATTCATAGTTCACACCGAACGTGTTGAAAAGTGCTGTGCAAGGATGAGGGCGCTGTATTTACCAAAAAAAAAACACATGTCCTTGAAAACATGTCCATGCAAGGAAGTAGAAGTAGGTGTACGGAGTATATGCACTGCAATTCAGTAAAGTTCTACACCTAAGCACAAGCAAGTACTGTATATTATTGTTATGCCGTACGATGCCCCGTCAACCTAGCCGATCCCCAGCCACTCCGGCAGCCCCTGCCCCCGTACGAGTTTGGAACAATTATTATCACTCGTTTTTATTCTGTACAGAGTACGATTATACAAGCAAGTACAAAGCACGTTCTCAAACAGGCGTGATACTCCGTCAGCTAGCTGTGTAGCAATTATTATCTCCATACCGTACTTTGTGTAGTAGCGGCGCAGCTCGACTGGCCGAACGCCATCTCTGATAATGTCATGTTCAGCGGTCATCTGTTATCTCGCTCCCGCCCCCGTCCATAGCGCTAGCCTTGATCGTTGTAACGGTTGGTGAATTGTGCGAACCTGCCCGATGTCATGCCCGTGCTGTTTATCCCGTTGAAGTCAGCCACTTGCCTTATTTGTACATATTATAAGCCAACATTGCTACTGCAATTCTCTGCCCACCTAAGGACATGCTTACGGATCTCGGCCTGATGTTGCAACCTCCACATCCTGTTTCATATTTCATTAGAAGGAACGCTGCACATGTACTTGGGTGTACTTGAACACGTACTTGGATGCGCGGAAGCACATGTACTCACAAGTGCTTGTACTGTAGGTCTAGGGCTACAGGTGCAGGTACTTGTACTGTAGCTGTACAATATGTTCGGTTGGTGTACGGAGTACAAGAAAGTAAGGCACATACTTATGCACCTACTTGCGTGGCGATGGAGTATTATTATCAAAGATTCACGAACAGTAAACATGGAAGTACGGAGTACGTAAGTAAACATACAAGTATGTGTAAGGATTAATAAGTGTTACTTGCGGAGTTTTGCAAGTACTCCGACTCCGCAAGTACTTGTAACAGTTCGGTCGGTTATTTCCGTGGTGGGTAACGTTGAGCAAGTACTTGTACTTGTTGGCAGTCAGGTCTACAGTACGGAGTACTTACTCCGTACTTGAATATATTACTCAATAATTGGTATGAGCAAGTACAAGTACAACTAGGTGTCCGTCCGTGTAGTTGTAGGAGTGTTACAAGTACTCCGAGATACGCATACAACCAAGTACGGAGTACTCCGTACTCTGTACAAATACAACTACAGAGTAAGTACAGAGTAATACATGTGCTTCTAAGTGTACATACATGTACAGCTTCGTACATGCACACAGCACTGATTGCTGGTATGGCAGCGTCAAGACTCAAACGCGCCAGGCATCCCTTGAAGGGAAATAACAAATAGCGATAGCAGCGAGTCGTAGATTCCAAAGGCGCATCCGAAAGACCGGGTTTGGAGTACATGTGGTTTGAGAGAAAGTTTGAGCTTTCATGCAGTATTATTAATTTTCATCTAAGTAAGTACAATACTGGCGACGATGGCGCTTGTCGAGTAACAATGCGCGGCGGGTACGGAGTACAGTATAAGGTAATATTACATACAGGTACAGTACGGACCAGAGAAATTGGGCATAAAATCGCTGCACATTTAGGCCGATCCTCGGAATGATTCTCGTAATACACAGGGCTGGTCAGAGGGGGGGGGGGGGGGGGGGGGAACGGATTTGCAGGTTTGTTGCGTCATCCTGGTTGCCGTTGAGCTCGCTGGCATGCGCGCAATCCAGTGCGCGCAAATGCGCAGCGAATGGTGTGGACTGACTTTATACTACATACCTGTAGCCCCCCCTGTTTTTGCACAGTCGCGGGACATGATGTGTAGTACATTTCACAGCTATTCGGTGCTGTCACACCTAAATTCGCGTACTAAAATACTGTTATAGGTTGGGTTGTGCTGTAGCTTGCGACATATTGTAGCAATGGAACCGAGAAATAACTCTGCCAGTCTGTACTTTGCAAACTATTGTATCGTAGACTTACCAGCTGGTTGTAAAAAAAACCCGACTGTTAAAGATTAACAACATTTTTTTGGGTTTTTATTAATTTTAACTAAACATTATTTTTACTAATTAAACAGCCTACTATCAATACCAATAGCCATTTTATTACATAACAGTCTTATATACGGTTAATAGTCATTTGTACAACCAATAGCTGTTATTTCTCAATATATTGTCGTACCTAATGATCGCTCTGTAAATAATACCAATTCTCGTTGCACCTCTATCCACCTTAATTACTGCCTCAATCGCTGCCTCAATCGTGCCTCAATCACTGCCTCAATCATTGCCTCAATCGTGCCTCAATCATTGCCTCAATCGCTGCCTTAATCACTGCCTCAATCGCTGCCTCAATCGCTGCCTTGAAGTATGTTAAGCGACAATATATATTAAGTAGCAATGTATGATGAGTAGCAATATATGTTACGTAGCAATATATGTTGAGTAGCAATGTATGTTAAGCGACAATATATGTTAGCGTAATAGTACCTTACTGTCTAGTATGCCTTTTGTACTCTACACATACTATTGTATGTACTAGCTTTTTGTACTTCTACAGGCTCTTATATTAAACACTACACAATACCTTATGTTATGTTTGTATAGCCACTGTGCTTGCATTACATATTACTGACCAGAACGAAGGTGCTTCACATGATCGCTACCCTAACAGTCTGTCGGCACCTTGACATCCGGTTACGAGGCTGTCACGGAATAGGGTACGTACGCGTAGGTACTATGTTGTACAGCAATAATAGCACATCGACCTACTCCGTACTGTAAGTACTTAAGTTCGGCGTGCTTGTACACCTATTGGTGTGCTCCGTACGGAGTATAGTCCAGTGTTTACATGTCACGTACTGTCCTTTTATATAGGTGTACCTGGCGGTATAAGTACATGTGGACTGGGCGAATAATAGTGGGGTGGCAAACGTGTCGATTCGCTTTGTAGTGGTAGTACAACTACAGTACACATAATACTGTACTGTAAGCACGCTCGTTTACAGAACATGCATGTGCGCTAAATCGTTACATTTGTCTTGCGACTATGCTGTAATTACTCCATACTTGTACCTCCAAGTACATCCTCAAGTATACCTAAGTACATGCTCGTTCTACTGTAATACTTATACTTACAATATCGCCCATTCAACACCTTTTAACTTATCTTTAATTCTTTACGACATGTGTTAGTAATTAACTCTCGGAAAGACGAATATTAAATTCTTTAAAAAGTCAATGAACTTTTTTTTTTTTTTTTTTTTTTTTGCAAGAGAGGATTCTATGCAATAATAACGAAACACGGTGAGGAATCACCAGAAATTCTCCAGTGGAAATGCTGCCACTATTTACTCCGTACTCCTTACTATACACGACATGGACGTCGGCCGAAATAAGCCCAAGGTCATGCGTGCACTTGTAGGGAAATAGTGTAGCTAATAGTAGTGTTGTATACGGTGACTGCTAATAGCAGCACGGGATTGTTCCCACTCAATAGTACGATTGACTCCTTGGTCAAAATAGTATGTTGGTGGTTGACGTTGGGTCGATCGTCGACGTTGGGTCGTTGGTCGACAAAGATTGAGTCAACTTGGTACTGCTTGCGCCGGCTGTGCAATAGTAATGTTCTGGCTGGCAGTAGTAGTAGCCGCAGGCCTTAGGGAAGCATAGCTCTGACCCTAAGCGGCGTATAAGTACAGTAGGATAGTATCCTGTTGGGTAGTCTTACTAGTATAAATACTAGTATTTATAATATAAATATATAGAGTAATTAATGCAAAGTTACTCCGTACTCCGTACTTGTACGACTTAAGTATACTGTATGTACAAATGCATGTGCATTCGCAGAGCAATGTTTGAGATGAATGCTGACCAAAACATACGGGGCAGAGAATAGTCCTTCTGTAATGAATCTCTTTGCAAAATCGACATGTAATAATATTTAAATATACTTAATACACTCGTGCTTAGTATTGCTTGTTTTCCGAACAAGTTAATAATATAAACAATATCCGACTTAAACCTACAACAAGCCAATAAAGGCTAGCGCAGCCTCGCCTCCGGCAGATTAGTTAATCCGGTTTAATATACGTTCCGGCCTGAGTTATTGCGGAGAAGTCTTAGCCTTGGATTCTCTCTCCGCCGCGGAAGTGCGCGTGGAAGACAATGTGGTAAGCTTTTCCTGATTGTAACACGCGTCCCTCTATTTCCTATACTGGGCCTCCCCCAAGGCCAAGCTGTGCATTGCGTTGGGCTCGAACTTCTCGGCACAGTCTTGATGAGTTGGACGCTTACAGCGACCGTTCCTAGGGCCGTTGTCGACCTCCAACCCAACGTGGCGCCTCTCCAGCCTCCTTCGCAAACTTTCCAGCCGGCTGGCCAAAACCAACAGACGACCGAACGTCTTGCCGACCACGAGAAGCCGGCGGCGAAGAAGCGACGCGTTGAAGATGGGCCCGTCGATAAGGAGGGCTTGGTAAAGGCCAGCGTCCAGCTGGTCAGTCGCGCCGTCGAGGATCTGGCCACCGATGTGTATCGTGTCGACGAAATCGCCGTCCAGGTACGAGCTCGTCCAGGACATATAGAGTTCTACCTTGCTTGACCTCCCAAGTGTGGTGCTGATGAAACCAGGCCGTGGCGATGCTTGTGAAGAACTCGCCATTCCTGCATTCGGCAAACTTTGCCCAAGGCACACCGGCGCTCCAGTCCCCGAAAGAGGCATCTACTCTCGCATTCGACGTCGTCAACAGACTGGCAACACTGCCCGTAGGCTGAAAGTGCCCTTGGTATGACGAATACACGCTGATTCATCCGTCTGCAGCAATATCAGATCCAGCATCGACAACCGCTGTCCGACCCGACATCCGCAGACGTGTCCCGGCCGTATTCTGCGCGCCTCGCTGAACTTCCCGCCCTTGTTGACCATTCCCCACTTTCCACCTTTCATGACGTTGCTTACGACCTGCCGCCAAAGAACAACCCAGGATTTCTAGCCCGGTATACCCAGCGACTCAGGAGGAAACATTCGCAAGGGACGGCGTCAGCACCACCCAGCAGCTGGCAGCAACTGAAGCGTCGTCCGTACCTTGCGGCGGATGAACGTGCTCTAGTCGCTGCTGGGGTGAAGAAACTGCGTGCCCCAGCCGCAACGGAACTGCCAATCATCTGTCATGTCGATTTCACCATCGACGAAGTACACCAAGTGTTCGACCGCTTACAACGTTTAGCCCCCGTCGATGTGCCAAGGACGGCCGAATCCCTCAAGTTGATTTCGACTTCGTACGATGTCGCATCCATCGTGGGTGATGCAGTCCCTGGCAGAACCGCCGCGGATGTGCGTAATTACTTCAAGGATCTCGTGGCTGGCCATGCCAGTCATCCCGACGAGCTGCAAGCCCTGTCCTTGAACCAAGACACACATGTCGGGCGAAGAGGACGCCATGGCGCTCGCGTTTCGGCCTTGCTGTTTGCCCGAGAGCTCGATGGCAATGTTGGCTTTGGTCGAACCCGACAGTTGGAGAATTTTCAGAACGAGTTCAAAAAGTCGCACGAAGATGGCCTCACCATGATTGCCGAATTCACAAACTGTGCCGGCGACATCTCGGCCATGTCTTGGGTTCCCGACGCCAACGTCCTGTGCGGCACAACGGCTCATTCGGACATCCACAACCAGCAATACAACAAGCCAGGGAACCTGCTCCTCTGCTCCACCTCGGAGGGTACTCTCCGCGCGTTTGATCATCATCGAATCCCGAGGCCGCGAGTGGAAAAGGGGGAGAATGCGAACGAGGCGATGCGGCTGAGTCAAGACCCGTGGCTGTACGCTTCGGTCGTCTCGTCAGACTTCGACGACGTTCACCGCCGCGCCTTCACCTCGAGCTTTGACCGGACCGTCAAGGTCTGGAAGGTCGCCGAGACTGGCGCGGAGATGGAATGCGTAGCGAGCTGGCAGCATGGAGGGAACGTCAATTTTGTCGCCGCCGCCAAGGATGGCTCCGGCCGCGTGGCATCGGCCGCGGATGTTCCGACCGAGGCCGTACGAATATACACCATCAACGCCGACGACGTGGCCCAGAGTCCTTATCAAGCCATCTCCTGCTCACGTACGGATGCCGATGGTTCCGACAAGTGGGCGTACTTTCCGGCAACAATGGAATGGGGACGAGCACCTGGCACGACGCACCTTCTCCTCGTCGGTTACTCTCCGCGAGCTCTCACAAGCGACGACCGTGATATTCCAGAAGACAAGGTCAACTCGGGAGAGATCATGCTGTGGGATTCTGTGTCGTCTTGTCGCGTTGCCGTTCTGACTGCGACCACTGCCAACGTCTTCGAGGTGGCATGGCATCCCGAGCTGCCCCGCTTCATCGCCGCCACGTCGCCCAGCGGCCTCACCGTCGAGCAAGGAGTGCGGACGCAGATTCACCTTTTCCAACTCGACCGAGACCGGGAGGATGTTGCCTACTCCGAATTTCAGAAACTGGATTGCCCAGCCGTCGACATCAACGAGCTCACTTTCGTGCCCAACTCGCTCCTGCACGCGTACGTCACGGCGGGATGTACGGATGGAAACGTTTACGTCTGGGACACGGCTCAGGGAGACCGGCCGATACACCAGCTGAAACACGGCTACCCTTTGGACGACTTCTCCGACGACAGGGAAAGGGAAGATACCGGCGTCAAATTCACGGCCTGGGGCACCTCGCTGGATAGGTTCTATTCGGGATCGAGCGACGGCGTCGTCAAGGTGTGGAACGTCCGCAACCGCAGCGGACCGTTTGTGCGGAATCTGCTCGAGGCGCCGGGTCCCATATCGTGTGGAAAATTTGCGCCGGATCATGCGAAGCTAGCCATTGGCGACGCAAGCGGGCGCGTCTTTTTGTTCTCGGTCGACCAACGCGATGAGCACGAGGCACATTTCATGACGCTTCCCGGCACTACCCGCAGGATCCGCCGGCCGACGCCTTACATACCTCACGCAGAGCCGCCTCCGCCGCCGCTGCGGCAGATTACCGAGCAGGACCCGGTTCCCATGGAGCTCGACACGGCAGAGCTTTCAACGAGCGCGGATGCGCGGCGAACATACTTGTCAACGGGACGGCTCGTCCTAAACCCCAATCCTGTCATTGGCGCTGTCAAAGGCCCCGAGTATGCATCTACAGGCCTTTACCGGCGCAGCGCCTACGTTGATGGAGACATCTCGTGTCCTCTCCTATCAAAATACGCACGCAACCAGCGGGAAAACCTGGCTTCCGTCCTTGGCACGTCCCGCCGTTCAGAGCGCCGGCTGAAATGCCCCTTTGCCAATGAACCACCCGAGGCTAGGGAAACGCGAGAGAAGCAGCATTCGGAGAACAAGGGATTGGATTTGGACGGGTTTCGTTGGGAATCTAGCGAGATGTTCGATCTTCTCGTACGAGATGGGGCCGTCTTATCGGATGCGGAGGAAGATTGGGGCTTCGAGTACGACGATATGTCTGTTGGCCTAGCTGGGGATGATGAAGAAGAAGTGACCTAGTTTTGGTCTTCTTGCCTCCCGGCCTTACTTTTTTTTCGCACTTCAGCAAGCGGGCATTGCTAATTATAATGTTGAATTCACGACGAGGCGTAATAGCGCATCCGTTTCAATATCAAGACTACGAACTTGCAAGAAGACACCTGTGCTACACGGGATATCGTGTCACGAGTAGGAGGAATGCAGTAATATGCAGTATGCATTGGGGGTTGGGGATCGCATAAAAGCTTTCACGGTACGCAGAAATTCAAGTCGCCCTGCGTCCCTAGCCGCGTTGTCCGTCGCCTGGTCCTTGGGTAATACATGGTCAACATTGAATCAGTGAATCGAGGCATCTGATCCGAGTGATCAGTGTATGAGTTGACGTTGCTGTCTATCTTGCACCAGATTGCACAATTATTGATGCATCTAGCGTGCATGACAACCTGTGTAAACACCGGCCGTTTGATCTAATCCAACAGCGACTTGCCAAGTACTTCATCATGGTGGAAGGGGTCAGAATGGCACTTGATCGTACTCCCCGCCGCTTCGACCTTCAAGCAGCAAAGGTAGCAATAGTGTGCTCTGGCAGGAGTCTTGTAAGGCGCCAAAAACAGGCCCACATCATGCACGATAGGAAAATGACGAGGCAAGGGTGCTGGCCCTATTCAACGTATGACGCATGCCATGACGCAAACTAATGCTTCGCCGAAACTTGATCGCCTGTCAACTTTTCCACATACGTCTTCGCCCTTTTGGACCGGTTAGCATAGTAACCAGGCAAGGGGTAGTCAGATGGCTGGCGGCTGGCAGGTGTTCAACTCACATGTCGCCAAAGGCCACCATGCAGATCGTCTGCCAGACACCGAGGCCGATTCGCGGCGCAACTCCGCGGTACAGGCCTCGCATGCCGTTGTTGGAGTAGATGTACTTGAACGTGTTGCCGACGGTCATCTTCTTGGGTCGGTTGGGATCCTCCTTCTTGCTCTGCATCTCGACACGGATGACTTCGATGGGCTGGTTCCAGGCGCTGAGACCACCACCAAGACCGGAGGCTAGGATCTTCTCCCACGGCGAGAGCTTCTCGCCTTCCTTCTTGCCGGTGGCGGTGCGGATCCAGCCTTCGGCAAGACGGCTGAGACCGAAGCGGCTACCCCAGTTGGTCATCTGGCGGATGGCGACGGCGTTGACGCCCTTGTTGATGCCGCGGATGCCCTCCTTGCGGTAGATGTCCATGAAGGTGGCAAAGGTAGACTGCGGCTTGACGCCGGAGGCAGCCATCTTATGCTTGGTGATCTCGACCGTCTTCATGCATGTGCAGAATCCCATGGTGGCATAGGCCTGGGCCACTCCGCCAGTGACGCCGCCGAGGATGCCACCGCCGAACTCCGAGGCGCCGGCCGATCGAGCGTAATACTCCGCCTCGGAAGCGACGAAGAGGAGGACGGCGCCCTTGGTCGAGGCTTCGATCCAAGCCCAGGGGATGAGGCCCTGGTAGACTGCAAGTAGCAGGCGCGGGCACGTCAGCGGACGATTGGCGACAGGAAATGCCGGGCCCTCGGCACGGGGGATGGAGCGAGGACGCGGAAGATGCACGTACAGCCTAGAACACCGCCTCGAGACCAAATACGTCCCAAGGCGGAAGTGAAGCCATCGCTGCGGTGGGCGGCCATGGTGGTCTTGACAACCTCGAGAGGCTGGCCGAGGGTGGTGACCTCGAACATGTTCAAGCCGGCACCGAGAAGAAGGTTGGAAAATTTGATCGGCTTCTTCTCGAGCTTCTGAGGCTCCCCGACGGGAATCGGGACGGTGGCTGTCGTGACCATGGCGGAAGGATTGCGGTGAAAGGGGGCCCTGACCAAGGGAAGAGGGTGCGTCTTGGCGATGAGACAGAGGGTTGATTGAAGAGAATGATGGCCTCATGCATAATCTCGGCCGGTCGGAGAGGATGGGACACATGTTCAGGCTAACCGTTGGGCGCTAGTACCAACGGGGAAGCGGGAATATGTCAGCACGTCAGCACCCCTTGGACTAACAACCCCCCACCGACCAACCGTCAGCAGCTTGCGGTGTTCTTGCTGTGAGGTACGAGCATCTACTCTACGTATCATTACTCCGTGCAGTATTACTTGTACAGTTAATGTTCAAGTAAAAGTAGGTGTGCATGTACCTGCTGTACTGTAAGTATAATTACTTACTCCGTACGGAGTACTTGTTGGTGATATACATGTACTTGTAATTACTTGTGTAAGTAAGTCTGGAGTAGCGCGCAGGGGATACTTACTTACGTAACATGCTTGAACACAATAAGTACTTAAGTACTTAAGTACGGAGTACTTACTTCGTACTTACGGAGTACTGCACTGCAAGTAATGCCGTACTGTACAAGTAATTACGGAGTAATAATACTCCGTACAAAGTACAACCATTAATACTGTCCACATAATTACTCCGTACATGCACTCGTACGTGCAAGTGACAATACATCCCATTGCAGGCAATTGCGCGAACCTACAACTATTTAGGAACACTGCTGTCAGGCGTGAAAGCGTGGTACTAGAACGCGTATTACACTTGGCACATTGGATATGTCGCTTTCTGTACCCCGTTCTAACGGCAAGAAATGCGATTGCCCACGTGTTGCCCTTCGAGTCATTACTCCCAAAGAACATCCTAACTGGACAAGCGCACTCCAACCATTCTTCAATCGAACCATGCTGATTCCAGCAGTGCCTGAGCGTCAAGCCTTTCAGTTGGGTCCAGCCGTACCATGGATCCAATGAAGCGTAAGAACCCGGCCTTTTCCGACTCCGAGAGGCGCTCGTTTTGGGAAATGCCTTGTAGTGAAGTGGATGGAAATGGTGATTGGTGTCGAAGTCTGCCTGCCATATGGGTTAGCAATGAACCGAGAATGAAGGAGGAACGGAGGAATCGGCCTACCATCCGAGTCAAAGTACATGTCTCTGTTCTTGGATGTGTCTCTGTTCTTGGATGGAGATAACAGTGACTTTGGTATGTGCTCAAAGACTGAGATCATCTGCGCCAGATGAGCCTCGGCAGTATATGCGGATTTGGCCGTCCACATGCCATCGAAGAAAAGTTTTCCCTCGGCAAGCTCCCAAATCTATGAGCACACAATATTAATGTCAATAGTCTACATAGGAGTAAGTAGACATGATATGGAGCTCTACTGACGATGAGCCCAAGGTTCCAAATGCCCACCTTGCGGTCCCACTCGGCTCCGAGTATCACCTCGGGTACTCGCAATGTCTGTGGCTGGATCCAGTCCGTCAAATAGTTGTGAACCCAGCTCGCTGTTATATTTTGATCAGCAAGTTTAGTAGTTGAAACGTTTCAAAACTCATATATGTTCCAAAGTCTGTCAATTTGAACTAATATCGGCAGCCTTGGCTATGTCTTCTTCAGCAGACGAGACTTGGGTTGACTCAATGTAAAATCCATTGGGAACGTTTCCTCGTCCATCACGGGGTTAAAACGCTCTTGAAGGTGCCTTTTGGAACATCTGGTTAATTCCGGACGTTTCAATCAGGATATTTTGGGGCTTTATATCTTGAGTGATGCATCAGACGTCGATGTTCTGGACTACGATTGGGAAGTAACGTAATGCTGTACCGACCGCTGTGGATGACTCGACAAGTTTGGTGGAGAAATGACAGAGCGAGCAGCAGCTGTCGTGTCATCTCTTTGACATCAGGAAGCGGAAGTCTGAGATTGGGGAAAAGTCTTCTATACTTTGAAACATCCGGGTCCATGGCTTTGAGGGACAAGGCATAGATGATTGCCGTGAGGGCCGTGGTGTTGGACTTTATCGAGCAACTCAAGGACGTGGCCTGTGCCGGGATGATGAATGCTGATTTATTTAATATGTTCTAGAATCTCCAACTCAAATGTATCATGTTCGGTGCCGTAGAAGTCCGCAGTGAGCACTTTGAGGGCGACATGTCGCTTCAACCTTCATGTGAACAGCCAGCCGTTACTGATGAGAGGAAGTTCACGATAGGTAGCACTGAATGAAATTCTCACTTTGGTTCAAAAGCAAGCCAGACGGTGGAGTAGACACCATAGCCAAGCTTGTTAACGATTTTTTACCTGCCGTTGTGGAAGACATCTCCAATCTGGACTGGGTGGTAGCCGCCTGGGCAATAGCGTTGAAGGCTTTCTTCCGTCACTGGCTTGGACGAGCGATTAGAAATTGACCTTGCGAGGTACGACCAAAGTCTCGACCGCATCATTTCTTTCTCATGATCATGAATGTGCACCCCATATATGAAGGGGGAAGGAGAAAGGGGGAAGGGAGACATTGAAACCCTTGCTTGACCAATTGGGGGTAAAGTGTCAAAACCATGAGTGCATCACGTGATGCAGGGAGTAACTTGCATCGATGCTGGAAGATATATGGTTCATGAACTGGCCATATCATCTACAGCATCGTGCAGGATTATACTAGATGATCATTGTGAGGTTTAGAGTGTATTTGTTGCGTGCAACATGCGACAAAATATCACTGAAGGAGCTGTGTCATGATGCAATGTGACTATGGCCACCATACAAATACGCTGCAAAATAATATATGCCAGAGTATACACTGTTCGCGCCAATACCGAAATTGAACTTTGTGTTTTATACAACAGATAATTTTAATTCTTTTCTACTCCTTAGCCGATGACCCAAAGTCAGTGTAGTGCTTTCGACCAGAACAATGCGTCTCTCCTCGCAGCAAAGGACACTGCTATTTGGAGGATATTCCTTCTAGTGAGGCCGTTATATCTGCAATCATACTCATCGCTGCTTCGGTAGACATGATTTCCCCTGCTCCAAAGACACCAACTGTCAGGGAATGGGCTTGCTCTGACACCTCGACATCCAGGAATGGCTAGCCACCTGTGATTAGCACATCATTTGATCGATCGATGACCGAGTAGGAAAGGGAAGAACCATCGCCGAGAACATACCGGATAGGCATTTCTAATCGCATTATTCTGCAGCCATCGCTCTTCAAGAAGTGTGGCAGAATCGAACGAGGCAGGTCGCAAGCCGGCTTCTTTCATCATCGTCATCGTTATCTTTTGGCCAGCCGCACTTGGCTCGTCGGGAAGGCTGAGGAAGTTGACGAATGAGTCCACCTTCACGCCAGTCCATTGAAAGATCTCCCATAGCCCGACATCGGCTCTTCCATGACTACTGATCGCGTTAATGTGCCTCTGAATCTCACGAGCAATTGTCAACAAGCTCTCTTGTTCCCTCAGCTGAATTTTTATTGGAACCAAGTTGAGAGTCGGGAGGGTGGGGGGCAAAGGAAACTCTAGGCGAGTTCGATTAGCAAGATATAAGCCAAATACCGCAGATGATGGCCGATCCCTGGCCTTCGACTTCGCATATGCCGCGAGGAACAGTGACTGCAAGCTCGTGCCGTGGCGTGCCGCAATCGTGCGCACCCGAGTAATGTCGCCAATTGCAGATTCTACGAGACAGGAAGTCGTCTCTGTTGAGTTTGATATACAACTTTCCGACGAGTCTGAAGGAGTCCGTTTCAAGTAATCGATCCAGAACTTTCGCCTCTTATCCTGCTCAACGCTAATCGTTGGCCTGATGCAACTGTCAATCCATGCTGGCAAGTTAATGTTGACAACACATTGATCGTTAAGCAGGCCGACGAAACACGACATCATCGCCGGGAGGCTGACACCATCGTACAAGGCGTGATGTATTCTCACCCTCAGAACTGGATTTTTGTCATACAAAACATGGAGTTTTATCAGTGGCTGCGAGACGCGACCTGAGCTGAAGGAGTCTGCGTTGAAAATGCACTGCAGCCAGGGCAGCTCTTGATTTCCTGTCGAGATGAAACGAGTTCGCAGAATGGGCATCAGGACCAATAGTTTATTCCATGCGTTGTAGATGACCTTGTCATCCAACACACCGTCTATACGGTAGCGGAATTCGGGGAAAAACACCGATCCGTGTGTATTTTGCCAGTGCGTTAGCATGAATGCTTGCATAGGCATGGCAGGCAATATCTCTTCGACATCGTCCATAGGCAGGCCGCAAGCACTCATCAAGGTGTCAAGATTCGTCTCCTGTGGTGGTTTCCACGGAACCGCTTTTATGGGACCTGCATCTGCAGAATCCGCTGTCAATCCGGCAATACGTGCAAGCTCAGAGATGCTTGAAGTATTCACAAGCTCCCTTGGCTTGATATCAATGCCCCTTGAACGCAGCAGCATCGAGACTTTTATGGCGCTGATAGAGTCAAGTCCAAGGTGGTACAGTGAGAATGACGGCTTGATGTCCTGTACCGGGGTGACTGAAACTTGGCCGAGGACTTCAATGATGACCTTGGCAGTTTCACTCAATTCCTGCTCTTGTCCGTCTTGCAAAAAGTCCTCCTCTGTGGCATTCGGTTTCTGCGCGGCTGTATCCTTGATTGCAATCGGAGGCATGCCGCAAATCGACAAATTGTCTTCATGAAACGACAAAATATCTTCAGATCCAGCCTGGAGAATATAGCTCAATATCCCATTGACGTTCCTTATCAACTGGAGTGTGTCTTCGTCAGAAAAGAAGTGCGACTGGCAAGCGATCCGCCATCGCAGTCGATCGGCTACTGGCTCTGCTTCGATGCAAACTGGATAGTTCACGGCAGACGTCCCGTTGACAGACTTCAGTAGCTTACTCGATGGGTGTTCAACTTTTACCGACTTCTGTACAAGGAAAAGTGAGTTGAATATGTCTGACATCGCGACCTTGGTCACCGCCTGAGCTTTCCGCAGAGGAAACGCCTGAAAATTCCGTATATCCGCCATTGAATCTTCCAGATACCGCAAGAATTCTCTCACAGATCCATGCAGTATGCATCGCATCGTGATGGTGTTTATTGTTGGAAACATCAACTCTCCTGCTCCTTCAAAGTCTCGTCCAGATAAGACGACTCCGAACACTACGTCCAGCGAGTGTGTCCATTCGGCAACCGCCACTGCCCAGCAGGCCAAACAAAGAACCTGTAAGCTGACAGAGATATTTTTGCAGTGATTCATCATGCTCGAAAGAGTTTCGTTTGAGTCCATCTCTTTTCTGAACACTTGGTCGGCATCATGCACCGGAGGCGATTTTTGCCCCTGCAAAAGTGTTGGCGAGAGACCGTCGAGATAGCTAGCCCAGAAACATTGTGCCTCATCCGTCCTTGAAGCAAGCATTTGAGAAATAAAAATCTCTGCGGATACCCTCGCACATGATTCTCCGTCGTACGCCGCTTGGAGGTCTTGGTACATGAGTTCCAACGACCATCCATCATACAAGGCATGGGCGACTGAAAGCACAACAAAGTGGCGACTTTGTATTGTGGCAAATGTAACTTGAAAAAGATTCTTCATACCCTTGCCATATATAGCAAGTTTTATGGCGCTCTCTGTTATCGTTTGTATCTCGGATTGATTTGATAGTTTGACAGAAGCCATGTGCGTATGGTTTCGAAAGACCACTTGACAGTACGTCATGTCCAACCCAGGGTCACCTACCTCGACGAAACCGGTCCGCAAAATGGGAGATTTCTCAACAACCTGCGCCCAAGCATTGTATAGTTTTTGTATGTCAACCCCTTCGGCGACCTCGAGGATGTCGTGATTGAAATATCGGCCGAAATTTGACTGCAACATGTCCGCAACCATGGCCTCTTGTAGTGGCGTAGGTGGCAGCACTGCTTCAACAGTGCGCATATCCAGGCCGGTGCTATCAACATACGAATGAAGCTTCTGCTTGATCTGTTGGAGAAAAGTGTCGTTGAGGGTACTCGCTGTATCTGGGGCATTCAAATTTTGTTCCTGCATAAAACGCGGTATTTTCTGAAATCGCATGATCTTAGACGCTGGGATGTCAATACCCCTTTTTTTCAGATTCATTGAAAGTTTCATAATATCGATGCTGTCGAGTCCAAGCTCGAGCAATGTGGTGTTTTCTGTGATATTTTGGACCGGGATTTCTGCAAGAAACGCGATTTCGTCTCTCACAAGACTCATTGATCCGCTCCAATCCAATGGGATATTTATAGCTGTGAAATTATCTCCAGAAACATTGCTGCATAATGTCGTGGATACCAAGTCAACGTAATCAACTGCGGATGGATCGACCATATCATTCGGGTGAGCCGTATCGATAGCCATCTCCAGCTTGTTGAGTAGTTCTTCAAGCATCTTTGAATCAGTGAAATTATTTTGTGAGACCAGATTTAGCTTGAGCAACCCTGTACGAGTCTTGATAACTTCCAGTGACAGAGGGTAATCGAGCTGCCCGTGGCTATCCAAAATCGTCCAAGGGAGGTCATCAGATGCTTGGGGTAGCTCCACCTGGAATGTGAATAGGTTGTCAAACAATGGTCGACCTATCGAGCACCATTTCTGAATGCTCTGAAGCGGAACATGCTGGAATGGCAGGATGGAAGTGCTGAATTTGTGTACCGCTCTGATCAGGGACCCCCAAGTGTGTCCAGCCAAGGTTTTGATAAAATATGGAATCGTGTTGAACATTGGCCCAATCGTATTCTCAACATCCGGGAGATTAATGGAACGACCAGAAACGAGGATACCTATAGTCAAGCTGCTGCCAAGATGCTTTCGGAGAATAGAAGCCCAGACTGCCAAGACGACGGATTGCAAGGTGACGGTTTGCTGTCTTCGCATGTCTTCAAACCTTTCTAGTGAGATAAATCTTGTCGCAGATACAGTCCTAAGTTCGAATGGAACATCTAAACTGGTCAGTACTGGAGAGAAAACCCAGCCTTTCAGGTATTGAGTCCAGAAATCTCGGCAATGATCGTAATTCCATAATGGTCCGTATGCCAATGCCTCGACGAATCGCGGGCCGAGCTTTTCCTCATTGTTGCGGTACACTAACATTGCATATTGATTCATGAGTTCAAGGCTGTTTCCATCATACAAGGAATGAAACATGTGCACCACGATTCTCCGAAATCCTGGCCCCTGGACTTGAATGAGCTGAAGTGGAGTTCGGATATGATGCGAATTGTCTGCTATCCAACCATGCCTTCTTGATTTCAGAATCTCATCAGCTTCTCCCTCAGAACTTACCCAGTGATCACTCCAAACAGAAGGAGGGTGCTTAAGCGCCACTTGAATATAGCCATCTGAAGTGTTGACGAATGCTGACCTCAGGATCGCATGAGACTCAACGAGGCGGGTCCAAGCCTGGTACACCATCTCAATTGATATGTCGTCTCCTTTCAACTTCAGTAAAAATGAATTGAAATACATGCCTCTACGTTCACAGGTCATGGCCTTGGAGATAATGCCATGCTGCAACGGCGAGCAGGGTGCGATGTATTCAATCTCGCTTGAAGTGACTCCCAGCTCTCTGCACACCAGGGGCCGGTATCTGTGGCTGCAGGCTTTTATGTACTGCTGCGCTTCCAGAACCAGGTCAAGCTGTCCCTCTGAGTTGGACTTCTCCGACAAAACTCTAACCAAATCAGCGACAATGTGATGTCGCAACAGGACGACAGGGGAGGCAGCATCGAAACCTTGTGATTTAAACATTGCCGAAAGCTGAAGAACGGCGACAGAATCAACCCCGATGTCAAAAATGCTGGATGATGACGAAATGCTGTCGTGTTTCAAAGATCCAAAGTCAGTCAGGATGTTTATGACTTTCTGAAATGTCTGTTGATCAAACTGGGACATATCCAACGGTGTGGCTGCTGATACCAGTTTGCTAAGCTGGTCATGAGAAAGTGATTCAAAGAGATCCTTTAGCTCCTTGAAATTGACCTTTTCATTTGATGACAATGGAATATATGGTAGTCGAAGAAAGTAACTGGGAACCATGTATGCAGGAAGCTGCTTGAGACAGGCTAGTCGAGCCTTTGCACCAAGCCCATCCGTGTCAAACAAGGTGCACAGTTTCTGTGATCGATCAAGCTGTCCGACCAAGAATGATACCAAGATATCCCTGCCGCTAGAAATTGGTCTCACGACAATAGTCGCCGCATCTTGCACTTCTTGTGCACCGTGACGAATGACATGATTAATCTCCCCGATTTCGAGCCGCTGTCCGCGCAACTTCACTTGATCATCGTTGCGACCCAAGAAATCGAAGCACCCGTCGTGAAGAATACGAACTAGATCGCCAGTACGATATATCCGCTCACCAAATTCGACAACTGTTGGAAACCTTTGTTCTGTGAGCTCTGGCCGGTTTAAATATCCTTTGCCAACCAGTTTTCCAGATATGCATAACTCTCCAACTCCGCCACGAAGAACAGGAATGTCGGTACCAGGCCGAAATACGTAGGAACCGACGTTGGGAAACTGCTTGCCAATATTGCTAGGTCGACCATTGATGGGTACACGTGGATACATTGTGACACCGATGGTTGCCTCGGTCGGGCCATATGCATTATATATGACAGCTTTAGAGCCCCAAGTATCGAGAATTTCCTGGTTTAATGACTCCCCACCTGTTATGAATACACCTTTGCAAAGTGTTGGGGTGTCATCGGGGTGCGTCAATCGTGCCAGGCTCGGGGTCAGGTCAATGTGTGTGATCTCCAGCATAGAGATGGAGCCTGACAAATCATCTAGGATCAGATCCTTTGGAGCGGCCACAACTGTGATACCAACAGACCAGCTCCAATATTGCTCAAGAACCGAAACGTCAAAGTGCAGGGCTGCGAATTGCAACCAACGTGCCTCGTCGTCCCAGTGCCCCTTGAAGAGTTCCTGGAAAGCCATCATGGCTTGTACCGCATTCTCATGGGTAATCTCGCAGCCTTTTGGCTCCCCAGTCGTTCCTGATGTGTAAAGGCAGTAGCAGGTGTTGTTGGTGGAAAATTCTGCACCAAGATCAAGGCACCGATCAGGGTACTGTTCCAGTGATATCGTATCAAACTTCAACAACGCCCCCGCAATAGGAATGTTAAAATCGATGGTGCTATACGTATTTGTCATTAGACAAACCGCATTCGAGTCTCTTAGAATGAAATCTTTACGCGCTTTCGGTGCGTTCGGATCCAATGCCACAAAGGAACAGCCGGCTTTGAGGATGCCAAGGATGGCAAAGTACGCCTCCGGACATTTTTCGAAGTGGATGGCTACAATTGATCCAGGAGCTGCCCTATAATTCACGAGATGGGCAGCTTGGTTTCCAATGCGGTCAATCTCCCTGTATGTCCATGTTTGCTTAATTGCGCGCCCTGCCTTGAATGCACTTGCAAACTCGAGAGCAATACGCGTAGGGTGGGCTAACGATCCTTGTTCAACAAACTCGTGAAGAAATCGAACTGGGGAAGGCAAAGCTAAGATCCTTGGAGGCGTTATTGAGAATTCAAGGATATTGGCTCTGTAGAGATCTTGCTCTTTTCCGTCTGGTTCCCGACATAAATATTCCAACAAGATATCGAATTGGCGGGTAAGGAGACGAGCCTGCGCTTCTGGCAGGACGTCCGGAGCATAGTTGAGGAAAAGGCGAATTGTATTTTCGTTTGCAGGCTCAACCTCCAGTGATACCGCATATTCGGCTTGAAAATCAACATAGGAAAGAGACCACGGTTGCTGTTCCGTTCCCCCTGCCCCTCTCTTTTGATAGACAACGAGCGTATCGAAGACCGGGTGCCCAGGGTGCCCCAGCCATTTTTGAATAACACTCAATGGAGCAAATTGATGTTTGCGGAGCTCCGAATTGTAATCCATCATGGCCCTGATAATTTCTCTGTTAGATTCGACGTTTTGAGCTATGACAGGCACTGTTGTGATGCACGGGAATGGGGCAACGCGAGTAGCTTCAGATGTCCGGCCAGACAGGGTCACCCCGAACACCACAGAACTCTCTCCGAGATAGGACGATAGAACACGAGCCCAAGCAGCTTGGATAATCGCCTGCACCGAACTGCCAAGATATTTGGCACTCTCTTCAAGGAGCTTAAGCGAAATTGCAGAGTCAGTTTCATGTGTCTGAAGGACCGATTTCTGTTCCCTCAGCGGCGTCATAACAGGAAACGTGTTAACAACAGTGTTCTCGGACTTTGCCTCCCAAAAATTGCGCGTATTAATTTGTTGCTGGTTCAAGCTTTGGGATAGCATCTCAGCCAGGGCTGGCTCAACCTCTGCAAAGCGGCGAACCTGTCCATGTATTGCGTCGGCTACTCCGCCAAGTATTCCGTCCAAAGAGTTTGCATCGTAGAGAGCATGGTGCATGAGTACATACATGTTGACTCCATTGCCGCTCTCAACCAAAGCAACTCTCCAAGGTGGCAAGTGCAGTTTCTGCATGATGATTCTTCTCATTTTCTCTTTCCAACTTGTCGGTTCAAAAGTCGATGACTTGATGGCATGAAAGCATTCAACTGCTTCCTCGGTCTGCCCAATCGAGTTTCTTACCATGGCAAATGTACAGGCCTGGTGCCTGACTGGAACAAAGCCGGTTCGTAGCATTTGGTGGTTTCGCTGAACAAGTTTCCAAGCATGCAACAAGGCTAACGTATTGATGCCACTTTGGACTTTGTAACAGAGCATACTGCAATAATTCTGTCCACCAGACTGCATAAACGATGCCAACATAGCACACTGAACAGATGTGCATGGAAGGACAGCCTCAACGCCACCTTGATTCATCAGGCCGTTGATCTCAACAGACACATCGGTATAGAACTGTTCGAAAGAAAACTCCAAAGCTGGTAAATTGCCGGCCCTTCCACAGGAGAGTGCTATTCTTTTGGCTAGTTTTGCTGGGCTGGGACACTCGATGACATCTGTAGCAGATATGTTGAACCCCTGTCGCCGAAGCATTGAGGAAATTTGAACGGCATTGATGCTGTCAAGGCCAAGGTGAAAGATACTGGTGTTGGGAAAGATTCTTGCCTCCGGAACTTGGGAAAGTTCTGATAGTGCCCCACGAATCTTCTCCTCAACACCAGTCCACTTGTCATGTTCCGACTCCTTTTGGTCCGAGAGTTCGAAATTTCTTCCATTCCTAATAAGGCCTTCTAAACCTGATGTGATTCGGGTTGGTGCTGAATTCTGGTCAATAGGAGAAGAGTATGGTGACGCAAACAAATGAAGGAATGAGTGTTTAAATAAGTCAGCCAAGTTTGCTGCATGATCCCCCGTCACCACACCAAGATCATGGTGAATATTGACAACAACAGAGTTCAGATTGGGGCAAGGGACTATCTCGCAGACCAAGGCCATGTCCATGTTTCCAGAATCTTCCTCTAATGTCCAGACTCTCTCGTCCATGTCTTTCAGCGGTTGTTGAAGCAAAAGTAGCGTGTCGAAAAGGCTCCGACCATGACAGTTGGCGAGAAATTGAATTCGTCGTAAAGATGAAAATTGATACCGAAGCATCTTTTCATTCAGATGGTGAAATGATCTCAAAAGATCGATATTCTGAGAGCTTCGAGATATGTCCATTCGAATTGGGATGGTATTAAAGCAAGGCGCGACCAGTCGATCCAGGCCACCCATGTCAAGGGTGCGGCCGCTGACGACATTGCCAAAGGCGATGTCGGCATGGTTGCACAAAACAGACAAAACAGTTGCCCATGAAGCCTGACAGGCAGCTAGAAGAGATGTTCCGAGCAAAGTCAATCGTGCTTGAACCTCATGCAGTGACATGGAGAGTGAGGTCCTGTGGGTGGACTGATTGATTTCTCCACTAGCTGAGCGAGGAAAGAGTATTGAATGGCGGAAGCTGCGAAATTGTTCAGTCCAGAATGAATCCGTATCATCTGGAAAAATGAGTGACTGTTGCAAAAACGGCTTGTATGGAACAGGTGGTAAAAGTGTGCGGCCATTTGCCAGAGCTTCCACCTCCCTCCACAAGCATTCCATTGCCACTCCATCATAGAGCGCATGATGACATATAAAGGACAGAAATTCTGAATCGTTATAGCGAAAGAAAGCCAATGATAGGGGCGGATGTCCCGAGTCCAGAGGCTCGGGAATAGTTGCGAGATGTTCATGAATAGCACCAGCCAATGACGGCGCTTGAACCTCGTGTGTCTGAATGGTAATTTCGAATCTTTGCAAAACCACCTGGACAATCGGATGTGTAACGTTTTTTGTCGTGACAAAGCAAGTTCGCAGTATTACATGTCTGCGCAACATTTCGTCCCAGTAACGTGCCATGTCAGCGGCTGGTATCCGCACGCGAAGTAGTATCTTGGTGCAATAGCTTCCCTGTCCACGAGACAGCATAGCTTCTTGAAGAGGTGTACAGGGAAGTATGTCTTCAATATTGTTCCTGTCATAGCTAAATGAGTTGCGGACTTGGTCGGATAACTCAGTCGCCAAGTCGTAAGCCGGCGCCAGCTGCTCCTGCCAAGTTGAAACAAGGCCTGGCTTGTTGTCTTCCACCGCCTTCCCTAGCTGCGCAATACTAGGGTTAAGTAGAATGGTTGATATCGATATTTGAACTTGTAATTGTGAGCTCAATTCCTTAGCAGTATCAATGGCTGAAATAGAATCAATGCCAACGGCGGCGAACGGTGTCCACCGTCCAAGATCTGACCGACATATCCCTTTGGTGCGTGATATGACGTCTGCAATGGATATTTCGATATCACTCCACTCGGAATCGTTATCAACGACCTGTGTGGTAAAGGAACCGGTCTCCAGATAGTGGCTGGGTAGCTTCTTGAACCCTTCTTGAATGACGGCTGTGTCAATCTTTCCGCTGGGTGTATGCGGAATATAAGATACGGGAAGCAAGTATGAAGGAACCATGTACGAAGGTACCCGTGATTGAATATTGGAGAACAAGAGCCGGTTGGTTTCCTGATCAACTTGCATAAATTCGAACAATGTGCTTGAATTCGGTGATACGTACAAGCTGGCAAGCTGATCTGGCGTTCCCGTTTCTCTCCTCACTAGCATTGTTATGGCAGCTCTCGTCACTGAATTGCTCGTTATGATGCCATTTATCTCGTTCAGTTCTATTCGCTGTCCACGTAGTTTGATCTGGTCATCGAGTCTGCCAAGGATGCTCAAGGAGCCATCTGGCAGCATTCGCCCAATGTCTCCAGAGCGGTATATCCGGCCAAACTGAGGGTGGAGAAGAAAAGATTTGGACGATAAGCTGAAATTTTTATGATAGCCCTGAGCGACCTGATCGCCTCCGAAGCAAAACTCTCCAACCCAACCTATAGGAATAGCATCTAGGGTGTCGGGTGCGAGGACGACCACAGATGTGTTTGGGAGCACCCAGCCGAGATGCTCAATATTTTCGCCTTTCATCATCCTCTTGACGCTGCAGATGTTTGTTGTCTCTGAAGGTCCATAGCCTTGCCATAACCTGTCTCCCCATTGTTTTGATACTGCTAGGGTCATTGGTTCGCCAGCTGTGACGAGGAACTCAACTTTTGGGACATTTACCGGGTCTATCAAGCACGCAACCGTGGGTGTCAGGCTCAGGTGGGTGATTCCCATCCGGCGAATGGACTCTTCAATGTCTTCAAACAGAACGTCGTTAGTAGTGGCACAAAGACACATTCCGGCAAACCAAGCATAAAATATCTCAAACACCGATACATCAAACGCGTGTGAACAAGCTTGAAGAAGCCGTGGCCAACTTGCAGAGACTGAGTAGATCTTCTGTAGGTGAGAAATGTTGCTGAGGATATTCATCTGTGTGATGGCGATACCCTTGGGATCACCAGTCGTCCCAGATGTGTATATGATGTATGCAAGTCGTGACGGATCGGCGTATACTCCCATGTTATCTTTCGAGCAATGTTGTGTATCAATAGCATCAATGTTGAGAAACTCGACACCCTCAATGAAATGAAAAACTTTCAGGGATGAGCTGTCAACCACGCAACGTTTGATGCCAGCTTGACCAAAAATATTTCGAACTCGCGCGAGGGGCGTGGTTGGCAAAATCGGAAGATAGGCGCTTCCAGTCTTGACAATTGCAAGTATTGAGGTATATAGAAGATTAGATTTGTTCATTATGATGGCAACAACTTCTCCAATAGAAGACTGGGTGTTGATGGAGTGTGCAATTTGATTCGCAGTCTCATTCAGGTCTCGATACGACATCGGTATCGCTTTGGACAAGTCGTCGTCCAAGGAAGCAAAAAATTGAAGGGCAGGACGCTCAGGCATTCTCATGGCAATTTCTTCGAATGTAAATGCAAGGTCAGGCGTTCCACGAAACATCTGGGGGTGAGTGTTGTATTCTGAGTTTCTTGACTTCAGGGATCTCATTGAATATTGGATAGAGTCTTTGGGGTTCGTCAGAAGATTTCTGAGCACACTCTGGATCTGACTCGCAAACTCGTCGACGAAGTCCGCCGAAACAGAGGATTGGTGGGTGATTTGTAGATCGTACTCCAGTTCTTGCGGCTCAATCTCCAGCAAGAGCGTCGTCTCCAGGCGATCCCAATGCGCTATCTCCAGCAGCCCATGTCCTCCCTTTGCCGTTTCCGGAGACTCTTGATACACAAATAGGAGATCGTACAAATTCTCAGCTGGTTGGAGTCCTGCAATCTGCTTTATTTCGGATAGAGGCAGTCCACAATGCTCCATGGCAGCTCTGTTGGACGCCTGGATGTTCCTCAAGAGGTCCAGGCTGGTACACATTGTGCTGATATCAACTCTCAGAGGCAAAGAGGCCATACAAGGACCCATTATTCTTTCTATACCCTTCACGGGTATCGTTCTTCCCGAAGAAACCGAGCCGATGACGATATCTTGTTCGTTCATGATTCGACTCCAGACCAAGACTAGAGCTGCTTGGAAGAACACTTGAGCTGTGACGTTGTGAATTTTGGCAGTTTCTCGTACGAAGTCTGGCGTTAAGTCGACTTTGTACCATATCTTATTGCTTGTCCGTGATGCCGCTGGTCTCGCTGCCAGCTTCGGAAAAGGAGTTCTGTTCCAACGTAAGAGACGTTCGCTCCAAAATGCCCTGGCTGCATCGTGAAATCCGTCCTTGTCTGAGTTTCTGGCGTGGTATTCAACGAGTTTTTGATGCTGCGGTCGTGACGGAACTTCGATGCGTCTTAAGAGCGCAGAAACATCGGCACGCAGCATGTCCATCGACCATCCGTCGTACAGGGCATGATGGATCTGCAGAAGCAATCTGGGGCCAGAATCGACTGCTGGTCGCTGAATCTGGATTCCGAACGGTGACAAAAGATCTTTCGGGCTCGAGATGGCAAATTTCCGCCGAAACTTATCAACGAGGCAGATTTTCTCGAGAGCAAAGTTCTTGAATATAATGGAAAGATGTTGGCCTCTATGCATTACAAACCCTGTGCGATAAATCATGTTGGCATTGGCTACCTGCATCAGCGCAGCAACTAGAGCATCCAACGACACTCCCCTACATGTTTGCATCTCAACCTCGTTACTATAGGTTTCTGGATTTTTAGCCGTCTCGGCCAGCATAGCCGACTGCAGAGGAGTGCACGGCAGAATATCCTCGACAGGCGTCTCCATGGTTTGCAGGTCTGGATTTTCCGCCAGAATTTGGTCCAATTCTGGCAAGAGACTCACATCCAGCGTCTCGGCGCCTTCAGGGGTCGTCGGGGACTGACCCTCCAGCGTCGAGCAGAGATCAGACAGCATTCTCATCTTGAGCAATTCGGGAGCACTTGTTTCGAATCCCGCTGCTCGCAACGAGGATGCCAGCTTTATTGCCATCAGAGAATCCACACCGGCCGAGGCCAGTGTCGTTTCCTTGTTCATCTGCATACCAATCGTTTCGGACACCAGCTGCAAAACGAATTGATCATGAACAGAGACCACGTGTCCCGTATCTGTGTCGTTCAAACTAAGATTTCGAACGTTGAAATCAGATTTGAGCTTCGGGATATCAACCTTTCCGCTGGGTAGTCGAGGAAACTCTCTCTGGATCATCAGTTGACTAGGCACCATGTATCGAGGGAGCCACTTGGTGCAAATTTCGAGAGCAATGTCCTCGGTGACACCTTCGTCAGCTGCGCAGAAAACGACAAGGGTGGAGTTGATGACGACTGCCACCGCACCATAGCAACCAGGGGTCTTGAGAACTACTTGCTCAATCTCGCCGAGTTCGATGCGCTGGCCTCGGAGCTTAACCTGCCCGGCCTCTAGGCGGCCGAGACACTCGAGCATGCCGGAAGCAGTCACGCGAGCCCTATCACCGGTACGGTACACTCGGCCGTACGGGGTTGGTATGAATGCTGAGGCTGTCTGGTCAGGCCTGTTGAGATATCCCCTAGCAAGCTGGTGGCCGCCGAGCGCGAGCTCACCAGCTTCGCCTCGCGGCAAAATTATGAACTTGGCACGCTCCTCTGCCGTGTGAGCGGGTTGAATGATGAAACAGGAAACTGTATCTAGCGGCATGCCGATGCTTGCCGTCGAGGACTCGGAATGCAGATAGCCTTGCAAAGTGCTGTTCACGTTAGAAGCTTCCCATTACCGTAGGGGATCAGGCATCATACCAGTGGATGGTGGCCTCGGTGGGCCCGTACATGGCCCAGAGAACACTTTCCTTGCCCGGGCACCCTCCAAACTCGTTCACGACGAGGGAATTCAGCATCTCGCCAATCGTTAGCAAAAGTTTCAGCTTGGGGGCATGCTCTCTTTTCCTGAGCAAACTTCCAGCAACGGTGGGCGTCAGTTCACAGGCGTCAATATGCATATTTCGCAGAACCATGGGCAGATCATCCAGCATTTCCTCTCTCGGCACAGAAATGAGCGTGCTGCCTCGGAATAGTGGAAAGAATATTTCGAAAACGGAGACGTCAAAGGTCGGAGCAGCGAACTGGAGAAATCGAGAGAAGGATGGGATGTGGCGATGGTGGGCTAGCAATGCTTGCGTCGCAGCAGAGTGGGAGATGCCGACGCCTTTAGGTGTTCCTGTTGAGCCGGAGGTGTACATAACGTAGGCGAGGTCCTCTGGCGTGGGTTTCCGGTGGTCAGGAGCTCCCGCGCAGGCATATGCGTCCATCCGATCAACTCGGATGAGTTCGACATCGACATCTGATGGTATCCGCGGCACGAGATCATCTGACACGAGGACCATTTCCGCCGAGACGTCATTGAGAATGAACCTAATTCGTTCCGGGGGAGCATCGATATACAGTGGACAAAAGGCACCACCAGCTTTGAGGATTGCAAGTAGGGAGACGTATAGCAATGGAGACTGATGGATGAGTACTGGAACCACCAGGTCCGGCCGAGGGCGGCCAGTGAACGCACAATGGTTGGATATGCGATTCGCGATGGCATCGGCAGCATCGTGAAGTTGACGGTACGAATACAACGTCGTCTGGCCGCGGGATAGGTGATCAATGGCTGGCAGCTCGCATGAAGGGGTGATGAGGTGATGCAACAGGTTTGGTCCCGGAATTCTGGTTGGATTTGCGTTGAGGACCGACAGCTCGGTGTCCATGATGTCGTAGGTGGTCGCCGACGAATGTAAACAGCCGCCTGGTTAAGGTGCAAAAAATATCAAAAAATCTTCTGTTTCGGGCTTGCCCAGAGATATGACTCCGCACCGACATCCACAGGCGGCGACAAGCTTGCAGCAGTCAGGAGATGCTCAGTTCGTCTTCAGTTCGTCGCAGACAGTGTCCTCACGAGGGCCCGCCTGGAGGGTTGAGAATGGCAGCCGGGAAGCGGCTGGTTCCCGGCGGGAAGAGATGGCAAGATGGATCGAAGCCGAAGGAAAACAGCCGGGGCCACCAATAGGCAGTTTGGATACACCAGGAGGGAGGGGCTGCGGAGACGCTCAGAGTTGGCCTGCGGAGGCATATATGGAAGGGAACGGGCCTCTCATGAGCAACGGATTGATCAGCCAGCCAGACGCACAGCAGTGGTGCAAGTCGATGCCGCAA
Organism: Drechmeria coniospora; assembly: GCF_001625195.1. Classification (NCBI taxonomy): domain Eukaryota; kingdom Fungi; phylum Ascomycota; class Sordariomycetes; order Hypocreales; family Ophiocordycipitaceae; genus Drechmeria; species Drechmeria coniospora. Next base: position 8,676,854 of record NC_054389.1, on the reverse strand, counting down.
GTGCGTGGTGAAAGGGGCAACCAGATCGATGGACCGATGGTCGACGTTGCAGCGGTTCAGCCGCTGCCACCCGACAGACAGACAGCCCTTGATGAAGAGGGTGAAACTGCAGTGGGGGTGATGCGATGTGACGGTGCGGAGAAGAGTCAAAGACGGCAGAAAGGCTCGATTACAAGATATTGCGACTAGCAACGTGATGGGCTCGGGAGAGGACGTGAAGGATGCGACGAAGGCTCGAGTGAATATTGTGGCGATGGTGGACAGCGTGGGAGATGAGGGAGCCAGGCCTTGTGGAGTCGTGGGATGCAGCTTCCACAACAATGCGAGACGAAGGGCTTTTGGGGCGCTGAACCTCGTGCTCGTGGACACATGGCAAGCGCGGCGTAGGCAGGAAGCACAAGCACGAGCAGGGACAAGCAAGAACAAGCACAAGCACAAGCACAGGGAAAAGGACCCTCACAGGGACGAGCCCAAGGACGAGCACAAGGACGAGCACGAGCACGAGCAGCAGCATGAGCAATGGAAGCAAACAATTTCCAAGTACTCCGTATGGTCTGGCCTACTTCCTTACCCGGTAAGTATGTTGGTGCTCCATACAGCAAGTCATATCCGTGGGCTGGGAGTTTTTTTTTGTGCGTCATTGTGTGGGCGCGATGGGCAGGTAAGTTTATCGCGACGAACGCAGTATTGGTATTACCGACTATTACTGTACTTGCAGTGTCAGGTATTATGTACTGCACAAGTACCTAGTGTTAGTCAGTACGACGGCAGAAGTACTTCCCGCGTGCACCATTCCACCACGCACAAGCTGGTGCACATGTATTCCGTATTACATGTACATGTGCTCCGTACACTACGGAGTTCTCCGTGCATGGACAAGTAACTTGTATATTTTACGTGTCGATGTCATGTCTGCGCCAACGGCGGCTTTGATGGACGATGGATCCTTCCGTCCTGTCCTGTCTGTGCTTGCACTAATAACTAGTCTCATGCAGCCGACGAGCACAGTCCCTTCCACGCCTTCCCAAAGCAAGTCAAAGTACTAGCGCCGAAGTCGGGTTCTTGACCCAGCTTCTCCGTACAAAAGCGCAGCACTCGTCGGAGCCGAGGACGTTGCGGCGGCCAACCCCCGCCCAGATATTGCCCTGTGCCGTTGAACATGTCGACAAAGTACTCCGTCCTCGGATTGGCCGTCTCGATGCCGCAGCATACTCCATGTACTCGCAGCTTCCATGTACGAGGGAAGCGAACATGTAGGTGTACTGTAATACGCCTCGAAAATTCTCATTCCCTGCACGGAGTACGGAGTAGATGAGCTCGTGATTGCCTGCGTCTCCGCACAATGCAGCTCGTTCCCACAATCCTTTAACCGAGGTGGGTAACGCCGCATGCTACAACGAAGTCAACTCAAAAAGGCCTCTGCTCCGGTGGCACATGTCGAAAGGTGCCTTCTGATTGATGGGCATACTCTACGGTGCGGTACTTGCATGCACGGGTACATAGGTTCGCCGTACGGTACAGCATTGCACAGCAGCGATGGTGGCATGGACGTGTTCGAGCCCAACTGTTCTGCTCGTATGCCGAGCGTCGACAAGCAGAGCCGTGCGACATCAAGCGAGCCACTCGGACGATTTGACTTCATTCCTGGACGCTTCGGCAATATATACCAGTATTGGCAGCTCTTGTCATCGGATTGCGCCACCCCTCGACTAAGCGGCACGAGCAGGGCTAGGCAGGCTCCATGTCCGCGGCTAAGCGACAGCTGCCCCGATCAAGCCCGAGCCCCCACCCCCTCTCAAATTGTCGAGTTCTCATCATAATTGACGTGCGTCTGCCATACATGCTTGCAGTCCGGCACTCCGTACTGTGCTGGTATGCCGTTTTGGCGCGAGCGGATGCATGGCCACATTTGCTTGTCCAGCCTGGTAATTACATGGAAACAGGTCGATTCGGACCGGCCGCACAAGCCGCGCACGTTCGTCCATGTGCAAAAGGCAAAGGGACTATTCATCCTTGTACCGGTGCCCGTGAACCGATCAACCGTCGTGTCACGGTGCTGCCGGCCTATGGATGGAAGCCCCGCTGGGGGCTGACAGCGGCAATCGACGCACGCAATGAAGAACGATGCTTGGGCCGCAGGTGACATGTTTGCTGCCGAGGCCTGCTGAACGTCCCGATTCCGAAGCTTCGCTTACCGTCGCGCGAGGGTGAGTGGAAAAGCATGCCTGCCAGAAGTGCGAGCGAGGGCTTCAGGATGAGCGCGAGTACACAAGCTCGTCTGCTGCACGCGTCCACGTCCGGACGACGGATGATCGTGCCTTGGTCGCGTCCTCGGTCACTGCTGGAAAGGCGAGTTCCCTAGGCGTTTGTCTCCACAGAAATTGACGTGGGCAATCGCATGCAACAGTGCGATGGCGCTTGCGAACGTCCGCGGCTGAACGAGGTCGGCGATTCCTTCGGTCGCCGAGTTCCAGACCTCGAAGATGTGCTCCAAACAAGAATTTTGGCGGCGCAACGGGGTCAGAAACAAGCAATGGAAATCTCGTCGTCCTCGTCACCAGTCTCGATGCAGATCCAGAAAAGGCATGGCATGGCATGCATGCCTGGACACGGCTGGTCGGGTGAAGTCGGTCAGCGTGGCTCGAAATTCTTATCAGATCAGATCAGGTTTTTATCTGATCATCGGATTATCCCTCAGCTCCACTGCAGGGGCAGCGCAGGGGAGGCTAGGGCGCCAACGTGCTTGTGCGACGGCCGATGGTCCAATGGTATGCCCTTTCTCATCCTCGCCGGTTCCAAACAAAATTGACACCTGGGCGTGTGCAGGTAATATTACGGGCGTACATGTACTCCGTACTGCTCGTATACATGTAAGTACTTACGGTACAATTTGAACCATGATCCTGGAACGAGTGAAATGCAGGGCACACATAACCGAGGGTCCGTCATCGGCCGATGATACTTTCTTGGCAGGACCGAGGTGAGCGTCAAGGTTTGCTCAAAAGTGCACAATCGAACCGGCGACGCGGATGGAGCTCCAATTCAACGACGCAGGCGGTAGCGTACATGCAAGTAAGTACTGTACACGCAAGAGCCCGAGACGGCGTCTCATCTACCTAATACTCGTACCATTTGCGGAGTGGAATAATTCACCCTGCCAGCCTCTTCGATGTGTACTCCGTACTTAGGGAGGACATGTGCAGGAAAGTGTACAGGCTAAGTATGTACTTGCTGCAGGGGTAGGAGCAGGAACACGTACAGGCATTACAGAATTGTAGGTAACCACTCGCATCTGCGCATTGTGCTTTTTGCACGCAGGGATTCGGGGACACATGGGCGAAAGGCGGAGCGCCCCGTCTCAGTCTGTATCAATATCGGGGACTTGTAATTGCTTGTACAGGTAAATAGGCGGTATCAAATGCCCATGTACTTACCTGTACTGTACGGAGTACGGAGTACTTAAACGGCGGAGTACACGGTGCTTTGATCTCGTATACTGTACATATGTACATACATGTACGGAGTACGGAGCACTTGCAGTAATATCCATTCGTGCGTGCTGGACTCCTCCGGTGCACGCACAACTAGGTACCTAGTAGGCAGGCCAGACCGATTCGTCGACTTATCAGATCAAGATGATCCCTCCCGGAACCCGGCGCGTCACACCAACAGTGCGCACAGTAATACGGGGTGGAGCGTTTGGCGTTGGGCCCACAAAGCTCGTCAAATCCGGATCAGCGACTACCAGCACATTGCAGTACATGCAAGCGCACATGTGCACGGAGTATGGATTCATGCCGGGCCACTCGATGCTCGAATACGAGCACTGCAGGCTTACGAAGGCTCGTGCCCTGTGAGACGATGCGATTCCGTCGTCGGCTATGTCGTCTTGAGCATCATCATGAGAGCGCTGTGGGTTGCAAATTTGCGAGTGTCGGTCAACCGATGCGTTCAATGCAAGTGGGAGCGCAGCAATTGTTGTACACCGTTCGCAAAGACGGTGACCCATGGGTGGACTTGACATGGTGGTGGTCCTATACCGTAATTGCTCGGGGTACACTGTTGGTGCGCCGGTAGGTGTTGGTGCTTGCCGGCATGGGGGTCGGCGGGTGGGTGGATTCCCTCTGAAAATTGACAGGCTGACCTCGGGTCGGATGCAACCAACATTTTGCGATGCTTGGATTGCAGAGATGATGCATGTGCTGTCAGCCCATAGATGTGTTCGGGGCGTTGCCATCGTTGGTAAAGCAGATGCAAGAAAGCAAGTGCATATCGCCAGTGCACTTAGTTGTATGTTTACGCACGCATAGAGTACAGATCATGGACATGTAGATTAGTGCGGAGTATATGCTGTAAAAATGTGCATGTACTGTACTTTGTAGCACGGAGACGAGTCGTGCATGTGCCGACGGTATACCGAGCACTCCATACTCCGTACCTAGTAGTCAATACGGCATTAAGTAGACATGCTGTAAAAGTGCTTGCACTTGTCCGTGTACAAATGGGCCAGTAATATACTTGGGTGCCAACACTGTCCGTGTATTAAAAAAAAGTACTTACTTGCTGGTGCCGAATGCCTCAGAGTGCTGGGTAGGTTAGGTACTGGGTATTAATTCACTCAGCGTCGTGGCGGATCCTTCCCATTCCACTACAACTACACCTACGGAGTACTTACTTGGGTACCGGAAACCAGGACTACCTGTAGATGTGGGCAATTGGCACCCGAGTACATCCATGCACATGTACGGAGTACTCTACGTACCTTTGCAAGTAGGTTGGGATACGAGTACGGGTACTTGTACGGGAGCTCGTGCAAGTCCGAGTACAATTCCGAGTACATATTTGCGACGCCGCGTCCTTCCCGCCACACATGTCGTCCTTTCCTTACCGGCCTCACAAGTGCCAACTCTAGCCAACACTACAGAACACTGCGGGCACTGAGTTCAAGCCATTGGCCCTTCAGATCCAGCTCGAGGTCCAGAGCGTCGCCTTCACGAACTAAGACGCTGCTGCTGTGCTCTCCAGGTATCGAGCGACGACGGGCGAAAGACTAGCCGGCTACTTGATGGGACAGGAGAGCGGCAGCCATCCACAGCGGTACGCGGCCATAGTATTTACAACCCTGACGTGGCAAGGCCGGAACCTCGAGCTCGACGTCAACGAGCCTACGACGCCGTTTTTGTTTTCATCGATACCGCCTACGGCACGCCGCCTGGACGTCGTGTGTGCCATCTCTGGCCTGTCGTCTGAGCGTGTCTGAGTTGAAGCGCTCGTTTCATTCGACTTACAACTTCCCCACTGCACCCTCACCCGCAATGTCTCCCCACAGCGAAGTTGTCTTTCGTGACGGCGACGCCACCGTCGACGCCACGAACGGCACCTCCTCGTCGACAGTCTCGCCTGCCAATTTGTCTGCACCTTCCACGTTGGCCAATGGCCACGATGGCCACAACGGCTTGCATAATGATGGGCAGAACGGCCAGCAGAACGGCCAGCAGAACGGTCTACACAACGGTCTACACAACGGTCTGCAGAACGGCCTGCAGGACGGCCAGCACCCTTCCACCACGCCGGGCTCTCAGTATCTGCGGCCGGCGGCCCCCGGCTCCGAGTACGACCTCGTCTGCGTCGGCTTCGGCCCCGCCAGTCTCGCCATCGCCATCGCCATGCACGACGCCCTCGCTGCCGGCAAGAAGCTTCACCCCGATGGCTCCATGCCCAAGGTGCTCTTCGTCGAGAAGCAGGCTCAGTTTGGTTGGCACGCCGGCATGCTGCTGCCCGGATCCAAGATGCAAATCTCCTTCATCAAGGACCTCGCCACCTTGAGGGACCCAAGGTCCGAATTTACCTTTCTCAACTACCTGCATCGTCAGCATCGCCTCGTCGACTTCACCAACCTCGGCACCTTTCTGCCGGCCCGGGTCGAGTACGAGGACTACCTGCGCTGGTGCTCGTCGCACTTCGACAAGCTTGTCCAGTTCGGCCAGGAGGTCGTCTCCGTCACGCCCGACGCCGAGCTCGAGGCCCTCAACGCCGTGCGAACCTTTACCGTCAAGTCCGTCGACGTATCCTCCGGCAAGCCGCACGAGTACAGGGCCCGCAACGTGCTCGTCGCCACGGGGGGGCAGCCGTCGCTCCCCAAGAACTTTCCGCTCAGGAACGCGCGCGTCATTCACTCGTCCCAGTACGCCCATCGAATCCGCCAGATCCTGCCCGAGGCGAGTAACCCGTACCGCATCGCCGTCGTCGGTGCCGGCCAGAGCGCCGCCGAGATCTTCAACAACCTGCAGTGGATGTACCCCAATTCCAAGACGTACCTCGTCATGCGGCCCGAGTTCCTGCGGCCCAGCGACGACTCGCCATTGTAGGTCTTCTTCCCCCGCCGCCCTCTCGGCTTCGGCCACGGCTGCGAGTCGCTTCGTGTGCTCACCCGGCCGATAGCGTCAATTCCGTCTTCAACCCCGAGTACATTGACAACTTGTTCCCGCGATCGGCCAAGTCCCGCAGCAACCTGTTGACGGAGGCCCGTGCCACCAACTACGGCGTCGTCCGCCTCGAGCTCATCGAGGCCATGTACGAGCTCATGTACGAGCAGAAGCGAGCCCTCGGCCCCGATGAGACGAAGTGGCCGCACCGCATCATGGGCGGTCGGCAGATCACGAGCATCGAATCCATGGCCGGTCCCGACGAGGCCATGGAGCTCACCTTGCGCCACGTGCAGGACGCGGGCGACGCGGACGGCTTCGTCGACGTGGCCGGCGAGGAAACGCTCGGCGTCGACCTCGTCATAGCCGCCACCGGCTACCAACGCAACGGACACGTCGAGATGCTCAGGGGCACGTGGGATATGCTACCGAAGAGCAAGGGCCACGGCCTCGAATTCGGCAAGGGCATCTCTGGCTGGAACGTCGAGACGGAGCAGGGCGAACGCAAGATGGCCGTCGGCCGTGACTACAAGGTCAAGTTTTCGCCCGGCACCGTCGCCGACCGGTCCGGCATCTGGCTGCAGGGTTGCTGCGAGGGGACGCACGGGGTACGTCATGGTCCGACTCACGAGTGCATGTTAAACAAGGCTGACCCGCTGCTGTAGCTGAGCGATACTCTGCTATCCGTGCTGGCCACGCGATCGGGCGAAATTGTCGAGTCCATGTTTTATCGCGCCGGCACCGGCACGGTGAAGCAGCAGACGTAGCGGTGACGAGATGGGAGGCTGATTCGAGGAACCATCACTCAGCATGTGCGGCGTTTCGTTGCTTGACCTTGCCTGCATGCGTGCGAGCTTTGCTTATAGAATTTGGGTTACGATACAAAACGACGATTGGCGTAGAGAAAAGGAGGAAAAATGAACGACGCAGATTCAACTCGATAACGGCCGCATGACAGCGCCAAGTCTGTTTCGGCCCGGTGTACGCGCGAGCATGCAGGTTTGAACCTACTGGGCACCGCATCCTGTCCTTGCCCTCACTCCTCACTCTCGCTCCCTCCGTCCCTCGCCCCTCGGCGGGAGGGTTGGACGAAACTCGGAACTTCCACGAAGCCGACTACGTGTACACGATGCCGATTACGTGCATGGCTTTGTATATGCTGCCGCCTGGTCTGTGTTTCCCGTCAGTGACGAAACGTATCTATGAAATTCATCATTGGCTTCCTTGCTCGCAGTGCCGATTCCATGGCCAGGTACGAGATGGTGACGGCGATAGGTCCTGCAAGCTCTAGGAGAATCACTACTCAAACTGACCTCACCGGCTCTCTCAACATTTCCCATCTTCCACAATACATTCGCATGAGGCATTTAATCCCCGTCGTTCTTCGCAAGGAATGGGTCTTTGACCGCATGCCTTGGGGCATGTGCTCGTCATCACACCTCCTTCTCAGCCACCCCCGCAAATCTAGACCCAGCAGCCGTTGGAGGGAGACCGTCCTGACTCGCCATCATTTCGCAATGCTATTATGGCTACGGTACAGAAGCCTGTCCATTGGACTGGTCCATGCTATTGAAACAGCGATATCACTCTGGCATATATATCCCTTTCGATTATTCTTCATCCGTTGTTCGAAAGTCCACAACGGATTCAGATACTGGTTGGCAGGTTGTTACCCTGCAGGTACTAGCACCAGCAACGATTCCTTTCCATCCAACTACGTATGACAAATAATTAATACTGGTTGGGAGGGGTGTCGCGCGGGATCATGGTCAGCGGGTATTACCTGAAAGCGAGTTCCCCTCACTTGTCACCTCTCTGTATTTCTACCGTTGCAGGGGCTACTCCCTTATCCCCAGCTTGAAACGGATTCCAACAGTATCAACAGTTCCACAGAGCAACGCGCTACAGAAGTACCATCATTCGAACTGATTCCTTCCATTTTCAAGAAAATGAAGATGACAGCGCAGGATTATCAGACCTATGACCTAGGCGACATCAAACTCGAATCAGGCGAGACACTTGAAAAGGCGTCCATTGCGTACAAGACGTTTGGCGATGCTTCCAACCCAGCCATCATCTACCCGACATGGTTCAGCGGCCGCATTTCAGACAATGAGTGGCTCATCGGCGACGACAAGGCGCTGAGTCCGAAGCGTTACTATATCATTGTCCCTGCTCTGTTTGGCAACGGCCAGTCAACTAGTCCCTCCAACAGGAGCCGCCCGTCAGGGTGCCCGTTCCCCAAGATCACCCTCCGAGATAACGTCACGGCCCAACACCGGCTCGTAACCGAGCAGTTGAAGATTCAACATGCTCGCTGCATCCTCGGGTGGAGCGTCGGAGCTTCTCAGACGTACCAGTGGCTGACCCAGTTCCCCGACTTCACCGACATCGCCGTGCCCTTTTGCGGCAGTGCCCGTACATCGCTGCACAACCAAGTCTTTCTCGAGGGTGTGAAGAGTGCCTTGCTGGCGGCAAAGGGAGCAACATCGGCGGGGAGCGCTTCTGGTGAGGATCACCGTTCGCAGAAATATCGGACCTGGACCAAGGACGAGAGCGTAGCAGGACTCAAAGCACTAGGCCGTGTGTACGCCGGGTGGGGTTTCAGCCAGGCCTTTTACCGAGAGCGTCTGTACGAGACGGCACTTGGATATAAAAACCTCGAAGACTTCATGGTCAACTATTGGGAGTCATGGGCCCTGTCCAAAGGTTCGTACTGAGACGATCTTCCACCGGCTGCTGCGAAGCGTGCAAGAGGCCTGCTGATGATGGCATTTCATAACGTCAAAGATCCCGAAAATATGCTCACGATGCTGCACACCTGGCAAGCCGCCGACTGCTCCAACCAGGCGCCGTACGATGGCAATTTCAAGCTGGCAATGCAGAGCATCAAGGCCAAGACCTTTGTCCTTCCTGGCAAGACAGACTTGTACTTTCCGCCAGAAGATTCCGAGGACGAAGTCAAGTTCATGTCGAACGGAATTGGCAAATGCATTCCATTCCCATCCATTTGGGGTCATTGGTGGGCATTCATTCCCCTGTCTCCTTTTGAGCGCATGAAAAATCCCAAGAGGAGGAACGACTGACAGTCATTCTAGGGCCGGAGGCCCCGGGCTGAGCAAAACGGACTTGGAATGGTTGGACAGCAAGCTCAAGTCGTTTCTGGACGATGAATCAGCCATCAACTTGCCTCTAAGAGGACACTAGGCGTGATCCAGGCTGTCTCCAAGAACAAAAGGATATCGTTGATAATGGTGGAAATGCATTTTGGCATCATTATTGCGATTTCTGGGAGGCATGTCATGCGCACTCTCGCTGGCCGATCGTGCGCTATAACAAGTCTTCTTAGCATCAAATACTTGCATTGATGATATCTCTGGTGAAAATGCCATCACAGACAGCACTTGCAGTCGATACGATGAGAATTCATTCCGCGGTCATATATCAATTCGGTGACAACACGTGGATCACCGTAGTCGTTCGGATCGTCGTTCATTGCCACGTGTTGATGAGCTGCTTCCGTTCGGTGCCGTTTCGATTCGAGTATTGCCCGCTTTCTGCACATGCCACACGGCATGGTGGAGTTATATACTCACTCTGGGAACAGGATAGAATTGGCAAGCCCGGCGACTTCGTCCTTTACATCGTCCGTGTTCCACCTTGCCAACCCCATGGCCCTCAGCCCATCGATCCCTCCAACGAACTCCATCTCACTTTCTCCCGGCCTCGTTGAGGGATCCTCGGCGACGAAGCCCGTACCGGCCGAGTCAAAATCGGGTCCCGGGTATCCTCGCTGAAAGGCCTTGCGTTGACGGGCGAGGTACAGCGCATTTGTCTGTGTCAGCGGCGCGGCGGGAATGTAGACGAGCATGCTGATCTCGTCGGCGCCAGCTGCGTTGCCGCTTGGTGTTTGCATTCCATGGCCGGCGCCGTTGGAGATGTGGTAGGGCAAATCAGGGTGCCAAAAGATGTAATCGCCAGGCTGGAGGGTAGGGAGCGTGACGAGGCTGCTCCTGAGGCAGAGATGCGGGTGCCAGTGTTCCGTCACCCGTTGAGCATGACCAGGGACGGCGCCGTGAATGATGGTGTCCGGTTCCCGTTGCAGCCTCCAATTGCTCGCCGCGAGGTAAGCGTCCCATTCTGGGCCGGTGCGCGAGGCTGGGGCAGGTGTGCGAGGAGTGAAGAAGGGCCGCAGGAGATAATAGGCCGTGACGAGCTTTGGCGAGGGAAACAAACGCAGCATGCCGGGTTCTATCGTAGAGAGCGCAAGAAGTCCTTGGAACATGCGAAAAATAGTGCAGGCACCGTACCCGTTGTACAAGTCCATGGTCGAGTTCACTCGACTGGAACATTCCCAGGGATCGTAGTCCTCCCAGCGGCCATGGAAGATGCGGTCGTATGTGCCGCTCCGGCCGTATCCGTCGGGCTCCCACCTCTCAAGCGAACCGTTGTCGACCTGGGCGATGATGCCAGCCGAGGACTGCAGCGCATTGATCCAGTCGTCGGCGGACTGGTTGGCAAAGAATGATTGCGGATTCTGCTGCGGCGGCGAGAATGCCATGTTGGCAGGCGGAGGTGAAGCATTGGAAGCGGCCGCGTTGGTGTCGTTGGCGTTGAATCCACCGGTAGATTCTGGTCCAAACCCTCCGCCATGAATCCGTATCCTGTCCACGTAGGCGATGGGGAGATGCGTGGCAAAGCGCTTGTCGGCGACGGGTCCCCAGAGGCTCATCATGAACCGCTGGGCGTATAGGACATTCGGATGGGCCCGGGCACGAACTTGAGCCGGGGTCCAGAAGCAGTCTAGGCATGTCGGGTCCTGTCTTGGGGCGCGAAAATGAGAATGCGAATGAGACCGAGCATGAGGTCGAGCGTTCGCCTGACGAGGCGCTGCGACGCCTGCTTCCGAGGGTCCGGTCGCAACGCCTCCGCCTCGTGGCCGCCGGCTGTCGAGGTACCGAATCGTGTCAAGGGCAGAAGCTTCTGCGTCACGGCGGGGGAAAACCTTGCGAACGACGCCGACGCCATAGCGACGTAGGTCGCGGCCGAAGCGGGATGTCTGGGCCGGATCGGCGAGGTCGGCGAATTCGATGGAGGGGACGAGGTGGGCGCCGAGAAGCTCGACATGCTCGACCTCGACCCTCAGGGCGTCGATGAGTCTAGCCCAGCAAGTCTCCAGCTCGGTCTCGTGGCCGGCGATAAGGCTGCGCTTGATGGCCGCGAATCGCTGCTGCAGGGGGACGGGATCCGGACCCCAGAAGGTCGCGGGCGGCGGCGACTGCACGCTGTCAAAGGTTGCCATGGCTGATGACGGCGCAGGGCCAACCGGAAGGTTCGGAAGAACACCAGGAACCAGATTTTCGTAGGTGACGGCGGCCCTCGAAGGACTTGTCTACCGCCTCGGCCGGCCAGGGAAGTCTACCGATCCTGCCGTGCGAGCCTTGGGGGAGGAGCCTTGCGTCTTGACGCTACGGCAATGCCTGCGGTGGCGATGGAGACAAGGCTGAGGGTGCCCACGGCGGTGAGCCCGAGGATCTGCCAGTCGTGATCCTGCATTTTCAGATGTGGGTGCATGCAGGCTGGGGTTTGCTGACATTCAACCGAGCCGCGCTGGGCCTACCGACAAAACCTGTTGCCTCTTTCATCGATGGTGCTGCCTGATCACTAGCGAGCTAATTGTACGGTTGCAGTCTGTAGAACTCGGCAGGCAGCTGCGCTCTCCACCGTGTGCGCTGTGGATGCAAGGCAAGCCGGATTTCTGGCGATACGGACCACGGACGGCAGCCCGTTGCTTGAGAAGCTATATGTCGTCATCGTGTCATCGTGTCATATCACCACCGTACCTACTTTGGGGGGTGCTGATGTTTCGCCGTAGACAGCAGCCCTCGCAAGCCGAGGGCTGCTGGAGCCACTGCTGGTGGTCCAGGGGGAATTCGCCGCAGGCAATGGCAACGACGGAATGCGATGAATCCCCTTCGTGGTGCTCTCGCGTTCTGGGATCTTGCACATTATTCATCCTTGGACGTGATACGTGTCCAGAATTGCCGAGGAGCCGAGGAAAGCATGGCTGATGACGCACCTTCCTCGTCGGCCACGAAGTGAGCGCGAGGGAAGGTTCAACACGGCGGAACCTCTTGCCATTCACGATACGCGGTACGGACTAGTTCTAAACACCGGAGAAAAGAGCATCGCTGGCTCGTACGGATTCCCAGGTGGCCGAGATATCCTATAGCCACCGCTGGCAACCGGCCGACAAGATGATTGATCGCTCACTGCCGACGCTACCTTGCTCCGAATGCGTGTTTCATCATGATGTTATCGATTTTCGCTCAAGCTTGGTGCCTGCATTCTCGGCGGCGCCGGCCAAGACCGAGTTTGCAAGTGGGCTCGAGGGCACGCATTTCAGTTCAGGCAGCATCTTCATCTCGTCATGATCATCCAATAGTGTTCAATACGTCCTATCCATAAACGCCACTCCAGCAAGCCCTCCTGAGCAGCAGCATCACAGCACACGCTGACGATGGTCCAACCTACGGCCAACAGGCGATATCCAAAATGGTGCATCTGACAAGGCGCTGCAGCATCACAACCTCGCCACCTTGGAGTCGAGCTTCCATCCGTCGTCCATGGCGATCAGCTCCGCCGCCCGCTCACCGATGGCCAAGACGGTGAGCATGGGATTGATGGAAGGCATCTCGGGGAAGACACCGGCGTCGGCGATGCGCAGGTACTTGATGCCGCGCACCTTGAGCTCGGGGTCGACGACGGCGTACATGTCCCTCGTGACGTCGCCCATCTTGGTGGTGCCGGCCGGGTGATAGACGGTGTGCGCCACGCGACGGGCGTACTCGCTAATCTCCTCGTCGGTCTGGACCTTTGGTCCCGGCGCGACCTCCCGCTTCAGCCAGTCCTTGAAGGGGCGCTTCTCGGCGACCTTGCGGGCGAGCTTGATGCCGGCGACGAGGGTGGCGGCGTCGTAGCCCTCGGGATCGGTAAAGTAGCGAAAGTCGAGGGCCGGCTTGACGGCCGGGTCCTTGGAGGTCAGGTAGATGCGGCCGCGAGAACGGGCGCGCGGGATGTTGGGCGTCATGCAAAAGGCATAGCCGTCCCGGACGACGGGGTAGCCGAGGCGCTCGGTGTTGAGGCAGAAGGGGATCTGGTAGCAGTGCATCATGACATCGGCGGCATCGCCGTCGTTGCCAGCCGCGTTGGTGGGCTCGTGGCGGTAGAAGATGCCGGCGTCCGAGTCCATGGTCGTCTGGTTGGCCGGCACCGGCTTCTCGAGCTCCCACATGATGATGGTCTCGGGGTGGTCGATGAGATTCTCGCCGACGCCGGGGATGTCCTTGACCACGTCGATGCCGAGCGTCTCGAGCTGGGCACGGGGTCCGAGGCCGGAGTGGAGCATCAGGCGGGGCGTGTCGACGGCGCCGGCGCACAGGATCGTCTCCCGGCGGGCGTGGAGGACGAGCTCGTCGCCTCCGGCGAGGCGCAGGCTGATGCCGGTGGCCACATCGTTCTCGACGTGGATCCTCGACACGTGCGCCTCGGTGAGCACCGTCAGGTTCGGCCGCCTCTCCTCGCCGCGGAGGATGGGGTGGATGTAGGCGACCGAGGCGCTGCTCCGGCGGCCGTCGTCGGGGTTGTACGAGATGGAGAAGAAGCCGGCGCCGGCCGTCAGCTGGCCCTTTTCGCGGATCTCGGCGTTGAAGTCCTTGATGACGGGGATGTCGAGGGCCGTCGAGCAGGACTCGACCCAATCCTTGCACAGCTGATTGCGGTGGCGGGCGTGGACGGGCTGGAAGGTGTTGCGCAGGTTGTCGACGAGGCGGACGACGGTGTCAAAGTCCCAGCCCTTGCAGCCCTGCTGGACCCAGCGATCCATGTCGTGGCGGAAGGGACGGAAGGAGATGAGGGTGTTGTGGGAGGAGCAGCCGCCGAGGACCTTGGCGCGCGAGTGGCGGATGTGGGAGTTGCCCATGGGCTGCTCGGTGGTGCCGTAGTCGTAGTCGAGCTCGCCGCCGAGCAGGGTGAGCCACTGGCGAAGGTCGAGGACGTTGTCGAGCTTGAAGTCGGACGGGCCGGCCTCGATGAGGAGGATCTTGCGCTCGGGCAGGTAGGTGGCGAGGCGGGCGGCGAGGACGCAGCCGGCCGTGCCACCGCCTACGATGACGTAGTCGTAGGCGTGGCCGGCATTGGGCGGGAGCGAGCGAGTCGTCATGTCGAAGAGAAGCCGCGGTCCGATCGTACGTGCTTTGGGTCGTGCTGCGCTGCGTCGCACCGTAAGCGTACCGTACCACTGCGAGCGGCGGCGGTGAGGGACGGCCGACGAGACGAAGGCCGGAGCAGGGCCAGGAGCACCATCGGCCGCCGCGGCATTGCACCTACATGAGGGAATACCTAACAAGTATCCAAGGCTACCGAAGCAAGACCAACGGAATGTAAGAAGTCGTCGCTTGGTCGGGAGCTAGCAGCAAATGGGCGAGAGATGGCAATGAACCCTTCCTGGAGATGGGGGAAGTGGGCGGGCGAGGGGAGACGTCGAATAAGTAAGTCACGATTACATCATACGCAGCCAACGGAAGCAACGACAATTTTGCCCGTAGCATGATGCTTGCAGAGCATAATGCCAGCCTGATTCGATCCAACGGCCAGTCGGTCAGCCGGCACGCCCACACGGACGAGGCGTTTTGTGCTGCAAGTACGTATGAGTATGTAGGTACGTACGTACTGCTGTGCTCCGTACGTGCACTGACCTGGCGAGGTACTTGGCGCCGTACTATACATGCAGGGTACCTGCATGAAACATTGTGGATGGACGGGGCAACGGCTGGGATACTAACGACGTAGGTGCAGATACAAGTTCCTCTGGTGGCTGGCTGGCTACTTGTACTCCGTACCTTGTGCCGGTACGACATTGGGAGCGGCCGCTGCACCGCAAGACGGCCGCTGGAGCGAGGGAAAGGCTCGACGTAGGGGACCGATGCAGGCGCCGGATTACGGAGCGCATCCTCCTGCTCGATCGCTGCGCATTGCACGCGGGCACTCGAACGAGGCGGATGAAACTCCTGCGCGCTTCATGGGCGGTGCAACGACGTGGAAGAACCACCATGGTGTTGGGATGTCCCCAGGAGCAGTGCGCGTGCGGTACAAGTACGAGGTAGGTAGTGCCTCAGTGCTGAGCTGATACGGAGTACAAGTACCGCGCAAGTACTGTACAAGTAGGGAGTACATGATGTACTACAAGCTGGTGGTATGTGGTATGAACGAAGCCCACTCGAAATGTCATTCGAGACACCTCACCCGCACTCGGTTACCTACCGAGTCGTCCCTGCACAACCACCTTTGGCCGACAGGCGCACACATACTGTACTGTACAGGCTGCTGCACAAATAAATGCACGTTCAACTACTACCCTGCTGGCCCTTCGAGAACCTGCGACTCGGCGTACGATGGTTTTTTGGAAGCGCACGGATGCGACACATCATGCGCATGTAACATGGCATGCATCGAAATGGAGCCAAGGCGGTTTGGTGGCGATGCCGTCTGAACGAATAGGCATCCGGTCGACTGCTGCTAGCCTCTTTCCGGGCATCCCAGAGCCAGAAGGATCCCAGAGGGGCCGAGGCCATCGTCGACCTCGGTGCCCTCATCGAGGATTGGCCAAACGACGGTTGGAGCCGTCGGTAGACCTCGTGCTAGAGGTCGGCGTACCACAAGCAAGTAATATTACTGCAAGTACGGAGTACTGCAAGTAAGTAAGTGAGCCCAACTACTACTAGGTACCTAGTACTTACTACTTAGATACTGCAGGCGTAAGTGTACTCTGTAAGTACCTGTACTGTAATACGGAGCAATATCGTACCGGTAGGTGTACTTACTTGGCCACCCCGTACAGTACGCCCTTCAGCGGCTGTGGGTCGTTTGCGGGGCTCCGGTAGGGGACGGCGATGCTCTCAGGATCAGGATAAAAGTCGCATGGGGGGCCAGCAAGGATCGGAAGCAGGATTCGCCATCGTCCCTTTGTCGTATGTTTTCAAAGCTCGTGCCTGTGCGCATAATAAAAAGGTCGAACGATGGCGAAGGGAAAGATGGCCAATTCGCGCGCTGTCCACAACTGTCACTTGTGCCAGATGGCGGGAGAGAAGCACGGCACGGAACGGAGGACGGATTCCATTCAATCGACTCGGATGATGGACTTGCGATCGTGCACACTCGAGCGTACGGAGTACACATGCGGTAGGTTCTCCGTTCAGGGGCACGATCCACCTGCACCATCGTCCGTACTCCGTAATTACCTACTTACAGTACTCCGTACCGTAGGTGCATAAGTGTGCTTGTATTAATTATGGTGCCAAGGTATGGCAGCGACTGTACCGTGGCTGTGCTCCGTACCACGAGGTACCAAGGGATGTAACGTATTACTTGCCGTATTACTTGCCTTAAGTACTAGGTATGGATTGACTTGCTCCAAGCAAGAGTACTACTATTATCACCTTTTTACTTGCAGTGAGGAGAACGTGCAGGTAATTACTTATATCTATCCACACTTATCCTACTAATAAGAATTCTACTATAATAATACTATTGCACCAGTACTCGGTGGCTAAGTAATGTACAGTGCAAGTACTCGTTCATATAGCGTCTGCAATGCGTCGTATATATAAGAATATGTGTATGTTCAAGGCTTTGGAGTGGGATGGTTTGCTCGCTTCTTCCATTTACCCTCGAGCCACCCACAACGCTGTGAAGGTACTCCAAGTAATCATGTCAATCCTGGCGACAAGGAGCTTGCGTAGCTTCCAGATCATGTCAGAAGAAGAAACCCCCAGGAAAATTGTGCACATACAAGCACTTATTCTTTGAGTGTCCAGACATGCAGACATGTACAGGTAATACAAGTAATAAGTGGTAATAATTCCGGAGTACTTACGGAGCACAGTATGCAGTTTGCCAAGCTCAGCAGCGCCGAACACCGGATCCTGTCCGGGCATGCTCCGTACCTGCGCAGCACAAGAGTACTGTACATGTACATGTATAGTACTTAAGTATACAGTACAGTACTTACTTACTTACTTGCTGTACTTGGCTCATAACATCAGCCAAGTACAGTACGCCATACCTCGGTTGTTGTACTGTACTACAGTGAACTCCGTACTCACTCGTCGTGCACGCACTTCAAGTATTACTTACCTCTTACTCCTGCATACTCCGTACCGTACATGTACTTACACAAGTCTTCTCCGTACCGTGTGCTCGTTACGTCATCCCCATGGCAGCACGATTGATGTCCATGCTTGCTGTAGGCACTGTACTTATTGCAGGTGTACATGTAGCCAGTACATGAGTGCGTGCATTGTAATAGCGCGTTCCCTGCAGCAACTCCATGTACATGTACTCCGTGGCCAACAGCAAGCCTGCTGAACGAACCCATCGTCGGCTCTCGACTCCCTCCCACTCCTCCTCATTTCGTCACGCCTCATCGCAGCATCCGCCTCACACTCAGGATGACGTTTCCGTCCCAGATACACACCTTCCACTCGGGCAGGCCGCAGCCTCAGTCGTCGGGCGCCTCGTCCTTTGCTTCCATCGACCCGACGACGGCCAAGCCTCTCGCCACCATCTACTCGACGACGCCGGCACAGCTCGAGGAGGCCATCTCGTCCGCGCAGGCCGCCTTCCCGGCATGGTCGCGGACTCCGGCCCCCCAGCGGGCCAAGATCCTGCTCAAGGCTGCGGCCCTTCTGCGGGAGCGCAACGATGAGCTCGCCCTGACGGAGACGCTCGACACGGGCAAGGCCTGGTCGGAGACGTCGACGGTCGACATCGCCACGGGCGCCGACGTGCTCGAGTACTACGCTCACTTGGTCGCCGGCGGCCTGCCCGGCCAGAACACGCGCCTGCGGGCCGACGCCTTCGTGCTCACGAGCCAGGAGCCGCTGGGGGTCTGCGCCGGCATCGGCGCCTGGAACTATCCCATCCAGATCGCCCTCTGGAAGTCGGCACCCTGCCTCGCCGCCGGCAACTGCATGGTCTACAAGCCGAGCGAGGTGACGCCGCTGCACGCCAACGCGCTCGCCGCCATCTACGTCGAGGCCGGCGTGCCGCCGGGCGTCTTCAACGTCGTCTACGGCGACGGCCCGAGCGTCGGCGCGCCGCTGGTGGCCCACCCGTCCGTCGCCAAGGTCAGCTTCACGGGCCAGGTCAGCACCGGCAGCCTCGTCGCCGGCGTCGCGTCGAGGGGCATGAAGAGCGTCACCATGGAGCTCGGCGGCAAGAGCCCCGTCGTCGTCCTGCCCGACGCCGACGTCGACGAGGCCGCCGACGTCGCCATGGCCGCCAACTTCTTCTCGACGGGCCAGGTCTGCACCAACGGCACGCGCGTCTTCGTGCCCGACACGCTGCTGGCGCGCGTCGAGGACGCTCTCGTCCGCCGCTGCCGCGAGGGCATCCGCATGGGCCTGCCGAGGGACGACAAGACCAACTTCGGGCCCGTCGTCAGCGCCGCCCAGCGCGACAAGGTCAACATGTACATCCGGCACGGCCGCGACGTCGACGGCGCCAGGGTCCTCTACGACGGCTCCAAGGACGCGCAGAGGACGAAGCCGACGGCCGACGGCTTCTGGGTGGCTCCCGTCATCTTCAGCAGCTGCATCGACGACATGCGCGTGGCCCGCGAGGAGATTTTCGGGCCCGTGATGTGCATCCTGCCGTACGAGACGCGCGGTCGGACCCAGGCCGAGTGGATGCCGGAGCTGATCCGGAGGGCCAACGACACGGCCATGGGTCTCGCCGCCGGCGTCGTCTCGTCCGACGTCGGTCTCGCCCAGGAGGTGATCCGCGAGCTCGACGCCGGCATCACGTGGATCAACACCTGGGGCGAGTCCCCGGCCGAGATGCCCGTGGGCGGCTGGAAGCTGAGCGGCATCGGCTTGGAAAACGGACACGAGGGCATCCGGCCCTACACGCGAACGAAGAGCACGCTGGTGCAGCTGGGCAAGGGGGCCTGCAAGGGCCTGTTTGCGAAGCTGTAGGGGGGGGGCGGCGGCGGCGGCATGGGAACGCGTGCTGGCTGTCGGGACCAGGCATGAAAGGACTCGGTAGGATGAAGGGATTGCGTGGCATCGACGAGCTGGGCGACAGGGAAGGACGGGCGAGGGAAGGGCTCGAACTGGTGCGAGATTTATCACGTGTCAAGCGGAGCGACTGTCATCGACAGTGTACAGTACAGTTACTTGGTTATTACTCGCAGGTGCTGATGCGGACCGAGGCAGGGACAACGAGGCGTGTTGGCTCACAGGCCCCGTATTTGGTTGGCGGTGACGCTTTCGTGAAGGTTGCTTTCCGGCCGTCGGGGCGGCTGTTCCATCACTGCCCCCCCGCTCGCTCGGCATGGATGCCACGAGCAACGATGGCCAGACGCTCCACGCCCATGGAGGACGCGGCACATTTGCCTTGCTCGAAGCGTACGGCTGCTCACTTTCTCTGCTCGAAAACGGTAGGCAGCAGCACGTGAGCGGCTGGCAGTGGTGCCATAAATATTGGAATATGATGACCGTGGTGGTACTGATTGGTCGAGCAGATGAGATATTTGTGCCACGGGGTGTCGATGGGGCAAATCGTGATGTCACAGCACAGCACGACAGCACAGCACTACAGCACACTGCAGCGCAGTAGCACCGCATGACAGCACCGCACGACAGACGGAATGCACCGAACGACAGTGCTGCGCGACAGCACTGCACGACAGCACTGCACGAGAGCACCGCGCGCCCCCAGCACGCCCGCCGCCGCCGCCGTGGGAGGGCATCGAGCGGAACGACGGATCCTCGACGCCGAGAATATCCGCATGGGCCGAATGATGGGATCTATCAAACGGTGACATGCCAAAAGGAAGCAACAGTCCCTTTGCGGAAGGAAAAAAAGGCGACCGATAGCAGGAACCTAGTCGCCTTTTGGCGTTGCAGGAAGATGAGACATAGCGAGTCTTTCATGTGAACCGAAACGCCGGGAAGTACCTGGTAGGAATGAAGACATGCTACCTGCTAATAGCATCAGGTACGCACGGCCATGTACTGCGGGCTGACGCTTCGTACCGGCACCCTGGGTTTGTCACGGCCACTGCAGCACACAGCCAGCGCCCGGGGTGCCGAGAGGGGCTCAGCCAAGAAGTCTATCCGACCCGACTCTGCGCGAGAACCTGTCGGCAGGCGTCCTCCAAGCCGGCGAGGAAACGGAGGCGCCAGCATGGTCCGAAGGGGAGCTGCTGCATGGCCGGTTCGAGTCCAACCAGCACGGAAGCTTATTTTCCCTGCCCTCTGCGCCGCTGCACCAGCAGACAGGCGTGCAGGGAAGAGGAGTATTACTGCATATCGGTGCCGGCGCCGCAAGTACCGCGACGAGCCAGTGCGCCGTGATTGACAAGTCAGCGTGCTGCCCGAGGCGCAAAACGTGGCTGCCCAGGGCCATGGTCGGCGGCGGTCCGGAAGGGTGGTGTCGGTGCTGCCTGGAGCGCCAGCAGAGCCCTGCCCGCGGTGCTCGGTAGCGAGGGTGAAACCCCCTTGGCCCCCACGGACAAGGGACGCTTCAGCGGGTGCCCCTGAGGGGGGGGCGGCCGCGTCCCACAATTGGTAGGCATTTCCGGGCAAACGGAGCCGTCCAGCTCCACCGAGGGAGCCCTGGTTCGTCCCGTCGAGCTGGTGCAGCGACCGACGGGGAGATCCACCTGTAGTGATACCAGTGGCTCGGAGAGCGGATGGCACGGAGTGGGAGGTGGTGGAGGTGATGGTGGAGGAGGAGGCGGCGGCGGCGGTGGTGGTGGTAGTGGTGGTGGTGGTTGAAGTGGTGGTGTACTTGGTGGTGGTGGAAGTGGTACTGGTGGTGGAAGTGGTAATGGTGGTGGAAGTGGTCATGTTATGGTGGTGGAAGTACTCCGTAGTAATGGTGGTGGAAGCGGTAGTCGTGCTGACGGCGGTACCTGCCAGCAGCGCGCGCCTGCCAAACGACCTAGTCAGCACCCGTGCCCAGGCACTAGCAGGAACCCTCCCACTCGCTCCTGCTCCGTATCGCTCGTACTCGTAATCGTCATCGTACTTAGATCGTTGCATGCCGCCGCAGCCAAAGTCTAGCCAAGGTCAAGCTTCATCGTCATGCTAGCGACGACCAAAGGGACGGAGGGCGCCTCTCGTGCCCTCTCTCCTTCAACCTCGTCAGCCAATCGACGCTAGCTCAACCGGCCGGAACCATCGACCTCGCCAGCTGTGGCGTCCCCACGTCCACCATCGGACGACGACAAGTATAACACGCACCTATGCACCGACGGCGCTCGCTCGGCTCCGTTGACTCATCAGCGTCGGTTCCGTCGGTCCCAGATCTCAGTTCCCAGCTTCCCACTCCCGGCGGCTTGGTGGGGATGCGTCCGAGAGACAGGATAATCCATTTCATACCGGGCTCGCGCCTCCTCCCGAGTGCCCCCTCCGCGCGCTTCCCGCTCACCGTGACTTGCCCTACGTCCCCCTCGTCGTTCCGGTCACGGAGCATCACGACTCGACATCCCGCCGTCCGCTCCCACGACACGACGCCGATCCCGATCCCGATCCCAATTCCGGTCCCGGTCCCTGTCCCGGTCCGTAGCCGCACCTCCGATCGACGCGCACCTACCTCGGGCGACCTGCCGAGACGACGATGCCCTCCTCCATCGCGCTGAGCCCGGCCCAGCCGTCCAGCGGGCCGGTCGCGGCCCCCCTGGCGAAAAAGGACCGACCGCCGCCGTGCTGGGAGTGCCTGCGCCGCCGATGGGTCTGTGACAGCTCTCGACCGGTCTGCCACCGCTGCCGCGACGCCGGCATCGTCTGCCCCGGCTACGGCGACCAGAAGCCCCTGACCTGGCTCGCTCCCGGCAAGGTGTCCGCGCGGCCCAGACGACCGCGGACCGACAACAAGGCGCCGCCGCCCAAGTCGGCACCTGCCATCCGCCTCAAATCGGAGTCGAAGAGCCCGACGCCGATGAGAGCGTCCTTCCCGAGTGCCGGTCATCGAGGGAACGGCCGGATCGTGCCGATCATGGCGCCGGCCGATGCCGACGTCGACGAGGTCGAGTGCAACACGCTCGCCGTAGTCGTCCGGCGGGAACACCACGACAACGTCGCTCGCCGCCGATGCCAGGCCGGCGGCGGCGTTCCTCGATTCCTGCGAGACGACCTCTCCGACATCGCCGAAGCCGCCGTGTACTGTAGGTCCCCGACGACGCCGGGCGCCCGTCCGTCGTGTCAAAGGGTAGTGCTGAAGATGCATCAGACAACGCCCAGGTGTACCCCTCCCTGCTTGCCAACCAACTCGCGCCGAGCCCCTTCATCGGCCCCATCTGCGGCATCGACCTCGCGCCGCCTTCGATGCGCCACGCCCTCATCTCCATGGCCCTCGGCCACCGCATACTCCAGCTCCCGCCCGAGCACCGCATCGACGGACGGCCCGCCGGCATGCTCCCGGCCACCGGTGCCATCTCCGACCCCCTGCCGGGCCCCATCACGGGGCCCGCCGGCAAGCTCTGGTGGCGGCTCCATAACCATCTCGGCACCGCCATACAGATGCTCAACGACGAGCTCGCCCGCGAGGGCTCGCAGACGACGGCCCTCACCATCGTCAGCGTCTTCGTCCTTCTCGCCGCCGACGTAGGTGCTTGGCCGTGAACCCTGTCCGACCCGTGTGCTTCGCCGACGCCGACGCCGACGCTGACGCATGCCAGCTTTTTCAATCCTCCTCGCCGCAGTGGCGTTCGCACAGCATCGGCTTCTCCACCCTCGTGAGACTCCGTGGCGGCATGGACAGGCTCATCAACGATCCCGAGGAAGGCGACATGCTGCGACCGAGCATGCTCACCTTTGTCATGTAGGCCGCGCCCCCTCCTGCCCCCCCTGAATGAATCAGGGGCCATCCCCGCGTTCCCTCCCCGGCTGACGGCCGCAGCATGAGCGTCATGGCCAACACGACGAGCCCTTCGTACGACCAACCGACGGCGTCGAGCCACATGGAAACGATGGACTCGATCGCGAACCTCTACTACACCGCCATGTATCCGCACCTCCCGTGCCCGTCGGAACTCTTTCTCGAAATCATTCGCGTCAACGGCCTGAGGCAGGAACTGTCGGTGAGCCTGCTCGATCCGACGACCGGCGGCGCGACCTCTGCCATTCGCGAACGGCTGCGAAGCATCCTCAGCTTCTCGCCCGATTGCTGGGCCGACTTTCAAAGCGAAACGGCGCCCCTGTCGACCTGGCTGCTCATCGCCCGCGCCTTCCACTCGGCCACCATCCTCTTCGCCGACAGCGCCTTGAACAACCCGCTGCCGCTCTCGGCCTGCGTCGAGGACGACGCGACGCCGTCGCCGCCCGGCAGCCCGGCCAAGGCGGGCGATTCCATCCGATCCCATCACCGCGCTCGCCTCTTCGACCTCGTCGAGAAGGGTTTCGCCGCCGACAACACCAAGTACTGCGTCGTCTGGCCGGCCATCGTCGCCGGCTTCGAAGCCGCCAAGGGCACCGAGGCCGAGCGGGACATGGTGCGCGCCGGCCTCACCGACCTGTGCCGCGAGGCCGGCGCGACGACCATGCTCGCGAGGGAAGTGCTCTCTCGCTTTTGGAAGTCGGGCCGAAGCACGTGGGATGAGTGCTTCGACAAGGGGTACGCCTTTATCATCTAGAACCCCCCGGTGAAGGGGAGGGAGCGAACGACGTACGAAGGGAGGGGGTGGGCCATGCACGCTGCGGAACATGTGCGACATGCGTCCCGGGAAGAGGAGAAAAGCTCGACGCTTGCTGTTACAATGATACCCATGCTGCGAATCGAAATTTTGTTGCTTGTTCATTCTTGTCCCTTTCCCTCGCCTTTTCATGCTTTCCTTCATCGTCTGTACATGTAACTTCCGTGCCATGGACGGCCCACGGCTCGAGAGACATTCCCTCCCCTTTTGCTGGTCTAATATGCCAACGAATTACGGAAGGACAAGGTCGGTTCGAATGGAACGGAACAGATGGTCCGCTTGAATGCCTCGCCACACGCAACCACCGCTTTGGCGGACCAACGTCTGGCCGAACCCGGCCATGGCTGGCGCTGGTCTGGCTCGCCCTGGTCTGGCTCGCCAGCACGTGCCCGTGCTAGACCGACAGCGTCTAGCTGGTAAATAAACAACAGGGCATTACAACAGGGCATTCAGGTGATGCCCAGCGGGCTCCAGCAGTGGCTCTCGCGCCATCCAAGCACCGCTGCACTGCGTCAAACACCTGGTGATTTTCACTTTACATGTGCTGACGTCACACCGACACCCTTCCTCCCTGCACCACCTTGCACCACCTTGCATCACCTTGCACCACTTTGCACCACCACAAACCCACCACCTTCGCCCTCTTCCACCTCATTCGTGCCGACGTGCGTACCCGTTGCATCGGTCGTTGCATCATTCTTGCCGTTGCCCCCGATGGCTGCCAAACTCATCCTCCCGCTCCTCAGCGCTTTCGTCTTCTATGCCATCTACTACCAGGCCGCCGTCAATGGCCTCCAGGACCTCGCCGACGAGTCCATCGCATCCGGCACCCTCCCAGGCACCCGCGATCCCCTTCGCACCGTCTACACCACCGTTGCCCCCGTCGACCAGCTTCTCACGCTCCTGACCACCTTTTTCTGGCCCGTCACCGACGGGAGCCGACCGGGGCTGCTGCTTCATTGCCTTGCTTTCTCCGGCACCTACTGCTCCGCCTGGATCCTCGTCACCTTGGAGTCATGGAGACGTGGCAACGCAGCCTCTCTTGCTGCCTTGTGAGCGAATCCCCTTCTTCCTCCCATCCTTGCCCGAACCCTCGGACGAGTGCCTGTTCCATTCCATCTGTAGTCATCGGTGACGCGATTTTGGGTTAACGTCATGGCATCGCAGCGCCTCCATCTTCGGCATCGCCGCCCAACTCTTCACCTTTGCCTTTGCGACGCCGCTGTACTGCGTGATCCAGCTCTACGTGTCCGTCACTGCCCGCAAGCCCACGGCCGAGAACCTCGCCATTCCGCACTCTGTCCTGCGGGCAATGCCTCTTGCCTTTGCCGCCGGTATGCTCCTCCCTTCCGGTCTGATGCTTGCCCCCGAATCGGAAATCTTCACGTCGGACCTGAAGCAAATCTTCATCGCCCTCTGGCAGCCATGGCCCGTCTACGTCGCCAGCATTCTCTTCGTCGTCCACGTCGCTTCTCCTTCGGCACCCGTCAACGATCAGTCTCCCGCCGACGCACGCGCCAGCCGTAGCTCTCTCCGGTTCGTCTACGCCTTTGCCTTTGCCATCGCCGCCGTTCCCCACCTCGTCAGCATCGTCATATCCGCCGCGACGGTGGTGGCGCCCACCATGTTTGACCTGCAATTCCTCGAACCCCTCCACCCTCTCAACGTCTTTGCCGCCGCCCCCTGGCCCTGGTCCAACCCCGTCGTCCAGGTCGAGACAGTGGGAGAGGGTGTGCAAGCCTTCCTGGCTTGGGATTATTTGATTGGATCCACCGCCGTCTTGGTTTGGACCGTCAGTCTCTTCAAGTCGGCCCATCGTGCCGTGTACGGACCCGCCGAGAAAACCTGCCTCGCCCTGAAAGTCATGTCGCTCGTACTTTTGGCCGGTCCCGTAGGAGCTGCCGTCGAGCTGATGTGGGAGAGGGAGGAGCTTGTGCTGCAGGCCGATGACGCCAAAACCGCGCCGCGAAAGGCGTAAGAACGGACCGTGCCAGGTTCGAGACAGTCAGGAAACTCTTTTGGACACAGGTAGGGGAGCACAATGAGTGCGGCACTGAGAGGTGTCTCTATAGTTGGAACGGTCGTAGCTATTGATCGAACACAGCCTTGTTTACTTATTCTGCTAGAACAACATGCTAGGCCAACAACCAACATGGCAGGCACAAGTGTGGCAGAGAGACATGGACCGGCAGTCATGCGGATGCTGTATTCTTATTGTATTATATTTGTCTTTCCTACCAGCAGAAGTGAAATTATAAACATGGGCTTCAGGTTTATGAGTCCGTCCGTCCCTCCGCCTTATTCTCCGCGGCGTCAGCCTGCTCTTCGGCGGCGACAGCCTTCTTCGCCTTCTTCTTCTTGGACCAAGGCATGGTGAGCCAAGAGAAACGCGACTTCTTCGGCTGCCGAACCCTGAAAAAGTAATAAAGGAAAACGGCGGCGCAAACGTCAAAGACGATGTACACCCAAAAGATTCCAAAGTTTCTGAATCTTTCCGACCAGTAGATGCCCGACGGCGCCAGAAGCTCGTCGGCCGTCGTGACGGGGCAGAAGGCGCACGCCTCGGTCGCGTTGGGGTTTTGAAGCACGCCCGGCCCCGTTCCCGCCAACGGCGCGAGGTACTCTGCGCAGCTCATGCCCGGCGGAGGGTTGAAAACCGACGTTTCCGTGGAGGAGCAGGTGATGGGTCGCCCGTGCAGTTCCGTCGCGACGATGCCGCCGATCCAGTAGGTGAAGGGGCTGACGCGATACATGAATATCCAGAATCCTGGCAGCGCCTCGGCCGTCTGGAGAACGCCGCTGAAGATGATGGACATGAGCGTCAGCACGGTCACAACGCTGGCCGCCGTACGTGCGTCCGGCATGACGACGATAGTGAAATGGGCAAACACGGAGCTGTAGAGGAGCAGTTGGATGACGAAGGCGAGGACGAGCCCCTGCCGATCCGAAGACTGGACCCCGACGACGGGGTAGTAAAAACAGGCGAAGATGAGAACGGCGGTGACGATCTGGAACGGGATCTCGACGATGATGTTGGCGCAGAGGAATGCCTTCCAGGAATATGCCTTGCTGGGCTTCTCGCGAACCTCGTACAGTGACCGCTGCGTGATGAACTGGGGTTGAATCTGTCCATCCATCCATCCGTCAGCTGCATTCTCGCAACGGGGCGTGGGGGTAGGCAGGGTCTCTTTCGCTCCCACAACCATCTTCGAATGCTTACCTGCTGTACGAGGGTGGAGAAAATGGTGGTGAGCATGAAGACGGAGAAGACGACGTTCTGCGTGCCGGCTTCGGTATCATCGGCGTCGAAAAAGGTGAAACCGACGAAAAGACCGGCAAAGGTGCCGAGAAAGAACTTGGCGAATATGTAGCTGGGCATTCGCCAGTATTGCTGAAACACTCGCTGGGTGACGATACCCAGCTGAGTCCACAGAGGCATGGCAAACTCGGACTGCTCTCGAGCGTCCTTGGTCTGGCCACTGTCGTCGATGGCTTGCTGCTTTTCGCCGTGAATCCTGTCCAGCTCGGTTTGTACGGACTGCGCCTCCGCAGTGCCGTCCCAGACCTTGTTCCACGCCACGCCGTGGCTGTTCGTTCCGTTGTTGACAACTTCGAGCATGTACTCGGCGGGGTTCTCCTCGTCACCGCAACGGCGGGCGCCGTTGGAGGCAAAGTAGTCCAGCAGCGTCCGCGAGTTCTCGCCAATTTCGCCAAAGTACACCGTCTTGCCGCCCCTGGCGAGGAAGAGCAAGCGGTCGAACTCCTGAAAGAGGATGGCGCTGGGCTGATGCACTGTGCAGAGTATGGCCTGGCCGGCGTCGGCCAGCTTGCGCAGGAACGCGCAGATGGCCCAGGAGCTCTGGGAATCGAGTCCGCTCGTCGGCTCGTCGAGGAAGAGAAGGAGCTTCGGCTTCGCGGCGAGCTCCACACCGATGGTCAGAAGTTTGCGCTGCTCGACATTGAGACCCTCGCCCGGGACGCCGACGACGGCGTTGGCGAAGTCCTCCATGTTGAGCATCTTGATGACTTCCTCGACGAATGCGTACTTTTCCTTCTTGGTCACCGACTTGGGTTGGCGGAGCATAGCGCTGAATCGTAGGCTCTCTCGGACGGTGGCCGTC
Organism: Drechmeria coniospora; assembly: GCF_001625195.1. Classification (NCBI taxonomy): domain Eukaryota; kingdom Fungi; phylum Ascomycota; class Sordariomycetes; order Hypocreales; family Ophiocordycipitaceae; genus Drechmeria; species Drechmeria coniospora. The sequence continues at coordinate 8,648,550 of NC_054389.1, read as the reverse complement.
TGCAGGTGAAGATCTGCCCGTCGGTCAGCGATGCCCTCGTCGCCAGTGCGGCGGCATGGACAAGGGCGCGGGCGCAATACATACCTTGCTGCTGAACGTAGCCCGTCTTTCGCTGGAACGATGCGTCGCGAGGCTTGCCGTTGACGAGCATGTCGCCGGTGATGACCCCCATCGTCGTCCTCTGCGCGAGTACGTCGAGAAGAGTCGTCTTGCCAGCACCGCTGACACCCATGAGGGCAGTGAGCGTCCCGGGCTTGACCCAGCCGGAGACGTGGTCGAGGAGCCTGCGAGGCTCGCCCTTGATCTCGATGTCGTACACGACATTGCGCCATGTGAAGATATCCTTCTGAGGCTCGAGGGCCTTGACGTCGGCGCCGCCGCCGTCGGGCTTCGTGGCCGCATCCGCCTTCGCGGCGACTCCGGCTTCCTGGCCGGCGTTGCCGTTCCCCTTGAGGAGATACTGCGGGACGGAGCCACGCTGGAAGACGAGGGCCTCGGCCGTGCTCGTGGTCGAGGAGTTGAGTTCGGCGACGAGAAAGTACAAGGCCATGAAGCCGATGAGGAATGCCCAGAGGATGCCAAGGTTTCGCCAGACGTTGGACCAGTAATACTCGTAGTTTTCGGCGATGAAGGCGTCCCCGCTGACCGTGTACTCACCGGCAACGGCGCCGATGGCGTTGCAGATCCAATAGTCGCCCTGCGGCGGCGAGTACGGCGGGATGATGGCGGAACAGGTGAAGTTGCGGTTGTGGAACTCGTTGGCGACGAGGATCTCGAAGGCGTAGAAGATGGGGTTTACCCATCGGATCCACGAGAACCAAGGGTGCATTTCGGGCACGCGGATGGCGAAGCCCGTGTATATGACGAGAGCGAGGACGAGGACGCCGGCCAGGGCCATGGCTTGGGAGATGGTCCGGGTGGCGGCCGCGAGGGTTCGGAAGATGGCGCTCATGACGAAGATTGACATGTACGTTATGAGGAAGTAGAGGAAGAAGGCGCCGGCTTCCTCGCGCAGGCCGGCCATGAAGTAGAGGACAATGTTGAAGACGGTGGCGGTGACGAACTTGATGGGTATGTCGGCGAGGATGCCGGCGGCCGCCTCCCAGGCCGGGTGGTAGAAGGCGTACGAGGCGTGCTTCTCGACGATGGGTCGCTGTTCGTAGAGGCCGCTGATCTCGGCGATGGCGGTGAGGGCGTTGAGGAGAATGGCCATGAAGAGGGTGGAGCCCTTGGCGTAGAAGCCGACGGTGGCATCGGGCGTGCCGTAAAAGATGGAACCGATGATAAGAGCCATGACGAGCTGGGAGACGGCCTGGGTCATGGAAGCCGAGATGTTGTTCCAGATGCGCTGGTAGGCACGCTTCGTGAGCAGCTTCAGCTGCATCCAGGTGTTGATGATGTAGGGCGACTTGGGCCGCACACGCTTGGACTGGCGGAAGTTCTTCTGCTCCCTGAACTTGACGATGCTCTCGTGCTGCTGCTCGGCCGAGAACTCCTGCTCGTAGGCGGCGATGTCGTTCCGCAGGGCGAGGCACTCGGGAGAGGCGCGCCAGCATCGCTCAAAGTCCTCGGGCGTGCGCGGGACCTGGCTTTCCATGCCCTCGCGGGCTTGCCGCTCCTGAGGGTTCGTGACCGAGGTGAGGAAGTCGCCGGTGGTCTGCCGAGGAGGGCAGAGCCATCCCTGCCTCTCGAAGTAGCCTCGCGCCTGGTCGGCGGGGCCAAAGTAGATCTGACGGCCCTCGTAGAGGACGATGGCCTTGTCGAAGAGGTCGTAGATGGACTGGCTGGCCTGGTAGATGGCGACGATGTTGGTGTGGGAGCCAAGGTCGCTCGACATGCGCAGGGCCCGGACAAACTTGAAGGCCGTGGCGGAGTCGAGGCCACGCGTCGAGTTGTCCCAGCAGGAGAAGGGGCTACCGGCGAGCACCATCTCGGCAATGCTGACCCGCTTCCTCTCACCGCCAGAGACGCCGCGGATGAAGTCGTTTCCGACCTTGGTGTTGTAGGTGTGACTGAGGCCAAAGACGGCCATGACGACCTTGGCGACGTACCGGCAGAACTCGGCACGCGACATGCCCTGGATTCGATGCGAGGGCGTGCGGACGGAAGCGGCAAACTCGAGCGTCTGGCCGGTCGTCAGGTGCGGGAAGTGCTTCTCGACCTAGAGAGGGCGAATTTCGACTCCGGTTAGCCTCCGCTGCCGACCAGCCGTGGAGGACGATGAATCGGTGGATGAATGGGAGCATGGCAAGCAAGGGGAGGGGAGAATCAAGGTTCGTTCGCGCTCCCACGTACCTCCTGGTTGTAGACCATCTCTCCCTTGAACTCCTTCTGCATCTTCTTCTGCGGGACACCGCTGTAGTTGACGTACGACTTCTCGCCGAGGTTGAGGCCGTGCGTCTCGCCGCAGAGGGTCTTGAGGAGGGTGCTGCAGCCGGAGCCGGGTCGGCCGAGAACGACGAGGAGCTCGCCGCTCAAGACGAGGCCCTCGAAGGCGTGCAAGATCTGCTTCGGCTCCTTCTTGCCGAAGCTGAAGAACTCGCCGAGCCGCACGGGGGCCATGAGGACGGAGCTGACGGTCTGCTGCAGCTGGAGGGCCGAGCCGGAGCCGAAGACGTCGAGGTCCTTGAAGGTGACGCCGGTGCGTCTCGCGACGAACCCCTCCTCCTGCAGCTGCTCGACGAAGTTGCGCAACCACTTGGAGAGGTCGAACTCGGTGCTCTCAGGGTTGAGGGCCGGGTCCTCCGCGATGCCTGGCAGAGGGCTCGGACCGACCTGCGGGACGGCCACGCTGGATCGTCTTCTGGAGAGGGCCGTGGCGATGCGCACAATCTCGGACCTTTCGTTCTGCTCAATCATGGCCGAGGTGTCGTGGCGGCGCAGAAGCCCTCCGGCCTCGCCGTCTTCGTCGTCGTCCGAGGTCGAGCCATCGTCGGAGCTCCTGCTCGACCGGGCCGGCTCCTGCTCGACCTGGTCGGCTCCCGCGTCCACCTTGTTCTTCTCCTTCGCCGGCTTCTGCTCGTCTGGGGACCCGAGCGCCCCACGGGCTTCCGCTTCGGCCGGAGGCTGGTTCGCAGAGCTCGCCATGGTCGCGGATCAAATCAGCAAGGAGAGAATGGATGGCGAACAAGGTAATGTGATGGAAACAATCACCAGTCGGTCATTGACCCATGTCACCGCTCCGTTCATTCATTCAATCCGGTTGGACATTGGACTGGGAGGGCTAGCCGTCGGTGTTTCTCGGGGCACCAGGCGTTTAATAGCTGCTCCCTCGATGCTCCTCGCGCTGGACGGTGGGCAGGCCATTCCTGGCCGCCATGCTGCTGCTGGCCGTTTTCAACAACGCGACCAGCCGGCCGGGCCTGTCCAATGTCAAGCCGTACGAGGGCGCCTACTTACTACTCTACTTTAGTACGAGCAGTCATTTTTACCCAAGTACGCCTTCGCGGTGCCGACGTGGTGGAGCCCGTGGACCGGCGCAACGCCAGCCGGGTGGGTTCCGGAAGCGTCCATTCACGACCCAAGCACAGCAAATCACACAATCACACCATGCAGCTCGACTCCGTCCCGTCTGCGTGCCACCGTCCCGGGATGTCTACGTCTTGTTTCCGCGCAAGGCGATGATGAATGGATAGGATGAATGATGGATGATGGATTATGGTTGATGGTTGATGGATGATGGATGGCGTACGGGATCCTAGCGTAGCCTTGCAAATAATTGCAATTCCCTACTGCAGTCTTTTGGCTTGTGACGTCAACTACTCACTCATCCGCGTCCTTGTACGAAAGGACCAAGTACCGACTCCGTACTGTGCCGTTTCTACGGCACATTACCTACACACCTCCAACCAGCTGCTCGTAATGCAAGCACTGCAGCGGAACATGTGCAGGTACAGGAGGCGTACGGAGTACCGGGTGTGCTGGAGTAGTACTTACATGAACATGGCTCGTGATGCAGAGCAAAATTCCCGAGGTGGGGTTCGCGCAGGGGGTTCCTGGCGGCACATTCCAGCGTCCCCAGCTCGCCGTGAGAGGCCGAACTAGCGATCTCGTTTTCGGTAGGGTCCATGGTGGCGCCCGTGGCGTGGCGTGGTCTGACCTGTGCCAATACGTGCATGCAGTAATATTTTCTTGTGCTCACCACCTTCGCAGAACCGTGAACGGAGAGTGTCGCATTCCCCACGTTACACGTCGTACAAACAAAGCATGGCTCGAACTACTTACTCCGTAATACCACACATTCATTTGCGTACCAACTTGGATGAACTCGTTCATGCACGTGTGCATGTGCATACCTACTGAATATATAGGCCTCTGCAAATGCTCGGCCAAAATCTCCAGGTTCGAGGCCCGCGGTCCGATGTTGACGGATACAGAAGCAGGTGACAGCTCATCGTCCTTCCCGGAGGATTTGCAGAGAGCGAGCCCCCGGATCCAACAACGGCGTACGGCACGGCACCTAGGACGGAACTGGATTTTTTCTCTTTTTTTTTTTTCAAATAACGTTGACTGCAGAATGGAGCACACCCAACGGAAGCCCGGTTTCCCTTCTGCCAGACACACGCCCTCCAGTGAGCAGGGGTTTATGGCACTGGAGACTGGAGTGTATCGCTCGTGTCGGTCAGCAAGGGTGGTGGGCGAGAGCTCCGGCCTAGTTCCCGGGCCGTCCGGGTCTTTTCCGGGCAGCCAACGTGCTGCTGGCCGATCCCCTGGGAGGCCTTGCCGTATGCTGCAACTCCAGGTAGGCTCGAGGTACGATGCACTCGTATGACGCGTGCAGTTTCCTTGGGTAGCACATATGTATGTGTGGACTTGTACGATAAGTGCAAGTATCTCTTTATCGTCGGTCAAGTATTACCCGCGCGTGAGCCCAAAAGAAATTTACTTTTTGGCTGGATAGCTGTTACTATTTTGCCCCCAAATGTACTTGCTTACATGAGGCATCACTCCCACCTCGCTCGATGATCTACCCCTGGACAGAACAGATGAATGCCTTGATCCATCGGCACTCGGATGTGACTATGGATTTGCAAATGTCCGACGAGGTATCGCTGTATGCTTGACCTCTGGTTTCAACACTGCCAATGCAGCTCTACTTCAGGCGCTCCGTATGAGGCAGTCCATTCGACGCCTGTCGCACGATTCCGCGGCTCCACTTTGTCTCCGTCGTCGAGAAACAGGCTGGCAAATACCTGAGTACTTATAAGTACGGAGTACTCGGTCAGGGTATACGCTGTATAGCACTAACATGTTCAGTACGTTATGATACTTGTTATTGTATTTGTAAGTAGGTACTGCTCCATGCTTGCATTTATGTAGAGGGTTGGCAAAAGTGTCGATTCGCTTTGTAGTGGTAGCGCGACCAAAATTGAATCGTCACTTTTGCTCAGAGACTGCAGCGCACACAACGTACATACCTCCGCTCCGGAGCACTTACTTAAGTAAGTACAGTAAGTAATAAGTACCTATTACAGTACGGAGTACTCCGTAGAGCTGTAAATAGTTACATGTGTTACACCTACAGTACTGTAGTAGTACTTGTACATGTACTGTAATCAAGTATTCCGTACTTGCACTACATATAAGTACGCAGTTACATTATATGCATTATCACATGTACATTTACTCCGTACTGCTAGACTCTACGGAGTACACGGTACTCCGTACTCCGTACATACTGTACAACTACATGATATCGATAACAGAATATGAGAACAACAGCTCGACACTGTTCCTCCTTCACGACTACGCCATCGCCCACACATCAACCACGCCGCAGCCCACAGGACGGCGAAAGAGTGTGAGCCCGACATGGTGCCGAGGCTGAGGCTGCTGTCCAGTTCGTGCCGCACCCACTACAAGCATACATCTTCGTCCATATACCCATCGACTGGACCTCGTCGACCTTCCCGCCATTGCTCCTTCTCCACCACCATGGCCGCGCTCAAGAAGAGGGAGGTGGCGGGCAGCTTCATCTTCAAGTTCCCCGACGGTGACGCCAGCCGCCGGCCAAAGGTGGCCTTGTTCAAGCGCAGCGGTGCCGTCAGCACCTACCAGTACGTCCTCTCGTCCCGCTTCGCTCGTCAACGCTGCGTCCACACTCCGTCCCGAGCGGCAGCGGATAGATGCCAACCTCGCGCCCGCGTCTCCTTTCTGTAGACACAAATACGCTCCCATCGCCGGCGGCGTCGAGGCCAGTGATGCGTCCCCCCTCGCCACCGCCTGGCGTGAGATTGGCGAGGAAACCGGCTTGACGCCCTCGTCCTTGCGCCTCTTCCGCCAGGGAAAGCCCTACTCCTTCGGCGACCCCTCGGTCGAGCGCGAGTGGACCATCAACCCCTTCGCCTTCATCCTCGATGCCGAGCCCGCCGCCGAGGCACGCATTACCCTCGACTGGGAGCATGAGGGCTTTGCCTGGTTCGATCCAGCGGACGTCGAGGACGACACCTTCCCGGGCGTGCCCCGTCTGCGCGAGAGTCTGCGCCGCGTGTGGTTTGAGCTCGACCTCGGTCACGACGCCGGTACCCTTCTCGGCCGCGGCCTAAGGGCCCTGCAGCAAGATCACGAGAGCGGTGCGAGGCTGCTGGCCGACAAGGCGCTCGGTCTCTTCGTCGACGTCCTGCCCCGCCTGGAGGCGACGCCTACCAAGGACGCCTGGTGGCGCACCGTCCGCACCGTCGCCTGGCATATCTGGAAGAATGGCCGCGAGAGCATGGGCGCCCCGATCTTGAACGCCCTCCTCGCCGCTCTCGCCGTCATAGAGCGGAAACTACCTGCCGGTCAGGTGCTCCCCGGCGGCTTCGTCGACACCCTTCTCCCCTCCGTCAAGGACCTCGTCCAACAAGGGCGAGAAGCCAGCACCTGCATCGCCACCTCTTTCGCCACCTTTCTCCGGACGCAGGTGTCGGCAGGCGCCGATCGGCCGATCCGGATGCTCACCCTCTCATCCAGCGGAACCGTCACGGCCTCCCTCGGTCACGCTCTCGCCTCGGCCGAGTCGCCTCTGCACATCCGCATCCTCGAGTCACGCCCACTCTTTGAAGGCACCCAGACAGCCCGCCATCTCGCCCCCGCCCTCTCGCCTTCGTCGAGCAAGATATCGCTCTACGCCGATGCCGCTGCCGGAGTGGCCGCTAGGAACGCGCATGTAGTCCTCCTCGGCGCCGACTTGATTGACGGCGCCGGCAACGTCAGCAACAAGGTCGGCTCGCTGCCCGCCGTCCTCGCCGCTCGCCATGTATCCCCCGCCGTCAAAGTTGCCGTCCTCGCCGAGAAGGCCAAGATACTTCCGGTGGAGAGGCCGGTCCACGAGGAGGAGAATGACGCGGCCGAACTGACAAGGAGCTGGGATGGAACCGTCGCGGCAGACGTTCATGGGGAAGCCGTCGACGTCAGGAATGTGTACTTTGAGTGGGTGCCTGCCGCATTGATAGACTGCTACATCACCGAAGATGGCATCATGACAAGGCAACACATGGAGGCGGCGGCGGCAGACGCCAAGCGGAGAGCGGACCGGTTCTTTGCCGACCTTTGATGGCTTGCAATGCATACATCCAAAGAGACAAATGGGACGGCCTACAATGCATCGTGGCATGGCATCATGAGACCCTCAGCCATCGCCCAATTGGCTCTGCAGCCCCCGCTTGCCGACGCGCATGGCCTCTTCAATCTCGCGCTCCCCCTCGCGTAGGCGTGCCTTGCTCGCCGCCACCTCCCTCTCCCTTCGCCTTTTCTGCTCTTCGACGGCACGGTTGCGCTCCTCCAGCGCCTGCTCGCGCCGGTGGCGCGCCTCGCGGTCCTTGCGCCTCTCCTCGTCCTCCTCGGCCGCCGCGGCATCCTCGGGTGGCGGTGGGAGGGCCTGCACGTAGGCCTCGACCAACGGGTCGCGCACCGACGGCTCGAGCGAGATGTACCGGATGTCGGAAAGCATCTGGGTCGGCAGCCCCGTCGACATCGACTTGCTGTGCAGCAGGTGCGCCGGTTGAGACTTGAGCAGGGCCGCGAGGTCCGACTTGCGTGCCGGCTGCGACATCTTGAGCCGGCTGATGTGCTCGCGGTACAACTTTTCGCGCTCCTTGTCCGACAGCTTGGCCTCCTTCATCGGCTCCTCCTTCTTGTACTTGCGCTTGAACTCGGGCCAGTACAGCTTCGGGCTTGCCTTGTCTTGCAGGAAGGCGAGGTAGGCAACCTTGGGATCCTTCCTCTCCTCCTTCGCCCGCCGCTCCTTCATCTCGATGATCTTCTCGCGCGACCATTCATCCCAACATTCGCGACGGGCTTTGGTCGTCGTCAGGGCCGTGTAGCGCGCGTCGTCGACGATCTTGCCGTCGTCGAGGAGCTGGTCCCACGGGCTGTAGGGGTTGATGCCGAAGTCGTTGAGGAGGTCCTTGAACAGGAACCTGGCGTCGTCTTCCGAAAACTCGACGCCCTCTGTGCCTTCGGGCCAATCCTCCATGTTTCCGTCGTCGTAGTCGCCCGGCTCGAGGCCGTACTCGGCACCCATCATCTGCAACTGGGCAGCGATGTCGGCCTCGGTAAACTCCACCGGCCCCTGGTCGGCCTCGTCTTCGTCGGTTCCATCCGTCCGTTGCCTCTTCGATGGGTGTCGGCCGCCAAGCTCGTCCTCGTCGTCGGCCCCCTGTCCCTCGTCGTCCGTGACCTCGACCTCGACCTCTTCATACTCGGAGCCGTCTCCGTCGGCTTCGGCGGCTGTCTCGCGTATTCTTTCCGGCCTCGGCGCCGGTTGCGGTCCTGCGAGAGGCTTTTCCCCCCCCTCATCCTCGGTTGCCGCCTTGCTGCTGATTCGTGCCTTGTCGAGCTCGAGAATGGCGGGCATCAGCTTCTCGGGAAAGCGCCAGTAGCTCGCCTTCTTGACCGGGTTGTAGACGAATCGCCGCGAGTACTTGGTGTAAACAAGGAGCCACGGCTCGTGCCCCGGGATCGCCTCCTTTCTCCGCGGCTTGTCCACTGGCTGCGGCCGCGGACGACCGTCGTGGCCGCCTCGTCCGCGGCGCCCGTCGTGTCCGTCGCGTGCGCCCGACGGCGGCTGTGCGTTGCCCAACTGAGCAAGGTAGGCATTGGCAACTCGGGGGTCCGAGAGATTCGGGATGCCGGAGTATGGGTTGGGAGTGAACACTGGCTCAGCCTGGGGTTGTGACGCACCAGGGCGCTTGTAGGTCGACTCTTTCGTGTCGGCGTTGTAGTAGTAGCTGTGTCCCGACGGCGCCTTGTGCTCCGTCCAGCCGGGAGGCAGCACGGCAGCAGAGGGTACGTACGTTGACTTGAGCTTGGACATGTTGCCGGACCAGTGCCGTGGCGGGCGATGGTGAAGCCGAACCTGTCAATGTGCTGTTTGTTTGCGAAGCCGGACGTAATCTATAGTGCAATAATCGACCATGTTAATTATTGTACTCCGTACTCCGTTGTACCTAAGTACAAGTTATGCCTCGAAGGCTTCAGCCAATGGTGCTGGGTGGCGGGGCACCACTAACTACCTAGTATTACTCGGTGTTCCCTACTTGGTAGGTACCTGTACTACTACTTACAGTACACCTGTATTAGTACTAAGGTAAGTACAGTACAAGTACGGAGAACTTACAGGTAGGTACCTGCACTTGTTGCAGTTTGCATGCTGGACAGGACAAGTACCTACAGCACCTAGTGCCGCCTAGTATACAGTACCGTATGTGCACATGGAGTACAGTACGTACTACTGTATGTACTGTAAGTACTGCAGGTGTTCAACGTACGGTGCATGCACGGGTACAATTGATACCGTACTGCTTGGCTGGTTCCAGCCTAGCACTTCCAGCCAAAACGGGGTACAGTAGGAATTACTGAGTGACCTGTCTTGCGGTACGAACTTGCACTGTGCTGTAATAATACTGCACTCCTCCTTACCGCCGTTGCCACCCTGTAGGGCGAACCGTCAGCTTCTGTGATTATCATGTATTTCGTACAAGCTGACTGTGAGGTGTACGAGAAACCCTCATGGGAAAATTTATATGTAGATCCATCCTCCAATTTTCTGCCATCAGTTTCTCCCTCTCGGGACCTGGTTTGTCTACGTGAACGAGGCTCGTTTCGGTTACGAGTGGGACTGGCACCGGCTCGTGCATGCTCAAACTCTTTTTGCCCTGGCAGCTGCCCCCGACAGCCAACAGAGTTGTGGCTTACACATGGGGGAACCGCCTTGCCACTTATAGTCTCAGAGCATCGATCCAGCATTCTTCAACGACCTTGCTATTGTTAAATCGTACTTGGTCCTCTTTCCCACTGCTCGCGACAGCTCGTCGTCTTGCCCTCAACCCTCACCACCACGATCCGGCCGTCCATTGTGCACATGGCCGGGAGGTGACGGTAGCCACACACGATCACGATGGCCTCAGCGGGAGCCAACAGCTCGTCGTCGATGGGGCCCCCGAGGTCGGCCTTGGGCAGGCTATGGAAGGTCGGTGAACTCGATACCCCCCCTCCCCCCCTTCTCCTCGCCCCCCTCCCCTACACCCTCTCACCGTTCCGTTTCCGTGGCCTCTTGTGTGACGACCAAGTGTGACAAACGACTAACATGGACAGACCACGCACGCTCCGGACTACTTTGGCTTCCTCGTCCTCCTCTTTGGCTATTTCCTGGTGCGCCGAGAGCCATGTCTACCCCGTCGATACCGGGAGCATGAGAATGGTGACTCACTGTTCTGTCGCCTTTGTAGATTGTCCAATTTGTCACGCCCTTTCACCGCATGTTCTTCATCAACGACCTCAACATTGCCTACCCCTACGCCGTGAATGAGCGCGTCACCGTTCGTAAGTCCTCGTCACCTGCCCAGCGTCCATGGCTCGCCAGAGACGGAAGCTCACGGCCGACGGGCACGAAGCGTTGAACATCATCTACGCCATCCTCCTCCCCCTCGGCGTCCTCGTCGCCTACAACGTCGTCACCAGATCGGCGGCCGCCAAGCACGAGGTGACGTATCTCGCCTTCGCCATCGCCGTCGTCCTCACCTCCTTCCTCACCGACATCATCAAAAACGCCGTCGGCCGTCCACGACCCGACCTCCTCGACCGCTGTCACCCGTCGGCCGATACGAAGCCGAATGTCCTGGTGACGATAACCGTCTGCACCAGCACCGACGACCGCAAGCTTCACGATGGCTGGCGCTCCTTCCCCTCGGGGCACTCGTCCTTTTCCTTTGCCGGCCTCGGCTTCCTCAGCCTCTTCCTCGCCGGCCAGCTGCACGTCTTTCACTATGCCGTCGGCGGACGAGACCTGAGCCGTGCGCTGCTCTGCCTGATGCCGCTGATCGGCGCCGCCTTGATTTCCATCTCCCGCTGCGAGGACTACCGCCACGACGTGTACGATGTCTGTGTCGGTGCCGCCCTCGGCATGAGCGTCGCCTACTGGAGCTACAGGAGGCATTGGCCCAAGCTGTCCAGCCCCAGGTGCCACGAGCCTCATCCGCCGCCGAGCGCGAAGGCGGACCCCCTGGGGTGGCACCGCGTCAGGGACGAAGAGGAGGGTGCGGCCGGTGTATGCTATGAGCGTTCTTCCATGGGCAAAGTACGTGAGCTGAGCTGATGTGGAACAGGCACCGCGGTCGCATGGCAGGATGACTTCACCGACGTGATGAATTTTGGATAGCCCGGCACGTGAATTGGAAGGTGCACGTCGGCCATGCCGCCCACCACCGTCGCGAGGGGCGTCACGAGAGGGCCCTGGCCGGTGGCGAAAGGGAGTTGATGACGTTCAGGTTGCGTATTGTTACAGGACCGTTGTTGGCAGCTCATTTCTACACCTTCCAATGGAAAATTTCCACTGCGCTACTTGTCCTCGGCATCATCCGTCTTGGCCAGGTCGTGCTCCTTCAGCAAGGCCGTAATCTCGTCGGCGCTCCATAGTCGGTGGTAGATCTTGCCGTCGTCGGTTTGGCCGACCGTGGCGAATTCGACTGGAGCGAGTTACGTCAGTAAAGATGGGGCGGGGAGGAGGCTTGGAGGCAGCCGAGGAGGCGGACGACGACGCACTTTTCTCGCTGCTCAGCTTGGTCGAGTCCATCGTCTTGCTCAGCACCTTGACGGCCATGACGCAGGCCTCGTCCAGGGTGCAATCCTCCTTGTAGTCTTGCTTGAGCAAGCTCTGGGCGCTTGCGTTGTTGGCACCGGCGCTCGTCGCCTTCCATCCGCCGTAGTTGCCCGATGGGTTGCTGAGGTAGAGTTGGAACTGCCTCCGCGGGTCCCAGCCGGCGTAGATGAAGGAGACTCCAAAGGGTCGCAAGCCGCCGTGTTGCGTGTATCCTTGTTTCAGGTCGCAGAGCCGACGTACGAGCTGCTCGCAGGGGATATCTTCGTTGTAGGTGAGTAGGTAGCGCTGGGCGGCTTGGCGGGCGAAGTTGATGAGGATGTTCGCGTCGGCCGTCATGCCGGCGACGGCGCAGATCATGTTGCTGCTCGCGTCAGCCCGGGTCCCTGCCGGCGGCGGCGGCGGCGGATGACATACTCGTTCAGAACGTAGAGCTTCTCCGCCGAAGTGTCTTGTTCCAGCAGCTTGGAGGTGACCTTGCGTTCGGCGGCGAGGACGATGCCATCCTTGGCGAGGATGCCGATGGCGGTGCCGGCGTGGGAGATGGCCTCGAGAGCGTACTCGACTTGATACAGCCGACCTTCCGGTGAGAAGATGGTTGTCTGCCTGGTCAGCTAGATGGGCCACGGAAGCTTCATCAATCGACGTACTCTAGAATCGTAGCGGCGAGACATGGTGACGGAGAGAAGCTGGTTGTAGTCGTCCGATCGTGTACCGGACAGGCAGGCTTTGATGGATCGGCCAGAAGGGTATCAAAGGCAAGCACGGCGAGAGGAATTTGCTGGCCAAGCACGGTGGAACGATGCCGTTGTTGGTGCTTGGAGATGGAGATTGGTTGGCGTCACTAGTAGAAGCTCCTCCAGGCACAGCTGCCGCGTAGGCTGTACACCTGAGCGGTAGCTCGGCCTCGTCTGCCAATCGTTTGCTTGGGTCCAGGCTGGTGCTGGACTTGACACCTCAGGCTGTCAGATGAGCCGAAGATACTCCGACAGGTTTCACCAACTTGGATTGGATGGTGACAACGTACAGTACAGTACAGGTGTATGTACATGTACATGTACGTACTTGCAAGTACTGTAGTTAGTACTTATTAAGTAGTTGGTTATATTTGGCCTTGGTCGTAGCACGCACGTGAGTACGACCAGGCATGTACAGGTACTACTGGCCCGTGGTAAGTGTCTGCGCCATCAAACAGTAAGTACTGTACGGAGTACGGAGTACTTATGTTCTGGTACGGAGTACTACTCCGTATCCCGTACTCGGTACATACTTCTTAAGTACAGTAATAATTACTAATGGTAGTCCTTCCCTCCCTCCCATACCTTCCACCAGAGTCTAGAGCCTGGATGCAAGGCAGAAAGGCCTGCCCGCGGGGACAGCAACCTATTACGAGGTGAGCAGAAGTGGAGGCCAATCAGTGGTTGAGGCACGTTATCAATTACCTACCCACCACACCAGACCACGACTGCCATTCGCCACTGCCAGCATATTTTGTCTCGAGCACCTGGCGGAAATCTCGACCTGACATGCATCTTGCCAACATCTTACCACTTCATCTCCCATCTTCCTTCGCAACGCACCACAAGCCGGGGCTCGCCGCACGACCTTGACGCTCCTGACCGCGTTCGCCAACATCCCCGCGTTGGACACGGTATTCCCTCGCGTCGAATCCTCGGCTCGCACCAGCCGAGCGGAGCTGGACCTGGACATCGCGACGTGCCATTACGTGGTGAGGCGACGCAAGAAAGGGCTCACCAGACTTGCAACCTCAGCGGTGTGAAGATTTTGCTGGAGGGCAGTTGAGGGGGCCGGTCGCTATAGTCGTGATCCTAGTGCTGTCCGTTCCGTAAACTTCCATGCCTGGTTGCCGCCATTTGCATTTTCCACAACAGTAGAGCAAACAACTGCACGCTACACACGTCCGTTCCGCCCAAGGCATAGACATCGCCATGTCTGGTAAGCGTTCCATTTCCGAGGCGAGAGTCGACGCCCCCCCCCCCCCCCCCCCCCGACGACATGCCACGAAGCCGTCCGAGCGCGGCGGAGGCGAACGGTGGCTTTTCGAGACGAACAATGAACTGACGACGGCTGGGTCGACAGGTGAAGCGGAGCCTCGACGCTCTGTCCGGGCCACCAAAGGCCAGCACACAAAGTCGTTCGAGGACCTCGAGCTGGCGGCCCCGAAGCGCCGACAGACGAAGAAGTCGAAAAAGGCACAGGAGCAAGAGCTCGAGCAGTCCCAGGAGCAGGAGCTCGAGCAGTCCCAGGAGCCGGAGGAGGTGATTCGCTGCGTCTGCGGCGCGACGGAGCAAGATGAAGACTCTGGCGAGGCTTGGATCTCGTGCGAGACGTGCTTCGCTTGGCAGCACAACGTCTGCGTCGGCGTGAGCTCGTTCGAGGACGAGATTCCCGACAACTACTGGTGCGAGCGATGCCGACCGCAAGATCACGTCGAGCTTCTCGAGGCCATATCCAAGGGAGAGAGGCCGTGGGAGGGGCGGCGAAAGGCGCACGCGGAGGAGTCGGAACGCAAGAAGAGGAAGGGCGGGCGAAGGGCCAAGGGCAAGCGCATGAGCGATTCCAAGGAGGAGCTGGACGGCGAGACGACGACGGGGGGAAGCAAGGTCAAGGCGTCGCCAACGCCCGAAGCGGCACCGGCTTCGACGCCCAAGGACAAGAAGGAGCCGGCCCCGAAGCAGGTGAAGCGAAAATCGCGCGACGACTCTCAGGATGTCGATGGCAAGGTAAGGAACACCCCTACGGAGCAGCTCGGGAGAACCCGCTGACTGACTTGGAGCATAGTCGACGAAGCTGCGGCGCGTATCCGAACACGATGCCGTACCCGTTCCCGTTCCCGTTCCCGCTCCCGCTCCCGCTCCGACTCCCGTCCCTGCTCCAGTCAAGGCGCCGGTGCAAGTGCCGGCCGCCGCCCGATTCCCTGCGAAGCACATCCCCCCCGCGGACCTCGCGGCGACGATCGCGGAGCTGCCCGGAGCGCGGGTCGGACCGGCCAAGGCGTTGAAAAAGTCGCTCTTGTTTGTCATCGGAACGATGGTCAAGAAGCAGGAGTTTGACATTCCCGAGGACGCATCCGAGGACAGCACGGCAGAATCGTACGCGTTGCAGGTCGAACGCGCCGTCTTCGACACGCACCCGGTCGGCAGGGGTCTCAAGGAGTATACGCAGCAGATAAAGTCGCTCGCCTTCAACCTCAAGAACAACGCCGAGCTGTGCCACGGGCTGCTGGGGGGCATCCACACGCCGGCGACGCTGGCCGTCATGACGTCGGAGCAGATGGCCTCGGCCGAGCTGCAGCGCCAGACGGCCGAGATGAGGGCTCGAGCGGAGAAGCAGTCGATCCTCTACACGCAAGATTCGGGACCTAGGGTCCGTCGGACGCACAAGGGAGAGGAAGTCGTCGAGGACGAGAGCGCCGTCAACGACACGCCGATGCCGACGGCGGCGGGACCTCGACGAAAGCCGTCCGACGGCGGCGCGAGCGAAGGACTCAACGCCGCGAAGCGTGCGTCGTTCGCCGTCGGTACGCCGGACCATCCCCAGTCGCCAGGAGACCATCGGCAATCCCCGACCCAGTCCAACTTTGATATCAACAAAGTCTTCTCGACGGTGAAGACGCCGACGACGGCCCAGATCCGGCGACCTTCTGGGCCGGCGCTGAAGACGAGCGGCCCCGGCATTGACGCCGACGTCGACAGGATGCTCGAGGACGAGAACGAATCGCCGCCCTACTCGCCGACGGAGGAGGCGCACGACCCGGATGTCGTCTGGCGGGGGTCCCTGGCCATGAGCTCCGTCGCCGACTTCCAGGCGACGGCCAAGCACGTGGGTGGCGCCAACTTCGCCTCGGTCGGTCCCTGGACGAAGCTGATCCCCAAGAGGATGACGGTCGCCGGCCGGATCCAGCAGCAGAGCGCCATCGAGTACCTCTGCAGTCTGCGGTACAGCAACCTCACCGACATCGTCGTCGTGAGCATCACGCCCTCGTCGTCGGATTCCCAGCCCGAGTTCGAGCGTCTCGTCGACTACTTCTCGAGCAAGAGCCGCTACGGCGTCGTCGGCGACAAGGTGGCCGGCAACGTCCGAGACACGTACCTCGTCCCCGTGCCGGCCGGCGAGGATGGTCACCCCGAGTTCATGTACAACCTCGTGGACAACTACATCCCGAAGTCGCGGACGGAGCCGATGCTGCTCGCCGTCTTCGTCTACCGCAACGACCCGGAGCAGCTCAAGCGACAGCAAGCGTCGGCGACGGCGCAGGCGTTGCATGGCGCCGGCTCCTCGCCGGCGGGACAGGCGTCCGGACCGGCAGCGGCCCAGCGGACCAGCTCCATGTCGGGTCCGGCCTTCTCGCCGGCGACGCCGCAGACGCCGGTGCCCATCCCGCAGCCGCCTCACGCACGGCCGCAGCCGACACCGACAAGCCAACCGCCGGCTGCGGCGCCACCGATGACGGAAGTTCAGAACTACCAGGCGCAGCAGGCAGGCCAGTCGGTTGCGCGCGAGGTGCTCGGTGCCTTCATCAGCGCGCCTACAGTGCAATTCCTCCTGCCGCAAGCATTCCAGATGTCTCGCACCGAGTGGGAGGTGATCCGACGCATCTACGAGAAAGATCACCGGGCGCGCGAAGACTTGACCTACCTCGGTACTTTGCTGGAGAAGGAGGGCGCCGAGGGGATGACGGACAGCAAGGCTGCTGCCGCCGGTGCTCCCAACGCATGAGCGTCATGGTGAGGGAGGCGAGGTGAACCGAAGCATCCGCGACATCTGCGTTATCGATTGGTGCATCGGGCCCCGAACACGCGATGACCATTTCCGTTTATTCTTCTCTGTTCTTCTCTGTCCTCTCCTGTCCTCTTTTTTTAATATCCCGGTTCGATGTTTGCCGCCTTTTCAGCGAGGGGTGTGCGGCCTCCCCTTTTCTCGGCGAGAAGCAACGCTTCTGTGTTGTTGGCTGGCGGGTGAATATGGATTTGTCGATGATGCACGGCCGCCGATGTTTGATTACAAAAGGCAATTCGTTGGCACCCGACCAAGGCGATGATCCAAAGGTGATACATCGATCCCTGAGCAGGATCCTGCATAGAGCGGTGTAGCGACTGGAGATGACTTGTCCGGTGACGCGGCTTTCCGAGATGATACCTAGGTAGTTTGTTTCATATAATTCCATGTTTACCTACCTAGCAGGTACTCTGTACGTCGCCCTACTCTGTCAGCCAGAGTCTTGTGAATTGGATATCCCTGCGACCAGTCCATCACGGAACCTGTGAACCGTGGAGGTCGAGCAAACCGGGGTGCGCAACCTTGATAATTTTGGGTACCGACACCCGTAGACCGAAACCATAGTTCTGATGGCAGTTCAAGGGCGGCAAGTCTGAGTGCTTACCTGCTACTTTGTCTATACTGCCATGCCATTCGAGTATCAACACATCAGATGATGCACCTAATAACGCCTTTCTGCGCTGGCACTTGCGAGCAAAGAGGTGTGCATATCCATGTGGACGATACAGCGCATGCGCATGTATAAGTACACGTGTGAATGAGTACTCCGTATGGTATTGCGCCGTAGCATTAGCTGACCCCACATCATGACGGGCGGTGCCTGTACAGCCACGCTGTGACGTCTCCTCACGTACGGAGTATTGATACGAGATACGGATATACGAAGTAGACGAGGACGGAGTACAATGTACTTATACAGGACTGCTCCCTCCTCTTTTGCAAGGCGTTCCTTCCCATAACCACACAAGTACGTCATCCTCCGAGCTTCCATCTATCCGAATGGCAGGCACGCACTGAGCAGCTACCTTCGCAGACCAGCAGCCCAACACCTTCCGCAAGACCCCTCCTAGCTGCTGGACGTGCACATTCGCACAGCCATAGCCATATCGAATTGCCATACTGGTACTCGTCCTCATTCATACCCACGAGGCACCCGAAAAGATGGCAGCCACCACCACCGGCCAGCTCGTACATCGCAATGGACCAGGGGGCGCCGCCTCGTCCATCGCCGAGAGCATCGTCAAGCCGGGTGGCGAGGTCGGAAAGACACGCTGCATCGACTGTGGCGATTTCGAGTGTTGCTGTCTGCCGATTCCGTGCACGATCCTCTGAAGTCGGGACACAACGAGATGAGAGCCTCGAGGTACGAACGGCAAGCCACGACGGCCGACCGGGTCCTGCGATCGGGTACGGGTACTGAGACTGTCGGACTGGAAAGAATCCGACGAAGAGCAGAAAGAGGCGACAGAGAGCTTGGTCAGGGTCCCTTGCCAAAGACGTTACGTGCGACAAACAGGGCCGTTTGCCGCTCGTCGTCATTCTTTGAGACAGTTTTGTGTGCCTAAATGAAACGAAATACTGCGGCAGCCAGCGCCATGCTCGGACGCATGCTCGTCCGTGGCGAGAGCCCACCCTCCAAAGTAGCCGTTCAGTGGCCATGAAACCCCCTCGGCGTTCGTATTCATGTCATATCATATAATGTCAGGTCTTCGTCATTCATGAGGCACAGGCCGCGTCCGTGGCAGCCCAAAGGTCCGCGTCCCTCTGCCTCGCCAGCCCATCCCAGTCGACGGGCTCTTCGCCAGCAAACGCAACCGGCTTCTCGTCGGCCGTGTCCAAGCTCCCGAGACCTTCGAGCACGCTCCGGGCCTTGTCCACCTGCGTGCGGATGGCGGCCGTCTCGGCGCGGGTGCGGTCGAGGTGATCCTGCATCATCTCGATGGCCGACTCGCGGGCCTGGTGCGGCCGGTACTCGTTGAGGATGTGATGCAGGTTGATGAAGAGCGTCCGCAAGTCTTTCACCTTGGCCTCGCCGTCGGCTGGGTTGTGCGACATGACGCCGACGAGCTCGAGGAAGTTGAGGAGCAGAGACTTGGACAGCTTCTTGAGCTCGAGTGCGCGGTCGTAATGCTTGCCGTCCTTGTCCTGCAGCTGCTGTTGCTGAGACTCATTCGCCGCCGCGTGGAGGTTGGTGATGCCCTGGTCCTCGAGTGTCGGGAGCTTGTCGTCGAGCTACGTCACCGCCGTCAGTCAAGGGACGTCCCGCGAGCTTGGGATCCGTTGCGGCCTACCATGTACTGGTCACCAAACACCCTCCACCGTCCATCCGCAGGCTCTGGAGGTGCCTGCAAGTTCGTCAGATCGTCCGGTAGGTTCGGCACCCGCAACGGTGTCGCCTCCTCGGCTGCTTCCTCGTCGACAAGCTCGCTCCGTAGTTTCTCGATCCGGCCAAGCTTGTCAGGCGTGAAGTCGTGCCAGAACGGCGGCGGGTTCGGAAACGTCGACGCAAGCGAGTGCGGTTCCTGGTCAGCCATCGTGACCCGCGCACCCTGGTTATATCATGGACTGGACCAGGCACAATTGAGCAAGTGAGTCGGTCGTGCTGATAATGGCTCGTTCGTGATGCAATGCCAAGTTGCGGGCATGTTAGGGACTAGCTGCCACTTTGGCGGGGTTGTTGCGGTTACCATGACAGCCGCGGCTAATCACCGGCCTAGGCGTGCCCGCCGCCGACAACTTTCAGCATTCACACTGCAGTAAGTTGAAGCCTGCCATCGGAAGGTACTACTGGCACTGCAGCCTGGCAACCGAAGGTTTTTGCTGCGCCGCACAAAGGTGCATGTCGAAAACTTCACTCTCCCGGCCCAGCTGGTGATAGAGGCTACAACCTGGCCTGGTCAATTCTCTTCGTCAATCGTTCTCACGAGCCGACTTCTCCATGGCGCAGTGACGCCCAACCCGAATTCTAAACGACGACAGTCCACACACGGCTTCCACCTCGACAGCCTCGACGACCTCGAACTTCGACCTCCAGATCAGTCCCCCTCATCATGGCTGATGTACGCTCTCTCCTCCGCCAGCAGCGCGCCGCCAGACGCATAGAGCATCCGCACGCAGCCTACACGGATGCCGGCAAGCTGCTCTGCACATTATGCCGCGAGCTCGTCAAGGCCGAGAGTCTCTGGGACGGTCACCTTCAGGGCGATAGTCATCAGCGTCGCGCCGCTTCTGCTGCCACCTTGAAAAGCCAGAATGTCACACGGGACGGCGAGGAGGGGAGGAGCGTCACCGTTGGAAGCAACCAGACCTTGCCGAAACAGCAGAAGCGCAAGCTGGACGCTGACGAGGCAGACGAAGACTCCGATACAGTCGACGGTACGCGAGGCAAGCGCAGCAGGCCAGACACAGTGACGGATTCCAGCGGCAACGCCGACCGGGACCCGAATTCACTGCTAACGCCGCCGCCGCCGGCCTCTCTCCCCCGTAAAATGTCGGCAATGCTCTCTCAAGGAGTCGAAGTCAAGATTCCGTCGAGACCTGCCACACCCGCTGCTCCGCGGGACGTCACCCCGTCCTCCTCGATATCGGGCACCGCGCCTTCGGCCATGTCCCCACAGCGGCAGCAACAAGCGGCAGGACTGACGGGGTCTCGGCCTCGGAAGGCGAGCACGCTCAGCACCTCTGCCGTGGACGAATCCGAATGGGCCGCGTTCGAAGCCGACGTTGCGGCCGATGCGGCGCCCTATGCCGAGGATGCCGTCATCTCGGCGCCGGCCATGACTGCGGAGGAATCTGCGGCGGCCGCCGCCGCCGCTTCCACCGTGGATGAAAATGGCGAAAGCCGCAAGGCCAAAGCGGATAAAGACATCGAGGATGAACGGGAGGAGGCGGCGCGGGCGCTGGAGGAGGAGTTTGAGGAGATGCGGGAGCTCGAGGAACGGGTGAAGCGGCTCAAGGAGAAGCGCGAGGCGTTGCGGAAGCGAGCCGAGAGCCGCGGCGAGGAGTCGGGTCCCGAAAGGCCGCTTGTGGCATCGACGGGAAACGGGAAGGATGGGGACTCAGCTGCAGTCTCCGTCAATGCTGGGACCGAGTTGGCCGATGAAGGCGGTCAAGCCGAGGCGGATGGCGAGGACGATGACGACACCGAGGATGACGAGGATGCCGACTGGAACGGCTTTCTCTTCCGACCCTCGTAGCGAGAATACTTGGCTGTAGATAGAGCTGCATGTATATACATATACTATTGTACATTAACTGACGTTGGAGAGCAAGCAGACATATCAGGGTTAGGCTTTGTTGGTGTCTGTCCTGTTACCAGGCTTTATGGCATGCAGCCGTGTTTGGTTGCGAATGGACAAGGAGATGGTATATATCGACTCTGCATCAAGACCACCAGGGCCAGTCCAGCTTATTGCCATCTCATCTTCTCCATCGTGCAGTGGACAAGGGTGGACGACGGAGACGGAGACAAAGTCATGCTGTCTGCCTGTGGAGGCATATCAACTCTACACCAAGACCGCCAGGGTCCGTACAGCTTGTTGCCATCGCATCTTGTCCGTCGTACAGAGTCTCCGTCGTACGGAGGAAATGGTGGACGACGGGGATGGCGACAAAGTCATGCGTCTGCCTTGGAGGCATCAATCTACTGTACAACAAGACCGCCAGGGTCAAGAAAACTTGTTGCCATGACAGCTTCTCCGTCGTGCAGAGGAAACTGTGGACGACGGAGATGGTGACCAAGTCATGCCGTCTGTGCTTGAGCGAGAGCGACACCCTTGCTCACACGCTCCCAAAACCTCCTCAGGCGCCATACGCGGCCGACGCCCCGGCTCTCCTCCAGTCGCCTCACGCCCTCCTCCCGCTCGTGAACCTCGCGCGTCCACGTGGCGGCGACCCAACGGCGAAGGCCGTCCTTGACGCGCTCCATCTCGACCGCCTTGCGCTTGGCGAGCAAGGCAGGCGATACGTGAACGGCGGTCAGGCCGGGTACACACTCCTTGGGCAGGAGGGAGCGGTCGACGAGGGCGGCTGGATCGGGCCTTGCGGCGAGGCGGCGTCCCAGACGTATGGAGACGAGCGAGCGAGAGAGGCGACGTGAGACGACGGAGGTGTGGGTCAGAAAGATGTGTTGGGCCATGAGATCCGCGACCGAGGGGCGCGAGGGTGACGACAGCAGCGGGGGGAGCAGGTGGCGGGTGCGGCGGAGGCGGTACTGGTGGAGGATGGGCGCGAGGGAGAGGGAGCGGAATAGATGGCTGGTCTGCGGAATCCATCATGTCAGCCGGCGCATGTCCATGGCGACAACGTGTGAGGGGGCGAGCAACAGGCGGTCGGGCGGGCGGGGAGTAGTATGAGAGGAGTGTGAGATGGTAGGAGTGTGAAATGGGAGGAGTGTGAAATGGTAGGAGTGTGAAATGGTAGGAGTGTGAGATGGTAGGAGTGTGAGATGGTAGGAGTGTGAGATGGTAGGAGTGTGAAATGGTAGGAGTGTGAGATGGTAGGAGTGTGAGATGGTAGGAGTGTGAGATGGTAGGAGTGTGAGATGGTAGGAGTGTGAGATGGTACGAGAGTGAGATGGGTATGTACCCTGGACGTCGACAGCAGATCGTTGACATCGAGAAAGCCGAGGATCTGGAGAAGCACTTCGTTGGGAAGTTTGTCGAGACGAGGACAGGATGGCAGACGAGAGCGAAGAACGAGACGGCTACCGGCGGCGCGTTGCTGATGCGGTCGACGGTCGCTGACTGTTCGACGACAAGGTTGGGCGTCACCGGACGAGCATGCATTCGGCGGCTCCACCAAACGGCGGCCCTGAAGGAGGCCCTCACTTGGGACGAGACGGCTGGAGGTCGAGGAGGTCGGGGAGATGGAGGAGGCGGCGAGTGGAAGGCGGCGGGTGATGGTGGGTGGATCCTGGGCCATGTTGAACGACATAGCAAGCTGCGGAGGACAGCAATGGGACAACGGAGGAGCGCAGTAGAGGCTTGCAGCGTGCACCCGCAGCTTCGATCGCGTCGACGTGGTCGGACCTGGTGGAGGACAGGTACGGGTGAGCGTCTGCGAGTTGGTTGATGGGCCAGCCGGCCAGCGAGTCGAGTCTCCCTCTCGCTTCCGAAGTACCAGGGGCGTGCGCGTGCGTGCGTGCGTGCCCGTGTCAATATTGGCCTTTGGGCGGGTCAGAAAAGCGTCCGGGACAAACGATCGGGACAGTTCAGAGGGACAGACGATCAGGACAGACAGACCGGTGTGGAGTGCGATGCGGCCGAGCTCAGGCCGTCACGTCATGGCCACGACGGACACGACCCAGGACACATCCGACGCGCGCGGTTGCTCTTCGTGCCGGACGAGAAGACGAGCTAGAGGGCCTGCACCGCAGAGAAGAGGCAACGAGGCGAGATGGAGCCAGATGACCGGCTCGTGACGGGCCTCCGTTTCTGGTCGTCCTTGGGGGGCGTGCTTCGAGCCCTGGGCGGGCTGGCGGCTGGCTGCTGGCCGTCCGGGGGGTCACGGGTCCCGCGCGAACGATGATATGTCTCAGGCAGAACGGTGCGACGGGTCGTCGCGCTGTGCTGCTGTCGGTGAATGGGCAAATG
This sequence comes from Drechmeria coniospora, assembly GCF_001625195.1. Classification (NCBI taxonomy): domain Eukaryota; kingdom Fungi; phylum Ascomycota; class Sordariomycetes; order Hypocreales; family Ophiocordycipitaceae; genus Drechmeria; species Drechmeria coniospora. The sequence continues at coordinate 8,625,081 of NC_054389.1, read as the reverse complement.
GGGGGATGAGGGATGGAGGGACGGCTGAAGAGGCATCGAGGTGAGGGTGAGGCGGAGGAAGGAAGTGACATGACGTTGGCGGAAGCGACGACCCGGCGTGTGCTCCTGCCATGTCACTGGCCATGTCACTGTGACAAACTGGTCCGGAAGGGGCAACCCAGCGCTGCTTGATGCATGTCACTTCCCTCGGTGTGGGGCGGCGGCGCGGAGGCGGACGGCGGTCAGTTGGGCCTTTCAGCCGCTTCCCGGCTCCTGCCACAGCCATCGTTTTCAGGGGTGGCGTTCAAACAGTGTCCATGGCCCTGTGGCGGACGCAAAACAACGACGTAAGTACCTGTACTTGGGTGTACTGAGCTGCACCGTGCTGCAATGCACTGTACTGTACTCTTTGGCACTGCACACGTGCGCGTACTAGTAGTGCTGCGTATCGTACAAGTGCCTGTGCTTCGAATGGTATACTTGCAAACGATGAGATGCATGTACCGACGACGACCAGTGCGGTACCTGTACTCCGTACGGGCAGGTCAATACGACGCTGTAGTACCGAGTAGCTACAGCACCTCTACCAGTGCTTCTTTCTTGTACTCGGTACTAACCGCTCCACTCGACCGCCCCCAGCGCTTATTCCAGTCCTCAACGACATGTCCGACTCCATGCCCTGTACCTGCACCCATACCACTAATCATGCCATACATCTTGTGCATAAAATCATTATGGAGCATGTACTACCCTGTACTCATCCCAGTATATCTCGGCTCGCCCTTGATCGTGGAAGTGTGCGAGGACTGTTGCTGTACATGGCACGCCGGCTGCTGTGTAGACGTCCCTTGCATCCTCCTTCGGCTCGAACAGCGATGACGGACGGGACTTTGTACGTCCCATGCTCTTTGCTCGTCAGCCGACGTGCTTGACCTCACGCTGCTGGCTGTCCCGACATAGTGTTCGCCTTAAGTGCATTGCTCGTGGCCGCCATGCCATGCGGTAGCGTCTAGCCATGGCCTCCAATACGGGGTATGAAGACCGTCTACGCCATTTCGTGTGGGATTCACCGTACCACGCCTTACTTCTCTGTCTCTCGGGGATGTTCGCACTACTTACCTTGTCTTACCGCCGTAGCGCACATATTGCCGTATCGCATGCATTCTTATTCAATGATCTTGAATTCCAAACACTTATACGACTATAGAGATGCATGCCCAAGACGCTGAAGGGTGTCATACTACGTTTCCCAACGACAAAGTCGCCAAAGTTGCTTGAAAAAGCTCAACATCTCTCACTACTACTTACAACGAAAATTATCGGGCATCTGTTTAAATAGCCGTAAAAAAAGTCACAATACCAAGCTAGCCAGCCAAAAGAGAAGGCATTCCATCGACACATTAACGCTACGAGCTAGGCGTTACAACCAGGGTATATTCCGTAGGCTGCATATAATATACTTCAAAGGCAGTTGTCTCCAACTTCGTTAGCCCTAGCAGTTACCGTTAGAAAGAACCGGACCCTACGGTTCATTCAACGATATGTCTAGAAATCAACGGCAGAAGAAGCTTGATTCGAACCGCTGGGCCTCCGAGGATGTGGATAGAGTTATATCCTACTCTGTACGGCTGCTGAAGGAGTAAGCATCCCTCCTGCCAGTATCTGAAATATGGATGAAAGAGCCTTCCACGGGTTGGTAAAGTCCAATTTACCGCAACGCAGAGAAAGCGGGCACATCTCTTCGTACGCCTCGCCTGAGTATCCAGAGGTAAAGCGTGGCACGATTACTCCCTCATCATCGTACGCTCTCGACATCGAACACCCTCGGCATCTTACGCCCTCATAACCGTGCTCCCTCATCACACTACTCCCTCGTCACCCTACTCCCTCGTCAACTTGCCGCCTTCCTCCTGCAGTATCGTGCGTCACCAACACAGCCATGCGCCGTCCAAAGTTCAACACACAGTCTCTTCGTCGCATCCTGCCAATCACATCTCGTGCGTATTGCTGTCGAGCCGACGGCCAAAACGCCCTGTCCCGTCACTTCTCGTGCTGCTTTCTTCTGCTTTGTACTCGTCCCCGGCGAAGCTCAGGGCACGAGTGCCTCCGTGTAGCCATGGATGCATTTCGAGTGCGGATCATGTACGTAGCAGCAACACTGGTTGGTGTGTGTACGCCTTGCATCTGTCGGTGCACACACGCCTTGTTCTGATTCACTCCTGGCTCGCGGCCTGCCATGGGGTCGCATCAAGCTTCGAGTCCCGACTGCAGGATGGCTGCCACAAGTGCTCAGCTCGACCCGATTGTTGCACACAAACACCCAGCCACCCCCCCATTCTGCGAGACGAAGCAGTCGTAGGTGCTGGAACGGTCAACGGCGAACAACCGCGCTTCACGGGGATAGTACGGAGCCGCAAAATCCCCATGAGCCCCTCCGGCGATGCTGGCAATGACCAGCTCTCACCTCGAAAGCGGTCATTTCCCATCGTCTGCCGTGCGTGTCGGTCGAAAGGAGCTCGGTGCAAAGACGACCTGAGGGACGAATGTTCCGCATCGTGATTCATGACGGCCCGGGAAACTGGTTCGACCACTTGCTGTGCCTTTCGGGCCAGCCCAGGGCTCCGACGAGCACATGGATTCTTCAGCTCATACATGCACACGTACGCCTGTCTGTCTCACCCAAGACCGGAAGCAGGAGGAGGCTGTCCGTCAGCCACGACTCGATGTGGCGGTCCCGCGACCGTCAACGAGGGTATCATCACCGCCCTCCCCCCCCAACCCCCTTTCCCCGATGAGAGCACAAGCGTACGTGCACCGTGCAACCTCCACGTGCATGCACGCAGTCGTAGTCATGCTCCGTTCTAACAATGCACAAGGGCAAGGAGCGTAGTAATAACTGCCAAGCACTATGCTGGGTACTGGTATCCGCCGCTGCGGCCCCCAATGCGACGTCGGTTGACCCTTCAGTGACCCTGCTCCAGCTCAACTTCCGGCTCCAGGGGTATTTCGACGACCCCACGCTCACTCCGTAAACAATGCCTCCATAAACACGTTGGAAGCACGCCATCCGCTATCGACGCGAAGCGCATAATTCGGCCCCTATTGCTCACGCGTCCCGACCGATGTCCGACGAACGGTGCGTAACGAAACCGGCGGCAAATAAACGGAGGCAATCATCTGCATACAGACTATACATGCACGCGGCACAAATGCGTTGCACGCCTATCTGTACTCGGCATCCTTGCCAAGACCCATCGTCCAGTACGAAGGGCTGCGAGCCTATGCCCTGCAGTCCATCGTCGATTGGTCTCGGGAGTCCTCGCCTGATCTCATTTCCGGCTTCGGGCACACAAACGTCACTATACGTACACCTTTGCACAGATACGTACGTCTACGCGTAGCGTGTCAGCAATGTACACATCATGATTCAGGACGGCCCTCGCCGCCGCCACCCACCCTGATCCTGGCCTTGACCCTGACCCTGACCACGGGGACCCTGACCTGGTCGTTGATCTGACTACCTCGTCACCGTCATCCAACCCAACCCAACCCCGCCTCTGGTTCATTGGTGATCGACTGACGTACCGAGCGTAGCATATGGACATGTACGATTTACATGATGTGCATTCACATTTGCGTACACGTATAGATTTCCAGACAAGCACCCCAATGAAACCGGCGTACTTCATCCCCCGAGTCCAAGGACAAAGACTAGGTAGATGCACTTGCAGATGAGGCTTCGAAGCAGCATCCACATGCATCCGTGCATGCGCCTATATTACTCCAAATACCACGGCCAAATCATCGGCCGGCGTCTTCGTTCGTTGCTCCCCCTTACGCACGTGTTTCTTTCGTCGCCATTCGCCCCCCTCGTCTGTAGGCCCTCTACCGCACGCCCCAGAGGCGAGAAAGGGAGGCGAGCCCGGCCATGCCAGTGTGTGTCAATGCCAGTGAAGAGGTGCGTCGGAGCCTACTCGCACATCACTGTCTGCTTTTGCCTGTAAGTTTGCACATGCACACACGTGCCCGCCGTGTTGATGTGCCATCAGCCACTGGCCATGACTTACCGGCCTCCTGGCACGTTCCATCTCCACACAGAGCCTCGCTTCGTTGCCACGGACCATGCCCTTTCCCCTGTCACTGCTGTCCCTGTTCAGCCGACCGGCTTTGGAGCTTGGGAAGGGTCAAGCATGGACGTCAGAATGTTGTCATCGACATCCGCCGCAGTGTTGCAGACCCCGAGCAGCCGGAACTGCATCGCAAATTGGTCATGCCAACTCTCAACTCGACGAACTGCCGAGGGAGGGGCGAAGGGGTAAGGGGGGGGAGGGGAATGGGGGGAGGGGGGCGAGAGGACTCTAAAGCGCCAGCATGTGCGCGCACGCATGTGGGTGTGTGTGTAGTTCAGATGTAAGCATATCCCAACCAGCTACAGGCCGGTTCATGGCAGCATCGTCCACCTCGGCTGCATGTGCAGGCCGCAGACTGTTGATGCATGCTGCTTCCGGCCCCGGTTTCCAAGTGCCCTACACTGGCCGCCTCAACCGGCGTCCGTGGCGCCGTTCGAGATGCCCCCCCCCCCTTCCACCCCCTTTGCGTGTCATAGTCCGTCAGTGACTGCACAGTGGACATTAACAGAACGAGATCAACGAGTTCAAGGAAAGAGCACGAGACAGAGGCGTAGTCGAGAGCGGCCAGATAAAGCAGTTGGCGAAAGCGCATAACGTCAAACGGATCCAGGCCAGGACAAGGCCAACCCCTCAACTTTGGGTTGCCTTTCGGTCGACAGACAGACAATACAGCCCATAGCTCGGTCGTAACACAGCCAAAAAGAGGTCACATCCTGGGGCCCAGAAAGCCTGCCACGTTGTGAGCCAACCCCAGCTGGCCCCCTCCCCACTTCATGCTGTCCTACACGAGAATAAAAGAAATCTGCTGACGGTGGAGGAGAACGGACAGCCGGCGGCTTGAACGTGTGACAAGCCGCCCCCTTTCATTGGAATAATTAGTAGGCAGCATCATTCATGTGAGCTGAGCGGCATGTACGGGGAAGTAATATGCATCCACTCCATCGAGGCACGGAGCCATTCCGCCGCTCTTATTTTTTTGCCGGCGATGCAGCAACACCTGAGAGAGGGTGTACTCGTGTGCAGCCTGCATGATCCTTTCATTCGCGCCTTTCACAGACTGCTGTTGCTGCTGCTGCTGCTTCTGCGCTCCTTTTTGTAAATATTGTGTACGCACGGAACGAGTATGGGGGTGGCACAACATTCGAGCCAAAAAGAAGACGGGAGGTCTGCAGCGATGGCATATGTCGTGACCACTGCCAGCTGCGGATCAAGCGGAGGCGTTGCAGTGCTTGCTCATCGAAAACATCTGCCATCCGGATGCCTTCCTGGATGATGGGTTGGCGACTTGGCGTCTGCTTCTAACCGCTCATGCGTTCGGGGTCGGCCCAGAGACATCGATCCTGATGGCTGTGAAACGGTTGCTGTGTAGAACACGGCCAGGGGCCGGCCGCCAAGTGTGATGATGTTGTAGAGCTCAAACTCGTCGTAAGAAAAATAGATGGCAACGGCGGTCAGGAAAAGGAGAAGAGAATGGCGTCAAGCGTCTGCAGAAGACCAACTATTCCACCCATCGGCGGCGCTCCACAAGAGCAAGGCCCAGCTCTGCTCAGAAGGGACCCGTTTACTGGTCGCAAACCAAACCCCTGCATTACACCGAAATCAACGGCCAAGCGCAAGCGACGGCTCTGCTGTCAGGATTCGCTCGAATCTCGACAATCATGCGTCGACAGCTGGTTCCGTTCACCATGGGGACGAACCATGACGCCCCACACGGCCGCAGATCCGACCACCACTAGTTGTCTTGAGAGAGCGAGCGGGTTGGAAGGCAAACCGGTCCAGGGAACGGAGGCCCGCAGCTGGAGACTCGCAAGGAGCCCTGGTGATGAGATGGCCGTCTGTGGGCCAGACCATCGTCCATGCCTCCCCTGCACCGTTGCCGGCTTCGTTCCCAAGGCAGCAACGCAAGCGGCACGGCACATGCCGAATCACGAAGTCGTCTTCTACAGAATGTTGCCCGGCGGCCGTCTGGCAGCTGGGTCCCTCCGAGGACCCGGGTCTCCGTTGGCCGTTTATGCCTGCATCTGCCCTGGATTCCGCTCGACGGAGAACCCCCCTGACGAATATGCATCACCTCCCCCCTCCTCCGGAAGTCCGTGGACACGTTCTTGCCGTTGGCCACTGGAGGCTCCGAAGTCTTTCATTCGTCGTCCTGTTGGCGACTCTCGAGGGACGCAGCACCCGTCGAGGCGCGGCCAACGTGGCAAACATCCAGCGGCCCCCATCAGGCAAGGCCGGCCCACCTCGTTCGTATGGGACAAGGAATGGAACCGGGGACCCAAGTTGGACCAAGGCAGGTCCAGGCAGGTAGCAGGATGCCCCTCGGCCAGCGCCTGGAGGTGGTGCAACATGGACTAACCCGGGCAGGAGAGGAAGGGTTGCCATCATGATCAGCGGGACCCCTCCCCCCCCCTCGGCGCCCTTGACGTCGACGTACACCGACTCGTCTGACCACGGACCAGGAACGGTCCACACCGGGGGGTATCGCCGGTCCTTGGGGAGGCGTGCATATACATGCACATGTGCAATCGTGCGGGCCGCATGGCGAGAGAGGATGGGAAAGTATGGGGCAGAGGAGGTGCCGGATACACAACCGACCTATCGAGGCCGCTTTATCCCGCAGGGAACAACCCGTCAACGACGACCTTGTTGGCTCGTTGGAGGCGAAGTCGAGGTGATCGTCGGTCCCGGGCTACGGCCCCGTTGCGCATGGCCCGTACTTGCATGCGTCCGTGTTGCGTCTGGGTGTCGATGTCCCCGTCTGCACCGTGCCGGTGCCTACATGCAGGAAGGTCTAGGTAGAGCGAGGCATGTCGAGGAAGGAGAGGGTGAGGTTCGAGAGCAGGAATGGGCCGTCGTCTGACGAGTATAAGTTAGCTTGTGTATCCCCAACCGAAGGCCATGAACGAGTGCAGGGAGGGAAACCTGCAGACTCGGCTCACCTCCTTGGCGACCGGCGGAGCACGACCGACTCGGCAGACGGAATCTTGTCGTGCGAAGATCAGACCGGGAAAGCTGCCGCTGCGCGAACCACCCCACCGCCGGTCCGAGCTGGCGTTTTGGGCATCCTGATTCAGTTGGTGGTGAGTCGGCGTCCCCAGTTGCTAAGTGCAATTTGGCCGCGGCCCCTGGCAGGACGCTCTAGAGTCCAAGTGCCCCAGCCGGAGGGGTCTGTTGGCAACGGTTCAGTGGATTGGGCTGACCGAAAGCGACACTCTTGGTCGCCGTGCAGCAAGCATCTCCCCTCTTCCTCACTCCCTCACTCGCTCCGCCATTTCCTCGGCCCGCGCTGAGAGGTCGTCGAAGATGTGCTACTTCAACATGGACCGATGGAGTTGTGGATACTGGCGCTGGAGTCATTTCCGCCAGCAGTGCAACAAAGAGTACCGCATGGGCGAGACGTGCGGCCTCAAGCTCATCTATAAAACCAAGTCCATTCCGGATGTCTGTAAGCTCTGCGGCGACATGGCCAAGAAGCAACGTCGGTACGATAAGATGTACTGGAACGTGAAGCGCTGGGAGGGCGAGGGCAACCGGCGTGCAACCATCGAGCGAACGAATGGTGAGATGTTGGAGTTGCAGAGGCAAATCAAGGGCATGAGCGACGAACACGCTTACAAGCTACGAAACCTTGGCCAGGTACGAAGAACCCCAACTCATAGGAAGCGGCAGCGGCAGCGGCAGAAAAGTGGAAGCTGGGAGGAGAGGGAGCGAGGGAGCGTGAGGGAGAAAGGGGGAGAGAACGAGTGCGAGAATGAGGGAAAGGGGGGGGGGGGGGGGCTGGGGCAAAATAGAGTCGTTGCTAACCGTCCTTTGCATTTTAGGGATGAGGTGGCCGACGACACAACGACGAAAAGATCATGACGGGAAAACGGGACGGCGTTGCATTGTCCCGGCTGCGTATTCATCGAGAGAAAAAAAGATTGTTGCGGGTGGGCTCATTGCGAAACCGAGGCCATTCCCCTCCATCGCCGGGTCGTCATTTTCCACCATTGAGTGGCTTTATCTTCAGAATGGCAAAAAGTGCAAAGGGCGAGGGAAAGGAGGAAGCGAAGGGGGGGGGGGTGTGCGTCGGCCCCCCAAGGCCTCAGGCGTCAGTTTGTCTTTTCGTTTTGTTGCTTTAAGCTTCCGTCGTGGGATTCGAGAGTCCCACGTTTACACCTTGACACTCCTTGCTATTTGATCATTTTCTTGGCCGACAAGGGCTTCTCCGGCACCTGCTCCGTACTTTGCTTCGTGACGACCACGTGGAAAGCCAGCTGGAAAGACGACTAGGTGTAGTTACCTCCGACCTTCCCCAGCTCGTCGTGACAGGCTCGAAAGCGCATGATTACCTGTAATAGCACTGTGTAGTACGTGTGCATATGAGTACAGTGCAGCAGGCGTACTGTGTGCCATTGTGGGTCGACTTGTGAGCAAACCAAGGGTTTTCCTCGAACTGGACGGACCGGGGGATGCTCTACTGATGTCCAAGCAAGTGCAGCAGGGTGTGTCGCCGGCGGGTGCTCTGGAACTGGACATGCTGTAGCCGAACCAGCAGGACAAGGGCCTGTGAGAGGCGGGTACATATGCTGCCCCGACCCATCCCCAACAGCTCGTCAAGGTACTTGGACGCTTTGCTGTGCAGTGTGATGTGCGGTGCACGCTGTGCCATGTTGTACTACGCTGTGTCGTGCCATGCCATGCTCTGCCGTGCACTGCCGTGCTCTGCTGTGCTCTGCTGTGCTCTGCTGTACCGTTCCATTCCGTTCTCCGTTCCCTGCGGCGCCGTGCTGTACGGCGCCGGTAGATGGACCATGGCGCTGGCTTCGTAGGAGTGGGAAAGATATGAAGCCGGGCTGGTTGGCTGGTTGACGGCATGCCTCCATTGCGAGGCAAAGTCTGCTCGTCGAGGGATAGTAAATTGCTTCCCCGAAGAAAGCAATCCAGGTGTCATGAAGATCGACGATCGACGAATGACGGGCACCAAACGACCGACGGCGGACGCGAGGCAGCGGGACCTTCTGCGGGAGGCCGGCCAGCTGCGAGAGGGTGGGGACAAAGGGCTGTTGACGGAGGCGACATGGAATCCCAAGTGATGGCCCAGAATAATTCGAAAATGGCGTGGGCAGAGGCAAAAAGTCACGACGCACCGAGGGCAAGCATCGTGTTGGCAGTGCGTCTTCGGAGCACGGCCTCACACCTTCGCAGCATGGCTTCTCTCGCGCTCTCTTTCTTCCTCTTTGTTTAACTTTTTTTTTTTTTTTTTTAAAAAAAAAAGGCCGGGAAAACTCCTGCTCGCGATATCTCAACATCGGCCTGGATCTACTCGTGCTTCCTCGTATTGATATTTGTACTGTACTGTAAGTAAGCGAGCCAACGAGAAAGGATCATGCAGTCCCGACGAGTTGGTGAGAGTGCGGCAACACCCTGGTCAGGCCGCCCCTCACTGGGGCAGGGAGCTAGGCCAGCGGAGCGAGCCGAAGCCGGACAAGCTGGAGGCTGCTCCCGAACGAAGCGAGTCCGACGCTGAGCTCGAGGCGAGGCTGGGCAGCCAACGGCTCCACAGGCAAAATCTGTGCACGGCCTTGACGGTCCATCACCATTCATTGTGCAGTATGCGCCGTGGCTGGAAAACCAAGAGAGGGAGAAAAAGGCTTTTTTGGTCTCCGCTTCGCGTTTACTCGTAGTCCACATCGGTTGATGGGGCCTGCCGGGACCACGACTCAGGCGATACCTTTTTGATTTTTTTTTTGTACAGGTTCCTGGCCATGCGCACATTCTCCGACGAAACCCTTCGCTGAAAATTCGACCGAGAAAAGGTGGGGGGCAGAAGGAGGTGAAGAGGAAGAAAACGGTGAACGGTCTCGGCCGTTATGGTTCGTGCTATTTCCCACGATTGCAGGCAAGCTTTCTTTGGCGCGTCAGGTTATTGGTTTTTTTCCTGGATAGAGATGCTTTTTCCGGCCTTCTCGTGCGTATGGAGAAGGAGGACGGCGATGTGAGTGCCCGCCTATTCCGTCGCATGCTGACGAAGTCGGAGTGCTCCGTCCCGTTGCCTCGGCAAACCGCGTTGGGCGACTCCATATTTCGGTCACCATGGGCCTCCATTGCCATCAGAGTTCATTGCATGGCAGCGGCTGCGTCTGCAAATGTACCGACGAAGGGACCGCCTTCCCTATCGTCCTCGAGCGTTTTGATGCTCAAAGGCCGACCACTTTGGGACTCGACCATGTCGTCCTCTGCCAGCCAGTCCACCTTGACCGCCGATGGATCGCTGAACTCATCGGTGCTTAATTTCGACACGAGATGTTGATATCGAGCCACCCTTGCCCCTTGGCCAGCATAGGCAAAGTTGCCGCCGTAGCCGGATACATCGTTGTGGGCGATCTCGAAAACGTCCACCATGTTGCTGCGGCCGTTAGCAATCAATGTGAGATTTGCGCAGAGCCGAGGGTCTACCGACTTGGATGTCATGGCAACCACCCTCTGGAGAGCCTCGTTCTCTCGCTGGGCTTCGACCGAATCGTCACCGTTGAGGGCCGGGTCGCCAAAGCTGCCATACTGCATCCCGTTGCCGTCCTCGTACAAGAGCCGCGTATCCTCATTCTGCATCACCATTAGCCTCCTGCCCATTCGCCACTGTCTCTTGACGCATGACAACGCACCTCGTCGTAGATGTCCCTGTCGCGTCGTCCCAGACACGATTGACAGACCCCCATGGTGGAGAATGTGATGGAAGAGGGAGGAGCTTCACCCACGGTGCGAGATTGGCGCCTCTAGGACATGCTCGAGAAGAAGGACAGGCTCAAGTTGGACTTGCTCTAACGGCGGCGGTAGTCGAGGCGAGTCGCTGGACGACTCTGTCGCTTGACCTTCTGGATACTATTCCGTGCTGTTGGGTGTCGGTGGGTCTAGTCCGCACCAGTTGCTATGGTTTGATACCGGATAAACTCCGGACCTCACTTGTTGTTTTCTTCCCGAAGCGGGCGCGAAGCCTTTATCAGCACATTAATAATAATACCTGTACGAATAAATACTCTGTAAGTACTTCGTACGACGTACCGTGATTAGAAGCCGCTATCCAGACATACAAGGTAGTCTTGGACTTGTTCCTCGCTGTCAAAGACGACGAGTGATTTCTTACAAAATAAAACCCCCAAAAAAGCCCTGCCGGGTCCTAATCGCCTGATTCTTCACATGCATCATGTCGTTTCAATACATAGGTGTATGGCATTCGGATTCTAATTCTCCTCATGCAATTTCTGATACCGCATTCCGACGAGGCCGTACCCTTTGAACGAGGGTGAGGGAATCCGCCCTCCAATTGTCCCCCTTTGAGAATCCGTCCTCCCTACTTGTCAATTCTTCAGCAGGGACTTGCATGGGCCAACGACTCCCTGCCCGTGTGCATCATGTGGCGTTCCGCGTTTTTTATAGCTTTCATGATGAAACCTGTACGGAGTACGCGGGACGATGATGTCTCCTCTCCGCAAGTGCATGCGTCACTTAAGGGACTCTAAGACCTCATTGCCAGGTATTGTCGTTGCATTCTTGGGCCGCCCTCCTAGACGAGGCCGTGATGAGTTGTTCTTGCATTCGAGATTGTTGGATATAAGGTCGTAGTTCTCCTGCTCGGAGCTTGTGTTCTGATTGCTCTTGCTACTCGCTTCAGTGATTCCCCGTCTCATCTCATTTTAACCTGTACTTGCATCTTACCGAAATCCCTACATCATCCCATCATATAAGGTTCTACCCCCTCTCATGATGAACCCAATCCTTTCTCTTGCCATGCTGGCCATGGTCCAGTCAACGGAGGCCCGAATTGGTCGACTCTCCATCCCCACAAGCGGCCAGGAGTGCTGTCCTTGCCCCGTATCCGCCCCCTCTGGTGCAGCAGTGACGACTGTGACGGTGACGCAGCTGGGAACTGCCACCGAGACGGTGACTGTCACTGTTGCGGTCGCGGCCGCGCAAATGGCCGCGGCTAACAACCTGGGCCTGCAAGTGGAAAACACGTCCTTGAGTGGAACGGACATGTTCACTATTCAGCTGGAGGAAATAACACAAACGGTGACTGTCACCAAAGGCATGACGGGGGAAACGCCTCGTTATTCCGACCCGGGCGTTGCCATCAACACTGCCGATCTCGAGAGTGAGGGCCCGACGACGGTGACGGTCCAAGCCAGGCCGCTTCACAAAATCGTCACCATCACAGTACGGGGGTCACCTTCCGACTATCCGGTCCCAGCATCTCCCACCGCCTTTTACACCGCACCGGAAATAGCCAAAGCGTACATCCCCTTCAATCAGTCTCAGACGGATGATGGCGAGATGGTGGTTACCAGAACCATCACCACCGACACCGCTGACATGTCGGACGAAGCCTACCTTCAGGATGCCACGGCAGCCCCTGAGGCACAAGATTACGTCCAAAACGCTGGTGGCTACCGGACAGTTTCAACGACGACTGGCGGCAGTGACGGCTCGGCGCCCATGTACGTGCCGCCTTTGTACACTGCGCCCTGCCCCTACAGGATGAACTCGACGAGCATCGCGACCGTCTACAATACCGTCAGGGTCACGCTTGATCGCGGGAGGACTGGAAATGCCACATCGGCCACACTGGCCTCATCGGCCTCATCGGCCACATCGGCCACATCGGGCACGGCGGGCTCGGCGGTCATGACCATCACGTCGGACGCGTCGACCACGTCGGCCACCACAGACCCCACGGGCATTGGGAGTTCCGGAATGAGGAAGCGAACGCCAAGGGCACCCCTGGCACTGAGGAGAAGTTGGTGACCGTGATCGGCGCCAGATCGACTTGAAAACATGGGAGGGCGCACTTGTTTATTTTTCTCCCACAAGCAGCACGCTGTATTGTATTGTATCGAACGTAGCCACCAACGACCACTTTCACATTGTCCCACAATCCACTGGTCAGTCGCCAGGCACAAGGCATGAGAGTTGAGCATGCTGATGATTATTTCATGGCTTTCCAAACCAGCTGACCGCACAGCATACGACTTGTGTCTCTGTACCTACTCGGTCGTCCAGTTCTTCCGAATAACTTCAGAAATCACGCCGTGATCCTCGTTCTGCTTCAGCCCGCTCACGACGACGACGGCGACGACGCCTTCGACGCCGGCGACGCGGATCGGCACGCCGCCGCCGTGGATGGCGTACTCGGATGCCTGGTCGGGCGAAAGGCCGTACTTGGCCGCAAAGGCGCCCTCGTCACCGCCAAATTTCCGGCCGACGAGCCAGCTGCTCACGCCGAATCGCAGGACCGTCTTCCGCTTCCGCGCCACCCACACGCCGTTGTCAGGCGTGAGGCCCGAACCTGTCGCGCTCTGGAAAAGGACGAGACCGCTGGCGAGGCTGATGGAGATGAGGGCCGGGCGTGAAGACCCCCACGACGACAGCCGGGCGTGCAGTAGGTGACCCAGCTCCCAGGCATCCGAGGCCGTCCAGGAGGCAAGGGTAAAGCCGTTGCCACCGACGTCCGCGTCGAGCAGATCGGACACCTGAATTTATTTTTCATTTTCTCGTCAGAATGCGTGAGCCCAGAGCAACAGCATGCGAATGCACCTGTCTACGCCCACGAGCCTCGGCTCCGGCAGCACCGGCTCCGGCCTCGGCCGCTACCACTCCCCTCCTCCGGGGCATCCGCGCTTACCTCGCTGGGCGGGCTCTCAATCGGCTCTGGCTGTCCCGAGGATCGCGTCGCGGCAAGGGCCTTCTCGAGGCCGTAGCCCGATGGAAATTTGCGCTTCCAGACAGATTGGGGCATGCTATTGATTTGAGCCTTGACTTCGTAAGTCTGTGTCGGAGGAGAGTTGGAGGTGGCGCCTCGTGGCGATGTCTCGACACTAAACACAGCCTCGTGCTGACCTGTAGGCTGTACTTTCGAGAATGTACCTACTTATAAGCATACATACCAGGTTCGCGGCCGCTAATGCGAAAGGATCAGTTCGGCACAAGGGTCGGCTCGAAAGGCTTCTCTCCGAACCAGTCAACCGCAAAGCGTTCAATCTAACTGTCGTCTCGTAAAGACATTTAAAATGCTGGAATTTGCAACGCTCCCATACGCCACGATTCATACTTTCCCAAGACACACGTCTCACAGCGTAACCGTGCTGCCCAGCGACTCGTCGTTCAATTTCCTTGGCCCGACGGCATCCATTGTCCTCAAGCGGCCTTGATGGCCGATGTTTCACTCTCGTCACCCATGGCCGTCGCTCGAGCATCCTTTGTGACACGCTCAAAATCGATGCGCGGCACGGCGTCGTCGCCGTCAAAGATGCACGCAATTTCCTCCAGCGTCGGCCCCTTGGTCTCCACGTAAAGGAAATAGACCAGGAGAAGCTCGCCAAAATCCCAGAGGGTGTAGAAGAGCATGAAGTTCCAGTGTTTCGGTAGGCCATCCCATGCGAGCTTGTTGGTTTGACTACGTGCTCAGCGTCAGCAACATCGTCACGGGGCGAGGGCAGGCACGAGGCTACACACTTCCCGACGGCCAGTACGGCCTGTACCGTAATGTTCAGTATGACCATGCCTGCTCCCGTCAGAATTCTATCCACCCTTGGCGAGACGACAAGGCGTTGGGGATTGCTCGCTACCTTTGGCTCGCAGGTGAAAAGGAAGGATCTCAAGGGCGTAGGCAACAAGCAGGCCCGAGAAACCAATGTCGTAGAAGATGCCGAAAAGCCATACAAAGGCAATCTGGGCGTGGCCTGCGCCGGTGTTTCTGTACTGCGTCGCGCCAGATGGGCTGGTGAAGGCCGAACTTTCATACACGGCCCCCGTGACGGTCCAAGAGACAAAGGACAGGACCATGCCCGAAATGGCCGTCAGGAACAACGGTCGACGACCGATCTTGTCGACACTCAAGGCAGCTCCGACCGATATCAAGAGATCGACGATGGTCTTGCCGGCGCTCAGCTAGAGGAACATCAGCCGATGGTCCCAGCGACGGCACGTGCATCTCTTCGTCATACAGCTAGCTTCCTGTTTTGCTCCTTGATGCCGGCTCCTTCGTAGATGATGTCAATGTAGTTGGAGAAGAGTGCGTTTCCGGAATATTGCGAGATGACGGCGAGCGAAAGTATGATGGCCAGTCTCCAGCGATTGCCCCGCGTCTTGAGTAAGTCGAGATAGCTCGTCGCTTTCTTCGACTTGCGATCGGCCTCTATCGTCTCCTTGATCTCGCGATACTCGAACAAGACGGTCGCGTTGTTGACGTCGCCGCCGCCGTGGTGCTTGGCGAGGATGGCGAGGGCCTCGTCGCCTCGATCCCTGTTGACCAAGAATCGAGGCGACTCGGGCACCCACCAGATGCCGACGAGCTGGAGAATCGAAGGCACCGCTTGGATCAACGTGATGGACCGCCACGACCAGTTGTTCGGGATCGAGCCGGTGCCCCAGCCGATGACGGAGACGACTGCGCAAAGGTCAGCGCGAGAGGCGACGGGGGCATGCGAGGGCCGGAACGGTGGCGGGGCCATTACGTAGCGAGCCAAGGTTCCAGAGACAGTTGTAGACCGTCGTCAGCGGCCCGCGGTGCTGAGGGTGGCAGATTTCCGTGAGGAGCATCGGCGAGCATATATGGGACAGTGCGTTGCCGAAGCCGATGACGAAGCGGCCGCCCAGGTACACTGCTCTCCGTTAGCGGTGCCGTGGCCTCCCCCGGCGCATGAACTTGTCGATGCAGACGTACTCGCGTAGCCGTTGCTGAAGGTGGTGATGCAGGCACCGACCAGCATGACGATGCATCCCGTCATGATGGTCGGCTTGCGTCCCAGCACGTCAGCCATGTAGGGCGAGAGGAAGAAGGAGACGATGGATCCAATGTTGTACATGTTGATGAGGATACCGAGCTTGTTGGCGTCGGCGTACTCGGGGAAGAAAGATTTCCAGCCGTCCATCTGCTGGGACGTGTTCTGCAACATGCCATCGAAGCCGGTCGTCGCCGAACCAATGAGGAGGAAGCTCGTCAGAAAGTAGAGCTTGCGCAGATGAGGCTCCTTGTACCAAACGACGTTCTCGAACGACCGTGTCTCGGCCTTTGTGTCGACAGGTTCCTCGACATTGCAACGGACAACGCCATGGTTGGCAAGTGACAAGGCGGGTACGATCATGGCGATGGTGACGATGGTGACGATGGATTTTCGTATGCCCCAAGCGCAGAAAACGTTTTGTACTTCACCGTCCGTTTCGCGTCAAACGGGGAGCAAAGAGATGGAGGAAGCGAGACAGAATGGTTGGTTGATCTATGGCAACAGTGCCGAGATGCCGGCTCGAAATGCCTCCGGCTCCTGGTGCTGTAAGTTCTTGCGAGACGCAGCGACGAGCTGACCCATTCGCCAGAGCTTGCGGCTGCCTCGCATGAGAGTGAGAGGGATTGTGGACGGGGCAGTTCGACAAACGAACTGCCGACTCGATGAAGGCGGATAATAGGCCCTCGCTGCGATGATGATAAAGAATGCGACGAGAGCAAATGGCGGGAAGAGGGCAGGGTCCTACGGGTGATGGATCGAAGCGGGCCTGACCTCCCCAAGAGGGTCTTGGGCACGGCGGCCAGGAGACGGGACGGCCGATTCCATCGCCTCTCGAGGCCGCAACAACTGCCGTGTTGAAAAACTCTTTGCCCGTCAGCAGCCGGATGTCGGTGGAAGCTTGGGCGAGGCGGGCCTGTCAGGCCTGTCTGGCCTGTTCTGAATAGAGTGTTACTGCGCGACCCTGTCGTAGCCTTGCCGCTCAGCGTCAGCGCGGGCCTAGAATGGAACAGGAACGAATGTCGAGACCGCTCCAGCCACAATTGCCGACGTATTGACCTACCCTTTTCGCCAGCCGAAACGTCTAGAGGGGAATTCCGGGGTGGTGACGTTCGGAGGGGCCGAAGGGGCCTTCGGGTGAGGTGCGAGATGTTGGCAAAAAAGGCATCCTGCCACGGAAAGCGAACATTTGTAGGCATTTACCTCGTGATCGTAATTACAGTACAGTAAGTATACTGGCGGTGAGCACTATGGACGAGAAAGCTGAAGCGGAGTACCTATAGTAGACTAGTACCCAAGGATTCGGTGTGCAGTTAGAATACTTAGTTGTACTGTACGGAGTACGGTATTCGTATCTGTAGGTACTTAATCCGTATTCCTCATACATGCCTTAGGTACTGTAGTAGCAAGTACGGGGCATCAACGGTTCTACGGAGTTTTTGTCAAGTACTTGGTGCTAATAGGGTCTGCACATGCATGAAGTGTACTTGCACCAGCATCATATGCGTCCAGGTACAATACACATGCACATTCAGAGTATTAACTGTACGCCGTAGAAGCCGTATCCATCAAGTACTCCGTACTTGCGATATACTTATATCCACATAGGAGCCGCCTGGTGAGTACCAATCATGTACCAGACACTTCACCTACTAACCCAGTACTTTCTTTGAAGATGCTGATGTCCTGTCAAGTATAAGTTGAGTACCTCGGTGCATTGGGTTCCTGCCGGCGTCAATTGGGTACCGGAGAGGCAAACGGGGCCGTGGATGGCAAACCTGCCCATCGACCGACGACGCCGACGACGCACACAACATGTACGTATTTGGATAAAAGCGCCTGTTCAACTACAAGGTGCGTTGAGTCCTCCGAATGGCTCACTAGTTCGAGCCCGACATTTTCATGCCAATCCAGCGTCCAGAGTACACTACGGAGCACTCGACAAATGAAACCCAATGCGCGGAGTACTACTCCGTAGATTCAGCGAATCTGGGAGAACTCCGTACTAATGCTGTGAATGCAGGTGTAAGTAAGTACGTACGGAGTATTACTAGGTAGTAATACGGAGCAGCTCCGAAATAGCGCCCCCCCCCCCCCCCCTTCCCCCCTTCTTCTAGGCCGAGAACGCCACGCGCTTGTCCCTGCCGAACAGCTTTTCTGGAATCTGGATCGGCAGCAAGCGTGCTAGACTGCGAAGGGAATTTGTTTGCCGCTTCAAATTCTAGACCGAGCCTTCGGCGGCTCCGGGCCGTCTCGCTGCCTAGTACGGAGTAGTGAACGCTAAGAATTGCCATTAATTTGTCTGCTCCTCTCCCCTCAGCATTTCCTCGCCATCATCTCGCCACTTCTCTACCCCGCCCGATGAACTGTCGTCCTCGTGAATGCAGACGAGGCCCAACAGCGCGCGCCTCTCCCTCACTTGTCCACAGGCCGTCCGAAGGGTTTGTTGCCTCGGCCATCGCGGGCCATGGCATACCATCACGAGACCTCTTAAGCAACGGATGAATGCCACGCATCTACAGAGCACACAGCTTCCATGTCGACTCTGGCTTTCGCACGCAACCATGGCAATGGGCCTTTGCAATCCGAGATGCCAACTATCGAAATGCAATAATTAGGCAACGGTACAGATCCGGCCCCAGTCTCCTCGCCGCTTCGTTCTACAAATCTCAACGTCGCCTGGACGTTGCCAACTTCTCCCTCGTCGACTCGACGATGCCACAGCATAGATACCGTACGATACCACAGCGTTGCCATACGACGCCAGGTCGATGGCCGGTCACGCTACCGACAGCAGACGCCGGTGATGGGCGGCGCACGTCAAGTCTCGCCCAAGTCGTCATCCTGGTGGTCAGCGTCCATGATCCGTGACAGAGGCTGCGTGCTCTCGTCCAGCATCTCCACATCACCCGACCCTGCTCCCGTCTCGAGCAGCTCGATGCTTGCCAGCGCCTTGGTGAACTTGTTCCTCTCACGCTTCAGCATCTCACGCTTCTTGGCCGTCTTCTCGTCCTCGGCCATAAGCCTCTCGTAAACGGCTTGCGTGTCGGGGCCGCGCAGGCCAAGGCTCTCCTCGAGATAGTCCGGCAGCTTCATCCGGATCGCGGGTATCATCCGGCACAGTATTCGTTGCGACACGGCATCCGCGAAGCGCAGCGCGGCGAGGCGGTAATATGCCCTAACATACGAGATCACCTCTATTTCGCGCGCGAACTGATCCGGTCCAATCTTCGACACCTCCGCTTCGCGTCGCTTCACGTCCTGTGATCTCTTCTCGTCGGTAAAGTCGGACCACTCGCCCAACGGTCGGCTGGGGAGTCCCGCCGACTCCAGTCGCATCTTGTGCCGAAACCGAGTGAGGATTACCTGTTCGGAATCGCAGTATTCCTTGAACGCCTCATCGTTGAAGGTGAGCAGCCGCTCGCGTTCGTCCTCGTACAGCTGCATGAGCGCCGCCTCCGTCTCCTTGCAGTGTTCCTCGAGGCACTTGCGAACGTACTTTTTCGCCTCCTGGTAGATCGACCGCTTCTTGAGACCGGCGAGCGCCGTGCCGAGCGTCGTCTCTAGCAGCGACTGCAACTCGCGCATTGCTTGCGTCATCAGCGCCATCGTTGGCCGGTCCCACGGCGTGATGGCTTCCTTGACCATGTCGAAGTAGACCTCATCCGACACGCGATCAGGCATGCCAGCCTTCGTCTTGGCCTGCATTTCCTGGCGCACCTGCCGCAGGGTACGGAAGCCGTGCCCGATTTTGCGGAACTCGGTAAAAGGCTCCTGGAGGATCGATCCTCTGGCCGATGAAGGCGGAGGAAGACTGGCCGAGGCTCGCGCGCCGTTGGCGCCCTCCGTGTTGATTCCGTTGGAATGGGGTGCGCCGCCGCCTGTCGAGCCCCCCGTAGACATTCCCGTCGATGTCTCCATTCTCATCCGTTTGGAAGGGGTCGCGCCAAAGGTTGCGTGGCGCTTCGCCGTCGGAGTGGTGTTGTTGGTCATGACCGACACGGCGTCCGACTCGTCGTCGGAAATTTCGAGCACCGGGATATCAGTCCGATCCCTCAACGTAAACTTGGGTTTGATCTCCAACAGGCAATTGCGAAAGCTGCGCGGTAACTTGTTGAAATGTCGAATAAACTTGTCCAATTGGAAACGCGCACTGTCAGCAAAGCTCATGAGCCCCGTCCTCACTTTGAGCTCGACGTTGTCGGGCAGCTCCGGCAGGATCGAGAGCTCCTTGTTGATCTTTTCCAAATGGTTTTCAAGCTTCTGTTTGATCTTAGGAAGACTGTTGTCCCATGTTAGCGAATGGAAAAAGGCCGGATCAAGAAGACCCTTCGGTTGGCCTACCTCTTTGCAAATTCCTCCCCAAGACGGACCGACAGGAAATCCTTGAGCCTCTCAACACCGCACCGTTCCGTGAACTGGTGGAACGATGACGGCCAGTGCTGCGTCGTTCTGGCCTCAAAAATGCACTCCTCCCACGCCTTCAACGCGTCCAAGTCCAAGCCCTGTGGACGTGAAGTTATAAAGTAGCCGAGGCCCGCCGTGTGAGCCTCACCTTTCATGATCGCCAGCCACTGGTCGTGGTTGCCACCCTCTGGCAGAAGGTCCGCTTTGGTAAGGACGCCAATGGTCCGGCTCGAGGCTTTGAGCCGTCGGGTGAGCCGGAATGTACTGGAGTTTTCCGCGTCGCTGTTCATGGGCATTGAACAGATGACGATGGCGGACGGGTGGGACATGTAGTCGCTTGATAAGTTTCGGACAACATGGACGAGGTAGTCATCTCTATCGTCGGCCGGATTTTGGAAGATTCCCGGCATGTCATAAAAGGACAAATCGGGAAGATCAGGGCCCTTGATCTCAAGGGCCACCACGTTAGGTGAGAATTTTGCAAGGGTTTCTTCCGCCGCCGTCGCAATTGGCGTGTTCAACGCAATTGGGCCGGATCCTGGGACGAAGAGAGTGTGGTTCTTGTTGTCGTTCAAGATGGCGATCTGCGCCCAGCGCAAGACATCCTCAATTTCGCTCTTGTCCTGCATCGACTTGAACTCGACCACGGTCGAGGCTGGCAGCTGTCGCCACGGAAAGAATGGGTCTTGCGGTGTCACATCCTTTTCGCAGATTGGTCTGTCAGGAGGAGGCTGATATACGTATGCCTTTCTCAGCCATACGCGGCACGACCATGTGTTGTTCCTTGACACCCTGATGTGCAACGGGCAGCGCGTGCAGGTGCCTTCGCTGCGCGGGAGGTCCAGATTGGCCAGTCCCGACATCAGGCTGGACTTGCCAGCGGACTGGTCGCCGACGAGGACGAGCTCGGGGAGCAGCTGAACATCGTGAGACACGCCCAATTGCTGAAGCTCGCCGAGAGTGTCGTTGAAATCCTTCAGCTTTTTTCCAATGTCCTGGAAGGACGTGTGGAAAAAGTTCCCTTCCGAGTTCGATGCGCCCGTGGCCACAAGGCTGGGATGAACTCTAACTTCCCTAAGCAAGGGTTCCGTCCCTGTCGTATGCTCACTGAGAGCTGCTGGGAAGAGTTAGGTACTCTGGTACTCTGGAAATGAGAGGTGGAAGCGAAGAACGTACGGGCATCCGATCGTGCATTTCGGTGGGTTTGGTTGGATGATGAGGTGTCAGAGTCGTCGGACAGAGGGCCGTCCGGGTCATCGTTCCTATCTGATTCGTCCTTGATTGGCTGCCTCATGTGAGGAATAGCGACACGGCCAGGCATTGCGAGCGATGGTGAGAATGGCCACCTTATGGTGGCTCTCGAACGACAAATGTGATATCAAAATGGTGACAGTATTTAACTGGCTCACGACGCTGCTCGTTGGGAGATGGCACAGGTACGGGTTCTGCAAGCCACAGGTGACAGAGACTTGTAGTGAACCAATGAAGTTGGACAAGGTTGACGAGGAGGGAGATGGGGAAGCCTGGCTTGGGTGCGCGGATATGAGGTGTTGTTGAAAGGAGATGAAAGCGGGCAAGTGAAAGAGTGATGGTGTGTGGGTGAAGAGAGAGGTGAAAAGACAGAGGCTGCAGCGGCACACGAGTCCGTCTCGAGAGCAACACAGCAGACAGATAAATGCTGGTAGAGAGTGGACAGCTGACGGGCTAGTGGCGCAAGAAACCGGCTTCTAAAACGCGCAAAAAAAAGGAAAACAGCAAAAACGACAACTGCAGAGTGGTTTGGAAGCGTTTGCGGCTCGTTTCTGGTCGTGTCCGTCCAGGCAGAAGCTTTCAAGAAGGCTCTGTCTTAACGAAAATTAATGGTGCCTGGAGATGGTTGAGTGCTTCTCGGTCGCTGAGGGCGAAAAATGCGGTGGCTGGTAAGAGCGCAAGCATGCTGAGTACCTCCACACGAACGCAAGCAATACTCAGTATCACGCACATAAGTAAGTGTACATAAACAATGTACTCCGTACAGTGTACAGTACAATGGTACAATTACTCCGTATTTATCCAAGTTATAGCAGACAGGTTATATATGGTTGTGAGCTGTTGAATTCTTTCAGCGAGGATCACAGCTAAGCACCTGCAGTAGGTGTACGCCAAAAATACACGACTCCGTTCCTGTTCTACAAACGACACGATACTTGATATTGCCTGTGGTATGCGATACTGGCAGTCCTCATCACAAAGTGCTTTTGCATTGTACATTGCTGTGCGGCGCATTCGTCTCAGTTCTGTCGTATAATATTTTACGACACAGGAGCACATCACGAACGCCTTTCGCTAGCGCGCGGCTATGCCCGCATCCCCTTAATCGCATAATTTCTCCTTGCGCATTTCTCTGTGCATACTCGATACGGAGAGTATAGTGTGTTTCTGTGCCGTGTACTTAGTTATAAGTACTTACTCCGTACAAGTAGTTGTAGGCGTACGGAGTACTGTAATACTTAATTCATCCGGCTAGGTGCACTGTAACTCGTGGTACTTAGCAAGTAACCAGGTGCTACTGTACACCTACTAGGCACTTACTTATGTACCTAGTACTTACTTGTATGCCTGTACTTGTATACTTGTGGGGAGCGCTAAGCCAAAATGTGTACGTGTACTTGTACATGTGGGGAGTACGGACTACTCATACAATATTGTGTACCCCTACCTCACTGTACTGAGTACAACTAGGTGCACGGTGGGGGCAACATGTCCATGGGTACGGAGTAACTTGATCCTCCCTGCCGTTGCCTTGCGACCACAGGGTCCGAACTCAACAACAGACAGCTTGGCCCCACGACTGTCTTCCGAATTCCAACCTCTACTGTAGATTCCCATCACTGCAGCGCGAGTCGCCAATACTTGGCATTGAATCTTGCTTACAGAAGAGCTTCCCATTGTGTCACCAATTGATTCCTGGAGTCGAGCTATTGAAGTCAACCCGATCGGTCCCTCTCACCACCATTCTTCCTTCTACCCCTCGTTCGTCGTCACCACCATGTCGCACCACGTCTCCGCAGCGAGCCGGGCCAAGGGCCAGGGAACAACCAAAGCCGTCATCCTGGTGAGTTTCAGACGATTCTGTTCTAATCTGTCCAGTGCTTTTCAGTCCTGCCTTTCCTCTGATGCCCTTGGTTTATCCTTGCCACGACCGAGCCGCAAGCATGCACCGACCGTTCCCAAATTTGCCACCATTCCCTCGATCATCCAGCATCCGGCTCGGCGTCCATTACATGAGATATGATCTGCTAACCGTTTACAAAAATAGGTTGGCGGTCCTTCTCGCGGCACTCGCTTTCGCCCCCTCTCCCTCGACGTCCCCAAGCCCCTCTTCGAGGTGGCTGGCCATCCCATCATCTGGCACTGCCTCTCGGCCATCGCGCGGGTCCCGATCAACATCAAGGACGTCTACATCATAGGCTACTACGATGAGTCTGTCTTTAGCGATTTCATCAAGGACTCGGCCAAGGAGTTCCCTTCCATCACCATCCGCTACCTGCGCGAGTATCAGGCCCTCGGCACTGCCGGCGGCCTCTACCACTTCCGCGACGCCATCCTCAAGGGCCGCCCCGAACGCCTCTTTGTCCTCAACGCCGACGTCTGCTGCTCTTTCCCCCTCGCCGAGATGCTGAAGCTCTTTGTCGATCGAGACGCCGAAGCCGTCATCCTCGGCACCCGCGTGAGTGACGACGCTGCCACCAACTTCGGATGCATCGTCTCCGACGCCCACACCCGCCGAGTCCTGCACTACGTCGAGAAACCAGAGTCGCACATCAGCAATCTAATCAACTGCGGTGTCTACCTCTTCTCCACCGACAGCATTTTCCCCTCCATCAAGTCGGCCATCAAGCGCCGGCTCGATCGCCCAAGCCGCCTGGTGTCGTACCCGTCCTCGGAGAACCTTGAGAGCTACGACATGCCCTCGTCAAGTCCCGAAGTCGAAGAGGATGACGAGAGCAGTCAGAACGAGGTCATTCGTCTGGAACAGGACATTCTTGGCGACATGGCCGACTGCAAGCAGTTTTACGTCTACGAGACCAAGGACTTCTGGCGCCAGATCAAGACGGCCGGCTCGGCCGTGCCCGCCAACGCCCTGTACCTGCAAAAGGCCTGGCAGTCCGAAAACCCTGAGCTCGCTCAGCCGAGCGCCAACATCGTCGTCCCGGTCTTCATCCACCCGACAGCTCAGGTGCACCCGACGGCCAAACTCGGTCCGAACGTGAGCATTGGTCCCCGCGTCGTCGTCGGCGCCGGCGCCCGTATCAAGGACAGCATCGTGCTCGAGGACTCGGAGATCAAGCACGACGCATGCGTGCTCTACTCCATCATCGGCTGGGGCAGTCGCGTCGGCGCCTGGGCCCGCGTCGAGGGCACCCCCACACCCGTTTCCAGCCACTCCACGAGCATCGTAAAGAATGGCGTCAAGGTCCAAAGCGTCACCATTCTCGGCAAGGACTGCGGCGTCGGCGACGAGGTGCGCGTGCAAAACTGCGTCTGTCTCCCGTTCAAGGAGCTAAAGAGGGTACGTCGTCATCGCTCAGAAACTTTTCAGCCCCCTTAAACACCCCCCCCTCCCCCTTTGCATCCCTCCCCTGTCCCCTATTTGGCCGTACAGTCTGTTTTCATTGCGGCAGATATTGATTCTAGATTCAGGATGTTTCGAATGAGGTCATCATGTGAAGATGACCGAAAGCGTATGTTATCAAGTGGAGTGAACTGTACCCTTGACGGTTGTATGTGGGAAGTCTTTGAGATGTTAGTTCGCGATTCAAAGTAGCGAAGGCAGTATTTGTCTTCGGCACCTTAGTCCCCAACCACACAATGCTATCAAACCATGAATTGTACTTCCGCAGTGGATGTGAGTGAAGAATGAAGAAAGATTCGGGTGATTTAAAATACACGAGAAGGATGTGGTGCCGATCCCTCATCCCCCCTAGTTTGATTTATACATCTAATACGACCAATTCTTGGTCTTGAAGCAACGCGTGCCGAAGCTATCTCTACCAGTAACAAATGCGAATCATCGCTTCAGAGCTATTTCATCTGATCCCATGCGTCACATCGGCTCGTACACGGATGGCATCAATGAAGCCATGCCCGTGGTTCCCCAGGAAGTGCGTCAGGTATCCCCATCCAATCTTGTGCCCAAATAATCGTCTTATGCCTGCTATCTGCTCATCCCATCCCGTTACACTATCATATCACTCTCGCTCATGTGGCTGCCCACAGCGCTGCGTGCGGCTCACCTGGCTCGTAGTTTCGGACTGCTTGGCCGGCTGGTCGAAAGGGCGACGGCCTTGGAATCGAAAGGGTCTGATTGGAGGAGTTCTGGATTATTGGTCCGAGCCATGATCCCGGGTGTCAGGCTCCGTTCGATAGCGGGCTTCTCGAAGTTGGCGATGAGCAGCGGCGGCGCATGGAGGCTATGTTCGGGCACGCTGTAGAGGTATGTGGCGAAAAGGACGAGCGAGGTGCCAATGAGAAACTGCGGCAGCGAGGGTCAGTGATTTTCTCTCTCGCGCAACCCCTACTTCTGCGGGATAAAAACAACTTGGGGGTGGGGTTTATACCGGCAGGGTCACTTTCAGTTCAAAGACCAACACGCTGACGACAAAGCTAAGGACAATGCTAATACTCGTGGCAAAATTTTTAGCGATGCTGTCCGCGTCGCGGATCACTAGGCTGGAGATCAAGCCGCCAGCAGCCTGCGATAGGACGGCTGCCCAGACGATCCAATTATAGCCCTCGAAGAAGCCGTGCTGACGAATCCCACTCCCGTCCTGCCAAATGACGCCGCCAAAGAGGGCAGCAATGAGAGAGTAGAAGCTCAGTTGGATGTTGCGAATCCAGAGACTCGCTTGGGTCGGGCTGTCCTTGAGGATCCTCTCGAAGTAAACGGCAGCAAGGCCGGAGACGACGGCGGAGACGACGGCAGCCGTCACACCAACGGAGTAGTTCATCAGGGGTTCAGGGGACGGCAGGTCGTTGGCGATTCCCTCGTACGTGGCCGATCGTTTGGTCAAATGGACATCGGGTGATCCTGCATCGACAGCCTGGCCGAGTTCGTGTTTGGATCGGGGGAAATAGTGATTGGGAATGCCGTGCAAAAGTAAGTCGTCCAGGGCTGAGTTTCGCGACGGAAAGGAGACGACCGAGACGCCGAAGGTGAGGATAATGAGAGACAGCCAGCTCTTGCACCCAAGATGTCGGCGGAGAAGACAGACGCTAAAGATGGCCGTAGTCAGGATCTGCCGAGCGCCCGTAGTTAGCACCGATGCATGCATCCATGATTCATGTACTTGGCATCAGCTGGGATAGGCGAGAGTCTACCTTGATCTGGTAAAGCACTTGAAAATGTACAGGGTCCAGGTTGCCAACCGCCGCGTACTGCAGCAAGTTCTGGACAGTGTACAATGCTGCTGGGAAGGTGAGCTTCCAACCGTCGCCGGAGAAGACGGCGTTGTAGATCTGCTCAAACATGGTCGTCACGGGCGTGTTCGGGGCGAGTGTTTTGGATGCTTCGAGTATGGCGAGGGTCAGGGAGATGACGAGCTTGACGAGCTCGTTGAGGAAGACGGCGGTCGAGGTAAAATAACGATGGTCGCCGGAAGGAGGCATTACGCGCGAGTAGTGCATGACCTGTGAACGTCGTCAGACACGGCGAGCGCTTAGTTTGATGGGACATGGAGACAGGCGCACGAGTATCAGCGCCGAGTTTTGAAAGGTCAGCTACGCGAGCCGTATAGTTAGCATCCTGTCGCATCAGAAGAAACGTCAGGGCATACCATGACCAAGGACAGGTTTTTCTTGGCGCCATGTCGTCCGACGGAACGGCTACCACTGCTCTTGCGGCCGGTTTGGAGGATCGACATGATGGTCGATTCGCGCGCTGGATGCGAAATCTTCTGCGATAGACTCGATGCGGCACTGTGTGACTCCAGATTTCGGACGACGCCGTCGGTAAGGTATGGCGAGTGCGCCCCGGGGGTGGGGTTTGAACGGAACGATTCAACGTCGTGCGAGCGGGAAGCAAAGCCCGCGACGTATCCCCTTGGGGAGGCGTGACGGTGCCTTTGCAATATCTCTCAGCAATTGGAAACGGAGACGGAGACGTCTTGATGGCAGAATCGAAACGGCAGATGTCCTTGGACGACGTAGGAAGAAGCAAGGAACAAGGAATGGTGTCGCAATGGGCGCAGATAGCCGGCCGCAATTCCGCTCGAACTTGGGCCCATTACAGCACAAAGGAGAGACGGGGAAAATGCAAAACGGGAGCGCAAGAGAAAATATCCAAAGGCCCAACTCCCATCGAGATGCCTACATACCAAGTCCAAGCAGGCACTTTTGGTAGGTGGCTCTGGGATGACGTTGGGATGCAGTGCGACCTGTCCCTTTGAGTAAAAGGCACTAAGCAAGTACCTAGGTACTTAACCTGCTACTGTTGAGTTAAGGCGAGAGTACTCCGTACTCCCGTTCTTACCAATACATGTAGGTACTTGCACCTGCACTACAGTACAGTACTTACTCCGTAATAGTATCCAGTACCAAGTAATTACCGCTGGCGCACCTACAGTACATGCTGGTGCGTCCACATGTAAGTACAGTAAGTAAGTACTATACTTATAGTCCATGTTCTCCGTACTCCGCGAACTCCGCCATGCGTCCATGCACATACAATACTAGTAGGTATTAGGTAATTACTATTAGCACGCACCTCTGTCTGTTTGTCCAAGTGCAAGTACTTAAGCACTTACAACTACTCCGTACTCCGTAAGTACATGTACGGAGTACCTATGTACTTATTAATTAACCCTGTTGAAGGGCACCTGTCAGGAAGCGAAGCAAGGGGCTAGTGGAGCGTGGGTCCATGCAGACAAGGTCACTACCCGCGTCATCCGGCTGGTCTTCCAGGCTCCGTACTGTACATGTACTTCTCCTAACTTGTACTTAAGATACACTTATGCATGTACGGAGTACTACTACCGTACTTACTTACTATTACTAGTACTTACACATACGGAGTACAGTAATACTTGGTTGAAAGGACTACTTAGGTACGGAGTACCCCGTCCTATATTAGCCTGTACTCCGTAACTAAGTATTATACTCCGTACGGAGTAGTACTATCGGATTCCACTGTCTCTCCACCACTAAAGAGGTCACCCCTCTATTAATACATACGTCCACTTGTAAAACATCCCGTGTGGTAAGTAATTGCAACGTCACCGCCAGCCCCGGCTTCCTTCGCCGGCTCCCTTCTCATGAGCCATGAATATGCCGAATGTGGTATTAGTACTCAGTGAGTATATGGGCTCAGGTCAATGGGTCAGAGCTACGATGATAATTTGGCTCCCAGTCACGTCCATGAAGTGACGGATGGACGCGACAGCAGCATCGCCTTCATAATACTGCTGCCGCCTATTTCCTTGGATCAGGACAACATGTATTCCGCATTCCTCATCGACCCTGAAGCTCGCATCATTGCCAGGCTTCGAACCCCAAAGCCTACATCTCTGTTGCGATGCACATCAAATCCCCCGTATGGCATTACCCAGTTTCCTCGGTTTTGTCGTGTTGCCATCGGCTCTGGTTGGCCGAGCGAGGTGGCTCCATCTCCATGGTTGCCGACGATGTTGCTCACTCACAACCCATGTCACGCGAACCGCACAAGCGCGGTATCGACGCAGCTGAGCAATTTCATGCAAAACTTACTCTATTTACTGATCCTATTTATCCCCGTGTACCGGGTTGCACCGTAAATCTAGGTCGGCAACCCCGAGATTTCGGATCTGTTTAGTCATGTACCATCCTGTCCAGTATCCACCACGCCGTAGCAGCATTGTCTCCGTCTGCCACCTTGTAAGCTTAATGTCACTCACTTCCACATCCCACATATAAAATTCCGTTCGTCAATCACCGTGCTTCCTGACAGCAGGCTTGGGGAACCAAGTCGTCGTTGAAAGTCCTCTGCCACAAGGTTCCAGTGCGCAAACGCCTTCGCCATGGCATCGGAGTCGCCGGAAGGCTGGTGTCCTACATCGGTCGTGGACTTGGCCATCCCGCTTGCATCAGGTGCCTCGGCTTGTGGTATGAATTCGAACGCTTGCTGGGCCAAGTTCCAGTTGTCGCCGTGATTGTCTTCGTATATGCAGGTGGCGCTGGTGACGTTCGACGTTAAGCGGCGAAATCTGTCGCTGGGGGGTTCGGTGCAAAAGAATTCCCGGTCATATCTGTACCTGTCGTTGAAGGTATCCTCGAGCTGCCGGGCCGACGATAGGATGGGGAGTGCCTCGTGTTCATGCACGAACATCACAAACACGGCACGGGGCTTCTGATCAGCAGCAGTCGTCGAGTCTCTAACGCTTCTGGCATAAGATAGCAGCAGATGCAGCCAAAGCCAAAGGTTGGCCCAAGTAATGGGCCAAAGTTTGAACGGTGAAGCTCGACAGCTTTGGTGTGTCATGCTGGGCCAGCTGCGCGGAAGGGTAGGTTTGCAGCCTTGGTTGGCGACGAAGGCGATGAGGGCCACGTAGATATGTAGGGACCAAGGTCAACGGGGGATGAGAAAGAGGGGGCGAAATTCACAAGAAATTCGACGGAATAAACAAGGATGGGGAAGGAGAGAAGGAGTGGGCGGTGGGTTTGTCAAGGAAGGAAAGCAATGCTCTCTGAATACCGCCGCTGAAGGGTAATGAAGGGTCGAGCAAAAGGTTAGGAAGTGCAGATTACGGGACGGGGTGAACGCGTGTTGCCTGAGCAGCAAGGCAAGAACGTCCTGCAAGAGCACTCCGTGCGCACATGAATTCGCAGTAACTTAACTGCTGCATAATTCCCCTGACCCTAAAAGACTCTCTCCCACGCTGCCACCACGGATGAAATCAGCGTCCTCGTCTCAGGGTGACCTCCAGGTTGCCTTCAGGTTCCCGTTGTAGATCTGACGGTATCCAGCTCATGCAGACAATCCTGTGCGATGTTGAAGGATCCCATGCAACGCAACCTCCATGCAGTCGTCGACAGAGTTTTCCCATGACGACTCTTCGTTGCGAGGATCAAGACCAATATCGCAGGCTGTCGCCGGGGAAATGGAACCCCGCGATTGGCATAGCGTACACACCTGGTCCTGATCCGTTGGGTCAAGGACGCCTTCACTTGTATTCTGGCTTGGCCGAGCAGCCAAGAAAGTATTTAATTTTTCGTGGTTGGGCGTGAGGGCGTGTGATCCAAAATAGCATCGCTTACACCTCATAAAGCAGTTCCCGGCCCTGTTGCCCACGTTGCCATGCTCAGGATGTTCCGAACGCCAGACCACCGCATCTACTCTCTCCCATGAAATCTTGATATCGCGGTAAAAACGTGAAGCCGCGGCATACCGTTTGTTATGAACGTGGCCGAGTCGACATAAGCGGAAAGTTCAGGTATCATGTTTCGTCCATTGATTCAACATCGAGAGATCCATCCTCCAGATTCATATCGAGCACTCTGGCATACTGCGAGGTCAGTCGATGCAGTTCGCGGTATTTTCCTAACCGTCGGCCACATTAGTCGGTTGTCCAGCACACAGGCAGGGGAGGGGGAGGGGGGCAAACCAAGGATCAACACGACACCCATGAGCAGCTCCTTGCGATCCCACCCGCAAATATCATCTCCTTTTCCGAACCAGCCTCGGCCCTCCGTAGAGTCGCTCTCTTTGCCCTGCAGAATTCCTCCTACCAGACTGCTCAGCAACTCCTCCACCTTGGGCTGGGCACCCTCGGCGCCGAGACGCTTCGTGTACATGAAGAGGTACAAGCGGAACTCTTCTCTGGCCCCAAGCTGCAGGGCGCCCGCAATTCGGTTCTCCAGATGAGCGATGCTGATGGTGCTCTCGAGATCCTCCGCCTCCTTTCGCTGCATCACCGTTTTGATAATGCGCTGCAGGGCATAGGCACGACCCTTGAGCAGAAATTCGTTCGTCGTGTGCCGCTCGAGGAATGGTATGATACCAGACGAGACGGTCACGCCCGACGTCTTGCCCTTGGCTTCTGCAGGGCCGACTGCCGTGGATTGTAGGGCCGAGATGGAGGAGTCGTTGGAGTTCCAGTATTGCGAGCCAACGGCCCACCACGCTTCGCTCAGCCGTTGCCAGGTGTACATGTCACGAGCGTAGTAGAAGCCGTCGCCGTTGGAGAGAGTCACGACGACGTGCCCGTTTGAGTTGAGATGCGCGGACGTGACGCTGGGTCCTTGCGTCGCCGTATGCTGGTTCAACGAGGTCATGGCAATGTCCAGGATCGGTGCCAGAGAGACGGGTGGATGGGGCGCGGATTGGGTTCTTAAATCCCAGACGTGAACCAATCCGACGGCGGTGATGCAGAGCAGCCAATGATTGCGACATTCGAGGATGACCGGCTGCGACTCAAGGATGAGAGGGTTCAGAAGACGCCTGCCGGCGGGAGTCCAGACGTGTATCGATCCATCCTCGCAGGCCACTGCCCAAAAGTTCCTGTTCGCTGTCAACAATATTATCGCTCGCGGAAGCCATTCCTGCCACACGAGGGCGCCTCGCTTCGTCACCAAGACGTGCGATGGATCGCGC
Organism: Drechmeria coniospora; assembly: GCF_001625195.1. NCBI lineage: Eukaryota > Fungi > Ascomycota > Sordariomycetes > Hypocreales > Ophiocordycipitaceae > Drechmeria > Drechmeria coniospora. Next base: position 8,593,204 of record NC_054389.1, on the reverse strand, counting down.
GGGTTGGCATCATTCTTCGCCTCCATAATGATGTTCTCGGGCGTCCTGGACGCGTCGTCCGGTACCCCTTCTGGCAGCAGGATGCCACGTTCCAGCGGTCGAAGGATATATGACCTGATCTTCGGGACGGCAAGCCTGACTTCAGAGAAGGATATGGCCGGATTGAGAACGGCCGGGCGAAGGAACTCCGGGGTGGGAATGACTCCATTTTGGGTAGGTGTGAGCGAGGCCGGCTCAACGCCATCGGAAGAATTCGTCACGAGGGGTGTTGGTCCGGTCGCTCCGCGTTTGGAAACTAGGTCCTCATCATCGCCGTCGTCGCTCACGGCAGCCTTTCGCTTGCTTCCCAGCAGCATGGAGGCGATGCCTCCTTTCGGCAGCCCATCAAAAGGCTTGGTGAGGTCGAGAACGGTTGATGGGCCGTCGTTGTGCGCCGCCTTAGTCGCGGTCGAGCCTACGAGCTGTGTCTGTGGTAGTGATGATTGGCCTGTGCCCGAAGAGGATACGAGCAAAGGCGCCACTCGTTTCTTGCCATCTTTGCCGATCGTCACTCTGGACTTGAGCTCCGTTATCCGTTCGGCAGCCTTGTCTGGATGTTCCTCGACAGTCTTCTCCGGCTCGCCATCGCCGTTGGTCGTCGCCCCCGGTTTCGTCAAGGGTGTGCTTGGCTTGGTGCCACTTGACGCCGCCGTCGTCTCCTTCGTGTCTGACTGAAAATCGCCCATCAAGGCGCCCATCCTCGACTCGACCGCCCGCGACTCGCCAGCTTTGCTGTGGGTCTCCAACATGAGTCCGTCAACATCTTCGGCGATGCCCATTCCCTTCCTTGATGCGCCGTATTTCTGGAGCGCCTTGACGTTTTCCTCCGGTTGGGCGACCCAGCCCAGCTCGCCCTCCTCAAACGTAGCCATGACGATGCCGCCGTCGAGACTGCATGCGAAAAGCGTCTGGCCGTCGGGTGTCCACGCGAGATCGGATATCGACTTCCCGGTGAGATCTTGCAGGATGATGACTGGGCGAGAGGTGTTGGTGTTCCAGATACTCAACGTTTTGTCCTGACCAGCCGAAGCAATCACGGTGACCAACTGGCCGCCGGCGCCGTTGGCGTGCCCTGCACCATCCGGCTTGACGGTGTGGAACAGGCGTGGAGAAAACATGCAAACCTCGGTCGGAGCCTCGTGGCCGATGAGGTTGATCTCGCTGTCCCAGCGAGTGCGCTCAATGATGGCAACAGAGCTGACGGGCCCATTGACGGCGTTGGCGGCGGCGATGTGGTTGCCGTCCGGCGACCACGAACAGCGTCTGAAGTAGGTGGTGAGGGGGGAGCTTTTGAAGGGTGAGCTGATGGTGGCCTCGAGAACGAAATTGTTGACCATGTCGTGCTGGGTGGAATTGGGTGCCGGTGGCGTGAATCGGAAAATCTTGATGGTGCGGTCGTCGCTAGCGGTGGCGAAGAACTTGTTGGCCGGGTCAAAGGTGATGCCCTTGACGTGGCTCTGATGGGCCGGGAGGGACTTGAGTTTCTCAAAGGTATAGCCGGACCAGACGACGACCTTGGAGTCGAGACCAACGGAGACGAGGAGGGACGAGTCGGCGGACCAGGCGAGGTCTTGAACATCGTTGTCGTGGCCAATGAGCCGCTTGTACGTCTTCCAGTTCTCGGCCGGGGGCGGCTCATCCGTGGCAAAGGTGGCCGTGGGAGGTGAAGACTTGTCGAGGTGATAGACGCAGATGATCTTGTCGTCAGCGCCGCTGGCGAGGTATCGCCCGTTGGGCGAGAAGCGGACGGAGTGGATCGTGCCGAGATGATGGCTCATGTGGCAGAGCTGCCGAGGTTTGCTGTAGGAGGCATCATCTGACTTGTAGATGGACTCGGTCGACCAAATTCGCACATGGCCATCGCCGCCAGCGGTGGCGAGACGCTTCCCGTCGGGCGAGACGTGGCAGCTGTAAACCTCAAAGTCCTTCTGCTCGACGCTGTGGCTCAGCCACGAGGGCTTGATGATGTGCATTTCGACGGCGAGGCTGGCAACTGATTCATGGGCAGTGTATGAAGACGGCGCTCCGTTCGCGTGCGTGCTGGTGGATCAAGTTGGCGAGAGCGTCATGGGCGGGCATAGAAAATTAAGAATGTCGCCAGTTAGTGTTGACGTTCGACGTTCGTCGGAGAACACAGCTACGACGCGATGGCGCGCCAGGATCTGCCAGCCAGCAGAGCAATGGGCCAGCGTTGACGTACTAGGTACATAAGTAGTAATAATAATATACTGCAAGTACAGTTACTGTATCCTGTACTTACAGCACAGTACTTACATACTTACCTAGTAGTACTACGGAGTACTCCGTACCTACAGTACTGCGTGATAATGCGGAGTCTCAGATAGGTATGCTTTACGTAGCACTCGTTCGCTGGAAATACTTAAGTACAGTACAGTACAGTCGGGTGAGCACTCCGTACGGAGTAATACTTGTACTCCCTATTGCAAAGAATTATTACTTCCCAACTGAGGCAAGCTCCCAGGCCAAAATTATAAGAATCACATAATGTTAATGTTACCTAGAAATACTTGTACTGTACGGAGTACATGCCTGGTACCTAGTTTGCAGTATTTTGAGGCCTGGCTGCGGTAATTAGCGGCTACCGCCCTGATTGGTCATGGTTCAGTTGGCTCTAACATCGCTACGTACTAATACTAATACTCCGTACTCCGTACAGTTGGCACATTCATGACTCCGTATTCCTGAATAGGAGACCTTCTTCTTTCAAATGTCGAGTCGAGGATGCTTCATCATCGTCATATTGTTTAATGCAATTTCGAGCTCTCAGAGGCAGCTTGTTTTCCGATCATCTACTTGTTTGGCTGTCTTGGGTCATTTCTGGCCGACTCCCCATTTACGATAGAAAATGCCATCACGTATGCCGAAATTCGTAGTTTGGAAGAGAATTACTGTCATAGTGGACAGTGGTGAATAACTGCAGTATTGACTGCACACCTTCTGTTACGAATCGTTGAACCATTGTGGTGGTGTTCAAGTACGAGCCACGTCAAATCTTTTGATCTGCGTACTCGTAGCCGAGTCACCAATGTAGGAGATGTCGATATTCCTCGGTCGTGGAACTGAATCTGTCAAAATATACTGTCGATTCAGCGAGCATCGGAATCCTTCATCGGCTGCTCTCTGAAGCCGGCCGTTTCGATACCCTTGCTTGCAGTGACGTTCAGTCAGAGATCCCGCCTGTTCAGCCTTTTCACGCATCGTTCGAACGTTCGCCTTGGCCATCATGTTTTCGTCCATCCATTGTTCAGTTACACGGTTTCCACGCCGATGAATCTTCACATACATCTCTGTCCGCAACATTTCACAGAGGCAATCATGTTCGGTCAAGACATATAAGTCATCGTCCTGCGCCCTGTTGCAGGTAAGTTCCCCATCTCCTCATCTTGGCCAGCCCACTTCAGCAGTCGCGCTTATACTTCATTCTACTCCCCAACAACCGTCCTCCCTTGCAACATTTTCTCATCATGGATGGTTGTCGGTTCGGGATCGAGTTGGAGTTTATGGTCCCTGTTGTGGACAAGGCAGGCTCGTCCAAACATGCGAAGCCTCGGGATGATCGGTGGCCGGACGGTGCGAATGGATACGAAACCGACAACGATGTATTTGGCAACAAAGCCAGCCAGAAATCAGTTTGTGCCGCTCTGTCTGACTGCAACCTTCCTTCGGCCCGTATGGTAGTTACGGATGCCCTTAGAAATGACCCGGACTACGAGGAGAGTTCTGGCAAGGAAATACCAATCGATCAGGATGTATCATTACGCGTGTGGAACACGCCGACGGTCAAAATCAGCAGCACCGAGCGATTCAAGTACTGGTATGTGACGGACGAGGCCAGCATTGTGCTGGGTATGGAGAAGAAGAAGATCAAGATTCCTTCCGGCTGTTATCGCTGGTACGGCGTGGAGCTGAATAGTCCAATACTTTCCAGCGTGGAAGAATTAGATCACGGTCTTCCAGCTCTCAGAAAGGGACTCGCCTCCATTCGGAACAATATCAAGGTCTGGCTCAACTCGGAGTGCGGGCTCCACATTCACGTCAGCCCCGCGGACCGAGATGTGGATGAGATTGTGGCGAAGAGACTGGCAGCATTGGTATTTCTGCTTGAACGGCCGCTTCTAGTGAAGCTTTGCCATCCAATCAGACAAAACTCAACGTATTCTCGCCCTTTCTTCACCCAGCCCTGGATCGCCGAGTCTTTTACCACATGCGCGAGTTTCCCAATCGAAGTCAACGAAATTCTTGCCTATCGCGAACGGACCATGGGCAAGCGCCACGAGGAGCATTCAATGTTCAGATCGCTCTGCGCTATTCTCTCGCAGGATAATATCAACGAGCTGATTAAACTGCTACAGATACACACTGGCAAGTGTGCACTCGTTATTTCCGACTTTGGTACAGTCGAGTTTCGGTATCCTGAAGCATCCTTTGACCCAGATTTTATCTCTGCTTGGATCCACCTCGTCCGACGGTTACTCGCGCTCGCTTCATCCTCGGACGAAGCGTTTGCAAGCACTCTCTGTAGGTTTTACGAGTTGGCGACAACGGATACAAGTGTGTCTTGGGCACAATGGCTGCATGAACTGCAGCTCCCTGCCGTACGCGACTTTTTCGAGAATCGTGTCAAACGGTATCAAACCGATTTGAAGAACTTGGATCAACCAGTCATCCTATCACGGAGCGTCGCTTAGGGTTGAAAAGCAGAGACCAAGCTTGTTCTTCCCCTGAGCGCCTAGGTTAGGGGTTGGAGGTGCGTGCCCGCACCTATCGCGATGCATGTGCCCAAACTGCAAGTAGTGCTAGACTAGACCCTGAAAAATTACAATATCGCAGCATTTGCAACATATTTCGCTTCTTGAATGGTTGGTTGAGGTATCTATTTGCTTCCATCGTTTCTAGGTCATTTGGTGGAAGTTTGCCGCGTACAATACATAGTCATCAAACGAATGTGCAATGCAATTCACGATTCTATCTCGGGGGTCAGGTAATGGGCAAGTGCTATCGACGAGATTGCATTTTCGATTTAGTCGTCCGAGTAATGGAAACTATATCCAAAGCCCTTCGGTTAGCTCTCCTTGTTCCAGTCCGTACAACAAGGCCTAATGCTCTTCCATATCGTGTGAAATAACTCGACCTTGAGCTTCCTAGCTGCGATATAGGGTAGTTGTTTTGGGCGGTATTCGTAAAGCGTGGTCGAACTTGAGTAACACTGTAAGTAAGTATTACATAAGTACAGTACTCCGTACAAGTACATGAATGCCCGGAGAACGGGAGTAATTACCTACCGCAAGTTCAAGTACTGTACTCAGTACGAAGTACTCCGTCCATAGTTGTACAAGTAACAATTACTTACTCTTACTCCATACGGAGTATTACTACGTAGTTGTACTTGCTGTACATTTATTCCGTCCGTGCTCCGTACGGAGTAGTGCGAAAAACGATTACGTAACATATCACCCTCAGCACTTGGCACTGACTGCACTTTACGCCATCGATATTGTGGAGCTCCTGCCAACGCGCTAATCCTACACCAATCAAAGCCTTGAAAGGCCATTCATAATCATCATTCAACCTCATCGTGAAAAGGCAGCAAAACCGACCATCAAACCACATGCAACTTCTTCTGCCCTAGCCTTCCCTTGCGTCGTGATTTCCCCGGAGCCGTCCCTGAGAACGCAGGCCGTAACTTGGCATCCGGATTGCGAGTTTATGCTGCCATATCCATGACAGCACACTAGCTGCTGCAAGGCACATGGAGTTCCAGTTCCGCTGCATCAGCAGCTGTGAACGCACGCATATCCCCGCCCACAAGACACATCCTTGACTCCAACGAGACGATGGAAATATCGGCCCAGTCGGTGCCTGATTTCTAACAGAGTCCTTCGAAACGTTTCTTGTTTTTGATGTGATACCATGGACACTGAACGAGAGCAGAATGGAAGCGTCCCCGTGGACGATCAGTTTTCCCTGGTAGAGAGAACGGTCCCGGTCGCTCACGAGGCTTCTGAAGGCGCTCCAGCCACCGAGAAACAAGATACTACAGGAATGAGCGAGGAAGACGCTTTGAGAAATCTGACCGGCACCGTCCGGGACCAAGATGAACTGGAACGAGACATCACACTGCAAGCCAACGCAGCTCTGATGGAAGCAGAGGACAAAAAGGACCAAAATAGAATCGAAAAGCTCGATGGCACGAAAAGGCGACTGCAGATGCAGCTTGATAAGGAGAAGAATAAGCTCCAGAAGGTTCTTGGCAACCCGTACCAGTCTCGCAATGTGCAGAAAGAAATTGCGAGGATAGACGAAGAGATTCGCCAGGTGACGAACGACATTGCTGACTTCCAGTCTCGCATCGACAAGCGCCATCAGATAGATCAATTGGAAGCCTCCAGCATTCCCAAATCCGGCAAGTTGCCCGGGGAGAGCCATCGCGAGTATCTGATCCGAACTGGAAAAATCACACCCTTTGCCAAAATTGGCGGTCCGAGACCGCAGGGCCTAGAAGGGCAGCTAGCAAATGCGATCTTGGACGCCGAGGAAGAGGCTGCTGCCGAGCAGTTCAACAAGGATGTCGACGGCCCGACGTCGCATCAGTTGTTGCGACGCCCAGGCTTTGTCGAGGACACAGCGGTTGCTGGACAGCAGCAGGTCTCGCCCCTTGCAGCCGGAAACGAGTCTTCTCCTCCTAGACCTCGGAAGAAGCAGCGTGTCGAGACGGTGCGCAGTCCTTCGTCGGATTTTGAGCCGGAAAGCTCGTCCGGATCGGAGTCCCCTGACGTCGCCATCTGGCAGCAGGGCACGGAGGATGACCTGGCTCGAGACGCGCGTCGGAAGGAGAAGGCCAAGGAAAAGGGCCAGCAGCAGGAGGTTATTGATCTTAGCAAAATCGATGACGGCAGCGAGGTCCACTACAGGAGGCGATTGGAGGACTGGGTCACTCGGCGAAGTCGTGCCAGACGTGCTCGTCGACAACAAGAGGCATCCGGTGATGCTGTTGCGGATAGCGATGGAGAAGATGAATGGCTCCAACCCGCACCCGACAATGCGGACCATCACTTCGATGACGATTTGAAACTTCCGGGCGACATACACCCCTCTTTGTTTGGATACCAAAAGACTGGCGTCCAATGGCTCGCTGAGCTATACAAGCAGGGCGTTGGCGGAATCATTGGCGACGAGATGGGGCTGGGGAAGACTGTGCAGTTGATCGCCTTCATCGCCGCCCTTCATTATAGCAAGAAGCTGAACCGACCCGTCATTGTTGTCGCTCCCGCCACCTTGCTGCGCCAATGGGTGAGCGAGTTTCATCGTTGGTGGCCTCCGCTTCGCGTCTCGATCTTGCACTCGTCGGGAAGCGGCATGATGAACCCCAGGCTGGAAGATGACTACGATGTGGAGCACTATCGTCCCATTGCGAACAAGTCACAGAGTGCTGCGAGGCGGATTGTCAAAAAGGTGGTCGAAAAAGGCCATGTCCTTGTGACGACCTACACAGGCTTGCAGACCTATGCGAATGAGCTGCTCCCGGTGGAATGGGAGTACGCCGTGCTTGACGAGGGGCACAAGATTCGGAATCCCAACGCTGAGATCACTGTGACCTGCAAGGAGCTCAACACGCCCAACCGCGTCATTCTGTCCGGGACCCCTGTGCAGAACAATCTGACGGAGCTTTGGTCGCTCTTCGACTTCATCTACCCGATGCGTCTCGGGACGTTGGTGAATTTCCGAACCCAGTTCGAGATCCCAATCCGTCAAGGTGGCTACGCCAACGCATCCAACCTCCAAGTCATGACGGCCGAGAAATGCGCCGAAGCGTTGAAGGAAACCATCGGCGAGTACCTGCTTCAGCGTTTAAAGGTCGATGTTGCTGCGGATCTTCCCGAGAAGACGGAGCAGGTGCTGTTTTGCAAGTTGACCGATGGCCAACGCGAGGCATACGAGGCTTTTCTCCACTCGGACGAAGTTTCTGCCATCTTGAACCGCAAACGCCAATCCCTGTACGGCATTGATGTTCTGCGTAAGATTTGCAACCACCCAGATCTTCTGGACAAGAACCTGAAGAACAAACCTGGCTACGACTATGGTCGCCCGAAGCTCTCTGCCAAGATGCAGCTGACCAAGGACCTGCTGCGAAAAGTCATGATCCCGAATGGTCATAAGACACTTCTATTTTCCCAGGGCAAGCTTATGCTTAACATTATCGAGAAATGCATGAGGGAATGCGGCATCTCGTATGTGCGAATGGACGGAGAAACTCCGGTGGACCAGCGTCAGCCCATGATTGACAGGTTTAACACCGACCCCCAGATCCATGTATTTCTCATGACGACGCGAACGGGTGGATTGGGTACCAATCTCACCGGTGCCGATCGTATAATCATATTTGACCCGGATTGGAACCCATCTACCGACCTGCAGGCCCGAGAACGCGCCTGGAGATTAGGGCAGAACAAACCTGTCAAGATCTACCGTCTCATGACGGAAGGGACCATTGAGGAGAAGATTTATCATCGGCAGATTTTCAAGCAGTTCATGACGAATAAAGTCTTGAAGGACCCAAAACAGCGGAGCTCATATGACCTGTCGGATCTATATGACCTGTTCAGTTACAACCCAGGGGATGACCCAGCTCTACAGCGAAGTGAAGTGTTCAAGGGCGCCGAGGTTGACTTGGCCAGCACAAGAAATATGAAGAAAGCCGCGGTGGCTGCTAGAAAAAGACGTCATGATGACGTTGAACAAGGCGAGCTGCAGGGCATGAATATGCTTGCTGGTATGGAAGAGTTCACGGAGGAAAAGTCGGTTCATGACGAGAAGCGCATGCTGGAGGGAATATTCGCGCGTTCAGTCAACAGCGCATACGACCACGAGCAGATTGTGAATGGTCCACAAAAGGCGAAGGCGGATATTGGCGTTCTGCGCCAGGAGGCAAACCAAGTGGCTCGCCAAGCAGCTGCTCATCTTCGCCTTGCAGCTCAGGAGGCTCGTCGTGTTCCCATCGGAACCGTGACATGGACTGGGGAAGTCGGCACTGGAGGCCGCCCGGGTGCCAACCGTCGCCGGGCTGGACCAAGCTCTGCCGGCATCATGAGAAACCTGGCTGATAGACAGGGCCTCAACGGTGATGCCAGCGAGAGCAGCTCGCGATCTAGGACTCCAGGCACGGACAGGAACCTCAAGGCCAAGGACTTCATGATCATGATCAAAACGTTCATCAACCGACATAACGGACGCGTTCCCAGTAAGATGCTCGTCGACCATTTCAATACGTACTGTCCAGGGAAGAAGCAGAGCGACGAGTTCAAGCTGGCACTAGACAGAGTTGCCATCTTGAACAAGGCTGGTGGTGCGGGCAGGGGTATGTGGAGATTAAAGTAATGACTTAGACAAAGATGACAACACGATAACACTCATCATTGAGCGCGGAGTTGGGTACATACTGGTAACATACAGGTAGTTGACAATTGAAACCTTCACTTTCACATCGAACACCTCGTGACACCACCTCACACCGGGTACCGTTTGCTGAACAAGGAGTACTGTTTATAGGCCTTCTTTGGGCGAATTTAACATCTATCTAGTGCAACGTGGACCTAGGTCAGGCCCAACAGAGCATCGTAGAATGGAGACCAGGCGTAAATGCCGTTCCCCTCGTATTTCTCAACGCCACAGAGCAACCAAGTAACCGAAACTCCTCGTCCAAATGCATGCCAGCAACCGATGCCACTTCGATTGCCAACAATTTAGAGACGGCGACCACGGCGACCACCCTTTCTGCGGGTAGAGTCGGAGGGAGTGGGGGTGACGTCCTCGATGCGGCCAATCTTCATGCCAGCACGAGCCAGAGCGCGGAGGGCGGACTGAGCACCGGGGCCGGGGGTCTTGGTGCCGTTGCCTGCAGGTTCATGTGAGTATGAGAATATCATTCGTTGGCAGGGCGGGCGAACGTACCACCAGTGGCACGGATCTTGATGTGGAGGGCGTTGATGCCCAGCTCCTTGCATCGAACGGCAACGTCCTGGGCAGCCAACATGGCGGCGTAAGGGGAGGACTCGTCACGATCGGCCTTGACCTTCATGCCACCAGTGACACGGGTGATGGTCTCACGTCCGCTGTGGACCGTTAGCAGCTGGTCCAGTCTCCTTTTAAAAGCGAAAGCCGGAGAGGACGAACCTGAGATCGGTGATGTGAACGAAGGTGTCGTTGAACGAAGCGAAGATACGGGCAACGCCGAAAACGAGCTCTCCTGCAACGAGAGTTAGTCCGCAATTTGCCATAAACTGAAATTTTGAGAAACTGTACCATCACGGACAGAGGGGCCCAAGGAGATGTTCTCCTTGGGGGCGGCGACCTTCTTGACAGGGGGCATGTTGGCGTTTTGGCGACGTCTGGTTTCTTGACTGTTGGCGTTGGAAAGGCCTATCTCTCACGAGAAATTACTATCGTGGTGTTTAGTGCGGACGAACGGCTAACAAAGGCGGTGGGTCGTGGCAGAAAAATCAGAGAATTACATAGTGTGGGCAAGTTTTCCAGCCCTACCCTACCAGTAACGGCCAGTGACCCCACTTTTTGAGAGAGCGAAAAAAAGGTTCTCGCCAGTTGAGCGTTTCCCACAGCTTCCTTCTTCTCCAGTACTAACCGACATCAACGAGCCGACGTCGACAAAATGGGTGCCCTGTATGTCTTCCCTTCCTGAGAATGCGCCACCATAGGCATTGAGCCCGACCTCGAGTTCATTGCAGATTGTTCGCGGTCCTCTCGCTGGGCAAGCGACTCGGAATAGTCGCACTGCCAGCTCGATCCTCTCCCGAACGCCTCCCTCCGTCGACCAGACTACACATGCCGTTTGGCGACGGGGTGACGGTGTTCGGGGTGTTGGGGATGAAGACTTACATCTTCTCCCTCAAATTGATTGTTGAGAACGGAAGTCGCAGCTGCTGAAATACGCACCGACCATCGTCTTACCACCATGCTTCTTGAACCTTTGTTCGGGATTGTTGTCGGATGAACGAATGAGAGACGTGTCGCAAGAAATTGTGATGCCGAACACTCTGTTCACCGATCAAATTCATTTCGAGTCAGCCAAAGCAGAGAATGCTGCGCTTCAGCTGCAATTCTCGCGCCGGCGCTCTCTTCCATACCATGCGCGGTATGCTGGACCCGTACTAATCTTGATTGCAATGTAGTACTGTCCCTACCCACGACCAGATCCTGGTCCCTGAGACTCTTCTCAAGAAGCGCAAGAGCCAGGAGAAGGCTCGCGCTGAGCGACTTGCCACCGTCCAGAAGAAGAAGGCTGTAAGTGTACCTTTTCGTTCTTTTCTGGCATGATGATGCACAACATATTTTGTCAACTAGACATTAAAGTCGATGTTGTTGAACAATTAACCTTCTTTCGGGTCTGATATGCCGATACATCCAAAATTTTCTGTTCAACTCTTGGGGATCAAGTGTTAACGAATTATTCAACAGGCCAACAAGGAGAAGCGTGGTGTCATCTTCAAGCGTGCCGAGAAGTACGTCAAGGAGTACCGCGATGGCGAGCGCGAGAAGATTCGCCTGGCCCGCGTCGCCAAGGAGAACGACTCCGCCTATATCGCCGCCGAGTCCAAGCTGATCTTCGTCGTCCGCATCAAGGGGTAGGTCATTCACCGCTGATTTGGCCTCGGCAGTGCTGACTTCCCTACCAGTATCAACAAGATGCCTCCTAAGCCTCGCAAGATCCTCCAGCTGCTCCGTCTTCTTCAGATCAACAACGGCGTCTTCATCCGTGTCACCAAGGCCACCACTGAGATGTTGAAGATTGTTGAGCCCTGGATCGCCTACGGCTACCCCAACCTTAAGTCCATCAAGGAGCTCGTGTACAAGCGCGGCTACGGAAAGGTTGACAAGCAGCGCATTGCCCTTACCGACAACTCCATCATCGAGGAGAACCTCGGAAAGTACGGCATCGTCTGCATGGAGGATCTCATCCACGAGATCTACACGGTTGGCCCCAACTTCAAGCAGGCCGCCAACTTCCTGTGGCCCTTCAAGCTGAGCAACCCCACGGGCGGATTCCGCCCTCGCAAGTTCAAGCACTTCATTGAGGGTGGTGATCTTGGCAACCGTGAGGAGCACATCAACGCTCTCATCCGCCAGATGAACTAGATTTGATTGTGGCTTGGCTGGAAAAGTGCATGGTTGCTTGGCGTTGGTATCATGAAAGGGTTTTATGGTAAATTGATTCCTTTAATGACACTAGAGCTTCCAACCGTGAGATCGTTGCTATGAAGTTCATTCCTCCAGTTGATGATGAATCTGCCTATGACCATGCTGTATGAACAAATTTATAGACTGCCAGACACCATCGTCACAAGCGAAGCTATGGATTTAACTTCTTAAGCAATCTCCGTTGAATGGAGATGTGTAAGGGCTACATCTTGATGTCGAAGCTCGTACCGCATCCGCAGCTGCTGGTGGCGTGAGGATTGTCGGTGATCTTGAATTGTGACCCAATCAACTCCATGGTAAAGTCTACTTTGCTTCCCTTGAGGAGGTCCAGAGACGGCTCATCCAGTATTATCCTCGCACAAGCATGAGATGGTAAATTTGGATCAACGTCGTCATGCGAGTATTGGAAGATAGTGTCATCCTCGTTGACGACAGTCGACCACTCAGCCGAGTCCTTGGGGGGGATAGTGATGAGGCTCATGAGGTATTGGAATCCGTGGCAGCCGCCGCTCTCGACTTGAATGCGGAGAGCCAGGTTCGGGTTCTTGTCTTTGCTCATAATTTCTGACAGTCGCTGTGATGCGATTATGTACTTAACATATGTAAAAATGCATGCACAAGCGGAGTCAACATACCTTTGCAGCACGGGGGGTAATGTCGAGCATCATCTCCTTGCCATCCTCATCCTGTTGCGGGTTCAGGACGCAAGAGGTCGTTTTTCTACAAGACGAGACTGAAAAGGGCCTGCTGAGTAAACGGTGATTCGAGAGACGGGAAAAACGTGTATTCGAGGGCCGTATCGAATGGTGAGACCGTCGATATGAGCTCTCACCTACTCGCGAACATGAAGCTGCAACACGCGGCATCAGAAAATCTAGAGGAGCAGCTGACGGCGCAGCTATTGCCAAGTAGCGGCGAATCGCAACTTGAACAAATAATCGGGCAGCAGAGGCGTTGCATACGCAGCGAAGAGACTTCATCATGTAGTCACTGGGAGCGCCATGCGTTGTGATTCAGTGTCGGCTGATGATGGGGAAAAAAGTTGGCGCCGAGGAAGCAGCTCCATCTGGGACTAACCAGCAATAGCGGCATTCCAGTGGCCAGAATACCTGCTGACATAAGCAAGACGGTTTAAGGTAACGTGCAACGAAAAATGAGAACTTGAGAAGTGAAGTACCAGTACCTTTCGCTAAGCCCCAAATCGCACGCCCCACCTCCCACCAAAAATCATCAATTTTTGACCCTCCCTACTCTGACCCCGCGCATTCTCGCGAACGAATTCCCTTCGAGAATTAGGACCAGAGGAACACACGACGCCCATCATGTCTCGATTCTTTCGCGGTGGCGACGACAGCTCGAGCGACTCCTCCAGCGATGAGGAGGAGCTCTACTCCGAAGAGGAGGAGGAGAAGGTCATCGACCAGAACGATTCAGATGAGGACTCGGACGAAGACGCCTCTGAGGAGGACAGCGACGACTCCAGCGATGAAGAAGGCGGTGGCGGCAAAGGTGCCAGCAAATTCTTGAGGGATGCCGACTCCGAGAGCGAAGACAGCGATGACGAAGTACGCGCCAAGGTCAGGAGTGCCAAGGACAAACGTCTGGACGAGCTCGAGGCGTCGATTAAGCAGATCGAGAACGGCCAGAAGAATGGCGACTGGACGCTCATCTCTGCCGGTACGTTCTACGATGAGTTTTATACTCTGATGATTTAAACGTTGTTCACCATCAATGCCGTTGGATTCTAATGATGGGCCACAGAGTTCGACAAGCTGAGCCGACAAGTCACAAAGCTCCAGGATGGCGGCAAGACGCCCAAGCCGTACGTCCGCGTCATCGCCGAACTGGAAGATTTTATGAACGAGGCTCTCGCCAAGCAAAAAGTCACGCCCAAGAAGATGAACGCCATCCAGGCCAGAGCCTTGAACGCTGTGAAACAGAAAATTAAGAAGTCCAGCAAGGAGCACCAGGCCCAGGTCGATGCCTATCGGGAAGACAAGGAAGGCTTCATGGAGTCTGACGACGAAGAGGAGATCACCGTCGTCGTCTCCAAGCCCAAGAAACTGCCCAAGCTCGAGGCCGAACCTACTGTCGAGGACTTGGGCGATGAGGGTTTTGCCACGGTCGGCAAGGGTGGACGGACTCTGCAATACACGCCCGAGAGCATCTTCAAGCACCTGCGAACAATTTTCGAGTCCCGTGGCAAGAAGAACACGGACCGGTTGGAGCAGATCAAGGTTATGGAGAAGCTGAACGAGATTGCCAACACGCCATACCAGCAGATTCGAGTTCTCCTCACCATCATTTCCGCTCGATTTGACCTGGGATCCGGCACGGCCAACGTGATGCCGCTGGAGCACTGGAAGGCTGCCGAGAAGGAGCTGTCCACCCTCCTGTCGATTCTCGAGAAGAACCACGACTACGTGGTGGTCGAGAACACGGAGGAGTGGGAAGATGACGAGAAGCCACCCACGCTGCAGCCTGGCGAGAAGTACATCAAGGTCGCCGGCAGCATCGTGTCGTACGTCGAGAGGCTCGACGACGAGCTCGTCCGCTCGCTTCAGAGCATCGACCCCCACACATCCGAGTACATCGAGCGACTTCAGGACGAGGGCGCGTTGTACAACATCATCTTCCGCGGGCTGCTGTACTACGAGTACCTGCGCAAGGACGAGGCCCTCGACATTCCCCAGGACAGCGTCAATCGCATTGTCATGCGACGACTGGAACACGTTTATTTCAAGGTAACGCCGCCCCCGTGCGCGGTGAAAACGTTTGCTGACCGAACGGTAGCCTTCCCAAGTCGTGAAGACGTTCGAGGAGAACTGCTGGAAGGAGGTCGGCGACAAGGTTCAGTCCGTCATCACACCCCGCACCGAGGCACAGGACGCGGGCAACCTCGTCAACGTTCTCTGCAACTATCTGTTCAGCAACAGCGACGGCATCATTCGCGCGCGCGCCATGATGTGCCAAGTGTACTTCCTCGCCCTCCACGGCGAGTACTACAAGTCTCGTGACATGATGCTCATGTCCCATCTGCAAGAGTCGATTCCCAACTTTGACGTCCAGAGCCAGATTCTGTACAACCGTACGCTGGTGCAGGTCGGCTTGTGCGCCTTCCGCAAGGGCCTCGTCTACGAGGCGCAGAACACGCTGCAGGAGATCTGCGGCAGCGGTCGGCAGAAGGAGCTGCTCGCCCAGGGCGTCATGATGCAGCGATACAACCAGGTGTCGCCCGAGCAGGAGCGGCTGGAGAAGCAGCGACAGCTGCCCTTCCACATGCACATCAACCTGGAGCTGCTCGAGTGCGTGTACCTGACGTGCAGCATGCTGCTGGAAATTCCTCTGCTGGCCCAGACCGGATCGTCTCCGGATGTCAAGAAGCGTGTGATCAGCAAGACGTACAGGCGCATGCTCGAGTATCATGAGAGGCAGATCTTCACGGGCCCCCCGGAGAACACGCGTGACCACGTGATGCAGGCGTCCAAGGCGCTCGCCGCCGGCGAGTGGAAGAAGTCGACGACGTTCATCCACAGCATCAAGATCTGGGAGCTGATGCCGAACTCGGAGGAGATCAAGGAGATGCTCTCGAAGCAGATTCAGGAGGAGGGCCTGCGGACCTACCTATTCACCTACGCTCCCTTCTACGACACGCTCGCGCTCGAGACGCTCGGCGGCATGTTCGAGCTGGACGCCACCAAGGTGGCGGCCGTCGTCAGCAAGATGATCAGCCACGAGGAACTCGCGGCTTCCCTGGACCAGGTGACGTCGACGGTCATCTTCCGCAAGGGTGTCGAGCTCAGCCGGCTGCAGTCCCTCGCCCTCACACTCTCGGACAAGGCGAGCGCGCTCATCGAGACCAACGAGCGGACGCTGGAGCAGCGGACGCAGGGAACGTCGAACGCATTCGAGCGACAGGGAGGCCGAGGACGCGGCGGCCGCGGCGGACGGGGCGGCGGCCGAGGCGGCCCTCGCATTGGCGGCAACACGCAGAGACAGGCCGGCGGCACGCAGTTCACCGGCGGCGCTCTCGGCGCGGCCGTGCGGGGTTGAAGGGTGCAATCGGCGGTGGCAGGCGTCCTCATCAGCCTTTTGGACGAGGGGACGGACGGAAATTTTCTAACGTTTGTGACTTGCATGGATGGGAAAGGGCTTGCGTTTCTCGTATGCAAAATTCGGGGCGAGCGTACATGGGTAGTAGGAATAAAGCACGAGATATGGATCCCGTCGTCGCCTCTCCTGCGATGTCGTTGCGTGTTACACGTTTCGGCTTGTAGATAGCATCGTACGAGGATCCGAAGTAGGACAGGCCCGATATGCTGGCAGTTCCGAACCGGTGATGGTGATGGGTTGATGCTACATGATTGGTCGGTTTGGCCACACCATGATGAGCCTGACGTCCGCGACACCCCCTTTTACTGTAGCGATCATGAAAGGTTGCCGACAAGACACAGGTTGGTTGAACTGTCGGGGCGCTGCCGCAGTGGTACGCAGGCGCGTCGGCCATCTGGCATTCATTCACGTTCACAGCTTCGGGCAACGCTTGGTCGCAGTGGCATGCGAGCATGTATAGGTGCGTCACGGTCTGATGATGGGCCGATGGTAGGCAAGCATTCGTATCTTCTCCACGCAACCGATGCGTCGTCGGTGCTTCGTAGCAGAAGCACGCATCATCAGCCAAATATATACACCTATGACACCTTTTCTCATCTCGTGGATGGATGTATTCGTTGGGTATCCGGTTGTTAAGCGTCGGCCCGAGCATGCAGGGTACAGCGGGGGGTGCAGCAAGGAACTCTCATGATGGTGGCAGGATACGTTCGACGGTCGGTTTCCTCATGAAGAACTGTGCCAATGCTGTCACAACCATTACACGAACATCATATGACCATCAGTTGCGGTCAGCGGACAGTATTTGGTTGTTGGTAGCACTGCGGTGTTGACGAACGAGCAACGGATGACGTATTCATGTTGTCGACATGGAGTGGCACTTGACGGACGGATCCCAAGACGGCAGGCAGGCCTGTAGAGTATGGTACAAGGGCCAAACAAGTTTCGTCCCCCCTCCTCGTCTCAGACATAACCACGCCGCTTGCTTAATGCTCGGGCCAAGCAAGATGATGCACGTGCTCGGCTCAACGCAGGCACGTGCTCATCGGTGTGGAACAATTTCGGCAATGTACATGGGATAGGTACGGATGCAGACATGCAGAGGCAGAGGTCGCCAGTCGTCATGGAGCGGAGCAGGCTGGCAGGCCATGGGTTCGAATCGAATCGATTCTCTATACTTCATCACAAACACGCCGGTTCTTGGGCGAAATTGGTCGAGGGCAGGACCATGCATGAGCTGAACGGTGCATGGTGCATGGTGCATGGACGTGCACGTCGAAAGCTAGGAGAACAACTATGAGAGCTGAGCGTTGCACCTCCAACGGTCAGCGAGTCGATGCTGTTGGCCACCGCTCAAAGCACGGTCGTCGACGGGGACGGACGGGGGACGGACGGGGGACGGACGGGGATGAAGTTGGGGGACGGACGGGGATGAAGTTGGGGGACGGACGGGGATGAAGTTGGGGGACGGATGGGGATGAAGTTGGGTGACAGACGGGGATGAAGTTTGGGGACCGATGATGGCCGATGAAGATCGATCGACCGCCACCGCCACATTCGGGGCCGTGTGGCTGCTAAACCTGTTCTAGCGCCAGTTACGAGTCGAGTGAGGGGGCGGGAACGCGGTATGGAAGAAACAAGAGGGGCGGACTTAGTGTTTGGTTAGTACCTACTTGCTTGTAATACTGGTAGGTGTACTCCGTACTCTGTAATACTCCGTACTCCGTAGGTGCATCAGGTATTGGCTCGTATCAGCAGTCGCCTGCTGACGAGCCATCATCACCCGTCTTTCTCTACATGTAAATATACAAGTAAGGAGAGGAAGGTACTCGGCTGGTGCATCGCTGTTGGTGGACAAGGATAAACCTACGCCAGGTGCCTAAGGCACCTTGTACTAGCAGGCAGCTACAGTAGCCGTTGAACCCAACTGCCTACTATTACTACTGTATTATAGTTGTCATGTCCAGTGGTCGTGTACCTATGCACATGGTAAGTGCTTGAACGGTGATAATGTTAGCACCGGACTGCACAAGACCTACAGCGACCTCCGACTACTGCTTTACTAACAGGGACTAGGTAATACAAGGGCACCAAAGTCTGACATGTCCAAAGTCGGTGAACTTACAAGTATATTACTTGTAGTACCAATCTACTCCGTAGTCTCCGTACTGTTGTTGGTGTACGGAGCAGTTCCTGCTGCACAAGTAATGTTAAACAGGTGAACCGTACGTAAGCAAGGGCCTCTTGGCCTGCGCAGTGAAACAAAGCGCTATCGTCCCTCACTACCCCTCAACTCCACCTCCACCACGACCATCCCCCTACCACCAACCACCACCAATTCCCACCCTCCACCACCAGACCGGCTACAGCGACCGTCTCATATGAGGATGTACCCGCCCCTCCCCCCCTCCCCCCGGCCGAAGTGTTTATCTGCTTACTTGACGCAAAGGAGGTGGGTGCGACCAACGACTTGACTTCAGTTGGCCCTTTCGTTCCTTTTGGCACCCCTTTAGGACCCGAGGAAGCTTGGCCGGATGGTTGCGTCCTCCGCTCTGGTTGGTGCCAAATTCCACGGACGTCAACGATGCGCGTGGCGACCGTTTCATATCACGTACCTCGGGAGCCGTTTCCTGTTTACCGTAGACGAAACACAAGAAACGTAACCGGTTCGCGAGCTGGCGATCCAAGTACCGCTCGACAGCAGCGACGATGGCAAAACGAGATTCTAGATGTCGGTACTTGCTACTCCGCATACTTGATAAATATGCCATGCCAACCCCGCTCCTCAGTCCTCATGACCCTCCACCAACGCTACTCTGTACTGGTACTGGGTAGCATCGCAGCGGGTACTCTTGCCAGCGATTCTTCTGCATCGCAGCCCGTCGAAATCCCTTTGTGAATTCCGGAAGCACTCTGTTTGGTGCCCTGTCTTTCCTTCCTTTTGCTTGCCATCCATCACGAGCATACGCATTTCGCATCGCATTCGCACAAGTACGCATACGCATACACATACACATACACATACACATACGCATACGCATACGCATACACGTTCACCTACCTGTTCGCATACTCATTCGCATACATTTGCATCCGTTCGCATACACATTCGCATTCACATTCACATTCGCATTCGCATTCGCATTCGCATACGCATTTACATTTACATTCGTATACGCATTTACATTCCATTTACTTACACAATCATCCGCATACCATCTTGCCTTTATGAAGCATCAAATCATATCATAGCGCATCCCGTTCCATCTCTGTTTTCTGTCTGCTCGCCGTCATTCATTCGGCATTCACCTCGAAGACCAAGGCGAACATTAACCGACGACAAGAACAAAAGTCCAGCCATCGGCAGACACATCGATTATGGACGGATCCCACACGGGCCATGTTGGGAGCCTCTCCCCCTTCCAGGAACAGAAGCTGAAGCAGCTCTGGAAAGTCCTCTTCCACCTCGGTGGTGTTCTCGTTGACGAGAACTGCCCCGAGACCATGGCCTTTGCCATGGCGACACCCCCGCCGGCCGAGGAAGCCGCGCCGCCACGACGGACGGGATTCTTCCGGAGGAGCGCGCCCTCGACGGCGGCCTCGTCCGACCCCTTCGGCGCCAACGGCGGCGACGACAAGTTCGGCCTCGCCAAGAAGTTCCACGAGACGCTCGCCAAGGTCGGCTCCGAGGCCCTCCGGGACTCGATATGGGCCATGGTGAGGTCCGAAAACCCCGACGCCGTGCTCCTCCGCTTCCTCCGCGCCCGCAAGTGGGATGTGCAAAAGGCGCTCATCATGCTCGTCTCGGCCGTCGGCTGGAGGCTGCACGACATGAACGTCGACGACATCATGCGCAACGGCGAGGCTGCCGCCCTCGCCGACGAGAAGGCGGGCCACGGCGACGTCCAGAAGATGGGCCATGACTTCATGGAGCAGCTGCGTATGGGCAAGAGCCTGCTGCACGGCCGGGACAGGCAGGGCCGTCCCATCTCCGTCATCCGCGTCCACCTGCACCATTGGGGTGGCCAGTCGCCGGAAAGCATCGAGAGGTACACGGTCCACCTCATCGAGACGACCCGCCTCGTCCTTGAGTCACCCGTCGAAACCGGCGTACGTGCAACTCCCTTCCCCTCTTCCTCCCAACTCCCTCGTCGAGACGAAAGCTGACCGAGATGCTCTCCCGCAGACCATCGTCTTCGACATGACCCACTTCGGCCTCGCCAACATGGACTACGGCCCGGTCAAGTTCATCATCCGCTGCTTCGAGGCCAACTACCCCGAGTCTCTCGGGAACATCCTCATCCACAACGCACCCTGGATCTTCAATCGTAAGTCCCACCCCCCTCTCGAGCTTCGCACTCGCCCAGGACTGACGGATCCCCGCCTCGTGTAGCCATCTGGAAGGTCATCCGTGCCTGGCTCGACCCCGTCGTCGCCGCCAAGGTCCACCTCACGCACGGCAGGAAAGGCATCGAGGAGTTCATCGCGCCCGAGCAGCTAATCAAGGAGCTCGGCGGCGACGAGGACTTTGAATACAAGTACCTCGAGCCGGTCGAGGGCGAGAACGATCGGATGAAGGACACCGAGACTCGGGACTGCATCCTCAAGACGCGCGGGGAGCTGCAGCGTCGGTTCGAGGAGGCCACCATCCAGTGGATTCGCGACGACCAGGGCGCCGCCGACACCCGGCTGGCCGTCGCCGCCGAGCTGCGGACCAACTACTGGACCCTGGACCCCTACGTCCGGGCGAGGTCGCACTGGGACCGCGCGGGCATCATTGACGGAAAAGGCAACACTCGGTGGTACGCCTCGGAGAGGGAGAAGGCCGACGGCGAAGCCGATAAGGCCGTTGCCGACAGGCTCGACACGGACAAGGTCGACGACCTCGTCGTCAGCTTTGCCGAGGTCAATGTCAAGGTGTAATGAGCAGACATGATAATTAGCCAACGAAGTAAAAGAATTGCGTTGCCGAGCATTTGTCCTGCGTCTGCGTCTGCGTCTGCGTCTGTGTAACTGCAGGTCGCGACGGACAGAGTGCTTCAGTACAAAGCACAGTACAGAGTACAGTAACGGCGGATGGATGATATAATTCGCTGAGCATTCGTACCCGGTACCTAACAATACCTTGATGCTATTATTGCTGAGACTCTGCTAGTCGTGAGGAAAATGGTGTACATGTACTTACATGTAGGTGTGCGAGGCACTGACGTAGTGCTGTGCTGTGCCACCTACAGTGGACATGTCCAGTGTAGGTATGTGGCATCCAAGTTTCCGGCTTCCGTCTTCCCAGCACACCACAACTTGGCCCGGCGACGAGGCCAAATGGCCACCATTGCGCTGTCGACTGGCTTCCCTCCAGTTAGGTTGTCAATTTTTGGTAGTTTTTCGCGTCGACGTTTCGACTCTCGAGTCCTCACTGGAATGGAGCAGTGCTTTCATGGAGAACCGATGCATTTATTGCTCTCCTGTCATTCCGCATCGGTTGCTTCGTATCCACACTAGAGATCTGAGTGGAGCGATCCCTGTGCTTGTATGCCGAGGCATCGGCAATATTACAGGCGCAATACGACGACAACATGGACCTGCTAATTACTGTACATGTACATGCGCCGGCCACCAACTCCTCGGTTGGTCGTTGTCTAGGTCGCCTGCTGTCAGCCGTAATTCCCTGATCCCGTCGGTCCTCAAGCAGCGAGAGCCTTTTTTTACTCCTTCACCAATCTTCTCGGGCAGCAGGGAAGCACGCGACGGCCAGCGCGGTCATTGCTTGATTTCAATACAAGCCACAACCCTTTTCCTCGGCCTTGTATCAACCATCTTCGATTCATCTCCGCCTTTTCCCGCATTTGATCTCGCCAGCGTCGCGCCAATATTTGACCTTGATCACTCGGATCTCCTCTTCGTCCTCCGAGCTCCGAGCTCCGACCTTCGACCTTGGACTCTCGACCACCTCTTCCACTTCCTCGTCGTCTTTCTCGTCCATTTCCATCAACCACCGCCACCGAACCTGACCTAGGCAGCCGCACCATGGCTCGTCAAGGCGAAGGCGAAGGCGAACCCGATCCCGAGCCCGAAGCCGAATACAAGCCGCTCACGACGCTGCCCTCGGGTGACGCCATCGACTCGTCCGCACCGCCCCCGTCGCATCCGCCGACGAAGAAGCAGGCGCCCTTGGGCGTCGTGCTCGCCAGCGTCCCCTCCAAGGCCGATGCCTTCCTCGCACACCTCTCTCGCTGTCTGCAGACGCGAGCGGGCACTGACGTCGTCCTCATGTTCCTCTGCTACGCCTGCCGCACCGGCGGTTCAGTCCTCGAAACCTTCAGCCGGCCAGTGCTGCAGCGGTCGGCCCGGAGGCTCGTCGCCGCCGCCTTCAAGCTACCGCCGGCGACGACCATCGTGCTCTCGTCGGCGACGGTGCCGTCCCCGCTTGCGGCCCTCGCCCTTCGGGTCGGTGGCCACCTGAAGGCCGCCTCGGCCCTCATCTCCGAGACGCGCACCTTTGGCAGGCTGTGGGGGCTGCTGGGCTTGTACTTTGCCGCCAAGAAGCTGCTGCTCAAGTCGTCGGCCAGCAAAGCGTCCAAGGAAAGCACCAAGGATTCGGCGATGACGCAATGCGCGAGCCACGAACGCTTCGATACCATCGTCGCCTACGCCGAGATCCTCTCTCTCATCTCCTACCAAGCGTTCGAGAACCTCGCCTTTCTCGGCAGCAAGAATGTTCTCCCCATTTCTCCCAAGACTGCCGATAGATGGTCCCTCATCAGCGTGCGCTCGTGGGCTGCCTACGTCGGCCTCGAGCTGGGACGCCTGCTCGTCGAGCGCTCGCGCAGGACGAGCTTCGGCCTCGCCGCCGAGGATGCTTCCTGGGTCGCGGGGTGGGTCGTCGACTTCACACGGAACCTGGCCTGGGCCCCGCTGACGGTGCACTGGAGCGTGCCCGATGGCCTGCTCCCCGATCTCGCCGTCTCGCTGCTCGCACTGTACCCCTCGACAGGCGCCATGCTAGATCTTTGGCGCGAGACGAAGGCCTAGCATGGCCGCCTAACCTCGCCGGCTGGGAAATAGACACAGCGGCTCAGGCCGGCATCGGATGAATGACGGAGATGGTCAGAGGCGTCTGATACCCGTTGCTATTCCCCTTGTGCATCCCCTCGCATCTTTCGACACACTTTCTCGCACTGGACTCCACCGCCGTCCTGACAGCATCTTCCACTTGGTGGGCCACGTACCAAGTCGAATTCCTGCTACTAGTTTTGCCGTTCAGGTGTCCGTCTCCTACGCACCCAGCGCGCTGCACAGGACAGTTTTACAACAAGCTTCCACTTCTTCTGGCGGTCCTTGAAATGCCAACGCATCTTGTGCTGTGGACTTCGTCGAGTGGAGGCAGTATTTCTATTTGTATCCTTGTCTCTCCTCCAGAGACCTGGCTATGGATGGAGGTCATAGCACAGCACAAACATTTGTCACGCTGGACAGGTTCAAATGTATGCGAAATACCTTTATCATACGGCTACGTCGTATTAATAGCAGATGCCTGGCCACCGTACGGACATTGTCCGATGAGTCCCCAACAGCTTGCAGTGGATGGCAGGCTTCCGACAACATGTGGAATGTCCACAACCTTGGATACTTGGCGCTCAGTCAGGAGCAGGAACGCTCAAACTGTTTCCCGACCAATCTGGCGATGGTCGAAGGCGCGTGTGTGACCCATCTAGAGGATCCCTTGCCGCCTGTTGCATCATAGTACTGAACCTACTGCGCCCGTTGGTTTTACAGCCGCCTCACTCAGCTGACTGTCAAGCACTGGCGGAGGGAGGCTGCACCATCTTCCAGATAGTAAGCCATAGCAAGCCATATATCTGTATTCTTCAGTGGGCTGCAACTCGCCAACGGGCGCAAAAGTGTCGCATGCAGTCAAGGTGTCTATCCGTTGGTCGTGAGCCTGGCCTTCTGAATAGGAGCCGATCCAGCCAGGGGAAGGTGCTGTTGGAGCATGGATTTCTGGCAGATGAGACCTGACTGGACAACATCCGCGCTTGCGCAAGTGCGCTCAACGTCGGCCAGGCATCACCGAGCTGTTATTCAGGGAGTCGGCTCATAAGATTCTAGCCCTGGTTTCATGTTTTCTAGCTAGTAGCAGGTACCGGACTTCAAACTCGCGAAGAGGATTTTCTCATGTGAAGATTATAATCAAGGTAATGGTCATACCGTCCTATATGAACAAAGTACAGTTATTAATTAACTTGTCCGTATGCATCATGCACCAAACCCGGCTTCCAAAGCCGCGTGATCGAAGTAGCCCATAACGTCGGCAGCGATTGCACGTATCGAAAGCACAATGGCCACGGCCACGGCCACAGCTACAGGTCCATTTTCTAGCGAGTGCAAGTGCTGGGGCATTCACGCGTCGTCGGCTCGTCATGAACGTCTATACCATGTTTTCGGCTGTGACCTTCCGTATTCGAATAGGTAATGCGGTGAGCCCCAGACTAACCAGCGGATATGTCGAAATCAGGCAGGCAGTTTCATCGCGCCATCCTTCCTTCCCATATCCCCGTGTACACAATACCAGACACAAAACTAATACCTACTTGGACGAACAGCATGTAGCAACAAGTCATCCTCATCTGCCATCGTCGCCTTCCCTTGCTTGTGTCCGCCAAACGGCCTTTCGGGATGGACGACATGAGGAACTCGACCGACAACGACGCCCTTGGCTGTGACGCCTCCTTCGGACCCAGTGCGAGTGCTTGCCATCCACCTCGCTTCGACTTCACTCTCTTCTTTGAGCAGTCGATACTGACCATCGTGCCATGCGTCCTGCTCTTGCTGGCCCTCATTCCGAGAGTCGTCCATTTGTCACGCAGCAGACGCAAGGTTCTCCGCCACCGCACTGATGCCTTCAAGCCGGTAGTTACTCCGGCGGCAGCCAATTCGAATCCTTTCAATCGACCCGACGACGGCTAACAATCGTCCAGGTGGCATATACCTGTCTGATAGCACTGCAGCTTACCCTGTTGGTCCTTTGGCCTAGCCATGGAGGACGCACCACGAGCACCTCCATCATTGCCGCCTCGCTTGTCCTCGTCGATGGTCTGGCCCTGGCCGTCCTAAGCTACCTGGAACATCGCCGCTCCATCCGCCCCTCGAGCATCATCCTTGCCTACCTCGTACTTTCCATCGCTTTCGATGCCACGCAATGTCGTACCCTCTGGCTTCTCGCCGAATCGAGCGTCGCTCCCGTCTTCACCTCCGCCTTGGCCTGCAAACTTCTCCTCTTCTTCCTCGAGCTTGCCGAGAAGCGCTACATTTTGCTCCCCCCCTGGAAGGCGCTCAGCCCCGAGACGACGAGTAGCATCATCAGCAAGGGGTTCTTTTGGTGGCTGAACAGCCTGCTTTTACGCGGCTTCCGCGCAACGCTGTCTACGGACTCCATCTACGATATTGACGATGCTCTCAAGTCAAAGGGGCTCCTCGACAAATTGCTCGGTGCTCGCCAGAGGTGGGAAATGTCGCGCAGGTTCCATCGATATCGCCTCCTACTCGCCACATGCGATTCGATCAGAAGGCCTTTGGCGACGACTGCTCTGCCTCGACTCTGCTTGATCGGCTTTAAATTTGCTCAGCCATTTCTCATCAAAAGTGTCGTCAGCCATGTTGATGGTGTACACGTCCACGACCGCTTCAGAAAGGAAGCTGCCTACGCTCTTGTTGCTGCAACTGCCTTCGTTTTTCTTGGCAAGGCAGTACGTGCTCATCTGCTACCTCCTCGCCCTCTAAGCTGTGAACGCAGATCACTAATGGCCTACGCCCCGAGCACAGATCTCGCATGGCTTTTACCAGCATCAATTATTTCGTACCCTTACCATGATCCGAGGCGCATTAGTTTCGCTCATCTTTCTTCAAACCCTTAACCTCAGCGTCGTATCGTCCGACACCCAAAACGTGGCAGCCCTAACGCACGTCGGTCCAGATGTCATGTCCATTTCGAAGGCTTTCGAGAGCGTTCATGAGATATGGGCGAATCCGATTGAAATTGGGCTGGCTATATGGCTCTTGAGTCGAGAACTTGGCCCGGGATGCGTCGGACCTGCAGTGGCAGTAATCAGTAAGTATACTCGTCCCAATCCGTTCGCAGAAGCGCTGCATCGATGCTGAATTGTCGAAAAAGCATGCACCGCCGCCATGACCAAACTCTCCAAGTACATGGGCCCTGCTATGAAGGTCTGGAACGAGGCCATCCAACGACGGATTTCCGCGACCTCGAACGTCATGGGCTTCATGAGGGAGGTCAAAATGTTAGGCATGGTTCCTTTTTGGACCACCACAATACAATCTTTGCGTGTCGCAGAGCTTCAGTGCTCTAAACGGTTTCGAATCTTCATAGCCTACCTGAATGTTCTTGGTACGCAATTCACCCGCTCGTCTGCGCAGCAATGCTGTTGTCTGTCGCTTATCCTGTTCCAGGGAACGCGCCATCCGCACTCGCGCCACTCATCTCGTTCGGCGTCGCCATTGCGTTGGCTGGCAAGAGCTCACAGCAGTCGCTTTCGATTTCCGCTGCATTCACCTCTCTATCCATCATTTCTCTCATCGCAGAACCTCTGGCGCACCTTCTTGCCTCTGTTCCCTCCTTCGTAAGCTCGTTCGGCTCGTTCGACAGGATTGAGGCCTTTCTCCAACAGGGACAGACCGCCTTATCAACTTCGCTGGCTTGCCAACATGATCAGCATGAATCGTCCAACGATAAAGATCCGATACTTGCTGCCAACCTTGAACTTGTGCCAATCCTGAATCAACAGTGCGATACCTTCAAAGTTGAGAAGGCCTCGTTTCTTCTGCGCCAAGGGTGTATGCCCATCCTAAAGGATTTGACCTTTACCATCAGGCCGTCAACCTTGACCATTGTAACTGGAAAAGTAGGGTCAGGGAAGACCATGCTACTTCTTGCGCTGTTGGGCGAACTACAGGCAACCGGCAAGGTACAGCTTCCGAAAGCTGGAGTTGCCTTCTGCTCGCAATCTACGTGGTTGGTCCATGGCACCATCAAGAACAATATTCTCGGACCAATGGACGAAGCACTGGATGAAGAGTGGTACAGAACTATTATTCGGGCATGCGCATTGGAAAAGGATTTCGAACACCTCCATGATGGTGATGAGTTTTTAGTCGGAAGCAATGGACTGACATTAAGTGGCGGCCAACGACAGCGCTTGGTAATGTGCTTCCGCTCCTGCTCGGGACAACTGTTTGCTAACATCTATTAGTCGCTTGCACGAGCACTATACTCAAGAAAGCGAGTAGTGATAGCTGATGATATTTTCTCCGGACTGGACCCAGAGACTAGACAACATGTTTGGACACATGTTTTTGGACCCTCGGGGTTGCTCCGTCGTCATGGAATTACCGTCGTTCTTGCGACCCATACACGTACGTGAAAATGCAACGATACCCCCCAGGTGTCTCTGGAGACTTGATCCATGCTGAAAATCGTTATTGGTATATACTACAGTGGATTTCCTGAAGGACGCCGATCATATCATTATCCTTGACCATGGCAAAATCGCCCATCAAGGATCCTTTGACAAGCTTTGTGCCTCTGTGCCAATACTTCAACAACAGCAAGGCGGTGGTGATCTCTCTTCGTCTGTGCCTATCGAAGAAGGATCTGAAAAGAAAACACGATCCGGCCGCAACCTGGACGAAGCCGTCGACGATGCCGATGATTTATCTCGACGTACAGGAGACTCGTCCCTATACATGTATTACTTCCAATCGATTGGCTGGAAGCTTGGTTTGACCGCGTTGTTTTGGGCATCAACACAAGCGTTTCTCGCGCAGTTCTCCAGTGAGCATAATTCTATATTTGCTCAGTACCTTGTGTCTTCTTAATTCTCAACCCTTCCGAGGTATCCCGCTAACCTATGATAAGGCATCTGGGTCAAGTGGTGGACAGAAGCAAACAAAAGTCAATCCGATGTCAACACGGCCATGTACTATGGAGTCTACGCCACGATTCTTTGCGTTTGGATTGGAGTTATTGGCATCGACTGTTGGTGTGTACAGAATTTCTTCCTCCCCTTGCTTGCTGAAGCTCACCGAACATCTCTTTCGCAGGTATATGTTCGTCGTTCTTATTCCACGGTCCGCCGAATGGCTGCATTGGAAGTTACTCAAAACCACCATGGGGTAGGCCGATATGACAAGGAAATGTCTTCGTCCGTGCTGACTTCTTGTTAGCGCGCCCATGGCATTCTTCCACTCGACTGATGTGGGTAATTTGGTCAATAGGTGTGCTAGGCTTTTCGGTCAAGTCGAAAGTCCCATGTCAATTGCTAAAGTTTGAGTTCGTAGATTCAGCCAAGACATGTCACTGGTTGATCGAGAATTGCCCACGGCAGCATATACCAGTCTCGCAGGTTTGAGGAACCCGCTCAAAGGCAGAATGAGATACCTGGCTTACCCCATAATAGATCTTCTATCTTGCATCGGAGAGGCGCTACTTATTATTCTCGGAGCCAAGTACATTGCAGCAACGTTGCCACTGGCAATTGTGCTGCTGTACGTTTCGGTGGCAATCGGCTATCGCCCAGTCCTCTCTGGAGTTACTGGATCGCTCTCAGAAGCCCCATTACCTTCTATTGTCCATTCAGCGTTGGTTGACTTTGGTCCTCGACCTGCTGGTGACCGTCGCGGCAGTACTTCTCGTCGTCTTTTCTGTTCTATCAGGAGACTCCGCTGCCGGCAACGTAGCTGTTGCAATGTACAGCGTACTCGGGTTGAGTCAGTCTCTCGCTAATCTACTTTCATCTTGGACGTCCTTGGAAACCTCTCTTGGCGCCATCTCCCGCCTAAAGGAATTTGTCAAGTGCACTCGACAAGAAATTGAGCCGTCGGCTGCGGGACAGGTAGAGCCAACAAAGTCCTGGCCGGCCACTGGGAAGCTGGAGTGGCAGAATGTCGAGGCATTCTATTCGAGAACACAAGGCGATGATCCCGTGCTTCGTGATATATCTCTCAAGGTACAGTCTGGTCAAAAGGTCGCCATCTGCGGACGGACGGGAAGTGGAAAGTCGTCCCTGCTCTCCACTTTGTTCGGCCTGCTGGATTACTCGGGCACCATTATGATTGATGAAATTGACATTTCATCAATCTCAAATCAGACATTGCGGTCAAGTTTAATCGTCGTTCCCCAGCAACCTGTCCTTTTTCAAGGCTCTCTGCGCTCGAACTTGGTCTCACAGCCATGCTCGACTCAAGAAGCACAGCTGCTTTCAGATGCAGAGCTGATTGCCTTGCTGAAAAGGCTGGAGGTCTGGGATGCCGGTTTCCAAAACAAGTTTCTCGATACAGACACGGCCGACCTTTCTCTCTCCTTTGGCCAGAAGCAGTTGCTCTGTCTCGCACGAGCCATTCTCCGCAAAGAGCAGAGTAAAATCGTCATTCTGGATGAGGCCATGAGCGGGGTCGATCAACATACAGAGGAGCTCATGGTCAGGGCCCTGGAAAGAGAATTTGCAGGACACACGATCGTGTCCATAGTTCATCGACTGCACACCATTCGCAGCTTTGACAGGCTCGTGGTCCTCGATAAGGGCAGGATTGTCGACATGGGGACTCCGAGCGAGCTGCTCACAGCCAACGCTCAGCTCAAACGGGCTACCGTCACTTCCACTTGATAGTGTACCAAAGTCGGCAAGATGACGGATGTATCGCCTTTATATGAGCCAATGATTCTATAGGCCCGAAGATTATTGTATGCTGACTTGGAGATTCTTTGGCGTTCACTGCGGTTGGCTGGACCCTTATTGAATCCTCGTCCTTCAATGCTGTGTCCCAACTGTTCCCAGCGCCATGCATCGCTCATTTCCCGGCAAATTCCCTTGACACACAAAAGCACACGACCTGCAGGTCCGTTGAACTTCTTTTTCCATCATCACGTTACATATTTCCGGTTGCATTAATGCCCGGCAAGCAAACCGCTGCCGTTGCACGGCTTGCAAAGGTGAACAGTGCACCGAGGCAAGTTCAAGCATATTCACAGAAAACCCTCATGGGTTTCATGCCTCATACAATGATTATTATGGAATTATGCCACCATCGCGCTCATAATAAAAAAGGATTTGCTCAAGGCTTTGTGGTTGATGGATTGGAAGGATACGTTGCGAGCAGCGGTCAGTCAGCCAGCCGTGGCTGGAGTAAAGTCGTCTCCTCCACACTCGGCGTAGCAGAGTCTTCTACGGGTTCTAAGTCAAGGTCAACGTCCATGGCGAGCAACATCTCCCTCACGCCAACCTCGCCCTCCTTCTCCACAAGGGCGCGTACGCGGCGGTCGAGCTCGACAATCTCGGCGACCAGGGTGCCTAGCGAGGTCCAGCCGACTACGTTTTTCGCGGCCGAGTTCCAAGCGCCAGCGGTGGCGCAGACGCAGTTCATCTCAAGTTCGAGCACCTTGCGGTACAGGCGGACGAGGATGGCGCGCGTGGACTCTTGATAGTCTGGCGGGGCGGGAACGAGCAGCAGCTGGGCTAGGCACATGTACCAAGGGATGCGGCCGGCGATGTGGAGGATACCGAGTCGCATGTCAGGGCTCTGAAAGATGGGGTCGGCGAGAAGCTAGCAAACAGTGTCAGCAGCCGCATCAGGCGTGGGGAGTGGGAGCAGGAGGTTCGTGCGGAGCGCAGGTTGCATGGAAAGTAGGGGAGGCATGGGGTGCACGGGGAGGCAGGCGTGGGACTCGTAAAGGGTGGAAATGAAAATGAAGTCGGCGATTCATCACGTACAGGCGTCAAGGTGCAGAGGCCGGCCCAGGCGACGGCGGCAGAGGGGTACCGCGGCAGGATTCCCTCGACGGTCCCCCTCGTAGCCTCGAGCATCCTCCGGGCCTCGTCGTCCTGGCCGGGTTGCTGTGGGCTGGGCCGCGAACCCCTCCTTCGGTGCAGGCCGGCGGCGGCGATCCTCGCAAGCAGGTCAAGGCGCTCTTCGGGCGACTTGGCGCCAAAGGGTGAGCCGAGACCGCCGAGGCTGAGGCTGTCGGGGAGCTCCTGGGAGATGATGGCCTCGTAGGTGAGGACGAGGCCGGTGCAGGAGGGATCATCACGAAGGCCGCGGTAGGCCGCGTCCCAGAGCGAGAGGGAGATGGGCGCATCCCTGGCAGGCACGACGGCTCCGGCCTTGCTCCTGCGGCGGCCACTGCCGGAGTGGAAAGGCGGAAGGGGCGAGGCCGAGTTCCTGCGTGTCGAGGGTGCCGGAGGTGAGGGGGACGCGGACGAGCTCGGTGTTGGGAGCTGGGAGTGGTCGGTGGGCTTGGTGCTGTTGCTGCGCAGGCGACCGACGAGCTTGCGGAAGGTACTGGAAGTGGAGGCGGAGGCGGAAGTGGATGCGTTGCGGCGGTGTTGATGGTGGTTATGGTGACGGTGTCGATGGTGGTCCTGGCCACAGGAGGCGGCGTCGACAAGGTTCATCGCCGATGCTGCCGCTGAAGCTTCGGCGGCGGCTGCCGTGGATGTCGTCGTCGTCATCATAGTCGTCATCTCTGACCGCCGGTTTCGAAGGCAGCCGTGCCCGTACTTGTATAGTGCCGGCTATGTGTCGGTGCCTCTGCTGGGGGGTCTCGATGTACGTGGAGAGCCAGATCAAGTGTCGACATGTGTTTGCATGGAGGTTTGGTGAGATTCGGTTTCGAAGCACGATGCGATGTGACGGTGACGGCGAAAGAAGAAAGGAACGTGCATATATGGATATGGATCAAGTCGACAAAGCGACCGGCGGCAGGCACAAAGATTCCTAGCCGGTCCAGTCGTTCGATGGCCGCGATGCCCTTTCCTGTCTTGTGCTGCGCTGCACCGTACCGTGATTGTTCTGCCCTATGCTGTGCTTTTGTCTGTGCCTGCCTGCCGTGCCGACGACGAAAGGAAAATAAGGGGTTCGTTATCCATCGAGGTGGGTGAGTGAGGAGGAGGGCGGATAGGATGGGGGTCCACGATGGGCAGCTACGGATGTGTACGTATACTTATGCAGCAGGAATAGGCCGTACTTGTTCATACAAGGTACGGCCGTGGGGAAGTGCATGTACTGTACTCCGTACTGCAAGCGTACTGTACCTGCTGCCACGAATAGGAGTACTTGAGATGTCGGTGTGGTGGCAGGTTGCATCTAGATACTCGCATGTATTCTCGAACGTGCTCGCCAGCAAGTACAGCCGGGGCTTGCCATTGTAATGAGGCTCCACGACGTAGCACATGTACTTACATGTAGACCCTGGGTTGGCAGGCGTCCGAGTACCGGGGGGCGGATACAACCGGGTTGGGGGTTGGGCTGCTGGGTGGCGACGGTCGGTAAGCGATGGAGGAAGGAAGGGTCCATCCATCGTGGTCCATTGGCATCCATCCATTCATCATCGGCAGCAGCAGAGGGTGGGTCGCCCCTGTCGCTCGAACGGGCCATGACAAGCCAAGGCAGGAGGAGGGACTTTGTTTGCTCGCAGGAAGGCAAGTACCGGTAGGGTAGGCAGGCGTGTATTGGCTAGCAAACGCGTGACCAGGAAATCGGATGGATCACGGCCAACAAGCAAGGCACCAGGCAGGCAGCCTAGACCGCCAGCCGGCCTGTTGGTTATCTGCAGGCAGTACGGAGTACATGCACTCGGCAAAGTACAACTAGGTGTACGAGTAATAACTACATGAGTGCACGAAAATGGCTGCCTGCTGGGTTGTACTGTACTCGGTGGAAGTACACGCAGTTGCCAATTGTAACGCGGAGAGTTACATATCAATACTTGGCTACTGATACGAGCAATGCTTGGTGTCCGCCGTGCCAGAGAATATACCACGCGCGAAGTATTGTAGCGTCTGCCATCGCTACTACCAGTAAGTAGGTACTTTCTCGGTGCATTCACCACGCACACCTTGGCGTACAAGTACCTACCAACGTACCAGTGATGACAGGGCATGCAAGTAAGTACTAGGTAGGTGTAGTAAGTACAGGTGCGGAGTACGGGGTACATGTGAACACACTGACATGACATAATTACTTATACGAGGATAGTAGTTGCACACGCAAGGGAACTCCGTAGTACGGAGTACTTTGCCAGTTGCTCTCCCGCGCCAAAAGCCACCCATCCCACGTCCCCATCGCGCATGCTCGGTCTCGGTAATTAAATACGGGGTCGATGTGCCAAGTATGATTGCACGAGTCCACGTACTTGTACTCCGGCATGTACTGTACTGTAAATGTAAACACATGTACGGCGTGCTTGTACCCGTGATGCAGTCGCAGTCGCGTTGGGTCATCGGTGGTTCTGCCCACCATGCCGTATCGTACTCGTACGATCGTCCACGATTCTCGATACCCTGCTTCTGTCCAAGGTCGCATCGGGTGCATCAGGAGCAAGATCGGCGGCTGGTGCTCCATCGTCCTCGTCCTCGTCCTCGTCCTCGGCCGCATCGTCGTCCTCACCCACATCATTTTCATCACCCGCCGTCTGCTGCATCGCGTCTCACCGCATGCTTACCACTGGAGCGGTCGTCGAGCTCGGACTCTGATTCAGACTCGGAATCGGAATGACAGGGCCATGCAGAGGTGCATGTACCACTGCTCGCTCCGGAGGGACTGTTCACGTACTGCAGTTGTACATGTGGGTACCCTTCAGATAAAGTGCTTGCGCGTGTGTGCAAAGTATACTTTGTTGTACAGATACTGTACAGTAATGGCACTCAGGTAATATTAGTAGGTACGCATGTATTAGTAGTTGTAAGTACTCGCATGTAAGTATTACGACAAGAGCATTACCCAGAACCCTATTGCAGATGCAAGTACTGTACATGTAAGTGCTCCGCAGTCGTACCCCGTAAGTACATGTTTGCCACTTCCCTTACGGTATTACTTGCAGTGTTCCGTCCCTGTAGTCGCAAATAGTTCATCTGCAGTACGGCACCAGGTTATTCACCGTCCTACAAGTGATGATCGAGAACCCAGGGAAAGGTCCAATGTAAGGTTACCCCATGCCCACCGCAGGTGTTCCTGCAAACTCCCCTGGACTACTAGGTACCAACAGAGCACTCCGTACCACTACGGCATTACGGCATTGCTGCCTTCCTCCGTCCGCCGTGTGGAGACCCGCCATCGAAAGCACAGACGGGCCCCCTAGCGACCAGCTAATACCGGAGCTGTAAGGTACCTACAGTACAGTACATGTACAACTAAGGTACTGAGGTAGCAAGTAAGTAAGTAAGCACCTCACGCTAACAAGCCACGATAAGTGCAAATAAGTAAGTACACGTATGAC
The DNA here is from genome assembly GCF_001625195.1 of Drechmeria coniospora. NCBI lineage: Eukaryota > Fungi > Ascomycota > Sordariomycetes > Hypocreales > Ophiocordycipitaceae > Drechmeria > Drechmeria coniospora. The sequence continues at coordinate 8,558,538 of NC_054389.1, read as the reverse complement.
ATGAATATGGCGGAGTCGTATCCGAATACAATGTACTTGTATTACGGAGTACGGAGTACTTACTTCCAAGCATACTTGGACGTGTACAGTAGCCTGATGCACAGTAAGTGGTGCATGTGCATCCATGTGCGTGCCAACTACAAACTGCATACACCAACATTCACATGTCCTGGCAGCTTGGCCACCTCGTGCGTGCACGGATGCACACTTTCACCTGTTTGTACAGTAGGGCGGGAGAGTGGCACGCCTGAACACAGATGCCGCCATGTCGCAGCAAAGTCAGCGCGGCTGACCAGCGACAAGGTTCAGGAGGCCAAGGTGGCATTGAACCCAACTTCCCGCCAGAAGCGGTCGGCAACCAAAGAGGGGGGTGATGAAGCACGATCAATGCGATGTCGTCGTCGGTCGAGTCGTTGAGGCGCCGGCTGTGGCGGCAAGGTTCCGTCACGATACCATGGGTAATAACACTAGGAGGAGAGTACGGAGTACGGAGCACAGAGTACAAGTGGCTACAGTAAGTTGGTCTGCTGTATTATTACTCCGTACTCGTGCAGATGCTAGCCTGAAAATGTAGGAACACCGCAGTGTGGCACATGTGCTTTTGCTTCGTACAAGTACTCGCCATCAGGAAAGGGATAAAGGTAATAAAAATACGGACGGATGCTAATTACCAAGTAATAAGTCGTCGGTAATTTCGGCACCGTCAGGAACATTACTTGTACTCCGTACGGAGTACTCCGTACATGATTGCCCATTCATCGTTCCAGACGCATTCTATTGTCCTCCCGCGAACAGAGTGGCGTCCTTCATTTCTCTCCTTCCCCCGTCCCCTCGTGCGAGAAAAAGAAAGGGGGAGAAAATTTCCATCTCCTCGTCTCCAGGGTGGCTGCGGCGGACGAACTGCAGTTCCCGTTGCTTGTCCCGTCACCAAGGCCGCACGAGCGATCATTCGAGATGGTTCCCTACCTCGGACGGGACGTGGGTTCCGCGGTTCAACAACGGGGGTGCTTCATTTGCACTGGGCTACCACATCATGCCCGCCATGGCCTCTCGCATGCATCACGTAGTTGTATAATGGCAATACTCCGTACAAGTACTTGTACTTACAAGTAAGTGCTAAATTACTGTACCCCGTACTGTACGTGCACTTCGTACTGGTGCAGGAATTCATAGTAATAATTACGACGAATTACTAAAGGGGAGGACCCATGTGGACAACCAGGGTGCTTCCTAGGTATTACATGGCTGGGTAGCACCTACTTACCTAGTAGTAATAAGCACGGAGGATGGAGCGCCTGTGCGGAGTGTGCAGTACTTGGGTGCTGCCATGACACCCAAATACAGTGCTTGTATGGAAGTGCAAGTAGGTAATAAGACGTCAGCGCCTGGATTCACTTGCCATCGCGGCAAGGGCTCCCTCTCCCGGCGCGGCACAGGCAGGCGCTGGCCCTGTACGGTAGGTGTACGTGTTCAGTCAGCGCACTTCGCAGTCGCAGCCGGGCAGCCGTCTGACATGGTGCAGGAACGAAGAACTGGGCAGGAGGAAGGAACAAGAGGGGGTGCGACGGATGGACACATGGGACCGCTTCAGCAGCCGAGAATCGTGCCCTTCATCAAACCACTCGCTTGCCTCTGCGATCCCGTCTCGTTCGCCGACCTCCCGCGCAGGATTCTCTTCCCTCACTACTCCGCATCATTCTTTCCCGCCACTACTCCGTAATATACCGCCTGTGCTTTGCTCTCGCCGCCTTCCCTCCCCTCCCCCCCTGCATCGCCAGTTCCCCGACGAGTCGGAAAACGAAATCGGAAAAAAAAAAAAAAAAATTTACCAAAAGAAAAAAAAAGAAATCCAAGGTTGAAAGGCCGGTTCGCGCTCGCTCCCCCGGCTGCCTTCCACGATGCATTTCCTCGTCGTCGTACTCGTGCACCTTGCCATGGCCGTCACGGCATCCCCCGGCCACCCCCCGTTGGCCAACTCGACGGGCGTGGTGTGGATCCCCTCGACGACGGACCAGAGCACCTGCGATCCGGCGACGTTTGTGCCTCCGGCGCCCGACGAGCGGCCGAGGCTCGAGCCGGCCGACTGGCGCGAGTGTGCCGCCCTTCACTCTCAATGGGTGGCCGCCAACGGTACCCTTCGCGTCGTGGTGCCCCATCCGGTTTCCTGTCATGCCAACGCCTTCGTGCCGCTGGTCCAGGCTCGCGACTGCGTGCTCGCCGTCAAGCCCCTCGACGCGGCCAAGGCACCCTTCACGGTGGGCGATGCCGATGTGGCCACCCTGCTCTACACGAGTCTGCTTCAATTTTCCTCGGGCACCCTCCTGGCTGTCGGCGGCGTCGTCAACTGTGAGGACGCGAGCGGCGAGAGGGCCGCCTTGAGCTGGCGCATTGCCAAGACGGCGAGGTGATGGATGTCGGCCAAGGGAACGGAACGAAGGAAGCTTGATCTGCACGCCGTGTACGGCGGATGGCTCGACGGTGTAGACACAATCGTTACGACATGGCTCTTCTTTTTCCTTTTTTTTTTCCATTCTTCAAGAACGATGGCATCGTTTCCGACTCGAACATGGCCCTTCACCCAAGTCTAGACAGCCTATAATTCCCGCATTGGCGACATGTTTCGCATGTAAATAGAATTGAGCATTTTCCTTGTCATTATGGCAAACCGTTGCCATGTCCGTCTTTCTTCACGGCATAGCGAATTCATGGGTAAGCATGAAGGAATGGCGACTCGTTTGCAGAGACGATTCGCCACCCGGAGAAGGCGCGTTGCGATGTACATTGGGTCGCGATTCCATCTCCACCGCCGTTCGGGGGGACGAGGGCAGCAGTCAGCAACGGTTGTGCAGAAGGTTGAAATCTTCACTCCACCCGGCGTCTCGGTATTTCGTCATCTCGGCATCGAGATTCTCGCATCTACCCTTGCTTCCCTCCCAGGACAGTATTGGCTCGTGACTGCCCTGTGCTCGATGGGAAACGGGCAGTGAAGTGGAGATGCTGGATTGTGCGGCGTCGGGCCGGGAAGGGGAATAAACACATCATCTTGACTCGCACATACGACCCAAGGCCGCGCATTCGGCAGCGTCAGTATTGGGGACACGTCCACGCTCGCATCGACAGGCGACGGTGTCAACGTTGCATGCGGCGCGGCAGTCATCAGGTCGGACGAGGTGAGCGGCAGATGACGGCAGCGCTGCGGTCCGGGGTATCGGACTTGTCATCAACATGTATCGCTACGATGAAAGTACTGTACTCGGTACACGTGCTATGCTTGCGGTATTCGCAGGACAGCATGCAGGTGCCAGAACCCGTCCATCCTGGCTTCCATATTGCCGACGAGCTTGTCGCAAGGGAGTCCGATGGCAATAATGTCCACTTGGTGCTGCTGCACAGAGTGCGACGGTACAAAGTTGGGACCGTACCAACTGCAGCTTGTATGTGCCCTATAACTTCGTACTAATTACTACTAGGTAGGTTGTAATAGCTTAGTAGTAATTACTTAGTACCTTGTACTAGGTGCCTAGGTAGTAATGACAGCTACTAGAACCAATTCTACAGGAGGTAGGTACCAGGTTAGTTAACCTTTTCAGCCTGCTACCTATTACTATTAATACCTAGTAGTATTCAGCTTAGTACTATTACGTACCTGACTGATATGCGGCACTTCTTACAGTAAGTACTAGAGGACGGTGACGAAAATAGCAGCCTACCAAAATAGGTAGTAGGTAAGCACTCCGTCCTCGGTACAAGTACTTGTGCGAGTGCTGTAGATCGCCAGTCACCTATTTGGTGCACGTACAGTAAGTAGTGCTCGCACGCAAGTAAGTACTTGCAGCGGCTGCCCAAGCAGAAAGGCCACCGCTCTGGTCGCCACGGAGGAACTTACTCGAGGCCCCGTGCTCCAATGCACGCACAAAGTTCCACGCGATTGGGCTGCACAGATACAGGTATGGCTGGCTTGTTGATTGGCTTGGGCGCTGCCGAGGCCTGCACGAGGAGCCATTATTGGCCACGAAGATGGCCGGTTACGTTTCATACCGCTTATGCGAGAGTAAGTACATAGTACATGCGCATGTACATGTGCTGCAGACGTGGTCATCGTCGCCGTGCCATGCAAAGGCCGACGTTGCAGTCGCTCCTCCGTCGACTGCATCTCGTGACGAGGTCAGTTGGAGACGAATCCGATGCATGCAGCGTCCCGGCTCGTCGCGACTCATCACGACATCTGATGTCTCATCATCTCGTTGTCCATCACGGGTCACCGACGAGAGGTTGGTACTGGCGTGACGGAAGCGTGATAGGCCAGAAGCAGAAACTGCCTTCAACCGTGCACGTGCTGCATGTGACTGGAGACGAAACATGACCTCGAGCGAGACCGGTCAACGGTTCGAAGCCGCATCGAGGGCGCGTACGATGCTCGTAGGAGGCGCTCCATGCTCGTTTTCTCATCCGAACAGAGGGCCGGCCGAGAGGAGAGGCGGCATGCGAAGATGGTGATGATAAAACTAGCGCGGGAAGGCCGGGCCGAAGTGTGACGTGGTGGCACACGATCCGACAAATGCTACTCCGTCATTGCATCATGGTTGCCATGGCCTCCCCTACCTCCCAGCCTGCCTCGGCTTCTCCAGAGACTGGACTCTCGGGTGTCGGAGCCGGACTGGCGGAAGCTCTCGTGTTTCCTCTATTAGCACCTTCGCCTAGTGCTCAGCAGTACCCCTTAGTGGCCAACTGTGGTCAGTAAGCATCGAGCGATGGCGTCGCCGCCTTGCTTAATCTGTCCCCCCCCATCTGGTTACCTGCACGGGGCATGCGTAATTGTAGGGAGATACAGAGTACAACTACTTGGATTAATACTCCGTACGGGTGGGTGCAAGTACTTACACCTAGGCCTAGGTACTCGGTATGCCCGCCGAGGTCGTTTGTTCGTTCCTTGGCTTGCTTGCTCGGCGCTTGTCATCCCGACAGCCGCAGGCTAGACGAAATGAGCCCAAAAGGGAACAAACGAGCAAGCGAGCAAGCAAGCCAGCCAGCAAACACGAAAGCAAACACAAAAGCCAGCAAACAAGGACGCAAAGCGACTCCCATTCCATCCCGACCGTAGCCGTATTTTGGCAGGAGTCGTACGGCATGTTCCGTCCTGGACAGTCCAGCAAAGGCGGCAAACCGGTGGGCTCGTTGGTTGCCTTGCCATGCGTCAGCCAGTGGCGCGGCTCGGTGACGGCCACAGCAAGCTCCAAGGCTGATGCATCGTCCACCACCATCGGTGATGCATCTCGGGCCCATCGCCTCTTGCCCCCAGGCAACGGGCCGCAAGCAGATTGACGGCCATGGCGCAACCGGTCATCAACGGACCGATAAGGGCGCGACACGACTACGTACTGGTTCCGTCTGGGCAGGTACTATCCAGCATGCCCTTTGTGCTGTGCTGTGCTGTGCCGTGCTGTGCCGTGCTGTGATGTGTTGGTATGAGCCATGTATGCTCGTACAGATTCTCGTATGCATATATAAATAGTACCGGGCGGCCGCTCATCAGTGCGCAGCTTTCGGTGCTCAACGCTCCGTGCTCACCGCCCAACCAGCAGGCAGCGCCGCGCCGTCATCGCAGCCTCTGTCGTTGGCAGGTTGCATCTCGTGAGTCGTGAACAATAGGCGCCACCAACACCGACTTGTCTCGAAATCTGAAACGCAAAGACAGTGTGCAGGGCCGCGGTGAAAGAGCGAGTTTTCGCTCTGACTGGCCCGCCTCGCCTGTCCAGATACCGCCTGGTCGGGAGCGCGGGTGGCCTGTTCGGCGGCGCTGGTGAGTGAAAAACGAGGATGCGGCCACTGGATGCGGCAGACAACGAAACAAGCAGCGTCCGGTCGGTGGCCCCCCTCACGGCCAAAGGAGCAAGCATCCGAGGGCATCGGGGTCGGAGCAGCTTCGTGCCGCCGCTTTGCAGGCGGACAAGCCTCGAGAGTGCCTTGTCGGTCCGTCATCGCTGCGTGTCAGGCTGTCAGCAGTGGCCGTTTGTCCGACACGCGCTCGCGTTACCGTCGACCGAACGCTCCACGTTCCCATGCGCCCCATCGGTCGATGGCGTATGGCGTCCGGTACCGAGGCATGGGGGGATCGGGGCATCGCAGGATCAGAGGGAGCCAACGGATGGGGCCCTGGAGGATGGATGGCGAGAGGGAGGGAGGGAGGGGTGGCGAGAGGGGGGTGAATTCGGGACGAGGGGGACGCGATTTCCCTTCGAACCTACTGTACCTGTGGTTACAGAGTACTACTCCAGGTGCGCTGTAGCTAACTGTAGAGCCCAAACAACCGTCCGGTGGGCAGTGGACAGTGGGCAGTGGGCAGGGCTGGGAGCCACCACAGTACCAATCGCACTACACAACGTACTAGGCAGCTGCTTGCTGGCTTGCTTGCTCGCCTGCTGCGAACCCAAAGCAGGCACTAGGCTTCATACGTTCTACCGTACGGATTCCCCGTCCGTACCTGTACCTGGCCAGATGTCGGAGGCGGGCGCGGGTGCAAGTACAGGTACCCTGCCCGAGTACCAGCAAGCACTGGGCATCACTAGCACGGAGTAACCAACCAACAGCCAACCCAAGCCCAACGAGAACAAAGCACCACCGTCTTGTTTGGCGCCCACGATTCCCCGCAACCCCCTCCCCCCACCCCCCGGCCCCCGCCAGTTGCACCCTCCCCCCCCTCCTTGTGACGCCCGACAATCGGATTCATGGCAGGCAACCGAATTCCGGACGGCACAATAGGACGCCATCAGGTTACATACGGGTGTCGGTGAGCAAGTCCGCGGATCACGTACAGTACGTGAGCACATGCACATGCCTCCATGCCCTCCCTCCTTCTGATGGGCGCTCGCTACCCATCGGATTCCGATATAACTTCCACACGCCGGCCACCCTCCGGATTCAACCTCGCACGTAAACGTATGCATACCTATTTCTTACTCACCACATTCATCATATACCGGCACGCTTTATGCTTTCATCCCTTTCTCCTCCTCGGTCACCCACATCAGTGCGAGTCACTACTTTGTTCACGTCCAACCACCCCTGAACAGCCATCGACGCCAACGCCAACAACCTCGCTGGGCAACTTGACATCTTCATTGCGAGCGGGCAAAAAACAACGAAAGGTAGAAGAAAGGGTCGCGAAAGCAGCCAAACTCGGACCTCGTCGCCTCGCATCGACCACAACCGGCCCTTCTGCAAAGCCTTCACCTCTCCGTCCACGCTAGACCGCGCCGCCAACCACTAAGAGCATCGCCATTGACACCAGCGTCCCGGAGACTCTGGATGCAAGCTGGGAGGCAAATCAGCCATCGGCACCATCTTCTCCCACCCCGCCACCCGTCGACACGTTTTGTTCTTGAGCAGCCGTGACTCGGAGTCGAAGGCGGCTGCCACAACGCGGTGCCGAACTGTGGCGAAGCGGATGTTTGCATCGCCCTCGGATAAAGCACCGCTACCGCATCATCACCCCGTCCAAGAGCCTCTCCCCCTCTCCCACCCCCGCTCCATCTTCAACTCGGAACCATGACCGTCACCTCATTCTGCGTTCCGGACCGCGCTCACGCGCCCGTCCCCGCTCCCTGCCGGCATACCGCCTCCTCGGCCTCTTTCTTCCAGCTCCCGACGACGCGAAAGCGTAGACAGTCGCGGCTCGAGGAGCAGCGCCGCAGCGAGGAGGCCGCCCGCCAGGAGGAAGCCGCTCTGCGTGCCCAGGCCTGGATCTACCTGCACTCCTTCCTGAAGACATCCTCGGACTGGTGCGATCTGTTCGACCACATCACCATCGTCCGCGACGCCGTCCCCACCATGCCCGAGCTCAACTCGTACGGCGAACTCGACGAAAAGGATGGGACCCTCGCCTGCCGCCGCCTCTTCAGGGCCGTCGTCGTCTGGGACGAGCTCGGCCGCAGTCTGTGGAGGACGCTCAGGGACGCGTCCGAGCAGCGGCTGGCCGCCCAGAGGCAGTTCATCGATGGCTGCTGCCCCTCGCCCTTTGCCATCTCCTTCATCGATGGGTACTGCCAACAGTCCGACGACAGCAGCTCGGCAACCTCGCCATCGCATCGGACCTCCCGACGCACCTCGGAGGACTCGTCCCTCTCCCTTGACGACGACCTACCGTCGCAGCACTCCACCACGGCGGCCCCCGTCGACAAGAATTTCGCCCGCACGCTCACCCAGAAGCTGAGCCAGCGCTCGAGGCGGCCGTCGGCCTCGACCGAGCAGTCGACTCCCGAGCGCTGCTCCTGCTGCAGCGAGTCGGGCCACTCCCAAAGCCGAAGCCGAAGCCGAAGCCAGAGCCAGAGCCAGAGCCAGGGCCGAGGCCGGTGCCAGAGCCTTGTCACGGCCGAGCCCGTTGCCCAGCAGCGGTCGGCAGCCATGCCAAGACGCATCTCGCAGAACTGCGCGTCCGCCGTGCGCAGAACCCTCGGCGTTCTAAGCGAAGGTCGCACCAGCCCGAGTCCGAGGCGGCAGTCCGAATGAGACGAGTAGATGTTGGCTGGTACCATCTCTATTCATCCGCGTCACCACGACACGCGGGGGGGTCATTGGTTTGTTTGCATGCGTCGTGGCATTGGTGGCGGTGGACGAGTGGCATCCACCCTTGGCCATTGTATCGACGGCATCGTGTGTGAGGAGCAGTCACTAAGCACATGGGAAACGGCTACGGGCACGAGATCGGAATCACGAGGCGGCATGCAAAAGTTGTCATGACATGATGAACAGCTTCCTGGCCCGGCTATCTGCCTTTGGCAAAGCGCACATGTACACGCATTTACACAATCTGTTGCTGAGCGGTGAGAATTAAACTGTACCATACGAGGCAGACGACGGAATGAACAAAACAAACACAGGCGGTTCCATGCATTGGCCAGTGAAGTACGTGTTTGCTACGTTGCGCTCACATTTACCTTTTCCTATTGTTCACCCACTGAATAGGGGCGCTAGGCCGTCCGTTAACAACTGGCGCTTGACGTCGAGTGGCCGAGGCAAGTCGTGCACCCAGCCATATTTAGAGTTTGCCCCTTTGCAAGGTTGCCTCGGTCGGCCATCAATGACGCGAGGCGGCGCCCCCTTGAACCCCATATGTGCCTAGGCATACATACCATGATTGACAATCTAAATGAACCGTACGAGCGCCGTCATGTCTTTTTATAGCGACGACTCGACGTGAGGTGTATTTTGGGACGGTATAGGGTAGGCTGAATTTGCAGCCGCCCGAAGGCGCTTGGTTCAACTTCGGTCCATTATTTTCGCTGCCGCCCCATGGTCCGTGCACCCTTCACCTACTTGCAGCCTAGCACCACTTCGACCCACATTCGAGCTCCAAACTCCCTCCCATTCAGCAATTCTCTCCATGCTCCTCCGTTCAGGCACGGCATCAACAAACCAAGTCGGTCCTTTCCGCCAGCCCATCGTCTGCAGCACGCGAGACACACGCCATTCGCTCGACGCGTTCCCTCCCTCGACTCACCACCTGCTTACCTGCCGCCTGTGCATGGTTGATTCCTTGCCCCCCGTCGAGGGATGACGAGACGACCTGCCAGCTGCACCTAGACCGGTCGTCATCATGGCGGCGGCAGACGTCGACATCGGCTACATCGCGGCCCATCTTGGCGTCGATGAGCCTGCGGTCGCGGCCCTGACTACCGAACCGACCGTCGACCTCGTCTCCGTCCTGCTGCAGGCCGTGGCCTCCAAGGCACACGAATTCGACACCTTGTTCGCCGACAAGCTGCAGACCGACATCGAGCTCGAGAACGCCGTACGCAGCGCCGAGACGCGGTCGCAGACGTCCAAGGTGACGGCCGAAAAGGCTCTCAAGGAGGTGGAGGAGGCGAGGCAGCGGTTGAAAGAAGAGGGTAGGCACCGACCCCCATCGTCAACCGTGTACTGTACCGTACCCCGTTGAGCTACGCTGACAAACACTTGTGCTGCCGTCAGAAACCAAACGCCAGTCGCTCGAAAACGAACTGCAGATCCTCAAGTCGAAAAGCTCGGACCATGCGGCAGACGTCAAGGCGCTCAACGACAAAATCGAGACCCTCCAGTCTTCGAACCGCACCAACCTAAGCATCATCGAGGCCAACAACAAACGCGACCAGACCGTCACCGATGAGTTGACCAAGCAACACCAACGCAATGTAGACCTCTCCCGCGAGATGACCGTCCTTCAGCAGTCCGAGCAGAACGCCAAGGGCCAGCTCAACAGCGCCAAGTACCGAGAGGATTCCCTGAAGCAGCAGCTCGAGCTCGCCCGCCGCAATGGCGAGTGGCTCGAGACCGAACTCAAGACCAAGAGCGAGGAGGCTCTCAAGTACCGGAAGGAAAAGGGCGCTCGCATCGCCGAGCTGCAGCGCGAAAGCGAGGACGCGAGGACCAGCCTCGACGCCCTCAAGCGATCCGAGCAGCAGCTGCGCGAGCGGCTCGATGCGATGCAGGCCAAGGCGGACGAAGCCTTCGTCAAGCTGCAGAAGCAGGAGGGATCCTTCGCCTCCACTGTCGAGAGCTACAAGCAGGAGCTCGAGGATCAGCGTAGGTTGGTCGACATGTCGGACCAGCTGAGCAAGAAGCACCAGGAGCGTGTCCGGGATCTCGAGGCCGAAAAGGAGCGGCTCAAGGACAACTACGAAAACGAGCTTCGACGGGTCCGTCTCGAGCTCGAGCAGGAGCGGCAGACGACGACTCAGATGGAGGAAAAGGTTCACCAGCTCGAGAGCGAACTCGACGAGTTGCAGGCTCGTCTGGAGCAAGGCCCCCCACCCGGATCCGCGCCCCAGACGCCGCGTGCGAACGGATCTCTCCTCCGTCCCGCCTCACCCTTCGCGACGCCGGCATCCGCTCGGTCCAAGTCGGCCGTCACCGCCACCCAAGCCATCGAGCAGCTCTACCAAGTCAAGGGCCAGCTGGCCAGCGAGCGACGTCGCAACCAGCAGCTCACCGAGGAACTCGACAACATGATCTCCGCCTTGGAGGCAAAGGCGCCCGAGATGCAGGAGCTGCAGGCGGAAACCGAAACGCTCCGCGAAGGACTCGCCCGCATGTCCGAGTCGTCGCAGCAGAGCTTCGAGGACCGCGACGCCGCCAGGAGAGCGGCGCGCAAGGCCGAGAGCTTGCTCGCCAACGCCCAGTCTGAGACCAAGATTCTCAAGACGCAGCTCCGCGACCTTGGCACCCAGATCCAACTGCTCGTCTTCAACATCTACGCTCTCGAAAAGGGCATGGACCAGCTGACGGAAGACGAAAAGTTCCGACTCCAGCAGCTGGAAAAGGGCGAGATCACCGAGGAGGCCCTCTCCGACATGTCCGACACCCACCAGTTCATCACCCAGAAGCTCGTCGTCTTCAAGGACATCAAGGCGCTGCAGACCAAGAACGAGGACCTCATGCGCATCACCCGCGAGCTCGCCGAGCAGATCGAGAGCGAGGAAGCCCTGGCGGCCAAGCACCAGGCCAAGGTGGACCACGACAACGTCGAGAAGCTCCAGCGGGAGCTCGAGCACATGACTGAGGAGAGCAAGTCCATCAAGAACACCATGGAGAGCTACAAGATGGAGCGGGACATGTTCCGCCGCATTCTCCAGCAGCGCGGCGTTGGCGGCGACGAGGCCTCCATGATGCGCAGCTCCCTCGACGGCAGCCAGCGTCCTCCCCTCGCCAGCATCGAGGGAGACCAGACCGAGGCCCTCAACGACGCCTTGCGCAAGCTCCAGGCCGACTACGACAGCTACCGGGATGCCCAGGACGACGTTCGCAAGGACCTCCGCGATAAGATTGACCACCTGTCGTCGGAGAAGGGCTCTCTCCAGACGGAGCGGGTGAAGCTTCAGGGTGACTTGAGGCTCGAGTCCGAGCGCAGGGAGATGCTGCAGAGCAACTACGTCGCCCTGCGAGCCGAGAACGCCGAGCTCCAGAAGCGGAGCCAGAGCCTCTCCGAGATGGCCGCCAAGCAGGACATTCGGACCCAGCAAGTTGCCGAGGAGCTCATCGAGGCCAAGGGGCTCCTCGACAGCATGAGGAATGAGACGGCCAACCTCAAGGCCGAGAAGAAGCTGTGGAGAGACATCCAAGATCGGATGAGCAAGGACAACGAAAGTTTGATCGAAGAAAAGAACCGGCTGAACAATCTACTGGCCACCCAGCAGTCGCTAGAGAACGAACGCAACCTGTCCGACTCCGAGGCGCGACGAAAGGCCCAGGCCAAGATCGAGACTCTGGAGCGCGAGCTCGGTGAGGCGCAGCGCAAGCTGTCGAACGAGGCAGAGGAAACCAAGAAGCTGCAGCTGAGGAAGGAGTACGAGGCGAAGGAGTCCCAGAACCGCATCGACGAGCTCATGACGAGCCTGAGCCGGATTCGAGAGGAGCATGTCAGCGTCAAGACGTCGAGGGATCATCTCCAGGCCCGCGTTGACGAGTTGACGGTTGAGCTCCGCAACGCCGAGGAGCGCGTCGGCCGTCTGCAGCCACGACCGACCCCCCGACCCGGCACGTTGACGGCCGGCGACCAGCGCCAGCAGGAGCTCGAGTCCGAACTGCACGATCTCAACAGTGAAATTTCCGATCTCAAGCGGGATCTGGACCTCGCCAACACCCAGCTCGAGTATGCCAAGGCGCAAGCCGAGCAGTATAGGGAGCTGAGCCAGGGCAACGAGGAGGCCCTGGAGGATCTCCGCGCATCCCGAGAGTCTCACCAACAGGAAATGGAGGCCATCATCGGCGAGAAGGATGCCAAGATCAAAGAACTGAGCCAGAGAATCGAGGACGTCTCCTCGGAGCTGTCGCAAACCAACAGCGAGCTGTCGACCCTGCGGGACTCCCAAGGAGAGGTTGCGCGCAAGTACGAGGACGAAAAGGCGATACTCGACGAGGAGCTCAACCGGCTCAAGGAGGACAGCGCCAGACACGTCGAGGCCGCGCGCTATCATCAGCAAGACCTCCGTGCCCAGGCCGAGATTGCGACCAAGGCCCAGCAAGACTATGAGCAGGAGCTCGTCAAGCATGCCGACGCTGCCAGGCTCGTCCAGCAGCTCCGGGCTGAGCACAACGAGTTGAAGAGCCAGACGGCGACGCTCAGAGCCGAGGCCGAATCTGCCAGGGTAACGCTTTCTCAGAGTGAGAGCTCTTGGGAGGACCGGCGGCTGCATCTCGAGCAGGAAATGGCCGAGCTGACGACTCGCCGCGAGGACGCGAACGCGCAGAACAAGCTTCTCCACCAGCAGCTGGAGGCCCTGACCGCTCAGGTGTCTGCACTGCAGCAGAATCGCGGCGGTGACGAGGACGACGGCGCGGCCGCGGCGCCGGTTCAGGTTGGCGACGCCTTGGAAGGCTTGCGCGAGCTCAACAGCTACCTCCGGCGCGAGAAGGAAATTCTCGAGGTCCAGTACGACCTCAAGTCCCAGGAGTCGAAGAGGCTGCAGCAGCAGGTGGAGTACGTGCAGTCGCAGCTCGACGACGCCCGCCTGAAGCTCGACCAGGAGCGCACGCAAGCGGCTGAGGGCAACCGCAACTCCATGACGCACCAGGACCTCATGGAAAAGCTCAACGAGCTCAACCTTTACCGTGAGAGCAGCGCGACGCTGCGAAATGAAAACTCGACGCTCAAGGACCAGATTGCGGAGAAGAGCGTCAGGATCCAAGAGATGGAGGCCAAGGTGCAGCCGCTTGAGGCCGAAATCGACAGCCTCGCGACGCAAAAATCGTACCTAGAGGAGGAGATTAAGCAGATACAAGAGGACCGGGACCGGTGGCAGAAGCGGACGGAAGGCATCCTGACCAAGTACGGACGCGTCGATCCGGCCGAAATGGAGACGCTCAAGCAGACGATCCAAGGCCTCACGGAGGAGCGTGACGCCCTCAAGGAAGCCGAGGTGCCCTTGCGGATGAAGATGACCGAGCTGGAGTCGACGCTCGAGAGCGAGCGCGAGGCATGGCAGACGACCCGCTCCAGACTTACCGACCAGTTCAAGGAACGGTCGAGGAAGCTCACGACGGACAAGAACGAGCTGACGGTGAAGGCCAACGAGCTGCAGGTGCAGCTGGACCAAACCAACGGCCAGCTCCAAGCGCTCCAAGCGGCGCAGCAGGGTACCGAGGACCTTCTCAGGGACAGGGCGGACCTGCAACAGCAGGTCGAAGCGTTCAAGAACTTGGTGGACGAGCTCCGGCAGCAGAACAGCCAAGAGCAGGCCGTCGAAGGGTCGTCGGCGGCGACGGAGATTGTCGGCCAGCTGGAGCAGCAGCTCGCCGACAGCCGCAAGGAGCTGGAGTCGGTGAACGCGCAAAGGCTCGGGGCGCAGCAGCAGTTGGAGAACGTCCGTGCTTCGATGCAGATCGCCATCTCGGAGCGCGACGATGCCAGGCAACGGCTGCAAGCCGCGGCGACGACGGCGACGGGTACCGCCGAAACGGAGGAGCCTTCAACGGCTGAGCCGACGACGGGCGAGGAGCAGCCTGGCCCGTCCGTCCTGTCTGACGAGGATCGGAAGGCGCTCGAGGACAAGATTGCGGCGGCCGAGGCCAAGGCGGCCGAGTTCGAGATCAAGGCAAACGAGACGGAGGCGAAGATTGCGCAGACGGTCAAGGAGCGGTGCGACAAGATGCGGGACGCGCTGAACAAGAAATTGAGAGAGAGCCGGACGAAGATGGACGAGGAGTTCCAGCAGAAGGATGCGGACTTCAAGCTGAGGCTCGAGCAGGAGAAGCTCATCTGGAAGGCCGAGAACCCGATCGGGGCGCCGGCGAATGCAGGGGAGGCACCGTCGACGCCAGCCAAGGCCGAATTTGCGCAAGCGCCGCCCGCGACGCCGACGACGGTTGTTAGTGCCGCCGAACTTTCCCAGCTGGACGACGCGGGCATCAGACAGTTCCTGTCGACAAACGCGACGGTCAAGAGCATAATCGCCGCCAACATCAAGAAGAGGCTCGAGGCCGAGACGGCCAAGATAAAGGGCGACGTGGACGCCAAGATCCAGGCAGCGCGCGACCAGGCTCAGCTAATGGAGTCCAAGAAGTCCATTTTGCGTGTCAACCGCGCAGAAAACCGGCTCAAGACGGCCGATGCCAAGCTCGGCATCATCGAGACGGCTGCGACGGAGACGCCCCAGAAGCCGGTGGTGGAGGTTTGGGAAGAAGTGAAGAAGACGACGAGCGGCCCTGTCATGGTCGCCGGGCCCGGTACGCCGGCCAAATCGGCGACGCCGGCCCCGGCAGGCGGCACGCCGCAGCCCGACGCCGCCAAGGCTGAACAGCCGGCGGAAGCGAAGGCTCCGATTGCGTCTGCTCTGGCGCCGCCTGCTCCACTGGTGCTACCTGCTCAGGGGTCGCCTGCTCTGGCCCAGCCTTCTCCGCAGCCGGCTTCCGGTTTCCCGCCCTCCATCCCCGCCAACCCGTTTGCGACTTCCATCCTGGGCGCCAAGCCAGCTTCGATCCCGGCCAACCCGTTCGCGACGGCCGTCCCCGGCAACAAGCCGGATGGAAACGTGGCACCGAAGGCCGAGCCAACCGCCCCGGCGGCCAACACCCAGGGCCAGGCGCCTAGATCGGGCATTCCCATGCCCCGCGGGGGTGGTCGCGGGCGAGGAGGTGGATCCTACGCTGCTCCCGGACAGCGAGCGGCCAGCCTCAGCCAGGAGGGAGGCCAGGGAGGCCAGGGCGGCCGAGGCCGAGGACGCGGCGGATTCAATCAAGGCGGCGCGGACGCGTCGGCGGGAGGCAATAAGCGTCCCAGGGGGGAGTCGGAGGCCACTCGGGGAGCGAAAAGGGCGCGTGGAAACCACTAGGTGTGGAAAAAAGGGCGTCACCTTTGCTGATCTCTGCCAACGGGGAGAAATTGTTGCGGGCTTGCATGTGTGCTGAATGACTGGACCGACGATGCAGGAGCCTCTTGCTTGGTACTACTGCTTCCAAGCATGGCTTTGTCGGGGATGAATAGGCACTGGCTCAGGCTAGGCTGTGTGCTTTTTCTTGTAGCATGAGATGTTGAATGCGCTTTAGTTTGGTGGTTGACATGACTCGAGAAGCAGAGCAAAATTGCCAGAAACCAAATGGGCAACACGAACAGAAGGACGTGACATTTGCTTCTCAAATGGCGTGCGACAAATCAAGTTTCTCCTCAGTAGGCACGAGGAGGTATGCTCCCCTAGAGCCTTTCCATTTTCCTTGATGAATTGTGCAACTTGCTCGCTTGTCCGAAAATTGTTGGATAGTATACTGGTATGAGCACTTATTTGCAGCTACTAGGTGTTACCACGGTGTGGGCACCTCCAAAATCCTGCACCCGCGTCCTTGTATTAAGTGAGGTTTGGTGAGGATTTGAAGTACGGAGGATTACAGTAAATACTTGGTTGTACTTACACAACTCGGTGTACTTACTGTACTGTACGGAGTACGGCACGGAGGGCAACTAAGTACTTATGGAGCACTCCGCACTGTGATAGTAGTAAGTATACGGAGTACGCAGGTAGTGGTACTAGACTAAGAATATAGTGGTCCATATACTCCGTACTGCCTGTTTCAGAGTAGGTATTGTTCGGTTTGGTCCATTAGGCGTCTAATTAGGTGTTAGGTGAGTAATAACTCGAGATCCTCCCCGTAATGCCGTCATGTCGGCGGGTCGGCCTGGACGGACCCGGTGACCCACTAAAAAAATTCGAGGTCGAGTGTGGGCAGAATGATCGCATCTCCATTCTCATCCTGCACCTTCGAACCCAACGCATGCCTCTGAGGCCGAAACACTCCCGACGGGCTATCCCGAAGTGAGGCAGATGATTTCAACCCCAATGGCCCCTCCCTCAAAGAAGCGTAAGCTCCCAGCGACCTCGGGGCCTGCACCGAAACGCAACAAGAACTCGTCGTCCAATCTCGTCACGGCGAAAGGCAGCAGCAAGAAGCCCAGCGGCAAGCAGGCTGCGGTCCGTGTCGTCGATGCGGCTTCACTAGCATGGGAGTCTGTCGGCGAAGACTTTGGCGGCCTCGAGGTCATCAAGGGTGTCGACGTCGTCAAGCACGGGAGCAATGTCCAATTTGTTGTGACGAAGTCGGCCAACGAAGCGGAAGCGAGCGATGAGCAAGCGAAAAGCGAAGCCAACCAGTCCGAGGATGGCGAGGAGTCTTTCGAAGGGTTTAGTGACGGCGCTGCGGTGAACCAAGAGGCCCGTCCTCGCAATGGTGCCAATGCTCACGGTGGCGAAGCAGGCGAGCAGCCCGCCGAAAACGTTGGCGATACCGCGAAGCAGCCCAAGACCAAGCAAGACAAGCAGCAGAAGAAGCAACAACGAAACCAGCGAAAAGAAGAGGCTCCAGAGGCGAATACGAATGCAGACGAGAAGATACCATCCAAGTCCGAAACGCGAGGCCACGGCCAAAAGGCAAACAAGAACGAGAACGCATTTGGTGCGCTTGATGAGGAAGAGGTTGGCGATGGCGATGTCGACGTCGACGTGAAAGCATGGATGACGCTGAAAGTTTCTTCCCCCATGCTCGATGCGATTGCGAAGCTCGGCTTTGCGACGCCCACAGCAATCCAGGAGCGTGCTGTGCCGGAGATCATCGGCGGCGAGGACGTCATTGGCAAGGCGCAGACCGGTTCGGGCAAGACGCTGGCCTTTGGCATCCCAATTGTGGAGAAATGGCTCGAGTGGAAGGATGGCAAGGACGATGTCGTTGACGAAGTTGAAGGAGCCAAGAAACATCCCCTAGCCGTGGTCCTCAGCCCGACGAGAGAACTGGCGAAGCAGCTGGGGGACCACCTCAAGGCGCTCTGCGAAGGACTGCCCGAAGCGCCTTTCGTCTGCGTCGTCACTGGCGGCCTCAGCATCCACAAGCAGCAGAGGCAGTTGGAAAAGGCAGACATCGTCATCGCCACTCCCGGCCGGCTCTGGGAGGTCATGGACGGCGATTTGGCCCTGCAAGACTCCTTCACCAACATCAAGTTCCTCGTTGTCGATGAGGCTGATCGTCTCTTTAAAGTCGGTCAATTCAAGGAAGCCGAAAACATCATCGGCGCCCTCGATCGACGCGATCCCGAGGCCGACCAAGAAGACCCGGACGAGGAGCTGCCCCCGCGACAGACTCTCGTCTTTTCTGCCACCTTCGACAAGGACCTGCAGACCAAGCTGGCGGGCAGGAACAAGTCGTCTGCTGCCGGAAGCGGAAGCGGCACCGACCTGGACAAGATGGCATACCTCATGAAGTGCCTCAAGTTTCGGCGTGAGCCCAAGTTCATCGACGTCAACCCCGTGAGCCAGATGGCGACCGGTCTGCGCGAAGGACTCATTGAGTGCGGCGCAATGGAAAAGGTACAGGCACGAAACCTTGTCTACGGCGAGAAATGAATAACTGACTTGCTTGTTTCTGCAGGACCTCTTCCTCTACACCGTCCTCGTCCTGAACCCCAACCGTCGTACCCTCGTCTTCACAAACTCCATCTCGGCCGTCCGTCGGCTCACGCCTCTGTTGCAAAACCTTCAGCTCGCCGTCCACCCCCTGCATTCGCAGATGGCGCAAAAGGCCCGGCTGCGCTCCCTGGAGCGTTTTGCCGCGGTGCGCAGTTCCATCCTCGTCGCCACCGACGTCGCCGCCCGTGGGCTCGACATTAAAGAAGTCGACCAGGTCATTCACTACCATGTGCCTCGGTCTGCCGACACATACATCCACCGTTCGGGACGAACCGCACGTGGAGACCGAAACGGCGTCAGCGTTATGCTCTGCTCACCCGAAGAAGTTATCCCCACCCGTCGTCTCGTCTCCAAGGTACACGAGAAGCGCAGCCAGCGCGGCCAGAGTCGTCAAGACGGCAGGAAACACGTCATACAAATGCTGCCGCTCGACCGCAGGATCGCTTCACGCCTGAAGCCCCGCGTCGATTTGTCCAAACGCATCGCCGATGTGATCCTCGCCAAGGAAAAGGGACACAGCGATGAAAAGTGGCTGCGCAATGCGGCCGAGGAGCTCGGCGTCGAGATGGACGACGACGAACTGGACGAGGTTGCCTCGGGCAACGGAACCTACGGTGGCCGCGGCGGTGGCCGTAAACGCAAGGAGAAGGAGGCTAGAAGCCTTACCAAAGCGGAGATGGGCGCTCTTAAGGCTCAGCTTCGGGAAGAGCTCGGGAGGAGGGTCAACTTGGGCGTTAGCGAGCGGTACATCACTGGTGGGAGGGTCGACGTCGGCGCGCTCTTGAAGGAGAGAGAGAACTTGACCGCGGGAGGCATCTTTCTGGGAGGCGAGAACCTTGGCTTGGGCTTGTAAGACTTACTCATGCCCAGTAGATTTTACGAGGTAGCAAAGAGGATGCAGGACGCAGAAATGTGTGCATCACCTTGAACTCAGCACAAGTACATGATTGCTGAGAACCAGTCTTAATTTTCTAGCTTCCCTTTGGTTCTGCGTGAACCTTTACTTCAGACTTGTGATGGTCATAGTGGAAATGGTCCACTGACGTAGCGTCATCCCTGGGACGAACCTGGCCAAGTCAAAGTCCAACCCAGGATAACGATGTTGCCCTTGACGCCTGCGGCAAATCTCCAGCCATGATGAACTCAGTCAAGGCCGTTCCAGGCACCAAATAGATGCACGGTGCACTACAGTTCAGTTTCTGCTACATTATGGTGACCGTCCGTAGAGAGCAGTGCGATAGGTTTCCAATCGTCATTGTCATCAACATTATCCAGTGTCAGGAGGTATGCATCCCGACGAGTCAAATAATGCCGCGTGGATATTTCCGAAGCCCAGGACGATTGTGTTTGCTGTGAATCATCTGGAGTGGTCTCTTCGAGACCCTCTCCTTCCGCCAGGTTGATGCGTTTGCGTTTCAGGGGCGGAGAAACGGGTTCGTGTTCATTTGACGTGCTCCCGGGAAGCTGAGCAGGTAGCTGAACTAACTGGACAGAATGTGTGTCCGCCATAATCAGTCCCGGTGCAAGTAATGACTCCAGTTCGGAGGCAGAGTCCACATGCTGAGATTCTGGATGTTGAGGGTCCACTGCTGGAATGGTGCAGGCTGTCGAGAGTGCACCCAGTTCCACGTCGTGCTGAAAGATTTGTCCGGCGCAATGCTGTCCAAAGAGGGTCTTGATTGAGATCCCTTCAGCCGCCCATCGCTTTGCATCAACTGTACACGGCCAAATGTCCATAGGTCTTAAGACCTGGATCAGGTGACAAAGCTCTGGGTAGGACGAATGACGAGAATACGGAAACTGGATGACCCTGGGAAGATCGTGTGCTGCCTCGCATTCAGATTTAATACACTGAGAATTCTCAGGTATCAGATCAGACAGCGCTTGAAGGACGGTTGGGAGGCCCGATGAGTAGTGGTCCTCAAGTTTTGAGATGTCGAGGTTGAGAGACAAAGTCCGACCACTTGACAATGCAACTTTCAGAACATTGAAGACTTCTTTTCTATATGCCTCAGGAACATCATTAGATGCAGTAATTCTATTAAAGTTAGAGCTAGTTTCTTCAACAAAGGGAATGGTTGCGTACAGTTCTAGCAATGCGAGAAGTTCTTGGCTAACCAGCTCTGCCTCTCGTTCGAGGTCTTCGCCGCCTCCCCCAACTCCAGCTTCGACAAGGTTTGTGCCATTTGGCAGATGAGCAACGATCGGCTGTATTCTGACCACGGCTGGATGTTTTGCTGCAGAGCACATATTTCCCTTCTCGCAGCTGTGCAACCGAACGTCGACATCTGAGGTCAGACAGCCCGGAAGAGGCGTGTTTCCGCACATGTGCCCTGTCAGTGCGGCTGCGCCAGTACAGAGGTGGAGCTCGGTCAACGGTTGTCCCGCCATCCGTGTTCTCAGGGCACCGTACACTCTCAATTTATATTCATCAACGTGTATCTGAAGTAGTTAGTTTGCCCCTGTCGGAGATATGGCACGGGAGGCGTGACGAACGGGAGATTTCAGTGCGCGGGAGAGGGCGAGCCAGACATCCTCGTAACCGTATGTCCAAGCCTGCATGTAGAATATGGTGTCATCGGGGTACCGTAAAATTTTGCGTAGCAACTCTGCAATTCCCTCTGATTTAGTTTGGAAGGAAACATCATCGGTGAACGAGGTGTCCAGGTAAATTTTGTCCAGGGTCTTGAGCCGGCTGGTGTACTCGATCAAAATTGGATTCCGTGCAAGAGCATTCACGAACCAGGGCTCAGATCGAACATCTCCCGTGTATAGAATTGCCTTGCCGTCACCTTCAATTACTGAAAGACGTTAGAAGAATAAATTGGATTCCGCCCGCGGTGCTTACAGAACATGACGGCTCCTGGGCAATGGTTGGCATCGAATAGGGTGGCCTGGATGCTATGGCCGGGCCGCAACTCAATGACGGTAGGTGTTTCCAGGGGCAATGGTTTCTAGAAATGAATAAGCGTGGCAAAGTTGTCGACATAATTATGAGACAGACGCACCATGACCTTAGCAAGATGCTTGTACGTCTGTTGCCTGGTTTCGAGGATGCCTTGCGCATAGTTAATCCGACAGGGGTACCTCTCGAGTCGCAACAGAATTTCTCGTGTTGCAGCAGAACAGTAGACGCTGGCATATTTAGTATGGGTACTCAACTGGTATGGGTACTCGACTGTAGGCAGCCATCAACATACAAGGGGGACCGGAGGCTCTCCAGGCCAGAGAGATGATCGCTGTGAACGTGGCTTAGGAAACATGCCAATGGAGGGGGTACGTCGGGATGATGACGGAAGAAGTCAACTGACAGGTTAGTGGGATAATAGTTCAAGGTAGAGTTGCATGACTGACTTCGAATATCGGGAAATTCGGCCACAAGGCCGCTGAATGTCGACATGGCGGGAGTCGGGTTGTGTGCGTCATTAATGCATGTTGCGTGGCATTGCCGGTTCAGCGGTGGGTGGGCGACTGGGGCATCGCTTCAGTAGTCAGACGATCGTATGTGAGGAGTAGTACTACTGCGACGTGACATGAGAGGGAATAATGGATAGTACGGCCATTGTGTTGGCGGAGGGGAATTGAACTGTAATTGTATGTTGAATGCGTTGACATGGTTTGAGGATAATTAGTTGGACGGATTTTTAGGCAGCTAACGGCTTGGTGGCCCTGTGACTTAAGCAAGTCTGGCTTGCACCTTCTTCAAACCTTGCCTTTGCGCTCCTGCCAGATGAAAATACATGCACCGCACCTTCCGTCCGTACTCCAAGTGCCAACGTGGCGAATTCGATGAAAAAAAAAAGTGTGATCATTCTTGTCGCTCAATGCTATGAACCTCAAAACATAATGCCTCAATGACGGCGAGGATTCCACTACCGACAAAACCAGAGCCAGCTCGTCTGTCGTCTGTCCCACCACCTGCGTGCGTACAAAGCCTCACACTTGGATGGACCATGGGCTGTAGCTAATCAAAGTGGATTCGCCACAGCTCGCGGTCACTGCCAGAATTGAAGTCGCTGCGGGTGTGCATCATCAGAATATTGTCGCTGACGGCGAGATCGCCCTTCTCCCAGACATGGTAGTATGCGACGCGGCGGTCGTGCAGCGCAGAGTCAATGGCCTCGCAGATGGCAGCGCTCTCCATATCGTCGCAGCCGTCGATCCTGACATGGGTCGCATCAAACTGCGTCTTGCTCTGCGGCCATGGCTCGTGATAACGCAGACACGGTTTGCCTGTCGTCGGATGCGCCTCGATTAATGGGATGTCCTTGAGCACTGTCGAGTCGAAGGACGACGTCTCAACCGACCAAGTCATCCTACCCAGGCTTTCGACCGAGTACTCGGCCGCCAGATGCTTGAAGATTTGCGTCGACGACGAGAAGAGCGTAAACCCTGTGTCTCGGGGAGATGCCGTTGCGCCGCAGAAAAATTGGAATCTGCGACCAGCCAGTCAGCATGTGTGACGAGCGCAGCGTCAAACGTTCTTCACGTACCGCGGAGGGGTGGAGACGAGAACATCGTCGCCTCTCTCGTTCGTCTTCTTCTCCGTCTTGAACAGTCCGTCGAAGTGGAAGGGCATCCACTCTCGCGAAAGCACGTTGTTCAACCCCTGCGTGTCGCCTCCATGGTCTTTGACCTTGAGCAGCAGCCCAAACTTCCACGGCAGAGGCTCGCCAAACTCGCTCGACTTTTTCGTAAATGCGGCTTCGTTCGGCTTGTTGAAGAAGCCTCTCAAGATGATTGGAGATGCGATCTCCGACAGCGCCCGAACCTTCGTCGCATCAATGTCGTCAATCTTCATCGTGTTGGCGCCTTTGGCCGGTTTCAAAATCCACCCGTTCGGGTAGATGGGCTCGCAGCTGATGCCACCCTTGTCCTCTCCCCACGACCAGAGTGGCGACTTTTCGCGGAAGAAGCTCGGCCTACCATTCTCGTGCACGAGCTCCATGCTCTCGTCGTTGTCGAAATCGGCTCGCATGCCGGAGATGACGTTGCCGTCGAGCTTGTAGCCGATGGTGCAGTGCCACGGTGTCGTGTACATGGTCTCGGTCGGAAGGGGACTGATGGATAGCTTCTGGGCGCCAGTCGAAGGGTGGATCGAGAGACGGACGTGATCCTTGTACTTTTGGCGGACCGCACTGGCGAAAGCGTCGCCTCGCGCCATCATCTCCTTGGCGATGTACTCGATGCCACGCTTATACCTCGACTTGGTGCGCTCGTCATTGATCGGGTACACGTCTTGGAGATCGGTCTCGAGGAACTTGATGTAACCGCGGTACGTCAGGCAGACATCCTCCACTTGGCTCATCACCTTCCACTCCCAATCGGGCCGGCTGAAGGTGTTGAGAAGGGCGCGGCGGAAGTTGGATGCGTTGGCGACGTATGTCATTTCATCGAGCTGCTCCGGGAGCGGAATGGACACGAGATCCCTGAGCCGGGAGAACTCGATGCAGGCGAAGCCCCTCTCGGCCGCCAACGCTCGAAGAGTCTCGCCATAGTTCCAGACATCCTTGTCGGGAACGCCGAGAAGATCTACACGGTTCAGTTTAGCAGCAGCTCCTCTCACTCGACCACTGGCCAAAGGGGAATGTACCGTTATATACCAGACCATCGGAGATGATGGTGAGTTTTGCGCCGGGCGCGTACACGTCGGAAATGGCCAGGCAAAGGCCGTTGAGATGGGCCAGGGCCAATTCCTCCGCTCTGTCCGGCAGCTTTCCGAGAACCTTGGTCGACGAGTTGGGCGATTTGAAAGGGAACGCCGGCAGGCACATGGGGACGGCCCGTCCGGCTCGCACATGGCCGTAAATGACGGCGAGGAACCGGAGCGCTCCCTCGTCGGCCTTGACCGGCGCACCAGCCGTCTTTTTCATGCGATACCGGTCGATTATGTGAAGTATCTTGGATGCCGTGTCGAGCGCTTTGGTGTCCACGAGGGCGGGAAGTCCGCTGGAGAGTGCAAAGAGATCGAGGTCATCGCCATCCGTCTTGTAGGCGGGCGGGCCCAATAGTGTTGCGGGGTCACGCATGACCTCAACCGCTACGGGCGCCATGCTGGTGATGTCTGCACGGCTCACCGATGAGGGAGAGGGGAAGAATACAGAAACAAAAATGAGGCCGATGTGAGGGGAGCAAGGAAGAGAACAGCGGCGACGCAGAAGGCCGACGAGGAGCGTGAATCTTGGCCGTCTTTCAGAGGAGAGAAAAGCAAGAAGTAGGTGACGTATAAGTGCTGGTGCTTTAGTGCCGATCAGGAAGTCGGGGTTCAAGGTGGTATGCACGATTTGGGACGGCCCTTATTATGTTGATTTCGGCTGACGGTGTCATTACGTCGAGGCCAGGCTATCGAGCATACCAGAGTCCCATCTGCCGCGCGGGATTCACAGCACAGTCCACAGCCGAGCTTGGCGCATCGCAGAGTCCCTGCCTGGCCTCGCCGGGTATTGGCCTGACGGGTGGTGGATGGTCGGTGATGAGGGAGGGGCATCGCCATCGCTATCCCACTTTCATCTCAATCCATCCACCTCTTATCAGCTTGCATGCACCATGACCGGCCGGTGACGGCGCCGCGGTGGGATGAGTCCACCGCTAGTGGTGGGAACGATTGCTTGGCCCAACCTTCGAGGCAAGGAGAGGACGACCTTTCCGGTCAACTGCTTACGTACGGCTTTGTGACGACTGACGAAGTGGCAGGGGATGGTTCAGTCGGAGGGATTCACCACCCTGCCTCTTGTTTGCGATCAAGTCATGTCCTGCGCTGCTTGTCGCCAGCGCACGCGACGGAGATCGACAACAGCGAGGAGCCCTGTTGGGTGCAAAAAGCACTAAGCAGGATATCTTCGCGATGAGACTGAAGGGAGAGCCTCGTCCGAGTCGGATCGTTGTTCAACATGAAACGCGACCATGGAGCTGAATTCCCAGCAAACGGGGTCCTGCCGGCTACCGCGTACAAAGTGAAAACATTCGGGGAGAAGCATCCAGCGGCAGGTTTGATGACAGAGCTCACTCACGCACAACATGGATGTATTTATGATAGGGTTTCAAGTCTGACCTGACTTGGTTGCGACAGCTCCTCTTTACTGGCTCTTGCTGAGTCAAGGGACGAGACGGTTGCTCGCTTTCACGTCTTCAAATTCTCGCACCTTGAGGCTTGCGATGGCGGCATTGGCCACTCGCTGATGACTTGCCTGAACGGGGATCGAGGCCGAATGGCAAACCTGCCGGTGTGCATGATGCACGTGTCAGCGAAAGCGTGGAACCGAGAATACATGGCAGCAATTCCGCCAGGATAGGACGGTGTGGAATTCTGTCACCGTGAATGGAAGCTGTCTCCAGAGAGGGCCAAGGGTCGACACGCCGCGCCTACAACAAGCCAGAGGGCATCCGCGATCGCTTAGTCTCGGACCTGAAGACCCAGAGAGGCGGGAGGGGAGATCGGACGGTTTGAACTTGGCTGTCCCAGAGTCGCATCCAAAATGACGTGAGCCGAGGCACGAGACCACATCCATCTGGATGAAGTCGCCAACACCATCCACCGTCATATCCTTTGTTTCCCTTGCCATTACTCATCGTAGGTGAGGCAGGACTGGCCACTGCGGCATCTTTCGCAGACGAATGGGCCGATTACGGTCCCCTGAATGACGCGAGGAACACGCGATGAAAGGCCAACGCGAGCGCAGGCCTGCTGCTGAATCATCGCAGAAAGCTACTTGACTCTTGAAACGCAGTCCTGTAACGAAAGATCATGAGATGCCGAGAGTTCAATGCCATCGCCAAGGACGAACGCTGGGGCTGGCCCACCCAGAGGCTGCATTGTCACGTCAGGTCCCTGGAATCCCCAAGCTTCCGCAGGCCGTGGGATCACCGGTTTTAGCAAACCCAGATTGGTAAGATGGCATTTGAACGGCAGAGAAGACCCCTGCAAGCGTCGTACTTGGCTGCGGCAACACTGGCCGTGATGTGTTGCGAGTTTCCGACCCGGGGTTCGTGTGTTTCATACCCCTTGAAAGGGCGACTCCAACCCCCAGCGTCCCCTCCATTTCCCGACGGCAAATACTATACATCTGCTGCCAATACTACTTTCTTTTTCAACCTTTGAATCCCCCCAAAGCCATTGATTGAGACAAGCACACCAACCTTTCTTTCTCTCCTTCGCCGCCCAACATCTGACCAAGATAGGCAGATCCGTTGAGCAAAGATGGCCGTTGGAAGAGCTGGCGACTTACAAGAAGTCGATGTGACCATAGTCGGCGGTACGCTACCTCCTCGGCGCCGAGATGATACTTCTGTGATGTGAGCTGATGGGTTTGCGCTTCCCTCGTCATTAGGTGGGCCAACTGGATTGTTTACTGGACTTTTGCTGCATAGGTTGGGCGTTTCGGTTTGCGTCATCGACGGCAAGCCTCGGAGCCTCGAATTTGGACGCGCAGATGCCCTCAACGCCCGCACGCAACAGTACTTTGAAGCTGCCAAGCTCCTGGACGACCTGCTACCTCAGGGCCTCAAGTGCAATAGTATGTGGATAAGCAGAAGGGGTGCAGACATCATCCGCTGACGGCACCAGCGAGTTCGACCTTTGGTGATGGCGTTTTCAAGTCGCGACAAAACGACTGGTGGGTTGGCCTCGACCACTGCCTGCATAAGAACTTCCTCATGATCGGTCAACCAGTCGTTGAGAAAATGATGAGCGAGAGACTGGGAGACGCGGTGCACTACGGCGAGCAGGTCGTGTCCATTTCCGAGTGCCACAGTTTTGTCGAGGTCTCGACCAACACCGGCCGTACGGTTCGCAGCAAGTATGCCGTCGGCGCCGATGGAGCTCGGTCGTTTGTTCGTAAGGCTACAGGCGCAACCTTTACGGGCACGAAGCCGGAAATGCTTTGGGCGGTGCTAGACACCTTCATCGACACCGACTTTCCGATTTGCCCCGAGATCATCACCTTTCAGCTCAACGGCCAGTCGCGCGTGTCGTGGATTCCCCGCGAGCGTGGCCTGTGCCGGTTCTACGTCCTCCTCGACGGCGAGGTCACGCAGGCTCGGGCGGAGGAGTCGATCAAGCAGCACATGGCGCCGCACCAGGTAAATTTCAAGAAGACGGAGTGGTACAGCACGTTTGATGGTGTGTAGCCCACGACAGCGCAATGATCCCACTGCCATGCTCACTCGGCATCACAGTCAAGGAGCGAATTGCCTCATCGTTCGTGTCCAAGAATGGGGCTGGTCGCATCCTCCTTGGTGGCGACGCAGCTCATGTCCACTCCGTCAACGGCGGACAGGGGCTGAACACGGGCATCGCCGACGCGTTCCATCTCGCCTGGCGCCTGGCATTGGTGGTTAAGAAGTCGAGCCTCACACCAGCGGCAGCGGACAGGTTGCTGGGCAGCTATGACCTGGAACGACGGAGGACGGCCCAAGGAGTGATCGACGTTGCGGCCGCGCTGGTCCGTGACACGGTTCACACCGCCAAACAGTATGTCGGCACGATTGAGAAGAATGCGGGGTACATTACAGGTATGTGCAGGCATGCCGAGACGCCGAATCCGGACGTCCATTGCACGGTCCCCTGGCCGCCTTTCGGAAGGATTCCGATGGTCCCGCCGCAGTGTTGCCACTTCGGGATATTGATAAGCTGACGGTGTGGATCGACCTGGTACCTAGGCATGGGTGTCGCGTATGACGAGTTTGACTCTCCCCTGGTGCACAAGTCTGAGCACGGAATCTGGAAGGCGGGCCGCCGGTGCCCGGATCTTTTGCTCAGGGCCGAGGGCAGAGACGGCACGACCTGGCTGTACCAAGAGACGACGTATGGCAAGTTTCTGGTGCTACTTATTGGCAAGCACGAAAAGGTACACCTCGGCCACGGGGATGTCGCCGTGCCGTATCGGATCCGACCCGAGAATGCAGCAGTTTCGGAATCGGTCGTGCAAGACTTGGAATTCAAGACGTTCACGGCCGAGTGGGCCCGAGAGGGTGATTCCTTTGCCGTCGTTGTGCGTCCAGACATGTACATTGGACATGTGGGCGAGGATGTGGAGAGTTGCCGGGCTTACCTGGACGACCTCTTCGAGAACTAGGCACGCAACGCAAGCATCGCAGGTTGTATTTATAGCAGGCGTACAGGTTTCTGCGCACAAGTACGATATCAAGACCAGCAAGGCTACGAGGTGCACCCATTTCTGTTACATGCCGCGCTGCACTTGTTGAATGCCACGAGCGCAACCCCCCATCCTCCCTCTACCGACAGCGGCCCCGGCCATGACGGAATGCGTTGTCGGCTTGTCTCTCGAAGGAAGCCAGAATCTTCTTCTTCTTCTTCTTCAGACTTCGGCCGTGGCTTCGTCTGGTGTGGCCGCTTCATAGAGGAGCTACTGCTTTCGGAACAACAAAATGTTGTACGCCTTCCCTGGCGCTCGCAAAAATGCAGCACAGCGCTTGTATGACCACCGGAAATCTAGAATCGATTCCGAAACAAAAACGCGCAGGTTCACCGCTAAGTGAAGGGCAAGCCTAATTTGTAAACAATCCCAACTGCTAATATTAGGTCTCCAGCCGGACCGCTCGGCGAGGAAGCCGGTACGGCCCCGCTACTAAAAATACGACCCCGACAATATTACCTGATCGGGCACTAGAGCTCACCGTACCAGGTGGTGCCCACACTTCCTCCCCCTGTCGGCCCCAGAAACTCTGGATAATTACGAAGTTTGATTGTTCATGAACTACAGTAAGCTTTCCTGCTTTGATTTTCATGCTTGTATACATGCGTATATATAGTATGCGAGCAATCAAAGGTTGCTTTGCGGGGCCAGCGATGACGGCTGTTACCCACCACAATTGCTTATTCTTGTGTCAGAATCGGCGGAAGATTTGTGCAATGAAATACACGCACATGTACAAGCGAAGCTCAGCGATCGGAGAGGGATTATCGCTCGAGGACGGGTATTATTAATAACTCGGCCGTCTTGTCATCCTACCTCGCGTGGAAGACGCACGCTGCCGCAGCAACACTTCGAAACCCCCATTTCGGTGTTTGGCCTTGGGATAGTCTTGCCCAGCATGCGAAATTATGGAAGAATACAGAGTGTCATAATGGTGGTATACATGATCCAGCGGCAATGTGGTAGTGTCGCAAGTGTTGAACTGCAATGCCAGCCGCCAGGGGTAATTTATGATTCTTGGCTCACAGGTATGGGGCATGGAGACTGATCTTCTAGCAGCAGCGTCCTTTTTGTTCTCGCGGTGGGACTTTGAAACTGGCCTGATGCAGCGGGTTGCAACCCCTGCGCCCCCAGTTTTGGCCCGACGACTCGATATGAGTAACTACTGGAGAGAACATCAAAGGTCGTCGTCACGGCCTCCGCCATGAGGGGCAACGCCTCGTCGTTGCAGCATTTGCTTTGTTGGTGACATTGATCGTCTATTAGTCTCTTGAGAAAGTTTGATGTCAGGTGCATGTGCCTGAGCACCATGAAATTGTCCATTGTCGATATTGCAAGTGATACCTTTCCTGAAAACTGCATGAACTGAAAGAGACGCTGTAGAGAGTCTCGCACAGACTAGACCCATCATGTCTGCAACGAAAATTGCCATAGAAATGTACCATTCATAATCAAGTTTAGTAATCATTGAGACCAAAAGCATTCGCAAAGCTAATGGCAGGATATTTCAGGTATGGTTATGATAGTGCCGACGGAATGGCGCCATGGTTGGGAATAGTGGATGCGACATTCGTATGATTGAACAACAGTTCACCTAATCTCATCCTCGCCCAAACCCCCGTGAACACTTCCACACGTTGCTGCGCTACACCACCTGTGTCCCTTGTCAAGCGGCGCTGTAACAGAAGTCCCTAGTTTGGAGGTATCAAGGGCAATTTCCCGGTCAGTTTTGATGATCGTGAAATGAATGCACACCGGAAGCTTTGAACACTCGGGACTCAACCTTCGCTGGATTACTCCGAGAATCTCGACGCACAGTAAAAGAGTCTCAAACACCGGAGCGACGATGCCCGAGAGCGGTACAGTGACTGATGCTTATCATGTTATGCTTTCAATATTTGCTTCATGATTATTCCCCAATGTACTTTGTCTTTCCGTCATAAGGGCCATGTGGATGCTAGCATTGACTTGCTCGGGGCTGGAGATCCATCATGGGCCTAAATAGATCCATTAGCACCGCTTCAACCGTCAATGGATGCTGGTGTTTGTACCATGAGATACGCCAACTCGGTTTGCCACCCAGGCTCCTGCACATGGCACGACTAGCAACGTTATCGGCGCCCACGTCTGCCGCCGCCCAACCATCCGGTGCCAGGTCTCGTGCATTGTCTCGCAACAGCTTCGCCGAGACCTTCTTGGCCAAGCCCGTTCTACGATGGCTGTCCTAACCCCGAGTTAGTTACCGATGATTCCCACTTCTCGGGGAACCAGGGCCTGCTCACTTCACAATGGACACTGACCAAGGATCCATCCGTACCTGCGAAGCACGGTCAATGAGTCCAGCGACACGTAGGTAGGTGGTAGATGATACCTATGAATGCCCATGCTATGGGAGTCTGATCTTCTAGTTTTATGACAAGACTAGGCAGTCGACCAAGGGCTTCGCTGTGGGGCACCGAGTTAGCTTTCCCGCATGGTTTCGAAGGGTGTCGTCTCGTACGCAGTCCGCGGAATGTTTGAGCGAGAAACGGCGAGCTTGCAGTCCGCGGCAGTGGCAGAACCCCAATGCATGCCCCTGGGCAGCTGAAGGTCGGTTGGGGGAATGTCTTGCACCCGAAAGAGCCATTTCTCGTACAAGTGTTGAGGCAAGACCCTTCCGAGCTTGATGAGAATGGCCCCGACGTCCTCATGGACGCTCCCGAGAAGCACGCTGGTGGGATAGTTGCCCTCTGGATCGAACTGGCTTCGCAGCCGGATGAGCGCATTCACAACTTCGGACACCTGAGCTTCGTGCTCCTCCCGGTCGCCAGCTATCATCTCTCGGCTCTTGTCCTCGAGTGTTGAGTACATGAACAGGCTGATCGGCGCTCTTGGAGAGAGATCGGCGTGCACAGCTGTGAAGATTCTTGGCTTCAATGTTCCATCACCAAGATTGCCCGTGTCGGAGGCGACGATGATGCGAGTGTTGGCTGTTGCGCCATTTTCACGGACGGCAAACTGCAGTCTGCGGAGAAGCGTGATGGATGTCGGCAGCCGGTCGCTGACCAGTTCGATGAGCTGATCCGGGATCGACGTGAATATCTGCGTTTGTCCGGGCATTTTTATTCCTGGCTTGACATGAAATTGGTGGAATCTGCAAAATTGGAAAGAAAATATCATTGAATGGTACGTCACTGTCAAGCGAGGAAGAACTCATGTTGCATGTGCCGGTATTTCCCGTAAGAATGTATGACCCCCCTTGTCACGCAGCCTAAGCACTTTCTGTCTCAGCTCAAGAGGCAAGCAACCGAATCTGACTTGCCTTGATGTGGTATGCAGAAACGTCATATCTGGTTAAGAAATCGATACGCGGGACGAAAAACCTTGATATAATGCGTGGCACCGGGGTCATGACAGACGACTCGTACCAGCATTGTTAGCAGCAGCATCGTACCTTGGCGTCCCATGAGATCAATACCGAATATTGGATGCATTTAACGAGGGGTTATGGATATTGACTCATTCAAAACAACGGTCATCGTCGTTTGATACGGATTACTCACCATGCTAAAATACGACTGTCAAAAATATCTAAACATCGGTCTGGCGCTTGAGCGTTTTCACCAAAGAAATTCCCGAGATGATTGCTGTATTTCTGATAGCATGATACGATATTCTGCCAATTCTGGTATCTCGAGTTTGACTTGGCACGTCTTCGTAATCGCCCAAGCCCACCGTGTCGTTGCTTTCGGAGTCGATGGAATGAAGATGTCATGGCCTTGCATGTTGTCATTGCGGCCTCTGCCTTGCGGCGAACTTAATCCCCTTCACTGCCTTGCGAGATGCCTCATCAGCAAGTTTCCAACCAGGCCTTCACAAACTCAACCTCCTTGGCTTGCACGTCTACAATTTGCGGTGGTATCTCGACCTTCCCTTTGTCTTCCTCCTTGAGTCCATTCTCGTCCCAATGATGGGTCGCGCCTTCGATGAGAATAAACGGCTCCTCTGTAGTAGACGGACGACCAGGCAGACCAATGGCGTGCGGTGACTCGACGCGCCAGGGATCGTGGGCACCGTTAATGATGGCGACGCGGGGAAAGCTGAAGTTATAACCGCCAAACTTATTGAAGCCTTCAAGGTTAGGGCGAGTCGTGATGTTGAACCAAGTGAGGCAAAGCATGCTCTCGTATTCATATGTATAGGCGCGTGAGACGACGGGAAGTCGGTCTTTGGGAGTGCTTGCTCCGTTATAGAAGTCGCCCAATCTACGGGGCAGTTTAGTGGAGGTGTTAAGTGGATAGCATGGGATGCAACGCCAGTGCGTTGATACGACTTACTCGCTGCATCTATGATAATTCCAAGCGATGCGTTTATCTTTCTGCATATCCGTACCGGGCTTGCGAGAGCGATTTGAGAACCACGTCCGCAAAGATTCCGTTCTATTCAAACTTGGGTAATTATCGACGTCGGATCTGATGTAGCCCACCCAGTTGAGCATCCGGGTCGTCAGCGTCTCAGCCAGCAATCCCTCGTAGCCTGCATGGGCAATAGCGCGGGCCACCTCTGGACGCAGAGCCGCATTCTTGTACACAAGAGTATCGGAGGTGATGAGCGTGCAGTATTCGTCGAAATCGCGAGAAGTTACAGCTGGGTCCCAGTTATTCAGTTGGAGATTGCCGATCGGGTACATTAAAAACCTCGCAAACTCGTCGTTCATGAAGTCGCCAAGACCAAAGAGCTGCTTGATTCCAAGTTCATTTTGGCTATCGTTGCTGAAGAGCATCTTGTCGATGACATCTACCATCTTCTGCTGGGTCGGCGAGCAGTCACCTGGGGCAAAGAGGCGCGGGGCTTCAAAAAACTGCCACAAGTCGTCGATGCTCACGGTCGGGGACGATGACGCGATGGCGCCGCAGAATACATCTGGATACACCTTCCGAGAAAAGGCTGCAATGGCGCCGCCGTAAGAACCGCCGTAGATGATCCAAGGGGTATTGGGTGCTGTGAGGTTGCGATGCTCGAGGCCGGGGAAAACGACATTTTGGGCAAAGTAGGCGGCGTCGGCCATGATTTGCTCCGTCGATAGAAAGCGGAGGTTTTCAACAGTGAATTTCGTGAACGGCATGCTCGTTCCTTCATACCGTTGCTCCAAGATGAGGCCGATACCGCCAGTGGCTTTGGTCAGCATGGAGGCGATGCCATGCTGGAGATATGGCAACCGCTCTTCAGAAGCCTTCCCGCCAGAGTGGAGGACGATGACGGGGCCGCCATCCCTGTAGTTGGAGGTGTCGAGCCAGTATCGCAGATTGAAGGAGTCGTGCGAATGCGGCTCGTAGCGGGAGTCGTTGTGGTAGTGATCGATGGGAACGGAGAGATTGAAGGCCTCGATGTTCCCTATTCGGCTGACGTTGGAAGAACGTTTCTCGAATGTCGAGAATCTCGCCTCCCAATGGGCGGAACTGTATCCGGCCGCGACTGTGGCTGAGAGGGCCAGGGCCGCCACAAGGCCCGCGGGACCCGTCGCGAGCATGGCGGTGAAGAGCTCGGTTCGTCTGGCTGTGCTGAATCAACGGAGGCTGTACAGAGTACGGAGGGAGTACTGTAAGCATACTTGCTTGTAGTACTTACATACGTACTTGCAGTGCGCTGAAGTACAGGAAGAACTTCTCGACGGATTGGTTCACCGTCCGGCGTATCTTGCTGCGATGGAGGGAATCCTGCAGTAAGTAGGGTTGCAATTGCAGCACAAAAAGTCCTCACACGAAAAGGGGAAATGAGGAAGGTTCCATCCTTTATAGTCCGTCTACCATGTGCAATTGTTGAGTCCTTGATATGTTACGTACATGTAAAGATTCTCTACAACTTGCTATATGAATGATGTGCTGTGCTATGCTGTAAATTAATTAGTTTTATATGTATTATGAATAGTGTAGTTGTGCAATAAACGCCTACGGAGCACAGCGGTGCACTTAAGTACAGCAAGTACATTATACTGTACACTTGAAGTACAACGTGCAAGTGGTTAGGAAAGTAAGTACTTAAGCTAATTACTGCAACTATTCTGTAAGTACTCCGTACGGAGTACATACGGAGTACTGTACAAGTAATACAGTGGGGGGCAAAAAGTATTTGCTCCTGTTTAAGTACCATATTCCAAGTCCAGTCAAACCTAATCTAGTTTGTTAGTAATATAACAATAAATATTTCGTCTACCACCCCTCTACTGCAGCAATAATAGCCTCAACGCAATGGGGCATTGTATCAATCATCTTCTAAATTTCGAAGATAACGAATCTATCGACTCGTCCTTCGAGAGGTAGCTTGCAAATCCGTAATCGCAATTGCTGCGATAATTCCTTGCCTCGAGGCATCGTTACGGCTGCTTTGAGGCATTGTTGTTGCTACGTTTGATGCGCATGTAGCTATTGAATTGTTACAATACTAACGACAATGATTAGATTTGATTAGACTTGGAAGGTGGTACCTAAGGGTGAGCAAATACTTTTTGCCACATACTGTACATGTACAGCACGTACAAGTACAGATGTACTTGTGCTACCTGTGCTCTGCACATACTCCGCACAGGCAACAAAGTAATACCAAGTATCGGTAAGTACAGTACAAGTACTGTGCGGAGTACACGTGGGTGCAGTTGTACATGTTCTGTACTTAAGAATGTACACGTATAAGCACTCCGCACGTTAAGTTAGTAATAGGAATTTTTACAAATGCCAACATCTAAGAATACTAAGTACTTACGACTGCAAATTAGACAATTCCCACACCAAGTGGGAGAGATCATTTTTTTGCAGATGGCTGTGGATATCCGCATGGTTCGTGGTAATTACAACTACAACTGCAGTAATAATATGTGATATGGAGTCCGTTCCGTAAGTAATTTCAAGTACTTACAGTACAGTACGCCTACTACGCTGGTATACCGATCCTCCGAAGTCCGTTGGTACCTGCCCGTACGGACTGATGTACAGTAGCCCGTAGTATTGGGCCATCAGCACAGGTGCTTAGGGACACCTATCACGGGTTGTTTCTTCAAATACTCCATACATCTACGGAGTAACACAAATAGACTAAAAGCTGAACGTGTGGTGTTTTACTCCGTATTCGTGCGCGAGATGAGGTTTTTGTTGTTAGAGACGGAGTAAGTACATGTGCACATGTACATATTTGTACCTGCAAGTAATAATAGAAAGTGCGGAGTACAATTCCGTAAAATAAGTACAGCAAGGGTGAGGGTAATACAAAAGTACAGTGTGCTTACGGTACGTGTACAAGCATTATAGTTGTGCGCTGCTTTCCGAAGTTGTACGTTGTAAGTATATGTACTCCGTAACCCGTCGAAATCGATGGAAGTTAAGTACTAACACAAGGACGGAGAGTACGGCGGAGTACTGTACAGTAAGTAAGTACGTTGGGCTTACTCCGTACTTTGTACATGTATATTACATGTACTTCGTCCATGCATGTTGTATTACCCCACTTGTAGGCATGGCTGTGCTGTACATAGTAAGTACTCCGTATATTACAAGTACTGCAGTTACACAAATACAGTAATACTGTGGGATGGCAGGAGCGTCGATTCACTCCGTACAGTATACCCCGTACAGTAAGTGCATGTATGTATCTTAGAGCAAGTACAATGTACTGTATGTACTTGGGGGCATTGTAATGAGTACTTACTCTTATATACAGATTACTATACGAATACATGTATTCGTAATTGATGCGCTCCGTCAAATAAGTATCTACGTTGTACTTAAAAGTACATACTTGTAGAAGTACTCCGTACAATACTGTAAGTATAAGGATTAAAGGCGAAGAGTATTGTACGGTAAGTACATGTACTGTACGGAGTACGGCGTACGTAATGATACAGCACACCAATGCCTGGGTAATGAGGTATGAGTCCTCCTAGGAACAGTTACGTGTAATTACTACTTACTCCGT
The DNA here is from genome assembly GCF_001625195.1 of Drechmeria coniospora. Classification (NCBI taxonomy): domain Eukaryota; kingdom Fungi; phylum Ascomycota; class Sordariomycetes; order Hypocreales; family Ophiocordycipitaceae; genus Drechmeria; species Drechmeria coniospora. The sequence continues at coordinate 8,522,024 of NC_054389.1, read as the reverse complement.
ACGGAGTACAGCACACGTAAGTACTTAAGTAAATGTAAGTACTTGCAGGTGTACAGTACGTACTGTACATTTTCGGAGTGCGCTCTCTACGGAGCAACAGGGCATGTGCAAGTATCATAGTACCAGTTCGAAGTACTTGTGATTACTGCATATTACGGAGCAATACTCCGTACGACATACTGAAGTACATGTCTCCGCGGCGGAATATGGCCCAAGTCATCTGCAACGAGTAATAATAAAATTCACGTACTTAGTTGGGTCCCTGTAAGCAAGGACACTTCCACCCACACGGTGAGGATATGTACAAGAATTATTGTTCTTATCTCATACTTGTGCAAATGCCGCCCAGCATGAGGTGAGAAAGGGGCAAAGACTGGCTGGCTGGCTGATGGAAAGGTACTTATCTGCCAACTCGTCGCACAGCACATGCACAGGTATGCACGTACCAACAGAGTAGCACCTGTGGTGGCTACAAGAGATGTTGGTGCGCACGACACAGCTGCCGCTCTGTCCGATACTCGGCTTGTGCTTTGTACAAGTCGCGGTATTAGCACTCGCGGTAGTTTAAGGAAAGCACATTGCTGGCATCAGTGTGCATCTTGGCGTACTCATACCACATCCCTATTCCGCAGTTCCTTTCCGCAAACGTCACCTTCCGCCACCGCTTGTCCCGTGGCCTGCTACACCGTTGCTGGGTCTATATCCTTTGATGATCGGTCGGCAGGCAAAATGGACGATTCGTTTCTTGTCATGTTGCGTCAATCAATATCCAACATTGAAGGGCCACCGCAATGTGTTTACCGAGGTGGAAGGGGCGGGGAAAGGGGGGGGGGGGGAGAGGAGGAGCAGGAGGCATTCGTCGCTTTTTCGTTCCCAACTGCTACCCCCCCATATTGTGGTGCATGCGCCATGCAGCCGGCGTATGTTTCATTCCCATTTCGACTCGGAGCCAAGAGACAGAAGCAAGCAACGGCGAGCGTTAATACCTCATCCATCAACCAAAGAGAGCACATCTGCCACATAGAATCGACAATCGACCGCATGCGCAACACGCGAGGGCTGCGCCGCTGGCCGTGGCGATGATGACAACAACCAACCGCAAAGGGGCCATGTTCCAGGTCGCCTGCCCGCGGTAGCAGCGTACCGTTTGTGGGAGAGAGCGTAAACGTTTTGTGCGAGGTTGCGGGTGAGTTTCTTCGTAAAGCAACGAGCCCCTGTGCTTGTGATTCTCCAGACCTGGAAACGGGGCACGAGCCTTGCAAGGCCACCCATCCCGTCGGAGCGAGTGTCTCATTTCAAAGGCTGCCAATGGTTGCCTTGGCCGTTTCTTCGCAAGCAACCCTTCGTTTCGGCACACTGCATCCATTGTTCGGGCTGATCGGAGAATATTCTGCCCGTGTGCTTCCCGCGCTATCCGACGAGTCCGGGATGGCCTGGCAGATAGATACACAGGGTCATGGTACCATTCCACATCCTTGCCGTCCGTCCCCCAAGCCTCTTTTGAGCAAGAGTCGTCTGATCGGGCTTGGACGCATGAGGTAGTCGTCGCCTCGCCTGTCATGGGCGAGGTGGATCCCGGCGTACAACTCCCGCCGCGGAAGGCCGGAGCTCAGATCCGGAGTCTAGACCCCACGTGGTGAAGCTGTGGTTGCCACCCAAGATGCCTCGAGGGTCAGCTGCTAGCCGTGTGATAATAGTAATATGCTGCGGGTCATAGGGCCCTTGTCACAACCGCCCGTTGAGTCAGGCCAATGTCGGCCGGTAGTCATGATGGGAGAGAAAAAATCGCCACGAGGCGTTGCCCCTGTGTTCCATTCCATCCATGCCGAACAGAAGGTGTCCTGATTCCGAAGGACCCTGCTCGCTCAACGTCCGTCGGCGGCGGCCCGAGTCATGATCCCGCCGTTTTGCCCGTGACCATAGGTACCCTCCCTCTCCCTCCCTTGGGCTCTTTCCGCAGTGACGACGATTCGGCCTCGTTCGTCCCCGCAGTCGTGTCGACAGCCAAACAAATGTCCCTTTCTCGACGGGGCCGAGAACTCCTGCTCGGTGCCACAAAGGTGGCTAACGTGCCGCATGGAATGCAAACGCATTTATCAATGCAAATGCATTTATGAGACAAGGGCTGCCTTCTCAGCCTTGCCGTCAAAGGGCAACTCGTAATCGCTCTTCGTACATATCAGGTCATCCTCTGTGCTTCTGTTACGTCGTATTGATTCGTCACGTCGCTGTTTCCGGCCTTTGCCAAAAGTTCTTTTCGTTGGCGACACGGAGTCGATATTTGACACAGTCGGCGCAAACATTCTTCTCTCCACACATGCGTCCGTCGCCCAGGTTCCGGCGAAGATGAGCGCCGTCCTGGACTTCGTACACCATCCGGCAAAGAAATTTCATCCGGCTACCAGGAACGACATGTGGGGGGACCTTGGAGAGAATGACGATTCTGAGACAGCCCCGAGAGCTTGATTGGCTATAGAATTTTGTAGAAGGTGACGATGACGAAACCTATGTTGGTGTGTGCAGACGGCGCGTCTTGGGATGTTGAAGATGTCCTGACGTGCTGCCGGATACGTGTGCGGCGTGAGATGAGGTATGATTGGCTTGATGTTGGCTCCTGCTCTCCTTTCCGTCGTCCCTGTCGCCTTTTTTTCTCACTGGAATTCGAGCTTGTCTCCGGGAGCCGTTCGCTGTCCCTCTTGCGGCTGCTGCTCCTGCCTCTTTCTCATCCTGCATTCCGACCTGCCCACGCGCAATCCTGCAGGGGGGGGGGGGGGGGGGAGGGGGTAACCGGTCCGGAGCCGTGTGAAGCTTTCGTGAAATGGCTCCCAACACGAGGAAGCACGGAAAGCCAGTCGTATGTATAGTCATCTCCGGGTAGTTCACGTCTTGCACCGAACAAGTAATGCTTCTTGCCGTTTGACCATATCGTTCCTGCCGGTTGACCATATCGCTCCTGCCGTTAGGCCGTTGTGTTGGTCGCTCCTTCCCGTGGGACAAGTGCTCGCCCCTACCCGTAAACCGTTAGACCCGCCTAGCTCCTCAGAGTGAAAACCCCCGACCACCCTCGGCGGATGACGACTTTGCCTCACGACTTGGCGGCTCCCCAACGCCGCTCGTCCATCTGTATCGCCATCTCAAGCGCGCTTCAGTCTCGAATTATCAGCACACATCAATAAGTCTCAGCCATCGGGCATGAAAGGTTGACAAGGCCGAGGCTAGACGTCACCGCCGCCTTCTCGTGAACCCCATCCTCCCCCCCCCCTGGCTTCCCCCCCTCTGCTTGTCCAATGCAGGTTCAACGTCAGAAGCCGGAGAAGCGCGGTGTCTCAGATGGCATTCTATCATCACGCGTTACCGCACGACCGTGCCGTCGGCCGTCTCCACTCGATATCCTGTGATGCCCGATTGTGAGCAGTTGGCACCCACGTTCTGGGCCTATTTCTGTGCGGCAACTGCGCCAAGAATCATGGTGTCTCGTCCATCCGCATGCTGGGTGACTCGACCAACTGCGACATTCAAGACTCAGGCCCGGGCTTGGCGGTTACCGACATGCGTCAGGTGGGGGACTGCCATCGTCTGATTCGGCACCGACAGGATGCCCATGCAGGTTGACCCAGAACATCGGGCCCCGGATCGTCAGAACTCTGCCTGCCTGCAGCTCGCCACATCGGTATCGAACCACTCGCCGCTCGTTGCCTCTCGACTCTTCCTTGCCACCCATCTTGGTGTGTTGCAATCGACCAGCCACCCATCTCAGCTCCTTCCATTGGCCGCGGTGATTTTGTTGAAAACCAACCTGTCGAAGCCTCCGGCATCGCCGGGTAGAGCTGGATGTTGAATTATGCAGCTAAGGACACCACCTGGCGTGGAAATGGTTGCCAAAACGTCGAAGCTCGACACCCTCGCACCATGCTCCATTCCCCAGCATGGTTGCAATGGGCACGCAACTCGTTCCAAAGCCGGCATTCTTTCGGCCCTCTGCCTGTCTCGTCCGTCCGTCCATCCATCCATCCAACAGCAAGCCCGTCGCATGATGCGTCAGGCGGAGCCGACGAGATTTTAGCCCACCTCGGTACCTTTCTCTCGTGGAGTCGCCACGGAGTTAGTTTTACGGGGTGGTGGCAAGGCACGGCCTCGGTCTCAACCCCCGAGGACCCCCAGGTATACATTCAGGGGATGCCCCGGCTCCCCGGCCCAGATGGAGCGAAACGAAACGCACAACACCAAGCCCGAGCCCTCCTCGATCAACGTAGCCAGTGACAATGGCTTCGCTCACTCTCATCAACATTGACCAAAAGTCGAAATGGCTGAAGCAAGAACCTTCGTCAAGCCTGACGCCGTTGCTCGTCTTGGCATCTGGCGCCATGCTGCTCCTGTCAAGCATCGCCCAGGTGTGGAATCGCATCGTCGACTTTCTTAGGGACTTTGGGAGGCCTGTAATTCAGAACGTGCCGCAAGTCCCAGGCTATCCAATTCTTGGCGTGCTCCCCCAAATGTGCAACGAAGGGCTCTACTCGGCCACGATGCGCGAGATGTTCGACGCCGCCAAGGACAGCGGCATCTCCTGCTCCTCTGTGGGAACGGTCCCAATTGTCCTCCTCCGCGACCCTGGCGTGATACGCCAAGTGCTCGTTCAGAACTCGGACAGCATCACTCGATTCGCGCCCGACGGCACCGGCCCCTTCGGCATCATGCAAAGGATCACGGGAGACATTGCCGCCTCGGCCAACGGACAAGACTGGCACCGCTGGCGGAAGGGGTTCCTCAAGGACTTTTCCAACTCTACGGCCCTCCGCAAATCGTACGGCGACATACTCCGCATTGCCAAACACCACGTCGAGAAGATGAAGACGGAAAAGTCCGGTACCGATCTTCTCGACGCCATGCAGGCGTACGCCCTCGACAGCGTATGGTCCGTGACTCTGGGGGCCGACAACATCTCCCAGTCGGCCGACGAAATCCTGTCGGTCATGTCCCGGTACGGAGATATCGTCGGCAGCCCCTCGCATCTTTGGCGCCACCACATTCGAAACTTTGTCTCAGGAAAGGCCTATCGGGAACCAGACTACATCGAGAAAAGCGTCGGAGACCAGATCAACGGTGTCTTGGACAAGCTGCTCGGCAGTCACATCGAAAACGTCAACCCCGAGGAGCACCCCGGAGAGGACCTCAAGCACAATTTTCTGCGCAGAACATCGAAGGAATCCGGCGGCTCGCTCCAATCCCCCATCACCGAGGATGTGCTGTCCCAGGCTCGACAGGTCTTCTCCCTGGGTCACGAGGCTCCCACCCTGGTTCTGTCATGGGCCATCTACGAGCTTGGTCGCCACCCAGAGGTCATTGAAAAGCTGAGGCGCGAGATTCAGGACAGCAAGGGCGATGATGGCGACCTTGACTTCGAGACTCTCCGGGGGCTGCCATATCTCGATTCCGTGTGCCTGGAGCTTCTTCGCCTCCACTCGCCCATTTCGGCCACGTCTCGCATGGTAACGAAGCCGATCGTGCTGGAAACCAAAGATAAGAACACGGTTGTCCTGCCCCCGGGCACCCACCTATTTGCTTCCGTTCACCTGCTGCACCACGACAAGCTGGTATGGGGCGAGAACGCGGACGAGTTCGTGCCAGAGAGGTGGACCGGCCTGAAGCCGAGCATCCTCGAGAGCCGTTGCGAATATCTTCCCTTCCTGGCCGGCCCGAGAGGCTGCCCGAGTGCGAGCTTTGTCTCGGTCCAGATGAAGACGATGCTTTCCGTCCTTCTTTCCCAGGTTGACGTCGAGCTCACGGATTCTACCGGGGTGGAAAAGTGTATCGGCGGTGTCGTTCGACCCTCCAAGCCTCTCCCGTACCAGATTCACGAAATTTGTGTCTAACGCAAGCATTGCCTTCTTTTCTACCCTGCAAGCCTCTCCGGTACGAGATTCACGAAGTTTATGTTCAACGCAAGCATTGCCCGCAAGCATTGCCTTATTTTTTGTTTGCTTCCTATCATTATATGCTTGACGTTTCGGGGCGACCGTGATGCAATTCGGCAGCAACACCTTGGGTCATTCAAGCGAGTTCGCGCCCTTTCTGTGCCATTCACCGTCCCCCACCCCTCAATCTTTTGATGTTTTGAAAAGCGCCTGGCTATAGCGATGAAACTACAGCAAACCTAGCAGTCAGTACATGGAAAACTTGATGATGATGTAGCACGAGTCATGTTGTTCATTTCGGGTGGCTAAGTTTATACAAGAAATTTGTTCCCAAAGAAAACATATCATTATCTAAAAAAAAATTTAAAAGAAAGAAAACGAAAAAATATTGTTTGAAACTTGGCACCGTATCGTGTAGTGCCCCTGACGACTCTCCAGTTTCAGATGAATTAGATCAAGAATTACCTCAAGTCATGGGCTGAACAGGCTCGGGAACGGTGGGTGCTCGGTCAAGGTGCCGAAAAGCCTTTGTCTCCGCGTGCTGTCGCTGCCAGGGCATCCAATTCCGTGCAGGTGCTCATGTGAGCCTGTGATTTGATGAAAGACATACGGTCGTCGGCCATGTAGGGATACCTCGCATCCGGGTTCTTCCGGAAGACGGTGATGACGGTGACGATGATGATGATGAGGAGCAGGATGAGCGAAAAGACGGCGTTGAGGATGAAGAAGACGATGCTGATGACGCCGATGACGAGCCCCGGCGCTCCGATGACGTTGCAGAAAACGAGGAGGAAAATACTGTTGAGGAAGCTGACGGCGCAGATGGAGATGTTGAACGTGTTGGTCGTCTTGTCCATCCAGGGTCTGAGAACAGAGGCGGCGATCAGGGCGGCGGCGTCGAGGATGATGAAGCCGACGGCTTGGACGACGCCATTGTGCTGCGACAGGGCGACGAACATGGCCTTGACCAAAGTGTAGGCCAGCAGAGGGGCGATGAAGTAGTGGGCTGATGCCCGGAATTGAATGTACAGGAAGCCCAGATGGTTGAGGAGACGGGGATTCGAGTAGAGGATGTAGGCCGGGGAGCCGTGCATCTTCTTGGAGCGACGGGCGACTCGGATGATCTTGACGGCGCCAATGGCCAGGCTGAGGGTGACGCCAAGGAGGAAGAAGACGGCCAAGACGACCTCGGCGGGGGAATCCTTCTGGGTAAACTCCCAGAGACACATGATGGAGACGAGGGGGAAACCGATGAGGCAGACTCGGTAGAGGATGCCCTTTAGAATGATGGACCAGTCGCCCCGGAAGGCGAGGAACCGGTCGTTCTTGAGCAAGTTCTTCTTGGCCGCAAGCTCGCAGGCGGCCTTGAAGCCGGCAACGGCGATGATGACGAGGAGGCTGAAGATGACGAAAAACATGAGGCTCGTCATGAAGAGGTTGGTCGTCTCGATGCGGGCGCGAAAGGCGACGCGCTGGATGCCCATGACGACGTAGCTTCCGGAGCCCGTCTTCATGTTGGCGCGCTTGAAGAGCGGGCTCAGCGATCGCGACAAGATCTCGCTTCTCTTCTGCACCTGGACGGAGACGGTGGTCAGGGAGTTGAGGAGCGAGGCCGGCTCGCCGCCGGTGGCGCGCAGGTACCAGGTGAGGATGTCCTGCATGAAGGCGACGCGGATGATGCCCATGGACCACTGGAAGTTTTGGGTCCAGGACTGGATGACGGGAGGGAGGTGGACGCTCGTGAGGCCGACGATTGCCTGCGACTGGAAGTAGCCGAAGAGGGAGAGGGAGTTGGCGGCCAGGTGGGAGGCGGTGTTGGGATGGCCGAGGGCGTTGAAGACGGCCGAGGACATGAGCGCGAGGGCGGCGAGAATGGCCGTAGCCCACTTGACGCCGTTCATGTCGACCGTCTTGCCGTTGGAGATGTTGGCCTCGAGGCAGGCCACCGTCTCGCCCGTGCTCGTGAGGTTGACGAAGACCTTGACCTTGGCATCGAGGTCGGGGATGCCGTAGGCGACGGCGGGGAGCCTCGAGGCCGTATCCCCGCCGAGGGGGATGTTGAAGGGATAGTTGAACTTGCCGGGAACCATGGGGCAGAGGTTTGTGTTCGCCATGGTGCACGGGTCGATGGGCTTGCGCAGGATCTCATAGCCGTAGGCGGTGACGGTGGCGTCGAAGGTGACCTTGCCCTGGATGGTGGAGGATGCGACAATGTTGATCTCGATGGAGCCGTTTCCGGGCGTGAAGACGACGTTGAACAGACTGGCTCGGAAGCTGGACTCTTCGTAGCCGGGGCAGGTGTTGAGGGAGGACGACTTGAGCATCCTGCCGTCGGCGGCTGCGGGCGAAACGAGGGCCGCCATCAGGCCGACGAGGGTGGTGATGCCGACGGGCATCGAGGCGGGAAGCCACATGCTGCTCGGGCGGGCTCGCGGACTCTTCGGGGGGCACTACTCGATCGTAGGCGAGGCACTCGGACTCGACGCTATGTCGTCGCCGCGACAGGCCTCGTGATGGAGGTTGGAGTGGGCGTCGAGGAGAAAGCTTTTCGTCGGACCAGGCGTCGAGGAGAAAGCTTTTCGTCGGACAAGGTGTCGAGGAGAAAGCTTTTCGTCGAACCAGGCGTCGAACCAGGCGTCGAGGAGAAAGCTTTTCGTCGGACCAGCCGAGCGAGGGTGGTGAAGGAAGCGGCGCGGCAGTCGAGGCCTGCGAGGCACTAGTGCTGGCCTCGGGTGGGAAAAGAAAGGCCTGGAAGGCTAGTCGAGCGGGTGGTTTGAAAAGAGTGACGACGGACGAAGGAGGTGGCGATGCAGAAGGATACGGGGAGGTGGCAGGGGAGCTGGCGGGGAGGCGGAGGAGCAGCAGTGTTGTACAAGTACTGCAAGTGTAAGTAAGTAAGCAGAATGGTGGTGTTGGTGGCGGTACAAAGAATACGAGCACGGTAGGCAGGTAATTACGGAGTAGCGATATTATTATTTCCGACCTATATTCGTGCCCAGGTACGACATGTGCCAAGGCTGCGTGCGTGCCATGCTAGGCCTCAGGCGTGGGAGGCCCTTGGATGCGCCGAGTCCGGGGCGTGCGTGCAAGTCGTTAGTTGCAGACAAAACCGTTGCACCCAACGACGGATGCTCCAGATGGACAGGTACCTGCACTCGGACTGCAAGCAAGTACATGGACACCTGCTGTGCGTGGACAGGTACGAGCATCACGAGAAGATGAGAGTAGACCACTACCATCCGGACCAACAAGCCTTGGCTGCACCAACATGTGGTACCAGCAAATAGCAACACCGCGCAGCCAAATGAATGGCAATTCCGAACGACCGAAGGTCATGAGAAGAGGACGAGCTAAAAGAGCATGGAGCATGAAAGAAATTCTCGATTTGCTAGAGCGAGGGCGACTAGAATGAAAGCGCGTGCTTCATTCGAGTCAGTCATGCGTTGTGTGTGTACCGGCGACCGGCGACCGTTGCTAAAATCTGCAAGCAATGAAGTCAAGTACCTCTTTGCTGTACTACTTATGCGAGTGCAGTAATACTCCGTAGGTACTTTTACATGTACTTTAGTACACCTACATGTACTGTACTGTGCTTAAGTGCTTGAGGTATTTACAAGTACTTTGTATTAGTACAGTACGTACTCCGTACAGTACATGTGCTAATACTCCGTAGTGCTGGTGGTACCTGGCCGACCTGACTTGGACCCACTCATGCATGTACGGTTGTCCCAGGTACCTAGGTACCTGTACTTTGTTGCCGCGAGCTTATGCTCAGGATGAGGATGTACCAGTACATGTGCATATTCAGGCATGGGGACATGTCGAGTAAGTACTTACGCCTTGTTGTACGGAGTACAGTTGCTCAACACATGTAAGTACTGTACTTAAGTACTGAACGAGTATTATTTGTAGTACAAGGAATACTTATTGTGTGGCCAAGGAGATGGACTGGAGGGAGTACATGTACGGAGTACGGAGCTTTAACAATACATGTACTTACTCCGTACTTGTCGGTGCACACTAACTCCAAACTGTACGACAGCCAACTGCTACAGACAACTTGGACAGCACTGTTCTGTACAACTAGTTACCTGTACTTTGACACACAGAGTCCTTCCAGCAGACTTGGAATTACATGTGCTGTACGGAGTACGGAGGACGGAGCACTTGTTTATCTCGTGCCTGAATGGTGGGGCCACCAACGGTAGCCAACCAACGCGAATGGTCTCACCCTTCGTAGGTTAGCGCCGTGGATAGCCGCACGCGAAACGGAGCATACGTCGAATTTACGTGCGCGCCAAACAAATAAACTCTGGCCGCGGCGCCATGACCAAAACACTGGCGCAAGAGCTTCGGGCGACAGCAGCATTCCGTTGGCTCGGCAGTCGTCATGGGGCTGGCGTGCTGGCGGGAGTGGCCGATGCGTGCTCTCGTTGCGGCCCCGACACGCTCCGCGCGCGATGGCACTTGCAGAGGTGGTGCCAGAGCGAAGACTCTTGCTGGGCTGTGAGTCAGGACGTACGGGCGAGCGCGAAGACGAGTACTCAGAGTATTGGTGACAAAACCATGGATGGCGTTCATGAACGTGTCAAACTGCGGCCGCGAGTCACCTGCTGTTCATCCCTCTGACAGGCGTGAGGATGTCTGACCATGATGGCAATGCAATGTGTGCCGTCTAACGAGAATAACGCTTGCGTGACTGTAGGTGCCATTGGCGAAGCTACAAGTATCCATACCCCGCAAGTACGGTAATACTTGCTTAGAATAGTAACCATGGGAGTGAGACTCTTTTGTTTCATGACGCCATAGTTAGGCCAAAGAGGCGCTGCTACAGTACTGCTTTCTACAGTACTCCGTATAGTAAGTACAGGCAGTACATGCAGTATCTACGGAGTACTAGGTACCCTGTAAGTACTCCCTGCAGTCCATCTTCTTGGCCATACGATAAGTACCCAGGTACTTGTACTACAAATAATACTCGTACAGTACGGAGTACACCCCATATCTACTGCGTCCAGTATAGGATGAAGCAGTTCCCATCATCCACTGTTGCAAGTACAGTACATGCACAGCGGTGATTACTTGCAGTGCCGACTTGGCACCGTGCAAAGCGGCCCTCCCCTTGTCGCCCACGCCTTGGAAAGGAGTCATTGTAAGAAGAGAAGAGACCAAGCCGGACAGGGAACGATCGATACAATGACCGAGGGAATGAAAGGAACGAGCAGCTGGTCATTCGCATACAGGTACGGAGTACTTGTACTGTAGTTGTAAGTACTTACTAGTGTGAGAGGCCAATGGAAAATCGGGTGGGGTGTCTCCAGCTCGCTGCCATTACAATGGCGAAGGGCAGAGGGGCAGTACGGGGTACGGAGTACAGTAGTATTACTACCTGGTACGTACAGTTGTATACGCTAGTACAAGTTCAGGTACAGTACGTCTCGCGCACTTGCAAGCCTCGAATTATTCACTCAAGTACGGAGGGAGTACTGTACTGTACTCCGTACTTACTAGGTACATACAACGTACAACTACAGTACAGTACAGTACTTACCGTATGCATGTTCTACCGTTTTTGAAAGGCCCTGCACTCCGTTCAATCAGTCCAAAGGTAACAAAAAATCACATTGAGAGGGGGAAAAAAAAGGAAAAAATGAGGCGTCTTGTTCGCACATGGCAAACAAGGCTTGTAACGTATGGATGCACCCGGGATCGAACCGGGGACCTTTCGCAGGTGGGTGAGCCGAAGGACGGTATCATGCAAAGCGAAAATCATACCACTAGACCATACACCCGATTGTTGATAAGGACATCTTCTGATAACATTTATCAAAGGTATTTTCAATTCTTGTCGTGATGATTTAAAGATGAATGATTCTTGACGCCATATGTGAATCATTGATTAGCTTCTCGTCAAATCTTGGCCTAGGATTGGGATTAACGCTGTTCCCTGCCGAATCACAATGACTCAACCGATGGAGTCGTCATCATATCACGCAGCCTACCGCACCTGATACCCAGTTCGTGGGTGTCTACTCCGTAGACAAACACGCATCGCGCCCCCACCCCATGCCCCCTTGTGGCCGGTGTCGAGCAGTCCTTCCTTACAGGTGCCATAGCGCTGCCCAAGTACCTACCTACCTACAAGTACGGCGCAGACCTGAACCCATTGTCGAGGCCCGAGCTCGAGGTGCCCCTCGTCGTCGTCAACTCCAACAACCTGCGGCTCGCATACTTGCTGCTCCTGCACGGCAGCGGCGCGAACAAGTCGACGGCGGAGGGCAACACACGCTGCTCGTCGGCTGCATCCATACGAAACCCCCCAGGAAGCTCGTGGACCCGACGCTCGACGGCAGCGCCGATGCGAACGAAAAGTACCGCAAGGGCAGGACGGCAATTTTCGAGGCATGCACAGCAGCCCGCCTCGAGATGATCAACAGTCTCCTCTACGACGACGCAAACCCAAGCAGGCCGGGTCCCAAGCTCACGCTCCCGCTGTCGACGTACTCGCCAGCCATGCCCTAGTCGCTGCTCGATCACGGCACCCACTTCAAGAAGGCGACAGGCGTCATGGATCTTGCGAGGAGTGTCGAAACTATTGAGTCGATCTGCATCCTCTTCAAGGCCGGCGTCGACCCAAACGCAAACAAGGATAGCGTCTCTGCGCCGCCCTGCTTGTCGATCCGCGACAATGGCAGCGACATCGTCCAGCAGCTACGGTGCTGAGCAACGACGCTGACCCCAAGTGCCTGACGCATTATGGATACTACTTATTATTGCCAGGTTCCCTTCCTGCTGCGGAGTACTTATTAAGTACATGCAAGTACAGTACGTGTACCTGTGCAGTACCGCTGGTACGGCGTACGGAAACTTGGTACGAGTGGTTGCAAGTACTGTAAGCAAGCAAGTACTTGCAAGTACTCGGGCAGGCGGGCGCCAAGCTTACGATGTTACCTAAGGGCATCCACGAGACGGCTGCAACGTCCAATGACGCTGAGCCGCTGCGCTGGCTGATCGACCGCTGCCTCCTCGACCCGGACGACCAGCACGGCACAGGCTGCACCCTCCCTGCTGACGGCCGCTATCCGCAATAACCGGGTCGAGTTCGTCGAGCTGCTGCTCACGGCCGCGGGGGCGAACCCTAACGTCGGCGGCCAGCACTGGCCTGTTGCGTGGCGGTGCGCAATCCCGACGGCGCCAGACCCCCCCTTCGCGTCCAAGCTTCCAAGCTTGCAGCCGCTGCACAGCAGGTGACGCTCACGATTTGGCCGTCCTCGAGATCTACAGTACCTCTGTTCCTCGTGCCGTACGCTACTGGGCCCTTTGCCTATTTTTCGACTACGAAGATGTTGAATCGACCTTGGAACCACTCCCATTCCCCGTCTTGGAGTGAGCAACCCGCGCCTCTCCCTTGCCGCTGCTCCTCCAGCTGCTCCTCCTCCAGCTGCTGCTCCTCTTGCTGCTGCTCCGCTCTCACGGCGACGGCCTTCATCGAGACGCAGGGAATCGACAGCCGGACCCTCGCTCACTGTCAGCATCGCCATCGCAGATGAGCAACCGGCGTCCGAGTCGTCCATCATCATGACCGTCTCCCTCTCCGAGACTGCTCGCGAACGGGAGACTTTCCGCTACGGCTCTTGCCTCATTCAGGACACCATTCCCAACCCGACCGATGGTCCTCTACCGGCCTCGGCCCTGCGCTCGTCGTCCGATTCCGCTCTCACCGCCTTCGCCCAGCTCGCTGTCCTTCGACTGCGTGCATCGCGCGCCCTCGTCTCTCTTTTCGACAGCAATCTCCAGTATGTCGTCGCCGAAGCGACGCCCGGCCTGTCCCTCGAACCCGCCGTCTGTGCCGGGCAGTGCCCTCTTTGGCTGTCGGGCACCGCCATCCCGAGGACGTTTGGAACGTGCGAGCATGTCCTGACGGCGACGCCGCAACGCGGACAGGACGGCCGCGACGGCCTATTGCCGCTGTCGGTCGTTTGCGACCTCGCTGCCGACCGACGCTTTGCCGACCGCCCCTTCATCAAGCACGACTGGCCTCGCTGTCGCTTTTACGCCGGCGTGCCCATTCGAACCCGCCACGGCGTCAACATTGGCGTGCTCTCCGTCTTTGACCAGGAGCCACGCGCCGCTTTCTCTCCCGACGACGGCCGCTTCATGCGCGAGCTCTCCAGCACCATCATGCAACATCTCGAAGGCAGGCGGGTTGGGAAGTCGCACAGCCGCACGGAGCGCATGGTTCGCGGCATCGGCGACTTCGTCGACGGGTCCACGACCCTGACAAGGAACAGGCTCGACCACGCCCATGCGAGGGAGAATGCGCAGCCGGCCGCGCCTTCGCCGCCCGAGTCCGTGAACGCGCCAGCCTCGCGAGCGACCAAGCCATCCGTTCGACCGCCAACCCCTGATTCCTCGGATGACTCTTCCGACGCGCGCCCGGACGACCACGTGGCGACGGAAATGAGAGGCATCTTCACCAAGGCAGCAAACGCCATGCGCGACTCCGTCCAGGTCGATGGCGTCATCTTCCTCGACGCAACCATCACCACTTTTGGTGGCAAGACGACCGACGCGAGCAACGCGAGCAGCTCGTCCTCCGCCAGCAGCGACGACACCGCCGCGCAAATCCCTTCTGCCGGCAACCATGACGGAACCCCCGAGCCCTACGCCCCCGTCCTCGGCTTCTCCGGCCCATCCCTTCCCACCGTTCAAGGCGATCCGGCGTCCAACGCGCCGCCGAAGCTGCCGGAAAGCTTCCTACGGAAGCTGCTCCGCCGCTATCCCAAGGGCAACATCTTCAACTTCAACGACAGTGGCGCCGTCCAGTCCAGCGACTTGTCGAGCGAAGAAGCTTCGGCCGATCATGCCGCCTCGGCACACCACCGCACCGATCCCCTTCGCGCAAAGCTCGTCGGGAGACAGACGCGCATGAAGCAGGGCGAGCAGGCCATGCTCATGCAGCTGCTGCCGGAAGCTCGCTGCATCGCCTTTGCGCCCGTCTGGGACCCCCAGGCGATGCGCTGGTCCGCCGCTGCCTTTGCGTACACGAAAGCCAACACGCGCGTCTTCAGCAGCAAGGGCGAGCTGAGCTACCTCGTCGCCTTCGGTGCCGTCGTCATGTCCGAGGTCTCCCGGCTCAAGTCCATGCTTGCCGACAAGTCCAAGATGGATATGCTCAGCTCTCTCTCGCACGAGTTGCGCTCACCCCTGCACGGCGTCGTCCTCGGCGTCGAGATGCTGCACGACTCGGCCCTCGACGGCTTCCAACGAGACGTCCTGAACACGGTCGAGACGTGTGGCCGCACCCTGCTGGACACGGTCGACCATCTCCTTCACTGGACCAAGATCAACAACTTCATGGTCAAACCCGAGCCGAGACATGGCCGCAGCCCCCTCCACGACGGCGAGCGCGGCCTTCGAGCGGAACGGATGGCCTCCAAGACGATCGAGGCAGGCATGATGAGCATCGCCTCCGTCGTCGCCGTCGACGCCCTGGCCGAGGAGGTCGTCGAGAGCGTCTTCGCCGGACACACCTATCAGAGGCTCATCGTCGCCCACGTCGCCAATGCGCTGCCCGGCCAGGGCGACCGAGCTTCCCTGCGCCGCCTCGACCGCATACACGTGGCCATGGATAGCCCCGAGGCGGACCTGCAACCGTTGCGAAGTGCATCTGCATCCGGCGATGTTGTCGTTAGCCTAGACGTCGAACCCGACTCGGACTGGCGATTCTACACCCAGGCGGGCGCCTTGCGTCGCATCATCATGAATCTCCTGGGAAATTCGCTCAAATATACGACCAAAGGCTTCATCGGCGTGAGCCTTCGCCAGCGCCCGAGTCCATCGAATTCTGGCCGCACGCGGGCCCGTCGCGACCGCAAGGTCATCGTCATCACCGTTTCCGACTCGGGCATCGGCATCGGCGAGGACTACCTCAGGAACCATCTCTTCGCCCCTTTTTCGCAGGAGAACAGGCTTAGCCCCGGTGTCGGCCTTGGCTTGAGCCTCGTCAAAAAGATCGTCTCGACACTGGGTGGACGAATCAAGGTGCAGAGCAGCGTGAATGTCGGCACCACCATCACCGTCGACCTACCCCTGGAAGTGCCATCTGCAAGCCCGCGAGCCGCTTCGCTCCCAGTGGACCGAGGCGAAGCGTTCCCAGACAGTTTTGAGAAGCATGTCAGGCTCCTCCGGGGCCTTCGCATCCGCCTCGTCGGCTTCTCCCAGGACAGGCCGGTGGTGAGACAGGGAGCCGGAACCGCTAGCTTCGGCAACCACATCAGCAGCGAAAAGGCGGCATTGTCGGCCATCTGTCAAGGCTGGCTCCACATGAAGGTATTGGACGACGTCGAGGACGCAGCGGTGACACCGGATCTGGTGATTTGCAGCGATACCCATCTACAACTCGTCTCGCGGAAGGGGACGGATACGCCGGCGCCAGGGCCCATTGTCGTCATATGTCACAACGTAGCCGTTGCGCGGGGCATGGAATCGAAACACAGGGATTCGAACGGACTGCATCCCTCGACTTCTGTCGAGTTCAGCGCCCAGCCGTATGACAGACCTCCTCCTAACACTTGCTCTCGAAGAAAGCTCGAAGAAAACTAACGCCGTTCGCAGAATTGGCCCCCGAAAGCTCGCCAGGGTGTTGACATTCAGCCTCGAGAGACGGAGAGGAATGGCCAACCCGAGCGTACCTGCGGACCTCACACCGCCGGAGGGGTTGAACGTTGACTTGCTGTCGTCCACGCAACTGCAGAGTAGCGACGACGGTCCGGGGGCCGCCCAACGACCAGCAGGCTTGACATCCGCCAACAGCATAGCCTATCCTATCAATCGCGGCGCCCTTGATGGTTCTCTGCCGGATTGGTTCCTTCTCGTTGACGACAATCCGATCAACCTCCGGATCTTGTCATCGTGCATGAAGAAGTTGGGGCAATCGCACGACGTGGCCAGCGATGGCAAGGAAGCAGTCGACGCCTTTCGAAAGAAAACTGGTGCTTATAAGTGCATCTTCATGGACATTTCGATGCCCGTCATGAACGGCTTCGAGGCGACTTGCCTCATTCGACAGCACGAGAAGGAGACGCAGCTCCCGGCGTGCGCCATCTTTGCCCTTACAGGATTGGCTTCGGCAAGCGCGCAGAAGGAAGCATTCGCTTGCGGCATAGACTTATTCCTGACCAAGCCAGTGAAGCTCAAGGAGCTGAGTCAGATTTTGAGCAGCAAAGGCTTGATCTAGATGAAGCATGACATCAAATCCTTTCGGCGTATGCATGCATGATGATAGGTGGTGGGTCATGAACCGTGGATGAGAACGGTACACGATGAGGCCTGCAGTTCGAGGTACAGTCCATGCAGCGTCGGGTTCCTCGGCAGAACGGACAGCTTTGACTCAGTTGACTCGTATCCGGGGACAAGGTCTATTTAGAGTTTTCACAGCTACAGTAGATTTTGCCGTCCGTGTTGTTGGCCCTCTTGAATGCAAGCCAGCTAGCAATTTACATACCTGCTATTGGCAAACCTAGCTAGAAACTCGCCGAGCTCACCACGCAAGCGGCCCCGGTGAGGCTTCGCGGCCTGAAACGGCACGCACCCCGTCACGGGCGAGAAAACCCGCCGAGCCAAACACTGCGAAACTGGTCATCTCATCGAAAAAGATGATATGATCCCTCCATCTTGTGCAGAACTTGGTCTTGGTTTGTGTGGATACTTATCAGTGCACCCGAGGATACAATTCATATCACTATCCCATTCCAAGATTTAGGTTCTTGACATGTAGATGATATCCTGAATACCAGACTTCTCATTGCCACCCCTTTTGTATCATTCCTATTTCTTGTCCTCCTCATCATACTTTTCCGTAGCTTTCCTCTCCTCTTGCCAACACATTTACAACTCTACAAGTTCGTACGTCTTCGACATTTTGGCCGCCTATGCCAGATGCACCAGCCATGAAGTCTCACGTCACCAACTTCCTCTTCTTCGGAGATCAAACCGTTGAAAAGCTACCAGCGATTAGGCAGCTGGTGAGGCTCGCACCGTCCTCGCGTTTGGTTCAAAGGTTTCTCCGGCAGGCGTGTGATGCAGTCCAGGTCGAGGTCGGCCAATTACCTACACACGCAGACCAACGGAGCAACATTGGCAACTTTGATAGCATCCTTCGACTTGCCGAGGACAATGACCAGCGTGGGGCGCCCAGCGAGATTGTTGCCACCGTATTGATGAATATTGCGCGGATAGGAGAACTCATCTTGTAACATGATCCCATCAAGCCCATCACGACCCCGAGACGACTAACTGGAAACTCAACTAGATATGCAGAAGATGATCCCAGCATTCTCTCCCGCAAAGGCAACCGCAGCTGCATTCTCGGCTTCTGCACGGGAGAGCTGCCCGCTGCCATCGCCGCCGTCGCACAGGATACCACAGAGCTCGTCGATTTGGGAGTTGAGGCAACACGCATCATCTTCCGCATGGCGAGGGAACTCAACCACCGATCCTTGATGGTTGACCGAACGAACGGCCCCTGGGCAAGAACATTGCTCAACATTTCGGCCGACCGTGTCGGAGCCATCCTAAAAGAGTTTCACGAGAGTCAGGTCAGTCGATGATTGAGGAGGGCACGGCGATGCATCAATATGTCAAAAGTTGTTTACTAACCTTGATTCTTCTCACAGGCCATTCCTAGAGCACGCCAAGTTTGCATCGGCTTCGTCTCAGAAGGCTGGTTGACGCTCTTCGGCCCTCCAACAACTCTTGAACGACTTTTTGACTGGTCCGTTGAGTTGGAGGACGCCCCTCACATCGATACTGACGCTCGTGGAGGCGTGCACATGGAGACGCTGCCCGAGGTTGACGTTGGTCGCATCCTTGGTTCGTCGTCATGGCTGGAGCGCTCTCTTGATCCTGCCACGACTATTATATCCCCCTATACGTGCCAACCGCGGCAGCATCGAAAGTTGCGCGCTCTTCTCGAGGAGATCATTCTCGATGTTGGACAGCGAACGTTATACCTTGCGGCTGCAATGAACGCAGCTTTGGAATTGACGAAAACCGAAAAATTGCGCGTCGTGATGCCCGGGTACACAAGTCACGACGTCTACTTGAAGAAGCTGCTTCAGAAACGGGGCGTTGAGTACACTGTTGCGTCACACAGCGACCGGCCAGCCTTGACTACTGGACGAGAAGGATCAGGTCTTGTCGCTGTCGTCGGTATGTCTGGTCGCTTCCCCGGTAGTGGGAACATCAATGAATTCTGGGAGGGTCTTTTGCAGGGCAAGAGATATGTTCAAGAGGTCAGACGGTGCTCGCGCCATATCGCTACCATTCATCTCTGCGGAGACCCAAGGCTGACTCGTCACTGGCAGATCCCTCCATCTCGGTTCAACCTCGATGAATGGTATGACACGACGGGAAAGGAAAAGAATTCCACCATGGCACGTACAGGTGCCTTCCTCGATCAACCTGGCCTCTTCGACAACCGGCTCTTCAACATGTCGCCTCGGGAAGCGATGCAGACAGACGTCCAACATCGGCTGCTCCTAACGACGAGCTACGAAGCCCTCGAAATGGCGGGCTACTATCCTGACGGCACGCCTTCGACCAACAGAGAGCGGATAGCCTCTTTCTTTGGCCAGACGTCGGATGACTGGAGAGAAGTGGTGGTGCACCAAGGGGTGGACATCTACTTCGCCACCGGGAGCTGCCGCGCCTTTGGACCAGGTCGGCTGCACCATCACTTTAAATGGGGAGGGCCATCGTACAGCGTCGACTCGGCCTGTGCGTCGAGTGTCGCGGCCGTCGGTCTGGCGTGCTCTGCACTCCTCGGTCGGGAATGCGACATGGCTCTCGCGGGCGGAGGATCGCTATTGCTTTCACCATCGCCCTTCTCTGGTCTCAGTCGCGGTGGCTTTCTGTCCACGCACGGGGGTTGCCAAACGTTCCAGGACGATGCTGATGGATACGTCCGTGGCGAAGGCATTGGCGTCGTCGTACTCAAGAGACTGGAAGATGCTCTCGAGGATCAGGACAACATCCTCGGCATTGTCCGCGGCTCGGGACGAAATTACAGCAGCGATGCGTCCTCCATGATGCATCCGTCAGCAGCTTCTCAGCAGAAATTGTATCGCAGCGTTTTGGAGCAGAGCGGCGTCGAGGCCAACAGCATCTCGTACGTGGAGATGCATGGCACGGGCACGCAGGCTGGAGACTTTATGGAGATGTCATCTGTTCTTTCCATCTTTGCCGAGAAGCGAGCTTCGGATAACCCGCTGATTGTTGGAGCTCTCAAAGCGAGCATTGGCCACGGAGAAGCTGTAAGTATGACTGGCACGTCATCAGTTGTATCCGTGATCTGTCCGTGCTGACACTGGATCTATTCAGGCGGCTGGTGTTTGCGGTCTCATCAAAACCCTAATGATGCTTCAGTCTCGACAGGTTCCTCCCCAGCCCTCCCTTCCTGGGCCCATCAACCATCGATTTCCAGATTTGGCAAGCAAAAATGTATATATTGCCAGCCGAGATATGTCCCTGAAGGCTAGCCCGTCAGCGAAGGGAACTATTCGCGTGTTTCTCAACAGCTTTGATGCTTCGGTACGCTTCCACCCTCGTCCGAGTAGCACCGTGAAATACTTCCGAATGATCATGTACGATGCTTACCCGAGGTTTTTAAACGATAACAGGGTGGAAATTCGTGCTTGCTATTGGAAGAAGCACCTCCACGAGTGGAAAAGCCGGCAGATCCCAGGAGTCATCATGTCGTCACCCTCTCGGGCCGGTCCCAGAAGTCTCTCCTCGGTGCCATGGAGAGATATTTGGCCCATCTGCGCGAGAACCCGGGGATTCAGCTTGCCGATCTGGCCTTTTCCACGAGCGCTCGACGGATACACGGACTGCTTCGATATGCCATCACCGCATCGTCGGTTGAGCAGGTCATACATTGTCTCGAGGCCGATCTTGCTGAAAAAAAGACACCACGCCAGCCGCCGGTGACATCAACAGTTATCTTTGTATTCACGGGACAAGGGTCGCATTATCCAAGTATGGGCTCGCACTTGTGGGAGACGTCTGCCACCTTTCGCGCCAAGCTGCATGACTTCCAGGCGGTGGCTACTGCGCAAGGCCTCCCTTATTTCCTGGATCTCATCTCACGCAGCACGACGGCGGAACCGCGATCAGATCCCGATACGGTGCAGATCCAGTTGGCGATTTTGAGCCTAGAACTGGCATTGGCTGCGCTCTGGCGCTCATGGGGCATAGAACCCTCCCTCGTGCTTGGTCACAGCCTGGGCGAGTATGCCGCTTTGTGTGTAGCAGGAGTGCTCACCGTTGGCGATGCGCTATATCTGGTCGGCACAAGAGCGCGCATCATGGCCGGAACTCTGACGGTCGATGAATACGGCATGCTCGCGGTGAACATGGGTTGCGACGACGTAAGGAGCCTCCTCGCCACTGGTCAACACACCTCCTGCGCTGTGGCGTGCATCAATGCTTCCAAGATGACGGTGGTGAGTGGACCACAGTCGAAGCTGGAGAAGTTGCAAATGCAGCTCAAATCGGATGGCATTCGATGCACCCCTCTTTCGGTTCCCTACGGCTTTCACTCGCCACAGCTGGATCCCATTCTGGCCCAGTTTGAAGAGGCCTGCCATGGGGTCGTTTTTTCCACTCCTCAAGTGCCGATCGTTTCCACGCTTCTGGCAACAGTGATTCGCAAAGAAGGCACATTCTCGGCGGAATACCTGGCCCGACAAGCGCGCGAGCCCGTCGACTTCGTTGGCGCGCTCGCTGTTGTCGACGAGCAGAAATATGCGTTCAAGGTTTTTCTTGAGATTGGGCCTGATCCAATCTGTCTCGGACTCGTGAAGGCAACTCTGGGCATCAAAGAGGCGAAGCTGAGCCTCCTTGCCTCAATGCATCGTGATAAGGATAACTGGTCTTCGATATCCTGCTCCTTGAGAGACCTCTACATGGCGGGTGCTTCGGTGGATTGGCCGGCTTTCCATCGCGATTTCAAGTCATCCGTCTCGCTGATCGACCTCCCGACATACTCATTCGACGAGAAGGTATTTTGGTCATCTTTCCCAGGTCGTGAGCCGCAACCGGCCAAAGATTTAGAGGCCAGAAGAAGGTCGGATTCGGGCATCGCTCCCTCCGTGCAGGGGTTCGGCACAACAACTCTGCAGAGGGTCTTGAAGGAAACTGTCCTGGCCGACGGTTGCTCCGTGACCTTTGAATCGGATCTCGCAGACTCACACCTACGGGCGGCCGTTCAGGGCCATTCCGTCGCCGACGTACAGATATGCTCCAGCAGCCTGCTACTCGACATGGCACTTTCGGCGGCACAGTATGCCTATCGCAAGCACATGGCTGGCCGAGCAATGCCATCCGAGCTAGTCGTACGCAACTGCTATTTCCACCGGGCTCTCGTCCTCGGCGAGAAGGACCAAAGACTTCAAGTTACGGCAACTCTCTCGTCCTCGGAAACTCTGGTTGAGATCGAATACCACTGCCTCACTGCCGACGAGAATTTCGAACTCGGGGCCTGCCAGGTGATTTTGGAGCCGGCCGCCAGACCACCTCAGGCTGCATTCCTCGTCCGCTCCCGCATCGCGGCCCTAAAGGCGTCAGCGGGCCACCAGCTCGGTCGTCTGGCAGTCTATCGCCTGTTCGACAGTGTCGTGCGCTACTCGGAAGAGTACAAGGGGCTCGAGAAGGTCTACCTAGCAGAGGAAATGCAAGACGCCGTCGGGCAGATCAGCATGGCCGACGTACCGGCGGCGGGTGGTCACTACCTCCATCACCCGTTCCTGCTAGATTCGGTCGTCCACCTTGCGGGGTTCCTGGTGAACAACGGGATGCGGTATTCCAGCGATTGGGCGTGCTTGTCGACGGGCTTCGACGAATGGCACCAGTTCAAGGCGCTGGATCCCAGCGTCGTGTATACCAGCTACACGTTCATGGAGGACTCGGCATCGACGAATAACGTGGTGGCGGGCGATGTATACGTCTTCGATGGAGACGAGCTCGTCTCGGTCCTGACAGGGTTGCAGTTCCAGAAGATGAAGAGGACGGCTCTCCATCACCTCCTCTCTCCCTCCTCGGCACCCTCGACGGGTCGCAGCATCGCCAGCAGGGCAGCACCTGTTGCCTCGGGAGCGACTCCGGCTGCATCCAACTCTGCGCTCCCGACACGTACTGTGGCCGATTATGAGGCGCCCACTCCTCCAACGACGGTCGACGACAGCGAAGCTGAGGGTGCGAAGGTCGACCTCGTCAACGCCTTGTTTTCCATTGTTGCCCGCGAGGTCGGGGTTGAGATGAGCGATCTACATGGCGACGTCAACTTGGCTAATCTGGGCATCGACTCGTTGATGGCCATCACCATCATTTCCGTCATGCAGCAGGAAACGGGCGTCGAGTTGGCTGGCACCTTTTTCCTCGATAACTCCACCACGACTGAGGTGATTGCTGCCCTGCGAGGAGCGTGAGATTTGGAGGTATGATGCGAGCCAGCCCGAGAGACCGAGAATGTTTACCGTAGTGTGACACCACGGGCTGGCAGCGACGCATATAGTACAGTCGGATGCTCTCTCGTAACAGTGTACAAGTAGACTTGCGATAAACAAAGACTTTTGCCGTATGACCAAAGCCAACCAAAGCCCTGAAGGCATCCCTCCTGTCGCGGTACGACTTTTGGGGCAAGAGGAATTCCAGCATGTCTTCGGCCGTCAACGGAGGAGAGAGTAGTGATATGTCTCTGCAGAGAAGTGCACTGAATGTACGTGTATTTCCGTTTGCAAATTTGTATTGCAATGGAGGGACGAGCATCTGGCGAAACGGCCAACAGCACGATAGATGGCTCTAGGGTGGGCACCCAGCACTCCCTCGCTCCTTCATGGCCCTCTCCTTCTTCAATCGACCGACACCTGCCCTTTACGATTCTCTACACTTTACGAAGTACTTGTACTTTCAAACTCAAGACGAGATCCCTTGCCAATTCCCCTCAGTCATTCCACGGCAAAGCGGTGAGAAGGGTTCTGTGGCAACGTCAAGATGTTAAAGGGTGCAATAAAAAAGGTGCAACTAATATTGGAGGAAGTTCCTACAATTCTACGTTGTACTCGTACTCCAGAACAGCAACATCCGCGGATTGACTCTGCACAGAGTACTCCGTACATTAGAACATTAATACTTATTTGACGGATTCTTTTCCACCGATCTCATAGATGGTGCTGCAGCAAGTAAGTACGAGTAATTGCTTAATTATGTGCACTAACATATTCGTCAGGCCAGTCCAGGATGGCCGGGAGAGCGAGCGCGGTCACGTGAGATTGTTGCCTCATTGAAAATTTCGTTGCTACGTTGGAGCCGATACATTGCATACTAGTAATACTCCGAATACGGAGTACGAAATCCCATTCAACCGGTTTCTGGTCCTGCCAAGACTACGCCTACCCGTACAGGTCCTCATCCCTTTGGCTCAGTCTTTTCATCATCACCCTAAGCGATCGTCGGCTCGGTTTTGGAACCCCAGCTGTTACTCCTCGAACTCTTGGGGGCGTTCAATATCCTGTTTCGGCGTTGAACACTAGCAGCACATAATACTCCGCATACCCCGCTATTATATTTCCCCCTCGTATCGTACCGAGCAAACCCCTCCAAGGAGAAAAATGGCGGCGCAACTTCCAGCGTATAAGCAGAGCTTTCTCAAAGCTGCCATCGACGGAGGTGTCCTCAAGTTTGGAAGCTTTGAGCTCAAGTCGAAGAGGATATCGCCCTATTTCTTCAACGCCGGCGAGTTCCATTCCGCGCGTCTCGCCGGAGCCATCTCCTCCGCCTTTGCGCAGACCATCATCGACGCGCAGAGGAGCACAGGCTTGGACTTCGATGTCGTCTTCGGGCCCGCGTACAAGGGTATCCCCCTCTGCTCCGCAATCACCATTAAGCTCGGCGAACAGGCGCCAGAGTGCCTCGACAAAATCTCCTACTCCTTCGATCGCAAGGAGGCCAAGGACCATGGCGAGGGCGGCAACATTGTCGGCGCTTCGTTGAAGAACCAGAAGGTTCTCATCGTCGACGATGTCATCACCGCCGGTACGGCAAAGAGAGAAGCGATCGAAAAGATTCGAAAAGAGGGCGGCATCGTCGCAGGCATCGTCGTCGCCCTGGACCGGATGGAAAAGCTACCGGCAGCCGACGGGGACGACTCGAAGCCCGGCCCGAGTGCCATCGGCGAGCTGAGAAAGGAATATGGCATTCCCATTTTTGCCATCTTGACCTTGGACGACATTATCGCCGGAATGAAGGGCTTCGCTTCCGACGATGACGTTCAGCGCACCGAGGCGTACCGAAAGATGTACAAATCGACAGACTAAGAAGCCGACGCAAAATACTGAAATAGAATAGACGAAATCGTTCCATGATGTCAAATATCCGTTCCGCTCATATCATTTCTCGCCATCCTGTACGAGCATAGGCTCATGAAATGTGCGACGCGCACCCTCTTCGTGACCTTTTACAGAATGTTCACAAGTAGTGATTGAAGGCGAGATATGCGAGTATGCTGTTACCCATAAGCGAATGCTCCGTTCGGAGTACGGCGTGATTGAGCACTGAGTATTATATATATACTTACGCCTACTACTTAGGTGCACTCATCCGTGCGTACATACTTGCTGTCATCGCAACAATAAGCAAGCACGTACTCCGTAATTACATCATCAATCATCTGAAACATGCATGCAATACAATGCCCGGTGGGGCCCTACGGAGTACTACCTGCTTAATTACTAATACTGTATGTATAAGTATGTACGGAGTACTCCGTACGGAGTACGCAAATCCCATTTCGGCGTCTACAATTACAACGCTGAAGCTCCGTACCCATGTTACACCGAGAAAACATCATCGTTACGGACAGAGTAACTGTACCCGCAAAGTGGACCAAAACAATCATGCAAAGCGGCAAAAAAAGTGAGGGACGCAGGATTCGAACCTACAACCTTCAGAAGGTTCCATTTCTGGAAGCTGACGCGCTACCCTTGCGCCAGTCCCCCTAGGCGGGTTATGAAACTTATTTCACTAATGATGCTTATATAGTTTCCGTACGAACTGAGGTTCAAAAACCTCAATACGACTGCCAGGGCGAGCTTCTACAGAGTCAATTGTAAAATTCAAACCACTCTAGAATCTCGGTCTCGGTGAAGGCAGGTTTGAACATTTCCAAATGGATGGTGTTCGAGTGGCCAGAAAGCATGTTGAAATGGAACCAGATCGTTTTATACAAGCAAACATGGCACCAATGACTGTTCCATATCAAAACATGGAGATAACGAAAGATGGGGTGTAAACGGTACAAGCAAACGATTGAATGAATATTCCCTACCCCTGACAGCTTTTTGTTTCATCGACACCTTACGAACTGAGCGAAGGTTGGTAGTGATGTTAGACGAACAACAGGGTAGGCACGTGGTATTATGCACGTACTGTATGTACTACAGTAATTAAACCAATTCATGTCTAATTTCTACTCTGCACACAGTTGTCAGTCACCAGTACCGTGTTTGTTCACAATTCGGATTGCCTTGGGCGAGCGAATTCAGGGCCATTCTTTGGCCTTCCACTATCCCAGCTTGACCAAAGCTGATGCGGAGGCAATTTTCTCGCACAGGACCGAGATGGACACGTTGGACAAGATGTCAAACACCGTCATCTTCGCATCGAGCGTCTTGAACATCCACTTGACCGTTTCTACCGCAACCAAAGAATCAACACCATACGAGTGCAGTGGTCTGGACGCATCAATTTCCGATGCATTACTCTGCAACGTTCTCGCCACCCGCTCGACGAGCACAGCCTGAACTGCGGCGGCCGCTTCGGCGATCGTCTGAGCTTGAGCCAGCTGCACTCGAACCGAAAGCTTGGAGTCCGTGTCTCCAGCCGCAGAGGCACCGGCTGACGAAGCACGAGTCTGTGCAAGGATAGAGAAGCGGGAATCCTCGAAATAAAAGGGCATGGCGATACCCGCTGCCTGCGCAGATCGGGCCGTCGCGAGCCCTGTGGGGATCTGGGACGACGTGCCCTCCTTCAGGGGCTGCGTTGTTGCCAGGATCGCCGACTTGATGAGTGCGTGGAACTCGGGCTCACGGATGCCAAACGGAGCCTCCCACTCGCGCAGGTAGTCGGTGATGCCCGTCTCGGCCAGCACGCCGACGTCCCGCATGATGCCGAGATCGAGCGTGATGGCCCGCTGCCCTCCAGCATCGCGGTGGTGCGCCAGTGCATCCTCGTACGCTCCCGCCGCCGCGTAGTTGGCTTGTCCGCGACTCCCAAAAACGCCGGCAAAGGAGCTTAGAGTGATGAAGAAGTCGGCCTTGGGTATCTGCGCGTGCAAGTTCCACGTTCCTTGCACCTTTGGCCGTGTGCTCTCCGTCCACTGCGCGTGCGTCATGCTCGCGAAGAGGCCATCACGGAGGACCATGGCGCACTGGAATACGCCGCGAATGGGCCCCAGCTTCGTATTGCACTGTTCCACCGTGCGGGACACGACGGCAGCGTCGGACACGTCTCCCTCGCTGACGAGCACCTGGACTCGATGCTGCGATGCGAGCTCCTCGACGAGCGCCTGTGCTTCGCTGCTCTTTGCGCCAGATCGAGACAGGAAGCAAAGGCGACGGGCACCAAGCCGTACCAGGAGCCGGGCGAGACTGCGGCCCAAGCCACCGAGGCCTCCGACCAGGAGATATGTGCCCGAGTCGCTCAAGCTTAGGTCGGGTCGAACGACGGGCACGGTATCGCCAGCTTGGAACGTCAGCACGAGCTTCCCCAAGTGCTGCCCTGCTTGGATCTTGCGAAACGCCTTTTCAACATCGGAAGCCGGGTAGGCCGTCAGGGGCACTGCTGGCTTGAGCGCTCCGGACCGCACGAGGGCCATCGTCTCTGTGAGCGCTTCCTGCAAGAGCTCTGGCCGCTCCTTTTGGACACGATTTAGGTTGAAAAATACAAATGTCGCGTCCTGAAGAAACGGTCTCATGTCGAGGCGTGCATTGTCAAGGATATCCTTCATCCCGAGCTCGACAAACGTACCGAAAGGAGCCAGGCAATGCCATGTCTTTCGGAGGGCCTCGCCCGCCA
Organism: Drechmeria coniospora; assembly: GCF_001625195.1. Lineage (NCBI taxonomy): Eukaryota > Fungi > Ascomycota > Sordariomycetes > Hypocreales > Ophiocordycipitaceae > Drechmeria > Drechmeria coniospora. The sequence goes on along the minus strand of NC_054389.1, from coordinate 8,493,978 downwards.
GCGAATTGACGACAATGTCAACACCACGGTCTCGGGTCATCCGTTTCACGCCCAAGGCAAAGCTGACATCCCGCGAGTTGAAGATATGGTCGTGGGGAACCCCGTACGCTTCGTGCACGAGCTTCCTCTTCTCTTCGGAACTCACCGTTGCAAATACCTCGAGGCTTAGATGTCGGGCCAGCATGAGAACGGCCTGGCCAACGCCGCCGGCCGCCGCGTGAATGAGGACAGACTGTCCAGGTGTTGCGCGCGCCGTCTTTACCAGCGCGTACCAGGCCGTCGTGTGCACAAGAAGGATCGCGGCGCCTTCTTCATATGACATGGTGTCTGGAAGAGGCATGGCGAAGCCTGAGCGCACGCGGTGCACGGTACGGTGAGCGCCGTGGGCGAGAAACGCGACTCTGTCTCCTGGCCGGAGTCGTTTCTCCGATTCATGCACTCGACGGACGACGCCGGCCCCTTCGAACCCGAATGCACGATCTGGAATTTGTCCCAAAGCGACCATGACATCTCGGAAGCTGCAGCGTGTTAGTGGTGAAACTAATCCAACTTTGCTTGTTGAGTTTTCGGAACAAGCGGATGACTCACTTGATACCAGACGCCTTCACGTCAATCTCCACCTCCTCTGCCCCCAGAGGCTCCCGAGAGAGCGGATCTGGTTCAAAGCAGATCGAATCCAGCATACCGATCTGTCTTACGCACAACTTCAGTGCTTCCGGCTTCTCCTGCAGTGTAGTTGCAACAGCCGCCTTCTCGCCCTGGCCCAGCAGCTGCGCGAGCTCCATGTTTCTCTCCTCATCCTCGACGAGCCTGCTGATTTGCAATGTTCCCTGTCTTGCCTGGAACTCATCATCGGAACCACGATAGTGAAAGATGCGAGACACCGCATCGGCGTACTCCTCAGCTTCAGATAGGGGCACGTCGGTCATTTCGACGGTGCGCAGCTGGACGCCGACGGCCTCGTTGCGCACGCTACGAACCAATCCTGTTATGAGAGCAGCATCGGGACCCAGAGGACCGCTCACCCAGAGAGTACTCTCAGCGAGTGAGAGGAGTGTTTGTAGGTTGGTGAGATCCTCAGACGCGAGATCTTTGAGAAGTGCAGACTCCAAGTCGGTGAGTATTATGCAGGTCTGACCTTTAAGCTTCGAAGCGTCAGGTCCCCAGCGGACAATGTGTACGGTACATGATTCTTCGAGCCGCGTTGCGATGGCTGACGCAACCCTTTGGGCTCGGGAGGATGCCGCGGCAGACACGACAATAGAGACGTGTTCTAATTTAGCCTGACCGTCGGACGACAGACCCGATGGGCTGACATTTGCAGTGAGACGCAAAGTAGACCGTCCGTAGCCAGAAGCCGTGCTGTCGATGAGGTCAAGTGAAGGTGTAAGTCCCAAGCGTGAGAAGGACGACGCCCAAATGCTCTTTGTGGAATCGATGTTCCTAACGGAAGCTTTTAGAACCAGGCCACTATTACATGTGCAAGCGGATATAATAGAATGAGACTCACCTTGTCCATTGAAGCGCCCTTAATGCTGTGGTAAGGTTAGCCTCTGGCTTGTTGATTTCGGCAATAACCAGGGTTCCGCCCGGGTTTAGCAGCTTCCGCGCGTTGCGCAAAACAACATCTTGCTTTGCATAAACGAAACCGGGGTCGAATACGATGATGACATCGTGCATCTCTGAGCTCTTGTCGAGCTTAGTGGAATAATCTGCGACTACGACGTCGATTGCTGAAGCCTTGGACCCAAACCAGCCCTTGATCCGATCAACAGCACTTTCCTGGCATACTGAAATTGCGAATTGCGCTGTCTGGAGAATTCTGTCGCGGCTGGGGAGGTTTGCGAAAAGAGAGAATGGCACGGAGTCCAGGCTCAATTCAAGCACAGACAGATTCGGGTTCGTGTGATGCCGAAGTGCGAGGTACTTGGATTCCTGTTAGTTTTCGGAAGCCGTCTATTGACTGAAGTGATATACTCACAGTGTCGAGAGCCTGTGCGAGTTCGAATAGCACGCCGCAATCTTCCATCTCTTTCAACCATTGGTCCTGCTGGTCTGGAGTTGGGAGGTTCTCTGTCTGACCCAACTCCTCAGAAATGTGGCGAGCTTCATTCTTCAGCTCACCGGCGCGAGCGAGTTTCGAGTCCGTTCGCTTTTCGGCAACATCGCCGATGAATTGTTTCAGCTTTTCGTCAGGCAGCAATTCGACCGCAGGCTTCCACTCAAGACGAAATCCGATCGGTCGAGTCTCTACTGCCTCCAACGAGGTCATGTTCCCGCCCGAAACGTCAGCGCAGCGAAAACCTTTGATCCGAACGACCATTCTGCTCATTTCGTCATCCAACATGCTTATATCGGACACGAGCTCACGGAAGCCGTGAGGCGAGGATTGCGAGACTCCACGAAGCAATGTGCCGGGCCGGTTTGGCACGTTTGCTGCAACTACCACCTCGTCTATGTTGGTTGGAACCATGGGCCCTGGAAGCAGAGCGTCCTCAAGAGCGGCAAAAGCGAGATGAAAGACAGCATCCAGCGTTGTCGGATGAATGACATGAGGGTGACTGCTATATGCCGGAGGCACGGCGCTATCTACCTCGGGGACGCGCAATGAACCGACGCATTTTCCTTCACCAGATCTCCGAATCGCAGTGACATTGGCAAATGTTGGTCCATAAGAGAGACCCAGAGAATCGAGCCGAGAATAGAACTTGTCTACGTCGACTGTCTTTCGGCACGAGAGTTGCGTCTCCTTATAGAAATCCACGACTGCCGCCGATTCAAGGGCGGATTCGCGACCCATGTCCGAGTCAGCATCGACTTCATACTCGACCATGATGAGACCGGAGCAGTTTTGGCGTAGGGGACCCCTATCCGTGGACGAGTTCACAGTAAACTCCATCCAGGACGATTGGCTACTACCCGGTGCAAGCAGATGTGGCCGCAGTTGAAGGATCGCCTCCACAATACTGTCCTCGGTCACCACCAGCGCGGCGTCGAGATGGACATCTCGTAATGTAAACGAAGCGACCGTGCGCAAGTTGTCTGCCTGCTGCAATGCGGCTTCGATCGCCATGATGAGGAACCCTGCCCCAGGATACAGGATGGACCCTTGAATCTCGTGGTCCCTAATCCAAGGCTCCTCATCCAACCGCACCATGCCGCGCCAATATCGCTCGCGCGCACCCATGGTGGGACAAGGGCAACCAAGGAGTGGAAGACGGGCGTGCTTGCGCAATCGGTATTCTTCCGAAAGCCGCGACTCGGCCCAGAACCTGGTAGATCGATTCCAGGGGTATGGTGGCAGGTCGACGACAGGACGAGGATTTCCAATGCCACCGTTTACACGAGCCACGTCAACAGGGACGTTGGATAGAACGCACTCTCCCACACACGCGAGCGCAGTTTTCACCGCTCCATGCCCACGAGTCAGGACGCTCGCATACTTGACAGCCAGCGCCGATGGGCCATGGGGTTGCAGGATCTGTTGGACAGGCCCTTTGAGAGCAGGGTGCGGTCCAATCTCGACCAAGAAATCCAGGGCCAGATCCTCTCCATCGTAAAGCATGTCGGAGATGGCGTCAGAGAAGCGAACGGGAGAGACAAGATTGCTCACCCAGTTGGATGCTCCAAGACTCGTAGCATCGATCGCTCGGCCCAGGACGCTAGAGTGCATGGACCGACCCTCGCGCGCCGGCAGTGGCTTGACGTTCTTGAGCAAGTCGGCGTACGCTGATGCGACCGTTTGCATGTGGTGAGAATGGTAAGCTACATCAACCTGCAGCTTACGTCCGAATACGCCGGCACCCTCCACGATCGTGGTCAGTTCGTCGATGGCAGCTGCGTCACCCGATGCTGTGACACTTTTTGGAGAGTTGATGCAAGCGACAACGACGCGCCCCTTTGTGAGCTGCTTGAGCCACTCCTCGACCCTCTCGGGGCCAGAGCCGATGGCCATCATGGCCCCCTTTTGATCTTTATGCGTCTGTCGCATCTCGGAAGACAGGACACCTCGGTAGTAGGCTACTCGCAGGCTGTCGTGCTTGCTCAACGCACCGAGGCAGTACGCAGCCGCAATTTCGCCGCTCGAGTGTCCGGCAACACGCGTGGGTGCGACATTCCAATCCTCGAACAAATCTACAATGGCAATCTGAAGGACCGTACAGAGTGTTTGGCTGTAGGCTGCCTCGGACAACCGCGACGTGTCCTGCGACTTGGCTAGCTCTTCGGCAGCAGACCAAGGACAGTGGAGAGTCTGGCGCAGGAAGAGATCCGACTCTTCGACGCTCTTGCGAAAGATGGCATATTCCATGAGTTCAACGCCCATGCGCGCCCATTGCGCCCCCTGACCAGTGAATATGAAGCCAATTCGAGGAGGTTCTGTGGTGCATCTTGCAACGGGCGCCGTCCACGAGTTGTCGTCCTTCTTGAGAAGGTCCACCAATTCCTCTGCCGTACTCGCAGCAGCAAATGTTTGCCACTTCAGAAGAGATCGCCGGTTTGCAAGTGTGAATGCCAGATCTTGCAGATAATCGCCACCGTCTTGAGGGACTGACGCGAGACGATTGCGAAGATGTTGTTCCAGCGAGGAGCGGACTCGTCTGAGCCCTTCGCGGTCGTTTGACCGGAACAAGAATAACATCTGACGTTTTTTGTTTTGGGGACTATCATCCAGAAGTCGCTGCGCATGTGGAATCTCCGTGCTCGTGTAGTGATGACCCCTAAGGTTACGCTCCTCGAGGTAGTGGGCTGCGTCGTCAAGAATGAGATGCGCGTTTGTGCCCCCGTACCCGAAACCCTGGGTGCTGAGCCGTCTTAAGCCAGTCTTCGGCCAAGGGGTTCTTGTTGACGGAACCTTGAGATGCCATTCTGCCCATGGGATCTTGGTGTTGAGGAGACGGACACTGGGCGTCGGTGGAATGACCCCTGTTTCGAGGATATAGACGCATTTTATGAGCGAGGCTAATCCCGCGCACGCCTCCAGATGTCCGATATTGGATTTGACAGATCCGACAACGAGTTCGTCGGATTCCGCCCGATGCTTGCTGAAGGTTTGCGCAATACCCTCCATCTCACGGGTGTCACCGGCCTGGGTGCCTGTGCCATGGGCTTCCACGTAGCGCGTCTCGGCCAACGAAAGACCGGCGTTACGGTAGGTTTCTGCTATGAGAGATGCTTGAGCCTCGACGCTGGGGATTGTGAAGCCCTTTGTATGTCCATCTTGGTTGCTGCCGCTGCCCCGGATAACTGCCCGAATTGGATCGCCGTCACGAATTGCGTCTGCGACACGCTTGAGAATTACAACGCCGATGCCGTCACCTCGGCCGTATCCATCGCCGGCGTTGTCGAAGCTCTTGCACTGGCCGTCAGGGGCGAGAAACTGCTGGTTGGAAAGGTAAAGGAACATGTCCGGATTCAGAAGCAGGCTGGTGCCGCCGACGATGGCCGTTTCCGTCTCGCCGCTCCAGAGGCTTTGGCAGGCCAGGTGACAGGCGACCAGGCTGGAGGAGCAGGCCGTGTTTACGGTGAAGCTGGGCCCACGGAGGTCGAAGAACCAGGATACACGGTTGGAAGTAGATGTGTTGCTGGTCCCAGTGGCCGTATACAGGGGTGCAGTCTCGGCGTCGCGGAACATCAACTCACGATAGTCGCTGGTGAAGCTGGCCATGAAGACGCCCGTGCGTGAACCCGCGAGGTTCTCGATACGCAGACCGGCACTCTCCATGGACTCGTATGTCACTTCCATGATCATCCGTTGCTGAGGGTCCATCGACTCTGCCTCCGTCTTGGAAAGGCTGAAGAAGTTGGCATCAAAAGCGGCGACATCTTGTTTAATGAAGTGGCCGCCGCGCGTCAGACTTGTGTTGATCTTCTTCTCGCCGTGATGGAAAGCATTAGCCGCCCAGCGACTGGGATTCTCGGCATAGGCATCTGCGGTGAGTTAGAGATTACCCAATTTCGGGGTCAGAGTAACGAGGCAGCCGTGAAGGACGTACTGCGGCCCTGGCAAATGAAATCCCAGAATCGATCCGCCGTGTCTGCATCACTGGGAAAGCGGCAGGACATGCCAATGATGGCAACGTCATCTCGTGTCGGTACCAGGGACCCCATTGCTAACCCTGACTAGGAGAATATGCAGTATTCCAGAAACTAATGCAACATAAAGCAGAGCCGAGTCATGAGCTCAATGAGGAATTGGGATGCAGGACGAGGCTTAGCAGGCAGAGAGGCTGAAGCTGAAATTTGTACGTCACAAGAATTCGAAGGTCCATTTACTTCAACGCGGAGAGGGGTGCGGCGTGATAAATATGAATATTAACTATTCTCGACCAATGCAATGTACGTTTTCTAAACCGGCGGTACCGTTAAAAGGTGGCGTTGTCGAGGATGAGAAATACTGAATCATCCATACCTAGCGTACGAATCAGAGTAAGAGATGCTGTCACCCACGAGCACGGCCGCTGCAGGCGAGGCGGGATCATTGAGCAGCGTCCGAGTTACTAAACCTTGAACTTATTACTGCCGAGGTTAGCTATGGCGCCGGAAAAGCTTGTCAGAAATATGCGCCGGTGGCCGTCCCCGGTTCCCCCCCCCTCGGACCGGTTTCCGCGCCCCTGGCATATCACGCCCTCCCGGTTTCAGGTACTCATCGGCTGCCATCCTTATGTATCAAATTGCAATTTCGAAGATAGGGAACGGGTCGAATCGCTTGATGAAGAAGAGTGAAGATGGCTCTTGTATAAGTCGATGGGATGGCAATATCTAGAGAGGCCCAGCCGGTCTCTGGCAGTGCAGTCTTCCATACATTTCATCATTCATTCATTCATTCACTTCGAGTAATTTCATCGCTTTTCTTTTCTAATTTTACGTGCTCACCGGTATCTCCGCCGAGGCCTTCATCATGGCCGTCACAATGTGGCAGGGTGCTCTCAAGATTATTGCTCAAGAAAGTGGTCTGGAGCCAGGAGAAATCATCGAGACGGAGGACACTGAGTTCACGGCGCTCGGCATCAATCGTATTCTCGCCACAGCTATTCTCTCGCACCTGAGAGGTCCACGGGGAGAAGCTCTCCCACATGATATATTTGATCAGAAGCCCACGGTTGGCGCTTTCCGCCGCTTCTACGAATCGCCAATCGTACTCAATGTTACCCCTGGTCATGGTGTCGGTCACACGCCATCAACTCGGGCCAAACAGAGTCGAGCGGCATCCTCCATTCCACTTTCCATTGTTTTGCAAAATACTATTGCATCGAGCTGTCACACCGTATTCCTCCTCCCGGACGGAAGTGGTTCGGCCATGGCATACGCCAACTTACCGCCGGTCCACCCATCTGTCTGCGTGGTCGGCATGAACAGTCCCTACCTTCGCAACACCGGCGCATACCGCTGTTCCCTTGAAGAGCTGGCCTCGCAATGGGTCAGCGAAATTTACCGTCGTCAGCCGCACGGCCCTTATATCCTCGGCGGCTGGTCTGCCGGGGGTTACTACTCGTACGAAGTTGCCAAACGTCTCCTTCGAGACGGAAATGTGGTTGAAAAGTTGATACTCATCGACTCTCCATGTCGGACCGTCTTTGAGTCTCTGTCAATGGAAGTGGTCCAGTACCTCTCTTCCAGAAACCTGATGGGGAATTGGGGAACCCAGAGCCCACCGGACTGGTTGATCGAGCATTTTCGCTCAACCTTGACTGCTGTCGGCAACTACCGACCGCTACCCCTTGGCTCGGCTGGTGGGATGGAAACGTATATCATTTGGAGTCGGGATGGTGTGCTGGATGATAAGACGCTCGCAAACTCCGGCATGGATACCACAGTCAAAGTATCCCGCTTCTTGCTGCAGGGGAAGGACGATCTTGGACCAAACGGGTGGGAACATTTGCTACCGACGAAGAACATGGCCATTGCCACCCAGTCGGGAACACACTTTACCATGGTCAATGATCCCCATGTTCGTATTTGTCTCACCAAGTCTCCACGAACCAGGCTAACCAACGATACAGGTGGCACAGATGAGCGAGTTGCTGCGTGATGCAGTCGTTGGGGTATCCCATGAGCGACGCTCGCGGTGGCAGTACGTAGACAGAAATTGAGGCGGATCATAGGGGTCTTCTGGCAAAGAATACAATAGTAAAAGGCCTTCCTTCAACAGGAATGCAGAAGCATCTGGCAGAGATGAGGGGGCCCATGTATGCTGGCAGTTCGAATTTCTATCCAGGAATGTATATAATCAGGACGGGTTTGCAATTTACGTAACCGTGTTTAAGAATCCCGAGGTGGATGACAGAAGCAGTGGGCGATGGACGAGTTTAAATACACATGCTGCTAGGATTAGGAGTGAAATATATAGCAACTTTGTTTCAGCAGGAAATCGAGTTCAGGGTCCTTCGAAAAACAAAAGTTGCATTCATTCATCTTGGGCCGAGTCACATTCATCCTAATTGCGCCGCCAACAACGCTCCTCACGATCAGCTCATGGACTTCATACAGAACGGAAAATTTTCACGAAATACCCAACCAGTTCAAAAACATATATCGCAGTCAAAAATGCTTTTTATATATGCATAATATGCAACTAGGCCTAAGAAATTCCATCACCCGCAATCTTTGTTTGAAGACTCTTGGCAGATTCCATCAGACTTTGCAACGACTGTCCAAAAAGGCTTTCAGGCCCCTCTGGTGTGTCTAAAATTGACAGAAGATCACTAGATCCAGTACTCAACAATGATGAGGGCGATGCTTGAGGCGTGCATAGTCCAAAGGCGGGTGCTGGAGAATGGCCAGCAAGTTTGGTCTGCGAGGGGCGCTCCTTGATCGTTTGAATGATATCAATAATAAATCCCATGTTGAGCAAGAGGAGAGTACGTAGGACGGCGCGGGACTCATCGTCTGCGAGCTCATATGTCATGGGTGCATGGCATAAGTCGCCAAGGGGGGCCACTCGTAGGATGAAAGCGAGGTTACGACCGAGTTCGAGTTTACTGTTTATCGATTCGATGATAGGGAGAATCATGCGGATTTCAATGACAGAAAGAAGCAGAGAGTCGCCATCGGCTGAGTCGATGCAAGTGGTGCACTGAAGATGGCGTCTCCAGGCTAAGACGCCCTGGCGCACATGGGCGATGGCAACGGAAGCATCGAGGACTTGGCCACCTTGGCGCGTATATTCTTTGAGCTGAACAAAAAGTGCAGCAAGGTGCTGCAGACAATCGCATGATGATCGATTTGAGTCGCGAAGAGCATGGCTGGTGATGCTGCCAAATACGTCCAGAGGAGGAGGTGGCAACTGTTCAAGGGCCGACATAGGGTATATCTGGGGAGGCGCAAGAGAACACTGCGATGTGTCTGGTGTGTCGTAGAGGAGTAATTCTGCGTTGGAAGAATCCTCTACCTCTGCTGAGATCGGATCCAAGGAACCCATCTAATGGCGAAAGTTAGCAAGGCTGTCTGTCGATTATCATATTGATGCGAATAATGGCAACCACCTACGAGAATGGCGTCCAGCTGATTGACATGAAAACCTGCATAGTCTACCCAGTCGGACGCTTTTAGTTCTGGTAGAAGATAGCATGATACAGGCGACTCCTGACAAGAAGACGAGGATGACGAGTGGGTTCCTGCAGAGACGGTAAGAGTGGACGACATGACGTCCGAATCAGCTCCTACTTCCTCGAGCTTCCTTGGCCTCTTCCGCGTAGATTTGTTTTTGGCGCCTCTCGGCCTTCCAGTTCGATTCGACGAACTGTAGTGGCAGCGCGATCCTAACTTGTGACAGCCGCTACATGGATTTCCGCCGCTGCACTTAACTTTGCTCTGGTGACACAGATCGCACGCAGATCGCACTCGAGGCGGGCTTGGTGATTCCTGCATAGCTCTCACGGCGAGAGGGATGCAAGAGCTGGAAATGTTGCATCCAAGCTTCTAGATTTGGATTCCAAGCGTAGTAGATGGCACCATGGACCTGAAAAAGTTGGGGCATTCTGGCGGATGCACGGAATCGGTTCGACGACGGAGCGGGTGGAATGTAACAAGGGCCAGGGGTCGAGTATGGTCCGCTCGCGAATCTGGCTACTGCTGCTGCTAACAAGGGAGAAAGTCATCCGACTTCCGAGGTAGTCTGTGTAAGTTCCTACAGAATGCATTAGTCTGGATCGTGGACATGATTGATGAGATTTCGTTGAAATGTGTCAAATCGAACTCTCGGAGAGGTCGGCCTGGCACGCTTGGACTGTCTTGAACTACATTCACACATTAGGTTTCGTTGGCCCTGCTGAGCCGGAGCAGAGACATTTTCTACTTGTTCAAATTTGCTCATAAAATCCTCTGGGAACCCAAAAGGAAGCAGTAACCGGCCCTCCGTATTGTGTTAAGCCGACGTGCCCGTCCCGATCTATCTGTCTTGATGTTATTTTCGTTTCATCACCCATCGTTGAAATGTCACAACATGGTGTAGCTTCAGTGACAAAATGGAATGCCGGAAATGGAGAGAAAATGTTTTCATGTGATATCGGCCCTCTCCTCCCCGCTGGCATTACTGTTTCTGTCCGTGCTTGGGCCGTGCCTCACTGTGCAACGCTCACAAAGTGTGAATACGCAAGGTCCCTTCACAGTAGACATTACCCATGGGTTCTCTAGCGGGACAGAAGGTCCATGCGTGATTCACCCACCCCGGGTCGGAATCGGCATGATCATATTACCTGACGAGTCGCGACTCGATTGCGGGTGTGACATCCCGGTTCCCTATTGAGTTGGTTGCTAAGATGGATAGGTAGAATGTGGGGCAAAGTCGGGTAGATGAAACTCATCACACCTGCCATTGCCTACTTATATGGTATCAATATACCGAGGGTTGGTGTTTCAGGAACAGGATTCACAATTTGGACGTTGGAGCGTCTGATACACGGCGCAACGGCGCAACAGATGCCCACGGCGGCAGCTGGTGAATAAGGATCCGTTTAATATAGATGGCGAAAGTATGCAGAGTCTCCCAGCTCAGTAAAAAACCGAAAACTTTTCGATGTCGTGGCAGATGAATGCCAGACACAGCGCAGTCGACTGTCCGATACCGAGCTCGAGGAAGTGAGCCGCCAGGCGGGACAGCACTCCAGCCTCCAGGAACCAAAAATTCCAACCAAAACTCCTGGGAAAATGGAATCCCAAATACCTTCCAACACATCGGCCGCCGCTGGGGGGCAAATACCTGGGCCTCCCAAGGAGATGAAGAGGTTTCTGGGGGGTTTCCCAACGGCAACGCTCGATGTTCCCATCACCTCTGTCTTCTTCCTCTGCTTCGCCCTGCTAGGCTACCTGCACATCACAACCTACAAAGCCAACGCAAAGCGTGGCCACAAGTTTCTTCTCTCGAGTCTCATGTTCGACTTTTGCATGGTCCGGGTGACGACTTGCATCTTTCGTATTCTCTGGGCCTTTATTGGACTTCAGGCCCCTGGCATCATCCTCGTCGCCAACGTCTTTCAAAATGGAGGGTGAGTTCACTCGACCCTGCGTGGAAAGTATTTCCACGGTTCTACGTACACATTGGCTAACAAGGCATGAACCAGAGCCGTCGTCATCTTCGCCGTCAATCTCTTCTTCGCTCAACGTCTCGTGCGTGCGATGCATCCATCCATCGGCTGGCACCCAGCCTTTAGTCGCTACTCCTTTTTTCTTATATGGACCTGCCCCATCGTGACGGTAATCAACATAATCGCTGTTTCCGTCAGCTTTATGGTCCCATCGCAGGAGATGACAGCGGAAGCTGTGCTCAAGGTGGGCGCGTGCTGGAACATGATGCTCGTCGGCACACCACTTCTCTGGCTCTTCCTCGCTTGCGCCAAACCTGGACCGCCACCAGAGAACTTTGGAACGGGCGACTTTCGTTTCAAGACGACATTGCTCGTCTTCAGTGCCTCGGTCATGACGGTAGGAGCCGCTGTGAGGCTGACGATATCGACAAATCGTATGGCGCCGGACGAGTTATTCAGCAAGGCCACTCTCTACACGACACAGTTCATCCTCGAGCTGTTGACAGTTGCCGCCTATGCCTTCTTCCGCATCGACCAGATTTATCACATCCCCAATGGCTCCAGCGGACCGGGCGATTACTCTGCTAACAAACGACCGACCCCTCGGCTACGGACACGATACGAAATCGAGACGGAGATTCGCAAGCTCGGCATCCGGTACGAGATTCTTGCATCAAAGAAAGGGGGAAAACTTGGGCCACTTTTGGCAATGCTTTATCCTGCATCAGAGGAGTTTCCGACTCCTTGGAGTGAAAAGACACTGCCAGACGTGCCTCAGGAATCAGAATATGCTGCTCTGCCTCCGAGACCCCGAAGGGTGAGCCGGATGGATATTTTTTCCGCCAGCCTCTCGCCTAGACGGCCTCCACGGTCGACGAGGACCACGATGTATATGACTAAAGAGATTGAAGGGGAGCCGAGCCCGAGAATCTCGTCCTCATATCATCACTTTCAGGAGGAGAGGAGCAGTGTGTTAAAACCGGCATGAACGCATTGCTTTGTAATGCAAAAGATTTTTCCGGATTTATTATCGCGCACAGAACAGAAGTAAAGAAATCCTATAGACGAGCACTCGTCTGCTAAAGAGTTCTAGTCGGGCATGGTGAGAAATGTGGACGAAAGCGAACTTAAGTGCTTGCTTACGCGCATCTGTCTGCTTATGATTCAGTCCGATTTCTCTTCCATTCGTTGCTAGTTGCACCAAATATGGATCGTTATATAATATGGATCGCTATTTTCCGCATCTGTCGTGTTCTCAAGTAACGTTAGACTTGCCCGTACCAAGTCTATCAACGGAAGTTCGGAGCATTTTGATCATGGCACGATGCTTGCATGGGAAGAGCAAATACGCGTGCGGAGAGGCGATGTTGGCAGACTAGATTATGTATCGTGTCGTTTTCATCAAATGAAGTGAGTGTACGATAGTCGATTCAGTTTCCCGAATCTGTACATGGAGGAAGTTGAACCGCACTGACAGCCGAGCAAAGCTTACCCCCGTTCAACTCCGCAAGGGGTATTTATTTCAAGCTTTTATAAAACCCGCCGATTAGAACGCCGAATTGCGACGAAACTGATGCCAAGGGCCGTTAAAACCTTTCCGGCAAACCTATTCCGTACCGCAATCGCACTCACGGAATGGGCCGAAAGACAATAAATACGCAGAGTAATGTAGAGCAAGGATAACTTCACCTTGTTACTAACGAACCAGGACGGCTCGCGTTTCCATCAAAAACAATTCACCAAACATTAAGATGCCTCTGGACGTGGCCATCATCGGAGCCGGTATTGCCGGACTAACAGCCGCCGTCTCCCTTCGTCGCAGCGGGCATCGGGTGCAGGTCTGGCAGTGATTCGAACTCCGTCAGGGGCATATAGTAATGCAGTGGCTGACGATAATCTGGCACTTGCAGGTGTACGAGAGCTCGGAATTCTCAGGCGAAATCGGTGCCGCTCTGAACCTGACGCCAAACGGTGTTCGCGTCCTTCAGCATCTGGGATTTGACTTTGAACGGGCTCGGGCCGTGCAAATGCTGAACTGGGATACCGTCAATGGCATCGATCTCGGCAAAATCGTTAGCCAGGACCTAAGCGCTGCCACCGATATTTTTGGCGCACCTTTCTACTCCGTGCACCGAGTAGATTTGCATAACGAGCTCATGCGGTTGGCTGATGCTTCGGAGCCTGAAGACTCAGGGGCAGGGACGGAGGTGGACGAGGCACCTGGTGGCATCGAGCTACACCTCGGCTCCCGCGTCGCCCGCGTCGATGCCCAAGAAGGCAAGATGGAATTTGTGGACGGAAAGGTGAAGCATGCCGACCTGATAGTCGGTGCCGATGGCCTGCGCTCCGTCGTGCGCGAAGCCGTCCTCCAGGACGCCGACGACCCCCCCGTGCTCCAGGCAACGGGCCAGAGCGCCTTTAGATTTCTCATCCCGACCGAGGACCTAAAACAAACCCCAGCAGGGCAGGATCTCCTGGCATGGAAGTCGTCTGGCGCCTGCTTGCTGGCGGACACCAAGCTCATCGACAAGGAGCGGCATATCATGTGGTACCCTTGCCGAGCGTACGTACACACCCGCGCACACAGGACCAACAAACGCACATGTGCATAAATCAATACTTGTACACATATGCAGGTGCGCTTTGGGCCTCCGCCAAGTTTGTGCTAATGAATCTGCAGGGGTATGATTCAGAACTTTGTCGGGATCCATCCAACAGAGGATACGGTGCCGTCGTCAGACGCAGACCAAGAGGTGCGGGAGCAGATGTTGAAGCAGTTTGGGCACTTTGATGCCAAAATTGTTCGGATTCTCGAGTAAGTATCCACGCTGAATTACGGCCGCGATTCTTTCCAGCCTGCTTACCATGAGGTCACGTACTGGACATTCTCTAGGTTCGCAAGGGATGCAAAATGCTGGCCACTCTTCTCCATGAAGCCTCTTTCTTCCTGGACGTGCGGGAAAGCGGTGCTCATCGGTGATGCCGCTCACCCGGTATGTAACAGCCAGCAGAAGCTGGTAGTGGCGAGGACGCAGCACGAGAAGGTATTCCCCCCTCTAACATCGAACTTTGATGCAGATGCTTCCCTTCGGCGGACAGGGCGCCAACCAAGCGATCGAAGACGGCGGTGTCTTGGGCCGGGTCCTCAAGGGCGTCGATGACCTCACCATCCTCTCCGAACGACTCGCACACTTCAGCAAACTCCGGCTACGACGAGCATCACGGGTCCAAATTCTATCGAGCGTACGGGCGAATCAGGAAGGCCTCGTGAGAGACAAGCTCAGTCCGTACATGGAGACAGGGGTAACAGGCAAGTCGACCCGATGGGCCGGACAGCTCGGACACCGACAGTGATTTTGACCTTTCGTCCCGCCAATAGTGCCGACTTCCCTCTCCGAACGGCTTCTACATGACGGCCGGCAAGTACATTGATTGTTTTCGCTTCATCCCTACCGGTGTTAACTTGCTTCTTCGGTAGATTTGACGCTCTAACGCATTGCGACGATACTCTTGGGAAGATTCAAGCGGGCATGTCATAACAAGGGACTCACACTCGGCATTTCGTATGCACGCTCAGAAGCCGAAGTCGCAAAGGCAGGTCAATGCAGCAAGTCAGAAGGGACATGTGCAGTGGTCAAGTGAATGAATAGTGGGCACATGTGGTGTGGTGAGAAATGTCCAATGTATCTTGGGTACTAATATTACTATGAGATGGTAATCCATTCCATTGCAGCCTTCCAGCGCAGCAAAAATAAGCACGACTCGGATAGGAACCAGCATCCAGAGAGGTGCAAAGTAACAGCAAGCAAGAGCGAGAGTTCAAAAGACAACCTGGCAAGAGACGCCAAGCTTGGATGGGAGTAGACTAAGACATGAAGGAAGGAAATGAAACCTTTCTCTCTATCGTTGTTGGTAAGGGCAGCCGCCAAAGCTGGAACCGGACTGGCCGCCACCGCCGCCGTAAGCAGAGGCTCCCTTATTGGCAAAGGGGCAGGCACCGCCAGCGACGGCATTGTTGTAGGGGCAGTTCAAGTTGGCGCCGCCGCCGCCGCTCGCAATGGGGCTTGATTGGATCAAGTTGCCAGCCGCCTTAAGGCCGCTCATCAACGTTTTTCCGAAGGAGATGATGGTGTTCAAGGTGTCGTCGGGTGCCTTGCTGGTCTCAGTCTCAGTGATGGTGTTGGTGTTGATGCTTGTGTCGGCATTGACCTTGGTGTTGGAGTTGATCTTGGTGTTGGAGTTGATTTCGGGGGAGGTGCCGTAGGCGTCGAGGTCGTTGCCGTCACCGCTGCTGGGGGGGGGGTTGCTGATGGGTTTGCTGGGAGGGGTGCTGGGAGTGTCAACGCCGGGATTGCCGTAGTTCCTCTTGTTGAGGGACTTTTCGGACGAGTTCGCGTTCTTGCAGTCGACAAAGTCTTGCTCGCACTGCTGAATGATCTTCTCCAGCTTGGTGACCATGTTGACGGCGACTTCACGGTATTCGTCGGGGATCCTGGCGATGATGACGCTGACGAGGCTCCTGGTGTTGTGGTGAATGTTACCGAGACTATCATGGACGGCCCCGCAGCCGTTGGCCTTCTGAATGCTGAACTTCTTGCTGTTGAGATCCCTCTGGAGCTTCTGGCCCGTCTGGTAGAGGAGGGAGACGGGAACTTGCAGCGAGGCGGCCTCCAATCCCGTCAGCGTGCCGCTTTGGGCAACTTTGCGGGTGCCTTCTTTGAGTTCATGAAGCAACATGCCGGTGGCTTGCTTGACGCCTTCGGGGCGCTCGTTGATCTTGACGACGGCTTGGTCGAGGACCATCATGGAATGACCGATGCTGGAAACGACGTTGTTGAGGGTCAAGTTCGTCGCCATGTCACGCTGGTACAAGCCACCGACGGGGGGCGGCGGGGAGCTGGCGAGGGCCACGGAGGCGAGGGCCAGGGCGTTGGCGAGGTACTGCATTTTGGCGTTGAGGGATGAAGGAACACACTATAGCTGTTCTATCGGCTGCGCTATTAGGATGGGCAGGTGGGCCGAGATGGCGGAGAGAGTCTCGAAACCGGTCGAGAACGAGGATGGATGAATGAGGGTGGGTGAATGAATGAGGGTGACGGCGAAGCAAAGATGGGATGGGATGGGATAGGATGGAGGGAACGGCGGGAGGATGTCGACATCTTTATACCTGCTTTGCGTGTCTCTCGCCACCGCCGCTCCAAGGGGCGGGGCTGTCTTGCAGCACTCGTCGTCGTGGTAGGGGCGGGCTCGTCAACTCCAGACAGTGGGGAGCCGGCGCCCTCGCCTGCTTGGTTACTCGCATCGCTGCCTGTTAACTTGGGAACGTGGATGTGTGCCGTTTCTGCCGTGATGCGGTCGGTGTCCGTGCCGTGCCGTTTCTGAGTGAGTGAGGGAGTGAGGAGGAAGGTGTCTAAGGTTGACGTAGGCTCTGGACTTGAAACATGGCGGGCGTCAAATAGGTAGGTAGGTGTCGTAAGTACATGTTCGTGCAAGTACTAGATACTGCAGCATGTACTCCGTACTCCGTACGGTACAGTGCTGATAGCGAGCCAGACACGGACCAGCACATCATTCCCTTCTCACGTGCGGGGTTCTCGCCGCTGACTTCGTTCATCGCTGGCGGTGAGGACAAGAATGACAGGTGGGAAATCGGACCAATCGGATGAGACGACGATGGCGGCGGTCGACGAACCAAGGCATGCCTGCACTGTACCGACACTGTATGGCAACACGTACCTATATGTACTGTGCACATTGCATACTAACACGAGCACAACAGTCCTCCGTACCGTAGAACTTGGTACATGCTTTTAACACGAGGATCTAAGTACAGTACTCTGTACGTGATACAAGTATTATTTACGTGGTCCGCACAATTGCACCGTTTACCTGTACCGAACCACTACATAGATACCGATGGCGTATACTTGTGCGTACGGAGCATTGCTGTGGCGTGCATGTAGGTGTACTCTACGGAGTGATTACTCCGTAGATGCCGATCTGCAGGCAACCCATTCAGGTACCAAGGCAAAAAGTATTTGCGTGCTCCGCGCAGTAGGTGTGCGCTACCGCTGCATGCTCCTGAGTATGTGTGCGACGCTCCACACAAGGTTCATCTAGTGTTTTGGTTACGTTGATAACCCATCCACATTTCCATCGTCCACCACGACGCCAAACGGGGGTCGAGCAACGTTGAGCGATGAATGGCCGGCAGGCACTGATCTAGCATCTTGAGTTCATGCTGATGGCACTCCACTGTTCCATGGCGAAAGCACTGCCGCCTCTTCCCCGCAATCACTATGCAAAACGTCGGTCCAGCATCTTCTGTTCCTCCTCCGGCGTCGTCTGTTTTTCTTGTTTTCGTGCCCCTTTTCTGGTTTATCCCCCCCCCTTCGACCGTCGAGACGGGACACGGCTGTTTATCGCCCCTCCGCTCTCCGTTTCTGGGAAGGGAATGCGACGAGTCATGGTCCTGAAACGACGACGTCGTCCCTCGCCTCCAGGATGGATGAATGCGTCCGCCGGCCGATGTCGTGGACCTTTAACCCTGCGTTCGTAGCCGAGTCAGACCCGTGCAGAGCCCGGGAACGGTACCGTCTGCTCTTGCATGCGTACCAGTACGTCGACCGTCTGTCCGTCGGCCCCGACGATCGCTTCCTCCTCGTTGTCCCTTCGAGTCCGGCTCACCTTGTCCCCTTGCCAACAATGACGAAGGCGGAGGGCTCAAGGCAGTCCCACACCCCTTGATGAAACTCCATTGATGATTTTTTTTTTCGCCCGCCGTGGTCGTTCACGCCGGTACACTGGTGCGCGGTGACTGATGGGCAGCTATTGCTCGGCACGAAGTCGCAGGCCGCACTGCCTACTGGGACGAATGCCACGATAGCGTTGCTCACGGCAGCACAGTAATAGCAGTAATAGCAGTACTAGCAGGCACGAGCAGCAGCGTCAGCACGAGCAGTAGCGTCGGCACAAGCTGCCATGGGCATGAGAACCGGCTAAAGGTGTGCTTGTTCGTCGAGAGCAAGTGAGGTGCGTCTCCGCAGAGCAAAGCACAGTGCACCTGCATGGAAGGGTACGGACAGAGTACAGGTACTGCGTTAGTCCGTGACAACAGCTTTTGTGGTATTAATGGCGCGTGGACGCTGGAAAGGGGGCAACGTACCGAGTGTTCGTGCTAGTGCTCCTAGTGCCTACCTAGTACCCCGTAAGTATAGTGTCAAACCACTGCCGTTAGGGCCCTTGCCTCGAGGCGCTGGCTAGCGGCGTCGCAGCCCAAGAGCTTTCTCCATCTTCGCCACCGCTTGACCGTTGTTTTCTCACAACCTTCGTTCTGTTCTTTGCCAACAACATTACTCGTCTGTCTGTCAGAGACCTACTTGTCCGGACACTCTGGCACACACGTCCTGTCAATAACCACTCCTCGTTTCCCACTCATCGTACCATCTAGGAGCCAAGCGCCACGACAGTCCTGTCATAACGAGGCACCATCGGTTCCATGTCGCCAAACACACAGTCTCGTGCGTATTGAAAGGTGGCGGAGACGTCGATTCGAGACGACGAGAACATGTGACCCCCACCCCCCAACGATAGTCGTTTGTCCGTTGCCTGTGTACATGTTGTGCGTAGTACCCTATCACGTCAGCATGTTCCTGATGCCGATGCATCGGATGCGCCAACCTATTCCTACCATGATGTGCCCACATGAAGGGGGTGCGTGGCAGGTGGTGGATGGTGGATGGTGGATGACCGCTGGCAGAGGACGACTCGGCCATCGTCCATCATGAGATGCGGGTCCATCATCATCCTGCAGTGCGGTAGCGAACCATGAATTGGTGTGCGCGCGGCGCTGCGGCGACGAACGACATCGTAGCACGACATGCGTTCATCATACATTTCATCCGCAAGCGAGTTCGCCAAACGATGGCCTTTCCATCGCTTCGTCTGTCGGCCTCGTCATTTCGCCAGGCTTGCCCATGGCCGATGGCAAGCGCAACAATCAACGAATGAGAAATCCGGGGGCGACCCGTGCGCCGAGGACGCAAGCCGGAACAGGTGCGACGGAAATATTCTACCAGAGCCTCACGGTTGAATCGGTTCAGCGTGTCAGCCCCTGCATATGAATGATGGTGAGTGTACTCCGTACGGAGTATCTGGAACCAACTTGAACCGAACGGGACGGAGCACATGCTCCGGAGTTCCTGGTTCATACCACTAGCACCGTCTGAACCCCTGGCGTTCCGTTCCACTTCGACACGCACCCGTACCAAGTACTTAAGTACTTACTTACGTACGAGTCCTTGTAGGTAAGTGTACCTCCGGAGTACCTAAGTACAGGTATTATGGAGTATTAATAGTGCGAGAAATATCCATCGATGGCCCGACCCGTCCAAATGGGCCAAGTGCGGGGCGTGGTGGAAATTCCGCACATCAAAGTATTACTCATCAAGAACTCCGGATTATTACAGCACATGGAGGGCAGCATCTTCTGTACTTGTACTCCGTACGGTTTGCACCCGTTTGTTCAGGGACACGGAAGACCAAGAAGCATAATGGTCTTGCCGTCACCATAGGTAGTAATGATGACACTATCCCCTCACTGCACCCCTCCATAATCCAAGCATGCAGTCCAGAGGCAAGCACTTCACACCCAACTCATTGACAATACTGTGAAGTGAGGAGACAAGAAGCATCATCGGGCAATTTCATTACACATGTACCAAATCACGAAACTGTAAAAATGGGCCGTCACTTGCGCTCCGGCTACATCGAGAGCAATGCATGGTTTTGGTCACGATATGAACTCGACCGTTTGCGGACAAAAAGGGAGAGCCTCCGTGCACGTGACCGGGCGACAGAATCCCGTCAAGAACGCCCACCACGACGCGTACTTGTGCGGTTTCGCCCACCAAGACCCCTCTTGAGCTCGCTTGTCCGTCATCTTGCCCGCACCCTAACCCGACCTGTCGACGGCACAGTCAACCAACCAATTCAGTGGCGACGAGAAAATCTGAATAGACTCTTGCCATTCCCATTACTTTTCGTCCCGTGTCAAGGACGCCCACCGAACCGATCCTGGTCGCAGGAAGGATGAACTCGCCCGACGGCAACCCTCAGACGTATGGTTACGGGACCGAAATTGTGGCCAGCATGATGCACGAAGCCCTATGCAGCCGCCTAGAGACGCTGGCCAAGACCCATGAGCAAGCGACGCCCGAGTTTGAGTTGCCAGACAGCGAAGAGTGCTATCAATGGGCATGTGAAGACTTGCGACTTCACTTCAAGCCACAGGAAGCCGAGAAGCTACGGATGCGCACCTACCAGCGAGAGTATTGGGAGTTTGAATGTCTACAATACGAAGATGCCCTGAAATCGCTCATGTGGCAGAAGGCATGTGCTTCGGATGAGGAGAATAATTGTGCTGGTCATGCGGCGCCTACCGCCCATTGCTGGCGCACCCGTGCATTCCTCTACCGCGATCTCCTCAAGCACAGTGGTCTGTCCTTGGCCCAAATCAGGGACGCCCGCCTCTCCATCTCGAATCAGAAATACTGGGAATACGAGGCAGACCTTCTTGAGCAACGCGTCGCCCTCCGGGAGCACGAGATGCGGGAGGCATTATGGAAGAAGCAGGAAAGGCAGCGCCTGCGGGAGTCTCCAACCACCCGGCCTGCGAAAAGGTCGCAGCCAGCCGACAAAGTTGACATGTCGGATCATGTCAATGCAGATGGTGGTGTCTCGAGCAGGACAAGGTCGAGGACACGTCTGTCCGCGAGAGGCGCCGGCATTTCAAAATCTGTACCTCTTTGCGCTAAAACGGCAATGTTACCATCCAATCGAACCTGGTGGTCCCCCCTCCTCCTCGAGCCGGCGCAGCCTGGATTTTTAACTCTCTTGCTTTCAAGTTTCGGTGCGGATTGGTAGCACATGGCCCATCATTCATCACAATACTTTGCCGCCAGCCGAGTGCGTTGGCCGCTTACTTGCTTGCATCCTCTTCAACCCCCCCCTCCCCCCCTCCTCCTTCCATTCTCCTTCATTCCTCTTCGTCGATAATCTTCATCTTGAACTCTCCTTCACTGCTGACTCTTCATCATGGTGCCTACCAAGTCGGTCTACCTCTCCAAGGTCGTCCTGATACTCGGCTCTTTCGTCGGCGTGGACGATATTCTGACGCTGTCTGAAAACTCGAGATTTGAATTACCTACCATCACTGGCGATGTCTCCCGGAAAGGAGCTCAATTCGATGAAGAGGATCTTACGCCCCCTTTTATTTGCCTAACGCTGGGACAGCACTTGTTCGACCCCCTCGGCTGGGTCTTCGGCTCCGACGGTGACTCCGATCAATGCGATATACAGCTCGCTGAGGATAACCAGGCAGGAGTTAGTAGGCGAGCCTTCAGAGTCGACGTTTGCCCAACAAGCCACAAGCCGAGGCTTTTGGTTCTGTCTGACAGAATCATTGCCATAATGGATGGCGGGCGGACCCGTGTCTGCAGGCCAAATGCGCCCGTATCCATTGCCGATCCTGTCACTATCAAGCTCGGGCTAGTCAGCTTCCGGGCGTGGCCCCCGAAGCGAACGGTTGCCGAAGAGAGAGAATTCAACAAAATGGCCAGGATATTCAGCACCGACATCCTCAATGCCGTGCCGCGGTACCTACCATCTCCTAGAAGTCAACCGGAGACGTCGACGAACAATATCCGCTATGGAAAGGACGGGGCTACGTACGTCTGCGATTTGGAAATCGCAAGTAAGGGGGCACATGCCTCCGTCATGAAAGTGAAGGATAACAAAAGTGGACGGACTTTTGGCGCCAAAGAACCGCACTACAAAATCAGCGATGACCATGACGCTGCGAGGAGGCTATTTGAAGATATGAAGAGAGAGTACGAGTACATCATCCAACTCGACCATGTGAGGAAGCCTCTCTAAATTTCCCAACTCTCTACCGGCAGATAGCTAATCAACGAACACGTAGCCGCATATCGTCAAGGCATATGAGCTCGTTCTGGCCGAGGACGTAAGACTACCTCCGTGGTTGATTGTTGAATACATACCTCGCAACCTCCTCGAGACCATAGACGATCTTGTTGAAGGTGACAAGCCAGTCGTCTTGACCCACCTCTCCAGTGCGCTGCATCATATGCACTCCTGCGGCATCACTCATCGAGACGTTAAGCCAGACAACGCCCTCGTCCAGACACGAGGCCGCGAGCTGATCATCAAGCTCGCTGACTTTGGAACCTCGAAACACAACGCTACGGGAAATATGGATTCCTTTACCGGAACGGAGATCTACATGGCGCCTGAGTTGTTCGAGATACCCCGCCGTTACTCAAACAAAGTCGACATGTGGTCCCTTGGTATCATTGCCCTGCAGTTATTCACTACTTGGGACCCTACCTCGGACGGGAAGTGGGACCCTGGGAACTTTGGACCTTGGATACGCAAAGTGGTCTCCCCTCACGTGATGGAGGCACCGATATTGCTCCGTCCCTTGCTGAGGGGGATATTCCGTAAGAGTCCCGCCCGGAGATGGAGTGCCTGGAAATGTTTGAAATGGTTGTGGAAGCTTGCCCAGGCTAGTCATGCCGCAGTTCCCGTCGAAGAAACCACCAGCACCAACGGTGTCGGCATTGCGAAGTCTAAAAGGGTCTGCCATGCACACAAGTCGACGACTGTTTGAAGGGAACCGATGAGGAGAGGCGCAGGAGAAGCCTGAATCCTTCACCCTCGACCGCCCGCGTAAGGGACGTAGTACCCGCTGAGCACTATGTCGAAGAGGGAAGCATTCTCCCGGATACACTACCTCCTGAAGCATGGATATCCGAGACTATGTCGGCGGCGCCGACCCCTCGATTTGTTGAGGAAGGGCACTTCGATTGTGATGATGACCGGACGGACGCAGATTATTCGGATGATGACGAGTTGGACGATGAATGGGAGGACGACGGGTAAGCTAGGGCATGCTGTTGACTACGATGGCAACGGCCTGGGAACTGGACCAGGGTTAGTCAACATGCCGCTATTGATCGCAAGTGCCCTCGAATGCAGCTAGTTCAGGTACTACGCAATTTCCCATCTACACTTTGGAATTGACTCATTGTGATATCTCTCAACGAAGAGCTGCCGTGACAGGGCAAAATAAAACGCAGTGGAGGGCATGCCATGTAGCTCTGCTCTGTCGCATTTGCTTTGCCAAATCCTACGAATGCAGACGTGACCGATCAAGGTCGTCACTGAACTCGTCAGTTGGATACGGACGGTTATATTCAAAGCTACTTTCATTGAGTTCGGACGCATTGCAAAAATCTGTGACCTTTGAAATGCTTCAGACCTGCTTGCCACAGGTCTAGCCATGCATCATGTCAATGCTCAAAGGATATTCTGGAGAAGCATTGAGTTTTTGGCGCAACCCCTCTTTCAGTTTAGGTATTTCAACAGCACCGTATGTCTGGTCCAACAATTGCAGGACGTCTAGTGCCGAAATCTCGGGATCCCAAGCGTCCGAAGCAACAACGGCGTGCGGATGGGCGGCTCCAACCTCGACGAACAGTCTCACAATCTCCATCCAGCGCGCCGTTCCTAGAGGGTCAATGTCGTAATAGGCTATCCATTGCCTGCGACGCGCATCACACAGATGACGCAGAAGTGTCAGCCATGGCGTTGTGGGGGCTCGCGTCGTAAAGTCAACGTATTCGTGGTTCGCTCCCGAGTTCATATGCGACGGGTGCTCCAACAACACCTTGAAAAGCGTAGGGTTTGAGAGTGGGTAAATGGTCCTGTTGCGAGAGCACAGAAACTCGACTGCGTACGCGAGGAGGGGAGTCGGACCATTGTGCGCCGCCGAGTTGTTGCCGCACGACTCCTTGCTCTGGTGTTCCTTCGCGCAAGTGTCGATGACTTCTTCAGAAACGTACTTGATCAATCCGAACTTGGAAGCGAGGCACAGAAACGGCTGACAGATGGGCGGTGCCTTCACACGCACCTCGTACGCGCCAAAGGCGCTTCTAGCCCAGTGGTCGTACCTGTCCTGAGGCTTGCACATCCACAACCAGCTCAGAGTCTTGTCGAGCTCACTTAAAAGCGGCAGTTGAAGGCTCTTGACGTCAATGACGATGTGTCGTGCGTGGGTCACGGCGAGAGTGATGTCGGGCCACCACTCGTCCAAGCGACGATGATGCTCGACCTCCTCGAGGGGCCGCTTTAGACGCAAGATGTAGGACCTCAGTAGGCGTAGATGGGGGTCAAATCCTAAGGGAAGCGCCGAAGAAAGACGGTCGCCGACGCCGTCGGGTAGCATAAGCCAGTCGCGGACTGTTCAATGGAGATACGTGACACGTTTTGCAGCTGCAGACGGCACAAGGCGAGCTGCGATTAAGTTGTCGGCAAACCGTGGCACGCGCATGTTTCCCTGCCGCGTCGGGCTGTGCAGATCCAAGAGTCCTGCGAATCGCTGTTGGATTGTGTCGATGGCGTTGCCGCACCGACTGCGTACGTAGTCGTCGCTGACTTTTTCAACGACCAGACTCAGCGCCAGATCATCGTCATCCTCCTCAAGACAAAAGGCAAGCTCCCAGACAGTTGGAGAATTGGCAGAATAATTACCGAGAAAGTCCGCGACGACCTCTCGGGCCCTGATCAATCGGAAGATGGTTGCCGTTACCGAAAGTTGCTCAGCCGTCAGGCCCTCGAACAAAAGGTGGGCAAAGAGGCCATCAAGATGGGAGGGCAGCCGTTCCAGGTTGGCGAACAGATTAGATATCCCCAAGAGAGAGTTAAAATCGTCCATCATGGTGTCCACTGCAAGCCTTAGCCACAGAAATACGCCATCTGACCGTTCGACGGCGACTTTGATGAGCATGTCACCCGCCTCAGGCTTTCGCTCAAGCAGACGTCCGATGTCTGAGTTTGCCCGCAGCCTGTGCCGCACATAGCCATGCATGTCGCTGTATGTGAGATCCTGCAGCCCCAGTTGCGGCACCACATCCGTAAAGGCGTCGGCAAAGACGGCCCATTGACGAGATGAAGGACATATTTTTACACCTTTTCCATGCTCGCCGAGGCCAATGTTCTTGAAGAAGTGGGTGAGGGCAAGGTGATCGCCGTCAAATTCTTCAAGGCCATCAACGAAGAGACAAATGCTCATTTGCGGTAGGCTGATTATCGCCGAGCAGCTGGTGGAGGAGCGAACGCAAAAGGCCCGTCTGCGATCGCTGCTCTCTCGACCCGCTTGTCCAGAAGAAGAAGCCGGCGGTTGCGAAGGGCCTGCCAGCGGACCAGGTAGTCAGGTGCTTCGAAGTGAGGGCGTGACGGAACAGAAAGCGCATCAAGGTCGACTTTCCCGAGCCAGGTTTGCCGGTGATCCAGAATATCGGGCCAAGGCTATCGGATGCAAGCCATTCCGTGAATCGGTCCATGCGATTCGGCCTCGTCCCTGCCGACGATATCGTTGGAGAAGATCCATTCAAAGGTGGCGTGATGAGCTTGGACGACCTCATCCTCTCTGTCGTGCATGGATTTATACGCCAGGTTCTCCAGTATGAAGTCGCAGAGGAGTCCGGCTGGTGCAAGCCGGCATTCCCACGCCGCGCAGCGCTTTATGCACTGTGCCATTGCTCGAGACGCTTGCTCCGATTTTGTCTGCCTTCAATCTGTTTCCATCCTCACGCCCAGGGCCGGGCTCGGAGCCGGCACGATGGCCTTCCAGAACTCTGGGAAGGTGTAAGAGAGCAGAAGGGGACGAGCTGGCAACGGCAATACTCACTTGATGCACGTGGTCAGATCTGCATTGTCCGCATGGCGAACGGCAAGGTCGTGCAGCCGGATGGCCAACGCATCTATGTCCTGGCTCGACCAGAGACTGCGAGTCGAGGAATCACCTCCATGAACATGAAGAGCATCGTGGAAACGATGCAACTTCAAGGAGAGGTCCAAGCCAACTTTGCGGCACGCATCGGCCAGCACAAACCCGCCGTCGGGCGTGTCTGCAGCCGGAACAAGAAGAGCATTCGTCGCGTTGACGAGTCGCGGTAAGAGGTTTTCCATCATCGTCCCCGAAGGGCCTGGATGCTGTCGGACGTGCATCATGACTTTGTACACCTCCGTGGCTGCCTGGAGGAACTCGACGATGGTGGCCGAGGCCTCTTGATCGGCCGCTGCCGCCATGATAGGGGCAGGCAGTTTATGGATGCAGCGGGTGTCTTTCTTGGGACTTTTCTATCTAGCTATTTACTTCTACTTGTGCCTCTGCATTTCGCACGGTGCAGCGCAGACTCCCATGGAGAAGGATGAGCTGATGAAGGGAAAGAGAAATGGAGGCTGCACCTGCCATCTCTGTCGCATATACGGAGTAGCACCTACCAAGTCCACATTGACTGTGGCGCCCATTTTTTGTGGCTGGTTTGGTGCAACAGTTAAGTATGAGCCCGGTACGCGTCCTCGCGCAAATTGTCATCCGGAAAGAAGCAACAGACGAAGATCAGAAAGATCACAGCGACCAACGGTCATACGAAGCCCTGCTTCTTCATGAGAAGCGTTCAACAAGATGATCTCAACGATCCAGCACAAAAAACCGCAACGCTCACACAAAGCCTTGGCCAACAAGATGATCTCAACGAACCAGCTCAAAAAGCCGCAACGTTCACACAAAGCCTTGGTCAACAAGATGATCTCAACGAACCAGCTCAAAAAGCCGCAACGCTCACACGAAGCCCTGCTTCTTCTTCCCCCATCCACTCCGATGCGTTAGTGCCGATCAACATGACTATACCGCTCTTTCATAAGACTTACCAAAAAGGAAGATAACCTCGGCCTCCTTCAGCACTCTGTTTTTCACTTCCCAAGGCCTCCAATCCACTCTTCAATTAACGAACACACCCATCCAACGATCGCCACGATGTCAACTTCATCAGCCAACTCCAAGGCAAATGTAGTGCTCCAAACGTCTGAGGATTGGGATCGATGGTTTGGATCATATCAGCGCATTGCTAAGCAGAATGAAATCTGGCATTACGTTAACCCAGACGGAGCAGTAATACTATCACCACCAAAGGAAACTACCTATAAGGATGAAGTTGCAAAGATCAATGAAGCAACCCTTATCAAACTCAAAGAGGAAGGCAAGGAGGACCAGTTCGTTCCAATCGAATACCTTAGTTCTCGAGCCAAAGAGAGATACCAACTCGAACGATCCGAATACAACAGTGCTATACGACGGTACTGTACGTACAGGGAGGCGTGTATGGAACTCGGAAAGTGGATAGAAGAGACCGTTAATCCGGATCTGTTGAATAACCTCAACGATATTGTAGAGGTATTTGAGATCGTCAGCAAGGTTCGGGAACGACTAGGCATTATACCACACATACAGGAGAACCAGATTAGGACCAACAATACTATGCGCCTAGGTATACCCGAATGTTATCAGAAAAGGGAGGCGGCATATATTGATGCCGTTGCCTTCGACACACCTGATATCCAAGGCACCTTCGGCATCACTCAACCGGATACAGAATATACGGTACTCGATGGCCTGCCGGAAATCCAGTCAGCATTCACCATGATGCCAAAAGCACATCCATTGACACACTCAACCCTCTTCGGTAACTGCGCAACTACTCACGTTGTCAACTCTAAGGACCTCCTTGAGGAACAAGTCCCTAGTGAAGACTCTGATGAAATCTTGGTAGGCAATACAGTCGTTCAAGTAATGTGCAGGGGGAAGAGGATAATGAAAGGATTGTTGAATGGCCCGGATGGCCCAAAAACAAGGGATCTGATCCTAAAGGACGTTGCATTCGTCCCGGGATTCTACACGAACTTGATAAGCGGAAATAAGTTACAATCCCGTGGTGTGTGGTACTGTGGTATTGATGATACCCTTAGATTTGGCACTCTGCAGCAGAACCAGGTTGTACTCACCCTCTCACGCCACTACGGCCTCGTCGTAGCCGAATTCAAGACTCTTGACTCGTGCTTTAAGTTGCCCTATGCTCCATTATATTGTTCTCGGCCGTAGGCAATGCGGCGAGGCGCTATTGTCGGCGAAATCGATCAATGATGCCTCGATAGGAACGTTGTGACGAAGTCAAGTGCTGGTTTGGTGCAACATACTCCGTACCTGGAGTATTTATTTACTTGCACGGAGCACTTTGTTCCAGTATAAGACATTTACTGTAGAGGCACTCAAATGTACTTACGGCACGGAGTAATAAGTACATGGACATCCTCCATAGGGACTTGTCTACTGTACATCTAGCGTAAGCGTACGGAGTATTACATGTACTGCATTATCTGCCTATAAGTAAGTGTACCAACCTAGTAAGGTGCCGACCTAACAGTTCTGGCAGTGTCACTACTGATACCGCGATGTACTGTACCGGAATTGCGTGACCACCGATACGCTGTCCACCCAGACCATCGTGCGCCTCACTCAGATCTTCCTCTACACGCCTGCACCCACCATCTCACAAATCCATCAGCGGCACGGCGAGTCTTCCGCCCGCCTCCCGCGGAGAGATGTGGGAAACGGCTGCCGTTCTCCTGTCCTTCTTGCCCCTCGCCGTGGACGCGACCGTGACGCAGGCCTCACCGGGCCTCCCCATGGTCATCAACACCTGGGGCGGCGTCTTCACGGCAGCCACCGACACCGCCTTCCTCTCCCTCCGCGACGGCAACGGCAGTGCCCTCGATGCTGTCCAAGCCGGCTGCGCAGCCTGTGAGCGAAACCAGTGCGACGGCACCGTCGGCTTCGGCGGCTCCCCGGACGAAGGCTGCGAGACGACGCTCGACGCCATGATCATGGACGGCACCACCTTCAACGTTGGCGCCGTTGCCGCCATCCGCCGCGTCAAGGATGCCATCGCCGTTGCCCGTGCCGTCCTCGAGCACACCTCCCACTCGATGCTCGCCGGCGACCAGGCCACCACCTTCGCCCTCGAGCACGGCTTCCGGGAGGAGAGCCTGTCGACGGATGCTTCCGTTGCGGCCTGCGAGGCGTGGAAGAAGAAGGAATGCGAGCCCAACTTTCGGCTCGATGGACCGCGCTGTCGGGCCTACACCCGACCGCATCCCGCCTCGGAGCACCGGCAGGTTCCCCTGCTCGTCCAGCGGGACTCGGACACAAGACCGCGCCCCTCCCACGATACCATCTCCCTCGTCGCCCTGCACGCCGAGGGGCACCTCGCCGCCGGCACCAGCACCAACGGCGCCGCGCACAAGATCCCCGGCCGCGTCGGCGACGGTCCCATCGCCGGCAGCGGCGCGTACGTCGACTCGGATGCCGGAGGCTGCGGCGCCACGGGCGATGGTGACATCCTCATGCGCTTTCTGCCCTGCTACCAGGCCGTCGAGAGCCTGCGCCGTGGCATGAGCCCCGCCGACGCCGCCGCCGACGCCGTCCGCCGCATCGTCGGCAAGTACCCGGACGTCCATGTCGGCCTCGTCGTCGTCGATGGCCAAGGGCGCCACGCGGGTGCCGCGAGCGGCTGGGTCTTTACCTACGCATACCGCGGGGGCAGCATGGCCGAGACGAGCGTTGTCACCGTCCAGCCGCTGGGGAAGATGGGGCTATGAAGGAGCCTGCCGCGGATGAGACTTATCCCGTAACCAGCGCCCCGCGCGGACACTCTCTGTCACGCCGCCTTCGGCTGCATCATGATTGTCCGTGGTGGCCGTGGACCGATGTGACGGTTTGCTGCGCACTTACAACCATCCTACTCCGTAGCTCCAGATGAACGACGGTAGACAGGAGGCCATGGCGTAGCTGGCAATCCATGCGTAAGATTCCTTGGGCCACCAGGTGGCTCCATAGCGACCGTATTTCGTCCGGTTCGGTCAATGCCCAGCATGCCGATTCCAACATCCTCTCGAGGGACACACATCTCCTGCGCCTTCATCGATGTCCTTTTTGGCATCACCACAGTCGACTCAAGTTGTGGCATCCAAGAACGGAACGAAGCCGAGCACTGGCCGACAGCAGGCGCTCCTGGAAATGTCTCCGAGGGTCGCCAAAGGCTCGTGTGTGCGATGGTTCGCGTGAGCGGGCCATGAATTTACTCGATAAATTTATTCAGCATGACACTGCCCATAATCAAACGACGTCCCAGTCTCAATGTGCCGTTGACGCCAGTGACATCCATTTACACGCATGGTAAACACCACGTCCCATTCAATGCAGTCGTATCTCGTGAGTTGGCAAGGCTGACGCACTGGTTGCCGTGTCGATCCACCCGCACATGGCAGTGGAGCCGAAACCATCAGGCAAGCACAAGCTCACCCCGGTTCACACGCTCCTTTTCCTTCTTGCGAAAGATAGCCTTGAGCATGTTGTCCTGCCGCAGCTTGGGAAGAAAGATGACGTCCATTCTGGGATCGCCTCGCCTGCTGGCGCCGTCCTCGATGGCTCGCACCGTCGGCCGCGACTTGCTCTTGCTGCCGGTGCTTGTGCTGCTCGACTTTCTGCTGCGCTCGCTGTGACCCGAGACGCTCTCGGCCGTGGCGGGCACGGCCACTCTTTTGCTCTTGGTCTTGCCATTGCTTTTATCCTTGTCCCTTTCCCTTTCCCTTTCTCGCTGCCTCGCTCCCTCTTTGTCCTTTCCCTTGTCCTTTGCCTTGGCCCTTTCCTTGGCCCTTTCCTTGTCCTTTTCCTTGCCGGCCGACGGCCTCTCGGTCCGGCTCGTCCTCATCGTCCGCCCGCTCCGGCGGGACTTGAGATCAAACTCGACGTCGTCCCTCGCATGCTTGGCCCGGTACGCGCGCTCGACCTCGGGCGTCATGAGCTCGAGCTCGGCGCTCTCGTCGTCGGCGCCCGAGGGCATGATGCCGCGCCGCCAAGACTCTATGGTGCTCAGCTCGTCGTCGACGACGAGAGCCTCGTCGATGCCGGCGCTGTACTCGCTCCGGGCGCGCCCCAAGGGCCGTCGTCTGTCGGTGGCGGCGGGTGCGCCTTCGAGGGCGGTGGCCTCGGGCGGCGCCGCCGCCTGCTGAGCCTCCCTGACCTTCTTGACAATCTTCCAGCCGCCAAACATGACGACGGTGACGCCGACGGCGATGCCCGTGCCGATGAGGAACTGGGGCGAGGCGAGCAGGGCAAAGACGGCGGGTGAGCCGCCCTTGATGAAGCCGAGGAAGGCGGGCGACATCTTGGCGACGGTGGTGGAGAGCTCGGCCAGCGTCAGGGCCACGGCCGCCGCCGCGTCGGGCTTCTCCTGCAGGTGCTTGATGATGGCCGTGGCCGAGTGCTGCAGGCAGTGGGCCTCGTCGAGAAGGCCCTCGACCTGCCGGACGAGCTGGCGGGCCCTGAACTCGTCTCCGAGCTCGGGATCGAGGTCGACCCTGTCGGCGAGGTCGGGCGGGATGTTGCCGTAGGCGAGGTGCATGTCAATCTCCTTTCCACCGCCGCTCCTGTCCGTGGCCGTTCGAGGCTCCGACATGCGGCGCGATTCGTCGGCGGCGGCGCGATGCTCGGCGGCGTTCAAGTCCAGCTTCGACAGGGCCTTGCCCCGCGGGAGAGTCTCGGCGTAGGGGCTGCGATGGGCCGTGGCCGGCTGTCGGGGTCCGCTCGGCGTCGTGCTCGACACCTCGCTCAGCGTCTTGAGGTTCCTCTCCGTCAAGGCCGGCCGGGTCCTGGTCCCCGCACGACCGTCCTCCCCGTGCCTCGATCGCGTCGATCGCACGCTCGTCCTCACGCTGGCCTCGCTGTAGAAGTCGCAGGAGCGGCGGCGTCCGTGGCCGTCGGCGGCGAGGCCATCGTATTCGGCGCGGTAGCGGCAGCCATGGCGGTACTCGAACGCGTCGCCGTTCTGTGCCTCACAGTTCTGCCCGTCGTACTTGCACTCGTCGTGCCGGCCGACGCCACGAGTGTGGTCGAATGTCTGGGATCGCCGGAGGCCAGCACGCTCCCTGAGTTCCGACTTTTTATCGTGGTAGGCACCCTTGGCCTCCTTGAAGATGGACAACAGCTGTTTTCCCTGCCTCCACAGGTCAGTCGGTCATGCGGCGGTCAAGGGGAGAAGGGGGGGGCTTGCGGTGCTGATGATTTTTCCCGAATTGTTGACGACGGTGATGGTCTGTTCCAGGGGCATGGTGGAGGAAGGCCTGGAACGGCGGAGCGATGGCCGACTACTTGACGAAGACGACGAGGCGTTGAATCATATGGGGGGTATGGAGTAGGAGCAGAACGACGAACAATACATCAGGTCATTGGAACAAACAGAACGGGCAGACAACGCAACAAATCATGGGTTGTTGAATCGCCGGCAGGGCCGTGTACGACCAGGCGAACGGTTCGATCAAGGAGCGGTGATGGGGTAGAGGAATGATGAATCCCTGCGAGGCTGAGGCTGGCGGGCGAAGCGAACCCCACCACCAACGCTGGCGTGTGTCGGTGAAGCGCTGAAACAGACGGGGGGCCAGAGGCTATGACGATCTTGCCGCTGGACGATGGAGGCCGCCGCCGACAAGGGAACGGTGCAAGAACAAAAATGGGGGAGAAAAAAGGAACGGGCTTTGACGCCGGAGAAAGGTTGCGCAGCAGGCAAAAAACAGGCACCTCTGCTGTCGGCTAGCGAGTTGGCGGTGGGAGGTTGATGGATGGAGGGGTGGTGCATAGGGGAGGTTGAGGTGGAGGTGGAGGAACGGGGTGGAGGGATGGAGGTTGGTTGGTGGTTGGTGGTGGACGCTGGTGGCAGCACGATTTAGCGGCCGTTAGTGCCGTGTGGGCGGCTGAAGGACGCTCCCGCACGAGCAACGGGCACTACGGCTCGGTACCGTACTCCACTAAGAAGCACACCATTCTTGTCGCTCACTGGCTCTCGTACGCCAGAAAGCCGGTCTGATGCACCAGCACGACGGCTTTAGCTGAGCAACATTCCCCCTCTCCCTCTCTACTTTACCCCTGTGTCGTAGTCTTCCCCGGTCGCCGCCGTCATCTGGTTCCTGACTCGACTCGACTCGTCTGGTTCTCCCGACTCGTCTGGATCTCTCGACTCGTCTGGTTCTCTCGACTCGTCTGGTTCTCTCGACTCGTCTGGCTCTCGACTCGTCTCGCGTCCTTCCGTCACGGCTCGCCTCGTTTCGTTTGCCGCTGGCCCAGCTGGACTTGGGTCGTCGGACTGGTGGTCGGGCTGGCCTTCGATTGGCTCCGCTCGCTGTGATGGGCGTCCACCTGCGCCTGCCAGCTGGCCTCCCCCTGGCATCCGCTGGTAGGAGGACGACGTTGATTTGATTGAACGACTTCGGCATCGCCGTTGCCGGATGTGCTGGTCGGCTTTTGGGTATCAAAACATCAATCGGACTCACTCTCCGTGTCGATTGGCGGGCCTCCGCCTTCGCCTCTGTAGGGCCAGCCTTGAAAGCGTGGCTATGCATCGCGCCCTGCTCTATCGGTTGGCTGTCTGTAATTTCAGCAATTTGATCGGCAACTCGGTCCGGGGTATGACCTCGTCAGGCGAGAATCCCCGAGTGATGGGTGTGGGGCGACGAGGCTCCAGCGGTCTAGACGTGCGCACCACTTGACTCGCAACCAGTCGGAGGGAGACAACCTGCTTACTGCGTGCACTTGCAAGTATGTACTACCCAAGTACCACCAGCATCACGTCCACGAAGCCGCTGCCATCGACCACAAGCACTTGTCATCACGCGACGGCAATCCGCCTTCGCTTCGAAGCGAGATAGGCTGGCAGAAAAGGGCACCCGAGGTGGGCAAAGCTATCGTACGCAATGTCTCGGAGCAGCGGCCAGCGGCGTGGTTGCCTCAAAATGCGCATCCGTTCTGTCCCACGATCACGGTAG
The DNA here is from genome assembly GCF_001625195.1 of Drechmeria coniospora. NCBI lineage: Eukaryota > Fungi > Ascomycota > Sordariomycetes > Hypocreales > Ophiocordycipitaceae > Drechmeria > Drechmeria coniospora. Next base: position 8,459,659 of record NC_054389.1, on the reverse strand, counting down.
GACGTGGTTTGAACTGAACGTCTTTGCCATTGCCGACTGACTCGCCACAAAGGTAAACGAAAGCCGTCCCAGGCATAGGTCACAGACCCTTTGGCCGAGTCGGGCAGAAAACAGTGGTCGAGGCACCGGACGTTATCCCCTCACCCCATCTACGTCGGCGGCGTCGGTCCGGTCGGGCAGGCAACCAGCAGAAATCATGAATAAACAGCCTTGTACACTATGTATGCACCTAAGTAATGCCAGCTTGTCTTTCGCCATCCCATCATAAATAGACGCCCAGGCCCGGGCCGGTGGGAGATGCGAGTGATGGTAGCAACGTCAAAGGTATAGATATATATGCTCCCACCGCCGACCGACTCCCCAAACTCCAAAAGCCCGGCCTGTGCCGGGAAGTCGCTAACGCGGGTTGCTGATGCGGGCCCGGAGCCTCATGCGAAGTCGTTTTTCCGTTTCCTCCTCCCCATCGGTCGTCGAACCAACCGGTCCATATGCATGCACCCTTTCGCTTCGCCTCGCGTCATGCTGTCGCCCGCCTCCTTACTTCTTTTCTTTCCCTCCCGTTCGGTCGCGCCCCCTCTCACGCGGCGCCTTCGTCGGTGATGTCTCGCACCTCGTGCTCGTTGAGGAGGACGCGTTTGCCCAAGTTTTGCGCCGGTTGGCCGTCTCGTACGGCGCCAAAGTCGAGAATCTGCATCAACAGTCAGCAAGTCCATCTCTCGCGTCGCCCGCGTCGGTGGCGGCATATCTACCTCGACGTAGGTCAGCTGGTCGCGCTGGACGGCGGCGACGCAGCGGCGGCCGTCAAACTTGACCTGCCAGACGCCGCTAAGGTCCGTCAGGAGGTCCTGGACGCACTCGCCGTTGCGCACGTCCCACATCTTGACCGTCTTCTCGCTGCCGCTCACCACCTTCTGGCCGTCGTGCTGGAAGCAGGTGATGGCGCCCGTGTGCGCCATCAGCGTGTTCCGGCACCGGCCCGTCTCGGGATCCCAGATGCGCAGCGTCGAGTCGGCGGCGGCCGAGACGAGCCTCTCGTCCCGCAGGTCGAGGAGGCCGACGAGGAGGGTGTGCCCCTCGAGGGTGTGGAGGCAGGCGCCCGTGGCGAGATCCCAGATCTTGACGAGCGAGTCCATGGAGCCCGAGATGCACCGGTTCCGCGCGTGGTCGAGCACGACCGAGTACACCTTCTGGGAGTGTCCGCGGAGGACGTGGAGCGGGTCGCCCGTGTTGATGCGCCAGACGCGGACGGTGCCGTCGTACGAGCCGCTGACGAGGGTGTCGCCGTGCGCCGAGATGGCGCGGACCGAGTGCGTGTGCCCCGTGAGGACGCGGATGAAGTAGGGGCAGTCCGACTCGTGCGCGGGCGGGTGCGTCTGGATGTACCGCCGGGATCCGACCTCGGGCAGGCGCCAGACGCGCAGCTGGCTGTCGCGGGAGCCCGTGATGATGAGCGGCTTCTCGGGCTGCATGACGCGGCGGCCCGTGGCGTCGCGGCCCGTCTCCGTCGGCATGAGGATCTGCAGGCAACGGACAGTGCTAGTGTGACCGTAGAAGACCTGCTGGCAGAGGCCTCGGCTGATGTCCCAGACGCGCACGGAGCGGTCCGTCGAGCCCGAGACGAGGATGTCGCCCTCGTACTGCAGCGCCCAGACGCCGCCCTCGTGGCCCTCGAGCTTCGTCCGCAGCTTGCCCGTCTTGGTGTCGTAGATGTGGATGAGGGTGTCGTCGCTGCCCGTGATGATCTTGTCGTCGTCGAACTGCAGGCAGGTGATGACGTGCCGCGGGTGGGCGGCGAAGGCGACGTGGGCGGGCTTGACGTCGCCGCTGGTCCAGCTGCGGCGGATCATGTAGTGTCGGCGGTAGAGGGACTTGTAGAGGTGCATCTGCCGAAGGCTCGGCAGGCCGAGCTGGGGGTCGGGCACGGCGCTCGCGGCGGCGCTCGCGGCCGAGAGCGGACCCTCCGACTTGTGCTGCCTCACCTCGGCCTCGGCGGCGACGAGCCTCGACGGCGTCGCGTCCTGGGCGGCGAGCCGTCGCTTCGATCGTTCCGAGGCCGAGTAGCTGTTGAGGGCGCGCTTGCGCTTCGTCGCCCTCGACTTGGGCACGCCGCTGCGGAGGATGCGCGTGAGCTCAAAGTCGGACGACTTCAGCCGGTCGTTCATGCTCAGGTCTCGCTCGTAGCCGGCGGCCCCCTCGGGGTCCTGCCAGCCCCAGCCCTGGACGATGGCCTTGCCGAGCTCGCCGGGGGGGAGGACGAAGCCGTCGCGGTCGAAGAGCTCCTTCCACCCCGTCTCGTTGCCGTCGATGATGTGCCGCCATTGCTTGGACACCTGGGCGGCGCGGCAGAGGTCTTGGCAGCCGAGGTAGGACAGCATGTGGAAGCCGAGCTCGACGGGGAGGCGGCGGAGGAAGTCGCACTTGAGCGCGGGGTTGACCGTGTCGGCGATGACGCGGAGGGTGGATCGGTTGCAGCGGCGAAGGAACTGGTACATGATGAACGTCTTCATCTCGTTCTTCATCGAGTCGAAGGACTCGAGCAGCGTCTGCGTGTCGAGGATGACGGGGGCGTCGGACCGGCCGGGGTGCCTCATCAGCCGCCTCGCGTCAAACTCGTGGCGGGACGTCATCGGCATCGAGTCCAACTCTCGCTTGAGCCTCGCCGGGTCCATCCAGGAGCGGTGCTCGACCGACGTCGGCAGCTCGTCGGCGGCATCCTCGTCGGGCGCCGCCAGGGCCGGCTGCGAGGCGGCGAGGGTTGGTGACAGCCTCGGACTAGGAAGGCTGCCGTCCTGGGCCGCGGCGACGTCGATGGCCGGCGGCTGCTGGGCCGGCGGCGGCGGCGGTAGCGTTTCGTCGGCGTCGGCGAAGGGCTCGACGTCGGCGTCGGTGATGGGCGGCGTCGCGACGTTGCCGACGGGACTCTGGGCGTCGCAGGCTTCGGGGAGGGACATGCTCGGCGCCGACTCGGGCGGCGAGTTCTGGAACGGATCCGGCTCGAGCTGGTGCGGGAGGTGCGGAGGCGGCCGGTCGAGGAAGGAGGCCATCAGCTCCGAGGCGTCGGGCGTGGCCGGGAAGCCAGAGGCTCCCCTGGTCGGGTCGTCATGGGCACCGGCTCCGGCTTGGTCGTTCGAGGCGATGCCTTCGCCGGTGCCATTGCTGGTGCCACCGCCGGTGCGGTCCCCCTTGCTCGAGGGGCCGGCCTGGGTGAGGGAGCGGCGAAGCTTGTCGGACACGGCCTGCAGGTGGGAGGATCGAGCGATGCGGTGCGAGGGTCGGAAGAAGGGAGGGAGTGTCGGTGGGGGCGCGGGAGCGGCCTTTGTCGCCGTCGTCGGGGATGCGGCAAGGCTGGCGCGCGTCTGCCGCGTGCGTCGGGCGTACAGATCGGACGGCGAGGAGACGGGCTGACGGCACGGTCTGGTCGAGGCCGACGGAGGCGTCTCCCGGGCGAGGTCTTCCTTCTTCACCGGCGTCAGCGTCGCGCCATCGGTGCATGCCTGCTTCATCTGCGGGGGACGAGGCGTCAGCGGGAGGCTGCCACATCGAGGCGGGGACGAGGCCCTGCTCACGAGGCTCGTCGTCGGCCGACGCTTTAGGGCGGCGGCGTCGGCGACGTCGGCGTGGTCGTCCAGGTCGTGGCCGGCAACGCTGTACTGAAACTGCAGCAGCTCGGGGGGGGTCGGTTTCGTCGCGAGCGGATACTCCTTGCTGTCGAGGCTCGCGAGCGGCGTGGGGTTGCGGACGAAGACGTGGGGAAACTTTCTCGTCAGCCGTGTCGTGGTGGTGACGGTCTTGGTCTCGACGCATTCGCTGACGCCGAGCTGGAAGCGGCGGCCGGCGTTGGCCGGCGTGTCGACGATGTTGACGGCCACCGTCTGGGCGCTCCCGGGAGGCCGAGGCTCGCCCGCCTGACTGGCAGGCTCGGGCGAGACTGTCATGGGGATGGGGAGGCAGAGGCGTCCCCTGCGGCGTCCAGCGGAAGGGTCGTCGGCGGACGAGGCGGAACGAGCAGACGTCTTCGTCGGCGAGGATGCGGTTTGTGGACCGTGTCGATGCGGCCTCGCGTGCGAGGACGACGGTCTGCTCCGATGCAGGCCAGGAGGATGGCGGCGGCGGCGGCGGTGGTGGTGGTGGTGGTGGATGAGGTCGAGGAGGAGGAGGAAGGATGCGCGTGAGGCTCGCGGCCGTGAGGGAGGAGCACGCACGCAGACGCACACAGCCTGCCTTCCTGCCTGGCGGTGTCGGCGGCGGCGGAAAAAATGCACTCCACCTCGCCTCGCCTCGCCAGCCCTCCAGGTGGCCAGCGTCCTGGGGCGGACGAGACGGTAACGCCTCTCAGGTACAGGGTACACGATATTTGCGGGCATCCTCGCGGCGCTTCACGTACCGGGTACCTGCCGTTCCTGGACAATACTTTCCGCTCCTAGTTGGTGCTAACCTAATAGCAGGTACTCCCTCCGTACTCCGTAGGTACTTACACCTACCAGTAAGTACTCCGTCCCCTCGTCGGTGTACTTTCTTACTAGGTACTTACTTACAGTGCTTACTTTATGGCACAGCACAGGCACAGTCCCTGCTCCGTGCTCCTTCGGCCGCGCATGCAGCGAAAGGGTGCCCGTCCTTGGCCGTGACGAATTTTTCCCCAATACGAAGTACGCACTTACTTACGTACGTGCGAATAGACACTGCGAACATGCTCCACCTAGTACCAGGCGCGATAGGGTGCCGAGAGCGAGCACAGCGGTCATGTCGAATTCGACGTCGAGTCAAAGGTTGATGTCATTCGGGGTCCGGCACTTTGGCTCGCCGACGTCGTCAACATACGACGCGCTGCTTCGGGACCCGTTTCTCATATAGATGTTCACTAGTCATTGCTCCCTCATGAGATGGCTGGCTCACTGACGGCCCAAGTTCGCTACCATCCACTCATTCAAGGCGATGAGCGCCACGACCCTCCGCGGCCGCCGCGGAATGGCAGGGAGGTGCGGCAAGGTTCCAGCGAGACGCACACGGCGGCGGGGGACTTGCAAGGCTCGCATCCAAGTACCTGGTTGCTAACAGCCCCCAAACTTCGACGGTTGGGGTACATGTGCGCTGATGGGTGCTGCAAGTACCCTTTCCGTCAGTGTGTAGCAGAGTTACCACTGCGAGCGCATCAAGCGGTACGGTGCTCACCGAGGGACCCATACTGTACTGCAGGTGCGCTGTTAGCGGGCAGGTACAGTATTTCCCTCGTCGTCCGCTGTGGGCGGGTGCGGGCTAGTACTGTGCGAGTACTCCGTACGTATCGCACATTTCGTGCACTAGGGATTAATCGGTTTAGCGCACGATCTAGCCTTTCCAAGCATCGTGGCAGACCTGCTTGAAATCTGCAGGGCCTGCTTGCCTGTCTTTGCGCCTGCTATGCACTGTACTTGCAAGTACTGTACTAGCAGGAGGGGCCTGCTAAGCATGGCTCAGGCCTACGATTTTTCCTCGTGTTCAGCGATATGAGTATCTGGTGAAGACGATTCATGTGCTATGTACTTACTCCGTTCTTGTTGTCCGTACCCCGTGCATGTTACATGCAGGTGTACTGTACGGAGTGCTTAAAGTAGGTATGCTACATGTACGGAGTACACGTACGGAGAACTGCACAGTACTTGGGTCTACTTTTGGTGTAGTTACTCGCCTGTCCTACTTGTGCTCACTCGGCCAGCCTACTGCACTCTCTGGAGAACGTACGTAATTACTGCCAAGGTACTTGCACTGTTGTGGCACGTATCGGGTACACTCTGGATAGTCCTCGGTACGGAGGAAAGACATCACACGGCCAACCAAGGCCTTTGCTCTATTTGTATGCGCATCCTGTGGTGGCAGTTCCCATGCGACACTCGGTTCCATCCAGACAAGTCGAGGAAATTCCGTCACCGAGCCTCGCGGTAGAAGAAGAATCGATGACGAGCTCGTGCCTCTACTTTGATGCCTGCTGCATCTGCATCATGTGCATGGTGATACGTATGGGGGACAGGTAACTAATACAGGCATTTCTCGGTACGTTTGCCCGCAAGAGTGCCGGATTGCTGGCCTGCATGCCGCTTGTCGGGACAGGCGAAAGTGCGCATGCACAAGTAGGTGTACTCCGTAGAATGCTACAACAAACAGTAGCAATGCACTAACAAGTACAGATATGCGCGTACTTGCTTGCACGCAAGTACAGGCACAGCGCACCTTTGTACCTAACAGTAGCATACGTAGCACTCCGTAGTACCCATTTCTCCGTCCCACAAGCACTTAATTACATGTTAGTACTGTACGGTAGGCACTAGGGTACTCTGGTACCTAGTATTTCATCACTTAGTAGTCGTAGTGAGCCACGAGCAATAATTTGGCAACTATAGTAAGGAGTGCAAGTACTCCGTTGCAAGTACCTAGTATACTCTGTACTCGGCGCTTGTGGCCGTGTACTTGCTTGAATTTACAAGCACTCCGTACAAGTACTTGTATCGCCGTTTGTCGGACAGCATGAAGGGCTTTCCCTGTGGCCTCGGTCACATGCGGTGCAGACTGGCTGTATGACAGGGGACTTGTGGGCTGTTTGCTTGGTACTGCATGCCGAGTACGGAGTACATTACAAGTAGTAGTACTGGCACCCCTACCAAGTACCTACTAGGTAGTAATGATCAATACTCACTACTGTAGTGACAAGTGGTTGTACGGAGTACAAGTAATACGGAACACAACCGTCTAAAACTTACCATACATTAATAGTGCTCTGTGCTTATTCACTTGTACCCCGAACGTTGCCCCAGCATTGTTCATGGTTCCTGCTCCGCACAGTACCAGGCGCCGCATGGTACCAGAGTTGCATCGAATTTCTAGCCAGTTCGATATTTCGAATCTCGCTGCAACCTCATGGCCGCATAGGCAGGGCACGAGTAAGAGTACCAGCAGCGAGGCAAACTGCACAGGCGCGTCTGCGCTCACACCTGTCCACGTACGCCTTTTGGTGAAATTCGGGCCAATTGCGGAGGGGTATTCCGTACTGGGCAAGAAATGCGGTAACCTTTCGTCGTGTGCGGGCGTCCGCGTGTCCCTGTCCGTGTCCATGTCCGCGTCCGCGTCCGTGTCCGCGTCCGTGGCCTTGGCCGTGGCCGTGTCCGTGTCCATGTAACAACTCCTCGACCCACCGTAGTGTTGGCGAAAATCACCGGCTAGGCCGATGCTCCACGTCTTGGCTCCCCGTTCAAACGGCTAATAATGTGCATGATCGTGCCCCGTGCTCCGTACTTGGCGCGGATATTCAGTGCATGATCGTTACTTGTATCCGCACATGTACTCCGTGCAGGTACCAACGTCTGCCGTTGGCGTCGCATGAGCAATAGTGAACATGAATATCCTACTCCGCCGACGTACTCCGCCTAGGAGAGTGTTCCTCCCACGACTACCCTTGTTGACCGGCGTTGCGTAGCAAAGGGTGTGGGTGTACTGTAGTTGCATGTCGTTGTTGGCCTGCTGGCTATGCAACATCAGATGAAAATCCATCATCGCGTATCCAGACCTCCACCCAACTCTCCGAAAGATGCACCGACAAACGTTCAAACGATGCAGCACAATCAGGGCCGACCGAGGACCAATCACGGCGAAGCGAGCCCGCAGGTGCAGTCGAGTCTCCGCCTCCGGCTTCGTGCGTCTCCGGCCCCGACCGACGGAGCCAAGCCAATGGCCGGCCCACTTACTCGCCCGATCGGGCCGCCAAATCCTCCGTTATTGCTTACTCGTACACTCGCCGCTCGCTACACGTACAGTTGCGCCCAGGGAACCAAGCAACTGTCCGGCCAACCAGTCCGGATAAGCAGCATGTCTGGCGTGGATGTAGATGCGTTTGGGACGACGGACGGCACCAGAACTTGTTCGTCAGTCATCGTCGCCGTGCAGCACAACTACGTGCCGACCTGTCCGACGACTGGGACCCGGACGTTTGCTCTGTTTGTCGTCGCCATCGGCGGTTGACCTCGGTCATAGTACACGCAACACCGGGCGACCTGCTCAGTCCAGCCTCTCGTGCAGTTTGCAGCCTCTCACCCGCATCATCCCTTTGCAATATCAGGCATTGTGAAGCCCTTGCCCCTGCCATGGCATAAAATGTCAGTGGGAGGCGCGAGCCATATCTTCGGGGCGCAAGTCTTTATGTCATGGAGAGTCTGATGTTTCAACAGAGCGTTCCTAGCTTGGTACTCGAGTCATCGGTGTCATCGGCAGCATCGACGAGCAAACTCTTCAACGACACGAGCTGACTCCCGAGGACTGCTCGACGTCGGGTCATCTGCTTGCTGGCAGCTCTGCGACGAGAGAGCAGGGGCAGGAATCAATCAGGCAATATACACGGGCATCCGGCTGCCCATGAGCTCGCTCTTGCTAACCTGAACGTCCTGGAGGTTAAAGTCGTGCAGCATCAACCAGCAAATCATCCTAAACACCAGCGTGCACCAGACATCGTCGTGCGAGACGTTCTGATCCGCCAACGGCACCTGCGTCACCTGCGTCGTCTTCAAGCCAACGTCATCCTCCAGCCGAGGCCGGCTCTCCTTCTCCGACTCTCGCACCGCCGAGTGCTGTCTGGGCAGTTCCTCGTGGCCCGGCCGGCTCGTGGCCCCCTCCTCTGGCTCGTCCACGTCCACGTCCAGCAGGTGATGAGCGGTTTGCGTCGTGCTTCCGGAATCCCCACGTCTGTGAGCGGCCGCACTCGCCCGGGTGCCGCCGCTGCCATGCTTGCCGAGCCTCAACCCGGGGGGCCCGTCGGCGACATTGCTGCTGCAACGCCGATGGACCCCGCACTTCCCCGTAAAGCTTGCTCTGCGGATCGTCGATTCCGTCGCTCGCGGGACCACGTTTCTCCGCACGACTTGAAAGTAGACCTCCATGTACTTGTGTTGTCGGTACTCGGGTCCCTCCTCGTAGATCTCGGCGAAGCGCGGCGGCGCAGATTCGGCGACGCTCGGGAGCCGCGAACGCCCTGATGACGGGGACGCGGGAGCCTTTTGGGGAACGACGAGGGAATGCGAGTCGGAACCCTGGTCGTCGCGTTCGTTCATCAGACGCAGCACCTCCTGAATGTGTGACCGCAGCACGTCTTGGACCATTTCCCTTCGCTGCCTCTGCTTCTCCATCGGCGCCGCCGCCGCCTTGTCGGAAAGGCCGCTCGACGTGCCGTGGGTCGTCGTCGGCTTCGCCGTCAAGATTTCGTCCGTGTCGTCGAGAGCGGCGTGCAGAGCTCGGAGAAGAAAGCCTGCGGCCTTGTCGCCGTCGCCGTGATGACGGATGATGGCTCGCGCGTGCTGGGCAAGTCCAAGCTGTAACGTCTCGTTGCGAGGCACGCCGGCGAGGGGTACCTCGGAAAGCTCCTCGTAAGCTTCCATCATTTTGATGAGCGACAGCGAGCGTTCATCCCAACGGTCCGGCGTGGGGTTTGGAATATATGTGTAGTAGGTGTTTTCGATGTGAAAAGTTCGACTCAGCATGCCGAGGATTTCAAACGAGACTAGGCACGCACAGCGCATCAGCACAGTAGACATCCGTTCGTGACGGGAGCGGACGCACGGGGGAAGAGATGGGCCGTCTTGCCATGGCCATCCAGGAAATACTGCACCGTGTTCTTGTTGCAGCCGATGACGACAAGCGTCTCGGCAATCTCGCTCCTGCTCGCCATCTGCAGCGACCCAAGATCACGGAGCTCGTCGCTGGGGGCCCTTAGCCTGCGCCGGTCCAGCGTCTCGCGGTAAATGGTGGGTACGTAGCCGAAACAGAGCTCCTTGACGTAGTCGACCGGCATGACGCGGTTGCCCTCGAAGCGACACTCGCCGTAGACCTGAAAGGAGAATACGAGGCCGAGCTCGCGCAGCCTCTCGCCGAGCACGACGAAGCCGTTGCCCTCGGCGCGGTAGCGGTCGTGCTTGCGATCAAACTGCTTCCAGTAGACGCCCAGGGCCGCCATCATCTCGACGAGATGGCACATGGTCGTCGTCGCGTACGGCTTCGACATGGACGGCGGCATCGTGTCCCAGCTCTTGCGTTTCCGCTGCAGAGCCACCACCAACGTATGGCTCTCCGCGAGGGACGGCGGCGGCGGCAGGACGCGACCTTCCTCGGCCACGTCCCCGAGAGGTCTCGGCGGCTCGTGGCGCCTCTGCTGCTCGTGCCGCCACTGCTGCCAGTCGCGAGATTTGGCTTCCATCCGTTGGACGGCGCAGAGGAGGACTAGCCAGGAGGCTCGTTCGTTGTCGGCCGTGTGGATCCGCTCCTTGACCGTCTTGGCCTCGTACTCCTTGCGCGGATCCATCTCCGCCATGTCGCACGTCTCGTCGAGACTTTTCTGCGTGCCGTCGAGGAAGGCTATCGGTGCACCCAGGATCGGACCGTTCCGGTTGCTCGGCGGGGAGACGAAGATGACGGGAGCGTCGAATTGAACCTCGAACCGCAGCTCCTCCCAGATGAAATTTCGAGACTTTGTCCTGGCCCAGGCGCCCATGACCTGCTCGTTGCATTGCGTGTAGCCGGAGGCCGAGGCGTAGTACTGCTGAAGTACCTGCATAAACGTGGCCGAGAGCGCGACGAAGGAGACGACGAGAGCGACGACGGCGACGACGAGTTCCGAACTGCTGTCGCCCATGCCGCCTGCTTCTGCCCGGGGCGCGTTCGACTTGGACCAATTACGCACTGCTCGTCCTCATCTGGTCCGCCAGGACTGGCCGTTCGACCCTCGTTTCCTGCTATTTCGCGTCGCCTTGTCGCTGCCAGCGTGGAGGATGAGGGGATAGCCGATCGTCGTCCGGTCGAGGAGAGGAAGTGACAGATTGTCTGGGTTCGGCGATGGATCGAGTCTGCTTCGTCAATGGTCGGTGTGTCCTGAGGACGGTGCTAGCAGTGGCCCGCGAGAGTACGGAGGGCGAGAGGTACGGAGGGCGAGAGTCGGTATGTGACGACACGCATGGAGTACGTGTACGCGCACACTTGCATGTAACGTGTTACTGTAGGTGCGATGCATGTATGAGTATGAGTGTGGTGTACAGGACAGTATGCGGCCCAGAGGACGAGGGCCTGTCCCGTCGACAGGGGTGCTTGAAGGATCGATCCATGGTAACGCGATCAATACCGGCTGCCATTCATCCAATGCCCGCTCCATGCACCGGTGTTGCGATTTCGACAGTTGGTCCCGGAGGATAAGCGGAGGGGAGATGATGGAGATTCGAAATTTGGATTCCAACGGAACAAGCCGTGTGCATGGCCGAGGGGCCGATTCGTTTCGTCTCTGCTGCGTGGAGTGATTGCACCAAGTTTGAGCCTGGGCGGCCTGCCAAGGCAGAAGTTTTGCCTGACATTAATAGCGTGCACCCCAGCCAGCCTCGGCGCTTGCCGAGACCCTCGGGCCGAAACCAGTGCGAGGGCGAGTATTGGTACTTGGGTACGGAGTACTGATAAGTACAGTACTTCTACCTCGAGAAGTGTTGCTCTGGTATTATTATTATATCATTCAGTCCTATTGTTGTGACGCACCGTATCCTACACCGACCTAGCATTTGTTGTAGTAAGTGCTGTAGATCCCATTCAACAGGGACTAGTTTTGTGTTGTCACCTACGATCGGAAGAAGTGAACTCCATGTACTCCGTACTCCGTACTGTAAAAATGCTCCGTACAGACTACTCAAGTACTGAATACACTTGTGCTAATTACTCGTCGGCACATTCAAGTACAACTACACATGCGATACAACTTGCGTACAGTGTACAGTAGTTGTACAACGGCAAATGAGGGCCATTCGTGAACCCTCAGCCTGGTCCTGTGGTGTGGGTGTTCGAGCAGATGGGGTTCTTCCCTCGCCCTCTCCGTACTTGACCATTGCATCATCATGAATATTCATTGCAACGTAGCATGTACAATTTGGAGTTGCGCTGAGGCCGTAGATACAGTACGTCAAGGGGTCAAGGGGTCAAGAAAGACTCCCTCCCAGAATCGGAACTCCAGGAGGAGCGGTAGGCGTCAACGAGTAGCATGCGGAAGTGGTTATGTCGTATTCGCGAGCATGCAGAGCGCACATGAAGGGTAGAAATCCGCCACCTACAAGTGCCTTTTCTCCGTAACTTGGTGCGTATATAGCGTATATAGCGTACCTTGCATATGAATCGATCATGACACCTACACTCCGTCAGCTACCATGACGACAGGGCCTATGCTTCCATGAATAACCACCCCAACGATCCTCCAGCAAGCCAAATTCGGCACTGTATGTGTTACGGCTAATGATGGCTATGCATTATTAATGAAAAATGAAAAAGAAAATGATACTTTCGTTGCAATAGCCTTCCTGGACGCGATGCGCTACCCAACCTCCTCTGGCCGGCGCGTCCAGCGACAGCTGGCGGCTGAATTGCTTCACAAGGCAAGTGCGATGATGTGGCGGTGACGTACGTGCTCGTAATTGGCAACGGAGAAGACTGCTTCGCACCTGCGTTTCCATCTGGCAAGCGTGCTGCGCCAGGCTGTCAAGCAACAATCAATTTAATCTCCCTGTTCGCCTGATATCAGTCAGTGCAATTCGTGCGCATGCTCGAAAACCATCGGAAGCTCATCTTCTCTCTCCCAGCGACACGCTACCATCTCCTTCCGTCTGCTCCTGGCTTTCATCTCCTCCCCCGTTGGCACCTCTGCATCGTCGTTTGCGATGAGCAAAGGAGGATTTTGAATCGTGAATCGACAGACCAGGGTTCCTATATTGGATCCGAGTGAGCAGTTCCTCCGCAAGCGCAGCCACCGCCTGTACCAGGCGACAGGTCGCCCTCATGCTTCCGAGCAGCTGAAAGAGGAATCCAACTGCCATGGAATCGATCCATGCACGGAGTACCTATGCAAACATTCGCCCGAGCCTCGGCGCCTTGGTGGGTCAGATCGCGGTTCCCTCCAGACGGCTAGCCATCGGCGGCGAGCTCGCAACTCGCCCCGTGCGCATGTGTCCACAAAGCACAATGCCATTCATGCCTATTGTACTGTAGGTTGGGTGCCGTTTGTGAATGGAGGAGGCTGCATCTACCGGCTCACCAACAGGTGGGGGGCGAAGCCACTTGACTACTCTTCTCCACACGCTGTTTACGACTGCTCGCATTCCCCGTTCGAGCATCGGTACACCGCACCGTGGTCTATGCTGGACCGTCACGGCCCAAGAAGGGGCGGCAGCAGTAGGCCGTCTGGATGTGTTAGATGGCGAGCGTCTATGGCTTCAGCCGCTTGGCCGTAGCTCTTGGCTGTATCGCCTGTGCCGCGCCCTCGGGCTCCGAAGATGCACGGTGCGATGGCTTCCAGCTCAAAATCGACAGGATGGCACAGACCCTCCCCTCGCTTCCATAACCGGCGGCTGCTTCAAATTCTTTCCGTCGCGAGTTGATCATCGCTGGTCACGGAGCCAACCGGCTGCCGGTTGTTGGTTCTAACCAGCCCGGTCGCCACGATTTCTATTCGGTTCCTCCCCCCAACACTCTCATTGGCTGCCTGCTCGGCCGGCTGCTATTGTCTGCCTGCCTGAAAAGGAGGTGTGCCATCAGAGTCGTCGCGATGTCTGCCGTCTACTACCGTCTTCCACGCATGCTCCGTGCTCCCCGTCGCTTGGTTCAATGCCAATTGATTGCTTTCCAGCCACCCCGTGATCTAGTTGGGCCTCTTCTTTACCCTTGGATTCTTGCGCTTGGCTTAGGATACCAGACAGCAGGCAAGTCAAGCGCTGCCGGGTTGTATGTACGCACCCCGTCAAGTCCGGCCCAGGACTGGGTCGATGCACGAACGGCGGCAGGAAAACGATTCAGTCCGCTGCCGGCCCACGTCTTCGGATGAGACGACTGTGTAACAAGCATGACCGATGCACACTCACTGACAACCTTCTCCTGGATCGCTGGCTGCCAGCGCCTCACTGGGCACCTGAATCACCTGGTCCCGTGTCACCGTCCACCCGTCATGGAACAAACACACCTCGGGCTAGGAGCCTTGCCAGCAACAAACTAATTCGACACCATCCCTCTCATGTGCCAACACTGACAGGCCCGTCAGCTGTGGGGTGCGCCTAAGTCTGTTGGTTGTTGATGGTGAATGGCAAGCATTAATGGCATGGCTGAATTAGACTATTGCCCGTTTGTTCGCTGTGCATTTTCACCGTACACGGTCCCGAGTATATAGGCTCGGCTCCCTCACGCCATGGCAGACACTCTGTTTCACCTCGGCCGATATGTACTTTGTCGAAATCGCACGCCGACGAGAGAAAATGGGCAATGCGCAAGCAACAGTGGCTTCCGAGCCATCTGTCGGTAGGCTGACGACGCTTTCAAGAGCCATCGAGGAGAAGACCAAGATCCTCGCGGACAGCCTAGAGGCCAAAGGCTTGGGAGCGCCATCATTCCATCCCGATGGCCTGGCCGACTTTCCCTCGGCACAGCTCGGACCTGAAGCCGTCCAGGCAAGGGCCGACATCATCTCGATGACGCAGGAACTTCACGATCTGGCATTGGGGCCTCGCGAGAGCCTCAAGGCTCTGTCGTGGGATGTAAGTAGCTGCTCACGCCGTACATATTCTACCCGAGTCTTCATCTCCTGGTTCCTGATCGCGCAATAGAACGTCAGCTTCGTCTCGCTCCAAGCCATATGCGAATTCAAGCTGGCAGACGCTGTGCCCCGCGAGGGTTCAATATCCTACGTCGAATTGGCCACCAAGGTTCGGAAGCAGTCGTCCGTTGACGTCCCCTACTATGACCTTCGGCGCATTCTCCGCCTTGCGATGCTGAACAACCTCTTCACGGAACCGAAGCCCGACCACGTTGCCCATAACAGGTCGTCGCTCTTGCTCCTCGAAGACGAGAATCTCGCCAACTGGCTAGGATTGTACACGATTGATTTCTTCTCTCCCATGGCGAACACCGTGTCGGCCATGAAGAAATGGCCCGCCTCTCAAGACGACTGCGAGACTGTACGGGGATTCACTCCCCAGCGTGCGCATTTGCTGATCGATGACAGGGCCTGAATCTTGCCCACGGCTACGCCGACAACCTTTTCGCCCAGCTCTCAAAGGACAAGGTCCGCGCCAAGAGGTTCGACAGCGCCATGAAGTGCATCGGTGCGAAGGAGGGCTTCGAGGTATCGCACACGGTTGAGTGCTACCCTTGGGGGGATCTGGGGAAGGCTACTGTTGTTGACGTAGGTTGAGAGTGATGTGTGGACGGCCAAGGCTAGCCAAGACTGACGAATGAATGGCTAGATGGGCGGCAATGAGGGCTTCGCATCGGCAGCCATCGCAGAGGCCTTCCCACTACTCTCCTTTGAGGTTCAAGATCTGCCGGGTATTGCTCTCAATGCCAAGATCCCGACGCATCTCGCCGACCGGGTGAGACACCGGGCTCACAACTTCTTTGACGAGCAGCCGGTCATTGCCGACGCCTACCTATTCAGACACGTCTTCCACGCCTTCTCGGACAAATCGGCGCTGGCGATACTGCGCGCCCTCGTCCCGGCCCTGCGTCCCGGAGCGCGCATCATCATCAACGACGTGACACTACGGCCGCCAGGGGAGATGGCGAGAATAGAGGAGAAGAGCGTGCGGCTGCTGGACATGCTGATGAAGACGGTGCGCAACGCTCGCAACCGCGACGCCGATGAGTGGAAGAGCCTGTTTGAGCAAGCCGACGCGCGCTTCAAGTGGAAGGGCACGTGGAAGACGAGCGGGAGGATGTGGTTCATGGAAGCCGTATGGGAGGGTGAAGGCAGGAACGCAGCAAAGGACATGTAGCAGATACGGGCTCTGTCGCCTGTCTATTGTATCGTTAGGTAGTTGCCGTTCCATCACACCTTTGGCTTGAGCCCCGGCGCCGACCTCCTCCCTGCGTAGTTTCTCTCGGCACCGACAATCATGGCGACATGGTAGCTAGTGGCCACCAGGCGGTCGTCGCCATCAAATATGAGCACCTCGGCGTCGAAGCGACCATTCTGGATTGTCTTGGATGTGATGCGAAGCCGCAGCCACTCGACACCTTTGGTGGGCAGCTTCCTCTTTACGTCGAGGTTCATGGTGATGGTAGGGTACCAGAAGGCCTTGTTACACTCCAACATACCGTTCGGTACGGGACGCGTGCTCATCGGCTGGCGGTAGGTCTCGGGAAGCAGCGCAACGGCAATGTCGGCAACGTACCCGAGGGATATCGCCGTGAAGGCCTCTCCGACAGCGAGACGGATCCAAAGATCCAGCATTCCTGACTGATCGTGGCGGACACGTCGTCTGTAGAACTCGACGTTGTGCAGCGAAGGCAGACGACCCATCAACCAGACGTACATGCGTTCCCAGTCGGCATCCCGCTGCTGTCGTCGCAGCACGTCGTAGTCCATGACGGGCGGCGGTCGGTGAGGTTCTACCCAGCCGGTCGGGAGAGAGATAGAAATGGAGGAGGCGGCGACATCATCAGCCATGCTGCGGTTCGTCAGATAGGCAGCGACGACGATGACGCCATCACCATCGCCATCGCCATCAGATGCCTTGAGTGTTGGGGACGACTTTGAGGCTTCGTCGGGCTGGTGCAGTGTGACATGCAATACCGACATGGCACGACCCATCTTGGCTTCGCTGACTTTGAGAACGGCGCTGCCATTGCGGGCACGGGAGAGGAACTGCCAGTGCGCAGCGATGGTGTCAGGGTGGCCACGGGGCCCGAGGTACGCTTCGGCAACGGCGAGGAATATGGAGGCGATGTAGCCACCATTGGGCACTGCAAGGGGGGGGTCGCTCAGCAAGATGAACCACAGCTATTCTTCGTTCGAGGGGGCGAGCATGCTGTCTCGATCCAACCGGGACAGATGCAGGTGTGGATGGAAAGAGTAGGTTTCTGGAGGAAGCACCCTTGGCAACCAAACCTCGCACAAACGTACCTGCTCCGATGGAAAATGCTGGATCCAAAGTAACAGAAAATGTTGCATCATCGCGCCGGGATATGGCCGTGGCCGCTTTCAATGAGGCAGGAATCCCCAGCTCCGACAAATGGCGCCCCATGTCTACTATTCACCACTCAGGGGCAGCTTCTCTCAACCTGGTTTGCTGGTCAATGGCCGGTCTATAGTCGTCCGCTGATCAATATGTGATACTGCTGGTTCGGAGACGAGGTAACTAGAGAAACTCGAGGCAATTGTCAAGAGGGTGTCGGTCAAAGGACAAACGGAGGGCTTGTTGTTGGTCAGACACTGTTGATCTGTATTGGGAGCCCGACTCGACAGCCAAGGTCACGACTTATCCGAGCGCGAATGGCGGCAGATATCTCCATGGAATACCGTCTGGAGAAGTATGTGATGTGTATGTGCAAAGCGGAGGTGATGACGACGAGCGCCATTCTTGACTAGTGGCTGAGACTTTTCAGAGCGCCATATCGACGGCCAGTTATCAACATGCCTCAGCCGCTTCACCAAGCCGTGTTCAAGGCAAGCCAGCTTCTGCACCCCTTGCATCGCATGACTCGAGAAGGGGGCAACAAAGCAAGATGAGACGCACAAGGATTTTATCAACAATGCTCTCGGCTGCATCGTAATCCGGTCCAGTATTTCCTCTGACCCACGGAGTCCGGCATCGACGATATCGAGATCGCCAGCAGCATAAATCAACTCCCTCGGCGAACAGACAATCAGCTGAGAAATAAAGGCCTAAATCCCAATGAACTTTCTCGTTTTAGCAGAACATAGATGACAACTTGATGGCACCCGTCGCGTACGAGCTGAAGCCGAGGATGACCCACCGCTGGGTGCCACCATAGTTGATTCAAGGGCGCACGCAGCCAGGCGCTCAAATCAATGGCTCTTGAACCACAGAATGCTAACAGGATCACCAACTCGAGCATTGTCTGGTGAGCTATACACGGGTTCGTCGCCTACCAACGGACCAAGCGATACCAGTCTGTCGGATCCGTTGCCAACCGGGTCCAAAATGTCCCACATGGAACCAACCCCGGTTTCGCTGTTGGCACGCCGATGGATCCGTGCAGCCACATCAAAACTGGTTCATGGGCGGTCAACTGCAATATGCAGGACTACGTTGTAGTCCATGTAAGAGATAGATACAATGGACAGCCCGACGGGCGCCGACTACGGCCGTGCAAGATATCCTCCGCACCACTGCACCACCTCACAGTCGCGCAAAAATCTTGCCAAAAATCTCCCTAGCCTTGAGAAGATTCAAGACGCTCATGCGCTCGTTGTCAAGATGGGCAGAGTCGCTCGCCCGGCCGCACGGTAGATGAGCTGCTGGCGCACCAAACTCCTTCTCGAGGAAGCGGATGGCCGGTATCGAGCCTCCCTCGCGGATGTACAACGGGCCCTTGGGCTTCGACGACTTCGCCGCCGCGAGCGAGCCCGACACGGCAGCCTGCCCTTCCGTCGACCGGTCGAAGCGGTCCGGCCACGCCTCGACGATGGCCTGTCCGATGGTCCGGAAGATGGCGTTGGTCGGGTCGCCAAGCCACGGCTCGGCCCTGTTGTCGACCTCGATCGTCAGCCTGTTCTGCGACTCGAGGAGCGAAAACTCGCGGTTCAGGAACCGGCCGAGCGCGCCGGCGACTTCATCGACCTCCTGACCCGGCACCAGCCGCAGGCTAATGTTGGCGCTCGCGTGGCTGCTGACGAGGCTGCCGTCGGGGCCGGATACCCTGTACCGGTGGATGGTGAGGTTCGGCTCCCGCCAGCGGGCCATCAGCGACTGCTTCAGCTCCGCCTCGGAAACGACCTCGCCCCTGTTGTGCGTCATGATGGAGGCGATGTCGTCGTATCGAGCCTCCTCCTCCGGCGTCGTGGGCGGGATGCCGTCGTAGAAGCCAGGGATCTGGACCCGGTTGCCTGCTCCCTTGAGCGTCGACAAGATTCTCGTGAGGTCGGAGAGGGGTTCGTCCATGAGGTGGGAGCCGTCGACGCCTGAGTGCGCGTCCGGGCGAGGGGCGTCGACGCAGACGGTCGCGTGGAGCACGCCGCGCAGGCCGTACGTGAGGCACGGCACCTCATCGTCCAGCCAGTAGCTGTTGGCCAGCAGGACGTAGTCGACGTCGCCGATGAGGGCCTTGTTCCTCTTGACGGCCGCCTCGAAGCCGCGTGAGCCGAACTCCTCTTCGCCCTCGATGAGGAACACGACGTCGTTCTCGAGCTTCTGGGCCTGCACGAGGTCCGTGACGGCGTAGAGCGCCGCGAGGATGGGCCCTTTGTTATCGCTGACGCCGCGGCCGTAGAGGAAGCCGTTCGCGCCCTTGAGCGTGAAGGGATCGGTGGCCCACTTGCCCTTCTTGTGCTCGGCGGCGACGACGTCGTAGTGGCCGTAGAAGAGGATGCGCTTCCGGCTCGAGGCCGCTTCCTTCTTGGCCGAGAAACGGGCGTAGACGACGGGGTTGTGGGCCGTGTCGGTGCTCAGCATCTCGACGTGGCCGCCGAGGCGCTTGAAGAGGGCGCCGAGAAAGGTGGCACCCTTGCGGCAGTCCTCGGCGAACTCGGGACGTGACGACACGGTCTTGTAGGAGACGAAGTCGGCGAGCGTCGAGACGAGCACGTTCTCGCTCGCCGACGCCGCCGTCGTCTCGGAGCAGGCCTGGTCGTCGACGGACCAGATGGAAATGTCGTCGTCGTTGGCGCCGGTGATGAAGAACTTGTTGCACTTGTACGTCGTCGCCGCCGAGGCGAGGATCCTCCCCTCGTGTGCCTTCCACTTGCTCAGGCACTGGTACTTCTGGCTCACGCCTCCGGACGCGTGCCGGTACGCACCGTAGTGGGCGGTGCTGTATTTCTAGGTCGCGTCAGCACGGGCGGCCGCCACGGTGAGCTCGCTTCTCGGTCGGTCGGCCACTTACGCTCGCCCAGCCGTCGGTCGAGACCGTCCACAGGTAGCCCCAGCTCATCTGCAGGGATACGACGTTGCCTTCGTGGGCCTTGATGACGCGCAACCGCTGGGTCGTGTCGAGGTCCCAGAGCTCGACGATGCCGTCGAGCTTGCCGGCGTAGAGGAAGGAGCCGTCGAGGGCGAGCGACAGGACGGAGTCTGCGTCGTCGGTTCCGAGCGTCATCAGCTCGCCGATGCCGCCCGCGTGCTCGGCGCCTATCTCGTCGGCCCCGCCGCTCCTCGACGACGCGCCGCCGAGGCTCCAGAGCTTGATGGTGCCGTCGCCGCCGCCGGAGATCAAGACGTCGTCCTCGGCGTCGACCTCGACGGTGGGCCCCCTGGCCATGAGCATGCAGTAGACGTAGCCGTTGTGGGCAAACGGCCGGATCGAGCCGCCGTCAATCTCGAGGACGGCCTGGGCCTTGGGGATCAGGCTCCAGCGGTCGTCGCTCCGTCGCGGCGTGCTCGTGCCCCCGACAGCCTTGGAGTCGAAGAAGCGGTGGTTCCTGCGATCGGGGTGGCTCTGAGACCCGGGCGCGACCCGGGCGCCGGCGCTGCTCAGGCCGACCCACTGGATCGTCGTATTCTGGGCGCCGATGTAGAGCGTGTCGTGCTGGGGGCTGTAGGCGGTGCAGAAGATGTCGCCGACATCGTGAACGCCGTAGATCTCGAAGAGGCGACGCAGAGTCTTGGGGCACCAAACGCTGACGACGGGGTCACCGGCGCTCGAGAAGAGAAGCGAGGCGTCGGGCGATAGGAACAAGGAGAGGACGCTGCGCTTGTGGGCCTGCACATGGTGCACCTGGTGGAAGGTGGCGAGGGACCAGACCACGATCTCGCCGTCCTGAGTGCCGGCAAAGATGGAGTCGTGCCGAGGACTGACGGCGAGGGCAAGGACGGCGCTTCCGTGCTGCAGGCTGTGGACGAGTTCGGGGGGGGGCTGCTGCCCGTCGGAGGCGTCGAGATGCCCGGCGACGGACGAGCTGAGGTCTGGCTGCTGGCCCGAGGCGGCCGCCATCGTGGCTGCTCACGGCTCGTCAGCGGAGATGGAACAGAGGAAGGCGTCTGCACCGGTGCATTGCAAGCGATGGTCGGGCGAGGGGGGCGGGCGTCGGTCGGTTGCAGCGCAGGGGAAGAAATGCGTTGTGGGTGAAGGAAGGTTGAGATGAAGCCAGGAGTCCGTTTTCCGCCGCGATGGCGTCAGCACTGCCTCCAGCGGTGCTTCGATGACGACTTCAGCGCTGGTGGGCCGCTAACGCCCAAGAATGGCAGCTCCCGCGGAGGGGCACCGAGCAGGCCCACACTCGCTGGGGAACGCCCGTTTGTACCTTTATAGCTGCTTCGGATTGGATGCACAATAAACTCCCAAGGGCGGCTTGTGTGTTTCGGTATAATTTCACCTGAAATTGATCTCCGTGCCTGTGAGTGTAGGTTTCGGTACATCGGCTCGTGTCCGAGATCTGGCAGCGGTCAATTGGATGCTTACCCTACACGGGAAGGCCGGGCCCATGATGGCATCTGACCGCACGTCGAAGACACCACCCACGACTCTCGGAACCGACGACGCTGACTCGGTGCTGTCGCTCGCCCTCGACGGGTCGTCCAGGGTGGTTCGAGGCATTGACAAATCTTTGGCTCGACCGCCCCTCGCTCGCTCGCTCATGCACTGCACCAGTTTTCAACTTGGGAGAAACTCACGGCGGTCATACATCAGCCTGCACGTTCCGGGTCTGTCGTCAAAAGACGACCGTCCGGCCATGGAGACGTCAATCTTCGCGCATCGGCGGCACCGAGATGCCGAGGCTGCAAACTGCGATTCATCGAGGCCTGAACGTTCACCGTTTGGCCCCATCGTCACCATCATGGCCGTTGAGGTGGCTATTCGGACTGGCGACAAATATGAAGCAAAGAGGCAAAATCCGTGTCCCGATGCAGAAACGTCAAAGCAGATATGCTGGTAGGTATGCAGGTGTGTGAATACTCGTCCGACCTACTGGCACACCCATGTAGGTTGCCGATCGCGAGGAACCCAGTTGAATGGCTCAGGCTCGTGGTACCTGCGCCGCCCAGCAGAGCGGTCTCGGAGGACCCCTGCATGCCCCGCGCCATGAATGCAGCAAACAACGGTCAGATACGGACGGCTTTGCTTGACCGCTTGTTCTTGGTGGTTACGCGGCAACTCCTCGCAGCATCCGTCGAGCGTCTCCAGCCCGGTGGGCTCGAAGACCAAATTAGTCCAGAAGCAGCTCAAAGTCAAACTCTTGGTTCGCCCGGAGCTGGTACTCTGGCAGCGTCCACGGCCCGCACGAACCCGTCCCCAGTCCATGGTGTGCCCAGTCCAGCTTCAGGACCGTGTCATTTCGGGCCCTCTCGTGCAGCTCGTGCGGATGGCTGGACTCGTCGACGTCAGGCGTCGCGTACCGCATCGCCGAGAAGCTCGCCCCGTCGAGGTCCCCGAACCGCGCTCGGAGCACCCGCCGGCCGCCGGCGTCGACAAACTCCACCCGACGCACGTCGGTCCGGTTGCCATTGTCCTGGGGGAAATCGTAGTCGACCCAGAGCTCGTCGACGGGCGCGGTCCAGTTGCCAAAGAGCTGTGAAAATTTCCTGTCGCGGTACGACTCGCCGGGGCCCCGGCCCCACCACGAGGCCCGGTCGGCGCTAGCGAGGCCGAACGTGAGCCCGATGCGGGCAAAAGTCTCCGGCAGGAGCGGGCCACCAGGCTTGCCCTGGACACGAATGTGCAGGGCGTCACCCACGAACCTGTACGTCCAGCGGCAGTCGACGCCCCAGGCCAGAACCAGCGGCGCGATCCGTTCCGTGACTTGGACGACGGCGCCGTCGTCGGCCACGTGCCAGCGGATGTCGCGCACCTGGCTGGTCGTCTGATGGAGGCGGCGCTCCCGCCACTGCCTGCCGTGTCCGCCGCGGTCATTGTCATTCAGGGCGCGGTAAAAGTCGAGCCGGACGGCCTCCGAAAGCATGTCGACATGGGCACGATCGGCCCTCCGCCAGCTCTCCAGCATGCCCGTAACAGTGCTGATGCGCCAGGTCGACTGCCCCGAGGGAGAAACTATGCGACACTGGCCCGCCAGCTGCTCGATCGACGGACCGGTCGCTGGCCGATCGACCGCGAGGAGTCGGGTGATGGAAGGCTGCTGGGAGACGGGCAGCTCGCCGGTGGCAACGAGGTGGCCCGCGTCTGCCCACAGTTCCGGACACTTGAGCCTGAATTCCAGTTGAAGGTGGGATTCCACTTGGACGCCTCGGAACATGTCGTCACGAAATCCCACCAGCGTGACGTTTGCCGCCGTGTGAGGCTTGATGCCTGCGCCAAGTTAGTGCCAAGAAAGCTCATCATCGACGGAGGCAGGGACTCGCCCGCGGGAATGACGATGACGCCGTGGGCCAGCGGTTCCTTGGAATCCGCAACCACCTCCCACGAGCCGATCAAATGGTCCAAATGGAGGAAGTCGTAGCGGTTCATGATGGTGACGCAGTCTTGGTCCCGACACAGCGTTTCCACGGGCTCCACGGCCTTGGCGTATCCGGCCAGGGACGAGGTCTGGTTGTGCTCGGACGAGAGCAAGCCGTCCAAGATGAAGTTGTAGTCGTTCGGTTCGTCCCCAAAATCACCTCCGTAAGCCATGTACTCGACCCCATGCTTGTTCCTGGTCCTCAAGCCCTGCCTTTGTCAGTCGAGCCATTTTCGTCCCATGACATGACCTACATGGTTTGCCCACTCCCATACGAAACCACCCATGAGGCGCGGGTACTTGTAGAGTACCTCGAGGTACTCCTTGGCGTTGCCGACCGAGTTGCCCATGGAGTGCAGAAACTCGCAGAGCACCAGCGGCTTCTCCCAAGAGCGCTCTCGGGCAAACTTCTCTATGCTGTCGATTTCGGGGTACATTCGACTGAAGATGTCGACCGTCTTGGCCTGCCAGTCGCCTTCGTAGTGGACGAGGCGGGTGTCGTCCATCTCCTTGATGCAGTCGTACATGGCTTGATGGTTGCGGCCGTAGAAGGACTCGTTGCCGAGGGACCAGATGATGACGCAGGCGTGGTTCTTGTCGCGGGCGACCATCTGGCGCGCTCGGTCGACGTACTGCTCTCGCCACAGCGGGTTGTCGGAAGTGAAGGACGCGGCGTCGGCGCCGATGCCGGCAAAGCCATGGCATTCCAGGTCGGCCTCGTCCAGGATCCAGAGGCCGAGTTCGTCGGCGACATCGTACAGTCGCGGGTCGTTTATCTGGTGGCATGTGCGGATGGCGTTGATGTTGCACTGCTTCATGATGACGAGGTCGCGCCTCATGAACTCGTACGGCACCGCCCTGCCATGGTCGGGGTTGTGCTCGTGCCTGTTTACGCCTCGAAGCTTGACCGGGTTGCCGTTGACGCAGAAGACACCATCGTTGAGCTCTATCGTTCGGAAACCGACTCGCTGCAGCAAGGTGCAGCCGTCGGGGCCGGGGAGGTTGAGCAGAAGCATGTACAGGTTGGGCGTCTCGGCCGTCCATTTCGACACTCCGTTGACGCGCAACTCGAACTTGCCGGAGCGATTCACGTCCTTGGTCGCCTTGACCACCTCCCTACGGCCGGCATCGAGAAGCTTGACCTCGACGGACGCAGGTGCGTTTAGCTCGACGCTCACTCTCAGGACGGCATCTCGATAGTCTTGGTCAAAAGCTGTGATGACGTGAAGGTCCTTGATGTGAACTTTGGGAAAGGCATGGAGATGGACGTCGCGAAAGATGCCGCTGAACCACCACTGGTCCTGATCCTCGAGGTAGCTTCCGTCGCATCGCTGGTAGACCTCGACGGCAAGGACATTGGTGCCGCCGACCAGGGCGAGATGGGTGACGTCGAACTCGCTCGGGTTCCGCGATCCTTGCGAGTAGCCGACGGGTTTGCCGTTGAGCCAGACGGTGAAGGAGGAGTCGACGCCTTCGAAGCGCAAGCGGAGCTGGTGGCCCTCGAAGGACGGGTCGAGAGCAAACGACGTCAGGTAACGGCCACACTCGTTATCCTGGTAGGAGACGTTGGGCGGGTCCACGGGCCAGGGGTACATGATGTTGGTGTATTGAGGCCCTTTGCCGTATCCCTGGAGCTGCCACATGCCCGGGACAGCGATGTCGCGGAAGCCGTCTGGCTCGAAAGCGGGTTGAAAGAAATCGGCAGGGCCCTCGAGCGGCGACTTTGAAATGTGAAACTTCCACGTTCCCGAGAGGCATTGTGCCTTTGCCTTGGTCACGTCGTGCGAGAGGGCATCTTCTTCGCTACCGTAGAGGAAGAAATAGCTGCGGGGTTCGAGGGTGTTGCGGTGGATGACGTCGACGTTGCTCCAGTCGGGACGTGTGTCCAGACGAGGTGGCGCCGCGGACGTCGTTTGGCAGAGGGAGGATGCAGCCATTGCCCATTACTATACGATCCAGGTGGACGATCTGCTCGGCGGTTGAGAGATTTGGGCAAATTGAAGGGCGGTGAAGAGTCGAGAAGGAGGACTCGGGCTTGCCGCCATGCAAGTAATTACGTCGGCGACAGAGGGGGAAAAGCACTAGCTGCCTAGGAGTAACGGAGGCCTCCATTCACTCACAGCTGCACGCTACTACTAATATATCAACAGCAGGGACCTGGAGATTTGGACATGAGCTTTCTTATCTGGTCTTTGCCTCCACATGGCCATTTTTATTCACACAAATTGTGCTCTGCCTCGCTCGCTTCCCATTCAATCGCGGCCATTTCTCAAGAATACCTAGCAACCCAAACGCCATGCTGCAACGACTCGACTCGATCCGCCAACGCCGCACACCGGACGCTGTGCAGAGCCCCGATGCAGAGAGTCGACTGCCACACCCAGTTCACATGCCACCCCTCCTCCGCCTCATCCATCCCCCAGGGCTCTCGGTATGGACCGGGCAGAGGTTCCGACGGCGTGTCAGACGAGAAGACCATAGCCCTTTTGCTGCCTCTCGTGCTGGACTGCCCAGTGTCCCAGGGAAAGGGCGGCGACGACGAGAAAGCCCAAGGCCAGGAGGGCGAAATAGATGGTCTGGAACGGATGACTGCCGACCCACTCCAAGGCTGTATGATGAGGGTGGCCCCAGGTGCTGTTTCCGGGTATGAATAGCTCCGAGTGGGCATCGTCGACGACGATACGGTGCAGCGAGGGCTTCGGCGGTTGCGTTTTCGACGCTCGGGCGTGGTACAGCTCCCATATTTTCGTCTCGTACCAGGCTCCGGTCGAGTAGTTGGCTCCGTACGGCAGCAGGGGTTTCCCGGCCCAGGCGGTGACGGAGTCGGTGACGGTGATCCAAAACGGGTGCTCGGGCTCGGAGGCCATGATGGCGTTGCTCAAGGCGCCTCGGCCGGTGTCGACGACCCAGGTGGGATAGTAGAGCAGGGGCTCGAGGTTGGCGTGGCAGGCCTGGCACGGTATCAGTGATAGAAGAGGAGAGAGAGACGTCCCACGCGGGTGCTCGGGAGTCGGGAGGGAGCTGTCCGTCGTACATGATCGAGGTGGAGGTAGATGCCGCCAAAGTGTCGGAGCAAAAAGTATCGCAAGACCTCGGACCGTTTCGACGGGCTCGGCAAGTCGTCGTAGGCCTGCAGAAACCAAGGATACTCGTAGCGGATAAATTGGCGCGACACAGCTTCGTCCCACAGCTTGGAATGCCGCTCGATCAGCAAGACGGTCCGGTGCGACGGTCACGGCCAGCTGGCGGGAACGGGCGTAGTTACCTTGTGCTCCCAGGTCGGGTGCAAGGCGACGCAGTTCCGACGAGCCTTTACCCACGCAAGCGGCATCGGCACCGTCTCGTTGGCGGGGGAGATCCAATCGTGAGCGATTTGGTGAATGATTCGGGGCACCGGCCTCGGGCGAGCGACGGGCAGGCTCAACGTCGCCTGATGGTCGTCGACGACTTGCTTCTGGGTCATGGCAACGCCAGCGTGCGGGCCGAAGATGAGGGACAAGGCCATCAACCTGGGAACGGCGGCGACGAAGAAGAGGATGAGGCCGCTGGCCATCAAGCCACCGACGAGGCGTCTGCCTCGGGGGCTCATGAGCTGGAGCACCATGGAGGCAGGACGGCGATCAAGCGGGAGGGGGGGAGGGGGAGTAGGTTGTGGGCGCGTTTGCCGACGACGCAACTTTGCGGTGCGTGCCCAGCGAACAGCTGGACCTACCGAGGCAGCGGTGCGAGAAGGATGAAGTGGTTCTCCATCATTTCCCGAATACTTTTGCACCGTAATTACCGTACTGGCTGCGGAGGTAGCATCTCGAGGTGGAACGTGCGCTCAGCCCCGGCGCGGATGACACCGGACGACGCAGCCTATTGCTCCATGCACGACCCCTGCCGACCCCTGTTCAGGCTGCTAGGCTCGGGACTGGCTTTGTTCCAGTACCATGGCATGGTTACGACAGGCCTCGTCCCTTGGCTCGTGCCCATCCTACGATGCATGTACATACACCCCGTAGGCGTACGGGTATTGGTTCCTGACTTGGGCGCAAGTCTGGATTGAAGATTCAGAAGGCAGACGCGGGGAGAGGGAGGTATACTCTGGTGTTGGTCAATACACTCGTGCCCACCATTGCGATAGAGTGCTGCTGTACATGTACTATAATACTGGCCTGCACCCCCGCTGGCGAAAAGTACTAGTAAGTACTCGAACTTGCAGGTGTACAGTACAGTTCAAGCACACCTGAGGTACCCAATTCATTACGAACATCTGTACTCCGTAGTCGGTACTACTAATGTACTAGGTAGGTACTGCCAGCTCGTGTACAGTAGGAGCACTGTTGATGAATATTCCTGGCACTTTCTTACTGCGGGTGCCTCCGTTCGGAGACATCCTATTTCTGGACAGCGGGACGTTTCCGTCCCCCGCAACCAACTCCAGGGGCAGACGATCCTCACTTGTACTGCCAGGGTATGTCCTCGATCTTCTCGGTGCTCATGCGACGCGGGCACATGCTGCGAATAGCCTGATACATGGGTACAAATATGAATGGTAAAACGACAATACCTCCAACTCCGACACAACAAAGTCGAAAGATCCCTTGCAGCCTTGCACTGTACTTGCTCCTACCAAGTACTGTATGCCCTAGCACATGTACTTGTATCTGCACAAGCATCTGACTTCAACATGGCTCAGAGATGAAAGCACAGGCTCCGTCTCTCCCTGAAGAAGCTGGATTCAGATTCTGTATTTCTTTTCGTTGCAGGTGGACGGGGTCGTATCAGCTCTACGCGCTGTTTGAAGTCGGATACCGAGGGATGCGCCAGCATGACAGTACATAAGTACAGCACTTTGTACACGTCCTGCACGCCTTGCGAACACCTAGTACCTTAGTATTGAACGGGACCATGAACGTACTAGGTGCTAGATACTAGTAGGTACTTATAGGTCACTCAAAGCGCTGCTGCTGCTGCTGCTGCGGTTCTGGTAATGTAATCTTCATACAGAACACTCTGGTCTAGTAAGCACAGTACGAAGTAAGGAGCATTGCTGTATGCAGGCACTGTATCTAGTACCTAGAAACTAGAGGTACTATTAACTTGTACATATCCATCGACAACAGTGCGGAGTACAGTACAAGTACTACAGGCACATAGCGGCCCCTGAAGTGCCCGACTTCGTACCGTAGCAAGTCAATAGCTCGCATCTTCCGTACCGTAAAGTACGGGGTACGGTACAAGTACATGAAGTACATAGCATTAGGTTCCTGGGGGCGTTCACCTGCTCACGATTCCCTAATTCTTTAGTTCAATCCTCACCTGTAAAAACTTTTTGAAAACCTAATATTGTATATTGATGCTCAACAAATGGCTATATTGTAATATTCTATACCCCAAGCGAGGTAATAAAGAACAATCAAGAGCCATCCCATCAATCTCCCCAACGTTTTATCACACCACACCACACCAAGAACCTGAAGGATGTTGCCTTTTAATGCAGCAAAGTAAACTCCTTACGCATCAAGGTTTTGCTCAAACCGGGCTGAGGGGTTCATTTATAGATGCTCAAGAAGATTTCTGAAAGTATGCAAGATGATAATCAATAGTGCTTGAGGAATCGCAGCGGCTTTTCAGCCCATGACTATGAGTAACTTGAGTATAATATCGCCTGCTTCGTACTTGTACGAAGTATAGGTAAGGTAATTGCAGTACTCGGTATGGAGTAGCAAAGGTAGTATTAAGTACTGCAAGATTACCCCACACCACACGACCGGTACCCCACCTCAACCGTCGTCTACCTTATCGTGCTCGGTACCGAATCCATCCCCATCCCTTCACTCAGCCTTGCCGGCCTCTTTAGCCTCCACATAACGATTCCTCACTCTGTCCCTTGTTGGATACCGCCATACTTGACCTGTGTCACCATACTTATTTTCCCTACTTTCCATCCCACGAGTGCAGAAAAGGCAGAGTGGTGGGAGCAGCACCAGCACCAACAGTAGTGATGGACGACCAGTTTGGTGGACGAACCGACGACGATCTGTTCTACGATGACTTTGAACCTGTCGACAGCGCGCCCATCGTGGTAGCTGACACGCCCAGCACGGTACAGTCGATGCTGACGACGCCGCCGACGATGACAGCGCCCTCTGTCCAACCTGACCGGCCTCCAGTCGCGCCGCGCTCGAAGCCAAATGGCCTTGCCTCCTCACGCTTCGCCAACCAACCCGACACACCGCCGGCGGCGGCAAAGACAAAGAATAGCGGCGGCGGCAGAAATCGTGCCAAGGCCTCGATCCCAGATTCATCATCCCCCGCGCCCGCATCGGCGTCCATGCCCTCGTCCGCGCCGCAAAGCGAAACCGACACACCCGCCGCAACCTCCTCGCCACCCAGCACGACGAAGCCTGCCCGGCCAGCCGGCCAGCCGGCACCGGCACCGGCACCGGCACCGGCCACTGGGGCGGCTCCCCCCTCGTCGCGGCTGCGATCCGGCGCCAATCCGCGCCAGAAGCCGACCGACACCGAGCTCGCGGCCAAGATGGCCAGGATGAAGCTCCTCGCCGCCGAGCAGACACGCAAGTTCGAGATGGCGGAGAAGGATCAGAAGCAGCACGAGCAGGCCTACGCCCGCGGCATGGAGGATGCCCGCAAGCGCCGCGCCGAGGAAGCCGAACGTCGTCGCCGCGGCGAGGAGGACAGGCGTCGGCTCGACGACGAGCGCGCCAAGAACAGGGAGCGCAAGCTCAAGGCCATGAGCATGAAGGAGGGCGGCTGGGACGAGGGCAAGGATGCCCAGGCCGCCGAGGAGGGGAGCAGGCGAGCCTTTCGGGGCGCCAACGGCTCCATCCGCGGCACGAGGAGCCCCGCCGGCCTGGCCGGGTCTCGGTACCACGCCGTGGATGGTGGAGAGCAGCAGCAGCAGCAGCACGACGTCGATCGTTTCCTCGAAGAACGTCCTCGCGGACGAGGTCGCGGTCGTGGAGGTCGTGGCGGCGCCGGGAGAGGGCGCGGCGGTGGCGGAACACCACCATCGACGTCGACCAAAGCCCAGGAGGCGGCCCCTTCGCTCACGAAAGATGAGTTTCCCTCCTTGCCGTTGGGTACGCAGAAGCCTGCGGTGGACGAAAAGGGGCCCGCCATCGCCGCCATGCCAGAGCTGCCCAAGCTTCCTGCCATCGGAAAGTGGGACGATGAGGTGGAGGCGATGGAGGAGCTCAAGAACAAGCAGCTGTGAGATTTGGCACCAAGTAGGATACCATGTTTGGAAGAATGTTGCCACGCACGGCACCAAAGGCGAAAGATGGGAGGTATGACGGATGTATAATGGAGGATGCGCGCGAGCGCACGGCAGGTCGCAATAGCAAATACTGTACCAACCAGCGGTTTCCTCTCGCGCGCCGTCGCCGACGAGGGCACGGGACGCTGGTTTTTGCAATGCATGTACATGTGGTTTTTTTTTCTCATGCAGACTATCAACAGCAGACTATCAACATGGCATCGAGCGCCCGTCTGCCCGCCTGCTTACCGTCGATCCCGCGCCAAAAAAAAAGGCGATTCAAAAGCACCATGCCAATGTTCATGTCCTGTCCTGTTCCTGTGGGTATTTCTTTCCCTCGACGTAAACAAGCTCCTGTCCGTAACGCCGCACACCGATGCCACCACCTTCGTCGCCGGTCTGATCCGATGCGTAGTGTACAAAGTAAGCATCTCCAGTTCCGCTTCTTCCATTCTCCGCGTCCCCTCCTGCCGCTGAAACGCCTCGGGTGCACTCGACTGGTGCGCGCTAGTCCGGTTGTCCGGCACCGGACCCTGCGAGTGTCGGAAGGGACAGGCGCACGCCGGCGTCACCGGCGCTCACCTGGAAGCGTCGGAGAGGGTCGAGGTGCTGCAGGAGTTCTGGGCCGATTCCCCGCTGCTGTCGGCACCAGGCTGCTAGCCACGGTGGCCGCGACGACCGCCGCCGTAGCCGTATCCGCGGGGCCCCTTAGGTCCGCGGCCATCGTCCTCCGTCGGCGGCTGCTGGCGCGCACGGCTCCTCATCTCGCGCGGGAACGCGTCGTACGCCTTGCGCATCTGCGCGTACCCGAGATGCATCTTTCCATAAAAGTGGTCGGCCAAGCGACGGTCGTTGTCGAGCCGGCTGAGGTACGCACCGCAGACATCGCAGACCTGCAGCTTCTGGTGGCCCGACGGTCCGGACGTGTCCGAGAGCGCCTTAAGCTCCCGTTCCTTCTCCGCCTTGGCCTGGGCCATGACCTTGAGGTGGTAGAACTCCTCCATCGCCATGCCGACGAGGTTGATGCCGTTGAGGAGCTCGCACTCCTTGAGACCGAGCTGGATGTTCTCGTCGATCTCGGCAATCTCGGCAAGCTGCAGCACACGGTCCGTCAGCACGCAGTCCGACGAGTATACGGCTCTGCTTTCGACCCGTCGACTTACCAAATCGTTCGTCTGCCGAATCTCCTCCGGCGTCTTCTCGAGACGCTTCTGGGCCGAGTCGATCCGTCGGTTGCACTCTTCGACGTGCTTGCCGAGGTCGCGGATGTAGTCGTACTCGAAGCCGAGACGCTGCTTCTCGCGTTCCTGCAGCGCCTCGTACTCTACCTTGAGGCCCTCGGAGTGCACCTTGGCACACATGCCGAGGTCCTGCTTGGTGTTGGTGAAGAGGTCGTGCGGGCAGGTGCCGACGATGAAGGAGCGGCAGACTTTGGCGTCGTCGAGGGTGATCTGGGTATCGCGCGACGACGAGGTGGCGCCCATGAGCTGCTCGAGCAGCTTTCTCTGCTCCGCAGCCATCGTCGTCGTGTCCTCGAAGGTGCGATGGAAACTTTTGGGGGGGGGGGGGGGGGGGGGAGGCGAGGCGAGACGAGGCGAGGCTGAGAAGGAGCCAAAGTGAGCGCGCCCTGCGTGGTGGAGGGAACTTTTAGGTGCCTCGACGATTGGCCAACGGCGAGCCGTCTGGGGCGGGCCACTCGGGTTGTGTCAGCGGACCCACCTTTTTCAATTTCAGTGCCGTCCCTCTGCACGGAGTACGGAGTAAACCTGGAACTAGGGAGTTTCTCCGAATTTCAGCGTACCAGGTGCCTGTGTCACAGGCGGTAGGCCCTTGGCTGCCTGCCTCGCCGCCCACGGCTACAGGCGTTCGTTGACAGCTAGGTCCCCCCCATCACCACCCATCGCGGCCCGCCCCACTCGCCACCGGATAGGAGACTGGCATCTGGCCTGAACTTGAAAGGAAGCTTCTGGCTCTCTGCACACACAACCATCGCCAGCGGCAACTAGACCAGACACGACCTGGATCGACCCCAGTTCATGACGCGGGACGGACGATGCGACAAGGAGAGATGCAAGCCTTGTCGAACCTCCCAGCTCGCTCGACCGTCGCAACACTATCGTTTCCTTCCTCGTAGCCTCGTCTGGTCCCGTTCAGCTCTGCTCCGGTCCGCTCTGCTCTGTTCCGCTCTGCTCTGATCGGACCCCATCCGACCTGCATCGTTCCGACCATGCGGCAACTACTGACCCTTTTCATCCTCGCCCTCATCCCCGGCTTTCTAAGGGCGGCCGAGTACCACGAGCAGCTCAACCTCCGTCCGCTCCCTCTCAACGCTCTCCTCGCGAGCTTCAACTTCCGCTCCAACACGTCCCTCGCCGACTTCAAGGCTCACAACTTCCGTCTCTTCCCGCGCTCCCTCGGCCAGATCCTGCAGTACGCCGGCACCCGCGAGCTGCACCTCCGCTTCACCCTCGGCCGCTGGGACGCCGAGAGATGGGGGGCCCGCCCCTGGGATGGCGCGAGGGAAGGCGGCACCGGCGTCGAGCTCTGGGCCTGGCTCGACGCCAAGACGGACGAGGAGGCGGATGAGAACTGGTTGACGCTGACGAATGCGCTCTCGGGCCTGTTCTGCGCCTCGCTCAACTTCATCGACGGCACCAGGACCATCCGGCCCGTCGTCTCCTTCCAGCCGGAGGGTCACCATTCCGACGACGCGCTCGCCAGCACGAGGTTGCTCCACGGCGTGCTGCCGCACGAGGTCGTCTGCACCGAGAACCTGACGCCCTTCCTCAAGCTGCTGCCGTGCAAGGGCAAGGCGGGCATCGCAAGCCTGCTCGACGGTCACCGGCTGTTCGACGCCTCCTTCCAGAGCATGGCCATCGACGTGCGCCCCGTCTGCGCGCCGGACGGCGAGTGCGTCCTGCAGATGGAGCAGACCATCGACATGGTCCTCGACGTCAATCGGTCGAGGCGACCCAGAGGTAAGCGACGCGGCTCCCCGACGTCGACGGCGGCGGTGGTGAAGCGAGCGAGCGACGTGCTGACGGCCAGGACAGACAACCCGATCCCGCGGCCGCCTCCGGTCGAGGAGCTGGTGTGCGACACGTCGAAGCTGTACCACGACGAGTCGACCTGCTATCCCGTCGACCACCTCGTCGGGCAGCACTGGGACTTTATCGACCTCTTCGGCCGCTACATGCGAGGCACCTGTCCCCTCGCCGACGCCGAGGTGCCGCCCGTGTGCCTGCACGTGCCCGACGCGCTCGACGTCTACTCCAGCATGGACGTGCAGGAAATCAGACGCTCGGACGGCATGTCGCGCTGCTTCGTCATGACGGCCGACAACGAGTTCTCCCTCATCCTGGCCAAGCCGGCCATGGAGGCGGCCAAGATGCGGGAGGTGGTGCCGCCCGAGAGGCCGTTGCTTTTTGCCGAGCGCAGCTTCACGGGCCACGGGCAGGAGCACGGCGGCGTGCAGACGATCCTCACGAACCCGGGCGACGGCGAGGTCGAGTTCGTCTACATGGAGTCGCTCCCCTGGTTCATGCGCATCTACCTCCACACGCTGTCGACGCGCATCTCGTCGACGGGCGTGGGCCAGGCGGCCGACAACTCGTCGGCCATCATCAAGGAGATTTACTACCGGCCCGCGCTCGACCGCACGCGTGGGACCCAGCTCGAGCTGGTGATGCGCATCCCACCCTCGTGCACCGTCTTCCTCACGTACGACTTTGAGAAGGCGATCCTGCGCTACACGGAGTACCCGCCTGACGCGAACCGCGGCTTCGACGTGGCGGCGGCCGTCATCACCACCCGGGCGCCCCGCCGCGGCCTCTCCCTCCGCACCACGAGTCTGCTGCTGTACCTGCCGACGCCGGACTTTAGCATGCCCTACAACGTCATCATCTTCACGTCGACGACGATTGCCTTGACCTTTGGCGGCCTGTACAACATCCTGGTCCGGAGGCTCGTGGGCGCCGACGAAGCGCCGGCGCCATTGCTCAAGGCCAAGTTGACCAAGCTGCTCGCGATGCTGAAGCGAGCCAAGAATTAGGCGGCAAGTCGCCGTACGATTCTGCAGGGTCGGAGGGAAAGGAAAGAAGGGAGGAAGGAAGGAAGCAATGAAAAGCATGTTTGATTCATCAGCACGTGCCAATCGATGTGAAGGGCATGCCTGTAGCGGAAGCGCTGCATGCCGTTTTGCGGCTGGATCCTGTCGAAGGACTCGGGGCACGAAACTCTCGTCTGATGAGCATCAATGAACCGAATGACGGTGCGCACAGGTGGTATCATGAGCGGTACGGCAGAGCGGCGTCGTCCCTCGGGTGCGTCGCTGCTGATCAGTTGCCCCCGCAGGCTTCGCCAACCAACCGAACGCACCATCCTGAGACGTCACAAACGATGAGAAACCACGACATTCGGTGGGGTTGGGAGGAAATTAAACGGCAGATGGAATCAGGCAACAGATGAAACATACACAGCGGCGGGAGATGTATGAACCGAGCTATTGTCACGGATGGACCACGACATATTTCGTCGATTCCACGCTCTGCCGCTAGTTCATGTGTCGTGTGAGAGACGCAGGCATATTGAAAGCCCCAACGGTGGATTCAAGGGCTAGGTATGCCTGTGCACCCTTTGTTCCATGTTGTAAAAGAAAAATTAAAACTTGTATACTCGGTGCCACAGTCCCTGTGAACTTGACGGTATTCATGAAGGAAACGTGCCCTAGGTGTACCGAGTGTGAGTCGATCTGTACGTGATGCCTCCTATGACCTCAGCTACCCTGCAGTAATTAATACCGTAGGGAGAGATTTCGATCGGAGAGTGCTTAGTCAGCAGCATAGCAACGGCAGTACGGCAGTAATTACAGATTTCTTGTATGGAAGACGGCGTATATATTGACAAGCCGAGTAGATTAAAATTAGCACTTGAGTGTATTCGGATTTTTGGTAATACCGTCACATCTACGGAGTCGTGGTAGGATGTACAAGTACTCTGTAAGTTATCCGTATTTGTACTGTACTTAGGTGCAAATATGGATCATGTAACATTCATTAGGT
Source organism: Drechmeria coniospora (assembly GCF_001625195.1). NCBI lineage: Eukaryota > Fungi > Ascomycota > Sordariomycetes > Hypocreales > Ophiocordycipitaceae > Drechmeria > Drechmeria coniospora. The sequence goes on along the minus strand of NC_054389.1, from coordinate 8,423,964 downwards.
GAATGCAAGGTGCTTGCACCTGTGGTGGTGATGAATGGTGAGTTTCTAGGTCTTTACAGCCGTTGACCGCTTCAATCCGATCTAAGAATAGCTGCGTCTCATTAGTAGAGAAGGCTTCAACACCGTATGTGTATATTTGAGCAACAGAGACACCCTCACGATGCGTACTCTCAAGGAAAGCGTCTCGAGGAAAGCGAGTAGGGCGACCTGATGCAGTAGAGTTCGACTCCTACCGTCGGGCATGTGGAGCATCGGGTGTAATTAGTAATGGCGTACGGAGTACAGCAGCATGTTGTTGTAGGTGCTAGGTAATTAGGCATTGCAGAATTTGGTAAGCTCCGGCGGCTGCATCCAGGGGAAGGTCACTTTTGAGGCTGAAACGAGTCGGTTTGCAAACTTTGATGGCAACGATCACGTTGGGACGGATGGTGTTGGCGATTGCGTGGCACCGTACCTTTGACGAATCGAGCAAGGCTGGGAGCACTAGCCACCGATAAATACTTGCACTGTGCGCGTGCTGGGACTTGGACGGATGGTAGTCACCAGCAGAACTTGCTGGCGGTATGAATCGAGTGCTGGGCGCACAGTGAGAGCGCTCCGTACTTGGTTCTGCATTGTTCCCTGCCATTTGCCGAGGCTGAGACAACTCGGCTTGGTGGAGCTGGGCATGGCCGATTGTTTCGAATGACGACGATCCTATGGCTGGTCGTTGGCAATGAGACGGAGGGGTGATGCACATGGATGGGGCAGCAGAGAAGGGACCGAAACAGGCAGAAGTTGGTGTTGAACGGCCTAGCGGGGAACTTTGGACGAAACTCGCAAAGTACAGTACATGCGAGTACTCGGTAATACCATAATACCTTGGGAACGTACATGCACTGTAAGTACTGTAGTTTTGCCCTAGGTGTTATGTTCCCAAGCACAAAGTGCAGTAGGCGGGGCGGGGGGGATCGATTGTATCGAGAGCCATCCACTACCTGGGTACTAATAGTATACTACTAACCTAGTAGGTAAGGTTAGTGCTGGACTGGTAGGTTAGTAGTAACTTTACCTATCAACACCAATGACAGTAGCATTGGGTACATATGCACTCGTCGACGACGAGAATATGAGAGGACGACGACGCAGATCCGAAGGATCCGTCCAGTGGTCGGGCTAGTCCGATGCTTCGGCGGCCCGCCGACATGGGAGTTACGAGTCGAGTACGGACGGGTGGCACGCCACCTCTGCTCCTGTTCACGATTCGGTGCAAGCACTCAGTCCTTGGTGTGCTCTGAACAGTCACCCACCACCCATGGTGCTGGGAGCCTGTTGTTGCGCGCCAGCGGTCTCGGCCAGGCTGAAGAGAAGAATGCGTCCGGACATTTTCAGAATAGATTCAGCATGTTCAGGACCTTCCAGTCATCGGGGTCTTTTTTCTTTTCTTCTCATATTGTCTAGACGGCGTTTCGAATGAAGGACTTTGATTGATGTCGTCGGAAGCATGTCTGTTTCGTCTTGCCCAAGCTGCACATGGAATGAAGGACTGACTGATTGCTACATGTCGTCGGAATCTGCGCTTCTTTTTTTTTTTTTTTTGGCTCCTCGGCCAGGCTGCACATTGACTGAATAACATGGATTGATGGGAGGCTGATGCAAGGCTCTCTGTCGCGGGCTCTCAAGCTCATGATCAGATGGTTACCTTGCCGGCTCACGGGCACCTACAGTGGTCGGCTGACGTTTGGAGACTTCCTGAAACGCTGAAATGGAATGAGGGGGATTGATTGACCACTGACTCGTAGGTCGTATTACCCTGAGGACCTATCAGTACAGTGCCATCACGCCGTAGCACTAAGCACCAACCATTCTAGTGGCATGCTGGAATGGCGGCCAATGGGGCTAGCGGGCGAGGCATTCCTAGGTTAGCAGGCTCGTTTTACGGCACACTCCCTGCTATGCAGCAGTGACGGTCAGCGAGCGCATTGGCTGCAAACTACGCCCAAGTACGATGGAGTGAAGCGACAGGGCCGCCACGGAACCGATGGGCCCTGCAAGTGTGCTCGACGCACGTGCCAAGGCCGCAAACCGTCACGGGCGGACCCGCGCCTATCTACACCTACTTACCTAGTACTTTCTTATATGCTGCAGCGCTACTCGACACCTGCTAGCCTCATCAGCCGCCAACTGCCCGCTGGTTCCCCATCGTCACCGCATTTCACCCCTTCACCCCCTCCCGTGAAAACTCGCGACAAAGGGAGAAAGGGCCAAGGGCAACGCACGCCAGGCGCTCCCTTGACCCCCCTCCCCCGCGGAGCGGAGAGAGCCAGACGCGGCACGCAGGGTCCTCGAGGGCTGGCATACGGCTGGCTGACAGTGGTGTGAGTGTTTAGCGTCCGTCTTCGCCGTCGATGCACACCAGTCGCCTGGCCCGCCCTCTTGAGCCACGTGCGGTGAGCCGCCGTCATGGACGGACCATGCAGCCGTCATTTTTTGGATCAGATCCAATTGAGGTCCGGAACGTCTCCCGCATCATCGATCGGCCATGGACGAGCTAGAGACGAAGCGAAGATGGGGCGAGCGTGAGCGATGGAAGGGAAGAAAGGAACCGCAGCAGAGCCGATGGACGCCTTGCTGTCTGCACCGTGGACGTTGGCTTGCTTCACGACGGCGGAGATTTGCCCTCGAGGCGGGCCGTCGTCCGCAGCCAGATATGTCGTCGACGGACTGACGCACGGCGCCAGGCCCCCACGTGGCTGCCCCTCGACAATGCAGTATCGTCTATCGACCCCGATCAATGCCAATCCATGCCACAGGCCGACGCCGACGAGGCTGGGGAAGAGGCTGCCGAGAGCTACCGATATTATTCTTCGGGTTGCCAAGCGCCTTTTCCGTCCTGGCTCGCGACGCACCCATCGTTGATGGCCTGGGCAAGGGAGGTGTGCCGAATGAGCCAAGCGAGGGCGCTGAGCTTGCCGCACAGTACGATCCGTACGCCGCCGCCTACGATGTCGAGGGCCGCATCGTCTCGTGCCTGAAGGACGATGCGGATGAAGATCAGTGCGTCGAGGACCAATGCCGATCGGAGGACATGCGTGAGCGGTGACGATTCTTTTCAGACATGGCGCCGGGCGACGGCGCGACAACTTTGTCGGGCAGCCGCCATGTCGGTGCGCATTCACGTGGGCGCCGTGCACAGTGGGTGTCGTGGACGTGCAGTGGAGGGGTGTGTGGCAGCATGGCGGGTGTCGTGGAAGGGTAGCGGAAGCTTAGTGGACGCAAGGTGGAAGTGTGGGGGATGGGTAGTGGAAGGGCACTGGAACTGTGGTGGAAGTGCAGCGGACGGTGCAGTGGAAGTGCAGTGGAAGTGCCGTAGAAGTGCATGGAAGCATGGTGAAAGTGGACGGCATTAGTGGACGAATGGCGCGGAACCGCCGTGGAAATGCGCCGAAAGTGCGGTGCAAGTGTGATGGAAGCGTGGTGCGGTGAAGCGTGCTGCCGTCTCATCCGAACCGTCGACGCCTGGCCGTTCCCGCCCATGGTGCCAAGCTGTGGACGCATGGATTGACAGTGCCACGCACCGTGAGGCCATCGCCGAGCGCGAGCACGGGAGGGCAGTGAGGGAGGGGAGGGAGGGTTGGAGAGGAGGATGCATGAAGCGAGGCTGCGACGAGGAACGCGCGTGGGTTAGCCGCTGGCGCCTTGCTTCGGCCGGACGAACCCACTCAACCCCTTCGCCGGCGCCTTGACGCCGGATGGGGGCCGCGCTCCTCGTCCGGACTCCGCACCCTCGACCGGCCGGACTAGACTAGCGGTGGGGCGGGCCAGCCCAGCGGTCGCAGGTACAGGAGGTGTACGTGTACTGAGGCCTATCCTGTCGGGAGGACATCTGGTCTTCCTCGTCCCTCGTCAACCTGAGCTGCCTCGGTGGTGGTCTTGGTACCCCGGTGGCCGGCATCGGCTGACCGATGCGGAACCAAGGATTGCAACATGTATACTGGCCCTCTAGTTCCTGTATGGCCTTGAGCGGTACGGAGCAGCAGCCACGAGGGCCCCTGCGAGCCAGGCACCTCCTGCTCGTCCGCGATTGCTTGGCCGGACCGAGCAGCATGGGAAGCGTCCAGCCTCCACTCCGTCCGGGACCGTCGAGCGTGCCGCCATGAGATATAGACCGTCATCTTCCCACTGCCCCCAAGCCTTGTTGACCTCATCTCACCACGCCTCCCTCGTCCCAAACCCGTCTCGACATTCGCTCTCGCTCTCGCCCGGACCTGTGATTTGCCTCACGCCGTTGCGCCAGAAGCATCGCTCGCTACCTCCACAACCCTCCTGGCACCGACCCCCCCGATCGACCGTTCTCTCGACCGACGATTGCGGCGGGAAGGATTCCATCGCTCCGACGCCCATCGCGTGCCGTGCATTGAATCTGTCGCGTTGCCCTCGGAACGGCACGGAAGCAGGTAGGCACCATGAATCCTCCATCCTGGTCGCGCCCGTCGACCCTCGAACCATGTCGTACCCCCCCTCGCGACTCGGCCCCCGCCTTGTCCTTTATCCTTGGGTCTCGAGACGAGCTGCCGTGCGCGCCTTGTGATGCTGTGATGCGATTATGCGATGCGATGCAATGTCGTGGCGAAAAGGATGGTCAAGGCAAAGCATGGAGAGAGTGACGTTGCTGACAGTGTCCGACTCTCGCAGCCACCGCCAGCACCGCCAGCACATCACCCTTCACCGCCGCCTTCACCACCGCCTTCACCACCGCCGTCATGAAGTGGACGCCCCTGGCCTTTGTCGGCCTCGCCGCCAACTCCTTCGCCGCCGCCGCCGTGGCCAACACGGCCAAGCCCGACGGTGCCGCCCCCGCGGGCTGCGGTCCGTCGCACGACGGCAAGTTCGAGGTCACCATCTACTCTGTCACGCCGGCCGTGGCCAAGCGCAACGTCGTCGTCAAGGTAAAGCCCTCCACGCCTGACAGCTCCGCTCCGCTCCGCCTCGTCCCACCGTCTGACCTGCTCTCTCCTCTTCCGCCATTCTAGAAGCGCGCGACGACCTGCAACAGCGACAAGACGCTGGTCCTGACCCTCGCCGACAGCGTCCTCACCGACTCCAAGGACCGAACCGGCTACATCTCGTCGAGCTTCCAGCTCCAGTTCGACGGCCCGCCCCAGTCAGGTGCCATCTTCACCGCCGGCTTCTCCTACTGCACAAACGGCTCCCTCGCCCTCGGCCCGACCACCGTCTTCTACCGCTGCCAGTCCGGCAACTTCTACAACCTCTACGACCGCCATTGGGCCCCTCAGTGCGAGCCCGTCGAGATCGTCGCCATGCCCTGCGAGGACGGCGGTGACGAGGACGGCGGTGACGAGGACAGCCACCCCCCTCCTCTCGACGCAGAAGATGCAGACGGTTCCGACGACGCAAACGACGCGAACAACTCGAACCTGGGCCAAACCGAGATACTACCGACAAACGTCGTCAAGGGCCTGTCCAACGGTCAACACAAGAATTGCTCGACGAGCGTCGCCTACCCCATATGCCAGATTGCCGACGGCCAAATTCAGATCCACTCGACGCCGTGCGCCCAAGCTCCGATCCACGTTGCCACGGCGCCGGCCGGTCAGAACGCGCAAGAGCAGCCCCGATACCCGACCGGCACCGTCTCCAACGCCGCCGCCGCCGGCACCGGCACCGGCACCGTCGGCAGCGCCTCGTCCACGGCGCCGTCTGCGAGCCAGCCCAGCGATGGATTGGGGCCCAAGGGCACCACCCGCTTGGTCACCACCGCCGCGGCGTCCAAGGAGCGACCCACTTTCCTCATGGCCGCTCTCGGCGTCGTTCTCGTCGCCCTCCTCTTTTCGTACGCTTGAATCTCGCAAGGGAAGAAGATACCCCCGGGCCGCTTGGTTGGTCCGCCGTCCGCCGATAAACCGGATCGGATCGTTCCGGTAATGCACCGTCATGGATGGAACATCCTTCGACATCGACGTGGACATTTGTCGCCGTTGCGCCATGCTCGCGGCACAATGTCGACGGGGCTGCCGAGTAGGATCGATGGACGCTGGACGCTGGACGCTGGACGCTGGACGCTGGACGCTGGACGCTGGACGCTGGACGCTGGACGCTGGACGCTGGACGCTGGACGCTGGACGCTGGACGCTGGACGCTGGACGCTGGACGCTGGACGCTGGACGCTGGACGCTGGACGCTGGACGCTGGACGCTGGACGCTGGACGCTGGACGCTGGACGCTGGACGCTGGACGCTAGACGCTAGACGCTGGACGACGATCGCTGGGCGATGGTCGCTGGACGATGGGGTCGATATGCAGCGAGCACCGGAAGGAGAATGATGTAGTGTTACCCCAATAGTTGTAATTTTTTTGTGTATATTTAATCAAACGACAACTAAAGTACAAGCCATATTCTCCCGTGAGTGCAAGTCTTTTCTCATGAAAGAACGCAAGCGACGGACGCGGCACTGTTCGTACGCTCTTGGTGGTGGCATGACTGTACATCGACGTACCTTGGGGTTGACGGATAATTATTATTATTATTAGTGATGACTCCGTAATTACAGTGCTCCGTACTCCGTCGATGCCAACCAGGATGACGTAAGGGTTTTTTTTTTCGCCCGACCTACACCTATTGACTGGTACTCTGTGCTTCGTCCCCTCTCGCGTAAATCATTCAACAGGACTCCGGGTTCGTACGACATTCATCCATCTTCCCAGCCATCGTCCCTTGGCTTCCCCCACTGGTTCCTTCTAGACGCCCGACGCGGCACAACGCCGACGAAGCGAGCGAGCATGTCGGAATACTGGAAGTCCACACCGAAATACTGGTGCAAGCACTGCTCCTGCTACGTGCGCGACACGAAGCTCGAGCGACAGAATCATGAAGCGACCGGTCGGCACCAGGGGGCGGTGAAGCGCGCGCTGCGGGACATACACCGCAACCACGAGCGAGAAGAGCGGGACAAGGAGCGAGCGAAGCAGGAGATTGCACGACTCAACGGCGTCGTCTCGGGTGACAAGTCATCCGCACCATCACGAGCCTACAGCAGTTACGGCACGACCAGCAGCACGAATGCGAACACGACACCGCTCGATGCCGAGCGCCAGCGCCAAAGGGAGCAGCTCGCCGTCATGGGCGTCGCCATGCCTTCGGAGCTGCGGCCAGAGATGGCCATGGCGGGCGAGTGGACGGTGACGCAGACGCGAGTCCTCGGCGACAAGGAAGCCGAATCCGCTCGCGCGGCCACGGGGGTTCGCAAGCGGAGCGCCAATGCCGACGGCGACGAGGACGAGGACGAGGCAAAGGCGCTGCGGCGCGAGGAGGAGGATGCCGTCCGATCGCTCTTCAAGAAGCCGCGCCGATGGGGTCGGGACTCGAAGGCGATGCCCGAGGAGGAGGACGCCGAGCTGGATGCGCTGCTCTCGGCCGCCACCATCCCGCTCAAGGGCGAGGCCAAGAAGAAAGAGGATGAGGAGGTCGGGGTGAAGAAGGAGGACGGCGAGACGGCACTCGACGAGAAGACGGCGCAGGACGGGGCGGTGAAGGATGAGCCGCAGGACCGGACGGTCAAGGATGAGCCGCACGATGGGGACGAGGCCCACGAGGGACAGACGGGGGAGGCCAAGCAGCAAGTTCGCGTCAAGGAGGAGCCCGAGACGGGGCCAGAGCCGTTCCCCGACAACCAGGACGAGGCCAAAGAGGCACCAACCGTCGTGGCACCAGTCATGTTCAAGAAGCGGAAGCCAAAGAGCTTACGGACAAGATAAAGCAAAGCAGAAATAAATCATCGAAGCCAGATGATGCTCGACCCCGTCCTCGTCCCGTGTTCGGGTGCGACGACAACGAAGCAAGACGTGCCACTCGCTGATGCCTTTCGCCGTCCACAAATGGCAACCGACTTGGCACGGAGCACCTATTCGTAAGCTCACTGTGTCGATGTCGGTGACGCATGCGTATTACCAAGTGGTGGTGCTCCGTGGGTGTATTTGTACCTGTATTTGGATCCCCGGCTCGTGTCGGTGCCGATGCGACGTCGAGGTGGAGGTAGGAGATGGTCCATGATCCTCCTGGTATGGCATGAATGTATGTGCTGTAGGCGTGGTCATGCAGGTGTACATGCACATTCGACGACACCTGCACGTAATACCGCACTTGTACGGAGTACAAGCTGCCACGCCCACTCGAACGAGCTACTCCGTCCTCCGTGAAGGATTTCTCATAAATAGTCATCACAGCGTCAGCAAGCAACCTCACCTCGTCTCTATCCACCCGACACATCTTGCGCAGGCGGAGGAGCAACAGGCACGCCCCGTTAAAAGAAAGCGTCACGTAGGAAGCTGAAACGCCAACATATTGCGCCCCGCCGCCCTGGACGCCGGCCATCGCAGGAAGCCTCTCCAACACACCGACCGAGAGGGTCCAAATGGCGTCCCACCCTCCCGCCGAATGCTGCGCCGTCGGCACCCTCTTTGCGTACGTCTTCCCCGCCATCGTGTGTTGCGGCTACACGGCCATGGTCCCATCCAGAGCTCACAACGGCATCACCTAGCGGCACGCCTTCCGGAGAGTCCATCAAGATCGACGACGGCAGAGTCGAGGCCTACGTAGCCAAGGCGACCGGCAGCAGGGCGCGCAAAGGCTGCGGGATCCTCTACCTGCCGGACGTCATCGGCATCTGGCAGAACAGCAAGCTCATCGCCGACGGCTTCGCTGCCAGCGGATACACGACGCTCGTCGTCGACCTGTTCGACGGTGACGCCGTGCCGCCCAACCCGCCCAAAGGCTTCCAGTTCTTCGACTGGCTCGAGCGCGGCACCGACGGCAGGAGGCCACACACGGCCGAGCATGTCGATCCCATTGTCGTCAAGGGCGTCAAGGCGCTACGGGAGCTCGGCGTCGACAAGATTGCCGCCGTCGGATACTGCTTTGGCGCCAAGGTGAATAACGACGCAAAAAAGACCCCAGGTCAAACCCCTCGAGTGGCTCGACGAGGCTAACCTTGTCATGTTCGAACCGACAGTACGTCGTTCGGCACTTGAAGGACGCCATCGACGTTGGCTTCGTCGCCCACCCCTCCTTCGTCGAGGAGGACGAGCTCGCGGCCATCGGCGGCCCGCTCTCCATCGCCGCCGCCGAGACGGACCAGATCTTCCCGCCGGAGAAGCGTCGCAGGAGCGAGGAGATCTTGGCCAAGACCGGCCAACCCTACCAGATGACCCTCTACAGCGGCGTCTCCCACGGCTTCGCCGTACGGGGCAAGCAGGAGGTGCGTGTCCAGAGGTTCGCCAAGAGGGAAGCCTTTCGCCAGGCCGTCACCTGGTTCGACGAATTTCTCGACGCCGACGGCGGGGACCGTCGCAGCCGACGGCATTCTCTTTTGTGAGAGGGAAGGGCCGAACCAAATAGCTCCCTCCCTCGACAACAACATAAGCGCCCTGCTTGTTTGGACCGTCAAGTCTCGCAACGCAGCCGAGCAGGAAACGTAGTCGGCCAACTTGAATTGCACCAATAATTCCCATACGCATGTGTCTCGTGCAACTGAATATATATACAGGCCTTCGGGGAGGAAATGAACGATGCCAATCTCCATCGCCATTGTCGTCGAGCGCTTTTCCCGTCCTCGTGCGGGGTGAACGAGCCTCATGGTGGTGAGGATGAGACTGTTGCACGAGGCGCACGAGGCCCGTCTCCGCCTCATGATTTGCGTCGAGCACTTTCCCCATCACCGTGACCTGCGAACCTCATGGTGACGACGATGGCACTTCTGCACGCTGCCGATATGGAGGAGAGCGCGATGGGTGACTCGATAGTTTGCTCGATAGCTGACCGAGGCGTCGACAACGACGGCTGGACCCGCTCCGAGACACGATGAGGTGTTATTTAGTGCCTTCCCCACCTGCCTGCCCTCGATCCGGCCTACCATCATCATCCGCTGGCAGCACAAGGCCTGGCAGGCGGTGCGGCAGTCTGTTTCAGGCCTGGCGCGCCAATGCATTTGGGGGAAAGGCCTGCGCTGCTGCCAGTAATTACAAGGCCTCGTCGCTGCCGCCAAGTACAGGCATGCCGGCCCGTCACTATACTTGCCTGCCACAATGCCTGTCTGCCACTCACTATAATAGTCCAAGTACGCTTGTAATAGGTGTCCGCCGCCAACGTCGACCAAAGACGGCTGCCTGCTGCTGCCAACCACACGCACGCACCCGACTCACGCACCCAACCCACGCACCCAACCCACGCACCAAACGCACGCACCAAACGCACCCTCAACCTTGCACCATCCTTTGCTAGTGCCCCCCCCCATTTTCTGCATCCTTTCGCTTTACCCGTCACGAGCAAGACGCCGAGCTCGACAACGCCCGCGAGCACGAGCACAAAGGCACGGGTGGAGATGGTGCAGCAGACGCAGTGATGGCGGCCGCGGCGAATCCCATCATTTCGAACCAGCAGCCCCCATCGCTGACTTCGACGATGGATCCTTCGTCGACGCCGGCACCCTACCCTCACGGCGACGCTGCCGAGTCGAGCCATCTGGATATGCGTCATGGTCATTCGAGGCATCGAAGCCAAAGCCGGGGCCGCTCCACGTCGCCCGCAGCCTCGGGACCCAACAATGGCCAGATGCCCGACAATGGCCAGATTTCCAACCATCGCTCTCAACAACTGCAGCACCAGCAGCACCAGCCGCCGCCGCCGCCGCCGCCAAGGCTCAGCGGGAGCAGATGCATCAAAAAGACGCAGAGCCAGGACAGCGTCCACAAGCTGTCCGCTGCCGAGATGCAGGAGCTGATGAACTCGCCCGAGTCTCTACCCATCGCCCCGGCGCCTCCCCACCGCGCCTCGGTCGACCAGGACCTCGCCTGGCGCTCCTCTCTCCCACGCGACGCCTTCCGACACTATTCTCCCCTGCCGCTGGCCGACTCTGCCTTCAACGGATTCCTTCACGCCAGCAGTCCTCATCCAGAATCGCGAGGAAGAGGCCGTTGGGAGTCCATGGACACTCGACATCGATCGCTGCACTCGCCATCCCCGCGGACCCTGTCGACGCCCCCGACGTCCCGCATCCAGTCCGTCGACGCCTCGCCCTACTCTGCATTGTCCGACGTCTATTCCTTCCTTTCCCACCCACCCGGCAGGCCGCCGCCTTTGAACCTGAACAGTGACGGAACCGGCACCTACAACATTTTCGACCACCCGTCGTACTCGCCCGCCAGCAAGACGGGCCCCGCCGCCGTCCATGGCGCCATGGCTCCTCCGACGGCGAAGCCGGCTTCCTCTCCGCGACCGCCCTCCCCGATGCCGTCCATGATACCGCTCCCTCCCATGTCTCTGCCGACCCACCTGCAGCTCGAGCTGGCCGCTCAACGACCCAGCCCGCTATATGTCCACCAGTCTTACTTCAGCGACATGCCGTACGAGTCCAACGCCATCAAATTCGAGCGACTCAAGAACGTCCTTCTCATGCCCCCCTATCTCGAAAGGACGCTGTACTTTGGTGCCTTGGCCTGTCTCGACGCTTGGCTCTACACCTTCACCATTTTACCCATCAGGTTTGTCATAGCCCTGGCCGTGCTGGTCAAGTGGTGGGCCGATGCCGCGGGCAAGAAATTGATCCGCCTCCTCGCTTTCTTCTGGAATGGCGGGCGACGACTGTGGCGACGAGGGCGGCGCGACAGAGGCCTCCTGCTGACCGACGTCTCTGCCGCCGTCGGCTCGGAGCCCGAGAGACCGAGATCGAGGGGCCGAAGCGTCGCGAGCGAACCCGTCGTGGAGAATGGGACACCTTCGGCCGCCCGCGAGCGCCTGCAGAATCCGAGGTCGGACCTGCGCATCGACGCCAAGGCCGAGCAGCCGAGGATGGCCCTTGGCTCCCGCGACCCCGGACCGAAGACCGGTACCTTTCGGCAGCGGAGGGCCAGATCGACGCCTTCTACCCTCTCGGCCTTTCACAAGGCGGACCTACTGCAGGGTGCCGTCATCGCCTGCAGCTCCCTCGCTCTCATGACCCTCGATGCGAGCCGCATGTACCACTTCATCCGCGCCCAGTCCGCCATCAAGCTGTACGTCATCTACAACATCCTCGAGGTCGGCGACCGACTCCTCTCCGCCCTCGGCCAGGACATTCTCGAGTGCCTCTTCAGCACCGAGACGCTGTCGCGAAACGCCATGGGCCGCTCCAAGGTCCTCTTGCCGCTCGGCATGTTCATGCTCGCCTTGTCATACAACTGCCTCCACTCCATCTCCCTCTACTACCAGGTCATCACCCTGAACGTGGCCGTCAACTCGTACTCCAACGCGCTCCTCACCCTCCTGCTGTCCAACCAGTTTGTCGAGATCAAAAGCACTGTCTTCAAGCGCTTCGAGAAGGACAACCTGTTCCAGCTCACCTGCGCCGACATTGTGGAGCGCTTCCATCTCTGGATCATGCTGCTCATCATTGGCATGCGAAACATCGTCGAGGTGGGCGGCCTCTCCGTTCCAGGAGCGGGCTCCGACTCGGTACTCGAGGACATCTCCGGATCGACGCCAAACCGCTCATCGTCCGTCCTGCCGCCTAGCTTTACCTTCTTGCCGTCGTGGATAATGTCTGGGGAGGTCCTGTCGCCCTTCTTGATCGTTATCGGCAGCGAGATGCTTGTCGACACCATCAAGCACGCGTACGTGACCAAGTTCAACAACATCAAGCCCGCCTTTTACAGTCGGACCCTCGACATCCTCTGCAAGGATTACTACACGAATGTAAGTCGAGCCCGCCCCGCGGCGTCGACGCGAACTGACAGGACAGGCCTTTGTCGCACCATCTCTCACCCGACGACTCGGACTCGCCGTCATCCCGCTGTCGTGCCTCTTCATTCGTGCGTCGATCCAGACCTACCACATGTTCCTGTCGACCCACATCCCGATGCCGGCGCCGCCCTCGACGCAGACGTCCCTTAGTGAGGAGTCTGCGACGCCGACGTCTCCCGCCATGATGGCGGCCCTCAACCGGTTCGATACGCTGCTTCGGACGTCGCTCGGACGCGCCACCTTTGGCTACCCCTACGGTTCGCCCCTGAATTCGCGTCGGTGGTACTCTTGGACGTCTGACGATGTAATCGCCGCCCTCACCATGGTCGTCGTCTTCTTCATCGCCTTCCTTGTTCTCCTCATGCTCAAACTGCTCCTCGGCATGGTGCTGCTCAAGTACGCGCGTAACCGATACTCTGCCATGAAGCAGAAGGAGGCCCTGATTGCGCGAGGCCTCGCCGAACCCGAGTCCTACGACGCGCAGGGCAGTCGGGTGGGTGGTCGGGCCGACGTCGAGGTCGGCGAAGACAAGCGACGCTGGATCAACGTGGACAAGACGGAAGGTCTCACGAGAAACAAAGACGCTGGCGGCAAGGGCGAGTACCAAGGAGTGTGGCGTTACGAGATGGTGGCGAAGCGCATTTGGTAGCATTGATGATCATGGAGGAAGCCACCGACTACTTCGGCTCTCATGGCAGGCGTTAGCATTTTTGTTTCTGATTATGCCCCCATTCATGCTGAAGCAGGTCACATAGGCAGTCTAGGTAGCAATAAGCAGTCAAAGTACTTAGTTGTAGATAGATGTGTTGTTCAATGGAAACTCGGAACGGTTTCCCGTGCGACTCATCATGTACCCGTATTCTAGGCTTGAATGTACGGGAGAAGATGATGGATCTCATGAGGCGGCATTGACACGACACGACGTATCAAGGACCGTTCCATTGACAAGTTGGCAGGGAAATGGAACAGGATATGTATTAAACTCGTTCAAGGTATAAATCTCCACCGTCTGTTTTGCTCATCAAGGTTCATGTCTCGTGTCCTCATTCACTTACTGCGCGCCAGCCAGCTGCAGCAAATTGGCAGACACCAAGTCTGGCTTCGCCTTGTACAGCATCTGCACCGTCCTCCGCAGCATCTCCCGGGTATCATTCTCCAGCTGATCCTCCGGCGCGGCCATGACCTTTTCGAAAATGCCAACCAGCTGGGGCGTCAGCTGCTGGACCGTTTCGTTGCCTTGCTCATAGAGCTTGTAGATGTTCTGGAAGATCGGCTCGTTCTCCTCGTAGTCCTCGGTCAGGGGAAGGACGTTGACAATGGCGGGCAGCGCCTGAGCGACAAAACCGCCGTCGGGATGCTTCATCATCATTCGGGACAGGCAACCGGATACGTTATCCGTCATGCGCATCTCCTGCAGGGATAGGAGCGGCTCAAGCTTCTCCCACAGCTGAGGGTACAGGGGGATCGTCTTGTTCGTGTCGTTGGAGTTCAGGATCAGCAGACCCATGGCATAGGCCGCGTTAGACTTGGCCAGAGGGTCAGGATCCGACAGGCGGCGCGCCAGGGCCTGGCAGACCGATTCGGTGAAGGGTGTGATGCCGGCACCGACGTACTTGGTCATCTCGGCAATGGTGCCGACGGCGGTGGAGCGGTGCAGATCCTCGGTGGAGCTGGCCAGCTTGAGCACAGGCTTCTCGAAGATCTTCCACAACTCGCCAAAGTCGGAGCCGAGGGCGGCGGCGAGGCCGACGACAACGTCAAGGGCCGTGTCGATGACGAGCCAGTCAAACTCGGACTGGCCCTCGTCCGTCTCGAGGTCCTCCAGCTCATCACCCAGATCCTGCTGGCAGGGGTGCGAGCGAGTGATGATGAGGCTGACAATGGACACCATCTCCTGCAGGAAGCCCCCATCGGCAAGCAAGACGGCGGGGCCGCACGCCTTGAGGGTGGCGGCGACATTGCGGTTGATGTCGGTGACGACAGTCCTATGCCAAGTCAGCGTCGTCGTCTCGGCCAGCAGAAATTCGATGCGGCAACGAGAGAATGGGCAACAAGAATCAGGAGTAGATTAGACGCTTTCTCAGCAACCGCATAAAATGCGTCTGAGTGAGCTGGGTATAACGCAAGGTATTCATCATTTTGAAGCAGAGCAGGACGAAGGGGGAGTAGAGAAGGGACGTACCGCTCGCCATCCTCGGTCCATATGCTCATGGTCGCCTTGTGCAAGGCCTCGGCCATCTTGGCAATCGACGGCGGCGGAGTCGGGTTGGGCGGCAGGCCGGCCTGCCACTTCACGCCGGCGCTCTCCTCCCAGACCTGGAAGACGCGGGCGTAGATGCGCCACAGGGTCGAGATGGCCGTCTTGCGGCAGCCCTCGTAGGTGTGCTCGGCAAAGGGCACGACAGTCTGCATGGCCTTCATGGCGTAGGCCTCGAGGTTGCTGCTGTTGCACGAGTTGGAGATGACGTCGCCGAGAACGTCGAGGGCAATCTCTTGCTCGAGGGCGACGGCGGTGACGGCGCCGAGGTCGTCAAAGTCTTCCATCTCGTCCCAGTCGTCGTCACCGCCGGTGGCGATGATCAGGTCGTCCTGGTTGTCGGGAACCTTGACCTTGACACGCTTACCACCGATGACGACGGCGCCGTCGGAGAGCTGGCTGGCGTCGATGCCGGGCACGTCAATCTCCTCCTCCTCGAGCTGGAGGGAGGCGAAGATGCCCTTGAAGACGCCGTCGAGGAAGTGGTCGAACTGCTCGTGGTAGACCTTGGACAGGTTGGACCACAGGATGAAGCTCGTCTCCTTCAGGCGGGGGTTGTCGAGACCGAGGGCCTCCTCGCTCGCCGTCATGAGGTCGAGGACGTAGGGCTGGAAGGCTTCGGCGCCGACGGCGGTGGCGATGCGTCCCAGGCTGTCGCAGGTGGAGCTCCTCAGATCCATGGCCTCCTCACTGTCCTTGATCATGACGAACTTGCCGAGGGCCTTCATGACGCCCTCGAAGTAGGGCTCAAAGGTCTTCTCCATCGACGAGGCGATGGCGCCGATGGCGGAGGCGGCGGCAGCCTTGACGCCGTAGTCCTCGTGATCGAGGAGCTTGACCATGGGACCAATCAGGTTCGGGCCGTACTGGGCCATGATCTTGGTGTCGATGCCGTCGCCAAAGGTATCCAAGGCGCCGCAGGCGCAGCGGATGATGGCCACGTTCTTCTTGTTGTCCGAGGGACCCTGCGAGGCAGCCTCGAGGTTCTTCAGGACGGCGGCGATGATCTGCTCGTGATGGGAAGCCATCTCGTCGGCCATCTCCTCGGCGAGGTGGATGAGGCCGACGAGGGCGGCGTGCCTAACGCGGTCGTCGGCGTCGCAGATGAGGTTGATGATGGACGGCAGCAGGGGTTGCAGCTGCGTCGAGATGAAGTCAGGCGCTCCCTCTGCGGCGTTTCCGAGCGCCAGCATGGCGGCCATGCGGAAGCCGGGGTCCTGGTGGGTGGCGAAGGAGGGAAACTGGTCCAGCAGGGGGACGATGACCTGGCGCGGGGGCAGCTCGTTGGACAGGGCGTCGACGAGGCTGATGGCGGTGCGGGCAGGGGTCATGTCCTCGTCATCGTCGTCGGTGTCGAGGGCGGTGATGATGTGCATGGCCTTGACCATGAGCTCGGCGCCCATGCCCTTCATGCCTTGGATCTTCATGCGGCGGTAGCGGACGCACTGGATGAGGAAGCCGAGGGCCTGGGTGCGGGCATCGTCCTCGGCGTTGGCGTTGCCGGCGAGGTCGATCATGAACTGCAAGAGGTCACGCAGGTGGAGGGCGAGCATGGCGGAGTCGAAGGCGAGGAAGGAGTGGAAGACCTCGAAGACGGTCTTGTAGCTCTCCTCGTCGGCCGCCTCGACGGTGGCCTTGAGGATGTTGACGATGCTCGGGATGAAGGCCTGGATGGCCTCGACGGCCTTGGGGTCCTCATCGGGCTCGATGATCATGAGGATGGCACCGATGGCCTGGACCACGTTGAGGCGGACCTCCTTGCTCTCGGGGTCCTCGATGCGGGCCTGGAAGAGCTGAAGAAGCTGGTGGGTGTGGTCGCTGAAGTGCGTCGGGTCATCCTCGAGCATGGCGAAGAGGATGTAGGATCCAACCTCGCGAGCGACGACGTTGTTGCTGTTGTTGAGGGGCAGAAGCTGCTTCAGGAAGTCGTCGCCGTCGCCCTGCTCCATGTCGACGCCGACGATGCCGGCGACGAGACGGGCCAGGCAGTGGCGGATGTTGGAGGAGGACTCCTTGAGGGCGCCCTCGAGCAGATGGGAGCGAGCGAGGGGCTTCTTGTCCTGCGGGGTGGCCTCCCAGTGCCTCGGGACAAGACGGAGGGCCTGGACAGCAGCGAGCTGTCGGATGCCACCCTCATCGTGGGTGAGGGCGACCTCGATCAGGAGGATGAGCGACTCGGTCTTGGAGTAGTAATTCTTCTGGAGGTCGGCGGTCACGGCCTTGACCGTCTCCGTGTTGGCTGCGGAGGGGGGCATGGCGGTCAGCGGACGGACAAGCAGTTGTCGGGTCGACGGTGGCGCGGAGGAGGCGAGACTTACGAACTTGGCTGGCCTGCAGCAGTTGGGCAAGCTTGTCCTTGTCCATCTTGTCGCGTTTCTGCCCGAGCTGATGCTGGTAACCAGAAGGCGGATGGAGGTGGATGGAGGGCTGTGAAGGAGAGGAAAAAAGTTTGGCAGCCAGAAATTTCCGTCGTTTTATACGCCCCGCGCGTTGGCTGGGCAGAAAAGTCTTTCCTGCCCTGGAATAAGTGAAACGAATTTTTGGACGACGCGCGCTGTGCCCCACTGCGGGTTGGGCGCCCCCCACCAGATGGAACACGACGGTCGTGCCAATGGAACTGAACCGAAGCGGCTGTTGTCATTGTACCGAACCATACAAGGTAGGTATATAAAATGGAGCATCACGCCCCGTGATGCGGAACAAGGACAGGACAACAACCAAAAAAACAGGTTTAATCTTGGGCTGCCATCGTCGCCATCATGCAGGAAGGGCAAGGCGAGGTGGCGGAGCGGAAGGGTATACTCTCGGCCACGTGGCCGGCCTGCCTCGGGCCCTGAGGATATGGGCATGTGAGATTTGTGGAGGCGACGGTCTGCCTTTGCCCTTTCGACGCAACGTCCTTACGGACCCTGGTCCGGCTTGAGCGGAAGACAAATTCGGGAGCCGACGTTGAGGGAGGCACAGACGAGGCCAAAGTTCCGTTGGAGTATCTCGTCGACGCTGACGCCCCTGTCCTTGGCAATGGCCCAGCAAGTGTCGCCGATCTTGATGGTGTAGACGTCGCTGTCGACGCCGCACTTGACTTGGGCGGCTTTGTCACCCCTCTGGGCGGACCAGCGGAGGTACCAGAAGAGTAGCAGCAAGGACAGGCCGACGAGGAGGCCAAAGTTGAGCAAGGGCATGAGCTCGTGCCGCCACGACATCTGGCGTTCCTGCGCTTCGCATGGTCCGTCGGAAACGAGGAAGGGTTCCGAGTCGGCGGCATCATCGGAAGGGCCGTCGCCGACGCGGGTGAGATGGCCGTACTGGCAGCCAGGTGCGCTCTCCCAATAGCTTCCGTCGGCGTCCTGAAATGTGTAGACCTGGGTGTCGGCGTCGTAGCCGACCCGAGTCATGCCGTCGGGGAGTCGCTCGTCGTCGGTGTCGTAGCGCGAGAATCGAGACATGATGGAAGATGGCGAATGGCGATTGATGGCTGCTTGGTGTCTAGGAGCAGGCAAGATGCTTGTGTTTTGTTGACGGCACGGAGTTCATGATGGCTGGGACTCTTGGCCACTTCAGGAAACAGTAGCCTCAGGAAGTAGGTACCTGCTACGGAGTACGGAGTACTGACAAGTAAGTATAACGAGGGTTGCCTGAAACACGCTGGTAGCGAAAGTTGGTCCCACTCGCCGACAACCATGGCTGAGAATACCAGTGGGCAGTGCAAAGACGAGCCAAATATGCAGCCTGATGTTTGCCTTTTCGGTGCCTTTCCATCTACATGATGTATTATTACACGTAATCCGTAAGTGTGTATGTGCATTACTGCATTCACCCTCGATCGATGCGTTTGCAGAAAAGGCGCCATTAAAACAGCGTCGAAAGGGTTAATCGGCCACTGGCCGAGACTTGATGCTGTACCCGTAGGTACATGTACTTACAGTACTTGGCCAGTTGGTAAATCTTCGGGCTAACTGGCTCCCTTGTACCTTCGAAGCTCCGTTCTCGCAGACATTACATTCTGGGATCTGCTCTGTCGCCAGGTGGCAGCTGGAGGGAAGAGTCAACGAGTGCCCGTTCCAATGGTAGCAATCCAACCCTCGACTTGGTTATTGACAGAGTCCCCGAGGGTGCTCCACGTCAGCTGTTTTGGGCGGACATCCTTCGGCCCAGAGACGAGGGGTTCGTGCAGGACCAACAGTGCATTGTTACAGACCACTGCACTGGCTGCATCCACTGTACCAGGGTCCCGCGCAGGTAATAGTTCGTGCTGTACTTACTTAATTGAGACGCCAGGGTGACAGCACGTACCTAGTACTTACTTAAGTACTTGCATGCACAACCAGTACCTAAGCAAAGCCCGTCCATGGTGGTACTGCGGGTCATCCAGTGGTGTGAAACGCCCCTTTGGCGCGAACAATGTCGTATGAAATTTGGCGAGCGAATAGTATTAGGTGACCTCCAATGGCTTGATGGCTTGATCAATGCACAATCCGTCGACTGCAGAAACTGGTCGGATTACATCTTGGATGATGAATCGCCGCTCGATCCCCTTGCAAGTATGGCGAGGACTATACTTGCGGATGGTCGACATGGGAATTTTTTAGAGCAAGGTGAAGCGACTTCATCCTCAGCATGAAACCGTACTGGCTAAGAGGAAGATATGTGCAGAGCAGCCCGTCCCGTCGGCCTCCATCCTTGTCGGGCCTTGCACTTTTCTCCAACACCGGGCCAATTTCTACATACAAATCCGCAAGAGTGACGAGACAGATGTTGATAGCAAGGCAGACCACCCGATCGTCCCGAGTTCTGCAAGCGACAGGCCATGGCGATACTTGAGCGAAGCAAGCCTTACGGGTCGACCTGCATCAGGCTGTGTCATGCGCTGCGTGCGGGAGGGGGGTGGATGGCAATTTGATATTCAACAGCGAGACATTCCTTTTTTCCAGCGTCAACATGTGATGGAGTAGGTACAGAAACATTGGACGATGGAGGAGATGATGCAATGATGCAGGATGCCTACCTTATGTGGGCGACTTTTCAATCGCTGATGGCAGGCGAGTGTCAACAGCAGCGAGGACGGTCTTGGGTCGTCTGACATTGGTCACGGCATGGGAACCAACGCCTGCTGGTAATACTATGGGCATAAGTCATGCAAATACCTGTCGATACTTGCAAATACATGTCGATACATGTACCGACATGTAGGTACATCCGAAGCCGCTCGTATTACTACCTACTAGGTAGGTAGGCAACCACATTTCAGCCGGCACACCCGACTGCATCGGCGGGACGTCTCCCATCATGACCGTCGTCCCTTCCAGACCACCTCCCGCGGCAGGTGATGCAGCCTTTGACGCGGGCCGTAACTTGACCGACAGTGGCAGCAACCGGGTAAGGACAATTGCAAGATAATCAATCGTCGTGGGTACCATGAGCGCGACCGCCATCGACACCCTGCTTCGGCGGGCTTACGATGAGGGGATCAACCTCGTCGGCGTCAAACCCGCGGTCCTCCCTGGCCGTGGCATCGGTCTCGTGGCTACCCGTGTCCTCGATGTACGTGGCGTGCGGAGAAGACAATTTTCTCCCCCGTGTCCGCCCACATCTTTTGTCTGACGAGTGGCTCGCTAGAAGGGGGACGAAATCATGACCATTCCTCTCCGCTCTGTCCGCAGTCTGGATACAACCCCAGAGGAAATATCCCGCAGCCTTTCTCAAGATATGACCATCCACGGCCGCCTCGCCTCCGAGCTTGCTCTCCACCCCCAGAGTGTGGCAGAATGGTTGAGTGTGGTGCCGCGGTGGAAGGATTTCGAAGAGTGTATGCCCATCCTGTGGCCGGAATCTCTTCAGAAGTTACTGCCACCAGAGGCCATGTCCGTTTTGGCCAAGCAGAAGAAGAACTTTGACATCGATTGGAACATGTTCAGGGCGGTATTTACCAAAGTACAACGACGAGATTACCTGTACGCCTGGCTTCTTGTCAACACAAGGACCTTTTATTTCGAAACCGCCTCGATGCTCGCCTTTCCATGGCACGACCGATTGGCACTGCTTCCCGTCGCCGACTTATTCAACCACGCAGATGCCGGCTGCTCCGTGTCCTTCTCGCCCGAAGGCTACACCATCACGGCAGATGGTCCGTATCGTGCAGGAGAGGAGATTTGCATTTCGTACGGGCAGCATTCGAACGACTACCTGCTGGCCGAGTACGGCTTTCTGTTGCAGGAGAACCGGTGGGATGCGATATGCCTCGACCAAGTCCTTCTCCCGAGGCTCAGCGGAGAAGAGCGGTCGGAACTGGAGAGAAACGGGCATCTGGGAGGTTTCATGCTTCATGCCAAGTCGAAAAAAGTCGATAGTGTTTGGATCGCGCTGCGGCTGCACTGCTGCGTCGACGCCCAGTGGCAGAACTACAGAGACGGGGAGGAGGACGCCGAAGGCACTCTCGCGAAGGCGGCTGCGTTGCTGGCCGACCTGCTCGAGGAATACTTGGGCCGCGTTAAAGAGGTTCTAGCGGTCGTTCGTACTTTGCAGCATGGCAAGGCATGCCAAAAAGACCTACTTGTACGTCGGTGGGAGCAGGTAGAGGTCCTTGTGGGCCAGGCGGCTGTGACGTAGTCATTGACAGATCCAGATCCGACCAGGTTAGAGAGTTCATCGGGGTGAGCCCCATTCCATCGTCATCATTCCGAATGCCACGAACTAACCCATTTCTCGCGCAGTCCGGTTGCGTTCCTGTTCGTTCCGCGTCTGCCGTAAGGATATCGGATCGACGACACGATGCGGCCATCTTGAAACAAGAATGGCATCGAGTGGATACTACCCGTTCCCTGTTCGCTCCCGATCTACAGGGAACAGAAAGCAGCCTTTTATCACGAGGCGACGACGTTGTCAGCCAGCTCAAAACATCAGCTTTCACGCCAGGGAAGGGTAGCATAGCATGCCTGTCTCGCTCTCATCATACATGATTGCACGGGCTTCCTCGTCTTCACAAAAACTGCCCCAGCGGTGGGAATTTTGAGGTCAGCCACAGTAGCGTCATGCAGAAATGTAGAAATCGCCAACTTGCAGTTTGGTCTTTTGATTGATGATGAGAGTAGTAACGATAGTGGCTTATGCCAGATATGAAATGCTGGGAGAGGGTTGAAAAATATATGCCGTACATTGATCATGAATGAAATCAAAAAAAAAATGATGCTCAAGATGACGGCTTTTCAACATGAAATCTTGCGCGTTCGAGGATTCGTCATAGGAAGAGAAATCGAGATGGGAACGGGAGGAATGGGACAAGGTGGAGGAATGACATGTAGTAGTGTAAAGTTTATTGATGTCCGTGCAGGAATCAAATGGGTATACATGAGGTACAGTGACTTCCGCCACCGCTCATACACCGTGCTCTCTAGTCAAGGGAGTCTTGTCCATAGGAGCTTGAGCGCGGCCGGAGAAATCTGTTGGCGAAGCAGTCGACGTATATCGAGGCCGGCCACCGCTTGAACGTCTGAAAGCTCGTTCGGGAGGTGATGGCAAAAAGGGGGAAGAAAACAGGAAATAGAGCATTGGTAGTGGGAGGCCTAAATTGCCGACGATGAATCCAGTCCGTGAGATGGATCATGGCATTGGAGTTGACTTGGCATCATTCCCTTCTCGTGTCTAAACAGATAATTATTAGGTTTCGAATAGACCATTGTTTCGAGTCGCTCCTCGAATAGGCGTTCAGTCCCATGATATGGCCAGAGAGTCAGGAGGCTTCGCTGTCGAAATAATGGAAATGAGGGTCAGCACAACACAGCAAGAACGAAAAAAATAATAATCCGTAGGTTGGCCGACTCCAAGATCCCACAAGGCTGGCAGCCATGTCTAGGCGGCTCAATATCGAGGCAGATACGTCGACCCAGATGCTTTGGTTGGATGGCCATGCTCCTGAGGTCCTCTTTTGGGCGTGCAAGTAGCTTCAGACGGCAGAAGTTCTTGGATTCAGGAAGGCCTGCCATTCTTGACCAATGGCGGCGTAAGACAATCATGGCCATCTTGTTGCCTCCAGATTTCCTCCGTCATCATATGAAGCATCTCCGCAGGCAGCCAAGTCCAGGTATCGCGAAGCCGGGGTTTGGCTCGAGTAGCGCTGCGGAAGGGCTCGCATCTCGGAGGCATCATGATGACCATGTTCTGTCTGTCCTCGTTGATCTTGTCGTTGAGTCGCACCGTGACGAAGGAATCGTCCCGCCGAGCCATCATGATGACCATCTTGAGCATCTTCTTGTTATTCTCATCGTTGATATGTGGCGCTGCGCGGCGTTCGTCCTGCGGAATCAACACGTGATTTCGCCGTATGGAGCAACCGTGTAATGTTACACGGATAATCGCGGCTGCATTCGGGAGGAAGCGGCACGAAGAGAGTTGCGAGCGTGCATTCCATGACGAACCCTATCCTTTTTATCTGTGGCGAGATCTCAAGAACAGTTGTATTTCACGCTTGTACTCCATGACGAACTCTGCCCCTTTCATCCGTTGCGGAATCCAGAAAAGGTCGTATTTCATGCTTGTCTTTCATGACGAACTCTTTAATACTTGTCATCCCTGGCGATGGCAAGAAAAACCGCCTCGTCAAGGCGTCGCTACGCATGCGTCCATCCTGCGTCACCCAGCTCCGTACAGCGGGGGCAATTCGCTGTCTACAGACTACGTGCATGTTTGAATGCAGCGTTGATGCATCTTCCGTCTTGATGCTCGTCTGTTGCCTCGTATTGCATCTACGCTACACACCTACAAGTATTTCGCCCTCGCAACAAGTTCTGCCGGGAGGCCGAAGCAACTATTGGACGACGGGCAACGTCAACCGGTTGAAACAATGCTTCGAGAAACAAATATGGAAACATGTTGTTTGGTTGGCGTGCAAGGCGCGATGCCGGGCGAAACATTGTTTTGGCCGTTTCATACGTCCCGAGTTCTTCTACCCTGGGAGGGGGCGGCTGGTCTCATGTAGAGACAAGCAGAGATGGTCCATGGGCACGTGCCGGAGCGCACGGGGATCTGGCGTTTCAATACGAACAGCCCTACGAACAAAGTCAGCTTCCAACGTGCACGCTCTCGGTCCCCCGTCGCTGAAGTTGATACCATACCGCCGGCAGGTTGTGGGCATTCTGTTTGGACTGAAACAGCGATGGGAGCGGTGCCGTCTGGTTTATGCTTAGTTTCCTCTGCACTTGGAGTGCGAAGGGTGCCCCGTACCTGTGGCGGGATGGCCGTGCGGGCTGTGTGCTCGTCGATCTGACGGGAGAGGGCTGATCACGGAGCGGAGCTGGGCAGCCCCATTGGTCCGTCACTGACAGCTCCTGTGGTGGCCGTGCTCGCCATGGTCAGGAACGGCTGTCAGGAAGATGTTGAAAGCTGCTTGCTCGGTGCCGCCGCTGGAGACCTGTTTCAGTTCTACTTCTGGCTCCGTTTAGTTGCGTAACGCCACTCGATCGGGCTCTACGGTGCAGAAAGAGGGACTAGCGATGAGGTAGATGGGCTGGCGTTCGTACCGATGAAGGCTGCGTGTGCGGGTGCGTGTGCGTGCTGCGGCATCGTGGTAAGCCTCTGTGGTGCAGTTGGTGGAGGTTGGCGTGGACGGTGGTGTGAGGAGGAGGACACGCAAGACTACATCCGGAGCATCCGTTGAAGCTAGTTTGCCGCAAGAGCCAATCATGGCACGGGCGATCATTTTAACTAGTGAGATGCGCCTGGCGTCTCCCCTCGGCCGGCGTGCGCGCATCTCACATCAAGACTTATTCGCTAGATCATCCCTGGATGCATTACCATGGCACGCCTCCATCTCCATAGATACGTTGTGGCACAACTTTCACCTCGCCCAAGAGCGGGAACCTCGTCGCCGGCTGGGCCGCTTGGGGGGACCTGAATCTGTTGGGGCATACGGAGTATTTCGCCGTACAGTACATGTGAGGACAAGCACTGTACACCTAGGTGAGTACGGAGCACGCTTACGACGCTTACAGTACTTGCGCAATTGTGTGCTTGTCCCACAAAACCCTCGTATGTCGAGTAGTGTTGGTAGCATGCAAGCGGTGATTCATTCTAGTCGTGCTCCTGGGATTTCCGACGCCGACGCTATGCAAACTTGTTTAGTGTTCGCCTGCAAACATGGTAGTAATATTAGTAGTATTAGTTTACGGACTGCACAGGGCATGTGCGCCTGCACCTGCACCCCCGCGGTAGATTCATGACGCACAGTGCACACATTAGTACTTGTGCGAGCACTGTATGGCGTTGGACCTGCCCTCGCAAGCGCCTCACGCGTGTCGGAAAATGACGAGGAAATTGAAATCGACCCTGCGTAGCACTCAAAATTGACATCGACAGCGGCAGGGACAAAATTGGCCGTGTTTGTGCTGGCCACTGCTGTACCCGAAGCTTCGACGAAAAGCCCAAAACTTGTTTGGCGGTCTCGCCAGCCAGCTGAGGGTTTGTTGCAGAGACCCCACTTGTTCATCCCCCACTTCGTCTCCTTCCACAGCCTCCACCCATTCCCCCCTTCCTTCCCCAGAGGCTCCTCCCCCCCCCCCCCCGCTCCCAAAACAGCTCTCGTACCCACTCGGGAAGGGGGAACGCGCGCTCGTGATTGGTTCGGCAGTCGAATCGGGGGCCAGGGGATCTTGCTATCCCAAACATCCAACGAACGACTCTCCTCCTCCTACACACTGTACCCCGTCCTCCTCGCCGTTTCTCTCGACGGGGCAGACATCGGTTGTTGCGCAGCACCACAGCACCATCGTAGGGCGAAACCAAGGCGGGCGCCATCGCAGGGCCGCCATGTTCCCCCCCCAAATCCATCGACTATATAGGGCGGTGGGATTCCCCGTCCCATGGCTTGTTCTCTTCCCCATCATCACTCCCACGTTCATTTACAGTTCCAGCTTCTCGGTCAATCCTTTCGTTTGCTGCATCGCTTTCCTTTCATCCCACCTTAGACATTCGTTTTCAACGACTTCACTTCAGATCATTCTTTCTTGAACCCTTACAATCTTTCGACAATGAAGTTCCTCGCTGTCGCTTGCGTCGCCGGCAGTGCCGTCGCCAGCAACACCTACCGCCTCCACCAGCGTGATCTCGCCGCCGTCAACGGTGTTCTCAAGACCGTCAGCGACGGCATCGATGGCCTCGACACGGCCGTCACCGGCTTCGCCGCCGACATGAAGCCCGTCAACGCCAAGGGTGCCGCCCTCCTAGTTGCCCTCCGCGATGGCAAGTCCGCCATCGAGAAGTCCTCGGCTCTCGCCCTGGCCGATGCCATCACCCTCCAGGCGTCGGTCGGTGGCCTCCAGACCAAGGGAAAGTCCCTCCTTGACCACCTCAAGGCCAAGAAGACCGAGATCCAGAAGGGCAGCTTCTGCGCCAGCACGCGCCAGCAGATCATTGAGATCAACACGAGCTCCCAGGCCCTTATCGACGCCATCGTCGGCAAGGTCCCCGCCGATGCCCAGGCCGTCGCCAAGAAGCTCGCCGGCGGTCTTACCGAGGTCCTCACTCAGGCCTCGAGCGAGTTCAACGAGGCCAACTGCAAGGACGCTGGTCCTGCTGCCGGCTCGAGCTCCTCGTCGGTCCCTGCCGCCCCGGTTTCGTCGGCCTCGGTTTCGTCGGCTCCGGTTTCGTCGGCCGTCCCCTCCGTCTCCACCCCGGTGTACTACGGCAACTCCACCATGACCAGCAAGTCTACCACTTGCACCGACCCCAAGTCTACCGTCACCCAGACGACCTCCTTGATGGTTCCGGGCGAGTCCCAGGGGCCGCAGGTCCCCGCCTCCCCCGACTCTCCCGAGGTCGCCCCCGTCGGTTCCCTTCCTACCGGTACCATCACCGTCAGGATCACGAGCACCGTTTGCCCCCTGCCCGGCTACACCCTCGGCACCAACACTGGTGGCAACCAGCCGGAGCCGACGTCTGTCGACACCGGCAGCGATGGTACCAACACCAACACCGACGGCACCGACAGCAACACGGTCAACGACGGTACCGACAGCAACACTGTCAACGACGGCACCGACAGCAACACTGTTGCCAACGACGGCACCAACACCAACACCGTCGCCGACGACGGCACCAACACCAACACCGTCGCCGACGATGGCAGCAATGCCAACACCCTGGGCAACGCTGGCTCCGGCGATTCCGGTTCTACTCCCATCTACACCCCGCCTGCCCCTGCCTACGTTTCCAACGGCACACAGGATGGCGTCGTCATCACCGGTGGCGCTGCCCTCATCGGCCCTGCCAGCGTTCTTGGTTTCGCCATGGCCGTCGCTGCTCTTGTCCTGTAGCGGTAAAAAAGTTGCCTTAATACTATCAGGGAACGACCGGTTTGATTTTCGCGCGATGGATAATGTGAGCCTTCATTTTTTTTTCCTTTTTTTATTTATATAATTTGCATTTTGGACCATTTGCCGATTGGCGCTATGGCTGGTACTAGTTCAGATGAATACCTTTTATTATGATTTACATCCTTCACATGCTTCGACCAATCGTCCTCGCGCATCCGTCCGATTGAGCATGTGCCGTGCTTCGTTCCTTGCCCGCTGCTCCCGTGCGCGCGCGACGACAGCATCCTTGAGCTGCCGCTGCCCGTGCCCGTGCCCGTGCCAATGCCGAATGCCGAATGCCGAATGCTTCCAAGCATGGAAGGCATTCTTGCTCGACTGCCTCTGTCCCACCATTGTCGCCTGAACTGCTACGCAATGCCGGGCGATTCGCAACCTCGACCATGTCGCTGAATTTGCCCTTTATGAGTGTCGGCTCGTCGACGAACTGCATGCACGCTCGGTTCGAGGGACTGTCAGTCCTTCTTGGCCCTCGCCGCATCTCGCAGGCGCCTACCCATGCGTGCCATGTTGAAAAAGATGGCCGCAAGGCGCTCGCTGAGCCAGGCAGGCATCAAGGTCGACGTCCACACCACGAGGGCCATGCCGCCGGCCCAGAACCAGTCGGGCGTGCCTCCGACGCGGCCGCCGAGCCAACCATCGCCGCGGAGAGAGGCGGTTACCAGCTTGCGGGCGTAGACGTCCGTCGCCATCGTAGCGTTGTTCTGGCTAAAGGTGAGCCGCTTCTGGAAGAGGTCATCAACGGGGCGGTAGAGGGAGGTTGGAGGCAGCACGCGATCGAAGTGGCTCGCAATGTTGCTCTTGACGGTGCCCGTCATGGCGACCATGACGCGCACGCCAAACGGCCGGAGCTCCATGCGGAGGGCGCGCGAGTAGACGTTGATGGCGCCCTTGGTGGAGGAGTAGATGGCGCCGAAGAGGTAGGGCACGACACTCGAGATGGACGAGATGTTGATGATGAGGCCGCGGGCGGCGATGAGCAGGCGGGCAAAGGCCTGGCACATGAGCATCGGGCCGAAGACGTTGGCCTCGTACGTGGCGCGGACGTCGTCGAGGTCCATGTCGAGGGCGGGGATGGTGTGCGTGCGGCCGCTGGGTGAGGCAAAGACTCGATCAGCATCCACCCGCGAGGGCCGGAGGCGACATGGCTTGGGCGGATGGGAGGGTCGGCAGCGTACGCATTATTGACGAGTATGTCAAGTTTACCGTCGGTGATGCCGGCCACTTCGGCCTCGCAAGCGGCGATGCTCGCTGGATCGGTGACGTCAAGCTGGAGAGGGCTCATGCCGAGCTCGCTCATGCTTGCGAGGACAGCTTTGTTGCGAGCGGTGACGATGACGTGGCAGCCTGGTCTTTGCTAGCACGACACGGCACATGCGCACGGCAGCAGCATCGGCTCCGAAAAGCTCCGCGTACCTCGCTTGTGATATTCCAGGGCCAGCGCGTGGCCGATGCCACCAGGTGAGCAGCTGGCGATTCGTCAACGTCAGAATCCGACGACCATCTGCCACAGTTGCATCGATAAGTACAATGGTCGAGCAGATGTATTCCCTTACCCTGTGATGAGAACATGCGTCTTCCGTCCTGCAGGCATGATGACGATTTGTGCGAAAGGGTGGAAGGATGCAGACGAGAAAGCAGGTGGAGGTCCTTGATGTCGAATTATATTATATGTGCAGTACGAGCACGGAGTACTCCGTACTGGGGCGGGAATACTCTGTACAGTGCGGATTACTTGTGCAGTGCAAATATAGACGGTTGCAAAAGTACTCCGTACATGATGTACAGTATACTGCTACTTGAACACAAACGTACAATGACAGGTACAGTAAAGCGCACCGAACAAGGCACAGACACAGAAAGGTACACGTACTTTCTGCAGGGAAACAACAAACGTAGCTGCACAGTACAAGTTCATGTACATGCACAGTGTTCATACTGCTGCGGGCTTTCACCTCGGCCTGGTGGATGCTGCTGATCGCCGTACTGGAAGGGAATATTGTGCGTGCTCCATCATCACCATTTTCTGCTCCACCACCAGTGCGACTTGATCAGGTCACGGCCGCATCATCAATCTCGGGATCGATCTCCGATTCGAACCGCAACAAGCTTTTGCAGCAAGTACTTGTCACATTTGGTACCGATCACTCAAGTGTTCCGTACACCAACAGAATATCACCTACAGACACGACATGCCAACGTCTCACATTACGGTACAGCTCGTTCGGCGGGATACAATCCATATTTCCAAATGAATATAATGGCATCAAGTCTCGACGCGAATGGGGTCCATCAAGTCTTTGTCTAATCATATCTCTACGCCAGAAAATTTCAACTGATACCATTATGAATTATGTCTCGAATCCCTCTCCCCCCCTCCCCTTTCGGCACGAGCCATGGCGAAGCGATCAATCGAACGGACATCACCTCCCTGGGAATTGTGGCTCGGTGGTAGGCATCTCCGCCGCAGTGACCGGCTGCCTACCTGTCCCGTCCATCTCGAAGGTGGCAAAGGATTGCTGAGAATACATCACACCCTGCGGCGGCAACTCGGCGACTGCCTCTGCCGGAGGTGATACGTACGGTCCCGTGTGCTGCACAGGACTCTTGTACACGGGCGAGCAGTCCGGCGACGAGGTCGACCAGGCGGCGGCCGTCTTGGCTTCGGCGCCGCCGTAGGCGACGAACCCAGGCGACGGCTCCGTTGGTGGGTATGTCGTTGGTGGCGACGGATGGTGGTAGTCCTGCTGCGATAGCATCGGGTGTGCCTCCTCCTGCGCCTTTTTCTTGCGCCGGTGCAGCAAGCAGAGGATGAGGCCGCTGAGGGCGGCTACGCCGGCGACGGAGGCACCGACGGCGATGCCAATCGTTGCACCGCTCGACAGGCCGCCTTTCTTGTCGTCGCCGCCGACAACCGTCTGCGTAGGTGTCACCGTTACCGTCACACCTCCGCTAGTCACCACCACCGGCGTCGCGCTCGTCTTGGTCGCACCCTTCATCGACGTCGACGTCGTCCTCGCCGCCGTCGTCGTGTCTTCGCCGTTGGCAGCCTTGAAAAACTCGCTCTGGCTTACCGTCATGGGCGTGCCCGAGTCGGAGCAGGCTTGCGACATGATGTTATAAACGCTCGAGACGTCGGCCTTGTTTTTTTGGCCGACGCATTTCGCCGAGTTGATGATGAAATCGCCGCCGTTGCCGCAGAGGCACACGTTAATCTCCCTGGCGGAATCTCCTTTGCAGTAGGCTGCCTTGGCCGCCTCGTCGAGGCAGGACTGCGATTTCGGCGGGTAAAAGGAGAAGTTGCTCTCGAAAGCCAGGGACGAGCACGTGAAGAGTGCGGAAAGGAGCGCAACGGGCCGCCGACGGATCCTCGTCATTGTGAATTGACTTTGCGTCCCTCCGTCAATGGCTAATGTCTGCTATTCTACTCGGCCTATGCGGAGCGAGACGATGCTGTCACCACTTTGGGACGACGTTGGCGTCCGAGATGGCCCGCCCCAACCTCTCTCTCGTCGGACGGTGACACAGACTGTTGTTCAATCAGCTTCCGCGCATAGCAAATCCAGTTGCACATGATTGCCAAGGGCGTCCGGGTGAATGAAGGTACCTACTCGTCTCGGTGCAACCAAAGGCCCTTTTGGGGGGGCGAGGAAGAAGAGGATTTAGAGACGCGCAGAGCGCGAAGAGGCAACGCCAGAGAAACGAGGCACGACAAGCTCGCGCATCAACTGCAGCCTCCAACTACTTTACATGAGCTGCCCACGTACCTTTCAGCGCCAATCATGGTCTCGCGGCCGAGACAGGCCGGTACTTCAATCTCAGCCTTCAAAAAGCCTCAATAGGGGGCGCAGGTTGCCGCTGCTGAGGTGACGGAAAGCCGTTCTTCTGTCTGAGCCCGGTGCCATTTTTAGCATCACCCTGCAACCCCCCTGCTCACTACCGCAAGTAGCAAGACATGTACGGAGCACGGCGTACGGAATACATGTAGCAATAATATCCAACACATGCACGGAGGACGTATTGAATACTTCCTGTACATGTATTCCGTATGAGTACCCCGTACGGTATTTGCGTGTTGTCGCAATACTTACAAGCATGCATACCTCGAACGTGGCTAGGCGGCCGATTAGTACATCTGCACCGTAATTAACGAATATGACAATGAATAGAAATACAGGCACTATGCTCGGAGGACGAGATCTCCGTATCTGTACGCATGTCGAACGAGGCCAAACAATCATGGAGAGAGAATTGAAAAGATTCCATCTCCGTCAAGGAATGGCATTAACCGCGATCCTTCTGGACGCAGCTCCTTTTGCAGGGCGCGTCGTCGACGGATACGCGACGTGTCTTGGGCCTGGTCCATCCTTTGCTGGGAACTCACATCCCCAAGACATCGACGTATGGGAGTGGCGAGTACTCTGTATGTACTCCGTATAGATGGCAATGATGGTGGAGATGGTGGCAAGCAAGGTGGTGAGGTGGAAGTCGGTCCCATCTCCAGAGAGCAAGGGTAGCGACATGTCGGCGGCGGCGCTGTGATGACATACCTTGTGCGCATCTGCTACGATGCGCCCGTGACACCCCATCGAGCCAAAGCTGACTGCGAGACAGCAGGGCCTTGACGGTTAATTCCGACCATTCAGCCACGGGCGTGCGGGTGACGAGGGGAGGGAGGCTGCTGTCAACAGTAGACTATGTACATGTCCGGCAGACCGCTACTGAAAATAAAAACAATACAGACAGTGCGCATACAGACGGTGCGCATACTGACAGTGCGCCAACAGACAGTGCGAATGCAGACAGCGTGCATGTACGGCACACTGCTGCGGAAAATAATGCAATACCCACAGCGTGCACATACGGCATGCTGCTGCTGTAGCTACTCACCAACTCAAGAAGGATCCCATTAGGTGCAATGGCAATGACGGCTTGCTCTCGACCGATTCATTCACCCACGCTCGAAATCCCAGGCGCCGCTGGCGGGCCGCAACAGTGATGCCGAGGTTGCAGGAACAGGCAAAGGCGCTCGTGGCAAAACTGGGCAGCGAAATCTCACGAGGCAGGTTGGGAGACGAACAAGTGGTTAAAGGATGGCACCCGAAATTGCCCATCGTCCATCCATCCATCTATTCCATTCCGCACACAGTCGCGTCCGAGATCAACTAACCGCCGCCGTCGTAGCGGTAGTAGTACGTCTTCTGGTTGTTCGCCGCGATGCCCAGCCGCATATCTCTCCTCTTCGCATGCTTCTTCTCCATGTCGCGGCCACGCTCCTGTTCCTTGCGCACCTGTCGCCTGCCGCGGTCCGACACGCCAGCCATACCCTGCGCATCGCGCGACACCACGTCCCTCACCCGATGCTGCCGGCGAGCAAGCTGTCGCTCCTGCTCCTCCTCGTCGTCCGAACCGACTCCCTCGATCGCGAGCCTCTCCTCCTGCTCCGCCCGCTCCTCGGCGGTCGGGTAGCTGTGGAGGTTTTGGCGGAAGTACTTGTTCAGGGAACGGTGTCCCACCGACTTGCCCGACGGCAGGTGGAGTTCGTGCTCGTCGTAAAAGACGGCGTGAGTGTGCTTGTGGGCCCGAGAATGCCAGCCGTCGACCTGGTGCCGGCTGCTCGTGTCGTTGCGCGAATGGTGCGGGTGCTTGCTGAGCCGCTCAAACTGGTGGATGTGGCCCTCGGCCGGCACGGCCGTAAGGTCGGCAGAGTCGAGCGAGGAGACCGAGCTGTCCGTCTCCCAGCCCTCTCCGTCGTCGGCCGCGCCGGCGCCGTTGGCGCTCGTCGTCGCCGTCTTCTCCGCTCGCCTCGTGCCAAGCTTGGCGCCGCCGTCGGCCGCTTCCTCGTCCGACTCGTCGTCGTCCTCGCCGTCCGAGTAGGTGCTTCTGAAGTCGTAAAAGTCGCCAATGCGCAGCTGTTCCGTCTCCGACGTGAAGGGGATTTTGCAGTGACCCTTGTCGCGCATGTGCGTCTGGACGCCGAAGACGGTCGACTTCATCTTGCCGCAGTCGAGGCACTCGTGGTACTCGCGAACCTGCCTCTGGAGGTGCTTGATGAGGCCTTCGAGATCGACGAGGTACGTCTTCTCCGGGATGAACATGCCGTGGAAACGCTCCATGTGGCTCGCGTTGAGCGGTGCCGTCGGCGAGTCGTAGTTGCAAAACAGGCACGAGTTGACCGTCCACGTCGGCTCCGGGACCCCCGTCGTCGTCGACCCGCTGTCCTCGGCCGCCGCGCCGTCCTGCCCCGCCTCGTCCACCGGCCGCGGGTTGGTCGGACGCTTGACGGGAGAAGGGCGTTGCTGCGCGAGGTTGGCGCTCTGCAGGCTCTCAATCACCTGGTTGAACTCATCCTCGGCTTCCGAGTCGACGGCGTCCTTGGCGACAGCCGTCGGCTCGCCCAACGAAAAGGTCGAGCTGACGACCGACGTCGTCTCGTCATCGGCACGCTGCTGGCTGGCGGCGGAAACGTTCTGCTTGTGCTTCTGGCTCGACAGGTGGTTCTGGAATGCGTTCTCGCTCGAGTACGTCTTGCTGCAGACGTTGCACGATCGCTCGAACAAAGCCTTTTCTGCCTCGGCCGTCGACGTCGCCCGCGCCTGCAGCACTTTCTCCGTGAAGACTTCCGACGAGATCGGCGGCAGGGAGGCGACTCGACGCTTGAGGTTATACCGGCTGAAGGAGAGGGGAGGGGGGGGGCGGCCGGTCAGCGGGACGGCAAAAGACGTAGGACACGGCCAACTCACTGCCAGTCGCTCTTCATGTGGGCCTTTTGCAGCTCGATGTTGCGATACGCAACCTGGCACGTGTTACACGTGTACGGGTGCGAGGCCGCCGTGCCGGATACACCGGCCCCAGCGTTTGCGCTCGACATCGTACGTGGTAGTCTTGCCGACCAGGGAATCCGGCTTCGACGAAGGCAGAATCAGAGAGACAATGTCCAGTCGATCCGGTCCCGAAATGGAAGGAAATCGGAGGGAGATATGGCAAAGGTCGGTCGAGAAAGGAGCTCGACGTCACCGCAACACCAGGGAGAGGACGTCGGAGATGGATATTTTCGTGGCAAAGATTTCGGTGGCGGGGTTGCATGATGCACTTTTTCGCCCTGAAACTTCACTGCCAGCGGGGCAACCCCAGCGACGGTGGAGAGGAAGTACAGAGCCTGAACTGTCAAAAGTCGTAGTCGTCATAGGTACCTATTCGTACTAGCAGTCCTGGACGTGCCCCCTAACCACGAAGTTAGAGGTACTGAGGTACCTAACGCCTCCACCGAAATTACAAATACATCACAAGTCCTTAGTACGGAGTAAGTACGGAGTACTTTGTTGCGCAGTAATATGCAAATGTGCACGCTCGAGCCCGAGTGTCTAGTGGTGTACGGGGTACATGTACTCCGTAATAAGTACTAGGTAAGTACATGAGTTATACTTGCACATGTACTCCGTACGGAGAACGGAGTAAGTACAGTAGAGAGGTATGAGTCAACCATTGGCCTGTAAATCGGTGAGGCCCGAGCGCCTCATCTGCACCTGATGATGCAAGTACTTACTTACTGTACTTGCTTGTACTTAAGTACAGTAAGTAAGTACTCCGTACATTGCACAGTTACAGTATACTCGTTCGAGTGCATGTACATGTACATCTAGGTTCGGCAGTGCTCATAGTCAACTGCAGGCTGCCCAGTGGTGTGGCAGTGGAGCAGCAGGCTGGCAAGGGCGCAGCGCAGCGGCCAATCTACTGGCAAGTACTCGCTACACGCTCAACGGCGGCCGTTACGCCAGGCCAGCAAGGCCTTGCACCTACGCCGAGGTAGTCTCCACGTGATACCAGGTGCCGAGTACATGTACCTGCGATGTGATGGTGCCAGAACCAATCTCTCACTCTCTTTGTACCAGAACCAATCTCTCACTCTCTTTGTACATGTACATATTACAAACCATACCTGATCAAACTACTGTACTAGTCGCCACCACGAAGACGCAACCTTCGCGACGCAACCGCTGGCGCCATCCCCGTTCCGCCAACATCGTCAACTCTCCTCTGCGTTGCCTTGACCACGCCATCCTCGACGAGTGCTCATCGCTATTCGTTCTCGGTCGGAAATAATCACTTCCATCAATCGGCAGCGCCATGCGCGGCACTCGCACCTATGCGTAGCATTCAACCGTCCTTCCGCAGCGACAGCAGGCAGCCATGAGTCCCTCGAATCTGCATTCGATGGCCGGCGCGGATCTCGTCGAACCGGCACACGGCCGTCGTGGCGATAGGAAAAGCCGTCGCGGTCCTCTGGATCAGGAAGACTTGATCGCTGGCCTCTGGCGGGAGGCCCCATTCGCCCGCCTTCCCCATGACGCTCCCCAAGGCCTCCGAGACCTCGTCCAAGACGTTGACAATCCCCACCGCGTCTACACCATCCATCGAGCGAGTCGGCGGCACGGATTTCAGCTGCTGGTTGCAAGGTGAGCAAGATCGGAGACAGATCCTTCCCGCCCCATCGACTCGTCCTGACCGTCATGGCAGATACGTCCTTCAGCTTCGCGAAGGCTGCGGCAACAAGCAATGTTCGACCTCGACCTGCTTCACTTTACGAAAGCGACTAGTCGGCAAGTCGCCCATCCGACGATACAGCCCCAACAGCGCGAGGACGTTGGCGGTGTACCTGGCGAGCCAGGATAACCCCGACAGAGGCCTCTGCCCATACCTCCGCCGCTCCAACGACCCTCCCGTCGCGGTGAATACTCTCGTCTTCTCCGCCCTATTTCCTTTGCCTGCATCCACGACCGACCAGTTTCCAAAGACCCAACACTCTCCTAAAAAGGACTTACACCCCGATTCCTCATCCTCGATGAGTGAGCAGGCCGCGATGCCGAGCGTACAAGGCGACGCCAATCGGGAAGAGTCCCCTGCTACTGCGGAACCGGCGCCGAAGCTGAGCATCCACGAACGTGCCACGTGTAAGGACCATCGTTCATTTGCGGCAGCTGCATTCGGCACCGTGGCCTTCAAGATGCTCGAGTGGCTCACGCCGCAAGGAATCGAGCACATCTCCAAGGAGCTCGCCGAAATCGGCCAGGTGGAACCGTCTCCCAACGCCGAGGGGCATGATACCACCACTGTTCGAGAAGCACACAGATCCCCGGACAGCCGCCAATCGCTGGACGGAATACCCCGGCAAGACGGCAAGCCCAGGTCCACGAAGCATATCCGCGAGAAGGCCGTGCCAATTTCGCAGCAGGAGGAACTTGCACCACCGACTAGGACCCCTGCCAAGCCCAAACATGGTTCAAGAGGCTCGGTGCGAGCTCCGTCAACGTCCAACCGGAGGGCGTCGGTCGAGCCCCTTCCTACGCCTGCGCCAAGGGAGGAAAGCAAATCGACGCCCAAGAGCCAACCCCTCAACAGCTTTCATCCTCATACGGCGAGGATGGCACCCAACGCCATGTCCCGACCGCTACCCGAATTTCCCCTGAAGCCGGCCTTCTTCGAGAATGTGCCCTGTCTCTCGCCCCAACCCGTCGACGACGTCGTCGTGGACCCGGGCTCGTCCGACAAGGAAGACTCGGACGACCTCACCGACACCGTCACGAGCCCTCTCGGCAGTCCGCTGAGGTCGCCGGCAAAAGTCGGTGTCGACGTCGACGACCTGGTCATGGACGCTTCGGAACGGAGGAATTGCCTCTTGCCTCAGTCCCTGCCCCGTCTCGACGTTGAAGTTGTCGATTTCATATGCGACGTCTTCCAAGAAGATTACACGTTTGAGAAGCGCTTCGTCGGCCCCCTTTCCCCCGCCGAGTCGTTTCCGGCTCCCCAGAATAGGCAGCGCAAGCTTGCTCCGCGGCGGCGGCGGTCCGACAGCACAGTGCCCCGACGGCAGTGGAAGGCTTTCAACGAGCAGACGCTCTTCGACGTGCTGAGCAACCCTCGATCGCTTGTCGGGTCGTTCACCAAGGATGGGAAGCTGTACGATTCGCTTACCATGTGGTACTGCATGCTCCGGATGACCAGGGTGGCACCGAGCCTTGTGCTGCACAGCTTGTGGCTGGCGGCGAGGTGCCTCTTTGTGCCACCCGAGGCGCTCAAGAGCCTTCGTTCGCAGGCGTCGAATCTCTTTTCCGGG
Source organism: Drechmeria coniospora (assembly GCF_001625195.1). NCBI lineage: Eukaryota > Fungi > Ascomycota > Sordariomycetes > Hypocreales > Ophiocordycipitaceae > Drechmeria > Drechmeria coniospora. The sequence continues at coordinate 8,386,462 of NC_054389.1, read as the reverse complement.
GATGCCGCTCCCTTGACCAACTTTGAGGCTTCCTGCGTCATGTCGGTCTGCCTGCACGCCCTGGTTGCGTCGGCTCCTTACGTCACCGACACGAAGACCCTCTTCGACATGTCGCGCATTCGTTCCCACGGAGTCGTCGGTGGTCGTGGCACGGCGATTAGGCAGCCTCCGTCCATGTGTCTCGAATACGAGGACGCATTCTCCAACGATCTCGCCTTGCGCCTTGCGCGCCGGCTGTTCTGTGCCATCACGGCGCGCAGGTACTTTGTCGACGTCGCCGAGTGCGACTCGACGGTCGATACCGAATGCGGCGATCTCGATATCCTACGTCCGATGCTGCGCCAGCTCGATTCGCTCGGCAGCGATGCTGCTCACATCCTCGAGTTTGCTCCACAAGACCGTCTGTTGCACGAGGCCCGGATGCCGACCCTGCTTCTGGACTGGGCAAGGACGATCCTGCTCCAGGACTGGGATGGCGAACCCGAATTTTCCAGCGATGGCCCCTTCTACGGGGCAATGTCCTTGATGGAGACCATGTGTATGTACTCGGGGCGCGCCGGTGCAGTTGACAGCATTGCTAACTCGACGAATTCGAAGATGAGAAAAGGGACACCCTTCTCGTGCCAGATGTCCAGTTTCGCGTAGACTACTTCTCCGACAGACTGGACACGTTGGAAATGCCCGTCGCGTGGACAGGCTTCACGTCGACGAGGCAACGGCACCACCTGCTGGACTATCCCTATCTCTTCTCGCCCGAAACTGCCGTCACCTTCTTCCGTTCCATCAACTTCTCGAAGATGAGCAGGACGTTTGAGGAGTCGAGCTCCCTCAAGACGAGAATGAATGCCATCGTCGATCCGGGCAGCCTGGTGACAAACCCGCACCACAAGGTCGTGCTGCAGGATCTGCTCAGAACGGCTTCCTCCAAGTACCTGGTGCTGGACATTGGCCGACAGACCGTCATCCGGGATGCGTTCGACCAACTCTGGCGACGACAGGAACGAGAGCTGCTACGGCCCCTTAAGATCCACCTGGGGGAAGATGGCGGCGAGGAGGGTTTCGACTCGGGCGGAGTGCAACAAGAGTTCTTCAGGATGGCCATCGCCGAGTGCCTCGATCCGACGTACGGAGCGTTCACCATCGACGAGCGGACCCGGATGGCATGGTTCGTGCCGGATTCTGTTGTCGAGGACTGGAAGTTTGAGATGATGGGCCTCCTCGTGTCGCTCGCCGTGTACAATGGGTTGACGCTGCCGCTGACGTTCCCCAATGCCCTGTACCGGAAGCTTCTGGGCCAGTCGGTGAATGAGCTTTATCATGTCGCCGATGGTTGGCCGGAGCTCGCCGCGGGGCTCACAACGCTGCTGGAGTGGGACGAGAACGAGGGCCTCATCGAGGACGTCTTTGCCCGGACGTACGAGTTTTCCGTATCGTCTTTTGGCACCCACATCACCCGCGAGATGGCCAAGGAGCATGCGTCATGGCCTCGCGGTCTATTCGGCGAGCCCTCGGTCCGGTCGATGGTGGACGAGGCACCGCTGGTGACAAACGACAACCGAAACGACTACGTCAGCGACTATATTCGTTACTTGACGGATGTCTCGGTGAGGCCGCAGTACCTCGCCTTCGAGCGCGGTTTCCGGGCTTGCCTCGACGGTAAATCCCTGTCGCTGCTGTCGCCGGCGACTCTGCAATCTCTGGTGGAGGGTGTGCAGGAGATCAACATTTCGGAACTCCGTCGACACGCCCGCTATGTCGGATGGGACTCGTCGCACCGTACGATCAAGGACTTTTGGTCGATCGTTAAACGGTATGACGACCGGCTGAAGCGCAAGCTTCTTGAGTTTGTCACGGCATCCGATCGCGTACCCGTCGGCGGCATGCGGAACCTGCAGTTTGTGGTGCAGAGAAACGGAGAAGAGACCGGCAAGGGCGGTCACCTGCCGACGGCGTACACGTGCTACGGAACTCTTCTCCTGCCGGAGTACAAGGACAAGGATCTGTTGCGAGAGCGACTCGGCATGGCGCTTGAGAACGCCCAAGGTTTTGGCTTTGCGTAGCCGAACGGATCAGGGGCGTCGGGAGCGTCGCCCTCGCCCTCGCCTTCGACGCTCGACGATATACAGCGCAGCGTGTTGGTACACAAGTAGAGCGTGCAGCATCACGGATGGCAGCTACCGATTACACCTACACCATTTCATCATCCCCTTTTTTTCCTAGCGAAAGCATTTCTGTAATTAACTATCGCAAAGCTGGGAGTGAGGCGTTACAAAATCCATGGTCTGCAACGGCACCTTGCCTGCCGCTTGACTGCATTAGTATAGAAAAATATGGTCATGGTTGGCCACATTGGTGACATTGTGAACCCTCTCTAGGGTGTCTGGAACCATTTCAACATTATATGTAGTGGTGCAAAGGGCCCCTACATCAACATCCACGGATGTTTGGGGCCTTCCATGGTCGTAACGAAGCCCGCTACAGCCACCACTCGGAGACACCCGGATGTGAAGCGCGGATGATGGTTTCCACAAGCCTTGATGAGAAGGTAGCTTTGCGCACTCACGGAAGGGCCGGCGCTGGTCAGTCTCTCATCTGCCTCACGTTCAGGTTAATTCGCTTATTCCGCATCCACCCATCCCATTCGGCAAAATGTCCATCTGCAGCCGGCCAGCTCTCGAGATAGTCCGGGCACGTCTCCTTCAGAACCTTGGGCACGCCGTGCCAGGCATATCGCGACTCTTTCGTCATGTAGATCGCGTCGCCGGACCGCAGCCGTAGCAGCAGGTACTCTTTGCCCTCTGCCTCCCTCGCCACCCAGTCTCTCTCCTTTGCCTCCTCTCCCCTCTCTCCCTCCACCTGGGGGTGCTGGATATCGTCGGGGGACAGGGCCGGCCCACTCGGCGCAATCATGAAGAGGCCATCGCAGCCCAGGCTCAAGCTGACGAGGCCGCGGTCCGTCTCCTCGCTGACATCACGGTGCATCATCATGGTGTCCCCAGGGCTGTAGAAGTTGACAATAGCCGCCTGGGCTTGCGTCTCCGGGAAAAGGGTCTCGAGAAAGCCAGCAAGGTCGTGGGGGAAGCAAGGCGGCTTCCCGTCGGGGTAGACGCGGTTGGTCCAGTCGTACTGGCCGCCCAAGGTGACCCAGTGCAGGCGCCGATGGAGGACTTGGCGCGCTGAGAGGGGCTTGTGCACGGTCGGATCCTTTGGCGTGAAGAGGGCAGGCGTATCTGGCGCGAGTGAGAAGAGGGACTGCGAGGGGGCGGCTGGTGGCGAGGCGAGAGTGTAGTGCAGGTCCATATTGGTCTGGTGTTGGGGGTTGCTGAGATCGCGGTGCAGCATCCTGTCGAGCAGGCCGGTCTGGACCGAGGGCGGCACAACAGCGGGAACGACAAGGAGGCCTGCATTTGCGTCGGTCTTCACCCTTTCAGGCGCTGCGGCAAAAGGGGGGGGGGGGTGGGCATACCCGGGAGCAAGGGGTGGAATAGAATCGCAGCGTCTTCCTGGGCATGACTTGCATACTCCGGATCCAACCTTGAGAAGGCGTCGGCAAGTTGCTCTTTGGTGATCACCCCTGCGGTTTGGAAGCCGTTCTGCTCCAGTGGCAAGCGGGGATCGTCGATGCGACTGTCTCGAACCAAGGCCTCAGGTTCCATACGCGAGAATTGTTTCCACTCGCTTCGCATTTTATCTGAAGGCTGCTCGTGGGCGTCCAGCTCGGCGAGGTTGACCGTCATCGTGGGGTTGGCTATTGAACTTGGATGCAATTGAGAGGAGATTGTTTGAGAGAAATGAAGCCCAGCATACCAGATCCCTGGGAGCGTATTACCATATCATGAGAGATTGAGTGGGACCCGCCGCATCTATTGTTTGACTGTCTATCCTACATCAAAGTTGAATATGAAATCGGCGCCAAATGAGTTGGAAATGATGTAAAGGAAATAAGATGCGATATCAGAACTAGCAAGGTTGGGTGAGGAGGGCACAAGTATGACGATATGTGGACGGAGCAAGGTGGATGCCAGAGTCTTGAGGGTCGCACGAGTTTATTATGTAAGCAGCGTGCCACAAACTTCTCGAACTCTGATGTCTCACCATGCGGTGCTTGGGCAGAAACCTGGTGGAACAGGCGTTATTTCTATCTATCCACAGCAGACTCAATCCTCCAGCTTCGGGACAACGCACGGTTTCTGCGGCCATGGAACACCCACGTCCCACCCGCTCATGAGATACAATGCTGCCATCATGGAGGCGGCCCATCTCAGATGTATTGCGGTGCCCAGTCTGGAACATCATTCGCCACGGCCAACGAGTTCACTTTTGCCTTTCGGCCGCCTGTGCCATCAGGCAACGTCCAGGCACTGTGCGAAGGACCCGGAGACACTCTGGTTTACAAGATGATGGAGTGGCGGCTACGCTTGATCGTATGGCAGACGACATACCTAAGCCCAAAGCTAAGCAACCGGGGCACGCTGTGATGAAGCTGCAGCCGTTCGCTGAAAACATGGCTGTTGAAAAGGCTGCTGAAGAGGCTGCTGAAAAAATGCAAGACAGGAGCGCAGCCGTGCAACAGGCCATCAAGGACATCGCCACAGATTCACGTTCCCTTGCCTCGTACAAGCTTATCCGGCATGGCTCCATCCACCCCATCACGACGACGCCGACGCGCGATGAGACGCACCAGCTCGCCGCCGCCGAGCGCTTCTTCCTGCATCGCTGCCAGTTCCTCTACTCGGCCGAAGCCCTGCACCACCACGCCCTCAACGTGCACGTGCCCGAGGTTGTCGTTCTTGGCGCCTCCAACGTCGGCAAGTCATCTTTCCTCAACGCCCTCGTCGGCCGGCCCAGTGCCGCCAGAGTGAGCCAGAGACCCGGGCATACGACGCTCATGAACGCCTTCGCCGTGGGTCCACCGCCCAAGACGCCGAGGGAGCTCGTCCGCAAGGGTAGTGCGCCTCCGCGCCACAGCCTCGTCCTTGTTGACACGCCCGGATATGGTTTCAGGAGCCAGGCCAGCTGGGGCGATTCTATCCTCAAGTACCTTGAGGCGCGCCGCATGCTCCGCGGCGCCGTCGTTCTTCTCTCGTCCGAGAAGAAGAAGCTGATGCCTCAGGACAGGTGGCTACTCCAAGTTCTCGCCGAGGCCAACATGCGTACCCTCGTCGTGCTCACCAAGGCCGACAAGGCGCGCCGCGGTTGGCCTACGGCCTGCGGTACCATGGCCGAAGCCCTGCTCGACGAACTGGGTGCGCTGAACGAGTCCGTCGGGGGCGCTTGGAGGGCCGACTCCGGTGCTACGTCGGATGTTTTCATCACCGCTGCTGGTATGGATAGCCCGGGCAGGATCGGCAACGGCGGCGGCATCGGTGCTGTCCGCGCCGGAATTCTCGAAATCGCCGGCTTTACCATCGACGACAAGGTGACGGAGAAAGCCGAGGCTGTGAACTACAGCGGCCCCATCGTCTCCTTTGAAGACCTTCAGTGGAAGTGAGCCCGACGCCGGCATTCTCTGCCTTGTTCGCTAGACGCTCGGGCGGAGGGATGGGCGCTGAGGGTGGCACAGTGGCCGTGAGATCGTGCCGGGTCGCCATCATCGCGTCGGGTGTCACCTTCAAGGTTCCCGCACCACGAAGACAAGGCAGTTAACCAAGACGTCGCTTCTGAACACGTCGTGACCAAGATATATTACTCTTAGCTGTCGAAACAATTACTGCCAACACCTGACGGGCTTCCCTCCAAGCAATCCTTGGCAAGAACAGAATCAGTTGTGGCATCAGGATCGGGGGCCATCGGCCGAGTTGCTTGAATTCCCCGTTCCGGGTCTCTTGAGGGGATGCCGTAGCTTCCTGACCCCCTTGGAATCAAAGAGACTCTTGACCTTTCGCAGCCTCGCCCATCGCTCCTTGTCCTTGGCATCGCGCGCCCTTTCATCCTCCTCGACAATATGGTAGCCTGTATCTTGTGCCGTCGCGCCCGGACTGGTTGGGTTGCCTCGGCCGGCCGGGGTCTCGGGCGCCGATGCCGTCGCAACGCCGGCGCTTGGACTGGACGGGCCTTTATCATCGGCCACAAATCGCCCAAGTCGTTTGCTTTGACCCCCGTACACATTTCGCAACCCCTGCTCATTCTTTATCATTTGAAGAAGGGTGCTCCAGCCTGCCAAGTTGGGACCGGCCACGGAGCTCGCGGCGTCCCTCGTCTGAGCCTGGGCGCTCTTCCAAGGACAAAAATATCGGTGTTCCTTGAGGGGGTCAAGATGATCCATGGGTGCCGGGACGAGCACCGTACCGTTGTCATCAATCTCCTTGCTCTTAAACATCCAAAGCCCCAACCGTCGAAGGCAGGTGTGGCATGATGCCGAGTTCGGGACGGAACCGATGCGAGCATTGGACAAGCCTTGCCAACCCATGAGGGCAAGCGCAAGGGCAGCCCTGTTGACGGGCCGAGCGGCAGACGCAGGGGAGGTCTCCGATTCGAACGGGGCAGCTTCGTTGAAAAAGGTGGGTGGCAGCTGGGACAGTATTCCATCCAGATTGAGGTTGTCTGGGAGCCGCAAGTTGAACTCGTAGGGGAGGAAAGCAGATCTCGAGCATAGTTCGTCATATCGTTGCCGCAACGCAGTGAGCACAGCTCTAGCGCTTGAAAAGGATAGACGTAGTAAGGAATCTGAACGAGTTAGGCAAGGTTCCGACACTGGACTCGAACAAGGGCGCCTGCTTACCGTCACATCCCCGTTTCCGCCAGAGGCACTCTTGCTGGTGCGAATCGACAATGAGGCCAACGTACTTGTCTGCCAAGGTGCCCTCTGCAACATGTCCGTCAGCTTCGCGTGCCCACAATGTCATGGCGCGGCAGGATAGGAAACGGCGTATTACCTATTTCAGACGATACCAGCACGGGCACTTCTTTCCCGTCCACCTCCTTGCGATTTAGCTTGACAACAAGCTCCTTGTGACACAACACACACCGAACCGTCTCCTTCCCATGACACACCCAGCCACGTTTCGCCCACTCAATTTCACCGACTTGGTCCGGCTTGGGCGTCCAGTGGGTGAGCTCTTGGAATGTGGCGAGCCTTTTCAACAGCTCGTCCCGATCGCTGGGGCAGTACTTTGCCAGCGTACCGCTGCTCTTGTTGGCAGCAGCCTGAGTCGTGGATCGTCTCAGGACGACATTGGACAAGGTGGACGTATGGGACGGGTTGTAGGCGGCTGGCGCTGTCGAATCGGGGAATCCCAGACGACGCCGTTTTTGGAGGAGCTCGTCGTGGGATAGGTTGACGGCATTGCCGCGTCGCGTGTCGGCATGGATGGCGTCGGGAGAAAACATTTCCGATGAGGACCTTGGGCTGCTGAGGCCCTGGAGCAAGGCGTTGAACTTGCGCTTCGTTGCGTGCATTGTTCAGGTCAGGACGCAACCGACGTGAGCAACGCAAGGACACGACGGCCGTGCTTGACGATTAGCGCGCCCTCGCTCGTATCACGTACGGCTCGAGCAAACGGATGGGTGCAAGCGAAATGTTGACGAGTTCGGACGGTACGGACGCAGAAAACATAGGCGGATGACAGTTTGAAACGCTTCTACGAACGGCGGAAAGGAGGTATGGATGATGGTCGTACGTACAACTAGGTCTGGTGGAGCGAGTTGGCAGTCGGGAAACAAGAAGTAATACTGTACGAAGTACTGCAAGTACTGTACCTACGGAGTACAAGTACTGAACTTGAGTACTGTACTTAGTACTTACGTACAGTTCTTGTGCAATAATAATAGATACAGAGTACATGTGTACTGTACATGTACGGAGCACGGAGTAATTACTCCGTACATTTGATAACAATACTCCTGTACTCCATACTTGTTACTTATTTACCTACAGTACTTACACGTGCAGCAGAGTACTCCGTACAGGTACTCCGTACAAGGACTGAGTACAACAAAGTAAGCAAGTACCTTGCGAGTATGGACGGAGCCCAGTATTAGTATTTGCTGTACGGAGTACAGAGTACAGCACTTACAGTACGTAAGTAGTCCTCCTGTTATGATGTTGCGGGTCGTGTCAGTAGCATCGGAGTTCGGCGCAAGTTTTGTCCTTGATTAGCGATAAGATCCCCCAGTTCGATCATCGCCCCCACCAAGGACTCAAGGACCCCTGGCGGCTACACTTTATTAGCTGGCACCGAGTCTGGCTCGAGGCGGTGTCCACAGAATTTTTTCTGCCAGGCAGCCCACCTTCGTTGCTCCCTCTCCAGGTCTGGTGCCTGCTTCAAGCAAAGTGCTCGTGAAAGCAATCGTATCCTCCTCCTCTTCTGGTCCCAAGACGTTCGCCTGACCTGAGGACATTGCGACTCCGATTTCGTGTTTAGCGAGCGACATCAGCCAGCTCATCGCCGCCGCCAACGCACATGTCGTCGCCGCCCTCCTGGCTTTTTTCTAACAACAGCGACAACAAGAGGCTCGTTGCGGCAACGGCACAAGACGGCGACTCGACGAAGCGATCCAAGTGCTCGGCCGGAAAGATGGCCAAGAAGGACAGCAAGGTGGCGGCTTCCGCTAAGAAGGAAGGCTCCAAGCGCACCGTCTCGGTCCCTCCCGCACAGCTGCTGGACTTGGTGGAGAAGTTCCTCGCCGACAACTCCTTCAGCAAGGCCCACGCGGCCTTTCAAAAGCAGCGCGAGCAGAGTGGGCTGAAGGCCGGCCATGGTGGTAGCAACCAGACGCTTGCCCAAGTCTATCAGTCCTGGAAAGCCTCGAAAGGGAAGGCCAAAGCCGATGGCGCGGACAGCTCAAGCGAATCAAGCTCCGGCTCCGGCTCCGGCTCCAGTTCCAGTTCCAGTTCCGACTCTAGCGAAAGCGAGAGCGAGAGTGAGAGCGACAGCGAAGACGACACGGCGAAAAAACCTGCTGCGAGCCTGAAGCGCAAGGCACCTGCCAGCTCCAGTTCGTCGGATTCAGGCTCGTCGGACTCTGACTCCGACTCGAGCTCAGATTCGGTTTCCGAAAACCAGCCCAAGGCCAAGAAGCAAAAGACTGCCGCCGCGACGACGCCAACCTCGGATGGTGGCAAGATGGACGTGGATGGTGACTCATCGGACAGCTCAAGCTCCAGTTCCGACTCCGACTCTGAATCCGACTCCGGCACGGACTCGGACTCGGACTCGGGCTCGGACTCTGGCTCTGACTCTTCCGACTCTGACTCCGATTCCGACTCTGACTCTGATTCCGACTCTGACTCTGATTCCGACTCCGACTCCGATTCTGGCAAGCCCGTCAAGGCCAAGGTCGCGGCCAAGGTCGCGTTGCCGGAGTCGGACAGCTCGGACTCGGACTCGGACTCGGACTCGGACTCGGATTCGGACTCTGAGAAGGACCAGCCAAAGGTCAAGAGGAATGCCAACAAAGATTCGTCCGACACGTCGGTGACACTCGAGGGCTCTCCGCAGCCCAAGATTACGACAACCAATCCCCCCCTGCCCCCTGATCCGGCGATCAAAGGGGCCAAAGGTGGCAAGAAGGCGCAAGGCGAGCGCTTCTCCCGGATCCCCAAAGATATTAAGGTGGATGCGAGGTTTTCTTCTAACGACTACGTGTCGATGGACTACTCGCAGCGAGCGTACGATGACCTCATCGTGACCAAGGGCAAGGGCTTCACGAAGGAAAAGAATAAGAAGAAGAGGGGCAGCTTCAAGGGCGGCATGATTGACATTCACGAGAAGAAGGGCATTTACTTTGATGACTAAAGCTGGGTAGCATGTTGCTAGCGATGCTTGCGCCAATGATGGGGGCGTTGCATTCATGGCTGTGGGTACAATCCATTCGCATTTGTAGAGTTTCGCTGGCCAATCGAATAATCAAATAATGCCTAGCCTCGGCGAATACAGTGCTGCAGGTGAAAAGTTGTAGTGCTTGCATATACTGTAGTTTAATGGAGTACGGTAAGTAAGTACTGTAAGTAAGTACGTACGGAGTACTCCGTACTTGTGCATGCAGTTGTAATTACAAGACATTGTTTCTTGCTTGGCAGGTAGCAATGCTGAAATTTAGTCCACCTTTTCCGGCTCTTTTTCGGGGATTGCACTCCATATTGGGCCTACATGTAATACACCACGGTACCTGCAGTACGCCTAGTTTACTTATTTACAAGTACGGAGTACAGTACTCGTGCTTTTGCATTTACGTTGTACAACTAAGTATTACTGATGTTGTTGAAGCTTCAGGACATCAAGGATACTGTACAGTAATAATACGTGAATGGCGCACAGTCGCAAAAACGACCCGGAGCAGCCAGCCCAATAAATAAGGCGAGTACTTGTAGGTACCTAGAATATTCCGTACTTTGTACACTAATTACTTGTTTACTCTCGCATACAGTACTTACTGTAATTACAGTGTGTACTTAACAGTACATCTTGTACATGCATGTATACCAAGTACCTAAGTATGTGCTTGCATGTCGTAGTAGGTTTACAACTACTTTCATGAGTTGTCGAGTAATTACCAGCATTCATACCTCGTGCTCCTAGGCGCACTCCATTGCACGTAGATGCACGGTCCTTTGTACACGTACGTAATTACGTACTTGGGATCGCGAACGATTTTGTACAAGCATCCGGACTTGTACGCGTACGAGTTGATGCCCAAGTACTGTACAAGTACTGTACTGTAAGTAAGTACTTGGATACAAGTACTCCGTAGTTGTACAAGTATTATCAATACTGCTAGGACGCCCAGAATGGATAGCAGGGATTGCTTTCGCATTTCCAAGACGGCTATGACACGGTTGTGGCTTGTCCTCAATCCATTCTCGCGATGATGAAATATATGACCATATAAGTACGGATACGGAGTACGGATATGGAGTAATTAATACTTGTACTTGGGCAAGTTATGGTGGTTAATTTGGGGTTGACAGCAAGGATAACATGCGCCATGGCCCCATCCAAATCCTTCCACATGCTTAAGCATGTTCTCGGCCCCTGGCCTGTCCAGTCACCACCCATTACTTCCAGGACTAAGTAATACCTGCTGTGAGTGTACCCTACATGCAAGCACATTTATTACGACCATCATTGATCACACGTTGCCACTGTGCAGGCAAATTGCACCTCCGCCCCTGTCCGTCATCATTTCAGAGGCTCCATCGTGACCGGACATACGACGCTGCTCGTCTTTGGCAGTAATGGTAGGAGGAATATTCTGCAAGGTGCACCGAATTGTCATTCCGGGTTCGGGGATCCCATGGTGTGTCGGCGTTTGAGCGATAAAATGGGCACGCATCCTCCCATCTCTCCGACCGACCGTCACGACGACCAGTCACTCAAGGTCGACCTACAATCACGGGGGGCGAGTTCGGTTTCATCGGCATCATGCGGTCCCTCTTCATCGCCAGTCTCATGGCCGTCGCCGCTCGTGCCTCGAACCAAGGCGAGAGCGGGCTAGCAGTGGGCACGGGCATTGAGATGTACCACTTCGCAGTCGCCGTCGCGCTTTGCTGCCCACAAGGCGTCAGGTGTGGAACGGTACGGTAGAGTCCGTGGCGTGGGAAAGGAGGAGAGGACGAGTGGCTAGGATACGGGTGCTGACGAGCGACTACACAGGAAGCGGATGTCGTGTCGGCCATCGAGGCACTGAACGCAGAGTTCGAGCCCTTGCGCGTCGACTTCGAGCTGGCAAGGCTGCACAAATTTTCCGATGTCGACTGCCTGCACACAAAGGTGAATGAACAACAGGCGGCCGAAATACTGGCCAGGGTACACGTCGGTGGCTCATCCACCCTCAACGTCCTCTATCTGCCGACCGCATTGGAAATATATCTTTCGGGGGGCTATGCCATTAACCCCCCGGAAGACCCCCAGCTTCGCATTGACCAAAACTTAGAAAAGATGGATGGAGTTCGAATCTCGATGAACAACCTTTACGATTGGAAGCACAAGGAGCACGGCAAGATCGACCCGAACCCACATCTCCTCCCTCACGAGGTTGGCCATTGGTTAGGCTTGGGACACGATAAATTTACTATTGCCAACTTGATGCACCCTTCCGTCGGGTATGTGATCCTTCTTTCCTTTCCTTTCCTTCCCTCGGCCCCCCTCTTTCACCGCAATGGAGCCCTACGATGGGGCGTGTGAGGGGCTAATAATAATTCCGTCACAGCCCGACCTATATGGTCGATTACTGCTTTCGAAGTGACCAGGCAAGCCAGTTGCGCACCATGGCGAGAAGGAGACTGGCCGAGGAAGGTCGGATTCCTACCGAATATAGCGGTCAGGACCCAGATCCAGCGTCATCACTTATCGCTGGGTGGGAGAGAAGGAAACTTTGCCACGATCCCGACTTGCACGTCGACTTCCCCGTGGCTACTGAATCTATGAAGTATCCGCCCCCGAAGACTTCACTCTCCTGGTGGCAGTGGTTGCTATCATGGTTCAGGGGGTGATGGAGAAGGGCGACGAGAAGGCGGAGGATGAGGAGTCGCAATTGGTGACGGCCGAGGAACCAAGCCTGGCGTTTCCGCACTCGGCCGATCCGCCGCGCCGATTATGAACAAACAAGGCACGTCCGGCCACGAACAATCAACGCACGCTTCACACAGGCACGGGCAGGCGAGCCGAGCAGGACAATCCGCCACGGGCGCCATCATGGCTGCTGGAGTGTGCCATCGCCATGGACCGTTTAGTCGTCGCAGGCTGGGTGCGAGGTCGAGTAATGGATGCAATCCCTCCTCCGCAGCATCCAAATTGCGCTTCGCTTGCGAATCTCAATACACTTTTGTTCTACTCAAGTTTGCAGCCTCGCGTCTGCGTCGTTTAAGCCAAGCGGCGAGCGCTGTACGATACTGGCGTTGGAACTTTGTCACAGCTCTCGTGGATCTGCTCGCCAGCTCGTCACGCAATTCGGGCAATTGAGCGGCCGGCACCGATAGAAAGCATTGACCCGAAGGGATACGACGGAATAGTGGGCGAAGAGCCGTCGCCACCTACCCTTATGGGCGGGAAATGGCCATCATCTCTAAGTACAAGCGGAGTCCAATCGGCGTCTCGACGCCTACACACACACACGTATTGTCATGCACTGTGCTAGGAGATGCGCGGTACATGAGTATGCATACCGCCCTGGGCATGATTCAATCGTCAACGGCAGCTCGAAAAAGGCTCCGCCTGCGGCTAGCCGTCTGCCGACTGGAATGCCATTTCATCTCGTTCCTCGGCCGGCAATGCGTCCATCTAGCCATACCTCCCGAGTTGTCTGTGTACTCGTACTAGCACCTAGGTATGCAATACTTATACTCTGTAGAGTGCTTGTATAAAAGTAAGCAGTTACCTGTACTTAAATGCGCGTGCGTGCGAGACTAGCGCCAAGCCATTCATCGGGCCGGCCCGAGGCAAGCCGCCCGCGTGGCGCACGCCACAATAATAGTGCGAAGCCAAGTTGGGCTCGTCTTGGCACTTGTTGCTTGAGCGTTGTAAGATCAACACGAACCTTGCGCGCAGTGTTCCTCCTTTATGTAGAAACGGAACGAATACGCCAAGAGCAACCTTTATGCCGGCCGATACCTCCTCGGCATTAGTCTCTAGTCGTATCTCTAGTCGTTATTAGTAGCTGGCCGATACTGTCGGTCGGACACGACGAAATGGAGGCATATGCTTGACCACATCGTTGCGAACTCTTGGAGAGGACAATAGTCGCTTGGCAGAAGAGTGCGAAGGCAGCATGGTGCAAGTAGGAGGGAGCAACATGTATGGTTGTATACTTGATAAACTCTTCGGGCTATGCGATGCTAGGAAGGACGACTATGTACAAGGCCACCAAGCGGTCGAGTTTCGCGTTTTGGATGAGCCGGCAGGCTCATCTCGCTCCGCCCCGCCCCGCTCTCTCGGCGCAAGCTTAGGTGCATTTGCATTCCCTGTAGAAGAAAGGTTGAAAGGTTAGCGGCTCGACCGGACGATTGAGTCGTGGGCCAGCGTGGGCGAGCACTCACAAGACGATCAAACTATCCGGCGATCTAACGCACTTTCCGCTCGATTCACCGCACTTGATGCACTATTATCCATGGTTAAGGCGCGGGCTGAACGACGGGCAGCAGATGCGGAGCTCACCTCGGCGTTGCACCTGCTGTGGTTGGGCCAGGTGAGAGTGCAGCTGGACGCTACCTGGAGAAAGTTGCACTGCTTCAACCTCTCCAAAGTGGCAAAATTCGCCTGCTCCAGGCTCTCGGGCGACTGCGACGGCAAGGCGGCGATAGCAGGGACGAGAAGGCTGATGAGAGCGGCGAACTGCATCGTGTCGGCTTTCGTGAGACGGTGCGAGGTGGCGGACGGGGCGGGCGGGCAGGCTGGGGGAGCAGCAGGTCTGGAAAAGCAGCAGGTCTGGAGAGGCAGCAGGTCTGGAGGAGCAGCAGGTCTGGCGATTCGGGACGTCTGTCGCTTGGTCGGGCAGGTGGGAGTACTTATACTTTGGATGAGCGCATCGGACCTGCATGATCATCTGCGCTTGTAGGTGCATCGGCACCTGCGCCCAAGCATATGAGCCGGTATTGCAAGCATATCCGCGCTTTCGGTCCGTATATCGGACAGATATCTCGCCCAATCCGGTCGTTCCACTCTCCTGCCCCGAGGGATTCTGCTCCGGCGGATGCGCGCCAGCCGACGACCAGGATGACTTTGACGCGGGAAGACGGCGTAGGGTGCACATGTACTCGGCGATGGGATAATAACTGACGGTTCCTATTACGAGAATGAATGGCCTGCTCCGAAGATGACAGACTAGCTCGCCTCGGCGGCTGATGGTGCACCGATGCGAGTGGGCCTCGCAGTAACGTACCTGCAAGCACTCCACACAGTACAATGATTTGCCACTCCACGAGTGCGTGCACTGTGCTTGTAAGTACTACTAGGCACAAGCACTGTTCGTACTTGCTTGGATAGTACTTGTATTTGCGCGAGTGATCCAAAGTACAAGTACATGAGCACGTGCTGATCGTTGGGTTGTCGCCTGCACGCACAAGCGCTCGGCGGTAGCTATGACACTCCTGCGGTGTACTGTGCACGTCGGTAGTACTTGTACGGAGCGCACTGTACAGAGTACAGGTACACCGCCAAGTATGTACATGCCACGTACTTACAGTGCCTTGCTTGTATACTTAAGTAATACTCCGTGACATGTTGCGGAGCACGAAGTAGTTGTACAGTATTATCGGGTGCGTTGTAATATGTACTTACATGTACGGAGCAAGTAATACTGTACAGTACTTAAATACACGTACGTTCCGGGGTATTCAATCTTGAGCGCCGTGCGGAGCAAATGTTCCATGTGCCGGCATACATCTACAGTACACTTGATCGGCACGACAAGTGCTGTACCAACACACGTGGGTATGCTGATGCTGTCTGGCAGGTATCCTGTGCGGGGAAAATGCACCTCCATGTACCGAGCATTCGAGCAAATATACTTACCCCTTCATCCGGAGCCTCCCCAGCTTGCACTATCAAGGTCGATTCCTTCCTTCATCATCTGCCACTCCATCACGCGTAGCAATGGCAGGATGCGAGTGTCTGTGCTATTATTATGAGTACGTGCATGTACAAGTACTGCACATGGGCAATCCCAGGTGGTTACATTCGGGTCCTCGTACTGTATACCGCACCACACACAAACACAGTGTCAGTACCGTACTTCGTACTTGCTGCTACATAAGAGCACATAGCACGCACAGTAAGTACAAGTACTTGCACTTCCGTGTGGAGTACCTACTTCACATGTATTTACCGTACCTGCGCTTGTGTATGTGTACCGCATATAAGCAAGCAGGCTGCACAGAAGGATTGGAAAGATACGGGACGCGTACCGGTGCAGGCATGCCGTGCATGGATGTGCATCAGGATGCTTCGTGATTCCCCTGCCATCTTGGAACGCTGCCTCCGAATCGTCCCTGCCTGCGCTGGGCTGCAGGTGATGTGGATTGTCGTCATGGATGGTTGCCGCCAAGAGGTGCGGGCCTGGGGAGGATGCAGCTATAATACGGACTTGCAGCACGTATTATTATGTTTGGAGGAGTGCCTTTACCTACATGAATTTTCACCCCAAACACCATCATGTACCTGTACTTGCTCGGACGCAATATACATGTACATGTACGTGTAAGTGCACGTGTAAATGCTAGGACTACTTACGAGTATAGTACATGTACATGTGCCGATGCTCCGCTCTGGTACGCATACGTAATGACCCATGGCCGCCTTCGTCTCCTTCGTTTACCCGCGGTATTACTTGCAGTGCACTGATGAGTACATGTACTCCGTGCTGCAGTATTGTTAAGTCTTATCAGTTTGGAATTTCCTTGGCAACCATGATTACTATTTATCTGCTCAGATTTTGAACGGAAGGATCGTGGCCCCGCCTCGGAAGCTCCGGGAGAAGCAGCAAGGCCGTCGGAAGCAATTACAAATAGTTGCAAGTACAATGTATTCCGTACTTGCGCTGTATTCGACCAAGTACCTGTACTACCTTGTCCGCCATGCCGGAGGTCCAGATACTCGGGCATGGGGTGTGCATGTAAGGACATGTAAGTGAAGATGTAGTAATACGACTTACGTGTACTCCGTACAGGTTGGCATGGTCTCAGTGCTCGTACCATTATTACTGTACAGTACACGCACGTCTACTCCGTGCAAGTACTTACAGTACACTCACTCTATTGCGTGTGCTCTGTGCTGCATACATGCAAGTGCAGAATAATGCAAGAAAGTACCCCTATACGGATGCTGACTTAATCCGTGCGTACTTAAGGACTTGGACCGGTTGCCGTCGTGTGCACTGGGCTGTGCATGCACTGTGCAAGCACTGCAATAAAACGGCGCCCAAGTCATCGACGCTTCGCAGTGCCCGGCGCAGGGAATCACACCCCAGAAAGCCCCCATGGCGGAAAAGAAAAGGGGCATAGTATCATCATTATTCCGCATTTTCCTGCCACTGCCGAGTTCCGCATATCGCGCTCATTGGACGATGCTTGCACTGTACTGTACAAAGTATTACGTGTCCTGGATGGTACCTAGGTGAACAACTATTGACATATATGTGCACGGACATGTCGACCCTGCACCCTGAGGAGTGCATATACTTACGGTGCAAGTGAGTAAGTACTGTAATACTTGCTGTACTTTACTGAAGTACAGTACTTACGTACTCACACCTACTGTACTCCGTATGCAGAACAGTAGTTGCAAGTAAGTACAGTACTTACGGAGTCGGAGCGCCCGCCGTCACGTGGCCGTCGGAACGTCGTGACCTACATACAGTACGGATTACATGTACTACTGTGCGGAGTACTCCCTACTTGTACTGTAGGCAAAACTCTCCTCGTATTCCTCCTCCTCTCAACAACACACATACTGTACTTATTGTAGGAGTGCCCTCACATACAGTATCCATAGGTGAGTACGGAGTAGTTATATGCAAAATAGCATACGGCGGTTTTTCTCGTCTCATCGTACGACAAGACTCGTATTCATCCTAGGCCTATGTGTATGTATGTACAGTGCCGCCCACGCCCTCTGTACAGTACCGTCCACGCCCATGCGGCATGCAAGATAGGGAGGGGCCTGTACCGTCGCAGTGCGTATCCTCCAGCTTGGGCATGCACAAGTACGTACTTACTCGTAGCTATGGCGGAGCCTAGTAACCGACGGTATCGCCGTACTCGCCCATCATCCACCCAAGGAACGCCTCCTACCGTTCCTACCAGTCGGCCAATACGACCGCCTTTTCCGGCATCGCCGAGACAGGTATAATCCATACTCTACAGCGCAAGCTACTTCTATCTAAATAGGTCTATATTAGCGCTGCTAACTATAACCTAGTAAAAGTCGTGCGACAGCGTTGACCTGCATGTCGATCGATGCCCGTTAGCCGATGCAATGTGAAACAAGACGTGCGATATGGTGGAAACGAAGGAAATAAAAGGGGATACGAAAGAGGCAAGAACAGGGCGCATCAGGCGGCAAGGGGGGCCGATCCTACCGGAACAGGGTGCCGTTATCCGAGTCGACAGTGCAGTGCACGTTGTTAGCGAGCTGCGCGTATATACTGGAGCAACCGTACAAGGAGATGCGCGGTGCATGGGTATGCATACCGCCCTGGGTATGATTCCATCGTTAACGGCAGCTCGAAAAAGGCTGCGCCTGTGGCTAGCCGTCGACCGACTGGAATGCCATTTTATCTCGTTTCTCGGCCGGCAATACGTCCATCCGGCTATGCCTCCCGAGTTGTCTTTGTACTCGTACTCGCACCTAAGTGTGCAATACTTGTACTCCGTACTCCGTAGAGTGCTTGTATACTTGAGTAAGGAAGTAGTAACCTGTAGATGCGCGTGCGTACGAGACTAGCGCTAAGCCCATCTATCGGGCCGGCCCGAGGCAAGCAGCCCGCATAGCGCACGCTATAGTAGTGCGAAGCCACGTTGGGCTCGTCTTGGCACTTATTGCTTGAGCGTTGCAAGATCAGCACGAACCTTACGCGTTGTTCCTCCATTATATACTTGGAAACAAAACGAATACGCCAAGAGCAACCTTTACGCCGACCGGTACCTCCTCGGCATCCGTCTCCATTCATATCTCTAGTCGTATTAGTAGCTGGCCGATACTATTGGTCGATAACGACAAGATAGAGGCAAGTACGTGTTTGGCCATATTGTTGCGAACTCTTAGTAACGACAATAATCGCCTGGCAGAGCAGTGCAAAGGCGGCATGGTGTAAGCAGGGAGCAACAATTGATAAACTCGTCAAGCTATGCATAACTAGGAAGGACGACTATGGACAAGGCCACCAAGCGGCCAGGTCGGGCGTATTGGATAAGCCGCCATGCTCATCTCCCTCCGTTCCAGCCAGCTCTCTCGGGGCAAGCTTAGGTGCATCTACAATCCCTGTACACTTCTTGCACTATTCTCTATGGTTAAGACGCGGGCTGGACGACGGGCAGGAGATGCAGGGCTTACCTCGGCATTGCACTCGTCCTGATTGGGCTGTGGGGAATTACAGGTAGATATTATCCTAAGAATATTGCACTCCTTTAATACCTCTAAAGCGGCCATGTTTACCTGCGCTAGGCTGTCGGTGTCGGGTAGCTGCGACGGTAAGGCAGCCACGGCAGGGACGAGAAGGCTGATGAGAGCGGCGAACTGCATTGTGTCGGCTCTCGTAAGACGGTGCGAGGTGGCGGGCGGGGCGGGAGGGCAGGCTGGAGGAACAGCAGGTCTGTCGAGTCCTGACGTCTGTCGCTTGGTCGGGCAGGCGGGAGTTTATACTTGAGATGAGCGCGTCGGACCTGCATGATCATCTGCATTTGTAGGCGCGTCGGCACCTACACCTATCAAGGTCGATTCTTTCCTTCATCATCTGCCACTCCATCACGCGTGCAACATGGCAGGATCGAGTTTCTGTCGGTGCTATTATTATGAGTAAGTACATGTACAAGTACTGCACCTGGGCAATTCCAGGCGGTTCCATTCGGGTCCTCGTATACTTACGGCACCACACACAAACACAGTGTCAGTCTCGTCTTTATCAGTTTGGAACTTCCTTGGCAATCATGAGTACTATTTATCTGCTCAACTTTTGAACGGAAGGATCGTGGCCCCGCCTCGGAAGGTCTGGGGAGAAGCAGGAAATCCGTTGGAAGCAAGTACAAATAGGTGTGCAGTAAGCACATGCACTCGGTACTTGCACTGTGTTTAACCAAGTGCCTATACTACCTTGTCCGTCATGCCGGAGGTCCAGATACTCGGGTATGGGGTGTGCATGTACTTATATGTACATAAGTGAAGATGTAGTACAACGTTACGTGTACGCAATGGCATGGTCTCGGTGCTCATACTTTTATTACTGCACGCATGCAAGTACAGAATATTACAAGAAAGGGCACCTATGCGGATGCTGACTTAATCCGTCTGTGAGAACTTGGACCGGTAGCCGTCGTGCGTACTGGACTGTACATGCACTGTGCAAGTGAGTAATGCTTACTTTACTGCAAGCACTCACACCTACTGTATTACTCCGTATACAGAAAGGTAGTTGCAAGTCCGGAGTACATGTACTACTTACTGTACCGAGAACTTGTCGGCAAAACTCTCCTCGTATTAAACTCTCCTCGTATAAACTCTCCTCGTATACGGAGTAAACTCTCCTCGTATTCCTCCTCTCAACAGCACACATACGGAGTACTTACTGTACTTATTGTAGGAGTACCCTCACATATTGTACAGTATCCGTAAGTGAGTACGGGGTAATTACATGCACAATACGGAGTAGAATACGACGGTTTTTCTTGTCTCATCGTACGACATGACTCGTATTCATCCTACGCCTACTTACATGCATGTACAGTACGCCCAGCATCCAAGACGGGGAGGGGCCTGTGCCGTTGCAGTGCGTATCCTCCAGCTTGGGTATACCAAAGTACGTGTTCGTAGCTATAGCGGAGCCTGGTAACCGACAGCATCGCCGTACTCGCCCATCATCCACCTCAAGAACGCCTCCCACCGTTCCTGCCAGTCGGCCAACACGGCCGTCTTCTCCGCATCGCCGAGACAGGCGTGGTCCATGCTCCACAGCGCGAGCTGCTTCCATCCAAATAGGTCCATATCGGCGCTGCCAACCATAATCTGGTAAAAGTCGTGCGACAGCGTTGACCTGTAGTTCGATCGATGCCCGTCAGCCGATGCAACGTGAAAAATGAGGTACGACAAGGTGGAAACGAGGGAAATGAAAAGGAACACGACAGAGGGGGGAAGAGGGGGGAAGAAGGGGGAAGAGGGGGGAAGAGGGGGGAAGAAGTGGGGAAGAAGAGGGGAAGAGGGGGGAAGAGGGGGGAAGAGGGCGCCGAGAGACAAGCATGTCGGGCGGCAAGGGGGGCCGACCCTACCGGAACAGGGTGCCGTTGTCCGAGTTGACGGTGCAGTGCACGTTGTTGGCGAGCAGCGCGTACATGGCATGGCCGCCGACGCGCGCCGTCAGGCCCAGCACCTCGTTCGAGATCGGGCACAGCTCGAGGCAGATGCCCCAGGCCTTGATCCGCTGCATCAGCAAGGGATGGCGGCCGAGGGCGAAGCCGTGACCGATGCGCTTGGAGCCCAGCAGCAGCGCGTCCACAAGGTTCTCGTCTGTGTCGGTGCCCACCTCGAGCGTCTCGCCGCAGTGGAAGAGGAAGGGTATGTCCACCCCAGAGGTGGCGCACCGTTTCTTGAACGCCAGGAGCTCCTTGGCAAAGGCCTTCAACGGTTTCCCCTTGGATTCCTGACCCACCATGTCGAAGCCTGAACGGTCAGCGCCGGGACGGGCGGGCGGGCGGGCGGACAAGACGGCGCGGCCGCCAACTTGCCTGCGATCCACTCGGGCCATAGCTTCTTGAACTCGAGGCATTCGTCGAGAGCGTCGGCAATCTGCTCGGGAGAAAACACGCGTGGGGTGCAGTAGATGACCTTGATGCCGCCGAAGAAGCGGCCGGCCAGGCTCGAGCGGCGTCGGAAGTCGCTGGCTTCGTCGACGACGAGCTGCATCATGGCCCGGTTGTCCATGGGCCCCGAGCCGTCGTCGCGGTAGAGCTGGTTGCTCGCCATGAAATTGGGCCGAATCTCGGCGTACGAAATCCCGTCCCGCGCCAGGTCCTCGAGGAAGCGTCGCGTGTACGTCCGAAAGGCCGTCTCGTAGTTGAAGAGGCCCTTCATCATCCTCGTTCGGCCGTCAAACTTGACCCACGCCCTAGTGAGACGGGAAAGAAAGAGGTCAGCTTGCAAGGCCGTCGGTTCGCGTCCCGACGGAAGCGGAGACGGACCCTTCGGCGGTCTGGAGGGCGTTGTACGTCTCGTCCTCGTGGAAGACGAGCTTCGCCGCCAGCCATTGATCCGCCGTCGCTCGTCGATAGTGGTCCGGGAACAATCGCAGGAAGTCGGCCAAGGCCATGGTCCGCCGCGGCTCGTACTCGGCCGAGAAGACGTTGCCGGGACGCTCCTTGTCGGGGCTCAGTAGGGAAAACTGAATCTCGCACTTGTCAAAGTTCGCGTAGCCGTCGCTCGAGACAAGAGGCAGGTCGCTCGTGACGAACATGCGATCCATCGTCTTGGCCAAGTCGAGCAGCACCGCGGCCGGCAAGCATGCGTTGTAGTGGATGTGGAGGTGTGCGCCCTTGGGCAGGTGACGGGCCACCCTGAAGAGGGCCGTCTCTTGGATGAGGTCGAGGTTGGATAGGAAGCGGTCGCCGGCGAAGCGTCGATGCGTCTGCCCGTCATGGCCCAGTCGGTACTCCGCCGCGCCGTAGATATCAACCTCGTCCCGTTTTCTAAGCGCTCGCAGAATACTATTCGCCTTCGCCTCCAAGGCCGTTGCCCTGGTGCGACAGCGGGAATCAAACGCGAGCCCTTTTTCCACCGCCAGCATCGTGGCCCGAGCTTCGTCGTACGCGTCCCCGTCGACGGCCTCGGGTTCCATGCTAAGCTGGCCGCGTGTGCAAGATGGGGGCAACTCGACATTGGCATCTCTGAGGCGGTGCGTGTGAGCGTGCGAAACTCGCTGGGCCTCTGCCATGTCCAGGAGGCCATCGCTAAGGAGCTGAAGGCGCAATGGTTCGCCAGGCGATAAGCCGTCGTCGTGGCTCACGTCCATCTCCCTCTCGTACGCAAGCCAAGAGCAATGAGCACTGAAAAGGTTGCCGCTTGCTTGCCAGAAAAAAACGAACAAGCAAGCAGGGAGGCAGGGAGGCAGGGAGGCAGGGAGGCAGCCTACTTGATTCACGCCGTCACTGGTGCCCTTTCCATGTGCGGCTGGCTGTTCTTTTAGCGGTGTGATGACAGGTTCGTCATCATCGTGGGGTGGGCCCTTTGGGTGGAAAGGTCAACTGACGCAATTTTCATTTCATGTCAATTCAATGTCTCTCGCGAGGCCTGAAAAGTACGAGTAGGGTTTGATAAGAAGCGGAGAAGAGAGGGGAGCAGAGGAGAGGAGAGGCGTTGAGGCTGAGGTTGTCACCCGACAGGAGTGAAGGAGCTGTTCATAACGCAAGTACGGTAATAGGTTCTGTCCACGATGCAGGTCTTGGTTGCCTGAATATACTACTAATAATGGTTTAGTGAATAACTACTAGTCCGCCTTGTACACCTATGTGGACTAATAATATTCTGTCGCGCCGACGCGTCAACAGGCCTGTAACGGGGTTAAAGTCCGGGTAGTTAGTTACGTAGCGGTGTCCACATCTGCGCCTATTTAAGCAGGCCCAGAGGACACCTTGTGGTTGGCAACAACATCATCAAGAAGAACACCAATAGATTGATTCTGACCCATCTCACGATCCTTGATTCGTTGTAGCCCTAGTCAGGGCGGCCCCCTTTTTCCCTCTGTTGTATCATATTCTTATTGCTCCCTGTAGGTACAAAGTACTGTAGATGTACTCCGTACTTACTGTACATGTACGCCATAGTTTCAGAGGGGAGGCACTAAACAGCGGCACCACAATCGGTCGTCCCCGCTATTAAAGCGCTAATGAATGCACTGCTATTCGCTACTAGTATTTCGTTGCACCAGGAGGGCCAATGGCTCAGTTCCATACGGTGAGCCAATCGTATGCCAACTTCACATCATATTCGCAGCACACGCAAATTTAACTCAGTGTACAATACACGCAGGTTCATTCTTGCCAGTTTGCAAGCTCAAAGCATCGATCGCATCCTCGTACCTCGGCTAAAGCATTGTGTGCAAAACAGGCCAAAGGACAGCAACGTACATGTAAAGCACCAACTTCACCCTCGGCTAGAAGGGTCCGAGATGGAAGAGGCCGGATGAAGACAGCCTTTGCATTCCGTACGGAGGCACCTCGCCAAAAGCTCATATATGAACATCTGCGAATATTCCGGAGCAATACTTTACGATGCGTTTCGTCCACATTATCACGTGCCGAAATTGCTGACGTGTTTGGTTCCAAGATCTGTTGGTCGCAACCAACAACCTCCACCAACGTTATAATTACGGTGTACCCGAACAACTTCATCATTGCTAGCCATCTGTGGAATAAGGATTGCCTCCTTGCCCTGTCCGGATAAAGCAGCGCTCTCCCTGCTCCCTCAGCGTCGATCGCGAGTCCCCATCCTCGACCTCGATTTCAAGCCAGGATCTCGAGCAACAATGACAAACTACGACGAGATTGCCCAGGCTGACGCCGATGACGAATGCAGGACTTGGGTCCGTAGGCTCATCGATGCGAGAGATGAAGTCGTAGCGTTCGTCGATGCTCGTTTGGACGGCAAGGGGGCCGGCGAATATTTGGGTTTTCTCAAGGGGTCCTTCAACATCAGCTTCCATGTCGGATTTGGACGGCAGCAGCCAAGCGCCCTCATTCGCTTTGCCAAGCCAGGCCATACTTTCTCGCCCTGGAGGAGCGAAAAAGTGATGAACGAAGTCAACGCCATTGCCTACCTCCGACAGCATACCACGATCCCTTTGCCTAACATCCGTTGCTGGGGCTTGGCGGAGGAGAGCCCGCAGCAGTTGGGCCCCTTCATCATCATGGACTTCATCGAGGGGACCCGGCTGTCGACCTTCCTTAGGGAACCGACCGAGGACGATGATGCAGACATGATTCTCAACCCCGCCATTGATGAAGCCGTGCTTGACGTCATCTACGATCAGCTGGCAGATTACCTCCTGCAAATCTCTCGACTTGACTTTCCTCTCATCGGCGCCATCTCCAAGGACTCTTCAGGTGCCTGGGCCATCACCAAGAGACCTCTGACGTTCGACATGAACGAGCTGGTGACGGGAACAGGGTACCCGGTGGACAAACTTTCCGACGCACCGTTCAAGTCTTCGGCCGACTTCTTCCACTCCATTGCCCGCCAGCGCCTGCTCCACCTTGCCACGCAGCGAAACCTCGCAGACGATGAGGCCGATGTTCGCAGGCGATTTGTCGCCCGAAGCCGCTTTGAACGTCTCATCCCAAAATACTGCATGGAAGACGACGACGGTCGGTGTCAAGGAGACAAGGTGTTCAAAGTGTTTTGCGACGATATGCAGCCTGCGAATATGCTCATTGACCCGAAGTCGCTTCGAATTACTGCCGTACTCGATTTCGAGTTCACCAACAGCATGCCCGCCCAGTTTGTCTATGACCCGCCCTGGTGGCTACTTTTGAGGGGACCGGATCTATGGCTTGATCACGACAAAATAGATGAGTTCCTGGCAAGTTATGTCCCAAAGATGGACAAGTTTCTACGCGCCCTAGAGCGAGTGGAACTAAAATCAGCCGCGGCCGGGGACGGAAGCATGGAGGGGCAGGCACGTCTCTCTGCTCGGATGCGACAGTCGTGGAATAGCGGCCGCTTCTGGTTTAACTATGCTGCAAGGACATGCCTCGACATGGACGATATATATTGGCATGCCCTTGATCACCAGTTAGATGGCGATCGCCTTACTATACTGGACGAAGCGGAGAGGGCAGAGCTCGAAGGGTTGGTCAAGAAGAAGATGGAACAGCGGAACTCGTATTCGGAGGACTGGGCTGCTCGGTTCGCGGATGAGGAGTCTGAATGAGTGGGATTGATTTTCTGTTTCATTTCACTACTGTTGACGCAAATCTATACCGATTTGGAGAGAAATCACCCGTCCCGCACGAATCGACTGGCAGCATAGTCGCTGTGTAGGCACGCACAAGCTGCAAGTGGTACATCCGGAGGTGGGAATGTAATCATTGCGGAATTTATGAAATCAGGTCAAGGACTTGAGTACATGAGTAAACAGAACGACCATCCCCCCCCCCCCCCCTCCCCCTCACCCATGATCCACTCTGTTTGCCTCAGCTAGAGCGTATGATATAATGCATGCGCCCAATGACGCGATGATATCAGCGTTGCCTGTCCGTCTGTCAGCACAACTGCTATTCAGGGTCGGTTAAGCATATCCGCACTTTGGCCCAAGGTACTATCTCACTTGGCGCTGCTACTGCCAGCCTTCTTCGCCCGCTTCTTGAGGGATTCCTCGGCTGCTTTCTTCATCAGTTCCTCCGACTCCCTCTTCTTTCTTGCCTCCGCTCGACGCTTCTTGGAATCATGGCCAGCGCCTGTCATCAAGGCTTCCTCGTCTGACTTTGGAATTTTGATGAAGCCTCCGCTGCTTGTCATGTTGGTCTAGAGAGTTGTAGCTTTCGTGCTCAGTTTGATTGTTTTAGAGAGGGTGCCAAGAGTTGAAGGTCGAGACTCAAGTATTCAATGAATTGTATCGATTTTCCGAGGGATGTGTCAAAAGGATTAGTTGGGAGGAATGTTGAAGTATTTATATCCGTTGATGGGTTGGGAAATTGCATGCGAGTGCTCCATGATGTTTGGAAAGACTGTAGGCCTGGCAAGGGCCATGAAACAAGAATGATCATTGGAGCAACCTACGCGCTCGTTGCCAATGGTATCCGCCAACAGAGCGTTTCGCCTGGTGTGTTGTAAGTCAAGGACTCAACATGGTGGGCCGTGATGAAGACGGTGTTGCAGGCTGCTGCTGCTACCCAAGCTTCTGATACAATTATTGGCTGACAGCTGCGTACAGAGATATTGGGACAAGCGTCAGCTAATGCGTGAAGGGTGTTGGTTGTTGGATTGCGTCGAGTGAGGCCAACACGCGCGGCGTCATTCGTCCCTATAGGCTACACGATGGAGCCTCAAGGACCTCCCAACAGTCCGAAAATTGGCGCGCGCAACCATCGCTCACGTGGGGATCTTCTCGGCTCAGAAACAGGAAAGAAACAAAGTTCTCACGTTTCTAATGTTCAGTGATACCGTGGTTGTCCACTCGGCTGCCACTGCATTCTTCTCCCTTCGAGGTGGACATCATCGGGTGTCTATCAGCAGCACTGTGCTGTCCTCTGAGTGCTGATCAAAACATATACAGGGCCATGTTTAAGTGAGACTGAGGCACATTCGTAGTCAAGGTTGATGCAGTAGACTGGATGATGGCCCATCTCGTTTCTTGAGATGATAGGCTTGCTTTGGAGTTGAGAATCAAAGTCAATCAACATCGAAATCGAATCACAGCAACGAAGAAGGTAAAGGAGCAAAAGAGGACTGCAAGGCGGCCACTGACCACTCCGTCCTGCGTCAAATGAGAATATCGAATGTGGAGGCTGCTACTGATTATCGACCCGACATGCGACGGCTACTCGATGCAATGCAGTCCGAGTCCAGAAATCAACGCGCACGCTGGCTATAACTTGCTCCTCGACAATAAACTCGCCCCTATCTTCACCCCTATCCTCGCCCCTATCCTCGCCCCTATCCTCGCCCCTATCCTCACCCCTATCCTCACCCCTATCCTCATCCCTATCCTCACTCCTATCCTCACCACTCTCATCGCCTCCTCTACCCCTTGTTCACTCCCAACGATGCTACCGTAGGCATACCATGCAGTGGATCAGGCCTCCCCGTCCATCCACCCACTTTCACTACATGTCGGCATTCACCTCATCCGGTCCGAGATATAATGCAAATGCCAAAGTCGCCGCATCCACTCAGTTAACTACTTCCGCTACCAAGCATTCATCACCAGCTGGTACCGTACGCCGTCATACCTGTCTCGGCTTGTCACGACTCAAGACTCATCACACCCGTCTTCCGCTGTGCCATGTCGTCTATGTATATATATCTAGAAGTCTACCGCTCATACGAGATGCACGGCTCCAACCGGAAGCCCACTCATGCCGCCGCGCTGCTTTGCCTGTCCATTCAATGCGAACACTCCGTCTACCCAGCACAGCCCACACGTCCCCCGTGACTCGTGCCACATATCCCGTCTCTCCCGTCTCCCAGTCTCGCCGTCCCCCATGCTCTCTTTCCACTCTCTTCACCCATCAGCCTCGTCGTGCTTCACACGGCAACCAACAATCCAGCGATGGCTTGTGTGCTCGTCTAGGTCCATTACGCAAAGTAGCTCTTCCACAGCACGCCTTCTAGGTCCTCGATCTGCTCCTGCGTAAAGTACTGTTGCCCAACGTTAGCCATCTCCGTACCATCTTCGTGCCATCTTCGTCCGCCCGGAGGCGACACGCATACATACCTTTTGATCCACGATCCAGCTGTCTTGCCGCGTCTTCTTGAACTCGCTCAGGATGCTCTTCGTCGCCTTGCCCACGACGCCGGGATCGCCGGCCGTCTTTCGAGCCAGCGTTGCGAGCACTTCCGGCATCCAATCCGGCGGGGGGGTCGCGTACGGGAATGCCTCGACGAGCGCGCCGAGCCCGAGCACCGCCGCGTGCCGCCGCGTGATCTGCTTCTGCACGTCCACCGGCGTCTCCGTCCCCCCCACGTTGCGCTGACGTCGCGGCATCGGGCTCTGCTGCAGTTGTTCCTCGAATCGCTTCTTCAGCCGCGCAATCATCGGGTCGCGCACCTGGTGTGGCGAGCACCGGATCATGCCCGCGAGCGTCGTCGACGCGCACGACCGCACCTCGAGCTGCGCGTCGCCGAGCATGTCCGACACGGCGCCGAAGACCAGATCTCGTTGCGGCGCCTTGGTGAGGAAGATGCGCCGGAAGTAGATGACCTGCAGGTTGACGAGCGCCCGCAGCCGCTGGTGCCAGCTCGCCGCCGTCCGCCCAATCTTTACGAGACCCTCGATGAACGCGACGTCCTCGCCGTCCCGGAGGGGGATGTTAGGCAGGTGTCGGTACACGTGGTAGGCGAGCTGCATGAGCTCGGCGTCTTCCTTGACGTCCATCATGTGCAGCAGCTGCTCCATGAACGGGCTGGCGAAGAAGGGCGCCAGCTCGGTGCACTCGTGCGACGAGAGCGTGCAGTCGAGCCACATCAGCACCGTCTTAGCTCCCGACGTGTACGAGGACTGCGTCTGCTGCCCCGGTGTCCGCTCGTGCCGCCACTTCTCGAGCCGTTCGAAGACGCCCTTGATCGTCGCCGAGAGCTCCTCCGACGGCCGGTACGGCCGGATGCCGATCGACGACGCCTGCTTGTTCTCCTCGAGGAGCTTCGCCACGCTCTCAAACGATTCGTGGTACCGCGTCTTCTCCACGGCCGAGAGCAGCCGGCCGATGGCCTCGCGCACCGCCTTGTACGGGTGGTCAATGTGCGCCACGAAATGCTCGAGGATGGGCTTCGTGTCGCGGAAGTGCCAGCCGCCGTCGGCGACGATGAACTCCATAAGCTGCACCATTGACGATTCCTTGAACGCCGCGTTCGACGACACGTCGAGCCTGAACGTCTTGAGACGGTCGACAATCTCGTGCGAGCGCCGAGGATCCTTGCCGTCGAGGATCACGTGCAGGCATGTGAGCCAGTATTGCAAGTTCTCGGGCGTCAGGCCGTCGGAGATGATGTCGAGCATCATGGGCGCCGCAAAGGCCCAGACGGGATCGCGCAGCTCGGGCGGGTCGTCGCTGCTTCCCGCCATCATGGCCGCCAGAATCTCCGACGTCGCTCGGTGCTGGTGCTTGTCGCTTCCGTCGCCGAAAAGCTCTGTTGTTAGCTCCTTGACGTCGTCCAACGTCGCCGACGTCTTCCCGTAGTACATCAGATCGAAGACGTGCATCAAAATGTGGAAGTTGCTCATCCGGAATCTATCCGTCGACTGGTCCCGCGGCTCCTGCTTGAAGTATTCGAAGCACTGCGAAATCCAGTCCCTCGTGACGATTTTGCCAATCTGCTCCCGAACGGCCGTCTCGACCTCGTCGTAGTCCTCGAACCGCTGCGGTCGCGCCCGGAACGCCGTGAACTTCTTGCCCCAGACGAGCCATCCGGGATAGTCAAAGTCGACCAGGTACTCGGCGTTTTCGTGGTCGTGGAAGGAGTCGAGGAACTTGTTCGTGAACTCGCCATCGCCCTTCTCCACGGGAATCTCCAACTTGTTTCTGTCGCACGTCTCCTTCTCCAGGAGATAGTTGGTGTAGTCATGCCCGTACATAGCGCGCATGTCGATGGCGGAGAACACCAACGAGAACGAGTTCAAGTAGTAGCCTCGGAGTCCGGGGTGGGGGTCGATGGCGCCGTGGGCGACGAGGTCGATAAACTCCTTGGGCGCGATGGTGTCGAACCGGAGGCACAGGTTCATGGAAAACAGCGCGCACCGCGTCGCGATCTTCCAATGAGCGCCCTGCGCGAGCTTGGTGAGCTCCAGACCCAAGGCCGCCTTGGCCGCCTCGACTCGCTTGCGCCGCCGCAGGACAAGCTGGTGTTTCTTTTGGATCATGTCCGACACATCGTCGGCCGGCTTGATGCCATCGATCAACGCGTCGAAGCGGAGGATGGCCCGGTCGAGGGGCTTGCCAAACTCGAGCATCGTGTAGAGCGCCGTCGTGCCGAGCGCCTGAATCGATGGCTTGTCGATGCCGGCCGTCTCCACGTACAGGCGCATAGCCTGGGGTGCGAATCTCCAGTCCTTCAGCGCCGTCCTAAGCAGCGAGGTGAACAGCAGCGTGTACATGCCGCCCTTGATCCTGTCATGGTCGTTGGCCTGGATGGCAGTTTGAAGGCCGTCGAGGACGACGGGCATGACGATGGGCTTGCAGCCGATGAGCGCCTTCAGAGAGGAGTCCTGCGCGCTCTGCGCGACCCTGCGGACGTCCGCGTACAGGGACAGGCACGAGTGCGCCAAGTCCAGCATGAGCCGCTTGTCCAGCTCGCTCTTGTGTCTCGCCGCGGCGTTGTGCTTCAGACGAAGAATGTGATAGGCCTCGGCCCGCTTGATCAGCAACGGCCGCGGATAGACTTTTCGAAGACCCCTGATCTTAAAGGCAGCTATGTCGGCCTTGTACAGTCTCAGGTGCCTCTCGAGCGGGTGGACAGACCGTTCGATGCCCACATCCGTGATCCAGGTCCGGTACGCCGAGCACAAGGCGGTGAAGCAGCTGACATCGTCTTCTTGCTTTTCGTTGAGGAAGGAGTGCGTTTTCGTCAGCAGGTAGCCGAGCTCGTCGCGTAGCTCGTGGATGCGAACGTAGATTGGATCTTCGGCATCGAGGAAATAGCCCGCCTTGTAGCGGAATTGAGGTCGAAATTCCTCATCGTCGTCGTCGCCGGCCATGTCGTCGTCGTCGTCGTCGTCGTCGTCGGCCGCGGCCGCGGCCTCGGCGTCGACGGCATCATCATCTCCCTCGTCGGTCTTGCCGTTGCCGGAGGCGCGTCGAGGGTCAAACATGGTGGCCATGCCTGCGATGACAAGTCGAATCTGCTGCATAAGCCTGGCGACCTCGTCCGACCAGGCCTTGTTCTTCCCCACCCTGCTCACGGGGGGGTCGTCACTCAGGAGAAGCTGCAGCTGCTGGGCGGCAGACGTCACCTGCGAGGCAAACAGCTCGACGGCAAACTCGACTTCAGGCGGCGACGGTTGGTGCCATCTGATGGTGAGATCGGCCGGCGAAGTTGTCTTGCCCCACTCGCCGACATCGATGCCCTTCTTGATGACGGCCGGTTCGTAGAGGGCATGATCGATCGGATAGGTGTTGGTCAGGTTGAGGAGGAGGTGGTGAACGTAGTTGGAGACGAGAATCGTCGGCAGACCACGGCACTTCTCCTGCATGTACTCGGCGATGCCGAGCAGCTCGGCCTTGTACTTGAGCACCTCCTTTCCGACGTAGACGACGGCCATGGCGAGCATGCTCACGTGCCAGACCAAGGCCCTGTCGCGCGGCAGGTATTCGGTGCCGGAGGTGCGGTCCGAGGCTGCGTGATTGTAGTCGATCTCGTTTCGGATGTTGACGACCAGCATGGGGATGAACACCTTGAGCGTCTTTTCCGGATTGACCTTGCACAGAGCGTTGAGGATCCAGGCCATGGCATCGCGAGCCTGATGGACAACATGACTCGAGACAAAGGTCGCAATCTTGTCCAGGGCCATGTCGAACAGCTCGGGCGACAGGGAGGCGAACAGAGGGGAGAGGGTCGTCGGCAAGGCATTGATGACGTTATCTTCCGGCGTCCCTCCGCGAGCCTGGTTCGCATCCGGCAGATTTTCCAGCAGCGTGAAGATCTTTCCCAGCAGCGTCAGGACGAACTCTCCGAGCCCGGCGGTGGAGGAGCGTAGGATCTGCGCCTCGTCCTCGTCGGTGAGCGAGCTGGCGTAGTCGATTTCGACGTTCTGGCCGTCGCGCTCCATCCGGTCCATCTCGGCCTGCACCCACTGCATGGCAAGGGACGTGTCGTGGATGTGGCTGTCCTCGGTCGTCAGGGGCACGAAGGGAATGCTGTAGGCGACGCTCTGGATGAAGTTGAGCGTGTACTGCGTCTTGTGGAGGTCGTTGGCGTCGATGCCGGGGAGGGCGAGGGCCAGGAGGGCGGTGATGTGGCACCGGTAGCCCTTGAGCTTGCACAGGATGTTGGCAATCATCCGCAGGCTGTGCAGGCTCGCCGTCGTCCGATGCACCTCGACGAGGCCCTGAAGGCTGGGGTAGAAGCGCTGAAGGGCTCCCGGGAGCATCAGGTCGGGCTCGAGGTAGGACAGCCCCTGCAGGGCGGTGTAGAAGTAGTGGGAGACGCGCGTGCTCTTGGAGAACAGGCCCATGAAGGTGACGTCCCTCAGGGAGAGGACGAAGCGTTTCCTCAGCGCCGCGTTGATCCTTCGGGCCGGTGGAGTCTCGAGCTCTCCGCTCTGCTCGCGGTTCCAGCGAGAGACGAAGCAGTCGGTGAGGCAGAGGACGAACTGGCCCAGCATGTTGGTCCAACCCCCCTGGTTGGACGGGTGGAAGAAGGTCTCGACGGACTGCATCAAGCCCTCGAGGCTCGCCATGATGGACTCGTCGCCCTCGAGGCAGCTCGGAGAAAGGCAGCTCGTGACGAGGCGGGCCATCATGTAGGCGACGGGGTACTTTTTCTTGTCCTTTTCCAGGTAGGCGCCGGTGCCCGACAAGTAATCGACGGGTGTGTAGGGCGAGTTGGCCTGACCGACAGGAATTTGCGTGAGGCGTAGCATGGCGGTGAAGATGAGGTCCGACTGCTCCTTGGTGAAGATGCCGTACTGGGAAAAGGGAACGTGCTCGGCTTGGAGGTGATCCCTCGTCAGGCGAGAGAACAGGTCCATGTACATGATGTCGACCACCTTAGATCGATTCATGATGGCCCAAAGATGGAACAGCGTGGGGAAGAAATGCTGCGGCTGGGCCAACGGCTCGCTCGCGGGCGCCGGCCGGCTCGGCAGCAGGGCGGTGAGGGCGCCGATGACGACGAAGGCGTTGGGCAGTTCGTTGACGCCGAAGAAGGGCAAGAACTCGTCGAGGATGGCGGGACGGTCCTTGGGGTCAAAGTACGTGTGGGCGTGGGTGCACAGCTTGAGGAGCTGCTTCGCCGATCGCCGGCGGGTGCTCTGGTACGACGGGCCTTCGGAGGGAAGCACCCACGCCTTGACCTCCTTCCACAGGGGTCTCCAGTCGAGCGTCAGATCCTCGCCGGGCTTCAGGTAGTGCGTCTTCCTGCAAAGGTTCACGCACGTCAGCATTCGTCGACGCGGCAGGGGCGTCGGGGTACCGAACCGACCTCGTGAAGATCAAGACCATGCGCAGGAAGCGGTCGGCCACCATGCCGTCGAGGCCGGGGGAGAGGCAGAGCGCGTAGTACAGCCTCGTGAGGCTCGCCCTCTGCTCGCGCGTCATCTCAAACTTGAGGTTCAGCCACGCCTGAAGCTCTCGGGTCCAGTACATGGCGCCGGGGAGGAAGTCTTCGGCCCGGAGGGAGACGTAGAGCTGCTTGAGGATGCCCTGCAGGGCGGCATCTCGCTGGGCCTCCTCCTCGACCTCGAAGGGTAGCTGGGCGAAGTAGGCGAACGTTCTCGGGCGATATCGCTTCTTGTCGTCCTCGTCCAGCTTGGGAAACGAGAGGCCGGGCGAGGTCGCTCGCGAGATGGGTTCGTAGACGGCAAACCCCGTCATGAGGTGGGAGGTGGCGGACGGAGGAAGAGAGGCATGGACGCCCTCGTGGGGCAGTCCGATATTCTCGTCCATGGCTGGGCAAGCGAGGCGATGATGCGGCCGGCGGCCGGTCTGACCTTGGGTCACGTTGGACGAGTTGCTCTTCAGAGGGAGGCGGGGGAGGGGGGTGACGGCGTCGTCGACGTCACGCCGAGGTTGCGTCTCTATCGCGCAGGGTGGAGGTGGGAGGGGCGGCGACACGGCTTTTCCTGGTCGCGCCGTGCGGGAAGCGACAGTGACAGCTTGTCGCAGGGTAGATCCTGTCGGCGGCCAAGCTGAACGGGATGAAGAGGAGGAGGAAGGGAACCGAACTCGTCGACACCCATGGGGGTGTTGGAGAACGTGTCTTGAAGAATTGGCAGCTCCCTCGCCGAGCGACGGTGCAGGAATGATGAGAAGGAGGGGGGTGTTGATGCTCGGGCATAAACGACGACTAAGCGAAGGGTCGGGGTTGATGATGAAAAGCTGCGGTGGCCTGGTGAAAGCGAAAGCTGAATGCCGACAAGCTGTGCAACTTGTTTCGTTGGCACCAGGCAGGTGGTCAGTGACGAACCCGTACGGTAGCAAGCAAGAAGCATGTGGGTGGGTGGATGGGTGGATGGGCGAACGGGTGGTGGATTGGTGGATGGACGGATTGGTGGATACGGGTGGGGCATCGGAGCCGCCAAATGCTTCTGGGACGCCAACGCCCGCATCAGCTGGTGGCAGCCTGATGACGGCGGAGGTGAGAGCTTGACGTCGATGCGTACTGTACTTGCTGTGCAGTACATGTACAGGCACATGCAGCCACACACGAGCAACGCACGTATCTGCGTACCGGTACAAGCTGCGTCGCGGCCTTGAGCGAGGACAACACGGAGTAATTTACTGTACACCTCACCTACGCAGTACTTGTGCTGTACATGTACGTAACGGTGCAGTAGGTGGGATGCGGAGTACCTCTCCCGTACCGTACTCCGCACTCTGAGCATGCACACCCAACGCAGCCCGTTGGCAGCTACGGGGTCCGATGAGCGGCGATGGGCACCGACCTTTCTCGGCTAGGGGCCTGGGATATGCTCTCCGTCTGCACCAATCACCGATGACAAGGGAGGCGATTCGTACTTGTACTCTCCCCTGATCCTTGTCTCTCCCCTGATATTACTTGCCTCTGCTGCTTTCGACGAGGCAGCTCCGTCGCGATGTTGCTTGGCTTAGTCAGCAATCCCAGAGAAGTGGTGGAGGGGTAATAATGTGCGACGGTAGGACAAAGCACTGGTACCTAATGCGTATGAATTCATTTATCAATATTCCTAGTATTAAAAATATTAATTAGTGCCCGACTCGTTCTGGCAGCCACGTGTTGTGCCGTGCCGAGCCATGGTGCGACATGAAAAATGGCCGAACAGCGAGCTCCTACGTTTGTGGGCTGCCAAATCAAGCAACAAGATCAACGCCCTCGGTGTGACAGACGGTGCGCACGACACATGCAGTCGCGATACACAACCGTTAGGTGCCGACGGGCGGGGAGCAGCCGAAGCCACCTCGGCCGGCACCGAAGTCGAGGGATGCACATGGTGTCACCCCGTCGAGCTCGAGGCTCCTCGTCAACGACCACTCCAAGCACGAGTGCCTCGCAGGCAGACCACGCGTCGTGCATAATGGCCGACTACGCACACGCAAGCAATGACACGAGCACGCATGCTACGCCGAGCAGCCATGTACATGCATTCATTGCGAGGTCGGTGACTGAGCGCTCGTCTCAGGTGCACGGAGTGGTGGGTTATATATACACGAGCACGTACAGCGGGCATCCCATCCATCCTCGGGGTATCAATTCTACAGCGACTGCTTGGCCATCTCCTCGGCCGGCTCCCCGTCCTTGTCGGCACCCCGTCTTAGGTGAAAGAGCCTCTGCAGCCAGGTCCGAATCTTCGGTCGGCACGCGTGCGTCTTCTCGTCGGGTTCCTGCTCCTGCTCCTGCCTCGACAGCATCCTCGGCGACAGGGAGGACAGGCGCTTCTGGCCGGCGGCATGCTCGGCCCGTCCGAGGCGCTGCTTCATAAAGGCCCTCCCCGTGGACATGGTCCTCGCGGGCACGGCGGAGCGTTGGTGAGGCTGACCATGGTGCGCGGCCGGCTGCTCGACGAGGCCGTCGGCCGACGGCGGCGAGGGGCTGCCCCGGGGAGAGCCATCGGGCGGAAAGGTCTGGCGGCGGGTCGCGGCCGAGCCGACGCTGACGGCGCGGCAGTGAGGCACGGCGCGGGAAAACTTGGGGTTCGCCGACGCCGGCCATCCCTGCCTCTGCAGGCCAATCCAGGTGGCGGTGGCGAGCATGAGCCTCTTGTGGGCGGCCGTCACGGCCACGGTGGTGCGCTCGTCCCGCGGGCCGGCCGACGGCGAGCCGGGTTCCCGCTGGGCGGCGTCGGTGCCAAAGGGGCGCGAGGGCGGGTAGCGGCCGCTGGCGGTGGACAGCGTCGTGTAGGTGTCGTATATCTCGGCCATGTCCGGCGTGAGGCAGCCGAGGATGGGGTGCCTCCTCGTCGAGGGATCGATGATGCTAAAGGTCCACCTGCGCTCGTCGGCCAGCGGAGGGGGCGGCGTGCCGGGGAGCATGGGCCCCAGGGACGAGGAGCTGTTCCGCGTGGCGGCAGACGATCGACGGACCCAGCGGGCCGTCGTCGTGCTCCCGTCGTCCTCGACGTGGGTGAATTCGTAGGAGCCGCCGGCTACGAGGTCGGCCGTCCAGGTCGAGCCGTCCTCGAGCACGATCTCGGCGCAGGCGTCGGCCTGGGGCGTCGGGCTGATGACGGCCAAGACGTCGCGGCCGTCGGCGTCGCGGTTCGGGCTCGGCGACGCGAAGGAGGAACCGGCGCTCGGGGGGCCGTAGTCGTCGCTGCGGACGACGAGGACGTCGTCGGTGCCGAGCTCGGCTTTGCTTCGGAACATGCGGGGGAACCGCTTGGCGAGCATGGGGATGATGAGCGTGCCGGCCACGAGGCTCGAGGGGACCACGTCGAAGGCGGGTATGGCACGCCGGTCGCCCACCTCCTGGAGCTGCAGCAGCAGGCGCGGCCGCAGCTGGATAAGCATCCGCTGCTTCGTGCGCAGCTGGGGCGCCGGGTGGGCAAAGGCGAAGCGCGTCGACCGTCGGGGGGCACGCTTTCGCCTCGCGCGCTGGAGCGAGCCGTCGGTGCCGTCGCTCAGCTGGGAGCCGGCGAGGGAATCCTCGTCCTCGCTGGCGACGGGGGTCCGCACGTGATCCATGTGCGGCTCGCGGAACCGGACGGCGAGATCCTTTCTCGTCCACGTGCCGGAGACGGTGTTGTTGCGGGAGAGGGACGAGGGACGCGGGCCGTCGTCGAGGGATCGCCTCCTTTGTTGTCGGCTCGAGTCCTCGGTCGAGTCCTCGGTCGAGGAATCCGTGCGGGCCTCGGCGTCGGCATGGGCGTCGGAGGCGGCGAGAGGACGCAGGGCCGTCCGCAGGAGAGGGTATCTCTTGGGCGGGTGCGGGCGGAAAGAGTCTGTTCGTTGGGAGGGGTCTGGTCGTTGGGAGGAGTAGCGGTGGCCGTGAAGGCCGGCGCCGGCGTGCAGGAACATGTCGACCATGTCGGTCAGTTACGAGGGCAGTCTACCGGCGGGTGGGGGATGAGCAGTCGCATCGGCGGAAGGTGCAGAGCGAAGCATCCCATCCGGGCCGTGACGGTGCAAGGTCGAGTCGAGCGCAGCGTCGGCAGGATCGGGTCAAGCGAGGCGACGCTGGCGGCGAGCAAGCAAGCCTGAGGCAATGGGGATGGTCGGGCAGATGCGTCGACGGATGTGCGAGTCCGAGCAGGCAAAACGCACGCCGACTGCCGCTGCGTGTTGGTCGGGTCGGGATGGAGCCGGTGGATGGCTCGTTGATGAGATGACGGATGCTGCAACGGCGGGCGAGGGGAGGAAGCGAGCTCGACGCGAACAGATGCGAAGGCGATCCGAGAGGCAATCCGAGAGGCAATCCGAGAGGCAATCCGAGAGGCAAGGGGAAAGACGACACTCGCTGGCTCGGCCTTGGCTGACGTCCGACGAGCAGGGGTGTGACGGCAATTGCTGCCTCGCTGCCAGTGCTGCGGTACAGGCGGCGGACGGTAATTACAGCACAGGTAGCGACTCCGTGCGTGCTGTATTGCTGCGTCTTCGCGTCCGCGCAGCGGGGTGTGCCTGCTGCGAAGAAGGACGACGACGGGCGGATCGGATGGCCGGGAACCTCAGGCGCCGCAAAGCTCCCCAGGTGCGCTCCTTCGACAAGGTCCGGTCGGTAGGGATCGGGTCTGGCACGGTTTTTTTATGATTGTGTAATCAGTCGATCAGCCGACGGAATTGTCAAGGTCCGCGGTGTCAACACCCTCTCGATGGCTGCCGAAGTTACCGGGCGGGCACGCGAAGAGGGAATGGCGTCGCTATTGAACGCCACGGACGTTTCGTCACCGGTCGGCCGTTGTCGACGGTATCCGCTATAAGCCGTGCCGCTGATGGAGTACGTTTCAATCAAAGGTATGTTGCCAAGTCGGCCACGGGGACGACCAACGGCCCAAGGTGGAGGGGCGCGACGACGGGCAGGCCGGGCAGGCGTTGTGCAGCGTTGTGCAGCGATGTGCAGCGATGTGCCGTGCTGTTTTGTCGCGCACTCGCAGCGTCGTGTAGGGTGTCGAACGAGAATGCTCTCCGGTGAGGGTGACGGATTGCTTTAGTAGTAGGCCCAGATGATCCACAGGCGCGAGGCGAAGCAAGCGGGGGGGGGGGGACTGAGACTTTTTACAACACTGTGCTAACGTAGGGACTTGAAAACGCTTGCAAATGACGGTGAGTTCCCTCCCCGAGTACTTGTACAGCATCAAGTACAGGTACGAACGAGTTCGTGCGGCGACCGGCACGTCCTGGGCAGAATCGGTGCCAGCCTCTCTGCGGACTACGGAGAGCAGCTGTCCGCCGACGGCGCCTAGCAGCCACTTTGGTACGAGAAGGTGGTGTTCCATTTCCAAACTACTAACCTAGTAGTTTACACATCACCTCCACCGTACCTCGATCGAGGAGCCCACAAAGTACGGAGAGTGGCCACGGCGTGCCGGGGTGTCGCCTGTAGCTCTCGGCATCTGCTTAAGTCCCCTGGGCGGGGCCTGCGAGGTGGGTGGAAGCGCTAAAGCGTCCGGCCCAGCCAGCCTCCGGGAGAGCCGCGATCGATGGGTGGGTTGGAAGGAATATAGCTGCCTCGGCGAGTAATGCAGTCTGTGCTCCGTACATACAGTACAAGTACAGTACACCTTCTTGCACTCCGTACATGAAGCAGACCTACTCACTGTACGGCGCAAGTACATGAACAGGTGTTACTGCACTCGCGCACATGGGTAAGTGGACTAGCTACTAACCGCTACTAACCTTGTACCTAAGCAGGTACACATAAGGGAGTGCAGTGAGCGTTCGAGCACGGAGTCAAGTACCGGTACCTCCGCAGACGCACGCAGCACTTGATACACCAAGTACCGTTACTTGCTTATACGTTGTGCTCACTCACAGGTACCGTACCCAAGATTTCGTACTGGAACGGAGTAATACCCGCACACTATTACTAGTACTTTCAAGCACCACATCGGCCCTCCCCAGTCGTGTGTTTTTTCGTCATGCGAACGCGGTATCGCCGTGCAAGCACCTACTTACAGTAATTAAATACTGTACATACACGCACTTGCAGTTCAAGTACAACTACGGTGCCGTGCAAGTATAGCACAAGTACTTGCAGACGGCGGTCGCGATGCGCTACAACATGAACATCGGCATCCCCATGAGCTTGAGCCCGTTTGCGGCGAAATCTCATGGCAGTGCTGGGACCGTGTCATCCGTTCGTTCCGACTACGATTTCGCGTGCACACGTACCGGGACGAGATGGAGCGCGAATGGGGAGCGAGTACGAGGGCTCGAGCTCGTGCGCCGCTGATGTGATGCATGAATGCTTCATCCGCGCTTGCTCGCCGTTGGATGGGGGGCCACTCCCGGCCCATCATGCATCGCCGCACGCTTGACAATGGAAAAAATTCACGTCAATTTCACGTCAATTTCCCGCTCTGGCCTGCCTGAACCCGACCTTTGGGTCTGGCTACAGCGGTGTGGCAAGACCAAGTGCCGTGGCGTTCTCCCATGTTTGCCGTTGATGCATGTGATGGAGACGTTCTCAATCTCGGGCGTTGCCTTCCACACCTTGCACACCTGGTGCGATGCAACCTCGTCATTCCACACCAGCCATGACGTCGGCTCGTCGACCGTCCCTCGCTGCCCCTGCCAGCACTGTATTCCACAGCCATGGATAGCAACATTCTTGACTGACGTACTTGCGTTCGCTGTGCGGAGTACAGTGAACCGATTTCATCATGTCTGCAACTATTTTCCATCTCCCATGACGTCCGCTCTCGCTCTCCCCTTCTATCAAATAAATCATGCTCATCATGGTGCCTCCACTTTGGTCGCGACTCGGGCCTACTCGGCTCTTTGTTTTATTTTTTATTTTTTTCCCGGATCGGTAAAGGGATGAGAACTCGCTTTTGTGCAGCAACTTGGTGCAGCAACCTGTTCGCAACGCGTAAAATCGCCGCCACGCGAGGTGGACGGCGCATGCTAGGCAGTATAGAAGTACCCACAAAGCACCCCGGACCAACAATGCCTATTGGACCGTCCCCACCATCTTGGCTGCCGGTTCTGCTGCAAACGATGCAAAGCAAATCCCTGCTGTATGCGTGCGTACATATACATGTTGGCGAGCACGGCGATGATGAATTTTCCAGCACAGAGTCCGAATTGCGCCCGCGACCAGGCGACCCAGTGGGAACAGGTGCTGGCTCCATTGCACGAGAACATGGAGTCAAAGCTACTTGTGCTACGGAGTACGCTTCAAGTAGTATTCTCTATATCCGTGTGGAGGTATACTACCTATACTATACAGTACTCCATACATATACATCCGAGTACATTCTTGCAGGTATTACATAGGTATATATATAACCTACGGAGTACGGAGTAGTACCTAGGTAATTAGTACGGAGCACAGTATAATACTTGTGCAGTGGAACTCAGGCACAATGTACTCCGTACATGTAACAACGTAAATTGTTGTACGCAGTAAGTACTTACTCCGTACCGAGTATAATTAATACCGGTACTCCGTAGTACTAGGTGCCGAATGAGTATTAACACGTCCTGCACAAGAAAGGTAGTGCACTTGTAAGTCCCGGAATTCTGCGTCTACACGAGTGCGTGAGAGATGAGGTGCACCATCCAGTTTTGGTACATGTGCGCAAGTGCTTGTAGCCGCGATCCATCAATTGTCTGCAAGCAGGACGTACTGTGCACGTACGAGTAAGTCGAAAGTGACGCGAGTAAGGTGCGGATGAACGACCCTAGTTCAAGTACGGCGTAGAGTGCTGTCCCATCCTTTCCGCGTCGGGCATTGCCAAAACTCCGCTCCGATCATCAAGCTTCGTGCCCGAGTTCTCCGCAGCTTACAGGCATCAGATTTTTTTCTTTCCGCGCAACACAAGTCCGTCGAGCCCGGTCCGCCATGGACCCAACCCCATCGCCGACTTCGAAACAGCTCCCGCGGAGTTCGGCTGCCACGGACGCTAGGATGCCGAGTGCTACCTGCTGACCGTCCGTCTCGCACCTGCTGAAAATGCCGATGCCGATGACTCAGCTGGCACATGAACCCACTTGGGCTTGCACACGAGGAAGCGCGTGTAATTCGATGCCCGCCGTAGGCTTCAACCCTTCGCCATATGCCCGTGCTGTTTGGTAATACGAAGCAGCTAATGCTCTGGGAACTGTTTGTCGCGCGTTCTGCCCTTTCGCGCACGAGGCCCTCGTCCCAAACTGCGCACGGCTGACAAAGGCAGCTGCGATGAATGTGCCAAGTACGGAGTACGGTTGCGCCAACAGCCCCCGAGTATGCTCGCGGCACGCCCTGCCGCCGCCCGAGAGAAGTGGCAGAGCCATTTTCCTGGTATTTACAAGGTGCATGTGCATCAACTTGTACTCCGTACTTGCAATAGCTATCCCGTCATTCTGTTTCCGTCCTCTCCAAACAGCACCTGGAGGCACGTCATTGCGTCATTACTTGCATGTTACTGTTACATTCGGGTGCTGTCGGAATAGCGGCAGGCTGATATACCCCACTGACTGCAAGTACGGAGTACATGGACTCGAGAGAGTACGGAGTACAACTACCATGTAAGTACGGAGTACAACTACTGCAAGTACTGCACTTACTTGGAATACCCGGTACTGCACGTCAATCTATCCCATGGGTACTCCGTAATTACGTACTCCGTACTTGGATTTGCATCTTCGACGAGGCGGCGAAAGGACCAGAGCGTGCAGGTGATCCGAGCGGATGAGAATCGCTTCGTTCATTCGCATACTTGCGCACATAGGGCCTACCGTGTACGTGTGATTGCCCGGGCAACATCCTATACTCCGCATGGCAGTGTTGGCTAGCATACGGAGTATACGGCATGCCATCGCCCTCATACATTTCATACCATTCTGGTATCTCAAAGGTACAATACTGTACTTTTAGGGAGCGAGAACGGGAGACACCACGAATGCAGCACCGCGACGAAGCGATAGGTACTGCATTCAATCTTCGGATATCCGTACTCTTCTTGCGCGATATCAACCAAGATTGCAGTTGGTCACTATTCTCACGATTGTATGCGTGCTCCTTCCACTGGTCAATTATAGTCGGTATTTACAAGTACACGTCCCTACAGTACTTGCTCGGTAATACCTTGCGACGTCGCCTGAGGCACTGGCCCAGATGTCTTCAGCCTTCTCCACAAAATTTTATCCACCTCCCACTCGCTCCATGGCACCTCCTCGTGAGCTTCAACGACGTCCCTGGAACCACCGTCCTCAAGCTTCGGTTGTTGCTTCCCCTCGCGCCCGCCGCCGTCGCTTAGAATCTACCAACACGCAGAGCCGGTCATTCACTGTCATGGCACGATAGGGGCCACTCCCTCGTCCTTCCGCCCACAACCATGCGTCGTCTCCCCTTCAATCCCGCCCGCAATATCCGACATCGTCACGCCGCCCTCGCCCTCTACCGTGCCCTCGTCCGCTCCGGCAATAAGATCCCGCTGCCGCGAGATGTCCTCACGCAGTCACCTCGGCCCATCGCCGACCTTCTGCGGAAACGCTTCCGCGGAAACGGTGCCTACACGAGCCTGCGGCTTGTCTACGCCTCCATGGCGGCCGGGTACAACGCGCTCACGCTCCTGGCCAAGGCCCGGGTCGTGGGCTCCGCCGAGAACGTGCAGATCACGAACCACCTGAGGGCCGGCATCGAACGGTCAGCCGCCGACCGTGCCGCGCGCCCACCGAGCCGG
Organism: Drechmeria coniospora; assembly: GCF_001625195.1. NCBI lineage: Eukaryota > Fungi > Ascomycota > Sordariomycetes > Hypocreales > Ophiocordycipitaceae > Drechmeria > Drechmeria coniospora. The sequence continues at coordinate 8,343,157 of NC_054389.1, read as the reverse complement.
CCGCGCCCCGTCCCCTCGCACCACGAGCCGCTGCTGGTGAACACGGCGCTGGCGGGCGCGCCGCCCAAGTATGCCTCCTCGTACCTACCGCGCCCGGCCTCCGCCCTCGGTGGCCGCCCCCGGAAGGTGCCCAATCTGTGCACTACCTCCTTTGGCCAGCCCTTTGTTCGCATACGCAAACCCCAACCCCGCATGCTGTCCAAGGCCGTCGGCCTCAAGAACCTGCAGTGGCAATACAAGGTCGGCAAGATCGGCCAGATCGACGAAGAGCTGACTCCCGACGCCTTGCTGGAGGATGAGTGGGACAGGATTATCGCCGAGCAGATGAAGCGCGAGAAGGGCTCCGTCGAGGAAGCGTCGAGGGTCGACCTTGGACCGACGGCCACCTTTTGCTGGGGCGTGCAGCTCTCGAGACTGTGGTGGGAGTGCAAGACGGAGGAGATGTGGCAAGACTGGGTGGCTAGGGGCGAGGCTCTCCACGACCTCGTTGAGCAAGAGAGGCTCCTCGCGCAGGAGGAGAGCGGCGTCGCCGGCCCGCCTGGTGCTCCCGCCGACGCGGGGGAGAATGTTCGGCCGACGCCGAGCGGATCAAGGCATGCACCGCGACCCAACGTCGAGGAGCAGGCGCGTTCTGCCTTGCCCCTTGCCAACGTTCTCCTCCGCAGCCAGAAGCAAAATAACGGAGAGCATGCGGTGGAGAAATCCGACGACCCCTTTATTCTGCCATCGTGGGCTGCCCTGGTGGCTGACCAGCGTGGTCGGATGATGAGCTGGGTCAGAAAATCCACGTTCACTGGCCCGAGGCCAAGCACATGAAATCGTTCACACCTCTCTCGAGTGGCGGATGCAAACCCGAGCACGACGGGTCCCCTTCGACCTCGGACCGGTACGCTGGGTGAATTTTATTTGATGCGTGATGATGGCTGGTGGCTGAAGGCTGGTGTTTTTTCATCTTGCCTCAGCCCTGCATCCCGATTCTTGGTACTACTACGGAGTATGGACGACGCAAATCGATGTGAGACAGCCAGGGCGGTACTTGCGCGGCGAGCTTCGAGGCAGCGCGTTCCATCCGCCCTTGTTCGTCCAAGACACCCACCCTGCAACCTGCGACCGCGCTTCCGGTCCGGCAAGAGAGACGAGACAGGGGCATTCCACCGCGGCGGTCCAGACTTTCCTCTAGGACTGGGAGCCCGTCAGGTCGTCGTTCAGATGACTGAAGCTCGATGATCGGACATTCTGAGCGACAACAGCGGCACGGGCATCGAAACGAACCCCTCATAGCCGCTAGGTCCGGCCCGCATTCGTCATCTCACCCCAGCATCACGGGTCCGCGACCCTCACGGCTCCGCCAGCATTCTTGCGTCCGGCACTCCTCGATGCCGATCGGTCCCCATTCGTCTTCCATCGCGAACGACTACCGAACTATACTGTCATCGTGGCGTCGGAATCACTTCAGCTGACTAGCGGAGCCTTTCACCGCAAACTATGAGCACCAACCACCCAGTTGCTACGTCGTGCTGTCCAATACGCGCAGCATCAGCTTGACCAACACGCATTGCATATCATCAAGACTCACGATACAGCAACGCAAATTTGCATGTCCTGGACTCCTTTGCGGCCAGATTTTTCAAACGTTCGTCAAGAACAAAGGCCGATGCCGAACGTTCCTGTTCCATTTCGCCGCCAGGCCACAAACGTCGTGATGTGCAAGGCGGATGCCTATCATTGCCGATCGAGTTGGCCTCGGTTCGAGTCAAAGCGCTGCGACTAATGAACCATACCCTTTGCTCGTGGCGCCGACCGCGTCAGCAAAATAGCTGAGACTTTCTCTATCTACTGCGATGCGACGGCCTGGCTTGTTGCTAAGGCATGCTGCACCGCACTACAGTCCTAGCTAGCAGCATCCATCACGTGTCGTCGTGATGCGATTCATGACTGTTCACCCGTCCTACTTATCCACCGAGCCATGTATGTGCTCTGCACGTACGGTATTTAAACTCCATCCTGCCCCCCTGGACGCCGCGCCGACCGCCACCATCAACCTCACAGTGAGATCAAGTCGTAATATCCCAAACGTCAATCTTCCAGTTCACCACCGACACAACCACCATCATGCAGTTCAAGTTTCTCGCCGTTGCATCCATCGCACTCTCGACCGCCGGACCGGTGGCCGCTTTACCCGCCGGCGTAACCGTCAATGCCAACGCCATCGTGAAGACGGCCGTTGACCTCTCCAGCCTCACCACCAAGACTGTCGACCTGCTCAAGACGGCCAATACAGGCAACATCCTCTCCGTCCTGCCGGTACGATCCAGCTTCCCCTGGTTCCTATTTCTTCTTCTTCCCCTATCTTGCTTTCCTTCTCCCACCGCCCCCTGCTCCTCCGTATGAATCGTGCCATGAAGGCTGATCATCATCTCGCCGCGTCACAGAAAGTCACGGCCAACATCAAGTCCATCACAAAGACTGCCCAGGACAGCGTCAAGGCCATCCAGAGCTCCGCGGACCCCAAGTTTGCGGCAAACGTGCAGTATGACATCTGCAAGACATACAACTCTGTACGTCCGAGTCCCACCAACCCTCGCATCGGGGCTGAGGGAAACCAATGCATGCGTTACTAACTCGCGATTAGTTGATCAAAGTGGAGAAGAGCCTCGCGCAGAGCCTCATTGACCAGAAATCCCTCGTGACCCCGATCCTGGCTTTGCCCCTGAATCTCGCTCTCGCTCCCATCAAGGGCGCCCTCTCCGATCTCACCAAGACCGTCGGCGGGCTCGTGCCTGTGTGCAACGTTGACCTGAAGACCAACCAGAAGACGCTCGACGACCTTTTGGCCAAGGTTAACTCGCTGTACAATATCCTGAAGCTTATCGGCTTCTAAATCCTGACGGCGTCGGACAGCCACCGCGGCATCAGTCGAGTGAAAGTGAGGTGTTGGACGAATTTCATTTCCTGTCCTTGTGGTGAGGCTTGCCGTGGGCTGGCCCAAGTGCTTGATCAGCCGGAACTGGACCTGAACAGTCTTGACATGCTGGGGCGAATAGTTTAGCAATCACGGCCGTGCTACTATTAGGCTCCCAAGACGAATAAAAAAACATACTCGTATATACCTCGTCAGGTATCAGTTGGATGTTATATTCCTGTCAACGACGCAACACGTTGTAAATTGTGGTGACGATCCCCGCCGAGGCGTCACTGTGCCGATACAAACGGTGCCTCGGCCAAACATCAGTATCGCACATGATCACTCATCATGTCCGTCGGGTTGCGGCCAAGGAGTGCTTCCTGTTCTCCGTTGCATAGTCTCGAGAGTGATGCACCGCGCCAAACTTCAGGAGCGTTGTGCCGCCCGGCGGGGCTTGTCCACCTTGACCACATCCGCCCAGCTCTTCATTGGCTGCAGCGACGGCGGACCAGGCCTCGCCGTTGAGTTGGCATCGACAGCGTCCAATATGATATCGGAATCAAGCATCCGCGGCGAGTGCACGAACGTATCCGCCAGAGTTTGGCCGGGGCTTCTCACCGGAGATGGGCTCGCCACCCGTTCTTGCGATGCCACAAGCGGCCGTCTGTTTTGCGGCGACGTTGGTCTGGCGGGGAGTCTGCTCCACCGCTGATCGGCTTCCGATTCAGCAGACTTGGGCGTGCGTCGCAGTTGTGGGCTGTCGATGGCCGGAGTCGGCGCCGTCTCGGTGCTGCGACGAGAGAAGACGGAGGATGACATGCTGCTGTCCGTCATGCTCAGGTCGTCGCGAAGCTTGGGCGTTTCGCTTCGAATAGGCGTGACGGGCAGGGGCAGCTTCGACCTCGAGCCACGGTGGCAAAGCTGGCTGATGCTGACGACGCTCGACGTTCGACGAGCAGGGTAATTTCCCGCTTGCGGACCGGCCGGGCTTCTTTGGGGAGTTTCTATGGAAATGATGCGAGTCGCAGCGACCGGCAGCTTGCCTGTCGGCATCTGTGGCGTTGATTTAGAACTCGAACCTGGCGGCACTTCCGGTCGCTCGGGGCCAGGCTTCATCGGCGTAGTGTGAGCGGGGACGAGACCAAGACCGGCGGACGGCGTGGCGGCTGCGGCACCGTTTCGCTTCGCGCCCGGCAAGACGGCTCGCGGGGCGTGTTGACGGCCGTTCTCGTGGCTGGCGTTCTTCCTGCGAGTCGCTTTCTCCGTCTCCAATCTCTGACACCTCTCCTCGGCTTCCTTCAACAGGGCTTGCAACCTGTCCATGTCCTGCTCGTGGGCCCTGCGGGCGTTCTCGACGCGAGCCTCGTACGTCTCGTCCTTTCCCTCCAGCTCCTTGATCCTCTTCCGCAGCATTTCGTTCTCGGCCCGCAACAGGGACTGGGCCGCCAGCTTCCTGTCCCACCTGTGTTCGACCCAGGAGACGGGTCGTTTGCAGCACGGGCCGTGGTATATCTGGTGGATGCCGCCGAGCATGGACAACTTTTCGCCCACCTTGACGGCCGGGAGTCGGCTTCTGGGGTTCGTGGCGACGAGGTGCGAGATGAGGTTGACGACGGGTCGAGGCCGCACTGTCTCCTGCCCTTCGTGGGTGAACATGAAAGGCGGCGTGGCGGTGGCGAGCGTCGCGAGCTTCTCCAGGTGCCCCCTGATCTTGTCCTCTCGCGCCCCGAGTTGTTCCTCTCGAGACTTTCTGGACGTGTAGGCGAGGACGTCGTCAAAGTCGGCTAGCCTCGCATTGTAGAGAACGGTGGCGATGTTGAGGTAGACGAGCCCCAGAGAGTACATGTCCGAGAGCTGCATGCTCGATCCATGGTCGCCGTACAGCTCGGGCGCACGCCATCTCTCGGTTCCGGGGAGTCCATCGGTCGTGGTCTGGTCCTGGCCGCTGACGTCCCTCGAGATGCCAAAGTCGGCGAGGTAGACGCGGCCTGGTTTGAGGAGGATGTTGGAGGGCTTGATGTCGAGGTGGCGCACATCGTTGGCGTGGCAGTGGGCCATGGCGCAGGCAGCGCACCCCATGACGGTTCGCAGGAAGTCAAAGGGACATGTCTCGTCGGATTGGAAGTGCTGGCTCGTCGACGGCGGTTCGATGGCGCTCAGGTCGCTCAGGTCCAAGGCCTTGAGGCGACCGACGATGTCGTCCCGGTCGCCTTCGCCGAGCCTCAGGTACTCGATGTCCTCGAGCAAGGTGGTCAAGTTGCAAACGGCGGCGGGCCAGATGAGCAGGCAGAGCTCGTACGGCTGGGGCGCGTAGGTGGCGACCACCTTGACGACGTGGCGGTGGTTCAGCTTGCGCATGGTCAGGCCCTCCTGGCGCAGGTCCTCGATGGTGAATCCGCGCCTCCTCTTGATCCGTTTGCGGGCGAGAAATATCTTGTCGTGGAAGACCTTTTCGACGCGGCCGAAGGCGCCGTAGCCGAGGTCCTCGATCTTGGCGAGCCGGGCATCGAACCGTTTCGCGTCTGGGCCACTAAAAAGCGGCTTATCGCTGCCATGGCAATCAGCAGAGTCGACGAGCTCATCGGACGCACGTTACACCCACATCCCGGGCCAATGCTCATCGCCATCCCAGGATTCGATTGCTCGGCGTTCCATCTGCTCCAGCTGGCACTCCCAGGACCGGCCAGGGTCGGTGCCAGGAAGGCCGTAACCGACCGTCGTCCAGCCACGATTTCGATCGGCCATTCTGGAAGTTCTAGGAGTCAATCTTCGTTGGAGATGCTATCGCCAAAATCAAAAGGGGCGACATGGATGAGAATCAGGCGATGCTCCTTGAAGCAGGAACGAGGCAGAATGTAGAAATATTACGAGGCGCAGCGGTGAGGCTTGGTAGTCCCCCTTTTAGGAAAGGCGTTCCTTCCCCGCGATATGCCATCAACGGGCCGAGAGCTTGCTAGATTGCCCTACACAAACTACTGCCTAAATAGGAAACGCTCGACGATCATTTAATGTGGTGCTTAATGGGGTGCTTAATGAGAATTGCACGAGATAGATCGATGCAGCACAAAGCATCGAACGCACCTTGCAATCGAAAGCATATTCGCAGGTGATGTGTGACGCCAATATTCGTACGACGCACGACACAAGAGGCAAGAAGCAAGAGGAAAATCGAAGGTTCAGCGGCGCTGGACTGCTGCTGTCTGTTGTCGGTTTGGTGGTTGAATGCCACCGCTAAAGTCTCGGACAAGGAGCAAGGCTGCGATGCTCGTTTTGTGGGAGACGAGTGGTTGACCTTGCCGTTGAGTCTTCTCGCAATTCCCAGTATCAGAGCCGACCCATACAGCTGATTTTCACATAGTTGGTGAAGCCAAGCGGATGTATTGAGCTGCGTTGAACGCATTCAGCTCGGTATCGAACGCTCCGCTGCACTGCATGTAGCGGGTGCGGCAACGCAACGGACACAACAACGAGACGCCACGCTGCTTTCCCTCCTTGATTCTTCCTCCCTACGCGACAACCTCCGGTCGGGTCGTATGGCTCTATTCTTCGTCGTGAGCCACATAAGACGAGCGCATGCATGCACGGATGTCTGTCGAGTGCCCGACTCGTTTGTTGAAGCCTGGTGCCCAGGAGGAAGGAGTCGAATAAGTCTAGACATTCGAGGAATCAGATGGTGGGCTGAGACTTTTTCATATCTTCTCTTTCCCAAAACGCAAAGGAGCACCTCCTCGCAAAAGGCCGCATGGAGTCGACAAATATATGTGCGCGGTACTGCATAAGCAACGACGTATATGCCAGCAAGATTCCAAACGTCTAGTCCACAAATCATGACTCCATGACTTTCCTGCACCAGCCGTTGCTTCTATACGGCTGCCACGACAGGCTAGCACCCGGGATCCATCACATCGACGAGTCTGTCCCTTTCAGCAATTTCCAGGCAGTCTGGTCGACCAGGTTCCACGGATGGAATTATGGACTCTCGGTACATTGTGGCCAGTTGGCGTTCAAGCTTTTACACTGTGAGAATCGGGGGCTCCAAGGGATTCTCCCTCCGGGTTCCACTTCTACCGGAGTAACATTTCACGAATGTATCCCGTATGAACGGCGAAGTCTGGGCTATTTTCTAGCTTTCAGTGAAGATGCCCTAGCGGTTGAATAGGATAGTTGACGGAAGGAAAGGTGCGTTGCGTATGCATGTATCCATGTGCACTTATCCCAGTCACTTGCACCAAAAAAACATGTACTCGCTGTGGGAGTATCTGCATTCATCCACCTACTTGTTCACTCATTCACTACGCCATCGGTGACGTCCGCATAACTTGGCAACAACATAACTGTCTTCCCTATTCACAGACTGGCTGGTGGTACGAGGTCATGACGGCCATATTTACACCCCCGACCCGCGCCTCACGAGGACAACCATCTCGTCGACACGGAGACAGTGAGAACCATCTGGATGCCGGGCACATCACCCCTTACCCCCTAGGCCATCGAACTGACCAAGAGCCGCCCCTGCTACCGGTTGACGGGGACAAAATCAAGTATTCTCTGCAAGCTGACGAAAACGCATCATTTCTAATTACAGCATCCAGAAATACTATTCAGATGGGGAAGGGTTCTGAAAATACCAGGCCAGCTCCATTTATTCATGTCATGTTCCCCAAATCAGTTGGCCGGCCTGATGTAGCAGAAGACGATGAGGCCAATGAGGCTGACCTGGGACAAAAGCGTGGAAGGGGTCGACCGCGGCTACACGGCCCGGACGAGGCAGTTGCTGACGTGAGTCTGCCAGCTAATTATGCTCCATTATTTGAAATGCGTCATTCCCTGACTGCTGCAGCGCCGACGGACACAAATTCGTCTCGCCCAGCGAGCGTACCGTCAACGTCAGGAGACAGCCATGACGACTCTTGAAAACGAAGCCAAGAAACTGGAGAAATCAATGGCAAGCATGAGTCAAGAATTTCAAGCCATCCATCAACTTATGCTGAACGACCATGTGCTTGATGCCGCACCCCATATAGCATATCGTCTGGACTCCCTTGCTGCCAAGTTCCTGTTAGCTACGGCAGGCAATGACAGCGACCATGGCAACAATGCAGTCCAACCATCCGATGCCGAGGAGCAGCCTTTTGACTTGGAAATGAAAGCCATGTACAGCAACTCTGGAGAAAAGTGCCGATCTCACAAAGACACCAAACAGGCTTTTCAGGGAAGCAGCATCGGCGTGCCATGGTCATTATCACCATCCATGGTACCGCCGTTCCCCTACGAAGCTGCCACCCAGCCGACTGTTGACAACGCCAGCTTTCCTTGCTACTACTCCATGCAGCAAAGTTCGCAGGTGATCGATCATTATACCGCTCTTCCCATTCCCTATTCGCATGCAGCACAGGAAAGCACGTTCATCCAGGGTTATAAACGCGCTACGTACGAAGATGGCTTGCGGCTGATGTTGATGTCGAACCCTCCAACATATCGATATGCCACGGCATTCGGCTTCTCTCTTTTTTTCGAGTCGCGAGAGGCCATCATACAGCGGCTCAGACTCGGACCCCGGCAAGAAAGTGTCTGCGACCAGACGCTCCAACACCGGCTTCGGACGATTTTTCCTAGTTTCGGGGCCGACGTTTGTGATGCCGACGACATCGAGATCTACTTGGGCCGCATCGGTATCATCATTCCGTTTGGGGCCAGCTTCGTCAACGGCGAAATCTGCGTTGGCGAGCTTGATGGTTCCGTACCATTTATCGATGATGCGGCCGTCAGAGCCCCGCATGGTCCAAGTTCGCCGGGTAATACAGAATACCTGTCGGCCGACCAAGGATACAGGAACATCAACAATCAAGCCGCAGGTGTAGGGGAGGTCTGGTCCACTGGCCCGGGCTTGCCGGGTCATGTCCTATCGACAACAGGCAGCGTATGCTCGGTTTCGGGCACGCTACATTCTAACGGATCCGTCGCCGGTTTCACAGTCCCCCCTGTCCTTCATGGCCCGTGGACAAGCTGGAACAGTGTTAAGGTGTCGATCGATGTGAGCGTCCTGTTGTATGGTACGCAATCTCGGACGAATTGTGATGATCTGTGACAGGCGGCTGATACGATGCAGAATTAGTACAGCGGACTGCATGGTTGGGTCATATTCCTGTGGTTCGGCGTAAAGATGAATTCATGACCGACTTGTTAGGTTGGATGGGAAGGCGATATAGGCACAAACGAAAAGGCACGTTTCTACTGTAGACTCGAGAGGAGGCCATGGTTCAAGTCGTACCAGGGCCGAGGCCACCACCATTATTAATAGTCACGGCCCCGCTTTCGGCCACCAGCTTCGGGCCTCGCCACTCAAAGAACGTCTCCCCGAACGACTCCACAACGGCGCCGAGGCTCATCTCTCCATATCATGTATTGCATTCTCCTACATCTTGAAGCAAGGCTTGCATCGATCGTCGTCTATTTTCAATCCCTGCCAAGTAATACACCATGTCCCGCGTGCTGCTAAATCAACTGTGCTCCCCTCACATACACGCCCTGCCCATCGGCTCTTGGCCAGGGCTGTCAGGTCTTCATCACCATCCATCACCCTTTCCCAACCCCCCAACCCCCCAACCCCCCCTGTTCTATTGTAGTGTACAGAAAACGCCGGTACTATGCGAGATTATTCACCCCTGTCGGTGAGAAATCCGTGAGGCGTCCGTTTCAAACGCACTCCTCTCTCCCGCCCTGGTCCAGTGTTGATTGAAGTTCATATGTGAGTCTCCGACGCCGGCTTGGACGCTCGAGGTCTGGATTCTGGCCGCACAATGGCGAGCAATTTTTCAACACGGCAACGTGCCCGCACATGAGTGGAGAATAAAGTGTCAAGATCTTGTGAAGGGTGGCAGGCGATCCCGTCGGCGTCGCCAGGGGATACGCGGAAATCCCTTCTCTAGGCTGCGTCGTGGCCGCCCGTCCGTTTCTTCGATTCGAGTGATGTGCGGTGGGTATCTGGTGAAGCCTGGTCTACAGCACGGCCTGCTCGGCAGACTGTGGCATCTGGGGGACCTCGAGCTTGGTGCTGCCGGCGAGCATCTTGGAGAAGCCGATGCCGACGCCCTCGATGACGGCGAGCAGGACGGCGCAGCCGATGGCGCCGTTGCGGGCCGACTTGTAGCCGCCACGGATGGCGAGGGAGCCACCGGTGAAGAAGCCGGCGATGATGGCGTTGTACGGGTCTTCCTTCTGCCTTATGCCCTTTACGCTGCAGTCGAAGGCGCTAAAAAGACCGCCCCAGACACCAAAGTTGCCGCCGAGGACGGGGGCGCGCATCTTGATGGCCGTGATGGCACCGATGCGGCGCTCGCCATAGGGCGAGTTGCGGAAGCCCTTGATGCCGTGCCAGATGGTGCCACCGATGGCCTGGTGCTCATGTTAACGCAACGATGCAGAGGGCCGGGGGAGGGTTGGTGGGCAACGTACACCCATGCAAAAGGCACCACCAAAGTCGTTGAGGACGACCCAAGGGCAGGGGTCGCGTCCGTGATCCATCGCTGCTCCACGGGTCGTCGTCGACGGGGAAGGGGGAGGGGGAGGAGAAGGACGAGATGGTCCCTTGGAAGGCTGGCTGGCGAAGCGAACGGAGAGGCTGCGGTGGGGAGTCGCGGTCGGGTCGGCCTGTCTGTCGGATCGATTCGTAGGCCGGTGGCTTGATCGGTCGGTTGGTCGATCGGCGTCTCTCCCGGCGTTGTGTGGATTAGATGGATCGGTGGCCAAGCAGATATGTGCGGACGAACATGCAGTTCGAGCCAGTCGCTCAGCTTCAGCTTTTTTCCCTTGTCGCGATGGTGGAAACTTTCGCCGGGCTCCGCTCCATGTCTCTGCCAATCAGACAAGGCGGTGAAAGCAATGCCAAAGTCGCCGCACTGTCCCGCTTAGTCATGCTGGTATTTAGCCTTGTTTGCCAGGCACGGCTATTCCCCCATACAGCGTAATACTTGTAGGTACGTCTGTGATACTTACAGTACAAGTATACTACTTGTATCCGTACATACTACTTGTACTCCGTACTAATTACAGTACACTTACTTCTGGAGCACATACTTAAGTTTGTGCAATTGCAGTGCTTGTACAGTACTTTAAGTACTTACATATCTCCATACAGTAACAGTGCTCAGCGTACTCCGTACTCCATAATGCCACGATATTCCAGGGCACCTATGTATTATAAAGTATTACTGGCATTAATACCTGCAGGTGTACTTATGTATACTTAGTCTTCTGCTTCACTACAAGTACTCACTCTGTACAAATACAGATAGATATCTTTTCAACACCATCATTAGTTCGTGATGCTCATGCTCGCACCTTTAACATGACTCTCCGTCTCCTGTTGGACGAGACCTGTTAGACGAGAACTGTTCAAATTAATCTCCCACTTCTCCTGCCGTGTACCGCGAGAATCCACGTTCCAAGTTCGAATCACCACTGCACGCCCAGGGTCCCCCGGCTTCGCCGAACAACCTGCCAAAATCGGCTCGCCGAAGCTGGCGCAAGCACACATACATGTACACATGCACGGCATGTCTCTACCGTACAGCCGAATTCTCATGCACACATGCATGTATTCGAGTCAATAGCGTACGCTGTGTTGCCTACAAGCATATGATGCAGCCATAAGCATCATCGCCGTAATCGTAATCATAGTCATGAGTACGACTACAAGGAACTTGGGTCAAAAGGCGGCACAATATCCTAGCTGAGCAAGCTCAGCTGCCCATGACACCAACTGCAACACCGATGCACCCATCTTGAACACGGTTCATTTCACTATTCATACGTTCCTTGTTCCTTCGTACATGGAGTCGCCTTCCATCTTGATCCCGTACTCCCATTGATAGTTTGATACAATTTCATCGTTCGTCGTCCATCATCCCAGCATGCCTCTTCATGTCTTGCCCGCGCTCCTTGCCGACGCCCCCCGCGCCGTGGCCATGGAGAGTCGGGCCTACGGTCCAAGCCGGGTCAGCGCTGCCCTCTTCCCGGGCCCGCGCCCGCCATCCGGCGACGACGTCCGCGTGGCCAACCTACGCAACAGCCTCCGTGACGACGACGCATGCCGCTGGGCCAAGGTCATCGACACCGACCTCCACGTCGATGCCGACGCCGACGCCGACACGAGCATCATCGCCTTCTCCAAGTGGTACTTCTGGACCGCCGGTCGAGACGAGCTGCCGGCGCCATCGCCATGGGGTCCCGGCGCGAACGCCGACGCCTGTGAGCTCTACTTTGGCTCCATGCGTGGCGAGTGGACCAAGAGGATGGCCGGGAAGCCGCATGCCTGTTCGTTTAGCATCTCCCTCTCCCCTTTCACCCCTTTTCTGTTTCCCATCGTTTAACTGACGCCAAAATTTTGTCTCCAATGCCGCAGACTTGAAGCTTCTGCATACCGACCCAGAGCACCAGAGGCGAGGGGCTGCCTCCATGCTGCTCAGGTGGGGAGCTGCCGAGGCCGATCGCTTGGGCCTCCCGACCTATCTCGAGGCGTCCGAGGAGGGAGCGCCGCTGTATGAGAAACACGGCTTTCGTCCAGTCCACACCATCGTCACCGACTTGTCCCGGTGGAACGGTCCGTCGAATGCCAAAGTAGTCATTATGCTGCGACCTTTCTCCGACTCGGCGTCGTGAACGAAGATTCGAAGAGGGAACCGGCGAGCTTGTTGGGAAACCTTCCCAGGTCAGTTGTCCGGATGGCCAACCAACAGTGTCGCGTTGAAGGAGGCAGACAGCGATTGGTCCCCGCTCCAGCCGATTATAAAATAATTAAGAAAAGGATGAACATGAAAAGAAAAACAAGAACTCTGGGTCTCGGTGCTCATCTCTATTTTTCTACTGTCTCAATTCGTTGCTTCGCGATTTGGTGTGCGGCTCGTGCGCCGATCCATCCGCGTGCCCACCCACTATGGGTTTGAGTTCAGTAGAAGTGCGGCCCGGCAAAGTAGTAACCGCTCGTCGAAAGCTGCAGGTCCATCCCGGCCGTCCTCGATGTCGGAAGGGGGTCTGCTGCGGTCGTAAAGCTGATGTTTGGAGGTTGCGAGCCGACGATGCCGTGGCTGCTGCCCAACGGGTTCATGTGATCCATGTCGGAGACAGTGTAGTTGCCGAGGGGCATCTCACGCGGAATCTCGCCGTCGTACGATCCTCGTTTCGGACGCCGTTCGAGATAGTTGTCGGCCGCGTCCGACGTGTTCCTGCTTCGCTTCCTCGCCGCCATGCCGCTCGAGTCTTTGCGGAGCCGTACCTTGACGCCTTGGTCGCTGAAGGTACGCGTCAGGGGGGTCGAATCCGTCATGCCGGGGAACAGCTTCGTCGGATATACGGTGAAGACGTTGGTGATGAGCTCCGAAACGTAGAGGAAGCTCGGCGACGAGCTGCTCTGGTCTCGTTCGTACAGAGTGAAGCGTATCCGAAAGCGGCCCTCTCGTTTGACCGACAGGTCGCCGAAGACGAAGAAGCCGCCCTCGAGGTTGTCGGTATCCCGGAGCCGGTGCACCGACGAAGCGAGGGATCCGACGAGGTAGTTTGAAGGGACCTCCTGCTCCCTCGGCGATTCCCCATAGTTCTCCGGCACCAAGGACGAGGTCATGAACAGGTAGGGGCCTGGAGATGTGAGCAAGACGCCGGCTCACGCACGGATGCACGCGCGCGCGCGCGCAAACACGGGGTCAACCTACTATCGTAGAGACCGCTCCTGCCATCGTGTCTTGTATCCAGCAACTGCACGATAGGAGGTGGGTCGATCGGCTTCCGGTCTGGTTCCATCGTCAGTCATCGGATCGGGTACGGGCACGACGACGGGAAAAGGAGAGCGTTGCCGCCAGGGTTCGACCGTACCTTTCTCCTTTCCTATGGCCACTCGCGCGTGCATCGGCGCCTGCCGTAGCGTCAGCTGCCGTTGGGGGTCGCCGTACGTTCTAAACTGCTGCTGCGGCAGCGGCGTCGGCGGAGGAGGAGGAAGCGGTGACGGTGCGGGCGTGTCGTCGGCCGTCGAAGGCAGTTCGCCGCCGCCAAGGTACTGGAAGGTCGACATGTGGTGGCCCGGATGTAGGAATGGCATCTCGAGGAAGCTCCCGATATTCCCCGCCATGATGAAATTGGTCAAGTGTAGCAATCGTCTGGACGCAGGCCCGCGCCGGGAAATGGTCTCGTTCGTCGGCGACGGAGAACCGAGCCCATAGAGCGAATCTGACTAGTGAACGAGGAACCTTGGCTCGGCGTGCTGAATCTTGGTTCTCCGGGCAGATGGCCGACGATCGAATCAAGTGCACCTAGCTTCCCACAATGGCTCCGGCAAACGAAGCTCCAGGGAACCAAGGTTTTTCTACCGTCAGCTGGCCAGAGTCGAACGGCAAGCGAGATGGACGGCAAGGCTACGCAACCATGATGCGGGCCGGCGGCAAGATGGGTGCCCTGATGCTACCAAGCCGAGGACGACTCGAGTCGGCGATTGCTCCCCAGTGCCAGCGGGACAGCTCGATTGGCCAGGCCGCGGAGCGGTAGGCACCCTCTCCGTCTGACGTGGTGCCTGTCGCTCCCTTGGGAAGAGGGGAGGGGGCGGCCGGCCGAGACGGGTTGCCGGCGGGTGGTGCAGCGGGCTCGGTGCAGAGCTTGGTCGAGAGGCTCTCTGAAGCGACGGGGGCAAAGGATCCCGGGAAGCAAGGGGCTCGACTGCAGCCGGCGGATGTTTGATGTCACCCAAGAGTATGTATGGAAAGGCAGCTGGGAGGTTGGGAGGTGAGGCACGGACTGGATGCCAGGAGGTGCCAGCCGGATCGATTCCGCCGCCGCGGACGACGAATTGTGCAAGGTAGGAGTGAGTCTGGAAAGGAACTCTGCGCGCCGCGTCGGTGAGCTCGGGCACGTTGGACTGATGGATGCTCGTAGCTTCGTAGTATCGGCGGGCAAGGAAGGCAGAAAGGGGGATCAGATGTTCATCGTGATGGTTGACAAGAGCGGATTTCCCTCGGTGAAGCAGAGCCAGGCTGGCGACAGAAGAAGCGATGGCCAAGACGGGACAGCAGCTTGTTATCTGGGTAACAGGTTCTTCGTGGGCTCGACGAGCAAGCGTCTACGAGGACTCCGTACGTGCACTGCTTGGTGCAGAGCGATTCAGCAGGGCTCATAATTTCGGTCCCTCGGTATCTACCCGGTGGC
This sequence comes from Drechmeria coniospora, assembly GCF_001625195.1. Lineage (NCBI taxonomy): Eukaryota > Fungi > Ascomycota > Sordariomycetes > Hypocreales > Ophiocordycipitaceae > Drechmeria > Drechmeria coniospora. The sequence goes on along the minus strand of NC_054389.1, from coordinate 8,328,066 downwards.
GACATGGCATGGCAGGTCGGGTACGGGTAGGCATGTACTGTACTTGTACGTGTATGGATGGGTAGCACGTACGGAGTACTCGCACCCTTGTATCCTAAGTGTATGATGCATAAGTAAGTAATAAGTGGTGGTGGTGGTGGTGGTGGTGGTGGTGGTGGAATCGGGATCAGGACGGACGGGGCCAAGAGGCAGCCAGGGGGCCCACGCACTTGACCCGTGGGCCACGTTCCACTCGGACGAGCAGACAACGGCGGCCACGATGGTCTTGACAGGCCGCTATTACTGATTTTCGTCCACGCTCGATCTGAAGGAAAGAAAATTGAGTGCCGTGCGAGGACAAGTGAAGCAAGCCCGTTGACTCGTCCCCGGGCCCGGCATGGAGTCGTCGTCTGAAGGTCAAAACCGAAGCAAGTGAGCGGGGGCGAGTGTTGAAACTGATTTTCGCAGGCCTCCGAGCGAGATAAAGTCCATGTACCGGTACATGTACGCTAATTATGACACTCGTGCGGTACACACGTACATGTCCTTGCAAATATGGAGTCGTGCATCGGCGTACGAGGAGGATAGAGTACCGTAAGTACATAACATGTACGTGCAAGGAGGTGGTGGACTTGCCGCGTCCCCATCAAACTTGCTATTAGCCGCGACCCGGTCAATATGTACAAGCAAGGTCACAGGCTGGTGGAGCAGGGAGGTCCCGACAATATCGGGCGGTCTACGAATAGGTAGGTATTTCGGAATGCGTGCGAGGCATGAACGGCGTGGTCGGAAGGGTGACGGCCCCCTCTATTGTCGTCATCCTCGTCGTCGTCGTCGTCGTCGTCGTCCCGCAGACGTCGTGCCACAGACGTCGCCGCGACGGTCGAGGGATAACGAAACGAGCAGACGAGAGCGGTCCTTTGACGGGTGTGGCGGTGGTGGTTGCGAGCAGGAGATCAAGGTCGAAAAAGATGCATCAGGCACGGGCATGTCTGCGAGTAGCGTAGCGTCCGTTGAGAGAGCTGGGGGCTGGGGTACAGCAAGCTCTAGCTCCGGGTAGTTCAGCACTCCAGGGCGCGAGTACAAGCATACCCGCAATGCTCCATCTTGACGGGCACATCCGTGAGGTAGGTAGGCAGCTCACATCCGCGGCCAAGCCGTGAGAAAGGCGTGGACTCGTGAGCAGGGGTAAGCACGGGGGTGTACAAGACCTCTTCGGCGGCGGCATATGCGAGCAGCGGTAATTACAGGGCGAGAAAGTAAGTGTCATTGTAGCGCACTTGCAGGTACACGTCGTGGGCGTGACGCTCCGTCGAAGCGACGAGGCGCGAAGAGGCAATGCTGACGATGAATTTCGAGGTGCCCGGCCTATATCAAGGCGCGATATGGACCAGGGTGAGGCTGGGAGAGGTCGGCCGATGGACAAGGGATGGCGGCGGTTCGCCAATCAGACGTGGGCATGGCGTGTCCGGATGGAAGTGCACACCTGCGGCGCCGAACAACTGCGAGTTGATGGTCGTTGCGGTTGTATCTGTAGGTGTGCACGCACCGTAGGCGGCGGCGGGAGCAGGCGTACTTACGCGTCCTCATCCACACATGCATGTGCTCGTACCGCCGTCGTCCTTGCCTGCGGTTGCCGGGCCTGCGGGCACGCTCATCCACTTGGTAGAGCTGCACGTCCGACTGCGAGTCCTCGAGGCCTCGCGGTCCTGCAGCATGGCGGTCGGTCGCCGGCCAGCTGAAGGGCGGAGTCGGCAAGGCTGGCCCAAACACCTGAGCACTGCGCAGCGCATCGCGCACCTAAGTAAGTGCACCGCACCCTGGCCCGGACAGAGACGGACAAAGCACTAGCTTGAGCACTTGGTGTTGGCACCGCAGGTAGCAGATGGCCGTCGGCGTGCTCGTCGGCGTACTGCGCGGTGCTGCACGCCGCCGGATGGGGAGGGTGCGGAGGACTCGCGGGTGGATTCCGGGCTCGGGCGTGCCACAAGCACATATTCTTTCATTTCAGCCGGCTCGCTTCCCTCTCGCCCTGAGCGTACTTGTCCTTGGCAACGTGCCGTCGGTCGTCCGTCCGGTGCTCTCGAGGAGAGGGGTCATCCCTACTCGGGCTGGAGGTTCGTGCTGAAACTCGACTCGTCGTCGAATTCGTTTCGCCCTGGGCTCCGTCCCGGCGTTCAGGCCATCGCTCGCTCGCAGGATTCGGCGAGGCAAGTCGGGTCAAGGTGCGTGCGAGACAAGCAAGGTCACGGACAGCTGTCCACAGTTGAAAAACGGCGAGTCAACACACGTCGGGGAAGCCTCGCTCCCTGGTCGGAAGGGCGCATCGCCATTGGTCGGCTGCATGTCGCGCGAGGTACCCGTGCTATGTATGGCACCAGTAGGGAGTAAGTACATGCGCCTTGTACCCTTGCACGACGAGCCGAACGAGTAAGTAATTGTGCAGTAAGTACATGTAATTCCTTACTTGAAAGTGTGCGGGTACGGAGTAGTCAGTACTAGGTACGTAGGTAATTACACCTGTTAGTTGCACTGCACGACCACTGACAGCACGACTGGGGGAAGGGGTTGGGGGGGAGGGGGATGGAGAGCCGATCACGTCACTTTGGGGAGTCAGTCAGGCGGGCGCCGGTACGTACTGTGCTTGGGTGTGCACTGGCCGCACCGGCACCTGCTGCTGGAGAGTACTTACGCACTGCGCCTGGTCTCGAACGAGGAACGGAGCGCGGAGATCGGAGCAGAGCGTACCTGACATGATGCCCAGGCGGTCGTGATACCCTGATAGGTAGGTACGGCGACTAAGATGTTCATCTTCACATGTACGAGTAGCGTGCGCTAGGAGCCCTGGTGCGTACATGATGCCTACTGTAAATGCACTCGCGGGACTGTTGGTACTGGTTCGAAGGTGGCAGACTTTGTCGGTTGGCAAGTGCTGATACGAAACTACGGTACCTGCACATCACCGCAACGACATGCCGAGGCGAGATCGAGGTACTTGTAAGTACATTGACGTTGGGCGGCGGCAGCCGGCAGCAGGACCTGCGCTATTACCCACTATTCTTCGCGACGGTTTCAGGCCGGTCCATGCCACAACAGGTAATTGCTTCAGGGCCCTGTTGCCCGGGTCCGCCCACTACCTAGGTATGATCCACGAGCTACGACGCACAGGCAGGGCGGCCAGCTATTCTCGTCTACAGTACTCCGTACGGAGTACATGTACCTATTTTTCGAACTGGCAGAAGTACTTACTGTACTTGCTCCGTACTCCGTATTGCGCATGTAATACTTGTACAGTACAGTACTGCATTTGGGTGTACACATGTCCGGAGTGCAGAGTACTGCGCTTGTACTTGCAGCAGGGAGTAAGTACTTGCATGTACATGTTGTACATGTAGGTGTACTCTGTACTCTGTACTTGAGACTACCTTTGCACGCCGATGGAGTCGTTGCTTGGTGGCAAGGACACCCCGAATTGTCAAGCTGTCAAGTCGGCACGGCCCCCCTCCCTGCCAACGCTGCTAAAAGCTAAATGAAAATTAAGCTTGGCTTGGCTTCCGGGAGGGACGACGACTGGCAGGACCCGCGGGCGCTCACGCCAGGGACCTAGTCCTCTCCCGCGCTGCATGTGCTTGCAAGTATTGTTGCAAGTACAGCACACTGTGCTTGCTGCGCTACGTACTCTGCACATGTACTCCGTACTTGACTACCAAGCTACTAGTACTCCGTACTTAGTGCTCACATGTCGGTGTAATTACTGTACACCTACGGAGTACTTTAAGACTTGCATTATTACTGGTGCTTAAGTGTACGGTGTACATGTAAGTAGGTACACCTACCTACTGTACCTACTAACCTACTTGTAGGTACCAGTAGGCGGTCCTTGCTTGCGGATGGCACTGGCGCAGCATTGAGTCTGAGCATGTAAGTACTAGGTAATTACTCCGTACTTGTAGGTGTACTGTGCTTGCGTGTGCAGCCTACAACGAAAGTTGCACATACTACGGCGTACATTACATGTACTTACTTGTAACTTGCAGAGTACCTAGTACTCATACCACGAACATACATGCCTCGAGCATGTATACCGCGAGCATGTAATACACCACGAGCGGGTACGGACATGTGCCGACAACCAAAATGCCTCTATTCATCCCCGCTGCCCGTGTTGCGTTCGGTGGTTACCTCCTGAGCGAGGATCGTCGTCGTCTCCGATCGGCCAGATGCAACGATCCAGCAGCTCCGTTCTGCGGAGCGCAACGACGACTTTTGCGGTACTTGCACCTATACTTGCATGCATGAAAACAAGCGCAAGAAATAGTGTGCGGATGCAGATGCGCATATGCTCAGACGCATACGTATAACGTGTGCAAGCATGTGTCGACTCCAACGCACAAGCACACGGCATACAGTACATGTGTGTGTGTGCCCAGGCAGGTGAGAGCATATATCTGCACGCAGACTGTCGCCGTACAACATACGGAGTGGCCGCCATCTGCGCATGCACACCTACGGGCACAAGAATACAGTATACGTGTATGGGCAGTGATGTGGTGTGAGTACAAGAATACACGTGCTCTGCCAGTACTCCGTACGGTGTGCAGTATTAATGGCAAGTATGTGTACTCCGTACTGTACTGCATGATGCATAATACCTACCTACTAATAGTAGTATGCGGTCAAGATAGGCAGTACTTACTCCGGGCATTGTATAGCAACTGGTGTGTGCTATACTTCAGCGATAGGGGTGCATGTACATGTACATGCGGATTCACGGTATTCCGACGGAGGATGTGGTAGAGGTACTTATCTGGCGTAGGATCGCACGTATGGATTGTCCTGCGTGGGACGGACAATCCTTCGCCAGCCGCATATCTCGGTAATCGGTAGGTTGTCTGGCGAAACGCCACGTGGCTTGCGGCTCTGAGACGACCACACAACAACAACCGACTTACCAACTTCAACATACACTGTAAGTGTTCGTTCCAAAAGACATACACGAGCATTCGTGCTATTAATCCGTTTCCTCCCCGTTCCGGAACGGATGAGCTGCATCGTCATGCGCCGTGGTTGTGGTCGCATCCATGATTGCCCAACAACAATCACTTTAGGGTAGGCAGCTGGGTTCTGTAGGCCACCGTCCAATTCTCGTTCGCCGTACTCCGCGCCGTACGTGCACGGCACCTATTGATCGTCGCATCGGACGAGGGACTGTGCACGGTGAAAGCCCTCAAGGAGTACGGGGAACGGAGACGATGCCTTCACCACGTGTGATGCATACGTGGATGGTACTCGTCGTCCGTGACGTTCCATCCATGTGCAAGCAATCCGTCCGAATCGTCGCTCCAGCCTTAGTAGTGCATAACTAGACGTGCAAAAGTCCATGGCTACCCGTGCACGCACGATGCCACTCGTAGAACTCCTCTCCTTGCACGAGAATGCGTCCATATATTATTAGTAGCACGGGTGCTATGCTAAGGACTACTACACTGTGCAAGGTGCCGTGCAAGTATTACTCTGCTGGGTCGGGTCTTGACATGTAGGCTAGGTAAACACAGCACTGACGGAGTACAGTCCTTTGTACCTCGCAGATGCTTGCACCGCAAGTACGTACAGGCACACGCAGCGTATTACTGTACCAAGTAGGTACTTACCTAAGGTACCTAGTACCTTAGTAGTATACAGAGTGCATTTACAGTAAATACAGTACGTCTACGGAGCAGGTGTGCTTGTACTGTAAATACTTGTACTGTAGGTGCAATACTTGTACTTAGGTGCATTTGCAGCGCCCCAGTGGGCCTTGCTGTCCGTCTCCGCTCTTGTTCCCGCATTTGATGCATGCATTCCCTTGTTTCGTCTCGTTCATACGTCTACACCTGCAAGTACACCTGCAAGTACAACTACATCGGATGGTCTACTTGATGAATACAAGCAAGTACTTGCTGTACTCGCAAGTGCTGCACTAGTGTGCTTGCATGTACTTGTACATGTACGTGTACTTTCTGTACAGGCAGGCAACTAATAATTACTGCGTGCTGCCCGGCGCCCGCCGGTCGACGGTTTCATTGGACCGGCGTCAGGACGCCCTCGCAAACCATGCCCGAGAAATTAGCGAAAAGGGCGGCGGGCAACTTGGCAAGCTCCAAGTACTTTGGGGTATCGTCGCAGTCGATGATGCTTCTCGAAGGAGGCGGGCGATGCCCGGCGCAGCTGACGCACGATCTGGCTCCAGGGAATAGGCAGGGGCCACAGTGATAGCAACGCAGAGCATCTATAGTGCCCATCGTGGCCCATAGTGACATGCAAGCGCTGCTAATACCAGCAAAGCCTTTTAGCATCGTACGTGGAGAGGAGTCCTAATAGTATACTACCGCTACTACTGCGCATGCATGTAGGCGCAAGTGCTCGCACATGTCCAGCACATGTATAAGTGCGCAGGTACCAAGGTAAGTGGACATGGCGGGGCTTTCGACGAGTGCTCATGTACTGGCGGGTGCATGTTCACATACAACCAAGGCGGTTAACCGTGCTGGCACTTGCAGTGGTTGATGTGCACTTGCACAGCGCAGGCGTGGGCATACTTTCTTCCGCAATCTACTTGCCTGCGCGTCCTGAATCGGCAAATGCAAGTGTAAATTTCCACGTGCGAGTAATCACATGCAGCATGCAAATAGGTGTACATGAGCATGCGATGCATACAACGTTGTACCGATGGAGGTGTCTCTGTGCTCGTAAGTAGTGCGCGCCTAAGTACAGCACTCGTGGGGGTGTGAGGGTGCACTACCTCACTCCCTCCAGGTACTTGAGATTGCCTCGTTGCTAGTAGCAGTGATGCCTAGCCAGTGCTATCTACCCCTCCCTTAGTACGGCATCTACCTTAGTACCTAAGGTAGGTAGTATTACCTAGTACTGTACAGTAAGTGTACTGTCATTGTGCAGTACTACGTACTCTAGCGCAAGTACTTGCAAATACAACAAGTACTGTAAGCGCTTGAATCTCTTAGGTGTACATGTACTCTGTGCTTCTAAGTACTCCGTATACTTGCATGCACTTGTATATTGCTGTTGGTGTACTGGCAGTTACTGACCACCGTGGGCCGCACGCTGACAGGAGACTCGACTCGGTGCAAAGGCACGGGTATCGAACTGTATCAAACAATATTTGTAATGAGACAAGTACTTACACGCACTGGTAGATGACAGTACCAGTACAAGTAGATGACAGTACATGTACGAGTAGATGACAGCACATGTACGAGAAGATGACAGCACATGTACGGGTAGTTGCGGCAGAGTAAAAGTACATCAGCAGCACAGAGTATTGCCCTACTGTACTTGGACGCTGCTGCAAGTGCTCCGTACTGTAGGAACGAATACCGTCGGCAGCTGCACAGGTCACGACGGGCGCAAAATCTGCTCGTTCCCGCAATTACTCTGCGGTTCACCGGCTCGATAGCGAAAGAAGTCGTGGCCGGAAGGCGCGCTGCCTGTTGTTTTGTTCCCCGTATTTCGTTCGTCATCAGCCGCCAATAGGCTGATGAGCAGCAGCGGAGCCACTTGGCATGCTCATTCACCCTCACCTTGTTTCAACCTCCACCCCCAAAGCTGACTCTGACTGCGGAGTAAGTACTTGTACTTGCATCTAGATGTAGTTGTACTGTAATACGGAGTACAGTTACGGAGTACAGTACCCTACTTACTTATGTACATGTGCAGAGTTGTACTGTACTTGCAGTCCTTGCCAGTCCTTGCATGTACTGTACACCTACGGCAAGTACATGTACAATCACCTCCGGTACTCCGTACTGCACTCCGTACTTAACTGTACAGTATTATACGCTTGATGATTTCAGTGCCCGTGTCTGTGGAAACAAACTCCCGCCGCCCGACCAAGCACGCACGGCCCGTGCCAACGGCCAACCGTCTTCGGGCTGTAGGCAATCCAGCCAGGTGAGCTGAAATCACCGACAAACTTGGCGCGGGTGGCCCTGGGCATGCTCCGTGGTCGAATCGACATTCTTCGTCGCCTGTCGGTGCCGGCAGGCGAATGCTTCATTTTCGTGCCTGGCTCGTACATTTGCATGCGATACATGCTCGCTGTGCTCCGTACGCGTGCGCCGTACGGCTTGCTCGTATCCATACCGCGCACACGCTTTGGCCACAGCACCGCCCGTACAGTAAGGTCGGCGGCGCGCTCCCCATACCATGATGACGGAATGGAGACGGCGATGCTGATGCTGATGCTGATGCTGATGCTGATGCTGATGACGTGCACTCGTTGCAATCCATGCACCCGCTTGCGCCTGTACACCCATGTACATGAAGTAAGCAATGGCATATCGGTGCCGATATTCCCCCGCAGAGCTCGCAGCCTCCCTCCCCGGCCCTCGATGACGGCCGCTGTCACGTTGCGAAGGAAAGCCAGGCGGCGCTGTCGCGAGCGGCCGGCGAAGCCCCATGCGGATACGACGGTCTACGTCGTATCGGCAGCAGCCATCGGCATCGGCTCGGCGGGACCTTCGCGGCCGCTTCCCTGCGTTGTTGTGCATGTGCGCCAAGACAGGCGCAGCAACGGCATCGGATCAACCGCCGCAAGTGCATGCACGCGCACACACTGTGCTCGCGTGCATCTTTACTGTACGAGCGCCCGTCCATCCATGTGCCTGCACCCTCTGCTCGTATGCTCGTATGCTCGCAAGTATGCTCGTATGCTCCCATCCGTCGTCCATCTCATTCCGTCCCGGCAGCACGACAGGGCGCACGTCTTGCCGACGGCCTCGCGGCAGGGAACGAGGGGCGTATAATACGACGAGCACCCGCAGCATGCTCCATGCCAGCATCGTCAGGCGTACGCGTACGCCTTGGACGCCGTACCTGCATGCGCAGTACAAATGGACGGTGCCCGGACGGATGCGAACAAGAGCGCGGGTGCCGTACTCGGGCGTGCTGCGGGAACGGGTGCGGGCCACGGCCAGGCGGCACGCGGCGGAATGGCATGCGGCCATTTCGCGCTTTGCAATCTGTCCATCCCCTCATCCATCCGTCACCGCACCTCCCAAAGGCTCATGACGAATCTTGACTCTGACCGGATCCTCGCTCCGTCCGACGGTGCCGTCTAGGCCGTCTAGGCCGTCTCGCTCCTTTCCGGCGTCGTCGAACCCTGCTTGGCCTCGCCGGCCGCCGACGTCGTTCTCGCATCGGCATCGGCATCGGCATCGGCATCCCCCTCGGTCTTGTCTTCCGCATCCGCCTCCATGCCCCATTCGATCCTTTCCCTCGTCATCTCCCTCTTGCACCACCGGATGGAGATGGCACCCCAGAGGCCGCTCCACACAAAGGGCACGGCCCAGCACACGCCGTAGGCAACCGTCGCCGGCACCGGCGGGATGACGGCGATGACGGTCAGCGGTATCGCCAGCAGCAGCGCCGGTATCGACCAGAACAGCGACTGCACGTATAGCATCCGCCGGAAGCGGACGCTCGCCTTGTACCGCGCCGCCAGCGCCTCTCGGTAGGGCCGTCCGGCGCCCGCGTTGACGGCGACGACGTCTTCGATGAAGTAGTAGGCGCCCGGAAGGACCTGTTATTGCGCACGCGTCAGCCATCCGTCGCTCCGATGCGAGGGTACGCCCCTCGGCTCCTCGCCTCGCCTCGACCACGTCGCGCGGGCGGGCTGTCGGCGCGGCGGTCGCTTCTTACCTGCGCACCCTTGGCCGTCGAGCTGATTCGAAAGGGTGCCGGCCAGGCCATGGCGTGAAAGAGCGTCGAGACGGCGAGCACGCCTCCGAGGCAGTACAGGATCGCCGGCGCCGGCATGCAGAGCACCCGGAGCCAGACGTTGTGCGGCGCGCTGCCGATGATGAAGAGGGCCGTGACGACGGTGATGGTCAGGACCGAGGCCCACGTCAGCATGTCGAAGCACCACCTGCTCTCCGTGCCGAGCGGCCGGTAGAACCTCTCCTTCTTGACGAGACGGAAGGTGCGGATGGCGAACTCGATATACGTCGGCCCGCCCCAGATGGTCGTGACGACGGCGAAGATGATCCACCCCTCGACGTGGCCGCCGTAGCGCAGGCCGTAGTACAAGGCTATCGGTATCAGGCTGGCGTCGACGAAGACGAGAAAGGCGAAGAAGAAGAGACGCCACCGGCGGCGGCCGTGATGCCAGGTGAAGGGCAGCTGCGGGAGGAGCTGAGGGTTGTCGTCGTAGTATTCCTGCAACGTCATCGCCCGACGCTTCCATTCGGACCGCGTCGCCGCCCGCGAGTCGTAGTAGACGTCGGCCCGGGGCCGCAGCGCGTACGAGACGCTCCGTCGGGGTTCCGTGCTGGGTCGGTGTTGGGACGAGCCGCCGGCCGACCTGTTCGAGGGCACGTCGTCGACGGAGAGGTGTTGAAGGGTCATGCTCGGCAGCCTCGGTGCCAACGTGCTGCTCGACACGTCCGGGCCGCCCTGCACGCCGCTCGTCGGCTCCGTCGTCGACTCTTTCGTCGACTCTTTCGTCGACTCGCCATCAACGGCAACCTCGCCTCCATCGGCACCGACCGTGACGCTCTCTGCCACCTCGCCACAACCCGTCGTCCTGCTCGTCAGCGCCGACGCCGACGGCACCTGCAGGCTTCCACGTCCGACCTCGGCCATGGTCGTGCTGTCGAGCTGGCCCATTCGATCCGCTTGATCCGCTCGTCGAGCCGCAGAGACACGACGGCCGTGGGATACGAACGAGGCCGGGTGGTACGAGAAGCGAACGTCCCACGCCTAGACGGGCAATGGTGCTGCTGTCCACCGGTCGCCGTGTCGAGCGTCGATTCTCTTATACGCACATGCCTTGTCCTCGCGCGCGATACGATTTGTGTTTCGATCAAGATGCAAAGGTTGTACGCGTCACGAGAGAAAAAAAAGGCCTTGGCGGCAACAAAGGCAGAGAGCAGCCGTTCCGGCGGTGAAGGATGGAATTGCAGGGAGGAAGGCACGATGCGGCGCGCATCCCTTGAGCACCGGAGAAATAATGACGGAGTCCAATGACGTTCGACCAGAAGCGGAAATCCTACACACCGCCAACGGCCTGCGGGGCGACGTCATGAGTGCCACTGTCGGCAGTGCCGGTCGCTAGTTTTACGGAGTAGGTAATACTTGTGGGTGCTGCTGAGTGCTCCGTGTTAGCTGCAGGTACCAAGTAAGTACCGCACTGTGGGCACCGGGCTCTGTGCAAGCGCACCTGCATGGTATTATTACAGCACGATGAGCCTGTCACGCGTACTCCCTAGTGCTGAAAGTACCATGATGACCAATAACAAGTACACCGACGGTACATGCCATCAATGGTACAATTGGCCATGGCATTCTCGCAACAGGCCTCGACCAATCTCTCGATTTCTTCTTCGTTTTGCATCGTGCGCCTCCTCGGACTACGGAGGAACAATGCGGACAATCATGATCATCGTCGGCGCCGCGGTGGTGGCAAAGACCCCGACCACGAGCACAGGTCCACGTGCGTGACAGGAAGTATCAATCGTTGGCGCCGCTTGACTCGGCAGCGCCGGAAGTCATGGTCATGTACGGAGTAGCCGTACTGTACGGAGTGATACTGCAGTGTACTTACTGCACTTGCGGAGTGCATTTTGTGTTTAATACGAGCACTCATATGGAGTGCGTGCTCCGTACGCTACTTACACGCCTAGCCCGCAACCAGCGAGCGCCATTGCGCTGCTGACAAATTTTCCGCGCTTATTGGCCACCTCGGGCCTAAACCCCTGAACAAACGCCGGCATTCGGCATGGCATTCGGAGCGTGGATACGACACCCATCCCGGAACCTCCCCCCTCTCCCCAAAATCAATGCATCTGCTACCTTCCAGGGCGTGTCCATGCAAAGGCCCAGACGAACGAGGTCGCGGCATGTCGACTGTTTTGGGTCATCCACGTACGCGTGTGGTGTACAATGGCGTGCATGGACGTACAAGCACTCCGTACGTGCTGCCTACACACCGTACTGGCAAGAGCATAACGTCTGATATCGCTGGCGGCATGTACAGAACTCACAACGACACAAGAACGCAGCACGTACCGTATCCGTATCGTCCTCGACGGCGAGTGCCGTCACACTCATCGTAGCTGTACTCGTGCATCCATCATCGCAGCCGACGCAGGCACAGTGGAGAGCGCAAGAGGGGTATCACAGTTTCACATCCATGCGACCGAGGCACACCTACTTGACCAAATACCAATACGTAATTACACACGTACGCGCATCAGGCAGCATTCATCGGAACTCATGCGGCGCCAGACGGCGAATGAAAAAAAGGTACAATAAAACACAAAGGAAATGGAACGAAATGCTAACCTCCCACGTAATGCTGCGTTCCGTCGACGTTGCCCCTCCCATCCTGCTCAAACGTCATGGTGCTGCTGCTCAACGCTGACGGCCCGGGCATTCATCGCGCACGCACACTGCCGTGGCCAAAGGGGTATTGAATCAATGCGTCAACAAGTTGGACAAAGGAAACATCCAGCCGGCCCGCCCGTCCAAGGTTTCAAGAGGATTCCGTCGCGTCCGGGTTCGTGATCGAGTTCAGCAGCCTGTGCGACGCGTCAGCCCACCGTCCGCCCGCGCCCCCCGTTCGCCCCCGGGCATGCTCACTGCAGGTTACGATCCCTCATCTCGCGATCGAGCGCGTCAATCTGCTTGGCCGTGAGGCGCGCCTGGGTGAGCTGCGTCTACTGTCAGCACCGCTTCGCAACCTGGCCCAACGGCACGGCACTCAAGCAAGGGGCTCTCGCACCGAAGCCAATGCCTCCGAGGTGTAGTCGGCATCGTCATCCTCACCTTCCGTCGCGCCGTTCTTCGCCGCCGTCGCGCCGGCAGCGTCGGCATCGGCGAACCTGCTGCTCGCGAGCCCCGGAGACTTGAGGGGAGTCGCCCTGGCCTGAGCGCGTCAAGGTCAGCGCAAGTCCGAACGCAGACGGGCTGCTCGTCGCGTCGTCGCCTCATCGGTCGCCTCATACCTTTGCCTCGGCCAGCTCGGCGTCCTTGACCTTGAGCTGGGCCTCGAGCTCGTCCAGCCTCTTCGCCGCGTCGGCCGCCTTCGCCTGCGTCGTCTTCAGCTTCGCCTCGAGCTCCTTGACCTTGCCGTCGGCCTCCTCGACCAGCACCGTCATGCTGTCGTTGAGGTCCTCGTAGTCGGCCTGCGCCGTATTCCTCTGCGCTTCGGCCTCGGCCTTGTGCGCCTCGAGCTTCGTCTGCGCCAGCTCGAGATCCTTCTTCATGCTGTCTATCGTCTCCTGCGCCGCCGACAGCCCGTCCGCCTTCGTCTCCTGCGCCTTCTTGAGGGACGCGAGCTCGGCCCGCAGGGCATCCGCCTCCGAGCTGTCCGGCTTGGTGCTCTTCGCCGCGTCAAAGTCGGCGAGGGCCGTCATGCGCTCCATCTTCTCGTGCGCGAGCCGCTGGCCCATCTCGTCGACCTCGGCCTCGGCCTTGGCGAGGGCCAGCTGGGCGTCGGAGAGGGCCTTGTCGAGGGCCGCGTTGGCCTCGGCCTGCTGCGCGAGCTTGTCCTGGAGGCTCGAGCTGTTGTGCTTGTACTCGTTGATGGCGTCGTCGAGGGACTTGGAGTGCGCCGCCGTCAGCTCCTCGAGCTCCTTTCGGGCCTGGATGCCGTCCACCTTCATCTTCTCCATGACCTCCGTGTTCATCGCCACGAGCTTCTCGACCTCGCCGATGTGCTTCTCCTCGAGCTCCTGCGTGACGGCCTCGACCGCCCTCCGGCTCTCCTCCCGCGCGCTCGCCAACTCATGCCGGGCGGCGTCAAGGTCGGCCTTGACCGTCGCCATCTCGGTGGCGTGCGTGCTCTCGCCGGCGTCCTGGACGGAAGCCAGCTTCGACCGGTGGGCCGCGAGAAGCGCCTCCTTCTCGTCGGCGTGTTCCTTTGTCAAGCCGTCGAGCGCGTCGGCATGCTCCTTCCTCAAGCCGTCGAGCACGTCGGCGTGGGAAGCCATGAGCGAATCGAGCTGTTCGCCGAGAGTCGTCTCGCTCTTCTTCTTGAGTCTTTCGAGCTCCTCGGCGTGGGCCGACTTCAGGCCTTCGAGTTGGCTGGCGTGAGCGTCCTTGTCGAGGGAGGCGCCCGACCTGGCCGACGTGAGCTCCTCGGCGTGGCTCGCCCGCAGCGCGTCCATCGACCGTCCGTGCTCCGCCTCCTTGTGCTCCAGCGCGGCCAGCGCGGCCGCGTGCTCGTCCTTGGCGGCGGCAAGGGCCTTGGCGTGGTTCTCGGCCCCGAGCTCCGAGGCGGCTCGCAGCTCGTCGTGCTGCGCCTCGAGCACCTCGAACTTGCGTTTGAAGAAGGCGTCGCCGCGCAGGCTCTCGATCTCGTTTTCGTAGTCCTGCGAGAGGTTCTTCATGCGCTCGTCGTGCATCGCCTTCAGTTTCGAGATCTCCTTGTCCTTTTCCGCCGCTGCCTTCTCGGCCTCGCTCGATCCGGCCTTGACGGAAGCGAGCTCCTCCCGTGCGGCGACGAGGGAAGACTCCTTGGCGTCCAGCTGGCTCTGCATCTCGGCCAGCTTGCCGTCGAGGGACTGCATCTTTTCGGCCGCCTCGCGGGACAGGTCGAGTGCGGCCTTGAGCTCGGCAATGTCGCTCTCGAGCCCGGCGACCTTGGCGCTGTGCGCCTCGTGCTCGGAGCGGGACTTTTCGATGCTGGTCGACTCCAAGGCCTCGTGCTCGGAGGACATCTGTTCCATCTTCTTTCTCAGGTCAGACATTTCCAACTCGTGGCCGGCCTGGAGCTCGGCGAGAGCCGATTTGTGGGAGGAGACGTCGGCCGAGCCTTTCTCGAGCTCCGACTTGTGTCTTGCCTCGACTTCCTCCATGGCGGCCCTGTGCTGACCGGCAAGGGACGTCTGCAGCTCCTCCATCTGGAGGGCGTGCTCGTCGACAGCCTTCCGCAGCGCGCTGTCGCTTGCCTTGCCCTTCTCCTCGCCCTCCGCCTCGATGGCTTCCAGAGACTTTCTGAGGCCCGCAAGTTCCCCTTCGAGAGCGGACTTGGAGTGCTGAGCGTCGGCGAGCGCGGCCTTGAGGGCGACGACCTCGGTCTCGCCGGCGTTCAACTTGGCGTTGACGTCGTCGAGACGGGCCTCCAGGCTTGCGACGGCGGACTCGTGCTCCGCCTTGAGGTTGGCCATGGCCGCTTCATCTTGGGCGGCGGACTCTTGAGCCGGAGGATCGGTGACCTGTTCGCGCAGTCGAGCGACCGTCTCCTCCGACGTCTTGATCTGGGCCTTGAGAGACTCGATTTCGGCGTTGCCCTCGGCAAGCTTGGACTTGAGCCCGTCGAGTTCCTTCGAGGCGGCCGAGTCGGGGCGGGCTGCCGGGCGGGTGGCGGCACGGGTGGAAGTCGTGGCGGGGGTTGCCGAGGCGACGGAGAGGCGTTTGCGAGCGTCGGCGGTGCCGGCGGTGCCGGCGGTGACGGTCGAGCGCGAAGCCGTGCTGGGCCTCGTCGCCGACGACCCCGCGGCCGCGGTGCTGGTCCTGGAGGCGAGCGTAGACGTCCTCGAGCTCGCGGCGGGGGTGCTGGAGGAGGCGAGCGCGGATGTCCTCGAGCTCGCGGCCGGTGCGCTGGAGGGTGCCGCCGGTCGTCGAGCGGCTGCGGCGGCCGGCGTCGTCGTCGTCTTCTTCTCGGCAACCTTGGCGGGACTGCTCACGATGGAGCTCGTCCTCCGTGCCACGGACGAGGTCAACGACGGCTTCTTCTCGTCCCCGCTGGCACCGACGCTCGGCCGACTGCGGTGGGTCGACGAAGAGGCGGGTGCGGCCGTCGACCGACGGGTCGTCGCCGTCACGGGCGGCCGCGTCGGAGGTTTGTTCAGCGTGCTGGCCGTGCGAGCGGCGGTGCCGGTGGAGGCCCCAACGGAGGCAGTGCCCGTCTTGGAACCGGTGGACGAGGCGGTGCCGGGGCGACGGCTCGTCGAAGCTGCCGTCGTGCTGACGCGCTTCGCTGCGGCGGGCGTCTTGGTCTCACCATTGGCCTTGGAAGGAGAATCGGTGGCGGCCGGGCTGGATCCCGTGGCCGTCGAGGGCTCGGCCGTGGGAGGGGCAGCCTCCTTCTGCGAGGCCATGCGGACGACGTTTTCCTTGTCCGACATGGTTCGAATCCGGGTATCTACTGCTAAGGACCAGAGTCGACGTTAGCAATCCTGCGGCCAAGACTTGCTCGAGAGACCCCCAACGACCGCCAGCCGTCCCAGCGACGGCTCGAGGCCGACGATGGCAGGCCAGGGTAGAACGACGGAAAGGTGTCGCGCCGCAGACGAGAGCGTCCCAAGTCAACGTACCTGCAATGGTGGAACGAAGCGGCACACGAAATTCGGGCGCGTCCACGAAGGAGAACGCGGGCGATGGCGGCCGGGGAACAAGACGAAACAGGCGATGATGCGTGCCCAGCAACGGAAGCTCGATGGCGACGGGCACAGTTCAGGCCAGCGCAGGGAAGGGAGGACGGGGGCGGGCGTGAATTCGGTAGAGGTTTAGGAGGCAGAGATTGTTCCCAGGGGCCAAGTCACTTCATCGGCGAGGCAGTCTTGGATATTTGCGTTGGAGGTACTCGGTACGTACTCCGTACTCGTAGTATTAATACCCGTTCCCACCACGCCGTAGTACACGTATACTTACTGGATGCTTGTACTAGTGGCCGGAGTGGCTCTGGGCAGCTCCAGCAGGCTGGCAGCAGGCTGGCAGCAGGCTGGCCGCATGGGGGGGTGGGGGCTCAGTCAAGGAGGGGCCGCACTGCGTTCATGCAGCCAGTCTGTATCACTTCTTCTCTTCCCCCGCCCCGTCGACGACATTAGATGGCATCAGCGACGCGACCTACGAGCGCTACTAGAGTGCAGTAATTCCAAAAATCGATTTAGGAGTGCACCTCGCCCATTTCCTAGCGACCCGGCGACGTCTTTTGTCGCATTCCGAATCCAATTGCACTCGCAGTTGACCAACTTGTACTGTGCTCTACCACCTTGGTACTGGGTGAGTGAGAGCCGGCTGCTGCTCACTACTAGTGCCCAACCATTCGTTCTAGCGCCTTGGGTACCGACAAGCCAGCTGTCCCCAGCTCTTGCTGGTACTACCTAAGCTTTGGGATGGACCCACGAACCGACAACTAGCCACCCACAGCACAGCACACCGCACAAGTAAGAGGTACTTACTTACAGTACAGTACAGTGTACTGTGCCTGTGCTCCCACATGCGACCACGTGCTCTTGCTTGGACCTATCAACTACGGATTTACTTGTATAGGTAGGTCGTTCGTTACAGGGCAGAGAGAACAAGGAACACGTACAAGTATTCATGTATGCAAGTAAGAATATGTGCACAAGGAGCACTCGGTACTAATATATGTGCCGGTACTGGCGATGAGGGCTTACCCTCGCCGAAAATGTGAATCCGTGCTATTGCTGCGGAGTACTGGACAAATAGTGACGGCAGCAAGCACGTACTTGTACCAGTACCTAGCACTAACCTACATGTAAGTACTAGCAGTAACAAGGGAATACAGCATCTGGTTGAATGAAATGATAGTACTTGCAGGTGAATCAGTTGCAGTACGGAGTACGGAGTACTGCACAATAATACCACAGGGAGCACTCCGTACGCCGAACAGTACTCCGTACCTGCACATGCAATATCCATAGTCCTCCGTACTCCATGCATGTGCTTGTGTCACTTACTTACAAAGCAATACAAGTACTGGGTACTGACTGCCAGAAAAACCTTATCCTTCAGACATTCGAACTTACACGCATCCGAGGTAGCCACCAATGAATCACTATCAATTTATCCCATCCAGGTACGAATGGATTCCATATCTTTTGTGCTCCGTGCCTTCTCCTTGCCAGTCACCTTACCGATGTATACACCGCGCATGCGTGATACTAATGCATCTATTGCTGCAAGTTCCGAGTTCTGACATCAGCTCGGCAAGCGAGCGGATGAGTTCGCTAGCATCAAGGAAATCCAAACCAGACGCGTAGCTCCGCTAGCCCCACGCGCCGCCTTCTTTGACGATTGCCGCTGCTGGCGTCCGTCTTCAGGCGGCGACGTGGCGTGGCGGTGCCGCAGGTGGGCCGTTGGGCCACAACCAGGTGGGGCAGACGTCGGCTGGTGGTCGGGAGGTGGTCGGGCCCAGGAAACTGGCTCCAAATGCTCCGTACGGAGTATTACAGTACAAGCACTCACTGTACTGTACAGTACTTGTCTTAGTACCTAGTATGTACGGAGTACTGTAATTACCTGCCACTAATAATACCACGTCGGCAATTGTAGCGGCAATTGTAGGTGTAATCAGGCGGGATGCTCGACGGTACAGAGTAGCTGCGCAAGAATCTACGACACTGGCAAACAACCCTTCCCAGGCCACGGACGGGTGCCTCACCATTCGCGAGAATCATAGTTGCACATTTCTTTGCCATTTTTTGGTGCCAAAATGTACATGTACACGTATGTGTGCGTGTGCGCGTGTGCGCGCGTGTGTGCGCGCGCGTGTGTGTGCGTGTGTGTGCATCACATATACGAGTACCCCAAAAATAAATCCGAAATATAAACCTTGCTGCAATCCTGCAACTCTCGGCGGATGACAGCAACGAGTGCCATCCGACTTGGGGGGTATCTGTCTGTCTATGATTCAATCAACCAATCAATGGTCAAGGCCGGCCAAGTAAAAAGGCATCCGTCAATCCTGATCCGACCCGTGAGAGCACCACCATGGCGGCTCCTGCTTCTGCACTTCGTAAAGGAGCCGCATCTTGTTCCTCAGGTACGACACGCGCTTGGCAATCTCCTCGAGAGACCGCTGCGGCATCACCGCTTCGAGATCTTGATGCGATAGCGCGTGAATCGGAGGTGACTTGCTGTCCTTCAGCTTGTCAAGTAACCTCTCGTCTTCCCACAGGTGCCATCCGTGCTTCGCCAGATACCTCTCCTCCTGGCTTTGGCGCTCCCAAGGCCCATTCTTCATTCGGCCGTCGAGTATTCTCCGCGCTGACGCCATAAACCGTTGCAACTGCGCCTCTCGTTTCTCGTGAGCCTTGCGCGCCCTCTCCTTCTCCGCCTTCAGCACCATCCGCTCTGTCCTGATCAGCTCTTCCCGCTCCATCTGCAACCTCGTCCTCGTCTTTCCGAGTTCGTCCTGCGCACTCCTCGCTTGCGCTTCCTGCCTGTGGCGGATGCCCGCCACCTCTTCGTCCGCTTGTCTTGAGGCACCGGTCCGACCCCCCAGTCTCGTTCTTGCCTCTTCCAACGTCTCGTGGAACGTGTCTCGTCTCCTCCGCAGCAGCTTGCGGTTGTCATCCTCCTTCGCCAACGACCTCTGTTCCTTCTCGTCGGCCGTCGTCGTCGGCGACGACGGCTTCTGCGCGAGCGAGCGGGTCATCGCCTCGTAGAGGATGCCGATCCAGCCTGACAGGAGCAGCAGGGGTTGTAGCGTGAACATCGTAAAGGCCCCCGTAACCGGCAACGGCCCGTCGTCGTCCGATGCGGATGTCGTTCCCGCCAAAAACACTTCCCTCATGCACAAGACTAGGATGGGAATGATTCTTCGATAAAGGCTCCTCGTCATCGTTTGGCTCCAATCCGAAGCCATGCTGCCGCTGGAATCTCCATCATAGGCTGCCAAATATTTCACCAACTTGCAGCCGTCGAGGACGGCGTCCTGAATATCATCATGGCCGAGCCGGATATGCTCGGCCTGCGCTTCGAATTCCGGCGCCCTTGGCACACGCTGATAGAAACTGGCAATATGCTGGACTCTGCGGTACAGCGTCTCGCACATCCGATTCTCTAGGAACTCTTCATTGCGCATCCACCACTCGTCGTTGCTCTCCAAAGGACGGCGAAGTAGCTTGTCGGCATATCCCTTCGACTCTGCCGTCCAACCACGCAGGCCCATGAGCAGGAGCATCGAGGGAAGCGGCTCGGATTGGATGTGAACGAAATGGAGGGGTTCATTTCGTCCATCTTCACCGGGTATTATTTTTCCGCCCTTTTCGACATCCGAATCGAGTATCATGATGTGCAAGTCGTCCCAAATTCGGTCCTCGGCTTGATCTGCATCGCGCAGCCCAACGTCAACATGGCCATCATCCTCTGAATCGGGTATCGCATCATCGGCGTTGTTGCTGTATATCATTCCTTCGTCTGCATATCCTTCACGGCAGAGCCCATCGTTGCTGTGCCGTGCGTGCGGGCCGTCGTCATGCCCCGAATCGATATCAACATTATCGTCATCTGCCGCCCCCCGAAGCGCTGTACCCTTCTCCATCGCTGCATTTGCCGTCTTCGTCTCTGGATTCACCCTTGCGGCCCGTCCACGACGCAACTTGCGTGCTGGTCCATCGACAGTGCCATCGCCCGGCGACCTCGCCTCGACCCGAACGTGTTTTGGGGGGGACGTCAAAGCTGACTCGGATTCCAGCCGCTCCTGCCTGTCGTCGGGCTCGTACTCGTACGAATCCAAGGCAAAGATTTCGAGCTGCTGCTCGGTCGCCTGCTCATCAATACCCTGCGACTTCTCTGAGAACGACTCCTCTCTGTGAAATCCGGCCTTTGCGTTGACGGCATCCAAAAGAGTCGGGTCGAAATACAGCCCGTCGCCGTCATCCTCCTCGTCTGATACCCCGTTCTCAGCCGTGGTGTCTTGCTGCTCTCGACCTTGGCTGCGAAGACCAAGTCGTTTGGGCGGGGGGTTCTGCGATTCCTCACTTATTCCGGCCCGCTTCTTCCCCGAATACTGCATTTCTGCCTCCCTTTTGAGAAGAGTAGCCGCCCGAGTTTGCATACGGCGTGCACCATGCCGCGACTGTGGCATTCTCTTCGTTCGTCCAGGACCATCCCTGTTGCTTCTCCCGTTGCTTCTCCCGTTGCTTCTCCCGTTGCTTCTCCCATTGCTTCTCCCATTGCTTCTCCCATTGCTTCCCCCATTGCTTCTCCCGTCGAAATCTTGGCGTTCTGGGGTCGGATTGCGTTTGTACGCCGGATTTCGATTGGTTGTCTGTGGCTCACTCGCTGCCGCCGATCGCAGGCCAGCGCGAGGCATGCCGGCGAATGTACAGGAACTCCTCGTTATGGATGGATACTCGAATCAAGTGAGCAATGGTTGTGATGAAAAGAAGGCCGCTTCAGGATAGGCTATCGAGGTTAATGTCGATTCGGCCGATATCGAACGTCGTGGGCTGTTGATCTTGCCATTTTTCACCAACCGCGAGTCCCCAATTTCGTGAGTATCAGCAACGATGATATCGCAGCACCGGTGCGGGGACAACGACCTTGAGGGCAAGTGCTGGTTGTTTTACCTACTTGTACGGAGTAATATTACTCTGTCTACACTTCTACTCCGTACATTACCTAAGCAATACTGTAAGTACTTACTCCGTACTTTGATGCTAACATGTACATACTGTATACATGTACATTACATGTGCCTGTGTGAAGTGCGAAGTACTCCGAGGTATTACTTCGTAATAAGATATGGACTTGCTCTCCGCTGTCCTCTTCTGGGAAGCGGTGTGGAACTCGTGCGGGGCCTTTCTAGGCCGTGGAACCTCGCCCGCCGCCAGATTCTACCAGCCACATAGCAATTTGGTAGTAATAACTCGGTATCTGGATTGCACACGACGTTGACAAAAGTCGGACAAGAGACTTGGCCGAACAAATAAACCATTGCCACCTATGAAACCACTATACCTTTGGTATGTGATTATTGGTTTAAATAACCAACTTAATCGGCATGCCACTTTTTTCAAATATCTCGCTTTTGCTGACTAATGTTTGGCTTTGTACTTGCAGTATAGGAAGTATCAATGAACTATATCAAACAACACCATCGCAGCACTGCTATACACGCCTCACTTCACCGTCACAGTTGATGTCGAGACGAAACAAGCAGATTTCCAATTTGGGCTTTTGACTTGCCCCTTAACCGCAGGGTAAAATGACGTCTGCCATTGCGACAGCCACCTCTTCTGCCAGTGCCTCGCCATCCGATTCCGTCGTCCTGCCTACCCTGAAGGTCATCGACCAGAATACACCTCTCACCTTTACGAAGCCCTCGAAGCGCATCAACGAGGGCCACGACGTCGCCCGATTCCTCACAAGCCTCGCCTACCGCGATATTGGCATTTTTGTCTTGCAGCTCAACCGCGCCCTATGTCCGCGCCAGCAGCCCGGTGCGTCGTCGGCGCCCGCTCGTGTCTTCCCTCTCACCCCCGGCTCTCCTTCCTCCTCATCGCCCATCCTCGCCCTTCAGGCTCTACTCTCCGAGATCAGCGAGCTCGTCGAGCTGGCACCCCCAGACCCCGGTCCTCGAAGATTCGGCAACGTGAGCTTTCGCACGTGGCATGCTCTTGTCGAAGACAGGATCGATGGCCTCCTGAGCGGCGGGTTGCTGGGCAAGACGCTGGACCTGGCCGCCGGTGCGGCCAGGGAAGAGGTCGGCAGCTATCTCATCGATGCCTTCGGTAGTGCCCAACGACTCGACTACGGGACGGGCCACGAGCTCAGCTTCCTCGCCTTCCTCGGTTGTCTGTGGAAGCTGGCCTTTTTCCAGGGCGAGAATGACGACGAGGATATGGCGCGTGAAATCGTCCTCAACGTCATCCAGCCGTGAGCCGAAACCGCAGATGGTGCAAGTCGGATGCTAACGGCATCAGGTACCTTGAAGTTGTCCGTAAACTGATCCTCACGTACACCCTCGAGCCCGCCGGCTCCCACGGCGTCTGGGGTCTCGACGACCACTCCTTCATCCCCTACATATTCGGCTCTGCCCAACTAACGCGCCCGATCGGCTCCTCGGGCACCGAGCCGATGCCTCTCGAGGGCTCCGTCGCCGGCGCCCCGAAGCCTAGCGACGTGACGAAGGGGGATGTCGTCGAGGTCCAGCGCGCCACCAACATGTACTTCTCCGCCATCGGCTTCATCAACGACGTCAAGAAGGGCCCCTTTTGGGAGCACTCCCCCATTCTCTTCGACATCTCCGGCATCCGCGACGGATGGGGCAAGATCAACAAGGGCATGATCAAGATGTTCAACGCCGAGGTCCTGTCTAAATTCCCCGTCGTCCAGCACTTTCGCTTCGGCGAGCTCTTCTCCTGGGAGGAGGATCCCGACGCAGCGAAACCGACGCAGAGCGTGCACATGGCCAATCAGCCTGCGCAGGTGCAAGCAGCCACGGCAAAACGGCCGATGCATCCCTTGTCCGGGACATCTGCGCCGTGGGCGCAAGCAACCAAGATGCCGCCGCCTCCCGGTCCCGGGATCCCGTACTCCAGGGCTCCGCCAGGTCCGGCTGCTGGCTCGGTGACCTCGAGGCCGAGACCGCTCCGGGATGAGACCTCGGGAACGGGATTGACGGCAGCACAAACCTCGGTGACGAGAGCGCCATGGGCCAAGGATACTTGATCGGCTCGATCGGCCATGACATGACACATTGTCCGTCGAGCGTCGTTGAAACGAAGGACCTGCCGGTGTTCACGTCTCGGGCCATTCTAGACAATCACATGAGCTTGACCGTCGAGGCCACGTAGAGAGGGCACTGCCTTGGTCAGACGAGAAGCGACTTCGCATTAAGACAAGGCGTAGGCTATCAAAGCTTTCCTAGCAGAAACAAGCATCGGACGCACGAGGCAGCGAAGCGCGGGGTATACGCCCAAAGCACATCGCACCGCTCCTATTCCGGGGTATCCAGCAAACTAGCGTAACAATGACAATCAAACTTGATGGGAAAAAAGATCGCATCTCCGCCAAGATCGTAGCCGCATCTTCGGCACTCAGCCGCCCAAGCGCCACTCGCCAGCACCTCGGGGAACTCCCGAGGGAGGGACCTGGTGGTGGTGGTAGTGTTGATAGACTCCACGTCCTGGTGACAGCGCAGGGCATGGCGAGTATTTTAGGCCGTAGGTGCGGGACCAGCTGCTGCTGCGGGAGCGGCGGCGGCGGCAGCAGCGACGGCGGCGGGAGCGGCAGCAGAAGTGACAGCAGGAGTGGCGGCGGCAGCCTCCTCCTTGACTTGGTTGGTCGCAGGCGCTGTCGCGGCCTCCGCCTTAGCGGGCACGGTGGAAGCTTGAACAAAGGTTAGCATAAACATGATGACGGTCTGTGTCCCGGCGAGCAGCAGGGTAGAAGATCTCACCAGGGGCAGCCTCTGCGGTCTTGGCTCCGTCCGTCACCGGAGTCGGGTCGGGCTTCGTCTCGGCCTTGGCCTCGTCCTTGGCTGCGTCGTCGACGGGCTCAGGCACAGCTGGAGAGCAGGTTAGCGCAATCAAAGGCGTGCACGCTGACGGGCGCTCCACGTACCGGCAGGAACAGGCTCGCTGGGCTTGGTCTCGGTCGGGGCAGTGGCAGAGGTAGCGGTTGCCGCAGGCTCGGTTTCGGTGGCCGCGCCATCTGCGGGTTTGGCTTTGGATCCCATCAGATCCTTCGTCTTCTTCTTGAAGGCGGCCTTGAGCTTCGTCTTCAAGTTGTCGAGAGCTCCGATCGCTGCAAGCGGACGATTAGGAATGGGACTGGAGAAAGCCGAGCTCGGATGGGGGCCACGAATCCAGCTCGCGGGACGTACGAATGCCAGGCATGTTGAAAAGGGGACTTCTCGGTCGAGAGTTGGATAAATGGTTTGCTCCGTGAAGCTCTAACGAACTGATCAGCTAGGGGATTCGGAGCCAGATGTGTGTAGATGGCGACGACAAGTCGTGCGGTGTCGTCACTTACGGCTCTATGATACAGCAGTAGCGTACCGGGATCAGATGCTGTTGATGAGGGCGACGGGTTGAACTTGGCGAACGGAGAGGAGGAGAGCAGAAGTATAAGGTTGGAGAGCAGCCGGCGAGGGAGGAGAGGCAGGTACTAGGGTAATATAGGAAAGGTTAAGGAGGCAAGGCAAGGCAGGGACAGGAAAGGAAAGGAAAGTTGACTCTGCTCAGCAAGCCGGGGAGGAAGAGGGGAATGCGTGACCTGCCCGGGGTAGGTACCACCGTACCGCCCGCCATGGTGGCCATAACGGACCAACTCTGAGACGTGACCGACGTTGGGACGTGCCTCGCGCTTGCACAGCCTGGCCACTCGTATTCTGCGACAGGCTACCAAGGTATACCTCGGTGCCTGCTTGCCCATCCAGGCAGGGTCTGAGAGTGAGTGTGTGTCATGGGAGGCGTCTGACGTCGGTCGAGGCACCATCCAGGACGCGTTCGGCACAGCCAGGCTTGGGCGAGTTGACTACTAGGTACCTTACCGACCTAGTACTACTAGGTACTAATGATTACCACTGCCGGGGCCGCTTTGCAGTGGTACTTCTGGTAACACTGAGAAGCACTGAAAGAGCGGTACGGTGTACGGTATTACTGCGCAGCGCAATACCTGCCATGGTAGAAGTACGGAGTACGGAGTACCAGCTCAAGTACGGAGTTTACTGCAAGTACTCCGTACTCCGTACAACTAATAGTACAGTACTTACTTCCAGTACAGTGCAGCACTACTTACAGTAGGTGTACTCTGTCCGGAGTACTTGCAGTACATGTAAGTACAAGTATTACAGTATATTACTTTTCATCTCTGGGGAACCTGGATGCGGAGTAGCTAGTACAGTTCACTCACCCATGGAGAGGTGCGCTTATGTGTAGAACCCCACTGAACGGATAAGTCACAGTACTCGTTCCACAGGTACCCACCGACTAGTAATAGCGAAGAGGGTTCCCGTGAACGGCATTAAGGGGGCCGTGGTTGGGGCACTGCCGCACCAACACCGTCCGCTTGTCCGTCCACCTGCCACCCTGCAGGGACAACTGCAACCTCACAGAGGAGCTCCAGTCCGAGCTGCATCGCCATTGTCATACACCACCAGTGCAGAGTAGCATGCATGCTTGAGCCGATGGAGCACGATACAGGCAACAACCACTCACGCCGGCTGTGAGGTCGCGCGTTGCGCGGAATGCTGTCCAATTCCCGTCGTTGCATCCGCATATAATAAGCCATCTCGCCGAGTTACCACTACGGATGCAAAGGTTCCAGATGGAGGCATCTATGCTTGTCGAGTGTCAACCCAACTCGTGCCAACGCAACATGGCGGCCATGACGCGTCCTCCGCGTACACATCCATGCGAACTGGGGGCACCTATCCCTTGTAGCCTGCTTTGAACTTGCACCATGATGGAGGACACTTGCTCCGAGACTATAAATCTATAAATAGGTGCTTGCACGTGCATGATACATCCCGTCGAACGGAAAACGATGAAGACATAACCGCGTGCATGTTCAACGGAGAAAATTCGCGCCATGACTTCGACTCGGTTGCATCAAGCCTGCCACATGCCAACTCAACTGCAGCCGGCACCCAGCCGGCCTCTCCACTCGAGGATATCACTATGAACGAGCCAGGTATCTGCCAAACCAGCGACCCAGCTTGTCAGAGTTGTCGTGAGCTTTGGGCATGCATACAAGGCAGTAGTACATTGCATAACCCTTTGGACCAAAATATATGCCGCCCTCCTTCGTCTTTCTCTGCTGTCAATCACCCAGAAGTCCCCTCCCAACCAACGCCTGGTCTTGGAACGAGCGTAGCGGCAGGAAAAAAGAAAGAAAACGACAAAAAAAAGGAGGGCCAAACCGTGGATTGAACACGGGACCTCTTGCAGTTGAGCGGGTCAACCTATCCCAAAGCAAGAATCATACCACTAGACCATTTGGCCGCTGAATTACCGGGGTTGTAATAAATCTTATCAATGACCAGAATTAGGTATTGGACCCATTTAATTCCTGGTGCGTACTTAAGTTCAGTACGTGTATTCCCACCGCCAGGCTGCGCAGCTAGGTAATTGCTGTCAGGAGATGACCACGAGCCGTCTCCCGTCCAGCCGCTGTAACGTGAGAATGGAATGCTGCCATCAAGTTGGACAAATGTCATTGAGATGTAGAAATAAAACATTGGATTGCTTCCGGAGCTGGCCATCACGAAAGCCTATGTTGTAGCCAGGCAGTGGCAACGTCCCTCCCATCGACGCCGAGGTTGGTGCTTGCCGTTTCGGATCCTACATCAACTACCTGCACCCTACGCCGGGCTTCGTCCTCTTTGAAATGCATATCTTCATCCCATTTGCGGCGCTGTTTCAACTCGACGACTTCGATACTGCGCCTCATCAGCTCGGCGAGCTCTTCGGCTTGCGCCCCAAACGTGTTTCCCTTTGCCCTCGCACGCTTTGCCGCCCGGCCGCTCTTGGTCTTGAGCGGGACGAGTGCAAGGGGATCTGAATCGTGCAGGAGAAGCGTTTCGGGAATCTTGAGCGTTGAGCTGCGAGGAGGGAAGATCATGTGTGATTTTCTCGGTGCTTTCATCATCAGACTGGAATCGGCAATCTCTTCGCCCGCAGCCAAGGCGTCGATTCTCGCAGTGTCTTCCGTCGACATGGAAAATGATCGAGGCACATGCAAGCCCGGGCTGTGAAAGAATAGGCTCGGGCTTGCGAACGAATCAAACAGTTGGGAGGGGTCTTCGAACAGCCTAGGCATTTCTTGCTGCAAATTGTGGAGGTGGGAGCCCTCGGCGGGTTGCGGAGGCGGAATTATCGCCTGGCCTTTTTTCTGCCGTTTGTTGACCCGATGATCCGGCAGAAACATTGTCCAGTTGTAGATGCCGTTGTAGGTGACGAGGCCCCTGATGCCGAACCTGGCGTGAGTGTGTGCCTCCGTCAGGGATAGTGAGGTAGCCAACGATGCGCCAAGGTGAGATCCGTAGACGTAAATGTTCCGTCTAGAGTTCCCCGGTGGCGCCAGTTTCTCGACGAGCCAGGCGTAGGCGATGGCTACGTCATGGATCGGTGTCGGCCAAAGAAACGGTCGAGGGATCATGCCCTCTTCATGGCCGGCGACCAGTGACGTTGGTCCCCACCGATAGTTGATGCTGGCAACGGGCAAGTGCTGGAGGAACTCGGGCAGGCTGGCGGCAGCTCCATCGCTGCATGGGAAGGGCGGGATGTGAAGCAGGAGTGCGCTTTCGGGAGAGCCTTCGGGCCGATTGAAGAGGCTGCCATGGTTAGGGGAACGACTGTCTCGATGGCACACAAAAGGAAGACGTGAACGCACTCGACTGTTACGTGACCGGCCGAGCCACACCGGACACTGAATCGTTCAGGACTGCTGCGACAGCTGAAACATCTGCCGCGTCGTGGCCACAACGCGCGAAGGCGCCGCGGCCATCGTTGCATCGTCGGTCTCTCGGCCAGAAGGGTATCGGATGGTCATGCTAGGAAATGGTGGGAAGATGTATTTTTGTCGGCCAACATCCCATCGCCTCATCTAAGAATCTGCAGCGCGACGAGGAAGTTGCGTGTCGTGAGATGACAAACTTTGGAAATGCGCACGTCCGCGACCGATATCTTCTCGTACAGTTCTCAAAGTCGAGTGTGGAATGAGCGAATGCAATCTCAATACTATGATGTTTCGACAAACGTGACGTGAAGCAAATGTTCCCTATTGATATCAATTGATATCATTCCCGCCACGCATTGTCAAACTGACCAATGGGCGTGAGGAGGAGTGAGGAGGACGTCGCCAGGGCCGCGTGATCTTGCGCATATGCGTATCAGTATGGTGGGAGTTGAGTTGTAGCCTTGTACGAGTCGAGCCATACAGAAGGTCTGGAGACACGGCTAGGGGTGACAGAGCTGCAGGGGTCCCTCAAGAGCCCAGCCGTCTCCCTACCTCAGGAGAAACAGCACTGTGAAAGTGCCAGTTGCGCTGGACAACACGCCTGGAAACGTGCCTGCCCGCAGGCCAATGCTCGCTACAAATTTCGCACTATCGGGCCCACAGGTTGGCCCTGCAGGTTTTGTCCTGGCGCTATTACTAGTACTTACTTACTTGCAGTAGGTACCTAGTGTGCCTACCGCACAGCACTGAAAATGTACACCTGCTTACCTAGTAGGGACTAGTAGGTGAAAGGTCCCTGCCAAGAATGGCCTGTGAGTTGTCGTGGCGGTGGAATCTTCGACGTCATTGGCGGTTGGACATCCACGCTCTGTACATGTGCTAACAGAAATAGCGGCCATTGCTAGCGAATCCGGCACACGAACGAGTATTGTTAGCAGGCGCAGGTTCACTCACAATCGTCATTCTATTCCCAAGCCGGCTCCTCTCCGCAGCCAGAATGGCACCCTTGGCCCCCTCCTTCTCGGAGAGTCATAGCCGAGCCGTTCGCCGTCCAAATCTCGACCCATTTCGTCGTCTGCATTGTCTCGAGACGTTTGAAGCCACCGCAGGTTTCCTCGTGACCGCAGCTGCATCCGGTCGTGTGCCATATTCGACGACGCCATATCGTCAAATCTTGTCTTGGCAGCATTCGTCCTCGACTCCTTGGTGATGCATCTACGGATGGACGGCCGTCATCGATAGCCGACCTCCGTCGCCTCAACACCCGCCAGTGCGAATGGCCTCCAGTTCGCGAGACCCGACGTCCCCAGGTCTCCGATAGTGCCCATGTCTGCCCATGCTGGCCATCTCGCGCCAAGCCTAGAGCTCGCTCGAGCCCGACCTCGCAATGGACGATGGCAACTTGAAAGACAGCATCGATCGGCATGCTCAGGCGGCTGATGACGAGATTCGCCTTGCCGCCAGGCATCGTGAGGCGGCCGACCAGCATGCGGAGAATGCAGAGAGCGAGCTTCAACAGGAGCTGCGGGCCGACAGCCGCTTCCACAACGATGATAGCCATCTGGAGCCTAGGTCAGTGAGCATTCTTGATACTGATTTGTTTTGCCTATCGTATCGTTGCACCATGTCAAAAGCCTCGAGCTCACGACTCTTACCAGCCGTTGGTGGTTCGCTTCAGCTGCCTTCCCCATGATCGCCGCTACACTTGGCCCCGTGGCATCGGCCTTCAGCATCTGCGCCCTGGGACAGCACTGGCGCCAGTACTACCCTCCCGGCACCAATCTCGACGACGCTCCCTTTCTCCCAGATCCCGCCTGGTAAGTCTTGCCAGACGAATGGGAAACATTGCGTTCTTGGCTGACTCTCGATGCCAGGTTAACCATCATCAACGGTATTCAGTTGGTGGTCGCTCTGCTGGCAAACGCATCACTTCTCCTGAACATGACCAAACGACTCCGATTCACCATTGCACAACCCATCACCATCATTGGTTGGTATGACAGAAAAAACTGTGTTGCTGTACCGGGCATGGAAGCTGATGGATCACTTCAGGTATATATCCGCAATACTTCTCATCGCCCTTGATGCCACGGCCTCGGGCCCCTTGATGAATGGTCTGGGCCAGTACGCGAGCGATTGCATCTGGTCACAGGCCTTCTACTATGGGATCTGGGCCGCTATCCTATACTTCGTCACCGCTTCTCTAATGGTCGTCACCTTTTACGGCGCCTTATCGGGCCACTACAGCAAGGACTTTGACCTCACCCCTAGCCAACGGACCCTTATGCTCCAGACTGTCCTGGTCCTCATGTATATTCTGCTTGGGGCCCTCGTCTTTTCTCACATCGAGGGCTGGAGCTACCTTGATGCCGTCTACTGGGCCAACGTGACCCTCTTTACTGTCGGCTTTGGCGACTTCTGTCCCGTCACCGAGCTCGGCCGTGCCCTGCTCATCCCCTACGCCCTCATTGGCGTCCTTAGCCTCGGTCTTGTCATCAGCTCCATTCGCAGCATGATCCTCGAGCGTGGACGTCGACGCTTCGACGCCCGGATGGAGGAGAGGAAGCGCCGCCGTGTCATTCGCACCATGGCCAAGAAGGGCAAAGACGAAATACTGACGCCCCTCGAGCGTGAGCCCACCGTTCACGACATTCCCGAAGGCGAGCTCGAGCGGCGGCGAATTGAGTTTGAGCTGATGCGAAAGATCCAAAACAAAGCCTCGACCAGACGAAAATGGATGGCATTGATCATCTCTGCAGCCACTTGGTTTTGCTTGTGGTTCCTTGGCGCCCTCGTCTTTCGTGCCGTCGAGGAACCATACCAGGGTTGGACATACTTCAATGCCGTCTACTTCTGCTTCGTATCTCTCATGACCATCGGCTACGGCGATCTCGTTCCGGTGTCAAACTGCGGAAAGTCCTTTTTCGTCTTTTGGTCCCTCATGGCCCTACCCACCATGACGGTTCTCATCTCTAACGCTGGAGACACGGTTGTTAAGCTTGTTCGAGACATCACCATTACCATTGGAAACATCACGATACTGCCCAGTGAAGAAGGTTTCACCAAGAATTTCCAATGCATCGTCTACCGTGTTACCTTTGGCTGGCTCTTCAAGAACGCCATGTCCATGGCCCACGACGCCTCCCACCTCGATCGTCCTGACCTCCAGTCTCGGTCCAGCACCTTCAACAGCAAGAAGGAGCGGAAGATGGGTGATAAGAGAACGTCTCACAGCAACTCCACCACCTCTGCTAGGCCAAGCCGACCTAGATCCACCCCAAGCACTAACCTCCTCACCCCCATGACCACTCAGGCCCGACGGTCTCTTACCATTATCCGCTCCAGGCTGGATGACCTGCCCACGGGCAATGACTTCAACCTCATCTTGATATCAGAGATACAGGCTGTCACCAAGCACATCGGCGAGGCTGTGCCTCGCCGGTACACTTTCGAGGAATGGGCTTGGTATCTTGGCCTGATGGGCGAGGACGAGCGGGACCCCGAAACCCATCGCAAGGCGAAATCAAAGACGAATAGTCAGCGGCCGCAGCGCAGCAATGGCTCCTCGTATCGCATGCCGCGTCTCCGCAATCAGGAAAGCAGCCATCAGTCGCAGGGGGGGGATCCCACTGTAACGGAAAACCGCCTGGACGACCAGACCACAGACGATGAGGAGAATCTCAAGTGGTCATGGGTCGGCCACAGAAATCCCCTCATTGGGGGGCAGGAAGAGAGCGAGTGGATACTGGAGCGGCTCATGGCTAGACTCAAGGAGTCGCTATGGGAGACGAAGAAGGAGGCCGAGGGTTCCGTTGCGGATTCAATGTGAAGCATTCCGCTATTAATGCTATATTTGTCGAAACAACGCTTACACAGGGCAAGATCCTCCGAGATGCTCGGAGTAAATAAACAGCACTAGCCTAGCTCCCTCCAAGCACCAACCGCCTGTTGCGCTTGATAACCGCGTTGAGACCTCTCTCCAGCTTCTCGGTTTCCCTGCGGGCAGCGAAGAGAGCTGACTCAGCATCCTCGACGCTCATCAGGGGCATGCTTGAGACACCATTTGTCCCGGGAATCTTGCCTGGTTCCTCGGATTGGCTCCCCCCCGAGGCAGCAAAGTCTCGCATTGCTCGGGCCCCATCTGGTGCGCTGTAGATACCAACGCCAGCTGCCGCATCTGGGCCGTAAAAGTATGGGGCCAGCGAGTTGAGGCTCGCTGCGGCCGAGTCGCGGGCGGGGGACGCCGCATTGGGGAACCCCATGTTGCTCGCACCCAGGTTGAGCCGGGGCAGGACGTATTGGTTGATGTAGCTCAGCGCTTCCTCGCGCTGCATCTTCCCAACGGGGTCCGGAGACGAGGGGTGACATGTAAGAGGGAAAATGTTGGGCCGACCATTGGGCACGGCTCGTCCTTTGATAAGAGAAAATGCACCACTGCCAGGGTGATGCCGAGGGGCGACAAATGCGCCTGGGTGCTCTGCAGAGAGGGCAATGGCGGTCTGGAGCTGTAGGAACGCATCTTCTTCGTTGGGAGACAACCCGCGGATGCTGTCTCCATTGGGCGTGATCAACATCCTGCCGCCGTCCATGTGGAATTGCTTCCGAACCGGTTTCCCCGCACGCAGAGCAGCAAGGTCCTCTTCTCTGATCTCTGCACACTTACATGCACAGTCCTTGCAGTAGGCTCCATTCTTGGCACCGCTGTTGTGCTCTTGCCGTTGGTTGCCACTCGGGACGGGCTTAAACAGAGCAAGATCCTCGCCTTTGAATAGGTTAGCAAGGCCCGCGAACACACCAGCTGGACTGAATCGTGATCGCTCTGCTTCATCGGCCTGAGCTGTGGAGTTTGGCTCAGCATCGGCGGCTGGAGGCGTGGGCTGCGGCTGGGCCACCTCGCGTGTCTCTCTTTCCTTCCCCTTCTCCTTTCCTTTGCCTTTGCCTTTGCCCTTTCTAGACGAGGCGCCCTTCCTCGACGGGAGTAGCTTGTCCTTCAAGTCCGCACCATCCGACTCCTTGCTGCTGGCGCCTTCTTTTGACGTACTTTCAGTTACGGGCCCGTCCTGGATCGCGGCATCCGCAAGTGGTTCGTCCTGCGATGGAGGTGCCGAAGCCCTTGTAGGCTTCTCCTTTTTCTCTTTCTTCTTTCGCACGACAATGGCATCATGAGGCTTCGGTTCCTCCTTGGGTCTCTCGGAAATTACTTTCGTCTCCTCTTGAAAAGCCTTCTTACGCTCTTTGCGCTGCGAACTCTTGGTGCTGGTTCGGACGGCGGCGGAACCGATTCGGTTTGGTGGTGGCGAACCTGCTCTGGATGCAGAAACGGAGGCGGAAACAAGTGAGGCGGTGTCACTAGCCATATCGCTGGCTGCGGTGTCGGGCCCTTGAGAAGCAGAAACAACCCTCGAGGCAAGCGATTGGACCAACGAAGGTAAAGTGGACGTGTCCGTCTTGACTGGCGACACCAGTCTGAGGGACTTGGGGGCAACACGAGGAGCAGGTGATGCCGCCCCACTGCCAGAGGGAGTTGGAAGGGGAGGGAACACAACTTCATCGGTTGACCCCTGTGGCCGTGTCGAGTCTTCAGACCGGGGTGTTGGTGCGTTCAAACCTTCATCACCAGCGCTGCCTGGCTTTCGGCTCGAGTGGCTGGCAACAGCCTGGTTGCTGCTCATATCTTCAGGCATGTTTTGAAAGCTCAGCTCAGAAGTCTTCATCGTTGCCTTGCTCCTGTCAGCAGGCTGCTTCTGTTGAGGCTGCTTTCCATCGGTTGATGCACGAGCGCCTTCAAGCGCCCTCTCCTTGTCCAACTTTTGTTGTCCTCGGGATTTCTCTAAATTTAACTGAGAAACCTTTTCAGGCACCTTTCCCTTGTCGGAAGACCTCTTCGGCGCCGGCGTGCCCTTAGGAGTGGGTACGGTTGGGATCGCAGGTGAGCTGCTCTGCTGCTTTCTCGCCTGAGTTGCAAGCGGCGGAAAGTTTTCGTCGTCTTGGACGGCCAGAGGCTGCGTTTGGCTGGACAGTGACGGAGCACCCTTCGGTGCCCCCGAGTCGGTGGTCAGAGACTTGCCACCCCTCCTTGCAGTCGAACCCAGCCGGCCTTTTCGCGGCGTTTGCTCCGGTGTCATGGTGCCATGATTGATACCTGCTGCCGCAACCTTGGGAACGGGAGTGAGAAGCCATGGCAGCGTTGGTGCAGACGACGGCTGCGTTGGATCAGGGTGCCCATGGGGACCCGCAAAGCCAGGAGGAACAGAAGGCATGGCGCTGCTCAAGGCAATCCCCAGCTGGCCAAGGTCGTCTTGCGGATCGTGCAGCAGGTCATCAACCGCCTCGCTTGCCTTGTCGAACGAGAGTAGCTCGTCATCTGCTTGAAGGAAAGAGTTAGCAACTGACTGCCTGATGGATTAGAGGCAAATACAACGGAAGACAAGACAAGGGCAAGATGGCCATCAATTTCAGATTACAACACAACCGCACCATAGTACAGGAACTGGTAAGTCAGGCTACGGCTTCCATCATCGTCTTCCACGTGGGACAATGACGAAAGGCATTCTTGGGGAGAATTGAGGGTATAGTGTGTTTATTCCGACCACAGCAAGAACCCCTTACCTGGGGCGCGCATTGGCGCGATTTGTTAACGTACATGCGGTGATTGTGGAAGACGATGATGGCTTGCCTGACTGACTTTGACTCTTCGACCACTCCGAGCCGCGGCGTCGCAGACGTGGATGGGAAGAACGACAAGAGATATGAAAAGAGAAGAAAAGGGAAGTGACAATGTGCGAAAATGCTGTCGCCTGAAGCAGATCCATTCCCTGGAAGATCGAGCAGACGGCTGGCGTAAAAAAAAAAAGGGTTGCGTTCTTCAGAAAGGCCACGAAAATGGCCTTGCCAATGCCTGCTGGATCAAATGCAAATATCGGACTCCGTAGAGCACATGGTGGCCCATGTCAACGGCGTGTTCCGAGAGGCTCTTGAATGCCTTCCTCCACACCAAAAATACATCAAACAGAGAGTGGCGAGCCAACATGATAGCGTCTTCAACGAAAAATCGCTCCACCCAAACTACCACCGTGTATAGTTGCCATTGTACATCATGTTGGGGTTGTACCCACCTTGGCTCTGACCACCGTACAGTCCCTGGCTGGCTCCGGCAGTGCTCTGGGGCTGCTGGTGCTGCATCCGCGCCTGCAGGATGCTCGGGTCCGCAAGATCAACTAAGCCACTCCCCCCCGAGGAGGAAGTGTTAGCATGCCTGTGCTTCTTCCCCTTTTTTTTCTGCTTCGATCCAAAGTCTTGGAATGCTCCAGGTTGATTACCGTACAGCGAGGCCAGGAGGTTTGACGCAGGAACTGGGGTGGAGGTAGAGGATGGTGGGTACTGGTTTGAGAAAGAAGAAATCATGTACTCACGCTTTCCGGCATCATGAGGCTGGCTGACACCCGCACGATTCCGTCCGATGAGACTCTGAAGTAGCTCGTTTGACGAATCCTTGGGAGCTGCGCCGAATCCTGCGCCAAATGACTGACCGTACATGTTGGGGGGTGTGCCCGTCGACTTGAGGCCTGGTGGGGGGCCAGAAATAGTCGTCGGGTAATATTGGTTGGCCCCTTGGGACTGGAATGAGTTCGGCATCATGGATGTCTGTTGAGCCATATTCCGTGGGTTTGCAGCAAGCTTGACAGTCGATGACGAGTTTGTATTGTCGCTTGCAAAGTTAAATCGAGAAGGCTGTCGACTGTGGCCCTGGCCTTGGCCCTGGAATGCAGTGCTTTGGCTTGATATAGCAGGAGACCCCTGGTCGCCAAAGCCAGCCGCAGATCGTATTGAAGTCAATTGTTGGGGTGTCATGGAGCGGCTGGAGCCTTGGCCAAAGCTGGAACCCCCCGGACCGGTGCCTAAGATGCCGTCGGTGCTTCCTCTTTGGATCGGCGGCTGGGTGCTGACTTGACGCTGATCGAAGCTGTGGCCGTCGCCAGCCAATTCTCGTTCCTCCGGCTCCCCACCAAGAGCGAGGCTGCCACCTCCCGTCTCGGGCTCTTCGGAAGAAACCAACGCCTCCAGCTGATCGTCTGGATTGGCGATTCGAGAGTCTTCCTCTTCACGCATGACCCTCCGTTTCTCGCCACCTCGCAAGTCGAACATGGGAGGATACTTTTCAAAGTCTGGAACACGGATCTTGGGGAGTTGGAAGGATAGTAGTGCGGCAATCTCTTCATCGAAAACCGCATCGCGGGGGGCCAAGTTCCTCAAGTATGCTGGAATAGTGGTAGATGACTCGGCATCAGGCACGACGTTCTCAGTCGCTGTCTCCGCTGTAACTGGTAAGGACGTTGAAACGGCAGGGCTGGAGGCAGCACCGCTCGTGGCATGACTTCCTCTGCGGCTTCGTTGTGGATTCCGAGCCCAGTTCGCGGAAGAAGGCAGAGCTGAGGTATCAACAGGATTGTCCACCACGCCATCCTTGCTCAACGAGGGTCGCATGGGCTGCGACGTGGGAGGCGGGGTTGGCTGAGGTCCCTGCTGTCGAGAAACGGCGCGAGCCGACGTGCTGCCGCTGTTGAGGGGTCGGTCGGTCTGGGTGAGGAAATTTAGAGATGACAAGTCCTGACGAGTGTAGCTGTTCTCATCATCGGCCTTTTCATGTAGGAACATGCAACCAGGGTTGTTGCATTTCTCAAACTTGAGCCAGGCCGAGCAATATTTCGTCGTGCCATACTGTGCCTTGAGAACGCGGTCGCCGTTCACGGATCCGTCCACAGCCAAGATACAGCGATATGCGTCATCGGGCTTCTCAAAAGTGACGTAGATACCAAGAGAGTGGTGTTGGCCATCCGGGGATTTCCGATTGCTAATAGAGATCTTCTGGATGTTGCCGTATTGACCAAAGAATTCTGGTTTTCGTAGCATCTTGAGGAGCTCATCTTCCCGGCCGCCGGCTGCGAGACCTGTCACATAAACGAGATTCTTCTGGACGACCCGGACGCCGATAAGATTTTTGCGCGTCTCCCTTTCGGCTTCGCGCTTTTGAGCCTCTTTCTGTTTCTGCTCTTGCACTCGCTTCTTTTGGTTCTTCTGGATATTTCGCGAAAACTCAGCAATCCTAGGCATGCGTGGTCAGCTTCAGTCATGCTTCAGAAACTAGGAGGAGAGAGGGAGGCAAGGGGGTGGCGTACTCTTCTGGCGTGACAATCTTGTACTGGATCGTCTTCTCGTCGTACGGTCGTCGGCATGCCGGACACAGGCCGTTGATGTTATTCCTGATGTTGTTGAAACAGAACTGGCAGACCTGAAGGTGCACAAGTCAGTCTCACAACGTGTCAGGGACATCGACCAAGCCGGGGATCTCATAGTACCTTGTATCCGCAGGGGCATGGCCGGAAGTTGCGGTCGGTAAGATCCAGCTCTTCGATGCAGAGGGGGCTATGGAATCTGTCAGAATACCAACTCGTCGTCGCCTGAGGGCATCGCTAGCGGCTTGGGGGGGCAGGGGGGATGGATGGAAAACAGTGGCGTGCTCCCAGGAGACACCACGTACCAGGTCTCGTCCTCATCCTCTATGAACGAGTCTTGGGGTGCCATCTTGTCTATTACGGTTCTCCGGAGGGGGTGCTATGAATAATATAGTTCGATGAGAGTCGCTAGGAAGTGGAAAATGTGCACGAACAAAGGGAGACTCGTTGATGAATTGATAATGCAGATGCTACAGAGCCGAACCAAAAGTGCAGGAGAGAAAGTTACACATGGTTGGGATTAGACTTCATTGGGCCTAGCTGCTAGTGGGCGATTCACGTGATTTATGCCCACATCGACCACTCACATTGGGCCGCTAGTGATTTACGTGCAAAAGCTGAAGGGTCCGGGCATGAATGAAAGTAATTCCCTATTGCGGCAGATCCTCGGAGATTTCGCCCTGTCGTTCCAAGCATCCTCGAGAGCTATTGTTTGGAACCACCAACATCACCCATCACAGCACCGTCTTGCCC
The DNA here is from genome assembly GCF_001625195.1 of Drechmeria coniospora. Classification (NCBI taxonomy): domain Eukaryota; kingdom Fungi; phylum Ascomycota; class Sordariomycetes; order Hypocreales; family Ophiocordycipitaceae; genus Drechmeria; species Drechmeria coniospora. The sequence goes on along the minus strand of NC_054389.1, from coordinate 8,289,940 downwards.
TGTTAATTGGCCACCATCAGTCGCGGATTCGGCCATGGCGACCAAATTCTCGAGAAGCCGGACCCTTGCCTCGGCTCTACGGCCCGCGAGGCCCTTGGTGCCTGGCCGCAGCGAACATGCCATCCGTGCCTTCTCAATCTCGGCTCCTCAGTTTGTCGCCATGCCCAAGGAATCCGAGAACATGCGGAAGGCTCCGCGGGAGCAGATTGGAAAGCTGCAAGCGCCCATTGTGAACCCCGCCGACAAGTACCAGGGCAAGGCTGAGGACCTTCATCGCTACGGGGCGTGGGTGATGGGCTGCATGCCCAAGTTCGTTCAGCAGTTCTCCGTTTGGAAGGACGAGCTCACGATCTACATTTCGCCATCCGGGGTCATTCCCGTCTTCTCATTCCTGAAATGTATGAATCTTTTGATGATCCCTACAGTACTCAAGCTGATACATGCGTCTGCAGACAACACAGCCGCCGAGTTTACCCAGGTCAGTGCCATCACAGCCGTCGACTTCCCCACGAGGGAGAACCGTTTCGAGGTCGTCTACCACCTGCTTTCCGTCCGCCACAACGCCCGCATCCGAGTCAAGACCTATGCCGACGAGGCATCCCCCGTACCGAGCATCACAAGTCTCTTCGATGGCGCCAACTGGTACGAGCGCGAGGTATATGACATGTTCGGCGTTTTCTTCACTGGGCACCCCGATCTGCGACGCATCATGACCGATTACGGTTTTGAGGGACATCCACTGCGGAAGGATTTCCCCTTGACAGGATACACGGAGGTTCGCTACGACGAGGAGAAGAAGCGCATCGTCACGGAACCTTTGGAGCTCACGCAGGCGTTTCGTAATTTCGAGGGTGGATCGAGTGTTTGGGAACAGATTGGGTCGGGTGAAGATCGCAAGCCGGAATCCTTCAAGCTGCCGACGGCCAAACCTGAGGAGAAGAAGGAGGAGCCAAAGAAATAGGTGGGAAGACTGTACTATATATGATTTAGGTTGTCCAAACTAGCTCTACGCTGGCACGCTTGCTACCTGCCTTGCTAATGTGTACCACCTTCAGCCAGTGACTGTATCATTGTTATCCTTGCTGACAACGACAGGCTCGACAGTAGAGCACTCACATAGAGCACTCACATATTGTCGATCTCAAGAGTGAAGTCATGCATGGGGCTATTGCTTTGATAGAATTGCAATTCTTGGTAAGCTGTTGTCAATCACCTGAAGACCATGGCCTTCCACAACAATTTGTTCGAGGCTAGACTGGGCTTTACAGTAACAATTGGTCATTTATCGTCTAACATTCGATGTCACACCAGCAAGAGCTTGAGACGACACACTGGGGAGTGAGTGTATCTGGACGACCAAATGGCAATCGCGAATATGATGCTGGCCGATCGGCCCCAGTCAACCCTCCAATTGCGCATTTTTCAGTGGCACCAGCAGTGAATGTGAACGGCGGGACTGGCAATGTACCCATCTTTCCACTTCAGCCGCTCCATTCCCGTGTAGAATTGACTAGAACGTTTCTTGTAGCCCGAGGATATCATGCCCGTGTTTCACGCAAAGCGTCTAAACTCTGCTAGATGCTGGAGTCCTTTGATATCGTATATACAGCTGTGATTCCCTACACCTTGTCATATAATCATGAATGTGACTATATAAATGATTAGAAAGGTTTGTGACAAAACGTTACTGCTGCTTGCTCCGTGCTTCACCACATGTCACTTTCACCGTCGTGGCGCTGGTTGTCGTCTCCAATGTCGTTGAAATGATAGTAGTCCTTCACGTCGTGGCCGTAGCCCCCGTACCCGTACTCCTCGCGATTGCTGTTTCCATGTTCATCCTCGTAGATCTGAGCATCGTCGACGTACTCCACCTGGTCATCTGGACCGGCGTCGGCGTACTGAACGGCAGCCTGAGCGATTAGCTATGGGTCAAGGCCGGTCGAATGGGTCGGCACTTACTCTATGGTAGTTATAGTTGTACTGGTCAAGGCTGTGCTCGGACTGCTCGTCCTCGCGCTGCTGCGACGCGTAGGCCTGCTCCTGCCGCTTGCGCCGAGCCTCTTCCTCCAGCCGCTTCTGTTGGGGCGAAGTAGGCACGTTCATCTGCGGGTGCATTGCCTGAACAATGGCCAGGTAGCTGTACATGAAGTTGCTCAGCAGAACCTGGCTGAGAAGTGGCCGGCGTGGGTTGGCCAGCTTGATGTGGGCCATCCGATAAATCGCCCTCTCCTCCATGAGCGGGAACCGAGTCCAGCTGTAGTCCACATCCGGCCGCAAAGGTTTGTATGCGGGCTCATCGGGGACTTGCAGATGCTGAGACTTCTTGTTGGCCTTATCCTTCTCTTCCTTCTTCTTGCTTCCAAAGATGGACGAGAAGATGCTACCATCCTTGTCCTTCTTGCTGTCGCTCTTGCGGCTGCCTTCCTTCTTCCGCTCGTCGGCTGGTCTTCCTTCAATGCTATCCCGGTCCAAGACGAGGCTTTCGCGACCCTTGCCGTTCGTTTTGTCAATCGACGTCTGAATGACATCCAGCCTGGCGTTGTCTTGCGATTTTTCCGCGAGCGCCTTTGACTTGGACTTTCTGCTCTCCTCCTTCTTCTTGTCTCTGTCATCGGCAACGCCTTTTAGCCACTTCCAGGCGCTCCCTGACCTGCTGAGTGTACCGGGCGAATCATCGTCGCGATCTTTCTTGGACTTCTTCTCAGGCTTCTTCTCAGCTTGGGCCAGCGTGGGGATGAAGGTGAGGCTGTCGGTGCGAGAGGCATCTCCTCCAGCCAGGGACGAAGGTGATGCGAGTGCGTCGTGAAGTGACTGCGTGGGCACAGAAGGGGACGACTTGGAAGTGTATTGGGTTTTGCTGTTGGCCAGGGCCGGGCGCGCCGTTGACCTGGAAGGAGCCTCGTCGATGACTATCTCAGGTTGGTGGTCCTGTTGCTGCCCGGAACTTTGCGACGATGATCTCTGGGGGAATGACCTATTATAATGGTTATCCAGTCGTGCAATGCGCTCTTGGGGCATTGCAGGCTCCATGCTGGCCGCGTTGGAGGATGTCGAGGAAGCTCGAGCATACGGCTGATCCTGTTGCGCCTGCGGCGATGATGCCGCCTGCGACTCGGCACCATGCTCCGGAGGGTCGTCAGAACTGGACAATGTTTCAGGCGATTCGGTCGTGAAGGAATTCTGTCTCCAAACAGGTCGCGACGGACGGGAGTAGTTTGCCCTCAAAGGCGAATCGCTGGATGCTTCCGGCGCCCGTTCACTGGTGCCATCGGGCGATTCGCTTTCCTGGTGCCGCTGCGCGAGTCGCTTGGAGAGTGAACCTCTGTCGCCAGAGCGCAAGCTGCCACCCTTGCGGTATGTGGTTCGGGTGGATCGCCGGAGGCCGACGCCAGGGGCCATCGGGAGGATAGGCATGTCGTCGTCGCCGCCCTCCATGCCGGCGGGAGCGTCCTGCGATTCTTGCGCGAGCCTCTGGACGGCACCTGTTGGATCTCGGACCAGCTCTTCGAGACTCAATTCTGAACCATGACGACCCGCACCACAGCGTTGCCTCTCTAGCCGCTCGGCACCGTCAACATAGCCAACACCGCCTCGTCCGCCAGAATTGTCGATCTGGCGTGACAGCATGGATTTTTGCCGCGTCAAACCGGAGCCAGTGCTGGCATGGCTGAAGTCGCTTTCGGCAGAAAGCCACGAGTCCCCTGATCTCCGCTTGATGGATTGCACACGCTTCTCCAGGAACGATTTGAACTCGGTTGGAGCCAGTTCCGGGTGGACCCGAGCCGGAACCCAAAGCAGTCTCGAAGGATCATTCTCGTCGTCATCTCCGCTTGGGGCAATCGCAGGTATCGCCGAGAGGCTCATGGGAGGCATGTCCGGATCAATGCTGTTTCCGACGTCCATCGACAGCCGCCTCAGGGCTTGCAAGTTGCTCAGCTCCTGGGCAATATCTTGGGGATTGTCGATGTTAGTCAAGGGGAACTGCGAGCCTGTGGAATCGGCTTGGACGTCACGCAGCGATAGCGTTGGGGATGGAGGCAGTTTCGAGCCATTGTCATACGAGGAAGGCGGAACGGGTAGTGATTGCATTTTTCTGAGGCTGCCATGCTCGCCATGTGCCGGGGATGAACTGGGCGGTTGATCCGCGACGGGTAGGGCGGGATGTCGTTGCGTCTCGTCAGCATGCTGGTAGCGATTTTGTTCGTTTGGGTCTGCTTGTGGCGTTCTGTGTATCTGCTCGTGGTATGAGGAGCCGTCCATGAAGCTCAAGGGCCGCCCCCCTTCGGAGCCCGAATCATCTTCGTCGCCGTACAGGGTCCCGATCGCTTCGGTGACATGGTGGCTCGGGTCGGAGATGGATAGTTGGCTGGCGTGACCACGTCGACTACTAAAACTGCCAGTAACTTCGTCGCGGGGCCGAGATGAGGTCTTGCACGTTCCGTCCTTGTTAGCAGCTTTTCGGGTATCCGTTGCAGAGTGGCGGAAGTGGGAACGAAAAACGGCGGCAAACATAGATCCACGTGTGCAAGGGTCGGGAAGCATTTCTGACCGAAGACATCCCAGGCCCGATCGCATGCCAACAGAAAAGGCAATGGGGATGAGGACGGGGATGGATTTTGGGCAAGGGGCGGAACTCACCATCATGGCGGGCGATGCCCAGGCGTCACGAGGCAGACACGCCGACAGCCCCTTGTGTTTTCTCTTGATGGGCAGCCAACCCCGATCTTAGCACTCTCGCTGGCCTACCATGGAGGGGTGACGCAGCGACGGCTAGGACGCGAAGATCAATCGTCAACGGCGTGAGAGGCAGAGGAAACACCTCCTGGAGGGTCGGAGTCGTCGAGACTATCGTCGCATGAGGGAGGCAAATGTACGAGTCGAGGGCCGCTCTCGGCAAGGTCTGTTGGCTGGGTGTACAAGATCGGTTCCTGACGAGGTTCTCGTGGCTTCGCCGTGTTCCGCGTAAGATGGTGTGTCGTCGATCGTTGCTGATGTTCGGACTGAATGCCGGGACCGAGTGGTACGAAGGCTCCGTACCCGACTCACTTCTGCAGCCTGCTCCCAGCCTGTGTACAGTACAAGTACTGCACAACGGACAAGCACAGATATTATTACTGTACGGAGTACGAGTACAGCACTAACCTACTGTAGTCGCAGCCCCACGCCGCGGATGGAACCTCGTGCTGGACGAGTTCAGTACATGTACTTTTCCAGGTGTACAGTATTACCTACAGAACTTGGAGGTGCACGAGTGCTGGAACATGTACATGTACATATGCAGTACAGCAAGTGTGCAGTAGGCGTGCTCCGAACAGGCCGGCTAGTGGTCAAATTACAAGAAAGGTACTCAGTCTCTACTCCGTACGTACGGAGTACGGTGTACGGAGTTGGAGTAATGAAATCGATGATTGGTTAGTCACGTGGCCCCACTACGAGGCCATTCGCGAGGTCGGTGCAGAGAGCTGCGTCACGGGCACACGGCCCTTGCGTAGCGATTCGCGCCCTGGTTACCACAAGCCCCGCTACGACAATGCGATGCGTGCAGTGTTTTAGCGTCTCTACGTGCACTGTGCAAGCTTTGCCGAGGAGGTACGGAGTAACTACTAATAGGGATTTAAGTACAAGTACACCAGAGAACTGCACTGTACATGTACATTTAGTACTGGTGTACGGTAATAAAAGTAAGTACAATTACGTGTGAGATGTGCAGTACATGTGCTCCGTAAACATCCAGGTATGTAATGACACATGGCACTGTTTCAATCAACAGTGCGTGTGTCAGTATTACTGGATAGTGACATCCGGTTGGTCTACACATGTGCGCACACTTTAATGTCCAACACGTTTTCTTCGATACGTCTCCTCAGGGACATCAGTTTCTTGAGTATTCCAGACCAGCCGATATGCAAGGGCGATTTTGGGTGGGGTGGGGGGGGCATCATACATAAATACGCGCGGGTGAGTATCATCGCCCAACTGGAGTTTGTCCCGGCACAGCACGAGCACATGAACACATGTATATCATTCTTACCAGTACGTCGTACTGTACAGCCTGTATAAGTATAGCTGTGATTGCATGTGAGCGTAGGGCATCAATACAGCAAGCACCAGCTGCAAGAATAGGATCATGTTGAGTATGCCTAGGAGGATACGATAGGCCCAACGCGTGACTGACTGGGTGATCAAAACACCAAGATAGGAGCTTCCCGCCCCACAGTTGAAGATGGTTGATGATGACTTTCGTCTTTCATGGCAATCAATGTTTGGCATGGAGTGAGGGCATGTACTCTTGCAGCAACCTCAATTTTTCCCTTTGCCTTTCGACTACTGCAGAAATACTATTGCACGCTCGTGCATTTACTCTACAGCAAGTACCATCAGATGCAAGTTCCAACCAAGACACTGCTAGGCAGACAACACTGTACAAGTAGCTACATAACGAGCTAGTCCAAAACAGGCATAACACTGAACGACTCGAATTTGAGATGGTAGTGGCAGACTTGCTTTGCAGCTTCAAGTACCTACACAGGGGCGCTACAACAGAGTACATGTGCTGTACTAATAACGCTATGAGCAGGTGTGCAGCATTATTGATAGTGTGCTTAGCAAATGTACTTCACTAATACCAAGAACAGTACTTCTATTACCTACTCGTACGGAGTACGGAGTACTCCCTGCTTATTTCCTCTCATGTACATGTGTACATAAACTGCTGGGTTCACCTGTGCTGTACCGTTGATACCTGGTACCTCATACAAGGTGCCCATTGTCCAGTGCATGTACTACCACTAATGCTGGGCACTTTGCAAAGGTACTTACTTACCTGTACCTACTGTTAGTGCCAGCAGCAGAACAGCAGCGAGGAGTTCAAGGTTGCTAGCAAGCAAAACCCCCCGTTCTCACCAAGCCCGCCAACGAACCGCCAACGAGGAGCCCGCGTCCAGAAAATTATCTCCAGCCTTGCGACCTAGCTGCGAAATCTACCTCCATCATTATCTCGCCCTCACCCATCCGCCTCCGCCTCTCACCGTAATCCGCTTGATACCCGACCCTACTTCGCCTGGGCTTCTTTCTTACCTTCCTCGTTGCTGCCCGCGAACGCTGCTCCCTCCTCCATCATCGACGACTCCTTCCTCGCACACGCCGAGCGCGTTTGATCGATCCCTCGGTAGAATCATGGCTGCTGTGAGTTGCCCAACTTCTGCATCCCCTCGCTCCTGCCTAGTGTCACCTGGATAGTTGTTGAGATCCGGCGGCGAGTCGTTTTCTGGTGCCCGTGCAACTGCGGTGCAGAAGATGGAATCGAATTTTCTCCCTCCATTCTCGCGCTCGTCCGAGCCAGTGTCACATCACCTCACCCTATTCCTCCCACCACCCATCCCGCTCGCACCTGTTTTTGGGGTAGCAGAAGATCAGTCATGTTTGCCAGCGAGTCCACTCCCATGATGGCCTCGCGTTTTGCGACGGGGCAGTTTCTGGCTCCGTGGTGGAGGATCGGCGGCCGAGCACGCAACGTAACTAATGGTTCTCAGTCGCGCCCATACAACAACCCGGGCTATCTGCAAAACGGTGGCTCTGGCCTTCAGCCGGGTACCGCCCCTCTCTTGCCTAATCAGGGCCGAGTTATCCAGTCCGGTCCCATCAGGATTCTCTGCATCGCCGATGTTCGAGGTTGGTGCCGGCGGCCGTTCCGTTCCGTCGTAGGACTGCCTGGTCGCTGACGCTGTCCGCAGGAAACCTGAGCTCTCTCAACGATCTTGCGAAGCAGGCACGAGCCGACCACATCATCCACACGGGCGACTTTGGCTTTTACGATGACTCCTCGCTCGAGCGAATCGTGGAGAAGACCCTCAAGCACGTGGCCCAATACTCGCCACTCATCTCCGAATCGGTGAAGAAGGCCGTTCAGCAAGTAGGAAATGGCTCCGTCAAGAGTCGATTCTCGCCCAGCGAGCTTCCGCTGTCGGAGCTGCCTCTGCTGCTCAGCGGCGCCCTGAAGTTGGACGTCCCCGTCTACACCGTCTGGGGTGCGTGCGAGGACGTCCGCGTGCTGGAGAAGTTCAGATCCTCCGAGTACAAGGTGCCCAACCTCCACATCATCGACGAAGCTCGCTCCATGCTCCTCGAGATCGGCGGCGTCAAGCTCCGACTGCTCGGACTCGGAGGTGCCGTCGTCATGCACAAGCTGTTCGATAATGGCGAGGGGCGTACCACGATCGCTGGCGGGCAGGGCACCATGTGGACGACGTTGCTGCAGATGGGAGAGCTCATCGACACGGCTCATCGAGTCTACGACCCCACCGAAACCCGCATCTTCATCACGCACGCATCCCCGGCCCGAGAGGGCATCTTGAACCAGCTTTCCGTGACGCTAAAAGCCGACTTCTCCATCTCGGCCGGTCTCCACTTCCGATACGGAAGCTCCTACAACGAGTTCAGCGTGAACCCGACGCTAGATCACTACCGCGGAAAGCTTGCCGCTTCCAAGGCGTCCTTCAACGACGTTTGGGAAACGGTCAAGGGCGAAGTCCAGCCCGCCATTCAGCAGAACGAGGCGCAGCAAAACCTCCTCAAGAATGCTCTTCAGCTCGTCGAGAAGATGCCCACGACGGCGGCTGGCGGGAACCCCTTTGGCGGACCCGCTGCCGGCAACCAGGCTTCACTGGGACAGGTGGACGAGAGCGCCTTCAAGAACATGTGGAACTTCAACCTCGCCGACGCCGCGTTCGGCTACCTCGTTCTCGAGATTCAAGACGGTCGAATCGGCACCGAGATGCGCGCCCAAGGATTCAACTTTTCGCACCGCGGAGCGCAGCAGCAGAAGCAACAGTCGGGCGCCGCCACCAGCGCGCCGCCCGCGTCGGCCGGTAGCCTGTCCGCACCGGCACCGTCGACGCAGACGGCGGCACCCCTGCCCACAAGCCGACAGCCCTCGACGGGCCAGCCACCGAAGGCGACCGTTTCCACGCCGGGAACGCAAACGCCGGCCTCTCCCCAGCCCGGCCAGGGCTCCGCCGGCATGGCGGGACGAGACTCGGACAAGTCGACGGCGGCCGCCAACGGATCCGCCAACGGCCCGGAGCCTGGTGCGGGCAAGGCGCAAGCACCCGACTTGATCGGCCTGTTCGTCATGAACATCGGCAGCGAGGAGCAATGCCGGGACCTTTTCGACGACGAGAGCAAAGGCAAGATTACGAGGGTAGACAAGCATGGCGCGCAGAACAAGGTTGTCCATTTCAAAAGCACCGACGACCGAGATGCCGTCTTCGCAAGGCTACCTGCCGAGCTCAAGGCCAAAAACCCGGATGACCGATCCAAGCCGCTCATCCGCGTCTACCAGCAGCAAGGCAAGCCGTTCAACAACCGCGGAGGCGCCGGCACCTGGGGAGGCAACCCGCGAGGAGGCTCCTCGGCGAGTGGCTACCGAAGCGCTGGGGGCGCCAGCGACTCCGAGAGCACGCGACGCGGCGGCCGTGGCGGCCGAGGCGGCAGGGGTGGCGAGAGGAGCCGGGGCGGTCGAGGCCGAAGCGGCTTGAAGGCCGAGGCTGGCGCGTCCTCGCCCGCACCATCCACGCCGGCTGCGGAATGATTTCAGCCCGGCGCCGATTTGTTGCGTCTCCTGATGCGAAGGGGGATTTCCACCTGAACGGCAAATTCGATGCTGGACCCTCGCCATGTTCTCGGCCTCTCTCTCTCGGCCCATGTGATTCTAGCTCTGGAGCAAGGTTGAGCAAATCACGAAGGGCCGTTTGGGTCCACGATGCGTTTCTGTGTACGTGTACCGAAGGAGAATTCCGGCCACCGATGGGTTGATATGGCGGGGACGACCGTTTTTCTTGCGATTCGTTTTGGAGCTCGGGCGTGTGTATAGCAACGGGACGGTTGAGAACGCGAGCCGCCAATTGTCCGAAGCAATGCGTGATTGTGCTAAAGGGCCAGGCCAAGTCCTGCGATACACGGAGTTTGAAAATATGTATTTGCATGCTACTCGTACACCATGTTCACATTGCGGGCAGGAGAGGGGGGGCAAGACCCCATGTACCTATAGCGGCTTAATGCCTCTGTGAATGGCTGCAATGCCTCCGGTCAGATCCTCGTAACCCTCTCCAGCGACGGCAAAGCCGGCGTCGACAATCATGTCCCGGAACTCCTCCTGGCTCGGGAATCGTTCGATGCTCTCGACGAGGTACTGGTAGCTATCGCGGTCGGCCGCTACGAGCTGGCCGATGAGGGGGATGGCACTGAAAGACCACTGCTTGTAGACGGCGTTGAGGAGCGGGAACTTGTCCACCTTGGAGAACTCGAGGCAGGCAAAGACGCCGCCGGGCTTCAGGACTCGGTGGGCCTCGCGCAGGGCGGCAGGGATGTTGGAAAAGTTGCGGATGCCGAAGGCGACGGTGTAGAGGTCAAGGGAGTTGTCCTTGATCGACGGCGGTAGCACCTCGGCGTTGGCTTCGAGGAAGGAAAGAGACGACTGGTGGGAGGCGGGGAGGGCGAGGGAGCGTTGGCGGCCGACGGCGAGCATGGAGGGGTTGATGTCGGAAATGGTGACGTGCACGTTGGGGTTGCCGTTGAGGTTGTGGGCACGCTGGAGCATGCGGAAGGCGATGTCGCCCGTGCCGCCGGCGACGTCGAGGATCTGCTGCGGTCTTCCGATCGGGTTCGTCGCGCCGGGGTTGAGAGATGAGACAAAGTAGTCCCTACGGGCGCCGGAGAGAGCCCATGTCAGTGTCTATTATGCATCTCACTACAAGGTGAGGCGGGAGTGGTGGGGGGTGGTGGTTTTGGCGATGGAGGATGGATGGAGACTCACTTCCACAGCCGATGGACCCCGAGGGACATGAGGTCGTTCATCTTGTCATACGACTCGGCGACGCTGGAGAAGACGCCGGCGACGCGCTGCTGCTTCTCGCTCTCGGTGACGGTCTCGTAGCCAAAGTGCGTTTCACGATTCGACGTTGGCGTAGGGCCGGAGGGGCCCAGGCGGCGACCATGGCTGGCGGAAAAGGAACGGCAGGGATTGGCGACAAAACTCAAACAAGGCCTCGGGGCACTGCGGGTACAGCTCCAAAGAGCTCGACGGGCGACCATGATGAAGGAACGGCTCGCGAGTCGGCTCCGAGCTGGTGACAGTCGTTGGTCTGGAGCCTTGTCAGTTTTGGACGAGGCTGCGACGGGAAACTTCATCAGCCAGCAGGAGCAGTGAATGGCCGGCCAATAGGGAGGTGGAGGAACTCTTGGGCCAGCCACTGTGGCTCGCCAGCTTTTCCTCGCCACCCTCTCCACACTATTCCCTGCACGGCGATCTAAATGTTACCCACCCATTCCTTCACTACCTGGATGCTGCCCCGAAGCCGTCACTACCGCAGAGTGTACAGCGTAGCATATGGTGGTACAAGCCCGTCCATACAAGTAGTCAATCGCATGTAGTTATTACTCTGTACAGTACGGAGTTTATGCCCCTGCATGCGTGGTCGTCGTCGGATGGAGTAATTCTTCGTCTCGCAAAGAGTCCCGACGCAAAGGAAGGGTACAGCAGGCTGGAGAGAGAGCGATAGAGGGGGTTGAACTGACAGATTCGGGCTATTTGCTGCTCGTGGCAGCCGCAGTGTCAACTGCAGACTCGGCAGCAGACTCGGCAGCAGACTCGGCCCCAGACTCGGCCACCTCCGAATCCGGTGGCGGCTGAGGCTGATGAATCTGATCGGGAGGATCCTGATTCCAGTTGCGAAGGTGGTTGACAAAGATACGGATCTTCCTCTTGGCGAACCAGAAGAGCGCCCCGAGGCCAATGACAAGACCGATAATGAGAAGGGCAATCTGCACGTTGGGCAACACCATAATGATGTGCTGCAGTCGCTACGACACTTGCTCTCGTCCCTCGCGTTGTGGCTGGAGATTTTTGTTCTTTGCGATGGATTGAGGAGGGCCGATCAGGATATGGATCTGTGAGTGCGAGTGCGTTCGAGAGTGGTGCAAGGAACAGCAGGAAGAAGGGAAGCCGGGTGAATCTGATGATTCTGCAGAGCAGTTCAAACAAGGATCCCCGTTCTTTTTCTAAGCCTTTGAACAGCTCAAATACTCCCGGCATATCATTGCTTCCCGTTCTGTTCCGTTGCTATGGGATCAATTCAGAGGCCAGCGTTGTTGCGTTGCATGATTGCCATGTTCAGTCCACCATTGCCCGCGCGCCGCATTCACGTAGGGACTCTTGAGGAGACACACGGCGTCCCGAAGATACAAAGTAGAGCCAAAAAAATTCAAATTGCCTCTGGCCCTCCCATGAGTGAATGAGCAAGAATGAATGCTAATCCTTGCCGTACATTGAGGTGATCGCCGATGGTGGGCATGACAACTAAGTAGTAGTAGGATCTGCGAGCGCCATTGGAATTACTAGGACTTGCTGCTAAGTACTATATTGGCATACCTTGAAGTAATACCCTGTACGACCAGTGCCATCGGTTAGGTGGTGGGTAAATTACGGAGTACATACTCTGTTGTTGTACTCCGTAGAGCATAATTACCTACTACTAATACTATTAGTTGTACAACTGCTACTGCTGGGTTTAACCAGTAATACCGTACGACCAGCAAGTACCATGTACGAACCATGTTTGCGGTAAGTATACCGAGAGTGATGACAAGAGACGGACAACCCTATTTTTTTTTTATAAAAAAAGCGACACATGGAAGAAATCTGGCACGAGACGATTTTCATACTACTCTGAGTCGGGGCGGACGGTTCGGAATTGGAGAGATCATGCTTCCTTGTACAGTATTATCGTCCAAGTGTTGCTTGTTACGGGCGAGGCCCTCGGCTGAGTGGGTGCGCGGGTTCCCTCGGCTCAACCCTTGGCCTACGGCGGCAGGCTGGCTGGCTAATATGGCAGCTCCCCCCTCGAAGCTCGAAGCGCGCCAACTCCAAGACAGTGAGTGGGAGTGGACTTTCCCACCTCTTCTCCAACGCAGACGCCCGTATTCTCATCCGACCCGTCCCGTTTCGCTCCCTCGATGAAGCCCCGCGTCCTTGGACGGATTGCCGCCCGGAGGGCGGCCTCGGTGTCGATGGCCAGGCCGTACGGGCAACCCTTCTTCAGCTTCGTCCGCGCCGCCAGCAGCGTGTCCCAACCGCCGCACTCCGACTACGTCTCCTTCCCGGGCGCCCTCAAGAGCGCCTTCACCAACACGCTCCAGTACGAGGTGCCCGAGTCGTACAAGGCGCTGCCGACGTACCGGGTCGTTGACCAGCATGGCGTCGTCGTCGATGGGTCCTTCCGGCCCGACATATCGGACGAGCAGATCGTGAAGCTGTACAAGGACATGCTCTACATCTCCATCATGGACTTGATCATGTTTGACGCCCAGCGCCAGGGCCGCCTGAGCTTCTACATGGTCAGCGCCGGCGAGGAGGCCGTCAGCGTCGGAAGCTCGAGCGTGCTGGACCCCGACGATCCCGTCTTCTGCCAGTACCGAGAGCAGGGTTTCTTCAAGGAGAGGGGCTTCACGACCAAGGAATTCATGTCCCAGCTGTTCGCGAACAAGGACGATTCCGGCAAGGGCCGGAACATGCCCATTCACTACGGCAGTGGCCGGCTGAACATTGTACCTCCCCCCCTCGGGTCTTCCCTTCCATCGTCCCTCTGACTGACCGACGGCGCTTCGCAGCACACCATATCCTCGCCGCTGGCGACGCAGATGCCCCAAGCGTCCGGAGCCGGCTACGCGCTGAAGCTGCAGAAGCTGCAGGACCCGAGCTCCAAGGCCAGGGTCGCCGTCTGCTTCTTCGGCGAGGGCGCCGCCAGCGAAGGCGACTTCCACGCGGCCATGAACATTGCCGCCACGCGATCGTGCCCCGTCGTCTTCATCTGCCGAAACAACGGCTACGCCATTTCGACGCCGACGCTGGAGCAGTACCGCGGCGACGGCATCGCCAGCCGGGGCATCGGCTACGGCATCGACACAATCCGCATCGACGGCAACGACATTTGGGCCGTCCGAGAGGCGACCAAGAGGGCGCGCGAGATGGCCCTCGAGGACGGCGGCAAGCCCGTCCTCATCGAATGCATGACCTACCGCGTCTCCCACCACAGCACCTCGGACGACTCGTTTGCCTACCGCGCCCGCGTCGAGGTCGAGGACTGGAAGAGGAGGGACAACCCGCTGACGCGGATGCGCAAGTGGATGGAGGCCAAGGGCTGCTGGGATGAGGCCAAGGAGAAGGAGGCTCGGGACGGCCTGAGGAAGGAGATCCTGAAGGGCTTCTCCGATGCCGAGAAGGAGAAGAAGCCGGCGCTGCGAACCATGTTCGAGGACATATACGAGGACTTGACGGACGATCTGAAGGCCCAGATGCTTGAGCTCAAGGACATGCTCGACAAGTACCCCGACGAGTACGAAGTCGGCGAGTACGACGGGGGCAAGGACACGTTGAATCCCTGAGAAAGAAAGCCGCCACGAGGGCAGGCTAGGTCAGGATTGGGCCTCGAGCGCGCTGGCCGTGTCCTGCATCACTCGGTGTCATGCTCTTGCCTTGCCTTTGGGTCAAGTAAGTAGCTGGTCGCCAAGGAGCGTGTACGCAGCAAATGACCACGACGAACCCACGCGCCGGCCCTATTCGCTGTCCATGAACTACCATGTTATCGTCCGCAAACCGGACGTCTGCGTTGTGCGGTGGACATGGTGCCCTAGAAAAGCGGCATGTAGCGGCGGGAACGACACACGCCGTCGGTGCGCTTTTATGGGGGGGGGTTGTTCAGGGACCACACGGATGGCCTGTTTGTGATGACGTCACCATGAAGCAAGTTTTTGTGTAAGAATCGACATGATGATTCCTAGTAATTACATCCATCGGTTCATAATTGGGCATGATGATGAGCAGTCCGCACTGCAACCTGCGTGCATTTGCAGAGCAACTTACGTCGGCGATGGGATGAAGTGAACGATAAGCGGCTTTGCCAAAGTCCCGAGCGATTAGCACGTTTGTTACCGGATAAACTTTGCATGCAAGTGCAAGTACTCCGTACGGCCAGTCAGTATTACTGAGTAATACCCTACACGCCACGCGTGAAATTGCCCGGTCAATGGCCTGCACCATAAAGGTCCGTCACATGACAGGCCTGAGCCCATGATGGACAGCGACGAGATGGCGACAAATCAGCGCGGCAAGTACGCTATTTTGTATTCCGTCACATTATTTGCTTCACTGTAGTTATGATGCCAGCGTTCCAAAAGCAGCACGATGCCCGCTCTCCCATCAACGTCCGCGCCATCCATTCTTTCATCTTCATGCTGCACGCACATCTCGATATCCAAGGGAAAATAAGACGAATGCTGACATAGTCGGGCCCGGTAAAGGTGCCAAGGACAACCGCCGCGTATGAAAGGCGAAGGGAAAGTTGGAGACTACTGAGCGGCCGCCACCATGCTCATGTAAACCCCCCAGACAACGCCAGCCAGTGAACCGACCAGGTTCCTCCCAGCGACCGTCTTGACGACGGTAAAGTTCAGCAGACTGACAAAGGGCCAAAACCTGAGGCCAGCAAAGGCGATGGACCAGAATTCAGCCTGCGCCGCTTCCCACACGGCGCTTCCGTCGACGCGAGAAAAGTCGATGGCCGACGGGGCGGTCCAGTAATTAACAGCCTTTAAGAGATTGGTCATGCGTGGGACTGGGTGCATGGCTTCGTGGAGGGCGCGCATGAAGGTGCTGAAGAGGAGCGTGTTGACAGCGGCGCCGATGGTCTGGTCAAGGGCGAACTTGATGACTGTGTTGCGGACGGACAAGGGGATTTCTTCCCGCACAACCTGCTCTGGCTTCCGGTCCGACTGCCCCTTACGCCCTTGCTGCTTGCCCTTGGCCCGACCATTTCCAGAGGAAGACAGAGGTTGGGGGCGTGCGGGAAAGGTGGACTCGAGAAATTCCTGCCTGCGCGAGGGTGAGTCACGAGACGACTGGGCAGAGGAGGGGAGTCGGGGATGGCGGTGCGCGATGACGAACCAGAGGAAGTTGGGAGGCGTGTTGACGGTACTGAACAGCAGAAACTGGAGGACAGGAATCCAGTCTATCGAGAACTCGGTCTGTTCGCCGGTCTCGGTCAGCATCCCGCTCGGCTCAACTCGTCAACGCCCGGCCTCACCTTTGTCCTGCTCGCCGTGATGAACTGGGCAAGGACATTGGAAATGGCACCCAACATGGCGGCCTGCAGCGTCGCCGCAACGATGGGTCGTGGAGCCATTTTTGAAAATATCTACTGCAATTAGACACGGAGCGCACGACCGATTATTGCACGATGCACGATGGATCGGCGGGTTCGCCCGAGGATCCGGGGATTCGGAGAGGAGGAGGGGGGGGGGGGGGATTTGGATGCGTCACGTGTTGGTCAACCGGTGCGCATCACATTTCCGTCGTGCCTTGCGGAGTTTGGTGACGTACGCACCCGTCGTGGATGACACTATTTGGGGCCTAAAGGGACACTTCTTGGATGGAAAAAGGGATCATTTGATTTCGGGTCGTCACATGGATTTTCATCTGCACGTGGTGAAATAGCACACCTGCAGCGTAGAGCATGGAGCTAGTTGGCGCTGCGCTGTCTAAATAGACTCACCGTCGTCGACGCCCGTTCGCTCCCGGGCCACGAATCCACTGGCGGCTTCCCCTTCTTCATGTGTCATTCAAACGATGCATTATCATGATTAAGCCTGCCCCTCGTCCCTCCGTCCCTCTATGCTTTTGAGTCCTCATCTCGACATTCCTTCCTTCCGCCCCGGCCCGTCAGGGGGGACAGTACATAGGCAGAATCGCTCGCTCAAGATCGGGTCAGAAGCCACATGAAGAAGAGCTGAACGACGTAAGAGTAAAAGAAGAGGAACTGGGTGCGTTGGTTGCGCTTGGCGCGCGAATCGGTCTGCATCGGGCCCGACGTATTGCCAGAGTTCTCGGGGAGAAGAACGTATTTCAACGATCGCATCTGGCAATCGGCATTCATCAGTCGACACGTCTTTTTGGCATCCGAGATCGGGTGAGCGGGCGATCAACGTACCAGGAAGAGGGAGTTGGCGAGGAAGGTATAGAAGAACACAAGCCAGCCGATCCAGCCGCCGGAGCCCTTGGCTCCACTGAAGAGCTCGGAGACGGCGATGGTGACGATGATGCCGACAAATTTGTATCCGGAGTACGCAATGAGATCAAACAGCTGGGATTGGCTGGAGATGCTGAGGAGGTAGCAGCCGAGCTTCAGGGCGACAATCTCGACGATGACAGCGACCATGCCGATGGTGGCGGTGTAGCCGAGCAGCTCCGGCTGGAACTGGCCCCTCAGCCCGGCGATGAGGGTCGAGAGGAGGATGTAGGTGACCAAGGCCATGACTGTAGACAAGCAAGCATCAGCCACCTCCCGCACGTGCGCGAGCATCCATGCACCCGGTCAGAGACCGATGAGGGACCGAGCAACCGACCTGGAATGTACATGTCGGGGCTGTTGATATCCTCCCTCGGTGGTAGATACCAGCCCTCTTGGCCGTTGGCGCCGACCGTCTGCTTCCGGGACCATGGCTTGTGCCGCCAGGGGAAGAGGACGAGGAACAGCTTGTTGACGACGTAGAAGTTGGAGACGTTGAAGTAGTGTTTCAGGGCCGAGACGTTGACGAAGCGGCCAAACTACAGAGTACGGAAAGGACAACGAGGTCAGCGCAAAATCTCTTTCGACGGCAGCTTCGGGGGGGGGGGGGGGGGGCACAACGGAGGGACTTTTAGGCTACCTACATTTTGCTCGACGTATTCCTGGCCATGCTTGAAAGCTGTCTGGCCGAACTGGGCGGCAACCTGAGCGGTCGGGTCGTTCATGAACTGGCCGTATGCACCGAAGACGTTGCCGACGGAGCCGCCTTGCTGCTGATAGGGAGTCCCTCCGTAGCCCTGCTGCTGCGACGACGAGGCAGAGCCCGGCGGTGGCGGAGGCGATCGCAGCTGGGGGACTGTGGAAACATGTTGCGGCACGGGGTGGTGCAACGGGGGCGACGGCCCATGCGACGCTCGGTGCATGGCAGGACCGGTCGGCGTTTGTTTGGCTGACGAAAAGAAAGAAAAGGGTGGCAACGATGGCCGGTGGCGAGGTTGGGGTTGAGGGCAAAAAGTTGAGATGGGTGGTAGGGATTGAGGCAGACGACGAGAGGGTTTGTCTCGTCGCGCAGCCTTTGCTGGTATTAGCTTGTAGGTAGATTTGCCCGGTGTCGGGTGTGTAGTCACAGACTCGGTGCTGCTGCGCGTCATCAAAGGACAGCACACCAGTACCTAGCAATATTAGCTACTAGGTACGAATTTTGACTAGTACAGATATCGTAGTAGGTACTTGTGCTAAGTACTTATTGTAGCTACTAGGTACTGTATAAGTACTTAAGTATGTACAGTACAGAGCACAGTGGAACTAGTTCCGAACAGGGGACCTTTGCCAATCACCACGTGATCGGAATGAGCCTCGCAAGTACTTATGGCTCCAGCCCTCGACATGACTCCACATAGTATTACTTGTACAGCACATGTACAGTACATACTGGGACGGCGTATTGCAGCATGTACAGTAATTACTCCGTAAATACTTACAAGAAACACAGGATACGGAGTACTCCGTACACCATATGTTAACACAGTAAGTACACATTACACTCAGATGCACATTGACCAAGAGCATGCAAACCATTGCTGTGCATGAGTACTCTGCTTGTGATATGTGCATATATACGGAGTACAAAGAACAGAATAATAGTACTTGCAGTATTAATACTCCGTACACATGCAAGTAAAATTCCGCAGTGAAAATAAGCACTTTGTACTGTACGGCGTAAGTGAGCGGAGTACTTACGGGAGGGAAAGGGAGTGCCTTATCGTTATCTTCCCATCCCCTCCACCCCGGCAGCAACAGCGACGAGCACAGGGACTCCTTCCAGCTGGACTGCTGCTGCGAACTTGCGACCTGCGGCCTCAGTCAAGCCGTCCCAACAACACCCCCTTCTTATATCGGTCGCTTCCTCCTACCTATTTCTCGCATCTCGCAAAGCTTTGCTTTGGTGCGGTGCGTGCTCAAGCGCCGCCCCGACCAGCCAAGCCATGTTGGACTCGTTCGAAATCATCACCGCGTCGGGCGTCGTCCTCTGGTCCAGGACATATGCCCCCGTCAACCCATCCGTCATCAACAGCTTCATCTCCGACATCTTTATCGAAGAGAAACATGGCGTCTCAGCCATCGGCGACGATGCCCGGTCGGCAGCCAAGAATCCTCCGTACAAAAGCGACCAGCACATTCTGAAATGGACCCTTGTCAAGGAGCTCGGCGTCTTCTTCGTCGTAAGTTCGTCCTACCCGTCCGCCGTCCTCCGAGGGGTCGAAATAGCAGACAAGTCGGCTTAATATTCTTAAAGGCTGTCTATCGATCGCTCTTTCATCTTAGTTGGGTTGACAAGCTCGTCGACAACATCCGCACCATATTCGTCTCGCTCTACGGCGAGCAGCTCAAGAAACCACACACAACCATGGTCGAGTGTACCAAATTTGACGACTACTTTGACCAGCAACTCCAAGAACTGGACTCGTCAAAAGCCGCCAACCCTACATCACACCCGCAGCAAGACCCTTCGTCGCCCGGCTTGTCACCCGATGCTATGCCTCCAACACCCGGGCTCACCTACCGAGGCCGATCACTCAAAAGCAGCGCACAGGACGAGATATCGAATGTAGATGGCTCTACTCCTATAGCCGCTCTGGCCACATCGCGCGCCTCAACGCCGGGAAGCTTAGTCGTTGCCAAGCCTGGCCCTGTTGCCAAGATGTCGCGCCGGGCTCGTAAAGCCAAGAACGCGGCCTCTGCGCCCGTCTCTTCAAGCGATGAATCGTCAAGCAAGCCGAAGAAGGGGTCCAAGACGGCCAAGAAGGGGCGCAAATGGGACGCTGATGGCTTTGCCCACGAGGCCAGCGACGACGACGACGTCCAGCTTGACTACTCTGGCCAGCCCAACGCGACGAGTGACTCCGAGATGGAGGCAGTCGGCCGGTCGACCGCCGTTGACCCCGTCGACGCTACCACCTGGGGTTCCTTGCGCAAGGGCAAGTTTGTGCTCAGGGACCTGGGCGATGAAGTCCACAGTATGCTGGCATCTGCCGAGGCCGAGAAGGCTGCGGCTGCGCGTTCGGGCCGCGGAGGAAGCTTCATCGAGTCGGGCGTCAACGCCATCAGCGGTCTCTTCCGAAACGTCGTCGGGGGCAAGACCTTGACAAAGGACGACCTGGACAAAGCCATGAAGGGCATGGAAGAGCATTTGTTGAAGAAGAATGTGGCCCGCGAGGCCGCCGTCCGATTATGCGAGGGCGTTGGAAAGGAGCTGATCGGCGTCAGGACGGGCAACTTCGAAGGCATCAACTCCAAGATCCAGACGGCCATGGAGTCGTCCCTCACCAAAATGCTGACGCCCACGTCCTCCCTCGACCTCCTCCGCGAAATCGACTCCATCGCGGCCCCGCTTGCCACCTCTCTCCGCGCAGCCCGGCCATATGTCATCTCTATTGTCGGTGTCAATGGCGTCGGCAAGTCGACCAACCTCTCCAAAATTTGCTTTTTCCTCCTCCAGAACAAGTACAAGGTCCTCGTTGCTGCTGGCGACACCTTCCGCTCCGGCGCCGTCGAGCAGCTCGCCGTCCACGTTCGCAACCTCAAGGAGCTAACCATCCGCGAGGGCGGCCAGGTCGAGCTCTATCAGAAGGGCTACGGCAAGGACGCTGCCGCCGTGGCCAAGGATGCCGTCTCCTATGCCGCCCAGGAAGGCTACGACGTCGTTCTCATCGACACGGCCGGTCGTCGCCACAACGACCAACGGCTCATGTCCTCACTCGAGAAGTTTGCCAAGTTTGCCCAACCTGACAAGATCCTCATGGTCGGCGAAGTACGCGACACCTCGTTCCCCTTGTGGCCCCATATCCTTCGTTTTGTGACCTTGCGAACGTGCTAACGGACCTCCGTCTTCAGGCCCTCGTCGGCACCGACTCTGTCGCCCAGGCACGCAACTTCAACGCTGCCTTTGGCGCCCACCGCTCCCTCGACGGTTTTATCATCTCCAAATGCGATACCGTCGGTGACATGGTCGGCACGCTTGTCAGCCTCGTCCACGCCACCAACGTTCCCGTCCTGTTCGTCGGTGTCGGCCAGCACTATTCCGACCTGCGCAACTTTTCCGTCAAGTGGGCCGTGGAGAAGCTGCTGAGCAGCACCTGAAGTCGACAACGTTGCCTGTCGCAATTGATCTTTCTTGGTCGAACTCAGGTCGAGTTATCCTACGTTATGTCGGCGAAGACCACGTGCTCTAGTCGAATTATCCTACGTTATGTCGGCAAAGACCATGTGCTCTGGTCGAGTTATCCTACGTTATGTCGGCAAAGACCATGTGTAGTTGTACAAATTTATGCACACCCCGCTTGGAAGTGGTCATGACACAATCAAAGCTGGGCACTTCGCAAATCGACGCAGCCAGCCATGCTTCGTACACATGCCGCATCACATCCGCATGCCGCACTGGGGTGTTTCAAAATTGGGTAATTACTATATATGTGCATCCATTCTTCGGAGACGTGTCTCAATCTGCAGTCAGTCGGCCAGACGAGCAGTCTAATCCACCCACCGGTCTCCCCGCTATGCATCCGTCTCACAGGCAAAAGGAATAGAAGGGGTTGGAGAAAGCCGAAGAAAAAGATGGAAATCATGCCCGTTCGATGTTAAGTGCAAGTGTTCAATCTGAGGCACAACTGGTGTGTATAAGCTATATGTTGGGGCCGTAACGCCGCGGTCTAGAATCGAAGGCGATGAAAGAAGTGCAACCAATCCAAGGGGGTATCTTTGTAGGTAGAGTCGGCGAAAAGGAATTTCGCGGCTTGGTGGGATGAAGAAACAAGATGACGGGACAGTAAAGCGAAGCGAAGCTGCAGATACTAGTCGTACCGGCAAGCTTTTGTGTTGTTCTCTCAGAAACAAAGCATAGACAAATGAAAGGGCTCTTGAGACGAGTCGGCATCCATGATGATGGAGAGCCTGTCGATTAGCGCAAGGCCGTCATAGACCGGCCTCAATCGTCTTCGAAGAAGTCGTGATCATCAAAGTCGCCCGGTTGAGCGTCGGAGTCGTAGCCACTTTTGCGTGCCATAGGCGGCGTCTGGGGCTGCTCCCGTCGTTCTTGGAAAGACATTTCCTGGGCAGCAGGCATCTGGTCTGAGCGGAAAGAGGCCATCGACCCACCCCGGACATGGCGTGGGACACCGCCCTGGGACGTGTAACGGCGGCCGGTGCTAGAAAACGCTGTCGGCTGAGGCCTGCCGCCCTCCATGAGGGATGCCTGACGCGGGCCGGAGGCTGGTGGTGTGAGGAGCCCCCCAAGAAGACTCTGAGAGCTCGGTCCGCCCCTGCTCTTAGACGGCGTTCTGTTAGTCCCAGTAGGCGAGTTTAAGGCAGCCGAGAGGCTACGGAACGCTGGCTGGTTCGACTTGCGCCAATTACCCCATGCAGCTGCGATAGGGCCAACAGCTTGGGCAACCCGAGGCGTCGCAGCCTGGATGCTCTGGGCAAGGTTGGGCAGAGAGATGGAGGAGCCGCCGTTCGCGGCCCTCTCGCGCTCCTGCTGTTCCATTTGGAGATTTGCCTTAAGCCGGATTGCTGCATCTCTGACTGCCTCGCGCTCGACACCGTCGTTGTCGCCGGAAAGAGCGGTTATGATATCCTGAAGGTCAGCATGTCTCACGGCAAGCAGCTCGCGAAGCCAATTGATCTCATCATCGCGCTTAGATATTTTCGACACCGCGTCGGGGTCAGACTCGGCAACAGTTTGCTCAAGCGATTCGATTCGTTGCTCGCGAGCTTGAAGTTGCTCCTGAAGGACCATAATGGACTCTCGGAGAGCCTGCGGCGAGATCTTCTCGGGCAAAGCGGGCTCATTCATGGCCGGCTGAGTGGTCTGCACAGCCTCGCGGGCTTGGCCCGGCTCAACACTGGCAGACTTGGCTGCTTGCGCCGCCGCCGAAGCTGCCTCCCTGGCGATCTCAAGCTTGTCTTCTAGGTGAACGACGCGATCCTGAAGATGTTCAATCTTGGAAGAGGACAGGCTTAGGCGCTCCAGGAGCTGTTGCTCAGTCCGCTGTGCATCTTCGGCAGCATTGCTGACTTGGCGCTCGAAGCGAGCCTGTGCATCTTCCATCTTGTTGTCGTACTTGCGTTTCAGCTCATCGATTGCGGTCGTCTTGGTTGTCTGAGCTTCTTCGAGAAGCATTTCGTTCTGTGCCTTGGCAGTGTCTGCATCTAGTTTGACGTTATCCAGCTCGGCTCGCAGCTTGGCGTTTTGCTCCTCGAGCTCCTCCCGAATGACATTGACCTGATTGTTGGCGGTGTCAATCTCCATCTGCAGAGCCACGCTGGTCCGCCTAACTTCGCTGGCGCCAGACTCTCTAGCTTCTTCAAACTCGAGCCGGTAACGAGAGGCCGCCTGCTGCAGCTTGTGGTTCTCGGTGTTCAGTTCGACCAACAGGCCCTCCAGGCGCTTGCACTCCTTGACGGCTCGCATGCCTGATATTTCGTTATTTTGGAGACGATCCATCTCCAATTCCAGGCGCTCGCGGGTCTTCGCTTCAGCCTGCAACCTGGCGTCGAGGACCTCTTGTCTAGCAAACATGGTCTGGTCTTTCTTCACGCGACGAGCGTTCTCCTCCGCAACCTGATGAGCAGCCTTGCCCATGTCTTCCTGGAGAGACATGAATTTAGAGCGCCATGACTCGCGCAAGCGCTCGTTCTCTTCGAGTTGCGTAGTCAGCGCGATGAGCGACTTCTGCAGACGCGTATTCTCCTCCGATACTTGAGCCAGCTCACCGGCAGTGCGACGGGCGGCTTCGTCTGCTTTCTCGGCCTCGGATCGCCAGTGGTTGTTGTCTTGGCGGACGTTGAGCAGGTCGACTTCCAGAGAACTGAGCTTTTTGGTCATTTCCGACTGTGATTGAGTTGAGTTGGTCTGAGTAGCCTCGAGAAGGGCCATGCGCATGGCAGATTTGCCGCTTGACTGCTCGAGAGACCGAATTCTCTCATCCCTCTCATCAACAACTCCCTTTAGGCGATCTTCTTCCTCGGACGAAATCTTCAGCAGACGCTGAACCTCGGCGAGCCTATCTTCCGCATCACGTTTATTCTTGATTTCCTCCTCGCATATCGCTTCCTGTCGTCTCAAACGCTCCTCCAAATCTAACACACGCTGATCGAAAACGCTTCGGTTGATAATTTCCGCCTCAACGCGAGATTCGGCAGCTTGGAGTTTGCGATGAAGCTCGGCCGCGGCATCTTCAGCTGCTCTGCGCTCGGTCGCTTCCTTCTCGATTTTGAGCTGTTCCTGGTGCAACCGTTGCTCGAAACTACCAACCGTCGTTGGCAGCTCATCTACCTTGCTCTGGAGTTGCTCATCGGCCACCGAGGCGGGCATGTCCCGGCTTGTAACCCCTGAACTGGACACTTTAGCTTGCCCTTCAGCAATTGTGCCAAGGGAAGCGGTCAAATGCTCCTTGATGTCCTCCAGCGCTCTCAGGACGGAATCTTCATTGTGCAGCGATTCCCTGCCAGTGGCAGAGGCAGCCATGCCCTGCGATGCAAGGGCGTCCATGACGGCAAGGCGAATATGATCCATTCGGCGATCCTTACGCGGGCTGACAGAGCGGCGAGTCATCGGCTCTTCGTCCTCGTCATCGGCGTCGCTCTCCTGTATCTCACCTGAGATGCTGCGCACGTCGCGGAGTGAGGGAGTGCGACGAGACTTGGAGGCCATGGTCACTTGAATGGAAGCCAATTTCTTCTCCATTGGATCCAGTTTGGAGGCGAGCAAGCTGCTCAAGGCCTCGTAAATGCGACTGTCAAAGGAATGAGAGTTGCTCTCAAGCTTCACATGCTCGCCATGGGGGTAAGGAGCTTCCCAATTGTTAGACGCGATGTCAATATCTGCTCCGGTGAGTTCGTTGGCCGGGTGGGGTGAGCAAGGGCTGATGGATGGGATGATGAACGAACCCCCTAATTCGGTATCGACAACCGGTGCAGCATTAGACGGAGATGCGAGTTGACGAGGCGTGTGATTATTTCCATCCCTGACGAGCTGGTCTACAGGGGATTGCTGGCCGTGGCTGGGGGAATCGCCGTCGACAGTAGACCGGAGTTGCCAAGGGGAATTCGTTGCTTTAGACTTATTCACTCCCATCGAAGGGTCATTCTCGAGATGTTGCATGACTGCATCGATCTCCTCAAAAGTTGGTTCACGAGCATTAGAAATGTCAATAGGTTGTCCAACAGGAGCCTGCATGGCCTGCCAGCCGGGGGCTTCCTCAACGGTCCTTATAATTTCTGTTTCTTCCGAGGACGCTGGCGATGGGTCCCTAGCGAAGCGGGAACCCGCCAACCCCCCGAGTTTTGGCGATGGCGAAGTAATGTGTGACGCTTCCAGGCCGTTTCGAGTAATTTTATCTTCGCTGCCTTCAGAATCGGCTGTCGCTGAAGCCCCAGTGATGACAGGCTCGACAACTTCATACTGAACTTGATCATCCTCATATTTGGCGCTGGTGGGCTGAAACGACGCAGCCGTAGCAGACAGAGCTGAGCTCTGGCGCAACCTGAAGGTATCATCGCCAAAAATCCGAGACTCGCTGAAATTCTGGGCCTCGCGCTTGCTGTCAAATTCAAAGGGCGACCATGTGTTGGCATTCTCGGCTGGTGACGATTCAGATGGAGTGAAAGGTGTGGCCTGTGAGCTCATCTGATCCAAGGCCACCATAGACGAAATCGAAGTATCAACTCGGGGAGACCTTTCTGCGTCGCGACGATCGTCATTCGCGTCCTCGGCAGGCTCATCTTCAGAGACGTCAGTACCAGGTCGATCGGCAAAGAGGGGCACATCATCGCCGTTAAGAGCCTCGCTTTTGGTCCGCTTGACTCGAGAATCGTTAACTGGACGGCCGTCTGGACCCTCGGAGAAGCCATCGATTGGGGTGGAAAACAGAACTGATTTCGCAGACGATTTACTGGATGGTCTAACAATCGGAATAGCCTTGGACGATTTGGCAGGCTTAGCAACGTCGTTGGACTGGAAGTTGATACTCCCAAAGATGGAGTTTCGCTTGTCGATGCCATCATCTCCCGTCCCAGCCGAACTGGCGGCAGATCCAAAGCGAGATTGGAAGGGCGTGAAGGAAGGGGCATCCGGTCGAAACTTTGGACCAGACATGGAGAAGTTGAAGTCGCTCTGGCTTGGGGCAAAGGACGGGGCCGTCGCATGAAATTTGGATGAGCTGCTGGCTTGTGATGCAAGAGATTGGACTGAGGGCGAGCCCGCCACGTGCCCTGCCTGAAAGGCGGCAGGTTGAAAGTTGCCCGAGAAGTTGAACTGGCCAGGAGTGAAAGAGGTTGCGGGATTGAACTTGAACTCGGGCGCTTGGACATTCAGCTTCGATAAGGATGGCTTGCTGGCATGGCTTGTTCGCCGAGAGCTTGTCGGCGGCTCTGCCTCTTGCCAAGGGTTGTCCGTGGACGAGAAGGCCCGCTGGTGCTCCGGGGCGGCGGTAAAGCCAAATGTCGTGATCGGGGTTCCAAAATTGCTCAGGTTTGTTTCCATTTCTTGGGACTGGTCAATCTCAAAGCTCTCAGAAATGCTTATCAAATCACCAGGCCGAACAACGTCACTCCGAGCTGGTTCGGCTTGCGTTTCACCGTGATCTCGGAAGAAGTTCTGCGACAGCGAGTGGCCTCGGCTATGGGGTCGTGGATGGTGCAAAACGAGGGGCTCATCAACAGGCTCGTGGGCAGACGACTTGGTCACATCCAGGTCAGCAGATGCACCGCGAGAATGCGGTGAAGCCGGAGCGTCGGCGCCAGCAGCCGGGTCCTCGGTCGTGTGGGGGCTGTAGTCCTCGTGTTCAAGTTGATGGCGGAGCTGCTCTTCCAAGTGATACTCGGCATCATCAATCTCCGCCTGGAGACTATCCGAGTTAGGCTGGGCGAGCACTGGCCTCTCAGGCGAGCTCTTCTCAAACATCTCGATATCCTCATGCACTTCAGGCAGGCGTGGCGAGGCCATGGCACCCACCGGATGTTGTCCCAGCAGCTCCGGCGAGTATTGCAACGACTGACGCCTTTGGGGGAAGTTGAAGGCAGGGCTCCCAGCTTGTAGCAGGCCATCGAGTCCATAGGGCGACTGGGGCGAGAGGATGCCATCGAGATTGCTCAGGGAAGTTGGCTCATGCCGGCTTAAACCATGCAGTATACCGGCTTGAGTAGGCCACCCCGGAGGCGACTGCGCTGGTCGGTGGAAGGCAGAGCCGGCCGGTGGCAGTGAGACGGACTGGCGAGAGTTGAACTGGCCAGGTCCAGTAGCAAATGGCACCGGGGAGGCGCCAGAGGAAAGGCCAGGGCTCGGAGAAATCGGAACAAGCTGCCCGGGGAATGGATACCCGGAGATGGCGGGGTTGCTGGAGGCGGACGAGGCCGGGACTGGGGGCGAGAATGGTAGGGGAGGATATTGGGCCGATGGCTGCCGCGATGGGTTCGTCAAAAGGGGAGAAATTGATGGCTCTTCTGGCTCTTCTTCGGCGGAAAAGACACCCAAGGCACGCAGCTTGGTCTCTTGGAGCTCATCAACATAGTTTTTCCATGCTATCAAATTGCGTCTGTCAGTGTGTGGGTGCCGTAGATACGAAGCACCAAACTCACCATTCAGGTCCGGTAGCATGACCGGGTACTTGCCGGTGGCCCGCTCTTGGATGACATCTTCGTGTGCGGGCCATCCTGAACGACTTTGAGAATCGTCGGTGTCTGGGGGCTGGAAGCCGTCGACTGCGAGATCAAAGCCGTCGACACCGTAGCCCAGCTCCTTCCACGATTCAAACATTTTCCTTATCTCGTCGGATCGCAGAGGCATAGGGCTCTTCCCTGGCTGTCCACGTTGGTCGTCCCGGGGGAGCATGATGACGATGTGTTTGCCCTTCCACGGCAGCTTTTTCCTCGTTCGAGCAGGTGCGGCGGGCTCCTCGGGCAATGGCCTCTGCACGGCCTTGACTGGCGTTGCGGGTCCTTTGTTCATGACCTCTGTCGTGGGCTGGGTCGACGACTCGGGTTCTGGGATGGAATCTTGCTTTCCAATTCCCTGAGACGAGTCGGAGGGGAAATCCCACGCAGGCACCGGCGTGGACTCTTCCATGGTGACCAGGTCGATCATCTCGCCCGGTTTCAAGCTGAAGGAGTCCCCAGGCTTCAACGTCTCGACGCTGGATGGCGCACGCGGGTAGCGCGGCGGTCTTGCGGGCTGCGAGTTGGCCTTGCGAGCTGCCTTGGGGGTGCGGGCGTCGCTATCGTTCAGCCAAGCAGGCTCGGAGCCACTCAACGAAGAGTGTTCGGAGTCGCTTCCCTCGCTGAACCAGTGCTTTGGTTCCGCGTTGGCAATTCCGGTTGTGTGGGTACGAATCCAGTCCTCGGTCAAGCGACTATTTTGTCGCCGAACTCGGTTGGCGAGCACGGCGGCAGCAGCACTGATCGAGGTCTGCGGCTCGGTGTCGGACGGGTCAGAGGCGACTTGCTGTCGCAGGAAGGGAGTATCGATTGTCAGGTGATGGATTGGTGAGTCGTCGGAAGGTTCGCTGCTGAGGCTCAGACGGCGGAGATTGTGATCGGTCCGCGGGTACGGGGAGCCCCAGCTGGCCGTGCCGAACTCGCCTGCGTCGACAGGGGGGGTCCTCAGTATTTCGGCAACTCGGCCAGGCAACCGCGGTGCGGGCAGCGGCGGAAGGGAGGGGGATGACTCGATGTCGTCGTCAAGGTCGGCCGTGGATGCCGTCGACAAGGCGGGCGACGTTTGTGACGGCTCTCGTTCCAGTGAGGAACTACCGCCGTCCTGTGCGTACGCACGAGGACCAGGGGCCGCCAACGAACTTTGCGGCGACGTTTTTGCGAGAGTCTGCAGTGCAGGGACGCGTACGGGTCAGTCATTGTCAACTCGGTTCACGTTCGTTCGCGAACGGGCCGCTCTCCCTCCCGCCTCGGACGGACAGGTGCAGACTGAGATGGATAGATGAACTTACCAAGCGAGATCAGCGCAGACGATGGTCCTGTCGCCTGCCGCTGAGTCTCTGCCGTCGCGAATCGAGTCGAGCCGGGTCCAACTCGATGCGTGGTCGAGTCCAAGACCTGTAACTCAGGCCGTTGGATGTAGGTACGTGACGCGTTTCCCAGCGTTTCCTTGTACATGTACAAGGACAAGCGATACTGGCGAGTAGGTGACGCAAGGGATAGGGTCGGCCAGGGCCTGTCGGCGAAATTCCAGCAGCACTCGCGCCGGTCGAGGGACGGTGCTTTTGGTATTCCCTCCACGGAGGGGGGAGGGGGGGGGGGCAAATCTAGAAGGAGACCGGCGACGGCATCAGAAAAGAAGAAACAGCACAGGATGAGGAGAAGGATGAGTCAAAGCGGTCGCACTCATCGGACCGCGATATGGTGACGGCTGGCGAGTGAGATGCGGAAGGGGAAGGCAGCGAGACGAGGGTGGTGGAATGAATGGTCGACGCGGGTCAGAGTCAGGACTCAGGAGGCTAGGACGAATGTCGTGTGGGTGCTAGACTAATGAACTTTTGGGGCAACATTTAGTTGGGTGAGGAGGAAGCAAGTACCTACAGTACATGACAGTACGGAGTAGGTGTAGCTGTAATGCTGGACATGGACAGTACAGTAGTTGTGCGGCAAGTACATGTACAGCGTACACTGCGCCTACGTAGTGGCAAGTACATGTACACCTACACATGCACGGGCAAGTTAAACACGTGTACCGGTGCTTGTGCTTGCTGTAAATTAGTTGTACAAGTGCATGCTTCCCTGCCCAATCCAAGCCTGTCCAGGTCGATAGGGTTTCCAGCAGGAACGGCAACGAACGTTTACGTGCACTAACGCTTGTCCCGCCAATGGTTTCATTGGACTATGGGAGCAGGTTTTTCTTTCGATATGGGGAAGCGCTATTACAAGGGACGCCGGCTCACACAAGTGCATGCATGCAAGTTAATTTACACTTGCTGTACGGAGTACATAGGCAGAACTTGTAATCTCGCGTCAGGGTGTTTGATGCAGTCGGTGGTAGGTGGAGGGAGGGTACCTGTATTACTGCACCTGTACAGTAAAAGTACATCCGACGTTCCCCCGCGCTCGACGCGCCGCGAACGTGGTTCTACTTGGGTGCATTGTACTGTACTGTAAGTACTCCGTACTAGCAAGTACATGTACAAGTATTCCGTACGGCCCATTACATATTACAGTACGGAGTACGGAGTACTGTAAGTAAGAACATTTCGGAGCGTAGTTGTACAAGTACTTGTACGCACACATTCAACCAAGTATCTAAGTATGTACTCCCTACTCCGTACAGTACGGAGTAATACAGCACCTCTCCATCCGAACGACGCCGTCATGCCATCCGAGGGGGCGCACGTGCAAATACGAAGTACGGAGTACGGAATAATTACAGTATGTTAGGCACCTAGTAGTCAGCACGACCAAGGAACGAAGTATCAGTACAACCATGATGCACGATTCATTGGACATGTACACGTGGTACTCCGTACCTGGAACTAAGTACTAGGAACTAGGTATCTCCGGAAGGCTGCATCGCAACCTCAGCGGTCACTGTCCTGTATTGTACTTGGGTACGAGGTGTGCAATCTCTCCGCGTAGCTCGGGAGGTTTCCCTGTCCTCCATTCAGTAGGATGGCATTGTCTTTCTGCATGCGGCCATCCCCAGCCATCATGTTCGTGGTTGGCTGGCTTCACCATGGTATGACTCCTTTGCAAGTAATTCTGTACATGTACAACTACAGCTGTTCTGTACTAGGTAGGTACTTACATACAGTACAGGTAAGAATCAAATCAGTTAGCACGGGGTATTACCTAGTACGCACCTAGTAGCAGGTAAGTAAACGTTGGGGACTATTAAACCGTGTACGGAGTACGGAGTACGGGGGACTGTACGGTACTAGTCCTAGGATGAACTTGCCAAGATGGTTAGCACGTAATTACAGTACCTCCCTCCATACTGTACAGTACTTGCATGTTTTGTACCTGCCAGCATTGTCATGGAGCTGTACGGCGCAATACTCGTAACACTTATTACTCAGTTCTCCGTAATGATAATTATTATTACTCTGTTCTCCGTACGGAGTACATGACGAGGAACATGTACAGTAAAGTACTCCGTAAGTACGTGCAAGTACAACTACTCCGTACGGAGAACAAAGTACTTCAACAAGTCCATACAAGCTATTACATAATACAACGTAATTACTGCTAGTACACTGCATTGAGCGCTGCGGAATGCCTGCCTGGCATCACACCACCATTAGTACTTGCAACAGCAGGCACTTGACATCTACATGAGCAAGTCGCTGGCACAAGGGTATGGTTGTGAGCATCTTCGCCAATCTTGACCCAGAAGTGCGAGCCGAAAATGCTGAGGAAGCACTTCGTGCACCCTCCCAGGCCCCGACAAATCATTTCGCATCGTGGGGATGGAGGTGCGCGAGGCGTCAGCCGCATTTGAACATGACAGGCGCCTGCAAAGCCCAAGCCAGTTTCTCGGGACGAAGCAGAAACAATTGAGTTTGAGGAGGCGTCAGCTCGAAAACACAATGCCACGTCCTGCTACCTGCAAGCATGACAACAGCATACATCGAGAAGCATGCTTGTCCGGAGTAGGTGTCGCAGATGATAGCCTGTGGTTGAGGAGAAAGCAACGAAGCCCTGCCCGCGAATGTTTCTATGCTGGACCGGCCAGTGGCAAAAGCACGACTTCCCCAGCCACACAAACGGCTGATGCATTCCAGCAGAAGAGGCGCGTCGGCATTGTCTCATTCTGCCACGGTCCGCCCCATTCAAGGGAATCGACGCATGCTATTCCGTACTGTTGAGTCGTTATCGGCGCAAGGATTGCTCGAGACTACTCATATCGTGCGTGAGGTAACGAATTAAATATATTCAAGATATAAATCATTACCTCACGCACGAAGGCATGCATGGCCGCGGGGTTGCGAAAACCTAGGATGACATCACGACTGACCAGAGAAGATGTGAATAAAGATTGAAGTATTACGTACTCCGTAGTGTACCTATGCATGTTCTATTCTAAATGCAGTAGTGTGCAACAATGGCTCGCTATGAATGCTGCAAGGGAATGTCCGCGCCCCTTCAGGCTGCCTTCTCCACCGGGGGACCGTGTCGACCGTTGGACACGCCGCCGCCCTTTTTTATTTCAGTCTCGGACAGAGCAATCAGCGCAATGCCGCTGGCAATGAAAATGCAACAAACAAAAGTCAAAAGAGCAATCAGACAACAAATGTATCGTGGGCATCGTGGACAGGTGGAGGTGGTCGGATCCGTTTTGTCACATGGCGTGGGGGGCACGGGACACGTGGGCATCGTCGCTCTCTTTCCATCGTTCCACATTCCCACGCTTCGTCTCAAAAGTTGGAAGATGCATTGACCTGCGTCGTCGGCTGGTGGTAGTTTTCCAACGTGGACTGGAAGGGAGTCTGGTGAGGTCCGGCAGAGCTTGCACGGCCCGGCTTCTCCATGCTCACGATGTTGAAGTCCATCAGGCCGTCGTTCTCGTCCAACTGCTTCTTGCGCCCCCAGATTCTCCAGGCGACAAGGGCCAGAACACCGAGGACGACGGCGCCGCCGACGCCGACGACGACGCCGATGACGGTGTTGCGCGTCTTGGTCGACATGCCCGACGACTCGGCCGAGTCGCTCGCGTTGAGCCCGGGCGTCGACGTCGTCAGCTTTTGGGTCGTCTCCACCGTCTGGGAGCCATCATTGTTGGTCTTGGTGACGACAAAGGTCGAGGTCGAGACAACGGGCGTCGGCGTCGGGCTCGCCGCGTTTTCATCGTCGGCCTTGGTCGAGGTGGCGGCAGGACTGGCATCGGACGAGGTCTTCTGGCTCCGGTTCGCGGCGTCGGGGCTTGTGGTCGGCGAAGCAGTGGGCGTGGGCAGCGACGTGTTTTCGGCGGGGGCATCGGAGCTGGTTGCGTCGGCTCGCCGCCTGCTGGATGTCGGTGCGGCC
The DNA here is from genome assembly GCF_001625195.1 of Drechmeria coniospora. NCBI lineage: Eukaryota > Fungi > Ascomycota > Sordariomycetes > Hypocreales > Ophiocordycipitaceae > Drechmeria > Drechmeria coniospora. The sequence goes on along the minus strand of NC_054389.1, from coordinate 8,256,803 downwards.
GCGGCCGCGGACGAGGACGGCTTGTTGACGGGACTCGACAAGGTAGAGGTCAACGTCTTGATGGAAGGGGTCACGTTGACGACCGGAGACGAGCCGGTGGACTGGTCCGTGTCGGACGAATCGGAAACACCGGCTCGCTGTCGCCGAACGAGAGACCTCGGACGGAGATGGGCCAGGTCTTCGAGCCATGCCGCTTGGGCGACGACGAGAAGCGACAGGGCCAAGATGGAAAGTTGCAGGAGCCGTGATGAATACATGGTTGGTTGCAATCGTCTTGCGGTAGTTGGGGAAAGCAAAACGTCGAGAGAGTGGCGAGCAAGTCGACAGCAGGAGAATCGGCCCGTGAGGGATAGCGACCGTCGTCACGAGCACGGACGAGTTCCGGTCCGCACAAGCTATCGAGAGGTTGGTTTGCGTCTTGCGGTCCGGATGGAGACGGTGGTGGGTGGCCAAGAGGTTGTCCCGACACCAACACCCGTCGAGGCACGAGGACGAACGAAGCGTAAGCGACTGGCGTGATTTTTTCCCGCCTTTTCGCACAAGGCCGCGATGGGTGGGTGACGAGTAAGAAAATGCAGACAGGTCCGAGGTGCCGGAAAGTATGAAGCAATGTTCCAGGGAAGTCTGGAAGAACTGGATTGAATTTAGCGAGGGGTGGAAGAGGAGAAGCGAGAGTGTTGTTCGAGGGAAGAAGAGGAAAGGAAAGGAAAGGAGAGAAGAGAAACGGAGAGGAGCCGGGCGGCAGAAGCAGGCATGGGCAGGCAAATGAATGGATGAATTATTTGGAAGGGCAAGGGGAGGGCAGGCGAGTGGAGGACGAGGAGGGAGTCGGAGCAGCGCAGCGGTCCAACGACGACTCTCGATACGAGAACAAAGCGAGACGTTTTGTGGGGAACGGTAGGCAGGGGTCGGTGAGAGGTGGGTGCCCCGTGGACCACCCGCCAAAGCTCCGACGTCTCCCCTATCAGCGCTTAGCTGGACGAAACAAGTACAGCAGTTACATGTGTACATGTAGTTGCAGGGAGAAGTACTGCAAGTACAGTACTCCTCACACCTGCGTAACTGTACATGTAGGGTACAAGTAAGCAATACATGAGCATACTTACATTAGTGCATGCACAATGTACGGAGTATACAAGAATGTCTCGTATTACAAACTCGCCGCCTGCAGGTACTCCGTGCTTGTGCTGTAATAATTGCAACTGCATGGTACATGACAGCACTCCGTTCAAGTACAGGTATTTAGACTTGCACCTCGCGGTGATGCTGACTCTTCCGTCCTACCTTGGCAAGTACAGTGTACCAATTACCGCGACATGTCAGCAGTTGCCGTGGCATCGCGGACGTGATGTTAAGTACTCCGTACTTGCAAGTACTTACTCGCTCGTCGCCAAGGACGGTCTGATGAGCCGGAACCGCAACAGCAAAAGCGACGGCGAAAGGGTCTGGCTGGCCCAAGGCAGCGAAGGAGGAGCGGTACCTAGGTAAGACCGGGCACTCGTTTGCTGACACAGGGCAACACGTCACGTCACGTTGAACAAGCAGGGCGGTTGGCCAATCAAGCCCCACGCGATGAAACGACGGTGAGGGCAGCGAAGGCACGCATCTCGGCCAAGCATGAAACACTTGCCTTCGAGTTGGTGCCAGTGATGGCGGCAAGCAGCGACGGATCCTTTGGCGAAACGAAAGCGGTGAATCCCGCGCCTGCGCAGAGCGAGCAGACGGCAGTTGATTGGATGGATGTAGTGTGTGATGATGCGTGATGGTTGCGATGAGACGATGAGAAAGGGGCGATGTGACGGACGGCAATTTTTGCCAGCACTTGATGACATGTACGGAGTAAGTACTTGCCTTATTGCTGTACAACTAATTGCTCCTCTGCCTAAGTAAGTACCTCTGTTCAGGTGACCTCGTGCACGCATGTGCAGGTTAGAAGGTATTAATTAATACAAGCATTAGTAGAGTGCAGGCCATGGCACCCAATGATACCATGTACTGTAGATGTACGGAGTACAACTACTCGCATTCACCATTAGTGGGTGGGGGATGTGGGCTCAGCTACTATTTTTGTTTGGGGCGCAGCACCGTTTGGCACAGCACCCAGGCAACATTGTTCCATGTGCCAGGGCTAGCAGCATGCTAGTGATGGTATCCGTAACTCCGGCCGGCTTTCTGTAAAACAGAAACGGACATGCTGCAGGCAGTGCGGACGACGAACACGTGCACACATCTGCGGTGCGTGCATGTGCAGTCTCTGTGCTTGCTTCGTGCCGACCCCATTGCTATTAGATAATGCTGTCTGAACTTTACAAGCATAAGACTTGGTGGGGTGAACGAGTAGCACGAGGTCAAGTCCGAGTTGGACGGTGAGAGATGCCGCCAAAACACCTTGCTGGCAGCTTAGTACGGTACACCTTCAGGGCGTAGTGGTAGCTACTAGGTACTACTAACAACTAGTAAGCGGTGCGGTGAATCCCCCATCAGCCACAGTGCCATTGTCCGCGGTGCCCAGGGCATATTATTACTGTACAGTACAACTACGTTCTCCGTACTGGGTGCTTTTCATGTACTGCGCTACCTTGATACCTACGACTATTCGAAGCAAGCACTCCGCGGCTGCACGGGTGCAGGACGTACATGTACTTGTGCACGCACTGGCAGGGCGTTGATGGGCGTCCTGCACGATTGCTCATCCGCACGTCCATGTACCTGGTGTACAGTACATGTACAGGAACGTGCCATACGTGCTTCGAGGCGCGCTGGCTGTAGCTTTACGTGTACACGTACGGAGTAGGTACAAGCACACACGATTACCAGTGTTGCTGCACTTACTGGTAGCACCAGTAGGTTGTACCTTTGGTTGTGGGTGTACTGAAGGGGGGCGGTCTGCAGGGCCAACGAATAATAGAAGGGGGCGGAGTACTTTCTGTAGAGTGTTGTAGATCTGGGCGTGCATGCACGTAGGTGCTCCGACAGTCAGTCACTCACGTTTTGCGCCAGCGAAACCTGACGTCATCGAGAAGCAGGTTCCTCTCAGTGGCGAAGCGCATTCCCCCACACTGGCTCACAAGCTATTATGCACCTGCATCTTCCAGCACCGGCCCTCGAGAATCGTATTGTCCTCGTGTGCTTGTGCAGCTTACGACATGCGTATCGCCACCGCGTCCCAAAGCAATCCAACGTACGAGTGCGTACCAAGTAAGGATGCAGTGGCATTACAGTATGCGCGCTGCATTTGCATGCGCATCGAAGCATCTCTTGCCGTGTACAGCGGACCAACAGTGGCGCCCACCAACACACGTGCTCCGAACGGCGTCCCCGTGGCCGATTCCGCCCAGTACCAATGCCAGCGGCGGCCGCCTGTACGCGGACATGTATTTGCAGTATGCACCTAGCGTATCAGGCGCCTGGTGCCTGTATGTGCGCACAGTTTCGACGTCCTCGTCGCACCTTGCAAGCACTGTGCTTGCACCCGCTTACATGTACACATACAAGTGCGTGCCTTTACCCGCTTGGTCTAGACTCTGACGCACTTGGCAATTAGGAAGCCTTCGTTTTCTTGTATTCTTATACTCCAACCTTCCTGTCAACTAGGGGTCTAAGTAACTATCTGTAACTATTTACACCTCCATGGAGGCTTTGTAACACCTGCCGTACTCTACCATCCTTTGTACTTTTGGTACCCGGTAGTGTGAACAGGATGCTCATCATTGGAACTTGCGCTCCGTCCACGTGTATTCGGCCTTGGACGTAAGTATGGGTACTGGCCTCGAAACTGAAAGTAAGCAAGTACATGCAGGACATGTCCCCGTATCGGGTTGGAGTACCATGTCCACAATATCCCCGCAAAAGGCAAGAAATGCTCTCTCGATCAAGCAGAGATGCTACGACTAGGAACGTATCGAATGAATGTGGAAGTAAGTACAATACGAACTTGTAAATGGCATGCTAGCGTATGCAAGTACAGCCCGTGCCCAGAATAATTATGTAGTTGCACTGTAAACTGCAAGCAATCCAGTCTGCTTCTCGATGACGTCAGGGTTCACTCGTGCAAGCGTGCACAACTAAGTAGTGCACTGAAAACAAATTGTGCCTAGCAAGTGTACTCGGAAATTGTCCATGCACTCACCGGAGTCGTCAATGATCTTACTGTCTACTCCGATCGACTCCAAGTATACGTAAAGTTGGATTACAACTCCGACGACAAAGCTACAGTAGACAGCCATCCTATATTAAGTACTTATGCACCCACCCACAGAGCGGAGGAGCCTTGCCTTGTACTGAATCCTCACATCGTGCCACTTGTCTGCTCCGTGCATGTAAAAGTACAAATGCAAGTATTGCTGTCCAGTGCAAATACGAGTGATTGCACCTATTTGCACTGATAGGAAGGTGACGTCAACTCGTCTGTGCAAGAACAGTTCTCCACTGTACATGTACATGTACGCCTACATCTACAATAAACGTACCAGCATACCTAAGTACCTTATAATATCCGTACTAGCTACCTATGCTTAGGCTTGAGTACGAGTACTTGTAGGTGTGCTTGTTACTCGCCGGAATACTTACTGTACTAGGTACCTAGGTAAGTAATTAGGTGTAAAGCAAGTATTACTTACAGTCCAGTTTACGTATGTGAAGGAGTACTCCGTACATGTACTCCGTACCTGGTCCTGTACTGTGCTGTACTGTATACAAGTACTCAGTACGGAGTCAACTAACAGCACATGTATGGATGTAGTATAGGTTACAACTGCGGAGTACGGTACAGAAAAAAATTGTCCACTGTAAGAAAGTGCACCTACTTGAACACACCCAATCGATGTCTTCCAATGCAACCATAATATGTTCCAGAACGGAAGGGAGTGCTAGCAAGTGTAGCATACGAACGGATGCATGCGAGTTTATCTACCATACTTGGACTTGTACAGGTAATTACATTACAAGAACAAGTACTTGGCTTTTCTTAAGTACTTACTTACACCTACAACTACAAGTGGGTGTACTCCGCAGATGTACCGTAATACTTGTACTATGGTAAGTGGACCTGCACAGTTACGTACAACGACTAAGTACTTGTAAGCGCACGAGTAAGTGATGATACTTACATGTACTCCGTACAGTACAAGCATACGGAGTACAGGCAGTAAGTACATAAGTATTTATACCACGACGAGGTTGGCTACTCGTGCTTGTTTCGCGCACAGAGTACCACGTCCACCATTTGTTGGGGGAACTTACTTGTACTTGTTGCCTGCACTTGTAGTAGGTGTACGGCACATGTACGGAGTACAGTACAGTAGAATCTAGTGCCATGCTTTATCGCGCTTCCCGTCATTCCCCCCCGGTGATCATGGGGATTCTATGACTAATTACTTACTTGCATGTACTGTACTTACAGCAGGTGTACTAACTTGTACTGTACTTACTTGAGTGTGCATGTTCTTGAACGAAGGACTCCGTCCTCCGTCCCCCGTACATACTGTACAGTATTTACATGTATTATCAATACCATATTACCTAACTCGGTCAGGGGTGCTCTGGGGCATTATTTTGTTCTACAGTACTCCGTACAACTACTGTACTTAGCTGTAAGTGTACATGTACATGTACTTACAGAGTACAGTCCATAAAAGATTGCAATACTGTACTTGCAAGCAAGTATTACAAAGGTCGCTTAGCATGGTCTTTTTGGGATAGAACCTTGCTGGCCACCGGCGTACTTGGCAAGTACAAGTACGGAGCACTTAATATGACTTGCGTGGGTACTCTGCATCAAGTACATGCAAGTACTGTATTTGGACAGTGTTACGGAGTACAGTATCTTGTAATATGTATGTAACATTTACATCTATTCTTGGAACTTCAGTACAGCAACACATGTACAGAATACTCTGTACGGACTACTTACGACGACTTGCTGGTGTCATTGGATTCACTTACATTCTCATGTACGTGTAAGAACTGTACATATGCATGCATGTACATGTATACTTACTTACAGTACGTTGCTCGCCAAGATGCTGGTGCGGCTCCACGTGCCTCTCGACAAGATAAGAACTCAAGTACAGTGTGGCTCCAGGTTTGGTCAATTTTGCGTTTGTAATATAATATAATATAATACATGTACATGTATCCCGTGCTGTACGGAGGGAGTGCTTGTACTTACACGCAATACTTCGTGCTCCGCAAGAATGCTGTAGATACAAGTACGGTAATTGTTAATACAACTACAGTACATCCACGGTATACAAGTATTTACTTATTCATGCAAGTGCAGAAAAGGTTTTGCACTCAGTACTTTGAGTACATGTACAGTAAGTACTTGCAAAGTACAGCATGTGCATGCACTGGACATGTCCTCGTGAGGAGTATTGTATGTGTTTTTGATATCTGCGACAGGGAGTTGCTTGTTTGCAATAACTCGCAGAGTACGGAGTACCCTTACCCGCAAAGTACGTAAGTATGTTTACCAACGGATGGTTCGCAAGTATTCATGTACACATATAGGTAGGCGACCCCATATATATGTGAGTACTGTGCATATATTTGGAGTCAAGAATGTGTCAACGTTATGTGAGATGGTGCAAGTACTTAGGTGTATATAACCGTGGCAATGTCGCCTCGTTCAGCGAGTCCCGTGTTGTGTGTATTCGTCATAAGCCCCGACGTCCCGTCGCTCTGCATCTGGTCATAATCATCATGAGGTTCTTCGGAAGTCTCCTGTTCCTCGCCTCCTTCGCTTGTGCGAGCCCTGCCGAGGTCCATGGGGATCAGCATGAGCTAAGCGTCAACCTTGAAAAGGTGGTGGGCACCAACACAGAGTTCAAGGCGACCGTGACCAACAATGGAAAGACGGACGTCCAAATCCTCAAATCCGGCTCCATTTTCGACTCCAGGCTAATCAGAAAGGCCTGGGTCTCTCGCCCAGATGGTGCGTCTCTTTCCCTCTTCACTCCTCTCATCTCCTCTCGGTCATGCGTAGGTAGACATGCTATGCAGTCTCTGCGACGCACATGCAGCCCACATGCCGAGCAACACCGCGGCAGTCACAATCCGCACAGTAGCTAACACACCGATTCATTCGTGTCAGGCACGAGCGTTGAGTTCAAAGGCATGACTCTCTCGGTTAACTCGGACGTCCCCCTCGACGAAAACTCTTTCCAGCACATTGCTTCGGGCGGCAGGTTTGACGTCATTTTTGACTTGGCCAAGGTGTATAACCTCTCCGGCGGGGGGAAATTCGTTGTTGACGCCCATGGCGTTTTCTTTTTCTTCGAAGGCCAGTCGACGATCTCTCGCCAGGTTTCCTACAATTCACCCAGCATCGAAGTCGAAATCGACGGGGAGCTAGCAGCGAAAGCCGCCAACGCCAACGAACCGAGAAACGAAGCCCGCTCCGTCAGCAGCTTCGCCCATTGCACACCTAAACAGAATGCTATGCTCGCTCGTGCCATCAATGACTGCGTGACTCTGGCGAACGCTGGGAGTGCAGGGGCCCAAAGCTCCGACAGTGACCGCCTTGAGATGTACTTCAAAAATTCGTCCCCATTTGTACGGAACCATATTTCGACTGTTTTTGAAGAGGCTCAGCAGCTATGCGACGTCACCACCTCGGAGAAGGGATATCGCGCCATCTGCCGGACCGATTATTGCGGGAATGACTTTGGATACATTATCGGAAAAGAAATCGCATACTGCCCCTCGTTCTTCGAGCCAAGGGGGTACATATATGGGGGATTAACCGACACTGCAAAGATCTGCTTCAAACCAAGTCGGGCTCACTTTGTCTTGAAAAATGCAGTTTCCTTGACAGGCAGGGCCAAAGGCAAGGTGGTTGAGCACCATGAAATTATCAAGTTGCCAATGGAGCATGCTAGGGATAATCCGGCAAACTACGCCTCGTTTGCGACCAGTGCGAAACTCCAATGCGTCAAAGAGCTTTCGTGGAAATGGGCGTGGCAGACGGCGTCGGAGGCCTTTTATTAAATGGGGTTCGCTGCCGCTTCAAGGAAATGCGACTTATAAATCGGTCCTGGAACAGGTAGATTGCGCGTGCGCTGCCATGAGCGAATGAACTAAAACCATTCTCGGCCACTCAAATGCAAGTCGCATATAAAGTGCAAGGAACATATTCTCTGCTCAACTAGCTGTAATTACCCGGCAGCCATGGTGGCTGCTATTTTAGAGCCTTGTTCCCCATTTCCTCATGTCGAGTATCAAGCGTTTCTGGCACTTCCCAGTGAACCAGTTTCTACTTGCGGCCGATATAGCCACGTGTATTCTTTCTTGATTTCGCCGACCAGAGCTCATTGCGAGTTATGCATGGCATCATCCGATCCGACGGTGACGGATCCAGAGATATGCATCTGTATTATATCAACTGGCGTTGCTTATATCAACTGGCGTTGCTCATGCCAGCCGCCGAGGTTCATATTGTCCTCCACCCGGTAAGAAAGAAGAAACATTGTACAAATGGAAGAGGATTGTGCAGAAATGTAAACTAGCCCAACGCAAAAGGAACCAAGAGTGATTGATGCGCTGCCATCAGCGGTGGTTATGCACAAGTTATAGAAGTTAATCGGTGGAAATAGTGGTATCAAGAGAAAGTGGAAGGAGCAGTAGAACATGATAAAGGAAACTCGCGGCGGCGATGAACCGCCCAGCCAGGTCAACCAGTGCGCGATGGAGACGTGACTCAACCCCAGACCGGGACATTCCTATATGCGGGAGAGTTGTAGCTGTGGAGAACCCGATACTGTCGACTCTCGCTGTCACCGCAGCGGCTCGAAGCCTTTCCACTTTGATCTCGAGATTGGAAATCGGTGTCATCCACACGAGACTGCCTGGTAGGTTCAACGCAGCTATATCGCATGAGGGACCGCTTGCTAGCCGAGGTCAGGCAGTAGCCCAGGCCATTGCAACCAGCTCGCGCATCCCGCGACGGGTTGCCGAGGCTGTTGAGGCTGCCGCTTTGCGACAGCGAACGCAATTCTTGCTTGGAAACCAACGGCTGCGACTGCCGAGGTTCTATCTAAGGGGAGCCCATCACATCGCGAGGGTGAATGCGTAATGGTGGAAGGGGTTTGTTGAGAAGCAGAGCTTGTGAGAGAGGCGTGCGCGACGGCGGCGAGGCTCTCGGGGCAGCCAGATCTGGGGCTGACCCCCAAGTCATAACCCGTATGGTGTCATCTTGCAACGTTGCTCGTGTGTGTCGCGCTGTCAACGCCGGACGACCTTGCTCGGCTCCGGCGACATCCAGCCATTGTTTCGAATGACGGGAGGTGGTCGTCTTCGATGCGGAGTGGCATCCCTTTTCTTGCACATTTGTTCGCGACTCCGAGCCGACCGAGCCGTGCCTGGTTGGCCGAGTCCTCGACTGGGTCTCAAGCTGCCAGCCCTGGGCACATGCTGCAATATGCGGCACTCCTGCTTCAACGGATCGGTGCTTGCTGGCCACCAGATGGTCCATGTTTTGCACGCTCATCCGCCGCCTCGACGTCTCCGGGATCGAATCTGCTCGGGAAGCGATGCACTTGGATGCTGTCGGAAGCATACTGTTGCGTCTAGAAATTCTTGCTTCCGCATCAGACGGGTTGATTGCGAGAGCCTGAACTTCTCGCCAAGATGGAGATGTGCGAGTCACCGGAATGCTTTGCCTCGCGGAGTTGCCCAGCCGATTACGTTCTCTGTTCAGGGCGCCGTTGGAGGTAGCCGAGTTTGTGCGCTCCACCTCATCTTCGTTTCTAGCAGCTTGAATATGCGCAGTTCGGGAGCTTGGATGATTTAACTTCGAGCTTGATGGAGGTGCGTGCTCGTGGCCCTTGCCCGCCCGGGTGGACAGGCGGCAACGGATGGAATGCCATGGCGTATGCATCAGAGAACGTCGGGATGTAGCGTCCGACACACCGTCTCCGACGTGGCGTGCATTGTTCGGCGACTGGCGCGATAATCCAATGCCCACCTGCTGCTCCGTACCCCGTCGTTTCCATTTCTCGTTGGGTGCGGCGCGAATGGATCGAAGCGAAAAGTTCGAGCCGTAACCACTGTCTGCTGATGCAGCGGTGCTGGAGCTAGTAGAAGACGACGTAGAGGTTGAGACGAAGCCTCTGTTGCTTCTCTTCACGGAAGGGGTTCGTTTGTCATGTCTCGATGTTGCTGTGACGGGTTTGGCGTTCGGGTCCTCTCGGACGACCAAGATCTCCGGTGAGAGATAATCCGGCTCGGCGGTCACGACTCTCGTGTTGGATCCGCCATCATCTGCGGCGCAGAAGGCGGACGCATCACCGCATGTCGGACGACTTGCCGGCGCCATCACTTGGTGCTCATCAATGGGGCTAGGTAGCCACGACTGTTCAACGGCAGCCTCGATATCCCGAATCAAGGAGTAGTCTGACGTGATATGCACAGCACGGCTCGAGCCGTCGACCTGCGGCTCGGGTGGAGTGCTTGCGGCGGCATCATCCATGGCCGCACCGTCCATGGACCCGACGTCGGCTAACCCTCGCGACGGGGGCGACTCTTCTCCGGTACAGCTCGAGGTGAGGGGTTCGGTAGAAGGGGGCATTCGTGACTCCTTCTCCGGTGGCATGTCCGTCGCTCCGATTGGGGTGGGCGGACCATTTGTGATTCTGAGCGTTCCGAATCTCATCCCCCCAAGCTGCCGGTAGTCGCTCTCGCAGGGTGTACTGGCGCGCTCTTGAAGATCAGGATTGGGACCTTGCGGAGGCAGCGATAGCCGCGGGTTGGCCACGGTCACGAGGATAGCGTGGTTGACGTGCGGGGGGTGCATCGAGTGACGGCGTTCGTTCCCTGGCTTGTTCAATGATCGGTTGTCTTGCCGAGCAGTGCGCGTGGCGACACCTGGCGTTTGAATGACAGAGCGCCGACGCTGCGGTATGCACAGCGACACGTCCGAGTTGTTTCGCGTCATTCGACAAGCCGAGTGCTCTTCTAGCTCGAGCGAGCGGCACACATCGACATTTCCCCTGCACGTTTCCACATTGGCCAGCGAAATGCGAGATTGAGTTCGCTGCACGCGGTCCGAGCCTTCCACCATCCATCGCCTGCTGTCCGACGTGTTGTCTCGGGGCCGAAGCTGGTGCCCTGGCCGCAAGTGACGGGTTGCCGTGTCCCCGCCAGTCACGCTATCAAGCCATGTTAGCCCGCGTGGTCAGTCTGAGCCGCTTGTCGGGGGAAACAGACCTCTGAGCGCGAGCGAGCGGTTGAAGGGTGTCCCTTTGTCTGAGATAGACCATCGAGCTTGCCCTGCCAAGCTGGCTGTCCCTGGTTTCGCCTCCTGCCATGCCGGTGTGCTGCCAGCTCGCCCTGCTTGGTGAGCGGCCCAGCTGCGTCGAGCCAGCAGGCATGGAAAGCTGGCGTGGCTGGGTTGGCCATGTACCTGCTGGACAGCCAGTACCGTCGACGGACGCCATGTCGTGTGCCTGGGAGTAACATGCATCGGCCGTCGGCGGGGCTCGAGAGGCGGCTAGGTAACTGCTGCAGTATCGAGAGCTGTTGGAGGTAGAGAAGTCGGCGGGACTGTCGAAATCGGCAAGCGAATCATCTTGCAGAGGGTTGGGCTTGGAGAGCTTGTGAGACTTGCGCGCCGGCGCCCGCGAGGACGACGTGTTGCCCATTTGCAGTTGGTTTCCGCAATCCCAGGCCCACCGGAGCTTCTTGCTCCACGGCTGGGTTGGTCAACTTATTCTGTCAAGCTCAGCATCCTGAAGCGTATCGGTAGGGCGTGCGCGCCGTTCAAGGTTAGCACGAGCCGAGGGTAATTTTCAGCAGGAGAACGAGAAGGACACTATCGCCGGCCCAAGAAAGAGCTGGAGGAAGAGTTATGATGAAAAGCTACCAGGTAGATGCGAAGCGGGAGGACGAAGCAACAAGATAAATATGGAAAGCCAAACCAGGAGGCGGTGGGGGGAGGAGGAGAGGGGGAGAAGGCGGCAGGAAAGGCGGCAGGGAAAGGCGGCAGGGGGGGAGGATAATGACGACGGACGGCACCGACTCCGTCAAGGTGATGTTCAAGGTGATGTTCAAGGTGGTGTCAAGGTGGTGTCAAGGGACTCCAGCGTCCAAACGCTCGCTGGACGGCCAGCAACAGTTGGGGGCTGGAGACGGGAGGTAGGATGAGCCGGGGCCGGGATTGGACCATGCAGGCAGGAGCGGCCGGCTGAGAGGTTGCATGCGGAGCTCCTTCCCCCGTCATTAAATTTATCATACGTCCTCTGCCGCCCTCGCCCAGGTTCGAACAACTCCTAATACTCCGTACACCAAGTAATATTCCTTACCACGCCTACTATTATTGCTGCAAGCACACCTACGCTGCTACTTACACTGCTCCGTAAGTGCGAATACTAATATCCAAGCTGCCTTGCCGTCCCTGCCCCATGCTTCATCCCATCCATGATCCACCAGCCCCCTCGTCTAAAACTGTTGGATCATGGAAGCAACGAACTATTAATTAATCGGCACCCTGGTAGGGACAGGAACTAGTGACGGGGCCCCTCCCCCCCCCCAGACAGCGGCTTGCCACGAAGCAAATCGCCACTGCCGAACGGTCAAGGGCCCCCCGAAAGCAACGAGTACTCCGCCAGGCTGGCTGTGCCGTCCTGACCGCAAGTTCATCATACATCAATCAACCTGCTCCTTCCTGGAGCGGCGGGTTGACTCTGCTCATCTCGTCTGTCAGCCTGCCTTCGGGGTATGGCGTTGGCGTTGACGACGGGCGAATGAACGATGGCAGCTTGAGGAGCCGCCGTCCGGAAAAAATCGAAATGACGATCCATCGCTTCAACTTTACGAAACGAGTATGGCGAAATTACTCCGTCCTCGGACGTGTGTGGAGAGCTTGACACAACGACGCGGAGCGCAACATTCTCCAGGCGGGTGGTGTTTGATTGGTCATGACGAGCGCCTCTTCCGTGCCCCGCGCCCTGAGGTTGAGACATGCCAGCCAGCGGCCTTCGCTCCAAGATGAAAACGGACAAGGGGCTGGGGTCCTCTGGACGAGCCTGATAATTTGCCAATGACATGACGCTTCGGCAATCCTTGTGACGATGATGGATACCGCCTCGGCTCTCTCTCGCCGCCATTTTTTCGGCCGGCAACGACAAAGGATGCTGTCTTCCAGATCCGTCGTTTCGGCACCATTGGTTTCGAAGCGGAATGCCGAGACAACTCTATCAAGTATGTGAAACTCTCTTGTCGCTCGTCGACATCGCCGGCGACTCGTGTTCGAGCACTCGGGCTCGCGACTGCCAATAATTGCAGCTAGCGGGCAGCTCAGGTTGGCTTGGGACCCCCATTTGCACCAACGGACGGCGATAACACCCCTCTAGCTGCTGTTGCAGGTGCTGTCCACGTCGATGAAGGAACAAAAGGCACGGCAAAGATTCTCCATCCTACTCTCTTCACACGTGTCTGCCCAGCCACCATGACAAGGTATAAACTGGAAGGTCCCGTTTGTCCGCACCGAAACAATCACGGAGCCTGGAGTAGCGCGCCACACAAACCTTTCGTCATAAACCACCTTTGCCAGCCGCCCGGCTTGATTTCGCGCAACCACGCTCTAGTGTCGCGTCACGGGCGACGCTCGGCGGCCACAAAGCGGTCCGGGCCATAACACCATCGAACCGGCAACGTCGATGTGAGCATTGGCGTCAAACGGACAGGACCGAGCTATCTTCTCACATTGGGAGGCGCGTTTCAGATCTGCACCACTCCATCCGAACATGACAAGATCCCGTTCCGCCTTGTTGAAACCCGACAGTTGCTTTCGGTATTTCTGATTATCACACCCTACACCTGGAGTCGGGGATACCGTGCTCCGAATCCCAGGGATACACGTCACCCCGTGCCCAACGTCGATGGAGCCAGTGCCGTTGGCGCACCGACCAGTCGTTTGTCGGAGCGGATTCTGATCTGATCGATCCCCCTTGACGGGAATATCGTCTCGATTTCAGCGCTGCTGCCCCTGGGACGGACAGTGAAAGCTAGGGGCACCCCAACCCAAGTCGAACAGCCCGCCATTGTTCGATGTGCCATCACGGCTCTGGGGAGCTCTAGGCACCAGGGGTTCATGACTGCATTTCTTCGACTGTGCCAAGCTCATACTTTTGGAGAAGGCGGCCAAGTTCTGACCGACCTGCTTCTGATGTCGAGTGGTGGCGAGCTCGCGGTAGCGCAGGCGCAACTGAGAGTCTCTGATGTCGGCCCTCCAGGAACCTGGTAACCGCCCGGTTACTTCGACTTCTGAATGTGACAAGAGCCTGTACGATGTCATCCTTTGGACTGTTGGGTTGGCATCCCTGACCCAGTGGGAATCGAGATCCAGAACAGGCTCCTGAAGCCGTCAGGATCGCAACAGGATCTAAAACAGCGAAGCAGTCGAAAACCCAACCAATTGTTTCAAAGACCAGTCGCATGCTGCGGTCACCATGTGCTACTGATCCACAATGCGATTCAGCACACGATTTCCGTTCGTCACTGGCATCCTGCCATATGATGTTTGTAGAACCTCTCTCCCGGAGTGGTATGATCCGATAATGCAGCATGTTGACCTTGGCCCCTGACCTTGAACAGGGTTGAAGGTTTATTGCGAGTGTTTCCAGGAGACATGATGTATCGCCATCATCGGGATAGACCGGGTGACCAGCATGGCCAGACTTTCCGCAATCCTTTCCTTGACAGTGTCAGCATCGGGCTCGTTCCCCGTTTCACGTCAACATCATGGGGCCCTATGAACGGTCACGTCATGACGAGCATAGAATCCTTCCTACTGCCGGTTAATTTACAGAAAACGGCTTTGGTAATGCCAGAACCGGCCCAACACAACTGCTTCTCACACCCCGAGACTCGGGTGACCTTCATCCCCTGAGCCAATGGACCTGCCGGACGGACCAAAAGCGGTCCCCGTCAGCGAATTTTCGATCCATGCGGCATCATGCAGGTCCAGCGGAGAAATAAGACAAAAAAATTCCTTTCCTTTGTACGCGGGATCGCGATCTCCGATTACATAGTCGGCGAGAGAACCAACGACGCAGTGACCCATGTGCTGCATAGATGAAGTGTCACCGGGTAGGGCACATCCGTTGGAGCTTGAAGGTGTCAAGGAGCGGTCATGGTCAGAGGGCTTAGGAAAGCTCACTATTCTGGCGTTGAAGATTAACCATATACGAACTACACCCTCACGGCACGTCGTGGAGCCGTCCGCTTTGTTCAACAGCAACACCGGGGCAATGCAACAAGCGGCTCATAATCACCACAGGTGCATGAGCAGCGGCCGATATGACGGCTGGTGCCTACATATATTGCTCTTTGAATGAGAGTTCAAGTATGAAGTGAGTACATACGAGCACCGTGATATGATCGAGGGAGAGTATGAAATGATGGTAAACCAGAGCGATAATGGTGCTCATCCGACATCCAGGTCAGGCGGACACCAGGTGAGCCTCCTCTTGCACTTTGTTTGCTTAAGGAGATGCCACATTCCTCAAATCTTGAGCCGTTCCTCTGAATAATTCAGCTCACTGCACGCTCGCTGGCATGGATAAGTCGTCACAACTCTCGGTGTCAACCCCGAAATAATGTTCGAGGCTGCACGTCGGGAACATTCAGCGTGGCTCCACTTTCGGTGTGACCCACACGTGCCGTGCCGTCGCGTCGCCGGCACCCGCGGAAGGGTGGGCAGGCTTAGCGTGCCGCTGCGGCCTGCCCCGTTGCGCAATGGGACGTTGAATGCCGTCCATTTCATTCATGCATACTGTGTTGGTGCTGCCATTGGGACGGAGGGCTAGGTTCCGACGACGGCCGCGATGCTGCTGCGCTTCAATCGACGCCATCGATATCTTCCGGCCGATGCTTTCGACGCGTCCCTTCCAGACCTCGGATTGGGAAATCGCCGTTGACGGAGCGCATGGCCATAAATCGAATGAAGTTGACGCTGCCACCGGGGTAGTTGCGCGCATTCATGCTTCCCACCCGGCTCACCGAACCAGACCAGCACAACTCCGTACCCTCGTCCGATACCAACTGGCTCCGAGCTGCAGCCTGCCATGTTTTCAATCATGCAAATGGCTACCGTCGGTGAGCCGCAGCACAGGGCAGCGGCGGGCAGTGCAGGCGAAGCAGGTCTGCGGCTGTCCGCTAGTGCCACCGCCTCAGACATGAGTGTGGTTGATCATTCGTCGAGGGGTGCTTGTGAACCTCCTTGGCTTGATCGTTGAGGTAAGCAGAGCATCCCTAGGGTTGTAAGTACAACTGCAAGTATTCATGAGCACGGATTACTGACGGAGCAACTGTACGTTGTTGTACATGTGCGCTACCAATACCAGAGAGCACGGCACAGAACGGAGTACCGAAATTGAAATGCTGACCGAGCTTCTCGCCCCGCTTGCCGCTCGTGAGAGAGCACACGAAACGCATGCAATGCAAGCATGCACAAGTGTAGGTGTACATATACTTGATATGCATACATGGCCGTTGCTGGCCTTTGGTGCTGACAGCAGCTCAAAAATTGCCGTCCATCCGCCGTTCCTCACTCGCGTCATCATCCCATCGTCACTCTCCCTCCCTCGTCGTTCTTCTGTCCGCACCACCGCCCTCTATTTGGCGCCACCTCTTGTGCTCATTCCCACTTTCGTCTCGCCGTCTCCACGCTCATCCTCTAAGGTGTCGACGTTCTCGTCGCCGGCGCGCCCGCCTCGTCCAACCACAGATGTCCTCGACGGCGCATTGAAGCGTGCTGCTCCCCGGCGTCGTCGCCACCCTGCGACGACGTAGAGCAGCTGTAGCCGAGTCACGATGACGCTTTGGTGTGGATTGTTCGTACGGCGTCTCCCGAAAACCTCGAAGCCGAGATTCAATATTCAAGGCTGACGAATCCCGGTATAGCGTTCGAGCCGCTCCCGCCGCGACAGGTCCAAAAGGCCAGCCATGCCCCGACGGGAACGCACGCTCTCCCTCTTTGGCAATTCGAATCCGCGCTCGATGCTTTTGCTGCGGCGTATGGTCGGGGCCACAGCCTTTGCAAAGCCCTCCGACGCGGCTTCATCATCGAGTGATGATTCAACCCACCGTTCGGGCAGTGGCCGTGACGTCAACGGCAAAGGCAACGACGGCAATTATAGCAGTAACGGCACCGGCACCGGCCACGGCAAAAACGACGGCCGAGAAAGGCCTGTAGACGTCATAGACGTCCACATGAGCACCGACATGCGCGAGACGCTGGAGCACATCTACAACGACCTTCGCCAACCAGATGCCCTCCTATCCAAACACGCATTTCGCGCCTTCCTTGAGCAGGTCCAAGGCGAGGCCGTCGCAGACCTTGACAGGGATGCTTACACCTGCGGCGAGTTTCTCTACGTGTGGATGAAGCATTATGGCACCGATGCCGTCGCGCCGCCGCAGCCAAAGGACCTCTCCAAGCCGCTCACAAACTACTTCATCAACAGCAGCCACAACACCTACCTCGACGGCCATCAGTGGACTTCCAAGAGCACGCCAGAAGCGTACAAGAGTGTTCGTGTTCATTTCAACCGCTCCTTAGTGGAGCGAATCTGGCTCGTAAGCTAACACGACCGCACTTCCCCAAGGTGCTCTCCCGAGGATGCCGCTGCATCGAAATCGACGTCTGGAACGGCGACGCCATTTCGGCACGAGGCCGGTCGAAATCGCCACTCGCCGACCACGGTCGCCCCTCTTCGGGCAGCTCGATACCGAACGCGGCACTGAACATGGTCGATACGGCAGAGGGAAGGCATGAAGCTTCGAGATCGCTCCTCGGCGACAAGCCTGGGGTCCAAGCTCGAAGCCCCAGCTCCCACAGCCGGGCTGTCGCCGACAACCATTCCCCTCGATCCAGCGTCCTCCTCTCGCAAGACACCCGCGAGTCCAACGACAGGCTCGACGTCACCCGCGGCGGAGCCCGCGCCCGGGCCAGGCAGCTGATGCCGCCCGGCGAACCCATCGTCACCCACGGCTGGACCCTGACGCTGCCCTGCGGCTTCCGAGAGGTCTGCGAGGCCATCAAGGAGTCGGCCTTTGTCGACAATCATCTCCCCATCATCATCAGTCTCGAGGTCCACGCCGACCTCGAGCAGCAGGAGGTCATGGTGAATATTATGAAGGAGGTTTGGCAGCACCTGCTCGTGAGCGAGCCCCACGAGGGATGCGATCCGCGATTCCGAGTTCCCACCCTCGATGCGCTGAAGAACAAGATCCTCATCAAGGTCAAGAGGGCTCCGGCGACGATGACGGCCGCCCGCACCATCGGTCATCAGGGTCCGGCGCCGAGCAATGACGACGATGACGGCTCCCCCTCGGATGACGAGGTCGCTTCGGTTGTTCCATCTCGCTCTCCGCGACTCGGAAAGTCATCATCAGCGCCGCCGACGCCAGTGCCGGGATCGCAGGAGAAGGGCGCCAAGGTCAAGGGCCGCCGCATCTGCGAGAGTCTAGAAATGTTGGCCGTATACACGCGCAGCGAGAGGTTCGAGAGCTTGCAGACGCCAGCGGCGAAGAAACCGACGCACATATTTTCCATCAGCGAGAACAAGATGGTGGAGCTGTGGCAGAAAAATGAGGACGAGGTGCTGATGCACAACAAGAGCTACTTCATGAGGGCCTTCCCGAACGTGCGCCGCATCGACAGCTCGAACCCAGACCCGAGCCAGTTCTGGCGCAAGGGCGTCCAGATGGTGGCCCTCAACTGGCAGAACCTCGACGAGGGCATGATGCTGAACGAGGGCATGTTCGCCGACGAGCGAGGTTGGGTCCTGAAGCCGGCGGGATACCGAAGCGCCGACAAGCAGGAGTCGGCCTCGACGAGAACGCTGGACCTTGCCATCACCATCTTTGCCGCCCACAACCTACCGACGGCGAGCGACGACGACGCGGAACGCGGCCGCAGCGGAAGCACGATTCGGCCCGTCGTCAAGGTTGAGCTGCACGTCGACAGGGCCGGAGCGGCCGACAAGGAGGGTGACGGTCCGTACAAGCAACGGACTGAAGCGAGAAAGTCCAACCATCCGTACTTTGGGCCGTCGGGGAAGACGCTGCTGTTCCGCAGCATTTCCAAGGTTGTCGGTGAGCTGGCATTTGTGAGGTGAGTCATCGTGGGCTTGTATCCCGCTGCCCTATCATCGTGATCCATCAAGCTTTCTACCGTGAATGACATCAGCTATCCACTCGACTCCGGCGCCCACGTCGCACTTTTCCGTTGGCTAACCTGGTTTCTTCTGCTCTGCCCTTTCGCAGGTTCAAGGTGGAAGACGAATCGCGGACAAGCATCGTCAGCTCGCCACTGCTCGCTTGGGCCTGCATTCGACTCGACCGCCTCCGTCCAGGCTACCGTTTCGTCCGCCTGCTGGATGCCAAGGGCATTGCTGTGCCGGGCGGGAAACTGCTCGTCAACATTTCCAAGACATTGCGATGAGGGGCCGTCGGGCATGCAGCTCGACATGCAGCAGCCGCAGCGAGAGCAACACCCCCTATTCTGCCCGCATGCTCCAAACCGTGCTGGAAGTTAAACAATGCAAGTTGAGACAGACACACGCTACGGTGCTGGACTTGGGGCTTCGGGAGCTGGGAATTGGGAATGGAGAAATTGGGAGTTGGGAATTGGGGTACATGGGGCATGCATGATACCAACATTGCCAGACGTGGGAAGCAGGCTTCCCGGTCCAAGCCCCCAATAAAGGGCGTCCAGATACTAGCATGGCGTTGGGGGCATTCTTTTCTCGAGGCGAGACCGAAAGAAATCGGGTGTAGTCATCTGTGCAACCGGAAGCAAGTTTTTGCTTCCAACGAATGAAGGCGAATTATCTCGCTCTCGCCGTACATTTTTGTTTCCGTCGGTGCAAGCGAGCCGCCTGGGCGGCACGGCGATCGGTGCAACCTTGGCCGCCGTCACCCATGAACACGGCTGACTGGCTGGGGTGAGCAAGTCTTGCGTCGTCTGTCGGATAGCATCGCTCCTTTTCCAGTTCCAGTTCCAGTTCGCGGTACAAGTCAACCCCGGGGTCGGCGCCCGCGCGGCTGACACATGGCTTCCCGGTCAAGTCAGTGCCCAGGCCCCTCCCCCGGTCGCGGTTACACCCTGGCCGTTCCGTTCCGTCCTTGACGTGGTGTTTCCCGTAAAGTGTGCGCCTCGTCGCTAGTGAGTTCGTAGTTAGACACGATTCCAAAATGGCACAGAGCCGGGGCCCAGAGCCAAATCTAAGACGCGGTGCGAAGACTATCAAAGTTGTTCATTCGCTAGCTCATGAAGGGATCAGGTCGCCGACTCGGCATCCTCCCGGGGTGCCCCAACAAACGCACAGCACATAGCCATATCGTTATTTCGATATTTCGGCGGCGCTTGGTACTTTTGACAAGGACGGGAATAGCGGGCAGGGCCCCCCTCCAACAGACGACGGGGGCCGTGAACCATCAAAACGCATCACTCACGCTGTCCCGCATGGGCACGATCCACCACGGCCGGGTCGGGTCGTCCATTGTCCGGGCCGTCTGCCGTCGTAGCCTCACCTGCAGCCATTCAGGCTATGCAACGCCGCTCGTCATCGGTGCCATCGATTCGCAAATGGCGGCGGCGATGACATGGACTAGACCGCATTACCAACGGGAGCTGTGAGTCGGCCATTTCCGAGTTTCCCAAATAGACCATGACCTCTCTTATTCGCTCGAGTGTCCGCTCGCACGTTGGAATCTGACGGCGTCGGGCGACGTGGACGGCCGTGTGAGACGATTCGTTCCCGGCTATTCGGATTGCCCGTGGGGAATGCCGGTCAGTCGACTGGCAGACGAGCCGTCGTTCGCAGTGTCCGTCCGTCCACGCAAGTGCATGTACATCGCCGCAGGGAACCGGCTAGGTAGAGTCATCATGCACCATACCCGTACCGTACACTCGGACCGCCTGTGTTTCTGCGCGTGCTGGCTGCAGAACGGTCGGGAAGTTTGAGACATCAGGTTTGTTGATCTGATACATTCTCCCGGACCAAACCCGTTTCGAGCCGCCTCACCATGATCCCTGTAGTTGCGAGGAAGCCTGTCGATGGCGGTAGTAATAGTGTAAGCACAGTACCGTACCGGAGTCCAGGTTGAATTGCTCGCTGTACAGAGTTGGTGAAGCAACGGGACAAGTCAGTTGAAAGTTGTTTGAGTAACACAGATGGCCATCGAATAGTGCAACCATTGGCCGCAGGGCGATGTGGGCCGGGGCGGGTTGAATTCTGACACATCAGCTTGCATGGACCTGTCAGCGCACAAGTGCGAGCCCAGTAGTTGTACAGCAAGTATACACACCAACAGGATAATGCGTCCTCGACTTCCGGCATCCATATATGTGGTACTCCGTGCTGTAATTCCAATTCCAGTCGAACTTTGAGCATGCTTCGATGAACTTGCCACCTGATCGGCGTACTCTGGTGTCAACAGATGCGTGCACGTATAAGCGGCACGCGAAGGATCTCGCGACGCGCTCCGTTCCGGGACAGGCCAGGCAGGTGGCATAGCAACGTTTGAGAACTCCCCGCCGCTGCCGACAGCATACCCTCGGCCTCGAACCTTGCAACGGCTCTCGACCGCGTCCGATCATCGGCCAGTCAGTGGAGGGTGGGATCTCTGCTACACAGAGAGCGTGGATGCATAAGTACGTAAGCTCGGGTACTTTGTTCTGATCCTGGCGTGCGTTGGCCCTGCAGATAGATCTTGATCCGGGATTGACCACTGAGGCTTGGCAATGAGACATTGCTTGTGTTGAGTAATCCCAACGTCTCACAGCATGCCCATCACATATCTGTGTGTACCAGCACGTGCACTCGTACGTTCCAAGTACCAGAGCATTCAGCTCGATGCGGAATCACAACAATGAGAGCAGCGGCCAGGGGTAGGCATTGAAATAGCAACATGGGCTTGCGTCGCGGGGAACGGCCAGACGAGTTTCGGTCTTGCTTGCTCTTGGAGACGCGTCTCGGGTCAGTATGGTCAGAGAATTCTGAGACCTGTCAAAGCCGTGCAGCGTGCGAGCACGAGTAGCCGTACCTCGTACTTGTTCCGTTCACTGTACTTGCACTCAGGTAGCTAGCTGTACGTGTAGTTGCAACTGTACAGCAACATACGCGAAGGTGTGCATGTATAAGTGGTATGTCGGAAGGGGTCCTCGCAGTCCGCGACTGGTGCCGATGAATGCCAAGCCAGGTACCCAGGATGCGTATGGCCACGTGGATGGTTCTTCAATTTGGAGGCCTTGGCAGCGACAAGGGGCCGCCCTCATTAGGCAATCAAGTATTCCGAATGGAGCAGTAGTTGGCGTGCACTTTCGAGCATCTAGCCGTTTGTGAGCATGCGGTGCGAACCATGGAGAGCACTTGAACCTGTAACACTCCGTACTCGTGATTGTAGAGGGGTGCGGATACTTGGCACGCCCATGTAAGTACTGTTCTTAGTATTCAAGTACTGTACTTCATGGCAGAGTCGGTGCTACAGTAAGTGATGATACATGGATGTGTGCGTTCTTGTAATACTTTGGTCTACAAGTGCGAGTAGGTGTACCTGTGTTCATTGCGGTCTTTGTTGTTGGCCCGGAAAAGCAGTAAGCGTGACCATCCATTTCCTGGTGCTCGCTACCCGTGGGTGTGGAAAGAATGGCGCCGAATCCAATGGGCAGATGGCCTGCGGCCGAGGGCCGAGGGCAACGACTGTTCGCCCTGCTGGAAGTTGGCCCTGGACGAGACAGGCTGTCATCGTTGCCGTGCGGTAAGGAGTTCGGCACATAGGGCGGGCAGGTCACTCGCATTCGCATGGTCTCGATGACGTTTTGCATCTCCCTTCGATCTCCGGCCGCCTTGGACGTGGTAATACAGCGCGGGTTGGCTTGTTTTGTTTGCACGTCAGCATCGTCAGTCGGGAGTAGACATTCTCGGTCAAGACATGGACCAGCAGCGCTCGTGAACGATGGATGCGTGATGCTTCCAGAACATCGCTCCACTGCCGAATATGGAGGGTGAAAGGTAGCCAGAAGGCAAGGTGTCGGCTGGCCCGGGCTGGGACATGTCATCAATGTTTCAAACCGCTGTACCGATAGTTTTGAAGGAAAGGCAACCCATCACGGCCCAAATTGGAGTGGCGTTCCCAGACCAGGCTCGTCAAGGTCAGGGTGACGCATGGTCGATGGTGGATCCTAGACCGGCATGGGTTTCCGGAGCAAGGTGCAATGCTGCCAATGTGCGACCTTGCACAGTACAAGTAAGTACGAGCCCGTACGGATAGGGAGTGAAAACAAGTCATCTCCATGCACACCTGCCGTCGGCGCTTGTACTCTGTAAGTGTACTTTGACACTGGTAGAGATTCCGTCTCGCAGAATGTGTACGTCGAGTCCGTGAGAAACCAGGGCCCAGGCCAGCGGAGCAAAGTTACCGATGGATGAGGTCGAAAGTTGATTTCTGTCGGGAGGGAGGTGGCGTTGTTTGAAATTGTACGAATCGTTGATGCTTTTTGCTCCGAGGAGAAGGCGCTTTGTCGACGGCATCATCGACAGGCTCGAGCCCATGCACGTTGGCGTACGAGTAAGTGCTCAGTGCAGAGGTGTCCAAGTGGCCAGCCGATCGAGAATTTGCTTCGAGAAATTGGTGAATAGCAAAAGGTGGCGGCAAAAGCAAGCATCCACAGAAGAGGCGAGAGGGGAAGGGGCGTCGATGCGTGATGGCAGGATAAGTGGGAAGCACTTGCATGTACTTGCTTGTGCTGTACAGTAAGCAAGTACCAGCATACTACTTGCAGCACTTGTACTTGCAAGTACTGTACACGCTGCATGCGCTTGTAATTACATGTACTGTAATTACTGTAATTACTGTACTTGCGCGTATGTACAGAACTTGCGCACGCACATGACGTGTACATGTACTTTGTAATGCACACCTGGTGGCACGATTTTCAGGCCGCGTACCTGAGCTCGGCAACGGGAAGAGTGCAGCGCGGCCTTTAGTCCGTACTTGCATGCTCAGTTTGGTACGGA
The DNA here is from genome assembly GCF_001625195.1 of Drechmeria coniospora. Classification (NCBI taxonomy): domain Eukaryota; kingdom Fungi; phylum Ascomycota; class Sordariomycetes; order Hypocreales; family Ophiocordycipitaceae; genus Drechmeria; species Drechmeria coniospora. Next base: position 8,232,777 of record NC_054389.1, on the reverse strand, counting down.
GTACGGAGTAGATGACGCTGCGATGTCTCCGATCGGCGAGTGATACAAAAGTTGTCTGAATCGAAGGATGCGGTTCAGGAGTGGGCTGAGCTGTCTCATAACTCCGTACTTGCAAGTACTTGTACAAGTAAGCAGTACTGTACAGTCTGTACAGTACTGTTGTGGGGTGTGCTGTACTGCACCTACTTACCTGAGTACACCACAGGCGACGAATGATGCTACTAGGTACCTAGTAGTAATACTTACATTAATCACTACTCCGTACCACTCCGTACTCCGTAGTAAGATTCCATAGGTTCAAGCGCGTACTTGCAGCATTACATCCACAACTCCAAGTGCTTCGTGCGTTCAAGCACTTCGTACTCCATACTAGCCTTACTTGCACCATTGCACGTGCGCACGTGCATTATGAACTGGTATCTGCACGAGCAAGCATACTGTAGTAGTCATTGTGTATGCGAGTAATGGGTGCGCCCGCGGTACATTAAGGTCCGGTCAAGTAAGTACCATGAGTACTCCGTATCCGTAAGTACAAGGACTAAGTCCCTAGTACGTTGTTGTAGGTGTGCGGAGCAATACATGTAAGAACATTTGTGAGTACAGTAGGCGTATACCTGTACTGTGCTCCGTACTTGCAGGTAGGTCCAGCAAGATGCCGATGTTGCATCAAACTCCTGCGACAATGGAACTTGCCCATCTCGGCCAGGGGATGCTTTCTCCAGCTCCGGCCTGCCTCCACCGATATCCTGTTGGGGTCGGGACAGACTGACCGTCGTCTGCTCGCTCATCACACGTCTACGGAGTAAGCAAGTACAGTATTGCTCATCGCTTGTAGGCTTGCTCGTGGTCGTTGCGCAGCGTTGATGCGCCGCGTTCCTTGGGAGGTATTGCACGTACACATGCTCTAGATATTATGCCAACTGCGAGAAGCAGGCAGCGACATTCATGACCGCCCTTGTCCTTGCGGGGATTGCTCATCTCGGCCTCGTGTCCGTTGCTCCTGTTGCGTTGACGGGCGACAAGCAAGTGTCTGATGGCAGCGACAAGCGGCGCTCACGATAGCCGGATGGACCAGTACTATTGTCAAGGGTACAGCTGTAAGGTGTCGAGGAATGGCGAGGTACTTGATGCAAGTACCTGTGTACCGACCAAGTACTGGACAATGCATCCGGAGGAGGCTCAGAGCCCACCGTGACAAGCACTTGCATGCGCTCCGTAGATGGCAGTCCAATGGGAGTCTGGAGATGACCTGCGCTGTCTGTACTCCGTACTTGATGATTGCGTGTATCCGGAACGAGAAACTGGCGGCTTCAGCAGGTCGCCCGCGGCTCAGACCACCCGCGGCTCAGGTCAGATCAGCACGACGGCAAAGTGAAGCACGACGGCAAAGTGAAGCTCGACGAGCACCGGCATGCGCGGCAGAATCCACGGCAGGAAGCAGGCGAGCAGCCAGCCAGCCAGCCAGTGCATTTATTGGACGCCAAGCCAAGTACATGTATGGAGCACACTTGCCGTTGTTGTGCAATTAGTACTTGGGAGGCAATCGCCTTCTCGCACGCACAGTGGACCTGCACTACATCTCATCTTGATAGATGGGTCGCCGCGTGCGCCTTGGTAGCAATCTCGCGACCCATGAGCGAGACTGCAGGATCATCGTTTCGATGGGAATTTCCACCCAGTTGCCAGGCCCTTCCATGAGGCGCTTGTGGTGATAGTACAGCAGGACATGTACACGACAAAAGAGCTTGTCCTTGCCGGGACACCCACGTACTGTACATGTACTTGTAGGTGGACATGCTTGTACTTGCATCAACTAGCATTACAGTACTGCACCAAGTATGAGTACGGCACCGTACTGTTCTTGCACATGTAAGTAAGTGATGTTCCGTACGGTACAGTCCCGTGTCTGGTGTGAAACGCAAGTACGTAAGTGAGTACTTGGACGGAGTACGTACTTGCACTGTACATGCACAGTATGTGGTACGAGTGCTCCGAACATGTACAGAGTACTCCGTACAACCGTAATAATACTTGTACCATCGGCGAGTGCGCGACAATGAGCAAGAATGAACGACTTGGACGGAAGCGACGACCATTCACGGGCCAACCACATGGCTCCGACCAGCCCGGCCCCGCCCACAACCAGGGTTCCTCGGAAAGAGGGTGCTATTCATCCATCTAACATAACAAGTACTGACAGTACTTTGCGCCCGACGAGACCATTCTCTCGGTTGATGGTGGGGGGGGACGAGATGCCAAAGCTCGGCAGGCCGATGGTAGCGAGCGGAGTACTCCGTACCTAGTAGTCAATATGAACTTCATCTGTTCGAGCGGATCCCTTGCGGCGGACGCGGCCTTGCCCCGACGCGAGCTCATACCAGAAAGTGCGACGGAGGGGTCGGGCGTCAGGCGTCGCAGGCACGACCGGTTCATTGCCGCGCACCCACAGGATAGATGCTGATACGTGTGCCACAAAATGTGTACTTCCAAGTACATGTACAGTAGGTGTACGGAGTACTTGCTTGACCACGCAGGAGCATGCAGGTGTGCGGTACATGCCCCGAAGTACAGTACGCAATAATACATGTACAGTGCCGCTACGTAATTCCGTTCGGTACGACAAGCAATGATAGAGAGCACTTGCGCCTAAGTACTTACTGTACATGTACAGTACCTCCACGCATGCGTGCAGGTGCGGTACAGTGCAGCACTTACATGTACGTGCAATAAGTAATTGTACATACTTGGACGCACTCCGTCCACGCTGTCGCAATAATTACTCGCAAGTACAGTAGTAATTAGAAGGCGCGGGTGCGGAATAGTTGCCAATAAAACGGGCCTCGATACGAGCAAATTAATGCCCGTCAGTGCTCGTAGCCACAATTCCAGATACCTGGTGCGGCCCTGGCCCTTGCTTCCCTCGGCGATCATGGCGTTTGTCCCGACTTCCCAATCCGGATCTCAGTCACAGAGGCTGTCTGGACGATTCGACCCTCTGTGTGCGAAGCGGTACGTACAGTAATCCTCGTAAATGTACGGAGCACAGGTACTCGAGCAATACAGCACAGCACAGCACAGCACAGCACAGCACAGCACAGCACAGCCCATACTTGGAGTGTAGCAACGAGCACAGAAGTCGGCCCCTGCAACAGTCACGGCACGGAAGCCCTGGAGCAGTGCGCACCTGCATGTGCCGTACATGTGATGCGTGGACAACGACGAGCGAGCCTCTGTCGCTTCGTGAGAGGAAGTGCAAAAGTCTCGGTTGTCGCATGGCATGACCCTTTCACATTGGGTCAGGCACGGGCGAACGAACGGATGATGGAGGCATCGATCGACTACTTGCAACTATAAGCCTACTATACAGTACTAGCACTGGCATTGCACTACTATGTACCATACTCCTTAGTCGCATACTAAGCGAGCGGCCTTCCTTGCACCAAAGTAAATAGCGTGGGGCAATTGATGACCAAAGGACGACTGCTATGGAGTCTTACGATTTGCCATGTGTAGTTGTACTTGCGGCAATTGACCGCTGCAATACTGGGTACATCAGATACTGCACATACAGTCATTAGATGTGTGTTTGTTCTACTACTTCCGTCGACTACAGTACTTGTACACTTAATACAACTACGTGTGCTTAGGTACCTGGTACTCAAACACATGTAGGTACTCCGTACTTATTACTGTGCACATACATACAAAGCACACTCATACGGTGTACTGTTAATTCTGCGCAAGGGGTCAGGCCGGCCAAGGAATTTCACAACCCCCCCTCCCCCATCTTGTTTACTACTAGGTACTCAAGTACCCACCACCTACGGAGTGGTACCTACCACCCTTGGTATCTTCCCCTCAACTCCATGTCCTCCGCAATGTCAAGAAATTAGGCCTAGAATATTCAGTACAAGTAAATGTATGCCAGCGCAGCAGGTACCTCGTGCAAGGCCGTGCGAGGACATGCCCGGTACATGTACTCCGTACTTGCAAGTAACTACTTACTGTCCGTACTGCAAGTACTCGCTCCGTACTCCGTATTACTCCGTACTCCGTATTACTCCGTACTCCGTATTCCGTACTCTGTACACCTGGAAAGGTTGTTACTACCGCCAAGTAGGTGTACGGACATAGGTGTACGGACAGGGATGCCGACATCCGGGCCAGATGCGTCGATATTTCGACGAAGCCCGAGGGACTTGCATCCCTGTACCGCGTTGAGAAGAAGCGGGAACTGGAAAAAAGCAAGTGGCCCGACGGCGACGACAACGCCGTGCTTGCAACGATGCTGGCAGCCCATGGTAGGTAGCTGTGGTCGCCCACCCCAGCGCTGGCCTGACCGCCAACGACGTGCCCGGCATTTTCCGTCCACCCCTGGATAGCGCTGCATCCCTCGTCACCCAATGAGCTGAAGCAGATAACCCGGAACTTGCAGAGCTCCACAGACCTAATCGATGTCATGTCTAGCGATGGCCTAGGCCCGGGCCCCGGCCGGCTGTGGGCTTGAAGGACGAAGAGCCGAAGAATCCTGTCTCGATCAAAAATCAAGACAGCTTCAGCACGGGGCAGCCAAGTCTATAGTACATGTACGGAACGGCACGTACTGTACCGCACTGTGCTTGTGCAGCAGGTTCCGTGCAGTTGACCGATGTGTACTTGCTTGTCGGAAGAACTGTACTGTACATGTACGCCTACGGGGTCCATGTACTTACATCTGCAGCGCACATAGGTGTGCACGTACTCCAGTATTACTGCACGCAGATACTTGGGTACTAGACTCACACGACATCACAGGCGGGCGGTCTGCTGCAGACACACGTACGGTAACTACTAGGTACTGTAATTCGGCCGGCTCTGTGCACAACTTGACCTGCGAATGGGAAACCGTCCCCAACGCGCGCGCGCGTTGCATACTTACGCCGACCAGCGGGTTCAAGGGAGAATACGCCGTACTGCCGTATTTCGCTGCATTGCTCGTACTTGCCTTCATTTCTTATCCGTAAAGCCTGCAACCACAATTAATACATGCAAGTGTACAGTACAAGTACACCCTACTGAGCAGCAGGTACTCCGTACTTGCTTGTACATGGCAAGTATGCAAAAGTACTCCGAGCAGGACTGCACTTGGTACTTGCAAGTACGTACTTACATTACACAAACGGGAGTGGGTGGGCCATCAGTCCAGCTCCTCGTCGCGGCTCGTAGACGCCGTCGCAGCGGCAACTGCGACAGCAAGCAGCAGCAAGAAAATTTCGCCCGTCCTTGAAAATACCCTTTCCGGACATCGAGTTGGATAGTAGCTGTACTTACATGCAAGTACGTACTTACTTACTTGGTAAGTACAAGCAAGTACTCCCATCCCATCCTCCGCCCCTGCCCCAGGGACTCCCCAGGTTCACGCCTCGCCTCGCCTCGACCTCCAGCCGATGAGGCCTCCCTCCCTCCTCGACCCCCCCCCTCTCCCCTCCTCTCCTCCCACTCCCACTCCCACTCCTACTTTCTCCCTCTCCCACTCCCACTCCCACTCCCACTTGTGTCTCTCGCTCGCAAGGGCGGACGCCACCAGCCTGCTGAACGGGCACCTGCCACGAGTATACGGCAGTAATACTAGTAGGATTAGTACTAGGTAAGTATCTAGTAGTATCCAGTAGTACGGAGTACCCGTACCGCACCCGACATCGCGTAGTCGTACAGTGCTCTGGTGTACTGTAAGTAGTTGTAAGTAGTTGTAAGTAAGTACTTGGTACCCTCGCATTTGCGTGTGCCGGTACGTGTACATGTGGTGCAGCGCGGGCTCTACAGCACTGTGCTGTGCTGTGCTTATGGAGTAATTAATACTTGCCGTATTGTACCACCTACTTAGGTGTACTTGCATGTACTTCGCACTGCTGCTCCTGTACGGTGCCTAGCAGTACTGTGCGAGCACACTGTCCTTGTCGGACACCCACTGTTGGCACTGTACTCCTAGCAATCATGTACTTGCACCTGCACTTCCGTGCTTCCTTCCGCCGCCCCGTCCCACCCCCCTTCCGTCTCCGTCTTGCCAATGGCTGGATGAATCGGCAGGCAGCCACCCCGTCAGGTACCGTCCGTACATTGCTGTACTCCGTACTCTATGCGTTTTCCACAGTCTCAACGCCGATATGACATGTCTAGTCATGCCCTACTCACTCTTCCGAGACGCCGTCGGCCGCCAACCCACCGATCACGTCCAGATGCCACCGCCTGTTCGTTTCCGCCATTAGTTCCTCCTCCTCCCTGTCCTGTGCTTGGTCCAGGTACCAGAGTCTTGGTATCGCCCATTCCCGCACCTGCACTCCGATCTCTGTCGGCCGATGACTTTTGGTCGACTCGTCCATAATGCCAAACACCCCCTTGTCTCGTCCTCGATCCTCTCTTTGACTTTTCGACCAACCGGTCCCAAAACCATAAATATCAACCGTCCCCACACGCATCCTGGCATCAGCTCTCGTCCGATCCATTGTCATTTTTAACTTGCTCTTGGCTTCCGTACCTCTGTCTACTAGGCATACTCGTGCATGCGCCTTCAGCTCGCTGTGCAAGTACAAGTCCAGTGTACGTACCGGCCGCCTTGGTATTGCCTGCTTGCTTGCTGCTTGCTGGCCTGCTTGCTTTGCTTGCTTGTTCGTCACACCCGAGCAGAGCACTTTCCTCGTACTCTCGCCGGTGCTTCCGTCGGTACGCTCCCCCCCCCCCCCCCCAAACGACACCCGATACGACTGGAGCTCGTCTCGCATATTCACTGCTCGACAATCCAGATGCGCCATCATTCACGGCCCTTCGATTCGTGAAAGTCGTTGACGCTGCTTCGCTACCGTGCGTCATCACCACCACCAACCCCGGCTATATATCGTCTCAACATTGTCCTTCTCCGTGTCGTTTCTTCTTCCTCGCATCTCTCACAAATCAAGCAACCACTGCGAAGCTCCGCCAAGTCGTTTCCTGACGACCTCTCCAGAGATTCTACGCAACTCTCTCGCTCGTGTCCATGATTTCGACCAACTGGGAGCCGGCAATGGCCTTTGTCTCTTCGAAGACGGAAGCCATGGTGCGGAGGGTAGCAAAGGTTTGCGCGGCCACCCGACCACCGGAAATGCCCAAGCGCACGCAGACTAACAAGAGCAAATGCAGATTCCCGGCATCAGGTGCCCCAAGTGCTTCGCCAAGGGCATCGAGGTCTGGGTCATTCCCGGCAAGAGTTGCCGCGAGTGCGGCACGCCGTGCGGCTAGGCAAACTGCCCTCGACGGGCGCCTGCGCTGTTCCGGGCCGACTCGGGAGGAACGGCCCTCGCAACTGTTCGACGAGACACTTTGACAACATGGTTGACTCGCCGCTTGGTCCAGAGCCCAGCGGCAGCATCCTCCCCTCCTTACCCTCCACTGCTTCCTGCGTGCGCCCCGCGGATGGTTTTTTACCGGGCTCGAAGCCAGCTCCGGCTCGATGTATTTTGGCATGAAGCGACTTAGACTGAATTATCATGAAACGCAGGTTTACCTGTGAACCTCTCGATCAGGCCAGCATCCCCCTTGACTTGACTTGACTTTTTGAGCCCGTACCTTGCCGGCGGTGGCGGGCTCGGCCTCGAGTTGGACCGGCTGCCGTTGTCGAGGCCGGCCAGACGACGGCGTCGCCAGTCTTGTCGAGCATGCTTGCCAGTGCCACCATCAGTGTATGCCGTAGCCGTGGGTCGAGCGAAATGTCCATGACGATGCGAGGCGCCGCCGGCGTTCGGCTCACGCATTCGCCACGACTTGCTGCATGGCATGACGATGCGATAATGCCTCGGCAGACGCGTTTCCATCAGCCTGCAGCACATCCACGAACCCTGCCCTTGGCGGCAGTTCTCCATAAGCAGTCCCGGATGCCGTTCTACTGGCATTGCTGCTCCTGCTGCATGCCTACATGCGGCACGGGACATCGCGCATTCATTCGCCGACCGACGGTGCCAGAAACAAGTCGAGGCGAAGACGGTCTAGGCCGAGGTGTAAATGTGAATGCTTGCTCGACGAAGCCTTGGAGGTGCACGGAGTACTACTCCGTACCGCTGGACAATGGTAGGTATTCAAGGGAAGCCAGCCATGCCGGGTGGGGTCTCGAACCAGCCACGGGTAGCCAAGAGATGGGCATGCTATACCGGTGGTAATAACTTCAAAGTCTAGCCGCTGAGGAGAAGCTGTTCTAGACGCCTTAGAATCCTACTGAGAGACATTAGATCTCGCAAGACGGGCTTGCCACAGCTTTCCGCAAAGGGCCACAATCTAGATTCGGTTTGTGGCGGCAGGAAGTTGCCGTCATTGGCTGGCCTTGCCTGGCATTGGCCGAGTTGACGCAGCCGACGTGTGTAGGCTTCTCCGGTTGGAGCTGAGACCGCAACCGCCAGGTATTGGACAGCTGAAGTCGAGGCTTGGTCGACAACGAACTAGTTGACTGAGAAAGCCAACCCTCTCTGGCCCTTACCGTCCCTCAACCGTCATGACCGAAGGCGAGTAGGGACCTCGAAGCGCCTTTGTCGACCGTGCGAACGAATTGATCCAGCCGCGACTGGGGTGTCTCGTCAGTCAATCCTCGTCGTCTCGTCTAAATACGAGAAGCCGGCATCATGCTCACGAGACGGCTCCGGTCCCAAACGGGAAGTACGGCGGCCTTCATCACCGGCTCGTGCTTCAAAACGAAAGCTGTCGCCGCCCTGGGGTGCACGCCAACAAGTTGCGTTGCCAGTGCATGGGCAAGGATGGGGATCCCATGATGGGTTGAACTTCGGCCTGTACATCACTGTTCCGGCCGAAGAGGGCCTCGTATTTTGTGTCCGTCCATGGGAGCATCGATTTCGCATCTGAGATGAGCGTTAATTACGAAAAGGTCGCATCGAGGGTGATCGAGCTGAGCAAGGATTCTCGCTGCTGTGTTTTGCACGCACTGAGGAGCGTGACTTGGCGCCTGCAGGTAGGTACAGGTACTTGCTCGTACACGGCATGCAGCCAACAGGACGAGCACGGCCAACCAGAAGGTAATTATGCAGCTGCCCGCTCCAGAGTCTGATGGCCCTTGCCCAGCAGACCCTAGTCACGGATGGCGAAGTAATAAGCCACAAAGTTTTTTGAGTTGTTGGAAATCCGATTCTACATCTGATGTCGAATTTCGGACATGGGGGATCTGATGTGTCATGTCTCTCGCCAACAAATGCCAAAAAGAAAGGAAAAAAGAAACAGGAGTCTGTATGCAGTCAACAGGTCGTGGTGCGTGGCGTGTTGGATTCCTTCAGACGATGCGCACATGTGCCGTATAGAATCGGTGAGTTGGCAGGTTGGCCAACTAGAAGTTTTGTGCCGCTGCCGTCGACGATTAACCGATGGGAGCCGATGGTGCTTCGTTTGGGTGGGGAGGATTGCTGACTGGGACCGAGTACTTCGTACTGTAAGTACGAGGTCATTGGTGCGAGTGTATAACGCCGTGCAGACGTGTCAGCAGTTCGAGTGCCGTTTCTCGTTCTCGTAGGTCATATACTGTACATGCGCGGGCCGCGTGGCGGCGAGAGCAGCATGTTGCCGACAGACAAAGCGCTGCGTGCACGTGGTGTGGTTCGAGGTGGTCTGCTTGCAGTATCTAGATCCCTCTGTCAGTGGGATATTCGAAACGATGTGATGTGTGGCATATGAGCACTCGTACGTAGCAAGTACAGTACTTTGTTGTTATGCACTTGTACGAGAAGTACGAGAAAGTTACCGTACTTGCATGCACAAGCATGGTAGGATCTGTCGTTTGTGCGACTGCCGAGTTGCGTCGGTCTTAGGCTGCTGGGGCGGTCCTTGCTGGTGCTTGGCGGGTCGACCCGCTGTTTCCATCGTCCATCTGACGACTTGCCGTCAACCTATTCCCTAAGTACTTCTGGGAGGGGGTATTCGTGACCAGGGAGGCATCGATTCCACGATGACCTGTCCCTGAGAGCATAGGCCTAGCGCCTCTCGGTGCCCACCCACTCCATTCGTGCTTTGAAGAATCGTGGGGCTGCAACGATGCCGGAGGGACCTATGCCCGATATGCGCAAGTACAAGTATTACGGAACTTGTACCAACGCCGTGCTACTAGTGCAGGCATTGATTCATTCTTGTGCACGTCGATGGATCGATGGGATGAACCTGCGAACCGGTGGCGAAGAAATTTGTCTCATCGTCGATTCGGTCTTTCGACGGACGGGCTTGGTGTTCCATGACGCCTGTGTGCGATGGGCGTGTTGTGCTCAAGGCACACTTCGTGACGTGAAGGACGCTGATACGAAGTGGTCGTCTTGGGCCGATACGCCGGGGCAGGGTTAACGGGCTCGTGGCGAAGCAGGCATCTCGCGATAGTTGAAGTCTGGAGTCAGTCTGTCCGAAAAGCCGAGTCCATGAGGCTCGGCTGGTGTTGGCACTTTTTCGCCTGCCTGACGCGTCATCTCGATTCCCAGGTCGGTTCCTGCCTCATGCGTAGCCGCTCACGTGCTTTTCTGAAGAGACAGGCGACACGTAGATAGGTACCTGTCGTGTTGATTTTCAGGTGTGCCTCTGCCTCTTGACGACGTTTCTAGCCAGTACACGCCGTTGCCGCCCGCTGCACATTGAACAGTCAGGCAATAGCCAGCGAAGAATAGATGTCATATCCCAGCATTTACCCGCACTCTGTAGGCGTCAATGGAAATGCAGATGCCCAAGCTTACGAGAATGTACGGTGGCTCGGCTAGAGATGGCGAATCAGTTTCGGTCATGGACGGCAGCCAATTCTTGACTGTCCCGTACGACTGGGCGAACTAGACAGCTTGGTCGAGCCGTTTGAGTCTGCAAAAGAGCAATTGAGTACAGTACAGGTATGCCGTGCTCCCAAGCTCTACATTTAAACCGTGGAAATGTATGGAGTGACGTCATGTAGTGTCTGTTCTTGTCCCATCTGACATGCTTGGGCCGTGCTGACTGACGGCTGCCGCCTTCCATCCCTCCCTCACTCTCGGGCGGCTCCCTGGCTCCTCTCTCTCGATTCTTGGATGCCATCGACGAAAATCGCCACCACGTCCAACCGTTTCATCACGGACCAACACCATGGCCTGGAAAGACAAGCTCAGGCGCATCAAGGATGAGCTGGGGGGCATTGTCGGCGACAAGGAACAGTCCCCCAGCCAAGCCCCGCCTCCGGTTCCTCCGCACCCTCCCAACCAACCTGCCGTCGCCTCTGTCTACTGGCAACCTCGTTTCCAACCGGACGTGGCCATCCATATCGATTGGGATCCAAAGCTCGGCAATGGCCCCGACGGCTGGGGAAACCAAGAGTTGCAGCACTACACGGCCGCTCCAGAAAATGTCTTCCAGCAAGTTCGCCCCTTCACCGCTCCTCCGTCGCGAGGGTGCTTCGATCATGGCTGGCGAGGCGACTAAGATGTTCTTTGCCTGCGACAGCACCGCCGAGGGAAGTCTCGTCATCCGTGCCGTCGCAAACAAGGATGCCCCCTCCGCCGATCGGCGCTACACGTCGGCCCGTCTCGTTAGCAGGCAGACGCTCGCCCGCGACCGTGGCGTCCTCTCGGCCGTCATCCTCTCCCCCTGCGCCGACGGCATCTGGCCCGCCTTCTGGCTCCTCCCGCAGGAGCCGTTCGCCTGGCCGACCGACGGTGAGATCGACATAGCAGAGACGTGGAACGGCGACTGCGAGAACCACTCTTGCCTGCACTGGGGCCAGCACCACGAGCCCCAGAAGCACCGCGTGCGTGGCACCCGCATTCGCGACATGCACGCCCGTCCCGTGCGCTACGACTTTGCATGGGACCAGCCTGGGGGGCAACCAGGCCAGGGCAGGCTGCTGTGGTACATCGACGGCCGGCCCGTCATGAAGGCGGCGGTTCCCGAAGGCACCCGTCCGCTGCGGGAGATGACCATCCTGCTCAACGTGGCCATGGGCGGCAACGTGTGCGCCGGCAAGAAGCCGAAGAATGGGTGCTACGACATGGTCGTCTACTCCCTCGGCCTGTTCGATGAGTTGGACGCCGGCGGCTGGAGCCGGTTCGAGCGCGACTGGGAGTGCGGGAGCACGCCTCACGGGAGCACGTATTAGCAGAGTCAGAGCCGGGACGGTGCGGTGAAAGAACGAGCAAAGGAGAGGGATACTGGCAACATGAAACTAGGGCGCTAGATAGGCACTTTGTCCGGCAACTACGATCGCCGCCTGGGTAACGGTCGGCTTCCTGCTTGGCTAAACCATCCTCTGCCTGCCGAACTCGCGGCCGACCACTTTCCGTGCACAAACTCAGCCGCGCATGGAAAGTTTCAAGACTAGCACAGCTCTTACTCGAACCCTCGCTTCTCAGGCCTCAAACACCACACACTTCTCCCCAGGCACATTCATCGCTTGCAAGGACGGCAGCATCGGCACGATCCGCTTATTTGATCCAAGGTCTCTACCCAACATGACGAACGATTATAATCCGGACAGTTGGTGCCCCTGTCGATTCTACTCTTCCCCGGCCTGTTGGCTGACGAGGCTGTGGTGGAAGCTGGCAGTATGCCCGTGGGGGCGCCGGACATGCTCGACGGAGACCTCGTCTTCCAGCGCGCGACGGCGTTGCAGATCACCAAGCACTTGGAGAACAGCAGCCAAATGTGGGCAGCCCCTCTCCCCAAGGGCATCTACATAGGCCTACAGCGGCAGTTGGCGGAGGCGGAAGCCAGCAAGGCCAACGCGGCGTACTGGGTCCTGTTCCACAAGGACGATGCCGAGACGGTCATCGCGAGCTGCACTACATACATGCGTCAGGCGCTCATCAACGAGGGGCACGGCATGATGGCGGTTCAAGCCGCCGTCGTGACCGACATCGTGACGCTTCCCGAGTATCGGATGCTGGGCATGGCGACGCAGCTGCTCAAGAAGGTTCAGCAGAGGCTCGACGAGTGCCCGACGCGGGTCGAATTCAGCATCGTCTGGAGCGACCTGCGGCCCGAGTTCTTCGACAGGCTTGGCTGGAAGCAGCAGGCGGCGACACAGCTTCGCATCGTCCTCGGCAAGGCAGCCGTCGTCGAGGTGCCGGCGGAGACGAAGGAGTTGTCGTACTCGAACGTCGACGACTTCGCCTTGTGTTCCCGTGAGAGCCTCAACGCGGCCAAACTCCGGCTGTCGGCGATGCGGGCGAAGGGCAAGACGTGGGCGCAGCTGCTGCCGACGCAGAATCTCATGCGCTGGCACGCCATGCGCGGCCTTTTAACCCAATCGGCGCTGTCCAAGGGGGCCGATGAAGGGCGGAAACGTCACGGCGCTTCGTTTGCGAACGCAGAGATCAGGGACAACGTGTGCTGGGCGTGGTGGGTGCCCGACTTTCGAGCCCGAAAGCTATTCGTCGGCCGCATCTTCACGACGCGCCTCCACAACATGCAGAGGGAGATCAAAAGCTTGCTTCACGTCGCCGCCGGTGAGGCACTCTCAATGGCTCTTCGTGAGGTCGTTGTTTGGGAGCCGACCGAGCAGGTCATCGGTGCTGCCATGCAGCTTGCTGATGAGATCGGCAAGCACGTCCGGAGCGTCGTCGAAGAGCGCTCCGACATGATTCCTTGCCTTCGCTGGCACGGCGGCGAAGAAAGGCAAGGCGGCCTCGTGGACGGCCAGTTTTACGGCTGGTCGTAGCTCGGGCCACGTTTCTCAAGCGCTCACGACGGGCGAGGACAACGTGGTGCTCCACCGAGGAGCGAGAAATCAGTTGCAAATACGCCCAAGCATGTCCTGAACGGACGGTCGGTCGGGTGAGAGCAGCTATAGGCCCTCTTTATGCTCGACTGACACTGGAGGATGGAGAAACCGCCGCAGATGGCCTGGGATTCATTAGCTGGCAGCCATTTTATCACCGACAACTGATGACGATGCAGAGGCAGACGGGGATTCACATGCGTACGGCATTCTGTGCTTGTGGATGGGACGTAGGATCATACTGGCTTGACAGGGGAGAGATGCTACAAGTATGTGGTATTTGATGCTAAAATAATGAATTACCTAGCCTGGTGTTCAGGTCGCCGGTGATTCGCGAAGGATGGCCGTCAAGATGGCCCGTCAGTAAGGTACCCGTGACATCATAAGCGGACCACAACCCCGCCCCCACCCACCGCATCGAACCGTATCCAAGAACTCATGCTCTGGAAGCTTCCCGTACTACCACAACCTCGCACTCTTCTCTCTCACCACCACTCCACCTCGTCGCCTACGAGCCACATTAGGACTCGCCATCGTCTCAACCTCCATTTTCCTTCTGCTCAACACCCGGCGCCCGCCATGTCGACGATGCCCGCCTCCCACGGCCACAACGAGGCCTGCTGCAACATCCCGCCCGTCGTGCACAAGGGCTACAAGCCCAAAGGTGCCTATGAAGAGCTCGGCGGCTACAAGACGTGTATGTACCGAAGGCTTCCCCGTGCCCATCAACTCCCATACCTCGGTGCGACGTGTTGACGGCCGACGGCGGATGTCTCCAGACGTCACGGGCCCTGCCGACGCCACCAAGGCGATTGTAATCATCTTCGACATCTTCGGCTACTTTGACCAGACGCTCCAGGGGGCAGACATCCTTGCCCTTGGCGACAACGACCGCAAGTACAAGGTCTTCATTCCCGACTGGTTCAAGGGAAAGCCGTGTCCCATTGAGTGGTATGATATGATCTCCCCTTCGATCGACCATGACGGACGGTGGAAGCTTGAGTTCTCGCTAATGGCCGACCAAGGTACCCGCCCAACTCGGAGGAGAAGAAGAAGAACCTCGGCAAGTTCTTCGAGACGTTTCCCCCGTCGACGATCGCCGGCTACGTTCCCGATTATGTGCAGGCGATGAAGGCCGAGAATCCATCCGTCAAGGCCTGCGGCATCGTTGGTGTGCGTCGTTCCCCCTAGCCTGCCGGCAATGGCCCCGACGGTGTGCTGACGGATCGAGGTAGATGTGCTGGGGCGGCAAGGTTGTCGCCCTCTCCGTCAAGGCGCCCTCCAACCCTTTCTCCGCCGCCGCCATGGTTCACCCGGCCATGGTCGACGCCGCCGACGCGGACGGCATTAGCACTCCCCTCGCGCTGCTTGCGTCCAAAGAGGAGCCCGTGGACGAGGTCCAGAAGTTCAAGGATGCTCTCGCCGGGCCCAAGCACGTTGAGATATTCAAGGACCAAATCCACGGCTGGATGGCGGCCCGGTCCGACCTGAGCGATGCGCATGTCCGCGACGAGTACATGCGCGGCTACAAGACGCTACTGGCATTTTTCGCCAAACACCTGTAAGCCGAGCAAACGCATGGTGACACCCTCCAACAGTGGCGAAAAGCATCAACATGTATGATGGGATGAAAACAACGGCGAGTGGCCATTTGGCATTCATTCACCAGGCCCCCGACACGTTCGTCGGCGTAGTCATGCGAATGGTAGACAGAATGACCGTGTTGTCGTCGAATGAGAGTAATCAGGTACATATGGCGCTTGCTCATGCTGGAATCCAATCGTCGTCAACTCGGGCCATCGTGCAGCACTCGTCGACAAGCCGCATGTGCACCATGCCAGAAAAGCGCAACACCTACGGAGGAGTACTGCGTGCCTGTCTCCCCACGGGCGTCTACAGTCCGCCTACAGTCCGCCGGCAGCCTCTGCTTCGGTCAGCAGCTCATCAATGCGCAGCTCGGTAAATGGCACCGTCGTGTCCGGCTTGCCGTCACCGTCATGGTTGCGTCCCCATCGCATCGCCGTGCAGACCATGTAACCGTCTAGGAGAGGGTGGAGCTGGACCTCGACGTCGTCGACACGTGCGCCGCGGAACCAAATCTCGAGCGAGCGGCCTTCAGGCGCCGTCTGACCCGGCGGCGCGCAGTAGCGCAGCTCCAGCTCGCGCAGCCAAGAGGCCAGCAGGGCCTCGCCCGTCATCTTGACGTAGGCCTCCCGCAGGCACCAGAGGGCGTAGAAATAGGCCAGGCGGGTGTCGGCATCGGGCATCGGCAGGTCCTTGAGCCGGCTGGACTCGGCCGGGGAGAATACTTCGGAATGCATGTCGACGTAGTGGGACCAGCCGTCGGCAGCGATCATGGCGTGGTCTCGATCGCGACGCTCGGAGGGGCAGACGATGTCGATGCCGATGGAGGTGTCGGGGGATGGCCTGTGGCGGTCGGCGAAGACGAGGGCGACGAGAACGACGAGGCCGGCCTGGTGGGAGACGTTGAAGAGAAGGGGCTCGGTACCGTCAGGGTGGCGGAAGACTGGCTTCGTGCGTTCATCGCGGGACCAGCTGGCTGCAGGCCAGGGCACGGAGGCGTAGCGGGCGATGGCGAGCCGCTTGAGAAGCGAGGAGCCGAGGGCGAGCTTGGCATCGGCGACGTGGTAGAAGCGAAGCACGTTGGCCTGCTCCTCCGTGGGAAGGAGGGCGAAGGCGCGGCTGGCCTGTGTGGCCGGGGAGGGGGGCCGTCGTTAGAAGGAGAGGTTGGGCGGGGGAAGCTGAAGGGGATGAGAGCTTGCCGTCGTGGGCAGATGCTTCGTCTGCGTCGCCTCGGGCCACAGACGGCGCGTGTCAAGCACCCATTTGACAATTGTCGGCGCCGTATCAGTCTGGCTGCCCATGGCGACCGATTGATTTGCCTTTGAAAGGTTTTGTTCACCCTTTCTTTCCACTGAGAGGATGCTTGTCTTTATCGTGAATATTTAGTTTTATATTTACAGAAAAAAAGTGAGGAAAATTATGGCGGAGCGGGAGGGGACCGACGACTGCTCTCGTGCCGTTGCACCCGAGCCAGTGCGACGGCTGCGAAGAAGTCGTCGTCAGGAACGCGGCGATACAGAGGATAGTTGCAATGGCTCCGTCATGATAGAGTGAATCTGGTAGGACCTCTGACGGATATCACCTACATTTACTCCGTACAGTAATTACGGAGTACTCCATACGGGGAACTCCATACTGTACTGTACTGTACACGTACAGTTCAAGTAGTTGCACAGTAATTACTGTACTTCAGTAGATAGGTGTACAGTACATACTCGGTAAGTAATTACAGTAATAATTTATCAGCAATCCTGTACTTAATTGAAGTACTAGTACTTAGTTGGGGGTAAGCTGTTCTTGGGGGTCTCGTCGCTGACGCTGACGGAAGCCAAAAATCGCGTTACGTAAGTATGTATGACATGATGCAGTAATACTCTAAATACTTCATCCGTGTACTCACGAGTACTGTAATATCACGATCATCGATGGTCACTTGCTGGTGTCACTACCTTGACGTACGGCCAAGGCTGATCTTCACCATTGCTTACAGCCTTGAGAGTGTCTGTCTATCTGTCTAGTCTAGTATGGCACTTTTATTTATATCACCAATTGTATTATCGTTGATGGAGGGTTTTCGCGTTGCATTACATTACAATGGCTGCCATGTCATGACGGATCTTTCGGGACGTCGTTAAGAACGTCATCTATCAAAAGACCGTTCAGCACATTGCGAATCTATATCATGCCCTATCGTTGCCCTATCTTTCGCGAACCCCATGGGAAAGACAAAACTTACACGCACACCTACACAAGACACCTACAACTTCCACCATGCGGCCGAAGCGTCTCGAAGCACATTGGTTGCGCAGTGAATGTCTCCTTTGTCCACAAACAGCGACCAGTCGTCAACAAAGTCAACCTCAAAGCCTGCCTTCTTGTAGCAGTCTCGAGCCGCCTTTTCGAAAATATCGGTGCCGTTCACCACGGGGCCCCAAGGCTTGGGTGCGATATACCGGGACCTGCTCAGAACGATGCCGTTGACGGCAGGAGGGACGATGGTTCTCACTACGCCTTTACCAGCCCGCCGACTGAAACAATAATCGGGCGATACCGCCACCTCGGCTCGTCGAACTGTTGAGCGCCGTGATAGTCGTTTTTCCTGCGGCGTCCGAGTGCATTTGTAAGTCGACCAGTAATATGGTGCCGGAACGCGAAAGATTTCTTCGTCGGTGATGCCCGTTTCCTTCTTGAGAAGGTCAATGGTTGCCTGGATACGATCGGCAGCCATGGTATTGGCCGTCGCATTGCCCATCTCGGCAGCCGCCCATTCGGCAGCCGCCACAATGGTCTCGACTGTGGATGAGGCTCCGCTTGGACGGGAGTAGAAGAGACTCGGCCCAAGGCCTGCCTCGTAGGCCTCCCAAAGGAGCCGCGTACCGGCATGAGGATCGTTTACCATGATGCTCCAGCCACGGGACGTGTTGGCGGGAAGGAATTGAAGGAACTCATCGACATGACCGACGGGAAGCCACATGGAGTCGATGAGTAAAGGATCCTGTACCTCTTGAGCCCGAAATAGATCTGTCGCCACAGGCTTCAGTCCCTCCTCTTCGCCGCCGAGAATGATGCGGCCCGTGGGATATCGCTTCCCGTTCAGCTCATAGGGCGGAATAGTCTCAAGATTCCCAAAATGGTCCAGGTCCGGTACAAACTTGTCTGTGGGGTAATACATGGCTCCGATGCCGGTATCGCGAAGCGTCTGGAATGCGACACGATGATCGTCCCGCCATAGGTTCGAAGTCGACACCATGATGCGCATAACGACAGGCCCGCTCGGCCCTGGTATGCTCATGTAGGTCGCTTCAAACTGATCTTGCACCCATTCGGTGGGCAGTATAGTTGTCCGTGGATCCTGCGCCACCTCAAGGGGCATGGTATTTATGTGTTGAATCGGAACTTGAAAGCCTTCTCGTTGCATAATTATGTCGATGTCGTCAAATGTCGCTCTCGTCATCGTCGACCAGGGGTCTGGTTCCGAAACGTTGGGAGCAATCACCTTCTCGACCTTTTGGAGGTGATGATGGGCAAGAAGGGGGGCGACGCGCAGCGCTACCTTGTCCGTTGACGTTTGGTTACCATCCGTGACGGAAAACCGAACCGTTGCCTTGCCGTCCCAGGTAGGCTTTCGCCCATCCCTCGCATCAATCCCGAGCTCCAGCCCCTTGGCGAGCTCCTCGACCGTCAAGATGGTGTCATTGTGCACGATCTGCCAACCATCGCCAGAGCGGCGAAAGATGCGTACAAGTTTCCGGGACTGCTCTTCGGAAATGGAGATGGAGCCGAAGGCACGGGGGCTTAGGTTCGACAGGGGCACGGTTCGCATGGGGGCCAGGTACTGAGGACTGCGCTGGATGTCATCTGCGGCATCGTGGCATCCCATGAGCTTTTCGTCCGATACTGTCTCCGGACCGCCCTGCATGTCTTTTCTGTCGCTGCATCGACGGTTTGTATCACCAATGTTGGCGAGAAAGAGAGCGCCGGCCGAGTTGGTCCAAGTATCCTTGCCGTGGACATCGGTCGAGCCTTTGATGTCGACGCGGCCATCGCGATTGGTGTCTGCGCGAATGTCCGGCTTTAGGATAGAAGTCGCGTGCGATATCGCTACGTCGTGCAATGGTTAGACGGTTCGATCCGATTCCACGTAGTGCCCGGAGCCTGCAAGGCTGCAAGGCTACCACCATGGTTGCAAGCAACGTACCTAGCACGGCACCGAAGGCAAAGGCTCTCATCGTGATCCGGAAATGCCACCGTTGTCGAGATGGCGGTACAGAGCCTATCGAAACAGTGAAAAATAATGCACTCGCACAGCTATGTTCCGTTCAACCGAACGGGCAAGAAGACTCCGGTACAAGCACACAGCTGTCTACGGATGGGTTGGAATTACAGGACAGCACTCGCCTATATGTGGACATGATAAAGCATGCACTGGTAATGACATGTGCTTGCAAGGTAGCTCGGCCTGTTGTTTTCTCGTTCTTGCATGATATTTGTCCTGGGCAGAACGAGAATCACCCCGCCCGAATTTTTTCCAGTTTCATGCACCCAGCAAGTCTGATGTTGTCGGAGCACATCGATGGGGTGGCACAATACTGATGTAAATACTCCGTAGAGAAACAGCTAGGGTGCTGACCAGAAGCGGAACTGCGGGTCATGGTTGATATTTCGCGCGATGCACCTGATTGAACTCCCGCAACCCTACGGTAGGGAACATGGGGCATGGTGGGAAGGGGTTGTTGGTGTAACATGTAGGTGCGAGTAATCGTGAGAAAGTTGCGAGGGAAGAGTCTCGCAAGAATAGATTTGTCGCCTGGGAAGAGGATGCTCGACCGGTCACGTGACCCGCGCGTGAGTCGCCAGCGGGATAGTAATTCTGCACCCTACATAGGAACTTGTGCCTTTGTGAATTGCGTATAATACTTACTTTGTTAAGTAGAGATGCACTTGCTCTGCCAATAAAGTACGGATTACAAGTATTTCATGCAATGCAAGTACATTTGCTATAGTACGGAGCAATTGCAAGTTGCTGGTAATAGTCAATACTTGCACACACTTAGGGAGTACTTGTGGACGCAATCGCAGAAGACATGGTGACATAAATAACGAGTGCCATGTACAGTACAAAGTAACGGCACGTACTGTATAGAGCACAGGTAGTGGATACATGTAGATTTTGAGTATTATTAACATCATAATGCGGAGTACTTACATGTGTGCTTGTGCATGGTACTCCGTAAGTATTGAACACAACCTTAGTGCCCACTAGTAGTTATCGGTGCACACACAGTGTGCATGTATTATTACTCCGTACTTGCAGTGACAGTTCGAGGAAGTACATCATGTAATGCTTAAATAGGTGCTCCGTAAGGCTCTTGCACTATCATGCCATAGGTGTGCATGCAATTAGGTATGCAGTATTGATAGTAATAGTATCTGCAAGGTCCTGCTAGTAAGTACTTAAGAAGTAAGTATTATGTCGCGCCGACGAGTCAACAGGCCTGTAACGGGGTTAAAGTCACGGGTAGTTAGTTACGTAGCGGTGTCCACATCTGCGCCTATTTAAGCAACAACATCATCAAGAAGAACACCAATAGATTGATTCTGACCCATCTCACGATCCTTGATTCGTTGTAGCCCTAGTCAGGGCCGACCCCCTTTTTGCCTCTGTTGCATCATATTATCATGCTTGCTCACTTCATGCGGAGCACCCACAAGTAAGTAAACTTACTTACTTGTAGTACAGTAATACACGTACTGATAGTCTGACGCAGAGTGCGTACTACTGTAGGTACTTCCTGTACAGTATGGAAAACCGACAGGCGCACGGCGAGGCAACCAGGTAGGCCGCCAGGCTACAGAAATCGGGGCCTACATGCTCAGCCTAAACATTAAGGCTCGATGGAATATCGGTTTGCATGTTGGAATATTCTGCCTCTCGATTGAGACGCACCCTTGTCTCTGGGCTATGCGCGCATGATCATTTGAAGCCACGCTAGTTGCAAAGCTGCAGGCGAGACTTCGACGTAGATCCCAGGGTATAAAGGAGTTTTGGCAGCTTCCCGCCGCAGGCGCACAACATCAAGGGCACAAGAGGAAGAATGCACCAATGGGGGGGGAAACCGATCAAGTTGCGCATAAGCAGGTACACCTAGACAGATAAGCAGGCAGGCAAGCAGGCAGGTGGACAGACAGAGACGAGGAGCCACGGACAGCAGTCCACCCAGGCGCCCCCTGAAGCATGTCGCCGTGGATGGAAAGCAAAGACGGCTTTGCGTTCGTTCTGCATTATCTGTGGGTGCTACTTTCAAGTCGGGTCAGTATTTGCATGGTATTTCGTGACATTTCACCCATGATGTTTCAAGGACGCATGTGGTCGTAACAGCCATCATTTTCACCGGCCATGCCCGTTGGCTACCGCAGATACAGCTGCATCCCGGGTTCCAACTGGCAGTCAACTTGGTCGGTCTTGGCGGCCAATTGCCGCCATTGAGCGACGACTTAGACTTAACTAATACCCGCTGGCCGCGCCGGGGCTGGTGAGCAGAATATGCCGTTGCAAACCCGACGAATTTGCGTAGTGGACTGACAACCTCGAGACGATAAACGCCAAGATGAAAGAGCAAATTAAGCCGTGATAATATGATGTCGCCATACAGTTAATGTCATTGCTTTTTATCATCGCCTTCGTATCCATCATGCTCCTCCTCGTCGATCACCATCATCACCACCCTCATCACAACTACCCCTGTCCGCCCGATATCACCTTCGCGCCTCATGAGCAAGGACCAATGCCGACATCATCATCCCCACACTCGGTTCATCATCATCATGGTCGTCGTTGACGGCCTCAACGCCATGGCCGGCATTGCCAGCATTGCCAGCATTGCCAGCATTGCCAGCATCGCCACCATCGCCACCATCACCGTCACCGTCACCGTCACCGTCATCGGCGTCATCCTCATCCTCCTCCTCCTCCTCCTCCTCCTCCTCCTGCTGCTGGATGTAGCAACATAAGGCGCAACCACATTCATCATCGGCGTCAAAATGGAGATCGTAATGACGGGCGTCAATGACGACATGTGAAAAAAAATCATCGTCGGTGTCACTCTCGTAAAAGTAGTCATCGAAATCGCCAATGATGTCGCCAAACTCGTCGCGAACGATGTCGCCAAACTCGTCGCCATTTCCAGTAACATACTCCCTCTCCACGGCGCCTAGGTCCTGAAAGTCGAGCCCATCGTCGGAGCCATTTTGGAGAGGCTCCCCGGCCTCTCCGAAATAGGCGAACACAGGTGCCTGGCCGTTGGAATGGCCGACACGTCCAGAGCCGGTTTCGGGAGGAGAAGTATCCGGCAGAGACAAAGGCACCGGAGAAGAAATGCAGTCCCACATTGCGCAGTGGTTGAAGGTCGGCTCGAGATTATTCTGAAGAACGGAATGAATGAAAATTGAAGGTCACGGGGATGTTATGGCCAGTATGAAGTATCCAGAAATACCGATGTCGTGTATTCCGTGCGTGACAAACAACTCTTGCATGCTGAGCCGAATGATGACGAAATGGACTAGGGGGCGAGCTTTGGGCGGACGAACCCCGAGGATAGAGCTCCTTCTTATACGTTTCCCGTCGTGACCCTAGCTACTGGTCTGAATCTCGACATTCCATCAAGTATGCCTTGGCCGTCCTCGGTAGGCTCAACCTTCTGCCGCAGATTGCAGTTTGCAATGCATGGCACGCTTCGAGCAAGGCCCACCAAGATGAGGCACGGGCAAAGCCTAAGAAATGTCCTTGAGAAGTCGATAGGCTGACTTGATTCTCGCAAATGCTTCGAACGCTACCGCCGGCAACGGTCGAATTTCACAGAAAGAAGTCAGCAATTGCCGTTGACGAACAAGAAAATGCACCGTCGGATTTCTCTCCAACGCCACCGTGCCTCACGGCCAGGCCGGTGCACGGGACCTTGGGCCGAAGCCAAACTACTCCTTTTCTTCGGCGGTTTATCGCGTCGCATCCCTCTCTGCTCGGGTAGGTAGGGGGGGGTGGCCGACCGTTCTCCTCGCGACCAGACAGGCAACAACATTGAAGAGCACAGCGGAAAGAAACGCTGCAGGCGGGGAATAGGCAAGTCGTCATGTCGTCTCCATGTGGTGATGCCCCGCCTCGTGCCGAGATGCTTCCATTGCGCAGACGCATATGCCTACTCATACTCGTCGTCATCGGAGGGTGCCTCGAGAGAAAGCAAGAAGACTGCATGGTTCTTCTTCCCTTTAGCGCCCTTCCTCGTCGCATCCCGCCCCGCTTTGTCGGCCTCGGCTTTGACGGCCTCGGTCTTGTCGGCCTCGGTCTTGTCGGCCTCGTCGTCTTCCTTCGCCCCGTCCTTGCCCTTGGTCGTGTCGACGACGCCATTCTCCAGCTTGCCAATCGTCCTGATGGCCCTGCCCTCGGCGTCGACGTCGACGACCACGTCCACCGTGTCGAGGCTGCCGTCTTCGGTGTAGGTCCACATGTCCTTCATCTCACCGCGCACGAGCGCCGTCACCACGAGCGAGCCGAGCACGCCGGGCACCAGGTAGAGCAGTGCGGGCTGCCCCTGATTGAAGACGACAAGCATGGCCAGCGTGCACAGCATGCCAGCCAGGTACCCTGCCATCGAGGCGTAAAAGTACGTTTTGGGGAAGACCGTTGCCGCCAGGTCGAGGGGGACGCTCGCGGGCCGTGAGAGGAACAGGCGACCACGCGTCCAGAACTTCTCTCCCCACTTGGCTTTGGCATTGACGTACGGCGCCTTCACTTCCCTGTGCTTCATCTCGCTCCGCGTCGTCAGCCGACCCGACGAGACGTCCTTTTCGAGAATCTTGAGGTCCGTAGGCTCGTACTTGACCCTCCGGAGGTAGTGGATCCAGAGGTCCAACCGCAGCGCCCAGCCGATGACCATGCCGGGGATGACGATGTCTCCCAAGCCAAGGATGCTCTTCCGCGCGCCTGCTTCGAACGCGAGCTTGATGGGTACGTCGAGGGTGGTGGCGACGGTGACCATGTACGGGCTGTCATCGGCCGGCGGCTTCGTCAGCCTACGTCAGAGCTTGGGTGGGGGCATGGGAGGAACCTACGTGAAGAAGACCATGTAAATGTCGTAGAAGAAAAGGCCGACGAGGACGAGGGAGCCGATCAAAAAGTCCGTCGGCGACAGGATCAGAAAAGAGCCGTAGCACATGCCGTAGCCGAGCATGTTGGACAGCAGCGGCGACGAGGTGGAAAAGTAGACGAGCGCGGTCGCCGTCGCGAGCAGGAAGGCCATCATGTGAGCAAACTTGACCCTCGCCTTGTGCTCACCGACGAGGCCGTGGATGAAGAGCTTGAAAACCCAACGCCTCGTCAGGAGGGCACGAAGGTCCCACGCGGCCGACTTGACCCGGCCCTCCAAGGCTCGAACGACGGGCAGTCGAGGAAACAGGCCCGACTCTGGGGGCGCGCCCTCGACCACGTTTCCGACCTCGTCGCAGCGGGCGACGAGCCTCGCCTTCTGGTCGACCTTGCGCAGTGCGCCGTCGGGTCCGCGCCAGTAGCGCGGGAAGACGAACGAGGTGGCGACCTCCATGCCGTGGGCGTAGAGGGACAGCAGGCTCGCGATGGACACCGTGGACATGTACCAGCGGAGGATCTTGTTGAGGATGGCGGGGTCCTTGAGCCACTGGATGAGATAGTACAGGCCGGCGAGGATGGCGCCGGCCATGAGGGGGAACATGATGGCGTCGGTGAGCTCCAAGCCTTGCGAGAAGCGGTCGTCCTCGTCCTCGTCATCTTCGCCTTCCTCCTTGGGTTTGCTGGGCGACGCGGACGGCGGACGGCGCAGCGCACCGTGAGCACCGAGGTAGATGATGCCCATGGCGCCGACCAAGAGCTTGAGCTCGAGCATGACGAAGTCGGCGTTCTGGAGGAGGCCGAGGGCCGTGAGCGGAGGCGAGGCAACATCATCCGTGCCATTGCCGTGGACGGTAGCGTTGACGCCGTCAAGGCCCCCACCAGCAGGGCCCGACACCGACACGTTGGCCGACATTGTGATGGGCGTGGGAGCTGTCGATCCGTTCGTTGTTGACGGCAGTGGGCCGGGGGATGGCGAGTGGATGTTGGTCTCGAGACGGAAAGTGAGGAGCAAGTGGGGACCCCTTTTGGTGTTTACACCGTCATCGTGACCTTTGGAGTACCGTGGAGGGAAGCAAGAGTGCACAAATGATCAAAAATGAACCGATGAGGTGGAAACGACAGCACGCAAACAGCCCGCTTTCGAGAAGACGAGAAGTCATGCAAACCACTCACGATATTGCAACAATTGGCAGGAGGTGGAAACATGCAGGTGTCCGGAGTACTTTGTAAATAAGTACCAGTAAGTACTTGGGCGTTTCCATATAAGTACACCAAGTCACCAACTTGTACCTGTACAAGCGCCTAACCAATCCGAATTTCGCCATGGCGCATCAGTACCCGTCTCCAGGCAGCCAGGCCTACAGCCATTGCGATGCGAGAAATAGGCAGTTAGTTACAAGTACTGAATCTACATATCTCTACACATACTTGGAGGTAGGTGCTCTCGTCCGTTCAAGTGCCATATATTTATCATGTACAATACAAAGTAAACCCATTCAATACGGAGCACGGAACACACGCTTCTTCGACGTTTCAGTGGTTGTATGTACCTTAGTACGGAGTACGGCATTATTACTAACTGGAACCTAGCGGAGTAATACTTTGTAAGTGTTATTACGGGGTACAACTTACAAGTAACTTAGTACGGAGCACTTACAACTTACAAGTACTTACTTACTTTGTACTTGAACGGAGAACTTAATACGAACACTTGTACTTCGTACTGTACTCAGTATTACTGTACGTGTACTTGTTTGTACTTCATTCGCTACTGAACAATGCTGTGTTGCGTTCCAAGTATTGCTTCGTAATAGTACGGAGTACTGTACTAATAAGTACTACTCAAGTACGTATTAATAATTTTCAAGTACTTATTTGCTGTGCTGGTAACACCCTGGCCTGCACACGAAGCCTTGCTGGTTCCTGATTGCCGCACCTAGCCAGCCAATGACGTCGTCCGCGGCTCGCTGTGTTTGCACACTGCAAGCGCACTTCTTCAGCCTCGTCCCTCCATTCCTACATCCCACTTGCTCTCGAGCTTCACCACCCGTCCGTCGGGACCAGAAACGCCCACGATGACGACCGAAATCGTCCTAGACACCACAATGGTAACCGCCATCCTCTTCCCGATCCATCACCGCACAGAAACCCCTCCCGGCCCGTGAACACGCAAGCATGGTCATCTAACATCCGCCGTCCAACGTGCTCCAGGGGCCCATCACCGTTGAGCTCTACACCTCGCACGCGCCCAAGACGTGCAGCAACTTTTCCACCCTCGTCCGCCGCGGTTACTACACCTCCACAATCTTCCACCGCATCATCCCCGACTTCATGATCCAAGGGGGCGATC
Organism: Drechmeria coniospora; assembly: GCF_001625195.1. Taxonomy (NCBI): domain Eukaryota; kingdom Fungi; phylum Ascomycota; class Sordariomycetes; order Hypocreales; family Ophiocordycipitaceae; genus Drechmeria; species Drechmeria coniospora. The sequence continues at coordinate 8,205,987 of NC_054389.1, read as the reverse complement.
CCACGGGCACCGGTCGCGGCGGCGCCTCCATCTACGGCGACAAGTTTGACGACGAGATCGACCCGGCCCTCAAGCACACCGGCGCTGGCGTCCTCAGCATGGCGAATGCGGGGCCCAACACCAATGGCTCCCAATTCTTCATCACACTCGCTCCGACCCCCTGGCTCGATGGCAAGCACACGATATTCGGCAGAGTCAAGCAGGGGATGAGCACCGTCAAGCGGATGGGGCTGGTCCCAACCGGGGCTGAAGATAGGCCTGTGGAGGAGGTTAAGATAGTGGGCGCTCGCGTGCAAGAGGGTGGACACGATTTGTAATGGAGACCATGGACCAACTGTTCTGTCGCATCAAACTCGCATCATTGGATGCAGCCGTAACCGAGCGGAACGGGAGAGGGAGCGGGAGAGGCGGTGGTTGCCCTTTTCCTCCCGTGTCGCTGGTCAGCAGCGGCAACGGAACGGACGAGGGGTAACATCAAGAACTATTCGGCATGTCATTGTCGTACACGCTCGGCGTCGTCTAAATCAAAGAAAGTTATGGCACTCCGGACGCCGTGGACCTGTTGCCGCCATCCGCGGATGCCATGGTCCCCTCCCCCTTCCCGTCCCCCCTCCCTACCCCCTCCTACCCCCCCTCTATTCTCCCACTCTATCCACCGCTGCATTTGCATTTGCATTTGCATCTGCATCTGCATCTGCATCCGCTCTCCTCCGCTCCACTCCCCTCCCTCTCTCCTATGTAGCCAAAGCCGGCCGCTCGTCCAATGCTGTGGATGCTGAAATAATACACACAGAGATTTTGTGAGAGAACTGAACAGGGACAGAGTCGACGGCCGGCGCCCTGCAGGGGTGGCCATCGATCCCGCCTCTCGCATCCAATCCCGACTGGGCCAGGGTCGGTCATGGATGAAGGTTGTGCTTCCGGTGTCGGTGCCACGCATGCGCTTGGCGGCGTGCACAACACATGCCGAGCCGTGACTGAATGGGAAGCCAAGGCTCCGAGGCCCACGTCGTTATTTGGCGGACGGCGACGAGGGGGCGCCCGACGAGTCCGATCTGCGATCGGCCTCCCGGCCGTTCTTGGACGTCGGCGAGCTCGTGGCAGCCTTGGCCGCCTTGACCTTCTTCAGCGGGCTTCCGTCCTTGGGCGTCATCTTGGGCGTCCCCTTGGCCGACGCGAGGCTCGGCACGTCCGGGTAGGCGACCTTCTGCTCCCGGCTCAGGAGCGAGGCCCCCTTCTTCTCCTTCTTCAGATTCGGCTTGGCCTTGATGATGACCTTTTTCGTCACGCTGCTGACGCCCTTGAGCTTCTTCTTCCTGTGGCTGTTGTCCGAGTCGCCGTCGTCGTCGCTAGCGTCGCGTTTCCTCGGACTCGAGGCCCGCGAAGCCGGAACGGGCGTCGCTTTCTGAGACGATGGCGGCGTCGAGTCGTGCTGCGAGCCGCCGCCGTTGGTGATCTTCTGCGCCGCCGCGCGGCTCGCATTCCGTCCGCTGTTGCCGATGCACCATCCCATGTGGTTGTTCAGTCGCGTCACGAGAATGCAGCGCTTGCACTTGCTGCACGTGGCCGAGGGGAAGGCCAGCACGTTGGGCGGGCGCTGCTCCGGCATGGGCGAGTCGGTCCCGTCCTTCTTCTCCACGTCCTTCTTCTTCTTCCCCCGTCCCGGTCCCGGGGCGACCCAGCTCTGGCCGTAGATGTCGCATCCGGGCTTGTCTATGTAGGGGTGCTTCTTGCAGTAGATGACGGCCGGGTCCGGTTTCCGAGAGCCCTTGCCTTCGGTGGGGTAGAGCAGCCGTGGCAGGTGGCACTTGGGACAGAGGACTTCCTTGGTCGTCACCAGAGGGTTGCCTTGGAGGAGAACCTTGCCATCCTCGTAGATGGCCGCGTCCGTGACGATTCGGATGTCGTCTTTCGAGTCGGGCGTCGAGCTGTCGGAGGCATCCGAGGCCAGTTTCTCGACTCGTATCGCCGCCGTGTTCGCCCTCGACGTCTTTTCTTCGCGGTGCGACTTCAGCATCAGGTCGGAGAGGACGTTGTAGAGGACGTCGTCGAGAACGGCGTGCGTCTGCGGCGGGAACGAGGGTTAGCAGTGGCCAATTGTCCGTCGCCCAAAGAGAACGGCGGCCCTCCCATGGGCCTCCCATGCTCCGGCTCGCTCGTCGAGCATCGAGGATGGAGCGTCGAGCGTTCAAGGGGCCGCCGAGGCAGAGACGTACCAGCTTGTCCAAGCTCGAGGCGTCGTCGTGGGCGCGGATGATGCCGGCCCGCCCCGTGGTGGAATTCATGGCCATCTTCGCGGCCGTCCGAAAGGCTGCCTCCCGGGACCGAAAAAAGATGCCCGGGATGGCGAGAGGCTGATGCTACCGACGACCCTGTGTGTGACGGGAGTCGTGTGGTGCTGCTGGTGCCGACCAGACCCGAGTGACAGGGTGGAATTATCGGACGGTATCAGCCGGGGAAATCTGGCAAGCCACGGCCTGCGACTGGCCAGCTTGTGGATACAGCGAGTTAAGGGTGTGGGTTTTTGCGGCCAGCAGTGGGTGTGGTGTGGGTGTGGTGTGTGGAGGAGAAATGTGGAGGGGAATAGGCCGGCCGGCAGCAAATGGGCGAAGTCGACGATGACACCACTCGTACGAGGTCCTTTCATTCGGCTCGGAAAGGGAAAAAAAGAAAGAAGAAAAAGGAGCAGAAAAAGAGCAGAGATAGAGAGAGCGAAAGAGAGAAAGAGAGAAAGAGAGAGAAAGAGAGAAAGAGAGAGAAAAATAGAGCGAAAAAGAGACACAGAGAGAGAGAGAGAGAGACAGTGTGTGTGTGTGTGTGTGCGTGTGTGCGTGTGTGTGCGTGTGCGTGCGTGTGTGTGTGCGTGTGTGTGTGCGTGTGTGAGGGAGTAGCGGCAGTCGAGGGGTTGACAAAGTGACGCGGGGGGAGGGGAATGGCCGTGATGTGTGATGTGGTCGTCAAGTGCACGCTGCTGCAGCTCAGCCGTAAGGTGCAACACGACAAGCTTTGTATCAGCGTTGTGACGGGACGGCCGACGATGCAATGTGTGAAAAACGAACGCGATGGGTGCAACGGTTGGGCAGCAGATGGATGAGCAATGGAACCTTGCTGTTCGGCTTGCAGGCAACGAGGGATATAGACGTCGGCCACCGATCAGCAAGGTCAGGGCAGAAAGTGCGATGGACGAGGACGCAGGGGGCCAAGGCGAGCCTGCGTTTGTCCGAACGGTGGGTGAGCGACCGTTTCGATGCGAGGGTCAGAAGCAATTGCTCGCTCGGACATGGAAATGGAAGGGCTCCCGGTGTCGTCTCCAAAGGGCGCGAGCCCCTACTGATGCGAGGTACATGTGCTGTATGTGCTTGCTGCGCCTGCACCGGTTGGGCTTGCAGCGGTGGGAACGACAGGCGTATTCGTCTTGCGGCCAATGTAGCCGCCGGACGTCCGATCCAAGCGGCCTTTGGCAGTCAAGATGGCGTATCGGTGCCTGATTCTTGCGTCCAAAGGAGCATTTGTTGGAGACTTCAACAACCAGCGGGCATGTATGGTAAGTGTTAACAGCAGTATGGAGTACTTTCGCTGGTGGTCCCTGGGAGACTCAGAATGTTGGTGGCACACCTCGCAGTGCCCCCTAGTCCCTACAGTGCCCATGCTGTAATTAGCTGCCCTGACAGGTATTACTACGCCCTTTGTGTGCCTGCTAGGCATCTACTGTAGGTTGCATACCTACCTGTACCACCATGGTATGCTGCGAGTACAGCAGTACGAAAAGACATGTAGGCTTAGGCCTTGCTACCATCTCTACTACCAAGGTACTAGGACTCACTAGTTCTGAGCTACGCATGTCCCTGGAGGTAGTCCTAGTAGATGTTGCGGTATTTGAGCGTCAAGTCCACCAGCTGCACGGCGGCCACAAACCTACGGTTTGCGTACGTGATGTTCGAGAGCTCCTCACTTACCAATGACGTCTTCATTTTTATCCCCATCAGAATACGTATAATAATACTTACGTTCAAATATACAGGTTCCCCGTACGGACAGATACGCTCTTAATCGGCCAATAAGTGTCCACCAAACCCACAAACCCAAAGTGGCCAGGGATACATTGAAGTTAGTTCTTGGAGTAATACTGTAAGTACATGCACATACTCCGTACATACCTAGTACCTACGGAGAACTAATTACTAGGTTAGGTTAGTAGCTCTAGTACGTACAGTAAATTGTACTTGGTACGGAGTACGGAGTACTCAGTTATGATCTGTGTACTAGGTACACTAGGGAGGTACCAGTACAGAGGAGCAGGGAGATGGTACCACAAGCAGGTAACAGTTCGCACCAAGGCAGGTACACAAGCCCTTCCATTCCCATGTACTACCATGTATCCGGTAGCCTTCTTGTCTAGTGCAGACACCGATCTGTACATTCGCTGTTGTACCAGGTACGGATGACCTACTCCGTATTGCAAGTACAGTACTTGGGTTACTTACAGTACTTACAGTACTTACAGTACCGTACCAGGTAGGTGTACAGTATTAATACTCCGCACACGCACTAAGTCAATGCCAGATCCCGGGCCATCAGTACCTTGCAGGATTGCCGCATCCGTCTCTGCCACATCAACGGCGTTGCCTGTGATTACAAGGTCGGCCCCCCTTCGTCCCCTGGTTCCCTATTCCTCGCCGGCCCTCTCCACGACTTCCATCTCTTACCTTCATCCTCCTATTCCTCTTCCTATCCTTCGTTTCCTGTCGCCATGTCTCTACCCACCACCAAGGCGCCACCGCCAGCGGCCCAATCATCGATCCGGTCCTTCTTCCAGACCCAAGGGCCAAAGTACGTTTCTCCGCCGTCGACCTTGCCGCGACCACAGGAGCAGGAGAAGGACGCAACGTCATCCAAGGACGCGTCTTCGTCGAATTCCCCGGCCCGGACGCCGCTTCCCTCAGTCGACGAACCGATCCCGCCGCCGCCCGAAAACATGCCTCGCGAAGCTTCGATCCGCACCATGACGAGCGCAGACGTCAACGCCCTGCGCCGCATCAACGCCCTTCTCCTGCCCATCGCCTACCCCGACTCCTTCTATCTCCGAGCCGTCAACCCCGCCGAGTCCGGCCGGTTCTCCCGCGTCATCACCTGGGCGCACGATGGCGAGGAGCCCAAGGTTGTCGGCGGCGTCGTTTGCCGCGTCGAGCCCGCCCTGCTGAACCGGCAACGCCCAGGCCCTGTCGGCGACTCTCAGCAGGTCCCTCACAACCTGTACATCCAGTCGCTGTGTCTCCTCTCCCCCTTCCGGAAGATGGGCCTCATCAACGCGGCACTCGAAAACGTCGTGGCGACGGCCGTGACGGACCCGAAGCTCAACGTCCGCACCGTCACGGCCCACGTCTGGACCGAGAACGAAGAGGCCCTTCTCTGGTACGAAGGCCGAGGATTTCGCCGTCAGGAGCCGCCGGTGCAGGCGTACTATCCCAAGCTGCGGCCAAGCACCGCCTGGCTCGTCCACCGCGACGCCGGCGCCTCGGTTCTGAGCTCACTTCCTCAGCCATCTCCGCCGCTCTCGGCGCGGTCGGTGATGCCGAGCACGACGGTGGATGTCGTAAACCTTCCGTCACCGCCGGCCAGCGCCCCCCCTTTGCAAAGCAACTTTCTCGCGCCCGCGCCGCCCCGGGGCCCGACCCGCGGCAAGTCGTACCAGAATCAGCGAGCGGCGACGGAGTGGAACGATCTCCCGTCCGACATGACGCCGAGATCGCGTTCCCTAGTCCGGAAGATGGGCAGCGAGCCGTTGTTGGACGTCACATCCAAAGTGAGCGCGGCGCCAAGGAAAAAGAGAGACCGGTCCTACCCTGCAGCAGCGTTCCACACCTAACCACCTTGGCCAGAGCGCGTGCAGAGTGTCGGAGGATGGAATGGGAAAGCGATTGGGAGTAGAGCATAGAGCGGCTAGCCACCCATGTGTATCATGTACCAGAGTTATGACATCATTGGAAGAAAACGCAAAGAGACCTAGACCTCGACAAGATCAACGGCTACTCCATGTGCTAGAAACACAAGTCCCGTTCCATTTTACAGTACGCCATTGGCAGATCGATGCCTACCACATACCAGGTAGCTTTGACGATACTACATGTACACCGTTACCAAGTACAGACGCTGCGAAGTCAATGGGGATGCCCACACACCCGCTCGAGCCGTCACCGTTGCCTGTTGTACCAGATGGCGGCGATGGCGGCAACACCGATGAGGCCGCCGACGACGAGCGCAGTCGTCGACATGGATGGTTCGTCAACTTTGCGCGGCGAGCAACGTCAGCGTCATGTCATGCGTTTCATTCTTCGCGTCGGGTGGAACCTACTGGCGTTGTTGGCTTGCATCGCGTCCAGGCTGCGCTTGATGTCGCCGCGCAGATCGGCCAGGAAATCGCCGGGCTTCTCCATGCGTTGCGCGACGAGGGCGATGAGGGCGGCGCCGACGCCGCTGCCGTCCTTGGCGATGCCGATGCGAATCTTCTTGGCGCCTTCGGGGCCGATGCCGTCGACGGCGACCAGCGCCTCGTAGATCATGTCGCGGAAGAAGGGGTAGTGCTCGACGAGGCTGCCGTCGACGCCGATGTCCAGGACCTCTTCCTCCGGGTCGTCAAGCTTGCCGGATTGCAGGGCGACGGCGCCGATGGCCACGGCCGACAGCCTCGCGGCACGTCGCACGACGGCGTTGGCCACGGCCTTGAAGGACTGCGCATCCTCCAAGGACGGGTTGTACACGTGAAGGTTGTTCTCCAGCTCCTGACGCAGCGTCGACAGCTCGGGGCTGTTGTCGGAGGCGGCCACCGACAGGATGGCGCTGTCGAGGCCCCAGGCCCGGAGGACGCCCGACTCGGAGCTGATGTTGGTCGTCGTCCTCCAGTCGTTGAAGCTCGAGTCGATGTCCTTGAAGAGGGACACCTCGTCGTTCTTCATCATGTCCAGGACGGCCAGGCGGACAATCTCGCCGAGGAACATGCCCGACACGCGCTTCTCGAACATCTGGATGCCCGGGTTGACGCTCGAGCCGTCAAGCGCGCGGTCCCAGGGGGTCGAGGGAAGGACGTTGAGCTGGTTGTCGAAGGAGCCCCACTCCGTGTTGACGACCATCTCGCCCGTCGTGGTGTCGTACTGGCCCTCGATCGGCTTCGTGATGTTTTTCGTCTTCTCGATGTAGGCTCCGTTGGTGCCGGTGCCGAAGATGCCGCCGAGGATGGAGCGGTGCTTTCCCGTCGACGTGTAGGAGCGCGCCATGAGCGTTCCGACCGTGTCGTTGACGAGAGCGGCGACCTTGACGGGCAGGCGCAGCCTGTCGATCTCGGCCTGGAGCAGGGCGCAGACGTCCTTGCCGATGGCGTCGGGGATGTCGAAGCCCTTTGTCCACCGGATGAGCTTGCCCTTGTTGATGCCGAGCTGCTTGACGGGGAAGCTGAAGGTGAAGCCGAGGCGGAAGATGTGCTCATCCCGGTAGCCCTGCGGGGTGCTGGCCGTGTGCCGGCGGCGGGTGCTGCTCTCGAAGTGGTCGGCGTGGTGCTCCCGCAGGAAGAGCTCGATCTGCTTGGCGAGGAAGGCGAACAGCTCCCGGGACGTCTTGGCGACCATGAGATCCTTGGGGATGGCGACTTTGTTGTAGGTGAGGTTGAAGGTCGTGTCTCCGTTGAGCATGACGGAACAGACGCGAAAGTTGGTTCCGCCGAGATCGACGGCCAGGTAGAGGCCCTGCCGAGGGGAACGGCCGTCAGCGAGCGGTCGAGGGTGCGAGCCGGGACGGAGCGGCGGGTGCCATTACCTTTTCGGTGCCATCGGGGACGCCGGTGACGTAGGTCGGGATCTGGCTGATGCTCGTGCCGTCCCTCTTCAGCCCTTCGCCTGCGAGCACGTGAGCGTGAGCGATCGATGGGCCAAACTACGCGGGCGTAGGGGAGCAGGGGAGCAAGAGAGAAAGACGGCAGGGTGGAGGCGGAAAGGTCGGGCGGGTGACGAACTCATCTGGCGCAAAAATTCTTGGACGTGAGCGTTGACGTCAGCGTCGGAAAAGTCGAAGAGCGAGACCACGCGGGTCGTCTCGGCCGCGAGAGCCATGGTGAGGGGGTGGGAGGCGGCGAGCGGAATGTTCGAGATGGGAAACGGAAAGGGAGTTGGCTTCAAGCAAATATCAGATGCAGGCTCGAGGCGCGCAGCCGGGACATACGGTGGCCTGGAGAAGTAAGGATGATGGGAACGGGAACGGGAACGGTCGTGAGAGAACGAGTGGGAGAAGAAGTCGACGGGCGCCGGGAGCGGGAGCTGCAGCACAAACTGTCGGGGTACATGTTAGCGGGGTGGGCTGCCGATGGAACGACAAAGGGAAGTGATGGCAGCGGCGCCGGGTTGCCAATGAGGAGCAAGCATCATGGGGGCGGCTGGGGCTTTGGCGGGGTCTTGGAGTATGGAGAATGGCCGAGTTGGTGTCCTTGGCGCCCCCAGTTTTCGGTGGCTTGTTGGAGCTTTTTGCCAGACGGACGTCTGCTGATGCAGGATTTGAGTTTCGTCAAGGTCCCAGGCCCAAGGTCCAAGGATGGAAGAACAGAAGCGGCGGGGAGGAGGGGTGCAGGGTTGGCAGGGTGCAACGTACGAGAGCGAGAGCGAGGACCGTTGCTGCAGCGGCCACGACGGCGAACGGCAGGATGCGAGGTCGACGGAGTGGCCACCTCGTGCGGCATCTGGCTTTGGCTTTGGCCATGTCCTTTCACTCCCCATTTCGCCGCAGGCGGCGGGCCCCCGAAACGCCAAAGCAGCGCAGGCGACGTCGGGTCGGTGCCTTGCTGGGTCGTCGAGCGTTCCGTTCCAGCGACTGACTGTTCTAGGGGGGCCGTGGAGAGTCAAGCTCCAAGAGCAATCCGATGGAGGCAGGCCCTAATTCCACGCACACCAGCAGTAGTAAGTAGGTGTACTGTACTTAAGAAGTAGGTGTACGGAGCACAGGTAGGCGTGGTTGTGCAGTATGAGGTACGGGGTACGGGGTACGGGTACGACGGAGGACGTACCTACCACCCCTCGTGCTGTTCGGCTAGGTGAAGGTGCGTCCTGGAATCAACTCACCTGCCCCGACGACACGTCTCGATGGCCAATGTCGGGGTGATGATGTCGAGAGACGTTGTCGATCGCGCCGGCCAAGGTGCCGAGTCCTTCACGTCGTCCCACGCTTCGTCATCAGTCTTCCGCTATCCGTCGCCAGGCTTCAGTCGTCGGCGCTCACTGGCCGCACGCGGGGGTCCCGTCTGAAGGCAGGCTCGAAGAGAGCGTCGGCGATTGTCGCCCGACCAGGCACGCTCCCGGCGGTACGGGACGATGCCGCTGCTCGGAGATGGACGAATGGATCGATGGAGGTAGCAGGGAGGCGCCCTTCCTGAGGTGGTGTGGGTGTCCCTCGCGTCACTGCCCGGATGCCGTTGATCGGCACAGCACTTGCATCTCGGCCGCGCAAAGGACGGGTGGAAAATGTAGCTTTTGGCCAGCCTGGCTTATTCTTTCCTGGTACGGTTACGAGGTGTGATGTACAGTACAGTGTATTGGTCGTAAATTGGGTAGGAACCAACCAAGCTGGGGCCATCAACTGCGAGTACGGTACGGAGTAGCACCACTGCGCATGCACAGATAAGCACATCCTGCCAGTGCCAGGTGATATCGACAGGTACCCTGAGGTACCGAGTACATAAGTACCTACATAATTGCATGTAAGAAAGTAAGTACTTGAGTACACCTGGATTGCTGTGGAGCACAAGTACTTAAGTACTGGTAGGAACCTACCCGCAGGCCACGGCAGGGCATACACGAGGCCAATTGTCGACGGAGCGTTTCCCCTCTGCGCGTCGTCAGTCGAAGCCATTCTCAACCGACAGTGCCCATGACGCTTGTTCAGATCTGTCCCAGATTTGTCGTGTCATTGTGCATGAAAAAGCATGGCGTGCCGACGAACCCCTGCACGCTGGCCCATGGGGAACCAGGCAGAGTGGCCACAATAGGTCCGACTGCGGCAACTCGCTCGCCAAATGGAAATGCGCGGTTGGCATTTCTGATGTGCACCACTTGCTTGGGTAATAATACTCCGGACTTGAATTTAACATTCATAAAAAGCATCAAGCTCTTGCCCGAGTGTACTTGCACTGTGCATGCTCAGGACGCAAGTAATATACATGTAAGCAAGGTCAGTTCTGGGTACGTACTAATTCATGGATGGAAGCGACGTTATGCGATTGCCTACTAATAATACTGAGTACTAATAGTAATTACTCTGTACAGGTACTCGGTGCATGCAGAAATGTACAGGTACTCGGTACATACAGAAATTGTACCGAAAAGCGGTAAGCAAGAAAGCGCATACTGTATTAATACTCAGTACGGAGTATGTCTATGGAGTATTACTCCTCAACTTGGTAGGTACGGCATGCCGTCGGAATACCTATTGCGCATGCATTCATAAGCACATAAATGCATGGAGCATTGTAAATGGGCTTCATCGGGCCCTAGGTATTATTATTCCAGCAGCCGTTCAACCGTACCAGCTGCGCTGGTTTCTCTGCATGACAAGCATGAACAGTGTCGGTGCGCGTCGCACCCCGCAGATTCATACCTAGTACTTAATGTTCCGACGACGGCCACAGGTTGGCGTATCGTGCGGTGCTGCTGATGAGTACTAATATACTTATGCCTCGATGCTCGTATTCCGTACTTGTAGGCGGAGCCCACGGAGTATTGCGCATGTACCGCGCCCCGGGTAAGGGCATGGTGATGGGTCGGTGTCACTGGTCTTCAATGGCCCCCAAAGTGCTCGCTCCATATGACTGGCCCTTCAAGCAGCCCCGGCTCTGCGTTGCATTCGCCTTCGCGTGTATTGCATGCAATACACCTTCAAGTACGGAGTATACGGTGCACATGCGTTAGTGTGGCAATTGTGTGTGCACCTGTCAGAACAAGCTTGCCTCGACAGCCCCGGAGGACCTGCAAACTGCAGGGCTCACCCAGCCTTGGTCGAAAGTGCCGCTTTGCCTTATAGTGGGGCACGCACACCACCAGAACCTCCCCACAGCGTTCAAGAGGCGCCTGTAATCGTCAATCGATGTTCCAAGTTGCCAGTTGGCATTCACTCTCACGCGACAAGAATTCGACCTCATGCCCGCATATGTACATGTATGCGGAGTAATCGCGATTTGTATCTTCGGATGGCGTGGTATTTGTGACTTGCCTGCGACGCCATGCACTGATCGATAGAACGCAGCCCGCCAGCAGGCGATGCGGATCATCTAGATGTCTGGCCAACGATGCAGAGACGCAACAGCAAAATACCAGAATGTATGATGAGGTACCTTTGTAGATACTCTACAGGGGCGCCGTGCTGCCGTCTTGGAGTCCCCAAGAATCGCAGAAAAGTGCTGCATTACTGCCATCGACCATGACCCATCCAACAGCGACAAGGAGGGACTGCTGCACTCTCTTGCTGCTGAACAATAAATAGTACGTCTTCGATGGGGTTGCCCCTGGAGCGAAGCAAACCTCGGAAGCAAGCTGGCTGCAGCGACATCCCCGCCACGTCAACCCCGCCTCAGCCTTGATGTCGCCTTTGGGAAGGAAGTCGGCCGAAATGCCCGACTCTGCATTGCCATATCAACTATCCATTGCGACAGGCCGTTCAGGTGGCGATTTGATGCCGTCCATCTACGTGCCTCTGCTCCGTCGCAACACGGGCATCGCTATTCTTTACGCCCCCGATAATACCGATGCGAACGAAGACGTACAGGCATCTTTCGCCGTTTTGCCGCGTTTCAGGTTCGAGACCGTGCATTCTAGCCGCCCGCCACGTCACGGCTTCCTCTTTGCTCTGCATGTGGATGGATGGATGCATGTAGGTGCAAGCACTCGAATGGCATTGTTGCATATGCAGCAGTCACCTTCATCCCGGTATTATCAATTGACATATTCGTACTCCGCAAATCCGTCGGTCTATCGGTCGTTGTGCCTGCCTCTGCCACCGCCGCCGCTGGCATTGACCACGACGTCGAACCGCAGCAGCCCTCGTCTGTGACAAACGAGAATGCGAGGGATGCCCTCGAGAGGCCCTCGGTGCTAATTAAATATTTATACCGACGGTAGCTGAGGACACGACGGCAGCGGCAAACATGTCAATGACGAGGCTGGAAGCCAATCGGTCTGCCTTGTTCCCGAGAGCAAATCCAATAACCAAGGTACTGCCCAATGTAGTAGGTACTTACTAGCCCGCCCACCTGAGGCTGCCTCTACTGTACAGTACTCCGACGACCACCGAGGTAATACCTACCTCGCATGTACCTGCTAGGAGCCAGGTACACGCAACTAACGAGCTGGGAGGCCTGCCGTTTAACATTTCCCACCTACGTGCTACCCGGAAGGCTGTTAGTGCGTGTGAGTGGTGGCAACGCACAACGGCAACGCGACTGACTAGCCGGTACTTACTAGGTAGGTAGTAGGAGGCAGGTTGCCTTATGCTGCCCCGCCATTCAACTCCTTTCCGACTACTAACTTCTGCTAGTCAGCCGCACATTCACAAGCCGCCATCCATCGTCGACCAAAAACAATAATTGCGCCTCCGCCATTCACTCGTTCTCTTCCGCTCTCGTTTTTGGCGGCGCACCGCACAAACCAGACCTCGAGCCCCCCCCTCCGCTCCCGCCCGCGCAGACGTATATTTCCTTATCCTCCTACCTACCGGACCGTGCTGCTTCTTCACCCGTCAGCCGTGGTGGCCAACATCAGCTCTCAGCCACAATCCCAAATCAGAGCCCGCCCCCCCCCCCCTCACGACTTTGCCTCTAGTCGCTTAGCCCAGGCCAGCAGCGAGCCCAAGCCTACCTGTTGGAAGTCGCTAGGAAGTTTCGTCTCTCCGGTCCAGTCCGCTCGCTGCCCTCTGCCCTCTGCCCTCGGCGGACCAGGCCAGGCCAGGCCAAGCCCGCTCTCCTCTTCCGACGCTCTCCCACGCTTGGGTCCCAGTCCCTAGTCCCTAGTCCCCAGTCCCAACCTAGCCCAGGCCGATTTTTTGTCTCGACCTGTGCTCCTTTTTTTCGCATCCTCCTCGCTTCCACATGAGCTCTATGAACTCTCGCCTCAAAGGCTTCGGGTTCGGGAAACGCAAATCAGCCGCCAGCATTCAGACCGTCGACGGGGTACCCTCCTCCAGCACCCCTCCTCCGCCCGGCTCAGCACCGCAACACCAAATCCCCCGTCCCGGCGCTTCGTCGTCGTCAACCAGTCTCCCCATGAACCACCCCAACGCCGGCGGCAACCGCCCGCCCAGCTACTCGGCCAACTACCCGCCGCCTCTGGATCGCGCCAGCCCTCACCAAGGTGTCCCCAATCGCACTCCCCCGAGCCAGATGGCCGGAGGACCACCCCCGATCAACACGAGCACTCCCATGGGCTACCCACCCTCGATGGCTCCCATGGGCCAAGGACCGCCTCAGCAGATGGGCGGTCCTCCGCCCCAAGGCGCACCCCCGGGCTTCGGCGGACAGGCCGGATATCCCTCAGGCGGTCCGCCGCAGGGTGGCCCCATTGCCCAGCAGTTCCAGCGAAACAGCGTCGCCGCCGCCGAGGTCGAGGGTGCTAGCAAGAGCAAGGCCCAGCTGATTGTCGGCATCGATTTTGTCAGGGAACCCCCTCCGAAGAGACGGCGGATCGAAACCTCTCGGCTGACATATCGCAGGGCACCACCTTTTCCGGAGTCGCCTTCGCCTTTGCGACCAACAACGAGGCCAAGGAAGATATCATCTCCGAGTGGCCGGGTGCCGGTTCCTACACCAAGCAAAAGGTTGGCCACGTTCTCCACGCCTCCTCCCCCCCCCCCCCCCCCCAAAACCCCAACCCCAACCCCTACCCCTACCCCTCCCTTCACTACGATCCAGAAGGACGGCCACAGCTGACTTGGAGTCTCGTAGATCCCCACCGTTCTCTACTACGATCAGTATCAAAAGGTGGTCGGTTGGGGACCCGACATCGCCGACGCCCTGGCGCCCACGGGCTACCCGAAGCCAGGCGTGCAAAAGGTGGAGTGGTTCAAGCTGCAGCTGATGCTCAGCGGCAACACCTACATCGACCCCATCAACCTGCCCCCGCTGCCCCCGGGCAAGTCCGAAATTGACGTCGCGGCCGACTACCTCTTCAAGCTCCGCCAGGCCATGCGATCGGCGCTGCAGAAGACGCTGGGCGAGGTCTTTAACCGAGAGGAGCGCAACATCCGGTATTACTTGACGGTGCCCGCCATCTGGAACGACGCCGGCAAGGCCGCCACCCGAGCCGCGGCCATCCAGGCTGGCTTCCTCCGCGACGAAAACGACAACCGGCTCACCCTCGTCTCCGAACCCGAAGCCGCCGCCCTGTTCTGCTCCAAGACGGGCCTGCTCAACCTCAAGGTGCACGACGCTGTGCTGATTGTCGACTGCGGCGGCGGTACCGTGGACTTGATCGCGTACGAAGTCGAGGAGGAGAACCCGTTCACCGTGGCCGAGTGCACGGCAGGGTCCGGAGACTCCTGCGGCTCCACGGCGCTGAACCGAAACTTTAGCAACATCCTGCGGACCAAAATCCGCAAGATGAAGCTGCCCGACGGCTCCAAGACGGCCGGACGTGTCTACGCAAAGTGCATCATGGACTTTGAGAACAGGATCAAGGCCGACTTCCGCAACAACGGACAGAAGTGGGCCGTCGACGTCGGCATCGAGGCCGAGTTCCCCGAGGCCGGCATCGAGGAGGGCTACATGACCTTTACGAACGAGGAGATCCTGCAGTGTTTCGAGCCCGTCGTGAACCGAATCCTCGAGCTCGTGCGTAATCAGATCATCGCCATCCAGGCGCAGAACAGGACGCTGCAGAACATCCTCGTCGTCGGCGGCTTCGGTGCGTCCGAGTACCTGTTCCAGCAGATCAAGCTCCACGTCCCCCCCCAGTTTCAGTCCAAGGTTGTCCGGCCCATGGACTCGGTCGCCGCCATCGTCAAGGGTGCCGTCACGGCCGGCATCACGGAGAGGATCATCACCCACCGCGTCGCCCGTCGACACTACCTCATGGCTACGCTGCAGCCGTTCAAGGAGGGATACCATCCGGAGGCGTACCGTGTGCCTTCCCTCGACGGCAAGGACCGATGCAAGTTTACGCGACAAATTTTCGTGCAAAAGGGCCAGAAGGTCAAGAATGGCGAGCCCGTCAAGGTCTCCTTCTTCCGACAGGTGGCCCCTGGTGCGACGCTCATGTACGAGGACGTCCTGTATGCGTGCGACGACGATGTGTGCCCCGAGTACACCAAAGATCCTCGTAAGTCGTGCCGTGCCCGAACATGGCGCCGGTGCGGTTGCTAACGTGCACAAAGGAATCAAGGAGGTCGTCACCCTCACATCCGACTTGTCTCGCAAGAACCTCGAAAAGGACTTTGAACGGATGGACACGCCACAGGGCACCTTCTACCGCGTGTACTTTGACATCTACCTGACGCTCGACGGCTCCGAGTTCAGCGCCGAGCTGGTCTGTCAAGGCGAGGTCATGGGTCGCTGCCGCGCGCGCTTCAGGTGATGGCATCGACGGAGCGGATGGCGTATTGATTTCTGGCTTTCACTCGGGCCAACCATGATACCTACAAAAAACATTGGATGCGATGCTGGTCTGCTAAGGTACGATGATGGATGCAGGTCATGGAGGAACGATTACTTGGGCAGCGTTGAATGTCGGCGACGGCGTGCGATTCTCGTGGGTACGCTTCAAACACGACGAGCCGTGACGTCTTTTTATTTCAGTTTCAGATGATTTATGTTCGAGAATATCATGATTGGGGATGTCGATAGAAAGATAATGAGACCTCCGTTTACATTGCGCTTCCCGGTTTCTTCTTGGGCGCAGGTTTGTCGATATGGGAGCACTTGGTGCCAAGTATGCTTGACGACTCTGCAGAGGCCGTCTCTGCTCGCGTATAGGATCCAAGGTAAGGGGGCGGAGATGGCGGGAGCCTTGTTCACAGTCGCACTGGTAACTTGAAACTTCAGCGAGAGCAGGTAATGACGGAAGTTAATCGCTCCTGCACCATGCGCGACTTGGATGAACGTGGTCACAAGTGGACGTGACGAGCGAACTTGGCCTTTTCTCCCTATCACGATGTGCCATTTTCCTGCTGGCAGGGCCACCACGACATCCTTGACGAAGCATCTTTTTGATCCTGACCTGTTGGCCAACTGCAAACCATACGTGTATGGGCTTCTGCGTCTGCACCATCCATGTTCCCGCGAGGCGACGTCCTCGGCTGAGTCGGCTTTGGTCAACACGACCTGTTTGCACCCTTACTACGACGTCTCATGACATCTCGCCGATCACCTCATCATAATCCGGACGCTACGATCCGATAGTCTGCGTTGGGACGGGAACTCGAGCAACGGCTTGCTGGCCTTTGTCACTGACGATTTTCTCAACGCCTCGCCCGGATCAAGAGACATTTCATGTCTCGCTGCGGTTCACGAATCCTCGCACATGTTCACCTACGATCCTTCTCTCACTCTCCATATCTCGTCCCGGGCCATGAAAGAAGGGCATTGAAATACTGGCAGCTCGACATCGTCATCCGACTCACACCTGCTAGACCCCTTCTAGGAGCCACGAAAGCGAAGCTCGTCCGCTGGCGCTGGACAAGACAATGTTCCTATCGCTCTGGCCTCGAGACCAGACGCCACTATTACGCTGTTCCGTCGGTCGACTCCTCATCGCCGTCGTCGCATTCGGATCGCTGACTTCCAACCCGGCTGTCGACGCTGTGGGCGACGCTGCTGACGACGCCGCCGTCACTCGCCGCTGGCAAGCCAATTTCGTCAAACATCCCAGACACCCCCTGCCGGCCAAACGTGGCCCGCCGGGGGACGGGGAGAGCAAGGTTCCGCTCATGGTATCAAACAAGTGCGATACCACCATCTGGCCTGGGGTGGCTACGCAGTCTGGCGTCGGCCCCGGCACCGGAGGCTTCGAACTTGCCGCCGGCACGAACAGAACCTTGTGGGTGAGCTCAGACTGGCAAGGTCGGGTATGGGGGAGGACGAATTGCACGGTCAACGGCAACTCTTGCGCCTGCAAAACGGGGGACTGTTTCTCCAAGCTGGACTGCGAGTTCAGCGTAAGTCTATGCCAACAAGCGAGGAAACGGCGGGAGATTTCGAATCTCGACCGACTGACGGTGGGATAGGGAGCACCACCGGCGACTCTGGCCGAGTTCAATCTTGCTGGTGGAGTGATCGGCATGCAAACCTTTTACGACATTTCGCTCGTTGACGGCTACAACATCCCGATGGGCATCAACTACATACCTTCGAAGAACACGTCGTACATTCCGCCCAACCTGACAAACTGCGCCTGCATCGCAACGACCGGGTGGCTGTACCCTAAAGCTCTCACGGGCACCTTTTACACCAATTCGTCGTTTCCAGTGCCCCTGGAACCGAATGAGACGAATAAGAGCGTCAGCAGCTGGTGCCCGTGGCCGAATCTTGCCTTTCCCCCGACGGCGCCCTTGGACGGTGTATATCCGTATCCTGATGACAACGTTCAACGGCCGGCTTTTGCGCCCTGCAAGAGCGCTTGCGCGGCAACAAATTCGGACGAGGACTGCTGCGTGGGCAAGTACCACGATCCCAAAATTTGCAAGCCGTCGCTCTACAGCAAGTCGGTCAAGTCGGTGTGCCCCGACGCCTACAGCTTCGCGTTCGACGACCAGAAATCGACATTCATCATCCCCAAAGGAGGTGGGTGGGAGGTCGTTTTATGCCCAGCCGGGCGCTCGACTGATATTCTGCGCAAGCTGGGCAAGGAGCTGCTGGAGATTGCCAGCGGCGGGAGGCCGTCGGAGCTGTCGATGAAGCGGCTGCAGAATACGACCTACATGGAAGCCAGCAGCGGCGCGGCGAGAAGGGAGGAAACGCCAGACGCCGTGATGGCGATGCTCATGACCGCCACGGCCATAATCTCGTGGCTACTTGCACCATGAGGGCACGGCAGCAGGAGGAGAAGTAGATGCGTGTCGGCGCCTCCTCTCCCGCTGCGCGGACGTGAGTAGCCGTTCGCCCTGTCGATGGCCGAGCCGTGGAAGGGGTAGTAGGCAGATGATCTTCACGGTTCGACGGCGGGTGTAGCATGGATGCATGGGTAGACGCGGCGACGCCTACGACAAACTGCGCCAACAGTACCTAGAATTGACACGGCATATTCTCCGAAGCTCCCCTGCGAACATCAAGATGGTGTGCTGCTTACCTAGCACTCTTTATTTTGGCTCGCACGTCGTGCGCAACTCTAATACGCTTCTTGTGGCCGCACATTGCGTACGGTGGATGCTCCGGAACGACTGGCCCGAGTCACTGCTCAGGGGGTACATGCATGCATTTGTCGGCACGGCCATGGCCGCGCACGATGCCGGCACAGGTCGTGTGACCTATGCCCTGCCCTTCTTGCCCCTTCTCCTGCGCTCCCACTCTGCGCGCTCCTCCTCGTCACTGCCGCTGAATTCGGCATCGTCGTCGGGGGCGTCACGGCCGCCAACGTCGAAGAGGTTCGTCGCAGCCTTCTTGGGAGCGTCATGAGGCTCGATGAAGTCGCCAGCGTTTTGGCTCGCGTACTCGTGTTTCTCGATGAGGTCTCGGAGGGGTTTGTTGGCGGGGTCGACGAGCTGGAGGGGTGTGAGGCGAGCCTTGTTGCGGACCCGTGTGTTGGAGCCGGCCTCGAGCATCATCTGGATCAGGGCTATACCAAACGGCTGCTGGGCGGGGGGCTCGGCGTTGAGCCATCGGATGACGGTATGGAGGGGAGTGTCGCGCTCGATGCGGGTGATTGGGTCGCACTCGAAGTCGGGCTGGTCGAGGAGGAAGTCAATGACCTCGTCTAGACATGGTCGCGCGCCGACGTTAGCGTTGCAGCTTTCCCGGCAAAGGTGTTTTTTTTTCTTACTCGCCACGAGCACATGGTGAGACGAGAGAAAGGGGGGGGGGGAGGTCGTACAGTGACCATGAGAGGCAGCCTCGTGGTAGAGGTGAGTGCCGAGCACGGTAGTGGTAGCGTTCAGAAGGCGAGTAATCTCGGCGTCTGGTCTGTCGGCGAGGATTTCGCGGAGGAGATCGACGTTGTTTCGGCGGCAGGCCTCGACGAGCTGCTCCTGGACGGAAGCGCCCTGGTTCGGGCGTCAGAGCACCATACGAGCGTGGTCTGCCAAGGGGCACTGGCTCACCTCATGCTCTTCCTCGGCGGCCATTGGGATTGCCGGCGGCAGGACGCTGGTGCCTCGTTTGCGGTGGGCGACGGGACCGGAGAATGGGTTCGAGGCCGCGTTGACGAGAGCTGGGATCGGTCCGCGTCGTGTCTAGTACGATGTGATGGAACGGTATGGACTGCTTGGTGACGGGATGGGATGGGATTGATATGATGCTGGGGCAGTACTGTATGGTTAGGGGCCGTGGAGGTCAGAGCCCACCCCCCCTCTAACTGGCCGTCATTGGCCGTCGTCCGTCCTAGAGAACTACAAGTAAGTAATACTATTACTATGTACGGAGTACAGACAGGATGGTGGGGGAGGGGCTGGCGGCATCGGCAGACCAAATGCGGTGTACGGATACAGTATGGAGGAGAATAGAGGCAAGCACTATAGCGTACATGTATAGCGTCATGGTCACAGTCTTCGCCTCAACAGTTTCGGTAGAAAATCGGCAGTGAAATACAGTTGAAGCCCCAACCTCCATGGCAGGTGCAAATGCGAGCACGAAAACTTGACGCATATTCTCCTGGAGTTGCTGGAACAGGGGAATATTTGGTTTCTTGATGAGTGTTTCATCCATCATCGACCAGTCCGGACAAGAAATGGGCTAAGGCACAGCAATTCTTTCTTCCTATCCAAGTACCTACTTACAGTACATGTAGAAGTACTTGTAGTACTAGGTGATTCCTTCACCCAAGTACAGAGCATACTTGTACGAGTAATTAAAACATTAATACTACGGTGAGGAGCACATTATTGCAGGTATATCACTCTATGTACTTGAGTATGGAGCACTGTGTTGAGTACTTGCACAAGCACTTATATTGTACGCACACTGATAGTATTACAAGTACTCTGCGCATGTACAGTAATTACTCTGTGCTACTGTGCTCCGTACTCTGTAGAAATGCAAGTGCTGTACTCCGTACTCTGTACTGTAGTTGTACTCCGTAGTTGTGCGTACAGTAAGTACCTAAGTGAGGTAGGCGGGTAACGTCAGCGCCGGAATGTCTCCCCTCCCCACCAATACCAAGGTAGGTACTAAGTTGTTGTACCTAAAACTACTGCAAGTACAGTACATACAGCACAGTCCAGTACACGTAGAGGCGCTAGACAAAATTGACGATTCAATTTTGGTAGCGCTACCACTACAAAGTGAATCGACACTTTTGCCACCCCACTATACAGTACAATTCCATTGTGCCTATCAGAATCATCCACCTCTAGTAATACAACTACTCCAAACTAGCACTGGTGATGATTTTTTGTCTATCCGCCTCGACTCTAGCAACACCAAAGGCCTAGGCAGGCAAGCAAGTGTATCATCCACCACCACTACTTCCTCCTCCTCTTCCTTTTCCTCTTCCTCCTCCTCTTCCTTTTCCTCTTCCTCCTTCTCTTCCTTTTCCTCTTCCTCCTCCTCTTCCTTTTCCTCTTCCTCCTCCTCTTTCTTCTCCTCTTCCTCCTCCTCCTCTTCCTTCTTTTTTCTTTCTTCCTTCTCTTCCTTTTCCTCTTCCTCCTCCTCCTTCTCCTCCTCCTTCTCCTCCTCCTTCTCCTCCTCCTTCTCCTCCTCCTTCTCCTCCTCCTTCTCCTCCTCCTCCTCCTCCTCCTCCTCCTCCTTCTCCTCCTCCTTCTCCCACGACCCGCTACGATGCTGCTCTGTACGTCGTCACCCCAGACCGGCGCCTGGCGAAACGCCGCTCGCAACTAACAGGCCTGCCTCCTACGCAGTCTGCCCTCACTGCGCCAACATCCTCACCGTCTCCCTGACAAACATGCGGACCAATCGTCTCGAGTGCCGCACTTGCCCGTTCGAGCATACCATCACCGATCCCGTCTTCTCGCGCCGCGTCTACGAGCGAAAGGAAAAGGAGGACGTCTTCGGCGGGCCCGGCGCCTGGGACAACGCGCAAAAGGGTCGGGTCCAATGCCCAGCCGATGGCTGCGACGGTGACGAGGCCGCCTTCTTCCAAGTCCAGATCCGCAGTGCCGACGAGCCCATGACGAGCTTCTACAAGTGCATGACCTGCGGCCACCGGTGGCGCGAAAACTGAGCGGCACCCGGCCGGCGTTGGCAATTTCGGGGGTGCATGGATGGCAGGCATAGCAGCATCTCACGGCACGGATTGGGGGGGCTGAGGCGCGTGGCGTTGGGCGGACTCTTTTTTCCTTCGGGCAGTTTATTCCTGCGTAGCTGGTCTTTGCAGCCTGTTTCTCATGATATACTCTTTGAACGTCATATCGAATGCATCGTTGCATCGTCCAACCCCATCGCTGGCGGTACCAGCCTGTCCAGCGTTCCCGGGGAGAAGAGAGCGGGAGAGTGATTGAGGAAGCAGCAATCGACTGCTGCCTGTCTGCCCGAGATGCCCGTCGTCATCGACGACGCATGACTCCATCGTTCATGGATCGCGATGCCACTGCACCGACGCCTTCATCTCTTCCTGAACCAGCCGCTGGACAAGATCCGGACTCATGACCTCTTGCCGGAAGCGCTCCTGCTGCAGCAGCTCGAGATGGCGCAGCGTAGGTCCCGGGTACGTCAGGTACTTCAGGTAGGGCGGCCGCGTCCAATACTGCAGGTAGTCGAGATAGGCGACGAAGGCGGGTTGGCCGAGGAGCTTCTGCGACGCGAGATGGTTGAGGTAGTACGGGTTGGCAAGGGATTGAACAAACTACACGAAGCACAGGTCCCGCGTCAGCATCGAACTCGAAAAGAGTCAGCCTTGGCCGTGGCAGACGAGAGGTTCCCGAGGCGAGAGGGCGCCGCTCATCTGTCGATCCTTGGCCAGGAGAGGGAGGACGAGAGGCGGAGGCGTACCTCGAGCTCCAACTCGAAGCGAGTGTAGCCGCCGTACATGGGCTCCTGGTCGCTGTCGGTGCCGGCTGCTGGCGGCGGGGGGCCACTCAACGCCGCGGAAGTGTCCTGCGGCGGCGGCGGCGGCGGCTGCGCCATCATGTCGGCGGCGGCGGACGTCTGGAGGCGAGCAAGCGAGTGGCGAGTCGGTGATGGAACGAGGTAGGTGGTGGGCGGATGGATGGATCGAAGTTTGGCAGCGGCCGGCGAGGAAACAAACGTTGGCTGGTATTAGCATGCAGGCAAGGGGTCGATCCGAAGCGGCAACGGCAGGCGACGCTCGTCCCCAGCGGTCCGTCTACCTCCGTACCCACCCGCCCGCCTCCACCAGAGCGAGCGCACCAAGGACAGG
This sequence comes from Drechmeria coniospora, assembly GCF_001625195.1. Taxonomy (NCBI): domain Eukaryota; kingdom Fungi; phylum Ascomycota; class Sordariomycetes; order Hypocreales; family Ophiocordycipitaceae; genus Drechmeria; species Drechmeria coniospora. The sequence continues at coordinate 8,183,488 of NC_054389.1, read as the reverse complement.
GACGATGATGGGACGGATGCCATTGCCAGCATCTCGACCAACACGAGCCATTCGACGTCATTGTCATTGCTCGGATTAGGATGTGTCTTCGAGGCCAGCGTCATCCGTCCTTTCATAGATACTTGCACCACTCATTCGCTTGCTTGCTGGGCCCACATACGCCGCTCGCACACATGCTTCCTTGATGGTTGGACTCCTGTCGCAAGGCTGGCTTCCAATGCCTCCTCCTCCTCCGTCATCACCTCACAGGCCTGTTCCGGATGGAGGATGGACGCGGAGGCCGAACAGGAACAGGAACAATACCTCCTCGCACCTATGGCACTTGCCTTTTGCCCAACATCAGCGGCCTGTCTCATTCAGGCTGAGAGACGACTGTTGGTCTTCCAGCGACCAAGGGTGGGTGGCCCTGGGCTACTTTTGCTCGTCTTTGGGTGGGCCGAATGACGCGGGGGATGGAATCACTTCACAATGAACGCATGCGCATTGTCGTAGACGTTAGAGATTACAGGCTGGACTCGGGTTCGATGTTGATGATTAGTGTCATTCATTAATTAAAGCGGCGGCCCCCCTTTACCCGGGATCCACTAAGATATTACTCCTTCTCCATGACGTATGATCATCTTGTCTCCATTCTCACCGGACAACCCCAAGCCCACCACGTCCCCCATTATGGACTTGCCACGTACATAGGCCGCGGCAGGGCAGGATTACAAAGCAACGGCAGCGGCGAGTACGGCAGCGAGGGCGCCAACGACGGGACCGGCGCCGGCGGCACCAGTGGCGGTGGCGATGTTGCTGCTGGTGGTGCTGGTGCCGGTGCCGGTGCTCGTGCTGGTGCGCGACGTCGATGTCGAGCTCTTGGTCGTACCCGTCGTCGCGCCCGTCGTCGCGCCCGTCGTCGCGCCCGTCGTCGCGCCCGTCGTCGCGCCCGTCGTCGTTGGGCTTGTCGTGGCCGATGCGTTCGTCGTCGTCGGCGTCGTCGTGGCGCTGCTGGTCGTCGTTTGCGATGTCGACGTCGACGTCGATGTCGTCGTCGATCCAGAGCTGCCTCCCGTCACGTTGGCGCAGGCGGCGGCGGCGGCAGCCTGGGCCTTGGTCGCCTCATCGGCCGTGCAGGCGCCGAGAACGCACGAGGCGACGGCGGCCTGGATCTCAGCCTGCTTCTGGCAAGCGCATTTGATGTCGGTGAGTTCACAGCCAGCCTTGGGGATGCCGTCTTGGAGACATTTGAGCTGGTGACGACACGACAAGTCAGCCAAAAGAGGTGCGGGTGTTGGGCGGGCGGGAGGCAGGGCATTGCGGGAGGCTTACGGCGCATGCGGGCTGGCCATCGAAGTTCTGGGCGGCAACGAGACCGGCGAGAGCAAGAACGGCAAAGGTGGCCTTCATCGTGACGGACTTGGACTGCAGGTGAAAAGCGACGGGGGAAGTGGATGGATGGATGGATCGGTTGCGAGTCGGCGGATGAGGTACGATGATCTGTGTAGGAGCACGGATGCAGGACGCGGATGGGACGAGGAAGAAGATGGGGATGAAGGGGAGAAGGAAAGCCCGAGGAGCGAGAGGGAGGGTAAGGGTTCTTATGAATGGCGGCGGCAAGGGGCATCTTCTGGAAGTCGAGCTGAACGAATTATTGCTCCATGTACGGAGTACGTACGTGCGGCGGCGGTACGTAGAGGATTCAAGTGCAGAACGTGAAGCGAGGTACCCCGGTACGAGCAGCGAGGCGGGCAGGTGCCGGCTCGACGAGGTACTGGTACTCGGTCGCCCGAGCACTCGGCGGTACGGCTGCCGTACTCGTGCTGGCCGAAGCTGGCTGGGCTTTTGCCGTTGGCCCGTTGCCGTGCCTCTGCCGTTGTTGTCCGAGGTCAAAAAAAATGCCAAAATGACAAAAGGAACGAGGCCCCGGTTTTGCGCCTCCGTCGTCGCGGGGGCGACGATCCGAGGTGGACTTTGCCCAAGTGACATCACCTGGCGGCGCCCGACCAACCGACGCCTCCGACGAGACTCCATTCGACCCTCGCAACAGGTACACCTTGGTGTGCACGGGTGTGTGCCGGTACATGTGCCTGTGCATCTAGCTCCGCGGTACGGAGCAAGCACACGCACTTGGCACACGCACTTGCACACGTCCTAGCCACCAACTAAGGCAGGGGTACGGAGTAGAACATGTATTACCTGTAATGTGTCGCGGCCGGTGGCGCGAGAAGCAGTAGGTGTGCACCTAACGCTGCACACGTACGCACGCTACACACCGCCTGCACGCACATACTTACGTACCTCCCTCCCTCGCCAGCCAAGCGGGCGCCCCCTTTCTCCCCTCGCGCGCGCACAAGCACCACTCTCCTCCCTTTCCCCTCCTACGGCCGTGTCTCGCCTGTCCAGCTGGCTTGCCACTGGCCGGCCAACGGTCCGACTTGGCTCAGCAGGTGGTGCGGGCCGCAACGGTCGCAACGCTTCATGCCATGCCGGTTCCGCCATCACATATCTGCTCCCTCATCTCATGCGTGCCCGCATCGGAGAGGGGCATAGGCACGATGGCCTGGATTACCTTCCGGCCACGTTCTCCACGGCAAATGGGATTACCGTGTGCCCGGGTAACGACTCGAAGAAATTTTTGGTGCCAATCAATACTCGCACATGTATTCGGTCCCCACTGCCCTGTTTTATTTGCGAACAGACGGCGCCTGTCTTGGAAGGGCGGAATTGCATGGCTTGCACCTGCGTCGGGGGTGGTGGCCCGGCAAGGAGGGGGAGCCACGGCTGGAAGCTGGAAGCCACGGCTGCTCAGCCGGTGCGGTGTCCATCGACCTGGCTCGTTTTGTTTGTCGTCGTGCAACTTTATTTCTCGATGGCTGCGGAGGCGGCCTGCGTCGACCCAAAGCCGTGCCCTCTCCAGGACGCGAATCAATTTCACAACCTGGGGGGGGGGGAGCGGCCAAATCATCCCGACGTGTACGGAGCACCACATGGAGCCGCAAGCACGGCACTGCAATGCCCAAGTGGATGCAGTATCGTGACGCCAGTGCGGAGCGCACGTACCGACGAACTTGGTATTTGCGGCAAGGCAGCATTCTGTACGGAGTACGGTTGCCATGATGACTTCATGGCGTGCGCAATGCAACCCACTGACGTCCACATTATATCATCGTTGCCCCTTTTGCGCATGTACGTGTAACTTGCCGCCCGAGGCCTCGGGGATGCGAGGAACAGACGGGTCGAGTGGGTGGTGTAGGCGTACAAGTCTACGTGCTGCATTTGTCCGTCTGCACCTGCTCACGGGTGCCACGGTTGGCACTCCACACGCATCTAGGTGTACGTATAGCACCGCACGGTGCACATGTGTCCAGGCCGAGCCATTGCCGGTGAGAATCCTGAAAATTCTTCGACGTCTCAATTCCATCCTTCTCGTGATGACGTCCAGGTGGAAAGCAGGCGGGCACAATCCCCCCAATAGAACGTCGCCCGGCCACATTTGGTCCGGGCATGGGTGGGCCGAGCCCGTCATTGGCAACTCTTGCGCGCTTCGTACCTGCCCGGTTCAAGGAGCACCGTCCGCGCGGCAGCCACGAGTGCGGACAAAATAACGGAGCGCTCGCATCATGATTCGTCCATGAACACTGCAGTGAGTGGCAAGTGTGCGTGAGCACTTCACCGGTTGCGGCGTAATTACTGTCCGTGCATGAAGATCGGAGGAAGGTACAAGGCACTTGGGGAGTGCCTTGGTTTTACCTTGGCAGTGGCAGTCGTGCGAACTGCCGTATTTGCTGCGACGCAAGGACTCGTGCCACTTGCCGTTGGCAGTCACCACCGAAACCTCCGTATCAGGCCTGCACCTACCGACCGACAGATGGCACGAAAGTATCCAAACCGTGAGGAACACGTGTAAGTAGGTGTTCATATCACCTACCTGCACGCTCAACATGGCAAGTAATTACTTGCAAGTTCATTCGATTTACAGCGTAATTACTGCAAGTAAGTACATACTTAAGTACTGTACATGTGCTTTCTCCCCCACTTCATCGGTGAGCGGTGCATCGCCAAGCATCATCTCCATCTCCTAGCATCATATCCATCTCCATCCATCCCCACCCTACATCCAGCATCCACGACAGATCCGACTCCACCAGTTCCCGAGCCCACCGAGCTTGCACCATGCATGTCACGGCCTTGGAGTTGGTCAGTCACCCTGCGGCGATGAGAATGGAGCCCGCCAACACCTGCAGTGCAGCACGTCTAATTATAGACGGGTATTTCTCCTCCACCTAGGTGCATGCCAGGGCAAAGACGAACCTAGGTGCGTGCCAGGGCAAAGACGAACCGTGCTAGCAATACTCCGTACAGCATATGAAATCTCGCTTGCGCGCTGCCGCAAATCATTCCATCTCATGCAATGGAGAAGCAAGCAGTGACGCATCCAAATGGTACACCACCTTCAACCCAGCAAACGGCTCCAATTGGGTTGAATGGCTCCTGTGATGCATCTGCGCCTCGCTCGATTTCGGTTCAGTGCATCCTCTGTCACTACCTTGGTAGCACACGCCAGGACTGCTGGTATCTCATGACAGGTGTAGTCTTCGGCAGTCTTTACGCGAGGAACCGGAGAGCAATTCTCTGCACCGGCACATTGGCTTCAGCGAGAAGGCATTCGATACGTCCTCCAATGCCACGTACTCGGTACTGGGTGGGTGCAGGGTAATTATTGAGCGAAGGAGTAAAGCCTTCCCGGCAGGCACCTGCTTTGGTTGGGACTCCGTATTAGGTAATTATTATGGTGAGCTACGTGTGCCATTTGCACTCCGTTCCGCAGTGTGCTCTAGAATACTTCCACCTTGCACCAACCTCGACTGTCCAGCGCCACGCCCCACGAGGCAGCATCACCCAATGCCGCCTCTCCTCGTCCGCCTGGCTGGCTGTCGACAGTTGCCCGGCGACTGCATGCAGGGAGCTCAGCCAAGTGCCTTGGCATCCGCGATGCCGCTGGAATGCTGACCCATGGCCATCGAGTCATGTCTCTGTACGGTTGATGGGATTCCCCGCCTCATGAGCCGAATTTCTTGGCAGATCGACCATCTCTTGGCTCGACGGCATGTCGGACAAGTCCCACCACCACTCCAGCCCAACAGCGGTCACGTCCGTCAGGAATGGCAGCCGCTTGGTTGATGGGTGAACGACTGAGCCCGCCGTGCTCGGGGCCGCGACGCATGACCCAACACCCAGCCCTGTACTCAGGCGCCGAATCACGGGCATCGGCAGGCAGACATGCCGGCCTGGGACGTCGGATCCAGGAGACAAACAAAAGGCCAAGTGGTGCATGCGACTCGCGCGCGAGAGAAACGAAATTCGTCGCGCAGCACTGCATGCAGGTCTAGTTGCTGCTATTTCCCCCGTGGCATCTTGCTCCGCAGACGGGGGCACGCCAACGTCACGTCAGGTAACCTCAAGGCATCAGCACGTATAGGGTAGCCCATTGGTATGGCGGTGTCATCATCGTCGTCATCATCGTCATCGTCATCGTCGTCATCGTCCTCATCGATCGTCCTCATCGATCGTCCCATCGCGTCCTGCTCATGATGATTGGCCTTGCCGGATCCCAGGGCCCTCGTATCTCGTTCTTGTACTTTTGCAGCCCAATCAGCCACCAGCTGCAGCCGCCCGTCGTGAGCGCGGCGGCGACGACGCCGACCATCATGCCGACCATGCCGCTCTTCCACGGCCACCTCCCGGCCTTGGCGTCGCCGAGGACGATGCCGACGCCCAGGCCGGCCCCCAGGACGAGGACGACGGTGAGGAGAACGTGGTATCGCCAGCTGCGGTAGCGAATGTGGCGTCGGAAGACGGGGAAGAGACCAAAGACCTCGATGCTGAAGAGCGTGAGGCTGAAGACCTGCTTCGTCGACGGCAGCCGGCTCGCGAGCACCGTCGACGCCATGAGCGCCGCGTTGGTCGACAGCGAGGCGGGGAAGCGCGCGCCGACGGCGCCCGAGTAGTCGAAGAAGAAGATGTTGATGGCGAGGAGCCAAAAGGACATGGCCCAGATGCTATCGCTCGACGTCGACCTCGTCAGCGACTTGAGGATGGGGCTCAGCCCGAGGAGGGTGCAGTAGATGAGGAGCGCCGACTTGATGGTGCCGAGTCGCTGGTGCGCCCGGCTCTCCTCCGCCTCGGCCGGGGGCGCCGGCCCGCGCTCCGGAAGCGCCTCCTGACTCCTCGCGGGGCCCTGGGCGCCGAGCTCCAGGGCCGACGTCGACCGGGGCGGCCTGAGGGCGCGGTCGAGGTTCGTGCTGGAGCTCGCCGCCGAGTTGCCGGCCGAGGGCGCCGCCGAGGCCGCGACCGAGGTCGTCAGCGACGGCGCCGTCGACAGCGACGTCCGCAGCGGGTGCGGCGGCAGAGGCCGACGTATGCTCGCCGCCCGTCCCCGCCGTCGCCCGCTGCCGCTCCGCCCGACGACGGTGACGATGCCGGTGTTGAGGTGGTGGAGCTCGTCGTCCTCGTCCTCCTCGGCGACCCATCGCTCCCAGAGAAGCCAGCCGAGCAGGGTGCCGACGCTGCTCCAGCTCACGACGGAGACGGGCGAGACGCGCTCCTGGGAGATGCCGACGAAGCAGATGACGAATATGATGACGGAGCAGACGTGCTGCAGGATGACGGTCGAGTCCGCCACGAGGGGCCAGAAATCGTACGGCTTGAGCCGCGGGTTACGCTGCAAGTTTTCGAGGAAGGTGGCCTGATCCGTGTAGTTGTCGGGGTCTGCGAGGCGCCCGACTCATCAGCACGCCAGCCTCGGGCTCGCCGGCCGGAGCCGGGGATTGAGGGGAGAGGGGGAGAAGGGGAGAGGGGGAGAGGGGGAGAAGGGGAGAGGGGGAGAGAGGTCGGAGGAGGCACGCACACGACTGCTTGACCCACATGAGCCTCTTCCACATGTTCTTGCGACGCCGGCTCCTGCTGCGCTCGCCGTCCATGCGCCTCACGGCCGTTCCGTCGACAAAGTCGCGGGTGGCAGATCGTCGATGCTGATGCTGTGGCGCGGCATCGTACGGGGAGAGATGGGAACGGCCAAAGGCGGCAAAGGCGGCCGCGTGATTCAGCGTCGGCAGAGGGGTCTCGTCATCATCCGTCCGAGATGGCATCGTCGTGATTCGGCGGGCGGCTGGTCGTCGCAGATGGCCTAGCGGGCTCGCCGTCTCGGTCAGCTGGCTGCCGACCAAGCCAGGGGTCCGTTGCGGCGGCGTCTGCTGAGGTGCGTGGCAGCCGGTTGGTCGGTTCCGTCGTTGCGGTTGGTGCTCAGTCTGTAGCCGAGTACGAGTTGGAGTGCGAAATGCCTCGTCTCGGCGTAGGTGCCGTTCGTTAGGTCGTGCAACGCGTACGAATGCAGCGACTGCGAGGCGGAAGTGCTGAGCGAGCTTGGTCGTGCCGAAAAAGGTTCGCAGGCGCCATGTTGATGGGAGCATGGGAGCATGGGTGTATGGGAGCATGGGAGCAGCAGCCTCGATGCACGTGGGGCACGGAAATTGCCGCCGCTCGTCCGTCGAAGCGGGCGAGTTGACTGGGACTGTACTGTATTAATCTGGTACTGCAAACTGTACGTAATACATGTACGGGGTGCTGTACAGAGTACTCCGCACAAGCATACTTACTGTAAGTACTCCGTACTGCCTACTACTCCGTACTGACTTGTTTGATACAACGTACAGTACGGAGTACAAACAAGTACGTTGTACTCTGTACTCCGAGTACATACTGTACATGTGTTATTAGCGGTGTGCACCTACGGCATGTACGGGGTTCATGTACTGTACATTTACTTGTTTACCTACTAGGTACCTAGTAGTAGGCACAGTGTAATTACTGTAATTACACGTAAGTACTAGGTACTTAGGTACACTCTACTGCCCTCCGGGGTAATGCAGCACGGCAATAGTACTTGCTTGGTAGGTACTAATTAACGTGCGTAGCACAAGCACGCGCACTCGTTGTAAGGGTACACGTAAGGTACAGTAAGTGTACGGAGTAGTCGCAACAGCATATGGGTTGCCAACGAATAAGAATGTATCTTGCACTTCGTTTCCAAAGACGCTAATTGGTGTGCACAGAATACTGGCTCGGAGTATAGAGCCCGCGCCCTGTCCGTCGCTGTTCGTCCGCTCTCGTACAGGTACGGTTGCAACGTGCCCAACCCAATCCGACACGAGCACGAGTGCCGACAACTGCTAACCTGGTGCGAACACACACACAAGTCCCCCGCGCACGTGTCAAGGGGCAAAACATTCGTACCTACGGAGTACCTACCTTTCCATTAGTATGCTGCAGTAGAAGAAAGACAAGTGGTACTGAGTACCGTTATGGTTGTTGGTGCCACTCCGTTCTCCGCAATAACTGACCGTACTTGATTCCAAGTGCTCGATTCCGTACGCCTAGTTCCTCGGATTGGACCCGGCACAGAGGAGGAACCCAACTCTGTGCGTCGGGGGAGTCCTTGTCCTAGTGCATACGAGTACGGTGTCCTCAGTGGGTAGGAGCCTATTCACTTGACAACTACGGTAATGGGTACTAGGTGCCCACGGTATCCATGTAGTAGGTGGTGCTAATTCGAGATGCCAAGGTGGCACCTCCAATTGGGTTGTGCTGGGGAATTGTTACTGCTAGAAATTGTGGTACGCAAGCGACGAAGCCCGCCGTGCGTCGGGCAAGTCACCTGCCAGCTAAGCGGTTCCCAGCGCCGATCCACCCGCTAGAAATCACCCCGGCCCCCAGCTGGTGGTCTGGACGGTCGGCGTTGTGCCACCAAAAAGCTTGGCCTCGCCTGGTCGCTGGCCAAGCTTGATGCCAACCATTGCCGAGCTCCGAGCTCCGGGAGAAACGATCCAATTAATACGGTCGGTACATTGCTGCGTACTCCGTACCCCTAACAGTACTGGTGCTTTCATGGCAGGCAGGCAGAACGGAGCACGAACGGCGCGAGCAGCCAACGACGACGTGCTAGCGTCTGCATCCAGGCACGTCTAGCGCACGCTGCGTCGGTTCGTGTGGTACGCCTGCCGTCCGCTCTACCGATCATCTCGCACCGTCGATCCCTTGGCTGCTTTCATATTCCCCATCGATCGGCACATTCGCTCGTCGCTCCGTATCGAAAAGGCAAAAATCTTGGACGCATACGGCCCAACGGATGCGGCGGGCATGTGGCCGTACGGTGCGGTGCGTCGTACAGAACACTGCGCTCATACTCCGCAAGTACATCGTCGACCCATTCCGCGTGCCATGGACGGAGGAGGGAATCGATCGATCCAATCAACGAGTCGGTGAGCCTGTGGCCGAATGGGTGGCTCACACCCCTCGTCCGTCCTTTCGGCGCCGGACTGCGACATTGACGATGAAGCGAGGCGATGCTGCTTCCTGCAGGATTGCTGCCTGCATGGCGAATAATCGAGTCATGGGCCACGCGTCGTCTCGTTTCGCTTCCGCAGGGGGGGGGCTCAGTTGCGTCGTCGCTCTGCCGGCCGCCCTGACCGGACATTGGCTCGACCAGCTTTGTGCCTGTAGGCTCTGTTCCTGTTGGCCGTCGACGACGGCGAGGCACTAATGCCACACCTACCAACTGCTAGGAACTAGGTACTGGGTACTGGGCGCTGGGTTATACCGGTGCGCAGAGGTGGACGAAGGTGAGAAAAGGTGAGCGACGGGTGTTATGCTGGGGAGACCGGTCGGCAACGCCCCCAGGATTGCTTCTTTTCCCCTCCGGGAGGGGGGGGGGGGCTTGGGTGAGACAGGTGATGGGCCTCGGGGGATCTTACTGGCGCGATGGAGATCCTAGTCGTGGCGGAGGATTGTCCCGATCCTAAGCAGAGACAAGTGGCATTCCAAGAGAGGCGATGGCTTCTCCGGAAAGCAGCAACACCGCAGGGCCCTGCCGGCACGGGTCTCCTCGATCTGGCGGGCAGAGGCGACTCTGCTCGAGGCGAGGACTCGGCCGTGGCAGGTGCCGCAAAGGGCCGAAGAGGCAGCTTCTCGCCGCCGCAGAGCTCGGTGGTGAGGAAGGGTGACGAATTCCTCGCCCGTCAGGTCTCGGGAGACCGAGGCTGGCGGAGGAACGCGGCGTGACGAAGCGTGCGGAGGTGCCAGCGAACTGCCTCCCGTCAGCATTCTCGCCGCCCCATCCTACGCTCGACGCCCCCTTCGCGGCCGGCTAGTCAGGGCAGGGCACGGTTCGCATCGCGCAGCCGCGGGAGATGAAGATGGGCAACGGCAGAAGCAGACGTACCCGACGATGAGCACCACGACGAGCCGTCCTCGGCTGCGGGCGGCGGGGGTGGGACGGTGACGGTGCCGGTCCGCAGGCGCTCGCGCGACGAGGCGAGTGATCTGTTCGCAGGGAGGGAAATGAAGGTCAGCGCACGCCGACAGGATGCGGGACGGGTCGTCAGAGGTGACGCGGGCGCCGGGCGGTAGGCGATGCGAACGACCGGCAAGATGGAGCAGAGTCAAGCGTGCAAGGTCTCGGGGGAGGGGGGGCGTGCATCAGGCGGGCGGCCGAGGGTTGGACGGCGAGCGAGCGGGAAGCATTTCTTTTGGGGACTGGGATCACGAATTCCCTGCGTCCGGCGGCGGCGGCTCGAAGCCGGCCGTGGCGAGACGAGGGAAGGGCGTGGGCGCATGCACGACGTGATATCGGTAGCCAATGGGGCGTCGGCGGGAGGAGCGAGGACGAAAGACGGGAAGCGGCCGTCGTCGTGTCTGCCCAAAGGAGACGGACATGACTGTGATGTCCTGCGAATGGCAGCACGAAGCCGGGTACGGTACTCCCTCGGAGGCAGCACGTCGGCGTAGACGACACGCGCGCGCGGGGACGATGACGAGGAGGGGGAGGGGAGGGAGGGGGGGAGCGCGAGGCGAGATGGGATGGGCAACGGCCGAGCGAACTTTGCTTTTGGACAGCTCCCCAAGCCGGCAGAGACCAGGACCCTGGAAAGATTGGGACCCCGCTGGAAGATGCCGCGACGGCCCTTTCGAAGCAGCACGAGCGAGAGCACAAGCACGAAGACGCACGCGTAGGCAGGGAGCGGCGTCGGATGGCCATCGGGGCGGCCGCGGGGTTCGAGGCCAGGCCTACAGGTGGCAGCAGAGGAGCAAGGATGATGCATCTCGCCGGCAGGGCTCCCTCCCATCATGGGCGATGCGAGATTCGTTCAGAAGAGTCGGTGTCTTGGAGGCACGCTGCAAGGGTCGTGGAGGGTGACGGGCAACGACCTGCTCGACCCAGGCGACGAGTTGGAGGGGCGTGGGCGAAGCGATGACGTGCGGCAGCGTCTGCTGCGTCCCTGGGCGCGACGGGGAGGCAGCGGAGCGCAGAGGACGACACTCCCCCGGCACAAGCGCTCGCTCGTACCCGTATCCAGCGGTGTCCTGCGTGTCGGACGGAAGTAGCGGAGAGGCGGCGGAGGGTGCTGCACTGCAATGCGTGCCCTCGTGCGCCAGCGCAACGACTTGTAGGGGCCATCCCATCATGGCCATCTCAGACACGGACGGAAGGGGGTGAGCTTGGACGAACGGCACGCTAGCGACGCCCACCGTGGATAGTTTGAGCGCTCGTCGTACGAGGAGCACCGTACACCACCATGCTCGTGCTCGGGGGGGGGGGGGGGATCAAGGGGAGCCTCGCTCCGGCGCCATGGTTGTTGCGGTGCAAACAAGCAACGGGGCCATGCCGGGTCCGATATTGTACGTGCGGCGGAGCCGAAAATGCGCGGCGCGAAGCAGCTCCGACCGAAGCAAGGCTCGGGACGAGATGAATGCAGGCATGAGGATGGCGGCCGTTGGGGGGGTCCGTCGTTGTACAGATACACCTGCGGCGTGCTTGCACCGTGGCACGGCATGTAGGAGGACGGGACTTGCACGCACGTCCAGTCGATGGGTATGGATGATGGGGATGAAAATGCGTCGGAGTACCAGGACCTACCCCGGGTGTGAATCTACCACAGATCAGTTAGCGCTCGGCTGATTGGCAGCGTCTGACGACCCCAGGCGCGGCTTGACGGTAAGGGAGGTGAGGTGTTGCACTTGAGGCCGGGGTAAAAGGGGGGGGGGGGCATGGGTGTCGATGGAGGCACAGGTGTCGACAGAGGCATACTGTAGGTGTCGACGGAGGCATGGGCGTGCATATAGGGGACGTCGGGGTGGAGCAGCTTGCGGCACCGTGACCGTTGCACAGTTCATTGGCCTTGGCCAGCCCAGCCAGAGCGCCCAGAGGCAGGCCGGCTTACGGCGGCGGGGCCACCAAGCCGGTAGTGAGTGGACCGTGCTGCCGCAGCGCGGGCAGGGCAGTGGATGTGCCATCATGAGCTTGCCCGTCGTCCCACGGACACGAGCACCGTCAGGCACTCGGCAATGGCCAGCGCTAGCGTCGAGGGATCGACGGCACCAGCAGCAGCTTCGGGCTCCACTGCCATCGCCAGGCGATGCCGTTCAGCGCTCAAGGCCGTGGGCCCGTGGTGCTGGCGGAGCATGGGCGGGCCGCCAAGGTGCGCCCGAGCTCCAGCATGTCTGGCCGTCCGTCGGGCTGGCTGCCAATTGCCAGCCACTCGGCCAGCACCTCGCGTCCTGTCCCGTCTGCGGCGCCTGTCCCCCGCGGTGCCTGCGGTGCCTGCGGTGCCAGCCGTCGGCCCTCCGTCGGCCCCGCGAAACCCAATGCCGATGCTGGATTGTGGTCCCCGTGGAGGCGGATGCGGTGGAGTGCGGTGGAGTGCTGCGGAGTGCGGTGGAGCGTGGTGGAGGACGACGATGCTCTGTGGAGAGAAGGGTGGTAATTGAACGGACGTTGGAGGGCCGTTCCAACATGACGTTCGGAGTGAAGCATGCCGTGCACGAGGACTCGCCGCCGTGCCTTGCACCGTGCGCTCGATGGCAACCCCCCGTCACCGTCCGTCTCTGCTCTTTCCAGCCGCGCGGCACCGAAAGGCTCGCCTCGTCGAGCGACGTTGAGCTTGCCGCACGAAGCGCCCAACTGCCGATGACGGAATTTCCAATGCGACGCGATGGACGAGCACTACTCGCAAGCACGTACCGTGCCGGCAGTCAGCCGTCGCCGTCGATCTGATTGCATCAGCAGGCCTTGCCCGTTCCGTCAACAATCTGATGCGCGTTCCAGTCAGACGGCGTCGCCCCCCCGTGGCGCCAGCAGGCATGCGAGCACGGCGTCCTGTCCACCGGAGGGTGCGCAGCACCCATCGCAGCACCGCGTCGGCGCAGACCCCGCCGTCTGTCGAGGCAGATGTCTCTACCGTCGCAGGAGCGCCATCGTGGGGTATGACTCGGAACAGTGGTCGCTCGCCCTCGTGCTCACGCTCGTACCGGGAGCGAGGGGATGATGCTGCTCGTGGGGAAGCAGGGCAGGCCAACGGCGGTCTCCTTGACGCTCCAACCAGAGGCTCGAAAGGCAACGCGGCCCAATTTCCGCGCCCTCGCTCTCGTGCTCGGTGCGTACGCGGTGCCATTGGGCGCCGTCCGAGAGCATGGGGGGTGCCGTGTCGCCAAGTCGCCAATGTCGCCAGAACTGCCAGCACTAACGGCATGTCGAGGACCGGTCCAGCGTTCCGACTCCAGCCACGCCACCAGAACCGCCCGCTCGCCAACAAAAGCCGATGGTGGCGGCGAATCCGAGGTGAAAACAACAACAAACACGGGGCAGCATCCAGCGTGCATCGTACCGTTGGTCGAGCGCGCCGGCGAGCGCGCGTCAAACTTGTAGCCGTCTCTCGCTCGCTACCTTTCTCTCCTCACGCGAGGTTTCCGCCACCGTGGCGAAACGATCGTGGTCGATCGATGCTGCTGGCTTCGGCCCAACAACAAGCTATCAGCACCTCTGGCAAGTGCAGGTAGGTGGGCTCCGTAGACGCAAGCCATCGCTAGTGTCTCACCTTTCTTTTGCGGGAAATGGCTTGCTTCGTCGGCGGCCGGCTTTCTTTTGGTCCCGCTGTTGATGTCGGCTGCCCTGACTACTCGCGCTTCATGTACGCCGGCTGGTGCGGTAGGTTCAATCGCCGTCGCCGACCGGCTCCTCCAGAGTGTGGGCCGGGGTCGCGCTTAGCCTTGCGGTCTGAATCAGGACGGGCCGCTCTGACACAAGAAAAGAAAGCGTGGATACTAATTCGTCGACCTGCCCACATGCGGCGTGGTGACGGACGAGCAGTGTACGTACGTAGGCCAGGTTCGGTACGCGTGCGGTACGCAGTGCTCGGTCGTCGCTGTGCTCCGCGATTGCTGGGCGCAGGGGGCGGGTAAGACTTGGCTTGGCGTCTTGTGCTTGCCACGCACCGGATGCGAGAGTGTGCTGTCGGAACGTCGATGCCACGCCTGGACAATGCAGAGGAGCAGACGGTACGGTGCCTTGCGCGAACGTGCACCAACCCATCGGCGGGGGCGTCGGGTCGTCTTATACCAGAGTCGGCACGACGGCTCTCGCGTCGCCTTCGCCGAGCAGTCTCCCTCTTGTCCGGCGGCCGTAGCGAGCGGGCCGGCTTGGCAGGCACGTCGACGGCGTCGGTAGCGAGCTGCGAGCGAATCCCGGCAGCCATGGCGAGGCGACAGGACTGCCCTTCGCGTACGCCGGCCACGACACGCCGTCGTCGTTGGCGGCACGGCACATGATGCACCGGCGCAGAAGGGTCCCTGGGGGCGCCGCTCTCGAGTGTCGGAACCTCGCTCCAACGGGCGCAGGTGGGCAAGTGCACATCGGGCCTAATCAAAATCCCAGAGGGCCCGCTGCCTGTGTCGCACAGGCAGGAGAGGACCGACGGCGAAGGCGGGACGCCATGGGGGTGCGGACGCGAACGCTCGTGCGCGAGGGTGGCCGGTCCTGGTGCGCTCTCATCTCAGCTCGACCGGCCGGGGCATGGACGCGTACGGAAACCTACGGGTCGTCGGCAAGGGTCTGCCTCTCCGTCATGGCCTCCCAGCGACCAGCAGACGTCGCACGGCGCCACGAAGCTGTCGTGCCCCGAAGGAGGCCTGGGACTCCCCGTCGGCCCCCTTGCTGACCGGCTCGTCTCCTCCCAAGCGGGCACCGCCGACGCAGTTCATCCACCCTCACCCGCTTCCTCCTCAGGCCGAGCAGGATACGCCGCGTCGACGGTTGCTCGTCATGCTCGGCCGAGGTGGGGGTCGGTGTCAGTCAGTCCCTGCCTGCCGGGTCCGGCGAGCCAGCCAGGCGGCGGCGGGTGCGAGGACGGCGTCTGCCTCCCCGCCAGAAGGCTCGGGTGAGCAGAGCGAGCGAGCAGGGGGGGGGCCGACGCTGCCGGGATGCACCTCCGCCCGCCGACGCCATGCTCGGCCGCCCAGGCCCCATGCATGCAGGCCGGCACTTGTGCCACCGCAGCCTGGGGACGGACGGGGCTCTTCTCTCGGGTGACGGACGGGGGATCTCGGCCGATCCCATCGTCCAGCATCGCGACGAGGCAGGAGGCGGCGTCGTGGCAGGCCCGATGTGCCATCATTTCGTTGGCCGAGAGAATCGTCTTCCGCCATCGGTCCATGTCGTGCCACCTACCGGACCCTGGTGACGGTGGAGGACGTGTCACTCGATAACCCGGGGCGCAGGGAGGGAATGGCTGGCTTAGCTCTCGCTCCCTGCAAGGTGCAGAGATGAATGAATGACGGAGCCACGGTGAGGCTTTGGCCTCGGTAATCAGGACGCAAGGGGGATGCCGACGCTTGACGGTGTCGTGTTGGGGGTTGCATTGCCCGCTGGCTCGTAGGGGAGACGAGGCGACGGCACCCTTGCTGCGTTTGGAAGATTATTGACTGCCGTTGGACGACGGGTTGGAGCCTGGGTATGGTATGGAGTGGTATAGAGGAGTGTGGACGCCGAAGACGGGAGCACCACACCACGGTACGCTTGCCCGTTGCTGTCTGTCCATGCAGTAATACTCCGTACTCCGTACTCGGCAAGTTCTTGTACAATCGTGCAGAACAGTTACTCGTACTCGAGTAGGTATCGATACAGAGGAATGGGGTACCGATACCTGCAGGCGACCAACCGCTCGCCGCGATGGCTGTCGATACGGAGGATGCACGTCGCCCTGTATGTAGATGCAGGTACACAGTACTGCATGTGCGTGTATGGGTGTGGTACTCCGTCGGTAGGTACGGAGTACATGTACGAGGGAATGCTTACACCGACAAGTACTCGTGAGGGTACACGTAGTACATGTGCTCCGTTTGTGAATGTGGAAAGCAAAGTTGCCCTTTCTGGACGTGGCCAGGTCCACGTGTGCGCTCCTATTGGAGCGAGGTCAAGTGTGGCGTGCGCTCAGGCACAGACTCGCACCTGCTCCTTGTCGAGGCACAGACTCGCACTTGCTCCTTGTGCTCGCACTCGGTACGCCATTCGGCCAAGGAAGGTATGGCTCGTTTGTCGACGGTTAAACTGCCGTTGGGGCGAGAGAGGTATCACGAGACGAGGGAATCACTTTGCGGAGTATGTACTCCGTCTTCCACGCTCGTACATTGCCCGCTGTGCTCCGTAGTGTAGGAAAGACTCTCACGATTGATGGGTGCCGATAGCCGAAACTGGTCATGGCCGGTGATGGCTCCGTGCGCCTCTCCTTGCCGCCGATGTTGCCCTCGCACATGTGTCATCGAATCTGGGCGCTCCTGGCTCATGGGCCTTCGACGCTCGCCGTGTCGCCATGTGCGTTCTCCGTCGCCGTCGCACGTTGCGCCTGCGGGCTGTGCTTTGCTTGCCGTGTGACGCTTCGGCACCGCAGGACGGCGGCTAGCTGCTCGGAGCGGGCTGGGGCGCATCGTGGCACAGATGGCGCGCTCTCGTGGGTGTGTTGTCTGACGATCGAGCAGCTACCCGAACCCTGAGAAGCGCCGGCCTCCCAGATCGCCGGGTCCGTGGCATGGTCATGCACCGGCTTGTGATGCGCTCGCACGAGCCGTGGCTCCTCGGCTACGTGCTCCGACCAGTCTTGTCGCCTTGCTCGTTCGTTGCATTCTTCTCGGCGGCCAGTATTTCGGTGGCGGTCACGGAGTTATACTCCTCCACGCGTCATTCGACCCGGCTTGTGCGAGCCGCGCTCGTCCGGTTGGCGGATCGGACGCCTCGAAACGGTCGGGCAAGCCAGCAAGATTTTCACGTTCCACGGCCGAGCTTTCCTGTTCCGCGCGCTCCAGAGCGTCAGGGAACGAAGTCGTTACCATGGCAATGTCCCAGTGGCTCCGTTGACCCTGTTGTTGCGGGCCAAGGTTGGTGTGCTCCGCGACCGACGGCTCTCGATGGATACCGATTCGTCGAGGCCGACGGAGAGCAGGTCGCAACCACGACCGAAGGAAAAGCTCCCATGCGGCTCTCCGCACCTGGTTGCACACCGTGTTCGGCATCGTACGCGACCGACGCTCCAGTCGGATGGCTGTTTTGAGACAAACGCCATAGTTCGGTCTCGCGACAGGGATGCGGCTCCGAATGAAACACGCCTGCTCGGCTCAAGCCGAGGTGCGTTGCTCCTCTCGTCAAGGGCTCGCACCGTGCACGACGGCAGGCGGATGGGGTTTCGGACGACATGGTGGGAGCGTGGAGGATGCCGGCTGCCTGCTGCGGCGTCATCGGCTTCGTGGTGCTGGCGGTCAGCGGCAGGCCGCCCCAGGCACGAGCAAAGTCGTGACGCGCTCGATGCGGGATCGGCATGGCCACGTTCTAGAAACGAGCGATTGGATTCCTCAGGGTGTACTCGGCATGAAACGAGACGAACCGAAGGCACATCGCAAGCGAGGTGCGGCTGTCGAATTCCTTGCCATGTCGATCAAGGTACAACTGGATGCCCGTTTCGGACCCGATGTTCTGCCAAGGACAAGCTACGACTCGTCCAGCCAGCTGTGAGATGAAATGACGGCCCAGCACGGAGTGTATGGGTCGAGTGCCCGTCTCGGCACGCAACACCTACTTTGGTGGCCACGCCAAAGGCGGCCAAGCTGGAGCTCGGATCCTTGTGCCGTCGACTGGACGTGAACGAGGAGCAGTGAGGCGGTTTGTACGTAATTGGGGGCCGTACTGCGAGTGCCGGGCATGGGAAAGGTGTCGAGGGTGTCGGATCGACAACGACAATGGTCGACAAGGCGAGGAGACGGCCTCCATCCGCTGACTGCGGCACATTGGCTCGGAACAGCAGCCAGAGAGCTCTGCCGCTCCAGCGGACCATGCGTGACTTTGGCCAGGGGAAAGATTCTTCTTCGCTTCCCCAATGGGTGTCGAGGGCGAGCGAGGAAGAAGCGAGCACGGTGAGAGCCCGCCGTGCACAGCCTCGACCGTTTCGGCAGAACCAAGCAGAAGAGTACAGCTGGCGGGGTACCGGCTCAGCCTCAGGCATGCATGATGGCACTCCTGGGCATCGCCCGTTTTGGGTCACAGATGGTAACATTACGGAGTACTCCGTACTCCATACATGTGGAATAATTTAATCTGATGACGACATCCGAGATGATGACTTGACAAGGGACATGCCCTCGTCCGCCCTGCCCGTACCGCCAGAAGTGCCGGCATTGCCCGTCCTCCCGTCGTTTACGGGCTGGCCTACACAGCACCGGCAGAAGGTTCACAGCGGTCCGAACAGAAGTTTCACGGCAGGCAGGACAAGGAGGACAAGAAGGGCACAGGTGCCCGCAAAGGTAGATCTCCTTCATCTCCTCTCCAGCTTTGTGTTTGTTCTTTCGTCAATGCACGACCCTGCAGTGCCTCGAACCTGTCATTGAAACTGCACCGCGACAGTTGCTGGCTGGTCTGTGCCGAAGTCGTGGTAGGAGCGATAATATTGGCTGCAAAACCATTCCGAATCCATGCTGGTAACTAGCCAGCCAGCAGCCAGTGGCAAGTAGAGAGCCAACCTGTCCATTTATACCGCCGCTACCGGCGTGCAAGAAAAGAGAGGTATCGGCCGTCCTCCATGTCGCGTTGATTGATCATCGATGCCGTCTTACCGCACCCGCGGAAACGCTTCGCTCGCGGTATACGTTGCGTTGGTTGATGTGAAATCTTGCATCCCTGCGGCCCCTTGGGTGAGGAAATGCTTCTCTCGCGAGGTACAATCACTTGGGTGGAGAGAGGCTTCGTTCACGATTCCTATCGTACGGATTAGACATGGTTGAACAACGCTCCCATCTCGGCGGAGTGAGGCTGATCATGATGAGGAGTGGATGAATGGTCCTTTGATAAACTCACCTCGTTCGGAGAGGGGAGCGAGGGCGAATCAAGGGGCGATGAAAAGTAGCAGTAGGTGGATGGTGGCGTGCCTTGACAGTATCATGTACTCGCATGCGCTACGTGAGGGAAACAACGCCAGCTAAGACCTAAGGATATATTAGCAGTGCAGTCGGGCATAGGCTTGGTGACTTCCTATTGCTGCAAGTACCTTGTATTATCAGGCCCAACGGGCTTGCGTCCTGATTCCCAAGGCCAACCCCTCACCCTGGCTCGTTTATTCATTTCTGTGCCTCGCAGGGAGCGAGAGCGAAGCCAGCCATTCCCTCCCTGCGCCTCGGGATATCAAGTGGCACGTCCAGTGATTTGACGAGTGCTCTCGATTCTCGGGGGGGGGGGGGGGGGGGGTGCAGCAAACGGACGATGCTCCAGCGTGCTGGGTTCCGCGCACGACAGGCCTGTTGAATGCCGAATTTGGCATGTCGAGCGACGGCTGTGGACTTTTCAAGGATGCATACTGTACTCCGTACTCTTTTGTCCCATCAGCCTGTTGGGCGCTGCATCTGGTGAACTCCCGATCCTGCAGCAACGCGTTCCCAGACCAAGAGCTCGCACCGGCACCACCGTGGGGGTGGAAACAGAGAGGGGCGTGCATGGATTTCGTGCGGCACAGTCGACCTCTTTCGACGGCACGAGCCACGCACGACCGACGGCACCTGCAGACATCCAAGAAGGATTACCGAGCCTGTACGCGAGCGGCGCGCACCGGCTTCGGCGGCTGTGCGACCAAGAAATGGGCAGCCAGAGGCACGAGGCAGGGCAGAGAAGAGCAGGCCAGGGCAGAGCAAGGCAGAGAAGACCTTGGCAGTGCAGAGCAGAGCAGATTTGGGTAGAGCAGAGCAGAGCTGGCCTGGGCGTAGTTGAGCAGGATAGAGCCGGCCTGGGCAGAGCAAAGCAGGCCTAGGCAGAGCAGAGCAGGCCTGGGGGGGGGCAGGGCAGAGCAGGCCAGTGCATAGCAGGGCAGAGCAGGCGGTGGAGCAGAGCAGAGCACAGCAGGCATGGGCAGAGGAGGCCTGGGCAGGCCAGGACAGGACCAGTCCGGAGCCAGTTGGGCAGGCTGGCCGCGAGAAGACGGTGTACAAGATTACTCCTAGCTCGCTGATGCGACGGGAGTCGTTGGTTGCTGGATTTTTTTGCCTTTCCCGTTGATGCTTACCGCATAACGGACGAAATATGAAGAAGCAATATGGAGGTGTGTAAAGGCACCAGGTAGGTGCTTAGGTGCACTCCGTACGCGCAAGCATGTGCTGTAGTTGGGGGAAATACAGTGTACTTCGATCCAGTTTGTCCTCGTATACTCCGTACTTGTACAAAGGTATGACAGCTTTACGGTGCTTGCATGTAGTTGTACAGAGTACTCCGTACAGAGTGCTACTGTAGGTACGGAATACATGCACTGGTCTTTGTACGGTACTTGGTGGCATGTCAGGCCCTGTATTACCTGCACCGACTCCCGATTTCTTACTCATACAACCATCACTGGTACTCGGTACGTGGTATTCCGTACGCACTTCATGTACGGGCATGGGCTTGCACCTGGTACCATTCCTCCTCTCTCCCGATACTGTGCATCACAAATACAGTGCCTGCATGTGCTGGTAGACAATTTTACAGACAGCCTCACTATTGAACGCAATCACGGCACTTCCGCCAACCAATTTTGCATGTCCCGGCCCGGCAGGCAGGGTGCAAGCTGGAACGTGAAGGCCGCCACCATCGTTTTTTTCCTTCTTCGTCCCAGGGGTACGAGACTCTCAGGAGCCGGGGCAGCGCTCCAAGCGCAACGTGTTCCGGGAGTGCGCCCCTGGTCACCCAGGCTCACCGTTCCCCTCGCTGCGAGAGTGCGAGGGGACAGTGTCGACGTGGACAGTGTCGACGTGGACAAGCCAAGGTGGACAAGCCAAGGTGGACGGCCTAGGTCGTCGTCGGCGGCGCGCTGATCGTCACTCGTCGTCGCTCCTCCGTCACAAGCAAGTCGTGGTAATGGTACCTAGAATGCACCTGAGCTGCCACGGTAGCAGGTACCGACGTCGTCGCGCCCGCCAGAGCAGTCCTCATGCTCCATGCCGAGGGTACTTGCTGATACCTGTGCCCATGCATCCGTGCCAGGATTTGCCGTACATGCATGTACATGCGTGCGTGCGTGGATGACGGGAGGAGCAGGGGCACACGGCCAGCGTCGCACGAAATGCAGCAGCACCGCAGCATCAGCAGCCGCCTTCCGCAGCCGTCATCCCAGCCGTGGCCCGTTTGGGACAAAGTCTTGCCGTTTCTGTACGAGAGCGAGGACCAGGACGCTCAGCCTCGTACCGACAGCCATCGAGTGTCGACCGTCTCGGCGATGCTCATCTCGGCGGCCATCGCTCGCGGCCGTGATGCCGTCACTTGGAGGCGCAAGGATGAGGAGCGTGAGGGAGGGCGAGGGGCGAGCATGAGTGGACCAAAGGAAACCGGAGACGAGGGGCACGAGGGGAGGAAACGGGGAGGGGGGAGGAGAGGGGGGGGGGGTGAACCCAGTTCGGCGAGGAGACGCGAGTTCGGCGACCGGCTCGACGGTGACCGTCATCGCCTGCGCCTTGTGTTCCGCCTCGACGTCTGCGCTTCTCGTCGCTCGTCTCGCAGACTTCTTCGTCCTCCCGTCTCCCGAACAGCGGTTGAAACGGAGCTCGTGCTCGTGCTCGTCTCGTGCTCGTGCTCGTGCTCGTGCTCGTCGCTCCTAGGTGTGCCTGCACAGTGGCGTAGGGTGCCGATATGGGCCGTCGCAGCACAGGCTGGCCGCCATCTGGCCGTCTCGATGGTCGCTCATGGACCGATCGCGGGAGGCTAGCCATCCGGGCCACGTGGGCTCGCTCACGAGCGCAGGAGGCATCGCGGCAGGCGTCGTCGGCGCACCCCCAACCTGCGCAGTATGTAGGCACTCCGTGCCGCTCACTGCATGATGGGCACAAAGGGCTTGCGGCTGGCATGTCGCCGCGGAGCATGTACTTGATGCAGCGAACGGAACCTCTGCGGCACCGTCATGGTTGAGTGCTTCGAGCCAGTCGCCACTCTCGTCTTTGACGGGGGTGAGGGGAGCGTACGACGAGGCTGCCTGCGCATCCCTGCATCCGCCTCCTGCCTCGTCTGCCATCTCTCGTTCCGGTCGATGCAGCATAGGGATTGGCTGGGCCTATGTCCTTGCTCTGCGTGCTCCGTACGTGCTGCCATGTTCATGGTATGCCGCAGCAGGGGAGCATCACGACGGATCACGCATCAGGACAAGCCCGGCCTCGATCCCCGCCGACGGTGAATCGAACAGAAAGGTGCGCGTATCATCGAGCTTGCGTCGACGGTGTGAATGACTCGGTCGTGTACATTGATCCTTTTCGTGCTCTGCATGCGCGTGTACGTGGACGAGCGGTAGAGCAACGGAGCGGTGAATGCTGGCGACCGGGCCGCTCCCTCCGCGTCCCAACCCATACATGTCCCGTGTTCACTCGTCGAGCCATGCCCTGAACGGGAGATCGAGATCCCCTTCTCGCTGATCACGGAGATGGCAACATCCGTACGATTATGATTAATACATGTTTGCTCCCATGAGGGAAAAAAGAAAGAATAATTACAGCAGCCTCGCCGGTTTCGTCATGGCTCACGCGCAATATACAACTATTACATGTATACGTACATGTAGGGAACCCGTACGGAGTTTGGTGTACAAGTACAACGACACGTACTACTCGTATGGTGCCCTGTCGAGTACAAGTACAAATCGTTACGCACGAGCCTCGCCGAGGCGCCGCAAGAAATGGAGAGCGGCGTTGAGCAATGGCTGATCAGCGGCAGCCCTTTCCCTTTCAGCGTGGCCATGCTTCGCCCAGCCTGCCTGCCTGCCTGTCTGCCTGCCTGCCTATCTCGTCTACACCCTGGCCGCTTCACTCGTCGTTCCTGCCCTCTGTTGGCTTTCGGAGTGGCGGACTGCCCTTTCCCTGCCGCCGTGACTTGTCCTCCTCTCCTTCCCTCTCCTGGCCTATCCATCCTTCCCCTGCCGCCACCTTGCCTCCCTGCCTTCACTGCCCACCTGACGGCTTGACGGTTGGGGGCCTGAGGACGCTCGCCAACCCTCACGACGACGAGCCGTCGACCAGGCCGCACCGCCTCGCCGCTTCGATCCTCCATTCGCCCTCCGCTTCGTCAGCTCCAGCTCAGCCGGTGATCCGTCGGCGGCCAGCTGCGCCGCCACTTTTGCCTAGGCCATCGCTGTCTGTCGGCTTCGTCACGCTTCGGCCAGACTTTTCCTCGCTCCCTGCCGCCTGGAGGCTCCCGACTCGGCCCTCGACACGAACCCCCTTGGGCCTTGGAGTCGAGCCTTCACCGCCTCAATGTGCTGCTGCTACCTATTCTGTCCTTCCTGACGATATGGAGCCTGCCGTTGCCTTGGACATAAACAATTCGTCCTCAAAACGCGCCATCCCCCCTTGCCCATGTCGTTGCCTTCTTTCCTCTCCTCTTGCCTCTGTCTGCTCTGCTAATCCATGTTTTGAGGGCAGACTTGGATGACGCTATGAACATGCATCCGTGCCAACGCACGACTCACCGGAGTAAACGCCGACCCGGGATTCGATCCTGGTTCTGCTGACATCACCCGGCTCCGTGCTGCTGTGCTGCTGGCTTGATGACGAGGGCCGATTTTTCAAAGTTGGCCTTCCCCTCCGTCTTTCGCGGGCTTGTGTCCATGTTGTACCCGGTTTTCAATCACTGCCGTACGAGGCCGGCTTCATTCGTCGAGCGTGCACGTGTGCATTAGCTCCGTTCATGTTCGCACGCCCTGACGTCCATCGACTGCCATCTTCCATCCTGGTGATCTGACTCTCAAGTAGACGGTCTCCTCGAGATGTCAAAAGCAAGAAAATGCGCTTACAGCTTCGAGCCAAGGGCTGGGGCGTGTTTGTAAACCAAACACACTACTTGTCTGGCCGTGTCTTGCCTGCTTGGACCCATGGAGGTTGAATGAAGAATCACTCAACGCTCGTAAGAAGTCCTCAAGGGACAACGGAGCAACCTGTCCTTGAAGGGAGCCGTGAGTTGGCCTCGAATGTTGTCCCTGAAAACATGCAGACGACTTTGCTCATGGCCTTGATAGCGTACAATAATTTGTTTGTCCCGCCAACAGAGCGTCTCGCACTCGTCGCAACATTCAAGTCCAAATCACGTCAGCATGTGCCTATCCAAAGTAGCGTATGGAATACTTCGCGAACAATCGCACAGTCAAGCAGGCTTTATCGACACGTGCTCTCCCATAGCGTGACTCGTTTCAACGCTTTCCTTGTCAAGGAAGAAATCGCCACGGAGTTGGTTGCACATCCGCGTCATGATCTGGGGTGCACGGTCCGAGAAGCACAAGGCCACATGTCCAAGTACGAAAGGATTGGATCCGCGACGTTCCCTACGCGTCCTTTCATAACCAACCTTGCATGCTGGGGGGTTCATCGAAACGACCGTCTAGAAACGAGACGAGGATATCCACGGAATGAAGACCAGTTTGAGATGCCAGGGTCATTGCCTATGCACGGATTCGGGGGCGAGCCGCAAGCAAACTGGACCCTTCTCGACGTGACGTGATGGCCATCGGCAACGTGACGGTGAGCGGTAGCCATGGCAAGCTGTCTTGCTCCCCCGTCCAGACACGAGAAACCAAGGCTTGAAATCACTGGGAATCTGACTCGGCCAAGGAGTATGGCACACGCTCCGGTATTCTTCACTCTTGGCATCACTCGCTACAAAAATTGGAACAAGTTCTCGGCAGAGCTCCCTATGCGGTGCAAGAAGCCCAAGGAATAGCTCATGCGGAACGCCAAGCGCCCTGGCAACCAACTTTGCAGGAACTGACGATATAGGACTTGCCGCCCTCGAAGAAGCTGCAGCAGCAGGCCAGAAGAGTCCACCCAGCCACCGCATTATAGTCTGGTAGGGGTCAAGTGATGCTTCTGCATGCCAGGCCGTGCAAAATCTTCGTTGGGGGCGTTGCGGACCTTGGTCAGTCATCCTATCCATGCTGTATATGCCTCGGATGCAGTGTAACATTATGGACAGGAGACGTAGGGTGGCGAGTTGAGAAAAGGAGGCTCCCGAATACGCCGACCATGGTTCATCGTGGCCTATTGTCTCACGATGGACAGATGGAGCTCTGAATGCCGGAAATGGCTTGCATGTTTCTCCTCAGAGCATTCCGCCACAGGTGTGTGTGTAAACGGTTTGTGTGCATATGACATGTGTGTGTGTGTGTGTGCCACTTCAAACGAGCTCTGATGGGAAGCAAGAGTTGCCACGGCGTGTGATGTATACGAGCTTCTCCTCTTCTCGGTCAGCAGAGCCGACGTGCTCGTGTTGTGGACGCAACCCTGACGGACCCCATGACCGCTCTCTCCTCTCGTAGCGTGGCATCTCCAAGTGACGAATCACTCGCATGGAAGCATCCGACTCCGAAAATATTCGCCCTCGACCTTTCCGGCTGTGTGATGGCGAAGCCGGTGGCGGCCGACGGTAACCTGACAGCCGCCTCGGAGAGGGAGGGGGTGGATGGATGGACGAGAAGATGGTGGGCAGAGGACCCATGACGGCGGCTGGGGGCGGTCGTCGACGCCGCAGATCGATCAGTCCATGGTACGCAATGGAGAAGAAAGGCCTTATCGCCGATGGGAGTCGTGTCTCTCGGCAACTGGGCCGGGATCGAAGGTTAGGCCCTCCAACGTCGTGCTTTCTCACCAATCCACGCAGGGCCGGCGATACGCTCGACGAGGGACCGAGCAGACGAGTGGTGAGACCAGGCAGCGACGTACGGTGAGGCGTCCTCCAAGAGGCACCGCAGCCGTGACATGTCGACGGCCTTGACGGGATCCCGTGGGGGAGGCGAGACAGAGGCGGGCATCCATGCACCGTCGAACCCCTGAGCATGGAGAATCCGTGACTTCCATCTAAGACAAGAAAGAATCCTGCTAGCCTTTCTGATACGTAGCCTCGGAGCAGCTACGAGGACACCAACTTGCTCGCCTCTACGCTTTTCAGCCAGAGAGGACCGTCTACCAATGGGAACGGATCGCAGCAAGAGAGCAGCGGCACTCTGTCGCCAAGGAGGCGCGAATTCGCGCTTTCAGGGGTACGATACCCTGCTGCCTGACTGCCGTCGGTCCAGCTATCTGGCGGTGGCTGGCTGGCAACTCCCACCTTGCATACCGGACCCCAACGACTTGATCAGAGCAGGAAGGAAAGCTGCTGGTTTGCGGTCAAGGCTTTGCCCATTTTCATGGCGAATGTCCTCCTCGCCGGTGGGTGAGACATGAAGCCCCGTTTTGCCTGTCTGTCAACCGGCACTCCCCCTTGCGCCACGAACCCCGTCCACGTTGGGTGCTGGAATGTCATGTCTCAGACACCCAGTCGCAACCATGTAACGAGAGACGAGCGAGCGAACTTCCCCAGACAGGATGGGCCAACGACGTCCCCAGCGGTTCGGCTCGACAGCACTCGACATCTTGTGCTGCAGACGCGAGGGAGAAACGGGGGTCTCTAGGATGGAGAGTGTCTTTTGCGCGGGGAACCTCTGCCGATGCGTGAATTCGCACTTCGTTTGGCATGACCGGCAAACTTCTTCGGCCATGGCAAAATCTAGGCGGATGCACCGTACAGAGTCGAGGTGCTCGCGGCTCTAGGCGGAGCGTGGACCGCGCACGGCACGTCTGTCGTGTTACTGCAACGGTCTTGCAGAAAAAGCAACCTATTGTGGTCGATTGTACTCTGACCGCTAAGCATAGGAACGAAAATGGCGAAATAAAGGAGAAATACTTGTACATTGGCTCAACGACGGCGAAATGTCGTGCTGAATTTGAAGTGAAGGATGGCGTGATCCTGTGGCTATTACGGTATATCCTGTAAACCGAAGGGGTTATTTCCGCCATAAAAAAATCAACATTGTCAACCGAACGAGGCCGGCTTTCTCGTTGAAGGAGCCTCATGTTGTTGAGGTAGCGCGCCCTAGCTCTAACTCGCCACCGTTGTCGATGTTACCAGGTAGTACGTGGTGTTCATTCACAATTTCATGGACTTGGTTTTATGGAGGAGAGACAAACGAGATAAATGGACAGCTCGGCAAATAGTCAGAATACGACGTTAATCCCAGTCGGCGGTAAATGAGGTACCTATAGCACGATCAAAAAATACGATCTGCAATCGACACATCCCAAGTTATGGTGTAGCCGGAGCGACGTATCCCTTTAATGGTTCATGCCCCCATCACTCGCTGGTGTCCAACACCAGGTGAATGAACTCTATTGGAATCTCAATGGATTCGGTGCGATAGATGGGCGAAGAATATTGTCCCTCGCAGGGGATTGTCCAGTTGACTCTTGTTCGGGAAATTCTAGCGCAGGAGGATTCACATTTCAGATCATGTCATGCCACGCCATCAAGTATTAACCCTAACCTCCCATTGACATAGTTGCAGCCTACAACACCTCGTTATGCGTTCAAGTCATAAAGGCACGTAGTATAGTAACTGTAAGGTTGTATCTATTGGATAATGAGATGTAAATCCCCCATGGACTTGCACAACAGGCCGGAGGCAGCCCTTGACCGAACAACTTGCAGCTCGAATGGTGCCTTGGATGGATTACGCATTCGGTCGCGGGCCTTGATTATCGACTGCGCAATTTTGGTATTTTTGGTACGAGAATAGGACGGAGTATTACGTGCTTGCTTTCTCATCTTGTGGACGATTCGCAGTACGTTGCTCTGAACGCAGTACGTTGCTCTGAAGTACGAATTAGCATACGGTCGGTTGTCACCAGAGCGATTCCCACGCTCCTCGCTTCCGACAATGTCATCCAGCTCCCACGTCAAGTCACATTTACATTATTGGCCGACTTGGATGTTACGGCTGGCTAGACATGAATTCTACATGGGTATATATCAATGCATGTGGGATATCTAGTTAAAAACGAAGTCATGGCCATATGTGATGGATGGCTAAACATGAATACCCAATGTGCCAAGGCGTCCAACGTTGACCCCGAACTGTTGAAAAAGTACGAAATTCGATTAGACATTCTGCATTGCGCATAATACAGGACAATGGCAACAGTTGCGGAGGGAGTGAGGTGCAAGGTTCATTTCGCCATCGAATTCCTTTTGTTCTTGAGCCAGGGGTGAAAATAAGCTTGCAGGCAGGTCAGTCGATCGCTGGGAAGCCATGCGATGAAGCACTCCAGAAAGCTGGTCAAGTTTTCCTTGTCCACTCCTACCATGTCGCTGACGAGCGATTCAATATCTCTCTTGGGCGGCAGAGGGACAGGGCCCTTCCATTCACCTGCAAGAATTAAGCTGTGTTAGCGACGGTGAAAAGGACGGCGCGAGTATAGATAGACCGATGTGGAGAGAATCTGGCCATGGACAGGCACCCACCATCTTCTTGCCAGTATTTGCCTGCCTCTTCACTGCTTTGCAGCAGTTCCTGGGGCGGTGGACCGATGAGTGCTGTGATGGCTGCAAGGTGGTGTGCATCGTTCAGCTCCTGGGACTCATGGTCGTACACCTTGAATAGGCTCTCGCCGCGGAGAAGATCCCAGACCTAGACCCAGTGAAAGGCGGTCCATTAGAGAATGCAACCGGGGTGGGAGGCATGGTGGGCGGGCCATACCAGCAGACCGGCACCCCAGGCATCTACGCTGTATCTCCAGGGCATGTTGAGGATGACCTCGGGTGCCCGGTAAGGGAGCGGCATTGCGTTCCCGCGCTGCTCGCTGCCCACTCGAGCCTGGCCCAAATCACAGAGGATGAGGGGACCTTTGCCGGACATCTGTATTGAGAGACCTAAATGACGGTATCACCCACCACTTTGCGGGGCGACGGCTTCTGGATTTCGAGTTCTTCCATTTTGGAATATATTGACTCGTCGACGATGCCAATGAGCAAATTGTCGGGGTGAACATCTACCAGCGCACCCATCAGCGGCGCTCGCTCGGATAGACATGACGGCTCTATGCGCACCTGTATGGGTGATGCCCGCTTCGTGGAGAAAATCCAAGGCAAGGACGACTTGGGCCAGAGCACCGATGACGAGCAGCTCTTGGAAGACGCCGTTTCTCTGAAGCTCCTGCAAGCTTTTGAGACTCATACCCAGAGGTGCCATGACGAAAACTTCGTGATTGCCATTTGGTCCCTTGATCTGGAAGGACTCGTGAAATTCTCGAACATGTTTCCTGCCAGGGTGATCCTCGGTGTGCTTGGCTAGATGATCATAGACGACGGATTCGTGACTGTACTGCAGCGTGTTGATGTGAACCTTCATAACCCAGTATTTCTGATCACTGATGGCGAGAGAATACGAGTCAGAAACATGGCTCGTCGGAGTCAACGGGGAGCATGCCAAAGTCACCTGAGATTACGCGAGAGCCAGACGGTCGAGGTAGTGCCGTAACCGAGCTTCGCCACGATCTGGTAGTGGCCGCCGATGACATCGCCAATCTTCACGGGATAGTATTCATCGCTCTTGAAGAAAGGAAGCCGTTCTTCCTCAATCTTCGCCGATGCATCGATCTACTCGAATCCGGTCGTTGGAAAATCCCGTGGCGGAGTTGAACGCGAGCCGGTAGAGAATGGCCGCGGGAATGTTGAGACGGACCGCGTCACCGCATTAGAGAAACGAAAGGCCAATCGTGACGGCAACGTTGGAATCGAATGTATCAGCCGTCTTGCTCCCATCTCTGTGGCGATGAACTGTTGACAAGGCGAAAGGGGTGCCATCTATTTTGCTTGTTCAGGGTAGCGGTCAGATGGACGGAAGTTGATAATCCGGAGCCGTGCAACGTGGCATGGCCTTTGGATGCCTTCAGCAGCCAGCATGCCTTTTTCATCTTTCGCCAACATCCAACAACTCCCGAACTTTGGCACCTGCTGTACTAATGCATCATGTGTCGGCAGCTGTGGAAGCGAAGGGAGCTTGCGTCTTGCCCCCATCCTGCTACGGGCAAATGCTTGCATTTTCGAGAATAAACGCCAACGAATTTCCGACTCGATTATTCAGGGATGCTCATTCCAGAGACCAACACGTCATTGGTACCATCCCGAGACACTGCATACGTATTCGTATTATTACGTTCGTACAAGATGCAAGCTGCTCCGTATTCTGTTGACATATGGCCTGTTCGGTTGGTACGGATTGTTGCTGTACGCAAGTTGTCATGATCGCTTCCGTGTCGCGATGTTCGCCGTCGGCCCGTAACGCACAATGCACTCTCGCTTGCCGTCGCATGGCAATTATCACATGCTTCGTGAACAGTGGAATCACGCAAGGGAAAACACAAAGGAATACATCTCGAAACATGCGAGACGGCACCAAGAAGCAACGCGACGACGCCGCAGCTGTCATCCATCGGGCGGCTCTTCATGCTAGTTGTCTTGTATATAGAACATCCAGGCCAGCGGTAAGCCAAGAGAGAAAAGGAACATCGCAAACTCCGTATTTCCATGCATCTTGCCATTCTTCAGCCTGTACTCCGTGGTCCGCAATCCCTTCACGCCGACCCATCGGCGTGGTACGTCGGCAGGTGCGTCAAAACATCAAAGCTGCCCGTGCCAAGCTTGCCGAGCCGGCCCATGACGAGACGGCCGCTCGGCGTCGCGAGGTCGTCCCAGCCACCGTCGAGGACGGCGTCCTTGAGGAAGGCGAGCGTCGTCTCGAAGCTCATCTTGGTAAAGGGGCTGGCGTTGCCCTGCAGGCCCATGCGGTTAAAGGCCGTGAAGCCGCCGTTCCTCGTCATGTAGTCGGCGATGAGGTTCAGGTGTCGGTTGTCGACCTTGATGCCGTGCGACCCGAAAACGTCGCCGAGCTCTCGGACGATGTTGCTTCGGCACGCCTCGACGCCGTACATGGACAGGACGGCGGCCACGTCGTTCGTCTGGATGCGGTCCGGGTCGATGTGGTCGTTGAACCGCTGGACCGCCTGGATGTTGGCACCGGTCGCGTGGATCACGAGCTCCTTCTTCCCCGTCCGCTCCTGCACGACGCGGCAGGCGCCGATGCCGCGAATCTCCCGGACCATCGTCTTCTTGACGGCCGCCTGGACGACGTTGAGCATGAGCAGCTTCGGCACCGCCTGGTCGTACTCGAGCGTCAGCTGGCACCCGTCGCCGCTGCTTTCGCTGCACTCAAACGCCGTGACTTCGTCAAAGGCATCCATGACGCGCCGAGCACGGGCATTGGCCGACGACGCCTTCTCCCCTTCCGAGGCCTCGTCGTCCGTGTCGACGTCCATCGCCTCGTTCTTCTCCGCCGCATCGTCGGCGCCCTCCGCCTCCGTCTCGTCGGCCACGTCGGCGTCGTCCATCTCGCGCTGGATCTCGTTGTCCGCCTCGTCGTTCGGTCCGTACGACACGGCCTCGTGCCGGTTGGCTCGTTGCTTGGCGCTCGTGTGGTCTTCGTCGCCCGAGTCGTCGTCCTCGGCACCCGCCTCGGCCGTCGCCGCCGCGGGAGCAACCATCTCGACGACGCCAACCTTGGCCCCAATGTCCGGGGAGGCGGCCGTCGCCTGCAGCGCTCGCTTCTTGAGCTCGGCCTTGGACAGCGTGACGATGTGCCGCACCAACTTCCTCTCCACGGCATCCAGCACCTCGCCGACGCTGGCGTGGTACATTTCCAGGTATTCCTTGGCAGGGAAAAACTTGAGCTTGATGACGTAGATCTTGGCCATGCCGAAGATCTTGCCGCGGCCGACCTTTTCCTCGACGACGACGCTTTCCAGGATGAACGACATTGGCAGCGCGCTGATCGACTTGGCAAACGTCTCCACCTCCTCGGCCGCGAGGCTGGCGTGCGGGTAGAGGGACATGGCCGGCGTCGCAATGTCCTTCGAGGCCGTCATGAGAATCTCTCGCAGCCGAGGGATACCCGCCGTCACGTTCTTGGCCGCGTGCCCCGCCAAGTGGAACGTGTTGAGCGTCATCTGCGTCGACGGCTCGCCCACGGACTGGCCGGCGACGACGCCGACGGCCTCGCCGGGCTCTATCAGCGATTGCAGATACTTCATGGCGAAGAGAAGCTCGGCGTTCTTTCGGTTCAGCGCTTGGTGCGCGCCGGCCGGCTCCTTGTCACCCTTCTCCCGAATCATGCCGTCCGAGTTCTCCTTCAGGTAGGTCGACATGGCCGTGAAGAAGGATTCGGACAGGACGAAGGCGTTCGTCGTCGGGTTGAAGGCGCTCGTCAGCGGATCCCTCGCCTTCGGATCGCCGGGCTGGGCGTGCTTCACGGCGCTCTTCATGTACTTGGTAAACGCCGCTCGGTTGCTCGTCGCGCCCAGACGCTGAACCACCTCGGAGTCGTATCGGAGCTGGGCCGCCTCGGACACGAGGTTTCGCAGGATGAAGCCAAAGTCCTTGAGGTACGATTGCTTAGTGACGTCCAAGCCGTCTTCGCCATACAAAAACTGGATGATGGAGCCGTCGGCATCGCGAACGGTGGTGTCGTAAGCCACCGAGACGCCCTCGAGGCCTTTGATGACGCATCGCTGAAGGTAGCCGGACCGCGACGTCTTCACGGCCGTGTCGATGAGACCTTCTCGTCCGGCCATGTGGTGGAAGTAGTACTCCTGCGGACGTATGCCCGTCAGGAATCGGCTGCCGATGTATCCGTTGGCCGTGATGTTGGTCTCGAACGGCTGAAAGCAGGGGAGCGTCTTGCCGCTGACCATGATGGGCACTCGCCTGCTCTCGAGCACCTGCTGACCCAGGTTGCAGGAGATGAGGGACGCGTTGACCTTGGAACCCTTGGCACCCGACGTCGTCATGGCCTGCATCTGGTTTCGCGGGAACGGCTTCTCGAGGCCGTTGGGGATGCAGGCCCGTTGGATGGCGTCGGTGATGTCCTTGGTCCCCTGGTTCATGAGAAGGTCCAGGCCTTCCTGCTTCTTGTCGTCGCGGAGAACCTCCTCCAGACGTTCGAGGAGGACGGGATCTCGAGCGTCGGGCACGTCCTTGAGGGAGACGTAGCTCGAGGCGATCTCGCGGCCGACGGTCCTGACAACCTGCAGCTCTCGCTGCCGGGACGTCTCGCCCTCGGCGGTGAGACGCAAGTCGTCCATGCCGCAGGAGAAGGCGCGCATGCCGAGATAGCGGGTCAGAAGCCGGCCCATGGCGGTGAGCAGCTTGCCGGCGGCCGACGGCCCGTGGACTTCGTGGATGGCATGGATCAAGCCGCCGGCGCTCTGGCCGATCTGGGACTTGTCGAGGATGCCGGTGACGAACTCGCCGTCCTGGATCAGCACCGTTCCCTCTTCGGATTTCTTGGAGCCCCACTGCTCGGCCTTGATCTGAGATTCTCCGTGCAGCGTCAGCGGGCCGCAGTTGGGCGGTTGCGTGTTTTTGAGTATCGTCGTGACGACCTGTTTTCCTGTCCACCTCGGCACCGGCTTGAGAATGGCGGGCGGGACGAGCTGGATCCTGTCGCCGTACACGTGGCCGCTTTCCGGTCGGATGGCGCTGTAGACGAGGGCGTGATAGTCGCCGCGGCTGAAGAAGCAATCCCGACTGCACAGGGCGATGGAGACGGAGATGTGATCCTGGATCAGACCTCGTAGCGGCTTGCCCTGCGTGCCCGACAAGTACTGATGGTCCGTGTCCGCAATCTGGAGGGCTTCCGCGCGGGCAACCTCGTTTTGGGGAAAGTGCATGTTCATCTCGTCTCCGTCAAAGTCGGCATTGTAGGTGTTGCAGTTGGCGTAGTGCATGCGGATCGTCTTCTCGCCCGGCAGGACGCGAACTCGATGTCCCATCATGGACGGCTTGTGCAGTGTCGGCTGACGGTTCATCAACACGACGTCGCCGTTGGTCATGTGCCGATATACTTTCTTGTTCCGTATCTTGGGCGCGTTGGCGTCCGTCGGGGCGAGCAGCTGATTCGCGAGGGAGATGCGCTCGTCGACCGACTTGTTCCTCAGCATCTGCACCTGGCCGTTCTCGTTCTCGATGGCGACGGCGCCCGGCCACTTGTAGGCACCGTTGATGACGGCGTGCTGCATGTCTCGGAAGTTGTGACTGGTGACGGGTTCGGGGAACGTGAGCTTCTGGGCGAAGACGGGGGGGACGCCAATCTCGTTCGTCTCGATGTTCGGATCGGGCGAGATGACGCTTCTGGCGGCGTAGTTGACACGCTTGCCCATCAAGTTCTTTCGGAACAGGCCCTCCTTCTTCTCCAGCTTCTGCTTGATGCCCTCTTCGTTGCGCTTAGCAGCCGCACCCTGGACGGGATTCTTATTCGCATCAATCAGCGCATTGACGCTCTCTTGAAGCTCGGTCCAAGCCTGATGCAGCTGGGTAATGTCGGCACGCTCGTTGCTTCTCAGGACGGTATGCACGTGGGCAATCTTGGTGCAGCCTCGCAGGATCATCTTGTAGAGCGAATTCTGCTCCGCCTCGGTCACCTGCGCATCTCCGAGGCGGGCTTCCGGTCGGTAGCGGCTGGGCGGGACGAGAATGGTGGTGATGAAGAACATGTCCGGCGTGACGTCCGGAGAGCCTCTGGTACGCGGTTTCGAGTCGTACAGGAGGGCGACAACATCCTGCTCCTTCTTAAACAGCTCGATCAATCGAGCGCGCACCTCCATCGGGCTGATGTATCTCTGGGCCGCGGCAACGTCGACGGGCCGTTCTTCCTCTTCGTCCGTCGTCGGCTGGACGACTGCTTCGGATTCGGAGGATTCGGTGTCGAGTTTTGACTTTGATTTCTCGTCAAACTGGCGCGTCATGGCATCCTTCCGCACCAGATGCCTCTGGGCCATGGCCGTCAGCTCCTTGGCCGAGAGCGACTTTTCGAAAATCTTGACGTAGCGATCTTTTCGGTACGCCGGCGAGATTCCCGAGCAGGTCGCGCAGTGCCTTCTCTTGGTGATTTCGGCGAGAAAGGCCTTGATGATGTCTCGCCGCGCTTGGGCCATGCCCTCGTGCTTCCGCCTCCCGGCCTCACTCCGTCGGATTTTGACGGTCCGAAGGCAGTGCAGGACGTACTTGTCCCTTTTTCTGATGGCGCTGTCGATCGAGCTGTTTTCTTCGTCCGCCTCGCTCTCGTCGGAGCCGAGGTTCTCCCCCAAACCATCGCAGTCCTTGTCGCCAACGGCATCGACGATGTACGCTTCGCGGATGAGGCCGTGCTGGAGCAGACGGAGCTGGCACATGAACTTGTGGAGGTCCTTGGCGGGTAGTCGAAAACCCCTGCAGTAGACGCAGGTCGCTCGGAGCAAGTGGTACGCCTGGTCCATGAAGATGGGGTGGTAGACTGGTGCGGGGAGTTGGATGTGACCTGGGTGTCCCGGGCAGCTCGCTTGGTTCAGGTTGCAGGTGGCGCACCTGGGGAGCATGGTCAGCAGAGGCCTCGGGAAAGCACGAGGTTCCAGGCACATGGATCTCACGGTTGGTCGCCCCATGATCCGAGGGCAGGGTCGTAGAGACCGCCGTGGACGGGGTTGAGAAGGCTGTCGAAGGTGTTGTCATTCTCGATGCGCTTGACGGAGATGGCTTGTATCTCGTCCGGGGACAGGAATGTGAACTCGACGGCATCGACCTCGGAGGATATGGGCTGGGCGATATTCATCTTGGTCGGCAATCGGCCAAAGGTCTGACCGTAGACGCCCCAGGTGTAGCAAGAGTTGGCGGTTGAATTCCAGTCAGAGGTGAAATCGCTTCTCTGCACTCCATCACCACTTTTTTTTTGGGCGGTGTCTAGCGGCAGAATTCAGCTATGAATCGACTCCGCAGCACTCCACTTCAGGCGAATGGTGTAATTGAGGAAGCAATTCCCCGCACAGTGCGAGCCGAAGGGCTTCCTTGGCCATTGCAGCTGATGAATTTTGGAAATATTACGATATTCTGAGAAGTCAAACATACCCCTAAAATACATGCAAGTAGACAATTTGCTCATTAAGCTGGTTGGTCTCCTCATTTTTATGATATATACTACCCATTCGATTTCCGTTGCTCTTTTATGAGAACATGGGATTCGTACGTTACAGTGCGATTTTCCAGTTCCTTGCTGTCCAATTCACCCATCTTCACACCAAGATTGGGGATGCAACGACACTGTGCATCCTGGACAGGCCGTCATCCGGATACTCCAGCTTTCCCACCATCAATTTACAGTCAGAGTCCTACCTGGAGGTCAGGATGTCTACAGACGACTCTGGCGCAGCAGGAGAAACCGCCGACGTGACGTAACCATTCGAGCATCGTCGGCACTTGCCTGGTGTGTCCATACTCGAGGCTTCTCCTATCCACCTCCCACTACCCACGACGCAATTAGGATGGATTCAGTTTCGATTCTGCTTCATGCTTGCATTATAGCACCATTTTTTTCGAACATGCTCCATGCTGTATAATTTCCGGGACCCGATGTCATCTCGAGAAGTGATGTCTCGGAAATGTCGGCCATGACAATCTCCTGGGTGAAGTACAGGGTATGGTGGGAGGTGTCAGTAGTGGACATCCTATTGGTATTCGACACCAGACGAAGCGGCCAAGAAGAGTCCTTGACAGCTTTCAATCTTTCTCGGTACGGAGAGCGAATGATGCAATGTCAAGCTGAACTTTGGTTCCATGGGAAGAACGCAGCCTTCTGTCATGTTCTCTCCACATGATGGTCCACTGCTGCCAACATGCCCCCATCTGTCGGAGCGGTTGAACAATTGAATGCAGCAGCAACATCACCAACAGGAGGACCCAGGGCAATCAACCAAGCACGGTAGCAAAACAAGAAGTACACGTACTTGCCTCGGATTCTTTTACCTTTACTTCGAACGTCTGCTGACTACTCGACGAACGTAGCGAGTATAGGTCGCAAAGGACTCTCCATACCGATAACGCTCATCCTTTCCTCACGCCAGCTGTATATTGACAACAAGTTTCTTTCAACGAGAAAGAGGAATGTCAGGGAAACAATATAAATTTTCGAGCCCGTTGCTGAACCCAGAACCGGGCACGAACTCGTCTTCACTGTTTGTCGTGGACCTCAAGGGTGCATCGGGCCTGGCTGGCCAAGAATCAAACGGGCTTGACGGCGACTGTTGCGTTGATCATGGACATGGGAAGACTGGACAACGAGGACACAGACCACTTGTGCGAGGAGTGCTCCAGCCAGACCGGCTCTGACCATAGAATATTGTTTTCGGCACTGGTCGTCTCCAGTTCTGCCGAGGAGGGCCAACAACTCTGGATAGGACGATATGTAGGAGAGGCCGTGGCTCGTCTTCACTGCCTCGTCTGACGTTATTAAGCAGCTGGCAAGAAGGAAGCAAGAAGACGAGAAAGAATCAGAAGGCCAAGGGCCAAGCGTGACGGGAGCGGCCAGTGACGGATAAAGCCGGGACCCAACTGGCAGAGCCTTGGTCTCGCCCGGACCGATGGCTCCGATGGCTCCGATGTCGCGGCGCCAACCTGATGATTTCGCCCAATGACGATGTGCATATAAGTTTGTTATTTTCTATTGGACGTACGTGTGACGTATGTGTGAGCGACTTTTTGCACCGCCCCCGCATTCGTTCTTCGTGCCGTTTATAAGCCAGCCTTGTCTGCCTCACCTCTCCCTCTGCCGGTTCACCATCCAAGCATCCACACCGTCCACCATCAACGTCGCCCCAGCGTCCCATAACGTCACCCAGCGTCAAACTTTTCTACGGCAGCCATCCGTTGTTCGTACAACTCGAGTCTGTGCAGATCCCCAGGAAGGCAACGGCGGCAAAGGACAGGCGGCGCTGACGATGCATAGCATTCCAACAACAGGCTCTCGGTAGGCCAACGTGGGGAATCATGGCGTCGTTTCGTGGTAGTCTATCCATCATGATCATCCATCTTCATCTTCAGGTACTGTCTGATGCATGAGCCGGTGCCCACCTTCCGTCTCCGCGTCGTCTCGGTCCGCCCGTGGGTGGTGCCGACGACGCAGGTGCGGAAGGTGCGGCTGAGAATACACGGCCGAAACTTGATCTGGATAATACCAGCGAAAGGATCATGCTTCCCCTTCCCCTCGTCACGGCCGAATTGCGAGAATCCTAACATGCCTAGATACATCCACGATGAGCCCACCCGCCGCCGTCTCCCCTCGCAAGGTCGCCGAGATGGTGCCCCCGCCGGCCAAGTTGGCCGTCCCTACGGGCGACAGCAAGACGCGCCCGCACACGGCAACCATCGACGAGATGCTCGGCCAGTGGGATGACTTCCGGTTCGCGCCCATCCGCGAGAGCGAGGTGTCGCGGGCCATGACGCGTCGCTACTTTGAGGATCTCGACAACTACGCCGAGTCGGACATGGTCATCATCGGGGCCGGATCCTGCGGGCTCAGCGCCGCGTACGTGCTCGGCAAGACGAGGCCCGACCTGCGCATCGCCATCATCGAGGCCTCGGTCTCGCCCGGTGGCGGCGCCTGGCTCGGCGGCCAGCTGTTCTCGGCCATGGTGATGCGGAAGCCGGCCGACGCCTTCCTGCGCGAGGTCGGCGTCCCGTACGAGGACGAGGGCAACTTTGTCGTGGTCAAGCACGCGGCCCTGTTCACGTCGACGCTGCTGGCCAAGGTGCTCGCCATGCCCAACATGAAGCTCTTCAACGCCACGTGCGTCGAGGACCTCATCACGCGCCCCGCCGACGGCGGCGTCCGCATCGCCGGTGTCGTCACCAACTGGACGCTCGTCTCGATGCACCACGACGACCAGTCCTGCATGGACCCCAACACCATCAACGCGCCCCTCGTCATCTCCACGACGGGCCACGACGGGCCGATGGGTGCCTTTTCGGTCAAGCGCCTCGCGAGCATGAAGCGCATCGAGTCCCTCGGCGGCATGCGCGGCCTCGACATGAGCACGGCCGAGGACGCCATCGTCAAGGGCACGCGTGAGATTGTGCCCGGACTCATCGTCGGTGGCATGGAGCTGTCCGAGGTGGACGGTGCCAACCGCATGGGTCCGTCTTTTCTCTCTCCCGAGCGGCACGGAATGGACGCTGGCTGACGAGCAGCAGGACCAACTTTTGGTGCCATGGCACTCAGCGGTCTCAAGGCAGCCGAAGAGGCGCTCAAGGTCTACGACGTGCGGCGCAAGCAGAACGACGCTTGAGAAGAAATGGTGCGCATGCGCAAGAAAGTTGGCACTGGACGGAAGAGAACGGAAGCAGTCATTCTTTTTAGGGGGTTCTCGAAGCCAGCGTAGCTGCCACGAATTGAACTCGCCTGCCGCTACGAATCGCATGTCAGGAACCGCATCCCACCCCTTGGCACGACCGTCGTCGACGAAACGAGGCATTTCTCCCATGCCAAGATTGCCCATGCGTCGAAGGTGACTGGGTTCTTTCCAAGGTTATATTTCCTCTGTCATATCCCAGCTCGTTTGGAAAAAAGAAGAGCCGGTACGGGTTACTGCTTGCATGTCCGTCATTGCAAAGTACGACTCTGCTCCGTATTCGTAAGGCGACCAACACACTGCTCACTGGATGCATGTGAGCAGTGGCCGCCTGAAGTCGAAAAAAAATTGCCGTTGACAATGATGTGGTAGCCGGTAATTACCGGTTTGTCTGGGAGTGTCTTTTAAAGCGCATCATTCCTCAACACTGGTGGTATTCATGTATCCGCGTGTATAGTCCAAGTACGGAGTACAGGCGTAGGCGTTTCCACGTCCACGAACGAGTACGAGCCTGCGCATGCGCCTCGCGGGCAAGACATGCATTCTTGCCCTTGGGTATGGTCGTACGAGCATATCCTTGTCGTCGGCTGATGGGTGCTTGATTTATTTCCTGATTCATTTCGTCAGGCCCGTCACATGAACTTGATCTTTTCCGAGAGCCTTTTGACGCACACACCTACCTTCACCTTCTTACATACACATACATGTACAAGTACACCTGCAGTACGATATATGCTTGTACACCTACCCACATGCACCTACGAGGACATACACCAACAGTGCATACGCCTGCTCCGTACTCCGTACCCTGTACACGCATATGCTCTTTACGTCCTCTGTAAGTACATCCATCTATATCCAGCTATACGCGCCTACATACAGTATACCTGCATGCGCCTACTTACATACAGCATACCTGCATACACCTACATAGAGTATACCTGCATACACCTATAAACACCTGCAAACACCTACATACAGCATACCTGCATACACCTACATACAGCATACCTGCATACACCTACATACAGCATACCTGCATACACCTACATACAGCATACCTGCATACACCTACATACAGCATACCTGCATACACCTACATATAGCATACCTGCATACACCTACATACAGCATACCTGCATACACCTACGGAGTACATATAGCATACCTGCATACACCTACATACAGCATACCTGCATAAGGTACTTACACCTACAAACAGCATACCTGCATACACCTGCATACAAGTACTTACACCTGGGACATTCATTACATACATGCCCACAGTCACCTACACTGACGTTAAGTACATACACCTACACAAGCATACCTGTATAACCAACTGCAGATGCACACTCTGTACATACACTTCTATATACCTACATACACTTATATGCACCTACATACACCTACATACACCTACATACACCTACATACACCTACATACACCTACATACACCTACATACACCTACATACACCTACATGCACGTCCTAGTACCCGCGAGTACCTGGGTGCAACGATTCCGTCTTTGCTTCATCGGTGGGCCATCGTTACTGGGTCATTCATTCTACGGTACAGGGATGAACGTGGCGGATGGATCGGTCGTCGCAGGGGGCCCAGACCCCGTCGCCGTCCGGACAAGCAGCTACAGGTACCCATGCACTGCGCAGCCGTCATGCTGCCAACCGGGAGGTCAACCAATGTCTGCTGCTTCATTTCCATTTTCTGACCTGTCGCCCTCGCTCGTCCATCGATGGGTAGGCGAGCAACGCCGCCGACGATGGTGTCCTCCTTGCTGACGTGGCCCGCCACACCAAGCACGACGAGAGTGCGCCCGCAAAAGTTCCGGACCCGCCATTCAGCGGACAGGTAGGTCGCGATGCATCGGATCATGAAGCTGTGATGGCTGCCTGCCAGCCTGAACGTTTCGTGTGTCTCGGGGCCAAACGGCGACGCACAACCGACCCCTCCCCCTCAGCCTGAGCGTCAGCCGGAGCGTCATGCTCCGTCCCCGCGCGTCCATCATTGGAGCAGTGGCATGTCTTGTCGCAGGCAACAGTACCCTGCTCCGTGACGGCCGAGTGAAGTGCCCGCCGGATGCGTGGCTTGCGCTGTGCAACGACCGTTGACATATCGCATGGCAGGGGTCGACGAGACGCGTTCTGTGGCGACGGATGCTCTCTAGGCGCCTGTATGCGTGTCGATCGACTCGGAATTCGACCGCATGGCTCGCATCATGTAGCAGCCCTCACTCGTTCCGTCGTACGATTGTCCTGGCCGAGATGTGCCGAGTATTCTCCCCGAGAGTTGTGCCGCAAAATATCTTGCTTCGACGGTGGCCAGTGTTCATCGGGCACGCCTGCCACTTGCGA
Organism: Drechmeria coniospora; assembly: GCF_001625195.1. Classification (NCBI taxonomy): domain Eukaryota; kingdom Fungi; phylum Ascomycota; class Sordariomycetes; order Hypocreales; family Ophiocordycipitaceae; genus Drechmeria; species Drechmeria coniospora. The sequence continues at coordinate 8,141,694 of NC_054389.1, read as the reverse complement.
GCAACAGCTGCCTAGAGGATTGTGCTTGCTCTGTGCAGCCATCGCGGCGTAGCATCGAGGAGAGCACGCCGAACTTGCACACCATGTGTTCGCCCAACACCGACAAGGAGATGCCCGGTACCGGCGGAGAGTTTTGTGCAGCCGATGGAGATGGTCCCTCTCGGCCGTCGATTCGTCGTCCGTGGGACGATAGACTTTGACATTCCTGGCCGATCCACCTCGTCTGCCATGTCAGTCCTTGGAAGCATGGTGAACCGGTGGGGCCTGCCAGCGGATTGTCGGCATATTTTCATGCTTCGGACGCATCGTCAGGGTCATGCCTGGCCCGCTCGACGAGGGTGCGTGGCGGATCCTCGGTCGATGAGCGACGTCCCAAGGCAACGGGTCATTCTGCCAAAGGTAGGGAGGGCATCATGCATGGCGTGAGAGACCGGCACGGCGGACAGGAAGAATGCGAAGCGGCAGAAAGGCAGCGGAGAGGCGGTGTTGGTGTTGCACGCACGAGCAGCTCGCACGCACCTTGCGCAAGGCTGATGCAATCAGAGCATTCACTGCCTTCACCGTATCCACTGCCTTCACTGCATTCGCTGCATTCACTGCTAGCCAGTACGAGGTATCCGTGCGAGGCTGCATGGATACAGGTAGGTAGGTACGCTGTACCCGGCCATGCTACAGGGACCGAAGCCTCGTACCAGGTACGTTCGAAAGTACAGTGATGGCGTCGGCACGACCATGATGCTCGGGGGGTTGCCTCTACCAGTACGGAGTACTCCGTAGTTCTACATGTACTCGGTACTTGTGCGAGCAATGGTGCGTCTCGACGCTCAGACATCGTGCCTACCCTCTTCGGCAGTGGGCGGTAGGTGGGTGGCGGTGATACTGTGGTATGGAAGGAAGGAAGTGGTTCGGCGGACCTGCCTCCCGGGGCCTGCCTGCACCGCACCGCGTGCGTCCCCGGAGATGCACGGACACCTTGCATGCAAGTACATGTACCACCTGTACACGCACCTCTCGAACGTGCCGCTGCGTACAAGTACTTGCACGGTACGGAGCGCAGCTGCTTGCATCTCTGCACACCTACTTACAACGTACTTGTACTTGTATACCTGTACTTGCGTATCCGCACAGCACCCTGTCCTACCTCGCATCAAGCTGGTGCGGCTCGATGCCCATGCAGGTACCGGTTCCTCGCCTCCTCCGGCCCGGCCGAGTCTTGATGCTTGCACACGGCTGGATTGCTTTTTCCACGAGCGCCGCCCGAGACCGCGGCACCGGATGCGCGGCATGTACCCTGCGGAACCGCGAATCGACAATGTGCCGTTTCTGCGAGCCGGCTCTGCCTGCCTCGTACGAACGCACCGACTGTCGTGCAAGAACGAGCCGGGCAGCTGCCGTTGACATGGATCGATGCTCGATACTTGATACGTACCTTGCAGGTACCGCCTGGCAGGCATTCAAGTACAGTACATGTAATGTACGTAGGCGTACACGGCAAGTACTCGCACACCCAAGGACGGCGACGGAGACGGAGCTGCCGTTGGCGTGCGCAAGTGTGTACTGTACTGTACGGTATTACCATCAGTGCTCCGAACTTGTGCTGTACAGTATTACTAGGTACCTACATTCTGGTTCTTACCCTCTGTGCCCGGTAAGCACTGCTACGTTGCGCTGCTGATGGGCACGCCGATAAGCACATGTACATGGCCCGAGTTGTACCCGTACAAGCACTGTACTTATCGGTACATTCGAGACCCCGTGCAGGTACCTGTCATATGTCCTCGTGCTACGACACCTTGCAAGCACGGTACGGCATCACGGCCGTACCTGCACCGCACGAGGGCACCTACCATGGATGGTGGCGGATACGCCGACACTGCTCCGAACAGTGTACTGCACTTGGTTGTGCATGTACAGTACTTACTTACAGTACAACAACAGTACAACAGTACAAGTAAGTACTCCGTACTCGCACCTGCGATGCATGCAAGTACGTGCACTGTACTTGCGAGTGCGCTTACGCGTGGGCGGCGGTGCAAGTGCATGGGCCGCACCGTCCCTGCCTGCCTGCCTGCCTGCCTGCCTCCTATACCAGCTGCCGGTGGTAATAATGGCAGGCGTCGCCGTCGAGAGCGGAGGATCGGCTAGTGCGATGGGGTCCGGTCTCTCATTCCCTCGGTAGAGCTCGGCAAGTACAGTGGGAGAGGTACTTGCATGTACCTGCGCCAACGCAAACGTGGGAAGCCGTGATCCTGATCCTGCCCACCCCCCCACGTCGTGCCCCGTCCTGTCCATTTCTGTCCGTCCTTGTCCTGCTCCAGGCGCCGGCCCTCATCTTTCTCCGTCGATCCCCCGACTTTGTCGATGCCCATGCCCATGCCCATGCCCATGCCGCTCTGCTCAGCCGGCATGCGGCCATGAAGTCGGAGGCGAATTCCGAGTCCGCCAGCGCCTGCAATTGCTCCCGCTCCCTCCCGACGCCGCTGCCACGACCCAGGTGCCCCTCCCGGGCAGGAGCGAGGAACCTTCAGGCCGTCGGTCAACTTCTCCCCACCACCTGCCAAATCCAAGACGGCGACGGCTTGACCGATCCGACCGTTCATCATTGTTCGCCGACACGCCCGGCATCCAGCGCTGTCGCGCCCGGCAGCCGCTCGTCCGACGCCGCCTTCCCCCGTCTCCCGTCCCCGTCCTCCGTCCCCCGGCATGATGGCCGGTGGCGTCGGCGCCGGCGGCCCTAAGGAGTCGCGCCAGGCTGCCGGCGGCCCCAGCTCGGCCGGCAACGGTGCCCGCCAGCACCGCAAGTTCTTCATCCAGAGCACCTTTGGCAACCCGCGCGAGCGCAGGAGCCGCAAGAACCGGCCGTGCGATGCCTGTCGCCGCCGCAAGACGGCCTGCGTCATCACGTCGGAGCCGCCCTGTACGTGCCGCGCCGTGTCATGCCTGCTCGCACCCGCAGCCGAACCCTCCCCCTCCCGAAGGCGAACGCCAGGCCGTCGCCGTGTTCTTGACCGTGTGCTGACCGCCTCTGGCCAGGCATGTTTTGCGAAAGTAGAGGCATCGTCTGTCGCTCGACGCCCTCCTCGGCCCCCGCTGCCCCCGACTGTGACGGTGATGCCGCCGTTTCCTCGACGCCGGACCAGTCCTTTCACTTTCACCTACAACCACAGCAGCACCACCAGCACCAGCAACCGCAGCAGCAACCGCAGCAACGACGGCAAGAACAGCAGCAGCCGCCGCCGCCGCCGCCGCCGCGGCACCAACGGCATCATCTCCCACGGCTCGCCGAACCGCCGCCGCTGCATCCGCCGCCCCTCCCCGTTCCTCACCACGTCCGAGGAGAGACGGCTGACCTGCTTACCCTGGCCTCGGCGGGGAGCCATGAGTATGACCAAAGGCGTCATGCTGGCCGGGACGGTGACCCCAAGCTCGACGGCGACCTCGACCTCGACCTCGACCTCGACCACGGCGGCCGCGCCGGCGACGGTGACGGCGACCTCGACGTCAAGCACGAAGCCGACCAAGATCGCGAGCTCGACCTGGACGTCGGCAGTCCCACGACCAAATCCTCGTCCTCGTTCGGCATCGGCGCCATGGCCCTCGACCCCCGGCACGCCGCCTCCTCGCGCGCCGAGCCGACGTACAACGGCCAGGCGGCTGCCCTTCACCACAATCTCGTCTACCACTCGAGCCCCTCGACGGTCGATCTGGAGCCGCCGCCGCCGCCGTCGTCGGACGTCTCGTCGTCCCTCTCCGTCGCCTCCCCCAAGCCCGTCGCCTCGACGCAGTCGCTCGAGGACGTGCCCGGCCGCTGTGCCTACTTCATGGGCCCGACGGCCGAGCAGGACGGCTTCCTCCTCGACGCCTTCCGCTACGGCATCCTGAGCGAAAAGTTCAACCTCGACGCCAACATCGCCCAGGTGCACTCGGGCAGCGCCATGGCCGACGACAACCCGATACACTTCCTCTTCCTCGAGATCGGCCACCCCGAGCACGTGAACCGCGACCGCCAGAGCGCCGCCGACCACATCGAGTCCAAGGTCTGGCCCTACGGCCCGAACCTCGTCCGTCTCTACTTTCGACACGTGCACCCCGTCTTCCCCATCGCCTCCAAGGTACGCTTCCTGCGCAAGTACCACGACGACAAGAACGCCATCCCGGCCTGCATGAGGGCCGCCGTCTACGCCCTCGCCTCCGTCTTCTGGCAGGACGACCCGACCCTCAGGGGCAGTCCCCGGCCCTTCCCCCAGCACGAGATGGTCGACTACGCCCACCGCGCGCTGCGGCGCGAGATCGAAAACCCCAACCTCTTCGTCCTGCAGGCCTGCCTGCTCCTCATCCACATCACGCCGCCGGCCATCGACAGCATGGAGGCGCCGACGACGTGGACCATGGCCGCCCAGGCGACGGCCTGCGCCCAGGTCATAGGCCTCCACCAGGACCCTGGCCGCTGGAACATCAACCCGACGGAGCAGCATCTGCGGAGGAAGCTTTGGTGGGCCACCTTCTACACCGACTGCTGGTCGTCGATATGCCACGGGAACCCGCCGCACATCTCGGCGACGTCGTACAACACGTCGCCGCTGGCCATGGCCGACGTGCGCTGCGACGAGGAGGTGCCCGCCGACCTGCAGCACCTCGTCGAGCCGGGCGATGCCGACTTTGAGATCTCGACGGGCGCCCGCTTCCTCGAGATGATCCACATCGCGCGCTCCTTGCGATCCGTCCTCTACTGCAGCTTGTACGTTGTCCCTGCCGCGTCGGTCGCCGCCGCCCGACCGCTAACCCGCTCGCACAGTCAGGTCAGCACCGCCGGACGGACGATGAGCGATAGCCTCCAGGCCCAGCTCGAACTTGCCAACGTGCAGGCCCGGCTCCGGGACTGGCCGAGCCTGATACCGTCGTGCCTCATTCTTCAAAAGGAGGAGAGGAAGCGGTCTCCCGTCACTTCGTTCAACTGTGAGCAACGCCCAAACAACCCCAACATTGCCCTCACCCTCACCCTCACCCTCACCCTCACCCTTATTCTCACCCTCCTCTCGCTGCTGTTGCACGGTCTGCATGCATTTCTAACGCGGAATCCAAGGCCCTCTCCACTTGTCATTTTACGCCGCCCAGGTGATCCTCTACCGAGCCCTCATGCACCCCCCGACGCGTGCGGCGAGGTCGACGCCCGGATCCAACCTGCGTAAATGGTTCCCCGAAGCGCTAGCCACCTTCGAGGCATTTGCCGAGTTCTTTTCCTGCGTGAACAAGCACGACCTCTTCGGGTTCTGGGGACGACGTACGTTGGCACTCATGGCGCCATCTATGCGCTCCCCCCCCCCCCCCCCCTCCCCCCGCCCACCCCCTAGACTAACAGCTTCGGCCGCAGACGCCCGCTCTCACCTCATCCTGTGCGGCAACTTTCTCGTCTTCCTCTTCCTGCTCGCCTGGGACAGCTCTGATATCGAGCGGGCATATCGCATGCTCGAGTCGTTCCACTCCACCGTGCATGCCCTGTGGGACGAGGAATTCGTCGAAGTCAAGGCCCTGCTGCGGGTGGCCATTATACGAATCGACTCGTTCTTCTCGCAGGCGGCGCAAATCATGCGAAACGGAGGTGAGGCGAGCTTTCCGTCCCTCCCGCCCGTCGAGCCGAAGCCGTGAGCGTACTTTGTCGTATTCCCATTCACAGACACCCATGCTGCCGTCCACGAACAATCACTTGATATATAATCTGACGAATTTCTGACATGTACTTGCCATGTGGAGCGCGGCGGTGTTGGTGTACAGGAGTTGGTTGGTCGGGCATGGCACGAGAGTGCGGACACCAAGGCTCAACGAACCTTTCCTGTGCTGGGTTGGAGGGCCGATACTTTGGCTCAAGGGGGATGGGTAAATCAAAAGGCAAACGGAAGCATCAGCCATCACGTCGGCGCCGAAGCAATGGTTGTATATCCAACGCCATGATGTTGGGTGACGCACGGCGTGTCAACAGGTGGCAAGACTTGGAATGGGTTGATACTCGTCCTTCACTGCCAGTCTTGGGTGAAGCATTAATTACCATCATCCAATGGGTGGTTTGTCACCTTGTCGTGTCTTACGCTGCTATCTGTCTTGATGCACTGCCGACCCCTTCCATCGCATGGCCACCTCTTCACAGGTGACGCCAACCCAGCCAGCAGCAAGAAATGGATTCCACCATCGGATTTGCCCTTCCCATGCGCCATGCACGCAGGCACCCATCACTTCGAAGGACCCCCGATGCTCGAGCTGGGGCCTTCGACGCCTTTCTTCGGCGCCGGCGTGGGGGGAAACTTCAAGCCGCGGTTGGCGTCACGGGGCTCGGCGCTGGGACCCCAACCGCCAAAACCGGCTCCGGCGGCGACGCCGGCGAGCCCCGATGCGCCGCCCATGGCAAGCGTGCCGGCGCGCTGGTGGCCCCCTACGCCGGGTGCCGTCGCTTTCCATGCGTCGAATTCGCTTCGCGACTTGCCCGTGTATCGCTCTAGGTCCTCGTCGCTAATGGCCGGGCCGCGCTTCTTGGCCTGCGCGCGCTGGTATAGCGATTTGCTGCCCGAAGGAGCCGCGGAAGACTGCGAGGCACCCATGGTGATGATCGCTGCGATGGTCGCTGCGATGGTCGACGTGATGGTTGTCGCGGTTTCTTCGACTTCGTTTCTTCTTCGCTCGTCGCACACTGGTGCTTCAGTAGAAAGGCCTATCGGAAGAATGTAAAGATGGATGACATTTGATCATGCCTCCAAAGGCAAATCGAATGCCTCGATGGATATATGTATAAATGATGGGTGCGTCCGACTTGAACGGTGACACAACGCCTACGTTTTCCACTCTGGCTTCATTCATCGCCCAGCTAGAGAGGAGTGTGGCAGAAGGTCGTTCCCCCACGGGGTCATCGGTGGTCACGCTGCATATGGCGTCACCCATAAAGTGCCTGTGTCGACCAGTAGCATCTCTCTCATCCCTTCAGACACGCCCGTAAGCAATCTGGGCTGAGCTTGCCACGATTGATGTTGCTGAATCGCCCGAGTGTCAGCCGCACACGGGCCGATTATACCTCCCCCCCCAAGCATCCCCTGTTGAACTCGGTACTTGACCCGCGCGGCTGCTGCCTTGTCTGGGCTCCATATGTATGTATATGTACTGATAACTGCTTGTAGTCGTGTTTCTCTCCCTAACGTCTAGAGTTATGCATGCGGTGCCATTCCCAGCGTGTTGTTGCCGCCGTTGAACACGACAAACTGCGACTTGAAAAAGATGTCGCCGTATATGCCCATGGTACCAAGCGGCGACGCCTGGAGGCCGCCAAAGCAAGCTGCCTCTTCATGTCAGCATGGGAATGACCGTAGACGGTGCAATCTTGGCCGGGGCTTCGTCGACTCACAGCCATTCCCGACCGGCGCAAAGTTGATGTTGGCGCCGGAAACGCGGGCCATGTAGAGGCCGCCGATGTCGAGGTCGAGGTCTGGCAGCTTGGCATTGCACGGAACCGTCACCCCGCCTGCCTTGTCGCTGTTTCTCGCCCCCGGGACCCTCGAATAGTACCCCTGCACGATGTTTGGGTCGGCGAGGATCAGCGTCGTGCCCGTGTCGGCGATGGCCTGCCCCCCTGAACTGGCATTCTGCGACGGCTCGCCGCCGACGGCAAACCTCTCGCTGGAAAACTGCCAGAATCCTCTCGTCGTGTTGACGGGGATCCACGTCAGGCTGCCGTTGAACTTGCTTGCGTCGATGACGCCGAACGTGTAGGCTCCGGTGGAGTTGTTGCGAAGATCGGCGGTGAAAAGGGGCTCGCTGAGAGTGGCCCTGACGTTTTCGAAGAATGTCTTTTGCCGTTGGGGCTTCACCGTGTTCAGGTTGGAAAAGGCCAAGCCCATGAGGCCGTCGTTGTTCTGATCTTCGACAAAGGTTCGCGTGACGGCCGTGGCAAGTTCTATGGGCTGCGCCTGGAACTCGGCGCCGCCTACGTTGACGACATCGGTCCCGACAACCCCCGTGGCGGCAGAGCCGTCGCCGTATCGGATGGAAAAGTTCTGGCCTTGTATCATCGAGAAGCTTGGGCTCTTTGCAGGGTCGTAGACTCTGTGGCCGGTAGTGGCCGCAGGATTTAGTTGCTTGCTAAAGACCCAGAGATCCGAGGAACCGGTGTCGAAGGCAAGGTTCACGGCTTGGCCGCCGATGGAAATGGGAGAGAGGAACTCGATATCGTTCTGTTCCGGAACAGCCTCGACGCTGCCTACTTGCCTGGTTTTGTTGGCCTGTTGGCGAGCCATCGAGCTTTGCGCCGTTCCCGCCCAACATTTCTTTCCAGCAACGCTTCCCTGGGGGCAGTTGTTGGATGCTCCCGAGAATGCTCGCCGGCTGCGCTGGCCACTCCACCTATATTCGAATCCTCTCCTTTCGACCAATGGGGCGGTGTCGAGCGTTCTCTTTCGCGTGTTCTGAGCAGCCAGGGCACCGGCTAGGCCTTTGGGAAGAGGCGCACCGAACTTTCGATACGATTTTGCCAGAGATCTCGGTCCATTGTGGCCAGAAAAGTTGGGGTTTCCCACTCGATGGACCGTAAACGACCGTTTCTCGATGCCTGACGCGGCGGTGAAGACGGCTAGGAAAGCAACGACAAAGATGGGGACAAGAATGTGAGACTGCATTGCGAAACTCGACTGCAAAATTATCACAGAGAATTAGACCACTCCAGGTAGAGATGCCAAACGAAAGGAAGGAAAATTAGGGTCATGAAGTCATGAAAAAAGTAGAAGGTAAACCTCTCACCGAGAGTTGATGTTGTTGCGGCAAATGAGAAGAAGACGAGGCCAGCGTCAACTTTGCTCATGAAAGGAGGAGCAACGAAGTCGAGGGCGACTGGGAAGCTCAAATAGCTCACCGTCGCCACCCTTTTCAAGCCGGCACCGCTCCTCCGATGACGTTGTCGACATGTTTGGTCCCAGGAATCGCCTACGCGGTACGAGAAGCCCCAGGAAGTTTGATGTGTAGCTGCCAGCTGCCAAGGGCACCTCGTAGACAGGCGGAACAGCCAAAACATGTGGTTTGAGCCCCCAAACATCCCCTGTGGCACCGATGGTGGAGCTGTACTTGGTGGTTGTACAGTAGGGATGACCGGGAAGGCGAGTGACAGCCATGACGCGTCTTGGCAGGGCGAGTTTCCATCCCCAGATGCCGCGTAAAGTGCCATGTCCTAGTGCCGTCGAGAAATGTGCTGCAAGTTCCGGATGTGCAACAACAGTGTGTGTACCCCTTCCTGGCGGCTGAGATGCGGCTTTCCCGTTTGGCCGACAACGACGGGACAGTTACGGCGGCCTTTCCCGGTGGATGGTGGAGGGGAGACGTGCTGGAAAGTTGGCATGGTCGACGACAGCGGCAGTGTTTGTGCGTCGTCGTTCACCAAGCTCGGGACATCTATTTCGGGGGGGGCAACAGGTGCCATCGCTGATGATGATTAGCACATCATTCGCCCGTGGCTACGTCTGTCATTCGAGTCGTCAAGCATGGCGAGTGGTGAAAAAGGATCTTCGTTGCCGCTGCAGCACAGCCTCAGAGCAGTCTCAGAGCAGTCCCAGAGCAGCGCCAGAGCACCACGTTGGTTGAATTTGCCGAGGAGAAGTGGTATGAAACATTGCTTGGGGGGGGGGGGGGGGGGGGGGGGAGGTGGTCGAAAACGAAACATGCGAGCCGGCCCCTGGGCGAGGAAAGTTTCTTTTTCGATTGCATCCCTGGCGGCCTACTCGGTAGTGGTTGCAGGTTTGGAAACCGATGTTGGAGACTTGCCTGTGTCTAAGGGGGACGGAACAACAAGCGACCGACGGAAACCGCATAGTGCCACGTACAGCAACCGCCAACAACGCATCATCCATCAAGTCTCACGCATCGGTCAGTCGGACAACGTCTCGTTCAGCTCCTCTAATGGCGCGAAACACGGCTCTACTGTTTCGGAACGCGACCAAAGCTCGTCGGAAACGGTTCGATGTCTTCGAGCCTCCGCGGCATCATCCTCGCTGCACCATACTTGACAGGCAAAAGAAGTGGTGGATGGGTTATGAAAACATGAGGATGCGGCAATTCTAGGCCTTTCGATACTCCCGCTTGCCTACCCTCGCCGAAAGGTCCTTCAACACGGTACCGGCAAGCTCGTAATCCTTCATGTCCAAGTACACCTGAGCGCTGATTCGAATCCAGTATCGGTTTCCGAGCACAAAGAGCGACATGAAGGTTTTGTAATCGTCCACCATTGTCCTCGACATCCACTGAAATGCCGTTTCTTGGTCGTCGACGGGGACAACCACGTCGCCGTCCTTGGCGCCTTGCCCTTTTTCGCCGATCCAGATGGGCAGCGCAACGTTGCCCATGGCGCAGTTCGTCATGGTTCCTTTGCTGTTGTCCAGAACCTCGGTGCCCAGAACGCCGGCGACGTGCTGGATGCCTTTCTTGTTCAGATCCCAGAGGTAGGACAGGATCTTTTCCTCGCCGCCGAGGGCGTTTTGCCTCCAGGCGATGGCTTCCTTGACGCACAGATACGGGCCATTGTCCTTGGTGCCGACAAACTCAAAGTTGGCCACGAAGGCGCCCTTGCCGTTCGGCGGCAGCGGGGAGCCGCGGGTGGCGAGCCTGGGCATGTAGCCGTGGCTCGTCGCCAGCGTCGACGGCAAAAGGTGCTGGTTGCGCAGGGGCACGTAGAAGACGGCGCAGCCGCGCGGCACGTGCAGCCACTTGTGGCAGTTGGAGACGAAGAAGTCGGGATCGGCCCTTTCGAGATCCAAGGGGACCATGCCGACGCCCTGGGCGCCGTCGACCATGCTGATGACGCCAAGCTCCTTGCACGCCTTGATCATGTCGAGGTAGGGGAAGGCGACGCCGGGGCGGGAGGAGACGACGTCGAAGATGCAGACGCGCGCGCGCTTCCCCGCCGCCTCGACCTCCTTGACGGCCGTTCGGAAGGCGTCGACGATGGCCTCGTCCTCGAGCGGGTAGCGGATGGCAATCTCCCGGTGCTCCGTCTTGCCGTCGTAGAAGTCGACGAGATAGTCGGCCACCTTGGCGCAGGCCTCGTAGACGGTCGAGAAGGTGAAGATGACGTCCTTGCCGTCGTCGTTCCAGACGAGGTTCTTCAGCACCGTGTTGACGCCCTCGGTCGCGTTCGATACCATGACGACGGTCTCGACGGGCGCCCGCACGAGCTCGGCGATGGCCGCTCGGGATTCGTCGAGCAGCTTGGGGAAGTCGTACCGGATGAATTTGTCTGGCCGCGCCTCGGCCTCGTCCTGGAAGTGGCGGAGCTTGTCACGGACGACGTTTGGGATGGAACCGAAGGAACCTGTAGCCGAGCGCCGGCGTTGTGAGCTCAACTTGTCTGACCGACCGACCGACTCGTCTCGGCTCGTTCCGCATTACTTGGAAGGAATGGCCGCGAGAGGGCACGCACCGTGATTGAGATTGAGCCATTCTGCGTCAAAGGGAAACTCTTTCTTCCAATGTCCTCCAAATTGGAACTCGCCGCTTTGGCCGTTGGCAGAGAGATGGTGTCCCATTGTCGATGGGCAATCGAGTTGAGGGGCAATCGTGTTGATGTATTGATGGGACGATGGATGGCTTGGCGAGAAGGCGAATGGTTCCGGACAAGGCCGACGTCGGAATGGAGAGGGCGTATTTATCGTCGTGAGACCTCGTCGCCCTCCTAGATGGCCTTCATCTGACGAACACCGCAAGTGCGGGCGGTTGCCATCATGACACGCACCGAGGCCATGCGGCCGTTGTGGGTTCTCGTTCCGCGGGTAGTGTAGGCATTACTTTAGCGCTCACTCCTTAGTAATAGCGCCTGGAGGCGGGTAATACTTGTTGGTGCCGCACAAGCAAGAATACGGAGAATAGCGCTCCGGGCTCCGCAAGTATCGTCGTACTGTATTGCTCAGTGACTCCGTTGTCGGCCCAAGACACCCACACTTCCTCCAATTTTGCCTTGCATCGCCTCTGGCCAGCGAACCAATCAGTCATTGGTCCCGCAACAGAAATGTCATGGTGTCATCCGCGCCCTTGCCGCAGAACCTCGTCGTGCTTGGAAAGCAACCGCTTCTGTATGAGGCTTGGGCCGCTCGCTTGTGACCCATCTTGTTCCGGGAAGCAGAGAGATGGCAACGGATGCCGTGTTGGACGACACGCCGCCGCGGTGTCGCATCGCGAGACCAACAACAGTTGATCCAGAACAGGCTTCCGCTCCGCCGACTGCCCCAGATCATCGCCAAGGACGGCATGGGGTGTCCCGTACTGGCATCGCCCGTGCTTTCACCAACACCGGACCGACACGGAATTCTGGTGTGGCCTGGATGACGACACGTCGAGAATTTGACGTCGCCTCCCATGCTGCCCATCAAGGCCCGGGGTTCCAACTCTGCCCCCAAATTTGCAAGCTCTGCTCCAAGCTTCTCGATGGCTGCGGCTGTATCGGCGCACTTTGGCCCAGAGCCGGCCTGTCCCTGACGCCAGCCAGTGCCGAGGTGGGGCTCTCGTCGACTCTCGGCACCCCGAACTGCAACGGGTAGCGGTCCTCGGACCCGTTCCACGTCTGCGTCCACGTCGGTCTCGCGTCGAGCGCCCTCATCGCGTCGTAGTGCCGTGCCGCCGGGAGGAAGCTCTGCGGGTAGTCGCGCGTCGTCGTCTGAAAGACGTCTGCGAGACGCCGGTTGGGCGATAGGTAGGCGAGAGGCCCGGACGGTGGGCTCCGTGGTTCGAGCAGCCGCGGTCTGCCGTAAATGGACGTCGATTCTTCCATGGGCGGCGAGCGGATGGGTGGGAGCTTCAAGTGGGCCGTCGGCTTGTAGTTTTCGTTCGTCTCCCGCTTCCTGCCCAGGGCGGGAGAGGGGACCTCGACGCCGTCCATCGTCTTTCTCTTCCGTACCCTCGCGTTCTCCTTGACCGAGTTCAGTATCGAGCTGACGGTGGCCCCGTCGCCGGCCGTCGACGAGCTCGCGGCCGAGGGCGCATGCGTTGTCGCCGGCTTCTTGGACCTGCCGTGGTTCGGGTTCAACGTCGACGACGGTCGCTTCGCCTTCTCGAGCGCGCCCGGTGCCGACTTTCTCGGTCGCTTCGCCTTGCCTTTCGGCTTCTCGACTGACGGGGCCGTCACCTGGGCCGAGGCGGCGGCGGTCGGCATCGCCGAGAGGGAAGCCCTCCGAGCGGGTGCCGCCGTTGCCGTGATCCTGTGCAGCTCCTGGAGTATCTTGGGCGTCCAGTACGCGCCCGTCACCTTGGTGTCTCGCAGCGCCACGGGATAGGCTGCCGGCCGCCGTTTCTTCTTTGCCTTGTCCTTGTTCTTGTCCTTGTCCTTGTCCTTGTCCTTGTCCTCGTTCTCCCCGTCCCTGTCGTCCGAGAACGGGTTCGATTCCGCCGTCTTGCGCCTCGGCGGCGCGGGATCCTGCCAGAGCTTGGGTATCCTGTCCCGCAGATCCGCCACCCAGGCGTCGCAGTCCCATTGTATCCAGTAGTCAATCACCTCGCCCCACGAACTCTCGGGCGGTTTCGTAAAGTTGACGAAGACGACCTTGCCGTTCTTGCTGTGCACGGCCTTGGCAAACTCCCTCACCATGACCTTGAGGCCATGCACGCGCAAGCTCGTGCCGAGGATGAGCAGCATGTCGGGGCACAGAGCCAGGTCGTGGGTGACGATGGGGCTGATGAGGTGCGAGTTGGGATGCTCCTCTCCGTAGAGCACAATGTCCGGCCGGAGCTTGCCGACACCCAGCGCACGTTTGCCCCTTTCCTCTCGAGCGGCCGTCGCGCCGACGCAGTGGGGGCACTCGGGCTGCTGGCCGGCCAGCGTCTCCGTCTCCCGCTCGTCGTCTTCCCACGAGCAGACCCTCCCGCAAAGGAAGCATCGGAGAAACTCGAGGGATCCATGCAGGAAGACGCATTCGACGCCCGAGCGAGGCCGTTCCTGCTTCGCGCGGGACTGGCATTTCACCACGCCGCCCTGCTGCGTCCCCATTTCCGACGAGGCCACGCCGCTCTCGTCCGTCTGTGCTTCTTGGGACTGTTGACTTGATGCTTCACTTGCCTGGCTCTGGCTCTGGTCCGGGTCCGAGTCCACTTTGGGGCCGGTCGAGCCCTGGGAGCTGCTCGGGTTCGCATCGCCGATGGCCGAGGCCTCGTCGACCATCTTGCTGAGCTGGTTCGTGTTGGCCGTGGAGCGTCGGGAGAAGCGCGCTCGACTGCCAGGACCGGCCTTGAGGCTTGTCGAAAGGCCGACCTTTTCTTCGATCTGGTCAATGTTCTGGGTGTAGCAGCGCACGAGCTTCCCGCGATCCCGGAGGTGGCTGATGAATCGATGCGAGCTGGTCGGCTCCGCCTCCTTGATCTTCTGGCGCAGCGACGTGGCAAAGGTGTAAAAGACGGATGTCTTGGTCGGGTCCGACCAGATGTTGGCGTCGAACAAATCTCTGCCCTTCATGAAGGGGAGCGCACTCTTGGCCGAGCTCGACGTCTGCGACGAGCTCAGGGGGTTCGAAGCCGGCGTACCGTCGTCCACCTCGGACGGCGATGTGCTGCTCCGGCGGTCGGAGCGACAATCCGAGGGCGACGTGGGAACGAAGGGGTCGAAGAGTACCGGTGGCGGCGAGGAGAGAGGTGACGAGCTCAGCGGCATCAAAGGGTCGGCCAGACGCCTGTGGGCACGCGGTGCGAAGACGGATGGCGGAACGGATAGGTCTTCGGCAGGCGGAGAGGAGAGCGGGGACGTTGTGAGCTGCGTGGCCAACATGCGAACGCCAGCAGGTTTGGGTGGCGGTGTGCTGAACCCCAGAGGTGCCGACCTGGCGCCCATTCCGGCCGGTCTCTTGTCGCCGCAGGACTCGTCGTCCATGAGCCGAGGAAGTTCTGGCTGGACGGCGAGGGCATCGACGGGCTCCAAGTTCGTCTTTTTCACCTCGTCCACTTGGCCATTTTCCACCTCGTCCGCTTGGCTATTGTTCTCCTCCACCTTGGCCCCTTTGATTTTGTCATCATCCACATTTTCCTCCTTTACGGCATCATCTTTGCCCTCGGCCGCATATTCTAGCTGCCTCTCGACCGACACCTTGCGTCGTTTGCAGGGCCGTGGGTCGGGCGCTTCGCCGTCGGCCGCCTCTGCCTGGCGTTCCAAGCGTGCGGCGGCATCAAACTGAGCCTGGATCAAGGAATAGAGGCCATTTTCCGATCGAAAGTCCTGTCTGCGTGTCAGCCCGGGGACATGCCACAGTTCGTGCGAGGCGGTGCAGGTCGTACGGGAATGCCCGAGTTGGTGCTGATGCCAGCACCGGTGATGACGACGACCTTGCGTGCCTTGAGCACGGCCTTGGCAATGATATCGAGGTCAACGCCCGAGAGAGGCTCGACGTGTTGGGTCGGCATGCTGGTTAGCTGTCGGGCAAGACGAATACACGGTGTCGACGGCGGGACTCGGTGTTGGTAGGGACGAGACGTGGGCTGGAGGAGCCACCCAAAGCTCTCGCTCGACGTGTCGTGACGCGATGGGATTTGGGCAACT
Organism: Drechmeria coniospora; assembly: GCF_001625195.1. Lineage (NCBI taxonomy): Eukaryota > Fungi > Ascomycota > Sordariomycetes > Hypocreales > Ophiocordycipitaceae > Drechmeria > Drechmeria coniospora. Next base: position 8,126,165 of record NC_054389.1, on the reverse strand, counting down.
CAGAGGCTTGTGAATCTGGAGAATCTTGACATTTGTGTTGAAGGCTGGGGAGGAGCGGTGAGCATTATTGACGATGCAGTGAATGACGGACAACTTGGCGTCTCAACGGGCCGCTTTTCGCTATGCAGGTGCACGGAAGCAGGAAACGACACAGGGCGGGCGAAAGTGAAGGAGTTTCTGCCGACGGCGGACAGATGAGAGAGATTGGCAGAATGCAAAGTGCAAGCGTAAGCGAATCAACGTCGGTCGACGGCTTGACGGCGTTGGCGAGTTGTGCTGGCAAACTACCACCTTGGCAGTGTGTGTGTTGACGGTTGAATGCTCGCCGGCACGGAAGGGTACGATCCGGCCAAGGACACGGCGGTCCCGTGGCTAGGGAATCGGACGGGAGACGTCGATGGGATGGATGGGTCGGCGAGGCGGTCGGCGCTGGCGATGCTGCTCGTCGAAGGATGAGCGACAATGCCGAGGGCCAGAAATGGGTGGTGGGAGTGGGAAGCACAAGGCGGTCGACGCGCTCGCCGGCTGTTGATATCGCGATCTCCCAGGTCAAACAAATGCCCACCCAGCGTGTCATCCACTGTTGGTACAGGGCACAGTACAAGTACTTACTGATCGCTCCACTACTAGTCTGCAGGTACCTTACTTGGTGGGCATTCTCGGCATCTTAGCGCGGCGCGCCAGTCTCCGCAGGCTAGCCCGGTCAGTGCCCTGTAGGGGGGACGGAGCGCTGTAGAAGGTGCCTGTATGTAGCTAGTGCAGTACGATGTAGGTAAGTACCTAGCAGGTGGCAATGCCTAGGTACCAAGGTAGGCAGGTAGCAAGTGAGTACTATTATGCTTGTGCAATGTGTGTTTCCTTGCTAGCAAAAACCTTAGTACCTACCCATGCTGCAAGTACGGAGTAATACTGTAATTGCTCCGTACAAGAAAGTCCTTGCAATTGTAGGTAGTACTTGTACGTGCTTGTAAGTACGTGCTTTTACGAGCTTGTACGTGCTTTTACGAGCTTGTACGTGCTTTTACGAGCTTGTACCTGCTTGTACTTACTAACGTAGTGTACAAGCACAAATGTACTGCCACCGTGGGGTGGCAAAAATGTAGATTCAATTCGTAGGAGTAGCGCTACCAAAACTGAACCGTCACTTTTGTCAAGTGACTGTACAGTACTAGCAGTGTTTGTACTTGGCTTAGGCTGTTCCCACCGGCCCAGCGCCCAGCGCCCAGTGCCCACAATGCCCAAGGCTTTGCTGGTGCCCGCCGCCACGGCACCGCTAATTAACTGCCAACCGCCCACGGCCAGCAGCCACCCGTCTGCGGGCGGGCGAGCATCCACCCATCCATCACTACCCCACGCATAAGTACTCCGTACTTACAGTGTACATGCCCGCCAGCGCTGAGCCACCCACGCCTCCCTCCCAGGAACGGACCGGAGAATTTGCAGCAAAAATTACTTTGGCACTAACGAATATTACGTAACAGCCGACGCCCGTCCACCATCAATCGACGGCACAGCAACAGGCGACCGACTTCGCACGACACCAACCCCGTCGTACGGCACCAGCCACGACGGTCAAGGCGTTGGCGGCTCGCTGCCTACGAGCGATGCGACGAGCATGTCGAAATGATGCCACGCGTGCGCATCGCGCCGTGGCGGAAAAGGATGGCGTGACGAGCCGTGGACGAAGGCGATCCGGTCACAGGTCGACCAAGACACGCAAGAGGTCGTCAAACTTGCCCGGCGTCCCCAGTCCCGTGATGGCGTCCCAACCCTTCTTGGCCGGCCACCCGCCTGGCATTTTCCCGCCGGAAAAGGTGCAAGACTTGCTCAGGCCGGTCGTCGCGTCGTGCAGGACGTCGCGGACGGCGGGCGAGTACAGCTTCTTGTTGAGCCAGCCGAGCGACGGCTTGCCCTTGCGCAGCCTCGCGTCGTTGACGAGGGCGATCATGGCGGCGAAGACGGGCGTGCTGGCGCTCGTGCCGTCCATGGCGAGCGTCTGGCCGCCGACGATGACCTTGAACGAGGTGCCGACGACGGAGATGTCGGGGATGGCGCGCATGCCGGCGTCGTAGTGGCCGGCGAGATGGCCGTGCAGCTCCTCGACGTAGCCGGTGACGGCGTCATCCTGCCACGCCGGCCGCTTAAAGTACTGGGAAAAGCCGCCGGTGCTGAAGTGGGCGCCGCGGGGCGGGTCGTGGCCGTGGGTCACGGCGCCGACGGCCGTCACCCACGGGCAGGTGGCGGGAAAGGTGGCCATGGCCACGTCCCTGGCGCTTCCGTCGTTGGTCCGGCAGGTCGAGTTGCGGCCCCCCTTGGCGCCGCCGTCGCCGGAGCCGACGACGATGGACATGCCACGGGCGGCCAGCAGGCCGGCGAGGTCGCAGACGCGGCCGGCGTACGGCTTGGGCACCGAGAGCTCGTCGTCGGCGTACGAGACGGAGAGGACGCTCGGGAGCTCGTCGTCGGGCTTGGCGAGGAGGTACTCGAACAGGCCGAGGTACGGCTCGTTGTCGTCGCGCTCCTTGGGCAGGGCGTTGCCCTCGTCATCGAGCTTCACGCCGCGTCCGTGGGTCGAGTAGTAGGTGACGGCGGCGGGATAGCCGACGGCCATGGCGTACTGCACGTCCAGGTTCGCCTCGGCGCCGGCCTCGGCGGCGTCCTGGGGGTTCCGACCGCCGTTGACGAGCTCGACGGAGAAGTTGCGGCCCGCCAGCTCCGGCTTGGTCTCAAGTAAGAAGCTTTGCGTGTCGGCAAAGTTGGCGTACTGCTCCAGGAATCCGGCAACGCCGAGGCGGACCGACGACTTTCCGTCGGGCGTCGTGTAGTTGAGGCCGTACCGCCGCGCGATGCAGGCGGGCGTCGTCGTCAGGCCGCAAATCTCGACGGCCCCAGTCAAGCTCCGCCTCGTCACCGGCCTCGAGGCGGCGACTTTGTGCGCCGGCGTCATGAAGTTGGAGATGGGGTGGACAAAGGTGATGGCCTCGGCCAGGTGATCGGGCACGGAGTAGTCCGTCGTTCGCAGGACGGGCGCGTTCCCTCGGAACGAATAGCTCCGCAGCCGCATGCCCAAGAGCGCCTCGGCACGAGCCGCGGTGGTGCGGACGTGAACCCATCCCTCGTCGGCCTTGCTGTCGGTGATGCCCTCGTCGGCGAGCCAGCGGAGCACGGCGTCGCGGTCCTCGCCGTCAGCCGCCCTCATCGACGTCACCTCGTCGAGCGAGAGGTGCTTCGACGACGACGAGGCGAGCGTCGAGGCGAGCCCGTCGACGCGCGGCAGGCGCAGGGCGATGGACATTTGCAGCGGCCGCGTGCCGTCGGGCGCCTCGCTCAACCGCCTCCAGCCCTCCGGGGGGACCTGCGTCTTCTCGACGCAGGTGGCGGCGGCGGCGAGCCTCGCCAGGACGGCACCGACGAGGAGCAGAGTCGACGGCATGGCCACGTAACGGCTCGGGTCGGCCACGACAATGGGAACGAGGGGAAGCACCGACGGGCACGACGTGGGCCTATGTGCGGAGGAATGGACCAGGAAAGAGAAAGGAGGAGGGCAGTTGAGGACCGAGGAGGACAGTCGAGGGCCGAGGGCAGAGGAGGGTCGAGGAGGGCAGACGATGCCATTTTAATCCTTGCATAATTGTACAGTATAGTTGCATGACCGTTTCCTGTACTACGGAGTACTCTATGGGTAGGGAGTAAGTATTCACAAGCCATCGCTACGAAGCAAGTACATGTACGTACAGTCACTAGACAAAGGTGACGATTCAATCTTGGTAGAGCTTACCACTACAAATTGTATCGACACAATTGCCTCGCGACGGTACATGCACTTTGGCCGATTATTGGCAGGGTAGTGATTTCGTTGCCCCAGTATTCTTATTACCTCCATTTCGTCTCTGGCAACCCCGTGCCTGCAATATATTAATAATTACTTGCCGTATTCGGAGTACCGCTTCAAGTACAAAAAGCCAGCTAATTAATGCAGTAAATTGAATCAGTTGTTGACAGTAAGTACAGCGAAATAATTACTGCGTAATCATTATTACTGCCAAATTAATACTGACAAATAAATACTGCCAAATAAATACTGCCAAATAAATACTGCCAAATAAATTATTACTGCGAAGGAATTGCCGCCAAATAAATACTGCCAAATAAATACTGCCAAAAAATACTGCGTAATAATAACTGCGTAATAATAACTGCGTAACAATAACTGCGTAACAATAACTGCGTAATATTCTGCAGACACGCCATACTTGTACAGGTTCGCGCCGCGCACGTCATAAATTGGTTCCTTGCACAACTCTTCCGATGTGCTTATACCAACAGTAGACGTCATTGAATACCTCGACTTGTCCGGCAGAACCATGGCTTCAGTTACGCCTTGGCTAGGGATAGTCTTTATAAGGGAGCCAGAGTTGTGCTATGAATTCAGAAGGGCCTTTCCTATCGTGAAATTACGAGGAGGAGGAAGGGGGGAGTTTGCCCAGGCGCAATATCTGGTATCCCCCTTGGATTCGGCGACCAAGCGGTAGTATTACCCAAGCCGTCCAGGAACGCCTAGGACGGCTTGCCAATATTCATACGTACAACTACTTCGTATTACTTCGTACCGTACTTACTGTACATGCACTTACTGTACTGTACAACTACTGTACAGTAATACTTGCGGAGAAAAGCATACTGGCCAATGGAAATGTGCTCTTCGCTCGCGTCTTGTTGGTGGTGAGCACCGAACAGGCGGCAGCTCTTCCCTCCCACGGCTGCCTCGCCTTCCTGCGGCGGAATCATGCACAGGAATAATACTTGCTTGCACATGCAGGCAATGGAATGTTCTCGTAGTCACCGTGCGTGCTCCGTACGGAGTGCTACTGTGCTCCTGCAGCGGCGGCAACGAGCACAAACACAGTGCGTGCTCCGTGCGGGGTGTTGATCTCCCCCTGCGGCCGCAGCAACGAGCACGAGCGCCGTGAGCGGCCGCCATCGTCCACGGCGCCATGCAGGCGGCCTGTACAGTAGAGTCCGAGACAAGGATTGCCGGTGGCGAGACATGCTCCTCATTGTCGACTCTTTCCCCGACACGAGGGCTCCCGTGTTGGCTTCGCACGCGTGTGTGTGTCGTTTGTTCAGTCGCCCCGTGTGCGGAGCTCATGGACTTCGTCCTCCTCCCGCGCCGTCGATGGGAGCGAGGTGGATGGGCAGATGTTCCATGCTGTGCGTCCCTGAATCGAGGCATCGGCGATGCGGATGGTCGGCTCACGCTCGACGGCAGGGAGAGCGTGCACACAGGTGTGAGGTGCCGTGCGTGGTGGTGCCTGCGGCGAGCACCGCGGTCGTAACGCACCGCCGAGCACCGTAGCCGTGCGGGTAAGCAGCACCACCTCGTGTTCCCGACACTCGTTTATCAGACAGTCGATCCTTTCCACGCGGCCCGTCACATCCGATCGACAGGCCGAAATTGCCAACTGCGCCGAGAGCCCGTGCGTTTGGAGACACGGCTGCGAACTCTCCAATACGTGCGCGGCTGGTTGCAGAGAGTATGCGATGCCTCTTCGCTACTACGGGTACCGAGTGCTCTGTTCCGCATTCATTTACTCGTACCAAGGTGCCTGTGGTACGGAGCACTGTGGAAGATGCCCTCGTACGGAGCACTGTGGAAGATGCCCTCGTACGGAGCACTGTGGAAGATGCCCTCGTACGGAGCACTGTGGAAGATGCCCTCGTACGGAGCACTGTAAGAAGACGCCCTTCTGTACAATGTGGTGCTTGTACCCAAGACTATTAGTGGTAGGTTAGTAGGTGCCTAGTACCGACCTACCCAGCATGCATTCCGCCTGTGCTTGACTTGCACAAAGGATCATCCATTGCCCCTTGGCCCGGTTGAGTCACTGTCCGAGGGCGCCTCCAAGCAGGTCAAGTATTGGAGGTGGACGAAGCGTGTATTACTCCGTACCATAAGTACACGTACAACGTTTGTGTGCGGTGTAATTGATCCCGTACAGTACAGCACATTGAGCATGCGAGTGGTGCCACTGCATTTGCATACAAGTCGACGCTGCACTCGTACAAGTGCATGTATTACTCTGCACATAATGTCTACTAGTACTTGACAGTGCCGTGCTTGTGCATGATTGTATTGATCGTACATCAGTACAGAGCAATCCGTACACTATTACTACTGCTGTAAATAATACAACGACCTACTTGCTGCACTTACACCTAGGGAAGTACACGTGCAGCAAGGGGCGCCCGCTACAATTTGCAGAGTGAGGGTAATACCAAGTAAGCACATGCTTGCACCTTGGTACTCCGTAAGTGATACTGATATTATCACCAGGTTTTTCTTTTACTTGACAATCCCTACCCCGTGCTTACAGTATAGTTGTACTTTCTGCAATAGTAGTGTCGGTCTACCATTGCTTCATACCTCCAGTACAGTAGGTACAGTACGGAGGAACGCCCAAGTATTGGGTACTATTATTACATGTACGCATAACTACAAGGTACAAAGACATGACAAAAGTGACGATTCAGTTTTGGTAGCGCTACTCCTACAAATTGAATCGACATTTTTGTCATCCCACTATACCTACTGTACCTACAATGATTCCAGCGCATGTGCTGAATTACATGTAATTACCGGTACTCCGTGTGCAGAAGCTGGCCGTGTCCTCAACGCGCCTGCCTGAACCCCAAATCCCTTGACAGTGCACCGTTCCTGCGTGCCCAGACAGATCGACCGCTAGCACGAATATAGTGCTCGTGCCGACTCATCTGCCAGATTTTCTTCCTCCTTCATGGCGCCATCTTGTCCTCGGTCCTCCCTATTCTGCGTCCCCTCCGACCCGCCGTCGAGGATGCGGTTGATTGCCGCCCTCGGGAGCCATGATCGGCACGCTCCGAGTCTGCTCTGCACATGCACCCCAGCAGCCAGCCGGGAACGAGCCAGCTTGGTGTCGGGGCAGTAGAGGGCGTTGACGAGGCATGACGAGAGATGCTGACGTGTGAAGCGTTGACGGCAGAGGACGATGACGCGATTTCGCCATGACTCGTGCGAGCCCAGAGCCACCATCAACGAGCGGCGACGGACCGAAGACGGCATGCTGTCCTGTTGGTTCGAGGCGACGTTTCCGCATGTCTTCTGGCACGTCGGCGGCGGGCTCGTACCCACGGCCAACGAGGCCAGCCGTGGAGCAGGACGTTGTCTTTCCGTCTCACCGTTCCGCCGCCTCGAGGTGGCAGTACCCTGTACACGTTGCACTTGCTCCCGACCGCAGCATCCCCCATCGGATCCGACGCCCGTCTGATGCCCCACCTGGCTCAAATGATGCTTCAAGGCTCGTTGACGCTCCTCGATCCGGAAGGACGGATGCGAGCATCCGGAATCGCAACGTCATCTCGCAGCCCCAAGGTGGGAGCCGATCATCGTTACCGCCGCCTTGGGGGGGATCCCTTTTTCTCGTTCGCCCTGTCTGCGGCGTATACGGAGCAGCTCTGGCCATGCCGAGGCGGCCTGATCCCTGCCGGCTATGTCGTGGCAGAGCCCGTACCTCACCGGCCCTTGCCGCGTGCTAAGCACTTGCGTGTGCACGTACATGCAGAGAACGGGGAGAACCGAGGAGTGACCGCCATTTCCGGGCTCGGCCGCATCGAGGACGAATCTGCTGATGTTCCGCGCCCCGACGAGGTCCGGTCCCGTACAAAGCACGCAAGAGTGCGTCGAGTCCTGGCCCGAGGAGATGAGCCCTGGACTCGGCATGCATCCATGGCCTTGAAATGGACAGTCGTTTCGGGCAAACATCAAACATCCGTGGCCTTGGAAGGACAGTCGTTTCGGGCAAAGCCATCGGACGAGCATGCCGGACAGCCCTGTTCTCGATTCGTCTCTGCCAACTCCCCATGGCAGGCCTTTGCCACGCGGCAGGGTACCGTTGGACCTCCTCATCAGCCTTGAACCGTCGCCGTCTCGTGCGAAGCGTCGGTTGCGCGAACCTACGCTTGTACTTTGTATCATTGCATGCTACCGTGTGCCAAGCTCGTTGCCACGTCTTTTGCGCTTGCTGCTGCGGAGGGTCATGACCCGGCCGTGACCGAGGCTCCTGTCGCGTGCCCCCCCCCCCCCCCCCCCCCCCCAAAAAAAAAAAAACCAAGAAATAAAAGCTGAGCTCCGCCAAATGCTGCCTAAAGTGCAGGCGTACCCCGTGTAATGATGAGACAGGGAAAAGGAAAGACTTCAACCATTCGCAGGCACGCGTCAATAGAATCATGGTGGAAGCGACACAGAGTCAGTGGCCGTGCGAAAAGGCAGCGGCGGGCGTCTCGTCCGATGACCCAGGCGAGGATAGACCTTTGCTTCGTCGAGCAGCGGCATGGGAAGCTCATCTCGGCAAGGGCATCGGCGGAGACTTGCGACACTTCATCGAGCGAGTACCTTCCATCGAGAGGCGAGGCGGCGGCGTCCTACGCCCGCACGACACCCGGCACGCCTCGTCTCGGCGGCAGTCGAATCTCGTCGTCGTCGGAGCTGTCGCCCGCCTCGGCCCCCGCGCGGTCCAGCATCCGTTCAATGTCCTCGTCCTGCAGCAGCTTCCTCGCCGTGCCGTCGCCGAGGCCGAGGCCGCTGGGGAGCGAGAGCGCACCGCGCACGTGGTTGCCCGTGCCGTTCGGCCGTCTCCTCGACGGACCCCTGTCCGGCGACGCCGATGGCCGCCGCGCCGGCCCGTCCAGATCCATCGGCGAGCCCAGGGGCGGCGCCAGGGGCGGGCGCCTGTCCAAGCTCGCCTTCTTCGGAGGCGGAAAGGCCGGTCGCTGGGATGGGAGCGCCTTCCGGGGCGCGCTCGGCAGCGCCTGTCGGCCGGCGCGAGGAGGCGAGAGCGAGGGTGAGAAGGAGTGCTTCAGGCCGGCCGAGTTTCCGGGGCTGCTCATGAACAACAGGCTCTCAGCCGCGTCCTGGTCGAGGCGCGATATCGGGTTGCTGCCGTCGAGCCGCGGCGCCTGACCGGGCGTGCTGGGAGAAGGCGAGAAGGCGTGGGCGAGCAGCGTAGGCGTGAGACGCGAGTGGGAGTGGCGCCGGGGGTTCGGACGAGCCTCGGACGCCAACATGGCCGTCGCCGGCTGGATCGACGCCGGCGGAGCGAGAGCCGGCGGCGGCGCATGCGGAGAGTTGGACTTGGACTTGGACCTCGACTTGACCGGGCCTGCCGCGGCCACGGTCACGGGCCTGTGCTCGGCGGCAAAGTGAACCTGAGCCGTCGGCGGCGCCGTCGGTCGCGGGCTCGCCGAGGACTCGTGCCGGCGCTGCGCCGTCGAGGCGCTGCTCGATATCGGGGAAGTCACTTGGGAGGCGAGAGATTCGACCTCGTCGAGGGAGCGTGACTGCCAGCCGCGGCTGACCTTGACCATGGCATACGACAGACGGGTCCGAAGCTCGGCCGACAGCTGGACGGAGGGACGAGGCAGGTCAGCGGCACGAGACGACGGACGAACGCTCGCGCGAGCAAAGGGGACGGGATGGGCGTCGTCGCCTACTTCACCGATGTTGCCGTCGACGGTCGAGGCGACGCTGACGGCGCTGACGGTCCGCGAATGTCCCTTGGCGGGACTCACGCTGCCGTCGCTCGACTTGACCTCGCCGTCGGCCGTGCGTTTCCGCGAGCCCGCCGCCGCCGCCTCGTCCGGCCCCATCCTGTGCTGGGCGGCGGCGAGGGCCGACAGGCGGTCCAGCTGGTCGTTCTGTCCGCCCTGGCCCGCGCCTCCCTCGTGGCCGTCGATGCCGACGACGAGGGCGCCGCCGCTGGTGTCGCTCGCTGGTGGCGTCACGACCTGGTCGTCCGACGCCGTGCCGACGGCCGACTCCTGAGAGCGGGAGACGGAGCGGCACAAGCTCTGCGACGAGCTGCTACCGTCGAGCGTCTGGTACGGCGACGAGCGGGCCGTCGTCCGGTCTCGCATCGTCTCCTCGTCGCGTGTCTCGACGGAGCGTGGGAAAGGAAGAGGCAGAGGGTGCGACACGGACGACGCGACCCCGCCGCGCCATTCGGCCGTCATGACGACCGTCGACGTGCCTTGCTCCGTCGATGTCAATGTCTAGGTCGATGGCGAGAGCTATGTCGAGATCGACGTCGACGTCGAGGCGAATGCCGATGCTGAAACCGATGTCGAGTCGGGGTCTCGCGCGGCGCGACACGTGTGGCAAGGGGGGGCAAGCGTGGGTGCGAGGGTGGGGAGATGTGATCGCCGTTGTCTGGCGATGCTCAACATGGGTATGGAGGCGAGGGAACGAAGGGAAAAGGAGAGGAAGGCAACGGAAGGGCCGTCGAGCCCGAGAAACGGCCTCGCGTGTCGTGGAGTAGGCAGCAGTGAGGCAGCAGGTCGACACTGGGAAGCGGTCCGTTGAAGGCACGAACATGCGTCCGTGTCTGTCGTACCGAGGACGGTCAAGCAAGTACAGGTACAAGGCATCGTAGGTGTGCACGTACCGCCATAGCGCCGCACCGGTCAGCGCAGGTACAGGAACTTGATGCGTCCCCACGCGAGCACCACCCTTCCTGTACCGGTACTTGCTGGCGCCATTATTTTGGAATTACGCGGTTTCCCGTCGCGACAGGTGACAGATTAGTCCTCCGAACCAGTACGGAGTACGTACATACTTGTACTACCAGGGGCCGCCTATTACCATTTGGGTGCTAGCTCCACCGCCACACTTGTACCTACCGAAATAATACTGGTTGTGCGGAGTAATTACGGAGTATATCGGAGTATATTCGTTAATAATATTCATTATTATTCATTACCACTTCAAATAAACCTACGGAGTCATGTGAAGACTTGAACCACATTCCAAATGACTTCATCCTCGGCACTCCGTTCTCGCAGTATTTTTTTACACCTACTAATTACTTATACATGGACGGATAGGGCAACCCTTGATCTAGTTCGCAAGACAAAATCCGCTTTCTAAGCATCCGATGTCAGCTCCCTCTTGCTCTCTCTCGTGATATCCCCGCCCATCTCGACGGGAAATGTGTGCGGCTTGGATGAAATATTCGCGAGAAATAATCTCGCAGTTCTAGTCTTCGTGCCGGTATCTAGAGCACTGCCGACCGACTCGAAATGATCCAGGCAAGGTTTTGCACTGCCTCGATCGCAACAGCGGGACAGAATCTTAAATGCATGCCCCAGACTGATGCCTACCAGGCAGGTTATGCCGTCAGGGGGGGCCGCTGATGCCGGCTCGAGGAAATGCGTGCCTCGTTGGATGGTTCGTACTCTGCACCTGATGGGGACGCGGCATCGGAAGCGACTGCACCGTATCCTTGATATTATCGACGTCTTTGCTGCCTCGCCTGATCCCACTTCGGCGACTGCCATTCCAACGCATCACGTTCTCGTCCACTTCCTTGGATACTTTGTGACAACATGGCACGGGTCCATGATATTGGACAGCTCTCCTGTTTCTAGACGTCGTCCCTGTTTCCGAACATCTCGTAACGGTCCACGGAGCGCGTTCATTGTTGGCGTCTCATTCTTCGACATCGGAACTCGTGTGGTTGAAGACAGCGATGCCACTGCCTCTGCCGGGAACCGACGAGGACAGCATTTGAGGGTGTGAAAAGTAACAGCCCAGATGCTGGGAGCCTCACTCCTCGACAGGGACGATGCTTGTGCCTCTGCCTAGGGACGACGAGGACGGCAAGCGTGAGTGTGCAGAGCAAAAGAACGGAAGCTGGGGAGCCTGACTCCTCGACAGGGTCGATGCGTCTGCGAGGCCGAGCGACGACGAGGACGGTAGGCGTGCGTGTGCAAAATAAACAATCAAAATAAATAAATGCACAGAAGCTCGGAGCATCACCCTTCGACATCAGAAATCGTGCATTTAACAGGCACGGTGGCTTTGGAGAGGCCGCGAGACGACGAGGCCAGCCAACAGGAGCGTACAGCACGAGTGCAGCATCTGTGCCCTCTTGACCCGTTTGCACCCAAGGAAAAGAAATGGAGGGAATCGGCCGTGATTGTTCGATAAATGGGCGAACAATGTAGAGTGTACGTGGAAATGAAAAAGAAAAACATGACATGAAATGGCCAAGCCAGAGGCGACCGGTCTTCAACATCGCCTCACCCGCCCACAACTCCCATCCAAAAGCAAAAGAAGAAAAAAAAGGGTTGGGACTCTTCAGTGCCGTGCTTGGCCGTACCCTAGGCAGCTCGGGGGCTCCGTACGGGTGCCTTTCCATGTCGGGCAAGCGTCGGCTCCCCAGGCAGCATGGCATGTTCGTCGACGCGGCGTGGGGGTTGAGCGACGCGAGAGTTGCGGCCGCGTACGGTGGATTCGTGCCTCGGCGACCTGTCGAGCAGCGCCAGGCTGTCGGTCGATGTCGGTCTGCACTCGTCGGACGGGGACGAGGGCGAGGCGGCTACATCTCGAGCTCGCCGGCGACGTCTTCGCTCATCATTCTGTCGTGGCCCTGATCCAATGGCAGGTCGCCGCCGTCCTCGAGCTCCCCGTCGTCCTCGAGCTCCTCAAAGTAGTCGTCATCGGAAAAGGGCACAAGGTCGCCGTCCTCGCCGCGGTTCCAGAAGAGGCCGTCATCCTGAGGGTCCTCGTCGTCCTCGAAGGGAGGCACCAGCTCGGCCTGACGATCGCCGAGCCAGTACCTCGCCCGCTTGGCGGCGTCGTCGGCGGCAAAGTCGGTCTGGCGCTTGTGCTGGCCGACCTTGATGGGCGTCAGGGTCGGGCTCGTCGACGAGACGACGGGGACGACGCGGACGTAGAGGTAGGCGACGCGCTTCAGCGCTCGGTTGAAGAAGAAGTAGTGGACGGCCCAGATGGCGCTCTCGTCCTCCTCGAACGGATCGGGATCCGGGTGGTAGCTGAAGAGGGTGCACTCGTTGAGGCGCATCTCCTTGTCGATGAGGGACCAGCACTGAGGTCCCCAGATGGAGTCGAGGTCGCTGCCGAGGGAGGAGTCGAAGGAGGCGGCCTCGAAGCCGGGGCGGACGTTTTGCAGGATGGAATCGAGGTTGACCATGACGCGGCGCAGGTTGCGTTCGCGCTTGAAGTCACCCGGCCGCAGCACGTGGGAGAAGTCGTAGTGCGGGTGGCTCGCGTTGAGCGTGGCGATGAGGTAGGCAAAGGTGCGGCGGCTCGAGAGGTCCGACAGGGGGCCGAAGGCGCTCGAGGTGGAAAACAGCTGCATGTTGGGCGAGGTGGCGAGCATCTGGGCCCGATCCGGCGGCGACAGGCTCGCGCCGAGCTTGACGAGGGCATCGTGCTGGGAGCTGAGGTCCTTGTCAATGTTTCGGTAGAGCTTCTTGTCGGAGCCCGTGGACTTTGTCGTGTACAGGTCGCAGCCGCCGGTGACGTTGCAATCGGGCGTGTTGAAGTTGAGCGCCCTCGTGACGGGTTCGAAATCCTGGACCGGGAGGTACTGGGCCGGCGTCAGCACACGTCGGCGCGGGGCGACCCTCTCGGCAGACGCGAGGCTAGGGGACGGTAGGGAACGGTAGGGGAGGAAAGCTGGGTACCTTCATGTTGAACGTGCTGCCAGCGCGTTGGACGCGGGTTCGCAGTCGGAAGTAGAGCCGATGACGACGCGCGAGCGGGCACGGCAGAACGACAAAGGTGCCGAGGCTGCGGGGGGTGGGATCCGGCAAGCAGCTCCAGCCGTCCGCGTGGCGATGAGGGCGGTGGTGGATGTGGAGGGCGCCGGATGAGAATGGCCGATGTCGGCTCGATGGCGAGGAGAGGTCTCACAGGATGGGAGAAGGGCAGCTCGACCAGTTGGCCGCCGGGCCCGGTCTGCGGTCGTCGCAACGACGGGCGGCAAAGAGGACGGACGGCTGAGGGGACGGACGGCCGATGCGATGGGTAGAGCGACGATCTGGGTGCCGTCGCAGGGACGTGTCGGTGAGCGACGCGAAGCAAAGCGTAAGCGAAGCGTCTTGTCGACGGTCGGGGCGGTCAGGGTAGCGAGAGGCGACGCGGAGGCCCCGGGGTGCGATCGGACGGCCGGATGAAAGGCGGTCGAGTGGTGAGACGATGCCAGACGGGAGGGCCTAGCGGCAGGGGTCGGCGTGCATCGCCGGCACGGCGGAAAGGGAGTGGTATCGGTGACGACGTTTGCTCGTGTTTGGGCCGACGGTTCGGGCTGTCGGTTGGGATGGTGGTTCGATGCCGAGGAATCGTAGCCGACGGAGATGGACGACGGAGATGGAAGACGGAGATGGATGACGGCGATGGATGACGGCGATGGATGGCGGCGATGGATGGCGGCGATGGATGACGGCGATGGATGACGGAGGAGGGGGATCCGTATTGGTGAGCGGTTATGGTGCGGTTTGGGTGCGTGTTTGGAGTGCGTGTCGCTGCCCTTTGGTCTGAGCACTAGGCGTGACCGAGGGCCGATCCAGATGCTTGGTTGTTGTGGAACCGGCGGCCTAGTGACACTTTGCGGCTGAGGCACCGACAGTCTGACACGCATGGCGATGGCGAACGAGGTCAGGTGGACGGCTTGCGTGTCAGCGGCTCGTCGCGCCGTGTCGGCCTGGCTCCCCTTTGCTCCCAGCTGTTAGCCTGTGCGTTTCAGTGTCCTCGGCGCGCCGCACCGCACCACCCACCCCCAAAGAACCCACCGACAGCACTCTACAGTGCCCGGCCACAGCGCCCCACCCCTGTACCGTCCCCCACCCCCACTGACAGTCGTCATGCCATCGGACAATAAGCCTCGACGACGGTCCAACAAGCTCGTCGGGTGCAGAAGCAGATTGCACGGCAGCGCGGCAGGGTAGAGACGGCGCATCATATAATCCATGGGGCGGAGAGTTTGGACATGTCCGTCGTCGCATGTCCCTCTGGCCCACTCTCACGTTTGTCTCTCGCGCGTCCGTTCCTCGCATCGTCCGAACAGGCACTGGCCGTCCCGACCGATGCGTTCATCTCTCCGCCGCTCTCCCGTCTGTCTTGTCGGTTCTGCCCGGTCCGGCGGCGACGACGATGCACGCAGGCAGGCCAGTCACGTCGAGCCCATCCCCGTCTGCCCGCCGACCGGCTTGTCGGTCTTCATGTCGGCAAGGCACCGCTCGGGGATGTTCCGAGGCACGCGCGGCGGGAGACGGGCGCTCATGGGCCTCATTGGTCGAGGCGAGCCGGTTGGAACAAGTCAGACTCTCTTGATATGATTAAGGATGGTGTTCCATCCTCCAAGATCTATAAACACACCAGAAGCAACTGGCTTTGCCTCGTCCCGCATGTCGCGAGCCGCTCGCCGGCGGGTTCACGTTCCGATCCTCGGGCGTCGCTCCATCATCGGCCATCGGACTCTCGACGCTCAAATGACACCCTCGCCCTCGAGGTTTCGCTCCACGTCGCGGGGACCCTGTCGAACGATCATGTCAATACCAAGCTCGAATGGGCTCGTACCGCCACCCGACTCCCTTCGTGTCGCTCTCCTCCCTCGGTACGGACGATGGCTGCGTGAACGGCGTGGCGGTGCGTCGCGTCGACGGAATCGTGTCGGTGCGGCAACCGTCGTCGTCGTCATCGTCGTCGTCCACGTCTCGTCCAACCAGCAGCTGGCCGACAAGCATCGTGCATCTTACATGAGCTTGGTGACCTCGTCCTCAACCTTGGAGCCATGACCCGCGTCAGCCGTGGCGTCGTCTTGATTTGCCGTCGCGCGGGGTTCTGCCTCTTCCCGCCGGCCGCGCTGGTGCCGGCTTCCCAAGGAACAAGGGAGGGGGGCGAGCTCGGACAGAAGAAAAGGGTACAGAAGAACAGGGGACAGTTCCGAGGGGCCGACACGTCAGTCACTCACCTCCATGTCTTCCAACGAGTCCTGCTGCCCGATGCATCGCAGCACGTTCTTCTTGCTGCTTTCCTGCAGCTCGCCGGCGAGGAGGAGCTCGTCGAGGATGTAGTAGGCCTTGGTGAAGGAAAAGATGATGTCCAGCTCGCACACGTTTCCGTAGTACTTGTCCATCTGCTCGACGTAACGGTGGATGATTTCGAGCGAGATGAGCTCGTTGTCGCCCGACGAGCAGCCGGCGATGAAGAAGAGCGAAGCGTAGCGGCGGTAGACAATCTTGGTATCTAGGCGGCACGAGGTCGCACCCTCTCTCGTCAGCACCCCGACGCCCTAGGCAGGCGGCAGCGGCCGAGGGGCCACGGCGGGGCGACGAACCTTTGTACTCGAGAAAGTTGCACATTCGCGTTCGGCGTGCGAGGACCAGCTGCGACACGTCCTTGACGATCTTGGCCTTGTCCTTGGGGGACAGCGTGGTGAACCACTTTGCGAGGCGCTGGAGCCCGTCGTCAGCCAGCGGGTTGCCTCCTCACCGGGCTCGCGCGGGGGGTCAACGAACCACCTTGCCCTGACGGGACAACAGGATCAGATATCTAGGCACCCGTTCAGCACCGAGGGCAGGACGCCGGGGAGCGGAGGAGGGGGAGGAGGGGGGGGGGGTAAGGCGTGGAAGGCGGGCGTACTGGATCGCCATGGTGCGGATGGCATCACGTCGCCGAGCCGGGAAGCTTGGGACGGGAATGCGTGATGCGGCCGAGGGAGAAGCTGCTCGTCCGCCGCTGTCCGGTGGCGAGGGGTGCGAGAGCAGGGGAGGGGGATCGATTCGAGGGCAAAGCGGGATGAAGCAGCAGGCGACGGTGAACGGTTGTCAGGGTTGGCGACGAGCTGCCTCAGGTCCACCTCGAAGCTCAGCCGTGGCCCCGTAGCCAAGAGCAGCCATCAGGAGGTGCACGTGCCAGCGATGGCCAAGTGTCTGTACGACGGACGCCGCCGAAGAATTGATGCACAAGTACACTGTATTAGCTGCACATGTACTTGTACCTGCAATGGAAGTACCCAATTACCATTGTACCGCCAGATCAACGTCGAGCTACAAGTACCTCCGGTGTACTCCGTGCCGTACTCCGTACCGTACTCCGTACTTGTACTGGCATGCCAATGTGCAGAACCCCGCCAGGCCATTCCGTTGTCGCAGGTGGCTTGACCATTCAGCACAAGTACACCGACCAGCGAGAGTACTCGCGATGCATGTACTTGTACATTTGCAAGTAAGTACGGAGACGTGCAAGTACTTGCGGAGAACCAATTGATTGCATCCCAATAATCCCAAGTAACATTATTACTCCGGACAACCATTGTAATCGTGCCACGCCCCACCTAAAGGTGGTGCTCACCACCACAGCGCGCACACCACCGCAGCGCGCACTTTGGTAATAGCTTCTAATTCAACAGCGTTTTTTAGTACAAAGACCGCCCTTGTTATCGCAGACCTGTAGATGTTCCAATACTCCAGTTCTCCGCCATTTTCGTGCCTTTTTCGCAGCATCAATAAATACCCGTTTCGCTATAGTATAGACCTTTTTGTCTGCAGCCTCTACCTTCCTACGAGCCTGAGCAATATCGTTATTTGCCTTCAACTCTACCATTCGACGGCCCTGTTCAACTGTAAGGATTCCACCAGTCTTTAGGACCTTATTCTTTGATGCCCGACGAAGTTGATAAGCTCTTTCTGCCTTTTTCGTTCGCTGGAGGTCCCTCTTTACCTATATTAGCTCTGCAGCAGTAGTTAAGGATCCTCGAATTAAACGGTCAAGGTCATAGTTAAAGGTATCGTTAAGAACCTCATTCTTATCGTTTATTGCATCCTCTAGCCGCTTAGTAACCTTCCTAACTTGCCGTAATGTTATTGGTGTTGAGAAGTTGGAAGAACTAGGTATATTAGGGGCATCAGGAGAAGGGGTCTTTGGCGCTCGTATTTGCATTGATTGAATGACCAATTGAGGATTCAAAGGATAGATACTAGTCTTTTTGAATGCTGATAGTATTATAGTACGTTTAAAGGCTTGTTTTCGAACCTCTTGGATTATTGAAAGGAAGTCAAGCTTAGTTACATTAACTAGGCCATCTCGGACTGCAAAGTTAAGAGCTTTTGCATAATAATGCTTTAGCGGCTGAAAAATAGCTATATTAAGTGGTTGGAGAAGATGCGTAAGATGTAGTGGAAGGGCAAAAGGAATAATATTCTTTTCTTTGCAGAAGGAAATAAACTTAATTGTATGATGCGATCCATGGCCGTCTAGGATTAGTAGGCGTTTGCTACTAGTTGTAGACGCATAACGATTGAAGTGTTGAATCCACTGGAGGCTTAATTGGTTATTTAAATAGCTACTATTCGATAGAGCAATAACTGTATTGTCGTGAAGCTCTCGAATACAATACTACTGTGACATATGAAGCTGGCCAGTTAGTATAAGGAAAGCAGGTATATACCGTCTATCGGCAGAGATAGCCTTAATAGCTGTTGCTGACTCCCTATTCTCAGGCATACTAAAGAGATGAGCCCTCTTTCTTTTCGTTACAATAAACTGGTCTTTGCCAACCCCAATTCGGAAGCCTGTTTCGTCTATATTCCAGATATCGGCAGGGGGGATACCTTTGCTTTTAATTACCTGTTGTAGCTGTTGAAAGTAGGATATAACTCTATCTATATCCTCAGAGGCCTGACGGTTTGAATTAAGCTTCTTCTGGCGTTGCCTTATGTATTGATGCCGTTAAATAAACCGTATAGTCCAGTTCTTTCCAACAGTTGGGGCTAGGGTTGAGGAATCTGGTAATACCCTCTCTGATAGGATATAATTTGCAGCATCCGTAATAAACTCTGGGCAAACTGCAAAGTTGGCAGCATTAAGCCTATCGATATATCGATATAATGCCTTCTCTTCTGGCCGACTTAATTTAGTATTATGGCCTTGAATACTGGTCTTTGGACCAATACCGGACAATCGTCGTTGTAGGCGCCTCCGAGGGATTTTAAATAGTCGGGTAACCTTTGCGATTTTTTCGTCAGGAAACTCATCAAGATAATCTATAGCCTCCTGGGTACGTATTTCAACTGTTGGATCATCTATAGCTGTTATGGTTGTAAAGATATTGGAAATTGAAGATAAATGAGGGAAAAAGTGCGCGGTGCGGTGGTGTGCGCGCTGTAGTGGTGAGCACCACCTTTAGGTGGGGCGTGGCACGATTACTGTAAATGTACTTACTACTTACAGTACAAACACCACTACTTAAGTATACCCAAGTGTACAGAAAACCTACAGTACTGTACAGTGTGGTAGTCATTAGTCGTCTGTGCCATGGACCCAATCCATAATAGATGTGCGCATTCGTTCATTCGCGATGAAACTCCGCAATGGAGCGGAGATGCATGTTGCTGTACGGAGTACCTGCATGTAATTAGTTGTACGGAGAAAGTACCAGCTATGACTTTGGCGAGCTCCTTGATGTAGCAGGCCCCCGGACGCAAGTACTTGCAGGGAGAGATGCGAAAAGTTGAACTGCGCTGTAATGCAAGTAAGTAAGTGCTAGGTACCATTTAGTAGTTGGAGACTGTAGGAGTACAGTGGGAGAGATGCGACAAGTTGAACTGCACTGTAATACAAGCAGGTACCATTTACTAGGTACCTAGTAGTTGGAGACTGTAGGAGTACAGTGGGAGAGATGCGACAAGTTGAACTGCACTGTAATGCAAGCAAGTACCATTTACCTAGTAGTTGGAGACTGTGGGAGTACAGTGGAAGAATGGCAGCTTGAGGAGTGTCAAGGGTTCACATACTGTAGATACCTCTGTTGACGTGCACAGTGCAGTATACTTGCAGCAATAATGCTTGAGCACAAGTACTAACTAACTCGTACTGTAGCTGCAAGGTACTAGGTGCCCAGTATTGCATTGCACTCTGTAATACACCTGCAGTACGCTTGATTAGGCCCAGGTGCAGTCAGTCTACAGTGCTCCCAGGTACCCATCCATGGTCAGCTGGGGGAGAGGGCTGTAGAGGGCATACACCGCTACGACCCAGCTCGGTCCGTCGCTCCGGAAGAGCCGTAGCATATACTGTAATACTACGACGTAGCCATGGCATGTACGGCACGCTGCACAGGCCGCGGAGGAGCGGACTTTGGATTGTAGCCCGCTCCTGGCTGCGGCGGGAATAAGCAAGTCGTGCTCGTGCACGAAACATGAAGAGGCCACAAGCCCCGAGGGTGATGCCAACTCTGCTGCAGCTGTGCTGCTAGATGCACAAGTACACTATACCTGCATACCGCGGAGCAAGGAGCACAGGAACCGCGTACACGGTACAAAGACAAGTTACACTCACGGGGCCCCGCGACTCTCGTGGGACCCCGCAGTCGCTCGCATTACTAATCCGGCAATGCCGTCCCGCTGCCGCTGCAACCGAAAGCTGCAGAGGGCACCCGCTAAAACCGCCGGCTACGAGCAAACGCCAACACCCGATCATCGGCATCCGGACGAAGCTAGCACCAAGATTTGCGCCGACGCTTACGGAGCCCTCGCTCGCTGACGACGCACGACGGCAAGGCATCCGCTGGCACTCGCACGACCCTACAGCCGACAAAAGCTGGCCCTCGTATCGACTCCCATCGACCCTCGAATCATCATCGCCCCTCCTCGTCTACCTCGTCTGCCCACGCCGCCCCTCTGCTCGCCGCCTCTGTCCCCTTGCCTGCCCCCTCCCGGCCGAGCGAGGTTCGTCGAGGCAGGCCATCGCCCGCCATGACGAAGCTAATCCTATCCACCGGGTTCGTTCCCTTTCTCGTCGACGAGACCATCGACGGCACGTCCGTCCATGGTGGCTGATGGTGGCGAAAATCGTCGATAGCAATGTCATGTCGGCCGGCCCCTCCATCATCCGCAAGTCGGGCAGCACGACGAGATCCAACCTCGAGCTCGTCAACTCCCTTCGGGACAACTTCCGAGCGACGCAGCAAGACTACGCCAACGCGGCGACGCCCGTGTCCGACCAGTCCCCGCCGCCCAAGTCGTCGTCGTCGTCGGATGACCGTGGTCAGCCGCCGGCCGTCGACGTCTGGACCGAGCGGGACGGCGACAGGCTGTACGTTCCGCGCATCGGCTGGGAGACGGCCGGCCTGCGCGAGGAGGCGAGCCAGTACGAGATCACGGTCAAGCTGTTCCTGCTGCCGGGCACGCCCGTGGCCGAGCGCGAACGGTTCGTCGGCGAGGCGCTGGCGCTCGTGGGCAGGGAGCTCGGCGTCGACACCATCGACCTCCTCGTCGTCTCCTTCCCCGGCATGTCCTTTGAGGGCAACTGCGAGTGGGAGGCGGACAAGATCAACGCGCAGCAGGGCAACCTCGACGAGGAGCTCGCGACCTGGAAGGTCTTTGAGAGGCTGCACGAGCGCGGCGTGGCCCGGCGGCTCGGCGTGTCCGAGTTTGGCAGCGCCAAGCTCGAGGCCTTTCTCGAGCGCGCGGCGGTGCGGCCCGTCGTCGACCAGATCAACCTCCGCGACTGCTGCAACGTGCCGCCGCCGCTGAAGAAGCTCGCCGACGCGGCCGGCGTCGAGCTCAACGTGCACGTCGACTGCACCGACATCCTGCCCCGCGGGACGCTGCGGGACCTGCTGAGCTACGGCGACGGCGGCGCCGGCATCCTGCTGACGCCCGGCGTCGCCGCCCCGGGCCTGCCGGGCGAGGTGGTGCCGCAGTGGGTCGTCCGATACATGGCCTTTGTCCGCGATCGGGGCGTCATCGAGAACAAGGGATACTTTGCCGGCGCGGCGCTGGTGTAGCCGGCCGGTCAGGCGGGCGGGGGGCCGTCGTCACGTCACATCGGACGCTTTCTTTTCCGCACGCATTCCATACCCCCTTTGACTAGCTTTGTCTCCGCTTCAACGCCAGCGAGCATCGGGACGTGACCGCTCGAGGCGGCCGACGTTCGGAGACGAGCGGCGAGGCACTGCCCGTCCGCGCTCTCGTCGGCTCGCGTCGTCCTTGGTCACGGCACCCGTCGTGGTCGGTCACGGCTCGCGTCGTCCTCGGTCACGGCACCCGTCGTCCTCGGTCACGGCTCCCGTCGTCCTCAGCCACGGCTCCCGTCGTCCCTCGTCACCTTAGCCAATCATAGTCCGTTTTCTCCCGCGCATCCTGACATCCTCGAGCCTCTTGAGCACCGCCGCCGACTGCTTAAAGGTCGCCCCGTACGCCTCCAGCAGGTGGTGGAAGAGGCACTGCGCGCGCGGGTGCGTGCTCCCAAAGGCGCGCTCGAGGACGTAGAGGTCGACGGCACGCTCCTCGTCCTGGATGCTGCCGCTGGCGAGGCCGAGGTCGATGATGACAACCTCGCCGTGCAGGACGTGGTCGACGGGCTGGTCGTCGGCGGCGAGGGCACGGCCCGTCGACGGTCGCAGCATGAGGTTGCTCGTCGTCAGGTCGCCGTGGACGACGCCGACGCGGTGCAGGTTCCCCACGGCGGCCCCTATGCGGCGCATGAGGCTCTGGAGGGGCTCGTCGCCCTCGATGCCCTCGGTCCGGTCCCCCAGCCACCGGTTGATGTTGACGCGCACCGGCGTGCCGGGAATCCATTCGAGCATGAGCCAGCCGCCGGCCTCGTCGATGGCGTAGACGGCGGGCACGCGCACGCCGTCCCGACGGCACTTGGCGAGGATGCGGGCCTCGGACAGGATTCGATGCTTCGTCAGACGCCGGTC
The DNA here is from genome assembly GCF_001625195.1 of Drechmeria coniospora. Classification (NCBI taxonomy): domain Eukaryota; kingdom Fungi; phylum Ascomycota; class Sordariomycetes; order Hypocreales; family Ophiocordycipitaceae; genus Drechmeria; species Drechmeria coniospora. The sequence continues at coordinate 8,103,621 of NC_054389.1, read as the reverse complement.
GAGCATCGGGTGCCTCCACGGCTTCGGGGGGCGGTACTTGAGCGCGCAGGGGACGTGGGCCTCGAGATGCGTCGTCTCGTAGAGCCGGCCCTCGGCGCCCTGGGTGACGAGCCGCGGCGGCCTCGAGGCGGGGTAGGCGAGGATCTGCGGCAGCGGAAACGGCGACGTCGCCGACGACATTTCCGCCATGGCCGATGGTCGTCGGGGGCGAGCGGGCCGGTCGAGGGAAGGGAGTCGGCCGGTTCCGGATCGGGCGAGGAACGAGTCGGCTCTTTGATTTGGCTCTTTCAATTTGTCGTCGTGGTTGGGAGCCTTGGTTGGGAGCCTTGGTTGGGAGTCGTGCTTGGGAGTCGTGCTTGGGAAATGTCGAGAATTCTGGCCCCCAAAAGTCAGCACCAATGACGAGGCGCCACTGTCCGAGTAGCAAGGACGGGGACGCTGGCCTTGGGCGAGGCGGCAGTGGGGGCCTAGAAGAGGCCTGGAGGGGGCCTGGAGGAGCCTGGAGGGGCCTGGAGGGAGCCCCCTGCTGCTGGCGGACAAATGCTCACAGCGGGTGCCGAAGCCGGCAGCGAAGCGCCCAGGGGAAAAAGGAAATCGGGGCGGCGGGGAGAGGGGGGGCGGCCAGGGCGGACCACCATTGTTAGCGTCCAGCACTAGGCAGCGGGCCAGCCCTTAACCGCCACATCTTCGGGAAGCGACCCATTCCTTCAACGACGTCCCGGCCCTGGTCCCGGCCCTCCCCAGCTCGCATCTTGACCGCCGATTCGGGATCCAGTGCCGCCGTGACGTATTCCTTTTGGCCCTTTTTGTTTCATTGCGCTCCGGGAATCGAGTCACTCCCTGTCGATGTTTGCCGCGCACGTACCTACTAGGTACTCGGTAGGTATTACTAGGTACTAGGTAGGTAGTAACAGTGCTTACTTAGGTACTGCTACCTTAGGTACCTGGTACAAACCTACTAGGTATCACTACAAGGGTGCGGAGTACTGTACATCAGGTCTGCCATGCAGAGCAACACTCTGTACGCGTCCAGAGTACCGGTACTTGTATGGCAATCGACACTTAGTAGTCGTGGTAGGAATTCCACTTCATGCGCGTACAAGTACCTTGCGCTTTCGTCTTCGCGGTACGGCAGCAGCGGTAGACAGGGCACTCCGTACGGGCCTGCATCTCGGCACTCCGTACCTGTACTTGTCATCGTAACAACGTACCTACGCTTCCATCTACCTGCAGGTACAAGTACACGCTGTGCTCTGTACCTCCCAACCTTGCCACCGACAGACGCCAAGTGAGGACGGTAGCTCCGTTCCTGCAGGGCGTCTGCTGCGCTTGTACTGCATGCCACGTCGGTACCTGCTCAGCATGGGACTTTACAGTCGAGGCCATCGGCGGTGCCCGGCGATGCTGCGTACCTATACTTGCCCTCGGCGTACCCGAGCAGGCTGTGGTACGGAGAAGCCCTCGCGTACTTGTCCGTCGGCTGACTTACTTGCTTGGTTGTAGCAGTACGGAATACTGTACTGTACGAAGCACTGTACAGAGTACCTGCACGTTGGGTGTGCCGGTATGCTCCGGCATGTATTGCTGCACAGTCCGTGCTTGCTGTCAGCGGCGGCTCACGCACCGTGGCACGATACTTGTGCTCCCATGTGACGTGGCTCCGTCTGCCTCGTCACTCTTGGGCTCCCTTGGCCTCGTCGACTCTGCCTCCCGCTCCGCCTCTCACTACTGCTCCTCCACCTCCTCCGCCGCCGCTCGCCGCTCGCCGCCTGCCAGCCCGTCCGCGCCGTCCATCGCCTCGGATCATGACACGGCACCCTCCCTGTCGCCGCCGCCGCCAAGGTACCGCCCGCGCCGCTCCGCCGACCCCCGTCTCGCCATGGGCGCCTCGGGCTGCTTCCAGTGGGCCGTCGTCCTCGCCCTGACGGCCGTCGTCCTCTCGCTCGTCGTCATCGCCCAGGTGCTGGCGACGTACTCGGCCGCCTACGCGGCGGCGCCTCGAGAAATGGTGACCTTTGTCGACGCCGTCAACTTCTCGGTCCAGGAGAACGAGAGCTACGACCGCGACGTGGCCGGGGTCCGGCGGCTCGAGGACAAGATCCGGCTCGGTCGGCTGCTGCGGGAGATCCAACGAGCCGGCGACGACCTTCGCGAGAGGCTCGACGACCTCCTCGTCGACGGCAGCGCCACCACGCTGAGGACCGGGCCGAGGCTGCTCTGGGCCTCGAGGCGTCGGGAGCTCGAGGACGGCGTCCGGAGGCTCGACATGCTGCGGATGCGATTTCTCGTCGTGCACATGGCCATTGTCGGTTCCGCCGCCGCCGCCGCCGCAGCCGGGCCACGGTCGCCGCCGTCGTCATCATCGCCGCCGCCGCCGCCGCCGCCGCCCCTTCCGCCGACGGATGCGGAGAAGACGGCGGCGATGGAGTGGCCTCGGCGATGCAGCGTCCCGAGGTCCCTCGCGAGCGACGCGGCCAAGCGGCCCCTGGTGCGCCGCCTGACGACGCAGGCCGTCGGCCACAGCGAGACGGTCACGTCGCCCCACAGAAAGGGCTGGGCCGGCGTCGTCGAGGAGCTGCAGCTGTCGCCGCGGATGCAGCAGCGGCACGCGTCGATAGAGCAGGCCATGAGGGGGCAGCCTCGATGATTGCGGGCACCGGCCACGAGACGACGGCACGGCCAGGCGCCCAGGATGGGTCATGAAAGACGATGGAGTCATCCATGGACAAAACAATATTCACTTGTTCCCCGACGAGCAGAGGACAGGACGGGCCCGCATCCGTGGACAATACAATATTCACTTGTTCCTCGACGAGCAGTGGACAGGACGGGCCCGCATCCATGGACAATGTTCACTTTTTCCCCGACAAACAGAGGACGAATGGACGACGACGACGACGACGACGACGACGACGACGATGCAAACGCCAGCGACGGGCACGACGCCGACGCGGCCTCGTTGGCGAATGGCATGCTGCCTTTTTTTCTCAAAGCCTCGGGTGGCCGTCTGGTCATTGCTCGAGACGACATGACATCGGTCAAGAAGACATTTCATCGCTCAAGACGAAATGGAGTGCGGACGGCAAAGAAATGCCCATAGGGAATGGCGTTCTCAAACTTGGCGAGGACGGGAATCGTGTCGTGCGACGGCACTCGTCACCACGCGCCAGGCACACCAACGGCCCTTTCGATACTGGTCACGGATGCGACATGGCCTTGGGTGAGAAACAAGTGCTGCTTAGCCGAGTGTAGAGCTACTGTGCAGGAGTTTTGCACCTCCTCTCGTCGGGCAGCCACTCGCAGGCGCTCAAATACGCCGGCTTCCCGTAGCAGCTCTCGGGGAGAAAGATCGACTTGATGTCCTCCAAGATGCGGGTAATTTCAGAAATCTCCTTGACCAACGACTCGCCAATGTGGACGTTGGGTACGGGCACGATGGCGACTATTTCGCGGTGGAGATGATCAAACTCGCCGCCCACGTGACCGAGCTCCTGGTACATGCCTTCGCAATAGTGACCCTGGACAATGGCCGACCTTTCACCCTTTATTGTTTCAAAAAACGCCTTCAATTCCGCTTTAATGGTTCGAAATTGCTTCAAAAACTCGGCGTCGGCCGGCGGGTGTTTGTGAATCTTGAGAATTTGCTGGGTGACGTGGAGCGTGTCGATGAGCACGGCGGAGGCGAGGTAGAAACGATTGTTGTTGAAGTGTTTGGTGTCGACGCCGAGCTTGACGATGCGGACCTCGACTTCCTTCAGGGAGTCGTCCAAGTTGGGCGACTTGTGCTGGACGGCGGCCGCCAATGCGCAGCCGGCGAATGCGAGGGCATTGGTGAGCTTCATTGTCGAGAAGGATGGGGGGGGGATGGCTGTCGAGGAGCGATGGAGGGATGCGTGGGAGGATGCCGGATTCGTTTTATTTTCACCACAGGTACGGAGCATTACTCGATACTCGCTTACAAGTACAGGTACGTGTCCGTACATGTAATTACACCTACCGCACTTGCTTGCGCGGAGTGCTCCGTACCTCGTTGTTTACTTGTACGTGCGGGTGCCTTTCATGGGTCGCAATGCTTGGGTCCGAGTACTTAGGGTGTGTCGTGGGTGTAATTATGTGAAGGTATCTATGGATATGATGTATAGGGGGGTGACAAAAGTGTTGATTCACTTTGTAGTATTAACGCAGGCAAAATTGAATCGTCACTTTTGTCTAGTAATGCACCATGTACGTACACCTACAACCACAGCACAGTAATACTATACTTGTAGTTGCAAGTACACCGAGGTAAGTACCTTGGTAGTACCTATGATACTAAGTACGTACTGTATGTACAGAGTACTAAACTACCTATGTAGTACTCCGTACTCCGTACTGTGCAGTAATTAATTACTACCTAGTAGTAGGTACCTAGGTAAATGTGGCACCTTGATGTATTCTTGACAGGTGCTTTGTGGCACAGCACTGACATGACAGGTACACGCAAGTACTGCACTACAAACATGTACTGTACAATGGGGTGGCAACAGTGTCGATTCACCCTGCAAGTACGGAGCACTCCGTAATTAGTGGTAATACTCCGTACCGCTACCAGCATTGAATCGTCAATTTTGTCTGGTGACTATTATACTGTGGGTGAGGTGTACTACTCCGTACAGAATAAAAAAACGTACTCACACCTACATGCACAAGTACGCCTACAAATGTAGCACACCAAGGTGTAGGCAAGGAAACATGTTGCAACATATTGTATGGAGTACTGTGCAAGTGCTCGTACATGTGCTGTAGCCGAGCGCGGACTTTACAGGTTATACACCCAAACACGGAGTAATTACGGAGCAAATAATGCAACCAAGTAAACTCGCACGTACTTGTTCACGTACTCGGTACATGGGCAGGTGTACAATTCATATACAACTACTTACTTGCACTTGCAAGTGCTTGCACCGTCTCCCTCGTCAAGTACGGTACTGCAATTAAACTTGCTGTACGGAGTACACCTACTTGAAAGATGATGGAGCTTGTTTTGAGCGTTGCTCCGTAAATACTTGGGTGTATAAGTACTCGGAATACCACTACAACTACAGTACAGTAACAACTTCATGCAGGTACGAGTACAATTAATACAGCACTCGACACCGCCTGGCCTTGCTGTCCGATCTACCAGCTTCACCTGGGCGCTCCTCATGCCCCCCATCTCCTTCGTACTGTATTATCTCTCACCTACGGGCCGGTGCTTCTTTGCCATCTCCATAGGCCATGCCCTCTTTCCGTAACAGTCTCGCCTCTACAGGAAATATATGGTCCCCTTTTTCCAAGGCCCATTACGATGTTCGAGCTGACGTATGGGCACCTGCAAAGTAGTAGGCTCGCAGCGTATCGAACGGCTCGAGTCATCGGCCTCGCCTTGCTTCCTCTGCTGCCTAATCTTCGTCCTACTGCTGCTACATCTAAGCTTTGCCGTCCCGGTTGCTTCAAAGGACTTGTCGAACCAATTGCTCTTGTCGGGGCAGTTCCAGCGGTGGGTAATGTGAAGCTCGCCCGACGCAGCGTTGATGCTAAAGCTTGCCATGCTTCCGCCGCCAGCGGGAATGCTGCACGAGTGGATCGTTCTGCCTCGAGTAAAGTCGTCGAATGTGTTGCGCGAGTACGAGGGGAGATTCTCGCTGATATTTTCCGTACAGTAGGCCTTTTGCGGAACCGAGGGATGGGTAAGGGTAAAGTTGACGAAGCCTGCCGTGCGGGATGACTTGAAGCGGGCGGAGGCGTCTGGTGCATTATAGGAATCAACGGATGCGGAAAACTCGAAGTGATCAATCGTCCACCATTTCTGCGCCTTTGAATCGTCCATGCACTTTTTCACATTCTCGTCGATGTAGGACAACGAGTAGCCCATGTGTGCAACGGCAGAGCCGACAAGGAGTAGGGCAATAAGGATGGGCGCCATGATGGATGGAATGGCAACGGTGGTGGTGGTGGTGGTGGTGGTGGTGACGAGGGGGGATGGAGCGTGCAAAGAACTCGCGAGGAGGGGGGTACTGGTAGGTGTACCGCAGGTGCGGTTGCGGTGCAAGTATTACAGCACTGGTCGCTGCAAGTACAGCAAGTATTACTAGGTGTTGGGGAGTCATTGATATTACGGAGCACTCCGTACTTGTACGTAAGTTGACCCGATTACGCCGCTCGATGGGAGAGCCACCCGAATTCCAGGGCCACCCTAATCCCAGGGCCTCCCGAATCCCAGGGCCACCCGAGTCCCAGGGCCATCATAATCCCAGGGCCACCCTAATCCCAGGGCCACCCTAATCCCAGGGCCACCCGAATCCCAGGGCCATCCTATCCCCAGGGCGGCCACCCTATTAATCCCACCGTGTCTCGGGGATTGTCCCACGGGTCTGGCCCAATTCGGGAATCTGCTTAGGTTAGTACTAGTTTTTCATCTAGCCAAGCTAGTTAACTACACAGAGGACTCCGTACTGTACATTAAAAAAGCCTGGTCCATCGGGCGGGTGTATTCCAGCTCCCCACTGCTGCATGTACGTACCACGACAACTAATAGTCAATAGGTACGTAGGTGCATTTCCGTGCACGCTCGCTCAGTGCGTGTAATCTCTTGCCGAACCCGTCTTGGCCGTCGCTTCCGCCGCCGGCGCGACGCACTTCTCTTCCGACAAGCCCGACGTGATGTCGTCCAAGACCTGTTGGAGCCGGGACATGTTTGCTTCCATGGACTCCTTCACGCGAGGGTCCGGGGCGGGTACGTAGACGACGATTTCGCGGCCAAGTTTTGTGCATTCGGAACAAATCGTTTCGAGCACCCCGCGCATGTCCTGGCAGGCACGAGCCTCGACGATGGCCCCCCTTTCGTGCTGCAGCTGAAGTCCGAGGAATCGAAATGCCCCCTCGACATGGTCAAGCCGCAGGAGAAAGGACGCGTTGGCCGGCGGGTGTCGGTGATGTTCCACTATTTTCCTTCCCGTCGTGAGAGCCTTGAGGAGCAGGTCGGAGTATTCGTAGAAACGGTCGGCATTGAAGTCGATGGCCTGGAACCCCAACTCCTTCGCGCCCTCCTGGATTGCTCCCAAGCCGTCGTTCAACGTCGGTATTCCACGCTCGGCGGCGGCGGCGAAGGCGTTGGTGGCGAGTAGGAGGGCGTTGGTGAACTTCATTGCGAAGGAGGACGGTATGACCAAGGCGTCCAAAAGCGTGGGAAGAGCAGCGGCGGAGCGACGACGACGAAGCGGCCGTCGTTGGATGCCTTGGACGACTTTGCAGGGATTATATACTTTTCCGACGATGCACCGAGAGTGCCTGCGAGCGCGGCGGCGACGGTAGATGAGCACAGCTGCACTTACGTACTAGGAGATGAAGGTAATTAATTACTCGTACCTCTCCATGTCGGTGCCAGCATACATGCAATTGCCTCATGTACAGTGGGGTGGCAAAAATGTCGATTCAATTTGTGCGAGCAGCACCAGCAAAGCTGAATCGTCACTTTTGTCGAGTCACTGTAGTAATACTCGAGTACGTCCAAGTAGATGCGGGGTGCACCTACGGCGTACAGGTGCGTGCAGTACTTGCAGTGCATCTACAGTGCACGGGTGCTGGGAGGCATACGTACTAGGTAAGTGCTGTTTACCTGCCCTTGCCCATGAGCCGTGCTCCGTACGGTACATCCACGGCACAGGCACACGTACTGTATTGTCGATACGATTCCGTACCTGTACGTAAGTTGACCCATGTGATGGTGCTCATGTGCTGGTGCCCATGCGGAACGGGGGTTGCCATTGCTCGGCCGACATGACTTGGGTGTGCCTATCAGTACCTGTCCCAGAATTTGACGCGGAGCTAGCTCTGTAGTGCTCTGCACTCGTGCCACTGTGCTCCGTACTCGTACTTTTATAGTACTTGCGCCGTCCTCCGTACTCGTACTTTTACAATACACCGTCCACCGTACTCGTACTTTTACAGTACACCGTCCTCCGTACTCGTACTTGTTACAGTGCACCGTCCTCCGTATTCGTACTTTACAGTACTTGCGCCGTCCTCCGTACTCGTACTTTTACAATACACCGTCCACCGTACTCGTACTTTTACAGTACACCGTCCTCCGTACTCGTACTTGTTACAGTGCACCGTCCTCCGTATTCGTACTTTACAGTACTTGCGCCGTCCTCCGTACTCGTACTTTTACAATACACCGTCCTCCGTACTCGTACTTGTTACAGTGCACCGTCCTCCGTATTCGTACTTGTTACAGTGCACCGTCCTCCGTACTCATCCTCTGTGCTGTACACTGTTCTCCGTCCCATGCTCTGTACTTGAAGTACACTGTCCGAAGTCTCAGCCTAGTACTTGGCACTCGTACTCGTGCCTAGTAATTTTACAGTATGATTCTACCATTCACCACAAAATGCAGTGCTTGCGGCAAACTCGTACCGCACTGAACGCCGTACTCGTCAAACTGCATCGCACAACACCAAACGCCGCAATAAGCACTGCTCATCGTACACACCAAGCGCCGTGCCATGCCATCGTGATGCACATGTATTCATGCAAGCTGCGCTTCCAAGCATCAAGTGGGAAAATCCCCGCCCATCCCCTAGCTCTGCGTTGCGGCCGAGCCGTCGTCGTTTGCCTCCGCGTGGCAGTTGTCCTCGGAGAAGTCCGACCGCACATCGCCCAAGACCTGCATCATCGCTCCCGTCTCCACCTCGACCTCCCCGCCCAGGCCATGGTCCGGCACGGTCGCGACGATTTCCCTCGTCAGATGGAGGAATACCTCGCCGAGGTATGCGAGCACCCCGTGCACGCCTTCGCAAGCACGAGCCTGCACAACGTCCGACTTGACGCCGTCCAATCGGTCGTGAAGGTAGTTTAATGATCCGAGGATTCTGGCGAGTCGGTCTACAAAGTCTCGATCGGCCGGGGCATGTGAGTGAAGCTCAAGATTTGTGATGCCATCGATGACAGCCTCGGCGAGGGCCCGGGATTCCGAGTCGAACCGGCTCGAATTAAAGGGCGGCTCGGTCTTGAAGGCGAGCCGCTTTGTCTGGCGCCAGATGTCGTCGAGGCTGGCGTCGAACGGATTGGCGGTGCCGGCAGCGAGGGCGCAGGTGGCGAGCACGATGGCGCCGGCGACCTTCATCGTCGTCGAGGAGGACAGGTTGGAGGCGTCGTGACGAAGCGACCATGACGAGCATGTCGGTTTATTTAAATCGTTTCGCGAGGCATACTTGTCTATAGTACGTACGGTACTTTTGTACATTTGCCCGCAAGTTCTTTCTCGTACGAGCATGGGCGCCGCACCTTGTCTAGTATCAGTGGCCGACTTGGTAAGTACTTGTCCCGGTACAGCCAGCGTATGTACGTGTGCGCTGCAGTTGTGGTTGTCGGTCCCTAAGCGTGCGCTGCCGAGTACTACTTGGGTGGCATCACGGATGCTTGTACCCACGCCGGTTGAGAACCATGACAATACTCTCCAAAAACATGCAGACATGACTCTGCGCATGTGCACGGCACTGGGTTGACCATGCTGCGTGCACCGATCATACTTGGTTGTGCCTGTGGCGTATAGGTGCAAGTAAGTACTTTGGTATGCAGACTCGCAACGGCACCTGTTATTACCATGATTCACTGTGGATTGTCCAACGCCGATGGAGCAGCCGAGATCTATTCCTCCGCACATGCTGTACTTAAGTATACCAAGTACAAGTATCCGTACACGTATTAATAATACATGCAAGTGCAAGTACAAGTGCGGGCTGGCCACTATTAATAAGTATATTATGAGCAAGTTACCTACCCAAGTACACATACACATACTTAGATGTGCATGTACGGAAGACGGCACAGCAAGTACTCGGCGCTCCGTAAATGTCCGGAATGCTTGCATATATAGTCTTACCTGTACTTACTCGGAGCGGCAACGTGTTGGGGCCTCACACCATGCGTCAGGCCATGGGTGGGCGGAGGATGGCAGCCGTGCATGTGCCAGCACTCGGTACATTAAGTACTTACTCCAGCATGTACTTAGTTGTAGGTGTCGGTAGGCACAAATAACGTGCTGGTGGTTGAGCAAGAACAGGTACGCACAATAGATGTGCATGGTGCAGTTTGTGTACACTAATTACAATTCCGACTACAGTACTCCGTACGGTAGCTGCACATACTTACTGTACTGTAGGCGTACATGTACTTTGCATTACTTGTACCCGAGATGACTTGACATGTATTATATTCCATGTCCTTGCAAGTACTCGGAGCTGTGCTTACGTACTCCGCACTGTACTTAGGCCGTTTATCGCAGGTAAGTACTAAGTAGGTGTAAGTACTCCGTACATGCAGGTAATATCACGGACTTGGGTAAATTGAAGTATTACTGTAATTACATGCAAGTACAGGCACGTATACAACTACGTACGGGTGGCAAAAATGTCGATTCAATTTGTAGGAGTAGCCCAACCAAAACTGAATCGTCACCTTTGTCGAGTGACTATTATACTCCGTACACATCCACAGTTCTTGTACATGTACTTACTTACGGAGCACAGCACAATTGTTCCCTACTAGGTATTATTAAGTAGACTCCCATGGGCTCCGTACTTGCACCTAAGTGAGTAAGTAATTGTCCTCACCGGCTAAAATAATGACCATGTACTCCGTACTTATGCTCCACATCTGCCTTGCAAGTACTATACTTGTACGTAATGGCCAATGATGCATTGCAAATGCTTGTAATACTGTGCTGGCACAACATGCACAAGCTACTCCGTACAGTCCTCGAATTTTGGGCGAAATGACTCGCAGCATTGTGTCAATCTAGCCAAGCAAGTTCGGAGCAATACGTACGGAGTAGTCATGCTGTTTTTCTACCCGTGTCAATCTCCTCAAAGCCCAAATTTCGCCATCAGTGTCCAGTGTCTACGCAGTTCCAGACCACGGAGTGGATGCCCCAGTGGCCAGAGGACACCCAAGTATGCCGACAAGCATGGTGCAGAATGTCTGGTTTCGGGAGTGCTCGGGTATGAATGCACCTTGTCGTATCGGCCATGATACTTGTCCGCTCTGAAGCGGCAGTGCAAAACGGCGTACGAGTAATTGCATGTAGGGCCTCAACCTGAATACCAAGGTACTATATTATATTGGTGGGTGTACAAGTATTAGGGTTGCCGTACCAAGTTCAGTGTACTGGCACGGAGTACAAGGAGATGTATTTACTTGCAATACATGTGCAGTATAGCCGCCGACGAGGCAAGAAAGCAGGCGTACAGTACTAAACCATTCGTAACAATGATAATCCCCGGTCCTCACTGTACCATTCGTACAATATTAATCCCCAGTTGTCACTGTATCATTCGTACAACATTAATCCCAGTTGTCACTGTACCATTCGTACAATATTAATCCCCAGTTGTCACTGTACGGAGTACCATTCGTAACAATATTAATCCCCAGTTGTCACTGCTTGTACTGCAAGTACTTACAGTACTCACAGCTACCTAGAACTTGGTGCTTGCACGTATACTCCGTACAGTACGGAGTACTCCGTGCCTACTAGGTACAGTACTTATTAAACTTGCATCTACAGCACACGTACTTGTACCTGTATGCAGCACTGTACTTAAATACTGTACATGTACTGTACATGCGCCGTGATTCCCCCTACACCTCGCCGAGGTATGCCATGTTGAAAATTGCTAGCTCCTCAAGCCCCGACTCTATTCCGTCGCTGCCCATCAAACGCATGCCTGTGCACGTCGTCGGTCGTGTCGGCTGGACGAGCTATTCGTCCTCGAAGACATGGACGAGTTGGCCGGCCGCGCGACGTTGAATCGACCCTCGCCGGTGCTTGCCATGCATGGCCACTTCTCGATGCAGAGTCGGCTTCGCTGCGTCGCGCTCGAAAACGATGCAGCCCAACGGCCATCATGGTCGACTCGGCGGTGAGGACATGTCTGTACGGTACGGAGCGAGCATCTTCTCGGTGGTCTCGCCCATAGGTCCATGCCGTATGCCCGTATTCGAGTGCTAGGTAGGCCACCAGGTGCTGGGTAGGCCACCAAGCGCAAACCGGCTGCCCATGGCCACGCCTGGTGTCATGACGCCTGCCGAGCACAATCATGCACGTCCTCGCCACCGTGTCGACGTAGTCCTACCGGCAGCTCTGTTGCCTGACGAGCCGTTGCTGGTCCGGGTGCTCTGCGAGTGTCTGCCTTTCGTCCATGCCCATGTCACGACGCCGCCGCCGCTCGGCACGCTTGCCTCCGGTTTCGCTCGGGGATTCGATGCATCTTGATCTTGGCACGGAGCCGTGCCGTCTTGTACCTGTTACGCCAGAGGCCCATGTTCTGCGACGTCGTCGTCCCGTGCCGTCGTCGTCCCGTGCCCGTCGCCCCGTCATGTCGCCAAGCTCACCAATGCTGCGGCGGCGAAAGCGCGCGTTCGCGTCACGTGATGGTTCTCCGGAGCTCTCTGCCCATTTACGCGACGACTTTCTCGCGCGTCGTGGCCGAGCCCTCCATCCTCCCAACCACGCCTCCGACGTCGACGGACATCCCTCCCCCCTCTCGCCTCAACCCATCGTCGGCGAGCGCGCTCATCCACTGACGATGGCCGAGATCAAGATCGACGGCAAGCTCTTCCAGGAACGCATCGCCCACTTCGTGTCCGCCTGGAAGAATGACCTGCGCGGCAAGGATGGCCTCTTCGGCGGCGCCGGCTCCATCGTCATCATGATGGGCAAGGTCGAGGAGATTCCCGAGTTCCACAAGAACAACGCGATTCACGTGAGTGCTCTGCTGCCGCCTCGTCCGCGAGGCCCAGTCGGCCCGAGGGACCGAAGATACTGACGACGGTCGACGCCGCCGCCAGTTTTGGCTGCTCGGATACGAGTTCCCGACGACGCTCATGCTCCTCACCGTCGACACCCTCTACATCCTGACGACGCAGAAAAAGGGTACGCCTCCGCTGCTCCCCCGACCCTGCGGGCTCCGAGCTGACGGTGCGTGCGTGCGTTAGCGAAGCATCTCGACCAGCTCAAGGGCGGTCGCTTCCCCATCGAGGTCCTCGTCCGAGGCAAGGATGCCGCCGAGAACGAGGAGCTCTTCGTCGGCATCGCCGACAAGATCAAGGCCGCCGGCGTCAGTTCCGTCACGCCGCATCCCCTCCCCTCCGCCCGTCGCTGACGCCGCCGCCGCCTGCAGGACAAGGTCGGCACCATCGCCCGTGACACCTCCAAGGGCCCCTTTGTCGACGAGTGGAAGCGCGTCTTTGCCGACCGGTGCAAGGACGTCTCCGAGGTCGACGTCTCCACGGCCCTCTCGACCCACGCCTTCGCCGTCAAGGACGAGAGCGAGCTGCGCGCCATGCGTGCCGCCTCCAAGGCCTGCGTCGCCCTCATGACGCCCTACTTCCTCGACGAGATGAGCAGCATCCTCGACGCCGAGAAAAAGGTCACCCACTCGGCCCTCGCCGAGCGCGTCGACAAGAAGCTCGACGACGACAAGTTCTGGCGGACCGTCGAGCTGCCCGGCAAGGCCAAGCTTCCCTCCGACCTGGACCCGGCCCAGCTCGATTGGATCCTCGGCCCGTCCATCCAGAGCGGCGGCAAGTACGATCTCCGCTTCGCCGTCGAGCCCAACGACGACAACCTGCACGCCGGCATCATCATCGCCGCCCTCGGCCTGCGCTACAAGTCCTACTGCTCCACCATCGCCCGCACCTACCTCGTCGACCCCAACAAGTCGCAGGAGAGCAACTACAAGCTGCTCTACATGATCCACAGCACCATCCTCAAGGAGATCCGCGACGGCATGGCCGCCAAGGACGTCTACGCCAAGGCCGTGACCATCATCAGGAGCCGCAAGCCCGAGATGGAGAAGCACTTTCTCAAGAACGTCGGCTGGGGCGTCGGCCTCGAGAACCGGGACCCGACCCTCGTCCTCAACGCCAAGAACGCGCGCACGCTCAAGGACGGCATGACGCTCATCATCCACACGGGCTTCCAAGCCATCGACAACCCGCAACCGCAGGACAAGAGCAGCAAGCAGTACTCGCTCGTCCTCACCGACACCGTGCGCGTCACCACGGCCGAGCCCGTCGTCTTCACCGCCGAGGCCCCCACCAGCGCCGACGCCAACTCCTTCTTCTTCAAGGACGACGAAGAGGCCGAGCCGGCGCCGAGGAAGGAGAGGAAGGACTCGCGCGTGGGCGCCGTCGCGACCAAGAACATCACCAACACGAGGCTCCGGTCCGAGCGCATCACCCAAGTCGTCGACGACTCGGACCAGAAGCGACGCGAGCATCAGAAGGAGCTGGCCACGAAGAAGCAAAAGGAGGGCCTCGCCCGCTTCTCCGTCTCCACCACTGGCAAGAACGGCGCCGAGGTCAAAAAGTTCAAGCGCTTCGAATCCTACAAGCGCGACGATCAGTTCCCCCCGAAGATCAAGAACCTTGAGATCGTCGTCGACGCCAAGAACAGCACCGTCGTCCTCCCCATCCTCGGCCGGCCAGTGCCCTTCCACATCAACACCATCAAGAACGCGAGCAAGAGCGACGAGGGCGACTTCGCCTTTCTGCGCATCAACTTCCTCTCCCCAGGCCAGGGCGTCGGCAGGAAGGACGACCACCAGCCCTTCGAGGACGTCTCCGCCCACTTCGTTCGGAGCCTGACCTTCCGGTCGGCCAACGGTGACCGGTACAACGAGATCGCCACCCAGATCGCCAACATCAAGCGCGACGCGAACAAGAAGGAGCAGGAGAAGAAGGACATGGAGGACGTTGTGGAGCAGGACAAGCTGATGGAGATTCGAAGTGAGCTACAATCCCACCGCCCCGTCCGTCATGGCCGCGGGCCCATGGCCGCCAGCTGACCTGACCGTCCGACAGATCGAAGGCCCGCCGTTCTCGACAACGTCTTCATCCGACCGGCCATGGAGGGCAAGCGCGTTCCCGGCAAGGTCGAGATCCACCAGAACGGTATTCGCTATCAGTCGCCGCTGAACGCGCAGCATCGCGTCGACGTGCTCTTCTCCAACGTCAAGCACCTTTTCTTCCAACCCTGCCAGCACGAGCTCATCGTCATCATCCACATCCACCTCAAGGACCCCATCATGGTGGGCAACAAGAAGAAGACCAAGGACGTGCAGTTCTACCGCGAGGCGACGGACATTCAGTTCGACGAGACGGGGAACCGCAAGCGGAAATATCGGTACGGCGACGAGGACGAGTTCGAGGCCGAGCAGGAGGAGCGCCGACGCCGGACCGAGCTGGACCGCCTCTTCCAGGGCTTCTCCCAGAAGATTGCCGAGGCGGGCCGCAACGAAGGCATCGAGGTCGACATGCCGATCCGAGATCTGGGCTTCTTTGGAGTGCCCTTCCGCAGCAACGTCTTCGTTCAGCCGACGACCGACTGCCTCATCCAGGTCGTCGAGCCTCCCTTCATGGTCGTCACCATCGAGGACATCGAGGTGGCCCACCTCGAGCGCGTGCAGTTTGGCCTGAAGAATTTCGACATGGTCTTCATCTTCAAGGACTTTACCCGAGCGCCGTACCACGTCAACACCATACCGGTCGAGTACCTCGACCAGGTTAAGGACTTCCTCGACTCGTCCGACATCGCCTTCACCGAAGGCCCCCTCAACCTCAACTGGCCCACCATCATGAAGACGGTGACGTCGGACACGCACCAGTTCTTCGTCGACGGCGGCTGGTCGTTCCTGCAGGCCGACTCGGACGACGAAGGCGGCTCGGAGGAGTCGGAGCAGGAGTCGGCATTTGAGATTGATGACGAGGAGCTCGACGAGGCCAGCGAGTCGAGCGAGGAAGGCTCCGACTTTGGAAGCAACGCGAGCGACGACGACGACGACGACGCCGAGCTCGACAGCGACGAGGAAGGCGAGGACTGGGACGAGTTGGAAAAGAAGGCCAAGAAGCGAGATCGCGAGAGCGCCTTGGAAGACGAAGACCGGGGCGGCAAGAAGAAGCGCCGACACTGAGCCGTCGCCATGGTGGGCATGGTGGATGGACAGGCAGGTAGCGGGACAGAGTTCTAGGAAGCGCCGACACTGAGCCATCGACATGGTGAGCATGGTGGATGGACAGACAGGTAACGGGACAGAGTTTTTCGACCGGTCAAATACAAGCTAGGTGTAAATTGTACAACATCCGAGACAGGGTTGCCAGTGTCATTTGTCGCACATTGCAGGCCACGCCTCGCATCTTCTCACCGAGATCCCTCGGCTCATCGTGATAACTAGACGTACTCATAGAACAGAGGGGTTCTGTTCTTTTGCTTGGAAACTTGATCAATAAACCATCCAGACCCCAAAACGCCAGGTTCCTGAAAATATTTGGCAAGAAACGCACGCCTCATCCGCCGTTTGGTGCAGGGAACCCCAACCACATCTGCCTTCCCTTCCCTTCCTCGCCCGTGTCGTTCTTTCACCGGGACACCAACATGCCCACGGCGGACCAAAGCCCCCTCTCTGACTCGCGGTCACACGACAAATGGCTCGAGCTCGTGTAAATTAGGAACGAATCCCAGCACCGAGGGCACAAGGCATGCCTACTCATGGGCCGCCAACATCGGCGATGGCATCGCCACCCTGGTTCGACCGCCTGAGTCGACCCTCGACGCGTCGAAATACGTGGGCGGCCGGAGGGGAAAGCGAAGATGCGAGGCAGGGAGCTGCGGTGTCGACTCCGCCGCCACTGCCGATGCTGACCAGGGGAATGGCCTGAGCAGGCTCGGGAGCCATCTAGGCGTCGCCGGGACGAACTTCACGACCGGTCGCTCTGGCGGTGCTCGGGCCTGCTTTCGACGCCGGAACATTATTCCACGAGAGGTAGGTGTGATCGCCCAGTTTTCTGCGCGAAACAGTTGGTGAGTGGGACGCTGGAAGGGGGGGGGGGGTCAAGGAAACGTGGAGAGCTGACCTCGGTTTGATGAGATGCGTGGCGGTGAACAGGGCGCCGAGAAGAATGCACACGCCGCCGACGGCAATGTAAGCAATGCCGAGGAAATTATTGCGGCCGCCCATGACGGTGCGGGTGGTGATGAGGATCGACTTTGTTCCCTTGTACTCGAGCGTGGGAAAGTCTGCGAGAGCAAAAAGGTCAGCGAGAGCAAAATGGTCAGCACCGGTCATCGACGGCGCCGAGGTCAGGTGGCCACGTACGGTCATCGATGACGATTTCGTAGCGACCATTTGTCATGGCGGCCGTGTCGTTTCGCTGGTACAGCTTGCTAAAGGCCGGCAGGCCGGCCGTTCTCATCCAGACCTGGAAAGCCTCCCACTCCTGCAGGTTCGGCGGCGGGTTGTCGGTGGTGTAGTTTTCGGGATAGCGCTTCGCCCAGTTGGGCGGGGGCAGGATCCGCGAGAGGTTGTACTTGGTCGGACCGTACAGCTCCTTGTCGCTAGCCCAGGCAATTCCGTCCGTCGTCATGTTGTAGGGCCGCGTCTCGTTGCCCTTGGCACCGGGCGGGTTCAGGAGCACGGGGCTCGAATAGGTGTCGTTGAACATGGAGTTGGCGATGAGACCGCACGGGTAGTACGGCAGCTGCTCGCCATCTTTCCACTCGCCGTAGAGCGGGGTGCACTTGGAGCTGTGGATGTCGTCGTAGGTTCGGACGTCCCCCTTGAGCTGCTGCTGGTCAAACGAGTCGACGTACCGACGATGGTTTTGGTAAAAGTTGGTGAGGTGGTAGTAGAAGAGCACGGGCGGGCCCATGTTCTCGGGGATGTTGAATCGCAAGATGCAGCGGTCGGTGGTGACGTTGACGCCCGAGGGCAGCGTGACGTTGAGGCCTTTCATGACGCCCCACTGGGCATCGATGCTCTTGTTGGGGCCCTTGAACTGCGTATTGACGTTGCCGCTCGGCATGCTCGCGAACTGCTCGGTCGCCAGGTTGGGCGCCGTCGTCACGCAGCTAGTGTAGTCGAGGGAGATTTCTTGCACCTGGAGGAAGCGCGTCAGGGAGGGGCCGCAGCCCCCGGCACGCGGCCACCTGTGCTTCGGGTCGACGTACCTGGGCGCTCGCGTACAGCAGCAAGCCGCCGATGGGAGCGAAGATGACGCCGATGGTGAAGAACAAGGGCAGCACGGTCTTGGGCGTCAGGATGGGCTGCCATGCCTTGAGCCGCTGCTGGCGAAAGGCGGTATCTAGCATCCATCAGTCAGATTGTCTCCTCCGCCGAGGCCGGTCGGGAAGCGACGGCGGCGACGCATGCGGACGCGAGGGGCCAGGGGTGGCGAGGACAGACGTACTCGCCGGCCGACGACTCTTCTTCTTCTCCGGCTGCTTCGGGGCCGAGTCGTGGGAGTCTATCGAGTCGGTATGACCGACACCGCGAGGAGAGTCGGACATGACGGGCCAAATGGACAAGGCGGGCGACGTCGCGGGATGTCCAGGCTGGCGACGTGGTTGCGAGGTGGAGAGGTGGAGAGCGGAGGAAGCAGGAAGTTGGAGGCGGGACTTGCTTATGTCGACAACCCAAGGGGTTCAGTCATTGTTCGATGGGGTTGGTTGTTCCTTGGCGGGCGACGTGCGCGGTGGCTAGTGATGGCAACGGTGGAGGAGCGTGGCTGGCTGTGGCTGTGCAGACTGTCGTTGAAGATGTACGGGTTAGTAAGCATTCTCCCAGTGTTGCGGCGTAATTGGGAGTACATGGTAATAAGAGTTGAATACTTGTGAACATGACGCATGTACGGAGTACGGAGTACAAGGAATCGTAATTATATTCTGCTGTATGTACTTGAACTGTACTTGACTCCTCTGTACCCGGCACACTCTGTACATTTACAACATCAATATTATTCCTCTGTACGGAGTACTCCTCTGTACTTGTACTGCAATTACTCCGTACTCGCCATGCTCAGTACATTTACAGGTAATATTAGTAATATCATCCCCTATGTTCGTCTGTACTTGTACCGTGTAATTACTCCGTACCCGTCCTACTCCCTACGTTTACAGGTAATCTTAATATTATTCCTCTGTACTCCTGGGTATTCCTCGGTACTGTACCGTAATTACCCCTTACTTGAAATACCCCGTTTGCTATGAATGTACATACGGTAATACCTGATTAGGTGTGCTTGGAGTGTTGAGTTAGTATTCAGATCATGAACTTGTGCGCAAGTATTAATACTCTATACTCCGCACTCGGCACACATGGACAGCGGAGTTGCATGTGCAGAGTACGGCACACAAGCGTGGGGAGGGTACGGCGCGGTACATTGGCATGCACGCAACGAGAAACTTGATCAAGAAGCTCTCCAGAAGGGCTCCAACGCAATTACATGCTTCTCGAACCGTCGTCGCACCCTCCATTCCGATCATTCGGCACCCGTCCTAGTCGGCATCAATCTCATCCTACGGCGTCGTCCATCCTGTCCGAGCACGTCGCCTTGGCCGTGCTCTGGTCGACTGTCGACCGACCCGAGCCCTGCTTCTTGTTCAGCTGCCGCATCAGATGCTCAACTTTGCTGCCATATTTCTGCCGAACCGACCCGAGCTCTGCTTCTTGTTCGGCTGCCGGATAAGAAGCTCAACTTTGCTGTCATCTTTCTGCCGAACCGACCCGACGTCGGGCGCCCACAAACGATGTTCCGCACGACGTAGCCAACTGGCTCGCGGAACTGTCCCAACGTTCGATCACGCTCGACGAAAGCACGGAGTGCAGAGTAATACAAGTACGCGTCATCCTGCAGAACATGCACGTCCCGAACTGGCGGCGTAGGACATTTTACGGGGCACACCCACCTGTGCGCAGTGCACGGCGTTGGCAGAGATCCATTCCTCCGTACGCCTTCCGCACAGAGGGCGTGCAACTAGGTGCGGGTGAGTGCTGGATTTGGGAGTGCGTCCGCGTGCTGCCTCGAACCGAACCACTCGGCAGGCTCATCACGTATCAAGTACAGCTTGGATACACCTGGCAGCCTGCAAGTGGACAACATTCGTGCCGCAGGGTGGCACCCGATGACCAGGTTTTGCCGTGTTCCATTTCGTACATGAATGGCCCAATACGGAGAGGAGTGGGCGTGCGTGCACCCAAGTAGGCACCTAAGCACTATACATGAAGGTAATTGCACTGTGCATGTATATAATTGCACTGTGCATGTTGGTAATTGCACTGGACATGTACTGTAGTTAATTGCATAGTTAATTGCACTGGACATGTAGGTAATTGCACTGTACAAGTGGCTGTAGTTGCAATTACAGTACGTTGAGCAGACGCGTTGGTAGGCGGCGCGGCTGGCGACGGTCAGGCTGAGCTTTCGTGTTGTCGGATTTTCGGCGCCTGTATTACTCCGTACGGAGCACTGCACTGTGCGCACGGTGCTGCGCTGTAAGTAGGTGTGAGCACGGCGGTGCACGCGTCGGAACGTGCCCTTTGCTGGCTGGCCAGTTGCTCGTTGCACCACGGCGGAACCGCGACGGTCCTTTGCTTCTTTCTCGTCACCGCCCTCGGCCGGCCCGCAGCCAGTCATGCTGGCTCGCAGACTTCGCGCGCGCGTCCACTGCACGGCACCATGCTCCCCATCGGCGATGGTGGGCGGCAGTGGCTGCAGGCCGAAGAACGGACCAACCCCGTGGTAATGCACGACTGACCAGGGTCTCCTGCCGAACGCTCGCACGCCTGGCAAGGCCGCTCGCCCCCAGCTCTCCTCCCACCCATCGACGATGGAGTGGAGGGGGGGGCGGTGGGGAGCCGGGGTGCTCAGGAGCCGGGGGGAGGGCACGACGATGCCGACATGGGCCGTCATCCTTTGCCTTTGCCAGCAACCGCCTAGCGCAGGACACCAGGCGAGACATGCTACGTATGCTGCCGCCGCACCGCACCACCGCACGAGGCGAGGCGAATCTGTTGGGGCAGTTGGTCGGTTGGGTCCCACGACGGCGGTGCTCTCGATGACGGTCGCGTCGCCGGGCCCTTCTGTTCGGCCGAGCAAACAATGTCGACGAAAGAGGGAGAATAAGGCATCACTTGTGGTCGCCTGCCTGCTGTCGTCGCCCCCTGGTGCCGAGAAGCAGCGGACGCTGCTGCGAAAGAACGAGTTCTCCGTACGTACCGCCCGGCGACCCCCTTCCCTTGCATCGATGGTGCTTTTGTTCAACCTTTGCGAGGTGCAGCCAGGTGTCGAGACAAAAGAAGTACTGTAGACACAAAAGGTCCCCGACTCCACCGAGTACGAGTTCTGACACGCTCGGGCACATTACGGCTACGAAGACGACTACTTGTTCTTTACGGAAACGAGTCCTGGTCCGTTCTGCGGCCCGTGCTGGTCCCCGACAAAAACGCTGGCGTCGACGCGACGGCCCTCGCTCTGTCTGACCGAAAAGTGAAGAAAAAGGTCCATGGGTTTGGCGTCCTCTCCACCCTGGCGCCAGACACTGCAGCGAGACCTCAGTCGGAACCCTCTTCGGAGCCTGTCGATTCGCACCCCATACTGGACTCGTGCTGGCCCATGACGAGGACCTCAAAGGACCCGGTCCAGCCAAGGTGAGCAAGAAACGCCAAGAACTTTCCTTGATCGAAAATGGCCGACGGGCAAACGTGGGAGACGTTCTCGTCTCCTGCTGCACTCTGTTCACCTGCTCCGTCTTCCTTGAACGGAATAACCGTGGCCACCATTGCTACGGACGGAGTACCGTGGCCACTATTGCCAGGGATCGGTGCCCTGTGCTGCCATTTCCCCAGGCACCCAGATACGTTCAACCACTCCTACAGCACACCCAAACCTACAGCACACCCACACCTACAGCACACCAACACCTACAGTACACCTACACCTACAGTACACCACACCTACAGTACACCTACAGCACACCTACTCGTACTAGGTACGGCGTACGGGGTATGGGATTAATTACTGCATCAATGTTTCGTCAGCGACGAGCATCTCACCCCGAGTCCACGACAACCAACGAGGCGCAGCTCTGACGCCAGGGTCGGTCACCCAGCCGGTCCGAACAGGGCCGCACGGGACAGCGCAAAGTCGAGCGGCAAATGGACTCCCTGATCTGCGCCATTTTCCCCCATCAAGCGGCGCTGCACGGAGCGCCTGCGGCACTGCAGAGAAGCGACACGCACGCACGCCTCCCCCGTCGAGTCACCCCCAACACCATCGGTGTCGCCTAGTGGTCGCCTGCCTGCCCTTCTCGGCCCAGTGGCTGCTTCTGCCCGAGTCCTTCTCCATCGGTCCATCGGTCGCTACTGGCGATGATGCGAACGGACGGACGAAATCCGAGCCGTCACGACGTCGTCGTGGCCAACAGTTGACCACCTTGGACCTTTTGGCCGCGAGCTTCGGCTCACGGCTCACGGCTGTCCAGGTGTGTCTGTCTGGACATGTCCTTGCATGCCATGCGTACCGCCGACCCCATGTCACCGTCACTGCACGCTTCGTATTTTTGGCCTCTCCCGACTACCACTACCTTGACCACCTGGACCGAGTACTTGTGCTCTTTCTTGTGTACTCTTTCCTTGCTACATGTACTCTTCGTCTCCTCACCGTTTTCGTCACCGTCCTCTGTCGTCGCTTCGCTCCTCTGACCGCTGCTCCGTCTCCTTCCCTCCTGCTCCCCTCGTCGTTGTCGCCGTGACTTTGTCGACGACGACGACGTCGCTCATCTCGCTTGCTTCGTCTCCGCCGCTGCCGGCAATCTCCACACCTTTCATCGGCCGGCCCTTGTCTCCTGCCAGGGCGCCAGCGCCATTGTCCGCTTCCCTTTTTGAGACGCTTCATCTCGCTTGATTCATCGACCGTCCACGTCTGCCCTTTCCTCCCCCCCGCCGCCGCTTTCATTCATGGCCTTTGTTCCCGTCATCGGCTCGTCATCCTTTCTCCCGCTTCCCTGCCGCCGCCGTCGTCCATCGACCTCGAACTTCGTTCGATTCGTGACGGTCAAGGCCGAGCTGACCTGCGGCGCAAGGCATCGAACCGTCTCCCATCCGCACCATCGCCTCGCATCTACACCGCTCTACCATGTCAACCACGATGTCAACCACGATGTCAACCACGACGTCAACCACGACGGCAGCCACGACGTCAGCCACGGCGTCAACCATGTCGCCCGCGCACAGGGTGGAAGCCGATCACGGAGTGGCCAACCGCAACGGTGCCGACGACGACGCCGGCGTGTCGGTCCAGCGTTCATCGACGAACCCCATTCCGCAGATCCAGGTCATGCCGCCTCCAAAGAAGTCTAGACAACGCCGCGAGCCGCGGGACACTGGCTTCCCCGAACCCTTTGGCGAAGGCATGTCCGGCTTCGGTCCATCTCGGCCTTGCCCCTCCCGCCCGAGGCCCGCTCGCTGACGATGGGCTTCCAGGCCGCCACACGACGCTGCCTCACCCCGACGCCGACCTGTCCCCCAACGCAACCATCTCGCACGACGACATCGCCGTCGACCGGGTGCTCAAGCGCCATCGGCTGGCCTTTCTGAACAAGAACAGGAAGACGCTCAACCACGGCATGATCAGCCCGCAGATGGAGGCTCTGCAGAGCGTCCTGTCCCTGACCTTTATGGACAAGGATGGCGCCGCGACGCAGCTGCCGAAGCTCGTCTGTCCCTCGACTTCGAGCCTGCGACTTTCGCGGGACGGCGGGGATAGCACGAGGTCCAAGAGGTTCGACGACGACGAGACGCCACCCACGTCGCCCGACGTGTCGGAGCACCGCCGAAGGAAGGGTCTACTTGGCAGGCTGCGCAGGAGGAGCTAGGCCCGCGGCCCAACTACGACACGACGTCACGACTTGTTTGCTTTCTCAGCGGTGGAGTTTTGGGTAACATGTTGGTGCTTTGGTGCCTCGGGGGACAGATGCCGTCAAGAATGGAACACTGCATTGCACCGCACCGCACCGCACCGCACTGTCGCTTCCTTGTCATTTACTATCGTGCCCCAGCGGGGAAAGCCAGCGGACCGGCAGACGGACGGAAATGGCGCCGCTCTTCTCGCTCTTTTCGCTCCTCTCGCTCTTCTCCTCTCAACACAGACGCTTCGGACATGATGTCGTCGGTTCCCGCCCGAGAATTCGTCGTCGCTCTCGTCGACGTGCACGCCATCCGAGGCCGCTCAGCTGCCCCGGTAGGTGGTGTAGCTGTAGGGGCTCAGCAGCAGCGGCACGTGGTACTGCTGACCCTCGTCGACGCGGAAGACGACGGTGGCCTCGGGGAAGAAGGTGTTGGCCTCGCCAAAGTAGCCCTCGGTGTCGAAGCGTAGGGTCCATCGCGAGGGGCCCTTGATGGCGCCGAGGACGTCGTCGAGGGTGTAGACGGGCACCTCGCCCGACGACGTGGCGGTGCTGTAGGGCAGCCAGGTCTTGACCCGCCCGTCCTCGTCCGTGAGGGACTCGAAGGAAGCCGGCGGATGGGGAGACGACGACGACGGGTTCGGAGACGACGACGACGACGACGACGAGACGGTCGAGCTGGTCTCGAGCCGCACGCGGATGCCCTTGGCGGGCTTGCCGGCCGTCGTGTCGAGGACGTGGCAGGTGATGCGATCCTTGGCGGGGGACGACATGCTGGATGACTCGACGAGGGTGAAGGTGGTTGGGACGAGGGTGAAGGTGGTGAGATGGTGCTCGCCGACGCTTACTGCGTAAACTTGTTTTCACCTTTCGGCGCTTGGCGAGAAACGAGCCGAGGTGCCGAACTGTGGATTGCGTGTGGACGGACAGGCGGGAGCGCTATATTTACCAGATGCCACCCATGGCTTCGAAGCTAAGCCGCGCGATACATACTTATAAGCACTAGGTACAGAGTACAACCACGAGTATTAGCTGTCGGTGCGCTGTAATTATAAGTGTTTGTAGTGCTGAGAGCTTACAAGTACAGTGCACTCCTAGTTAATTGTACTTGCAAGTGCTCACAGTGCAGGTACACTAAAGTACAGTACATGTGGTGTACAGTGCACATGCATGTGCTCCGTGCTCCGTACAGTACAGTGCATCATCTATACATCTATCAGGTGCATTGAAAGCTGTACAGGAATCGAGGATGCATTATTCACACTGTTCTTACGCGCACTGTCCTGTACTTGTAGTGTACGATGGTATACATGTACAGGGGACAACGACAAGCAAGTACTTGTACGGCCATTACAGTTAGCGGTGCCAGGGTTCTACGGCGCGCCCCGCCCCCCGAGGTGGACACTGCCGCTAGGAATAGGCACCGGCGCCGCTGCGAAAAACCTGATAGGCCCTGATAGGCCCTGATTGGTCGTCGTGGCAAGGCCGTCATATTCCCCTTGATGCCCAAGGCTCGGAAGGATTGAACTTATTACTTAAGCACTCCGTCTATGAAGATGTATATACACCTGAAAGCATCTGCAACGTCGCTTTGCAAACTCCTGCTGGCTGCAACAATACTTGTACAATATTCCTAGCAGAGCATCATCAGTATCATCATGCTCGCATTAAATGCAAGTACTTGTACACGTGGTGCATGGCGCCGAGGCCCTCTCGAATCACGACCCTCGACAGAACAAACGACAAAATGGAAGGGACTCTATTTCTACGAAGGATAGGGCGTATGCCGGCAGACGCACTTTGTTTGTACTTGCAAGACGGATTTGCACTTGTGACGGATGAAAGCATGTATCCCGAAGCGACCTCGGCACCTGCCATCAAGGCCAAACGGAACGGGTCCACCACGGCCATTCGAGTCCAAGGCTCCGCGCGGCTGCCCGTCGGTTCACGTCTCCGTCATCGTTTGCGAGACTTGGCCGAGAGCTTCTGCTTCCGCTCCGCCTCGTCGGTGGCGTGCGACTCTCCCCAATCGGCGTCCTCGAGACACTCCATGACGACGGGGTTCACGAAAACGTGCCGCTGGAGGCCGGCTCGGAAGAAGGTCTTGAGCATGTTCACCCTCGAAAAGAGCGACCATGTGTCGATGGTGGCGACGACGTTGCCGAGTCGGAGCTTGCACCGGTAGCCGTACTCGGCCCTGCCGTCGTCGGTCCGGAGCGAGGGCGGCACGAACGTGTCCTTTTCCGGAATGTAGAGCGCCGTCGAGTAGTACGGGCCGACGGCGCGTTCGAGCGACGTCACGACGCTCGTGAGGCTCTCGCGGAGGTCGCGTCGGGACTTTTTCGACACCGACTTTGCGCTCAGCTTGGCGAGCTCGCCGATCCTGCCCGAGAGCCTTCGCGGGTCGTAGGCGAGCTGGAACGGCTTCCCCGTCTCGTGCTCGTGATTCCTCGACGACTCGTAGATGAGGGCGATGCACTGGGCCGCGTTGGACTGCACGTCGACGTCGGAGCTGTCGAGCTGGTCGACAAAGGCATCCATGGCCGCGTCGGCGTAGTCCGAGTAGTCCTCGACGTGGCTGGCGACAAAGGCCCAGCCCTGGAGCGCGGCCGACACGACCGTCGCGTTGTCGTGGGCCTCGATGCTGTCCCCGTCCGTCTGGACAATCTCGACGAGGTACTCCATGAGGTCGATGGCGGCCTCCTCGCCGCCTCCGCCGTACAGCACGGTCATGCAGAGCGCGTACACGGCGAAGACGCGGCACTCTTCGTCGTCCTCGTCCGTCAGGATCTGCTTCAGGATCCGGCTGCCGGCCTCGACGACGTCCACGTCCTCGACGGTGCCGACGGTCAGGCAGTAGGACTGCAGGCTCAGCAGCCGTTCGGTGGCCGTGGCCCCGCGGTTCGAGTTCTTGAGGAATATCTCGGCCAGCGTGGCGACCGAGGGGTCCAGCCACTGGTGGGTTTCGGGCGCGTACCGCGTGCGCATGACCTTGATGTACGTCTGGAGGTACTGCTCGCGAACGTCGGCGTTGTTGTGCTTCTTGTCCTCGAGACCCTCGATGAGGGCCTTGACGTCGAACGAGCCGGCCACGTCGGCGGCGGCGTCGGTGCCGGAGCCGGCCGAGTGGATGCTCGACGTCATGTCGTCGAGCTCGAAATCGCCATCATCCTCGTCGTCGCTCGCATCCGACGCAACACGGCTGGGCACGGCCGAGCGAGCCGGCGACGTCAGGAGGGAGGGCATCGGCGAGGCCCCCTGCGGCGTCAGGGCACCCGAGGCGCGACCCGACTTTTGCGCCTTTCTCGACACCGTCTTTCCCGCGCCCTTGAGGGCCTTGACGCGTGCGTGGTTCATGACGCCGTCGACGTCTCGGAGGCCAAACTCGAAGGCTGGCCGCGGGCCCCAAGTACGCAGCGGTGCCGGAACGGACCGGCTTCGGCAGAATGCCGCCCGGGCGGAGAGGATCCGAGTGCGACGTGGATACGAGCGAGGCCGACGTCGCCGTCGAGCACGAGATGATTTCTTCCGCCGCGGATGCGGGCGGTCTCACGGCGGGGTCACGGCGGGGGTCTCGATCTCGGTCGTTTACGTCGAGGGCCACTATTGATGCTGCGTGCGTCGATGACCGTCTGGAGGGAGGCGTGTGGATGGAGCACCGACGCAATGTCCATGAGAGCTGGGGAACGAGACGTGGGATCGAGGACCGCGAGCGTTCGGTAACCACGGAAATTTATGATGAAGGAGACGGCGACGTCAGTCTGGCGGTGGAAGGGGGGGGGGGGGGATGAATCTGCGGGAGGAGGCGAATACCAGTGAGAGCTGCATGTGTGCCAGTGAGTGCGCAGGTACTTGGCAGTACCTCGGAACACACGATGAAGAGGCGCATACTGCCGGTAGCAAAAGGTACCGGCTGGCAATGCAAGCGGTAATGCAAGCGGTAATAGCACACCAAGCTAGTCATATTGGCCATCGGACGGGTCGGCTGGTGGCGTCGACGAGGTGGGCTCGGCGGGCCGGCAAACCCACTGCCGATGGCAAGAGAAGCTATGGCAATGAATAAATGCGTCACGAAAGCGTACTTGGCCGTACGACAATGCACAAGCGCAAGCTGCGATGGATGGCGATGCGTGTGCCGTGCATCGACAGCTCGTGGTCTAGCTCCGAGCTCAAGCAAAAGAGGACAAAAAGACTAGCGACGCACTAAGGCCGAAGTTGAGAGGAGATGGCGAGTGCACGTACAGTACGCCGTACATGGTCTACTGTACGGCACGCACAGTACGTACATGTACTTGCAAGTATGTGTTCGGCGTATGGGTACATTTATGAAGTTGTACCGCACCTAGCAAGGCTAGCATACAGCAAGTACAACTACAAGCACATAATTGCACGTACTTGTGCTGCACACCTCAGTTCGTACCATGCTGCCCGCCTGTGGTGTCCATGCAAGACCAAACACTGAACCCTTTGGTGTCGATCGACGACAAAGTACTCCGTACTCTGCACATTGATTCATATTCCTTGCATGTGTACTTGTAGGACATGAGCACAAGCACAGTAGAGTGCCTAGTTGTACATGAGAACAAGTGCAGCAGAGTACCTTTTAGTAAATGAGTACAAGTACAGTAACTGAGTGCCTAGTACTAAGTACATGTACATGTGCGAAACAACCTGCTACCTGCAGTAGGTACTGACCGTACTGCACACGGGTGCGAGCGGGTACGTGTTTGCACAGTACGAATATTCAAACATGGCAAAAACAACCAGAAGCGAACTAGAAATCGAAGCAATTCTTCGGCACCCATATCTGTCTCAGGCCCTTTAAGAAGCCACGACCAAACGTCGTAGCTTGGCACAGAGAATGGTTGCATTGACGGGATCCGTCACTCCCCAAGGATCCAGGTATAAGACACTTACGTATACGGACTAGTGCAAGCGGCTTGCAGTGCTCTGCTGTGCTGAAGTGTCCAGTGCCTACAGTAATATTACCTAAAGTACTGTAGTACTGTACTGGTACAGTGCGGCTTAAGTACGGCTGAATGTACAGAGTACGGAGCACAAGTAAACGTGTCCAGCGCTGGCATGCACGTCCAGTGGGGTGGCAAAAATGTCGATTCAATTTGTAGGAGTAGCGCTACCAAGACTGAATCGTCACTTTTGTCAAGCGACTGTACAGTACGGAGTACCAGGCTGCAGCTATTACCTTAGTACCTAGTACCTTGGTATTGTAGGTTGCCACAAACACAGCAGCACACGCACGACCAAGCGCTACAGTACTTACGTCACGGCTCGCTGGCGTCCCAGGCAGCCACTTTACGCGCCCAACGCGGCATCCTTCTTGCGTTGTTCGCCACTGACTGGTTCCTCTCCGACCCTCGACGCCGTCACTTTCCTTCGGATTCGGACCGGAGTAAATCAACGTGCTGGCTGATTCGTGCCCCTTCCGGTGAATCAAGTCTGCGGTGCATGCCTGCGGTCCCCCGTGCAAGGGATCGTCAACACCAGTGCCATCCTTCATCACAAAGTGGGGGGGAAGGTGTGACGGTGGCGAGCGGCCGCCCGGGTCATGCGGTGACGGGTGATGTGCTGAGCTGCCGAGTTGGTGAGCTGGTCTGTTGGCCGTGTGTGTGATCGATCAGCCATGTCACTGGCTGGCTGGCTTGGCATGCTGTCTACCCGCCGGTGCTAGTAGCAGTAGTTCGTCAGCGGGTCAGCCGACCAGCATGGCACTCCGTCGAGGGCTTTCATGCGCCGGTCCGGTCGTCGTCGTGCCGTTCTCCCTGGGCAAGAAAATGCGCCCGTTCGAGCTGACAGGTAGCTTTGCCGTGCTTGCATCTCCGCATGGGGCAGCACTGGTTCGTGGCCGGGTACGAAATCAGCACAAGACGAGTACACCGCCGTGGCCGGACCGGGGAGGCCAGTGGGCGGCTGCCGTGTTTGCTTCCATGGCGGCGGGCATCCCTCGGCTTTCCCGTCGTCGACAAAGGCTCGTTGCGAGGAAACGAGAATCCCCGAATGGCAGAGGCCAGACGTCGAGGCCTGTCCTTGTTTCGACGCATGCTGCACGCCGTCCGAGTAATCCGTCCTTGCCGGCAACGCCTAACCGTGTTGAACGATCCGAGGTCGCCGCCCGCCAAGGACGGCAAGCATTCTTTGGTGATCCCTCTACTCGAACCTCGACGACGGACACCTAGGTATGTCGACCATCAGTACTCCGTACTCCGTACTGCCCGGCAGCAACGGCTAGTCTGCTGCCCGGTGCCTTGAAAAGGGCATGGTGGTGGCCTTGTCCATGTCGAGTGACATGGCCCTCCCTCGGGGGTGTGGGTATCCGTCATCGGCCGTGGCGACTGGAGCTTCGATACGCACCCCTGTCTTGCAAATGACGTGCGCGCCTTGGACGGGTCGTCGAGTCGAGGGCCGTTGAGGTCAAACGCCCATGGGCATTCCATGGACGGTGCGTGGACGGCCTGCTCACGCCGCACGAGCTTCAGGAATGATCCGTGTGCTTCGTACGGAGAATCGTCGTGTGAACGGCCTGTGGGAGAGATCGAGGCACGGCGGTCGGCGGCGGGTGCTTTCGTCGTGACAGGTTTGTCGGCGGAGGAATTAGTCACCACCCGAGCCTCGTCTCGAGCACTGCCGTGCTGTGCTCGCACCTACTAGCAGTAGGTTCTGTGCGTAGCTCATGGTCGTTTGCCTGATGCGGTGGCACACGTCCACCTCGCCCCACCACCTCGCCATCCAAGCGCAGGTGCTGCACCTTCCCCTCTCCTCTCCTTCGCTGCCCCTTTCACTTGACACCTTCAACATCTCCCTTTGCTCTGCACTCTCGTCTTCTCGTAGCTTCTCCTCTCCTCCGCCACGCTGTTGCCTGCCCCAGAGGCATTCACCTCGCCCGTCAGCGGCCTCGCAAGATCGACCTCGCCTCCCCTGTCATCCCCCGAGCCAAGCGATACGCCGATAGCCCGTCCAGTCTCGCCTCGGACGCTCTGCTGCCAGCTTCACCCACGCCGGGAGTCCGCAACGGCGAGAATCTACCTTTCACGACGACTGCTTCCGAAACTGCCTGTCATTCCAGGCCGATTTTCGGCCCGTAGGGAAGATGGCCGCTCCCAAGTACTCCGACGAGGGTATCATCGTCCCATCCCCCCCGGCTCGCCGTCGGCCTCTTGCCCTGCCGCCTTCTGACTGACCCTGTGCAGTCCAAGTCGTTTTGAGGTTGTCCGACGTGGCTGGCAATGTCGGCTTCAAAACGAGATGTCTTCTTCTTTCCAAGGACAGCCCGACGGCCCAAATCGGACGGACGAGCAAGAGGAACTCGATGCTGGACGAGGCCGAGGATAACGCTTGGATAGACTCGGCCGTCATGTCTCGCAATCATGCAGAGCTGGCGTTTGATGCCGACGTCAAGGCACGTTTCTTGCCCGTCTCTCCTAGCAAATACTCGACCTACTCCTCCACCATCCATCATGGCCCCCACTTGCTGACGACAGTCACAGGGCGTCTTCATCACCGACATCGGATCCCTACATGGCACTTTTCGCAACGGCAAACCGCTCGTGCCGAAGCAACGACAGAGACTGGATCACGGCGACCTGCTGCAGTTTGGCGTCACCGTCGACAGAAGCGCACAGAGGTTTCCACCCTGCATCATCAAGGTGGCTCTACGACACGGAACCGAAGTGTAACCAACCCCCGCCCTCTACGTACCATGCCCCTCGCTGATGGTGCTAACTTGGCCCAGGAGACCTGAGGGGAAGCCTGCTGTCTTCCGCGTTCCCGACGATAGTGACGCCGACGACGATTATGCGAGCGATGAGGATCGGAGCATCGAGAGCAGCACTGGCATTCTCCTCGAGAACGAGCTGCATCCTTTGCAGCCGCTTGGCGCCACCAAAGTCACCACGATTGACTTGACGTCGGAGAAGGAGCATGCCGGCGAGCACGCCACGGCCCCGAAGACTCCGGGACCTGAACCTGTTCGTGTCGCCGAATCGGTGCCGCCGCCGTCCCCAGCCGTGATGCAGAAAAAGTCCGACCAACATGACACCGCGGCGGCCCCGGACGAAACTAGCATGGCGGACGATCAGCGAACCGAGGACATTTTGGACGACGAATCCGTTCAGAGCGACGTTGGGTCCGATGATGGCCACGCCGTGCAGAGTGACGACGGCCACTCTGTCAAGTCGTCGGCTGCCGAAGACGCGACGTCGGATCTCGACGCGAGTGCGGCCGTCGTCGAGGACGTGTCCGAAATGGAGTTGCTCTCCGACTTTGATGACGACTACGACGACTATTTTGACGATGAGGATGACGACTCCGAGTCTGACGACGCATTCACCTTCCGCACAGGTACGTCTGCCGTGGAGTGTCATTGGCCTTTTGCCATGTCCTCACATCGGATGCCAGGCGAGCCCGACCCAGCGGTCACCTGCACCTGCAGCAGCCCGGTTTGCTGGTGCGAAGGTCTGACGGGTGCATCGGCCACGGTCACCGCCGACCCTACGTCGGCGCCGTCTGCCACACCCCACGAGAAGGCTGCGGCCGAGGAAGAGGACGGCGTGGTTTCGTCGACGGGCTTCGCCCAGTTCATGTGGCAGGCTCCCTTCCAGCCCACCGAAACCACCAGTTCCACCATGGCTCCCGTCTGCCCCGTCGCATGCCGCTCGAAGAAGCTTCCTTTGATTGCATGCGAGTCCCCTGCCGAAGCACACGCGCTGCAGCTGCCACCCATAGCGGTGGGGGTGCCTGAGTATGCAACGCAGCTGGCAGCCTCCTCGTCGACGGCCGAAATGACGAACGCGGAAACAAGCAAGGCTGCTCGTGAGCCAGCCTACGAGTACCCACCGCAGGCATTCCCACCATCCCCTCCGCCGCCGGTGGATGTCGGCAAAGGACGTGGATGCGCCCCTCTGCGCAGCATTTTCGCTTCCGAAGCCGGCATGCATATTTTGTCGAGTCACGGCCCAAAGTTGCCGCTGGACCGAACCGGTCGCGACGATGGCATCGTCGACAGCACGTCGGCGTACGAGCCCACGCCGAGCAAGGGGCGGGGCGACGAAGGGCAAGACGACCATTCGGTTTCCAAACGGACTCGTATGGCCATATGCGAGCTGCTCGATACGTGCCCCCCAATCCAGGCAGAATCGGATGAGCAGGCGACGAACAAGCGGAAGGCGGCCAAGATATCGACGGCTTTGCCCGACGAGGAGCCTAGAGGTGCCGACTTGGGCACCGAGCCTGTTGCTACCCGCTCGGAGGACACCGAGGCACTCAAGTTTGAGCCTCGTCGACGGGCGAATTTCCACCATCACGACTCCTCGCCGTCGGAGTTTGACCGCCCCATGAAGCGTATCCGGAAAGCTGCCGAGGTAATCGGGTACGTGGCCCTGGGGGGCGTGGCGGTCATGTCGGCGCTGATTGCCACGGCGCCGGCGCTATGAACCAATGGCCGTTGCTCGTTCACCTCAATCTCGTAATGAAGCTTGCTTGCATGGTACTGCGTCGATCGGAATGCCTCCCTGGCCATGACCAACACGCCGACTCCTCTGTTTGTCCCGACGTTCCGCATCATACCAAGGGTTGGCAAAGGCTTTGGCGTAGAAGGATATATCCTATGGAAGCGGAAGACCGGATGGAGTTTTAGGGGTTTGCATTGGCGGTACGGGCGTGGCGGGAGCAGGGCAGCTGCGTAGCTTGGGGTCTGTAGGTACTGGGAGCCTCCAAGACCGTCGTGGCCTGCGCTGCTGTTTCGGACGCTCTCGTTGGTTCGAAACGCGCTCCCGGCCAAGTTGAAGAATAATAATGGAGCTGTTGTGCTTTCCTTGCGAGATCTGCTGAGAGTCGTTCATGGTATGATTGGCGAATACATTCCTGCCCAAGCCTGTTCTCGAGACTCGAGAGCGTCGCGGAAATGCCAAGGGCACCACCCATTTCGCCGTGGCTCCCGGGATGCGCTGTCTAGAGCGCATCAACCTGTGAGTTTCTCGTCGGCCGAATGGCGTTTGAACGCGACTGGATTGATACATGGCACCGAGTCCGATTGACTATTCCCCTTGACTAGCGTGGCCTCAGCCTGTTGAGGTAGGGACAGGGGTATCGCCATGGCATGAAAAGCAGTAGACAAGGCCACAACACCGAGCTAACGCTGCCAGAAGAGAAGGAATCATGTCGACAAATCGATAGGCTTGACTCTGCCAACGTTGCGGTGCGATCGGAGCATATTACGGATGCTGCCAATCCATTCGCATACTTCAAGGGCGGTTATTGGATCCTTCATCAGGCCCAGCTGTTACTGTCGGAAAGAACTGGACCGCACGATTCATTCAACGACATCAGTATACGAAGCCGCCCCAGAAGCAGCCTGATTCGAGCCGCCAGGCCTCGAAGAATAAGGTCCTTGAGTCCGGCGGTATCCTTACGGTGGAAGATGGCCTTCCAATGGTAGAGTTCGAGGCGGCCGACGAGCTTACTCGAGCGCGCAGGCTCGTGGAAGCGGCGGAAAGAAAAGCATTCAATACAGCGAAAGGGGCCTTTTCCGAAGCGGCAAAAAAGCACGAAAATGGCGGAGCGAGGGAGTAATGGAACATCTTCAGGTCTGCGATGAAAGCGGCGATCTTTGTACCGTAAAACGCGGTTGAACTCGAAGCCACTTGTATCTCTTTGCTTGTACTTTCAAGTATATGCGTTACGATGATGCGAGGATCCTGGGGTGTATTCACTGCGTAATAATAGCACGGATAGCGGGGGGTATGTCAAGGCAAACAGCATACAGGCGCAGGCGATAAGATGATAAGGGGTGCGTGGGACGTTCTCAACTTTGCACTGTGCACTTTCTTCTGTTACGATACTCTTGGGTGAGTCATCCGGTGGGCTTTCTATTGACAAGGAAAGAAAAAGGAAGCTCGAAAGATTCAGTCAAGTTGGATGGATAATGCAACAATAACGAGCGCGTTTGCAACTTCTCAAAGCCAGTAGATTCCATGCTTATCATTCAATCGTTTTCCAGGTCCCAGTGCCAGGCCTTGCCGCTCAGCAACCAACCTCTCGGCCATCCTCGACCAGCAAGCGACTTTTCTCACTCTCTTGGATGCATCCATAAGCTCCTGTTTGGCCTTGAAACCCGAAACAAGACCGTTCTCGTGCGGAGGAAGCGAGGCCCGTCCAAGGGGAATCACGAAGCGGATATGCCATCGATGAGCATCAAGGATTATGCTCGTAATTACTCCGTTAACCCCGTTCAAGTCCGGTACAGTGCACATGACACAGTACGCCACTACGATACAGCATTGATTGATACTACAGGCAATCTACAAGGAATTCAAGGATGCTGCCATGGTGATTATGCTACTGCCTGCAAATAAAGAACATTTCCATCAACGCGCACGTATACATGTAGAAAAGTATGCTTGCGCCTACTGGATATTCTGCGGGCAATATTCTCCGGTGCTCGTCACTGAATCGGGCACAGAGCACAGTGCGTGCGGTGAGCCTGTGGGCGGTGACGCTGCGGGACGCTCAGAGTGGACACGCTCCGCCATTGTCGGTGCTTTCCGCGAGCCAGCTCGTCCATTTGGCGGGACAGTCCGTCACTGAGGGCCAGGGCATGACTTGATCTCGGCAGAGATCCCACCAATACACCGTCGTGATACTGCACCGAGCACCGAGCGGAAGCGTCAACATTCAGCGAGTCGTCGGCGGACCCTCTGCCCGCACGACCCCATCGTCCCCATGGCCGGCCTCACGCCCGAACAGGTGACCAAGTTTCGCCAGGACGGTTACCTCGTCATCTCCTCGGCCCTCGACTCGACGACCGTCTCGTCCCTGCTCGACGAAACAAGCCGCTTGCTCTCGACCTTTTCCCTCGACGACCATCCCCTCACCCGCTTCTCCACCGGCGGCAACGGCCAAGGCGAGCACGTCGGTGACGACTATTTCCTCACCTCGGGAGACAAGATCCGCTTCTTCTTCGAGGAGGACGCCTTTGACACCGAGGGAAAGCTCACGAAAGCAAAGGAGCAGGCAGTCAACAAAATCGGCCATGGCCTGCACGCCCTCAGCACGCCCTTCCAGGCCCTTCTCCGAGACGGCGGCGGCGGCGGCGGCGGCGGCGGCGGCGGCCGGGGACGTGTGAGTCCGGCGGCGGTCGCCCGGAGCTTGGGCTACCTCGATCCACGCTGCCTGCAGAGCATGGTCATCTGCAAGCAGCCCGAGATCGGAGGAGCCGTGCCCCCGCATCAGGATTCGACCTTTTTGTACACGACGCCGCCTTCGGCCGTCGGCTTCTGGTACGCGCTCGAGGACGCGACGCTCGAGAACGGCTGCCTGAGCTTCCTGCCCGGCTCGCACGCCTGGGCGCCCGTGCAGACGCGCCTCGTGCGCAAGCCTGGCGGCGCAGGCACCGAGATGGTCCCCAACGACGGGCCTCAATTTCCTCTCGGCGCCGACGGCGCGGCCGGCGTGAGACCCGACGGACTCGACGACGGCGATGCCGCCTACGTGCCTGCCGAGGTCAAGGCGGGGGATCTGGTCCTCATTCACGGCAACCTGCTGCACAAGAGCGAGAGGAACACGAGCCAGCGGGGGAGGATCATCTACACCTTCCACATCATCGAGTGGCAGGGCACCGAGTACGACGAGAGGAACTGGCTGCAGCCGCCGGAGCAAGGGTTCACGAAGCTGTACTCGTAGGCCACCGTCGAGTCGAGAAGGAACGGGAAACTCGCAAGCTGCATTGGCATCCCAGCCTGACAGACACGGCACGACCTGCCCTCTGCGGCTCTCCTCTCCACGTACGCGTTGCCTGCGCGAGCACACCAAGCAGACACCATTGCCCCGCGAGGGTGCACAACTACTGTATACATCGTCCAGGGGTATCTCCGATCCGAACCGTAGCGCAGCCGTGAAGTGGTACATTGCACAATCGCCCTCCGGCTCCGTCCATCGCTCCGCATCAACGGCTAGCCGATTCGTCGTCGCTGTCATCTGAGCCGTCCGAGTCCGACTCGTCTTCCTCCTCGGACGAGGACGACGACTCGCTGCTCGACGACTCGTCAGCCCCGACGGACGTCGGATCCGCTTCTTCTCCGTCGTCGGACGCGTCGTCGGACTCGGACTCGGACTCGGACTCGGACGAGTCGGAGGCGGAATCGTCCGACGAGCCGGCGCTGCTGGTGTCCGAGTCGCTATCCGATTCCGATTCGGAGCTGCTGCTGTCGTCCAGGTTGACGCGGAGCTTCCGGCGCCGCTTGCCGGAGCCGTCGTTGAGCCTCAGTCGCTTGTCCGGCCCGTCGGCCGTCGTCGTGTTGGTGTCGCTGTTGGTCATGGTCCGGGACGATTGCGTCATCTCGCTGCCGTCCGTCTGCTCGGCGTCGGACAGCTCGTCGATGATCATCTCGGCGCGCATGCGCTTGACCAAGCGTCGGATGAGCACGTCGGCATCCTTCGAAGCGGCAATGTACTCGGCCTCGTTGAAGCCCTTTCTCTTTTGCCCCGGCTGTTGGGTCAGCAGCAGGTCGCCGAGGAGCTTCTCGTAACCCATCTGCTTGGCCTCGAGATCCGTCGTGCCGGCGGGAAAGGCAGAACCCTGGCGGGTGGTGTCGGCGGTCCGCACGTCCATGGCCGTCTCCTGCAGCCTCGTTCGGACGAAGCCCTTCAGGTCCCGGATGTACTCATAAAACGTGGCCACGTCGGCGGCGGGGATGCCGTCGGCGTCGAAGACGTGGTTGATCAGCGTCGACTGGTGGTTCTTGTTGAATTTCCAGCTGCTCCGCGACGACTTCCACTGCCTCAAGTACTCGAGCGCCGGTCCAAAGTCGGCGGGCGCCGCCGGCTTCTGCTTTTTCGCCGGTCCTTTGTTCTTCTTGGCCTGCTTCTTTTGTTTCGGGCCTTCGCCGGCGGAGGCCTTTGTCGGAGTGTCGCCAAAGGTGACGGACTTGACCTTTTTCTGGAGCTGCTGCGCCTTTGTCCCGTTGGTCGTATGGGACTCCCGTCGAGCCTTTTTATTGCTCGCCGCCGATTCGGCCGCGGCCGGCGGGGCCTCGAGTTTCCTTTTGCTCGAATGGCTGTCGTGCTGGGTGCTGCCTCGATGCCCAACCGCCGGGGTGCGGCCAGTTCCCGTCTCGGGTCCGTCCGCAGCCGGCTTGAGCTGAAGGCCCAATCGTTTCCAGGCGGGCACACGCTGTGCCCCGGTGGACGACATCATGTTGGGCTCGCTCGACCGGCTCGCTCGCGAATCCGACGAGCTGTGCTGTAGGGCACGTTGGCTGCGCCGTTTGCCTGGGGTCGTGCGTGCAGGATGGAGCAGGGACACCTCGAGCGAGCCAGGATCCGGTGTTTGTCCAAGCCTGTTGCACTCTTGCCGTTGGATGGACGTCTCAAGCTCGCAGTTTGGTGGAGCGACGTGCCGTTTGACTTTGTTGGAATCAAGTTTTCCGCAGACCGCCATTCGAGGCAGCATTTTTCCCCTCGACGAACTGGGTCTCCCGCCCCCCTAGCAGGTGTTGGGGCCTACTGTAGAGGCTAGGATGCACATGGCAAGCAAGTATTACTGTACAAGCATGTACTTGCAGGTACTTTGACCACAAGGATGGTACTTGTACTTGTACTTGTACTTGCTGTACAGTATGCTCACTGTACTGTACAATTACTCACCGTACTGTACAATATACTTATTGTGTACTTTAATACTGTATGTACAGTAGTACTTGTGACTACAGTACAGTATTACCACACTGGCAATCAACCTTGCGTCCTCTCCAGTCACAGGGACAAACATGCTCACGAATACTACAAGTACGGATAGCAAGGACAAGTCGCAACAAATCCGATGGCACTTCAAGAAACGATAAATAACGAGGTGCGTAGGAGGCCTTGGACGACTGTTGAGCGTGCCGTGTCGTGCCGCTGTCAACCGATGATGATGAGATTGGGCATCAATCCTCCTGCAGAAGTGGGTAAGATCAATGATGTAAAGACGGCGTACGGAGTAAGGATTATTGTCAACGGGAAAATTGGTCCATCATACAGTCAAGTATCCCTCTATAGGGTAGCCAGGTTCCTGAATATCTTACCAGTACACATGTGCGTTGTACGCCAACGTCACGATGCAACACAATAACAGACTGGTCCTAGATGGCCCAGGCCATTATTGCCCTGTTGGCATTCTCGGGATCCTCCAATGTCGTCGTTCTCTGGAAGCACATTAAGAAGATGCTAATGTTTTTTTGCTGCCGTCCAGACGCCCCAGCCCCCGATTTCAAACTGCATCTGCAGGTTCACGAATCTGCCAGTGAAGGCAATTGTGGGCAAGCATGTAATCAGATACAAGTACACTATGTACGGAGTTTTTTTCGAGCAGGAATGCCGCAGTCCGTCCTGACAGCGTCTCGGCGAGCGTTCCCCAGGGCATCCGTCGACGGCGCCTGCTGCCAACGCCTCCGAAGAAGCCACCAAACCCAGCAACCATTGCAAGGTGCGAACGCTGCTACTGGGGCCACGTCCACCGACGCCCAGTAATTTTCATGCCTTTCTGGAGTGGCATCTAGGAATAGAGACACCTGTAACAATCCTTTCAGACCTGAGGTCGGCCGTCGACGAACTCACGGCGCTTACTCGGGAAAAGATGAATTTAGATGAACAGCGCCATGACCAGATATGCAAGGTTCTGCTGTCCATAGCGCGAAATGGGTCTGGAGGCGGGATAAGTAGAGAGAGTAGCTATCTTGGCGGACATGACACTGTAGGCGACAAATGTACCTACTACTGTGGCACAATGAAGCTTTCGACGGCTCATCACTTGATAGGAGCATGTATCATGAAACTGAGCAGTGTCATAGACAGATATGATCAAGTAACAGGCAGCCAAGACGTCGACGCCGTCTCAATGGATGTGAAGAAGTGGGCATCATTAGCCAGAACGCTATTGAATTGTGATGCTAAGGTCACAGATACACGAGGCATTGTACAGCCACCCAAGCCCTCGTCTCCAG
Source organism: Drechmeria coniospora (assembly GCF_001625195.1). Classification (NCBI taxonomy): domain Eukaryota; kingdom Fungi; phylum Ascomycota; class Sordariomycetes; order Hypocreales; family Ophiocordycipitaceae; genus Drechmeria; species Drechmeria coniospora. The sequence goes on along the minus strand of NC_054389.1, from coordinate 8,063,868 downwards.
ACTTCTCTACGGCAGCATGCTATGTATCAAGCACAGTGCCTGGACGAGTGATCACGTGTGACGTTAGCCACATCTATGAGCTCTGTAGAAGCAGTCCATCAATGGCCGGTTGCGTAAAGGCGTTCTTGGACAGACTAATTCTTTGCCCTGGTTTGGTGTCAATCGAACGACAGCTGAAGCTGTCCCGACTTAAATTCCCATACGCAGTAGATGAAACTACACTCCATACTCGTGAGCCTTGTCATAAACCATCATACGCCGTGGTACAAGGAGTCCATAAACTAAAGCATGACGTGCGCAAGCTATACGTGGATGGAGTTTTAAGAAACAACTACAAGCCAGCGTATGCTCTACTCAAGGCCACGTCTGATTAGACTAGCATGGCATTTAAAACTTTGACAAGTTCCGAATCTGTGTCCACGTCAACGTCCGCCATTCCTAGAGCATAGGCTACGCATTCTGGGTCATTAACCACCATTTCCTTGACTACAGCGCCCACAGCCATGACACTAGCACCGACCGGCTTACCGGCAGCCGCGTTCGCGAGCTCTACCGCGCAGCGAGCTGAGTCCGGGGTATTAAGCTCGTGCATAAACGCTGACGCTAGACGCATGTACGCGTAGATAGATGGGTCGATGGTCGATGTAGGCGGAGTCATTGGACCGTCTTCGTTATCATCGTCATCTGCAAACCCACTGGAGACTGTTGCAGTCGTCCTCGGCGTGTCAGAAAGCTGGATACCATGCATAGACGCAGATAACATCTATGCCACATGTTTGCAACCACGAGGGTTAAGGAAGATGCACACGGACGCGGCTAGCAGCGCCTCCGCAGAATTCCACGACGCGAAACACCATTGTAGAGGGTGATGTTTAGGGTCGGTCTGGGAGGTTCAATGCATCTGGAGTTGAGCTTGGTTCCCGATATATTCGTCTTGTGTGATTCATGTTGCGCCGTCGTGGTGGTAGTGCTTGTTGTGATGGTTGTTGTATTGGTCGTCGTCGTCAAAGTATCGGTTGTGGTGGTCGTCGTAGCGGTAGAGGTAGTGGTTTTAGTAGTGGTGGTCGTAGTGGTCGCCGTCGTCAAAGTATCGGTGGTTGTCGTGGTCGTAGCGGTAGAGGTAGTGGTTGTAGTAGTGGTCGTCGTAGTGGTCGTGGTCGTGGTCGTCGTAGTGGTCGTGGTCGTGGTCGTCGTAGTAGTCGTGGTCGTGGTCGTCATAGTGGAGGTTGTAGTGGTTGTGGTCTTGAGGGGAAAGGAATAGAAAAAGAGATAGAGGGCGGGGATGCTTTATATAGCTGGACTGTCAAGATGCGTGGGATAGTCCGCTACAAACTTGGAAACAACCATGGCAAGCACAAGCAGATGGATGGGACAATCCATGCGAATAGCTTTGGTGGCCCTCCCCAGTTGTCAAAACGATAACCGACGCGGTTGGCCTGATGGCGAGGCTGGAAGGATCCAACTCATTGGAACCCTGAAACCAAGTTTGCTGGACTAGGCATTAGCGGGCAGGACTTCTCGAACTGCAACCATGTTCATACCACTCTGCCGCAGCATCTTATTGCAGGTGCTGTAAGGCATGGATGGCCAAAGGCCACAAAGTTGGAGAATTGTACTCGAGAAAGTAGCCGTGAGCAAGAATTGTGAAATGAAGGAGAAGAAGTTGGGGGAGAGGGGGGGGGGGCGGCTGTACTTTATATAGGTGGGTTGTCAAGACTGGGTAGGAAAGCGCGACTCCGATAACGAGGGGGAAAGGATTAAGGCAAGTACAAACTACCCCTTGCGGTAGGTAGACACGCCCATGATGGACGGGCTCCTTTGTTCCCTACAAAAGTGCCGAATACCGAGTAATAATACTTGTACGTGTTCGTCTCGTGTGGTCCATTTTGCATCGTCATGTTGGGCAAGCGCCCAAGTCAGGAACCTTGCGCATGGATATATTCTCGAGCGCCCTCGGTATCGGCCGCATCCTTTGCATCGGCGATTTTGTTTTGGGCGAAGCAGCCCTTGATCGATATGTCGACCCTATCGAATTGGTAGATTGTGCTTGCCATGATTCTTTCCAAAGTTGTAGCGGCCTTTCCTGCCCATCTTGACAACCTGGCTATCCCCATGCCCCTTCTCTTTCCTCCGTGTCCTTTTCAAGCAAAGCATAAGTCGACCTATCGAATCGGTAGCTTGTGCTTGCCATGATTCTTTCCAAAGTTGTAGCGGACTTTCCTACCCATCTTGACGACCCAGCTATATAAAGCATCCCCTTCACCCATCTTTTTTCTCTTTCTCTTTTTCCTTCTACATGATGAAAACGATGATTGCAAGTTTGACCATGGAACACCACGACGAGGACGAGGACGATTGCTGCGAAGAAACGACCAAGACCGCGACACCACCACCACCACTATACAGTACAATGGCCATTACCGATTGGTCATAGCTCGCCCAATCGGTAGTTGGTCTTTTGATATTTTTAGGCTCGACCAACCTTCCAGTTCTCCGGTATCGATGTATGATCATCTGGAGATTTATTGTGCTCCGCCAAGTCGCACCGGCTCCAGATATCGAATTGCAAACCCGCGAGCCTGCTGTCGACATTCGACAGCCGGCGCCCGATATCCCAATCATCACCGTCACACCTCCCCACACCTGCACCGAATGCACAGCGCTTCGGAAGGAGTTGGCGGAGGAGCTGAGGCGATTGGAATGTGAGAAAGCAGAGCTGGTAGCTACTGCTTCAGGATATCGGGACCGACTCGCGAGGGTCGAAACTAAACTCGAGATGATCTTGAACGCCCCGGATCGGCCATCAACTGTCACGATTTACAGCGGCGCCACGCGTCATCGACTCCGGCGGAGGCGTGCTTAGCCGCCTTGGTGTAAGTACATGGACGTTTCCTTGAACCGCCGTGTTTGCTGACATGGGCTTAAAGTAGTCCCATCCATTAAGGCATAAAAATTACTGGGGGTGGGTGGATGAGGGTCCCAGCAGCGCTCGTACCTCGTCGTGGTTGCCGGGTCCAGTAGCTTCTTCGGAGGTGAAGCCAACACGAGCATTCGAATCCTTTTTGCATTGGACATTTTTGCGTTGGACCATAGCTTTACTTTCAACCTTTTTGCATTCGAACCTTCCTGCTCGCTCGTACCTTATCGTGCTTTGCTTGGCCCAGTACCTTCTTTGGAGGTGAACCTAAAGCGAGTAATCGATGCCCTGCAATCGATCGCGTTGGATGAGGATTGAATGGTTTTTGGGATGGACTGGAGCGAATTATCGTCGATTCCTTTACTCGAGTACGTCTACATGGGATCAACATCAAGCCTCAACCAGCCGTCGCAGCAAACCCGCCATCACAGAGTAGTTCCTACAGGGGCAAACTCCACGTCGGTCTCTTTAGCGATGAGCCACTGACACGAAGGGCTCAGCTGGCTGGCAGTCTTGGCAACGAATTGCTCAGGGATGTGGGCTGGGATGAGTCACGAAAGACCATCCAAGCGGCATCCCTGAGCAATTCGTGATTGTCCTATCCATCTACCCATCGACGCCAACGCCTGCCCTGACCCAATGACATATTTCGCAAGGATTGTGCCATTTTCCTTGCAACGAAACCGCAAGACAAGCATCACAAGCATGCTAGGCTGTCGAGAAAGCTCGAGATCGAGAACACCAATCTTTCTGTGCTCCGGACTGGAAGCATGTAAATATGGAGGGATTGCTTCCACGGCGAGACGCCCAGGCCCACGACCCTGTTGTCAACATCCAAGCCGACAGCGCCTAAAATAAGCAAGCTCCAACCACCACGTCCCATCCGGACTCCTGTCTCAAATGCATCGCACCTCGGTGGAGCGTATGGGAGGGGAGATCTATTTCCCTCGCACCACGGCCAGATGATCATCGGCCATTCTTTCACTCGACGTACGCCGCGATGGGTCTGCCTTGGTAATAACCCTTTCGTTGATAGTGTGGGCCGATGGAAGCTGGTAGCTGTCGCTCGCCATGGGAAGAAACGGTGTTGCAACCGGGCTGGAAACTAGGACAGACAGAGTGTAATGGTTGTTGTCGTTCATTCAGAGACAAGTAGGCCGTGGATAATCACCGAGACACGGTGGGATGGATTACGGTGGACCTAGATTGACTCCTCGCCGTGTCGTTTTATACGCCTACTGTACTTGTCCTATGATGCAACAGATAGTAGGGGGTCCTCCCTGGCTAGGGCTACAACGAATCAAGCATCGCGAGATGGGCCAGAATCAATCTACTGGTGTTCTTCTTGATGCAGTTGTTGCCTACTATTGCTAGGTGCACTAGGTGCCCTTACTCCGTGGTGCCTGCTTAAGTAAATAGGCGGAAAGTGGACACCGCTACGTAACTACTGTACTTAACTACCCAGACTTTAACCCCCATTACAGGCCCGTTGGCGCGACATACTTTTGGTGGTGCTTACCACATTTCCGCACACTTTTACAGTATTCTTGACTGTACATATCTTTCCAACTAGAATAGCTATAGATTCCAATCAAGCTAATATTCTTGCTATTTGTAAGAAATGCAGTTGGAAGTGTGTCGCACGGACCAGGGAATCAATCAAGCTGCTAGTAACAGCAGAAGGGGCACCACTTAGGAACTGGGCAAGAAGTACGGAGTATTACTCCGTGCTCCGTACAAATTGGCAGGAAGTCAAAATGTCACGTGCGCATGCAATGAATGTATGGTATATATGCAGTTGCAATACATAATGAGCCATTACAATATAAGTATGGGATACAGTTGTAACAACGCTGTGCGATTGTCCTATCTAAGAGAAGTGCCGAATGGGCAGAACTATTTATCTTCCATGAGGCAGTGCCTCAAATTGGTAGAGACTGTTGAGATTTGTCGGCGATCCCGAGCAATCAATTGATCTGCTGGTTGCTCTGTGCAATCAATTGGTGGTGCAGTTAACTGACAGCATGATAGATAGGTCGATTCAATTGTCTCTGCAATTGACTAATAAGTAGTGGCTGGGGCGTTTGAATCTTTTACTTACTGCAAGTACTCCGTAATACTTGTACTCATTCCTCTCGTATAGTTCATTTTGCATCGTCATGCTGTGCATGTGCCCAAGTCAGGAACCTTGCGCATGGACATTCCCGAGCACCGTTGGTATCGGCCGCATCCTTTGCATCGGCGATTTTGTCCCGGACGTCTTCATCATGACCTATAACTCCCTCAGCCTTGCCCAGCTGGAGCTTCTCGAACGCCGGGTCGAGGTGGAAAGGGGCCCGAGACGGATTGCGCTCGATTCCGTTCGAAACCGGACCGATGCTGGACAACCGTCATCCCTAGCGAGTGCGAGATATGTTGAATCTTCGAGCAACTGGAGCCACTTTTTTGTTGGGAAACTTGGCAAGATACTCCACAGCATCTTGGGTACGACTCTCGGTAGATTTGCTATTTTTGGGGGGTTGTAAAGGTGTTCCCAAGGATGGACGGTTGATGTCAAGGCAGTGTTTGTTACGATGTCATGTGCGCTACGGTAGTGCGAGGATCCCCGAGGCCAGAAAAGTGGAGCGTGGTGGCACGGTTACAGCTCCCCCAACCTCGACCTCACCTCCTGTGATGGATAATAGCGGATGACATGGAATAATTGCAGATTACAACCCCACGACGACACGCCGGTGCATCATGTCTCTCGCTCAGCTGTCACAACTACTGCCCCTGCCGGAAGAAAATCTCCAGCAAGTCCTCGACTACGCGGCGACGCTCTCCAGCGCCGAGGCTGCCACGCATTTCGACAACCTGCTGGGCGATTCGCCCCTCGCCCTCGAGTTCATCTCATCCTTCAACGGCCGTAGAAAGGAGGCGCCGCAACGGACTACGGGCCACGGTTCCGCTTCGGCTTCTGAGTCGGCCTCATCCTTGGAGCCGGTGCCCAAGGCCAAGCGAGCGACGAAAAAGGACAAGGCGGCGATCGGCACGCCGGAAGCTCGAAGCGGCCACGAGTACGCCGGTGCTCCCGGTGCCGCCTACTACAAGAAGTCTTCGGATGTCGAGTACATCCCGCAGCGAGCGAGCGCACCGGGCAGCCGCAATGCTTCCCGACCGGCGACGCCCACGGCGGTGCAGCGTGCGGCCAAGCAGCACGCCTCGGCCACGGGCTTCCTCATCTCGGAGCTGCCGGCGACGACCAAGTCCAAGGCCAAACCCAAAGCCCAGTCCAGCCCTTCCTCCCGCAGCTCGACACCGAAACCGGCACCGGCTGGCAGCAAGAGCAAGGTATCCATCACGGGCGGGACGCCCATGGCAGGGCAGTCGACGGCGCTCGCCGACCTCGACGCCGCCATTCGGGCACTCGAAATCACGACGAACCCGTCCTTGGACGGCCGCAAGAGGCGAAAGTGCCACTGCGTCGCCGCCAGACACGCACTTCAGAGCGCCGCGCCCAACTGCTTGTCCTGCGGCAAGGTCATCTGCATGAAGGAGGGTTTGGGCCCCTGCAGCTTCTGCGGATCCGCCCTCCTGAGCCCCGACGAGGTCCAGGCCATGATACGGGAGCTCAAGGACGAGCGCGGCCGGGAGAAGATGGCGGCCAACGCGTCGTCCAACAGGAGAGCCGAAGTGTCCAGGAAGCCGGCACCATTCACCCAGCCGCGCGGAGCCGACACCGACGACGGCCGCTCCTTGGCCGAGGCGGCCGTCAAGGCTCGAGAGCATCGCGACAAGCTCCTCAGCTTCCAGGCCCAAAACGCCAAACGAACGACGGTCCGTGACGAGGCGGCCGACTTTGACGTCAGCGGAGCCATGACGGGACGCGGCAACATGTGGGCGAGCCCCGAGGAGCGAGCCAAGGAGCTCAAGCGGCAGCAAGCGATGCTGCGGGAGATGGAGTGGAACGCAAAGCCCGACTACGAGAAGCGACGACAGGTCATCAGCATCGACCTCGTCGGCGGCAAGGTCGTGCGGAAGATGGCCGCCATCGAGCGGCCGGTGACGCCCGCGTCGGACGACGAGGACGAGCCTGGTCCCCAACCGGCGACGAGGCGAGTTGGAGGAGGAGGAGCGTTTAGCGGCAACCCCTTGCTCGGCGCCTTGCTGCGGCCCGTGCTGGACAGCAAGGGAAAGGCCGACGGCCGGTTGGCGGGACGGACGAATGGCAAGAAGAGCTGGAGACGGGTGCAGGATGATCGGGACGACAACGAAGATGTCATTCTGGATGGCGGCCTGTACGGCCACGGCGAGCTTGAAGCAGGGGGCCGGGACGAGAGGGCTCGTGGCTAGGTGATACACCCACATCCACGTCGGCTCTGTTGCCCGCCAGGACAGAGCACATACGAACTTTGACGAAAGGCTTGCCAGGGGCATGAGGAGCAGTCAACCATCAGTTATTTTCTTCCGCCGCCAGATACGACTTGGTCATCCACACCGCAAAACAGGGCCCTGTTGTCTGTACTATCATTCATTGGTGACGGCGCGCATGCGACTCCCTTGACTGCCGTCTGCTGCCTGCGGAGATGGAGGCAACATCGTGGGATGTCACCGTGCGAGCCGTTCATTTCCATTTCTCTGAACACTGTACGGAATACTCCGTTCATGATTCTGGTTGTCACGCGTCGTCACGTGACCTCGTGTTGTTCTCGCCAACGCGGACCCCATTGACTTGGCAGGCCAGAAGCTGGCATGACGCGAACGGCACCTCTGGACGAGCATGAACTCGAATGAATACTCGGCATTGGACAGCAGGCCATTTTGCTTTCATAAGATCTCTGTTTTTGGACATGTGCATTGGAGCCCCCGGAATGATGACCACACCTAACGCAAGATGAAACTTCCAGCTGCTCAGGCGCAGGCCGCCAGGTGCCCGCGGCCGTCCGACTGTTCCACTGCCTTCAAGCCTGCCTTGGCTCCGTGCTAGAAGAAAACACTTTGATTCGCTCCAAGGGACCTTGTTGAACCTAAACTCCGACTCTTCATTATTTCGACCTTGTCTATATGCAAGCAGCCAGTCCGGCACAGCAGGTATGGTCTGAATACGTCACCGTCGTTCACCCCTAAGCGCACACGCTTCCATGACGAACCTTTCCCCTCACGCAGGTGAAGGCTGCCTATTTTACGGAGTGGTTTTGGTCCACGTGCGCCATCTGCGTGGCATGCCGCATTAACGAGCAAATCTTCTTGCCCATCGATTGCGTCGTGTGTCTACCTATCGTCAATCGCAGTACGAAGGCCCATAGAACTGACCACGACGGCACTAGAATCAATATTACTATACAGTAGTACCACCGGTGCCCCCTGCGCTGCTGCATTTTCTTATCGCCCATCTGTCTCAAGTGGCACAATAGTGAACTGCTCCTCTTAGCCATTCCTTCTCATTATTGAGATCATCGTCCTGGTCGCCGGCCTTATCATCATCATCATGGAAACATGGCAAATGTTCGATTGGTTCCTGATACAACAGGCGCTAGACGGTTCGAATAGGCCGGTTCAACAAACAGAGGAACAGATGCAACAGGCGCAACGCGAGAGACAGAAGTTGCGGCAGCAAAGGAAGCAACAGAAGGCGCGGGAGGAACAGGAAAAGCAGAAGCAGAAGCAGAAACGGAAGCAGCAGAAGCAGCAGAAGCAGCATGAAAAACAGAAGCAGAAGCAGCAGCAGAAAGAGAAGAAGCAGCAGCAGAAAGAGAAGAAGCAGCAGCAGAAAGAGCAGAAGCAGATAAAGAAGCAGCAACGGAAGGACTAGAAGCGACAGGAGAGCCAGAAAAGTCCGAAGCAAGAACAGCAACAACAGGGGCGACAAGACCTGAGCCAGCCTTTTTTTGAGAAACCTCCTCCGCCATATGTCGAACACGCTCATGGTACTCTCCACGCCCTCCCGGCCCTTCCCGTACATCTCATTCTCCGAATTGTGGAGTGCCTGCCCCGACCAAACCGGATGGTCCTCGCTGAAACATGTCGTTCGCTACGCCTCGCCGTCCTCGGGCGCACCGGAATTTGTCTTTCCCGCAGGGAGTATCTTGAATACCTCGCATGCCTCGCATGGGACTTGACCGACAGTTGGGTGTGCGACAAATGTGTCAAACTTCACCAAGTCATCCACCGTGATGTTCACTTGTGGTCTCATGGCACACCGCGGAGGCTTTGTTTATGGTCGTTGCCGAAGATGATGTTCAGCACGGAGCCCAACAGGTACCATATATATCATCACCACGTACAGCTCTGTCTCAAGTACACTCGCATGGGGAAAGGCCTTGACAGCAGGTACCTGGACCATCTCAAGAAACTGACGGAACCCATCGAGGACGTTCGTTGTCGAGATAGGCGCCGAATCCCGCTACGATTCTCGGCTTATACCCGCCTTATCGGTGGTCACTTTCTGCTGCAAACGACGTGGCGATACGATAGAGCGTCCGACCCAAGCGTGCCGACAACCTACTTCGGCTCCCTCGACATTTGCCCCCACCAGCATCTCCATTGGGGCTTGATGACGGAACCGGCGTATAGGCTTGGTTGGATTCCAGCGAAAGATGAAACTATCGATGGCGCCGTGCTGAGCGCCCTCTTCGACGCACCGGCTGGTGCTGCACAACAAGGGTCCTGTCCGTACTGTCCCTTGGACTTTGCCCTCCAAGTCTGGCCTGATCGCGTCACCTTGCGTGCCTGGTGGGATCTAGGAACGGAAGGGCCGCCCACGGATAAGGCGTGGCAGTCCCTGACGGCCAAACTCGTCAGGGTCAATCATAAGCCCGGTAGCGTGAGGGAGTTGTTTGCATCGGGTGACGGGGACGCCAACGACGACATGGCTGGCCCGAAAGTTGTCAGCCGAGGCAAAGCTGCTTGAGTTGTTTGTTCCTTGACCTGCCACGTTCGTATAAATTAATAGAGTATACGTATTCGCACGTTTATGATGCTTCGCATTGCCCTCCATTAGCAGCTCATTTACCTCCACAACATCATGATGGCAAAGCTGCTTGTTGACTTTGTTCGCAACGTCCTCGGTCGCCGCCTTTTGACACTCTTGTCGTCTACTTGTTTCGATACCGTGACAGACAGCACATCGGACGAATGGCAGCCAAGCCCAAGCAGTTGTAGTAGGACTCGCCGAATTTTACATATAAGTAGGCGTACTGTACTCCTTGGTAGTCACGAAGTGATGGGACGGATGAGTTGTCTCGCATGGGGGTTCACCCACTGGGGCATCCCAACTGACAACTGACAACAGCAAACGTAGCGTGCTTCTTCCACCAGTAACTTGCGCTCTACGGAATAATAATGTACTCCGCAAGTGCTTAGGCGTACGCGTAGAGTGAGTGACGTGCACAGTACTCGTACTCTGTAATAATAATAGTTAATAATAGTTAATAATATTGCATTCTTTCTCGTACTCGGCCGACAAAATGTTGCCTCAGGCCCACACATGTCCATGCGAAGCGGCTGTTCAGCCTTGCTCACCTACTCCACCTCCCCCCATTCCTCCAATGAGCATCCACCTCAACGTCGGCTCCAGGCAAGCTCCGGCCAACGTAACGCGACCATCCTCACAAGCACAGGAGCTTCGTCACTCCACCGCCGCCCATTCCGACCCTTCCACAACAACCACGGCCTCAACGCTCATCGTTTGCTGCTGCTTTGAGCCTTCACTGAAGCTCAGGGGATACTTTGTGCCCTCCTCTGCCCTCAGAAGGGCCATCATTTCGCCGCCATGTCTGGTCGGTCACCCTGCCTCTCGATGCCTCTCGTGGCACCCACAGCTCGACTCTGACGCTGCGAGCCTCGGCTAACGTCTGATGCTTCGACAGCCAGCGCGTACGATCGACACATTACCATCTTTGCCGACAATGGTAGACTGTACCAAGTCGGTACGTTCACCCCGACTCCATGCAAGCGATAGATAGCACGACGACGACGACGTCTGCGGCGGAGCAACTTCCGTGGTCATGCGCTGACATTGAACAGAGTATGCCTTCAAGGCAATCACAGCTGCAAACATCATGTCTGTAGGCGTTCGGGGAAAGGACTGTGCCGTCGTCCTCTCCCAGAAGAAGGTGCCTGTGAGTTTGTCGCTCGGCACGGGGGTAGCTTCACGGCCGCTGACGGAGACGAGCAGGACAAACTCATCGATCCGGCCTCGGTCTCCCACATCTTTCAGATCTCTCCTTCGGTCGGCTGCGTCATCACCGGGTCCATCGCCGACGCCAGGGCGTTTGCGCAACGAGCCCAGGGCGAGGCTGCCGAGTTCAGGTACAAGTTTGGCTACGAGATGCCGGCCGACGTGCTCGCCAAGCGGCTGGCCAACATCAGCCAAGTGTACACGCAGCGGGTGAGTGCCACGGGCCATGGGTGACTGCAGCGGAGGGGCGGCTGACGAATTTTGTAAAGGCCTACATGCGCCCGTACGGCGTCGCCACGACCATCATCGCCCTCGACTCCGAGTTCGGTCCCCAGCTCTTCAAGTGCGACCCGGCCGGGTACTACATCGGCTACAAAGGCACGGCGGCCGGACCGAAGCAGCAGGAGGCCCTCAACCACCTCGAGAAGAAGCTGCGCAACAAGGACCACGCCGAGGGAACGTGGGAGGAGGTTGTCGAGCTCGCCATCACGACGCTGAGCACCGTGCTCAGCATGGACTTCAAGAAAGGGGAGCTCGAAATCGGCATCGTCGGCGGCCCGCGCAAGGACGGTAGGGAGGGTACGGATGCTGCATTCCGCATGCTCACCGAGGATGAGATTGACGAAAGATTACAAGCCATCGCGGAGAAGGATTAAAGGGACGCGTCGACACGGCCATCCACGAGGGCGCTCACGAAAATGCTTCGATCCGTCGTCGGCTGCTCTTCGACTCTGTCGAGAGGGGGGCCGACGGGGATTTCGACTGGTCTCGAGCCGTGCTCCTCTAGCAGTGCCATATTGTCATCGCAGCCGAATATACTCGCCGCACGCCTTTGCAATGCTGGAAGCCAACATGTCACGATGGCAGCCCGCCCTCTGTACATGCAGCTTCTGTCATCTCTTGGACTATTTTTATTGCCGAGAGCTAACCCTATTGGAGACGCACAATGGGGTTCAGATTGGCCTTGTATAAAACGTGACAGGTCACAAATGGTCATGATGACATCAAGTAACCATGGCAGTTGATGCAACGTGCGAGAGGGAACCGTCGCCACCAGATATTCATCATCTTTCACATGCGGTTGTGCGATTGTTTCCTATTCTTCAAAGTGGCCCACTGTCGGCTGCGTAGTTGTAAGTTGCACGCTTTTGTCACGGTGACGCAATTGACGCTATGAGACAATTTTCAGTTCGATGGCGTTGGAAGAGGTCAGTTAGATGCTTCGCACGTAACGGGTAGCCAGTAGAAATTTCGCAGATTACAATAGTAGATGATGGCAATGAAGACGCCAATAATGTGCAAGGATCCTCTTCCTATAGCGAGGGGAAGAGATATCCGGGGGCATGTACGGAGTAGGGTCCCCCAGGTTGCATGACCCCGTGCCATGCAGAAATCCATCACTCCCACCTCACGATCCCTCCCATCCCGATACCAAGAGCACGATACAGCAAGCTTCCTCGGGTGTCAAGGAAAGAAGGCCATTAGAAACGAGTTTTATAAAATAGCATGATGAGAGCCGTTTTCATGTCTGGGTAAGGATTGTCCTTGCTTGATGAGGATGAGATTGCGTCGCTTGTTGAGGATGAGATTGCGTCGCTTGTTGAAGTTGAGATTGCGTTACTTGCTGTTGACTCTGACTGGCGCGTACGAATAACACCGGCGGAGGCCACAGTAGCGAAGAGAAGGACGTTGACGAACTTCATTGTCGAGTTTGTGACAATGACGAAGGTGATGATTTTGTCGGTTGATTTTGGACTTGGGATTGGATTCACTTGACTTTTGGCTTTGATTTTGTATTGGGAGTTTGTGCCTGGACTTTTTGTTTGGGAGTGGTTTTTGGATGTTGTCTTGGATGGTATCCCTCACAAGATATCAGACGCCCCGAAGACTTTATACTGTACTGTAGCTTCGTGCAAAGAGATGCAGGATGCTACTTGAACTATTACAGGGGTCCATGCTACGAGCACTCCGCAAGTGGCAGAGCAATCCCTAGATAAATGCGGAGTGCGGAATAAATGTACCTTTACGTTGGCTTCTGCCCACAATGACGTGCGAGCCAGGGTCCACGTTGTTACACCATAATTATTTGTACTTACTTACTGGCAGTAAGTATGTGAAGCTACAAGTACAGTACTCTCCATGTCGGCACCAGACTTCATTTTTGCACCAGATTTACCGACTTGTAGACTGATCCGCATACGACTGGAAGGTCATGACCTCTGCCAGTTGATCGGTTTGAAAACCACGATCCAAGGTAAGCGAGTCCTACGGTTGAGCCGATTTCCCAAACATCTTGACCGTTGCCCGCATCCATCCACGTATCATCTGAACATGACATTGCCAGTCCTGATGGAAGCGGTGGATGACCACAACTATGGCTGTGGATGACTACAACTATACAACGGATGGTATGAGCACATTGGTATAGATGCTGGCAAAGCACGGTGTACAATACGGCGTAGGATGCCGTGTAGGATGTAATACGGAGTGCTGTAGGAGTATTTCGTTCGGAGCAATGCCAAGATGAGGACGGACGGCGGGGCGCTGCCAACCACCAAGTAGCCACCGCGTCCTATTCGACAGTCTGTTAGCAAAGACTTTTACCTACTGTACTTGCCAGTACTGAGTACGGTACGGTTATTGATGCTGCACAGAGTCATTGATCCGTATTTCTCGTAGGTGTGCTGGACGAACAGTAGAGAAGCGGAGTGGAGTAAATTTGTCAGAGTCTGCAACCCACCTGTACACTTACGTACCTCAAGTACGTGTAGTTGTACATGTAAGTAGTTGTACTGTATGTTCCACGGTGGTGGCGGACATGGGCAGTTCGATCTTTGTAGGAAATGATAAGATTTTAAAGGGGACATGCATCGAAATTGCGCTTTCTCGTGCCGGGTACAATTTCAAGTTACGTTGAGAGTAGCCACTGTTGGATGCAGATTTTGGTGGTTTTCATTCAACAAGATGGCTCATCACAGTGGATTCTACTTGTACAGTACAGCCTTTGACTTATGAAGTACATTTACTGCTATAAAGTACACAAATGCAAACAACTCGAGAAACAGTTCGAGGCCCACCACTCCGTGCTCGGGTTTTCTCTCTTTGAATACGCGCTGAGCCCGAGGCTCGGCTGGAAAAGGAGACGACAGCCAGGCCAGAGCTGCTGCCCGGAGCCGGCCAAGGCTATCATGACAACGAATCAGATCTAGATGGCAATACTGTACTCGGCACTGTCCTCCGTAGGCCATTGCACTATTAGCGGGTGGGTTATCAAGCCAAGCCAAATCCTTTCGTTGGCCAGCAAATTACGTGTGCGGTACGGAGCATGTCGGCCGAAGTTCGGCTTGGCGCGGGGCCGGGGCCGATGATTTCCGGTCCCGTGGGCAAGGCCAGTGCCAGGCAAGACGAGCATTACTTGCAGTACTTACACAGCATTGCAGTGCATGTACTTGAGCGGCGATGGAGAAAGAGGCAGTTAGTTGTAGGCACAAGTGCTGGACAACTACTCACATGTACTTTGACTCGGCATGCTCCCGTTCACTCCGGGCGGGTGATGATGCAACTGCTCACCGTTACTCCAAGTACAGAGGGCATGTGGACTCGGCACACCACATGTGCAGCGTTTGCGGTGCCCCCATACGTGCCACCCACCGCGGATGGTGGAGTGGGAGCCGGGAAGTGGCTCCGTCGATGAGCACAATCGAGTGAATGGGTTGGCAATCGGTGGTGAGCGAGTTGGAGACTCGGGGACCTCGCGTCTGTTGCCAAGCCACGATGGAAGGGGCATGCTGTTGCGGCACACCATGATGCTTGCCTAAGCAGGTGTACGCTGCACATGCATACTCCTACACGTGCAGTAGGCACCGAGTGCTCATGCATAGTCCATGTGCGGAGTGCGGAGTCCATGTAGGAGCAATCTCTCTGCTTGTTGGCGAGCCTTGGTCGACGGGCGGCGAGCGGCAGAGGCAGACGAGCGAGCGAGTGCGGGTGTGTGCGTGGACGTCGTGTACCGATAGTGCTCGACAGCAGTACTCGGGACGGCAGCACTTTTGCTTGAATGCATGTGCAAGCGCCGTGGGAATGCTGGTCGTTGACGAACCCATTGGCAGAAATCAGATGTTTGATGGTAGGAACAAGGTTGGAAAAGTCACGATGGAGTCTTTGCGGTAGGACACGGGAGGGAGTACAGTGCTGTAAGTTAGTACCTACCTACTACGCACCTAAGTACTTAGGTACTAGTAAGTGGTACTAGGTACCTAGTACCTAGTAGTAATTACTTGGGGGATTACAGTACAGCACAAGTTGAATTCGTCATAGGACAAGCATGTACTTGTACTTGTCCGCCGTACTCCGCAATAGGTGTGCATCCTGGGCAGCACTTGGTAATTACTGCACAAGTGCCAAGTGCTGCACAGTATTACAGTACCTACCTAGTACCTAGCACTTGGGTTTTACACCTACCTAGTACCCAGTAATACTGGTCCTTGTGCTGTATCAAACGTTCTCCGTACAATACAGTTACTAACATACACAGTCACTTGACAAAAGTGACGATTCAATTTTGGTAGCGCTACTCCTACAAATTGAATCGACATTTTTGCCACCCCACTGTACATGTCCAGGAGCTGTACTGTACTTGAATACTAATAGAGGGTTATCTTGTCTGCCTGTACTTACGGAGTACAGAGTAACAAGTACAAGTACAACTACATGTCAAGGTACTCCATATACTCCGTAACAAGCGCAACTGTGGAGAGTACAGCTACTCTGCTACCCCCAATCCCCTTGGTGCTCGATGGAGAAGGAGTCGAAATCATGACAAGCCAATGAAGAAGCAAGACACGACGAAGATTTGACGAGAAAGGAAAAAGCACATGTTGTGGGAGGTGGATGGAGCGCAGCATCAGTGCTGGGCATGTAGTACTCAAGTGGTACAAGCAACTATTCCTGCAGAGTACGCTGTAACGTTCGCTGCAAGGATGAGCAAGTACTCATTACTGGAAGCACAAGTATGCATGTGCCTGTACTTTCGTTTCTCGTGTTGATAATACTTGTAAGTACTTGCAGTAGTGTAGGCTTTTGCAAGTACACTTCATCATACTCCATACAGCACTTTCGTGCTGTTCTTGCACTACATTCGTGCTGTCTACATTCGTGCTGTTCTTGCATTACAGCAAAGTTCTCCGTACAGTATAGTGCACTTCCATGTAATACTCCATAGGTTCCTTCTAGTACCTACTAACCTCCTAAGGTAGTAGGTACGGAGTACTTTCACTGCAATTACAGAGTACCTGCACAGTACAGCACAGTAATTACACTTCCATGTACCCCATACTTCCACTGTAATTACAGAGTACCTGCGCAGCAAGTACTTACAGTATTACAGGACAGTACACTTCCAGCTCGCCAGCTCGTCGCCAACCACACTGTGGGACCGACTCCGTTCGCTTTGCTTGCCACCTCCCGCTGGCCCAACTGCGTGCCGTTTCCCTCGACTCACCCACCACCACCTGACCCTCGTTGTCGTCATCTCTCCTCCACGCGAGAGCACTCCGCCCAAACAGAGCCAAGACAAAACGTCCCCCGCGGGCAGCAGCCGCCCGTCTCTCCAGGACACGAGTGGAATCGGAGCGGAATCGAGGCGGAGCCAGGAGGCGGCCGTCGCCATCGCTGTCGCCATGTCGGTGATTCTCTGTACCGGTAATGCCTCGTCTCCCTCCCACATGTCTCGCAGCCGCAGCCGCAGCGTACCGTTGACGGCCGTCGTCGTCGTCGTCGTCGTCATCTTCATCTTCATCTTCGTCTTGCTGACCCTCGATGCTTGATGCCACCAGCTGGCTACGACCACACCATCAGGTAGGCTCTCGTCGTCGGCTGGCCCCGAGGCATCCCGTCACTGCGCCGGCTCCGTCGTTGGTGAGCACGCTGACAGGCAGGCCGGCTGCAGGTTCTGGGAGGCCCTCTCGGGCATCTGCTCGCGCACCATCCAGCACCCCGACTCGCAGGTCAACCGTCTCTGCATCTCGCCCGACAAACGATTCCTCGCCGCCGCCGGCCACCACACGGTCAAGCTCTACGACATCAAGTCGACGAACCCGAACCCGCTGCTGACCTTTGAGGGTCACGCTGGCAACATCACGGGCGTCGCCTTTCACTGCGAGGGAAAGTGGATGGTGACGAGCTCCGAGGACGGCACCGTCAAGATCTGGGAGACGCGCACGGGCACGGTGCAGCGCAGCTACAGCCACGGCAGCGCCGCCAACGACGTCGTCATCCACCCGAACCAGGGCGAGATCATCAGCTGCGACCGGTCGGGCAGCGTGCGCATCTGGGACCTCGCCGAGAACACGTGCGCCCACGAGCTCATCCCCGAGGAGGACGTTCCCGTGTCGAGCGTGACGGTGGCAAGCGACGGCACCCTGCTCTGCGCCGCCAACACGCTCGTGCGTCGCCCCGAGCCCCGTCCGTCGCCATCGTTGACTAACGCGCGCCAAGGGCAACGTCTTCGTCTGGACCCTGCGCCAGCTGTACGACCGAACCGAGATCCTGCCCGTGACGCACTTCAGCGCTCACAAGGAGTACATCACCCGCCTCCTCCTGTCGCCCGACGTCAAGAAGCTCGCCACCTGCAGCGCCGACCACACGGCCAAGATCTGGGAGGTGCAGGACGTCAGGCCGCGCTCCGAGGCCGAGGCCGAGCCGAGGCCCTTTCCCCTCGAGGCGACGCTCACGGGCCACCAGAGGTGGGTGTGGGACTGCGCCTTCAGCGCCGACTCGGCCTACCTCGTGACGGCGTGCTCGGATCACTACGCGCGGCTGTGGGAGGTGCAGAGCCAGCAGATCATCCGCCAGTACAACGGTCACCACCGGGGAGCCGTGTGCGTCGCCCTCAACGACTACTCGGAGACTCGTTGAGCGAGCACCCGGCCGAGCACACGGCAGGGTTTGCGGCCAAGGGACACGACACGACGACGGCCGACCATGGCCGTTTTTCGACCCGCACGTGCCGTCGGATCGGGCGTGGAATTCGACCCGACGCGGCATGCCCTCGGCTGTCCTTGGCGGGGGGAAATGGCGAGCATCGGTGGCACCTGTCGGCCGTGCTACGCGAAAGAGGCAACCATAGGCGCAAAGGCGAGGCCGCTCGATGAGTCGTCGGTCAGGCCGACGGCCACACGCGAACGACGTCGGAAGGCGCAGGAATCGGATTGTGACGTGACCTACCGTCCTTCGAGCAGGTTGCCCCCGCGCGAGACCGGCTGGTTCATGGCTCCGTGGCGTGGCACAGCAGGAGCGCGAAGACGGTGGGAGGCGCGGGGAGTCTTGCCAAGCTGTCAAGAGGAAGAAGCGGAACCGGAGATCGAAAGGGACCGTTGCGCGCTTGCGGGTTGGCCAGGGCCTGAGCAGCAGCCGGCGGCGGCAACCGCCAGCGGGACGGGAGTGATCTTGAGACGAATCGTGCGGTCCCGACGGTGGCAGCCTGACAGCGGCCCTGCGGGTGTCGCATCCTGGACCGTGACCGGATCCTGGGCGCACGCATGTACATATTGGCTCCGCGCCGTGACCCGTGCGCGAGCAATCCAATGGGATGCGTTCCATGCCGTCGAGCCTCCCGTCCAGATCTGGGGGCCGCGAGACCGGAGGACGGCCGGGACCCTTGACGAGCGTGGCCTCGGCCCTGTCGAGGCAAGCGACAGGGGCATCGCCGTGGCATGGTATCGAATGGAATCGAGCGCCATCCGTCTCGTGCCCCTTTCCACCTCGACCCGGTGTTCTGGAAGCCCCAGCTGGGTAAGTATGAGGTAGGTCCTGACCAAAACCTCCGGAACGAAGCCGCCGATGCCGAGGACGCGGCCGATACCAAGAGTGCTCGGGGAACTCCGTGCACGACCATACAGCACGCTCACCTGCCACGCTGTCAGGTACCAAAGGAATCGTCAATCACTGTCCAGTCCTGCTGCGGCCGGGCTGGACCGCAACATCGACTGGGGGGGGGGCTCACCGACTACAAGGTGTGCCTGTATGAGGACCTGGCAATGTTTGCAGGGGAGGGCGAGAGATGCCTTGTACCGGCATAACAATTTCCCCGTGAACACGGGCAAGGGGGGTCAACCGCATGGGGAATCAGCGACGAGGGACATTGAGCGCACCGTCCACGCACGAGCACAGTTCCCAGCAGGTGCAAGATTGACTTTCGACAACAACCCCGTCCGTTGCCGGCTGCTTGGATGCGTCGACATTCAGGGGTAACGTTTGTGTGATGCGTGGTAGTTATTAGCCGTCGGTGGATCCACAGCTTTGTCAGCTCCCGTCACCATCCGTGCCGAAGGAAGGGGCGACACTCGCACGCACCTGCCCCGCGGAAGCAAGCCACCCGCCGACGTCAAGGAAGGAGCCACGATCCACTCTGGACCGACTTCATACCACCGTGCTCCGTACACCTGCACCTGCACCTGCATCTACACCTACACCAGCACCAGCACCTACAATTGCATACCCCTACACCTACATACCCCTACACCCTCAGTCTGCATTTGACTTTCTGCAGCTACGAGGGGGAGAACAGACAAACGACCAGCGAGGAACGGCGGCCTCTCCCCGTCACAGACCACGGTAGCACGCACTGCACCACCGACGCCCTCCCCGCCACCGTATCCGAATCCCGTGCCTGAACCGTCAGACACCTCATCGACGCCATCAACCATGGACGACGGCCCCCCGAACCAGGATCCAACGATGGTCTCAACCCCGCCTCTCTTCAACTACCTTCTCTCCTTCGTTCTCGTTGGCCTCGCCTGGGGCCTCACAACCCCCTTCATCCGCCGCGCCGCCCGCACCCACAAGCCGCCCGTCCACTCTTTCCGCTCCTCCTGGATTCCCGCCAAGGTCGTCGCCGCCTTCTTCGCCGCCCTCGACCTCCTACGCAACCCCCGCTACGCCGTCCCGCTTCTTCTCAACCTCACCGGCAGCGTCTGGTTCTTTCTCCTCATTGGGCAGGCCGGTGATTACCCCCCGTCTGTTCTCTTCCCCCTTGTTCCGTCTGCTGATTGCGAGCGTGACCTGCACGTGCCCCTGCCGCCTAGAGTTGAGCCTGACTGTCCCCATTGTCAATACCCTGGCTTTTCTCTTCACTGTTCTCGGTGAATGGTACGTCGAGGGCAAAGTAATTAGCAAGCGTATGGTGCTCCTACCATCCTCTGCCTTGACTTCCATGCGCTAACAGCACGTGACCCAGAAACGGCTGCCGGCATGGGCCTTTCGCTCGTCGGAATCGCCTTGTGTGTCAGTAGCAAGTCTTGATGTGTAGGAACGCGAATCCACTCAGCCTTGCCTTGCTCTCAATCGATGCCCAAGATGGAAGCTCGAGCCTCCTCGAACCTGACCTTGCCATCGTCTCATGCCGAGCTCCTGCACCCCAACAGGACCCAGGCAGTTGTCCATCATCCAGTGTACAAAGGGAACGTGTTGGCCATATAGCAGCCGCTGCTCCAGGCAGCGCGTGTATTGCATTCAAAGTCTAATGCCGAGCAAAGTCTCATGTCGAGCACGAGTTTGGCTTGTTCTGGCCGTGTCCCATTTCACAACCTCCGACCAAGAGTCCGGAACAGTCGAGTGTGCCTCCCACTTCTGTCCGGGTGCGCCGGCGAGATTGCTCCACCTCTTGTCCTTGTCATTTGCGTCATCATTACCACCAAGTGCCGCCATCCTTTTCTCCATGCACCCGCCGCCGTGTGGCTCATCGTCGTCGGCTCCCGAGCCATCGCAGAACGCCCCGGAGACTCGGGTCCTCCACCATCCAGCGGCGGAGAATCTGGTCCGAGGCTGCCAGCTGCGCGTACACGTATTCGTCGCTTATCGAAGCAAGTTCCTATTGAATCAACGGGCCACATGTCAGTGGATTGCTCTGCATCAGTCGGCAACGCCCATGACGTGCCCGCTTGCGCTGCCGCTTTTTCTCCCGAGATGTTGGCCGATGCTACGTACCGACTGGAGCTGATGGTCGCACGCCTGGAGCAGACTTCGCGAAGTGAGATCCGGCTGTCGGCCACAGAGGATCAGTTCCCTTGTCTGTACCCATCTCTCGGCGGCGGATTGTCGCATGCAAATCTTTTGTGCTTGGTGCCGTCTCGAAAAGGCGTCGAGAAGAACCCTGCAGACGGAGGAAGCGGTACCATTAGCCCGGAGGACCTTTTACGAATCGCATGTCGAGCATTCGAAAACACGACGTCGTGCTGGGAGGGAAGAGTTGACGCACTTCTGCAGCTCTGCCTTGGCCTGTTCCTCCTCGCCGCCAAAAGTCACCGGCACTCTCGTGTCTGCTGCGCATTCGAGGATGCGGTGACCATCAATGGCGCACTGCTGAAGTATCAGCCATCCTTCCGTGTAGCTGTCTTGCACGTTTCCGGGCTCATCGGGTGTCGAGGCGATGTAGTGCTGCAGCGTCCTGAAGTCGGCGAGAAGCTCTGCGACACGTGCCGTGCGGTACCCGTTGACTGCGAAAGGCTGCCCATTAGCCTGCTTCCGATAAACATGCCCCGTCCTCCTCGCACAGACAGTCGGCGTCTGAAGTGCAAAGCCCGGCTGCCTAGCAAGAAGGTCTGCCAACGTACGTACATCCATCCATGATTGCGCAAAGAGAATGAGACAAACGTTAAACCCAGAACCGGCCGAGATGGAGGCGCTCGTTGATGAGTCGGGAGATGGTTCGCGGCGGCGATGATGTTCAAGCTGATCATCGGATATGGATGGCGTCGGGAGATGGAGGCGCCGGGGCGATAATTATATAGCCCCCTTTCAACGACATCAAGCGCCATTACGCAGTCGTGGCGTCTATGATGAGGAGAAGAGTCAGCATCATCTGGGACTTCAGTCTTGGAGTCGGCCAGACAAAGAAAGGGATTCAAACATTGGCACAGGACGGTTTTACGACGAGGCCGAAGACCGAGATGGGCGAGCTTGCGAATCCGAAAAGTGGACGGCGCAGCTCGAGTTCCTTGCGACCGTGTGGCTCAGTCGAGGGTTCCGTCCCACATGTTCGCAACGATGAACTGGCCGCGCATGTTGAAGATCCCGGATGAAGGGGCCGGAGCGACTTTGAACCGCATCCAATGGCTCGGCGCCGGACGGCTTGACGAGTTAAGGCTGGCCCTCCACGAGCAAGCGCGAAAGCAACAATGGAAGCACGGGGTTGTTTCTGAACGGGGTCGCCGGGTGACCATGACATCTCCGAGAGGACAGAAAGGCTGCGTCTTCAGCTAGCACAAGGCCCGAGCAAGCACCAACGAGAGGCCAATTCTCTTCTCTCGACCGGCGAGATATCGGCAGGCTGCCTGTCGTTGCGAGCTCAAAGCTGGAGGTGAACGCCCAGGCCGACCTGGGCTCGAGTCAAGCAGCACCTCGTTCGTCCAACCCGAGGCTCAGGTCAGCCTTGCACGCTGCAGGTACATAATCATATGCACGTCGTTCCCGGGTCCCCAGTTACCGTCCCCAGCTGTCATCGGCAGCCATCCTTTCCAGCTACCATGCCCTGGCATCCTTTGAGCCGCTGCCAAGAGCACGGCGACGCTGGTGCGGGACGATGAATTCGAGCGGCGCGGCCTGACAATCCTGCCGGCTCGGGGACGGTGGGTGACGGGGGGAGAGAGCGAGTGGCATGCATGTGCACAGTGCATGTACGGCTGGTAAATCGGCCGGCCAGGGTGGTGACGGCAACGGAGCCATGACGGCGAATTTTGCATGGGTGACGGTTCCGGGCCTCGTCGAGGCGATTGGAAATATCCTGTGCGCCACATGGTCGTGGGCCAGGGCAAAGCCAAGGATGGCAGCCGATGATGACTGTATTCCACGCACCCCTGAGCATGAATTCTCCATCATCGTGGCAAGGGCAGCGTGTATCAAGCCTGAAGGCAGGCCAACCTCGGTCCTCGCACCGCCACGCGCTTTGATTATTGGCCGACTGTCGTGTCGCACCCTGCGTCCGCGCTCGGCAGGCAAGACATGCAGGTGAGTGTACGTTTGTGTAACCGGACGTGGGCAGTCTGCAGATATTCATCAAGGCACCGACCCAATAGGGGTGTTGCTGAAGTTGCATCCGATCTGGTCTGGGTAAGAGCTCGTAATAAGCCGAGGCTCGAGCGAAGATCGCAGGAGGACAAAATTGCCACGGCGTTTCATCTCGCATGCTCGTACTCCGTACCTCGCCTACTCCCTGCCCGGCACGGCGGCGCTGCGAGGCGTGGCCTGGTCGGTTTCGCACCCGTCGTCTGCGAGAGCTTGGACATGACTGTCCTGACGACTGCCGAGCATTCGTATCCGTACCCGCGACGGCGCCTGCAAACGACACGTGTGGCGAATAGGGATGCCTCGAGGCCCCAAAGTCTTTTTATCCTGCACGGGTCGGTTCCCCCGTTGTCGTCTGGGTGGAGAGAGGCTTCGGTCATGGATCGTGTCGTGTTGTCCGAGATGCCACCTCTCGGCTGCCGCTGCATCGGAAGAAACCTTGGCCACGATTTACCTCGTCGTGGTGAGATTCCGCGTTGCAGGCTGGATAGTCGGAATCTTCCGTCACGAATCCTGTCGTGCTGCCCGAGATCCCATCTCCCCACTGTCACGGCATCTGGAGAACCCTCGGCCACGATTCATCTCGCCCTGGTCGGATTCCGCCTTGCCGACTGCGTGGAGGGAGGCTTTGGTCGCGAATCATGTCGTAAACCTCCGATATCTCGTCTCGCTGCCGCCACCACCAGAGGAGAGAAAGATGACCCACAGCGTATTCCATAGTTTAGAACCCTCACCTCGCGTCCAGGCTCGATCTCCGTGGCCTAGGCGTACTCCCAGTGATAGCAGCAAGCTCGACAGGTCATCTGGTTAACATAACCCACCTTGGTCGGCGGAAGAAAATACCATAACATCATGGAACGATCAGTGACGGACTGGCGGTAATACGGCGGGTGCCGTGGACTTGACACTTCGAGGGAGCTAAAGAGAAGCTGCGGATGCGTCGGTCGGAGACGAGCCGTCGAGGCGCTGGACCGTAGAAGCAAATATTCAGTACGTTTTTGATTCTGACAAACAAAAGTCATATTGAAGCACAAGCAAACTGCTGCATGACAGGCGTAAGTAGGCAGAGGCACATTTGGATGATGGGGATTGCTTGAATCCAGCCTCCAGGGAGCCGCGCGTTCTGCGCAAGCTGTGAACGGCTGCCGAGAGGCTCCTTCCTCCAACGCTCCAACACCAGTGCAATGGCCTGGTTTATCAGGGTTTTTGGCGAAGCAGCCCTTGATCGACGAGTCGACCTACCGAATTGGTAGCTTGTGCTTGCCATGATTCTTCGGACGACATTATTGCAGGCAGTGTTTTTGGAACGACATTATTCCAGGTAGTGTTTTGGGGACGACTTGATTGCAGGCATTGTTTTTGGGTCAACATAATCGCAGGCAGTGTTCTTGGGTCGACTTGATTGCAGGCATTGTGTTTGGGTCGACTTGATTGCAGGTATTGTTCTTGGGACGATAGTATTGCAGGTAGTGTTCTTAGGACGATAGTATCGCAGGCAGCGTTTTTGGGTCGACTTGATTGCAGGCATTGTCTTTGGGTCGACTCGATTGCAGGCAGTATTCTTGGGTCGACTTTATTGCAGGCAGTATTCTTGGGTCGACTTTATCACAGGCAGTGTTTTTGGGTCGAATTTATTGCAGGCAGTATTCTTGGGATGACATTATTGCAGGTAGTGTTTTTGGGTCGACATTATCGCAGGCAGTATTCTGGGGACGACATTATTGCAGGCAGTGTTCTTGGGACGACATTAATATTGCAGGCAGTGTTTTTGGGTCGACTTGACTGCGGGTCGTGTTTCTGGGTCAACTTCAGCGTATTGGAAGGAAAGTGCAGGTCTACAGTAGAGCAAGACCCTTCGATATGCAGTTTCTCTCCCCGATTCCGCCCATGAAGGTACACGGCAGGGCATCCCGACTCTCCTCCCGAATCGGTAGCTTGTGCTTGCCATACTTCTTTCCAAGATTGTAGCAGACTTTCCCATCCATCTTGACAACATGGCTATATAAAGCATCCCCATCCCCCTTTTTTTTTCCTTTCTCTTTTCCCTTTCTCTTTTCCCTTACAAGACCACTTTCTGACGACTACAGCGACGACTACCACGACATCACAATGGCGATAACAGACCGGTCATGGCTTGCCCAGGCAGTCCTTGCCCTCGTCTTATTCTTGGGTTCTCCCAAAAATTATCGTTTTCTGGGAGCGAATCAAGACCCTCTGCTCTTTTCCCAATAAAGACCACTTTCTGACTACGACGACGACTACGACGACGACGACGACGAATACAACGACGACAATAACGACGACAACAATACCGACGACGACAATACCGACGACGACAATACCGACGACGACGACATCAAAATGGCAATTACTGACTGGTCCTGGCTTGCCCAGGCAGTCGTTGCCCTCGTCTTATTCTTGGGTTCGCCTAAATTTTATCGTTTTCTGGGAGCGAATCGTCCTACTTCTCTTTTCCCTATAAAGACTACTTTCTGACAACAACGACGACGACAACGACGACGAATACAACGACGAAGACCACAACAACGACATCAAAATGGACATTACTGACTGGTCCTGGCTTGCCCAGGCAGTCGTTGCCCTCGTGTTGTTCTTGGGTTCGCCTGAAATTTATCGTTTTCTGGGAGCGAATCGTCCCACTTCTCTTTTCCCTATAAAGACCACTTTCTAACAACAACGACAACAACAACGACGATAAATACAACGACGAAGACCACAACAACGACATCAAAATGGTCATTACTGACTAGTCCTGGCTTGCCCAGGCAGTCGTTGCCCTCGTCTTACTCTTAGGTTCGCCTAAAATTTATCGTTTTCTGGGAGCGAATCGTCCCACTTCTCTTTTCCCTCCAAAGACTTCTGTCTGACAAAGACTACTATTACGACGACAACGACGTGACGATAACGGCGACTACGAAGACAATGAAATGGCAATAACACTCTTATATTATCGTTTCTGAGAGCGAATTAAGATCATCTCGAGGTTTTGTTTCCTTCGTCGATTCGCTCCGGCTCCTGATATCGACCTACATGCCAACGAGCTGTTGTCGAAAATTCAGGAGCCAGAACATGAGAATGCAGCTATCGCCGCCACGCCTCGTTCCTCCTCCATGCTGGGAGCGTATCGAGAACCTCTCAAAGTTTTTCTGCTGCGGTCCGGACGCTGGGACCTGGATAGAGAACTACAGGTCCACGAACCTGCTGTCGATATCCAGGGCCCAGCACCGGATACCAACGTTCCGACTACTTCCGTTGCCCCAAGCCCTTGTATCGAGTGCATTGCACTTCGATATGTCGCATATAGCACCTACTAAGTCCACATTGACTGTGGCGCCCATTTTTTGTGGCTGGTTTGGTGCAACACGATAAAAGCTGGAGACATAGTTGGAGGGTGGACGTGGCCCCAGCAGTACTCGTACCTCGTCGTGGCCGCGGGGTCTAGTAGCTTCTTCGGAGTGAAGACAATACGAGGAATCGAGTCTTTTTGCATTCGGCCATCTCTTTCCATATACATTTTCTATGTTTCTGGTTGGATTTCAACGCAGGCAGCGTGTCTCGATGGGCTTCATTGCAGGCAACGTTTTTGGGTGGACGATTTCAGTGTTCCAGTTAGCCTTTAGTGTTTCAGATGGGAAGCGCATGAGGCCCTTTCAGCGGAATCTTTATTCCTGACATATTCGTCTTGTGCGGTTGATTTTGCGTGGTGATGTACAGGGCAAACCTACAGTAGAGCAAGGTACCCTAATCGTCGTTCCCGATATATTCGTCTTGTGTGCTTGACATTACGTGATGTACAGGGCAAATCTACAGTAGAGCAGGTAACCTTTAATATGCACTTTCTCTTCCCGATTCTGCAGGTGCCGTTGCACGGCAGTGCGTTCCGACTCTCCTCATCCATCTTGGTCGGGAATACAATCCATGCTGTGGGGAGTGCAGTGAAACTGGTTCCTGTCTTGCCGCTGCCATATCGGCAAAGAAACCCTTGCTCACGGTCCATTTCGACCAACCCAGAGCTGAGATCCTTCTCGTCGCTACCATATTGATGAAGAAGCCTTTTCCCCTGAGCCCTGGCGATGGAAAGCACTTCACCTCTCGCCACCCCATGGGCTGAAGAATCAGTCGCTCACTAGCTTGCGACAATGAGCGATGCAGAAGAAAAATCTGCAGAAAAGTTAACAGAGAGACCGAGAGTAAGGCCGACACAAGACATGATGCAGGGGAAGAAGCTACAGGAACAGTGAACAGCGATGGACAAACAGGTGGGCAGACAGGGGGGACGGATGGTGGACAGACACACCTTGCACCCCAAGAAAAGTGTGAGGCCTGACCAAACCGCCTAGCGATCACCAGTCTGCGAGGTTGATGCAAAAGTTGAAGCGCATCCACGACTGGCAAGGGCGCCGCTAATTTCACCGGCACAGGCCTGACGTCCGAGACGACCGAGGTTTGCCCATGCGTTGGTGGACGCCGTTGGTCGTACTGCCGCGGTGGAAATTATGCCACTCCAGACTTTTTCCTGCGTCCAAAGATTCTCGAAATGCTACTGCCGCTCTCCTCGGGCCGCAGTGATGGTTTAGCCGCGGGTCCGCCGGCGCCGGCGCCGGTCTCGGGCGGCGCAGAGTCGCGTAGGAAGGCAGCCAAGTCCGACGTCTCCATCCTGCTCGTCGCCGCTTCACGGGGTTCAAACTTCTTTCGGGGAACCCTCGACCCGGCGGAAGGGGGCGCCATGATGCGGGAGCTGCTCACGGGGGGGTCCGTGGACCCGTACTTGTCGTATCCCGTCGGCATGTTCACCTGGATGGGGATGTGTCCATTCCTCCCGCCAACACGGCCGTTCGGAGATAGCGCCTCTTCGCTGGGGATGAGGGGGTCCCTGCCTTCTCTTGAGCCGACGCGGCCGAACTTGCCGATGAGACTCGGCGAGCTCGTTTTCTTCTTGGGCACCCGTGCCGCGGCGGAGAGCGGTTCAGGCGGCGGATCGTAATTGCGCAGGAATTCGGCCAGACTCTCCTCCTTCTTGATGGGGGGATACCTAGGGGACCCTGCCATGCCTGCGTCGTCGTCGTCATCGTCGTCGTCGTCGTAATCGTCGTCATCCTCCTCGTCGCTGTACTCGATGGCGTACGGATCGCGGACTCGCGTCTGCTTGCGCCGGGGTATCAGCCCGCCCTCATCAAACAACTTGGGCGTCGCAGCGGGGCTCTTGCTCTTCAGCAGGGCCGAGCTCGAGTTGACGGAAGATTGCATCGACGGCATCGAGGTATCCGTCAGGTTCGTGGATGCCTGGCTGTGCCGGATGTCAGGAATCATGGCGTCGATGGCCTTGCCGCCGATGGCGTTGGACATTTGATCGGAATCCATCGTCGTGCGGAACGGCGCGACGTTTCGAGGAATCCGATGGCCGTTCGAAGCGCTGGGCGGACCTTGGCGGATGAAATCGATCAAGTCCGAATTGTCCGCCCTGCAATCGATCGCCGCCTCACGAGGCTGGAAGCGGCCAAAGTTACCGCCCGAGGAGGCGCGCCGAGGTGGTGCGCTGCCCTTTGCCGACACGGCTTTCCGAGAAGGGCCCGCGTCGGCAGGGGGTCCGGTCGACTTGAGGAACGTGGCAAAGTCTGTCATGGAATCTCTGGGAGCCCGCTCTTCTCGCGTGAGGGTGGCACCGGGTTGGGTGGCCGACGCTGCCCGTCCCACGGGGACGCGGGGGATGAGTTCTGTCGGCTTGCCAACCTTGCTCTCCGACGCTTTGGACCTCGGCGGGCTCCTCAGCGGTTGCGTTGGGGGTGGCATCGAGGCGTCCGCCACCGTCGGCGAAGATCGAGGAGACGGGTATTGGCCGCGAAGATCGTCCGGCTTCTTCGAAACCTTGGTGATGATGGGGCCATCGAGAGAACGGTTGGACTGAATTCGACACAATCAGCACGACAGACCACGATGCGGTCGCGGGCGAGGAGAGAAGTTGACACTTACGTCGATGCCTCGCATGTTCTCGGGCGTGAGCGTGTAGCTGATGGTTTGGTTGCTCTGGATCAGCTCCTCAAAGTTGCGCGCGACGCTCTCGGAGCGGCTGGAGTTGTCGTCGGAATCCCTAACCGGCTTCAACCGCGAGGTGACGGAGGAGATGGAGGAGGCGGGCGTGTGGGCATGGCGAGGAGGGAGATTGGTCTGCAGCCTCGGGAGCGAGATATCCTCGTCGGTATCCTTGGCTCCCAAACGCTCGTCCGGGGGCACGCCACGACTGTCGGCCGTCGGGCTGTGAAGGTTGAGGTTCTCGGCGTCCCTCGGAGGGGTTGCCGGCGCGCCGTCGACGATGGTGAGGCTGGCCGGGTGATGAGCCTTGGGCGTGACATGGTTGACGTCGGCCTGCGCAACGTCACGACTCGCCGCGGACGACGCCGGCGTTACCTCGACCACCGTTGCCGCGTCCTGATCGCTCGCGTGACGAGAAGCAGGGAGGGCCGCGGTGCTCGCTCCGGAGCGAACGGTGCTGGGCGACTCTGGTGCCCAGACGGGGCGTCGAAGGGCATCGTCCGACTCCGAAGTGTACACCGACGACTGCCTCGAGAATGATTTTTTCTTGTCCATCGAGGTCCGAGACCCATGGTCACGAGTGTTTGAGAAACGATTGGGAGGGTGCGCGTCTGCCCGCGCGAGACCGGACAAGCTGACGGGACGTTGGCGGTCAGGAATCTCGATCGAAGGCGGACGCGAACGGGCTGGGCTCCTAGGGCCGGCAACGTCGATTATGCGGGCCGAGCGGACGCTCGATGATCGCTTCATCGACGACCGTTTGCTGACGTCGGAGATGGACGAAGCCGAGCTGCCGGCGATGGAGATCCTAGACGACGTCACGACCTCGGCCGTCTCCAAGATGGGGACCTCGTGCGCATCGTCCGACGAGTCCGACTCCTTGCGTTGGGTGTCGAGCGGAGGCAGCGTTGAAGGTCGCTTGCGGACGGCGGCCACTTCGGTGTCGGCATCGACGATGGCATCCAACTGCGCGGCGTCAACGTCGACGGCGGTTGGCTCGTCGGGGGCGCCGATTCGGGTCCTCGTCCGGGGCGACTGGAGGTCGGATCGTTTGACGGCATGGAATGACGTCAGGGGAGGCGAGGGAACCGACGACGACCTCCGGCGGGGGGGATGGAGGACAATCTGCGGATGCGCCGTGGACGAAGCGGCCGGCAGGCCATTGACAAGCACAAAGGGCTCCATGAAGAGGCTCTTGGGGCGAGGGGGCGCGGGATTGGGCTCGGCGACGTCGTCGTCCTCGTCCTCGTCCTCGTCGTCGCTGTATTGGACGAGGCCCGGGACCTCTATCTCGTCAACGTCCCTGTCACCCAAAGGCAAGGGAATGTCCGTGGGCAGGACGTGCTCGGCAAGGGTGTCCTGCGACGTCCTCGCCCAGCCGGATCCGGCGTCGCTCCCGTCGGGCAAGTCTTGCCTCGAGGGTCTGCTGGAGAGGTTGGAGAGGGAGCCTCGGGAATAGGGACGGCCGGCCATGTCGGTGACGGGGGATCGCATACGCTTCTTCCATCCGCGCCACAGGCGACCGAGGGTGCGGTCGAGGGCGACGCGTTCCACGTCCATGTCGTCGACGACGACGCGGTCGGCACTCTCGGCCACGTCGCGGGTTCCGTCGCGGAGGTCGCTCTCCATCTTGGCGCGGACGCGTTGGTAGGCGGCGCGGCCGGCGACGGTCAGGGTGAGCTCTCCGACGTACTCGAGGACCGAGGTGAGGAATATGGCGACAGCGGGAGAGATGGCGTCGGCGCGGTTCTCGTGGGCGCCGACGTCGAGGTTGTCCCGCTCCACGTACAAGTCTTCGTCGTCGTCCTCGAAGTCGCCGAGGGAGGAGTAGACCATGCATCGCAGGCGCGTCCGCTTCCAGGCCAGCTCGACGTCCCAGGCGCGGGACTCGGGCGACGGGGCATGCTCGTCGTCGTGGGCGCCGCCGAGATACTCGCGCAGCTCTTGGTCGGCGTTCCTGATGATGTCGTCGGCGAGCCTCGGCTTGAGGATCTCGGAGACGGCGGGGCGAAGGGCGGCGAGGTGGGTCGACTTGGCGACCTGGAGGAAGTGGAAGAGAAGCTGGTCGAGGAAGCCGTTGACGAGGTGGAGGGCGGCGGGCGAGGTCGTCGTCGTCTCCGAGGCGGGCTCGATGCCGTTCTGGTCACACCAGGCATCGGCGTGGCCGTCGTGACGACCGGCGACGATCTGGGAGGCCGCGGGGCCGGCGATGAAGGCCGGCTCGGGCGAGACGGCGAGGGGAGGCATCGTCAGGCCGAGGCCGAGGCCGATGGTCGACGGCTTGTCGCTCGAGACGCTCTCCGACCTCGACCGCGCGTGGCGGGGCGAGACGAGGTGGGAGGCGAGGCTCGAGGCCGACCTCGCGGCGGTCGCGTCGGCGAGCGGGCTCGCCATGGCCACGATGCGACGAGAGGAGAGGGAGCGTCGAGAGAGGTGCTTGGGGCGGCGGACCGACGGTTGGGGGCGAGCAAGGACCGAGGGTGCGCGCGGCGCGGCGGCGGCGGCGGGTGGTTATGATTCCTACGACACCGCGGTCAGCCGACGTGCCCGTGCCAGGCATCGGCGAGCAAACGGAACAATAGGAGGCGGCGGCAGGGCTCGGGCGGCACGACGAGGCGGGGCGGCAGGGCAGGCCAAGACATCCGCCGTGCGCGACTGACTGACGTTGTTCGTGGCGGGGGGGAGGCTCGGGCTCGCAAACGGAGCGACGTTGGCTCGGCGAAGGATGATGTTTCGTTGGTGGTGCACCGAACACGGCTGCCTTGGCGAGGCGAGAGGCGAGTGGCGAGAGCGACGAGGGGCGAGAGCGGTTCGAGGCCAAGGGGAGCTCGTCAGGTCCCGCGGGCGTCGACCGATGTCCGTCTGCTCCGTGGACGGGCGGCAATGCCCCTGCAAAACGTGGTACGAGGTGGGAGAGGGCGCCAGCGAAGCGGGAAAAAAGCAAGCTCACAAGGGGGGCAAGGATGGATGGGTCGACGGATCATCGACACCGTGCGGGAGCACAGCCGTACTCACCTGGTTGGACTCAGAGCGGCATGGCCAACTGCCGGATCCTCGGGGTGCATCCAAGACGAAGGAGGAAAGCAGGGCGGACGGAGGGCGAGATGAGAGAAGGCGGGCGTGAGGACGAGGAGAGGACGAGGAGAGGACGGGGTCGAGGTCAAATATCGGCCAGGACTTGGAGGTGCGGTGAGCAAGTAGGTGTACATGTAGTTGTGCAGCAGTTGTGCGTGCAGCGGCACATGTAGTTTGTACATGTGAGTAAGTACTTGGTTGTACAGTTCGCGGACGAGTCGACGTTCTCGCCCCGCCTTTGATTTTCGTCTGTTTGATGAATGGCGCCCTGGATCGGAGCAGGGGACTCCACCGGCTTGGAGCCGCACGGCAGGTACAGGGACCAAAGAGGTACCTGCATTCGTGGTACATGTACTTGGCAAGGCGAGGCTGCAGGTACGGCCGCCAGCGCAAGCCGCAGCGGCTGTTGCGTCGGTGCAGAGAGTGTACGGAGTACGGAGTGCTTACTTGCAGGTCGGAGCATTAATTAGCAGGTCAGCACTCTGTCCTACCGCGGGCACATGCATGCCGTGCAAGTACACGCACACCTAGCCCCATGTACCTGTACAAGCCGCAACGGTGCACGCACAAATACGGTATTTACCAGCATCCGTATGCCACTGCGTATACCACTGCGTATACCACTGCGTATACCACTGCGTATACCACTGCGTAGGTATACCACTACAAGTACAGTACATGTACTTACAGAACGGCACGAGGTTTACGTACTTGGGTACGACGGTAGCAGGCACTGCACGCACTTGTAGTACTTACTGTGCACCTGCAACGTATTGTACATGTACCTACGTGGCAGACCTGTAATACTTGTACGGGCTACAAGTAGTTGTGCACGCGAGCGCACATGTGATTGAGCGTACTTGCTTGCACACCTACGTCCACTACACGAGTAACCTCCATGTAGTGCCGATTCAGTCGTGCAGAATTAGGAGCTTTTTCCACTTCCATACGGGTACGGAATCAGTCGGTGCCGCGTGCGAGTGGCCAAGTTGCATCCATCCGGCGGGCATCCCGGCTCCGAGCGCCTCAGCGCTTCCAGCGGGGCACCTTCTAGCGCAGCCCATGGCGCAGTCCACCCTGCAACCAAGTGCAGGCACAGGTACTGTACAGTGGGGTGGCAAAAATGTCGATTCAACTTGTAGGAGTGGCGCTACCAAAACTGAACCGTCACTTTTGTCAAGCGACTGTACTGTACTTGAACCTAGAGCAAGGGCTTGCTTATGCATGTGCGGAGCACTCCGTGCCTGGGTTCCTTTCAGGGGCACGAATTCCCTACGCACCTCTGAATACTAGTGGCGCATGGACAAGTAATACGGAGTACTTGCCACCAGATAACTGGTAGAAACTTGGGTACCTGGAGCACTTGCATGTAGGTACCTACACCTAGTACTTAGTAGGTGTGCATTGTGGGGTGGCAAAAGTGTCGATTCAATTTGTAGTGGTTGCGCGACCAAAATTGAATCGTCACTTTTGTCTACCAACTTACAGTACCAGGGTAGTACCTAATAGTTGCAGTACCTGCAGTAGTAGTGACTGTACCAGCATTACGTACTGTACTACCTAGTACCTAGTACTCCGTAGTAATCCGTACACCTACATGTACAAGCAAGAAAGCAAGCATCAATACAGAGTAGAGCACTGCACAGTACTTACAGAGTACACCACCCGGCGTGCTATTTTCCACCACCAGCACTACGTTCAGTGCACGTCCAGTACAAAGCACCACCCCCATGCGCGCCATCCCTGAACCTAGACTGGCAGCGCAAAATTGCTTCGCCCAAGCGTCGCTTCGTCCCTTCTTTCCAGTAGTTCCTCGCGGCATCGACGCCGGCTTGCCCTCCCGGCATGAGCATGCCTACCCTCCCCGGTCCCTTGTGGCCGCCTACCGCATTGTCGTGCCGTCGGCCATCGCCATGGAAGCAACGGCATGGGCGGAGGGGCCATTGTTCGAGCCGTTCGCCGTCCAAAGCGGTTCGGCCTGGCGCCAGAAGAATGGGGGACGGCGAGTCAGGCACGGGGAACCTAGGGGGAACGGCGTGTGGTTGCGCTCCGTCGGCGACGGGTGGACATGTTTCAGCCAGGATCACGACAAGGTTCCGTTTGGTACCGTTAGCAAATGCCCGGCTGCACCTACTTACAACTACATGTACTTGTTGTAGTTGCACGTCGAGGAACACGGCAAGAGCACGCCGTGATGCCACAAACACATGTGCCCTAGGCGCGCGCATTCGGTGTACAAGGAGGTGTGCTTCAGTCAGTAGGTGCAGTAGGGTCCCTCGTCACGTGCTGGGCGACAACACCACGTGTAGTGATGAGCCCTGCTATGGACGGACGGACGGACGAGACGAAAGTAAGGTCAAAAAGTAAGGCTCCGAATGATGTTGCACTATACGATGCCCCGTCATCATGTGCAACTAGTTGTACATGTATATACTGCGAAAACTTTCTCTCACGAATGCAGCAACGCAAAGGATCCATGCAAGTATATACGGAGTACTTGGCATGATTGGTCCCTGCAGCCAGAACGAGTCAACGAGTTTGCCGAGGGCCACAACCAAGTACGAGCACGCCTAGTCCTGCGCCAAAGCAGTAATTATTTGCCTAGCTTTCGTTTGTCAAGCGTTCATGGCCACCTTGCCCGTTTGACTGCATTGGCTGCACATGGTGCACGCAGTACAAGTACCGCACCTGCAGCATGCCTCGCTTGTGCTGCACTTGATCAAGTGCGGCGCACCCGTGTGCGGAGCAGCTGCCTGCTGTACCATGTCCCACACTGCGGTACGGAGCAATTATTAATACTAGTAATGTTACAGTAAGTACTTTTTTGCTAGGCGTACACGTAAGTGCATGTACACCTACAACGTACCTAGTACTGTAGGTAGCACAACTACTCCCTCCGCGCAGTCACTAATATTACCTACTAGGTAGACAATAATGGTGACGATTCAATTTTGGTAGCGCTACTCCGTACTGCTCTGTACAAAGTAATTACTGCG
The DNA here is from genome assembly GCF_001625195.1 of Drechmeria coniospora. NCBI lineage: Eukaryota > Fungi > Ascomycota > Sordariomycetes > Hypocreales > Ophiocordycipitaceae > Drechmeria > Drechmeria coniospora. Next base: position 8,028,611 of record NC_054389.1, on the reverse strand, counting down.
AATTGAATCGACACTTTGGCCACCCCACCGTCCTAGGTGCCGAGTGCTCGTAATACTTACTCGTCAGTGCTTGCAGGCACAGAAAGTAATACAGAGCACGCGATACTGGAGCCACCAACATACATGCAAGTACTGACTGTACTCGTACTTGGCGCAAGTACTGTAGGTGGGCACGTTCTGTAGGGGCAACATGTACGGAGCAGTGATGGGTGCACACGGTAGGGAGTACACACGAGCGCCAATACGGACAACACTGCACGGAGTACCTGTACTTGCAAGCACTCGTGGACTTGCACGTACGCCTCCCCTGGACCTCGTGATGCCGCCGACGACGACGAGCAATCGTACGCCAACACCTGCCCGATGCAGTCTATTCTTCTCAAGCGCGCACGCTCGACGCCCGACGAGATCCGAGAGCCACCTCGCGGACGAAAAGATGGACCGAGCGCGCGTCGAGTCAGACGTTGGCAGCCGACTGTGGATTGGATGGAGCTGGCCAGGACTGCCGCACGTGCAGCTGATGAATACGAGATGCGCTCCGTAAGCCTCCGTGGTGTGGTACGGCACCAGCATCGACGGCTGTCCGAATGTAATGTCCGCCCTCGCACAGCGCCGGTCAAGGGGTCGCGAGCATCGACGACGAAACACGCTGGGGGCGGCCTCGGGGCTGCTGTTCGAGAACATGCCACTTGGTGTAATTAATGCTCGGTAAATGTGCAGTATTAGGTACCGCGAGTACTTGCCGTACATGTACTGGTACCCGTCGTGCCCGTGTGCAATAGGCGTGTCCACCGACACTGCGGCCGGGCTGCTACTGTAGTTGCAAGCACTGAATACACCTGCTGTGCTTGCTTGTAGGTGTAGTAGTACTCTGTCCAATGCGAGCCACCTACAAGTGACCTAAGTACAGTACGTTGCGAGCCACCTTACCTTAGTACATACTTACAATAACCTACCTACCTCATTGCGAGCCACCTACGCGTAACCCACATGGCGAGCCTCATACAAGTGACCTACTACGTACATTGCGAGCCACCTACTCACACCTACATCTACACTGCGAGCCACCTACAAATGACCTATATAGCGAGCCACCTACAAGTAACCCAATATCGAGCCACCTATCCGTACAGGTAACCTACCAACCTAGTATAGTATATTGCGAGCCACCTGCAAGTGCACCTCGTACAGCACACCCACCCGCTTCTACTTATAGCACTTGCACTCCTGCCACTACGCACAGCGCCGACTTCAACCTACCCTGCACCTCAGCTGCCCCGTCATCTTCTCCTGAATGGTCCCACGTCGGCTCGGGCCTCGGCGTCAAGGGGCTCGATGCTGACGCTGCCGCTCGCAAGGACATGCTCAATAAAGGTACAGTAAGTACAGTAATGCTACGCATTCGTCCCCGTCTGCATCATTCAGGGGCACATGTGCCAACGCATGTCGAGAGGGAATACGCACATCGAGGAAGGCCTGCTTACCGCGTAGTCGAACCAGATGCGGTTAGACGGGGGACGGCACGGAAGCTGGAGGCTCTCCGGCTTCGAATGCATGCATCAGTTGTGCTTGCATGTACGGAGTAAGTACAATATGGAGTATTATTATTAGTTGTGCTTGCATGCACAGTATGGAGTATTATTATTAGTTGTGCTTGCATATTACAGTATGGAGTATTAGTTGTTCTCCGTGCACGTGAGTACAGCACACGCTCCAGTGCGGAGCACACCTAATACCACTACAGAGCACCCCGTCCAGAGCATCACATGGTTCTCTTTTGTTTCTTCGCCTCTCCTGAGCACACCTAATAATACCACTACAGAGCACCCGGTCCAGAGCATCACATGGTCCCCTTTTGTTTCTTCGCCTCTCCTGAGAACACAAAACACAACTACAATTCACCCGGTCCAGAGCATCACATGGTCCTCTTTTGCTTCTTCGCCTCCCCTTCGTCCAATGTCCTCCTTCTCGCCTTCTAGCGCCGACGGGAACGGCTCCGCCGTGGCATCGTCAACGTCTTCACGCCGCCACTGTGCTTTCCCACCCACCCCCGGCTCGAGCCCTCGACCGTCGCCAAGGGGCTGCAGCTGAGCTGGGCCGTAGCTGAAGCGTGCCGCCATGGCATTCGCATCCATGTGCTCGAACCCATGGTAGCTTCTGCGTCCATCCGCGAGGCGGATAGGGACCATCGGCCCTCGAGCACGCCGACAAGTCGAGCACCCGTGTAATGCTTGCTCCGTACTCCGTAAGTGTGCCATCTGCCCCCCCGTCGTCCATGCAGTGATTACAACTACTGCACGGAGTACGGAGCAATACTCCCTACCCAAACTGCTACGCCTGACACTTACATGGCCGACGAATCCATGGCGTGCTGCGTTTCGCCTCACCAAAACCCCCCCTGTCGCTTGTAGCTTTCCCCGACCCTTCCACACCCCCGCCCGTCGTGTTTCCTGGCAGCCTTGCGCACGAACCGTCGGCAGCGAGTGCCAGAGCAGAGTGACCGACGAGAATTGCTTCGTTTCAAAATAGGCCACCTCGTACCTCATGGGGGGGTCATCAATACTCGGTGCGTCCTAGGGCATCAGCTCCAGCTCCAGCCCCAGGTCTTCACCTCCAGGTCTTCACCTCCAGGTCTTCACCTCCACCTCCATCCATCATTCACCACGCCATGCTCCAGCGGCAACCAAATCACCTCCCTCACGTGCGCCAGAGCAGAGTAACCGACGAGAATTGCTTCGTTTCACAAAAAAAAAGCTACCTCGTACCTCATGGGGGGGTTATCAATGCTCAGTGCGTCCTAGGGTATCAGCTCCAGCTCCAGCTCCAGGTCTTCACCTCCATCCATCATTCACCACGCCATGCTCCAGCGGCAAAACAAATCACCTCCCTCACATGGCAGCGTCGGCCTCGGCCTCGGCCTCGCCCTTCTTACCCACCTCAGCCTCCACCCCTCGCTGCTGAGCCTTGCCGTTGGCACGCATCTGCTCGCAGCGCTCCTTGTCAACCTCGTCGCCCCTGAGGACGACGGCCCCCACCGTGCCTTCGACGCGCTGTGCCGTAGCCGAACCGACATCGCCGAGCTGACCATTGGCCTCTTGCTTCTGTCCTTCGGCCTTATGCTCGTCGCCAGCCTGCTTCAACGACTGAGCCCCACTTGTCAGCAAACCTCAAAACCAACCCCCGGCACCAACGAGACCAGAGCGGCCGGGGAGGGGGGAACCATCCACGCCATGGGCCGGAGCCGTACACACCTCGCTACCGACGAGGTCGCCCGTCGATTCCTTGACGGAACCCTGCGCCTGGTTCCGGGAGCCCTCGGTTCGCCTCATGTCGTCCTTGCTGACGCCGCCATCCGTCGAGATGGTCGCGCCGGGGGGGCTGATCGACGCCTTGTAGGCATCGTGCTCCGCCTTGGAGACGTCGTGCTCCGCCTTGGCCTGGTCCTTGAGCGCCTCGCCCTGCAGCTTGCCGTTCGGGCTACCGGCGAGGCTGCCAATGGCGCTCTGGAAGGTACTCTTGGCAGAGTCGGCGCACGACTGGACAGTGGATGGGGCGACGTTCGCCTTGTCCGACGTGCTTTCGGCCATCGTGCACGTGTGTGTGTGAGTAAATGACTGAGTGAGTGTGTTGTCGTGGGTAGGAGAGTGACAAAAAAAAAGTTGCCGTCGGGAACAAGAGGTGGAAATGTTGCAAAGTGAAGCGTCAGGAAAGTGAGGAGGAATGGATGCTCCAAGTGGTTGGTGAGGAAGATGATGAAGAATCGCCATGGAAGCCCGCAAAGGACGCGAGATTTATAGGCAGCCAGAATGCGGTCCTGCCGAAGCAGAAAGACCGGACCGAGCGCACATGCTCGACAAGTGCAGGGCAGGCACGCATCGTGAACGGGTGAAGGCGGTGGAAGTTTCTGGAAGTGCCATCCATGCCAACTTGTTGCCCCTTTTGGTGTCGTTGCTGCACCGCTGGTGATGTCAATTTCGCCCTCTCTCGCCTACTCTCTCTCGCCTACGGCAAGTACGCCCCGTGCCAAGTACGCAGCATGCAGCACTTGCCTGCCGCACCTCTCACCGACGCCGCCGGGTGGGGGGCTCCTGTGGGGCGGTTGGCTTGCTGCATCTTGACGTCACCTCTCGCTTCGTCGCCGTCTCTCGGACGTGGCAAGTTCACAAACTGGCAAGTCCGGAGCACGCGCCCTTTGCCTCTAGCACGGCTCAAGTTCTTCCAAGGAGGAAAGAGGCCTTCTGTGGAAACGGCGAATCGGAAGTAGCCATCCGCCGCTCCGATGCGCGCTCCATATCCCGCCCTGCCTCACGTGACGCAGAGAGGTGGCAATCGTGATCGTGGCGAGGCTCCGAAGGCGACGGTGAATCGACCGACTCTCTCGCGCCTCCGCCACCAAGCCGGTACGTTGCGTGCGTGGGGGAATGGCGTCCGGGTGCGGGTGAAACGGTGGCCCATGCCGTCCATGTGCAGGCTCGCAGAAAAAAAGGTATCATGCCATAATGTACAGTCCCATTGCGCAGACGCCCGCGCCGGCGCCAGGAGCGACGGCTCCTGTTCTGCCGTGTCGGCCAACTCCCATCGCGCCCTGTCGGTTCCCGGTGCGCAAGCTCGAATTCACATCTCCCTCGCCTCGGCGCCGCTCAGTGCTGGCTCCACTGGATCGTGCTCAGGTCGATGCCCTCCTGCACCAGCTCCCACAGCGGGCTCAGCTCCCGCAAAAAGTTGACGCGCTCCCGAACCGCCTTGAGGACGTAGTCGATCTCGGCCTCGGTGGTGAAGCGGCCGATGCCGAAGCGGATGCTGCTGTGCGCGCTCTCGTCGCTGTTGCCGAGCGCGCGGAGGACGTAGCTCGGCTCGAGCGAGGCCGACGTGCAGGCGCTGCCGGACGAGAGCGCAATGTCCTTGAGGGCCATGAGGAGAGATTCGCCCTCGACGTAGGCAAAGGAAACGTTGACGCAGCCAGGGTAAAAGGCGTCGGCGTCGCCGTTCTGCGACGTGTGCTCTAGCGACAGGAGGCCCTTGAGGAGTCGGTCGGAAAGGTGCTTGATCCGCTTCGAGTCGTACTGCCGCAACCGTCAGCCAACCGCTTCCAGCCGACGAGCATCAAGGGGATGCCGTGCAGGGCCAAGTCATGCCGTGCAGGGCAAAGCTTCGCCTCGCGTCGGGCAGGCCAAGGGAATCGACGGCCGTGCGCCTGTACGTACCTCCATCTCCTGCGCGGCGATGCGGCAGGCTTCGCCAAAGCCGGCGACGAGGGGCGGTGCCAGCGTGCCGCTCCGGAGTCCTCGCTCCTGACCGCCGCCCGTGATGAGGGGGTCCAGCCGGACCCTCGGTCGTCTCCGGACGTAGCAGGCGCCGATGCCTTTGGGTCCGTAGATCTTGTGAGAGGAGATGGACATGAGGTCAATGTTCATGCCGTTCACGTCGAGGGGGATCTTGCCGACCGCCTGAGCGGCGTCCGTGTGGAAGAAGACCTTGCGCTCGCGGCACAGCTTGCCAATCTCGGCGATGGGCTGGATGACGCCAATCTCGTTGTTGACCGTCATGATGCTGACGAGGGCCGTCTCGGGCCGGACGGCGGCCTCGAGCTCCTGCATGCTGACCAAACCGTTGTGCTGGACCGGCAGGTAGGTGACGTCGAATCCCTCGTCCTGCAGGTGCCGGCAGCTGTCGAGGACGCACTTGTGCTCCGTCTGCGTCGTGATGATGTGCTTCTTCTTGCCCGACCGGCCGAAGAATCGAGCGACGCCCTTGATGCTCATGTTGTTGCTCTCCGTCGCGCCGCTCGTGAAGATGATTTCCTTGGCGTCGGCGCCGATGAGCTTGGCCACGTGCTCGCGTGCCTCCTCGACCGCCTTCTCGCTCTCCCAGCCGTAGGCGTGCGTCCGGGAATGAGGGTTGCCGTAGACGCCGACGTAGTAGGGCATCATGGCGTCGAGGACGCGGGGGTCCACCGGCGTCGTGGACTGCATGTCGAGGTAGATGGGCCTCTGACCTTCCTCCATCACCGCCGCTTGCCGGAGAACCTCTGGATGATGCATGTCAGCGTCCGGCTGGCGCCATCGAGGACGGGGGACGTACCGGCGATGGGGCTGACGGAGCCGTCGGTCGGCGCCCCCATCGGAGGGGGAGGGACGTCGGCAAAGTCCTTCTTGTCGAGCTTGATGGCCGTCTCGACCTTGGCGTGGTCCGTTTTCGATTCGGACACATAGCCTCGTCGCGAGCTCGGGCTCGGCCGCCCTCTCCCCATCGCCACCAGGGCGGCCAGGGGAGGGGCGGCGACACCCCGTCGCAGAGGCGCCACCGCGGCGCTCGAAGCGCTCACGGAGCGAGCCGACCTCAGCGCGCACGATGCAAGTCTGGTCATGGCTGCCTCTGTGCTCGAGACGACGGTGAAAAGGGTTGCATACGAGTGCGAGTGCGGTTTGCGGTATGTAGGCGAAGAGTCGACAGAGGGGAGGAGATTGGCGTCCCCAGGATCATCCAGGTTTTCCGTTGATTGGCATTCGGCAAAAAGCCCCGGAAATTTGTCATGGATATTATTCTGCTTTCTTGCTCTCGTGCTTCTGGGGGGGGGGGGCGAGAGTGGGTCGTTTCGGCTCGGCCATTCGGCGATGGCGCTGATTGGCTAGATGGATGGGAAGCTATGAACGGGTACTAACTGTACAGTACGGAGTATTTGCTTCTAATACTGTGCCAAGTCTGGAGTGCAGCGCACAGTACGGAGTACGGGGTTCAGTATGTAATGCTTGTACAAGTATTGCAAGTACTTGAGTGCAAGTAAGTCCTTGGGTGCTCTACTTGTACATGTATGTCGTTGCGAGTGGGTATTAATTGCATACTGTACAGCAAGTACGGAGTACAGCAAGTACGGAGTACTCCGTACTGTACTCCGTACAAATACTCCACATCTAGTACAGTACAACTAGCTGGCTGTACGGAGTATTAGTTGAACTTGCAGATGCCGACTTGCATATTGTACATGTACAGTACCTTATGGAGTACGGAGTAATAGTAATACTGGTGTACTTAGCGTACAGTGCTCCGTACAGTATCACTACCAATCTGCACGTACAGCACAGTATTTACATACTTGGTTGCACTTGTACTGAGTACGGAGTACGGAGTACGGAGAACAAATACATGTACTTACTCCGTACTGGTAGGTTGTATCGATGCAACATGCTTGGCACCACAGTGAGTACCTGAAATCCTTACAGTACAACAGCACAGAACAGCACACCGAGCACTGCAAATGTGCACTGGGAGCTACGCTTACTGTACTCCGTACGTGCACCATAGCCGCGAGAAGTAATAATGCCGTAGTTGCAAATGCAGCACTCCGTACATGCACTGAATGTACAACTACTGTCGTTGCCAAAGGTGGTTTCTTTCTAATTGCCCTCCCTCGTCCCTGAGGACATATACGCAGGTATTCTTGGAGGCAAATACCATGTACTTAATACCTGCCTATCCTTTCTTCGCAGCATGCAAACAGTGCGCCTTCACTGTGCGGGAATCAACGAATTGGCTCTAGGCCGGATTGGCAACCTAGTGACGCACTTGCCGGTTCAGCACTTGCGCCACATGCTGAACACAGCCACATCCCAAGTCGTCACCAAGCTCTCCCAGCCTGCCAGCGAACATTCTCGCCATCCCCAGGCCGGTCGACAACCCATGTCCGTTAAATCATCATAACCTCCCTCGGCGCGCCGAGGTCTCGCAGCTCTACGCCCTCTCCCCTTGCCCGACCGTCGTCGCACGCCCCCCCGTGCGCACCCGCTCCCTCCCATCATGAGCTTCAAGGGCTTTCAGAAGAGCCTCACGCGGGTACGTGCTGGAGACTGCCCCTCACTCGTTTCGCCGCACTTGACCACGCTTCACGTCCACCTCGACTGCACCTCACGGGCACCCCGGCATCCGTACCTCCCTCGGACCATGTTGGCCTGCCGAGTGGATGATGAATCCAGAGAAGCGCGGGGCTAATTGGTACCAAAGGCACCCCAGCAGTTCAGGGCCAAGTTCAACATTGGCGAGAACACGAAAGACGCCGTCTACATCGACGCCGAGCGTCGCTTCCAGGAGCTCGAAAAGGAGACGAAGAAGCTGCACGATGAGTCGACAAAGTACTTCGAGGCCATCAACGGCATGCTCAACCACCAGATCGAGTTCAGCAAGGCCACGTCGGAGATATACAAGCCCATCTCCGGCCGCATGTCCGACCCCGACTCCATCCGACCCGAGGGCAACCCCGAGGGCATCGCCGCCTGCGAAGAGTACGAAGCCATCGTCAAGGAGCTGCAGGAGACGCTGGCGCCGGAGCTCGAGATGATCGAGAGCAGGATCATCCGACCGGCGAACGAGCTCATGGACGTCATCAAGGTCATCCGGAAGACGGCCGTGAAGCGCGAGCACAAGCGCCTCGACTACGACCGCCACCGCACCACGCTCAAGAAGTTTCAGGACAAGAAGGAGCGCAGCGCCAAGGATGAAAAGGCCATGTGGAAGGCCGAAGGCGACGCCGAGCAGGCGACCCAAGACTTTGACTACTTCAACGACCTCCTCAAGGACGAGCTGCCCAAGCTCTTCACCCTCGAGCGCGAGTTCATCCAACCCCTGTTCCAATCCTTCTACTACATGCAGCTCAACATCTTTTACACCCTACACGAGCGCATGCAGCGCTGCGACATTGGCTACTTTGACCTGACGCGCGAGATCGAGGAGGCCTTCGAGGAGAAGCGGGGTGACATTCAAGAACAAGCCGAGGCCCTCTCCATCTGTCGCTGGAAGACGACGGGTCGGCCACGCCCGCCGAAATACGGCAACCGACCAGCCGCCATCGAGTCTGGCAAGCAACCGGGGCTCCTGTCCCCCGGGCCCAACGCGACGGCCAGCGGCCGCACGAGCGGCTCTTCGCGGACGTCGATGGATTCCGCCGACCGCAACCCTCCTCCGCCGTACTCGCCCGGCAGAAAGCCCAGCAGCCCGGGTCTGTCGATGATTGCGGCGGCAAAGTCCAAGCCTCCTCCGCCCAAGCCCAAGCCCAAGGCGCTCGTGGCCGCACCCGCGACCGAGACGGTCACGGCCCTGTACGACTACGCGGCACAGGCAGAGGGCGACCTGAGCTTCCGCACGGGCGACGTCATCGAAATCATACACAAGACGCAAAACGAGAACGAGTGGTGGACGGGTCGGCTGCACGGCAAGCAGGGTCAATTCCCAGGTAGGCCTGCCTACGCTCCCCTCTCCGGTTTGTCGAGCGAGCCGAGCATGCTGACGTTGAACGGCCAGGCAACTACGTTCAGGGAAATTAATAGATGAGCAGCATCTCTCACGGCCACCTATTGCCATCCTCGGGAACCCAACTCCGCTTCTTCCTCTGCGCGGCCGCGTGCGTGCAAAGTACGGAATGGAAGGGGGGGGCCTCATTCAGGAATCTTCGTCTACAGTTCCATAGCCAACCAATGATCTAGCGAAAGGACATTGTGCAAGAAAAGGGGCGGCATGATTTCTGGGGAAAAGTGCAATGTATAGATGGGGCCATAGATGCAAGGAGAAATGCCATAATTTCATGCAAAAGCCCCCGACGGCTGGAGAAACCCATGTTTGTACGCCCGCGTCATGGACGCATCCAGGCCGGCTTCGTCGTATCGTTCTCACGGAACGCTTCCCGCCATCAGCGACTGCAGTTCCAGGGGACTAAGGGTGCTGCGCCTCCGCGAGGATGCCTTGCTCGCCGTTCGGTCTCTCTTTCGCTTATCCGGCCTCGGCAGCAGCGGGGCATTCCTCGTAGCAGCCGGGCTGCCCTTGACGGGCTCGCCATGGACGACGCGGCTGACGGCAGACTCTGGCTCTCCTGCGACTGCAGATCGGACATGCCCCGGGGCGGGAGGAGGGACGGCAGCGGCAGAGGCAGCAGGTGCCGCAACGGTCGGGCGCTTCACGCCCCCTCGAACGGCGTGCGTGGCCTTGGACTTGGCACGATCGAGCGCCGCGTTGGCCTCTTTTTCGGATGCCGCGAGCTTGGCGGCAATGGCGGACATGGTTAGAGGGTTATGCCGAGGGAGCGACGGCCGATCCGTGATTCGTGTCTTGGAAATGTCCCTCCGGGGCAGCCCAGGCTCGGGCTCGGGCTCAGGCTCAGGCTCAGGCTCTGTCGCATGAAGGTCCGGCTCGTCCGGCTCATCGTCATCAAGAGGGGCGTATGCCCTCTCGACCGGCGCCGACAGCAATGCGTCGTCCAGCGAGGACTTTCTGGGAAGGCCGGTTTGCGTTGGCACCTTGATCTTCGGCCGAACCGGGAGCGAGCGCATCGACCTCTCCTCGCTACCAACTTGCTCCTTGTGCGCATTTCCGGCAGTCGGGCCGCACTCCCCTGACCTTTGCGTTCGGCCGCTGTGCAAGGAACGCCGGTTCCCAGCCGAGGTGCAATTTTTGAGCGGGCTTATCTGTGGCAGTTCAGGAAGAGGGGAAGATTCTGGCGAATGCGGACGCTGCAACGGCGGGGCCTCGATGCCTTGTCCGTCGTCGTCGTCGCCGAGAGCCTCGTTGCCGTCTATCCCGACAGGCTCACTCTCCCTCTCGTTCTCCAGGTCCATGGCAAGGTGGCCACCGCAGCTTGGTTCGGGGACGAGTTCTAGGGAATCCTGACTCGGCGGGCGCGGTGATCGTCGAGACAGGCGGTCGGAGCCTTGGTCGTCTTCCTCGTCCACTTCAGCCGTCGTCTTCAAGTCGGGCATGGTGAGCGATTGTCTCGTCTCGTCCACGTCCTTGACACGCACGGGGCTCAGGCGCAGGCCCATCTTCAGCTCCTCGTCGCAGACGGACCTTCCGCTCGCAGCCATTCGCTTCCTCCAACCGTCAATGAGGTGCACGGCTTCCCTCCAACGGCCTTCCATCTTGACCCAGCCGGTCTTGAGGCGGTTGATTTCTTCCTCGCGGATCATGACCTCCTCGATGGGTACAAACGATGGGCTGGTCAAGATGCTGCGCATGTGCTCCATGACGGCGTCCAGTTCGACGGAGAGCTCTTGGTAGCCTAGCCGTCGGGCAACCTGCGCGTCCTCGGCTGCGTCCGGCTGGTACCCGCTCATTTCTCGCAGCTGCAGCATGGTTCGCTGCATGACGGTGAGGACGGCATCGTTCTCGTCGCCCAGCTCCCGGGCCAGCTTCGCCAAGAAGGCATTCGTCTCGTTTCGTAGCAAATCGCCGCCGTCGGTGGCCGGGCCGTTGGACACGGCGAGCGCATCCTTGGCCGGGCCGACGTCGCCGGTGACGGTGATGGTCACCACCGCCGGGTTCGGTCTCGCGCCTCGTGATCTCCCTGCTTCGGCGAGCTGCTTCTTGAGCGTGTCGATCTGCCGGTCCCGCCGCCGTACCTCTGTGGCGCAGGTCGTGCGCGTCTGGGCTACGAGGGCCTTGAGCCGAACAATCTCCTCCTTCTGGGCGCGCGCGGCGGCCTCGGCCGACTTGAGCTGTGCCCTGAGCGTCGTCTCGGCGGCGGCTGCGAGGTCTGCCCGGCGCTTCTCCTCGGCATTCCTCTCGACCAGGCGCGCCACGTCGATCGTGTTTTTCTGGTTGTCGGCGCGGAGGTTTCGCATCGCCGCCGAAAGCGACTCGCGGTGTTCGGCATCGCGCTGCGGGGGGGAGAAGTGGTCAGCCTTTCATCCTCGAGGGGAGTTGGCCGACGGCGGCAGGCAGTCTTACGTCGCGCCGGAGTATCAGGTCGTTGACGAGGCCGATGATTCGTCCGGCGGCGGGCGGCGAAGCTTCCGACGACACGTGGCCTGCGTTGGTGAAGTCGATTGTTTGGCCATCCCGAAGCAGTCCTCTCGAGAGGAGCTGGTTGTTGATGTACAGCGATGCCGTCCGAAGGTTTTCGGTGTCGACCATGGCGAGGGCTGAATCGACGTCAAGGCCGATGGAGAATCAAGGCGTCGGCGTCGTCGGGGCAGCTGCGAAGTCGGGTATCTAACTCGGGCACTCGATGATGGGTATCTCGATGATGGGTACCTCGATGGTGGGTATCTCGATGGTGGGTATCTCGATGATGGGTATCTCGATGGTGAGTATCTCGATGATGGGTATCTCGATGATGGGTACCTCGATGATGGGTATCTCGATGATGGGTATCTCGATGATGGAAGACTCGATGATGGGTATCTCGATGATGGAAAACTCGATGACGACGCCGTCGAGTGGTCACGCGTTGACGGTCTGTGGTCGGTTCGACGGTCCGGCGAAGCTGCACATGTACAATAGGCTAGGAAGACACTCCGGGCGAGCATGGAGTAGTAAATGTCCGTTGGCCTTGGTCGTCAGTACGTGCTCCGATCCGTTGTTCTTCCAGCACATGTGTACGAAACTCGACACAATACATTGTGCTGCATGGCAGTTCCGTATGGAGTAGTTGTAAACAAATCTCCGTAAACGTACCTAGTCGGACCCTGGTACTAGGTACAAGCTAATGTACAAGTGAGTAAGTACTCCGTAAGTGTAGAACTATCAAGTACACTTACTTGTACCTGCAGTGTACCGAGCACAAATACACCTTCTCCGTAATTGACATGATACATGTAGATGTACAGTTAAGTACAATGTACGAGGTATCTTTGCACTACGGCAACTATGGAGTACATTGACATGTCCAGATTTCACATGTACCTATACCGTACGGATACATGTACTACAAATATAACGCACAGGACGGAGTACTCCGAAGTAGTTCTGAATAGTAATTATTATGGGAGGGGCGTGGATGACTTTGCGACCACACTCCATTATTAATGCCGAAATGATCCCAAGTCCTCCGTATGTTGCAGTAATACAGTAATACAGATATAGTAATATACAGTATTACGAGCACAGAGTGCAACCACCATCAATGGCATTTCCCGTGCATGATGGCGGCAGAAATATCACGTAGCCCTGCTCTACTCGTGCATGTACAAGTAAGCATATGTTTCAGAGAAAATTAGCAAACGACAGCGTTGCAATGTGCATGCATGCAAGAGCCTCATATACCTGCGTTCCGTTATCGCCGAGGCACCCGCCGCACGGGTCGCGAATGCAAGGTAATACGATGAAAGCTTGGGCCTCGCCGCCATGGATAATCGACATGTACTGTACGTGACGTTCGAACAAGCAAATGCGGTGGGAAAGGGGGACTTGGTGTGGATTTGGTCGAGTGGATTATGGGCCAAACTGCATCCGCCCACCCTTCCTCCGGGTGCCTCGACTCTTGATTGCGCAGCTCCCACTGTTTCGTCATGGATGCCGCTGCTTTCGGACGTCGCGCGAGAGAGGCCACATCGGCAGCCAGAGCTCCGTCGGATGTCCATGTGTGCGTGTGTGTGGTTTGGTCCATGGAGGTGCAGATCGCTAGGAATGGAATGCCAGCCATCACTCGCGACGAGCCAGTCTATCGTGCGGCGAGGGGATGGACAGGCAAGTCTGCGCAGAATGCGGCCTTTTTTTCGTCAGCATCATGGCCACAGAATCGGCGGGCCAAGGGGTCGGGAGGGAATGAGCATCTCAGACAAGGTTGAGAAGAGTTGGTAACGCGGTTGTTTTCATCTTCCACCGGCGACAGACATTGGCCGGGCCAAGCCATCTCCGGTGCTCGGATGGCCCCGCGGCGTCATCATGATGCCGACGTGGTAAGGAGGGAAAGGAGGAGGGGGGGGGGCACGTACGGGGAACAGAGGTCCGCATCGGACGCTCACGTCTCGGGCCTGAACTTGTTTCTCTTTTCCCGCAAGGCGTCGACCTTTCGCCTGTCCTCGTCGAAGCGCTGCAGGAGGGCGACCTGCTCCTGCTTCCGCCTTTCCCTGTGCTGGAATCGATAAAAGTCCTTGGTTTCGAGCTTCTTCTTGGCCTCCTTGCCCACCATCTTCTCCCGCGCTTCCTCGGCCTCGCTTCGGCTCGCGGGGGCCGCCCGACCGCCGCGCGTGACGGTGACGAAGCCATCTTCGTCCGGCTCGTTGCGCAATCTCTTGGCCATCTCGACGGCCTCCTTCTCGCGCCGGTTGAAGGCGTCGAAGAAGGCGTGGACGGCATTTTGCGTCGCCGCCTTGTCGACACGGCAGAGCTGCAGGTGGGCCGAGAGCCATGGCGCGCCCAGCGGGGGGACCTCGTCGGCCACGTTCTCACCCCACGTCGGGAATTTCTTCGTCTTCGGAAGCTTCGCCACAGCCTTCATGACGAGCTGCACGCTCTTCTCGTCCGCCAGCAACACCACGGCAGTGCCGCCGCTCTTGTGCAGCGTCCGCGTCCACAGCGTGGGTAGCCGTGCGGCCTCGTCTTCGCGCGCTCGCTCCTGCGCCTCGAGATGCATCATTTTTCGTTTCCGCGCCATGCCATCCATCTTGGTCGCGTGGGCGGGGTCGACGACGAGTCCGGCCTGAGCCTCGTCGTGAAAGAGTATGGTCTCGAAGCGGCCGGCACCGACCAGGTGGGCAAAGACGGCTCTAAAATGTGACTCGGTGCTATCGGTCGGTATGTTTTTCAAGTAAAGACTCCTCGAGTCGTTGGGTGTCGGGATTTTCGGCTCGTTCCGCCGTATCCGTATCTCATGCATCGTCGCGTGAGGAAAGGAGGGCACGGCGGGCATGCGGATCGGTAGGATGGCAAACGCATTGCTTTTTGCCTCGTCAGTGGCCATGATGCCGGTCCGGGCTGCTGCGTGCGGCAGCGAGCGAGGTAAGAGTGGTGTTGGAAGAAGGGTGCAGCACGACGCCCGTAGTGACGGCTCTGAACAGAAACGTGATAGGGATTTTCTGCATCCCAACGGCCGATGGCTTATCGATTGAGTACAGTGTAAATAGATCAGCATCGTGAAATCTTGCACTGTGTAGTACTGCTTTGTTCACCACGGCACTGTGCACGTCTGCACTGTACGATCCACCAAATAAGTACTCAGTATGGGGTGGTTATTAGTACAGTACGGAATAAGTACTTAGTAGCTCTTTGGTGGCACAAGTACTTATTACTACTGCGACTATTTATGTCAATCCCAGATTAGGTGTCATCAGTTCCGTCATTCAAGTCTATACCGCAAGACAAATAGGATGGATGATGAGAAAAAAAAAATAATAAAGCCTACAGAAAACCCACTCGTCAAGCCGCATTCAGCCCCCCTTGAACTCGAGGGCAGAAATTGCCTGAATGATTCGAGCGTGACGAGATGAGGTCGTCGGCTGGGAACCTACCCGGTAGTGATGAGAATGCCGAGATCATCCATAAGCGCCTGGTCTACTCCCACGCGGGCAGCCTCTCAATTTCGTAGGAGGCTTGATTGGGGGACGACAAGGATAGAGACTACCGATAGGCATACTCTTGTCTCAAGCGATTTTGTCCTTATCCCATCGCTCAGCCGAACATGAACTCGGAGCTTCCAGTACTGTACAGTACGTACAACTAGACGTACACTGTACTTTTTATGCGCATGCGGTCATCAGTACGAGGTACAGTGTGCTTGAAATATTCGGACAGTGCACAGAGTGTAGAGTACAAGCATAAGTACTCCGTACTTCAGTAGAGTACAAGCACAAAGAGTACAAGTACTGAGTACTTGCTGTCACCTACTCAAAGTGCCTGACGACAAGTACCGAGTACGTACAGCAGTTCTGGGTGCCTGGTCACAGCGCCACTGCCGCACAGTGGCAGTAGCTTTTCTTGACGTCAGCAACCAGCAAGCACGTGCCGGCCAGACTCGCACACGTCAGCTCCGGGAGGACGATTCGCAGCACCGTCACCCGTCACGCTCCCGCTCGCTCAAAGTCGGCCCGTTCTCCTCGCCATGAAAGCGATCATCGCCATTCCGGCGACGCTCGCGCTCGTCATTCGTGCCTCGAAGAAGAATTCCCTCACACCCGCCGGCCTCGTCGCGGCGACGCTGACGGCCGCCGCCCACGCCTACCATCCTTGGAACCTGCCCTTTGTCCTGCTCTGCGTCTTCTTCCTCGCCGGCACACGCGTGACTCACGTACGTCACCCCTCATGGAGCTCCAGACACGAGCGTTCACGACGACTAAGCCATCGCAGATCAAGGAAAATGTAAAGGCCACGATGACGGTGCAATCCCGCGGCACGCCCGGTGGCGAGGGACCTCGAACACATGTCCAAGGTACGCACGTGCCCGGCCGAGGGCCATACATCGGGCGACAGCAGCGTGAGGCACGTGTAGGCTGACTCTCGATCTACCCGCACGCAGTCTTTGCAAACTCGTTGATGGCCTCGATCCTCACCGTCCTCCACGCGCTTCAGCTGCGCTCTCGAGCCGCCGCCCTCGCCGACCCGACGACGCCCAAGCCGGCGGGCACGCTCTGCTACTCGTGGGGCGGTGACCTCTTGGTGGTCGGAATCATTGCCAACTACGCCGCCGTCGCGGCCGACACCTTCAGCTCTGAGCTCGGCATCCTATCCAGCAGTCAGCCCCGGCTGATCTCATCCTGGACGCTGCGCAAGGTCCCCCGCGGAACCAACGGCGGCGTGACGATGCTCGGGCTCGGCGCCGCCTTGCTCGGCTCCATGGTCATCGTGACGGCGGCGATGCTGTTCCTGCCGAGCTGCACGCCGGACGCGGCCGAGGCGTGGGGAGGCGGTGTTCCGTGGACGATGGAGCGTCGCCGCACCTTTATGGGCTTCCTCGTGCTCTGGGGGGCGCTGGGAAGCTTGCTCGACAGCCTTCTCGGCGGCATCTTTCAACGATCCGTCCGGGATGTGCGGACGGGCAAGATTGTCGAGGGCGAGGGCGGCAGCCGCGTGCTGGTGTCGGCCGCCGCAGATTTGGCCGCCGCCACCGGCGTCTCAGGCGCGCGCGCGGAAGCGAAAGCCACGAGACTCGGGGGCGAGAGCGAGGAGATCTCGGTCGTCGACGAGGGCTCGGACGAGGGCACGAGCAAGATGGGCAAGTACGACATGAGGAACAAACATCGCCGGCCCAGCTTTGGAGATCAGCGTCCGTCGCGTGTGGTGGAGAGCGGCTGGGACCTGCTGGACAACAACGACGTCAACTTCCTCATGGCATCGCTTATGAGCGTCGGCGCCATGGCCGTCGCGAGTTGGTTCTGGGGTGTGCCGATTGAGTCTGTCATGCAGATATGAGGTCGTTGTCCCCGGACCTGCCAGCCCGGTGCGTCACGTGTCTGCGCTTTTGCTTGTCGATGGCGCGGCGCCTATGGGTTTGGCAAGCGGCGGACGAGAAGCGAATCAATTCGTTCCCTCACCGTTTGACGACTTGAGCACAACATGATTCATTCCCTTTGCGACGGCTTTGTTCGCGACGACGAGGGCTGCAGTAGCCTGTTGAGTGAGCCTCGAGTTTGATCCGAGAGTTACTCTCCTCCATGGACGATTGATTTTCATGACGGTCTCATCGGAAATTCAAACGATTCAATCCATGGGGAAGCATGGTAAGAAGGAGAAGAATGATGGAAGAGTGAGGCGGAAAGCATCTTGATGGCCGCTCCCGCACGGCGGGAGAGTCGACTTGGCCTGTTCACCGTCAGCCGACTACAGTACTGTACGCTCCGGCACCACCGTCTCCTTCCACCCTTGTCGGCGCACACGTGCGCGGCAACACTACCGCCGTGAAGGATCGAGCGCACATGGCTCAGAGCTCCGGCAGTCCGTCCCAGTCCTCTCTTGGGCGGGGAAACGTGGGATACGAAAATCCTCCGTTGGCACTTTGGGGCACGAGCGGGCTGTTCGGCACTCTGTCCAACCCACGTGGTCACAAGCACGCTGTGCAGGCAAGTAGATGTGCAAGAAATGCATGGAAAATTCAACAATCTCCCAACGATGCAAACTCTCGAGCAAGAATGACTCATCTCATGCATGACGATGAAAGGTTTTTGTTTGCACACGGAGGGCTCTATCATGTCATCGATGGTGGCATGTGCTCGACTCCAGTACGGACGGAGTACTCCGCAAGTACCTACCGTCGTCCTCCGTACTTGTACAAGTACTTGAAAGTAATCAAGTACATTGTGTGCAGGCAGTAGGCTTACGGTAAACAAGTACTTGTACTCCGTACTCCGTATTTAGTACATGTCATTGCGCTCCTGGTGTAAACCTGTACATGCATCCCACCTCCACCTACAGCACATCTATAGCACAAAACAGCACACCTACTGTACATATAATAATACAACACATGCACCAACTTTATACGAATACCGTAACCGTATTAACAGTAATTAACACTCCGTAAACACTGTATTAATTACTCCGTACAAGTACAAGTACAAGTACCAAGCAAGTACGGAGTATTAGTTGCAAGTGCATATGCACAAGTACAAGATACTGAAATGAAGCAACTACGTGCTCGGAGTACAGAGAACATGTCCAAGTATCACCTCTCTCACTGCTCCTCTCTGCCAAGATCAGAATATCAAGTCCCGGAATGGAACATTTGCCCATGTACGGAGCACGGAGAATTGCCTCATTTCAAAGTCACGGCCCACCATCCCCACCAAACGTGTTTGTTGACTAACATGGTCTTGGCTCCTCCCCAGCGTCGTTCTCACCAAAGTTGGCTAAAAGGCGAGCAGGGAACGAGTAACGGCATGGCACAAAAATAGAAGCCATGAATTCAGGCATTGATCCGTAAGGGGACGCCGGCTGGTGTACAGTACGGCACTCTTGTCGTCTTCGTACAAGCACTCGTGCTTGCGGCGGCTTCCGAATCACCGGGCTGCTCGGATTCGTACCGAAACCGACGCCGACCGTCATCCGTCTCTCCGCGCTTCGTCGGTCCCGGATTTGCGTGGCGACCCCACCACTTGCGAGCCAACGAGGGTGCGTGCCTCCGGTGACGTGATGGGCGACGCGAGACGCCATGACAGATGCCGAGGCACCATCAGGGTGGTGATGCAACTCTGGACGAGATCAAATGAACTGCCCACGGTGACTGCTGCCTCCACCAGCCAACGTGCGGAGGGGCGGAATGGACAAATAGAATCGGTACATGCAAGTGGAATGGGTCAGTAGCATGGGTGCAGGTGAGGAGAATGGGTAAGTAGATTGGGTAAAATGGGTAGAATACTTGCTTAGGTAGAATAGGTAGAATGGGTTAACCGTAGAATGGGTAGAATGATGCAAGAATGGGGGAGAGTGCAATGGCTCCGTACAGTACCTCGAGAGAGGCATCCACGTCTTGGGGTGCTGCGAGAACCGGTCGTTTGGAGCGTCGTTGCTCAGCACATTTATTACATGCAACTATCGTCGAGGGTCCTGGCCGTTCTCCGCACTCGGTATTACTCCGTATCGTGGGAGAATTCGTGTCCCAGGAGAGGGGCTTCCTCATCCCCGTACAAAGTCGTATCATCCGGATCCAGCGCCGGCTGGGGTGCTCGCGTGTCCGTCGGCCGGGTCGAGGCTGCATCGACCAAACCCCTCCGAGCCGAGAGCTCTCAGGCGAGTGGCGTTTGGCACCGAGATTGCGGTGAACCTGTTCGTTTCTCTTGCCGTCGACGATTCCGAAACGGCGCGCATCGAGGCGCACACCTGCACGGACGCGTCGTGCTCGTCGACGAGAGCACCTTGCTTCGTATTCCCGTCACGGCCTAGGACGCTTCGCCGAGTGCCCGGCGCTTCATGGCGGCGCGCAATGAACATCGTACGATAGCACGATGCCCATCCGGGCGGGACAGTTCAATCGCGTGCTCGAGCGCATACTTTTAGAGGCACTAGAATTTCGCGTACCGAGAAAGGCGGCCTGGCCCTGCGCCGCGTGTGCCTGCGCGACGAGGCCGTGCCGTCGCGTGGGGCTGCCGTGCCGTGGCATTCAGACAAGGCCCCGGCACGCACGCATGAGCAGGTATTTCTCTCCGCGCCGACACACCGTCGAGGAGACTGCTCTTCCGCACGGGGCATGGTTGAGGATGGGTAGGGTAGGTCAAGGTTAGCCGACGGCGGTGACCCCGTATCTGGCGACGCACCTGGGGCCCCTGCCCATCCGACCGGCTCAACAGATGGCCGCCGTCGTTGCAGGGGACGCCGAGCCCCGGGGAGTCGCGGGGGTCCCTGTGCCGCACCACGACGATGCATCGCTCGCTTCCAGTGCCGGTTCACCAGAGCGTCGGCCGCCGCATGGACCCTTTCCCCAACATTCTCTCGTATTGTCGCGGGGGACATGGGGCGGAACGAGGGGACATGTTCATTCTGGTCTTGGGTCCTGCCTGGTCTTGGCCATCCTCGGGGCGTGGTCACCACGAACGTCGGCAGTGCCACCACGGTGAACGGGGAGTGCAGCTTGACTTTGTGTAGGTACCGCACGACCACTGCGAGGTTGGGCGAAAGCGGGCTTCGACGAGCATCGTCGTGCAGACGCCGTGCCCCGCCGCCGTACGTAGTCGCCGTCGTGCTCGCCTGTCCTCGTTTGCTCCTTGGGCAGCGGACGTGTGCGGCAACGTGTGTGCAGCCGGAAGCACATGTTCATCATGTTTTTGCACGTGGAATCTTCAGCCAACGACCAGCCAACGGCTAGGCGGCACGACGACGAGCGGAGCAAGTCTGCGTGAGCGAGCCAATGTCCTGCCGAGGCAGCGAGGTCCAACCGTGACGGCGGCAACGGCGGCAACGGCGACGAGTCGACGGCGGCGGGCGATGATGATGCAGTCCGGTTGCTTGCTCGCCGCCCTTTTGCCTCCCTCCCCCTCTCTTCCTTTCCCCGAACCCATCAGGCGGTGCGTGGACCCAGCTAAACAAGTCGGGCAAGTCGGCCACGGGAACGCCTGCCATCCGTCACCTTGCCCCCTGCCGCCTGCCATGTGCCACCTGCCACCTGCATCTGCCACCTGCCACCTGCACCTGCCACCTGCACCTGCCATCGGGGGAGCATCCGGCTGCGGTTTCCCGCCCCCGCAGCCGCGAGGGTTGCACCTTCCTAAAAGGGTAGAGAGGTGATGAGCGTATGGGGTTGGGCCGTCGGTGTACATGTACGGTGTGTACGGAGTACGGTGAGCAAGCACGGAGCATCGCTCCTGGCATGAGCACACATGCCGTAGCGGTACGGGACGGAGTACGGAGTACAGTAAGCACCTTGGGTGGGAGAGGGCGTCGGTGCAGGTACATGTACCGGTACATGCCATCGTCGCCGTGCTGCGTGCCGGGGCATGTACAGGTACATGGCTCGTCGAGTGATGGGCCATCGCCATGACGGTTAGGGTGGAGATCTTGATCTGCACATGGTCCTGAATTTGACGTCTGCCATGTGCCTTGCATCGGACACCCATGCAATGGCACGGCGTGGTGCCTAGGTTGGTAGGTCATGGCCGGCTGCGAGCACATAATTACCAAGTGCAGCACCTGCTCTGCATTGACACCCGAGGATGCGGGCATGCCATCATCCCGCACTCGTATGACGCACGCCGTCACCGATTACCGGCCGACCGACCAACCACCACTCCGACCCCGGCAGCCGGCCGACGAGCGGCAGAAGGGGCCAAAGGGCCAACGCGCGGGGAGGGGGTGGTTTGACGGACGACTCCATCAGCCCCTCGCGGGTGCAGTGATTATACGTTGTGCTCGCTCGTTCAAACTACTCCGTACATGATGCTCGGTTGAGCGCAAGCACCAAGCTCCGTACTGAGGGTACCATGGCTGACAGCAGCACACCCCGTGCGTGAGCAAGTACTCGGGCGCGACGGCAGTGCTCTGCAGCGACTACTGTACGGTCCGTGCAGGTGCACCAGCGCTTGTAGTGCATCGCGGAGGTGCCTGTAGGACTTGTCCGCATGCGTTCTCTGCGTCGACGGCCGATGGAAGCCGGCGCCAGGTAGGGCGGCAGCTGAAATTCCAGCTCGTCGTGGTCGCAAGTGCGTACGGAGTACCGAGCACAACATCAACACCACATGCCGTGCAGAGTGCAGCACACGCAGCCGTCGTCGGCTCGGTACCGATTTGTCACGATATTCGCGAGGTCGTCATGCGGGCCACAAGGACGGATGGGGAAGGACGTGTACATGTAACAGTACGGAGGTGTGCAAGTAAGCACAGGTGCACACGTAAGCAAGTGCTGCGAATAGACGACTGTCGACAGATTGGGACGCCATTTCAGCAGCACCGACATGTACTTACTGTACAGGTACCTACAATTGAGCAAGCAAGTACTCCGTAGGTGCAAACACGAGGAAACGAGAGTACCGGTACTTACATGCAAGCGCAGGTGGGTGAAGATGCATGTGCACTCCGTAATTACCTGTACGGAGTACAAGAAAGCGAAACGGCTGGCGGGGATGCGCGACCTTTGCCCCGAAGCGACGAGCCTGCCGGTTCAACAGCCGTTGGTTGCGTCCTGAAAGCAGCGAGCGGGGCCAATCGGTTTCGCTGATAAGCCGAGAGAGGAAGCTTGGCGGATAGAGCTTGGTAGCGTTTGTGGGGTGCGTCCGCACCTGGTGGAAGCCATCTAATATTAATGACAATTCAGGAACCAGGGGTACGGCGAGGGTCCGGCCAGGGGTCCGAACCAGGGGTCCGCTTCAGGAACAGGGACAAGTAACAGTTACCGTGTTTGTACTCCGTACGGAGTATTACTGGACTAAGTAATTAGGTGTACGGAGTACTTACGGAGTGCATGTGAGCAATAATAGTGACAAGTGCACTTGTACTCCGTACTCTGTAATTACATGTACTTGCAGTACTTGCTGTACTTGCTGTACTTGCTGTACTTGCTGTACTTGCTGTACTTGCTGTACTTGCTGTACTTGCTGTACTTGCTGTACTTGCTGTACTTGCTGTACTTGCTGTACTTGCTGTACTTGCTGTACTTGCTGTACTTGCTGTACTTGCTGTACTTGCTGTACTTACTGTACCTAGTACTTATTGTACTTACTGTACTTAATGTACTTGGTTGTATTCCGTACTTGCATTGTACCGTACACCTGCACTTGCAAGTATTCGTTGTCATGTCCATAAAGTCAGGGTGTGAATACTTGTTGCTGTACTCCGTACTCCGTACTCTGCTCCCTATTTACTACCTACTTAGTAAGTACCAAAGGAAGTACTTACAGTGCTGTAAGTACGTACATGCAAGTGTCAATGGTCGATGCAAGCACGGAGCATGGAGTACTGTGCTTGTACTCGGGTGTGCCAGCAAGCCCTGTAATTACAGTGTCCATGCAGGCACGGGTACGCTGTACATGTGCAGCGACCATGAATGAAAGTGCACCCCGGTGTAGCGCAGGTGCTTGCTCGTAGAATCATGGCAATCGAAAGCAAAGTGATGTGCGGTACGTTACGCAATAGAAGCATGGCCCCAAAATGCATGCCCATTTCTATCCAGGGAGATTGATACGTTGGCAGAGGGCACGCCTGTCGCTCTCCATGTTTGTGAACAGTACTCGCGCACTGCTGGTTTGTGTGTCATAATAGTCCCTAATAACTCGTGCACGTGCACCAGGAGTAGGCGTGAGTACGAGCACTTGTACTCCGTACTCCGTACTCCGTACTTGCGCCGTACTTATCAACGCTAACTCACTAAGCGCGCGAGCAGCACACGGAGTACTCCGACCGAGTACCTCTGAGCACCTCCAAGTATACCTCGTATGTATCAAGTGCCTAGATACTAGGTAATAATTTGCAACTAATACTGTGCAGTGCTCCGTAAGTACTTACTCTGGTAGAGGTCTTGCTACTACTGTACAAGCCTCGAGGTTAATAATAGAGGCGCACGCAGCAATAATGGCATTTTGAGCTATTTCCATAGCATAGATCTGTTGATTGTTGGATTTCAGAGTAGAATGTTGCCATCGGGGTACATGTGCATGCAAGTACGGAGTAATACAGTACAGTACTGCACAGTATATGTGCTTAGGCCATGCCACTTAGGAGCCATCGTGTGACCCCTGTAAGGTGACCCCTGCAGGACGGGACTTATGTAGGTACCTAGTAAGTAAGGCGCCTCCGTACTCCGTACTTACTGCACATGTACTTGGGCACATAAGTATTATTACCTAAAATTATAGTGCACACCTTGGTCGTCGGCGTCCCGTATGCCACCGTACAAGTACTAACCAAGTACCTGCCGCACTACTCCGTACTACGGTGCCATAGTACCACAGCGCTAGCGAGCGCAGGTACCAAATCACTGGACATTTCGCTCCGTATATGTAGTATTAGTCCAGTTTGGCCGTAATTTTATTACACATCTCCCTTAATCTGACTGTACAGGTCGCTATAGGCTTCGGTACTCGTACCCACCCTGATTGGCTCCGACTCTACGACTGCCTATTTCGTACCGTACGAGGATCGCTATTATTCATAAAGGATTACCTGTGCGTGCACAGTGCACCCGCATGTACACCTCGCACCCTATTCACCCGTCAGTCGGATTCGCTCAACCACCACTCCGCACGCCACTAAATGTTTGGCAGGAATCAAAAATAATCCGCATTATTATTCCACACGACCTATATGCGCACGCAATGCCGGCGAATGCTGGCTGCATCGTCAGTCGGCGCTCAGCATGAATGCTCCGTTCATTCCCATGCCCTCGAGCGCCTCTCGTCCGTCGTCGCCAGCCGTGGCACCCACCTCGCCCTGCTCGTAGGCGGCGAACCTCACCTCCCGCCTCGTCTCCCGCCTCGTCTCCCGACTCGCCTGCTGCAGGCAAGTGTATGATATTACTGACAACCGCACTCCGACTGTTATTACACATTAGTACTTACTCTGCTAGCCACTAACCTGCTCGGGCCCACATCAACTGCTCCCTCGACCCTTGGCCAGCTTCTGCTTGGGGCCAAGCTCTGTCCACTCCGCTCGCCTGCAGACAGGGTCCGCCCCGCCGATCTCTGCCGGGGTGCGTCGCCCTCACAATTCGCCCTCTCCTGGGGAAACGTAAACGAAATGAGACAATGGCCCGCTCCTCGTCCCCGTTTGGGCTTGCGTGCCCGAATTTCCCACCTTGCACCCGGCCGCAGCGCCATCAGGGTGCTGTCGTTGCCGGCTCCTGAGCCCACGAACCGTGGACCGAAGCCCTGCGAGCCGCCATTCTGACATCAACAATCCATCCTGACAAACCTTTACCGGCGAGCCATCAGCCTGTCGTCCGGGTCCGAGCCGTCGCCCTCGTATCTGTCGACAAACGTCGCCGCCTAAGTACGTCCTGGCAATAAGAATGTGTGGCTGCCGTCCCGCCGCCCGAGACGGGCGTGAGCCCCTCGCATCTCGTCATCCAACCTGGCCGATGGGAAGATTGTAACCCCACGTCTTGTGATCTGATATCCTCTGCCGCCCTGCGCTCTCCTGTCCTTTCCTTTCCTCTAGGCCTACGCCTCTCCCGACCTCTGCATCTACACCTCGTCGTGCTCGTTCGCGCCTCTTGCCGGAATCGTTCTTCTCCGCCGTCGTCTTACGTCTACCCCTACGGATGCCCTCACGCCATCGACCAGAGTAAGTGCATGCCGCCTCGCCCACCGGTCCACCGACCGCACTGTCGTCCTTCCGCTTCTCGGCAGTCTGCCGGAGGCGTGCGCTCGCGACCCGATACGACACTCCGCATCCGCGTCCGCATCGATCTGACTGACAGCCCGACAGCTTTCTCTAGGCAATACTAAAGAGCCTCACCCCCGCCGCTCCTTTCCACCCACCCTTCATTTTGCTCATAGACATCACCATCTGACAATCAAGGCGACGAATCTTTCTCGCTTCCCTCTCCTCCACCCGACCCTGGTCTTGCCACTCCTCCTCCTCCTCCCCCTCCTCCTCCTCCTCCCCCTCCTCCCCCTCCTCCTCGACACCTACCCACGCGCTGCCCTCGTCCGGATACCCTTGGCCTGAACGCCATGGCTCGCAGGGCCTTCGCCGCCGTGCTCTGGGCAGCCGGCGTCGTTCAGGCGCTTCCGGCTCCCGGCGCGCCGCCGGTGTACAGCAACGGCTCTGAACATCCGACCCAGACGCCTGCCGCACAAACCATCCACCTCCCCATCGCCGCAGAAGCAGTACTTGCCCCGTCCAATGCCAGCGAGTCCGTCGATGGGCTCGCGGCGCCGACGCACAGCAACAGCGCTGGACAATGGAATCGGACGTCCGAACAGAACACCCATCTCCCTCTCGCGGCGGAAGCAGGATTGGTCAAGTCCAACGGCAGCAAGACCGTCGATGGGCCGGCGACGCACTGGAATAGCTCTGGATATTGGAATCAGACTTTGGCGCAGAACCTCCACCTTCCACTCCCGGCAGGAAAAGGACATGCCAAGTACAATGGCAGCAACCCTGACGATGGACCCACACGGCCCCCGCAGCCCACGCCAACACCACCGGCACAAGCCAAGGCCAACTTCACTCGCAATGGGCCCATGAAGATCCTGGCGCCCAGCGTCCACTGGTCCGTCGACAGGTCCAATTCGGCCCACCTGAAGCCGAGTCCTCCCGGCGAAGGCTTGGAGATGTTCTACGGTAACAATGGTGAGAGTGTGCAGATCCCGTCAGCGTGGTGAACCAAGGAGCTAAATGAAATGCCAGATCCACTCGTGGCTGGGCATTTTGCCTTCGTCAATTTCATGTTCAAGAGTGCCGCCGTATTCCTGGACAACAGCGCCTTCCTCGAGGCCGTCTTTGACAAATGGGGTGCTCTTGTCATAAATTTTCTCTCCCGGAAGGCCTTCGACCTCGCCCAAGGCTCGTGGACCATCCCCGACGGAGAACACCTCATCCTCGTTGGCTTCATCCAAGGGTGCGGTGACTTCCACCTCCAAGAGCGATGCTACTTCAAGGCGTCCAATATCGTCTTCGACGCCGCTCGCCGTGTCGTTCGCGCCGTCGGAAATCCCAGCCACCCCGACGAGATCGTGTCCGAAGGCAAGACGAGATGGGGTCTGTGGATTCCGGATGCATCCCCCCCGCACCAGGCTCACCGTCGGTCCCAGCCCGAGTCCACGTCGGTCGGCGGCTTTCCCTTCCAGGTGGGAGCTGCTTCCTCCAAGGCCGGCGGTCTCTCCGCGAGGGCTACGGAGGCCGGCGAAACCGGCTCCTCCTTCAACGCCAGCGCTTGCGTGCCGCCCGTCGATTCGACGTACAATCTCCCGACGGCATGCCTGGGCGAGTATTTCGACGAGGCGCTCGACAGACAGCTCGGCGCAGAGGACATGACCGCCATGGTTGACGAATTCTTCGCCGACTTGAACCCTCAACCAGGCGCTCCGGACAGCCCGGCGTCTCCTCGCCAAGGCATCCAGCGACGCGACCTCTTCTGGCTGAAAACCAAGGTCGTCGAGACCATCAAAGCCGTCTACAAGGCGGCCAAGGCGGCCATCTCCATCGGCGGCAGCATCAATCGGCAATTCTCGTGGATCCTGCCGGAGGCCAAGAGCCGCAAGTGGATCGCCGATCAGCTCAAGGACATCATGCCGATCCGTCTCAACGCGCCCTCGCCCTGGCCGGATTCCATCCTGCTCAAGGGGTTCGGCAACCAGAGGTTCAACGCCTCCTCGGCACTCAACCAGTACATGAACGTCTACTGCGTCGGCTGCGGCGTTTCCGGAACCGCAAGGGTTGCCGGCCACGCCCGGTGGACGCCCCTCGGCGGCTTCGTCGAAGGCCACGTCGAGCTCAACACGGATATCCAGTTCAACCTCAAGGTCGGCATCGACGCCCAGCTCATCTACAGCGACCAGTTCAAGCTCGAACTCTTCAGCGTCGGCCTGCCGGGCTTGACGTACGGCATCGTCACCATTGCGCCGCACATCACGGTCGATTCTCGCGTCGAACTCGCCGCCGCCGCCAAGGGCAAGCTCCTCGTCGGCGCCGAGATGGGACTGCAGAGCGCCCGCCTCGTCTGGGACATTATCGATCCGAGCCAGAACAAGAAGAGCGGATGGGAGCCCTACTTCCGGCCCATCTTCGAGGCCGAGGGCGAGATCATGCTGTCGGCCAGGCTCGCTCTGCCCGTCAAGATGCAATGCGGCCTCAAGATCGGTGGCTGGGACAAGTCGGTCGGCTTCATCGACGAGCCTTCGGTCAAGGGCGTCGCCCAGTTTGCCGGTTCCATCGGAAAGGGTTCGAGCCGAGGGAAGTCGCCTCGGCCCAATTCCCTCGCCGTCAGCGGTCCCAAATCCCTCGCCGTTAGCGGCCCCAATTCCCTCGCCGTCAGCCGCCCTGACGGCTGCTCGGGCATCAGCACCCAGCTCAGCTGGCGCAACAGGTTGTGGATCAACGTCATCGACATCACATCGATTCCCATGGAAGACACGCAAGACGTCGTGCTCTCCCGCGGTTGCATCAAGTAAGTCTCCCGGCTCTCCGAGGTCGGCCATGTCAAGACTAATCATGGTCGTCGTGATAGCATGCCCAGCTTCAAGAAGCCGAGCATGAATGACAAGGTTGTCACCAAGACGAATCATTTGCCCTCGGCGGAACCGAAGAAGAAGAAGAAGGCCAGGCCGAAGGCGCTGCTCGCGAACTCGACGGACCCCGAGACGGACCCCCCCGCAGGTCTCATGCGGGCCTTGAAGGGAACGCCACGAAAGGTGGAGAGAAGGAACGAGGTGACGTTCGAGAGCGACATGATCATGGATGGCAGACCTGAGACGAGCCAAGACGGCGGTACCGTTAAGCAGTCGTCAGGCAGCTACAGCGACAACAGGGGACACGAGGTCACGATGGTGCTCGACCCCAACAACACGACGGCCTTGATTGCCTGCAGCAACGGCAACATCTTCGCCGTTCTCGCCGACGGCGAGCAGAACCCGTCGTGCTCGGGCCAGTGGATCAGCAACGCGGAAAAGACGGTGCTGCACGATGCCACCAATCGAGTCATGCACTACTACGAGAACACCCTGTCCGTCGTCGGCGTCTCGCGTTTCCGCGTCGGCGTCAAGAGCGCCCTGCCCAGGACCAGCAAGCCTGTTGCCCTCGTCACCTACCCGGACGACTCGGGCGGCTATTTCTACATCGCCGTGGGTCCCGGAAAGGTGATCCTGTATCCCATCGTTTGCGATTTCTCCGACGGAACCGGTTCCAAGGTCTTCCTGGCGAAGAGCCTGGACGAGGGCGTCGCCATGCTCGAGAGGCAGGAGCTTACATTCTCGATAACGGGTGGTTATGTGCGCAAGTGCTCGCCCATGGCGTTGAACCGTGGGCCGCTGCTAAAGAACCAAGGGAGATTCGCTTGAGCATTTTCACGACGTAGCCTTGTATATTGATTTTCAGCAGGAGGGAGGGATTGGGTTTTATTACCTCCCGAGGAACGAGGTATCAGCATGCGAGCGTTTGACACTTTTGTTTTATTTTATATATGAACACTATACACCATGATGCGAACAAGGCAGCTATCGATGACGTGAATGAATCCAACTGACTGTAGTGTGGCGGCCGTCGGTCGGTCGTGATTGATGCGCCGCGAGCCATGAGATGAGAGCGAGCTTCCGTCACGTGGAGGAGAAGGGGCGGCGGATGGGTGAAAGGGAATGGAGATGAGCAGCTCGTGTCGAGCGACGAAGGCATCGGGACTCGCAGCAACCAACACTGCGTGCTGCGTGCTACGTAGTGTGAATAATAATGCCAAACGAAGAGTCCATGGTGCCCGCTGAGTAGGTGGTACATGTACTTGCCGTCTGCAGCAGATGGGGAGGTAGGGCAAGTACAACTACTTTTGCGACTGCAGCACTGCCAGTATGATGAGTACACTTGTAGGAGAAACAGTAGCGGCACGTGAGCCAGTCAGTACTGTATATACCCGTACGCACGCAGAATTGTTGGCTTGACACGTCGCAGGCAGTTCAGCGGGAGTCAACTCCTTCACAAAAGTTATCGTTGCCGTTACAGGCAGTCTCGTCACGCAAACCACCTTTGGACCAACTGCTGGTACGAGCACCATTCATTCCACCAACACCAGGATGTACTGTGAACTGCATTACGACTGCTGTCATTACAGCCACGGGTTGGGTTTAGGACTGTCCCGACCTTCGGTCCAACTCATGGCGCCGGCACGATTCAACACCCACCTGCATGTACGGTGAACTGCTATACGCAAATCATATTCCTGTCACGGGCAGGTTCGGTTCATCGACGACATTCGGACCAACTGCTGGTACTAGCACGATTCCGCCGTCGACCTGGATGCAGGGCGAACTGCTTTGGGCAAATCGTTATTACCGTCACGGGCAGGGATGGCACTTGGACAACATTCGGACCAACTCTCGGCACCAGCACCGTACCACCACCGCCAGGATGTACAGTGAACTACTTGACACAAATACTAGTTGCTGTTACGGGTGGATTCAGTCCATCGACAACATCCGGACCAACCGCTGGTACTAGCACGATTCCGCCGTCGCCTGGATGCAGGGATCGTTATTACTGGGTACGGCCAGGGATAGTACGTCGACGCACGCGCCGGATCCCGAGGACGAGTCTATGTACGGGACGATGGTGCGTGGAATAGTCGTACGAAACGAAAATAAATAGAACGTAGTAATTATATATTCGTGACATACCCTCCCCCCGTGTCAGAAGTTTTGTAATAATAGTATAATGCAGTTAGTGTGAACAGCACTACTACTTCTGGTACTGTCATACGGATTGGAGATAAAATAGGTAGAATGTATAGATTGAAATCTTGGTTGATTGCCTCTTCCTTGTTCCTCCTAACTTCAGGTCGGGGCAAGGTAGTTAACTCATATACTCTTACAATTTGCAAGAGGTGCAGTTGAAAGTACCTCAATTGGCCGTGCAGTTGGTTGGTAATATGATGGCTCGATTTAATTGTCTCAACAATTGACCATGTAGTGGCTGGTAGCAATACTGCAATACGGCGGCTACTGCAATACGGCGCCTGGTAAGTCGCGTGTCGACTTCGAACAACTGGTCGACTTTGTCGTCGACTTCGTACTCTTGGAATACTGGTCGTACCTTGGCTAGCAGTAGTACTGCCGCCTGCTGCTGCAAGAAGAAGCATATTATAGAATAGAATAGTATCCTATTTGGGTAGTCTTACCAGTATAAATACTAGTTATTTTTAACACTTACAGTATAATACGTGTATAAGGATTCAAGAAGGAGCGAAGCTTACCCTAGAGACGCGCGAGATCACCAAAGGTGAATCTTGATGCTGGGTCAAAGACTGTTGTTGCTGGCGGCGTTGAGGGGTAAGTAACCATTGGATGGGATGCCGGCAGGTTAACAGCCGCCCCGCCGGGACAAGCCAATGGCACCATGACATTCCCGCCCTCACTATCACCTCGAATGCATACCGCTTATCAAGCAATCTTATCAAGCAATCTTATCAAGCAATCTTCTCGAAGCATCCTTCTCGAAGCATCTTTCTCGAAGCATCTTTCTAGAAGCAATCTTTTCGAAGCAACCCGACTCGAAACAAAGCCGTGTCGAAGCAACCGTGTCGAAGCAGCCGTGTCGAAGCAGCCGTGTCGAAGCATCCTTCTCGGAGCATCCTTCTCGGAGCATCCTTCTCGAAGCAACCGTGTCGAAGCAACCGTGTCGAAGCAGCCGTGTCCAAGAAGCCGTCTCGCGGCGCGCAGCTACGGAATTCCAAGCCCAGGTGTGCCCTCCGCCTTGAAAGGAACACGGTCACGAGCGTTCCCGTCCCCACGCTCCCTCTCTCCTCCATTGGCGACGCAAACAATACGGCAACATAGCGCCACGTCCACTCTGAATCCCTCGACCCTGCTCTGCTCCCTGCCGGTACCCTCGGACCTCATGTCTCCCAACGAGCGTGACAACGTCGAGCGTCCCGATGAGGACCTCGAAGACATGCTCGCCGCCGACGAGGCCGACGAGATTATAGACAGCAAAGCCGACGACGTGGCCATGGACTCGGATGACGACGACGCCCGCGAGGAGCTCATCCTGCACAACGACTCCATCGCCTACTTCGACGAGCCCCAAGACTCCCTCTTCGCCATCGCCCAGCACCCCGTGCACCCGTCCCTCGTCGCTGTGGGAGGCTCCGCCGGCCGGGAAGACGACGCCCCCGGCGCCGGATGGCTGTTCGACACCTCGGCTGCCAAGTCCCGCCCCGTCCTCCCTCCCAGCTACGCAACCGACCCCGCCGCCGCCGCCGAAGCGCCCCAGACGACGCCGTTGGCCAGCCTCTTCGAGCTCGACGGCCACACCGACTCCATCAACGCCCTGTGCTGGACGCTGCCCCGCGGCGACGCCCTCGTCAGCGCCGGCTTGGACGGACGCCTGCGCGCCTGGAAGGCCGACGTCAAGCCCCCGGCCCCTCTCGCCATGAGCCTGCTCGGCGAGATGCAGGAGGTCGAGGAGATCAACTGGCTCGCGCCCTGCCCGTCGCCGTCGAACCAAAACGCCGTCGCCCTCGGCGCCTCGGACGGCTCCGTCTGGGTCTACACCGTCGACCCCTCGGACCCTTCCAATCCCCTGCAGATTGTGCAGTCCTACTTCCTCCACACCGGCTCCTGCACCGCCGGCGCCTGGACGCCCGACGGCCAGCTGCTGGCCACCGTCGCCGAGGACAGCAGCCTGTACGTCTGGGACGTATGGGGCGCTGCCGCCGCCAAGGGTCTCGTCGGGGACAACGGCATGACCGTCGTCTCGCTCACGGCCGACGACCAGCGCTTCATCGTCGACGGTGGCTTGTACTCCATGGCCGTCGATCCCAAGGGAGCCTTTGTCGCCGTCGGTGGCGCCGGCGGCACCGTCAAGATCGTCTCCCTCCCACGCGTCGCGGGCGCCGCCCAGTCCGCCGACCCGGCTGCCGGTGGCCAGATCCTCGCCTCGCTGCAGACGCAGGGCGACAGCGTCGAGTCGCTGGCCATCTCTCTCGCCTCGACGGCGCCACCCACCACCCTGCTGGCGGCCGGCTCCGTCGATGGCAGCATCGTCGTCTACGACGCCACCCGTCGCTTTGTCGTCCGCCGTCACATCGCCGCCGCCCACGAGGACCACTCGGTCGTCAAGATCGAGTTTGTCCCCAACTCGTGGCTGCTGACGAGCTGCGGCATGGACGGCGTCGTCCGTCGCTGGGACCTGAGGGGCGGCACCTCGGGCGCCGCCACCGCTGTCGAGGCCGGCCTGCAGAAGGAATGGAAGGGCCACCGGGGCGAGGGCGAGGGCGGCGGAGTCCTCGGCTTCGCCCAAGGCGTTACGGGGGAGAGGATCGTCACGGCCGGGGATGACGGCGTCGCCTTGGTGTTTGAGCTGTAGCTCGGCCGAGTGGCTTGGACCGGCGGCGGTGAAGCATCCGCCAGTAATGAATGACAGTCGCCATGATACACGCCATTCGAGCAGAAAAACCACGGAAGCATTTTTTTGCATCTACCTACGTGCACACCGGCTTGCTTTGTACTCTTCGCTCGACTCGCCATGGCCGTGTCTATTCCCCATGTTGAAAATGAGACGTTTCGTTTTCTCCTTCGAGCCTTGCACGTCCACTCTTCTTTGTCCATTCCGCGAGACGCCCTGTATGTTGAATTGCAATCGGTATATCTTGCCGCCAGCCATGTTCAATAGACGGGAACAAAAAAAAAAAACAAAGACGCACACCCACGTGCCAGTAAAAGACCAGTCGTGAACATCCAAAACAAAAATGTCCGCCATAAATCAGGTCCAAGCATGACGGAAGCGCTACCCCGGTGGGTTATTGCTGCGTCGTGTCCTCGACGGGGGGGCAGGTGCAGAACAGGTTCGTGTCTCCGTACGCTGCGAAAAGATCAGCCAGATTTCGTCGGGTCCGGGGGTGTCAGGCAAACTCACTGTCATCGACGCGCGTCACCGTCGGCCAGAACTTCTTCTCCAGCAGGTACGGCAGCGGGTAGGCGGCCTTCTGGCGCGAGTAAGGCCTGTCCCAGCTGCCACCGTCGCCCAGGATGATGTCCGCCTGCGTGTGCGGCGAGTTGCGCAGCACGTTGCCCTCCCTCGGTTGCTTGCCGTCCTCGACCTCGCGAATCTCCTCGCGGATGCTGATCATGGCCTCGACGAAGCGGTCGAGCTCCTCCTTGCTCTCGCTCTCCGTCGGCTCAATCATAAGCGTGCCGGGCACCGGCCAGCTCATGGTCGGCGCGTGGAAGCCGTAGTCCTGGAGACGCTTGGCGATGTCGACGACCTCGATGCCCGCCGAGGCCTTGAACGGCCTCGCGTCGATGATGAACTCGTGCGCGCAGCGCCCCTTGTCGTTGGTGTAGAGGATCGGGTAGTGCGCCTTGAGGCGGGCGAGAAGGTAGTTGGCGTTGAGAAGGGCCGTCTTGGTCGCCTTGCGCAGACCCTCGTCACCTGTACGACGGACGGAACGGTCAGCGGTCACAGGGGGATTCGCACGGCGGCAGAGGTCGGCCAGGCTTACTTACCCATGGTGGAGATGTAGGCCCAGCTGATGGGCACGATGCTCGCGCTGCCAAAGGGCGCGCTCGAGATGGGCGTCTGGTCGTGCTTGCTCGGCAGGAACGGTTCGAGGAAGTCCTTGACGCAGATGGGGCCGATGCCGGGGCCGCCGCCGCCGTGGGGAATGCAGAAGGTCTTGTGCAGGTTGAGGTGGCAAACGTCGGCGCCGAGGGCGCCGGGCGAGGTCAGGCCGATCTGGGCGTTCATGTTGGCGCCGTCCATGTAGACCAAGCCGCCGTGGGCATGGACGAGGTCGCAGACCTTGCGGATGTCGGGCTCGAAGACGCCAAAGGTGCTCGGGTAGGTGACCATGATGGCGCCCAGCTCGGCCTCGTGCTTCTTGCACTTGGCCTCGAGGTCGACGAGGTCGAGGTTGCCCGTCTCGGCGTCGCACTTGATGGGGACGACGCGCATGCCGGCCATGGTGGCCGACGCGGGGTTCGTGCCGTGGGCGGACACGGGAATCAGGCAGATGTCGCGCTTGCTCCCGGGCTGCTGCTCGTGAAACTTGCGGATGACGCGGAGGCCGGCGAACTCGCCCTGGGCGCCCGAGTTGGGCTGCAGCGAGGTGGCGGCCATGCCGGTCAGGGCCGAGAGCTGGGCCGACGTGGCGTTGAAGAGCTTGCGGTACCCCAGCGTCGAGTCGGCGGGCGCGTACGGGTGCACGTTGGAGACGCCCTCGCCGCCGATGAGCTCCATTTGCGTGGTGCCGTTGAGCTTCATGGTGCAGGAGCCGAGGGGGATCATGGAGTGGACGAGGGACAGGTCCTTGGACTGAAGGTGGTGCATGTATCGCAGCATCTCCGTCTCGCTGTGGTGCGTGTTGAAGACGGGATGCGTCAGGAAGTTCGACTCTCGGCGTACGGCGTCGGGGATTCCCTTGACGAGGTCCGCCGACGACTGCGCGAGCTGGGCCGTCCACTGGTGCGAGGCGACGTCGAGGGCGTCGTCGGCTGCGTTGCGGCCGGCAACGGCCTGCATGGCCATGACGACGCGCACGAACTGGTCCTGGGAGAAGGTGGCGGGGACGGCGAGACGGATCTCGTCGGTCGTGGGCGACTTGCCGCCGCTGATGGACTGCTTCATGAGCTCGTCGTAGAAGGCGTAGCAGGCGGCGGGCGTCGCGAAGCGAAGCGTCACCGTGTCGGACAGGACGCGGCCGTCGGGGTCGAGCGTCTTGGTCGAGACGTCGAGGCCGTAGTGGCCGGCGGCGGCCTGCAGCATGCGGGCGTAGCGGAGGTTGTTGACGGCCATCTCCTTGAGCTGGGCCGGCCCGTGATAGATGGCGTACATGGCGGCCATGTTGGCGAGCAGGGCCTGGGCGGTGCACACATTGCTCGTCGCCTTCTCGCGGCGAATGTGCTGCTCCCGCGTCTGCAGGGCCAGCCGGAGGGCTCGGTTGCCGGTGCGGTCCTTGGAGAGGCCGATGATGCGGCCGGGAAGGCGTCGCTTGCTCGACTCCTTGACGGCCATGAAGGCGGCGTGGGGGCCGCCGCAGCCCAAGGGGACGCCGAAGCGCTGCGAGTTGCCAAAGGCGACGTCGGCGCCGAACTCGCCGG
Organism: Drechmeria coniospora; assembly: GCF_001625195.1. Lineage (NCBI taxonomy): Eukaryota > Fungi > Ascomycota > Sordariomycetes > Hypocreales > Ophiocordycipitaceae > Drechmeria > Drechmeria coniospora. Next base: position 7,992,753 of record NC_054389.1, on the reverse strand, counting down.
GGGGCGTGAGGATGGTCAGGGCCGAGAGGTCCGTCGCCACGCTGAAGAGGGTGCCGTGGCGATGGGCGAGGTCGCCGAGGGCCCGAAGGTCGCCGACGCCGCCGTTGGTGTCGGGGTACTGGGCCATGATGCCGACGAGATCCTCGCCGAGCGCCTCGACCTGCTCGAGGGCGGCGGCGTCGGCGAGGTCCACCTGGCGAAGATGGACGCCGAAGCCCTCGGCGCGGCCGTGCATGACGCGGAAGGTGTTGTGGTGGACGAGGCTCGAGACGACGTACGTCTTGCCCGGTCGCTTCGCCCGCGACGTGGACAGGTTGTTGAGCGACATGGTCATGGCCTCGGCGGCGGCGGTGCCCTCGTCGAGCAGGCTCGCGTTGGCGACGGGGAGACCGGTGAGGTCCGAGACCATGGTTTGGAAGTTGAGCAGCGACTGCAGGCGACCCTGGCTGATCTCGGCCTGGTAGGGCGTGTAGCTCGTGTACCACGCCGGGTTCTCGAGTATGTTTCGCTTGATGACGGCGGGCGTCTCCACGGGGTAGTAGCCACCGCCGTTCATCCAGACGCGGACCTTGTTGCTTCGCTCCATGGCCTTGAAGACGCGACGAACCTCGGTCTCGGACAGCGCCTTGGGCTGCACCTTTTTCTGCGGCGGCAGCATGATGTCGGCGGGGATGACCTGGGACACGAACGAGTCGAGCGTTTCGGCGCCGGGACCGAGGGCCTTGAGCATGTCGACGATGTCGTCCTCACGGGGACCGATATGCCGAGCGGTGAAGTCCTTCCAGGGCTCCTTGCACTGGGCACGAAGCCGCTTCATCTCGCCGTACTGCGGCTTCCTCGAGTACGGACGCTCGCTCTCCGCCTTGGCCTTGGCCGCGTCGACCTTGCCGGGAAGGCTCGACGTCTGGTAGAAGCACCGGGAGCGGGCCACGAAGCCGAGAGGGGAGGCCGAGGGACGCAGGGGCATGCCCCCGGCACGAGCCAGTCGGGAGGCCATGGGGACTCGGGCGGGAGGCGCGGGCCTTGCCGTGCGGGAATTGTTCGCCCGAGGGCAAGGGGAGACGACGGGCGACGGACGGCCTGATCCTCGGTGGTGACGAGCAGACGCCGCGGGGGGACACGATCGAGGGCTGGCAGTAGAGGCCCTGTCTACGGCAACTGCAGTGGCGGTCAGCGAGCGAGCGTTGGGAGGCGGCGATGGCGGCAGGGCCTCTCGCTCCGCGTGCCACGGGAATGAATACCTTGACAATGGCTCGAGATGTGCTCGAGGAGACGACGGCGGCGGAGGAGGCGGTGGCAGACGAGGAGGAGGAGGAGGAGGAGGAGGAGGAGGAGGAGGAGGATGAGGATGAGGGGAAAGGAGGGAGGGAGGAGGAGGATGAGGGAGGAGCCATCTGGCTGCTGATGGAGGTCCGTCTGTCGGCGTGCCGTCGGTGGGCTGCGCGGCCGCGGCTATCACAGGGATTTACCGCACCATGTACAGACGCATACAAAGTAGGAGGGGGAGTACTTTGTGCCTGATAGACGGGGCTCACCGTCGGTTGGCCGACAGGGGACCACAGCGCGCTCCGGCGGCCCGCATTCGCTGTAAGGTCAGGACGACATCGGCCACTCTCGGCCCGAAGCTGGACTCTGGCAAGATTTCCCGTAGCGGCTAGCCTCGCCCGTCAGGCTCCTGAATTTTCCACTCGAGCGTCACCATTGACTATCCTGTCCTCGCCAGACGTGTCCATTTACCCATCTCGACGACCGCTATCCATCTCGACGACGGCCATAAACCGTCGGCGTCCGCATCAAGATGTTTGGAGGATGTACGTCGATGCCGCCGTCCCGTGACGACGGCTTCCGGAGCAGCCAGCGCTGACGTGCTCCTCGCAGTTGCCCCCCCGCAGCAGTCTCCCGAGGAGATTCGGGCCATGGAGGCCGAGGCGACCTTTACCGTCCAGCAGGTTGTCGCCACTGCCTTTATGTTATATCTCTGTGCGTAGCTTTCCGCCCCCTCCGACCGGCGGCCGTTCCTCTTGGGCCGAGCGAGGTGCTGACGAGACGGTCCGATCCGGTGGTGCAGCTCCCTTTGCCATCGACATGGTCCACCGCATCCTCTAAGAGATGAAGAGCGAGCTGAAGAGCGAGATGAAGACGAGATGAAGAGCGAGATGGAGACGAGATTAAGACGAGATGAAGCAATCTGCCGGGCGATTCGCTCCGATGCATGTTTGCCATGAGGTTCGCGGAGCGGAATTGCTCGTTGGACGTGGCGGCGGCGAGATGGAAGCCCTCGTCGGCCTCGCGAGACGGATTGCGAGCAAGTGCATCTACCAAGAATAGCGGCCAAAGAGCCCGGTGCATCGTGCATCATGCATCATCCCATCCTCCTGGACAGTGAGAGGCAGGCTCGTGCCGCCGTCGACCTCGAGACCCGCGGCGGCCGGGCAATCGCACGACTCCACGGCGAAGGCGGCTCACGCACGCGTCTGGACGGCCACCCTGGGCGATGAAATGTTGCAAACTATGCCAATCCGCATCGGATTCCTACCCAACGGCGGCGCATGGTAACGAAAATCCCCACGTACGGGCCGATCCGTGGCCATGCATCTTCACCTGCGCTGCAAACGTCCCAATTCCATCATCACCTGCGCGGCAAACGTCCCAATTCCGTGGCCATGCATCGTCACCTGCGCGGCAAGCGTCCCGATTTCGTGGCCATGCATCATCACCTGCGCGGCAAACGTCTCCCCGACGGTGCGGCGGTCCCGTCACGGCAAGAGTTGCACGCGGACGGCAACCATGAACGGGCGCGTGGCTCATTGTACCTGGCTCGGTCACCTCGCGTTGGCGTGCACGCTCCGGCTCCTCTCCCACTCATCAAAGTCGACGCCGAGGGCCTCGAGCTCCTTTTTCAAGTGCTGCAGCTGCTTCTCGTAGTCCTCCAACACCTGCCTCGACCGTTAGCCACCGTTGCCGAGCGTCGGCGGCGGAGCGGGCCGGGAACCTACCCTCTTGGCCTTTGCTTCCGTCTCGGCGTCCAAGCCCTCGCCGTCGGAGCCGGCCGGTTTGTCGAGCTCCTTGTTTAGGCGATCCGAGTATCCGCGGAGGACGATGAGCCGGCTCCACAGCTCCTCCTCCCTCGCGCCGAGGGACGGGTCCTGGACCTCCTTCTCGAGGCTCTGCAGCCGGTTTTTGAGGTCGTCCTCGTCGCCGCTCAGGGCGTACCCTCGGTTCCTGAGGATCTGCACGCGCGCGGCGAGCGCCAGGCACCGCTCGCTGACGGCCGTCTGCCGTCTCCGCGCCGCGAGGGCGCGCACCTCGGTCTCGAGCTCGTGCCGCTGCAGGATGGCGTCGAGGCTGCCGTTGATCTGGTGCAGCCGCGTGTTGAACTCGGATATGGCCCGCTTCTGCGTCTTGAGCCGGTCGGCGACGCCCGTGTAGCCGGAGCAGAGGACGGGCATGAAGCCGGGCGCGGGCTTCTTCTGGAGGGCCTCCTCCCACTCGCGCGGGTCCTCGTGGGGCTGGGGCTTGTAGAAGGGAATGTGGGCTTCGTCCACCTTGTTGTAGAAGTGGTGCTTGAAGACGCAGTTGGCGCTCGACGGGTCCCATTTGTCGGTGACGAGCTTGATCTGGTCGAGGATGGGCTTTTGATCTATCCGAGAATCAGCACGAGACGGCCGCGGACGGAGAGCTGGGAGCCTACGCGGAGCCTCCCTTCCGGGCTGCCAGAGCGAGCTCGACAGCTGCGCCGCCGACTGTGCGAGAGCAGGCATCTGCTGCGGCTGCTGCGAGGGTTGCATCACGGCGGCACCCATGGTTTGGCCGAGGACGCCGCCGGCTTGCTGCGCCGGCTGCGGCTGCTGCGCCGGCTGCGACTGCGAGAAGAGGCCGGCCGAGGCGAAGCCCTTGGACTGGCCGAAGAGCGACATGGCGACGGCCTCGGGGATGGGTTCGACGGAGGCGAGGATTCGAGGAACGCTCACACGCGGCCACGACGGGCGCGTGGCGACGGACGAGCGACGGACGTCAGCCGCCGTGGGCGACGAGCAAAAACCGGCAAGAAAAACCCAAGGGTCAGGGGTCGTGCGAGGTAGGCGAAGCCCGTTTGACTGGATGATGACGGCGACCCGTGTTGCGTTGCTGTTTCTGTTTGCCTCGCCATTCTTGTTGTTGCGCCAAAAATTGTACCCAGCTGGGAGGAGCTACAAGTACCGGTACCCGCACCCCCGGCAAGTAGCTGTGATGATGCATGTACTGGTACTTGTGCATGCTCTCCGCCCAGACACGGGCCAGAGGAACAGGTCAAGGTGGAGCTTCGGCGCCTCGTCTGCTCAAAAAGCCAGCCTCGCGCGCTGGCCAATCACGACGGCCAATCAAACCTTGCCCATTCGAACCTCACCTCGTCCTCCCACTCGTCGTCACCGTCGTCCCTCCACACCCCTCGGCTCGGCTCGACATCAAGGCCTCGACACCCAGGTCAGCAGTCCATCACAAGCGTCATGGCGACTCGACGATCTCAGTACGTATCATCCCGCGCATCCGACGGCCAGCCCCCACCGGCCCGGCCGCTTACCCCGTGACGGGGGACTTGGGACTTGGGACTTGGGACGGGGGACGGAATGGCCTCGCTCACCACGGCCGTCGTGGGCGTCGTGTGCTCGACGGAGACTGACTCGCGACAGCTTCCACCAGCAGGTGCTCGTCGACACGACACCTCTGCCGGACGACGTGCCGGCCGTCAAGGAGGTGGGCGCGAGCTCGGCGCCGCTCCTGTCGGCTTCCTTTTTCATCGGGGCGCGGTGCCGCGACTACAACGACGACTACATGCAGTGCAAGACGGAAAAGGCCGGGCGCGGCGAGTTTGATTGCATGAAGGAGGGGCGACGGGTGACGCGCTGCGCCCAGAGCGTGTAGGTTCCCTCGTGGAGGCGCGCAGACGACGGACGAAGCGTGCGGCCGCTGACGGACGGCAACGAAACAGCATCAAGGACATCAACACGCATTGCCTCGCCGAGTTCCGCAGGCACTGGGAGTGCCTCGACGACCGAAACCAGCAGCTCTGGCAATGCCGTCCGGCCGAGTGGAAGCTCAACAAGTGTGTCTACGAGAATCTGGTAGGCAAGGTCCCGGCAGGCCGTGGCGCCGCGGTCCGGCACCGCCGCTGACGATTTGGCAGAAACTGGAAAAGAAGATTCCCGACCAGCCGGCCAACGTGACGCCGGTCGAGCTGCGGCCGAAGCAGATCTTTGCCGACGTACGCATCGGACCCGGCGACGGCAAGCCGTTTGCCCCGTCGCAGTCGAACGCGGCGAAGCAATGAGGACGCGGTGCGCAGGCGCGCAAGGATGAGGCAAGATGCGGCTTGTCCATGTATCATCAAGTATGCTCATGCGAATGAAATGTTTCGTCCACTTGTGCACAAACGGCCATGATTCATCTTCGGCCTCGTCGGGCCCGCTCGAGACGGTTCGTCGCCTCTGCGCGGCGCCCGCCGTGGATGTCGACCTCGGCAACGACGCGCGCGCGGGAGATTGCGTGGGAGATGTGCGGCGGACGATGCGTCGGCGGCCACCGAGACGAGGCGGGCGTAGGGCGCTGCGGGTACGGCCACGACGTGGGCGACGGATGCGGCCCAGGTCGGGCCTCGCGTTGCGCAGGCGACGCAGGCGTGCAGGGTCGTCGTCCCGTCAGCACGATGAAACGCTCCCATCAGCCACCGCGGCGCGTATCGTTTCGCCGCGGCGCGTGCGATGGGCCGCATCTCCCCTTTGTCCAAAGTAGGCACGAGAGTTGGGACGAGGACCCTTGGCGACGGCGGCGAGATTTGCACGGTACCCGTCCGACATGTCCGACATGCCCCTGATGGGCGTGCACGCACGGCAATCAATGCAAGCATGGGGCATGGCCGCAAGATGCCTGCTCGGTGGCCGTCGTCGGGCGTCCAGGAGCTGAGGGGGAGCGGATAGCCAATGCTCTGCTCCGCACCAGCGGCCGTGCCTGCGTCGACTCCGTCTCCGATAGACCCCCCCGACTGGGCCCGAGAGGGGGCGGACACGCAAGCCTGCGAGCTCGAGAATAAGCTTACGCATGGTGACACGAGGCAACGGCCGCCGGGGCGTCGTTGCACGGAGCCTGTTGGGTACCGACGGCGGTTGGGTACGACGCTGCCGACTCGCTGCCGACTCGGACTCGGACTCGACCAAACGGCTTCGCCCGCGACGACAACGGCGTCGAGGGGGAGACTGACGACGACGAACGGCTCCCCACACTGTCACAAGGGCGTCGTGCATGAGGGAGGCCTGGACCGGGTGCGTAACCATGGGACGGTGGCTGCCATGGGACCCTCGGCTCGGCTCGGCGGCCGAAGCAGGTACGGGAGCTGGCCGTCGTGATGATGGATTTTTGTGTCGAGTCGTGCCACGTCGTGCCATGTCGTGTCGTGTCGTGTCGTATCTTGGCGCCACCCCGCTGCCTTGTTTCCCATGGCTGTCGCGGCATGGTGATGAAACGTGGACCATGCACGGCGTACGCGGCAGCCCCCGCCGACGAAAGGGCTGCTCCGGCGTTCGGACGAAAGCGATTCGACGCAACGATTGTCACACGAGCTCGGGGAGCGCCCGACCAACGGACCAACTGGTCGAGAGCATGCCGTCCATGGATGGGGGGTGGACGGGAGGCTGGACGTTGACGGTGGCGTGGCGAGTTCGGACCAGCATCGGCGACGGGGCTGACGTGGGACGGTGGGGGCGCGACGTTGGTCGTCTCCAACGACCGGGGCCACGACGGACCATCGACTGCTCGCCGCCGGAGCATTGAGGGATTGTGTTTTGTGCAGCGTCGACGTACGAGGGCTTGCCGCTCCTCGCACGGTAGTTGCATGCCTCTGGTGCGGCTGGTAGGAGACGGGAGGAAGGCGTTGCAGAACGGAAACAACGGGCCGAGCATGGCCATTCCTTGCACCACGTCTGCCTCAGGACCCGACATTCGACTAGGAGGTACCGATGCTGCTCTGTTCATGGCTGCGAATACCTGCTAATACCGCCTGCGACTACCTACTAAGTAGGTATCTGTCATTACGTGCTACATCACTACTTGGTACCCAGTAGACAAAGGTGACGATTCAATTTTGGTAGTGCCATTGCTATAGAGTAAGTGCCAATGCTGTAAGGAGAGTGAGTGCCACTGCTATAGAGTGAATCGATGCTGTTGCCACCCCACTACTATATACCCGTCATTACCTGCTATAACTTACAGTACAGTGCATACGGAGTACTGGGTTGGTGCCAATGTAAGGACCTCGTAATATAGTAATTACCTGGTCGATCTTGAAACGGCAGCGTGACAGATCCGCGCAATCAAGCACGCCCTGCAACAACAAGATCAACGCAGCATCCAACGGACACTTTCCACGGGCCGATCCATACGCCTCGTCTGCACGACCGCCGGTGCGTGATGCACGCCCGTGATGAGCGCAGGTGCAGGGTTCTGCGTCATGCTCATCCGATGGATGGGTGAGAGGAGAGAGGCGGCGGAACATGGCCAAGGCCGTGCAAGCAGGGACAGGCAACCAAAAGGCCAGCCGCGCAGGGTGCAGGAGGAGGCCAAGGCACAGCCGAGCGAGCTTCCACGGCCCTCGATGGCTTTGTCGGCGTGGTGTGCAGTGTAGGGAGCGAGTGCTGCCAGCAAGTACACGCATAGTGGGGTGGCAAAATTGTCGATGCACTTTGTAGTGGCAGCGCTGACAAAACTGAATCGTCACTTTTGTCTACTGTCGCCACTGTATCAGCGAGCGGCAGCACACACCATCGCTAGCACGTACTTGCTCCGTACACCTATTAGGCTAGTACTTGGTTGTAATACTTGCACTTCCTGGTCGCAGGGCTCGGGTGGCGCTCAGCTCCCGCACAGGACTGACAGCGACACGGCCAGGCAAGGTACCTACTAGGCGCCTAGTCGTATTACGGAGCAATGAAATGTAGGAGTGCATGTAATATTACTCCGTAGGTGCGGTGCAAGTCATTAAATTAATAATTCGTACCTTGGTTAGTACCTAGTAGTTGTACGAGCACGCAGTGGCCACCAGGGGGGGACTGGGCGTGTGCACAAGGAACCTCGTAGAAGTGCTCTGTTCGCCCAGTGGCGTGCACAGAGGCGAGAACGGCGGCCATGGCGGCCAGCTACTTGGTACTAATAGGTACCTACGCGTGCGTGCCCTGTTTCGTGACAGCCTCGTAACCGGATGTCAAGGTGCCGACAGACTGTTAGGGTGACGTTCATGTGAAGCACCTTCGTTCTGGTTAGTAATTTATAATACAAACACAGTAGCTATTCAAACATAACATAAGGCATTGTGTTGTGTTTAATATAAGAGCCTGTTAAAGTACAAAAAGCTAGTACATACAACAGTATGTATAGAGTCAAAAAGCTAGTGCATACAACAGTATAGAGTACAAAAGGCATACTAAACAGTAAGGTACTATTACGCTAATATATATTGTCGCTTAACATATTGTACTACTTAATATATATTGCTACTTAACATATCTTGCTACTTCAATATATATTGCTACGTAACATACATTGCTACTTAATATATATTGTCGCTTAAGGCAGCGATTGAGGCAGCGATTGAGGCACAATTGAGGCAGCGATTGAGGCAGTAATTGAGGCACGATTGAGGCAGCGATTGAGGCAGTGATTGAGGCACGATTGAAGCAGCGATTGAGGCAGTGATTGAGGTACGATTGAAGCAGCGATTGAGGCACGATTGAAGCAGCAATTGAGGCAGTAATTGAGGCACGATTGAGGCAGCGATTGAGGCAGTAATTGAGGCACGATTGAGGTAGCGATTGAGGTAGTAATTGAGGCACGATTGAGGCAGCGATTGAGGCAGTGATTGAGGCACGATTGAGGCAGCGATTGAGGCAGTGATTGAGGCACGATTGAAGCAGCGATTGAGGCAGTGATTGAGGCACAATTGAAGCAGCGATTGAGGCAGTGATTGAGGCACGATTAAGGCAGCGATTGAGGCAGTGATTGAGGCAGATAGAAGTGTAACGAGAGTTAGTATTATTTACAGAGCGATCATTAGGTACGACAGTACAGTATATTGAGAAGTAGCAGCTGTTGGTTGTTTAAATAACTGTTAACTGTATATAAGACTGTTAGTAATAAAATGGCTATTAGTATTGATAATAGGCTGTTTATTCGAAATTGCTAAAAAGCCAAAAAGTACTGTTATTTTTTGACAGCCGGATTTTTGTAAAACTGGCTGGTACATCTACGATATAATAATTTTTACAATACAGACTGTTAGAATTGCTACTCCGTTTAATTGCTATAATATGTTGCAAGCTATACTACAAACCAGCCTTTGACAGTACGTTGATGCGCGAATTTAGGTGTAACAGCACCGAATAGCTGTGAAATATACTAAACATTATGTCCCGTAACTGTCCAAAAACAGGGGGGCTACAGGTATGTACTTGGTGCCCTGTAATTGCAGGTACTCGCGGCGAGCCGGCGGATGGCGCGTCGCGGGGATGGCGCCTCCGTTTCAATCGAGTTTCGACGGCTGTTCGATGCCGCCGTCGACGGCCCATATCATCTCCCCTCGGCAAGCACGTCATCGACCTTGCAGCCGATTCTTGGGTAATTTTGGCCCTTTTTTCTTTTCGCTTGTCGTCCATGTCGGGGTGCAGTACGGAGTACTCTGAAGGTGCACGGAGTACAGTAGCAAGTCCGTCCGTACATGCACCAAGTATTAATTACATGCACCGAGTAAGTATAGGTATTAATAGTTGTTCAACTAATACAGCACACGCACCGAGCACATGCACCAAGTGCAGAGCAGAAGCACCGAGTACATGCGCCGAGTACAAGGTAGTAGTAAGCAAGTACACGCACCGAGTACACGCACCGAGTACATGTACACGCACCGAGTACCCATCGTGAGCATGCTGAGAATGCCGTGCTTCGACCGACGTCGAGGCGAGCTGACCAGCAGGTTGCATGACGGAGCGGCTCGCGGATGCGATTAATAACGCATGCGGCTGTCCTTTTCGCGGTAATACGACGGCGCATGTCGTGCGGCCGACCACGACCCAATCCTCGGATTGCCGGGGACCAGACATGTTGTATTATTTCGTTGCGCTGTAGGGAGTATTACGGAATACGTGTATTGTACGTGTACTATACGGCCACTTGCACACCCACTTGCAGTGCATGCAAGTGACGCTCGACGTACGGGGTAGATGAGCATTGGTATTGCCTTGTGCCTAGCCAGGAAATAACACCCAGCCGAAATGACTCTGTAGGAGTACGCCGCCCGTGCTGCGGTAGGTGTAGGGAGTATATTATTACACCATCACTTCCACACGCTGCATCCTAGGCACCCAGGGTCGTGCTACATGCCTGGGCGTGTGCGCCGCATACCTACCTAGGTATACTTGCAACTACACCTACAAGTACGCATAGCTACTAGGTGTACGGAGTATGTCATGTTAGTACCTTGTAACCATGGTACTGTGGTGCAAGTGGTTGTAGGTACTAACCCAAGGACTGGTAGTGGCAGCTGTGCTGTGCGGAGAACATGTAGCAAGTAATACCGAGCAGGACCAAATACAGCGCACGACAGGTGCAGAGCACGACAGGTGCAGAGCACGACAAGTGCAGAGCACGACAAGTGCAGAGCACGACGAGCAACAAGCACAGAGCACGACAAGCACAGAGCACGACAAGCACAGAGCACGCTAAGTACTAACAGAGCACGACAAGTATAGAGCACGGCAACATGAGGCAATTACTGGTATTAATTACAAGTGAACCGTACGCAGACTCCGCCCTCATGAAGATGTGAGATAATTACTAGTATTAATTGCAAGTGAACCGTACGCAGACTCCGGCCTCATAAAGATGTGAGATATTGATTATTACTAGTATTGATTACAAGTGATCCAACCGTACGCAGACTCCGCCCATGCCGGCCCCGCCCCTGCGACCGCCGCCAAGTACAGGTGCCTGCACGGGGGCCTGCCTGCGCACCGGCGTGTCGTGGCATGGCTGAATGGAAGCCGCACAATGGATTGTTCGCGATGCGTGCCAGACGGTGGCTTCGTTCCCGCACGGGCGACGGAGGGTCGAGAACCCGGTGCAGGGCGGGCTGGAATGCCCGTGGCGGCCTCGACGGGGGTCGCAGCCTTCGAGGGTGAGACCGGGACCCCAGTGGATTCTTCATTGCTTCCCAGCCGTCACGGGTCGCGCGCCTGCGAGGGCGAATCCTCACCATGCCCTGCCCTCCCCGACATGCACTCGTCCAACCACCCCCCGGGCCCCTGCTCACGGAGAGCCGGAGGAGGGAAGGGGTTGCGAAGAGCAAGGGAAGGGCAAGGATTGGACCGGCGACGATGGCCGAGGGGAGGGGGTCGAGCGAACGGCCACGGCGGCAGGGAAGCGAAGTTTTTGCTCGCAGCCAGTGAATGTACGTGCTTGGCCGCAAGTACGCGATGCCGCACCAAGGACGGACATTTTCACGTCCATGCACCTGACTCTCGGACGACGCTGCAGGGAGGGGGCGAATCGGGGCCGACGACGACGATCCAAGACAGTGGTGGAGGCGAATGAACTACCATGGAGACTCTGCAAGTAAGTACAGAGTACGGATACGGAGCACAGAGTACGGATACGGAGGACGGAGTACGGATACGGAGTTTTAGATTACTCCCTGTATGCCTTTGATTGTTCATTCCTTCGTTCATTCATTTACTCCGTACTCATCCATCCATTCACTCGGTCTTTGACGCCGGCCGGTATTCCAGTCGATACTACGGCCAGCATGGTCACGTATCGGGTGACGGTGCATCTCGGCGCACTGGTACACACAAAAGCGCTCGTGCCCGACAAAGGCCGGCGGCACGAACATGGCGGGCATGTACATGTACGGGTCTCTGCCTGCAGCCCATGGCATCTTGACATGTACAATGTACATTGGGACCATGACCATCCGCCCCCTAGTAATTACGGAGTTTGGTGCTCCGAAAGTAGTAGGTGTGCTGTAGGTGTGTGTGTTCTAGGTGTGTGTGCGGTAAGTGTGTGTGCCGTAGGTGTGTGTGCCGTAGGTGTGCTGTAGGTGTGCTGCGGGCGTGTGTGCTGTAGGTGTGTGTGCTGTAGGTGTATGTGCTGTAGGTGTGTGTGCTGTAGGTGTGCTGTCGGTGTGCTGAAGGTGTAGTTGTACTCTGTAGGTGTGCTTGTGCTTACTTGTGCCATCTGCATGCAGTGTAGGTGCTGGTACCTCGACGTAGTGCGGTGCGGGCGTGGAGTGGATGTACAGGCACTCCGTACTCCGTACTGCACAGCACTTACTGTACAACAAGTGCATGCTCCATCAAACACCGTGGCGGACGCACCCTCGCCTGCGAGATGATCAAGGGCGAAAGCGGGCCTCCCGTTAATGAGGGCGGTTTCGGAAGCCATGCAGGTCCCGCCCCGCGCCTGATCTGCCGTGCCATTGGCCTTGTTTGACGGGGCCCCGGCCAGCCGGCCTCGCTGGTTGGCCAGAGCCGGGTCGGATCTGCGCGGCCAAGGCAGAGCGCGCCATCGGTGCAACCCCCGATCGGCGCCATCATTGGCAAGCGTCGTCGGGGGTCTTGGTCCCCATTGTTAGTGGAGGGGGGGGGGGGTGGGGGAGGGCATTGACCGACGCAACTTTGGACGGGCCCCTGCGACGACGGTGCCGTGATGCGAATCGCCGTCGACGCCGCCGGCCCTCGACCAAACGGCACTCGGCACGAGGAGAGGCAAGGCGGATGGAAAGGACATTGCCGTGGATGCCGTGGATGGACATGTCTCCAGACAGCAGCAGAAGCGGCACCGTAGGTCCCTCCACCCATGCTGCGCGGAGGACGGGGTGCCGCCCTGCGTACAACTACATGTACAGTACTTGCTTGTACGCTGCTCAGCGCAACGACCCTGCCGCACTTGCACACGGATAAAGGCGCAAGCATTTGTCCGTGAAAAATCACTTGTATGCACGGAGCAGCTGTGCTCGCCCTTTCCCGGGCACCTGGCTACGCTTGGAGGGCGGCCGATGGCAGCATGTCTTGCTAGTTCCATGTACTCGGGTGCACAGTTGAACTAATACAATTACATGTATCCGTACTCTGTACTCTGTACTTGCAGCTACAATGTGCTCTGTACAAATGTAATTACTCCGTATTACTCTGTACACCACATGTACTCCGTACTCCCTACAACGACATGTAATTACTCCGTACTCCCTACAATTGCATGTACTCCGTACTACGTACTCCATGCAACGACTCCTAGCATTGGGCCTGTGGAGCGGGCGATGAACGGCATTAAGACTCTAGCCGCTACAAAATGTCCGACGGACAAACGACAGGCATGGCATGGCAATCCCAGGGACAAAAGACTCTTGCGCCATCTCATGCGGCAGCCCCGTCGGCCGGCACTGTACGCGTACGTCCTGCTCTGCGAGAAAATGCTTGCTCGCGAAAAAGGACGGGACGGCACAGTCATGAGCAAGGTCCCCACGGGGCTCAAACAAAGTCCGTCGGCCCATGTGCTGCCCAGTCGCGCGTGCATCTCGTCGGACACGCACGCCGACGTGGAATACACCTGCATACGCACATCTGCATCCTCCTGCACGCACCATCGGCCCGGCGAATCCGAATGCTCGACGGCACCCGTCCCGACCCAAGTAGGGAGGTGTCTGAGATGGAAACGCGCAACGCAGGCGGCATGGCGAGGGCGAATGCGAGGGGACGACGGGGGGCGACGGTGAGTCGTGGGGACGGCGGGCCCCATGGATGGATGGGGAGGTCGACGCACGCATGCACTCACTATATGCGCCGGCACCTAAAGGCTCGCGTACCGTGTACGAGCGTCGTACGAGGCGTCGCATGACTTGACGCCCGTGGAGCCACGTACCTGCAGGTACCCGATACCTCCTCGCGGCCGCCGCCTGCACCTGCATGCGCCCTGTAACTTGGGGCGGAAACGACATGGTGCCCTTTCATGCCGTCAATGCCGTGCTTGCGCCGGGTGCCCTCCGACGGCTTCCACGCCCGCCAGCATGGAAAGAAAGAAAATTTCTTCTCTCGCCGGCCGCCAGAGCGTGGCCATGGGAGCGCGTGCCCGTCCTGCCAGCATGACGCTCGCCTCGTGTGATGTGGAGGAAATGCATGGTACGTGCATGTACGGAGTATTAAGTGTTTCCATTGATTGACACCTACATGGACACGCGTGTAATACGTTGTGCTGTCCATGGGGGTATGCCAAACTGGTACATGTACTTGCTGTGCGGCACAGCACAGGCGCACCAGGCATGCCGTCATAGCACAAACGTCAGCGGACGTGCTTGGTCGCGAGCTTCGTAGCTGGTACGCGTAGGTCCACTCCGCCGCTCGTCATCGCCAAGTATAGGTACTGGCAGGTGCAGGTGCCGGTAGGTGTCGTGGCCGGCGTTCCTGCTGGCCGGCACGTACCTGTACATGCGCTCCCTGCGGGACCGGCACCTCGACATGTACTTTGTACGCCGCAGGTACAGTGATGCCCGCCGCGAGCATGCACGCGGGCGAACGTGCACGTACCGGCAGGTACGAGTGATTGTTGTAATTACACCTACAGCAAGTACATCTACTCCGTGCATGTACGTCGTTGTACAGGTACTCCCTTGCACGTACAAGTAAGTATGCTGTTGGTGCACTTGCATCGATATTGGTTGGCCTGCCATCTACGAGCCAGTGTGCGCGTCGCCATGGTCCGTGGCTCGTCGCCATCGCCATGCGCTTCCTCCGTACTGCCCGGGCAGCTCGCCTCCGATGCCAGACGCCGCCGAGCAAATACAGCTCCGCACGAGGCTGCTGCCGGCGACAAGCAGCCTACCAGCAAGGTGCCATGGCATCGCCGTGCTGCCATGGTCACTGGAACGATACGTACAGTAATACGCATTGTGCTCTTCCATCCGAGCTAGTACATGTACTTGCGTGCCTGTAATGGATTGTTCCTCGCGACACCGAGGCAGGAGGTGCGCTGCGCTTCGGCGTTGCTGCCGTCCGGTTGGACCACGAGGCCCCCAGGAGGCGTCGGCAGTATCCACCGAGTACGGAGGGAGTACGAGTACGACTGGATTCAGCTTGGCCCTCCTCCGTGCTAGTTCCCTTCTAGTGTCGGTGTACCTCCATCTACGAGCGCGCCCGTACCCCTACGCCGACGAACCGGTTGGCGGACGCCCGTACACATGTACCGCGCCGTACCAGCCACCCTGCGCGAGCCCTGACCGACGCCGGTGCCTCTGTCCCATCCTCGACGGCCAGGTACCTGTACACGGTTCTGCCCACGGCACCGCGCGCTCCCGGAGTACCTGGTACGCGGTATCATCCTTGGCTGAGTGCATGTCGGTGTGCGTCGTCGAGGCGAGCGGCAGGCGCACTTGCTACACTTGGTGACAAGTACGGGGCACCTGTGCATGCATGGCAAGTACTTGGTACTCACTGTACGGTAGTCGTCCTTCCTATAGGCCCATCGTGACGACACGCTGGTTGGTGGGGCAGTGCATCTCTCATTCTTGATCCCCCCCCCCCCTCCTC
Organism: Drechmeria coniospora; assembly: GCF_001625195.1. Taxonomy (NCBI): domain Eukaryota; kingdom Fungi; phylum Ascomycota; class Sordariomycetes; order Hypocreales; family Ophiocordycipitaceae; genus Drechmeria; species Drechmeria coniospora. The sequence continues at coordinate 7,977,157 of NC_054389.1, read as the reverse complement.
TCCCCTCCCCCCAGCAAGGCCAGGGGGGCGTGCGGCCATCAGCTAGCGCCCTGCGTTCCCTCTCGTCCATGCGAGCCTCGCCTCTCTCCCGTCTTCTCGTCCCTTCAACCTCACCTCTCCTCCTTCGTCCCTCGCCCTCTCGAGATGCCCCTTCGAGATGCAGGGTCCACACAGCCCTCGCCGTCTGCCCGCCGTCCAAGCTGGCCCCCCCCGTCGAGGGCTAGGCGTCGGCCGTCGTCTCTGAGATGATCCCCTTCACCTCTTGCCCCCCCCCCTCCACCCCCCCCCCCCTGCGCCAAGCAGGTTATCGACCGCCTCGCCGACGTTGCGACACTTGGTTCCTTTTCACTCCTTCAAAAAACCCTCTTTCCCTGCCCTCTCGCTTCCTCTTTTACTCCTTACGTGTCCTTGACGGCGCCTTACCCTCCTTTTTTTGTCCCGCTACCCGTTTACTTTATATTCGGCTCCTCTCTTTTCAGTCGAGAACAAAAGGTCTTTGGTAGCCTCCTGCATCGCCTGGTCGCCGCTTTCCACTCTCCTCCCTACGATATCCCATCTCCTTCTTACCCTTCGTCCTCTCTGTCCTCTTCTTCTTTTTTCATTCTCCAAGCTTGCCATCTCTCTTTCGGCAAACAGGGTCGTCGACTCGCATTCCTTTGCACTTTGATTCTTCATATCCGGTCGTCCGCAGTTCTGCCCCCAGCTGGTGCTGAAGCAAACCAAGGCGCGCATCTATCTATACCAGTCCGTCCCACCGCGCGACGACTGCCACTCTTTTCTCGGCTGCAAGCAGCTACCAAAGGTGAGTTTCTCCGGGCCCTCGTCTCCTCCTTTTCTCTTCTCGTCTCGCCCTTCTACCGCTCCCCTCGCCTTGCGGCAGTGCAAGTCAGTCCGCCTCGGATGGCGTGGTTGGACGGCGAGCATTGCCGTGGAGTCAGTCGGACGAGCAAGTGGCGAGACTTGACATTCATGCATGCATCCTCCATGGTTGCGCCTCGCGTCCCTCTTCCGTCCACGCCACGATGCTCTCTTGCCAGGCGGGCTGGCTAACATGGCTCGGCAGCTCGTTCTACATCGCAACTTGACGGGTCCAATCTCACCGCACTTGGCCCGATACAACCATGAAGGCCTCTCTCTTGTTGCCCGTCTCCGGCGCCCTGCTCGCCTCGGCTGCTCGACTTCACCCCCGTCATATCGCTTACGTGACGGAGGTGGAAACCAAGACGGTGACGGAATGGTATGGCGTCACATCCACGCCCAAGCCCGAGGCCGAGCCCAAGCAGCTGGCCAACAACAACGTCATCGAAAACACTCCGGCACAGGTCCCGGCACAGGCCCCGGCACAGGCTCCAGCCCAGCAGGCCGCACCGTCCGACAATGACTTGCAAGACGTGACCCAGGATCCTCCCCAGGCGAAGGTGTACCAGCCTGAACCGCAGGTTTCGAGTCCCCAGCAGCCTCAACCGTCGACGTCCAATGCTGGACAGAATTCTGGGTCCATATCCGACTCCCGGTTGCAGGACTTTACCAACTACCAGAATTCCATTCTCGATCATCACAACATTCACCGCCTCAACCACTCGGCACCCCTGCTGTCGTGGGATGACACGTTGGCGCAGTACGCGTCGCAGACGGCCCACACGTGCGTCTGGAAGCATGACCAGTACGCCTTCCCGCGTTGAATGCCAAGCTGCCGCTTTTGAGCCGCATTTGCTAACTCCTCGCAGGACGCTCGGCGGCGGTGGCTACGGTCAGAACCTTGCCTCGTGGGGCAGCACCGAGAACATCGACAACGACGCGACGAAAATCAGGACGGCAGCTTCTGCCGTGACGAATCAGTGGTACAACAAGGAGCTGCCCCTGTACCACTATTACCAAGCCGAAGACCCTACGAACGAACCCGACTTTTTCCAATGGGGTCACTTCACCCAGATGGTCTGGAAGAAGACGACAAAGGTTGGATGCGCCAGCGTCCTATGCCGTGCCGGAACGGTGCTGAGCTACCCTGCGTGGTACACGGTTTGCAACTACGACCCTCAAGGTAAGGAGCTAGTTCGGCCTTTCCTCCCGTCTTTCTGCTCTAACGGATGGCGACAGGCAACATGGCGGGCGAATTCGTCCAAAACGTCAGCCCGGCTCTCGGGAAATCCGCCGTCAGCATATGAGTGGATGCTCGCGTCCACGGCGCGTGAGGCGCCTGGCGTCTTCATCATCACCGGCATACCCCTCTGCCTCGGCAACGCTCGAGGGTCTCGAGGCAGGGAATGTTGGCAGGTGTCGATGCCACCACGCCGCCGGCCCGGAGGTATCGCGTCCATCCAACCCCTTGGGGGGCTTGGAAGCGGCCCAATGTGGATGGGGTTCCGCATCGAGGCAATGAATTTTCACTTCTATCTCATCTTGTAACGTTATGCTACATGGTACTTTACGATCTTTTTTTCCCTCTCACATCATGGGCGCACATGCTGGAGCACCCAACACACACATGCGCGCACCGTCCAAAGTCTGTCGTTTCGTCCCGTCCTCGTCGTCACCTCGTACCCCTGACCGCGTGACCGTCGTGCCGATTGTCAGCTGGCCGCGGCGCCGTTTGCCCTTGTTCCCGCTTGCCTGTCCGCAGCGCCACGGCCGAGACGCTGCGAGCATAGGCGCACCGGCACATGCACGGCGCCCACGCGCCCGTTGTCGGACCAACACGACGCTGCCGCCGCCAAGGGACGCCAAAGGGTGGGGTTCGACGGGCACGTGTAGCGGTCGACGAGGATGCCTTGGCACGAAGCGAGCGAGCGAGGAGCGTTGGCGCCAAGGCGGCGAATGGGAGCGTAGGAATGCTGCGATGGTTGCTGCGCCAGTTTCCTCTGGCCAGCTGCCACTTGGCTCTGGTTAGTACACGTTTCACAATTTTGGGTGTTCTGATGACGTTCCCCCGCCGGCGGCACAGGTCGCAACGATGGTCCGGAACGCTACCGCCACGGCCCCACTGCCTTATTTCCCGGCTTTAATTTTGGCTCGCCCGCCGGCACGTGACGGCGACGTAGGCCGGCCAGTGAAGCAGCCACAAAGTGCCGAGTACAGGTACATGCGGTCGCTCGATGGTGTGGCATCCGTTCCCTCGAGCGCCCGAGGCTGCGTACATGTACATGCCAGTCGGCGTGACCGTGGGTGTGGTGCGAGTGGCGGTACGTAGGCGGCACGTAAGCCAGTCGGACGAGGTGCCGTCTAGCGCGCCCCCAAGTACATGTACCTTGCACTCGTACTTGCTAGCATGCCGATGGCGTGGGGCCCCCGGCCGGCTAATAATAATACAGCTTCGGCCCTCTTTCGGACTCGTGCGGCCGCAAACGGCGATGCCGTGCCTTCGGCGCCGCCGGCTCCACCCCGCCGGCTCCACCCCGCACCGGCGCCGGCCGCACAGAGGAGGCGGATGGGTGGTTGGCGGGGACAAGGCCAACGAACGCATGCGAAACGGCAGGATGACGGCATGGAGCGACAGAGGACAGCGTGGAGCGACAGAGGACAGCATGCGGCGACAGAGGCGGATGGGTGGGTGGCAAAGACAAGGCCAACAAACGTATACGAAACGACAAGATGACGGCATGGGGAGACAAAGGACAGCATGGGAGTTGATGAATCAAGTAATGTATGTATTAGGGGGCGCGTCTTATTATCCAAGGATGCGCCTATTAGTCTAGTGGTATTCGACGTCACATGCCGCCCACGCCGCCATGCAACCAATGCTCCGAAGCGCACCGCTCCTACAAAAAGAGAGCGGCACCGGCGAGGGCCAAGAGGCCAACGGCGGGCGCGGCGTGGCGACCGGCACCGGCGACGATGGGAGGCAGGCCGCCGTTGCTCGCGGGGCACTTGGCCTTGCAGTCCTCGAAGTCGCCGGGGCAGGACGACTTGTTCGTGGCGAGGCACTTGGCCTTGGCGTCCTCGCAGGCCGGCAGGCACCGGTTGGCGGGGGCGCCGGTGCCGACGGGGGTCGGAGGAACGGGGTGGCCGTTGTGGACCGACGACTTGGTCGGGGCCGACGACTTGGTCGGGGCCGACGACTTGGTCGGGGCCGCCGTCGGGGCCGGCGCGCATCCGGCGCACTTGGTGGCGGTGCTGATGCTGGTGGCGGTGTTGATGCTGGTGGCGGTGCTCGTGGCGGGGCTGCCGCTGCTGGACTTGCCGGCGCACGCCTCCCCCTTGCACTCGCCGTCGTGCTCGTGGGCGTGCATCTTCTTGACGGCCTCCTCGGTGCAGGCGACGGGCTCGGCGGAGGCCTTGTCGTAGATGTTGTGGCCGAGGCAGGCGACGAAGGTGTTGGCGCACGTCGACAGGTTCGGGCTGAAGAGCTCGAGGCATTTGGCCTTGTCCGCCGTGCACTTCTCGGCGCACCGGTACTGCTCGGGGGTGGCCTTGGCCGTCGCCGTCGGGACGGCGGTCGAGCTCGGCGTCTTGGAGGCGCAGGCGGTCGGATCGACGACGGGGTCCTGGCTGTACGGGTTGTAGCCGATGCAACCGACAAAGTCGGAGATGCAGGTCGACTTGTTGGACCCGTCCTTGCTCAGGCACTTGTACTTGGCCTCGAGGCAATCCGAGGCGCACTTGTCCCGCCGGACGGTCGGGGTCGCGCCGACAGCAGGCGAGGCTTCGTCGTCGTTGTCGAGCTGAATCACGGGCGCCGCGCGTCTCCCGACGACCGAAGGGCACCCGTTGACTTTCCTGCAGTTCTCGTGCATGAGGCTGCAACGCTTCGTCGTGGAGAAGGGTGTCTCGAGGCAATTCTTCCTTTCCATCTCGCAATGTTTGGCGCAGTCTTCCTGGGCCACGGCGGCGAGGGCCGGCGTGGCGAGGGCGATGGCGGCGGCGGCGAATGCGTACCTCATCTTGAGCGATGATGTTCTCGACGGGCAGAAGCGAGGAGAGGCAAGGAGAAGGACGGATGGGCAAGGGCACGTCGTGTCGGGGCGGGCGGTCGGCGAGTGGTTGGTTCTCCAGGAATCGGCCGTCGAGGGCGGGCAGCTTTATAGATGGGCGGACAGGCGAGCAACTGCCGTACGGGGCACGGCAGGAGCAAGCACGAGTACTGTAGGTAGAGACGTCACATTACGTACAGAAATATATATATATATAGAGCACAAGCGGGTGCGCGGTCCCGGCATGCCGAGTGCATTACTCGTATCGACGAAGAGGTCGGTGTCAAGGAACTCGAGCGGGTTTGTCGTCGGCGGCCCTGCAGGGGGCGACCAGTTACCTTGGTCGAGTAGCCCGATGGAGGGCGAGGTGGCCAAAGAGCCAGCCGATGGGTCGAGCGTGCGAGCGAAGTAAGTAGGGGCGTCATTGTGGACTCGAGCGGAGGCGCAAAGTCATGTCCCAGCCCGTCGGCCGGGGGGCGGCTCCGCTCGGGGGCGGCTCGTACCAAGAATCCTACACATCGACGGCGACGGTCCACGCACACAAGTACTTACTCGTCGCAGCTGCACCTGGACGCACGCGCCCGAGGGCGAGGCCCGAGATGGCCGATGATTGAGAGGAGGGCGAGGTTGATTTCGTCGTCGGAGGGCCGGCCGGCAGGCGACGTCGGGGACGGGTGCTGCCGAGCGGGTGGCTTGCGGCGCCACGTGACGTGGTGGCGTAGGTGTGCGGTGGTTGAGGCGTAGATGTGCGGTGCTGTAGGCAGTACAGTAAGTACTTGCAGTACTTTGTTGCACATGTACTTGTCGGCGTGCGGAGTGGTGTACTTGCAGTGCTTGCATGTGCACTTGTGCACCGAGTGCAGGTACATGCACATGCACAGTTGCTCCGTAGCGGTACTCCGTTCAGGTACATGCGCATTTGCAGTACTGGGTAAGTACTACGTAGTGGGTAAGTACTACGTAGCGGGTAAGTACGGAGTACTACGTACTGAGTAAGTACTACGTAGTGGGCAAGTACTGCGTACTGGGCAAGTACAGTACTTGAGTACTCCTTTCCTGCACTGCATCATACTGTAGACATTTGCTTTGTACTTACAGCACTTGCAAGTACCTGGGCCCAGCCGGCAATCGTGAATGCATGTACGGAGGATTATCGCACTGTACTGTACATGCAGTGGTACTGGCATGTACTTGCCGCACTGTACGGAGTACAGAGTACAACTGTACTCACTTGCTTGCACCGTACGGTACTTGCTTGTACATGTGCCGTGTGTCATGACAGCTCCAAGTACAGGTGCAAGGTCTTGTCATGGTCTGCTTGCACCGTGCCATCGCCACCTGTCGGGGAAGCGAACCAGGCTGGAGAAGCGCAATGGGCGGCTCGGAATGGAAACAAGGGCGACGGGCGTTTCCCTGAACGCATAGCACCCGCAGCTGCAGGTGCCGCACTCGAGTCAGCGCCGATGGGCAGCGTCCGAGGACAGCATTCGACGGACAGCATCTGTCGCGGCACTTGGAAGTAATTACATGCAAAGTAGGTAGTCGGACCTGCACTGCACAGTGCGGTACGATGGGTCCAACTCGAGCTTGTACCTGTATTGCTTGCACGTAACAATAGCTGTACCCGACGATGCACCTGTGGAGGTGCGGCCAATGCCAGTCATGCTCCCCGCCCAGGTACAGATACATGTACTGTACCCGAGGACACGAGCGCACGTAAGTACTACTATTACTGCATCGGCAAGTACAGTAGTTGCACTGTAGAGCACAGTATCCGCACACGGACTCGGAAATTCCCAGGAATAATTCCCGACTCACGGGTACTTGCACCCCAGGCAAGATTTAATACAGCACACCTGCATGGGCATGTACAACTACTTGCATCGCGTGTCCAACCTCGGTACGGTACGCCTGGTTGCATTGGTGGTACGCCTAGTTGCAATGCTCGGCTGGAATACGTCGCCATGATTTCACGCAGCTCGACATGATCCGTCGACGGGCCGAGATGGGCGCTTTTTGGCTTGGCTTTCGCGGTGGATGGGCGCAAATAATATCTTGTATTTCGGTTCATTGCCGCATCCATTTACAGCAGCCGACCGTAGACTTGTGCGAACGAAGCGCTACTGTATCTTGGCGAGGTACTTGCAAGCAAACTAACATGTACATGCGAGTAGGCGCACAACACGTACTTGCACAGCGGGTGCACCGCCGCAAGTACCCTTCCTTGTGCGCATGCGTTTCGCGCTCACTCCAGCAGGCACCTGCACACCCAAGTACTCGATGCATTGCTTGCTTGCGTCGGCACTGTGCATGCGAGAACAAGCAAGAAGCACAAGTCCTCGGCACGGCACGGAGCTATTTTTCGGGGCTGCGAGGAGACAAATCGGCCATTTTCCACGCCCACGCCATTGGCTCGAGATTGCGGCCACCGGCATTCGTCGCCGTGCGGGCAAGCATGCTTGGTGGTGGAGTGCTCCGTACGGCTGCGAGCATGCACTTGTGCTTGTTCATGAGTGTTTTTGCGCCGGCGAGTAAGTGTACTTGGTGGCGAGTAACGATAAGCCGGTGCAAGTACAGGTACATGATGCACTAAACTCCGTCCACCCACAAGGACCCAATCCTTCATGTATCCGTGCCCCACCGACAACGTCGGGTGCTCCGCATGTACTTGTCATTGCATGTACAAGCAGCCGCAAGTACTCCGTAGTTGCACGGCAAAGTGCAATAATTAGTGCAAGTACTGTACAGAGTTCGAGTACAACCAAGTACCTGTGCGTACAGCCAAGTATGGAGAACCGGAGATGTGCCTGCCAGTGCTCCGTAGAGGTTCTCGCGCTGCAGCGACGCAGGCATTCCCGTGCACCATCCGCTGGGCGTGCTCCGTACACGCGCATGCGTAGATTCGTATATAAATAGTCGGGACCCATACGTGACAACGAAAAATGACTGGCAAGGGGCCATTCGCGGAGCAACAATGGCAAAGCAGAGAATGCTCCGTGCAGCTCTCTTGGCCATGCCGAGAGGGAGAGGGGGATGCTCGCCAAGAGCGACTTGCCTCTACTTACAGTACTTGTACTGCACATCTACGAGTACTTGCCGCCGCACTTGCATGTACTTGCATGCGAGAACGAGTGCAAGGACGGAGTACTTGGAGTATGAATGCCGTATTACTTACTGCACGTACCAAAGTCTCCGACTTGTAGGTATGCGTGTATGCTTATACCCGTACTTGGGTAGGCTGACGATTTAATTTTGGTAGCGCCACGGAGTACTTGGAGCATGAATGCCGTACCAAAGTCTCCGATTTGTAGGTATGCGTGTATGCTTATACCCGTACTCTGGTAGGCACTTGCAGTCACTACAGTATAAGTGACGATTTAATTTTGGTTGCGCTACGGAGTACTGCAGAGTAAGTACAGGCACTTTTGTCACCCCCGCCATTCTTGGTGCAAGTTACGGTATTACTGTTACGGGGCGGCGCTGTTGTGACAGGGGCCCCACGTATCTGTGATATTCAACGATCCATGTCTCCTCCACTACGGAGTAATGTACAAATGTCAACCGTGTTCTTATACCCTTGTGCGACCCGGCGCACGTGACTTGGCGGCATCGCACGTGATGGTGCGCCCTTGCTCCCATAGGGGGCCGCCTACATCGCCGCGAGCCGTTGCTTGGGCAGCGCCCAAGTGAATATACGGGGTGTAACCCCTAACACTTACAACTAGTTGTACCTGTACAGAACTGCAGGTGTACTCCGTACAGTAGGTGTGTACTTGCACCAGCACCTGCACGGAGTACTTGGATGTACAGTAAGTATTGCATGCAAGTACTTACAGTAAGTGCATACGACGGGACCGCATCATCATCCACATGGTGCGTCCTTCACATGATGTGGAAAAAACGGGCCGACATCCTGACGAGTACGTGCGGAGCCCCGGCACTCTGTACCGCATCTACGACACATGTACTCCTCGAGGGCGTCATCCGGTACGGGTACAGTGCACCCAAGCACGTGCGCTGTACGGAGAGCATTACGGCCTATGAGCACGGAGGGCATACTGTACTTGGGTGCGTTGTGCATGTACGGAGCGCAAGTAGTGGTGTGCTGTATATGTGCAGAGTACAAGTACAGAGTGCACATACGTATTGACAATAATACTTGGTGGGTGCACATGTACGAAATACAAGTAGTGGAATATGATATTGTACGGAATACAAGTAGAGAATCAATACTGTACGGAATTCAAGTAGAGTGTCAATACTGTACGGAATACAAGCAGCGTGTCAATGCTGTGCGGAATACAAATAGAGTGTCAATACTGTACGGAATACAAGTAGTGTGTCAATACGGAATACAAGTAGCGTCAATACTGCGCGGAATACAGTGCCAATACTGTACGGAATACAAGCAGAGTGTCAATACTGTACGGAATACAAGTTGAGTGCCAATACTGGACGGAATACAAGTAGAGTGCCAATACTGGACGGAATACAAGTAGAGTGCCAATACTGGACGGAATACAAGTAGAGTGCCAATACTGGACGGAATACAAGTAGAGTGCCATACTGGACGGAATACAAGTAGAGTGTCGATACTGGACGGAATACAAGCAGAGCACCAATACTGGTGGGATACAAGTAATTAGAATGCCAATACTGTACTGGGTACGGAATACAAGTAAAGTGTCAATACTGTAGGGAATTCAAGTAGCCTATCAACACTGTAGGGAATTCAAGTAGCCTATCAACACTGTAGGGAATTCAAGTAGCCTATCAACACTGTACGAAATTCAAGTAGAGTATCAATACTGCACTTGTGAATACAAGCAGAGCATCAATACACCGTACTGTACTCCGTACCTGCCGAACGTACTCCGTACCTGCCAAACAAATGCACTGATACCCCCTACAACCTGCCAGTTTCATCGCGCCCTCCCTGCCCCCGCCCGACCTCGAAGCAAGTGCACTCCTGCGCCGGTGGCCATGCAGGCAGGTGCGCCGCAGCCGCAGCCAACGAGGGGCAGGCGCAGGCGCAGGCGCAGGCCCGTGGCGGCGGCGGTCGAGGTCGCGGCAGGAGCGTGGCAGCAGCGTGGCAGCAGCGGTGGCTGTAGTGGCAGGAGCGTGGCAGCAGCGGTGGCTGTAGCGTGGCAGGAGCGTGGCAGCATTGGCAGCAGCGCTTGGTCGCCGCCAACCCACCCTCCGTACCGTGACGGCACTGTATCGGCACTGTAGCCCCTACCACGTCGCGGCCTGCGCGTGGTGAGCATCGGCTAGCACGCGCGACGCCTTCGCTCTGGACCTCCTGTGCGCACTGTACGTCGACGCCGCCGGTCCCCTTTGTTTCGACGGGCCTCTGACGACCAATCACCTCGCCAGACGAGACCCTCGAGGCTCCGAGCATGCTGGCGTCGCTGGCCAAAGGCGTCGACCGGAACGACGAGGTACGTTTCGAGAAGCTCTGCGAAGCCAACCTTGCTGGCGGCCCCGGCCTCGACCATCTGGAGGGGCAACGCTGGTCGAAACAGGCATGAGACGTCGTGCGTCGATCCGCCTGTTTTGCCTTTACGGCTCCTCCGTGCGTCGCATGGCGGCGCCCGTCATGGCTATATCAAGTCGCCTCGGCCATCATCATGGACACGTCCTCGTACGAGCTCCATCGCCCTTTGCGTCCGTTCTCTCGTCGTTGCGGCGAAGCCATTCATTACCGGTACCGGCCATTGCGCAATAATCACACCGCGGCAGCATCATACATAATAGTCTTGTCTTACAGCACCATTGTCATCGCACGGCATCATCATTGTACAGCATCGCAGCATCACAGCATCACAGCATCACAGCATCACAGCATCACAGCATCACAGCATCACAGCATCACAGCATCACAGCATCACAGCATCACGGCATCGCGGCATCACTTTACAGCATCGCCATCCCTCTCCTTCGCCATCACCACCACCATGGTTCGCACTCTCCTGCTGCTCGCCACCGCCTTGGCCGCCGAGGCGACGACGACCATCATGACGGCCTCGGTATTCTTCCCCGAAAAGAGGACGCATCCGGACCCGTGCCTCGGCTCCATCGTCGGCGTCGCGTCGGACGTGACGTCAATCGACATCCGGTGCTATCTCGCGGGCACGAGCGTCACCGAGTTCGGCGTCGAGACGTGGAGCATCGCCCAAGGCCCCTCGACGTGGGCCATGAGCGGCAACGTTGCCACGAGGTTTGCGCGCCCCTGCCCCGCCCCTGCCCGTCGTCGGCTAACGGCTCGTCAGCTCTCCGGACGAGATGAACTGCCGGCTCGACGCCGCCAAGGACGTGGCCCACTGCCAAATGTTCGACCGGCACTCGCGCTTCCTGGAATCCGGAACGGTGACGACGACCGACGTTGACGGCTACAAGACGTCCATGTGGCCCGTCGCCATCACGGGCGGCCTCGAAAAGCTCGGTGCGCCAACGGCGAGCGCGACGAGCGACGGGGCGAGCGCGACGACGAGCAGCAGCGCCAGCCCGACGGCGACGAGCACGACGGCGAGCACGACGGCGAGCACGACGTCGGCGAGCACCATGACGGCGAGCACCATGACGACGAGCACGACGTCGGTGAGCACCGTAAAGACGAGCACGACGTCGGCAAACACGACGGCGACGAGCCCGACGGCCAAGGTGGCCAACGCGGCCGGGTCGCTGGTGACGCCCTTTATGCTGCACGCGGGCCTCGCCGTCATTGTCGGCGGCGCCCTGGTGATCTGAGGCACTGGCGGCAAGCACGCACGGGCACTCGGTCGTGGTGCGGCGCATGCCGCGCAAAGAAGAGGATAAAAAAGGGCAGCACGGAAAAGGCGACGAAAGAAAAACGGATCGGGCACGGGAAGCCGGGTCGAAGCAGGAACCCCATGGCCACGGGCGCCCACGGGCGTCGAGCACCCGGGCATGTCCGCGGCAGCATGTCCACGGGCTGTACGAATAATGCATCAAAATGCCATGTAGTTAAAATAGATGGTCGGCATGGCGCGAATAGATGGTCGGCATGGCGCCGCATTCCACATTCAATCCAAGACAATGGCGACCGGCTCCAACGACGACATGTTCCCGTGTCGCCTCTGCTCCCTCGGCTGCTCGCCCACACCTGCTCGTCAGACCCGGCTTCCGGCGTCCGACGGCCACGGCTGCACAGGCCAGCTCGGCGATGCATGGTCCCTGGGTTGCTTGCTTTTCATTTCGACCTAGAACGGGCAAACGAGGCGGCCACATGCCAACGCACAGCAACGGCGGCCCGGCCATGGGCATGCGGGACGAGCACCCGTACGGTCCGTGGCCGCATCGTCGTCATGGAATACTCGTCGCCGTCGGTGGCGGTCCGGCAAGCGCTGGGGGGACGGGGAAGCCGCCGCCGGCCGACGGACCAACGTACGTTTGCCCCTCGCCACGAAGCACGACGAGCGGCTTGCCGTCGGGACAGACCGGTCCGCGGCCTGCTCGCGGGCGGAAAGGAGGCGACGAGGCGAGGCGGCGAACCGCCAACAGGCGAGCGAGCACCGAAACAGGCCGACGTCGAATGACGGTGGGCTGACCCAAGACGTCCCGCAACAATGGAGGGAGGGAGGGAAAGGGAGGAGTGGGAGGAGAGTGACAGGCACGGACGGGGAGGGATGGGGAGGATGGAGAGGGATGGGGAGGACCGGGAGGGAGGCGGTCGGCCAAGAAGGAAGCAGAATGAGTCGAGTCGACAGGCACGCTCTTGTCCGTCGTAGGTACCGGGAACCTGCCCTGCCCCTACGGCCGCCGTGCCTGGGCAGGTATCGGGTACATGCGTCCGACGGACGGCCTGATTCTCGTGTCCGGTGGCGCCATGTCACGCCTCGAGGGACGAGCTGCGGCTTTGCTTACTCATCACCGCCTGCGATGGCTGCGGATCATGTACATGTACAGCTGGTGTACTCTGTACTTATTGTACGGTGCACTGTACTTGTACCTGTAGGTGTGGCCATCATCCGAGGTGTAGTACCTAGGCGGAGAGGACAGGCATGTACGGCGTACCTACCTGACGGAGCAGACAGGCATGTACCTAAGCAAGGACTCTGTAATTATTACCACCGTGCCCATCGTCGAGAATGCGAGCCTGTAATACTGCATGCTACACCGCACCAGACGTACGGTACATGTACAGTTGGTGTACTCTGTAAGGTGCACCGTACTTGCACCTGTAGGTGTGGTCATCGTCCGAGGCACGTACCTAGACGGAGCAGACAGGCGTGTACCGTACCTAGTATAGGTACTGTAAGCAAGGACTCTGTTATTACCACCGTGCTCATCGTCGAGACTCGCGAGCCTGTAATACTGCATGCTACGGCGCACTAGACGTACTTGTACAGCTGGTGTACTCTGTACCGTGCACTGTACTTGTACCTGTAAGTAGGTGTGCTCTGAGCTGCAAGTCTCGCACGCGTGCCCCGTACTCGACGAGGTCATTTTCCGACGTACGCACTGGGTTAGTACCTAGATGGAGCAGACAGCCAGGTAAGCAAGGACTCGGTAATAAATTATTACCCCGTGCTCATCGTCGAGACTCGTGAGCCTGTAATGCTGTATGCCAAGTGCACCGCACTATACGTACATGTACAGTTGGTGTACCCTGTATCGGGCACTGTACTTTTACCTAGGTGTGCTCTGAGCTGCAAGTCTTGCACGCGTGCGCCGTACGGAGTACTCGTCGAGGCCATCGTCCGAGGTACGTACTTACTAGGTAATTACTAACTAGATGGAGCCGACAGTCAGGTAAGCAAGGACTCTGTAATTACCCCCGTGCTCGTCGTCGAGACTCGCGAGCCTGTAATGCTGTATGCTACACCGCACCAGAAGTACATGTGCAGTTGGTGTACTCTGTATCGGGCACTGTCCTTGTACCTGTAGGTGTGCTCTGAGCTGCAAGTCTTGCACGCGTGCCCCGTACTCGTCGAGGTCAGCTACGCACCTGAACGGAGCAGACAGTCAGGTAAGCAAGGACTCTATAAGTACTAGGTAGGTACCAGATGTTCATCGTCGAGACTCGCGAGCCCGTAATACTGTACTAGGTATGCTACACCGCACTAGACGTACTCTGTACAGAGCGATGACGGGACAAGTACGGAGCGCAGCGCAGCACAGACGGTCAACAGCGCAGCACAGACAGTGTGACAGAGCGGTACAGACAGCACAACAGGCAGGCAATACAACGGTGCGGTGCAGGCAGTACAACGGTGCAGTACAGAGAGTATAACGGTGCAGTACAGACACAACAACGGTGCAGTACAACGATACGGTACAGACAGTACAACGGTGCGGTACAGACGGTACAACCGTGCTGCGGGTACTCCGTAGATAGTACAACGATACGGTATAGACAGTACAACGGTGCGGTAGAGACAGTACATCGGCGCGGTGCAGACAGTGCAACAGGCAGGCAGTGCAACGGTGCAGTACAGACAGTATAACAGTGCAGTACAGACAGAACAACGGTGCAGTACAGACAGAACAACGGTGCAGTACAGACAGAACAACAGTGCAGTACAGACAGAACAACGGTGCAGTACAACGATACGGTCCAGACAGTACAACGGTGCGGTACAGACTGTACAACGGTGCTGCGGGCAGACAGTACAACGGTGCGGTACAGACAATACAATGGTGCGTACAGACTGTACGACAGTGCAATGTACCCAAGACGGCACAACAGTCCAGTGCATGTACAGGCAGCACTGCGCGGGATTACCCGGCATCTGTCCCAATGCCACCAGTACCCTGTACCTGCGCAGAACCTCGACGCCCGCGCGGGCTCCGAACAATCCCGTCGGGCCCCGCGCGGGCGACGGTTGGTCAGCCAGCGAGCCTGCTCGCCGCGCTACTGCTCGTCATTTCGCCGCTGGCCGAATGGCGACGCCGATTAGAAATCAGCCGCCTCTCCCGCGCCGCCTCTGTCGACGAGCGGACTTTCCCCCCACCTCCCGATCCCGCCCATGCCATGCCCGCAGCCCATCTCCGGCCGTGCTCGTTTCCTCGTCTGCACCTTGGCCCTACCTCGCTCTCTCGCGATACCTTGTCTCGCCGAAGCGTCGTCGGAACTGCCTCATTCTTAAGAAGAAACGCAAAACCCGTGACGAGCGGCGCTGCGTCGTCGGCGGTGCGGGTGTGAGTACGACGTGCACCGAGTACGTGTGCCGAGTGCGTGCACGTACCGAGTACCTGGCGAGTACTTGTGCTCGTGCTGGTGGGTGAGCCCCAGCGGCTCGTGGTGGTGCGAGCGCCTGCGCTTCTTCCGACGGCAGGTACCGTGACTTGCTCGCCGCCCATCGTCGCCGCGGGGCGCGGGTAGCTGTACTTGGCCGGCGGAATTTCCTCCCCCGCTAGCGCCGTCGCCTCCTCCGACAAGCCCCGTACGAGATCTCTCGGCCTTGGCCGGCTTTTGCCATCCACCCGGTGCCGAGCCCGAAGCTGAAGTGCGTCGATTGGCAAAGTCCGTCCCTGCCTAATGACTTGTTTGACCGACGAGCGGCCTGCATTACTTACTCGTGCTACCCTACCTGCGCCAGCTAGCCGCTGCTTCGCCGACCGACCTGCGCCCGACGTGACCAACGAGGCCGAATTACGAAGCTACCTGCTCTCGTACCTTTGACGGCTCCAGCCAACCAGACAGCCGCCGGCCAACCTGCCTTGCCGCCCGCCCGCCTGCTTGCCAACCTGCTTACCTACCCACGACGCGGCTTGGCAACGACCCTCGGCGAGCCGTGGAGAGAACGGCACCGATAAAGGCGAGCCTCCTCCATCCATCCCTCTCGTCGGCGAACCCATCCATTTCATCGAGCGATCCGCATCCATCGACGCATCCATCGACGCATCCATCGACGCATCCATCGACGCATCCATCAACGCATCCATCGACGCATCCATCGACGCATCCATCGACACATCCATCGACACATCCATCGACATATCCATCGACACATCCATCGACACATCCATCGACATATCCATCGAGACATCCATCAACACATCCATCGACGCATCCATCGACGCATCCATCACATCCGTCACATCCATTGACATATCCATCGACGCATCCATCACATCCGTCACATCCGTCACATCCATCGCATCCATCGCCTGCCCCCCCCCCCAGCCCGCACGACGGGAGCGAGCGTTTTCCTTGTCCCTCGCCTCCCGCAGCATGGCCGCCGACGAGACGGAGACGCTGCTGTGCCCCGCCGTGACGTCCCCGACCAACCTCTCGGCCCTCACGACGGCGACGACGACAACGACGACGACGACGACGGCGGCGACGACGGCCGCGGCATCCTACGCCGACCGCAAACGCAGCCTCGACGCCGCCTCGGCCGACTGGGACACCGACCTGACCTCGGCCTTTCCCTTCTCCGGCCCGAGGTCCAAGGCTCGCTGCTCCGCCGGCGGCGCCTGTGCCTCGTCGGCCTCGCACGCCTCGCCGCCTCCGCCGCCGCACGCTCGCCGAGATGACGTCTCCGACGCCGCGAGGAATCCGCCGCCGCCCGAGCCCGACGCCCGACGACACCCGTCAGCCGACCCGTCCTCGCCCGCCTGCGTAGGCGTCGAAGAGGCCTGCAAGCGCGCCCTGCTCCACTTCCCGACGCCCTCCATCTCCTTTCCCGTGCCGACCCTCGAGTTCGACTTTCGCATCGCCGTCGCCCTCAACCCGGAGCCCGTGCGCGTCGAGAACCGAGTGAAAAAGGAAATCTCCACAATCTCCACCGGCTCCTGGTCCGGATCCTTTGGCAACGGCCGCGTCATTGTACGTGCGAATCCGCCCTTCCCTCTCGTCCCCCCGCTGCGCGACTGACACGGCGCCGACGCCTCCAGGCCGGCGGATACGACCTGGGCCAGGCCCGCGGCTTCCGACCCATCCGCATCGTCGAGGGCGCCTTTGTCCTGCAGACGACCGACGAGCCGCCCGCCATGTGCGTGCTGCCCGCTTGCCCCGCCTCGCCGACGTGTGATGCTGACGGAACAGACTTGAGATGCGCACCCGCGGCTCCCTCTCCGGCCCTTGCGACCTCCTCGACTCGCTGCTCGGCCTGCGCCAGCCGCAGGACGTCGACCCGCGCCGGTACGCCTTCCGAATGTTCGCCACCGTCAAGACGCCCGACAAGCGCTACGGCGACATTGTCAACTGCGGCCTCTGGGTCGCCAGCGGCGTCTGGCGCGCCGAGCAATTGATCATCGAGTGAGTCGTCGTCGTCGTCGTCGTCTCGCCCTTGCCGAGGGGACCCCAGCTGACCGTGGCCGATGAATGCAGTGCCTTTCGCGTTACTTGATGACGTAATACCCAAACGACGATGCCAGCCTTCTCCGTCGTTGCCTCGCCATGTGCCCGGGGCCAAACAAATTTCTCCCCTTTTCTTCATGTGCGACGGCCGGGCTTGCTTTGCTGCTGTATCGACATGTTTGGTGTTTGGACGTCTGGGCCATGATTTAGCAAAGTGCTGCTCTGGGGGACCTGTTGCCAAAAAGTGGCCGCGCGAGCTTTCTTGCTCCCTCGCTCGTCCATACCCTTCCCAAAAATGAATACCACCCGTGAGCCTGCTCTCGGCCTCGGGCCGCCCCGTGCCGCCACCCATCGTCTCGTCGGGCCGGCTCTGCGCAAGGCTCGCCGAGCAATCGTCGTCCTGCATCTGCCGTCCCTCACCCATCTTGGTGCGAGGAAGAGGGGACAATGTTTGGTGTGCTTTCCCGTGTCTCACTTGAGACGCAACACGACCTCGAGACAGCTCAACATCCGTAGACGGCTCTCGTCCTCGCCCTCGACCGTCACCACATCATCCACGGTGCCCACGGTTCGCGTCGTCATCTTCACCACGCAATCGCCCCTCTGCTGGAACCAGCTCGCAATGGCCAGAGTCTTCTCCACCGCGCGACCCGTGCCCAACAGCGTGACTTGCGTGCCGTCCAAGGGAATTCCGGCATCGCAGTCGCGCTTGAGAGATTCGACGCGAGCCTGCAGGGAAGCGTACCTCGGCGCCGCCCGGGTGGCGTTGCGGTGGAACTTGAGGAGCTGCTTCTGCACCCGCTTCACCGCCGACATAAAGGGCATCGAGGACGATACGTAGATGACGGCTGTCTTGACCGAGGCCGTCACCTGCCGCCGCGTGAGTGGACGTTTTTGCATCGTCGCACCTGGGAACGAGTTCAGCACGAGACGGGACGGCCAACGAGCAGCACCTTTCGGGACGTACCCTTGGGTAGGGGAGAGAGCTTTTTGATCTCGCCCTTTGCCGGCGCCGTCGATGAAGCCGGCGCCGTGCCATCCTCTGGCGAAGCCATCATGATTGCGTGCCCCCAATGTTCTAATCGGCCCAGCTCTCTCCGGTTGCCGCGGAGCCTTCGACGATGATGCTGGCCAGAACGCCCAGCCGCGGTGGGCGTGACTTCTGGGTGGAATGTAGAACCGTCCTGTAGGAAGCTGTATAAAGAAATGCCTATGCAGCTTCCGTTGTCCAAAGTCGATGGGTATGCTTGCGCACAAGTCGTGGTGAGTGCGCGTGCGTGGGATGGGATGAGTGCAAGTTTGCATCGGCCGTGAATTCTTCACCATTTCGTTGCCTCGCGCGGCGGCAGGCACCATCAGCGCGCCCCGTAGGCGCCCCATAGCCGCCCCACCACACCCCTAGCCGCCTCGAAACGACACGAGCGGCTACTCGAGCCGACGTCACAACTTGGCCATCTTTTTCCAACACCCTTCACTTGTGCTGCATGGAAGCTCTTCTCGTCGTCCCTCCCATGCTGCCCGTTGCCGTCCGATTGGAACCCCGCCTCCCTCCGACATGTCCGTCGACATCTGGCCGCCCATCTCTGCCGAAGAACTCAAGGTCAAGGAGGCCGAATCGTTGGTTCGTCCCCCCCCATTCTCGTGCCTCGGATGGCGGCAGTTGACCGAGGGCGAATGCTCACCAGAAACGGGAGCTCGCCTGGATCACGGCCGAGACCATCGACGTCTGCCATGAACTCAAGCACGGCCTCGAAGACTGCTACGCCCTCCTCGCGCCCATAGACCCCGGCAGCACCCTCGTGATGAGCACTCACCGCAACGAGAGAGTCAAGGGCACCCTCACCCGCGTCGGCACCCGCATCGTCAAAGGCGTCCGTTGCCCCGTTCCTCTCCTCCGCGCCGTCCACGGCACATGCTGACGGGCCATGCTCCCCTCCGGCAGACGCTCAACCTCCAATTCCGCACCCTTCCCTCCCAAGTCATCAGCATCGCCCCCGAGGCGCCCATCCACATCCACGCCCTCGACGAGCTGCACACCCACCTCACCCAGTCTCTGGACCTCCTCGCCCTCACCATCGCCCGGCCGGCCTCCTTCGACAACGACGCCCTCGCCCTCGCCTCGACGCTCGCCCTTCTCGCCGACTCGCTCGCCGAGGCGGCCGCGCTGCTCAAGGGACCGCCGCTCGCCTACCCCGACAACTCGTGGCTCGCGAGCTCCTGTCCGGCCCATCACTTCGTGCCGCCCCTGCCGTCGAGCGTCAGCTTTCACGTCACCCTGCAGGAGAGCAACGTCGTGCTGTACCTGCGCGCCCTCGAGCCCACCGACGCGCCCCAGCATTTCGGCACCAAGCTCGGCCTCGCCATCGGCACCGTCCGACGGCTCGAGCATGACGAGATGGACCTCATCTTCCCCTACAGGCCCCGCGGCGATGGCAGCGCCGAGTCGAGGATGGGCAGTGCGAGACACTCGCCCCAGCCTCCAGCCTTGGGTGACGTCGAGCAAGTCTTTGTGCGCGAAAAGATACGCATCGAGAGCGCCGACCCGAGCCTCATATCGGTCTACTCGAAGCTCGGATTCTTGAGCCACATGCTGGACCAGGCACGGAGGAACCTTGCTGCCGTCATGGGCGTCGAGCTGGAAGACTAGCAAAATGCCGCAGACGGCATGTGATAGATACCCCGAGGACGGAGACGACGCGACGAGGCCAGGCGCCAAAGTGCCGGCAAGTAAGGAGCGCGTGCCATGTACAGTAAGAAGCGTATCGGAAGCCTGCTTTTTTTTGTCTTCGTTTTTTTCTTTCCTTTTTTGACAACAGGAAGAGGGATACTATGTAGACCATGACTTTTGTGCATGCAACTTCGACCTCGGTCAAGTCTCTGTCGTGCGAGCTAGGCATGTCGCGCTTCGCCTCCGGGCTCGAGGGGAGAAACGCAACGAGCATCCGTCGTCCACCTCTCGACTTTGGCGGCGGGTCCGACGGAAACGAAGCGCGAGGCTTAGGCCACGGGCGACCAGGGCATGGGGATCAGGATTCTCGACTTCATGCTCTGGATAAGAGGCACCGTCTTGTGAACCGTGTCGCTCCAGCCCTCGACCGACCAGCTCTTCTCGCGGCGCTCTCGCCTCTCCTCGAGGTTGGCAAACTGCCAGAGGTGGTGGACCGTGTTCAGGTCTCCTATCTGCACGAACCAGGCGCCGACACCCTCCATGACCTCCCGGCGGGCCTTGAGACCCCTACGCCAGTGCGTCTCCCACTCCAGGAGGTTGCCCGGGTGCAGCGTGTATGATCGCAGCTCGAAGACGCCGCCGAGCTGGCGCGGCGGCGTCGTGGGCCAGAAGGAGAACTCCTGCATGAGGGAGATGTTCTTGGACTTGATCATCGTCTTCAGCTTGGCGTCCATCTCGGCGTAGCCGGGTTGGTGCGTGATGGAGTACCGAGACTCGTGGTAGCCGGCGTATTTTTGATATTCCCAGATGTGAACTGGCGCTCGTCAGCATGAGGCGTGCCCGGGGCAACAGGGGAGGGGGGACGGCCGATGCCTACCAAACGTGTCGCAGTCGCCAATCTCGGTGCGCCAGCTGCCGACCAGATGCACCTTGTTCTCCGTCGCGTTGGCCACCCGAGGGTACCACTTGCCGACGAGCTCGACGTACTCGTCCACCTTGTCGGGCTTGACCTCGTGGAAGACGATCGAGTGCACGTACTTTCCTCGGGCCAGGACCTGGCTGAAGCTCGCCTGGATCTGCGCGTCCATCTCGCGACCCTCCTTGGTACCGTAGATGAGGTTGGTGAGGGCGCCCTGCTTTCGCTCCGTCTCGTTCTGCTTCGCCTCGGCCGTCGCTCCTGCATCGATCTTGGGTGAGCCTCGACCCGACTTCTCGGACGAAGTAGCGGAGGATCGTTGGGCGGCCAACGCACGTGCTCCTCTCTCCCTCTGCGCCTCCGCCTGCTGCTCTCGAAAGGCCTTTTGCTTGCCGGCAAAGGACTGGACCGCCGACGGCGAAGGGTTGATGTCCCCCATCGAGGGGGTTTTGGACTGTCGAAGTGCCGTCGCGCTCAGAGCTCGAGCACCGACAGCGGCACCGGCACCGACGCCGGCACGCGACACGACGGCCGCGGCGCGGCGGGGGAGCGTTCGGCACAGCATGGCGAGGGCGTCGTCGTCGTCGTCGTCGTCGTCGTCGTCGTGGCGAGGTTGCCCTTGAAGAAGCAGGACTGACCACGGGTGCTCGTGAAATGCGCAGACGAGAATAGGTATCGAGGCAGGTACCGAGGCAGGCAGCGAGGCAGGCAGAGAGGCAGGCAGAGAGGCAGGCAGCGACGCGGCAGACGCGGAGAGGCAGCTGGTTGGTTAGGTGCCTTGGGAGGGCACGGCAGACGAATGCAGGTAGGGACGATGCAACCCAATCTCTCACCCCGCACGCTTCGGCGAGGGGTCACGGTCAGCAGGATATGCAATGCTGAGGTCAGAGAGTGACGTGGTGGGAGGGAGGATGCGTGCTTGTCACAGGTCGACGGCGATTCTGGGCTGTGTTGCTCGATGGATGAGGGTGCGTTGCTGGTGTGAGGAGAAGAGAGAGGAGCGTCGTGGAAGCTGAGGAGCTAGGAAGGTAGCTTGACAGCACTGCTAAGCTATTGCTACCGTTCAGGCAGGCACACGGCACTGTACCTGGTCACTAATAGATCCAGCAGTAGGTGTACCTGCGCAGGTACCCACGCAAGGTACAATCGCATGTACTGCCTGGTACGCTACTAACATGCGGAGTGTACTTTACAGTATACCGAGGTACAGCACGGATACAGGGACCCGACAAAAGTAACGATTCAGTTATGGTGGCGCCACTCGACCGAATTGAATCGATGTTTTTGTCGCCCCACTGTCCGGCTCACCAATTGGGTCGTAGCCCAGCCTCGCGAAGTGACTCTTTTTCATTGGAGAGCCACGGATAATAATTATTTATAATCGGCTGTCCTGTCGGAGCCGCCTGCTCATATGCCGCATCACCAATAGCTTGGCTTGCATTACATACATGTACTTGTACACACCTACTTACATGTACACCAGCAATGCACTCGCGTATGTGTATGTGTGTATGTGTGTATATGTATGTGTGTATGTGTACGTGTGTATGTGTTAATGTGTGTATGTGGTATGTGTGCAATAATTATGGCGAAGGCGGCCACAGTTCCATGCTACCGCACTCACATTTCTATACGTCACATGCATTCCCACCAAGCGGCAGGTCGCAACATGACACATCTTGGCAACCATCTTGTCGTGACCATGCTGCGATGACAGATGAGCACCAGCGAAAAGGACAGTGCCAAGTACATGTGCACATGTCCCCCAAATGAAAAGATAAAGAAAAAGGATAGAAATGCAGCACGGGAGCATGCATCGCGTGGCACTGTAGCAAGCTCCGCCGGATGGCATGCAAACTGTAGTGTGCCGCACCATGTGTTGGGAAAACTCAACACATCTCGATCCCGACCACATGCACAAGCACCTCTAACATCGGTTGCCATCATTGGCCTCGGGGTACGCGGGGCCAGCTTCTCGCTCTGCCTCCTTGCGCTGAACAAACGCGCCGTTGGCCGTGGTTCCTCCCCATGTAGGCAAGAGTGCTCAAGCGACACCCTGCCATCGGGGCGGTGTTGTGTCACGGCAATTGCCATGGCGTGGCGAGCGATCCGAAAGGCACAGCAGCGAGTGGCTTGGTTGGAATCTGTTGGCGAAGCCGCGAGGAGATGCAGATGGTGGGAAAAAGGCGGTTCGGAAACAGTGAGGAGCAGCATTGCCATGCAACAACGTCGGGGCGGCGGGCATGATCATGCTGGGCCGCCTAGGTTGTGCAGGAGTTTCAACCGGTTCCTGCACGAATGCAACGAGCCCCGCCGCTCTGGGCACCCATGGTAGAATGCAGCAGGACGGCACCAATGGCCCGAGTGAATTCTCTGCGGATGCTCCGAGCTCGAGCCGCATCATCACACACCATATGGGAGGATGGCTGCCATTGTTGGCGTTTCAAAAAATGCAGTCTGCTTTGTCGCCATGCCTCGACGAAGCCGGCGTTGCCTGTTGCAGGATACCCGCTGGGGATGAGGACTAGGCTCGAACACCAGCGGCGAACAGGCCGTTCCAAGGGTTCCTCGCAACGTCTGTGTGGGTGTCATCGAATGACAACATCGGAACGGCTCCGTCCGTGGCCGCGTCTCGGCGTCTCGTGCGTCGGCATCCGTGTCGGAGAGGATTCCATCGTCGGGGACTGGGTTCCTAGGCCGGACACGTCGTGGCTGGCGTCAGGGAAGCCCAGAGCAGCCTGTGGGGGTTTTGCCGCTGTTTGACACGGCCGGCAGACCCTTCGGAAGCTCGGTTCGGACCCGTAACAGCTGTTGAGACGTGCCGGCGGCGGAAGGGGAGGAGTCGAGTCTCGTGGCAACGTTTGGTGGGGGTGACGATGGATGGAGGGGATGCATGTTCGCCTGTTCGCCTGCGGGCAAGCGTCTGCTCCGAATGGTGGGTGCATCTGCCATGGCGAGTGTCTGTGGCGCTAAACGTTCCAAGACCCTGCCATGGATCGTGGGTGTGGCCCGCCAGATGGTGGGCGGCGGGCCAAGAATCCGCCATGAAACGTGCAGCCTTTGCAGACGTCGCAGGGGTCATTGCTGATGCCGATACTACCTAGGAGGCTCCGTGCGTGTGCTCTGCACCTATTAGTTGTATACTGTACTGTATGTACGGAGTACAACTGCTGCAAAAGAGTCTGTCCAGTGTACTCCGTACTCTGTACTCTGTACTTGAACTTGGCATTCCTTTAACCCAATATCATCCACGTATTCCTCGCACACAGTGTGCACCAACGAATACCAGGTTCGTCAATATACCGTGATGCCTTCCGATTCGCCAAACCAGAGGGGACATGGAACATGACCACGGCAGTGCACCGCAAGGACACAGCTGGACAGCATCTTCGGCTCGTCGGCGGCGCCTCGTGCCTTGGCAGAAATGCCTGTGTCTGCTTCGGCACGGCAGGGCAGGGCATGCGTGATCATCGCCTGCCTACACATAACGCAGGCCGACATGTAGCCATGGCGAGAAAGAGAGGGCACCTCGCATCAACCAGAATGACGATTGCAGAGGTCCCTCGTCGACGAGGAGCTAGTTGGCACTGTACTTGCAAGTACGTGCCGGTGGCGGGGGGGGGGGGGAGGGGGAATACGTCGGATCGCCGGCTGCCAAGGGGTGGATGGGAAAGAGGTGGAAGCTTGTTTGCCTACCATCAACACCTCCGCCGTCGATGGTGTGGTCGGGTGCTGCGATCGGCGGCGGCTAGTCTACTAGGTAGTGAACGTGATGCCTCCTCGTACCTTTGACACTACGAGGTACGTAACTGTCATTGGTACGCAACTGTCATTGGTACGCAGCTGCCATTGCTGCGTCGAGTGGCGAGGCAAAGGTACAAAGTACAGCTAGTTGCGAGGTGGTGTGAGGGTCGGGGCATGTAGAGGTGACGGCATTCCTCGGCGAGGCAAGAGCAAGTGCGATGAACTGACGGGTCACTGATGAGTTGATGACAGGCCAGCACGGAGCAAGAGTGGGTGTACAGTGGGTACGGTGGTCCTCCGCAAGTTCTCCGTACTTACGTGTACCGGCACTCCGTGCAAGTACCTGTACACCCATAGGTAGGTGTGCAACTGGTTGCAAGTTCTGTAGTGGTACTTGAAGAACGTAAGTACTGTACCGCAGGTCATGGTACACACCACGATCGGCAGGTTCCTCCCTCGACGGCCTCCGTACGGCACGGCCTTGCGCAGGCACGGTAAATATCAGGACTATTGTATCGGCCGCCCTCCATTCCTGCCAAGCATCACCTCGCAACGCTCGTGGCGCCCTCTTTAGAGTTTCCTCCCCAGCCCTCGGGAACAATGGTCGCTGGGCAGGCAGACGCTCATCGCCGGCCTCCAACCCGCTCGAGGCTCGTCCTCGCCTTGCTGCTCGCCAATGCTTCCTGCCGTCCTCGGCGTCCAGCCGCGTCATGCAACGGAACCTCATCGCACGTGGGCAGGGGCCACCGGGCACAGCCATGACGAAATCGATCGGAATAATGCCGCAAGGACCGTCGGGGCAAGTACGTCTGTCCGTCTACCCATGGTCGCTGCACAGTACCGTCGCATGTACTCTGTACCTCCCGAACGTATCTGGCCATTGCCGTCTGAATCGAGATCTGCAAGGCGAGTGTGCCACTCGTGAATACAGTACAAGCAAGGGTACCTTGGTGTACCGTACATGTGCAGTAGTTACTGCAAGTACTTACTCACCAACTTACTGTACTTGTACTCCGTACTTGCATGTACAAGTCTCCGCACTCCCTACGGAATTCCTAGCAAAGGATTGGCCACGAATCGGCGCCCCTTCGCTACCAAACCATGACCGCCTGCCCACACCTGCCACAAGGAACGAGGCGAGCCCAGGCTGCGGCCACAATCGCCCTGCAGCCACGCCGCGCCACGCCAAACACAGACGCCAGCGCCACCGGCCACGGCCACGCCAACCCAAACAGCGCCTGCCTGCTGAGGCGCACTAAAGAATTGAGTGGGAGGTGCCGCCGACCCGGCGGTTTCACCCCCAACGCGCCAGGCCCCTACCCCCTCTGCGTCTCTCCCTCTCTGGATGGGCCACCCTCCAGGCCACCTTGCCACCCTGATAGGTACGGAGCCTCGCGGGCGAGCAGATCCGGCCCCGCCCTGCCTAGGTGCCCATGCGGGTGCGCTGCAAGTAAGTTTGCCCACTGTACTCCGTACGTACGGAGCACATCTGGTAATAGTGCCATGCTTCGGTGCCCAACGGCGCCATCCACCAAGGGCACCGACCGTACCGTACGCCTACGAGGATCCGTCCTTGTAGTCATGGCTGGTGAGAATGCTCGCACTGCGGGTACGGTACGTACTTGTGCACGCATTGTTCGCCTAAGTACATACTTTCGGAGACGTGGGGTGGTGCTCCGTAATGTGCGAGCAGTACGGAGTACGGAGTACTTCTACCAGGAATAATAGTGCTGTACTTGGATCCTTGGTACTGTGTACCCGCAGTGGTCATGTACTTGCACCTACAGCACACCTACATGTACTTGCAGTGCGTGCGTGTACTACAGTACATGCAAGTATACTGTACAACTAGGCGTAGTTAGGTGTCCTGTAGTGGTACTGTACTAGGTGCACTGTAGTTGTACTGTACCAGGTGCACTGTAGTTGTAATGCTGTGTGTGCACATACTTGTGCATGTTTCCATGCCGCGCCATGTGCTCCGTTGAGCCAAGGCTGTACATGTACTTGCCGACGGGGTGGCCGGTACCTGCTAGCACCTGCAGGAGAAACGGCTCGAGCACGTAGTCCCGGACACGGCTGCATGTACATGTACTTGCACCTGCGTGCTTGTACACCTACTGCCGTATTCGTTAGCATCTACGTGTACAGAGTACGACGACGAATGTACGTATGCAAGTACAACTATGTAGGCAATCCCGTGTCGCGGATGACCCGAGAATCCACTCTCTCTCCCCCCTCCCCTTTAACGCAACTCGAACAACTTGACCCTCCTTCCCCGGATCGAATCCAAAACGCTCGAGTTCATTTTCTTCCACCTCGCGCCCTTCACTCGCTCGAAACGAAACACCGTCGTCCATCTCGTTTCTGTATCCTGCCTGCATCACCAGCGGCCTTGCCGAAATCCTGTCGCAGCCCATCACTCTTTAGCCACCCATCCCCGACGTCCCCCGTCGTCGGTCCACCTGCCCGGGGCTCCATCACTCACCCCGTCTGGATCCTAGACGCCGTCCTGCGCGACCCGACGAACCGTCCTCGATCCTGTCCTGTCGCTGTCCTGTCCCAGCCGCTCGGAGCCGGCTTGGAAAACGCACTCCCGCCTACGAACAAACGACCTCGTTCGCCTCGACGCTCGCCGCAACCTGCTCGCCGACCTTCGATCCGCCGACGCCGCTCCGGCAACAAGCTCCGGTGCTGATCGGCCGCTCCACGCCTCCCTGACAGATTGATCATAGAGCCTCGGGTCGACTACCACACAGACTTCCTTATGCCCTCCTACGGCTCCTTTCAATCCTCGTCGCCGAAAAAAATGGAGCATTCGCAGTCGTACGGCCGCAAGGGCGTCCAGATGAGCAACATCCTCGGCGATCCCTTTGCCCTCGCCACGACGTCCATCGGCATGGTACGTGGTCCCGCGTCGCCTTGCCCTCCTCGTCCTTTCCACCCCGGCTGACCGTTCGCAAGCTCGCCTGGAGCATCACCTTCATCGCCTGCATCGTCGGCCAGCTGCAAGCGACCAACGACAACCAGTTTCCCACCTTTGCCTGGTGGGCCGTCGTCTACAGCCTCTTCCTGATAGTCGGCGTCTTCGTCGTCGTCGCCAGCGATTCCGTCCACACCTATCACGTCGCCATCACGGGCTACCTCGCCGGCGGCATGGTCCTCGTCACCTCGTCGGTCAACTCGCTCGTCTACTCCAAGGACGGAGCGCGCGGTGCCGCCGCCGCCGGCTTCATCCTCCTCTCCATGGTGGTGGTGCGTTCGAGCCCGACGGACCTCCCTCGCCGAGCGCCCCCTTGCTGACGGCACCGCCAGATTGTTTGGATCTTCTACTTTGGCTCCACGCCCTCCTCGACCCCCCGCGCATTCCTCGACTCCTTCTCCCTGACCAAAGACGCGGGCAACCCGCACTCGCAAGCCTTGAACGGCTACGGCGGCGCCGGCCGCCCCGAGACGTCGACGTCGGTCCAGCCGCCGCAGATGTACACGTCGGCCCAGCTCAGCGCCTTCGAGAACCCGTCGCCTATGATCTCCTCGTCGCATGGCGGCACCGGCGTGCGCGCCTCGAACCTCCCGACGCTCGTCAACAGCCCCATACCCCAGTCGCAACCCGGCAAGACCAACGACGCCGAGGTCGTGCCGCCGACCGAGTACCCCTACCGGGCCAAGGCCATCTACAGCTACGAGGCCAACCCCGAAGACGCCAACGAAATTTCCTTTGCCAAGCACGAGATCCTCGAAGTGTCCGACGTCAGCGGCAGATGGTGGCAGGCACGGAAAGAGACGGGCGAGACGGGTATCGCGCCCAGCAACTACCTCATCCTGCTATGAGACACGTCATGAAATGTACATCTTCGGAACCGAAAGAATGCGTCACGCCTTTGCCGTGCGTCGGGACGGCCCCCGCCGGCCGCCACCCTCGACGCGGCATCGTTATATTGTTCGCCTTTAATGTCTTAGAGTCACGACTCCGGGAATATACTGTCTTGGGCATCAGGGTCATGTATGGGTTGGAGTACCATGGAATGAATCCCACCACCGGCCAACGAAGTCGGATGCGTCTCGTTTTGTTTTCCCGCCACCTTCCGCGGGCCTTTTGTTGACATCATCTACCATGCCTGACTTTTTCGTCTTGCGTCTTTCCTTTTTTTTTTAAATGTCCGCTTTCATTTGTGCGGCAGTGTTGAATTTTGGGACGACGGCTAGCGCACGAAATGTTGGGAGAGACCCGTCGCGGACCTCGTGCACCGTGCAGGGCGGTAGGGTTGTTTGATAGTAGCGGGAGACGGGCCCTTGGTGCCCTGGTAACGCAACGCGTCTCTCCGTGCGAAATACATAGCATCGAAGATGGACATGCTGAAGATGACATGTTTGCTACGCGGCGCGCGAAGCTGTCGTGAGGTTGTGCCAGTATCTGGGCTAGGGTGCCACTAGAAAGGGGAATCCCATGGGATGCGTGCGGGTGAGGGCGAGAAAACGACAGGGCCCGAACCCGAACCCGAACCCGCATGTACTTTGCACGGCACCTGCGCAATACTCGCCGAGTCGTCGAATCATCTGGGCCATGGTGGGTGAGAATGGCCCAGCTCGTAATGTTTGGCTCCCTCGCAAGCACGAGACCGCTAGCACGAGCGAGATTCGACAAGACTCGAGTCATGCGGGATGGCGTCCATGGGTGCAATCATCTATGCCGTTTCCATCTTCCCGATTCGCCATGGGCACCCAAACGGAGGTGCTTGGTTTGGTGTTCATCCGGCCGATCCCATGCTGGTCGTGGAATCGGCTTCTTCGAGGGCCGTGCCGCGAGGATTCTTGAGCCTGATTTGGAGGCCATCATCGCCATTGCGCACGCGAATTGGCAAAGGCAGGGCCCAAGAATTGGCACCCATGCTGCCGGTTTTTAGATTTCAAGCCGCTTTCTCAATTCTCTTTCCTTCTGAAGAACCTCCAACTCCAGCCTCTCCACGCCATACCGCAGGGCATCTCTCCGTTGCCGCACAGCTTTGGCGCGGAGCTTGTCCTCTCCGTGAAGCTTCCGAGCCTTGAGCTTCTGCGCGGCGCTCCTCGCAGCCTCCTGACCGGCGGGTCGCGCCAGCCGGCCTTGCTGCAGCCCAGCTCGAGCCTTGAGCGTCTCGATGCGGCGCTCCTGCCGCTCCGTTTGCGCATCGGCCCGCGAGAGCAGCAAGGAGATGTAAGGGCTAATCTCATCCCGAAGAGATGCTTCCGCAGCGGCGAGGGTGGTGTGGGATACAAGTTCGTAGTGCTGCGCGGCAATCGAGTGTCAGCGTTCCGAGGCAGCTCTCTCACGCCGCCACGAGATGGGAACCTACGCGGACCGTCTTCAGCACCTTGACGAGGCGGGGGAAGTCGGAGACTCCATTGTCGAGTGTCTGGACGGAGGACTCGAGAAATTGCAGCGAGGAGCGAAGAGAGGTGACGCAGTCTGCGTAGGAGGCGCTGGAGGACATTGTTGCCGTCGTCACCGTGGCCTGCTCGGCGAGAGGGGTCACGGGTCTCAGTCCAGGAGCGGAGGCGAGGCGGTGCTCGTGCTTCGTAGGCAGTTGATGGGCTCGCACCTCGCAAGAATTCTGCCCTTTGCTGTCTCGTCACGGAAGAGACGGGAGGAGGTGAAGAGGAAAGGGGAAAACGTCACGATAGTTGGAGCTTGTTGTTGTCAAAGGTGGGGTCCTGGGGTGTGAATTGGCGCGCGTCAGGCACCCAGGCACTAGGCGAGATCCAGTCATCCGCCGCCGAACCAAGCACGTAATGAGAATGATCGGGCAGCCCTCCCTTGCTGGCTGAGACCTTGGCCTCCACCCTCGCTCGCTCTCAACCCCCCTCAGGCACATCGTTACCCCAACATTTTTATCCACATAATACCCAATGTCCCATCCCCTTTGTCTTACCGTTGGACTTGCCCTCTGGCAGGGCCCTGTTCATGATTGACCGCTCCTTTCGGCTCTCGTCTGGTCAGCGGCTGCACTCTTCGCCGGTCTCCCGTACGCTCGAGGGAAATTCCTCGCGGCGGAAGACCACATCCCGGCATGGCGGCGTACGGCCCAGCGACGGATGGAACGGCTTCCGAGATTGGCGGCTACAGATTGCGCTTCCTCAACGACGAGTGGAACGACAGCATCTCAAACGGCGAACCATTCACCTTGCGATGGAACTCGTCCCTCACCAAGGATGAGTCCACGCTGGAGCTTTTCAAGGTTACATATCCGAAAGAGGGCATCGTCTTGTACGAGTTGGTGTCAGACCTGACCGGTGCGTGCCTTGTCTGCTCCGTGACGTCCACCGACTTGCCGGCTGACGGTGACGTAGACTCGATGAGCAGCGCGTCGTGCGTTTGGACACCCGACGGCCTGGAACCGGAGTTGTACACCGTGTGGCTTTCCCACGGTCAAGATGCGCACGCAAACTGGACAATGTCCCCTCCTTGGATGCCAACAAACTCGTCGGGTATAGAAGATGTTTGTCTCCGTTCTCTCCGTTTGCTTTCCGTTGCACATGTCCCAACGACTGCACTGCCTGTTCATCTCTAACCAGGGCAAACGCAAGACAAGCCGACATAGATTACACTGGGCGGCACCCATCATCATACCGGTAGTATGCCTGCTTGTTCTTTACGCCATCTGCCTGACAACCTGCTTCGTGTACCGCCGCCGGAAAAAGGCAACACGGGAACGGGATGAGGCGACAGCTCACCGAGAGGCGGGCCGCAACAATTCGGTTGACTCGGCCACCACCGTCCTCACATTCACCGAGTCGAACGCTGAAGAGGACAAAACAAAGTCCGGCAGCGAGAGCTGGATATTCCACAATTCATCCGCTTATGAGTCGAAAGTCACGGTGGGGGGTGTCCCGGAAACGGACATCACCGAGGTCAAGGTCGGAGAGCGTATGCGTCATAATGATGGCGCCATCGGCATTGGCTTGTAGCCGTGGCATAGGACTTGCATAGCCTGTTTGGAAAGGTTGTGAGAAGGTGTATTATGTCATTTGGTGAGTAGAGTGCCCTGGAAAACGTGGGCGACCACTTTGCGTGGCATTGGTCCGATGCCAGCGTCGAGGTGTAGGAATGACGACATGCGAGGGAGCAGGCGGGAAGCTCGTTGATTGTGCAGACATGGGTCGCTGCATGGCGAGTCTCATCGCAGCATTGTTGATCATGAAGGCTACGCTTCCGTTTCAGATCATTCCTACCTTCATGGTGCCATCCAGCAGCTATCCATTTCCATCACCACCAAGTACTTTACTTGCTTGGTTGGATTGACGGGACGTTGCGATACGATGCAAAAGCCATGGACGAAACAAAAATTGACAGAACGGGGATTCGAACCCCGGCCACTTTCGTGAACGGAAAACCACTTTTCGCAGTCAACGAGACTTTTGCTCTTGAGACCGTCGCCATAGACCACTCGGCCATTCTGCCTTGGTTTGTCGAACCGTGCTGTTCGCTATTTCGAGGTACGGAATGAAGTTGGTGATGAGGCAGGCTAGAAGTAGACGGCTGCCACGTCGTGATTGGTCGGGCCACCGGACCCGGCCATACAATCTTCCAGCTCCTTCCGAAGCCTCCCGGAGACAAGCGGCAGGTACGAGCGGGGGTCTAGCACGCAGGCAGGAGCACCATCGTCAGCTCGCGACCTGCAGTAACTCCGGCAGTGAAGCTCCCACCTCATGCAACACCACGACGCAATATCGCCACAACTCGAAGCGACACTTGCCGTTCCCCCACCCTCGCCAGCAGTCGAATCGCATCTGACGGCACCCGCCCCGACATAACGCTTCATTCTCCATCCGAGTTCTCGTCAGGTCCGCCGCCATGTCGGAAGGAGCGCTGAAGCCGGAGAAGGACTTCTCCAAGGAGGTCGACAAGCAGCTCCCGGAAGCCGAGGCATTGGCCAAGGTGCGATCACGCCTCTTCGGGATTCGTTGCAAGACTTTCTGACGCCTCGATGAAGAATGACCTCCAGGGAGCGATGGAGAAGCTCGTGGCGCTCGAGAAGCAGACCCGCCAGGTAGGTCGGCACCGGCCACGGGCTCGCATCCCCGTCTGACCGTCACGTAGGCGTCCGATCTCGCATCCACGTCACGCGTGCTCGTCGCCATCGTGACGCTATGCAAGGTCGCCGGGGATTGGAGCTTGATGAACGAGCAGACCATGGTCCTGTCCAAGAAGCACAGCCAGCTGAAGCAGGCCATCACCAAAATGGTGCAGACCGTCGTGGGCTTCCTCGACGAAACGCCCGACCTCAAGACGAAGCTATCCGTCATCGAGACGCTCCGAACCGTCACCGAGGGCAAGATCTTTGTCGAGGTCGAGCGGGCCCGGGTAACCAAGGTCCTGTCCGACATCAAGAAGGAGCAGGGCGACATCAAGGCGGCCACCGAGGTCCTGTGCGAGCTGCAGGTCGAGACGTTTGGATCGATGGATCGAAGGGAGAAGACGGAGTTCATCCTCGCCCAGGTGGCGCTCTGCATCGAGAGCGGGGACTGGACACAGGCCGGCATTCTCGCCCGCAAGATCAGCACCAGATACCTGTCACGGAAGGCCAAGAAGACGGCGGAACAGATCGAGAAGGAGGCCAAGGAGCGCGAGAAGCGAAAGGCTCGAGGCGAGGAGGTACCCGAGGAGGTGGTGGACGACACGACGGACCTGAAGCTGCGATTCTACGAGCAGCAGATCACGCTCGCCAAGCACGACGACAAGTATCTCGACGCCTGCAAGCACTACAGGCAGGTCCTGGACACGGAGGCGGTCGAGGAGGACGCCGACAAGCTGCACCCGGTACGTCGAAGCTCGGCGGGCCACCGCGACCGGTGGTGACTCGTTGGTGACTGCTAATCGGGCGACGGCAGGTCCTTCAACGCATCATCTACTTTGCCATCCTCGCCCCCTACGACAACGAGCAGCACGACCTCCTGCAACGCATACACCGCGACGGCCGCAACGCCCAGGTGCCCCTGGACGCCGAGCTCCTGCGCCTCTTCACCGTGCACGAGCTCATGCGATGGCCCGAGGTGGCCAAGAAGTTTGGCCCGCACCTGTGCGGCACCGACGTCTTCGACGGCCAGGCCGGCCAGTCGTCGGATGACAAGGCTCACGGGCGGTGGGAGGACCTCCGAAAGCGCGTCATCGAGCACAACGTCCGCGTCGTGGCCAAGTACTACACGCGCATCCAGATGGGGCGCCTGACGGAACTGCTGGACCTGACGGAGGACGAGACGGAAAGGAACATAAGCGAGCTCGTCACATCCAAGACGGTCTACGCCAAGATTGACCGGCCCGCGCGCATCGTCAGCTTCGCCAAGACCAGGGACGCCGACGACGTGCTGAACGAGTGGAGCGCCAACATGAAGAGCCTGCTGGGGCTGCTGGAGCGCATCGACCACCTGATTACGAAGGAGGAGATGATGGCACGCATCCAGCCTACGAGTTCAAAATAGGGGGACCTCTTGTTGCATGGAATTGGCCGACGGCCAACGGCCTGGCATTCGTACCGCGCAGCGGGCACACAAGCTTGTAGGGTAGGGCATCGAGGAGTCGCATCATACATGCACGTCGCCTGCGTTTGCCTTGAGAGATTCTGTCCACTCGTCCACTCCCCGCACGCGTAGGAGCTTCGCAGGCTCGCGGGCACTCAGGCTCACAGACCCGGCTCCGGGTGCCCTGGCAGCGCTCGTTGTCGGATGAATCCGGCGAGAGCCATGGTCCACTGCTTGGCCACGGGGACGTGGTGGCCCCCAGGGTGGACTACCACGACGGGCTCCTCGCACCTGTCGATGAGGCCCCGACTCCGACTCTCGTCGACGACGGTGTCGAGGCTGCCGAGGTAATGCATCATCGACGTCTTGATCTTCGGGTCGTAACACCACCGCAAGCCATCGACGGGACCGAAGAAGCCAGAGTAGGAGACGGCAAAGCGCAGCGACCGTCCGGCGTTGGCCTCCCTCAACCGTCTCGCCCAGTCGCCCGCGGCCCCCTCCGGCGCCGGCCTGTCGCTCTCCATGGCGGCCGCGACGAGGCCCGCGACGGCGCCACCCTGGCTGAAGCCGCAGACGCCGTCGACACCGCCGGCGTGGCGAATGGCATCGGCGATGACGGCCATGCCCTCGTCGAAAAAGCGATAGGTGACCGTGGCCTCGTCCTTGCGAAACCAGGCCCAGCAGTCGGTCTGGGAGTCGTCATCCTCGTCCCCGTCCCCGGCCAGCTCGTAACCGGGGATGTCCCGAGGCCGCAGACGGTTGGGGCCGGTGGGGTAGAGGAGGACGGGGAGGAGAGAGGAGGAGGCGAGCGTCTTCGTGAGCGATTTCTCGAGCGCGCGAGTCTTGGCGTGGAAGAGAGGCCCGGACTGCGTGTAGCCTGCGATGACGGGTGAGTACGCGTCTCGTTCGCATCACGGTCACGGAGTGTCGAGTTGATCAGAGGGTAGGGAAGGACGGGATCCACGGCATGCCAGGAGAAGGCGGGAAAATGCTTACCATGCAGCATCAATATCTTGACCTCTGTCTTCCCGCCATCGCCGTTGACCGTTTGCGTAGCGTCCATTGTTGGCCCGGTCACCGTCACGGCTTGATGGCAATGTCGAGAGGTCGTGAGCAGAGTTTGCCGACGGACAAGCGGTCCTGTCTGGAATACACGCCGGGCAAGATTGCGCATCAAGGAATGGAGCGGCCCGGTTTTGGATCGTCAGAGGAAGCAGGGTTATGATGGAAGCTTGTGATGTGTCCCTTGGAGGTCGGCCGGCCGGCTTACTGGGAATTCTCGACCTAGTGTCGGAGATGGCGACGCGTGGTCAAGCCCAGGAGTTGGCCGGAGCCAATTCTCCACAGGCGGCAGAATATTGGCGACATATCACGATTGGAACGAGAATGCAAGAAGTGAAGTGAGGCCATCGCACGTTCCCCATGAACTGTTCTTTCTTCTTCTCCTGTTGGAAGGATTTTTTTTTTTCACTCCTCGCGCAGCATTGGCTTGGGTTCGCCACGACATGTCCGTCGCCGTGATGGATGCTCGACGCTGGACAGACGACACAAATGCCGCCGCATTTGACAAAGCAATATCCAGGATTGACAATTCGGCGGCCATCCGTCCGTCACTTTTTTTCGCCCCATGGAATGCACGGCGGTGACTCCCACCACGGGGCACATGGAACGGAATCGTCTGTTGCACAAGGTATATTACGCCCCGGATGCGAGTCTAAGATACAACCCATGCCAGACAGTCCCTCTTCGAAAAGCTAGTCGCCAAACGACGGGAGATGGGCGACCCAACGACCGACGGCCAGCCATGCTCGTCGTCCAAGGAAATGCAGTCCTTCGTGGCCTCCCGGGCGACTTAGTGTCCTTTGCCGGCCGTCTTGGCCTTGGGGTTGCGCGGGTCATTCTTCCACTCGTCGGCTGTTTCCTGTCGTCAGTCTCGATGATCTAGAATCTGCTTGCCATCGAACGGGGTGTCCTACAGGCCATCATGGCATTCTGCGCCGAGTTGGCGCCCCAGGCAATGATCAGACCTGCAACCTGTCAGCCCCTCCTCCTCTCGACCCAAGAGCGTGCGGGTACGACGGCGGCAAGGCGAATGGAGCGTCGCAAGGTCCGTCGGGGTCATCGTCGGTCACGTACCGGCAGCGAAGAAGGGCGCCATCGGCTTCACTATCGTCCCGTCAGTCAGCCTCGATCCGTCCCCGGTCGGCCTCGTCGTGCCGGAGGGATGGACGCACGGAAAGGAGCCGGGAACTTTTTGAAGGGAGCGACGCCGAACCAAGACATGGTGGGCGGATTGTGCGTAGGGCGAGGGTCGAAGCTGGTACAAGGCGGGCACGTCGCGGGGGGATGATCGTCAGACGAGTCCTTTTCCACAAGCAGAGCTCTCGCGATGGATGGAACCAATCGCCGAGTCAGGCTTCAGCCTGAGGCATCCACTCGCCAACACGGCTTCCTCGGCATGGGCAAGAACTATTATCCGGACGGTTGACCACGGAGCGTGGCCCCACCATGACGGACCCGACGATGCAAAGCAGCAGCGTCAATCGAAAGTCACATGACGCGGCCATGGTGACATCCCCGGTGACATCATGCTGTAGCTGTACTTTGCGCAGAGCATCGCATGCAATGCTCGGTGCATGCACGGGAATTACTCCGTACTGACATGCACATCATCTACGAGCGCGCTTTCGCCCAGGGAAGGACGCGGAAAAGGATTACGCCGTCGTTTGCAAATCTGTTGCACGTAGTTGTACTCCTTGTTCAAGTACGGATACAGGGAGCCATCCTGCCCAGGAACCAGCACAACACCACACTGTCCTTGTACCTGTACGCGTGACCAAATGTGACTGAAGGCCAATGGATTCGTCCAGCAGAGCTTATGGCGCCCTTGTGCCCCGTACTTGTATTGATTGTAGTAGCACTGGTCGGGGTTATCGTTGTATATCTTGAAAGTGCTGCAGGCGTACGGAATACGGAGTACTTGTGAGCATAAAGGTTAATAGTACATGTAAGTGGTTCATAAGTACGCAAGCACTGAAGTTAATCAGTATACGGAGTATGCAAACATTTGTACTCTGTACTTTTCCGAGGACGGGGACGGAAAATGGGACGTGCAATGCTGTACTCGGGGCGCACTGGGGGGCGCCCGGGGTGCCACGAACTTGAAGTACCGAGTACATGTATATGCTGTCGTCGGTACATGCACGGAGTACTCCGTGCAGTGCATGCAATTACTGGACAGGTGCGGCACCTGCAGCGCTCCGTACTTGTGTACTCCGTACAGTACTTGTGTATACTTATGTGCACAGTGAGTATTAAGAGGTATTACTTGTACTTGATGCACTCCGTACTCTGTACTGTCAGGAATTACGTCCCCCTGCAGAGTACTTGTTCTTCTTACCTCGAGCCTGATTCGCGTGGGAAGTGCTGTAAGTACATGTAGTTGTATGAATGAATAATACCAATACCCCGATTTGACTTCATATTGATACAGGACCACCCTCTGTACACCGCGCAAGTCCTTTCTCGTCGCAAGTGCTCGATTTTCCTACATTAGTTACCAGCACACTCACAAGTACTTTCAAGTGTACACAGTACTTGTACAAGTACTTGCGTTGGTTCTCCGCAAGTACTAGCATTTGTTAGTCGCACAAGTACCTATTATTGTTACTGATTTAGGTACATGTTCAGACAAAGTACTCTGTATTGTGCAGCCATTCCCTGCGTCTACTTTATTTCTCCTATGGCCTCTCTCGCCCGATCAGGCAAATCGCATAGTCTCTGCTGATTCGTCGAGTAGTTAAAGGTACCATTTGTCGCATCGAATACCCCTACTGAACAAGCACTTGCTTGCACCAAGACACCGACATGGGCAGAATCCATGTGCTGGTGAACAAGATCTTGCCCGACACCTGCTCGTGATGACACTCCATGCTCGCACGATTCATTACGGCCCCGCTCCTTCACCTCAAACATACTTGAGTAGGTATTCATCCTCCCCTAGCGAATAGCTTGGCTGCTTCGCCGAAATGCGCCCCCCTAAAGTAATACGGAGTAATTACCAAGTAAGCACTTGTATTAATAGCCCGCGACGCTACAAGTACTGTACGTACTGGGACTGCTGGGAGTAGGTGAATGCGAGTAAGTCATTTAAGTATACTCCGTATATAGTACGCAGTTGGTAATTACGGAGTACTTCATAAATGTCTGGCGAGATACATGCAAGTACTTGTATCTGGAGTACATGTATACTTATGTACTCCGTACTTGCAGTACTTACAGTACTACAAGTAAAATACTTAATTGCTTATGTGGACCGAGTACAGGACATGTACTCCGTACAAGTACTCCGTATTTACGTAAGAAATTGCCCAAGTACTCCGTAGGTACTCCGTACATGTACAGTACAGTACTTACTCGAGTACCAAGTAATTACAGCACATCTCTGACTGCGCCCACATGCGCTTCGCATGGGGCCCCTAGCGCGCGGCATACTTACTTAGACGCCACTACCGTCTTTCACCCCATGTCTTGATAGAAAAGTCCTCCATAATGTCCTTGGCAGGTCCAAGTAATTACTGTATATGTATATCTGCCTGCGTACCTCGCACTCTGGATTACTCGCACAATGGCCCAATTTTTCACCGCCATCATCATCACGGCTCCGTCATACTTGTACACACGTGCACCTACGCGCATGCGCATGCACCTGCGTATGCTGTCCAGGTTGCTCCCATGACCTGTTGAGCATGCTTCTTCCCTCCAATCGACTCCATCAGGTGACGGCGATATTGATACTCGTCTTGGTCTTCGGCTTCGTCTTGTTTCAAACTCGCCATTCGCTCGATCCCGTCCTCGCTCCCGTCGATACCGTCCTCGCTTCCGTCGAACCTCTCCGCCCCTCGCCTTCCAAGCCAGTCTCTGGCCGGCTGCCGACCGATTATCACCCCCTCGCCGCCGCCTCCGAGACAGGCTGGTGCCAGGCCCGATTTGGTACCCGGTACCTTGAAGATGCTCGTCGCTTCTCCGTCTCCTACTGCGGCGATGGGTCTGCTTCCCGCGTGACGTGTTTCATGTCCAGCACCGCGCCTCCGCGCGTCGACGCCATGTGCCATGGACGAAATGCCGTCTTTGACGAGTCGCAGTCTCAGTTTCGCCTCGCTTGCCATCCGAGGCCGCTCTCGCGGGCCGAGCAAGCACGAGGTGTGCCGTCCTCGCCTCGCGACTTGCCGAGTTACTGGTACGCCACGGGCCCGGGAGCCATCGTGGAACAGGCGCTTCGGCTCGAGGACGGCCATGCGCTGCCGGCGGAACGCTCGCAGAGGACGACGATTCTTTTGAAGCGCGAAGGCATATCCAATCCGTGGCATTCGCTCATGGAAATCATGAGCCTTTCCTGGAGTTTGGACGTGCTTCAGATGAGCGAGGACGCCCAAACCGGGGAGCCCTTCGTCGGGCCCAAGGCCGGCGCGGATATGCAAGTTGTCGTCGTCGACGGCTACGACGACGGTCCCTACATGGACATGTGGAAGCTCTTTGCCAAGATGCCCATCCGTCGCATCCAGGACCTCGACGCATCCGAGCCGGTATCCGATGTCATCATACCATTCGCCGGCGGCAGCAATCCTCTGTGGCAAGGAGACTGGGACGACTTGCTCTGCCGGGACTCGTCGCTCGTCAAGACGTTCGCGTCCCGCGTCTTTGCGCA
This sequence comes from Drechmeria coniospora, assembly GCF_001625195.1. Classification (NCBI taxonomy): domain Eukaryota; kingdom Fungi; phylum Ascomycota; class Sordariomycetes; order Hypocreales; family Ophiocordycipitaceae; genus Drechmeria; species Drechmeria coniospora. The sequence continues at coordinate 7,937,455 of NC_054389.1, read as the reverse complement.
TTACAATGCGACGACGCCGGTCAAGGAGAACAACAAGGTTGTCGTCACCTATATTCGACGGACGACGACGCGGAAGTTGATGGACGAGGACGCGCACATGCAAGCGTTGAGGGACAAGATCCCGCACATGGAGCTCGTCGTCCTGGACTTTGCCGCCATGCCCTTCGCCGAGCAGGTCAAGGCGGTCCGAGAAACGGACTTGCTGATAGGCGTCCACGGCGCCGGCCTCACCCACCTCATGTTCCTCCAACCCGGGTCGGCCGTCATCGAGATCCTGCCGGAAAGGTTCCAGCACAAGGGGTTCCGCAACCTCGCGCAGATGCTGGGCATTGGATACTTTCGTGCCCATACGCAGATGCACGGGGATGCGCGAGGTCCCAACCAATGGCAATCCGACAACGTAGAAATTGAACGGAAACGGTTCGTAGACTTGGTCAGGTTCGGCGTGGCAAGTCTGTATAATACTGGCACGAAAAGTTATGACGTCGTATGATCAATAGACTCTCTCACGCTTCGTCGGCATGTAAGTATGCTGCAAATCACGCCGAGTAGTGCCAGAGGATGGCTGGCGGAGACCGTTTCTCCCTCGATGAAATCATCACGTTGCCACGGAATCGCCAGTGAGGCAGGACGAACAAATCCAAGAGCTGGACTTGTTCCTAGCCAGATGCGCCGAAGGGATGAGACGGCAGCACTACTCGTCCACTTTCCGTCGGTGTCATGTTGAGTCCATGATGGCGATGGTTGCATGACGGTCCCCAGCATCTTCCACGGTGGGCTTGTTCGTCCTGCCTCCATATGGGACGATTTTGAAGTCTCTCCCCCTCCTTGACCGTATCATCAGCCATGTCGTTGCAGATGACGTAAAACGAGTGAGTGTAGGGCCGACAAGACCCCAGACGTTCTGCTTCTGCTTCTCCCAAAGATACTGCGTAGGCACTTGCTATGAGCAAAAATCCACGCCTTGGAAGATAATTGAGCACCTATGCGTTCAAGTAGTCAGGCTCGCTCCTTTGATGGTAGCAAGACCCCGGTCATTCTGCTTGTCTCTTCCGTGTATTAGCTGGTTCAATATTGTGCACGCCGTCGTATGACTTTCGACAGCATCGAATGGTGCGCTCATGATAAGCGGAGCGATCCCTGCTTTGGGTAGTACTCAACTACCGGCTTGGGAATACAGTCTTGGATCGCCGCCTTCATGGAGACATCCATACAACGTGACTGGCGAGTTGCTGAAGCGTGGATTGAGACACGACGCTTCCCAGCCGCTCTCCAGCTGCCAACGCTCCGAATCATGGGTGGCGGTGGAAAGCGAGTCGGCCATGAAAACTATTTATCGTCGCCCGCAAGACTGCAGAAGCCGACAGCTGAAATGTAACGTTGCAGGGTATTACTCAGACGGGCGGTGGGTGCTTGGCTTATCGTCGCACGTATTAGTGGGAATCGGGGGTAAGCCGAGGACGGAGAGCGACATGCTCCGTGCAAGGCAAGAATATATGAAGATGCTGGAGAATCACTTTGTCAGGCCCCGCTGCCGAGGGCGACTGCATTCGTCGCGGCCATCCTCTCTTCGCAGCAATTCAACATTCGCCGGTATCCGTCATGGTTCTCTCCGTCCATGGCAAGCACGCGCTCATCACCGGAGGTGGTTCGGGTACGAGGCGTGCCGTCTCGGTTTGCTCCAAGCCATGGCTAATTGCGTGTTGACGCAGGAATAAACCTCGCCTTTTCCCGCCTCCTTCTCGAGAAAGGCTGTTCTGTCATCATCGGTGATCTCAAGCTCACGGCGGAAGCCGAGACGTTGCTGTCGAAATTCCCGCACCCGCCTCGCGACGGACAGTCGGCCTCGGTCGTCTTTCAACAAACGGACGTCACGTCATGGCCACAGCTGAGCGGGCTGTTTGCCGCCGGACTCGCCGCCTTCCCCACGCTCGACATCGTCGTGCCCGGCGCCGGGCTCTTCGACCCGCCCTGGTCCACCTTCTGGCAGGCGCCTCGGACGGCAACGAACCCAGACTCGCCGTCGCGGGACGAGGCTGACGCGCAGGTCGGGCACTACGCCGTGCTCGACGTGAATCTCGTGGCACCGATACGCATGAGCCAGTTGGCCATCGGTCACTGGACGCAGAAGAAGGAGAAGGGGTGTCTCGTGCACGTCGGCAGCGTGGCCGGGTACCTCGCCGAGGCGGCGACTCCCTTGTACTTTGCGAGCAAGCACGGGCTGCACGGCTTCGTGCAGTCGTTGGAGAATCTGAGGGACGAGCTGGGGATCCGAGTGAGCTGCGTCGCGCCCGGCCCGGCTCAGGTGAGTGTTTCGCCCAGGTCCGAGGCGCGCATCGAGCGGGAGGAAGGGCTGACGGCGGCCATAGACGCAGATTTGGTCCAAGGACCAGGATAGGGCGGAAGAGATCCTGCAGGATTGCCACTGGGTCACGGTCGAGGAGATTGTGCAGGCCATGTACGAGCTCGTCGTGGCCGATGAGTACGGCGACGGCACAATCCTCGAGGTGACGCGCGGAGCGACGAGGGTCGTGCCCAAACACAACGCGCCGCCGCCGATGCCGGGCTCCGTGTCGATGCCCGGCATGGCAGGCTTCCACAAGAAGCTGTTTGACAGTCTGCGGACCAAGGGTTTGATGGTGTGAGGCACTACAGCTCAGGACGCCGTGGTTCCGTCCGTCCAGCGTTGGGCGTGGCACCCAAGAGCAAAGGCCATTCCTCGACACTCTGCTGGGTCGGCGTCGACGAGCGGATTCTTTGCCGGTCGCGCTTTTCAACCCGACAGGGCGAGGGCATCAACGGCCGAGCTTGCGTCGGGATTGGGGTCCAACGTTCGAGCACTTGTCATACTTTAGATTTGCTTCTCCTCTTCCCGTGCCCGCTCCTTTCTTCTCGCTTGCCGTTCCACCCTCTCCATACGGCCTTGGACCTCGGCGACGGATCGGGAGCTGCTCAGAAGGGTTCCCTCGTACCACGACCGGACGACGGCCTCACTTCGGCGGCGTAGCATGGCCACGTCGGCCGTCTGGGCAAGCTGGGTCGCCTCGATGGCCTTTATCCGTTTTTCGAGGGATACGAGAGTGGTGCTAGCAGATGCATCGGGGATGGGGCAATCCTTGATGGCCGTGAGGGATGACAATGTGGCGGTGAAGGACGAGGCTGAGGCAAGGACGATGGATCGTACGGCGTCGGTGGGGAGTTGCGAAGGCGGCTCGCCGGCGGGAGGGGTGTGGAAGAAGCTCGGGTGTGCTCTGTCTGGGGCAGGTTAGAAACCGGCGGCCGTTTGGTTCGAGGGTCGAGCAGACGTACAAATCTTGAGGAGCTCGCCGTAGACGCGAACATTCGACACCATCACGGACAAGCGCCTCTCGGCATCGGCCATCCTCCGCACGGCCGATTCATGGTGTGCCGGAGGAGGGTAGGACGCTGCTGGTCCGTACAGGATGTGCTCGATGCGGAGGAGCCGTGACTCGAGGAGAGAGATTGTGGACAGCGTGCCCTGGTCCGTCGGGTCGTCTTCGACGGGTGCCATGGCCACGATTATGACGTCTGGGCCGCCAGCAAAGTGCAAATTGAGGATGAACAACCGAATGAGCAATAGAGTCAAGTACCGAATGTGATACCGGGATGCTGTCGACAGTCCTGTCGGTTGTGCTGCCAGGTGTTCTGCTGCGTGTGTGTGCTGCCTGGTGTGCTGCTGGGTGTGCTGCTGAGTTTGCTGCTGGGTGTTTTGCCAGATGTGCTGCTGGGTGTGCTTCTGGGTGTGCTTCTGGGTGTTCTGCTGAGTGTTTTGCTGGGTGTGCTGCTGGGTGTGCTGCCGAGGGTGCTGCTAGGTGTGTTGCTGGGTTTGATGATGGGTGTTTGCCAGGTGTTTTGCCAGGTGTTTTGCCAGGTGTTTTGCCAGGTGTTTTGCCAGGTGTTTTGCCAGTGTTTTGCCAGGTGTTTTGCCAGGTGTGCTGCTGGGTGTGCTGCTGGGTGCTTTGCCGGGTGTGCTGCTGGGTGCTTTGCCGGGTGTGCTGCCGAGGGTGCTGCCGAGGGTGCTGCCGAGTGTGCTGCCGAGTGTGCTTCCGGATGAGCTATCGAATGAATGGCCGTTTGAATGGCGCGGGCCGCGGGATGGGAGATGCAGGATGGGAGGATGGAACGGAATGAAGGCGACGATATCGCGCCGCGTAACGCGTGTTGAGGAGGCATGTGCTGTCCTTCGGGGGGGGGGGGGTCGTTGGTCTAGCTAGTCTTAGCTGCCAGGTATTAGGTTAGTACGACGGTAGGTAGGACTCTACAGTAGGGTTGGTGGGTTCCCGGATGGGGTTGGAGAGGGACGGACGGCGGCGCTTGATTGGCCAGCCTCCCTCTCCAGGAGGCCACCCCCCGCCATCATGCCGAGCGGGCCACTGACGGACCCTCCTGGCGAGCCCCTGCTGGGACCTGGCTTGGCCGGTTCGCGGCCTGGTCGGACACATCTCATCTCTTGGATGGTCTGGACAACCTCAGGTCTCGCAGCGTCCCCTCCCTTCGAAGTTCGAGATTCAATCCATCCTGTCGCTTCCACCACGCTCGATACTTTGCTCCTCCTCTCCTGGCCATGCACGCACGTGAGCAGCGTCAGCACGCAAGCAATCAGGCCAAACTTCCGCCACGAGCACGACGTTGAGCGCCGACGACCATCGTCCCCATCGTCGTCGTCTTGGCCGACGACGAAGCGGCATCACTTCCGCTACCGGCTCCTGGAGGCGTCCCCGGAGACGAGCCAGACGCTCTCCTCGGTCCCTGGCCAGCTCATCGGCTCCGATTGCGAGACGACAGCGCACAGAGGCCTCTTGGCCACATGACCTACCTGCTCACGGCTGGCCGGGACACGGTGAGCGCACATCCCGACGACGCAACCTCGCGCAGCGCCGTCTGGCTGCCCACTCACGATGGCGACCTACGCGACCACCGTCCCTGATGGTGCCAGCGTCCGTAACATATCGAGGTAACTGCCCAGCTGCTCCCCTCCCCTCCCCTCTCACCACTCACCTCCCCTCTCCTCCTCCTCTCTCCTCTCTCCTCGCCCCTCTCCTCCCCTCACCTCCACCCTCTCTCCCCTTTCCTCTCTTCGCTCTCCCCTCTCCTCTCTCTGCTCTTCCCTCTCCTCTCTTCGCTCTCCCCTCTCCTCTCTTCGCTCTCCCCTCTCCTTCTCTTCGCTCTCCCCTCTCCTCTCTTCGCTCACCCCTCTCCTCTCTTCGCTCTCCCCTCTCCCCTCTCCCCTCTCCCTTCCCCCAATCCTCAGTCTCCTCGCCTCGCCTCGCCCATGTTCCATTCTCACCGTTCCTTGCGCTGTGCCGTCTAACCATGGCCATCCGGCAGGACGCGAAAACGCGGAACCAAGGAAGGCAGCCATGGCCAAGCCTCGACCATCAGCAGCATCGTCAATCTCCTAAACACGAGTTCGTACCATCGCCGTCGCCGCCGCCCTCCGCTCGCTCGCGTACTGACAGGTGGCCGCGGCAGTCGTCGGTGCCGGCACTCTCGCCATGCCCTCGGTCATGTCTCACATGGGAATCATGCTGGGCGTCGTGCTCATCCTGTGGTCCGGCGTCACCGCCTCCTTCGGCCTCTTCCTTCAGTCCAAATGCGCCCGCTACCTCGATCGGGGCACGTCCTCCTTCTTCGCCCTCTCGCAGATCACCTACCCCAACGCCGCCGTCATCTTTGACCTCGCCATCGCCGTCAAGTGCTTCGGCGTCGCCGTCTCCTACATGATCATCATCGGCGACCTCATGCCCGGCGTCATGCTGGGCTTCAACAGCCGCGCGTCCGAGATCGCCTACCTCGTCGACCGGCACTTTTGGATCACGGCCTTTATGCTCCTCGTCATTCCCCTGAGCTTCCTCCGCCGCCTGGACTCGCTCAAGTACACGAGCATCATCGCTCTCGTCTCCATCGGCTACCTCGTCATCCTGGTCATCTACCACTTCGCCTCGGACGGCCACGCGGACCCGGACGACATCCTCGTCGTGCATTGGGCCGGCATCGTCCCGACGCTGAGCGCGCTGCCCGTCGTCGTCTTCGCCTACACCTGCCACCAGAACGTGCGTCTCGTCCACCCCCGGAGCCTCGCCCGTGGTTTGCTTGCTTGTCGCTGATGCATGGCCGCAGATGTTTTCCATCATGAACGAGATCAAGGACAACTCTCCGCCGAGCATCGTCGGCGTCATCGGCTCGAGCATCGGTTCCGCCGCATGCATGTACGTCGTCGTCGCCATCACCGGCTATCTCACCTTTGGCAACGCCATCGTCGGCAACATCGTCTCCATGTGTAAGACTCCCCTCCCCGTGCCGCCCGCCAGAGCCGACGCCCGATCTGACCGTCGCCAGACCCGACCGGCGTCGCCTCCACCATCGGCAAGGCCGCCATCGTCGTCCTCGTCCTCTTCTCCATCCCGCTGCAGGTGCACCCTTGCCGCGCCTCGCTCGACGCCGTCCTCAAGTGGAGGCCGAATCGATTCGCCGCCGGATCCGGTCTCCCCGGCTCGCCCCCGAACCTGCTGTCGACGCCGCGTGGCGACCACGGAAGCGCCCCCACCCTATCCGACGCCCGCTTCGCCCTTCTCACCACGCTCATCCTCACCTTGGCGTACGTCACCTCGCTGTCGGTGAGCAGCCTGGATCGCGTCCTCGCCTTCGTCGGCAGCACGGGCTCGACGTCCATCAGCTTCATCCTGCCCGGCCTGTTCTACTACAAGATCAGCGACCCGGAGAGCGCTCATCACCAGCGACTGATGAAGTCGGACGATGACATGGACGACGACAGCGAGTCGGACGAGGACGGGGGCAGCGCGCTCGCCCGGAGCAGCGACAGCCTGCGAAGCGACAGCAGCGGCGCCTCCCCCTGGACGCGCTGGCGCTGGCGACGAAAGTGGCGGTGGGACCTGGAGCAGCTCGATCAGACCATGATCCGAAAGCTTTCTCTCTGCCTCGCCATATACGGCATCGTCGTCATGACGGTGTGCTTGATCATGAACATTTTCTTCGCCGTCGCCCGGTAACTTTGCCTTGCCGGCTCGACCGACAGGTTTTGCCGCAGGAATGAATGAGCTTGCTACAGGCTCGTGGACCGCTGGTTGGGCCGTGGCATCAATGGAGTTTGTGGAATCATTTGTCTTTTGCCGGCTTTTCCCCCGCCGTTTTGGTTATTGCGTCCACGCAACCGTGGGCGTCGATTCGGCATGTTCTGTGACTTGGGTACGCATGATTGGGGGGAACGAACAACCTCGTACCAAGCGATGGGAGGGTGGCACCTGTGGAACGAGATGCCGGAGCCGGGGCCGGAGCTGGAGCGTTCTCATTTGCCATGTAATCTTTTTTTTTCGAGGACAGCTAGACCGAGTGGTGGCAAAGAATCTACTTCATAATGGCCTGTCGCGTGGCTTTGCTTCCACCGCATCTGCACATGGATACTCCGTACAAGAAAAAGGCGACGGCATGGCGTCGTACATATCGAATCCCCAAATAAACGCCATGAAATGCTCAAAAGACGACATCGTACAACGACGGGGCGGCGGCCATCAGCGAATCCTCACCTCGCCTGCCTTGACCTCGCCCTTTTTCGCATTATCCTTGGGCCCAAAGTCCTTCTTCGGCAGGATGCCGACCATGGACAGCAGCCGCCAAGCGGTATCGGTGGGCTGGGCGCCGACGCCGACCCAGTAGCGCGCGCGCTGCGTGTCGAGCTTGATGTCCTTGTGCAGGGCGCCCGACGTGTCGTAAGGGTCGGGCTTGGGCACGGGGTCGTACGTGCCGAGGACTTCGAGGGGTCGGGCGTTGCGTGCCATTCTGTCATGAAGTCTTTTGTTAGGGCCTCGTGTCCTCTGGCTTCGCCCAACCAAGACGCCGTGAGGGGACGAACCGAGCGTGGGCGACGACGATGTTGTAAAATGGTGAGTTTCGACGCCCGAAGCGGGCGAGTCGAATCTTGACAACCATGGTCGCTGCTGTCGGTTGTCTTGTCTTGTCGTGCAAACAGGCCGTGTTCCGACCATGTCTGTGATGCGTCTGCGCAGCTTCGAGATGTGGGACCTGGGCCGGAGCTGGGTTTCCCCGCGCCGAGCTTTTGTCAGCCTGCCCACCTTGCTGCTGGCCGTAGCAAGTCGCTGCTGCGGGCCGCACTCATTAGGTCAGCACTAGGCGGTGTGTGTCCCGACTACTTAGGGGAAGGCTTGATGGGTCAGTGACATCGACGTTCGTTTCAGTGCCGGCAACAACCTCATCCCATCTTCCCTCTTGTTTCTTGCCATCTACCAATGACTCCTTGGTAAGAACGGGCATTTTTCGCTGCCGTGCGAATCAAGATAACCTCTGGTTGATATTTCGAGCCTTCTCTCGACCCACGTCGGCTATAATGGCCCTCAAGGTGAGATAGCCATTGTCCTCGGTGCCTCGACTGATATCCCCTCCCACGAAACATCCTCCCACGAAACATCCTCCTACTATCCATACTCCCACTATCCATCCTCCCAGTATCCATCCTCCCACGAAAATGCTGCTACAGGAACAATCAAGGCTACGTCTCTGCGTCCTCACTGACTTCTCGCCCCCTCGGGTGCAGACGTTGGGAGCCAAGGCAGCCGCTGCGCTGGATCAGGAGCTCATGAGCACCTGTGCCTTTTCCATCGATCAGCTCATGGAGCTCGCAGGCCTCTCGGTCTCGCAGGCAGGTTCGCGGGTCCTCGTCACTCGGCCGAGTATTCCCTCCTCTGACAACCATCAGTTTTTCGTGTGCACCCCTTGAGTGAGGGGCGCCGGATCCTCGTCGCGGTTGGACCTGGTAACAATGGCAAGTTGTCGATGTCATATTCCGTTGAAACCGGCGGCCCCCATGCTCCGCGACGACTAACCCCATCGTCCTGTAGGGGGCGATGGCCTTGTGGCCGCACGCCATCTATACTACTACGGCTACAAGCCGTCCATATTCTACCCGAAAAGGTCCAAGAATGAATTGTTTCAAGTAGGTACTTCACGCACGGGTCATCTATTCGTCTTTGGCTTTTGAATTTGGATTCGAGCCGTCCATGTCGGTCTGTCCATTTTGTTGCGAGTATTGAGAAGCGGAAATCTGCGTACGGAGCCATCGTTGCCTGCTTGCCGCCTGAGAACCATTTTCTCTTCCTCCATGCTGCCCCTTGCTGCCATGTCGTCGCAAGTCACTCCAAACTCCAAAGTAGATGCTCATTTCATTATTCAGCGTCTCGTCAAGCAACTTGAGGACCTCGAGGTTCCCTTTGTCGATGATTTCAAAACAGCCATGACATCGACGGACCATGTCGTCGACGCCATCTTCGGTTCGTGAGGCCGTCGCGCTGACGTCTCCTCACCACCCCAATGACGCTGACGCAAGACCAGGATTCAGTTTCTCTGGCGAGATTCGAGAGCCGTTTCCAGCCGTCATCAAGGCCCTCGAGGAGACAAAATTGCCCGTCACCTCAGTGGACGCGCCGTCGTCATGGGACATCGAAGACGGTCCAGCTAGGTCCGGCCTGGGAAGCTCCTTCATGCCTACCGCGCTCGTCAGCCTGACTGCGCCGAAGCCACTGTCGAGGTACTTCAGGGGCCGCCATTTCGTCGGCGGACGGTACGTACGCTTGCTTCCGAGTTTGACTGGCAATAATCATGACCGAGTTCGTTCTCAGATTCGTCTCGCCCTCCATGGCGGAGAAATATGCCGTTGACATTCCCGAGTACGAAGGCATGGACCAAGTTGTCGAAGTTTCATCGGCGGTTGAAAAACTTTGAATATCTGGATACGCCACTCGAGGAACATTCATCTGCGATGATCTGCCGTCTCTTCGTCGTCGTTTCCTTTTGATTTTCCCCTGGCGGCAGCAGTCTCCCCTCCGTCTCGTCACATGAGCCGGCAACCACCTCGTAAGCTGTTCGGACAGACTGGGCTCGGACACTGTCGGTCACGCATTTCCTCGCAAGCAACGACGGTCCCGTTGGGACAGGCGACTAGGGGCGGGCGGAAGTCGTGGCAGAAGGCAACATAGACGAGATACTCCTTCCGGCAGACTTGGCATTCAGCCGTATGCTCCGTGCACATTTATCGCGAATGACGCTTCCCTTCACTTTAGGGGAGAGGGAAGGGCCATGGAAGGGAGGAAGGGCGACGACGCCTCTGCTGCGGCAGCATGAGACGGCAAAAACCAGCTTCTCGTCCGTTGGGTTGAGAGAATACTTTCGGCGAGGACGAGAGAGAGTATGGGAAAGGGGGTGGATGAGAGCGAGAAAGTTGGAGGGAGACGAGAGATAGGAGGAGCGAGAGAGAAAGAGAGGGGGAGGCGAGAAAGCGAGAGAGGGAAAGAAAGCGAGAGAAAGCGACAGAATATAAGAGTAAGAGCGAGAGAGAGAGAGAGAGAGAGAGAGAGAGAGAGAGAGAGAGAGAGAGAGAGAGAGAGAGAGAGAGAGAGAGAGAGAGAGAAAGAGGAAAGAGACAGAGAGAGGGGGGGGAAGGAGTGGGAGGGACAGAGGACGGAGGAGGCAGGAGTTGGTTGGCAGTCTTGGAGAACAGCACTGGACTGCGCTGCTCGGTGTCTGCTACAGGATGAATACGGTGGACTCGACAGCAGGTCGACCGCTGAGACGCCGGTAGAGACAGGCTTGCGCTGGGGCAGGGAGCACGAAGGGCGGCCAGTAAGGGCAAATGTCGGCCGGCAGGCAGGCAGGCAGGCAGGCAGGCAGGCCGGCAGGCAGGCAGGCAGGCCGGCAGGCAGGGAGACAGGGGAGACATCCTGCCTACTTGGGTGCAGATGCACGCGCATTTGAAGCAGACTTGCGACCGAGCAATGAGCCATGTGTAAAGGCCGGAGCAAAAGCTCCCCTGAGGATGTGATAGGCCCAGCGGGCGCTGCGAAGGTACCATGGCGAGTCAAGGTCCGCTTTTCCAGAACGCAGCAAGAGTCAACCCAACCACGCGAGCCTGTACTTGACACCGCTCATGCCAAAATGAAATGGGAGCTTTTTTATTGTTGGCAAAATCAGGGGCAACGGCCGAAGGGCGATGCTATGCCGTGCCATTCTCGCAGATGCCCTCTCTCGTCTGAGCACTGCCGTGCGGGTACGGGTTGGGGCCGCACCGCACTTGGGCTTCGTCGGCGCCACACTCACCACCGTCATGTTTTGAATTTTGCTAGCGATCAAACTCTACGATGATGGCGTCGGTTCCGGTACCGCGGACGCCACGGCTGTACGTGCAAACGACCGGACCGGCCTTGGGACCAGCTGTAAGGTACCATACATGGCCTTGTCCGTACTTATACCGTCGAGGCGCCCTCCGTTCGTCTTGGTGGGACATGACCGACATTCCAGCTTGGAGCTTTCGTCTCTCGCCGTCTCCCCCGCAACCTTCCTCTTCCTCGCAAGCGTCAGGTCGTCGGCAGGAAGAAATGGAAAGGAAAAAAATCATGTTTCGGTGCTAGACCCCGGAAGAGCGTCGGCGTCGGGCAGGGCTGTCCCTGGGCCAGGGACGGCTGAAGCGGCGGGAGTGGCGAGGTCCCCCCCTTTTGGCATCGGCGTGCGTACTAGCGCAAGTGGTACCTGGTGCTGGTGGCCGAGACAAGCATCGATGCCCTACCCTGCGCTCCTTCGCCCCTGGCCACGCCGGCTTGGCTCCGCCGTTGACCCGGTGGGTCGGCTTATCATGGCGATCGTAGACGACGACGTTCGAATCCTTTGCGAGGCGTCGTACGGGGTATCAGATGAGGAGATGCGAGCAAGAGGGGCCACGTGGACGGATTGCGCGACGGCAAGCTGCCACCGACGAGACAGCGTGCGCTCCTCTGTCGCTCGTCCGTGGCCAGGACAGCTTCCACCGTGAGCACTTGATGGCAAGCATAGCATCCGTGTCAGCACGTACATGTCATGCACAGTAAGCTTGCGAGTGTCTATTTCCGTGTGCTAGCTGCACGGTTGCGGCGCATGTAGACGTCCACGTGCACGGCGTTGGTGAGCTCGCAAGGTTGTTGGGGGGGGGGCAGCAGGTAAGGAGGAGAGCACTGTACCATGGAGGCGGAGAGTACTGTGGCATGGAGGCGGAGAGTATTGTAGCATGGAGGCGGAGAGTACTGTAGCATGGATGCGGAGAGCACTGTGGCATGGAGGCGGGGAGCGGGGAGCACTGTAGCATGGAGGCGGGGAGCACTGTAGCATGGAGGAGGAGCGTACGAGTTACCAGTGCAGCTGCAAGTAAGTACATGCATGTACTGTACGGCTTGAGGCTTGTGACAGCCAATTCCCCATGGCCTTGCGGAGCATAAATACTTACGTAATGGCGACTGAGCCTTCCGTGTAATTTAGCCGTCATTGGGTCTATTTCTGTCACACTAAACGGAGTAATCAGTACAGAGTAATACAGGGCAGGGTGCTTTCATCATGGTTCTTACAACTAAAGTGCTCACATCCTTGACCTGCATCGTCGTACTTGCTGTATTAAAGTGCTCACGATCACATTCGTCCCAAGTTCAGCGCTGCCATGGTAATAATAATCATCACATCGGCATTCGCATAGGCAAGTACGGAGTACAGTAGGATTCACTCCGCACTTGAGCGCTCATATTCTACTTCCCTTGGTCATACCAGGCGCACGCAATTTCGGTAGTCGAGCACATCGGCATACTGCAGTTACTGCGAGGACCTACAAGTACTCGCTGCACTTGCACGTACCTACCTACTAGGTACTTGCTAGTATTACTTGCTTGCTTGTACTACAGTACTCGCTCCAGCGCAGCCCTCTGTTCCGCCACGGATTCTCCGTCACGTGCTGCATGCAACTGAACGGAGCACTGTACTTAGTTGTACAAGTAATTTCAGCTATACTATGAATGAATACGTACTGTACGAGTAGTTGTACGAGTAATACTGCACGCACGCACAACTACAAGTAATACAACTGCTATAAGTGCTGCGTGTACTGACAAGTACATCTACTTGCAAGTAGGGACGGAGGACGGAGCGCTGTACTTATGGATACTTGCTGGTACGTATGACAAGCAGGTTATCCGTCCATTGGGTCCCGGCTGGGCTGGTTGCGATGGGAGCCGTGGCACCACGAATGTGCCCTCGGCCAAATCGTTCCTGTCAACGATGAACCACTGGGCCTGGCAGATTTGTCGGTGCCGGTACGGAGGAATTGAGGCCTCGAGGTCCCCCGCAAGTGGATTCTCCTGCGGGGGCGGAATGCACCGACGTGCAAATTCCATCCCGGCAGTACATACTCCGTAAGTACAAGTACAGTAGTTTGTAAGTACAGCTTCGCAACGGCGAGCACACCTATAGTCGTACTGTTATGTGTTTGCTCAACCAGGTACCACCGAGTACCAGCCTAAGCTGCATGTACAGTACTTGATTAAGCACATGCAAGTACTTGCATGTTTGCGTCCAAGGAACGAGCGGTGCAAGCAAGTACACCTACGGCCACTTACAACTTAGTACCTAGTACTTGTTGGGACTTGCTGCAGGTCTTGTGCATGTACGGAGTAATAGTTGTCCTGTACTTGAGTACTTGCGCATGCTGTACTTGCAGCACATGTACATGTACATGACTCCATGCAATAAGTGGATGTCTCTCTCCATTTTGCTCCATGTCCCTTGTACAGTATTAATCTCCGTACTTTGAAGTACATGTGCAAGTAGTACTTGCAGCCACTTACTTACCTAACGTATGCAGCGATGCTACTGCGGAGGCTCGCACAGATCTGGCCTTTGACACGATTCTCCGGATCGTGTCCTCTGGTCCACCATGTTTCTTGCAAGTACTGTACAGCTGCAGCAAGTATCTGCTCGTTCACCAACGGCAAGCATCGCAGGCATCGTGTCTACACCTACTTGCATCCGCATCTTTTGTACCACCGTGCCTACTGCTGATGCTTGCCTGTTGGCGAACTCTGCATGTACATTCATGTACTGAATAATAATACATGTGCGTCCGCTTGTGTGTGCTTGCACGTGCCAGCGAGTACAACTACGGTACGTGCAATATTAGTAGTGTCTTGGTATTGCAAGTATTAATATTGTACTTATTAGCCCTGTATTAATATGGCTCCATAATAATACGGAGTACTGCTTGCACGATTGAGTACTACTTCACGCGAACCTCTTCCACCTCCTACGACTACAGTACGTGCAACTACAGTACAAGGCTCCATTCTGTACGAGCACAAGCACGTACGACCCGGCCGTCCACGAGCACATGTACCGGCACCTGTTCGTCCTTGTGGGAAGCGGCCATTCTCTGGACCCCCGTGTTCCTGGGACGGTGCGTGGGCTCATAGTAATACATTATGCAATAAGAGCTGGTAGTCGTGCATATGCAGAGCAATGTACTGCACACAGCACGAGCATGTATCCGAATCGGCATCAGTAGAGCCGGGCCTGTGGATTCTGCCCTCCGTACTCGGCCCCCATACTCGGCCCTCCGTGGACCTTTGCCATATTCAGGGCATGCTATGACAGGATGGCCTGGCATCGGACCGACGGGTCGGCCAAAGGCGCTCATCGGGGGCCTTGACAACTGGCCACCACGAGGACCGGTTGACGTATGGGCGTCGATGGCTCGAAACCGGCCGAGGCCGCCTCCCATGCGCGCCGCTGGGTCCCAAGAAGGTCGGGCTCGAGGAAATGCCGTGCGAGATGGAGAGATCTTGAACCCGATCGTCGGCTTGTCGCGGAAGCGTGAAATCCATCTTGGGAAGCTGCGCCGGCAGCCCGTCCATCCTCTTCTTCCCTCCCGACCCATCCACAGGAGGAGGTGGTTCCGGCGGCAGTTGCGCCTTGGATCGCGCGCCAGTCATCTCCTTCCTCTCAGCAAACGCCGGGGTCACCCTGTGGCGTGACCCGTCCCCTTGGCCAAAGGAAGGAAGGCCCTCTGCCGCAAGTACATGTACCGTGCATATACTTGCACTGTGCTCGCGTGCACGCTGCTCTCCGCAAGTACAAGTACGGTACTCCGTACTTACATGAACCTACCTACCTGCTCGTGCCTAGCTTCTCGTACCAACCTTCTCGCGCCTACCTTGTCGCGCCTGTCTGTCGTGCCTACCTGTTCGTATCTTGCACCTCGGACTAAGTACTCGCACTGCTCGCACTGCTCGCACTGTAGTGGCACGCCATGCTCGTCCTCGTGCTCTCCCTCGTCCCTCTACGTTTCCTCGCACTCTCCCTCGTTCCTTGACGTTTCCTCGCACTCGTGCGGTACGCGTCTTCGCCCTCCTTCGTGCCTCGCATGGCAAGATCCGAATCCGACCGTCACAAGGCACCGAGTCCTTGCACGGAATGCCATGCCAAGTCGCCTCCCCCCTCCTCCGAACCGTCCACTTTGGCGTTGCACGTCGACGTGATATCCTAGCCGAACTCCGCCTTGGTGCCAAATGGTGTGACTGGGCCTGGGTTGCCTGCCGCTCCAACCCCCCCTCTCCGGATTGGACCTGCGCCCAGGGAGCCCCTTAGCCGCTAACGTCCGACGTCGAGGTCGCATAGACGCCGCTGCTAATCCTTCCGTGAAACCGTGTGAACCGTCTCTCGTGGAAGTTTTCCTCTTCGTTGCTCAAACGGCTCGTCGCACTCATACCGTCCGCTCGACGACTGTGAGCGCCGAGGATGCGGCCGTGGCCATGTTGGATGATGCAGCTCCTCCGCTGGCCCATGCGACTCTGTCAACGCTGCCACCGCTGCGCACGGTAAGATTGCCCAGACGATGCTCCAACAGGCCACGATAGCGGCGAGGTGGGAACCCCCCCCCCCCCCCCCTTCCCCTTGACCGAATCTAACTGAACTTTTGAAATCGGACGAGGCGTCTGATGGCAGCCGTGGCTTCTTGGCCCCGAGACGGCCCGCGTTCGCCATGCTCGTGTCCACCCTGTCGTTCGATCATCGGTCTCAACGGTGACCGCTCTGGGATAGGGGGGCACCGCTCCTCAGATGTACCCTTTGTCCATGCGTGCCCTGCCCTCATGGCCTGCCGTGATCCGGCCGCTCGCTCCATCTGCCTCGTGGCGGGATACTGATTCGACTCTGGCTCCGTCGAGGAAGAACCGGGTGGATGATGATGATCCGCCACCACGACTACGTAGGAGAAGGTTGACGGATAATTCACCATCTGAGGCTGCCGTCTCTGAGGCGGCCGTCGAGCAGAGCTTCCTTGAAGCCCTGCCGGTGATCGTCCTCGGTCTTTTCTAGCACCATTCCTTCTCCTCGGCCTCGGAATCCATCCCCTTCCTCGGCCTGACGGTGACACCGACTTTTCTGAAATTCGGTGGCCGAGTGTGGCCCACCCGGCCGGTCGCGTGTCAGCGTACGCTATGGACACAAGCTCCACGTCGACTTGCTTCTGCGGCTGTCGTCCAGCCATGGCGAAACGATTCCTCGACCCCTCGCAGCTCGCAAACTTGGTCTCTGGGCTCGGCACAGGTCGTGTCAAAACGCCTCGGTCGGGAACTCGAGTGTTCCGCCCTTGAGTGTGCTGCTTTCTGCCCCCGCACTCGAGTGCTTGGACTTTTGTCCTGTGGATGTAGATGTGCCTCTTCAGGTTGGACATGCCTGATCTGGCTACCTGAGTGGCCCGACTCTTCAGCCCCAGGTAGATACCTGCATCGCTAGCGCTGCTGACTTGGGCAACGAGGCAGTGGAAACACTTCTCGCCCGGTATGGGGACTCGTCGGTGATCGGCACAGAGCGTCGCCCTTTGGCTTGCCTCATCGCAGCAGACGGCCACCTGCCAAGAGGACCTGCCACACTTGGCACATTGGAGCCATCCGAGGGCGCATTTGCACTTGCACATGCTATGCCCTCGGGGCTTTGTTCGATTCCCATCCATCTTCGTTTGGCGCATGGAAAAGTGGATGTGCGAAGCCGGGAGCAAGTTTACTATTGCATCTAGGTCGTTTCTCGTACATGGTGGCATCGATGAAGTGCTCTACCGCCCATGAGAGGTCAGTCTCTGGTTCTGTGGCCTTTTGCGTGGCCAGAAGTGACCAAAATGCGAACAGGGCGCGGTTTTATACGGCAAAGCTGTCGTAGGGTGAGTGAAAGAATTTCCTCTTCTGGTCGTGCACTTCTTGGCTCACGCTCATCGGCAGTGTGACTCGTGTCGGCAGTTTCATACAACAAACCTGCCCTGCAGCGGGTGGAAGAATTTTATTCTCTTGGTCAAGCACATCTTGGCTCATGCTCTTCGGCCGTGTGGCCAGCTTGTAGGGATCGTGCGAGGGGCAGTGATTGATATTTCATGGATACTGAGCCTTGCATGTGCCCGCTGATGTCATTTTTTGCCGTCTATATCGACACAGTTGGGGATGGCGGCATCGAAGTCTGGTTGATGAGTGACGGACGATTTGGAAGGGCGCGAGGACGATAATTCACACGAAGATTCATCGGCATGGTTCTGCGTGGGCACAAGAATCTCTGCGGATGAACGAGCTGTTCATTGTGGACTTGACCGGCAAGAACTAGCGACCGCAGGGCAGGCTGGTGTGCATCAATGCACCGATGGCGAAGCTGAGCAGGACAAGTGATTGAAGGAAAGAAATATTCAGCAAACGGGGCTTGGTTGTGAGTCACCAATCGTCTCGTCTCCTTCCAGTGAGCAGTTGAGGTTCTCACCAGCCGTGAGCCTTTGCTTCAACCAGCCGTGTTGAGCAATCTATCGGCAGCATCGGGGACTGTCAACGAAATGGCATTGGAAAGAGAGGGGGCTATACGCCAGCCACGACAAGAAGTGTTCCAGAGGGTTGCCACGAAGTCTGATATTCCTCTCATGCTGCGAGGCCTGTCGAAAGAAACGTCAACGTCGGAATCCGCTACTCGGAGTGGAATGAAAGCAGTGCCTGTCTGTCATCTGCATTGTCTCTGAGTTTGTCACTCCGATGAGTATATGCACCAACCACGAGGTGCAAACAGCCATTCGGCGGCCTTGCCATCTCCATGATACGACAACGACTGTGCTTGCTTCACTCTCTCCTTCGATGCCGCGAGCATTCTCTGCCACCGCTCGTCTGTCATTTTGCTTGTATATTGCGCTTCACACTCGTGCAGCATTTCGAAGTCCTGGATGCAATAGACCAGCAAAGGCTCGAACAACGGTCGTTCGTTGAAGGACCCCCTTGGCTGGTGCAAAGAGTCAAAGACCGTCATCCCTCGCACGCCGCCACCTGGACCGTTCAGGTTCAGAAAGGGGCATGCCTCGCTCTATGCACATCCGCAGCCCGAACGCGCGCAGCCGGCTGAGGCTCCTGGTTGCCAGCTCCATAAGTTGCAGTCCCTGGATGCCCTCTGGGGCAACTCTGAAATGGGCGAGAAGTGCGTCATAGGCGTCTCGTGCGTCGAAAAATACCTTTGGGATTCTTCCGATTCCATCAGGCTCCGGAGGGTCCGACCACGGCGAGTCCCGGCCGTGACAGTGGTCGTTTCACCGAGAGCCAGGACGTCGATGAAGTAGCGTTGCTTCCATCGCAGAACCTGCACTCGCAGAACCTGCACCTGAGTGATGGAGTTGAGACCGTTTCGGCAAACGTTGGCTCCTTCAGCGTCGACGTATATCGATGGCAGTGCAGTGGGGGGGGGGGGGCTTACCTTCGTCAACGAGGGCTCAGATGGCCGCGACGGTGTCGAGAATTGTTACCTCTGGCACGTCGTCGAGGTAAACTTTCTTGGCAACTTTTCCATCTGCGGGAGCGTATTCCGTTCTTCGTTGCTCTCGCTCTCTAATCTCGTATAGCTCAGGCCTATCGCGCCATCAATGTCGTCGATGTCGGCCGAAGGTGCCATGGTCGAGGATACGGTGCGACAAACGTTCCTGTCCGTGGGAAAGAGGGAGAAACTTGGACGGCCAAGGTCGCTGCGATAGTTCATTCCCGACATATTGTTCTTGGAAGGCACAGTCATTATGCGCAATTTCGAATGAAAGTCCATGATGGTCAGTGAAAATCTCTGGCCATGAATAAGACAAGCATGGCTTGATCTTGTAACAAACTCGCACATGGTGCGAACCGTCTGCATTGTTTACAGTATACTGTGCTCGATTCCCACAGCTGTTGTGCATGGTTTAATTGTTGTAAAGGTTGGCTCAACATAGACGGCCGTCGCAGGATCAGGCCTCGGGATATTCTCAATCAAGGTAATCCAATCACCAAATACCAAAAGTTTTCCTATAAAAGAAGTGGTGACACGTCTGAATCCAAGCATGTTCTGCCATGTTGTGCATGTAATAACTGTTTTGATCGCCAACATATGTATCACAAGCTCACTCGCTGCCGGCCCCGCGCCTGCGGTCACCTTGGTGCCGTTCAAAGAGCAGTCGAGTACGATCCAATTCTACTCAGTCGCACACTCTATGTTATTCACCATTCACAGCTACCCATTATATCGATCTACGCCGTATACTTGTATTGGCTTTGGTTGTACCGTTCCACTGCGAGTGGTAACGCAGAGTTCAAGGTAGTATGGCCTACCCTATACCTTCAGCATCTGTCTCTGATTGTTACGAAACAAGTGGTTCATGAACTTAAGTCCGTATTGAGAGTATTTCTTCTCTTTCAGTTCCCTATTCCTCACTGAGGGTTTTATGCCCGTAAATGGCTGAGGGCTTTGTTGACACGGAAAAATCGAGCGTTGTTCTGCTCATGGCGACCAGATCTCCATCCAAGGCCCCCCAAACACAGTATTTTGTGCAGCGAAATGAAGACCCATGTATATCCCATGAATTGAAAGATTAAACGGCGGATTTATTATCGCAAGTCTTTCTTCTAGCCGTTCCTTGACATTAGGATCGCTTGTCGGTTCAATCGTCAGACAAGACCAGACACGAATCAAGGCCGGTTGGTGTCTCGGTATCGGCATGGCATGATGCTGACAAGGCTGGAGCTTTCCGAGATAACATAGACTATAGACCGTTCCTTGAGGCAGGCTGGTGTTCTTCTTTTTTGCATCCTTTGCAGTCATTCACTATGTTTCGGGAGGTGGCGGCGAGCGAGGGTGGCGGTACGACAAAACCGACGAAACCATGTGTCGTGTCATCAAAGTGAGAATCAAAATCATACAAAAAAAGATGACGATATCCCAGACGCCTGTTGGTAGTATCTCTCCAAACGCCTGCCGGTGCAATCAACCTCATCACTTTGCGGCCAAGTCTGCCAGTGTCTTGACGGCAGACTTCGGTATCGTCACTCGGTTCGAGTTTCCAGCCGAAGGTTTCTTGCTGGTGGACACGACCTTGTTGACGTTAAAGTACGAGTCCTCCGCCGCCTTCCGGCCATCCGTCTATGAGGTACCGGGGTCAGCACGAATTGTTCGTCCAGGGTAACGGAGTCACGTGGGGGTGGCGACGCACGGAGAAGAGAGACACGAGATACAGGCCGACGAAATTGATGAGCATGTTGAGGAGGCTCGTGAAGCTCATCCACTCGAAGCCGGCGCCGGCCTTGGCCTTCCTCGCCGAAGGGGCCTTGCCGTCGCCGAGGGTCCGGCCGGCCGACTTGAAGCCTTCGGCCGACCCGCCCCCGGCGGCACCGGCGAGCTTCACGGCCTTGGAGACGGCCTCGCTCAGGGCCGAGGGGTTTGCGCCCTTGATGGTGTCGACGCAGTTGCCCTTGTGGAAGATCTTGAAGGTGGGCATGGCCGAGACGGCGTTGGTCTGGGCGACGGCCGACTGGGTATCGACGTTGACCTTGGCAAAAGCCACCTTCTTGGGAGACGAGTGGTCCTTGGCGAGCTTTTCGAAGTGAGGGGCGATCATCTTGCAGGGGCCGCACCAGTCGGCGTAGACTGCGGTTGGACGTGACGTTAGCGGGACAGCTGCGAGCTGGCATCCACAGCCACGGCATGGCGGGGGGGGGGCCTACAATCCGCGACGACGACGCTGTTTCCAGCGAGCAGCGACTGCCACTCGCCCGTGGAGCCGATGTTGACGGGCCCGCTCATGGTGCTCGATGGACGCAGATGGTGGGTAGGTCTTGGTGATGGCGACGTTGGCGGTTGGCGGTCGGTGGTGATGAGGGAGATGGAAGTTGACAGCTTGACGACATTATTCAGCCAGCAAGGTTCCGTGCCGTAGGCGTACAGTATTCGTACGTGGAAATACGGTACGCCTTTATCAGGGATCAAGTACCTTTCCCACGTTGGCCATGGGGAAAGTGACTTGGGCTGGGATATAAACTTTTGCCCCTCACTGTACAGAGTCACAGGCTAAGTACAGAGTAGTTGTTGTACTTCAGTCGTCTTGGGAAGCTGACCAACCATGCGGCGAGCGTGAGCCGGAATAGGCAGGCGGTGGTGGATCGACGAGTGGCCGTTGTGCTAACAGAGAAGACATCAGCCGTAACGGTAGCTGGCCGTGTCCCCTCAGCGGGGCTGTTGACCAATGGTACGGCGCGTTACCCGGTCATGTACATATGGTAGGCCGTATCGGAGTGTGCGGCCCAACTTTTCTGCGATAAGCGCTCTCAGCGAACTCTAAAACACCACCATCAACATCACCACCACCAAGTCAGGCAGTCAACGGAATTCAATTGCATTCGCCGGAAAGATGGCGTACCCCGAGCGCCACAACAAGGTCTGCCATTTCCACTGCTGCCACCACCCTCCCCCACACCCGATGGACAACAACCGTGGTGGGATGCGTCGCTGACCCGCGGCCTGCAGAAACGCAAACTGGGCCATGGCGGCCAGCAAGAGCAGGCCAGGACGTTCAAGCCGTCGGCCATGTTCACGCCCGTCAACGGCGGCCGCGACTGGACGGTATCCGTTGCCATCCCCAGCAGCATCATCACCAAGTAAGCCAGACTCGGCGGCACGCTCGCGCCGGGAAAGCCCTCCGCTCTCGCCGCCGCTCTCGCTAACGACGCCAGCCTCGCGACGGCCGACCAGCGCATGACGGCCCCCGGTCGCATCGCCCGTGCCCTCGCCGTCTTCTCCGTCGACGAAGTCGTCGTCTTCGACGACTCGCCCGCCTCGTCGCGACCGCGCCAGACCGACCCGGCCTCGTACACGGGCGACACGGACCCGTGTCACTTCATGGCGCACATCCTCTCCTTCCTCGAGGCGCCGCCCTTCATGCGCAAGGCCCTCTTCCCCCTCCATCCCAACCTCCGGCTCACGGCGCTGCTGCCGAGCCTCGACATGCCGCATCACCCGAACCCCAAGGAGTGGATCCCCTACCGCGAGGGCGTCACCGTCGCCGGCAAGACGAGCTCCGGCAAGGGCACGCTCGTCGAGGTCGGCATGGAGGAGCCGGCCGAGATCGAGGAGAGCATCCCGGCCAAGACGCGGCTCACGCTCCTCTTCCACGAGGACCAGTCCAAGTACCCCGAGTGCGTCGACCCGGCGGCGCCCCGCGAGCGAGGCGGCTACTACTGGGGGTACTCGGTCCGCAAGGCCGGCTCCCTCTCCTCCGTCTTCACCGAATCCCCCTACGAGGGCGGCTACGACATGAGCATCGGCACCTCGGAGCGCGGCCTGCCCGTGTCCAAGGCCTTTCCGGCGTCGGCACCGAAGCCGCTCGGCTTCAAGCACCTGCTGATAGTCTTTGGCGGGCCTCGCGGCCTCGAGTTCGCCGCCATGAACGACGCCGAGCTCGGCGGCATGGAGGTGCAGGGACCGAGGACGAAGGAGCTGTTTGATCATTGGGTCAACGTGCTGCCGCACCAGGGCAGCCGGACGATCCGGACGGAGGAGGCGCTGTTCATCGGCCTGACCGCGCTGCGAGGGCTATGGGACACGAGTTGAGTGAGTCGCGGGTTAGCATAGCATGAACGATACCCCCCTTGACGCTCGACCCTCCCAACCCGGCCCGCGATGGGACTGGGCTCGTCTTCTGCGCTCCCACACGTCTACACGCCGCCTTTTCTGCCTCTTCCGGTACATGTGCATTCGAAGAAAACGGCCCGACGCCGTGCCCCCCTGCCTCCGAATCTCATGATTGCGCAGGCGCTCACAACGACGCGGAGCTATGGTTGCATGGCCTGCTGCCAAGCGGTTGAACCCCCAACGCCATCCCATGCGACCCGATCGAACGATCAAACAAAAAAGTGTAGGCGAGCCGAGGACCCGATGGCGTCGCTTTTTCATATCGTCGATGGAGCATCGGAGCCCAAGGCAGCTGCTGGGCCGAGACTCTCGCGGCCTGCCGTCGTGTCCTTTCCGCCGGCTCTCTTCCGCAGCACGTTCTCGATGAAGGCCTCGCCGGCCTTGTACGATGACCGGACGAGAGGGCCGCTGGCGCAGTAGAGGAAGCCCATGTCGAGGGCGCGCGTCCGCCAGGCGTCGAACTCGTCGGGCGTGACGTACTTTTCGACCTTGAGGTGGCGCTTGGTCGGGCGCATGTACTGGCCAAAGGTGACGACGTCGACGTTGGCCCGTCGCAGCTCTGCACGGTTCTCGTTAGATCGGAGACGGCCACGGTGACGGCGGGGCGGGATACGTACCCCTCAGGGCATCCATGACCTCGTGCTCCTGCTCGCCGAGGCCCAGCATGATGCTCGTCTTGGTGATGATGCCCTCCTTGCCCCTCACGTCCTTGACGTGGCGCAGGACATCGAGGCTCTGGCGGAAGGTGGCCCGGCGATCGCGCACGTACGGCGTCAGGGCCTCGACCGTCTCGACGTTGTGGGCGTACACGTCGAGGCCGCTCTCAGCGACGACCTTGACCATGTCCAGGTCGCCCCGGAAGTCGCCGGTGAGGGCCTCGACGAGCAACGACGGCTTCTTGTGCTTGATCTTGCGGATCGTCTCGGCAAAGTGGCGGGCGCCGCCGTCGACGAGGTCGTCGCGGTCGACGCTCGTCAGGACAACGTAGCCGAGACCCCATCGCGCCAAGGCCTCGGCCGTGTGCTCGGGCTCGTGCGGGTCGAGGGGGGCGGGCGCCCGGTTCGTCTTGACGCTGCAGAAGCGGCACCCTCTGGTGCAGGTGTCGCCCATGAGCATGATGGTGGCCGTCGCCGCGCTCTTGTCGGAGCCGCCCCAGCACTCGGATATGTTGGGGCATCGGGCCTCCTCGCAGACGGTGTGCAGGCCGAGGCCGCGCAGGTCGTGCTTGATCTTCTTGTAGTTGTCGTTGCCCGCGGGAATCGACGTCTTGAGCCACTCGGGCAGCCGCGTGATGGTCCTCTTCCTACCCGCCGGGCCGACCTCGGCGGTGCGTAGGGTGTAGGCGTCGACGGGCGAGAGGGGTTGATCGGGGGACGAGGTGGCGACGAAGTCGGAAAAGGAGGCGACCGTCTTGTCCTTGAAATAGGTCCTGCGCTCCGGCTTCGAGGCCGGGGGGGCTGCACCGTCGGCGTTGGGCACCGTGGCGAAGCATCGCAGGGCCCTCGAAGCGGTGCCGCCGAGGGCCCGACGGACGGGCTGCAGCGAGGAAGCCATGGATGCCACGACCGAGGAGATGATCAATCGGCCACGGCGAGCTCGGCCTGATGATGGGCGGGAGGGGAGAGAGGCGACTCGGCGAGCGTGTTTGCCCTCTTTGCGTGGGCGACGTTGTGCGGTGGTGCAAAAGTCATTGATTGAGGCGGCAAAATCACGAGGACGACGAGCGCTAGCAGCCGCCCACCCAGCGTGCTACGGGTGCGTAATTACAATGACCCGAACGCGACCGGCTTAACGCGGAAGCAGGTACAGTCGCAAGACAAAAATGACGATTCAATTTTGGTTGCGCCACCACTACGAAGGGAATCGACACTTTTGTCACCCCACTACACAAGTACGGAGCCGGGCCACCCGCCGAACTTGGCCGAGCCGCTGGCCGGAGGCCCCCAGTGGAGTTGTATCATTGATTACCCTGTATTTGGAGTATTACTGCGGCAGCGGCAGCACAAGTGCTTGTAGAGTAGAGTACGGAGTACATTGGTGTACTGTGCACGAGTGCAACTACGGAGGTAAGTAGTACGGAGTAGAGTACGGTATTGCGGCACAAGTATAGTACCACGGCACAGTACAGCACTGCAGCACAAGGACAGCACTCTAGCAGAAGTACAGCGCTCTACAGTAGCACAAGTACAGCACTCTACAGTAGGACAAGGACAGTACTCCATCTAGCACAAGGACAGTACTCTAGCACAAGTACTGTACAGTACTCCCCCTAGTAATTAGTACCTAGCGGACAAGGACAGTACTCTGGCACAAGGACAGTACTCTGGCACAGGGACAGTACTCTGGCACAAGGACAGTGCTCTGGCACATGTACCGCGCTGGAGCAAAAGTACCTAGTACAGTACTGTAGCAAAGTACAGCACTGTGGCAAAAGTACCTTGCAAGGACGGTACGCAGAGTAATACTTACTCCGTACGGGTGCAGTGCTTAATGAATGTCTTTATCGCCGGTCAAGTAACTTGCCCATGGAAACTGGAAGAAAAGTGACTTTCGCCGGGTTAAATCCTTTCTGCCCTCCCACTGTACATGCCATGTCAACCTCCTGTCCAATGAGCATCGCCGCAATGGGAGACGGTCCTCGACACCACTGTCCGCCATACCATCGACCACACGTGCAAGCGAATACTTACTTTCTTCTACTGTGCGCTACGCAGCTGTTCATGTTGTACTCTATCTGGTCATATGGGATGCCGATGAGTGACCTCGAGCACCTTGCCATCGGTGTCTGTCGATTCTCTCCAGTTGCGGTGGCAGGGGCCAGGACGATGCAAACCTCGAGATTGAAACCAAAGGCAGATCCGGCATCGAATACGCTGTACGTGCACCATCTGCTTGCACCCACCGAGGGAGCGCTCGATATACGCACCATCGTTCAAGCGGCTCCCGTTCGTATCTCGCAAGTGGAAAATTCAGCATCGATATCGACGAGTGTGCCGCATCCAACCTTGCTCCTCTGCATCGTCAGCTTGGCTTGCTGGCAGGGTGTGGCGCACCACCCTCTTGTTCCTCAAAACGGCATAGCGGCAAGTGCCTGTGGTGAAAGGAGACGCCATCTCTACCTCTCTACGGCTAGAGCACAAGTACAGTAAGTAATGCTTGGGTGCACGCCTCCTTGCAAGTATGGAGCGGAGTAATACGGAGTGATTGTTCCGAAATTAGGAATTATTACTATTATTACTGTACGACTGCGCCTCTTGGGGCTTGCGCCGTAAGTTGACTTTGGGCCACTGGCGGGAGTCGTTTCAAAACAACGAAACAGCGCTGGTCACTTTCAAACACCATCCCCCCGCGTGATAGGTCAAGGATTCTACGGCAATCGTCATGTCGTGTATGGCCCCAAGTCTCGCCCTCGCAGGCGGAAGCATTCCTCGGCCGACGCCGCCGATGCGCACTGGTCGCGTCAGGGTGGCCCGCCGTGGTTGCTTCTCCCACTTCGCACCGCTCCCATGGCGAGTCTTAGCACGCGGTTGTTCGTCAGGATGAGCAAGAGGCACCAGCTGTGGAACGAATTGCGTTGAATTGCGATCAGAATACGATGGCTTCGGCCGTGGCCCCTATCCGGCTCGGCCCAAGTTGACGTGCATCGTTCGACTGATCTAAGCGAGGCATTCTCCCTTGACCGCGGGACCGTCGTCGACCACTCATCGAATGGACTCCGGCTCCGGTCAAGGGAAAATTGACCCCATATTCCGCTTCCCTCGCCGACAAAAAAACCGTCCGAGGCGTGGCGCGGCGTCCAGGACTCGCTCGCTCCTTCACAGGAGCGGGTGACCCGAATGGCCGAGCAACCCCGGACCTTCCCCCGTACATGGTCCGAAAGGGTATCACCGCCAGAATAGAATTATTACAAAAAAATCGTTCCTGATATGTCGAAAGAAAATAGACAAGGTTCCATCCTTGCTTCGTGCTCGAGCATCTCCGCCGTCGACGCCTAGACTCGCCCCAGCACGCAGGGGGTGCCCCGGGCGAAGACGTGCAAAAGTTGCGTCGAGAAGAAAGAAGAAAGGGCGAAGAGTGATGAATGTCCCAGCCGGCGAGCACGTACACTGCGCGCCGCCCAGACAGCTCCCGGAGGCTTGACATCGAGTGCGTCTCGACAGAGCCGGCGATGCGTGCCGCCTTGGACGTGTGGCCCGTGCCGTAGGTGTGAGCATCGGTGGCCGGATGCAACCACGTCCAAGAGCGGGCACGCATGGCTGGTCGTGAAGCGTCCGGACGGCGCGTCCAAGTGAGAAGAATCATGTGCAAGAGAAAAGAGGAGCGAGGTCCCGGCTCCCGGTGCAGCGCAGTCGACGCGCGCGAGGTGCCGTGCCCGCCGGTGGAAGGACCGAAGAGGCTCGCGTCCGCATGGCCGCGGCGATGGCGGCCCAAGGTGGGCTCGAGTTCGGCCGTCAAAGGTGACTTGTGGAGATGTAGATGGTCGATACGCTCATCCGCCGAGGCGAGCGTCGCTTTCGGCGGCGTCCAGGGCCGAAGCTGTCGCAACGGTAGATGAGCGTGGGCAAGTGAAAGGCTCGGTCTAGAGGAGTCGTCGAAGTTTCGTCATGATCGTCGATGTCTTGCCAGAAGAATAAGGGCGCGAGGCCGGAAGGAAGTAAAGTGGACAAAGGAAAGGGGGTGCCGCGCGGTGCGGCGTGGTGCAGTGTCGTGGTTGTGGTGCGAGCGTGCTCGCGTCGTCGTCGCGAGGGTGCCCGAGGCATCCTCTCTCTTCGCGCCCAGGTCTCGTCCCCTCCTGGCGCCGTGGCCCGGCGGCAAGGCCCTACATGACGGCGGCGACGGCGACGATGCCGGCGACGGCGGCGAGGGCCATCTTGCTCGCGTCGAGGGCGACGGCGGCGCTCGTGGGGCCCTTGGAGGGGACGGTGGACGGCGCGAGGATCGGGGACTCGGTCTTGAAGGAGTGGTACGCCGTCGAGCCGATGGTGCCTGTGGCGAAGCCGGCGGTCGTCGAGTTCAGCGAGGCCGTCACCGTATGGGCCCTGACGAGGGTGACGGTCTTGGTCATGATCATGGTCGAGGTTTGCATCGAGTACAAGGTGCTCGACGAGCTAGACGACGGGTCCTGGCCGAGGGCGAGAGCCGGCAGGGCGGCGAGGAAAAGGGCGGATAGATGCATTCTGCTGCTGTCTGCGTGCTTCAGGCTTGGGCTGGATGTGGTTGGATGCGGTTGGATGCGGTTGGATCGATGGCTAGCTAGCTGTTGGCTGGTGCGTAGGCGAGTTGACGTCGTGATTCGAGTTCAAGTGTCGTCGTGATCGAGGCAGGGAGAGGTAGATGAAAAGAGCGGCGATGGGTTCGGCTGTGATGAATGGAGATGTTGCTTGGCAAGAACCAGTCTTTTGTTTCGAGAGGGATCGTCCGAGGTTTTGTTCCTTCGGCAGCGGCGACGTCGACGGCGCAAGCTCGCTAGCGGGTGTGAAGGAGCGGCAGACGGAACGAGAGCGAGGGTCTCGTGGGAATAATTTGAAACGTCAGACGCACGAGCGGACTCTGCCAACGAAGTCCTGTTTGGTGCCAGAATAAGGAGAGGGGAGAGTTGTGTTACAGAGAAGAAGGAGGAGGAGGAGGTGCGAGACAAGAAGGAGGGCTGGCTGGGCAAGAAGGGCCGACGACGGCAAGCGCCCAGCCCAGGCTGCGGAATAATAGTGGCAGACAATAATACTTGGGCCGACGGGTGACAGGTACCACCAAGTACCCGTAAGCCCTCGTTGACTAGAAACAGGCGGACTGGGCAGGAGCTTGGTCGGTGCCCACCCCTAGTTCGCACTAGCCACTTTACATGTGCCCGGTACCTGCATGTGTACCGTGTACAAGTAAGCAGGCATGTACCTGTACTTTCAGTCACCCGCACGAGCAGGTGGGCGGGCAAGTCGCTGTACACGAGTGATACGTACCCTGCCGTCTCCCGAACAATGACTGCAGCGGCCAGGGGCTAGTCAATAACATCAGCGCACGCTAGGCAGCTTTGGGCTGAAGGTGGCACGCCCTTTTTTCTTACCCGTCCACTTTGTTCTCGAATCTACCAGGGTGTACAAGCATGGCGTGCTTCCGTACTCGGTACATGCAAGTACAGTAATTACATGTAATTAACATGCAGAGTACATGTACAGTACTTACTCCGTACTCCATACTCCGCACTCCGTACAGTATTGCTACCACTCCGTACGCAATGGCCAAACGAAATACGGTGAAAAGGTACGAAGGTAACGATACATCGTGACCAAATACTCCGTACACAAGTAATACAGTTAGTACTCCGTTCGTACTGGAAAGTAGTGTAAGTACCATGCCATCAGCTTCTCCAGGTACCCGTGCACCTGTGCGGAGTGCGAGGCGCGCTTCGGCTCAAGTACCTAGTAAGTACACGTATTCGTCCAGCGTGGTAGTATGGAGCACTACTTACACGTACTGTACAATGTGCTACAGGTGGACGGAGTACCAGTAAGTAGTACAGAGTGCAAATACGGAGTACAGCTTACAATACAGAAATTACTCGTACAACTACATGTACTGTACATGTACAGGTACTGATATCAGATGGACATAGTTACGTCGTACATGTAATAATATTATTAACACTTGCTTCCGTACTTGGGTATTACTGCATCCACAAGGGTGCAAAGTACAGGTACAAATACTTGCGCGACAGATTACCTGTACTGTACTGTACAAATACAACCAAGTACGGAGCAAGTACGGAGTACACCTCCACCTACAGTTGTATAAGCACTGCTTGTCCGCTGTATTACTCGTACTGTACATGCACGTGCAGCTACGCACATGCACTTGTACGTGAACGTGCAAGTAACCGTGGATATGAATTTGCGGCAAGCACACCGACGTGCAAGTATTCCCCGTACAGGGTGCACTGGACATTCGCCTCATTGTCGCAAAGGCGCTGGCTCGCCCTGACGCGATGGATTGTGCCGTGCCATCCCTGGTCGCTTGACCATTGTCTGCTGTTTCACTCGGCGGCTATTGTGACTTGGGCTGCAAGTAAGTACAGTCAAGTACTTGCACAGGATCTTGCACCGCTAAACCATGTACGGAGTACGGAGCAGTTCAAGTGCCGTGGACAGGAAGTTACAGAGTACGGAGCAGTTGAAGTATTGCAAGACAGGAAATCAGTACAGAGTACGGAGCAGTTGAATTGCTGCAAGACAAGAAATAAGTACAGAGTACGGAGCACTTGAAGTGCACTCGAACGGAGTACATGCACTCCCTACATGTAAGCACACCTACACTTGCAACTAGTTGTACATTACGGAGCAAGTACTTGCAAGCATTCTACAAGTACTCCGTACACCGAGGCACCGTGACTCCCCTCGAATAGCCTCCTTGCTTGGACAAGGGCAGGAGCGATTCGTGGCACTGACGGCGATTGCTTCCTGCGCGCCACACGGTCGGCCTATTCCAGAATAGGCACTATATTACATGGCATGCATGTACATGGTCACGTTGAGGCTTCCGCACTAGGCACCTAATGGGTAGTACGGCCGCTGCACCTGCTGGTCGGCGCCTGCCCCGCAGGTTACCGTTTGAGATTAAATGAATTCAATGTGAGCAATTTCCCGATCGCCCTTGATTGGACACGGGGGCTGGGAGCCCCGCACGCCGCACACCTCTCGGCCGTTCTCACTTACTGTAACTGTACTCCGAACAGAACACTTACTGTAAGTACATACATACTGTACACCTACATGTACATGTACATGTACTTGTGCTTGTACTGTACTTGCAAGTACTCCGTCCACGTCGTTCTGTTACTCGTACGCAAGCGCTTGGGTACTTTCTCCGTCCCCGCAAGTGCAACCTAATCACAAGTACAGTACTCCGTATTCGGCACTCCATACTTCCGTACTTACTCCGTACCTACTCCGTACATGTACATGCCCTTGTACAAGCAAGTACTTGCAACTACAGTGATTACTTACTGTACTTCTGCTTCCACCCGCCCCGCCAGCCAAGAGTCTGTTCCTGGCACTTTCCCGCATTCGACTGCCGCCTCTCGTCCCGGATCAACAACTCGAAATCCCTTCCATGGCCACGGTCATGGCACGGCACTCATCATGGCATATTCGCCATGTCGAACGAAGAATAAGGAGGCCGTTGGCGACCTCTCCTCGCACGCCCTTTTCCCTTCCCTCCGAGGAAGGGCATCGACGTCCCCGTGACCTGGTCCGACGGGCGGCGGCAAGGGGCGCTTGCAGGGGCAAAACCTGTTGTTCTGAAACGGCGATGAAGCAGTTGGGCCAAGAAGCCCGTCCTTCTCCTCTGACACGGCAGGCTTCTCGTCCTCGCACGACTAGGAGCGCCTGCATGCACTCCGACGAGTGCGCATGCTCGCCCATCGGTGCCTGTACATGGACGTGGCACGCACGCCACACATCGACCAAGCGGAAAAGTAAGCTTATGGGATGGCCCGTCTCCTTCGGATGCGACATGTCGCCCCATGCTAGAGACTCGTACCGCTCCCCGGGGGCGAGGGCGTCGAGTGTTGGGAAGACGCCTTCGGTGCGCGTCGTCGAAACACGCCACGAGTTGGCCCTGTTTATGTCGCCAGGAGAAACAGACGGTCGGCGAGACGGGTTACGCGCCTGTTGTTCTACCGTCGGCCGACTGCGTTTATTCATGTTCCGACGTGCCACCAGGCGCCTCGGCGTGTCGCACCTACGAGTGCGCTTGCGCCGAGGCCTCCCTCCGTAGGCGGTGGCACCTGGGCAAGACCGACCTCCTCCGCTTCGGGTGGAGGAGCCGTCGGGCTGGAATGTGGACCGACGAATGTCGCATCGTACGTGACCGACGAGGCCGCCGACCCGCCGCCGATCTGCCGCCGATCGTCGGCCGATCCCCGTGCGCGCCCGTCGCCGACGCGCTCCCTTTTGCGTCCATCAGTCACGTCGGCCGGAGGAGAGGAGGGTGCGATGGCGAGAGTCATGACGTCACGCACGGGCATGCCGTCGAGGTGGTGGCGTCGTCGAGTTGCTCGGGTAAAATGGCATAAAAAAAAGCTTCTATGCTGGGTATCAACCACGCGTCGGGCCAGGCCCACGCGCACATCGTCCTCGGCCGAGCCGTGCCGCGCGCTCCCGTGGGCGCTCGCTCCGGACGCTCCGGCACGCCGTCCCCGCGGCCGCCGCCGCTCAGGCGACCCAGTACCACATCTTCTGCATCCAGTTCCTCGGCACGCGTTCCTTGTCCGTCGCCTCGAGCTCGTCCATCTCCTTCTTGCCGGAGATGGCGTCGATCTGGTCGACGGGAATGCAGAGCGGCGTGCGGAACCACAGCTTGTGGCCGAGGTAGAGGCCGAGGAAGATGGGCAGGGTGACGTACGAGGCGACAAAGTCCTTGACGGCAAACGAGGGCATAAAGGTGTGGAAGCCGTTGGTGAGGGTGAGCAGGAGCACGACGACGACGGCCGCGTACGTCGCGTACGGCTGCAGCGCCGTCCTGTAGGGCAGGGCGTCGAGCAGTCGGTTGAACTCCATGGCGCGGCGGAAGCGCAGGTAGGTGACCATGACGGCGATCCAGGCGATGAAGCCCGACGTCGTCGAGATGCTGACGAACCAGTTGAAGACGACGGCGCCCGTGTTGGACACGTTGAGGTAGGCCAGCAGGCCGATGGACCAGGTGAAGAGGACGGCGAGGTAGGGCACGCCGTTGCGGTTCGTCGCGGCGAAGCAGGCGGGCGCCTGGCCCGTGAGGGACATGGAGTACAGGACGCGGCTGCCCGAGTAGAGGAACGAGTTGCCGGCCGACCAGGCCGACGTGAGGATGGCGGCGTTGATGATGTGGTTGAGGGCGGGGATGCCGACGCGCGTGATGCCGATGACAAAGGGCGAGGCGCTCGCGTTGGCCTTGCCGAGCAGCGTCGGCTCGTCCGAGGGCACGAGGATGCCGATGATGAGCGACGAGAGGCCGTAGAAGACGGCGAGGCGCCAGACGAAGCGGCGAGCCGCCTTGGGGATGTTGCGGCGCGGCGCCACCGCCTCGCCGGCGGCGATGGCGATGAGCTCGGGCGACGTGATGAAGGCGAAGCCGGCCTTGACAAAGGCGTGCCAGTAGCCGAGGAAGCGGCCGGCGCCGCCGGGCACGTCCTTGAACTGGACGAAGGCGCCGGGCGCGTTCCAGTAGTGGAAGCCGAGGACGCCGTCCTGGCGGGGCGCGCCGCCGAAGAAGATGACGATGCCGAGGATGATGAGGCCGCAGATGGTGATGAGCTTGATGCTGGCGAACCAAAACTCGGCCTCGCCAAAGTAGCCGACGGCGACGATGTTGAGCAGCAGCATGACGGCGAGCACGACGGTGATCCAGACGGCGATGTTGACGGGCAGTTGCCAGTACTCGATGACGATGCCGGCGGCCGAGGCCTCGGCGCCGACGAGGATGGCGTAGGCGTACCAGTAGTTCCAGCCGCAGGCAAAGGACAGACTCGGGTCGACGAAGCGGCCGACAAAGTAGGGCACCGTGATGCCGCGCAGGGGCAGGTAGACGACCATCTCGGCGAGGTTGTTCATGACGACCCAGACGATGAGCATCATGGACAGGTAGGCCATGAAGAGGGGCGCCGGGCCCGTGCTGCTGAGGATGCCGCCCGAGCCGACGAAGAGGCCCGTGCCGATGGCGCCGCCGAGGGCGAGGAACTGGATGTGCCGGCTCTTGAGGCCGCGGGCGAGCTCGTCGTGCTGGCCGGCGAGGCTGAACTCGGTGCCCGTCGGCGGCTGGGTCGCCTCGACGTCGTCGCCATGGCTCGCCGAGCACTCGAGCCCGCCTTTCTCGTGCTTCTCCATCCTCGCCACCTGCTGCCCGTCTCGGCTCGGATGGCTCGCTGGCCGCGTCGAAGGGCTAGATGACCAAGCCGTCGGCCGGCTAGGCGTGCGAGTGGAGGGGACCGCGGCGAAGGCCCGGCCCGGAGTACGATTCGTGTCCGGCACCGGCACGAGAAGCGGCGGCGGCGATGGAAAGAGCAGGAGCAGGAGGGCGATGGAGGACGAACGACGGGATGCCCAAGCAAGTTGTCGGCACGGAGAGTGAAGAAGAGAGAGCGAGAGAGCGAGAGAGCGAAAGAGTGAGTGAGTGAGTGAGTGAGAGAGGAGAAGAGGAGGAGAGGGGGGGGGGGGGCAGAGACAAAAAGGGAAGGAGGATCCGATAAGGTACTGCCATGGCAGCGAGCGAGAAAATGCACCGCGTAGGTGTACTTACATGTACCTGCCGAACGATGCATGTACCTGCCGGACGATGCATGTATCTGCACATATAGTACTTGTATACGAATGCGCAGCACGCAAAGTACACCTACAACATGAACATGAGCATTGGTGGTGGCCGATGCTGTCGTGGCCAAGGAGCAGATGCCTGTCGAGATGGACAACCATGCCTGGCCGTGCCCGCCGGTCAGCTGCGGGGCAAGCTTCTCAACCCCGCTGCCGCTTGCTCGTACTCGTATTCATTTGCCGTAGGTGTAGACGTACTGTAGGTGTATGCAAGTACCGTCACAAAGTGTGGGTAGTGCTATAGGTGTACACCCAGGTACGTGCACTGGCAAGTACTCGCTATCAGCATGTACTTGTACCTGCACCTCGGTACTCGGGCACGGGTCATGGCGGATGTACGTACTTGAGTAAAGCGCACTCCGTACTCCGTACTTACTGTACAGTACTGCATTACAACGTACGTGCAATGCAGGTGTACAGTACGGAGTACTTAAGAAAGGTACATGGAATTCCATGAATTATACTTTTACTGCATGTACTTTACGGAGCATCGAGTAGTACCACTCACCCACGCAGTACTCGATGGGAGCCGCACCAAGCACTGACGTGGACGTTGCCGCGAAGCGGAACGTTTCGTCTCAACCGCCTGCATGCAGGGAGTGCCAATTGCTCTGCATCTGCTGGAGATGTCATGGGTGCAAAGGAATCAAGATGCACGATGCACGATGCAATGTACAGGTGTGCATGCAGCACGACTGTACCTAGTAGGTGTACTCCGTACAGCCTAACTACTTGTACCTGCTGCACAGCTCTGGCGCAGTAAAGTGTGGACTCGCAAGCACTATTACAGGTAGGTATGTACTGTAGTTGTAGGTGTTTATTACCAAGGTAGGTGTGCTGTATTGCGTGTAAGAGGTAGTTAGTTGTACATGTACTCCGTACAGCGCTTGGCAGTTAGTGTACTAGGTACAAGTACACTGTAATTGAACTTATCTGTAAGTAAGTACTTTGTACTCCGCACACTGTATCGTGCTTCCAAGTATTTTACAGCAAGTGCTTCTCCGCCACAAGCAAGCACTTACTTGGGTGTACTTGAGAAAACAAGTACGTACTCCGTACTGTGCATGCACATTGTAAGTACAAACAATTACGGATACGGAATACATGTACATGAGGTGTTTGTGAATGGCAGGAAAAGTTTCCCCTCTTATCGCGGAGGCTGTGGAGGCCGTATGATGGTATCTTGGGATGGCTGCTGGCACAGGACCTATCCTTACGTAAGAAGTACTCTGCCTATGCAAGTGCACTTGCTGGTATTGCTTGTTGTACAGTACTGTACTCCGTAATTACTCCATACTCCGAATTTGCTTGTTGTACTCCGTACTGTACTTACAGTACCGAGTACTTAATTACAGTACAGCAAGTAATTACAGTACAGCAAGTAATTACAGTACAGCAAGTAATTACTTTCTTGAAAATAATTGTACAGAGTGCACGCACAAGTCCTCCTCCTCGTGCCGCCGTGCTCAAGTCGTTGAAAACTACAGAGTGTCGTGGACGCATGTCAGATAAAGGGCTTGCATCCCATGTACTTGCAATATGTACTCGGTCATCCTATTCGTCTCATCATGCGGCTCGGCTCCAACACTCCCAACTCCCCCGCCATGGGCAAACATCATATCTTGTCTTCGTTCCCTTGCTCCCACCACCAGCATGCCTTCCGCAGCAGGCGTCCTGGGCCGGATTCACTCTTGCGCTTCAGGCGCCTCTATCCATTCCCCGCGGTCTCCCATGTGCTGGCTCCATTCGGCGCAACGGATGTCGTACAGGAAATCTTGGAAAAAGTCCCTGCCGTAACTGCATTTCCTCTCGTGCCTGCACCACGCTTTCGATTGCCAAGTCGGGTACAGCGACTGATCGCGATGGGCCGGATGCGGGTTATGGTCGCAGTCGGTTTGAGGTCTAGGTGCGATTGCACCTGCGTTGACCCGCAGGGCGAGCGGGATGATGCACAGCAGCGTCGTTGCCTTCATCGTCGTTGCATGGGCTATGGCTTGGCGCTCGTGTTGGTTCGTCGACGAGATGCACTGCAAGTACTCCGTAGGTACTCCGTACAGTGATAATTGCAAGTACATGCACACGTACTCGGCGCCGCAAGTAGTCGCGGCTTTTTTCCACCGCTGGGAAGCCAACCCCTTTAGTATTCACATTCGCCTAGACGAGGAGCCCAACGTGCAAATGGAGGATTTCGCTTTACATGCACCCGTGCCTATATTTAACACACGAGACGCCATGCAGAACAGCGAATTTCGCGGTACGACTACTGTACTGTACACGAGCCCTCTGGCTTGGGGTACGCCGGCGCAGCAAGTACTATTAATACCATGTGGAAGTATGTAAGTACTTACAGTACTTGCTGTACGGAGTAGTGGGCACCATTATTTGGAAGTACATGCACTCTGTACTCTGCGTGATACAAGCAGGAAAAGCACTTGTCCATGTAAGTACTTACTGTAATTATACTAGGTAATAAGTACTTATGTATATCCATACATGTCAGTACAAGCAAGTGCAAAGCAAGCACACTGGCAAACAAGTATAGGCAGTTGTTACGTAACATGATGCTGCTGCTGCTCCTGCGGATACTTAGTGCATGCACAGTGGGTGTGCAGTACTTAGTGCCCTGTAAGAATATTAATTACTCTATGCTAGGTACTAACCTAGTTACCAGGTACGTTGCACCAATTGAATGCTGCATGTACATGTACTTGTGGAGTACTGTATTTGCCGTATTAATCATTTAATAATACCACTTACGGCACTTACTGAACAAGTACCAGTACACCTACACCCACCTACAGCTGTGGTACGTGATACATCTACGCGTACGGAGTACATGCGAGCACGAGCAAGGCACGAGTACGGAGTATTACCGAGTCCCTACAAGCATCTGTAGCTGCTGTATCAGCAGCCACGTCTTCAAAGTACTTGTCAACACTGCAAACCAACATGCTTGTACCGTAGTATTCGTTGCATGCAACGTCGGGTCGCTTGACGGGACACGATGGAGCAAGCGGCGAGTTCCCTACATGTACAGCCTGCCAGTATGGTAGGGGCACGGCATGCGCCGGACTCGTAGGTGTACTTGGGCGCACAAGCAGGTGTACCTGTCCTTGAGGTGCATGCAGTATTTCTTGTACTTACGTACGAGTAAGCGGGTGGGTGAAGTTGTACTTGCATACGTAAGTAGTTGTAGGCGTATGTGCATGTACTTGCATGCGTAAATAGCTGTAGGCGTATGTACATGTACTTGCATACGTAAGTAGCTGTAGGCGTATGTACGAGTACCAAGCAACATGGTGTGTGTGCACACCTGCAAAGGTGTACTTACAAGGACCACCAAGCAGAGTGCAGCTACTTGTACTTAATTGAACTGCATACAGTACGTGCACAAATGAACCTGTACCAGATTGTCCTCGTCGTTGCCGTGATACTGCACTGTCCACTTCCACCGTCGCTCGAGGCGTTCGAGTCAGTGCCGGGGGCCAATGCGTCGGAGCTGGGGTAGATCCTTGCCAGCGTCGGTGGGTCGCCCTCCGGCGAGCGAGGCGAGCCCACGCACCGTGAGCCGGCGTGACCCGCGTGTCCCGCCGCAGCCGGCCGCCGAGTCCCGAGTTCCGAGTATAGGTGTACATGCACATGTAAGTACTTGCAGCGCTGCATGACTAAGTGCTTACTGGGTATTACCGAGCAAGTACCGGAGCACTACCTGCTGACTTGCACCTGCTTCGAGCTGGCAACACTCGCAAGCAAGTACTGTATACTTGCAAGTGCACTGTACGCAAGTACTTGTCGCAGGTACGTGTACTTGCAAGTGCAGCAGGCGCATAGGGAGCCATGGGGGCCGTCCGGGGTGCTGACTGTTCCGGCCGTACGAGGGGCTTCTCCGACACGGTGCAATGCCCCCAGCTCATGCCTCGCGGGAGCCTGGAGCCGGAGCCTCGAGGGGACGAAGCGCGACGAGTCGAGGAGAGGGAGAAATCCCAATGTGCCCATGTGCCACTCGTGGTGTGCGGCATGTGCACGTGTGCCTGACCGTAGTTGCGTCCATGTGCTCGCAGGTAAAATGCGACTCCAAACATGCAAGGACCTTGCACTGACCTTGCACTTACTGTAGGTGTACAGTAACCCAAGGACAATGGTACGAAGTTTATGGAACTCCAACAAAGTGTATGCCCTTTACAAGTACATACAAGTACTTATAAGCAACTGCATGTTACCTGTACGTACTGGAATATGGAGCACTTGTGCTGAAGTTGAATACTGTACTTGTTCTCCGTACGGCACATGTATCCGTATTACTGGTGCATGTACTGTAGGTGCGCCATGTGCCTCGGCGCACTGTACAAGTCCGTGCATGCACATGCGCACCTGCAATTATAGCGCACGTGCGCAAGTACTGTACTTGCTGTACGCCTACAGAGTACCTGCAGCGCGCAAATGGCAGTATGCATGTGCAACTACGGGGTGCACGTCCGCTTATCTGCACATGTACCGAGTAAGAAGTACGCGTACAGTACAAATAAGTCCCGTAGGGGTACTCCGTACGGATTGAATATTTAATACTGAAGTACCTAGTGCTTACTGTAGTTGCAAGTTCCGTCCCAACAAGCACATGCACTCCGCAACCGATACGGCGGCACCCCCGGCTTCTCCACAGAATCCAGCATGTCGAATGTCGGTCGGCGCAATCGAAGGATTCCAGAAACCGTCTTGCCACAGTACAAGTACGTACTTGCTGTCATGTGCCGAGTGCAGTACCATCATACCTGTGCTTGCAAGTGTATTTGTGCGGTACAGCACCGAGTACCTGCATGTGCTTTGCTGCACACCTACAGCAGGTAAACGTAAGTACAACTACAGTACATGTTCCGTGCAGAACCCCCTACTCCGTACCCGAGTACATGCACACGCAGTGCAGTATTGCAGGTAGCTACAGCAGTTGTAGGTCCCGTCGCAGCAACGCCAACCGTTCCTACAGGCACTTCATCCTGCAAGTAATATACCATAAGTAGCTAAAGATGATACAGCTAGCATAAATAATAGTACAACACCTACCCTTGCTTACTACTACCTAGCAGGTAGCTCGTACTTGCTGCGAGTACACACACTCAAGTACACACACTCAAGTATCAACCTACCCGCCCGTGTCATGTGACAAACACCTCCGTCTTCCTCTCTCGGCAGAGAGTCGTTGGAAGTGACACGCATCCCGCCGGGACAACCAACGCCGCCAGTTGGGCCGCGCATTCGGGCCGAATCACTCACCTTCTCGTCGTTGGACCATATCTTGCAAAAAGTGCCATGCATCATTCATGAAACTGGAAAAAGTCTATTACGGCATCGAGTGCTCCGTGCAAGGACTTGACAGCAAAGGGACAGCCTGCGTCGTTGGAGCGACATCGGCGCCCCTCACCCCCCCTTCCCCGCCAGTGCCTACTTGAGCTTGGTCACGTGCAGCTCCAACTACCCTCCAACTACACCTGCAGTACTAGTACAACTACCGACCACGTAGGCTTACTTGCACATGGGCCAAATGCCCCATCATCATTCATGAACCTCGAGAGATGATTACGGCGTTGAGTGCTCTGTACAAGGATTTGAGAGCGTATTATTAATGCTTACTGTATATGTACAAGTACAACTAGGAACAGGCTGGGTCGTGGCAGCGACATCGGCCCCCCTGCTTGTACCTGCAGAGGCCAAATGGCCAATCATCTTGGTTGGCCGCATCTATGGTGGGGCGAAGCAAATCTTCCCAAAGTCCCCCGCATTGTCACGTGGCTCCGCTCATGTGACGACGGGCAACCCCTCCCCCCCCCCAACTCCCAACTGCCATGTCACGAGAGGGGCAGAGCGAGCGAGTATGCCTCACCAGGATCCCTTTGACCCTTTTCGCCTCGTGCGAATGGTTCTCGTCATGATTGCACCGCCGTGGCTCTTATCCGCCAACCTGCCGCATCGGCTCTTGCGTCCGAAGCCATGACGTAAGGGCAAGCAATCTTGACCCTGCGCCTGGTCGAGCCTCGCATCAACCCGCCGATCGGCGTCGTCTGACGCAACATGATGCCAAGCTGAGCGAGCAGAGCTGGGCCTAGGA
Organism: Drechmeria coniospora; assembly: GCF_001625195.1. Classification (NCBI taxonomy): domain Eukaryota; kingdom Fungi; phylum Ascomycota; class Sordariomycetes; order Hypocreales; family Ophiocordycipitaceae; genus Drechmeria; species Drechmeria coniospora. Next base: position 7,897,192 of record NC_054389.1, on the reverse strand, counting down.
GGAGCTTCGGACGAGTATAAACTTGACGGGTCCTTCCCATTTACCTTGGATCGGTCATCTACCTCGGATCGAACACACTTGCCTACTTGCCAGATACGACATACACGCCCAAGGGGACATTTCTCGTCGAGCAACCACACCGTGCCCACTGGACGCTTCCATTCACCAACCCCCCTGCGAATTCCATGTCTGCATTTGCTGGTGCCCAAGGCTACGAGAACCTGAGCTCGGCTCAGCAGCGAGAACGAAACCCCTTCGGCCATGGACTCGCTCCTCGCCCGTCGGCGGCACCCGACCACCTGTCGCGCGTCTTGCACATCCCTTCTCGCGCCGCGTCGGAGCCTCGTCTGCACGTCCACGACGTGAGCGCCGAGTACAGGCATTCGATTCGCCATTCCCCCCTCGGCGGCGGCGAGCTCATCGGCGATGCCCTCATGGGGAGCCAGTTGTTCTTCACGAGATTGAGCACCATGCCCGAGCCGACGGGTGATGCCGACGACCCCAAGACGCTGTACAGCATCGACCTGGGCGGCGACGAGACCAACCCGACACTAGACTTGCGACGAATCCAAGCCGAACAGAACAGTGCTCGCGTTACAATGTAAGAGCCGTGCGCTCGTACCCACGTGGCCTTGATCTAACATGAACATGCAGCTCGCTCCCCCACGCGACCGATCATGTCAAGCTGAGCCTCGACAAGGAACTGGACATGACCGCCTCGTTTCCGCTCGCCGATGCGGCCTCCGGCGCAGGATCCGTCCCACATTCCTTCTTCACCCTTGCCTCCCCCGATGGTACGAAGAAATGGCAATGGCAGGTGAACCCTCCCGTGAGCGGCCCGTTGCGGTACACTCTCGTCGAGGCCGACGACGGCGACGATGAATTCTCGTCAAGGCCCGACAAGGTCAAGGCCATCTATCACCACATCGGAAAAGGCGCCCCGTTGTCCATGCGCACCGGCCATGGTCTTTTGCTCTTGCCGGCGAGCGATGCCGACGCTCGCTCGACCACCGAGGAGCTGGTTGTTCTGGCCAGCCTTCTGGGCCTGCTGTGGAGGGTGCGCGAAATGCAAGTCAGCAAGGTCGTCGATGGTGTGCCCTGCAAGGAGAACAAGTCCTTTCTATCACGGTTGCTTTCAAAGTAACGATGCATGCGTTTTGTAGCGACCGATCCATATCATTGTTGCCGTCTGCGCAATCATCATTGCATTCTACCTCTCATCTTCTCCGTTCCGCCCACGTACTTGTAATCCATCGTCGGACGCGTCGTTTGGCCGTATCCACCTTTCGCATCCATAAGCATCCCGGGTGCCGTCGATGCGACGCATGCACGTATTGTCCGACGCCTCTCACGACGCATTCGTAGTTGACGTTGCAAGCCTTGTAATGTCGAAGGAAAACACGGCATGTAATGTCGAACGAAAACAAGGCTGCCCCTGCCGACGAGGCGACGGCCGATGGGAGTACAATGAGACGGCCATGGTATGACGACAATGGTACGGCACGGTGTGGTGCCGAATGGGCGGCGGCGAGGAGATTCGGGTCGTACACCGATGGCACGGTATGGTACCAAACGTACGGCCATGAAGCGATGCGAGTCGTACGCCAACTGTCTGCATGTCTACCACTCGAGCCGATGGCAGCAGCGAAGCCAACGGCGGCCATGTGCCTTGGCCATGGTCGACGCCGTCGAAAAAGCATATGGGGCACTTGCGCTCGGAGGGCTCCGTCGTAAAGGAGCCGGCCATTCGACGTCTCGGCTCACGGCGCAAGCTTCGACGGGCGGGGCGACCGAAACTCCGGTGTGCCTGATGTTGCATGTATCATGGAGCGGAGAAATCTGCCAAGAGACATCGTCCGTTGGCCGCCACGGCCAGGTCTCGTAGCGCGTGGCATGGCAAATCATCGGCCGTGAGCATGCCGCTTCCATCGCCATCGTGTCCCCTTGGCCGTGAATGACGCTTGGGGTAGAACATGGGGGTACGGAGGGGCTTGTCTTGGCCGGCAATTTGACGGTGAATAAAAGCCAGTCTCGGCTTGTGCAGCTCGTCGCGCCCGCCCGGACGACGGGACGAGCAATGACTGCGCACAATCATCGCCGCAGCCAGTTGCCCTTCTGCCAGAGGACCTCGGCGGCGCTCGTTTGCCGCCGTGGTGCAGGCAAGTCGCGCGCACGCATAGGCATCACGACCGGGGCGTTGCATCGGCAGCAGCCTCAAGGCATGATGATACCATGGCTGTACGATCCGTCATCAAACATGCGCGGGGCCGTGTGGTGATGCTCCGACCGAGCAGTTGGGCGCGCCGGCGGCCTCTGCCTTTGTTTCCGATGCTTGGTCATATTCCGTCAGGCTGGCCATCCAGCCGCCCTCGGACATGTCTGGTGCTGGATCCTGGACCCAGTACGCATGAGGCGCGCTCTGCTCGGCACCAAGGACATGGTCCCCGACGTCCGGCATCCACATAAACGGGGCGTGCTGCGGATCCGGCGAAGAAGCAAGGGCGGACAGGTCAAACACCGAGGACGAGGGCACGTCTACTCCGTCGGAGATGAAGGTGCCTTGATCGTGGCAGGCCCCGTCCATCATGGTCTGCGCGACAAGGCCGATCGGTGGACTCGGTACGCTGGTGGGAAGCAGAAATGGCTCCTGCGGCCACGGCTGCAAGGGCACGTCGGCGACGAGAGCCCAAATGTTTCCATCCAGCTGGCCTGACGGCTCCAAGAGAGCGCCGGGGGAGAGGGCACCGCGAGAGAGAGTGCCGGGAGAGTGAGTGCCGGGGGACGGAGCGCCGGGGGAGAGGGCGCCGGGAGAGAGTATGGCCGGGGAGAGGGCGCCGGGGAAGAGTGGCAAAGGGCGGTCCAGGGCAGAGGCTGCATGGGGGCTGGCATGCGTCGGCGTCTTCGTCGACCTGCTCGAGTCGGGTCGTGGAACGTCCCGCTTGAAGGCGCACTTGCAATGTCCGTCTTGCCAACATCGGCACGGCTCTGGCCAGGACCGTCAGCACCGGCACAGGTACGCATGGAGTCGGATGGCCACTGCAGGGAACGCACCCTTGCCTCCAGAGTCGTCGGCCCCCTCCCGCGCCCTCTTGGCACACACGCACTTGACGTGAGCGGAGCGACAGTGGCGCATGGACCGACAGTGGTCGCACTGAGAGACGGGTCTGCCCTTTTTCTTGATCAGCTGCAGAGGGCGATCTGCGTGGCCGGCACGGATCAGCAAGCCGAAGGGACACGTCGTGTCATGGGATGCGTCGACGCCTTACCCGAGTGCTGGCAGGAGCCCGTGCGGTGGCCGCGCACGCAGGCACCACACGCAAACGTCTCACCATCCACGATCATGATACGACTGGGCTGGATTCTGTCGGTGACGTTGTCGTATCTGTCGGGGAGGGAGGGGGGGGGAGGGGGGTGCACTGCACTGTGCAGGTAGAGAGAAGAAGTGGGTGAGCTTTGGCGGTTTGATGAGACGGTCATAGAACCTTGGGTGCTCCATAAAGTTGGGTAGTACTATCCGTATATACGGAGTACGGAGTACTTACTCCGCACTAAGTAGGTATATAAGTACTTGTAGAACTTGTATTCATACTTGGCATTACTTACTTCGTACAGTACGGAGTACTTACGGAGGACTGTACTCCGTACTTGCACTTGCACTTGCCCACTTACCTAGGTAGGTACTCTGTACTTACAAGTATTGCTATCAGTAGTATTTTTACCGAGTAGCTAGTACCCAACATGCGCCCCGTACTGGTGCTCCTGCAGTTTTGTGCCTACTACTTAAGTAGGTATGATTCCATGTACTTGACCTTAGGTGCCAGGTACCTGCTATTAATCTATACTTTGTGTAAGTACTGCACTCCGTACCTACAGTACATGTCATGTAAGTACTCCGTACTTACTGGGCACTTATTGGTTGGTGCTCACAGTGCAAATGTTCCACGGTACAAGTAAGTACATGTAATTCCAGCGTCCGACGACACGGCACTTGTGTCTCTACACGTATTACTGGTACATGGCATGTAAGTACTTGGTAGGAGACGAGGCTGTAATCAGGCACCCAGGCACACATACAGTACTCGTATGTCTACAAGTAATCGGCATGCCGATGACTGATCGTAGCAGGCATTTGGGGGCAAGGACTTGCAAGTATACAGTAAGCACTACACCTGCAATAAGAACGGAATATTTGCATGTGGTGTGCAGTAATTAATTTCGTCCCTGAGTACAGAGTACGTACTGCAGTAATACATGTACTTACATGCACTGCAAGTACGTGCGCAAGTACGGAGTAAGAACGGAGTAATTACTCCGTACATGTACTGTACAGTACTGGAGTACTTAAACACTTAACTACTGCAGTATTAATACGTGCCAAGTAATTACATAGAGGTGCACATGTGCGGGAGCGGCTCAGTCTCGTTGGGGTGCTGCTTGGGAAAACGACGATGCATTACTGACGATGAATGAAATCACATGAAGCACTCTGCTAGACCTGCCAGCAACCGTCTTTCTCGCAACGCCTCGGCCCTTTCTTTCCTCCTTCTCGCTGCCGCCGACAGCTGCCTGCTGGCTTCCAGCAGCCTCGCCTTTTCGAAACGGTGCCTGCATGGTGCAGGGAATCGCCAGGGACGGAACCTACTTATCCATCACATGCCTCGTGCGACGCGGAACCCGTTGCCATGCGGGCGGGTCGGGTGACGGGGCCGCCGTGGGCTTCCGAGGCCTCCGTGGGCTTCCGAGGCCTCCGTGGGCTTCCGAGGCCTCTCTGGCGTCCTGCCTAAGCGATGGGGGCGTAAAAACTAAAGCGCCGCTTCGGGTCGTATCGATCCTTGAGCCGACGCAGCTCTTTTTGGCGCCAATCCTCGTTCCCGTACCACTGCTGCGTCGTCTCGCTTCCGTGCGCGTAGTTGATGTAGGCACGCAGATCCTTCCGGCCGCTGCCCTCGCGGAGCATCTCGCGAAGCTCCTCGCCCAGCCGGCGGGCCTTGGCGTCGAGGTCCGCTCCGGCGGGCGGGTAGCTGATGAGCGGGGCGACGAGGAGGTTGTCGCTTCGGTAGGGAAACGCCGTCGACTTCTCATCGATGGCCTTGACGCCTTGGGTCGAGTAGCCCTCGAACATGAAGATCGAATGGGCAAACTCCTTCGTGTCATGCAGCGCCGCGGCGTACTTGTCGTAAATCTTCCTCTGCACCTCGACGTTGTACGAGTCGAGGTAGATGGGGAAGCGAGGGTTGGCGGAGCCACCCGCCTTGCAGGGGGGGGATTCGAGCGAGATGCCGGTCCAGCCGGCGAGGTCTCGGTAGTCACCCGCCTTGGCCTCGACGCTGAAAGGCCCGATGTCGTGAAAGGGCTTGGTGTAGGCGGCATCGACCGACGTGACTCCCTCCTGGATCACGTAAAATATGATGACGGGCTAACGCTTGGTGAGACGGCGTCGCGGTGCGGCGTACCATGGGGCTGGGCGGTGCTCACCTTGCCGGCGTCGATGCCGGGGATGCTGAGCCAGTAGGACCAGTTGATGAGGTCCACCGGCTGCGTGCCGTTCTTGAGGAGGTGGTCGTTGGCCGCTCGGTAGACGGCCTCGACCTTGTCGCCGGTGAAGATGAAGGTCTCGATGGCCCAGTCGGGACGCTCGACGTCGTAGATCTTGGTGGTGACCGAGGTGACGACGCCAAAGTTGTGGCCGGCGCCCTGCATGGCCCACCAGAGCTCGTCGTCGCGGTCGATGGTACGCCTCGTGCCGTTGGCCAGGACGACGTTCATGGAGAGAAACTGGTCGGCGACGAGGCCGTGGCGTCCCTGGAGCCAGCCGTGGCCGCCGCCGAGGGCGGGTCCCATGACGCTCACGCACTCGCACGTGCCCGTCACTGTCTCCGCTTAGCCTTGCTTCTCGTAGGGGGGGCGGGAGGACGATGGCGGCGACGCACCCGTCTGCTTTCCCTTGGCCCAGAGCTCGTCGGTGACCGTCTTGGAGAGCGTTCCGCCGGCAATGGTGGCCGTCTTGCCGTCCTCGCTGATCTCGACGCCGCTCATTCGCCTCATCCAGATCTCGATGCCGTGTCGCATCTTTCCGAGCGTCGTGATGGAGCCGTGGGCTCCGTTGTAGACGAGAAACGGCACGTTCACCTTGTTGGCTGATTTCACCTAGACGGCGGCCACCATCAGCGAGGCGGCAACGAAAGGGGTCGGCGCCGAGAACGTACAATCTCGACCACGTCGTTCTCCGTGGCCGGCACGATGACGACGTTCACGTGAGGCGACTCCAGGGCCGACCACCGCCGCGTCGCCAGGGGGAACCCGGCGGAGCCGGGGAGCGGGAGGTACAAGAAGGCCTTGGGCGACAGCTTCGGCATGAGCAACTTGAGCTCGTCCATCACCTTGAAGTTGGGCAAGTTCGCAAACGCCTTGTTGCAAGCCGCACCCGCCGCCCACACGGCGAGGAGCGTCAAGGATGGCAGCCTCATTGTCGAGCGAGGTCGGCGTCGGGGGACGCGGCAGGGTATGCTGTGGACGGGGAAGGGCGTGCCGGTTTCGACGAGAGATGTCACCACCGTCGAGGGCGACGGGCCGAGGAAGCGCTGGTACTTATCATCCGCTCGTATCGACGGCCGCCTGCCACGGATCCCGTCCCCGCTCCAAGGCGTTTGGTGGATGCCGTTGCCGTGATGCCCGCGAATGCAAGAGAACATCGAAGGTGAGCGGGTGCAGCGCAACAGGCGTACCGCACACGTACCGACCGGGACCCGTCGGCTGGGTCGAGTCGCCGTCGCGATACCCATGCCCCTGACCCTGACCTTGACCTTGGTCGCCATGCCATTTGTGCATGATGATGCTGGCCCGACGGAGAGGCAGATCCATCGAGGAAAATGTCACCCCCATCTGATGCTCGACGCTCGTCCGGGGTGGGACCAGCTCGGCAAGGGGTGCCATTGGCGTTTACGTACGTGCCATCCCGGCATGGCCGTCGCCTGGTTTGTTTGCACAGTTTATGCGTATGCGTGACAATGCAAACTCCAGACGTGCTGATGATGTGACGAGCCCCTGCGGAGGTGTGGAGGGTGGCGAGGGAATAAACACGAGGTCAAGAAACGATGCCTGGCCCGACGATCGGCCAAGTGGACACCCCAACCAACTGAACGTTGACCGCCCCCTCTCCAGGTACAGTACAGTGTACGGCCAAGTAAGTAATACTGTAAATAAGTACACGCAATTACGGCCAACCTTGCACGCCATCGTCGGTGTACTTGCCGTCCATGTACCCGCGCCGGCACAACCTAGCAGGCGACCATTATGCCGCTACCGCTTGCGCATACACAAGATGGTCACGCACGCTAACAGTCCTTGTCCTGCTCCGTGCTCGGTACGTGGTCAGCGGGTACCTGACCGCCATACGAATGTACAAGTAGCATCTGCTAGTACATTTTCAGCGTAGTTTCGTCGGTTCGGAGACGGAATGCTCCGGACCTGATACTGCACTCTTCCGCACGGAGACGGAGACGTGTAATAATGCACCGTAATTACGCGGACAAGTAGCTGGTGTACGGAGTACAAGTAGGTGCACGGGGTGATTGTACAAGCAAGCGCATGCTGCCTGTAAGTACTGTACTGTACAGTAGGTGTACAGTATGTCGTACGGACCACCCCGAACAGCGTGATTGCGGCGATACATGATGCATGTACCTCGTACAGTGTCCTTAAGTACGGAGGAGGCAGTACTAACTTATTTGTACGGAGCACCTGTACCTGTCACTTGTACCTGTCTCTTGTACTCGTCCCTTGTAAGTACCTGTCACTTGTGATATTATCCGTACCTGTTCGTCGTGATGACATAAGCATGTACAGGGCAATGAACAAGGGCCACATCCTTTCGTCTTGGAAAAAGGATCGGCAGCCGAGCAACCGGGTTCTTTTCCTCCTCTTCAACATCATGCCATGCACTTTTACGAACAAGGCGGCGGCCAACTTTTCGGGGGGTAGAATCCAGAATTCATGGAACGCGCGAAGCGCGTGTTTGATTCTGCAGCCCCTCGCTGCCATGATTTTTAGCCTAGCATGGCATCCACAGCAAGTACCTGCCTGTGCTGTACTCAAGTACAGCTACACCCAAGTGTGCGGAGTACTAGGTACCGAGTACCAGTAGTCTAAGTAAGTTTGCATGGCGCGCTCGTGTACTCCGTACTTACTCGCCGCATGCACATGAATGCAGACCCTTGACAGAGGATTCCCTCTCATCGTTGAAAAAAAATCTCTGCTTAGCACGAATGACCCAAGCACATTGTGCGATGGAAACATTTTGGGCATGGGGATGCGCCAACGTCTTGCCGTGGAGTACGTTGATAGCCATACGCAAGTGATGGGCAGGTGAGGACAATATGCGCACATGTACGTACGGTGTGCCTGTCTGGGGTTGAGCTGCGGAGTACGGAGTGTACACCCAAGGAATACTGTAGTGTACAGTACACAGTACTCCGCAACACATGTAAGAAAGTACTTACAACTTCTCTGTAAGTTCTCATTGTACTGTAGTTGTGCTCTGTACGCTTCGCTCGATGGTAGTTGTACTGCAAGTACTTGAGTAATTACATGTCTTCGTACGGAGTACTCAAGTACGGATCCCAACAACATGTGGTGTACTTACAGAGTACTCCGTACGAAGCACAGTATTAATACCCCGTGCCCCGTACTCAGTAATTGCTGTAGACCACAGATAATGAACCCCTGCGTATATTTGATCTATCCTTATCTGCCAACGCACTGCACCCTAAACATAGCACACGTACGGAGTGCATGCAAGTACAGTAATTACGGCACAACGTACTTACTCCGTACATGTAATATAACGACAAGTACCCGTGCATGTACATGGTCGTATTTGGTACCTACTTGTAAGTACAGTAATACTTGCATTATTACTCTTGCATTTTTACTCATCCCAACAGAGTCAGCGGTCGGCGTCATTACGATACATGTACTCCGTACCCCCTACAGATCAACCAATAACTGGCCAGCCATTACTCCCCCATCACGTGATATCGCGATGAACGCAAAAGTCGCCCGGCGTGACTGCCGCCTGGCCGTGACGACGCCGTACTCGCGAGGCCTGACCAATTCCCCGTCCGTACGCCATGCTTGAAGGATGCTTTCGCTCCATGGCACCCGAAATGGCTTAATAAGGCATGGCCATCGTTTCTCTTCCTCGTCGAGGCGATATGCGAGCTACTACCCGGTCGGCCAGCGGCGTGCAAGCCAACCCGTCCTGCTCGCCTTGCGCGCCCGAAGCAGGCGCCTGTTCTCTACCTCGACGGCTTTTCGACAGCATGACTCGGTAGCCGACGGCGGAAGATCCGTCGAGGACATGGAGCGGGTGGTGCGTGATGCGAAGCAACGCTTCCGTGACACGCTGCCGAAAAACTACCTCGACGAGCAAGAGTACGCACTGTACGAGCGACTCTACGGCCCGCCCTTGCGTGAGACGGCACCCGAAGATGTCGGCATACCCATGCATGCGGAGCCCGGCTCGGCCATCAAAGGCACCGTCTTGCGGCCCCTCGACCATGGCGAGCTGGACCATGTCGCCTCCACGGCGGCCCACGAAGCAGCGATTGTCGGACCTGCTCCTGGATACGTTGACATGGTGGCCCGAAGCCAACGGGAGCATGACGCGCTGCAGAGACTCGCAAATGACTTTGAGGCGGCACAACGGAACCGTCAGCCGACCGAAGACGAGGTTGCACACGCCGGCGAGGCAGACGGCACGGAGGAGACGACGGTGCCCGACTGGCTGGAGCCGGAACCGGACGAGGGACGCAGGCTATCCGGAGAGGCTCGTCGCTTTCACGAGTACACGCTCAAAGGCAGATTCCACGGCAGCCCGGTGGAGTTGACCCTTCCTCGCGCCGAGCTGACGGACCCGATCCGCGAGCTGCTCGATCGGTCACACCTCAAGCACGTCAAGGAAGCGGCCGAGGCCGCCTTTGGCGGAAGAGGACTCCCAACGTCCCCGGCGACGCCCGAAAGCGTACGGAACGGCCGGATGGGTGGCGTCGGTCTCGCACCGGACCAGCGGCACATGACGGAGATTGAGGCCGACGCCTTCATCGCGAGCTACCTGCCGCCGGCCTACGCAACCGTCATGTCGGTGCTGCGCGAGGTGAGGAGACGTGCCGGCCGCCGTTGGATTCAACCTCGGCTCAAGCAGGGCGGCCTGAGCGTGCTCGACGCAGGCGCCGGCGGCGCCGGCTTGATCGCCTGGGAGCAAATCGTCCGAGCTGAGTGGGACGTGCTCAAGGAAGCGGGCGAGGTGAGCGGGCAGCCTCCGCAGGGCAAGAAGACGGTCATCGCCGCCTCCGACCGACTCCGCCATCGCATCAAGACCTTTCTCGACGACACCACCTTTCTGCCGAGGCTGCCCGACTACGAACACTCGGGCGACATGCGTGGACAGCACATCGATGCCGGGGACCAACGCCAATCTCGTAAAACCTTTGACGTCATCATCGCCTCCCACTTGTTCCTGAAGGAAAAACAAGATCACTACCGACAAGCTGTTCTCAACAACCTGTGGAGTCTGCTGAGCAAGGATGGAGGCGTCCTCGTCGTCGTCGAAAAGGCCCACCCGCGCGGCTTCGAGGCCGTCGCCCACGTCCGGGACACTGTCCTCAATCACTTTCTCCTACCTCCGTCTGGCCAGTCGAGGGTCGGCATCGACGACTTCAACCCGGCCTTTCACCGGGAGCTCGAAGCCGGACAGATCCTGGCCCCTTGCACGAGCCACGGCAGCTGCCCGATGTACGTGGAGGAAGGGAAGAGCAAGGGGCGCAAGGACTACTGCCACTTCCACCAGCGATTCGCGCGACCGAAATTCTACAGCGCCATGCTCGGCGCGAGCGCGGGAACGCAGGGCGACGTCGAGTTCAGCTACGTCACATTCCAGCGGGGCGTGGCCAAGGCCGGCTCCCTGAGCGGCGCCGAGGCGACGGCAAAGGCGCTCGAGGGGTACGAGATGTCGAGCGAGGGCCCCGACATGAAGTCGCTGCCCAGGGTTGTTCTGCCGCCGCTGAAGCGCAAGGGCCACGTCACGCTCGACGTATGCACACCCGAAGGCAAGATGGAGCGATGGACGGTGCCCAAGAGCTTCAGCAAGCTCGCGTACCACGATGCGCGGAAATCGCAATGGGGTGACCTGTGGGCCCTCGGAGCCAAGACGCGGGTCCCGCGCAACGTTCGGCTCGGAAGCGGTGCCGAGGAAGGCAAGAAGCGAGCGGCTGACGACAAGAAGCCCCGGCGAGTCGAGATCGCCATGGACGGAGGCCGCATCCCAGCCAAGGACAGGAAGCCAAAGAGCAAGGAAGCCAAGAAGAGGGACCTCATGAGAGACTTGTTCGCCGCCGAGGCGGTGGAGGAGAGGCTGATCGAGAGGGAGATGGACGAAGAAGACGTGTCCGAGGCTGCCGTGGAGGGGGGACGGGACGTGGCGGGACGGTAGCACGGGCGAGGTGCTTGGACCGCGGACGGGCGGCAGACGATGCACTCGCGACGGAGCCGAAGCAGGTTCCAGACGCCTCGTGCGTGTTGTTGCCAGCATGCGACGACCTACCATTGAGCCGGTGAAGCTTGACATGCAGGAACACGAACACGCGAGACGAATGCTCGATTTTGCTCGCCAGTCCGACACTGCCGCGCCTATGGATCCTGGCTCATCTTGCCGTGCACAGCTCAATATTCAATATGCCTACAGTATCGGCTTACCATGTGGAGCGAGACCGGTGAATTCGCTTGATCAAAGAATCGTGGAAATTCCCACCTGCACTGTCATCATCGTGAATATTACTCATACCGTGAATATTCCGTAAACTTAGTTCACCGTCTTTCTTTATTTTTGGAGGGAGGGGTTTGGTGGCTGGTGACGACCAACCAGCCATTACGGAGTACAAGTTGCACATGTCAATACGGAGCCGTTAGCAGTTGCCTACGCTCATCATGGGTACCAAGCTGGTAGGTATCTCGGCCCGCCACAGGTATTCATGGCGGTGCAAGACGTGATTGGTCCATGAGACCCCACGGGGCAGGATGGCGTCAACGAGGGCGCGGATTTGTACATGTACATGGTCGGTGAGATGGTGGGCAAGAGCGACCCTCCGATGCAGGCGTTGGTGTTGACAGGAGCGAAGCACATGTTGAGAGCTGTTGGCCCGACCGAAAGCAACTGATTCCTCTTTCTTCCCCTCATACACTTTTACTTTTGATTCTTCCCTTCCGTCGAGACTCAGTCGACCTCTGGACCTGACGCGGTGACGACAGGGACAAGTTGCGCAGTTCATTACGTCATTTGTTGGCCTGCTCGCCTTCCGCTTACACGATAATGGCTGCAGGCACGTCCGAACCGGCTCTCCTCTCCTCTCGGAACCAAAGTTCCAGCTCAACCAGGAGCGCTTCGGGAAACTCGATGCTCGTAGGCCTCACCTGCAGGAATCACGTCCATGTAGTCGTCGGCACCAACCCCCTTGCCGCTGCCCGATGCGCCCAGTCCCTTGCCGCCGGCGCTCGCCCGATCCTCATCGCCCCGGATACGGCTGATCTTCACTACGGCCTGCAGAGCAAGATAGACGACGGCTCGGTGAAGTGGATGAAAAAAGAGTTTGAGGATGATGACTTGTTCAGGCTAGGCAGAGAAGACGTCGGTAGCGTCGTCGACTCCGTCTTCGTCACGAGCGGGCCCAAGGAACCCCGAAGCGCCCACATCTCCCAGCTCTGCAAGCGGCACCGGATTCCAGTCAACGTCGTCGACGCGCCTCACCTTTGCACCTTTAACCTCCTGTCCGTCCACACAGATGGGCCTTTGCAAGTTGGCGTCACGACAAACGGCCGCGGCTGCAAGCTCGCGTCTCGAATACGTCGCGAAATTGCCTCATCATTGCCTCGGGGCTTGGGACCGGCATGCTCCCGCCTCGGGGAGGTCCGGAGGCGTATCCAGGAGGATGACCACCTTGCCCTAGGTGCCCTCGACGATTCCCTCGACCAAAGCGCTCAGTTCAACAAGCTCGTTGCGGAAGAGGACGCTCGGAACAGGCGCATTCGCTGGCTCGGCCAGGTCTGCGAGTACTGGCCGCTCAAGAAGCTGGCGACCATCGGCGACGATGATGTCGATCGCCTGCTCGACACATACCCTGGCTTGGGTGCCGATATCAATGACAGGAACCACAATTGGGAGCCTTCCAAGTCCGAGCTTGGCAAGCTCGTCCTCGCCGGTAGCGGCCCGGGGCATCCTTCTCTTCTCACCCGCTCGACTCTTCACGCCATCCGCCGCGCCGATGTCATCCTGGCCGACAAGCTCGTTCCCGCACCCGTATTGGACCTCATACCTCGCCGCACGCCGGTGCACATTGCCCGCAAGTTTCCCGGCAACGCCGATCGTGCGCAGGAGGAGTTTCTCGAGGCTGCCCTGCAAGGCGTGCGCCAAGGCAAGACGGTCTTGAGGCTCAAGCAGGGGGATCCATTTCTCTACGGCCGCGGCGGGGAGGAGGTGAGCTGGTTCATGAGACGGGGGCTGGGTGACCGCGTCCAGGTGCTTCCCGGTATGACGAGCGCGCTCAGCGCGCCGCTGTTTGCAGGAATTCCCGTGACCCAACGAGACGTGGCCGACCAAGTCTTGATTTGCACCGGCACCGGCAAGAAGGGCAAGGCCCCTTTGCCGCCCGAGTACGTTTCCTCCCGGACCGTCGTCTTCCTCATGGCCCTGCACCGCATCGCAGGCCTCGTCGCCGAGCTCACCACCCACCTCTCACCCACCGACGACGCCGAATCGCCACCCCCTACTCACGAGGCCATTGAGATGGAGGAGAAACGGCGGTTGTGGCCCCTGGCCACGCCCTGCGCCGTCGTCGAGCGCGCCAGCTGTCCCGACCAGCGCATCATTCGCACGACGCTTGCCCACGTCGTCGAAGCCATCGAATCGGTGGGTAGCCGCCCGCCCGGCTTGCTCGTTGTCGGCGGGTCATGCGAAGTCTTGCATCCACGCCAAAGGGGGCAGGCGTGGATTGTCGAGGAGGGCTTTCGCGGCCTCGACGATGAGGAGGAGCAGGCATGGGCGGCTGGCCTCGAAGGTGCACTGCGGGCGGGCGAAGTGTAACAAAGACGATAGGTGCAACGCGTAGAGATTTAGGTATTATTGCGGAGTACTAGGCATATGGCGTATATTGCGCAGCTGCACAGCAATGGCCGGGGATGGGGGGGATTTTGGCAAGCATGGGTTGGTTTCGCATTACAACCTAGGAACCAAGTGACGAGAGCGACGGCCATGTAACACTGCAATTTTGATGATTTACGCAACCGTCGAGCGGACTCGGACAGAGCAAGCATCTGCATGTACTATTGCCCCGAGGGGCACATCCCATTATATACTATGCAGGCCCAAAGCTGCGAGTTGCACGACTATGCAACGGCTACATACAACGCTAAATGCCCCGACGCGCAGGGGGTAGAGAAAGAAAAGAAGAAAAAGGCACGCTTAGCGGCTCAAGCACACGCACAAAGGTCAAGGGGACGGACGAGCGACGCAGCGGCCGGCGCCTACCACGTAAAGCTCTCCTCAACAAAGTCGATGACGTTGTCGCCTTGCATCATCCTCACGGCGCCGCGCACGTCGTCGGCGAGACCACCGGGCCCGCACACGCTCACCGCCATGGCGCCGATCTGGTCCTGCACCTCCTTGAAGAGGATGAGTGGAATGTTGGGCCGGCCGTAGAGCACGTTGACCGTTTGGCTGTTGTTGCCAAAGTTGCGACGGCTGTCGGGGCGCGTCACGAACACCTGGATGCGGAGTATGTCCTTGCGGTTCGGCAGGCGCAGGACCGAGTCCATAAAGGGCCGCACCCACTCTAGCGACTCGTACGAGCGCACGATCCAGACGAGCGTGACGCGGCGCGTGGCGACGCTGCCGTCGTTGTAGCCCTTGATGAGGCCGCGGAGGTACGAGAACTGGTGCGTGATGCCCGTCGAGCCGGCGAAGAGCACGGCGTGGCCGTACGAGTCGAGGCTGTGGTGGCCGGCGTAGGGGCCCTCCATGGCGGCGCCAATGCGGATGCCGCCCGTCGAGAGGCTCGCGCGCTCAAAGAGGCGCCGCGTCATGCCCGTCTGGGCACCGATGATGAAGGAGACGGCCGTCGAGGCGCGCTTGCGATCCATCGTATTGAGGGGCTCCTTCTCGGCGAGCAGCAGCTCGTCCTTCATCTGGTGCTCGACCCAGGCGATGGAGAAGGGGTGGCTCTGCCAGGCCATGACGCCGCGGAAGCGAAGGTAGGCGTGGGTGCCGGGCTTGATGTCCATGTAGCGCGGCAGGTGCAGCGTAACGCGCGTCACGTCGCCGGGTAGCGCCTCGCAAAAGGCGTCAGTGAAGCCGCGGCTCGACCAGTTGACAAGGGCGAGGCGGAGGGTGCGGGCGACGCGGTCGGCGAGCCAGAGGGCGACGATGGCCATGATCCACGATAGCTGCGGGAGCTCGAGGGCACCCGAGGTGCAATGGATCCAGGTGCAGCCGAAGATGACGATGGCGAGCACCATGTGGATGTTGAGGAACGTCTCGTAGAAGGCGTGGCGGACGGGCGAGAGGGACTGCAGTAGTAGGAGGACGAGCGAGGCGGTGCCGACAAAGCCCGAGCCGAGGAACCAGCTCCTAAGGGCGGGCGAGAAGGCGCCGGCCCAGCCCTGGTCGGCAACGGCGGGGATGGCCCAGGCGACAGTGTGGATGACGGCCTCGACGACGACGATACGGCCGATCCAACGGTGTAGGAGGTTGTATGTGTCAAAGCTGATGCGCAGCAGCGCAATAAGCGGGTTGTTGCGGCCGGCGAAGATAACAAGCGGCACCATATTAACGACAGCAAGGGTGCCCGAGCGGCCGCGCAGCTCGGCGCAGAGGGCGAACTTGTTCTCGACGCCGTAGTTAAGGGCGAAGATGTAGGCCGCATTGCTACAGAGGTAGAGGGCAAGGAGTACGAACTGCAGGCGCGAGGGCAGGGTGCCGATATTAATGGCCGAGGACAGGCGAATCTCGCGGTTGTGACGCTTGTTCCAGAGGGGCGCGTACGTGACGTGCTTCTTGAGGGCCGGCATCCAGCTCCACTGCGACGTCTTCCAGTACGTCTGCTTCTCGCGCGGCTGCGTCATGGCCGAGAACTGGCGCAGCTTGGCCCAGACGAGCTCGAGGATGCGGATAGCGAGGATGAGCAAGCCCGCGATGCCGAGGGTCCACCACAGAACGTCCTTGAAGGTCATGTTGAGGGGTTGGTTGACGCCGTTGAGCGCCGTGTGGAAGGGGGCGATGGTCGAGCTCGGCTCGGCGGACTCGTCGAGCGTGTCCGTCGCCTCTCTCGGCACAAGGTTGATGGTCGCCATCGCGACGGTCGGGGCGGGCCTCCCGTCGAGGGCCGGCGGCGGGCGATGTCGGGCGTCGGAGGCAGCAGCAAAGAGGTGGCCGTGTCGCGGGGGGCACGACGACGACGACGGATGGGGGTGAAGGGTGAGGAGGAAGGGTCGAGGCGCGCCGGAGTCGAAGTGCAATCTCTCGACGATAGGACGTCGACGACGAGCGAGAGAGCAGGCGAGGTTTCAAGTTGAGTGAGGCGGTAGCACCGACGAGCCTGCTGCCGCCGTGCAAGGAGGGCGGGGTAATCTAGTTGCCCGCGGCCGTCGGCTGAGTGAATCGAAGCGAGGCGGAGGCCATCAGCCGACCACGCACGGCGCCGTTGCTTCCTGTTCCGTTCAGGAGGGCGGGCGGCCGAATGACAATAGAGTCGGCGGTGTCGAACAAGGGCGGTTCGACGGACGAGGTTTCAAAGGCCGAGGAGAAAGGAGCGAACACGGATGCTCGGTCGTGGGCACGAAGTCGGGGGGAAGAAAGCCGTTTGTGAACAGGAGAACAAGCGGAGAGAAGAGCGAACGGGACGGGGCAGGGGCGTCGAAGGCAGCTCGTCGGAGGGCTAGATGCGAGTCCAAGGATGGCACCGGGGCCAAGGACGACCAAGAACGGCTCCCTCACTAGCGGCGGCGGGGACGAAGATGCTGAAGACGAAGGCTGCAGACGAAGGCGGCAGACGAACGTGGCAGACGAAGGCGGCAGACGAACGTGGCAGACGAAGGCGGCAGACGAACGTGGCAAACAAAGGTGGAGGACGGGGGGACGGCGTCGAAGCATGGAGCCAGGTCGGTCGCGAGCCAAGGCAAAACTACACGTCGTGCAGCAAACGGTCGTGACGGGTCATGATGGAGAAGGGGGGGGGGGAGATCGGCCGACGGGGAGGGCCCACGGATGGACGACAAATGGGTCGACGAGCACCGGCTGGGGGAGGTTGGTTGGATGATGGACGAGGACGGGCAAGGGAGAAGCCGGCGGAGGGTCGTCGCTGGAGGCTGCTGCTCCCTGCCCTTGGCGACACCCCCGCCGCGCTTGCCTGCGGTTGACCTGCGTCAGATCGCACCTTGCCTGCAGCGGGCTGCGCTTGCCGGCATTACCTCTCCCTGCGCCGCCCCTGCTGCAGAAGCGGGGCCGAGAGGGGGGGGGGGGGGCTGGCCTGGGGGAACCAGACTGCGGCGCTAGGCACTATTAAGGGCAGCACTAAGAACGCCCCGGCGAGCCAAGCGGCCTCCTAAGCAGGCTGCTCTGCGACTTGCTCCGTGACCTCGACCGCGACTTCCTAGGTGGCCTCGTCCGTGACTTTCGCCGTGACTTTCTCCGCGACTTTTCTTCGTGACTTTCTGCGGCTTTCTCTGTGTCTCTCTGTGACTCTATGTGATTTTCTGTGATTTTCTCCGTGACTTTCCGTGACTGTTCCGTGACTGTTCCGTGACTTTCTGGGACTTTCTGTGACTTTCTACGTGACTGTTTCCTTGACCTGTCAGTGACTTCCTCAGCGACTTCCTTGGTGACTTCCTTGGCGATTTCCTTGGCGACTTCCTAAGTGACTTATCACTGACTCTCACCGACTTCTCAGTGACTTCCTCAATGACTTCCTCTGTGACTTCCTCAGTGACCTCCTTGGCGACCTTCTACGTGACCTCCTCAGTGACTTAGTGATCCTCAGTGACCTCCTCAGTGATACTAAGCGACCTCCTCAGTGATCCTAAGTGACCACCTCAGGGACTTTCTTAGTTGACCTCCTCAGTGACGTCCTTGTGGCCTCCTACGTGGCCTCCTCGGCAACCTCCTTGGCGACCTTTTACGTGACCTCCTCAATCACTTACTCAGTGATCCTAAGTGACCTCCTCAATGATTTACTCAGTGATCCTAAGTGACCTCCCTAGTGATCCTAAGTGACCTCCTCAGTGACGTCCTTTGTGGCCTCCTACGTGACCTTCTAAGCGACCCCCTGCGTGGCCTCCTGCGTGACATCCCCATTGACCTCCGAGAGCCGCCCAAGGACCTGGTGTCTGCGGCGGCGGCATCGGTAGGCGCACCCTGGCACGGTGGGTTCCTTGGCAGGTTCATCGGCTTCGACACGGCCGCGGCAAACAACGGCGAGTGCAGATGTGCGCATGCAAGGTGTTGACGGGGTGTGCGGCCTTGGTGGTGGAGGTGTGGCTCGAATCACACGGCGCTGCGCAGAGGGGCGAGCACAGGTACCTGCAGGGCCTGCAGGGGCATCGGCACGTACACGGCAACGCACCGTGGCAGGACGGGATCCTCGACGGGTTCGTCGCACTCGACGGGCACGCCGCGGCAAGTACATGCGCAGCACGCGTGTCCGTACACGGCGCGCGCAGCACCATCCGTACACGGCGTGAACAGCAATACCTCGGTGCTCCCATCCGTTCACGGCGTGCACGGCAATACCTTGGCGCTCCCGTTCCAACGGCGTGCACGTTGATACCTTGGTGCTCCTGTTCCAACGGCGTGCCACAGCCGTGCATGGACACGTGATTGACCGACGGGCACGCCGCAGCAAGTACATGCACAGCACGCGTATCCGTACACGGCGTGCACAGTATGTATGTAATGGTACTTTGGTGCTCCTGTTCCAACGGCGTGCCACGGCCGTACATGGACACGTGATTCACCCCGGTTGTCCCCCCGGCCATTGTCCAAGCACCTTGCAATGATACTCGGTCGGTTCCCTCAGCACGGAGCACGGCCTCGGCGATGATTCTGCGTCCACGGTGCCTCCCCAGCATCCTCGATGGCCGGCGCCGTACGAGGACCCGAGTCCCCTCGACACCACCCACCGCCCACGGCCATGGTGGGCTCGGGTCCAGCGCACCGGCCAACAACGTGATGCCCTCCGTCTCGAGGCCAGAGGCCTCATCAGCCTCGTACGGCGCGCCGGCCGCCGGTCTCGTGGCGTCTCTCCGAAGCAGCCGGTCGGGCGGTTCCACGTGTCGTGAGTGGCCGCCACGTCATGGTGAAACGTCGAGGGCCAGCGTGCGGCGACGGGAGCTCCAGCTCAGGGGGGAATGGCCCCACCATCGGTCGACGGTCAGCGGCTTTGCGCCCCGCCGATGCCACGAGTACGGGGGGGGGGGAGACAACGGCCTACAAGGGTAGGGAGTAATAATGTAATTACGGAGTGGTGCAAGTAGTAATAATGCATGTTCCGTACGGAGTGCAGAGCGCAGATCATCCATACCCCCTGCCGCAGTGCAGGGGCCCCCTACTTGCTTACTTGTAAGTAGTTTGGATGCCTTGGTCGGGCATAAGTACGTGGAGGCGTGCTTGTGCTGTAGGGGTAATAGGTGTACAGTAAGTACAGGCAAGCAGGAGCACGGTGCATGGGCCGGTGCCCGTACGGAGCACACCTTGTTGGAATGCATGGCATGTACCGTGCCGCAGGTGGCGGTGCACAGTGCATGCACACGCACGGCGCAGACACGGCGTGCGAAGCAAGAGCACTACAAATCGGCTGCGCCAAAGCACTTGCTCGTACCGTACGAGGAGAATTGGACGCACACTGTACTTGTATTGGTGCAGGTAATGTTAATAATGCCTAGCACTTTTCATCCGCGACCTTGCACGAGGGCCCTCATTCACGCTCGGCACGTATTACCTGGCACCGCATAATGCAAGCGTCCTCTGCACGTTGATACCTGCACCTACGTCAGCACCGAGCGGCACCAAGGGGCCGTCATTGCCGGGAGAGGGCCGCCTGCTGCAGGGGGAGGTGGGTGTCCTGGTCGCCGGCCGCGGCCGTTGGCTCCCAGGCCGACGCCAGCTCTTCTGCGGCGACCACTGGTGCCAAAGGCCGAGCGTGCTGTCGCCCAGCACGCATTCGTCCACGTCCACGCTCGACATGGTGTGCGTGCGAAGCTCGCCCGCGCCTGCACGAGCGCCGATGTGGTTGCGGGTGAATGACGCGCAGCCGCAGGGGCCGACAGCACGCCGTCAGGCTGCCGACCCCTGATGGCGTTGACGTGATGGCGGGTTTGCGCGAATCACGGGCCGCATCGCGGACGTGCATGGGGTGAAGAGTCTTGCAAATCAACCGAGCGGCCGCCCTCGGCCTCGGCCTCGGCCGTGGGTTGGTTGCCTGTGCCGCAGGTGTGGCGCAGGCGACGCACCTGCAGGGCACCATGGATGCAGCATCAACACCAATAGCGGCGCAACCTGCCGGCCAACGGCGCCGCAACAGGTGGACGACCCCTACAGGTGCGTGCAAGTACTCCGTAACCACGACGCAGGTACACGCACACGCATGGCGCCTCGGCCAACAGGACGGCGAGAGCGAGATGACTCGCATCCGTACCTTGGATGAATACGCAGCCAACGCGCCAATCAGAGTGCGAGTGCTCGCCTGCACGACGCAGGTGGCACCTCGTCCCATGGGTGCGAAATACAGAGGGTAGGGGGGGGGGGCGACTCGCATCCGTGCAGGGCCTTGGTGCGAATGCAGTCATCGCAAGGTGTGCTCCGTACTAGTAAGGAGTAGGGAGTGCGTGTGCTGTAGTTGACGGGTGGTGTAATTGATGGTGCTGTACTTGACAGGGTGGTGTAATTGATGGTGCTGTACTTGACGGGTGGTGTAATTGATGGTGCTGCATTTGACGGTGCTGTATTTGACGGGCTGTATGTGACGGTGCTGTACTTGTATGGGTGCATCCGTGCCCAAGTATTACCGCCTAGGTACGCATACTTACCTTGGTACTGTACATGTGCGTACTTGCATGATGCAGGCAGCACCTCGTCCCGTTACCGCGTACGGATGGACGCCAGCATGGCAGAGTACTTGACCTGCAGAGGTGGATGGACGAGCGTCCGGCCCAAGTAACGGGCAATTGCTTTAGTACCTAGTACACGACGCAGGTAGCACCTCGTCCTAGTAATACCACATACTAGACGGATAGATGCCAGCATGACAGAGTACTTGGTACTTGCACATATAGAGGGAGGTTACAAGTACCAGGCAATTGCTTGCACGACGCAGGTAGCACCTCGTCCTGGTACTGCGTACTGATGGATGCCAGCATGGCAGAGTACTTACTTGTACATGCACTGTAGAGGGAGACTACAAGTACCAGGCAATTGCCTGCACGACGCAGGTGCACTGTCCTGATGCTCCGTCAGGACTAGGTGCACCGTCATGATGCTCCGTCCAGAGTACTAGGTACGCTGTCGTGATGCACTGTCAGCACTAGGTGCACTGTCATGATGCTCTGTCCAGAGTGCTGGGTACATTGTCGTGATGCACTGTCAGTACTAGGTGCATTCAGGTTGTCATGATGCTCTGTCCAGAGCACTGGGTACATCCCGTGATACTGTCAGTACTACTTAAGTGCACTGTCATGATGCGCTGTCCAGAGCACTTGGTACACTGTCGTGACGCTCTGCTGTCGGGAGTGCATTGTACAGAGTACGCATCGCCATAGTGATGCTCCGTGTCCAGAGGTACAATTGTACTCGTTGCCATGATGCTCTGTCCAGGAGCATTGTACTCGTGCATTGCCACGGTGCGCTGTGCGTGTACGTTGTAATTATTACTTGTATTGTCATGATGCATGCTCTGTACATTGTACTTGTGCTGTCATGATCCTCTGTCCGTGTGCATTGTACTTGGGCCGTGACGCTCTGTCCGTGTGCGTTGTACTCGTTGCCATAATGCTCTGTCCTGAGGATCATTGCATCATTGTCATGATGCTCTGTCCGGGTACGGAGGGCGTTGTAATTACTTGAATTGCCATGATGCACCGTCCAGTGTACGTTGTGCTTGCACTGTCATGATGCTCCGTCCAGTATACGTTGTATTGTCATGATGCTCTGTCCAGTGTACATTGCACTTGTATTAATACTGTCATGGTGCTCTGTCCAGTGTACATTGTACCTGTATTAATTAATACCGGCATGATGCTTTGTCCGGTGCACGGTGCATCGTACAGTACATGTACTGTCATGATCTTGTCCAGTGTATATTGTACCCATTGCCATGATGCTCTGTCCGTGTACATTGTACTCATGGCCATGATGATGCTCTGCGAGTACTGAACTCATTGCCATGATGCTCTGACCATGTACATTAAGCCCACTGCCATGATGCTCTGTCCAAGTACGTTGTACTCATTGCTATGATCCCTTGTCCAGAGTACATTGTAATTGCACCATTCCATCATGCTCTATCCAGAGTACATGGTAAGTACTTACTTCCAAGTTGATTGTAGCTGATGGAACATCTGCTACACCACAGTACGCAGTACGGGGTACCTCCTGTCAGCACAACCTTTGTCAGCGTACAGCACGGCCACCCGACCCGCTTAAGGTGCGCCACCGCCGGCAGCCCAGCCGCACTGAGGCTTGTTGCTCGGCATGTGTACTTGCACAAGTGCATGTTCTAGTATTAATACGGAGTACTGCAAGTGTACTTAACTGTAAGTAAGTACGGAGTACTCCGTACATGCAAGTACTTGCTCCGGACTCCGTACTTACTCCGGGAGCAAGTACTTGCAGTACTTACATACATGTACTCCGTACTTACTCCGTACTGAACGTATCAAATTGCCTTCAAAACCGGCACGTGACGCCGCCCAAGCAGCACCAAATCTACGACGCCCCCACCATACCACCAGCCTGTGTGCGCCTCAGGCACCGACTGCCTGGCACCGAGCTGCCTGGTGACGCCCTCAGATGCAAAAAGTCGAGTCGTCCGTCTCACCCTCAGCCCCTACCGCCATCGCGCCCGACATCATGGGCGCCAACACGTCAAAGCAGGACGCCCGGGCCGCCTACGAGTGGAAGTCGTGAGCGCCCGTCCCCTGGCCCCCGCCCCGTGGAGCGCCGCGTGCTGACGTGCCCGCTCACCTCCAGCGCGAGCCCTCCGAGCCTCTCCCTCGACGTGCTCGAATCGCTGCAGTCGAGCCCCGAGGTGCCGTCGCCCGCCGGCTCGCAGCCTCCCCTCCGTCCCTCGGCCGTGCCGTCGCTGACCCCTTCTCCGCAGACCGACGCCTCCCGCGCCCGGCTCGTCGAGCGCCACGTCCAGGCCCGCGTCGCCGAGGAGCTTGAGAAGCTGCAGAGGCGCGAGTCCGAGGCCCTCGGCGTCGCCCACGACAAGATTGCCTCCCGCGCCGCCGCCGAAGCCCGGCAGGATGGGCCGAGCCGCGCGAGCGTCGGCAGGGAGGTCGACGAGCTGCGGCGGAAGCTCGAGGAACGCAAGACGGTCCGCGCCCTGCCCGACGCCGTCGAGGACGCCCGCGGTGCCGTCGTTCGCTGCCTCCGGGAAAACGACCGTCGGCCGCTCGACTGCTGGCAGGAGGTGGAGAGCTTCAAGGCCGAGGTCAAGAAGCTCGAAAGGAGCTGGGTGGACAGGGTGGCGTCCTGATCGGACGGGTCCGCCGGTGCAGAGAGCGACGACGGGAACGGGAGCATAAGAGCAGGCTGGACAGGGTGACGTCCTGATCGAAAGGGTCCGCCGGTGCAGAGCGGCGACGGGAACGGGAGCACGCCCATGCCGCACCGAGCTTCGTACGACGCAACCACGCCGAGCTTCATACGACGCAACCACGCACAGTCGCCACTTTTTTTTTCCCTCTGCCTACATGATGGGCCGTGCTGGAGCTGTCGATGAGGGCCATGTCGCGTCGAGCACGCCCATCGTCCGCAACGAGCATGGGAATGCCGCGAGACGACGTGCCGTGCTGGAGCCGTCGACGGGGTTCATGCTGCGTCGAGCACGCCCATTGTCCGATACGACAACGGGAATGCCGCGAGACAACGTGCCGTGCCTTGCCGACCGTCCCTCGCCGGCCCGCAACGACGGGGTGGCGGCCGAGACGTAGGCTGGCAGGGTTGGCCGATGTTGAGGAGTTGCCCATCCATGCCGTAGATGCATGGCCCGACTCGGCCATCGGAAACCAGGCTTGTGCGTCCCTGAAATCTCATCCACCCAACGTAGACACCGTCGGAGTGGCGGCCCTCCCATGACCACTCTGCCGGGGCGCGCCGTCAGCCGTCCATGCCGTAGATGCATGACTCGACTCGACCATCGGAAACCAGGCTTTTGCGTCCCTGGCGCGCGCCGTCAACCGTCCATGCCCTCCTCCGGTCCTGCTCTCCTCTCCGCCGCGAGGGCCGCCTTTTTCCGCAAGCCCTCGGTCCTCATCCGTTCCCTCCTCGCGGCGGCATCCTCCCACTCGTGACCCTCGCGGTTGAGCTTCGGGTCACCGGCCGTCCGCAAGAGCTCCCGGAGCCCCGCGCGGAACCTCTCGATGCGCTTGGCATTCTCCGAGAAGCGGTCGTTGGCGACGGACAGGAGGGTGCGCAGGTACGCGTCGTCGACGAGGCGGCGGCGCTCGAGGCCGTCGGCCGTCTCGAAGCCCACGAGCGACTCCAAGGCGAGCCCCATGCATCGGACGGCGACCATGGGCATCGGCGAGGCGTGAGGTGCCGCGTGTGCCGCTGTCGCCGCTGACGATGCCGTCGAGGTGAGGTTGATGGCGCCGGATTCGCGGAAGCCCGCCTGGAGGGCCGAGCGGAGCACCATCTGCGCGTGGGCCAGCGATGCCGTGAGGATGTGGAGGATCTTGGCCGCCGTCCTGGTCAGTCGATTCCGTCTCCGTCAAGGTGCCGCTCTCGCTCTTCTCACCATGGGCTCGAACTTGAAGTGAATCAGCCGGCCGTCGTGGGGCTCGTGGCCTCCGGCCGACGACGACGAGGGCTCGGCAAAGGCCAAGGCCTCGGTCCACGCCCGCAAGGCCTCGCCGTCGGCGCAGGCGACGGGCTCGTGCGACACGTAGAGCCACGTCCCCCCGGCCCCCTTGCCGCCGACGCCGGCGACCTGCTCCCGCGGCCACCGCTCGTGCTCGTCCCCCGGCGTCTTCCGGCCCTCGAGGAAGACGCTCACGCGCCCGGCGCAGCTGCTCGTCGTGACGAGGCCGTCGGCGCCGTTGATCTCGTCGATGAGATGCCGTATGCCCTCGTCGACGGAGCCCTTGGGCGAGGCGTCGAGGTATTCGCCGTCGGGCACGGCCAGCTGCTGCAAGATTTTATTCTTCCTCGCGGCAAACTCTGTCGCCGGCGCAGGCAGGCCGCCGCTCCGCCGCCGCATGCCGACGTGGACTCGAAGGGAGAGGAGGGCTCGAGATGCGTTGGCGAGAATCAGACGGCAGCAGGTGGTGAGCGGCTCACGATGGCGATGTCGAGGCGGGAGTGGGAGCCGGAGCCTCTGGCGAGTGGACGTCCGCCGTACCGTGGCGATTAACGACTGCGCACCGTACACCACATTTACATGGACACGGTATGCACAGTGCGTGAGGCCACCACCCGCAACCAACGCACGGCTCAGTTCCACGCAGGGCACAGCACGACGCTCACGACAAGGCGACGCAGCAAATGCCGCGCTGACCGTTGGGTTTGGTCCAACTGCTTCGGCCATGGGAATGCATCATAATCGAGTGTTGACATGACCAACCATGGCCAACCATGGTTCTCGAGGGCACAAACGACGTCGGGGGCAGAGTCATGATAGCATGGTTGCGAGGCCAAGTGCTTGCAGTGCTACGGCGCCTCGTTCCCAGGCCCTGCTTCCACTGAACCATGGCCGGTAGCGACCAGTTGGCGGGGTTGGAGTCACCGCTACGGGTACTTGGAACTGCCCACTGCTCTCTGCCAGTACTGCTTGGAACCGCTGGAAAAGAAACCGCTATTACCTGGAAACGCTGCGGCTTGGAACTGCTACTACTTGAAGCCGCTACGGCTTGGAACTGCTACTACCTGGAACAGTCGCTGCTCGCTGCCAAAACTGTATGCACACTCGCCATGAGCGCAGCGCCGCGGGCTGCCACCCGGCGTGCCCAATATCGGCCGTGAGCGCAAGCCTCCGTGCCCCCATGGTAGCCTCGGCTGCTGGGCGGCCCATGAGCTGCATGCCGTTGGCCTCGGCTGCTCATGACAAGATGCCGCCGGCGCCGAGACCGACTGGTCGAGCGACGCTCCCGACGGCGACGGCATCCAAGCAGCGCGCGACGACGAATGGCAGGTTCCTCCCAACGCCGTCCCTCCCAACGCCTGGGCGAACGCTGGCAAGTCGTGACGTCGTCGTCGACGCAAATCTCTCCCCGCGGTTGTGCGGCCCTCACACGGGCGGAACCACCTGGCCGACCGACTTCTTTTCCTTGGCGCCGTCGGCAAACGGCTCGTACCTCGACCGCCTGTTGTGGATGCCGCACTCCGTCTTCGCCTGGCCCTTCCACCGGCCGGCCCGCTCGTCCTCGCCCTCCTCGACGGGGCTCGTCGAGTGCCAGTCGCCGACCGACTTGTATCCCCGGTCAAGCAGCGCGTTGTACGGCACCGCATTCTCCCGGACGTAGTCGCGGACCTGGGAAAAGCTCCACGTGGCCATGGGGTTGATCTTGATGATGCCCCGCTCGTCGTCGAGCTCGAGGATGGGCATGGACTCGCGGGCGGCCCCCTGGGAGCGCCGTCGACCGCCGACGACGGCCGCCACCCGCAGCTCGTCGTAGGCCCGCTGCAGCGGCTCGACCTTGACGATCCAGTCGTACATGTCGCCGGCCGTGCGCCACATCTCGGCGCCGTACGTCTCCTCGAGCTCCTCGACGGTGTCGACGCCGTCGGGCTTGAAGACGTGCACGGGCACGTCGGGGTAGCGTTCCCGGACGCGGGCGACGAGCTCGTGCGTCTCTGGGAAGTGGTAGAGCGTGTCGAGGAAGATTAGCCCCACCGGCCTCAACGAGCTGTTTTCCCGACGAATCTTGCAGAGCATGTCGAGCGTGGCGAGCCCCGTGAGGCCAAAGGCCGTCGACTGGTACAGGTCGGGAAACAGGATGGTGCAGAAGCGAAGGATGTCCATGGGGTGCATGGGTTCCATCTGGTCGTTGAGAAAGTCCATGTGCTCCCGCGTGAGAGACACCTTGGGCCGACCTTTTTTCGGCAACGGAGCGTCGTCGGAGTGGCCGGATGCGTATCCGGACTCGACGTCGGCGTGGTGCATGCCGCCCCGCGCAGAGGACGACGATGGGGAAGCTGCTCGCACCATGCTCGAGAGGCTAGAATGGAACGAAGCGACGAGGGCTGTACGATGGCGATGATGACGAGGACGACGGCGATAGTGGTGGTGGTGGTGGTGGTGGTGGTGATGGTGAAGATGGTGAAGATGGTGAAGATGGTGAAGATGGTGAAGATGGTGAAGATGGTGAAGATGGTGAAGATGGTGAAGATGGTGAAGATGGTGAAGATGGTGAAGATGGTGAAGATGGTGAAGATGGTGAAGATGGTGAAGATGGTGAAGATGGTGAAGATGGTGAAGATGGTGAAGATGGTGAAGATGGTGAAGATGGTGAAGATGGTGAAGATGGTGAAGATGGTGAAGATGGTGAAGATGGTAATGGTGGTTGAGTGTCCTTGGCCGTGTCAACGTCGACAAAACGACGCTCTTCCGGCGGATGTGGCAAGAATAGACCGGACAAGGATAACGGGGACGAGGGAGTCGCAGAACTTAAAGTGAATGGTGTGCAAGACAGCTCTCGGAGGTGTCGGAATTCAGGAAAAGGGAGCGTCCTGCGCCCAAGGTGGGAAACGACGGGCGACTGACGAGTTGGTTGCTTCTCCTTTACTATCCGACGCCGGGTTAGCAGTGCGAAAAGGCACTCTCGGGGAGTGACAGCGTGCAATCGCCGGTCCTGTCCATCTTGCGTCAGGTAGGGAGCAATCACGACATCGACGCCATTGCTTCCGCGATGCGCATCCCAGGCCTCTGATTGGCCCGAGCGGCTCCGCCTTGGTGGTTAGGTTCTGTCAGTATCGCTGACCTCGCGCCGTCGCAGTGCCGTGGCGAGAGGCCGTATTCGCTACCGGCATGCGCAGCAAGTGACGAGGCAACCGGAGGAGAGTGGGCGTGGCGGCAAGCAGAGTCGGTTGTGCCGTTTCATGCCATCGCGAGGTGTCGGGTGTCGAGTGGGAGGTGGTGGTGTGATGGCAACACGTGGACACCAAGCCCGTAACGTCGTGGTGAGGCGGACGAGCGACGTCGTTGTCCGGCGAGCGTGGTTTGCTCGTCACCGACGCCTTTTTCGTAGCCTGTCTGCGTCGGCAAGCAGTGCATGACGGCAACGTCTGAACCCGAAGCTCGCCATCTGGTGGTCGTCTGTCTGGTGGCCGTGTGGTGGCGAGACGGACGGACGAGCGACGTCGTCGTCCGCAGAGGGCGTGTTATGGGGTACCGACGTCTTGTCGGTAGCTTGCGTGCACACACAAGTAAATTATATCGGATCAAGGATGGATGGAATAATAAAAGAGCCGTTGTCGAGTCCCGTCACGACTGGCAAGCCATTGGCCTCGTCGACGACGGCAGCCGCGAACCGACATGTGCGGCGAACCGACACGCACGACGAATCGACATGCACAACAGGCTACGGCACCGGCATGGCATGCACGTGACGCGCCCCGTGGTCTTGATGGACTGGACTGATTGCCATGTGGTTTTATTTTCATTCGGCGGCAAACCAAGATTTCTCTCGTCTGCCCGCCACCTCGTTCCGTCGCCCAGCTGGCGTGACTTCCACCGTCAAATGCCGCTCGGCGCTCTCGACTGGCCACGACGCAGCATCAGTTGCTGCCGTCGTTCCTCCACGAGCCGTGAAAATTGTGACGCGTCATGGCGTCGTGCGGGATGGTCCCGTCGTTGCTGCTGCCGGAGTGGGATTGCCCCATGCCGAAGCCGTTGATGGGTAGGATCAGAATGTCGCCGACGAGGCGCGGCTCCTTCAGACCGGACAGGTCCCGCAACGAGGTGATGGCGGGTTCGTACCTTTGGAGCTGGGCCAAGACGTTGTCGGTCCAGGCGGCGGCGCCGGTGAGGACCATGACGTCGGCCGACTCGGCCTTGAGCTCCGCCAAGGTGATGCCCTTTTCCTCGACGTACGCTTCGAGCGTGGACACGACGCGGCGCACCATGGACCGCAGCAGCGGGTGTCCCGGCGCCGCGGCAATGGTCCACTGGGCAAACTGCATGTCTTCGTGGACCTCGTTCCAGTTGGGTCCGTCGAGGCGATCGAACTCGACGCCGACGACGACGCGCGCCCGGTCCTTGTACTCGGCCGGAACCCACTCGTCAAAGGGTCGCACGGCCTCGACGTCGAGGTCGGCGTAGATGCCTCCCCGCGTGGCCAGCAGCACGTAGCGCAGCAGATCCGACCGCATGCCCGTGCTCTTCATCTCGCGGAAGATTCGATGCAGGAACTCGTCGTCCTTGTAGTTCTGGTCGAGGATGGGCTCGACACCCTCGTCGCCGACCAGGACGTATTCGTAGTTGGGGTGGCGCGCCAGCCAGGAGGCCGTGTAGGCCAGGGAGGAGGACTCGATCTGGAAGCTTGCCCTGTCGGCCTTGGGGGGCGTGAGGAAGATTTGCCATATCTTGTGCGGTATCGACGACGTCGCGCCGAGGCCGGACGAGGCCACGGACCAGGATCGATAGCTTTGTCGACGACCGGAGGCGAGGCTGAGCAGGGCAACGGCCAGGAGGGCCCAGATGGCTATGGTGCTGGCCAGTCTACAATACTTTAACATGCTTGACTGCTGCGGAGGGAATGCGTCGAAAGAATGTAATGGGTCAGAATGTACGGGTAAGAATGTACTGTACGGGAAAGAATGTACGGGAAAGTAAGTATGTGTAGAAACGAATGGGAGAGCAAGAAAAGACAAGCAGGCAAAGAATGGACGAGGCTATCCAACGATAGACAGCCTTCAAGAATTTGTCGACGCAAATGGGTATGACGAGACGGCCAAGCTGTCGAGCGAGGCACGAATCCGACTATTATGTATTCGTTCCTCGCACGGAGCTGACCGTCTCTCCGCCGAAGCAGCACCTCGACGTCGGCCCAAGGTGGTGGTGCCCCAAACGTAGGGGGGTTTCTGCCTTTCCGCGCTAGGTGCGAGCTATGGGTAAGGCCCCGCCGGCGGCGACGAGGAGGAGACGGCGAGCATGGGGTCGAGCCCTACTTGCTCGACGCCTAGCTATGTGAAACGCCGAGCTCTGACAGGCGACTAGGGCGGCGGAGCGAAAGTCGGGCAAGGCGCCTCGGACGCGAGGCCGGGACGACGAGCAGCGGCCGACCTGTCCGTGGCCCGACGACGAGACGACGGAAGCGCGGCGTGACCATCTCAACCTTGGGCGGCAGGGCGGCGATGCGTTGCCGCGCGAGCTCGTCGACGCCGTGCCGTGCATGTGTATTTCATTTTCATCGCGAGACAGGCCGGCACGCCTATTGGGTGTGCGAAGAAACGGGAACCAGATGGAAGCATCGCCACCATGGCCTCGCTGGCCGTGGGGGAAGAATAAGTATAGACAAAACGGTGGCGGTAGCCCTAGTCCCCCGTTGGGGCGTCGTCGTGGCTGGGCCCATATTCAAGCCTCGCTCTACAGTACATGTTCGCGTCCAGCGCCCTAGCATGACGACCTACGAGCAAGGGTGCACACGAGTACAGTGTACGGGGCGCTCGCGGCGGCTCAGGCAGCATCACAAGTACTTGGTACTGGCGTTGCCTGGCGGCGCTAACAGTGCAATTACTGCAGATGGACAGGCGCAAGTACTCTTCATTGGCGTGTCGGCTTGGTCGTCTGTCTCGGCACTTGGGAGATTCCCCGCCACTGATAGGCCACGCCGAGAGCCAAGCCGATAACGGCACAGTGTGGGTGCGTTTGTCGGCAGTCGGAATCATCGTAACCGCACAGCTACAGTACATGCACCGTGTCAGCCAGCATACAGTACGCATCTACTGTGGCCGTATTACTGCAGTACTGGCACAGCCATATGGTTCGAGGCTGCTCCACCTCAGCAGCGCGTGCCGGACAATTACCGCAGTGTACTTACTTACTGGCTCCGTGCAGAGCAAGCGAGTGGATGCTGTGCAGCGCTCGATTGTGCACTCTGCCGTGCAGTGCCGTACAGGTACAGTACAGGGTACATGAATGCCAAGTACAGGCGTGGCCAGCCCTCCGTACCGCACCCTGCACCGCTCGGGTGGTGGGCTGCATGATTCGGCCCCGTCCCGGTACTTGCGACCGAGACGCAGGTACGCCCACCTGCACGAAATCATTCGTACCTAGTACGGCGCCGCGAGTGTTGCGTACGCTCCGTGCGAGCACTGTACGGTAGATCACGTGGCAGCCATGTTCGCTTCGACGGCAAGAATCTTGCACTCTTTTCTCTCCTTCTCAATTCCCCTCGTTCTCCTGCGGCACGTAAATTTTCCTGACGCCGAAATATTGTTCTTTAACGTTGAACAGCCAAGTCATGGCGCCCGAAACCTTGTCGAGAAAGGTCCTCGACTCGTCGATGCAGCGCGGGCTGACGGACGTGGCGAACAGGGCGTACGACTCCGCGTTGGCCAAGGCGTCGGACCTCGTGAGGCCCAGGCTGCCTTGGTACCCTCGCGTCACGACCCTCACGTCCTTGTTCACGGCGCGCGCGGCCTGGGCGACGACGGTGGCGCCTCGGCTCATGTCGCGGCAGCCGGCCGAATCGTCGGCGAAGAAGGCGTCACAAAAGTATATCTTGGGCACGCCGAGGTCGATGGCGGACGCGTCGTCGTGGTCGGAGCAGAAGTCGCCGTGGCAGCTGTCGGTCGGCAGCCGGGACTCGTCGCCACAATGCCGGAGCACCTGCTCGAGAACGTCGGCGACGTGGATTCTCGTCGACGGAGAATCATCCTTGAAGAATTGCTTCAAGAGTCCGTCGTGACCCTTTTTCGCCGCTTTCTTGCCGTCCTCGGCAAGCTTCTTGCAGTCGGCCATGGCTGCCTTGATCTTGAACACCTCGCTCTTGCGGCAGACGGTGGTGTTGTTGGAGCGGCGAAAGACGGTCATTTCGGGCCTTTCGACGGCTGCGACGAGCGAGTTAGCGTCACGACGGCACCGCACCGCACGGGTCAGTCGAATCGAGACGGCAAGCGACTTACCACCGCCAGGGGCCCGGACTCCATCGACGGGGCTGGGAGCCGCCAGCGCCGAGGCGCCGAGGAGCAGGACGGTTGCGATGACTCTCATGGTGGCGAGGCCGAGCACGGTGATGCTGACGATGGAGGGCGATGAACGGGAACAGGTGCTTTGCCCGTCTACAAGGTGACGTGAGCTTCGCCAGGAGGCCACCGGCCCTTAAGTAGGTGCATGTGCATGTACAGTACGAGTCGCCATGTTGCCGTCGATGGAGCCCATTGTCGTGATTCTGCGGATTCGGCCATGGGGAACGAGTCTGAGTATGCTATTTGCTCCCTACCTATACGCAACGTCCTTTGACGCAAGTACTTGCGGAGTACTCGGTACTGGCACACCCAAGTGCTTGCTATACTTGTAGTACTCAAGTACTTACTTGCTGTACTTGTAGTACTTACCCTCAGCACTTACGTACTTACAGTATTACAACTACTCCGCACAGTACAACTACATGTACCTGCACACCAAAGCAAGTACACCTACTGTACGGAGTACTTGTACTGTACTTACGGCACTTACTTGCAACTATCGTACAGCAAGTACTTTGTACAGCAGAAGCGAAATTCTGGAGGATTACTTACGTACCATGTTCCACACACAGACAACTGCACTGTACAAGTACTCCGTACTGTGCCTAATTACAGTACATGTACTTGCATGTACGGAGTACAACTAGGTACCGATGCAAGTACTCGAGCGCTTGCTTGCAGGGTACGTACTTGATACATGCACCTACTTGTACTCTGTTCACTTTGGCACTCAGGTGCAGTTACATGTACTTGCGGTAGTTGCACATACAACCACTGTACGAGCATCTACACCTACACCTCGTGTACAAGCACCTACAAGTCCTCATCTGGAGGGCTGTAGAACAAAAAGTTCCTCGGTTGCCATGTTCATTCTCAACCCCTGTGCTATCGCCCGAGTACGATGGTACGATGCCGTACATGCAAGTACGGAGTACTCCGTACGGAGCACGTGAGTTCGCACCCGCATGAGCTGGCAGGCACTCGAAGGTGTAAGTACATGTACTTGCTGCCCGTTCTGATTGGTATCAGTAAGTACCTGTGTTTGCTGCCCGTTCTGATTGGCATAGTAAGTACATGTACTGTACGGAGTACAGTAATGACTTGTACCGTGACATGCTACGGCAGTTGTGCCACGCAGGACTCCGCAATTCTCGTGGAATCAAGCATCATGGGCATCGTCTTACGTAACGAGTATTCACTTGTCGCACTGGATGTCGTCGAAAAAGAGGGGCGAGGTCACGGGATCGGCCGAAAATGTCCCATGCCATCTCTTGCCATTGGATTATACTACAGTACTCCGTATACTTGCTGCACATGTACTCCGTACGGAGCACTTACTGTACTTGAGGCACAAGTACATGAACTGTAATACAGCTAGGAGCGTAGTAGGTGCCGAGTACTCGTGGGCGCCTTGGCGCTGGGGCTCCCAGCCTCGCGGATACTTGTACATGTACAGTACACCAACACTTTCGGTACGTGCACCTACAAGTATCATCACCTAAGTACAGTACTTGCACCTACAATTACTCCGTCGTTGTACTGTACTGTACTGTACTTACAGCCCATTGTCAGCCCACCCAGATACTCACTGGTACTTATGTGCAAGTATATGCTGTGCTTTTACGGTGCATTGCTCTCTCTACACTCGCTCTCTACTGTGCGTGCACTTGGAAATCGGCAAGAACGCAAGTACATGTACAGTAGGTGCAAAGTACATTCACTCTACGAGTAGTTGTACACTTGCACCGACTTGTACGAGTACAGAGTACTCTCGTATCCGTATCCTACAGCAAGTGTACTCCGTACTGTGGGCGCACTTCAGCAAGTAATTACATGTACTTAATTACAAGTGCAAACGTACAGTATTATGATCGCTAGTAAGTGTAAGTATGTACTCCGTACATGTACATGTGTTGTTTAAGTACAAGCACACTCAAGTACGGAGTACTGGGTTGTACGCTGTACGGATACCGAGTACGGAGTACCGAAAGCACTTTGTTGTACGCTGTACGGATACCGAGTACAGAGTACTCCGTACATCTACTCGTATTGCATTAGTAGTTCATGTCCATGCTTCTACTTGCCGCATACACCTGTCGTACTTGGTGCCGGCTAGCAGCGGCTTTTCCAACCTCGTCCTCCTGCGTTGGTACATATATTACTTACTTTCTTGCTTGTCGCTGTAATTGCAGCAGCGACAGCATCAAGCGAGTGCGCCTACTTGCACAAGAGGCCACGCCGGCTAGGCCGAACAAGTCATGGATTGCACTCTGTACTTACATGCAAGAGAGCAGGTTGAGCCTCGTTGGAGCCTCGCCATGGACCCGTCAAAGTCGTTGCAAAAACATCTCGAGGATTGTTACCAGTACCTACCACGACCCGTCGGTGTGCTGTACTTGCAGCCTGTACGGCGTCTGCGCACACAAACGAAACAGCACACCTATGGCGTAGTTCGATGAGCATTCGTTGATGCTCCGTACTTGTTGCGCCGTCCTGCATCCGATGCGTTCTTGCCTCGCTCGACTCCATGTCGTGGCGGATATCCCCCCCTCTGGCGTTGTCTGATGGATTCGAAAGGAACGCCATCGACGTTGGAAACCCGTCATGATCCGAGGAGAATGTAAAACGCAGGACGCACGGCATGCGTGCTTCGATGGTATCCGTTCATTCGGAATGACATATTTTGCATTGGCGTTGTGAAAACCACCACTCCAGCCTGCCTCGCCAGGGTATGCTGATCCATGACAGGGAGCCGACCTCGGGACGGCTCGGATCCTGCGTGCTGATCTTTTTCACGAAAGGAAGCTTTCGCTTGGTCTTGCCCAACCCTATGCGCAGCGGCGTCGCAGGGTGCACCGTCGAGGTGTGCTGCTCGCGGTCCGTCCGATGCTGCCCAAGGCAGGACCGACTTCCGTCACGGTAACGGACCAAGATGCCGATGATGGGCTTGTGCGAGGCAGTCTCGTCGGCGCAGCATGTGATTTCCGTGGCATTTTCCAACCGGCAGTTTGTGTAGTACCACGGCTCGTTGTATTGAGTATAAGGCGGCGGCGATGCGGCCATGAGCGACGGTGGATACGGTTTCCACGACGATATGCGGTCTGCCGTCTGGGTCCCCCGAGCATCCAAACCGTCGCCGACAAAGGCCAAGTGCTTGATCCGTTTCGCATCCCAGAATGGGTCCCAATCGTCAAAGTACACCCGCGACGGCCGGTTTGCAGTTGCGTACACGCGGCAGAGCTGAAGCGGGACCTCGGGGTGCAGCATGTAGCTTCCGAACAGCACCGCTCGTTTCCGGCTCGTGCAGAGCTGAAAAAAAGCATGACGTCAGCGTCGAGGCCGCCTTCAAACTACGCAACTCACCATGAGAGCGACGAAGCCAGACTCCAGATGCTTGAGAGCCCAGATTTCCGCGAGGTGCTCATCCGTGCTCATCGGCAGGTGCATCCACAACAATGAGCTTGTTGAAATGGCGTCCATCTCGCTGTAGCATCGTGGAGGCGTGCCCGAATGATGGGAACAAATTGTGCGTATGTGATTGCCCGAAATGGCAACCGAGTACCCCGTTGTCAGCGACGCGTTGCATTCGAAGAAGCTCATGCGCAGGCTGCCGGGTGGCGACTCGGCGACGGCACAAGTGTCCAAGTCGAGCACGCGGCAGGCCAGCCCTGGTATCGGCCACCTCGGGCTCGGAAAGGAGCCCTTCGTCGTCGACGGGACGTGGGCATCGTTTTCGAGTCGTCTGACTTTGAGACCCTGAAGCGAGCCACGGCGTCAGCGTGATCCGACGACGGGCGGTCCGACGGCGTAAGCTGACGTCGGATTGAACGGCAACCCGAGCACTGCCGGCGGCATCGGGAGCCAGCTCCGTCCACCACACTCCATGACGGATGCGAGAGGTCGGCAAGTCCTCGTCGCTGGCGCTCCACACGTCGACGTCTCTGACGCCGAGGTGGTCGTAGGCAACGTATATTTTCCAATCAACATGGCCAGCCCGAGAGTCGTGAACCAGCCGGCCACTCCGGCGGGACGGAGCGGAGCGGTTGTGCAGAGATTGGACGTAGGAAACGCCCTCGACGGCGGTGCGGGTCATGTATATGTCTTGATCGAGTTGGATCGTGTACGTCGACGGGCGCCGGTCCCGCGTGCGATGCTCCCAATCGACGGCGGCGCACTCCCGGACAAGGTATCGGGCAACCATGCAGCAGAGCTCCCGTGGCATGCGGCGCAGGAGCCCGGCGGCACTCAGCTCGCTCGCCACCTTGGACCGGATGCGACGTCGCCTCGTCTCCTCCCAACACATCGACGGATTGAAGTCGTACTCTGCCGCGGCAAGGAGATTCGACCATGTCGGCAGCCGCTTGAGCGAGTGGCATCCGCCGTGGATGCAAGGAACCCGGGCATCATTTGTCATGCATCGACTCTGGCAGCACATGTGCACTTCAATCCCGAGCTCTTTCAGCTCGTACGTGTCATTTCGTCGAAACGGGAACGGAGGGGATGCGTGCTCGTCGTCGAGGACTGCGTGTCGGACAAGCCAAGCATCAGCATCGTCTCCGGCACGTCGTTGCCAAGGTCAAACAGACGTGCCACGACGGCCTCGCCATCCCGGAGCAGAAACTGACAGAGGCCGCAGCGGGGTTTGTCGATGCAGCAGTACCGCAGGCTTTCCTCTTCCATCGTTGCGTTGGCGAGGAAACGTCGACGTCGCCGACAAGCTCATGTCCAGCTCGCCTCTGACGCACGAGGCGGGCATGCGGACATGGGGAGCCGAATGGGTCGATTGTTGGCGGCACGAGTGCCGTTGTTCACGATGCATGCTGCGTACGGAAAATGACGCACCCTGTGAGAGCGTGATGAGTCCAGCATGTCATAGGGAATTGCATGTACGGAGTACTGTGCACGGAGTCGGCGTAGGCATGTCCGGACTACAGTACATTTACAGTGCATGCAAGTACACACTGGTAGGGGTATTACTTGTAATGATGCTGTATTACAGTGCATGTTCAACTACTGTACTCCATCCTCCGTACGCTCACCAGTGATGCGTGGGCTGCGAGTGTCGCACGTGACGCGCAACAATGTGCGCGTTGAAACGTCTGCTGCAAGTACACAAAACGTTGGCGGGGGTGTGACGCAAGAGGAGGGGTAGCTCAGCGCATGTACCAGTACTACGGGGAACTTGTTGTACTTGATTACAGCACATGCACAGTACTAACCTAGTAGTAGTAAGTAGGTGTACAGCATCACTGTGAGTGCTGCTGCTGTTGCAATACTTGTCCTCCGTACTCCGCACAGTACAGTGGACGGGCCCCAGGTTGTACCTGGTATGGAATAATACCTGCACGAATATCCAGAGTACGGACAATCCATCGACAGCAAGTACCTGTACAGGCGCAAAAGCAACTCTGCCTGACCATCATCGGGCGGGGGCTCCATGAAGGCACTCGCATCTCATCGACGCGTACTGCATCGTAGCGGACCGAGCACACACGGAGAATTTCGTTGAAAGTGCCTGTAGAGAGCGAGAGCGACGGTCAGGTACACAGATGCCCTTTTGCGGCGAGACCAAAACATGTGCATGCGTCGTTGACGAGCAGCGTTGATTCCATTCGAGCCCTGAGCAAGCAAGTACATGTACTTGCACACCTACGGTAGGCCAAGTACAAGCAAGCAAATGCAAGTACCAGCAGAAGCAAGTACAAGCACCAATACGGAGCAGGTGCAAGCAAGTACAAGTACCAGCAGAAGCAAGTGCAAATACAAGTAGAAGCAAGTACAAATACAAGTAGAAGCAAGTGCTCCGTAAGAGCAGATCGATGACGTTGAAAGACTCGCTTACGTACTTACGGAGGTCATGGCAGCAGGCAGCAGCAACGTGCAAGAGACGAGATCAACGGACTGCGGATGATGCCATCCAAGACACTGGCCACGGTGCCGTGACTACCAGCACATGAGCGTCGCGCACGTAGATGCTCACGCACCAAGACGTCGTCGGGTGCTTTCCATCGAAAAGCCCTTTTTTTTATCCCGTCGACATTCCTTTTCCCCCTTTGCATCGTGCGAGCGTCCTTAGGACAAACCACCGTCAACGTCGCCGAGCTCTCCCGGCGTTTTTCCGGCCAGACCACGAACCATCCGACCACGAACCATCCGACGCTCGCCTTCCGACGAATCGCCGGCTTCACCTTTGAATCGTGGGCACCTCGCCGTCAGCCAACCTCGACGACATGGTCGACGCCGCAGATCCGCCGACGCCGGGCCCCGGCCGCCCGCAGCTCGCCGCCGGCTTGCGTAGCGGCTCCTACCTCAGCGACCACCAGCAGTACCGCCCTCCTCGCCACCCCGACGCCCACCAGGGCATCGACACCGTCGTCGAGGACACGCCCCCAGCCGCCGCCGCGGGCCTCGCGCCGCCCAAGCCCAAGTCGATGCTGCCCTTCAACGGCATCCCGTCCGAGGACAACCCGCCGACCATCGTCGACAGCGGCGTCAACCACAGCTTCTCGCACCCCAACTGCGCGCCCGCCTCGGGACGCCGGGCCGACCGGCTCGTCGCCACCCTCTTCTACAAGACGTCGGACCAACGGCTGCCGGCCTCGACCTCGGTCAAGGGCCTCGCCGACAGCTGCGAGTCCCTGCCGACCAACCTCGCGCCGACGACCAACATGGAGGCCTTCCCGCTCGAGCCGCCGACGCAGGAGTCGGAGCAGCTGGACCACCTCTACGGATCCTACATATCGCCGCTGTGCATCACCTCCTTCCTCCACCTCATGTCCACCTTCCCCCCGCCCCAGGACGCCGACGCGCCGCACTCGTCCCACCGCTGCCTCGACAACGCCGAGAACCCGCGGGTCGTCGAGCTGACGCTCTCGCCGGCGCCCTCGTACCTGAGCCTGTCGGACCTTCGCCGCCACGAGATGATCTACCGCTTCGAGAGGGAGTGGAACGTCGACGTCGCCCTGCAGCTGGACCGGGTCTGGCGCCGCCACCCGCGCCTCGTCGTCTTCGACATGGACAGCACCCTCATCACCCAAGAGGTCATCGAGCTCATGGCCGAGACGCTCAAGGAACCGGCCGACCTCGCCGCGCGCGTCGCCAACATCACCCGCCGGGCCATGCTCGGCGAGCTCGAGTTTGACGCATCCTTCACCCAGCGCGTGCGCCTGCTCAGGGGCGTCGACGCATCCGTCTTTCGCGACCTCCAGCCCGTCCTCCGCGTCACCGAGGGCGCGCGAGAGCTCATCCGGGCGCTGAAGCGCCTCGGCGTCAAGACCGCCGTCCTCTCCGGCGGTTTCCAGCCGCTCACGAGCTGGCTCGCGACGGATCTCGGCATCGACTACGCCTTTGCCAACCACGTCGTCGTCGCCGACGGCAAGCTCACGGGCGAGACGGAAGGGACCATTGTCGGCCGGGAGCGCAAGCGCGACCTGCTCGTCGAGATCGCCGCCAAGGAGAAGATTGACCTGTCGCAGGTCGTCGCCGTCGGCGATGGCGCCAACGACCTGCTCATGCTGGAAAAGGCGGGCCTTGGCGTGGCCTGGAACGCCAAGCCGCGCGTGCAGATGGAGGCGGACGCGCGCCTCAACGGCGAGAGCCTGCTCGACCTCCTGTTCCTCTTTGGCTTCACGAGCGACGAGGTTCGATGCCTCGGCGAGTGACGGAAGCGACCGTCGGCTCGGCCACGTGACGACGGGGTGCGGTGCCCGATGCACAGGCAGCCGCCAGCAGCATGGCATTTGTCGTCTCGGGCGTGACCTTGCGGACCTCGATGTTGACATTTACCAGAGAATCCAATGGCCAGAGGAGAATCCAATGCACAGTGGGCATGAACCGGTCTTCCATCCCCTTCCAAGAATCCAATGCCCCGAGGGCGAGAATCCGCACAGAGGGCGAGAATCCAGTGCACAGTCGGCATAAATGTCTACCCCCTTCCCACGTCATCGAGTCCCAAGTCGAGTCCTAAATTCTGTTGCCACAATACATCTACAGTACAGGGGCCGCGCGAGCCATGCCTGGTCCAGCCTCCGTCCGACAGCCACGCCGTGGCATCTCGACATGTTCGCCTCGTCGACGCTCAAGGATAGCCATCCTTGCCCCACTTGTTGTACTTGTCGTGAAGCTCCTTGGGAAGCGTCACGCCGGGCACGACGACGACGTTGAGCGCGCTGGGCGCTTCCTTGGGCTCCTTTGTGATGTCGCCACCGGGGTGGTACTTGTACTTGCCGAGACTCGAGTCGCCTTCCCACGGCATCCCGTCCTTGGCTATGGTGACTCGCGTCTCCGACGTGGCGCCCGTCGGCGAGCGGCCTACCTCGGTCAGCATCACGCGGCACGCAGCATTCGCCAGCCAAGGGCAGCGTACCAAAGTAGAAACCGGCACCGCCGAGGGCGGCAACCATGACACCACCGAGGATCTGCGGCCCAATGTTAGCTTCCGCGGCGACACGATCCGCTCGTGCGTTGCTCGTCGCACGCACCCAAAGCTCCGGGTTTTGCTTCGTCTCCTTCCTCAGCTCATCCTGCACGTGGCTCTGGAACCGACGGGTCGAGGTGGAAAACAGACGGCGGGAGATGAGGGCGGCCATGATCAGCGTGTGCGAGTACGTCGTGCACGTAATTCTTGTCGAGTGTGGGAGCTTCGTACGTTGCCTTTCATCAGATCGGATGATTTCAGCAGCAGAGTTCCGGAGACCCGCAGTCTGGCCCATGACGGAGCTCTGTCACGTGTGACGCCACGTGAGCTG
Organism: Drechmeria coniospora; assembly: GCF_001625195.1. NCBI lineage: Eukaryota > Fungi > Ascomycota > Sordariomycetes > Hypocreales > Ophiocordycipitaceae > Drechmeria > Drechmeria coniospora. Next base: position 7,855,999 of record NC_054389.1, on the reverse strand, counting down.
CCGCCGGATCCGTCCTCGCCTCGCCACTAACCACCAAACGGTGGAGGCATGACGAGAAGAGCCATCACAACACCACCTACACCTACAGTCCTTTTACATGCGCAGCAGGCAAGTGCATACTGCTATAGCAAAGGAGGGCAAGCTGGCAACTCGTAATGCCATCTACACAGCACCCGTTTGCCATTTCGACTCTGCCAGCTCACCATTGACATCGGTTGCAAGAACAGCCATCATCACAACACCACCCACTCCGTACACCTACAGTCCTTCTACATGCCCAGCATGCAAGTGCACACTGCTAAAGTAAAGGAGGGCAAGCTGGCAACTCGTATTGCCATCTACACAGCACCCGTTCGCCATCTCGACTCTGCCAGCTCACCATTGACATCGGTTGCGAGAACAGCCCTTGCCCCTGCACATCGAACCGGACATGAGCAATGTGATGGGCGACACGGACGTCCTATTCTCGATCAGGCGTGACGGTCATGAATAGAAAATGCCATGGTTTCCTCGTCACTTCGCGGGGAGAGGAGAGAGACGGTCAAGCATGTAGGTTATGACGCTCCGACTCGACGGCTAGCGTTTGCCACTCGAAACTCTGCCCAAGCGGGTTCCCCTGGTAGGAAACTGCCGCGTTATCCTGCCAGTTTGGGTTGTTCCCAAGTAGGTGCCGCAAGTGAGTGATACTGCAACACCCCGTGCACCTGCTTGATTCCGTGCAAATTAATGCACGGTATTAATGCACGAACCGACAGTGAGCAGTACAGTACTTGCGGCGGCCAAAAGTTGCACTTGACCGACAAACTCTCGAGGCGATGCCGGCTCAGTCCTTGTGCGCTAAAGTGCACAGCCTGTATGCGATGGTTTCCTTCTGGCATCAAAAGTGGCCAACGTAGGCATCGATTCATTGAGCGGTTCATGACCACGGATGCCCAGAGACACACCCCTGGCATCGGCCGAGAATTGCTTGAAAATGGCATACGAGGCAACTGGAAATAATACGTCTCAGGACAGCCAACCAGGGCAACACAATGCTTCCTGTGGTGAGTGTTGGCCGCGACAAACTTTGGCTTCCACTGACGGCGCCACGGACCTGCCACGCCAGAATGGGTGTAGGCACTGTGGACACAAAAAGAAAAAACCCCGTTCATGAAGCCTCGTATACAGCGTCACTCTCGTCGTGAACCCTCCATCGTTTCCCGAGTGAACCGGGACTGAAACATTGCGTTCCCGAATGGGCACAGGAGTGCTCCGATGTTTGTCGATTCGGTGCGTAGGTGCCCTTGGTGGATCCGAGGATTCGTCGTTTGCAACGTCGAACGCGGGAGCAAAGAAGATGATGAAACCGAGTACAATGCGAGAGAAACGATTTCCTCGTAGGCGATCAACCTTGATGAAGATTGCGCCGTCAGAGCCACCACCAAGGATATTTGATTTCTCCCCTATTCATTGGCATTCATTGGCTTAGACACGAGTGGCCAATCAACTACCCACGCAAATACGTTGCTCCGAGGTTCATGCGTCGTCATCACCAACCCTGCCATCCATCAAGTTGGACGAACAATTTCCCAGCTTACTTGAACTCGGCCGGACCAACAGACGCAGGCATTTCGTCGTGGCCGCAGCGCGTCATTGGCAAGCATCGGACCTCGTTTGTCCAGTTTTCGACATGGAAGGGCACGTCGTTTCCAAGGACCCCGTGTCGCCCAAATGGACCATCCCGCCCTACAACGCTCCCCCTGTGGACGAGTTTTGCCGACCTCCTGGCCCCCTGAAGCTGCGACCACCAAGGGCAAGATCCAATTCGGAATCAAACCATGCCGAGAAAGTGGTGCGTGTCTCGCCATGAAAGAACTTGCCCCGGCTGATCGCTCAACAGTCCTTTCGCTTTCGAACGCGTTTGATTACCGCCGCCGCCACGAAACACTCCTACATCCACCCTCACGTTCTGCTTCTTCAAGTCCTCCCATCCACTACGGAGCGACTTGTCCGAACTGTCGTCGGTCTTCTTCCCTCCTTTTTACGCGCCCAATTCGAAGCGTTCTTTCCTGAATGGAGCATATCTTCCCGGCTTGTACTGAAACGTTACAAGGAAGGTTGGGATGAGGAGTTCGACATGGAGAAGGTAATTTATGAGAGGGTCAAGCCCTTACAGGGAATCGTCGTCCCAATATGCTACGGTGAGCTCAAGTATAAGGGCACTAGAAGCCTCCTATTGTCCGATATCGGTGGGGAAAACCTAGCTACACCCGAGGGATCCCTAGCTGAGCCGAGAGATCTTCGTCGCATGCTGCACGAGGCCTTTAGCGCTCTTTCTCAATTTGGTATAGCACATGGCGATTTGAAGCTGGATAATTTCCATATTGTCGGAGATAAGATTTTCGTTCTCGATCTGGAAAGCGTGGATGAGAATCTTTCCGACGAAGACTTTGCCATTCGCATCAAAGACGACATTAAATTCCTCACTCGGCAGTATGAGGCTAACCAAGATTGCTTCTGGGAAGACGGACTCGTCGTGTTAAATACCTAAGCTCGCCTGCGTTGGTACCCATGCCTTGAAGAGTCAACCATGTGCGATAACCCGCTTCTGCTGCCAAGTTACTTGAGATACTACTTCTGCTTGCCGTTTCCGCCCCGACGTCACTCTTGCCATGATTTTCATATGCAAATGTCTCGGTTAGGATACTATCCGCGCCGGGTGCCGCAACCTCACAGTACCGCCTCCGGACCCCAAATTGGAAGAGTCTCCCGGACAGGGTTAGGGTCAATGGGGTGTGTCCATATCATCTCCCCCGTGTCAGTGTCTACCGAACGTTCGTACTCGTCGGGGTGTCGAGGGCTGTTCAAGTTGCCGTTCTTCCAAAGTGGACAACCATTGTAGAATTGCCGAAAATGGGACGAGTGCCGGCCCACCGTCGGCGGCTGGGCGAGGGAGCCTTGAAAACGGCGGAGACCTTGTACGAGAAGCATGTAGAAGGCATAACGTAATGTCGTCGTGCTCTTTGTCCGAGGAAGAACCCAGCAGTCAACAGGGCAGCCCTCCTCTCGGATCTCTCCTGGCGTGTTCGCACGAAACTGGAGAAGAACAAGTGTCTCGCCGTCAAAGCAGAACACCCTAGGCACTCGTACTTGTCGGCGTAGCTGCCTTCCCCGTTAGCTCCGTCGCGAAGGATGTGAAAGCCGCAGCCGACTGGAGGAGACTGCGTACCCACGTAACTCCTTGGATAGCCTTTTCTGCGTCATATCCATGGAGATATTTCCACGCTGCCAAGGACCTGGATTGATAAGGTTTCGCTTCATCTCCCCTATGGCGAGAGCAACCTTGTGATGCCTAGACCTGAAAGCATAAGTCGCATCTATCTCCTCGGCGACTGCCTTGTCCCCCATCGGCTTCGAGTGTGAGGTTTGGGTCAGCGCAGGGTATTGACTCCAGGCAGCGAGCACGACGTTGGATATCTCGGAATGAAACCATAATTCGCAGTCAGCCTCGGTCTGTAGTCGCCATTGTCGTTCGTTTGGAGAAACCGCTGGTGCACTCATCCGCAGTGCGTCGTCGGCGTAGGGAGGCAGGAAGGCCGCTTGGAAGTCGGCGACAGCACATCCGTTCTCGACGCGGGTGTGTGTGATGATGTTCTTGATGAAATGATATTGCTCGGCCCATTTTTTGTTCGTGCCTGTTTGGAGTTGCGTTTCCTTCACCGGACTCGTCGGACTCTGCATCAACAGTTCGCCAACAGTGCGCATGGTGGCGGTGATTTGGATTGCGTCTTCTTGAGAAGTGGAAACGAAACCGGCAAGAAAAGGGGTATCATATATAGGACCAGCAGAGGTGGTAGCTTGAAGGCGGCATCTCTTCTGGACGCGTCCACTGTGCTCAATTTCACACGCTCAGGACCCAACCGCACCGAGCTGCAGGAATTTCGCGGCGAGTTCGGCTGGCGCGCGCGAAGGCAAGGCAGGGGAGATGCCGGCTTCGTATATTTCTCATTGAAGCTGGTTGTAGCAAGCGCTGCCGCGTAATCCCCCTACCGGTTGTGCACTTTGTCAGGCAGGCCAGGGGTAGAGAAGAGCGGGTGTTGGGGACAGCGCGGTTGCTCAACAACAATGCCGTCTCAAACATGAGCATGACGGCCTGCCTGCTCTTGTTCACGGTTCGCTCCGCTTCGATTTGGATGTTGAGAGAGTATACCACTTGCATTTGCAAGCTTGCGCCTCCTCTTGAAGCCCCCATTCTGTTCGTCCCATATCCGCCAGGCATTTTGATTTTGGCCGCTCTGGACGGTTCACGCCGCCATCTCAGCAGGATCGTCCATGACGAGTCCACCCATACGGATGGCTTCATGCCAGACGCTTCTCATGATCGGCGGGTAAGCGCTTTGGAGGGCCTCAAACACGCCGCGCTTGGAACGCGTGCGACGATTGCCGTGGTCGACTGCCCGTAGCCACGGGCGATCCGGGGCCATGGCATGTTATGCCCGCCAATAAATGACCATCCCAAGCCGTACTCGGCAGCGCCGTGAGCTGCTTACCCGCCATGGGCCTGAAGTCATCCATTCGAACAGGGACACGGGCCGTCTAGATGCACGTCTTGCCGGCACGTGTGATTGGAAGTGGATGCGGTTCAGGCGACGCACTCCATCAACCAATCGTCGGTGGCTCGAGGTGCATTGCCGTGCAGTCTGACACACCAGCCGGGGATTGGGTTGTGGTGCTTGGATTGTCACGACAAATCCATTATCACTGCGGACATGGTTGCGTGTGACGTCTGCTTCTGTTTACCGCAGCACGAGCCGCCGAGAAGGTGACTTGCCTTGAAAGGAATCACTCGCAGGCATGACCCCTGAGAGAACAATGTCGGTCTCCGTCCGTGCCAGTCAAGTTTGCGAGTACAGGTTGACCGGATTCTCCGATTCACACATGGAAAGCCTAATTCGCTTACAAGGTGACCGACCAACCGCTGGCGGCCTTGGTCTCGGTCAAGGGCCGTCGAGGCAGTTTGCATTCGCACGCAAACCATGGATGTCCGATGAACTCTTGATTCGTCGACATCATGGCCAATACACCATGTCGCACAAGTCTCGAGTGAGACGTAGCGGAACGACTCAAGATGATGGCGGTAGGTGTTGTCAGTCTTGTGGAAGCGCCCTGGCCACTGGCAACCGTACCGTGCCTAAACAGCGCCGCCCTCCGCTTGGCCTACCACCTCCTGCGTCGGCCAGCCAAGGTCGACGAGTCTCTTGCAAAGGAGATGAGCAATTTCAAGAACATTGCCGAGACTGGTTGAAACACTTGCCCTGGCATTGTGGGCGAGAACCATCCCGTCGTGCATGATTCCGGCCAGCGTCCACATGCCGATGTGTTTCGATCTGCCCGATCCACCTGCGTGCTATGTCGTTTTCTCCGGAATCTAGCCATCCCTGGATCGGGGAAATTGGCGGGTTTAAGCCTTTGGAAAGGGTACGCCATGTGGTGCAATGTCTCCATGCGTGCGAGATTCCGACTACTTTGTGTGTGGTTGCCTCTCTGACCGTTCTCCTCAGATCAGCCATTAGTTGTCTAGGGCATTCATGCTGTAGGAGGAACACAATGGGGGAAACGGGACGCAGATGCCATGGCCTTTTACGCTTGTTGTGTCGTTTGCCACTCGTGGTTGCTCACGATGCCATGCGTTGCCCATTGCACCATGTACTGTAGGCATGGTAGCCGTGCCACCCAAAGTCTTGTGCGGTCTCCTTTTCGGCGTCGTACCGGTTGGTCGGCAGCCTTCGTCACGATGTCGTCCCCGGGCTAGGCACTGCGAATTTTGCCAGGCAGGGTAAATAGCTGGTGATTTGAAAGGGGGACCCAGGTCACCGCCACCTCGTCATGCCAGCAGCGCGTCTGCCAAGCAGGCGGGTTACGGATGATATCAAGTGACGGATGGTGTATCTGGCGAAAGGCACGCCGGCTGTGGTGTGTGATGACCTGTGCCTTGGATGCGGTTTACTGGCAGCACAGGCAGCGGTGTTGTGGATATGCCTCGTTCCGGTGCCGTTGTGCGGAGTCGTGATTTGCATCATGGCAGCCCTCCACTACCAGGTGGCGATGGCGAGCAAAACTCTGCTTCAAGCCAGTTCCCATGCTAGTGCCACTATGCGTCATGCACAGCAGATGATGCAATCCGCAGATGACGATTCGTTGGATGATGATGAACTCGGAAACGGTGTTGATGTCGAGCTTCTTATTCTCCATGCTGTGTGCAAGCACTGCAGATGCTTGTACAAGTACTTACTTTGGTAGGTGTGCCGTGCCGTTTAGTAAATATTCAATGAAGGCCAGGTACCAACAAGGGCCAACTGCAGCCCGCTTCTGTACTGCCTAACAACAAAAATCCCATAAAGGGGAAAAGCTGCTATAGGGTAGCAAAAAGAGCTCAAATCTGCATGTATACATAGCTCTCAATAAACGTGAATAATTTATACCTCGAGCATCTAAGTGCAGTATTAGAATCAATACATCCATTCTATATTCTATATCCTTACTTGGCAGATGAAAGCTGTGCTTGTACTTGAAATGTAATGCAAAATTAATATTGTGGCTGTTGTACGATTTTGCTGATAGGATGTCTTGATGAAACAATTCTTTTGTACGGAGTACAGAGTAGTACAGAGTTATTATCGAATGCAATAACGTTGGTTACAAGTAAAAATGCACCAGTAAAAATGCATCAAAAATGCATCAAAGCGGTAATATTATTGGAGAAATTGGTAAAAGGTACAAAGGCACCCTTCTCAGACCCACTAAAGATACATAGCCCCGCTCTAATATTTTGGTCCGATAATTAATACTGCAGTGCAATTACTCCGTAATTAAGGTCCTTAATGTCAAGCCCGTATTATGGCATCGATTAAGCTTGACGCTCCATTCATTCGGCATTCTTGAACGCAGGGGATGCCATCATTTCGTCGTCGTCAGCGTGTCACTGCCGCCACCCAGACGGTACCACGGCAGCTCCTCTCTACATGGAAGGGCCAATAATTTCCGAGCCCGTTGTATCGCCAAAATGGTTCGTTCCGCCTAGCATTCCCCCGAGGCGGGAGCCCTTTCGTCGACCTCCTGGCTCCCTCACCCTCCGACGACAGGCAGGGTCCGATGCGGGATCAAAAGATGCAAAGAAAGTAGTACGTCTCTTGCCGTGAAAACACTTGCCCCCGCCGATTCCTCGACCCGGCTGATTGCTTCCTAGTCGTTATGCTTTCGACCGCGTTGCATCACCGCCACGGCAGCAGAGCACTCTACCATTCAGCCTCACGTTCTGCTTCTTCAAGCCCTCCCATCCGTTGCAAAGCGACACTTGTCCGAGCCATCGTCCGTTTTCTTCCATCTCCGCTGCGTGCTCGATTCGAAGCGTCGTTTCCCGAATGGAGCCTACCATACCGTCTCTTGTTGAAAGGGCAAAAGGAAGGCTGGGACGAAGAGTTTGATACGGAGAAGACGGCGCACGAAAAGATTACGCCCCTACAAGGAATCGTGGTCCCCGTCTGCTACGGTGAGCTTCAATACGAGGGTGCGCGAAGCCTTTTGCTGTCCGACATTGGTGGGGGAAATCTAGCAACACCCAGAGGAGCCCTGCTGGAGGTGACAGACCATCATGATGGACAGCTACAGTAAGCTCTCTGCTTGGTGCGATTCCATATTCAGTCCACCACGTATCATGACCAGGCTTCTGTTGCTATGCTGCTTAAGATGCCACTCGAACCATGTATCGGTAATTACAGCAGGAGGGTGTAGCCTGATGGGAAGGGTATTTTCTACGGTGCAATGCAAAGAGGACAATTCGTTGGATAGCACGGAGCAATGAACTCGAAACGATGAAGTACTTGCATCTGGAGCTTCTCATTCTCCACACTGCAGATAGGTGCAGGCATGAGTGTACCAGTATTTTGTAGATACTTGCATGTGCCTGTATGTGCAGGTCTCAGAGCGTGTAGCAATAATTACAGCACTCTGGACAGAAGTGCCTTGTTCATTGCCCATGATAAAGTGATATTGTTTTGTTCAAGTATTACTTGTAATAAATAATAGGTGTACTTGCAGCACTCTGTAAATGTCAGGTAAGAACAGGCACGGTACGGTACGTAGTACTTCGTAATACATGTACAATTACGGAGTACTCCATACTGCGCAGTATTATTATTCATTGTGCTCCGTACATGCACGGGGTAATTACGGAGTAGTATGGAGCATAAGTACAAAGTACTCAAGTACAAGTATACGGACCCACGCATATTGTTGCTTGTTGCGTTTGTGTACGGAGTACGGCGTACGGAGTACTTGCAGGTATATATTACATGCTACGGAGTACTGTACTTGTACAATCACAAATAAGTACTTGCACAGTAAGTATAAGTGTTTGAGTACCCAGTACTTAATAATTGTACAGTGCTTGCAGTGAAGGGCAGTGCGCTCCGTGCTCCGTATGGCAGTTAATACATGTACATCATTACGGAGTACTTGTACAGTGTTGTACAGGTCAAGTACGGAGTACATACAGTACTTACTTAAGTACTGTACTTACGTTTGGGCCCTCCAACGTTTGTACATGTACCGAGTATATGGCACCTACTTAATACTGTACGGAGTACTTACAGCTACATGTACTCCGTACTCGCACTAGTATTAGTTCGTACGCCTGTTGCCCGCTCGGGAGATGGTGAGCTGGTAAATGCTACTTGGGTACCTACGGAGAACGGAGTACAACTATTACTAAAGTACGGAGTACGTAAGTAGAACATATCAACCCCCTATTGATTAATACTCCGTAATTACTCCGTACTTCAAAATACTTGCTGTACTTACAGCTGCTTGTCTACATGTACTTGTAACTATACTCAAGTACATGTGCATGTGCGGAGCAGCTGTACCGAGTACACCTACAACTACAGGAGCTGTGCTTGGAAAAGTGCGTATTTACTCAAGTACAAGTACTGTAGGGAGTACTTACTCCGTATACAGCCAAGTACTTACTTGTACACATGTGTCCTTGAACGTGTACTCGTAAGTAGGTGTACATGTTTGTTGTACTCCGGATTACAAGCACGTGTTGTAATGATACTTGCAAGTACAAAGTACGAACGCACAAGAACAGCTACAGTACATCACGCTGCTCGCACCGACCCTGCTTTTTCCTCGCGCCTGGGGCAAACGTCTGTCAAAAAACGCCCGGACCGGCTGGAAAAAGAAATCACCGCGGCCCATTCTCTTGCTGGTTTCAACCTCACCGACTGACCCTTGCCTGGCTCCCATCCCGCACCGTCATCTTTCACCGACCTCGCCCTCCTTCATTCCTCCCGTCACCTGCCAGCCCCTCCTCACAGTCGTGTCGTACGATCTCGGCTCTGCTTCGACTCGCCCATCTTCGACGCCTGTCCGGATTCCTGCCTGCCCAGTATCCGACTTTGACTTGGTCCGGCGAGCACGACGTCTGACCCGACGAGACGTGCCTCTCCGCCGCCTGCACGACCTCGAGCCGGGCCGACGCCCGCGACAGACAGACAGTGAGTGGCCGGCGCGTGGACCGTCGTCGCTGGCCATGTCCTGAGGCGAACCGCCGTATCTTGCTCGCCATGGGAAGCTCGGCCGACTCGCCATCCGGCACAGGCCACGTCGGCCTTCGTCTGCCGAGCCCTCCTCGAGCCCAACCGACGACCTCCCTTCCCTCCCACGTCATGGACGGCGCGAGCGACGAGGGCGACGTGCCGGGAGCGCAGCGCCCCGTCGACGGTGACGCGAGAGACGCCGGCCGACCCGACATGTCCCACGCGGCGGCGGCGTCGACAAAGGCATCGACGCGCAGGGGATTCACGGCACCGGTGCCCAAGAGAGGCAGCATCGCGAGCGTGACAAACGGCTCCCTTCGCCAGGCCCCGAGCTTGACGACGCGCAACCACGTGCCTTCGCTGACTTCAAACGCCTTCTACCGGCCCATGAGCTCGCAGAAGCTGCAGGCGCAGCGAGGCGGCACCGTGCGACCCCTCGCCGTCGCCCAGGTGCCGTCGCCGCCGCCGCTGGGTGACGTCGACGACGCTGCGACCGACCTCGACGGCAGCGTCGTTGGCCGCAGCGTGACGTCGCCCAGCGTCGACGCCCATCGCCGCCACGGCAGCCGCACCCACGCGAGGGCGCCCTCGCGAGGCACCGACGTGACGGAGCGGGAGAATTCCGATCGCGTCGTCCTCGCCAACGCGAGCTCGTCGCAGGGGCACCAGACGGCTGGCAGCCTGCCCGAGAGCGTCCGGCCGCTCCACGGTAGATCGGAGCCTCGCCACCTCAGCGTCAACGTCGAGCGGCACCTGCAGGACCTCGGCGCCATGCCGAGCCCGATGAAGTCGTCACGCTCGTTCCGCTCGAGCTTCCTGCTCCCCGGCAAGGGTGACCACGGGCAGTCGAGCCAGAATCGAAACACCGATGGTGCCGAGAAGCTGTCGTCGGCGAACTCGTCCCCCCGGCTGCAACCCGTCGACTCGCGAGGCCGACCGACGTTTCCGCCGGCTCCGACGCCGACGCGGCCCGCCGGCGCCGGCCGCGTGCATGAGCACTTTGACGGCAATACCGTCTTCTGCCTCGGCGGCCGCTGGCAGAACACGCGGCACACGCCCGTCAACGTGGCGACGGGCCTCTTCGTCGTCGTCCCCTGCGTCCTCTTCTTCGTCTTCGAGGCGCCCTGGCTGTGGCGCAACGTCTCGCCCGCGATACCCGTCGTCTTCGCCTACCTCGCCTACCTCTGCCTCTCCTCCTTTGTCCACGCCTCCGTGTCGGACCCCGGTGTGCGTGCGAACCACGCCCGCAACGTGAGACGGGCTCGCTGACGGCGTGACAGATCCTGCCGCGAAACCTCCACCGATACCCCCCGACGCCCGACGACGACAATCCCCTGCGCGTGGGCCCACCGACCAACGATTGGACGCTGATAAAATCGGCCGAGGCCGGCGCCGCCGCCATGGAGGTGCCCGTCAAGCACTGCCGGACCTGCGACATCTGGCGTCCGCCCCGCGCCCACCACTGCCGCCTCTGCGACAACTGCGTCGACACGCACGACCACCACTGCGTCTGGCTCAACAACTGCGTCGGCAGGCGCAACTACCGGTACTTTTTCGCCTTTGTCACCTCGGCGGCCCTGCTGGCCGCCTACCTCGTCGCCGCGAGCCTCGCCCAGCTTCTCCTCCACACGAGGCGCGAGCGCGTCACCTTTGGCGAGAGCATCGGCCGCTTCCGCGTTCCCTTTGCCCTCGTCGTCGTCGGGCTCGTCGAGTTTCTGTACCCCGCCGCCCTGATGGGATATCACGTCTTTCTCATGGCCCGAGGGGAGACGACGCGCGAGTACATCAACTCGCACAAGTTTCCCAGGAGCGAGCGGCACCGAGCCTTTAGCCAAGCCGGCGTCCTCCGGAACCTCGCCGCTGTGCTCTGCCGCCCCCGCCCGCCGACGTCGTACCGCTTCAAGGCGCCGTACCGGCAGGGCGATCAGCGACTCCGCGCCGCCGCGAGGCCGGGCTCCCGAAACGACGCGCAGGGGCACGAGATGGGCTCCATGCCGCCCGAGCCGACGCAGGCCTTCCAAGGACCGCTGTCGCTCCGAGGGCCGAGCCGGCCGTGACACGTCTGCCCCGTCGGGCATCTCGTCGATGCTAGCCGCGACGCCGCTTCGACGACGTCACCCGACGCCTCAAGGATCATGGCCGGCCAAGGACGACGGAGCGCCCGCCGGAGCCGGGACCGTTGACAGTGGCGGCGGCGGCTGGTTGGCGATGCCATTTGGCCGTTGCAACCCGTGCCCATGTCAATCTGCGGCCGCCGGATGGGTGTGTTCGTATGTAACCGATGACGGCAAATAGATGATGCCGTCGATGTGGCAACATTGCCTGTGGAGATGGCAGTGGCAACATGGCAGTGGCAACATTGCAGTGGCAACATTGCAGTGACAACATGGCAGTGGCAACATGGCAGTGGCAACATCGCATGTGGCACCATTTACACGCAGATACGAGTCGGCGTCGGTCAGCCTCGGTCGGCACACATGAGCGAGCAAGCCCACGGCCGTCTCGGCATCTTTCCCCCATGTTCGCCGTCATGTAGGATGCTGTCTGCTTGGCGAGAAGCGTCGGCGATGGAGGTGGCATCGTCGGACCTTGGCAGCCTCGCGAGGTCGAAACGATTGGCAGAGGCGAGCACCGTGCACTCCGTAGGCGCACTCGTCGAGCACGGAGCGATAAATAATAATAGCATAATATTGTTACTGCCGTTGTGCGCTGGCACGAGACGCAGCGGCATCTTTGCTTGGCGGGCGAGGACGGTGCCGCCAAGGTTTGCCGCGGGCGGGGCAAATGGGGTAAGCGGTGGGAAAATTTCAATGGCTCTCAGCCTCGTCCGTATCTGCGACGTTATCGGCCAAAGGCTCCATGATAATTTACCACATGGTAGGCCAACTTTAAACTTTTCCATTTCCACTCCTCTCTTCCACCTCCCCCCCCCCTCTCTCCCGTCCCTGAGCGTACCCGGTGCTGCCCCTGCGGTGACAAGACGCAATCCCGACAGCCAGAAACAGAGGCAGCACAGCATCGCTCATGGCATCTTGTCCCGTCTCGCCACCCGTCATGGTGGCCAAGGGTGCCGGTCCTCCGCCGTCTCAGGAGGACGTCTCTGCCTTTGTCACCACCATCTTCACGGCCAAGACATCGTCTGCCTCGGTCGACGCGAGCTATGCCCTCTGCGACCTGTTCCTCAACTCCGTCGGCTTCGCCGGCCTCCAGACGTACGGCGTCCTGGCCGAGATCAAAAAGGCGGCCGCCGATAAGAAGGATGGCCTCCGGCGGGAGAGCAGCCAGAACCTCCTCGGCGCCCTCTTCGAGCGATTCCCCCAGAGGCAGCCCCTGAGCGAGGTCCTGTTTCTCGTTCAGGACGAGGGCCTCGTCGCCTGCGCGCTGGACGCACTCTCCGATAAGGGTGCCGTCGTCCGTGAGGCTGCCCAGTATGGCCTCGACGCCCTCTTCGCGAACCTCAGCGCCGAGGCCCTCGTCTCCGGCCTGCTGCCCGTCCTGTCCCGCTACCTGGGCAAGAAGACGGGAAAGTGGCAGGGGACCGTCGGCGCCTACAAGATGCTGCAGAAGATGGCCGACAAGGCCCAGATCGCCATCGGCACCACCAAGGAGGAGGCGGCCGACAAGGACATCCTCCGCGAGTCCATGGGCTCCAAGCTCGCCGGCCTCATCCCCCTCGTCGAAGGCGGCATGCACGACCTCAAGGGCGAGGTCGAGAAGCAGTCCGTCCTCACCATGAACTCGCTCACGACCCTCCTGTCCAACGACGACGTGGCGCCCCGGATACCCCTCCTCGTCGACACCATGCAGCACCCGTCGACGCAAACGCTGCAAAAGGCCATCCACGCGCTCTCGCAGACGACCTTTGTTGCCATCGTCACCTCGCCCGTCCTCGCCCTCCTGACGCCCTTCCTCGAGCGCTCCCTCAACTCGCCCAACACGGCGCAGGAGGTGCTGCGTCAGACTGTCGTCATCGTCGAGAACCTCACCAAGCTCGTTCACGATCCCATCGAGGCCCGGACCTTCCTGCCCAAGCTGATGCCCGGCGTCAAGGCCGTCTGCGACCGGGCGTCGCTCCCCGAAGTTCGTGAGCTCGCCGAGCGAGCCTTGGCGACGATGCAGCACGCCATGGGCAACGACCGTGACATCATCGCCAAGACGACCTCGGACGACGTGGCCAAGGTCCTCGACGAGCAGATCAAGAAGCACGGCGGCCTCGTCGGTCACGCCGACACCTACGCCTCGGCACGACCGTATATCTGCGACATGGTGGCGACCGACGTCAACTTCCGATTCGTCGCCCGCATCTCCGCCCGCATCGCTCCGTACCTGCAGACCGTCGTCAAGGAGGACGGTGCCCACCGGAAGATCGGCGACGCCGTCGAGAAGCTGTACGTCGACGAGGACCATCGGCGCCACGGCGTGCCCGAGAAGGAGGACGACGGCGAGGTCGAGATTGTCAACGCCGACTTCTCGCTCGCCTACGGCGGCATGCTGCTGCTCTCCCACACCAACCTGAGGCTTCTCAAGGGCCACCGCTACGGCCTGTGCGGCCGCAACGGCGCCGGCAAGTCGACGCTGATGAGGAGCATCGCCAACGGCAAGCTCGAGGGCTTCCCCCCCCAGGACGTGCTGCGCACCTGCTTCGTCGAGCACAACCAGGGCGAGGACGCCGACATCAGCATCCTCGAGTTCGTCTCCAAGGATCCCAGCATTTCGGCGCAGGGAACCGAGCGCATCGCCGAGGTGCTCGAGGAGTTTGGCTTCACCTCGGGCCCCGAAGGTCGCCAGGCCGAAAAGGTCGGATCGCTGTCCGGCGGTTGGAAGATGAAGCTCGCCCTCGCCCGCGCCATGCTGCAAAAGGCCGACGTCCTGCTGCTCGACGAGCCGACCAACCACCTCGACGTGACCAACATTGCGTGGTTGGAAAACTATCTCAAGACGCACACTGACATCACGAGCCTCATCGTCTCCCACGACTCGGGCTTCCTCGACAACGTCACCACCGACATCTACCACTACGAGCCGGGCAAGAAGCTGGCCTGCTACAAGGGCAACCTGGCCGCCTTTGTCGAGGTCCGGCCCGAGGCCAAGAGCTACTACACCCTCTCGGCGAGCAACGTCCAGTTCAAGTTCCCGCCCCCCGGCATCCTCACGGGCGTCAAGTCGCTCACGCGCGCCATCATCCGCATGAGCAACGTCTCGTACGCCTACCCCGGCGCGACCAAGACGTCGCTCGCCGACGTCTCGTGCCAGCTCTCGCTGTCGTCTCGCGTCGCCATCATCGGGCCCAACGGCGCCGGCAAGTCGACGCTCATCAAGCTGCTCACGGGCGAGACCATCCCGACGACGGGCAAGGTCGAGAAGCACCCGAACCTGCGCATCGGCTACATCAAGCAGCACGCCCTCGAGCACGTCGAGATGCACCTCGAGAAGACGCCGAACCAGTACCTGCAGTGGCGCTACGCCAACGGCGACGACCGCGAGGTGCACATGAAACAGACGCGCGTCCTCTCCGACAAGGATCGCGAGCAAATGGACAAGTGGATCGACATGAAGGACGGCAAGTCGCAGAAGCAGATCGAGGCCCTCGTCGGTCGTCAAAAGTACAAGAAGACGTTTCAATACGAAGTGTAGGTGCCCCCCCTCTCGCGCGACCTCGCGCGACACCACGCAAGATGCGAGCTGACGTCGGACAGCAAATGGCGCGGCCTGCTCCCCAAGAACAACAACATGCTCTCGCGCGACACCCTCATCGAGCTGGGCTTCAACAAGCTCGTCCAGGAGTTTGACGACCACGAGGCCTCGCGCGAGGGCCTCGGCTACCGCGAGCTCCTCCCCAAGGTCATCTCCAAGCACTTTGAGGACCTCGGCCTCGACCCCGACATTGCCAACCACAACGAGATCGGCTCGCTCTCGGGCGGGCAAAAGGTCAAGGTGGTCATCGCCGGCGCCATGTGGAACAACCCTCACCTCCTGGTGCTCGACGAGCCGACCAACTTCCTCGACCGCGACTCCCTCGGCGGCCTCGCCGTGGCCATCCGCGAGTTTAAGGGCGGCGTCATCCTCATCTCCCACAATGAAGAGTTTGTCGGCGCCCTGTGCTCCGAGCAGTGGCACGTCGCCGATGGACGGGTCGCGCTGCGCGGCACCACGGCCGTTAGCCTCGACCGCTTCGAAGACAGCCGGCCCGGCAGCGGCGTGAACAGCACGGCCGCGAGCTCCGTCGTCAGCAGCGCCGTGAACTCGGGCGCCGAGGACAACGGCGACATGAAGTTTAGGGCCCGCAAGAAGAAGAAGATGACCAAGAAGGAGCTCAAGGAGCGCGAGGTGCGCCGCCGTCTGCGGCACATTGAGTGGCTCAACAGCCCCAAGGGCACGCCGCACCCACCGGACACGGACGACGAGGATAACTGAGCCGCCGCGCCCCCTTTGGTTCTGTTCTTGGCTTGGTGGATTATGCGTCGAGGCGTGCAGGAAGACGGGCTCTTTCTCGGACTGGAACTTGGCGCGACCGTGTTCGCCGACGGAAGAAAGGCAATGGCTGGATAGACTTGATACGATGCGCAGATTCGTAGAGGCGTTTGGGTTTTACAGCAGATAGACTGGCACGGATGATGGCTGGGTTGGCTTACCACAATCACCTAACCATTGGCTTCGACAGGTACATATTGCACGATAAGGTATCCATTTTGATGCATCAAACAGAGTTCTATTTAAAATATTAGATGTGTCTGATTCGCGCGACACTCATACTTTGAAGCGTACATATATGTCATTCTTGGCAGCAGTTCCCCCATCGTCAGTAGCGCCCTGCCTGTCCCAAGCGGATGGCTTGCTTGCGATTGAACTCGGGCATTGTTCGCGCACGGAGTTCTAGAGGCAGACGCCGGATGGACCTTGAGGCCATCGAGTCTCGGGTCGTGCCGGTCGTCGTACGGCAGCAGCACTTCTTCCCAGTCGTTGGGGTATGGCGCCCGGCGCGTGTCGACCTCTCTCCCCACCACTCGTTGGGGGGCCCGACCTGTCTCGACGACATTATCGTATGCGCCGACCGTTATGCCTTGGCCCACACCATTGCAGCCCATGCTATGGTGAGCACACTGGCAGTGCTGGTCACAGCATCCATGGCTTTGATGGCTGGAGGGGGCGCACATTATGATCCAGGTAGGTTCGTTGCCGACAGCAAAGCTGCTTCTTGTACTGTTTCGAGTCCCGCGGCGTCCTTTTGTTTCGGTGGTGATTTTGGTCGTATCAAGCATCGGATTATTTCTGGTGCTGGGACGAGATTCGGCGATGAGGAACGTAGATTCGTCGGCGACAACACAGCTGCGTCGTCTCACTGCGTTTTCTCATGCTCCGAGTCCCACGGCGCCCTTTTCTTCGATTGCCATTTCGGTAGTATCAAGCATCGGTTTTTTTCTGGGCCGGATTATTTCTGGTGCTGGGCCGAGATCCGGCAATGAGCAACGTAGGTTCGTTGGCGACAACACAACTGCGTCGTCTCACTGCGTCTTCTCATGCTCCGAGTCCGAAGGCGCCCCCTTTTTTCTCGATTGTCATCTTGGTTGTATAAAGCATCGAGTTATTGCTGGATCGAATTATTTCTGGTGCTGGGTCGAGAACCAGCAATGAGTAAGGTAGGTTAGTTGGCGACAACACAACTGCGTCGTCTCACTGCGTCTTCTCATGCTCCGAGTCCCACGGCGCCCTTTTTCGATCGTCATCTCGACAGTGTCAAGCTCGGGTTATGTCAGGTGCTAGGTCGAGAGCCGGCGATGAGGAACGTACGTTCGTTGCCGACAAAAAAGCTGCGTCTTCTATGCTCCGAGTCCCACGGTGCCCGTGTATTTCGGTTACCATCTCGATAGCATCATCGGCTTATCTCAAGTGCTGGGTCGAGAGCCGGCGATGAGGAATGTAGGTTCGTTGCCGACAACAAAGCTCCGTCTTCTATGCTCCGAGTCCCACGGTGCCCGTTTGTTTCGGTTACCATATCGATAGCATCATCGGCTTATCTCAAGTGCTGGATCAAGAACCGGCCATGAGAAGCGTAGGTTCATTGCCGACAACAAAGCTGCGTCCTCTCATGCTCCGAGTCCCACGGCACCCCCCTTTTTTTTCGATGGCCCTCTCGGTAGCATCATCCAGCATCGGACTCTTGCTGATACTGGGTTCAGAAGCAGCAATGACAAGGGACTGCCCATGCTGCCAGGACCAGCTGGCGGGAGGCATGAGATTATTGGCATGTCGGCGTCATCCCGGGTCCAAGGTCGATGATGATTCTGAATGTCAGACCCAGCCGTACACCATCTTGGACCTGTTTCTCTACCACGAAAAGGTCATGAGGGCCGGGTTCAAGGCGAGCGGGAGGAGAAAGTGGCTCGCGGCGACGGTGGCCAAGGGCAATATGGCGACGAAATCGGTGATGCGCCAGTCGTGCGGGATGAAAGGCGCGACGGCAAGGATGATCATGCCGACGATGAAGAACAGGGCGAAGAGCATGGAGAATTTAAACTATACGTGGCAAGACGAACGATGGTTAGCAGTGAGGCTCAGAGGCGTCGTCATGGCCGCCGGATGGCAGGTACGCAACGGCAGGCAAGGCAGGAACCACCGCAGCCGTCGGAATAGGGTAGACCCGGACCGACAGGCCACGGCTCGTGCGAGTGAAGTTTCTGACGATGTCGCCTCCGGCCGGGATTCACGCTCGCCACTCACCTTCTTCAGCACCTTGGGGACCTCGATGAAAAAGTTGGAGAACTCGGCCTCCTTGCTCGTCGCCCCCCAGGTCATGTCGACCTCGAACATGTGCGCCAGCAGCGCCTGGCTGATGTGAAGCGACAGGCCGCCGAGGAAGATGGCCAGCATCAAGGTCCACTTGAAGTTTTCCCACAAGGCCCCGAGCAGGCTGCGCTCGCCGATGCGGTACCTCATGACGGCGAGGGCGATGTTTCCGAGGCCGTTGAAGACGATGATGATGGAGAACCAGACCTGCCACGAGTCAACGTAGTACTTGTCGAGGTACCCGTTGAACCAGCCGACGAGGAAATAATTGACGGCCGTCATGATCCAGGCGGCGCCGATGGCATAGTAGGTGCCGATGTACGAGATGACGGTGATCTTGGAGGTGAAGCGGATGCCCGAGAAGAGGAAGCGACGAAACAGCGGCGTGAAGGGCCCGCGCCAAAGCCAGGTCCGGATGGGGTTGAAGAGCAGCTCGTTGCAGCCGTACGCGTACTTTTCCCAGCGCGCGAGCTCGTCATAGACGGTCAGCGACACGCCCTCCTTGAAGCCGTCGCCGGCCCAGGCGGCGAGGCGGATGATGTACCCGGTGCACTGCAGGCGAAGGGACATGTCAAAGTCCTCGGACACGTGGCTCTCGGACCAAAACTTGTCGTAGCCGTCCTCGTCGCGGTACGACACCTGCTGGATGGCTGACCAGCGCAGCACGGCGTTGTGGCCGACGAAGGGGGCGACGTCGCCGTTGGAGACGGTGTACCGGATGGCCGAGTAGATGAGGTTGGTGAAGAAGGTGATGCCGTTCTCAAAGTACGTGTGGACGACCTGCATGACGCCCGACGAGAACTGCAGGATACCGACGTCGGGCGACTGCTCCATCTCGGACACGGCATCGAGCAGACAGTCGGCGGGGACGCGCGTGTCCGAGTCGATGAGGAGAATATAGTCGCCGACACGAATGTTGCCGTCGGCCCATGCCCGCCCGTCCTCGTCGAGCACCTCCCCGAGAGCCTGCTCATAGACGAGGGCCTCGTCGTTCTGGCTCCACTCGGCGCCGCGGCTGACGGCCTGGAGCTTCTCCTCGACGGCGCAGGACACCATGAGGGCAAAGTTCATGTTGGACGCCTTCTTGAACTTGCCCTTGCGCCGGAAGCCGTGCTCGCCGTGCCGCGGGCGGGCGACCCAGCCGATGCCGTTGTCGGCGTAAAAGTCGATGCGTGCGCGACGATCCTCTTCCGAGAGGAGCTGTAGGCCGTCGTCGTTGACGAAGAGGTTGGCCGAGCCTCCCTGGAGCTCGTACGTCGACATGGCCTGCTTGACGGACTTGACCGTCGGCACGACGACGGCCTGCAGACCCTCCTTGTAGACGGGACACTGGATGGTGACGTGCGGCAGCGTCGCCGTGCGCAGCCGCGGGGGCGGTCGGCCGGAGTAAAACTTGGAGTTTACGCTGAGCTGGCGGATGGGGCCGAAGATTTGAGCGAGGCAGCCGACGATGACCTGGGCGAAGAAGAGGGTGAAGAAGATTTGGAGGGGCGCGAGGGCGACGAGGCCGAGGCGGAGGTAGCTGCCGTCGACGGAGACCTCGATGGCGAGCTGCCTCCAGGCGGCACCGAGCGAGACGATGACGAGAACCAAGGTGACGGAGACGAGGACGGTGTTTTGCATGTGGATCGGGCGCCGCTCGGCCTTGACCTCGCCGCTCTCCTCGTCGATCTCGGCCTCGGCTCCGGCTCCGGCGCGCTTCTCGTCGTCGTCGTCGTCGACGACACTGCCGGCCTTCCAGACGAGCTCCATGAGCTCCGACTCGATGGCCTTGGCGCGCTGGACAAGGTGCAGCGGGTCGTCGTCCCAGACGACGAGCAGGCCTTCGGAGGCGACAAAGGCGGCGAACTGATGCTTCCGGGCGCGGGCGAGATCCTCGACGGCCGGTAGGATCTGCACGCGCAGTCCGTTCATGAGAGGCACGTCGACGGCCTCGGGCGACCACTGCAAGAAGGTCTTGATGACGCGCGAGTTGACGGTCATGGCGCACTAAGGAACGACAGGTGACGGCCGGGTCAGCCGGTTCGGCGAAGACGGACGGACGAGGTCGCCTACCTGGACGTTCATGACGGCGCAAGCGACGGCGAAGGGGGAGCCACCGAGCATGGGCGGGCAGGCCATGTAACGACCCCTCGCCTTGCGCAGGAGCACGCCCTCCACGTCGGCGGAGCCATCGCCCACCCACATGTGCGAGCACTGCTGCTGGTAGAGGTAGTTGACCATGACCTCGTGCTTGATGTCGTCGAGGAACATGGAGCCGCTGGTCGACGGCGTCGAGTGTCCCGAGCTCGACTGCGGCCGCGAGTGGAAGCGAGGGGGAGGTCGGAGGTCGACATCGTCTCCGCTCACTACCGACGACGGCCGCTTCTCCGAGACGACGGACGGCTCTGCTCGCCGCAGACGAGGAGGCGCCTCCTGGGGAGGGTCACGGGGCGCATCCGACGCCGGTTCCGCCCTCTTGGACTTGAAGAAGCCACCGAGAGCCATGGCGGTCCGGATCGACGGCCGACGGATGACGGACAACGGATTCGGAAGACGCAAGGCCGGCGACGAGGTGCAAGGCCGGCGACGAGGTCCCACGGCCGGAGGAGATGGGTGCGCACGCCTTGTCAGGGGAAGGGGTGTCTGCCGAGGACGACGTCGACCAAGGACGGGAGCGGGAGCGTATCGACGGACACGACGACCACGACGACGATGCGAAGGGGATGACGATGCGTGGCACGCCTCGACATGCGTTGCGGTCGCGGTCCCAGGTGCAAACTCGGCCCGCCTCGACGGCCCGGGCAACGAAGCAGCGGCGCGGCAGAGGCTATCGGCAGAAGCAAAGGCAGATGCGGCGGCGGTTGGCGAGCACGCGCAGGCAGGTGAACTCGGGCAACAGGCTCGGCCAGAACAACGGCCGACCGTGTTCGGTCATACGACAGATTTCGGCCGATTTTTCCAATGCTCCGACGGCCCGGTCGAGCGACGGACAGGGGTGCGTCGGGCGTGCGCGAGACGAATCGTCACGGAAGGATGCTCGATGGTCGGCACCGGCCCGAGGCCACGGGACGAGACGGACGCGCGGTCCGAAGACGATGTCGGCAACGGCACGGCGACGACGACGAGCGACCGGACGAGGCGAGCGAGCTGACAGTCGAGCTGACAGCGGAGGGCAAAGGCAAAGGCAGCGGAGGGCAACGAACGAGGGACGGAGCGGACGAGCGACGCAAGCCACGAGCACGGAAGAGGTGAATGATGGCGAGTGCAGGCGACCTCGACCATCGGCCTCGGGAGGAGAACCGGCGCCTGCGGCCTCGACAGGCCCAACGGCCCGCTGGAGGATGCCAGCACTTGCCACCCTCGGCGCAGCGCGAAGCAACGAGCTCCTCGCAGCGGCGACGACGACGACAGGTCCAGGGAGACATGGGTGTGCATGCTCGACGGGCGCCAACGTCGGAAGCGGGAGCAGGCCGGCGGCACGCATCGTGAGAGGGTGGAGCGGCGAGCTCGACGTGACGTTGGCGCCGACGCGATGGAAGGGCCGAGCACGAGGATGGAAGGGTGGATGGAACCTTTCGAGGGCCCCTCGAACTCGGCACGACGCACAACGGCCGGATGCACGAGCGGCGCAACGACGGCTGCGTGGTGCAACCACACGGCGCGGCATCCATGCGACGAAGCGACGACGCCGGAGGTTCAGCACCGCCCACGCACACCTACTCGTACTCGGTACCGTCCATGCAGACGAGCATCACAGTGGGCAGCAGGGACTGCGGTGACGGCGTTTGTGTGCTTAACCATGGTCGCATATCCATGGTTGTGGTCGGAGGAGCGCAACGCCGAGCTGATGCTTGCCGTGCCGGCTCCTACGGTGATACTTGCGCATGTACGGAGTAAGTACGGAGTACTCCGCACAGAGCACGTACAGTAACTTGACAAAAATGACGACTCAGTCTTGGTAGCGCCACTCCTACAGATTGAATCGACAATTTTGCCACCCCACGGTACATGCATGTCGGGAGACCCTCAGCGTCGTGCAGGCACCGCAAGTACTCGCTCCGCACGGAGTGATTACAGGTACACACACAGGGCGGAGCGCCGATAGTGCACATGTACCTGCAATAATTACCAGCACCGCGGGATACAAGCACAAGAACGGCGCGCTGACGCTCACAAGTGCCCGCCATTCACGCCCCGCCATGGGATACAAGCCCCAGTACGGGGTGCCGATGCGCAAAAGTACCTGCAATTCCGCCAGTGCCAGTGGATGCAAGTACCAGTACGGAGTGCTGGCGCAAGTACCAGTACGGAGCACCGTTGGATGCAAGTACCAGCACGGAGTGCTGATGCTGCAAAAGCACCTGTAATTCTACCAGCGCCGTTGGATGCAAGTACCAGTACGGAGCACCGACGCTGCACAAGCACCTGTAATTCTACCAGTGCCGTTGGATGCAAGTACCAGTACGGAGCACCGACACTGCACAAGTACTCGTCATTCTTGCCAGCACAGTAAAGAGTGCTGATGCTGCAAAAGCACCTGTAATTCTACCAGCACCGTTGGATGCAAGCTCCAGTACGGAGAACCGACACTGCACAGGTACCTGTCATTCTTGCCAGCGCAGTGCGGAGTACCGTTGGATGCAAGCACAAGTACAGAGTACACGGCCAGGGCACCCCCTGCACGTAAGCAGATTGCAAGGTTGAACCGGATGCCACCCAACGTCGGCCAACAGGATGCGGAGTGCATGTGCTTGCGCACCTAGGTACGTGTGCATCGCAGCACGGAGACGACGTGCAGGGGAAACGCAGGAGCACAATGGCATCACGCAGGTGCACACCGGCGAGCGCAGCCGACGCATGCGGCGCGCGTTGTCGGGGACGGCCGGTGCACATGCACTCTGTAATCACGGAGTACTTGGTGCGTGCTGCGTCCTGCAGGGAGTACGCCGCAATTACTTGGTGCGTGTTGCGTCCTGTACTAGGTATTGGGGAGTACGCTGTAATTGCTTGGTGCGTGATGCGTCCTGTAGGGAGTACGCTGTAATTGCTTGGTGCGTGTTGCGTCCTGTTGGGAGTGCCTTGTAATTGCTTGGTGCGTGTTGCGTCCGTACTCTGTAATTGCTTGGTGCGTCGTTGCGTTGTTGATTGCAAGTACATGTACTCTGCAATTACGGAGTACTTACTTGGTGAGTGTTGCTGTAGGGAGTGCTCTGTAATTGTTGGTGAGTCGTTGCGTGCTGTAGGGAGCACCCTGTAATTGCTTGGTGCGTCGTTGACTGTACATGTACTCTGCAATTACGGAGTACTTGGTGCGTCGCTGCGTGTTTGTACCTGTACGCAGTAATCGCTTGGTGCATCGTTGCGTCCTTGTACCTGCATACTGTAATTGCTTGGTGCATCGTCGCGTCCTTGTACTCTGCAATCAATGAGTACTTGGTGCGCCGTTGCGTGTTTGTACCTGTACGCCGTAATTGCTTGGTGCATCGTTGCGTCCTCGCACTCAATTGGCAAACACTGCACTCTGCACTTGGTGAGCAATTGGACGCTGCGAGTACCGATGCTTGGTGCATCCTCGTACGCCGTAGGGAGTGATACTCGGCGAGCACTTGCATGTACTCTGTACTTGGTGCGTCCTTGCACTCCTGCTTGGTGAATGCTGCACTCTGTACTCCGTACAGAGCACTTGATCAGTAAGTATTCCTCTGTACGCAGCCCTTGGTGAGCACTTGTACTCTGTACTTGATTACTTGGCGCGTCCGTGTACAAGTAGCCCGTCATTGCTCGGTGCGTCCTTGCACAAGTGCACTCCGTTTGGAGAGCGAGTAATAATAATACTCTCCGTCCTTGGTGAGTGCTGCACCCTGCGCTTGGCGAGTGCTGTGGTCTGTCCTGGGCGAGTTGATTGCACTCCGCACTTGGTGCGTGCCGTACTCTGCGCTTACACTTGTGCGTGCTGTAACCACCAGTACTCTGTATTACATGCAATCTGCACCTGTGCTTGGTGCGTGCTGCAGGTGTGCTCTGCACTTGTACTTGAGCGTGCTGTGTTTGCACGCTGCGATTGCGCCTGTGCGTGCTGTAACCACCCAGTACTTGCTCTGTACTTGTCCTCGGTGGGTGCTGTACATGACTCTGCGATTGCGCTTGTGCGTGCTGTGATTACCTGGTACTCTGTACATGCATTCTGCAATTGCACTTGTGCGTGCTGTGATCAACTGTACTCTGTTGACTTCGGTGCGTGCTGTACATGCACTCTGCGATTGCACTTGGGCGTGCTGTAATCTCCCAGTACTCTGTACTTGTCCTCGGCGCGTGCTGAACATGTACTCTGCACCTGTGCTTGGTGGGTGCTGTAATTTGTCTGTACCTGTACCTATTACTCTGTGCCTTATATGTGCCTGTACCTACTACCTAGGTATGCACCTGTACTTGGTGCGTGCTGTGCTCTGTACCTGTGCCGATGCCGAGACTTGGTCTGGCGGCCCGTCCACGTCCAGCGCCGCCCATCGACCCTCGGCTCCTCCTGGCACCCGTTGCTTTGGCAGGCATCTTCCCGGGATTCATGATCAATCCATTCCACCGAGCAGTGCTCTCCACGCGCTCGCCATTTGCTCACAAACCCGCGACCAGGACCGTTGCGCGACGCCGTGGTGCGCGGTGCCTGCGCCGTATTTGCCAGCACGTACCGGTACAAGCGCTGCAAGCAGAGTACATGCACTGTAGCTGTACGGAGTACTTGTGACGGATTCCTTGTACTCCGTACTCTGTATTTACTCCGTACTCTGCTTCATCCGCACTCTGTACTTACTCCGTACTCTGTGCTTCATCCGTACCCTGTACTTCATCCGTACTCTGTACCTCGCACCGTAATGACGAATACGAGCGTCGCGAGGACGCGCTGCCGCGGGTACCTACAAGTACAGAGTACCTCGCGCCGGTCCCGGCACCAGCACATGCACGCACAACTGCGGCGTGCAGGGGAGAACCTGCACCCAATTCGCATGCTGTGCGCCGACACCGCCGGCTCGCGTGCGCCGTCAGGTGCAGATACGAGAAAGTCCTTGTGCGGTAAAGGGTACGTCGCGCGTACATGTGCTGCAGAGTACATGCACACCTACCTCGAAGCACATGCCGATGCGAGTGCTTGCGTGTGCAGCACGCACCGTACCGTCTGCGTGCGGGAGAGGCACTGTGCCGGGACGCAGCGACCAGCAGCTACGGGGCGAGCACAAGTACCGATACTTGCACGGTACGTCCATGCAGGTAGTGTACGGAATCGAGGCCGGCATGGCAGTGCAGCGTCGATGCCATTGTACGGCACTCTGCACTTGTACGGCACTCTGCACTTGTACGGAGCGCATTCACCTGCGTACTGCACGGTACTGTGCAATCCCAACCAAGAGTACAGAGTGCCGTGTTGGTACTTGTGATGGTGATACTTGCCATGCTCCGTCCGCGGCGCTCGGTGCGGTACAAGACGTGCACAAGCACGAGCAAGTACAAGTACAGTGCCCCCGCTGTACATGTACGTGGTTGCATGCACGGCCACGCGCGGTGTGCTGTACTCGTACAGTGTGCATGTGCTCCGCGCACCGAGTTGGTACGTCGAGGTACCCCTACAGGCATGCGCGCATGTACTTGTACAAGTTTACACCTCCGTGTCCGCTGGGAATGGCCTCGGCCGGCTTCGCAATCCCTGCCGTCGGAAAAAGTTCCCGCGGCCGAGGCACACTTTACGAGCTTCAACCCCGACACCCCCACCGCCATCCTCGGTGCCCCCCGTGCACACGTCCTCGCAATGTCACCTTCCTAATGCTGCCGTGACGAAGCAGGCGATGCGCACCGCGAGGACGCCGACGGAGCACGCTCGCTCGAGGTGGCTGCCTGTGCAGTGCTTGTGCTTGCCCGCCCACGGCACGAGTACGGGTGCGAGCCTGAGCCGC
The DNA here is from genome assembly GCF_001625195.1 of Drechmeria coniospora. Lineage (NCBI taxonomy): Eukaryota > Fungi > Ascomycota > Sordariomycetes > Hypocreales > Ophiocordycipitaceae > Drechmeria > Drechmeria coniospora. The sequence goes on along the minus strand of NC_054389.1, from coordinate 7,829,712 downwards.
CGTCCCGCCGCGCCTTTCCTCGGGCGCGCAGCCTCGACATTACGCTCGCTCGCCTCGCCTTTCCTCGGGCGCGCAACCTCGACATTGAATCGTTGGACGTCCGGTCGGCGACGATGCGCGCGTGCCGTCGTCGTGTTGGCGCTCCGGCGCTCGCCGGCCAAGCCCCCGCACCGACGGCGCGCGAGAAGCCGCCCCGGCCGGCGTGGCGCACCGTCGTCCGGCCAGCCACGGGCCCTGATTTGCTCGCCGCCGCGCCCCGCCGGACCGACTCCGTGGCTCCGTCCGGGGGGCACGAGCCACCCTCGGCCCGCGTGTGCGGGGGCGCGGCGAGCGGAGCCGGAGCCGATTCCCGCGCCTCTCGAGGAACACGACCCGCAGCGCTCCGTGCCCTGCACCACTCCGCGCCTTGCAGCACTCCGTACAGGCGAGCATGGTGTGTGAGCAGGCATCGCGACCGTGAGGCGATCGGCACGACCCCGGCCGGACGGGAAACGTGTCCCCGATGGTCGAATCATTGCCTCGGAGCGCGCGCCGAGGGGATGCGAGGACGCCGCGAGGACGGGAAAAAGGTCGACGCACACGGTACGAGTGTGACGAGGCAGTCTTGCTCCGCGGAAACGCAGCTCCTGGCCGTCCAACCCTCTCGCCTGTCCCCCTGGCGCCGTGCGACGCAAAGGGGGGGCCGCGCAAGCATCCCGTCGCACCCCGAGCCGCGACGGATCCGATGCCCGACCTGCACGCGATGTGGCTGCGTGCAGTCTTGCATGTCGCATGCTGTAGACGACCCCGGCGACGCGATGTGACGCTGTCTACGCGCCCTGCCCCCCCGACCCGGCGACGGCGATGCGACGTCGTCGGGCAGCTTCGTGCGCCCATGAGATCGTGTCGTGTCTATGTGTGCTCACGGAGCCCACGTCGGATAGGTGTGCCTGTACGGAGCGCATGCGAATGAGCAGGTTCTGCATGTAGATGAACAGTTTCTGCATGTGGATGAACAGGCGACGGCAATACGCGCGGTGCTTTGAATACGAGCCACGTACTACCACACCCATGGGCGCGTGCCTTCGTACGCGCACCCGGCGCCGCACCCATCACGAGGCCGGCGGACGGATGGACCTCGAGATTGGCCGCTTCAAGGCGAGCCCATCCGTGTGTGCGACCGATTCGGCTGTGCTCGTGCTGCCGTGGAAGCGTTCCCGACAGATGTAGCCATGCTGCGCAACCCCCGTCCTCGGACGAATCCATCACGCGCCATCGTGGCCTCGACGGGGGAGCTGCCGAGTGGCCGCCGGCACGCCATGCTGTGGGCATGGCCCCCAATGGCAGCCGATCCTTTCAGCCGAGCATGGATCCCAGTCCGACGCATGGCCATCGGGAAATCCATCCCGTGTTCCCGCCTGCCCGTCGAGGCTTCACAGTTCTTCGTTCCCGTCGCACTGCTGCATCATGACGACCCGGCTGACCTCGAGCTGCGGCCTCTTCCACGTCGGCAGCCAGCTCTCCCGGGCGTTCCAAAAGTCCTTCTTCGCATTCTTCGACTGGTCCAGCCAGGGCTTGGCTGACTTGCCGTCCTGGAACCAGCCGTTGGTGCCGCCGACGCCGAGGTGGATGATGAGGTAAAACTCCTGGTCAAACGGCGTGTTGTCGCGCCCGCTCTGGCTCCAGACGTCGGCGAGCCGCGTGCCGTTGGCGCCCAAGGCCGGGAAGCGGCCGCGCTCCCACATGGGCCGGTCAAAGTTGGTGTAGAGCACCTGCAGCAGCCGGCTGTTGACGTAGGTGAAGAGGTACTTTTGCGACCACTCGAGTCCAAAGGTGTTGAAGCCTGAGCCGTACGTCGTCCGCAGCGCCTTGCGCCTGTTGTTCGTCCTCCACCAGGCGTCGTTGGCCGCGTCGGGCCCCCAGTGGAGCGCCGAGGACACGACGTCGTTGCCGCCCTGCTCGTACGTCCAGTTGTTGCCGCGCGACTCCATAATGTCAATCTCGCCCGACGACGGCCAGGCGCCGTACGTGTCCCTGACCGGCATCATCCAGATCGAGGGCCATAGCCAGTCTCCCTCGGGCAGCCTCGCAGTCACCTCGACGCGCCCGTACTTGAGCCGGGCGCCCTTCTTCGTGTTGACCCGTCCCGACTTGGTCGGCGGCACGATGCTCGAGTTGCCGCTCGTCGTGTTCGTCGCCGCCACGCAGCCGTACCAGTCCTTGGACGTGCATGTGCCGTCGCGGAGCAGGTCGATGACGTGATCCTTCTCGACCTTGTCCGCCTCCTGGAGCGTCGCCCTGATGACGAGGCGGCCGTCCTGCACGAGCACGTTTTCGTCGCCGCCCGTCGTCTGCTCAAACTCGCCGTTCCTGAAGCCCGTCCTCGACGTTAGCCATCGTCATGCGAGGGGTCGGGGGCGAGCGTACCCGAAGCCGCCGACGGAAACCTCCTTGGTCCAGACGTCGCCGTTGAGACCGCCGTCAAAGGTCTCGTCCATGACGGGGCAGTACTTGTGGTGCACGACGCTGCTCAGGCCGTCGTAGACGAGGAAGCCCGAGATGCCGAGGCCGACGAGGATGCCGAGGATGGGCAGGATAGTCACCCACCTCTCCTTGCCCTCCTTCTTCTCGAGCCAGGCCTTGTCGACCTCGCCCTTCCGCACGCGCCTCGAGTGAAAGTAGCGCTGCGAGCGTTCCTCGAACCGGCTCCCCACCGCGCTCGAGGAGCCGTAGCTCGAGCTCGGCCGAGAGTCGTCCTGGTGTCCGCCGGCGCCTCGTCGATGGGACGAGCTCGTGTCGTTGTCGCCCGATGGGTTCCGGCTGTTGTCGGTGTTGGGCGTGCCCGGCCGGAGGGGGGTCATGGTCGCCGACGTCGAGGCCGAGGCAACGACGGGCCGACCGAAGCAGGGGCCGTTGCCGTACCGCTCCTGATCCATGGCGACGACGGATGTCGCGACGGCCGTCGGCCTGATCGCAACGAGGCCGAGGCGACAAAGGCTCGAGGCGATGCCGAGGGATCGTGAGCGCCGTGGACGAGGGAGGCGAGGGCTCGGCACGTTCGCAAGCTGTCGAGCGAGAGATGGTAGTCCCGTCTTTACGCGGTAATCATGAGCGACGTGAGCTGGGGTTGACGAGCTCCATTCGAACAAGCAATGATGGCCGGCATCGGGTATGCAAGCGTGCGTGTGGGTGCAAGAACGCAAGACTACATCATGGCCCCTTGTTCCGCTTGGGTGCCATCACCAACAGCAAACTATTGGCCAGCAATACCAAGTTACCGCATGTGGCATCGGCAGAACCAACAGCCGACCTTTTCGTATGCTGTAGTGAAGAAAGTCATACACAGCCATGTACTGTACTATTGGTAGCGGAGTCGAATCTGGACGGCCGAGGTTCGCACGACATGGAGGATTACGGTCATCTGACATTGGAGACCCCGGGCCCCTCCATCGATGCTACACTACTGCAAGCTGACCTGCCATGGATGGCTTCTCGTTATTACAGGGAATAATATAATAATATAACGTGCAAGTATTACTCCAGACTCCCTGCTCCGCACTGGTTCTTGGGTACAAGTACAACGAATGCAACTATGCTGTTGCCTGCGCGACATTCCCAAAAACGATTATTACGGGGCTCTTCATGCAATAATATTACCCAAACATATGTGAGCGTACCTCCAACAAACGGGACAAGAAGGGGGCAGGGGGGTGCAGGGGAGATGTGGTGACTATGGCGATGCTTCTCACCCCTGTCTGCCTAGTAACGAGCTGGGTCAATGGCAATCACAAGTTGTGCCAGCCATCCAGGCCAGTGCTGGATCCAATCAGTCACTTCCATGACGCAGAACCTCGTGACTATGAAAAGCTTCCACCTACTATGTCTCTGTTGGATGGACCTTACCAATAGCTAGTACACAATTAAGGTTATAGCTATGTTACAGCCACCAATATATGATTCCCACACACTTAATCAATCAAGGATTTCAACCAGTCTTATCTATGTTCCAAATAAGTAACTATCTTGTTGTTAGATAGTCTCCAGTAACGATTTGAGTCAATGGCAATCACAAGTCGTGCCAGCCATCCAGGCCAGTGCTGAATCCAATCGTCACGTCCATGACGCAGAACCTCATGACTATGAAAAGCCCTCCCCTGCTGTGTCTAGAAACGATTTGGGTCAATGGCAATCACAAGTCGTGCCAACTATCCAGGCCAGTTCGAATCCAATTAGTCACGTTCATGACGCAGAACCCCATGACTTTGACAAGCGAAACTCTCCATGGTAGATGGTATTCGTCACACGGAATTATAAAGAATCGCGCGAATACATCAAAGTGAATGCCAATCAGCTGTGCGCGAGTCCCCATGCACTCTATATGCTACTGGACGCAGCAAGGTGTTCCGTTCCAGGAATTCTGCAAGACTCGATGAAATGACGATTGCGAATGTTGTCTTGGGCCTTGCGGCTGGGACATGACCATGATCACCGCTTGTTCATCGTTGGATTCGCTTTGCACTCTTGGCTCTTGGCAGTGCGCATAGCCTCTCGTGACGGCGAGCACTCTTCTCGATCAAAGGCCTGTCACATCTACGCCCACTCATCGCTTGAAATCGGGCATTGCCGGCTTGCAGCCGTCGATTAATCCAAAATAAGCCGAGTGTGCTTTGAGACTAACCCCTGGGCTGCCGAGGCTACAGTCGCTGTTCGCAATGCCCAAACACTTGACAAAATCGTCCGTCGTGGGAGAACTTGCCGTCGCGTTGCTGATCCAGTACTCCGGAGTTGTATGGGCGTAGCCCATCCTCAGAGTGGGCAGGACGGTGATGAGATCGTTGCCTTGGGTGATACGGTAGATGTTGCCGGGCTGCAAGGAGGCAAAGTTGGCAAAATCATTGTTGCCGATGCGTGGCGAGCCGTAGGTGTAGGCGTCCACGAGTATCTTTTTCCGAAAGTAAATGTCAACGGCAGCAATCGTCGCGACCGCGCCGCCGAGGGAATGGCCGGTGGCGATGACTTTGTAGTTTCTGTGCTTGTCGTGGGATTCGATTATTATGTTCGTCACTCGTTCTCGGATGTGGCTCCAGGCAAGCCAAAATCCGGCATGGATTCGGCAGCCACTGCTAAACGGGCACTCTATTTGGAAAGTCAAAGCATCCGCCATCCAGTTTCGTACGCTCCAAGAGCCGCGAATGGCGAGAATAATCTCTTCCCTGGTGTGGTCGATGGCGACGTATCCGTTGATGTCGGTCATGTCGAAATCTGCTATTCCGCCACTGTGAACCGCCGTCAGCAATCCCTACGCCATGCATGTCCCATTTCCACCAAGAGGGGTGCAGAGAAGAGGGAACCAGGGTTCTTCGTACTAAAATGCATGCAACAACGTCACGTTGTTGCGTTCGACTCGAGGACAGCTGCCGCCGCAGGTGATTGGGTTATTCGTTCCGTTTTGCGTATTGCAGTACGTCGCGGCAGCATGCTGACAATAGTACTGAAAATTATCCAACTCCCCCGTGTTCACTGCCCCTCCCTTCTTGGTGAAGTCGGGCCTTGAACACAGACGATGCTCCGGGTTTGTGACGTCCGTCTTGCCGTTAAACTTGATGGGAACCAACGAGGCGCCCTCCAGTCGACCCTCGAGCTCATCGAGCGTGGTGGTGAGTGATTTGGGGTCGCACAGAGGCTCGTAGGCACACTCTTGATTGCAGTATCCCTCGGCAGTCGTTATCCGCGTGCAGGTCTGGGTTGTGTTTGAGATGTCGACCAGTTCCGAGGTGGGACAGGCCTGGACCAGAGTGCAGAACTTTGCACTTGGCCCCTCTGTGGCGAAGAGCAGGGGATGCCGAGGGCTTTCGTTCGGCATATGCCCTACCTGCGTGGACTGGCATTCAATATCAACCGTCCATCGCATCGAGTTGCCTTGACCATCGACGAATCGAGCAAGACCCTATAGGAGATGAGACACGTCGTACGTTGGGGGTTTGCCTCGACGTACATGACCGGTAAAGGGCTTGACGCTGGCATAGCGGGAGACGATGTCGGCGAGCTGGTCGATGAATGCCGGATTGGAGTTGTTCTGCATAAATGGCGGGTTGGAAGCTGTCAAGGCTACGCTGCCTGCGACGAAAAGGGACAGACCCGTACGTTTCAAGGCAACCATGACTGGACGTTATGGTGGACGATTGCCTACAGAGGAGAGCGGCTCTAGGGATGGCGGTATGGCATCAAGAGGCAGAAGAAACCCAAGAACTGGCCAGTTTGCTCGTATACCTGCACAGTTTAACGTGCTGGTATAATAATGCTCTAATTGTACGCGCACATGTAATTCCTCCACACATATATAAGTATGTATACAAGTACGTGTCCACGCATGTGCTCGTACTTATAGAAAGGTACGCACACCCAGGAGAGAGCCTGCATAGGGTTTGATCCGCAATTTTCTGTTCTTTGGATCGATTCCAGATTTTGAGGTCCACCCCCGCCGAAACCCCCTGCTTGGCTTGGTCGCAAGTATAGGTGTACGCGGTGCCGAGCTCTTGGGTAGAATTCCGAAGTCGAGGACCATAATATGTTACATCCTTCATATGGTAACGCTCATCCGGTTCCCTGGATGGGTCCTATACGTGGAAACCCATGGTGTGATCCGAAATACAGGTCCATGTTGTACGTCTGTGTAGGTGCACCGAATGATATCGTGTTGTGGTGGAGAGCAGGCAGGCGACGGTCCATGTATGCTACTGCAAATTGGACAGCCAAAATGTCATTTTTAAATTGTGAATCGAGTACTTCGTACGGAGTACGAATTGCAGATCTGGTACTGACCACCTATTGGGGTCGATTGTACTGGTACAGATGCATTTTCCTGACAGTTCTATTATCGTGGGAGGCAATTATTACGTCAAGTTTAATGCCGACCCGAAAAATCGGTCGCCATGGGTCAAGCCTGGAAACTAGGAACTCATCAGCCTTGTCGTGGACGTCCAAGTTACATGTTCGGAGCACCACTACAAGCAGGATTTATCCAATCTGCGCTGTCATTCTAAGCTGTCAATAGTACCAAGGAATGTTCACGTACTGTATTAAATGTAGAAAAGCCATGGAACAGTCTGAGAGCTCCTACTAATCTATCGAATAACCAAGGTTGGATGCCTCCAGGAGCCCAATGGCCCACTCACATCGACCACATCGACCACTAAAGGCCAACGCCAGCATGGATACGAGTAATGTGCCTGAAATCTGTGCTAATTCTGCCAAAGATCGAACTACTGTAGGCAATTCTCGATACAGTACAGTTGTTTCCGGTGTTCACTGCTTGACGAACTTGTTTCACTCGGAGAGGTGACTTGGCATCTGGGAGTTTGCGTACTGCATATGCACATCAGAACCTCATCTACTTCATGCAATTGCGCGTAGTAGGTGTAGCACAGTACCGGTGTGGCCATCGTGAGGTCGCTGAAGCTACCGAACCGCCGCCCCTGCGGGTCTTCCACTGGGTACAGGGGTCGTCGGGCAACTTGTTTGTGCCCCTAGTTCCAGGTTGTGGTCCAAGCTCATGTCTGTACTTGTGCGTGCGTGATGGTGACCAAATTTGTCCGTGAGCTACGAGAACAAGCGACTTGCTGGCTAGCCTGCCGTAAATCAGGTGAAGCACCTCCGTGTGTAAATATGCTGCCTAGGCATCGGCGTCGAGATTGTCGAGAATCGACTGGGTTCATCTCGACCGCGGGCATGATTAGGCGTTAGGGTTATTGCTTGATGCAGGCGTTGTCGCCAGGGGACAGCGCTTCGAGGCAGGGCCAACCCGAGGCCCAGGATTGACCCCGTCATTGCCTCGTCCTAGGCTTTCCATCGCTCGGCTAGGCACCACAGTCCCCTGACAAAATCCATTGACCCGATATCCTTGCGTTCGATCCGAAACAGTTGGTCGCTTAAAGTAAGCGATACTCTACTGCTGCTACATCATCCCCTTACTGCTGTAGATACGCGCAGCACCGCTGGTGTTGTGCCAGGTGTCAACGTCGCAATCTTGAGCAAACCGCGTAAGATATAGTGTCATAAGTTTGCAGGTCGTTTGAATATCCATTGAAATACAAAAAAAGGTAGTATTATAGCGATAGTAATGTATACTCATGATATTCGCTGGCCGATTGTCGACTTATGCTACGAGCATCCGCTTTGTATCCAAATCTAGCATAGGGTCCTAAGTAGACTGCAATGGAACAGATGAAATATTCCCAAGGCATCTGCAGGTGCTTTTTATCGCTGTAGTAAAGGTTTCTAACCCATAGTAAAAGTTGACAACCGTAGGAGTCTTGTAAGAAGTCTGCAACAGTATGACCAGCTTGACAAAGACATATTTTTGTCGGCAAGTTGATGGAATGAGAATAACAGTACTATGAACACCACACGCTTACGCTGTACACCTGCAGAACGAGGGTGAATAGGAGGCAGCCAGAGGCGAAACACTCCCCCACCCATTCACCTGTTACCCGATCAAGGAATGACCGCCGCAATACCGTAGGCGAATCATGTTAGCTGGAAACAAATTCCGCGGATCTTAGTGGCCAGATATGCCGTCATCAACTCCCCTGTTCGACTTTCGTGTTGGATGGCTGCACGGAGTACTCCGTACTTGGGTCAGCTTTCGGGCTTTATACTAGGTAACCCTATCAAGGTGCACTGTTGGTCCTTAACCAACATCGTGTGGCAGACCAGCTAGACGGCCAATAGGTTGAAAAAAGAGCAGCCGGAACTAACAACCAAGTATCGCAGCTTCGCCCTGGTTGTTTCGTTTGGCGCGCGCACTGACGTCGTACGGGGCCATAACTCGCCAGACACACGGTCTAGGCAGGCCAGTTATACGGCCGTCTGAGGCAGCGTTTAGCAATTCAGCGTGGGTATGGCCGATGCTTGAATACTTTATTTTGCAACCTTTTCCATCGTGTAAGATGAAAGGATTGCCAGTGATTCATAAAGGACCTGTAAAAAACATATGGCTGGGTATTTTCCTCAATCCTCGTTGTTTCGAGTAACCCTTGGGACCACACAGTTACTACAAGTCATTTTCAACTTCCCAGGCCAGTTTAACGTTCTGCTGACATCATTTCATTTATGGTGTCGATATGGGTGATGCGTAATTTCTTATGGACTACTGGTCACCTGTTCCGTCGTGTGCTATGGCGGCATGTTGGGTCGCCAATCCAAGCTTATACGAGAGAACTCTATGCGAAACATATTTTTTCAATGCCCTTAATTATCTTTCTATTGGAGCTTCTAAAGACCGTGCAAAGTTAATGAATCAGTGGCAATAAATCATGGCCGAGTACCGCGATCTCACCATTATTGGTTTGTTTCGTGTGCTGTGCAGGAACCACGCGATGATAATGAGCCAAGTGCTCACTCCTGCCGCTCCTGTTTAACGGCCGGCTGGCAGTGCATTGCTTGTTGTTGCATTTGGCTGATGCCTACTATCCTGCAACCACTGGTCGCCTGTTCTGTGGCAATAAGTTGGGTTTCCCTTTGAAGTAATGTGAGCTATTCACGATTGGTTCGTTGGTTGTCTCCAGTCCGCATTGTTTTGCGGCCCTTGCCGAGAGCCAGACGTTCAAGGAAGTAACTGCAGTGGCTTACTGCCCAGTGATATCACCGTGCCGCCTTTAGTGTTTCATCTCACGCGGCTATTTGAGTACGCCTAACGCTCCTAGTGGACCAGTTTTAACGACCGTCTGATGCCTCTTGCTTGTCGAAGCGCCCGTATTGTTCTTCATTCAGAGCAATAAGCATGCATCTGAAGCGAACCGCGATCTTGAATTGCAAGGTCACAGGAGAGAAACGATAAGTTCAAGTAAACGGTGAATCCAACAAGCCAATACCTACGATCGTTTCATCTTTGAGAAGCTTCTGCAACTCTAGTAGCACCAATCAAACAATTTGATAGTCTACAAGCTATGTGTGGGAGCTATATACAGTGCAAGAGCTGGGGCTAGGTAATATAATAGCCGTTATCGAACAAAACTCAATTTTATAAGGCCATTAGTATACTTATGCAAATATCTTGAGACTGTTTATATGTAATGTTTTGTCAGGAGACATGCACGGGTGATATAATTTGAGTGACTTTACTTCTTACGTGGCAGAGCATTATGCTGTAGCACTAGGGTGGCCCACACTAAGAGGGGAGAGACAGGACGCCGTAACGGACTGGGAGTATAGTTGTACGGAGTACTTACGGAGTACAAGGCGGGCAATATCATATAACCTTATACATAGTATAGGGGGTAGAGTAATAAGGGTCGGGTGCTAGCGGATATTAGAGCGCTAAGAGACTGGCAGGAGTGCAGCATTGATCTCTGAGGCCTTCGTCCTCTTGCAAGGAACTGTCTGCTAGCCTTATATGGAGGTCTAGTTACGGCCTTCCTGTACAGTACACCTATGTCACCTATGTCACCTGGCAGATTTACCGCCTGTTGAACGTGGATGTGGAAGCAAGAACCGTTGATAGGCCATGGTAGCTTTCGCTATCCTAATTTTCGACTATTCGATCTCCTCAGTATCGTCCCTTTCCAAACCTCTCTACACCTACCTACCAGCCACCTGCTTATGCTTACTTACTTAGTCAACAAATCACCCCAAATTTCGACCCAATTCGCCTACCCTGCGCCTGCCTGGGCGTGTTCGCGTGTTCGCGTGTTCGGCGCAGTGTTCGGCGCAATATGAAAGTCGGGGCCAAGCAATAATTCTTTATTACAAACTGAACGAACGGTAGCAAGGCTTTGCCTTGGACAGAGTAGAGTAGCAGCTTCAGTATATAATCCATGTAACCTTTCTTGTATTACTACAGCCCTAATATGTGTAGTTAGGCTGAGAATCTTTTCAGCGTTATATTGCCTGCTATGTCGTCAACTAGAGTGCCCTCCATTGGTGGCGAGACCTGGCGGTGGTACGGCTAGCTTGGCAAAAGTCCCGATTCTTTTCAGGTCGCGCCACCACTATCAGATACGTCTGCTCCGTATTATTGGCGTGCTTCTGTGTTCCAACCAAGAGTCATGAGCGGCAAACAGCCTCCGGGGAATACAAGCTAGAAGATTTGCTACTCTAAAACTTGCATACTTCAAATACACGCTGGACACTATACTCGTAATGCTAGGAACTTTTTTTCTGCCAGGCAGTAAGGCTAAAACTTTGCCAGTGTACCCCCTCCCTCATTCAGCATGCCCGCGCTAGATAAGGACGGAGACAAGGACTGGGTTATTTGCAAATGCATTAAGTGCTTGTGCCCGCTAGCCTTGTGCCTGCCAGTCTTGTATTGAACGAAGTGTGCCGTAGGGTTGCAAACGTACCATTCATATTGTTGTAATAGCGCTACATATAATGAACCGTTGCTTTATTAGGTAACTATGATGCTCTTGTAATTCGTTAACTGGCCAACTTTTGCTTTTCCAACGAACTCGGAAATAGGGTTCAAACTTGTACTGGCGGCGGGTACAGTAGCTCGTATCTTACCCACCAACGGGAAAAACCTCTGGTCGGAATGTTTATACCACGCCATTTTCAAACTGTAATCGGCAAGAAAATTCCCTACTAAATGCAACGGGTTTGGCGTACTTGGACCATTGGCAAATATCAATACCGCTTCGGTAGCCAGTCAACCCGCGCATGAGAACTTTATTAATTGCAAAGATTGCTGTTCATTGCGGGCCACTATACTTATTGGCATACTCCTGGTTTCGCTATTGAATATCTCATCAAGCGAGGCCTACGAAAAATGACCCAGCCGGACGATGGTCATTTTTTAATTCGCGTACGTGTGTTTCCCCCTTATACATAGAGTATATAAGTATATAAGTATACTACGAAGTAGAATAATACGTACGAGTCGGTTATCGAGTACTTGGGTAGTATCTGCTTGAAAGTATGCTACCTGGTGCAATACATTGTGCATCAAACATTGTCGGCATGCCTAAGGATATGAATTCTGCACCAGACGACGACCAGATTGGCGGGCAAAAATAGAGTTGGTTCTACGGATAACCCCCCCTAGATGTGTCAGAAAATCAGCTGTTACTCAGTATACTTAGTATGAAATCATGCTACTTTTACTGTGGTGGTAATATTACAGTACACTAAAAGAAGTGTGGTGGATATACTACCAGCCACATCGACCAATATACCAGCCAGGGAGGCTAACTCAAGCCGCAACAACCAGCCGACAACAGCAAAGACTGCTGAAAGGCTAGGTCAATGATTCAATAATAGGATCACCAACATCATTCAGTTGCACCAGTATAACAACCAACAGTCAGAGGCTGTTTGTAGGATAAGCAGCAGATGCCCAAGTTGAAATGGAACGAGGTAACGGTCTCTACAGGTGTAACTAGATGCAACCTACTTGAAGAGAATACAGTAATACTACTAATTTACTAAGCGTATAGAGTACTTGCAGCCCTCATAAAACATAGATGTAAACCAGCAGGAAAGATTGGTAATATCGGGTGAGTGCGAATTGTTATTATGTGGCTAGATCAATAAGTCTGTTCCTTTCCGGGGAACGATATTGAGAGTAGCGACTTGGCATTGCTTGCGCTAAAGGGAGAGTACAATGCTTAGTTGCGCGCCATGTGACGTGCAGGGTGCAATAATAATACTTGCCCAGCTCCCATGTTTCTCCCAGAAATTCGATTAATTGAGGGAAAGAACAAATAGACGGGCAAATAACTAAAGGCTGTAAGGATATTTGCGTGTGAGCCACCAATGAATGGTAAGAACATACCGTATCTTCTGAAACACTTATTCGACTTCATGTGGCTGCGCGTACTGGACCAAAAAGCTGGAAGTGAGTAGCTAGGCGCGTACCAGCACCTTCATGTCAAATCGATTGCTGGAAGACTTGATGCTTGGATGATAGCTGCTTGAAGATCCATTCGAGCCTGATCTGTTAGTGGAGAGGGTCCGTAGATGTCGCCGTCGATAACGAGGCCGGGAGGAAAGCCGGTGACGGTTGACTCCGGATATATTACAATATTGCTATAGACTTTTGTTTGCTTGGTATTGATGACTTCTGAGGCACGGAAGACGGAAGAAGCATGAACGATTTCAGATCAACCTGCGCGTTGAGGGTAGTAGAAATGGCCAATAATGCAACGGCAACGAAGCGAATGCAGCTCATTGTGGGGTAATGAAGGGTATCCTGAGTGCTTGTGCCAAGGATGTGGATACACATAACCTGACCCATGGTCGGGTAGCTGACCTGACCCATGCCCGAAAATAGGAAATTTGTGGACCGCTAAATAGCTAACCTGACCTGTGGATCTCTTTCTTCAATTGGCTGAAAGATTGTTTAAAAGTGGAGCATAGGTCTGGTTGGCAATAGCAAAATTTATTACTAATGAATTTCTAACCGGTCCCTCTTTCCTTCCTTACATACGTTAATCCTATACCGCCTCCACGCCTGCATTATCAATTGATAATTGATTATCATTATCAATTCGAATCAATTAATAATTGATTCTCATCATGCCCCGTACCGCCGGAAACTCGCTATAGGACGTCGACGCATACAAAACATACGCTGCCGGTAACCCCGCAAAGCCTGGTTACCGCTGGAAGCATCTCCCCGCCTGGACCATCGACGTAAGTGATCGATAATCGATTGATAATTGATTATTACTTACAAAAAATAGGAAACACTTACAAAAAATAGGAAAATGGTATAATAAAGCTCCCTCTTGGGGAGGTTTTTTGCTGCGTTACTGTTATGGTATCGGGCTTAGCCCGATATAGGAGAACGGAGGGAACCAAGGGACCCACTAGGAGGAACGCACACAACTAGAAGCCCTAGTTGCCAAGTAGTTTTCCTATCCTTCAAGTCTTTTAATAAACATCATTGAGAGTCCTAGAGCAGCCGCCTAGCGACTCCGTAACAGTTGCTACGCTTGGTAAGTGTTACGGAGTCGCTAGGCGATTGCTCTAGGACTCTCAATGATGTTTATTAAAAGACTTGAAGGAGGGAAAACTACTTAGCAACTAGGGCTTCTAGTTGTGTGCGTGCTTCCTAGTGGGTCCCTTGGTTCCCTCCGTTCTTGTATATCGGGCTAAGCCCGATACCATAACAGTAAGTCTCTCTGTCCATCGGTATGTTAAAAAAAAAACAATCCATCTCTAATTAATTAATAATTGATTCTTGTTGGCCGCGGTAGAAGCGGGTTGGGGAGTAGATAACAGAATCCATTGTTAATTGATTGTGAATTAATTGATTGGAAATGAATTAAGATTTCAAGAATTTTTAGAGGTTAAGTTTTGTTTAATAGATGTTATGATATTAGGCTTTGCCTAATAGAGCTATGTCCTAGGACAGAGTCACGTGCTACCGCATGTGACTCGCATCCTATGACTAAGCAGGCATTAGAGTATAAGTACTCCAATGCCTAGTACCTCGAGTTAGCGTTCCGTAGATTTCTTAACAACTATTGATTTATTCTGACCTGACCCATGCTCCACCTTTATAAAAGTATTAGCCAATTAAAAAAGGGATCCACAGGTTAGGTTAGCTTTTTAGCAGCCCACAAATTGCCTATTTTAGGGGGCACGGGTCAGGTCAGCTACCCGACCATAGGTCAGTTTATCACCACCCACATTAAAAAAAGGGATCCACAGGTCAGGTCAGCTTTTTAGCGGCCCACAAACTTCCTGTTTTAGGGGGCACGGGTCAGGTCAGTTACCCGATCATAGGTCAGGTTATCACCACCCACCCCAAGGATGCGAGCTTGGGCAACCAGCGGGATGGCTGGCTTCTCCTGGTGACTTGTTAAGGTTCATTCTCGCCTACTCCATCTTCGAGCTGCTTCTCTACTAGCGCTCCTATTCGGTATTGTTGTTTGAGATCAAACCTAATTGGCCATTCGTCCAGGCGACGAGCCCTCCCTTGTTAACCCAAAACTAGGCTGACGAGCCGCCAGGAATGCAACTAAAATATAGGCGTATGAACAATATGAAGTGCGAGCGAAGGAGCTACCGAAAATCGCAGAAATGTATCATTTGCATTCATCCTTTGCTTGGGAACACGTCCTGCGAACAAACACGTTGGAAGAGCGTACGAACTTGATCCTGTACCATTTTCTAATATTCTCGTTCCAATCTCGTACCGTAATGGCCCTAAACGCGCCGTTCGTGTCGCACCAGACAATATACATGTAGCATGTATACTGTAGCATCTACACATGTGGAACTGTTAAACAAGACGAACAAGTCCAACTCTCGAGTAATTGTATATATGAGACCCCTATCCCGGTGGCCGAGGGCATACTACTTACTATACGCAGAACGAAACAAAGGCCATGCATCCAACTGGTGAGGCCATTGAGTACTCATTCTCAGAGCAAATGAACAGCCATCATAAGAAGGGCGACTACTGGAATAGCGTAAATGCCAAGGCTTCGGAGATCTGAAGCAGCGGCTGTTACTTCGATCTCGAGTTCTGAAAGATGCTCCCGCCCTCCGTCTGATTGCCTCGACCCAGATGCCCTACCGGAGGTGCAGCTTGGGCATGGCGTTCTGTTGGTCGGTCTTATTTGGAACGGCTGGCTCCCGGCACACTCCTTGCATGAGTTTATGGCCGTAATGATGGAGGTAGCCGTCAACACCATTGTGCCGGGGGATGTAATATAGAATTCTTGACCACATGAAGTGATGACCGTCGGGGCCACGGGGCACGTTGCCGTAAAGGTAATGACCTTCGTTATCGTCGTGGTGTTTCTACTACTGCCTCTCATTCTAGGGCTAGTAATGATTGTATCCGTATCGGTTGATCCCGTAACCTTGTGAGATGCCGTATCGCTAGCTGTGGTTGTTGTTTCCAACGTTGCTATTGCGGTTGTCGTACCATCCGCCGTCGAGGGGATGCCAGTTGTCGTACTTGGGATTCCCATGCCTTCCTCGGTCGGTAAACTCGGGATTCCCGCTCCTCCCGTTGGCGGTATAAAAGGGGGCGCGTCGCAGCGATAGATTGTATCGTCTTGCAGTACCACTGGAAGTTTGTAGGCGTACAGGCCGCCGAATATCGTACTACCGGGTCCTATCGTGATTGAGCCGAGAGCGATGAAGTACCCGTGCAAGTCAACGTTTGATCCTGTCAAGACATTCCGATTCACGCCCCAAATAACGTTGCAGGCTACGGCGCCGTTCAAGAGTACAACTCTAGCAAAGCTCTCGATGGTGAAGTCGTCTAGGACATTAAAGACCCACCTACTATTCGGGTCGTGGTTGGCATCAAGGTAAAGGGTGCCATTTAGCGAAGCTGCTCCACCTCCCACAAAACGATATACACCTGGCTTGAGTACCAGACCACCCAGTTCCGGGGTCTCGAGTTCAAAGTCAACTGTAATGGTTGGTATTTTTAGAATAGCTATTAGCAGCCAGGTACGCCCTTCGTTTGTTTGATTGCCAGGTGGGTAAATGTCTCCATCAATAACTCGGCCAGGAGGAAAGCCGACAGCGGGATCATTATAAGCTCCTACATTTCCGTGTACTGTCGAGGTGCCGCTATTGAAAACGTCGGGGGCGAGGATAGAGAAGAAGGAGAGCACTTTCATATTCACCTGAGCGTTTATCGTAACAGCCATGGCCAACAAGGCGGCGGCAAGAATGCGATGAGAGGCCATGCTTGGGCTGTGAGCATTATGGTCCATCGTTGGTGTTGCGACTTGTCGTCCGGATATTATACACTCTCACGCCTAACCTCTCGCGCTCCTCTCCACTACTAGTTGCACCTAATCGAGGCTCGCATTCGGTAGTCGTCGCGCGTATACTGAGACCTGCCCCACACGGGATTTCAACATCGCGAAGCAGGGCCGTTTGAAGCACTAGCACGCGAATCGGTTGCATTCCATGCATGACTTTAGGAACCGTAATGTTGGACAACTGCATGAATGGTTTGATGGGAAGGTTCTGAAAGTGTCCTGTGTCGAGGACGACATTGTCTGTCCCTAAGCTATTCATCTACCCAGAGCAGGTCAAATCTACAGTCACGCAGGCCCCATACTCGGACCTATACAGAAGCAATATTGATTCCGCAACAGGATGTTGGGCAACAAAGGCGACGCGAGTTGGACCACTGGTATGTTGTGATGCTTGTAGCCTATTCGTAGTCTGAACCGGGTAGCCGCTCTATCCGTGCAACTGCCGACAACGTACCGTTATGGGGATCGATCTACAAGCCGGCAGGCTCACGAGCTGGCCGTGGTGCCGACCGCATCATCTCACTCCTACGTTATTCTACTTCATCATGCACGCCAATGGCCCTCGCGCCTCGTTCTCGCACGAATCCGAGAGCGTGTCAGACGTGACACTTGATCCCGCTGGTAGTCATACAGACAGCCATCCAATATTGCCATGGCCGCTATACGCAGTGGCTTGGAATGCTCGTTAGCGCGACGCACTTAACCAGCTCTCGTCCCTACACTTATTGTGCCATTTGGCCAAGATGAGTGACGCTGCGGGGTAGACAGGTGTGAGGAGCGCAGGGCTCCGTTGCAGTACGCCGAATGGCGCGTTCGAATAACGGAATCCGATTAACGTGTTGAGTTTGTGCACCAGGAACGAGCTCGCGCACCAAGCACCAATTAAATAGATGTGGGAGAGTGCCTGGATCGCTAGATTCGTGCCTCAACGGCACCGAACGTAATTATCAATGGCAAACGAATCATATAGTGGCTTGCTATTCGAAGAGTATTCTCACAGCTGCCTTTGCCCAGCATCATGACCTTGTATTTGGCACTATATTATTTGGCCACTCTACTCCGTACATATGGAGCGGCAACAAAATGTGTAACTATTAATGTATTTAATGGGGGTTGACTTATTCTCCAACATCTATTTCACTGTTGAAAGACCGGCCTGCCATGAGCCGTAGGCATATTGGCTGCCAGATTGGCCAGTCACCTGCTTGCATACCTACGTCCCGGACGTAATTACCATGTCCCCGGAGATCGGCTTGTGGCTTGAATTTCACCCTTGAATGACAGTAAATGTACACTGTGGTGGTGTACGATACGTCACTGACCTTTTTGCTCTCCCCAACGCCACCTACGGCCTGAAACGCCTGCGCTGTGAGGAAGCCCTACGCAGTTTGGCAAATGCCGTGGAATGTCCGCACGTTTAGCCCTGTACGAAACGAAATAACTGCTTCGAGGACGTATTATACTTCCTTTCGGAAGAGATTAACGGATATGATACCAAGCTGACGACTGTTACAGCGATTGCGGATGTGTACTGTGAACGATATTTATAATGACGATTATTGTTGTCATGTAGGTCGCTCAGTCAGACAGTCAGCAGAGCCCCTCGACGTGTGCCCGGCCTCCTCACCCTAGTAACACTGCATTCCCATATTCCATTCTCCATCGTTTACTGCTACCTCTCACTCAATCGAGACGCCTTTTCGAAATGACTCTCGCCAGTAGCCGCAAGCACAAAATCCAGCGACTGGAGAGCATTGCTCGCATCTTACACATGGGCAGGTAGCGCCAGCCACGCCATCAGTAGTGGCCGTCCAGATGAACTATATTCTGGGAATGAATGACACTTCCAGCGTAGATCGCGGCATATTGAAGATGCCGCACAATTGTACGCTTATTGCTGCCGGGGCATCCGGCTGTACGTGTATTCTTCGTACGCCGCATCATAAACCAGCCATATATATATGCTCATTGTCTCCGGCCATGTACGATGCGAAATGACTGCGTATAAGTCATGCCTAGGGTTGCCGCTGTGTCAATTGAAGCACTTATTGTTGTCGTGCTTGTGGTTGTGGTAGAAACGCATACTTGTAACCTAGCTAGTCATCCTCTCCATCATCGTTGTCGCCATCATCGATGCAAAACAAGGCGGGATGCGGGAATTGATGGCATCGGCAATTAAAATGTACTATACTAACTATTATGCGAGTAATGGCCGCCGATGACGGACGCAGATGATTTTTTCCAAATACGGAATTGAGAGTCAATAAGTTGCCGTCTGTACCTATTCCTGTCGTGAGTGTAATACTCTGAACCCACCAAAAAAAAGATTGCAGGACGGACCGGGTGCGTCGGCCTGAACAATAGACGCCTCTGCGCCATTCAAGTTCCTAGATGCATTAAAGATCCCATCATGATTCTGGTTGCGAGGCATCGGGGGTAAGAGTATCATTTGACAAAGATTTCCTCTCAAAATACGAAATACAAAAATAGCTTTGTTACATTGGCTAGACTATCTCGAACTGCAAAGTCAAGAGCCTTTGCATGCTAGTGCTTTAATGGTTGGAAGATAGCTACATCTAGTGGTTGTAAAATATGCGTAAGATGTGGTGGCACTGCGAAAGTTACGATATACTTTTCTGGACAGAAGACGATAAAAATCAATTCTATGACGTGATCCACGGCTATCTAAAATTAGTAGGCGTTTGCTGCTAATTGAAGTTGCATAACGATTGAAGCGTTAATCCTCTGAAGGCTATAATAGTCATTTGAATAGCCACTGCCTGTTAGAGCAATAACTGTATTATTATGAAGCTCTCGTATATTGTACCAATGTAATATATAAGCAAAGCTGACCAAATAGATGTGCTCTTTTTACATTTACTACAATAAATTGATACTTAACCATTCCAACTCGAAAGCCAGTTCCATCCATATTCCAGGTATCTGCAGGTGGGATACCTTCCTTTTCAATTACCAGTTGTAGCTGTTGAAAATAAGCGGTAACTCTATCTATATCCTCAGAGGCTTCATAGTTTGAATTAAGCTCTTTTGGTGTTGCTTTCGAGATCGATGACGTTAAATAAATCTTGCATTCCAGTTCTGTTTAACAGTTATAGCTGGAGCTATTGAATTTAGAAATGCCCGCTCTTGTATTATCTAATTTGCAGCATCTGCAATAAAATCTGGCCGTACTGAAAAGTTCCTAGCATCAAGCCTATCGATATATTGATATAATGCTTTCTCTTCTGGTCGAGTTAATTGCGCCTAGAACGCTGCTTTTGGACCAATGCCTGACAATTGCCTTTGCAAGCGAAAGCGAGAAATATTAAATTGTCGGGCGACTGTAGTAAAGTTTTATTGGGAAATGCAATGAGACAATCTATAGCGTTTTGTAAATGTAACTTTCTACTATATTCTTAAGATTATTGCAATTTAAGATAGTTCAGTAAAAATTTATGCGTTCGTGTGATGCGAGTGTTGTGGCGGTAAGCACCATCAAAGGTGGTGCGAGGTAATAATCCAAGGGCCAGAAATGCGGGGCGTGGCACGAGTTGGTAGCACAGGCTGGCCACTATGTCTTCTAGCTCAAAAAAGATATTGTTTGTAAGTGACGAATTATGAAACTAGTCCGGAGTGGGCTCTTTAAGAATTCTAAATCATACGAGCAGTAAAGGTGCATTTTTTAGTGCTGACTGATTGCAGCTGATCTAAACCCCAGCACAAATGCTCGCCCGCACATGCATACCCACATATGCCAGTTCGTCGTATGGTTGTCTATGGTGGGTGCGTTATTGCCCACCCTCGTAGACCCTGATCAGCATAATACGCTGGTTCTCGGATAAGGTAGGGAAGTCGAGAAAATCTTGTTGGTTGGCCTGGGAGGATGAATTGCTAGGGAATAGGTAGCTTATAGAGGTCTGAATAGCGGCACCGATCGATAGGCAACGGCCACTCGGCATTGATGGACATATTTAGCTACTTATCACAGAAGTAACCTGCAGAAATAAACTTCTGTACTTAAGGAATACGAGTGGTGCCACCCACTGGTCCATAGTTTAATTTAGCGCAAGGCTTATTATTGAAATGCGCAGGTAAAGCCAAGGATAGCCTCTTGCATATATCGCAGACCGTTCATATAACAGCTCACATATACCCAATAAACGATATCTGGAGCCAAGAGAAATAGGGTTGAGAAGCATTAGTACCAACGTAGTATCTAAATATATTACGAAGGTATTTGCTTCTTTTACTCCTCTGAAGCTCCTATATGTACTATTTACTATATACATACAATTATGAAGCAACAAACTCCAATCCTTAGTATCCTGAGTCTTCTTGCTGGAGTTCTCGGCCTTGCTCGAGGAGATGACTCTAATAAGAATGCTTACGGTTCGATGGTAGTTGTTGAGGAAATACTGTACCAGTATAGCTGTATGGGCACTAGTCTTACCGGGCCCTCGGAAAGCAGCAAGACGAGGTATATTCCCCTGATTCCTATTCGATAAGTCTGCTACATCTAGCAAAAGAGTATCCTGTTAACACAATGAAACAGGACATATACTAAAACGGACCCCGGTCCGGTTAGTATATCGAGCGGCATGATAACTACAACAACAAGCGGGCTTGCGCCAGGTACCAGTACCATCCTGCCACCACCTGGTTGCAGTTCGAATTGCGTAACTACAGTAATTGTAACCGTCCCCGTTACAACCGGTATTTTTATACATACAACAACTGGTCAGACGCCCGGAACAACTACAATCCTACCATCGACTGGGTGCACTGAAGGCTGCGTAACAACTGTATTTATATACGTGACTTCGATCCCGAGTAGCGCCTCTACTAGTAGTTATGTAACGCATTTTACTGGCGGACCAACACCTGGTACTACTACAATTTCACCACCAGCTGGGTGTATTGCCAACTGCCTAACTACTATTATAATTACACAGACTGGCGGTACTATAACAGAAACTACTACTGGACAAACAGCTGGTACTACTACGATTCCGCCATCGGCAGGATGCACTGCCAACTGCCTAACTACTGTTCGAGTTATACAGACTGTCGGTACAATAACAGAAACAGTTCCTGGCCCAACACCTGGTACTACTACGATAACTCCAGCAGCTGGATGTACCGCCAACTGTTTTAATACAATTAGAATTTTAACGATTCCGACAAGCGTCTTTATAACGCAATTTACTGGCGGACCAACACCTGGTACTACTACAATTCCACCATCAGATGGGTGCAAAACCAACTGCCTATCTACTATTCGAATTACACAGACAGGTGGTACCATTACAGAAACTACAACTGGACAAACAGCTGGTACTACTACGATTCCGCCATCGGCTGGATGCACTGCCAACTGCCTGACTACTGTTCGAATTATACAGACTGTCGGCACAGTAACAGAAACAGTTCCTGGCCCAACACCTGGTACTACTACGATAACGCCAGCAGCTGGATGTACCGCCAACTGCTTTAATACAATTAGAATTTTAACAATTCCGACAAGCGTCTTTACAACGCAATTTACTGGCGGACCAACACCTGGTACTACTACAATTCCACCATCAGCTGGGTGCAAAAGCGACTGCCTTACTACTATTCGAATTACACAGACAGGTGGTACTATGACAGAAACTACTACTGGACAAACAGCTGGTACTACTACGATTCCGCCATCGGCAGGATGCACTGCCAACTGCCTAACTACTGTTCGAGTTATACAGACTGTCGGTACGGTAACAGAAACAGTTCCTGGCCCAACACCTGGTACTACTACGATAACGCCAGCAGCTGGATGTACCGCCAACTGCACTAATACAGTTAGAATTCTAACGATTCCGACAAGCGTCTTTATAACGCAATTTACTGGCGGACCAACACCTGGTACTACTACAATTCCACCATCAGATGGGTGCAAAACCAACTGCCTATCTACTATTCGAATTACACAGACAGGCGGTACTATGACAGAAACTACTACTGGAAAAACAGCTGGTACTACTACGATTCCGCCATCGGCTGGATGTACTGCCAACTGCCTAACTACTGTTCGAATTATACAGACTGTCGGGACAGTAACAGAAACAGTTCCTGGCCCAACGCCTAGTACTAGTACGATAACGCCAGCAGCTGGATGTACTGCTAACTGCACTATTACTATCAGAATTATAACGACTGGCGTCTTTGTTACAGAAAGTACCACTGGGCCATCAGCTGGTACCACTACGATTCCGCCATCAACTGGATGCACTACCAACTGCCTAAGTACCGTTAGAATTACAGAGGCTAGTGGAAATATAATGCCTACTACTACTAGATTAGCAGCTAGTAGCTCTTCAGCCAGTAGTAGCGTCTCAACAACAGTTTCTGTTCCGGAAGGAGCGTGTATACTGTCTACACTACAACCCTCATGTGCACCTAGCAAACCATCTGGATTTAAGTCATTCTACTATTCAAATGAGAACAGTGTTGCTGGCCTCGGTTCTGTAAGTGGACGCGGTCCAAACAGCTATCTTAACCAAACTCCAATTGCAGAACGGCTCACCAACAGGGTCTCATTCGGATCAATTGCATTATTCAGCGTCCCAGTAAAAACAGATAGCTTTGCATTTGTTTATCAAGGCTACTATGTACCACCGACGACTGGAATATATACGTTCTGTATAATTGTTGATAATGGGGCCTACTTTTTCCTTGGCGATGGGAGCGCGTTCGAGTGTGATACAGGTGTTATCAATCCGGCTTCGATACCACTTATGGAAAATTTCTATCCAAACCCGAAGAAATGTGTTACCAAGCACTTGACGGCCGGCTTTGCCTACCCCTTCCGCTACATTTACGGCCAGGTTGTAGCTGGACCGTATTATAACTACTTTACCGTTTCACTACCAGGCCAACCTGTTACTGAACCTAGTGAAGCTTCGCCTGATGATTTTAGTGGCCGCGCTTATCCACTCATCTGTGTTCCCGATGAGATAGTTACAACAACAGTACCTGGAAGCGTAGTCGGCACTCAAACAATTCCACCAGCATCAGACTGCACTCATCCCTGTACTACTAGTGTTATCGTTACGGAATTCCCTACGGGCGCTTGTGTGCTCGCTACCTTGCAACCCTCTCCTGCACCTAAGAAACCAACTGGATTTAATTTATACTACTATTCAAATGAAAATAGTGTTGCTGGCCTCGGTTCTGTAAGTGGACGCGGTCCAAACAGCTATCTTAGCCAAACTCCAATAGCAGAAACACTTATCAACAGAGTCTCGTTCGGATCAATTGCTTTATTCAACGTTCCAGTAAGTACAGATAGCTTTACATTTGTTTATCAGGGCTACTATGTACCACCAATGACTGGTATATATACGTTTTGTATAGTTGTTGATAATGGGGCTTTCTTTTTTATTGGCGATGGGAATGCGTTCGATTGTGATACAGGTGAAGTCAATCCGGCTTCGGTACCACTCTTGGAAAATTTCTACCCCAACCCGAAGAAATGTGTTACCAAGCACTTGACAGCCGGCTTTGCCTACCCCTTCCGTTATGTTTACGGCCAGGTTGTGGCCGGACCGTATTACAACTATTTTACTGTTTCACTACCAGGCCAACCTGTTACTGAACCTAGTTCCTCTTCCACCGATGATTTTAGTGGCCGCGCTTATTCACTCCTTCGTAGTTAATAATGCATCCGAAGGGAAATATACTATTGCAACTTTAGATATAAGTGGTTATACTGATGTTTTATGGAACAGTCTCTATAAATAGCTCATTATTACATAGCTTTCGTATAATAATTTTCATGCTATGTATTGGAATCTTGAATTAAGTGTACAGTTATGTTAGAGCCACCAATATACTTAGGTTCAACTGATTAGGAGAGGATATTGCCCACCTTGTACGATCGTACCCAAAGAGAGTAAGGGTGGATAGCCTACCTTACAGCAACTAGTTAGAAGTATATATATGTAATACAAACTTAACCCACTTCAACAGGATAAGGATTTTAACCAGTCTTATCTATGCTCTAGAAAGTAACTGTGTTTGTGTGTGTATATTGACGAAGGCCAGTCAATGCGTAGGCAAAGTAACTTGGAAAAGGATTACGTAATCGAAACCGTGCGACCGGGATCCAATAGGCGCACGGGTACCCGTGCATCTAAGTAACATTACAATAATATTATTTAAGCATCATTTACTACTTACTTAACGCGTCGCGCGTACAATAAAACGCATTACTTATACAATATTATTATTACCTTTACGGAGTACAATAACTATACAATAAAATATAAATACATACATTCGATAATTATTTAGCTGAATAAAACGCCTGCTGCTCCTTAGTATCTTTCTTGCAAGCCCTCCAAAGCTCGCCCATTCCTCGTCTACTTGAAAAGGGTTGTACAATAATCTCCTCGGCTACCTGGGCATCAAGACGATTATTCTCAGAATCTTCCCAATCCAAATATGCTATCATCTCTTCTTTGGTCCATTCTCTTGAGCCTGTTAGAGTCGTACAACGCTTAGTCATATACTTACAGTCAAGACACCAATTATATACAGCTTTATTATATCGTAACTGTAGCCCCATTGCCTTACGATACTTTTGGTTAGTCATTAGACGACTATTTGGCTGCGTCTTATACCAAGCTTCTTTTGATGTAACACATCTTTGATAGAGAGCCTCTGGGCTATCATACCGTATAGTACTAGTACTAGCCTAAGAAATATTCGATGGTGATGGTGCATTAACGCACAGAACGTGAGACGAAGGGCACAACGCGGGAATTGGGCGCAGAGGCGTGAAATGGGCGCAAAAGCGTGGTGAGATCAAGCACCCTTCAGATCCCTTCAGCAGTCAGACCCTTCCTCGGACTTGCTCCATCATCTGCTCGCAGCAAGAACCCACGATAGGGACTTTGCTAAGTACCACAAAAAGTTCAACCACGAAGATGCGCGGCTGAAGTGCTATTGTGGCCGACGAAAGGAACCGAAACATCTCCACTATTGCAGGAAGATCGAGCTGCAGCATTAGTTGCTTATCAATTTGTCGACTTGGCAACTCAATACGAAATAGACAATACAGCATGAAGTTCCAGGGCCCATAAGGTCTAGAAGTGAGCAGGATCGATTAGTATAAGTAGGAAGCGTCCTGTGAAATGGTTACGTAAATCCGCTTCGTCTAAATGCACTAACCGTACTCTGCCCTACTTATTACCGACTCGGATCCATTGCACCAATACCTTACGGTAGTGCAAGGGATCCAAGTCGCTAATAAGTGGGCGTGGTACGGTTAATTGAGCCATTTACAGTACAGCTCCTAGCCAATGCGCCATTGTTTGGATTTGTGACCTTTGAGAATGCAGCCCCGAGAGGCAGCTTAGTGGACGGCGGGTCCTAAGAGTACCAATATTCGACAAGAGACAGTAAGTGGGTTATCTCGGCCCTAAAAGAATTTTCAGGTCGCTATCTCCTCAAGGCAATTCCTGCATGGGCTCATGACATACCAAATGTCTCATTGCGACTCTTGTAGTGAAGAGCTTGTTAAGCCCTTCCGCAGGCCCTAAATCTAGGCACAAAAGAAACGCTGCAATAGGTCAGACAACCGCAAACGTAACCTAATATCTGGCTCTTGTCTGTCGCTGATCGTTTCCTGTAACTCGTTTCTATGGACTGTACGGTGCCGTTTGTCCACAAATGAGAGGCCCATATAATGATGCTTCAGGGCTTGCCTGCCAGTTGACCATTGACACTCCCAGGGCCACTGTCCATTTACTGCCTAATGGAAACCAAGTACAATTTCTGTAACCAGGGGTAATACTATACACTCTGTATATATAGTGGTGTACTGTCCAAGAAATATCGCGTCAGTTGGCCGAGACAAGCCCGACTGCTGTTGGACAAGACTTTGTAGTATTGGGGCCTGGCTTGCGAATGAAAATTTCCAGAGTCGACCTTTTTCTACGCCATCCACCCGCTGGGATTTAGTCCGCTGCCTATCCTTGTCTTGTTGGCAATAATTACGGCAGGCAACTAAGCACCGCATTGCGCCTGTCTTTATTCTTGGGTTCCACCTGGGCTTAGCCAGAGTCTAAGCGTCGAACTGATTGGAAGCCAGCCTAAGCTCTTAATGGCCTTCCTTGACTCTACTGTAGAGGGAAGACAGACTGAGAGCCAAACCACTGACCATAACATGCAGTGCAAGCGACAAGGTTAGGTCGTGGGTATATATCTTTTAAGGTAAGTCAAGCCCACTGGCAAGCCGGACCTTAACAATTGTGGCCCACGTAGACACGTGGTACTCTGTGTACAGTTTCGCAATGGTTGCTTTTACATCCATTCTTCCTGCTGGCCTATGTGCGGCGTTTCCAAATACTAGTAATGTTGCCAGCGAATCTTGTAATCGCCAGTTGAGAAATAGGAATGTCGACAACAAGTTTGCATGCACATTTATCGCCACGCCGGCCAGTGCCGCACCCTTCACAATAAAAACAGCTTCGTATATCACCAACATATCTGCACCAGCTATAATTCCAACTGCGTACAAGAATCATGAAACCCTTGCCAGCGAATTCCAAATGTTTTGTCATGATACACTTACCGGAGAGACACTAGTAGCAGGTGACAGGCTAAATCGCTCCGTCTACAATTTTGTTGGGGTGCTGCGCATGCAGGCATATGTTTGTTATGGTCGTGACCGACTGCGCATCCTGCCGATAAGCTTCCACTACGTCGTAGAGGGACGTAGGGATAGGTATGTATACGCTGTACGTGCCGGTATACAGCGCTCTAACAGGGAGCAGGTTTGGGCTCGGCGGATACTCTTACGCCAACGGCCCTGCACGTCCACGACAAACATGGAACGGCCGCAGCCAGTATGACGAGATGGATTTCCGCTCTGGCGAATGCAACGAGAGCAGAGCAGTCGCTCATTGCCCACCTACTGTACTATCCCTATATTATAGTCGTCGCTCAGTTAGCCATATGGTACCTGGGCCGAGCACAAAGACGACACGGTTCCCCCGCAGGCCGTTCTACGTCGTTTGACTACGGTGACGTACAAGTATAAGTATCGTGAGCCACGCTCCATCGATTCCCACGGACCTCGCGTACAGCACAGCTTCTACACTTACAACGCAACAGGGCTCAGCTGCATCGCACACGATCCATCATGAAGTTCACAAACGCTCTTCTTTTTACCACTCTCGCATCCGCAGACGCCATCCATCGTCGGCATGAGGAAGCATCTGGAAGCAATAAAATGCTGGAAGTGGACGAAAGTGGTACCCGTCTCCCGCTCCACAAAGCTGGCAGCGAAATATCCGTCAAGGCAGCACCCCAGCCCGAAATGGTGGTGGATGAAAGTGGCACCCTGCTTCCGCCGGATGAACCTGGCCGCGAAATAATATTCGTCGAACCGGCAAGCCAGCGCGAAATTGCGACAGTGGATGAAAGCGGCACCCTGCTTCCGCCGGATGCACCAAGCATTCGGTCACGAATTACGGCGATTCGAATTGAAATTCAACGCTTCAATTCGACTATAATGAGCCCTAGTCTGCGTTTCCACCTTATAATAACGACAACGGGCCAGTTTGAATCGCGTCTAGAAACCCGCGCCAATGCTCTGCTGAAAACGGTAGCTGGGGAGATAATAGCTGGCGAGCCAAAGGAGATAATAGCTGGCGAGCCAAAGGAGATAATAAAGCTTTACCGCGCTTTTGCCTCTGACTGCCTCATGCTCGAAAGCAGCATTCGCGACTATGTTGTGCCATGGAGACCGACAGTTGAACAGTACGGCAGGTGTTTGCAGATGGAAACAACCATTCAAAGCATCCAAGCCCGACTGCTTCGGGTAAGCAAGTACATAGCAGCGTCTTTGGCACAAGAGCAACAAGACGTCTCGCTTCCGCAGTACCTTAACGATGCTGTTGCCGAGTTTTCCGAGGGACGCTGCGTAAAGCGGACAAAGGCTCTGCCATGATGGGTTGGCGGGGGGTAAGGGTGTCTGTCTACGGTTGTTCTTGCGTGCCTTGGCACTTGGTAATGACAATAATATGGGTAAGAGTACGGAGTATGATATCAAGTATCCTTGTACCGAGAGAACCCTTGTGGCCTGAGGGTGGGGAATAGATGCAAGGAGAAACGAGGCCGAATAGGTCCACCTCTGGATGGTCGGGTCGTTGATAAGTTGACGCCTGTTTAGGCCGCAAGTTCTTGATGCAATGCCGTCCGGCTCACAGCAAGAGGGCGAGTCGATTTGGCCACGTTTGTGTACGGTATACGCACCATGATAATGGCTGCGGAACGGCTGTGGCCAGCGGAAAGGCTTGCCAAACAGAGCAGTTGGCAATTGTCCACTTTATTACCATTTCTGATCTATCGTCGTTGCTTGTATAAACTTGGTCGAAATCTATACTCCGCAGTACCCAGATAATCCACATTTCCTGTGGCCTCCCTTTTTTTTGTCGTTTGTCTACTGCAAAAATGGTGGCATGTGGAACGAGGGCGGAGCAGTCAAGTCGGCACGGTTCCCCAGCAATCAGTCATATAGCAATGGCCTAATATCAATGCTATAAGTATTACTGCAAGCCATGCTCAATCCATTCCCACGGTCTGCACAGCACCGCTTCAGCATCACAACACAGCACCGCAATACAATACGGCTCGACTGCACGACGCATCACCCTTGATCATGAAGTACACAAACGCTCTTGTCTTTGCCACTCTTGCTTCGGCAGGCATGATGCATCGTCGCCGTGCAACCGAGGAAGCATCCGCAAGCGACGTGCAGGTCGTGCACGAAAGCGGCACCGTTCTCGAGCAACATCCATCTGGAGGCGAAATATCCATCGGGGGAGCACCCTCAGGCGAAAACACCATGTCCACGACTCTTGAGCAGCAGCTGCCGAAAGGCAAAGTGTCGACCGAGACGGCACCTCAAGGCGGCGAGGACGACATGCCGATCGTGGACGAGAATGAGGATGGAACCGAATATAAAGCGCGAAAATCTGTCGAATCCGAAATTGCGACTATCAAAAAGGCAATCAAAAACTTTAATTGGAACATCAGGCAGCCCAATCTCTCCATGGACAGTATTATGACAACAACCAGCAAAGTTGAATCGCGTCTGAAAGCCGGGGCCGAGGGTCTGAAGGAAACTGTCGACGATGAGGCTGGGCATAAAACGAAGCCTCTTTTGGCCTCTCTCGGCACTGCGTACCACTCGCTTGCATTCAACATGAATAGATATGTCAAGCCCATGAAGCCGATGGTCGAAAAGTACGGTAATTGTTCCAACATGCAGCGTCTTCTTCAAGCCATCCGAGACCAATTCCACACGCTCAGCGGGTACACGATAGCGGCTTCGGACGATGAAAAGCAGAAAGATACCAAGTGGCATATGCGCTTTATTTATCACCGCCTAAACGAAGCTATGGCCGAGTTTGCCGAGGGCAGCTGCGTAGACGCAACGACGCCTTTAACATAATGGGTTGGTTTCAGGGGCAGGGGTGTCTGATACATTTGTCCTTGCTTACCATACACCTGTTATGACGACATGATGGATGCAAGTTTGCAATGGAGAGGAGGGAAGCAATTACATGTCAGAGGGTACAGTGAGGGTAAAAGAACAGGGTCATACGGTGCGCGGGCACAAGCGTACAGTGTAGGCACTAGTTACCAATATGGTCTTTCTTGCCGTAAACAATGAAGCATTTGTATGTGTCCTTGGCGACAGTATGGCACAAGCACTGCGAGTACAGGTAGCAGTACCTTTCTAGCAGGTATCCGGTAGGTGCTGATCTAGTCAGTGTACGTCAGTATCCCGTATACTAGGTCCTGATGCGCACATATACAGTTTGCACCGTCTTGCAGCACGTGCAGCAGTACGTGCACTGTGCCAAAGTGCAGTGCAAGCACACTTGTCGACAGCGTAAATGTACATTGTACGCTCGCATTTACTGACCGGCATTTGCAAAAACGGCGTATAGGAAGCCAAGAAAGTCTTTTGAAATTTATACTCGACGTTGCTTGATTCCCGGCAGGTACATGCGCCGGGCCGCTGCTGTGACTGCCGGGACCGTTGTGACGAGTCGTAGAACCTTTGTCATATCCGGTCGGTCGCTGGGCTTCTATGCAAGCATCTACCCAAGGAGCTTAAGCAGCGCATCCCGTTCGTTATTGTCGATCAATTATATATCCCGGTATTGCTGCGGGTACTGCACCTCCTGCTCAAACCGTCATTTATACGACTAAATGTTAGACGTAGGGCTCAACGCGTTGCCTGCTTTATCGTACTACTTCGGTTACTTCTCGTACTTTCTCCACCAGTCGGTTAGCGGTACACCCTGCAGTTCTACTTACTGCACTGTAATATCGTCCTAAGGGGCATAGAACCCGTTAATAAGCGACCTATAAGCGAGGAGCTCAAATATTATACAACCCAAGCTCTACACATCAAATTTTAGCATACGAGGCGTAAGTGGCTCGAACAATACTTCGGGAGGGCGGAGAACCAAGGGAGCATATAACTTATATCGAGAATTAACGTCTGGGCGGAAGGCAACCCCGAAGTCGCCAAGTGTCAATTTCGCCTTACTCGGTAGAAGTAAGTGGCTTGGTATAATACCCAACCATACCGAAGGTGCTGCGTAGGAGGGAATACCCGCAAGGAAACGCCTCGGTAGCGAGACGAACTACTACCTCTTGGCGCGGCTCCCTATATCGTGCGTACAGTTCCTCGACGGACAAGTAGTCGAGAGATAAGGGAATTTGCAAGAGAACATTACCGAGATGCAAACCTTAAGTCCACGTTAGTAGAGCCGTTGCGTTAAGACGACAGTACTTACCTCCATGGGCGTAACCTTATAAGTGGACGAGGGTTACAGCAACGACTAGCTGTACAGCAAGAGACCTGGCAACTCGAAGCTAAAACAAGGAGCTGCCATATGCCTCCATTGTATCCCGTAAGCTGCAGCGTACCGGAATCGTTACGGGGCACGGGTGAATGCCATTAGGGCCGTCAAGGTCGAAGTGGTCATGCACGACAGAAATCAACGACGGGACCTTTTCCGAGTTGCTGTAACTTGCAGCGCAATGCGTACAATAGTACAGAAAATCAACCTCGGCGCAATTTGCGTCCGTAGTACTGACTTTAATAGCTATGCATTTTGATGACCACTCGTCGACAGCCAGCCAAGCGGTGGAGAAGGTACTGTAGCCGAGCCTGTGTATTACTCGATATCGATTGTTGAGTTGGTTACCGATGTCAATCGGGTGATAGCCGCCTGGTCGGTAGTCGCCGAGATTCTCTATGCCATCGATGTATCTGTAGTCGGTTGGTAATGCAGACATGGTTGAGAAATATGCTTGGAGGATGCTGAATCGCACCTGCAGAGGAACAAAGGGGCTCGACGAGCAAACCATCGGCGTTGCCGCGCGCCGCATAATTCCCTGGCGTAGTAGCCGAGCAGTCATCCGCATCACATGGGAGAACCTTTTTTTGGTGCTGCATAAAACTCGGGACTGTTCTGGGAGGTGCAAATGTTCCTGATAGCTGAGGACATGATGCTGAGAGTTTGATGCCAACGTCATCGTTGCAGTGGCATTTTCTTGTGGGCCATGGGTGAACAACAATGATCGGCTGCCTATTGGATAGAAGTTGAGATGACGAAAGCCAGTGGTTGGAGCTTCGAGTACGGTGGGAAGTATTATGATCAATAAGCCGAAGCGCCCATTGCGAGCAATATGTACAAAGTACTGTAATAATGCCGTCCATGGTGGCAATCGTGGTAATGGTGGTAATAATGGTACTTGACCGTAGCCGCCCAATGCTCCCAACACACTGATCAGGTGTGCACTGGAAACTTCGATGGCCAGGGATGATAGCGCCAACCAATACGATTCATGTCATGATAGAGGCCATAATTGGTCCATTGGTCCATTCGAAAGCCTTTCGGCAGGTTTTTCTACGATTGGCGGGAAACTTGGGATGAGGTTGCATCGACAAGCGACTCGGAGCGAGCCGGGGCCCGACAACATGTATGGACGGACGACGGAGGTCGATAGCGAATGCCTGTGTCAGGCATTTATGTACGTCTCTCGCAATGAAACCCCCGAACTTGGATGTCTTTGTTGTTCAGGACGTGTGCCACAATTACTGACTGACTGCAGGAGCGAAGTTCACTCAACCACGACCATCAATGGGAGACGCCAGAAGGATCCCAGAGGTGACTACGTTACATTCAGCTATAAGACTCATAACCACTTGGGTCGCGAGACTTATGTCGCCTGCCACGGCTATGTCGAGGATCCTGGTACGCTGGAATTCAAGGAAGCAACTCATGCGCCTGAGAAGCCAGATTCTACCATGAAACAGA
This sequence comes from Drechmeria coniospora, assembly GCF_001625195.1. NCBI lineage: Eukaryota > Fungi > Ascomycota > Sordariomycetes > Hypocreales > Ophiocordycipitaceae > Drechmeria > Drechmeria coniospora. The sequence goes on along the minus strand of NC_054389.1, from coordinate 7,796,609 downwards.
ACGAGAAGCCGGATTGGCCAGATGACCAAGATCTCTGGGATGCTCCAGATATTGGATACGGACACACATCCAGAAAGTCACGGACACACATCCAGAAAGTCACTTGTCATTTGGCTAGAGGCCGATTTGATTCAAATCTACTTGTAATCTACTTGTTTGTTGTTGGGGAACCCAGAATCGAATCAAATCGTTTTCAACCACCATTTCACCGTGAGAAGCCAGCGAAAGAATGGCCACTACTGAACGTCCCTCTGAACGGCCACCACCGTGGCCTCCGTGCGGGATTTTGGTAGTCTCGTTTCTCCCTCTCTGGGTATAATAACTCACCCGACGCCGCCATTGCTTGACTTACATAGGCCTAGAGTACTGCTTGCCAGCGATCGCGCCACTCCGGATCGCCCAAGCTTCATTCAAGCAAGACGGTTCATGACACATAGAGGGATTTCAAGCATAATCATCATAACGCCTGACCGCATTTACCCCAAGTACCACAATGGAGGGCTCAAATGGCTCCGAACGACCCAGCATATGCCGATAAAAATTCACGAAGCTGTGAAGGACCAGTGAAATGGAATTTTAGGCAATTTGGACATTGCATCAGACGAATGCAGAGGTAGATTTGGAAGCTAAAGGCCTTCAGTATTCGCAAATCCAGCCGGCCCCTTCTCGTTCCAATCCTGTTCTCCTCCGATGATATCGGAGATGAGCTTCGCCTCAGTGTCACCAGTAATGATGAAATAAATGATTGAGCCTAGGGCAGAGTGTGCCTTATCCGGTTGGCCTCGAAACCATCGATTCTCGTGGAGAGTGAGTAGTGTCAGTATGGCTTAGCGAGTATGGTGCCCATTATGGAACCGCATCTATCGTCAATGCAGCAGCCCTGAAAGTTGGCCAATCTGATATGAACCTCGTCGTCACATAGTATATTCGCAAGGTTGATGTGGCAGTGGCCAAAGTTCTACGGGTACCATTGAAAGCAATGCTACCCACGTGCTGAACTCGGTGAAGCAGGCGTGAGCGTTGGTGTATTCTGGTTGACGCCAGCTGAGACGGCGTCGAGCAGTAATCCGGTGGAGGTGATGTTGGGTGGAAGTAACGCAAGGCAAGTACCTTGATAAGGTTGCAGCCATGTTAGAGCCACCAATGTACACCACCTTCAGAGACCACATTCCTAGTCTAATCTTCTAACCTAATAGAAAATGGTTGCTTGAAGGTGGGCAAGTACATTTTGCCCCCCACTGTAGGTTCGACCGATCAGGGGAGGATTTGACCCGCCTTATACGATCGTACCTATAGAATAAGGTTGGATAGCTTGCCTTCCAGCAACTAGCTAGGAGTATATATAGGGGATACGATTCCCACCCATTTTAACAAGACAAGGATTGAAATCAGTCTTATCTATGCTCCAAGAAGGGAACATCTTGTTGATAGGTGATGCCTGGTAGTTGACACACCAGTACCAGCATCGGCTGTAAGAAGCCGAACAAGGAAATCGGATTCCCGGAGTCCTCTAGCTATACTAATAGCATTACATCTAGATAACTTGATAACCAGTCACGTTACGGCCAAGCGTTAGTCGATCGACATTGAAGATCGTTCAGCTGTTAATTTCAACTTCTCTATATCAGTACACTATGTGCTCCACCATCAAAATCTTACAATACAGCAACACCCGAGAAACCAATTACGTAAATGTTACATTCGCCGTTCCTGCAAACATTCCAGGTTGTTCCAAGGTTGCAGAAGAGGTTGAGAGTTTGGGGGAACGAAAATTCCCACCGCCGCCCCCTCCGAGTCCGATTACCGACCCCATATTGTTTATGGACGCATACGCTGGATCCGTGTTCGTGTAGGTGTACCAGAGCGTGCTTCCACTGCCTCCACCGCCGTATCCGCCACCGCCACCACCTGAACCTCCGCTGAACGTGACCTTTGTGTTTCTCTGGTACCAGGTTCCAGGTGCTTTTACCCCATCCCCTCCATTGTTTCCATTCCCTGGGTTACCAAAGGTATACTTCGCGTAGGGCACCATGAAGGATCGCCTAATGAAGGTCTTACCACCGGCACCGGGTTGCCCATTCATACCAGGATATCCTCCCTGGGCAACGAAATAAAACCCGCCTGGAGTCATCTGGTCATCCAATTCCCACCAGTTCGCGGTTCCCTTGGCCTCCATTTCAACGCAGGATGTCTGGTATCCAGTGATCAACTGTTCATCATTTGATATCCAGTGTCCCGTGTATTTGAACGTATGGGTCGAGGTTCCTGACAAATAGCCAGGAATTGAAACCCAGTCAAGGTTGGGGAAATAGGTACCGCCAGCATATCGGTCACCCCCTCCACCGCCAGCGACTGCTAGCAGGACGCCGTCAAGGTATATGGCGGATGCACCGCCGCCTCCACCGGCCCATCCAGTCAAATAATGGGTTTCGGGGATGCCGTTTCCGCCCCTTCCATACGCACTCGTTCCGCCATTTGGACCAGTTCCCTTGCCGCCTGCGATGGCCCTGATGACTTGTCCTGGTGACACAGGAATTGATCCCCGAATCAAGCCCCCTACACCTGTTCGCATGGTTCCACCGACGTCAAAGTAGGCGTTCCCACCACCGCCACCGGCAATGGCGATTTGCATTTCAGTGGCGCAGGCTGGCACAACCCAAGTGGTTTGAGCGCCAGCGGTCACCGTGGCAGCGAGCCGGAAAGTGGTCGGTTTGAGTGTACATTTCGGGGTTGTCGTAATGACGATACTAGTTACGCACTTCGTCGTACAATCCGTAGGTGGTGGAATCGTCGTTGTGCCTTCGGTCGGACCCTCGGTTGTTCGCGTTGTTGCGCTGGCCCCGCGAGTTGTTGTGACTATTACTGTCGTTGTGCAGTCCGTGAAACATCCTGCCGAAGGCGGGACCGTCGACGTACCAGGACTGGGACCAAGAATTGTAATTGTTATTATTCCCGGAACAGGAACTGTCGTGACGATCACAGACAACGTGCAATCCGTTGTGCACCCAGGAGGTGGTAAGATCGTCGTTGTACCCGGAGAAGGACCAAGCGTGGTCAATGTTGTTGCCGCTGGGGTTATGGTGATGATTATAGTCGTTGTGCAGTCCGTTAAGCATCCTGCGGTAGGGGGGATCGTCGACGTTCCCGGCGTAGGCCCAAGAGTTGTGATTGTTGTGATCCCAGGGCTTGGCACTGTTGTAACGACTACAGACACCGTGCAATCAGATGTGCACCCAGGAGGTGGTGAGATCGTCGATGTACCCGGAGAAGGACCAAGGGTGGTTACTGTTGTTGCAGCTGGGGTTATGGTAATGATTACGGTCGTTGTACAGTCCGTGAGACATCCTGCGGTAGGGGGGATCGTCGAAGTACCCGGCGTAGGCCCAAGAGTTGTAATTGTTGTGATCCCAGGACTTGGCACCGTGGTGATAATTACAGACATTGTGCAATCCGATGTGCACCCAGAAGGAGGTGGGATCGTCGATGTACCCGGAGAAGGACCAAGGGTAGTTACTGTTGTTGCCGCAGGGGTTATTGTAACAATTACAGTTGTTGTACAACCCGTGAAGCATCTTGCTGGTGGCGGAATTGTTGTTGTACCTGGTGTTGGACCAAGAGTTGTAATGGTAGTTATTCCCGGAACAGGAACTGTTGTAACAACTATAGTTGTAGTGCAATCCGTTGTGCAACTAGAGGGAGGTAGTATTGTTGATGTACCTGGAGTAGGACCAGGGGTAGTAATAGTAGTCACAGCTGGTGTAATGGTAACTATTACAGTCGTGGTACACTGCGACGTGCAGCCTGCTGGCGGTGGAACCGTTGTTGTACCCGGAGTAGGGCCAGTGGTTGTAATGGTTATAATGTTTGGAATAGGAACAGTTGTAACAATTACAGTCATTGTACAGTCAATTGTGCACCCAGACGAGGGCGGAATCGTCGATGTCCCTGGAGTAGGACCAGGGGTGGTAATAGTAGTTACTGCTGGTGTAATGGTAACTATGACAGTCGTAGTACATTGCGTTGTGCAGCCCGCTGGTGGCGGAATCGTTGAGGTACCAGGCGTAGGACCAAGTGTAGTAACTGTTGTTATTCCCGGAATAGGAACTGTTGTAACAACTATAGTTGTGGTGCAGTCCGTTGTGCACCCAGATGGGGGCAATATTGTCGATGTACCCGGAGTAGGACCAGGAGTGGTAATAGTAGTTATTGCTGGAGTGATTGTAACTATTACAGTCGTGGTACACTGCGACGTGCAGCCTACTGGCGGTGGAACCGTTGTTGTACCCGGAGTAGGGCCAGTGGTTGTAATGGTTATTATGTTTGGAATAGGAACAGTTGTAACAATTACAGTCATTGTACAGTCAATTGTACACCCAGACGAGGGCGGAATCGTCGATGTCCCTGGAGTAGGACCAGGGGTGGTAATAGTAGTTACAGCTGGAGTAATAGTAACTATGACAGTCGTAGTACATTGCGTTGTACAGCCTGCCGGTGGTAGAACTGTCGACGTGCCCGGAGTAGGACCAAGTGTAGTAACTGTTGTTATTCCCGGAATAGGAACTGTTGTTACAACTATAGTTGTGGTGCAGTCCGTTGTGCACCCAGATGGGGGCAATATTGTCGATGTACCTGGAGTAGGACCAGGGGTGGTAATAGTAGTTATGACTGGAGTGATTGTAACTATTACAGTCGTAGTACACTGCGCTGTGCAACCTGCTGAGGGTGGAACCGTTGTTGTACCCGGAGTAGGGCCAGTGGTTGTAATGGTTATTATGTTTGGAATAGGAACAGTTGTAACAATTACAGTCATTGTACAGTCAATTGTGCACCCAGGCGAGGGCGGAATTGTCGATGTCCCAGGAGTAGGACCAGGGGTGGTAATGGTAGTTACAGCTGGAGTGATAGTAACTATGATAGTCGTAGTACATTGCGTTGTACAGCCTGCCGGTGGTAGAACTGTCGACGTGCCCGGAGTGGGACCAAGCGTGGTAATTGTTGTCACCCCTGGAGTAGGAAGCGTTGTAACTATTATAGTCACAGTACAATCCATTGTACATCCAGATGGTGGAGAGATTGTCGAGGTGCCTGAGGTTGGGCCAGTAGTTGTTATTGTTGTAGATGCAGCCGTTGTGGTGACCATAACAGTCGTAGTACATTGTGTTGTACATCCCGTAGGGGGTAGTATTGTAGATGTACCTGGAGTAGGACCAAGCGTCGTAATTGTTGTTATTCCCGGAATAGGGACCGTTGTTACGACTACAGTCATCGTACAGTCCATAGTACACCCAGATGAGGGCGGAATTGTTGATGTACCTGGAGTCGGACCAGGGGTGGTAATAGTAGTTACCGTTGGAGTAATAGTAACTATTACAGTCGTAGTACATTGTGTCGTGCAGCCTGCTGGTGGTAGAACTGTCGATGTACCCGGAGTGGGACCCAGAGTAGTAGTTGTCGTGACTCCCGGTGTTGGAGTTGTAGTCACTACTATGGTGACTACACAGTCTACTGTACATCCAGCTGGCGGGGAAATTGTCGATGTTCCTGGGGTTGGACCCGGAGTTGTTATTGTTGTTGATGTAGCCGTTGTGGTGACCATAATAGTCGTCGTACATTGTGTGGTACATCCAGTAGGTGGTAGAATTGTAGATGTACCTGGAGTGGGTCCTAGCGTCGTGATTGTTGTTACTCCAGGTGTTGGAGTTGTAGTCACTATTATGGTTACTGTACAATCTATTGTACATCCAGCTGGCGGGGAAATTGTTGACGTTCCTGGGGTTGGCCCCGTGGTTGTTATCGTTGTTGATGCAGCTGTTATGGTGACCATAATAGTCGTAGTACATTGCGTAGTACATCCAGTAGGTGGTAAAATTGTAGATGTACCTGGTGTGGGACCTAGCGTCGTAAGTGTTGTTACTCCTGGAGTAGGAAGAGTTGTTACTATAATAGTTACAGTACAATCCATTGTACATCCAGATGGTGGAGAGATTGTCGAGGTGCCCGGTGTTGGGCCTGTAGTTGTTATTGTTGTTGATGTAGCCGTTACGGTGACCATGACAGTCGTAGTACATTGTGTCGTACATCCAGTAGAAGGTAAAATTGTGGATGTCCCTGGAGTAGGACCCAGCGTAGTAAGTGTTGTTACTCCAGGTGTTGGAGTTGTAGTTACTATTATGGTTACTATACAGTCCATTGTACATCCAGCCGGCGGAGAAATTGTTGATGTTCCTGGGGTTTGGCCCGTAGTTGTTACCGTTGTCGTTGTAGCTGTAATTGTGACTAGTATTGTAGTAGTACATTGTGTTGTACACCCAGTAGGAGGCAAAATTGTAGATGTACCTGGACTAGTACCCAGTGTAGTAATTGTTGTTATTCCAGGTGTTGGAGTTGTAGTTACTATTATGGTTACGATACAGTCAATTGTACATCCAGCTGGTGGAGAAATTGTCGATGTGCCTGGGGTTGGACCCGTAGTCTTTATCGTTATCGATGAAGCCGTTATAGTAACCACAATAGTAGTCGTACATTGTGTTGTGCATCCAGTAGGTGGTAGAATTGTAGATGTACCTGGAGTAGGACCCATCGTCGTAATTGTTGTAAAGCCTGGTGTTGGAGTTGCAGTCACTATAACAGTCACAATACAGTCCGTTGTACATCCGGCTGGTGGAGATATCGTAGATGTGCCCGGGGTTGGGCCAGAAGTGGATATTGTTGTTGATGTAGCCGTTATGGTGACCATAATTGTCGTGGTACATTGCGTTGTGCATCCAGTGGGAGGTAAAATTTTAGATGTACCCGGAGTGGGTCCAAGAGTAGTAATCGTTGTAACGCCAGGTGTCGGAGCTGTAGTTACTATAATAGTTACAATACAGTCCCTTGTGCATCCAGATGGCGGAGAAATTGTTGATGTGCCCGGGGTTGGGCCTGTGGTGGTTATTGTTGTTGATGTTGCGGTTATGGTGACCATTATTGTAGTAGTACATTGTGTTGTACATCCGGTAGGAGGGTAAATTGTAGATGTACCTGGAGTTGGACCCAGAGTAGTAATTGTAGTAACGCCTGGAGTAGGAGCGGTTGTAACTATAATAGTTACCATGCAATCCATGGTACATCCAGCTGGAGGGCTAATTGTTGATGTGCCCGGGGTTGGGCCCGTAGTAGTCATTGTTGTTGATGAAGCCGTTATGGTGACCATGATTGTAGTTGTACATTGTGTTGTACATCCAGTAGGGGGTAAAATTGTAGAGGTGCCCGGAGACGGACCTAGAGTAGTAATGGTAGTAACGCCTGGAGTAGGAACGGTTGTAACTATTATTGTTACGATGCAGTCAATTGTACATCCAGCTGGAGGAGAGACTGTGGATGTTCCCGGGGTTGGACCTGTAGTTGTAATTGTTGTCGATGTAGCCGTTATCGTAACCATGATAGTCGTAGTACATTGTGTTGTGCATCCAGTCGGTGGCAGGATTGTAGATGTACCCGGAGTAGGACCTAGAGTAGTAACTGTCGTTACTCCAGGAGTAGGAACGGCTGTAACTATTATAGTTACTATGCAGTCAATGGTACATCCAGCTGGAGGAGAAATTGTCGATGTGCCTGGAGTTGGACCCGTAGTTGTTATGGTTGTCAATGTAGCAGTGATGACAACCATAATGGTTGTAGTACATTGCGTTGTGCATCCACTAGAGGGTAAAATTGTAGATGTTCCTGGAGTAGGACCCAAAGTAGTAATTGTAGTGATGCCTGGTGTTGGAGTTGCAGTTATGATAATAGTTACCATACAATTTATTGTACATCCAGCTGGAGGTGAAATTGTTGATGTTCCTGGGGTTGGGCCCGTAGTTGTAATTGTTGTTGATGTAGCCGTTATTGTCACCATGATGGTCGTAGTACATTGCGTTGTGCACCCAGTAGGCGGTAAGATTGTAGATGAGCCTGGAGTAGGACCTAGCGTAGTAATTGTTGTTACACCTGGCGTTGGAGCGGCTGTAACTATTATAGTTACGATGCAATCAATAGTGCATCCGACTGGAGGAGAGATTGTCGATGTGCCGGGGGTTGGGCCGGTAGTAGTAAGTGCCGTCGATCTAGCAGTAATAGTAAGAATTATAGTCGTAGTACATTCTGTTGTACATCCAGTCGGTGGTAAAATTGTAGATGTACCCGCTGAAGGTCCAAGCGTTGTAATTGTTGTTACACCTGGAGTAGGAGGCGTTATTACTATTATGGTTATTATGCAATCAATTGTGCATCCAGCTGATGGAGAAATTGTCGATGTACCCGGGGTTGGGCCAGTAGTCGTAAGCGTTGTTGAACTAGCAGTAATAGTGATCATAACAGTTGTAGTACATCCTGTTGTGCATCCAGTTGGAGGTCGAATTGTGGAAGTTCCTGGAGTAGGACCAAGTGTTGTTGAAGTAACCACGCTACCGCTTGGCGCCGCAGTTACAATAACAGTCGCTATGCAATTCTGAGTACATGCAGGATCAGGTGGGATCGTCGATGTACCTTCCGTTGGGCCAGATGTTGTAATTGTAGTAGCTCCTGCAGTCACGGTAACAATAATAGTTGTTATGCAGTCTGTTGTGCATCCAGGGGTTGGTGGGATTGTTGATGTTCCTGGGGAAGGGCCGGTTTTGGTAATGGTCAAGCTGCCGCCACTCGGAGCTACTGTAACAATAATTATTGTATGGCAATTCGTAGTACACCCAACGGACGGAGGGATGGTTTCTGTTCCCGCCGTTGGACCATACGTTGTTGATGTTGAAACCTCACCACTTGGTGCTGCAGTTATGATTACAGTTGACATGCAACTCCCAGTACATCCAGGATCTGGCGGGATAGTTGAAGTACCTGCTGTTGGACCTTGTGTTGTGATTGTAGTAGCTCCTGCAGTTATTGTGATAATAATGGTTGTTATGCAATCCTTCGTACAGCCAGCTGGTGGTGGTATCGTCGATGTTCCCGGTGTTGGGCCAAATGTCGTTTTAGTTAACATACCGTTGCTTGGGGCAACTGTAACAATAATAGTTGCTTGACAGTTCGCTGTACATCCTGTAGGGGGGAGTATTGTCGTTGTCCCAGCTGTCGGGCCGTACGTTGTCACCATGGTAGCACTTGTTGTTACGGTAATAATTACTTTCGTTATGCAATTCGCTGTGCAGCCGTCGGGTGGTAAGACTGTGGAGGTACCGGCCGTCGGACCCATCGTAGTTATAGTTGAAACACTACCACTAGAAGCTACTGGAACAATAACAGTCGTAACACAATTCGTAGTGCATCCAGAAGGTGGCAAGATCGTTGATGTGCCCGCAGTAGGGCCATATGTTGAAATCGTTATTATGCCTCCAGTAGGAGCCACCGTTATTATGATTGTAGACATGCAGTCCACTGTACATCCGGGAGAGGGTCCGATTGTAGAAGTGCCTGCTGTTGAGCCATAGATTGTAATTGTAGAAGGCGCCGCAGTTGTAGTAACAATAATTGTAGTTATGCAATCCGTAGTACATCCAGCAGGTGGTGGGATTGTTGAAGTGCCTGCTGTAGGTCCGACTGTTGTTATTGTTAAAACTCCACCACTTGGACCCATTGTAACTATAATAGATGTGATACAATTTGTCGTGCATCCAGCGGGTGGTAGAATCGTTGATGTGCCTGCAGTAGGACCATACGTTGTATAAGTCGATGGTCCACTACTGGGGCCTGCAGTGACAATAATAGTTACTATGCAATCCTCAGTACATCCTGCGGGTGGTAGAATTGTAGAGGTGCCAGCTGCTGGACCACTTGTTGTAATTGTAGTGGCTATTGCAGTTACCGTAACAATGACAGTTGTCATGCAATTCGAGGTACATCCGGCAGGTGGCTGTATAGTTGAAGTTCCTGGTGTAGGGCCAACTGTTGTTATAGTTACTACAGTACTGCTAGGGTCTATTGGAACAATAATAGTCGTATAACAATCTTTTGTGCATCCCGACGATGGCAGAATCGTTGATGTACCGGCGGTAGGACCAGATGTTGATATTGTTATTATCCCTCCAGTTGGAGCTACTGTTATTACTATGGTAGACATACAATTCGTTGTACATCCTGCAGGTGGGCCAATCGTGGAAGTGCCTGCAGTTGGACCATACGTAGTAATCGTGGAAGATCCACTACTAGGACCTGTGGTAACAATAATAGTTACTATGCAATCCTCAGTACATCCTACGGGGGGTAGAATTGTAGAGGTGCCAGCTGTTGGACCACTTGTAGTAATTGTAGTGGCCACTGCAGTTACTGTAACGACAATAGTTGTCATGCAATCCGTAGTACATCCAGCAGGAGGCGGAATTGTCGACGTGCCCGGTGTAGGCCCAGTAGTTGTTGTAGTTAGTATACTTCCACTGGAAGCAGCTGGTACAACAACAGTCGTATAGCAATTCGTTGTGCACCCAGATTCTGGAAAGATGGTGGATGTGCCTGCCGTTGGCCCATTCGTCGATATCGTTATTATGCCTCCAGTAGGAGCAACTGTAATTATTATAGTCGACATACAGTTTGTTGTACATCCAGGAGGTGGGTCAATCGTCGAGGTACCTGCAGTTGGACCATACGTGGTAATCGTGGAAGGCCCTGCAGTTACCGTAACGACAATAGTTGTCATGCAATCCTTAGTACATCCAGCAGGTGGTGGTATTGTCGACGTGCCCGGTGTAGGCCCGGTAGTTGTTATAGTTAAGATACTTCCACTAGAAGCAGCTGGTACAACAACAGTCGTATAGCAATTCGTTGTGCACCCAGATTCTGGAAAGATAGTGGATGTTCCCGCAGTTGGACCATATGTCGATATTGTTATAATGCCTCCAGTTGGAGCTACTGTTATAATTATGGTCGAAATGCAGTTTGTTGTACATCCGGCAGGTGGGTCAAGCGTCGAGGTGCCGGCTGTTGGGCCATACGTTGTAATCGTGGAAGGCCCTGCAATTACCGTAACAACAATGGTCGTCATGCAATCCGTAGTACATCCAGCAGGTGGCGGTATTGCTGACGTGCCCGGCGTAGGCCCAGTGGTTGTTATAGTTAAGATACTTCCACTGGAAGCATCTGGTACAACAACAGTCGTATAGCAGTTCGTTGTGCACCCAGATTCTGGAAAGATGGTGGATGTGCCTGCCGTTGGACCATTCGTCGATATCGTTATTATGCCTCCAGTAAGAGCTACTGTAATTATTATAGTCGACATACAGTTTGTTGTACATCCAGGAGGTGGGCCAATCGTCGAGGTACCTGCAGTTGGACCATATGTTGAAATCGTGGAAGGCCCTGCAGTTACCGTAACAACAATAGTCGTCGTGCAATCCGTAGTACATCCAGCAGGCGGCGGTATTGTTGACGTGCCCGGTGTAGGCCCAGTAGTTGTTATAGTTAATATACTTCCACTGGAAGCAGCTGGTACAACAACAGTCGTATAGCAATTCGTTGTACACCCAGATTCTGGAAAGATGGTGGATGTGCCAGCAGTTGGACCATACGTCGATATAGTGATTATGCCTCCAGTAGGAGCTACTGTTATAATTATGGTCGACATGCAGTTTGTTGTACATCCGGCAGGTGGGCCAATAGTTGAAGTACCTGCCGTTGGACCATATGTTGTAATTGTAACAGGCCCTGCAGTTACCATAACAACAATAGTGGTCATGCAATCCGTTGTACACCCAGCAGGCGGCGGTATTGTTGACGTGCCCGGTGTAGGCCCAGTAGATGTTACAGTTAATGCACTACCACTAAAAGCTGCTGGTACAACAACAGTCGTATAGCAGTTCGTTGTGCACCCAGATTCTGGAAAGATGGTGGATGTGCCTGCAGTTGGACCATACGTCGATATGGTGATTATGCCTCCAGTAGGAGCTACTGTTATGATTATAGTCGACATACAGTTTGTTGTACATCCGGCAGGTGGGCCAATTGTGGATGTGCCTGCTGTGGGACCATAGGTCGTTATTGCTGAAATCAATCCACCTGGAGCTTCTTTAGATGTTCCAAGAGCGGATGTATCACTTGATGATGTCTCTTTTGGGACTGTTGGTGTTTCAACAATGATGAAGCCAGGGTTTGTTCCGGTGGGTGGCACGGTTCTTGTTGTAACGATGGTACCACTCCATGGAGCTGTTGTTGTCACATAAATTGTAGGTGTTCTGATGATAATAGTACCCTTGGCTGTTCCGGTTGGCTGGATAGTGGTTGTGGTAAGAGATGTTCCGGTCCATGGTATTATCGAAGCCACATATCCTGAAGGGGTTTCAACAATAATTGTACCGGGAACAGTGCCACTCGGAAGAACTGTCCGCGTCGATATGACGGTACCAGTCCAACCCTCTGACGTAGTAATATATTCTGTAGGCGTCTTGACTAGGATGGTCCCCGGATTAGTTCCAACGGGCGCAACTGTTTCGGTGGTCAAAATGATACCAGCCCATGGCTGCGTCAACGATATATATGCAGGAGAAGTCTTGACAGTCCCTGGGGTCGGATCGCTAGACGGAACGGTCCCTGCTGATGTGTCTGATGAAGGTATGTATCCCGAGGGAGTCTGGACAAGGATAGTGCCGGGAACTGTACCGCTCGGTGCAATAGTCTGCGTAGTTGGAAAAGTTCCAGGGCATGGTTCGGACGCCGTCAGATATTCAATTGGTCCCAGTGTGGGCAAGGGTATGTAACCTGTTGTAGTCTGGATAAGAATGGTGCCGGGAAGCGTACCACTCGGCGCAATCGTCCGAGTGGTTACAGACATGCCCTCCCCGGGCTCGGATTTAGTTATATACCCAGTTCGTTCTGATGTGGATTCGAGTATGTATCCCGAGGGTGTCTGAACAAGGATAGTGCCGGGATCTGTGCCACTTGGTGTAAAAGTCAGCGTCGTAACAACTTTGCAATCGCACTGCTCGTGCTTTGTCAGATATCCCGTTGGTTCCGATGACGGTGTCGGTACGTATCCTGAGGGTGTCTGAACAATAATGGTACCAGCTGCTGTACCACTTGGTGCAAGAGTCAATGTCACGACCACTGTCTCCGTACCAGTACATTGCTCAGATTTTGTTACGTATCCTGTCGGTTCTGCCGAAGATACGGGTATGTATCCTGAGGGTGTCTGAACAACGATGGTACCAGGAGCTGTGCCACTCGGTTCAATGGTCAGGGTAATAACGACTGTCTCAGTGCCAGTGCATTGCTCGGATTTAGTCAGATAAACCTGTGGTTCTGATGTAGGTGCACTTTCAGATGGTATCTGTCCATCGTCTGTCGCTGGAGTACCATCACCTGAGCCCGCCAAAAGGTGGTCAGAGAACCAGCTCGTACTTCGATGACAATGCCGTCAGGCTCACCTTTGTCGGGCTTCGCTGTGCTTGACCCGTCCAAGGCCTCAGCACTCTTGCTGATATCTGGAGGCTGACTTATGGTCGTCGTGTATGTTCTGCGGTAGGCATCAGTGACCTGCTTTTCACCCACTCATCGTCCTCTTCGCCTGGATATTTACCTCGTTATGGTTTCTAGTACTGAGCTTCCGGAACAGACATGCTCCACTGGCTGGTACTCGACCACTACTAGTCCATTATCACCGGCGTCGCTGCTGACAGAAAAAGTAGCAAAATATAAACAGGACGCTATAAGATACTGTACTGGTGCAGACCTCATGTTGAAATATTAGGACGATCTGCGCATGCTTGCCTGCGCACAAAATTATTCACAGATAAGCTCGGATGGCTAATATTAAATAGGTGACATGCAAGCTTGTCCGCTCTATCGCGGAAAAGCTAGCTGGCAGTGGAAAGCTTGCAGAGCTGCGCCTACTACACTTCCATTCTAGACAGTATAACTTGTTCCTTCAGGTACTTTTCTTCTCTCTACCAACCTGGCATCCCTTACAGAGCTGGGAGGATATGACAGGTCACACCAAACTTAAATCGGGGCCTGGAGATTCATGCGCTGGGTAGCAATGCCATCTGGTACCCAGAAGTGGCATCCTGTTGCAGATGGCCATCTGACTTAAAACAAAGCTAAAGTTGGGTGCTGGTTCAGACGATGGCCAAGTCCATGGCCATCCGCGACAGTGGTGGATACTAGTGACGCTTTAGACTCCTATGAGGTAGGCGAATGCGGAGTAGAACTCTCTTTAGTCCCAGTGATTCGGCACTAGAACTATTACATATATAGCGGCCCTGCATAACGATACAAGTACTTCAGTACTTTCGTCTCCTCGATGTCATGATAGAGCTCAAAATCCTATCGTTTTGAGGATTAATCAATATTGATTGTATGGACTACAAGGGAAGTGAACGACGAAGTACCACGTTCCGTTGCAGTACCCATATTCATATCCTACGTTATACGCCACACATGCACATGAACTTGCGTGTATGGTGCAAAAGTCCCGAGCATTTTCTAAACGAATAGGGAGTAATTAATCCTGTACAAAGCGCTTTGCACGGTACGTGTATACTCTACAGCAAGTACTTACCACGTAGGCCCGTCGTCATGTGAAGCCCGTAATTTAGTCGTACTCGTATTCACCCACAACGGTTCCTAACCTCACAACAACTCGCTCTAGCCGCTTTTCACAAAGGCAAGAACATTCAGAGGCTTATCAGCAACCAAGCTAAGGATATTCCAGCAAATTTGGAAGCCACATTATGCTTTTGTGTGTACTTACAGAGTACACAGTAATAATTACCTGGACTCTGCAACGCACTCTACGCACGCCGCCTCATCACTAGCAGGCCGGAAAAAGCGAAGACAGAGATGGTGGCTGCACTAGTCTCGGCACGGATTTCGTTACTCTCCCAGCTGTCAGGTATAACCGTTCATTGTGCGCCCGTTGATCTTGCTTGCTCATACAAAAACTGCTCGGCTTCCACCCTTCTTTCTCTCGACTATGCGCCGGAGCTAATGGGGGTTGATAATTCGATGGCTACGCAACGATAGCGTAGTCACTTTGACTCTCTGTCATTTCAAACATGCCCTGCAGTATGACACTGTACGATCATTAACACTGCAGAAAGACAGACGAGTGCCGAGGCCGCTGTATTGCTGCTGGGCTAACTTTATAAGTAACTGGAACGCATGCACGGTGTACTTGGTGGCAAAATCGTACGTAAGTGGCTGCAACGCGACGTATGCGAACGATCAATGTTCTTTCCATGCTCAAATGTCACCTGACTGGCACTGGTATTCTCTCTTGACAACCAGTGATACGATGGGGTAATTCGGAGGGTGGCTGCGTCTGGGGCGTCAAAGTTTGCCGATTCGTTTTGGTAGTAGCTGCGATGGAAAATTGGGTTCGACGTGGCTGGAACGGGCGCGGCGCCAAGTTGAGTAAGATGCTCAATGATCCTGGGTTATCAACAATTCAATGGTCATGGTGATGGCGAGTGCCGCGAACTACGCTACGTTTGAGATGCAAACGAACTACCAGTTTGCCGCTTCAAAGCGACGACGGGAGCTCGACAATGATTTTTTCGAAGCGTCTAAACGAGTAGACCGGAGGATATGTGGTCGACTTCGTTTATCATTGTTGTGCCAAAAGCAAGGTGATAAACGGTCGGCATTGGCAATAGTTCGCCTTTCGAGCGTCTCGAAAGGTGATCTTTCGGCCTTGAGAGACGGCGACTCCATAGCGATTGATCTGGCAGCGACAAGGGGCCGCCCTCATTAGGCAATCAAGTATTCCGAATGGAGCAGTAGTTGGCGACACCAGCGCCACAGCATCTTCAAATTCGGCACAATTACTAATGGTAGCACATGTGCAAGGTTGAGCCGGAAGGAATGCAGCATAGGCGGGGAAGCAGACGGTGTAGAGCAGGAGCACCAAGCCTACCACGGGCAAAATTACGTTTACGGGCTAAAACGACTGTCCGCTATAATAGCGTAAATACTTAATAAGTATGGGAACTCGAGGCGTTAATATACCAAGTCGAGATAAGAATCGATTCATCGTCTAAAGTGCACGACAAAATGTGGCACTAGATCAATGTCTATTGCTGTGCCAAGCTGTACCTTTTTGCATTGGCCCACTGTGCCAAGCAGCTTATTGTTTATAGGCGTACTGCGCGCTTTCTGGCGAAAGGGCAGTCGATATGCACATCCGAGCCTGCACAACAAAGGCCTAATCAACTGCAACTCGTTTGTCGAGTTTGTTGGCACAATCGAGATCACCGTTCCAAAGGTTGAATGCGCGCACTTTATAAGAATTGTTTTAGGTCAAGTCTTTCAGAACCATGCTTGGGATAGTTGGAAATATAAAGAAAGGTATTTGATGCTTCTTATCGCTACGACGTCCATCGGTTGCCTGCACGAACGCCCAAATGGCCGTAGCAATGGTTCCCTAGCATAACACAATTTACGACACATTCAAGTTCCCGTATCCATTTTGTGCTAGCATATCGATATTGAATGCCAGGTTTGTTCTACAAGGTCAAGGTCTACGGTATATACGGTAACGGGCGTTAAGTTGAGTATGGATGGCAGGAGGACTCGACAACGTAGCAAGGTCATGTCCCCTTCAAACACTTCGCCGTCTCTCTAACAAAATATCCTCTCTATATCGGTGGAGGTTGAGAAATCTTGTAACAGGTTGCACCTAATACATGTACTGGTAATACCTGCTGTCTAAGGGGAGTGTAAGCCAAGGTAGGGCAGCCGTGCGTACGCAGAGTCGGCCAAATAATATGTACCTTTACACGTACATCGCTTTAAGTGCTGTTCATTGAGCGGTATCGTAATGCATCAGCTAAAACCATCTTAGCAAGTGTACGGCGACGGTTGCTTGATCGGCTCTAATAAAAATGTAACAAATCGGTCCACTCAGTATTAATATACTTCAAGAAAGTAGCTACGCGATTCCTGAGCGTATTCTAGACGTCTACCCTGACTACAATATTGGAACAGGTATTAGAGACATTCCTTGGAAGTTATCCTTTGGCACGTAATACCCTTGCCTATCTTCCATTTCCATATCGAATAGACGACACAATGCTATCACCATGCTGACCTCGTTACAATTCTCTTCATTGTGTTGTCCTATCAACGAATGCGATGCGGCAGTAATTCGTCGACTCAACCTCCATGACATTTGGCTTGTCGATAGTCGGTAGAGGGAGGTTGGGATCGCATTTTAGCCATATAGTCAACGCATGCTCATAAAGTATTTACTGATTTTTTCTCGGCTCAATTAGCCACCATACATACGGGATCTTGCTTAACTCTTACTCCTTAAAACACCAGGCTGCCTAGCTTTCTTCGAAGGTTCTTTGCTTTAAACATCTCACGACATTCAGGTCGGCTAACACACACATTACTGACGAACCAACTTTCGATAGGTGAGTCAGAAATCGGTATATTGACCTTCATCGTGTTGTTGTTTCTAACCAATACTAGCAGGTGTCTGCTGTGCCCGCTCAATATGTTACAAATACGTTGGCGCATTAACATCCGACCGATCGAAGGAATTGATCCCCATTGTAACGATACTACTACAAGAAGGATGAAAGATACATGATGAATCGACAGTTTCGCCACCCCTCTGCATATAATTACTGCAACGCTAGTTTCAAATGCAGGGCCATTCAAAGGAAATCATTGTTTACAAGCAGGACAGCTTCACCATTCAATACAGTACAACGCAAGAAATAAAGCCAGCATGTACCGCTAAGAAGCTAGGGGCCATATTCAACTTCTCGGAATTTGTTACAAAGGTGGATTTGACCCAACTTACACGATCGTACCAATAAAATAAGGTTGGATAATCTACCTTCCAGTACGGAGTACAGAGTAACTAGTTAGATATATACTAGAGAGTATTTGTGTGTATACATTGATGCTAGTGTGGGTACGTTGATCAAATAAAGGTCAATGCAGGGGAAAAAATGACTCAGATAAGATTGCGTGATCGCAACCTTGAAACCGACTGGGATACAAGTAGGATGAAGGAGCGCAACCTCCTTTTTCCTCCTTCCGTACTAAATTCAATGATTGAAACTGATCTCTTGTTACCAGTTTCCCCCATAACCGAACCAATACTAATCAGTGCTGTGTGAAAAGAACAGTGCAGATTAGCAAGGCTAGAAGAGGATCACGATACTATTAGCCGTTTCTAACCAGAGATTCCACTGGTAGTATTGCGACTAAGGCACCTGTTCATACAGACGTTCCGGTACCTAGATTTTGATTGCTTAAGATACGCCTATCTTTATCTCCAGCTCTCTGAACCATTTGATACCGTTCCCTTGTACCTAGAGACCCGGTTTCCCCCAATCTCTAGAAGTGTAATATAATGCATTCCGAAAACTGTCCTGACCATTCCAGTAAGGACACAGCAACCATTCCGACGACCGTTACAATATAACCAGTCAGAAATAAAACAACAAAACGCTAAGCAAAATCGATATAAACAATAGCAGATATAATTCAATACTAGGAATCAGCATCCGGCGACTAAGTTAAGATAATGGCCTATGTTATTGAAGGTGCAGAGTGCGATGAGATAACCGAAAACCGCTAAAGGCGGAACACATAGATATAAGAATGATTCCTGAAAAAAAAATGCATCTAACGACTTCCTGAATACTTATATTATTCGAATAATATCGAGTTACGTTAGGATAGTAATATGTCTGACGAGGCGGTATGTGTATAATTCCAATACTTCCAGGTATGGGATGAAGAGATGTTCAACTGCACCTACCCAAAGGTTAAAAAGATACTTCAGGATACCCTACGTTACTATAGGGTATATACAGGATCATTGCACGGTCGTATAACACTCTAGCTAATGCAGGTACCTAACAGTACGGAATTGCTGGAATGGGATATAAAGGAAAGGGAGAAATGCCTCCATGACTGCTTACTTTTTTCCAGAACTTGATACCAAAGAAACAGGGAAAACAGTAACGCAGAACAACAAGAATCCCAATTCTAACGATACTATTAATAATCAACCTACCGATACTATCGATAACCAACCTTCCAATACTAGCGACAGCCGACCTACCAATACTATCGACAACTGAGCTACTGTTAATACTATAGCTACCGACAATATTAACAAGGATCCAACAACTAGAGTACAACAGACCCCGACCCCCCCCCCCTTACAACAAGAGAATCAACTGTACGACCAACCGATTATATGTAATACGATATATCGTACCGATTCTGATTAGAGCCAGCTACTACAAAAAGCATTTTCCCTGATAAAAACCCCAATTCGACCCCAGCATACAACCCCAACTCAATAACCATCAATCCGACCGATTAAGTGTTACACATACAGAGGGGGTAATGAGCAGATTGACAACCAAAATTATATGAATTTCATGAAGAAATGGCTGTTAGTCGACCAATATACCAGAGAGTTATACGATATGTTTGATGATATATTATTTCCAACACGTTTGCCAAAAAGTAGGGATATAACAAAGCAAGTATTATGCCGTATTCAACGAGATACTAGGTGGAGAAGCGCGAATTTGGGCATTACAAACAATGCAATAAGATTGGACTTTTGGGCAAATGCATAATGCATTGAAACAAGAATTCGATTCAGAGGTCAAATTAACGCAGAACTTCAACAAGTGGTTAACAATAATATTTACATCAGTAAAGAATGAAAAGGAAACAACGAGCAGGGACTTGCAGTAAATCTTACGGATCTTACTACATTGGATATAACTGTGTAGACGGTTATTAGGTTAAGACAATGCACCAGACAGTATGCAAATTGCTATATAACTTGTACATGCAAATATGCACTGGAATTAGACAAGGCATTCTTACGGATACCAATGGCGTTCAGACAATTATACGCCGATCTACAGACATCAATATAGGCATACAAGAAAAGAAACAATGAAATAAGAACAGGTACCTACTTTGTCGACCGACGGTGTAACGATAACCGCAACCGACAACAACAACAGCAGTTGCAATGCATACAATAAGGCACACAACAAGAGCAGTAGAAACGCAGTTGTTATATATACCACAAGACCGGCTGGTGGATGCGCAGCTGCCCTATTAAGGAATAATAACGGGCTAAGATACCCTGGAAGAAGGAATGCTAATTTTACGGTAACAGCAATAAGCAGTCATTTTGGCATAGCTTATAGTCTTTAAAGGCGCAGTCGAATATATTTACGAATACGATACTTGCAACGAATTCCCTAATGCTTTGCTAGTACAATGTTCCTTACAACTCAAGCTGCTTACTATGGTATAATAGAGTGTGTATACGTTGACTAGAGGAAGGTCAACGCTAGTGTGGGTACGTTGACTAAGGAAAGGTCAATGCTGGGACAAAAATGACTTAAATAGGATTGCGAAATCGCAACCTTGTAACCAACTGGGGCATAAGGAGGATGCAAGAACGCAACCTCCATCTTACCCCTTTCGTATCAAATTGAATTATTGAAAGTAATTTCTTGTTACCAGTTGCCCCCAGAACCGAACCAAAAAACAGGCAAATACTACCACTAAAGACAATAGATAAGATAGTACAGGCATAATAATTTCATTTCGATAGTTATTCAGTCTACCAATTTTGAGGTATTCATCCAGATACAGGAGCAGCAGTACACTCAACGGGTGGCTACAACTAATTCCAGGACCTATAACGCGAAATCTCATTATAGCTCGATCAATTGCGCGCAGGGGAAGTCAGTATCCGATTTGGATGTAGAATCTATTGAATCAATTGGTTCCATTAATATCAAGATACTAATCGGGCCAGTTACCTTCCACATTATAAGACAAAAACGCCATTTTTATTTTACCCAAATGACCTAGACAGATTGCGTGCTTATCTTAACTCACAGAAAAACAAAATTGCCAAACAAACCCCAGCAGGTACAATAACAATATTAGTTACTACTGCTAAATCAAGGGGAATAAACTTACTAGGTTTAAATTTACGTTAAAAGACGACTCCGATTTTAACTATGATGTTTTTTGTCAATATTGTCGACCTGCAAGGCAACAAGACCCTATATGCTCTAGATAAGGTAACATCATTCCAAGCAGTACGGCTTATCCTCGACAAAACTGTACAATTCGCTTGGAAAAAGTTACAAGAATGCAGGATTGATATGTACTTATGACCACTAGATATCCGAATAACTAATGCGGGTACGGAGTACTAATTTTACAGCATCCGAGTTCCGAGCAGAAGTGCGATTAATGGGAATTACATGCTACTAAGTACTGATAGAAGCACACTACTTGGTAGGTAAAGTCGAACAGTACTACCGACCATTACGTTGGGCATACCGGATTATCAACAAGGAAATAAGAGGACATGCATCTAAGGAGGCAATGCTACAGATAGCCGTTAAGGATATAAATAATACTGCTAGACCAAATAATATAGTACCAACACTCCTTGTATTAAGTGTGTTGGTTCGGTTCTGGGGGAAACTGGTAACAAGAGATCTCTTTTTTTAATGGAGTCAATTTGGTACGAAAGGAGGGAAAAGAGGCTGCCCCTGAGCGGCCACTTTTATCCTCTCCTTAATCGTGCCCCACACGATTACGTGATCCTAGTCTACTATTGGCCACTATATACATATAACACACAAAGTGCGTTACTACGGCTGCATATGGATTCCCTACCGTCAGCAATAATCATGCAACGCGTACGCGCAATCAAAGCGGCTATAGCGAAATTACGAGCTATTTTTGCACCGCGAAAAGTTAACGATGCAATACAAGCCCGTAATGGTCCCGATATAACAGCAATACTACCATTATCGCTACCTACTGGTAGCAACGTTCCGGTATACCGTACAACTAGGGGAAACGAGAGGGCAGGTTGGACCGGGCCGTACATGATATTAGATATCGACAGCACTAATATTCGTATTGATATGGGTGCGGAAGTATCGACCTTCTGTAACAGTTACGTCAAACCGTACTATCAGGACTATAATACATCAGAGGCAGCACCAGTACTACCTATTCTACAACCATTGAGACGACGTAGTCGCCCCCGCTGCAACCCAGATACAACAGTTGCAGCAGCAAGCCGCAACGCAACCGTAACTCAGATACAACAGTTTCAACAATAAGCCGCAACCGCAACCTAGATACAACAGATGCAACAACATGCCTCAACCGCAACCCAGATACAACAGTTGCAACATCAAGCCGCAACCCACTACGCACATCTCATAAAAGTAATAACTATAACAACGGATTTACCCAGCTTTTTGCTGCTACCTATATATCGGATACGCATAGTGCATATATAACGCAAATAGAACGGGGTAACCGGGAGTTATCCCTGCAACTAATAAGATTGGTCAAACTCGAAGGAAGATTTGTATATTGCCGCAAAAAGGGCATTTATCGATACAGCAAAAAAGGTACGAAAATGTTGGAGCGAAGGAGTATTAGAATATCTACAGGTATGTGATGGAAGGGGTGGTCTTCGTACTGTATAACGCGGTTGAATTCGAACTTGTGCAAAAGTGCCTAGTCCGCTGGTGAGCACCACCTATCGGTGGTTGGGAGTGGCATGAGTAGTGTATCCACCACACTACTTTTAGTGTACTACCACAGAATGACTAGTATGAATTCTCAATATTCTACGTAACAGCCAATCTTCTGACACATCATTTCCCAGCGGGTAGCACGATAGTTCATTAGAGCTCTGTTCTCAAGTATTACTTTGCGAAGTACTTCTTATGTATATCCAAAAGGTGCAGTATTAATCGACAGATATTGTAGCAAGTTTGAATCGGTAGGCCTGAAACTATGGGCTCTACTTACTGCTCATGTGCCAGTAGTGTCAGAACCCCTTACTTATAACTTTTTAACCTTGTGGCTGCGGCTACGAATCTAATGGCTAAATAAGGCAAAGTGCCCCATTATCCGGAAGCCTGCACAGGGTCGAGCGGGCGAGTGTCAACTTGACCCGATCGTTGGGATTCGGGAGGGCACCAACTCGACCCTGGCTTCACAGTAGCAATTCGAAATGGACAAACATTGTAGCCCCATTACTAAGTAAGTCTCCTGGGGCCCACTATACTAAATAGAGTTAATATACGGATCCGGTGGATTAGAAGATAGGCCTTGTGGAGCTCTTAGGATGCCGTCGGTTCGTTTTAGCAGAGGTCCAAATTGCCGGCTTATGTACCAATAAGCACATATACAAGTACAAGCACTGCACTTAGGTAGGCGACACAGGACACTAGCACGAATAGTAACTAACAGTCCAGAGTTTAATATTTGTAGTTGGTCGGTTAGACTTGGCAAATGTTATGCTAGGTATATGCTTGTATGTAAAGAGTTCAGCGTACATACCGGGTATTTGTTTGCACGTACTGTTAACATAGCGAATATACATCTACATACTATATGAAAGTACCTGTATATCTATCAAGCATTATTACTTGCAAGAGAAAACGGAACATAGAGTGAGCAGTATATGAAGATGAATTAATGTGGCTAGTAATGGTCCGTATCGGACCCAGGGATAGCTCTCCGCTGTATCTCACGTTGGGCTAATTTAGTCCTCTGCATAGTGTTAAGTTTAGACTAATTTAAAACTATACACACAATACCGATAATAAGGCTGCCACTATGTTAGAGTTAGAGCTCTGTAGATTTCTTAACAACTATTTCCGACCACTAGATACTGGCAGTACTAGTGACTCCATAACACCACACCCTATTAAAATGATGAGGTAAGTGGTCTGATTATGAACCGAATTGCTCGATTTCTAGCAAGGTGTTCGGTGTAGTAATGCGAACAAAAGGCCCGCAGGTATGTCCTGTAAGAAGATTAGTAATATTATAGTGCAGTTAGTGTAAACAGCACTACTACTTTTGGGACTGTCGAACGGACTGGAGATAAAAGAGGTAGAATTTTAGATTGAAACTTAGTTGATTGTCTCTGCCCTGTTCCCCTAATTTCAGGTCGGGGCTAGGTAGGCTATATGCACTAATTCTAATTACACCTGTAGAGACCGTTTCCTCATTCCTCTTCAGCTTGGGCATCGGCTGCTCATCCTGGAAACAACCTGTAACTGTTGGTTGTTATACTGGTGTATCTGAACGATGTTGGTGATCCTAATGTTGAATCATTGATCTAGCCTTGCAGCAGTCTTTTCTGTTGTCGGCTAGTGGTTGCGGATTGCGTTAGCCTCTACTAATAGCTGGTAGGTTCATCGGGGTGGCTGGCAGTGTATCCACCACACTACTGTTAGTGTACCACCACAGTATAACTAGTATGAATTCATACTCATCATACTGTACAACAGCCAGTCTTTTGACAAGTTCCCACTGACTGTAGCGCCTATTTTTATGGTCTAGATTTGTTCAATATTGGCCCTATACTTGTGGCTCTAACATGGCGGCAACCTTATTATCGGCATTGAGTATATAATTCTAGATTAGTCTATCCAATAGGAGGCAGCCGGTTAGATATGGATCAAACGATATATTTGTGGCTCTAACATGGCTGCAACCTGACTATTGGCATTGTGCATATAGTTCTAGATTAGTCTATCAAATAGGAGGTGGTCGGTAAGATGTGGATCAGACGATATATAGGTCTTGTCCTAGGGATTATAGGAGGGTGATATGTTCTCCCGGATAAGCTCTGTCATCGTATGTATTAGTCGGCGGGTTAGGGGGGTGAAAGAAACTATTGGTATTATACTATCCCCTATTTAGATAATGAGGGTTTCGTAGTCCGAATATTAGCTGAATTGCTCGCCTACAAGCAAGGTTTGCAGGGGGGTGATAGAAACAATTGCTATTATAACTACACCCCAATTAAACGATGAGGAAACATGCTATTATAAATTCATGCTAGTTAAGCTTTGATGAACATTAGGCAGGGGTTAATTAGCATGCCTCTACAACTAGACCGTTTTTGTAGTAATGGACATGCATTATATTGTACAATACTAACTAAATCCGATTGCAAATTTTAGGTAATTGATCCACGAGGGTAATAACTTGTCATATTTGGCTTTGCAAGAACTCGTGCTATATACAATGCAGATAAATTACGCAAGCAAGTAGATACAATGAGGTTGTATTATAGTATATATAGGGGATATGATTCCCACACCTTTACTCAAGACAAGGATTTCTACCAGTCTTATCGATTTCCCACATACGTGACTATCTTGTTGTATGATAGAGGATACTATTGACGATATTTGGGGGCAGCCATTCGGTTATGGCTTTAATCTTGGCTGAGTCGGCCTCGATCCCTCGTCCTGCGTGAATAATGAACCCTAGATATTTAACAATTGTTTTCCAAACTCGCACTTTTCCAGATCGAGGTGAAGTCCATGTTCTGCGAGTCGTTCCAGCACTTGTCTGACTTTTACCGTATGGTCCGTTAGGGTTCCGCTGGTATATATATCAGGATGTCGTCAATGTAGACGGAGCAGAAGACATCTAGGCAGTCCCTCAGTACGCCATTGATATGGCGCTGGAAGGTAGCTGGCGCGCCACCAAGTCCGAAGGGCGTAACTATCCATTCGAATAGTCCGTATCGGGTACGGAATGCGGTTTTCCATTCTTCCCCTGCTGCTATCCGCACTTTATGGAACGCTTGCACCACGTCCAACTTTGTAAACCAGCGGGCCCGCTGCGAGGTTGCGGAGCGCATCGTTGATAAGGGGTAGCGGGTATCGGTCGGCTCTTGTAATAGCGTTCAGGCCGCGGTAGTCGCAACAAAACCGTAGCCCCCCTCCAGGCTTTCGGACGAACAGTACCGGGGCCGCCGCTTCTGAGCTGCTAGCTCTGATAAACCCCTTAATATCCAGCAGGTCATTAAGAGCTTTTCGTAGCACTGGGATCTCTGCTCTGGACATCCCGTCTAGCACCCCATTGGGTAATGGCAGCTCTTGACCGTCCGCCCCAGTCTTAATCGGCATCTTATAGTCGACTCCCGGTTCTTGCCGGTCTAGCTTGTCGGCTTCTTGTTTATTAAAGGGTGGTAGTGGGTCGTGGAACTGCGGCGGGATTATTTTTCGGAGGTCTTCTATCGACTTCGCCTTTTTTCTCTATATCTTGCATGCTAACCGCAAAGAATGATGCTTGGGCCGCATTATAGGCCTGCGTTCTGCGAATCTTCCTGATATATCCGACAAAGACAGAGGCTGAAATTTGTTCGGCCTGTCTCAGTTCCATTGTAAGCTGGCTGGGGGTTTCCTCGTTCCTACGGTAGCTCACCCAGGTTTGCGTTCGGTCGTGCCGCAGCCTTTCTTCGTGCGGCATAGAGTATGAAGTTGTCTGCTGCATCCGCGGCTTACCTTGAATAAGAGGGAACTCTAATTCTGAGACAATGTAGGCGCAGACTAGTTGTTGGTGTCCGTCGAGTCCCAAATCGAACCATGCAAGCCCTCGAATAGATGCGCACTCCATTGATCCTGGTGCCTCTCGCACCTTTCGGGCCGGTATCCTTTCGATAGGTATTTACAGTTACTCTGCTACTTCTTCGTCTATAGCTGCGTACTACTGGCACTCTTCGTCTATTAGGGCGGATAAGCCTCACTCTTGTTGATTGAGACTACCACTACGATGGGTCCGTCTCTGTCCACTTCCGTAGCTCTTCTTGCTGTGCCTGTATAGATATGTGCCCTAGCGCACGACCTTGTTCTAGGACAGCGTATTTCCCGAGCTCTCTGTGTCGGTCTAAGCGTCTTCTCCATCTTCGAGATCTGGTTCCACTTTCTTCCTCCGCATGCTGATGAACGACTGCGACGTGGGCCGGCGTGCGGGGGCGTACGGACACTTTGCGATCCTGTGTTCGCTCCGTCCGCAGCGCGGGCAGCGATGATTCTCCCTTCGGCTGGCTAGTTCTTCGGAGGTAACCCACCTTGCTCGCTGAGTCCCTGCAGGACCGGCTGCAGCAGTTCCTTTTGAGGGAGTGCGCACCGTCTTTCTCTTTTCTGCTAGGCGGGTCGATGTCATAAGCGTATCGCCGTCAGCATCCATCGTAGGGATAGTTGTTCTTTCCTGTTGCGGGCTATCTCTTTTCGGGTAGCCCTTGAAGTTCCCTCCATGATGCGTGTAACGGCGGTCATTGTAGCGCGAGCCTCTTTTTTCTTGAGCTCGCGGAAACGTGCGGTCCTCTCAAAATTCCACGCAAGGGTTTGCAGGCGTTTTATGTAATCGCTGTATGTCTGCGGCATTTCCACCGCGATTAGCTGCTCCCGCAGCGAAGCCGACAGCGAGTTCCTCAGCCATGCTAACCGGCAGTCATCGCCCCAAGTGTCCCCTCCCGCTTTCGTAAGAGTATCTTCGAAATCGGGTAGAAAGGCGCCCAGAGTTTGCCCCTCTTTCTGTATGAGGGTCGCTAGTCGGTCTTGGGCCTGTTCCTTATCTTGAACGCTTCCGAAGGTTTGGGTCAGGTATGCCAAGAAGTCTCTAGGGTTCCTCGCACCTCCAGGGCCGCCGCACCGCCAGAATCCTTCTACGCGCCACATCATGGGTTCGGGTAATGTATGGAGGATGAGGGGGTAATGTATGGAGGATGAGGTACCAAACTGCTTTCTCGTCTTCCTTGTCGACCTCATACTTGTCTACCAACCTGCTGTGGTAGAAGGGGAAGGTGTCCGGGGTCCCGTCCCATTTTGGCCAGTCTAAAGGATCGCACTGCCTCTGTCTTACCATCTCCTCTCTCTTCGGGGGCAGGATGTCCTGGGTTATGGTTGGCGTCCCCGTTGTTGGGGGTGCGGGTGTTCCCAGAGTCGGATGTACCACTTGCGATATTGCGGACCAAGCGCCCCGGTATTTCTCGTCATGCATAATTGTCCGGTAGGAACTGTACTTCTGCCGTTTGCACCGCTGCGTCTTCCTCGGGCGCTTTAGTAAGCGCCTGGTCTCTATCGGCGGAGCTGCGATGTAGTCCCCCGTAGAATCCGTCTTCCATTGTCATTCGTTCCGTTCTTTTCTTTTCCAATAGATGATAGTACGTATTGTTACGGGGCCGGCGCTGTAGGGTAGGAGCCGGTCGTATGGTTGCATTCAACGTACTATGCCTTTTCCTCCTCCCTCCTTGCTATGGTGTCGTCCGCGACAATATATACTTACGACAATATATACGCTCTCGCACATAAGTGCGTTGCGCACTTGAAACTGCGGGCGGAAACCCTCATTCGCTGTGGGGCGTGCTGTCTCGCAGGGCCCGGGGCTGCCCGAGCAACCAACAAGAGGAGTAGCCCCTTACAATGCAAGTACTTACTTACGGAGTCTCAGGTCTTTACTGCACGAAATTCCGTACAAGTAACTTCTCCGCACACGTCAAGTATTTGTACTTGCAAGAGTCAGCCTTGTGTGTGTTACCAAGTACAAGTACACTTACAAGTACGGAGTTCAGACTAAATAATACTTGTAGAACGTCCTCCTTATACTTGCATTCAACTACATTCTATCTACTACGGCACATGTATACTTACTGTACGGAGTAGGAGTACTTACTGAGTTCGTACTCGATACTCGATTCAGTATATTGCTTACTTACATTGGTGTCCAGGTACCTATTCTTACCTGTACTTATGTGCTGTTATACATGTACTCCGTAGTGCATTATTCCGAGTCAAACTAAGATTTAGTAACTGAGTCTAGTGGGACAACGGGTGGGGGCGAAATGCCAAATTGGCTCGCATAATCATTAGCAGCACTCCATGCTTGTCATTATGAAACCCAGTTATGACATCTGCGCATATTTATCCGAAGAAAAAATTTGATATAACTGTGGGGAAAGGCGTTGGAAATACCATAATTGTTCGCAAAATATCCCGGCTTTCCACAGACGACGAACTCTAACATCACAGCCCAGGGATGGAGCCAACGGCAAATTCGCCGCGATATTTCGCAGCATTTCTCGTTGTCTTCTTATTGCTTAATATTGTTGTCATTCTTGCTTGTTTCTTCATAGGTTTCACCTTTGTTCTATCATCAATTCCCAAGTTATACATGGTGGCAGCTGCGATTGCCGTGATGCCCCTTGCAGGCATTGCATTCCTTGTGTGGCAACGCAAGACAGTCTTGAGAAAAACAATCGGCGAAATCTCCCAACAAAACAAACACAGTAACTGCGCAGAGGAACAACTGGTCCCAGACGGAGAGATGCCCGTAGGCCCGTTACAATGACTTCCTGATGGCAGGAATGTTACGATGGCAGGAATGTTACAGTGGCAGGGGTTCTATTCAATAGACAATAACACTCACGTTGGGTAAGCTGCAGAAACTGTACACCACGCTATTATGTATGCCCACTCAGTACGCAGTTGCATGTTGCGGCGCGTAGACGACAGGGTACACCATGCGGCAGTATTGAGCCCTGAGGAATGAAGAGTGTGACCAGAGCACTAAATGTGTCTTACGACTGTAGCAACAGTGATGGTGGAAGGAACCGCTACTCAGAACCTTCCTAGCTATCTATATACACGTATCGAACGAGGATCAAGGGGCATCTGAATATGTGCAAATGCCATCTGGGACGTGCGTAGTGTATGGGCCATCTGGAATGTGCGTAGTGTACGGGCTATCTGGAACGTGCGTAGAACGTGCAAAGAACGTGCGTTGTAACAAACCCGAATGGCGCTTCTGGGACTATTACAGTATACACCTTTGCCGATTCGGTTATTCCATGTATACTGTACATTATCAATGCAGTCACTAAACATGTCCATGCTGCGGTACAATATTAGTCTACTTAAGGTCGCTAGAAAAATAAACAAGCTTGTGATGCACCGGGTTGGGAGTGACAGGCCTACCAATTGCAGTGGTTTCAATCAAGTCAGGTACTTCAACGGTACAACGTTTTCATGGCCCACGCAGCGTCTGCCAAGTGTAGTTGCCCAATTCTGTACAGCTATCAGGCTGTACTGTCCCTCTCAATCACGCATCACCATCTGCCACCTAGGGTGCTGCCAAGATCAAACGGAACTATCCGCATTTATGTAGTATTAGCCCTTCACCCCCTTATCTCAGCTAGCCCACGCTTTAGAATTCCCACATTTTATGATGTGTGACATTTCCAATGGGTACAGCAACGGAAGCATGAGCGCAGATAAATGTGCCTCTGGAATAGGCTTCCCCTTTCATCCATTTATCCTTATTATCAAAGGTCCTCGTACACCCAAGCTGAATGCCCCCCTTTACATTCAAGTAGTACTCACTAGTAGTACGAGGAATTAGGATATGGGCAATTTCGAGCTTGCCAGTCCAACTATTGAATCGAAACACAACTTCGTCGCCGTCGTTTTGTGGGATATCACAACTGTAGATGGTCCTTGAGTCGATAAAGTCAAGTATGTCGCTTGGATGGGAGGAGCCGGATGTTTGCCCCCACGTGGCCGAGCACTGGGCTTTATACGGGACGGCCGGAAGGAAAAGGGTAAAGTTGATACTACCCCACGAAATATGATCATCTTGCGATCGAAGGGTGTTTGATGCATTAAAGTTGAAATTGGTGATGTTCCAAAAATGTGCCCAGTTTGGAGGTGAGAAGAAGTTGCTCTTCCTTGGAAAGACAGCCTTGGTAGGAGAGCCGATAGCCAAGCCGACAAGGAGAAAGGTTGTAAGCATTTGGAAGATCATACCGACGGTTGGACGCACGAGTATCATTGTTCGATTTGTCTACGAGAGGGTATCCAGCTCCGACGCATGAATTGGTAAGCTTTGATGATGACTGTGTTGCGGTTCGTGGTAGGAAAAAGGCAGCAGACTAAGACAACGCGCGATGAAGGGGACAGGAAATCATTGAGCAGTATGAATCGGGTTGTAGGGGTATTTATAGAAGTGTACATGTATACTCCGGATATGTATTACAGATAATTACCGAGTCCGTAGTTGTAGTACGTGTGGATTCACAACCACCGGCACCAATTTCTACCTGCCTGTTGAAGTTGATCCATTATAAGTACTTACAGTAAGTACAAGCACGAATCCGGGTACTTGGTAAGGGTGGTAAGTTCATATCCTCGTACGTAATATGTAGGTAAAAAACGTATGTATCGTCTACTACTAATCGAACCCGGCACATAGTTGTACGGAGTATAGAGGCTGCAGTCACCATCTATATATACCTACATGTTATATGCCATGGTAGTACTGCTACTGTAATACCGCTGATGGATGGGGAGACATTATTTTAACCGTATATTATTCTTTCGTCGGTACTTCCTAGATAGGCAATGGTTCGCATCTGGGAAATTCTTCCATATTTGCCGTTCTGTGTGTGAACGTGGAGATTTGCTAGCGTTAGGGATCCAAGTACTTCGAGCAGCTGATGAAATTGTGTACCAAGTTTGCTACTACAACTACACGTACAAGTAATTCAGTAAGTGCACACCTACAGTACAGTACATGTACGTGCAAGTGGTTGTACTTAGGTGTACTTAAGTAAGTAAGTAATAAATCCGTCCATGAGCACGCACTAGATTTGGACACGTGGGGGGAGGATGGGTCAGCCCGAATTTTTCAGCTCCGTCCCTTGTCGTGTCCCATCAAAGTCTGATGCAGCCACGTCTCTCGATCCATAAGGTCGGCGAATCATTTATGTCATCGGTCAGATGGAATAGCAACTATAGGCAAGGCAGATGTGCTATGGTAGTGAGCCAAATAAGAGCTATGGTGCTATACTGTACTTACACATAGGTTAAACGGAAGAGTCCCCCAACTACTAGTAAATAGTATCGTTCGATACTACACCGAGGCCAGGGCATTGGCCAGGGTTACCTACGCCCAGACGGGCATGGAATTAGCAAACGGAACTCGTAGTCATACCAAAGTACTACGCTACACGTTCACTTTAGCAAGTGAAGTGTGATTTTGCCAGCGTCCGACCTTTCGGGAGTTATTGCTATACTGGCTTTGTGAAGGCAAGTTACTATTATAAATTATAAATTTTTCCATTATAGCCTATGTCATATCATATTCGTATGTTGCGATTTGATCCAATAATAATAGCAGTAAAGTGTTAGATGGAAGTACTCCGTAACGCAAGGCAACCTTGATAGGGTTAAGTACAGCCATGTTACAGCCACCAATATAGGTTCAACCGATCAGGAGAGGATTTGATCCACCCTATACGGTCATACCTATAGAGTAAGGTTGGATAGCCTACCTTCCAGCAACTAGTTAGAAGTATATATAGGGGATACGATTCCCACCCACTTTAACAAGACAAGGATTTATACCAGTCTTATCTACAGTATGCTCCAGAAAGTGACTATCTGGTTGATAGAAAGTATTATAAATTGCCGCAAGCACTTGCTTCACCTCGAGTACATGTACAACTACACACCAACAATACATGTACATGTATGGCGTAGTTTCCTCCGTTAATAGGGAGTAGTTGTACTTGCAAATTATTACTGTATGCATGTGAGTAACTGTAGACGCCGTTGTGATCGACCCTACTTTGACCATCAGGTGTCCAAAGGTGATGCCTATTGTTCACCGAGTCTTTCGTCACAATGGGGTCAATGATGGCAAACCCCCGATGTTGCCGACCATAGGTTGGATGAAGTCGCCGCTTCTCCCTCTCTAGCTTCAAAAAGGACCAAAGGCTCACGTAGCCCAGCGCCCAGACGTGTTTGACTGCTTGGGGCGGCAATGGGCCAAGATCCCAGGTGCGCGAAACACCAGGTCGTTTTCGCCAGTACAGAGCAGTATTGCCATATAGTAGCAAGTATACATTTCTACATCATATCTAGATTTTCAGCGTTACTCTAGCCTTCCCTGCCATCCTGTTCGAAACCCCAGACCGACCTTGTTTTCCGGTGAAATCAAAGTCTGCAAAACCCACCACGGATATCATTAATCTTGCCCAAATCGGCTCTGATCGACCCCAGTTTCATGACGTCCTCATCCCTCAAACTTCTTCTCTCGGCCGCGGCCTTCGACCACGACCCGCGACTTAGGCCCGCGCCCGCCAGCGTGCTGAACACGGCCATGTAGGCGTGTTTGGGATCCTGCACAATGCTGTACGCCAGGAGCCCGGCCTCTCCGGCAACCTCGATCATGGCCAAGGCGGTTCGCACAGCAGCCATGCTCGGACCGACCACCTCCCCCACGAATGGAATGAAGAAAAGAATGCCGCCGATGAAATGGGATATCATCTCCTCCCTCTCCTTCTTCTTGATGTCGTCGGCGGCCTTGATGACCTTCTCCATGCTGTCCACGGCGGATGCCATTGTCAATGCCGGAAGTGACGATGCGTCGGCCACGTCTGCCATGTTGAGCAGGGGGTCGAGGCTGCCGATGGCTCTGATCACCTTGAGGCGGGTCAGCAGGTCTTTGGAGTTTTCGTACGACTTGACAATCACGTCCTTGGGGTTGAGGAGCTTGATGTCGTCGGCCGCCAGTGGATAGTTCCAGAACCAGTCATCCTGTTTCTTTTGGCAGTCCCTGACACCTTCACCGGCGAACTGACACCCGTTTGACACCTGCACGTCGATGTCGCCAAACTTGATCCACTCCTTCTCAACTCCGTAGTCCCTGCCGATGGCGCCGAAGAAGCCGTCGAGGTCTTTCGGAGTGTATGTCACGTTCGGCACGTTGGTGTTGAAAAAGTCGATACCGTCCGGCCCGTCTTTGAAGACGGTGGGACACGTCGTCTCTTGCGTGCCGGCGCCGTTCTTGCAGTCTTTCGACTTGTCGCAGTCCAGCATGCAAGTGGGAAAGTTGCAGCTCGAGCAGCAGGTGCGGTACCTCGTCTCCTCGCACTTGAAGAAGTCCCCAGCATGCCCGTTGCCCATGAAGGCGTTGATCTGCGAGGGTATCTGCTGGATGGAGTATTTCTCATAAATCCTGAATCTGTCGTCGTAGCCTCTGTCGACGAGGACCTGGTACTTGTCCAGCGCGTCGTTCATGATCTTTATTTCCACGTCGACGATGTAATGGTTCAGGCAATGCGGGGGGATGCCGTCCTTCTTGCTCTTGAGCTCGTCCAGGCTGCCGAACTTGGCGTCGCATGGCGGGAATGCGTTCCGGTCGACGCTGGCGACGTAATTTGGGTCGTAGTCATCGTCACCGTCAGAGCTCCTAGCCGAAGATTAGCTTGCTGCCGGCCTTCGCATGATGTTCCGCAACGGCACCTACTCGACAAACTCTTGCAGGTCAACTGCCCAGTCAGAGGTGCCGGCGAAATTGTACGCAGCGAACACATCCTCCCGAAACTTCTTGGTGGCGGCATCCATGTACGAAACCCACTCTGTTTTGTCGTAAACCAAAATGTTGGAGCCGGAACCATCTAGCCACTGCTTGGTCGCCCTGCCTTGCCTGATGATCTCCTGAATCTCCGCGTTGGAGATGTAACCGCCCGTGTCCGTGCAGCGACCCTTGGCTGCGTTGGACACGCGTGCGCTCCCAGTAAACAGGCAATCCGGCCCCGTGCATCCAGCCTGTGCCATTTTGAAAGATCGCCCGTAGCTGCTGACGCCGACGACGACTTTGTTGGCAGGCATGCCCGCTTTCGTTATCATCGACAAGGCGTCCATTGTCTCGGTGAGGTTAACGTGGGAGCGGAGACAATTTCCTGTTGGGCAGCCAGGGGAAGTCCACTTGTTTCCATAGTCCCACTGGCCATGGAGGTCATAGGTCATGTATATGATGTAGTCGAGCTTGGCTGCCATCTCCTTGATAGGAAAGGCCTTGAGATACCAGTACGACGCCGGCGCCGCGAGTGACACGGACTTGCCGTTGCCGACAGCCGCCTTGAGGCTGCTCAGAGTTTCATAGTAGTCCTTGCCAGCATCAGGCTCTCCGGCAGGGATATCGGGAATGTCGGGGGCCTGTGGCCGCGTTAGCTTTGCTTGCTCCAGGCCGAACGAGGGTGACGTACACCGGGATACTCCCAATCAATGTCGACACCATCCAAATTGTGCTCCTTGAGGAAGGAAACGATGTTTCGCACAAACGTGGCTCTGTTCGGACCTTTGACCGCTTCGCGAAGGATCCTAAACGTGCCCGGTTTGGTGCTAAAGTCCCATCCGCCAAAGGAAATGATCTTCTTGACGCCGCTCATTTCCTTGAAGCGTCTAAACTGATTCTGGGAGCTGCTGACGTCAATGCCATAGCTGGGGGTGATGTCGGCAAAGGAGAAGTGAATGTGCGTATACTTGTTTGTGTCGATCTGGTCGACATCCATGCGTAGGCACTTGCGGTTAACGTTCCAGGCCTCAAAGTAGGCAACTCGCATCGGTTTTGTCACCGGCGAGCCCTTGACAATCTCCCTCCCACAGTTGGAGATGCCTGCGCTGGTTAGCAAACGGACCTGTTCACGCGGGGGTGTTTCACTGTCGTGACTCACATCCGTTCTTGCCGGGCTCCGATGTGCCTGGTGCACCAGTTTTTGATTTGGAGACGCGGCAGAAATCATCCGTCGTGCCGCACTGTCCCCAAATGTTGCAGCAAACGCTCAGAGGGCAGGGATTCAGCTTGACCCAGTCATCACTGCTTCCGGACGACGGTTTCTTGGTTCCAGCCACCTGCGGACCGCACACGGCATTGCGTACGGGCTGGGGAAAGGGAGGCGTTCCCTTGCTGATACAAATCTTGGTGTCCACGTAGAGCAACTTTGGATCGCATCCGTTCCAGCCCCAGGTCTTCTTGTTGTACTCTTCAATCTTTTCCACGGTAAGTCCGTGAGCGGTAGCAATGGCATCGCAGCCATCCTCCTTCTTGACGGTGTAGACAGCGCAGGACCCGTCCTTGCCGGGCTTGGGGGTGATGTCGGGTAGCTTGCCACGAGTGCAGCAAACCGGCTGGCCAATCTTCAACTTATTGCAGAACTTTTCGTCCTTGCTGTTCAGTTTGATGAACTCTGCCTCCGGGAGCCCGCACTTTGCTGCCAGAGACTTGCAGAGGTCCTTGTGGACGACTCTGATGGTCCTGCAAGTACCGTCGGAGCTGCTGGGAGGGATGAGGTCGGGCAGCGTGCCAGCCGAGCAGCATATTCTCTGGCCGAGATCGATTTTGTTGCAAAAGTTTTTGCTCGGGTTGTACTTTGTCAAGTCTGGCTGACTGATGCCACATCGCTTGGCAAGGGCCCAGCAACCTTCGCCTTTGCCTGCCGCAATGGACCGGCAAGTGCCTCTTGCAACGAGCCTTGACCTAGACCAGGCGTGAGTCATTTCAGTCGAGTTTTGGTAAGAGGTGACCGATTCTGTGGTGTTGGAGCCTTTAGCCTGACTGGGAACTCGCAAGCGGACCGTCATGTAGTTCTCAACATCTCCCTTCACACATCCTCCTTCGGCCCAGGTTCGCACTGCCTCCTGGACTAGAGTGAAGTCTTTGGCAGGAGCTGCAACGATTCCGATCGCGTAATCAGCTCCACGACCATTTTCGGCACAGATCTGAACAATCTTGGCTTCGGAGGAGAGCCTTCCTCTTTCCACGTCGTCTAGGAAGCGGCTCAAGATGCCGGCGTGGACTCCGTGCTGGTACACTTCTGCGCCGGCAAAGAGGCCGACCGCCGCAGACCGGGCGTAACCAAATGTCAGAACATTCTCCGTGCAAGAGGGTGCCTTGGTGCCAAGATAACTCTGAACCTGGCGTCCCGCAGAGAGAATGTCGTCCGGCGAAGCTGGGCTGGCACCACTGCCGGTAACGTGGCCAGCGGGCTTTCCAACCATGACTGAAACCTCGACTATATCATTATTGGGTGTCGGGCAGATCGCAGGGGTCTCGCTTTCTTCAGCGCGTTTCTGCGCCGACTTGGTCCCGTAGTCTGCCTTGCATGCCCTGATTCCGGCGATGGGTAGCTGCTCGTCTTCGGCGCCAGAAGTTTGGATGTTGACGCTCAGCAGCATGGTCTCATTGCATTTCGCGACGCTGGACATGTCTGAGAATAAGGACCATGGTAGTTCGGACCCGATGTCTGAGCCGCCATTGTCTTGACAGGACAAGGGACATGTCCGTAGAGCTTTGGCTCGCTCATTTGCTGCGCGCCAATCCTCTAGACTTGGATTTATGTCATCCGGAGAGGCAGCAGCAGGTGAGATTCCTGCTGCCAGCAAGAGAAGAGAGGCCAGGTAACACAGAGATTTCGGCATCGGAGCAGTGGCGTGCAACAGAGTTTGACCGATATAGGAAAATCCAGGACGAGAATATAATGACTGCGTGTAAGAGATGAAGAGAAGGAAAGGTAAAAATTGTCCTGATGAAAAGAACGGAAGAGTGGCGAATGGAAGTTTATACCAGTAGAAAGGAATATATTCATAACTCCAAAGGTAACCGACGTCATGGTCATTAGACGGCGGATGTAAAGTTGGCTCCATGATGATATTTTTGTCGGCTTACTATAGAGTAAGTACATGGAAGCACTTCCACTCCGGAGCAGCTCCGAACTGCCGTCGTTCGGGAATTCGGTCTATAATTAGATTTCGGGTCCCTACCGACGGAGCAGTTTTAAAAGGAGTCAAGGGGCCGCCGGTCAGCGTCACATCCAAGGTTTCTTCATCCGTGCCCGTCAGCTCAATCACGGAGTGCGAGCGGATATGACTGTGCCCGCTTACGGCATTTGCCTGATCCTTCGCCGGAGGCTGCTGACCTCTGACCCCTGTCGCCGTGGTGCAGGTGTTATGCGTACCAATGTGGTCAACATCGGTTTAAAAAGTGCATTCTATCTTGGGAAGTCTTGTACTTTCTCGTTGTCGTGGCATGTGAGGGAGATTTATTACCGTAATGCTTCCTCTTGTTCCGTAGATGATATCGGTTGCCAATGCATTTTCCGTTTCCAACTGACAAGTTCTCCGCAATCCCTTTCAACATCCGAGGCCAAAAGCCATATATTCCATCATGCATTTCAAAATTGTAGGAGGACTCCTCCTCCTTGTCACCAAGGTCTTGGCCGGCGGTTATGCCGGCGCGCTGGAGCGTGTATGGCTGTACTACGCCTACCAAATCGACGGCCTCAACGACGAACACGCTCGAACCTTGGGATTCAAGTGCCGAAGCTGGGATCACATAAAAAGAGTATGCATGGACCAACCTGCTGGGAGAGATAAATGGAGAGAGTTTGAAGGCACGCCCAAGAAGAATCGATGCACGTTTAGCGAATTCCTAAACTCGATCGGCGGCGTAGGCAGAAAGGAAAGGCTTGTTGCGGACGAGAAGGGGAACGTTTTGGAACTGACGGACCCAAAGGCTACGGATCCTGACCCCCAAGAGACCGCGAAGAACGTGTACACGCACTTTAAAAACTCGCCCCAGAATAGTGTGCCCGACTACCAACCGTTCAAGGTGTTGAAATATGGCACAAGCGACTACACGACCTGCATAAAACGGATCGGAGACCTCGTGGTCAAGGCCAAGGTCGATAAAATGACCAAAGAAAACGCGCACCTGTTCGACCGCTTCGCCGAGACGACGTCGCTGATAGTCAAGGCCAGAGTCGGCGACCACGGCCGATGGCTCATCGACGCGGCCGAAAAGAATCTGAAGCCTCAGAATATCGAGGTGGTGAGGGAATCCATTCCTCCGGGATACAACCCGAGTGAAGTGGACAAGAAGTGGGAGACTGTTGATTGGGAAAAGACCATAGCGGGCGCCTTGGATGGCGGAGCGCACAGTCCTCAGGAGGTTTTGCTGCTGACGAGCAACATGAAGGAAGAATTCTACGCCAACGCCAAGTCCCACGATCACAGGGTCACCATAGAAGCGTTTTCCAGCGTTGAGAAGAAGGTGAACGGATGCTAGTATTAAGATACGCCCGGCTCTGCTCATCATACATATACTTGATGTAGACGTATCATATATTGTTGGCATGTCAGAGGTGCATACATGTATGATATATGTGAACAGATGCTAGTATCAAGAGACGCTCAGCTCTGCTCATCATACATATACTTTATGTAGACGTATCATATATTGTTGGCATGTCAGAGGTGCTTACATGCATGATGTATGTGAACGTATTGTATACTTAAACATATAATATATTATATACGTAAATACATAACATGTATGCATGCATCTCGGCTTCTGCTTCTCTAATCCATCTTCGCGTATGTGGAAAGGTCCAATCCAGTGTCGTTGTCAAGCATAAACTGCAACTCGTCGTCAAAATCCTCCATATCCTGTACGCGTCCCCCATCAAGCTCAGACCAGCTGTACGTCATCTCCAATTGCGGCCCAGTTAACAAAAGGCCGGTCTTGAGGTCTTCAAATCGTACATTTTCTCTAGGACACGCTCCATATCCTGGGCCGCAGACCGTTGATCCCCAGAGCAAAATGTTCTCGCCGATGGCCAGGTGCAGTGCCCTCAAGGCCGTGAACCTCTCCAACATTTCATGGCTGCGGTGAGCGAAATACTCGTAGAACGTGGCACCAAGGTCTCCTCGTGGCACCGTGAACCTGAGTCGTCGAATGTCTGTATCGTGGGGTGAAAGCCACTCCACGCTGTCGTCTTCCAGACAGATCATGTCTTCCTCAAAGTTGACCCATATGTACGAGCGTGGAACGTTGGATCCACCGGCGACGAAGGCCTCCTGGTAGAGAGCGAGCTTGCGGGACTCTTGGCAGACGTGCATGACGGCAGGTGGTGGTGTCGGCGAAGCGTATTGGTATCGCTTGGCGGCAAGGTCACTCGTGGCCGTCTTACGCACGCGGATGCTGACGAGACGTGGATCTGCTGTCAGTCTCCAGATATGGGCGCGAAGCTCGGGAAAGAGGTGCGGAAACGGGTGAAAGGTCGCCATCGTGGAAGCGATGGTTCCATACGCAGGGGCTGCCCCTTGGGAATTGGTCTTGGTCCGACCCAAGTGGTTCGAGAAACCGAGGGAGCCAATCCTACGACGCGGATTGTGTCTTTTAAGCAAGCGTACCGAATATCAGCAACTCTATGGCGCCGTTTGCGAAATTAACGCGAACCGCTGTCGAGTCAAGGTTGTAATGTCCTCGCGAGAAGTGCGTCCGACAGCTGAGTAGGGGTTGTGAATCGTAATAACGGTACTCTTCACCAATCGTTCATCCCAAGGGGTCAGATTTTGGGACACGGGGTAATCTTACTCCAAGTCGTCGTACAGGAAGAGTGCGTTCCCTGTCGGTAGACGTCAAAATTAGCGACGGCCCCATCCTAGGCTGCTCCGATAGGGGAACCTCGAAGCCGGGAGGAATATTCCGCGTGCCCCGAAGGCTAAGGGTTCTCATCCATTGCTGGCCGGCGTGGCTATTTAAGGGACGTCATAACGTTCCAGCTCTGTAGCCCACATATACCTCGGCGCAAGGATCCAATTCGGGCACTGGAGCGTGCCCACATGAACTCTTCCACGGCTCTCCACCTCAGCAGCCAAGCTGACAATCTGTCAGTTGCTACCTTCAGGTGCCGGCCCGCGATTATCTGATCCCTGGCTCCATCTCCATCCCCTTGGCGCTTGATTCCAGTTGTGCAGGATCCTCAACCTAACCGATGCTATTTCTGTGAGACTACTGGCAAGACGGCCATGATCCTGGACAATGGACTGGTAGTCTGCCAAGCACCGGAGGTAAGGATACAAGGCCGTGGTACGAAGCAACTCCTTGTTCGGCGTCCTCCATGCTGACAAAATGCAAACATGCAGACGGAGAGGCAATGCATCAGTGCTGGACAGTCGAAAGGCCTCCTTGAACTTGGCAGTTTGCATAAGCCACATGGTAGACCTGGTGTATTGCAATTAATTTTCCAGAATTTTTCATCCGAGGCTACGGTGCATGAGTATGGGACCTCGGCAATCGCAATGATCGTCTTGGAAGACATCACATGTGAACGGATCCGGTACATCAAGGTGACCTTTCCAGGATCGGTTCCTCTTCCGCGGCGCCTTCGGTTTTACTGAGCCGCGTATTCACTTGCCTTGACAGATTCTTTCCATCGCCCTCGTCACAGTTGAAGTTGGAAGTTTTCGGCTCCATCTAGGATTCGTGGAGCAAACGCATTGGAATATCGAGGTGTGCGCAGTCTCTCACGATCCTGATCACATGTGCGTTTCATTCGCGACGTGAATTATATTCATTCGGGCAGCTCATAGTTTCTTCCGGGACACTTTGCGTCATTGTCACGTCTACCGACAGGGAACGCACTCCGCAATGTCATTCGCCTTTTCGAATAGCAAAGTGCATCGATGAGCGAGTGGTTGCCGTGGTGCTGGTGCTGTGATGACATCAACAAGCCTCGACTTCGTTGCGATGCAGTAAGACGGAAATCTCCACCGCTTGCAGTTGTCTTTAGCATAGATGCCGGACACGAACCGGATAGATTCCCACTCGTCCCGGGGAAACTGTCACTGTAACCCGATTGATGCTCATCGCTGCAGCCAGCACCATACGCAGGTAGACTGGTGGCGATGCGCACAGTGTATAGTATTGGTCGTATGGATATCGTAGACGCGGTTACCGTTGGAGGGCTCAAAGCCGCTTGCGGGAATCAATTTTGAGTCGTGAATTTCCCGTGTTTGTGCTGCACTTTCATGTCAACTTTGTCTTCGTCGGCGATCCAAGCTCGTAGCGCAGCGGCGAAGGATGATGTGGACTTTGCAACGACTCCGAGGCAAACCGTCCGAAGCAGCTCGATGCTAGTCACCAGGGCGACACTTTCTGTCCAGGTAATCGCCAAATACCATAATCACAAACAAACGCATTCAGGATGGTCCCCTTTGAGTCGTAGCAGCAGAACACCACACTATTTGAATGAGTGTATACTATGCAAAGTCTCTCTGGTTACTGTCCACGCGGCGTACACTTGGCAAGCCATCGCTGCACTGATCATCGGCCAACCCCCCTTTCGGCGTCCTGGAACCCGACCTAGAGATGGTCTCTGGCCGAGGTTGGCATGTGCATGTTCCGTAGGCGAATGCCTCGTCGGCGGCCGTTTATTGAGTGCCGGCATTTTTGCAGTATGCCTCATCAAACTCGGAATCGGAGTCGGACAAGAGCTTCAGAATTTCCTCGGTCGTGACGACGGCGCTCGAGCCAATCTTGGTGTCGATGACAGGTATGACGCGGAAGAATGCGTCAAGAATGCCGTAGAGCGACTTGTTGACGATTGCGCAAGCACCGGCCGTCTCGACGCTCCCTTTGCTACCCTTCAATGGATCCTGAAGGGAAACGATTTCTCGCTTGATTCCGACCATCTGGTCCTCAAAGGCACCAATGTCCTCTTCCGAAAGCTCGGCCGATCTGCCGAGTATTTCGCCGCACGTCGCGACGGACCCGGCGAGCTCATTTGCGCTATTGGGGAAAGTCTCCTTGTTGAAATCTGTAGCTTCGCCGCGGAGGGTCGATGCCATGGCCTTGACAGCGGCCAGGCACGGCCAAGAGGTTTGGCTGGGTTGGCATTCGCCAATGCCGGCGAAGGCGAAAGTAGCAAGTGAAATGGCCTTGATGAACTTCATTGTGGAGGATGATGAATGCAGCCGGTGGGTTTGGGATAGTTGTCGAGTAAAGACTGTTGCTAGAAAACAAGGAAGATGCCGTTCATTCGAGTGTC
Organism: Drechmeria coniospora; assembly: GCF_001625195.1. Classification (NCBI taxonomy): domain Eukaryota; kingdom Fungi; phylum Ascomycota; class Sordariomycetes; order Hypocreales; family Ophiocordycipitaceae; genus Drechmeria; species Drechmeria coniospora. The sequence continues at coordinate 7,754,140 of NC_054389.1, read as the reverse complement.
CATTCGAGTGTTTTAAGTAGTTTTCCTCGCGATGATATATTCTTGGTGGAGATTGAGTCATTCGGAGGACCTTGTGTCGGTCGAGAGTCATGTTGCTTCGGCATCTGGAAATCCGCGGTACGGCACTCGGCGGACGAGTGGACCAGATTTGGCCATTGTGACGTGGGCGAGCAACTCTATCGTGAGAAGACTCCTGCGAGTTGCACTAAATTTAGCACGTTATGACTCTGGCCATGATAGTTGCCCGTAACAACACCACAATCGATTGGGTGACGCGAATGTGCACACGCATACCTTACTCGTGGCAATGATATAGGACCATCCCTGCTACTATCATCGAGGCCCTCTAGGTGAATGTATTGGCAGTAAGTGCGGAAGCAACAGGCCCATGCTGCACTCGCAAGAGCTGACGTTGAGGTGCAAAATGGGAAACGATGTGCCGGAACGAGACATCTTTGTACCAGTGTTTTGTCTTCTGCTTAACGAGATGCTGTTCGAGACGGAGGGCAGCTACTCTGAAGAATGCCGGATAGAATGTGCTTCCATGGGTTCGTGACGGTGACGATATTCGACTGGAAGCATTTGTGCGAAAAGTAGGAGGGCCTAAGAACCTCCACGTACAAGGACTTGTGCATGTAGTTGTACAGTATTAATATTAACTAATAGTAGCACTGTATGGCGGACTACTTGCACATGCACTGTACTTAGACCTGTGCGACGGCCTACAGCGCACTGTAGGCACTGCAGCCATCAACTACAGGAGGAGCCGTACTGACCTACCTAGTACATAGGCACGTACCCTAGTTGCAGTGCAGGTGCCGGTACACCGTGTCAACTCACCGCTGTGATTGTTCGGCACCGTGGCATGGTCACCGCCGCAATTGCTGCACGCCGCAGCAAATGCCGCTGTAAATGCTCTGCCACTGCGGCACTGTGCGCCGTGCACACAACCAACCCGACACCGTACCGTGGATTCCAATATATGCACCAACCAAGGATGAATCCAGCGTCCAAGGTCAGGCGAAACCTTGACCTCATCATTGTCGGTGCAGGCATTTCAGTCTTTCGATGCCGCCCATCGCGTCCAAACGCAGGCGCCCGCGGGCACGACCTACGCCATCTTCGAGAGCCCGCACACGATGGCCGGCACGTGGCATCCCTTCCGCCACGCCGTCGGACATCTTGACCTTTGGCTTCGGCTGGAATCCCTCACGCAAGAATGAGACGCTCGCCATGGCGCCGACATCCAAAGAGTGCATGGTCTTGCGTCGACCAAATGGATTCGGGATCATTTGTGCTCACAGGGGACGGTCGAGGTTGAGGCTGAGGAGAGAATTGTCCGAGGGGAGAACGGTCCATTCTTTCAGCCCCCCCCCCCCCCCCCTCCTTCTCGGTACTGACCACTACGATTACGAGCAGCCCTTGCCAACCTTTATCGACCTCTGATGATGTCTTGACCGCGAGGGAGGCTGTCGCCATTAGCCGCAGAGCGAGGGCCGTGACCATTGTGTCCTCGGTAGGCGACAGTGTCAAGCACGTCCCATGCTTCGGAGGAGCCCGACCTGCATCTTCCCGCTGCCCCGGCACGGCAAAGGCTCTGCCGACGGCCTCACCCACCAGTTCAGCAGGATCGAGTGGATCACACAGGACTCCCTCGTCCTCGCCGTCCGCCGAGCCTTCCCGAGCGCTGCGAGCTGGACGATCCGGTGTATTTGTCTTAGTACAGTAATAGTTGCAATTGCAAAACATGCCTATTTACAGACTCATTTTCCTTGTAACTGTAACTACTGGTATTTGGAAATACTTGTACGCAGGACTTTCGCCCTTGCTGAATTACGTACAAGAATTACTGTACAGTACTCTAATTATTTACGAGTATTAAGTGTGCTCCGTCCTCCGTACAAGTACACGTTTACTGCAAGTATTCTCTCATCGGCCTGACTCCATGCAGCAAGAAGGGTCAAACCAGCAAATCATTGCCCATTGAACAAATGGAAATACAATACACCTACTGTAGTTGTCAGTGAACAGGCAAGATGGGTGAAATGTAGGTGTTGTTCGTACAGTGTGTGACATGTACTTAATTAAGTGTGCTCAGGGCAGTGGGTGAAATGAATGTGCTGTAAGAGTACTACGCACTGACTGTGGGCCACGTGCAGGGGCACAGTGGGTGACGTGCGTATGTAAGGTGGGTGGTTTGCATGTGTACAGTAGATGTCATGTCTCTGTACTCCGTACAGTGTGCGTCATATATCTGTATAGTGTGCGTCATGTAATACCACACCTGCCACACCTGCCGTACAGGTTCTTGCAAGAAGCTCCCATTTTCATACTTGCAAACGCACAACCGTTTCGTGGCCACCTTGTAAAGGCAATGGTCAATTGCAATGGAATAGGTATGACTGGCTGAACCTGGTCAGAATGATAATGAACTCTTACGCATAATGTATAGCATCCAAGGACCGATTCCGTCACACAGCTTTCGTTTCCATCAATCTACGCTACGCCGCTTCCTTACCAACCAATCCTCCATCGATCGTCGTGGAAAGAGTATATTCTGCGATATCCTCCATCGTCCACGTGGTTCTGATGCATGGGACCTTGGACTTGGAAGAATACTAACAGTGCCCGCTGCAATGGTCTTGTTCGCTGAAGTGGGAATCGGTAGGTTAGTGCCTTGGTGCATGAGCAGCGTCGAGGGCCACATCCACCGGACTGGCTTTTACACCGACCTCACTTGGGTCCCTTCCTCGCTTGGGTCCCTTCCTCGCTTGGGTCCCTTCCTCGCTTGGGTCCCTTCCTCGCTTACTTCAGTGCATCGACATCATCGATGGCGCTGGCAATGACGCTCCTTGTAACGGCCGTGTCGAGGAGGGCGGCTGCTCATTGGACCTTTTGCTAGCTTCGACCTCTGATGGTTGGATCGCCGCTTCTCGGAACTTGGACTTGAAAGCCTCGTCGGAAGTCGTCAAACGTTTCATCGGACTCGACCTTGTTTCTCGACATCTTCGACGCTTGCTTTGGCCGACGGCGGATCGGCAAACCGGACTTGTTCATTCCAGAGCCGGTTGCATGGCGGTCACTGCAGCCGAAGTGCAAATCTGCACTGGTAGTGAAGTGACAACAGGCCACAACTCTTGTCACTCCCTTGACGCCCGGCTCGTCGCTGGCTTCAGTCGTTACACCTTGAGCTTCCGCTTGTTCAATGCCGGTTTCCGAGGTCAAACAAGAATTATCATCACGATGATAATATGCCCCAATTCTCATCCGGTGTGCCAGGTCCCAACCAGACAAGTTCCTTCCTTCGCTGGCCAGAGGGGGTGGAAGAAAGGCAGCTGCGGCAACCCTCGACCCTTTGCTCGGATGCATGGCTCGTGGAACATTGGGCGCTTCTGGTTCGTGTCTAGATATGGGCCATGTGCATTGGCATGCACCGGAGATGATTAGCCTTGGCGTACCCAAACCAGGTATTGGGCGTCCCCCAAGTATCTAAATACCCTGCATTTCCCAGAGAGTGCACAGCCCATCGGACATTTTCGACGCAGTGGACAAGACGCAATGGACACAAAAATCTTATCTGTGGTCCCAATGCAAGCAAGTGCGGCTTCCTGGAGGCACAACTCGCTGAAAAAAAATACTTTCAAGGTCACATTCTAATGGAGGCCTTCAAAGTAACACGAGTGAGTACGAGCAAGTGTGCGCGTACATTGTGAACGAACACGCTTTCACTTCTTCTGTCGCGAGGTCAAGTTCAGGAGGGGGCAATGATGAACAAACCCTAGGCTCATAATAACAGTGTCAGGTCGGCGAGAAACAACGATAAAGGAGCCAGATGCTCACGATGTGTCGCGTCAGCGACAGTAGCGTCTACTCAATGGACCTGAGCAGGGTTCGTGTCTCTTGGCAGGGGGAAGGTGGATGAGACCAGCCAGTTCCCCCCTACAGTATCGGGAAACATCACGGGTACCTGCTTTCCCGTGATCTACATCTCGGGCGAACCCGGTGACACCCCTTTCACTTATCTCTGCAGATACCTGTCAGTATAATGCAGTGACGGATAGTCGACGATGTACCCAGCAGTACGACGGAGTGTCGGAGTCCAACTGCTACGGGGAAATGAATGCATGGTGTAATCACGGCGCCTAGGGTTATGGCACACCTCGTCGCCCGGATCTTGGCAAGGCGCCGACGGGAGGAATGTCCACCTCGCCACTACGAATGATGATAAGCTCCCTGAAGTGGTTATAATTGCCGCCAATGCATACGCATACCGAGCAGATGGGTACCTGCCGGCTCCTACTAGTGCCCGACTCAACTACATCATGGTCATTCCCAGTCGTCGGCTCTAACTCAATAATGCCTCTCCAAGCCTGACCAGGGGAATGCTCCTGACAATGACAGGTTTAACCTTGCTTACAGGTACTACGCTACCACAAACCGAACTTCACAACCATCCTTGGCTTCGGATTCCGCCTCTACCAACTCGCCTCACGAGTGTGTCGGCATATTTGTCGAAGCGCACGACCTGTCTGCCAGTTGGCTGTGCTTTCATGTGTTTTCGACAAACGTACCATGCTTATCGTTAGGTTTCGGTAGAGTCAGGAATCACAATGGCTTCGAGCGACGGGCTGGAAATAGATTGCACATGTTTCTTTTCGTGCCCATCGTCTCCAACCCATCCTGTCCAGGTGGGGCGGGTCTCAGCATACCAGCGCAATGATATCCTGTCCTGAGAACCAGAGGTAGTCTAGGAGGGGTGTATGTTGAACCCATCATCCATCCGAGTTTTAAGGCTCGAGATGCCCTTGCTACATCTCGGCCATGTACCACCAACTCTCGATGATCAGTCTCTTCCCAAGCATGGGCTTGTTTCGGTTTATTGTCGCCACCTTGTTGACGTTTCCCATCATTATCGACGCACAAGTCAACCTGGGAACTCTACCCTTCTTTTCAGCATTCGGAGAAACGGAGTCAACAGTACTGGCGTGTCGACAGTCTACGGAAATGTTGGAGTGTTTCCCGGTACGAATATAGTCGGGTTTCCTCCTAGCATTGCCGACGGATTTTATACCGTGGTCAATCTGGAGTCGTTGTCTGCAAAGGTTAGTTTGATACAGACAATTCTCGATTCCAGTGGCCTTATCCCATATACCATCCTAGCTGGACAGGAGTTGGGTGGCCTGACACTCGGGCCAGGGGTGTATTTCAGGGGAGGACACTCCGTTACCAACGGTGTCCTGACACTGGATGGGCAAAGCAATCCCAACAGCACTTGGGTCTTTCGAATCAGCGGCCAGTTCCGCCCGTCGGACTTTTCTTCGGTCATCTTGACGAATGGAGGTGCGTCCTGCAACGTGTTTTGGTACGTTGGAGATGCGGCCATCTTGGGTATGTCTGTCGATGTAAAGGGCAATATATTGGTTACAGAATCCATCACCGTGGGATTTAATGGCATCAACCGCGGCGGGCTTTACTCGGCGTACGGTACTGTATCACTTAACTCGAGCGTTGTATATCGCTGCGATCCGCTACCCCCTCCACCATCAACAACAATGAACACGCCGATAAGTACGACAGCGACAGCGACTATAGACACTACCGTTCTAGTTACTACCGCTACTACAGCTACAGATACGACAACCAGTGATGCCACCACGAGCACGGCTACAGACACGATAACTAGTGGTGCCACCACTACCATGGCTACGGAATCCACGACTACTGCAGCTACAGACACGACGACTAGTGATGCCGCCACTACCACGGCTACGGACCCTACGACCACCATGGCTGCGTCTACTACGGCCATGGATACTACCGCTACGGACACTACAAGCACTACAGCTGCAGAGGTCACAACCGCGGAGACGACTGTTTCAACTGCCACGGCCACTTCTACCACTCTGGCCACGGATTCTACGGCTACTGCTACCACGGCTGTAGGAACTACAACGGCGGAAACTACTGTCTCGGATACCACATCAACGGACACGGCAGGTACAGACAGCACTGCTGCCGCCATCACGACATCGGGTACGTCTACTACGGACACCATGGCGACGGTCACCACGGCCACTACAGCTACCATGGCGACGGACGCGACGGCTACGACAGGGACCATGGCAACGGACACGACGGCTACTACAGCTACTACAGCATCCGGCACTACATCTGCGGACTCTGTGACTACGACAGATACGAACACGATTTCTCCAACCACGACGGCGACGGGCACAACGGTCACCGTCACTACCGATACAGATTCGGGAGGCTCTCGTACCAGAACCACTGTTAGTACCCGTACAGACACAACACCTACAACGACAGCTGCGGGCACAGAGACGACAGAGATCACCATGGCAAGCACGGACCCAGTACATACGACAACGAGCACGGAAACAGAGCAGGGTACGACGAGTCATACTACGATAGATACAGGGACGGGAGATGGCATAGTAACAAGCACAAACTATGCGACAACTAGCACTCTTCGCAGCATCTCGACGTCCGCGATATCCTCAATGGATGTAGCTACCAGTACTGCCAGCAGCGCCAGTACCCCGACAGATACCACAACTCCCAGGGCTACCAGCTCCGCCCCTAGCACGACGTGGTCAAGTAAGGAGATATCTACTGCGGCGGCCAACAATGCGACTACAAGCTGCAGCGTGAGCGAATCGGGGGCCAAAATTACAATAACAACCATTATCGTGACGACCTTGACCGTAACGTGTCCGGTGGCCCCGACGGTCGTGACAACATGTGGCCAAGAATTCCGCATCGAATCTCCAGGTGCCAATGTATTGGTAGCTACCACCACCGTCACTCTACAGAAGCCGGCCGGCTGCATCGAGTGTGCCTGGGAGACGCCGACGCAACCTTGGGGTCAGGGCCGACAGCCGCACGAGAAGGGCACGAGCAACAGGGCATGCCCGACCTGCACGCCCAGCAAGGCGCCGGAGACGACAAAAGTCGATAAGACGGCATCGTATGCGAGGCCGCTAGCATCAGGGCTCGTGGAACTATCGGGCCCCGAGGTTGTGGCCGCTGCGTCGAGGACTATTGGATTGAGCGGGTACGCCGTTGCAGCCATCGCTCTGGTTCTGATGACTATCTTTTTTGCCTGAAGGGGAACTGATTGGGCGCTCGGCGAACCATTTCTTTTGCTTCCTCGCAACGAGGACCTGCTTCAACTTGCATGTCGCCCTCGCCATGCGACCGGTATTGAATAAGGAGACCGGTCTGACCTTGGCCATTCTAGACTGGTGGCCAGCTTTGCTCTTGTCGAGCAAAAATACGCCCTTCCACCGAGCGAGGGCCGGTCCCAGGACGTCTTTTCTCCATGAGCGACCTCCAAGTCCTTGCCGAATTGATCAAGTTCTGCAATACCATTGAAGGGCCTTGGGCTACTCGACCAAGCACTCACGGCAGCCGGTGCGGGTGTCGAGTCAGCAAAATACCCTGGAGAGAAAGGAAGCAATTGTCCAGCCCTGATCGGGATCGGAGAAGCATTACCTTGGCTGGTTCATGTCGAGTATGGCATCGTGACTAGATTTTCCACGAGTATGTCAGTCGGCTCACTACAATTCATCATTTTCCAGCTCGTCGAGAGTAGGGAAATGCCGGCGCAATCTCTCGGCGGAAGCTTCCAAAAAATCAACTCCGAATCCTCCAACAGCAATAGCGACCGGCACGGCTGATCGATCAGCCAGACGCAGCCAAGGGTGAAGCATGTCGTATAACCGGAGTATCAGTGATGGAGGCGCTCGTTGGAGCGTCTAGCCAGATGCAGGCCGTGAATTCAGTAGAGTCCGCCATCTTGTTCACAACGTACATGCTGAGCGTAAATAGCTGCAGCGACATTGGGCATGTCCATCGAGAGGCCTGGAACGCAACGAGCGGCAACGATGTTGACGAGGTAACGCTACTCGGGTCTCCTTGCTTGCTTGACCTCGGTTTAGCTGCGAAATAAACTCGAGTTGACAACATCCGACAAAAGTAATCAATTTGCCCAATGAGAAAGGCAGGTTGAGAAGACTGGCCGGGCGCCTGGCCGAGGTTTAGCTGCGAAATGAAGCTCGAATCGACGGTCCATTTGCCCAACGAGAAAGGCTGGTAGAGAAGACTGGCCAGGTGCCTGGCCGATGTTTTGCTGCGAAATGAAGCTCGAATCGACGGTCCATTTGCCCAACGAGAAAGGCTGGTAGAGAAGACTGGCCGGATGTGACCTCGGTTCAGGGCATCCTTTCGTCACAATCGGGTCACTGTCCAAGTCTTGCCGCAAAGGAATGACGCAAGCCATGCGCATCGTCGTGGAGATGAACAGTGTTGACTGGGGTCTGGACCGTACTGTGTCGGTTGGGACCCACACTGTCTCCCTCCGCCCTTCCGACACCCTCCATGTCGGCATGCTTGCGTCGTCTTCTCAACAAGCCGGCTCACCACCTGCCTTTTGTTCTTCGTCCTGTTCGACGAGCCGAGCAAGATGGCGAGGTCGACACCCGACGATGACGGTGCCTTCGTCCCGGCTGCCACCCGCGGCGCCGAGCTCCGTGACAGATTGGCCGCCATCCTCCCCAAGGATCGCCGCTTTCGCCTCCATCACCTCTCGACTCCTCCCTTCAGGACCGACGCCCTCTTCTCGCCGCCGCCCGAGGAGCGCCCCGACCGGACGTTCTGCGAGAAGCATTTCCTCGCCGTCTCCGTCGACGTGCCCCAGCGGCCGGAGAAGCAAGTTCTCGTCCTTGCCATCGAAATCTTCCTCTTCACCACGTCCCACTCGACGACGCTCTTCGTCTCCAAGGCCGACTCGACCGGCTTCCTCCACCTCCTCCAGCTCCCCGCGGGAACGGCGAGTCCGATACGGCAGGTCTGCGGCGCCTTCGTGGCGCACCTCGTCGAGACGCGACGGCGAAGGAATGTTCAGTTCATAGTGAGCCTCTTCGCCAGGGCCCAGGGCCAGTACCTGTTCCCCGGCAGCGTCGAGAACGCCGGCAAGCATGTCCTCGACGACCGCGGGCTCGTCAAGTGGTGGGTCCGCGTCCTCGATCCGCTCATCTCGTCGCCTTGGGCCGCTTCGTCGCGCCCCTGGACGTCGGCCAAGGGCTACCTCGTCGTCCCTGGCCTCGACGGCCACGAGACGCGCGCCCTCATCCCCCGCTCGACCTCGCTCGCCTCGCCGTGGGAGACGGGTCACCCGCTCGAGCGCATCTCCCACTACGCCCGCGAATTCGACTGGGTCCCCCCTCGATGCCTGATCCCTCGATTCCCCGACGACCCCAAGAGCCGCTTCCGTGACGAGCTCGACGAGGAGGCCCATGGGTCAAGTGCGATGAAGACGACGGGAAGCTGGAAGAGCGTCCAATCGATGGACTTGTTTTGGGAGATGATGGCCTTTCGCCAGGAGTGTTCGAGCGGCAGGATGACGGGCTTCATCTGGCTCGTGTTCGATGACGAGAACACGAGTGATCGCCGAAACGTGTCCAAGCCTGGCATGGAGCCCTCCTCCAGCGGCGTAGCGTTCGAGACGCCCAAGAAGCAGCGGCTCGCCCCCGGGCCGGTGCAGAAAACCACACCAAAGAGACTCTTCCCCTCCAAGTCCGATGTCGGGAATGAGCAGTCGTCACGGTCCAAAGCGGACGAGAATGGCACAACAGAGTCCAACAACAACATCGCAGACGAGACGACGAAGAGCGGGGCAAAGGGGAGGACGACTAGGGAGAAGAAGAAGAAGAAGAAGAAGAAGAATAAGAAGCTGCGCGGCCCCATTCATCCTCGCCTGCCGCGCATCAAGACGGAGCTGCGAAACTACCTCGCCGATCGCCCCACGTGCAGCAAGTACTACTACTGGCCCGTCGAGGGCCGCGGCGAGCGCATCGTATCGGAAGGCGACTATAAGCGTATCGTCGAGTTGCTCCTACATTTGGACTTTGCCACTCTCGACAAAGCGACGGGAAGCACCAAGCGCTGGGTGGCCGAGGCCGGCATGCGCAGTCGCTGGGGCATCGAAGTAACGGGCCAGCTAGAGCCTTCGGTCTCGACGAGGAATGGAGATGCTGCTCCAGCGACTGGCCATGTTAATAACCTATCCATGCTGGTGAAACGGAAGAGATCCAACGCGGTCGAAACCAAGGACGGCGACGGAGAGAGCGAAAGGAAGCCCGCCGGGGCGGAACCGGCAGAAGCCAGAGGACAGGCAACGGCATCGTCGCTCGACGGCGGCGAGGGCATGCCGCCGCCAAGGAAGTTGCCCAAGGTCTAGGGCTCAAAGCGATTTTGTCTTTCAAAGCGCGACATTTCAGCCCACGCCTCTCTTCTGTATATTCAGCGGTCACTTGTAACTATGGGAGGATATCATCATCACCCATCATCTATTCGCAGGTTCTACGCATTGCTATTACGGACAGATTGACGGCCGATTCATGGTGCCGGAGATGGAAGGCATACCGTGCACTTGACAGTCCTCGTGCGGCTCGACCCGGCGTCCAACCTCTGCGGACTTTGGTCTCCGACTACATGTCGGTGATGGTGCAAGTTTGGCTCAGCTGGGGTCACCGTCGTGGGATGACCGCATTCTTCGAGGCGAAGACAGGTGATGGATCGAGTGAGGGCAGGACAGAACCCTATTTATTGGCTGCGCAAAGGACGAAATTCCGTCGCCGTTATTGAGCCACCGTCATGATGTCTTGTCTCGGCGAGGACAGATTCTATGCCGGCAATGTCCAATTCGGCAGCGCCCTCACGGGGTACCCCTTCATACGGCAAACGTGGTCTCATCTTCGAGTCGCACCGGAAGAACGATGTCATCCGTGCCGTCGCATATTCGCGCAGCGACTATGCACCTGCTGTCTTACGATCCAGGCCCAATGATGATGACGCAGTACTCCACGAACCGCCTCGCGCCTTGGGCCTCTAGATCGCATCCCCGCCGGGTTCCTGGAATAGATTTGTCGTCACTTGGATGTCTGGTCCTGCTTTCAGCCGAGGCAAATCAACAGACGCGCCCGGCAAGTCGTCGAGGGTAGTTTGGAGTACAGTCACATCTCCAAGCACGGCCTACTGTCTTCATCAAACCATCCGAACGGGCATCGCATCACAACTCACCCTAGGCCGTCTCTACAAGTCTCTGAATCAACCAAGGTGCGCAGTCTGTGGCGCCTTTTTGTTCTCAGCCGCTCGATGCTGCTTCAAGTGCGTCATGGAGGACAAGGATGCACTCTGGCTGGCATCTCCATTGGCCCTTTCAAAATATGCCAAGGCCTCTCCTCGACGGTAGCGCAAGCTGCTTCCCGTGCTTCGGTCGGTCCCAAGCCAGTATGAGAGATGGCATTCGGCAACACGAACCAGATGGCCTAGCTCGTGTCTTGTGTCTCGCGCGGCCACCATCTTTCCACGACGCAGAGCAGTGCTGAGATCCCAGGGGCGGATTCCCGAAGATGCATGTTGGAGATTCATGGCCACCACAGCTTGCCTGCATCTCCATCTCGTGACAGGGGAAGTGGAAGATGGAATCAGTCGCAAGGGCAGCCAGGTAGTGCTCGAGGCATCCCGTCGCGATTTGTCCGTCTACCGTCGACGACGAATGATATACTCCCAACGGCTGCATAGGTCGCTTTAATGGCTGTGCTGAGGCTCGACGGCTCCGGGCGGCGAGTGATTGTGGGCGTGCTCCGATCAAGGGACCTGACTTTATCCGCACGAGATGAGGGATGAGTCACTGCGAAACGGAAGCGCAAGCAGTCAAGAAAGGGACAAAAAATCAAGACGAAATTCTACAGTCGAGTCCAAGGAAATGGAAATGGCCATGCTTGTGAGCAGCTGCCAATGGCTGCATGTCGCCCCATGCCACTGCGTCCGCGTAATATGCATGACCCATTCATGACTCCCGGCGATGCGTAGTTGGTGTATTTACCAACTGCAAGAGTTTCCCGCATCTCCAACTCGGGAACGCTTTCAATGGCACTTGGCTCATGAAACGATGAATCGTTGCATCCATTCGGTTGCGCGAAGCGCACTCATCGCTCATCACCAACCTGTCGGTTGCACATGGCAGGTTGCCACCCTGGAAACTAGCAACCATTACCCCTCAACATCCGGCACCTCGGTGAAGTACTTGTGAGGAGCGTCGGGAAATCCCATGTGACTTGGGCAGTAGTTGTCAGAGATTATCCCAACGTTCCCCCCGATGGGGTCGATATTGCATGCCTCGCGGCTGAGCCATGTCCACACGATGCATTCACAATTGTATGCGACGGGTCTCCGAAGCTGCATGCTACGTTTTCGGTTGGCAACAGCTCCCCACGCTGGATTTGCAGATGGGCTCTTACCTGGGTGGATTGGGCCAAAGGGATTGTATCGTGGAAATGGACAGATGACGGCGTAATTTCTATTCGGCGATGATGTTTGTTTCCGAGATTGGGTCGAACATCTGCGATGGCTGGCGATCCCGATAGCGTGACTGTCGGTGTCGACTGTGAAAGGTTCTCGCTGCCCATTCTTATACATAAACTCAACCCTTCTCCGTAGTCTTGAGGCCAAGCCACCGTTGCTGCGACCATGCTGCGTCGTTTGGAACCGACTGGCGTTCAATCTGCCGTTGGTGTGTGTGCGCGTTCCCAACGCGACCCTTCACGCAGCGAGGCGGTTGACCGACTGGAGATCAGATGTCTCAAGGCTGAATGGTGCGACGACTCCGTAAATCGAGACTAGGGCTGACCAAGGGCCATGCATGCCGGTGGTGATCATCGCAGCTGCGGTCAACATCGACGGAGCAAGGTGTGACGAGCGGGTGGCAGAAAGGTTGTCGTGGTAGGCCGAGCGGAGGATCCTTGGTTCGAGGGTAGCGCGCGGCTAGAGAAGGAGGGCACGCAAGGAACAGGTCGCATCCGTTCAGTGCGGCCAACGGCACGGAGGCCCAGCAGGCACGTCAAACAAGGTCATTGCGGAAACGACTGATGATGGTTGATGCGTCCGTCGATGAGTTGCTTGGGGTTCATGCGTCTGCTTGCTGCCTGCTTCCCTGCTGATGCTCTGGCCACGAAGGCTGGTGCCGCCGTTTTGCGGTGGTGGCAAGTATTAATTATACTGGTGGTGTATACCAACATGCCCGCTGTAGCCATGTTCCGCAATAGCCGGCTCTACCATCACGGCACGGCGACGCAGAAAAGTTGGTCCGTACGCATCCACGTCCATGCCGTTCAATGCGGGCACGCTGCACTTGTTCGTCTTGCATGTGCCGTGCTGGAAAACAGGCAGCCGCCTGCACCGCAATAGGAGGGCCAAGGGGGAAGATGGGAATGCTGTCGATCGGTGCTGGCGGCGAGCACCACGCGGCTGAGGTAGGCGTTTATTCCTGCAGTGATGGCTTCCAACAATGCCCTCCTGCCTCCCGCAAGGGTGCCTGTACGCCTGTAGGACCGGGTACCTGGGCCTATATTCTCGGGTACCTGCGCGCCTGTAGGCTCGGGTTCCTGAGCGCCTGTACTTGTTGGTTCTGGTGCCTGAGCGCCTGTAGGTTCGGATGCCTGAGCGCCTGTAGGTTCGGGTGCCTGAGCGCCTGTAGGTTCGGGTGACTGAGCACCTGTAAGTTCAAGTGCCTCAGCGCCTGTAGGCTCGGGTGCATGAACGCCTGGAGGTTCCGCCGAACCATGCGGAGAAATGGCTGCGGCCGAATACTTGTGTCCCTTGTTCGGCCGACGCGACGAAGCTTCCGTCACTCGCGGCTTCAATGCGATTGCACGTACATGTACTCCGTACTCGAGCAGGATGCATGCGAGGGCGGTCGTTTCATCCATTTTCACCTCCGCCATCGGTTGCTTCTGGCCATCGTCCAAGGCCTGCAGCTCGCTGCCTTGGGCGAAGAGAGGAGGCATGGCGATGTTGGCGTCATCGGCAACCTCAACGGCAGGCTCCTCCCGACACGACGTGCAAGTACATTTCCTCATGGTGTTTTCTGGGGTGAAACGGAATGCGGCATCCGAGAAAGGTCGGGCGTCCAACGTGTCGCAAGACTTTGCACACCGTACGAAGTGCTGGTCGTTTGACAAGTTGCCGATGATTGCATACTCGTGGATCTCCAAAGACCAACGTCTCTTGCTGGCAGGAATCGCAGCAGCGTGTCCGTGACGGTTCGAACGGAGCAACGGCTTGCCCCCTCCGAGGTGTCCAGCAACGATTCAAACTGTCCAAAGCCTTTCGCTCTTGCTGCCGCGCGGCGATGCCACGGCAGAGGTCCGCCATGCTGGAATAGATTACCGGAACGTCCGCACCGCTGCGCGAAGAGTCTTGGCCGGCCGGGAATGATTCGCGGGGACGGCAGTCGGTACAACTTTGTCATCAACCCCGACAAAACGGTCGTGCTGCTCGACGTGGGGAGATGCAGCGCTGCCGTAGACCATCAATCGTTGGAGGCGGGTTTGGTGACTTCGCGGCCCGGCACTGGGAGGACAAGGGGCTTGGCAGCCCGCCCGTGATGGTGGACGGAAGCGATGACGAGGATTGATGGAGCATTGCATCGGCGGCGGCAGGCCTGGCGCGGGTACTCGTGAGACTTTCCGTCGAATGTCGGCTCGGCTGGCGTTGCTCGTGCTCACCCTACGGCTTTCCGCTCCGGTGCTGGCCGGAGAGCATGCCGTGACGTTTCCACGAGCGAGAGAGGTTAGGTGATGGCTACGCACGAGCCGAGTCCCGGGAAGGGTGCGATTCGGCACAGCAAGCATGGCTGGCGAATCAGCCGTTGTTGAGGTGTCATGATTCAGCTTGGCGGGAAGAGGTCCAAATGCCTCGTTGGCCGGCGAGTTTGGGAGAGGGGATTTCGCCTTGGGTCGATGCCACATTTTTCAGGAAGGGTTCCAAGTCCGTCGTTACGTGACGGCTTCGGTCACGGGATTCGCTTCCTTCGGTTGATGCCTCATTTTTCAGGAAGGGTCCAAGCCCGTCGTTACGTGACGGCTTCAGTCACGGGGTTCGCCTCCTTGGGCTGATGCCTCATCATTCAGGAAGGGCCCAAGTCCGTTGTTACGTGACGGGTTCGGCCATGGGCTTCACCTGCGATGGACGGAAGCTCATTTCCTTGCCCGCACCATGAACAAGCTGCGATGCCGATTTCTTGCCGCTGCGTGGATGGGGGAACCAGACGGTCACGACGAAGCCCGCTTCGATGAACACGCGGACCTTTGCGGATGACGATGAACACTCGCAGCTTGGAGAGACGGCGGCCCCCTTGGGTCGGTCGGTCGGTCGTGCTCGTCCCTCGACATGCCGCTCGATGCTCGACATGGGCGCGGTTCCCACGCGAGTCTGGCGTCGGTGGTGGCCGACGGATCGAATCGAGAAACACTCGGGAAAACATGGCTCAGATGGTGCAGTGACGGTGCGGCGGTGCATCTCGCAACAGAGGTGCCATTCTTGGAAACGAACTCTCAAAGACTAACGCAGGGCACGAGCGCGACGCATGCTAACAGACGAAATCGTTTCCCGCCTTTGGGCCAGCCCAAACGCACACCGCCATCGTCGGGTTCCGCCCGCTCGGCGAGGTCGGCCGCTCGCCCCGCGCAGCCGGCGGCGACGCGTCGCCCAGGTCAACAAGGCGGCGTTGCTTTCGCCGCAGGAGGCGGACATCGTGCGCCCGCCTCCTCCATGGTCGGGAGGGGGGCCCGGTGCATACGGCGCGGCCGGCGGGGGGAGCAGGAACAGGAACGGGCAAGGTGGTCGCGGTCGAAGGTCACGCAAGAAATGAGCATCCAGAGGTCGGCGGCGGGACGAGGCGGACGCATGGCCGTTGCCGTCGGCCGTCGACGAGGACAGGCCGCTCGGCCGGCGTGGGCGGGTTTCGTCTCGGGCGCGGCCGGCCAAGGCGACGGATGGTGTCGAGGCCACGCGAGAGGCTCGACTCGAGATGCGGCCGACGAAGCTCGAGCAAGCGTCGGCACGTCGGACGCGAGAGGGGGGCACGTCAGACGGCTTGGTACAGCAAGAGGGGCTCGCCGACGTTTTCGATCTCCGGGATGGTGCACTTGAGATCGAAGGCTTTCGACAGGACAATCTTGAAGATCTAGCGGACGGGCCGGTTAGCGTCCCCGCGGCGGGGCCGGTGGGCCGGCCAACCTACCTTTTGCACGTTGATGCTGTGGCTCGTGCTCGAAAAGATGAGCGAGGCCCTCATGGCCTTGGCGAAGCGTATGGCCTGCGTCGTCGGGTCAGCGCGGCGGCATTCCCGTGGGGCCGGGGGGTCGACAGGGTCTGACCTGATTCGAGATCTCCTCCTGGTCCTGGAGGGGAAAGTTGACAAAGTGGTCGTACTTTGTGCCGACGAGGAGCGGGATGGCCGTCTTGTTGAAGCCCCGGCCTTGGCGGTACCACTCCTTGATGCTGTTGAGCGTGCTCTTCCTCGTGAGGTCGAACATGAAGAGGATGGCGACGGCGTCGTTGCAGACGAGGGGCAGCATGTTGACAAACTCGCGCTGGCCGCCGAGATCCCAGATGGAAAAGGTGATTTCGGTGTTGCGGATGGAGATTGTCTTTTCCATGAAGTTGACGCCGAGCGTCTGGATGTAGTCCTCGTCCCAGCTGCCCTCGACGTACTTGACCATGAGCGACGTCTTGCCGATCTGGGCGTCGCCGACCATGCCGACCTTGATGACGACGTGGTTCCTGCCGGCGGCGGCGGCGGCCTCGGCGTCGTCGGCGTCGGCGGCGTCGTCGTCGTACCGGCTCGGCGGGGGCGTCGAAGGGTCGGACAGGCGGCTCGCGGGCGGCGAGATGGAGGGCTCGCTCGAGAGGGGCGAGCCGTAGGCGGCGTCGGCGGCGCCGCCGTGAGCGTGAGCGTCGGGCGACGGGCTCCGCGGGTAGTCGAAGCCACCGCTCGAGGGCACCTGGGGGAACTCTTTGACGGCGCCGAGCGAGTCGTCGTGGCGGCCGTCCCCAGAGGCCGGCGGCGGCGGCGGCAGCGGACCGTCGAGCGGGTGCGACGGGAACGGGTCGCGCCGCTGACGCGGCAGCTCCGAGGCCATGCCGTCGACGCGGGCGGCGTCGTGAGCGTGCGGCGGAGCAGGGTCTGGGCGGACGGGTTGATCCAGCTTGGCGGACGAGGACCGAGGTCCTTTCTGCGGACGACACGGGCACGGGCGAGGAAGGGCGGGCTGAAGGAGAGGCGAGCGGACGAGGACCGAGGTCCTCTGTGCGGACGAGGCGGGCACGGGCGAGGAAGGGCGGGCTGAAGGAGAGGCGAGCGGACGACTCAGCGGCGTCGACGCATCTAGAGGCGGCGACGAGGCGGCCGCACGGAAGGGCAAAGCGGCCAAACGACGTCGAGGACGGGCTGGACGCTGCCGAGGAGGGTAAAGGCGATGACGACGCTGCGCGGAACGGCGGGTGGGTTGCGTGTCGTCGAAAAGGTGACGGTGACGGGTTTGCAACGAGGCGGCGAGGGTCTGGCATCGGAGGCTCGCAGAAGCGGCCTCACCTCAAGGCTGCGGGCGGAACGGAATTTCCCAGCGGCCGCAGCACAACACGGGGCGGAGCGAGCACTCGTACCCGCAGGTACCGCACGCGTACCCTGCATGTAGGGCACGGCAGTTGCAGCGGCACAGCAAGTACATTCGGGGTACACTCGAGGTACCTAAACCAGGCGTTGCACCGGCACAGCGCTCCAGCGCAGAGCACGCAGGCACCTGCACGTACGAGCAAAGGCAGTACCTGTACAGTGACTCGACAAAATTGAAGATTCAGCTTTGGCGGCGCTTCTCGTACAAACCTAATCGACATTTTTGCCACCCTACTGTAAGTGCTAGTAATTACAGCACGTCAGCTACGGAGTACAGCACCAACCATTGCTGTATTCATGCTCCGTAGAACGTACAACTACCTGGTAAGCAACTTGCCTTGTTAGTATTCTTATAGGTAGCACCTACAGTACCTGCTTGCATTATACAGCACTCGGGCACAGCTACAGCACACCTACTTACAGTACTGCTTGCATTATACAGCACTAGGGCACAGCTACAGTAACACCTACAGTATTACTAGGTGCTTGCATTATGCAGCACTCGGGCACACCTACAGTACACCTACAGTACTAGGTGCTTGCATTATACAGCACTCGGGCACAGCTACGGTCCACCTACAGTACTAGGTGCTTGCATTACACAGCACTCGGCAGACCTTCAGTACTAGGTACTAGGTACCTACCTAGGTTCCTGCATTGCACAGCACTCGGGCACACCTACAGCACACCTACAGTACCCAAGGTGCACCGTCGGCGGGACGGCTACTTGCCACGAACATGTACGAACAATGCACTCGGCACCAGTGGCAGGACAGAACGCGAAACATGGACAGATATTTTCGCCGTCGCGGGAGAATACACACGCGGACAAGGCATATTTTTTGGTGCCACGGCGGCGCCGATGTGGCCTTCATCCTTTGGACGCACAGTCGTCACGTCGGGATGGGTACGCGTTGTGGCGCCCAAGCACCCAGCGTGCGGCCGCCGGCGACGCATCCAAGGCCGCCTGCTGGACGGCATCCGCAGCGGCAACAAGGCTACCGGCCAGCCATGACTTGACGTGACGAGCGCTGCGAGGACGACGCACACGGGCGACCTCGACAATATGCCGGGTCAAGGGGCGACGGGACGCGTGATGATGCGGCACGCAGGACGAGAACCATCCTTGCGCACTCTGCACCGGATTCCTAGTACCCAGTGCTCCGTACGTAAGTATACATGTATGACGGTACATATCACGGAGAACTTGTTTGCGTATTGCTTGCTGGTATTTACTTGGGTGAATATGTGTTTTGCGGTCATGTATCCGCACAGCACTTTTGGTTGTCCATGGTACTTGCAAGTACGGAGGAGTGTAAGTACGTACTGTACTGCACATGTGCTGTGCTCTGTACAAGTAAGTACTACAGGTACCTACTAGGTATACAATAGGTAGTAAGTAATTAATTACTTACAGCACTCCGCACAACCCGATGCAAGTGCAGTAGCTGTACAAGTCCAGTACATGTGTGTGTGTGTATTCAGATTTATTAGTCTATATGCAGCCTCAGAGGCTATGATAGACCGGAGCCCAGACTAAGTACATCAATTTAACCGGTGCACTAACCTTTTACATGTTGGGGGCAGTAATGTGTCGGCGTAAGTACTTGCACTCGTTGCAGCTGTCAACACAACAGCACTCCGTAATCACCAACCTACTCACAGCACAACTGCTTGCGCAAGGATTTCTTGCATGAATTTCACTGCCCGTCTCCACCCCATATCACCAAGGCTGGGCCGATGGAATACGAGTCCCGGAGCATGCGCATGGATCGGCTCGGCGCATCCTTCTCAAGTCGTGTCGGACGGAGTCGTCCTGCTGGCTGTCATCTCTCAGTGCAGTGCCGTGCTTGCATGTACTCTTCAGAGCGCAACGCGCAAGTACATGTACCGCAGCTGTACATGTTCACCTAGGTGCTCCGCCGCAGGGAGTGATTACTTACTTAGTAGGTATCAGGTAATTACTGTACTGATTACTCCGTACAAGCACACTGCACAACAGCGCATGCAGGTACTTCGTACAACTACAGTACGTACGCGGCCTGCAGTGCTCCGTGCGAGCATTTTTCGACGACTTCTCGTCCCGGTGCTGCCGTCACCCACGGGTACGGTACGCGCAACGCCTGCTCGCGGTAAATCCTAGGTTGTGGGAATGATTCGTACAGGTTTTTCCTCTGCATAGGCATGGGAGGCATGGTGGTGAGGAGTGGCTACGGTGCAATCCGTACGGAGGACTGCCGACAGCACAAGTGCATGTGCGGCTATGTAGCCTGCGTACTGTGCAGTACTTACTTAGGTGCCAGGTACCAATTACAGGTACGGAGTTGACCAAGTACACCAACCTAGCACGTAAGTACTGCAGTACAAGTCCTCCGTACTATACTATGTACTAGGTACTTAGGTGCACTCACTGTACGTGTACAGTAAGACCTAGTACTCCGTACCTAGTACCTAGTAGGTGGTAAGCACGGCGTCGTAGAGTGAATGTGAGCTACAGTACTCCGTACAGCCCACGTATGTCCTGCAGTAATTACTAGGTTAGTACTAATTACAAGTCCTCCGTACTAGGTGCACTCACTGTATGTGTAAGTACCTAAAAATTACAGCACTCCGTACAGTAAGTACATGCTTCAGTAACTAGCTTCCAGGCGTACGTGCACTCGAGCACAGAGTCATGCTTCCCCTGGCTGTGCCGCACCGATCCAGTGCGAGTGGTGCTGCCGAGTCGAAATCCCTTCCCATTGGCCCGCACTCCATGTCACCGATGATTGCTCGTGAAGCAAGAAGCTCCGGCTGGCCAGGGTCGCCTCTTCGCCGCCCCTGGTTGCGAGACCGCCGGAGTGCGCCATGGGGAGGATGTGGGTGTGCCGTGCTCCGCAATTGCTCCGTACCTGTACTTGCACATGTTCCTGTACATTTACTCGTGCTCGCACTCCGTGCACTCGCAAGTACCAGGTACGAGCGGCAAGGTACCAGTTGTGGCGAGGAAACGTACTGCGCTTACCTGCGTGCGGGCACCGGGAGCATGAGCCAACGCGGCAAATCTCGGCCGCCCACCTCGTCCCTCTCACTCACCTCCCACCTCGTCTCGAAAATCCTCCCGCTTCACGCCTTCGACGCCGCCGACGACCCTCCTCTCCAGAGACGCCCCTCGCAGACGCCATGGCATCCGTCGTCTGCTCCTCGCTGCGCGCCGCCGCCCGGCCCGCCATGCGGCTCGTCGCCGCCGCCCGCGCCGCGCCGCCCTCT
The DNA here is from genome assembly GCF_001625195.1 of Drechmeria coniospora. Lineage (NCBI taxonomy): Eukaryota > Fungi > Ascomycota > Sordariomycetes > Hypocreales > Ophiocordycipitaceae > Drechmeria > Drechmeria coniospora. The sequence goes on along the minus strand of NC_054389.1, from coordinate 7,733,349 downwards.
CGTGCCTTTACGAGCTCGAGGATGAGTACGTCCGCGGAGCTCGCGCCCGCCGAACCTCGCTCGCTCGTCGATTCGATCCTCGCCGTGCGCGGCTGCTGACGCGGCGCAGGCCTCGTCAAGAGATACACAAAGGACCACGAGTGGGTCGACCTCTCGGCCGACGGCAAGACGGCCGTCGTCGGCATCTCCGAGTACGCGGCCGAGCAGCTCGGCGACGTCGTCTACGTCGAGCTGCCCGAGGTGCCTGCCTCCGACTTTGTCGACCAGGGCGACGCCATCGGTGCCGTCGAGTCGGTCAAGAGCGCGAGCGACATCAACGCACCCGTCCGCTGCCGCGTCGTCGCCGCCAACAACCTGCTCGAGGAGAAGCCGGCGACCATCAACCAGGTGCCCGAGGACGACTCGCACGGCGGCGGCTGGATCGTCCGCGTCGAGGTCGACGAGGAGGGCGCCAAGCAGGTCGACGCCCTCATGGACGCGGCCGCCTACAAGGCATTCGTCGAGGAGTGACGGACGACGTCTCGGGCGAAAAGTTTTCCGTGCCACGCACGCCGGAAGGGGGACGCTCGGCTACGTCTGTTTCTAAAATCGACCTTGACATCTCGGGCACGGCGTGGGGTGCAGTTGTAGCTAGCGGCGAAGGTTATAAATTCCTACGACAGAGAACCCTACCACGGCGGGTCGTCGACGCCTCTCGATCCGAGAGGGAGACTGGACGGCACCGTTGGCTACCGCGATCCGGGCGCCGTCCCGCGAGGCTTGGCTCCGTCTGCATGGTGTCTGCATGGTGTCTGCATGGTGTCCGCATGGTGTCTGCATGGTGTTTGCCGTAGCGACGGGGGGGGGCACCCCGAGGTTCCGGGGCCTACGAAGACGCCTCGGCTGGCCGCTTCGCGTTGATGGCGTCGAGAATCTTGTCGGCCCCTCGTCTCACGAGCTCCGACGCCACCCGTCTGCCGAGCTCCTCGGCCGCCTCGGCCGTGCTGATGTCCTCGGTCACCTCGGCGTCGACGCCCTCGGTGCCGGCGGCCGAGACGACGGTGGCGCGGAGCCGCAGCCTGCCGTCGTCGAGCCACTTCGTCTCGACGCCGATGGGCACGCTGCAGCCGCCCTCGAGCGCGCGCATGAGGCTCCTCTCGACGGCGCAGGCCAGCGCCGTCGGCCCGTGCTCGAGCCGCCGCAGCACCCGCAGCACCCGCTCGTCGCCGGCGCGGCACTCGATGCCCAGGGCGCCCTGGCCGACGGCGTGCAGGATGCCGCCGCCGTCCATGTCGAGGTACTGCGAGATGTGGCTTCGCAGGTGGATTCGATGCAGGCCCGCCGCCGCGAGCACGATTGCCGTCATCTCCTCGTCGGTCTCGAGCTTGCCGAGCCGCGTTTGCAGGTTGCCGCGGACGTCCTTGAAGCGCAGGGCGGGGTACCGTCGGGCGAGCTGGGCGATTCGACGCACGCTGCTGGTGCCGATGACGCTCCCCGGCGGCAGGTCCTCGAGGCCCTTCCAGCCGTGCCGCTCGGCCAGTGATTTTTTGATGACGAGCGTGTCGCGCGCGTCCTCTCGCCTCGTGACGGCGCCGAGGACGCAGCCTTCGGGCAGCGTCGTGGGCATGTCCTTGAGCGAGTGAACCACCATGTCCAGCTCGCCGCCGACGAGCCTCTCCTCGAGCTGCGAGGTCCACAGGCCCTTGCCGCCAAAGTTGTACAGCGCCGTGTTCTGGTCGCGGTCGCCCGTCGTCGTCATGCTGTGGACGGGGAACGACCAGGTCGGGAACAGCGCCTGCAGCGAGGCCACGACAATCTCCGTCTGCGCGAGGGCGAGCGGCGACTTGCGCGTGCCGACGCGCATCACCGTCGCTTCCGAGTCCGCCATGGCCGTGGAACGCAGGCGACAGCTGGCGAGCCGATGGAGGCGAGAGACGGGGAGCGGGCGAGGAGGAAGAAAATGATGGAGGGTGAGAAAGTCAACGTGCGTGCCGCCGAGTGCTTGCTGTACCTGAGTGCAGGGCCCAAGTACTGTACGGATGTGAGTATTAATACTGTACTTAAGGATGTGGGCATTAATAATACTGTACGGATGTGGGTATTGCTACTGTGCGAATGTGAGTATTTATACAGTACAAATTCGAGATTTTTACTGTGCGAATATGCGTAAAAATCCTATGCGAATGTGAGTATTCCGTACAGTTCGAATCTGAGTATGAGAACTGTACTGTACAACTCCGGCGACGGAGACGGAGTAGTGTACAAGAACCAATAACTCGCATGTACAGAGTACTTGGATAGGTAACATGTAAAAGTACTCAATAGAGTATCGTACATGCAGGTGTACTCTGTGCATGGAGAGGATCCGTTACTGTACGGAGTAGTCAATACTTGGTGGTGGCATTGTTCATTGTTGGTCCAGCTCAGTGCAGTACTTGCACTGTATTGTACCGTAGCGTCGTGAATTCTCACGGCTCCTCCATAGGTACCCAGTACCTACATATACCGTACAAGTGCATGCACTCCCGTACTTGTACCTGGTTTCGCAGCGGGAACTGCAGCAAAACACGAGCCCCGGAAAGGAGATACTGTACTTGGGTAAGTGAGTACTTGCACGGAGCACGCAAGTACAGCCAATTACAACTAATACTGTACAGTACTTGTAATACAGTACATGTACAAACAAGTGTCTCACGTGCCAAGTACATGTAAGTACTCTGTACTCCAAGCTATAATTACACCTACAACTAAATGCATGTGCAACTACATGTAAATGCATGTAGATATCAACTCCCATCAAGAATTATTCACTTCCTTGCATGTACTTGCTTACTTACATGTCCGTACAGTACTCCATAATTGCATACTTATATCATACTTGCTACATGCAATTGCCGTCCATCGTCATGCCTGCGATCCGGCCAAGTCTTATCCTTTTCTCCTCGCCGTTCGACCAAGTGCCGTCAAAGTCCTCGCCGTCCGACATCTGCGTCGAGCAACGACCTCGCTTCTCGCCGCCGTGGCGAGCAGATGCGATTCGTCACGTTTATGGCATCCGTCATTCGCCCGTCGTGCCGAACTCCTCGTTTGTCTGTCCCTCCGGCTTGTCCCCGTGCTGCCCTCGTCCCTTGGTCCTCCGTGCGTCGGACGGTGCTCGCTTCGGCTGCTGATCTGCAGTGTTTGCCTGTCGCCGCGGCCGTCCGTTTCACGCCCTCCGGCACGACGGGACGGTGAGTGGCCCCCCTGCGTGCGCGGCTTGGTCCTGTTAGCGCCTCTCTCGCCCGTTGCCTCGGACGTGTTTGCTCCGCCGAGGCAGGGCGCGGCCGAATATAAAACAGAGGCCGCTGGCGGCTTGCTCCTCGCGAGCCCCAACGCTCACGCTCGGACCAGACGTACTCTCGGCAGGACATCATCGCATCGCAGACGAGACGTGTTCCGCTCGAAAATGGCCATCGGCTTCCCTCTTCTTCTCCTCGTCGTCCTCGCGAGCGTGGCCGCGGCCGTCGTCCATCCTCCGGTCCATCCGCCGACGTCGCTCCCGCCGCCTCCCCCCTTGCCGCCCGTCGCCTCGACCGCGGCGGCCAAGGTGAGCCGGCCGGCCCCTCCCGCGCCGCCGGCCGTCTCGGGCGCCCCGACCGGTCGTCCCAGCTGCGAGTGCGGCTACACCTACTGCGCCTCCGTCCTGCTGGGCATGAGTACGTCGACGGAACGCCGCCGCGGCCGACGACGGGCTGACCGGAGCAGGAACCCCGTGGAACCCGAAGCAGCTCTCGGACGCCTACTGCAAGACGGCTGGTGCCGTCTGCTCCAACGGTGCGCCCGGCAGCGACGTCGAGACGGCGCTCTACCTCTGCCTCTGCGACAACGCCGACCAGCGGGCCGGTGATCGGCTGCACCTGCTGTGCGGCTGCGACGAGTGTCTCGTGGAGCCGCCGGATTATCGTGGCCGCTGCGCGACGCCCTGCCACGCGGGCGCCTGCAAGTAGCGCGCGACGTCGGAGAGCGTCGCTCGTCAACCTCTGTCCGGGGAAGCCCGCGAGGACGGACCGAGGCAGGCGGCCGGCGGACGGAGGCTTGTCCGCAAGGCAGATGCGTGCCGTCGAGGAGTCGAGGGCGCTCGGACGAGTCGGCGAGCGAGCAATCCATGTGCTCGTCACGTCACGATTGTCATCAAGGACGCGCAGCCGCTAGGAGATGTGGTTTCATCATACATTTGCACCAAACTCGGTTCCCGACGCATCATTGAATTTTTCTTTCTCCTCGTCCATGCGGTGACGGAGACCAGACCTGATGGCAGACGCTTCGCCGCATCCGACGGTCATTTCCGGTCCGCTCCCCCAATCCCACATGCCCGTGCCATTGCAAGGGCTGGCTTCGTCGGGCAAACGTTTACGGCCGAAGCTTCCAAGCCGGCTTTGCCAGGACGGCCGCCTTCATGGCCGACCGACCGTCAAGGCGGACTTGCTCACGAACGACCGGGAACTCCGCCTGGGCCGGCACCGACATCCAGCTGATGCTCTTCGGGCGACTCGATATTTACGGCGTCGGCGCCGTGGTGAAGCGTGTGACGATGGCCATGGTCAAGCATGCCGGAAACGTGGTGGGTGCGGAATGAGAAACGCAGGCGTACCGTGGTCGTAAGTGCTGTAGGTGCAGTGTCGATGCAGAGTTTGGTTTGTCTGCGTTGACCCAAGCAAGCATGGACAATACCGAGTATCGTACGTGATGCTCGTAGGTGTACAGAGTATTACGGAGTGCCGACTCGGTACCGAGTACAGAGTACAGGTACAGGTACGGGCGTTGGCTCACCATGCTGACCTCGCGGGGCCCTCTCTTCGCACTGTTCCCGGCGGTACGGCTACTTGGTGCTCGTGGTGCTCGTGGTGCCTTTGTAGGGAGTGCATGTGCTGTAGGTGCCACGCCGACCATCGCCTCGGTGGTGGTTGTGTCGGTACTCAGTCACCACGGAGCGCCTGTTCATGCGCTGCAAGTACAGGCGGTGCACGCCCGAGGTGCTCGGCGCGGCGTGGTAACGGCACCTAACCGTACAGTGGGAATATCCGCGCCGCAACCGTGCCGCACAATCGCTACGCATGCAAGTACACTTAAACCTACCTCGTCCCCGACCACCGCTCCGTGCCAGTACGCAACGCTTGATGCTGCCGTATTAATTATTACTCCGTGCCGTCGGCGGCCACGATCAGCTCGGTGGGCTCCGGGGCTGCCGAATCGCCTCCCGTCATCGTCACCACCATCAAGCTCATCCCTTCAAGCTCATCCCATCAAGCTCATCCCATCAAGCTCACCCTCGCCGCGGCGGCAACGATAAGCTCTGTGGGCTCAGGGGCTGCCGAATCGCCTCTCGTCATCATCGTCGCCACCATCAAGCTCACCCTCGCCGCGGCGGCCATGTTCGTGATCCCTCCGGGGCCCCATCCTCTGGGTAATCAACAACTGTGCTGGACAGCTTGGACTACAGGTACATGTGCATGCAAGTGCTTACACCTGCCAAGCACACGTGCATGACGGTGACGACTCGCACGCGTGTTCCAAGTTGACGACCTACAACTGCATTCTTACAACCACCACAACTGCACTGCACGTACGAGTCTTTTCCTACACCAAGTACAGGCATTACGCTGTTACCATTCAAGTGCCTTTGCAACGTACTTGCATCGAGGTGAAACTCCTGCCGCGAGCAAGTGAGACGGTGACGACGTCACGACGACGCATACCTCGACGTGCATGCACACGTTGCCGCCGGAGCACGTACCTTTGCCGCCCTCATCGCCAGACTCGACGACCGTGGCTCTCGACGCTCCATCGAACCGGCCGTCGCCTCGACACGACGAGATGGACCGGACGGTTCCTTCCTACCGCTCCCGTGCGTGCTGCCGCCCCGTTCTGTGCTGATGGTTCTCGGTGGGTGGAAGCTGCTCTCACGCCTCGGCCAAGCACCGACCGACCACCCGTGCCACGACCGACGTGCGTGGTCATGGCCGTCTCGCTCCAAGGACGAGAGCATGGCCACGGTCACGACTGCACGCCGGGCCACGATGGACGCCTCGTCTGGAGCCCATCGGTGTCTTTCGGCGGGCAAAGGCGAAGCGACCATGCTGCGTTTGCCACGCGGACGCGACGGTTGGAGCAGCCGCTTCTGCAGTGGCCGTCCGTGGCGATGATGAAGCGGATGCCGAGCAAGGCTGCAAGTGACGTTTGGTTGTATTACAATAATGAATTATTACTTATTATATGCAAGCAGAGAATGAATGGCACGTGATGGACATGTAATGAGTTGCAAGAACCGTACTGTACGTACGTACAGTGTGCATACGGCTCGCCTTGACCCCTCACCCGCCTACCCTGTAGTGCCACTGCCTTGGTTACTCTCCTCTCCCACCACTCACCAACCCACCACCGAACAACCTACAACCTCTCCCGCCACCTCGTCGAATCTGGCTCGTCCGAACATTCGGCGTTGGCCGCGTCTCCCGGCCCGTGCATCAAGTTGCCCCAGGTCCCCATTCCGAAGGCGACGGACAAGACCAAACCTAAAGCTTGCTTGGTATGGCCCAACCGGTTACCGCCAGCTCATTGGCCACGGCAGCCTTCCCCGGACGCCGGCGATGGGGTAACTTGAACTTCTCACCACGTGGCGGCGTTACGTTTCGTCGGCAGCGGTGCCTTCTAGGCCCGGACGAACTCTCGTCCATACATGACCGATCGACGAGGCTCGGCTGGCCCGGGCCAAAGCCTCGTGAATGTGAGTATGCTAAAACGTCGTTTCTCGGAGGAAATGATGCACCGGCGGCCAGCGGCGACTCGCAAATTATTGCATGCCTGCCGACGATGGCGGATGACCGTGACAGATTGACCGCATGCGTGCACGAGTTTTGAACAACCGGACGTGCATGCGGCTTGTGGGCATGCCGTTCGTCTCGGTGCTCGCGAGCCATCGCCAAGTCATAATGGTCGGAAGCACAGGCACGGCGGGGACGACCATGGGGAGCCTCCGTCTTGGCGACTACATCTACAATTTCAACTAATACTTGCGGAAGAGGAACCCAAGGTTGCCTGCCGCAGCTTCGCGTGCCGTCTCCACATTGCCAGCATCTTGAACGTGCAGCGCAACGGTATCTCGTCGTCTCCTCGGCCGTCGCTTCGACCCTCCTCATCCGGCCAGGCCTCGTTGGTTCGAAACGGCGAAGCATTCGCTGCAGGGACCGAAGCCATCTCCTGTTGATAAAGTGGCGATTATTCACCCGAAAACTTACGCCACCTCCACTTTACAAGGTTGCGATTATTAACCCGAATACTTAACGTCGTCTCCGCTTTACAAGGTTGCGAATATTAACCCGAATACTTACGGAGCCGCCTCCTCTTTTCAAAGGTTCGAGATGAGCGGTGGACTGCTGGCAGGGCTCTCGCTGGAATCGTAAGGCGAAAGCTCATCGACAGGGCGGCCGACGCATCGACGCTGGGTTCAGGCGCGGATCCGACTCGCGACGCCGTGCATGCTGTCGTTCCATCCGCACCATGGTCGCGGCGTGAGAAGGTGTTGAGGTTTCGCAGCAAGAAGTTGGGTGCGAGCACGAGTAAGTAAAGTTGCAAGTGCGGAGTGCTTGAAGACAGTCGGAGGATCCTAGTGACGTTTGGGATCCGACGACGCAAGTACAAGTACCTTGCTGTACTCGGCACGTAACAGATGGCAGACCCGACCGCGCCGACGTTAGGTATGGCGATCCGTACTCGCTTGTACTGGCACATGCGCCGCTGGCGTGCTGGAGATGCGCAGCACACGCACTGTGTGAGGTACGCCAACTGTACTGTTAGTAGTCAGCCTCGGCGCTTGGGCAAGTACTTGTACCGCCGCGCTAACGGCACGCAGGTCCAGGCGCTCGCGGCTGCGGGTACCTCGTGGTGGGCGGCTGGCACGACGCAGCGTCCTTGGCCTGCGGCAGGCGTCGGTGTCCTGGCGCTCCCCTATCGGAACTCGTGCTGTAGTTGCCCTTTTCCGACGCTCATCCGCCGACGAAGGGTACTCTGCTCAACAGGTCTTGCTCGGCGCTCTTAATGCTGCCGTCGTAGGTGCCGACTGTGCGCGCTCACGACTCGGCATCGCCTCCAGCTTCGCTCCGAAGAAAGGCAAGCCACATCGCTCAATCGTTGTGGCCGTTGGTGTCGGGTCGCCTCCAGCTTCGCTCCGAAGAAAGGCAAGCCACGTCGCTCAATCGTTGCGGCCGTTGGTGTCGGGTCGCCTCCAGCTTCGCTCTGAAGAAAGGCAAGCAACGTCGCTCGACCGTTGCAGCCGTGGATATCGGATCGCCACCAGCTTCGCTCCGAACAAAGGCAGGCAACATAGCTCGACCGTTGCAGCCGTGACCATCGGATCGCCTACGTCGCTCGACCGTGGCGGCCGTAGCCATCGATCGCCTTCCCTGCCGGTACGCTGCCGTGGGCACGTGGCCGAGGGACCCATCGAGGAAAGCTCTCTTCCTCGTCGCCTCGTCCGTCCAGGGCTACTGTGCCTTTCGGTCGAGGAGCGCGACCACGACGCCATGCCTCCACCACCCCGACCATCTACCACGCAGGCAGAGGACCGTCGGATGCGGCGGCTCGACGCAAGCGTCAGCCCTCGGCGTGCATCTCGAGCAGGTGGCCATCGGCGACGTCGGGCATCCAGCGCCACCGGGCCGGCGGCCCATCGTGGCACTTGTCGTCGAGGAAATCCGCCATCAGCTCCTTCATGACCTTGTCAAGTTCGTCGTGGCAGCTCTCGACGGCCGCCCTAGAACGACCCTAGGCATCCTCCAAGCGAGCGAGCGGAACATGTCCGTCGCGAGTCGGGTGCAATCGTCGAGGAAGTCGCGGATGCCACCGCAGGCTCCCGCGGCCGCCAGAGCCGCCCTTTTGTTCCTCAGAGGACCCTGGAGGGAGGCGAACAGACGCGGTACGGATGGCAAGCCGTCGGCCGCGACCCTCGCCGCTTCCTCCTCAAGGGGGACGGCCGTTATCGCGACGGTGAACAAGCCTCGTCGAAGCGTCTGCAGGACGACCTCGGCGGAATCGGCGAGGGCCAAGGTGGAATTGTTGGCGAGAGCCAGGCTGTCGCTGTGTTCAATCTGGCTGCGGAAGCTTTGCAGCGTCGACGAAATAGCACGCACGACGACGGCTTCCGGGAAATCCCGCCCATCGGCCGTACCAGCAGAGGCGACGGCGGCGAAGAAAAGGGCGCCGGCACACTTCATGTTGGATCATGGCTTGAAAGGTTGCAGGGCGTCGTGACGACAAGGGCCTTTGCAGTAAGCATTTTTCGGCTAAAATTCGGATGAGGATGCTGTGACTAATACAAGTAGCTTCACAGCCAGGCAAGTACTGTACAGTACATGCAGTACGTACAGTAAGTACATGGTACAGTAGACTGCTAAGACAGTGCCTGCCCAAGTACTTGTACTGTACTCCATACACGCACTGTGCAGTACATTCTGTTGATGGCGGATGTGTTGAGTCCCTGTTCCAAATTACTATGTACCGAGTAATTTAGTGGTGCCAACTACGGCGTACAGAGTAAGTACAGAAATCTGGCACTGTGCTGCAAGCACTCGTACAAGAACGGAGTGCATGCATGTACATGTGCTCGCACAAGGGCTGTGCTTGTATAGGTACCAACATGTACAAGTACTCCGTATTCTCCGTAGCACGAAATCATGATTACTAGGTACCGAGAACTTACGATTGTACTTGCTTACTCATCCGATTTTCCTTCAGCCGGTATTCATATCTAGCGTCTTGGACACTCCATCGCTGGCGTGCAAGTACCTGTACTTGCTTGTGCAAGAGGCACCCTTGTATAAATAGGTCCAAGTACATGAATGCGGTCCAGGGAGCGACGACGCCCCGAGCAAATCCAATTCGCACAGCCAAGTATCGTGAATATCAAGCATTCCCAAAAAGGTGCAAAGCAGCCTCGTCAGGGAACGGCTAGTATCGTGGGCACGAGAGAAGGAGCTTGCGAGGTTTTGTTTCATTTATTTTTCCTACCGAAGATCCGGTTTACGGGTATGTCGGATCCTATGCCTTCTTGGTCCAAGGGCATCCGTCGAGAGATGCTCTTCCTCGTCGCTTCGTCCGTCCATTGCCATGGCAGCTTTGGGTGGACAAGCGCAAGAAGAGGACGAGACGACTTCAACCACCTTTGCCATCCGAGGTGTAGGCAGCGGCAGGGGGCCTGCTGTCGGGAGACATGATGCTGGGAGCATGGATTGCGAGTCCAGGCACGGGACGGATGGAAGGAAGAGACCATGCCAGCCAGGAGAGCTCCCTGGGTGCAGAAAGGGGTGCTTACAGCGGGTAGCAATCGGCGGCATCGGGCATCCAGGTCCACTTGTCTGGCCCATCTTGGCACTCGTCCTCGAGGAAATCCGTCATGAGTTTGTTCATCACCTTGATGAATTCGGCTCTATAGCTTTCGGTAGCTGCCCTGGCCTTGGAGTTCTCCGCCAGCATACTCCAAGCAGTAATGTTAAAGATAAATTGGTAAGTCGGTTGCAATCGTCAAGGAAGTCGCGGACGCTGCCGCAAGCACCAGCAGCGGCCAGAGCTGCCCTTTGATTTTTTGCAGTGGACCGCCAGCGCCAAGGAGTTGAGTGGAAGCACGCCGTACTTGCATGTAGGTGCAGATACGACGAGTAATTACTATTATCTATACAAGTATGGCATTATAGTATGGAGCAGTGAGAGTTGGAGTACTTACTTTCCATCTTGCGCTGGACACGCAACAAAGCCCAGCTCCCTCTTGCCACCGACAGCAAATCGTTGGACGATACGACGACACACCTGCGACCAACAACCACGCAAGTACGTGTACACACTGGAGATTCGCAGGGCAGGGAGAAAAACACTCATCATCACCTGGTGCCAAGTTCGTTCGGAGTATCACATACTCCGTGCTCCGACATATGGCCCGTACAAGCAAGTGCAAGTACGTAATACCCAGATGTATGTAAAGGATCACGTACGTAATACCCAGGTGCATGTAAAGGTACGAGTAAGTACTGTATGCCAGCCTCGTTCGTCGTACGCCTGCCATGCGATATACCGGTACGTGCTCGGCAAGTCGCTGCACGAAAGTACGACTACGGCGATGACGCGGCACCGTGACGGCGGGAATGCTTCACATGCGGGCCGATAATTGTCCGGCGCGCTCGTCGGCCAAGAAATCGAGGCTCCTTTGGATGTTATCGCATCGAGAATCAATAATCACGCAAGCACAGTCGTGTCCATTGTCTCGGCCGTCCCAGCCGATGCGAGGAGCGTCGCTCGACCGTCCGAATCCAATGCTTTCCTCGTCCTCCTGCCCAGAGGAGGCACCCGAGGCATCCGTCGACAGAAGCTCGTCGCCGTCCATCGCTGCCATGTCTTTGGGTGGACGAGCACGAGTGCAAGGCATTCATCCAACCGCCTCTTCCATCCGAGCTTTCGGCACCGTGCTCGTCGGATGTGGCGGCTGGACGCAAACTTTAGCCGCTCGACTATTATAATATGTACAGGTAGCGATCGGTAGAATTCGACAGCCAGCTCCACGGAAGTGCCACATCCAAGCACAGGCTCTGGACGAAATCCGCCTTCAGCCCGTCCATGACCTTGATAAATTCACCCTGGTGGCTTTCGGCCGCCACCCTGGCCTTGGAATTATCCTCCGGCATCCTCCAAGCCAGGGAGCGGAAGAAGGCGGCGGTGAGTCGGGCGCAATCGTCGAGAAATTCGCAAACACTGCCGCAAGCGTTGGCACGGGCGAGAGACGATCTTTTGTTCCTGAGAGGGCCCTGGAGGCTGGCGAACTGCTGCGGTAGGGATTGCAAGTCGGCGGCCATGACCCTGGCCGTCTCTTCCTTGAAGGTGACGATTTCCCTCGTCACGGCGAGAAGGCTGCCGTGGATCGTCTGGAGGACGGCGTTGGCGGCACCGGGGAGGGCGTCGTCATTGCCGCTTTCGACTTGCGCACGGAAGCTTTGCACTGCCGACGAAATGTTAACCATGGCAAGCTTGGCCTCTGGGAACTCCAGCTTGTCGATGATGCCGGCCGAGGTGACGGTGGCGAAGAAGAGGGCCTTGGTCAACTTCATGTCAGAGGATGGTTTGGAAAGCGGCGGGCTGCCTGTTTGTGTCGGACGACGTATGCGTTGGAGGACACGTCTTCTCCGGCCAAAAGCCCGGGTGCAGCCGAGGGGTTTTATAGCTTTACTTGTGAATTCCATACACAGTGGCGCCTTTGCCGTAATGACAATCCTCAGGAATTACTCGAGCCTAGTCAACATATTGATCGAATAGCTATAAATTCAACCAACCCGCAATCTAGTACTAGACGCGAGCCTAGTGTATTTGAAGTAATTGAAGCAGCAACACAGCCAAGAGCATAACCAAAACGCAGTAAATGCCATACACTAGGTCATACAATGGGCTCAAAGTCATGCCCTCTTCGATTTACAGAGCTATTGGAACAAGTACAGTACCAGTACTAGCAGCAATAACAGTACCGGTTCCGGCAGCAATAGCTACAGCTAGTACTGGTACTACTTCTATTATTGCTGCTAGTACCATACGGTATATTAGCCCAGAGGCAACCTATCAAAGATGTGTTGTATCAAGAGAAGCCTGGTATAAGACGCAGTTAAATAGTCGTCTAATGACAAACTAAAAGTATCGTAAGGCAATAGGGCTACTGTTGTATATTGCACCTACTAAGTCCATATTGACTGTGGCGCCCATTTTTGGTGGCTAGTTTGGTGCAACAGCTACCGTTACGGTATAATAATGCTGCAAATAATTAGTGCCTTATCTGGAAGTATATGACCAAGAGTTATACGACTCTAATAGACTCAAGAGAATGGACAAAAGAAGAGATGATGGCATATGTAGACTGGGAAGACTTTGAGAATAATCGTCTTGATGCCCAGGTAGCCAAGGAACACCATTTTCAAGTAGACTAGGAATGGGCAAGCTTTGGATGGCTTGTGAGAGAGATACTAAGGAGCAGCAGGCATTATACTCAGTCAAATAATTATCGAATGGATGTATTTATATCTATATAATGTATATAGTTATTGTATAGAGTAAAGGTAATGCCGAATACTGTATTTGCAATGCGAATTATTGTTGTGCGCGCAACGCTTTTAGTAGTAAATAGAGAGCTTACATAATATTCTTGTAATTATACTTGGATGCACGGGTACCCGCGCGCCTATTGGATCCCCTAGGTCGCTTGCCCACGCGTCGACCTGCCTTGGTTACTATACTGTATAATATAACTTATAATTACACACACTCTGTGCTGAAAATTGAAGCTACCTGCACATTCCTCCTCACCAAAGGTGGTAATAGTACTCCGTGCTCTGATGGCATCGTTACAGCGTTTCTGTTGCTGAGCGATTTCGAACGGCCATAGGTTGCAATCATCTCGTTGGATGCATGCACGGCGGGATGAGGATTCAAGATGAAGGGAACCCTCAGGTCGACCATTGGCCTTGATGGCCTGCCGCTCCGACGGACTCGGCACGCAACAAACCCCAGCTCCCTCGTCCCCCGACCGCAACACGTGCGCAAGTGCACCGAACGGAATGCCGTGTACTTGCAAGTAAAAGCATTGGCAAATACTTGAGCGTGCCGGAAATGCGCAGGGCGGGGACGAAAATACTCATCCTCAGCTGCTTGGCAAGCACTCGCAGAGCAATATGGCACGCTCCGTACTCTTTCGACGCCGTGGCATGGGAATGGCTCACACGCGGGCCAAGGTTGGTCGAGCACACTCGCGCAAATCGACAAGCCGTCCGCACCGGTGCCACATCCATCGTTTCTCGCACAAGCACCGTCCATCGAGCTCGATTTGTCTGGCCCGTCTTGGCACTGGTCGTCGAAGAAATGCATCATCATCTCGATCACGACATTTGTGAATTCGTCCTTTTCGCTTTCAACGGCGGCCCTGGCCTTGGCGTAATGCGAAAGATGTGGAAGACGTGCTCGGCAAATAGGATGCGATCGTCAAGGAAGTCGCCGACGCCACCGCGAGCACCGGCAGCAGCCAGAGCTACTCCTTGATTCCTCGGAGGCTCCTGGAGGGTAGCGAACGGCTGTGGCATGGATTTGAATCATCGGCCACGACCTCGGCTGTCTCTTCCCCGAACGAGAAGAGAGACATCTCGTCCTCCAATAGGAATCGGGGCATCATTGAGCGTCTCGAGGATAGCCCCGGCGGCATGGGGGATCTGTGGTGTTGCCTCTTTCGAGTCGGGTGCGGAAGCTTTGGGCACTCTTGGCTTCCGGGAAATGCACCTTTTCGATTACGGCAGCAGAGGCGATGGCGGCGAAGAATTGCGCCTTGGTTAAGTTTGGGATGATGGGTTGGATAATGGGTTGGAAATGGATTGGATGATGGGCTGGATAATGGGTTGGATGATGGGTTGGATGATGGGTTGGATAATGGGTTGGATAATGGGTTGGATAATGGGTTGGATAATGGGTTGGATAATGGGTTGGATAATGGGTTGGAAATGGATTGGATGATGGGTTGGAAATGGATTGGAAATGGATTGGATGATGGGTTGGAAATGGATTGGATGATGGGTTGGAATGGATTGGAAAATGGGCTGCAAAATGAACGGCCGATGCCGGCGCAGGATACGTTTTTCCAACTTTGGGCATGTGCATGTGCATACAGCTGCCAGTACGGTGACGTAAATCGCTTGATATTCGACTCGATGCTCTCGCCAAGGTGATGGTTTTGCCGTCGACGGCCAGTGCCTAGAAGTGTAGGCTAGATGCAAAAGACGGCATGTGATGATGGTACGAGCAGTGCGAGCTCGTGTCGGAGTATCCTCGGATACGGGACACGTTCCAAGTGCATGGAGCTTGCCACGGCTCAAGTACAGATACTCAAGTACTGTATTACTCCATTACTACTTGCACGTGCGGAAAATGCCCATGGAGCTTGTCACGGCCCAAGTACAGATACTTAATTACTGTACTCAATTACTATAGTACCTGCACGTACGGGAAATGCCCAGGGAAGACAAAAAGAGTCATCATGACCTCCACCTACGGAGTGCTGCACTGTACTCGTCCAAGTTTACACACATGCACATACGTGGTCATGCACATGTTTGCCGCGGGCTGCTGGCACGCCATGGACTGCGATACCAAGAAGTTGAGCGTTAACCAAGCACGCGTCGGTGCGTGTAGGAGTTGATCATCCTGGATCGTATAGATTCGCGCGACGCTGGCCGAAGCAAGCACTGTCCGGATTTACCCGGCATGCCACGAACCGCAGCTCCCTTTGTCCCCCAATGGTGCCGGTGGGCGTTTGTATTTGGCCACTCTACTACCACGGTGTCTCGGTGACTATCCCAGGGCCACGCTGTTCCCGGTGTCGGTGATTATCCCCATGGCGTCGCGGCCAATTCAAGAGTCTGCTTATGAAATTTCAAACCGCCCGTGGGACAATCGCCAAGACGCCGTGGCACTGGGCCGGCCCGATGAAGGAACTTGGCTGCGGTGACGTGTTTGCCGCGACTCCAAGTACCGCATATCGCATCTGTCGAATTGGGTCACGCGCCGTGGCATCAGGCTGGCCCCGCTGAGACGGCGTGCATCGGGGTTGTTGCCGGCGTCGGAATATTCAACACCCGGGCGACGCACGCGTCCGACAGGCTCCAAGAAATCAACAAAGGCTCCTTCGGATGCCATATTCCCATGGCATTGAGAATCAAGAATCACGCAAGCACAGTCGTGCCCGTCGTCTCTCGTCTCGGCCGTCCCAGCCGATGCTCGGTGCGTGTCGAGTGGATTCTCCTGCCAGCGCGCCGTCGCGTGCGGGTCGGGCCACCTTGCACTCTCGGCCCTCGACGGAACCGGTCGACGTCGTGATGCCTGGTGGATTCGCGTCGGCACGGAAACGAAAGGGCGTGCAAGGCGGCGAAAGACTCGTCGTGGTGGAACGGCGCACGCGAGCTCCGTGGCATGCCAAGGATGGCATGCTGAGGAAGGATGGCATCCGACCTCGGCACGAGCAGCGTCGCCAACTCTCGTCCATCGGCATGTGCGCTCGCGCCATCGGCCGGTCGGGCGTCATTCGTCGCAAGTGGCGGCGACGCCCTGACCGTCTCGTGAGCCGAAGCCAACAAGACGCCGTGGCGGGGGAGGGACCAAGCTCGCACGGTAGGGAACCGACGATGCCACGTCGTCCGTCGTCGCTCGTCCTGCCGTCCGTCGTCGCTCGTCCCGCCGTCGTCCGTGGGCGGGTCATGGACGAGACGCGTCATGGCTCGGTCGACGCCGCCGGGGCCTCATCGTGCACGCTGCCGCTCTCCCACAGCTCAAAGCTCTCGCCCGTACCGTCGACGGGCCGCAGGACGGCTGCCTCGGACGGGCCGTCAGCGACGACGGGCTCGCCCTCGTCGGCCCGGGGCGCCGGGGCCGGGGCGGGACTCGGTTCGTCGTCGTCGGCGGGCACGAGGACGACCGAGGTCTCGTCGCAGCCGTCGGCGTAAAAGTCGGCCGTCGTCATCTCGCCGAGGGCCACGCGCTTCTTGTCGACGGCCATCATGGTGTCGTCGACGGCCGGTCCGTGGCCGCGGCGGGCCTCGGCCCGGGGAGGCTCGCCCGAGGGAGGCGTGTTCTCCTTGTCGCGTCCCTCGTCGGCGTCGCGCCCCGCCCCGCCGCGGCCCCGCTCGTCGGCCGAGATGTCGAGGACGCAGGTGCCGTGCTGCAGGAGGTTGGTCATCTCCTGCTCGGGCGTGTCCTCGTGAATGTCGAAGAACCAGCTCGGCGGGGCGGCGACGTCGGCACGCGCCCTCGGCCGCGCGCGGTAGCTCGACAGCGTGCCCTTGAGCGCGTCGTCGAGGGAGAAGGGGGCGGCGGCGGCGGCGGTGGCGAGGCGAAAGGCCGGCGGGTCGACGCGCGAGTAGGCACGCCTGCGACTCGAGAGGATGCCCGAGCGCCCGCCGCGGCCGGGCGAACGACCGGCGGGTGCCGGCACGGGCGACGACTTTGCGATGCCCGCGCCGAGCCTCGCCGAGGGCGACTTGGCCTGAAGGGTGCGCCGGGGCGTCGACGACGGCCTGAGCGGGTTCGCGAGAGGGCCTCGGTCGGCGGCGGGCGTCACGGCGGGTTTCGCGAGGACAGAGGCCAAAGGCTTCGTCACGCCGTCCCTGGGAGGAGTTGCCGAGCTCGCGCCACCCTTGGCACGCTTGGCGAAGAGCAAGGGGTCGAGGTTCTCGCCATCGTCGGCGTCGAGCAGGTCAGCCTTGCGTTTGCCGGCCGAAGGAAGGACTGTGGCGAGTCAGCAAGGCGGGGCTCCACCGGAGCAGCGTGCGATGTGCGATGCTCGACGGCAGCGACGCGGGCCGACGGGACATGCGAAAGCGTCGACGACGGCCGTCACGGGGGAGGCGGGCAACGCACCGTTCTGCCTGTTCTTCAGGCTCGTGAGGTTGTGGAGTCGGGCTCCGTGCAGGGGAGCAAACGGTTGGCGCGTTACGGCAGCCATGGTCGACGGATGGACGGGACGGACGCGAGGCAGACGTCGACGCACGCCTTGGCCGGGGATGACGGGTTCGTCGCCTGTGGAGCGACGACAGGCGATGGCTGTCGATGATTGTCGATGACTGTCGATGACTGTTGATGGCCGTCAATGGCCGTCGATGGCTGTCGATGGAATCACCCTCGCGTTCCTTTTCTCCGGTATCCCTTGCGTGCCGTGGGGTGTCGCGTTGTTGTGCTGACTTGTTTTGACGTCGTCGCCTCCCCCGTGGGTTGTGCGTGTCGATGAGTGCTGGTCCGAGAATGGCGGCGAGAGGCAGGGACGAGACGGCGAGGAGGAGGAGGCAGAGCGGTGCTGGGTCGGGGAGGGGCGTCGGCCGGGGTAATAAGAGAGCAGGGCGCGGCGGAGCAGGACGACGACGGCCGGCGACACGCGAGAGCGCAGGCAGGGCGGCAGATGAAGTCCAATGACGAGGGCGAGGCGATGGGGGTGAGACAGGCCGCCTGGCCGGTGAAGGATGGGCGAGCGGCTAGCGCCTCCGACCACCAAGACGACGAGGGGTCGCCGAGGCGGACGCGTTCTGGTCAGTGGAGTTTCGACGCTCAGCGCGCCCCGGCGCGTGCAAGTACTCTACAGTGGACTCGCTCGCCGCGCACGCACCGCCGCCCGCCAAGGGCTCGCCGCCATGGTTGGCCGGAGCGTGCGGTGGAGCAGGAAAAGGACGCGTCGGGGCCGTCACACAGCGCGGGCGCCGCACACCATCCCCCCCTCGCACGGGACGCCAAGGGCAGAGGAGCCGGCTCTCGAGGGAGGAGGAATGCGACGATGCCATTGGATTGGCCGCCGCCGACGGCATTCGCGTGCATGCAGGGAGTGCGAGCACGGCAGGGCGGCCGGAGCAAGTGCAGGAATAGGTGCGGAGTAGGTGCAGGAGTAGGTGTAGGAGCAGGTGTAGGTGTCGGCGTGGGCGCAAGATGGCGTGCTGCATGCAGTAAGCAGAGCGAAGAGGTGCCAAGTACTCCGTACTCCGTACCTGTATAGTACTCGTACCTACCTACTTACCAAGGCGCACAGCACGGCGGAACGGCGCACCGATGCAAGCGATGCCAGCGTGGCTGGACCAGGGCTTGCCCTTTTGGCCACGGCCACCGCGCACAGCCATTACGGCATTGGCAGTCGACGCGGCGCTCGCACTTTTGGTGCTCCCAGCGAGCCGGCAGACTGCGTCGCCGACGTGCTCGTGCGGGAGGGAGCCATGCTGGACTCGGCGTCGCTCGCTGGTGAGGGATGCTGATGGGCAGCTGAGGGATGCTGGTGGCAGGCGAGGGATGCCGATGATGCTGATGGGCAGGCGAGGGATGACGGGCAGGCGGGGGATGCTGATGGGCAGGCAGGGGATGCTGATGGGCAGGCGAGGAACAGCGCTCGCGCGAAGAATGGAGGTGTATAGAGTACAGAGCACGCGGAGCACAAGTTGGTGTGCAAGCAGGTGCATGTACATAGTAAGTGAGTTGTACGTCTGCAGTAATTACTCCGTACATAGTACTAGTAGTATCCACCTGTAGTAGGGAGTGCAAGTGAGTGCATGCAGGTGCCAGACACGAACCGGTGGCGAGGGAGCGGACGAGGCGCCCAAGAGGATGCAGGTAGCGAAGCGCTCGGTGTCGACGTGCGCAAGTGCAGGTACATGCACACGGGCAGTGCGGCGTCGGCAATGCATGTACAAGTACCTGCAAGGGTGAGAAACCTGCAACGATCGACCGACAGATGCCAAGGCGCCCACTGCGCTTCCGATGGCGCCAGGGAATATTATTAATAGGTACGTGGTTGTACATGCACTCGCCCAACCCTGCCTGCACACCAAAGTACAACCAAGTATAGCACAATATACATGCGCAGATATGTGCGGAGTACGTACGTACATCTTCAAGTCTCTACGCGGATTTCCCATCTGCGTGCCAGTGCGTGCGAGTCGACCAAATACACCCAAGTACTAATTAATTACAGCAATTACACAAGCATGTCCGTACTTGGAGGTGAGCATATGTACGCCGCAGTACTCAGTAATAATGAAGCAAGTTGAATTTCACGACCTGCCAGCACGCCTACCGAATACATCCTACCGAATAATTACATGGGTGGGCAAAGGAAAGGTACAGCACTTGAGCAGCCGCACCCCTACGCCAGCACAAATACAGTGCGTAAGTGCTTGAACACCCTACGACGAGCACAGGTACAGCACCTAAACACCCACTCCACCTCGGCGTACCTCTCCCTGCCCGCGTCCCCTCTCCCCGCCCGCGTCCCCTTCCCCCCCCCCCGGCTGCTGCGTCCTCTCCCTGCCCGCATCCCCCCTGCCTCGACGGGCGGATGCCACGGGACACGCTGAAAGGAGACGACGCACCGGCGAGGCGCGGGGCGGGTCGAGCACGAGAGGATGCGTGTGCGGGACCTGCCAATGCCTGGGTACGTGCCTGCAATGGCTACAACCAGGGGCAGTAGGTGCTGGGTACCTGCAATGCCTACAACCAACAGCAGCAGGTGTGGGTAACTGCAATCGATGCCTACGACGAACAGCGGCAGGTGTGGGTACCTGCAATGCCTGCGACGAACAGCAGTAGGTGCCGGGTACCTGTGATGCCTGCGACGAACAGCAGTAGGCGTGGGCGCTGGGAACAAGTACCTGTGATGCCTGCAACCAGCAGCAGTAGGCGCTGGGTGGTTCTGTGCCGTCGGTGCATGTGCAACCGCTCCGTGGGAACTGGCCGGCCAGCCGGCAGCAAGTGAAGCCACCAGCACGCGGAATCAGGCACATCCACCTGCTGCTGCTGCTCCGGCAAGGGGCGGCGCTTGCAACGGGGGGCCTCGTTTACTCGGTGCGCTCTGCGTGTTGTGCGTCGACGCTGCGGGACGGGGACACGCGTGCGCCTGCGTCCTCGCAGGTTGTGACGACGTGCGCCCGCATCATCCAGGGCCCGGCCGATGATTGGCCGCCCGCCTCTCCCTTGGATGCCGCGACGCGACCCTCGGCCGGAATCTGGCCTCCCTTTCGTCGCACGAGGGCGCCGCGCGGGAACGCAAGTGCCTGCAGGGGAGGTTGCACGGCCGCGTTGGTGTCGGAGTGCATGTCGGTGGGCAGCCATGCTGGTGTGCGGATTGCATGTCGGTGGGCAACCATGTTGGCGTACGGATCACGTCTGGTGGGAACGATGTTGGTGTACGGATTATGTCGCACCAAACCAGCCACAATAAATGGGCGCCACAGTCGACCGGGACTTGGTAGGTGCTATATGATGCGACAGATTACAGGTCGGTGGGCACGACGTTGGCGTACGGATTACAGGTCGGTGGGCATGATGTTGGTGTACGGATTACATGTCGGCGTACAACCACGTCGGTGTGCCGAGTGCATGTACTTGGGCGTACGGTACAGAGTGCAACCAAGTACGTGGGTTGGGTGCATGGGAGTGTTGATTGCTCGGTGCTGTGAATAGGTGCACTGTCCATGTGCGGCGTGCCGGTGGCAGGTAATCTTGCCAGTAAGCACGTAGGACTTGCGCCGGTGCAAGTACGGAGTATTACTGCACAGTACGGAGCGGTTGTACGGTAAGAATTCATTATTGGTTGGGCCCACTGTAGCTGTACATGCGAGTACTTGTCCATGTACCGTTGCCCCTCCGGTACCCCGTCCATATGTCGGCACCGATGCCTACTATTACTGGGTACCTACTATTAGGTATTACTATTAATTACTGTACTCCGTAGTGCCTAGGTGGTATTAATTACTGCGTCCCTGGGCCGAGCCGGTGCCGTTGCATGTACCCCGTCCTCCGTGCGGGGGTGGCTCAGCGTTCTCCGTACAGACGTCTCCTTCGGCAGGCAGGTGTACGGAGTGCTTATTAGGTGCAATTACGGATGCATCAAGTAATTACACCTACCGCATCCATGCACTTTTACGAGTGCTCCGTACCTGCTCCGTACATGTAGTTGTGCGCGACTTGGCTGCCATGACTTGCGCACCGCTCCTACGCGCGTGTCTGCCGTAGGTCGTGGCTGTACTTGGACACTCCGTGCCTGTGGCTGTGCGTCCGTTCCGTCACTCGGCGCAGGCTTGCCGCTCCCCCGCCGCCACCGCCTGCCCGAAAGGTACGCTCCGGGCGAGCGCCAGCCTGCCATCGTCAAGCCCTGTGACGTCCCGAGGCCCCAGGGAATGACACGCTGCCTACGCGGACATGCAGTAATTAATGCATGCACATGCACTACTCTGCGCGTCATTCTTCCAACGTACCAGCGGACGAAGACGGTTGAATGCGCTTAAGCACAGGTGCTGTACTGCATTGCTCCGTCCATGCGCCGTGCTGTGTTGTGCCGTCCTTGTGCTGTGCTCCGTACCGGCAGATGGAGAGCACCTGGTAGGGGGATGAAGTACATGTGCTGTGCTGGGTTGCTCCGTACATGGACTGTGCTGGGTTGCTCCGTACCAGCAGATGGAGAGGGTGCTGGATTCTTCCGTACATGTACCGTGCTGTATTGCTCCGTACCAGCAGCCGCTGGGTTCCTCCGTACATGTGCTGCACTGTATTGCTCCGTAATTGCCATCAGAGACTGTAGGGAGATGCGAGCAATACATGTGCTGTGCTGTCCTGTTCCGTACATGGATGTGCTGTATTGCTGTGCTGTATTGCTCTGTACTAGCAGATGCAGACGGTACTGCTGTAGGTACCAAAAGGGAAATGCAAGTGCACATCCTGCATCGCTGCATTGCTCCGTACATGCGCTGCACTGTATTGCTCCGTAATTACCATCAGAGACGGTAGGGTGATGCGAGCAATACATATGTTGTGCTGTACAGTACTGCTCCGTACATGGCTGCGCTGTATGGCTGCGCTGTATTGCTCTGTACCAGCAGATGGAGACGGCACTGCTGTAGGTACTAGGTAGGTACCTAGTACTTACCTGTGGTAGGGAAATGCAGGTGCGCATTCTGTATTTGTATTGCTCCGTACATGCTCTGCACTGTATCGCTCCGTAAATGTGCAGCACCGTATTGCTCCGTACATGTACTGTGCTGTATTGCTCCGTAATTACTATCAGACGGAGACAGTAGGGAGATGCGAGCAATACATGCGCAGTGCTGTACTGCTCCGCACATGGCTGTGCTGTAATTATGGCTGTGCTGTATTGCTCGGTACCAGCAGATGGAAACGGTACCTACTAAGGTAGTAGGGGAATAAAAGTGCACATCCTGCATTACTGTATTGCTCCGTACATGTGCTGCAATCAATGTATTGCGTCGTACATGTACTGCACTGTATTGCTACGTACATGAACTGTACCGTCTTGCTTCGTGCAGTAATGCTCCGCACGTGTACTGTGCCGTCCTGCTCCGTGCTGTATTTACTACGTTGCTCCGTACGTGTGCTGCACTGCACTCACTGTATGGAGAGGATACTGGTAGGAAATTACAACTACATGTGCTGTGCCGCCTTGCTCCGTGCAGTGATTACTGCCTTTCTCCGTACGTGGACTGCACTGTACTGTATGGAGAGGGTAGGGAAATGCAAGTATGTGTGCTGTGCAGTGCTGCTCCGTACATGCGCTGCACCGTCTTGCTTCGCGCAGCAATGCTCGCTCCGCACATGTGCTGTACCGTCTTGCTCCGTGCCGTGATTGCTGCGTTGCTCCGTACACGTACTGTACCGCCTTGCTTCCTGCAGTGATGCTCCGTACATGTGCTGTACCGTCTTGCTTCCTGCGGTGATGCTCCGTGCTCGTCGTACATGCACTCCCCTATTGCACCTCCACGCACTCCCCCACCTATTCCACCTGCACGCACTCCCCCGCCGCCCAGTCGACGGAATGCATTCCAGCATGCGGCGTCGACATTTCGCTCGTTCGACCCGTCGTCACGCCGCCCTGCTTCCGCCCCCCCCCCCCCCCCCGCGTTTCGGCTTGCGCGCCGCCATTCCGCCGCCGCATCTCGTCACCTTGCCGTGGACAACTTGCTCTCTCTCGCCGGTGCCGCGTGGCCAACGACCGTCACGTGGCGACGGCAAGACGTCGAGCGACGACGGACAGATTTCTCTCGCGGCGCCGTAGACGATGCTTGTATTAAAGTTACTCGGCCGCGTACCCCAAAGGCGCCGGTCCGCCCTCGCCGTCCCGCGGCCCTTGGCTCGCCGCGTCGCCGGCGTTGCCAAAGGCGCACGAGAGGAGCCGATGCTCGTCGAGCGAGTGCGAGTCGACAATGGTCGCCAAGCCAGGAAGCCTGCTGTCGACGGCCTCGCCGACGCAACCTGCCATCCCCCCCGCTCGCTCGTTGGCGGGGACCAGATACCATTGCTGACCGAGGTAGCGGAGCAGCGGGAACACGCCTCTCCTCGCCGCCGTCGCCCGCCAGCGATCCGTCGAGCTCCGCGACGACGGCGTTTGGCAACACGTCTGGGGCGACGGCGTCTGGGACGCCAGGCCGTCGTCGAGAATCATGGGCTCCCACGCCGTGTAGGCGTCGACCATGATGCCGCCGCCAACGGGCTCCGCTGGCCGCCGGCGGTGCTGCTCCTCGCGCGCGAGAATCTCCTGCTCGTTCCGAGCGAGCGTCGCGCAGGGGCAGCAGTGGCCGTCGAGCCAGTCGCCGACGTCGTCGCCGCCGATGCCGTAAAAGGCCCGCGTCGTGCTCTGCAGCCGGGCGAGGAAGCAGCCGTAGACTGCGCCCCGGTCAGCCGCGGCCCCGGCTCGGCGTCGGCCGCCGCGGACGACTCACAGGGGAGGCAGGCGGCGAAGGCGGCGCACTCGAGGTTGCAGCAGCCCTCGTCGGGCACGTGCTCGGCGTCGTGGCCGCCAAGGGCGGCGCGCAGGCGAGACGACACGCGAGCGTACGCGCCCCAGGGCCAGCAGGCGGCGAACAGGCACGACGACGCGTGGCCAGGTCCGTCCGTGGCGTCCGACAGCCAGCCGCGCTGATGATCGGCCGCCGCGTGCCTCGCCATCATGGCGCTCGGCCGAGTCGCGTACAGCGGTCGGCTCTGGCCGTGATACCACGCCTCCAATCTTCGCCCGCAGGCGACGCTCGGCTGGACGGAGGCGAGGTCAGGTCAGAAGAAGCGGCATCGTGCCGTCGAGACGGAGGTCAGAAGCGTACGGGGGTATCCTGCGCCATGACGACGCCGGCGGCACGGCGGGCGTGACGGTCGATGCCCGTGACGATCGGGGACGTGGACATGGTCAGGCGGGGATGGATGCCGTGGCGATGCGGACAAGGCGACGGACCGTGAAGCACGCTCCTCCGACGAGGCGATGGCTAGAGCGTCGGCGGAGGGAGAGAAGCCGGCGTGGCGAGGGGAGCCCGAGGCCACCTCGCACGAGGGGGAAGCAGGTGCCGACGGCCGCCTCTGACTCCTGTCGCCCGCTCGCGTGCCGCCCGTCGAGGAGGTGCACACCGCACTCCCTTGCCACTCCCACAAGGACCCGCGACGGCTCGCACGCTCACACCTTCCCGTCTCCGTCTCGTCGGCGGCTCCCGTCGACAGGCATCGACCGTGCGTGCCGGAAAGGCGGCCATCCGTCGAGCGGGCGAGCGGCGAGCGACGGGCCACTCACCCAGGGCGGGCCACGGTCACCCAGGCTGGCCTCGTCCGATTCGTGCACGAGTGGCCGGCGAGAGAGAGCCGTGGAAGCGTGCGAGCTGGTGATGCACCCAACGAAACGAGCCGATGCTGCTGATGCACCCGACGAAACGAGCCGATGCTGCTGATGCACCCGACGAAACGAGCCGCCGCTGGAGATGCACCCGACGAAACGAGCCGCCGCAATCTTGGAGAAGGAGAAGGAGGAGGAGGAGGGAATGCTGGTCCACGAGGATTGTGTCGGGCCACGTGCAAGTGCTCTGCTCGCACGCCATCGAGGACACGTGTACGAGTAAGGTGCTCGCGGCTGCGGTGGTCGTGCAGCCTGCCGACGCGGGACCGTGTCGCTCATCAAGTATCTTCCGCACGTTGGAAGCAAGCAAAGTGACCTCTCCGTGGCATGCGTGCCCAATGCATCCACCGTACCGGTACTTGCCGGCGGTGGATGATGGGAGGGCTGGCACCGGCCACAGCGCTCGTGCTGCGCAGTATCTGCTCGAGAGTGCACCGACAGACGCTGGAAAGCTGCCGTACGAACCCTCGGCAGGGCCCTGACTCGACAATGCACCCAGCACCCACCAAGCACGCCGCGGTGCGTGGTGTCGACGGCGGCCACGACGCGTGGCCCAGCAGGCAGGCCGTGTCCGACGAGGCAGCCATGAATTTCGTTCTCTCCTCGTGCGCCGCGTGCCATGTCGACCTCGCAGGCACTTGCATGTCCGTTTCGATTTCCGTCCGTCGGCTGAGCGTGCTGCCATCTCCATGCCTTTGTGCGTGCAGGGAACGGCACTCGTGCCAGCAGCAAGGGGCCGGCGGCGAACGAACACGTCGCCCTGCTTCCCATCCGTCACCGTACCGGCGGCATCATGCAACGGCCCTCGATGCCCGAGTCCGTTTCGGCGGAACCTTTGACGGCGACGAGCATGGTGGACGGCCGTTGCGGCGACGGCCGATCGACGTGGCTTCTTTCTCTGCCGCGAGGGAGCATCGTCATGCCATGGCTCGCTTCGGCATCGTGGGGACCGTGGTGGGCGACGACGGGTGCGTCGCGCTTCCTTGTCGCCGGAGCATGGCGGGCTTCGATGGCGGCCGTCGTCGTCGATGCAGCTTTCTCGGCATCGTCCGCGGGCAACGTCCGTCCGAGGCGACCCGGTTCCTGTAACTTCAATGGGGCTGGGCGGGGAAAGGCGTGATGGTTCGAGGCAAGTAATTAATACAGGCCAGCTGCTAGATAATAATACTGTACTCATGTGCGTCGTCATACGGAGTACGGTAGGGAGTAAGGAGTGCTGTAGTGCAAGTTTGCAAGTACTAGGTACCTAATCACATGCACCTCTGCAGTAGCTAAGTACTAGGTAAGTACAGGAAATATTATGTGCGGTAATTTATTGTTACTGTGCTTGTACGGAGTACTTACTCTGTACTTACTACCTAGTACTCGACACGCCATGCCATGCTACCCTGCCTCTCCAGAGGCACCCTTCAAGCCCCGAGGGCAAGACGGCGAGGCACGGTCAGGATCAGGCAAGGACCCTACGGTCGACATGCCGGAAATCCCATACCTAGTACGGAGTAGTCTGCCGAGCTGCAAGGTGCGCCGGCACACCATGTGCGACAAGCATCCAGTGCCGACTCACGAGCTTCAAGCACCGAGTGCGCACGACCAGCCACCGCAAGTGTACCTACAGTACGGAGTACGGATAAGTACTGTATGTACTAGGAACCTACGGAGTACATGTATTGATTGCAACACATGTATCACTCAAGTACAGTACAAGGTACTGTACTGTACAGCTACAGTGCCCCGTACTGGTATGGTGGGGTGGCAAAAGTCTCCATTCAATTCATCGTGGCAACGTCACCAAAATTGCATCGTCATTTTTGTCCAGTCGCCGCACGACGGTCGAGTTGCTCGGCGACGGCGGCACGTACCAAGCAGGACAGACGAGTACCAGCCAACCTCATTGGTATCGGCGCGAGGCACGAGGTGGCTGCCGCTGTGCGAGCGGTTCAGATTCCGCAAGTCGGCCGACTCCATGTGTTGCTTGCCGTCCGCCTACTCCCTCTGCAGTCATGTATGAGATTTTGCTGCACGCCTGCAGAGTGCTGTAGACTGAGTCGGCTGATGGCAAGTACAGCACTGCACATACAGGACCGCGACAAGTCTGCGAGCCGAATCGTACCCGTACCCGTACTCGTACTCGTACTCGTATTCGCGTCGCCTGCGTCGCCGACCTGCGCATTGCCGACTGGTGAGCACTGCCCGGCCTGGTGCATGGAAATGGTCCGAATCGGCCTGCGGTACCTGCGACATCTCCGCTCCGTACTTGCCAGTGTGTCCTGAGAGCACACGCAAGTATTATGCTGGCGTGCGAGTACCTTGCATGACAGGCGTGCGAGTCCAAGCCTCGTGCGCTCGCAAGTGCAGGAGAACCTTGTTCCGTTAGGTGCACACGCACATTGTACACGCACATTGTACACGCACATTGTACGCGCACATTGCACACGCACATTGTGCTGGAGCCTCCCGCCAAGCCTCGTGACAACGCATGACGCCACAGGCTGTGGCAGCAGAGGCATCCAGGTACCCGTCTTCTGTCGACACCTGCCACGACGTCGCACCGCTCACAGCCAGCGGCGCGGTGGCATTCTTCGCTTGCTGGAGACGACGGCCAGTCATCGTGCCACGATTCGCTGCGCCTGTCGCTGCACAGCGCCGCCGCCGCACCGTGCAGGTACCTGTGCCGTGTTGGCTGCCTGCTGGAACGATGCACATTGCGCATGTACATGCACTGTTCGGCTCATGCTTACTCCGTGCCGTAAGTACTTACACTGTGCACGGCCGATGGAATGGGTTGCCATCGACGGCTCGTCGTCACCCCCCGGCAGTGCAAGTCGCCGCCTGAACGCCCTTCCGTTTCCAATCATGCGGGGAAGCAATCCAGAAGCAAGCAAAGGAGATGAAGGCGCAGAGGGCAGGGGGGGCAGAGAGGGCAGGGGGGTGGGATTGTTTATCAGACACGGCGCCCCCGAGCGCATGAGGTTTCGGCTCGCCACCTTTCATCCACCACCATGCGTCCACCAGGCGTCCACCAGGCGTCCACAGGTACCGCCGTGGTGCCCGGCACGCTCCCAACTCGCTGTGCCTGGCAACTCTACGCGAGGTGCGACGCCTGCGCCCGGCACTGCACTCGTCGCACCCTCGGTCGGTCTCCTTTCCGCCGTGCTCGGCCATGACGTTTCGAACGTAGCAGCGGCGGACAAGGTTCGACCGACAGCCTTGGCTCGAACGGTGGCCGGCATGCGGCGGGTGCTGCAGGTACTGCACTGTACTCGCGGTGCAGGTACTCGCGATGCCGGTACTCGCGATGCAGGTACTCGCGATGCAGGTACTTGCGGTGCGGGAACTTGCGGTGCGGGTACTTGCGGTACGGGTACTGGCGATGCGGGTGCTGGTGGTGCGGGTACATGTTGGGTACTAAGGACATGATGGATGGTGCGAGCGCCTCGGTACATGAGCGCCAAGCGCTGAAACTAGTGGTCCGTAGGTGCTGGCACGTTGCTGCGGGTGCTGAACTGTCGCCTGCAAGCGCCATGCGAGCAGCACCTTTGCGCCAACCTTGGCGGAGAGCTGGCACGCATCCTCCGGCACCTAGCCTGTAAGCCACTGGGCTCCGGTGCCAGGCCCGGCCCTTGATTCGCCGCGGCCGAGGGGAGGCTGCTGCAGGTCCCGTGGTCTTCAGCGGCGACGGTACCTTTCAGGGTGGATCGGAACAAGGAAACATTGCCGCTCAATCTACTTGCAAGTACTCTACTGTACTGTACAGGGTGCAGTACTGTAAGTACTGTACTCTGTTGTACTGTACAGGGTGCAGTACTGTATGCACTGTACTCCGTACTGTACATGTACAGCAAGTAATACTGTACTCCGTACAGTACATGCACGGCAAGCACTGTGCTCCGTACTGTACACCCAACTACAGTACTGCAAGTACAACCCATTGGCAGTGCTGGCTCCACTAATAATAATAAATGCGACCACCCACGGACCACGGCCGGCTGGCCATCCCCATCCCCATCCCCTTCCTCGCAATCTCCTCACCGTATCGTCTGGCCTCCCTCGCTCAACTGCCGCATCCTTCCACCGTCGTCCAACCTCCCGCTCGCCGTCGTATTCGTAGCCGACGACGGCCCTTTGACGCCTCCTCTTCTCGCCCGCTTCGTCCTGCCAATACCTTTCCATCCCTCCTGAAGCGACCGTCGACGTCTCGAGTCCCATCCTCGCCGATC
The DNA here is from genome assembly GCF_001625195.1 of Drechmeria coniospora. Classification (NCBI taxonomy): domain Eukaryota; kingdom Fungi; phylum Ascomycota; class Sordariomycetes; order Hypocreales; family Ophiocordycipitaceae; genus Drechmeria; species Drechmeria coniospora. The sequence continues at coordinate 7,703,922 of NC_054389.1, read as the reverse complement.
GCTGCGTTGACGGAGCAGGCCCTTTTTCATTCCCTCGCCCTTGCCGGAACCATCTATTCCGCAGCCCGTCGAGCTCATCTTCCCGACCCTCGTTGCGAGATTTGCCCTTTATTTCTCTCGTCGCTTTCGAACGAGCCGAGCCCCGTTCCCGTGAGTGGCCCTCTTGCCCTTGCCTGCACGACGGATGGCGAACCGGGGATGGCGAACCTGAGAGGGCGAACCTGAGAGGGCGAGCCTGAGAGGGCGAGCCTGAGAGGGCGAGCCTGAAAGGGCGAGCCTGAGAGGGCGAGCCTGAGAGGGCGAGCCTGAGAGGGCGAGCCTGAGAGGGCGAACCTGAGAGGGCGAACCTGAGAGGGCGAACCTGAGAGGGCGAACCTGAGAGGGCGAACCTGAGAGGGCGAACCTGAGAGGGCGAACCTGAGAGGGCGAACCTGAGAGGGCGAACCTGAGAGGGCGAACCTGAGAGGGCGAACCTGAGAGGGCGAACCTGAGAGGGCGAACCTGAGAGGGCGAACCTGAGAGGGCGAACCTGAGAGGGCGAACCTGAGAGGGCGAACCTGAGAGGGCGAACCTGAGAGGGCGAACCTTGGATGGCACGACCGGCTCGCCGTCCCCCCGTCGCCGCGCTTCGACGTGCCGTGGTGCTGACCTTGTCCTCTTCAGATAATACGAGCCGCCACCAGTCCGCGAGTGCCGTTTGTATACGACGACGGCCTCATTACGACGCTCCATCGGCCGCTGCCCATACCCTTGACCGCCTCGTCGAGTGTCCAGCACAGGTTGGCATCGTGCCCCGAGGCGCCCTCGACGTCCATCGTGACGTGGAATCGGTGACGATGGAGAGCAACGAAACGAAAACATCACCGACGAGCACCGTCTGTGCCGTCTCGACGCCCACCGAAACGGCCGTCCTCCCCAACCCCGTCGTGCGCATCAATTCCTACGACAGAGAACCCTACCGCAGCGGGCAGTCGACGCCAAGATCCGAGAGGGATGTCAACCCCTTCGACACCGACATGGAAGCCATGGTCACCAGCAGCTCCATGGACAAGTGCCCTCGCGCCAGCATCGTCCTCACGAGGAAGAACGACTGCCAGGTGTGGCCGGGCAAGGACCACTGGAAGCAGCGGGCCAAGGCGGCCAAGAAGAGCCAGCGCAGCTGCACCTGCATGAGCAGGTTCAACCGCCGCACGAGAATCGCCGTCAAGGTGGCCGTCGTCCTGCTCGTCGTCGGCCTCGCCGTCGCCATCGGCTTCGGCGTCAGCAAACCTTTGGGCGCTCCCATCTGGGGCAACAACAAGCGCAGGTGACGCCGTCGGGGGGCCCGACCGAGCCATCGTTGCATTTCTTTTCAACACAACCACCGTCGTTACATTTCCATCGGCTTGGGCATCGGCAAATCGTTCGGCATCCCGACGCGGGAAAAATAATAAATACGCGCAGGTGACGCCATGGGCCGGCAACGGGTGTTACCGCGCTCTTTCGACGCAGCAACCGTCGTTGCGTTGGACATTTGGTCACCGATCTCGCCTTTCTTTCCTTCAACACAGCATCACCAACTACGCGGTCTGCCACGGCCGAGGCCGGGCCCGGGTCATGCCATGTACATAACATCATCCTGTTTGTGCCCGAGCACGGGTGTTCGTCGACAGCACAGTTTGACAACAAGCACAGCCTGGCGTTATGGGAGTTTGCTTCGCGTGCTTCGCAAGCACCTGGGACGAAGGGAACCAGCTACATATTGACGCAAACCATGTCGAGGGAGGAGGGAGGTGCCGTGGGGGCATATGCGATGCACCTATCCTTGCCATTTTTTTTCCTTTTGTTGCAGATATCCTCGGGAAGCCGTTTCAGGCTTGACTTGGCGGGAATGGGTGCCCCTCCAGATGTCGCGTCATGGCACCGTCGAGCGGGGGGAGGCCATGAGCCTCTGCACTTATCCTACAGTACGGAGTATAGTAATCGGAGTGGACTGCCATGTCGCGTCATGGCACCGTTGAGCACGGAGATGGCTGCCGACGCAGTCCAATTGGGCAGAAGGAGAGGCCGTGAACCCCTGCAATTGTTGCTACAGTAGTTAACTATATAGTAATCAGAGTGTAATGCACAATGTCGCGCTCAGCACTTCTACCCTTTGCTGACGAGCCGTCGCCGTCGCTGCCGACGCAGTCCAATTGGGCCCAATTGGGCAGAGGGAGAGGCAGTGAACCCCTGCAATTGTTGCAACAGTACTCCGTACGGAGTAGTTATATAATAGTAATCAGAGTGTAATGCAAAATGTCACTCTCAGCACTCCTACCCTTTAGTGACGAGCCGTCGCCGTCACTAAAGGGTCCCCCCCGGTCGGTAGTCTTCGAGCCTTTCCACGCCTTCGATGTACTCGTATTCAAAATTTGCCGACGACATCATGCGCTGCAAGCATCGAAGCGTGGCCCGACACCGTCGTCGCCGAAACCCAAGCCATGGGAGGGTCCTGCGGGAGCAGCTCGCCATCTAGTCGAACTGGTGGAAAGAAGGGCCTAGACTATTGGAGAGTTAGAGGAGGCCTCATGGCTCTCTGGTCCAGGGCATCTGCTCTGCCATCGCAGTGGAAATACCTGTCACCAAGCACAGAACTGCTGCAAGGCCGAGTTGCACGTCATGACGCACACTCGCCATCCCAACAAGCCTTGCTACTAGGACGAGGATCGCACCGTCAACAGTTGGCACAGGCATTTCCTGCACCGGTCCGAAAGGTCCTAGAATGGGATGTGCAAATACAAGAAAAGGAGACGCAGAAGTGAACAGACGCAATCATGGACAACCGGCAGTCGTCCCTTCCACCTTGCACTGAGGAGGGACGTTGCCTCAGGCCGAAAATGAACAACGCTGAACACCATAGAACACCATAGAACACCATTTGAACACCATTCACATCATTCACATCATTCACAACAATCGACCCCATGCACCACGGATCAATACTGATCAACACCTTGCTGCAGCAGCCGGCACCAGGCAACACCGCTGCACGAGGCAACACCGCTTCACCAGGCAGCACCGTACAGAACCACTCGGCACCATTCGGCACCACTCAGCACCGCCCAGCACCGCCCAGCACCATCCAAACCCGCCCAGTCCCATTCGGCACGATGCAACACCCTCCCACCTTCGACTTTGGCCTTCGAATGATAAGCCAACCTCGTGGAAGTCGTCCGGCTCCGTACCAGAGCGCTGGAGAGGAAGCCACCCGCATGCCAGGTCTTCCTGTGTTGTGCCGTCGGTGTGCAGTTTCAGGCCCCATGGTACGTTGCATCCGTCCATATGGAGTACAGGGTAGCGATTCCCATCCGTTGGCCTCGGGTGGCATTCGAACTCGGTACTACGGACGCTCCCATTGTGCCACGGCTGACAGCTGCATGTACCTGTACGTGTGCAGTACGCATCGCAAGGAGCATGTACATGTACATGTACATGTACATGAGCGGCAGCCGTGAATGGGCCCCAAGCACTCTAGGGCACAACCACGGGGCACCACTAACTGGCCACAGCCGCTGGCCACCACCGCTGGCCACCACCGCTGGCCACCACCTGTAGCGCTGCGGCTGCTGTGCTTGCGGCGAGTCTAGGTGTGCTGGAGATTTGCCACCGTCTCTCCCCCCCGCTCGTCTCGAAGCATCCTCTCGACATCATCGCAGGGCCAAGAGGCGGCTGGGGGAAGAGAAGACGAGCACAAAAAAGTCGACGGATTTTATCACCACTGCGTCACGAATCGAAGACGAATGAATGGACGACTCGACCGACCCGACGGAACCGACGGGGAGCGCCGCCCAGGCTAGCGGTGGCCGCGCCGACGACCCCGCGCCAGCGAAGCCCCCTGCTGCTCCTGCTCCGCTGTCGCGCTGGTCGCTGCGTCGCGAGCCATTCGCTGCCGCCGCCGTCCTGCCAGCTGGGCCGCCGGAACCGGCAGCGGTTGGGCCAGCGGTTGGGCGAGCTTCTCGTCCTCCCGCCTCTGCACCACCACCGCCCGGCACCAACCACGCACCGTCATCATCGCCGTCGGCATCGCGCCTCCCCCCCATCGTCGCTCCCTCCTCCCGCCCGCGCCTCGAGACGACCCGGAGCACCATTCCGTCCGCTGCCCCGACCATGGCGGCGACGACCGAATCCCCCACGCCCCCCGGCCCACTCGACAGGGAGCAGCGGCAGGGCCTGGTGAGCTCCTCCCCGCCCACCCCGACGATGCCGCGTCGACGACGGCGAGCCGGCGACGGCGAACCTGCCTCGCCTTCCCTCGCGTCGGTGCTGACTCCGTGGCGATGCAGAAAGCCATCCGCGACTTCCTCAAGGTCCGCACGAGCTACGACGTTTTGCCCCTCTCCTTCCGCCTCATCGTCCTCGACACCGATCTGCTCATCAAGAAGAGCCTCAACATCTTGATTCAAAACTGTACGTCGACCCCCGAAAACGCCCGTCAAGAGACGGACGGGCCGACCGACGAACCGCTCGCGTGCTGACCTGGGTGGGCCAGCCATCGTCTCCGCTCCCCTCTGGGACTCGGCCACGTCCCGCTTCGCCGGCATACTGACGTCGACCGACTTCATGAACGTCATCCAGTACTACTGCCAGTTTCCCGACGAGATCAGCAAGCTCGACCAGTTCCGCCTGAGCAGCCTCCGAGGTGGGCGAGCTCCCCTCGAGATCCGACGGCGACGGACGCTGACGCTCGTTGCACGCAGACATCGAAAAGGCCATCGGCGCCATCCCCATCGAGACCGTCTCCGTCCATCCCTGCCAGCCCCTCTACGAGGCCTGCCGTCGCATGCTCAAGACGCGCGCGCGCCGCATCCCCCTCGTCGACGTCGACGACGAGACGGGGCGCGACACGGTCATCTCCGTTATCACCCAGTACCGCATCCTCAAGTTCATCGCCGTCAACAACGAGCAGCACACCGTCATGCTCAAGCGCTGCGTCCGCGAGATCAACCTCGGCACCTACGAGAACCTGGCCACGGCCCGCATGAACGACACCGTCCTCGACGCCATCCACATGATGGTCGACCGCAACATCAGCTGCATCCCCGTCGTCGACGCCGAGAACAGGGTCCTCAACGCCTTCGAGGCCGTCGACGTCATCCCCTGCATCAAGGGCGGCGCCTACGAGGAGCTCGACGACACCATCGGCGAGGCCCTCTGCAGGAGACCCGACGACAGCCCCGGCGTCTACACCTGCGGCGAGGGCGACCGGCTCGACTCGCTCTTCGACACCATACGCAAGAGCCGGGTCCACAGGCTGGTCGTCGTCGACGACGACAACAGGCTCAAGGGCGTCATCTCGCTCTCCGACATTCTCAAGTACGTCCTCTTGGAGGGCGAGGAGGATGCGGGACATCGGCCGTAGAGTCGGTGACGGACGATGTCGATGGCGGCCCTGAACCAAGTGCTGGTCGCGGGGCGGAGTTGCATACATTGTTGGGCGTACCGGGATCTTGACTGGGTGCTGAAATCACCAACCATTGGCATACGAGTGGCCAATCTTTACCATAGAACACTGGATGCTGGTCTGATATTTTTCTTTTTTTTTTTCCTTTCCGTTTTGACTCTGCCATCTCTTGCGCTCCACGTCCAGCGGAGAGTTGCCGTGGCACTGAATTGTCTGCATCTGCTGAATAGAAATCCTCCCCAACCCGAACCCGCCAGTCGGAGTTGTCGGAACCTGCTCCCATGTTACCATCGTATACTGGTATCATGTAATCCTGGCTGGTGGTTTGATACTTTTCATCGTTGTTCTTCTTCGGTCGATTTTTCACTCGGTCAACCACTGCGCCCTACATCCAGCGTGTTGAATCGCCGTGGCACTGAGTGGCCTCCATCAACTGAATAGAATCATGTCTTACCCCAACCCCGGGGCACAATATTGTTAGAACCTGCCTTGATATTCCTATCGTGCACCATTACCTGCCTAGACGCGTTCTATCCACGCAAGCGATTCCTAATACGCGATTCACCATGTTGATGCACAAGTCAGAATCGACCCATGGCGGGCCATTCAAACGAGACAGAATATCCGGCTCAACAGCCAGTACTGCATCTTGATGTTGCGCACAAAGAGCACAAAGTTCCCACCAGAACCATCACGACTCCGGTGGCTCTACAAGTACAGTGCGTTGAGTTCCGTCATGGGCGCAAGTCGAATCGGAGGGGGCTTCGAGACCACCCATGTGCCAGCGGCGGTCGGTTCAAACGTGGGCCAGAGCAGAGAGCATCCGTCATGGGCTGAACTCAAACCGGAGGGGGCTTCGAGGCCACCCATGTGCCAGCGGCGGTCGGGTCAAGCAGCAGGCCAGAGCAGAGAGCAACTGTTGGCGCCGGACGAATGGTTACTCTGGATGAATCGTTGCTGTACATGGAGCAGGAAAACCTGCGAAGCGGATGCGAGTAAGATGATGCCCCGGCGGATGGCCACATCCAATATGAGAACGAGTACAAAACGAGAAAGTGACATGATGAAGCGTTTCGGTATGAACGAGTTGAATCTTCATCTGACAGGTGCATGCCGATTCGGGGCAAAGGCTGCAACCACGCTGACGGAGTTGCTTGTTTGATAATGAATGTTGGTGTTCATCGGAGGAGCACTCTCCAGTGTCGTTCCGTCGCTCCATTTCCCCGCCCGCCGGTGACGGATTGTGCCATTCCTCAACGAGCACCCTGCCCGCTGTCCGTTCGGAGGGCGGTCCTCGTAGAGTGACTCATTATTTCCGTTGCCCCTAACAGGCATCTCAGCTGTTGCTCGGGGAAGCAGACGGTAGACGCGGTGTTGGCAAGAACCGGAACCGCCTGCTGTTGCAGACCGCTCGGGATACTTTGCCAACTCTTGCATCCCCTTCAGCTTATGTGGGAGCCGAGGCGGGTGGACACCGGATGGAGCAGAACGGACGAGCAATGGCGAATCGGTGGCGTCTCGAGGTTATGATATGGCAGCCAAAGTCTGGCTTGTCGATTTCATCATCAGCCCCGTCGCTTAGACGGATCATCGGCTGCATGTTGGCTGCACCCTTTGCGCTGGCACCTGCACAGTTGGGCAGGTCGGAAAGAGGGCAAGGAGCAAGGCGAATAGTCGACAGAAGTCAGACTCCAATCAGCATCGCGCCATGGCGGCTGCTGCGTCAGAAATCATGGAATTGGAAGGCTGGCCTCCCACCGACACCTGCATCCGGCAGGTCAGTAATCGCCTCGGTGGGGATCGGCAGTTGGCGGAGGCAACGCTACTAAGAATAAGTCATGACCTGACAGCACGTGAGTTGCTGGAACATAGATGCGCCTCGCCCTGCATTGGGCAGTTTCTATTTGCGACGTCGGAAGGGTGGGCGTCGTGGTTCGAAACGGCGAGCGGCGATGCTGCCGGCCTCGAGATCCAACGGTGATGCCATCACGAGCGCTCCCGGATGGGGAAGGTTATCGGTCTGGCAGCGAGACGACCTACTGTAGCGGGAAAGGGTCCTCCTGCCATCAATCTCGAGACGCTTCAGCCTCATCGTCGCCAGCATTCACCGTCTCATCGTCGAGAGATGGAGACGATGTGATAAATGGCCGACGATCCCTCGCCAGGCCCGGGTCCGGATTGCAACCTTGGACGTCGTCTCATTTCCTCAGCGGTTGGATGAAGCATGAGCAAAGACTCGTCTCCTTGATTCACTCGGATCCATTCCTCGTGCCGCGACAAACTGGTGAATCAAGCCGCTCTCGCATCGGTGACGGACCGACGGAGACCAGCCAACCAAGCCCCCTCGAAGCAGACGCGACCGAGGTGCCGAGAGTGAAGGAGAACGAGGCAGAGAGGCGCGGAAAGTCAGAGTCGGTCTCGGCCGCGCGAGGAGAGCTGCATCGGATCAGCCGAGCGGAAAGCGGCCCACGGCGTCATGAAATCCATCGCCGTGCTCTCGGCCCTCCTGGCCGGCGTCTCGGCCGTCGCCGTTCCGGGCGCGCCGACGACGGTCTCGTACGAAGGCTACAAGGTCTTCCGCGTGCAGGTCGGCACCAAGTCGCAGCATGTGAACGATGTCATCGCCAAGCTCGGCCTCAGCACGTGGCAGCCGCCGTCGCGCAAGGGCGCCTTTGCCGACATCGAGGTGCCGCCCAGCAAGCTCGCCGCTTTCCGGCGCGAGATGAAGGGCATGGACATGGTCGCCATGCACGAGGACCTGGGCTCGTCCATCGCGGATGAAGGCGCCTTCCAGACCTACGTCGGTGAGACGCCCCCCCCCCTCGTCGCGCGTCGGATCGCGTCCAAGGTCGATGCTGACGTCGCGTCGACAGAGGGTTCCCTCAACGGCACCTGGTTCAACTCGTACCACGCGTACAGCGACCATCTGCAGTTCCTCCGCGACCTGCAGGCCAGCCACGCGAGCAACTCGGAGATTGTGACGTCGGGCAACTCTCTCCAGGGCAATGCCATCACCGGCATCCACTTCTGGGGCAGCAGCGGCAAGGCCAACAAGCCGGCCATCGTCCTGCACGGCAACGTCCACGCCCGCGAGTGGATCACATCCATGGTACGTTGCTTGTTCTCCTCGGCGCCGCACGGCACGGCAAAGGGCGACTGACGTCGGGCGGAAAGGTGGTCGAATTCTTCGCCAACGCGCTCCTCGACGGCCTCAAGAGCGGCGGCGAGATCCAGGCGCTCGTCGACAAGTACGACTTTTACTTCTTCCCCATCGTCAACCCCGACGGTACGAGCTTCCCCTGCCACGCGGAGGCGAGCGGAGGCGAGCTGATCCCTTTTCAGGCTTCCTGTACTCGCAGACGAGCGACCGGCTGTGGCGCAAGAACCGTCAGAAGTCGTCGGGGTCGAGCTGCGTCGGCCACGACATCAACCGCAACTGGCCGTACATGTGGGGGAAGCCCGGAGCGTCGAGCAACCCCTGCGCGCAGGACTATCGCGGCATGGGCCAGGGTGACGCCCCCGAGACCAAGGCGCTGTCCGACTTTCTCCTGAAGGTCAAGAAGAGCCAAGGGCTGAAGCTGTACATCGACTACCACTCGTACTCGCAGCTGTTCATGACGCGTACGTATCGCCCCCCTCACCGCGTCCTCGCCTCGGAGGCTCCAGGCTGGCGGCACCGGCGCTGACAAGTCGACAGCATACGGCTACACCTGCGACGAGTTGCCCGCCAACAACGACGAGCTGCAGTCTCTCGCGAGCGGCGCCGTCGAGGCCATCAAATCGGTGCACGGCCTCAGCTTCGAGTACGGCCCCATCTGCACGACCATCTACCGCGCGTCCGGTAGCAGCGTCGACTATGTCGCCGAGGTGGTCAAGGCTGACTACAGCTTCACGTCAGAGCTACGGGACAAGGGCCGGTACGGCTTCATCCTGCCGGCCAACCAGATCGTGCCCGCCGGCGAGGAGGCGCTCGCGGGCTTCAAGTATCTGCTGGAGAATATGAAATAGGCGACCGACGGCGGCGGGTTGGCGACGGGCGGACGAGGTCGAGGGCGAAATCAGGCAAGCGTGTACATCGGACCTTGAGTTGTTTGGGAGAGTTTGCGGCAGGGACACCGAGGGAGGGGCTTGAAGGAGGAAGTGACTGGTCATCATGTTCGTTCATTTCGTTCATGTTCGCTCAATGGTATTGTTCATGCTTCGTAGCCAAGCCATGCTCGCAGCGCACGACGTTCATGGTCTTTCTGTGTTTAGCTCTCCGCGACGAAAATCTCCTTGAACCGGTGCGTGGCGGCGACGACGGCGGTGCAGAGGCCAAAGTCTGGCGACGGTCTGCCGTCAGCGAGAGGTGCGGCATGGCAGAGGGCGAAGGGGGGGACAGACCGACGCCGGGGCCAAGATCCTTGGAGCTCAGGACCTTGATGGACAGGTCGGGGTTGACCTTGCCGATGATCTGGACGGCATTCCCGTTGCTCAGGTGAGCGTCCTGTGCGTCCGCTCGTCAGTCTAGGGTGCCACACGACGGGCAGGAGGGGTGACGAGGGTACCCGGTTGAGGACGACGGTAACGGTGCCGTCGGCGTCGATGGTCGCCTGGTCGCCACGTAGCTGGGTGACCTTGCCGACCATGGTGACGAGGCGGCCGGCGAAGGCGTCGAGATGCTGCGCCGTGATGCGCGGGGCGGAGATGCTCTCGGCCATGATGCGAGGAAAGGGTCGGGATGGCGTTGGGCGGGAGCGTGGCTATGCGTAGAGACGAAGAGGAATGGAGATAATTGAACGAAGCACGAGCGGATTTCGGTGCGAGAGACGTGGCGCGTCGAGGAGATGTCGCGATGTCACGTGCAGCGCGAGGGTTGGTCTGCCTCGCTCCGGGCCGAAGGAGCCCGCAGGCGGTGCAAAGGATGGACTGTTCTGGAAGGTTCGTATACTAATTACTCTACATGTAAGTACTTAGTACGGAGTACGGAGCACTGTACAGCAAGTGCAAGTTGTAGGCACTTGCATGCTGTAGAGAGAGTAATTGTACTGTATGTACAGCACATACAAGTGCTGTACTCGCATTATACTCCGTATCCGAGTACTGTACAGTAGGTGTATGCACTATCGGTGGTGCATCAACTATTAGGTACCTAGTACTTGTACATGACTGCTCAGGTACTGTACTGTACAGTAGGTGCACAAGTACCGGCACCTGTGTACTTGAGTAGTATTAACGTGCTGGCAGTGAGCCCGCGGAATCACCTTGTCGGATGACATGATTGCCGCTTCATACCTACGAGTGCCGCAATGGATGGAATGGCATCGTACGAGTGCTGTACTTGCACACGCAATCATGATCATCTTGGCACTCTACAGAGTGCTAGTGTCATTAGGGGTTAATGACCGCTGTGGTACGAACTGTTTTGGCCAAACGCAGGCATCGAGGCTGCAGTTAGCAGTACCGTTTAGAGGTGCACAGCATGCCCAAGTATTGCAAGTACGCTTAAGCGTAGAAATACCAAAGTACGGGTACCTGGTAACACTAGGTACCTATGGATACTTGGGTGTACAAGCAGGTGTCATTGAAGCACTAGGCAAGTACTTGCAAACAAGTACTGTATGTGTAATACTCCGTACCGTACGGAGTACTCCGTATGGTGCACTCCAAACTCCGTACACAAGTACAAGTAGGCGAACATACGTACTTGCAAGCACAAGTGGGTGGACAAGTATTAATTACTAGGCGAACAAGTAGGTGTACTTAAGTACAGTACTGTACTGTAAGTACCTACTCCGTACGGAGTACTCCGTACACTACTGGTACTTGTCACTACCGGTACTTGTAACTTAGTACCGGCACTTGTAACTACCGATGTAACTGCCGGTACTTGTTACTACCGGCACTTGTAACCCCATGTCAGTAAATGCCTGAAGGATTGGCCGAGTGGATGCATCGTTCCTCATTGATCGCCCGGTGTGCGGCAAGGGATTTTATTAGTAACCAGAGCACTCCTGGTTGGTGAGGCAGAAAAGGATAAACTAGATATACTCCATACCTGGTACGATGCGATGCCTCTTTCTATTAAGCCCAAGTTTACTCACATGCATACTGTACTATACTGTACTATACTGTACGTACTTACTCCGTACCTCCGGAACCTCCATAATGCAACTGAAAATTACATGTCATTGTGCAACATGGAGCCTCAAAAGCACTACTGTAGGTACTTATTATTGCGATCCTGCTGCTGCCAGTCGGACTGTGGTGCATCAACCCTTTCGCACTTTGGCGGCCATGCGATTCAAGCGCAATGTAATACTTGTAGCTGACGGCGCTTCTCTACAGATGATCGACAAAGCTGCGCAAGGCACGGAGCAAAGTGCGGTGCAAGTAAAGGGTGGGACATGATGGTGTTGCATTCGTAATTCAACCATTTCCTGCGGACCATTCCCCGCGGACCATTCCCCGCGGACCATTCCCCGCGGACCATTCCCCAACGTGTACTGTACAGTACATATGCGGTGCATGGCCTTGAGAACCTCAACGCTTTCTCCAGCCATTCTACTGCCATTCTCCAACCATTCATCGTGGAATATCGTCGACTGCGCCGCGCAGCAAATTGCCGCCAACTTGCTGCGCGAGTGTTGCGTGGTCACGGCGGTCCTCCATGGCCCCGTCGCGCTCCTGATCCTTCGTCCTCGGAGAGATGTTGTGGGCCGTGGCCGTCGTTGCCCCGTTCGCGCCCGATCCTTCCTGCGGCCGACATTCCTGCCGGTGACGTGGTCGGCCCCGAGGTCCAGCGGGCGTCGAGGAAATCGTCCGGGCCTGCTGTGCCGCTTCTGCTGTGGTTTGCCGAGGCGGAGCGCGGTGCCAGTCTCGAAGGAGGCACGTCCTCAGCAGCACCTCTGGTGGCACAGGTTTCTCAAGCTCGACTTGGGCAGGCATTGTTTCAGCCAGAGCTTGCTCTCTCCGCCCGACGCCCTGCCGCTGAACTGCACCTCACCCCGACCACATGCGAGCCAGGACCAATGCATCATCATATGCATGGCTTTCTTGGCCGTGACGGTGGACTGGAAGACCTCGTAGGCCACCTTGTCGACCTTGCAGTCCTTGGCCGTCCCGAAGAACCAGCCACGGTCCTCGAAGACGTGCACGGACACGACGTCTCCGACGCAGTCCGACCTGCAATCGCTCGACGCCTCGCTCGGTGATGCGTCGGTGCTGGCCAGCGGGCTTGCGAGGCCCCCAACGGCCAGCATCGACAGGATAACGTGTCGATCAATGCGCATCGTGAACACCGTGGTGACCGGACCTTGCTGCGGCGTATTCGAAAAGCCGTGGGATGCAAGGGTGGGCGCCCTCGGCGAGGAAGGCCGGCCCATTATATACCCGACGACGGCACAGGCCGAGGCGAGGTTCCCCGACGAAGCCGTCGATGCTCGACGTCCCACGGCGCTCGCCTCTCCCTCGGTGCCCGCCAAGGTCCGGCGCTCTCCCCATCGTCGCACGTGTGCTTGGAATCGTCCGATGAGACGGGTGCGAGGTTCCTCGGGACCGATAATGGCATGTTGCGGTATTTATTGGGCGGAGCGACCAATGAACGCCAACGGGCACCGGCTCCGACTGGAGATGCCCGCCCACATGCAGTCGTGGACGGGACGACCGGGCGGTCCGTACGCGCAGGCGGCGGGCGACACCACTCGTGCGAGAGCCGGCCCTCTGCGCGTCGGCAAGGTGCCGGGCGTGCCCAAGCACGATACGCTCGACGCCTTGCCGAGAGGTGCAGGCAGAGCACCCGCCGCAGGACCGGAGAACGAAGCGGGTGAGAATACGGCTCACGTTCACGCTCGCACGCCCGGCTCCGTCGGCGCGGGGGGCAATCGACAACGGCGCGCGTGCTCTGTGCGGTCCCAAGGGTCATCACCTCGCAGGCCTGACGACGACGACGCGAAGGAACCATTAGGTAATTCGTGGCAACTGTATCCGTGCCGCTCAGGTGACGAGTGGATCTTGGTGGTGCGCGGCGGACGCATCACGGTCCATGTCTCCCACGACCCATGGCGGACGGCCCACGCAGCAAAATGCGACGACGATTCTTGCTACTTGGTGTCCCTCCGCACGCCGTAGTGTGCTTGCCTGTGGGCGTCGGTATCCAGAATGGCGGCAATAAGAGGTCGGCTTCGGGTGCGGAGATGGTCGAGCAAGGGTCAGGGTCGCACCGGTCGGCAGTGCGCACGCCAAGCTTGGAGGGGATGCGCAACGAGAGGCGAAGGAAGGGCAAGAGGAAGGCGGCGACTCGGCGAGAGAGGTGCATGGCGTTCTCGGCGACCGCAGGGCGACGCCGGCGGTTCGGAATGTGACGGCATGGAGAGTCTCTCGGAGAGCCCACGGCAAGGCCGGCAGACCGTGGTGTCCATGGACGGCGGTCGTTTCTCTCGGGGCGGGGGGTGATTTTCACCATGATGGATTCCCCCACGCATCAAGGCCGGCAGACCGTGGTGCCCATTGACAGCGGTCGTTTCTCTCGGGGCTGGGTGTGATTTTTACGATAATGGATTCCCCACGGACCAAGGCCGGCAGACCGTGGTGCCCCTGGACAACGGTCGTTATTCTCCGGGCGGGGGGGGGGGTTTCACCAGGATGGATTACCCCACGGATCAAGGCCGACAGAGCGTGGTGCCCCTGGACAACGGTCGTTTCTCTCCGGGAGGGGGGTGATTTTCACTATAATGGATTCCCCACGCATCAAGGCCGGCAGACTGTGGTGCCCATGGACAGCGGTCGTTTCTCCGGGGCGAGAGGTGATTTTGGTAATTTTCACTATAATGAATTCCCGCACGGATCAAGGCCGGCAGAACGTGGTGCCCATAGACGGCGATCGTTTCTCTCCGGGCCGGGGGTGATTTTTACCATGATGGATTCCCCCACGGATCAAGGCCGGCAGACACTGGTGCCCCTGGACAACGGTCGTTGTTCTCCGGGCGGGGGGTGATTTTTACCATAATGGATTCCCCCATGCATCAAGGCCGGCAGACCGTGGTGCCCTTGGACAACGGTCGTTGTTCTCCGGGCGGGGGGTGATTTTCACCATAATGGACTCCCCCACGTATTAAGGCCAGCAGACTGTAGTGCCCCTGGACAACGGTCGTTTCTCTCCGGGCGGGGGGTGATTTTTACCATGATGGACCCCCCCACACATCAGGTCGTGTCCGTGCCGGGATTGGCCTGGTCGAGGCCAAAGTTGGCACCCGTGGCTGTCGTCGACTTGGGCCGCGATGGCTCCATGGCCTCTGCCCCATGTCTTTGGCAGACGGACTGCAAGTGCCGCCATCGAAACGTCGGTCGCGGCACGGCCGAGATGGGACGGAATCTGGTTGTCGGCCTGACGCCGTCGGAATCGGGACATGTTTCGGGAGCAGACCATGCACGGCCGGACCCTGACGCGGGTTGGAATGAGAGACCATGGAACGGGTGCCGTCTCGAAGTGGCCAGTCGGCCCCCAGCATGTGGAACCGCTGCAGAGGCCCATCCCATGCTGGCAGCGGCCACGCACGGAGCAGACCATTCATGGCCGGGCCCTTGGGCGATTGAGAACGGGAGACCATGCAGCGGGCGCCGTCTCGAAGCTGCCGGCTGTAGGCGTACCGAGTAGACCTGTTGCCGAGGCCCATCCGATGCTCGCAGCGGCCACTCGTAGACCTTTCGGACACCCATCAGCTGTGCAAGAGGCCCAATCCGATGCTGGCAGCGGCCACTCGTGGACCTTTCGGACACCCATCAGCTGTGCAAGAGGCCACGGTTGGCGGGGAGAACCGGCGGTCGAAGCTGGGGCCTTGACGGCGGAAGGGCGGGAATCGGAAGCGGAAAGCAAGGTCGACCGTCCACAGATGCGGGCCGCAGGACCATCTCGTCCTCGTCCTCGTCCTCGGGTGTCGTGCTGCGCCGTGCTGGGTGTCGTGCTTCGAGGTGTGGTGGAAGTCGGACGACCCCTCTCGTCTGCTGCTCGCTCTGCCCAGCGGCAGCCAATGACATGGCCCGTCGGAGCACCATTCTGCACACGTTGCAGGCACTTTCTCAACGTACCAGCACAGCAAGTAATCGTAAATGCACGGCGTACTTGACCCTGGACACACGCAAGTACCAGTACGTGAAATAGAGTGAAGTGTACTTGAACTGTTGCACATGCGCTGTCCGCAGTGTGATCGACCGGGCAGCGGTACCTACGGCGGGAATGTCTGGTAAGATTGCCGCTCCATGCCTACTGGGTAGGGGAGCATTAGGTGCCATAACCGATGGAAGGGCACGGAGTAATATAGAGTACTCCGTGCTTGCAATGGTATTGACATACGAGTGCATCTCCATCTTGGCATTCCGTACTCCGTACTCTGTAGGATGCAGGTAATAATAGTAATGGCCATTGTGATACGTCCTGCTTTGGCGGAGTGCAAGTATTAATGTCGTGAATGAAATGACCGAGCTCTTGCTGTACTGTCAGCCGAGTCAAGTACAGCACGGAGTACATGTACAGGACATGCTTGCGCAAGTGCATGTACGGAGTAGTTGCAGGTAAATATTTGGGCGATGGGAAAAGAGTGTAATATTTTCCCTCCATTTCCTGCGCACAAGCACTGTGCCATTCCACGACGATACGTTGGTTGAAAATCCCCACGCCCTCTCCAGCTATTCATCGTCGACCACGATCAACTGCGCCGCACAATTCGATATCCGCACTTGTACTTGCATGTACCTGCACTTGCACTTGCACTCGTACATGCATGCTCATGGCAGTGATGCTTGTCATGGCCCCGTTCGCTTGCCCCTTGTCGTGGCGGATATTTGGGCATGTGGTTGCCGTCGCGCTGTTCGCTTGTCCTGTTGTCGGGCTTGTTGGGGCCCGTGGTTGTCATCTCGTCCGATCCTTTCCTGCGTCGGATATTCTTGGGTGCGGCTGGCATTAGAGGAAACGGTCCTTTGCCGTCGCCCTGGCTGCGGTTGCCGAAGCAGATGACGGTGCCGACGGCGACGAATGCACGACCTTTAGCAGCACCGCTTCTGGTCGCAAAAGGTGACAAACGTCGGCTTGGCCAGGCAGTGGTTCGACCACTTCTCGTAAACGCCGCCGCCCGACGCCGTCCCGCTGAATTGTATCTCGCCAGATTTGCATTGCAGCCAGGACCACTGCGGCAGATGCTTCAATATCCTCTCCGTGAAGGCGGGCTTGAAGGCCTCGTAGGTTGCCCTGTCGACCGTGCAATCCACCGCTTTCGGGAAAAACCAAGCACGGTCCTCGGAGAGTTGCATCGACACGACGTCTCCCACGCAGTCCGACCTGCAACCATTCGACGGCGTGCTCGGCACGTCCTTGCTCGGTGACGTGTCGGCGCCGGCAGGTGGGGTTGCCAGCCTCGCCGCCGCCACGGACAGGATCAAGTTCCAGGCGATGAGCATCGTGGGTGCCGCGCCGCGGGGATGTAACTGCGCTCTCGAAAGGTGGCGGGTGCAAGAATGGCGAGCAAGTCAGCATCGGTGACGAGCGTCCCCGGAGGAAAGTTCGGCCCTTTTATAGCAGTCCACGGCACGACGCGAGGGCGAGCTTCCCCCGCCAAGGTGTCGATTGTCCACGCCTTTTTTGCGTCTGGCTCCCTTGTCGTGCTTGCCAAGGCCAGGTGCTTCCCCAAGTACTTGCATCATCACGCATGCAGTTGGAATCGCCGAGACTGCCATGTGCTTGGGCATGTTCCTTTATTCTTTTGGACAGAAAATGGCACGTCGCAGCCGACCGAGTAACCAATAAAGGCCATCAAGGATGCCCACTTCCATGCACCCGTCGACATGGAACGGACCAAGCGTGCTCCGTTGGAAGCAGCAAAGCTCTGCGTGCAAGTCAGCCCAAGTGTGCTCCGTAGGAAGCAGTAAAGCTCTGCGTGCAAAAGCCAGCAGCTTCCGCGACATGCCGGGTTTAGCCAAGCACACCAAGTGTAGCAGGACCAGAGCCTGGGCGGGAACCAACTGGAGGTGCAGAGCAAGCAGGTGAGAAGTTGAGAATACTTGCTGCAGGTGTTGACACCCCCTGCTCGGTTGACATGGCCAATCACCACGACCAATCACCGCAGAGCAAGTACAGTACAACCAAGTATCACTGTACTACAAGTTTTTGGTTGTGCATGTACAGTACAGTCAGTCTCAAGGGCCACACTGATCATGAACATGAGGGAAAAATTAGGTAATCGGAGGAAAGCATACCTACCTCAGGTGCCGGGTGGATCTTGGTGGTGCTCGCGCATCAAGGATCCTTATCTTTCCAAGCAATGGCAGACTGCAAACTTGGCGAGATACCACGAGGATTATCAATAGAATCCCTCCGTACTCCGCAGTCCAGGTGTCGGTATCCAGAACAATGGCAACATGAGGTCAGCGTTCCTCGCGGGGCTGGGCGTGATTTCCACCGCCATGGATCCCCCAGCGTATCGAGTCGTGACCATGCCGTGACGCCGAGGCGCTTCTGCTCGTGCGACGGGGATGGATGGGCCTGGTAGAGGCTGATGCTGGCACCTCGCCGTCCTCGGCTCCGGCCACGCATGGCCACACGGTCGTCGGCCCCGTGTCTTTGGCCAACGGACTGCCGCCGTCGAAATATCCGTCGTCGCCCGGCAGAGATTTGCCAGAGTCTGGCCGTTGGCCTCAGGCCTTTGGAACCGGGTGACGGCTCGCGAGCAGACGGTTCGTGGCCGAAGCTTGACGCGATTGGAAACGGGAGACCCTCGAGCCGGTCCCACCTCGAGCCGGTCCCACCTCGAACATGCCGGCCGCTTCTCCAGAACGCGGACCCATGGCCGAGGCCAATGCTGGCGGCCGCCACCCACGGCCCTTGTCGGATACGCATCGGCCACGCGCGAGGCGACGGGGGGTGGGGAGAGGCTGGCAGCCGAACCTTGGCCAGAGGGGCGGAGCCGGGGCGGAGCCGGGGCGGAGCGGGAATCGGAAGCGGCAAGCAGAGGGCGGTCGTCCACCGTTGCTGGCGGCGGGACCATCTCGTGTCGGTCGGTGCCGGCTGCGGCGAGCCCATGGGTGTCCCGTCGACACGCGTCGGCCGTTGTTTGCACATCGGTGACTGGTGACCGTGTCCGAGCTGTCGATGGCTGCGACGCATCGCTTCCACCCGTACGGTGCATGTACGGCCCTGTCCCCGGGCGTGCGCGCGACGCCATCATCAGCTGCGCCGATGCCCCCGAGCAGGTGAGGGCGAGCGACGAACCGTGGCGTGTCACCCCAGGGCGTGCCTTGTTCGAGGCATGGCAGTGGCGAGGACGAGGAACGCTCGCAGGTGGACGTGCAGGCACGAGAGGTGCCCACGCACGTGCGCGGGTACCGGCGTACCGTAGGTGGACAGTAGGCACCGCACTGTGCCGGTTCGTCTCGACGGCTCGAAAGATGGCCCGAGAAGGAGGGGGCGTGAGACAGCGTCGACGCCACACAGAGGCCGAAAGCATGCCAGCGACAGCACGCAGCCAAGCTGCGGCCAATGACGGACGAGGCGCAGGCTCAGGGCTCTGTCCGAGTGCCGGGGTCGGCGGCGCTGCCGGGCCTTGCGCGGTGCCGTGTGCGGTGCTGTGTGTTGTGCCGTGTGCGGTGCTGCGTGCGGAGCTGCTTGCGTGTGGTATGCAGGTGCCAGGTGTCGTGCTGTGCCGTGCCGTGCTGCTTTGCGGTGTAGTCGTACAGTACGCACTGGGTGCCTCGCAGACTGTGCCGTGCCAATCGTCAGCCTTGCCATGTCGTGCCCTGCGATTGAGCGCAGCCTCTGCATCGTTTCAGACGGACGCAATGCCGCACGCGCATGCCTGCGACGGCACCTCGAACTTTGCTTTCGTCCAGTTCGGCACACCGCACGAGAAAATGGCACGAGGAAACGGGCGCGCGTCGTTGGTTTCTGTGGCCTCCTACGACCCAGCAGTGAGCACCCAGAGGTGACTACAGAAGAACTCGGCAGTGAGCACCCAGCGGCGACCGCCCAGCAGTGATGACCCAGCAGTAATGACCCAGCAGTGAGCACCCGGCGGCGGCCATCCAGCAGTAATGACCCAGCCGTGATGACCCATCAGTGATGACCCAGCCGTGATGACCCATCAGTGATGACCCAGCCGTGATGACCCATCAGTGATGACCCAGCCGTGATGACCCAGTAGTGATGACCCAGCAGTGAGCAACCAGCGACGACCACGTAGCAGAAATGGCCCAGCAGTAATGGCCCAGCAGGAATGGCCCAGCAGTAATGGCCAAGCAGTGAGCACCCAGCGGCAACCACCCAGCAGTAATGTCCCAGCAGTAATGACCCAGCAGTAATGACCCAGCAGTAATGACCAAGCATGTAGCACCCAGAGGCGACCACCCGGCAGAAATGGCCCAGCAGTAATGGCCCAGCAGTAATGACCCAGTATTAATGACCCGGTACTCCGGACAATGCTTGTGGTT
Organism: Drechmeria coniospora; assembly: GCF_001625195.1. Classification (NCBI taxonomy): domain Eukaryota; kingdom Fungi; phylum Ascomycota; class Sordariomycetes; order Hypocreales; family Ophiocordycipitaceae; genus Drechmeria; species Drechmeria coniospora. Next base: position 7,684,049 of record NC_054389.1, on the reverse strand, counting down.
ATGAGTGCCGTAAGTACCCAGCAGTGATGACCTAGCAGTGAGGACCCAGCAGTGACCCAGCATGACTGTCCACCCACGAGTGACCACCTACCAGGGACTACATCAGCACCAGGGACTACCTCAGCGCCAGGGACTACCTCAGCACCAGGGACTACCTCAGCACCAGGACTACCTAGTACCTCATACGGTGCGGTGGCAAAAGCGTCAATTCAATTTGGCGTAGTTACGCTACATCGTCAATAGTGGCTGTGCCATCTGCCGATTGCCACCGACCGTCTGCTGCTGCGCGCGACACAGTGCATCTGCGGCACCCACCGTGGCCGGCTCCAGCGAGTTACAGTGGACGGCTGGTACAGAGGCTGCCGTCACGGGTGTGCATGTGCTAGTCTCCAGCGCCCAGTGGAAAACCCCACGTACCTTAACCGGCTCCCAGTATTACTATAATACTGCACAGTACGGAGTCGAGCAGCGACTGCCCCCCCCCCTCCCCCAAAGGACCTGCGCTAACCGCTCCGGCGTCGGTGGCGAGGACAAGCTTTGGCCAACGACTGCTGCGTAATCGATGCCGTTGCCCAAAACGGTCCCCTCTTCCCCTCCCACCCCCTCCTCGTCTCGCCCTCGCACGCCCAACCAACTCGACACCACAGGCATCTTCCGGCCCCCTCCGCCCTGCGCCCCCGTCGGCAGCTTGGTGCTGTCCATTGTTGCCTCGCCGCGAGTAGCTCCATCGGTACTCGACGTACGGAGTGCCGCGTCCGGAGTGCGAGGTCGAGGCATGTGCATTTTTGGACCTTTGCTTCCCCCACTCCATTCAGCTTCCCCAGTGGACGCTGCGAGAGACAGACCGCCGCCTAGTCCCAGCAGGGCCTCTCTCCTCCTCACGCCCCCCCCCCCCCCCCCCTCTCTTCGCCCTCTCTGGTTGCTTGTGGCCGTGGTGCCTGGTTCCCTGCCTCGCCTGCTGTATTTCCTTCTTCGCCCAAATCAATTGCGTACCCTTAAGGCCTCTTGCTCTCCCGTTGCCCGTGAAGCACCAGTGACACTCGTCGTCCCCTCTCATCAATCTCGCCATCCCATCAGCGTCACACCGCAGCACACTGACTCGTCCACCATCCCGGCCGCTTCGAACGCCCACCTGCTTCCGGATACGGCGGAACGGCTCCAGAGGCAGACTGAGCTGCCGGACGAGCGAGTAGACGAGCAGACGAGCAGACGAGCAGACGAGCAGAAGAGCAGACGAGCAGACTAGCAGACGAGCAGACGAGCAGACGAGCAGACGAGCAGACGGGCGAGCCGAACAGACGGGCGAGCCGACGAGCGACCGAGCTGCCCGACCGATCACGCACCGCCGTCGACTGCCGACATCGTCGCGGCGCAGCATGACGGCGACGAGCATACCGACCCCGGACGACGTGCCCGCCTACATGGCCCAGATGACCGACAACAGCGACGTGCTCGTCGACCCGCGCATGGCCATGTCCTTTTACGGCGTCAAGACGGAAAAGGACGTGGCGGCCGATTCGCCGAGCCAGTTCATGATGACGCCGAGGATGTTTGCCGACGGCGACGACAATGATAACTTCGTCGTCGACCTCGACCGGCCATCCCGGGAACCGTCGTATCACCACGCGGCCTCGACGCCCCGTGCCGCCGCCGAATCCGCCCTCGACGCCGTCGAGCTTGCACCGCTCATCATATCCCCCCCATCCTCCAACACCCCCCCCGACTCGCCGCGGACCAAGGCCCCTCCCTCCTCCGCCCAGCCGGGGGCGAAAAGGTGCTCGACGACGAAGCGGCAGCCGACGGCGTCGAGGACGAAGAGGAAACGCAGTCGCGCCCAGCCGTCAACGCCCTCGACTTCGCCCGCCAAGAAAGGCTCGCCCTGCGCCGCCGCCGCCGCCGCTGGCAGGAAGACGGCCAAGAAGGCGACCAAGGAAGACGCGCGCCGTCACCACAGCCTCGAGCGCAACCGCGTCGCCGCCTCCAAATGCCGCGAGAAGAAGAAGCAGTGGGTGCACGAGCTCGAGTCCAAAAAGGCCGAGCTCGAGGCTCTGCACGCGAGCCTGCTCGTCGAATGCACCAACCTGCTCGAGGAGTCGACGCAGATCAAGAACCTGCTCATGGACCACGCCGCCTGCCACGACCCCAACATCGACATGTGGCTCGACAACGAGGCGACGCGCTTCGTCCACCGGCCCTCCGACCTCGCCTCCCTGCCCCCGCCGCAACCTCAGCCGCCCCAAGGCTCGGCTCGCCGCCATTCCAGCATCGGCAGCCTCATGTCCATCCAGAGCCAAAACGGTGAGTGTGAGCGTCGAGGCCGCGGCTGTGGCAACGTCGTAGGGGCCCCGCGCTAACCTCGGAGCCAAGGACGTGCAGACTCCGTCGAGCAGCCGTCGTCGACGGTGCGAACCGAGGACGCGACAATGCCGTTTCCCGTTCTGTCGCCCGTGCTGAAGAAGGAACCCATCAACTACGACTACATGCCCGACGAGCTTTTCCGGGACGACTGACGCCGAAGCCGACGTCAAGGATGCTGCCATCTCTCCGACGAAATCGCGAGCAAAACGAAACACATCAACGAATGTCGCCCATAATTTCCGCCCCCCGTGGAAGAGTGAGTGGTGGCCGTCGGGGAGCGGTCCTGCGACTGTACGTACGAAACCGGCTTTTCTGAACCGCCTTGCTGGGATGATGCAAACTCGAGGCCATTTGGTGTAGTAGTTGTTGACTCGAAAAACAAAAAACTGCTTCCAATTCCACTTCCACTCATCCCGCAACACTTGCCTAACCTGTACTGTATGTCTGACTCAACAGATGCTTGACTCAACAGATGTTTGCCTCAACAGTGGCGTGCGGGCAGGAACCTGGACGGCGCTTTCGTACCCATGCCGTCGTTTATGAATCGTCCATGTTGGCAGGGCCGCAGATAAGCATCGTGGAATGGTTGAACGGCGCTGGCCCAGCCTCGTGCTCATGTTTCCCTCCTCCACCACACCCCTCCTCTCGCGCCGTGGACCGTCTCCCGCCATGGTTCGGGAGCCACTTTCGCGCGAGCCGGTGGAGATTTCAGCGAGGGACCCGAGCAGACGCGAGCTGTGAATTCATCGGCGGCGCATCACTGTGCTGGGTGGCCACCACCCGGCCGGTCAAGGACGAGGTGAACGGCAGGCAATCCTGTATTGTGCTGATATACACCGGAGCATCGTACACGGCGCGAGGCCCTCTACCGCTTCTTGATCCACCCTCGCGCGTTCGACACGCCGCGGATGCGTTTCGTGTACTTCCAGAGGTGGCGGTACTTTGGTCCCTGCCGCTTCGCTTCCCAACCGCGCGCCTTGACGGGCGGCTTGAGGCTGTGAACACGGACCGGACGCAGCTCGACGTCGGCGCCGGGAATGCCGTGCCGAGCCATGACGTCGGCCGTGTCGCTGTCCCACACGGACCGAAACATGTGGAAGCCAAACGGCTTCAGGCCAAACTTGTCCCGCAGCGACTTCAGCGAGAAGCCTTCCCTGCCCGCGTACAGCTCCTTGAGCTTGGCCACGTCGACCCTCTCGCCGGCCTTTTGCTCGAGCAGGAAGATGCCGAGGCGGTGGTAGGGCGCGCCCTTTTGCGAAAACGCCGGCAGCCACGGCACGGCGAGCTGGTCGTCGGCCCGGACGAGGCTCAGCGGCAGCGACGTGTCGGTCGGGCTCAGGCGGATGTTCGCCGCGAGGTAGTGGCACCGCTTGCCGAACCTGTCAGCCTCGACGTCCGGCACGTCGGCGTCGAGGACGACGACGGTGACGAGGCGCTCGCCCTTGTCGAAGAGCTGGACGCGTAAGCGCGGGGCGCGCTCGCTGACGATGCTGTCGACGACGTCGCCGGGTGACACCTTTTTCAGACGAAAGTAGAGCTGCACGTCGGCCGTCGGCTCGAGCTTGGGCAGTACGTCCGGCACGATGCTGAACTGCTCGATACGCTGCTTGACGAGGCGGTAGTCGTACGAGCGCCACTTCTTCTCGGCGTAGTGGCGGTAGATTGGTTTGTTCATGTCCCCTATTTGCAATTTCGGTCAGACACGAGCATGGATGAAACCCGTTTCGTCCTTTCCCTCTGGAATCTCACCCAGTCCGTCTTCGAATCGCTTCTTGACCAAGGGATCGTTGACGTCGGCCAGAATCTTGAGCTCCTCGACGTGCCGACGCAGACTCGCGAGCTTCGTGTCCTTCATCTGCTGGCCGCCGCGGATGTCCTCGGCGCCCTTGGCCTCGAGACGGGCAATCTTGGACAGCTCGGTGGCGATCTTGGACAGCTTATCCTCGCGGTCGGCGGCGAGGATCTTGCGGGCCTCCTGGAAGGCCTGAAAGGGCAGCTGCTCAAAGGGTATGTCGGCCGTCAACCGCATCGCCACGCGCCGCCTCCGCGAGCCGACGGGCATCTTGCCGGCCTTGATCAGCGCCGCCTCGAACTCGGGCAGCACCGTGCTCGGTTCGAGGTCGAGACCGACGGCTTCCTGCTGGGGACTCTGCACATCAGCAGCGCGGACGACGCCAGAGGTGAATGCGCGGATCGAGCATGGTTCCGGTCGAGATGGTAATTGCCGTGCAAGCGTTCTCGCCACGGCCCGACACCGCGACATGCTGCTGCGCGAGGTGTTGTTGTTTTTGAATTGTCGTCTCGGCCGTCGAAGCAGAAAATGCTTACTTCAATCAGCTGCCGCAGGAGGCAGAGCAAGTAACGTGACCCGTAATTAATACTCGCTGTATTTTCGGGGGTGTGACGCCTAGACCACCACTGGCGCGGAACTAGCCGGCTGCTGGTACACTTTCGAGGCATCGATTTTCGAGCCGAGAATCTTGCCAGCAACCAAGGCACCAACGACACAAACGTCAACCACGGACAGCATCGCCCGTCTCGCTGGCCAGGGGCCTTTCTTCGTCACGGACGCAACGATTGCGTGCCTCGTACACGGTCGAAATGGCATCCAAGCGTGTCGGCTGCCTTGCTGAGGCCATGGCTTCGCTTCGCCTCGCTGCCCAGGTCCAGGTCAGTGAAACCCCGACGTCGTTGCCAACCTCGCAATGGCCGATTCGCAAGTCTGACGGCAGATGTAGCTTCTCATCGGCAAGCCGTTTGTTCGTTCCATGGCCACCGAGGCTCACACGCGGGAAACGGTCCGTCCAGGGCCCGGCTCCGATACGCAGTCCATCCTGCAGTCCTGGAACCCAGGTAACTCGGAGCCCTCTCGCTTCCCCGTGGACCGTCCTCGTCTGACATGTCGCCAAGTCTCGACCGTTCCCCTCACGATACACAGCTTTCCCTCTCTCGAACCCGTTTCCCTCGAGCAATGGTCCGTCCAGCACCTCCACCTCCCCATGCGGCGCGACCTCCTGCACCACGCCGTCGTGTTCGAAGGCGACTCGACGCGCCAGGGCACCGCCTCCTCCAAGACGCGTTTCGACGTCCACGGCTCCCACCGCAAGATCCGGCCGCAAAAGGGCAGCGGCCGTGCCCGTCTCGGCACGAAGCAGAGCCCCGTGCTGCGCGGCGGCGGCAAGACGTTCGGCCCGCACCCGCGCGACTTCTCGTCCCGCCTCAACCGAAAAGTCTACGACAAGGCCTGGCGGACGGCGCTGAGCTACCGCTACCGCAGGGGCGAGCTTCTCGTCTGCGAAGATGGCATGGAGCTCGCCGTGCCGACCGATTTTGACATGGTCGCCGACAAGTACCTCAAGGACGGCCTGCGCGAGAGCTACCTGCAAAAATACATGGAAGCCGTCCTGCGGACGCTGGGGCTCGGCCGTGCCGGTGGCCGCACCCTCTTCGTCACGGGTGACGGGAGCCACAGGCTGCGTGACGCCATGCAACAGGTACCTTGGGACGGTCGGGCGCTGAACCTCGAGGACGTCGACATCAAGGACCTGCTCGAGACGGGCAAGGTCATCTTGGAGCGGAGCACTCTTCGGGAGATGATGGAGCGGCACCAGAGCGACCTCGTCAACCGGGTGTGCGTGGGTGGTGTTTCGCTCGGGGAAGGGAAACCGTGACGGCCGCTGCTTCGTGGCACACCATCCGGACCACTTGTTTGGCCGTCCGTCGTGAGCCAATGTAAAAAACAATACATCAATGTAGCATGAACTCGATGAATGTGCTGCTGAGTGTGTGAATGGGTATCTCAAGAGGCATCCTTTGTCGATCGAATAGGCTCCTTCACGACGCAGCCCCGTCACGACGCAGCCCGGTCACGTCGTCTCAGAGCGCTCCGCCGGCAAGCTGAACGATCCACATGGCTATCCGGACCTTGAGTCCCACTCTCCTCTCGTTCTTTGCAAAATCATCCCGCGTCATGGTCTTCGCGTGCGTCTGCAGCCACCGCTGCTCGTCGGCGAGCCTAGCCTTGAGCCCTTCGCTGCGCGTGACGATGAGCGCGCCGGCCTCGAGGTCGAGCGAGTAGCTGCGTTCGGTGTAGTTGGAGCTGCCGATTATGCTCATCGAGGGACCGACGTCGCCGCCCATGGTCACCCAAAGCCCCTTGGCGTGGTACGTCCACCCGCCGGGCTGGCAAGCAGTGTCGTGGCGCCACTCCTTGAGGGAAATCTCATCGTCACGGCCGACGCGGTGGACGTTGTGGACGAAGCGACGGGCGAGGAGAACGTAGGCATCGGGGAGGAGGCCCGACACTCCTCTTGATTTGTAGAAGCCGTTGGCCTCGGGTGCTGCCGTGATGACTGTGTTGGCCGTGGAGGCAGTCCCGAGGAGGAGCTTGACCAACGATGGTGCCGGGTTAAAGTAGCCGGCCGTAAAGGTCCAGGATGAGCCCTCGTACCTGGGCGATGCAAGCCTTTCGAGAAGGCGTGTGATGACGGGAAGCTCGGTTGAACAGTCTGGTTTCAGCACCTGCGACATTTGACTCAACATGTAGACTCTCGTATCGGCAAGGCCGCTGTTCGGTTGCGCCGCCCCGGGCCTGATGAGACTTTGCAGCGTCGACGTCGTGCTTCGGATAAACGCCTTCGGCTTCTGCAGCGGCGATGGGGCCGCGTTGGCCTCGGGCCACGAGAGGGTGAAGCCGGCGCCGCCGGCCGCGGGCTCGACGAGGAAGCTAAAGGAGCAGACGCCGCTGTGTATCTTCCAGAAGTAGTCCGTCACCTGCTTCGAGGTGAAGAGGTGGTACCGGTCCTGGCGGTTGGTGAAGTAGTCTGCCGAGAGGTTGGCGCTGCAACGGTCCGTTCCGTCAGCTGCCAGACGTTCCCACTTCAACGCACTGGACGGTCGTGGCCCTACCCGGACAGGATGATTTCGTCATCGACACCGTACAGCTTCATATGCTGCAGCCCCCATCCCTCGTTGATTCGTTTCGGCACGTAACGCTTCCGCATGCCCGTCAGGTTGGGCGTGTGGTACATGCGGATCTCGACCCGGTGAGCACCGAATTCGCTGATGAGAGGCGCGAGAAGCGAGGCACATGACGGGTTCGGCGCCTCTCTGGTGCCACGCAATGCGTCCGTCAATATGCTCAGTTGGAGCTCGGGGTTGCGCCTGAGGGCCTCGCCGAGAGTCTCGATGAGCTCGCGCTCCGACTTGCCGATATACAGCGTCGACAGAAAGACGCGACTTTTTGCATTCCGAATACGATCCTGCCATGTGGTCAACGACTGTCCCAGTCTCTCAACCGTGTTCTTGCTCTTCCAGCCGCACCTTGAGTGTCTCGTAAAACTCAGCTGGTGACTGGATGATGCGTATGTCGTCTCCTCGAACGTCGAAACTCGGCGCCATTTGATCCAGCTCGCTGAGGAGCGGCGCCAACTGTCCGAAGCCATTTCCCGAGCTTGCAGCATCCACGGCACGGCCACCAGACGGTGTCGTGAAACTCCTGCTCTGAACGCGTCCAGGCATCACCCTCACCCGTGCAAAGCCTGGGACGTGTACCCTGGCAACGCAGCGCGAACAGCTTCGGGCCAGCATCCTAGACAAAAGTGTCGATGATCGACTGGCCTTGTTGAATCCTACCGATGCGCGTTTTGACTTTTGCCAATAACCAGGGCCATCATGGATACTGTATATTCGCATCTATAGCAGCTTGAAATAGCATAATAGCATGCAAGCTTCCTTGGCCAGTGTGGGTCGTCGAAGATTATTTGTACACGTAATACTTTAACTAGTTTGCTCATTAGTCAGTGATCAAATGCCGATGTTTTGCCGACCGCTCCCATGCCTGTCCAACCTCGACCTTGGCTCACCTTCAGGCTGGTCATCTCTCGCCATTGCCTGCTATTCTCCGCCATCTCCGTCGGCTTCGAGCTCAACCCAGGCGATTTGACGCAACCGCCATCATGTCGACAATCGGGCGAACGCTGAGCAACCTGCGCAAGGTTGGCATCAAGGTGCGCGACCTCTTGCCGTCCATCCAATGTGCTGCCTTTGCTAACCAATTGCAGGACTACTTCCGCCAGATGCTGGTACGTGACTATCTCGACCCCACGTTTGACTGGCGATGTTCGACGGCCATGATCATGCTGACTGATTTCGTTTCACGCACTCAGTATATCGGTAAGCAAGCAAGATGGGATGCACCCGAGCTAGGCGGCCTCGAGAACGGGGAGAAATGCTGACCGACCTTGCCAGGTGATACAAAAGCCGGCCGCCTCATCGGGACCGACCGTGCGGGCAACAAGTTCTTCGAGAACAACGAGGAGCTACCTCTTCGCACCCGCTGGGTCGAGTACGCACAGCACGACTACGATGCGGGCCAAATTGACCCGGGCTGGCACGCCTGGATCAGCTACAGCGTCGACAAGCCGCCTACCGAGGACGCCCTCATGCAGGTTGGCAAGAGGTCCTTTGAGAAGCCCGGTCCGATTTTCAACTGGACCCAGACACGGGGTGCCTTCAAGACCTACAGCACGTACGTTTCTCCTTCCTCCCACTCCCCCCCTCGCTGCTGGCGGAGACGGATGCTTACGACGCGGCAGGACGAAACCCAAGCTGAGGACCTGGGAGCCGGAAGCTGCGCCAAGGACATAGGCGGCGGCGTGAATGAGCAAGATTGTACATATGGCGTGGCTGAGGAATAGAATTGCAATTTTGTCATCGCAAGCCGGTCACATCCTGGCGTCGGCTGGTCACAACACCCGACCGCATGCTAATGATGCGAAGCAACCAACATCATCGTTTCCTATGCAAGATGGCGGAATTCTTCTCATGACAAAATATCATCCAGGAAATCTCCATGCCGCTGAAATGCCCTCTATTGCAATTTCGCTTCTACCGCACTTTTGATGGCTGCCAAGTGTCAGCCGGAGGTCAGATCGTAGCGGGAATGTTTGGATTCCGATGAGGCATACCTTCGCAACTCGTCCGTGCATCTCCAAACAGCATCCTGGCGTTGGGCATGTAGAACATGGGGTTCGGCACATCCGCTGCCTCGCGTTAGCACAACGACACTTGGCATGACCGGTTCCAGCCAGACGTACCGTAGCCGCTAGCCATGCCTCTCTTCATGATGACAACCTGCTTGCTCTTCCACGCGTGCAGCACCGGCATGCCCTCGATGGCGCTGCCCTTTTCAAGCGCAATCGGGTTCACCGTATCGTTTGCGCCAATGACTACCGTCAGATCCGTGTCGGGGAAGTCGTCGTTGATCTCGTCCATTTCCAAAACTATGTCGTACGGCACGCTGGCTTCCGCAAGCAGCACGTTGCATTGGCCCGGCATGCGGCCGGCAACGGGGTGGATGGCGAAGCGCACGCGAATGCCCTTGGACCTCAAAAGGTTCACAATGTCCGAGATGGCGTACTGCGCTTTTGCCACTGCCATGCCGTACCCCACGACTAAGATGACGGATTCGGAGCCGAGCATGGCATCGGCGAGGTCGTCGACTGTCGTCTGGGTGACCTGCCCTTGTGGCTTGTATTCCTGCACCGCCGTGGGCGTCGACAATCCGCCGAACAAGACGTTTGTCAGAGACCGATTCATGGCAACGCACATGATGTACGACAGGATGGAACCGGAGGTGCCTATGAGAGCGCCCACCGACGTGAGCAGCGGGTTGTTCAGCATGAAGCCTTCGGCCACGAGGGCAAAGCCGCTGTAGGCGTTGAGAACGGTAATGACGACGGCTGCATCGATCAGCGACGTGGCTCTCGTCACAGAGCGGGCGGAGCTTACGCATGTCGGCGCCGCCGATGGCGGCCGTGGTCGTGTAACCCTTGATGAAGCTCAGCGCCGTGTTTGCCGCCAACGCGCCGGCGGCGATCATGGGGCTGCCAGGGGCCATGGCGAGGAAAGTTCCAAAGGTCGCGGCGTTGGCGGCGACGAGACCCGAGTTGATGAGGTGGCGGCCCGGGAGGATCGTCGGCCGAGACGACATGCGGCCGGCGAGCTTGAGGAAAGCAACGACGGAGCCGGTAAAGGTGATGCCACCTGGCACCGTCAGCCTCTGGCGACCATTTCAGAAGGGGACGTCATACCGATGAGAACTCCGAGATAGGCCGTGACCATGTGCAAGGTCGACACATCGGTAATATCGGCCATGACACTGCCGATGCTCGTCAAGACTGCGGCGAGGCCGACGACCGAGTGAAGGGCGGCCACGGTTTGCGGGAGATCTGTTGGCGTGATACGCTTACCGATGAGGAAACCTAGCAAGCGTCAGCACCTGGGCGATCGCGTCGTCTCCGGGAACAATACCTGCAAGGGTACCAATGGTCGCAAGACATCCAAACTGGGTAAGGACTTCGGGGGAGAAGCCGGCGGCGACGAGGCTCGCCAGAACACCAGAGCCGACTCCGAGGATGCCTAGCATGTTCCCCATGCGGGCGGTAGTCTGGGATGCAAGACCGGAGATGGAGCCGATGCAAAGCACGGAGCTTGCGAGATACCCAGCCTGGACGAGGCCGGCGGCGCCGGTCGAGGCTGCGGCGATGAATCCACCCCCAAACAGGACGGCAGGAATACCGTACAGCCAGGGGTACTCGGGAGGGTCGGTCGGGCCTGAAGCCATCAGCTCGCGTTCCGATGACGGCTGCGTCTCACGTACGCTTGAACATGTCCAGCATTCTCTTCGTTATGACAAACCCGCCGCCGACGTTGACAAAGGCTAGCAGCACGCTCAAAGCTCCAAAGGCCTGGGGGATCGTCTCGGGCAAGATGCCGCCGCCGAGAATGAAAAGACCGCCTATGCCGACCATGCCGGATATGGCGTTCGTGACGCTCATCAGAGGCGAGTGCAGAGCCGGGGCGACTCCCCACACGACACGGTATCCGATCAAGCTGGCCAGAGCAAAGGTGAAAGTGTTGGACATGAAGAGCGGGCTCGTGAACTTTCCGAGAGCCAGCATGCTGCCCATGCCGGTGGTGACGGCAGCCACCTCGCGGGTCTTGGCCTGCCACGGAGTGAGCGCCTTTGTCTCGACAACGACCTCGGCGGCAGCCGGCTTCGCCGGTGCGGGAGGGGGCACCGGACGGGGGGAGGGCGGGAGGATGGCGCCGTTTTGGGTCACGATGGAGCCGCGGACGACCTCGTCGGAGAGATCGATGCCAAACTCCTTTTCCCTCGGGGTCAGGGAGAGCAGAAACTTGGTGATGTTGTTCGAGTAGAGAGTCGAAGACTGCGTCGGGAGTCGCGACGGCAGATCGGTATAGCCTGACGATGCAAGTTAGCTTCGGGAGCGCCGCACGCTTCGCGTGGCCGATGCTGGAGGGGTCCCACCGATGACTTTTACGTCGTTGTACACGGTCAGCTCGCCGGGTTTGGTTGCCTCGCAGTTTCCGCCGGCTTCGGCGGCCAGATCGACGACGACGCTGCCGGGCTTCATGACGTCGAGCATGTCCATCTTGATCAGCTTGGGGGCGGGCTTGCCGGGGATGAGGGCGGTGGTGATGATGATGTCGACCTCCTTGGCCTGGTCCTTGAACAGCTTCATCTCGGCTTTGATGAACTCCTTGCTCATCTCCTTGGCGTATCCCCCGGCGCCGGAACCGTCCTCTTCGATGTCGACCTCGATGAACTCGGCGCCGAGGGACTGGACCTGCTCCCTGGCGACGGGTCTCGTGTCGAAGCCGCGAACGATGGCGCCCATGCGGCGAGCGGTGGCGATTGCGCTCAAGCCGGCAACGCCGGCGCCGATGATGAGGACCTTGCAAGGCGGGATCTTGCCGGCAGCCGTCACCTGGCCGGTAAGGAACCTGCCAAAGACGTTGGAGGCCTCGAGAACGGCCTTGTAGCCGGCGATGTTGGCCATGCTGCTGAGGGCGTCGAAGACCTGGGCGCGGGAGATGCGAGGAATCATGTCCATGGCGAAGCAGGTGGCGCCTCGCTCGGCAATTCTCCGGACGAGATGCTCGTTCTGCGTAGGCTGGAGCAGGGAGATGATGGTCTGCTTCGGCTCGATGGAGTCGACCTCGTCGAGGGACGGGCCGCGAACCTTGAGGACGAGGTCGGCTGCGGACCACACGGCGGCGGCGTCGTCGACGAGCGTGGCACCCGCCTTTTCGTAGGCGCCATCGTGAAATTCGGCCGCCGTGCCGGCACCGCGCTGGACGAGGACGGCGTCGAAGCCCTTCTTCACCAGCAGCGCGACGTTGGCGGGCGTCAAGGCCACTCGGCGTTCGCCGGGATACGTCTCCTTGGGCACGCCGACGGTGAGCTTGGCAAACGGCGTCGTGGGCGGGACGGAGGCGGTAGAGTACAGGTGCCCGATGACCGACGACGGCGAGGCTTTGGCGGACGCGGGACGAAGCTGACGGGGCGACGTTGCGTCACGGGCCTCGCTCGTGCTCCGTCCTCGGGCACCGACGGCGTCGTAGCATCGGTGGCGAGGTTTGAACAGCGGCTTGAGGGCTGCAGGGCGGTCAGCAAGTCGCGTGGGCCGAGGCGGACGGGGACGCTGAATACTCTGTCGCGTGAGGAGGAACGGAGAGGAGGAATGGCACAGCTCGGAGGCGAGCGGGCGCAGCAGGCTGGACGCAATCATGACGGCATACTCGTCGGAGGCAGATGGCGTCGCAGGTCGTCAGCAAGGGTGAAGAGAGCGAGGCTGGGAAGCGGCCGTGATGACGGAGGCGTCCGCTCGCGAGGGATCGTGGATCACGGCGGTGGCAATCGAGACGGAGGATGAGGACGAGGGAGAGATGCTCGACGGCTCGAGCTTCCAGACACGGTCCGCGGCGAAGACGAGGGGTCCAAGAGAGAGATGGAGAGGTTGTAGCCGAGTCGGGCAGGGCTATGTCACTGCCACTCGGTCCTTTGGTGAGGAGTTGGCGAGCAGAGCAGGAGGTCAACGAGCGGCAGGATAGGTGGCCAGCCAAGCATGGCGTGGCAAGGCAAAGGATGACATCGACGACAGCTCGCGGTACCTGCCTAGCTAGACTGTCGATGCACCATCGGGGCGGAGCTAGCGGCTGGAGCTTCCATGGCCCTGCATGCCATTACGTACCTGCGTTCAACTTTAGCACCCGAATGACACCTGCAGCCATGCGCTACGAGCACTGTCCCGCCGCTGAACGCCTGCAGTGCCGTACTTTGGTGCTGGTTCCTGTGGCTAGCACGGAGCGCTAGGTACTGGCATCCACTCGGCTAGCACTTGGCACACCGTACCTACCTAGCACTCGGTACCTACTAGTACCTGGCACTCCGTACCCAACACTCTGTAACCACTAATACTGGTCCTACTTACTACTGTAAGTACTAGGTAGGACCTTGTGGCACATTGATGCCTCACACCATCCACCAGCAGGCATAGTAGGGTGGCAAAATTGTTGATTCACTTTGCAGTGGTAGCGCAGCCAAAATTGAACCGTCACTTTTGTCTACTACTTAGGCATCAGCGACTGTACCAGATGTGTAGCAGGTACCAATGAGAGGCACGAGACATGTTACGAAATCGGTAGGCAGAGTGCTGTAAATTGCGCAATGGATGCGACCTGAGCAAAGGATGATGGTGCACCTGGCTGCACGTCACCCTCTGAATCTAGTAACACCTACCTCATTTGTGCGAACTTTGAACAGCAAGGCCGCATGCCATGGTTTGGCTGCATGCATGCCCTCACATGCACTGTAGATGCCCGATGTGGCCGGCGTTGGATGGATCGGCCTCGATGCTCGGTATAGTGGGGGTGGGGGGGAAGTGTTGTTTCTCCCTCCACCATGTGCTTCCCATGCTTTACTCATGCAGAACCGCCTGTGTGCAAGTTGGCATCGACAAGTCGTGTCTCGTCCCCATCGTACTTGAATGCCACGCTCGGTTTCGATCAAGTCACGTATCTCGGGAGAACAGATCGAACAGCGACAGGTCGTTGGCGGCAATGCGGATGACAAGGCGGCCATCCCGCTCCCTGGGCAGCCTGTACAGTAGGGAGTAGCTGTTCTCGACTGCAGCACAGGTGTACCTGCAGTAAGTACAACTATCACTCAAGTAATCGTATAATCGTAGGTGTAAGTATTATACCTGCATCAATAATACTCGGTAGTTTATGGGGTAAGACTTCCCCATTGCCGAACTGCAGGGCTTCCCCACCACCAGGGGGCTCCCAGATCTCGGCGTGTGTCGACACCGCTCTTTTCGTTCACGGCAATCGGTGCGTCTGCGGATGAATTGGTGGTTGCGCGGTTGGCATCGTCGGGAATGCGGAGATGCCGTCAATATCTGGTTCACGGCCGGGAACAACAGCGCAGAATGTTTGGTGCTCGTGCACGCGTGGTCTGCGCGCTCGACCTGCATCCACGGCCTTGCACTGGGCAGCGTAGCAGGTTGTGGCGGTGGCGACGATGGCGAGTGACGGGTTGGGCCCTGGGACCATTCATCAGCGACACCGCCGACACGGATGGCCCAAGATAGCGCCTCGATTAGGCATCTACTCGCAGAAAATGTCTCCCAGTCAGCCTGCCGAAAACGGGTATAGATTCGTGCAGCAGCGTCGGCATTTTTTTTGAGTGCGTCTCGGGCATTAGTTGGTAGAGGGACCTAGCACGATTCGCACACGGCTTACCCAGCCTAGGGCATAGAGGTATACGGCAATGTCGGTCAGACGTCTGCTGCGGAGGACAGCTGGTAATGTTCCGGGTGTAATAATAATGCTTGCATGGAGGTGTATGGACGAAGTGCAGTCCATGTGCTGTATACAAGTACAGTACGTGTAGGCGCAGGTCTGGCAACCATACGCAGATGCATTTACTGGCAAGTACGGAAGAATTACGGAGTACCGGGTGGTGCTTGTACTCTGCTGACAGTGTGTTAGTTTGTACTGATACTTGTCCTGTGCCTTGCCTAGCATTTGGTGCTTGAGGGGAGCCGCACGTTTCATTCCGTCCGCTTCCCGAACCGCTGCCCACTGGGGTCCTGGAACCCCGCAGGTGGTGCAAAAATTATGTTGCCCTCAGCGGGCTTCCTACCAACCTCCACATTTCGTAGATCCAGTACGCTTCGTCCTCACTTCCGACTCCTCGTCCGACTCCTAAGACTCGAACAAGCTGCTGTACCGCGCAGCAACATTGAGCTTTCCTTTCTCTGAGCATGGCAACATCTCGGCCATTCGATGTCGGGTAGAAAGTCTCGAGTCAAGCCCATCGACAGGCTGCGACATGATTTGTCCCTCTCCCGACGCAGAGCCATTCGCATTCACGTTGGCCGCATTTCTTCGCCTACTTCTGCAAACCCAATGGTGGTTGGCATCGTCACACCCAGGTTGCATGGTGTACCTGCAATAATGCTGCCATGGCTGGCGCTTAGAATCTGGCGCCGTCGTCAGCCGTGAGGTAAAAGCAGTGAGCCTGTCTCAATACTTCTCTAAATTTCCATTGGTGGTAGGCACGTCGACACCGAGGTAGCATCATGTATTCATGGTGTCATGGCTGGCGCTTAGAACCTGGCGTTGTCGTCACCCTACTACAATGGCACTGTCCCTGTCTCAACACCTGTTGACCATGGTATCCTTTCTTCAACCGCAATTACTCTGCCATCGAACGACCACGGCAAAAACACCCCTAGAGCCTATTGCAAATCTACGCCTTCATCACGTTTCATCCGAATAGTTATTCGGTAGCGCATCGGGATCCACACATTTAACCAACTACTGTAACGAGGTAAAACCTTCCTTCGAGCATCAGGATTCACCGCGGGATTTGGTGCTGACGTGCTCAAGGCCAGGAACCAGCTCAATGGACCGGAACGATAGAAAGCGCATGAACGCTGCTCTCTCCGACCAAAAGACCATCAAACAACTCTCGACATCAGGCATGCAAGCTCAGGAAAAACGAAGGGAGGCAAAAGAGCAGCGGGAGAAGGCACGGAAAGAAAAGGAAGAGGCAACGGCAAGGGAGAACAAAGGAGGGAAATCATGATGCTGAGGAGTAATGCCTGCATTCGAGGCATCTGATGAAGTAGCAATATATCAGTAGCCACTCCTCGATTCGCTCATGCGCATACCGGTTCTTGGATGTTACGTTACTGACAACATACGGAGTTGTACATAAGTACTTGCACTACGTATATGTAATATAGTACATGGATGATACTGCGAGTAAAACGCAATCCACAAGTACAGAGGACCTGTACGGAGAATTGTGACCCGCCTTCAATTATTCGGACTCCTGAATGCAACTGGCGCTAGTACTGTCATCCACCGCACTGCAAGACCCAAAACTACATTCGCGGGGCTGGGGCCAGCACGTGACAGCTGCTGTACGCCGAGCGTATTGTGTAGAGCATCCCGTTAATCGACGCGACGAAGGTCGGTTGCTCAATCAGCATCAAATGCCGTCACCATGCACATCACTTCCGTTACTGACCGGCAGAATAACGCTGTCGGAAGCACTAGAAGAAGAAGATAATATCTTGGGAAAGCTGACGTACCCCGAGAAGCGGTTGAACTTCTGCAGCCACCTCCACGTCCATGCCAAGGAGATTGAAACCATCGTATCACATCACCTCCACGTTCCCGGAGAGACTTGCCGGGTCCCGTGGGTCGACGAATGGATCCACGGCAGTTTCAACGTCTGCATACCTGTCTACGTCAATGGCGAGAAAAGCGTCATCATCCGGTTTCCCTTGCCGTACAAGGTTGGTGAAGCTACCAGTCCAGGCAATGTCGAGGAGAAACTCCGCTGCGAGGTGGCGACGTACGCTTGGGTGCAATCCCACTGCCCGTCCATCCCAACGGCCAAGCTTTGGGGCTTCGGCTTCCCTAATGGCCCAATTGTAAGGAACCTAAATATCGAGATGGTGGCTCGCAGCCACGCTAACAGGAATACGTGCGTGTAGTTTACGTCCCTCGACCGCGCTCCCTTTCTTTCACGGTTGACGTGGTATATTCGACGGTCGATACGATGGATGCTCGGCAAGCCTCCCCCTTCTGGCTACGTCATGCACACGCACAAACTACAGTTCGTGCCCGGATATATGTTGCTCGATTTTGTGCATGGACGCATGCTCTCCGAAACCTGGGATACACTTCGTGAGGATGACGAGAGACGAAGGACTCTCTATCGACACATATCCCAGACCATGCTTTCACTGGCTCGATTTCACTTTCCCCGCATCGGTTCACTGACGATGGACAATCACGGCGTCGTTGGATTGAGGCATCGACCGCTGACACTTCATCTCCACCAACTCGAAAACGAGGGTGTGCCGACCGACATTCCCCGAGACTCGACATACACGACATCGGATGGATACGCTCGTGACCTGCTGGCCTGCCATGACAATCGAGTGCGCCATCAACCAAACACCATCCTGGACTATGCCGACGGGCAATCGCAGCTCTCGGCCTTGACCATGATGCGCGCCCTTTTGCCGCACTTCACGAACCGGGCGCGACGACATGGACCTTTCCCCTTGATGCTCACCGATCTTCACCCAAGCAACATCTTTGTGGATGAGGATTGGCGTGTGACGTGCTTCATAGACCTCGAATGGGCATGTTCCCGACCGGCCGAGATGCTGCATCCACCGCACTGGTTGACCGGTCGAGCCATCGATCAACTTTCGGCTGCGCATTTGGATGCCTACAGCGAACGACACGACGAGTTCATGGCCGTGTTTGAAAAGGAAGAGAGGGCCCGCGGTCATGGCGACGCAGCTTTGGCTGAAATAATGCGAACCGGGTGGAAGACAGGCACCTTCTGGTACTTTAGCGCTCTGGACAGTGTCAACGGGCTGTACAACTTATTCCTCCAACACATCCAGCCGATCTACGGAGAAGCGGCGATGAAAGATTGGAAGGACTTTGAACGAGTGGTGGCGCCATACTGGACTGCCGACTCGTTGGAGTTTATAGATCAAAAGGTAAGGGAGCGGGAACTCTATCTGGAGCAGGTAAAGGAAGCGTTCCGACGGAGCGGAGAGGGGGAATCGACGTAGGCGGCCGCCTGGCGTCGCAAAGGTACCGCTTCATTCGGACGAGTGGATGGTGTGGCTACTGCCGTCCGTCTTTCTAATCTTCACCAGGCGCGCTGACTTTTCCAGACCTGCCACTTTCAACATGACTTTCGTTCGCATCGCAGCAGCCGTCTATTGCCATATGTAGTTAATGCAAGGTGCCTACAATTCTTGACGCGATTTTCAATTCCTTCTCGAGGCTACAGCCGTCCAAAGACCTGCATGCCGACAACTGGCGCCGCGCGTCTCGAGATTTGACTTGATCTTCCCAAGCAACCTTGGGGCATTGGCGGTTCTGATCGACTCCGACTTGCACCGAGATGGGGTCGAGATGAAGTGTTGAGATTGCAAGTACGCGTGGGGAAACACCTCAGGCTGGAGTCGAGGATGCAACAACAGCTCGTCGTTACCTATTGATCTTTTACTACGAAGAATCCTGCATATCGACCATACCTCCATCTCGGGACATGTAAGGATCAACCACATGGGCCCAAATTTGCTGACGAGGGACAGACGGCACGTGTAGATGGTAGGCACGATTCAGATTGTGGCAAGCATTATTTTCTCCTCTTGAGAGATTACAGACACGCCGTCGCCTTTTGGACTCGTCGCCATCGGTTTACGATCGATCGTGACGAGGTATTAATACGAGTACATGTACGGAGTACTCCGTCCGTAAGTATTACTTGCTTACTTGTACTCCGTACGTGTAATACATGTACGGAGTACTGTAACTAATTACAACGAAGTACGCGAGCAGGTGTCCGCAGTACTTGTGCTTGCAGAGTAAGTACATGTACATGCTCGGAGTCGCAGTCCTTGGAAGAAGTAAGTACTCCGTACTTTGTCTTTATCGCCGATCACGTATCATCCCCACGTTCATAATAAGCAAAGTGACTTCTGGCGGGATAAGTCGATTTGCCCCACACTGTACGGAGGCCGTGTAAGTACTTGCACCAGCTTGTTGTTATTAATTCCTGCAAAGTGCCTGCTGAAGTTTTTACTACTGTGCGCCTACGCATAATTATCTACTCTACAAGTAATTACGGCGTACTGTACGAGTACGGATTAGTACTGTTGTTGAGTGGACGACCAAGTACAGGACATGTATGAGTCCGTGCGCGTTCTAGCAAAGCAGATGCACCTGGCTCATGCATGGCAACGACCCCACCTGATGGAGTTGCTGCCATCTTTGCACGAGTAAGTACTCCGTACCCAGCAATTAATACTTACGGAGCACCAATTCTAGCACTTGCGCTCGCTGCAAGTGCACCTACAACTACAACTAATACGGAGTACAGCACAACGACTTGTTCAGTACGGAGAACATGTACAGTGCTCCGTCCCTGCGAGTAAGTACTTAATTGTACATGTACACTATGGCTACCGTACGATTGCGGATTCCTCGTCGGGTCCAAATACATGCACACCTGCAAGTACTTAATACTTGTTTACTACTAAATTTCTACTAGGTAGGTATGCTTTATGCTGGAAACGCCCTCGTACCGTTCTCGTCAAGTCCCCCTAAACCAACATGTGCTGAATTACGCGCCGTTCCTACGCGTAAATGTGCAGTGCACCTACAGTACGCCCAGGAGTATATGCACCTGTCTGTACTGTACAGTGCTGAGGAGATGCGTCGACCGAGTGGGGTTACCGAAAGGTGTACATGTACAAGCAGGTACCTGCGTGGGAGGTACCCGCAAGCAAGTGCTGTACGCGGCGCGAATGGCCCGCCGTGCCCTGATTGATCCTCCCCTGCACGCTAGCCTGCCTGGGAGGAAGCCGCTGGGACGACGTCCATCGACGCCCCAGGGGAGGCGCCGGTTGCCCTTCACCACCCGATCCGAAGTTCCCCCACAGCTCTTCTTCTCGTCATCATCTCCTCCAAGCCAGATCGACCATCACAACCACCCACCCCTCGCCCGCTGCACCGCTGCATCCCATCGCGTCGTCGTCTCGTGACACCCTCGCTCCCCGTCGCTGGCCGACAGCTGGTACCTTCTCGGCAGCGCATGCCATCTATTTATCCCGCCCGCCCTCCGCACTCGCCCCGCGAGCGTCGACGCTTGCCGCTCTCTCGCTGCTAGCCCCCGTCCTCGTCAACAACAACAACAACGTCCCCGGCCGTCGCTCCGCCGAGGACCACATTCACCACCGCTCCGCCCGCCGCCCTTGACCATCTCCCAACCCAGGCCGTAGCCGTCAGAGCCATCGTCGCAGCCATGGGTGGCTGTCACTCATCGTGCTGCGGGGGTAAGCAATCCTCCCCCTCGAACGCGTCGTCCGCCGTCGTGGGTTGCCGTCGAGGCTAACGTCCGACACCGCCAGGACGAGCCCGCGATGGCCTCTACGAGCCCGTCCTCGCCGACAGCGAGCGGGAGGCCGTTGCCGACCTGCTTCAGTACCTAGAAAACGTCCGTCACGGATCGCACCGCCCTGCTTCGTCGTCGACTCTGACCTTTGACCAGCGTGGCGAGACCGACTTCTTCTCGGGCGAACCCCTCCGAGCCCTGAGCACCTTGGTCTTTTCCGAGAACATCGATCTCCAGCGAAGCGCGAGCCTCACCTTTGCCGAGATCACCGAGCGAGGTACGCCCCGACGTCGCCGCACGACGCTCGTGGCCGAGGCCTGGTTCGGATTCGTGCTGACGCGTCTCCGCAGATGTCCGAGAGGTCGACCGGGACACGCTCGAGCCCATCCTTTTCCTGCTGCAGAGCCCCGACATTGAGGTGCAGAGGGCCGCCAGCGCAGCCCTCGGGAATCTCGCCGTCAACAGTATGGTCACGCCACGACACGATGACGTTCTCGGGCCCTCGCTGACCCTGACGTAGCCGAAAACAAAGTCCTCATCGTCCAGCTCGGCGGCCTCACCCCTCTCATCCGACAGATGCTGTCGCCAAACGTCGAGGTCCAGTGCAACGCCGTCGGTTGCATCACCAACCTCGCTACGCACGAGGAGAACAAGGCCAAGATTGCCCGATCCGGCGCCCTCGGCCCCTTGACGAGGCTGGCAAAATCTAGAGACATGCGAGTGCAGAGAAACGCTACGGGCGCCCTCCTCAACATGACACATTCCGGTATGTTGATAGATATGGCGACTCCTGCCTCCTCCGCTCGCGCGGCTGCTCGCTGACATGAGCCGAACCAGACGAGAACCGCCAGCAGCTCGTCAACGCCGGTGCCATCCCGGTGCTCGTCCAGCTCCTCTCCTCGCCCGACGTCGACGTCCAGTACTACTGCACGACGGCCCTGAGCAACATCGCCGTCGACGCCAACAACCGGCGGAAGCTGGCCTCGTCGGAACCCAAGTTGGTGCAGTCGCTCGTCAACCTCATGGACTCGTCGTCGCCCAAGGTGCAGTGTCAAGCCGCCCTGGCCCTGCGGAACTTGGCATCGGATGAAAAGTACCAGCTGGATATCGTCCGGGCCAACGGCCTCCACCCCCTGCTGCGACTCCTCCAATCCTCGTACCTGCCCCTCATCCTCTCGGCGGTGGCATGCATACGCAACATTTCCATTCATCCCATGAACGAGTCGCCCATCATCGAGGCAAACTTCCTGAAGCCCCTCGTCGACCTGCTCGGCTCGACCGACAACGAGGAGATACAGTGCCACGCCATCTCGACGCTGCGCAACCTCGCCGCCAGCTCCGACCGCAACAAGGCCCTGGTCCTCGACGCCGGCGCCGTGCAGAAGTGCAAGCAGCTCGTGCTCGACGTCCCCGTCACGGTGCAGTCGGAGATGACGGCCGCCATCGCCGTCCTCGCGCTGAGCGACGACCTCAAGACGCATCTCCTCAACCTCGGAGTCTGCGACGTCCTCATCCCCCTGACCCACTCTCCGAGCATCGAGGTGCAGGGCAACAGCGCCGCCGCCCTGGGCAACCTGTCGTCGAAAGGTACCGTGCCTCCCCGCGCCCGGCCGCGTGGCCTCTCCGTCGTTGACAGTGGTGCAGTTGGCGAGTACTCGATATTCGTCCAGAACTGGAACGAGCCCAACGGCGGCGTCCACGGCTACCTCGGTCGATTCCTCCAGTCGGGCGACGCCACCTTCCAGCACATCGCCGTTTGGACGCTGCTGCAGCTGTTCGAGTCCGAGGACAAGTCCTTGATCGGCCTCATCGGCAAGGCAGACGACATCATCGAACACATCCGAAGCATTGCGAACCGCCAGGTCGAGGGAGAGCCCGAGTTCGACGAGGACGACGAGGGCGAGGTGGTCAGCTTGGCGCAACGATGCCTCGAGCTCCTGGGACAGAGCATGTCGAAGGCGCACATCGAAGGTTGAGCCGGGCGCCGTCGCCAACGTCCGCCTCGTCGGCGAGACGTCGGGTCTCGAAGCCTCTCCTCGCCTCGCGACGTCCGCCGGTCCGCCGAGCCGGGCGACGACGCGAACCAAAGGGAGCCACGGCGTTTTTGGTTCCGGGAAGCCCAGGCGGACCGATGCTCGTTTGGCCGCGGTGCTCCTCATCGGCTCGTCCGCCGTCATGCTTCCGCCGAGACCATGTATCCTTGATGTTTCATTTGGCGATTTCGGCCCGCTGAGACTGGCAGGCGGTTCGGAAAGCTCCGAGCCGGCCGTCCGCGCCGGCGTCACGGGTCCGGGCAGGAAAACAGGCGGCTGGCACTTTGTACAAGCATATCTTTTTTCGGCGAGTGACGTGATTAGCCAGCATTAGTTGCTTTTTTGTGAATTCCGGCGAGTGCGAGCTTCGCGAGGCGTGCGGCACGAGTCGGCCGCTGTAATTAGACGACCATGAGCTTAGGCCTTGTCTATCATACCCGACTTGACACGACGGCGGTGACGTGACGGCGAGGTTCAGGGTGACCGACTACGCGACGCTCGGGTGGCATGCACTTGTTGGGAACGAGCTTCGAGGTTAGGATTCCTGCACCAGCCCGACATTGTTGCTCATCCAACTTTTCTCCTTCCAGGGCAAGATCTTGGCGATGATTTTCCCTTGGACGAGGGCGAGGGGCAGGGGACCAAACTGACGAGAGTCCCTGGAGGCAGGCAAGTTGTCGCCCACAATCCAACAATGGCCCTCGGGAACCTGACCGTTCCGTCCGTCAGATTGCCGCGACTCACGGGAGGGTAAAAGGCACGGGGAGGGAATCGGCCGAACCTGAATCATCTGCTCCTCGCCTCTCTCCCCGGGCGTCCCGAGAGAGACGTAGTCCCCGGGCATGGCGACGACGCGCTTGACGCCATGCTGGGCGGCAAAGATGGGGATCTTGTAGAGGACGAGATCGCCGACGGAGACCCCCCTGCCGCGGCGCGACGTCATGTCGGCGACGATCCAGTCACCGTCGACGGAAAAGGTGGGCAGCATCGAGGGGCCTTGGGCCGGGGAAACCTGGAGCAGGTGGGTGAAGGTGAGGTGAGTGATGCACGTTGCCTTGAGGGTAGATATGGCGAAGCGCAGGGGGTGGCCGAGGAAGTGGGACATCATGGCGGCTGCAGTGCTTGCATGTCATGACCATGTAAGTTTCAAGCATAACGCAACCATGTCGATGCAAACCACGACTTTGGATGCAACGCGTACACTTGAAGGTGAGCATGTCTGATTCTTGGTGTGTAGCTGTCTGGTCACGTGGTGTCCACAATCCCGGAGCTCTAATAATAGCTCACAATCTGAATCTGATGCAAGTACTCCCTCCGTAAGTACTGTAGGCATTATTATTACTGCAACCGACCTGAGTACGGAATAGAGCAATACGGAGTATGACTTGTACAAGATGGAGCACTTACTGCACGGAGTGTTTGTATAATACGGAGTGCATAAGAACGTGAAGCAACAATAAGTACTCACTGATAAACCCTCACGGCCGGAGGTACGCCTAGGCGCTGCCGATATATCGCTACCGCACCAGATTAGTGTGTGCCGGCCACTAACCTGATCGTCACAGCGCACTCTTTGCGGCAGAATGCCCTGCTACAGCACACCATCGCTGCTGAACACTGTCTACAAGCCTACCTACAGCCGGTGTGCAGGTACCTTGTGCAGTGCACGCATCGCTGTAGCAAACAACGCCTATTGCTACGGCACTCGCATGGAGTAATGAACCTAACGAATCCTAATGGCGAGTTCCCGTATGGCGGCAGTCTCTCTCTCAGCTTCGTGAACAAACCTTCCAGGATCCCTAGCCAAGGTAAGCTTACTGTACGTGCAATACGGAGTGACCATGGTAAAGGTTAGCGGCCAGGCAAAGGCGGCCGTGACATGCCGTAGACGGCCGTGTCATGGGCGGCCGTGATGGAAATGGCAGCAATGCAGCATGCGATAGTATAGCGCGTCGCAGCAGAAGGGCGATAGTCTGGGTGGAATTGCCGGCTGAACCCCAGAGCGAGAGGTAGCAAGCCTTCATAGCATTATGAGAATAAACGAGGGAGAAAGTTGTATTCCTTCAAGGGAAAACAGATTTGCAGTCTCGCAAGGAGCGCCCTTATCCTTGGACACGCCTCTCCGCCCCTGCGGCTCGTTGAGGCACTGGAACGGCGCGACAGAGTAATACACGGCAGCAAAGGTATGCCGTGGCAAAGGGTGTGCCGCGGCAACAGGTGCGCCGTAGCAACGGTTATGGCGATCAAGACGCCCGCGAAGCCCTCGTTGCACCGTACGCAGACTGCACGGTTAAACAAGGTGCCGGCCTTTCGGGCGAAATCGTTCGGTTCAGGGGAAGCTTCAACCGCGTCGACCTCTCTGCAGGGCCTTGTCGTGTAGAATGGCGAGAAAGGGGGATGGGATTCATCCGTTACCCTTTTCTGCACGGGCATGCCACGTTGCGAAGAGGCATGCGACTTTAGACAAGGCCGATGGGGGGGCAAAAGGGGCAGGCCGGGAGATCACATCGCCGCCCACGCCCACGATTGACCCTTGGTTCCCTGGGCATATACGAACAGAGGACCAAGGATATCGTGGCCGGCACCAGGGTTGTCCTTCCGCCATGCTCTGGTTGGTCGACGAAATGATGCAAGTGCTGGGAAACGCGCATCATGGCGGGCGCAGGCGTCTAGGGTCTGCTGCGTCGCATTCGCCTCGGGGCCTGGATGACGGGGGGCTTGGACGACGGGCCGCCGTCAAGACGTCAGCACCGCCGCCAGGGTTACTTTCATTTGCCGCCGTGCTATTGTTGGCGAGCCAATCCCGGCGAGGTGACTGTGTTGTAGGAAACGCGGCTCTTGGGCGACTTTCGGGGCTGGCAATCGCTTGAGAGGTTCCTAGTTCTTGCCATGGTATGCTATATCAGTCCAGGAAAACCCCGAACAAGATGGCTTCACGACGCAAGCACTTCTGCCGGCGGCTTTGGGCAGATCCCCTCGGCATTCCACACGCGGATTCCTTCCATATGTTTTGGCGGTTGCCCGAACGGCTGGGGCGAAATGAGCAACAAGCTTCGTGTTGTGGTCAGCCTCCACCATAGGGACGAGCTCTCGTTGGGTTCCCATCGCACTCGACTCTGCCATGAAGCTTTCCACTGGGGAATCATTATCATGCCGAAGCGCTCCAAGGGGCCGGACTGCCATGCATACGATGTGTCCGATGGGCCGGTGCTCGACCCCAACAAAAGGCAGGATCTCAACCCGGAACATGCGTGGGAATCTCGCGTCAAATTGGGCGTCGATCCCCTTCGGAGCGGGCGTCTCATCTCACGCATCATAATCGGCAAAGTACCCAAGCATGTCGATCTTGCCAACATCGGAAGGTTGCTCGCCACAATTCCGCTGCCGGCGAAGGATGCTGTTCCGGCGGAGAGCTGTGTTACCTGGACATTAGCCGCCATCGCCATACTTCAGGCCGAAGGGATCGTGCATCCGTTTGATGTCGGCCGATTTCGAGACTGGGCACTCTCGTACGCAGACAGAAGCATGAAAAATATGGGCCCTCACAATATCGTAGAATACGTCTCATAGGGTCCAACAAGCGTTGCCTACCTCAAAATACATTACCCATCATCATCTTGACACGGCGCCTCGGTGACTGCAGAGAAGTGGTCGGCAACACTTCCCTTTAATATGCCTGTCGAACATGTTTATCTCGGATACCTCGGCGAATCATGCACATCAGCATGAGGCAGACATGGTCGCCAAAGCCGTCCGGGATCGGTCGCAGGTCAGCAAGCACTTCCGCTCGTATTCCGTGTATTTCCTACTCGGCGCTGTTCGACGCAGGTTCTGCATGTCTCGCCAAGTACTCCCGCGGCACTCCCGGCTCGTCATACTTGTGCCAAAGAATGCGCTCGGCGCGCAGCTCGGCATCGTAACACTGAATGGCAGCGTACAGCTTCGCGTACCAGTTCGGGCGAGGAAACCAATCGTAGTGAGCTTTGATGAATTCCCAGTATTCAGGGTACCAGCCGGCAAAGGCCCAGTCTATGACGGCGACGACATGTCCATGCCGCACAATGATGTTGCGCGGTATCAAATCTGCGTGCGTGAAGCAGGTGCGGTACTGACGTCGATGGATTTGAGCCACTTCCTCGCCAAAGATGGGCCCGCAACATTCAAGCGGCACGCCGCCGCGGAGAAGGGAGTGGAAGTCATCATTGCTGAATGGTCCCACGAGCCTGGGTCCGATTCGACAGTCTAGGATGCCATTCTGGCGTGCCGAGGAAACGATGCCATCCTCGGGCGGCGCGAGATTCCGGAGCTCGTCGACGACCTCCTTGACTTCGGCGACAATCGTTGTCCTTTCGTCCTCGGCCAGGAGGCTTCCCGCCCAGGCAACGGCGAGGTCGCAGCCTTGCACGTACTCCATCTCGATGAAGAGACCACCATGACGGGTGAAGGTCGCCAAGATCTTGGGCACCGGTATTGACGTATGCTCGGCGACGTAGAGCATCGCCTCCAATTCAGGCTGCTTGCAGGGCCCTTTGATGACGCGATGCCGGCTCACTCGAAGGACGGTAGGTCCTAGGGGCCGAAAGAATTTCTTGCCGATCCACTGCCAAACAGGAACGGGTAAAACTTTACCGATGGAGATGGATATCATGGTTCACGGTCCGGCTGGTGGGTGGGTGGTTGTGCGATGGTGTCGGGGAGGAGTGAGGCGGGAAGCTGGGCGAGATGCAGCGGTGCCGCCTTGTCCACCGTGCAGGGTTACCTCAGCTTCTCGGGGACATGCTACTGACGCGGTGCCGTGAGGAGGGCGTGTGGCGAGAGCATCGTGGGGATGCAGGGGAAGGGAAGCAGGGGAAGGGAAGCAGCAGGATGATGTTCCATGCGGAGTGCAAATACGTTGATCGGTCACGAGACACACGTGCTGGCACACCCATGGACCTTGGTTGGCGAGCGTGCCGTTACGGGCATGCGTAGGCGTGCAGGTACAGGGAGGTGGGTGCTCTGCGAAAATGGCCATGACCGCTAAAGCGCTGCCAACTGACTGCTGGCTGGGAGGGAGGACCTTTTGCGTCCCGCACGTCATTATTTTGTCCTCCCGGCGCCGGATTGATTGTCACCAGCATCAAAACCCACGCTGGCTGGCTTGTCGTTGGCTGTCCATCCGACGCAGGCAATTAATTGATTGCGTACGAAGCACTCCATACTTGCATGGAGTACTACATGGACATGCATTCATGTTGCGTCAAATTCGGTACGGGTCACGGCTTCACCAGTACCGTCGCCTCTGTGCTGTACTTCAGGCGTACCGTAAGCAGGTAATACGGGGTGGCAAAAATGTCGATTCAGTTTGTAAGAGCTGCGTTACCAAGCCTGAATCGTCACTTTTGTCAAGTGACTGTACAAGTGCTGTGCCGCAGGTGCATGCACTGCACTCCGTACAGGTACTTACGGCACTCATAACCGCAAGCACTGTCCAGAGTACCGGGCATACAGTGGACTCTCCACCAAATTTCAAGGACATGGGAGCATCAAGGCCCCTGGCAGACACCTAACTAGTAACCATGTCACAGGCCCGGCCACTGACCAGGTCTCGCCCGACTTGCCTGTGGTCGACATCATGTGGCATCACGAGCTGGAAAGGCAAGGAGTTGCTGTCTCACTCACCAGCAGCCAATCTCCCACCTCCCATCTCCCACCGCCCATCTCCCACCGCCCATCTACTCTCTCCTCTCGGCTCCTGGGTTTCCCATCCTGCAACATGATTCTCCGGAAATCATGAATGACGTTCGAGGACGTCGTGACCAACCGCCATGACTCCCTGCTGGCTGACACTTGCTCTTCATCTCGGCCTGGCGGCCTCGATTTCCAATGCCAACCATGCGGTAACCATCACATGCACTCTCCGCTCTCCCGTGCAGCGTGAGACGCATCGCTAAAATCCACGTCGTGCAGTGCCACGCCTTGGAGAAGGCTGTCCCCGGAAGCGTTGCCGTTCCTGGCTCGGCCGCCTACCTTGAGGCCGGCAGATACTGGTCGGAGAGACAAGCCGAGCTGCGGCCCAGTTGCTTCTTCATCCCGGCCGACACGCAAGAGGTCTCCCGGGGCATGAAAGTGCTGACCGGCCTCGACACTCCCTTTTCCGTCAAGAGCGGAGGGCACACGGCGTTCGAGGGGGGCTCCAGCTCCGACGCCGGCGTCACAATCGATCTCGTCCGTCTCAACGGCATCGTCGTGTCCGAGGACCGCAGAACGGTGTCGGTCGGGCCGGGGAACCGCTGGATCAACGTGTCCAGGACGCTCGACCCCCTCGGCCTGGCCGTCGTCGGCGGCAGGGAGTGCGACGTCGGCGTCGGCGGCCTCGTCCTCGGCGGCGGCATCTCCTACTTCTCGGGCAGGCATGGCTGGGCCTGCGACAACGTCGGGGAGTTCGAGGTCGTCCTGTCGTCGGGTCGGGCCGTCAACGCGTCGGCGTCCGAGAACCCGGACCTCTACCGGGCGCTTCGCGGCGGCGGCGGTTCCAACTGGGGCATCGTCACGCGCTTCGACCTCGTCGCCTTCGAGCAGGGTGCCCTCTGGGCGAGCAGCTTAATCTTCCCCGCCTCGTCCAACGGCACACTCGTCTCTCGCTTCCGGGAGCTCGCCGTCGACGGACTGGCGACGGACCCCGACGCGCACGCCTACATGGTTTTCATGCGTAACCCGACCCTCGGCCGGGACGTCGTCCTCGCCAGCTTCTACCACGCCACGGTTCCGGGAGGCGGCGGCGTTCCCGACGTGTTCGCGCCCTTCCAGTCGGTCCGAGGAGCGCTCGTCAACACGACGGTCGTGGCCGACGTCTCGACCCTTTCCGAGAGCATCAGGGAACCGTACGGCTCGCGACAGACGTGGTGGGATACCTCGGTGCGGCTCGGTGCGGGTTCGGCCCGGCTTCTCGAGGACATACTGCCCCTGTTCGAAGCCCTCTCCGAAAAGCTCCGCTCGGCTCTGGGGTCCGACGACGTGCGCACCCTTCTCGTCTTCCAGCCGATCCCGACAAACGTCTTGCGGCAGATGCAGAAGAACGGTGGAAACGCGCTCGGGCTGCACCCCGACGATGGACCCTTGATGATCGTGCAGCTGGCGATAAAATGGGACGACGATCTGGTCGATGACCTCGTCGAGGCGAGCTCGGCAGAGTTCATCTCGTCCGTCGAAAGCATGGCGAAGAGCAGGCAGCTGCTGAAAGGTTACGTGTACATGAACTACGCCGGCCGATCGCAGCACGTACTCGAGCGGTACGGGGAGCAGAGTTACCGCAGGCTGAAGGAGACGGCGAATAAATGGGATCCCGAGGGGTTGCTTCAGAAGCTCTGGAAGGGATACTTTAAGATCGACGGCGAATAGCGTGGCCTGAGATGCTTTTTACGAGAGCCAGAGCAGCCGTACCGTGGCCTTGGGCTACATACGGATGTCCGATAGATGTCGTCGCTGCCACGTCCACGTCTCACATGGCACGGCTCGAGCCGTGTCTGCAAGTATTCTGAACGACGAATAATGCGCTGACCGGTATGTCGTGGGTGGCCTCGATCTTCTCGCTCTGAGCCGATGGTGTGGAAAGCGCTGAAAGGGCGGGCATCTCACTGCCTGGAGAAGACGCCTAGCGAGTGGAACCGGACGCTAACCGCGGGCGGCCTGGCCGTGGCTGACCGTTGCCTACAGCGGGCTGGTTCGCCGTAGCGATGCCCGCAGCAGAACGGCTGAATGCGGCTCCCGGCCTCTGTCCAGCGGAGGCTCCACTGGCAACGGCCAAATTACTGGTACTTATAGCGGGCGAGCGTGCCGAAGAATGACCGTTTGATGCCTGATCAGGTCTCGTCTCGAAGACAACATCTCGAGGAGAACATCTCAATCTCCTCCCTCCCAACTCCACCTCCACGACACCACGCGGCAGCACACCCAGCTTGGCCGCCCGCCATGACGGCCATCCGACCGAGCAATTGCGCCTTCAGCGTGCGCCGAGCCCTCTATCGAGTCTTCGTCTCGCCGCGAGCCCCACGGTTTCCCGTCCGCAGCCTTGCCGCGAACTGGTCGTGGACCGTCGTCGACCAGGCCCGTCGTTACGCCAAGCCTCGAGCACCCCCTCGACCGGCCTCCCTCGGCGCCGCCGACGCCGACGATGCCGACGAGCGCGCCTTCGACCGTCGCTACACGACAGCCAAGGACGTGGAGCGCTCCGGCCGCGACCGCCCTCCTCAGGACCACGAGATCACGGACCCCCAGATCATGGTCATCGACGGCGGCGCCACAGAGGGCCCCCTCGCGCCCGCCTACGTGCTCACGAAGCTGACGTCGGCCGAGTCGCTCCGCATGGTCCGACCGTACGTGCCGGCCGACGCCAAAGCTGGCCGGCCGCATGCCCAGCTGGCCGTCTGCAAGATCGTCAACAAGCGGGACGAGTACGCGCGGCAGAAGGAGCTCAAGGAGAAGCGCAAGACTTCGGCGGCGGCGAAGCCAAAGTCGAAGGAGCTCGAGCTGACATGGTCCATCGGCGACCACGACCTGGCCACCAAGATGAGGCAGATGGCCGGCTTCCTGGCCAAGGGCATGAAGGTGGAGCTCATGCTCGCGAGAAAGAAGGGCGGCAAGCAGGTCACCGGCGACGAGGCTGCCGACGTCGTGAGGAGGGTGAGGGACGAGGCCACGGCAAACGGGGCGAGGGAAGGGAAGCCGGCGAGCGGGCAGGTCGGCGGCACCATGAGGCTGTACTTTGAGGGCAATGCCAAGGCACCGTAAGGTGGTGTGGCGACGGGTCCACGGGCAGGCTCGGCAGCAGATGCATGTCCATGAGCCGTGGAGGAGCATGAGCCATGGCATCGCAGGAGCCATAGTTTCGCAGGAGCCATAGTATTGCAGGAGCCAAAGTATCGGAGGAGCCATTGTATCGCACGAGCCATTGTATCGCACGAGCCTGAGTATCGCACGAGCCATGTGTTGGTACAGTTGCGCGGTTGCGAGTTATCACATTCTATAATTACCGTCATGCCCGACTTTTCCCCTCGCGGCTTGCCCATGATGCCAAACGCCCCGACGCCGAAATGCATCGCCTTTCCGATTCCTGCTATAGAATTTCGTCATCGTCGTCGTCTCTGCCCGCGGGAATAGGCACGCCGCTGACGGGCAAACTTTGCGCATCCTCGGCCGCCTTAGACGTCGAGCCGGAGCTGTCTTCGTCCGTCGCCCAGCCCTTGTCGTCCCCGTCCTCCTCTTGCCCTCCGTGCTCATCGTCGTCGAGCGCGGCAAAGGCATTCCGCTGCAGCGCCCTGCCCCCCTCCTCGGCCTCCTCGGCGACCCTGTTCACCTCTTCCCACGTCTTGGCGCGCGACTGAATGTTGCGTGCCCTCTCGAAGCTGCGCTTGATCTTCTTGCCCGTGCGCTCGGTGACGGCCTCGGCCATCTCGAGCCCGCGCTCGTGGCGCCGCCTCGCCTTGGCCGATAGCCGGCCTTTGCGGACAGGCTTGGATTTCTTTTGCACGCCGGCCGATCCGTGAACGGCGAGGATCGAAGGCCTGGCCGATGAGGGGATGCCGACGGCGGTCGAGGAGGGAAGGTCAACGTCCTTCAGGGACTTGTCGGTGTTGATGCCCGGTGATGTGGCGCGGCGGGCGGCGCGGGAATGCTTTGACAGAGCTGCTTTCGTTAGCCTCTGATTCTCTCCAAGCACCATCTTCCACGCTCTTGTTACCTCTACTTTTTACCATGATGAGGACTGGGTGGTGAGCGACGACGAAGAGTACAGTAGAAGTCAGATGGGAGATGGTTGCGAATTTTCGATGGCCATATAATGGGCTTTGTTTGGACCCCACATGACGCTCCGAAAGCCGGCGGCTCCGCTGTAATTACAGCGCACATGTGCAATTTCTGGACACCAACCAGTACCATAAGTACAGGCGGATACAGGCGGTCGAACAGGGAGCAAATGGCATGCTGGACGCTGAGGCGGTCCTCACGTACTCACCATAGTTGGCCTTTCCGGCGGATCCGCTGTGATTACAGCGCTCATGTGCAAAGGTCTGGGCACCAGCCAGTACCATACAGGCGAATACAGCCGGTCGAACAGGGAGGACGCTGAAGCGGCCCTCACGCACTCACTATATTTGGCCGACAAAGAGTGAGTTCAATTAGCATTGACATTCGCACTGTAGTTTCTTACTTCCCCACCAATGCGTTATTATCCGCTCGCCGTTGCGTAACGCTTCCTGACGCAAACCACGAGCACGCCTCTCTTCATCCGGGCATTTCTTCGGCATCGGCCATGGATGCCTCGGATGATATTCCGTAGTCTGCATCAAGACCTGTTGTTCGAAGCCATTCTCACCATTTCACTGCCACCCCGAGCTCGGCACGAAAGGGAGCCATCCTCACCTCGACCGTGTCCATCTGACGAACAACTTTGCCGCATAGGATGCCTGGCACATGGCACGACGGACACGACTGCTTCGTCACAGCTCCCCCCAAACCTCGGGCGGTCCCTCTCGATGCTCATCAGCCTGCCCGACGAACCTGTCGTCGACGTTGCGAGAGTTGTTCCCTACCGGAAATGCGAGCCGCCCGACGTCAACCCTTGACCGCCATAGGGCCGACTCCAGCGCTTTCTGTACGGTGCTGATGACTGTCGGGCCGCCTCCTTGGATGCCCATGATCGATCCGTGGACGGCATGGTATTCCTTCCGACCGCTGACCCTGGACTTGTACGGCAGCTGGGCGACTTTGCCCGTCAGCCACATCATCACCCATCCATCGGCCGGGGAACACGTACACGGTGCCATCATCTGCGGCGTCTGCAGCACGGCGGAGAGAAGCTCGGCCGTGACACCCTGAGGCGATGCGGGTGCCCTGACGGAGGTGAGTCAGTATGGCGTCCGCCTCGACAGCTCGTCACGGCCGTTTCGAACCTCGGTTTCTCATCCTTGTAGCTTGGCCCGTCCCTGTCAAACGGCAGAATCATCGCCGCCTGGGGTGCACCGGCAGTGACGTTCATCACATGAATGTTGAACCACTTGCGAAATACGCCAATGCGCTGCCCGTATTCTCGATATTCCTGCTCCGTTACCGTCTCGCCGATCTTCCTGTCCACCAGTCTGTCCGGTTAGGACGCCAAACGTGCTGTTGGAGACGAGTACCATCTGTGCTGCACCGTCGCTTCGAGGTACGGGCCATGGCCAAACTCGGCTTCGTACCGGTCCCGAAACTCGTCATAGGCATGGTAAAACTCGTAGCAATAGGCTCGGAAGGGTGCAACCTGCATGTACGCTTGCAGGCTTTGACCCCTCGCCTCCGCCGGCCGACTCTCTGTCCAGCGAGCAGAGATGTTAAACGTTTCTGCCTTGATGCCCAGCGAGTTCTCCAGCGTCTTTACAAAGGCAGAGAGCAGGTCTCTGCGCTGCTCTGAACTTGGAGGGTCGAAAAGGTCGACTGGATAGACAAGTCGTCGTGGAAGTGGTATATCCTCCCACGCGGAACGGTTGACGGAAGCCGAGACGATATTGGAGAGCTCGAGCACGTCTCGTCCCAAGACGCCTGCGGACACAAGATTCCTAGGATGCAGGTAAGAATGGATGGACCCGGTGGCGCGGGAGAGCGGAACGGGCTAAGGACTCACTGGGAGTTGACTTGGGAGCCCTCTAGCGGAAGCAGGCCGGGCGTCATGCGGAGCGAGAGGACGCCGTGACTCGTGGCCGTCTCACCAAGCCCACCGAGCTCTGATCACGGTCAGCAACGCGACTTTCATCATCCTTGAATGCTGCGTGCAAGGTACCGTCAAATCCGAAGGCAGCCCTGAGCCATCCATAGCCGGCCGCTCCCGCCCCGGCCCCGGCCGCTCCGCCGGAGGAGCTCTGGTAGCCGTCCCCACTGGGGTTCCATGGGGCCGGCGAGTCCACTCACTCGCTGCCGTCGCCAAACTGTGACGACTTCGTCTTACCCACGGCGATGGCACCCAGGTCCATCAGCCGCCGGCCGAGGGTGGAGGTGACGGCGGCCGGGCCGGAATGAAGCGAGTGCCAGGCCCGGCTCGAGATGGATGTCTGGACACCTTGGAGAGCCGAAGAGTCGGGTATGGAAACCCGCATGCCGCTGAGCGGCTTCTCGACACTGGCAAACAGGCTGTAGAGCAGGGAGGGAACGGGGATGAATCGGTGAGCACCCGAGGCTGATAGGGAGCTCAACGCGCGGAAGCTGGGCTTGTGAGTCGGCGGAGGCACGCGACGGAGGGGCGGCAAGAGGGACGACGCACTCGCCCACGCGCGTCACGTTCTCCAGGATCACGCCGACTGAAAATGCATCAAATTCGTCCTCGTAGAGCTTCCACGACTGGTGTAGATTTGGCCCGTGAGGGATGTACGGCCCAGACGGCAGATGCCCAAGTTCACTGGACGCGACTACGTCGACCTCATCCCAAGCCAGATGGTAGAGTTGCTTCCCGAGCAGTGCCAGATGCCGCTGACCGGAGACGGCACTGGAGTTTGTGCCGGGCTTCTCGACGACGACGAAGCCGAATTCCGGGATGAAGACATCGTCGACTGCATCAAACAGGCGCAACGTCGCTTCCAAATCACCATAGATTTCTTGCGTATCAAGCAGCGTCACTGGCAGGATGGCGTCCGGGTTGATGGTTTCCTGGATGGAAGCCTGCCATGTCCGTACATGAGAACTGATTGTGGGTCATGATGGAGAGGGTGACCAACCAGTTTCCGGGGATGAATGAGATACTGACTCCCAGCGACGAGGCAGGTGATGAGCAACTTGGCCGAGGGCATCTTGACGCGGAGTCAAAGTGACGAGATGGCATCCAGTCCAGGCCAGGCCTTGAGATGCACGGCATGTCTACTAGTATTAATTACCGTTTCTCCTCCACTAGGTAATAATAGTAATAATCTCCGGCCAAACCATATCTACTTGTATGCATACGTCACGAGTACATACGTGGTGCAACCACCCTGGCTTGCTTATTTTTCACCTCTGCGGTGTGTGGAGATGGAATGCACTCTAACCCTGTCCGAGACATAATCTCAGCCGGAAGATGGCCTAGAACAATGGCTTCATCTCGTCTAAATCACCATCTCCTTCCGACGAAGAATAATACGCAGATGATAGGGGTATTGCATGGATTATCCACGAAAGAATAAAAGCGCTCGATAGTCGGACACTCCTGGACTCGGCTTCGCCGAAAACAGTTTTGCAGGTTGCAGGTTGACCTGGCATAGAGTGATTAAAATTAAAGTGCAGCATGAATTAGGTTGAATAATTAATTCGTGCAGCCTTGTGAAATGAATGCATTACGATGAGCAGATAGAGAGGAACAATATGTTAAGGGTTCAATTATCGAGTCAACTTGACTCATCAGCTGGTCAACCAGTCTCATCAGCTGGTCAACCAGTCTCATCAGCTGGTCAACCATCTAATCGGATGAGGTACAGTGTAGGTCTCACTGAGCGAGACCGCCTCCAGCCAGCGATGAAGGAGGGCATGGCTTCCAATATGTTGTTTTCAAAGAACTACCGACGACCGACGGCTTGGAAATTGAATCATTACCGCCGCAGGCGCGGAGACGAGTTCTTGAATCCAGCATTGTAGGGAAGAGACATCATGGGCCGGACAGACATGGTAGCGCTGTGTTGTCCTGAAAAAATTGAGAGGGTGCGAAGTATCTGGCACTTGATCATTATCCGATCAGGTTAGGTGGTTTGCTACTCCGTAGTTGAACGGGACTGGTTGGCTCGTTGAACCAGATATTTGAAGCTAAGAGCAACAGGAAGGAATTATCAGTAGAGTGCAAAGGGAGTACAGGAACACACTGTATAAAGGAAGCAGCCTTAACTGCAACGCATATGGCTTATTTTGCTCTTCAATCTAGAGTCCACGATTTCAGTTGGTTAGCAAGTCTTTTAGATGCATACGCTGCAACTGTTGCCAACACGGTAACTAAATTACAAATGCTCACATCTGAAATTGTAACAGCAATTAGCACGATAAGCTAATTTCGAAATATGTCCAAGCAAGATCAAAGCCTACTCATCGTTTACAGATGTTTTGGGGTGCATTTATCTTCAATCGCCGTGTATCTCTTACACTTTCACTCGGAGATCCAGACTCCCCTAGGGGAGGTGTTACAGCGCGTTGCATCGTACAATGCCTTCAAGAAAACCTTCCAACAATGTTGAACTAGATATGGTACTTGCCCAAGACAATTCCCCAACTCATAAGGCAGCTTTTGTACAAGCGTGGCTTGGTTGCTGGATTGAAGAGCATAGTGTTGACTTAGTGGATTGACCACCTCATTCACCTGACTTTAATCCAATCGAAAATGTATGGAAGCTGGTTAAGGAAATGATAAACAATAATCATCCCGGGCTATCTGACCTTGCTAAAATCAACACCTCTAAGCAAGGGCTATGCGAAGCAGCGGTTAAGGCGTGGGAAGAAATTGATAATGATGTCTTGAATTATTTGATTAAATTGATGCCTTAGCGCCTAGGAATAGTTGTAGCTGCAAATGGCTGATGTACAAAGTCCTAGGTAGTACTATTAGAAAGACTACCCTAGTATAAGTATAGACTATTATTTAATAATGTTATAATTAACTGTATTTTGGTACTGTAGTCTATATTTGAAGGTTTAGTGTACTGGTAAGTATTATAATTTTGGGCGGGGTCGAGCGGAACTTTTGTCATTCGACTGTACGGAGTAAGTAACGCTATAATACCACATTACAAAAATAAAACAGAAAAAATGACAATACGACGTCGAACGGATCCTTGACGTAAGAACAAAATGGTTAAAAGCAAGAGTATCTGATTAAATGGAAGGATTACGGACCAGAAGGGAATACTTGGGAGCCGCTTTAGAATCTAACTTACTGCTAGTTACTCCGTACTTCTACGACAATGTTACTAGCGCTAATAACTATCCAAACCCAAATATAAACGACAGCATTTCTCGCGGTAAATGTTTTTCAAGAATTAACTAATATTTTACTAACTAAGTCAAACACTTACTAGATTTAACAATCTTTTCGAGTTACTCTTTTTCATTACCTATTGCGGAACTAATTGCAATATGGGACTTACTAAGTTCGTACTCGTACTTGCTTGCACTCTTGTAGCAAATGCGCTTCCCTCTGGGCCTCCCAGCAATAGGCCGCTCGATAGGATAGCTATGGGCAAAGCTGGCTCTAGTGCAGCTGCTCCCGCTATTATGGATAAATTTCTCTTAACTGAGATCGGAACTTAGGCGCTTAGTAGGCCTAGAAGGGAAACCTGGAGCGAGATGTTCGATAGATAGTCCCGCGTCCCGGAGTCATGCGAGCCGGAGGACTGTTTACGGGCCCATTATATCGGTGTAATTACAATAAATCCATTTTAACCTGGAGAGAAAAAAAAGAAAAAAAGTTGAAGGGGGGATTTATAATTTTAACGCGCTATTAGACGCATTTACAACATTTACGACAGGTCCTTAAGCTACCTCGCTAAGAATCTCCGACAACGAAGGATTAGATGCAAAACTCGACCAATTAACAACATCCAACTAATAGGCAGACTGTATTTGCGCAATTACCTCCGCCTCTTGTCGCTATACATTTTCTAACTCTTTTTAACAATTTCCTTCTTTCTCTCCGATCAGCTTCCGATTACATCACAAAGTTACTACTATCAAAGGAACCAATAACTAAGGTAGAATATAATAGCATATTTGTGTATATATATACATATTGACCAAGCTATGTTACTTTGTAGGCAAAGTGACCTAGACTTGTACTACGTAATCGCAACCCGTGCGATTACATGAGGGATAAAGTAGGTCGCGTTACTGCAACCTCCTCCCTTCGTACCAAATTGATTTATTGA
Organism: Drechmeria coniospora; assembly: GCF_001625195.1. NCBI lineage: Eukaryota > Fungi > Ascomycota > Sordariomycetes > Hypocreales > Ophiocordycipitaceae > Drechmeria > Drechmeria coniospora. The sequence goes on along the minus strand of NC_054389.1, from coordinate 7,645,464 downwards.
AAGAGATCTCTTGTTACCAGTTTCCTCTAGAACCGAACCAACAATATTCGTAATAACAGATCGACTTACAAAGCCCGGATACTTTATTCCGTATAAGGAAACAAGCAATACAAAAGATCTTGTATATATTTCCTATAGGCAATTGCCAGCAATTACGGACCTCCGAACGAGATTATATCCGATAGAGGAAGTATATTTCCTGCAAAATTTTGGCAAGCGCTTAAACTCAGCACTGCATACTACCCTCAAATGGATAGACAAACTAAACGGCTCAGCTAAACAGACGCTTAAGTAACATCTGTTAGAAGTTTTAAAGTAATAGTATAGGGCAGGTAATACAGATAGTACAGCTACTTCCGGTACCTTCGAACGGAGGAGATAAAATGGGTAGAATGTATTAATTGAATCTTGATTGATTACCTCTGCCTTATTCCTCCTAATTTCAAGTCAGGGCAATATAGGTTATATACAATTATTCTAATTATACCTGTAGAGACTGTTTCCCTGTCCCCATTTAACTTGGGGATCCGCTGCTTATCCTACAAACGGTCTCTGAATATTTGTTGTTATATCGGTGTAGCTAAACGATGTTAGTGATCCTATTGTAGACTATTGTTCTAGCCTTACAGCAGGCTTTTGTGTTATTGGCTGGCTGTTGCGGCTTGCGTTAGCCTTTATAGCTGGTAAGCTGAACGATGTAGCTGGTAGCGTATCCATTATAAAACTTGTGACAAAATCTGCGCTAACTTACTACCTACAAAGACACTGGCTAGGTAAAATGGCTACCTACGGTACAATTAGCGTATAATAGTTCAATTACTAAAGCCACAAAGGTATCCCTAGCCTACGCCATTTACGGATACAATCCAGAAGCATATCGAGTCAGCCGGTACGACCAACAAGCAGAACAAGCCATACATACATACTACAGGCAGAACAATTACGGAAATCGTACGGAGAAATAATGAAAGAACTTAATTCGTTAGAAAACGAATAGCTACTTACTACAATAAGAAATAATCAAAGGGACTAATCTGTTGGGAGGGAGATATAGTCTTTCTACTCCGACGAAACATTTAAGACAATGTAACCAAGCGACAAACTGGATTACAAAAACCCAGGATTATTCAAAGTCAACCTAGTTATTTCAAAGGCCAAGTATGAACTTTCATTACCAAATACTATGCGAATTTACCTAATCCTTTGCATCTTACTATTGAAAATAGCGCCAAGTAACGCTATACTACATTTCGAAATAATAATAGAATTAAATAAGAATACAAAGTCGAACGGATCCTTGACGTAAGAAAAAATAGTCAAAAGCAAAGGTATCTGATTAAATGGAAGGATTACGGACCAGAAGGGAATACTTAGGAGCCACTTCAGAATCTAATTACCGCCAATTACTTCTACAACAATATTACTAGCGCTACTAACTATCCAAACCCAAATATAAAAGACAGCATTTCTCGCGGCAAAAGGTTTTTTAGTATTTAACTGTTTTACCAACTAAGTCAAACACTTGTTAGATCAATAATCTTTTCGAGTCACTCTTTTTACCAGCATTACCCGTTGCAGTACTAATTGCAACATGGAACTTACTAAGTTTGTACTCGTACTCGCTTGTACTCTTGCAGCAAACGCACTTCCCTCTGGGCCTCCTAGCATTAGGTCGCTCGATGGGACAGCTGTGGGAAAAGCTGGTCCTAGCGCGGCTTCTCCCGCTATTATGGATAAAGTGCTAAACTCAACTAAGATCGGAACTTGGGCGCTCAGTAGACCTAGAAGGGAAACCTGGAGTGAGATGTTCGATAGATGGTCCCGCGTTCCGAAGTTACGCAAGCCGGAGAACTGTTTCACAGACCCATCTTATCGGTGTGATTACAATTAATCTAGTTTTATCCTAGAAAGAAAAAAAGTTACGGGGGGGGATTTACAATTTCGACGCACCGTTAGACGCATTTGCAATATTTTTAAGGAGGCCCTTAAGCCACCTTGCTAAGAATCTCCGACAACGAAGGATCAGACGCAAAACTCGACCAATTGACAACATCCAACGAACAGGCAATGAGCCTGCCGCTATTCCGGAAGACGAGGTACTTAAAAGGCAGCTTGAAGATAGCTACGATACCTTACGAACATCCCAACGACTGCACGGCATTCAAATCCTTATTGCAACGGTATACGCGCTGGGCCAAGTTAATGGAGCTGCTAGGCGGCTGTTTTGGAAGATTGGCCGGGGCCTTGAAGCACATAACACTAGCTTTGCAGAGGCGTAGGCAAAAATCACTCAATTAGAGTATTAAGTCTATCGACTTCAGCCTCGGAAGAAGCAAAATATAGCCCAAGATCTTAACGAGCGCATTACGCAGATTGGTACAATTATTGAAACTCGATCCAGACTACGCCAGGTGCTAGATCCACCCCCAGCATCTCAGATGCTTTAACGTCTAGCTTCGAACTTAAAAGCCTCTGATTTAAATGGCAGCTTGAATAGATACTCTAGATATTTTATTTTAATACTGTGACCCTAATAATATTGTTTGTTTTGGCTTTCAAGTTGGTTGTTTATTATTAATTGGGGTGCCCGCCTTACAATGTGGCCCGTCTTGGGGGAGGGCTGACTTTCCCCCTTCCCGGAAGCTAGACCGCCCTAGTACGGCGGTGTGGCCTGGTTACATTGAGATAATTTTATCCGCTTAGGTTGCTGCTCTACAAGTGATCTCTCAAGCCATTCCCTTCGAGACAGATGATACCTACATATCTTCTTTCGATGGAGGAGGGCAGGAGAGGAGAAAACCTGCCCCGCGTTGGTTGGGAGTTGGATAATTGGGGGCGTCGTTGAGGATTCCTTGAGAGATGTACAGAAAATGCGATGTTCTGTAGTCCATAATTATATGCTAACACCTCAAGTATGAGCAACGCATGGAAAGCGGGTACTCAATAGTGAGCACACAGCACAATCCGATATTATTACATAGTGGTTTTAAATTTATATGTATACAGGAATGCGAAGTATTACTGTCATGATCACTCGTCACCCTACGAGATGAACTTCGCTAGAAGCTGGCATAAGTATCCGTCCTTGTAAGCAGGTACGATGGTAAGCCAGGAAAATCGAACGTCCTGGTCATCCTCTGACTAATGCTTGCAAGTTCTCACTAGCTTGCTTCGTCCAGTAGTAGCGGCTTATTAGCCACAATGGTGTTGGTCAGGCTATTATTCGTCGTTGCTCCGTTGCGCTGGTTAGCGTAGGCGTTGATATCTTAAAACCTTCAGGCGACTGTTCTGCCGAGTAAGCGATCTGGCACGGCATTGACTGCCGAGGCCGCCGCATTGGCCGGGCCTATTTTGCCCGCTAGATTATACTGTGCGTTTTCGATCATCGCCTTGGTGTTGTAATGATATCGTTTACCAAATTTTTAACTTAGGATGCGTCTTCAGCCCTTGGAGTAGCTAGCTATAAACCCCTGCGACTACATTGGAGGCTTCCAAAATTTATACAACGCAAGTAAAATACATGTAGCTGCAGTTATTGCAGGCAGGCTCAGTTGTATGGAAGCCGCGCGAGTGAAAAAAATCAGGCTAGGCGTGGACGTGAAGGCACATGGTAGGATCCTTGCTCCACAACTTGGAGCAAATTGACAGGCATGAGCTGGTCGTGGTGCGTGTTCGGCGGTGCACATCGGAATAGATTATTCCTAGGGTGAAGCTAGAAGCGTTCGGAGCTACACTTGTGGGTAACGATCGTCTTACGGTGTTCTTGAGCACTACCTACTTGGGACGTAACGCATAACTCGAAATAGACCGTCTTATTATTAGGGTAGTGGCATTGCTGGATTTGGCAAATCGGTCATTATCGGCCGCTACACCCAGGTTGTGGTCCACAGCAGAAAGTTATGGGATTTAACAGACACTAATATAGGAAGCAGGTGTGTATCATTTTCCCTGGTATCGAAAAAGGGTAGAGTATCAGCCAATTCCTGGTCTAGTGACACATGAGTGAACGCGCTCAACACTCATGATAAAGTCAAGAGACGGGACGCGTGAAGAATACCCGACTTTGGTCTGGACTGGCGAAAGATAAGTCTGTAAATCATGACGTCTCGCAACCCGTCCCAGGCAGGGGGAGGGATTTGATCGGGGTTTCAACGGATGACTAGAAGGAAGAGGTAGCATGAAGCTGAATTACTTAGCCTCCTTGGCCCAGTTGTCCCAAATTTTAGTTCGAGGCACAGTTGGCCAAAGAGTGAAATGGGAGGGTGACTTGAGCAATGAACTAGGGAATCATGAGCAAGTGTTGTGACACTAACCATCACCATAGAGTACGCTAGACGACCGAAAACCCGCCAACTACGATCGAGGCTGCACTAATAGAAATTCATGTCTCGGATTGCGTTGACCGCATGATCCAAATTACTCGGCAGGTCTGCCCGAGGACTTAAAAACCAAAAGACCCGCTGGCTTTCCAGTCTCGCCTTGATGGTTGGCGAATGGAAAACTACATGCTTGCAATACTACAGCAATATCAATCGACGGCACAAATAGCATTCGGGCAAGTATGGGAATACTCGGACCGCTCTCTCTCATCCTTGTTGCAACAGGAGTTCATTGCTTCGACGGTCATTATTTCAACAGCATTCAGGAAGCGGTTAAGGATGAAGTTGGAATTTTTGTAGACTTGCACAAGCATGAACTCGACAGGATATATCTCAATATCGAATCCAAACCATACCGGGACGTCCAACTAGCAGCTGAATCTACGTGTTTCCCAACACATTGGTGGACGTGTGGGACAACATACTTTTTCAACCGCTATGAGCTGAAAAATATAACGAAAGCGGTTTACGGAGCTACTCTTCATACGGATGCCTCGGTTTCGGTGAACGTGGAACCTGGACAAGACAAGAAAACCCTTTCCAAAATCGTAACAAAGACTTCAACGGCATCAATGAAATCGACGACGCAGGGTTGGAAGGTCAACTTCAAGTTAGCACACAATTTCAATCCTGGGATGGGCGCTTCATTAAGCGCGGAGGGCGGGTATGAAATTAGCGAACAGACAACGACGCAAAGAACAGTAACAAGGGAGATCACGGCTGAACATTCCTGTGAAGCGGGCCATCATTGCACTATTCAGACCCTGTCGTTCTATGCGATAGTACAAGGCACCTGTCGGGTTCAGCCAACGATAAAATGCAAGAACAGCGAGCAGGATGCATGCTACGGCTTCCAGAAAATAAAACAGAAAGACTCGTCCTGTTCTCATGGCGACCTTAATGCGATTAGGCTGCAATACGGGTGGGCGTTGGATAAACTGGATTACAATCAAGATGGAACGCCTATCGAGATATTTAAATGGCAGGAGTGCAATGAGTGTAGCCAGTATACTGGCTTCTCCGACAAGCATTGCCGTGGCAAGGATCGCCACGTGGAAGTACCCTGCGAAATAGCGATGCCAGTGATCAAACCGTCTGGCGCGCCGCACTCTCATATAGTCTTTACTAGCATCCTAATGGACAAGTATAAGGAAAAGAAGACGGAGCAGGGGAAGAGGGAGATAGGCGAGTGGGTAGAGGGAGGAAAGTCGGGAGAGGCAGGAAAGTCGGGCAAGGCAGGAAAGTCGGGAGAGTCGAAGAAACTTTACGTCGAGGCCATTGAGAGGGGTGAGACCAGCAGTACCAATTGAAGGCTGGGGGGATATATTCTGAACCACTTTGTAAATGTTTGTGAATGAAGATATCTTAAAATAAGTGCCTCTGCTCTGCCTGACCACAGGCATCCGTGCTCTGTACGGTGTAATTATTTACCAAATCTAGACTGAAGCGCACACCAGCACGATCAGGTATGGCGCAACTACTGTCCAAGAAAGTAGGTATGACTTGGTATTTTGGTATCAGATCGACAGCTGATAGGACTGTGTGGTTTCATTTTGCAGCTTTCCTTCCTCTGTATCACTACAATGATTACACTGAGTATCTTTTATATTGCTTTTCGCTATGGCGTATATATGGACTTGGCCACAGGATGTACTGTAGAAACTGTACCGAGGTATGAAGGCAAACCGGATGAATAGTACTAACAGTGCGAGTGAAAAACGTTGGCTTGGCAAGGATTCGAAGGCACGTGGTTGTATTATTACTAACAATCACAGAAGCTCCTTCACCCAACTGTCGTTGTTTCTTCGTGTGATTCCTCCAATTGTGCCTCTTCAAATTGCAAGAAATAACTGTTACTGTAGGAACTGGAATTTTCGCCTCTCCCTCGCGCTTTTTGTTAACCCGATTTGGGTTGGCAAGTTGCTGAATAGGGTTGGTTCTCAACTGGCATCCATAGTTAGGAGTATACTATAATGAGAGCATACCAAGTGCCCATTCAAGCCAGCGAGGTAGGGCAGCATAGGTATAAAGTTAAGAGACTTATGGGGTTGGCGCCGCCAAATGGTGTAGGAGCTAAGATCCTTGACTTGTCATGGTAACAGCATCGGCAATGTCGTATGCCTCACCATGCCTTGGCTGCACAAGTATTGCAACTTTGCAATTTTCTCGAGTCATACGTCAAGTACATACGTCAGATTGCGTGAATCGCCTTCCGCGGTACTTTCAGAGCCAGTATGGACAAGTCAAGGTAGGCAACTCGTGGAAATATCAACGTGATGTCTAAAAGATGGCATGTTTCCGCCTCAAGTTCAGAAGACGCCTAGGCACGCATTGGTACGAGGAGAGCCGGACGAACCGGACAATATCTACGGCCACATTCAACCAACCAAAACTCCTTGGTGTGTCGGAAGTCACTGTAGCGTTAAACGACTTTTGCCAACATGCAATTACGACTTATGAGGGTGGCGGTTCCCATCATGTTGCGGCTTGTCACTGCGCACGCGATGGAAGATGACGGTATCGCCCCCAACCAGTCCAAGCTAACTCTTCGCACCGAGGCTGAGATGGCATGCGGCCGTTGGCTATGAATGAGAAGAGGGATCAAAACTTCAGCATATCCATACACGCACAATTCCCGGGGGGGGGGGGTTCATCTCGACAACGAGCGAACAAAATGTGACCGAATCTTGTGCTGCGTTTGGGCGCTACAAAAAACTTGCCAAAACAGGTAAAACTATCAACTAGGTTCCGACCATTCACACAAAAAAGGTTTCCAAAACCGTTACGTTTACGCCATGGTTCCGGATGTGTCCTTCGTTGACGGATATGCGACGCAGAGAGTGCGGTTTGTTGAGACGGAGGGTAGTCCCATTATACCGAACAAGCAAAAAGAATTCGCAGCTATATCACAGATTCAGAGCGACCGAATTATTGGTTGGTATCGCGTGGCGGACCCGGATAGGGTCTTTACCTTCAACAAGAAACTTAACTCAGCCTACTTGGGGCAGACGGCAGGAGGTCCTCAAACCAAGCTGGACTCTGATATGTTGGAGACTGTGAACATGGGTGAAAAGAAATGAAAGGCACTTGTCGCGCAAATGAAGAAATTCGCGTTGCCAACTAAGAAGATTGCCAAGGAAACGAGCAAAGCGTGGAGGAATAGCCCGGCGAATCGGGACAGGAAACTGCCGTCCTCGTGGCAAAGCGGGATGAGGTTTCAAGACTTCCTCTCGGACTTTCACCTTCAATCCCTGACCCAAGACCGTCGACCTACTCTCCACATACAACAACCATGGGACCCAAAGCGGTGACCAGCTCAACAGCCCCTGCAGGCGCAGCCGAATTTGCAGACTGAACGAGGCGACTCAGAACGAACTAGCGAACAGGGGTCACAACGGGCCACCCGAGATCATTCACAGCCAGCAGGACATAAAGACTGAAAAAGGAGTACAAGTAAATCATGACTTTCACACACACCGGAAAAGTTTACTGGGCTCAATCTTGCTGCTAGCACGTGTGCTGTATGAACTTGTTCATCGTGTGTCATAAAGCGGAAGCCCACCATATCCATACATTAGACGAGATTGCGAGTTGACGAGGGAGGGGGCACCCAAGTTTCTTCTGGGATCATATCAGATCCTGGCTGCTAGCGGCGAAGCAGGTGATGAGCGACTAGCCCAAAGGCATAGTGGTGCAGAGACAAAGTAATGGAGTAGTATCTGCGTGTACTCCAGGCAAGCCACTGCAGACCGAATTCCGTCTCTAGGTAATAATAATCTACGGCCGTCAGGCAGACTCCGTACAAGCACGTGGTGTACTTGGACTGGCTTTCTTCGTCTTACCTCTACCTCGTTGGCACGAACAATCTCAATCGGGTTTTCAGGAAACAAAAAGAGAAAACTCCAATACGTCATATCTAACCAGTCTGAAGATAGTTGAAGTTGTGCGTACGAGTTCGAAAAGCAAATCCCTTGCCGCCTGTTGAGACCTACTTATATCCTATCCACGTTCCTTCGCCAATCTTCGCTACCGCCAACACGGTCAAACTGCCCAAGAAAATCCCACATGACTTTCGCCGTAAATTGGTATGGTCAACCCTATATTATAACAGGAGGACCTGAAGTCACGGTAAGATACAGCCCTGGATTTCAATCGTACTCCGTATTCTCTCGAGACAACTCCTATCTACGTTCTCTCTCCACCCCCCATGTAGTTTGAATAGGCAACGAACGCAAAAGCTCCGTAGTAGATCCTATCAATTGGCATAGTATATTGACAAGTTGCCATCCGACTCGGAAGAATTATTCTAGACCGAGGAGCCAGATGAACAAGGTACAAAAAGTAGGAAAGCTGGTTCCTTTATACACATTAATCTTCCTGGCTATGTTGCAAATGTCCCCATCCAATCCATTGCCCTTGCCGATTTGTCTGAGACGATGCATTTTGATCATATGATATATTGCTGGGCTACTAGTATCTACCTTTGCCTGTGACACAGCGGGTACTATTTGCATCGTGTTCGACGTATTCCTGATCTGATCTGTTCGGTGCTAGCTTTCTATTGATCGTATGGCGGCATCCGCAATGGTAATCGAAATGTCCGAGTTGCATGTAGGCCGGTTTGCCGGGTGGCTCGTGTTCCAGAGCAGCAGAGGTCTGGACGTCAGGTGTATTATCGATACTCCGGGTACCCCGGGCGTTGGTGGTTCCGAGGTAGGATTCGGGTACCCAACGGAGTGACGGCTCTTGGTATATTGATTGCATACGATTTTGTCGACTACTAGAATTCGGTAGCGACTGTGCTAGAAGTGGTACGCTTGATACTCGTAATTGTGGGCAATGACTGTTGTGCTGTAGTAGGTAGTGATTGTTGTCATACCGATCTTGCCCAAACCCTTCCAATTTTCTGCAGGAAATCCCTACATCATATTTCCTTTACTTCCACCCACCTGTGCGAACGTTGAGGGTAAGAAATCAGGAAACGCAAATCAGAACGCTTCCATTAGTCTATCTGTATTGTGCTACTTCCATTCCTTCCCGGGTAGGTCGCAGGCTCGAATTTACTGACAATTGCAGTTGTATCTTCGTAGGTTTGTGCAGAGGAGTTTTCAACTTGTGAATGGGGAGACTGTTTTGTACCAACCCATGTTTTCAGTGCTTCAATAAAAGCTTTGCTCGGTGGCCGCCTAATAGGGCCAGCAGAGGCAAGAGCAACGATAACAAGGGTAACAACGTTGGTAAACTTCATGGTGAAGTTGAACAATTTCGGAACGGGACGGCTGATGAGCGACTTATTTGCTGCATGGGAGGAGTCTTTGAGGGTTATCGTCGACAAAACGTGGGATGTACTCAAGGGTTTAAGTACTGCATACCTGCCACTACATGCAGCATGAATTTGCAGTGCAGATATGCTAGTTGATAAATAAGTACGCTATACTAGCAAGTGCGAATATAGTGATTGCAGCGTCGAGTCTAGCTCTTGTTCCATCCATGTAGTCGACGGGTTGGTACGTACAAACATTCTCAGCCGTAGTTCAGTACACTTACATTATCAGCATGTTCTAGAACGGGTGACGAGATAACGCGGCGGCCCGAAGTACCCGTGCGTATATTTACATGTATGTTATACTGAAGCAGCTACTGGATGTACAGTACTTGTCTTATACGCAAACGTAACGTGTACAAGTAGTCATCTACACTAAGTTGCGATAACCTATAGGTGAACGGGGCATACAAGTAATAATACCATTGGACGGATTGATCGACTAGGTGTCCTTGCACGAGTAAGTTCTTACTGGTACAAGTACCCTCAACTTCAACGTGGACCTACTGTAGTTGTACAGAGCCCAGGGGATGTGCTAGCAGTACTATGCTTGTCAACTACAAACACATGTACATTACCAGTATAATTCAAGGCATTCTAACTCACAGTCCATGCGAACATTGCACGTCGGAAAGCGTACTGACCTTACACTACAAGTACGGAGCAATAGTCCACGCACTTACTCCGTACTTGATAAAGTATTTATCCAAGTATCCGTACCGACTTTGTACTTAATGGTGTGTGCAAAAGTGGAACATCAGGGTTATCAACGCCCTGAATATTTCGTAAACTAATCGAACTAATTTAGTCATGTTCTTTCTCATATTCTTTTTTTTTCAGTCCATGAACAGGCTTTGAGGTATATTTCCGACTCAGTGCATGTAAAATGGACTTGGACGCCTAGCCATTATGCCAGGACTTGCAGTACGTACAACTATACTGTAGTTGTACATAGTTGCATGGTATTAAACTTGCTCCTCTTAAGAGCACCAGGTCCTGTACTCCTCAAGCACGTGTACTTGCAGTGATCCAATTACAATATGCAAGTGCATGAATTGGAATCTCAATAAGCACTCGCATCGATGATCAGTTTCTGCATGATTAACTCAAGATAAAACACCTTTGAACTGAGCCGCCCGAGAAACGTTTAGGTACATGAGCGTTCATCGTTTGCGTTCATCGAAAGGTTTACGCCTGCCTACTGGCGTCGTCACGGACTTCTCAATTGAAACGCAAGCGCAAGCATTATCGACCAAGAAATATATAGAAAGTTTGCTTCAAAGTCGTAAAATAAGTGTATAGGCGGCAGGCTTGCCGGTTAATCGAGGGCCTAGGCTTGGATCATTTTATCAATCCTCCCCCTACAACGTGTCGGCACCAGGAGGATATTGGTTGGTCAGGACCACGGACGTAATCCACGAGTGCCTAGAATTGATTAACCTTGGCGCTGCTGTTTGTGAACAAGTAGACTGGTCTCGAATACGGAAAGTTCATGCACGTGCGAGTGTACCTTGCACTCCTGAATCCCCAGCCTGTCCTGGTGGGTGGAGGTCCAACAAGTCGGCAGCGTGCCAAAGGAAATCGGCATTCTTCTTCTGGCCGGAGCGATGATCTACGGCATGACTGGCTGCCGGTCATCATTGTAACCCTGGTTGGCGGCCATGTGAACAAGCTCATTCCCTCCCACGGCTGGATGGCCCAAACTTTCTCGCATCGTCGCACGCCCGGCCACACATGTACAAGTAACTACGACACAGCCATGGAGCGTCATCATGGTAGCAGCCAGACAGTGCTACCCAGAGGTATGTCATCCGGTACAACGGCCTTGTCGGATACGGCAACGTTGGTGGCGTACCGGTTCTGTTGCCGGATTGTCCGAAATATGGCGGGAGTAGTCAGTCTGGTTCCAGAGGCGGAACCGAATATGCAGTACTTGTACACTCCCCACGGAGCACCAGTCTTTCAAATTGCACTATTTTGTTCCTTGCTGGGTAGGCTCCTCACTTGGCAATGAATAGTACTATAGCATTGGATATCATGTCCAGTCCAGCAATTTCTTTCTCTAGTAGCATTGCTGTTTTGTGCACAGAGAAATTTATTAAAGCCTTCGGCGTAATAGTACTTACATGTACATTTTTTGAGCAGCATCTTGGCCACTGATAACGGCAGAGAGGCTATGGTAGCAATAGCAATAATACGGAGTGCAAACGATGGTATTATAACTCCACAATGGCGATAAACTGTATGTACACTTACTCCGTACTCCTTAATACTCAATAGCTTATTACACGTGTACAAGTACAATACAAGTACACATAGCGAGCACATTCTAGTCGATATTTACACCTATATTAGAGCAAATTCTTCCACAAGGACATTACAAGTAACTACTTGTACGGAGTACACGGTAATACATGAAGCACCGTAGGTGTACTGTATACACCGGAGTGCTTGTACTTGTAGGTGTATTGGTGCAAGTTCATAATTAATACATGAACCGAGGCATAAGTATTGTACTGTAAGTAAGTAAGTAAGTATACTTGCATGTCCGAAATATACTTGCCTACTTGTACTCCCTTCAGTGCTGAGTATTATTACATGCAAGTAATATAATTCGTTTGATCCATTGTGTCCACAGTTTGTTACGTACAAGTAACCCGAACCGTACGAATACGCATACAGCATACGGTATAACAATAGACTCGATGCCAACTTCTGGTACTCCGTACCACAAGTACAATATGCCCAGAGTACGACCCTATATTTTGTACTGTGCTGTACAACCGTTTGAATGATCGAATGGCTTAGTGAACCCCCCCCCCCCTTAACACGCCGTTGGCACCAACTGCTTGTGATGTCGCAGGTGGAAGGCTTTCCAAATTCGAAGCACACGCCCTGCTTGCATATTACTCACATGTACGCACAGTGTGTACTTGCAAGTAATACAGTCCATCAATTCTCTGTAACAAGTCAAGCAGGTGTACTTTTAAATCGTTTCTCGCTTTTGCATTTACTTGTGCGTATTCAACCGGGCAACGTGTACAAGACTAACACGGTTGCCTCTACACAATGTTGACAAGTTCTCTCCATGGCTGGAATCACAATTCGGACCATGGAGCACTATATTATGGTGAGTTCCCAGTACAATATAAGTAGGGATCCCTTCACTGTTCGACGTTGTGCAAGTAATATAATACACGTAACTTCCTCAAGTGGGTACTTGGTCATCATAATACTGCTCTTACAGTACACCAAGTCGTACTTACACCCAAGTATGCATGTACGGATGTCTATGCACGGACTGGGTACAGAGTGCAAGTATTAAAAACATCAGCATAGCACGAGCACAGTAGAAGCATACGCGTAGGCAGCGGTCCTTTGTCCGTTGAGCGTTGTGCAATCAAATACAAGTTCATGTATGGACAGTTCTTGCTCCGTGCTGTACTTGCAGCGCACAAGTGATACGGTACAGTACTAATGTGTATTATATCTAACAACAAGATAGTTACTTATTTAGACATGGATAAGACTGGTTGAAATCCTTGTCTTGAGGAGTGTGTGGGAATCATATCCCCTATATATACTCCTAGCTAACTAGGTAGGTTATCCGACCGTATTTTATAGTTATAATCGTATAAGGTGTGTCTACTCCTTTACTGATCGGTTGAACCTATATTGGCGGCTGTGACATGGCCATAACCTTGAAGAGGTACTAGCCTTTCGTTAGGTCCATCCAACATATTACATGCAAGGACACTTGCACGAGTACTATGAGCATTGTATTATTCAAGCACTTGTATGCAAGTGATTCCTCCGTACTGCACAAGTGCATGTAAGTAGGTGTGTAAGTGCTTGTAGGTGTGCAAGTGCTTGTAGATGTACAAGTGATTGTAGGTGTATAAGTGCTTGTAGGTGTATTAGGGTTACAATTCTTGCAGGCATAAAAGGGCTTAGGGTTACAAGTGCTCACACGGGACCGACCCAGGTGTGCCTTACAGCACGTACAAGTACCCCAAACTCAACTACTCTCAACTTCGAATCCATCAGCATCACTGCCTTTAGACACTTCCATCGTTGGAAAGGCTCACAACTTGGCAGGCCTTCGGCGTGTTGCTTCCATGCACAAGATCACCCACCCACACGCGGCCAACGACAAAGTCAAATGACGACTTCACGAACACGCTTGCTGCCACAGGCCAAATGCAACTACGAAGCATCACGCTGCCTTGACGTGCCCGTCGTCATCAAGCCGGACGAACGTACCCGAGCAGGGCCAGCATCGTGCTCGGCGGACCCCCGCAGTCCACCTCGGACGACACGAAGTGGTCGGCAAACTCCCCGTTGTAGCAGGTGTAGAGCGGGACGTGGAAAGGTCTCGGATCCCTAAATACGCGTCCCACGGGACCGTAGGGAAATTCGTTGTCGCACGTGTGACGCGTGGTGAGGAACGATTTGGAGCCGATGTGACACTCGTAGACCATGATGGTCCCCGGCTCCTCGGAACGATACAGGTACCAGCTTTTGGTGACGGCGTAGCCGGCCGGGAGGATGCGCGTCGTCGCGATGGAGCCGCGGGCGGCGTCGTAGCCGAGGGTCAACAGGGTGTAAGGGATGTACTGGAAGCCGCAGGAGAGCAACGCCGGGTCAAGGTCGACGCGGTTCGCGTCTGCCCAAGTCGACCACGAGGGCTTCGCCGACGCATCCAACCTGCGGAGGCCAAGCTGATTCGAGTCTCCAGCCTGATCCTGCATGCGGTAGTATATGAAGCTTTCGACGCCCGGCGTGCCGAGCGCGTTGTGGAAGCCGTCGCACAGGTACTCGCTCTGCTGGCTCTCCAAGGCCGGCCGGCCCGGCAATCCCTGCTCCGTCAACTGCACCGACCGTAGCTGGGGGGCATCCGGGAACTTTTGGCGCAGCCAGCCGACGAGGATTCCGATGTTCCCGAGCGTCACGTACGGGTAGTCTCCGTAGGAAAACCCGGCGGCCTCGGGCTTGTTGTAGGCGTTGATGGAGACGCGCCACGCCCGGCCCGCGGCCCGATTGGCGACACCCATCAGGACGGTCATGCCCGAGAGCTGGCCGTGGGCGGCATCGTCGAAGCTCGAAGCAAACTTGTTGTCGATGGACGTCATGACTCTGGCCGTCGACTGCTCGACGGCAACGGCATCGAAGGCGGCGTTGTAGTTTTCGGCGATGAGATCGAGCCACTCGAACTGGTCGCAGGGCCCCAAGCCGCAGCCGATGTCGAAATAGCGGATGTTGCCGACTTCCCTGTCCAGGACAAAATCCGCCATCCTCCCGTGGCCGTTGAGGCCGTTGTAGCGACGGGCCAGCATGCCCGCAAAACGGCCAAAGTCGGCGGCATCGTTGGGGACGCAGTAGATTCCGAATTGGCAAGGGCGGTTTCCGCGTGCCCAGGCAGGCGTGCCGTAGACGATGGCCGTCGTCGTGAAGCCAAGCAGGGACCAAGACCGAATGGCTTCATCCACCTCGGGGACGATGACGAAGCAGTGGCCGTCATACTGCTGCTCGTTGCCGGCGCAGGGAGGGGCTTTTTTCACCGGCTCCCAATCAGCCCAAATGAGGTACAAGGACTGACCGCCGGGGTTCGAGCGCCAGATGTCGCTCATGTTGGGCCAAAAGTCGGCGTAGATGCCCTTGATCTGGTACGACGACCTTGTCGGATACGGCAGCGCCGGTTGGGTACCGGTCCCCGTTGCCGGAGCGGTCGAGGAGGGAAGCGACGTCTGGGCCGACGACGATGCCGGAGCCGACGTTATCGATGATGAAACGGCCGTCGACGAGGCCGTCGGTGAGGTCGTCGACGAGGCTGACGCGGTCGAATCTGCCGAGGTGGACGGGACGAATGACGAAACGGCAGATGTCGGTGATGAGGAGGGCACGGCTGATGAGATTCCCGTCGATGAATTCGTTCCCGTCGAGACCGCCGTGGCCGTGGAGGCGGTGGGCCGGCTCGACCTGGTTGGATGGAGACCCTTGTTGGTCTGGTCATCCTGTGTTTGTGGTAGGCACGTTTCGCACGCCTTTATCGCCGTTCTGTCCCATCAGCGTTAGCTTTCGACATGAACGACATGGCGACGATGGCGTGATGCATGGTGGTGCATGGCGGTGCACGGCGATGCACGGCGATGCATGATGATGCATGGTGAAGCATGGTGATGATGGTGACGGAGGGAACAGCGAAGAAGGTGTACCTCACAATCGTCGTCCTGGACCATGTCGAGCCACAGCAGACGAGATCCATCGGCAGATGCTCCACAAGCGCAACCGACCCATACTGGTCCACGGCCAGCGTCGAGGCGGCGCTGGTGATGCTGCCGAGGGACAGCAACAACGCAGGGAGAAGCTGGCGTCGAGACATGGTCATGGTCCGGCAAGGGCCGAGTCCATCAAGCCGGAGGAGCCAAAGGATGACGGACGAAAGTAAAGAAGAAACCGAGACGTGACGCCACAGCACGCAAGCGCCGTCGAGGAAACTCGACAAGGGGGTCGTCGCACTTTTATCGTGTCGTGGTCTGCGTTGGAAACCAAGGCTCGACCGCTGCCTGCGAAGGCGTAAGGCGTGTTGGCGGCAAGGACCCTAACAGGTAGCTCGGAACGGCACTTTGCAGGCTCGCGAGGACGGCCCAAAGCAGAGAGAGGTATCATCGCCTATCCATTGTTATCGAGGCAAACACCTCGTCATCGTGCGTACCACCTTCAGGCGTCCATGCCCCTAGGTGTGGCCCTTGCCGCTGACGTCTAGGGATGGCAGATTAGCCTCATGAGAGGAGGAATGTTACCGACCCCTGCGCATTGGCTCCTCCCGTCAGCAAGCCGACGCCTCTTCAGCAGCGGCTGGTGCTTCATCCCAACCTTGGCAAGGTCGTCGTCGTGGCTGGAATCTTGCCCTGGAATCTGAACGAGGGAGGTCTTGGGAGACGGCCGGATGGCATGCAGTTGGTTGATCAACTCTAAACTGCCGGGGCTCGGATGCCGGCACGAGGCTTGATTTCTTGCCACGCTGGTGGTGCGAGATCCGAAGATGAACGGCACAAGCAAGGGCATATAATGGGCGGTGCATGGGCTTGCATATCATCGCATGCATGTCCCCCGCAGGATGAGGCACGGCGTGGGTGAACGTGCATGTGCTCTCGAGGCTCCAGCGGCGGTGAGTTGGCCTCGTCGCGCGGTCACGTGCGCAGCGTTCCGGCGGGCTTCTCGACACCCAACCGTATCTCGACACCCAACCGTACCTCGCAGGCACCGGGACTTGCAGGGACAAGCAAACACCGCGCGCACCCAGTGCTCGCAGGACGCGGTGCCTACGCCGACAATACTTGGTGCCTGCTGCCCGCGACCGGAACGGAGTGGCCGTGGGGGAATTCATCAAACATCGTCGCAAGCCTCTCCAATTTTCTCCCATCTCGGCTACGTTGCCACCAAGGCCTACGGCACGACCAGCTTCGACGCCCGATTCGCGACGGCGTTTCGAAAGATGACCTGCAGCCAGGTTGGCCACCCGCGCAGGGCGGCGATGCCCGAGGCGTGCTCCGGGAGGACCAGCTGCCCTCCCCTCCTGCCAAAGATTTGACCGGCGATGACGGCCGAGACGTACTCGGGCGTCAGCAGCCTCACGCCGCTCTCCTCGAGCCCGTCGGCGTAGGCGTTGACGAGCGGCGTCCGGACGAAGTTCGGATGGACGACCGAAGTGAGGACGCCGTCGGCGTGGTAGAAGTGCTCGAGCTCGGCCGCGAGCGACTCGTGGAAGGAGAGGGCGGCGGCCTTTGTGGCCGAGTAGTCGGCGCCCCTCGCCATGGAGACGAAGGAGGCGATGCTGGCGACGGTCACGACG
Source organism: Drechmeria coniospora (assembly GCF_001625195.1). Taxonomy (NCBI): domain Eukaryota; kingdom Fungi; phylum Ascomycota; class Sordariomycetes; order Hypocreales; family Ophiocordycipitaceae; genus Drechmeria; species Drechmeria coniospora. Next base: position 7,627,907 of record NC_054389.1, on the reverse strand, counting down.
TGGCCCTTGTTGCGCTTGATCATGGCCGGGAGGAACTCCTGGACGAGGGTCCAGTGCGAGAGGCAGTTGACGGCGAAGATCTTGCGGAGGAAGTCCTGCGAGACGTCGAGGATGGACATCGGGTTGGCGATGCCCGCGTTGTTGACGAGGATCGACGCATCACCGAGCTCGGCCCGTACGGCCGCTGCCGCCTCGGAGACGGCCGCGGCCGAGGTGATGTCGCACCGGTAGTAGCGGATGCCCGCTTCCTTCTCGAAGGCCTCGGGCAAGTCTTGGATGTCGAGGATGGCCACCTTGACGCCGCGGCGGGCGAGCCGTTCGACGATGCCGTAGCCGATGCCGCTGCAGCCGCCGGTGACGACGGCCACCTCGTCGGGCCAGTGCCAGCCCTTGGCCTTGGTTGCCCGCCACGAGTTGGCCGCCATGGTGCTGAGGCCGGCGTTGAGGGAGCGGACGACGGCCAGGGCCAGCAGCACCTTGAGCGCCTTGACGACCGGTCCGAGCTCGGAGACGGGCAGCCGGCTCAGGAGCTCCAGTCGGACGGGCTCGGGGGCGACGACGAGGGCGAGCAGGAGGGAGCCGGAGAAGACGGGCGAGAGGACGGCGCCGGCGAGCTTGTGGATGGCCCAGGCGGCGGGCGAGTCCATGGCGTTGAGAAGCATCGACATGGCGGGCTCGAACGGGATCGGCAGCGAGCTCGACGACGGCTTTGTTGATGGAGGAAAGGGTGGTGTCAAGGTCGAGGTCGCCGTTTTGACGTCGACCAGAGAAGAGGAGCAAAAGGACGTTGTATGATTTGTTTCTTGCCACGTACGAAGGAGCCGATGGCAGCGGGGAGCTGGTGAGTATATAGAGAATTCGAGTGCACACCTGCTGTAGGCGCCATAAGTACGGAGTAGCGAGGTCTGCACTCCTTTTATAGGTACCGCAGGCACCTGTGCACTGTAAGAACCAGGCACGGATGGGTACTTGGGTATACTGTACTACAGTATATTGGCGGCGATAGGGGCTCTCTCTGGCAGACGGCTAGGCCAGTTGCGGCGGGCTACGGGGGTCCACCCCTCCCCACGGCTCCCTCTACCCCGCCCCCAGACGCTGCAACTGCAGTACCTACAGTGCTCCGTACCTACTACTGTACACTTCCCTGCGCTGTCGGAATGTGGTACTGGCGTAACGGCCAACAAGTACCTTGTGCACTTGTACGGAGCACTGTACTTATACATGAACTCACAGAACATTACAGCACAAGTACCTGTGCACGTGTGGGAGGTACAGAGTACGGAGAACCGTTAAGAGTGCCTTTGCTCGGGGCATTGCAAGGGGGAGCACTAGGGGCCAGTGGCGGGGAAGCTCCATTACTGTACTTACGGCCCTACGGAGGAACCATCAGGCCCGTCCCGAGAAACCTTCTAGTGGCAAAGTCAGTCTGCCAGCAGCGGGGAGAAAACATTGGGACGTGAAGCATCAGTCCATCAACCCATCAACCCTTCATTCCATCCACCAGAGCTGCCATGTGCATGCCGTCCTGCTCCTAACTCATCCTACCTTTCATTCTGCCTGCCGCAGCATGATGCTCTCTTCCTCGCATCCCGGCATGCTCGGCACCATTACCATCGGGAACAAATGCCCTCATCTGCCTCTGCCTCGGTCGAAGAGGTCAACAACAGCCAATTCTCGGGGACTCTTGCTTGCGCAGCCGGAATTTTCATCTTCTCGCCAGACTCTGCCCTTTCCATGTCCATTCCGTGTCCATTCCGTACCGCTGCTTTCTCTGCGTCCAAGTCCCTCTTGGACCAGGTGATGCCCGTGAGCCGTCGAGGCCGTGGAGTCGCCGAGCGGCATGTCGCGCATCCATCTCACCAAGAGCCTCGACGGTCGAGGCCAAGGAGTCGTGGGTACGGGAGGTCATTCCGACGCCTGCGGGCAATGGCCGTCGCTTCGGAGGTAGGCTGCCATTCGGACAAATGGCCACCGGTAGGCATCGAGCGCTGCCGCTGCATTCGTCACTCCACTATCCTGACGCTTCGTCCCACCTCTCCATCGTCCACCTGCTTGACTCGAGCCCGAACGTGAGCCCAAATCTGCGCCGCCACGTCCTCGACGCCGGCGGCTGCGTCGATGACAATCAGGTCCTCCTCCTCCTGCCTCCACAGCCTCTTGGTGCCGCGGTCCGACGTGTCCTCGAGCGTCTGGGCCAGCGGCCCCCTGTGTCGGTCGGTGCCGCCCATGCTCAGCTCCCAGAACAGCTCCTTGACGCGCTTCTGCATCTCGGCCTTTTCGTACACCTCGCCGCCCCAGCCGCCGCGGGTCTTGGCCGTCTGCTCGTCGAGGTCGAGGAAGAGCACGGCGTCGGGCCGCGGGAGGCCCTGCTCGGGGGCGCGCGCCCACGAGAGCGAGAGCGAGGGATTCTGCTTCGCCGCCGAGTAGACGATGCCCGAGTGGTAGAAGCGGTCGCAGACGACCGAGGTGCCGGAGGCGAGGAGCGCGTGTATGTCGGCCCTGCTTCCGTCAGTCGCGTAGTCGCCACGGGACGCGGCCGTGGGGGTCCGACGTACGCTGCCTCCCAGCGGTTGGCGCTGAAGAGTAGGTGGATGACGTGGTCGTCCATCTTGACGGCGCTCCGGAGGTACGAGTCGATCATCTGGCCGATCGGCGTCGTCCTGTCTGCAGCGCGCGGCCGTCCGTGTGAGCAAGGGTCCCTCCGCGATGCCGACCGCCGCCGAGCCCGGGAACGGAGAGGAAGGGACTGACCGGGAAACCGCATCACCTTGACCGGCCGGCCCTCGGAGACGAAGCGCTCCTCGAGAAGCTTGACCTGCGTCGACTTGCCGCTGCGGTCGAGGCCCTCGAGCACGACAAAGGTTCCTCGCCTCGCCGAGGAGGAGCAGGCGGCGGGTGCCGTGGCGGCTTCGCTGCTCGACGCCATGCTGTCACGGCAGTGTTCTTTGCGCCGGCTCGGCTCGATGAGATGCGAGAAGAATGATCAGTCGACCGGACGGCATGAGACTTGGCCGTGCCTTTGCTCGGACGGCTCGGGACTGGGATTGTTTGGGCGAGCGAGAGGAGTCCATACTGTAGTTGCATGCCTACCCTGCCCCATGTGCCAGCTAGTGCGCAATGTACACTTACCTGCACATACACATAAGTAGTACAGATATTATAACACCCCAGTACAGCACTGTGCCTGCTATGCCGGTACGAGTGGTTGTGACCCGCGAGCAGTTGTGACCTTCCTCGCTTACGGTATGGTCAAGTACTTATGCATACAGCAGAAATATGCACTTATACGGTACGTTAATGCTACGATACGTTAATACTGGAGCCCTTATTATGTCGTCATCATCATAAACGCATGCCATCCTGTCATTCTCCGTGATTCATGAGCCCATGACCCAAATGCTGGCCTCGTCGGCCGTTGACGACATGGGAAAAAATAACGTCGCATCATGTGCTCATGCGAGTCGGTCTAAATTTGTCATGGTTTGCCATCAAACTTCGTAGGGAGCGCAACGATGCCAGCTCGTCTACATGTACTGTAATCATAACGTCTATCTAGTCCTGCTCGGGGCGTGCTCCCCGGCGTCTACTGCAACAGCAAGGACTCCTCGTCCCAGCCGCCGAATAGACCCTCGATCTCCCGCTCGGCCACCTTGAGCTCCTCGGCCACCTGGCCCGTCACGAGCGCGTAGGCGTAGAGGAGGGCGTAGTCCCGCTCCTCGACGACCACCTCGGTCGGCGCCCCTTCTTGGGCCACGGTGTCGGCGCTGCTGCGTCGTCGGTCGAGCCCGAAGCCTTCCGGGAGCTGGGCGTTTCGAAACTCGAATATCTTGCTCAGCAGCCGGTCCCGCGTGCCCATGACCGACGGCACGGCGTCCGTCAGCGAGTACTCGAGCAGCGTCGAGCTCGCGAGCACCTGGAAGACGTGGCACATGCGGTCGCACAGCAGCGCCCGCTCCGGGGCCGTGTACTGCAGCAGCGCCCGCTCGCCCGGCGTTAACTTGCCCTTGAGCTGCGTCACGAGGCTCATGGCGTAGAAGCCGTCGAGGATTCGGTTCGTGCTGCGCAGGATGCGGCCGCACGTCTCGAAGGGGAACGGGCCGCGCAGCTCAAACTCGGACGCCGCCGCGTGCCGCAGCGCCTCGAGCCGGTCGGCGTACCGCTGCATCGCCGCCTGCTCGCCGGACCGGAGGTAGCTCTGGCTGCAGTCGCTGCGCAGGAGGATGGCCAGCGGGCCTCGCCTCCAGATGAGACCCATCTGAAGGTACAGCATCGAAATGCCCTCCTTGAACTTTTTGCGCGCCGAGATGGGCCAGATGACGCGGCAGACGACGAGGCCCCACAGGATGCCGGCGAGGACGGAGAGGACCCTGTGCTTGATGATGGACGTCATGTCGGGCATGCGGCCGCCCTCGTCGTCGTCGTCGTCGTCGACCTTTTGGCTCAGGCTGTAGGCGTAGAGCGTCGAGACGTTGTAGGCGAGCAGCGTCATGCGACCCAGCGGCGCCTTGCCCCGGGCGACGATGAGGTAAAAGTTGAAGAAGCTCACGAGGAAGCCGAGGACGGCGAGGGCCACGGCGTTGCCTCGGCTCAGGTTCCAGTTGGCATAGGAGAAGAAGGCGCCCAGAAAGGTTCCGACGAAGCGCGCCCATCCCGTCGTGTTCGAGGCGCCGACCGTCATGGAGCAGACGATCATGAAGGACAGGAGGCCCCATTCGCCGCGGTAGTGCATGTACCAGTCGCGCGTCTTTTCGAAAAAGGCGACAGATGCCCAGAGGGAGGCACCGACGCCGACTTTGAGGCCGAAACGGACTGCCGTCTGTTAGTCGGCCACTCAACTTCGGACGGGGGGGAGAGGGGAGAGGGGAGGGAGAGGGGCGCATGGGAAGACGGCTCACTCACTGTCGTCCCTTGCGAGCTTTCTCAGAAGCTTCAGCGCGCGCTGGGAAACAAAGGCGAGCATGCGGCTCGCGTTCGGCGCGGCCCTCCAGCTAAAGGTGTCTCGCAGCTCGACCATGGAGTCGGGTATGCCCTTGGGAACGCCGGATTTCTTGATCGGCCTGATCAGCCCCTCCGTCTCGGCCGTCTCGTACGGCAGCGTCGACGTGACGCCCGGGACACCCTTCCTCCACCACAGAAGCCAGCGCCAGCTCCGCTGCCGGTGGAGGCTGCGGTGCTTCAGGTCGTCCAGGATGTCCAGGTACTTTTGCATCTCCTCGCCGAGGCTCTGCAAGCTGAAGCTAAAGTGTCCGCAGGCGGCGGCAATCTCCTCAAACTCGGCCTGCGTCTTGTCGGACCGGAATCGGCTCGACTCGATGAGCTGATACAGCTCCTCGAGGGCCTCGGCGCGTGCCGCGTTGAACATGGACAGCGCGTCCGCCAGCTGCGGCCGAAAGCTCTCGTTGACGCGCACCTCGTACGTGGGTCCGTCGCCGAAGGGCGGCTGGCCGAGCATCTGGGAGAGGATGCTCGCGAGCGCCTCCATGTGAGGCCTCGTCATGGCGACGAAGACATCGAACGTGTCCGACGGCGCATGCAGGGGGGCTTTGCCTTTGGCTTTCGACGGCACGGAAAAGACGTCGCTGTCGGGCGTGAAGGGGACGAGGCTCGACGCACGGCTGCCGAGGAGCGGGGCCGTCGTGGACACGGACGAGCGCAGGCTCGCGGCCGATCGAGCCCGCGTCGATCGAAGGAGTTCGAGGTGGCCGTTCGCCGCGCTCCGCAGGCCACCGACCGATTGGGCGACGGTGCCGATGGCCATGGCGGCCGCCCTCTCGAGCACGTACAGCTTCTCGCGGCCGAGCAGGTAATTCTCAAACTTGGCCTCTCGCAAGTTCGTCATCGTCTGCGGGTACGCCTTGGAGTAGGCATCCGAGGCGGCCGTGAACGCGACGAGGTCTTCCTTGTCCTCGGTGCCGTCGAGGAAGCTGCTCGTGATGGCCGACAGCATCCGGCCGAGCTCGGCCGAGGCGCTCGACATGGATCGCCGCAGAAGCGAGCGGGCCGACACCCGCCACAGGAGCAAGTTGACGGCGGCGGCGCAGGTGATTCCCATGACGAGCATCTTGAAGACCTGGGCAATCTTTTGGTTCGAAAAGACGTTGGACACGACGGCGTTCTCCTTGGTCACGACGCTGATGATGGCAAGCGACGCCAGCGTGCTGCCGACATTGACCAGCGGGTTGCCCATTCGCTGCTTGACCCAGCCCATGAAGCCGAAGGCGCCGCCGATGAAGACGACGACGACGAGCACGTGGGCAAGGGTGACAAGGCCCATGCCGGAGCCGACGAGGACCGAGGTGGCCATGGAGAGTATCGAGACCGCCTCGGCGTAGGCGACGGCGACGATGGCGATGAAGACGGCTTCGATCATGGAGCCCGCGGACCGCGAGGCGTGGAAGTAGACGGTGATGGTCGCCACGACATGCTTGCCGTCGGGCTTGCCGAGGAGGTTGGACAGAGGGCCGACAAAGGTGGCAAGACTCGCCAGCGTGTAGGCAATGGTGCATTTCAGGACCCCGCGACCCTGAGGAGAGCGGAGCCAGGAGGCGAAAGCGACGGTCAAGCATCGGACCTTGCGGTCGATGACCTCGAGAGCGTGCAAGGCCATGGGATCGCCTTTCGGGGGACGAGGGCCGTGAGCGGCACCGTCGGATCGACCGGGGCTCGAAGCTCGCGAGCTTGTCTGGTCGGCAGCCGGAGCGGCCGTCGTCTCATGATGGGGCAGCTAGCGAGGACGGTCAGCATGGAGCACGACGATGGAGACGGGTTTCGATCGGTTGAGCATCATACGAAAGGATTGCTGCGAGAGGAAAGACCCATCACCCGGCCTGGCCCTTGGGAGGTGCTTCGACGACGATGGACAAGAAATTGTGGACGTGATGGATGGAGGGGGGGGCGATGCACATGGGGGGGGTGGAGGGCACTGGGTGGGTGGTGGGATTGGGTGATGGGATTGGGCGATGCAATTCCCCAGGGGGATCTCAGTGGGTGGTGGGGTGGCAGAGGTGCTAGAGCTTGCCGATCCGATCGGATTAGCAGCTCAATGCGCTGCACTCTACCGTTCCACGGGTACCAGTCCACACTACAGGGCAGTAGACGGGTAGAGCTGCACAGTGTGTCTCCTCGTACACGTACAGACACTTGACAAAAGGACGGTTCCGTTTTGGTGGCGGTACTCTTGCAAATTGAATCAGCATTTTTGCCACCCCAACGTACGAGTACCCCAGTTACATTCGCTACTTGTACAACTACGACTACCTAGAGCAGAGAACACGTACAACTACTCCGTACTGTACTTGTACATGTACGAGTTAGTACAAGCACATGTTGGAAAGTATTAGAGTAAGTACTCCGTATTAAGCGAAGGCAAGAGACATGTACAAGTACCTCGTCCTCCGTGCTTTACTTTCTCGAGTGAACAGTACGCGTGCATGGCACACGCACTGTATTTTTGGTCTCTGCACCCCGTACCTATACTAATACCACGGATACAGTTATGGACAAAAGCGACGATTCAACTCTGGTGGTGCTACTGCTACAATTAAATCGAATCGACATTTTTGCCACCCCATTGTACCTGACGGAACAGCAAAGGAAGAACAACGCCAAGAGACCGATCGTTGACCCATCTGACGACAGTTGACGACAGTTGACGACGTCTGCGTCACCGATCGAGCGAATTCCTGGCAGCCTTGCGCGGCAAAACCGTGACAGTCTTGTCAAGTATCGGGACGGCCACGGTAGCATGATGGCTAATGATCGAATATATTTAGGTGGAAGATTCATCAAATTCAATCGTTTCTTTTGCCAGCCAGTTGTACCTAACCACCCAGCTGTACCTAACCACCCAGCTGTACCTGACGGAACAGCTGAGGAGGAGCAACGCCAAGAGGTCGAACGTGACCCATCTGGCGACGGTTGACGATATTTGCGTGCCCGATCGAGCGAATCCCTGGCAGCCTGGCACGACAATATCGAGACAGTCTTGCCAGGTATCGGGACGGCCACGGTGGCATGATGGCTAATGGTCGAATAAATTTAGGTGGAAGATTCATCAAATTCAATCATTTCTTTTGCCACCCAGCTGTACCTGACAGAACAGCAAAGGAGGACCAACGCCCAGAGGTCGATCGTGGCCCATCTGGCGACAGTTGACATCTGCGTGACCGATCTAGCGAATCCCTGGCAGTCTGCCGCGACAATATCGTGACAGTCTTGTCAGGCATCGCCACGGCCAGGGTGGCATGATGGCTAATGCTCGAATGTGTTTAGATGCAACGTTCACACTCCGTCGTCCGACCTGTCCACGCAATGCCGTCCGATATGTTTGCATCTTGACAGCCCAGCCTTGAACGCCCTTGTTTGCTTCTCCCCGCCTGCCAAACTCGACCACGTCTACGCCGTCCAACACGCGCACGCCGCAGCTCAACCCATCATGGCTCAACCCATCATGGCCCGCTTCAGCCATGGCTACTGGAATCCTTGAGTCGGATCAAAGCCAAAGCTCTCGGCATGCCTTCCTCGAATGGCAAGCAGCGCGGGACGAGCACTGCGCGCGAGCAAGCATGCAGCTTCGATCTCCGGGCCTGCCAGGAGGCAAATCGTCACACATTGGAGCGGCGGTCGACGGGTATGGAATATATTAAACAGAGAGGCGCTTGATCAAGATTTCTCGTCGGGCCTGTTGCCGGACTACGAAGTGGACTGGAATCATCCCCCCTTCACTACCTTGCCGCGGTCCGCTCACAAGTCACCCCTCCGCAAAGCCTGGACGAATATCTTGTCATCCCTTCCAGGCTCCCCCCATTCTTTGACCTCTCGCTTGTCCTTGCCGTTGTCCTGATGCATCTTGTCCTTGCCGTTGTCCTGATGCTTCTTCGCATACTTTTCAAGGAGAAGGCGGGTGAAGATGATGTGCGTGTACGGCATGCCGTTCGCCTTCACCACCGGCACGGAAATCTCGCATTGCTCTTCCGGGTGGCGATCTCTTCCGTGGCAATGCCTCCTCGCAAAGGAATGAAACTGATCACAATCGCTGCAGTCATCCCATTCGGGTACCTGGAGAGGCTTTCCATCGGCACCGAAAATCGGCTCGTTTGACCTTGCCCCATGCGTCAGCTCGTCGGCGGCAGGATTGCTGTCGTAGCATGCTAGGTTTATTTTGTTTATCTTATTAAACCCGAGGCATGCGTCCTGCTCGCCTCTCGTCTTGTCCGCGCAGTGTGTGGTTGGCTGAACGCGGCAGGTACCTCGTACGCTCGCATAGAACGATAGGGTCTCGATGGTGCAGCGGTAACCATCCGGGCAAGCGTGTTCGACCGAGACCTCGGTCGTCACCGTCTTCTGCTGAGTCGACTGCTCGTGGAGTTCATACGTGCCCTCTCCCGTTAGTGAAATGCTCTGACCAACCTTTGCATTGTGCGACATCTTGAGCCCAATCTTCCAACCTCTCGTTGTCGATTTCATCACCGCCGTCGACTGTTTCGATACAATTTTGGAAGGGACTTTATGCACGTTGCTAGGTTCGTAGTGAGCCGAAAATCCTTGATCTTGATGGCGAATGGCGTGGAAGGTCGTGCCCGAAATATGAACCAGCTGGGTACGATTGAAAAAGGTTGTTTCGGTGCAGGTGAACAACGACCGTCGGTGCCAACAGGTGGACTCGGTTATTATGAGCTCATCCTGAAATGGTAGACTGGTCTCGGAGAGATGCAACGGGTCTGCTCCGAGATTGCTCATCTCCGTGAAGGCAAGAAGCTCCTCATCGACGGCGTCCTGGATGGCTCGATAATATCGACCACCGAGGCAGGAAACTCGCACCGCAGAGGTGACTAGAATAAGCGTCTGGATGATCCTCATCGGTGTATCGGTCGCACTTTGCTGGATTATACGTCGGACTTGCCCTGTATTTCCACGCCGGGGTCCTCAGCAACTCTTATCTGCCATGCTACAGGTTCAAACGTCGCAACGTCCTCTTCTAAATTCGGAGGAGAAACGGATTGCATTGGTTGAACCGGTCCCATGAATCCTCTGCCAGCATAGGCGGCTGGCTGGCTACGCCTCGTTACGAATTTAGTGCAGCCTTGGCCGAAACTCAATCCTCGGGACGCTTGCAATTTCTCGACTTTTGCTAATATCCAGTCCGCTGGACTTTATTCATCACTAGTCCAGTGTACCTGAAACCGGCCAGGCAGAAACCTGGCTTGTGGTGTCGTCGTTTTTTTCAAACTACAATGCAAGGACGGGACTATGTCGATGCGAATTCAACTTATTCCAATTCGTTACACGCTGTTTATGTCCGTCTGCTCCCGGTTCGGGAGCTAGAAATACTATAACGCTCCGTACTATATATCCATGAGACCACCGTCGCCTGTGTGTGGCAACGGCTGCCACTCGCCCAAGCTGTCACTCGCCTTGTCCGCTGCCTCACGCTCAGTCAACACGCACGAGCCCGAGCCAGAACAGACGGCCAACACTCATTCGTATTGTTGCCAAGAGGCCAGCGAGGCGATGATGTGGACCGAAGGCATGAAGGAGGACCTCTGGTGGTTGGTTTTTTCAAAGGAGTCAACTATGGTGTGGCGGTCAACCCCTGCGGTAAAGGTTCAGAATCTGACGTCCGTCTCCGATTCTCTCGATGAATGCAACGCATGGCTTTGTGGATGCAGCATTTTGGTCATATGCATTCAACTTGACGTCACGGTAGCTCAACCCTTGGGCACGGTCATTCAACACTGGGCACCGGCTGGTGCTCCAGTCGATGGCATTTGGCGGCCAAAAAGGGGGTCGATGGAGTGATACAGACATGCGTCTCATCGGACCTCTTGTCATTCATCATCGTCTGCTCCATGACGGTCGACGCCTCGAACACGACCAGATGGACGGACTAACGCTCGGCTACGTGTTCGGCTACGTGTTCGTCGTCGTCTCCATCCCTCCGAATGGCCTCGACAAATACTTGCTTGGACTTTCGGGCCTTTTTGGACCCTCGGGCCTGTTTCGACTCATCAATCTCTCGCCTGTACTTGTCACTGTCGCCGTCCTTGTCCTTGTCCTTGCTCTTGCCCTTGCCCTTGCCCTTGACTCTATTCTTGTCCCGACTCTTGTCCAACCTCTCGATGGGAGTGCGAGTGAAGATGATGTGGGTGTGCGGCATCGCGTTGTCCTTGAGCACCGGCATCGTGATGGTGCACGGCAACTCGACGTAGCGATCCCTGCCGCCGCAATGAGTCCTGGAAAAGTCCAAAGTCTGCTCGCACTCGTTGCAGTCGTCCCACTCAAACACCTGGATGAGATTTCCATTTTCATCCCAAACGGCCTCGCCGGTTTCCCTGGTTCCCCACTGCATCTCCATGGCGGCAAGATCGCCGTCGCAATCCATGCTGAGCTTGCTTACCTTTCGGAAGCCGAGGCATGCGTCCCGCTCGTCGCCCCCCTTGCTCATGCATTTCATGGTTGGGTGGACGCGGCAGGTGCCCGATATCATTGCGTAGAATGTCAGGGTCTCGATGGTGCAGTGGAAACCCTCCGGGCAAGTGTGCTCGACGGAGACCTCCCTCGTCACCGTCCTCTGCTGCGTCGACTGCTTGCTGTATTCGTAGGTGCCCTCGCCGGTCAGGACGGCGCTCGGCCCCATGATCTTGTGGTTCTGCGACAGCTTCAGGCCAACCTTCCAACCCTTGGTCACCGACCTCATGACCGCCGTCGACTGCTTGGACACGATCCTGGCCGGCATCCTCGGACCGCTGGAATTGTTGGGCTGTTCGTACACCGAAAAGGCTTGATCCTCGTGCCGTATCGCGCCGTAGGTTGCGCTCGTGAGGTTCGTGAGCTGCGTACGGTTGAGAAAGGACGTGTACGTGCACGAGAAGATGGACCAATGCCTCCAGCACGTGGGCTCGCTTGTTATCTCAACATCCTGGCTCGGGATGTTTTCCTCGGAGAGGAAGATGGCGTCTAAGCCGAGTCCGTTCTTGTCTTGGAATATCCGAAGCTCGTTCTGCACGGCATCCTGGATGCCCCGAAAATAACGGCCGCCTTTGGCGTGCACCCCCCCCCCCGCGGCGGAGGCGACGAGAAGAAGCGCGCCGGCCCTCATCGGTGTGCAACCTCGTGCCGTCGACGCGGATGCTGGTGAGGCTATCGTTCGGGCGGGAATCTTTGGTCGGATGCCGCCCTGGTTCTCACGAGAGCCCGAAGCGTCCCTTTTGTCGAGTCGGTGTCGAGTCGGATGCCGGAGACTCGCGAGGACGACCCGGGCCCGGACGCCCTCGTGACTTTATATCTCCAGGGCGTCGCCCTGGGCCATCGCGCCTTGGCCGTCGGGGGGGACAATCGACGCATGACTAACGACGTCGCCCGTGGCCATTCGCCGGCGGCCGTTAGTGTCGAGCCGGCGTCCTCGGCGACGGGCGTGGAGATGAGCCGGAAGGGCTTCCTCAACGCTAACGACGGCCTCGGTCCCTTTGATTCATTTCTGCCGGCCAAGCCTCGATGCTGAAGCACGGCACCGGCAGCCATACCGGACACAGCACGTCATGCATCTTATGCAACCGTCGCCCGGACTTTGTTCCGTCCATCTGGCCAGCTGAAGCGAGTTTTCGTCATGCGGCGTGCCATCATCATCTTCATGCGACGCTCTTCATCGCACCCTCATTTCGCATGCAGTGCCACATTCTCTGCGTGCCTTTCCATGGCCCCTTTTCGGAACTGCCTTTCCCGGCCGAGGCACGAGCTGCGTCGTTTCGCCGCCGTCTTCCGTCCAAGGAGAGGCGATCACTGTCGAGCACGGGCAACTTTCGCATCAAGGCAAGAGGCAAAGTTGTCGTACCTTGACCCTGCCGAACGGTCAGTCATTCTTCGTCGCCGCCGCTCCGCAAACTCGCCGCATCGTCCCGTGGCCCCCGACCGCAGACGACTGATAGTCATGATACACGCGTGACACCCAACACACCCAACGCACACGACACACACGACACACATTCGGGTACGGACCGACGCACCCACGTATCGTCGCCTCGTGTTCTCTTCCCACGGTGCTTCCGCAAATCCCAATACATGGCCGTGGATGGCGTGCGCCGTGCGACAGTTGCCTTCCGCACGCCGGATGCCCATCGCCAGGTGCCACGACCATGACGGAGTGTGAGCACACCGTCGCGAGCGGTGCGATGCTTGCACTTGAAAATGGCTCCGCATCGGCTGCCCTGACGTATCCCATGTTGCGGATTGATGAAAAAAAAAAATACACGGGCTGAGGGGACGATGGGCGAGCGGATGGTGACGAGGATGGTGACGAGGATGGTGGCGAGAATGGTGACGAGGATGGTGGCGAGAATGGTGACGAGGGGAGGTTGCTCGAGTCATGAGGTCGACCCGCCTTCATTCCCGCTCACGGCGCACTGACTGCGAACCGTCATGTGCCGTCGCAGTAACGCCGTGGGGGACGGACAAGGGACGCTACAGGGGGCAACGATCGCCAGCTACGGGGGACCACGAACGCTACAGGGGGCCCCGAACGCTGGCCGCGGGGGGGGCCACAAACGCTACGGGGGGCATTGAGCGCTACAGGGGTCGAGCGCTACGGGAGGCATCGAACGCTAGCCACGGGGAGGCCACGAACGCTACGGGGGGCCTCGAGCGCTACGGAGGGCTCGACAGTGGGAGGGCCCTGGCGACAAACGGTCACGACCACGGCGCCGACGTCGCGCCTTGGCTACACGGGGCATCCACGACACCGGCGGTGCAGCGTGTGCTGGAAAAGTCGATCAACGGTCACCATCTGCGTAGAAAAGCAACTACGGACCGAAACGCGTCGGGGGGTTATTTCCGGGCATGCCCACTAGCCCCTCTACTGGATGTACGTAGGTGCAGGTGTCCCTGAACATGTGCCGCCAGTGTAGCGCATGCAAGTTGGTAAGAGCACTGTAATTAATGATCAAGTACTGTGCTTGGCTGAACCAGTCGCCTACTAGGTGTAAGTACCTAGCAAGTGCCCACCACAGTACAACTTTAGTACCTGGTGCTCTGTACTGCGCGACAAGCTTAAAGTACAAGGAGGTACTGTACTGGAAGCAAATAAATGGGTCCTTGTACATGGAGGTGTACTTGCGTGTGGCTGTGCAAGAAAGTACTTGCAGGTGCTGCACAAGCAGGCCAACTTAAGTAGATCCTTGAGCAACGATGCGGCGCGCATACCGGTAATTGCAGCACAACGTACAGGCACCATGGTAGCGTCTAGGTGTAATTGTACGTACACATAGTGGTGCGGAGTACCGAGCTTTAAGTACAGCACTGAACACGTCCTTTGTGTGCAGGCATTAATTGGTGGTGCCGTGAATGCGAACAAATACTGTGCTTGTGCTTGTGCTTGTATAAATAGGCACCTAGTATGTACTGTAGTAAGTATTACAGTAGTGCCGGATGTACTTGTACTTGCTTGCAGTGCACTCTGTGCCGAGTGCCGTGGCTCAGTACCGGTCAAGTACGGTCATGCCTCAGTACAAGTACCGGCCAGTCAAGTACCGTCATGCCTCCGTACAAGTACCGGCCGGTCAAGTACCGTCATGCATCTGCACAGGTACCAGCCGGTCAAGTACCGTCATGGCTCTGCACAGGTACCAGCTGGTCAAGTACCGCCAGGCCTCTGCACAAGTACCGGCCAGCGCTCCACTGCCACCCATGCCGTTACCTCTACTCCGTACTGTGCCGTTGGTGTACTGTACTTGTGCGCAACCCAATCACCACCTGTACACTGACTGATGATGCTTTCAGTGCTTGCCTGCTGTACAAGTAGTACTCTTTGCGCCTTGGTGGGCAAGTACACTGAACTCCGTACACGCATGTACAGTACATATACCTGCAACTACAGTACTTGGTATTACTGCACTTGCTTTACGTACCGGCCGGGCCAAGCACGGTGCTTGCGAATGATACAGAGTACTCTGTACTTGTTGCTGCTATTTGTATTACTGCACAGTGCTTGTGAATAATGCAGAGTCCCCCGTACTTGTTGCTGCCGTCGGTATTACTGCACTGACTCTACGCACCGTCTGGGCCAAGCACAGTGATTGTGAATGATACAGAGTACTCCGTGCTTGTTGCTGCTATTGCCACTTGTATTCTGCATGTACAGAGTGCTTTGTCAGTACTTGCATCCCGTAAACAAGTACTTGCCTACCTAGTACTGACACTATTGCGGTACAGTACAAGTATTCCGCACACGTACTTACTGTGAGTACTTACTGTACACTCTACAAGTACAGAGTGCTTTGTCGGTACTTGCATCCCCCTAAGCAAGGACTTGCCTACCTAGTGCTGACAATCTGTTACAGCACTCCGTACAGTGCAAGTATTCCGCACAAGTACTGTAAGTACATGTAATTACTCCGCCCAAGCACTCCGCACACGCAATCCTCCCTACACTGCCATGCCTTTCTCCCGATCATCGCTGCCCTGCCTTGGCTTCCTCCCGACCATCGCCGCCCTGGCTCTGCCTGCGCCCCCGACGACGGCATGTCGGCTCGTCCTCGTGCCCGTGCGTGCGCGACGGAACCTCTCTCCCGCGATGCCCGTCCTTGTCCTTCGATTCCCTTCGCCGTAGGCCCTCCTGCGTCGAGCAGAGGGCCGCCGATCCGTCGCTTCAGCGCTCGACGCCGCCGGAACGGACAAACAAACGGGCGTCCCCGCTATTAAAACCCGAGTTGGAGCCTCGTCAGGCGTCGAGCCTCGTGCCCGTGGCCGCCGCCGCAGCCTCTTGACCCTCGTCGTCAAGCTTTTGCTCCTTCGCCCGTTCAGCCCTCGACCCTCGACAGCGGTGCCGCGACGCAACCATGCCGCCGACGCCTGGCCCCGACGCGGCGTCGACGCCTTCGCCGCCTCCTCACCCGCGGCGGCACCCGTGGAAGCTGCCGCCGTGGCTCGACCACTTCAACGCCCGCGACCTCAAGATGCTGCTGCGTTGCTGGACCGCCGCCTGGGTCGCCATGATGCTCGTCTTCGTCGGCCCGGCCTTCGATGCCCTCGGCGTCGCCACCTTCTTCGCCTCGCTGCTCCTCTTCATCGTCCCGCCCGCGACGATCCTCTTCGTCTACCTCCTCGCCGCCTTCTCCCTCATGCTCGGCATGTGTCTCGCCTGGGCCTGGGGCCTGCTGGCCATGAAGGCCGCCCTCGCCGCCCGGCCCGATGCCGAGACGGCCGCCGCCTTCCACGCCCTCCAGCAGCAGGCCGTCCTGCGGGCCAACCAGACGGGTCAGGCCGTCGCCTGGGAGGCCGTCCTCCTCACCGACGACGGCTTCATGCTCGACGCCCGCGTCACCGCCGTCTACTTCGTCATGTGCTGCCTCTTCATCTACGCCCTCGCCCGGCTGCGCTGCGCCAACGCCAAGCTCGTCCTGCTGCAGCTCTTCGGCACCATCGCCATCGACCTCTTCCTCCTCTACGGCCCCGTCCTGCCCACCTTCACCCCGAGGCTGCCCGTCGTGCTCGTCAAGCCGGCGGCCGTCGGCGTCGGCCTCGGCATCGCCTGCTGCGTCCTCTTCTTCCCGCAGTCGTCCTCGTACGTCGTCCTCGGCCAGATGGAGCAGCTCCTCCGCCTCGGCGACGCCGCTCTCGACCTCACCCGTGCCGGCCTCGACAAGGAGCCGCTCCGCCTCGCCGATCTGAAGGCCGCCAAGAGTCGCATGATCGGCGTCTCCAAGGCCATTGAGCCCATACTCGCCTTCCTGCCCCTCGACTTCTCGCGCGGTCGGTGGAACGCCGACGACGTCAAGTCTCTGCAGCCGCCCATCCGAGAGGCCATGCTCGCGAGCTTGTCGCTGCTCGACCTGCAAGCCGCGAGCGTCAAGGCGGCCGAAAAGGGGGAGAAGCTGGCGCTGTGGGAGGCGCCTCGAGATGCAGGTGCCGAAGTCGACATCCGCGCCGCCGGCCAACGTCAGTTGGTCGAAACGTCGGACCTCTGGAACGCCCTCAAGAGTCCCGAGCACGGCGCGATGCGCGATCGTGCCCTCGAGGCCCTCAGGGACACTACCGGCGACATCCTCCAAGCCTGCTCGCGGTCCAACGAGCTCGCCGCGAGGTGCATCAACACCGTCAATACGCGCCGCTGGATCCGTCGCCCGTCGCAGCGCGAGTTTGACGAGCTCGCCGACGAGCTCGAGGACCTGCTGGCCACCCTACGCGCCGCGCGGGTGACGTGCGTCGCCGACGCCACCGAGGCCGTCCTCGACAGTCACGCCGACCTCTTCGACGACGACGGCCAGCTGAAGCACCCCGAAAAGCTGGACGGGCCACTCTCGCTGCACGGCATCGTCATCTCCATGGTCGTCGAGGAGCGCATCCTGGGTGCCGCCCTCGCCGCCGAGAGGCTCCTGGAGCAGATACTGCGCCTCGTCCGGGCGCGCACGACGCATCGCCTCTGGCTCCCTTCCCGGCTGCAGTACGCCGTCTCTTGGCTGTTCGACGGGCATCTCACCGTGCCCATCTCGTCGACGGATGACGTCAAGGACCCCGACGCCCTCGCGGACGACGAGTCGCTCGAGGAGCAGGCCGAGGAGCTCCATCGCCGTCTGCGCCTCAGCCGGGGCCGCGTGCGTCCTCCCCGGCACGCGAGTTGGCTCAGCCGCGCCTTGGTCGGCACCTTTCGCTGGCTCTTCAACCCGGCCGGCCTGTACGCCCTCCGCATGGTGGTGGTGACGGTCGTCACCGCCATCCCCGCCGTCATCCCCCACTCGGCCGGCTTCTTCTACCGCGAAAAGGGCATCTGGGGCGTCATCACGGCCCAGACCTGCCTGCTCGTCTACATGGCCGACTTCACCTTTTCCCTTGTCTCGCGCGGCCTCGGCACCGTCCTCGGCGGCGTCATGGGCATGGTCGCCTGGTACGTCGGATCCGGCTCCGGCATCGGGAACCCGTACGGCATGGGCGCCAGCACCGCCGTCGTGACTGTCATCCTCATGTGGTGGCGCATCTTCCTGCCGCCGGCCTACATGCAGGCGAGCGCCATGACGGGCGCGACCTTTGCCCTCGTCGTCGGCTTCAGCTGGGACCAGAACCACATCCGGCAGGACGGGCTGCCCGGCCTCGGCTACGAGGCCTTCTGGAAGCGCGTCGTGACCGTCCTGCTGGGCTTCGTCGCCGCCGCCGTCGTCCAGCTGTTCCCGAAGCCCCCCTCGGCGACGAAGCACGTCCGCCGGACGCTGGCGAGAACGGTGCGGACGCTGTCGGACCACTACGCCCTGCTGCTGTCGCACTGGGGCCACGCCGACCGGGCGAGCCCCCTGGGCGCCGCGGCCGAGCAGCTCTCGCTTCAGGTGGCGGAGACGCTGCTCTCGCTCGATGAGACCATCGCGCTGCTCCGCTTCGAGCTCAGCTTCGGACCCTTTGACCAAAAGGTGCTGCGGGAGACGCAGGAGCAGTGCCAGCACATGAACCAATCCCTCGGCCGCCTGCTCGACCTCGCGACGTCGCTGCCCAGGGACCTGCAGGACCGGCTCGTCGAGAGGGTGGGCATCCTCGACGACGGCGTCATCGGCGACGTCATGGCCGTGCTCGGCCTCATCGAGCAGGCGCTGAGGACGGCATCGCCTCTGCCGGAGCGGCTGCCGACGCCGCTCGTGCGTCGGTTCTACGACTCGTGGCACCAGCAGCATCGCGGCGCCATGCTGAGCCGGTCGCTGGTGCGGGACGAGAACTATCGCCGGTACTGCGTCGCCGCCTCGGCCTATCTCAAGTTTCTGTCGACGATTGACGACCTCGTGCTGCAGCTCAAGGCGGTGCTGGGTGAGTGCCACGTCATCCATCAATGGGACAGGGAAGAAGCATGAAGAAGCATAGCACGGTCCCGTTCGCTCTGGTCGGGTGCTGCAAGCTGCGCGTGATGGGGTGGGCAGTGTTGCCAACGTCGCAGCATGCCATGCACAATACAAAGACTACTAGAACGGTGTCTGTACGGGTACTTGTATATTCAGTCTTTTATATTACCACAGCCAGCGGCCTTGGCTCATGTATGGATGCCGAGGGATGTGGACTTGAATACGGGGCCGAGGGATGTGGACTTGGACCTAATGAAAAGAACAGACTGACTCATTGAGCCATGACTGGCCGTCGCCATCACTTTCTCACCAAAATATAAATGAATGTCATGCGTGACATTCGATGATGATGACAGGATGGGCCTGTTTGCTTCGTGCGCCACTCGTCTAGTTGTGCAGGGCATGGCGTTGATGGCATCGGTCCTGAAGGATGCCCTCGGCAGAATCATCTCGCTTTGACGGTTGCATTCATGCACACAGCGGTTCATTCG
Organism: Drechmeria coniospora; assembly: GCF_001625195.1. Classification (NCBI taxonomy): domain Eukaryota; kingdom Fungi; phylum Ascomycota; class Sordariomycetes; order Hypocreales; family Ophiocordycipitaceae; genus Drechmeria; species Drechmeria coniospora. The sequence continues at coordinate 7,608,610 of NC_054389.1, read as the reverse complement.
GTGCACGGAGCAAGTGAATTGGTCCGTCAGTCATTCTTTTCATTCTTTTCAAACCATCTCGGGGCTTAGGCAAAGACGACCGTCTTGACGCCGTTCAGGAAGACCCTTTTTTCGGCGTACCAGCGCACGGCGGTGGCGAGCACCTGGCTCTCAATAATGGAGCCCTCCTCGGTCAGCTCCTTGGGGTCCATGCTGTGATCGACACGGGCCACACGCTGCTCGATGATGGGCCCCTCGTCCAGGTCGGCCGTGACAAAGTGAGCGGTGGCGCCGGTAATCTTGACGCCGCGGTCGTAGGCCTGGTGGTAGGGCTTCGCTCCCTTGAAGGAGGGCAGGAAGCTGTGGTGGATGTTGATGATGCGACCGGACATGGCGGAGCAGAGGGTCGGGGATAGGACCTGCATGTAGCGGGCGAGGACGATGAGCTCGACGCCGTGCTGCTGGGCGAGCTCGAGGATGCGCGACTCCTGCTCCGTCTTGGTCTCCTTCGTGACGGGGAGGTGGTGAAACTCGATACCGTAGCTGCGGGCGAGGGGTTCGTAGTCGGCATGGTTGGAGACGATGACGGGGACCTGTGGCGCGAGCGTGAGCGACTCGGACGTCGACTTTGGCGCGTCGTCATGGGACACGGTAAATGCCGCTCATGCGATATGCAGGGATGCCACGTCGACAAACGTACCTCGATGCGCAGCTGGCCAGCCTTCATTCGGAACAGCAGGTCGTTCAGGCAGTGTCCGATCTTGGAGACCATGATGAGGACCCTCATCTTCCGCGCCGTCGGCCGCACGTCGTAGGTCATGCCATACTCGGCGGCGAGCTCGCCAAAGGGCGTCGTCAGATGCTCCGTCGTGCTCTTGTCGGGCGCCGGGCCAAAGTGGACGCGCATGAAGAAGCGATTCGAGACGGGGTCGCTGAACTGCTGCAGGTCGAGGATGTTGTGACCGTGCCGGGCGAAGACGGCGGTGACGGCGTGGACGATGCCAGGCTTGTCCGGGCACGTAAGCGTGAGGATGTGGTCGTCGGTCATGGCCATTCTGATGGATTCTTCAGCGCTCGATCCTTTGCACGACCTCTTGTTGCGTTGCCGTCGTCGGGTGATGATGGAGGAGCGAAGTCCAAATCTTTCAGTGGAGACGGGCCCCGAATCCGGCGAGGCCCACACCAACGTTTCGCACTGGGAGGTTCGCCCGGACTTGGCTCGGCATTCCGCCGCAGCGCCGAGTCATTAAGTCGGTCCGCTGCGTGCTGCCGGTAATTAATCAGCAAGGTAGGCGACGTGAGGTATGGCGCCTGGCATGCGCCTGGCATGCGCCTGGCATGCCGGAAGAGGCACGGATGAGTATGGATCCAGGCGCAAACATTCTTGTATTTGCAGCGAACATGTACCTGTTCGGCGCCGATTCGGATCTCAATCCCGTCCTTGTGGGGCGCCGCGGCGACGGCGGCACCGGCGGCGGCGGCGGCAGCTTTCCTTCTTGGGAAGGTTCTTCGGCATCCTCCCGTCACGGCTGAGCTGGAACCCCCCATGCCCCGTTCGGCATCTTGTGTCGTCGGCAGAATCGTTCCGTTTGTTGCTCAGAAGGACATGACAACAAGGAGGTGCTGACGGCCGCCCCGGCCAGCACTCTCCACTGTCCTCTCTTCTCTTCCGCCACGCGTAGGGACCATCTTGCAGTTCGAGCTCGGGGGTTTGTCGAGAGAGATGACGCATTCGAAGAGGCCAATCGACCGCCAAGACCGCCCCTTCGCATGGCCCAGCCCTTTCCATGCACGTACCCGACGCCGAGACGCCGCGACGTCTACTCTTCCAGGGCCGGCTGCTGCTTACCCCCGTCTCCGGCCCACCATTGACCAATTCGTTGCGGGCGCGCTCTATGCTGACCGTGTTGAAAGTCTTGGCTTTCGACTGCACCCTCAGCCCGGGATTACACTCAACGCGCTGGCGTTGCACAGCTTGAGAAGGATATCGAATCCATGTCTGCTGACCGACAATCTGTTCCGTGTATTCGACGACTATGCGAGATGGCAGGCTGGATACGCGAGACGGGGGGGGGAGGCGGGCAGGGGTGCGTCTGAGACTTGGTACCCGGTGGAGCAGGGACGAAGAATTTCGATGACGATGACAGGTGGATTGATGACAGGCAGTCGTATCTGTACTCCGTAACGAGGCCATCGTTGGGCTGCCAAGCTCAAGTTGCTGTCGTGCCATCTCAGGTCCGGCATCGAGAGTGGCGCGAGAAGGTGCATTGAGCAGTTGACTGCCCAGCAAGGGCTCCAACACATCCATCCACTCGCAGCATGTGCGTGGTCGGCGGTCAACACGTGGCGTCTATCCGGGTTCGAGGTGCGGACGATGCCAAGAACGATCTATTTCGTCACGCATTTGTATTCGTACGCTGCTTCGTCGCCTGCTCAGCCCGGCATGCGACTGCGGCCGATCCAACCTCTGTCGAGAAACAAAGGCAGGTTTCTCGATTCGGACCTTCGACACCGATCCCAATCATCATCGTGTAATCAATGCGCATGTGCGTTTTCGGACCTCCACTTGGCAGTGGCTTGCCCCGGGTTGGTATGTCGTCTACTTGCTGCCTCGTGGCTTGACAAGCATGGTTGTCCAAGGAATCCTGTAGATGCGTATCTGGTTGTTGATGCGAAGCAGCCGGCGGGGAGGAGGCACCCTCGACAGGGGTAGCACCAGAGGCGGAGCAGCCTCCGTGTATCTGTATCCAACGGCCACGCTTGTCTCGTCGTTCACGAGCAACGTTCCATCCTCGGTTGGACAGGTCCGACGCAAAAGGCCAACGTGGACAGTAGGGAACTTGAACCGTGCCGCAGACAAGGAACGATCCCTCCCCTCTGCGCTGCGCACGCCTGCCAACCGTCTGCCTCGTGCCTTTGCCTCGTGCGACCGTCGCACCCTTCCAGCCAGCGTTTCATTCCTCGAAGCAAGGCAAACTTAATTTTTAAGCATAACGAGCGAGGCCCATCTCTGCCAAATCCTTGAGACATGACCCTCGTCACACTGCTTGCATTCGGCACGTCATTCCCAGGCCACGTCGCCGTCGGTGAAATGATTCGACCACACGTAGGGTCGCTACCGCCAGCGCAGCCGGCTCGCGGAAGCATCGGTTGACAAGCTCCATGGCGCCCGTGTTCGTGCAAGTAAAGTACGCTCTGGTTCCGGCGCCTCCACGCCGGCCGTCACGAGCGACATCTCCGCTCCAACCATGGTAGGACAGACCCCTGTCGTCTGACTGTCTCTTGGCGGAGCCTCAGCCTCCCGGTGGCTTCGGCGCCCAAGCAGGGAATGGCAGAGGTCCGAAATAATGACCAACTGCCGTCTCCGTAATCTCGGAACTCCCTGGTCATGGATCTGCGTCGATACGTCCAATGGCAAGCCGGCAATTTTTCCCTAGGCCGCGGTCGCTTCGCAATCAGTAATATCATCTCACAGCGACTTGTCCGTACAAACTTGCGGGCGCATGCTGACCATTTGCCGAGCGCCACCGTCGAGGAGTGTCCGTTCAATACTGACGGGAAGGAGTGCGCGATGCGACGGGCATGGGCGTGAGCGTGGATGTGGATGGAGATAACGGCCGTGGACCAAGCGGCGACGGGACGCCGAGCCGGGGCTGACGATGCGGAGTGCCGCTGATGGTATCTCCATCGGAGATATTGTTCATTCCCACCGCCGTGCGGCAAGTTTGTATTCTTCCACACTCGCTCGACCCGTCGGCCCTTGGGGTTTCACCGCACCTTGACGCCCGCTCTTCCTCGACGGCCTTGTCTCAGCCTCGCGAGTTCGCGCCGACGCTTTGGCGAACCCTTGGCGACACAATGTGTTTTCCGATTGCGCGTCCTTTGCCCTGATGGGTCTTGCCGTCTCCGGCACTGACCATGGATCAAAATGGCAGCCGGCCTACCTCCAAACGATGACCCTGCTCAGGGTGGGTGCGACGAGGATCGTGCCCCGAACTTGACTTTCATAAGAGCCATCAAGCCCGGCGTGGAGCCCCGTAGTTGGGACCGTGACTTCTCCGCAGCTCGTGCTCACTCCCCTTGCTCGGCCGGAGGGATACTTCGAACCGACCAGCCTCTCGTTCAACCCATTACCAGGTTCAGTCTTGGCTCGCCCCCCGGCGTCGTCGTGGCGTGTCAACCTCGCCATGACGGGCGACTTCGATCCCGATCCCGAGCTGTGCCGCCAGTACGCCCATTTCGCCTCTCATCTGGTGCGCTGGCAGTTCAAGATTCTATACTGGACCATGTTCTTCGTCAACCTCGCGCTGCTTTTTCTTGCCTCTTGGATATACATCAAGTTTGTCCCGCCCTGCACGCCTCGCGAGAGCAGGACTGACGGGAAGCGCAGAGGCCAACTCGCGCTGGAGAGAACGTCGCCGAATACGAGGAAGCGTGCCAACATACTGACGAGATACATCTTCGCCTGCCTCGGCTGCGTCTTCGTCTCGACGGTCGTCGTCGTCATGGAGGCCTACGCCCTGTTGGCACTGCAGTTTTGCGACGGCGAGAATCTCATGTCGCTCTACTGGTCTACCTGGACCATGATTCAGGTGGGATCGTTGATAGCCATCGTCGGCATCATCCTGGCCCTGCTCCATTCCTTGCGGAACAGGAAGCATCCGTACGTGTTTGGTGCCCTCACGGCATGCGTCCGGCGAGCTAGAGGCACGGCCAAGCTGACAATGCCGCAGTCCTTGGGCCCTCGCGCTGGGGACTCCTGTTCTCGTCATTGCCGGGTTCCTGCACCTCTTTCACGACTGCACCAAGAAGCGAGTCAAGAACATTCGGCATCGACGACGACAGCAGCAGACGGGAAGCGCCGATCTCGGGCCACCCATGAGCCAAGCGTGAGTGACTATGGTGTCGAGCGTGACTATGGTGTCGGGGGTGACCCGGCGTGTCCCCGGCCATCCATCATTGGGCTGACGAGGACATTTCCAGAAACACCATCATGGATGGTGATGGCGAGGAAGACGAAGGCATCCACGCCCACTTCATCGGCTTCACCGTCAACGGCGGGCCGATTGTCCGTTTCGTGAACCCCATTTCCGACTCGATCGACACGGGACAAGGCGAGATCCTCGGGTACTGCAGGGAGAATCGTCCCATCATAGCGTACGAAATGGGCGTCATCGACTTCACGCCCGAAACTCGAGCCGCGAGCGTTGACACGAGTCCCGGGCCAGGCAAGGGGAGAGGGGTGGCGGGGACAGCATGAACCGAGGACGATGCGTCGTTGGATGACAGGCTTGGGAACAGCGTTGCCTATTCCGATTGCAATTTTAATATAAATTTTTCGTCTTCACAAAATCTCCAGTTTAAATCAAGCCTCATGGTCGATTGATTGTGAAGTGGTCGCCCTTTGCTTGAGCTTGCAACCGGGGCACAATCGGAACGCCAAAGAGACTGACGATCATGGACGATGCAATCCTCGGCATGGACCGACAGACTCGGCATGGACTGACAGAGTGTTGGATTCGAGCGGCTGGAAGCAGCTGGAAGCAGCCGGCAAGATCTCCCTCCGTCCTGACATTGTGAATGGGAGTCGTCGAAGATGGGGTTGCACGTATTGCAGCCCAGGCAGAGTCGGTGGATATCGATTCCCAGCAGAGACAGCCTGTGATTTGCTTTGTGGTGGGGGGTGCGTCCTTATTCGCCGCTATCGGCCTTTGTCCATCAGTCAGCACACAGCATTCACCACCTGCCATTGTTCGCTCCCTTCTTCAATTCTTCTTTTTGCTTCCTCGACATTCCACAGACGTCCTTGACCGCCACTTCTTCGTCGCTGAAGGATACGTACCCAAGTACTGCCTGCTGGGACTTGCCCTTCGCCAACAACACGCATCGCCACGGCTTCTCTTTTCTCCGACGTCGGGAGGGGCTCCGAAATGGGCCTCGACAAGGTCAAACACGTCGTGCTGGCAAGTGACAAGACGCTCACCCGGTGCCGAAAGGCCTCGTCCATCCGCTCTAACACGTCAATAGGTTCTCTCGGGCAAGGGCGGCGTCGGCAAGTCGTCCGTTACCACCCAGCTCGCCCTCTCCCTCTCCCTCGCCGGGCACTCGGTCGGCATCCTCGACGTCGACCTGACGGGTCCCTCGATCCCACGCATGCTCTCGGTCGAAGGCTCCAAGGTCACGCAGGTACCCGGCGGCTGGGCACCGGTCCCCGTGCACGATGCGGACGCCACCGCGGGCGTCGGAAGTCTGCATGCCATGAGCCTCGGTTTCCTGCTGCAGAGCAGAGGCGACGCAGTCGTGTGGCGCGGCCCGAAGAAGACGGCGATGATACGCCAGTTCCTGCGTGACGTCCTGTGGGCCGAAACGGACTATCTGCTCATCGACACGCCGCCCGGGACGAGCGACGAGCACATCTCACTGGCCGAGACGCTGCAGGCCGAGACGCGGCCAGGCCAGGTCGCCGGCGCAGTGGTGGTGACGACGCCGCAAGCCGTCGCCACCTCGGACGTGCGCAAGGAACTCAACTTTTGCTTCAAGACGGGCATCCACGTCCTCGGCGTCGTTGAGAACATGAGCGGCTTCGTCTGTCCGCACTGCGCCGAGTGCACCGATATCTTCGGTTCCGGCGGCGGCCGCGTCATGGCCGACGAGTTCAAGGTGCCCTTCCTCGGCAGCGTACCCATGGATGCCCAATTCATCACTCTGCTCGAAGAGGGCCGCAGGCCACGGTATCCCGTAGGCACCCGGGTGGGCGGCCGGGATGTTTCCTCGCCTGTTGCGGCCGAGGGAGACGAGGGCACGCTCGTGGCCAAGTACCCGTCCTGCTCGCTGTCGCACGTCTTCAGAGACATGGCGGACAAGCTGCGAGACAAGGTGCTGGAGCCCCGGCGGGAAGCTTGACAAAGGCAGAGTCATGACAATGGCAGAGTCAAAACATGGCTTCAATCCATGGCCCCGCCGCCCGCTCGTCGCGTTGGACGCATCGTCAAGGACGGATGAAAATCGTTGCACGGCAGCCACTCGGGACTTCATCGACTACGGACCTTTCATCCTCTACTGCCGGAAGACGCGGCCGAGGTCGAGCACGGAAACGAAGATGCACCCAGAGTCGCGAGCCAGGAGACGAGAAGGCTCGAGTGGCCACAACCCTTGCACGGGACGAAGACGATTTCGGAGCACAGCAAACGCATGTAACGAAGCGCGTCAATCACATCACGATCCGTCTCGGAAGGGCCTCTGGGTGTTTTTGGTTTGCATTTTCACGCAGCACGAGCACGAGCACGCGGCACTGCCGAGGTCCCCTCTCTGCCCTCCCTACAAGTGAGACTGGCCCTGGTCGGACTGTCTGTCCGTCTCATCAGGCCGTGCCGTGCCGTCACCTCAGTTCGGCCATTTTCAGACGCAAGCTCGATGGTCCAGATTCAGCCAACCAAAACCCCCTTCGGGGAGGGGGCAATGTAACCCCCCCGCCGCGAAGGCCTCCGAGTGATTGCCCGCTAGCTTGCCCAGCTGCCGACAGAATTTGCCCAATTTACCGCCAGAGACACCGTGGATGCCAGCGAGAAGTGAAGTTTCGCCGGCACCGTGGCTGGTCGGCCGAGAGGAACCCTGCAGAGCCCGCCCACACTTTTTCCCGAGGCCTCGAAAGGGTTCCCTGGGCTTCGTCCGACTCTTTCAACATTCCGCGGCCCTCGGGAACGTTGGATGAATTTGTTTTCGGTGTCTTGCCCGAGAAATACGAGAAATACTACAGTGCCGGCGTGCCAAGTTTGCGGACCATCGTCGCTCTCGCTGGTTGCCTCCGCACTGTACGCTCACTGTACGTTGTGTGCGCTGTGGTGCGAGTGCCACTGTGCGAGGTCCGTGCCTTGCCGACGTCACCACCACTCACCACCAAGCACCAAGCGGCCACTCAGGTTAGCGAAGCTCGCGCGGGGCAATAAATTTTAAAAATCTGATCAACCTCCACACTCCGGATTCCTTCCCTACCGCACCGCACCGCACCGCACGCGAGCGACGACACCACCATCGCAGCCGACCGCTGAGAATATCGCACCGTCATCCCATGTGCACGTAGACGCATCTTCGGCACGTTGTTGTCCCCCGCACGCCTCTGACGGCCACCCGCCGCGACTCGCGCCGGCGCCTGCTCCTCACATCACGTCTCGTCCTGGCCTTTCATGCAATCGACTGACCCGCTTCGCTTTCTCTTCTCCCGTCCCTCCAAGTAAGCCCTTCCTGTTCCTCTTCCGCCCGTGATCCCCCGCCCTCTGCTCGTGCCTTCTCCCGTCAGCAGGTAGCGCTGACGAGTCAGGCCTCGATAGCACCCCGTCCCTCCCGACCACCAACCGACCCCCCGGCCTTTGACAGCGGACGACGTCTCGCTCTGCTGGATCCGATACTTGTCTGACGGGTATCGGACCGCCGCAGCTCGATCAACATTCTGTCGCCAAAGTCGTTTCTCCATCCTCTCCGCTTCCGACCTCCTTAACGTCCCCTACGTGACGTTGGCCACTCCCCGCACGGCTCATTGCTGCTGGCTTCCGCCAGCGTCTTTGGCTCCGCCATCTCCTGTGGGCCTACTCTCTCGGACGGACGCCGCAAGGTCTGTTTGAGTGCCAGCTAGTGCTCCGCGGATTCTGCCACCGGGGCAAGGAACGGTGTCTGGCTCGAGATTGGCCGGTGCTCATCGGCTTCCGCTGCTTCGTCCATCCCTTGTCCATCCCTTTGGTTTCGTTTCGCTCGAAACGACGACAGGAGAAGCAGCATGGTCAACTTGTCGGTGCCCAGGAACTATACCTTTTCGCCCTCCGACGGTACACCCCATCTCACCATCAATCACGATGTCGCCGCCGACTTGGACTCGACCAACGCCTTTGAAGGTCCGTTTCCCCTCGCCGGACCTCGTCGAGCGTGGCGCTGACCCTCGCAGGCCCCGAGAAGCTTCTCGAAGTCTGGTTCGCCCCGAGCGCCGATGCCCTGCCCGTAACGGCCGGCCCCGACGGCTTGAAGGGCGTCCCTTCGGAGACGTGGGTTGGCATGCTGGACATGGTCAACTGCAAGATCCTCTCGGTTCTCGAGTCCGACTCGGTCGATGCCTACCTCCTTTCCGAATCAAGCATGTTCGTCTTCCCCCACAAGCTCATCCTGAAGACTTGCGGCACCACGACGCTCCTCCTCGGCCTCCAGCGCCTGCTCCACATTGCCGCCGCCGATGCCGGCTTCCCCTTCAGCAACGCACCGTCGGTCGACGACATTCGGGCGGCCGCCACTCCCTACCGCGTCTTCTACAGCCGGAAGAACTTTCTGTTCCCCGACCAGCAGCGCGGGCCCCACCGCAGCTGGAAGCAGGAGGTCAAGTACCTCGACGACATGCTCGAGGGCGGCGGAAGCGCCTACATGGTGGGCAAGATGAACGGAGACCACTGGTATCTCTACATCACCTCACCCAAGCAGACGCTCACGCCTCCCCTGACGCCCGAGTCCGAGGTCAACGGCCAGCCGACTCCGGACGACTCTGTCATGTCCACGGGCGCCAGCACCCCGGGCGCCAACCACAACGACGAGACGCTCGAGATCCTCATGACGGACCTCGATCCCGAGAACGCCAAGCAATTTTACTTGTCGCACGCGAGTGCGGTCGCCAGCGACAGGCTTGCTGCGGAGGCTGGCGAGGCTCGCCGGGAGGCCGTCGACAGCCTCAGCGGCCTCGCCACTCCCCTCGACGAGGTGGACGTGTTTGACAACGGCGGCGGCGATGACCTCGACGCCGCCAAGCTCGGCGCCATCGAGGAGCTCACCACCGAGGGTCATGCCCTCGGCACTGTCGTTTCGAAGAACTGCGGCTTGTCCGACGTCTACCCGGCTTCGGTCTACCCCGATGCTCGCGTCGACGCCTACCTCTTCAGCCCTTGCGGCTTCTCCGCGAACGGCGTCATTCCGGCACCGCCCACGGCTCAGGTCGACAAGACCAACTCGACGCACTACTTTACCGTCCACGTCACGCCCGAGCCGGGCTTCTCGTTCGCGTCGTTTGAGACCAACGTGCCTAGCGGGCAGACGGGTCGCACGACGGCGGAAATCATCGAGCATGTCGTCGGCATCTTCCGCCCGGGCCGCTTCAGCGTGACCCTCTTCGAGGCCAAGGGCCCCGGCGCCAACCCGTACGGCATGGGGGACGGCAACTTTAAGAGCCTCGCCATGCAACGGCTCGTCGATCCCGTCCGGGGCTACAAGCGCATCGACCGCATCGTGCACGATTTTGACGACTACGATCTGGTATTCCGCTTCTATGAGCGCGAGGATTGGTCCGGAGGCAAGGCGGCTCGCGTGGGAGAAGTTATGTGATGGCCATGTTTTGTCGAGCGAAATGCCTGTCTGTGTGCGTGTCTCTCTCTCCATGTCACTCTCACTTCCTGTCTTTCTCCGTTTCATCTCTTGCTCTCGTACGTCGGGCTGGATTGAACGGGCAAAATTCCTAGGGCTAGTGGTTTCAACACTCGTTCAACGAACGCTCATGCTTGTACGTGCCAGGTAACCAGCAGTAGGCCCATCCCAGACACTTGATCAACCAACGCTCATACTTGTTTACGTGCCAGGTAACCAGCAGTAGGCCCATCCCAGACACTTGTTCAACCAACGCTCATACTTTTTTGCGTGCCAGATAACCAGCAGTAGGCCCATCCCAGACCATCCCAGATAGACCCATCCCAGATGCCACTTGCACGTCAACTCATCGCGCACCGTATGGCTCTTTGTCAACTGCGCCAAAGAAGAAAAAGAAAAGAAAAAGGTACAAGCCGAGACGACTACGTTTGAGATGTCAAATCAGCAGAGGGCCTTTTTTTCTTGTCCATTCGTTTCTGCAACTCCGTAATCCAATTGATCAGGTGAGCACAGGCTCGGAGAGGCAAGCAGGACTGTGTGGAGAACCACTGTGTTCACTGTATGATAAAGTTTGCGTCTTGCTTATCGATTAATATCATCACGTGACTTGACCTCTTGAAATTTTCTTGCGACACCAACACCAACCGCCTGGAGAGCATCACCAGCGGCTGCATACTGACAAACCACAATAATCCCCCTCACTCAAGGCTCCATCCCAGCCACGTGGTCTCGCCAGCATCGCTCTTTTCCTTAATCAACGCGACGAGATCGAGGAAACGGAAAAGGACGAAGCAAACCCCTCCCCCGAGCAGAAGAAGACCAATCGCCACGATGCATCTCATGTACACCCTCGACAGCAACGGCAACCGCCTGTACACGCTCAAGAAGGTCGCCCACGGACAGGTGACCAAGTCGGCGCACCCGGCGCGCTTCTCTCCCGACGACAAGTGGTCCCGCCAGAGAGTCACGCTGAAGAGGCGGTTTGGCCTGCTGTTGACGCAGCAGAGTGAGTTGAACTTTGTCATCGGAAGGGGAGCTGCATGCGGAAGTGCTGACGACTCGAGCAGAGGAGGAGTAGACTTTGTACGAATCACGGGCGAGGGCTGCCGCCTCAACTTCAATGGTGGGGGAGCTGCGGTGTCGATCCTAGAAGTGGGAGGTTTGGTGGAGATGGTGTCTCGGTGCAGAACAGTACGTTGCTCGCTCATGGACTGGCGTTTACGGTCACGGCTTGGGAATTCGAATTGATTGCTGCGAAATTACCGTCCAAGTCTTTGTCTATTCGTCCATGCGTCATGCTCCTCGTAGCCGTCGTCATCATCTCCGAGTGCGTGGAAAATGTCGCTTGCCCGCTTCGTGCTAATGCTTGCGCTTGGAGTTCACATTCCGCCCTGCGCCGACGCGGATCTTGCCGCCGCCGGCTGACCGCGCTCCGGTCAAGATATCCGGCAGGTAGTCCTGGTCCATGATGTCCTTTGTCTTCTGCCGGCGCAGGCTGTCCGACGCCCGGCCGTACTCCTTCTGGTCCTCGGCGAGGATCAGGTCTTGACCCCAGCCATTCTTGCCACCACCCACATGCTTCGCGAGCTTGCCGTTGGCGCTGCCGTGGACAGGCTTGGGCACGCTGTAAACGTTGCCGCGGTTGTTCCACTGGAAGTTGCGCTTGAGGTGGATCTTGAAGTTGCCATGCTGGTCGGTCGAGCAGCTGACGCGGTTGAGGGTGGGCTGGCCGCAGGAGGGGCAGAACTGCTTGCTCATGTCCTTTGTGACGTTGAAGCAGCCGTGGCATCGCAAGACCCAGTTCTTGAGCTGCGTGATGCGCGCAAAGGACGGCGTTATGAGGTTGAGGTTCATGCGCAGGGCCACGTTCTGCATGGCGTAGTCGGACGTGAGCACGGCCGCTTGAAGGGTCGACTGCGCACACTGGGCGGGAACGGCAGTGCTCGAGTCCATGGCCTGGTGTTTCTTGAGGTTGGACGGAGTGATCCATCCGTCGTCGTCGTCCGAGTCGTCCGAGACGTCCAGCTGCGGCGATTGGGCCGTCTCCGTCGCGGCGTCTCCGTCGGGGCGGTTATCGGTTCCCACCGGCATCGACATTTCCACTGTCGTGGCGACAGCCTCCAAAGCCGTCGTGGTTGCCGAGGGGTCGGTTGAGTCTTCGACCTCGCTCGACTCGTTCAAGTCCAGGTTCTCCAGGTTGCTCTCGAGCTCCGACTCTTCCGTTCGGGGGTCTGAAACAACTTTTGATTCAGGTCGAGTCCCGGATTCCGTGCTCGATATCTCGGGCGTCGGGGCAACCGCGGCAGTCTCGGCCACCACCCCCTCTGCACCGTTCGAAGCTTGGTTGGGTCGACCATTCAACGTCTTCTGGCCGGGCGTGTTTCGCAGCCTCCAATCTCCCCCGTTGCGCTCGCACTCCAGCTCGTAGCCTAGAGCCAGGATCTCGAGATCGGGGCGGCTCAGCACCGCCAGGTCACCCGTCCTCCGGGAAAACGCCTGGATGTGCTTTACACTCTCGGCTTTGGGCGAGCGAACGGTGACGAAGGGCAGGAGGGTCGTCTGGACTCGAGAGCGCGTGGCGGCATCGCGGATCTCGGGGATGACGGATGGAATGGTATACAGAGACACCGCCTTGGCGAGCAGCACGCTGACGGGGGGGTCGTTTTTGATCAGCGGGCCGGTGTCGAGGACGAGGCTGTGGATGGGCTTCTGCACCGCCGTCGGCACGGAGCCGGGCTCCGAGGCATCGGCCATGAGTATGCAGGAGGTGGGATAGTTTTGATGCGTATCGTCGATTGTGAATCGATGCGAGCACGACCTGGAGGAAGTGGGATGGTGCTGATGAGTGTCGTCGATTGTGAATCGATGCGAGTACGACCTGGAGGAAGTGGGATGGTGCTGATGAGTATCGTCGATTGTGAATCGATGCGAGCACGACCTGGAGATTGTTGGAGAATACTTGGCGAGCGTAAGTTGGCTCGTTGGCGATATGCCTGCTGCACAGAATGGATGCCGGCCAGTGCGCGGGGCAATTTGCGTTGGCAGCAAAAACTTGTTATCGCGATAAGACGACGAGGCGAGGCGAGAGTTCAAAGTCACGTGCGCCAGATTGAATGATGTCAACGGCGAGCTTCATTTTCACTGCACTTGTAAGTCCAATATCACACTTGAATTACACTCGCCAGTATTACTTGATTGTGTCATGCAGTGTACGTCTGCATGCGATGGTGCGTACTCTCTACAAGAAAGCATGCTTGCATTGTCATGTTTTTTTATCGCTGCTCCTGTTTTGCATGGCAATCGTCGATCGTCTCCTGGCAGCTGGTTCTGCCATGGATCGTGATGAATCAGATGAGTGCTCGCGACAAGCCTGTTGCAGGACTTCATAAGTAGTAGGTCATCCGGTCTTATTTGTAAATTGTAGCGTGAATAGCACCTCAGCTAGGTGTGACACGCGGTCGTTTGATGCCCTGTCATCGTGGGCATGTGCCGCTAGATGGCTCCTCTGATGCCGCATCAGTTTTGGAGCTTCGTCGGCGCTCCTACGCAGTAACGGTAGTTAACTCGACATGTCCTTGGCTTTGCTTCGTTCCTCGTCGTCTCCGTCTCGTCGAAACAGTGGTTTGATTGCCGAAATGAACACACGCCGACTCCAAGTCGATTTGCACGATGGTTGTCGCCCCGGGCATCGACAGCCACACGCGAGAGCTGGTTTGCGTGAGACGTACACAACGGCAATAACAATGAATGCCCTGTTCCGTCGCCTCATTTTCGCCTCCAGACTTTGTAATTCCCACGTCACATCTTGTTTGATACTCTTCGCTGCGCTGCCTTGCGGCTGCCAAAAGACCGCCCGAGATGCAGGGTAGGTCCGGCAGGGGCCGGGGCTGAGGCGCGACGTGCGACCGACGAAACATGCGACCAACGAAACGTTGCCGACAGGGGAGGCAGTTGTATTGTGGGGGAAATGATGCATCGTCCATGTCGCCGCATGGCATCGTATAGCCTCGCAGCTCGCCACGAACGGTGCCGGGGGGGGGGTTCTGCAGGATACCGAATCGGCCCGCCCCAGGAGCATCACTGCCTGGTGGCATCCGTACTGTTGTTCGTGCTCGGATAGGGAAAAGAAACTTCCCTAGCCTCCCACCCTCCTTAAAAAATCCGTTCACCAGGCGTAGGGGCAAAAGAAGGCAAAAACGGCGTAGGAGCGGACAAGTTGTTTCGGTCCCCCGTGCCATCGGGAGGCAAATGGTACGACGACCGTGGGTTGCATGTGGCAGGCCAGAGACGCAGCCTTCACTTCCGTCGCCAGCCCAAGGGGGACTGGCTGAATGCCCCGTCAGGCAAACGAAGCGGAAGCACCCAGGATACGGAAGCGGGCGAGGCTTGCTGGGAACTGGACGACACGGCACCTGCCAGTCAGCCACAAAGCAACATTGTCAGGCGGCCGGAAAAAAACCATGGAAAAACCGCTGGCAGCTGCGGGACGCCTCCATTCTTTAGCTGGACCGGACTCGATGCGCCGGTGTGTGCTTGACGGCGAGTGCCATCAGCCTCTCGGCCATCCGATTGTCGTGAACCTGTGCAGGAGGATGACGAGATGGCCACAGACGCGAGAGCTTTCTCGCAACAGGCACATTTGCGACTCGGGCGAGAGGGAGGATGACTGGCTGCTGTGCACGTAAAGGCCACTAGGAGCGGTAAAATGACAGACGACAGTAGCCAATGCAGCGGAAGAACCTCGACGAGGAGGCAGATGAGGAGAGCCGTCATGACGACGACTGTGCAGGTAGCACTCTGTACTGTATTGTACAGTGGACATGTATGTACAGGGGATATGAAGTTGTACAGTACTAGGAGTATGCATGTACGTGCTGGGGGCATGAGGTTGCAAGTGCACATGCATGTACGGGGGGTATGAAGCTGTACAGTACGGAGTACAGACTATTACAGTAATGCTGTAAGGGCAAGAAAATGTACGGCGAACTAGGGGGAGACCTGGGTGTCATTTGGTACAACCACTTGTACTTGTGCCTGCAGTACTATGCAAGTACATGCATACTTGTACTGTAGGTGTAGATACAGCACAGTACTTACTTACTCCGTACTCTGTACTGTAGTCGTAAACGTGTACATGCACTTGAGTAAATAAGTACATGTACGTGTACAAGCATTAATACTTGAACGGTGAGAAGTTGGAACTGAATACGGAGTACGAGCTGTATTAATTCCTATGGGCCTACGGGATTGGATTACTTACTATTAGTACGGAGTATAAGTAAGTTCATGTATTATTGCGTACGGAGTACAGTAAAACAAACTACCTAGTACCTTACCAATCTATCAGTAGGCACTATTAGTAACTCGGACGTGCAAATCATACTTACCTAGTACTTAAGTACTCCGTAAGTATAGCACTCAAAAAGTATTCGCGCCTGGAAGTACAGGGGACTCCGTACTTAATTACAGTACAGCAAGTACTTACTTACAAGCATAACCACAGCAAGTATACGGAGTAGTTCGCTTTGAAATGTCGTGCGCTTGCACCCTCGCCTGATACTTGCAGTATTATAGCATTTAGGTGTGCCAGTACATGCATCTGCTGCCACGTCATGTTCACTGACGTCTACGAGCACAGCTCTTACATGGGCCGGTGCATATTTGCCGCATCATGTTCACCGACGTCCAAGAACGAGCACGGCTCGTACATGCACCGATACATGCGTGGCGCGGCAGTAACATGATGCACCAATCATTGCCTACCAGTCACGGCTCGTACATGCACCGATACTTACATGCGTGGTGCGGCAGCAACATGATGCACCAATTATTACCTACCAGCAGCAAGTACCTCGACGCAAGTGCCGGCGCAAGTTGCCCTACCGCGCTCCGTACGTCGGAGGCACGGGGTGCACCTCGACAAAGTGCGAGCTTGTCATCGTTCATTTCCATTCTACAATGACAACCCGGTTGTGTACGGAGTACCGACTCGACCATTATGCTGCGCAGGCAAGCACATGATGAAGAGGGAATGATCAGTATAATCATTCATGCACGACACAAGATCGCACTTGGGGCAAGTGTCCCGTCATGCAAGTACTGTACCTAGTCCTTACAGTGCAGTACTGTACTTGTTCCGCCGCACATGACGCATGCTTGCCGAAGACATGACCCCCTTACCGAGCACTGTACTTGCGGCATGTACAGGTACAGTACTTGAACTTACAGTACTTTGGTGCTTACAGTGCTTACAGTGCCTACTTGAACACTGCAAGTACAGTACGCATTGCTACTCCGTACGGAGCAATGACGGGAACACAGACGACAGAGTTTCCATTGCTCGACTTTCACCACGTACATGCAGCAAGAACAGCAGGTCCAGTAAGTATTTTTCGACCAAGGTGCAGATGACGTGCGCGTGCCAGGAGTAAGTAATTTGCGTTCGTTCGTGCCGGCACCTAGCACATGAACAATGCACGTAATTGGCTCGTCTCCCCCACCGGCGCCAGCGGACGGCGGCGGACATGGAAAGGAGTTTGGGGAGGCTGCCAGTGACGTTCATGACGGCCAGCGGCGACGGTCCACTGAAAAGGCCTGGAGACCGACCCGGTGGAGGCGAGAAGGGGTACGGAGCGCCAACGTGCCCTCGCTTGCACGCCGACTCCTTCTCCGTACCGATCCTGGCAGTGCACCGTAGCAGCGCAGCACACGAAGCCCGGCGTCTCGTGCGGCGCAATGCAACTTGGCAGGCAACAGTCGGCCTGCTCCGTGACGAGTGCCATATCCTCGCCGCGCTTCGGTACGGTACAGTGGCCGGCCGCCCGTAGGAGCTCCCAGAAGAAGAAACAAACAAACAAAAGGACTCGCAAGTACTCTTCCATTCTCGCCGTCGCGGACGAATACGAGATGACGGTACGTGCCATGTACTCAGAACCTCCCGGCACCACCCGGGGTACGTGCATCCGCGTACGCCTGCGTGCATGTACGCACGTACCGCGGGGTGTACGGGGTACGGCGCAGCGCAACGGGGACAGGTACCGGCAGTTTGACAGGTACCTACGACGACGGGTCCCTGCTCCTGAATTCTCGCACTTGTACTTGTACTGTACTTGATTACTTGCTGGCAAGTGCTCGGTAGCAGCACCGGGCTGACAGCGCAGCACTCGCTCCCATTACCACTTGGTTCCTACAGCACGAGTCCATACTACTGTACCTGCTAAGCTACAGTAGTACGCACAGGTCCTTGTAATAACTCGTGCATGCTCCATCTACTGTGCGTACAGTTACTTGCAGTACATGCAGGTGCCTCTCGAGAGACTTGCCAGTCGCAGTGCTCCGTACGAGCAATCCCTGCCAAACTGCGCTTACTGCACAAGTACAGTCGACCTGACAGGAGACGCACATGTCCTCCGTACTCCGTACTTACTCCGTATTGCTCCGTACGGTAATGCTCGCGGCGCCAACGAACAGGGGAGGGAGCAAATTGTTGGCACCGCGAACGCGCAAGGATCTACCTCGTCGGGCCCTGCAGCGACCAATTTCGTGCCCGCGAGTCCTGTCCCACCCTGAGGGTGACACGAAAGTAAGTGCATGTACTTGTTTGTGCTTGCACTTGCTTATACTGCTTGCAAGTACGTTCATACATGCGGCACATGTACAACGAGGTACAACTAGGTGCACATCTACAGTACGGGTACATGCACTGTACTCCGTACTCGGTACCGTTACCTGCCCCTGCAAGTACTCGTACGTACTGTACTTTGTTGTACGGAGTGCTGTACAGTACGAAGTGCGGAGTACTGTAAGTAATTATACTACTAGGTAGGTAATATGCAAGTACCAAGCTGTGCAGTAGGTACGGCCAGTCCTCGCCGTGCCTAGTAAGGTTACCTAGTACTAGGTACCTAGTTAGTACTCCGTAAGTACAGGTAGGTAGGTAGTAGGCAGTGCACCTGAAAGTCAGTGCACCACCGGTACTTACATTGCTCGTCAGGTGCTTGCGCCTGTACCGGCACTCGTCCAGCACGTGCCGGCGTGCGGTGGTATGCAAGAACAAGTACTTCGTGCTTGCATGGATCATGAGCACCGAGCTGGAGGTGCAAATGAAATTAATACATGCTCCATTTCCAGCAAGCAAGTGCCTGGTACGTACGGAGTACAAGTACAGGAACTGCACAGAGTGCATGCGACGAATCTCCAGGATACTCCACAAGGTACCTAGTATCGTACAAGTACTGGACGCCGTGCAGTGCTTACTTGCACGAACTTTAATACATGTAGTACTCCGTACTCTGTAAGTACATTTCCATCGACTTGCTGTAGAGTACTTCCTGTGCAAGTAGGAATAGGTACATCTACAGTACCGTTGCGTCCATACTGTACACCTACAGTACTTCCATGCTTGTACATGTATGCTTGTGCTGCGAGCGCGTGCTGCACATGTACCGCCCAAATTTTCAATGGTAGATCGACAGTGAATCTTTGCAAGCCCGCGAGACACCACTGTCCGCCTGCAGTAAGTATATGCACCTGCAGTACGGAGTACACGCGCTTGCAGTACATGCACCTGCAGTAAGTACATGCGCCTGCAGTACATCGCCTGCAGTACATGATCGCGGCATGGGAGCCCAAAGGATCCAATCGGCTCGACCTGCCAGGTATTGTACAGTATTTACATGCACAATCATGTACTGCAAGTAGCGTAGCTGTGCTCCATTGTGTCTAGTAGTCACATCCAGTACTTACCCTATGCACGTCGTCACATCCAGTACTTACCTTATGCGAGTTCTTACCTTATGCATGTAGTCACATACAGTACTTACCTTGCGCATTCTCCGTACCTATTATGTGCATGTACTTACTGCAAGTACGCAGTACTGTACAGTACTTACTTACTTTACGCCGTACTCCGTAATTGCTAGGTGTGGAGCGAGTGTACATGCAGGTGTACAGTGCTCCGTACTTACTGCGCTCCGTAACCATCAAGCAAGTATTATCACAACGTACCAGCATCTCGATGGACTCCTCCCGCCTCCAGCGTGCGTAACCAGGACTAAGGCGTGCTCAGGCCAAGCCTTGGGTTGCTCTGGCTGCCCTCCATCCCGAGCGGACCTCGTCATCTTGGCCGCTTCGTCCGTCTTAGCGCGCCGATGGGAGGCCGATGGCGCCCACATTCCCATGATGAGTGCTCCTCGCTTAATTCGGACCGCTAATTGCAGGGGCTTCGAGGTCCAAAGCCCTAACCCGTACAAGTGCTGTACTTGCAGCAAGTACCTAATACAGTAAGTACCTAGTACTTACGTGCCGGGTGGCCTGCTTCGCCAACTTGGCTCGTGGCGCATGCGAAATGGCCAGTCCCAGCATGCGGCGCTCGGCAGTGGCTTGTCTCTGGGGCACACCATCTCGGCACCCACCCGCTCGCGACGTAAAAAAAAAAAAAAAACCCTCCCCCTCCCCCTCCTCCCCCCCCACCACACCCATTTTTCAACTGCCGTCGTGCTCGCCGACGACGACCCTCGACGGCCTCGACGGCCTCGACGGCTTCTTCATGGTCGGCAACGATGCAGAGGAACCGCAGGATGCAAACTTTCTTTTCGGCTGCGTGCCTCGAATGCTCCGAATGCATTCCCTCAACGCTCGTGGACGCCAAGTCCAATGCTACCCCAGGTTCTCGTCCGTAGCGGCATTTCTCGACGTTCCCTTGACACATCGAAACTGACTCGACTCGCAGCGTTGCGGAACCCACCGAGCGGGCCCCTGTCATGCTGGCACGCCTGATGGGCTCCTCGACTTCACACCATGACGTGTCGTCGCCCTTGCTCGTACTTACTCTTTCGCCCCCTACGCAGATACGGTGCACCCCCAAGCAGCCGCAGGTCCGGCAAGCACAAACAACCATTACTGTACGGTACTGTGCAGTAAGTACGTGGACGCCGGCTCGTCCGAGGCCCGCCCGCCTTGTTCCAATTTACCAGGCCTCGCGACTGGCCCACAAGGCTCCGACCGACGTGCGAGCTCGACTTGGCTCGACACGGTCCGTCCGTCCCCCTCGTCCTCGTCGCCGTCGTCGGCCGCCCCGGGGGCGAGGGCAGAGTTTGCTCGGCCAGCCATGCCTGCACCGGCTGACGCTCCCGAAGGTGACGGTGACTTCGGCTCGCCTCCGCCTCGCTCGCCTCTCGTCTCGGGTAACCTGCGAGCGAGGTGGTGCCCGCTCGGATGGGGCGCGAAAGCATTCGTCCGAAGGGGGCTTGCGAGCCCGAGCGGTGCCAGTGCCGTGCAGGTACTCGCGCCGCGCGCACTACCGGTCCTGACTGACAACCCGCTCCGGCCACGACGAGTCGCTGATGCCCGGACCGGCGCAATGGCATATTGCCACGACCCCACCCGACCTCTGCGCGTACCAAACTCTACGCCTGCGCCTAATCGTACATGAAAGTTACGTACATGCACGTCCTGCCGCCGGTACTTGCGGGTGCGAGCGACGAGTCCTCACTGCTTGCAAGTACTTACTATACTTACACGTGCGCCGAGAGAACTGTGCAAAGTGCGAGTACTTACTCACTCCCGACGATTGCTGCTTGCACGACGAACAAGGTGCGGCGACCTGCGTCGTGCGCCCTGCAAGGTACGCGCTGCCATCCGTCGACGGTGCCCTTCGTCGCATCCGAGGCTCGCCTGATCCCTGATCGCGCTGCTACCCACGGGTGGTATTCGTTCGCATCTATCGGGGGACGCTTGCCGTTGCATGGTGCGTGTCCCGGTGCATGGAACAATGCTGGGGCTTGCCGTGCTCTAGTCGATTTTCGACTCACACGATGCCTCCACACCCACCATCTCCCTCCGAACCGGGCCAACCGTCATCTGGAGCCAGTTGCTGCTCGCACACGGGGCCCTCGCCGTCGGCTCCAGTTCTTTTTAATCTCGCCCTCCCACCATTATTACCTTTCGGCGCTGATCGTCCGTCCGCCTTGCCCACCCCGTCCGTCCTCTTGCCCGTTCCTCCCTTGCCCTTCCTTCCCGTTCATTCCCGCCGAGGTCTCCCTCCTCGCCTCCGGTCGCCGCGTCTGTCGTTGTGTTTGTGTGTGTGTGTGTGAATGACGCAGTCTTGACCCTCTCTCGCTCTCCCCCTTTGTCTCTCGACACCCTCATCCGGCGTCTCTCTCTCGCGCCGAAGCCGTCGCCGCTTCCCCCCCCCATTCTCTTCTCCCCTCCCCCAGTCCCCGGTGTCCCAAGATGGCGTCGTCGAGACCGTTGGAGGAGACCGACGTCAAGAGCATCATGCTCACCTCGTCGGACGCCGACAGCGAGCCGAGGAGGCAGAACACGAACGTCGCCGTCGGCGAGATGAGCGAGTACGACGAGGCCCGCGCCGACGTCGAGAAGCAGAAGACGGTCGAGGGCACGGCCAAGTTCAACCGCCTCGGCTGGAAGCGCCTCACCATCGTTCTCATCGTCGAGGCCATCGCCCTCGGCAGCCTGAGCCTGCCCGAGGCCTTCGCCACGCTCGGCATGGTGGCCGGCATCCTCTGCTCCGTCGGCCTCGGCCTCATCGCCATCTACACGAGCCACATCGTCGGCCAGGTCAAGATCAAGTTCCCCGAGGTGGCCCACTACGCCGACGCCGGACGCCTGCTCATGGGCAAGTGGGGATACGAGATCGTCGGCGTCATGTTCGTCCTGCAGCTGACCTTCCTCGTCGGCTCCCACTGCCTCACGGGCACCATCGCCTTCCTCAAGCTCACGGACAACGGCGCCTGCTCCCTCCTCTTCGGCGTCGCCTCGGCCTTCATCCTCCTCGCCCTCGCCATCCCGCCCTCGTTCGCCGAGGTGGCCATCCTCGGCTACATCGACTGCGTCTCCATCTCGCTCGCCATCGGCATCACCATCATCGCCACGGGCATCAACGCCTCGCGCGCCGAGGGCGGCTTCGCCGCCGTCGACTGGTCCGCCTGGCCGCGGCCGGGCGTCTCCTTCGCCGACGCCTTCATCGCCATCTCCAACATCGTCTTCGCCTACAGCTTCTCCATGTGCCAGTTCTCCTTCATGGACGAGATGCACACGCCGACCGACTACATCAAGTCCATCTGGTCGCTCGGCATCATCGAGATCGGGGTCTACACCCTCACGGGCAGCCTCGTCTACGCCTTTGTCGGCGTCGACGTCAAGTCCCCCGCCCTCCTCTCGGCCGGCCCCGTCATCTCCAAGGTGGCCTTTGGCGTCGGCCTGCCCGTCATCTTCATCTCGGGCTCCATCAACACCACCGTCATCGGCCGCTACCTGCACGGCCGCATGTTCAAGGACTCCATCACGCGCTTCATCAACACGCCCAAGGGCTGGACCACGTGGCTCGCCGTCGTCTCGGGCATCACCCTCGCCGCCTTCATCATCGCCGAGATCATCCCCTTCTTCTCGGACCTGCTCTCCATCTCGTCGTCGCTCTTCGTCTCGGGCTTCACCTTTTACCTGCCCGCCCTGATGTGGTTCAAGCTCCTCATGAAGGGCAGCTGGCGTTCGAGGGAGAACCTGCCGTGGAGCATCATCAACGGCGCCTGCTTCCTCATCGGAATCACCATCCTCGTCTGCGGCACCTACGCGAGCATCGCCGACATTGTGAGTTGCCCCACGGCCGCGCGCGCTCCCTTTTTTCCCTCGTCGCCACGGCTAATAGTCCGAGTAGATCCACAAGTTTGCGACGGGCCAGACGACGGGCATCTTCACTTGTCACCCCATCGGCTAGGTGGTGCCGTGGGCGGCCGCCGCGAGAAATATTGTTACGTCTTGTTGCATTGCAATGGCAGGGGGGGCGAGCTGCTTATGAATTGATGTGCATGCCGGCATTGGACATGTAGTCGGGCCTTGGATGCGCCGGGAATGACGAGTTCCATGATGCGAGGGCGGGTTGGCATGGGCATGTAATTCGCGCCACGAACGTCGGTGCCAGAACACCCCCGCCGTGCCCAGAGTTTTGTCTCGGCGCATGGTTGATGAGTAATTCGATTTGCTTGATCCCTCCTTTACGTCCGACGATGCAGATGATGGATGATGGCCCTGGACCTCGCTCCGCGGGGGAGATTCCGTCGAGCATGGAGCTGGTCACGAGGAACACTACATGGCATTCGGGGAAGTGGATGAACGAGTGCCGTGCACGGGCAACAGGCTTCCCCCGTAGCATCACCGACGCCGACCGGAGCACCTGCACCGCACGGAGCAAACAATCGTGCCGTCGGAGCAGTGAATGAACGAGTGCCGTACACAGACAGCAGGCTTCCCCCGTAGCATCACCGACGCCGGCCAGAGCGGTGCAGCTCCCCCGTAGCATCATCACCGACGCCGGCCGGAGCACCTCCACCGCACGGAGCAAGCAACCGTCCTGTCGGAGCGAAGCCTGCCGGCGAAGACGACGGAGACGGACACAGGCCAGGGATCCCGTCAGCATGCCGTTGGCTATGCGAATTCATCGACGGCGAGCTGGCTCACCCGCGAGCGAGCGCGGGAGGTGACGGCACCGTCGGTAGGGACCATGGTTGGACAACTTGCCGCGCAGCTACGTGCACACTCGAGCTGCAGAGCGAACAGTGCCACGGGTGCCAAGAGTACGGGAGCGGTCGGTCTAGCGTCAACCCGACCAACAAGTCGGTCCGCAAGACGTTCAAAACGGACGAGGCGAGCGCGGGAGGTGACGGCACCGTCGGTAGGGAGCATGGTTGGACAACTTGCCGCGCACCTACGTGCACGCTCGAGCTGCAGAGCGAACAGTGCCACGGGTGGCAAGAGTACGGGAGCGGTCGGTCTACCGCCACCGACAAACAAGTCGGTTCGTAAGACGATCAACACGGACGAGGCACACGCAATACTTACTTACAAGTATTACCTACTACCCGTACAAGTACGTAGGTGTACTGTAGTCGTAAGTAGGTAGGTATACTGTAGTCGTAAGAAGTTGTACTGTAGTCGCAAGAAGGTGTACTGTAGTCGCAAGTAGGTGTACTGTAGCCGAAAGTAGGTGTCTGTAGCCGTAAAATAAGTGTTGTAAGTAGGTGTGCTGTAGCCGTGAGTAGGTGTATTGCAGCCGTAAGTAGGAGTACTGTAGCCGTAAGTAGGTGTCTGTAGCCGTAAAATAGGTGTTGTAAGTAGGTGTCTGTAGCCGTAAGTAGGTGTACTGTAGCCGTAAGCCGTCAGTATGTGTACTGTAGATCAAGTAGACTTACTGTAGTCGTAAGGAGGTGTAAGTAAGTACTATAGTCAGCCACAAGTAGGTGTACTGTATTAGTTGTGAGCACATGTAGCGTAGGCGTACAAGTAGACAACAGATGAACAGCACAGACAGGGGTCAGGAGAGAGGGCGGGTCGCGGAGGCGAGCCAGGCCTGGTGAACGTACGCTGTGCTGTACGGCGTAGATGGACCAAGATTTTCTTCGTTCCGCTGCCAAGGCGACTAAAATTCATTGCCAAGTCGACTAGAAATCAGCGCCAAGTCGACTAGAAATTCACTTTCAACCAAGCTTGGTCGGCACTCATGACGTGTCTTTTGCCGGATCCCCCATCCAAGGTAGCTTCGCGGCTAGGTCGATGGTGAATGGGTTGGAGGAGAAGCGGTTGTGCGTGTCTGGCCGTCGATGGAGGACGGACTAGAACCCAGCGACGGAGGGGAAAAGGCGATCCGCGTGCGCCACTAAGGGGGTTAGCGAAAGTAAATGGGTCCGTTTGAAATATCAAAACTAGTTTGATCCCTGTCGGCAATCAGTGATGATCTGCCTGTCCTCCATCTGCGGCCGCTGACGTCAGAGGCACGCATACGCCGATGGGTAGATGGAGAGTATACGAGTACGAAGTGAGTGGGTGAGGACCAGACCAAAGTCATGCCGTCGCCATGAAAGGCATGAGAAGTCGCCGGCTGGCCACGACGCTCCCCACCCTGACAGGGCCGCGCAGGGGTTCGATACGGCTCTTTAGGTTGCGAACGAGGGACGCAATGGCTTCTCGACGACGTTCCGCCGGACGCTTGCCACGACGGCATCTGCACCGCCGTTTTGCCGTCCGCCTCGCCAACATCGACGAGAAGGGAGAGGCCAGCAGCATCGAGAGCAGCACGACCTGCTCTCGGCGGACGAGGCTTGCGGCCGTGCCATCCATGGGCATTTCACGGGTTTCTGACGGTTTGGCACCTCACGTCGGCTTGCAGCAAGTCGTCGGCTTCGAACCAGTCGTCGGCTTCGCCAGTCGTCGGCTTCACCAGTCGTCGGCTTCGAGCAAGGGCATCGTGGCAACTTTGTCGATACGAGGGACATCGGCAGCATCCGCCGGGCAAACGCACCGGGGGGGCACCGTGGCCGCGGCAGCCGGCAGAAGCCCCCGCCCGAATGTCTCCTTCGGGCGTCTCGCTCGGCGTCATACGAACGGACGGGCGTCGAGGAACAGAAAGAGACGGGCGTGACGTGAGAGCAAGCGTTCCCCGCAGAATTAGGTTGCTGGGATAGCCTGGCCAGCGAGGGGTTAGTGCATCTCCGATAACCATATGTCACGCCTTTTCCTAGATATGCTTGCACTCATGGCGGGTCGCCACGTAGGGTGGTGGGCTGCGGGTGGGAGCAGGACGACGAGGACGAGGTGTCATTCCCCTGCCACGAGAACGAAGGATCCGAAAACGACAGCGTAGCCTTTTCTGGCCGTCGCCGATGGAGGCGAGCGAATTCATGGCCGCGTGGATGCCCATGTACGGGTACAAAGGCGGCCGGTGACGGGGGGCGAGGGACCCAGGTACCTATACCTCGCCCGACACGTGCCTCGGGAGGTACTAAACGGTACTAGTGGCCCCATGTCGGCAAGCTTTCGACGATACTATTGCGACGCCTCGCGATGATCAATCAGGTCTCATTTTGGAGCAGAGCAGGGCAAAAGCTTATTTTCGGGCGCGCGAGGTATTACTTGCTGCATTTCCTCATCAGTGCACATGATTCCGAGAGCTCGTGGCCAGAAGAGGGTTTCCATCCGCCAGCGCGAAGCATTGTTCCCTGCCGTCACACGGCCACGGGCTGGGGCAGAGAGGTGCAGGTGTGCCTGTGAGGTAAGCAAGTACCCGTACTTGCTTACGTATGCTGTCGAGTACATGTACCCGCGCAGTTCCCACGGCGCGGTACCGGCACGTGCACGAAACCACTCGGGGCTTGCGCTCGCCATGCGTAAGTACATGTGCCGCACGGCACTTGAGAAGAGATGCATGTACAGGTACGGAGGACGTGGATACCCCGTGCCTGTGTTCTCGTACATGTACTTGCTCGTACCGAACACTACGAAGGGAGACGACTGCAGTGCACCTACAGGACTAGTATTACAGTACACCTACAGGACTAGTATTACAGTACACCTACAGGACTAGTGTTGCAGCACACCTACAGTATTACAGTACACCAACGGACTAGTATCACAGTACACCTACAGGACTAGTATTGCAGTACACCTACAGTATTGCAGTACACCTGCAGGACTACTAGGTACTGTATTACAGTACACATACAAGACTACTAGGTAGTATTGCAGCACACCTACAGGACTAGTATTGCAGTACACCTGCAGTATTACAGTACCCCTTCAGGACTAGTATTACAGTACACCTACAGGACTAGTATTGCAGTAAGTACACCTACAGATTACAGTACACCTACAGGACTAGTATTACAGTACACCCACAGGACTAGTATTGCAGTAAGTACACCTACAGTATTACAGTACACCCACAGGACTAGTATTGCAGTAAGTACACCTACAGTATTAGAGTACACCTACAGGACTAGTATTACAGTACAACTACTACACCAGGATACCCAGGATACAGTACTCTGCTCATGTACTTTTACTATTACTTACTAGTAGGCACTTGGCTGAACTCCGTACTATACTCGCACGTATTCTACTGGACCTACTACGTACATGTGCTTCAGTTCATTCGCTCGCAAGCAGACGGAGGTTTCGCATACTCACCAGCACCACTTGCACCTATGCTAGTGGAAGCACTCCGTATACGCTCAAAAATTCCATGCTTACTAGTAACCAGAGACGTGCTTGCTGGGCGTGCATGTGCTTGTAGGTGCGCGCATGCTCCCTCGAGGAGAGGCAATCAACGGGGGGCTCTGCCATTCTCGGTACTTGTGCTTTCATGCCATTACGCTGCATCCGTGGCGGGATAGCGACAGACGGTCCGACGGAGTGCCCCAACAGTACTAGGTACGTACAACTATTACATGTACCGACTACCTAGCTGTAGGCACCCGTGCGAACACGAGCACGCCTAACGGCACGAACCAACGGGGTCCCCATGTTGGGGTACGAATTGGGTACATGGGCAAACTACGGAGTATCTAGTTTGCCGTACCTCACCGACGTGCGCGTGTACGTGCATACCAGCAACTGGCGGCAGGCGACGTGCACGAACGCTCCCCAGGCGCACGGGGACATGTACCACGGCATAACGCAGTACCTTTCCACGCCGCCTCTGTACGGGGTGCGTACATGTCGACGTTGTACCTCCATGGACGGTGCTTGTACACGCAAGTACCTGCGTCGGGGCTGTTGCACTTGCTAACATGGCTGGGCATGCATCGCACTCTTACACCCCTACTGACCTGTTAGGGAGCAGTGGGCGCATTCTTCATTCATTCCGGCATGGCGGGGGGTGCATTCTTCATCTTCTTTGGGACGAGATTTCGACGGCACGTCCGTCGTGCCGAGCCAACACAGCGGATGCGCACGATAGGGCAGATGCACCACTAGGTACTGCTCCTGGCACGCTGCAGCGAGCGACGTTGCTGCGACGGCATCTCCCATGATCGAAACGAAGGCGCGTAGATTCGACCGTCGCTCCCCGTCGTCCACGGTGAAGTCTTTGGCCAGTGTGGCATCCGGCAAGTAAGTACATGTAGGTACGGTTCTCCAAACTGCAGCGTACGGTCCTTGCATAGTAATGTGGTGTACTTGTCGTACTCTGTACCGTATGAGTATTGCGCATGCCATGCGCCGTGCGCACTGTACCACTGCTGGGGGGTTGATGTGGCGTGCTGCAAGTACCGCACGGCAATGAGCACAGTACGTGTTTGGTACGTCACTGTGCGTCCAGTAGTCTGTACTTGCATCCAAGTACACGACCTGCGCATGAGCAAGTACTTGCTGTACTTAAGTACTAGGTAGTTGTGATTGCATCGTTCTTGCAGTAATAATTACTAGTACTTACTCCGTACACCTAGTTGGACAGAGGGTGGTGCATCTCGTGAACAAGTACTTGAGCGCTGTGCTCTGTAGGGAGTTCTGTACATGTGCGGTACATGCAATGTTCGGAGCAGGCGTACATGTACATGAGCTTGCCCGTATAGGTCAGGGGAATTCTCCGTACTGTACATGGATGCTCGGTACTGTCAAGTACTCGCAAATGTGGTGAAAGATGCTGGACTGTAATACATGCATAAGCACCTTTCCTCCTACTAACGGGATTGCCTTACAATGGTCCCCACCTGCCAGCCGTGGAACCATGACCCTGAACTAAGTTCTTACTCGCACGTGGCGCGCGCGGCTCCGACTAGTACTTAGTTATACATACTATGCTACAAGAACGGGGTACAGCAAGCGCTACGGAGTACTAATACAGTACTTGCAAGCACGCAGGATACAAGTGCAAGTAAGTAAATACTTGGATACGGTGCAAAAGTACAGAGTAGGTGTACATATACATGCATTGCTGCAGTGCGTTACTGGATGCGCATGTACTTGTACTTGCACTTTTTACCCATGACAACGGACGACATGATTGGCCATGCAAGTAATACGGAGTAAGGGGTTTGATCTCGCCCCGTACTTGTACTTGTACTTGATTACGTACACCACCCCTATGCTTGCATGGTCGAGTCCGCACTCCGCACTTGCTCTGCCACGTCAACCTCGACGACGTGGAAACGCCGTCGTCGTCGTCTCGACATATTACCTGTTCGCTCGCCGCACATGGTCAAGAACGTCTCCGGATCCTCCTCAGTGCTTCGACTTGCCTCTTGTCAACGGCCATGCGGCGGACGACGTGTCAATTTCATGTCATCGCGACGATCTCAAGCACGAGGCTACGAGGCCGCTTCGCATCATCCCTTTGTGGCCATGTGCATCCTCATCCATCTCCCGGTCGAAGAAAGGTTCGAATGCCATCGAGCGTCCATCTCGAGATGCCACCGTGTTTCATCGTTGCGCGGCCAGAAAAGTAGCACGGCCGTGTAGCCGAGTCGGCGGCGTCGTTCGCCTGCACACCCTCAACGTTCCCGATCCGGCGATGTTCAAACTTCGTCTAAACGCGCGGTGCGCCGTCTGATTCGTCCCCCGCAACCAAGCCGTTGCACGCTGGCCATTTCGCCTCATCCAGCGGTCTTGGCAGCCGGGTCATCTCACGCCAGGCGGCGAGCTACTTCGTTCCCAAGCCGAGAGTGGTATTTCATTCTACTGGTGCGTCTGTGCCGGGTGCTGGCCCTCTGCCCTAGGGCACCCCTGGCTGCGTTCGAGGGGTCGTGGCTCCGTGCCGTCGATTTCTCGTCTTTGGGGCATGCCTCGCCGGGTCCACAGCATGGCCTTGCGAGCCGACGAATCGGCGGCGATTTGGTACGGGCCTCTCGATGGCTTTGCCCTCAGAGCCGCCGGGGCGAAACCCCTTCCTTGCCCGCCTTCCCCGTCGTCATGGTCGTGTTGAGGGGACGTCATCGCCAACCGACGCTTCCGAGCTCGACCCGCCCCTGCGTCGTCGAAGGGTGAGGGGGTACCGTGGGGTCTGGACGTGATGGCGACCACCTCATGCATCATGCCGTCCTCGGTCCGTCGACCCGTCACGGAAGAGGACACGCATCCATGCACGCCGTCCGTCACTTGGCCGGCGATGGTGGTCTCGCTCACCCCTCCCCTCCTCCCCACGCCTGCGGTGGCCGTCGATGCTTCGATATCCACCCTCCCTTTCGACTTCCTGTCCTCAACCGTCCCGTGCGCGCCGGTTCGCCCATCCATCGAGCCATTGGCCTGCTTGCCTTGTGTCCTTTGTCTCTTGGCATTTCCATTTCCGGCTGGTCCGGCCGTACCCGCTGTTAGTTCCTCGATGATTCTCTCTCCAGCGTGTCCCTTTTCGGTGGCCGGATGGTGGCCCGGATGGTGGCAGTTGGCGGCCAGGGATATCCACTCGCTTCCCTGCCCTAGCTCGGAGCTTCAGAGATTGGGGCTGAACTTGCCAGGACAACAAAGTCTATTTGTCGCAAGCCGGTGCCTGCTTTCCTCGACTTGACATTCATGTATAGGCGGAAGATTGCGTTCCTACTTTTCCCCTGGCAAGCCCTCGACGTGTCTCGCTTCCTGAACCATCGTCAATGTCACTGTCACCATGATGTTTCATTCCGCGAGAACAGCAGCCGTCGTGCTCGGCTTAATTTGCACGGCTCAGGGGTTTCTACCGTTCTGGAACAAGGAGAACGGCACCCTCGTCGTCGAATACCAGCCGGTTGAATATGTGTGCTCGGGCAGAGTGCTGGAGACGGTCTTCACGCGGTATCGTCACCCCTCGACAAACCGCCTGTCCGGCGCGGAGGAGCCTAACGTGATTATGCAGAACATACACCAGTTACATGCCGCCTCCCGAATCGTCGGGTGGGATGCATAAGCCGACAAAGACGAAGAAGACAAGGACGACCAAGTGTACGTCGGATTGCGATGCGACGACCACCAGGACCAACACGGTGCTGAGCACCATCACCGTGACGTCTGGCAGCGTCGGATTCACCAGCACGCTGGTCACCACCATCGACGGCACCCTGACGACTGTCGTGGTGATTGACGTACCGACGAGCATCAGCACGGGTTCGCAGTCCACCGGCTCGGGCTCAACCACCAACTCGGGCAGTACCGCCAGCTCAGGCTCGACTACCAACTCGGGCTCAACCACCAACTCGGGCTCAACCACCAACTCGGGCTCAACCACCAACTCGGGCTCAACCACCAATTCAGGCTCAACCACCATTTCAGGCTCTACTACTAATTCAGGCTCAACCACCAACTCGGGGTCGACGACGAACTCAGGCTCTACTGGCTCGACGACGAACTCGGGCTCGACCGGCTCGACGACCAACTCGGGCTCGACCGGCTCGACGACCAACTCTGGTTCTACCGGCTCGACTACCAATTCTGGTTCTACCGGCTCGACGACCAACTCTGGTTCTACCGGCTCGACGACCCACTCGGGTTCTACCGGCTCGACGACCAACTCGGGCTCTACCGGCTCGACGACCAACTCGGGCTCTACCGGCTCGACGACCAACTCTGGTTCTACCGGCTCGACGACCAACTCGGGATCTACCGGCTCGACGACCAACTCTGGTTCTACCGGCTCGACGACCAACTCGGGATCTACCGGCTCGACAACCAACTCGGGCTCCACGAGCGAATCGGATACATCTAGTAACTCTGGCGGAATCAGATCAACCACCTCCACCACGGCAAGCACCACTTCAGGCACGGCTGGCACAACCACGATGACAAATGTGCTGAGCACCATTACCATCACAACTGGCAGCGTCGGATTCACCAGAACAATAGTTACCCTCATGGATGGTGTCCTAACGACTGTCGTGTTGATAGAAGTACCGACCAGCTCGGGCACAACTATTGCGTCAAGCTCAGCCGATACCAGCTCCACCACAAACTCAGGCACGACTTCAGGCTCGGGAACGACTTCTGGCACGGGAACGACCTCTGGCACGGGGACGACCTCTGGCACGGGGACGACCTCGGGCACGGGGACGACCTCGGGCACGGGAACGACCTCGGGCACGGGGGCGACCTCGGGCACGGGAACGACCTCGGGCACAGGAACGACCTCGGGCACGGGAACGACCTCGGGCACGGGGACGACCTCGGGCGCGGGAACATCCTCAGGCATGGGAACAACTTCCGGCTCTGGGACAACTTCGGGCTCAGGTACGACCTCAGGGTCCGAAACAACTTCCGGCTCAGGAACAACCTCGGGAACGGGAACAACGTCGGGATCGGAAACAACTACGGGCTCAGGTACCACATCGGGGTCGGGAACCACCACCGGTTCAGGTACGACTTCGGGGTCGGGAACCACCTCGGGCACAGGGACAACCTCAGGCACGGGGACGACCTCGGGCTCAGAAACAACCTCGGGCACAGGGACGACCTCGGGCACAGGGACGACCTCGGGCGCAGGGACGACCTCGGGCACAGGGACGACCTCGGGCGCAGGGACGACCTCGGGCACAGGGACGACCTCGGTCACAGGGACGACCTCGGGCACGGGGACGACCTCGGGCTCAGAAACAACTTCAGGCTCAGGAACTACCACCGGCTCAAGTACGACATCGGGGTCAGGAACAACCTCGGGCACAGGAACGACCTCAGGTACAGGGACAACCTCGGGCACAGGAACAACGACGGGCTCGGGAACAACCTCGGGCACGGAAACAACCTCGGGCACGGGAACGACCTCGGGCACGGGAACAACTACGGGCTCGGAAACAACCTCGGGCACGGAAACAACCTCGGGCACGGGAACGACTACGGGCTCCGGAACGACTACGGGCTCCGGAACGACTACGGGCTCCGGAACGACTACGGGCTCCGGAACGACTACGGGCTCCGGAACGACTACGGGCACGGAAACAACCTCGGGCACGGAAACAACTACGGGCACGGGAACAACCTCGGGCACGGGAACGACTACGGGCTCCGGAACGACTACGGGTTCCGGAACGACTACGGGCACGGGAACAACCTCGGGCACGGAAATAACTACGGGCACGGAAACAACTACGGGCACGGGAACAACCTCGGGCACGGGAACAACTACAGGCTCCGGAACAGGCTCAGGAACATCCTCGGGCACGGGAACAACCTCAGGCACGGGAACAACCGGCAGTGGGACAACTTCAGCCACAGACTCAACCACGGGCTCGGGCTCAATGACAGGCTCAGATTCAACGAGTTCTGGCGCAACTACAAGCTCTGGCACGGCATCAAGTTCAGGGACATCCTCAGGGTCAGGCACAACGACAGATTCCACTACCAACTCAGGTACTAGCGGAACAACTTCTGCTGAAACTTCAGGAGAGACCTCCGCTTCCGGTAGCACCACGGCATCTGGGAGTACTTCGGCTACTGGAAGTATGGCAACCTCAGATACCACGTCAGCTACCGGTAGCATGGCGACCTCGGACAGCAGCTCGGCTACCTCGGATACCGGTAGCGCTTCGACGTCAGGAAGCACCTCAGCTACTGGTAGTATGGCTACTACAGGAAGCACCTCGGCCACTGGCAGCATTGCCACTTCAGAGGACACTACGGGAGGCACCTCGGCTACAAACACCGACACCACATCATTGGTTAATACGAATACTGGAGGCGATCCGGGAGAATCTACCTTGTCATTTACTGGATCTATTAGTTCAACTGGCACCATGGCAACTTCGGAAGGCACCTCAGCTACAGGAAGCATGGCTACCTCGGGAGGCTCCTCGGCTACGGGCAGCATGGACACTACAGGCAGCTCCTCGGCTACGGGCAGCATGGCCACTACGGGAGGCTCCTCGGCCACCACGGGAGGCTCCTCGGCCACTGGAAGCATGGACACCACAGGCGGCTCCTCGGCTACAGGTAGCATGGCCACCTCGGGAGGCTCCTCGGCCACGGGTAGCATGGACACCACAGGAGGCACCTCGGCCACGGGTAGTATGGCCACCTCGGGAGGCTCCTCGGCTACCTCGGGCGGCTCCTCGGCCACGGGTAGCATGGACACTACAGGAGGTTCATCGGCCACGGGTAGCATGGCCACCTCGGGAGGCTCCTCGGCCACGAGTAGCATGGACACAACAGGAGGCTCCTCGGCCACGGGTAGCATGGCCACCTCGGGAGGCTCCTCGGCCACTACGGGAGGCTCCTCGGCCACGGGTAGCATGGACACAACAGAAGGCTCCTCGGCCACGGGTAGCATGGCCACCTCGGGAGGCTCCTCGGCCACTACGGGAGGCTCCTCGGCCACGGGTAGCATGGGCACTACTGGAGGCTCCTCGGCCACTGGAAGCATGGGCACTACTGGCGGCTCCTCGGCTACAGGCAGCATAGCCACCTCGGGAGGCTCCTCGGCTACGGGTAGCATAGACACTACAGGAGGCATCTCGGCTACGGGTAGCATGGCCACAAACACCGACACTACGTCATTGGTTAATACGAATACTGGGGGCGATCCGGGAGAATCTACCTTGTCATTGACCGGATCTGTCACTTCAACTGGCAGTATGGACACTACAGGCGGCTCCTCGGCCACTGGTAGCATGGCCACCTCGGGAGGCTCCTCGGCCACGGGCAGCATGGACACTACAGGCGGCTCCTCAGCCACGGGCAGCATGGACACTACAGGCGGCTCCTCGGCTACGGGTAGCGTGGCCACCTCAGGAGGCTCCTCGGCCACGGGCAGCATGGACACCACAGGAGGCTCCTCAGCCACTGGCAGCATGGCCACTTCAGGGGGTACTACAGGAGGCTCCTCGGCCACTGGTAGCATGGCCACCTCAGGAGACACTTCGGCTACTGGCAGCATGGCCACTTCGGGAGGTACTACTGGAGGCACCTCAGCTACAGGTAGCATGGCCACCACAGGAGGCACCTCGGCGACCGGAAGCATGGACACTACAGGAGGCACCTCGGCCACGGGCAGTATGGCCACCTCGGGAGGCTCCTCAGCTACTGGAAGCATAGACACCACAGGAGGCTCCTCGGCTACGGGCAGCATGGCCACTACCGGAGGTTCCTCGGCTACAGGCAGCATGGACACTACAGGGGGCTCCTCGGCGACTGGAAGCATGGATACCACAGGAGGCACCTCGGCTACGGGAAGCATGGCCACTACAGGAGGCACATCGGCTACGGGAAGCATGGATACCACAACTGGAGGCACCTCGGCTACTGGAAGCATGACCACTACAGGGGGCTCCTCGGCCACGGGTAGCATGGATACCACAGGAGGCACCTCGGCTACTGGAAGCATGACCACCACAGGGGGCTCCTCGGCCACGGGCAGCATGGATACCACAGGAGGCACCTCGGCCACGGGCAGCATGGATACCACAACTGGAGGCACCTCGGCTACTGGAAGCATGACCACCACAGGGGGCTCCTCGGCTACGGGCAGCATGGATACCACAGGAGGCACCTCGGCCACAGGCAGCATGGATACTACAGGAGGCACCTCGGCCACGGGCAGCATGGCCACTACAGGAGGCACCTCGGCCACGGACAGCATGGACACTACAGGAGGCACTTCGGCTACCGGTACTGGTTCTACCAGCATGACTACTGGTACCGACACGGATACCATAACTACCGGTATGGCCACTGGTACTAGCACGGATACGACGACTGACACGGATACCACCACCACCGGCATGGCTACGGGCACCGATACGGATACTACGACGACCGGCATGGCTACCGGTACCGACACGGACACTACGACCACGACCACGGCCACGACCACTACAAGCACGACTACCGGTACCGATACGGATACCACGACTACCGGCATGGCTACTGGTACCGACACGGACACTACGACCACAACCATGACCACGACCGCGACCACCACGACTACTAGTACCGATACGGATACTACCACTACCGGCATGGCCACCGATACAGACACTACCACCACCAGCACGACCTCTAGTACTACTACCACTGGCATGGCTACCGATACGGATACTACCACTACCGGCATGGCTACTGATACGGATACCACCACTACCACCGGCATGGCTACCGACACGGACACCACCACCACTACCACCACCACCAGTACTACCGGCATGGCTACCGACACGGATACTACCACCACCGGCATGGCTACCGATACGGATACTACCACCACCGGCATGGCTACCGATACGGATACTACTACTACCGGTATGGCTACCGACACGGATACCACGACCACTACCACGACCACCAGCACTACCGGCATGGCTACCGATACGGATACCACCACCACCGGCATGGCTACCGATACGGATACCACCACTACCGGCATGGCTACCGATACAGATACCACCACTACCGGTAGGGCTACTGCTACCGATACAGATACCACCACCACCGGCGTGGCTACTGCTACCGATACGGATACCACCACCACCGGTATGGCTACTGCTACCGACACGGATACTACGACCACAGGTATGGCTACTGACACCGACACGGCGACGACAACCGAGCCGGCCACAACCGGCGATCCAACGACTTCTGCAGATACGTCGACTACCACCACCACAGGTGCAGCATTTTCTTGTCCACTTCCACCGTGCGGATCCGGCCCTGGCGCTTGTTGTGATGAAGTCTCCCCCGGCCAGTGTGCATGTTACGCTTAAACTGCAGATGCTCCATGCCGCAATCATGTGGTACGCATCTTCGGCCGGAAATTTGATAATGAGGTTTCCAACAGGAACCGTACACTGACCCAAAAGTCGGCCACAAAGAGAGCAATCAAACCTGGCGCCAGATCAGTGGCATTGTGCAGCCGTGGACTCGGTTGGGTAGGATCACGTCGGTGTGTACAGGTCATGTCGGCTCGATACACGTGAGAGTTCGGGGTTCAGGGGTTCGCGGTTTATGGGCCTATCGATGGATGATGGGGACGAACGCGACAGGGTGGCAAGTGTCGAGGTTGCGCATCAAGAATCCGCAGCTGACCTCGCCCGTGGAGACTCCCGAGTCCAATGGTGGTTTCAGGTCCGTGGTGGAACTATGGGGTCTAGTCAAGTAGTAACAGTACAACTCTTTAATATACATCTGTTCATTTTCCCCGGCTGCGCTCCATATGCCGGAAGCCTGGGCAGCGAAACCGTCCGGACTCGGGTCCCATGCCTCGTTGACATTCCGCCACGCCAAACAACAACTCAGGGGCGGCCCCCTGAAAGCACCGTTCGCATCACCGCCGGTGCGGCCTCTCCGCCGTGGGCCTGCCAGGACTAACTCGATCAAGGGCCCCGTTGCGACCTACGAAACATGTTTGAGGTGGGAAAAGTTAAGTCTGTGTGGGGAATATATGGGGAGAGATGCCGGGGTATGCAATGGGATGGTCCGTGGATGGAGTGAGTGGAGGCGGGGAGCCGGCTTGCGGGATGCCGTAAGATGACCATAATACGGCACCAGCAACCGCAAGCATGTGGCCAATGGACGAGCCAAGGATGACACTTAAATGGACGCACCCCGGAGCCTCTGCTTTGGCCGTGCTTGCTACCCTGACCATATGCCCGCTCCTGCCGGATACTCCGTCTCGATCAACTCCCCACAACCCCTGAACGAGATCGTGGACCGTCGAGCTGCGAGCCGCTCCCACGCCGTGCGCAGCGTGCGTGCCCGAAGCGATGCCGACCGAACGGATCACGCCG
This sequence comes from Drechmeria coniospora, assembly GCF_001625195.1. Lineage (NCBI taxonomy): Eukaryota > Fungi > Ascomycota > Sordariomycetes > Hypocreales > Ophiocordycipitaceae > Drechmeria > Drechmeria coniospora. Next base: position 7,570,784 of record NC_054389.1, on the reverse strand, counting down.
GCCGATGGTGCCTCTGATGTCGACTCGGAGAAGCATGCGGTCGAGAATATCGAGCTCGCCGTCGACGATGGCCATGGGCAGACCATGGACCCCGAGCGGAGAGCGTTGGTCGAGAAACGGCTCAAGAGGAAGCTCGACGCGCGGTGCAGCCTCTTCGTCCTCATCTACATCCTCAACTACCTCGACCGCAACAACATTGCGGCGGCGCGTCTCAAGGGCCTGCAGGACGACCTCGGGCTGGACGATACCCAGTACGCGACCTGCCTGAGCATCCTCTACGTCGGGTACATCCTGATGCAGGTGCCTTCCAACATGTTCATCAACCGCATCCAGCGGCCGTCTCTCTACATCGCCGGCGCCATGCTCCTCTGGGGGCTCATCTCGACGCTCTCGGGCAACGTCGGTACCTTTGGCCACATGGTCGCCGTCCGCTTCCTCCTGGGCTTCGTCGAGGCCGCTTTCCTGCCGGGCGCGCTCCTCATCCTGTCCAAGTGGTACACGCGCCGCGAGTTGACGAAGCGCAACGCCGTGCTCTTCTGCGGAAATCTCATCTCCAACGCCTTCTCCGCCCTCGTCGGCGCCGGCGTCCTGTCCAACATGCAGGGGGTCTTGGGCCATGCCGCCTGGCGATGGCTGTTCTGGATCGAGGGCGCCGTCACCATGGCCGTCGCCGTCGCCGCCGCCTTCATCCTGCCGGACCTGCCGCACAACGCCCGCGGTTTCAGCGACGAGGAGAGGACGGTGGCCCAGCTGCGCATGTACGAGGACGTCGGCGAGGCGGACGCCGACGCCGCCGACCAAGGCGCCTTTGACGGCCTCTGGATGGCCGTGCGAGATGCCAAGATTTACGTCTTGATGTTGACCTTTACCGCCTACGTCGTGGGACTGTCCTTTAACGCCTTTTTCGTACGTGCTCCCCTGCCTCTACTTGTATCCTCCACTCGTGCTGACAGGCGACAGCCGACGCTGACGGGCACCCTGGGCTTCGGCTACGTACCGACGCTCCTCATGAGCTCGCCGCCCTGGCTCTTTGCCTGCCTCTTTTCCATCCTCGTTTCGTGGAACGCGGATCGCACCCAAGAAAAGGTGATGCCCACCCCCACCCCCCCTCCATCCTCCATGCCTTGGAATGTGAGGCAGCGTTGGTTGAAAGGGGCCAAGACTGACGGTCGGACAATTCTAGTTCTGGCACATCGTCGGCCCCATCCTCATGGGCAGCGTGGGCTTCGTCATCAGCATGGCGACCCTCCAGGTTGCGGCCCGCTATGTTGCCCTGTTTCTGCAGGCAGGGTCTTACGCCGGCTTCATCGTCTTTTATTCCTGGATCAGCTCGTCCTTTCCCCGGCCGCCGGCGAAGCGAGCGGTCGCCATCGCCATGATCAACGCGTTCAGCCAGCTCGGCAACGTAGCTGGTTCCTACGTTTGGAACCTCAAGGAGGACGGCTACAGAAAGAGCTACGGAATTGTGCTATCCATGTTTGGCGTCGCCATGGCCGGGTGCTTGCTGTTCCGTCGCATGCTTGCCAATCTGAACAGAGAGTTGGAAGCGAGGGAGGTCCGCGAGGCAGCGGGGACGGCGAAGCAAGATGACGGCAAAGGGGCCGATGGCAGCGAAGAAATCTTGAGGATGAGTAAGGGTTTCAGATACCTATTGTGAACGAGTGTTTCGTCTGAGACATCTATTGTGACCGAGTGCTTCGTCTCAGATACCTATTGTGACCGAGTGCTTCGTCTCAGATACTTATTGTGACCGAGTGTTTCGTCTCAGATACCTATTGTGGCAGAGTGCTTCGTCTCAGATACCTATTGTGAACGAGTGTTTCGTCTCGCTCACAGACAATTGTGGATATATATATGCATAACGTATATACATGTATGCATCACGATGATTGTCCTGGTCGTGCTGCTGGAACTACCACCAAAACAGCGCCAGACATCGCATTGCTCTTTCATCATGCACCGAACCGTTCCACCATGGCATCACGGGGCATCAGGATCCGGATTGTTAAACCACTTCCTGACGGCAACGCTCCGGCCCGTGAGCTGTACGCCCGGCTTCGGCTCGAGCTCTAAAACGACGACATCGTTGCTGCTGCCCGACGGCTTGAGGTAGCAGCCTGGTACGTAGAGACTCTGCTGGGGACCGATCGTCCAGTACCGACCCATGTTGATCCCGTTCACCCAGACCTGTCCCTTGACGCCAGCGGGAAAGGAGAGGAGAGTGTCTCGGGTTTCATCGACGGCGGCGCCATCGGGGAGCTCAAAGGAACCCGTGTAAAAGACGGGACCATCGTTGACCTCGAACTGCTCGCCACCGACGACGAGCGATGGAAGCTCCGACATTGGTAGCGAGTACATGGACCATCCACGGAGGACGTCTCGGCCGATGGTGACGTTGCCGACGATTCCCTTTCGCTGGTCTCGGAGTTTCTGCGAGTAGTCGACGCGGCCAACGTTCTCCACAAGCAGCCGCAGGATGTCACCCCTTTTCACCCCGACCTTGACCGAGGCGAGCGTCAAATATGTCCTGTCAATGACGCCGACCTTGACTTCGTTGACGTAGACGATGACACGATCACGCGCCTCGTCGCCGGGGGATAACACGCCGCTTGCATCTACCTCGACGACATGTTCGTAGAGCAGATACCCGTAAGACTGGCCCAGAGACTCCATCGTCACGGGCTCGGCCGACTCCTTGTCGGGCGTGGACGAGCGCGCGTCGAAAAGCGAGAGGAGGGGACGCAGGGAGAATTCATCGACTCGAGCCAGCCCGGGCATGGATGGGACGTCGGGGATGCTTCCGGCTGGGACGTGCCTGGAGATGAGGTCGCGCAGCTTGTGGTACAGCTTCGTGGGCCTGCCGGTCTCGTCCAGGGGAGCGCCGTAGTCGTAGCTCGTCGTCACGGCTCGGGTGCGGCCCTCGGCCCAGACGCTGCCGCTGTCGAAGGCAAAGTTTGTGCCGCCGTGGAACATGTAGATGTTGAAGGAGTTGTTGCCCCGGAGCACCCATTCCAGGTCCTTGACGACGCGCTCTTGGCCGGCCTGGTTTCCGTCGAGGCTGTTGTGGGTGACGTTGACGTGCCAGTCGTCGAACCAGTGAACGTAGTACTCGCCGTTGAGCTGAGGCCCCAGGCTCGTCGGGTCGGTCACGTACTTGTCCCGAGCGGCAAAGGCCGTCTTGGGGTCGCCGTCGGCCACGGCGAGCACGCCGTGCAGCTGACCGCCTTCGAGATAGCTCTTCCCGCCGCCATCGGTGGTGTAGAGGGGCGTCTCGAAGTTGGCCCTCAGGAGCTGGGCGTGAGCTTCGAGATAGAGCTTGTCCTTGCCGAAGCTTCCGTATTCATTCTCCAGCTGGGTCATGAGAATGGGCCCGCCCCTGGTGATTTGCTGCGACCGCAGCTCGGAGCCGAGCCGATCCAGGTAGCTTTTGGTTGCCGCCAGAAAGGGGCCGTTATTCTCGCGAACGGCCATGCCGGGAATCTCGCTCAACCAGGCCGGGAACCCCCCCCATTCATGTTCGCCGCAGATATAAGGGCCTGGTCGTAGCACGGCGAAGAGTCCCTCTTCTTGGACGGTTTGGAAGAAGGTAACGAGGTCGTTGCGATCATCGAAATCCCACCGTCCGCGCCGAGGTTCCAGGTTGTTCCAGAATATGTAGCTGAAGATGGTGTTGAGGCCCATGGCCCGGGCCATCCGCAACCGAGAACGCCAGTACTGCTTCGGTATGCGTTGCGGGTCCATCTGGCCCCCGATGATTTGGAAGGGTTCGCCGTTGAGGAGAAACTGCCTGGCGTTGTAGGTGAAGTTGCCATGCGTGACGTTGGATGTGCCGTCGCCGTTGACAGGGCCGGCGGAAGTCGAGAGAGCCAGGGTCAGCGGCACGGCAGCCAGGCCGAGAGAAATGCCTCCGAGAAGCATTGTGATCGGGCAGCGAAGGAGTCGCGCCTCCCAGCTCCGAGTCGAGAATGTTTCGAGCGGTACGTACGACTTCGTCCGCTCACGACCACTGCTCATCTGGCTAAAGACTTGTAGGCGACGAGAGGGTCCTTGTGTGTTTGTATTTATTACCTATCCGCCCCCGCTGGTTTCCATCGAGCTCGCTGAAAGCCGCTCTGCAGAGCCATGTCTCGGTGGTGACGTGCCTCATCACGGCGCCGGCCGTAGGAATAAGCAATACTGGAGGCAGAGCGGGCATTACGGGGTAGCAATGAGGTGGATATTGACACTGTTGCATCCGACTTGGGTTGCCAGTCGAGTTCAGGTCTGCAAGTCACAACGAGGTGGAGTCGAAGCAAGTCGGATGGACACGGCCTGGGAGTGGGGAAGCCCATTGAAGGAGGAGATTCGACAATGTCGAGGTGGGAATGGTATTATGAGCTTCCACATTCCTGCACGAAAGCGTACAAATCACAATACAGCTAGTTGTAGGGTTCATGCTCTAGCCGGGGTCCCCCCCCTCCTGGCATACCCAAGTACGAGGGCGCCAGTAGAAGAAGAAAAGACTCAAGACGGACGGGACGTTTGTTCGATCGTTGCTATATGGAACATGAGCACAGCAGCCTTCAGCGTACCGGCGAACCAGCTGGCATCTGATTTGCCATGAGGGGGGCAGCAGGGTTGGGAGGGTCGAGACCGAGGGATGTCAGCCCAGGCGGTAAACTAGATGGCAATGAGTTACCAACCGGTTGTCGTCGGAAGGAGAGATTAACAGTTGTTGGGGGACAAGAGTCGGCTATTATTGACAATAATGCATGGCTCTCCGGGGGATGCAGCGGCAAACTCGCCCCCCTCGAAAGCAGCAGTTGTTGGGTGACAACAGTCGGTTATTATTGACAATATTGCATGGCTCTTCGGATAATCCAGCGGCAAACTCGCCCCCTCGAAAGCAGCGGTTCTAGGGAAGCAGACGGGCGGGGAAGTGAAGCCGCGATGGCGTCTTGACCATTCCCCTTGCAACGGCCTGCAGCGACGGAGCTGCAACGACCCCGCAAACGCTGCCGAATCTGAAAGTATCTGCATCGGCTCTTGGTGACGGTACGGCCTTTCACGGGATTCAACACCAAGTCGGTTGCTCTATCGAGCCATGGGAGGAACCCCCCAACGTCAGTATTCCCAGGGGTCTACTCGCTTGGCTCTACAGTCATACCATACGCTTATCTAGTCGTCAAATGTACTCCGTAGGTGTAGCATAAACTGTTCCGCCACAAGCCGACGCCAGCAGGGGCAAGGAACAGGGAGCAGGACGCCATTCTGCAGCCTCTTCCTGTTCGAAACTCAACCACCGCACGCACGAGAAGCAAGAAGAACGGATGAACGAGGTCTTGTAATGAATACATAAATAAGCAAATGAGGCCCGTCGGCTTTTGGGCCTTCCAGTTCTTGACCTCGAATAGAAAACGACGTCAAGACGGCTCGTGCAAGTCGCGATCCGGCCATTGATAGCACAACGAGCTGGTCTCCCTGCGTGCGCAAGGGACAAAACAAGCGCAAGCTTTCAAACAGGTCATCTGCGTCCTTGACCTACACAAACCTGACGATGGTGAACCAGCTGGTCATGGCGGCGGCCGCAGGGCTCGCCGGTTCAAGCGCCGTCGCGCCGGAGACTCTCCTTCCCCTGCCGCCCATGGGCTTCAACAACTGGGCTCGCTTCACGACCAACATCAGCGAGGCAATCTTCGTCGACGCCGCCAAGGCCATGGCCGAGACGGGTCTTCTCGCCGCCGGCTACAACCGCATCAACCTCGACGACGCCTGGTCGACCATGGACCGCGCCGCCAACGGCTCCATGGTCTGGGATGATGCCAAGTTCCCCAAGGGCTTCTACTGGCTCACCGAGCACCTCAAGTCCATGGGCTTCCTCCCGGGCATCTACACGGACGCCGGACGCCGGTCCTGCGGCGGCTATCCCGGCGCCCTCGACTACGAGCAGATCGACCTCGACGACTTCACCCGCTGGGGGTTCGAGTACCTCAAGATGGACGGCTGCAACATGCCGGGCCGGGGCGAGGCCGTCTACCGCAGCATCTACGGCCGCTGGAACAAGATGCTCAGGGCGGCCGAGAAGCCGATGATTTTCTCCAACTCGGCACCGGCCTACTTCTCGGGCCGCGGCCTTGCCACCAACAACCTGACGAACTGGTACCTCGCCATGGGCTGGGCGCAAAAGTTCGGCCAGCTCGCCCGCCACTCGGCCGACATTGTCAACTACCCGAGCGGCAACGCGTGGGCGAGCATGCAGTTCAACTACAACCAGCACGTCCGTCTGGCCCGCTACCAGATCCCGGGGTTCTTCAACGACCCGGACTTTCTCCTCGTTGATCATCCCTCCTTCTCGCTCGAGGAAAAGAAGAGTCAGTTCGCGCTCTGGTGCGCCTTTTCGGCGCCCTTGATCCTCAGCACCGAAATGTCGGCCTTGAAGCGCGAGGAGATTGCGTACCTCACCAACAAGCACCTGCTCGCCGTCAACCAGGACAGGCTCGTTCAGCAGGCGACGCTCGTGAGCCGCGACGGAGCGTGGGATGTTCTCTCCAAGAGCCTCGAGAATGGCGATCGCGTCATCGCCGTGCTCAACAAGGGCTCCACCAGCGGCAGCATCACCGTCTCCTGGGATCGCATCGGCCTGTCCCCCGACGCTCTCCTCGCGGCGGAACAAGTCTTGGTCTCCGTCCAAGACCTGTGGACGGGCGAGTCGGTCGATCTGCTCGCGACCGAAAGCAGAGGCGTCACGGCCGAGAACGTCCCTTCTCACGGGACGGCCGTCTTCCGACTCAAAAAGTCGGCCAGTGCCGTCACGCCGACGGGGCTCATCTTCAACACCCGCAGCATGAAGTGTCTCACCGACCAGGACGGCGAGTCGACCCAGGTCCGGTTCGCCACCTGCAACGGCTCCGACGGCCAAACATGGCGCGTGCGCTCTGATGGACACATCCACAGTCTGCTGCGTCGCAACGAGTGCCTCGTCGACGTCGAGGGAGAGATGTCAACGGACCGTGCCGGTTGCCAGTCGAACGCGTGGCGGTACGAGACGTCCGGAAACCTGATCCACGGAGGATCCGGCCGTTGCTTGACCGAGGGTGCCGACGGTCGCGCGACGGCTGCCGCGTGCGGCATCGAGCGCAACGAGCAGGTCGTCGGGCTCCCCATAGGCGTCACGGTTGTTGGCAATTGATGGCATCCGTGGAATGTGACGTTTGACAGCCGTGTGGTAAATACAGCCCCTAGGCGCAGCAAGTAAACAAATGAAGAATGAATTACGGATAAAAAAAGAGCATCAACGCGGAGCCGCGTGTTGTGATGATGGGATTGGACGCAGTGCCTTTTAATAGCACATCTCCACGCGACACCCCCTTTCGTGCTCGCTTCATGACCCCCTCTCCCCTTTTCCTCCCCTCTCGGGGACCCTTGGGGGGTTGAGAAAGAAACTGGGTAAAAAGGTGGCGAGGAAAAGGCGAATGGCAATGAAACATGCGAACAGAACAACACCAGTCAACGTTCTCCCTCGTCCGGGTTCTCGGGACGCATCGTAGCCTTGGGTCGACTGGCGGCTTCATGTGGCTGACTATCGGTATTGCGCTTGGCAGCACATTCGGCATCGCCCCCATTGTGCATTCCCGAGCATGTCAGTCATGCAGAGAAGTAAATAATGTGAGTACCAGGACATGTCCAACGAAGGCGAAGGATGCTAGGTCCCAGCAATATGGCCGTGTAGTCTTCTTTCCATAGCAAACTCTTGTCTGTGTAAACGAGATAATAGGCGTGCCGCGAAATCCTCCATATCCATGTGAACTTGGTGCGAGAGATTTGAGGAAAACAAAACACCTAAACAGACATAACATAATATAACAAGCACTGAACCAAACCGACCAGGCGGGGCGGAGATGTTTCAGATCTCAGAACATCCTCCAGGTGAGCTAGTTAAGATTGGGGGAAGTGCTAATTTTATATTGGTATTATTATTAGTTTGGCATCTAATTTGGCATCTCGTTTGTGGGATTGTTTGTTTTCAATCCTCGAGCCGAATCGGAGCTCAGGAGGAAGCATATAGTGCAGAGGATGACGCCCACCATATCTCACACGGTCGGAACATGGTGCCTTGGTTTCTTGGTGCCCATCCTTTTTGTTCTGTGCCATCTGCCCTTGTAAGCATGATATGAGTCCTACATGTCTCCCTGCGTGCCATTCATGTAGAGCAAAACAAACCTTTTGCCCACAAACCCCATACATGTAAGTGACACCAACGGCCCCTGACGAGAGCGCACCTGATTAACTGGCCAACAAGATGATTGATTGAGGCTCCAATTCTGCCGCTTCTGCCACTGCTTTTATAATTCTTACTATTTTAATTCTTACGATGCGTTTGTCTCTTGCTCTCGCCCTTGCCGCCATTAGTGGTGTCTTGGGCGAGCCGATCCCGAGACGGGCGGTACAGGGTAGCACGACCTCTACTATGACTACTGCTTCTTCCGTCCACGACCATTATCACGACAGCCAGTTCCACGAGGACGACGTTCACCAGGCGTACAAACGTAAACCCATCACTCCTCCCAAGCCGCCTCAAGTGGTACGGCCAAAACCACCCAAACCACCAACGCCGCCAAGCCTACCCAAGCAAGCACCATCACCCCCGTCGTCACCCTCACCCCCATCACCTCCGTCACCTGCTTCCCCAGCATCACCGGCTTCACCTCCGTCACCTCCGTCGCCTGCTTCTCCAGCATCAGCTGCTTCACCCCCTTCCCCCCCTTCCCCCCTTCACCCCCGTCACCTCCATCACCTCCATCACCTCCATCACCTCCATCACCTCCAAAATCTTCATCACCACCATCACCACCACCTTCACCTCCAAAATCTTCATCGCCACCGTCACCACCACCGTCACCACCAAAATCATCGCAGCCACCAAGCTCATCGCCGCCGCCAACATCACCGCCCCTGCCACAGCGCACCGCCATCTCAAAAAACTGGTCCGGCGCGGTGCAGGAAAGCCCCGCGGGGACGAAATGGACCCAAGTCCAGGCCGAAATCGTCGTGCCGACCTTCCGCGGCCGACCGGCGTCTCAGAGTCTCAACATGTGGGTTGGCATCGACGGTAACAAATGCCGGACGGCGGTCCTGCAGACGGGCCTCGTAGCCTACGGCGATGGGACCTTTTGGGTCTGGACCGAGTGGTGGCAGCGCACGATGCAGCACTACGAGACGGCGCTGCCCCTGAAGGGCGGCGACAGGCTACGGCTCTCCGTCCAGGTCACGTCGGCGACCTCGGGCACGACGACGGTGGAAAACTTGACCAACGGACGATCCGTGTCGCATACGTTTCGAGACGTCAAGGAGTACCCCCTCTGCCAGACGGACGCCGAGTGGATCGTCGAGGCCTGGCAGGAGAACGGCAAGCCGGCCGCGCTCATCGACTGGGGCACTGCGACCTTTTACAACACGACGGCCAAGAGGGCCGGCAGCCAAGTCACGGCCGGCGGCGCCTCGTATCTCGTCAACATGCAGATGAACAACAAGCTCGTGGCGAGCACGACCATAGGCTCCAGCGGCGACGTCAGCGTCACGTATCGCGCATGAGGGGGAGCAACGACGTTGGAGGGGATCAACGACGTCGAGGGCGAGAGGCGTCCAACGATAGGGGATAGGGGTAATGCGTGCGCACGACCGAGGAGATGCGAGCATGTTGTCGAGAAGCATGAAGCTTGGTAGGCAGTGCTTGTTGTTGTTCATAACCTACCTACCTTGAGCCATAGAGTCACATTCCAAACAAACACTGAGAGCATTCACCACACTTATAACTCCGTACCATGCACCGAGTTGGTCGCTGACCCCTGACCCCTGACCCTAACGGGTCAGCGACTAAGTATTAGCGTTGAGCGAGACAAACGAAGGACTCCCGAGGCCTCCGACCCGGTCTTTTCTCCCTCCCACAAGACACATTCCAGACGCGACCCTAACGATTCATGTGGGAAAGGGTGCAAGGGGTCATGCCAGTGGCAATTTCTGCCCAGCCGAGATGGACGGGGCTACTCAACATGGCCACCATCGCAGCGGATCTGCGCCCCGACGTCACCCTTGCGGCATGACGAGACAGCCCTTTACGGACTTGAGCTTTCCATTCACCCATGCATGCACATGCTCCCCACGAGTTTCCAGCCCGGTAAATGTACTGCCGTCGGATGGGGAAGCATCCGAACGGCTCGTCATGGCGGCGGCAGCAGGTTCCTTCGTCTCGACCTGACAGCTGACAGTGAACCCTTTCTTTGCAAGGCTTCGATCACGAGGCAGGACCATGCTTGCATCACGGGACGAGCATCACGAGGCGGGCCGGCGGAAGATGAACGGGCATACACGTATGTGCGTCTGTTGTCGCGTTCTATGTCGTCGCTAGCCGTCCAAGTGGGAAAAATACCCATTCAAATTCCAAGACGCCACGGGACCGACCGAACTTAACCCAGAAACCATGAGCGGGTGCGTGCATGCGAGTGCTCGGCCAAGCCGGGGGCGACGGAGAGCCATGCCGTGGCCACCCTCTACAGCATGAAGGCGGCGAGGGCGGCGCCGGCGAGCAGGTTGTAGACGATGGCGACGCGGCTCGAGCCAGCCTGGACGGGGTAGCTCGACGGCGTCGTGTAGGTCTTGGAGCCCGGGGCCGTGCAGGTCCCGTTGCCGGGGCACACGGGCTGGACCTTGCAGCTGTCGGCCGAGCACTGGTACTTTTTCCAGCACTCGTCGCCGGTGCAGCTCTCGTGCTCGCAGTCGTCGCCGCGGCAGACAAACTTGCGGTCGAACTCGTCGTCGGTGCACTTCTCGACGGTGCACTTGCCGTCGTCGCAGGTGATCTTGCGCTTGCAGGCGTCGCCGCTGCACTGCGAGTACTTGTAGTCCTGGCCGCCGGTGCAGACGACGAGCTCGGTCCAGTACTTTTCGTAGCCGCTCGGGCAGGCTTCGGTGTGGCAGTCGTCGTCGTCGCAGACGACGCGCTGGCGCTCACACTCGTCGCAGTACTCGTCCTGGGCGCAGTAGTCGCCGTAGCAGATCATCTTCCGGCTCGGCTTCTTCCGACGGAGGGGGCAGTCCGTCACCTCGGGCGGGCACGTGGTGATGATGCCGGTGCTCGTGAGGGTGCGCGTCATGGTGGTGCCCGAGGGAGGCTCCGTCGTCGTCGTCGCGGCGATGCGCTCGTAGAGGGAGAGGAGGACGGTCTGGGGGATCTCGCGTCGCTGCAGCAGGTTGGTGAGGCCTCCGCAAGCCTCCTCGGGCTTGCCGGGGCAGCGGCTGCTGCACTTGGAGTCGGCGAGGATGCTCGTGGTGGCGTCGTCGACGACGTCGCCGCAGTAGCAGTCCCTCGATTCCACGTCAGCGACCGGTTTCGCGGGCGGCGGCGGCGGCGCGGACTCACATGAAGTAGACGCCAAAGTAGCGGCCGGGGCAGGCGGCGGCGCAGATCTCGAGCGTCATCTTATCCTCCGTCACCGTTCGCTCGAAGCCCGGGAAGCGCGTCGAGGAGCCGGCACAGCCGACGACGCGGAAGGCGCCGACTCTGGGCGGCAGAAAGGGCCCCGGAAGAGGCGTCGTCGTCGGCCCGGCCGTCGTGGCCGTCGTGTTGGAGAAGGTCGTGACGGCCCAGGCGACCTGGCCGGCGCCGAGGGCGAGGGCGATGGAGTGACGCATGATGAAATGGAGGTCGGGCAGTAAAGGAGTGACAGGACCGTAGGGGACGAGATGAAACGAAGGCAATCACGGTCAACCAAGGAGCATGCGGTGGTGGCGTGGACGGAACAGATGGTCGTCAGCCGCGGCGCCGGCGATATTTTATAACGGATGACATGCTCGTCCGCGACGCGTGCCGATCGACTCGACGACCAGCCGTGGCCGTTTCGAGGCCAAGGGAGAGCGGGGGCATGGATGGACGGATGAACGGATAGATGGTATGGACGGAGCATGGACGCTCAGGCTCCGCAGTGCCGACGATGCGTTCCTGCGAGGCGACGGACGCCCCGTCGGTCGGCTGGGAAGAATGCTCAGCTTGCCGGTTTGGGCCATGGCGCTGGCGCCGAACGCTGTCTCAGGCAAACGGGAGGCCAGGTGGACTGAGTGGTGGTGGTTCCGTCGTTTTGAGGATGCTCGGAGGCACTCGCTGCGGTGCTCGCTCCCTCGTGCTCGTGCTCGTGCTCGTACGTTTCGAAACGACGGCTCGCGGGCACCCCTCCGAAGGAATCTTTGTCGTCATGCTTAACAACCATATGCTGCCCGAATTCCAGGGAGGCTCCGGCGAGGCAGGGCTTCCATCGAGGCCGCTCGGCGGGTGAGGAGGCAGCCGGATTCACCCCTGCCGCCACGGCATTGTCCATCCGCACCGTTCACCAGACCATTGCCGCCAGGCATTTAGAGGCTTGCTTGTCGGTATTGGTGGCCCGGAATGGATGCAAGTGATCGTGCCGGCGGGCAGGGCAGAAGGGAGGACACGATTGGTGGTGATGAGCGTCGGTTGGAAGAAGCCCTGCTAATAGCGAGCAGGACGTGGAATAATACTTGGAATAATACTTGGAATAATACTGGCAGAGTTTGTCGGAGCTCACCGTGCCTGCCGTTTGGCTTGGGGCGTGGAGCTTCCTTCCTTCCTTCCTGCCCACAAAGGGTGGCTGGCGTCATCGACGGAACGCGCCTGCCATCCCGGCGATCCCAGGCCAGCCCAGCGCCAGCGAGCGGAAGGAGCAACTCGCGCGGGGGCGGGGCGGTGGCGACGCGAGGAACCAACCAGACGACGGGCGAATTCTTCCGCTCAGGTGCGTCCCGTCGTTCTTGCCCTTGCCGAGCCAGATGGGCATCGCTGATTCGCTCGGGGGCCGACCGACCATGGCACCTGCCCCGTCACGGCAAGCTGACTCGGAACGGCAAGACCTATCCGGGCACGCAGCCCAGGGCAGGCACGCAGACGGGGTTCGGTGACTGTCGAAAGGACGATGGCAGGCAATGGAATGGCGAGACATGGAGATGGAGTGGAAATGCGAGATGGAGTAGAAATGCTCAAGATCCCGAGCGAGGAGAAAGGGCATCGTCGACAGGCAGGGCTACGTTCCCACGTGCTGGTGCGGGCAGACGCTCACGGGGCCGTCGCGTCGAGCCCGTCCATGCCGCTCGCTTAGCCTAGGTGTCGTGGTGGCAGGGCAGCCGACTGCCTCGCGTTGAACTGATGCAACCAGTACGGTGGTGGTTTGACACTGGGTGCGCTTGATTGTGCAGAAATGGCGAGCACACACACCTCGACGCTCGTGCATTCTCGCCGTGCCGTTGCCGTGTGAATGGTAACAACAGGACGCGTAGGTGTAAGGATTTAAGCATGTGAAGGCTGCCGATAACCATGTAGTTTAAGGATACTTGGTGGGTCTGACGACGAGCCATCAGGACCTACGTGTTTTCGTACAGCACTGTATTAGGTACTGTAGAGTAGTAACCACTGTAAGTACGGCGCAACACTGCTACGAATACTGCATTACAAGTGTAGCTTGGCTTGTACCGTTTCTACTGCGAAGTAGGTACTAAAGTACATGCCTCTACTCCGTCCTACTGCCAGGCACTGCCTCTACAGTACAGTACAGTACCATCAGCAGCACCAGCAGCACCAGCACCATCAGCACCATCAACACCATCAGCAGCACCAGCACCATCAGCACCATCAGCACCATCAGCACCATCAGCATCATCAGCACCATCAGCACCTCGATCCAAGTACTCACCCTACCACGTACTGTCTGTACCTAGAAAATGCTCGTATGGGAACAGTGCGACGAATTTCTTGCAGTTTGGGCGTACCAGCAGGTGTCCGTACTACAGCAGCAGTGCTCTTACGCCTGTATCCTGCTCCGACCGCTAGCAGCGTTCCAAGTCCACAGTAGCACATGCACGAGTAGCCGTGCCTAGTTCCTTAGTACTGTACTGTAATAGGTGTAGGTACATACCTTAGGTACTGGGTACTGTATGTACAGGAACATGTGCGCTGTACAGCACAAGAACGAGTAGCCCAATACTGTAGCCACTATAACTAGGTACTAGGTACTGTACTGTAAGTAAGTACTAGGTAAGTAGTAGGAGTATCGTGCTCGCACCTGTACGGTACAAGTAATGCACCTGCATTAGTACCAGCGGATGTGGGCCAAACGAAGGGAACAAGCGGGGAGACGGACGGGGGAGACATGGGCTCCTTTGCGGACATGCAATAATTACAGTACTTACCAGTACGGTGCTGACTTTGCGTGGACAATACATGCTTGTACATGTACCCCTCGCGGGACGAGCGATTTCTACAGAGTGCAGTACCTGTACTTGTGTTCGTTCATGCCGCTCGCCGGCCCATGTAAAGCAATGTACTCCCATTCAGGACGAGGAATCCAACTGCGTCAATCAAGAGAGGGTCGGCGGATCCTCTCACGACGAACCCTTGCCGACGCTGGGAGGGTCCGTCAGGTCGTCGAGACGTGGCGTCGTCGTATCGTATCGGGTACGTAATTATAGTGCAGGCCGACGCGCGGCATGAATCATGATGGTATGGACGACCATTTCGCTCGCAGCTGAGGCATGAGTAATATTCGTCTGACATTTACTCCATACAAGTACGCATGTGCCACAAGTAGTAAGTATGTACTGTACGGAGCACGGATGCTTACACTAACATACTTACCTATTTCCTAGTACGCTACATTTGAACATTTCCAAGACGCGCACCGCCACGGCTACACTATTATTACTTACACTACGAGGTAGCAGCTGCTCAAGACGACAACGGCAGACCCTAGGCCACGACGACGACGACGATGATGATGATGATGATTTTCCTCATCGTTCCGGTCACCACGTCCCATATATTCAACCATCGATGGCTCTGTTGCTATTGAATGCCTCGTGTTGATTGCTTGCGTGCTACCGTTGCTAGCATTGCATCATCGCTCTTCGTCTCCGTTGACCGCCGTTGGTGTGGCGCATGCGCTATACCTCGACTGCAACAACGCACTGTAACTCATGGCACAGCGCAACTCATGGCACAGCGCAACTCATGGCACAGAGTAACCCATGGCACAGCGTAACTCAAGGCACAGCGCAACTCATGGCACAGCGTAACTCATGGCACAGCGTAGAATCGCTCCCGCATATGCTGATGCAGAAAGAAAAAAAAGGCCATAAAGGGAAGCAGGTGCACAGCGGCAAAACGGATCACGTGTTGTGCCTCGCAAAGGCAGAACCGGATGAATGATTGTGTATTCCATGTGGTCCGGCTGCTCGTGCATAGCCGCATGCGTGTATGCAAGCGTTTGAATCAAACGAATCTTTGTGCTGTTGCCGTAGGTTTGCCTTGCCTGTGCGACTCGCTGCCGTCGGTGCTCGGAACTCTTCAGGCGCTCGTACGCCCTGGCCCTCATCACGACTCGTCAATCCCATCGGCGAGGAGTAGAGTGACGGCCTGTGCCATGCTGGATGACAACCGATTCGGCACGAGCTACCGTTCCCTCCAAGGCTCGGTAGTCACGATCAAAGCGAGGCATTTTGGGCGTCGACTTGATGCGCATGTTGGGTGCACTTGATCGTGGGATTTCTCTTCTGCTCATCCGTTCCGGGTGCAAGTGCATGTTCATGTACACTTGCAGGAACTGTACTGCAAGTACGGCACTTGATTACATGCGCTTTTATTACATGACCGTACAGTTGTGGTGTGTGGTGGACATTTACAGAGTAGGAATACGAGCGAGCACTGCTACGGATCGCCTGTACTCCGTGCTGCAAGTAAGTAATACTGTACTGTACTGCAATACACTGTACTGTGCTGCAATACACTGTACTTACTGCAATACACTGTACTTACTGCAATACACTGTACTGTACTGCGACACACTGTACTGAACTGCGATACACTGTTCTGTACTGCGATACACTGTACTGTACTCTGTAATATCTGTACTATTCCTTGCAAGTACTTGTACTTCTCTCATGCCTGACCGTCCCAGACACGGAGCAGTACTTGTACATGTGCTGACATCACGCCAACTGGTGTTGTACGGGGAGCATGACAAATTCTCCGCAATGCCGAGCCCCCGCCGAGCCCCCGCCGAACACGCCCCCATGAAGGACACACCGGAAGGACCCCCCGCGGATGGTGCCTTCCGGCCATCCACACCGAGCGAGGGGTTCGACCCTGCCGAATTGAGCAGCGGTCGAGCAGACTGTAGGGAAAGAGCCAAAATCCCCCTCTCGAGCATCCTGACGAGGGGGGCACATTCGCCATCCTCAACACGTACGAGCACCATGGCATCGGCGACTCTTGAACCCACGCGGTGCATCTTTGCCGGCCTCGTCACGACACGCCGTGTTACGTGCCGCGGCGCAGGAAGATGATGTCGAGGTGCCTCTGCGGAGACGCGAGTGCTGGGGAAACGGCATTGGCTCGTTGACGTGGCATCCTCTCGATAGCGACCGACGCATGGTCGTACATGCACGACGGCGATGAAACGTCCCACATGCAAGAATAGGGTTTTTGCTCGGCATCTTGATACCTGCTGGCGACAACGGGTCGGGTGGCTCGCCGCCCTAGTGCGTGCAGCACGGCATCGGCGCCGCATTAGAAAGCATCGGCACACTGCGTCATTTGAAAGCATCTGCTGAGAAATCAGGCCGGTCGAGGGGTAGCGGCAAGGTGAGCCACTCGCGTTGACCGCCGAGGACGAGTCGGCCACGACACTGACATGTCCCCGCGAAGCGTACAAAAAGGGTTGCCACCCCGTCCCTCGTTTGACGGGAAAAATCCATCAAGCCTTGAGACGGGACCAGACAGGACCAGACAGGACCAGACACGACCAGACACGACCAGACACGACCATCAGAAAAGCACCAGCGCCGACGAAAAAGTCGGCCCCCGCACCATGGCCGCATACTTGAACCAGCGCATCGTTCACCCCCACCATGGCATCCCCGTGTCGAGAGCGGAAACGCCGGCGCTGGAAAAGGATGCGAAATGCGTCGAGCCGATATGGAACAAGGCAGCCGAAGGCGTCCCCTTCTTCACGCCCGAGCAGGACCCCGTCGCCGGCACGGCGGTGCTCCCCCAGCCGTCGGGAAAGCCGGTGCCGAAGCTCTTCACGCCGCTCAAGATACGAGGCGTCGAGATGCCCAACCGCATCTGGGTCAGTCCCATGTGCCAGTACAGCGCTCACGAGGGCTTCCATACCCCGTGGCACATTGCTCACTACGGCGGCATGGCGCAACGAGGGGTACGTTGTCTCCCCCCCATCCCCCTCCTTTGTCTCTCCCACTGCTTCGTCTCTCCCACTGCTTCGTCTCTCCCCCTCCTTCGTCTTTGTCCCCATCTGCGTTGCCACCGTTCCGGGAGCAATTCCCGATCGTCCCGTCTCGTGTTGCCGACCGGGACCGGATTGGCGGGAATGCGGGGAGCCCGGCGCAAGCGGAGAGGAGACGTGAGGAGAAGAGGATACAACGTGCCCTGGACTGTGCTGACCTCGACGTGGCACGCGTAGCCTGGCCTGATGATGATCGAGGCCACGGCCGTCCAAGCCAACGGTCGCATCACTCCCGAGGACTCGGGCATCTGGCTCGACGCCCATGTCGACACGCTCAAGAAGCACGTCGACTTTGCCCACAGCCAGGGGGCCCTCATCGGCATCCAGCTCGCCCACGCCGGCCGCAAGGCCTCGACCGTCGCTCCCTGGCTCAGCGCCGGCGCCACGGCGACCGAGGAGGTGGGTGGCTGGCCTCATGATGTTGTCGGTCCCGCCGAGGAGCCCTTTGCCGACCACTACCCCACGCCCCGCGCCATGACCCTCGCCGAGATTGCGCGCTTCAAGGTCGACTTCCTCGCCGCCGTCTCCCGCGCCGTCCGCGCCGGCTTCGACGTCGTCGAGCTCCACTTCGCCCATGGCTACCTCGTCTCGAGCTTCCTGTCGCCCGCCGTCAACAGGCGGACGGATCAGTACGGCGGCAGCTTCGAGAATCGTGTACGGTTGGCCCTCGAGCTCGTCGAGGCGACGCGCGCCGCCATCCCCGACGACATGCCCCTCTTCGTGCGCATCAGCGCGACGGACTGGCTCGACACGAACCCGGCCTGGAACGGCGACAGCTGGACGGCCGAGGAGAGCATCAAGCTCGCCCGCCTGCTGGCCGTCCGCGGCGTCGACGTCCTCGACGTCTCCTCGGGCGGGAACCACGCGCAGCAAAAGGTCGTCGGCGGTCCGGCCTACCAGGCGCCGTTTGCGAAGCAGATCAAGGCTGCCGTTGGCGAGGCCATGCTCGTCAGCACCGTCGGCAGCATCAAGACGGGCGAGCTGGCCGAGAAGATCATCGCCGGTGGCGACGACGAGCACGACACGCCGTTGGACCTCGTCGCCGCCGGCCGCATGTTTCAGAAGAACCCCGGACTCGTGTGGGCCTGGGCCGACGAGCTGCATACCGACATCCACGTCGCCCATCAGATAGGATGGGGCTTTGGTGGCAGGGCGTTGAAGAAGCCCGGCAAAAGCAGCATCCCGTAGCGACCCCTCGCTTCTCCAACCGTCTCCTCCTCCGGCCCTCTCCGGTTGGGGCCATCCACCTTGCACCGGCGAGAGATAGAAGACCAAAATAGACATGAAATAACCGCGGCGAATGGGAAGCGATTGTGAGAGCCTTGGTCGTGGCATTTCGGTGACGAGGGACTCGCGGAGCCGCCCATCTCGACCGACGCACGACCAACCCAAACGTCGGTGTTTGCTGCACACGGCGACAAGGCGAACGCCACGAACCTTGAGCAATCGCCGGCAAGCGGACCGTAGACCGTTTCATCGAGGTGACCATCCGGCCCGTTTCCGTGCCTGCGGTGTCGTATCGGCACAGGGTGAATGGCATGCTGGCCGACCGAGATGGCCGCCCGGGAAAGTTACCACTCCCGCCAACGCGTGCGATGCATGCAATGTTACGTTTCACCACGCACGCGGCACGACGAGACAAGACGAGAGGAGGAGGCATGATTATGCAACGAAAATGGAAAACGAAGCTGCCACTGGTCCGCCGTCGAATCATGGGGCCGTTTGAGTTTGCGGCTGCAGTCGGCGGCCAGGTCGCTCGCGGGAACCGAGTCGCACCGCCGTCCTCGCCTGCGATGTGAGCTGGTTCCGGGAGCACACGGGCTGCGCGCAATCCAGTGACGCAGAAGACGTCGAGGGCACACGATTTCGAAGCCCAAATGCGCACGTGGCACGGGAGCGCCGTCCACCGGTCGCCCGCGATCAAGGGAACATGGTTTGCTCCTCCGTCGTGCGGCGCTTCCATCGTGGCCTTGCCCACCATTGACAATTGCTCATGTCGTGGCATTTTTCGACGGCAGCATCGATGGCCAGACTCTGGTTCGCTTTCGCTGCAGTATTGCTTCTGCTTCTTCCGGCCTCGCCCGTCGCGTCGGACCCTCTGCTTACGTCGGGTGCCGGTCAGAGGGGAACCATCCCCTGCTGGGACTTCAAGTCCTCAGCCTCCGTCGAGGAACATCTTGCCGTCGTCTCCGCGGTTGGGTATGAGACGGCATCGTGGCACCACGTCGAGACGTCCAGATGCACCTTCATGGGCTGCCTCCTGCACGCGGGAAAGTATCGAGATTCGGCACTCTGGTACTCGACACGACTGCAAAGGTTCGACTGGGGTCAGTTTCTGGTCCCCTGGCTCTACCGTCACGAGTTCTCCCTCGCGCCCGCCGATGGCCAGCACTTCCTCCTCGAGACGCACGGCATCACCGCGAGCGCTGATCTCCATCTCAACGGCAAGGCGCTCGCCGACAAGGAATTCCAGGCCGGCTCCTTTGGCGGGCACACGTACGACGTCACCAGTCTCGTGGCGGAGAAGAATGCCCTCGTCGCCAAGGTCTACCCTGCCAACTTGGATCATGACCTCGTTCAGGGTTTCGTCGACTGGAACCCGCGCGCGCCGGACAATGGATCGGGCATCTGGCGAGACGTCGTCATCAAGCAGACGGGGTCCGTGTCCATGGGCCCCCTGAGCGTATCCATCCACCTGGACGCGTCCGCCGAGAGCAAGGTGACGAGGGCGGCATTCGTCACCGTGCGAGCGGACGCTCACAACCTAGACCATGGTGAGCTGAGCTTGGTGGCCGAGTCGGTTGTCTCCTGCCCGTCCGGCTTCGACGACGACGACATGGTCGAGCGGCGAGACGTGACGCTCGGCCCGGGGGAGACCAAGATGGTCGAGATGGTCCACGTCATCGCCTCGCCAAAGATCTGGTGGCCCAAGAGATGGGGCGAGCAGCCTCTGTACAGCACGACGCTGACCTTTACCGTCAACTCGTCGCTCTCCGACCGCGCGAGGCAGCGTTTCGGCATCCGGACGGTCCGATCGCACCTGAACAGGCACGGCGACGTCGTCTTCACCGTCAACGGGCACGCCTTTCAGGTCCTCGGCGCCGGGTACAGCCCCGACCACTTCCTGCGCTGGAGCAGAGAGCGCTTCGAGGCGATTGCAAACTACACCATCGACATGGGCCTCAACACGATCCGGCTGGAGGGTACGCTCGAGCATCCGGAGCTCTACGACGTGGCCGACGAGATGGGCATCATGATCATCGCCGGATGGGTCTGCTGCTCCAAGTGGGAGTCCTGGCCGTACAACGATGCGCTGCGGGTCAGCCCCGTCCCGCTGTGGACCGAGAGCGACTACAGGACGGCGAACGCGAGCATGAGGCACGAGGCCGCCATGCTCCAACCGCACCCGAGCGTGCTCGCGTTCCTCGTCGGCAGCGACTACTGGCCCGACGACGGCGCGACCGAAATGTACGTCGACGGCCTCGTGGGTGCCCACTGGCAGACGCCCATTATCTCTTCGGCCTCCAAAAGGGGTCACCCCGATCTCCTCGGACCGTCGGGCATGAAGATGGACGGACCGTACGACTGGGTTCCGCCCAACTACTGGTACGACACGGAGCCGAGCGAGGACCGGCGCGGTGCCGCCTTTGGTTTCGGCTCCGAACTGGGCGCCGGCGCCGGCGTGCCGGAGCTCAAGAGTCTCGAGAGGTTCCTCTCCCGGAGCGACAGGGACGACATCTGGCTGCGGCCCCGAAAGGAGCTCTTCCACCTGTCGACCAACACCTCGGCCTTTTCCAACCACGCCATCTACGGCGAGGCCCTCGCGGCCCGGTACGGCGCGCCAAGGTCGGTCAAGGACTACGTCATGAAGGCGCAGATGATGGATTACGAAGCCACGCGGGCACAGCAAGAGGCGTACTCGGCCATGTGGAGCGCGCCGCGACCGGCGACGGGGTCCATCTACTAGATGCTCAATAACGCCTGGCCGAGCCTGCACTGGAACCTCTTTGACCGTTACATGCATCCGGCGGGGGCCTACTTTGGCGCCAAGGTCGGGTCGCGGATCGAGCACGTCGCCTACGACTACGTGAGGCGGACGCTCTGGCTCGTCAACCACTCTCTCGACAGACAGGGCCCGAGGACCGTCGGCCTCGAGATGCTCGACCTCGACGGCACCGTGCTGCACCGACAGACGATGCGGGTCACGACCAAGCCCAACGCGGGCGCCGAGATTGGCGAGGTCTCTGGGCTCGAGAAAATCAAGACGGTCGTCTTCCTGCGCATCCTCCTAGTCGACGACGCGAGCGACGAGACGCTCAGCCGCAACGTCTACTGGGTCGCCAACACCACCGACAGGCTCGACTGGGCAAACTCGACCTGGTACCACACCCCGGTCACGTACTTTGCCGACTTGTCGGCCCTCTGCGACATCAAGCCTGTCAGGGTGAGGGTGAGGAGGGGAGTCGACTTTGCCGGCCAGCTCGAGGAGGGTCTTTACCAACTCGAGGTCGAGAATACCGACGGCCGCTTGCCTGCGTTTTTCGTCCGCTTGACCGTCGTCGACGAAACGGACGAGGAGATCAACCCGGTGTTGTGGTCCGACAACTACGTGACGCTATGGCCCGGAGAGAAGATGCAGATTCACGTCCAGTTCGAGACGAGCACAAAGGCCGAGGTCAAAGTGGACGGGAGCAATGTCCGCCCAAGCAAGCTGGCGTTGTGGTGAATAAAGAGCTGGATGCGGGCAGCGCCGTGGGCCATGCCATGACCTGTCGGCGCAACGCGGTTGCTTGTTCCCGGGACAGGAGGATTCGTCCGCTTCACGCGCGGATGCCATTGCCTGTCCAGGGTCCGACGGCCCTGACGTGGCTCTCGAGGCAGCTGCACCTTGAAGCTACCTAGCATACCATGCGTCTCGAAGGAATGGACGAACAAGCGATGCAAAATACGCAACATGGCAGCGCGTAGGATTCACGGCCAGTGGTCAAGTATTGCTATACAGTACACGATGAAAGGAAACGCACAAGACGGCCTGGATTGGAGAAAGGTTGGGCGTCTGTGCCACCAGAAGACATGAAATGAAGGACGACGAACGAGCACGGATCCGACGACGATTCCAAGGCGGGCTCACGATTCTTCTCAAAGTGACCGTTGCACGCTTCCGACGGCGTCTCGAAAGAGCAGCATGGCGTAGGCCTTGTGGAACCACCACATGAAGCTCGGCCGCAGCGGCCTGTCGACGGTCGGGTTGCAGGTCACGCACGAGAGACGCAGCCAAAGGTCGGTGTCACCATCGGCTGCCGTTTCCCGCCAGATGCTGAATCGGTGGCAGCCGGCGAATCGGCCTTGGCCGTTCCCATACAGCACGTCGAGGGTGCTCTCGGCCGGGCCGTCCTCGGCGTCGGCGAGGTGCATCGCGGCGAGCTGGAAGGTGCCGAAGAGTACGGTGCCGGGGGGTGGCGGCTTCTGGTCCGACAGCTCGGCCGGGTCCCATACGGACGGCGCAGATGGCGAGTCGAGACCTCGAGGTCGAGGATGAACATGGCAGCCTTCGGACGAGGGGCAGGGAGCGGGCTCACCTGGAAACGACCCGACGGATGGTCGCAGCAGCGAAAGAGCGATTCTCTCGGGCGCAAAGACGCTGCCGGCGAAGAAGGCCTTCAAGAAGCGCGCAAGAAGCTCTTCGTCTCGAAGAAGGCGGCCGCGAGTCGACGAGATTCGAAGCGTCACGGACCTCGAGTCGCCCCAGGCCACGTTGCCGCGCGGGTTCACAAGCCTCGTGACGGCATCCGACTTTGCAAACGACTCGGGGACATGGTCGGTGCTGGTGATTCTACGCCGCCGCGTTGCCGAAAGCTGGCCGCAGACGAGCGCCGCGTAGACGCCGGCGGAGGCGGTCGCGAACAGTGCCGAGCCGACGGCGATTCGGCCGATTCGGATGCGAAGAGACATGTCGCCGCTCGATGAGCGACGTTCGATTATTGTCCGCCGAAGCGCTCGGCTTGATGGATGGGCAGCGTCGCACCTCGCAGCGCGGCGCCCAGGGGTCGGTCTGTCGAGGAGGACGTCCTGCTTGCACGCGCACACATGGCACCAAAAGGGCCACCGGGGCAGCCGGCGGTTGGTCAGACTGTCAGTCAAATCATTCATCAGATGGTCAACTGCATGGCCAGTCAGTCGAACCGCCGGTAAGACCGCTCGTTGAATCGCCGGTCAGTCCAAATCATCAATCGAAGATGGACAGGATGTGGATGCAGGAATCAGGAGTCCATTCAATGCCAGAGTTGAGTGTTGAAGTTGCGTCGGCCGTTACGTGATTGGCCGTATGACGTGTGTACTGTACTGTATTGTGGAAACGTGCGTTGCCCATGTCCGTATGATGCATCATATATCGATATATATGGGCGTGTGCACACTTCATGGCACTGTCATGTATTCTTAATACATGTAATTACTTATTGCTCGAGGAACGAAAATATGAAATGCCAGGACAAGGAGTTGCAAATATGCTCATGGCAAAGTCAAATGAATATAAAAGCGGATGCATCCCCAACGATTCTGCACTTGTTATTGACTTCTACATACTGTACACAACAGAGTACACTTGCAAGCAGTAGAGTTTGGTTTCTTCCACTTGCCCTTCCTTACATCTCGTTCCTGGGTTCCAAATAATCCGTCCACCATGAGGGCAACAACATTACTATGCATCATTCCAGTAGCTTCTGCCGCTGCTATTGCTCCGACACCTTCCACAACTCCAACAAAATCCGAAACTCCAACCAAACCAGAGTGTGGGGTTAACCCGCATCCCAAGGACGAGATGTGGTTCAGTCTCCGCCCGCTACAATCAAAGGAGTGGTGCGCGTTCGAGAAAGCTTGCAACAGGCTGCTCAGGGCAGACTGCTATCGTACGAAGCAGGTCCCTTGTAGTGCCGAGGAGGTCCCGTGCAGGAAATTCTTTAATAGTCCTGGATCCTGCCATTCGAAGACGAATAAATTTCGATTGCCAGAATTGGTCTGGGACGATTAGCCGGAGGATAAGGCCGCATTGCTGAAGGGTGGCATGTATTTGGTCTTAGCTTCCGATATCCTGAATCGAGCAAGTGCCTCTGGCACCCGTTACGTCCCAGGCTTCCCCCGTCGCCATGGTTTGGACGGACGAGGGGAGACGCGTGACTCGCAGCGCTGCCCAAGGGCTCGAAAATGACACGGCAGCGCATTCCCATGCTCAATTTTGTGCCGGCCGTCAAGTCGTAGGCGAGGAGGAGAGCCGAGGTGAGGACGAGACCGCCGAGAATCACAAAGGCGGCGAGGATGGGGGCTCGCACGCGGTGCTGATGGCTCGCGAAGGAGCCGATTCGGTAGACGACCATGGTGGTGAAGAGGGCGACGAGCAAGGCCATGACCCAAAGGATGACGAGACGGCGGAGAAGATGGCCGGCATGGTAGGCGTTGATCATCTCCCGCACGTCGGCATGCTCGGCGAGGTCATTGCTGAAGTTGGCGACGATGGCGACGTACGTGGCAGGCCGAGGAAGAGCTCGAAGCGTCCCGCCTCGCACTCCTCATCGCTCTCCTCGTGGAGCAGTCCTTGATAAAAACATGGCACGGCCTCGGGCGGGCTGCTTGACGACGTACCGCGAGCTCTTGGTGCCCTGCTGGAGCTCGTCGCAGTTCACGGGAGGCGGTAGTGTGAGTGTGATGTTGAGGGAACGTCGTGAAGAAGGTCGTCGACGAAGAGTGCTCCGTTGACGCCTGGCTCGAGGCCACGACACCATTTGGCGGTGGAGGGTTGGCAGGCAGCCTGTCGAGGCGTACGTAAAGGAAGGCCGTCGACAAAGAGTGCTCCGTTGACGCCTGGCCCGAGGTCACGACACCATTTGGCGGTGGAGAGTTGGTGGGCAGCCTGTCGAGGCGTTTGCGTGGTGCGGCCAACAGCGCCGTAGCGGTCCCTTCAGCGACGTGGCATGCTGGCGACGAAAACCTCCTGTAAATTGGCCTAGCCCATGGAGGTGGACGCTGGACAGACCTGTTGAGGCGGACGGGTCAGGTCACCCCAAGCCGGAGAGCCGGAGCTGACCTGGAGCGGTCCTGGAGCGGTGCGAGAATGAACGAGATGAGATTCGCCTCGGTCGTGCCTCTGCGGCAACAGTGATTACCCGATCGTGTGGCATTTTCATTTGCGTCTGATTGCTGTCGTGTTTGATTGCCGCATCTTCTTGGCGGAGGAGAGGACTGCTGCATTGTCTTGGCGGAGGAGAGAACTGTTGCATCGTCTTGGCGGAGGAGAGGAGTCTTGCGGAGGAGAGGACAGCTGCATCATCTTGGCGGAGTAGAGGAGTCTGGCGGAAGAGAGGGACTGCTGTATTATCTTGGCGGAGTAGATGAGTGGCGGTGGCGAGGAATCTAGCAGAAGAGAGGACTCTGGCGGAGAAAAAGCCTCTGGCAGAAGAGAGAACTCTAGCAGAGGAGAGGAGTCTGACGGAGGAGAGGAGTCTGACGGAGGAGAGGAGTCTGTCGGAGGAGAGGACTCTGGCGGAGGAGAGGAGTCTGGCGTAGGAGAGAACTCTAGCAGAGGAGAGGAGTCTGACGGAGGAGAGGAGTCTGACGGAGGAGAGGAGTCTGACGGAGGAGAGGAGTCTGTCGGAGGAGAGGACTCTGGTGGAGGACTCTGGCGGAGGAGAGGAGTTTAGCAGATCAGTGGAATCCGGTGGTGACGAGGAGTTGGAGGAGAGGAGTCTGGCGGAGCCAAGGACCCTGCCAGGCTGCACCAGCACGGCAGCAGAGGCATTCTAATACCTAGCACTTAGTACCTACAGGGCATCACCCACCAAGTCACCAATCTACAGCGCACCCTTGGTGGTGAGTGGTAGGTACTAACCTGTAATTCACTGGGATGTGGTGACACTCGGTGCCGTACGGAGTACTTCAACGGTACTTATACCCCAAGTACTTGTACTTTAGTATACGGAGCACAACCAAGTCTACCACGCGCATGGAGCTGGTGCTAGTTGCATGCTCAGGTACAGCACTAGTGGTACTTGTACATGCAGCAGGTGTACAGCACGTACTGACACTAAGTACATGTGATGAGCAAAGCAGCATTGTTGCAGCGTAGCACTTAGCACTGCCAGGGGTAACCGCGGAGTGCTGTAGCACCAGCGCCGGAGCCCCTCTCGGGGGTCGATTGCTGCATCGCCACCGCTGCCACAGACCTCGGCACGGTAAAATGAGCTCTGTATTCCCAGCGCTTAGCTAACGCCAGGACATGATCGTGTCTGCCCCGGTTCCACCACAAGCTACCCCCCCCCTGCCCCCCGCCCCCCCATCCCCCGCCGTGGGCGTGGCGAGGATAAAAAAATTGTCGTCATCCTTCCAGTCCTCGCCGGGCACTTTTGAACAAGAAATTTTTCCATCACCTTGGATCGACCTAGGATGCACCCGTTGACGCCGATCGTCTCATCTCCTCGGCTCTCGGTATTTATCATTTTGATGCCCGTTCGCTAGCCTCTTGCCCTTCACACCTCGTTGACGTTCCTGGAACCTACAATCACAAAGCTTGACAGAATCTCCCACGGCCACATCCATCGGCTCTATCGAACGGTCCTATCGAACGGTCTATCCAACGGTCCTATCCAACGGTCCTATCCAACGGTCTATCCAACGGCTCAATCCAACGGCTCTATCCAACGGCTCTATCCAACGGCTCTATCCAACGGACCCTATTCAACGGCTCTATCCAACGGCTCTATCCGACGGCCCTATCCAACGGCCAGATCGGCGAACCGGCACGCGGCCACCTCGAAGCAAAAAAGCCCGACGCTCTAGTGACGCCTCGGCAGGTCGTCCGCAGCGGCAGCATGGATCAGCATCGGCGGCGCTCGTCGGCGGGCCAAAAGGAAGATTCTCGCCGGATACAGGTCGCCATCGTCGGCACGGGACTTGCCGGGCTGACGACGGCTCACCTCTTGCACAACGACGCCCGCGGACGCTACGAGGTGACCTTGTTCGAACAGGTATGCAGCCGCCTCCAATGAATCGCCCGTGTCGGGACGAAAGCTCATCCCACCGTGCCTCGGCAGGCGTCCAGGCTCGCCTTCGACGCGGCCTCGGTCAGCGTCGAGAACAAGAAGACGGGCGTCGTCGACCGGATCGACCTTCCCATGCGTGCCAGCACGGGCGGCTACTACGTCCATCTGCTGCGCATGTATAGGCATCTCGGCATACGCCTGCACCCGCTCCGCCTCTCCTTTGCCTTTGCCAGCGCGCGAGCGACATTTTCGGCCCAGTCGGGAGCCGACGAGGATGGTGCTCGACGCCTGCGGCCGGAACGAGGCGACGGATGGATCCTGGGGCGCCTGCTGGAAATATGGTATCTCATCGCATGCTACCTCTGGTTCTCGCTCGCCTGCCTCTGTGTGCCGCCCAGGACGAGCCGGGCCGGGAGGACGACGTCGGGGGCCGACGCGAAGCCCGGCGCGAAGCCCGCGGTCGACGGGGAGCCGGTGGAAACCTTTTCTCACTATCTGCAGAGGATTCGGCTGCCTCGTCGCTTCACGAACCATTACCTGCTCCCCGTCATCTGCATCGCCTCGACCTGCTCCCACGCCGAGGCCTTGTCCTTTCCGGCGACGGACATTGTCAACTACGAAAACCGTTCGCGCGGGCAGCCCAACTACACCGTCTGCGGAGGCGTCCACCAGGTGCAGTCGAGGCTCGCCGACGGCCTCGCCGACGTTCGCCTGGCCTGCCGCGTCGTCGCCGTCAAGGCCGTGACGACGGGGGATGGCGCCGTCGTGCGCTGGCTGTCGGGCCCCGACGCCGAGTCGGAGCAGTACTTTGATCGAGTCGTCCTCGCCGTCTCGCCCGACGTCGCCTCGAGGCTTTTCCGCCCCCTGCGGTCCGTCCTGAGCGGCATGCCGACCCTCCAGACCGAGAGCTCCATCCTCCTCCCCGGGGCCGTCGAGACGCACGCGACGGTCGACGACGCGGGGCCGATTCCTTCGGGCCGCTGCTGTCACGACGACGGCAATCGCCTGCCGCCCGAGGACGTCTCCTTCCGAACCGTCTTCTCCGCGTCGGGCGCGAGGACCGAGTCGTTGCATCGCATGCCCGGCGGCGTGCTGATCAGCACGTGCTCCCTCGACCCGCACGCCGACGGGGAGAGGGCCCTGCACACGGCCACCTTTACCAGGACCCTGCGGACGCTCCGGAGCAGGGCCGTCGTGCAGGGCGTCATGCGTGCCTCGCCCCCGCGGTGCGTCGACGACGAGCCCGGATGGGTCAACGGACAGGACAACGTGTGGCTCGTCGGTGCCTGGTGCTGGGACGGGCTGGTGCTGCTCGAAGGATGCGTCGTCTCGGCCATGAAGGTGGCCGATGACTTTGGCGTCGAGGTACCCTGGCGGCAGCCCGCCACCGGATGCCAGGGCATGTCAGGCCATCTCTCGGCGCTACCCGTCGCGGCCTGGCGGCAGCTCTCCCTGGCCGTCTCGCTCGCCGTCTGGGCCGTGACACAGGCATCCGCCGCGACCTCGACGGAGCTGCAGCGCCGCCTGAAGCACCCTCGCGACCGTCAGCTGCTGCCGGTGCTGTAAAGGCCGTCGACAAGCAACCAAAATTGCCAATCTTTTTGCCCTCGACGGAGTTGTCCACGGGCTCAACGCTGTTGCGCTTCCGGCCCATGCCTGCCCGAGGGCGATGCTGTTGCGAGCACCACCTACCGGTTACTTGTACGTATTCTTCCGTTTGGCTACCTATCGAATCTTGGCGTGTCCTGCTTCCGCTGCCTTTGTCGTCGTCGTCGCCTACCGTACGTGTTGGTGCAGTGTCAGTGTGTGTGTGGTGTGTGTGCGTATGTTTACTGTATGGGCGGAATCGTGGCCATGGCGTCCCGACGATGGTTTGCGTCGGAAAAAGGAATAACCCGACCCCTCGACGGAGGCAGCGGCCACGTCCAGCATCATCCCCCGCTTCCATTTGCTTCCCCGTCGCCATCGCTGCCGTCTCTTCCCCCCATGCTAACCCCATCGGTGCTGTGCCGAGGAATGCCCCTGTCGAGGACGAAAATCCCTCCCCAAGGCTCACGTCTCGTCACACGAATGGCACGCAGATGGTGCTGCTCCTCTGGCGTCACGCTCGTCTGTCCCGAACCACCCTTTGTCCTCGAGTCGTCATCACCTCCATCATCCGTGACAGTCACGCATCACCCACCGCCATCCTGACCCCTTCCTCGGAGGCAAAAATGGGGCAAGGAAAAGGAGCAGACGGCGGACAGGATCGGCCGCTCGACGGCAAGGTGTACGCCATCACAGGCGGCGCCAGCGGCATCGGCCTCGCCACCGCCAAGCTCCTGTCGAGGCGAGGGGCGACGGTTTGCATCGGGGACGTGGACTCGGCGGCGATGAAAGAGGTCGAGTCTCATTTCGGCTCGCTCGGCGTGCCGTGCGCCGTCGCCCGCGTGGACGTCTCGAACCGCGGCCAGGTCGACGGCTGGATCCGCTCCATCGTCGAAAGCTACGGACGCTTGGACGGTGCGGCCAACGCGGCCGGCATCATCGGCAAGGCCCACGGCATCGCCGCCGTCTCCGAGCTCGAGGACGAGGAATGGGACAAGATCATCGCCGTCAACCTCACGGGCACCATGTACTGCCTGCGGGCGGAGCTGCGGAGCGTCGTCGACGGCGGCTCCATCGTCAACGTCTCGTCCATCCACGGACTCAAAGGTTCGGCCCGCCGGCACGCGGCTCGCCTTCTCCGCTGACACGACGCGCCAAGGCTTCGCGAGACACGCGGCGTACGACGCGAGCAAGCACGGCGTCGTCGGCCTCACCAAGGCGGCCGCCATGGAGAATGGCGGCCGCGAGATCCGCGTCAACAGCGTCGCGCCCGGCGCCATCTACACGCCGATGATGGAGAAGAGCTGGGCGTCCCACGGCCGGCCGAAGGATGCGCCCTTTGACGAGCCGTCGGCCTTTCAGAGGCAGGGAACGGCCGAGGAGACGGCCCAGGTGATTGCCTTTCTGCTCGGCCCGGAGAGCTCCTTTGTGAGCGGCAGCGTGTACGAGGTCGACGGGGGTTGGATGTGATGCGACCTTACGATGCGACGTGGCACCGGCCGCCGCGGCGTCGTCGACCCCTCGTGCAACGGTGCCGACTCGTTCTCACCTCGACGGAACGGATGGATGGCATTCGATTGAGCATTCGATCGTGGAGCGGCGGCCATCATTCCTGCACCGCCGGGCTCTACGTGGAAGCGCCGACGACGGAAGAGGAACGATTCAAACGGCGTCCGGTTTCGTCCGCAGACGTGGCGTCGCGTGTCGTCGAGAGATGACATGGGAGCGACGGGCATTGTCGGCGGTTCACTCGTATCGCCGTCGTGCCGTCGTGGCCGGCAATGCAAATGTGACGCCATCGGATCGTCGGCCAGGGTTGCAGTGAAATCATGCCTTGGTTCGATCGTCTCGGAAATGTCGGTTAGAGCGTCGGAAATGTCGGTTCGAGCGTCGGAAATCTCGGGCTCGCCAAGTCATCTCGGCCGCCGCTCCCACCGTACAAGTAGGCAGATGCGCGCCGCATCGTCGCCGAAGCCGATGGCCGTCTTCCACCTCGACACGTACGCCGAGGCGAGCGTGAAAGAGAGAGGCATACCTGCGTAGATCGTCGACACGTCCGGTCCGCCATGCCGCCGCCCACGTCGAATCTCATGGCCGGCGTGCCCGAGCACGTCCTGAAGCTGCTCGACCGGCTCCACGCCGCCTCGTCGGCGCAAGAGTCGACCATCAGCAGGGACGACTACGAGGGCGGAGACGCCAAGCGGTTCATGAGCGACAAGTTCATCGCCCTCGAGCGGGACAAGGCTCAGTGCGTCTACGCGCTCGCCCGCGCCGTCGGCGCCCGAACCATCGTCGAGGCGGGCACGTCGTACGGCGTCAGCACCATCTATCTCGCCCTCGCCGTGGCGGCAAACGTCGAGGCCGCCGGCGGGAGCCGACCGGGGCGCGTCGTCGCGACGGAGCATGAGCCGGCCAAGGCCGCGCGCGCCCAGGAGCACTGGCGCGAGTGCGGCGACTCCGTGGCCGGCGTCATCCAGCTTCGCGAGGGAGACTTGTTGGAGACGCTGAAGGAGGACCTCGACCATGTCGACCTCTTACTTCTCGACAGTGCGTTCCTTTCGTTCGCCTCTCGGCCTCGTCGACATCCTCGCCGCTAACGTCGCATCCCAGTATGGACTCCCATGGCTCTGCCGACGCTTCGGATCGTCCAGCCGAAGCTGCGACCGGGTGCCGTCGTCATCACGGACAACACGGTCGGATCGGCGTCTGGCTACGAGGACCTGCTGCGGTACCTTCGCAGCCCGGGCAGCAGCTTCATCAACATTACGCTGCCGTACAAGAACGGCTTAGAAATGAGCATTTTCCTGCCGCATTAAAGGATCGTTGGCTTCGCTGCTCTCTCTGCGTTGACGATGACGACGGCACTGGGTCACCATGCCTCCACCTTGCGCCGGCCGTTGGCATCTGTCCGGAATGTCCTGCCGAAAGAAACAAGAAACGGATGGTTCAAGACGACCCAGCGCATGGCTGTTCATGTTGTATTCGACGACTCCCAGGTTCCGGGCGACGGTCCGATTTTGCATCAAACAAGGCAGGGACACGTCCCATCTATTCAACGAATCGATCTGCGGTTCATGAAAGGAGAGTCCCCTTGACGTTTCCGCCACTCGCCCGTGCAAGTTGGACAGTCTGTTGCCGGGTGCCCTCCCCGTCATGGCGAATTACTTCCTCTTTCGATAGGTACCATCTCATCATCCGCACGTGACACCAATGGTGTACCACTCGGCCGGTGCTGACGTACCATGCTTGACTGTTGTGAGGGTGCTTGACTGTTGTGATGGTGCTTGACTGTTGTGAGGGTGTTTGACTGTTGTGAGGGTGCTTGACTGCTGTGAGGGTACTTGTGCGACGGTTGTGATGGTATTTTTGGCGAAGCCGACGCAGTCTTTGAGATGTACGTGTTGCATGCTCATTCCCATTCTAATACCCACCACACGCTGACAGGTGAGAAGGTGACTTGCGATGAGATGATGATTGCTTGTCCGCCGCCGTGTTCATGTTTGTACAGGCTCACCACCTCTGACGGGCACAGGATGCAACTTCTCTGCAAGACACTGAAAGGTTGGGCGGCAGAACGCACCTCGCGACGGCGAAGCTCGGTTGTGTAAAGGAGCACGTTGGTCTTGACCCAGGTATTCATCGGCCACGAGGCCAATGCAGGGGCATCGGGTGTCGTTCCAGCCTCTGGAGGACAGTACTATGAATAATGCTTCTGCACGCTGTCCATCCGGTGTACAGTCCAAGTACAAGTCCACGCGAGCACATGCATTACTGTACAAGCAGTTCACCTACACTCGCAAATCCAGAAGTGTCCAGACTCCGAAGAGGAAGACATGTTACTACACCCGTACGAGTGGCGAATGCACTCGCACATGCATAACTGTACAAGCAGTTCACCTACCTTCGCTCGCGAATCTGAAAGTTTCCACTGACTCTGAGGGGAAAGACATGTTGCTACTACACCCGTACGTATGGCGAATGCACTCGCGCAAGGCTAGAATATTACCGCTACGCCTGCTCATCCGGCAGAGTCGTGTACGGTGTCCGCGGTTGGGCTCGTCCAATGTGCTACCAACTCACATCACCACCGGCGAGATCTTTCAGGGACGTGTGAGCAGTTTGGGCATATTAATGGTGATGTTACTGTACAACTACTATGAA
The DNA here is from genome assembly GCF_001625195.1 of Drechmeria coniospora. Taxonomy (NCBI): domain Eukaryota; kingdom Fungi; phylum Ascomycota; class Sordariomycetes; order Hypocreales; family Ophiocordycipitaceae; genus Drechmeria; species Drechmeria coniospora. The sequence goes on along the minus strand of NC_054389.1, from coordinate 7,537,666 downwards.
CACTCTGAACACTACGAACAGTATCTGCAACACTACCCTGTGCTCCATACTTGGTAAATTCAAGTCGTAGTGCGGCTATGGAAGTTGAGTGTCAAGGAAGATGTCATAGTATAAGTATAGCATCCAATAAGTCCACAGGAAATATGGTCCATTTTTAATGGTTGGTTTGCTGCAACAGAAGCCTCTACAAGTACTTACATTCATAGTGAACAGGGGGTAATACAGTATTTACAAGCAACTGTTGATTTTCTAGCCACTGGTCCAAGTATGGCATAGGCGTAAAGTACACTCACTTATAAGTGCTCTGAAGTCTTGCGAATTCAAACTTGACGTTGTGAAAAGCACAGGTAAACCCAGCTACAGGCTACTGGTACTCTACCACTCTCACAAGTGAAAGCTCGAAACAGGGTACTGCTAGAGGCCCAGGTGATGCCTGTATGGACCGTGGTGACATTGTATTCTCATTTAGCCGCCGCTCCGTAGTTGCGTGTGCTCACATGTGCAAGGTCTTGTCAGTACAGTAAAGTATATTGGCGGTTTGGTATTCTCACATCATACTCGACGATCACGACAGGTGCACTTACTTGTACCTACTTACAGTAATACAAGAATTGCGAAAGCATAAATCCGACGGTGTGCTTGTAATAATAATTGTACCAGTATAGACCATGGCTCATATATTTGCACCCATGCAAATACCAAATCTGGCGCAGGCGGGACCGTGTGTCATGGCCCGCAAGATGGACCGGCCCCGACCCCGTGCGGATGCTGGTATACTTAATCTATTTGCTCGTAGTAATGCTTGTACGAGTGCAAGTAAGTATATACTTATGCACAGTTGGAATCGTCATCGGACCTTTTCCTTGCACACCGTGAGTCCTATCCCGTACTTGAACCCGGAAGCACGATGCACAACGGGCGCTTCGTCGCGACCGGCCTGGTCCTGGCCGCCGCCGCCGCCGCTGCAGCGGTGACAAGTCGCTCAACAAATGCCTGCGCCGAGGTCAGCGACTCGTGGAGACAACACATCGACTCCCGTCGAGAGGGCCCGCCGACGGTGCGGGCGAGCCTGGCGTACGACTGCCTCAACTCCGTGCCTCTCCACACGACGGCGGCACTCGAGCTTGTCGACTCGCTCAAGCCGTACCTCGAATTCTAGTCGGACACGGCCTACAAGGCAGATCCGCCTCCCGGCTACCCGTTCCCTGCCTACGATGTTTTCGCCAACCTCGCCGAGGTGAGACGGAAGCTGGTGGCGAAAGAATACGGCGGCGAATACGCCTTCCAGGTGGACTTGCTGGAGACCGTCTTCGAGCCCGGCCACGACAGTCACTTCCAGTTCATGCCAGACCTTCTGGCCAAGGCCGTGACGTGGATCCGCATAGGCAGCATAGTGTCCGTCAGCGAGGACGGAACCTCGCCGCCCGTCATCAAGCGTCACTGTAAGCCGCGCCCTTGACGCTGCCTCCACCATGGCTAACGAGCACGCACCACGGGGCAGCCCACGTCGAAAAGTCCCCGGATACGGCACCGATCATCACCGCCATCAACGGTATCGATGCCGCCAGCTTCATCGAGTCGATAGCCGCGAACGGCACCGAGTGGACTGATGTCGATGCCGGCTACAACTCCATGTTTTTCCAGCGGTCCACGCACAGCAAATTCGGGGTGATGGGAAACTTCGCTTATGCCTTCAATAACATAGGCGTCAAGTACCCAGGCCCGATGACCAGGTTTACCTATGAGGGTTATCAAGAGTCAGAGAGGGTGGCCAACATGGCCGTTCTCAACGAAAACTGGAGGTATCTTAGGGATGGAGTTGCTGTTTACGACATGTTCTGCAGTCAAAAATACAACCCGAGGGACATACCGCAAAAGCATCCTTACATCTACACATTCCCGTCTTTGCCTGCAGCCAATGACAGTAAATTTCCCGAATATCCCGTGCCTGAAATGGCCACCTCGGATCTCATTGTTTCCGGCTATTACCTTAAAGGCGATGGTCTCGAGGATGTTGCCGTTCTTTCCCTGACCACCTTCAACAGCAACAAGCCTACCGAGTTTCAGTCCGTATGCCGCGATTTCTTGGAAAAGGCCGCCAAGGATGGAAAGACTAAGCTAGTTATCGATGTACAGTCGAATATAGGCGGTCTCTCCTTGCAAGCCATCGACCTGTTGCACCAAGTGGCACCCGATGTGGAAGAGGACTACTACTTTCGCAACAAGATCAGCGAGGAGGCCCTCGCTCTAGCAAGCAGCACGGAGGAGCGGATTGCCGATGTTGACCCTTTGACGACAAAGGACACGTATGCGGCCTGGGATTGGAGTCTGTGGTATACCAACTATCGATTTGGCGTCAACACGGAGAATGGAAAGTTTGAGAAATTCGACGATAAATTCTCGCCTCATCTCTTCAAGGGAACCAACTACACGTCCCTCTATCGCTGGGATCTCAACGAGCCGCTGGTTACGACGAACAAGAAATATGGCATTGGCATGGAAATCACTGGCCACGGACAGCTGGCCACCGCAGGCGTGCTGCGCTTTCACCCCGAGAATATTGTTATAATCCACGATGGAGTCTGCAACTCTGCATGTGCCTTTTTCTCGGAGCAGCTCAGCGCCCATGGCGTCAAGACGATTGCCATGGGGGGACGTCCCAAGCCAAGTCCGATGCAGGGAGCTGGTGGAAGTAAGGGCGGCCTTCTGATACCCTTCCGGTCGCTCTACGAGGCCGTGCAACGGGCAAAAGACTCGACGGCAGATCCCGAAAGAAGCAGCGTCCTTGAAAGGTTTAGCGACGCACCTATACGTCGATCCGCGTACGCAACGGTAAACTCGGCAGACTGGATCCAGGAGAAGCATATCAAGGACGGGATGCCAACGCAGTTCGTAACCAGCAACGCAGACTGCCGCCTTTACTGGACTATGCCTATGATGTTGGAAGGGTCCGAGGTTTGGAAGGCGGCGGCGAATGCTGCGTTTAACGGGGCCAAGTGCGCCTACGGAGGCATAAAGAATCACCCGACCAAAAATCGCTGCAACGAGATTAAGAATCTCGAGCTTGGCATCAAACTATCGAATGACCCGAACTCAGGAACTGAAGATGAAATCGGTGTGGATATAGAGGGTCCTAACAACGGCCATGCCGTTGTTTCCATTGCTCGAAGCCCTGAGCCGGGATTCAACACATGGGTAAAGGTTGGCTTTGGTTCCGAAACGATGAACATTCGCGATATTCGAAAACTTCACCTTACCGCCACTGGAATTTTATGGGGGAAGAACGATGATACGAGCAACGAATTCACGGTCCAAGGTAGGCCACCTTCGGCGTGAATTCGAGATGGTGATGCTAACATGTTGATCTCACCTCGTAGATATTCAACTGCGTGCGCAATGTGCTGACGGGAACTTTAACGTTACCAACGACAAGTTGGTTAACGTAAATCGGCGGTATGGACATCCTGGTGGAGTCCTTATTGAACCCTTGATTACCAGGACTGTGGCAACCTTCAAGGTTGCCGTCAAGGACTGGCAGATTTCCGATGATTCGTCGAAATAAAGCTACAGGGTCTGAATGGGTATCCTTACTGTTCAAAAGGAATCGATAGAGTCGATGAGCATGTTATCCTCCGTTTCTCATGCCTCTGTTGCATGGTGTCGATGCCAAAATTCAGCGACTTGGGGCGAGGGACCCACGCTACATACAAAATAGAGGCTCGGCCAAAGGATTTGAAAGCGACGCTGATTGTGTGTACTAAGTTGGGCAATCTGATGGTGATGAAAAAAGCAGAAAACCCTCTCTAGTCAGTTTCAAAAGCGATCATACACTGAAACCAATATCATCTTCGTTACCTGTTAGAATTCATGTTGCATTTATTGCGTGGCTAGGATGCCATGATTGCTTGGTCAAGAACGTCACTGCAACTAGACATTTATATATCCGATGCGATGATGAAATACTCTCCAGAATCTAGCCGTTATTCGAATATTCCTGGTCAACTTTGCATAGATATACTCAAGTTCGTCTATTTGCAATTGTGCGGATCTCGTCATCGAGTCTGCATGCCTTCTTTCCCCAGAATGGCAAAGTCGTGTAATTGACTTGTTTTCTCCGTCGATATTCACGTCGATATTCAGCTCCACGTCAAATGCAGGTTTCGATCTTTGTGCTTCTTGCGTCTCGTCGTGTCAAACTCCTCCAGCCACGCTTTCAAAATATCAACCTCCATCGCCTGTACCTCTACCACGTGATTGGGCGGTAGCCCGAGCTTCGCCTTGTCGGCCTTGAGGCCGTTCTTATCCCAGTGGTGTACGGCCGGGTCGATGAGAATGAACGGCTCTGACGAGTTGGAAACGCGACCGGGCAGACCCAGAGCGTGTGGGCTGGCAGCGCGCCAGGGATCTTGAGCGCCGTCAATAAGGGCGACGCGTGGAAAGCTGAAGTTGAAGCCACCAAACTTGTTAATCGCTTGAACATTAGGCGGGCTTGTAATGTTGAAAAGTTTGCGGCATAATATGCTTGAGTAATCGTACGTATATGCGCGAGAGACCATGGGAAGTTGGTCTTCAGGGGTGCCCTCTCCAGTCATGAAGAATCCCCATCTACACGTTGCCAACAGTCAGTGCTGATGCGATCAAGTCAACGTCGAAATCGAAATTACTTACTCGGTGCATGTCTGATAAGTCCAGATTTGATACCAATCAGCGCTCAAGTCCGTACGGCCCTCGTAAAAGCGAGCAGACGCGGCTTCTCGCAGCGAAGTATTCCCATGGGCCTTCGAGACCTCCTCTCTAACATGGCCGATCCAGTTGAGCATTCGCGTCGACAGCACCTCTACCTCCCTATGATAGCCTGCCAGGGTAATGGCGCGCTCCACCTCGGGGAGAAGGTAGGTCGTGTTTTGAAACAGAAGGGTATCCGACGTGATGGTTGTGCAGTAGTCGGCGAACGTGGTACTGCTCCGGTCGGGATCCCAGTTGACACGAGCGAGCTGTCCAATCTCGTAGCTCAAAAATTGGGCAAACTCGTCGTCCAATAGCTCGTCAAGGCCAAACAGTTGCTTAATTGCATCGGAATCACGACCGTCTTTGCTGAATAGCATGGCGTCGATGACCTGGACTAGCTTCTGCTGAGTGGGAGAGCAATCCCCCGGTGCAAAGTGGCGCGCGGCCTCGTAAAACTGCCAGAAGTCATCAACGGCAGCCAATACGCCCGAAGACGAGATGGCACCCCAGATCACATCTGGATACACCTTCCGAGCAAATGCCGCCAGGGCTCCGCCGTAGGATCCCCCGTAGATGATCCAAGGCGTGTCAGGTGCCGTGAGGTTGTAGTTCTCAAGTCCGGGGAGGTCCACGTGCGTGGCAAAGTAGGCTATGTCGGCAAGGCCCTGCTCGGTTGATAGGAACCGGAGATTCTCGACCGTGACGTTTGGAGTCGGAAAGCTGGTGCCATAGTAGCGATGCTCCAAGACGAGACCAACACTGTCGGTGGCTTTGGTCAGCATGGAGACGATGCCATGATCGAGGACCGACAGACTTCTCTGACCGGTTATCTCGCCACCATGGAGGACGATTATGGGACCACCCTCCTTGTAGTTGGATGTGTCGAGCCAGTACCGCAGGTCGAAGTAGCCATCCGCATGTGGCTCGTAGCGGGAGTCGTGTTGGAAGTGATCGATGGGAACCGAGAGATTATAGGCCTTGATAGTTGGATATCGGTCGACTTTGGGTGCAAACGACGCATCGTGTGGCTCGACTTTCAACGCCTCGGCGGCAGCGGAAGCAGAGGTAGCACGACGCCGAATCGCGAAAACATCTCCGCCTGCGACTGTGACTACCAAAGCTGCCACAAGGGTCGCGAGACCCCTCATGTGCATGGCGATATGGGGTTGAGCAAATCAATTTGAGCACGAATGGCCTCCCCTGACGGCGTTCAAGCGTACTTGACGCGGAAGGAAGAATCCCTGCAGGAAGTTGTGGTACAAAAATTGACCCTCGTATCATACGAAACCAAGGCAGCCCATCCTTTGTGATTCCCGTTGACTCGTACGGTGAGGTGAGAGAGTTACAGCAGACAGACGACGCATTACTTAGGCGTACTTTAAATATCTGACCTGCAAAAATCGAAGATCATATACATACAGCATATCCACAGGCCATTGAGTAAAATTATCCAGCTCTCAGGTGTGGATGTGGTCGTTGGTGGAGAAGAGTAGAATTCTGCGCAAAGTCCTACACACTCGAGATATCCTTCATCTCGACAGACTTGGTGTCGGGTCAATTCTATTGTATTCGCCCTACTTGTACGTATTGTATTCGTACTTCATCTGCGAGTACTGTAGTTGCGTTTTGTGAGCTTCACAATGGGGTATGGCATGTCATATTTCAATCCTACAAAAACCTTATTCTTACAATCACAGTACACACACACCTACTCTACTGTATGTACATACTCTTTTCATACATGTATGTGTAAGGAAGTACGCTATAGTTATATCAAACAGTATTATAAGAATGCCTCGCACTGAGAAGTACATTAGTATTGGCAGGCAGCGTCAATATTTTGACAATCGTGTAGTTACCCCGTACGGTTCATGTACACTTGATATTAGACAAGTACGGAGTACTCCGTAATATTAAACAGTTATTTACAGTCGGCGGGGACCGCCGGGAAATAATGCATATATTTATTGCAAGTGCTACTGTACTTGCATTCCCTCTCCCATACTCTGTGCTCCGTACGGAGCACTTATTACTTTAGTCTTTATACTGTGGTTTAATTCATTATACTGGTTTATACTGGTTCAGCACTTGTATAAAACAAGGTTGCCTCCCATTCTTACTCCGTACGTCGCCGAAAATTCACCGTCATTCTCCTGCTGGGCAAAAAAAAAAAAAATTCTCCACGAGACAAAAGAATAAAACAACTCCCCCGGGAAGGATCGAACTTCCGACCTCCAGATTAACAGTCTGACGCTCTGCCAGTTGAGCTACAGGGGAATGGATCTGCGATTCGGCTGCGCTATTGACCTTCAACAAGGCACGAGACAACGGCAGGCAATGATTGCGATATGGTGGGTTGAAGCGAGAGCAGAGAGTCCATCTTCGACAATTCTACTTACCCTCGGGATGATGAATGGATTGCTTATTCAACTGTAGCTTTATATAGTATGTGCAGTTAACTAGGCTACTTCTCATATACGCATGAATGTAGAGTTCGAAATCATTATTCGCCGGCAAGTGAGTGAGCAATCCGTCATAGAACCGGTCAAGGCAAGGCGGAGAAAGCAAGCTAGGGAAAGGGAGAAGTGGAAATATATACAAGTGTCAAGGAGCACCTCCCCCCCCCTCTGCATGTGCGTCCCCCTGCCCGTCCTGCTCTACTCCAATTTGAAGCCGTTGTTGATGAGAGCGTTGACGGTGCCGTTGGGCACGTTGGAGATGGCACCCGACAGCGCGTTCTTGGCAATGTAGTCGCAGAGGCCGGCGATCGGCTGGCCCATGCCCATGAAGTAGGCGGCGATTCCGGCGACGTGAGGAGAAGCCATCGAGGTGCCCGAGATGGTCCTGTTGCTCCTGCCGTTGATCCAGAGGGAGGTAATGTTGGAGCCCGGGGCGAGAACGTCGACGACCTTGCCCCAGTTGGAGTACTTGGCGAGCTTGTCATCCTTGGACGTCGCTCCGACCGTGCAGGCGCTGGGCTCCGACGCGGGAGAGTAGTTGGCGGCATCCGCTCCGTCGTTTCCGGCCGCGACGGCGAGGAAGAGCCCGGCGTTGGTGATGGCGGCGGCGGCGTCGTTGACGAGCTTCGACTTGTAGCCGCCGAGGGACATGTTGACGACGGCACCCTTGGGGCAGGTCTGGTTGACGGCATCCTTGGTGACAAAGTCCATGCCGGCGAGGACACCGGATGTCCTGCCGGAGCCGTAGGCGTCGAGAACCTTGACACCAAAGATCTTGGTCTTCTTGGCGACGCCCCAAGTCTTGGAGCCAATCGTGCCGGCGACGTGGGTGCCGTGGCCGTTGCCGTCGGTGTCGTCGTCGTCTTCGACAAAGTTCTTCAGGAACGTGGCGCGGCCCTCAAAGTCCTGGCATCGCGTGTTAGCACCCGCCGTTGTTCTCCTTCATTTCAGGTAGACGGAGCAAAGGCAGAGCGGCGGACGGGGTGACGGTAGACGTACGGGGTCCTTGGCGTTGACTCCGGTGTCGATGATGTAGGCGCAGGTGCCCTCACCGGCGCTCTCGTCGTAGCTGTAGGTCGTACCACCGGGCTGCTGGCTCGAGATGCGCGAGAGTCCCCACGTCGCGTCCTCCTGCTGGGTGTTGGAGTTGATGCTGATGATGGCGTCATGCTCGATGAAGTCAACCTGCGCATGGCAGTCAGCAACGTGGTCGAGCAGAGACGCGGGCTCGAGAGGTGACTTGCACTGGGGTTGAGCCGGAGCTTGCGGAGCTCCTCGGGCTGCAGAGTGGCGGCGAAGCCCTTGAAGCCGCGGCTGTACGTGAAGTCGGCGTCGGCCTGGATTTTCGAGACGGCACTGGCGACGGCGCTTCGCTTGGCGTCGCTGTACATCTTGACGATGTACTTGCTCTCGACAAGCTCGGCGCTGCGAGGCACGATCAACGGCGCCGGCACCCAACGCCTCTGAGGAGCCGCCAGGGCCAGGGAGAGGGGGAAGAGGGCGAGAAACGTGGAGGCGTGCATGTTGACCGATGTTCAAGACGACGAGTCGAGGCAGAGAAAATATGTCGAGGCCGGAGGAGAAGCAAAAGCACGGCAACGGATGAGGACAGATGCGATGTTGGGATGAGTCGGGGAGAGGAGAAGATGGAGTGATGATTCGATAGAAAAATCCCCTCGTCGAGAAGGACCAAGGCTGTCTATTTATCTTTGACGAGGACTTCATGTTCATCGTAGTCGTCGTCGTCGTCGTCGTCGCCGTCGCCGCCCTGCTCTCTCCTCCTCCCCGTCGCTTCGCACGCGCCCCTCGTCAGCGTCGCAGTCGAGCAGATGTCGTGATGGTCGAGCCGATGCCGGAAGCGGCGTCAACTCGACTCCCACGTTGCCGGCAGGTGGGTTCCCGTCCACGATCGGCGTCCCACGCGCCCCCTTTCCAGTAGGTGGTCGTCTTCGCGCCCATGGCTCCTGCGCGGCAGCTATCTCATGTGAGTGTTGATCCCGGCACCGAAGAGGCCTGATTGGGCGCCGATGCGATGAGTCTGACGCGACCGGGACCCAGCTCGCCAACTGCCATCTCGGTCCAGCTCGGCGGCGACAGGCGGCAGCTACCTACCTAAAGGAGCATAGGCGCTGGAGCTTCCGAGTCCAGCAAGTGAGCCCGCTCACGGCGTCAAAGAGGGGGTCGTGATGGAGGGGAGGCGAGGCGAGGCGAAAAAGGGGGGGCCGACGACCTGTCCGTCGTCCTGTGCCTGGATTTAGTGAAGAATCAACTTAAGGTTAACTCGCAAGGTGCAAAAAAAATAGATGAAGTGGCTGGGCGAAAGGGTTGCGAGGTGAACGAAAATCTCGGCGGGCGATGCCGTCAGACCGACGCCGCCAGCGCCGCCGACGAGGCCAACCATTCGCTGGCATGTCGGCGCCGGCCGGGGAAGGTTCCGGTGCCGCCACGCCGCAACGACCGGCGGGCCATGCCACAGGCCAAGGCAGCAAACGGCCCCAGATGGCCAGAAAGACGGAGGAAAGTGACCAGCATGCCGGCGGAGATGAATCGATAATCGCGCGTGCACGCGACGAGAGGGCGCGAGTCCGGCATGCCTCGCAGCTGGCATCAGCATGCATGATTGTGCAGTTGGTTTCCGAACCAAGCAAGTCGCACTCGGGGCAGGAGCGCGAAAGGGCTGGTTGAACATGTGAGGCGAGGGAAAGGAGTCGGCCCCAGTACGGGTTTCCGGTGCCGGACCAACAGAGTTGAGGCCCCTGTCTCGCACATGCAGGCGGTCTTGCATGTATGTGCAGGGGCGCCAACGTCGATACCTGCGGACAGCGCATGGCCTTGCAGAGCATGGCAAAAGGGGGCCAAAATTGCGACGTACACGTCTGTTCCTCCCAGCACCCGGGTCGTTCGCCCCGTGCCCCCATAAATCCGTCAATCTGTCGTGGGGCGGCCGGAGCAGGCAACGGGCATGCGAGCTTGGGCGCATCGTTACGCATCATACGGCTGGTAGTTTCGGCATTCGAATGGGGCCTCGGCCCCGTCTCCAGTTGGGTTGGTCTTGTTTTCGCGCGATGATCCTACCTTGGTGCGTTGACGTCGTTGCCGCTGCCACAGAGACACACCACGGTCGGCTGCGTCCATGAGGTGGCCGCAAAGTTGCGGCTGCGAAGCAGGCATCAGACCTGGGAGCACTGGGGTGTACTCTAAGGCTGACATTGGCGTCTGATTAGAGCGCGTAGTGCTTACCACGAGAAGAATCGTTCATGCCAATGGCGGCCAGCATGCACAGCAGCATCGGTCGAACGAAGCTTTGGAAACTTCTCCATCTGCTGGCCGCCATGGATGCTGGCTCAGCTTTCCAGTCACTCTGCCCAATGCTTTAGCAACAAAATCCTACCACGGGGAACTTTAGCCAGCCCGCTGCCGGCAGGCAAGGGGGTGGCAGGGGAAAGGGAAAAGGGAAAGGGGGGCGATCAACAAGTTTGATGACTCGATGCATGTACATGCAGCTTCTCCAGCTGCCTCATCCATATGCCAACTCCGCTCGCCAACAGGGCTTCCAAACGTGGTACATGCACTAATCACTTACATGTGCAGTGCATGTCCGCCTTTATGGCGGTTAATTTTAGAACGTTGCCGCAGCCGCTGCATGATCATCGGCAACAATGCATGTCAATAAACTCTGACCCGTAATCAAGGCCTGGTGCATGCCCTCAATGACGTCGCGCTTCGCGGGCCAGGACCGAACGCGTTTGTAGGTGATATCTTCTAGCCGCTTTATCCGTGCCGATAACAGCAGATGGCTCGTTAAGGAACTGCTCCTTCATCACTCTGCCTAGTCGTGATTGATCCGCAAAACATGCTACAGCGCAAGAAATGTGCTTCCGAATGATGGATGATGGACGCTACCGACGTCATGTGAGTACGCGACGGTAGCGGCGGCGGTGTGCCTTGACGCCGCCGTTGGTGTTGCGTCCCTGCTGCCTGTCGGTGTCGATGTCGGTGTCGCTGGCCGCCAGTGCACAATGCCATTATCGGCACACAAGTATAGAAGACTTGCCTCTTTGGGGCAGCTCAGCTGGTGCAGGTCAGAGATTGGGATAGTCGACGGTCACAATTGATCGATGGCGAGTCCGAATCGCGGCCGACGGGGTCACCGTTTCGAGAAAGGATTGACACGAGGTTTTCGTCATCGGCACCAGCCAACTGGCCCATTGAACGTCCCCGGTCCCGTCATCGCCGTCTGATGCCGCTGCTGGTGCCGGAGATGATATGATGATGATCTCGCACGCACGACCCAAACAGAACGCTCCGATGCATCAATATTTCCATGTACTTTTTTTTCGCTACCGCGAAAGCGAAGCTGACCCCAGAGTCGACCATTCGGTGTTGGCTGGCAATTTTCTTTTTTATTCATCAGCATGGCGCGTGAGATTTTGAGACTCCCATGCTTACGGAGAACACCAACATACATCTACCTGTGCGAGCACATGTACGTGCGCGCGTGTGGCTTCTCGGGACCGCACGTGCCAAGATACCATGTTGTTATGCTCTGCATGCAGTTCGTATACGATCCGGCACCAGTGCGACAGGCAAGGTCACTGGGAGATTCGCCGTGGCCTCTGGGACTGGATGCTGAATAGTACTGACACTGGACGATGCAAAGGAGAGGGAGACTTGCCCCGTTCGGGCAGGCAAGGCGTGCCGTGCAGAAGCCTCCCAAGGTCAAGGCATCGCCTTCTTGCAGCGGCTGCCGCATCGGGGACCCCCTTTACCCCATCGAGAAACTGCAACGTTGGTCACTACTGACGATGCGGTCAAGGCTATGCATCGTGGTGGCACTGGATCCGAGTGGCTGACGGAGATGGCCTCACTCCCTGCGCGTGCTTATCAACGAGCTCGGGCTCGACTGCTGGTGATACGTTCCATCCCCTTGGAGGTAGTCGTTGCCGTCACCAACGAGATGGTGTGATCCTGTCATGGTTCCGGGGGCCGAAGCCACGGCGGTTGATGATGGATGGGCCCCCGATTCCCCTCATGGGCCCCTCAGCAACAGGTGTCAGGCTTTTGCTCTCGCGCCAACAGCCGCCGGCAAATGAGTCCATCGGCGAATCGTCCACTGTCACCCAAAAGGCGCAGGCACCGAGTTCGGCAGCTGGCACTTGCAATCCGAATGCTCCTGATTGCGACCGTGTTGGTCAACAGGGTCCCCATACCCTAGAGCCTGCTGGTTGTTGCCGTGCAGTTTGCTGGAACAAGTTTTTCACGGGGGGCCTTCCTCGGTGTCATCGTAGGCCATCCCGGATCGTTCATCTCGTATTCGACCTTATTCTCCGTCTCGGAGGCGGCACGGCAGATGCGATTTGCCTGTCCGATTCTTTGTCCTCCAGAACGGCTTTGCTTCAAGCGCTCGAGCTCGGGCGTAGCCGTCGTTTCCGCACCACAGATTGACGGGACGTGGAATGACCGACTGTACATGTACTGTAGGGTCGGGGATACCGGTGGTGCCATCGAATCGATGATGCTCGCCCTCCGCATCCGCACATGGGCAGCTGATGGTGCCGCTGGCTGCTAAATACCGCAAATTTGCTTGGCGGCGTGTGTTTCTTCTCCTGCACTTTTGGCTCACCATCACGAGTTTGCTCGCAAGTACCGTAAGAATTCGTAGCGCGTACTGTACAGGGACATGTACCTGTAGGTGTCCTGGTACTGTGCGGCGGGTTGGGGGAGGTTAATGTTTTACTGATAACGCAGGGAAGATGCTTTAACGGTGACGTTGTGGAATTTCCAAGACGTAATTATTTATTGCGATTGATTTGGTCGTGTTTTGCCATGAACCGATGATGGATGATGAGATGAAGAGGTCGCAGCAATACACCAAGATCTTGTGGCGGGCCGGATTCGAATCGATGGAACGGTTTGTTCTCTTTCTGGTCCTTTACCTGTAAAGCAAAAATAGAAAAGTAAAATCGATTCGCGGCGTCACCTTGCTGCTTCCTCAAGGGGCTGCGTAAGTATCTTGTGCATCCAAGGGAGTGAGCGAACGCATTATCCAAGTTCTCGTCGGACAGCATCACTCTCCCAGGCGAACCCTTCTCCCTCCCCTCTTGCAACTGACTGGCCATGCTACCGCACAGGTCAATGTCACGCCTGACGCCTGCGGTCAGCGCCGGAAGGCCAGGGGGAGGGAGAGCGTCAAACATCTCGGCAGACGCATGGTGCCAAGATTCGGCAAGCTCGCGCCGGCACCAGGTCCACATGGCGGTTTGTCTCGTCGGCGCTCAGATACTCCCACCGAGTCCGGGTAGGCATGCCCTTGAATGCAAGGTTCAGTCAGGCCTTGCATGAAACGGAAGTCCTTTGGCTGCTCGGGAAATCCAGTAAGGAAATTCAACTCCTAAGCGGATTGAAGGAAGCCGAGAGCTTTGGCCAGAATTGCATTTTCCGCATTGCGGCCAATATCTAGCATTCGATTGCTGTCATTGTGCACAGGCCAGCCTCCAGGAGATGGCTCGTTCCGCCTCCGGAGCCATCAGCTGGCGAGCAAGGGGGCTCGAGGATCGGTCCTACTCCATGGTCCTCGAGTCCAAAAATTGCCAGGGTTCAAAGGGTATGTTCATCTCCAAAGCCGCCATGGCCGACTCCGAGGCGTAATGGCAGCCGCGAGGCTACCGTTGAAACAGATCTTTGCGACGAGTCGAGGTATCACGATCGACATGGGTCAAGGGGTATGACGGGATAACGATTGTAATGTATTGCCCTGGTGACGCAGGGCAAAGGTGGCAAGATGCTCCTTCGCAAGGCCCAGTCTTGTTCATGCATCTGGGGATAAAAAAATAAAGCAGTCGGTCGCGGAGATGAACATGTGGCGTGAAGTTGTAGCAGGCATCATAACGAAAACCCCTTGCTGATGAAGTGCGTCTTCCTTCATCTTCAATGTTGCATGTTGCCGCTTGCCTTGCGCGTAGGCATTGGTGAGGAATCTAGAAGGACGAGGGAGTTCATCGAGTTTACGATACATGGTGAATCCGATCCAGTGAGGCATGTAATTAAACCACGAAAATACGGGCTTCGATATGCCTGGACCGGCGCTCCAGAGGGCTAATGGCTCCTTGAGTGAATAGCTCGCTTCCGTTGTCATGCCAGTCGACAAGGTCATGATAGAGCAAGACTGCCCGCAGCATCTGGAAAGCCGTTAGGATCTCCGATTTTGCATCAGACTGTGGCAAGGACCGCAAAAGGGTGCAGAGAGAGCTGGGCCACGATGGTCACAGGCGCGGCGTAATGCCATGTATCCAGCCAGTGGTCTCATCCTTTGGAAACGCAGGACCTGATGTTTGGGACCGTGTCCAACTGTCTGTGACTTCCCGGTCCTTTTGGCCCCGAGGGATGCTGCAAGCATTTGCATCATCAGGCTGAAATGGCCCATGTTGTCAAAGGGCATGCTTTTCTTGTCGGGCCCTGGTCGGGCCAACGCTGAGGGTTGTGTTTCCGCAAAACCGCTAGAGCGCCTACTGTCAAGTGCGCCTAGGTGTAGGTTCACAGCTGCAACATGAGCCTTTGTCGTTGAATGCTTCCCGACAGATCCAAGGCCTCGCCAGGAGAGCCCACTGCACCTCGTCACACAGTACCCTTCGTCCCCGTATGAGGAGCATATAGGTTCCAAAGGCACGTATTTTATCCGATCGATGCACGGGTTCTTCGAGTCCTCGGGCGAGTGAGGAAGCTCCCGCCTAGTTGGATCAGACCTAGGATTCCATGCCGCAGGCTGGGGTCCATGGGCTGGGCAATTTGCATCTGCCTGATCACCACTTCCCACACTCCGGGGAAATATCCGAGTAGTTTTCGGAGGTGCCGCCGGGGTAACGACATGACAACGATGACTGCCGAGGTAGTCCTGGCAGTGGCAGCGGAGGGTCAGCCGAGTGCAACTTGTATTTTGGGCTGACAGACCCATGTTGAGGTCCTGTACGTTGCACAGGGAAATGCTCGTCACCCATTCTCAAATTTGAAGGCCCGGATGAGACGAGACACCCATCGTCATGCATCGTCATGTTGCCCGATAGTGATTCAGGTGCCTATTCCGACGAGGAGGGTAATGACCCCATGCCGGGCTGAAGCTGCTGGACTTCGGCCGGGGGGGTTCTGGGAATTATTCGTACAGAGCTTGCTGCCCAGTCAATCCACATGAGGCGTCAGCAGCTGATGGAGTATTCCTACCTGGACTCGACAGACCACAAGAAGATATGCTTGCCGAGCAAAGGTGTCAGGGCCGCAGGTACACCACCAAACTGATGGTCCAGGGTCAAAGTGTGATCGGACTGATGATGATAACCGGGTTCAGGGGACGGGGATCTGTGCAGGGGATGGCAACCAGACCCACGGCTCCGCAACAGAAGGAGGAGTACAGGTCGAGTTGTGCACAGTACTTACTTGTACATGCTTCAGTGCACAGCGGCGTATCCAGGCACTCGGCGTGGTCGCCAACGAAGCGATCGCAGTAATGAAGCAATTCCTTTGGAGGGTGCTGGTTGGAATCAATGATTAAAATTGTCCTCTTCCTGGTCCTTGACGCATCTGCAAATTCACGATGGCAAAGTAATGCCACATCCATCGCCATCTTCCTTCCTCAGGCCCCAACCCTACAAGTACCTACAAGCAGCTGTACAGGTACATGCTAGGTATGCTTCAGTGCACTCCGTACTCCGTACATGTACAGTTATACTGACAAGTACAAGTACAGTACTTGTATGCCCCTGTACTCCGTGCTTAGCTGCACTGTAGCTGCGCCGTACATGTACTGAACGGAGTATTTATTACAATACAGCAGGCACTTGATTATACTGTATGCATGGTCTGTACAGTATGTGTGTGCATGTATTTGTACTGTATGGTGATGGTGCCGCAAATTTTATCAGATTGATAAGATGGATCATGGCCCGATCGAATCCTCCCAGGATTCACGTCTCGCCTCGCCTCGCCTCGCCTCGGCTCCATCGGCTGCCATGGCCACGTTTGGTCCTCGCGGTGCCTGCAGGATCCGTTTTTGCACCACATCCAGGGCCAGAGTGCGAGCTCGTGCCGCGGTGATGGCCTGCCTGTCGTTGCCCATGCGGAACTGAGGATCCCTGCTGCTGATCACGAGTGAGCGTTGCCTTCGAGTCTTGTGCAAACAGCTTCCGGCGTGCTCCGTACGGCATGCACAGATCCTAGCGCACACAAGCTCTGAGGTGCACCTATAAAGACGGTGAGAATACGAGAACCAGAACCTGCGGCATTATCCTCCTTTGCGTCACCACTCGAGCCATTCCACAGTCCTTCGAAATCAGCCATTTCTTCATCAGCATCCACTGGTCTGCAGGCCTCGAGGCATCGCGTTGAAGCACGAGCATAGCATGGCCGAGCCATCAAACCTTCGCGGCCTGGCCGCCAAAATTACCGACCTGACCGAAACCTTTGCCAAGTTCCTCGAGCACAACAGCATCCCCGAGGCGACCCTGGCAGCCGACAGCCCGACGAGCTACACGGGCCTCACCGCCGAGAGCTTCATGGTCCGGCAGGCCATCTTCGACGCCGCCATGGACCTCATCTACCTGACGCAAGGCCCCAGCGAGAGCATATTCAACTATGCCCACACGGTGCGTTCCCCCTGCGAGGGCACGGCGGCGGAGCGACGACGAAAGCCTCTGACGTGCTGCAGTCGATGCCCGACGCCGCGACCCTCAACATACTCAACCATTTTGACTTTTGGACTGCCGTCCCCATCGACGGCTCGGCATCCTACGACGATCTGGCCGGCCACACGAACCTGCCATCCGACGTCTGCAGACGCATCGTCGAGCACGGCACCACCTTGCGTCTCTTCGCCCCGGTGGAGGCGGGCAAGGCAAACACGCGCATCCGACACACCTCGCGTTCTGCTGCCCTAGCCAAGAACCCCGGCCTTCGCGCCCTCGTCTCGACCCTGCTCGATGATGCCGGCCCCCCCATGACCGTCATGCCCGAGGCCCTGCGTCGGTACTCGGTCGGGAAGCCGGCCTTGACCCAGAGCATGGACGAGACTGCCTTTGCCCTCTTCCACCGGAGCGGCATATTCGGCAAGTACGCAAACTCCTGGGAGCTGCTGGAAAATGACGGCCAAGGCGAGCGCAAGGGCTGGCGCCAGCGCAACTTTGTCGAGTTCATGCGCTATCTGAAGGACATCTTCCACCTCGAGAATGTCATGCTCGACTGCCATGACTGGGAAGCCGCCGGCAACATTTCCGTCGTCGATGTGCGTTCTCCCGTGTATTCCTGTCCTGCCATTACCCCCCCCCCCCCCTCCCCCTGACCCCGGAACGCCGTGTCTAACTTCCATCCAGGTTGGTGGCTCCGCGGGCCACGATGCCGTCGTGCTCGCCCAGCGCTTTCCGCAACTTACTCTCACCGTCCAGGACCTGGCCGAGGTCAAGCCTGTCTTTGACGCCAACGTGCCCGATGAGCTCAAGGCGCGCGTCAGCTTCCAGGAGCACAGCTTCTTTGATGTCCAACCCCTGCAGGCTGACGTCTACCTGCTCAAGATGATTCTGCACGACTGGCCCGATGCCGAGGCCATCAAGATTCTCAGAAACCTCGCCGTGGCCATGAAGCCTGGATCACGCCTGCTCATCATCGACTACGTCGGTAAGCAGCCCGACGCTGCCGATAGCTCCGAGCCCCTGCCGCGCTCCATCGAGGCCATGGGTACCGCCACGGACGTTCGCATGATGGCTCTTTTCAACGCCCGCGAGCGCCCCATCGACGAGTGGAAGCATGTATTTGCCGCCGCCGACCCACGTTTCGACGTCGTCCGCACCAAGGCTGATCCGATGGCCTTTATGGTCGTCATCGAGCTTGTTTTGCGTCAGTAGCTGCGCCGGCTGCTGTGATGGCATGGACGAATGAAACAGCAACAGACGTGCCGACTATCGAGTCATTGCCACTTGCAATTTGGAGGGAACGCCGTTTCATTCTACCCATCCTCGACGCGCATCTCATACACTTAGCCCCCCCCCCCCCCCAAGTCGTCAGTCAGGTCACGGCTCGTGCTCGTGTGTATCTCTCTCTCATGACGTATTTGGTACGGCATGTCGTCCATTCGTCCCATCACCTTCTTCGCAGCGATTAAAGTTACGAAACCAAATGGAGAGTGATGAAACGAGGATGGACGATGGTCTTGCCAGCTAGGCTAGTTCATGATGACTCCATCCACGTTCACAAGCACAACCTCCCCCCTACCCTTACCGTGCAGCTCTGCCTTGTCTACCTTGCCATTGGCGTCCCAGCTAAAGTCGACCTTCCAACCGCCTCGAAGCATCAAGCCTGTGACTTTGCCTCCAGCCCACATGGAGGGAATGGCAGGCCCCAGAACGACCGTTCGAGCCTCCCCTATTCGACTGTGTGGCAGCGGGAGATCGACGACGAGCATGCTTAGTATGGCACCTGCCAAGGCCATGTTGCCCGACATTTGGAATGGTGAATCCGGTCCCGAGGAAGTCGAAAGGCCGTTTTCGGCAATGTTGCTTTGGATGAGCCGTCGAAGATGCGCGTAGGCCTGCTCCGTGTTGTTCAGCCGCGCCCAGCACGCCGCCCGCCATGCCTTGGCCCAGCTGCTGTTGCCGTTTTCCTCGCCCGTTCCGCGCGATTCGAGGCTGGACTTGACGGCTTGCTGAATCGTCGAGTTCCGGTAGCCGTCCTGAAACGAGGCGATGGAGTAGCCCGGGAACCAGCCGACGAGGTGAGACAGGTGTTGGCTCTTGTCGTCCGTCTCGTGGCCCTCCGACTCGGGCAGCTTCCATTCCTTGATGCTGCCCTGGCTGGTCAGGTGGAGGCCCTTGTCGAGGTGACTTATGGCGGTGTCAAGCTTCGATTGGAAGACTTTGTCGCAAACCTTGACATGCCGCATCGCTCGCCGCGTTGTCTCCAAGATTTGATGGATCAGCTGCTGGAAGTGAGCACAGCCAAAGGTCGTAGGGCCATGCTCCGGGCTCGTGCACGGATTCGCCACGAGGCTACCGTCCTTGCTGTATTTATCTTCCTGCAGCTGGGAGAGCCAGAACTTGGAGACGTCTCTCATGAGCGGGTATCCCGTCGTCCGGAGGAACGTCCGGTCCTGGCTGTACTCGAAGTGGTCCCAAACGTGCTGCATGAGCCAGGCGGCAGAAATGGGATCTCGTTTACTCGTCAGTTTATCAACGCTTCTCCTCACAGGCGGAAAGGGGAAGGGATAGGTGGATGTCCATCGACAGACACCGACGTACAGTTGTTCCATTCAGCTTCGCCCTTGATGCCGGTGTAACCAAAAATATTGAGTTCGTTGTGGGCGACCCAACCGCTGGCATTGTAGAGAAGCTTGGCTGTCTCCGATCCCCTCGTTGCCAGCGTGTTCTTCAGGAATTCCCAAAGAGCATGCAAGGTGTCGTCCATGCCGGTCTGGTGCGCGACCCAGTAGTTCGCCTGAAGGTGGATGTTGGCACTGTATTCGGCGCCGCGCTCCCTGTCCATCCGCTCTATCCATCGACCCTGGACACTGGGAGGCAGAGATCTTTTTCGAGAGGAGGCGAGCAGCAGGTAACGCGAGTAGTCGAATAGAAGGCTTTCCACGAACGGATCCCCCTTTCCCTCCGCCCTGTAGCGAGCAAATAGCGTGGCTGTCTCCGCCTTCGACGAGTTTCTGTGGTCCGGCAAGTCAAGGATGAATCCGTTCAGATTTGCGTTGTAGTCTTTGGTCTGTTCCCGAACCCTTTTCTTCATGGTCAGGTGAATGGCATTATACGTATGGTAGATGACCCTCTCGGCAGATTTCCCCTCAAGAAATCGATAATTCTCAGCCTTGTTGCCTTTCCTGGACTCGTAGTTGGTATCGGCGCTGAAAACGAGCGTCAGCGTTTGGTACTTTCTCCGTCCCCGAATGGTCAATGTTCCTTTGGAACAGCGACATGGCCTTGCATGGGTCCCGGCAACTCTCGCAAAGGCACTGAATTGCATCCCTCGCAACTGTCCCGGTTTCATCACGCCGTCAAGATAACTGTACTGGGTACCGCAGCTCGAAGACGTTTGCTCCGACTCTGGGAGCCCATCGTTGAACTTGACATGTACATTTGGCAGTGGTTTTGTCGAGCTCACGCGGTAGACGCACACACGAGATGGGTGTGAGCAGAATAACAAGGTATTATAGTTGCTGTCGTCGACTCGGTAGCTGGTCCTATAAGTGCCCGTTTCGAGGTCGAGGCTCCGCTTGTAGTCATCAAATTTGCCAGGATGATCGATATTGATGCTAAAATTGCCCAGAATACGATATTCTCCAAATCCCTCACTGCTACCCGCCATTTGGGACGCGTCTGTGGCAACAGTCTAGTCAGCATTGAAGCAGGGCGTGGAGCGGTGGTGAGCTCAACATACTGCCTGTTCCGTCCAGGAAGATCTTTTCGCGAAGCTCGGCGAGGATCTCTGACATGTTTGAAGTGGGATTGCCTCCGCGATATTCCTCCAGCCCTGTCAGAATTGGAGGCACATACGTGCAAGCTAGACATACCGGAAATTGTTTCACACCACCAGACCACATTGAATCGACGTTCAGCAGAATCTGTTCCTTGCCTGGGTTGCCAAACTGCATGGCTATGACATTTCAGCACACACCTCCAAGTCCGTGAAAGATGTGACGTACCCCCAAGCATTCCATTTCCAACTGGGTATCCCGTATTGCCACCGCCAAAGATCGCCGGTGTTGATGACCACATCGTTTTTGCGTTGATGCTGTATGAATGACACAGCAGGAAAAGGGCCTGAAAAAAATAACGGAGTGAAACAGAATCCATTGTGATATTCAATCGTGATGGGCAATACAGTAATAATTCGGGATCACAATACGCAGGAACAGATGTGCCAAGATGGGAAAATCCTTTTCTTTAGTTTGATGGATCATGGTTCGCATCCATGAAAATCAAAAATTCACACAAATTCAATGCTAACCCAGTGAGGGAGTTAATAGCATCGTGGCGCTTCCCTGTTTACGTGTTACTGAAGCTGGAATTATGCTCTGGCATTGCAGCAGCACCGGAAACCCCGCCACTGAAGAGAAACGTATCTCCATTTCTCAAGCACGACAAGGGGAAAATCGGGCCAGGAAAATCTTAGTATTGAGAAGAGGAAATGAATTCTAATACCTTGTGAGTTGACATGTAGCTCAATGCCGCTGATGGTGAGTTGGGACTATGCACTGGCAGATTTGAACATGTCGAAGTGAGGTTGTTATCGAGGTCATATTGAGTCAAGCTTTACAAAGAATGTATTCGTTTTTTTAAAGAAGTAAGAAATAGTAAGAAATACTTTGAAACTTAGATTAGGCGTCGTGTGGTTTACAAAAAAAAAGTTACTGCAATGCGAGTGTTTTTGTGCTCATTGTTAAGCTTGTCGGCAGCTTCATCTTCCATACCCACGCCACTGTGGACGCCGCTGCGGACGTCAAGAAAAAATATCCCCTCAATGAATGACTACGAAAAATTAACCCTGCCAGTTGCTGAATCGGCTAGACCTTCCGGACTCTATGAATGACGCAGAATCAATGTCGATATCGATGCGCTTTGGCTCCCGCAGCATTTTGGACAAGCGGGAGAAGCGGCCCTCCTTTTCGCCGAGTTGCGATTCGAGGTCGTGCTGAGCCCCTGGTAGCAAGACGGCCGACCTTAGGAGGGTTTCCTCCTCGGCGTATCGTGCTGCCTCGGCAGCTTCGCTCACGTCGTCAATGTCCTCTTCGTTTGGCGCCTCCTCAGTGTATCTCAGGGGTGGCGGTGAAGAAAATTTGAAGTCATTATTGGACGATGTCATGAGGGCAATGTCGGCTCGCATCTTTGACATGTGCCACTGGATCCAGTACATCTGCTCGTGCTCCCTCAGGTAACGATTTCCGTGGAAGCTGTGGAGGACCACTTCTCGCGAGCGAAGCCCGAGTTTACGTCTGTCCTTGCTCCTCTCGTGCATGCGGCGAGAGAGCCACTCAACGTCGTCGGGTGTGATGTCGTCTGGCAGTGACAGAGGCGTCGCGCTCTTGCTTTCGGTTGTGAACTTTGTCCACGGGCCGACCATGCAGAGGATATTGAGCTGGGCTCTCGCAAGTGCTACGGGATCATTAGGCGCTACGACCTCGCCGTATCGCTGTTCCTGATCTTCAGGGTCCGTCATGACCAATGCGGTCGCGCCGACCTCCGTAGCGACGATGGGAACACCAGCAAGGGCGGCCTCTCCGATGGCAAGTGGAAGGCCCTCGGAGACGGACGAGTTCATGAAGAGCCATGCGTCCTTGAGCACCTCCTTTGGCTTGCCGAAGCCGGCTAGAATCACGTTATCGGACAGGCCACACTTGACGATGAGTTTGTCCATCTCAAGAGCGTATGACGGCTGACGGTCCTTGGCGCCGTACACCATGAGCTTGTAGTCCCGGAAACCGTACCTGTTGACGATGACGTCGGCAGCCAGGATGGCGGTCTTGATGCCCTTGATGAACTGGATGTTGGACAGCATGACAACGGTTGGTTTGTCCGTGCGAACCCTGTCGACTGGCGTGAACGAGTCCATGTTGCTGATGCCGTTGACGATTGGTTCGATCTTGCGACGGAAGTGATTTCGGTTGCAAAGCTGGCCCCTGTCGCTACCGAGCTCCGTCTCCCACATTCTAGGACCGCCTGTTAGCTAAAGGAAGTTATCGGAGGGCATGAGAAATATGGAAAGCAGAAAACAGCAGGGGGGACATCGGAGCTGTGGACAGGGAAGGAGAACAGAGTGGAAAGGGGGGGCACGTACGGGTTGAATAAGGAGGTGCACGGCGTGACGACGTCGGCATGGAAGTATGCCAGGCGTGTGGCCATACGGATGCCGGACAGCAGCATCATCTGTACGGAAATGGGTAGCTCGCACTGCGCAGGACTAATGTTGAGACATGACTCGCGCCACAGGATGGCGTGGTCCCAGATGCCAAAGGTAACGCCGCGGCGATACTTGAGGATCATGCCAAACAAGCTGCTGATGCCGTGGTGCGTGCTCTGAAAGACCCTGGGGCACTCATCCGGCACCTGGACGGAAAAGATGAAGAAATATGCCATGTAGATGCCCATGGCCTCGCGAAAGTCGTAGAAGCTGGGCCTCTGGATGTCAAAGTAGTCTCCAGGGTCGTTGATGTTGGCGTCGTTGTATGGCATCAGCCAAGCCTCGGCCCAGGCGTCCTCGACCTCCTTGGAGTTCCAAGTTCGGTTGTAGTCTTTGTGCTCGTAGTATTTGGCGATGGAAAGCATCACATTGGTGTACTTTACGAGGTCGGCGCGCGAGTAGCGCTTTGTGCGGGCACCCTTGACATAGTCTTTCAGCAAGGGGACGAAGACGCCCGCAATGTCTCGCTGGGTCTCCGTGTCGTGCATCTTCTCGTCCACCTGCGACTGAAGGATGTTGTCGATGAGGCCGTGATGGGCATCTTTGCCGTCGAGACCCCAAAGGGGGAGCAGCTTGAGGGATTGGACATTTCTCTCAACTTGAAAGCGTGGGATGCCATACTCATTAGCACACTCTGCGAGAACGTGGTTCCTAATTGTGCTGTGCCCGTTGACAAGATCCCTCCGGCAATTTGAGACTCCGCCAGGGGCTTCAGGCCAACAACCGATGTCGTTGACGATGACGGATATGCGATCCCCGGTGTCGCGGTAACAGTCTTGTGGACGATTCGTTACCTGGGTAGCATCCTTTCCGAGACCCATGGCGTAGAGATCGGCTGTTCGAATAGGGAGGAGACAGAGCTCGGAGACTTCGGTCTCGAGATCGATGGCTGAGACGATCTGGTCGATACCGCCGTTGAGGGCCTGCCGGGCAGCTTCGACATCTCCAATGTCACGAGCGCGCCAGTAGGTGCGAAGCAGAGGCTCTTCTCGTAAGATGAGCTCATCGAGCCAGCAAGCCGATACGGCGTCGAGTTCGCAGCCGAGCCAACCTCGCCAGAGGGCTGTCCGAATGTGCCAGGTCGGAACGGGCCTGTATACTCGGCTCCCCCACATGGGTAGAGCTGTCCAGTGGGGAATGACGGATCGTCTACTCTTGGCGGCGTGCCTCATGCGTTTGACTTGAAGGAGTCCATGGTGGATGAGGATATCGTCAAGTTCGAACATGAGATTTCCCGGTCGTTTAAGGAGAGTCTCCTCCTCGGGGAAGACGCGGGGCGGATGCGAAATTGCAGTCTTCTGGCCGTCATCTGCTCCTTCAAGTATCGTCGTGACTACAGGGTCTCGACGGTGGTGATATTCAATCTCTGTCACAAACTTCTTGCCATCGACCACGCGGACTATGCGGCGAATCTTTTCGGACGGAGACCAATCATAGGCCTCAGCCTTGGACCCGTCCCCCCCTGACGGCATGCCCCAGAAGACTGAAAGCCTGTCGCTTGATGCTGCGCTCAGAGGCTTGAAGTCAGCACGGAGAAGATCCGGGCTTCCCTTCGGCGCCGTCTTGTAATGGTAGTGAAAGGCGTAGGCGGCCGACCCGGGCGAGGTTACGCCGTGTAGGGTGCGTCCATACTTGTCGTAAAAGCTTATCGTTCGGCAGGTGGAGTCTACTATCTCTTTAGAAACAGGCCATCTGCTCCTGGAACCCGGGGTGTATTGATAAGTCGAAGTGTTTCCGTCGCTGTCGAGTCTGGACGTGAGCCTCAGGTTCATATCGTACGTTGCCTTGAAGATGGGCTTCTTCTCCTGCGACGGCTGCTGCAGGAGGGCTCCTTCAAAGGCTTCTAGAACCATACCTCCGTCTTCATCACCGCCCTCAATGGCAAATCCAGTGATGGTTTTGTCGCGGAGCTCGGCGGTGATGCAGTTCTTTTTAATCACCCGGCGAGCCCCTTTTCGAGCGAGCCGAGTGATGTTGACGAGGGCTGGGCGGTGATAGACGAGCAGCAAGGAAACCCAGAAATTCTTCATCAGCCAGCAAGCTTTCCACACACTGAGAGTGAAGTAGAGAATCAAGCGACGGAAGTAAAAGTTTCGCAAGGAATACGAGAGCTCCCGTTCGATATCCGCACCGCCACCCGATATGACGGCCACCCATTTGACAAAGGCGAGCGGAACTGTCTCCACGCAACGGAGGAACAGGCGGGAAAAGCCCAGACGACCAGTGGTAAGCCGGACGGGTCTCAGTTCCGGCACAGTGGCCAGGGCGGTCGGGTTGCTATTTCGAGACAGGTAGACAGCCGTCTTGTATCGCTCATCCGACTTGCAATAGATGGCGAGCGTCAGCTGCAGGTGGAAGTCGAGCGTCTGCATGTCAAGCTCTCGGTCTGAAAGCCATCTGCAAAGATCCTCAGATAAGGCAACGTTGTGACCTGTGATCCGTGCAAAGATGGCCTCCCTCGCGCCGAGAGGGAGCGTCTCCCAGCCGGAATCGACATCGACGTCAAGACACAAATGCCGCATGATTTCGGCGTTGCTTTTACGAACGAATCGTGATAGGTTGCTAAAATCAGCCGTCGCAAGCTCCAGCTCTATGCGTTTCGACATAATTGCGCTTCGGTGGATGAAGTGCTCCGCTTGGACAGCCTGGGAATGCGACAACATGCCGTCGACTCGGGCAACGTGGTATAGCAATGATTCGGCCAACATGGTGGCCAGCTGGGACTTCCATGACGGCAGACGCAGTTCTGCCTCTCGAAGAAATCCGGCGACAACCTTGACAACTTCCCCATCGACCTGGCTAAACGAGCAGATATCTCGCAAGCCAGCCTTGGTAAACTTCTCCTGGCTGACCACGGTGATCTTGATCCGTCCTTGTTCCCATCTCCGGATGGCCGTCCGGATGATGCCGATGGACCAGGGGGTTGTTTTCACCATTCTATTCTGCGTCTTGAGGCTACGATGCAGAAGCTGGGTTATCTTTTGGCTCATCACGGACTGGTCCTCGAACTTCGTCACGGGGCCGACAACTTTCTGGGCCTTTCCCACCATGACCTTGGATTCAACATCGGATGCTGCTCGGAGATTTCGCTGGAGCCAAATATCGCGTTTCGGTGCGACGGCGAAAAGGGGAGCAGACTCGGCTCCAGGTGCGGTCCAATCCTTCCAGGACCACATGAGCGTTCCCAATGCAGCAGAAACGGCAGCAATGTTTTGGGCTACAACGTCCGAGTAGAGCCAGCCGGCAGTGGCGGGAATTGCGTGCAGCGCGCATCCGGCAAGGAAGCCAACGACAGCCGAAGCGAAGATGATGGTGACGTGAACGGGGATGTTGGTGGTGAAGCAGCGGTTGAACTGAAAGACGATGACGCTCGTGTATCCGAGTATGTACAAGTAGTACAGAATCGTTGTTTCCGCACTCTCCACAAAAGCCCATAGCAAGATGGTGGTGATGCCAAAAATGAAGGTGATGTGCCCGAGAAGCCTGGCCAGGGCCGAGACAAGCGTCCTCCGTCGCATGCTTTCCCAGTCTCTCGCCACCGCTCGCGCGTGCCGATAGTCTATGAGCTTCTCCTTGGAAAGAACGAAGCGGAGAGTCCAGTAGTCTTGAAGGATGACATCAAGCATCATGACGGCGAAGCAAAAGTATAGGATGCAGAAGCAAATGCCATAACGAGCGCGAGAATCGGTGTATATGCTGCGGTGTGGCTCCCTCGCGCTCATCGCGATGCTGACCCAGCGATCCATGAGGGCGACGAGGAAAAGGCCAAGGTTTTGCCCCATGTCATATCGAGCGTTACGGAAAAGCAACATGATGTTGTGCTCCTTGAGGCCTCGAGACAATTGCTGCTGTTGCTTCTTAGCTTCGCCTAGCTGTGTGAACCAGGCGCTGCTGAAAACTTCGGGCATGTTGCCATCGGGGTTTGTCTTCTTAAAGAGCCAATCGATGTAGGGCATGCCATCGGCGATGCGACTGACAAACTCGTCCTTGAGGAGGCCTGACGACACGGCATCTCGGCTACGCTGAGAATAGGAAGAAACGGCCATGCGGAGAGCAGCCTGAGCAACCTTGGAATCACCATCTGTCTTTTCCGCATCTCCATCATTCTCTTCCAGCTCTCGACTAGAAGTGTACCACATGTTGATTTCTTTCTCGGACACCTCTGGTATCATTTTCATCCAGCCCGCCCACTCGTGACAAAGACGACGGTACTGATATAGTAGGAGCAGAATCGTCGAGTATGTGATAGGGAGATAGATTTCGAGGTCATGACTGTTGACAAACGTCGAGATAATGGGCGACAGGAGCAACACGGGTATGGTTCTCCATAGTACTGTGCGACCAGAAGTCATGGGGCTCCCGTGCTGATGCATGGTGGCCATGACGCCAAGCAAATTCAAGTAGGTGGTGATGACGATGAGGAATGCAACGAATACGAAGCCAACAGCCGCCGATGTTTGTACCGTAAAGGTGACAAAACCGCCTATAGCAACGACGATCGTCAGGACGAAACCTCCTGAAAGACGCTGTACGTGAAAGGTCGTCATATTGTCGTAAGCATAATGGGCAAGATAGTACGCGCCTGTGCTGCCGACCCAACCAGTAATGCCAGCCGTCATGAGAAGAGCAATGAGGAGAGCGTATCCAGCAGCTTGCAGATGCGAGGGGTCCATGTAGGCTGTCATGAACATGCCTCGACCGACAAATGTAAGTAGCAGGACGTCGATGATAGCGGGTAAGCAAAAGATGGACATGGCGCCAAACTCGGTGAATCGCTTCCTCCACTTGACTAAGATCTCATGCGTTGTTTGGACTTGCGGTGTTTCCTTTTCCTTGCCTGCGTCGTTGTTCGAGGGGGGCGGACCCTCGCCACTCGAGTACATCGTCATGATCTCATTGTTCTCGCGGTCGCTGGCCAAGGGCGGTCGCTCCTCCAAGAAATCCTTGTATCGATTGTATATGATCTCGCCCAAGTCCGAGGGTAACAGGCCGAGAAAGATCTCGCATTGGGAGCCGAGAACCCAAAGCTCGGAAAAGACGGCGGCTTGGTCCGGGCAGGCCAGGAAGATGGGGCACCGGTCCGTCGACTCGATATACACTTCTTCGAACGATACTTTTCGCAAAATACTGAAGAACGTAAGGGCAAAGAGATCGGCATTGACATCAACGAACCCACCACTGTCGGAGGAAGCGCCTGGACGGAAGGCCTTGACGAGGGCATTTGTGAAGGCGTTTATGGGCTCCCTATCGCCGTAGAAAAG
The DNA here is from genome assembly GCF_001625195.1 of Drechmeria coniospora. Classification (NCBI taxonomy): domain Eukaryota; kingdom Fungi; phylum Ascomycota; class Sordariomycetes; order Hypocreales; family Ophiocordycipitaceae; genus Drechmeria; species Drechmeria coniospora. The sequence continues at coordinate 7,509,285 of NC_054389.1, read as the reverse complement.
GGCATCATGGATGGTCCTTTCAACAAGTTCGTAGAGTGTAACGAGATTTTCAACACACGGGAGCTCCGTTGCACCGCAGCGGGCAAAGAATGCGAGCCTGGTGCGGAACATGGTCTCGGCGGACATGGAACCATCCAGGATACCCCGTGCGTGACACTGGTTCCAGTTCTGTTTGGAGGTCTGGTCTATGAGCATGGATCGGCAGAACATGGTTATTGGCCCCCGAAGTCGGTGATGAAGCTGGGAAACGCGCATCTGCTGAAGCATCTGGAGCCTCTCGGCATCCGTTGCCCTCTCAAGCGCGACCCGGACGCTCAGGGGTAGGCCGCTCTCGTCGTTTTGCCCGTTTGCCTTTTCGAGCTTTGTCTCGGCATCAAAGCGAACAGAACGACGGATGCCGCGATGGGCTAGCCAGGTATGCAAAACAGTTGCCGCGTCGTGGGGTGCCGCCTGCGAGATGAAGATGTCGACGGAGAGTGCCGAAGGATCGCCCTCCCGAGCCTTTGCCACGCCCCAGAAGTAGCCATCGCCATCGGGAACACGAAAGCCGGTATCAAGCCCCTTATATACGACAACTTGCTGTGACTCGAGGCCCCGAACCAGGTCTTGGATAAGATGACCGCATTCGTTTCGTTCGGATGTCAGGGGTCGAAGCTCCTCCAGCATTCGGTGCGTTTCCGGGGCCGTACAAGCGCGTAGCATCTGGAGCTCCTTAAGATGACTCTGAGTCGCCACGACTGCAACATAGTCCTCGGCAGATGGTTCTGCCACAAGGGAAAAGCAGCCAAGATGCGAGAAGGCGACGCCGTTGGCAGCAATCTCCCAGAAGTCTCGTCGCCTCGGCGCAATCGAGGCGTACTCGGGAGCCGCCGTGAGCGCCGGATGCTCATCTCGCACCACGCCAAGCTCTAGAGGCAACGACTGCTGGTTGAGAAAATGAGAGGCATACGGTATGGCCAAGTCGAGGTCCTGGAGAGGCAGGGACCGGACGTTTTCTGGTACCGGCTCGCTGTTCGGCACCCAGACCTTTCTCACATCTGATGTCCAGCACTTTTGCAACTTTTTTCGTTATAGGTTAACGAAATTCATAGATCTCATCTGATGCGGACTCACCTCCGTTAGATCCCCTCGTCGCAGATACTCGAACCCGCTCAAGGTCCGGGTTGCATCATCTGAGCAAGTCTCAATCCTCAGCTTGGGATTCACCGGTCCATGTTCGACGACGGCTCCGAAGTGATCGGCTAGCTTGACGGCCCGTCGAATGATGGACGGATGGGGACGCTTGTGCCAGAGTTCAAGGAAGCCTACGAAGAAGTCAGGTCGTCGTTCGCGCTCTTGGCCGCATCGCCCCATGAGGTCTCGAAGTCGCTTGGCCCCGAAATAATCTCTACGCTCGCCGTTCCGTAGCATCGTTGCGTTCTCAATGACGAGACCCGAAGCGTGCTCGAATCTGATCGCATCCAACTCGTCCGAGTCATGGTGACAGATCAGCAGGACAGACACATCCTTGCGACAGAGCAATTCCAAGAGCCGCTCAACCTGCCGAGGCTCTATCGTCGTGGAAGAACGGACCGCCAGGCCGGCCAAGCTGTTCTCCAAGCAAGAATCGGCTAAAAAGTTGGCCGTATGGTCAAGTGCATTCTCTTCCAACGCGGCGGAACCGAGGGTTCCCAGATCGACAGAAGCCATACTCATCTTGTTGGGTATCGTTGCCGCCGTTATACTCGAGGCCCGTGTGCTGTTACCACGCGTCCTACTCAGTGACCCGATTAGGTTGGAATCGGACATGAAGCCCCCCTGGTACTGGGACTGAGATGAGCTTCTCCCGGTGGCCGTGAGCGGAAAGATGCTCAAATCATACTGTCTGGCATCGCCGAGCTCTGACTGACTCTCGGTTGCGGAATAGATGCGAAACGACTTGGTAGATTCAAAGGATATCGGAGCGGCATTCGCACTTTTGTCGTGACCTCTGGATATCGGCTCTCTCCTCCTCGGTAACCTTTTCCATAATGAGCAAAGGAGACATGGGAGCGATGGCAATTACATATTCCAAAGGGAAACCTACCTCCATCCTGTGGTGATCCTTGCGCCCCATGTTTGCCTCAGTGAGTGAAGAATCCATAAGAGGATGGGCACGCCAACAGCAGCTACGCCAACCGCCAAGTTGGCCTCTTGATACCAGGTCTGAAGGAGTTTCTCTACTGGTAGCACGGAATTGCAGTAGACCTGGAATCTTGAATGCCCGCACTCGATGATCGTTGGATCATTCGACCCGGGCTGGAAGAACGAAGTCATCTTGTGACGGAGCAAGCGTAATGACGACGAGCAGAGAAACGATAACGGGAAGGACCGGCTACCAAGGCATGGCAATTCGCGCGAGCTGCAGGACGATAAATTGGGTAAACGATTGAAAATGATGTTGCAGTTGGGGTCCGCTCAATTGGGGAACGAGACAGCGTTCTGGACGCAAGGGAACGAGAGAGGGGGCGGTCGTCACATTTACTCAACAGGCAACGCAACTATGTATGACTGACCACACACCCTATTACGTTACAAAGTACAGACTTTTCTTGCTCCAATACCGGTAATTCTTACCACAGTTGGACATTGTGGATAGAAGCGAATGTGTGTATTGGCAAGGCCATGTTATTCGTCGGTGGCACCAGCCTTTTTTCCGGTAAGAGTAATGGCACCGACGAAAGGTTCGGCGTCCCCGTCAAAGCCCGGGCACATGTACAAACAGCCATAGAAACAAACAAGATTATTGCGGTGGGCGGCGGCACGGGACTGAGGAGGACCCAACTCCGCCGTTGTCGACTCCAGGTTCGTTTTTTTAACTTTCATATTCGAAGGTTTCTGTCTGGCCCATAATACCCACTCGAACCGTCAAAGAGTTGGCCCAGGCGGCGGCCGAGCGGCAACGGTAGGTATGATATCTGTTCCCGGACTCCACCCCGATGAGGGGACGGACTGCCAACGGCAAACATGCAAACAAACAGGTGTATTACAAGTAATCACAAACTTGTATATGTACCATATTAAGACACACACCTGTACACATGGGGATGATCAGGGGTGGATCCAACAGGGATGGGCAAGCGAGCTTGTTCACGCGCACTCGTACTTTGCAGGTAGTAATTATGATGGTCCAAGTACGCCGTTCTCATTCGACAAGTGTCATTGTCCAGCGCCCAGGGCGCATAGATCTAGTACTTGGAGGGCGAAACTGCGCGTAGATATTAATTTTACAGGTATAAAATCATACTGTACAATATTATTACTGTATGCTTCTCACAAAGGAGCGGCCCCCCTTGCTCGTGCCCGTGCCCGACTCTCTGGCCAAATCGTACGTGCTATTGCGCTCGTATCATACAGATATATGCAAGTGTTACTGCCTTCTCAATAACGATATCAGCTTCGGTTCAGAGACGGCTGAGAATGGTAGAGAAGATAGCTGAAAAGCTGACACGTGGCGTGCAACGTCGTTTTGAGGAACGGTTTCATCCGCAGGCCCTATTCGATCAAATGCCGTTCCGGCGGCCGCGAGTCACGTCAGCTTGCCCTGTGAGCTGGGATCCCTCCACGGACAAACTAAAAAGGTCGTAAGAGCGAGTCCAAAACTGTTCCCTGTACACGATCCGAATGTGTCCCAAAAGGGGGGGGGGGGATGGTTGCGACCCCACGTCCATGCATGCTGGTCGTGGTGTTGTTCCTCATCTTACGACGACCGTGGACGTAATAAAATCTTTTTAGGTCCGCCCCAGGGGTGTTTCCGACGGCCGTGGAGAGCGATTCGCCGCTCGTGATGCACGTACTTCTTCTTGGCATCGATTCCTCACTTCGGCCTTCCTCGTGCGGGAGTTGGTTGTATCGCAAGGCTGACCGTTCGAAAGAAGGAAAAGAAAATTTTCTCACAGCGGGAATTTTGTGTAACGACATGCTTATTTTATTGGGCGAAAACGGCCAAGCTCGGGAGACTGTCATGTGCATCCATGCACATGTGCTGATACTCGGAACCACTGAGCTCATGATGCGGTGATACTCGAATGCTGCAGTCCGGAACCAGCCATTGCTTGTTCAAGATTCTTAGCTTAGAAATAGGTTCTTTTCATACTCGTACTCTTACTACATCTACATGTATGTGTATAGATACAAGGTCGATACTGTCAGCTGGCTACTTCTGAAGACTCCCTGCTCGTCCTTGACATGCAAGAGCCAGCATGATGTACGATTGGTAAGTCGACTAAAACCTTGAAGTCAAATCCCTGTTTAATTTTAGTACATCAAAGATCGCTTGTGGCTGTGTGTTGGATGTCTATGAATCAAAGACTACTGTAGAAAGGGGAGCAAAAATACTTTGGAATATCTGTGCCGTGCCCTTGTTATGCTCCAGAATAGCACCTTGACGATCCTGCACCGGCTGGAGGCTGTTTGGCCACCCCGGGGAATCCAAAAACGGTTCTGTGAATTTTATCTCGTTGACAACGGGTGTTCCTGGGCCGTACATTCCGGTCCAGGCATTTCGCATGTAATTATGCGATTGCCAATGGTCTCCCCCCCCCCCCCCCCGCCAGCCCCTATTGTTCCATGGTGCTGTTTGAATGAGTATCTAGCGCTCTTGTCTGTTGAATAAACCACCGTGCGTTTGGTCCCAAGTAAGGGGGCGAGGACGAAGAGGGGGGAGGGGGGGTTCATACGGTGAAACTGCTTTGTCCAAAACGCGCTGCAGCGGAAGAAAACCGCTAGACCTAAGAGCAGACCGTTAGGAATCTGAATTTGCAAGATCCGGTAGTGACCTGTGAGGCCGCTCGCTGTGACCCCTAGTTCCATCGCTGCAACTCCGCGGCGATGCCGGCCGTTGGGGGTAGGAAGCCTTCTCACGTCCATTACATGAATAAGAAGCTCGACCACATTCGTCCGGGTTACCCACCGCATCCACTCTTCATTTTTTGTCACGGCCAAGCGAACTGTCTGTGTCTTCCGTAGCGTCACAGCAATGTGACCCAAGAATAATATTCGACTGTGGTCGATTAGCCATGCGGATGACGCGAGCTTAGTGCATGCTTGAGCCACCGTAAATCGGGGCCCTACCTGATGTAAACCGGGGTCTGATGCCCGCCCTGCATCAGCACGGGCACGCATAGTCTTCGTAGGGGTGTCGAGCTGAGTTTATTCACCCTGGCAGGCATCTTGGCTGGAGCGGTATACCTCCGATCATGGCGACGAGCCTCCCGTGTTTGGAGTACTCTGGATTTTAAGATTGCAAGAAGCTGTGGTGAGGCAAGTTTCATACGTCCCAGGTGTGGTATAAAATATCTGCATGGAATCCCCATGTCGGATTTCTGATCATCGCTCTCTCATTGCATACATCAACAAGCGGACTGACATTCATTCATTCTTATTATATCACATTCATTTCTATCGACTACTATCATTCTAGTCAAACGTCGTCCCTGTTACCCGCCTATCCTTCCCCCACAGCCTCATTCTTTACGACAGACACTCCGTTCACTAGATTCTCCAGCCATGACTTATACCGACTCCAACACCTCCTCGGAGCAGCTGTCTCCTGTTAGCTCCCCTCCCACAACTCCCGGACATGGTTCGGCGAACGGCGATGCGCCTTATCTTGACCTTGATGGCGGCCTCTATCAGCCCCCAATGTCCTCGGGTGTTGGTGGCAACTTTATCCTCGTCATCGGCGGCCTCGGCTTCATCGGATCCCACACAACTCTGGAGCTTCTCAAGGCAGGTTACAACGTCGTCATTGTCGACAACCTCAGTAATAGCTTCGAGACCGTCTTTTCGCGAATTCAGGGGCTCGCTTCAAAGCACTATCACGGCACTGGCCGCTCGGTTCCTGCCCTGTGCTTCCACAAGCTCGACTACCGTAGTAAGGCGATGAAGCATCTCCTAGAGATGTATTCTGTCGCCGTCTTCAAACCGGCAGCCTCGGCCGAAGAAGGGCCGCGTCTGGTGAGGCAATCACGCATATCTGGAGTCATACACTTTGCAGCTTTCAAGTCCGTGTCCGAATCCATCGCCAAGCCGATTCAGTACTACCAGAACAACGTCTGCGGTCTCGTTGACTTTGTCGAGTTGCTGGGAAAGCACAACATTCGCAACTTTGTCTTCTCGTCCTCGGCTACCGTGTACGGCACCAAGGCTGACTTGGGCCGGCCTCTCCGAGAAGAGGACGTCGTGCACCACCCGGAGAGCTACGTCAACGACGATGGGGATGTCACCGTGGCCGAGCCACTCGTGTCTGGCCTCCAGAGTCCCTACGCGCGTACTAAATACTTTTGCGAGGCCATCTTGGCCGACATCGCCCAGTCGGACCCTGACTGGCGCATCGTCTGTCTTCGCTACTTCAATCCTATCGGCTGTGACCCATCTGGGCTGCTGGGCGAGGACCCCAAAGGAGTGCCGACCAACCTCTTTCCCGTCATTACTCAGGTCCTTACGGGAGCCCGGAAGGAGCTTGATGTTTTTGGCACAGACTGGGACACCCGTGATGGTACCCCTGTCCGCGATTTTATCCATGTTTCTGACGTGGCTAGGGGTCACGTTGCCGCCATCGCGGCCAAGGTGAACGCCCCTTTCCGGACCTTCAACTTGGGATCTGGCACCGGCACAACTGTGAACGAGGCCGTGCAAAGCCTAGAGGAGGCAGCTGGCAAGTCCATCCCTGTTCACCATGACGGACGGCGTGCCGGCGATGTCGGCTCCTGCGTCGCCTCCAACGATCGCGCCTTGCGGGAGCTAGGCTGGTCAACCAAGGAGAGCATCTCGCAGTGCGCAAGGGACCTGTGGAACTTTGTCTCCAGATCCGACATCAAGACTTTCTGATTTCCCATGGCCAGTCCACTTGATGCTGCGGGTTGTTCCTGGTACATAGTCGAAACACGACGGCATCGGTTCACGAGATTTTTTAAAGGACAAGACAAAAGCATGCATGGCGCCAAACAAATAATTGAATCCATTTTTACATTGCTTTTATATTATCTAGACTGACGCTTCTGATACTCACCGGATTGCACAATTCCAACAATAGCTGACACCCATGGGTGTCGCGGGTACTGTACTGTCAACCTGGAGTAGAACGATTGGGCAGATAGATTTCGCATGTTAGCACTTGAATATTGATACTGCCGTTGAATATGCATTGCCATTGTTATTTTTGTAATCCGTACTACCGAACTCACCTTTGCAAATTGCGCATCCTACACATGCGAAAGTAAGCAACGCATGCATCCGTCGACAGGGTGTTTCGGAAAGACGCCGTTCACAGTAAGTGTACATACGAAGATCAGACAAATCTCGTACGAATACGAGTCACGATGAGACCCCACGCGTGCTACCCTGTAACTTGTCAACTCGATGACGGCATGGTTCAACGGCTCCCCACGGCCGGGACATTCGTTACCCGTGCAACATTATGCCTAATATTTATTTTTCATACCGCGTGTACATTGAAATACCTTCATGTTCTCGTTCATTTATGCGAACCGGAGAATAGCTTAAAGCTTGTGTGGCAGTTCTCCCCCGATCGAGGGCCAAAGCGGACTGTGTGTTGAATCTAAATCAGGCCGTTCACCATGAGGCTGCTGGCTTCATCGGCACCTTGGCCGGAGAAGGAAATACGTGTATGTACTCCGTACATGTACTTCGTAATCCGTACATGTATGCCGACTACGGAGGATGGACTACAGAGTGGTGTACTGCACATGGACGGATGAATGGAACGAATTATTACGGACTAAAAGTAGACGCATCGACTATTGTCAGGGTGCATGGATGCCCCTGCTCGGACCCATGTCGTGGGACCTTCAACGGTGACGACGGAGGCGTCGTGCACAGCTAGTCATTGCGCTCAGGGGTGGCGGCCGGGGGCCGGGAATTCCTACCTCTCGTCCAGATAGGGGGTAACGTGCAAACACATATCTGCATCACGACTTGGGCAGCACGCTGATTCCTTCGCGTCATTTCCTACCTCGTAAAGAATAATATGCACACTCGTCAAAAGTACTGTATTCATTCGAAGAAGGCAATCATTAAGCAATGGACAAGCCGTTTGTGCTCATACCCCTGTACATCTACCCTCTCCATGAGGCATGGGAACCCCTGTTTCAGGTCGCTTCTGCACACCCAGAGGTGCGCTTCATCGCCGTCGTCAATCCCAATAACGGCCCGGGTTCCGAGCCACTGCCCGATGCGAGTTACATGGCGGTGCTGGAAAGGTTGAGCAAGGTCCCTAACATCTGCACTTTGGGATACGTCCACTGCACCTACGGTGAGCGAGATATTGACGCCATCACGGCTGACATCGACGTCTACTGCCGCTGGAACGACGCTCTCGCGGTTGAAGGTATCTTCTTTGACGAAGTGCCATCACAGGTCCGCTTTGTGCCGTTTATGGCCGGCCTCGCCGACCACACGCGTGTAACATGGAAAATGCATTGCAACAAGGACTGCATGGTCGTATACAACCCCGGCGTCGTAGTCGACCGGGGCTTTTTTGAGCATCCCGACTATATCGTCGTTTTTGAGCAATCTCACGGTCATTGGGATGACTCCTTCATTGACAAGCAGCTTCAGAGAGTCTCGGTGGAAACACGATCCAAGTCGGTGGCCATTATCCACTCGTGCGAGGCGAGAGGCAGCAAGGTTGAGTCCTTCACCAAGCAGGTTTGCTCCTTGGGCGTCGCGGGTATTTTTGTGACGGATGAGCTCGACGGCGGATACACGAAATGGCCAGCGACGTGGAAGCGATTCGCAGGAACTGTGGCCGGGATAACGTGAAGACACAGCCGAGAGTCATTTGTAAACTGTTCACTCACTCATCCACTCCCTCACTCATGTTCGCGACATAACAAATAAAGTTAAAATGTGCGTTAATAGTATTACATGTAATCTATAGTCTAGTTTTCACACTTCGTCGCAGCGATATCATTCCAAAGAACGCAGGGATAATGGATAAGACAAGAGAAAAAAGTGGCAACTAGGTCAACTGTTGATGGGAGTGTCAAACTTATTGCCGTCGCAGTACTCGACCCACCCATCCAGGTTCATCTTCTTGATGACGGTGCTGAAGCCTTCAGTCCCGGCGGCGTTTCCCCTGTGCGAGCAGATGTTGGTCGTGACTTGTGCGCTGAGATCGTCAGGGGCACCTTCGGGGTACTCAATGTTGAAGACGGGCTTGCCAGCCTTGATGAAAGGCGCAAATGACGGGCACTCGGCCATCTCAATGCACTGCTCGTTGACCGAAAAGTGCACCACGTCGAGCACGTCGTCGATAATGTCGGCCGCATTCTTGAGGCCCGTTGACATGTTGTACGAGGCGGCTTCGCCGGCCAGAAACTTGACAAAGTCAGCCGCATCGTTGGCCGTCAGTCCAAGGCCGTTTTCGTTTTGCTGCGGGAAACACGATGGATATTAGCACTCGTCGCATTTGAGCTCGCTCCAGTTGCACGTGCATGAATCAGAAGTCGCAACTTACAAAGCCATCCACGTTGTCCGGGTCAATAGCCATGCATCCCTTTGAAGCAGCCAGCTTTATGCGTTCCTTCATGATGCTTCGTACCGAATCGCTCCTCACATCTAGCCACTTCTCGCCCGGCCAACCGTCGAGCTCCTTGCCGAGATCCTTTTTGTCGAACTTGGCGGCATCATCGCGCCACTCTTCCCATGAGCCGGCGCTGAAGTAGCAGATGACATTTATTCCGGCATTTATGAGCTTGCGGAAGGATTCGGCGTCGTTTTCAAACATGTCAAGGTCGTAGACTGTCGTATTAGGCGAGACGGCGCCATCGTCGCTGCTGAGCTTGATGGGCTTGCTCAGGATAATCTGCCAGGGAGTTCCTACCTCTGGCTTCCAGATGGATGTTCGATTAATGCTACCACCAGCGCTCGGAGGTGTTTTTTCATCGTTTTTGCTTTCGTTTTCGTCTCCCTTGTTGCGTGAGAGGCCCACGCCTAGGCCCACGGCCAGCGCGACGACGACGACAACCACAAGCACAGCAATACCTAGAATAAATTTCTTCTTTCTAGAATTTGGCGCTTTTGGGGCCAAAACTGGCTCTGCTTTCTCCATGGAGGCCATCACGGGCCGCTCGGTGTCTACCGTAGTTGATTGACAAACGAATGGACGTCGTCGGGTGACTCGAAAAACCAAACTTGAAAATAATTATCGACAGAGGAAAGCTTCGTATTCACATGCCTATTATAAATCCAACAGTCGTATAGTCTCAAATCTTCCCAAGCTGTCGGCACATTGTACCCTCCTCGACGGCTATTTAGTTGGGCGACACGGCGAACTAAGCTGGTGAATACCAACGCGCAAATGGGACTCCGGACCTAAGCGAAACCTATTCGAATGTGCAGCTACCATAAGTAAACTCCCAGTGGGCCTGTGCTTCTTCTCTGGCTGAAAGAGAGGCAGTGCTGGGACCCGTGTGATTATTCCTGATCACTGATCGCCGTCATCCATCCATCCCCGGCCCCCCCTGAACACTCCAGGGGCGCATGGCAAACACCGCCACCACCAACCAGTTTCCGCCCTCTTTCATCTTCCAATTATCTCTTTGGAAGTTCTCGTTCATGCCGAGTTTTGCGCTGCAACGGCGGCAGCGCAAAAAGGCATGCCTGGCCAGTTCATGCATTCACATTCACACCTACCGGCCCAACTGGCCACTACCCCTGCCGCCGAGGGTCCCGGGAACGGAGAGCCCTATTTCCCCGTACCGCATCTACGCTCTTAGATTGTCTCAATATTACCTCCGTCGGCGAGTTCGGGCTCCTGTCTCGGAAGTTCCACTAATTAGCCTACCGCTCAGACACCACCATCGGGATTCCGGCATATGGCGGAGGCCCATGCCCGAGTTATCCCCACCCCCCCTTTCCTTCTCCATACGGCCGCAGGAATTAGAGACGGCAGAGATATCGTGTAGTCCGCAGGACGACTACATGAATATGCCAGCCAGCGCTCTGGCTGCTACCGCAATCCCCACTCTTGCATGCGGAATCCTACACAGCCAAGTCTCCGTGCGTCGAGGCCTGACCTCGTATGGCTGTGCTCGGGTCACTGAGGTGTTGCCATCTGTGATGACATGGTGCATATTATCAAACTGTGACTCTATGGCCTTTCCTTTCCAGTGCTGCACCTTCGTCACCATACACCCCCCTCCTCCCCCCATTACCCCCCTGCTACCACCCTCTTCCACGACCATGATATGTTCCATTACATCTGCAGCCTCGGCTCGTGAGTTGGCCAGTGCCCTGTTGACTCACTACGCTCACCCCATTCCCCAATTTGCTTCTGTGTGTGTGTGTGTGTGTGTGTGTGTGTGTGTGTGTGTGTGTGTGTGTGTGTGTGTGTGTGTGTGTGAGTGAGTGAGTGAGTGAGTGAGCGTGTGTGTGTGTGTGCGTGTGTGTGCGTGCGCGCGCGTGTGTGTGTGTGTGTGCGGATATTTAGATGAGTGAATGTGTGTTTCAAACCTCAACAGTAGGATCCCTTTCCGCTCACCGTTCGGTCAGGGCGGCTTGTCGTAGCGTCTTGAACGACTGAAATCATACTTCGGTGCACGTGTGTAGGAGACGGCATATGTGCTGTGCTCGCTCCACGTTGCTCGTCCTTTCTGCATCATGGGATGCCTACATGACCATAACATAGACTGGCCAAGAGAGTGCGAGTCGTGGCCAAGATACATACGCGGCCAGTACCACGTTCATCCGAAATAGAACTTGACCCATGGCTTTCAATGTATAGGAGTGGATATATTTCTAGGTCTAATGGCAGCTGAGCTGCGAACTGGTCCGCGGAGTTCCAATAGTTGGTGGCCTATTCCACGTCATCCGCAGAAGCCGTCAACACGATAGGTCTTTGCTTGAGACGTAAGCCGCAAACTATCGACACATCCTGTAGCCATGAACATTTCTTGGCTTTCTGTCAAAGCTCACCCCTGGATGGGATGGAAAGTTTCAAATGTTTGCCTTCAATATGGCTTATATAGGACGTATATTGCCGCGTCCTTCGATACCACCTCCCAGCATTCCCTCAGTACCTGTCGTTTCATTCACCATCCCTCCCTCTTCCAGTCCCCGTTTCCTTCTTTTTTATCACGCCCACAATGTTACTTCAAAACGTCATTTGCTGGATCGGCTCCATCCTAGGTATCGGGAACTGTGATTCCACCGCCGCCGTGGCCGTCACCGTGGACAGCACTGTCCTGGTCATTGCCCGCAACGACGTTGAGGCCCAGCAGGCCACGCTTGGTCTCGATGGCTACGGCATCTCTTACGAAAAACTCTTGGTTCCCCAAGCTGGCGCGCCTCTGCCAGTGCTAAACTCATCCCTTATTCAAGGTCGCTACGGTGCCATCGTCACCATCAACGATGTTTCGTATGATGTCAACGCAACCTGGATAAGCGCCATCACCGACCAGCAATGGTCGCAGATCCATTCGTACCAGTCAGCCTTTAACGTTCGGATGGTTCGTCTGAATGAGTATCCCAAAGCCGAGTTTGGTGAGCAAGGAAGCGTCTGTATATTTCCTGGCCATCCATGTATGCTAATCCATTATTTCTCGCCCTTGCGCAGGAGTTTTGCCGGCGATTGCAAATACCGGCTGCTGCGAGGACACTGTCGATCAGAAGATAAGCTTCACAAACATAACTGGCTTTCCGACCGCAAATCTCAAGGCGTGAGTGATGGAACCCTTTCGTCCCCCATCCCCGACCGGTTACCCCTAGCATTTGTTTTTCTTTCTCTGGCCTCATTACCCCTTTTACACCCTTTTCTACTTTCATCATATGTCACCAGTCTCTCTGATGGTTCAATGCTGAGGTTTGAGTCAGAAATGCCGGCGTAAGCACCCGAGGGCTCTGGCACTATCCGGCAACAATATCGCAGGCCAACTTTACCTGGGAAATCGCCAGCTTCGAAGCAGCGGGAAGCTTCACGACCAAGACAACTGCAGCCGTTATTAACAGCCTCGAGGGTCGCCAGCAGATGGTCTGGTTCATCAGCTGGGCGCCCGAATGGTCGGCGACGACAAACTACCTGCAGCACGCCTACATTCACTGGATGACTCGTGGTCTGTTTTCCGGCAAGCGCAAGACTCACCTAAGTGCCCAGGTGGATGACGTTCAGCTCGAGACGGGGCTGTATAAGCCTAACGGCACCGCCTTCAAGATCCGGACGGGTGATCTCGACGCACACGTTACGTGGCAGAGGAATATCAATGCCCGTCTGCCTACCGGCTCAAGCTTCTGGCTCGAGATGGGCCACAACGGCAACGGTGACATTGACGATGCCACCAATACGACAACCGGAGCGACGCTGTGCAAGCCTGCGTATGCAGTCAACTACGACTCCCCTCCAGACACTGCTCTCGAGTACAAGAAGACGCCCGGAACGGGCACAGATCTCTGGCCGGCAGAGTTTGAAAAGTACGGCTGGTCGCTAACCTGTGCGCGTCTCAGTCCCCTGGCGGCCTGGTTCACGTCATCGGCGAATCTCAACGCGTTTGCTCACGTCTCACACACCTTTTCGCACGAGGAGCTGAACAATGCAACGTATCACGATGCCGCGCGTGAGATCGCTTTCAACCAGGCTTGGCTGAAGCAGATGGGTATCGACAGGGCGACCCGCTTCTCGCCCAAGGGCATCATCCCTCCGGCCATCACCGGCTTGCACAACGCCGATGCCATCAAGGGCTGGACTGACAACGGCATCGCTTACGTCGTCGGTGACAATACCCGACCGGTGCTGCGCAACCAACAGAGCAGGTTCTGGCCCCTCGCGAGCACTGTGGAGTCCAACGGCAACACGGGCATCACAATCATACCTCGCTACGCGACCACCATCTACTACAACTGCGACAAGGCCGACTGCACTGTCCAGGAGTGGAAGGACACTTCGGCGGGCCAGGGCGACTTCACATCTCTTCTGAACGACGCTCGCGCCACCAACACCCGCTATCTGCTAGGTCTCCAAGCCGACCCTTATATGTTCCATCAGGCCAACATGCGGCAGACGGATGTGGAAAGCATCACTGTTGGCTCTCAGACCGGAAAAATGTCGCTCATCATGAGCTGGGTCGAGACGATCGCGCAAGAGATGTACCGCCTGACGAACTGGCCCATCATCTCGCTCAAGCACGACGATATTGCCACCTATTTCCTCAACCGCCAGGCTCTCGATGCCTGCAAGCCCAAGGTTTCGTACACATTCGCCGCCGACGGTAATACCATTGTCTCGGTCACCGTCACCACGAAGGATAACACCTGCAGCGTGCCGGTGCCGGTCACCTTCCCAACCGGCACCGTGACAGCCAGCGGAGGCACATCGACCCTCGATAAGGTCGGCAGCGAGCCACCCATCTCCTGGTTGAAGTTTTCCGGCAAGGCCATCACTTTGAAGCTAGCGACGCCCGTAAAGATATAAACCAGTTGACGAACAAATGCGATGGATATTATACATGGGTTGATCTCCGGGAGTGGACGAATGGAACCTTTCTTTCTTTCCATATCACATTCATGTTTCTATTTGGTCTCTTCGACATTGTCGCCGCTGTAATGTACACGTTGGCATACTAGTCTGCCATGACTGGTATCAAATGCACTTTTTTGATGTAAATATAAATGGAATAGTTGCCATTGCGAGTAATTGTATCGCCTATAATCATATTAACATATAGCAAATCTCAGATTGCGTCGGAGTTTATTCCAACATGTAAATTCCAAGAAAAAATATTGTACTTGCAGACCTCCAAGATGCCATGCTGATTGTACCAAGAGGGTCTTATTACAGTCATGACAATATCGGTATGGTGAAGCATCACTCTGGAGGCCATTATCCTGAGTGCCCGCACCCTCTGTCCCATTGACACGATTATTGTCGATACTTGACCATTTTTATCACGTTCGCATGGACATACTATGGGTGATCACACATTGGCAAGGTCCGTCGAATGAACTCTATACTTTGGGACGGACATTTTTCATTGTGCTGATCATGTCTACCAAGGGAGGTGGTTCACGATGAGCAGGTTTAAGGTATGATGATCATCTGTCATGAAAACTACTTGAGTGTGTATTTCGGCAATGCGATGATGACATTGGTTGACCCCAATGCAAAAGCATGTGCAGAACATATCAGTAACGATATATAGCTGTGACCATCGTGTGCGCGTGAGGATGATATATCGCAGCCCAGACGGAAATTTGACTGTCAAGGTATTTTCAAGGCCATGTCGAGGGATAATGCCCCTGAAGTTCCTCATTCTGTTTCGTTTTTCATCGAAATCTCAACCCCTAAAGCACAATCTAGATTGAACCAAGCTCAGTCGTGCTTGTATCACAGTCCCTGTGGTGGGTGACAAAACGCGGTGTGATGTCGCATTTCTGTTAACAACCTGAAAATTCATTACATCAACATGGAGCACAACAGTCAAATTAACAACATGAATACGAAACTAGTTCCTGGTTGATTGGCTTTGCCCTGTTCGTTTCTAAGTCGTTGTTCCCGTCATTGCCGCCTTGACTTCTTGATCCTTACTTTTCTTGATCCTTACTTCAAGGACTGGCATATTTGGCCGTGTGGACACAAGGCAAACAAAAGTCGGCGTATAGTAATAAGACTCTCCGGAAGCTAGAATCAGAATTAAGGCCAAAAAAGAGTGGTCAGAGGCGGACGGCGTTGTAGGCAGCGGTAACCGGCTGCGAGATGGAGATGTGTTGTCAAGGATCTATCACTCTTCTGCACAGCAAGTCACATGCAACAGGCACAACGCGATCCAGTTGACGAAAAGCCTCATTTCATAACCAGTATGGATTACAGCGTTTCATGATGACAGTTGGTGCGTTTCCTGTTATCCCCACTCTGAACGCTCAGAGCTGGGAGCGGATGGGATCATCAACGAATCGAACATCGTACGCCATGTAGCCATAGTATTCCGTACAAGTACTCTGCAGGTATGCCGCACCAACAGACGTATTCCAAGTTCTTGGAATATTCAGTAAAATGTTCTCTGCAAGTAATCTGTAGTTATACTCAATACTAGGTGCAAGTACGAGTATGGTGCCCATGTACTGTACGGGGTACGTATAGGACGAATAATCATGCTGGCTCCCCACAAGCAGGATCATAGTTTTCGTTGTATTGGTATTTTGATAACAATAAAACGAAAACTCTTAGCTACAATAGCAGCCTCGCAGCAGTCAGGCATAGTATAAATAAGCTCTCAAATATAGCCGCAAGAAATAGCATCCCAAGCTTGAAGCTCGAAGATGATCCTTTGAAATAACATCCCAAGTGTTATGGACTCACTAAGGCTGCTGCAACCCCTCTGTGTCCTCTTGAGAGACTTAGCTCGAGGATGGCACTTTTCCCTGATCCTCTTCTTCGGTGGATTCCTGGGAAGCCCACTTCGCCGTAGCTCGGATTCGGCACGGGCAGTGTTCGGGCCCTCGCGTCTTTCTGCTAGCCGGACCGTCGCGGGTTTAGGGGCAGCCGCATTCATCCCTATCATCAGCGAGTCCCCGTCGCCAGGCTCTGTAATCTGTTCGCTGTGCTTGTCCAGCTGCGTCCCAACAAGTGCGAACTCAGTACGGATCCTTGCTGTTCGATAGCCTGCTCTGGGAGCAATTTTCCCGCTGGTCGTTTTCCACTCTTCTCAAGTCAGCAGCTATAGGCCTCCTGATTTACCAAGCAAGGGAAGTCCTTTAAACGTTACGGGATCGCTAGGCACCTGCTCTAGGAATCTCAAAAGATTTATCAACAGACTTGCTGGGTGGAAGGGAAAGAATGTTTATAGGCGAGCCTCTAGGTGGGATCGCGCCCCTTTTGCCTCATGTAATTACGCCCGAGACCATAACATCTGGGCTGTAAGCGGGCAGAGCGAAGCTTGAATACCTCGACTTTCGATCTTTTTCGGTTCGTTGGAAGCGTGTGCTGGAGCTGGAGCATTATCCTCCATAAATCGAAGGCCTGGATGCATTCGAACCCAGCCGCAAACCAGAGGAGTAATTCGTTCGCAATAGCCTCATGTATCAGCCGAACCCCGTTCCTTGTACTGGAAAGGGCAAGTACAACAAACACGTCGCGCCGATCTCTTCGACAGGCCTCCTCGTTGACTATGGTCATGTATGCCTTCCAGGTGTTTCGTGGCCGACTCTGATGGGCAGAGGCCGGGCGTATGGTTGCATTCAACGTACCATGCCTCGTCTGAGCTCGCCGCAGCCTTCAGCGCTGGCGGCTATAAATACGCGAGTGTTAGCATGTGCGAGCTGCGCGTGTGATGGTGCAGATGGAAGCCCTCGTCCGCGGCAGCGCTTGCTGTTCGGCTTAACTTGGGGCTGCCCGAGCAACCATCCGGGGAGAGCAACCCCTGACACCAGGCTGGGCCCAAAGCTCAATAGACCAAAGTTTGTCGTCACATTGCTCCCGCGTCCGGTTTGATGGTCGTAAGCTCATTGAGGATGAAAGAGTTGAATTTGTTCGCTACTAGGCGGGTCCAACTAAGCAATATCGCGGCGATTGCGTTGCTTTCGTAATGCATAACGGATGGTGTAATGGCCGGCGGACCACACAAGTGCTGCAGGAAGCTTTTCGCAGGATAGTCGGCGGGCGGCTATCCTTACTAGAAGACATGATGGCAATTGACTCTTCACCTTGCTCTTTTCGTAGAAGCCAGGCACATAGAGCGTTTAACTGGCTCGATTGAATGCATTGCGGCGTATTGAACTTGGCGGCTAATAGAAAGGACTATTTGGGTTGCAACAGCCTGGTTAGAATAGCCGAGTGAATGCATTAGATTACCATCGCGGCGATTGTCTCTTGTTGCATTCGCCTGTTGGGCTGGCTGCTCAGCTTCTTCCATTGCAGCCTATGTGCTCGGTACAAACAGATGAGTCGTCTGTTGAACTTGTTAGGGAGGTGCAAGCACTCATATTTGTATATAAATATAACTCCTTGTTCCACACGTTGCGAAAGTCAATCTCGTTGCTTCGATTCTTCTCTTAGCAACTGGCGGCGTGATGTGATGGGATCAAAGCATCGCGACGGCGAGAACATGTCACTCGTCATCGGTCGCCTTCTTGTTCTCTTCGGCCACGGTCGACAACACATCCATCGCCTCCTTCTCGCTACCGAGGGACACAAACAAATGGTCGTGGTAGAATGCACTGACAGGATTGACGCCTATGTTTTTCGCCGCCAATCTCGTCGCCAGAACGGCCATGAACCCGACGGCTTCCAGACTGGAGGTTACGTCGAGAGTAATCATCTTGCAAGGAAAGAAATAGTCCATCTGGTGCTCCGTGACATAGTCCATGCTCGTGACGACGGTGATGCCCTCGGATTCACGGAACAGCAGCTGGATGTTCTCCAAGGGTGGCAGTTGGGCCACGTCGACGACGGTGGCAAAGACATAGGTCGTCGGGTGCAGCGTCGCCGTCAAGTTGGCGAGAAGCTTCGACAGCGACGCCTCCCCGGGGTCCTCCAAGGGGGGGTTCATGGGAGCGGCCATGGTCGTACCAATCTGGCCTGTTGCCGTCGTGACGAGGATCGGAATTAATCGCCGAGAGGTTTCGCCGAGTGGTTGGAATTTTTTCTCTGGGAAGCCAACAGGCACGCTCGTGAGGTCGACAGTCGACACCTGCACTCTTCACTCTTTGCTGTGCAATCACACAAGGACGATAGATGTTTGAACCACGAATAGCTGGAACGACATGGCCAAGGCGAGACGAAGCAGGGAGAAAGTGGGAAATCGGGTGAAGAAGAGGACAGAGATTTTCAGGATGACGAAATCGAAGTGTCGAGTAAGGTAAAAGTGCAACTGATGTTAAAACCGCGCAGCAGCTGTGATACATGCTTTAATCATTTACTTGAAGTACATGAACATCTAACACTTACAGTACAAATACAAGTATCACTACTGTACGGCGAACTTGCTTGATAAGTACTCCATACTTGTAAAGGTACAAGTAATTTAGTGTAGTTCTTAATTACGGAGCACCAAATATTATTACATACAACTGCTGCACTTGCTCGGTACTTGCTGTACAGTACTAGTAGTATGAATTAAATAGTACTTAATTGTACAGTGCATGTACTTGGGTGTGTCAGTATAACAGTCTGGAATTTCCCCGTAATACGGAGTACTTGGTAGTAATACTCCTGTGTGCTCCGTACCGAGTACATGTACCGAATACATGTACTGGAGCACAAGCTACATGTATAAGCACTGTGCTGTACAGTACAGTACAGTGCTTACTCCCTGTAAGTACTGTAACGCTTGGTTCGGAAAAGGGTTGATCCGACAGTCTCTGGGACGCCCACGGCGACTACAAGATACAGCGAGATAAACGCACTCGGTCCCGATTCCGCTGGCAAGGTTGACGACGAGCGCAGCACACGATATTGTCTTTTCCTACTCTACCTTTCGCCTAGGAGGCGCCCATTCCCTCCCGCCATGGTCCTCCAAGATCTCGGCCGCCGTATCAATACGGCGGTGACGAACCTCACGAGGGAGCAGAATCTGGACGAAAAGGTACCGCCGTTGGCCGCTTCTCGTCGTTTCGACGGACCACCACGACCATACCATCTCCAGCCCCCCTGCTCGCCAACACGCCCCTCGCCTAACCCCCCTTCGTCCCTCGCTGACGCCGTCTTGCCTTCTAGGCCTTCGACTCGATGCTCAAGGAGATCTGCGCCGCCCTCCTCGAATCCGACGTCAACGTCCGGCTCGTCGGTCAGCTGCGAAAGTCGATCAAGGCGACCGTCAACTTCAAGGAACTCCCCCCGGCCGTCAACAAGAAGCGTTTGATCCAAAAGGCCGTCTTCGACGAGCTCGTCAAGCTCGTCGACCCCCACGCCGAGCCCTTCAAGCCGAGAAAGGGCAGGCCCAACGTCATCATGTTCGTCGGCCTCCAGGGTGCCGGCAAGACGACGACGTGCACCAAGCTCGCCCGCCACTACCAGACCCGCGGCTTCCGGGCGTGCCTCGTCTGCGCCGACACCTTCCGCGCCGGCGCCTTCGACCAGCTCAAGCAGAACGCGACCAAGGCCAAGATCCCCTACTACGGCTCGCTGACGGAGACGGACCCGGCCGTCGTCGCCCGGGCCGGCGTCAAGCAGTTCAAGAAGGACAAGTTCGACGTCATCATCGTCGACACGTCGGGTCGCCACCGGCAGGAGTCGGCCCTGTTCCAGGAGATGGTGGACATCCAGACGGCCATCCGGCCCGACGAGACCATCATGGTGCTCGACGCCTCCATCGGTCAGCAGGCCGAGTCCCAGGCCAAGGCCTTCAAGGAGGCGTCCGACTTTGGCGCCATCATCATCACCAAGATGGACGGCCACGCCAACGGCGGCGGCGCCATCTCGGCCGTCGCCGCCACCCACACGCCCATCCTCTTCATCGGCACGGGCGAGCACATGCTCGACCTCGAACGCTTCGCGCCCCAGCAGTTCGTCCAGAAGCTCCTCGGCATGGGCGACATGGCCGGGCTCGTCGAGCACGTCCAGAGCCTCAACCTTAACCAGAAGGACACGATGAAGCACATCCAGGAGGGCATCTTCACCGTCCGCGACCTGCGGGACCAGCTGTCCAACATCATGAAGATGGGGCCCCTCTCCAAGATGGCCGGCATGATCCCCGGCATGAGCAACATGATGCAGGGCATGGACGACGAGGTCGGCGGCGCGAAGCTGAAGCGCATGATTTACATCTGCGACTCCATGACGGAGAAGGAGCTCGACTCGGACGGCAAGATGCTCGTGCAGGAGCCGAGCAGGATGACGAGGATAGCGCGCGGGTCCGGCACGTCGGTGCGCGAGGTCGAGGACCTGCTGACGCAGCAGCGCATGATGGCCGGCATGGCCAAGAAGATGGGCGGCAACATGAAGAACATGCAGCGGGCCCAACAGGCCATGAGCGGCGGCAACAAGGCCCAGCAGATGGCGGCGATGCAGAAGCGGATGCAGAGCATGGGCGGCGCCGGTGCCGCCGGCGGCATGCCGGACATGGGGTCCTTGATGAAGATGCTCGGAGGCGGAGGCGGCATGCCGGGCGCCGGCGCCGGAGGGATGCCCGACATGTCTGCGTTGATGAAGATGATGGGTGGCGGCGGGATGCCAGGTGGCGGCGGCGGCGGCGGCGGAGGTGGGCGCGGCCGCAGGTAGCCAAAGCGAGCAAGGCAAGGCCTTTGAAGTCACCTCACATTGTGCGTGCATGCCTTTTGGGGGATGTGCAGATCGGTCGCCGACGTACGCGACCTGTCCGCGAGGCTCCCAGGGATGGGCAGCACGGCGATCGGGAGCCTCGGACGAGCCCTGGTCTTTGGTGCCCTGGTCTTTGGTGTCGCACGGTGGCCTCCATCTCGGCGACAGGCCGAACAAGATGCGGTGTGCGTCCTTGTCCAACATTCTCACTCGAACGGCGGAGTCGAAACGAAGTTGAAGCCGAATGGGAGGATGTTGCCCCTCTCCGCCTCGTCATCACGACAGTCTTTGGGGTCACCTGGCGTAGGTTAGGACAAGGTTCCCAGAATGACGGCTGCATGGATTTGAAACCTCGAGGCTGCACTTGCGTACGTGAATGCAACACACCAAAACATTCGTACGTATGCCAAGCAGTAGTACACTGCACTTTGGGTGGCGACCGAAGTTGGCTGTCAAAAGGCCGGGCAGAACACGATGGTGGGACAAGAGACGATGGTGCGACAGGAAACGGAGAGACAAACAAGGGCATTGCATGTCAGTTGCAAGTTGCGTCATGACACTCCGTCAACACGCACAACAGCACGGCACAACAGGCTACGGCAGACGATGAACATGTGCTGAATATGTCTTTCTTCGCTCGTCAGAGACGCTACTTTCGATACATAATAGATTAAAGGGGAACAAAGATTAGCAAGCACCTATACATCCGGGTGCTCCCTCGGGCGCCGAAAAGAGCAAGCAAGCGATTTCATCAGGCAGTTAGAAAAGGGCAAGAGCTCCGAGGGCGAGCAGGACGAGTGCGGGTGCGGTACGGCCAGCGCCGGCAGTGACGGAGTTGCCGGAAAGCGAGCCGCCGTTGACCCGACTGGAGGCGCTGGGGTCCGCGATTCCGTTGACGGCAGTGTTGGCGCTGCCAACGCCAGGGGTAGGGGTGACAGTCTTCGAGACGGTGCAAGGGCAGTCGGGGATGGTGAAGGTACCGGGCAGCGAAACGGTGTAGAGCTTGTTGTTGTAGTTCAAGACGGTGGGAGACGGGCAGTAGGTTTCGAGGCGCGTGACAACCTCGTACGTCACGTAAGGGGTCTGATCCGGCCTCGAAGGAAGGGTCGACAAGGTGGATAGCTGGTTGGAGCAGGCGGTGGGGGTGACGAGAGAACCGGCAGCGTCAAAGGGGCTATAGCCGAGGCAGGCGGAGAAATCAAAGGCGCACTGAGAACGGTTCGCGCTCTGGTTGCCGCGGCACTGGTTGTACTTTTCGTGGCAGTTCCTGGCGCATTCCGGCGACGGCGTCGAGCTGGGCATCGGCTGCCCTGGCTGGTTGGAGCAGGCGCTGGGGGCGATGAGAGTGCCAGCGGCGTCAAACGGGTTGTAGCCGAGGCAGGCGGTGAGATTGTAGGAACATTGATTGCGGTTCGCGTTCTGGCCGGCGATGCACTGGTTGTACTTTGCGAGGCAGTCCCTCGCGCATTCGGGAGGCGGTAGCGTGTTGCCGCTCGGCGGCGGAGGCGACGGCTGGGGGAAGGGGTTACGAGTGATGGTGCACGGGCAGTCGGTGATGGTCAAGGTCGTCGCCTGCGTGACGGTGTAGACCCTGGCGTTGTAGGTCAAGACGGTAGGCCCAGGGCAGTAGGTGACGATTTGCGAAACGACTTCGGTGACGAGGGAGACGGGTGACGCGGTCGAGGCCCAGTAGGCCGAAGCGGTGGTCGGGAAGGCCGAAGGACTGTAGCCGGACGAGTAAGAACCGGGGGGGTAGGACACGGAGGGGCCAGACGAAGTCGGCATCGGCATCCCGGTGGGGTAGGAGACGGAGGCCTGCGGAAACTGGTTCACCGGGGGGATCTGGTTCCCCGGGGCAGCCGGGTTCACCGGCACAGCTGGGTTTACCGGAACAGCCGGGTTCCCCGGGACACCCGGGCTCACCGGAACGGGTTGGTTCACCGGGACAGGCTGGTTCACCGGGACAGGCTGGTTCACCGAAATCGGCTGGTTCACCTGGGGCGACTGGTTCACCTGGGGAGGCTGGTTCACCTGGGGCGACTGGTTCACCTGAGGAGAAACGGGGGCAAAGAGGGGGTCGACCTGCTGGGCGCTTCCACCGGCTGGCATGTCGAACTGAACATCCTGCAGGTTCTGGTCCGGTACGTTGTGGACGTAGGAGTCGGCGGAGACGACCGAGGCGCCGAGGAGGGCGACGAGAGCGGCCGAGTGCATGATGGGCGCCGAAGGATGAAGTTGAGCGTCGAGGTTGATGTTGAGCGTGGGGAGAACGAGGAGAAACACGACGGCGACGGAGGATTCTTTCTTTCTTCCAGGGACGAAAGCGGTAGAGAACTCGATGGTCGAAGTGTTTGGACGAAACAGAGTCAGAGTCCGGGGGGGAGCAGCGGGGGAGCAGGCGTGCCGTCTTATAGTCGGGTGTCGGTCGAATGAATCGTGATTCCGACGGCCAAGGGGTCCGCTAAGATCGACGACGACACCGATGACGTGTGAATCAAGCATGCGCAATCTTCACCGCCGCGTCCGTCGACGGCAGCACAGCCCGAGGGCATGAGCTGAAGGCGGGACAGGGGCCAACCAGGAGGGAGGATGGTGGGTTTTCCGGGTCCTCGACCTCCGTCACGGCGGCCGCCTTCGCTGGCGATGTGCCATGCCGTCGTCGAGAGTGGAGCACGTCGACGGTGGAACATGACGCCCAACACCTACTATTATTATCAAATCGTCCCTAGCGGCCTCGTCGATGCGCAGAGACGGCGACGCATGACGGACCGCTCGCCTGAACGCATGGCAGGCGGGGAAGGGAAAGGGGCGCGGCACTCCCTCTCGATCCAAAACAGCAGAGCGTGCTCGCACTTACTCGCATGCTCCGACGGGTCAGCACAGGCGGGTGTCGTGCGTCTCGCCGTCGGCCTGGATGGATTCGGCCGCTTCCTACAAGCGGAAATCAGTCCACAGGCACGTCTATTGGCACGTCGACGGGTAGCCATCATCCCCTCACCATGCCGGTGGTTGGTGTGGAGGAGAAGCGGTCAATCTGAAACGAGCAATTCGGGCCACGACGGGGGCCGATGTCGAACGACGAAAACGACGGGCGAGTCGCAGCCGCAGTCCAGAATGGCATGTGCCCATCGTCCATCGTTCTCGGGTACACGCTTGAGCAAAATTCTGACGACACGAAGGCCCGAGAGGAGATGATGATTCCGGCTGGGGAGGGAAGCGGTGGTGGAGGAGGAGGTGGTGTTTCACGCAGCTAGTCGTACTCTGAGTAATACTCGTTAGACGAACTACATACATGCATACACGTACTCGTGCCGGCACCACTTAGGTGCAATGCGCGCAGTAATTGCATGTACGGAGTAATTACCTTCGCTTGCCATGATAGAAGTAAGTACAAGCACAGGCACATGCTTGTACTGAAATTGCAAGTACCACGGAGTACTGTACGGAGTACTTGCTTTACATTAGAGGAGATACATAGTACAGCAAGTAATTACAGTACGGAGTACTCGCACATGTACTGTACTAGGCTTCATCATAATAGTCACCTGCAGTTCGTCCTGTCGCAGCACTGCCGGCATATACATGCAAGCACGGCATTTACTCTTACAGATGAGCAAAGGCGGCGCATGCCAGTATTTTGCCGGCAATTGTCTACCGAGTACGGAGTTGTACGGAGTACGGGTGTGCGAATCTGCAGCGTCAATGACTCGGCAGCGACCACACCAGTTCCCGTATAGTGGTGGTCTGTCGTATTTTAGCGCGACCTCCCTCTGTGGCTGTCAGTTTCACCAGCGCACCACCGCCCCGGCGAGGGGACATTGCCTGCTGCGCCCCGTACGCAGCGCCATAACCTGTAGTGTGCCCTAACCGAAATATCTCGATAGGGGGCTCGGCACAGATTATGCGCATGACTTTATGCGAACGGCGAACGGCGGATATGCAACATGCTACCGTGACCCTTCATCCCTTGCATATTTGTACGAGTAAGTATGTACATTGCTAATAATACTCCGTGGGCCGCTACAGGTTCATGGGCCAAGTACGGAGTACGGAGTGCATGTAAGTAATATTAATGTTGTATTTACGGAGTTCTCTGTACGGCCATCAGTCATTTGCGCATGTCATGGATACATCAGTTGCATGTCATGGTACGAAATGCCTGGTGCGATGTACTTGCTATACTCGCCTTGCACGGACTGATTTGCAATACAGTACCGTACGCGTGCCAAATTAGGAGGTACCCTCTAGCATCGACATGTACATGTACTTTTCTTCATGGTGCATCCGATCAACACCAACACTGGACCATGTTGCCATGCCAGGAGGCGATGCGTGCCATTGCGTGTACTATACTGTAAGCCCGACGGCGAAGCATGCGCAACACACACTTGAACCCGACGTACAGCTCGCTGTCCATGAGCGCCGTGGTCCTCGCCGTAGTCCTCGTATGTGCGTCGTTGTCTGCTGCTATCTTGCGACTTATTTATAGCCATGAATGTTTTTCCCCATCCGTGCCACCCAGTGCCATGCGACTCGAATCCATGCGGACGTACTGTACTGCACTCCGTACTGTATTCCGTACTGTATTCTGTACTGTAATCTGTACTGTAATCCGTACTGTAATCCGTACTGTATTTCGTGCTGTACTGGGTACTGTATTCCGTACTTACTCCGCACATATACTGCACTCGTCATGTCCGATACATGGGTGACAATACGCCGTGGGTGGGCAGTGTATGTACCCAAGTTTGACGTGCCCGCCATGTGCCAGTACTGCACGCACTGTAAGCATCGGCGTAGGCACCACCCACTCGTCCCCTCGTGTTGCTCAATGCGAACCCTCCGTTCCGTTTGACGTCGGAACAACCTTGTCGTCAAACGGTGAGGGAAACAATGCCTCGCATGGGAACCATGCATCCGACGAAACATGGCATCGTGCCAGGCAGCCGACGAAAGCGGACGAGCGTTGATCCGAGCTTCTTCTCCGAGTCCTCGACGCTCGTCCCGTCCAAGATTCCGACTCCATGGGCACTGCGGCCTTCATGCCAGTGTCAAGTCCACCCACGACCCGTCGTTCGTCGTCAGATTCTCTCCGTGCATGGCCCCTTGCACAAATCCATCGCCCAGCAGGCCCTCGAGGTGGTCTTCGTCGTTGTGCCGCGCGCTCGGCGGCTGATCCGGTGGCAACGTTGCTTGGAACATGGACAGGCCTCCCTTCGTCACGCCGGGAGCGTCCAGGTACCCTCTCGCATACCCGTCCGCGGCTCGCCTGGAGGCCCATCGGCACCCCCTTTATTGTGCAGGCTCTTGAACGCGGCCGCCACAGGCTCACCATCGATGCATGACCGTCCGCAGTAAAAGCTGACTCGGCTGGCGAGCACAAACTCTCGCACCGTCCACACGCAGGTCCATGGAGCGGCTAAAGAGGGCCATGAGGGAGCGCCAAGAGTGTCCCGGTTCCACGTCGAGGCCGCCGTCGACGGCCATGTTCGGCCGCAGGGATGGCGAAATGAGAATCCACGCCGTGTCACCAAGACGGCCGGTTGGTGCGTGACAGGCTGGGCAGTGGCAGGCTAGCGAGTGAGAGTGTTTGGGCGGGGTTGATGGGGTGACGGGGTGACGGGAAGGGTCCGTCAACTCGACGGCTCCTTCGACGGCTCAACGTCGTACTCAATGTCCGTCCGCACAATGTACTTGGCTCCCTTTCTCACGCTCGTCCCCTCGTGCAGCAGTGCCCCGAGGCTCTCGCCGTGGGGGAACACGGCCACGGCTCCCATGACGGGCCGGACGGGATACGCGTGCAGCGTCCCCTCGCGAGGCCCGGGCATGTAAAAGGTCGTCTCGCCGCCTTCAAACTCGTCGTTGAGGTACATCAAAAAGGTGAAGAGCGAGCTCTGCTTCCGCCCCGCCGGCGAGTCGTCGTAGACGTAGCTGCCGTCCGCACCGAGGCCCGACGGAGGCCAGGCGCCGTCGATGTGGCATCGGTACTCGGCGCCGGGGACGTATCGGTAGACGCGGAATCGTCGGTTAAGGCCCCGCGAGGCACGGTCCTGGAGGGACGCGGGCACGAAGGGGGCCATGCGAGCCCAGAGCTTGTCATGAAAGGCCGTGTCGACGAGCCAGTAGAAGTTGTGAGCCAGGACGCTCACGTCGCCGCTGTCGCGGATGGGTGTGTCTGGCAAAAATCCGACGCTCTCGCCGGCGGCAATGATGGCCTTGCACTCGTCCGGGGAGAGAACATTGGTCGCGAGTCCGAGGTTGGGCACGCTGGGGTGTCTGTGGTACGTCGTGGTCGGGCCTTGCGGGGAGAGCCAAACGGAGTCCGGCTCGGAGGTGTGGATGACGGCGGCGTGATGGTTCGGCGGTTTGCGGAGGCGGCCCGGGATCGCCTCGACGATCCGCAGAGAGCCGGTTGCCTCGGACAGGATGGACCTGTCGAGGACCGAGGCGTACACCTCGAGGGGCTCCGTCGACGGCCGCAGGTCCCACGTCGGCTGAAGGGCGATGCCGGGAGACGAGTGGCCGTCGAGGTTCGAGGCGGCCACGTCGACGGGGCAGCTGACGCGCAGGACGGCATCGAGGACGCCGAGGAGCTCCCTGTCCCTTGCGGAGCGGTCCGGGTCGTCGATCCTGGCGCCGTCGCGTTGCGTGACGACGTCGAGGTCTCGGACCCAGCGGCAGAGCGCGCCGAGCTTCGGCTCCTCGCCTCGCAGCCTCATCTCGGCGAGAAGGATCTTGGCCTCGAGATACTTTTCGTCCACCAGAGCGGCCGACACTCGCGCCGTGAGGTTGCCGCCCTCGGCCGCGTTGACCCCGGTGTTGCATGACTGGCGAAAGTCGTAGACGGCGACGCGGAGATTCTTGCACAGCTTGGACTTTGTCAGGCTGGGGTATTTGGCGAGCGTCGCGAGCGTCTCGATCGTCACGTCGAGCTCCTCCTCCGAGATGACCGTCTGGAGACTTTTCGGTTCAAACGACTCGCCGTCGGGAGGCGGGGTCGTGATGGCACCATTCTTGGCCGCCTTGTTGGGCAACTCGGCTTGCCCCCTCCGCTTGCGCTTCGCCGATTTAGATTGGGCCATTGTTTCCTGCGAGAGCAGCCGGAGGCAGGACGGTTCAATTCGGTGTCGTGTCCGGAAAAGGGCGCTCGGAATACGGCAGCGGCCGGGGGGGAGGATGGAGGAGAATTGGAGGAAGTTCGTGGATTGGGAGGCAGGGAAGTTTTGGATCAAAGGTGACGCTCGGCACTCTTAGGCGGATGGAAATACTGTAGTGCAGCAAGTACAAGTACTAATTCGGAGCGGCACGAAAAAGTGCCCACAAGTACAGGTACCTGCGCATGCACGTGAGGAGCACACTCGCGTACTAGTAGCCAGTACTCCAAACATCCACTGGTACTTGTTTAGTGCACCTACTGCAGTTGTAGATGTAAGTACAAGGAATGCTGCTGCAGGATTACAAGCAAGTACTAGTACTACGCCGTTACAGTACAGTCAAGTACCAGTACATGCAAGCACAAGTAGCATGTGCCGCAAGTGCTCAGTAATACAGTAAAGTAATGCTTGGGTTCGCCAACTGGGTACTCCTTGCAGTGCGCAACGTACCCCGCGCCCTGCCCCGCCATGCCCCTCCTCGTCAAGCCGTCCCCTGTAACTTACAGTACAGGACTGCACTCAACACCTAGAAGCAAGCCTACGAACACAGTACTGTACGCACAGTAGAGTATTTTCCACACCCTCAATAGCGCAGCACGATGCATGGTGATAACAAATGCAGAGATATTTGTAGTTGCATCGCCGTCTAGGTAATGTCGATCAGATCCTCCATTCCATCGTGCTAGGCCCGTTGGCAATTGAGTCATACTCACTCCGGGCTGCCATCCTGTGCTGGCTGCTTCAAGGTGCTTCTGTACTGCAGACTGCAGTAAGTACTCCAGCCTACTGGTACCCCGTAACGAACACTGTATTACGACTTCATCCAGTCATTCTTGACCGCCATAGCAACACGGCATACCCTCCTCCTCCGGATCCTCCATCTTCGTCTCCTCCTCCTCTCCCTTCACCTCTGTCTCCTTGTCCCCCCAGCAGCCTCTGCCTGAGCGGCAACCATTCAACAACATCTTGCACGCCCAAAGCCCCCCATCTAGCCTTCCTCCATCCCCACAGCCTTCCTCCATCCCACAGCCTCCTCCATCCCACTGCGGCGACCGATGGCGATCAAGACGGCAGCCGAGATCGAAGCCGCCGTCGAGAGTGAGCTCAAAGGCACACCTTTTGCGGCCTCGTCTCTACGGCCACTCACGGGCGGCACCGCAAACTTCATGTACCATGCCCGTCTGCAAACCCCGCTCGCCGACGGAACGACAGAGGTTGTTGTCAAGCACGGCGAGGGCTATGTCGCCCAAAACCCAGGGTTTACCCTCACCAAATCCCGCTGCGTGAGTTTTTCTCCACGATGCACAGTCGTTCAAGGAGTCCTCGTGCTGACGTCGGGCATGCCATCTCCTGCAGGAAATAGAGGAGGAGACGCTGCGGCTCCTCGCCCGACTGCCGCACGCATCAACCGCCGCCTGCGAGGTCGGCACGCCGGCCTTGCTTCACTTCAACCCGGAGACGTCGACGCAGATACAAGAGTACCTTCCCGATGCTCTGAACTTGAAGCAGTACGCCCTCCGGCACTACCAGGCACCCACCTCGGATGGCTTCAAGCCGCAGTGCCTCCAGCTCGGCCGCTGCCTCGGCACATGGCTGCGCGACTTTCATGAGTGGAGCGAGCAGGCGGCCAACCACCACTTGCGAGAGCTCTTTTCGCGAAACGGGGAGATGCAGAATGTCAAGAAGATGATCAACTACGACCGGCTGCTTCACATGGTGGCCAAGTATCCGTCGGTCCTGGGAGGATGCGCCGACGTGTTGATGCAGGTGTCGGACATGGCATCCGCCGAGCTCCAGGACCCGGCGCGTCTCCATGTCATCCACGGAGATTTCTGGACCGGAAAGTAGGTCGACCGACTCGTGCTCCGCGCCGTTCGGCATCGTCATCGTCGCTAAGCCTTCTTTTTTTTTCCCTCCCTTCAGCATCTTGCTTCCCGACGTGGCCATGGACGACGGTAAACCGACGCCGATCAAGATTGTGGACTGGGAGATGGCCCAGCTCGGCGTCCGACCCCTCGACCTGGGCCAGGTCATCGCCGAGCTGTGGCAGCTAAAGCTGTACAAGGAGATCGAGGCCGGCAGCTGGATCATCCAGGGCTTCGTCGACGGATACGGCAGCGTCGACGACAAGTTCATGCTGCGCGCTGCCGTTCATGTGGGCGCGCATCTGATATGCATCGGTTCGAGCACGTCGGGCTGGGGCACGCCGGCGCAGAGCGAGCAGGTTGTCAAAGCTGGCAGGGATGTGCTGCTCAAGGCGTGGAAGGGCGACGTCGGAGCCTTTGACGGACATGATCTCGCATGCCTCCTTAACACACGATGAAGAGACGGCGGCTTGTCTTTCCACTCGAGGTCGTCGGTCACGACCCAGCATTGCGCGTTTTTGTCGAAAATTGGAACGAGACGAGCAGGCCGCCGCTCGGAGATGGTGAGAGCATCACAGAGAGAGAGCTTCCAAGAACCCGCCAGAGCTCGAGTGACCGACCGACCGACTGGCACTCCGACTCCACTCCGAGACGAGAAAAAATCTGCCACAGGAACAAGATGACCGTGCCACTTGTGACCCATTCAGCTCTGAACACCATCCAAGGCACACTTATCCATGCTGCTTGCTGCGTCCCAGTCGGAGCAGGGGACGACATTTGATGCATAGCCATGCGATTCGACGAGGGCAGCGGGGCCGCGGCCGACACGTGCAAAAGGGAACGTACGAGTGAGCACAGTACAGTACAATGCAGAAGCTGATGCTACCAAGAAGCTGGCCGCCAAGGAGCAAAAAATTGAGGTCATCCCCAACCCAACACGGACGATGGAACAACCGGAACAGGAGACAAAAAAACAACCTCAAAGGGACTCTCCCGCCGGGAATTGAACCCGGGTCTCAAGCGTGACAAGCTTGCATACTGACCACTATACTACGGAAGATGTGAATGACTTTTTGAAGCCATCGTAGCGAGTCGTGGTGGTTGCCGATGGGGAGTGGAGGAGCCAAATCCACCTATAAGCCCTGCCAGTTCACTCAGTGGATCAATCAGAATAGCGCATAATATCATGGCACCCAGCGATTTTGCCAAAGCTTCCTCCACTCCACCGACGGTTCGATTCAGCCTTTAAATACTTGCTTATACACAGCGTCACGAACAACGGTCTCAACATTGCTAAATATTTCATGTAAACTTCTTACAGCGGCAAATACTTTCATCTACATTGGAACGCTCCAATCGAGCATCAAGAACAGAAGGCGAAAACTGTGACGGTCAAACGTCATACGACAATCTCCTCGTCGACCAATACCAAGGCGCTCACGTGACCAGAGAAAACGATGGCGACTCGGTCCTGTCCGGCGTCAAATTGTCGAGGCATCGCCGTTTCGTTGCTCGAAACATTGCCATCCACAACCACAAAGCGTACACAATGGTCCTTCCACCATGCCGCGCAAGCCTTTTACGGGGCCAGCGCGTCTTGACGCCTCTTCTTCGCGTCTTTTCCACTGATTCCGCGTCCACGCCATCAGCAACGGCGGCCGAACCGTTCCCGTCGCCCTCGAGGTCGCAGCTACGCAGCAGCAGCAGCAGCACCGGCGAGGAAGCCTCCTCATCGACACCCCCACGATGGAGCCAGACGCCCGCGGGCATGAAGGCGCCGCTGCAGATGGACTTTGCCAAAAGCCCCCGCAACAAGATCTGGGCCGTCAACAACAACCCGGGCCGGCTCGACGACATGTACAACCGCCTTCTCGGCCCGGGCGGCGCCAAGATGCTCCCCGACGAGCTCAAATGGCTCGCCGTGACCCACAAGAGCTTCGACCAGGGCAGACGAGGCTTCAACGACAGGCTCGCCCTGATGGGTACGCTCACGCTCGTTCGTCATGGGCTGATGAGGTAGCTGACTGACGGCTGGTGCAGGTCGCTTGACCCTCGTCATGGAGGCGACAAAGGACATTGTCAGCAGGCCGCCCCTCGCTGGCACGCGGATACCAGATGAGAACGGTCGAGAGCCGTTGGAGCACGCCCAGCTCGCCTCGGTGGACAACCTCAATGTGCTTGGGCCCAAGGACGTCGTGGGCAAGGAGAAGCTGTATGCGCTCGCGACCAACGTTGGCATGATGGACGTGATGCGGTGGAAGCCCCGATTGGTACGTTCTCCTCCCCCAGCCCCAATTGACCGGGTTTTCTCGGCATTGGCCGATCTCGCTGACAAGCCGCGCGCAGCCCGAGAGACTGGAGGCGTCGGGTGTCGAGGTCGTCCTCAACGGTGCCATCTTCGCCATCATCGGCGCCATCACGCTGCAGCATGGATCCGTCGTGGCCTCCAAGATGATACGGGAACGGATTCTGGCAAGGCTACCCAGAGACGAGTAAAGGCGGAGCCGCCAAGGGAGGAGCATCTGCCGGGCGCGGGGGCATTCGCCAGGAGGGAGCATACGCCGGGTGAGGCAGCACACGCAGGGTGAGGCAGCACACGCAGGGTGAGGCAGCACACGCAGGGTGAGGCAGCACACGCAGGGTGAGGCAGCACACGCAGGGTGAGGCAGCACACGCAGGGTGAGGCAGCACACGCAGGGTGAGGCAGCACACGCAGGGTGAGGCAGCACACGCAGGGTGAGGCAGCACACGCAGGGTGAGGCAGCACACGCAGGGTGAGGCAGCACACGCAGGGTGAGGCAGCACACGCAGGGTGAGGCAGCACACGCAGGGTGAGGCAGCACACGCAGGGTGAGGCAGCACACGCAGGGTGAGGCAGCACACGCAGGGTGAGGCAGCACACGCAGGGTGAGGCAGCACACGCAGGGTGAGGCAGCACACGCAGGGTGAGGCAGCACACGCAGGGTGAGGCAGCACACGCAGGGTGAGGCAGCACACGCAGGGTGAGGCAGCACACGCAGGGTGAGGCAGCACACGCCATGTGAAGCAGCACACGCCGGGTGAGGCAACACACGCCGGGTGAGGCAACACACGCCGGGTGAGGCAACACACGCCGGGTGAGGCAACACACGCCGGGTGAGGCAACACACGCCGGGTGAGGCAGCATGCGCCGAGAGGTGGCATACGCCGGGAGAAGCAACATACGCCGGGAGGGGGGGCATACGCCGGGAGGAGCAGCATACGCCGGGAGGAGCAGCATACGCCAGGAGAAGCAGCATACGCCGGGAGAGGGGGCATACGCCAGGAGAGGGGGCATACGCCGGGGACGGAGCATGTGTAGCGACATCATATCATGTACTATGGAGATGGGGGCAAGACTAGACTTGTACAAAGGCAGGGGAAAATAGGCTCATCCGGCAAACTCAATCAGGGTATCTCGCCATGCTCGCCAAGGGCGTCACGTCAAACAGTTCTCATCTCACGGCAACAGCCGCGTGCGCTCATCGGCCGCTTCGTCCTCGACGCCCTCCCCATCCCGCCCATCCAGAGCTGCCTGCAGCAGCTTCTCCCGGTACAGCCAGCCGAGGCACAGGCCGGCGCCGGGACCCAGGACGACGCCGGCGCACACCATGGCCAGCGGGGCGCGCCATCCGACCTCGACAAAGACCCAGTATAGCACCGTCAGCGCGACGAACTGCGTGTCGACCTCGAGGAAGGTGATGGTCGAACGCGTCATCTCCTTGCGGTCGTCGCCGCCCGTTGTCAGGTTGACCAGGGCGAAGACGTGGGCCACGACGGCGCAGAGGATGGGGAGGCCGTAGACGGCGGCCGCGCGTCCGTGGCGCGACTCGACGCGGACCGTCGCGGGCTCGCTGGCCTCGGCCGCGCGCTCGAATCGGCCGCTCCTCTCCAGGCTCCAGCGCAGCGCGTGGCGGATGACGGAGACGTAGACGGGGAAGAACAACCAGACGCCGATGGTGGCGGGCGAGTGGAATGCGAGCATGAGCGCGGCCGGGAGGTAAAAGCCCAGCGCAACGGCGACAGGGATGGCCACCGCCTCGGCGTCCGGCACGGTCAGATCGGCATCGTCATCGGCATCCTCGGCGCCCGCGATGGCGAACCAGGCCTTTGCGCGATGCATAAAGGCCGGGACGACGACGAGCTGCCACACAAAGGCGCCGCCGATGAGGTTGAACAGCAGCCACCAGCCGGTGGGTCGGCGGATGACGGCAATGGCCCGTCGGTGGCATCGGCGCGCGGCCTCGAGCGTGCTCACCGTCAACAGCGCGCCGACGTATGCCAGCACGACGCCCATGACGGCCCTGCTGCGCGACGAGTCCAGCGCCTCCTTGAAGAAGCTGAGAAGGAAGCAGAGCGGCGTGCCGACGACGGGGATCGACCCGGTGAGGAGGGGGAGACGCGCGCGCGCGTGGCACTGGGACCAGAGCAGCGCCGCGTTGACGTCCGAGTGTACGAAGAGTGCCACGGCCGTGGCCACGGCCAGGAGTGCCGGCACGACGCATAGGTGTGGCAGGAGGGGTAGGTGGTGCGCGGGCGGCACAAGGAAGCGGTCGAGGGAGGCCATTGTCGCGACGATGGCTGGTTGCCGATGAGGTGAAGTCGAAGTTGCATGGCGGTGAGTGACGACACTGACGGGTGACTGGACACCTGGGTAAGTACATAATACTGGTTAAGTACCTAAGGAGGTGCGCACATGTACAAGTAAGTACTTATGTGCTGCACGGGATAGATACGTACCAAGTATTAACTTGACACCTTGGAAATGAGGTCAGAAGTACGGAGTACTTACGGAGTACTCTGTACTTGGAGGCACCGCGAATAGGTACTCGTGTGCTCCGTACAAGTACTGGACTTGCACCTGAGTAAGTACAGAGTACAGGCAAGCACTTGGGAGCAAAAGTACTCAAGTACTTACTTGTACTTGCAGGTCCGCGCACAACGAGCACCGGCCCGTCGGACCACCGTCATGGCCCGGAAATATGGGGCCCGGAGCGGCGAGCCACTCGAGCGGAGCGGTGCCATGTATCGGCACCCACGGACGTCGATAAATTCATCCAACAAGTGAATCAAAGCGTCTGGGTGGTCCGTGACTCTTGTGCCGACTTTTGATGGTGCCAGATGGCGTCAATGTCAACTCCCCCAACCTGCACCGGAATCGAGCAGCCAGTTGCACTGGGGCCATGCACCCAGACCCGTCGGGTTAGCCTCGGTACCTTCGCCGCCCTCGTCACCACCACCAATCTCTTTGTCTCTTCATCTCATCTCGTCTTCTCACCTCGTCTTCTCATCGCGTCGTTTCATATCCTCATCCCATCACCTCTTCTCATCTAGTCTTCTCATTGCGTCGTCTCATCGCGTCGTTTCATCGCTTCGTCTCATCTCCTCATTCCATCACCTCTTCTCATCTCGTCTTCTCATCGCGTCGTCTCATCGCGTCTTCTCATCGCGTCGTCTCATCGAGTCGGCTCATCTCCTCATCACATCTTCTCATCACATCTCCTCGTCACATCTCCTCATCCCATTTCCTCATCTCACCTCCTGATTCCATCTCCTCATCCCATCTCCTCATTCCATCTCCTCATCCCATCTCCTCTTCTTATTGCGTCGCCTCCTCTCGTCCCCTCCTCTCGTCCCCTCGTCATCGTCCCCGTCTCGCTCCAAAAGTACCGCTCACGCCGCTCACGCCGGTGCTCGCCCGACCGCCTCCCGAGACGATGCCATCTCCCGGTCGCCTCCTATTGACGTCCGGGATCTGGTATCCCCTCTCCCGCTCGAGCCGATGCCTCTCCCAAAAGTCGCTCACCTCTCTCTCGATCCCTCGCTTCGTCCGCCGACCTCTGCCGCCGCCGCCGCCCTCGCCGTCCTCGCCTCGCGATGCGAGCCACCGCTCTCTTGCCGCCCGACATGCGTCGAGGAAGCGCGTGAGCAGCGGTCGCCAGAGCGTCGAGTACAGCCACCTCGCCAGCCGTCGGTACAAGCCGCTGAGCCAGCGGAAGAAGGTCCTGGCGCCCGTGCTGAAGGCGATGATGAGGGAGAGGAACACGAGCAAGAAGCTCGACGGCAGCGCAATCGTGCCAATCTCCTCGAGGCTCAGGTTGTTCCCGCCGCCCCACTCCTGCGTGTTCATGCCGAAGAGGCCGGTGAAGAATGTCAGCGGCAGGAAGATGACGGTAAATGTGGTGAAGATCATGACGCTCCGGCTCTGCGCGCTCGCGAGGTCCGCGTGCAGCCGGCTCAGGCGCACCTCGTCCACCTGCGCCTGCCGCTGCACCATCTGCAGCAGCTTGTCGTAGTCGTCGCGCGTCGCCCGCACGCGCTGCACCATCTCGTCCGCCTGGTGCGCGTACTCGCGAAGCCGCTTCAGGGCCTCGCCGAGGAACGCGCGGCCATTGACCGTCAGCTCTCGGAGCTCGGGTCGCATGTACGTCGCGTTCATCGACGCAATCACCTTGGACTGCCGCTCGAAGAGGTGCAGCAGCGTCAGCAGCTCGTCCTCGATGTCGCGCAGCTCGAGCAGCGCCGACGTGCTGTCGCGGTTCTCCTTCTCCGCGCGCCGGCCCTCCTCCTTGTGCCGCGCCCGGATCGAGCGCGCCTTGTTCTCCACGGGTTCGTAGTCAAAGGCCTTGTCTCGGAAGCCGACCTTGCGAAACTCCTTCAGCGACGACGTGAGTTTTTCGTTCTTCGACGCGCCGTCAGTCAGCAAACGCCTGCGAGGCTCCCGGCGTCCGGGGCCGAGGGCGGCTGCTCACCAGAACGCTAATGGCCTCCTCGAAGATTCGAAACACCTCGAGGTCCGGGTGCGAGGACCGGTCGAGCAGCACGCTCACAGCATGCAGCGCCGCGAGGGCCGCCAGGTCGAGCGCGTTCTCGCACTGCCGGCCGAGGTCGATGTTGACCTCGTTGAAGATGCTGTCCCGCAGGTCCGCCTGCTGATAAAGGGGACCCTCGATGGGATCGCTCTCCCGCTTAGGGAAGAATGAGAGCACCGTGTCTGCTCGGCGTCAGCGCTGTCTGCCGGCATCACGGCTTGCTTGGCGCCCGACGCACGCGAGTGGATGACCCAGAGCCAGAGCTGGTCCACCATCAGCACATTTCCATTCAGCACCGAGCTCCCGGCGTCGTCGCCATCGTCGGCCCCGTTCTTGCCCATCAGCCTCTCCCTCCAGCCCATCGACGCACTGCTCGATTGCCTTCCGCCCTTTGCGGAGCCCGATCCTGCAGTCGACGTCTGGCCGTAGAGACTCCTGTCTTGGTCCCTCGCCGCGCATGTCCTCTCCTTGGTCAGCTTGTAGAGCATCTGATCGTCATCCCTCGACCGCGTGTCTCTCAGCGACGGGTACCTGTACTGGTCCATGGTGCGCCGGCAGTTGACGGGCGGATCGTGGCCCAGAAACTCCCAGACGACCTGCAGCTCGAGCGAGTCCGACTTGGCCACGGACTCGGGCACCGGCCTCGAGCGGCCCGTGTCGAGACGCCTCAGTATCAAGTCTCGTCGCCGGATGAGCCTCTTGTACGAGTCGAAGTGGAGATAGGGCAGGAAGAGGCAGGTATACATGGGCTCCTCGGCCGATGCAGGCAGCATGGCGTTGCTCGTGACGGAATGGCGAGGGGACACTGGCGGCGGTCAGAGACAGGCAGGCAGGCGTATGGTCTCGTTCGGAATTGCTTCACGCCGCATGCTTACTCGTTCGCGGCGCTGTGAAATAGCAGCCGGGCTTGGCAAAGTAGGCGTAATGCTGGGCGTGCCGTCCCTTCGTATGCCTCGTGGCCCAAAAGTCGTTGCCATAGAGCGTCGAGTAGTCCTTCTTGTACGACGTCTCGAGCGTCTGAAGTGCTTTCTGCGCCACGACGGCCGTCGTCGTCAGCAGTGTTCATGCGTCATTCGATGCCGCCCGCGAAGGCGACGCCTCACCTTGGCCCACGTCGGGTTGTTGTACGGCACATGGACCCAGACAAACCTCCGGTCTCTCACGTCGGGCTTCGCAAACATAGCCGGTGCCTCATCCTCAATCACCGTCTCGCTCGTTCCCCTCTCTCCGGACTTGACTGCCTTTCGCATGGCCACAACTGCGTCGGGTAGTCTCGAGGAGGCGTCGGCGTCATCGTCGGCGTCGGTGCCGGCGCCATCGTGCAGGGTGCTGCGGCTGCGCTGGGAGAGTGCTGGAAAGTCACGGAACTCCAGGGGCGAACGGTCGCTGCCAAGGCTAAACGACCTGCTCATGGCGCGGCCGGCGCGGGGGTGGGGTGGCGGCGAGAGGCGGTCGATGGCAAGGTCCTGGTCAAAGTCGGCGCGGATGAGCGGTGACGGGCGTGTCATTGGCGTCGAGTGCCTCGACACCGGGGACATGGCTTGGGACGGGGGCGTCATGACCGTTTGTGGGATCGTCGCCAGCGCCGAGCTCGGCCTCTCGTGGAAGGCCTCGACAGGACGGATCATGGGCTCGCCGGGGGCGACGGCCTGGCGGGACTGGATGCCAAGCGCATTCGTCGTGGCCATGATCAGGGCGTCGGGCGTCGAGACGATTTCCTGGCCGGCCCCGGGCGCCTCGCCTTGGCTGCTTCTCTGCATGAGGGAGGTCCTCCCCCTCGATCGCAAGAATCTGCTCTCCTCGGGTGCGCCATCGACCTCGTGCAGCCTCTCGCTCAGACACGCGTCGGGGGACATGGCTTGGGACGGGGGCGTCATGACCGTTTGTGGGATCGTCGCCAGCGCCGAGCTCGGCCTCTCGTGGAAGGCCTCGACAGGACGGATCATGGGCTCGCCGGGGGCGACGGCCTGGCGGGACTGGATGCCAAGCGCATTCGTCGTGGCCATGATCAGGGCGTCGGGCGTCGAGACGATTTCCTGGCCGGCCCCGGGCGCCTCGCCTTGGCTGCTTCTCTGCATGAGGGAGGTCCTCCCCCTCGATCGCAAGAATCTGCTCTCCTCGGGTGCGCCATCGACCTCGTGCAGCCTCTCGCTCAGACACGCGTCGGGCCCCTTGGCCAAAAACTCCTTGAGGGGTAACCTCGTGGACCAGGCCCTCACGGCAACGCCTTCGTCGTGCGAGGCGATGGGCGGGTCGTCGTAGAATCCGTGGACCTCGACGTTGACTTTTTGCTCGAGCCCCAAGGTCCAATGGCCATCATAATCGCCATCCCGAACGGTGAGGTCTGCCCGGTTGATCTGGGCAGCGAGCTGTTTCAGGAACAAGCGGAGGGTGTGGACGTTGTGGCGGCCAAAGGAGGCAATGTTGGCGTGGTCGCTCTGCAGCGGGAAGATGCTCTCCTGGCGCATGCCCAAGATGGCCGACTTGATGGAGGTCAAAGGCGCGGTGAAGTAGACATCCCTCGGCTCTGCGTCGCTTCCCCTGCTGGAGAGGCGGGAGTCGATGGTCTCGTAAAAGGTCCAGATTTGAAGGTCGGTGGAGGCCGACTTGAACTCGTCGTCGATGTGGAGGAGCAGGCTGTTACCGACACGCAAATCGTCGGTAATGGACACAGGCAGGGGCGTCTCGAGCTGGAGGAGAGACTGGATGCTGGGCGCGAGGGTTGGCATGGCGAGGTAGGCCGACCCCTGGTGCGGAGTGCCTGATTGCCAGCATCAGCAAACGGTCCCCCAGTGGGCAGAGACGAAACAAGTCGGGGGGGGTGGCGTAGGAAGTATGGGAAAGGGTCAGGAAAGATGTGAAGATGTGAAGATGGGTATAGAGAAAGGCGGGGGCGGATGCGAAGGCTCACTCACCGAAAAAGGCGACGCCGTAGCAATGCCGGGCGATGGCATCGTACTGTGCGCTCCTGCTCGCCTTGCAAAGCGCCATCTTCACCACCAAGCCGCCGACGCCGTGGCCGATGAACAGCAGCGGCCTCTGGGCTCCCTCCTGGCAGCGCAGGGTTTGCAGCTCCTGCAGCAGCGCATCGGCAAGCTTGCTCATCGTCACGCCCTCCGTCACGGGCGGGTGCTCGTACAGGAGAATCCTCGCCCGGCTGGCCTCACGGCGGATGCCCTGCCTGACCCACGAAGCGACGGGCCGTTGAGGATCGCCAAGTTCGTCGTCCACGACGGCCTCGGCGTTGCGCATCGACGGCGCGCCGAAGTAGCGACTCATCAGCCCGTCACGGGTCCAGCTTCGCAAGGGATGGCCTCCGGGACAGGGAACGGTAACGACGTCAACCGTGGTTTCGTCGTACGTGCCGTCTCCGTCGGGATCCCTGGTGAATCTCGGGCGCCATGATGGCAGCGTCTCCCGTTGCTGCGTCTTCGTCTTCGTACCTCGACGGGCAGCTTGGCCGTCCTTTGACCCTTCAAATTCCGCACCTGCCTCTTTTCCTTCACCTGCGCCGAAGCTGTTGCGAGACGGCGGAGAGAGCTGCAACGGCGACCCCACTCCCGTATGACTACCTGGCGGAGGAGGCGGACTTCCAGGGTTGACGTAGAGCGAGTCGTCATCATGGGCAATCTCCGAATTCCACGGAGCATCCCCTCCAACAGCCGTCATGGAGTGTAGGGTAGGTCGTCTTTCTGCCTGCTTTCTTGTACGTGTTACTTGGCCTGTGGCGAAGGGAACTCGATGGCGATGATTCAATCAACGAAGCAATTACGACGAGATGTCGTCAACGTTGGCACAAGCCGCTTTGAGTGTCTGTTCGTGTACGATCGAGCGTATGCAAGTATGTGCATCTGAGTCCATCGACGGTGGTGATGGATGCTAGAAAGACACGACGGCGATGAAGTGGCAGACGATTGAAAGGCACCATGGCAGAAGGACAGAGAATCAAGTCGACACGTTCATAATTTTCTTGCCTCCCTCCGTCCATGCCAAGGAAGTCGCATCGCGTACGACATGATCCATCACCTGCCTGCCTGCACCATCGTTCCTTCCCAGCGCGGCCGAGTTGCGGGTTGGCAGGGAAGTCACGTCCCCTGCCATTGCCTGTGGGCGGCAGCCCTCTCCGGCACCGGTCGCAGCCAACCCGGATCCGATCCGTGCCGCCCACGCGGAAAAACCATTAGTCCTTGGTGCCTTGCCCACACCCGCCACGGCGTGCCGCGCCTCGGGGCAACCCTCCTCTCACCGCCCGTCCTCCGCGAGGCCGGTCGCTTTCGGCCGGCCTCGGTCAAACTGCCGCATCAGTCATCTTCTACTCCATGCCAATGTTTATATTCGGATTCGTAGTCATATTAAAATCCGCTCCGATGACCCAGCTTGGTCGCCATGGTACCTCATGTGAGCGCTGCCGCGCGTGACCGTGGCCGTCGCCATGGCCATGTGCCCATCGTATCGCAGGCCTGCCTGTAAAGGCAAATGGGCTGGGCTGTCACACATCATGGCCCAGGCAACGTCACAGCCACAACCATAGTTACAGCCACAGCCAGCCACAGTCACAGTCAAGGAATATCATTCACGAAGCACAACTCCATGATGTGTTGCGGGGAAGGGCAGGAATGGGGGAAGGGGGGGGCAGGGCAGGGGGGGGGTGTTTGTGAGGGTCCATCAACTGTTCTGTACTTTGCCATGCATTGACCTTGCGCCGCCTGGCTCTTAGATCACCGTCCCTTTGCCGTTTCCATCTGGGTCGAATAAGCGTCCAATGACGTCGTCCCAAACATCGTCAGAGCCT
Organism: Drechmeria coniospora; assembly: GCF_001625195.1. Taxonomy (NCBI): domain Eukaryota; kingdom Fungi; phylum Ascomycota; class Sordariomycetes; order Hypocreales; family Ophiocordycipitaceae; genus Drechmeria; species Drechmeria coniospora. The sequence goes on along the minus strand of NC_054389.1, from coordinate 7,467,418 downwards.
TCGTACCCTTTCGTGCTCAAACGATCAGCGCCCCATGCCCGCGCTCAGCGCGTGCCAAGCGAGAACTCGCCAAACGAAGACGTCCGTCAGCCGGCCAGCTCGTAGTTCTGCATGGCAACGCAGTGAATCGTTGCCACGTCGTATCGCTTGTTCTCCACTCGGCAGCTCTGCCCCGGCTTGATGACGAAAACGCCGTTCTCGCCCACCTGGGCTTGCGTCCCCCCCATGGTGAGTTTGACCTTGCCTCGCGTCACGCTGCAGGTCCTGAGCTTATCTGGCTCGGCATGCCAGCTGCTGCTGGTGCCGGGCGCGATGAAGACGACGTTCACGCCCACCTCGGGGGCCACGGTGATGGGCTGAGAGCCGGTCAAGTACGCGCCGGAGTAGGCGACATCTGACGGCGTGGTTAGCTGCCCGCGTCTCCTTCGGCACCGGCATCGACTTACTCCCGTTCCCGCTGGCGTCGGTGATGAAGCCCGGCGCGAACTCCCAGTCCTCCATGTCCATTTCCCGCTCCTGCTGCTCCGGAAACGCGGGCGAGATCTTGGCCACCTTGGACGCCGGACCGCCGTCGGCCGATGAGAGGGATCTCTTGCGCCGGCCGTGCCGCACGCCACCATCCGCCGTCGGGGTCCCCTCACCCGCAACCTCGCCATGGGCGGCGGATCGTCGCACCCTCGAGACGGCTCTGTCGTCCGACGCCGCCGCCGGCGTGCGGCCTGCTTTTCGTGAATCGTCGCCGTCGACGTCCGAGAGGCCCGACGAAGGCGGCGGAGCCCACTTGCATTCGTTCTTTTGTCGATATATGCACGAGTAATAGTAGCAGCCGACACACGTCGGCTGCCTCGAGAAGAAGCCTTTCGCCCTCACCGACATGCCGTCCGGGAGAGCGACGCAGACGTTGGACAGGCGCGAACGTCTCCGGTGGCAGGCGTCGGCGCCGGTCACCTCATCGCCCACGATGTAGGCGACGACGGTGGCGAAATGAGGAAGCTTCAACGTCGTTCCACCGTGGAAATCGATCCACTGCCTCGGCAGTTCCCGCCGCATCGGAAGCTGACGCATCTCCTCGATATCCATGCGCCGATGCTTGGTCTGGCACACGTCAAGCAGGCTCATGAGGTAGTCGACCGGCTTCATGTCCAAGGGCGAGGAGCCCTGCTTCGCAGGCTTCGGCGTCGACGAAGCATTCGCGCTGCCATCTTCGAACTGCTCGACCGATCTTGACCTCGGGGAAAGTGCCGATTGCATGGGCGCATGCTTCGACGCTTGCCCGTTCGGTATAGTCGGTTCGGCGGGAGGCGGAGCGTCGTTCGGAAGACGGTTCTGAGAGACGACGATGCCGGGAGACATGGAGCCGGCCAATTTGTAGTTGCCCACCAACGAGAGGGTGCCGTCGCGGTTGTCGTTGAATGTGCTGTAGCAATGCTTCGAGTTAAAGTGGCCACCGAGCGCCCTCATGTTCCTGAAGAGCTTTTGACAATCGCGCACGGGGCAGATGTATTTGGGGGGGCGGTTTCGAAGTCGATAGTTGGTGGGAATGATGCAGCCCTTTGACATTTCCGTCTCCCCATTCTTCTCTAAAACTCATGTCAGTCGTGGCCCGGCAACGAGAATCTTGCGGGCTTGCGATGGCGTACTTTTGAACCTTGAGTAAGGACGTCCATTTCTGGCACAGGCAATACGGACCGGGCTAGAATCATCCAGCTCGCATCGGTCCTGCGGTCTCTTGTCCACGACAACGACGGCTCGGCCGTCGTCTTCGTCCGTTTCGTCGCCGCATGAGTATTCGTCATCGTCGGCCACGCTCTGGTCCTGACTTACGCCTGGAGTTTCTCCCTGGGTTTCGCCGAGCTCCCCGACCAGATGTGTTTCCGGTGATGGTGGTGGATGCGCCCTCGAACCGCTCGATTTGGCCTCTGGACGATCGGACCGTTGCGAAGGAGACGTTTCTTGAGTCGTCCCGGTCAACGGCGACGAGGCAGATGAGCTTTTCGGGTAACCGGGCAGCGGCACTGGCGTCACCTTTTGCGGCGGCAGTGAATCGCCGAGACTCTTATGGGGTCCGTCGGCCAAGCCAAGAAGCACTGCGCAGTTGTCAGACGTGCCACGGCGGAAGCAGGTGCACCGCTCACCTTTGTCCCGTGCCGGAGGGCTCCGGTTCGCCTTCGGGACCGGCAGACGGCAGGGAATGTCGCTGCCCGAGTCGTCGGAATCGGTGTCCGAGTCCAGTTCGGTTCGACTGACCTTTCCTCTCATCTGCATCTTCTGCCGCTTTTCCTTCCAGACCCTGTTGATGGCAATGATCCTGTCATGGACCGCCAAACTTTGCTTCGGCGGCAGGTCCTGCTCCGGGGGCGTCGACGCTGGCCGGCTCCGCGGCCGGCTCTGGGAGGTGGAATGCGAATCAACAACCGGCGTCGCCGCCGGCCGAGTCGACGGTGGAACGGATGACCGACTCGTCAGGTGCTTCGTCATGGGAAGCGTTTTGGGAATCGGGACCGGAGTCGCTGGGTTCGGAGACGGGTTGAGCGGAGGAGTTGGAGCCGGCGTCGGCACCATGGTCGTCTGCTGCACCGTGAACAGGGCTTTCAAGCCGACCAAGATGGACGACTTTTCACCCCCATCACCCTCTTGGGAAGTTTGAGGCGGGAGATGGGCTGAAACGTGGGCAACGGGTCTGCTCTGCGCAGCCTCCTCGCCCTCGCTCCTGAAGCTTGCCGGATCTGGGAACGGCATCAAGGCTGCGGGTGGATCTTGGGTGGCCGCCATGCTTCCTCTCCGCCAGACGCGTGCTCGTTCCTCGCAGCGGCAACGCAACACTGTGGATTGGTTATTGATTATGGTATCGATGCCGTATATCGGCGCAGCCAAAGTCGAGCAATTCGGGTGATTACCTCGTGCCGTCGATGGATGCAAAGGAAGCCCCGTGGAAGACACCTGGGCCCTCTGCCTGGCCTGGCCTGGCCACGAGGTCGGGACTCCTGGCACGCCCTGATGATTGGAGGGCAGAGGGTCGAGCGAGGCAGATAATGAGAAACGGACGGTAAACACAGATGGGCGAGGTCAAGGTGGCGGCTCCATCGAATGGCAGACTGCCGTTTACCGGGTGTGATGGAAACAATCGCACCGCGAGGTGAACGCGATTGAATGATGAGTAATAATGCGTCTGAGAGGGGCGTGCCACTGTACCTGTGCAGTTCTTGCTTGTAAGACGTAAGTACCGGGTACCTGACATTACTGTACTTATGCACTTACAGTACAGCCAGATACTTGTCTCTTGTAGATAACTACCTATAGTGCCTAGTACTTACAGTAGTAGGTAGGTATCTGGTACCTAGGTAAGCCCGTAGGTTAGTACTAGGTACCTACTCACTACTGTACTGTACGCGCCTAAGTACGCAGTACAACATCAATACTACCAGTAGGTAATAATACCTAGCAGTCAGATACTAGTTAGGTTCTATACTAATACTTACAGTATACTACTAGGTAGACGCCTTGGGCGCTGTTGCTCTAATTATTTGCTAGGCAAATACCGAGTATTAATACAGCACACTTGGAGAGAGGACGTGCGTTGTTGGTGTGCTCGTGTTAGACATACTTGGCTCTGCCTGTCAGGAGATTGGCTGTTGCGCAGTAAGTAAATTACTCCGTAGTGCGGTGAATGATTACACTCCCAGCCACATCGATCATCCTACCATATAAGTACAGAGGCTGACGCAAGCTGCAACTATCAGCCAACAACAGAAAAGACTGCAAGGCCAGATCGATGATTCAACAATAGGATCACCAACATCGTTCAGTTACACCGGTATAAAAACAAACAGTCTGAGGCTTTTTATAGGATAAGCAGCCGTTGCCCAAGGTGAAAGGGAACAAGGAAATGGTCTATAGGTGTAACTGGAATAAGTGTATTATATAGCCCATCTTGCCCCGCCCTGAAATTTGGAGGAACAAGGTAGAGGCAATCAACCAAGATTCAACCTACACATTCTACGCATTTCATTTCCAATCCGTTTCTCAGTCCCAGAAGTAGTAGTGCTATTCACACCAACTGCACTACAGTATACTATTACTAAACTTTTTTTTGACACTGCCAGCTTGACGACAGTGGAAGTACAAGGACAATAGAGTGAAAGGTACCTAGGCCACATTGATTTGTGCCAACAGTACTAGTATGGAGTACTCCACGCATTGCAAGTCGACAGAGTACTGTACGGCATGGGCACCTAGTAAATACGCCTAGGTACAGTACTTCAGCACCTCCAAGTACAGTGCACTTCACTTGCACCTACTTGCGAGTACTTATAGGCCGCCGTCCTGTACTCTGCTTGGGTGTACTTGTATGTGTACAGTATGATACCCAAGTTATGACACCTTTACATGTAGGTACCTAGTAGTTGGCAAGTACAAGTACGGCATCACTAGCAAAAGTACCAACAGAGTACACGAGATGTTACTTGTGTTGAACTTGCAATACTGCAACTTGTATTACTGCACGTACTCGAACCACTGAACCGCACATACTGTCTGCGGAATCTACTTACTTCAACGCTTAATCAGGTTGTTCCTACGGAGTACCTGCGGAGTACTGTACAAGTACTGTCCATGTACTTGAATGTACCACAAACCTTTGCTCTTCCAGAGCGACCTCTGCCCGGGGCTGCAAATGCTGTCGTCGGCTTGCGGGAGCACGTCAGCAGCCGATGATCCCCTCTCGTCGACACGGTGGTCGCCGTCTGCCTGCCAGAAATACGCACAACGCAGCCATCTCCGGAGCAGACGACGTAAGAAACAACGGTATTCGTACAGGCAGTGCGGCTCGTTCATGTACATGTGCAGCATCTCGCTCGACTCGCACTACTTCTTGGCCGCCTTCTTGGCCGCCTTCTTGGCTGCCTTCTTGCTCACCACCTTTTGCATCTTGACTCCCTCCCCGCTCTCGGCCCTCTTCTTCTCCGCCGCCCGCTGACCTTGCAGCTCGCGCTCCCTCCTCCACCGCCTGTGACGGAACCATTGCTTTCGTGTCCTGAAACGCTTCGTCCGGAGGCCCGTTGTCCGCACCAGCCTTCCGATGCGCCAGTTGTCCTCGCGATAGCTGTAGTCGGCACGCAGCTTCAGAAGCCGGTCCGGCTCGCCCGCCTCGACGCGCGTCACCTCAAAGGGGATGCCCGAGGGCGACACGGCAGGCTTTTCCTCGGCCGGCCGGATCGTGTGCGCCGTCATGTTCAGCCGTCGCTTCCGCTCGGCGTGCTGCGGGTACGGTAGCGTGTCGGCCTTGTCGAAGACGACGCCGATGTACTTGCGGTCGGGGTGGCGGTTGGCATCTCTGTAGTACTTGACGTAGCCCGCCGCCATGGCGTGGATCGTGTGGTCGCGGCCCATGATGCAGTTCTCGCCCGGCCACCAGAGCGTGCCGCGCTGCTTGTAGATGATGTTGCCGGGGATGACGTACTGGTCTGGGGAAGGTTCGAGGTCAGCGCCGAGGTCTCCGCGAAAAGGTGATGCCATGGCGGCGTCCGGGGAGAATGGAAAACGAACCGCCTGTCCGCTTGGCTCCCAGCTTGTTGGGGATTCCCCTTTTGCTCTTCTTCTTGTAGGCTCCCTGGGCCTTGACGGACGCATGTCGTCGGCCCTGGGCGAGAAGGCTACCCATCAATTGCGAGCCGTGGGGAGCAGGAGCCGTCGCGCCGATTCCGAGCCGTGGAACAAAGGCCGAGGCCGCCGCCAGGACAGGCCGCTGCATTGTGACAAACCGCATGGCGCCAATGTGCTTGCCGTGAGAAGTGGCAGCGTGGAGAGTCGACCGTTTCTCGGGCATTGAGCGGGAGCTCAGCAGCAACGGGAGTTTTTGCGCTTAGTCATCCATTTTGGGTTCGGCTTGTAAGTACAGTACAGTAAGTAAGTACTTTCTGTACTGTACTGTACTCCGTACCTACAATATATTACTCCGTACTGTACAGAGTACGGAAAAATAGTTGCACAACTATTACTCGGAGTACAGTACCTAGAATTACTACTTAAGTCAATTACAGTACTCCGTGTGCAGCACTGTACTTGATTAATAGTAGCTGTACTCCGTAATACTGTACTCTGTACTGTACGGAGTACGGAGTAATAGTTGCACAACGAACTACTCTACAGTACCTAGCACTACTACTTAAGTCAACTACAGTACTCCGTGTGCAGTACTGTACCTGATTAATAATATTAGCTGTACTCCGTAATACTGTAATTACCGTACTTACATGTACTCCGTACCGTACGGAGTATTACCGAGTACGATGTATTAATGTACGGACAGAATACAAGTACTTACTTACTGTAGTTGTCGGTGTAAATGTACGCAACTGCTACGAGTAGGTGCACTTGTACTGAGTACATGTATACCTGTACGTGCATGTACATGTACAACTAATGCACTTCTGCGAGTATTACAGTACATGTACTTCGCTGCAGGCACACAAGTACAAGTACATGTATAAGTAGTATTCCTTGTAAATGTACCCATCGATCGGATAGGCGTGGGACTAGTTCCAAGTTCAAGTGTGTGCTACGCTCAAAGTGGCCAGCACTCAATTGATCCGGCGATTTGACAGTTGGTCAAACACTGGCTTCTTCGTCCCGACAAGTCTTCCCTTCCAATTCAACCATAGTGGGAGCCGACACTCGTGCTGCTCGCGATGCGTCTCCTTCTCGCCCTTTTTTCCCTCCTCTCCGTTGCCGTCGCTCAGTTCGGCTTCTTCGACCAGATGTTCAACGCTGGCCAACAGCAGCAACAGCAGCAGCAGCAAGGCGGCGGCAACAGCCCAAGCGACGCCAACCGCTACCGTCTTCAATACCAGGGTTGTAAGTTGACCGGCCGACCTCTGACGACGATTCCTCCGTGCCCGATGCTGACGTGGGCAGCCGTTTGCGACAAGTACCTCTGCCCAGACACGCTCGCCTGCGTGCACTTCCCGCACCACTGCCCCTGCGCCTGGGACGCCAACGAGGAAAAATTTGAGCTCGCCGAAGGTAGAAGAATATGCGTCTCCCGCGTCGGTTCCCAGTCGAGCAGCACGGCGCGCAAGCTGGAGTTGGCGCGCAAGGGCCTTATATGAGACCGAGTCCCGTCACGTACCAGGCGTCCGAAAAATGAAACGGCACCCCGGGGCCGTGTGTCTACATGTACATGTCCATTTTCGAGCATCAACGACTTTAGAATGAACGCGTTCGATGGCGTGCAGACGTGCGTGATGACGGCCTGATGCCGGCGTGATGCAAACGAGGCGACGGGACCATGGGGAACGATGCTGCATTTGCCTAGCTACCGCATCTGGATCTTGCAGGGCCAGTGACGCTCGACAAACATCAAAATTCGACAGCGCATCCGCGACGCATACAAACACACGGGCAGGACCGGGGGAAAAAAAGACCTCCCGTTGCCCCTCACGGCACTAGGCGGAACCGTTGGGCAGCGGTGGCGGCATTCGACTGCCCTCGTCATCGTCCTCGTCCTCGGGGATGTACTCGGGATGCCCCAGCAGCTGCGCGACGTTCTTCATCTCGTAGTGCTTCTTGCGTAGTGCTTCGAACTTGCGGTGCTTCTCCCGCTCCTCGGGCGAAAGGCCCAGCATCTCGTCTTCGGCGCTGGGGGTGGCGTCTTCGGGCTCCACATGAACGCTCTTCTCCGAGCCGGTGCGTGGAAAGGCCTCGCCGTCCGCCTCTGCCCCCGCTTGGCCTTCCGGGACCTCCTCTTCCGGTTCGCCCAGACTAAGACCCGGAATGTCGTCTTCAGCGCGCGCGCCTGCAGCCTTGCGGAGAGAACCACCAGCCTCCATGTAATCGCGCGGGGGGGCCTCGTCGTCGTCGGACGGATCTTCGGCCGGGTCGTAGTGCTTGGCATAGGGCGTCTTTGGTTCCGTAATCTTCATCGTCGACGTGCGCTCCTGCTCGGTGAGGTAGAGGTTTGCCTCGTCCCACTTGAGGCGCTGCGAACCCTCGGGCAGGTCGTCCGGGTGGTTGCTCGCGGCCGACTGGCGACGAGAGCCGAGGGGCCGGCCTGTGGTCGAGGAGGAGCTTCGCCCGGCGTTGATTTGCGTGTTGGCGAGCGTCACTTCCCTGCCTGACATGGACCGCTCCCGCTGCTGAGGGGAGACGGGCGGCGAGGACTTGCGGCGTGATGAATTCTTCAGGATGCCTGCAGCGTAGACGAGTTAGCCGGCGAGCAGGAGGCGAGGGGACGGTCCATCTTATCACGATGGCCGACGAGTGGGCGTGCCTCTTGGTCGCCTGCCCTCGGCGGCATGAGGGGAGTGCATCTGCGGCGAGGTCTCGATGGCAGATGCCATGGTTTCGGCTCCAGAAGTGCGACGTGATGAATGATCGACGAGAAGGGTGGGGGGGGTAGGGGTTGGGGAGGCAGATCGTCGTTTACGTCTGTCAAGGGTTGGAATGTTGGTCTGGCCGCTCTCCGACAACTGGTGTCGTCAGGCGCTGCTGGAGCTGGAGCTGGAGCTGGGGCGGGCAACTGCTTCGCAAGGTCGCGAGGGTGTAGAGCAGGATGCGAATCTGCGAATGCTGGTAATGGTCGGACGACTGGAGTGGCGTGTGATGGGTGCTCGTGATGATGGCCAGCCTGGGGGTGACTTTGTTCGGGTTGAGCCTCCGCGAAAACCAAGGCCCAAACAGTCAAGTACTGTATAGAGAGATACGATGGTGGAGCCAGCGAGACACGGTGCTACGTAGGTACCTACTGTACAGTACGGAGTAGTACTGTAGTGAATGGGGGTGCTGAAAGGTCGCCCGCTGCGGGGATCGGGGGGGGGAGGGGGAGTGGAGGGGGCCGGTAATGGCGCTAAAACCCATGCCAGGTCATGCTAACGAACAATACAGTGCGATGCACGAGCGATTGTTAGTTCAGGGTACTTGTGGCGTCTATCATTGTCGCCGCAACCACAAGTACCTGTCGTGACGTACTTGAGGTCATGTTCAACCCAATCCGGCGATGCCCATCAATCATCCGTCATCATCACCCTCCCATCACGCCACGGCCAAGGCACGTGCCAATCACAGTCTCATCTGCCTTTGTTTTCCCTTTGCTCCTCACCTTCCATCGACCTTCGCTGGCCTAACCAGTTTCAATACCGAGTTCCATTCGTCGCCGGCTTTTCTTGTTTCATTGAACAAGGGCTCGCCTCGATAATATGGGGTGCCAGTGACCGCTACAAGTATTCGTGGTTTCGAATCGTGTCAGTTTAGCACTCCGCACTGTACGAACGGCATCGGATTAACTGCACGGGAATACCGAGTGCGAACGTGTTGCTCGTCTACACCTACGCTGCCGTTCGTCCCCTTTCCCCCAACACTTGGCCACGTCACGACGGCCACGTACGATGCAAATCATTGTCAACCCGTGAAGAATATCGCTGAGAGAGACTTCCTTGCCGAGGCGCCACGCCGTATGAACTCTTGAATATTAGGCATCCCACAGGACGACGCCGAAATCTTTCTCCAATTTGTTTGCTTGCCCACCCGGTCTGGCTCGCCCCAACATTGGTGTTCGTTGCTTGAATGCGATCATGAGGGACCCTTCCGGCAATGTCCATCTGTTGCGAGCCTGTAGACGAGCCAGGCTCGAGGAGGGAGTAAGCAAGATGGCTGCATCGTCCGTCGAGGGGGGGCCGTACCGTGGTTATGCACAGATGGCAGCCGTACCACCAGACCGTCAGAACAGCCGCATGGTTCAGCACAGTGCCACCCAACTACGCGACAATTCTATTGGGTCAACATCCATCCGAGCCTGAGCTGCCCTTTTGAAGTCAGCATTTGCGTTTCACAAGTCTCTGGCTGAGTGGTAATATTGCGTTCCACGACATTTTCATCCCAAGGATGGCTGCAGTTCCGCTCAAACGACGAGGAACCTGTACGGAGCTGTTGCTCGAAGCAGGCCAGTAAATGCAGGCCAGCTGCTGGTTGAATCGGTGTCAGTCAGCTTTCTTTTCGGCTGCGCTCACATCCGTCAACCGGGCTGGACGACTGAAGCAACCGATTCTGAAAAAAAAAAAAAAAGGCACCTCTAGGTGATCAACTTTATTTTGGGCTGTGAAAATGGGCGAACCAATCCCAGCGGTTTACAAGAACCTCGTCACGGAGCTGACGGACTTTGCACCCTCGCCTGGGCCGGATGACGCGGCCGAGGGCTTGAATGCAGGAGGCATCCAAGTCGATGCCCTGATTGTCGGAGCCGGTTTTGGTACGAGAACCAAGCCAGATCGCAGATCCCATCATGAACAGTCTGAAAACTGATTGTCTCGCTCGCAGCCGGCATCTTCATGCTCAAGACCCTCCGAGACCGTGGCCTCAAGACCGTCATATTCGAGGCCGGCAACGACATCGGAGGCACCTGGCGCTGGAACTGCTACCCTGGTGCCGCCGTCGACTCCGAGGTGCCCGAGTACGAGTTCTCCTGGCCCGAAATCTGGAAGACGTGGAGCTGGTCGAGCAACTACCCAAGCTACCAAGAGTTGCGAGCGTACTTTGACCACGTCGACCACGTCCTAAACATTAAGAAGGACTGCGCCTTCCACAGCGTCGTTATCGATGCCCGCTTTGACCTGGCGACGGGTACGTGGACCGTCCAGACTGCAGATGGTCGTGCTGCGAAAGCCAAGTACCTAATTCTTGGAACCGGCTTTGTACGTAATCCTTCTCTTTCCATTTCGTCGGAACGCAAGCCAATTTCTGCCTCGCTCACGCTGCAAAGTCGGCCAAGAGGTACACCCCCGATTGGCCCGGCATGGATACGTTCCGGGGCACCATCCACCACTCATCCTTCTGGCCGGAGCAGCATGTCGACGTCAGAAACAAACGGTGCGCCGTCATAGGCACCGGCGCATCAGGTGTGCAGATCATCCAAGCATGGGGCTCCGCTGCCGGCAACCTTACCGTCTTTCAGCGGACACCGAACCTCGCTCTGCCGATGCGCAAGAGGGTCCTCTCTGCCAAGGAGCAGAAACGCCGCAGGGAATGTTATCCCGAGTTATTTCGGTACCGCGAGACAACCTATGCTGGCTTTCACTATGACTGGTCCGAGAAAAGCACCTTCGATGACAATCCTGAGGAGCGCGAGTCCTTTTACGACCAGCTCTGGGAGGCTGGCGGCTTCCGCTACTGGATTGCGACCTACAAGGACAACTTTTTTGTGCCCGCCTCGAACAAGGAGTCGTACGATTTCTGGGCCAAGAAGACGCGTGCGCGGATTGGAGACGCCAAGAAAAGAGACTTGCTGGCTCCTCTGCAGATGCCGCACTACTTTGGCGTGAAGCGACCATGTCTCGAGCACGACTACTATGAGCAGTTCAACCGCGAATCGGTCGACGTGGTGGACATCATGGCCAACCCCATCAAGGAGTTTCGGGAGACTGGTATCACGCTCGAGGATGGTACTCACCACGAGCTTGACGTGGTTGCCGTTGCTACAGGCTTTGTGAGTTTGCCGATCCCGTCGTCATCGTACACTATCTGACTCGCCTATCACGAAGGACATTGTCACCGGAGGTGCTCAAGGGCTCCCCCTTCCTGTTCTGGCAACAGGACGATGCTAACCTCCCATAGGCATGACCCAGCTCGGTCTTCAGAGCATCCATGGCACCAGCCTGAGGGATGAATGGGCCACCGGCGCAAACACTTACCTCGGCACCACGGTACGCGGCTACCCCAACATGTTCCACCTGTACGGCGCCCACGGACCGACGCTTCTCAGCAACGGCCCCTCGTGTGTAGAGGTGCAGGGCCGTTGGATCGCCGATATGATCAACAAGATGGAGACGGGAGGGATCAAATACATCAATCCCAAGGCTGAGGCCGTCGATGCATGGAAGCAACGGGTGCTTGAAACGAACAACATCACACTGATACCCACGACTACGTCGACGTACATGGGCGGCAACTTTCCGGGCAAGCTGAAGGAACCGGTCTGCTACGCCGGTGGCATTCCCGAATATGCGAGGGAGATTCGCCAGGCACTTGATGCCATGGAGGGGTTTGAAGTCGTTTATGCGTAACTCAGCGCGGCTACTGGGACGGTGGCTCGCATCGAGAGGAGCAGGAACTGTGGTTGGCTGGTCATCGCCGCGTCAGTGGTATGCACCCAGAAGACGAATGCAACGTATTGTGCCATCCGCCAAGCAACAAAATGCTTGCAGAAAATCCATGTTGAACATACCATCATGTCGTCTTGGCCAAATCCATACCGCCGGGCCGTTACGCTCAGCGGGTGCGCGCAAGACACCCACACTGTGTGTTCCAACAACCCGCACCACCTAGATCACCGTGTGTCGAATTGCACAAACAATAACCCTAGTGTGTTCCAACAACCCGCACCTCCTAGAGCACCGTGTGTCGCATTGCACAAACTAGATGGTACACCACTTATAGCATCTGGTTTTCCTTCGTTTCCACGCCTTTTATCGGCAGCCGATGCAGCTTTCTCGGACATTTGCTCCCCTCTTTCCCCCCTCGGTCTCCCGTCCCTCCATCCACTCCTTCCGTCAGCGCCTCCCCTCAGGCCAGGGACAAGGCAATTATGGATCCAGGCCGAGTACATAATTACACATACCGAGTACAACAATTCGAAACATTGCGTCCACCTTCTCTTGCTGCTGATCTTGCGGCGTCTCAAGAAGCACCTTCAGGTTCCAACCGCGATGGTGGCGGTTGCGGCGGCGGCGGCGGCGCCAACGGCAAAGGTTCGTCGGGCCCATCCACGGCCGAGGGAAGAAGCGCAAGGACGGCCCTCAGCAGATGGTACCCCGTGCGCCAGCACACGCTCTTCTCTTGCTCGCCGCTCCAGATGTCGACGCAGCTGCGCAGCGTGTCCAGGATCAGCTGCCTCGGCGGCAGCCTGCAGCCCGTCGCGGCGGCGCCGCTGAGGGGCGCATCCTCGCGCAGCATGTGGACGCACGTCGTCAGCGTGGCCGAGAAGAAGTCGAGGACAAAGGCGCGACCGACGAGGTCCAGCCGCAGGCCCTCGTCGCTGCACCACAGCTCGCGGTAGTGGACGAGCAGGGCGAGGGAGCATTCCAACGACGACCAGTAAGACTCGGGGAACAGGGACGGGCCCTCCGGGTGCAGGGCAAAGGGGCGGTGAAGGACCATGAGGCATCTCCTCAGGAAGATGTCGACGGTGATGCGCTGCAGGCTCGCGGTGCAGACCCGCTGGGCGTGGCCCATGAGCTCGCGCAGCCGGGCGTTGAATCGCAGCACGTCGGCGTAGGCCATCTGATCCTTCTTGGAGTTGATCTGGGCCAGGACGGAGAGGACGGTGGGGAGCGAGCGGAAGAGGACCATCTGCAGGTCGTCGGGCGCGTCGGGCATGGTCCGCATGCCGCCCAGCTCGTCGGGCCTCGTCAGGGGCGGCATGCCCGTGCACATGGAGACCTTGATGTCGAGGTAGAGGATCGTCAGCCACAGCTTCCTCCGCGCGTCCTTCTCGACGGGGTCCCGCAGCTCCTCGTCCTGGTCGTTCTTCTCCTGAGGCAGGCCGAAGATGAAGGCGACCCTGACGAGGAGCCCGAGCAGGGACCAGCAGGAATCGACGGACCAACAGGTCGCGTTGCAGACGAGCTTGGCCACGGACATGAGGGAGAGCGCGCGCAGGGTCATGAGCGTCGGCCGGAACATGAAGGGCGTCTGCATCAGGCAGGCCTCGGCCGCCATCATGAGCTCCGTGGCCGTCGACGGCTCGTCGGCCGTCGAGGTGAAGCACCCGAGGCCGACGACCATGAGGAACTGGGACAGCCAGCACAGGCTGACCTCGTTGGGGTCCCGCCAGTAGCCGTCGATCTCCTCGCCAAAGGTGCGCAGGTCGACGATGGGGTTGACGACGTCGAGGAGGGCGAGGTAGCGTCGGAGGTAGTCGTCGGTCCTGGCCCTCTCGGCGGCCAGCAGACGCGTGACGGCGTCGCGCGAATAGTACTTGGCCGCGCCGGGCGTGCCGAAGGGGAAGTTGCCGGGGAGGCAAAAGTTGGCCAGGCAGGCGTTGGTGCCGACGCCCTCGAGGGCCGCGGCGAGCGGCGATTGCTCCCCCGTGGCCGACGAGGAGGCGAGGGAGCCGATCTAGTCGCGGACGGCACGGTCAGACCTCGGTCGGTCAGGCGAGCGGGCCGACGGGGCCGCGGCGGGAGGCGACCACGTCGGGGCGCCGACGCGGCCTTCGGGCTGGCGGCCAGCCACGGTCGACGAGGCGGCGCGGGCGGAACGAGCGACGTACCTTGGTCATGAGCTCCCTCCAATGGCTCGACCCTCGAACGCGGTGCTGGACCTGCCAGGCCACCATCTGCGGCTTCTTCTCATCCCTGCTCGAGGGGACGGGCGCCGTCGGGCACGGGAACTTGCCGCCGTTGGGTCCCTTGTTGTAGCTGTAGTAGCACTCCCGGCCGTTGCCGCTGGCCACGCACCGGCCGCAGGGGAGCTCCTTGTCGCACTTCACCTTGAGGCGATGGCACCGGAGGCAGCTGAGGCAGTTGCGCTTCCGCTTCCGCACAACACGCTGGCCGCTGGCCGAGGAGGCCATGGCGGCAGGCGTATCCAGGGGCGTCGGCGCGGCAGGGGCGTCGGCGCGCGGCGGCTCCGGGCTCTCGGCCGACGTCGTTGGCGATATGAGTCCGTTGACGAGTGCCGCCCCGGCATCGTCCTGGCCGGGCGAAATGGACGAGGAGGCGGCGGCGGCGGCGGCCGGCGGGACGCTGGTGGCTCGCCCCCCCGCTGGAGGCATGCCCGAGAACGGGTGAGAGTCGGGGTCCGAGGCGGGCCCACCGGCGACGACGACGGCATCAAACGACGACGACGGCAGCGACGAGGGACGCTGAGCGGCGGTTGCAGAGGACGTCGGTGCGTTGACGGCGACGAAGGTAGGGGCGGGGGGGTCGTGGACGACGACGGGCGGCGACGACGACGCGGCGGCGACCGACGGTTGCTGGGCGCCGGCGCCGGCAACGGCGGTCCTCGCCGCGTCAAAGCTGCAGCGGACGCCGGCCTGGACGCAGCGGGTGCAGGACGGCTTCAGAAGATCGCATCGTCGCTTGAAGTGGCGACAGCGATCGCAGGTCCTGACCTCCCGCGTATGGGGCATGCCGACGTCGAACCTCCGCGGGGGGCGTGGGGAGCGTCGAGCGGGCAGGTCTCTCTCTGCCGCCGACGGAGGGGTGGAATGGAGCGGTTTTGAATGCGTCCGGCCGGCGGGTGGCGGCGAGCGCAGAGGCGCCGAAGGCACGTCGAAGCAAAGTCGACGGTTCGATGAATGAGTGGATGAATGGGAGGGAGGGGCTATTCTCGGCGGTTCGTCCGTTTGGTGGCTTGCCTGGCCCCGGCAGCTGCGTCGGGGCGACTCGGCACTTGCTTGGTTGGTTGGCGCGAGCCTCATGCGTCGGCGGGTTCGCCGTTTCCTGTTGGGTTAGGTAGGTTTTACAGTCTGCTCGCGCGGCCGGGCTGGCATCCTAGCGGGCGTCGGGCGTCGGCGTGCTGCACCGGACGAAGGCGTGCTCAGCTGCTGCTCGTCCGTCGTTGTCTCGTCGTCGCGGGCGAGGAATGTCCGTCGATGCCGAGCAACGGTCGACGTCGACGGAGCGGCGTGCTCGAGGCGACCTTGCAGTCCGTCGCCGTCGATTTCGGCCGACGATTTTCGGTTGCGCTGAGCTCGGGTTGGAGGAATCACCGTCGTCGATTCCCGCAATTCGGCGGGCGGCCTGGCAAGACGAGAGGGACGAGAAAGAGGGCAGAGTCGACGGGGACGCCGTGGGACAACAGGCTCGGCGGAGGGCAAAAACCCGAGAAGAATGAAGACAAGGTCGGGCGGGTTTCGAAACGGCGCAAGCTGCAGCACAAGTACTGCACCTGTACCATGCTCGAGCTCGTATGCCGGTGCGTGAAGTGGGGGAGGACACGGCGGGCGGGTGACGGGCCAGGGAGCGTATCGCGGCGTGCGAGATTGGGATGCTGCACCTCTTTTAGTTGGCCGAGAGTGGCAGCGAGTGCCAGAGACAGGACGAGGCTGCTAGTCCCGGTGCGGATGCCGGGATGCTCGCCATGGCTTGCTGTACGTTCGTACTAATCAACAGGTCCGGCCGACGGACAGCTCATGCACAAGTGCACGCAAGTAAGGTTGCTAGTGCCCGTTGCGTTTTGCCCGGTCAGGACTCTCGCTCTGTGGGATCCGAGTCTGTGGCTTTCTAGCGCCTGCAAGCCTCTGGCCCCTGCCGGCGACGATGGCGGCCAAGGAGCGGCGCTGGGTCGTGACGTGCGAGCACAGACGGAACCGCAGCTCGGAGGGCGGACTCGAGCAGCTCACACCTCGAGCGACCCCGTGGCCCCCCTGGAACCCTCCCTCCCAAACGAAGCGGCCCAGCTGATAGGCCAACTCGCCGTCGAGGAGGGGAGGGGCCTGATTTTGAATCGGCGCATCCAGTGGTGGGCAAGCAAATGATGGTTGGAGGCAACGAACGGGCCGGGGAGGCGATTCTCCGGCGGAGTCCATTTCTGCACCGAGCGAGTCGGCCGTGCAGAAGGCAAGGGTGAGCAGGGATGAGCATCCGAGACGCCGGCAGCGAGAACGAGGGTAATCCAAGCCCAGGCGAACAACGTACTTGGAGCATGGCGAACTGTAGGAGTGACGCGGACGACTCGTGCATGCCGCCAATGGGCGAGGCAGGCAAAGGCGGAGGGGCACCTCCAGGGTCCTAGGAAGATAAGCACTGTACATGTACAGTTCGTGCAAGCACGCCGTGCATGTGACCATGAAGGCGAGGTAAAATGAGAGGCCAAGGCGTGTCCCGAAAGGGGTAGCGAACAGCAGGTACAGTCGCGGAGTGGCCATGGCCCTGTTGATTCGTCTTCATCGCTGCATCGTATCGATGGTTTCCGCCTTGACGCCTGCCTCGAGAGGGGGGGATGCATGGTTGGTTGGCTCGGATCATGCCATCAAATACGGAGTAACGCTCCGTACCCATCTGTGCATTCACCCCGTCTCGTGTGGGCAGCACACCCAGGTACAGTACTGCACTGTAAGCAAGTACTTACTGCACGTGCACCCAAGTGCGGTGCGGAGCACTCCATGCTTTAGGGTCGACTTGGACGAGACAGAGGCGAAATCGATTTCTGACGGCGACGGCTCTGCATTCCGATGCCGCAGCGTCGACGAGTAGCATGCAAGCCCTTGGTTTCGCGCGTCGTCGTCATCGTCGAGTCGTTGGCCGCCGAGCCCTGGCAAGTCCGTCGGCACGGGGGTGGCCGTTTTGGCACGACAAGACAGATGGCCAGAGGCGCCAGCGCAGACACGGGCCGGCATGCGTGACCGACGTCTGACCGTCGTGCCAGCTGGACTCGGACGTTTGTCCGCCATCGTTGGCGTTGGTGTTGGTCGCCAACCGTCAGGCTGATGCGTCGAGAACATGGTGGGTGCCGGTTGCTGACGGTGGCACCGAACGCCCAGGCAGCGTGCGGCGGTCGTTGAGGGAGGGGGCAACCGACGCAAATGCCCGCCCCAGCGTTGCGCCTGTGGTTGGTCTGACGGGCTGCCTGGGGTGGCTCCGGCGGTGGGACTGCCATCGTTGCCTGTCCCTACCCTTGCTGACTGTCGGGTGTGTGCTACATGTGTTGGGATGGCGGCGTGGGCTGCCAGTCGGACGGCGGACACAACCCGCCGACTGCAAGCAAGTATTTACTGCTGTACCGTAGTCTGTACACCTAAGTACTTGGGTAAGTACGTGACGACAAGCACTGTAAGTAGATGCGGGTGCAAGTGCACCTGGTGCGGGTACACTCACCTGTGGGTGTGCTTGCAGTACGGTGAGCATGAGATCAATCAAGCAAGCATTGTTCGTTGTTTGTCTGCATGTCTTTGCCTCTGCAAGCATGGGTGCGAGTACGGGGTAATAATGGTACCCACGCTCCCCACGCTCTCTCCACGCCGCCCCAGGATGCTTGCCCGTCAAGTGCAGCCTCCAAGTGCCAGCACTGGCACGAGCGAGCAAAGATGCACGCGGCTGACGGGTACGAGTCGGTATTGTCGAGGCAGCGTACCGCTGTAGGCGTGCACGAATGTGCGTACGAAGACGCCGTAGGAGGTGATTGAGCCTTGAGGTTGGTGACGGGTGAGAAGTTTGGAGAATCCTGCCGCTGCATCGATTGTTCACCGTGGGGGGGGGGGGCTTAGGCGCCGTGACGGGCGGGCAAGTGCGAGCTTGCCTGGAGGGGGGTGAATCCTTCCCTCGCCTCTCTCCGACAACGGACGTGGGGGCTGGGCAGGGCCGCCGACCGGATGGCGCTGGTGGATGCCATGGACACGAAGCTACAGTACTGTACATGTACACGAACCTAAGTACAGTGAAGGTAAGTAAGTACACGAACTACAGTACATGTACGCGAACCTACTTACAGTGAATTACAGTGAAGGTACACGAACCTACAGTGAAGGCACACGAGCCTACAGCACATGTACTCCGTTAGTACTTGCACAGTACATGTACTGCACATGCAAGTAAGTACATCACAAAATACAGGTGCTCAAGTTATTAAATATTACTCCGTAGTGTGCAACGAAGTAAGTACTCCGTACAACTAAATGTACTGTGCTGTAATACGTACACCAATACTCCGTACAGCTGCGGAGTAATACTTGCCGTAAAATTCAGTTGTCGGACTGGTATCCGTACCTAGGTAGGTACTTACTAATCTGGTGACCTGGTTTTGCCCTGTACTACAGTACGGAGTGCACCTACTCAAGTGCTGTACTTACTTGCGTGAGCAGAGTACATGTACGAACTGCACATGGTCTTCTCGCAGACGGCAGGTTGCTTGCACGCATCCGAGTACTTACTAATAGGCATTGCTTCATCACTGTAGGTACCGAGTACCTAGGTAGGGAGTAGGGAGTACGGCTCGGTATTACTGAAACTACTAGGTATCCAACTCCAGTGTAATGCTTGTACAAGTACTTGCTGTACAAGCACGGCCACTGGACGTTTGTGTTTGTTCAGCCCAATATCCCTCCCCCAAGGCTGTGCACCCCATCCTTGGACTCGCCCGCATGGCACAACGCAATCATTCGACGACAACCATGGCGAGCGAAACAACGGATGCGGAGCACTCGTCTCGGGAATTGCAAACAAGATTTAACCAGTCACACGCCCGCGTCGCCCCCTTCCGCAGGGCTGCTCGCACCCCAACCGGTTCTCATGTATCGTCGGCTGAAGCGCAAAGTACAGACGAGTGCTCAGTTCAAGCACTGCAAGTACATGCAGGCGAGCGATGAACAGGTACTTGTACGCCTTCAACTCGGTACAGTACTTGAATGCAAGTAATGATAGGTACTTACGCTTGCGTACTAGGTTAGTACCATTCGGCACCCACAACGTACCAGCACCCGCCTGCTAGGTACCTAGGTAAGAATTACTCACTTGCAAGCACTGTACACCAGCCTACTAGCTAGGTGTCCAAGTACAGTATACCGCAGGTGCAGGTAATACTCCGTACTCCTCGCTAATAGGTACTAGGTGGATGTGCAAGTATTACTTTCTACTAATACAGTAGGGGTTGGGGGTAGAACACCTACTTGTACAAAAGTCAACACGAACAACTACTGTACTTACAGTATCTGCAGCTAATACCTGCCAGTACAAGGCACTCCGTACTTGGGGAGTGCTTATTATTACTGCACTGCACTTGCATGTACGGTAGATGCGGGTGGCATGCTTGAACAGGCCCTGCGCGTCGGTACGAGCTTACTGTACTTTACTTACACCAGCTTGCAGGTACAAATACGCCAAGACATACCTACAACCACTCGACTCTTAGGTACTGCAACAGTAACTACTGTAACTACAACTACGCCCAGGAAATGCCGTGACGCCGCCGTCCATCGATTCTGACATCCCGTGGCGCATCATTTATCCTTTCAGAACCCAACACCCCATGGACAGAGATATCCCCAACTCGCACGGCGTGCTCTGCACACCATTGCTTGTAGACTCACGCACACCAATCGTCCAGTGTGCCATCTACACTACTTCTTACCTCGTTCGTGCAGGGTTCCGTATCAGTTTGCCTTCCTCGTCGCACGCAGATCCGTCATCCGTCACCCTCCCGCTGCCGACGAGGGGTGGGAACCTTCATCCGCCCGTCGTGACCTCCCCGGGCACGCCCCCTGTCATCGAGCCTTCTCGTCCATCTCGCCGACGCCCGTTCCGCGGCCCGTCTTCTCGCTCTCGGTCATGGTGGCCGCCTCCTCGTCGCCGCTGAAGTCGGCCTCGTGGAAGTAGCGGCCGAAGACGCGCGTGTGGAGATCGGCCTTGAACCGACCGGCCTGCCTTGCCCGGCGCCGAAAGTAGATTCTCTTCGCCCACTTCCACCCCTCGATGCCGAGAAAGAACAGCACCGACTCGACGAAAACGATGCCCCACTCCCAGCTGATGCCGGCGTGCTTGAAGACGACCGTGTTGAGGCCCGGGATGTAGAGGATCGGGAACATGGTGACGAAGCCCGCGACGATGGCCCAGAACAGGAACTGGTTGCGCCATGCGTCCGTCATCCACTGCGTCAAGTGCTTCTTGCTCTTCGGCTGCATCCGGAAAAACGACCGGCGCAGGTTGACCATCTCCCACGCGAGGAAGAGGGCGAACCACGTGAGGCAGGCAAACGTCGTGGCGCGCGCCCGGAAGACGACCTTGCACTCCTCCGAGTACGCGTTGTTGCAGTTGTCGCCAATGTCGGCCGCGCCGTTGCCAAAGCCGTACAGGACGAGGACAAATGACGAGAGGCACAGCGCCGACATCCAAAGGCCGTAGACGACCATGTCCACGAGAAGCTCGGGCGTGAAGACGCCTTGCTTCAGCTGCGCAAGAGGTTAGCGGGCGCGACGACGTCGCCGGCTCGGGCGGCATGCTCAC
The DNA here is from genome assembly GCF_001625195.1 of Drechmeria coniospora. Classification (NCBI taxonomy): domain Eukaryota; kingdom Fungi; phylum Ascomycota; class Sordariomycetes; order Hypocreales; family Ophiocordycipitaceae; genus Drechmeria; species Drechmeria coniospora. The sequence goes on along the minus strand of NC_054389.1, from coordinate 7,446,491 downwards.
ATTCTGAGGCGGTCGCTGCAGGATGTCCGGCGCGGCAATCTCGAACCCGAGGCCCATGTCGGGCATGCCCGAGGTGATCATGATGATCCAGAGAATCTCCACCGGCGCCAGCGGGAAGACGGAGAGGCCGCGGCGATCCTTGAAGGCGAGCCCGATGAGCAGGGTGCAGGCCTGCGCGATGTTCTCGGCCAAGACGTGAAGGATGAACTTTTGGATGTTGTCAAACATCCGTCGGCCTTCCTCGACGGCGTTGAGGATCGAGGCGAAGTTGTCGTCCATCAGCACAATGTCCGACGCTTCCTTGGCCACGTCGGAGCCGGCGAGGCCCATGGCGATGCCGACATCCGCCCGTTTGAGGCTCGGCGAGTCGTTGACGCCGTCTCCCGTCATGGCGACAAAGGCCTTGCGGCGGTGGAGGGCTTCGATCATGCGCACCTTTGTCTGCGGAGCGCACCGGGCAACGACGAGAGGAAGGTGGGGGATTTCATCAATCTCCTGGTCCGTCAGCTTGTCAAAGTCGGAGGCCGTCATCACCATCGTCTTCGCCACGTCGGCGGCGATCTCGTTCATTCGCGACGGCAGGATGCCGACCTCGAGCGCGATGGCACGCGCCGTCTCGGGATGGTCACCCGTCAGCATGTGCACGCTGATGCCGGCTTCGTGACACATCTTGACCGACGGAGCCGACTCGGGCCGCGGAGGATCGTACAGTCCGATGAGGCCGCGGAAGACGAGATCCCTCTCAAACTCTCCCCGCTCGAGCTCGGCCTCGTTGACGGCGACGCGGCGGGCGTCTTCCCTGTCGGCGAGCGCGAGGACGCGGAGGCCGAGGCGGGCCATGGCTTCCATGTTGGCCAGGACGTCGGACCTCGTGCTCTCGCCGAGGTCCTTGATCTCGTCGCCGTCGGCGAAGCGGGGACACGAGGCGAGGACGCGCTCGACGGCACCCTTGGTGAAGACGTATTGCTTTTCGCTCTCCTGCTTCTCGAAAATGACGGACATCTTCTTCACGTCCGAGTCAAAGGGAAACTCAGCAATCTGCCGCCACGGCGCCGACTCGCCCGCGGACAGGCGGAGGCGGTTCCAGTCGAACCGAGTGGCAAACACTTGCATGGCGACCTCGGTCGGGTCACCTCGTCCGCGCCATTCACCGTCCACTTGGTTCACCGAGGCGAGATTGGCGAGCGAGGCGACGTTGAGATAGGCCCGGAGAGCGGCATCCGTGGCCACGAGCCCCGGGCCGTGCACGGCTTCGCCATCGGCTTCTGCGCCGCGGACGCTGATATCCTTGGGCTGCGCCTTGTCGAGGCCGAGGTGCCCGAGGGTCGGGTTGAAGGGTTCGCTCGTGGTGCCGACCGAGTAGGTGCCGCGGCCGGGAATCCAGGCCTTCCTGACAACCATGGTGCCCTGGGTGAGGGTGCCCGTCTTGTCCGAGCAAATGTCTACGGGCAAGTTAAGCGATTGAGAGGATGCGGGGTGTGCGACGCTTACTAGAAACCGCGCCGAGGGCTTCGAGGCTCTTCAGGTTGCGCACGATGACGTGACGCTGCACCATGCGCTTCGTGCCAGCCGCCATGGTGATGGTCAAGACGACGATGAGGGAGGCGGGGATCATGGAAAGACCCGTGGCGACGGCGTAAATGATGACTTCCTGATCGGCGTCGAACTTGTTGGCGGCGAGCACGATGATGGCGCAGACAACGGCCGCGCCGAGAAGCAGCAGCGCGAGCTTGGAGAGCTTCCTTTGCAGCGGCGTTCCCACGTTGACGCCGAGGAAGCGGCCGACGGCATCGGAAAAGGTCAGGGTCCAGGCTTGGAGCCACCGGCCGAAATGGGTCGTGCCGTCCTCGCGGCGCTTGGGCTCACGTCGACGAGAAGACTTGCCTCGAAGGGCGGCAGCGATCTGGCCAATTTCGGTTGAGAGCCCCGTGGCGAACACGACGCCTCGGGCACGGCCCTTGGTCACGGTGGAGGAGCTGTAGGCGACGTTGAGGCGATCACCGGGCCCCGTGTCGTTTGCGTACGTCGGAGCAGTCTCCTTGCGTACCGGAAGAGACTCCCCCGTCAGGAGCGCTTCGTTGGTCTCAAAGTTTACGGCTTCGACGAGCCTCATGTCGGCGGGAATGGTATCGCCCGTCTTGACCTCGACGACATCGCCGGGCACAATCTCGGCCGTGACGACGGTTTCATTGTTGCCGTTCCGGATGGCCTGGGCCGTGGGAGAGCTGAGGGACCGCAACGAGTCCATGGTCTTTGCGGCCTTGAGCTCCTGGAAGAAGCCGACAACAATGTTCAAAACGATGACGGCGGAAATGACGCCTCCCTCAATCCACGATTGGATGCCAAACGAGGCTGCCATGGCGAGTATGAGTACCTAGGTTTTGCACCGTCAGCTGCGCACTCTGACCTTGGGTGCCTACCGTTGCTTGCTTGCTTGGCCGTTGCGCCCCAAGCGGAGGGTGCATGGGAGGAGCCTCACCAGAGTCAAGGCGTTGGCGATCTGGCCGATCAAAATCTTGACCGGCTGGACGCCTTTTTGCTCGCCAAACTCGTTGCGGCCATACTCGGCCAAGCGGGTTTTCGCCTCTTCGGTGCTGAGACCAATCTCAACATTGGCCTTGAGCTCCTGGACGGCTTGTTCGATGGTGAGAGCGTGGGCCGGAGCCGACATGGGCTTGTTGGACTGTCCGGAGACATGCTCCGAGGCAATCGCATCCTTGCCGCCGCTCATTACAGGCAGATGAGTCGAGTGACGGACACTCACGACGAGGTAAAGCGCTTCTGTACCGGTACCCTGAAGATGCTTTCGGTTTGACTACTGCTGGAAAGGGATGCCTGTCTGGGGTGAGATCTCTTCGTCAAGGGTCGGAAATCCCAACACACTCGAGGTGCCAAGGAGGAAGGCCGGGGCCAGATGGGTGAAGGAAAAAGCACAAGAGGATGAGCTAAATAGGCTAGTGTGGGCGAGAGAAAGCAAACGATCAATGCCGCACCAAATATCCAGCAGGGTCGGACTATGCAGGAAGTACACCACACATAAGTATGCTGCACTTGTTGTAGGTGCAATCCGAGCACCGCGTGACGAAAATTTAAGTGCAAGCGGCCCGAGGTTCGATGCGGATAACGGTTCCTTGGAAGTCTGCTTTCTAGTGGAAGTGTAATAAGTACTGTACTTTCATGACATGTTGTAATTATTAATAGGCAGCGAGGAATAGCAATTAGCGGGCGCAAGTACGGCCTCGTACCCGGCGAGTTCGGTGCGTTCCTAGTCGAAATCTGCCTCCACCTTGGGCCATAATTTTGTGGCGGCTGGGGTTAGCCATGGAGTTTCTTGCCAAGGTCCGGGGTCTTGGCAAAGGCGGATACTCGCACTCGTCCTCGCACTTGAGAACGAAGTAATTAATACTGCTCGTCCAGCAAATGTACTTGTAGAACATGCTGTAATGCATTTGCCCGGGTGCTTGTGGTATTTCTTGGGCAGTAGCCCGTGCACTCGCCATGCCGTGTCGTGAGCGACTGTCATCGTGCGTACGAGTAGGCGGATGGGTACTTGTACATTTCTTCCTAGCATCGACGAAGCATGAGCATGCATGAGCTAGATCGTGGGATCCGCAGACGCCAAGCAAAACGGCAGGCATCCACGGGTCGAGGAGTTGTGTTATCGTACCATGCAAGTAAGTAAGTGTACATGTGGGTGTAGGTGTACGCGTACACCTGCTCTCGAGAACACTTACTTACACCGCAAGCAACAGTGTTACGAGAACGTGGCAAAAATTGCTTGATCCATGATCGTACTTGTGGGTGACGCCCGCGTTCCATCGGGCGAGGACGACGGCTGGAAGGCGTATCACGGAGTGCGACCGGATGGACGGATAGGACGGCACAGGTGGTCGACTTGTCGAGATGTGTCGGTACAGCGATGATCTCGAGTCGCTGTCGAAACGCAATAACAGCCGTCAGACGGCGTGCGGCTGTCCAAGGCTGAGGATTTAGCGGGGGAGTGGAGAGAGCAACCTGCGCGGCATCGGCCCAATGAATGGCATGCATGACGGCCGCACGACTCACTGGGTGAATAGGTCCTCCCCGTCACATCATCCGTCGGCGGCCGTAGCAGCCCGTCCACTCTGTGCAGTCGGCGGCAGGTGGGCGTTGGAAAGACAGCCCGTTTCATCCGTCAATTTGCAACCAGTGGACATGGTTGTGGCAGGTTTGCATTTCATCCGGCGTCGATCGTGCCGCTGACATCTTGACCTAGCTAGCGAGATCATCGTTACGCTGCGATGCATGTACAACAAAGGTTATTGCGTGGGGGATACCGGCTAGGAAGTTTGAGAGCACGTACTCGGCAGAGATGTTGAGGATGTGTGGTTCAGCATTCAAGAACTGAATACGGAGTAATAATGCTCGCTGGTACTCCGTACTTGTACAGTACTGTAGTTGCTTTGCAAGTATTAGTTGTACTTACACTTGCACTGTAATAAAGAATACGGATACATGTACGTACTGTATATGAGAAGGTCGATGAGGAAGGCTCGACGCCGGGACCACCTTCCACGCTCCCTATGCTTCTCCGTAGTGAAGGCGCCCGTCTCGCACTTGCAGTAAGTACTTACTTGTACTGTACAGTGCTGGCTGTACAGTATGCAATCTACAAGCAGGTTTGAGTAGACATTCGGTACTAACTGTAGGTCTACTCACAGTAAGTGAAGCAGCAAGTACAGTGCACCATACATCACCTGCCCACACTGTGCTTCGTGCTCACGTGCAGCGTGATGCTTGGCAACTCGAACTGGACCAATAGGAGTAAAGTTGCGAAATGGCAACGACTTGACTCATCCTTGCCAAGAATATCAAGCCGTGTTTTCTTTAATTCTTATTAGCAACAACTATTACAAGTACGGAGCACTCGTACGGAGGAATATACACAGCCTGCTTGAAATGTGCTCATACTTGTACTGTAATTAAGTTCATGTACGGAGTACCCTGCACATGAACCACTTCGCAGGCTTAACTTCCTTGTAACACTGGTACAAGTACGGAGTGCGGAGTACTTACTCCGTAAGAAAGCACAAGTTCTCCGTACCGTACACCGACAAACACTGTACAAGTACGGAGCTCTGTACTGTATGTTACCTACCTTTTACAAATAAGTTAGTACTGTGCAAGAGCACCTCGTGCTCGTGACTTACTGTGCTGTACTTGAGTACACCTAAGTAAGTGCAGTATGTGATGCGGAATTTAGGAGTTTAAAAATACACTTACTTAGTTGGTAGTTGCATGTTCACTTACATGTAGAGTGTAGGGTAGCATGCACCACACACCTACTTGTACCAGTACTGTGCTGTGCTTGTGCTTCTTTGTAAGTCCATGTGTGTACTTGAAGTAGTATGGATGCACTTGCTAGGTGTATTTGATGCGCGTACAGTGCTTTGGTGTGCACTTGAGGTGTTCAACTTACACTCACTTGTACTTAAGTACAAAGTATACTTGCATCTGCATCTGCATCTGCATACATGTGCTTATACTTATACAGTACTGTAAAGTACTTATGTACAGTATTACCCAGTACTCCGACGTGGACACCCAATAATAATACCTATTCCGTGCCTAGTCCTCCATTTTCAGCATTAGTACTCCGTACTTAGTATACTATTCGTACTCACATGTGCACCTACAGTAGGTGTACAAGTACATGTAATTCCTGAAGGCACAAGTCCACGATTGTCCGCCCAGTGGACGCACGTCTTCGCCAACTTGGCTGGTGGCTGGGTATATCGGGAACTAGGGAGCCGTTTCAGTGGCTTCCAGTGCTGATGCTGGAGGCTTAGTGGTTAACTTAGGCAGCTACCTATCATTACCGGAACGCAGGTTATCAGAGCGCAGAGAACGCAGCGGCTCAGTCCGGAAACAGGGATCGGCCAATCCGATCGAGATCCCAGTCGTTGCGATGGCCGTATCGCGTTTGTCCATGCGAATCGGTCATTTAGACATTGAATCGAGCGCCATGACGACCCTGACATGTCTCACTGTAAGTACACAATTCTTGCATTGCCACTCGATGAAGATGAGTGAAGCTCTATTCGTTTCTTGCCACACGCACAACTGTCCTTCTCTCCCTCCACCTTCCCGCCCATCACACCATGCCTGCCCCAACTCTCCAACTTTCATGACGCAACCCAAGGTCGCCTGTCCACCTCGTCCGGAGGAGAATCCCCAATTTCGTCCATCAGAAACCGGGGCGCACATATTCCGCCATACATTCGCGTCGGCTTCCCAACGACGCACCGGGACCTATTCATCTCCGACACAGCAACACCGGCAAAGGCTGCCACCTAGAGCTCCCGCTGCATGCCGGTATTTCGTCTCGCCAGTCCTGTCCGTTTCCGCCAAAGCCTTGGACACAGGCCCTGTATCGTGGCCGGCTTGACGACCGCATCACCCGCCGCCGCGATGCCGCCGAAACGCAAAATCACCAGCCCGCTTCCCGATCCGCCCCGTCCCAAGTCACTACGCCGAAGCAACCGGAAAGTACCAGAGCGGCCGAGCGAGGGGATCCGGGTTGGCTCCCCGGAGACGAGATCGGCCCTCGAGCGGGAGGTTCTGGAACTCGGCGAGATGGAGCAGAAGCTGCAGAGCGAGGCCCTGAAACAGCGTCTTGCCGTCGAGGACTCTGCCATCATCATGGAGACCTCGAGGCCGGCGAAGAGAGCGGGTCGAACGTCGTCGAAGATGGTGGACAAGGTCGTCGTTCCCAACACGTCCAATGGCTCCGCTGACGCCAAAACCGGAATTGATGAGCACATGGGAAACGAGACAGAGAACGGCATCGATCTGGACACCCCGTTCATGCTCGCCGGCAGGGATGGACAGATCAAGAGCGGCAGAAGACCGCCACCGATCAATAGTGAGATGTTACCTTTGCCCTGGTTGGGCCGACTGGGTTATGTGAGATTTTCCGAGAACCGATTCGCGCCTGCCCCCCTTTCGGTTTACCTGCCTGTGCGTCCGGTATGGGGCTAACGCGGGCAGCAGGCGTGCCTCAACACGTATTTACGATCCGCCAACCCGCCTGTATTCTCCTCAAGGACTTGTCGTCTCAGCTCCATCCTCGAGCACCGTCACCCCTTGCAGAATCCTGACCAGCCGGAGCATGCGGTCAAAAACCGACCGGACAAGTCGAAACCGGCTGATGTCGGGAGGGGTCAGAAGTACGTGCAGGAAATCGGCCTCGCCAACGCAAGGGACATTGTGAAGATGATTCGATGGAACGACAAGTACGGTATACGCTTCATGCGACTCAGCAGCGAAATGTTCCCCTTTGCGAGCCACGACGAGCATGGGTACCGGCTGGCTCCTTTTGCCTCTGCCGTATTGGCCGAGGCTGGACGGGTAGCCGCCGAGCTTGGCCACCGGCTTACCATGCACCCCGGACAGTTTACGCAAATTGGAAGCCCCCGGAAGGAGGTGGTGACGGCTGCCATTCGAGAGCTGGAGTACCACGACGAGCTGCTCTCCCTCCTCAAGCTCCCGGAACAGCTCAATCGAGACGCCGTCATGATCATGCACATGGGGGGCGTGTACGGGGACAAGGAGGCGACCCTCGACCGGTTCCGCCAAAATTATGCAAAACTCTCTGACGGAGTAAAAAGGCGGCTGGTCCTGGAGAACGACGATGTCTCGTACAGCGTTCACGACCTGCTACCCATATGCGAAGAGCTCAACATTCCCTTGGTCTTGGATTATCATCACCACAACATTGTCTTCGATCCCTGCTTGCGGGAGGGAACGTTGGACATCATCGGCTTGTACGATCGTATTCGGGCCACCTGGACAAAGAAGCAGATCACGCAAAAGATGCACTACAGCGAGCCGACGGCAGCGGCTGTCACGCCCCGCGATCGGCGGAAGCACTCGGCTCGGGTCAAAACCCTGCCACCTTGCGCGCGAGACATGGATCTCATGATCGAAGCAAAGGATAAGGAGCAGGCCGTATTCGAACTTATGCGGACTTTTAAGCTGCCCGGCTGGAACCGATTCAACGACATCATCCCCCATGAGCGCGACGACGAGCCACGGCAGGCTGTTGTGAAGAAGGGCAGGAGCACGAAGCAGAAAACAGAAGACGGCCTGCCAGAACACGATGGCAATTCCGGAGACAAGTTCGTTGACCCTGAAGACATCGGCATGGGCGGACCAGACTCCAGGGTTTTCTGGCCCGAGGGCATGGAGGAATGGCTGCGGCCGAGGAAGCGGGAGGGCAAGAAAAGCAACGACAATGGGCAATAAAAGCAACGACAATGGGCAAAAAGATAGAACAGCCACGGAACCGGCAACAGCCCCCAACCATTGCCAAAGAGAAGAATTGATGCTCGTTGCATTTGATTTGAATGTGAATGGGCCACCATGATGTTCGGGTCAGCCCTGGCCATGTTATTGGCTCTGATGCTGCCAAGAAAATGGATATTAAATACCAAGAATGATCAAAGTCCTCCGCATGAAGTGACATACCAAAGTACATACATACATGTACAGTACAGTACAGTACAGTACGTACAATCATCCGCCGCTTACTGTACTTTCATCCCCATTGTCTTACCATCTCGTGCTGGAAGCTGCTTTCAAAACCGACACAGCTTTCGGAAAATTGTAGGAAAAAATGACGGAGCATATCCCGTCGCCGTTCCCGACTTCTTTATTGCACAAAGGTGTGTGTTGTTCACGTGCATGAGTGGTTTAATACCAGAGTGTTATCATGGCGTGTGCGGTAATTGTGCTACATTCGTTAATCGCACTGTGCAATTTTTGCACTCCTCGCCCATGTCATGAAAGCCTGCCATTAGTCTCAATATCGCCTCAATATCACCGGCGGCCGTAAAAAAAATTCACTGTCCTCCAAACTCAAACGGCCTGGCTGCCGACTTGACCTGAAGTGCTCTAGTAACTCGACGACAGACTGACCATCCGTCGCCCCGGCCGCCACGACGAAACGCAAACTTTGCGTCGCTCAGCAGGACCATGGCGAGCTTCCAAGAGAGGACCGACAACTTTCTCCGCTGGTTCAAATCTCTCCCCGGCGCCTTCTTTTCCGATGCTATTGAGATTGTAGACCTACGTGCCCGCAATGCTGGTCGAGGAATAAGTACGAAACCCTGGGATCCGAGGCCAAGGAGGGGGGACTCGGACTGACGTATACCAGTTGCCACTCGGAATATCCCAGCCGAGACCACCCTATTCACCATCCCGCGTCGTGCCATCATCAGCGTCGATAGCTCCAGGCTACGTGAGCTCCTCCCGAGCCTGTTCGAGAGCCAAGGCGATGGTGACGATGAGCAGCCGCTCGACTCCTGGAGTGGTCTCATCATGGTTCTGATCCACGAGCATTTGAATGGCGATTCATCAGCCTGGAGGCCTTACTTTGGCGTTCTACCCGAAACCTTTGACACGCCCATGTTCTGGTCCGATGACGAGCTCTCGGAGCTCCAAGCCAGTGCCATGAGATCCAAGATTGGCAAGGCCGAGGCGGAGCACATGTTCCGGACCAAGCTGCTCCCTGCCTTCCGACAGAGGCCCGACATCTTTCCGTCGAGCAATGACTACAGCGATGAGCAGTTCTTCCAGATGGCCCACATGGTCGGAAGCACCATCATGGCCTATGCCTTTGATCTGGAAAACGACGAGGCGGAAGAGGAGAATGGGGACGAGTGGGTGGAAGACCGAGAGGGAAAGTCCCTGATAGGAATGGTCCCCATGGCTGATATTCTGAATGCCGACGCCGAGTTCAATGTACACGTCGTGCCCGTCAACGTAGGGATTTCGCTAACGATGGCAGGTCCACGTCAACCACGGCGATGACAGTCTCACCGTAACTACTCTCAGACGAATTCATGCTGGCGAGGAGATCATGAACTACTATGGGCCTCACCCAAATTCCGAACTGCTTCGGCGCTACGGATACGTGACGGAGAAGCACTCTCGGCATGACGTCGTCGAGATTCCCTGGCTCACCGTTCTGAGCACCCTGGTCGACCACTTGGGAATTCCTCAACAGACCCTGGAGCAGGCGGTGAGTCTGTCCAGGCGTCTTTTCATGACCGACCGCTAACTGCAGTAGCTGGAGCGCATCGATGATGAGGAGCTGGAAGACTCCTTTGTCTTGGAGCGAGGGTCGGCCGAGCCGAATTCGGAGGGAACTTTTGTCGGACCGGCCGCCATTGAGGAAATGCCTGCCGACCTACAAGAGCAGCTCAAGCTGGTCCTCAAATCCCTGCAGAAGATGGACGAAAGTCTTCTTCCCGACAAGCGAAAGCGAGACGAGGCACTGCAGGCCATCATGCTCAAGACGATTCTGACGATTGAGTCGTGGTACTCGACCACCTCGGCAGAGGACGAGCGGCTCCTTCTGCAGAATGGCCCATGCGCTCGGCGTAACGCAGCAGTACTTGTCCGACTTGGAGAAAAGCGGCTCTTGAACGAAGCAAAGGAATTTTTGTGTGGTTTGGCGGAGGATTTGCCTACTGACGGCTCCAGCCCACAGAAGAGGGCGAGGAGAGATGCTTGATGTTGAGATATAGAGCAGGGGAAATGTAGTACTCTGTAAGCCCAACGCTGGACCAACCGCAGACGCCCAGAGATGATGGATGTCAAGCCGAACAATGACACCCTTCTGGCGTACCAAGCCTGCAGCTCCAACGTTGGCCGCTCCAGCGACCGGTTTCACCGAACGTCCGGGACGACCACGCAACGGCTGACCGCCTCTTGTGCTCGAAAGATGCTTGAACGATCTACGGAGGCCAGAGTCTAGACTCTTCCCGTCACGTCTTGATGTACATTCAACGCTTCCTTGCGCAGACACGTGGGTACGCTTCTACCCTTGGTTCGTCAAGCTGATGAATGTCAATGGTGACACGCGCAACCTTGCCGCGGTTGAGGCAGTCGTCGAGCAGAAAGACAGGTATTCGTAACGGAAATAAGCAGCCTCGTCGAGCTGACTCGTCAGAACAATCCCGATGCGTCTCGGGACGTGGTGTTTCGCACCGTCGCATTTACCATTTGCGGAATTTGGTGTCATCCATACCTGCGATTCCCGGAAGGTCATCTTTGGGAAATCAAGCATGCTCAAAGAACAGAGAAAAGCTGCTTGTGATGCGTTTTGTTACCTGCCATCTTGACCGTGAAAGGATGTGGTGCAACGCAGACAAACGACCTGTACACCAGTCGAATGGTGCAACGATGCAAGGGGCACCTCGGGTGTGCCTCAACTGCTACAAGATGAAAAGTACTAGATGTAAATAACGGAAGAATATTCATGGGATGGACTTATGGACTTGGCAGAAATTCTGTGCCTGGATGGAACCATATCCGACCCCTGGGATTCTTCACGTGGACAAGCTCGGGATGCAAACCAACAGTCTGCACATACCCTGAGGGTCTACTGTCTAATGGATCCGCGTTACGATTTCACGGCAATATTTGCAGATGGGTATTTTGGGGCTGCCCTTCCCAGTCTTCCGCAAAGGTTGATTCATTCTCCCAGAAAACCGGACCGTTGGATGTCCAGACCGTGAGACGAGGGCTGAGACGAGAGTCTGTGGCGGCCATCGATGTGCGAACTGAGCTAGTCAACGAACGACCGGCAAGCCAACGGCTGGGCCTCCAGGATGTTGCATTTCTCGATTTGATGGCCCCATTCTCACCCTATTCTCTCGGCGCCGTTTCCAAGAATGGCCAACACTTCGAGAAGAATCATGCAACGCGTCTCCATTGAATCAGCTGGTCCCGGTGAGGGAATAATCTGTTCAACTTGTTGACGAGTTCCCAACCTGGCGGGATAGTAATTCGTGGAGATTTCTGGGGCAGCCCCTGTCAGCGCAATCGCTTCATGTTCGGGCCGGCATCGATTGGTCCACGAGGACGGCCGACAGGCTTATACGGTCAAGGCCATGCCGATGGTTGATGGAACGCCCAAGCCCTCCCCACTGCCCAACTGGATAGCCGGCTGCCACCGAAAAGTTCGTCGACCTGCAGGGCTGGCCGATGAGATCAAAACGTGACTACTGGTACATACCCGTCCGACGGAACGGACCGTCCAAACAGCAGCGATATAATTCGATGAGGCGGAGCGGTGGGGAGGAGAAACGCATGCCGGGAACCACGTGGCGATGCCATCATGGACAAGCGCAACGAGCCTCGCAGGCTATCCGACGTGAAATGTGGACTTTCAAGCGACGACATGGCGATGTCGAGGTTGGATGAAACACGGTCAGCATATGTGGCTGATGGCAACCGTCCGTCATGGGTAGCGAGGGACTGTACACATCGCGCACGAGACCTGCTTCAGACGGGTATGCCGACGCCAGAATCTCTGCTATCCGATCCCGAAACCTGGGGGCCATCTGGGGGCCGTCAGCTACATCCTTGGCTGACGGCAAATGGACCCTTGACCCTTCACGAGCTGGACTGGTTGCTCCGTCCAGTTGGCTCCGGTGCACGGCATAACGGCCTAACCTGGCCGATCTTGGTCGATACTCGGCTTTGGGCAGCGATGCTCCGGGCTTTGCTTGCTGCTGCAACACGACAATGGTAGCATGAGCGCGTGAGCACTGGGAGCATGCTATTTAGCCCGGCGTTCCCTTGCAGCGGTCGGATGGTATCGCCCTGACCACAAACGCGCTTCTTGGCGATCTGCTAACCTCACAGGCAACCTCACAACTGCGAACAGAGCGCAGGGAAGTGGGCAGTTCAAAACATGTATATGGTGGATCAATATGTAAGTGGTTGCGAGAGACCGATGCTTGCGAGAGTTGACGGGACCGAGCAGGCCGCCAGGTCCCCCAGGAAGCCCGAGAAGCACCGGCCCAGCAAATCCAAGCCGTCTACCTCGACAAGCAGCAGCCACATGCGCCCGGTCAGCTTCCTGTTTGTGGTAAACAGACTTGAAGTAACCTATTTTAGCGATCAGCACAACGATCAGGATTACCGCAGGGATGAGTGGCTGAACCTTCTCCCGCCAACCTGTCACACGGGGTATACGGGTGAGAGGGTCAGCCAAGTGATGCGATATCAAGATGGTCAAGTCACGATAGCCCGTGGCTACCAGTGGTATCGCCCAGCCTGGCATGAAGACGGTCATTTTTACCAAGCTGCGTACGGGCAGCTACTCGAACCGTACAAGAAGCACGCAGTCTTTGCATGCAACCCGCACCTGCCCATCGTCGTGATCCCTGGGGACCCGACGACGACAAACCCGGTAGAGGGTCCATTTGCGTTGCACTTCTTCCACAGCCCAAACCCTGAACTGAGAGGCATCTCGTTTGCAACGACGGAGAGCGGCAACATGCCACATGGACATGGGCCGGTCAAGCGGGTTGCGGGCAAACATCCCAGCTGGATCCCAAGCTTGGTTCCTACCCCCTACAGTAACCGTCTACCATCCACGTCCCAGGCATCTCGTGGCCTCTCGGGCGAGATATCCATCATCCTCGGCCTGATGGCTTTTAGTCAAGATATCGACGCCGTCGAAGACATCTTTGTCGGGCGCGATGGGCACCACGGCCTCTGGCACAACCGGCACTGGTATTGCAACTACCCACCCGCCCTCTGTACGGCATCCCTTGAGCATCATAGCATGTCGTTTTGACCCGATCGCTTGAAGCACATGCCCGATCCTCTTCCTTCTCACCTCTGGCGGGAGAAATCTGCTGACCTGCAAAAGATCCACTCACGGAGCATCATCACCCCTGCGGCTTCCTCATCGCCGTGGCTGTCGACCCTGAAAATCCTTCCATCTCGACGCCCGAACGGATCCACAGCTTCGAATGGACCGGCGTCATCGTCAAAGAGACTCCGTCGTCAGCCTCCTCCTCGTCGAAGGTGCGGTGAAGGAGCGCAGCGATCGATCACCCGATCACCCGGTGCGAGTGCTGTCGAGTTCCGCTTCCGTCACTCTGCTCTCCGCAAGACGGATCAGCCGAGACACGCTTCACGGAGCTCGCTGGATTGCAGCCCCTTGGCATGCACCCGGTCCTGGCAGGTCTAATCCACCGATGCGCCGGTTTGACTTGATCGCTTGCTCTGGAGCGTCATGGCCACCTCTAACTTTACTGCACACTTTCCCTTGGCAGCTTCATGGTCATGGGCCCTCGAACCTATGGTATGGCCTTGACAGTCGATGCACGGTGCCGAAGCGGGCACCTGATGCTAACAACTTGATGGGTGATGATACTTGCGGGGCGTTTGATGGATTCGGTGCTTATCACGACTAATGAATCGTTTTTGTTTCTTACGTAGAGAAGTCGAAATGTTTGGGGACAGTTTGGAGTTTTTGTCTTGGCTTTACGCCTTGCTAAATTGACAGCACTCGTTTCCAGAGCTCGCGGCGCCTCTCTGACTCTCCTCTTGCAGCCCGTCCTGACTTGACCCAGCGCCCTCTCGATATAGGCTCCCGTAAACGGCCATTGCGTCGTCATGGCCCAAGGGCACCCACACAAGTAGCAGCTTTCTCGCGCAGCTTCTTCTGCGACCGATGCAGAAGGAGACGGTGGGTCGACACGAATGCCACGGTCGAATTGATGTTCCATCTCCAGGCCAGCTCGTCGACGCTTCAGACGGCATCTGGCAACCTCACGGCGATGTCGCCAGACTGTGTTATGTAGCGGACCCATGGCAGGGAGGGGTATTGAAGCTGCGACGGCGTCAGATGGGTAGGGAGGGCGAGTCGGGTGCAAGTCGGGGACGTACCTTTGGTTCGGTAATCTTGAGGTACCGGACCTGAATGCCGCTCGTGGTGAAGTAGGGAATCTCGAACTTGACCTGGATCGGCCGCTTGGCCCCCTTGCCCATGTTGCCCACGCCGCCCATGCTTCCGCCGAAGCCGCCGGTCATGCCGCCACCAAGCTCGTCATCGCCCCTGACACTCGGAAGACCCAGCTCGGCGCGCATGAGGAACTCCTTCTGGCCGCCAAACTGCTTGATCTTCCAAACAATGGCGCTCTGCTCGGGCGCGTAGTGGACGGAGCCGATGTTGGTGCGGAAGCGGGGGGAGTCAGCGTCGTCGGGGACGGGGACGATGATCTCGACGTTGTTGGCGGTGCTGCGGCGCTTGAACTGGGCCCTCGCCTTGAGGGTGTACTCGATGCGGGAGCCCGAGTGGGACTCGACGACGCACTCGACCCAGATGAGGGGTTTGACCTGGGTGTTGAGGCGGTAGGACATGAGCTCGAACTCGCCGTCCGGGGGGATGAAGGAGATTGTGCGGTCATTTTCGAAGCGCGAAAGGCGGACGCACTGGTGGAACTTGACGTCCTCCATCTCGATGGCCTTGCCGCGGGTGGTGCGGCCGGTCGTCTCGAACATGACCTTGTCGTTGAGGCCGAGGCGCAGCTCGGGCATGCCGCTGAGGTAGCACTTCATCTTGATGGCGCCGAGGATCTCGCTGCGGAGGACGTTGCCGTTGGAGCTGACGAGCAGGTTGAGGCTCTCGACGACGTCGAGGAAGACCTCGTTCTTGCGGTAGCGGATGCCCTCGGACCGCCAGGAGACGGCGTTGGTGACGGCGATGGGCGGTCGGGCCTGGATCTCGAGCTTGTGGGACTCTTGGGTGATGTACTCCTGGAGGATCTTGGTCTCAGTGGTCTGGGGGTAGCCAAAGTCCATCATCTCGTCGAGAAGCTCGTAGATGATGACGAAGTTGTCGCGGATGGACTCCTCCTCGAGAGCCTTGAAGTACTCGGTGAAGACTTGGACGACCTTGTGGAGGAAGAGGAGGATCTCGGCGGCGTTTGTGTTGCGCTTGGTGAGGGCGAGGAGGTAGAGGTTGTTGTGGCGGATGTACAAATACTGCCCGGTCCATCGTCAGGTCACCCGTCGGGGATCCATGCGGTCGGCAAGTGGAGGAGGAGGAGAGGGGGGGAGGAGGGGGGGGAGAGGGGGGAGGGGGGGGGCGGACGAACGTTGATGCCCTCGTGGGAAAAGCACGGCGGCACGGCTGATGATTCTTCTTCGGCTTCGGAGAGGAGGATGGGGAACTTTTCGACGGCCGACATGGGGATGTCGCCCCTGTAGTTGCGAGCCAGGAGGGCCTGCGGAGGGCATCAGGACCACCGACGGCACGGAGAAGGGACTCGAGACGGCGAGGAGGACGCTACCTTGCCCTTGAGGTCGAGGAAGAAGAGAGCAGACGCCATGCTGGACGGATGGTCGTCGGTCTCGGGGGGAGGGTCAGGGGTCAGGGGTTCGTGTCGGCCTCGGGTTCGGCGTGCGGCGGCGAGGAGGACGGAATGGAATTTGGGCAATTGGCGCGACGGCCAGAGAAATTCGGAAGGCCGGCGGGGACCGTTTCATGCAGCGAGGACGGCGGAAGCTCCTCGGAGAAAAGGGCGGGTTGCTGGCACGCTCATCAAACGGACATGATGATATCGGGTGGTGGGAGGAAGCTGGCTTCGCGGACGGTAAATTTGGCTTCAACAGCTGGAGCTGGTGCCGGATGCATCGTCCGCAAAAGGTGTCGCCACTGGACTGGTCACCGTCGGGCGGGACAAGGCTTAGGCAGGCAGGCAGCCATCAGCAGCGGCCAAACCGCCGGGCCGACGGTAGTACTCTGTGAGTACGTGTTTCAAGTACCCCGTACAGTGCACAGCAGTTTGCTTGCACGGGGCTGTGTCGGCCGGTAGGTGTACAGTTCACACCGTAGGAGGCACTCGGTACAGTGCGCGGCAATAGTCATAGAGTACACGTATTATGTACTGTGCTTGATTTGTTCGGAGCACAGTATGAAGTACTTATTTCTAGCTGCACAGTCAGTACAGTACAACGTACAAGTATGGAGCAAGTACGTACAGTGCAGTACTCAATGCAAGTACTGTAGTTGTACTCCGTACAGTGCTCCGTTCTTGACCAAGTGTTCCATAATACAGTAGAGTACTCCATATCCGTACAGTACTTACTTTAACTATCAGTACTTACTTACTTACGTGCTCACCACGCCTCAACGATAGGTGGCATCACGTGATGGGGTTCGGTGGAGGGTTAAAAAATTCAACAGTCCCCCTCGGCCGAGCTTTTCTTCTTCCTCATCAACGCATCCATTAGACAGTGCAGCCCATACTCCAGCCTGCGCTCGATGGGCATTCTGCCTTTTCGTCAGCGGCGCCGTGGATGGCCTTGCGATTTCGCGATGCGGAGAGGGACACACGCTGGCTTCATTAAGAGCTGCCCGAGAACTTTTCTCCGTGCCTTGGGCGGCGTCAGAGGAGCCGGACATGATGCCGCACGATACGGAGTACGCAGCGCACCATTTACCGGGGCACGCACGCTTGGGCCGTAGCCGTCGAGGCACAGGATCGAGGGTGACCAGATCTGCTCGCCGCCGTGGATGGTGGGATGGGCCTAGGCGCGCGAACCGGCCTCGTCGTGGTGACTGACGGCGGGTGATTGCCGCACTTTCGCACACAAGCTCGCACGCAGCGGCTGCCACGCCAGAACCGGGCCTCGTCGCGGTGACTGACGGCGGGTGACTGCCGCACCTTTGCACACTCTCACACGCAGCGGCTGCCACGCCGGAACCGGGGTTCGTCGTCGTGACTGTCGGTGGGCGACGGACATTCGCATGGGACAGGATGGTCGACATGACTTGTGAGAAGGCGAGGGACGAATGCCAAGGCGAAGATGGACAAGGCCAGTCCTCTACCCACCCTTGACCGGTTGAAAACATTGCAAGCAAGCAGGAGGGACGACTGATGGACTTGTGCGCCCAAGTAGAGTACTGTGCATGGACACGGTTCAGCGTCACAGGTACAGTAGTTGTAGGTACGGAGTGCTGTAATACTCGTAGGTGCACTGCCGAGGATTCATGTGCGCACAGGAGGAGCAAATCCGGTACGTGTACTGTAGGGTAGGTGCAAATGCGTACAGTACCTGCGGCAAGTACCATGACACCTGCTGCACAGTAATACTCAACACGTGCAGTACATGCTGTACGGCAGTACACTTGCATCGTGCAGTGCAAGTACGTACTGTATCAAGTTTGGAGTACAGGTAATGCTACCCAAGTAGTGCTGTACAGTATTACTGCGTACTAGGTACAAAGGTAGCACAGTCAAGATGCCTGTCGTTTGCTTACTGTGAGTACTTCTCAGTACCTACCTACTAGGTAACATCATGTCCCGTGGCTGTCAAGAAACAGGCTACAGGTATCAAGTACTAATCAATATACATGTACAGAGTACTCCGTACGTAGTTGTAGCACCTCATTCCGTACGAAGATGATACAGTATTAATACTGACGTGTACAAGTAATACATGGACTTGCGGGATACCACCACTTGTACTCCGTAGGTGTAGGTATACACATGTGCACTGCGTGTACATGTGCGGAGTACGGAGTATTGTGAGTGCATGTTCAGGCATGATATAATTACATACTCCGTGCCCAAGTAGGTGTACACTTATTAGTTACCCGGAACAAATAAGTACTAAGTACGGAGTACATGTACATTTGCATGTAGTAGCTACAGTATAAGTAGTAATATTCTCGTACCAAGTAATTTGCTCCGTATTCCGTCCTCCATACTCTGTACTCCGTACAGTATTGCTACATGTACAGCAAGTACGTAAGTTAATAGGTAATAATAGTAGGTGTACTTACGGATACATGTGCGCTATTGCCTGTAGTAAGTAACGTACCTGAGAGGCACGTTATACATGCAAGTACGGAGTACTGAAGCTGTACATGGTCCCTGCAGGTGTGGGGTAATATGAAGCAATAGAACGAGCCTGTTATTACCAAGCACAACCCAGAGTACATCGGAGACGGACAAGGCGAGACAAACGGGCTATCCATTACTATTATTTCCTCCGAGTACACGGCCAAGCAAGTGAACAGGAGGAAAGACGGAAACGCAGAGGCAGACCTTTTGCTGCCGCATTCCATACAGCAGCCAATGGTGATGGCATTCTACTTTGACGAAACGCCCCATCCTACGGTCGCCGCCGTCGGCCCTCGGTTCGACGGCTCCCAGCCGGCCAGCCGCAATCGTGCTCGTTCCGTGTCGGCGTCCGGCTCGCCCGACAAGCAGCGCGTGCCTCTCGACCGAAGGCCGTCGTCGGAGCCGTGCGATGATGCCCATCATGTCTGCAGCACGGGACGGGCCCGACGTGAGGCATGCACTCGACGTCCCTAGGAAGACAAAAAAAAATCGATCGTGCAGCAAAACGCCGGTTCCGAATACAAGTGGAGGTGAGATTGATGCAAGAATGGGAGCCAGGTCGCTCGCCTCGGCCGCCGCCACCGCCGAGCCTTTCGTGGCGAGCCGGGCTCTGGCACGGTCCGCGTCGGCGCTGTTTCGCGTGGGCCGCCGCGTCGATTCGTTCATTGCGGAAGCATGTCCTTCAGCTCGTCGTCGCTGAGGACGATTTCATGCACCGGCTCGCACTGGTTCTCGAGCGGTTCGTATTCGCAATCGACGTACGACGGCAGGAAGATCTCTGCACGCACCGATTCGGGTTAGCCGCCGCCCGCAGCAGCACACGTCGAAACCGCTCGCCACCGACCTGGATTCCAGACGAAGCCCTGGCTCGAGGAGAGATAGGATATCTGCCGTGGCCCGTCAGCAAACGACGCAGCCATCGGCCCGAGCCTTGGCACGTACCAGCCGGGGAGGGCCGTCGGGGTCGCCGACGTTGATGACGGTGCATTGCTGCTTCGAGATGGCCGAGCCTGCGTCCGACGACGGTCAGCGTGCCGTTGCGTTGCCGTCGACCGAGACCCCACGGGCCCCCGACTCGACGCAGACAAGGAGGAGGTCGAGCCGAGGCGGCGGGGGAACCGGCGGGTGACGGGCGGGCGCGGGTGAACCGAGAGGACCTGTCGGTGCTTGACGGCGGGGGGGGGGGGGGGGCACCTACTCAGCAGGCTGGGACGCCGACAATGCAGCGTCGTGGCGTTTGGGCTCGTCGAGGGGGACGACGGCGATGGCGAGCTCGAATAGGAGCTGCCGGAGGAGCTGCCCACGGCCTTGTCGTTCTCGTACCCTGCCGCCGCCGCCGCCGCCGCCGCCGTTGCCGATCGGCCGCCGGGGATCCTCATCGACGACGACATGGCTGCGGCGAGGGGAACAGGCGAGCGTGGCAAGCGGGCGAGCGTGGCGAGACGAGACGAGAGGGCCGTCTCCCTACAAAGAGGAGTCGATGGAGTGCTTCGGCAGCCCGACGAACCTCGCCGTGACGGCCTCGCTCGTTCGGCGCGACGGTGGGACCCAGAACGGCCGACGGGCCGACGCAGGCAGCCGGGAGGATTAAGGCAGCCGTGGTGCTTTGAACACGTCGGCTGACAATGTCGTCGAGGCGCGGGCAACAGGGGACGGCGGTTTGGCGTCACCGTTGGCGGAGGGCGAGGGGCAAAGGTGGGAAGAAACGGCGGCCGAAGATGCCAGGCTGCCGTCGGTGGGAGGTGTGAGGAGATTTGGTCGGCACGGGGTCCAGCCAAGGCACGGCATATATTTGTTCCCTCGCGTCTGCTAGGGTTTGCGGCGGCGAGGATACATGCGCGCCTTCGACGACGAGGTAGGCACAGGCAGTACGTACTGCACCCTCGCCGTACGGCACAGCAAGTACTCCGTACTTGCGCTGCTGGCTTGACCGATCACAGGTTGACTGATGGCTGCTGGGCCAGTGACATCCATTCGAGCCGCCGCCGCCGCCGCACCGGTTCGTTGTAGCCCCTCCGCCTTCGGGCGAGGGGGTGGGGGGGGGAGCGGGGGATGCTGGATGAATGAAGCAAGGCCTTGACCGCGAAGCCTATTTCGTGGCCTGTGGGTGTGCACGGCAATGCACCGGCAGCCTCGTCCCTGACCCAGGACACGTCGCCGGGAGGGCACTAGACAGTCCGTCCTCCGTCCTTTGACTTTCGAGAGCCGACCTGAGCTGAAGGTCAAGAAAGAGGATGGCACATGACGCATCATGCGGTTGGCAGCACGCGCAGAGGGTGCCGCGGCCGGGGAGCGTTGCCATCACGTACCCGGTTCTCGTCATTCGTGCTCCAGACTGTACAGGTACAAGTGATACTTGCTGTGCACGTGCGTGCAAGTGCAAGTGCAAGTGCTGGCTAGCACGACGCAAGTGCTTATGGCACAGTGCGCTTGCTCCGTACATGTACATGTACATGCGTGGAAAGGCAGGACCAAGTATACAGTACAGCAGGTACCGCCGGCCGCGGGCTAGAACGTACCCTCACGGTTTGCCCAGTGGACAGGGGATGCATCGGGGACAATCTCACCACAGCCAGCGGAGGGGCAGCCCCCCAGCAGACCACTATTCTTAGGTGCCGTGCAGTACTTAGGTATTAATACTCCCGTAAGGATCATGGGCGCCTACAAGTTAGTAAGTACAGTGCAAGCAAGTACAGTACACCTACACCTAGTGCCGAGCACTAGCGCACAGGTACGCGCACCGGAATACGGGCACATCCTCAGTCAGTACCGAGCACTTGAAACATGCCCATACAGTAGTACACTTGGGTGCACATGCCCACGGCAAACAAGCACATGTACGGTGCGTGCGCGTCCATGTGCACTGGCCGATGGCCGATTCGCGCCGATCTCCGGACGCACATGTACATGCATGTGTGCTGTAGTCTGTACGGAGTACGTGCAGAGGTAGTGATGGCTCGCGGACTACGGAATACGGAGCACGTTTCCAAGGGCAGCACTAACGGCAACCGGAGTGAATGTCTCAAGAGGAGTCATCGGGGAGACCCCGCCAACAAAGCTGGCCTCGCCGCACAATGCACCATGGCGCCGCCTAGACGCAACACGTAGGGGGTACTTGGGTACTATTATCTGCAGCCAGCGTACTAATTACTCCCATTATCACTGCACGCACGAGTACTGTGCACGTCGAATGGAAATCAATAACACATGCTAGAACCACCAGATTCACGTGCTGGGGGCGGCGCAGGGAGGTGTCGAGCGAGCAGGCTGCCTGCCATCTAGAATCAGCACGACCCGGCGCGTTCTCTGCTGCTTGTTTGGCGCTCACAGTCCTGCGCAAGTACCTTAGTACTTTGGTCTGTGAGCCCAGGTCACATGCACTCTGTATTCGTGACAACACTGTACTGTGGCCGTTGGCATCCAACGCAGGCGGGGCTCGTCCTGGGCCCGTCGACATCGCATCTGCGACGCATGACGCTTCAGGATGAAGGCTCTCGGCCTATCGTTCAGCCAAGCGAACCCTACACATTGTGAACTCGTCATTGTCGTGCTCGGTACTTGGAGTGAGTGCATACTGTCGTTGCACAAGTACTTGCGCATGGCACGAATACCAGTACGAGTACGACAAAGTACTGTACAGTACTGTACATGTACTTACTGTATGGTATGTACGCACAAGGTGTCCATGTGCCTATCGTCTGAAACGAAAGTGGGCTGTGCAAGCGAAAGAAGTACATTTACTCCGTATTTCTTGCAACTTTAATCCGTCAAGCATTGTCATTACACACTTGTTCATGGGCCAGCATGGACGTCAAGCAAAGGGAGACCGAAAGCTGAGCTCACAGTGTACTGTAAGCAAGTACTTGATTTGACTCATCACGTGAATCCAGCCAATCTGTCAGTACGGAGTAATTCGGAGTACGGAGTAATATTATAGTACTGCAGCTGTACTCCATAAGTACCCAACCAATGTAATTATTATTACTCTGTACTGTACAGCGCAAGTACAGTACAAGTATACAGTAATTGTACACTACAAGTATCACTGTGCTGTGCTGTAATTACTTACCTAGTAGTGTAGTTGTGGAAGACAAATTCCGTTTAGGCCGGGAGGGTTAGTAGCCGTGCAAGTAAGTTCAAGTCTTGCTACCTATAATACTATCCATGTACTTGCGGAGTGCGGATAATACAAGCAAGTATTGATATGGCCAGTAGGGTTCATCTGTTGCCTTATGTAATACACAGCACTTTACGGAGTACGTACTTGTACAGTACAGCACCGTGCGCTCTTGGGCGTAAGTACTTTGTTGCACCAAACCAGCCACAAAAATGGGCGCCACAGTCAATGAGGACTTAGTAGGTGCTACGGAGTAATAATTAATACAGTAAGTGCAGTACACTTACTGTAAGTATGAGACATACTTGCTCGTCATGACTAAGCACCCACCACCTGCGAGGCTGTGGACCAAAGGCGACGTTGTCGCTGGCGCCTGGTCAGCTGCGCTAGCTCGCTCTGTGCCTGGCCTTGTGCTCCTCTATTCGACCATCATCAACCTCCATCCATCCACCTCTGCCTGCGTACGTACATCTGCACCCTCCGCCGTGCCCGACCGCAACGGCCCGCACCATCAGAGAAGCGAGCGTCCTTTGTGATACCGCCGACGGACCGACACCAGCGCTCGTCTTCCGCCGCTCAGCTGCGCGGAGCCGTGATTTCGGAAAATGGGCGACGTCGTGGTCGAGAACGCGGCCAACCACGTGCCGCCGCACAAGAAGTCGGCCCCCTCCACCATACCCACCATCGACAACTTTGAGGGCTTGCCGACCGATGGCGGGGACGAGTATTCCAGCTTGAAGAAGCTGCAGAGGCAGCTGGAGTATGCGTCTCCTTCCCGACCGCCCCGTGGTCGACGACGTTCCGACGGACTGACCGAATCCCGACAGGTACATCCAGCTGCAGGAAGAGTACATCAAGGATGAGCAAAGGTACGCACCGTCACCTGCCGCGTCTGCCTGCTCGCCGCCGTGCGCCGGCCCCTTGACTGACGCCGAGGCAGGAGTCTGAAGCGTGAGCTCGTTCGGGCCCAAGAGGAGATCAAGCGTATCCAGAGCGTGCCCCTCGTCATCGGCCAGTTCATGGAAGCCATCGACCAGAAGTGAGTGCCCGCGACGCCCCAGGGGGGGCCGTGGCCGACGGAATGCTGACGTGACCGTCGACAGCACCGGCATCGTGCAGTCGAGCACCGGATCCAACTACGTCGTCCGCATCCTCTCCACCCTCGATCGCGAAAAGCTCAAGCCCTCCTCCTCCGTTGCCCTGCATCGACACTCCAACGCCCTCGTCGACATCCTCCCGCCAGAGGCCGACTCGTCCATAGCGATGCTCGGCGCCGACGAGAAGCCCGACGTGACGTACGCCGACGTTGGCGGCCTCGACATGCAGAAGCAGGAGATCCGCGAGGCCGTCGAGCTGCCGCTGACCCATTTCGACCTCTACAAGCAGATCGGCATCGACCCGCCCCGCGGCGTACTGCTCTACGGACCCCCCGGAACGGGCAAGACGATGCTCGTCAAGGCCGTCGCCAACTCGACCACGGCCA
This sequence comes from Drechmeria coniospora, assembly GCF_001625195.1. NCBI lineage: Eukaryota > Fungi > Ascomycota > Sordariomycetes > Hypocreales > Ophiocordycipitaceae > Drechmeria > Drechmeria coniospora. The sequence goes on along the minus strand of NC_054389.1, from coordinate 7,422,190 downwards.
GCTTCATCCGCGTCGTCGGCTCCGAGTTTGTGCAAAAGTATCTCGGCGAGGGCCCCCGCATGGTCCGCGACGTCTTTCGCATGGCGAGGGAGAATTCGCCCGCCATCATCTTCATCGACGAGATCGACGCCATCGCGACGAAGCGCTTCGACGCCCAGACGGGCGCCGATCGTGAAGTCCAGCGCATCCTCCTCGAGCTGCTCAACCAGATGGACGGCTTCGACCAGACGTCCAACGTCAAGGTCATCATGGCCACGAACCGTGCCGACACCCTCGACCCCGCCCTCTTGCGCCCTGGACGTCTCGACCGCAAGATCGAGTTCCCCTCCCTGCGCGATCGTCGCGAGCGCCGCCTCATCTTCACCACCATTGCGAGCAAGATGAGCCTCGCGCCCGAGGTCGATCTCGACAGCCTCATCATCCGCAACGACCCGCTGTCCGGCGCCATCATCGCCGCCATCATGCAGGAGGCCGGTCTGCGCGCCGTCCGCAAGAACCGGTACAACATCATCCAGTCCGACCTGGAAGACGCCTACTCGAGTCAGGTCAAGGGCACCAGCGACGACAACAAGTTTGACTTTTACAAGTGATCCACTCCACAGGCCTCGTGTCGTCGCAGGGCGAAGCCCACGAAGCGAGGGGCATGGCATGCCATCCAGACGTCGGCATGTCGCCGATGAGCCGTGGCGGGACGGAGCATTTTGTACTCGTAGACTAGGAACAGGGCATATACTGTTCGTGTCAGCCTGTCGGCCTCTGGCCCAGTGTAGAAAGAATAGACGAGCGTGTACGAGACAGTACGAGGCAGCACGGATGATGACTTTCTATGGCTCCGAGGCGCAACATGCGCAAGGATCCATCGGTTGAGTGTAATCATGGCACGCATGCCGATACATGATGCGCGTCGAACGGTCATGTCGCCGCTCAGTTGACCACATCTCCTGTTTCAACATGCTTCATAAAAAAACCTTTGCTGCAGACAAGATGGACCGCTTGGAAGATACATGGCATTGTGAGATATGCTGTCTGCAGCATCTACCGGTCGAACTTTGTACTATGTAACCATTCCTAGCATCCCGTCAAGAAGTATATCTTTACCGTTGCCCTTCCCGTACCCCCCGCCCACGCACCCTGGCTTCCGGGCGAGAGACACCTCCAGCCATACAGCCTTACCCGACCCCCGAGGGGGAGGCCGAGATGGAACGATGCGGCTTCGGAGAAGCAGATTGCGGGTTCGTGACGGGGTAGCTGGGCGGAAAGTGACACTTGCATGCCGAGCATTCGCAGAGGGTAGTTGCGTTGGGCGAACCGCCAACGGCCGATTTGGCGAAAGAAGGGGCCAAAGACAACAGTCGCTAGTGGGGTGAAAAGGAGACAGGCCGTTCAAACATTAGATCCATATGATGCTGGCCGGACATGTCGGCCGAAACAAAATCGATGCAACGCCGGTGCTATGCTCGTCAAGGGGAGGAAAAAAAAAGAGTGCCAACAGACGCGGCCTTGGTTCGTACCGTCGACATTGACAGTCTTGTTCGTCGACGTCGTGTCGCACGCCGGTGGCTCGCCATGTCCGCACGGGATTGGACGTTCTCGCGCCGGGCGCGCCGGGAAGCACGCACCGCGAGCGGAGAGACTGGTGCGGCGTAGGCGTAGGCGGACGAGCTACGAGTTCATGGTGATGCCGGCCTCCAGGAGCAGGCGAACAAATTTTCCGTGCAGCTCAATGAAGAAGTCGGGCTGGCCGACAAGCTCGGCAAGGCCGCGGGCCTTGAGCGAGGAGGCGCCGCCGGGACCGCCCATGCGCCTGGAGAAGCCGCTGCCGCCAGTGAGAAAGCTGCTGCCGCCGCGATCGACGGGCGGCGGCGGATCAAAGGCCGACGACTGCAGCTGGGGCGTACCGGGTCCCGTGTTCATGACGCTCCCGATCGGGGACGATTCCCTCGCCCGCTCGGCCTCGGCCTCGGCGAGTTGCTGGATCCAGGTGGCGAGGTCCCGGAAGGCCGCCGAGATCATGGCGAACGTCTTCATCGCGAGACGTTCCTTTTCCGTGCTCAGGGCGAGGAAGGCGTAGATGCGCTTGTGGCCTCGCGCGTGAAGGTCGGGAATGCGAAAGATGTAGGCCGTCGTGTAGCCTGCCATGACGTCGCCGAAGAAGATAGCGCCTCCGCTGGCGGCGACGCCGGCGCTCTGCGTCGTGACGCACGAGGGCGAGCTGGTGAGCTGGGGAGAGGAGGCGGGCGCCGACGTCGAGGGCGCGCGCGGAAGGGTCTCGAAGGAAAGGGCCCTCAGGCACGAGGCACGGACGAGGGAGAAGGAGTCTGCGAGCATGGGCTCGTGGGTGGACGTGTAGTTGATGTAGTGGAAATGATGGGCGGATCGGTCCGAGGACGCCGAGGTCGAGGTGCTGGAGCACGACGTGGTCCGCGAGCTCGACGGCGGCGCGTCGGTTCGGTCGCGGATGCGTCTCGTGGCGGCCCTCGAGCCGTCCGTGTCGCTGGAGGATTGCGAATTCGGGGGCGACGCGTGACCGGCAGCGCCAAAGACGCGCTCGATGGGCGTGCGGGTGCGAAGCGTCGGCCCTTGGGCAGGGCTGGTGTAACCGCTGCCGGCGGCGGCGGCGGCGGCGGCGGCTCCCTGGCGGCGCGGGAGGGTCATGGCGCAGCTGTCGCAGGGCCCTTGCCTCTTGGTGACGGTCTCGTCGTAGGTTCGTCGGAAGCTAGAATCGCGGCGGGGCTGATGGAAGAGCGGATGGGCGTTGTCCGGAGGAGACTCCAGAGGAGTCGCAGGGACGGCGGCAGGGTTCCGGCGCTGGGCGTCCCGCGGCGGGCGAGCATCTCGGTCGGCGACGGGCACGGGCACGGCGCGGCCGAGTTTCATGTCGCGCAAGGCATCGCCGAGAGCAGGCGTCGGCGTCGGCGGCGGCGGGTGCGGCGAGGATGCCGGGGCCGTCGAGAGCGGGCCGTCGTCCCTCGGCTTGGCCGGCGGAGCGGCGGCCGTGGTTGGATCCTCGAAGCAGACGGAGCACGGATTTCGCAGACCCTCGGTGACCATCAAGGGGGTCGGACCGTGGGTATCGCAGTAATGTGCCAGGCATAGCTGAAAACGCTCGGTCAGCCACAGGGTGTCGGCCATGACGCTGGCTCGCGAGGGAGCAAAGGGGGTCATATGCGTCGGCGATTCAAGACATGACGGGTCAGGTAGGGCGGCGAGGCAAGGGCGCGACATCGCCATCGACGGAGTCGCGAGAGGTCGAGGGTAAGGGTTGGCGCCATGGGGTAGGGAGGGCAGGGAACACGAGGGCTCGCTCGCCGACGACTTCGGACGGCCAGGCAGACGATCGACTTCGGTCTCGGCGATAGTCGGTGAGACTGAGCCAAGACCGGCGGCGACAGGTCGCGCGGAGCAGAGCATGAGGCGCGAAAAGGTGTCGCACGGGCGAGGCGGTGTGAAGGAGAAGCGGGAATGGTGTGTGTGGGAGCACGGGGAGGGATGGTGTTGGCGACGGAGCCGCCAGCAGGCCAACGGGAGCAGGGGAAGCGGTGATAGGCTGCGGCGACGACGGGCATCCGGCGGTGCTCGGAGGAGGAGGGGAAAGGCAGACGAGCAAGGCGGGAGGAGACGGCGGACGAGGGTTGGGTTGGACGCGCAGCCGAGTGCGACTTGCATGCGTGGCGTCGGGGTGGGGGGAGGAGGGCTCGAGGAGGCATGTGATTTCGTCGACTCACAATGTATGTCATGGCGCATCTATCCGAGGATGGAGTATCCTATCACAACCGTCGACGTCGTGCAACAGGAAGCGGAATACCGTCGAGGCGCGGCGGCGGAGGAGAGGGTTGGAGGAGCGGAGTCGATCGGTCGGTCGGTCGAGAAAGGTCCAGGCGGACGGAGGGATGCCGTCGGAACGCTGGACGGCCTGTTGGTGGCGCGGGAGGACGACGACGAAGCTAGGACCCTTACGACGGCCGCTACGACGACGGACACCACGGCTACCGCTGCCGCTGCCTGCCGCTGCGAGGTCGAACGACGAGTGCGGCGGCGGTGCGAAGGACGCGGGCGGGCAGCCGGGGCTCGGCGTTGTCGCGCGGCTTCCCGAGGGTGCGTGGCAGCCGGACAGCGTGCGTGACGGACGAGGGGCGGCGCGTCGAGGGAGCGGGGGGTCGACGGGCCAGCGAAGGAGAGCGCGGGGAGGTTGACTGGCGACGTGAAGCCGTCGGCGGGACGGCGATGGAGGCGACGTGGGTGCGGGCGGCCTCGACAGCTCGTCACCGGGGCCGCGTTGGCTGGCTGGCTGGCTGGATATGACTTGCTTCGGCACGTCACGGTCGAGATGAGACGAGATTCCGTTGGAGAAGCGGCCGCACGGCGGGAGGGGAGGGGAGGGGGAGGGGGGATGGCAGGTTCCGGTGCGACGTGAGGGCGGTGCGGGTGCCGGTGGCCGCGTGTCGGTGTCGGAGTCGGTGGCGAGTCGACGAGGAAGAATGTATCGCCGGCGACAGAGGCGTGGCGACGAGGAAGCGGTGCAGTTCGGCGCGGGGGGGGGGCGAAGAAGGGATGATTTCCACCGGCTCGGGACGACGAGAGGAGGCGAGGAGGAAGGGCTGTCGTCTGGTCTTCGAGGCACTAAAAGTACTGCAGGTGTTGGTGTTGGCTGATGGTAGAGGGTGGGTGGGATGTTGGCGGGGGATGCTGGCGGGGGGGATGATGGTGGTGGGTGGGATGGGGGTCGATGAATGCGGACAAGGGCCTCGCCTCGGGCAGAATTCGCAGCCCAAGAGCCTTGGGCGCGGGCAGGCAGGCATGAGGGGCGAGCGGTTGCTTAAATTACAGACTCGGACCGAGTAGCGCTACCTCGCCTCGATAGCGCATTCCCCGCCAACCGTCGGTACCGCTACCCGTCGGCACCTACCCATCCATGGCCTCGCCTAGAAGCACGGCGGCTGCCTGGGAGCACGTGCACCGTGGAGCGGCGCGTTCGGCACCCAGCACGCATCCATCGCAGTTGCCAAATGAGCGATTACCAGCACCACGTGCCAGGTGCTAGGAGGCAGGCACGGCGCGGCGCTGCCACGGGCGTCCAACCTCCTTCCCAGCGGTTCGCAGACCGCTGCCAGCACAGGCAAGTACTTGCAGGCGCGTGCTCGTATTGCCAGCGGTATCGACAGGTACCGTGTCGTGTTTACACTGTACATGCACCGTACGCCTACAGGTGCTTGCATCCAGGAGCCCACCGCTCGACGAAGTCCGGTTCGGCGCCGCCCAGTGCGAGCCGCCCAGCTAGTACGACGAGGTACAGCCGATGGGTGATTTTCCTCCAGGTACCGGCCGCACCTCCTCCACAAGCATTGACAGGCACCAGCACCTGCCCGTAATAGCGGCGAGTACGGAGCACACGTAGGTGTACATGCAGGTGTACATGCAGGTATACTTGTATGCACAGGCAGTTACGGGGGTACGGGGCACATGTCCTTGGAGTAGAATAATACAATGATACGGAGTACTTGGCTGATCAAAGTGCTACAGCTTTTGCAGCAGATTGCTTCCTCGTCCGTCGCCTGGCCAGTCGGTCTGGAAGAATACCACCAGGTACGTACGGGCACCCATGTACAGCGTTGTGCATTACAACGTATGAACAATAGTCTCGTAGAGGGATGCAGAATGGTTCTTGGCGAGGGAGACGAATGCAGGGAATGAGCGCGGACGGTTCTCGGCGAGAACACTCGGTACAGTACATGCAATGACATGATGCACGGGCAAGCACACCTACAGTACACGTACTTGCAACTACAGTATAGTGCCATAAGTAGATGTACTCACAGGCCAGTAGCCAGTTATACCAGCGGCGGCAAACAGAACCCGGCAGCGACTCCGGTCCGCTCTGCACCCGAGCATGCGCAGGCGTGCCGTCGCGGACAGAAGACCGTGCCGTAGCGACTCCGTACTCTGCGCCCGGGTGGGCGTACGCGACCGGCAACAACAGACAATACGGATGCATGCACGCCCGGTTTGCCCGACGGCGGAATGCGAAGAATCGTGGCCGTGGTGAGTGCGACGGCCCAATGATGCAAGCACTACTAGCAAAGCGACGGCCTAATGATAAGTACTGTACTACTAGCACGGCAACTGAGATTCCCAGGAACCAAGTTCCAACTTGTGAATATCACTTCGTATCGTACTGTACTTGAGTAAGTAAGTACTGTATTTTGGTACTTGTGTGCTCCGTACTAGGCACCTACTAGGTACGTGCCTACTACTGTTTGGTTATTCCGAGTACTTGGGTGGGTGTACTGCAAGTATGGAATATTATTACGGAGTACAGCAAGTGTATATATTCCAGCAAGTGTACTGTACGGAGTTTGGAGTGCTTGTTGTGATTCGGTGTATGTGTACGGAGTACAGTGCAGTGTACTGTAAGTGCCACCAAGGTACTAGAGGGAGTAGATGTGCTCCGTAAGTACAGTAATAAGTACTAACCTAGTACTGACTGTACATTACAACTACAGTACATGTATGGAGCTCATGCACCTGTACTTGAGTCGATACACCGTCGCACCCACTCTTTTAGTTGGGGCCGTTGACAGGATGCCTGCTATGCGGCGTGTTGAGCGACTCAGCGACAGGGCCCCGCCACCACCAGCAGCCATCGATCGGTGCCCTCAATCCTCCTCGTACTCGATTTGTGCCATTCACGATTTTGCACGAGTGTGCGAGGTTTGTGGCATACATTACGCTTGCTTGCTTATTACTCGCCCCTACCGTGCTGTCGTTGCATGTATATAGGTGTGCAGGCATTCCATTGGCACTAGGCATCCATCGTCACCCAGCACGAATAATGCCGCAGGTTCTTGATGAAGCAAACGCGCATGGCGCAGCGCAGGAGGGTAAGTACAAGCGCTCCGTACTAGGTACCCAGTTGCTGGGTATTGGGTGCTTGCTCGCACCAGAAAACACAGGTGCTGAAGTGCTCCGTACTTTGCTGTATTACTCGTCATTCCTCCGTAAGTACAGTACTCGCACATCCCAAGTACGGAGTACTCCGTACCAACATGAACGATGGACTACGTACCTACGGAGTAGTACTGTACAACTACAGAGTAAGTACAGAGTACTTGCTTGTACGTTGCACTTGCATTCCTGTAGTTGTACATGTACAGTACATGCACGCACTGTACTCCGTAATACTTTGTCGCCCTTCTGCTCCACACCCGCCCGTACTTGGTGCCACAGTGCTCCGCGAGGCACCTACAGTACGTACCTGCTGCAAGTAGTATCCCGTGCGAGAGGAGCCACTGTATTACGGAGTACTGTACGTAGGATTGCCGCCTGGTACCTGGCGCACGTGCACGGCATAAAGTACACCGAGCGCCAAGGGGCACGGGTCCATGTGCCTGACATGCCTGCTTCGGCGAGGTGCCTTCTAGAAGGCCAGGACACGCCGGAACCCACCGGAGGGTTCGGGGGCCGACGGCGCGACGACGGCTAGGATCGCGAAGGATCCTGCGTTGCAGTTGCGCCAGGGACCACGTTGGTCAAGGTGCGTTCTTGCACCTGCGGCACGTGGCTACACTCGCGACGATGATGACGACGAGAAGGCCTCCCCTGCGCTCATCGGGGCATGTGCATCGCGCATCTTGCGCACCCACCCGCACGCCACGGATGGGAGCACCGTGGACGCTGGGAGTAAGTACGGCCACCACAGGCATGTGCGAGTATACTACTGTACATGCTTAGGTTAGTACCAAGGTAGGTCGGTAAGTACTAGGTAGGTCGGTACTAGGTAAGTACTGTCGGTAGTGTCTGTAGGTACCTAGTAGGTAGGTAGGTACCTAATTACTTAAGTAGGTAGGGACAGAAAGCACTTGCGCCAAAGTAAGTACATGTGCGGTATCAGTCGCTCTCCGGCATTTTCGGCCCCAGAGTTATACCGTTCCTGCGCCTGCAAGTATCGCGCGGCGCAGCACAGTGGGGGTACCACGACGCCTGCCAGCGCTTGGTGGTGGAGGGTGCGGCGTCGTGCACTCTGCGGTCCGGTTCGTGCACCCGCCCATGCAAGCAAGCACAAGTAAGCACATGTGCAGGTAATACTTGTACTGTACCTACTTGGAGCCGATGCCATTCAAGCATGGAATAAGGGTCCTCCCGCTGCATCGAGATGTGGAGGCGGCCCTCCAAAGTTCCCTTCCCTTGGATGAATTGGGAGGTGGATGAGCTCGTGACGGGCATGCCCGCTGACCGCCCTTCTCCACTGTGCTGTAAGAACATGTACAGTTAGTTAGGTGTTGGTGGTATCCGGCAGCTTGGCACCATACCACAGCGGTTTCGTCCTCGCGGACAGACACGTGCAAGTGCAAGTACATGCACGCCTACACCTGCAAGTACAGTACATGCCCACCTACACCTGCAAGCACATGCACACCTACACCTGCAAGTACAGTGCTTACACCACCTACCTTCGTACTTTCTAGGTACCTTGGGCCCACGAGCAACAAGCACCGATGCCCGCGCGAGCTGAGAATATTCCTCATCGGCAATGGAGGCCCAAGCCAGCTGCCGGAGTGGGAAGGACTGCCGTGTTCGCTCTCAATTTCGGAGCCGCCTCGGCCAATACCGAGACCGAGCCGGCCTGCTATTGTCCTGGGTTGTTGCCGTCGGCCAATGGCAGCGGCGGAATTACCTATCCAAGTAAGTACGACGTACTTACTTACTGTACAATTCTAGTACTGTACTTACAGTACTTGGAGCCAAGTATTACATGCAAGTACGTGCATGTAAGTATTCGCGCACGCCCACAAGTACGTGCATGCACCTACCATGGCTACGAGCACTAGACACGGACTTGAACGCGCACCAGCAAGGACCGAAGCCTGCTGCAGATGTACAGTACGTGTACGGGTTCACATTCGATGTTGGAAAGCGCTGAAATCGATCGGTGCGTTTCGGCCGCCGTTTGAGGTTGGGTAGGTATGGCCATCGGCATGGAGGGGAAATGCGAGGATAGGCCGGAGCACTTGATACGGCACGGAGCCGATTGCGTGCGCGGAAAACACTAGTTGTACAAGTACTTACAGAGAGTATTACTGCGTGCAGAGTACGAACGTGTGATGACGGATGCCTGTACAAGCAAGTATGGAGCACTTGGCTACAGTACAAGTGCTGCTAGTAGAATACTTACTTGCAGTACTCCGTACGTAGGTAGTATGCACTCGTCTGGAGGGGGATGCACGTTTGACGGCTACGATTGTGGCAACCGAGCCAAGGCAATTTGGGTTTATTTGCCAGCAAGTACGGAGTACAGTACTTGTGCGATTACGGGCCGAATAAGTGCGAGCAAGTAATACGGAGTAATCAATGCAGAGTCAGTGATACGGAGTAATTAATGCAGAGTCAGTAACGCTGTTACACGGAAGTACATGTACTTACGGCGTACTCCGTACTTTAAGTCAAACTCCGCACTCCGTACGGAGTACTATACGGTATTAATTGTACGGAGTAGTTGTAATATTAATACATACTCAAATACAGTTGGTGCATTAGGAAAGGAACCAATAGTAACGAACTGCAGGTGTACGGAGCAGTTGTACATGTACTTGCACTTGTAGGAACCTACTAACTTGTACAGGTACGTAGCTCGGTGCACTCCTGCATGTACTGTTCTTGTACTTGACACCTGAAATTACAGTACGCGTGAGTACAGTACGTGTACAGTACGGAGCACTTGCGTGGAAGCAGGCACCTGGCAAGCAGGTACGGAGCATTAGTTGTAGGCGTACGGTGCTGTACTCCGTACCTGAAGGTGCAATTTTGCGGCACCGCTAGCGGTCATGCTCAGTACCTAAAGTACCTAGTAGGTACTGGTTCTTGTACGGAGTCCAGATACACATTGGTCCCCTCGAAACGTACAGTCCTTGAAAGTAATACTTCTACTGCTGCGCAGAAGTTACAACGACTGCTCACAAGTACAGAATACTACAAGCGCATAGTACACCTAATGATGCAGTACGGAGTGGCCAAGTCCCTACCGTACACCTTCGGTCCTCGTACTGTGCTGTCCCTCTCCCCAACTGCATGTGACTTGGCAATGCTTTTCCTACCCCGCCGCCCTGCCTGATGGAAATTGCGGGCCCGCCGCCGTTCACCAGCGACGGCCGACCCGCAGTCCCGCAATCCCGCAGTCCCGCAGTCCCGCAATCCCGCAGTCCCGCAGTCCCGCAGTCCCACAGTCCCGCTCCGCGAGCCCCGCAAGCGCAGTCCTGCACCAGCGTCCGTGCCTTGTTCACCGTACGTGCGCTTCGCACCGACCTCGCTCACGACCGTCCAGAGACGTGCTGGGCCGGCCATTCGATCCGATGGGGGGAGAGTGCTTGTGGTGAAGCGGAAAGCGAGAATCTCGTCAAGGAATGCCCCAGCCGTGATCCCATGGGGGGGAGGGTATTTGTAGTGAAGCGGAAAGCGAGAATCTCGTCAAGGAATGCCCCGGCCGTGATCCCATGGGGGAGGGGAGGGTATTTGTGGTGAAGCGGAAAGCGAGAATTTCGTCAAGGAACGCCCCGGCCGTGATCCCATTGGGGGGAGGGTGCTTGTGGTGAAGCGGAAAGCGAGAATCTCGTCAAGGAATGCCCCGGTCGTGATCCCAGGCCTGTCGTCGGCCTCGAGCTCGGCCGGCCATGACGCTCACTGGCAGACACAACCCCCCTTTCACTTTGCGTTCAACGTGCCGCAGGCCGAGATACCACCATGCTTCGACTGTGAGAGGATCGTGCCTGCGCTCGCTCTTGGTGCATCATGTGCACAGCCGTTCAGCTGAAGCAGTGCTGCTGGACAGACAATCGTCATTTCCCTCTTCACGAGAGTCGCATTCATCGTACCGCGGCCCGAGATACCACCGTGCTTCGACCGCAAGAGGAATATGCCTACGCTCACTCTTGGTCTCATGTCATGCCTATTGGTACTTGGATAATCAAGTGCTGCTACCCAGACAATCTTCATTTTTCGTACACAATCCCTCCTTCTTTTCACATGAGCCGCATTCAACGTACCGCAGCCCGAGATACCACCGTGCTTCGACCGCAAGATGAACGTGCTTGCGCTCACTCTTGGTGTCACATCATGTCCGTTGGTACTTGGCCAAACCATCTTCATTTTCGTATACAATGCCCCCTTCTTTTCGCATGAGCCGCATTCAACGTACCGCAGGCCGAGGTTTCATCACAGTCGGCACCTTGCTTCTGCCGCGAGACAATGGGATGCACCCGCTGTTGGTCCGTCGTGCCCCTGCCGTCATGCATCAAACTTCTGCTCGTCACCTCCGCGGCTGGTGCACAGCAACATGGCGCGGCGACCGGACGAGCGGCATCCGTCGACGACGCGGCGATTGTGCCCGCGCCATCGTCAGTCGCTCTCCGTCATGCGTCCCGACGACGCCGAAATCACGCACCCGAACCGACGCTTTCCTCCGCCGGTACCGTGTTGTGCGCCGCCGCCATTCGTCCCGACGGGCTCGGCCCTGCCGCGGGCGCGCTGCTTGCGCGGGCACGATGACCTCCCGGCGACGTGCTGAGTCGTTTCCTCGGCAGAAAGGAGGCAGCTTTGACCGCCGTGAACGGACGCTTCCCGATGCCACGACCCTCGTGGCCGGCGGATTCGGCCGTCGACGGCGTTGTCGCCGTCGTCGACGTCTCGCGCGACCGAGAGCTGGCCGTCTCGCCCGAAGCGTAAGCGTCGCCGCCGACACCCTCGATCCGGCTGACCCTCGCCTCTCCTTCCAGCTCGCCGCAACCGCCGAGGCTCACCACCCAGGCTTCCCGGATGGCGTTGCCGAGCGCGACCGCCACCTCCCTGGCGACGCTGTTCCCGACAATCTTCCACTGGGCCGCGGGCGTGCCTACAATGATGTCTTCGTCGCGGAGACCCTGGGCCCGACGCGCTTCCATCACCGTCAGCATCCGGTTCTCCCTCCAGTGCAGCCAGCGGCCGCATTTGCTGTCGCAGGGGTTCTGCGATGTGACAATCGTCTCCATCAGCCGGTGAGGATAATTTCGTCCGTACGCGCTCGAGTAGACGGCCGCCGCGCTTAGCTGGGAACTGCCGTGCGTTACGACTTTCTTGTCCGATGCATCGCCGCCCCTGAATAGGGCCCGCTCGGCCGCCGTGAGGATGCCCGCCCCGGCGACGCGCTCGGTGCCGTACCACGCTCGCGCGAAGCTCATCCCCCAAGGCTGCGTGGGGATTAGGGCCATGCGAACCCGCTGGGTGCGGGTGACGCCGAGGGCGACCCGGTGGTCCGGGAAGGGGACGCAGATGTCGACCTTGCCGTCGTGGATTGCCGGCAGGTCGGCCGTCGCCTCCGAGGAGCTGACGAACTTGAAGGGCGTTGCCGTCGGCATCTCGCGTTCCGCCATCGGCTCGCCCGTCGGCAGCAGCCCGATGCCGAGGAGGCTCGTCCGCGGCGGGTGCGAGTGCGTCGCGAGCGGACGAGCCGGCAGCCGATGACCCGGCGCCGCGAGCGCGAGGAAGATGCGCGACCGGCGCTGGCATGAGCCGCACGACGAGGCGTCGAGGAGGAAGAACCGGGCCTGGTATCCGAGGCCAACGAGGGCGCAGATGAGTTGGCTGAACACGTCCTGGTCCCGGTTCGCCCGCCCGTGCACGATGCCCGGCACGTTCTCCAGCAGCCCGTACCGAGGCCGGTAGAGGTCGATGAAGGAGGCGAAGGCGGCGACGAGCGACTGGTTCTTGCGCTGCTGGACCGTCGTCTTGTCGTTGGTGAGCCGCGAGAAGCCGGGGCACGGGCTCCCGGCGCTGACAAAGTCGACGTCGCCAATGGCTGGCACGCAGTCGCTGAAGCGGCCCTCGATGGCGCGCCGCTGCAGGTCGTCGATAGATCCGAGAAAGGGTGAGACCGGCTCGCTAACGTTGGCCATGTAGCTGTGCATCGCCTGCGAGTTGACGTCGTTGGCCCAGCGCATCGCGATGCCCCCGCCGTCCTCGAGCCCGCGTCCAAAGTTGCCCCCGCCGCAGAACAGGTCGAAGCCGCGGAGCTTCGGAACCTTTGCCGCCGGGTCCCAGCCCTGTCGCAGACCGGGAGGCGCCGCTTTGAGGGGGACGCACGCGTCGGTACCGTCGTCGTCGCGCCGTAGCTCGTGCGTCAGCGCGAAGAAGGCGCCGACACCATCTCTGTCGTAGGGCGTCGCCAAGGCATCGCCGGCCGAGAAGTGGCGGACGTCGCACCGACCGATGATGTGCCCCTCGTGCTTCTCGACGAGCGGCAAGCATGCGCTGTACACGAGCTCGTTCGGCCGCGCCAAGGAGTCGGGCTCAACCTGCTTGCGGCGGAGCAACCTGCGGAATCGATAGAGCACCCTGTCCGCTTCCGCATGCGAGGTTACCAGTTCGCACGGCTCGGCGACGTCGCTCGCCGGGTCCAAATGCACCAGCAGAGTGTCGCCGTCCCTGTACGGAGCCGGACGGGTGCCTTTCCTCCAGTGCTCGCACTTCATGTCGTCCGTTTTCAGCGTGATCCATTTGCGCTCGGCGTGGATGTACGTCTGTCTGCAGAACAGCTCGGCCTCCGTCGTCGACGTGCCGCCAAAGTCGACGTCGTGCACGCCCAAAACCTCGTCCTCGCCAATCTTGCACAGCTCCTCGCACGAGCAGTGGTCTGACAGGAAGAGTTCATTGTTCCAGGGGTACTTCATGATGCCGCACAGCGTATCGTGCGGCCTGTAGTACCATATGACGTCGAAGACGCGCTTTCCATCCTCGCGCGTGTGCACGGCCTGCACGAGGGCGAACCAGCGGTCGACATCTTCGAGCCCCTTGGACACCTCGCGCTTCCACTTGGAGCCCGAGTGTTCGTCGTCGCGCGGCGTCGAGATGGTGTCGCCGACTTGGATGTTCCTGATTCGGTCCTTGGCCGCCGTCGACACGCTCTTTGGTGCGTCGTGAAGGGTCGACGGCAGCTCGAGGTGTCGTTGTCGGATGAGCTCGTTGCGAAGCACCTCGGTCTTGGCGCTGACGGGAACGACGGTGAGCTGGTCACCAAAAGGCAGACCCTTGAACAGATCATACGTGTACTGCGTCACGACCGTCCTGGCATCTGCGCATCTGGGCTGCTCCTTGTAACGACTAAAGTCCCAGATCTCGGTCCAGATTGTGTGACAGTACGTGTCCCTCTCGCCAAGGACGCCGATGGCTTCCTTGTGCAGGAAGGCGATGTTGGCCACGACGGCAGTTCGAAAGTCTGGCCTTGGGTGCTGCCGCCGCCAGGCGACGAAGACAGGCGCGCCGCCGTGGGTGCCTTCAAGCCAAGCGGCAAAGGAGGAGCGAAAGCTTTGCAGAGTGACGAGTTCCTTGCCATCTCCCGTGGCCTTTAGGTAGTCGACAAAGTGCTTGGCCAAATCGGCCAACCACAGCATCGGCGAGAAGAAACGGCGATACTCAGACGTTGGCCTGCCGAGCTTGTAGAATATGCTCCGGCTGCGGTTGAGGCATGACTGCAGCCAGATGTGTCCTTGCACCGAGGGATGCTGGCTGCCGTAGTTTCCGACCGGCATGGCTGCAATCGGCACACGCTTGACAAAGATTCTACACTCGCCCCGGACGCTGAGGATGCCGTCGAAATAGAAGTGACGGGCGGTGACCTTGGTGTCTAGCTGATGCAGCGATCTCATCTCGCACGGGTAGGCATCCATGTCACAGTAGGCTGAGAAGCTGTCCAAGTTATACTCGATTTCACCGGCCGGCATACCAAGTCGTTTCCGGGTGGAAGCCAGCGCGGCGAGTGCTTGAGCCTCGGGCATGGCAGGTACGCCGGCATCGAAAGGTTCATAGCAGGACCGTGGGGTGAGAAGGTGATTCTCTGGAATGTTCACCTCGACGGAGTGCGTCTTGCTTGAGCGGAGCACCCCCGTAGCAGCCGTGCCGAAGTCTGGTGCGTCGGAGAGTGTCTCCCGGTCGCTTTGGATGAGTTGGGAAGGACAATCGGAGTCGACGTCTGGAGGATCTAGCACGCCTCGGGCGACGCATTCATCCTTGAACAGAACGAGCGGCCCAGGCACGGTCCCAGGCGACCTCGGAGTATTCTCAAGAGAAGGGACGACCACTGTCGGGGTCCATGGCTGCCGAGCGGGTTGACCTCGCGGATCGGCCGTTTCCCGCGTTCCGGCCCTATAATCTGGACGATATATCACGGGATCGTCGGGCCGAGGGTCTTTTCCAAAGCTCATGGCGCCGTCACCATCTTCTGCTTCGACTGGGCCGTCCTCTACATCGTCGAAGAGGAAGTCTGTGTCCAGCTCGCTGGGCCACGGAGGCATCTGACCGACGGTAAGCTTAGGCGTGAAGGCAGAAAGACGGACGGGACTCACAATGCTCCTCCCACTTGTTGGAAAGAATTTCCAGCTTTGGAACGGTTGGAACGGTCGTGAATAGTATGGGCGGGATCGGAGGGAGACATGGACGAACAAACAAACACACAGGAAACGACTGTATCCAAAACTATGCTCGCACCCAAACGTCGGAGCTCGACCGTACCATGGACACGCTTCGCTTTACCGGATAGGATCGAGCCAGATAACCAAGGCAAGGAGGAAACAGGCGAGGAGGGCTGGGTCAATATATCGATCATTTCGCCATCTCAAGAGAACCTGAACAGGTATGGCTGGCTGGTCGAGTTGGTGATGAAGAAAGGGGCGAGAAGAAGGGAGAATCCGGCTTATATCTCGCTCAATGGGAAAATTGATCGTGTTGGCCACCAAGCGAAGAAGTCGACGGGGCAAGAATGCAGCAAGGATAAGAGGGGGAGGAATTTTCGTTGTTGAGGATTGGGAACAATCATTTGTTTTGGGCCAATCGATTTAGGGACGGACGAGGCGACCGTTTAATCCCCCGCGTATTTTGCCTTGGCACGCACAGTACCAGCCCCATGGAACAGCTTTAAGTGTACTTGGTACAAGTAGGCGCAGACGTTGTGAACAAAGTACTGTTCATCATATTTGGAGTACATTGTACATCAAGATACCAGTGAATGTGTACTCCGTACGGAGTAAGTACTCCGTGCAGAGATCTGATAGCAAAACAGTACAGTAAGTACTTGCACTAAAATGCTGGCCAATTGGAGTTGATTTCTGCGTGCTTACGTAATTGTAGTTTACCACTCCGTACAACTACAGTAATAAGTGTTATTCCGTACCCCGTACCTGCATCTCTATTGACTGCGACTTGATACTCATTGATGCAGCAGGCGCATCATACCAAGGCACTGGTTTGCGCAGGCAGTGACGGCCACTCAGTTATCATGAACGATCCAATTTGCAGCAGCAATAAATCAGCTTGTCACCACAAAGAGGATGACCTTGCCGGCGCTACGTACGTGTACGTACCAGCATGTGCCGGTCCCGTCCCTGTGTACCTATCTATCTACCTGTCTGTCCACCTGCACCAGCCATGGCAACGGCACCTGTACCTGCACCTGTGCTTGTGCTTGTGCACATGATTTCGATGAAAAGCTTCGTAGCCTTGTGCGTAGAAGAGTCGTCGTTGCCATCGTACCGTAGTAGTATCTGGTTCGGTTCCCAGCAATCCAGCGAACTGGCTTGCCTTGCCGTAACAGGCTGCCCACAACTCCGTCAAAACAATTTCCTCTCAACGCCATGCCCGCCATGAATAAAAGCATGATTCGTCTTGCCAAGCCAAATAAGAATGTGCGAGAAGGGGGACGCCAGGTGGCTACCGCTTCCGCCGGAAGCGACTGTTGTAGCCCGGTCCCCCCTTGAGTCCGCTGTTGCGCAGCTTGAGCTTCTGGAAGTTGGCATGCGCCAGCTCGTTGACTTTCCGCACCGTTTTCCGAACGGCCCCCTCCTTCTTCAGGTCTGCCTTTGCCATGGCCGCCGCCACGGCCTTTGACATGTCCCGCTGGTAGCCGTCAAGCTCCGAGTCGAAATGGGCTGCGTCCTCGACGGCGGCGGCCGCTTGTGTTTCGGGCACGACATGCTCGTCCTCCTTCTCCTCGTCCTCCGCCTGATCCATGGCCGCGGGTCGCGATACCTTGACGGGCTTCATGTTGGAGCGCCTCGTTGTCCGCTTTTGCCCCTTCTTCTTGTATGCGACCATCGGGTTTCCGTGCCGGTCTGTCGAGTCCTCCACGGGGCTGTCGTACATGCCCTCGTCGTCGAAGCCGCCGAGGGGGAGCATCCGCTGGCTATCCTCGACGATGACGTCCACCGGGGGCTTCGGCGCCTTCCGCACGGCCCCTGGCCTGTCCATGCCGAGATCGGCTTCCTCGGCCTCGCGCAGGGCCTCCATGTCTGCGTCGTTGTCGAGCGTCTCCTCGCACGTCTCCTCTTCCACTCTCCTCAAGCTCGCGACGATTTCGCTTAGACCACGGACCATGGGCTTCCGCGGCAGGCGTAACCGGGCCGGCTCGCCAAAGGATCCAGCCTCCTCCAAGGTGGGAAGCGAATGTCTCTTGAGAAAGGCGGGCGTGTCGAATTGAAGCTTCGACACCGACGTCGGCGTCTTTCCCTCGCCGTCGCCTTTTCGCTTCCTCAGCGGCGTCATGAATATGTCCAAAAGCTGTCGCTTGCTCGCCGACATGGGCGTGCGGCCCAACCTTGATTCGCCGTCGAGATGCGGGTCGCTCACTCGCTTGCTCGGCGTGGCTTGAACGTTGAGCCGGTTCGCGGTCCGCTTGACGGGACTTGCATTCTTCCTCGACGGAGTGCCGAGTTCTCGTTCCACCAGCAGATCGAAGAGGCCGAGGACTCGGCCATCCTTTTGCGGCGTCGGACCCAGCGACGTGATCGGTGCGGGGCTGAAGAGTATTCGCGAGACGGCTGGCGAGTTCATGAGACCATCATGTCGGACGGGGTCCTTGGAGGGAGTCTCGGTGCATTTCGTTCGCTTGATGGATCCTTCGGACGGTCTGGGGGCCGACTTGCGCTTTTTGACTCTCGAGTCTTCCGTCGGTAACGGTGGAGCCGCCTTGCCAGCGAGTATGTCGCGTGCCTTGTTGTACTCTTTGTATTTTCGGGCTGCCTTCTGTCAGAGACGAGAATTGCGTCGGTGAGGGGTCCGACAAACCAATGTCGCCGTTGTTCTTGATATCCTGGCGCCCCGGCTTGCTGCCGCCGTGCGTGCTGGCCCAGTCGTTTTCCCATGTCTTGAGGTCCGCGCGGAGTCTTTTGGCGACGTCTTCGTAGTGCAACCTCGTACCGGTGTCCATGATGTTGGCCGCGACAGCTGAAGGAGAGTAGAACGCTTCTCCCTCATCGACGGTACACCGACATCAGGTCGACCTCGATTCGTTGGCCGTGGCGGGGACGAAGCGTGGGATAGACAGGCGCGTGATGGAAGACGCG
Organism: Drechmeria coniospora; assembly: GCF_001625195.1. NCBI lineage: Eukaryota > Fungi > Ascomycota > Sordariomycetes > Hypocreales > Ophiocordycipitaceae > Drechmeria > Drechmeria coniospora. The sequence continues at coordinate 7,403,837 of NC_054389.1, read as the reverse complement.
ACGCAATTTAGCCCGTCGTCCTTGCTGGGACACGATCCAAGTCAGATGTACTCTGTCATTTCATTCACACTCCATGCCACGGGTTCAAGTACACTGTACTTGCCACTACCTGCGCTCCCCGCCTAATGGACAGGTTACTAGTACAAGTGCAGTACAGTAATCCTGCATCTTAGCACGTACTTACTTACTAGGTACATGTACAGTGCTTACAGTACAGTACTTACAGTACTGCAGCTCACTGTACTGTAGGTGCTAAAGTCAGTTGATGCACAGTACAACAGAGTATGGAGGAGTACTTCGTATTACATGTATTGGTACTGTACTTATGGGTAGTGTCTAGCACAGTGCATGTATTATGCTGTATACCTACTCCGTACAGTACATATTATTACTAATTACCTAGAAATCACAGTGTAGCTACTCCGTAGGTGCAAGTAATAATAGTTAATACCTGAAATTGAGCACCCACTGACTCATCAACTCAGCCGATGTGGAGGGGCAAGCATTGTTCGCCTGCGACGGCAACATGCCTACATCACGACATCGACTAGGATGAGGACCTGACGCGATGCCAACGCCCCGGCGTGCCCGATGGAAGCTCCAGGAAAATACCAGTCCACAGCGCAACCGAGGTGACTCCTCCCTCCACAATCAACCGTCGCACGCGCCAGACGATGGCGTGTATCCAGAGCCTGTCCCGATCGGTTCGAACCCGATAGCATCGTCCTCGCCGTGGGCGAAATCAAGCGTAGGCACATCCGACGAATCTGCCACCTCGATGTCGTCCGTCGGCGATGCGCAAGGGACATCCCATGAGCGAGGAGATGACATCTGCGTTGTATGCCTCGATCCCATCACCGAATTTTGCCAACTACACCCGTGTCGCCACCACAACTATCATTTCGGTTGCATCGACGAGTGGCTGAGCATCGGCCCGGGCTGTCCGATCTGCACGTCGAGAGTTTCGAGAATCGTACACGGGCCCATCGGCCAGCAACGCACCACAGAGTATCGATCAAGCCCGACGTCGACGGTCGTCCCTCGAGCTGCGGCAGCGTTTCGCGGCAGGGCCCCTCAACCGCAGACGGTTCTTTCCTGGAGTTTGGAACCGGAGGGACTGCCATTTCGGCGCCATGTCTATCGTCACCTGCGATACTCGAAACACGTTGGCGCGAACCGCACATCTGGGTATCGGGAGGTCACGCGAGACATGTTCTGCGACCTGCGCCTTGGCCGCCCCCTGCTGGACCGTGCTCGCATCTTTCTGCGGAGAGAGCTGAGGGTTTTTGCATGGTTGACGACGCCGGAGACGGACAGTCTCGTGCCGTTTGCGGGAGAAGACGGCGGATTTTTTCGGCGGAGAAGGATGCGCATAACCGTCGAGCGCATGCTCGGCCACATTGTCGTTCTCCTTCAGCGACTCGAGATTCGAGGAAGCGACGGAAGTCTCGAGGACGACCTGACCAGCCACCTCGGGCGCGAGAACGCAAGGCTCTTGCTGCACGAGCTCCTCTCGTTCCTGCGCAGCCCCTACGTCACCCTGGCCGAGTGGGACCGCAACGTCCAGTACGGAGACGCGCGCGAGCCTGAAGCTGGCGTGCCGGAGATGATGCGGCAGGAGTGCCAGCCAACCCAACAAGCTGCGGGTGATGAAAACGATGACGGAACGAGTCGTGCCGGTTCAAGAGGAGAACGGAGCCGAAAGAGAGCAAACGTATGGCGGCATGTACCGCACGGAAGCTGGGCTCGTGCTCCGGCCGACTGCGGGGAACGTCCCAAGAAGCAGGCGGCGACGGGTCACGTTCGCTGTGGTAAGAGAAGCAAGCCTGACGGTGGCCTGCTCGAAGGTTGGCCGAAATAGCATCCTCGTGCGTGTGACGAGAGATGCCGACGGAGACGGCGTGTTTACGGCATCTGCCAATCAAGACGAATTTAGACGTCTGCACCTCGTTCGCATCACGGTGATTGTGGTGCGTACGACTTGCCGAAGCAGTCGACCGCCGCCACGCCACAGTATGTGCCAGAATGGATAGGAAAAACCACGAAAGAAGCTCAAATGTAGCAGCCGAGGTTCTGCATCTCTGCATGCCTGTCATGGCCTTGATGGGGTATCGTAGGTGGTGTAGTCGCTTCGTCACATATGCATCAACCCTCCAAGATGCTTCTTCATGGTCCGCAGGTTCTTCATCTCTGCATGCCTGTCGTGGCCTTGATGGGGTATCGTAGGTGGTGTGGTCGCTTCGTCACATATGCATCAACCCTCCAAGATGCTTCTTCATGGTCCGCAGCCGAGGTTCTTCATCTCAGCATGCCTGTCATGGCCTTGATGGGGTATCGTAGGTGGTGTGGTCGCTTCGTCACATCTGCATCAACCCTCCAAGATCCTTCTCCATGGTCCGCAGCCTCGACTGCAGCTCCCTTTTCTTCACTTCCATCTGCCGGGCTTCGTCCTCTTCCCTCCGTAGGTCGTCCTCGGTCCACAATTCGCTCTCGTCCTGGGCCCCGCCTTTGTCGGCACCATTGTTGTCGTCGTCGTCACCCATCCAGTCCTTGTTCAGGCTGGCCAGCTGCTCGGCCTGCTCGTTGACTTTGGCCTCGTAATAGGCCATTGTGTTCCCGAGGGTGCGGTGTTTGCTTCGCAAGGCGGCGATGCGCTCCCTTGCGCCGGGAACCTCGTAGACGCCGCATAGCTTCTCGGCGCCGCGAAGCAGCGTTTCGACGTCCAGGTCACCTTTCCGGTTTGCCTCGCCCCGACGCAGCCGCTCGTGCATCTCGCCGCCGAGGACGGCGGCAACGGCAGTGTGACGCCGTGGCTGGGAAGACCCTCGGGTGGGGGGGCCTGCCGTGACCTCGCCCGAGGTGACGTTGAAGACGGTCCGCCGACGCTCGGAGGCCTCGGATCCCGCCTCGGGCGCAACGGTACGAAGGGAGGCCGAGGATGACGGGGGTGCCGGCACAGAGAAGAGGGCACGTTCGTGGGGTTCCGTGTCGCGGATGAGCGTCGTGATGTCGTGGGATGACAGGAGGGCGTTGGTGAAGATTCTGGGTCGAGGAAAGCTGCGCCGCCGTCAGTTGAGCACGGTGATGCCGGCCGACGACACCATGGTGCACGGGACATACGGGAGAGCGTCAATGCCCTGGCAAGAGTACGAAATCTGGTCCAGGTGGGCGGAGAGGAGGGACATGACGAAGGCGGCGGGGTGGAGGGGCGGCGGAAATGGGCTGGTGCTGACGGATTATCCTACTCGAAAGAGTCATCGGCTACGCGAGCGGCCAGAGTGAGAGGAGGGGGCGTTGGCTGGTTGGCAGCGAACGGTATGTGAATGTGCGATGGCCGTGTGCAGCGTCAGCGTTGGTGGATGGGCGACAACGAGTAAACAGACGCGAGAGCGACACGGTGCAGGCAAGCAAAGGTGAGCACGGAGTAGTGCACTGTACAGTACGGAGTACGGAGCATTGATAATACGACGAACGCATCACCAGGAAATACACGTGCTTACGTACCGTTGGGTGACAAAATAGTCGATTTCGATTGTAGCAGTAGCGCTACCAAAGATGAGTCGTACCTTTTTGTCTAAGGCCTGCAGGTGCACATGTAAGTTCTTACAGTACATGTACATTAAGTACTCCGTACTTCGTATTACTACTAAGGTATTGTACTAACACCTAGTAACTTGTGGCACCCACTTGATACCTAGTAGCGGTACAGAGTGGGATGAAGTGCTGTAATTTCGGAGTAATATTACTGTATCGAGAAGTAGTTACGGTATGGAGTACTCCGTACATGTCATCCCATAGTGGTTGGTGGTGCTACAGTATTACAGAGCACCCACCCCGTCGTTGCTGACATCTGTCACTGTTGTGGAGTCTCGTATCCTATAAATTAGGGTTGCTCATCCACGCTGCTACCCAGGCAGCAAGGATCCGAGTCTTGCATGTGAAAATGTCCTGCTCGTTCCAACATCAATAGTTGTACTTTTACTCTCGTGAGTGAGTGCTTACTTGCATTCGTGCTTAAGTTTACATGGCCATGGGCCACTCACGTACTCCCTCGTCGACACCTTGTTGTTGTGCAGCTGCGCACGTGAACCTAAACACCTTGCGGTACAAAGCAAAGCAGGAGATTTGTGTGCTGTACGGAGCACATGGAAATGGAAACACGTCCGAGTTTGGGCACCAGAGTATACAGTGTAAGTACACCTAGGTAGCTAGTAGGATTGCGTCGCATCCAAGCACGGAGTAGTATTCCATTCGAAGCAAGGCACGTTTGTTGTCGACATGTTTGTAAGATTGAGGAAGCAACGGAGACCCAACACGAGAGCAGGTACTCGGTAGCAGGTGCATTCTTGAACTGCAGCGGCTCTCCATCAACAAAGTGCTTTCCAGTCGGTACTGTATCTGGTATTGCAGAGTAATTTACATGAAATACCCAACTCTTGCTCTTCCCAGCATGTAAAAGCGCATGTGCAATCTGTAGTACCTACACCAAGGCGGGCGGGCGCAGTACTGAATGAGAGGAAGTACGAGAACGTGTGCAGGCGAACGAGCAGTGTTATAGCCAGCACCGACCTCTACCAGGTACTGTAGGTACTAGTAGCTAGAACTGTAAGTACTAGGTTAATGGTCTGCAGCGCGTAAGCAAGGTAGCCTACATTAGTAGGTATCCAGTACCAAGATAATACCTTGGTAGCAAGCACGGTAATTACCACTAAAGTAGGAGTACTCCGTAGCGGGCATGCATTTCCCCTCCCCCAGGTGGACCTCGATCGACTACGGCACCGTGCCCACGCACAGCTACAAGCACGTGTGTTGGTATGAATCCTCCGGCGTCTTGCACGATTTCTAGTTGCCGCGTCTCCTTGAAGAGTTTTCTGCGATCAGCACTCCGTACAAGTAATACAGTAGATGGTGGTAGGCCACTACAAGCCGGTAGTGCCTGCACTGTACAAGTACTCGTCGGCGTAATCAAGTAGGACCCAGCTGATCTCCGAGTAATTACTATACAGCACAGGCACTTGCTCTGCTTTGCTGCACTGAATATAATTACTCATGCAAGCATGTAGGTGTGCCGGCACGTGACTATTACTTGCGCTGCTGCTCATGGGCCCTTACTCCGTAGGTACCAAGTACAAGTACTGTAATATACACTGTACTGTAGTTACTGCAGTATCAAGTGCCAATCTAGTTGTACCTAAAAGCACATATACACGTAGGGCCGTTCGCGCACCTACCGTACGTACATGTACCGTGCATGATACAACGAGTACGCCGTATTCCGAGTACGAGACTCCATACTGTCATGAGAGTGACTCTGTGTGTCTGGAGATGACAGGAAGGATGGAGTCCTTGGCTGGTGGATATATCGAGCTATGCGGAGTAGTGAGATCTACTAGTACCTATACAGTAAGCACTAGTACTCATGCGGACAAGTCCCCAGGTAACCCGTACCTGATGACAGATTCATACTCGTCCTGTACTATAAGTCAGGTCAGTGCAAGCACATACATGTAAGTTCAACTAATACTCCGGAGGCGTACTCCATACACCTACTTAGTACTCTGAACTCCGTACTCCATACTCTGTCCATCCCCACTCGTATTGCACATGACGTACTCTCCTGTCCGTAACTGTACACCCAAGGGGACGGAGCCGGAGTACGGAGTACAAGCGCACGAGTTCTCTGCATTTCTTACAGAGTACTACTGTGCTTACCGAGTACTTTCGGACGAGTGTTCACTTGCAGTAGTTGTACATCCACTGTTGGTCAGTACAAGCACAGTACGGAGTACCTGGTACGTATTGGTACTTACAAGTGCTGTAGGTTGGGTTGGTCGAGCGGCACCTACCACTCGCCACTGGAGCCAAACCTGAACAGCTGGGCATCTACAAGTAGCTGCAAGTATCCTGCAAGTCGGGAGTACATGCACTTGCACCTACTTGCACACCTACTTGTACGGTGGGGGCTGCGAGGCCGTTCTGCATACCTAGTACCTGGTACGGGCAAGGTACGTGAACCTGTACGTATTGGACTCCCGTGTCTTGAAATCCCCTGCAGGACAGCTTTCCCCTGACGGCGCGATTTCCCTTTTGGATCTGCTTCGTGTCTCCCTTCCCTTCCCTCCTTGTTTCCTTCCACCTCGCCCATCGTCACCCTCTCACCCTCCTCACCCGTCTCCAACCTCCCATCTCCCGTCACCCCTCCGTCCCGATCGCGAGTGACAGCGAGTGCTGGCGACGACGGCCCGGCAAGCATCGGCACCCCGACACGCTCGTTTCGAACATCGACCCTGGTGACGAACATGCGTTGATGCCGGAGCATGCATCTAGGCCTGACCCTGAGAACACCACGTTGCTTCCCGTTCGCCCGTCTTCGCTCCTCTGCTCAGCCTCCTCCTCGCGTCCTTCCAGAAGCTCGGCTTGAGCGCTCCTACGCTTTCGTTCCTCACGGCGCCTCGTTGCTTCGGCCAACAGCATCCAGCTAGCAGCTGCCTCGCAATCCATATTCTGCCTCACCGTGCACCTGACGACCCTCCCGTCCCTGCCCTGACCGTTGACGGTCACCTTCTTAGCCGTCGGGACTTTGACCCTCCTCGCGTCACGACCGCGACGCCGTCCCAGCGACAAGGCCATCCTCGCTCCCATCTCCCTCACCCGACGGCAGCAAGACGAGGAAACATGGGCAAAATACTGACGCCCCGTCCCTTCCCTCGGCGGTCGTTCGGCCTCTTTCGCTACGCCCTCTTCGTCGCTCTCATGATCCTCATGCTTTACACCCTCAAGCAAAGCCGGAGCTCACTCCCAGTATACCCCGACACGGACCGGAACCGCCTGGCCGTCGCCGATCCTCCGCCACAACCTGGCACGCAAACGGCCGTCACCAAGCCCGACGAACCCGCGACGCCGCCCGACGCCGTGCAGGACGCCAAGCCCGTCGATGTCCCGCCGCCGCAGCGAGAGGCGGAGCAAAGGCAATGGCGCGGCCGCATTGACAAGACAAAGCTCTCGAACAAGGCCCCCCCCCATGCCATCGACAAGTTAATATACGATGCCCAGCACCACTTCGCCGGACTCCTCTCCAAGAGGTCCAAGACGGTCTCGCAAGCGGCCCAGGCTTATCGCAAGCAGCGCAACCGACACCCGCCCCCAGGCTTCGACAAGTGGTTCGAGTTTGCCCAGTCGCAGGGGGCCGTCATCGTCGAGGACTTTTTCGATCAAATCTACCATGACCTGGAGCCCTTCTGGGGCCTCGACCCCGCCCTCATGCGTCGGGAGGCTAGTCAATCCGACATGACCATCAACATTCGCAACGGCACCGCCTCGACAGGCTCCGATTGGTTCTGGACCAAGATTTGGCACAACATGATCAAGGAGATCGAGTCCCATCTCCCGGACATGGACGTCGCCATCAACCCCATGGACGAGCCGAGACTGGTCGTTCCGTGGGAGGATGTGGACGGCTACATGGCCAAGGCTGCCCTGTCGAAGAGGCTTCCCAAGCCCAACACGGTCGTGTCCGAGTTCGAGAATCTCCCGGAGCCCAAAACCGGCCATCTCGCCGGCGACGTTTCGGACAAGGCGTGGGAAGATACAAGTATGCCGCGGCACCCAACCCGGCGAGTTGGCAGCAGCTAACCGTCCATCAGAACCGTACTGGCACCTCGTCCGTCGTGGCTGTGCCCCCAGCAGCCTCGCCCGAACGACGCCTGAGCAGGATTCGTTCGTCGACCCTCCCGAGATCAGCACCAAGCACGCCGAAGCCCACATGTACAAGGGATACGTCTCCAACTACACCCTCTCCAACGATTTGTGCCACCAGCCCGACCTGCAGGGCCTCGAGGGCATCCTCATCGAACCGCTCTCCGTCTCGACGACCAAGGTCATGTTCCCCATGTTTGGTGGCTCCAAGCTGATGGTGAACAACGAAATCCTCCTGCCTCCGGCCATGTACTGGAACGAGGAGGAACGCTTCACCGGCGGCGACGATCACGGCGTGTCCTGGGGCGAGAAGCAGGACGTGGCCATCTGGCGCGGCGTCGCCACCGGCGGGAAGAACCGCGAGAGCAACTGGCGCGGCTTTCAACGCCACCGCTTCATCTCCATGGCCAACGGCACCAAGGTCGCCCAGGTCGAGTCGGGTGAGGCGCGGCCCGAGAACTTTGTGCTGCCCGACCCCCAGTACAATGTCCGGCCGCAAAGCGAGCAGCGCCTGGGCAAATGGATCGACGAGTGGTCGGATATGGCCTTCATCGACCTGAGCTGCGAAACACCGCAGGACGGAAAGTGTAACTACACCGATTTCTATTTCCAGATCGTTCCGGGCCTCAAGATGGCCGAGCAGTTCAGCTCCAAGTTCCTGCCGGACATTGACGGCAACTCCTTCTCGGGCCGCTACCTTGGCTTCCTGCGATCCACCTCGCTGCCCATCAAGGCAACCATCTGGCGCGAGTGGCACGACAGCCGCCTCGTCCCCTGGAAGCACTTCGTCCCCATGGACAACCGCTACTCCGACTTCTACGGCATCATGGAGTACTTTCTGGGCTACCAGGGAACAGGAAGCCACGACGCCGCGGCCGAGAAGATCGCAACCGAGGGCAAGGAGTGGGCCGAGCAGGTGCTGCGCAAGGAGGACATGCTCATCTACGTCATGCGCCTGCTGCTCGAGTACGCACGCGTCCTCGACCCACGGCGAGAAACGATGGGCTGGGTCGGTGACGTGATCAAGGACCCGTTGCTGGAGAAGACCTGGTTGAGCTGGTGGTGGTTCCGGGGCAACTAGCGAAATCACGGCGACCCGAGGTTGCTACCCCCGTGTATTTGATGGGGTCTGGCATCGATCATGTGTTTGGATACGGCCTGGCGGCGGCGTTTGGTGTCATGTCTTTTTCTCGGAACCTTAGCCCCCCCCCCCCCTGGTACGACTTTGAAGTACACTTTTCTACCTGGGTAGGTATTGTAACCCCCTCCGGGATGTTTCCCTTGTTTGTCAAATAATACACATCCTCCACCGTGTAAGAGGAGGATAGAGAGGAGAGGGTTGAAAGGAACGAAAGGGAAGGAAACAAAGTGCGAAAGGAATCGACTACCTAGAGCGATGCAGGGAGTGGCAGGTATGGCAGGTATATTAGTACAACGAACAGCGAAGTGATGCTCAGCTGACTGGCAAACATCTCACCGGCTCACAGTTTGCTTTGTTGTCGTCTGTAGTCTAGACCTGCCCAGCTGCTATCAACTTGATTCTGCTATGTTACATTGTGAGATGATCCTGGACCGTGCTCGTCTCGTTGCATCGCCGGTTCCTCGGGCTCTGCTTCATGGAAAGAAGCCAGCTTCCTTCCGGCCATCCTTTCCAGCTCCTCGGCAAGAAGTATCTTGATCGCCGGGCTGACGTACTCTTCTCGAGACAAATCGGGCTTTCCCAGCTCAGCCCGGTGCAGGCATTCGACGTAGCCGAGTTGGCAACGACTCATTTCGCTGCGCCTGCGAAGGGTGCGGACCAAGATTTTGATGGACGGGGTGTCGATGAAGCGAGCGCACAGGCCCTCCATTGGGATGCTGTTCAAGTCTGTGTTGAGCTGGACGGACAGCCAGCTGTGACCGGGCTCATCTTTGCCGTGGCGGCCAATGGTGACGCCGAAGGACTGCGGTGTCGAGTATATCGCAAGCCGGTCTGCGACGATGCTTTCGTCAGCGTGCACTGGACCTTTCACGAGGCAGTCCGGCGCGGGGGCGGCATAGAGTAGGTCAAGTCAGGGGCGAGGAATTGGGCGTACCCATGCCCGTCCCGTTGGCCGTACGGACGATGCCGGGTTTGAGATACTTGGTAAAGCGCTCAACATGCTGCGCCTTCAGCAGCAACGTCATCATTTCCAGCATGCTCCCCTTCGTTCTCCTCTCGTCCGAAGGGTCAAAGACGCCCTCGACGGTGACCGTCATGTTGCGCCACTCGGGCGAGTCGCCGGGGCCTCCCAGGTGCAGCATGGCTGGCACCTTGTAGCCGGGCACCCAGCAGGCACTCTCGGACCGCCAGCAGGCTTCGCGAACGATGCGCGGTGCGAATTCCCACGGCCGCTCGTTGAGGGGCCACGGGTGCGCGTGGTCGGACAGGAGGGCTTGGGCACAGAATTTGTGGCAGGTCCTCTTGAACAACTTGTCACTCCTGTATCTGTGGAGCATGTTGCCGGCGACAGGGGCCGCGAGCAGGGCGAGGAGCAAGGAGAGCATCGTGTCGCCAGGATCGCGTATGGTCGAGCTTGTCGTCTTCACGGTAACTGTGGCAATGGTGGAGACGGTGTTGCGGGCTTGCTTTGACCGAAGCTGTATTATTTTTATAGTATCAATCCTGTCAGAAACAGAGTTCGTCGTGTTCGAGGTGCCCGTCATCAACAGCGCATCTTGGTCCGGTCCAAGGTTCAGCTTCGTTTAATCGCGCCCAAGGAGGCATGGGAGCGAGAAGTATGCGAACGGCCCGTCCAGGCGACTTATGTTTTGTTTGAGTTTGGCAAGAAAAACATGCAGCCGGGTTTGCAGGTGGTTGGACGTGCGGGCGACGAGCGTGCAGCAACACGCTCGTACGCGTATGTGCACGGAGGAATAACAACCGACACCTGCTCACCTGTTGCTCGTGCACACGTACAAGTACTCGCAGGTAGAGTTATACTCTAGGCGATTAGAGTTTGGCAGAGTTTCAAAACGCCAATCCTCCTGCGCTAGACTTGACGTCGTCGTCGTCCGCGTCCGCGTCCACATCCTCGACCAGCCGGCCCAGCATCTGGCTGTAGGTTGGGCGGAAAGGCCAGTCCATCCAGGCCTGCATAATCTCGGCCCACTGTGCCTCGTTCAAGGAGCGGGCGGTGAGGGCGCCGTGACCTGTCATGGGCGTGCCGCCGCGTCCATGGTCACGCACACTGGGGCAATTTTCGACGAGGTCGCCGAAGCCGGCCCAGAGGCCTTCCATGGCTCTGCGGACGGGAAGCAGGGTGTTGTGGAACCAATAGCGCAGCATGACCTCGGACATGTCTCCGGAGCGGGTGCTGGACGGACCATGCTGGCGGAAGAGGGCGTGCATGGCCTTGGGCTGGATGTCCAGCAGGGCCGTCGGCGCGTTGGGGAAGAACTCGTCGGCTCGGATCGAGAGCGGCTCGTACGCGCGCCGGTCCCACAGGAGGGCGGGGGGGTCCTGGCGGAAGAGGTGATAGCCGTCCCGGATGGTGTTGAACTCGTTGCGTGCATTCTTTTTGAGATTATCGATCCGATCGTTCCAAGCCGCGTCGGCGGTCGCAAAGTCCGATGTGGACGAGCCACGGTTCATACCAGATGTCGATATCGCCTCGTGCTCCTGAAGGAGGCCGAGGTACGTCAGACCGTCCTCCCTGTCGTACTTCTCTCGCTGTCGCAGTGCTTTGAGTCGGCTCGGGGCCGAGGCGGACTTTGCTCTGCCGAGCGCCTGTTCGAGGTCCTCCAGCTCCTGCTTGAAGGGTCGCGACAAGGTCGGCGGATGAAGGCCGGCGAGCTTCTTGCCCATCAGGGACGGTTCTGCCGCCGCGTTCGTGTATGCCAACGTCTCGCGACCGTTGGGCATCGTCAATCCTCGGGCGGCCATGCGCTCGAGCGTGTTGTAGGCCGACTCCTTGTTGATCCACTCGTCGCGCAGCGCGTAGCGATCCTCGACCTCGGCATCGAGCCCGGCGACCTCGTGTATCCAGTCGCACGACAGCTCGGCCTCGAAGGCGCTGCGCCTGCGACGGTTGATGGAACGAGGCAGCAGCCTGCGCTTGTCCTCGTCGTTGACCCAGACAAGCATGCGGACCAGACCATAGCGCTGGAAGAGTGACGAGGTCCGGATGCTCGACATGAGCTGGTACATGACCATGGTGCTGATGCTATCGAACCCGTTGTAGGCCTTTTTGGGGAACGTCGAGAGGTTTGCCGTGACGAGAAGAGTGTCGTTGCGGTTGTGGCTGTCCTTGTGCATCTCCTCCTGCCCGGAGAGCTGGGTACGAATCATCTCCAGCAGGTCCTTCCAGATGATGCCGGACTTGGCTATCAGATGAACCTTGTCGTTCTTGGCGAGGAGGTCGGTCAAGAAGGGGCGGTAGAGGTCGGCATCGAGGTCCATCATGACATGCCGGCGCGGTTCGAGGAAGTCGTGCAACTTTCGGCTCCAGACACCAGCTCCGGGGTTCAAGTCGACGAGATCACATCCGCGGTGCCGTTCGAGCGATGTCCCAATGTACTTGATGATATCGTCTGCTCGCTCGCCCGTCAGCATCTCTCCAGCAGAACCGTTCCGCAAAGGCCGTCGGACCAAAGACGTACCGCAAAGGGGCTCGCTCACGATGTTGACCCTGCGTGGCTCGACAACCCGCAGGGCGTCGGCCTTTTGGCGTCCCCTACGCCGTCTCCATACACCAGTCTCGTCCAGCTGCCGTGCAACATCGCTCGCCACCGCCAGCATCGACGGCGTCGTCAACTTTTTTGCCGACGCCAATGCCCTCCTCCCGCCGACCTGCAGACCAGCCGGGGGTCGGCCGACCAGCCTCGTGAAGGTTCGCGGTGCATCTCGCAGCAGAGAATCCAACATGGAGTTGACTGTGATGATTATGGGGAGAGCGGAAGGCCGTCTTTTACATGCCTCTTCGAGTCAGGCTGGAATGTAGTCACATCGTTCGAATTCTCCCATCTTGAAAGATGGGAGTTTGGATAGTCGTGCCCGAGCACAATTTTTGGTGGGAAACCACAGATAGGGTACATCCACATGTACACCTTGGAGTGCCCGAGATGTAAGGCGTCAATGGAACTATCACGACGACTAAAAAAAAATATACAGTACTCCGTACAGCTAATACTCTTGTCTACTCCTCCGGCCATGTCGCATTTGAATCATCTATAAAAACAAAAAGTAGGATGATAGCAAAGAGTCAATCCTTGAGCGGAGCCAAGGGTCAAGTGAAGACATGCCTGTCGCTCGCTGGTGGGCAGTTGCTCGTTTCAGCGTGCCATCCAAAGGTGCATATTCGAAGTGTCAGGCAGACAAATGGAATATGTCGAATCGGCGTTGCAGCGTTGTGTCAATGCCAAAATCGAGCGGCATAAACCGTGAGGCTGAGCGTCGGGCGCGCACATCCCTTGCTTCGCTCTCCGTAGGCAAGAACGCAATTCACATTTACAAGGCTACTGGCCGCGACACGCATCAATCGTGCTTGGCAGCTGCCCTCGCCACATGGCCCAGAAAACTCCCCAAGACGCCGTTCTCCCCATCATTCGAGGCAAATGCACTGCTGCGTCAAGCGCCTTCGCTGCCAAACTCGTTCGTCCAATCGATCTGCTTCTCGATGTCGTCTTTCGACACCGTCGGATGCGAGTCATCCAGCGCGAGCTCGAAATCTTTCAGCATCACGTCCGGAGCAAGCAGCTCGTCCGAGTTGACATCGTCGTATGTCATTTCCATCCTGTCGGCATCGCCCGGCGAGCAAGGGGTCAACATTCGCTTCCCGTCTTTCATGACCTGACTGGCGGGTTAGCACCTCACGGCGTCCCTGGCCAGACCCGAGAGCGTTTCGACAGGGGACGTACCGGCTTGAAGTGCGTGGCTTGCAGGATCTTCCGCACCGGCCGCATCAGTGCCTGCTGCACGACGTTCGTGATGTCGCTTCCGGAGAAGCCATCGGACTTGGCGGCCAAGACGTTGTAGTCGCTCGATTGCAGGGCCGTGTCGGTGTCGCCGATGGCGAGCTTGAACATCCTCGCCCGGCCGTTGATGTCGGGCAATCCGATGTGGACGCGCCGTTGGAAGCGTCGGCGGATGGCGGCGTCGAGCTGCCACGGAATGTTGGTTGCGCCGAGCACGAGTATCCCCTTGCTGTCGTTGCCGACGCCGTCCATCTGAACGAGAATCTCCGTCTTGATGCGGCGTGAGGCCTCGGACTCGCCTTCGCCGCGGGGGCCGCAGAGCGCATCGATTTCGTCAATGAATATCACCGAAGGCTTGTTCTCCCGCGCCATGGAGAAGAGCAGCTTGACGAGGCTAGTGGACGAGGTGGTCAGCATCATTCCTTTCGGTTCCCCTCGTCATCCCCCCCCCCCCTCCACCACCCACGGCGAGTCGTACCGTTCACTTTCACCCATCCACTTGCTCACGAGGTCTGAACTGCTGATGCTGAAAAATGTGCTGTTCGCTTCCGTCGCGACGGCCTTGGCGAGGTAACTCTTACCCGTGCCAGGCGGTCCGTAGAGCAATATGCCCTTCCATGCTTGTCGTTTCCCCTGGAACAGGCTAGGGAACTTGATGGGTAGCACGACGGCCTCCTTCAACGTGTCCTTGGCACCTTCCAGACCGGCAATGTCCTCCCACCGCACGTTGGGCCTCTCTTGCAGAATGGCACCCTCGAGCGCGTTTCGTAGCTTCTTGCTGTCGTCGTCGTCGGCCGAGCCCTTGGCCTTGCCTCCGCTCGACCCATTGACGCCCATGAGAGACTTGCCGCCGTTGGCGTTGCTTTCGTTTTCCGACTGCAGGAATTGCTTGAGCTTCTCGGCACGGTCGAGGTAGGTCGCCATCTTCTCCTGCATCGTGGCCTTGAGCGCCTTGTTCTTTTCCCACTTCAGCGCCTTGACCCAGAGCTCCATCGACGACATGTAGAGGTCGAACGCTTGCTGGTACTCCTTGTTGTGATCCGCCGCGATGGCCTTCTGGACCTCGGCGATGGCCCGGTCTCGGAAGTTGGTCGACATGGCGAATGGTCGGGTCAGAGGGAGCGCTCAAGGGTCACTGACGATCGACAAGCTCGGGTGCCGTCTCGAGCTCGAGCGGCCGCTTGGTTCGCGCGAGAAGCTCGAGGCGCCAACGGACTAGTCTCGCTCCCTTTCGGTGGGACGAAGTTCGACGTTGGAGCGCAGCGTACGTGTACACATGCACATGAAAGTAGGTGCTGGCGCGGAGGTGAATTGCCGATGGTGGATGGATGATGAAGTAACGCCAGGTGTACGGTGTAATAGTGGTCGCCTGCTCGTGCTTCCCTGCCCTGGCATTGGCGGGGTAGCATGTACATGCTCATTCACAAGTGTACTTGCAGGTACATGCAATGCTATCAGCGTCGGAGGTAATACGCCCATGAGCTACTAGTACAAGTGGGTTGTGAACTTATGCTTCGTTGTACCTACAAGTACTATACTTGTATTACCTACAAGAGGTACTTACAATGGTATCGGGGGGGGGAGGGGGGGGGCGCCCTGGTAGGTGATTTAGAAATTTGGTGGGGCAGCAGCATCTCGATACCCTCCCGCCAGAGCGCGGCGTGGATGACCATGGAGACACGTTCCAACACCCTACTCGAACCAAGCCGTGCAGCGTTTTCCGAATCCATCCATCAGAGAGAAAAGGAGGGGCGTCGCCGAAGACTCTGAAGTTCTAGGTCGTAGCCGACTCGCCTTCGCGACCATGGCGGACGTTCAATCCCAGCTGCAGTCACTCACGGAGGACTATCAAAAACTTCAGCAAGGTTCGTTGCTGCTCTCACAGACCTTGCCAGGCATGATCTGACAAGAAGCGGGTAGACTTGCAAAATGTTGTTGCATCACGTCAAAAGCTCGAGGGACAGAGGCAAGAGAACGCCGGCGTCCAAAAGGTTCGTTTCCGACCGCTGCGAGAGATATCTGGGTGCTTCGCGTCGCTCACACGCGGACAGGAGTTTGACACGATGGCCGAGGATGAGACGATTTACAAGCTGATGGGACCCGTTCTCCTCAAGCAAGACAAGGTAGAAGCTGAGAGCACAGTGAAGGGACGACTGGACTTCATCACGGGCGAAATGTGAGACGAACTCTTCACTTGCCGTGCCTCCATTGCCCTTGGCTGACTTGGTAATGCAGCGCACGGCTAGAAGATACAATCCGAGAAATTCAGGAGAAGATGAACAAGAAGAAGGCCGAGATCATCCAGATCCAGGCGTCGGCCCAGGCGCAGCCCCCCGGAGAGGGCAGGTAACGAGCCCCATGATGAGCACGAAAATTCCAGTCGATTTGCTCTGCGAATAAGAGTTCGTGGCAGTGCCGTGCCGCTTGGCATTTCCACCCAAGATTGTGACTTCCGGCGCTCTATCCTTGTCCTGCTTCTGGTTTGCACTTTTTATAGTGCTGCCGAGTTGGCAGGCAAGAACTGCTTGCGCGATGACGGGAGAATGACAACTGCCTCCTTCACTCTTTTGTAGTAGCATAGGACCTAGCTCGCGCCTAGCGTACAGGTGATCATGTCGGGAATGTGGATGCGATTTTCGGATCAAGTCTCAAAGAGAATGCGGAAAGAGAATGCGGGAAGCGAGAAACGAGGAAAAGACAGCACAACAGTGCTACGAAGGTTGGCATCGACAGCCATTTGGGGGGAAGCTCAAAGCTGGATGTGTACTGTTCCTTGGGCTGAGGCACTTTCTATCGTCCCCGCAAGGTTCCGACGCAATTGGAACACTTGACCTGCCAAAGGGATAGGGTGGTAGGGCCTCGACACCTGAGACCTGAGAGCTTGCTGCTGTGACATACGTTTCAGTCACCGTCTTGGCCTAGGCCGCCCATTGCCTAAAAGTGTTGGTACTATCAATGCTGCAAAGGACTGGATAGTACGGAGTACCAGGCGGTCCTTACCTACTGTACTGTACTCCGTAGGTACTAGGTACTACCTAAGTACTTGGTAGCATTATTACTTAACGTACTCCGTACCTGCTCAGCATTAGACTACTTACTAGGTACTTGCTTGTTGTAGGTGTAGGCCATATTAGTGCTTAATACTGTAGTACGCAAGGGTGGCAGGTACTTGGTACATGGTGCCAATCGTGCCAAACCAGCTGCTTCTGACCCCACCAAAACTCTCCCCATCTCTCAGCTGTGTCACCTGTGACCTCCCGCACCCAGAACGCGTCGCAACTCACGACGTCGTCACCAATCTCGAGACCTCCAAGCAGACTAGACATCGGCCGGCACACTCCGCTTCAGCTTCAGAGTACATCCGGAGAAATCACCACCGATGGGAGCACGACTGACTGTCATAGTATGACTTTGCCTGCCACAAGATCCTGGAGCCTGTGATCGCCCCGGACCTCTGTCGATCGTTGCAAACCTCCCGGGCTCGATCTGCCGTTGACATCATCCAAGACGAGAATGAGATGGAGGGTAACTCCTTTTCACGCCCTGCGCGTCCGCAGACGGTTGAATCACTTGTCACGCAGGCCGAATCGTTCAACTTCAACGGCAACATACCCTTCAGGCACTGGGTCCGAGCTGCCGACACCTTGTTCCAAGAGGTGCGGCGACCGTCTCTGCTGCTCTTACTTGCACCAATATCGTCGATATGGTTTGCTGACCGGTATCCTTGGCAGGCACATTTCGCTCTCAACGAAGGCGACTATGCCAGAGCATACATGATGTTCTATCGACAATCCGTTCTCGTCATCAAGTGTATGCCTACGCACCCCTACTTCAAGGACGCGGAAAATGCAAAGATATGGAAGTCACTATCGAGGCGAGTCGACAGGGAAATATTGCCCGACATGGAGCACCTGAAGCCCATAATCAAGCGTGATTACCTTGAATGGGAGAAGCTGTCCGAGAACGACGGCCAACAGCCGCCGGCGCACACGCCGTCGAGCTACGAAGACTACGCGAGAAGAGACCCCAGCCTCAGCGGCCATGCCAAAGTCCTCGATGCCTCCGAGCATCAGGAACTGGCTGTCGACTTGGCTCAAAAGGAGCTAGCTCGGAGAGACACGGTCAGGCGGCAGTCTCGGTTTCCCCTCTCCTCCCGCCACGAAGCCTTTGTGCACACCAACGCAGAACAAGGCGGCTCTGTCCGGAGAGACAACGGATCCGGGGCCGAAAACGATGGCGATATGCGTAGCCAGATGGAAGAGGCGAGACGAGCGCTGGGTTCCGGTCGGCAAGCGGCAAGTGCTGAAGCCAGCATCCGCCATGGGCCGACGTCCAACACCGCTCCGGTTCACTACAGCTATCCTTCCATCTCCAAATCCGAGGCAGTACGGTACGACACTAGCCATTCGCCGGTGGAAACGGTGCCGAATCGACCACCGAAGGAGAGCTTGCGTTTGTCGGATGGAAAGGGCGGCCACATTCGTTCCCTCGATCACGCCTCGCTGCCTGCTGTTCCTGGCAAAATCCCTCTCGAGACCCGGTTGAGGCCACCATCTGCGCTGGCCGACAGACCCTTTCTCCCCCCCAAAGCACCGCTGGATGGGCCCTCGATGCCGAGGAAAGAGCGGTTCGCGTTCAAGCCCGGGGCGTATCTGGAGAACGGTGATCCCATTCGGTCCATTTTCCTTCCGAGTCAGCTACGGTCCAGCTTCCTCGACATTGCCTCGGAGAACACGCGAGCCGGACTGGAGATGTGCGGAATCCTCTGCGGCACACCGGTCAACAATGCCTTGTTCGTGCGATGTCTTTTGATTCCCGACCAAAAGTGCACCTCCGACACGTGCGAGACGGAGAACGAGGGTGCCATGTTCGACTACTGTGCGAGCGAGGACCTGATGGTTCTGGGATGGATTCACACCCACCCCACGCAGACGTGCTTCATGAGCTCTCGCGACCTGCACACACATGCCGGCTATCAGGTCATGATGCCTGAGAGTATCGCGATTGTTTGTGCCCCACGCTTTGATCCATCGTACGTGTTGTGCCCTGCGAAGCGAGCGAAAGACATCCCCTGCCGTTCCAAGTGAAGCACGCATGCTAAGGTCGCGTCACAGATATGGGATATTTCGGCTCACCCACCCACCTGGCCTCGACCACATTCTGGATTGCAAGCACCAAGATACCTTCCATCAGCACTCTATCGGGAACATTTACACGAAAGCGGAGCACCCGTACGGCCACGTGTACGAAAGCGATAAGATGCCTTTCTACGTACAGGACCTGCGAACGAAGTAGCGTCGGCCTGCGGCAGCGGCTTGTTCTTCATCCCGGAACCGAGTGTGAACCGTTCGGCCGTGCTCTCGCCGTCCCGAACCGTACGCGGCTGTTGAGAATACTTGTACGGATACAGAAGGTTGCTGCGAGCCATCGGAGCCTAGGATGATTGCAAGCGTCGGGCTGTTTCGAAAGGGTGAAGAAGAGCCATCATGTCGAGACTACACATGCCGAGGACCGACGACACTTGTGATTCGATTGGGTGGCCGACGGGCAATTAAATCATGATGAGCGCCTACCATTCTCCGTGTGAGCCCGCGGCGGCTGCGATTTGGATGCATCTCTCTCCTCTCGAGGCCGGCACGACGCAAACTTACACCTACTCCCATGTACGATACAAGCAAGCATGGATACTTGTAAGGGTGGGAAAGGGCGAAGCGATGCGGCATAAATCCTTACTCGGCCGCTCCGGCGACGTTACAGTCGAATTTCGACTGCAGAATACACAGACGAAGGCCATGCTGCTGCCGTGTAAATGTGGGCTTGAACCGTCGAAAAGCCAATCTGAACCAGCGTCTGCGACCGACGCGGGATGAGAAGCGAAATGGACCGTTTTCCGTGGCTTGCTACATGTCTTGAATGGGACAAGGGATGACCACTGCAGATGCCAATGCCACTCTATATTTGCTTCTGCCGACGTTGCATTGCAGGACGGCTGAATCACTTCAGCACGCCACTGGAAGGAGGGGACTGCATAATCACGCCCCGACTGGAGTTCATTCACAGCACGTACGCATTTGGTGCGTCCATTTCAGGTCGGGGAAAGCCCACAGATGATACATCAGTTGTCGGCCGAGGAACAGGCGCCAGGGGGGGCAATGGTCATGCTGCCAGGGAGCCGGCGTCGGTGATCTCTCGAGTATGGCTCGTCGTCGAGCTCGTCACCTGCTGACACGCGCAGAGTTGAGCTTCGTTGGAGGCACGGAACAGAGTGAAGTGCACGCTCAGCCGGGCCGCGATGGAATGGAACGGAGAACGGGCTGAGGCTTGCAAGGGCCTTCGGGCCGGCGTCTTGAACCAGAACCTTCAGGGATGATTAGCTGCGAACGCATAGCAAATCACGCCCCTTCATTGACCCTAGCTTCACCAGGCGCGTTTCTGATTGTGCCGGCATAAGCAGTCGGGTCGATATCCCTGCCGCGACGGCTCGGGCCTCGAAAAGGAGACGGCAGCCGATTCGCCCTCGTCGCCGCAAAACCACCCCCTGTCTGACAAGCGTTGAAAACCAAACAATGTGCTCGGACAAATTAGCAATTCTTCTTAGCAAATACGACGTCGTCTCCATGCCACCTTGCTCACAACCGATCGATTGCCATTGGTCTTTGCTCGCTGCAACTCTGCGCGACGAGATAAATGAGAATACGAGTGAGCACAACTAGGACGTGATATCGGCCTACACCTACCATTGACACCCCCCACCTCCCCCCCTTCCCTTTTTCCCCGGATTCACAGGACTGCTACCCGCTCGTATCGGTCTGGAAGCACGGCTGTCCAACTAGACGATCCGAGTGTCGGCACTTTTGCACGGCTGGCTGGTTGAATCGCATTACGTACAGGCTCAGACGGTGAGGTGCAGCTATCAAGTTCATCCTCCGTGTGGGCTTGGCGAATTATCCTACGTCACACGTCCCAGATGTCTCAGCTCAGAGGTGGTATGCCGGCTTTGTTCAGCCACCGAGAGATAAAAGGTACGGGGTTGCCTCGCACCCTCCCTCGCGCGCGTTCAGGCCTTAAATACTCCGTAGCGTACGGTACATGAACCCATCTAGAACCAACCTCGGGTTGCGGTTAGGCTCGACATCATGACTCCTGAATCGAACGGGACGGGCGAAGGGGCCCAAAACGGTGACTATGACGGCATCGAGACGAATGGGGCTCGCAGCAATGGAACCAACGGACACTCCTCTGCTCCTGAACACAACAAGGATAAGCCAATGACCGAGCCTGCAACGTCCGAATCTAAGGCGACGAAGCGAGAGAGCTGGTCATTGTCACACTTCCGACAAGCATCCAGTCGGCCGCTCCCGACCGAGTTGGGGGATGGCTCCTATAGAAACGTGATCAGGCGACCGGGGATTATGGAGGATCTCCGTAGTATCGGTTGGGGAGGCAAGTGTGACGAATGGTACAAGTCGAGTGATGGTTGGACGGCTCGCTAACCTTGCAACTAGATGTCAAGACTCTCATGGAAATGGTCATGGCCAAGCTGAAGGGTGAAACCCAGCAAGATGACAAGACGATGATCATGGAGCGAACGATTCAGATGGTGGCCACGATGCCGAACCATTCGGCGAGACAGGAAGTCCTCACGAACCTCTTCATCGACAAGCTGTGGAACTCGCTCGACCACCCACCACTGCTGTATCATGGCGATCAGTTTCGCTACCGTCAACCCGATGGATCCAACAACGTAATTGCGCCTAACCTGACTCGGAAATTCCTGACGAGAGATATCTAACTGAGCTTCGCAGAACCCCCTCATGCCGAAACTAGGAGCCGCCGGCACGCCGTATTCGCGCTCGGTCAAGCCTGGAAAGGCCAATCTCGGCGCCCTACCCGACCCGGAGACGGTGTACGAGGCTGTTATGGCGCGGAAGAACTTCAAAAAGAACCCCAACAACGTGTCGAGTATTCTTTGGTACTGGGCCACGATAGTGATTCATGGTGAGCTCCAGCGGCAGAAGGGAATACGCTTGCACAGGGCTCCTTGGCTAACTCATGGAATTCCAGACATTTTTTGGACCGATTCGAAGGACGGCAACATAAACAACTCATCCTCGTACCTCGACCTGTCGCCGCTGTATGGTAACAGCAAAGAAACCCTTGACTCGATCCGAACATTCAAGGATGGCACCCTCAAGCCCGATGCGTTCGCCGACAGACGACTTCTTGGCAACCCGCCTGGCGTTTGCATCCTCCTCATCATGTTCAACCGTTTCCACAACCACATCGCCGAAAATCTGGCGGCGATCAACGAGAACAACAGGTTTCCCAAGCCGACGGCCAAGATGAATAGCGAGGAGACGGCCAAGGCATGGAAAAAGTACGACGAGGATCTGTTCCAAACCGCGCGGCTCATCACCTCCGGCCTGTACATCAACATCACCCTCGTCGACTACGTCCGGAACATCATCAACCTGAACCGCGTCGATACCGAGTGGACGCTCGATCCGCGACAGGAGATGGGTGTCTCAGTCGGAACGTCCAAGGGATCCGACAGCGGCGTCGGCAACGCCGTCTCGGCCGAGTTCAACCTTTGCTATCGCTGGCACTCGTGCATCTCGCAACACGATGACGAATGGATCCAGACCTTCTTCAAGGACCTCTTGGGGGACAACTATGGCGAGCTGAACCTCCAAACCCTCATGGCGGCGGTCAAGAAGTTTGAGATGACGATGGACGCCGATCCTGGCCGTCGCGAGTTCGGCGGCTTCAGCCGCGGACCGGATGGCCGCTTCAACGACGACGAGTTGGTCGACGCACTTGCGACGGCCATCGAGCAGCCCGGCGGCGCCTTTGGCGCACAGAATGTGCCAAGGATCATGAAGCCCATCGAAATCTTGGGCATCATCAGGGGCAGGAAGTGGAACGTGGCCGGGCTGAACGAATTCCGCAAGCACTTCGGCCTCAAGGCATACGAGACGTTCGAGGACATCAATTCGGACCCCGACGTGGCCGACTCGCTGCGCAACCTGTACCAGCACCCGGACCATGTCGAGCTCTATCCTGGTCTGGTGGCGGAAGAGGGGAAGACGCCGATGGTGCCGGGCGTCGGCATCGCACCAACCTACACCATCTCGCGCGTCGTCCTCTCGGATGCCGTCGCTCTCGTCCGCGGCGACAGACACTACACGACCGACTATCACCCTGGCTACCTGACCCAGTGGGGGTACGGCGAGGCCAACTACGACTTGAAGATCAACCATGGCTGCATCTTCTACAAGTTGTTCCTGCGTGCGTTCCCCAATCATTTCGATCAGGGGTCCGTCTATGCCCACTATCCCATGGTGATTCCGTCGGAGAACCGCAAGATCCTCACAGACCTGAATCGGGTCGACGGCTTCACGTTTGACAGACCGCGCTACAGGGCCCCGAGCGTCCGGTTTTCGTTGTACGATGCGAGCGAGCACATCCTCCGAAACGAGGAAAAGTACATCGTCAACTGGCAGCAGGCGCTGGATCGTCTCGTGGGCCACCCGACGAGTACGGCCGTGCACTCGAGGGACGGAAAGCTCCTGGAATCGCTCATTTTCGGAGACGGCTGGAAGGAATCGATCAAGAATTTTTACTCCACCATGGCGGAGCGACTGCTTGACGAGAAGTCGTACAGACTTGCCGGTAAGACGCACTGCGACCTGGTGCGAGACGTCGGCAACCTCGCGCACACGCACTTTGTCGCCCAACTCTTCAACCTCCCCTTGAAGAGCAAGGATAACCCCAAGGGCGTGTTCTCTGAGCAGGAGTTGTACACGGCACTGGCAACCGTCTTCGCAGCCCTCTTTGTCGACCTCGATCCAGTCAAGTCGTATGGGCTCAAGCGCAAGGCGAAGAGTTTGGTGTCGCAGCTCGGGAGCATAGCCGAGACGAACGTCAAGCTCACCACAACGCTGGGCCTACCCGGACTGTTTACGGCCAAGGCCACGGCCAAGGACGGCGCGCTCTCTGGGTACGGCGTCACGTTGATCAAGGGCTTGTCCAAGGCCGGACTCAAAGCGGATGAGATTACTTGGGGCCAGATCATCCCGACGGCAGGGGCTTTCGTGCCGAACGAAGGCCAATCGGTGAGTCGTGACCGACGCGGGATCAAGACCAGACGAGGCAGCTGCTGACGATGATACCTTGACTAGTTTGCCCAGGCAGTCGACTTTTACCTTTCCGCGAGCGGCCGGCTTCACCTGGAGGAGCTGCACCGGATCGCATCGGAGCCGCGGAACGACGACAACGATGCGCTACTTCTAGGGTACGCCCTCGAGGGAGTTCGGCTGTCCGGGCCGGCAAGCATATACCGCAAGGCGGTTGCTGCCGAAACGGTGGCGGTGGAAGATTCCAGGCACGTTCGCTTCGAGCCAGGTCAACACGTGTTCGTGTCCCCGTCGTCCTCGGCACGGTCGGCGTCACACTTCCCCAACCCAGATGGCGTGGATCCACGACGGCCTCTGGAGACTTACCTGCACTACGGTGCGGAGCCGTACAGGCGGCTGGCCGAGGACGCCGGTCGGGTTGCGCTCGTCGAGCTGACCCGGGCTGTCTTCAAGAAGAAGGGCCTCCGCAGGGTGGCTGGGCCGCAAGGGGAGCTGAAGAGCATTGAGGGACAGATCGGGGACAGGCTGTATATGACGGAGGATTGGGGCGGCGTCTGGCCGTTCCCGACAGCCATGAAGGTGTCCTGGGACGACGAATGAGTACTTCAGTGCCAGTCAGCGCAGGGGGCACGGTGGTTGTGAGATTCTTCGTATGCTTAGCCTATTGGTGTTTATCCGTCGATGTGGAACTGAGAAACCTCCATCCAGTAGGGGTGACCAACAGAGCCTCCAACTATTATTCCTCATCAAAGACAAGTAGTTACCAGAAAGTGGAACTTGCTCCCAACGGTAGTACATACTAGGGTTCACGAAATTATGGATGATGGGGGTGGGTGAAGTCTGATTTGATTTTTCGACGACGTTATTGCAATGCCTTCCTCCATATGACCAGTTATTTTGACATGCACTCCTAATGGGCTCCAGGTCCTATTGGGTGGTAACGATAATACTGTAGTTGGTGTGCGCCGCGGATCCGTATTACCCTAGACCATCCCCATCTACGAATAGTCGACAACAAAAACACACATAGTACTAGGACCGCTACGTTTCGAGGGAAGGGAAGCCGTGAATTTAATTCAATTCGGCGATGGCGGAACAATGTTGAACAGAGTGCAAATCCGTATCAGTGTATTTCTAACTGCTGGTGGTATGGTGATTCAGTTGCCAATTTTCCAGAAGACAGCCGAGGCACAAGACTGGACGGTTCTATGCGGATCGACCTTTCGGGAAGGGATAATACGGGCAAATTCGGTGTTCCTACTGCGCTTTTATGGCGTCATAATGAAAGTAGGTGGTTGGGAATTCCGCCATATTCAACTCTACTGCCAGCGTATCCTGTTTGTTGATGATGGTCCAGGTCTTGTCTTTGCCTGAGCCGGGCCACAGTTTGACGGACAGTTCTGGTGAGTAGTCTGCATGGCCGCCCGGTTTGAGCGGATTGGGGTCGATCCAGATCTGGACAGGATGATGAATTGATGGTTAGTGGGCGAAATGAACTGAGAAGCAATGTAATCAAAGTTTCGTACCGGCCTCCAGGTCCCCGGTCGTACTCGTGCGGCTCGGGAGACTCCAAGCCAGTTATGTGCCTAGAACCCAGACGGCTCACCGACAGACACTGTCACGACGGTTGAATGGCCTCCGTTTGCAGTCCGCATTATTTCCGAGGTCAGAATCGAGGAATGATGGGCACTGAAAGGCACACAGGGTTCAAGACAGAATATGGACAATGCGGCAACCTTACACATGCTTCAACTAAGACTTTCCGCGAGCCGCTTGAGCGAACCGATTTAACCGTACACGGTTGCGTACGTTAAGTACTCCGTACATAACAGGCGTATTTCTCAACAGCGTTCCTGATGTTAGCCGGACACACTAAGGAATGCTGCCTGCATTCCACGGCCGAGCGAGCCAATGTGAAACTCGTCGGAGCAGAACCGGTACTCAGTGTAGGAAGATGCAGGTCAAGACGCGCTGCAGGGTAGAGTCAAAGGGAGGAATCTTGCGTTGGCCTGTGAATGGGTGTCTTGCTTGTTCGGCCCGTCCCCTGGGCGCCGATGCGGCGACGACGATGCGCCGTGTCGGCACGGCACTTGATGCGCCACACCGAAAGCCCCGGTGCCAGAACTCGGCACTGGTGACGGACTAGTTCGAAGTAATGACGAGGACGAGACGTGTGCATATTTTGCTTGTGCGGTACTGCAAAAATGTTTGCGCGTCATCGACCCCTTCGCCATCGCGGTGAGTTGATCGGGTAGTAGGCGCCATCCAGCCACCGAGCTCATGCTTGCAGGGCATCGTTCGACGTGCATCGGCGTGCACGGCACTGTCGACTGACATCATCACCGGGGAATCGACGGCTAGCCGTAGCGCTCCACGCCCGATCCCTCCCGGAACCAGTCATCGGCAGCGATGGACTCGTCGGCGGAAGCGTAGTTGATGACGATGCTCTTGGCCGTCGAGTAGGCGTGATAGGCGGCAAGACCGTTCTCGCTGCCGACGCCGCTCGCGTTCGTCGCGCCGCCCCACGGGCTGCTGGGATCGTTTCGATGATGCGTGTTGACCCAAACGATGCCACCCCTGATCTTCTCCGAGACCCGGAAGGCCTGGCTAAGGTTTTGGGTCCATATGCCGGCGCCGAGGCCAAAGATGCTGTCGTTGGCGAGCCGGACGGCTTCGTTCTCGTCGTCGAAGCCGACGACGACGATGACGGGCCCGAACGCCTCCTCCTTCCACAGCTCCGTCGCCGTGATGTCGAAATCAGCGACGGAGGAGAGGACGGTGGGCGGGTAAAAATGTCCCTTGGACAAGTCTGTGCCGTCCAGGGGGGATGCCCCCGCCATTCGCTGCCCGCCGCAGACGATGGCGGCTCGATTATCGCGGATGGTGCTGTCGACGAGCTGCTGGACATTGCGGAGCTGGCGGGATGAGACCAGCGGCCCCATGGACGACGCCTCGTTCGTCGGCGAACCTATTCGACGCCGGATCGACTCGCACTTTACCTTGAGCTTCGACATCAGCTCTGGCATGATGCTCCGGTGGACCATGATCCTGGTCGCCGCGATGCACGTCTGGCCCGAAGCGACGAAGGCGCCAAAGGCGATTCCGTTGACGGCCGCATCCACGTTGGCTTTTTCGAACACCACCACCGGCGCCTTGCCGCCAAGCTCGGCCGTGTAGCGGGCGAGGTTGCGGCCTACGACGGAGCCGATGGCCCGCCCGGCGGCCGTGCCTCCCGTGACATCGACCTTGCGGACCAACGGATGGTTCACGAGGGCGCGGCCGGTGACGATTCCGAGGCCCGGGAGGACGGTGAAGACGCCGTCGGGCAGGCCAGCCTTTGCGAAGACGGGCCCGAGCAGCAGGCTCGTGAGCGGCGTCAGCTCGCTCGGTTTGAGGATGACGCTGTTCCCGGCCGCCAGCGCGGGCGCGAGTTTCTTGACGGCGATGAGGAGCGGGTGGTTGAAGGGCGTGATCTGGACGACGACGCCGAGCGGCACCCGCTCGACCCAGTTGTGCAGCGCGCCGCTCGTCGGCAGCACAGGTCGCTCGTCGGTGCGGAGGAGCGCGGCGTAGTAGCGGAACCAGCGCAGGAGTGATGGCAGCTGGACCTTCATCTCGCGGACGGCGCGGCCGGTCTGGCGGACCTCGAGATCGATGAGCCGCGGCAGCTCGTCCTTTAGCAGCTCGGCGATGCCGTCGAGGACATCGGCTCGGAGGTGGCGCGACGACGGCTTGGACCAGGACCCCGACAGGAAAGCCTCTTGGGCGAGCTGGATGGCATCCTCGACGTCCTCATCCGAGGCCGAATCGCACGCAGCAAACACTTGGCCCGTGGCTGGGTCCTCGACGGCAATCGCGTCGCCGCGTCCGGCCTGCTCCCGGCCACCGAGCCAGAGGGGAAAGGTATTCATTGGGGCGAGAGGGTGGAAGCGGATGCTGAGCTTGATGTTGCGCTTGATGATGCCCGATGGCCAGGTTGATTGCCACCTGGACGGCAGAGAAGTCGGACGCCAGCTGTTCACACCGCGTTCCCCCGCAGCGGACGGTTCGGCTTCGGGTTTTGCCTTGATCCGACGCGCTCTGGGTTGAGCCTTCCTTGGTGCAAACGCACCTTCCCTTTCCGCCGCAGCGTGCATTTGGACTCTGCGGGAAGGCAGGTACGCTGCACAACGAGTGCGTGGCACTTTCCCTGCCTTGCTCTCCTCGGGGCGTCGGCGATGTTGCGTATATCAGCCTCTCTCCTATCCCCTATCTCGGCTTCGGATTATCGACAGTGGCGAGGCACGGCGCATCGGATGAACGTCGAACAATATCATATTCATGAGCCCAGAGTGGTGTGCAGGAGGGGCAGGAAGCAAATGGCGAACGCAACGTCGGCAAACGAATGCAAACGAATGCAGGCAGCACGGGACACTCGGCACCACCGACGGAGATGACTTATTCCTCACTACGTGGGTTGATGAACAAGATGGATGTTGTCCCGCCTCGATCCCATCATCACCCCTGGCCTCCTCCGTACGATCCGATCGCTGCTGGGCACGGCACGGTACCCGTTGGCCTCCGTGGAGCCGTCACAAATGATGTGAATGGCGGCTTGTGGAGCATCTCGGACCGTCCCTCCTGGAGTCCGAGACGGAGGGCCGATGGTGGGTTTGCCGCTCGCGGCCGGCCACTGCCAGTGAAGGTGCCTTTACAGTACGTGTTTATCCCGGTCAAGGTCTGACTCTCGGACTTTGGTCACGCAGGGTCTCGAAGGTAATGGAGTCGGTGGTCTCGCACTGGCATGGATGAGGATACACGCGACGAGAGCCCCGTCATCGGCCGGCCGGCCAGCCAGCCATGACCTTGGAGATGGGTCCAAGCATTTTCAACCCGTCGAGAAAATGCGCTTGAATCATGGGTCAGCGCGAGTCAAGTGGCCGGCGGCACCACGTGCGCAGTCCCGAAAGTATTTATATTCCGTAATACAAGGTAGGTGTATGTAAGTATGTACATGCGCACACATGTAAGTACAGCTGTGCAGGTACGCAGCTCCTCCATAGCTCTCCGTTCCCTCTCCATTCCTTCCCCTCGCTCCTCACACGAAGCGGGCGATGCCGAAGAACGGGGTGATGTGGAAATTGGCCTTGTCCGGTGGACTCCACGCCCCCAGCTCCTGCTGGGGGTATGTCTTGGGATCCACGACGGTGCGGAAAAAGTTCATCCTCCACAGCGTGCCCTTGGCCTTGTCCCTGTAGACGCCAAAGAGGCCAAGGGGGATCTGGACATTGCTCATCCACAAACGACCGTCCCGGTCGAGAATCGTCGTCGATTGGATGCCGATGGCGGCGGGGTCCTTGATGAAGGCGTGCTCGAAGGGCGCGCCGTCAGCCCGGTTCTTGGAGGGGTTGAAGATGAAGGCCTGGTACGTGACGTTGTCCGGGTTGACCTCGAACTCGAGGTACGACTTCGGGTCGTCCTTGCCCTTCTGGATGAAGGCCTCCATGACTTCGTACTTCCAGATGTCGTCGTTGGTCCCCTGCGAGCTGTTGAAGTAGAAGTTGACCTCGTCGTGGGCGACGAAGTTGATGTGGAGGTACAGGTCCGAGTAGCAGAGACCGACTTGCGTCCTGGGAAACGCCGTCCGTTCCGGCACCGACTTGGAGTATTCCAGGAAACCCTTGCCGCGAGAGCACGAGGGGATGTCGACGTGGGGGACGCCGGCGGCCGCGACGCAGGATACCACGACGCCGGCGGCGAGGGCGAAGACGGGGAGCAAAGGGCCCATGCTCGGCATGCCCTGCTACTTGTGCTTGAGCTTGAGAGATTCCGGCGGCCGTTTGGTCAAGGGGCCGAGGTCTCGCACGTCGCGCGGCCGTCGTCATGATATGCTTGATATTAATACGCCGCCCACGTACGGATACGCCTTTGTATGTGTGCTGGCTCGTCCAACCATGGGCCGGCCCAGGCCTTGCCGATCCGCCGACGCGTGCATTGTGCGGCATCCATGGGCAGGTACTTGGGTGGCATGAAGTGCTCGAGATGCTAGCAGCCGCAGCCCGGGTATACGAGCACTGGTATAGTCATAGTCCTGCGTTCTCCGCCAGCGTGTGCTTGACGGAGACGTGGACGAGACTGGCGGGGATGAAGAAAATTGCTTCACATGATTCGGCGTAAATTGCACGTCCCTGCCTGTAGGAATGTGGACCGCGGGGGGGCCGCCGCGTCGGTACGCCTGCGGCCTTACCGCGCTATGCCGGAGTGGGCGAGAGAGGAAGGGAAGGAGAGGCTGGGGCGGAATGGAGGGAAGGAGGGGGGCTCGAGGGAGAGAAGGTGCGATCGGGCAAAAGAGTACTTACAAGTATCGACGGTGCGAGGGTGACGAGGAAAGAGCGACCGAATATTTCCTTGGTTCGGCAGGAACGTTGGAACGTGGGAGGAAGGTATCTAATTGAAGGATTCCACTCCTCCTTCCTCTTCGAGCCGACCGACGAGGAAGTCTGGGGTGTCTGTGTGGGGCTCATCTGGGGATACCCGCTGCTGTTGACCCAATCATGTGGCGAGCCAGCCACTCGCTACTGAGGAAGGATCCAGCAATACTACTGTACAGTAGTAATAATAGTTGTACGTACACTGAAACACGTGCCCTGTAATACTGCAAGTACGCAGTGGTTGTAAGTGCCCAAGTACTTACTTACAGTACGACTACTAGGTAGTCTTACAGTACAGTCTTACAGTACTGCAAGTACAGCAATACTGGCAGTACAGTAATATGCGGCACGGAGTAATAATTGCTTGAGGTACGATGCTGCCAACACCACCATTCGACCGTCATCCACCGACCTTAATCGTCACCCTGCGACGCTCTCCTCCTCGTCGGCGATGCGTGCGCCTCGCAAGCGGCAGCGTGTCGTCGGAAACGTCCCCCGCCGCTAGCAATGCTCATCCGCCGCGGCCAGCGCCTTGCCGACGGCCGTCCGGAGCGTCTCCTCGTCCTCGACGCCGACGCTGATGCGGACGAGATGCTCGATGACGCCGTACCGGGCCGCCCATTCGAGCTCCGAGTAGTGCGCGAGGAGCGTGTAGGCGCACATGAGCGTAAAGTTGGTCCCGAGGCTCGGCCCCTTGGCCACGTCGAGGGCGTCGTGAAAGGCCACGGCGGCGGCGGGCGCGACGAATCGAATCGACAGCAGATACCCGTACCCTGCTCCCTCCCGCCGGCGACGGTCGTAAAACTGCTGCGACTCGCTTCCCTTGGGGTAGTACACGCGCTCCACCGATCTGTGTCGTCGCAGCTGCTCCGCCATGGCCGCCGCGTTTCGGCCGGCCACGCCGACGCGAGCCTCGAAGTCGACGCTGTTTCTCTCCAGCACAACCGTGTCCAGAGGGAAGCATGTGTCCTCGTACCGAGCCTCGAGCGCCTCCTTTAGCTCGCCGTGGTGTCGCGACCGGGGGCTGACGACGACGCTGCCCCCCATGACGTTGCAGCCGCCGCTGAACATCTTTGTCAGGCTCGTGCAGAGGACGTCGCACAGAGGCACGAGGTCGAGGTTGACCGACGTCCCGATGGTGTCGTCGACGACGACGTAGAAGCCGTACCTCCTCGACAGCTCGTACACCCGATCGAGGTCCAGCGAGATGAGGAGCGGATTTCCAGGGAACTCGGTGTACAGGCTGTGAATCTTCAAACCGGATCGAAGATCCTCCTCCAGCCGGTCCATGTCGGCGCCGGAGCCGTGCCCGTACAGAGTGCAGTCGAATCCGTGAATTTTGCTGAGCACCTTGAACGTGTCCACGTACACGAATCTGCCAACCGGTCAGTCGCTTCGCATCGTCGCAGACCGAGGATTGCATGTGGTGATGGCACCTACCCAAACACGGCAATTCGGTACCGCTCTTCTTCCGCCTTCACAAGAGCCCTCAACGTCCATGCCGTGTGCGCTATGGCGGACATGCCCGAGTGGTACAAGAAAACGTTGCCTGTTTCGACCTTGTCCTGCGCAGTCGAGCACAGGCCTGCGATGCGCTGCCGAATCGTCAACGCCGCCGTCCTTGCCTCGTCCGCAAGCGTCGACCATCCCTTGTCGCTTCGCTCACGACCCGTGGCAAGTTGATGCTGCTGCTGGAGGAA
This sequence comes from Drechmeria coniospora, assembly GCF_001625195.1. Classification (NCBI taxonomy): domain Eukaryota; kingdom Fungi; phylum Ascomycota; class Sordariomycetes; order Hypocreales; family Ophiocordycipitaceae; genus Drechmeria; species Drechmeria coniospora. The sequence continues at coordinate 7,371,962 of NC_054389.1, read as the reverse complement.
GGATGCTTGCTCCATCCAAAACTGCGCAAATCGACTCGAAATGCCAAAGCCGGTATGCTGCCAGAAGGCCTTTGCCTCGGAAGCAAGCATCTCGGGATGCAGCACGGCCCAGACATCTGCGTTCCCGCATGTCATCTCGTCCGACGGCTGGGCGGTGGGAACGAGTGAAACAGTGCCGTTCAACGAGAAGCGCAAGACTTTGATGCTTTCTTCGGCAGGACCTTGGCCACACTTGCTCAGGTATCGTTGGCACGCGATGGCCATTCTCTCGCTCGGAAACAGCATGGCTGCCGCTCTGTCTTCACCCACAACATCGGTCAGATTGCTGGCCGCCCGTTGAATTAAATGGCTCGAAAGCTCCCTCACAATATGCGGCACGTAAAACCTAGGATATCCGGATTTCATCTTTGAGAGAACCGCATCATCTCGGCTTGCCCAGCCCTCGGTGTCTCTCCATCTGGGCAATGAGACGCTCACAGCCTGCATGCACTCGTTAAAATACGTCCGAGAGCATCTCTACAGAAGACCTACGTGCGCATCTCCCGGAGGCAGGGACTCCCCGAGTTCGGCCGACATGCTCGGACAGATTGAGATGCTGCGGTTATCGATGTGGTTGATTTGTCTACACCGGCCGAACCGAGGTCAGCACACTCGCGAGCTTCCTACTTTGACGACGTCGGGCGAGGTTGAGGCCGATGGATTGTCTGCTGGTCGCAGCGACACCAGAAATTCGAGATTCGTTCAATCGTTGGCCCGTCTCGACACTCCAACATGTATGTGGTCGATTTTTTTTTCGCACCGCACGCGAGCCTAACCGTACTAAAGTTTTCCTTGGTTTACAAGAGCCATTGCCTGTCTTTATCTTGCCGTCGTTGTGTTGGTGTTGGGGGTCGGCCTGACCGCAGACTGACCGAGAGGCGGCTTGTTCCAAATAAATGTAGCCACGAGGTTGAAAAAAGCAATTATCTCGCGCTCTGATGCATGTGACTGAAGATTCCAATGACGAGGAAAAGAAAAACTAACGATTCCATTCATTTAGATACGAAGCGTCACAGCGCTAATACTTTATACCTTGTGAAAAAAGCTCGCACATCGAGGGGGTCAAGGGGGGAGGAGATGCTAAGGAGCCAAGTGGTTCATGCACCTGCATAAATGATCCTTTGCGCCTTGAGGGTTTCTGGTCATTCTAAGCGACGTACGCATACTCGGCGTCTGGTCGGGCCTCTCGGCGAGCAAAAGTTTTCATAGGTAATGAATACACCTCCATCCGAGTGTACGGGTCTCGACGGCGACAGCAGGCCTCCTTTGTTGGCGGCGTGAAATGCGTGGACCACCAAGGTACTACCAAGTCCCGCTCTCGATCGCGGCAAGGATCCGTATTGGTGCATGCTCCTTTTGCCTGCGAGCTCATTTGATGCTTACAGTAAGTACGTGTTTGTGCCGGAGAACAGTCTCAGCAAAGTAGCGCGCTCGTGGATAACACATGATATTTGTCGAGATGCCGTCTGTACAGGTGCGGTAGTATCCTGTCTTGACGCTCGTCGTGAACGGTCATGTACGCCGACACTTGTCGTAGAAGACACGAGGAATTACTTCCTGTGTTGAGTTTGTTCCGGCTCGCGGATGACGTTGATTCTCGGGCCCGAAAAGTTCTTTTTGCCGTCCACGATCCACTGAGCAATGGAGATGGCGATGATGAGGGCGAAGGCAACAATGCAGTAGTCTGGGGAAACGGTCAGCGGCAAAAGTACCACGAGCCGACTCCTAGAGGCATACTCATGTTCGTCCCGGTGACAGGCAGCACGGGGGGGAATAGAAAAAGAACAGTCGTCAGGGAAATGTAGACAAGCGAGATGGTGTCGGCGGTCCACCCGAGCCAGCCGGGCAAAACCCATGATCGTTCCGGCAGAGCGGTGCGTCCTCGCAAGCAGTTGACGGCAATGGGCATCGCATAGGACAGGTCCAGCGCAACGACGGACGCAGAGATGATGGCGTTGAACGCGCTGCAACCAAGTTAGCCTGCCGTCAAACGACGGGCTGGGCCGGCTCGTCACGCACCTGGTCGAGCCTATGAAAATAAGACCAAAGAGCACGGTGACGACGGAAGTGAGGATGAGTGCATTCAGCGGCAGGCCAAGTCTCGGGTGGATCCTGGCGAGGAAGCGCGAGGCCGGAAGACCTCCATCTCTGCTGTCCGTCAGCTCCTCGATGGCTGCTCCATCCGAAGCGCATTCGAAAACCCACCTGGCAAAGGCAAAGATCATGCGGCTGCTCGTCGTCATGACGCTCAGAGTCGCAAACAAGAGACAGACCAGGGGCAGCCTATGGTGTTGGTTCAGAGAAGAGTTGTAGCCAAGGTCGTGGCGAACGTACATCAAGAGACAGATGGCGCCTACGTTGCTCCGCGTGGCATGAATCAATATCTGCAGGAGCGGGCCAGCCGTCGAGTCGATGACCTCTTCGATGTTTCCAGACACGAATAGCAAGACTATCAAGAAGATGACGCCGGTGACTGTTCCGATGGCGACACAGACGATCATGATCTTGGGTCCTTGGACGGATGCGTTGGGGATTTCTGCCGCGCACCGTCAGCGTTGTCATTGTCACCACTTGGGTGGGGAGGGGAACGGTGCCTTCGATCATGTGCGCCACTGCATCCTACCCGTTCTACGCGTCAGGCATCGGGGCGAGAAGGCAGGCAAAGAGCGAAACGCACAAATGCCGTCACACCCAGGCCGCCTTGGAGGAGCTTGGGGATGCCGTCAGCCCAGCCGACGAGAGAGGACGACGCGAGAGTTGCGTACCCCGAGCAGCCAGGCAACGCCATCGGGCCCTGGCAGACGTTGTCAGCAAAGACAAGGGTGTCCGACGGGAGACACGCACAGCCAGTCCGATTGATGAAGTGGCAAAAGACGAAATAGGCCGAGCTGTAGTTGGGCGCGGCACGGGCCAGGACGGTAATGGAGACCAAGGCAAAGCCGCCGAGGGACCAGATGAGGGCGCCCCGATAGACTAGGGGCAGAAGCGAATTCATAAAGGCGTTTGTTAGAAACGAAAGCAGCGTCAGGCCAACATATATCAGAAACCGATGCCACCTCTGCGGCTCGTACCCCTGGGGATGTGTGAGCCATGAAGCGAAGGGCATACTTTGGCGGGGTTGCAAACCGGATGGAGCACGGAGATGACACCAGCAACGAGCTGGCTCGAGAGCAAGGCACTGGTGGCCACGAGGGCCATCTGTCGAGAATGAGCAATGGACGGGAGAGAGGAGCGGACCATTCGCAAGGTTGCCGCCTACCCATCCTGCGACGTTGATCCAGCCGGTGATCCACGACAGCATGGGAACCCATTTCGGCCAAGATACTATTATTCACGATGGCGCGTTCAGTCGAGGCGGATCAAGCATCGAGACGGACGGCTGGAAGCGTACCGACTGTGCTCCGTCAGCCAGGCGAGCTTCGTCGCGCGGAACATGACGAACGGCGCACCAGCCACCCAATGGTATTGGCCTCCGGCGCTGCGGAATCATTCCGTGCGTCAGCACTCGGCCTCGTCTCCGTCGGCGGCGAGGCACGCACGTTGGATAGGCGGACAGGAATTCGGCGAGAGAGGCGGCGATGCACAGGTTGCAGATTCCTGCCGTGACGAGGCCTGGGCCACGACGGGGGTCAGCTGGCCGGTCGGGTCGACTAGCGGTAGCGGCTCTCGCCGGCCACCTTGGCCAACCATGGACGAACCCCAGATGACACTCGTGCTGCCGCCGGACGTCAAGCCGACGGACAAGCTCGCCGACAGGGCCGTCCAAGACTGCCGACGGCGTCGTCAGCGGGTTCCGCTTCCGCCGCCAAGGGCAAGGAAGGCGACTCACGTTCATCACGGAAAAGGCGAGGCCGAGCATCGATCTGGAGAGGGCGTGAGCATTCCGAACAGGGGCTCTCGGGATGAAACCGGTCGGGGCAGCATTACAAGGTCGAAAAGTTGCGCTCCAGCTCGGGCTCGTAGCCCATGGCAGCCAGCTGGACATCATCTTGATCTCGGTGGCGGTGTCTGTTCGTCATCATCGAGTCTCGGCAATTCGACCTGATCGCACCAAGGATCACGAGCTCGAGGCAGTCGGTGCGGCGAGAAGAAGAATACCCAACTCGTCGTACGGTGGACGATTCGAAGGATTCTCCGAGGGGCGTTTACCCCTCGTGACTGACTGTGCAACGTACACCACGCGGCCCGGAGAACAAGGCGTTGCAAAGCTGCCCGAGGGCAAGAGCGAGGCGCCCAGTTCCTGCTCAAACCAGGTACACGAGTACAATGCACTCTGTGCTCGGAGTCGTAGATACAAACGGAAGGTTCGAGGGAGAGCCTGCCGACCTTGGCATGCTGCTTCCACCAGCAAATTGATCAGACGATACGTGCACATACGGAGCACTCTGTACCGAGGAATACAGTGTAGATGCACTCTGTACTCTGTACTCTGTACTCTGTACTCTGTACTCTGTACTCTGTACTCTGTACTCTGTACTCTGTACTCTGTACTCTGTACTCTGTACTCTGTACTCCGTAATCGTAGTCGTATTCCATTACTGCGTTTGATGTGTGCGGTGTACCTGTACCTATTCTTGGGTAGGCCACTACTACCTAGTACTAGTTACTACCTACCTAGTACCTACTACTAGGTAGGTAGGTACTAGGCATAGCCAACTACGGTAGCAATGGATTAATACTGTACTAGGCTCTTGATACCTTGGTGTACTTGGGCAACCATCCAGCGATGGCCATTTCGCATTCGTCCATCACTGCAGCACCAGTTGGTTGCGATAGGCTGCGAGGAATATTTATCGAAGCATGAAGGCCTCGTTACCGCAGGCCAGGCTCTTTGCTTCATCCGGCAGCCACCGAGCCACCCCGTTGAAGTGGACGAGCGACTGTAAGTGTACCTACATGTGCAGTACAAGCAGTATCTGTAAGTGTACTGTTCTTGCAGAAGGTATGCTCCGAACTCGGTACCTGGAGACATCTGGCCCACCCCACCGTACCGCAAGGTGAGGGCCGGCTCCGGTTATTGCTGTATTACACTGTACTCTGTACGGAGTTTACGTACATGCAAGTACAGTCTTGTACGCTTAGTGTAATAGGTGCCCGCCCACCGCAGCGGGGTTTCGAACCGGTATTTACGGAGTAGACCAGGAACCCGTTGCGGCCGCCCTGCGCAACACCTACACCTACGGAGTACAGGCACAGTAACCACCTAGTACATGCTCCCTGCAGAAGAGGGCAATTTGGCAGTTTTGCCCACATGCGCCAGGCAGGGCGTATCAGGGTGACAGAAGCACGTCGGTGGCTGGCTAGCCGTGGGAACGAGAAACACCCTGCGGGTGGCTGCGAGCGACGGTTGGACGGGCCGAGAGACTACTTAATTATTACGGCGGGCGCCAGACCCAGCATCCCCAAAGGGGAATGGTCATCGACGCTCGATGCCATGACCACAGGCGAGACGACGGTGGTCGGAGCCCACTAGGCGCTGACCAGTGTCGGCCTGCAAGTGTAAGTACATGTAATTACAGCACATGCACAGGCACTCGGTGCATGGAATGGAATCTACAGCACATGCACTCCGTATACCTACGGCATGCGATGACAAGCATCAGCGCAATTAATGGCCAATACGTACTCGAATTTACAGCACATGCACACCTATGGACATGTTTCATGACAAGCATCAGCGCAAGTCATGGTTAATACGTACTCGGGCGCAGCCTCCAGCATACACGACGGATGCGCCCCTGCACGCGGCGGGCACGTCGCCTTCGGCATGGACCAAGGGCGACGGGCAAAGTGTGGGTTTCGGGTTTCGTTGTCGCACGTTGGCTTGCAAGCAGCGTCGGACGCAACCAAGAAGGCGTGAGGTTTCGTCGACGCCGCTCACCAACGACAGCCCTCTCTCGCCTCGTGCTCGCACGTGCACCTCGGCCCACTCGGCAGGACAAACATCCACGGCCGGCGGCCGCCCGCGAGAGGTGCCACCGATCCCGGGCCGACAGGCACTCGACAAGCCTTGCGGGGAAGTGGGGAGAGCTCGTCGGGAGGGGGCGCTTCGTCGGTTCGGCAGCGTTGCTGTATCGCGCCGCCGCCGCCGCCGCCGCCGATGGGACCTACCATGCCACCACAATGGTCGGGGCCGTGGTGTTGAGGCGGCGAAATGATGGAAGCGCCCGTCTCTGGGAGAAGTCGCCAGAGGCTCGGGGCTCGCACATGCACATGATGATTCCGAGACGGCCCGTACAGATTCGAGAACCTTGGAACCCGAGCCGGCTGAGCGGATGGCAAGTGGAGGCGCAGAGGCGACGTTTTCTTTTTCTTCCCGAGCATTGGGCTGCTCGGTAATACTCTGCACTTGCATGTGCCTGCATCCTGTCCTCGTATGACGAGCCATAGTAGCGCTAGGGCGAGCACCTTACTGTAGGGCACTCTGTGCTTGTACTCTGTACACCAAGGTGCGCTTACCAGGGCAAGGTGCTGCTGCACTCACTCACTGACAAGTAATTACCTCGCTGCATGTACACCAACTCCGTAAGGAGTACTTGGACCTACTTGTACTGTAATTACATGCATATGCACAGAGTACTCTGTACTCACTCACTTACTCTTACTAATACGTACCCGTACAAAGTACGCACTGGATATCGTTGCAAGTGCTCCGTACACGCTGCACGTACGTGAGCCACGAATGTGCTTAGGTTTTAGGTTAGTACCTAGTACTAATCCATGTTCCTACCTACTAGGTAGTAAGTACTTGCAGTGCGGAGAGTACATGCACTCACTGTAGTGGGCAGGACGGCACGGGTACCTTGCGCTGCATCGACATGCACGTCAGCGTGCCTTTAGCACATGCACGCAAGTCTGCAGCGCATGACAGCGCGCATGTCGGAGGATACGTGACTGAACCGGCCAACGGGTTCAGCACGGCGCGAGCCGAACTACGTCATGACTGCGCATCCCAACAAATCCTAGACTCACTCGCACGCAGACGGTGCCAACGTGCACATGCAGGCGTGGGATCGCATCGACAAGCATTCGAGCGCATCATGCAAAGAAAAGGGCAGGACAAAGCTGCGGGTGCGTGAGTGACACCTTGGGCACCTACGCTTGTAGATGCACGGCCGACGGAGGTTCAAGCAAGGATGCGTCGGTATAGTCGGGTGACAAAAGTGTCGATTCACTTTGTAGTGGTAGCGCAACCAAAATTGAACCCGTCACTTTTGGCTAGTGACTGTACGAGCCATGATGCCCACCCGCCAAGGGCAGCACGGGTCGATGCGAGGACGCAGCAGCCACACCCATTGTGGTGGGTACACGTACATGTACGTCAGGGCCAAGCCGGCAGGGATCGGGCGAGGCCACCGGGTTGACCTGACATTGGCATGTCTCGCCCCGTGTCTCGGCGGAGGCGGCGATGGGTTGGCACAATTTCGGAGCGCCCCAAGCCGGCCGATGAGGCCAGCGATCAGAGTTGAGCGGATGGAACTTGGCGTCCCTACTAGGTCACCTCGGCCGCTGAGGCAGATGATGACATCCTTTAGTAGGGAGTGCAGGTGCCCGGCGTACAAACACTTGCCACGACACGCCGGTTGACGAACCCGGCACTGTAGCAGGCGATTCGGGGAACATACTAGGTACAGCGGGGTGGCAAAAATGTCGATTCAATTTGTAGGAGTAGCGCCACCAAAACTGAATCGTCACTTTTGTCAAGTGACTGTACTTAGGTAGGTACTAATGCATGGGGAACTTCCGTGCTCCGTGCCACCGTGCACTTGCACCTTGCCAGTGTACAAGTACTTGCATGCAGCAGCACCTCGCAGGACGTACTTGGGTGGGATAGTGCCAAGGTATTAATGCCTGCAAAGTAAGTAGGTAATTACTTGGGTACCTAGTAGGTAGGTATTACTCCGTAGGCCACTTCGGAATCAAAGGTACCAGTACGGAGTACTCGTCCTCGCCCTCGTCCCCGCGCTCGCGCCGCTTGTACAGATACACGAGGGCCAGCAACAGGCGACGGCGAGTCCACGGGCACACGCCGGGGGAGGGTGGCAGCGTCAACGCAGGCCCCCCGACGCCATGGGCAGGGCCGTCGATGAGGTATAAATACGACGTCTCGTCGGTGCCGTGACGAGGGCGCCTCGCCGTCGGCCAGCATCCCGCATCGCCATCTGGTCCCTCGATCGATGGATCCCATCGCCCGCTCGTCCATCGCTGCCATGGCGCCGACAACGTCGCCCTTTCGCCTTTGCGTCGTCGCCGCCGTCGCGGCGCTGTGTGTCGACGGCACACTGGCCGGCGTGGCCAAGGCGCCGGAGAGCTCATGTCGGAGGACGACGGTGGCCATCCTGTAGGCAGGCTCCCCCTCCCGTGGAGGCGAGGACGAGGGGCGGACAATGGCTTCGTCGACCGGCTGACGTGGCCTCTGCGCAGGGGAGGAGGCATGGCCGGCATCGCCGCAGCGGTAGGTTACGTCATCCGTCGGGGAGCAGCGGCAGAGAAGGAAGGAGACCGAGGTGGCCAACGCCGACGCAGCAAGCACTTCACAACGCCTCGGTGACCGACTTTGTCATTGTCGAGTATCAGAATCGGATCGGCGGACGGGCCATCGACAGCCAATTCGGCCGCCGGCCGGACGGCTCGCCCTACACCATCGAGCTCGGCGCCAACTGGGTAATTACGACCTCGCCCCCGGCTCCGGCTCCGGCTCCAGGCCAGGCTCGGCCTCGACGCAGCGTCGGTTCTTGGCTTACGAGGCAACCAACGGGCAGATTCAGGGGCTCGGGAACCCCGGCGGTCCAGGTGAGGCGCGTCCCGGCGGCCCCGTGCCGTGCCGTCCCCGTCTCGACTCCCCTCGCAGCGGCTAAGTCGGCGTAGAAAATCCCATCTGGAGCCTGGTACGTACGCCGACCAAGTGAGGGCGAGGCGGCTGCGTCGTTGGCTGTGTCGTTGGCTGCGTCGTTGCGAGGCTGACCTTGACCGTTTTTGCCCGGCGGCACCAAAGGCGAAGAAGCACAAGCTGGCCAATACGCCGTCAAACTACAGCTCGATCCTGACCTACGACGAGACGGGCGCGTCCGACTACGGCCACCTCCTCGAGGCCTACGAGGCGGCGGCGAGGAACATGACGGTCGAGGCCGGCCGGCTCCTGGCTGAGAACCTGCAGGACCAGAGCGCGCGGAGCGGCCTGTCGCTCGCCGGCTGGAACCCCCGGCACGACGACATGGCGGCGCAGGCGGTCGAGTACTGGAGCTGGGGTGAGTGACGAGCCTTCCCCGCCGACGGAGGGGACGAGCGAGTAACGGCCGGGCAGACTGGGAGACGACGGTGCCGCCCGAGGTGTCGTCGATGATCTTTGGCGCCGCCGGCAACAACCTCACGTTTCGCCAGTTCAGCGAGGACAACAACCTCGTCGTCGACGCGCGCGGCTACCGGGCCATCATCGAGGGCGAGGCGGCTACGTTCCTGACGGCCAACGACACGCGCCTGCGCCTCAACGGCAGGGTGACGAGCATCTCGCACGACGAGGCGGGCGTGGTGGTGCGCAGCGACGACGGCAGCTGCCTCTCGGCCGCCTACGCCCTCTGCACCTTTTCGCTCGGCGTCCTGCAGCACGGCGACGTCGAGTTTGCGCCGGCGCTGCCGACGTGGAAGCAGCGGGCGGTGCACAAGTTCTCCATGGGCACCTACACGAAAATATTCTTCCAGTTCGACGAGACGTTTTGGCCGACGGACAAGGAGTACTTTCTCTACGCGTCGCCGACGACGCGCGGGTACTGGGCGCAGTGGCAGTCGCTCTCGACCGACGGCTTCCTGCCGGGATCCAACATCCTCTTCGCCACCGTCACGGGCGACGAGTCGTACCGGCTCGAGCAGCTGAGCGACGACGAGGCGAAGCTCGAGGGCCTCGCCGTGCTGCGGCAGATGTTCCCCGACAGGACGGTGCCGGAGCCGACGGCCTTTACCTACCCGCGGTGGACCAAGACGGCCTGGTCGCGCGGCAGCTACTCCAACTGGCCCGTCGGCACGACGCTCGAGATGCACCAGAACCTGCGGGCCAACGTCGGCCGCCTCTGGTTCGCCGGCGAGGCGACGAGCGCCGCCTACTTTGGCTTCCTCCACGGCGCCTGGTTCGAGGGCCGCGAGGCGGGCGAGCAGATTGCCGGCCTGCTGCGAGACGGATGCGGCCGGTCGGCCGAGGCAGCCGGCGAGCGGCGGTGCGGCGCACGCGTCCACTACGAGACGCTCCACGGCACGTCGCCGCTGGCCAGCTACAACGTGCTGAACGGCTGGGCGACGAGCAGCTTCTACGCGAGCAAGGCGAGCGCGCAGTAGGGCACAGTTACCGAGAAATTACGGACTGGCGGGAATACGTGGAACCCGGCACCCAACGGCACGGCAGTGTCAACACCCTCTCCGTCTGTCGCTCTGCAGGCAATACAACCAACTACTTGCTGCAATTGCTTGCACTTGCATGGACGGGACGGCGTAGCATTGGTGCGAGTACAAGTACTGCGGAGTATCGATCGCCCGTCAAGTAGCCGGCCCAGGTCAGCAACACGGAAAGCGACTTGTCGCGAGATGCCGAGTGTAGGGAGGGAGTACGGTAGGCGAACGCGCCCCGTTCCCGGCGATGCCAACCGTCGGCCGATTCCTCCGGAGAACGGCTCATCCATCAATTGCTCGGACGAACCGCTCGTCCACCCGCCCCCCCACCCACCCACAAGTGCATATGCATGAGCGGATGCCATAAGACGAGCCCACACATGCTCGTACTTGCACCCGCGTGCACTGCGCTGCGCACTCGGTGCACGGCTGGGGACCACGGGTACCGTACATCACATGCATCGGCGAACATGCACGGTGCCTGCTGCGGCGTGAGTACGGAGGATCGATCCACGGCAACGCTGTGCCTTGCACGCAACGGCGAGCCGCGGGCAAGGCGAGAGGTGGTTCCAGGTCCACAACGACGGGACCGGTCAATATTCCGGCACCTGGATGTGGGTTTTGCGCGGCGACGCAACTGAACGCGGAGACGACGGCGGGGGCCCTGGGCAGAGTTCTCTTTTCTTCTCAACGGCCCATCACCTTGAAATCGATTTGCCTGGAGCTAGTGGTGCCTGCGCCATGTGCATGCGCACCATGGCCGCGAGCGAGGCGAGAAAGCAAGGCCGGCGCGAGTACTCCGTATGGCGGCGGAACACGTGCCCGACGGTGCGGCGCTCAAGCACGGCATAGCATGACCGTCCGCGGTCTGTCCATGCGCAATGCGGCGACTGACTGGCTGGCTGCCTGTCATTCATGGCATCTGATGAAAAAGGTCCGGTCCTGGCGGGAGGATTCGTTCGATCCGCTCGGCGATCCTGGCGATGCACGTCCTCGTACCATGCGCCCCATGCTCGCCCGAGGTTGCGACCCGCGTTGGCGATGACGCTCCCGGTGAAGAATCTTGCCGGGACCGATTTCCGCGGCCGCTCCACAATCCCAGCGCACGGCATGCAAGTACAGTACTTGTTTTATAATACGAAGTGCGCAAGTCAGCACAGGCAGTCCGTACACCTGCATGTACCAGAACTTGTGCGCCGGCCGACATGCACTTTGACGTGCGTGCCGCCCTCCGTGCTTGTAGCATGCTGTAAACTGTAGGGATGTACATGTACATGTAATATACTGTAGAGTACAGTACGGTACTTACTTAGTTCAGTACTAGGTAAGTAGTCGCAAGTACATGCGCTGTTCCAAGCGCCGTTCCAAAAGTACGCAGGACGCGCCATCATGTACCGCGGCGGGGGGGAGCATGAACCTCCTCTCCTGTTACACGTGCCCACGCATGACCATGCACGACTAGGCCAGCACACACCGTACTCTGTACCTGCGACGCTCTTCTCGTACTTTTACCTGCACACATGTACATTACGGCAAGATAAGTAATCACAGAGTGCTCCGTACATGTACTGCACATGCACTGTACTTGAGTAAGTACTCGTGCCACGCCTCCGTCATCGTGCGGAGCTGCTCCATCGGCGCGCCGATTGCGGGGATCATCGCTTACATAAGGAGATTGACGACACGGGGTCTCGCTCGCAGGTAATTTTTGCTCTGTACGGAGTACGGAGTACGGAGAACTTACGGAGTACATACCTAAGTAGTAAGTACTTACAGTACGGAGTAAGTATATTCAAGTTCTTACAGTACTTTCCTGACTCCTTTCCCGACTCCACACCCTCCTTACATGTACAAGCACCCACGATTCCACGTCTGGTTCTTACCCGCACTGTCCATGCACTGTAACCGACGGACTTGCCTGCAGCCGAGTGAGTACAATGCGCGAGCGCGGGCGAGCGGGCGATTGCTTGCACATGTTGACGGCGTTGCCCTTGGCGAGGCTGATCCGCAAACAGCTTGAATACGGACACAAACGCTCTGCACCGCGCGTGCGCAACCATGGCGTGGATGCTTTCCGGAGCCGCACGTGCTTGCCGGTATGCCCGAGCACGCGCAATGCCGCGGGGGTGTTTGTGCGCGATACGGTGCCTTCTGCGCACGTATGCACTGTGGACGTGTAGCTGTACACGTGCGCGTGCCCCTAGCCGCATGCGTGCATATGCGTGTACATACGTGTACATGAGTGTACATGCGTGTAGGTACATGCACTCCGTACTAGCGGCCGAGTCGGCAGCGTTCCACGAGGCTTCTAGCGTTCGATTGGCGCCGCCGTTGTGGAGACACGCCGGCCGGCTAACCGAGAACGGGACTCCGGTTCCCTCCGCCGCGCCAGAGCCGTCACCCCTCCCCCCCCCCCGGAGTGTCGAGTGTCAAGTCGGACGGTGGAGCCGGAGGCGGGGGCGGAGACGTCGATGATCTGATCAAGGGGGGGCGCAAGTTGATGCAACGTCGACCGCGGCGCGCTGTCGATGCTGGAGCGTCATGCTGGCCGCCCGACGACCGTTGTCACCTCCTCGACCCCCTGGCGGCGTTTGGCACGCATCATGCCAGTTTCGCGCCGCCGTTGCATCCCGGCGAGGGCAAAGGACGGGATGAATAAATACGGCGTGAGCGACAGCTCGTCGGCTCGACGGCATCCGCAGCCACGCTCCCGACGGAGCATCACCACATCACCCTTCTACGCTTCGCTGCACCCGACGATAACGGCGCATGCCATCGAACTTGCGTGCGGGCACATGATTGACATCTCGGCCGAAGCAGCCGCACCTCGTCCGTCCTGCCGAATCGAATCGAGCCAAGGCGCGCGGATCCGGGGGTAGAATTCCCTACACCGACCGAGACACCCGTCGAGACACCCGTCGAGACACCCGTTGAGATACCCGTTGAGATACCCGTCGAGATACCCATCGAGATACCCATCGAGATACCCGTCGAGATACCCGTCGAGATACCCGTCGAGATACCCATCGAGATACTCGAGACACCCGTCGAGATACCCCTCGAGTCGGCCATCCAGAGCGCCGGGGACCCGGAACCTCACATCGGGCATCGACAATCTCACGCGCCTTCCCGGCCGCGACGATGCGACGCCCTCTGCTCCTCCTGCTGGCCCACTGCCTCCTCGCCACGGCGGCGAGCCTCGTGACGCACGGCGGCCAGTTCGTGCCGGACCATGTCCTGCGCGTGTCCTCGGCCGACATCGCCATCGCCTGCGAGCGGCGCCGGTCGGCCGTCGTCAACGGCACCGTCCCGGGGCCGACGCTGCGCATTCTCGCCGGCCGCCGAACCTGGATCCGGGTGTACAACGACATGCCCAAGGAGAATCTCACCATGGTGCGTAGACCGTCCCTCCGTCCGAACGAACCCTCCTCGCGTCCATGTCTCCTGTGCGTGGAGCAGAGTGCTTACCACCCCCCTTCGCGCAGCATTGGCACGGCCTCGCCCAGCGCATGGCCATCTTCTCCGACGGAAGCCCCCAGGGTTCGCAGTGGCCCATCCCGCCCGGCCACTTCTTCGACTACGAGCTGCACACGACGTCGGACGATGCCGGCACCTACTTTTACCACTCCCACGTCGGCATGCAGGCCCTGACGGCCTCGGGGCCCCTCGTCGTCGAGGACTGCCGGCCGCCGCCGTTCCGCTACGACGACGAGCGCATCCTCCATTGGAGCGACTACTTTCGCCAGGACGACGCCGCCTTCGAGGCCGGCCTCACCGCCGTGCCCTTCGTCTTCGGCGGCGAGAGCCAGGGCGTCCTCCTCAACGGCAAGGGCGTCGCCCTCGGCCGCGAGGGCGCCGAGGGTCCGCTCGGCAGCGAGTGCTCGCTGCCCGTCATTGACGTCGAGCCGGGCAGGACGTACCGCTTCCGCTTCATCGGCTCCACCGGCCTCTCGCTCGTCAGCATCGCCTTCGAAGGCCACGTCAACCTGCACGTCGTCCAGGCCGACGCTGGCGCCTGGACCCGCCCCGTCTGGGTCGACCGCATCCAGCTCGGGTCCGGCCAGCGCTTCGACGCCATCTTCAAGGCCAAGACGGCCGAGGAGCTGCGCAAGGCCGGCGGCAAGATGACCTACGTCGTCCAGTACGAGACGCGCGACCGCCCCTCCGTCTACCGCGGCTACGCCGTCCTCCGCTACGCCAACGGCGGCGACTTCCCGGGCCGGCCCGCGACCCCGCCGCTCCGCATCCCGGAGAAGACGAACGCCTGGCTCGAGTACCAACTGCAGCCCTTGTACCCGGGCCCGAGAGGCCACCCGACCCTCGCCGAGGTGACGCGCCGCGTTGTCATGAACTCCAGCCAGCTCGTCGACCCCCGCACCGGTCAGGTCGTCTGGAGGCTCGCCGGCCTGTCCTGGACCGACAACGCGGCCCGGACGCCGCTGCTCGTCGACATCTACAAGCGCGGCGACGCCGCCATGCCGAGCTACGACGACGCCGTGCGCAACGGCGGCTGGGATCCCAGGACAAAGGCCTTCCCCGTCAAGGTCGGCGAGGTCATCGAGATCGTCCTCCAGAACACGGGCTCGCTCAAGAACGGCGGTTCCGTCGACGTCCACCCCTTCCACGCCCACGGCCAGCATTTCTACGACCTCGGCAGCGGCGACGGTCTCTACGACGCCGCCGCCAACGAGGCCAAGGTCGTGGCCATGGGGTACAAGGCCGTCGAGAGGGACACCACCATGCTGCACCGGTACTCAAACAAGACGGAGCCCGGCGCGCCTGCGGGATGGCGCGTCTGGCGGTTGCGGGTCGAGCAGCCCGGCGTCTGGCTCCTTCACTGCCACACCCTGCAGCACATGATGATGGGTACGTGGCCCTCTGCCCCCCCCCCCCCCCCCTCTTCTGCACGCTTTGCCCGGCTGACCAAGGTGCGAACAGGAATGCAATCGGCTTGGGTCGTCGGCAGCGCGGACCAGATCCGAAACATTCCCTTCCACTACGCCCAAGGGTACCTCGAGTACGGCGGCGACGCCTATGGCAACTCGACGCATGAGCCGACCGCCATGCATGAATTTGACGACGCGAAGCCGGAGAGGTGCGGCCGCCGTGGCGGCGGAAGGGTTCAGATGAGTAGGGGGGGGTTCCGACAAGCTGTCCCGGCCAGAATGCCGCCAGCCAGAGGTTGGACGATGCCGGCCAGGATGCCGCCGGCCAGAGCCCCGGCAAGGGCCCCGGCCAGAATGCCGCCAGCCAGAGGTTGGACGATGCCGGCCAGGATGCCGCCGGCCAGAGCCCCGGCAAGGGCCCCGGCCAGAATGCCGCCAGCCAGAGCCCCGGCAAGGGCCCCGGCCAGAATGCCGCCAGCCAGAGGTTGGACGATGCCGGCTAGAATGCCGCCGGCCAGAGGCAGGCAGAGGCCGGCTGGTACGCCGGCCAGAGGGTTCATGATGAAGGACGGGAGGATGAGGCACAAGAACAGTGGCTGGGCGAAGCGGGCGGCCGATCTTGGCGCCGACCTGTTTCATCCATAGCGCTGGCCGCTCCACGGCAGTTGTGACATGAGTTATATAATGGACATTGCACACTTGCATATGCCACGTCCGTGCCGATCGTGAACGCGCTGTTTTCGAACGACGATGCTTCTGGTATCCTCCATGAGTGCTTGACTGAAGTGCTTGACTGAACTGGACCCCGTTGGCATGGCCACGGTCTCGTTGGTTGCGCATCCTGCGATCCTCGACGACCACACCCGACGCTGCCCCCGACGCTGCTGTCGCTTGCGAGCCGTGATTTCTTGAAGAACAGCCCAGTAAAGGGCACGTCGACTCCTTGCTCAGTACACTTTCGCGTGAGCAATGCTTCCCGTCGCCTTCGGTTCGTCTCATTGCCACGCATGAAGACCTCGCGTACCGAAGCACCGCGGGTTCGGCTCGTTGTCCATGTGCTCTGGGGGCACCGCACCCACTATGTTATCGAGTGGAAATCGGCCACCGAATTTGACGTTCGACACTGACATGTGCTCAAGTTGGTCATAGGTCTTGTGGTGGTTGTGGGGGGGAGAGATTCCCAGCAGACATGGTAGGAAAATTTCCATCAAGTGTGGACAACGTAATGATTACTGCAAGTACGTCCGGTGCGATGTTTACCGAAGAACAGCTCGACAAACTGGCGCATTATATCATAGTAATCATTAAGATCGAAATTGACAAGTTAATACTCCGGGTGGTCTAGTTGGTTCATGGCGTCCGACTGTAAATGTTCAGTTCATCGGAATGTCGCGTGTTCGATTCACGCCCTGGAGATATTTTTGCCCCACTCGTTGTTGCATAGCGTTTTACATTTACTTTCATTTTTGCAGTCTTGTCAGGCCTGGCCTGAGACATTAGCATGTCGGTTGTTAGCCGAGATGACATGTCTCGGATCTGCTCTTTGTTCTCCATCCATCCATCTATCGTGTTCCCTGCCCATTGTTTTTTACCCTTTTCAAGGCAGAGAGAGGTTGGACGCATCTTGGGTGGGGTCGGCAGCAAGTACGGCACAAACGGTATGTGGAGGAGGGTACATTCTTAGACAGCCAACGTTGACCATTCCCTTGTGCGTCGCAAGTACATTCTCCGTCATCAAGGGCGAGGTTTGGGAGCACCACTGGCTCACTCCCGGAGTCGGCCACGGCCAAGCTACGATTCATTCCCTTTTCCATCATGAACTCCTGCCGAATCGAAGAGCAGAATGCAGGCCGAGAGCCATCGTCTTCCATACGGACTTTGGCATGGTACAGTTAGAATGATGCGGATGGGGCCTTTGCCGTCTAGCCATGGCTGTGGTATTGGTATCGAAGCGAATGCGGCTGGGAACAGCAGTAATAAAGTGTCCTCTGCAACGAGTGTCCTCCACCAAAATATGAAAGAGGGGGGAGATGAAATCGGAGCGTGCATCTGTTTCTTCCGCCGTGACGGCCTTCCTAACCTGCCGTGGCCACGGCCGGCCTCAGTCCGAGCCCCTATGCCGAAGGAGGATGGCGAAGCTTTTCGCAATACTCGACGGGAACGTCGCATTCTGCCATGGTCTCGGCGCTGGAGCACCAATAATCGGGCTACGGAACGGCTCGGTCAGCAACAACATCCGACGTCAGTTGGTTCGCGGACAGCGTACACCCCATGTGCAGCGGTCGGAGCCCTGGCATTTGTCACCATGTTAGTCCCCGACACGCCAACCGCACGGGGGCGTCAACAGCAACCTACAGGAGGGCCGTGGTCACGCTTGTTGTGCGTCATTTTGTCGCACGCCTCCTTTGTCACTCCACACTTCTTCATGTGATCCTCGCTGGAGCACACATAACTAGGCTGCAGAAAAGTTGGTCAAGGCGAATCTCGGATCATGTTGGGGGGGCAGGCCGGTACCCCTCGCGTGCAAGGATTGGAACCCTGCCATTTTCCACGTTAGCTGCTGCTACCGAAGCGAATACGCAAATTGAATTGACGGCAGCGTACGGGAGGGCCGTCGTTGATCTTTTTTTCCGCGTGTCCGTCGCAGTCCTCTCGGTTCTCCTGCTTGCACGTGAGCTTCCTGGCTGGCATCGCAGACGTCCACGACCCACAGTCGGCTGCATCAGTCCGTTCGGTGCGGCCACGGCGGCTCCGGCGAGGAGGAGGCTGATGACGTTGACGAGAAGCATCTTGGCGCGTCGAGCTGATTGTGGAAGGATAGCGGGTTGCGGCAGGCTAATCGGCTTGTCGCTCCACGCAGTCGCGAGGGAGGAGAGAGGCTCCCGGGTGACTTTTATCCCTCGAGCTCCGACCGAGTCGGCAATGGTTCGCAGACGAAGTGGAACGCCAACACATCTCCACGGCGGCATGCCATGGGAATCATCGGCTCGGGTGTCCATCCCATGCCTATTCACCCAATGCATGCCACGAAGCCCGAACGGGTTTCTCCGACGGCACGTCTAGGTGCACTGGCGGGGGCAACGTAGCCGTCGATGGGTCCCGGAGATGTGAGCTGACAAACGGCAAAGTGCACGTAGGTGCATGCATTGCATGCCCTCGCACAGCCTGCAGATACATGCACCTGCGGAAGTGCATGCCGTGGTGCGGAGTGCTGTCGAGCCGGGGGGCGACATGTTCATCGACATTGTGGCCCCCATGCCCCTCCATAAAACGATGGGCTGCATTTTATCATGGTCCGATGATTCCATACAATGGTTCCACGTGTAAATGCGCATGTTCACGCACCGTTAACCGTAGTCTGCTCGCCGGTTGGGTGCGTTGGACAGGCTCGGGGGACATGTCGAGCCTTTCGGAGCGCAATGGGGGGACGGTCCATCCACCATGACGATGGCCAAAATGTTGCTAAGCCCCCAGGTCGCCCTGGCCAACGCCGATGCGCCCATGGGTGCGAGAGACTGGACCAAGGAAGTGCCCAAGACTTCTCCCGGCCGCTCGGCGGAGATGGCTCGAAGGTGACGGCTCTGGCGACATGAGAGGCGGGGTGCATCGACGAGGGCGTGTCCGAATAGGTGCAGCTATGCCTCCTCTTGGAACTACGGGCATGCAATTCCGCCGATACATGGACAATGAATACGGAGCACGGAGTCGGGGCAGCAATGCTTGCAAGTGATGATGGCCTGCGAGGGAGAAGTTGCATCAATACAAGTCAGGAAGGAGTGCCGTGCTCGTCATACTGCACTCGTGCTGCTTGTATTATTAATTGGCACCCGCAGCACGAAAGCACAGCACGTGGTACGTCACGTGTCGGTCCGACAAGTCCTCGCATCGTGACTGCGTGGACAAAGGGGAACATGCACATGCCACAACAGGGCGAGATGAATTGTGCACAGGTCGGTCGACAAGACGGATGCTGACATATGAGATGCAGACTGGCTGCCGAATATCCGTCGACGACGAGACGACGCTGGCCGGCATCAAAGGCAACGCGTGCCGCTCGGCATGCCGCCTTACCGGCTCGTCGGCAAGGACTTTTGTAGCGTTTCGATCAGAAGGCTTGGCCGACAAATGCCCAATCATGGTCACCGCCCTTTGCCGTGGATTGGGTGTCCGCCCTCGCCCTGTCAGCATCGAGTCCAGGAGTGGCCTGAGGGTGAGGACGGCACGTTGCTGCAGGTAGGCGCGCGCGCTCGTGGGCTCGGCATGGAATGGCTGGCAGGGACAGTCAGCACGGAGCAGATGGCCATGGGGTCCGTCTGGTCCGCTCCGTACGCTGGTCCGTTCGCCGCCCGCTCTCGACCGAGCCGAGGGTGTCCCCGACGTCGGTCAGCTTCACGCTCGCCGTCGGAGGCTCCATCCAGAATTCGGTCCCGTCGACACCCAGCAGGGCAAGCCGACAGGACAGGCAGCAAGCGGGCAGCGTTCTTGTCCGCCGTCACGCATTCGCATCGTCGAGGAATCGAGCACGGCAAGCAAGCAAGGACGAGCAGAGAAGGGCTTGAACGGACAGCGTCGCACGCTAGGCGCCCAACGCCAGTCTCGGCCAAGAGGATGGCATCGGACGGAGGGAGATGCGACGGGGCGAGGCGAGGCGAGGCAGGCGGCAGAAAGCAATGTGCAGGCACAGGCACATGCATGCTCCAAGCACGGCAGGCGATGCGTGCAGTTGGTACTGTGCAGCCTCCACTCCGTACGGAGCATATGGCAACATACCATGACACCTACCAAGTCCACGTTGACTGTGGTGCCCTTTGTTTGTCGTCCAGTTTAGTGCAACGGAGCACCTGTAATGATACCTGTAACACGAACGGGTATGCTGGTACGCAAGGTACTAACCAGTAAAAATATACGTAATACCTACTACTACCTACTAGGTAGGTAGCAGTTACCAGGCCGAGTGCAGCGCAGCACATGCACCGTGCTTGTGGCGGGTGCTGCAATATTATAGGGGAACACTTCCTCACCCCGGAGTTCAGTGGGTATTCCGTGACACGGCGTCGGCGCCGCGCGTCGTCCAACAGCACATGTTGCAGGCTGGTGCAAGGCTCCCAGTTGCTGTCATCCATTAATACCGTCCGTACTTTTCCGCCGTAGCTGCCAGTGCATGTCGTGGCACCTACCGTCGACCGTGGGGTAAGCGTCCTAGGTACCTAGGTGCTGTACGGAGTACGCTTGTACGGAAGAAGTCCCTAGTGCTCCGTACAATGATGTAGGTACCAGGATAGTGACGGTACATGTAAAACGACACCTACTGTAGGTGCCTACTAATTATTACTACCTAGGTACTAACTTGAGTACCTACTACAGGTACAGTAGGTGAGTTATAGCAGTTAGTACTAGGTACGGAGCACTAATCCAGCGGCTCAATCGTGCCTACAGCACACCTAGCACTCGCATTACTTGCAGGTGTACGGATACAAGTACACACGCACTCAGCGCAAGCACTTGCATGTACCTTGCAAGTTCTTGTACTTACAGTACTGTCCCTGCGAGGGCAATGGCATGCTCCACAAGACATTCTCCCCAACAGCGAAACGACGTGGTTCGCAAACACAGTAAGCATTCCATGCCGACAAAGGCCATTCCGGTAAGCGCAATGAACCTGACCCAATCTCTTTTTGGGACCGTGTTTCAGCAAGAATTGGTGTCCGCGGGCAATGGGGTCATCGTATTCTTGATCTGCCGCTGTTTCAGAAGGCCTGCAGTTCGAAACACCTCCGCCAGCCAGTCAAAATGGATACTGCTGTCCTTCTGCTGCTACGGCGCAGCGTCTACAAGTACTTACTTACTTGTAAGTACTAATAGGTTCTTGCTCTCTCTGTACACGCAAGTCCTCGTCGTGAACGCAAAGAGTATTCCTTGTACCACGCCCGGAGCAGGCGTCCTTGAATGTCGCTAGCAATTATACCTGCCCAGTACAAAGCATAATACTTGTCGCTGCTTGCACGTGCATTACCCGCACCCGCTTAGTTTGACTATAACCACGGCCCAGGTATTAGCTGATGTTGGCGGTCGTGCTCCCAGTGGTGATGAAAAAGTGCCTCATATGAGGAGTAATGTTTGAATAGTAATACAAGTAATATTACATACAGTGACCCGCATGGGCAGAACACCTGGAGCCAAAAGGGTTACACGTACTCCGTCCGTGCCGAGTATTGCGTGCTTGCACTGTGCAGCAGGTGAAGGCACGCATCCCTCTGCAAGTCACTTCCCTCCGTGCTGGCCGGGGAAAGGTACGTCGAGGGCGATCGAGGCACGAGCACTCCGCACTGTACTCCAGGTGGTAGCCTTGTCCCCCTCACCTCCCCTCAGCGTCGATGCATCATCCTCCACCGCCTCGCCTCGCCCCGTCATCATGCCCGTCGTCGCCTCTGGCCTTTCCGCGTTGACCCAGGAGTTGCCAGCAGCCATGTGTCGACGCAGGCTCTCGGCCGAAAGCGCCGGACGAGGACAAAGATTTCCATGAATCCTCCTTTCGATGCAGCAAGGCTCTGTTGCCTCGGCTGCCTAGGCCGTCGTCGATATCATGGCCATGCCACGGTGATGGCGTCGTCAAGTTCCGGCGGTGAAGCCTCGCCATCGAGTTCGGTGGCGCTTTCTACCTCGGACGGGAAGTGTGGTTCGAACGATGCGAGCGATACGAGAAGCTTGTCCCCATGATGAAATCCCCGCAGCCCAAGCTTTTGGATCGAGGACGCGTGGCCGCAGGCGCTTCGTGCGTGCGAGCCTCCTTCACGGCGAAGCGGCGCCCCGATAAGCATGGCCATCGCTTACCGAAGCGGACAAGGACCCCATCCGTCGCGAGCCATGTCGGATTGCCGCGTTGCCGAGACGCATCACGCCCGACTCACCGACCCCTTCCACGGCCAGAGGTCCGTCGGCGCTCAGCCGGCTTTCGTCACCGGCCACGGACCAGATCGATGCAGGCAGCTTCAACGCCGGCACCGTGCATTCGTCGGGAGCGATGACGAGCAATGACGAGAGAGGATTATTTTTTAACGACTTGGCGCTCGCCCCGGCGACTCGTCGAACAGCGGACGGCGAGGTCAAGGTCGTCCCCGGCTCCCCGACAGCGCCTTCATTTTCTTGGCTCATGCCGACCTGACGCTCAGAACACCATGGTTCCTGGCAAAGCCGCGTCGAAACTGTCGCTGGCTTTGTCGAACGGGAAAGGGCCGGCCGGTGCCCAGAGTGCTGGGAGGGAGTGCCAGGGAGTGCCGAAAGCTGTTGTACGGTCCCTCGCTCCCCAACAGTGACTCCATCTGGATTATAGAACAACCTGTGTTTCACCAATGGACGATCGGCATCACCTTGCCTTCGAGGCGGTCCCCTCCCCAAAACCAAACACCCCCCCCTCACGGGGCCGGAACTGCTGGATGATGCCGAATCTTAGATCCGCAGCCTGCGAGAAGAAGCTGCCTGCTTGTCATCCAGATAACTAGCGTTTTGTTCAGCTCCTCCGTGCGCACTCTGGTTTCCTCTATATCGGATGTGGAACGGCAACGTTTCGCCCACGTCCCAGTCGGCCGTCCTATTCGCATTGCCGAATATCCTTAGTGCGCGGACGACGACCGTATATTGGCCCTCTGGTGCATACTCGCCCGATTCAAGCTTACCATCCCAGCGGTACGGGAGAAATTTACGAGATGTGTACTCCACTGGGAAGCCGAACGGTTCACCAATCGTTTGATGACGCCAGCGATCTGCCGGTTGGTCCTCTGGCAGGCTCGTGACCGGCAATACGTGCGCTTTCAGGCGCAGCGACCCAAGCGTCAGCCTGGCGACGATGGCAGGTAGTACGGCAGTGGAAGAAGTATTCATATCATCGGAATTTGGGAGGGTAAAGGTTACGTTAGCCTTGACGCCAACGTATTCCGTGTCGTTCGAGCACGCAACCCAGACATTGCGCGGTTTCAGAACGGTCGTGTTGTGGAGTGAGCCGGTAAGCCCCTGGTAAGGGATGGACAGAGAGGGAGCGCCAGTACCGTTGACAGCAATCCAGCCCGACCAAAAGGCTAAGCGCTTCGCATCAAGGCCGGAGGGAGGCGTCGGCTGCACTTGGACGGAAGCCGAACTGCCCGGGCCTAGGGTGATCAAGTCCTGGCTAAACCGCATACCGGCGGCGGCCCGTACGGCTTCGTTGGGGAATCTGGCGAGCTCGTTCGCTTCCCGATCAAAGGCGTACATGGTAATGGCAGGTACGTTGGAGAGCTGATATGTGACACTCGTGTTGCCCGTGTTGCTAATTGTAATGTTGAGCGACTCGACAAAGTGATCGGTATCGTTGAACGATAGGGCCGAGGGCTCGAGCAAGGTGGTGGCAAAGGCCGCGTCGTAGGCTTGGACAAGACCAGCTCCTTGCTGCGCTGTCGGGGCGTAGTAGTCGTGAAACCTCGTGCCATCATTAAAGAGCCGGGGCTTCGCCGTGGAAGATAGCAGGTTGTTGATCAGCACAGGATCGAAGGTGTGGCGCACCTGGGCGACGAGGGCAACGATGCCGGTGACGATCGGGCACGCCATGGACGATCCGGACCAAATTTCATAGCCGCCGTTAGCCATGGAGGTTGTCGAGAGAATATTTCCACCAGGACCGCCGATTTGCGGCTTCATGTCCATCCCCCACGTCGGGCCCCAGGACGTCGACAGCCGAAGGGCACCACCGGTAGCGTCGTTCGGTATGGTCGTTTTATAAATATTCGACCTACCGGGGCTGGGCATCGTCAGGGTAACTCTCTTGCCGGACTTGACGGCCTCGATCCATGTTTCGGCCATCTCTTTCGATACTGTGCCACTGGCAACGATGCCGGGCAGGGCGTCTTGCGGCGGAAGGATGGAATCCATGCCACCGCTAGCAGGGTACGTCAAGATATATCTGGCACCCTTCGCCTTGGCGTTGGTTGCCCAGGTGAGGAGATTGCACGCCTCAGCAGAGCGTAGCACGACAACCATGTTGGTCAGGTCGGGCGTCTCATCGGATAGCAGCTTGCCGCAGCCACCGTCGACTGCGGCGGTATCGACGCTCGCGGCGTACACGTCGAGCGATGCTCCATTCCAGGCACTAGGGATACCGGGAATGTAGCCAAACTCGACGTCGTCGGCGCCATCGACGGTATACTTTGCTTGGAAGAGGAAGATGGGTGTTACGGCATTGTCAATGGTGGCCACCGAAATCACCCCTTTTGCGTCGGCAGGCAACGAGGGAGCAAAGAGACCCATGCGACCCATGTTTCCCGCCGCGACAATGATGGGCACGCCCTGCTCAACAATTCTCTGCAGGAAAACGGACCAAGGGTGCTCGGACCAACCTCCGGGCGTACTTACGGATAGGTTGATGATGTCGGCTTTATCCTTGAGGGCTTGATTCACAGCAGCGATGACAACATCGCTCGTGACATGACCCTTGCAGCCCAGGATGCGGTATGCTCCTAGGGTAGCGTCCGGGACGACACCAGTGAAGCCGAACTTGTTGGGCTTAGCAGCAATAATACCAGCAACGTGAGTGCCGTGGCCATCGCAATTATCCATAGGGTCGTCGTCGGGTTTGGGCGAATTCTTGCCATTGTAGTCATCGCCAACAAAGTCGGTACCAAACGACACAAGACAGCGCGGGCCGAAGCAGCGACCCAGAGCCGAATGAGTATAGTCAATCTACGCCCGTCATTGGCACCGGCACGGAAATGGAGCAAAATATGGGGGCGGAGAGCAGGACTCACGCCGGAATCTAGAATGGCAATTCTAACGCCCTTGCCGGTGTAGCCTTTGGCGCGAAGCTTGTCTATCTGGGTCATGACGTGAGGCGAGTAGGTATCCAGAGTCGTATTGGAAAGGGCGCGTTTACGAGGACGCATTCTCTCCTTGGACTCGTTCCTGGCCCATTCGGTCGTTGGGTCGGCGCTCTGGTGCAGCGTGACGGGGAGATGCCACAGCAGAGCGGCATTCTCGGCCGCGAGCTTTGCCGCCATCTTGGCGGCATTTTTGATGTCGTGAAACTGGAAGGAGAATCCGTTTAGACGATCAAATTCGAATTCCACACGCACGTTTCCTTTCGAGCCCATGGCCTTTTTCAGCGCAGTGGTGTTCTGGGGGAGGTCGAGGGGACAGGTCAGACGGGACGTTTCTAGCATCGTTGCAAGCAGGGCCGGAGACCTACATAGCCGCCGACAAACTCAAAAATGAACGCGCCGGGCACGACCTCGCCGGCGGCTAGGGCCGTGAAGGCGGTCGCCGCAAGCGACAGGAGATGGGATGGGCGAACCATGGTTCCCAATGCGTCTTGCCTTGGATCTCGACGTACTGCCGCTCTTCATGTAGAAGGAAGGAAGTGCGCATTGCCCGACAAAATTCTCGTCATGGGAGAGGAAAGCAAAAGAATGGCCTGGACAGCAAATATATAGTCGCAAGCACGAGGTCGGCTATTAAATGGAGGTGAGGAGTAGCTTGTCGGTATTTTCAGTGATATGATGCCTGAACTGATGCAATGCATGGGATGTACTGTATATTTAAATTGTCTACAGTACACCTCTGTACTTGTACTTATTCCGTACATGTAGATTATATGCAATACAAGACATTGTATTAGCAGGTATGTAGGGGTAGGTGTGCGCTTGTTGACCTTTCATGGCATGCACAATGGGGGCACACCTATAAGAGGACGGCAGACTCGCAAGCAAGTACTTGCGAGCAGGTGCACCGCTGTATTAGCACAAGTACAGCTACATTGAAAATAGTTGTATACTAATGCAAGTAAGAATGTTTGCTGTTCCCACGTATATACACATGTACGTACGTGAGGTTTGCATGTAGGTGTAGAGGTGGATGCATACATGGAGGTGCACATACAGCAGGTACAAGTCGATATGGCTCCCGGACTACCGTAAGTACCGTACTCATAATACCTGCTGTATTACTAGCAGAATAGCATGAAAACGAAGTAGTATTACTCCATCTTTGTATCGCAAGTCCTTGTTTGGTGTACTTGCAGTAAGTCAAGCGTCCAAAAGTGACCAGAAGACTGTTCTTGGACCAGGATATATTACCCGGGAGAACCACTATCGGTCGTTGGAAAGAGACGTGGAGTATTATACCTACTCCATTGGCTACAGTACTTGAGTAAAACTAGACGGAAAAGAATAACCCAAGGGGGGATGAGGGTGAACAATGGGGTTTGCGGATGTTTTAAGAATCCATGTACGGAGTACGTAATTAGTGTATCCACAGTCCACCTACCAAATTCCAGCAATTACAGTCGCTTGACAAAAGTGACGATTCAGTTTTGGTAGCGCTACTCCTACAAATTGAATCGACATTTTTGCCACCCCACTGACCAGCAGTACGGAGAACATGTAGAGTAGTTGTACTTGCAGTACTCTGTAAGCACTCCGAATTCTATAGAAGGAATATTAGTACAACAATGTGCTCCGTACTTACCTGCACGTACAACTAGTTGTACTTGGGTATGCTTACATGTACTCCGTACACTGTATAATTACTGCAAGTCCACCTACATGGACGGAGTACAGTACAGTCACCTACGGAGCATTGCAAGTATTAAGTATTAATAACTGAGTTCGTATACGTACAGGTATTCCAGCACTCGCACGCAGTACTTGTAGTGGTTCGGAGCATGTACACCTACAAGTACGGTAAGTGCCATCAGCAGAACACAAAGCATTGCCCAGGGGCTGGCGAATCTCGCAAGGGGAGGTGGTTTTTGTTTATTTCTGTGCCAACTTCAGTACTCTTTTCTGGGCACCAACACATGGACGCTCAAGACAATTACTCGACCTTGCACAACTAGAGTATCAATGCATGGTTCGGAGTAGGGACTTGTACTTGTACTCGTGTTCATCCGTCATGTTGGCACCGTACCCCCATGGAGGAAGAGTCAACAGGACAGGTCAGTACAACTAATTCCAAGTAATACTCTTCAGCGTACGGAGTAGCGTGAGAAGAGGCTGGGCGTGATAATTGCGGTTACATTTAAGTACTTATAACCACAAGTAATACGTAAGTATGAGAATCTGGTATTAATATCCGTACAAGTCCTTATTGCAGTAAGTATTTACTGTAATTACATGTACATGTATGGGGTACTATATGGGCAGATTGCTGCAATGGTCCCAATGGCATGGTTCCACACCGTGCAGCATGGCGACAATTCACACAGTAAACTGCCATTTCATACGGCGTCCTCCTACAGTGTGCGCTGACGGGAGAGCACGGTATAGGCGGAGTGTTATCGGCTACAGCAATACAAGTACTGTACATGTACTTATGGAGTACATGCGCTTGGCAGTAAGAATAAGTTCTCCGTGCTGGGCACCGTTCATGTACATGTATACAGCACCAGTGCAGTGCATGTACATGTAATGTAATTACGGAGTAGCGGTACTCCGTAGAGTCGAGCATCTTTTGAACAAGTGGATTGATATGCGAGTCTGGACGCAAATGGGGTTCTCCTTGCGGGCGGACTTGCACCGATACAAGTACATAAGCATACTTGGTATAGGCACTAGGCTGTTCATATTCATGTTCAACCAAGTACATGTACAGTAGGCGTGCGAGAACATACTGTACGCGTACTAGGACTGTACGGAGTACATGCATCTACATACACCTAAGTAAGTACAGAAGCTTAAGTACAGCACTTGCTCGGTACGGAGCATTGCAGTACGGTACAATCAATGCATGTGCTTCATTACACGTGAACATGTATAGCTCAATCGCATAAGTGCTGTACGGTTACTCCGTGCTGTACGGAGTACTCTGTACTAGGTTCCTACTTAGTCTCTGTACTCCGTACTTCGTACTGTACAGTAACTACTTACTGTACACCGTACCCCGTAAGGTACTATGGTACTGTAATCAGGTTCTCTGTACAGAGTACTCTGTACTTGTACTGTACATTAGTTGTCCGTGGTTGCATCCGTTTAATCGCGACCATAGTACAGTATTACGGGGTACCTAGTACTTGATCAATACAGTTATCTCAGCACTCATATAATACGCCGTCATCTGTGACTGCCGTACAGTTCAGCACTTGATACAGTACCGACTTACAGCAAGTGCAGTACTGGCAGTACATCTACTCCCGAGTGCCATTACTTGCACATGTACTGGACATACTTGTACAGTACTTGTACTTACGAGTGGTGGATAGGCTCACTCACTACTAATTTAGTACTTTCCAGTCATAATAGCTAAGGCACTCGTACACCATCACCGGTATTGGATGAAGCGGCCATTAGGCCTCCACGCAAATCATCCGGTACATGATATTACTATACAAAAAGTGCATTGGTCTTTGTTCTTGCACAGGAATTGTACTTGCTGTATAAGTACAGTACAGTACAATTACAGTAGGCGTACCTTTGTACTCGTACAAGTATTGCTTGTACGGAGTACTTGCATGTACAGTACTTGTAGTTCACCGCAATGGTGTACCAGTATTGTGGCATACAGCACTTACTGCAAGTATGTTACTGTACAGTACAGTACTGTACAAGTACTCCGTAATAAACCATTTATTAATTATTAACCTGTTGATTTTCTTGGACATCTTCACATGTACTGTACTGTACTTACATACGTTGCTGCGCAAGTATGTTGTTCCGGTTTCCATCTTCGCCCCCACCATAGCTTGTTCAGAGTTCGTCATGATTCTTGCAGCAGGCAAATGCACCATTGCTCGTCAGCCACGAGAAGAAACGACAAAGCCCATTGAACCCTTCCTTGCTCGTATCCAAACCACGCACGACGTGACGGCATCATGTCGACCTTCTCGGGTCGGGACTTTGCCCTCGGCGTCGTCGTCGGCGTCGTCGCACCCTTGCTCCTCGGCTCCGCCGTCGTCGTCGCCGTCCTCCGAGCGAGCGACATCTACAGCCTGGGCCACTGGAAGCTCAACGTGCGCACGCCCATAAAGTCCATGTGGATGAACCTGGGCTACTGGTGAGCCTCACGAACCGTGGCCGCGGCGTCTCCGTGCCCGTTGCTGAACCGTCTCAGGACAACGCCCGACGGCGAGCCTGTCGAGCACTTCGACGACGCCTGTCTCGGTCTGCTGCGGGAAATCTTGCAAACCGCAGGCCTCTTGCCTTGCGGCACGGACGGCACGCCCGCGACCGAGTCTCGGCCGCCCATCTCCGTCCTCGACGTCGGTTTCGGCTGCGGCGACCAGACCCTCGCCCTCGCCCGCCTCCTTCAGCCTCGGGCCGCTTCCGACTTTCGCTACGTCGGCCTCACGCTGAACGCGAGCCAGCTTCAGGCGGCATCCAGGGCCATCCACGACAAGTTTCCCTCCCCCTCGGTCGACGGCACCGCCCTCGACGAGACGTGCTTCCGCGTCTTCCGCGCCGACGCGGCCAAGCCCGAGACCTGGAGCCCGCCCATCCGCGCCGCCGTCGAGGAGCTGGCCGACGGCCGCTTCGACGAAAAATGGCTCCTCGCCCTCGACTGCCTCTACCACTTCTCCCCCTCCCGGAAGCCCCTCTTTCGGTACGCGTCCGAGACGCTCGGCGCGAACCTCATGGCCTTTGACCTCGTCCTCGACGAAAAGGCCGGCTGGCGGAGGACCATGCTCGTCCGCGCCCTCGGCTTCGTCCTGAGCTGTCCGTTCGGCACCTTCCTGACCGAGCAGCAGTACAGGCGGCAGCTGGTGGAGTGCGGGTACGACGCCGACGAGATGACGCTTCGCGACATCTCCGACGACGTCTTCTCCGGCATCGCCCGCTACCTCGAGCGGCAGGAACGAGCGCTCGGCCGCTACGGCATATCCATCGGCGGCTACAAGCTGACCGGAAGGGTCTTTGACTGGTTCCACGCCTCGAGGGTCGTCAAGGCCGTCGTCGTCGTCGGCCGCACGGGCACGAAACAGTCGAGCGGAGCCTCTTCATGAGCATCATTTCTGCACGCGACCAACCAAGAGTACCCAACGATGACGACCTGCCATCCCATCCGTGCATCCATGCCCCCGGCCCCGTGATCCCTTCACGCACACGCACCCTGCCGCGCGGCCGCGAGCATGCCCGTATCCGGGTGGCAGGCGACGTACTCGAACAGCTGCTGCTCCGGCGTCAGCACCAGCACCTCGTGGAACAGGCGCAGCGTCACGTGGCCGCCCAGCTTCGCCGCGTACTGGAGGAAGCCGCCGAAGATGGCGAGGTGGCTGGCGTGCTCCTTGCTCCAGCGCTCGAGCGAGCCGAGGTCGTAAAAGTAGGCGAGGCCGAACGTCTTGTCCTTGTCCGCCTTCCTCGACCGGCCGTCGATGACGTCCATGAAGCGGCAGCTGTGACAGCCGACCTCGTCGCCCTCGTCTCGGAGAAAGTCCATGCCCTTGACGAGGACGGGATGCATGGTGCTCAGGTAGAGCTCGCGCTCGTCGGCCGACGTGTCGAGCCAGTCCTGCCCTGAACGAATCACGGCGAGGTTCCTCCTGCCGCCGACACGGATTCGGGCCGCGCCCGTCGCCGCCGCCGCCGCCGCCGCCGCCGCGCCGCCTCGACCGTTCCGCTTCTCGCCCTCGAGACGCTGCGTCTGGCCGACGGCGAGCCGGTCGCGCATGCTCCCCCAGTACACGTGCTCCCGGATCGGCCCCGTCACCCCTTGTCGCAGGAGCGACGCGCCCTCGGCCGTCTGCTGGTCGGAAAAGACGGTCTCGATTCGATCCATGGTCGGGAAGAAGACCTCGAGGAACCATCCGTGCTTCGATGCCGCCGCGTCGAGGCCTTCCCACCAGGACCGGAAGCCGGACGCGGTCGACCAGCCTTCGTACGCGTCGGTGCTGCGCCAGTAGGCGACAACGGCGACGTTGTAGAAGCCCTTTCGGTCCACGACGGCTGCCCAGTCGGACAAGGTCGGCCTGGCGTCGGCGTCGTCGACGGCCGAGGCCAGAAAGCGAGCCAGGGTGCCGACGGCGGCGTCGACGTTTTCATCGTCCGCGGCGGCGCACTGCGCCCCGATGACGGCCATGACCAGGTTCGTGACGTCGTTGCCGAACCGAGAGCTGTACGCCGGAAAGGGGGGCGCGTAGTTTGGCGGTGTCGACGCCGGCATGTCCCGTTCCACCCGCAGGTGGTCTGGGATGGCCGAGTCGAGCATGCTTCCGTGCCTCTTCTATTTCTTCCTTGGCCGTTTGCTTGGCGGAGCGGCGGGAAGGACGACGGCGCCCGCGATGCCGTTCTTCAGAGTTGCCTTTCGCCAGAGTTGCCTTTCGCCAGAGTTGCCTCAGATTTCTCGCCTGTGCCTGTCGGAAGTCACCATCTTATCTGGTCGCGCGCGTGCGGGGAAGGGAGACACATGACAAGCACGGGTGTGCATGTCCATCAGCTTCGGGCTTCATCACCGTTCGAGCCCGACGCCACAACTACCCAATCACGTTGGCCCGCAGAGGGCGCAACAGCTGACGCCTTGGATGTGCCGACGGCTTTCATGCGCCGCACAGGCATGCGCCGCTGCCCTGTTTCAGCTGCCCGGTGTCACGTCTGCTTTCAGGGGTTCGATGCCGACGAGGGGGCGGCAGGTTCAAGTTGATGCCAGCGCGCAGGCGAGGCCCAAGGTTCTACGGCACATGCAACAACGCCCGAGCAGCGGCGCGGAGAGCGCAGGGAGGAGTTGGAACGAGCTCGCCTGCGTTGATGGACGAATACCGGACGAGATGATGGCGTGCTTGACTCGTATCATGGTTGCTGCGTGAGAATACGTGCTTTCCATCAGCCACCACCTCCGTGCCGACTGCTCGCTGCCGACCCGCAACCAGACTGCTTGCTGCGAGGCCTCGTCACTCCACCTCGGGTGCGTCCATAGATCTGGACAACGGCGCAGACGGGCGACGGCGGTATATGGCAGGTGACAGCACTTGCAGCGAGCTTGCCAACGACGAGTCTCGCCCAGTGTCAGCCTATTCCTTCTACAGCTGCTAGCTGTATCGTCAAGGACCTGCTGTTGGAAGGTTCAGTGCCTCGAATACGCATGCGAGAACTTTGCCCCTTGGCCTTCATATTGGTGCAAGTCGTGGTAAGTACTTGCAGCACATACTTACGTACGCTTGCATGTACTTATGCAAGCAAACAGGGATGCATGTGTGCGGTTGTGCTCGGGTCTTGAGGTGTTACTTATTCGTACCGAGCACAGTAGTACAGTACAGTATTACTGTGCTTTGTACCCGTACTGTAGTTTTCGGCCGCCCCATACTTTGACAGGCTAGGGTGACAGCCTTCGACTAACCGCAATCGGCATCATCCTGGACTATTTAGTGTTTCTGTACTCCGTACCTCGAATTCCCGTCCACATACTCCGCTCCTTGACCTGCAAGAGTCAGTACACGCATGTACTCCGTGCGTGCTCCGTACTCCCAAATACTTACAATGGTGTACATGTAGTTGTCCGTCAGCATCTCATCATGCGCAAATACCAACACCTACCTGTAGGCTCGCACGTGCTGTAGGTACTCTGTGTTCTCAGGTACTTGCTCTTTGTGCACAGTATTTTGCTCGCATGTACTCCGTACAGCATGGTACACTGACGCATACAACTACAGGTAATGCAGCATGGTATGTGCCGTGATACAGTGCAGCATAGTTACTTCGTACGGTAGAACTTGTACATTCATGTACTCCGTACGGAGTACTCCCTACCATACAGTACTTATGTAATACATGCACCTAGCGGGTGACAGCGAACCTCCCCACTTCTGTTCGTCATGGCCCCCTCCATCGTTGGCGAGGCTGCCTCCTTCGACAACCAAATCTCAGGCACTGGCCACCAATCGTCGACCTGCCGTCGCCATGGCCAGCTTTCTTCGCAGCAAGCAGGCAGGCATCCAGGCCGACCTCTCGGCGAGCATCCGGCCGGAGCTTCTGGCGCCCGACGACCAGGCTCGCTTCGGCATCAACTCGCCCATCAGGTTCGTCGTCGTCGTCCCCCGCGCTCGTCGCCGCCGACGTGGACCTGACGTCTGGCAGCTGCCTCGGGTACGACCCCGTGCAGTCGCTGCTCGCCATCGGCACCAGCTCAAGCAGGTTTGGCCCCGGCAAGATCTACGTCTTCGGTCAACGTCGCGTGCAGAGGGTGCTCGAGCCGTCGCGGCCCACGTCCCTGCAGTGCCTGCAGTTCAGCGCGAATCGCCTCATCAGCCTTGACATCAAGAATGAGCTCGTCGTCTGGGACCTCGACACGGGCGCGCGCCTGGCTGCCCAAATAATCGCCGGCCGCGTCATGGTCGTGGCCTCGGACCCCATGCTCGACTGGGTCTTCCTCGGTCTCCAGAACGGCGACGTCATGGCCTACGATCTCGATCGCATGAGCCTCGCTCGCGCCTTTCGCCTGCCGAACTTTTGGGCCAGCCGCGGTCCCGAGGCGAGAGCGGCGACGCTCGTCTCCCTCTCGATGCATCCGCGGGACGCCGGCAAGCTGCTGATCGGATACACGCACGGCGCCGTCGTCTATTCCTTCAAGCAGAGCCAGCCGGTCCACTTCCTCGAGTACACGCTGCGCCCCGGCGCCCCCGGCGGCAGAAGCACCGGCGTCGACACCCTGCGTCGACCGCGCTTGACCCACGCCGTCTGGCACCCCTCCGGCACCTTCATCGTCACCGCTCACGACGACGGCAGCCTCGTCCTGTGGGACGCCAAGGAGGCCAAGATGATCACCGCTCGCACCTTGAGCGCGACGGCCGTCGAGCAGCCGGCCGCCAACTCGGCGAAGCCCACCTTCTCGGAGCCCTTCACCAAGATCGCCTGGTGCTGCAAGGACAACAGCGACGACACGGGCCTGCTGGTGTCTGGCGGCCAGAGCCCCGACGCCTCCCCCAAGGGCATGACTTTTATCGATCTCGGATTGACGCCCACCTATGCCACGTCCTCCTGGCACATGCTCGCCGACTACTTCGCCGGCAAACGAGTCGTCACTCTCTCCCTGCCTCCGGGAACCTGTGCCCTCGACTTCCTGCTGCTCCCTCGATCGTCACCGCACTTTGCCGGCGCTCAGGACCCGATAGCCATCGTCACCGCCCTGTCGTCGGGGGAGCTCATCACCATGAGCTTCCCGTCCGGATACCCCATCAGCCCGACGAACCAGCTCCATCCCTCCACCTTCTTCGTCCACCCCTTCATCACAAAGGTCAGCGTGTCGAGTCTCGAGCGGCCGAGGTGGCTCAGCATGTTCGAGAAGAGAGACCAGGGTCCCCCGCTGCTCAAGGGCGGCGCCGAGGCGTCCAAGCCACGGAAACGATTCGAGGAGAGGACAATCATTCAAGCGGCGCATGCCGACAGCACCGTACGAATCTGGGATTCGGGCCACGCCGACGACATTGAGAATGAGCAGGTTCTGCAGGTCGACGTGGCGCGCGCGCTTGACCGCTTCGACGATATTGAAATCACCGCCATGAGCATGTCCAGCAGCACCGGCGAGTTTGTCGTCGGAACGAAGACCGGCGAGGCCGTCGTGTATCGCTGGGCGGCGAACCGTTTCTACGGCCGAGAGGAGCCGGCGAGCCTGGATCCGAATCCCAAGGGCCTGACGGACATTGGCTCCCGAGCGGAGCCGACCCTGAAAGAGGGCCTGCAGCCGTTCGTGCTCTACGAAATGATGATGGGCCCCATCACCGCCGCTCAAGTGTCCAACGTCGGCTTTGTCGCCGTCGGTTCCGAGCTGGGCTTTCTGACCATCCTAGATCTTCGCGGGCCCAGCATCATCCTTCAGGCGCCCCTGACCGACTTTTTGAAGCAAGAGAAGCGAGGATCCTTCCTCAAGAGCCACCACCGCTCAGGCTCGGGTTCCCTAAAGGAGTGGCCCGTGGTCATGGAGTTTGGCGTCATGACGCTCAACGACGACAAGTACTCGAGCATCTGCTGCTTCGTCGGCACGAACCTCGGCAAGGTCATCACCTTCAAGCTTCTCCCTGCCGCCGAAGGCGGCTACTCCGTCCAGGTCGCCGGTCTGGCTACTCTCGACGGTAGGGTCATCTCCCTGTCGCCCATCGTGGCGGAGACGGGGAAATCTGCCGTGGCCACTGGCGCCGCCGTCGCCGGCCTGCGTGAAGGAATCCGCGTCAGCGGTGCGCTCGTTGCCGGTAAGATAATAGATGGCCTGGTCCCCTCCCCAAACGTTCTGTTCGTTGCGCTAACCTTCGCAGTCACCCAGAAAGAGGTCCGCGTCTTTCGGCCGGCACACTCGAAGGGGGCTTCGAGGGAGTTTGATGGCGCCATGTGCGACGCCGCCAGCGTCGCTGAGCTGGAGCTTCTCGGTGTCGCCGTCGTCGCCCTCTTCGGAGATCGCACCGTGAGGGCATTTTCCATACCGGGACTGAAAGAGATCGGCAAGGCGGAACTTCCCATGGTGGACGTGAGCCGCAACCCGTCGGCCGTCGTAACCCAGACGGGCGATATTTTCGCCTGGACTGGACCGAGCGAGCTGGCCGTCATCCACGTCTGGGGCACGGGCAAGTCCCTGCAGCCGTCGCAGGATACGCTGATCAACCCGAAGCTAGTGTGCCCGCCGAGGCCTACCATCTCCAACCTTCAATGGATTTCGGGCACCCAGTACTTGTCCCCGCTGGACCTTGATCTCCTCGTGGGCGGGCCCGATCGGCCACCGAGCAAGCGCATGATGGACGCGGCGGCGGCCGAGCAGCGTGCCGCCCGGGGAGGCGGCGCGGCTTCGGCGGCGGCCGTGGCCGGGGCGGCGGCGGCGGGCCAGGAGAGCTGGGGGCAGTACTTGTCGCGGCAGCTGAACGAGCGTACGGAGAAGCTGAACAGCATAGGCGACGGCATGGACAACCTGCAGCAGCAGAGTCAAGGGTGGGCGGACGACGTGAATAAATATATCAGCAAGCAGAAGCGAAACTTGGTCGTGGGAAGTCTTAAAAGCAAATTCTTTTGATGCCCGGCATATCTGGGCGGGCTGTGGCGTTGAACCTGGCGTGCTGCGCTGCCTATTTTGAGCGGTTGGTTAGGATATTTACATTGGCGTTGGAGAGTGGTTGCCTTTGCCTTATTTGTGCAGCGACATGCCGAAATGGTTCTTGACATTGTCGTCGTTTTCGTCGCAGGCTTCGTTCATGGGCATGACACCTACATCGCCTGGATACACACCTGAGCCCTATCCGAGGCAACCGAGCTCTGGCTTCCACCGCGAGCGAGGTGCTGCATCCTCCCTCATTCTGCATCCTCTCGTTGTTATCTTGCTCATATTAGCGCTTTCCCATTCTCATTCTCATCCCCAGCTTGAGCATGTTCGACGCCAGCCGTGCCCGTGGTGAAATCCGCTTGAACTGCTCGGTCATATCTTGGCCAGCAACGGCCGACTTGTCCCAGTGGTCCGCGACGTGCTCGAGAAAGGTTGCGTTGCCTACCATCTCGGCGAAGGAGTCGAAGATGGACGGTTTACCTTTGCCACCTATGAAACCGCCGACCAGGCTGCTGAGCAATGACAGGACAGGTATGGTGAGGGGAAGCTTCCGGTTGTTGAGCACGGCCTCAATGAACTTGATGTGCTCCCCGTTGACGACCGTGGCATTGCCCGTGGCGTTGAGCTGGATGTTGCCCTGAGCGAGCGGCACGGACTGAGTCTGGAGGAGCGCGCCGAGGTTGGAGAGGATGGACTTGAGGTAAACCTGGCCTGCGAAGAATCGCGTGCTATTCCCGGGAGGCAGCACGAGGTCGTAGAGGTTGACGTAGCCGAGGTTGATGTCGCCCGACATGAGGTTCAGGGTCACGTTGCCGAGGCCGATGGTGAGGACAGCCGTGTTTGGAATGACGATGGTGCCCCGAACATTGTTGCCCTCGGCGTCTGGAGGCAGCACGATCTCGAGATTCTGGATGGCGATGCCGCCGAGGCTGCTGAGAGCCGGCAGCGAGATGGTCCTATCGAGGCTCGGCGAGGAACTGAGGGCGCCGAGGCGGACGGTGGGGTTGCCCCGGACGGACAGTTCAACGGTGGCCTCGTCAAAGACCTGGCCGAACCATCGAACAAGCTCCGTCTCGTTGATGATTGTGACGGTCTGATTCGAGATGGTGGCCGGTGTCGTGCCCTTGACGTGCTGCTCGGGGAGGCCGAGATTGAGAAAGGGCGAGTAGACGGACGTGTTCCTGTTGTAGAGGTAGAGCGGCACCGAGTCGATCGTGGCGGCGATGGGGCTGTTGAGCGACGTGTTGAGCGAGAGGATCAATTGCGATGCCGACAGCGCCTGGAAGGTCCCACCATGGATAGGCAGGCCTTGGCCACTGAGGACGCACTGCACAACGGCAGGGATCACGACTTTAAATCTGCGTCCGGTTCGGTGAGCGGACGAGGGGAGTGGACTCAGGTGGCGGTCAAGGGCAACGTACAAGATGGGTAGGAAAATTGCGAGCAAACAAATGGTGGCGATCAGGTATCGAGGCCAAAAGCGCCGGACATGACACAGAAACCCTTGCTTCCTGGGGATGATTGTCGCCATTTTCTTCTTCTCGATATGATCAGTCTCGTCGCTATCGCTATCATGGTCGTTGCCGTTCGTGACGTTTTCGATCTCCCGTTTGGCAGTCGCCTTTCTCTGATCCGAACACACGTTCCCTGCACCGTTGAACCATCGCGTGAGAAGACTCTTGGTGACGTCTACCCTCCCGCTGCTCACCATGACTGGTTGGGCGGTGGCCTCGACAGTTTCCATCTCGGACGAGGGCATGGTGCTTGTCGGCGAGGACAATCGCATGCTCGACAGAACTACCGAGTTCGACGTTTGATGCACGAAGGCGCAACCTGTTTGAACGCGAGAGTATAGTGCCCTTGCGCTCTACTCCTGTGTGCATGCATGCTGGCGGAAGCCCTGCCGAGCAATGTTCGACAACAGGCCCAGTGCGAAAGCGGGGGTCGGGCGATCAGTTGGAGACGATGAACGCATGCAATGTCCGAGCGTAACCCTTTGTTTTTTGCGAGAAGAGCCGATTCCTGTGCTCGTAATATTAATAATAATACTACTTGCCTGCCGCATCAGGTTCAGGCCCAGGTAACAAAGACAAGGGCTCTGTGCGTCCTGAGCAAGGGCGTCCGCACGGAAGATGATACTCACTCCTACAAATCTCGATCTGAGCTGTCGTGCATCTGACTGACGCGACTCTCCCTCCCAAGAGTTCCTATCCGGGACATGGGCTTGACGATATAGGATGGGCCCTGAGGCAAGGCATGAGCGCTATTATGGACGATCTGCTCGAGGTTTTCCAGCATGACGTTGGCGCGAGTTGATTGACAAGCTCTCGGGACACCAAAGGTCGGTCGAGTCATGTCGCCTGGCCTAGGTCGACAGAAGCTGGTGTGTCTCGGGAACATCTGCAAGGCACCGCACATGGACGTGCGTGCACCTCAGCGCTCGAATGCAGCGAGGGCCGTTGCACATCGGCCAGAGACAAGACGCGTGCTAATAACTCCATGGTACTATTGCCATCAGCTGTTTTTCTTGAGACGCCGAGCGAAAGGAGTTAGCTCGGACAAAGACAATGCTGGGTCTTCTCACAGGGCACAGGGATGTCAGGAAGGATAGCGGCAACTCGAGAGAATGGAGAAATCGTGTGCGAGGTAGGAATCGCGGACGGCACAACAATGCGGCACGCAGTGGAAGTGAAGCAAATGGCGAGGTGGCGAATACGGATTTGGGTCGGGAGGGAAGGCGTCACGGTGCCTGCCACCTTCCTCGGTGGTTGGGCAATCAACCGGCGATATGATGATTATCCGTGTATGGAAGTCGGTGTACAACTACATAGGTGTAGTTGCACTTGCTTTGCTGCATAGTCAGTCCTTCACTCCTTCCCCGCAACGCGCGATCTACAAACGATGGACGACAAAGGACAACAGGCACTCTTCAAAGTCCCACGAAATCCCGCAGCGGACGACCACACGACAATGACAGGCATCTCGAGATGGAGACGGCCGCTGTCATCACTCGGTCCATCCACTCAGGTAAGTGGGAAAACATGCCATGGCCCACCTTCGTCAGGGACTCGCTAGCCGCCATGTGGGCCGAGATGGGTGGGAGCTGGGGAAGCCCGTGTGCGGTTCGCTCATCTCGGAACGGCATCGTAACGGCAGCGATCAACGGCTGACACCCCGGGGAGAGGTCCGAGGCCCTGGATTCAACATTTTCGTCCAGGCCGAATTATGTCCTTGTGCCGACTCGAGGCAGCGGTGAGGAGATGAAGGGAAAGGAAGCAAAAGCCTCAGTCGAGGATGGACAGAGGCCGGCATGTCTTGCATCGGCGGGCTCAGCCTTCGTTCGTCCTTTCCATGCCGTCCTTGATTCCCATGCCGTCGTCCTTGCTCTCTCACCCGATTCCTCGACCAGCTGGCGGGCAACTTGATGTTACAAACGCATCCACCCATACCGGCACCTTCAAGCGCGGAGCCTTGTCCTGACGTCCATCATGCGTTTCTCGACCCTACTTGCCGCAGTGTCGGTGTTGGTGCCCGTCGGCCTCGTCGCTGCCGATGGCCAACCCAAGAAGCATTTTCCACCGGAGCTCCAGCTCGACGAGCTCCTCGCAAAGCACAACTTGGCCCTGGTACCGAGATCAGAGCTCACCGAGGCCCTCCTGGAACTCAACGCGCTACTGAAGAAGAGCCAGGCTCAGCACCATGGCCTGCCCCTTTTCCCGCGGGCCAACTCTTCCGGAGCCGGCAGCAGGAGCAGCAGCGGCGGCGGCGGCGGCGAAACCCAGTCGTTGGCTCTTGACCTCAAGGGGCTCGGGCTGGGTGACCTAGGCGACGCCGTCAACGGCATCACAGGCCTCGTTTCGCAGCTCGGCGGTGTCGGCGGCTTGCTCAAGGGGTTCACGGCACTGGTCAACGAGGAGTTCCTCCAGGCTCTGCACGATGCCGTCATCTACCTGGCCCAGCTGCTGAAGCCGCCCTTCCCCGCCATGGCCAGGGACATCGTCGCCAAGGCCCAGCCGCTCCTCGCCCTCCTCGACTCCCTTGACCTCGGGAGCCTTGTCGAGCCGCTGAAGAAAGCCGATGCTGCTGGTCTCGTCAGCACCGTCCTGCGGCTGCTCAACGACAAGAACCTCGGCAGCATCGAGAGCCTCCTCACCAACGGAGCCAACCTCCTGACGCAGTCTTTTGTGGACGAAACTCGGTCGCTCATCGGCGAGGTGTCCCCACTCATCCAGACACTATCCAACGTTGACCTCAAGGGAGTTGTCGATTCGCTGCAGCCGGTTCTCAGGAAAGAGTCCGTCGAAGGCATCGTGGGCTTGATGAAGAACGCGCAGTCGCTCCTCACCCCTTCGTTTGTCAACGGGACCCATTCATTGGTCGAGGAAGTCTCGCCCTTAGTGCAGTCACTTTCCCAAGTCGACCTAAAGGCCGTGGTCGACTCGCTGCAGCCCATATTGAAGAAGGAAGAGATTCAACGCATCGCGAGCTTGCTCAACAATGCATGTGATCTCCTCAGCAAAGAAGCCGTAGCTTCAATCAAGTCGGTCCTCCAAAGTGTCCAACCACTCATCGATGGCCTCGGTAGGATTGATCTGCAAAGACTGGTCGACCAGCTGGAGCCATTCGTGAACGAGCTCGGCAAGCTCAACCTCAAGGGTCTTGTCGACGCACTCCATCCGCTGCTTACGTCGGATTCCATCATGAGCATCGCTGGCTTACTCGACAACGCCAAAGATCTGCTGACCAGGGATACGGTCACATTGCTCAAATCAATCCTAAAGAGCGTTCAGCCACTCATCGAAGGCCTCGACAAGGTCGATCCGAAAATACTGGTCGGCCAGTTGGAACCTATTCTGAGCGAGCTTGCCAAGGTCGACCTCGTGAGCCTGGTTGGCTCGCTAAGTCAACTTCTCACGACGAACAACATCAAGGGCATTTCCGGCCTTCTCGGAAATGCGCAAAACCTCCTCACCAGCAAATTCGTCAATCAAACGCAAACACTGATAGGCGATGCCCTCCCGTTGATCTCTGCTCTTGGAACCACGAGCCTCGGCGACTTGATTCAACGAGTCGGACCGCTACTCGATTCAGTCAGCAGGCTTGACTTGAGGGCCTTGCTCGATGCCCTTGCGCCGCTCCTTACGGAAGACGGTGTCAATGGCATCGTCGCGCTCGTAGGAAATGTCGGAGAGTTGCTTTCTGGCCCGTTTGTGAAGCAAACCAAGTCTCTCGTCAACGACGCCAGCCCGCTCGTGTCCGCGCTCGGCGAAATCGACCTCCAGCCTGTTCTGAAGCAGCTTTCGCCACTCCTACACCTCGTTGGAAATTTGGACCTCCGAGGCGTGCTGGAGGCGTTGGCACCTTTGCTCACCAAGGAAAGCATCCGGGGGGTCGTCGGCCTGCTGGACGATGCCGGGCCGCTCCTCCACTCTCTATCGGAGATCCAGTTGGCAAGCAAGCTCGGCAGCCTCGACGCCCTGCCTACCATACGGGACAGGATCTCCAGTCTTGACTCGACAATCTTGTCTCTGAACGGCGACGTGGGCCCTATTCTCCAGGCGCTGCAGCAGGTTGATATCCCGGTACTCCTGGATGCCCTGAAGCCTCTTCTTGCGGGAGACAGCGTCGACGGCATGGTACAATTGCTGCAAAATGCCGAGGCCCTGCTGACGGCAGAATTTGTCCGGCAGAGCCAGTCGCTCATCGGCGGCGCGGTGCCTTTGGTCTCCGCGCTCAAGGATATCGACCTCTCGAGCTTGGTTGCCCAGCTCGAGCCGCTCCTCACAAACCTCAAGATGATGGACCTTGCAAAGCTTCTCGACTCCCTCACCCCCTTGCTCACGCCCGACAGCATGAAGGATATCGTCGGGCTGTTGGGAAACGCAGGACACCTGCTGACAGATGAGTTTGTGAAGCAAGCACACGAATTGATATCCGGTGCCCTGCCGCTGGTGACGGCGCTAGACAAGATCGACCTGGCCGGGCTCATGTCCGGGCTGCGGCCCCTGCTAGACGCGCTTAAGGAGGTCGACTTGGTCAAACTCGTCGGTCAAGCGGAGCCACTGCTGCACGAGCTGAGCCGGGTCAACCTCGTCGGCTTGGTGAACCAGCTCGGTCCCTTCCTGAACTCGCTCAGGGGCTTGGACCTTGCAGGCCTCTTCGACGCCCTGAAGCCGTTGCTCGCCCCGGAGAGCATTCTGGGCGTCGTCAGCTTGCTGGGAATGGCGGAGAAACTACTCACGAGCCGATTCGTCAACGAAACTCAGACTCTCGTGGGCGACGCGCTGCCTCTTGTCGCGTTCCTGGGCACCATCAACCTCGAGGGTTTGATGAAGCTGGTCGAGCCGCTGCTCGAAGCGCTCGGTGGCATGGACGTTCCCGCCTTTGTGGGCATGATCAAGTCAACGCTAGAGGCAATGGGCAAGATTGACATCAAGGGCATCGTCGAGCAAATCGCACCGCTGGTGACGCCAGAGAGCGTCAAGGGTCTCATGAGCTTGCTGGCGAATGCTGAGGGTCTGTTGACGTCGGCGTTTGTGTCGCAGACGACGGAACTGATTGGTGATGCGACGCCGGTATGGTCCTCCCTGCGCGGCCATGCGCTCTTTCACTTTTGCTAACGACGGATTCTACACAGCTCGTGGCAACAGCGTCAGACTTTGTGCATGGCATTCTAAAATCGTTGATGAGTTAATTTTGGACAACAGCATGTCTTGACGATATCCATGGAGTTCCGCGCCGGAATGGCGATGACGACGTATGAAGGTTTCGATGTGAATTTGCATGATTTCGCCGTGGTCATGCGGAATGAAGTCTTGACCAATATTGCCAGCGAGTCGGCCTGGAATATATCTGTCAAGGGATGTAATGAATAGATGCAGCGCAGAATGGGGAGCGAACGGTGCTTGTTCCTGGCGTCCGGCCGACGTCGATTGCTGCAAGGGATGGAGCGCGTGACAGACGGCGGACCATGCACTATCAGTCCACTCGAGTTGGACGATTGAGCCGGCGCGCTTCGCCACCAAGGTTCTCACCGTGTTCCCAAAGTTCCCGCGTGACAATTTGTGCGGGGCCTGGTGGTGAATGTTGCAGGGACGTCGTGCAACGGCCGCCGCAAGAGGGTGTGGTGATATATAAAGGGAGAGCGGAACGGTCGCCCATCGCATTGGCCAAGCAGAGTCATCCGTTACTCTCGACCGACCAAGATTGACAAGACATCGAGAGTGTCCGCCAAAGTCGTCCGCCGAAGATGACGACCGCTAGGTTCCGATTTTCTGCGCTCCTACGGGTCGTGACGTCTCTTCTGGCATGGCCAGCCCTCTGCACCGGCTTCTTCGAAAGAGGCAGTCTTCCAGGCCTCAACGGGAGGCAAAGTGAGCACGCCCGCACGATCGTCTACGAGAATAACAAACGGCAGCTCGGAAGGCAAGGTTGCGTTGCGGCCATGACGGCGGGCCTCACCGAGGTATGTTGGATGCAAATCGTTCATCGTGTGCGAGGCTGACGGAAGAGACGCAGTCGGGGCTGCGCAACCTCGCCAACCGGGCGGTGCCTCCGTCGACACACTACCCCAGCGACGGCCTCGGCTCAAACAAGGACAGCATCGGCATCTTCCAGCAGCGGGCGAGCATCTACGTCGACATTGGCTGCGACATGGACCCCGCCTGCGCGGCGAGCCAGTTCCTCAGAGACATGCAGGCGGTCGACGGTTGGCAGACGATGGACGCGGCGAGACTGTGCCAAACGG
Source organism: Drechmeria coniospora (assembly GCF_001625195.1). Lineage (NCBI taxonomy): Eukaryota > Fungi > Ascomycota > Sordariomycetes > Hypocreales > Ophiocordycipitaceae > Drechmeria > Drechmeria coniospora. Next base: position 7,327,952 of record NC_054389.1, on the reverse strand, counting down.
TGCAAGCGTCGCGGGGACTGGAGGCGTTTGGGGAGAATGTCAGGGCGGCGACGGCGCTGTGCGAAGCGGCCACGCAGCCGGACGTCGCTGGGCAGCATGCCTAGTGAGGGCAAGCCGTACCCGTCCAGGGCGCTCCCAGTCTCGGACGGACATGGGTCTCGGGACGGGCAAGGTGACATTGGTCGAGTATAGATGCTGAATAGGAGCTGCCAGGGCCACAACGAGTGACAGCCATGACTTGTGCAGGTTGGGTTGAGCGTTCCATCCGGTCCATCCAGACGGGCGGAAGCGGAAGCGGGAGTTGACAGGTTGGCGAGAGGAGGTACATGCCTCCTCGCTCGCCAACGTTGGTTAAGGTCGAGGTGCCGATGACGCTTCCTCGACGGACAAGACGAAACGGCGGTGTGCCGGTACGCAACAGCATCGAGATTCAGGGACGCCGCGGGCCAGATGAGCTCGATCGGAGGTTCAAGTCCAGATCGAGAGGGGACGTCTTCCCATCTCCCGCTCGTCGTCGGCCCAGGTGTTCTCCCTCGCATCGAACCGTCGTTGATCGGGCCCACGATGCATGGGAGGGGCGAGTTGTTTAGTGGTGCGTGCGAGGATGAAAAGTATAGACCTGTGCACGCAAGTGGCCAGAAACACGAAGTAACAATAAACGCTTGCCCACCACCGTGACCGGGCGGCGGGGACGCACCACAGCGAACGTCGCCTGGAGCACAGCGAAAAGTCGCCTGGAGCACAGCGCGGCAGCACATGGAGTGCGAGGTGGCTGCCGCTGGGTGGCAGTGTGCGTGCGTTCGGTACCTGAGGCTCAAAGTATTTCGTTGGGGCCCGGCAGATGCATGTTCCGATCTTGCTGGGCGAGGCAGCAGCGGTTTGGGCCAAGGCACAGCACCAATATCCATCATATCTGGCTCGCCTGTCTCGCCTGTCTCGCCTACTTCTACCTCGAGGGCGTACCCAAGGTCCAAGGTCCAAGGTCGAGAAGTAACGAACATTGCATGAGCAAAGTCCAGCCTACAGCAAGCGCTCCTGGACGTCCCAATCACTCGAGTCTATTTCAACAGCCAACGACGATGTCGATGACTACGAGCGGGTGCTCCGCCGATCGCTCGGACATGTCGACGCTGGACGGATGCCATGATTTCGCAAGCACAGAAGCTAGCCTCGACGAGCCGAGGTGGTTGCGCGTCGGTCCGCGGCATGGGTCTTGCTGCATTTCCCTCGCCCTGCTCGTGCCGCAGGGTGCGAAGCGTACGGGCAGATGCTGGTTTCTCGACGCTTCTTGGCTGGCAGCAGAAGTGTACATGGCGTGCAGCACGTCATGTACACTTGTGCTGCTGCACGAGTCTGCTATGCTCCGTGTGGAACGACTGTGATTACGACGGACTTGCAAGCTAGGTACTCCTAATATATTACCACCATTCGTTGCTGCCTTCCATGGCCAGAAGACAGTGTAAAGTCCCGAAATGCAGACGTTTTCGCTCATGTCGACGACAGGTGGCGGCCGACGATTCACAGCGACCCGACAGTGACATAACGTGGCCGGGTCATTAATGAGAATACATGCTCACCAAGCGACATTATAGAAGTAGACGTACACATACAAAAAAGTTACTACCTAGTTGCACTAATCCTGCACCGTGTAAAAAGAGTGAGTAGGCGTCATGATTTACATGGCAACCAGGGCGGCAACACCAGCCACGACGGCGGCGGACAAGGCGGAAGCCCCCGTGAGGCCGGCGCCGCTGACGATGACAGGGACGGTAGAGTTGTCGCGCGTCGCTCCGGGACGAGGGCCGGCAGTCGGGGCCTGGCTGTCGCCGGCCTTGACGACGGGCTTGAATCCCTGGGGCGCGGCAGTCTCCTTGGGAGCGGCAGACTCCTTGGGAGCGACAGGGTGAGCGGCAACCTTCTTGGGCTCCTGCTCCTTCTCCTTGGGGGTGTCGACGGTCACGTCCACCTCAATCTCCTCGTCGTCGTCGGCGGCAGGGGGGGGCACGACGGCAGCGGAAGGCTTGGGGCCCTTGGGGCTGCCCTCGTGCTCGGGGGCGGCCGGGGCGGGCACGACCTTGTTCTCGGCGACCTGGGGAGGGAGGTTCTGGAGGCAGCCACAGCTGCCAGCGTCGGGCAGCGACTCCACCATCTTCTTCTGCTCCTTGGTCTCGACCTTGGTCACGGACTTCTCCACCACCTGCTCCGGTCCGCAGGTGAAGCGATAGGACTCCAAGGCAGGGCCGTCGAAGTGGTTCGTGCAGTTGCCGGCGAGGAAGAAGTAGTACTGGTTGATGTTGATGTTGATCTGAACGTTGGGCGTGGTGCCGTTGGTGAAGTTCGCGGGCGTCGGGACCGAGACGGCGGTCGAGACAGGAGCAGGAGCAGCGCCGGCCTCGACGTTGATCTTGGCACGCACGCAAGGCTCGCCATCGACAGGGGCGGAGCCCGAGGTCGGGGGAGCGCTGGCAGCATCCTTGGGCGCCACGGGGGTAAACTTGCCGGGGCCCTGGACGGCCGGGGCGTTCGGGTAGTAGGCGGAAACCTCGACGACGCCGTGGGGACCGAACTTGTTGTCGATAGGGTTCTCGGGGCTGCCCTTGGGCGCGATGTTATGGTACGTGGGGTCGGCCTGGTTGTAGTAGACGGAGAAGTCGCCGTTGAGGGTCGAGGCCTTGCAGAAGGAGTTTTGGAGCCTGTCGTAGAAGGAGTGCCAGAAGGGGTCCTCGGCGGTGCCCTGGAGGCCGTATCCCGTCTTGCAGGACGAGCAGGCTTTGGCGTCGCTGAAGAAGGAGCTGCCCTCGCCGCACATGCAGTCGCGGTGAGCGTTCAGGTGGTCGGCCGACGTGCCGTTGCTGCGGCAGGTATGGAGGATCCAGGCCTGGGTGACGCAGGGATAGTTGGGGCCCTTGACGGGACGGGTGTCGACCTTGTGGCAGGCGTCCATCTCCTGCCAGAGCAGGTTCTGCGGGCGCTGGGAGACGGGGACGAAGGCGAGATCGCCGGCACCCATGCTGATGAAGGCGGCGGCCTGGTGGACGGCGACGGCGCCCATGACGATGGAAGACTTCATGGTGAAGGTGTTGGAAGTTGGTGACAAACGAGTGACTATGACGGGAGCGGTGCGGAAGACGAGCAAGCCAGGACCGAGGGGGGCGAGCGAGGCTGGCCCTTTGTACTCGCATTCGATTCCCGCCGGTTTGCTGCTTCGGAAAACGGGGCAGCGCCGACGAGGATGATCCATGGCGGCATGCTCGATGCAATTTCCTTTCGCCCAACACGACTCCGCCGTTGGTCATGTCTCGTTGGTCACATCTCCATCGCCTCGCCGAGGGAGCGAGTCATTCGAGCGATACGAGAACAACAACATGCGATGCAGGTGCGGAGCACTCACCCCCCGTGCCGGTAGGGTACGCGAGGGGGGGGTCGGGTCGATTTGTTTGATGGCCCTCGGCCGGAGCGGGCTCGCATGAGCATGACTCGACATGGCGGTTGCGTTGCCAACCTGGCCTGGGATCATGCCCGACTGCAGCCAGCACTGCGCTTGCTGTGTTGGTCTGCGTGTGGGAAAGACGGGCATCTGTGTCAGTAAGTAAGTAAGTACTGTAGGTGTGCATGTACATGGATACTGGCACCTGCGTTCCAAACGATCCGTCTTGATGCCTGAATAGGTGCAGCGGTCAGGTTGAAGCCAGTTTTTTCGCCCATGCAAGGTACGGAGCACGAGTGGGCTGGCGGGGAGTGGCGACGTGCCCCTACTTTTTTTTAAAATCTCGGCCTCGTGCCAGACGTGGGTGACGTGACAGTGCCTACTGTAAGTACAGTTCACTCTACAGTACGGAGTACATGTACATGAACTTACTGTACTCCGTACATGTACAGTACTTAGTTGGTGCATGTACAGTAGTTGGTGAATGTAGCTCTACAAGTACTCCATACAGTACACCACAACATGTACTTACTTGAACATGTACAAGTACATGCATGAACTGAACGATCCGCGACCCCCCAAGTACAGTACTACCTACTCGGGTGCATGTACTCCGTACTCCGCACATGTATGGAGTACTAGGTAATAATACTTATTGTGTGGTATCCAATCGCTGCACCGCCTGCGTTAGTACGTACTAGGCACCTTTCGTTACTCTGTGAGCTTGCAGTAAATGCGTGCACTTGTACTGCACACACGTAGTTACCAGTACTGCAAGTACTGTACTTATGTAAGTTTTGTACTGTACGGAGTACGGAGTAATTACTGTACTGTACATTTAAGTTCTCCGTATTACTAATTTACTGCACTGTACTTTCTTAAGTAGATACGGTACGGAGCGCTGCACTCCGCGCCAAGCATTCTGCCAGGGGAGCCTATATCGTACTGTCGTACGGAGTAATATATGCAAGTACTCCGTACTCCTTTACTTGACAGGTACTCCGACTATTACGGAGTACGTATTTGTGCATTTTTTCTGTGTACCAGGGCCTCCTGTACGTGGCCGCACAAGTACTTGTGTAGTTCTTTGTACTTGCAAGCAACTACACTTACAACTGCACCTACTTGCACAACTGCATGTTCAAGTTAATGCTCTCGCATCATATAATTACTTGTGCCATTAATTGTACTGTACTTACTCCTTACACCTGCAAGCACTCTACGGAGTGCTTGGACCATTGAAGCAGATGTGGGAGTGGAGGAGCTGGGTTGCTCAAGTACATGCACATGTACATGTAATACATCCAAGTACGCATACATGTACCTGTATGTGTCGGCGTAGAGAGTACATTTAAGTACAAGCACTTGGGTCCACAGTATCCGCGTGCTCGGGGACTTGCAGTATTGATAATAATAATAATAATAATAATGTTTGTCCATTTGTGGACAAGGTGGTTACGTTGCACGCCGAAGATGGGTGCTGTAATATTACTTGTGCTCATACTACTTACTGCACTGCACCGCGTACCGTACAGGATGCATGCAAGTGCGTGTACATGTTCGTACCCTCAAGTATTTACTGTACTTGCAGTAAGTACGTACTTGCAAACACAGCACTCCCCATACGGAGCACCTACTTGTATTGCATATACCTGCAACTCCAGTAGTTTCGGTTCATTTTCACAAAGCCCAGAATCATTTGCCAGACCAAGTTAGGTACTCGCACTGAGCAGACATCTCCCTCCTCCATGACGTACCGGTACCTCTTGTGAGAGTTGTTGTGCCTCTTCGACCATCATCTACAGTACTTCCCTACAGTAGACGGAGTATCTGCATAATACTACCAAGTAATTACTCCATACTGCACCTTAGGAATAGGTGTACGGAGTAATTACTTACTCTGTACTCCGTATTTTCGGAGTAATTACTTACTCTGTGCATGTAAGTAGGTACTTGCGCCTAATACTGACGGTATTGTGCTTACAGTATGTAAGTATTACAGCAATTATTCCTTGCCTGCCTGCAACATGCTCATATGATCCACTATTATTCGGCAGTCGCCATATCGGCAAATTTCCAGTCACCACGCAATGCAGTAAGTACATGTACTCCGTAGGTTAGCTTAGGATATGGGAGCTAATGCGTTTTTGGCTTCACTGGCTCGCTTCAGTACGTCGGTGCTGCAAGTACAGGCACTCCGTATTACAAGGAATACCAATTGATTATCACTGCATGGGGCCCGTGGTGGTCGATAATTAGTTTATGCATGCATAATCAAGTCCTTGAATACTGTAAGTACTGTACTTACTTCGCAAGCGGAGTAGTTGTACACTGCAGTATGCGGAGCAATACAGTGTACTTGCACTTATGCCAACTAGCGAGCACAGCTGCGCCCGTGTTCTTAGCATGCCACTAGTTACTCGTGCTTGTACAGTAAGCACTTGTTTTTTGTTTACTTATGCATTAGAAATGAACAAGACAGATTAATATTGATACTTGTACACCTACCTACACTGTAGGTGCGCATAAGTATTCAATCAACTGCACGGAATGCTCTTGCTCCGACCGTGTTACTTGTGCCGTAATATTCATACGCCCGTACTTGTACGGCATTGATCATTCTTCAACCAAGTCAATCAAGTCAATACCAACTTGCGGTACGCAGCAATTGCGCGCGTTGTGTTACGCCTCGGATCAAACTTTCATGTACTTAATGCAAGCAAGCACACGTCCATGTACATTGCGCGTACGGAGTACAAACTAAGTAGTTGCTGTGCAGTAATACACTAATTACTGTATACTTTGTGCACTCCGTACTGTTATACAACCAAGGTATGCTGTAATACTGCATCAAGCCCACCGCAAATTGCCACGGCTTCACTGCACTCCTGGCAATCTTCGCCATCGTCGCCCTCCACTTTTCATCCAACCCAGCAAGGAACGCTACCGCGCTCCTCGAGCATGAAACAATGCACCCGGATGGAAGTCCCCCAAATTACCAAACACTACTACCTACTTCCCTACCGAGTACATGACAGGTGCATGTAACCACCGTCCTCGCCATTTCGTTGCTGGACCAGAAGATGGGACGAGGAACCAGAATCAGGAGAGCGTTGCTTGACGACAAGCAACTATTAATTACCGTGGGAATATAATAGACTTTTAGGGGTAATTACGACCTCTGTTCGTGCATGTACAACATACATGTACCCTGACGAATGTACATTACTGTACGGAGTACTTACTAGTACTTGGTTACAGTTAGTGCTGTACTGTACTGCTTTCACTCTGCATGTACACTCGAGTCTCCTCTACTTGCATTTGTACTAGACCTCCGAACAGCAGCAGTACGTAAGTACTTGGTGCCAGGGGTACATGCGCAGGTAAGAGCAACTAACTCCGAAATACCGGAGTATTCCGTACTCCGTACTCCGTCCTGTGAACGGTGTCAATGTACTGTAAGTAAGTACTTAAGCACTTGTACTAATTACTTTATTGATTAATACTCCGTACTTGTACTCCGTACTTACTTGTACAGTAAGTACTTGTCCGAGGAAAAGGCACGCACGTGGGACGCGGCAGTCGAGAGTTTGCCTCCCCACTCCATACAATCATGGCCGTCATCAGCAACTTCGAGACTCCGATTGATGCGTCTGTCCATCCGAAAGTAACGCCAAGGGGCATGAATTCCCTTGCACTCGTTGCGGACCGGACGTGCATGCGTGCGGGCCCCTACTCTGGGCACCTTGCACCTGAACAACCTTGCAGTGCGAGAGGCTTCAAGTAGGGGAGACGAACTGCTCGGTGGTCGGTCAAGGGCACTGCTTGACACTTCTCGCAACACTCTTTTCACCCGAGCGCGACGGTCCTCATGCACACATGCTGACAATCTACAGCCAGGCACGAGTAATGTGCACAATACGAATCCTTGCGGTGCGGCTTGCACGTGTTGGCCTGCACTTGGCTCCGAGAACCGTCGTCGCCTTTCCGAGCACAGCAGCCGTGTCTTCTTCGGCATCTGCGCCGTGAAGCCGCCGCCAAGGGACCGGCGGGGCCTCTGAAAACCTCGTATTCACAGCAAGTACTTAATATGTCTAAGTATTGCACCTTCGGTCCGGTACGGTACGATGCCTGAACAAGCATGCGTGTGCGTGCCGCGGAGGATGACGCGACCAACGGACGGCTACTCCGTCGTCCTGGAATCATGTGGCCCGCCTACCTCGGCGTGGGCAGGGCCGTGAGGACGTCGAAATCGTCGACGCGACGGTCCAGAGCAGGCCAGGCTGTCGACTTGACCGATGCCGTCTCCCTGTAATACTTACACGGTCGACGAGCCCGGCAAGTCATTTTCGTCACCATGCCCATCAAGTCCGCATCACCATGGCCAGCCGCCTCCATCATCACGTGTGGCGTGGGCTGGTGGATCAGTCCGCAGCGGCCCTCAATCTGATTCCTGTGCTCCGATACCATTCACCTTCAGGTCGGATGCTGGCTGTACTGATGATGCCGATGCACATGCCGGCGAACAAGTGGCATGCAGCGTCGGACGAGTCGATTGTGGCAGAACTCATCGCGGCATGGGTGGAGAGCGGCATGATCCTCCGGCAGTGGCCAAGAAGCCAGATATTGTGAGAAGGCGCGTGTCCAGCATTTCCCGAACGCTCTCTTCACCCCTTGCCGCGACACGAACTGTGGATCGTCATCCAACGATTCGCTTGGCCTTGAGCGATGGGGAAACGATTCCGGAAGGAGAATGCAACATGACCTTTCCTCTGCTCTTGACTGCATGGGCTGCCAGTGCTCCCCACACCAGCAACATGATGGACAACCGTCCCCTCCCCATTCGCCGACCTTCTTCTGCCCTTCCCCCAGCCGGGTCCTGAGCGGGCAGCGCATCGTTCACGTCATGAAAACTTGGCAATTCACAGAACACGGCCAGGCAGCTCCGAAGGAACAAGTCCAGCATGGTTCCTTTGGCCGCATGGGTTTGTCAAGCCCATCGTTCGCCAGACATCTGGCTGCCAATGGCCCACCTGGGCAGCCGCAGGCGCCCGTCCCGTCACGCGCAGATGCGGAGTGGGCCGTGTGCGCTGTGCCATTCCTGATGTCGCCATGTGACAATAAGCTGTTTCGCTTCCGTGGGCCGTCATTCGAACCAGCGACAAGCATCCACTTGTGGTCGTATTGTCCGTGGAGCCGCATACATGGCAGGGCTGTCGCTTGATGCACGCCGTCCGACTTCAGCCGTCCGTCTTACCTAAGTACATTCGATGGGCACCCAGCCGTCGGAGCGCAAAGAGACAAGGCGTGACTTAAAATGCTTCAAGGGCGAGGCTGGAGGGTTTGACTCGCTGAGCGTATCCGCTGCCGTGCCGCCACTGATGGCATCTCGCCGTCGGTTCAGGGGGTGGTCGCTGTCATCGATGGATCAAGCCCACACCTATCGAGTCCGCATCTTGGCTGCCTGTTGGCATCAAGGTACTTCACACCCATGGAAAACTATTGATACCATAAATTGTGTGTCGCTTCTGCTCCTGTTTTTCTGCAGTTTAAGCGTGGGCGAGGTTCAGTTCGCAATCGCAAGGCATTCGACTGAGCTCTCGTTCATTCCGCCACCACGTCGCCACGCCAAAATCGCCGACAAAGCATTGGAAAACAGAGACAGCGAGGTCTCTGATGGAGCGGCACAGCATGGGCCATGATCCTCCCTCGTCCTTTCGGGTGAAAGTCAGGTCTCGCATTTCGTAGAGTCTGCGCACGGGGCCGGCCCACTGCTTCATGAGTAGGTTGCCGACAGGCAGCTGCGAGAAACCAGGAATGCGAGGCAAAAGAAGAGCGATCGACTCGCTCCATGACAGGATTCAGCGCCGGCAACTGGGCGACGCAGGCTACGTTCCCGGCTTCGGCGACGCAACTTTGCACGCGAGGCAGGTTGGTCACCGTACCCTGATCCAAATCGTCGGCCCCATCAGGCTTGATGCCGACAAGGCCAAAATGAAGGTGGTGTCAATACCAGATGCTGTTTTGTGTTGCAACACCATGCCGCATATCTCCTGTCAGCTTTCATGGCAGCCACAAGGCTACTCGTGCTGACCTTGATGCTGCCCCCACAACTTGGCATGCAAAGCTTGGTAACGCTGACGGGCAAGCGCCGATTCTGCCGTGGCGAACTTTTGAGTATAATTATGTGTTCCCGTGACAGACGGCATCTCGGATGGAGGTTACCCTTTCTTGGCACTGGAGCCGGCCATGGCGTGCGGCATTCTGGACACGGATTCCGATAGGATACGGATCCTCGACCTGGACCGCTTGCAAGTGACGGGATGGGAGTACCGCAAGCTCGTCGTGTGGGAGGCTAGCCTCGATGATTGGAACCGCGGCTGGGCGGCTGGCGGGCCGGGGATCGAAGCTGGGGGCCCTGTTGCCTCTCGTTGCTGCCGTTCCATTCCCTTGTAGGCGCAAGGCAAGTCAACGAACCACTCGTCTCTACTGGGATGAAGTTAAACGACGGCCGGTGTTGGCTCCGTGAGGCGTCGTCAGGCGCTGGCTTTCAGGTGTCGCTCAGAAAAGGCAACACCAGGGACGTTGCCAGCGGATGGATAAGCCGGGGTTCATTGTACGTGCCGACGGAAGCGTATAATCGGAGGTCATCATTGGCTCAGAATGCCAGGATATGATGCTGGAAATCACCCTGGCTGTTGCTCGAAAACCATATCAGCTTGGTCTGGTGAATCCGTCACAGGTTGCTCCTCGAGCCCTTGTTTGAGGCAATATCATCCCAAACATGCCTCAACGGTTCATCGCTAGTCGGAATTTTCGTAGAGCCGGCTCCATGGAGCCCTGCTTCTTTGGCTTTCAGGCTTGGCAGAATGATTGCAATAGCTTGCTCAAGTGGTGAGATTCCTAGTCATCGTACACCTAGTCCGATTACCGGCCATCGCCGCGCAAGGCAAATCAAGGTCGAGATCCCAACCAGGTTTCCTGAGAAGCAAGAATAGCAATCAACGTTTGTCTCATTAGATATTCATTCGCACGCGTGCGGATCGGTCAAAGGATCTAGGGTTCCTATCTTCGCGGCCTCCAACCCCGACCCCTGACCGCAGGCCGTCGCGAAAGCCGGTGGTGTAGTCGAGCAATATCACCCAGGCATACCATTCACTCCCAAAGACCGATTCGTCAGATGGGTCCTTGCGGGCTTCTTTGGACATCAAAGGTACTCTGTAGTGATCGTGGCAGTGCAGGGTGCTGGCAGGAGTAATCTACGACGACGAAGATGCCGAACAAGCATGCCCCCGGCGTCCCCCCCCACCACCAACATGACGGCTTGCCTTACGCGGGTTCGAGGCGCAGTTTTGGAATGAAATCCGACTGGAGAGGCCTCGTACATGATCTAGATCGTCGTGCCTTTGGTCTGGTTCGATCCCATTTTCCTTTGGCGCCGCGGAAGGAATCCGGGATCGGTGTCCTACACGACGGGCTGAGCCCCATTCGTGCTCTACCACGCCTACTTTGTGTTGGGTTTTTCGAACTGGGTAGCCCTGTAGAGTGTCTTGCATGTATACAAGTAAAGGAAGAGTCGCTCATCGGATAATTTCCCCTGCATGCGGCCGCTCAGGGCCCGCGTCGCTCAGGGCCACGAGCTTTTGGCAGCAGGATCTACCATCAGTGGCGACTTCGAAAGGGGGAACATGCATCGGCCTTTAGGAAAATTCCCTCTTTGGATGAATGGAAAATCATGATGGCAGTCTTGCCGGGAATGCGTGCGTCGCTCATCCCGATGACTTTGGCCGACACGACGCTCCGGGACACGATCAATGACGCCGGACCGCCTTCCAAGCCGTCATTGCAGACGTATCTATTCATACTCCTAATGCACAGCGATCGTCCATGTCCCAAGAGGTTGATTGAGGAAGCTCGGCGGTTGTTCCAGCGTACAATATTGGTCCGAGCGCCGGCTCAACTTGGGCCGGGCCGGCTTGTCGTCCGGTATCGTCCGGTCCGTCGCACGAAGAATTTCCATCTCTCGGCAGTCCGATCGATGGATGTCGGAGCAAGTTTGAATCTTTCGTGCGAGTAGCCTTGCACATATCATGTCGCGTCAGTCCGGCGGCAATGGCCGGCACTGCTAGTGGACAGCCGATGTCCAGAGAGGCTCCAAGCAACCTGCCGACGCCTCCCTCCAATACTATCTGGCCCTAAAGTTGGAAGATTAGGTCTCTCTCGCCGACAGCTTGGGTACTTTTTGTTGAAATTTTCCAGGTATTTTCGGAAACGCAGGTATACTCAGAGCGGGGGAGAGTTTCGGTTTCACTTCCCCGTTGTATCCAGCTGACACTCTGTTGCGTCATCCAAAAGGATCGCTCGATGTCAGCGAGAGCGCTGCAAGTGTCAGGATCGAGGCCTTGGCAGGGTTCGGAGGAACCGTGCCGGGTCAGGCAGTAATATTTTGGTGCATATGCCCAAGAGCTTGATCGTGCTGGGCCAGCTGATGCCGGCTCGTACGGTGGACAATGGGAGGGCAGTAATACGGAGGATGCCGCCTCCAGGCCGTTGTTTTTAGCGCGAGGGTGCGTCAGAACGACCAGTCGAGTCCGGCTCCGCAAGGAGCAGGGCAAGGGTCGGCGAGGGCATGCTGCTTCTCAGCGTCCTTTTGTGCATGTCTCAGAGCAACCGGGTAGGATTGTAAGAGTGAGGGGGGTGCGGCCAGGCGCTGGCGGTCCATGCTCTTCTCCGCAGCTTGAAATCTTGGTATGGAGTATTATTCCTTCATCTCACGGCTCCAGGGCCCAAGGCGCACCATGCATCGGCCTCCACACGAACACTTGCTCTTACATCCTCTGCACCCCCAATGCAGGGACAGCTCGTCTCGTGACGAACCGGCTTGATTCGGCATCTCAGACAAGCGGGACCCTCACGGGCAAATCCAATGCCACTCCAGCATCATTCAAACGAAGGAATGGTCACCACTTGTTGGTCAAGCGAGAAGGCGAGCACGGAGATAGGTTAAAGGACGGCCCAAGCCAGCTTCCTGCTTGGCGTCCTAGGCCCTGGCGTGCATCCCTTCACGAATCCCAGCAGGCTCCTGTTTCCCTCTGACGTCAACTGCAGGCATTCTTGAGTAAACTGAGTCCGTCAAGCGAGCCAGGACTGCTGCAAATTAGCGCGGACTGCTGCACATGAGCGCTATTTCGTCCGCCAATGATATCGACGAGACGGTCGCGCATTGGGCCGGTAAAGTCCACTCGACGAGTGTATTCGCGTCCAGTCAGTCCGACGACGTCGCCGCCGCCTCACGATACGCAGCTGACGGCACTGGCTGAGCTTGCCAGGCATGAAGATGGGGCCCCTGGGCATCCTGGCTCAAGCAATGCTTGGTATTCCCAAAACACGCAACACTTCCGCCCCTTTGGATTGGTTCAAAACGATGCGCGTTGATGCCTTGTTGCATTTAGCCAACCAAGCACTTCTCTAGCCGAGTGAGCACTTGTCCATGAGCCGTCCATGAATGGAACGTCGTCGGCGACGGGCTGCCTGCCTTTTGCGACAAACCCTTTCCTTTGGTTGGCCAGCGGAAGGGCTAGGCTAGCACACCGAGATGGACAACTGGTCCGGATGGCACATCTGCTCCCTCGCAGAGGGGGGCCATGGCCGAATTACACTTGGTGCCACGCCTCCGTACTCGGCCATCCGGCCACCGAGTCCATCGCCCGCATGAACTTTCGATCCGGAACGCCACTGCATATCCAGGTTCGTTTTGGCTTCGTTCGGCCACGGCTCGGTCAGAGGATGACGCAAGCGGCATGCCGTGCGGAAGCCAACTTGTACGTATCGTACGAATACGCAAAAAATACGTGGACGTCACGGTCACGGGTGTAGTCGGTACGTACGGATGCGTGTACAAGTAGGCAGTTGAGCATGTGCATGAGCGTCTCATGGAGTGTGCACTTGAGCATGTGCTTCCGCGAATAGTTTGTGCCATGGAATGTATGCACGTAGCTACGCCTCGCCATCATGGCTTAAGAGCTGAAACGTCTTGTGTCGATACCCTGTAGCGAGAGGCAGGACACTGGCTGAGGCAGCATTCGTCACGACTCCCCCCGACCCACCAGGAAGAGGACCGGGGTGCGGTACCCCGTCCGGTCTGGGGCAGAACGGGCAGAATGATCCCGTTGCGACGCTGGGGGCGGCTCCGGGGGTGGCAAGCGTGCCATGTCATTGCGAGTTTGCCTTCCAACGGTCAACCGACGAAGATATGAAAGAGCGGTGAGATGGTAATCAAACGGAACCTGCTGCCTGAGTGCGCTCTACGAACTCGTGCTACCATCCTTGCCGTTCAACACCCCAATCACGGATGGACAAGCGTACGTCGGTGCCGCCTGGTCAGGGAAGGGTTTGGGGATGGGGAAGGTGGTGGGTGGTGGGTGGTGGGTGTTGGTGGTTGTTAGTGCGCTGCGGGAGGAGGGGAGGGGGGGGGGGGGGGGTAAGGGTCTTGCCATGGCAGGTAGGCTACAAATACATACTTGATAAAATCCTCCGTTTGAATGTACTCTGCAGATGAAGCATGGGTGTAGGTTACGGGTACTCGTACTCGGTGCTCCGTACTTGTACCCTACCTACATACACGGTGGCTGTGGCGCATGAGGTGAACGCCAACTCCCACCGAACCACCAAACAGGTGGTCATGATCTGCCGGGGACAGGGATGGGAAGGAGGAAGGGGGGGTATGAACGGCCAGGGGAGGGCATGGGCCAGCACTTGACATCGACCAGCGGTGTGGCTTGCGGGGCCAACACCGATATTGCGAAGAGGCCTCGGCGAGCATCAGATTTCCCATCAAAGCACATCAACTCATGGATCTGATAGCACTTTGTGCTAGTGTTCTTGGCTGCTCCGAGAGTCCGAGAGGAGTTGGCGTTACTATAGAGGTAAGTACATGTACTCCGTACCTGCAGAGTCGTGTCTCGTAACGGTTAGCCGGTATCCACACGGGTCGACCCGCGCCGTTCCGCGGAGGCTAAAATACTAGCGGGAACCTTCTTACCGCCCTACGAGGCAACGGTCGAAAGGGGGATAAACAAGAATACCACCGTTGTTGCTGCAAAGGAGCAACAAACGTCTTGGTCATGATGGGAATAATCGGATTGATAAGTATTGATACGAAAATGGATGCCCCAAACTCCAGATCGATGCGACACTTCCGACACATACATGTAGGTAGTACATGCATGCCTCGCGCACCTGTGCCGTTCCCTGTTTGCCCCAGGGGTTACTTTTAAGCCCACCGAGACTGCATGTGGGATGCTTCAGCTCCTTTACGAAGGTGCTTGCACTCTCGAGAGCCTTACAGTGCAAGAAAAGGGCTTGAGCTTCCTGCCTGTCGAGGGATGGCCCGAGCCAATGTTTTGTTGATGGGTTGGTCAACGAAATTTCATGCATTCATGGCAAAGCGTGCAAGCCTTGACATTTTCATCGAATAGAGATGGCCTCACTATACAGTGTGCTTACATATTACGGCTCCCCCCGGCTCCCGATCCAAAGGAGAGGGTTCCGTGGCCATGTGCTAGATGAACCGGTGCTTAGTCTCCAGACGGCACGTCGCTCCCGGAGACGTGGTTTGGTTGTTTCCATCTCCAGACATGTTCATCAAGCCTCATGATGGAGAATCAAGATTTTATTTGATGGCATGACATCCTGTGTTGAACCGGCCCCCTAGACCTGATGGGTGCACTCGCTGGTAGAACGCCCCTTGGCGACAGGATGCCACAAAACTAAACACACGGTATAAACCTCCGGTCTCTCGGCTTGCCTGGAGCCGGGAATGAGTCAAAGCCTCGTTGTGGTCTGCGAAAAGTGACACTAAACTCCGGTGTAAGGAACCGGTCACCGTCGGCCCACTCTGCTTCAGGGATGGAGGCGAGGGGGCCAAATGTGATGCAGATGGCCATCGTATGCTGTTCCGGAGGCCACGTCCAAGGGTCCCGACACCAGCATGAGATGGACAGGCCGGAAATGGAATGGCAGAGCCCTGCTGTACTGGAACCTTGCTCCTGACAAGATGCAAGCACGCTCAAATACGTCTTCCTGCGCACTGTGCCTACGTACACCAGGACCAGGGCCAACTCATCCGTGTCAGCTGGACGCCGAAGGGTCCGTTTTCGCCGCACCCGTAACCTCGCCCATCTCAGGTCTAGAACGACCAAAATGCCCATTTTCCAAGTAGCAGGCACGTCGGGGCCGAGACCTTGAGCGCTGGAGGCTTCTCGCCGCCTGTCATTCTAGCATAGAGTCGTACAGAAGCTCCCCCCGCCTCCTCCCCTGTCCCCCCGCCCACCCAATCTCTGTCATCCGTCACTCTGGCTCTGGCCTGCTCGCCGCGACGCGGCACCCTTGTTGAGCCCGCCTCCTCTGCTAAATATCAAGATCCCGGCAGCCGCCTGGTACTGAACCACGTCGAGATCCCTGGACCCTGGCGAGTTGGCCGGGGTGGTTATAGTGACGGCTGAGAGTAGCTACGTGTACAGAGTATGAAGAATTGTCCGTATCCATGTTTCCAAGCCTGCATACGCTTGTGCATTTGTACTCGTGTTCGTATCTTGGTACCTTGGCGGAGGCTGCTGCAGTTCGCCCTGGACTTTGGTCTTTCGTTCTATGAATCAGTCCCAGTGGCCGGTGAGTACCCGTTCATTCCGTCCTCGCCGCCGCTGATATAAAATTTGCCACTGCCCCCAACAGCCGCATTGCCTCTCTTCACCCGCCTCGCCGCAAACTCCCTCTTCCTTGCTGGAGACTTGGGTGATTATTATTCAACCGTTGCTTTGGTCTGCCAACTTGAACAACGCTCGTCAGCATGACTGCTCCGGACCGGTATGCCCAACAATACCGCACCACCACGCCAAGCTCGTCCCTCGATGTGCACAGCAAGAGTGATGTCGAGTCAGTGCCGATCCCAACCCCGTACGTAAACCTCGACGGCAGGTTGCTGACGGCAGTCGATCGAATCAGGGCCAGTGCGGATCCGAGGCCCGCCACAAGCACCTTTATGCTGCCGCACGACGCTCCAGGCGGAATCCAGTGGTGGATCGACACGGCCGGCGCCTCCGTTGTCGACCTCTGCCTTCTGCACCTGCCACCGCTGCGTGGCGGTCCCCCTCCAGCGCCGAACTTTGACAAGGAAATAACGTTGGAGGACGACAAGCCGAGGCCCGATGACCAGACCGGCCGAGACGATCGAGGCGAAAGCGCCAAGAACGGCGGAAGCGCGGCCGGCAAGCGACAGAGACGCTGACCGGAAGGCTTCAACATCCCGGAAGGCTTCAACATCTTCAACACCTTCTTCGAGCTAGATCTGTCTCTGGACAGCCCCACGTTACTCGTACTCCGTTTTCAAATCGCAGGCTCGACGCGCCGCTGCACAATGGTCCCACGATTCGGTCGACGCCCTCACAGCAGTCGCGCCATCCTTTATACGTTGTTGATTTCTTCCCCATTTCGCTCCTTTACTTTGTCCAAAGTCGTACCTCTGACAGCCTCGCGTCCGACGATTCGTCGCCCCTCCTACGCTGGCGATCGCCGGACGTCGAGTATGTGTCCCCATCCATCGCGTGCGGCACAGTCAACCTGTGCAGCATCTGGTGATACGCCGGCAAGTTACGTTGCCACGTCATGTCTTGGGCCGCATCAATGATTGCTTTCAACAAGCATGTTATTTGTGCCCCATGTCTGCCTTGTATCTAGTTCCCGCAGGACTCGCACACACCAATATACCCTGTCACTACCGTTTGCCTTGGGCCTTTGCTCTCCACTCGTGCCACCAATTCGCACTTGCGCGTCGGATAATTGGCATGATGGCGCAGCATATTCATACATAAAAGCACAGCAGCCGCCGTGCCACACGTCGCGCCCGACCTTCCGGCTGGTGGTGGTCGCACTGGCGACGCCGGCCAGGGGGGGTTTTGTTGAGCTTGTGTCTCGTCACCCCTCACGGCCAGGGCAGTCCACGCTTCACCTCCTGACACCATGGATTTTTATGGCAATGCTGCATCGTCTCCATGGCCAAACATATCTCATCTTTACGAATGCAAGGCCGAGCGCAGACGGAAGGGGAAAGCCTTCCCTGCTACATGAGGCAAGCAATTCACGAATGGGAATTGTTACAATTTCCCCCGTAAGCTGTTGCTGTGTGATGTCGAACTTGAAAACATTGAATGTCATAAAGTAGGGTCCTCAACGCCAGTCGCCTCAGTAATCACCCATGAGCAGGTGCTGAGAGGCGAGACGGAATCGTGCTGCTCAGACATGAGTAAGGGAAAGGGCCATGGGTGAGATGCGTTTTCGGAGCAAGTTGGCCCATGATCTTGACCCTGACAGAAATGGTCGGAAAATCGAGGATGCATCCGATAGATTACCGCCATGACTTTCTTCTGGCCCTCCGAGCTTACGAATCGGCGAGTGTCCGACGAATAATCCAAGGATGATTCGCCAGTCCCCCGGCGGACGACGATTATCATTCATGGACGGCATGCCGCCGTTTGAGCCCTCGGAGTGCCCCCGCATAGTCTCAAGAGACTGGCTGACCATCTTGATATGCAAGTGCAGAACGAAGACTTGGGTGTACAGGGGCAGGAGGGTGGGGGGCGCGTGTCCATGCAGAGGCTGGGTCACATACCAGGGTTACCGTCGGCATCTCCATCCAACAAGTTGCCCAGCTCGATTCCGAGAATCTGGCTGGAGGGTGTACGGCAATGAATGGATTATCCTCGTAATATTAGTCGTTTCGTCGGCCAAGTACTTTTCCATGGCGAGTTGTGTTTTTGCAACACAATGTGTTTTTTGCAACATAACAGGGGCCGGCACGGCGCGCACCTACGCACCCACGCATGGGGGAACGAGGGAGAGCATGAACGACTCAACGCTGCTCGGGGGCAGAACAGGGAGGAGGTTGTATGACGATGCGCCAACCATATTTCATCGGGATCCCTGACCTCAAGCAAACAGACATGGAATTTCCCATCGTATGCGTACGGTACAGGATTCGGCGCTCCGTCCATGCAGTCGCACATGTCCGCCGATGCAGAGGAAGTTTTGTGACAGGTAAGTTCCCTACATGGTACCTCACTTACACACATGGTTGCACTCATAGTCGTACGGCCCAACTGCATCATGGTATCCTTGCGTCCCCGCCCACGAGCAGCGCCAGAAAGACCGGGCTAGACCCAAGAGGCAGACACGTACTTGCGTGTTCGTGCAAGATTGGTCTTGTTCTCGTCCCTACTACCTACTTGCGCATCCCTGTCCCCAAGGCCATACCGTAAAGCATATGCTAGTAATTCATGGATGTTGGAGCACACGTATTCGAGCAAACGAGCGCAAGGAAAAGCGAGTCCGTCCACCGTAGGCCCTGTTGGCCTCCCTTTCCCTTGACGTGTATTCGCACGTCCCTCTCACCTGGTCAGCAGCGGCACAGCATACGACTTCAGGCTCACTTTCCCCGGAGAAATGACATTATGCCTCCTTGCTCGACAGCCGGTGGCAGCGGCAAGCCCTTGGCTCGGTCTACCGAGGAGGGGGAGAGGAAGCGAGAGGACATTCACTGCTCGTGCAACCTATCGGTCATTCCGAACCATGTTGGCAATATTCCCAACGGTCTGGCCAATTTTCATCCAGCCGGTCGTCGTTGGTTCCGTCTTTCACCGCTGCACACTTACATGAATACTCCCTCGAACCTCACGGGGGCCACAACTGCTGCGGGTTCACAGCCAGGGACAAGCGAGATGCGGCTCAAAGTACATGAAATGGCATGAACCAATGAGACGGCCACTTCTTTTGCATCTTACCCCATGTTCATTCTCGTCGATGTGTCGTTTCCCGTTGTCACAATTGGTGCGTCCGGGACCTGCGCCAGTTCGCGACAACCCGCCGTCGCAAACGTTTCTCTCCTCGTCGGCCGCCCCCGGCCCTCTCGTCGCCGACGTGCAGTACATTCAGGGTTATCATGGGCACATATCCTCCGCACCGAGTCCATCGAGACACCCGGCCAAGACAGAACCATTCATACGTAAGCGGTGGCTTCTACCACCCTCCCCCCAAGCCTCCCCCCAAGCCACCCCATCGGCCGTGGAGTCTGACTCTTGGCATCTTGACAAGGAATCATTTTCTTCCGATTCGTCCATGGAGATGGAGGCCACGGCTCGTGGACGAGTTTGACGCATTCAGAAGTAGGCGTTCAGTGCTCGCACACGAACATCCGTTGCGGTCGGTCCAGCGCGTTGGGCCCACGAGGTTTGGAGAGAGAGTCAAAGAGTGATTGAGGCCCCAGCTTCTGGCCGGGTCTTGATGATGCGATTTATTGCCACGTATTGTCCTGTTTGCACTTGTTTCGCGACTGCCAAAGCCATAGGCGGCACATTCCGTCGCGACGCGGGGGCAACTGCACGCACACTTGCTTCGCAAGAGCTGTTCGTGCGGGGGACAGCTAGGCAAGGGTTCGCAAGTCGAATACCGGGGGTGCATCCGTTGATCAGCGCGTACTGCACATGGGGAGGTGGCCCACCCACACCTCGAACTGGCGGCTATTCATTGATAAAGGTTCCGTACGCTGCTGCGATGCAGTGGCACCGTGCCGCCGCGCATCAGGCCAGCCGTCATATTTTTTTCATTTTTCCTGCCTGCATTGATGACGGCATTCTGACGGGAGCGACAGGGTTTGAACGCAGATGCGGTTGCCAACGTGGACGCGGTCGTGGGCGTTGTGTCGTGCCGCCAGGGGCTCCGAGTCGGTCGATTTGGCATGTCCCGCTCGCCTCATGTGATTGCGAAAGACTCGTCTACCCATGCTCACACAGGGAGCCGCCTGTCCCCGACGCTTGCTCTGCTCCGGAGCATGACGACAAGCACCTTCATCCGATCCGCAACCGCAAGAGACGCTGGCGTATCCAGCAAGGCACGGGCTTGACGGGCTACTACTGCTCACACAGGGTGGGGTTCCCTGAACGAAGCTTGCTTCCCGTCCCATTTTTTTCAGAGAGCTCGTGTCGATGGCAGGTAACTATCGACGCCGTCTGAGACGGCGCGGTCGACATGACGGACGAGAGGGAGCGGGTGAGAGTCAATGGCCGGCCACGGACGTGCTGCCTACGCTTCCAAGACGGGACGAGTCAAGATCGAGTCGACTACACCACAGGTGCGTGGGCGAGAGTTTCGGCGTGGCAGATTGGAAAAACAAGATCGTGGATGCATGCAATGTACATGCGGCAGGAGTCCGAGGTATCGTTCACCCAATTCTCCGGATCGGGTGGCCCAGCGCGATGGTGGTGGCTGCGGAAAACGGGCCGAAGTGGGGAGGTACAAGTGGGTCGCGGGTCCGAAAAGCCGGAACGAGCGGTCGGAGCAGGACGGGGCTCAAGAGGAGGGGAGAAATGGGGATTTTCTCAAGTGCGCTGTGGCGGAGTAAAAAGTCGTGCTCGCGTTGGAATCGAATGCAAGTACACCAGTACTATTGGATTCGCATTGAATTTGCCGTCCAAGGGCCCGGCTTCGAAGCCAGGTTGCATGACTCGGGCGTCGATATGCATCAATGCTACTCATGGCAGCGCAGGGCGGAGCACGTGATGACGAGCCGGCTCGGTCGTTGCCGTGGCCGACGGACGCGTCCACGTCGATGAGCGCGCCGAAAGGGTATCGATACGAATACTTTGTGGGAGGAAGGATTGGCCTGACGACCGGGACAGGGCAGACACGGCTGGGACGGCGGGGAAAGATCCGGACACGACTCTGGATTCCTCGGTAGCAACACGGCCAAGTGGCTGTAGGTGTACGCTTACGTCGCAGTATGATTGCTTATTCGTCGTCGCAGGGGCCAACTGGCTAGGCGAGTGCGGGCGCCAACATTCATTCAGTGTCCTGCGCAGCGAGGCGGACTCGGCAGCACCATCCGTTTGCTCGCCGTCGTTCCATGATGCGTGTAGGTGTAGGTGTAGGCGTAGGTGTAGGTGTAGGCGTAGGCGTAGGTGCAAGTGTAGGCGCAGGTGCAGGTGTAAGTGTAAGTTTAGGTGTAAGTAGGTGTAAGTTTAGGTGCAGGTGTGAATACTGCAGCCCGCATTGATGGCGAATGGCCAATTTCCTCGGCGGATGGATGGCGTGCTGACTAAATTGCGAGACGGTCAAGCGGTTGGGTGGGTTCCTGGCGAGCACGCAATCGGACCTAAAAAGTAGGCACGAGCTAGGTAGGTTACAGGTACAGTACGGAGCACCTGCGCAGCACATAACAAGTACCGCGACCTCCCGCCGTTGTCATGAATACATGCGCGCGCCGGTCGCCTTCGTATTCGGTACCTGCACGAGTACGGCGATGCGGGCGCGGCGGCAGCTACGAGGACGAGTACCCGGTACGACGGGCGGCGATTCGTACATGTACCCGGGACGGCACGGTTACGAGTAGTGACGAGCGCAAGCGCGGCAACACCGTACCTGGTGCCGCACGGAGTAGCGAAGGCGGGTGCCGCCATGCCATTATTAATAACTCTTTTTACAGCGAACCTTGGCCTGAACATTGGACGCTGGACGCTGCTCATCCATGTTGCTTGCATGCATATATATCACGAAAAGCCGGGGTACTCGTTCGTTCGTTTGTTCGTTCATCTTCCTTCATTCGCTCGTACGTCATCCTGCGTATTCTGTCGTGCTCGTGCCGTCCTTTTTGCTATATTGGGTTCCCCTGCCCGCGTGCATCTCGCCACGAGCAATCTGCCTTTTCTCTCTCGCATTCCCTCCTCTCGCCGCAACCATCATCATTCGTTCCCCATGAGCACGAGGACACGTCCGTCGGCAAACCATCGCCCTCTCGTCACCTTCCTTGTCAGGCATACCGGCCTTTGACCGCCGTAACCCGCCAGCGTCCCAGCGTCCCCGCAGCCCGTCGGTCTCTCTTTCCAGTCGCCGCTACGCACGTACGATCACGGTCGTGTACCTAGTGCGGATACGACACGAGCAGAGCAGGAGCAGGCGAGGAACAGAGCAAGAGCAGACCGGCACACCGCTCCCTCACTCTTCTCGCCCACCCTCATTCCCTCGACTCTCTCCCTCACTCTCTCGACTTTCTCGACTTTCTCTCTCGATTCTCTCGACTTTCTCGACTCTCCCGACTCCCTCAACTCTCTCGAGCACGGCACGGCCGTAAATATTCATACCCCGCGGTTCGACCGCCCGACCGCCGCATGGCCGCCTTCCATAACCACTCGCCGTCGGGCGACACCTCCTCCAGCAGCGGCGCCGAGAAGCCGTATGCGAAGCAGGCCGAGCATGGGCTCACGATGCACCCTCGCGACGCCGAGGAGGGCCACGCCTTTGCCCGCTCCGACAACCTCCAACGCTCGCTCTCGGCCCGCCAGGTGCAGATGATCGCCATCGGCGGCACCATCGGCACCGGCTTGTTCCTCGGCACCGGCAAGTCGCTCGCCACGGGCGGGCCCGCTTCCATGCTCATCTGCTACGCCATCGTCGGCGCCATCGTCTTCGTCACCATGCTCTGCCTCGGTGAGATGGCCGCCTTCATCCCCGTCGCCGGCAGCTTCTGCACCTATGTCGGGTAAGTGGCGCAGAACCCGAACCCGAACCCGTGCCGTCCCGCCGCTGACCGAGATGCCTCCAGCCGCTTTGTCGACGACGCCTTTGGCTTCGCCCTCACCTGGAACTACTGGTTCAATGATGCCGTGTCGACGGCCTCGGACCTCGTCGCCCTGCAGCTGGTTTTGCAGTACTGGACGGACAACTTCCCCGGCTGGGCCATCAGCCTCATCTTTTGGGTCGCCCTCATCGCCGTCAACGTGGCCACGGTCAGAGCCTATGGCGAGGTGAGTCTACCTCGCTCGGCACCCCGATGCGTCGCTCGTGCGGCCCGCTAACTCGCGACGTCGTCTCAGATCGAATACTGGCTCAGTCTTCTCAAGGTCATCACCATCTTTGTACGTAGCCTGTGCTCCTCCTCGGGGCCCTGACGGCCCGTCTCCCCGGGATGAGTTGAGCCGAAGCGATTCTAACCGCCGTCACTCGTCTAGGTCTTCATCATCATGGGCATCGTCGTCAACTGCGGCGGAAACGTCGACGGCCACTACATTGGTGTCGAGAACTGGCACATCCCCGGCGCCCCCTTTGTCGGTGGCATCGGCGGCTTCGCTTCGGTCTTCGTCACGGCCTCGTTTGCTTTTGGCGGCACCGAATCCATTGCCATCACGGCCGGCGAAACCAAGAACCCGGCGAAGAACATGCCACGCGTCGTCAAGAATGTCTTTTGGAGAATTCTCCTCTTTTAGTACGACGCACCCCGCCCCTCTCCCCTGCTCCCTCTGCGCATGCGCTGACGACGCTCCAGCATCCTCTCCGTTCTGCTCATCGGTCTCAACGTGCCGTACAATTATCCCGGTCTGAGCTCGAAGAAGACGAGCACGTCGCCCTTCACCATCGTCTTCCAGATGACGGGCGCCAAGGCGGCCGGCAGCGTCATCAACGCCATCATCATGACCAGCGTCCTCTCGGCCGGAAACCACGCGCTGTTCGCCGGTGCGCGCCTCATGTACACGCTCGGCATGGAGGGCCACGCCCCGCGAGTCTTTGCCCGGCTCAACAAGCAGCAGGTGCCTTGGGTCGCCGTTCTGACGACGGGCATGGTCGCCGGCCTCTGCTTCGGATCCAGCTTCATCGGCGCCGGCCAGCTTTGGACGTGGCTGCAAAAGTAAGGCCGAAATTCCCTTTGGTGAGGTGCGTCGGTGGGCAAGAGCTAACGAGTTCCAGCCTCGTCGGCGTCTCGAACCAGCTGAGCTGGATATCCATCGGCATCGCCTCCCTGCGCTTCCGGGCCGGCCTCGAGCGCCAAGGCAAGACGCACCTGCTACCCTTCAAGAACTGGACGTACCCGCTGGGGCCCTGGATCGCCGTGGTGCTCAACAGCTTTCTCGTGCTCGTGCAGGGTTGGAGCTGCTTCAAGCCCCATTTCGACGCGCTCAGCTTCGTCAGCTTCTACATACAGCTGCCCATCATGCTCAGCATGTTCCTGGCCTGGAAGACGATGAAGAAGACCAAGTTTGTCAAGTTGGACGACATGGACTTTGAGACGGACGTGTACACGGCCGACGTCGAAAAGAAGGACGGCGCGGGCTGGCGATGGAAGCTGAAGAATGCCATGTCCTGGTTGTTTTAGGTTTGGCCTCTGTTTTTTTGGTTGCGATGCATGTAGACTTGAGCGTTGAAGCAATGTCCATTTCTTTCCCCCGACATGGGATCGGCCGTCGGTCCCTCCCATCTGTCGCCTGCGACGCAACCGCACGTACATGGAAACGACGACGGGGCCCGCGTTGTGCCATTGTTTTGTGCGACTACTCGCTGCCTGCCTGGAGCCTGCACATGGCCCGTCTGCCCCTGCCACACACACACATCACGCACATCACGCACATCCAGGGTGAGGGTGCAAGTACGTGCGGAAGCAGGTGGACGGACGAACAGGTGGCTGGGTATTTTCTTTTTCGTGTGCATACACCGTCCGCACGGGTGCGGGGGACTCGGTTCACCTATGGCGCAACCATGTCGACTCTACTCCGTACGGAGTGCTCCTTGCTTAGCCCGTGGTCCGTAGCCAGCATCCATGGTCATTCTTCAAGGAAAAAGTAAACGCGACCCTCGGCTTTCGGCCGTCGGAGAATGGGACCGTGGGCGGAAATGTGGGCGGACGATGCGGACCGAGATGCTGCTTGCAGGCGAATATAAATGTGAATATGCTGCACCAAACCAGCCACAAAAAATGGGCGCCACAGTCAATGTGGACTTGGTAGGTGCTATATGATGCGACAGGATATGATTGCTTCATACGCATACTGTAAGTACATGTAAAGACAGTTTGCCGTACATGAACATGTGTGTACAGTTATGAACACGCAAGTAGGGAACAAGTAAATGTGCCTCTACTGTACTTACAAGTACAGTAGACTTGCAGTACGGAGTACACAAGTATTACTCTTTAATCACGGAGTACTCGTACGGAATACTTCATACTGTACAGTACTTAATTACATGGGCAGTGCTAATAATACAGTACAGAGCACAAGTACTTACTGGCAAGTACGGAGTGCATGTAAGTACTTAAGTACCTAAGTACGGAGTGCATGTACTTACAGCAAGTAATACTTAGGAACATTTACGGAGTACTTTCCTTGGCGACCCACTATTACCGCTTCGCCTTCGACCTGCGCAATTGCGTCATTACACATCACCCTTTCTGTGGCAGATCTATGAGTCCAGTGTGTCATGAGCCTGAACACGTCTATCCAAAACAGGTGCGGACATGTACTTGCAACTATCGTGATAGACTATCTGGGCCCCTCCCCCTCGTTGCTGCCTGCTGCAATGAAACGCCGAAAGGACCTAATCATGTGCATTGAGATGTTGGCGATCCATAGAGATTCCGACCCCATCCGTCATATGTCAATGTTACTGGACATTTGTGTACTTGTATGTACTTGCACAGCACGCTATGAGGATAGGACAAGACATGTACATACAAGTACTTCCTTGTACTCTGCACACACACTGTGCTTGAAAACGAATATACCGAGTGCATCCACGCCTACGTTCATACCTCATCTACCCTGTACACCGTGTAAGTGTTTATAATACTACTGAACTGGTATTCCGAAAAGCAACACAAGTACACTTGCATGTACATACATGTACATGTGTGCATGGCGCGGGCATGGCAAGGGCACCTGAGCCAGCTTGCCTGGTACATTTGGTCGATCCATCGGCTTCGGTGCATGCATGCATGGCCTGTGTGGTACGAAGGGTAAGGAAATAGACACATCTACGGGGTTTCTACCTCGCTGCAAGGGACGGGGAAAGAGTAGGAAACGAAGAAATTTACAAAAAAAAAATGCGACAAGCAGATCAATGATCGATCCTCCGTGCGTGAGTGCTGAACGTGTACTGCATTTCGCCCCTGCTAGGTGTAGTACGTACATACAAGTCAAGGTTAACGACCAGGTTAGTGGGGAAAAAGGCAAAAAAAACAGGCCCATATCAGATTCGAACTGATGCTTTCCGGAGATAATTGTGGATCAAAACCGAACGTCCTAACCCCTAGACAAATGGGCCCTTTGATGGAAATAGCCCTAGTTATTATAATACATAACGACATGCATCCATCCTTGTCAGTACCAGCTCTGACGTATTTCGAAAACTGAGGTTGACGTTGACCCCCCAATTCGCAACTGCACACGTCTGCACATAGAGGAACCCGGTTCCTGCCTGCTTAGCAGCATAAAGTGAAAGGTTGCAATGCTTTATTTTCTCGTGTCCGATGGTCTGGCACGGCATGGTACGAAACGAGGCTAGCCATGAGCCGTCGTCGACGAGGCGTTCCACCTGCACGTCTCCGCTTGCATCACCGCAGCAAACGACTGATATGTCTCTACAAGCCGCATCCCTACAGCAGAATCCAAGCGATGAATGTGCCCCAACATCGTCCGCCGTCCATACTGACCAAGGGTGTCAGGACGGCATGCATGTCGACGAACCTCCCTCTCGTCCTCGCCAACCTCGCGGGATCTTCGGAACGTCGGATGCCCCCCGGCTTCTGGCGCAACGCCTTCATCGTCCGAGAGCTGGGCCGGCCGCTCATCTTCATCATCAGGCGACTCCGCCCCTGACACTGCGGCAACATCACGGCGGCAACGTCACGGCGGCCGCCTGAACGCACGGGTGCGGCTGCGAGCCTTCGGCGCGGGCAATCCCTCGTGCCGTTCGCCAACGCTCGTGGCCTGCTGAAGAGTCTCTGTCCTCTCACGCCGGGACGTCTTCCGCCCGGGCTTCCCTTCACCCGTTGTCGGGCGGGTTGAGAAAGTCCAGATTCAGGCTCGCGTAGTTCCATAGGCTCGCCAGGTTTCCAAGCTGCACCTGGCTGATGTCCCCAAAGCCGAACGGTTGGTGCTCCTGGGCGTAGAAGACGTCATCGGCCGACGACGCGCTGTGAGCCTGCGGTTCGTGCCAGGCAAAGCTCGCCAAGGCCAGCGGATCCGGAGCTGATGCCGTCGTCAGTCCGTCCCGGCAGACGCTCGGCTCGGCGTTCGAGGTCGGCGGGTACAGGAATAAGCCCTCGGAGGAAATCGAGGTGTCGGTAGCCGTCGTTGCGTGTGACGCGACGGCACCGGTGACGGGACCAAACGACGGCGGCAGCGACGAGTACGATGCGCAAGACCCGACCGTTCCGGGATCGCTGTCCGTCGACGTTCCGCCGTGCGACATGTTGGGCGTCGCCACGGCGTCTTCGTCGCAGCCGATCCTCGCTCGGCCGTCGTCGTGCGCTTCGGACTGGTACTTTCCCGTCGCTCGCCGCGAGACGCGGAGGATGACCTCGTACGACGTCTTGGCCGTCTCCGTCACGTGCCTGAGACGCTCGAGGGCGGCAACCGCCTTGTC
This sequence comes from Drechmeria coniospora, assembly GCF_001625195.1. NCBI lineage: Eukaryota > Fungi > Ascomycota > Sordariomycetes > Hypocreales > Ophiocordycipitaceae > Drechmeria > Drechmeria coniospora. Next base: position 7,300,069 of record NC_054389.1, on the reverse strand, counting down.
GATGGCGGCAAGAATGTCCCTCCGCCTCGGTATGCTCGCGTCGTCGTCGTGCAGGAGGGCGGAGCAGAGCACGGCGGCGGTGTCGAACAGGTAGAACAGGACCGCGTGGAACTTGGCGTCCCTCGGGTAGACGTGGTCGAAGAAGCGATGAAGGGCGCTCATGAGATGGAGGGAGTAATCGACGCCGTCGCGACGAATCTCGAGCTCCTCGGGCGGCGAGCGAGCCGACAGATGCCTCGCGAGATAGGGTCGGAGGGGGTCCAGGACGATCAAGTAGGCCATGCTACGCAGGTGGTGCCGGTGCGGCACGATCCACGGCCGCTGCGCGTCGGCGCTCTCGTCGGCGCGCCGCAGGTCGTAGGTCGGCGGGAACGTCCTCATCCAGCCTTCGACCATGGCTTGGTACTCGCGCACGTCGGCGGGGGTGACGACGTCCTTGGGCAGGCCGAAGCGACGGGCGATGCGGGTGATGAGCTGCGACTGCAGCTTCATGTGAAGCAGCGGCGACGGCGAGTAGCCCTCGAGCTTGAGCGTCGGAAATCCGACGTCGCATTCGGTGCGGTCGATGATCATGGGTCGCGACAGCAGGGCGGATAGATGCCTGCGCATGTCAACGGCGAGGCGAGAGAGGCGGCGGGCGGCGGTCGGGGACGACGTACCAATCCCACGTGTCCAGGATGCACCAAAGTCGTCGGCGAATTTCGCAATCGAACTCCGGCACGTCGCCGGCGACGGACTCTTGGTGGAAGCCTGGCATGGTCAGCAAAGGTCGTCGTCGGCCAGCCGGCGGCGGCGGCGGCGGGTGGACGAACCCAGGCCTTGAGCCTCCCTGATGGCAGCGCTGAGCACGTGCCAGGATTCGACAAAGCTCGCCTCGGACTGATACCAATAGCAGGAATGGAGCAGGGATTGGACGTTGAGCAGGTGGTTGTTGCCGACGGGGATGACGCTGTGCAGCTCGCGAGCGGCGCCGTGGTAGCGCTCGGCGAGCTTCCGGATCGACCCCTCGCCAAGGTCCGATTCCAGCTTGTGCTGCAGCTCCGGGTCGGCGTGCTGGGCGGAGCAGGCACAGATGGTGAGCAGGAGACAGGTCCACTGAAGGCTCATGGGCCGGTCGCCGCATCTCTCAGCCCACCAGGCGCGGTAGTCGTCGAGGAAGGACGGCGGGTAGACCATGTAGTAGTGGTAGTTGACCTTGTTGACAAAGTTTTGCACGAGCATGTCTACCTCGGCCTGTCAACGAACAGGAGGTGCCGGGGGGGGGACGACGCAGGGCAGCGCACGCGTGGGCGGCATCGACACGACGCGGGCGGCGGAACGTACCGGTGTAGGGTCGTGGGGGCAGCACCTTGAGGGCGCGCTCGAGCTGGGGACACGACCTCGCACCCATGAGGCACTCCTTCTGGAGCTTCACCGTCGGCCGGGCCCTTCGCTGCGGCGAGCATCAGCCGGGGGCCGGGGAGGGAGGGGGGGTTCACGAGGGGGCGACCGGCTCACCTCGGCGGCGTTGAGGCCGGAGAACAGGTGAGAGGGCGAGTAGCCGAGGGCTTCGAAGCGGCCGTCGTCGTCGTCCCAGGGGTTGGTGTCGCGAGAAGCGGCGAGGGGGTCATGGTGACGGTGGTGTCGCTTCCGGCCGACGACGTCGACGGCGGCCTTGTCGGCGGCGGCCTTGCTCTGGGGAAAGCGACACTTGTCGGCGACCTTGCGCTTCCGGCAGTGGTCGCAAGGCCATTCGCGGTTGCACTGTCGATGTCGACGCCGTCAGCACGCGGCGAGGGCAAGGGAAGGGAAGGGAAAGGGCAGGGACCTTTTGCTTGCGGCGCTGACACTCGGTGCAGGCCGTTCGACTCTGCCTGCCTTCCTCGCCGTCCCTGTCCACCATGGCGAGCGGGATCACCGGCGAGGGGGGCAAGGCCGCGAGTCCGGGTAGGGGCGGGGACGGGAACTGCGAGGGGTATCCGTCGTCGTCGTCGTCGTCGTCGTCGTCGTGCGACTCATGGACGACGCGGGCAGGCCGACGGCTCGACGGAGGCGAGCCTGCGTGTTGAGGTTGACTTGACCGACGGTCACGGACGACTCCTGGGCAACGAGGCAGGGTCGCGGCTCGAGCTCAGGGACGACTCGGCATGATGGAGCTCGTCTGGGGGATTCGACGCGAGGCGAGGAGGGCATCGGCCACGGCCTCGTGGATGCATGGGGGGTCGACGTTGCCCTGGGCTGCTGTTTGAGGCGAGGCGAGGCGAGGTGAGGCGACGGGCAGGGTATGGATTTAGGTGGTGCACGCACATGCACTGGACGCGGCGTTTGGTGCCTTGCGAGCGCTGCCAAGTACAGCAAGTACCATTACTTGCAGGTACCAAGGCAGCGGAGAGAATGGAAGAGCTCTTGCGGCAGATGCGGCGCGGGGCTGTGAAGGTAGGTGGAGAAGATGTCGCCGCGGGGTACCGGCAAGTATTCCGTCTAGGAGCACACCATGCGCCGCACCGCAATCACCGCCATAGTGGTACATGGTAGGAACCAATCGCGCGTGCAGGTGCGCCGTACCTGTGTCGGCGTACGCTGTAATTCACTATAGCTGACACTTTGGCGCACAGGTTGGTATCACCATGGCACGGATACGCCATGCTGTAGGTGCCTACTAGGTACCTACCTATTACTGTACTTAAGTGTCTCTGGGTTGGAATTACGAGTAGGCACCCACGGAGTAATACTCCGTACAGTGCTCCGTACACCCACATTCATATACTTGCATTACCGATCACGGAGCAAATGCTTGGTACAGTATATTACTGACTGTACGTTGTAGGTACTACAAGCACTGTAGTTGAGGGAATACCAAGTACAGCTACATCTCATCCTTGGCTGCGAGGGTATGTATTGGGACCTGATAATACACCATGCAAAATCTGGTACGAGCAAGAACTTGGAGGTTCCGCCCTACGACATCACGCAGGTACAAGTACATGTAGTGCAGAGTGCGGCTACTGATGTTGAACGAGCACCTGTCCGCAACAGAGGGCCCTAGGGCACCCGATGGGTTACACGGATCACCCGGATCCGCGATTTCCGAGCGCTAGTGCGTCTCTCGTCATCGCCGTTCTGGGCGGACAAGTACCTGTACTTGGTTGCTGTGCTTGCACAACGACTCCGTACAGACGGTACAGCACACCATTGGTACTCGCTCCTGCTCGTCCGCTCAAGACACAACTCACCAGCACGGGCTGGCCGGCTTGTGCTTTCCAACAGCTCGTTTCCATACAATCAGCATCTCATTCATGTACGGAGCACGGTATTCCGTTTTCGTGGCAGCCGTCATTCGTTCCCTCGTCGAGCAGCACGGCGGGCAGCATCACGGGGGTTCGAGCCGACAGCTGGGCGTGTTGCAACCGGCGACGAACGAGCGGACGCACCTATAACTGGCACTGTATTTACTCCGTACCATTGCTGTCTAGCATGTCATAAGTTCTCATGTCAAGTCCAAGTTCCATCAAGCTCCGGAGAGCCAAGCAGGGGGGGGGCGCACCTGGCAGGGACCACAAGGGTCGCCATGCCCGGGGGGGGGGGGGGAGGAGGCTTCGGGCGTCCTGGTTCCCCGGCACCTGGATTTTTGTTTTTTTTGCGCTGCAGGTACTCGGTACTAGGTGCTGACTGTACTGTACTGTACTTACTTACCTGACCTGCACAAGGATTATTACGCGGTGCAGCATGTACAGCAAGTACTCCGTACTTGCTGTAGGTGCCAGCCAATACCAGTGATGAGTGCCCCGTACTTGCTGTAGGTGCTAGCCAATACCAGTGATGTGTGCTCCGTACTTGTACAATATACTTACTTAAATAGGCTCGCGATGCATGAGGTCACCGCCACGCACTCAAGTGCCCCTACGGAGCAAACATTCCTGGAGGAGGATGCCAGCAGGCGTGCCTCCGACCGTGAGTCGACTGTACTTGCTGGGCGCCATACCGCTTGGTACCTACGTGGCAGCCATGTCTACCACTACTAGGCAGGTACTGGGTGTTAAGGTGACGGCCAGTGTCTGCCCTCCGTTGTCCGTGGCCCGTGATGCTCCTCGAGCATACCATCGGCAGTCCTAGCATGCGGATCAATGGTGTGCGAGCATTCGTGCCCGTGGCCTACAGATACTCGCGCATCGCATCCATGTCTCCGCATGTTCTCCAGGCCGCTATGGAGCCATTGTCGTCCCTATCCCTCACGCTTCACCGTCTCACAACCTCGGCCAGCACCACCGCCCGGTGCGACGGGAGACGGGACAAGGGTGTGCGTGTCGTGTCGACGAGCAAGGTTTGCCGTGCCTCTGCTGCGCAACGCGACAGCCGGGACATCACATCCAGTCGGGCGGCAGTCGCCTTTCACCATGCGCTTTCGTCAGCCTTCCGGGACGCCGCCTCGGGGATGCAGTCTCGCGGTGATTGTGGATGCAGGTCTCGCAGGTGCCGCCAAGCCATGATGCGAAATGTGATGCAAAATGTGATTCGAAACAGGCTCCGAAGTGTGCTCCGAAGCGGGCTCCATCCATGCCGTCCGCGTCGCTTCTCGCTCCATGCCCGGCGGCCGAGACGACGGGTCCAAACTCTCCAACGGTGGCCGGCCAGAGCCTGGGAACGGCCATGTCCGCCGTTGCCTGCGGGACGCGCAACATGCCACGGCGGCAATCATGCCCAGCCTCGTGCAGGAAACGCCGCCAACCCATGGCTCCACGGGCAGCCGACCTCCCCCAACCAAGGGATCCATGTCCGCTGCGACGTCAGCGACGGCTTGAGCCACCTGTCGCAGCCGTCGCGCGTCGTGCGTCGAGCGTCGTGCGTCGTGCGTCGTGCGTCGTGCGGGCTTCGTACGCGTCGTTTTGCGGCACGACGGACCACTGCTCCGGACAGTTCGGCCGACGGCGCGGCCCATTCAGGCACCCCTCGGGGGCATCCGTCGCCGCTGGTCGTCCATGTCCTTAGTCGCCGGCGCCGCGGCCCAGGTCCCGGCGAACCCTCCACACGCGCGATCCCACGGGGCGCTTCTGGCTGCCCCTCAGCACCTCGACCCATGGCACGGCCGTGCCGTCCCTGGCGTCCGAGGCGTAGCCGACATCGTCCTTGGCGTCGTCGTCGCTCATGTCCTCGTCCGCCGCCTCGAGCGCATCCGGCGACGCGTCTCCGTCTCCGTCGTCGTCGTCGGCCTGCTCCTCGTGCAAGTGCTCCGCGTACGACCAGGTCGGAGCGTCAAACTTGCCGTGCACGAAGACGATGCTGTGCCCCTGCGACCTCGCCTCGGCAATCTTGGCCACGGGCATCGGCGTGAGTACCTGCAGCGTCTTGCCGGCCGTGTCGATGCCGCGGACGAGGGCGAGGCCGATGGTCCGCGAGTGTCGTGGGTCGAGCGCGACGTCGTTGGGGTTGGCCACGAACGGGATGCCTTCCCGCGTCCTCGACAGCGTCGGTCCGCCGTCGGCGCTTCCGCCAAGGCCCCTGAACGCCTCGGGCGCCTCGATCTCGACGACGGCCAATACGGTGCCGTTGATGGCCTCGGCGAGAAGATGGGCCGGTACTTGGTAGTCGTAGCGCAGAACGCCGAGGAAGCCGCGCTGCCCGCCCGCGTATCGAACGGCGAGCGGCCGAATGGACGAGAGGGCCGAAGCGGTCCACTCTTGCCTCCTTTCTTCCTCCCGAGGGCCTGGGCGGAGGGTGTGTGTGTGAAAGTACGACATGGTCTGCATGTCTCTGAAGTGCGCCGCCGTGCGCGACGCAAACTCGGACTGTTGCGACGGCAATGTGACGAGCACGTTCTTCGTGACGGCCTGCAACGCCTCGACCGTCTCCGCGGGCCCCTCCTCCGACATGTATATCACTTCGGCCGGCCGCATGCGGTGGATGATCTGCACCAGCAGTTCCAGCCCCAAGCTGAGCACCCACCCAGGCGTGTTGACGACGAGCGGGCAGTGGCGAAGCGTCCGCCGATAGTGGTCGTGGAGGTCGGTGGCGCACTCGAGATGCAGCTCGGCGCCGGATGCCGGGTTGACAGAGGCCATGGAGTGGCATCGCACTACCTTGTACGCCTCGTCGTCGAGGCTGGGGTGCGTGAACGGCACGCCAAGGTTGGGCCTGGTGACGTGAACCAGCGATACCGTGCCCGGGGGTGCGTACTCGGGCTGCCCTGGGTCCAGGTCGAGAACGGCAACGCCTTTCGGAAATCGACAGGCCGAGTCTCCGCCACCGTCGCCGCTCCTCCACGTCAGGAGTCGATTCGTGAGCAGCTTCGAAAAGGTCGATTTTCCCGCCGACTTGGGGCCGCACACGAGCACCGTCAGCGGTTCACGGCCGCCGTCGGCCGTCGACTCCATCAGGGATGCGAGCTTCCTGTTCCACTTTGGCGGCGATACAAGCTCCTGGATGACGCTCCTCTTCGGCCCATCCTCCGAAGTCGACAGCTGAGACGGTCAAACAGGGTGCTTCTGCGCGCATGCTTCCGGTGCACTTACGAATCTGTAGGAGCAGGGTGCCTTGGACGCCTCGGCGCCCGCCCTTTCCTGCGGTTCGTGCCAGATGCCTCGGAACAGCGGAGACAGCCGGCCCAACTTCCTCAAGCCGTCGGCCGTCGGGTCGTTGTGCATCTCAAACCTCGTCTCTTCCGCCGTTCTCATGACGGGCAACGCGTGGCATTGAGGCGCGTGTATCCAGTGCGTGCGGTCGGAAGGTCGAATCGTCGCCCCGGCCACTGTGATCTCCCCGGATAAGACGCGAAGGCCGAAGCTTCCGAGGACGAGAAAGCGCTGCAACTCGTCAGCGGCTGCGGCGGTGATGGAGGCGGAAACGCGCACCTCGCTGTCGGTCAACCTGACTTCGACGATGCCGTCGGCCTTGGCTCGGGAATTCTGCTTCGTCAGACGAAAGGATGACAAGTTGACCGCCTGCCCGGCCATCGGCTTCCTCGTCTCGCCCTCCGCACCACTTCCCGCGAGTCAGTCGCTTTGGCCATGACGACGGAGGGGGGGGGGGGGGGGCAAAGCACCGACGCTGCGTGGCCACGGGCATCTCGATCCGCCGAGGACGGCGTTCCTGTCGGCTCGCGTCTCTTCTGCAGGGCCTGCAGCGGGCTGAAAGGGTTCGACGAATTGGGCGTCGGAGCATCGTCTGGCGTGGCGACGGCCGAGCCAGCTTCGGAGGCGGCGAGCTGTCGTCGAGCAGCCAACGCACTCAGGGCACTCACCGCCGCTGTTCATCTCGTCTCCTCTCGTCAGCAACACCGGACGACGAAAACAAGAAGCTCGCTGAGGCGGGGAGACTCACACTGAGGCGTGCCTGGCGTATCGAGCCTACGTTTCTTGTTGTGCGTCGAGGACGACATCTCCAGCAGATGGAGGGGCGCCAATGGAAGGCATCTAGTAACTATTTCCGTATCGTCAAAGAGGGTAGCACACCTAGAGGCGAGTAGGTGCTTCTGTCCAGTGCCAATTTGATCATGGAGAGCGAGGTACTGCACGCATGAGATCGGAAATTCAAGCAGCCATCGAAAGGGTTTATCGATAAGGGCGATGGGACCACCAACACTCGAGTGTCCGCCTAACTAAGTATCATTACAGGCGCATGTACTTGTAAATACGCCGCTGCAGGTGGTGGTTACAGTGGTTCTCGCAGTAAACGCGTCAAGGGTCAATGAAGGTGGGGGGTCTCGCCGCCGCTCTCCTCCGTGGTCAAAAATTCTCCAGCCAAAAAGTTCAACCGCCCTCGTCATCTTTTCGACCAGCACAGCCAGTTTGCCGCGGGCACGCCATCTCGCTACAATGGCACCCAAGGAACCGTACAAGGTTCACTCGCTCAAAAAGCACATCGAGAACGTCAACAAAGGCTTGAGCCCCGAGTCGCAGTACAACCGACGACCGATCAAACGAGCCGCGCAGGCACCCAAGAAGACGGCCGGTGCCGCCAAGCTCCCGCTTCTTCGCACGGCGAACGAAAGCGACGACGATTCGAGCGACAGCGACGACAGCAGCGACGACGACGGCGCAGACTTTCTGAAGAAGCTCCTGCCTCGGTCCGGCAACCAAGCCGTTGCAGGCACCGGCTCCAAGCGCGGTGGCGGCGTCGACGAGATTGCCGACAGCGAAGTGGAGCGAACGGCGGTCGCGAAGAAGGCTGCCGCTTCCAAGGAGGCTTCTGTCAAGATGGAATCGGAGTCTTCCACCGATACCGATTCGGAAGCCGACAAGATCAATGGCAAGGCCAAGACCAACGGCGTGCAGGTGAAGAGGGAAGGGGACGACACGTCCTCTGACGACTCGACGTCGGACTCTGAATCGGACGAGGACGGCGAGGATGCCAAGGCCAAGGCCTCGACGGTGTCGCAGGTCAAGAAGGAAGAGGACGATGCGTCTTCTGACGACTCGACGTCGGACTCTGAATCGGAGGACGAGGGCGAGAATGGCAAGCCATTGGCTCGGCCGACTGCCGCTTCAAAGAAATCCGAGTCGACATCAGACTCTGAGAGCAGCGACAGCAGCAGTGATTCGGACGCCGAGGCGGAACCTCGGCCCACGACGATTCCGACCGTCGTCGCCGCGAAAACCAAGTCGGCATCCTCTGGCGCCGGCAAAGGCGATGTTGTTGGCACGGCAACAAAGGCCAAGAAGGCTGGTTCCGAGAGCTCCTCGGAGAGCTCTTCCGAAGGCTCTTCGGCGGGTGCCTCAGGCGGCGACTCCGATTCCGACAGCGACATGGTCGACGAATCCATTCATCTCGAGGATCGGAAACGTGGTCAAGTCACACTGCCCAGCATGGTCGCTCCCGACTTTACGCTGCGTCGGGGCGACGACGGTGCCAACGGCGAGGACGTGGTGCGCATCTGCAACGAGGCAAGCATGCAAGGGAAACAGTTTTGGTACTTTACGCTGCCCTCGAACGTGCCCATCTCGGTGATTCAGGACATGGAACTGCCCACCGACGCGTCGGAGCAGGGCGGACGAGTCTTTTCACAAGCCGGCGGGGATTACGGCGTGTCCTTTGACAGCATGGCACCGAAGAGCTCCATCCAGATCATGATCCCTTCCGGAGGCAATTCTCAGTATCAAGCAGGTATGTCCAACCGGCGGCCCTTTGGCCACGGGCCCTCGACGGTGCCATTTTCGCTGACGAGGCGGACAGCCCCGCGACGGGTCGATCAGCTGATCCAAGTGCGGCGCATCACGCACCTGGGCGGCGCAGCAACGGCAGGTCCTCGCGGCGACCGACCTCACCGGCCGCAGCCGGCCGGCTTGAAGGCGCGTTTCCAACCGATGGGCGTCACGTCGGCCATGGGCCGCATCGGCATGGAGCATGAGGGACCGGACGACGACGACGACACGGAGATGGTCGATGGCTCCCCGGAGAAGACGAGCGGGAAGCGGAAGCTCGAGGGAGGCAGCGGCGGGGCCGACGCTTCTCGCAAGACCAAGCGAAAGCACTCGTCGTCCGAGGACGAGGCCACCCCCGGCTCCACGGCCGAACAGGTCGCGGGCAAGGGCCGACCCCGCTCCCAGCCGAAGAAGCAGAGGACGACGACGAGCGGCGGAAGCCCCGATCTCGGATCCGAGCAGCCGTCGCCGGCGGCGGGCGAGAAGCAGAGGCTCGTCGTGCCTCCCCCCGTTCCCGGCAACGCCTCGTCGTCACTCGGTGCAGGCACGCCCGCCAAGGTCAAGTCGAAAAAGTCGAGAAAGTCCAAGGCCGAGTCGGGTGAACAGCCGAGCTCCCAGTCTCTGCCTGGTCACGTCCAGCAGTCTCCGGCTCGACAGACGGCGGTGCCGATCCCCCACATCCCGCACTCGTCCCAGCCATCCAAGATGTCGGCCGTACACGCCCCCGCACCAGGGAAGGCTGCGGCGAGAGAGGCCAAGACGAGCGCGACGAAGCGAAAGGGTCACGGCACCAAACAGTCCAACAGCTTCCCGATGACTTCCTCACCGATGAGCCCACCTCCTAGCGGCCAGGCGTCGAGTCGAGTGGAGAAAAAGGTGACGCCAGTGCCGCCACCGGTGTTCAGGAAGGGCGCGGCCTAGAAGGCCAACCTCGGACAGCAACGAGCGGGAGCAACCTCGTACCGGCCGTCGCCGCTGGCCACGGACGCGCGTGACCCAGCGGCTTCTCGCTTGCCGCCGCCGTAGCGGGTGTGCGAGAGGCAGGCGGAGCTGGAGTGGCTCGTCGGTGGTCCCGCGCGCGTCTCGGGGCCGGCTTGGAGCGTCAGGTTGGCCGCATGGTTTTAATTTCATTTTGTCGCACGGCGTTTGGAGATGCGAAAGGGACATCGATCAGCCGCCACGGAAAGGATAGGCGAGGACAGATTCCCGTCCCCCGAGAGCCCATCATGTTTAAGTACCACATGTGCTCTGCTTTGAACCGCACCGACCTCGATGCGTCCGGCCGAGGTGTCGAGGGAAGCCGTAGCTCGTCGCCGGCAAAAGCAAGCAGGCCGGTGGCGAAATGCACGAGCGTCGTCGTCGGGTGCACGAGCACGTACAGGCACAATACATTACGATTCGAAGGTGGGAGCAGGCCGATTACTCTACCACTTGCTGCGGGTGCAGGTACTACTCCGTACAGCACGGCGTGTGCTGGGCCAGAGATTGGTGTCGCGTGGCACTCGGCATCAGGGGCCCCAAGGGCCCAAACAGCAATGCCGATGGATGATCTTGATGCATCGGCCCTTTTATCGTCATTGCTCCCAAAGGCTAGGTGTCGACGAAAGGGCCCGCTGACATGGGCGTGCAGCGCAAGTAGATGCCGTTGCCCAACCAACCACCCGAGCTGTAACCTCTACACTCGGAGCGGCACGCCCCCCAGCATCGGACGATTCAGTCAATACCATCGTAGGAAGCCATCTCGGGTAACCTTTCGTCGAGGGGGCAAACCATGCTGCTGGTTGGGGAGGTATACCATCGTACAGTACAAGTTACAGTTCGGACGATTCATTCAATACCATCGTAGGAAGCCATCTCGGGTAACCTTTCGTCGAGGGGGCAAACCATGCTGCTGGCTGGGACCTCCTCCAAGGTACGGCATTGAGAGGAAATCGATGCTGGATGAGGTATACCATCGTACAGTACAAGTACAGTACATCTAGGATGGGGTTACGCCGATTCCATCACTGGATGCTACTGCAAGTTGTTGCCCCAACCGTTCCGTTGGCAAGGAGGGATCGACGGGCGGCATACTAAAAGTCTAGCCCGAGGGCCCTGGCACGATTTGGTGTAGATGCCGCCGTGCCCGTTGGCGTCGGCGGGGTGCCTCCATGCTCATCTGGCCAGGCGGTTGCCCTGATGGCCATGCGCGTAGGCAGTTTGTCGTGATGCCTTGGTAGCCGTTTGGCTAGGCGCTTGGCTTGATGGCTGTTGGCGTGAGCCTGCATGCTTTGGTGCCCGTTGGGCCAGGCGGCTGCCTTGATGGCCATGCGGGTCGGCAGTTTGTCGTGATGCCTTGGTAGCCGTTTGGCTAGGCGCATGGCTCGATGGCTGTTGGCGTGAGCCTGCATGCTTTGGCGCCCGTCGGCCCAGGCGGCCGCCTTGATGGCCATGCGGGTAGGCCGATGGCGGCTATGCCTCGATGGTGGTTGGGCCAGGCCGATGGCTCGATGGCTGATGGCGTGGGCCTCGATGCCTTGGTGCCCGTTTGGCCAGGCGGTTGCCTCGATGGCCATGTAAAAGACTCGAAGGGCGCCATCTCGGCATCAGAAGTCGGCACCGAGGACCCCGTCGGGTAGGGTGTTCCTTCCGGCCTGAGAAGTCCTCGGGTGGGTATGGGGATATCGGGAATTCCCTTGCCCACGAAGATGGAGGATGTAAAGGGACATCGGGTCAGGGCAGGCCCGGCGGGTGACGCAGTCGCCTTGTTGCCTGTGGGGGGAGGCAGCTCTGTGTGCCTCGATCGCCCGTCGGGTGCTTTGACGCCCATGGGGATCAGCGTCTTCGGCTCGATCGCCCGAAGAGTTCGACGGTTGCACGGCTGCCACTTGGGTCAGGCGGCAGGCGGCAGGCTGGATGCCTGCCATGATGGGTGCAGGAGCCTGCCTCGAAGCTCGTCGGGATGGGCATTTGCCTCGACTGCCCGTGAGAATCGGCCGCATGCCTGCACAGGCCGAAGGGTGGACGTCATCAGCGAATTCAGTAATTTGCGTTGCCAACTTGGCCGGGTTCATAGCTGTTGGACCAGAAATCGGAGTCTCGTAGCACAGAGGATGGGGGGACACAAATGGCACAATACCACTTGGTGATCTTGATGCTCCGGCCTCTCGGTGTTGTCGTTCCGGAAAGCTAGGCGTCCAGAGTGCTCGCTTACATGGGCGCACAGGTAGATGCAGTGGCCTGACGAAGCTACCGCGCCTTGGACCACTTTCCTCGGCGCGACTGAGCGCGCCTACCCTACAACTACGGAGTCCATGCTGCACCTGCACGATGGGGGTGGGTGCAGCACGTAGTGCGTGCCGATTCACCGCCGTTCCACCCACCGCTTTTTCGAACAATGGCGGCAGGCGCGTCCGTCGGCTGGGTCGATGATGTCAGGCAGTTGGACTGTTGTGCGTTCGTACCAACCAGGGAGCAGCTGCTTCCGTACTAAGTAAACACGGATGGAAGCAAACCGCCGCGGAGGCGCGTCTTGGCGTCCGATGGGAAGGGACGGGAGGGGACGTTGCGAGTTCTGTACAACTACAAGCAAGTACATGTCCTCAAGAGTGTGTGCACCAAGCACGAAGCAGCGCATGTACAATACCTGTGCTTGTACTTGTACAGCTACTTCTTCCGTCAGTCGTTGTTGCATTTGGTGGTGCAAGTATTACGGAGTACGGAGTAATACTTACTGCACATGCAAGAGCTTGGTTGCACAGTACAACAAGTATGTCCTGTACGGAGCACTTGCAGGGTGTTCATCATAGGAAGCCGCCTGCATGTGTCCCGTGTACGGTATGATCAAGTCCTCGCGTACGGAGTACAAGCACAGGCTGCACAGCACATAATTCTTGCAAGCACAGAGTACATGCATGGGGCTCGGCACAAGCCAACACCGCACCAATGAGGGCACAGAACAGTCCGTGGTCCGGGTTCCCTGCCATGCAGATGCCTCTGTCGTCATCGAACGTCAAGCGGAACGAGGCAAGATGAGAGGACGAGGGCAGCTCACTTCCAGCCCCTGCGCCGTGCAAGGGCGAAGAGACACTCGTCATTTGGTCCGGATACCGTGCAAGAATGAGCACGGCGTAGCCGGTCGTACCGCTGAGGTTGGCGCCGCGTTGGCATGGCAGGAGTGCAATGAACGAGGGTGCATGTCTGTCTGGTATAGGGTGGGTGGGAAGCCTGTTGCTCAGCGGACGCAACTGACGATGCAGCCGGGCGCGCAAGCATTGTACACGGCACAGTAGATACTTGCAAGCAAGTAATTAGGGGCAAGTACTAGTACGGAGTACGGAGTACAAGTAACGTGCAACAAAGTGCATGTACGGGCAATAAGTATTAGGAACTTACCCGCAAGGACAGTACATGTACTGTAGGCGCATGCAGTAATAATAATTATCAACACAGCGCACTCCGTGCAGCGTGTGGAGAACTGTACTGTACTGTACGTGAACCCGGTAGTCCAGTTCGGTACGTGCGGCGTGACACCAGCGACTTGGCCGTGCCGCGCACAGCCCACAGGAGGCCTCTTCGGCGGGAGCGAGTGCCTGCGAGCTGTTCGCCTTCCCACCGTGTTCCAGACATGACCTGACCACCCATGATGCATGCGGTGCAACGACGATGGCGCGACGAGACGTGCACAGCCAAGGAGCGCAAACCTCTGTGCCAATCAACGGGGTCGTGGCCTTGCGCGACCTCTGTCAGCACACCATGCGAGGCGACCGTACAGAGTGCAGTACTTGTACAAGTATACTCCGTACAGCACTAGTGCTCGAGGTGTGCCTGCACTGCCTGCCACCTCTTCAAGAACTTGGTCAAGAAGTAAGCACATCTAGTAATCCAAGTAGCATAGAGTACAACTAAGTACACTTACTTACTGTAGCTTCATGCTTGAAGCTGCACTCGAGTCCAGAATGTTGGCTCCTTTGGACAGGTAGGAAGCGCTAGTACTCTGCACGGAGTAATCAATCAATCCACCTACTACGGAGTAGAGTAGTTTCAAGTATATGGGTCCTTGCATGGAGTACTCGATACCAAGTATAACTAGTAAGCAAGTACAGTACGGAGTACGGAGTACTGTACATGCTCATTGAAATGAGCACGAGTACCGCCACCATGAAACGAGCTGAAGTACGCGTATCGTACAGTGTACATGTACTTTCTACATTTATTCATACAAGTGCATGGAGGGGTACGCAGTAATACATTTGCGCCAACTGCGGAGTACTTGGACGAATAATAATGAGCACAAGTACTTGATCGCACGAGTAAGTACTTGCATGTACTCCGTACTTGCGCCGGCATTGTCAACTCACCGCCACCGAAGTGGACCAGCGGTGGCCTGACGTTGGCATGCGCCTCCGACTCTCCATCCAGCCTTTCGCGAGGTCGACAGATGATGGTTATAATACATGCATGTACAAGTATGCGTGCGCAGCTAGGTGCACAGGAGCACAAGCACTGCACTCATCCGTGTGCTTGTACTTAATTACATGTACTTATGTGTAAGCAGGCAATACGTAAGTGTAGTAAGTATGTGCATTTACAAGGATCCTACTTACTCCGTACTTTGCACACTTGGGCCGGCAAGTGCTGTGCAGTTCTCCCCCGCCCCCAAGGGCACTCAAGTCCGAGCTCACGCTGCGGCTAGTGCTCGTATAAGTAGTAGGTACTAGAGTAAAAGCACAGTACTCCGTACGGAGCAAGTTCGTGATGCGTACTAACTAGTACTAAGGTCGCATATAGGTATGTCCTGGCGAATGCTATACGCGTGTGATACGTGCTGCGTACTCGTATCCAGCATCAGCAGCTCATAGACGCCCACTCGGTACTCGGCACCGTCCTTTGAAGCACTTGTGCGCGAGGCAGACAATTCCATGCAGCTATTTACTTGCAAGGTGCACCGATACTTGGGAGTACGGAGCGCAAGTACAACGTGTTGCAAGTGCACATGTACTGTACTTGCGGACTCGTACTGCATGTACTAGTTGTACTTCGGTGTACTTGTGCGTTGGTGCCCCTGTTGGGGAGCACGAGCATGAGCACAAGTAGCAGCATTACTTGCGCCGAGAAGGTGTACATGTACTAGCTGTCTGTGCAATCGGTGTAAAACTACTCCTTGCACTGGGCAAGTACATGGTGTATGCAGGTGTATATACTTACCTTGTATTCAAGTACATGTACAGTACTGTAAATGTAGCGGACGCTGATCGGAATCGGTGGAGATTGGCAAGGGAGGCCAGCCCGGTAAAAGTGGCCGCTTACTCTTCCGTGCTCCCTCCATGTCTTAGCCGTCCAAGTAATTACTTACAATCACACATGCACGCACACGAACAAAGTGCTCGTGCCAGTTTATACTTAAATGTATGCACAAGTACTCTGCTAGTGCCGGGACAGTGTGTAGGGGTTGGTGAAGGGAGCTTGGAGCATCAAGGACATGTACACGTACTCTGTCCTCTCTGTGCAACCAAGCGCAAGTGCGTGCAGGTGTAATTACTTATTGTTGCCATTGCTCACCGGTACGCCGGTACCTACATGTACTGCATACTCCGTACTTGCATGTAGTAATTCTCGTCCGTACCGTAAGCAGGGAAATTATGACCGAATTTTCCTCGGACAAGGCGCGTTACCGAAGTGGTACTCGGTCAGAGGGCGCGAGGGCCCCGAACAGGCACCTAGGACTGGCACGCCGTAGGTGCACTCGCGTCGTAATATTGGTCCACTGGAGGAGTGAGTGCTGCAGTGGCTGTACGTGTAAATGAATGTACTGTACTGTACGGAGTACATGTACTCCGTACCTAAGGTACCTATCCGCTCTTGCACTCGGCGCCTGGGTGCTTTGCTTTCACGTAATATAGGCATCCTTGCCCATAACCGTCGCCAGAATTTTACAGGTAATTAGTATTCCGTACTGTACAAGTAAAGTGGTACGGAGTAATACTTGTACCGTTGTACTTTCATGTTCGCCCAGGTGTACTTGCACACGCAAGCATGCAGGTAGGCCCAACGCAGCTGTAATGTAAGTAGGTCGAAAGTACATGTACGGAGTAATATTACTGCAGGCACCAAAGTGGTTGCTATACTGACTGTACTTGTCATCTACATGTACTCCATACTTGTACTTGAGCTAGCGTGTGGTTGTAAGCAAGTAAGTACGTGTCGTTGCACTCTGTACTTGTACAGTAGGTGCACTGTGATGCGCGTGCATGTACTTACTCCGCTGTAATTAATTACAAGTAATTACTAAGTACTCGAGGACGCACGCCGACCAACTGCCAAAAGTTCATCATGGAGCCAATCGCAGGTCGGCCGAGGTGCAAGCAAGTACTTACGATGGGCACGGACAGCCTCGATTCCTGTGCTGGTACACACACACACACACACACCCGCACAGGTACTGTAGGTGTATGTGCCGACGCCCGCCTGGGCAGGTCTCTCTCCGCCGCAAACATTGTGCTGTGCCGCGCGAGTTCTGCAAGTCCTGCACGTCCATGCACACATATGTGGAAGCAAGTACTACCGATACACGTGTCGGAGTACGGAGTAATCGTGCAACTACTGTACCTACCTGCACCCAAGTACGGAGTACATGCGGCTGCACTCGATAGATGGGTGCTGGTAGTACGGGGTACTCTCTGCACACTCGTCCGCGTACACAAGTACCGTCCGTACGCACGGCCGGGCTCAAACATGGTCACAGTACCGACGGCACCCTCCAGGACTCGAAAGGCTACCTAGGTAGGTACCTAGTAATAATAGTCGGTCGTCGCAGGCTCATGGCGTCACTCAGCGCAGCTCGGGAAAACAGCCACAACCCGGCCGTTACGCGTGCGCGAGCTAGCAGGCTCGGAGGCGCGCAGCGACGAAGCAGCCGCAACGGGTGCTCGATGCATCGAGAGGGTCGCCATGGCCGACGCAACGTTGGCCAATACATGGATACTCGTAGACCTGCTTGCACCTGCCTACACCTGCTTGATGAAGTACAAGCATTGCATGCACAAAATCAATGGACGCCCGTTTGCGAAAGGATGCGCAGGACGGACCCCCTCGCCTCCCCGGACAAGATCCATCGGCAATTTCAAATGCGCTTATCAAGGGCACCGTGTGCGGAGTACTCTGCCTGTAATTACGGAGTGCTTGCACACGTACTCCGTGCTGTACGTAAGTACCTGCATGCATACTTGCAACCTAGAACTTACCTGCTGCGCATGTGCAAGTACGGAGTGCACGGTGCCGACAAGAGAACCAGAACCACCCGGTGCCCAGTGAGACTCGAATCCGCGGCCGGCCCCCTCGACGTTTCTGATCCTCGGCACCAGGTGTCCCAGCAGACTCCGTGCCAGTTTCGCGGACATGCTTCAACATACACCCGCACGCATGGAGCAGGAGATGTGCGGCGCGGAGTGCTGTCGGAGTACAGGTACAAGTAAAGGCTAACGTGTGAGCGCATGTACGTGTACAGTACGGAGTTTCGTGCACGGGAAAGACTGCAAAACTGTACGGAGTACGTGCATGCTCTTTATCCAGTACGGGCTTGCGTGCTGTATTATTCCAGCGGACGAGACCTGCCGTTGACTGCCAGCTGTACGTGCATGTACATGGACAAAGGTGCCAGCTAGATTAGTACTAGGTAGGTACTGTTGGTGTAGGTGCCCAACTGGCAATACTGCTTGCCCTCGGGTCGTGAGCATTCGGCGCATGTACCGATGGAGTGTACAGATACATGTACGATAGTACAAGGGCTGCTTGCCTCCTGCCTATGTACTAGGTACTGTGCCTAAGTACTTAGTAAGTACTGTAAGTAGGCACGTGGGTTACTCAGATCCATACTCCGTACATGTCCGGAGTACCTGCGCGGACGTTGGGGTGCGGACGGATAGGTGTGCACACGTTACTTGCGCATGCACTTGCAAGTAATACAGTAGAGGTAATTACAGTACATGCACGACACTAGTCTTGTGCCTGGGTCTCGTGGGTGCCATCACCATCGGTGCTCACGCGCGCACGGTCACGCAAGGGAACGAAAGAAAGCGCCAGCAGCATGCCAGGGAAATGCTAGCCGCAAGCCACCGTCTTTTTTTATCCCCCCCCCCCGGCCGCGCGCCGCAGGCCTGCACCGTTTCGTCACATTCTGGCCTCGCCCGGCTGATCAAGGGAGGATGGACGACGACGACGAGGCCGACGACGTGGAGGCCGACGACGACGAGCAACGAGGCCGAGGCCTACCGGCATCTGTGCCCGCCAACCACGCGTGCGGCGGCGGGCGCGCGACACACATGGCGGCGGGTGGCAAGTCCAGTCCTCGGAAAACCGCGCGCAGCCGATGCGAGATGATTTTTTTCCTTTGTGTCGGCCGCCATCCGTCGTCTCATTGGGTCGCCTCTGGTCGGTCTGAGGTCATTGCGCGCGGGAAGACCGGATCCTTCGGACCTCGGGAGGCCAACGGCACCGGCACCAGCGCGTGCTCGAGCGCACCGCACGCGCACGGCGCCGTCGATTCCAGCGCAGCACCCACCGTCGGCCGACAAGGTGCTGCGCGAGAGGCGTGCGGCGCGGGCGCGGGCAGGGTGGGCGAGCGAGCATCGATCGGTAGGTACATGGATGCCCGCGCAGCATACGCGCATGCGCATGTGGTCCGTACTGTACTCCGTACTTGCATGTAATTACTGTACATGTGCCGCCAGCGGCGTGCATGTCTTGCAGCGCCCGTCTCGGGGCCCGACGACGGGTGCGGCCATCCAGAAGCGGCCGCGTTTCAGCTTCCCCAGATTTCGTGCCCCGGATGGACGGGCTCGCATTCCTCGCCGAGACTGCGTGCTCGCACTCGCAGGGTGCAATTGCCAGTGCATGCACGCTGGCGCGCCGAGCTAATGTACTGTACGAATGGGCCACCGTGGGTTGGGCGAG
This sequence comes from Drechmeria coniospora, assembly GCF_001625195.1. NCBI lineage: Eukaryota > Fungi > Ascomycota > Sordariomycetes > Hypocreales > Ophiocordycipitaceae > Drechmeria > Drechmeria coniospora. Next base: position 7,281,026 of record NC_054389.1, on the reverse strand, counting down.
GGCGAGACAAAGGATCGCTGGCTAGCCGTTGTCCGCTGGCCGTTGGGCCACCGCCGTGCAGCGGCAGCGCGGGTGGGCGGAGGGGGGGGGGGACTCTTGGCGTCGTGGCACGGCAGGGCATGGCAAGGCATGCGACGTCTCCGGCGGCCCTCTGCCGCGACGCGGGATACGCAGTCGTCGTCGTCGCGTCGTCGTCGCATTCATCGCTCGGCGTCGGAGGTTTTCGAGCGCCGCGTCGAGGGATGCGAGCGAGCGGCTGACCTTTGCACTTGCTTGCTGTGCGTGCACTCGGCCATTTTGCCCCCCGACGCTCGTCCGCCGGAACCGCGTGGCCTGCAGGGTCCGCACAGCATCCTCCGGCCCAGCCAGGCCACGGCGACCGAGGGCGGCGGTGAAGGACCCGACGCCCTCGTCGCCACCCGGCCCCCTCATTCCCCCCCCCTCGCCGCAGCCGGCGGACGATGCGAATGAGCTTCCACACGCGGCCGTGGTCCCCGTGGCGGTTGCGTCCGTCGCACGTCGTCGGCATTTGCCAGCGCATTTCCGTCGTCGACGGGGCGGATACGTGTCCCGCATGCACTGCAATCACGCTGTGCCGATAGTTTGTAATTACTTGCTCTTGTTTGGGTGTTCCGTACTATGTCAATACTCGGCGCTGTACGGATACACCTACAGCACCTGTATTACAGCACTTGTATTACTGCGGAGGAACGAGAATACTACAATAGGTGCCCAGTACACTGTACGACGGTGAAGGTGTACTTAGGTACCGCACCGTATTATTAGTACTTGCTTGAACGTGTTCGTGTCGCACGGGTGGGTACTTAGTCTGTGTACCGAGTACAGGTCCATGTGCTTGCAAGTATTGTACAAGGACTCCGTACAGTATGCACACTTGCCTCCGGCCAGCGAGCAGGGAAGGGTATGGGTACGGGTAGGTGGTGCGGAGGAATCGTTAGTAGAAGGAAAGAATCCATGAATCGAGGACATGGACCCAGAAGAAGCAACATCGTGCCGTTGGGCGCTTTGGCTTGGGCCTGGTCGCGGGCCGGGGACGCTGCCAACACCGCGAGGCGTGCGCCTACCAGTACCTACATGTTCAGGTGCGGAGTACAGTGCAGTGCATGCGCGAGCGCGGCGCTGCTGGCGCGCCACGGAGCACGCGCAGGTACATGTGCCCTCGTCCTCCCACCGTTCCCACCGGCCGTCCGCCGGCTCTGCGCTGTTGACAACTGGCAGCGACCGCCGCAGCACGGCACGGTACGCGCTGGACAGGCACTGTAGCTGTACACCTGCGTGCCTTGCGGTGCCTGTACTGTACAGTACATAGTCCTCACGCGAGGCACACCTGCCCGCTGATGGTGCGCGAGCCCATGTACACAGTACGCGTCGGCGCGCGAACAATCCCGCACAGCCAGCGTGCTATTGTTCGCCTCCGACAGCCCAGGCACCAGGCGCCTCCGCTTGCCTCTGCACCTCGTCCTTTCGCCGGTCGAGGGGATGTCCGCCTGGCCATTTCTGCCATTTCTGACTCTCCTGCATCAATACCTTGGCGCACTCTGGAGTGCATGCAAGTACTTATGGATACGCGTGTGATTGCATCCGACACTGATTGTGCAAGTGCAAGTACATGCCTACTTGGGTACGGCATTGTTTGCGGAGTGGTACGTACATGTGCATGTACGCGGACAATTTGAAATACGTGCACGCACTGTAATAATACTTGCAGTCCTCGTTCTTGTGCTGTGCATCCGCACCCCTGCGGCCTGCACAGAATTCGTGCACAAGCAGCACAGGCATCTTTCGCTCCGCACCGCCACACCCAAGTGCCTGCTGCACATGTACGTCGCGCACACCAACTCGTACGCGGCCTGGTCGTGGTGGTGCGAGGCGTCGGTGGCATGGCCGATTCATGCTCTCTCCCGCATGCCCAGCCCTCTGTAACCCAGCTGCGCCTCGTCCTACGCAAACATGGACAGCACGTCGTATTTGTACTTGCTTGATTGTGCACATTCTGTATTACTCAAGTACTCCGTACTCCGTACATGTGCGGAGTGCGGAGTGCGGAAAGGTCCCTGTTCAAGTCCATGTGTCCATGTACTGTACAGTATTACATGCTTAAGACGTGCGTGCATCCGTATTTGACATGATTACAGCGTGCACCAAATTCCAAGAATGCCCACATGTGTATGCAAGTAAACTATAAGTACTGTACTCCGTACTCCGTACAGTATTACTTACTGTACGTGCATCCTGCTTGTGCGGGCGCGCGAGTACTTGCACAAGTTGTGTACATGTACATCGTGCGTTCCGAGCAAGTACTTACAGTCAAGGACCTGCGCGCAAGTACTTGCTGCGCCCGTGTACAACAGAGTACTTACGAGCACGCAGGCTCTTACTTCGTACTCCGCATTGTACGTAAGCACACCTGCGACGTGCGGTTGGCCCGGCCTGCCGCGGGTACGGAGACGGAGTACATGGAATCACCGAGCACTTGCGCGGCGCACAAATCATGTACTTACATACAGCCATTACAGCCAAGTACTTACTGGCCTTTTATTCGTCTGCGATAACCCCAAAGGCTTCGTCCCAGAGCCGCCTGGCCAACCACGGGGGGCCGCCCCCCTCCCCCCAGCTGTTGCACTTGTGGTCCCGGCTTGGCCCCAGCGTAATCTCTGCCGTCCAGGGCTGGTCTAAACCCGATTCGCGTCAGCCATCGTCGACCTTGTGCAATTTTTCCCAGACGCTAGCGGCCAGGTACTGACACTGACAAGTACCAAGTACGAGCAAGTACATGTGTCCATGTGCAGCAAGTACAGTGCTGGAAGTGATGCCTGCCCACGCACCGCCGGCCGTGGCCACGAGACTAGCCGCTAGCCTGTAGCGTCCGGCCTTGTCTCGCAGCGGTTGATTGCTGGCACATGCAGCCGCTTGCGCCAAGCCCCGTCACTGCCGCGCCCGTCGTCGCCCGTGACCGTGGCCGGAAGAGCCCTGCCTGCCCTGCTTGCCCTGCCCTGCCTGCCTCCTGCCTGCGCCGGCCCCAGGTCCAGCGAGGCCCGTCCCCCCCCTCCTGCCCTCCTCCTGCCTTTGCCTTGCCCGCCTCCTGCCTCGCCCGTCTCTCCCCGTCGCTTGGTCATCCAATCCACTCCTTCCCAGCCCTGCCCAGGCGCAATCCATACAAACCTTGCCTCCGCCGCTCCTGCCTTCCCTCCTCGACCGTGTCAGTCGTCCCTTCCTCGGTTCCCTGCGCACCTTTTGCTTCGCTCTCCCCCCTCTCCGCCGCGGCCTTCGATTCGAGCCTCTCGTGCCTTGGAGCCTCCGAGCCTTGGAGCCTTCTCGAGCCTCCATCCCCTCGGCTCCCTCCTCCGCCGTCGCCGTCCGCCTCCCTTCCTCCCTGCCCCCGTCGGCCCTCCGCCGTCGGCCGCCTCCTCCTCCGAGCCTCGACCTCGCCCAGGGGCCACCCGTCCGTCGCCGGAGCCACGCGTGCCTCTCGGCCTCGACCTCGCCCTCGCCCTCGCCCCCAGGGACCTCGGTCGAACGACGGGCCTCGCACCGATCCGCCGCCGCCGCCCCATCGTGCCGCGACCCGACGACCTCGGTGTCGGACGCTTCGTGTGCCTCGTCGAGGAAGACGCCCCCCAGAGTCCAGCGCTGGATCCGTCGACACCTTGGATTTGGATTATGCGGTAGAATTTGGGTATCCTTTCGACATCATTCGCCCTCTCCGACCGACCGACCGACCGACCGAGACCCACGGCCGTCTGTCCGTCCCGCCCGACGCCGCGGTAGCAAAGTCCGTCTCTCGACCCCGACGACGACGACGACAACGACGACTGCGACGACGACAACAGACGCCCCGTCCCGCGCCCTCCCCGTCGGCACGCTCGTCGCCTCCTCTGCGTTGCTGCGTCACCGGCGGCAGCGCAGCCCCTCCCCGCCGCCCTCCGTCTCGCCCCGCGCGACCTCGTTCCCTCCCGAGCACCGTCGCCGCCGCCGTCGCCATGAAGGACCTGCCCGCCTCGCTCTCGGGCAAGCCGGTGCTGCCGTCGCTGTGGACCGAGAACCTCACCCTCGCCGTCCTCAGCCGCCTCCCCACCCGCTACCACGTCGGCCGCCGGCGCGTGCGCTCCAAGTCCAAGACGACGCACCCCGGCGTCCCCGACATCGCGTCGCTGCAGACGTCCTTTAGCGTCTGGGACGGCCTCCGCGACCTCCAGAGGCACGACTGGCAGCCCGTCGACCTGCAGTACCTCTTCCTCGCCGCCCTCACCCTCTTCTCCCTCTGGATCGCCCCGCCCGCGCCCGCGCTCAAGATGTTTTCCCTCATGGCGAGCGTCTGGATCCTGCTGATGCCCGCGACGCGCCAATTCTTCCTTCCCGCCATCACCATCTGGGTTTGGCTCGTCTATTTCTTCTGCAGCCGGTACGTTTTGTCCTTTGTCGCCTCCTTCCCCTTGGCCCTTCCTGCCCCCGTCGTCGCGAGCCCCGCTGACCTGACGGCTCCCGCGCGGCAGCTTCATCTCGTACGAGTACCGCCCTCACATCTGGGTTCGCGTCCTGCCGGCGCTGGAAAACGTCCTCTACGGCGCCAACCTCTCCAACATCCTCTCGGCCCACAAGCACGTCTTCTTCGACATCCTCGCCTGGCTCCCCTACGGCATCATCCACTTCGGCGCCCCCGCCGTCTGCTCGCTGCTCATGTTCATCTTCGCCGCCCCCGGCACGACGCCCGTCTTCGCTCGCGTCTTCGGCTGGATGAGCATCCTCGGCGTCACCATCCAGCTCGTCTTCCCCTGCACGCCGCCGTGGTACGAGAACGAGCACGGCCTCGTGCCCGCCGCCTACGGCATGCCCGGATCCCCCGCCGGCCTGCGCCGCGTCGACGAGTTCTTCGGCATCGACCTGTACACGTCCAACTTCACCGCCGCCCCGCTCCCCTTCGGCGCCTTCCCCTCCCTCCACGGCGGCTACGCCGTCCTCGAGGCGCTCTTCATGACCTACTGCTTCCCGCAGTTCCGCGCCTTCTTCATCGGCTACGCCGTCTGGATCTGGTGGGCCACCATGTACCTCAGCCACCACTACGCCATCGACCTCGTCGGCGGCGGCCTCATCGCCATGGCCTTCTTCTACTCGGCCCGCTCCCGGTGGCTGCCCGTCCGCCAGGCCGACAAGATGACGAGGTGGGACTACGACTACGTCGAGGTCGGCGACCGCCACCGCGTCGCCGACGAGGAGCACGGCGCCGAGTACTTCGGCCTCGGCCTGCTCGACCACCGCCGCGGCGGCTCGAGCGACGGCTGGACCCTCGGCAGCAGCTCCAGCTGCAGCTCCAGCAGCGGCACCGTCAGCCCGACCGTCTCCGAGGGCCCGCCCGGCGTCCTCGTCGTCGACATGGAGAACGACGGTCGCCTGTGGGACGGCAACGTGGCGCCCCGCGACGTCGACCTGAGCGAGGTCGTCGTCATGCGGTAGCACGCCGGGCGAGGCGGCACCACCGTTTTGACGAAACTGCTCATGACCCCAACGACCAAGCCCAACTTTCCCACACATTCACCCTAATTTATTTTCCAAGAAAACCGCTTTATTTACATCTTTGGCATTCATCGGCACAGCGAACTGGCGCACATCGTGGTGTATTTCGACGACGAGGCCGCGACCCCCCGCACGTGGACGCGCATGTCGGCCGCATGGTTGTGAGGTCGACGTTTAATGGTGATGGAGGGGACCGGCTGGACGGACGTTGCTGCATAATTTGGCCCCCGGGGCCGACGAGGCGAGGCGGCGAAGGGGAGAGCGTTCGAATCATGATAGAGAGAGAGAGAGTGCCGCGAGTACGGCATGCACGGCTTGTACGGCTTGTACAACAGCATGCTGCGTCGCGGCGGCGGGGGGGTAATCCGTGCATGCGTGGATGGGAGAACATGCACCGATACGCTCGCTAACGGCGGCCTCGATTCCGGCCGCCGAGGAGCAAAAGTCGCTCGCAAACGAGGCGAGACGAGACGTGACGAGACGAGACGAGACGAGACGCGTGGAGTGTCGTGGCAATTCCCACCTCGCCCGCAAGCTGGTGTAATGGCAGAGGCGGCGCGCGAAACTCGCGGGAGCAGGAGGTGGAGGACATACCAAAGATGCCACTCGCTAGATAGAAGGAATGATAAAAGTGAACAACTTTGGTGCCAGAACTCTCGCCCAACGTGACGACGCGGCGACCTGCGCATGCCACGTCGCAAATAAACGTCTGCCGGCGCGCATGCGCGTCGAGGGCGAGGCAGGGTAGCGTGCGAGGAAAGGGGGCCAAGATGCGATCGTCGCGACGCCTTTAGGCACGGGAGACGTTCTATGCGAGCCGTGCCATCCACCCACCCTGCCGTCCAGCAGCCAGCCGTCTTCGGTTTCCACCCGTCATGCGGCGCCGAGCATGAATCGACGACAAGGGATCAAGACGTGCGCCGCCGAGCCTACCGTTGCGTCGCGGGTCCGCTCCACAACCCCTTGCTCGTCTGGACGATGCGGTTCCCCTGGTTTCCGGGCCGCAGCACGGCCGGCACGCCGCTCATGGGCGCGGCGGCGGCGTCCTCGCCGAGCGACATGGCGCCATCCTCCTTGTACGGCGAGGCGGCGGCGGCCGGCGCCGGGCGCGAGGGCTCGCTCGAGCGGGCGCCGTCCATCATCATGTTCTGGGCCTCGCGCAGCTTGTTGATGGCGCGGACCGTGTCGATGGCCGCGTGCAGCGTGCGGCGGGCGTTGAAGTTCTTCTTGATGGTCGGCAGCAGGTTCTCGCCGCTGGCGGCCTGCTCCCGGGCGGCGACAAAGGGGTGCTGCAGCGCCTCGTGGGCGGTGATGCGCTTCGTGTGGTCGACGGTCAGGCAGCGACGGATGAAGACCTTGGCCTCGCTCGAGACGCCGCGCCAGTACTCGACCGGCTGGAAGCTGTAGTCGGCGTTGAGGATGGCCTGCATCTCCTCAAAGTCCGAGTCGCGGTCAAAGGGCGTGTAGCCGCAGAGGAGGAAGTAGGTGATGACGCCGACGGCCCAGAGGTCGACGGGCTTGCCGTGGCCCGTCTTCTTGAAGATCTCGGGCGCCATGTAGCCCGGGGTGCCGCAGGTGGTGGTGAGCACGTGGAAGCGCTCCTCGTCCATGACGCGCGAGAGGCCAAAATCGGCGATGAGCAGGTCGGCGTTGTCCTCGGGCGTCCGGAAGAGCAGGTTCTCCGGCTTCAGGTCGCGGTGGACGATGCCGTGGTCGTGGAGGTAGGCGACGGCCGACAGGGTGGCCCGGATGAGGTCGGCCGCGTCGGACTCGTAGTAGGAGCCCTTGCGGCAGATGCGGTCGAAGAGCTCGCCGCCGAGGGCGAGGTCGGTGACGAGGTAGAGGTTGTTCATCGTCTCGAAGTAGTCGACGAGGGTGAGGATGTTTTGGTGGCCCATCGAGACCTTTTTGAGCACCGCGATTTCGTTGCGCACCTGGCGACGGGAAGCCGAGGGCATCAGCGACGACGGCGCCCCGGCGAGCGCGGGCGGGTGGGCACGTACCATGTGTTCTCGCCCGGCCATGAGGCGCTTGTTGATGACCTTGGCGGCGTAGTACCGCCCCGTGTCGATGTGGACGCACTCCTTGACGACCGAGTAGGAGCCGGCACCGAGCGTCTTGCCCACCTTGTAGCGACAAGGCTGCACCTGGGGCGGCGTTGCCTGTTGCTGCTGCTGCCGCTCGCGGTCCATCTCTTCCGCTCGCTCCCGACGGTCCGTCGTACCCTCTGCACGTCTGTCTCGCGAGGCACGCCGTGGGCAGATGCATGCACGGTGCACGTGTGCGTCGCGTGGGAGGGAGATTGATGGAAATTGACGGAGAGGGCTGGCGTCGATGGCCGTTGACGGAGGGTACCGAGGCAGCGGCAGGGGATGCGGCCAGCGGCAGCGTGCAGGCGAATGTCGGCCGCGGTACGGGTGAAGGGTGGCTTTCTCACGCGGCCACGAAAAGCCGCCTTCGCCGTGGCTGCTCCTGCGGGCGATTGAGGGCTCGGAATGCCGTCGTGAGGCCGTGGCAGGTTTGACGGTCGGTCAACGAAGGCGGAGGTGAGGAGTCTCGAGATCAGGTGGACCCTGGAGGGGCAAGAAAGAGGAGGTGGAGAGGGAGTGCCAAGTACCTCGCAGTACTTGCACTGTACGTTGTAGGTATTGTTGTATTGTTGATACCAGATGTACTTGCTTGCTGTATGTACGGAGTACGGAGCACTGTACAGCACTTGAATTTACAGCGTGCTTGCGCCTGCTTGAAGCACCTGGTGTTTAACCGTGTACTTGCAGTACTTGAACGTGCAGTAATACTAGTACACCGACAAGTCAAGCTCCAAACACCCAAGTACCTCGTAAGTACATGCAAGTACCTCGTAAGTACATGCAAGTACCTCTTAGTTGTACGGAGCATACGGAGTACAAGGAGCGCCTATCATTTAGAGCTCCTGCACCTGAACTTGTTCGCAGTAGCACTCCGTACGCCTGCTGTACAAGTAATCTTAGTGGGCTTCCCGCTACGGCCGCTGCAAGCACCTTGCACCTCGCGAGGGTCATCAAGTTGCACCCCTCGACATCGCGACCACCTTGAGGCCTCGGCGAGAAAACCTAAAACATGGTGATTTGGCCATTTCTCGACAAGCCACAAATACCGAGAGGACCAAGACTCGGTTCCAACACGCCATTTCACGACGTACAGCGGATGCACTTGGTGAGGCGGGCAGACGAGCACGGCGCACCCACCGATCCTGTCGGAGTGGCATACCCTGCAGGCGGTACCACACGGCTCACATGTACAGCATGTAGTTGTACGTCCTCCCGCTATTCGGTACAGTGCTGTACAAGCATGTCCCCGTACAGTACAGAGTACTAGGCACGCACATGTCATCTCGGATAATATTTTTGTCTGTTCTTCTGCTGTGAATTGAATGCTTCGTCATGCATAGTTTCCCGGACGCTAGGTGGATTCAACGACTAATATCCGTCCTGTCAGCTTGCCATGGTGCACTATTAATTAATTGCCATCTGTATCACGTACCAGTATGCGAGGGTAAATAAGCACGGAGCACTGTGCATGTGCCTGTACTGTAATAATTAACACTTGCATGCATTATTAGTATCTAAGTACTAAGGTACCTAAGCGTATTACTGTACAGTACTGTACAAAGGCACCAAAGTACCTACCTAGTACGGAGAACCTACACAGCATGCTTCTAGTACTTACTAACACAGCATGCTCACGATGCAGAAGCACTGTGCTTGGTGCAGTCAGTGCCTGTATCGGCGGCACCCCATCACGACATGGCAAGATGCCGCGCTCGCGCATGTTCCGACACACACTGAAAGGCGCGGCGAATGTCCATCAGTTGAAGACGCTCAGACCTAGTCAAAGGGAGCAGCGACGGCGCACGACACAGCGACCCGCAACAAGTTCAGCTGGTCTTGGCTACGACGGCATGGGTTTGGGTTTTCATCTACTAATACAAGGGCTGCTGCTCCGTAGGTGCAAGTACTGTACATGCAAGCACACCATGGGCAGTATAAATATCAAGTGCTGACCGAGTACGGAGTACTTCGTACGAGGTATTCAGTGTAATTACTTAATAAATAATAGTTGCACGATTACGATTATGACGGCAGCAGGTACGGAGTACGGAGTGCTAGGTACGAAGTACTCCGCACTGCGGGTACATGCAAGTACAAGTACACAAGTTTTCCTCACAAGCGTACTCCGTACTTCACAAGTACATACTTGGTAGGCGTTTTCCGTCGTGACCGGCGTAGCAGTACTGTGCATGTACTTGCACGTACCGCATGCTCGCTGACCAAAAGCGTTCCTCCTCCCGCCTCGTCGTGCCAAACTTCCGTACGCTGGTCGTCATGCAAGCACCATCCGTGCAAGGCAGTTCCCTTCTCTCTTCGTCCTTGTTTTTGTTCTTGTTTTTGTTCTTGTTTTTTTCTTGGCAATGTTCGTACATCGTGACGGTCGATGGCGACCGTTGCTTGCCAGAGTTGGCTGCCGAGCCGGTACTTTGGTGCTAGTGGTGCCAAGTTACCCGACCCTTTGTTGTTTTCACCACCGTTTGCCGGCGTAGCACGAGTACATGTGCAGTACTTGCCGGTACCTAGCACGCCGGAAACTAGCACGCTACCTGGCAATGACGGCCAATGCTGGACGCATAACAAACAGAGGCCTGCGGCTCCCGTCACAGGGCAGTCGCTCGCTGGCCGCCCGTTAAACGTCACTCTAGTATGCTGCCCCCCCCCCTGGCCTCGCTCTCGCTAGTAGTTGATCGACCCCCTGCTGGCCGGAACCTGCTGGCCAGAGCCAGCCGAGCCACGCTGCAATTTCCGACTGCCAACCTGCTGTGCCAAGCAAAGTCGGCGGCGTGGGAGGGAAGCCCAGCCAACGGTCAGGCTGGCGAAACACGACAAACAACACTTTCCGCTCCGCAGCGACCTTGCCCGCCCACAATCGGTCCCGACGCTCGACTTTGCCGACGCACCCATCCTCCTCAACAACAACATCTTCATCCCCATCCTCGTCATCACCATCGGCAGCAGCGGCGTCGGCATCAGCGGCACATCGTCATTCCCGTCAAGCACGCACCCGACGCGGGCCCCGATTCCGTCGCCCCCTCCCGTTCTGCCCCCCCCCCCCCCCCGATTTCCGCGGACCTGACAATCTCCTCGTCCGACCTTATCCCCGACCCTTCCTCGTCCGTCGGCCGTCTCACCCACCCGCGCTTGTCCTCCTCGAACGAACGAAGCGATGCCCCTTGCCTAACCCGCTCGATGCCTGCAGCCGCCATCGCCAGCAGCGTCGCTCCCGCCCCCCTCGTTGCCTAGTCGGCGCCCGTCCTCCGGTGCACCTGGGGCCCCCAGACGACGACGTCGCTCACCCTCGTCGAGCCGCCCCGTCGTCGGCCGTCCATCCGCACCCCGAGCCCGTCCCCGTCCCTCCTTGGCCGTCGAAGCAAGACGTCGACGGCGTCACGGACCCGACGGACCCTGTTGCCGTCGGCCTCGAACCCGTCCGCCTGGGGCGAGATGCCCTCGTTCCTGAACGGAGACGCGCCGCCGCCCATCTTCTCCAGCGACCTCGACGTCCTCGATCTCGACCTCGACCCCGGCAATCGATTCGGCCTCGCGAGCAACAGGAAGGGGGCAGATGGGGCGCCGTCCTTTGGTCACACTCGCTCTGGCCTAGTCAAGGGAAGCTACGACGAGAGCTCGACGCTCTCCACCCACGACTCGGACATTTCCGACGCCGCCCCGATGGCGACCAACGGCAACGGCACGCGGCCGACGAGCACCGGCTCTCTCGCCAACGGCAAGCTGGTCTTGGCCGACGCGGGTGCGTCGGGAGCCGCGCCGGCCGTCTTCGAGTCGCCCCCCCGCGGGCCGATGCACCACCCTCCTGACCGGACGGGGCCGCCGGCTCCCGCGCCCGGCGGCGACGACGACTACGACGATGCCGCCGAATCGTGGCCCCCCCACCCGCGGCGCAGGGCCTACCGGCGGGGCTCGCTCGCGTCGGATCGCGATGGGCCGACGGCCAAGGCGCCCGACGAGCTGCCGCCCTTGTCGGTTCCGCACGATGCGTACCCCCACAGCCCCAAGTCCCACGCGGCCTCCTTCGAGCGTGTGCACCAGAGCTTTGACCTAGCCTCGGCCGCCTCCTCGCCCAAGCGGTTCTCCTCGCCGGCCGCCTACTACTCGCCGGCCGGTGCCTCGACCGCGTCGCCCACCAAGAACCAGCAGCCGGCGCCCGCCGGCCTTGCCATGAAGCACAGGCACACCCTGGAGGTGCCCAAGATCCCGTCTGGCCGTCACTCCAAGGACGGCGCCGACGCCCACGCCAGTGGTCGCTTCTCCCCGGCCGGCGCCGGCTCCTCGGGCGCCCGTCGCGCGTCGCTCAACCTCGTGCGCCGGACGACGCGATCCACGCAACCGGAAACGCCGAGGGACGGCGTCGTCGTCGACGAGGATGCCGTTCGGTGGACCGAAGCCTACCGGCAACGGAGGGCCAGCAAGCGGCGCAAGAAGGAGGAGGAGGACGACGGCCGCGTCCTCGTCGGCACCAAGGTGGACGAGAGCCACGCCAACTGGGTGACGGCCTACAACATGCTGACCGGCATCCGCGTCTCCGTCTCGAGGACCAACGCCAAGCTCGACCGTGAGCTGACCAACGCCGACTTTGAGGCGAAGCAGAAGTCGACCTTTGACATGTACGTCGTCGCCCGTCGCCCGCCGCCGCTCGTGCGCGCCGCTAACCGTGCCAGCACCGGCAACGAACTGGTCCCCTCGGCCAAGTACGACTTCAAGTTCAAGGACTACGCGCCTTGGGTCTTCCGCCGACTGCGGTCCCTCTTCCGCCTCGACCCGGCCGATTACCTCATGTCGTTGACGGGAAAGTACATCCTCTCCGAGCTCGGGTCGCCCGGCAAGAGCGGCAGCTTCTTTTACTTTTCCCGAGACTACAAGTACATCATCAAGACCATCCACCACGCCGAGCACAAGTTCCTGAGGAAGATCCTCAAGGAGTACTACAACCACGTCCGCGACAACCCGAACACGCTCCTCTCGCAGTTTTACGGCCTGCATCGCGTCAAGATGCCCTACGGCAAGAAGATTCACTTCGTCGTCATGAACAACCTCTTCCCGCCCCACCGGGACATCCACACGACCTTTGACCTGAAGGGTTCGACCGTCGGCCGCGAGTACAAGGAGGAAGACCTGGCCCAGAATCCCCGAGCGACCCTCAAGGACTTGAACTGGCTCCGGCGCCAGCAGCACCTGGAGCTCGGCATGCAGAAGAAGCGGCTCTTTCTCGAGCAGCTGCAGCGGGACGTGGCCCTCCTCAAGCGGCTCCAGATCATGGACTACTCCCTGCTCATCGGCATCCACGACCTCTCGCGAGGCAACGAGGAGAACCTGCGGGGCAAAACGTTGCAGGTCTTCAACCCCGGCGGCGAGAAGTCGGCCGAGGACGATGCGCAATCTCTCTTGCGGACGCCGTCGAAGCTGGAGAATTTCCGAAAGGCCAACGAGTTGCGGCAGATGATCCGGCAGAAGCGGCCGGTGCCCATGGGCCAGGCGGACGGAATGCCCGACGAGCTGGACGTGGGCCACAGCCGATCGAGCTTCATCTTCAACCAGGACGACGGCGGCTTCCGCGCCACGCACGAGGACAACACGCCCGCCGACGAGGTCTACTACTTGGGCGTCATTGATTGCCTGACCCACGTGAGTGTTCCCGCTCCCCTCCCCCCTCGCGAGCACGAGCGGGGGGACGATACGGCCGGGGGCAGACGGACAGCTGACGATCTGGCCGCAGTATGGAATGATCAAGAAAATCGAGAATTTCTGGAAGGGCCTCTCGAACGACAGGACGCAGATTTCGGCCCTGCCGCCGGACCAGTACGGCGACAGGTTCTACCACTTCGTCGAGGGCATCACCCTATCCGCCGAGGAGGCGACGAGGGAGGCGCAGCGCCGGGACCAGGAGGCCATGGACGCGGCCAGGGCGTCGGCGTCGGCGCTGGCCTCCCGGCGGGACTCGGGCCACCAGTCGCACCACGCCATCCCCGCGATGCCCGACTACCAGCCGCCGGCGTGTCCGGCCGGACGGCAGCCACCCGAGGGGCGGGAAGCGATCGAGATGGCGGTGGCGGCGCCAGAGAAGGACATTCCAGACCGGACGCTGAAGACCAGGAGCTTGGCATCCGACCAGCGGGATTCCTTCCAGCAGCTCGACCCGATACTGCCCATCGTCGAGGAGATCGGCGAGGGCGGTCGGAACGACGATGGCGTCGCGAGTGGCATGCCTGCGAGCGCCAAGGGCAAGCCGACGATGCCCCCGCCGCCTCCCGGACCGCCGCCGCCGCCTCCGCCGGCGAGGAGCCAGGCCGCGGCCAGGTCGGACGGCTCCGACAGCGGGTACGGAGGTAACAGCAACGGATCCATCAGCAGGGACAACTCGCTCAGGGTCCGCCGCCGTCCGAGCAAGGAGAGCGTCGACAAGCCCAAGCGGGACGAGGCGCAGGACGGTCGCGTGAGGATGGCCGCGTAGCTCGCCCTGACCACGAGCTGCCTTTGCCTTCCGGCGACGGCGTCGGCGGACGGCACCGTCCACCCGTTGCTCGCCGCCCTCCTCGCGCACGGATGGCCGGCGAACCGACCGACGCGTCGAAGCGGCGGCGCACCGCGAGGTTGACGCCGAAGCCGGGAGCCTTCGCGCGGGATCCCTGCGGCACCGCGACGGAGGACCGGCCCCCCGCGACGAGCATGGTGTTTGCCGTCGACGGTCGCGCTCACGTTCGCGCCGCGCGGAAGGGCGCTCGCCATGGGCAGATGTGCGTGCCTTTGTCGTTTCCGGCCTTGTTTCGTTATCCTAAAGACATGGATGATACCACTGACGCATCAACAAGCACGCCCGCGTACACAGCTCTTTCATTGTTTCCTTTTTTTTCTTTTTGTCATTTCAATTTTCCTACGTCTCCTCCCCCTTTTCGTCTGTTCATATGCTAGAATGAAGGACGGGGCGGGCGAACTGGTTTCCTTTTATCCCTTAGATGAATGGTAGATGAGAAAGTGATGTTGTACCATGAGACGCGGGTGCAGGTGACGACGGATGACGGCACGCGCTCTTGATGTCGCTGCACTCACTGTACAAGGCCCGTCGGCGGGGACGGCCGGCTCGTTTCTGGTCGACCTTGCCGTCGCCTCGTCGGAGCCATTTACCTCGCCTTCTTCCTCTCCAGCATCTCCTGAATGTCCGCCTTTCCGGTGGCCGCCTTCTCCGGGGCGGGGCCGTCGGGCGCAAAGGCTGTCGAGACGGTCATCTCCTGGGCGCCCTGCTTCCTCAGCTCGTCGAGTCGCCTGCGCTTCTGCAGGTCGGCGACGCGCCACTGCTTGAAGTACTTGACCCAAGCGGCGGCGCAGTCGCGCTCAAAGTCGGCCGTCTGCGTCGGGCAGGCCTTGGCGGCGGCGGCGGCGTCCTTGCCGGCGTCGAGGATGGAGTGGGCATCGAGGCAGGCAAAGTAGGCGTCGCGCGAGGCCCAGCACTGCGAGCGCTCGGCGCGGTTGGGGATGG
The DNA here is from genome assembly GCF_001625195.1 of Drechmeria coniospora. NCBI lineage: Eukaryota > Fungi > Ascomycota > Sordariomycetes > Hypocreales > Ophiocordycipitaceae > Drechmeria > Drechmeria coniospora. Next base: position 7,265,912 of record NC_054389.1, on the reverse strand, counting down.
CGTCGCCGGAGCGAATGGCGTCGCCGCGGGGGTCCGAGGAGAAGGGCCACCAGCCCATCGTTTTCCTTGGCTCGGCGGTGGCTGTCGGGGCTGGCGGAACGGGCGTTTGCCTCGCGTCGTCGGCTCGACGGCGGTGTGCTCGAATGTTCCTCGACGGCGGTGGGTTCGAATGTTCCTCGACGGCCCCGGGCGTGGCGAGGGCAGCTCGCTATTCGCTTCGAGCGCCGAGCGGGCTTGGCAGCTTGGATGCGTCGCGGGGTTGCCGTCGACACGCGGTAGACTAGAACACCCGCACAGGCAGAGAGGTGCTATGCAGATGGGTAGGGAATGGTCGATGTGGTACGTCGTCTGATGGAGTCGGCCATGGTCATGACGTTTGTCTCGATGTCGATTTTGACCAGCTTGGACGGGCAAGTACTGCCGGAGGGCGGTGAGCCCGTTTGGCTCTAGCGTTGCCGCAGAAACCCATCCGGTTCGGCAGGGCGGCCAAGGTTTAGGCGCGCAGCGAAGCGAGCCAAGCAGGCGAGCTGTCCTGGTAGCAAGCGCCCTCGTCATCAGCCATCCCATCCATCCTCCACTCTCACTCCCCTCTCCTCCATCCCATCACCTCCCTCCCTCGTGCCCTCTCCCTCTCCGCCTTTCGGTCTCGCGATCAAGCGAGCACGGCAGAGGAGCTTTGGCCGAGTTTGCCCGCCAAGGCAACGGTGACGACCCGGGAAAGATCCCTCTCGCGGCCTCGGCGACGACTCGTCCTCCTCCCTTGGGCTCGCTCATCGCCGCATCAACTGAGTTTAGGCACCGTTCATCTCGTCGCAGCCACCTTTGCCTTTTCTCGTCTGCCGTTGGGCGACACGACGATTGCGCGTCGGCAGATGGACACGGAGCGCGGCTAGTGCCCATCATCGTCGCCGTCGCCTCCTCCTCGTCCTCCTCGTCCTCCTCCCTCGACCGACCCGACCTACCTTGCACGAGGGCACCGGCTGCCGTAGACGACCGCGACAGCAAGCATGCCTCGGCGGAGACGACCCCCTCGCGCCGGCGCCCTCTCCGAGCTCCAGCCGCTGAAGATTGCCTCGCAGATCGCCATGCTCCAGGCCGCCTTCTACGTCGCCGCCATCGTCCTCATGATCCTCACGGCCCTCGTCGCCGGCATCTCCATCAGCCCCGACTTGGTCTTTGGCTGGGAGACGATCAGGGGCGACACCACCACCGGCTGGTTGCTCGCCTTCGTCTGGGTTCTCAACGGTGGCCTCTGCATGTCCGTCAACCCGCCCCAGCCACCCGCCCTCGCCGGCAGCACCCGCGTCGCTTGCCTCTTGACTGACTCGTTCTCGCCAGGACCGTCGCCCTCGTCATCCTCATCGGCCGTAGCAAGCTCGTGCCCGACTTTGCCCTCACCATGCACTTTGTCCACCTTGCCTTGACGACGGTCTACTCGCGCTCTCTACCCCGGCACTCGATGTGGTGGGCCACCATGCTCGGCTCCTCGGCCCTCTCCGTCGCCCTCGGCATTTGGGGGTGCCGCTACCGCGAGCTCCAGCCCGTCTTCTTCGGCGGCGGACGCATCCTCGGATCCGGCACGACGGCGGTGCCGACGTCGTCGACGAGCATGGACAACGGCAACAAGGGCCAAAGCGGCGACGAGGAGGATGACGCACTGCTCGACGGCGACGAGGAGATGGCCTTTTCGCGGGGGAGGGGCCACAGACGCGCGAGGCGTAGCGTCGGCGAGTATGAGATGGTGCAGATGAAGCAGGCAAAAGACTAGATTCGCCGAGCGATGCTTGGCACGGACGGACGGACGTGACGATGGCCGAGCAGAGCCGTCGTGCTAGAATTGGGAAATAGCGCGCATTGCTTTGGCGTTCGGGACGGATGCACCTTCATAATGGGACCTTGTTTGCGAGACACCAAGGGCGGAGGCTAGCCGGGACCGGCCAGGCCAGGCCCTTCCGGGTGACGATGTGTATATAGACATATATATGTCCGTACATGTACTCGTATCTGTGTTCGTCCGCGCGTGACTGGCACCTCGCCGGCGCAGAATGACTGCGGAAGCCGAGCGAGCGAGCAGGCGGGACTGTGGGTTGGTGCATTGCTGACATTCAGGCGCATGCAACGCATCCTCCTCCAGTGCGATACTTGGCATCCACCCCGTCTGGTAGTGAAGTTTCCCATGGATCAATTCTTGAACAATAATGATGAGAGCTTCCCATCCTACTGGTAGCAGTCTCGGCGTCGACGTGATGCGAGGCTTTGGTTTGGCGTTTGATGCAGATTCGCGCCCTTGGAAGCGGAAGGTGATGCGATCCTTGACCTTTGGCAGGTAAAACATCCGTCGCACCAGCGACTCTTGTTGCAGGATTGCCTCCTGGGAGCCCCCCATCGTGCTCGTGCAACTCGGTCAACAGCAGGGGATTTCCCGGCACCACGGCACCATGTGTCGAATGCCACGGGCCCCTCAACTGCTACCGCTACACATCATCGTAATGTTCCGCAGTATTGCGCCGCATAGCCTGGCACCTTGATGCTCTGAAACGGTCTCGTGAACACTGCCAGCTGTGTAGTGCAGCCAGGCCTTGTCGTCTCCTTTGGTGGACTTGTGTTGACGCGAGGTTCGACGCACCTGCATGGCCATAGATTCGCACCACCGCTCCATATGTGGGGGTTGTGCTGCCGATGGCAGAACAGCCTTTTCTCGAGGCAAGCACAAGCAGTGTTCATCGCCACTGGCGGTCGTCCTTTTACATCGGGGCTGGAATGGCAGATAATGTGCATCGGTGGTGCTTGTAGGCAAGGCAACATGCCTGCAAGAAGCCGCCGTCACGGCGAATCTCCTTGTCCTTGTCCTTGTCTTGTCCTTTTCGTTCCCGTGGGAGGCAGAGCCGGATCGGGCGGCGGCCATGATTCGCCAGCCAGGCGCACAAGGGCACCATAGCCCACGCAACAGGAGCATGCAGAGGCACCGTCACCGTACAGGCGGAGAGGCGAGAACTGCCGTCGTCACCGGTTCCCTCCGCTCGACGGACGCGGCCGTGGGTCTCAACAGGTCATTCATCGGGGCCCGCGGTGGTGGATGTGCTTGCCGATGGGTTGGGCGACGCGCCGTCGGGAATTCGAGACAGGCATCCTAGATGCGTCCACATAGTCATGCCGATGCGCTCAGCGGCGTCACGGCCACGAGCGGCGGCCGGCCGTATCGCTCGTACCCATGGGTAGATGGAGCGGCCCGCAATTTTCATGCAGGAACGGGAGGCCACGACGATCCACCTCCCGCCCGCCTCGACATCGATTCCATGCCGCCTGTCCGGCCGACCAGTCGCCAAGAGTAAAACGGACGGGTCCGCATACGCATGTAGCAAGTCGCGAGGCAAAGGGCAGAGGCGTGCTGTTGCGTGGCGCAGTGGAAGGATGTGATGGCGATGATGGGGAACGGCGGCGCTCGTCTGCCGGATCGATGCCGGTGCATGGCTGGGGTCGGTGATGGGCGGGTGGCACGCGTCCCTGGTCACAGGCCTCAACGTCTTGGCATCGTCCTCGAGCCGGGAGTCCTCGGCGGCCAGGCAGGAATCGAGAAGCGGCATTCGTTGGTCGTCGACGTGGGGGGATTCATTGTATTCCTGACGGCGTGCGGAGGGACGAAGCTCGAAGTTTGCATTCTCGACGGTGGCGCAATTGGCTTGACTTTCAAGGAAGGGCCCATCTGTCAGCCGCCTCCCAGCCCACGCGTACAGTACAGTTAGTTGCACAGGACACTGACTGTACATGTACATGCAAATCACTCTTCTGTACATGTGCAGTACCTGCAAGTACAGTGTAATTATGAGTGAGACGCTGTGCTTGTAGGTGCACCTGTGCATGCCAAGTACCTGGACTAGGACGGGATTCTTGTACCAAGTGCTTGTACACTCACAGTGCGGAGTACACGCGAGTCCATCATCCACGGCACCCGAGAGAGCAAGTACACCCAAGTATAAGTACTTGTATGCTTATTCAGCACGGGGCCACGATTTGGCGTATGCCGATATAAGCAAGTACTTAAGTACTAAGTACACGCAAGTACCTGGGCAACAAATGGTACTTGTCGTTGTGCCTCGACGCTTGTAATGTATCGCCAACTCCATGGCAACTTCTCGTACCGACCAATACCAAGGTACCCATCTCTGTACCTTGCAAGCACTGCACATCTTGCCTACCCGTGTACACAGACGTGTTGTGCAGGAGCTCCGTTTTACACCGGTCGCGACTGCTGCATGACGGACGGCCCCCAGGAGGTACGGCGGGGGGGCGGGGAGCGAAAAGGATCCATCACCCGCAAGTCACTTTCCGCATGACGGCCCCGCTGTCGGTACCTGAGAGGTATTTGCCTATTTTCGCCACCAGACTTGGCTGTGGGTCGGCCACCAAACTCCATGTGGTCGGCAACTATGAGCCCAAGCCGGCACGGGCAAGCCCACACGTACGGCCACGCACTCGGACGGCCACGCATACGCCCACGCACCACCTACATGCTCGATCACGCAGGAGACTCGGCATCCATCATGTGGTCCTCGCCCGGAATGCAGGCGACGACTTCGCCCCGGGGAGGTTGGGGAGGAGGGGGGTCGACGCTCGTCCGGACGGCGCACCTCGGGTCCGTCGACATTGATATCTGGCCACCCGCTCCCTCGGACTCGCGTCCCGGCTCGGCTCAGCTCGCCGTCTCTCTCCCTGAAGGTCCGTTCACGGAACTGGGCTGCATGTCGTCGAGGTCAAGATGCATTCTCCGACACTGCTCCTCGCCGCCGCCGCCGCCACGACAACCAACATCCTCGCCGCCGCCCTCCCGGCCGACGGCAGCCTCTCGTCCCCGGTCGGCGCCTTCAGCGTGGCGCGGCCCGGTACCGTCGCCGACGTGGTGGTGACGCAGAAGAACACGCTCAACGGGAGCTATCACGACTCGCAGACCAAGATTGTCCACGCCGCCCCGTTGGCCCGAGCGGTGGCCGTCGCCGACGACGTGGTGCTGACGCCGAGGAGGACGCTCAACGGGAGCGACGACGACTCTCGGACCGAGGTCGTCCACGCGGCCCGGCTGACGCGAGCGGTGTCCGTCGCCGTCAAGCGGCCGACGTACCTCCCCATCGACTTTGTCAACAACTTCGCCGGCGGAGCCGTCAACGCCTACATCACCGGCCTCGACCTCAACAACAGGGTCGTCTTCGTCGACCGGAACGGAGCCCTCGTCTACCCGAGCTCGGGCGGCTCGGCCACGCCGGTGCCCATCAAGGCCAAGGTGGCGATCCCGATGCCCGCGCGAGGCAAGCGGCTCCGCATGTACCTGACGATCCCCCTCCTCTCGGGCCGCGTCTACTTTGCGCGGGGCAACCTCGACTTCTTCATGGTCCGGACGGCCAGCGGCGACGGCCTCGTGCAGCCGTCGCCGACGAACCTCCGCGACCCGAGCGCCGGCGTCAACTGGGGCTTCGTCGAGCTCACCTACACGCGCTACTGGGCCCTCTTCGCCAACATCAGCTACGTCGACTTTGTCGGCTTCCTCCTGAGCATCGGCCTCTCCGTCAAGGACGGGCGCGGCCGCCAGCTCACCAAGGGCCTCGGCGCCGGCTCCGTCTCCAAGATCTGCGGCGGCCTGCTCCAGCAGCAGAGCCGGGACAGGTACCCGTGGGCCCGGCTCTGCGTCGCCGACGCCACCGGGACGCCGATCCGCGTGCTCTCGCCCAACAACTACGCCGTCCTGCGGCCAAACGACTTTGAGGGCTACTGGAACGCCTACGTCGACCAGGTCTGGGCCCGGTACGCCAAGGCCCCGCTGACCGTCAACACGCAGTCGGCGGCGGGCAAGGTCAAGTGCCAGCTCTCGGGCCGGCTGCTCGTCTGCGCCGGCGACAGGCGCGGCTTCGAGAAGCCGACGGCCAAGGACATCTGGGGATGCAACAGCGGGCCGTTTGCCCGGAGAGCCGACGACAGCGCCGTCCGCCTCGCCGTCATCCCCCGTCTCTGCGCCGCCTTTGTCCGCTCGACGCTGCTGCTCGCCGGCGGGAACGTCCAGCCGGCCGTGGCGGCGTCTCGCTACTACACGGTCAACCCGACGAGCCACTACAGCCGGCTGATCCACCACTACGAGCTCGACGGCAAGGGGTACGCCTTTCCGTACGACGACGTCAACCCGGACGGCAGCGAGGACGCCTCGGGCACGGTGGCGTCGCAGGCGCCCGACGTGCTGACCGTCTACATCGGCGCACCGCCATCGTGACGCCGCGCCGTCCCCGTTTCCTCTTTTTCCCGCCCGCATCGCCGCGTCTCTCTTTGTCCTCATTCTCCTTTTTGTCTGGCGATGCATACGAGCATGAGCATGGCGGCATACGAGTGCGTGTGCGTGCGAAGTCGAGAACGGCTTGTGGCACTCGGACGAGGGATGCTAGGGTTTTCGTCGTGCGTCGTCCCGGGCACGACGAACCCCAGCCTCCATGGGGAACCCCGGAGGAGGGCCAACGCTGGGCCTTGCTCGCCTGGGGCCGGTGTATATCTGCGTCGTGGTGTATCTATCCTGCGCACCGGCGCCCGACGGCGGTGCGCTCGTACATATTGTCCTCTCGATTTCACCTCCTAGCTAGAGTCCACGCCATGGTCGAATTGATGAATGAATCGAAACGTGCAGTAAAAGCGTGGGTGATTCGGTGGAATATGAGCTACGGCATAAGACGAGAGTAAATACTCCGTAGACCTAGCCATTTGATTCCGTCGCTATGATTTGCAGTACAGCCTGCTGGATATGCCGCCTTTCTCTCCTGCAATCGCATGGGCATGGAGGTGTAAAGGAAGTAAAAGTACAGAGTAGTTGTACGGAGTACTGTAAAGTGCAGTGCTGTACTTAAGTACAGTGCTTACATGTACACCAAGGTGTACTGTACTGTACTGTAAGCACTGTAGTCGTGGCGCGTCCTTTTTGGAGCAGGGGCGGAGCTCGGCACTTTGCTTGCTGACGGAAGTACCCGAAGGACCTGGATCCACTGATGCACCAATATTGCACACCGACAAGTGCCGCGTACAGTACAAGTACATGTACAGGTACGGAGCACCTGGTAATTAAGTACACACCAAACTACAGCACACTACGGAGTACAATCACCTACAACTACAACTATAGCTATGCGGAGTACATATACTTGGTACGTACTGTACAGTAAGTGCATGCACTGTGCAGTGCCTGTTGCCGCTCCCTATAGTAAGTGGAGAATATCTGCATCGCTGGCCAAGTTTCTCACGCATGCCATAGGGAAAGCGACATTGAATTGATAAATACTAGTACGTTTATCCCCCGTCCGGCACTTAGGGTTGGGGTGCGGGCGTGGCGCGAAAGCGTCCTGGATGGTGGGTTGCGTTCTTTCGGTTGCACCGTACTGTACTTGTAAGTAATACCTGCGCACTGTACGGAGTACTTGTACTTGTACCCACTGGCCTGCGCCCCCACTCACTGGGCTGCTACGAGGCTCGCTCGTCTCCAACCTAAAACCGGCGGCACACGCAATGGCGATGTGGACAGGCACGAGCACGAGTACGAGTACGAATACGAGTACATGCCCAGTACAGTATGCGGAAGACTGTATGGAAAATGGACATGGATCACGCAAAGTCGAACGCCTCGCATTTGCACAGCACTGTAGCACTTACATGCAGTGCTGCATACATGTACAGTGCCTTGCTCAGTATGCACTTGCAACGTGCCCCTACAAAGTACATGTACTTAAGTACCTAAGTAAGTAACAAGTAATACTTGTAGACACATGTACTCCGTACTTGTACTGATCTCGCATGCAGTACTTCGTACCTTGCCTAGAACGAGTGCAAACGCAGTAATTACTCCGTATTCTGAGCAAGTACAAGTACATGTATACGGAGTACGTTGTCGTACAAGTACGCCGATCCGTATGGTTGCACTCCGTGCGGAGTAGGGGTGCGTCGTACGGTACTTGCAGTACTTGTACAGTACTAGGTACTATTCTGCACTCGTAGACTCTACGTAAGTACAAGCATATTACTTCCATCTTCCGCCTCAAAGTACCGACACAGTGTGTGGCATTCGAGTCAAGTCCTCTCCCATAGGCCTCATTTGGACGGATACTGCACTGCAGCATCAGGCGCGCCCAGGGTCTCGACCCCGGCGATGAGCGTTTGGCCCTTGGCGCCTACGTCTCGGCTCCGTTGCTGGTGCACTGTGCCGAGTGCTGACGGATGCCTGCTAGTGGGCACGTACGGTGCGAAGCGGCACTGGCAGTAGGCGCCGGCACGCATGAGCGTGCGGGAAAGTACCAGGACCATGCTGCAAGCAACTCGTAGGGATCCCGACACTCCCACGGGCGATGCGCCGAGGCGTCGATGAAACGAGCGGTCGCAGCCTCGTTGAAGCGCCAGCCGCCGCTAAAAATGGAATCTTCACTGGCCCGCCAGCCGTGGCTGGGTAGCTCGTGGCGGAGGTTCAAGGCGGCAAGGAGATCAGGGGAGCGCCCAGGGGGGGGGGGGGGGGGGCAAGAGGGGCCAGCGGATCGTCGGTCCACTGTCCCTGCATCTTCCAGGAGACCCGGTGGCGACCTCTGGCCCACAAAACGACGCTGTCGCCGAAGGACAGTTGGCTGTCAACAAACCTTCCCTGGCTTGCATTCCATTGTTCATCTTTGCTCGCCGAGGAAAAGTCCGTTTGGCTGCTGAACAAAGCAAAGGCACCATTGCCCGATTCCCATCCACTCTCTGTCCATCTCCCTCTCTGTCCGTCTCCCTCTCTGTCCATCTCCCTCTCTGTCCATCTCCCTCTCTCCCCCTCTCTCCTCTCTCACAACTCTCTCGCGTGCCTTCGTCGTCTCGTCCATCCATCATCAAACAAACGGCTCGTTCGTCTCGCCTCTTCGACTTGCGTTCGCCTCCCGCCCACGAGCATTCGGCAGTGCCAGAACGGCCCGGGTTTCATCCTCGGCCGCCCTCGCTCGCCTCGATTGTGCTTCGGCCGCGGGTGCCGAGTGCCGACGGAACGAAGCGTCTTCCCTCGTCCCAGCCGACCGGCCGTCACCATGGCCTTCATCAAAAAGATTGACCGCGCCCGTCAGTGGGCCGGCGAGAAGATGGGCGCCGACAAGACGGCCCAGTCGGACGAGTTTCAGAGGCTCGAGGCCGAGATGACCTCGCGCCAGGCCGGTATGCCGTCGTGCCCCCCTCCCCCTTGACGCGGCGGCACCGCGGCTGACGGAGCGGCGTGCGCAGGAACCGAGAGCCTCCAAAGGTCGGCCGCCGTCTACGTCAAATGGGCCTCCCGCCAGTGCGAGGCGCAGGAGGACAAGAGCCGCAACGCCCCCTGCGCCCTTCTCGGCCGGTCCATGACGTCGCACGCCAGCGACTTCGACGCCGGCTCGACCTCGACCTTTTCCGACTGCCTCGCCCACGCCGGACGCGCCAACGAGCGTGTCGCCGAGCTGCACGCCAGCTACGTCGACCAGGTCACCTCGGGCTGGCTCGATCACCTCGACCGGGCGGTGGCCATGATGAAGGAGTACCAGGTACGTCGGGCCACGCATCCTTCCCGCCGTCGGCGAGCCCCTCCGCTGACGAGGCGACTCGGACCAGGGGGCCCGCAAGAAGCTCGAGGGCCGGCGTCTCGCCTACGACACCAGCATGGCGAGGATGCAAAAGGCGAAGCGCGACGATTTCCGCGTCGAGGAGGAGATGCGCGTGTGCAAGACCAAGTTTGACGACTCGACCGAGGACGTCCTCCGACGGATGCAGGACATCAAGGACGCCGAGGTCGACAACGTCGCCGCCCTCCAATCCCTTCTCGACTTCGAGCTGGCCTACCACGAGCGCGCCGCCGAGGAGCTGCGGAGCGCCCGCCGGCTCGTCTCCGGCGCGAGCGCGTCCATGCCCCCGCCGCAGGATGACCTGCACGTCTCCCGCACCCGCTCCGGCACCGGCCGCTCGTCGCACTCGACGAACCAGCCGGCGGCCGCAGCCGACGTCGACGACGCCGCCCCGACACCCCAACAACTCGCCGTCCGTCGCCCGCCCGGCGTCTCGGTCCTGCCGGCGGCCCCCCTCCCCCTCGGCTCCCGAGGCCACCGGTGGCGCGGGCGGCCACGTTCGCGGCCAGGGGCGCCTCGGCCGGCCCGCGCGTGCCGGCCTTTGCCAGGAACCCATCCGACACGGCCGCGTCCGGAGGCGGAGGCAGGGGCGAGGATGTCTTTTCCGACGACGAGTCGGTGGGCAGCGACGGCGCCAGCACCGGCTGGGGCCACCACAGCGCCAGCTCCAACACGAGCCACGACAGCGTCGCTCGGGTCGCCGGCGGATCCGCGCGGAAGAAGGCGCCGCCGCCGCCGCCGCCGCCCGTCAACAGGTCCACCAAGCCGCCGCCGCCGCCGGTGCCCGTCCGGCGAGCCAACCTAGGGTGCTGACGACGGAGTCGGAAGACGCAGCGCGGGCTCGCAGCATGCCTCATAGATCCCGAGCCTACCATTCGTTATGCACATCGCTTTCCGTCGCCGGTCTAGAAACCCGTCCGATGACTTGTCGTGCCCCGTAGCCTCGCCTCGCCTCGACGCTTCCGTTCGTCGTCGGAACGCTCCCTTGCCTTGGTGAGCCTGGCCGCGACACAAACGCCGGCCGTGGCAACCAAGGCCACGGGGGTGCCTGCCGCGACCCCCTTGTGCCTCCCTGGACGACGGGGATGAAAGAGGCGCGTGACGCTCCGCTCGTCGATGCCGCCATGCCGTGCGTGGCTCCTGGTCGTGCGGCATCACCCCGGCGGGCGCCCCTCTCCGTGCACGAGCGTGCCTGTGCTCTCGGTTCACGCATCTGCTCCTCGGACAGGCGTTCGTCCAGCCGTGACGACGGCGAGGTGACCGACTGTCGAAGACGTCAGGGATGGGCCACGAGCGGGCGTGCCATCGTACTCGTAGTCAACGGGACGCTCGAGGCCCGAGGCACCTGGCTCTCCGTCACTTGCCGCACGTACGCATGCACTGCACGGACGGAACGAGGTCCTTTGCCTGTGCCGAGATGGTTCGCTCGACCCCCGGTAGCGGTAGCAGCCGTGCAATGCGTGCCACCATGTCGACTGTGCCCGTTGTAGAGCACGATCACTCCATGACGAGGTGAGGTGACGTCGTCATGGGAAGTCACGTGCAGCCCAAAACCACCTGCTCTGCTCCTTGCACGTGCGGTGCGTTGGTTGGTGTGCACGTGCGGTGCGTTGGTTCGTGAGCACGCTAACCTTAAAAGGTGCATCGCGAGCTTCGGCAGAGCCAGCAATCGCCTGGCCCTTCTTGTATCTCCCCTCTCTCACCCATCGCCACCCGCACCGGACGCCTTCCAGCGCGCAGTGTCGTCATGGTCACGGAGGATAAGCGGTACCGGCAATCAAGCCAGTTCCGCCTCTGGTCCTTTTCGCCTTCGAGCCTTCAAGAGCTGCGAGACAAGACAAACTCGCTGGCGAAGCAGCAGATCGCCAGCCGGCTGAGCCCGTCGTCCGAGTTCCTGACGCCCGACGAGGAGGCGCGGCTGGTCAAGTTCTTTACCATCGAGCTCATACGGGCCGCCCAGTTCTGCGAGTTCCCGACCGAAATCCGCGCGACGGCCGCCATGTTCCTGCGCCGCTTCTACGTCACGAACTCGGTCATGACCTACCCGCCCACCGAGCTGCTCAAGACGTCGCTCTTCTTCGGCAGCAAGGCCGAAGGCTTCTACATCCGCCTGGCCAAGCTGGCCGAGATGTTTCCCAACACGACGAGCGAGCAGATACTGGCGGGCGAGTTCCTGCTCTGCCAAGGCATCCGCTTCGCCTTTGACGTCCGCCACCCGTTCCGCGCCCTCGAGGGTGCCGTCCTCGAGCTCAGGAGGAGGAGGCCCGAGGAGGAGGCCCGCATCGTCAAGGCGCACGCGCGGGCGAGGGAGATTCTCAAGTTCAGCGCCCTCGTGACGGACGTCTACTTTCACTTCACGCCGAGCCAGATCATGATGGCCGCCCTCCTCATGGTCGACTCCGGCCTCGTCGACATCCTGCTGCCCAACCCGGCCGCCGCCGCCGACGGGGAGCAGCGGAGCGGAGCCGGCGAGGCGGCCGAGATGCGCGAGAAGATACTGACGACGGTGGAGAGCTGCCGCGCCATGCTCGAGGATGAGCCGCCCGAAAGGATGGTTGACTATTGGGGAACGGTGCGCTCCGACCTGTCCCGACCGACCGCGCTTCTGCTGACTCGAGACAGGCCGAGATTGTAAAGTCGATGAAGCCGCTTCGCAAGAAGCTGCAGCGTTGCCGTGATCCGGACCGCGCCGACCTGGTCGCCCTCCAGCGGGCGAGGCGCGAGCAGGTGACGGCCAAGCTGAAGACCGCAAGCGCGTCGACGGACTCGATGGTCATTCCCGATGTCGATTCCCGGGATGTGAAGCGGCGAAAGGTCGAAGGCGGCGACGACGTGTTTGGGCCTCCGCTCGGCTGACGTGGCACCGTGACGATGGATCGCGTGTGCACGCCGCCGCCGCGGACGCCGGCTCCGGGAAAAGGCAACAAAGACGTCCTACCCGAAGACGCGAACCGCTCGGCAGCACGAACGTTCCAGTGACACAAAACCGAACGACCATCCCGGTCGAGCACCCTGGTGGAGTTGCTCCGACAGACCATTCCCTCAAGAGGAGAGCATCATGCAGACCAGGCATCGAATTGCTTCGCATCGACTCGCCTGCCTTGTTGCGTGCCAAGTACGATTACCGCGACACCAGATTATTGATGGCACTCGAGATGAAACGCCCGAGTGCGCAGAACCCCAGGCTCCGTCACCAGCAGATGCAGATGGAAGGCTCCGGGCTCGAGCGGCGCAACCTGCAAACGTTGACGATGATCTTCATTCCATGCCCATTCATCTGCAGGCGTCGCGTGGGACGGAGGCACGAAACGGCAAGCTCACGACGAGGATGCTGGTTTCCCGCACGAGCGACGTATTCTAGACACATAATTATAGTCGGCGACGGCCATCAACACCGCCTCCTGTGCAGTCTCGCCACCAAAATTTCTTCATCTTCTCTCTCGGGCACCCTTTATTTTCCTTCCGTGATCCACGCGGCTCCCGCCATGGCCAAGGCTTCGTCTTCATGTTTGGCCACAGCCGACCGGATGGGGTCCTTGGTTGCCATTCTCCATCATCATTTTCGTTCTTCGTACACACCCGCAGAAACCCATTCATCCTTGCGTTCATACTACGCCATGTTCTTGTCATGTCGGCGAATGTTGCCCGCACAGTCGACGGCAACGGGTCGACGGTAACCAGGCGGCATCTACATTTTGCTTATGGTGTCTGCTTCCACCCAGAAACATGGGCAGCAATGGCAACGTTCGTCCTGCGCCATCAGATCGACGCTTGCTTGGTACATTGCCGGCCGTGGGAGACATGCAGGGGGAGGCTTGCGCAACGCCCCGCGAGAAAGCACGCGGCCGAAGCAGGCAACCTCCGCCACGGACCCAAACGGCTGCCCGTCATTTGCTAGGTCCATCACGCTCACCAACCCTTCATTTCGTTCTGTCCAAGTCGGGAGACCTCGAAGCAGCAGTGGCCTCGGCCAGATTGGTAAGGACGGTCGATGGGCGGCGGCGAGTGACATGGCAGTGGAAGGGGGCCGAGGAGAGAGGTGGAAGCCGACGTCACTTGGTGGGAATCGCTCTCCTTTTCAACACGGCCGAGTTCTCGTTCAGTCCATGAAAATCGTGGGCATCGAGGCACGCTTGTCGACTCAGAAGCACTGCCGGCACGGCGCGGCCCCTCATCTCGGCCTCGTAATCGCCGATGGCCTGCTCCGCCGTCTTGCTGCCAGCGTGCAGCGCCCGAAGTTCCCGAAGGAGGTGGAAGGCGTCGAGGAGACCGTGGTTGGCGGCTTCGCCGCGATACATGGTCATGGCGTGGGCGGCGTCTCCGACGAGCGTCACGCGGCCTTGGCGGTTGTCCCACGGCTGGCACGGCCAGTCCTGCAGCGCAATGTCCATGACGGCCGACGAGGCCGGGATGGAGTCGACGACGCGGCGCAGGACGGGATTGAACTCGGCCGCGCGGCGTTTCATCTCGACAACGCGGGCCTCGTCCCCGGCGGGCACCTCATCGGTGGCGTCCTTGAAGAGCCACGAGATGATGACCTGGATGCGGAAGCGCTCGAGGGGCGTGCCGGCCGAGCCGTTGGTCTCGGGCGTCTCGAGCAGCGAGATCCACAGGTAGTTGCCCGTCTCGGGGTGGCATCCTTGGAAGAGCAAGGGGTCGATGTCCCGCAGAGGTTGGGCCTCGGCCGGCGTCAGGTCGAGGGAGACGCCCAGCAGGCGGACGGGGAGCTGGTAGTTATGATAGGCGTCGGGGACGAGAAACTTTCTCGTCGGCGAATTGGAGCCCTCGGCACCGACGAGGAGACTGCCTTCGGCCGTCGTCCCGTCCTCAAAGACGGCCCTGATGGCGCCGTCGAGCGGCCGCACGTCCGAGAGACGCTTCCCCCAGCGGACGTGGCTCGCGACGCCGCGCAGCAGGACCTTGCGCAGCTTCTCGCGGTTGACGCGACGCCGCTCGTTGGGGGGGATGCGAAACTTGGCGTCGAGCGTGTCGAGGTTGAGGAAGAGGAAGTTGCCGTTGTCGTTGCGGCCGACCTCGGGATCGACCTGGACCTCGTCGACCGCGGCGAGGGTCGCGTCGTCGAGAATCTGGCGCAGGTAGGGCAGGGCCCAGTGGAGGGTGATGGCCCAGCCGTGGAGGCGGGCGTCGACGTCCCGGTCGCGCTCGTAGATTTCAAAGGGGATGCCCGCCTTGAGGAGGGAACGTCGGCAGCGTCAGCAGGCATCCATCCACAATCCAATCTCGCCTCATCCCCTCCATCGCGCCTCTCTTCTCACGCCCGAGATGGATCATGCATGATTGATTACCTGCTTCAGGCCGTGGGCGAGGGTCAGGCCCACGACGCCGGCGCCGCTAATGAGGATGGGCTTGGCCGTGGAGCCCATGCTTTGTCGCTTCGTTTGCACTGTTGTTTCGACGATGATGAGGTCGACAGGTTGTCGAAGGCACTCATCGCTCCCGGAATATGCGGAGATTTAGCAGCAAGTAATAATTGGTGTGGGTACTTGAACTGACTGTATCGTTCCTAAGTACAGTAAGTACAAGTACAGTGAGTACCTAGTACTGTACTCCGTACAACTAGGTGTACAGTACTCCGTGTACGGTACTTATGTAAGTACGCGCACTTATCCATTATTACTAGGTATTAGGTACTTACTTCTGCAAGTACATGTTCTTAAGTGCTGGCGGAACAAGTCGTTGTACTCCGTGCAAGTACTGTAGGTGTAATACTCCATTATACTGCACGTATCCATACTAGTACTGGGTAATACCTACATGTACTTCGTAGTTGTACTTAAGTACTGCAGTAAGGCACGAGGTGCTCAGTATGGAGTACTTTAATTACAAGTACTTACTTATATTATACTAACATACATTGCTATAAGTAGAGCACAAATTCAAGCATCCAGGTACTGAATTACCTGTAGACACCCAAGTACATACTTAGGTATATGTACTCTGCACTCCGTACTTCGTAGGAAGATCCAGCTTTTCCGAAACAACGCAGTAATACATGTACAAGTGCGTGCTCTCAGTAGGCGTACTCCGTACTTGTACCTACTGTACGTATCATAAGGGACATGCATGTACCCCGTACTCGGCACTAAGTAGTGCAAGTACATTTAAGTAATACTTGAATGTACAAAGTTCACCACGTACAGTACTTACGCAAGTATACTAAGAAGTAGCAGTAATTACACTGTACTTACTTGCATGCAAGTGCAACGACACATGCTGGTACTCCGTACAAGTGCATGTACTTAGTTGTACTGTACAGTAAGTTGATTAGGTACTTACTTACTCCGTACATGTATCCAGGTACAAGTAAAGTATGTATGTACTTAAGCCCTTGTACAGCGTTCTTATACTTACTTAGGCACTGTACAGGGTACGTTCAGTTGCTGCCGTGGAAGCAAGGCAGACGTCCGCGCGATAGTTGCGCCGCTCCGGCGACTTCGCTGCAAGCTCCCTCGTGCAACAAACTCTCGCGTGCTTGGTGGCAAACGCTCCCCCCCCCCCCCCCCCAGCTTCCTACCCAATTGCTACGATACGATACCCAAGGCCGGCCTGCCTAGATGCATGAATGGTGCAGAGGTAGCTGCCACGTTCATCGAATAATACCGCCTTCGTTACCCCGGCCTACGATGTCGCTCGCCTCGCCGTAAACCGTCGCTCCGCTCCGTCTCCCGTCACATCCATTCGCCGCCCTCCATGTTCACTTTCTGCCCGCTCCAGGGCGCCCTCTCGGAGTCGACGGCGTCCCAGTCCCTGCTCGAGCTCGACGGAGGCGTAAAGCTGCTGGTCGACCTGGGCTGGGACGAGTCCTTTGACGTGGAGAAGCTCAAGGAGCTGGAGAGGTACGTTTTCGTCATCTCGCTCGTCGCTCGTCGCCCGCTAGAATCCATCACCAACACGCATCAGACAAGTGCCAACCCTCTCCCTCATCCTCCTGACGCACGCGACGACGTCGCATCTCGCCGCCTACGTTCACTGTTGCAAGAACATCCCGCTCTTCACCCGCATCCCCGCCTACGCGACGCGACCCGTCATCGATCTCGGCCGCTCCCTCAGCCAAGACCTCTACTCGTCCACGCCCGCCGCCTCGACGACGATCCGCCCGAGCTCGCTCTCGGAGGTGGCCTACGCCTACTCGCAGACCGCCGTCGCGGCACGGAACCTCCTCCTCGAGGCCCCCACGCCCGACGAGATTGCCCGATACTTTTCGCTCATCCAGCCTTTGAAATACTCGCAGCCGCATCAGCCGCTTCCCTCGCCCTTTTCCCCGCCTCTGAACGGGCTCACCATCACCGCCTACAATTCCGGTCACACGCTGGGCGGCACGATATGGCACATCCAGCACGGGCTCGAGTCCATCGTCTACGCCGTGGACTGGAACCAGGCGCGGGAGAACGTCTTTGCCGGCGCCGCTTGGCTCGGCGGCGCCGGCGGAGGTGGTGCCGAGGTGATTGAGCAGCTGCACAAGCCTACCGCCCTGATCTGCAGCAGTCGCGGCGCGCGAAGAGGCGCGCTCCCGGGCGGCCGCCACAAGCGGGACGAGCAGCTACTCGACATGATCAGGGCCTGCGTCTCCAAAGGAGGCACCGTCCTGATCCCCGTCGATTCGAGCGCCCGGGTCTTGGAGCTGTCCTATCTCCTCGAGCATGCCTGGAGGACGGAGTCGTCGTCGCGGGATGGCGTCTTGAAATCCGCCAAGCTCTACCTGGCCGGTCGAAACATGTCGAGCACGATGCGATACGCCAGAAGCATGCTCGAGTGGATGGACAGCAACATCGTGCACGAGTTTGAAGCCTTCTCCGAGGTCCAGCGAAAGGTCAACGGCGCCCACGACAAGAAGGACGGCGGCCCGTTTGATTTCAAGCACCTTCGGCTCCTCGAGCGCAGAGCCCAGATCGCCAAGCTGCTGAGTCACGCCGCCGACAGCGCCGAACCGGGCGGACGCGTCATCTTGGCGAGCGACACGAGCATGCAGTGGGGGTTCTCCAACCAGCTGCTCAGAGGCCTCGCCCAGGACGCGAGGAACCTGGTGATCCTGACCGACCGGCCCAGCCTCGCGAGGCCAGGCACCCCCTCGGTCGCCCGCACGTTGTGGGAGTGGTGGAAGGAGCGGCGGGACGGGGTGTCGGTCGAGCAGACGGCCGGCGGCGATCAGCTCGAGCTCGTGTACTGCGGCGGTCGCGCGCTCGACGTGCGGCATGCCCGCCGCGAGCCTCTGGACGGCGACGAGCTTGCCCTGTACCAGCAGTGGCTCGCCACTCAGAGGCAGCTCCAAGCCACTCAGCAAGCGAGCGGCGCGGCCGCGCTGGAAGTCGCCGCCGACGTCGACGACGCGTCCTCGGAGGAATCGTCCGACTCGGAGGACGAGGACGGTCGGCAGCAAGGCAAGGCCTTGACCGTCGCCGCCACCATGGGCCAGGCCGGCCGCAAGAACTTGGTGCTCAAGGATGAGGACCTCGGCATCAACGTTCTCGTCAAGAAGCGGGCCGTCTACGATTGGGATTCGCGCGGCAAGAAGGGGCGGGAGAGGTCCTTTCCCATCGCCATCCGGAGGAAGCGAAAGGACGACTTTGGCGAGATGATCCGGCCGGAAGACTACCTCCGAGCCGAGGAGAAGGAGGAGGACGGCGGCGACGGCGGCAACGTGGTGGCCGAGGACGCGAAGCTCGGCAAGAAACGCAAGTGGCATGACTCTTCCAAGAATCCATCCGGCCCCAAGGGGCGCGCGCAGCCCGGCAAGGGCCAACCGCGCGACGAGCCGGACGGGGCCGCGGCCGCGGCTTCGGATGGACTCGAGCAGGATGACCTGGACAAGGCCGAGGATACCGAGGCCGAGGAACCGGTCGGTCCGTCCAAGATCGTCTACGGCTCGGAGCCTGCCACGGTCAACCTCCGCGTCGGATTCGTCGACTTCAGCGGCCTGCACGACAAGCGAAGCTTGGACATGCTCATACCCCTGATCCAGCCGCGCAAGCTCATCCTCGTCGGCGGCGATCGGGAGGAGACGATGGCGCTTGCGGCCGACTGCCGGACCGCCTTGGGCATGGAGGGCGACAAGAGCGTCGATGTGTACACGCCCGAGGTCGGCACCTGGGTCGACGCGAGTGTCGATACCAACGCCTGGGTCGTCAAGCTCGCGGACCCGCTCGTGGAGAAGCTCAAGTGGCAGAACGTGCGCGGGCTGAGCATCGTGACCATCAGCGGCCAGCTGCTCGCCAGCCGCGACGGCGACTCGGCGGAAAAGCACGAGGACGAGTCCCCTTCGAAGCGGCAGAAGACGGAGACGACGGCAAGCGTCGCTCTGACATCCGATGTCGGCCACCTCCCCGTCCTCGGCGTCGTGCCCTCGAATCTTCTGGCGGCCGCCCGAACGGCCGCACGACCGCTGCACGTTGGCGACCTGCGGCTTGCGGACCTGCGGCGGGCGATGCAGGCCGCCGGATACGGGGCCGAGTTTCGAGGCGAAGGCACGCTCGTCGTCGACGGAACGGTCTCGGTGCGCAAAACGGCCGAGGGGCGAGTAGAGGTGGAAAGCGTCGGGAACCCGTTGCAGGGGCGGCGAAGTGCCGTGTACGAGGTTAAGAGGGCCATCTACCAGGGATTGGCCATCGTGGCAGGGGCATAACGAACGGACGAGCATCTTCATTATCTTTTCTCCATGCTTCATATACTTGTACTTGTTCGAACATTGACACACGGAACTATACAATACATTCGTCGTCGCCATCCATCTGGACGGTTCCGAGAGAAGCGGATGGGCCAACTCGTGATTTGATCTGGGCGTAGAGGGCTTCCTATGGCGCGGGGAACTGTCCAGTCTCGTTCTCGAGCTGCACGAGAAGCGAGTCATTTTCACTTTTCGGTTTATCATGTACTCCGTACATTTACCCAATACTTGTACGAGTAACTAATAGTAATACGTGCTTGAGGATGCCTCGCTGTGCTGCCGTCCTTACTTACAGTACTTGTACAATGTGACTTACATAAGTACGGAGACTTGAGGTGACCGCGGTTCGTCCCGCTATAAGCATTGATTGTTGGCTCTTTGCTGGCGTAGGAGGATGGGGGTTGTACTCCGTACATATACTTGTAATGATAGGCACATGGGCGGGCAATGGCAACTTATACGTACTGTACGGAGTAGTTGTACAAGCTTGTATTGGATCTATCGTAAGTGTACTTAATAGCTGCTTGATTTTTCTTATACACATGCAAGTATGCAGGTGCTGATGCTTACTTACATACCTAGTATACCACTGGCGGAGTCATGCATGTATCCATACATGAGCTTGGGTCCTACAACTGCATGTGGTGGAGGATATGCTCTCCACGAGTAAGTACAGTATCCGTACAAGTACTCCATACAAGTACTTACTCCATACAAGTACTCCATACAAGTACTCCGTACTCCGTACGGAGTACAGAGCACTAGTATTACCTCTTTGTCGCAAGCGCCAAACCTAAAGCGAACGACAGGACGGATATGTGTCCCATCCAACTACAACAAGAGCATCGTTTCCGTCAAGACTACGTGTACTCCGTAGACTTGAAGGAATAGCTCCGTTGTGCAGTACGAGCATGTACTTACATGCGGACTTCTGGAGGCGAAAACATCTACCTGTACAAGCAACACTCCGTGCAATTCTCCGAACAGTGCTGTAATTTCAGCGCACACTAATACGCACTTGGACTGTCCGTGGAAATACCACGTGCTTGCATGTGCAGCAAGTACATGTACTGGTACTCCGTACATGTACTTACATGCACCGACACGACACTTCAACGCAACTCGGCTTGGTCGACCCGCCCTTCGCTTGCTTCACTTTCGCTCCCTTTCTCGGGTCTTTGGTATGTCACTGCTATTATGAGGTTATAGACGACGATGCTTCCCTTGCGACAGACGTTACGCGTCACTCGCACGGCCGCGTCGCCGAGACCATGGGCTGGCTGGCACCGCCAACGACGAGCGGCGGCCCAAGGCTGCTTCTCGACACAGCAGGCCAAAAGATATGGTGCGTCCCTCGATCGAGATGCCGTGGAGGGTTGACGGATGGAGGCGTCGGTGGCCGTCTACCTGCCCCGACGCTTCCCCTTCGTGCGCCCGCCCGTGCCTCCTCGTCGCGGCCCCGGCGACGGCGGGGACGGAAGTGCAAACGCCCGCTGACACGTTCGGTGCGACCAGATGGCGCGTCGCCCGATCCGAACCCCAATCCGAGCCCGAGCGCGGGGCGCGCCCATGCGGCGGGCCGCGGCGAGGAGCCGTCGCTGCTCGCCAAGATGGGCGAGTCGGCGGCGACGACGTTCGCCTCCATCTTCGTGCTCGGCATCGGCTTCGCCGCCGCCGGCTACCTCTACCACAAGAGCTACAAGCGGCTCGTCCTCTCCAAGATGACGCACGCCTTCGAGCCGGGCGACCCCGTGCTCGACCTCGCGGCCATGGGCAAGGACGCGCCCTCGCACTCGCACGCGAAGCCCGACGAGGAGGAGCACTGGGTCGTCCGGCCGGAGCAGAGCCGGGTCGACGAAATCATCGGCGGCCGCGAGAGGGGCCACTACTACCTCCTCATGGGCGAAAAGGGCACGGGAAAGAGCAGCATGATCATCGACGCCATGCGCAAGGTCGACGGCGACGGCGTCGCCATGTTCGAGGCCCACTCGGACCCCGAGATCTTCCGCATCCGCCTCGGCAAGGCGCTCGACTACGAGTACCACGAGGACTACATCGGCGGCTACTTCAGCGAGCGGGGGCCGCGCGAGACGACGGCCCTCCTCGACATCGAGCGCGCCCTCAACAAGCTCGAGAAGGTGGCGCTCAAGATGCTGCCCCTCCGCGGCAAGCCGCTCGTCGTCGTCGTCAACCAGATGCACCTCCTCCGCAACGACGACGACGGCCGCCACCTCATCGAGCTGCTCCAGCAGCGGGCCGAGCAGTGGGCGGCGTCCAACCTCGTCACCATGGTCTTCAACTCGGACGACTACTGGGTCTACGAGCGGCTCAAGCTGCTCGCCACCCGCATGGAGGTGCTGCCCGTCACCGACCTGCCGAAGCAGCAGGCCATCACGGCCCTGCGCAACTACCGGCTGCGCTACTTTGGCGAGCACCTCGACGCCGACAGGCTCGAGGACGTCTACGACCACGTCGGCGGTCGGCTGAGCTTCCTCAACCGCGTGGCCAAGAGCGACGACATGGCCAAGACGTGCAACCACATCAAGGAGGTCGAGAAGAAGTGGTTCCTCAATCAGTGCTGGATCCTCGGCTCCGAGATGGACGACGACGTCATGGATCAGCAGAAGTGGGCCGCCGCCGCCATGGTTCTCGCCCACGCGCTCGTCGAGAAGGAGCAGGAGATGGAGCGGACCTACGACCCCGTCGTCGGCCACATGCTGCCGTCGTACCCCTTCCACATCGCCCAGGAGCTCATGACGAGGTGCGACTTTGTCCGCGAGCTCGACAGCCTCAACCTCTTCACCATCACGAGCCGGGCTGAGGTGCGGGCGAGCAGCGTGCCGATGCACCGCGCCTTCCAGGAGATCTGCGCCGAGCCCGGCTTCCGGAAGCACCTCGACGACACCATCCAGCGCATCAGCGACATCGAGAGCTTGGGCCGCACGCGAGAGCTCGTCGCCAAGGACCTCGTCCTCGGCGGCCAATACGACATCCACCAGACCCGTGCCGGCTTCACCCTCACGCTCAAGCAGCCGGAGGAGGAAGGGGAGGAGGGCAAGTAGGGCGTGCGGGTGGCGGTGGAGATCATGTGGCCGACCAGCCTCCGTCCGTCCGTCGCGGGAGGGGCTGGGCAGCGGGCATTATCCGATGGACGATGCATCTCGGTCCCTCGCCACCGCCGCGAGCCCCAAGGAAGCTGATGGATATATGGCACCAACTGTACATGTATGCCCTCGCTTTTCGTTTCCCGTGATGCCTTTCCACGTCTACACGCAGCAGGTCTCACATCAGCAGCCATGTCGCCGCAGGCCTCTACGAACGGAACAGCCAGGGGCAGCGCGCTGCTTCCGAGATGGGTCCACGTGCAGCCGAGGGTCTGCTAGAGGTGCACCGGTGTACATGAAAGAGAATGTTCACGTTTCCAACATGCCGCTGCTGTTTAGGCGGGTGAGAGGGGGGGACGGGGGAAGGATACCATCGATCTCGCCCCCCCCCCCCCCCCCCCCTCGGTCGAACTCGCATCCCATTGACGGAGAGGACGGTGCGAGCATTCATGTGCGTTCTAGTATGGCACGCTTACTAGCATAATCGGCGTAGCAGTACTCCGTGCTCCGTTACAAGTATATTCTGCGTACATGCAATTATAGCACATTTACTTATACGAGCATGTTGAATGGATGCGGGCAGGCGTAAAGGCACCAGCGGTTGGGAGGTGCCTCACGTTAGTCGGCCAAGACTGCTACGCACATTCAAGCCCTTCTCTACACCTTTAATTCGTCATTTTCGTCGTATGCCGCTCGATAGTGGTAAGTGGTGTCCGTAGTTCCGCACCGAGTATGAGAGCATTTAAACCATGCCCAGCATTCAGCTGGCGTGGGATTCAATAATGCCTCGGGAGAAGTGAATCGAATCAATGTCATGACTAAGCACTTATACAAGTATAAATAAATACAGTTCAGAATATATTAATACTTACTTAAATCCGTACGGAGTACTCCGTACAAGAACAGTAATTTAAGTACAGAGTACGTAGTGCTAGTCGCGGCCATTGAAATGCACCAATCGGATGCCGGCGTTCGATCTACCGAGATTGGCCTTCGACGAATCAAGCAAATCTCTGGCGCGAGGCCGCGCTTCGCATCACTCAGATTCTCGCCCGGAATCCACCTGCCATCAGCACCACACATTCGATGCCACACTCATCCGGGCCTGAGCAAGACGACTCTCGCGCCCAAGCAGCCTCTTTGCGGGGAACAGCGAGCCCAGAAGCCAACGAGGCGGCCGCAGCGACGGCGATCCCACTTGCCACAATGCCACACGGACTCGATGGTTCGGCGAGCGAAATTGACGATTCCGTCACCGCCGCCGATGCCGATTTTGGCGACATCGAAATGTTCGACAGCAACTTGGCCAGCCAGCCGCCCATGTCCTCTCAGGCAAATAACCCTGTGAGCTCGAGTGGCCATGCACCGGTCGCAGTCATGTCCGAAGACACCGTGGCTTCGCAGCCGTCGAAGCAGTCGAGGCGTGACAAGAAGGAAAAGCGGAAGAAGGAGAGGAAGGAGAAGGAGGAGAAGGAGGAGAAGGAGGAGAAGGAGGAGAAGAAGGAGAAGAAGGGGAAGAAGGAGAAGAAAAAGGCTTCGTCTCAGATCGAATCGTCCCAGCCGCTTGCCGAAGACGACGGCTCGAGGAAGCAGAAGAAATCCAAAAGAAAGTCGACTGCGGAA
This sequence comes from Drechmeria coniospora, assembly GCF_001625195.1. Classification (NCBI taxonomy): domain Eukaryota; kingdom Fungi; phylum Ascomycota; class Sordariomycetes; order Hypocreales; family Ophiocordycipitaceae; genus Drechmeria; species Drechmeria coniospora. The sequence goes on along the minus strand of NC_054389.1, from coordinate 7,241,880 downwards.
GCCGACGTCGGCGACGGCGAACCAGCGGTCATGGAAAACGGCACCCAAGCCGGTGAGGTCGTGCCGGCGGCCGGTGCCGTAACCGACGACTGCGACGACGCGGTTACCCATTTGAAGAAGAAGCGCAAGCTGTCCGATTCGGCAGCGAGCCAGGAAGAAAGAAAACGACGACGGCCTCGGCAGGAGGACGACGACGGTTTCTTGCGAAAGGAGAACGAGGAAGGGAAGGACAAGGCGATGGACGAGGACGGCAGAGTCGACGAGTCCGACGTACAGCTATCGCCCACCGTCGCCCACCTTGGGCGTCGCAGCCAAGCCGAGGCTCGCTCGAGGGAGAATAGCGCTCCACTTGCGGCTGCCGATGGGATGGACGTCGACCGAAGCGAAGCACCTGCGGCAGCCGACGTCGAGGTCGAGACCCTCGCCCGGGAGGCCTGGAAGGAGCACCGATCGAGCCAAGGTCGTGCGAAGAGGCCATCGCGGGAAGCCCAGGAAGCCCAGGAAGCGACGGCCTCATCGGCGTCGAGGACGCGTTCGGCGAGAAGAAAGGCGAAGCCGACGTACTTCGACCAAGCACCCGTCGACGAGCCCGAGGCCAACCGTGCGGCGCTCGCTGCGCTGCCGTCGCCGGCGGCGGCGACGCCGAAGCGGCGCCAACGGACCAAGGCGGCGTCCAAGAAGGCGTCCAAGGCGGCGTCCAAGGATCAAGCGCCGGCCGGCGAGCGACGCGGCATGACGCAGGGCGAGAGCCGTCGCGGCGACTACGTCCAGGGCCGGTTCACGGATGAAGAGCTCGCTCGCATCGGAAGAGCCGTCGAGGCCTTCCGGACCGACAGCGGCTTGACGAGGGAGCAGGTCAACGAGGTAAGCGTCCTTCGGCACGACCACGCCATGGCCAGCCCACTCACGACTCGCATGCAGATGATCCAGGCACCCGGCGGAACGACGGCGGGCGACGCCCACGCGCAGCTCTGGGTCCGCATCTTCGCCGAATGCCCGGACCGTCATCGGCAAAAGGTCATCAACATCTGCCGGAAAAAGTTTCACAACTTCGTCGCCCGCGGCACCTGGACGGCGGAGCAGGACGGCGAGCTCGGCGAGCTCATCGGCGTGCACGGCCCGAGGTGGTCCAAGATCGCGGGCATCATCAACCGACACCCCGAAGACCTGCGCGACCGCTACCGAAACTACCTCGTCTGCGGCGCCCACCAGCGAAAGGACGCGTGGGACGAGGACGAGGAGGCGCGGCTGACGCAGTTCATCATCGAAGCCATGGAGATCATCGACGAGCTGCGCGAGGCGGGCACCAACGAGCAGCTGCGCGACCGGTCGTACGAGGAGCTGATCGACTGGCAAAACATCAGCGAGCGGATGGGCCGGTCGAGGAGTCGACTCCAGTGCATCACCAAGTGGAAGTCGATGAACATCCGGACCAACGGCAAGGACAAGCTCGTGTCGGCCGAGCCCGACGCGCAGATTTCCTTCCGGCTCGAGAAGGCACGTCGGCAGCTGTCGGCCATGCCGGACGAGGAACGCTTCCGCCTCGTGCTCGCCATCCAGGCCTCGGCCGTCGGCAGCGACGGCAAGATTCCGTGGCCCCGGCTCGTCGACAAGCCGTTCCGCAACAAGTGGCACCGGACGACGCAGGTGCTGCTCTGGCGCCGGCTGAAGCGGACGGTGCCGGGCTGGGAGAGGCAAGCGACGCGAGACACGGCCCTCCACCTGGTGGAGCAGTACAAGCAAACGGGCGAACTGCCCGTCGTCGACGGGGCCGGCTGCGACGACGGCGAGGAGATGGCCCTGGTGAAGAGCGTGCCGTCGGGAACGACGGCCGGCCGGAGGTCGCGTAAGCAGGGCGCGGCGAGGAGCGGCGAGTTTGTCGAGGGTTCCGACGTCGACGACGGCCCAGCCCACGACGACGACGGCGAGGCCGGCGAGGACACCGAGGGCATGCAGATCGATCCCGCCCTCACGCCATCGCTGCCCAAGGCGACGGAGCAGAGCGGCGCCGAGAAGGCGGCACCAAGACGACGGGGCAAGAAGGCGGCGGCGAATGGACCGAGGGAGCCTGCCGAGGAGGGCGAGCTTCCCGGGCCGTTGCCCGTGCCGCGCGAGGAGGACGGACCCGAGGCGGACGAGGCGGCGCGTGCGGCGAAGAGGACGCCGAGGAAGGCCAGGTCGACGGCGGCCAAGGGGCACGGCGACACCCCCTCTGGGGTGGCCTATTCCGACAGCGTCATGGATGACATGGAGGATCTGCCGGCCCGCGTGGCGGCCTAGGCACCGACGCTCCGGTGACGGGTTGAATTGGGCACGCACGAGGCAGCCCTCGGCGGCGGCCGAAGGGAGGCATCATGGGTGAAGGGCGGTCGTGCACGGTCGGCCTGCTCCCTCCCCCGCGATGCCCACTCGTCCTCGATGCAGCCGTCGGTGCCATGGCAAGTCGCATGGGACGTCGGGGCGGATGATGACGGCCACGGCCGAGGCAGCACCCTGCTTGCAGAGGCGCCCCCATGCTGGACAAGGGCGAGAGTCGACACTCGAGCGTGTCGAGCACGGCTCGTAGGTATGATGAGGTGGTATCATGCATGAGTCGATGCTACTTTGGTTGCGTGCCACTTGCTGCTCCTTTCGTGTCGCAGCTCCTTCCCTACAGCACATGCACTAGGCAAGTACTTATGTGCACCTGCCGCGATATGAAGCGCCGCACAGGTACTCCGTAAGCGGTTGTAAGTACGGAACCAGCAAGTACTACTCCGTACTTGCGTGTGCGTACAGTAGGTGAGCGAAGCTGATGCCCTACCATAACAATACCAAGTGCATGTACTCCGTACGGAGTATTACTGTTCTCAAGTACAGTACTCGGCACACTTACTGTATTACTTGCTTGTACTTGTACTTGCACCCAAGTACCCAGTGTCTGATCTTGATTTGTACCCGATACGGAGTACGAGGTTCGTCTTTCTGCTTGGAAGCGTGGCAGCATCGATCGGATGTCCAGGGGCCCAGGGGCACATGTACTTACCTGCACCTCAGTAGTCACCCCTCACGCACGACCTACTCTACTTGCAGCACGGCACAACATGAAAGTGTTCATACTTGTAGCACATTCAGGTGACCTGTATTTACAATGTACTTAATGGTAATACCAGGTACCTAGTAATATTTGGCACGCACTTTCCGTGTACTGTACGGAGCACTGGCTACATGCATGCACCGTACAAAGTTCGCACGCAGCAGTGCATGTACAGGTACATTCACTCGCAGGGAACAAATACGAGCAGGAAGGTGCCTGTTGCTACCTACCTACCGTAGCAGGCGTACACCCAAGTGCGTAACGTACTAGTGTAAGTAAGTGCGTAGCATTGTACACGTACAATCAAGTACTGCGAACTCGAGATTGTGCTCATGGGTGCCTAGACGGCTTGTAAGTACGTACTTGTCCTTGGTTGTACTCCCCCATACATGCACTTGTACAGGCACTTGTATGTACTTATGCATGCAAGTACCTACAGAGTACTGTATGCAAGCCAGTTCGGCAGTTGCCATGGATGACGGCAGGAGCGTCCAGTTCCGTCATACGAGAATGGCCAAAACAGTATTCCGTCTCCGTACTTGGAGTGCACAATTGATTGCCAATAAACAGCACCGAACAAAGTAGATGTTCAAGTACAAGTAATTACTACTGGCACTGTACAAGTACTATTCAGGAACAAGTACAGGACTGTACCGTACAGTAAGTACGGTACAGTAGTCTGGAAGGTGGAACAACCGAGGAAGATGACCGAAATGCTGCGTCCGTACCCCGTCCCGTTACACTGCAAGTACTGTACTTAAGTACAAGCACATGTATTCATAGTGTACTTAGGTACCGACGGTGCACGGATTACCTATTCGGGCATTGTACTTATTCATAGTTGTACAAGCACTTGAACAACAACGGAAAGAGCTCCGGAGTACTGCACATGCACCTGCACTCCGTACTCCGTAGTACCTGCATTGCACTTGTAAGTACTTTACGGCGGTGCAGTATCCGTGCATGTACATGTACTCAATTACTCTATTCTCGAGCAACGGCGATGGCCCAAAGAGTACGGAGTACTTGCACAGGCAGAACTTGCAGACCCAAGCACATGTACTGTAGCATGGAGCAAAGCACCTAAGTAAGTACTTGTGTACAACTAGAACAGCTAATAGCTATTTGCACCTGCTTGTATCACACCTACTGTACAGTACAAGACTGTATGCAGTACTTGAAGTACTTGTAAGTATAGTTATATTCGGTGCGAGTACATGGACAGTGGTGGCAGTACTTTCTCGTAGGGGTACATGAAAGTGCACCGTGCTTAGGTGCCTTCCACGAATCCCATCACGGTGACGGCGAGAAAACTCTTCACGGAAGGCGGCGTCCTTTGACTCGGACGGCTGACGTGGATCAAATGTCCTGACCTGATCCGTGCGGCCCGCCTGGCCAATGCCGCCGGGCAGTTGGGCGTACCGATAGAAAAGTCGAGGCAATCCACATCCGAGACTAGCCGGCGCAAGGCGCGGCGCCATCCCTGACGCTTGGTAGGCATTACTGACTGTACTGTAGGGCCCGGCGTACCTGAAAGCTCCTTGTCGCACACCCACGGCGGCAACGTCATGCCAGGAACAGGTGAGCCATCAGTCGGCACTGTCGACGGCGGCGGTGGACACGGAATGCAGCATGATTGCTGCACATGCAAGTACTCGTAGGAACAACACTCTGCATACGCAAGTGCACCGAGGTGTTCGAGTACGTTGCTCGACAAGGTACTGTACGTTAACTTGCCTGTGCCTGAGAGTGTGGTACTACCGCCAACCTGTACGCCCGCATGTGCGCAAAGATGCACCTGTACAGTAAGTAGGCGTACAACAAGGTGCACTTGGGAACAGGGAATACTTGCCGTATTTCCGGTGCCTGAGCCTGCCGTGCCTGTTTCGCGACCCACCCACCCAGCCTTCTGGAAGATGCAACTGCCGCGATACCAGAACGGGACATGCGTCCATCAGGGGCATAAATCCGTCGACCCGCAGCCAGCCGCCGTCGGCTTGCTCTCGGCACTTGCTCATGCTCCCACCGCCCCAGCCGGCGCCGTTCCGACGCAGCCCATTCGTGCTCGCGGCTCGTCAGGACGCATGAACCGGCGGCTGCCATAGTACCACCTTTTTTCGGGGTATGGAAAAAACCAGTCAGCCAAGAAGTCTCCACGAGCCTACGCGGGCGCGCCGGAGGTGTTTTGCGCACCCAAGTACGTTGGTACCTACACTACTGAACATGTACTTGTAGGTGTGCATGTATACTGTATACTTGCAGTAAGTAAGTGCAAGTACTCCGTACGATGTAAGTACTTGCGGCAAGTGCAAGGAGCACACCCACCAGCTGTACCTGCGGTGTACAAGTTCAGTACGGAGTACTTGTAAGTAAGTACATACTCCTCAAGCTCGGGAGAATGGAGCCCGGCAACCTCCTTCCTTCTCGTGACAGTAAGTAGTTGTACGGAGCACAGGTACAAGTACTTGCAACTCGCTCATGCATACTTATACTTTATAGTACGCATACTTACAGTAAGTACTTACAAGCACGAGCACACGTGCCCGTACATGTACTTGCCTCTACTTGCATGGCATTGCCGCGTAAGTAGTGGTGCTATCCAGATGCTGTGCTTGCACGTACCGCGGGTGCTGCAAAGGAAAAGTAGCAGTGCATGCAAGTACACTGTGCCATCCCGGTGTCTGGTATTCGACTGGGCAGATTGCACCGAGTACGGCGGCAAGTGCTAGACTCGGTCCATGTTCTGCTGATCCAGACTTGCCTGTACTTGTAGTAGTGTAGGTGTACTGTACGAGAAGGTGTACGAGAAGGTGTACGAGCAGGTGTACGAGCAGGTGTATGAGCAGGTGTACAAGCAGGTGTACAGCACGAGCAGGTGTACAGTACGAGCAGGTGTACTGTACGAGCAGGTGTACTGTACGAGCAGGTATCAGTTCAAGCAGCTCCCGCTTGCTTGGCCCCGTACATACTGATCATGTCCACACGGAGCAGGTCGACGAAAAGCACTCGGTGCCGAACCTGTACAACCACGAGCCGTGGTGTAGGTGTAGTCGCAAGTATAATCAAGTACTTATACACGTACTCACGGCGCGAGAAGGAGCCTTTACTCACCTGCTCCTCGTCACCCACCCCCCTCTCTCCACCTTCCTCCCGCCCCCCTCCCCCCCCCACTCGTACCTGTATCGTACAATGCCGTCGTGCAAGTGTTAATCTACAGTACTTAAGCACACCAACACCTTCGCTGTCACCCTGTCATGTGTCAACTGTCAACCTGTCGTGAACGGAGCTCGTACTCGCACGCACGCGTACGCAGGTGCCGGCATCGCGGAAAAGGATAGGACTCTCATCGGAGCGATCGAGCACCTGCGTGTGTGCATGCGCGTATCTGCATAGCCGTACGCACGCACCGGCACGAAGCTTCCTTCCAAGGACCGACATCGACGGCTGGACCATCTTCCCCTCTCCCCTCTCTGTCGAGTCGAGCAAGCATCTCGAGGGACCCGGACGGCGCCGGAATCGTCGCCTCGTCGCCGCCTAGCCTCGCTCGATGCGAAGCTCGACCGGCGAAGCGAGTGATCATGGCAGCGGACCCCGAAAAGGCCGAGAGCCTCACCGACGAGAGCATCGATGGCTCGTCGTCGTCGGCGACGGAAGTTCCGACCTTTGAGGCCATTGCACCATCCAGGACGAACCAGAGCCGCCGGTCGATCGCGACGCAGCGGCTCGGCAGCGGCGACGCCTACGAGGTGCTCGCCTACGCCGTGACGCCCGACGTCGAGACCGAGGCCGAGCGTGAGGCGCGCGAGCCCATCACCTACACGAGGACCGGCACGAGCGTGACGAGCGTCGCCTCGCGCCCGCCCGACTTTGAGGTCATGTTCGACGACGACGACGTCGAGAACCCGAGAAACTGGTCGTTTGGCTACCGCTGCTGGTGCGTCGCCGTCGTCTCCCTCGCCACCTGGGTCGCCACCATGTACAGCACGAGCTACACGTCGTCGACGCCGGGGCTCATGAGCGAGTTCGCCTCGTCGACGACGACCGTCACCCTCGGCATGACCACCTACCTGCTGGGCCTGGCCGCCGGCAGCCTCGTCGTTGCCCCCATGAGCGAGGTCTACGGCCGCCGGCCCGTCTACATTGTCTGCCTGATCCTCTGGGCCCTGCTGATCATCCCGTGCGGCCTCGCGCGATCCTTGACGACCATTATCGTCACCCGCTTCTTCGGGTACGTCATCCTCGTCTTTCTCGTCTTTCTCGTCTTTCCCGTCTTTCCCGTCTTCCTCCTCTTCCTCGTCTTCCTCGTCTTCCTCGTTCCTCCTCCTCCTCCTCTTCCTCCTCTTTCTCCTCTTCCTCCTCCTCCTCCGCTTCCTCCTCCCCACTCCCCCGCTCTCTCGCCCGTCCTCGCCCGTCCTCGCCCGTCGGTCGCTTACCATTGGCCGTGGCCAGCGCCTTCTTCGGTGCCGTCATGATCTCCAACGCGCCCGGCACCGTCGTCGACATCTCGAACCCCGACTACCTCGCGAGAAGCATGTCCTTCTTCGGCGTCGCGCCCCTCAACGGGCCCGTGACCGGACCCATCATCGGCGGCTTCGTCTTCCAGTACCTCGGCTGGCGCTGGTCCAACTGGATCGTCCTCATCATGGCCGGGCTCACCATCGCCCTCATGCTCACCGTCGACGAGACGTACGCGCCCGCCATCCTGAAGCGCAAGGCCGCCCGGCTGCGGAGGCGGACCGACGATCCGAGGTGGTGGTGCCAGTACGACCAGCGCGTCTCGACGCTGCACCTGCTCCGCGTCAACCTGAGCCGCCCCTTCGTCCTCTTCGCGACGGAGCCCATCCTCTGGTTCCTGAACTTTTGGTGCGCCGCCCCTCGCGCCCTCGCCGACCGCCCGCCGAGATCCCCCCCCCCCTCGCTGACCGTCGAGCCCTGCAGGATATCCGTGGTCTACGGCATCCTCTACCTCTGCTTCGTCGCCTACCCCATCGTCTTCTCGCAGCACCGAGGCTGGGGTCCCGGCACCTCGGGCCTCGCCTTCACCGGCATCGGCGTCGGCACCTTGGCCGCCATCGCCGCCGAGCCCCTCTTCCGCCGCCTCATCCACGCGCAGCCGCGGGACCCCGAGACGGGCAAGGTGCTGCCCGAGGCCCAGGCTCTCGTCATGGCCATCGGCTCCGTCTCGGCCACGCTCGGCCAGCTCGGCTTCTCGTGGACCTGCCTCCCCGTCACCATCCACTTCGCCGCCCCCATGGCCTTTGGCATCCCCTTCGGCTTCGGCAACACGCTCAGCTTCATCTACGGATCCAACTACCTCGCCGGCACCTACGGCATCTACGCCGCGAGCGCCCTGGCTGGCAACGCCGTCATCCGCAGCATCTTCGGCGCCGCCCTGCCGCTGGCGGGGCCCAAGATGTTCGAGGCCCTCTCGCCCCGCTGGGCGGGGACACTGCTCGGCCTGCTCGAGGCCATGACGATACCCATCCCCTTTGTCTTCTGGCGCTACGGCGGCCGGATTCGCGCCCGGAGCGGCATGATCCGACAGCTTCGCGACGAGGACGAGAGGATGGAGGCCAAGCGGGCGAAGAACGCGGCCAGGCTGGAGCGGATGAAGGCCAAGCACGAGGCGCAAGAGCGGCCGCCGTCGTCAGGGGAGACGGGGTGAAGGCAGAAAGAAGGAAGGAGAGTGAAGAGTACTTGTTTGTGCGTGGGCGATGGATGGCCTGCGCGAGCCTGGCACGCACGTGCCGTCATCGCATGTGTCGCATCACCGGCCGGCCAAAACCGAGCACGGAGTCCTGGGTATTACCGGCGCTGCGCTATAAGTACGAGTACGGGGTACGGGGCACAGACGTGCAAACTGACGGCGCCGAGCATTACATGTAGGTGTACATGTCCTATGGGTGACGGACTGTGCAGAGCACTTACTTGTACATGTCGGTGTACGCCCAGCGCAGCGCTCGACCTTGTACTCGACAACATTCATGTTTGTCCACGGCCCAGGAGCGGCCTTCTAGTCGGCGACACCATATATTTACGCTATGTAGGGACATGAAATAATGGATTGATTCCAGTAGATGCTTGAGGTGTAATTATTCATGTTTCTTGAGAGCTACGTACAGTAGACTTGACCTCTTTTTACTACCCTAGAGCTGCTTTTCCTGTTTCTGTGATTTTTTTTTGTTTAAGCAGTACGTACGTACCCAAGCTGAGCTGCTGATGGCCCTTGTTGGTACCTGGCCCACATTGATCATTTACCAAATGGCACAGTATGTCCTCGTCATCAGAATCATGGTAAAAGGAAGCAAGACCTCCATATGCGTGTGAGTGTGCGTGTGCGCGTGCGTTCAAGTATATGTGTAGACTTTTACTAATGCGGGCATCACGCCTACATATTGACTTGTACGCAGTCCTCATCCGTAAGTACTTACTTGTATGTGTATACTTAAGTAATGTACTTGATATGTAAGTAGTTGTGCTCGTACTTAGTGCTGCAGGCGTTGTCCAAGTATTATTTGGGAGTAAGTACGGAGTACTGTACTCCGTATTTTGGAACTTATTGTACTCTGTACTGTAAGTAAGTACATGTTGCTGTATTTATACTGTATTACTTAATTACTTACTCACTTACTCCGTAAGTATCTCTGGAATAACGAGCTAAAAACCGGTGGGGGCCCCGGATGCAAAGCACAAGCAACATGTACATGTACAGTATTACCACCCCGGCACAAATGACTGACAAAATGCAAAAATTAAAGATGGTTCCCCAATCCTGTTTATAGGAAAAGCCCGATGCGGGGGTCGAACCCGCAACCTTGAGATGTCGTGTGTCCTCGTAAGAGTCTCACGCTCTACCGATTGAGCTAACCAGGCGTCTTGTGGCCTCAGAGTCGCATGTTGTGCCTATTATGCCCGTCCTTGCGGGCTCTTGGCACCATATACCGAACCTGGTTGAGAGTTGCTCTCTTCGGCTTCACTCTCTGCTCGCTCGAAAAGCCACGGCATGCGAGACATCCGACTACCGACCGGCGTACGGAGTAGTGAAGATGAGGGTAGGAGACTATTACCAGTTGGGCAAAGAAACGTGATGCTTACGTCACGTGCCTAGGCACGTTACTTCGCCACGAGGAATAAGGCCTGGCCAAAAGCAGGAAGCTCTGGGATGATGATACCTAAGTACATGTACAGGCTACAGTAAGTACGCTGCGCTGCCTTGGCTTAGGTGTGCAAGGAATACTTACAAGTGCAGGTAGGTACTTAAGTACAGTGAGTACAAGTACTGCACAGTAAGTACTCCGTACGTTCATGTACAACTATTGCTCTGTGCTCCGTGTTAATATTAGCAAGTGCTTGTACTTAAGTGTACATGCAAGTAAGTACTCAATACAAGGCGTCACTCCTCACGGCTAGCTCCATATTTCAACAGTACTAGTAAGTACTTGCAGAGTACGGAGTAATACCTCGGAACGAGTTAAAATGCCGATAAACGTCTTGTGTGAGTTCTGACAAAAAGCATCGCAAATGTGTGCATGAGATTCCCTTTGTATTTTTCAAGGCCGTTGCACTGGCCATGCTTCGGTTTTTGGCCATTTCTTTGTGTCTTGTCATATTCTATCCTGCACACCTATTCCGTTTGCGATCCACGCCGAAGCGAGGGGCACGCGCTATGGATCCGATGCCGTATCTGAAAACCGATGACGTTTCCGGATCGTCTCCTCCGCCAGAGCAGTGAACGTGTAGGTGTTAGAGAGTACATGCGACGAGGTACATGTACGCTCACACCTGCACAGCTTGCGCAGCCACCACAAGTACCCTGCTACCCGGCTCGCATGTACAGCACATCCGTACGGAGTACTTACTGCAAGTACGAGTTTCCCAACCTTGCGTCGTCAATTCGTTTGGCGCTTGTCGACCCCGCCTCCTAGCCTTCCAATCCCCATCCATCGACCCATCCGGCTTGCCAACCCCCTCTCACACCTCCGTCCCCATCACGACGCTCCCGCTACATCACGACGCTCCCGCTACATCACGACGCTCCCGCTACATCACGACGCTCCTGCTTCATCACGACGCTCCCGCTTCATCCCTCCAACGCTGAGCTCGATCGAACCCCCCCCCCCTCCCCCTGATTCGGAGACGTCAGGTGCTCCGTCAATGCCATCGTCGAGGATTCCCACGTCCTAGATACCTCCCTCTCCCCGCCCAAGCCAAGACTTCCGTCAACGCCGAGCACCCGAGCTGCGAGGCACCTCGTTTCCTCCACAGTCGCCGACGTATCAAACGTCCCGTCCCGACAAGCACGAGCTCCGGTCCGAGCTCCGGCGTCTGCGTCACGCTTCTTCCTCAGGCTGCAATCCCTTTGTGCCGTCCTTCGACCTCCTTTGTTCCCCGTCCAGCTTTCCCTTCCTCCACCTCTTTCACGTCACTTTCAGCCCTAGCTAGGTAAGCAGCGTCCGAGTCCCATCGCCGTCGAACCCCCCCCGCCGCGGCCAGCTGTCGGCCGATGGACGTGGCTTGACCTGTCCATCGACGGCGCCGCAACGTTCGCCTCCTTCCCCGATCGGCACACCCATCCGCTCCCCCTCGACAAAGTTGTCCTAACGCCGAGGACAGAAATTGGCATCGCTGTGCGAGACGACGACGGTAACCCAAGGCCAACGTTGCGGCAGTCTACTCGTAGTCCTGCCAATCCGCCATGTCTCGCGCCAACCCCGCCAACGCCGGGGCCACCTCGCGCAAGATTTCGTTCAACGTGAGCGAGCAGTATGACATCCAAGACGTCGTCGGCGAGGGCGCCTACGGCGTCGTCTGGTGCGTCCGCCATCGTCCTTGACCCTTCCCTTCCCGTGACGGGCCGCTCATCGAGACGCTCGCAGCTCCGCCATCCACAAGCCGTCGGGCCAAAAGGTGGCCATCAAGAAGATCACGCCCTTCGACCACTCCATGTTCTGTCTGAGAACGTTGCGGGAGATGAAGCTCCTGCGCTACTTCAACCACGAAAACATCATTTCCATCCTCGACATACAAAAGCCCCGAACCTACGAGTCCTTCAACGAGGTCTACCTGATCCAGGTACGTCGCCGCGGGCTTGAGCCGACGACGTGTCTCGCGCGACGCTGACGAGGAGGGCCAGGAGCTGATGGAGACGGACATGCACCGCGTCATTCGCACGCAGGACCTGTCGGACGATCACTGCCAGTACTTCATCTACCAGACGCTGCGCGCCCTCAAGGCGATGCACTCGGCCAACGTGCTGCACCGGGATCTCAAGCCGTCCAACTTGCTCCTCAACGCCAACTGCGACCTCAAGGTCTGCGACTTCGGCCTCGCCCGCTCCGCCGCCTCCCAGGAGGACAACTCGGGCTTCATGACGGAATACGTCGCGACCCGATGGTACCGCGCGCCCGAGATCATGCTGACGTTCAAGGAGTACACAAAGGCCATCGACGTCTGGTCCGTCGGCTGCATCCTGGCCGAGATGCTCAGCGGCAAGCCGCTCTTCCCCGGCAAGGACTGTGAGTCGTGCCCCCCCCCGTCTCCCGCCCAACCCTGCCCGAGAGCCGGGCCGAGCTGACGCGCCGGCCCCGCCGCCAGACCACCACCAGTTGACCCTCATCCTCGACGTGCTGGGCACGCCCACCATGGAGGACTACTACGGCATCAAGTCCCGCCGGGCCCGCGAGTACATCCGCTCGCTGCCCTTCAAGAAGAAGGTGCCCTTCCGGACGCTGTTCCCGAAGACGACGGATCTGGCGCTCGACCTCCTCGAGAAGCTGCTGGCCTTCAACCCGGTGAAGCGCATCACCGTCGAGGAGGCGCTCAAGCATCCGTACCTGGAGCCCTATCATGACCCCGAGGACGAACCGACGGCGCCGCCGATCCCGGAAGCCTTCTTCGACTTTGACAAGCAAAAGGACACGTTGAGCAAGGAGCAGCTGAAGCAGCTCATCTACGAAGAGATTATGCGTTGACGCCTCGCGAGCGCGTCGCGTCGGGATGCACTCGGTCCGAGGTTGCACGGGTGTTCGGTCACGGAGCCGGCGAGAGCCGCGACGACGTCGTCCGAGCAGGCAACCCCCCACCCCCCGCGCGGCATGCGGGGGGGTGAAGCCGGCGGCCGTTGGAAGTTTGAGCCGGCACAGGCTTGACTCCGGAGCCGGTCCCGAGTGACGGAAGGGAGACGACGAGGGTTGCGCCATCTCGGTTCGCCGGCTGGCTTTTGCGTCGCTCAAGCCATGACGGGTGCGACCCGAGCCGGCGCTAGCGGGACATGAAACGCGGCATGGCGCGTGACGGCAAGGACTGCCATATCTAGGTGTGATGTTTATCTTGTTGGGTTACTGTCGTTGCCAGTGCGAAGGTGCTAGTTATCGTATCGTGCTTTTCACTTTCTGTGCGGAGAGGAGGCCGATGAGGATTCGGCCACGAAGCTGATCAAAGCCCGTGCCGGTGCATCGTTGCTGCGACTGTACGCCCATTCTCGTGGAAGGAATGTCGAGGTTGATGGGGTGCGGATATGTGGTTGAAAGCAACTAATACGGAATGATGGTGAGCATGAGTATCCATCCTTTGACGGTAACTGCGTCCATGTACGGAGTACTCCGTACAGCAAGTAATACTTGCTACGTCTGGGAGTACGGCGTACAAGTGGTGATATTAATAACAACGTGCGGCACTGGGGTTTGCATGGCTTAGTCATGGTCGATTTCCAACAGCGCCAAGTTGCGGCACTTGTACTTACAGCGTACTCTGTGCATACTGTACAACTACAATAATACTCAGTACTTCTATACGCGAGTACAGAGTCACTGTAAGTGCTTGCTTGCTTGTACAGAACGGAGTAAGTACAGTTGCAGGTATTAATTACGTACAGTAATCCGTACTCCTACAGGCCGGCTGCCTACAGTAAACTATTACTGTATTATTCCTTGTAGTTTGGACTCCTATACAGTACTCCGTACTTTGCTGGCGTACAGTATGGTACTTGCAGTATTCTACAGTAGATACATGACAATGTACATGGTTGAACAAGCACGTACAGAGTACATACAACTAAGTACGGAGTACTCCGTACAGTAAGTATCTATCACTTGTACTGTACAGAGTACAGTCTCCACGTCTTGATGCTACAGGGTAGGCAGTCCGTGTCCAGCTCGCCGCATTTTGCATGTATGGTATGGGTATCACGATGGAGCTATATGCTATTACCGCCCTATTACCTGCGCGCCGAAAATCACGCGACGAGCAATGAACTTGGCAGCATCAAGTCCCGAGCACGCGCGTTCGAGCAACCAGCAAGCGTCGCAGGGGTCACCTGTGCGCCATCATGGACGCACCGAGGACCGTCGCGTCCAAGTTGACACGGACGTTGGACCTGCCACCGAGTTGCATGCAATTCTGCCCACGTCACCCATCCTACTTCGTCGTCGGCACCTACAGCCTCGAGGAGAGCGATGCGGCCGGCCGGGGAGAGGCCGACGAGCCCATCGAGGAGCAGCTCGCGGCGGCCGGGAATGGCCAGGTCCGACACGGCACGCTCGTCGTCTTCCGGCTCGAAGGAGAGGTGCTGTCAGTCCGAATGCCCTCCCGCGCACCCGTTTCGTCGGCCGTGAGCCTCGTTCGCTGATGGGGCAACCTTTTCCAACAGCACAAAGGTGCAGACGGTGCTGCAGCCGTCGGCTCTGCTCGATGTGCGGTTTCACCCGCAGCATGGCGCCATCTTGGCTGCCGTCTCCAGCACCGGCACCTTGGCCGTCTTCACGCTTGATCCAGGGCGAAGCGCGACGGAGCCGCTTCGGCAGCTCGCGACGAGCAAGTGTCCCGACCTGACGGAAGACACCCTCTTCCTGCAATGCGCCTGGCATCCCACGCTCGAAAGGGTCATGGCCGTCACGACCTCGGGCGGCCTGTCGAGGCTGCTGTTCTTGGACGACGGATGGAGGATCCGGCATCACCTTGATCTGGAGATGGCAAACTCGCTCGAGGCCTGGTCGATTGCCTTTTCGCCCCCGACCAAGGGCCCCGAGGAGAGCACGCAGTCGGCATCCGTCTACGGCGGCGGCGACGACTCGTTGCTACGCTACGGCCTGTGCTCCTGGGCCGCCGACGCCGCCGACGCTTCCCCGACCATCACGATGCCGCACGTGCCCCTGGCCGTCAAGAACCAGCACGGCGCCGGCGTCACCGCCATCCTCCCTCTTCCGCTCCGCTCGGCCGACGGCGGTCGCATCGTCCTCACAGGAAGCTACGACGATCACCTGCGCGTCTTCGTCATCCACGACCTCGACGCGTCCGGCGGCGCGAGGAGAGTCAGGCTGGCGGCCGAGAAGAAGCTCGGCGGCGGCGTATGGCGTCTCGGTTTGGTCCGCGTCTCGTCGTCCGAGCCGGATGCCCCTTCGACGGTGCGCATTCTGGCCTCGTGCATGCATGCGGGGGTAAGGCTGGTGGACGTCGAGAGCCACGACGGCCTGGAATGGACCTGCACGGTCCTGGCACGGTTCGAGGAGCACAGGAGCATGAACTATGCATCCGACTGTGTCGTCGTGGACGACGGTGGAAGCGAGAGGCTGCTCTGCGTGTCCACGAGCTTCTACGACAAGCTGCTGTGCGTCTGGGAGTACCCGGAGCTCGATGATGCTGCCAGGCCAGTGCCTGCCTGATGATGCCTTTGATGAGTTGGACGCGCACGTATCGGTAGAGACGATGGACAGCGTAATGATGCCCCTACCGTTGCCACGGCTCCGCACCACCGTACTGTAAGTAGTATTATAGTACTTGAAGCGCGATGAGAATTACTACAGTAGACCGCGGCGTTGCCTTGGGTGCTGTGAATGCTTACGTGATTACCAAGCACATGCAATTGTCCAGTAGTTGTGCAACTGCTTACGGAGTACGGAGTACTCCGTACTGTACTCTGTATTACTGTAAGTACTCCATAGGTGTATTAATTACTTACTAAGCACAAGCACAACTCGCACTATGCAGTGGGGTGGGGTCGAATGCAAGCCGGTTGATTAGGTGCATTTCCCCGCGATAACGTTGTTCCTTGGCGGTGAGGCCCGGCGGGCCAGCTTCGGTCCGTTAGCGCCGTGCTTGCATCGGTGGTGCGACGAGCAGAACTCCATCGTCGCGGGGGCTTCTCGTCGTCGTCCTCCGGTGTCACCCATTCCCTGGGGCTTCGGCCAAACTTCCCGTCCGCTCTCCCTCCTCTGGACGCCCGCAGCTCAGCTCGGACGACAGCAGCGTGACTCCTTCGGCATGGAGCCGGCAGCGCGCGGTGCTGGACTTCCGGCCTCGCTCCGCTACGTCCAGTACGAGCATGGCTTCGAGTCCAAATACCTCCCCGCCATCCGTTCGCTCATAGCCAAGGACCTCAGCGAGCCGTACAGCATCTACGTCTACCGCTACTTTCTCTGCCAGTGGGCTCACCTTTGCTTCCTCGTCAGTGCCACCGTCCGATACGCGTCCCCGTCGTGCCGGCCTGACCGAGCTCTGCCAGGCCCTTGACCCTTCCGACTCATCCCTCGTGGGCGTCATCATCTGCAAGCTCGAGAGCCACTCGTCCCATTCCCCCCCAACCCGTCGGGGCTACATCGCCATGCTGGCCGTGTCCTCGTGCTTCCGCGGCCACGGGGTGGCGACGGCGTTGGTCAAGCGGGCGATCGAGGCCATGGCCAGCCGCAAGGCCGACGAGATTGTGCTCGAGACGGAGGAGACCAACGAGCCGGCCATGCGGCTGTACGAGCGGTTGGGTTTCCTGCGGTCCAAGAAGTTGCATCGGTATTACCTCAACGGCAACAGCGCTTACCGGCTCATCCTGCCGCTCGAATGCCCGCACCCGAATGGAAGCCGGTACGGCTATGGCGACAGCGTCACGTGAAACGAGACCATCGGCTCGTCGTGCGTTGCCGTGACGTTCAGCGGCGAGGCGGCCGACGGTTACGATGATGAATTTCCAGCCTTGAAGATGTGTAGAAGAGCATGGCAATCGATTGCGACATAGACCGGCGTTGGGCTTCGGGGCGAATCTTGGCCGGCACAAACATGGCGGCGTATGCTTTCCTATTCAAACGAGCTCGGTGCCCTTTATCGACCTTGTTCATCATCCAAGGCCCTGCTTGGAACTCTCATGCACAGCCCACGAGCAAGATGCCCTCGTTCGAGCAGAGAAAGGACTTGGCTCGGGAGGGGCGAGGCGGATGGCGCTAGAAGATTTCGGTCCTGTGAAGCTTGCTATGAAACTGCCCTCCAGCACACTCGGTGACTACGATACGGGGGTGAAGCAAAAGAGTGACAAGGGAGCACATGCAGTACGATGGTGCTGCCGATGGTGATGGTGATGGTGATGGTGCTGCCGATGGTGATGGTGATGGTGATGGTGCTGCCGATGGTGATGGTGATGGTGATGGTGCTGCCGATGGTGATGGTGCTGCCGATGGTGATGATGCTGCCGATGACGATGGCGATTCCGTCACCGCATACTGCCAGACAGTGCTGAGGCTTGTACCGCTACGACAGGTAATACAATGCTCCGTTAACGCGTCCCCTCTAGCGCATTCACCTCGGCCGATACTACCTTTGTACTTAAGTAGCCACCTATTACGCAGTGTCGTCGCAGCGCATATTAATGTACCTACCATTTTGCCGTAGTGCGCCATGCCGACGCACTTTGCTGCGCTGGGAGAGACGATACGGGGGCCGCAGGAGGGGAGCTGCGCCTGATTGCACCACCGCCAGCGCTGCTTGTCCCATGAAAGCAGGCGGCACGGTGAGAGGTACGGCACGCGGCAGAAAGTATCATCCATCTCACCGGAAGTCACTTTCCTTGTCGCTGACGCGAGCAAGATACTTGACGGGCGATAACGACGTACTTGTTGTCGCTCACAACAGCACTGGCAGATAGTGGTAGTGGTGACAAAGAGCACTCTCTCTGCACCTGCATTGTACCTACTAGGTACCTCTAATTAGGTGCTGTAGACACCGTATCCGCCATCGTGTACGGCGCTTGTACGTGTGCGGTTCAGAAGTCGCTGTACGGTTCAAGCGTTGCGTGCGAGCACACAATCGTTGGCCCGATCGACTTGCGGCCAACGATGGAAGAACGAAACGACGTCGATGCTCTCGCCAAGGCCGAATGCGTGAGGCTTGCGCCCCATGGCCCAGAGGAATATAGATGCGGTGAGTCGGTGCGAGTCCATGACGCCGAGGCTCCAAATATGGATTAGTCCTCTCCAACAACCACTGCCCTAGTTCGCCATGGACAGCGGCGTAGAGGCACAGGCGAATGGCGGCTCGCTTGCCTCCCACGCCAACGGTCCTAGGAAATGCTCGACAGGAACGCCGAGAGAGCCGTCCGAGGATCCCCACGTCCGCGGGCACACCCAATCAGGCAGGTCCCCTTTGCAGACGGTGCGGCGACGCGGAAAGCTCCTCTCGTGATGTGGCTCTGCCGAGACGAGGACGGCGACGGCTTTCCTTGCTCCGTCACCAGATGGCGGACACGAAAGCTCAGATGGCAAATCGCGCAATGGCCAGGACCGAAGTGAGCGGAGCGGCGGTGGCGGAATTCGGATTCTCGGCGAGCCAAGGAGTGCATTGGGACGAGTACATCAGCTTCCGTCCCGTCTATCCGCCCTCCTTCTTCGGCCGCATCTACGATTACCATTCCACCAAGGCTCGGGCCGCTTGGTCCACGGCGCACGACGTCGGAGCCGGCTGCGGCATCGTCTCGGCGCAGCTCGCCTCCCGCTTCGAACGCGTCGTCGTGTCGGACCCGAACGACGGCTACGTCGTCGTCGCCCGAAAGATGCTCGTCGACGAGCTCGGCCTGCCCGAGGCGAAGCTCACCTTCCTCCAGGAGAGTGCCGAGGCGAGCTCGCTGACGTCGGGGACGGTGGACCTGATCACGGCGTGCGAATGCATCCACTGGACCGACGCGACCGCCTCCCTCGGCGACTTTGCGAGGCAGCTCAAGCCCGGCGGGACCCTCGTCCTCACGCACTACAACGTGCCGCGCATAGCGGACAACGAGGCCGCCCAGAGGATATGGACGGCCATCTGGGCCATCCATTCGACCAAGGCGCGGGGCGCCCTCTTCGACCGAGCCTTTCGGCTGTGCAACAACGGGCTCGAGGGGATTGAGTTTCCCGAATCGGAATGGACGTCGGTCCGACGGACCTACATCAACGCCCACGGGACGCTGGACTCGTTCAAGCTCAACGACCGAACCGGCGAGAGCAGGGTCAAGGCCGGCGAGGAGAAGGTCTGGGAGGACGGCGACGAGGGGTGGTGCCACCGGCGAGGCATCGATTGGCTCCGGGGGTATCTGGGCACCTGGGTTCCCCGTATCCCCGAGTCCGAACTGCAGCCTCTCTGGCACGAGATGGCGCTGGTGCTGAAGGGAGAGAGGGTGAGGATCGAGTATCCGGTCGTCATGATCTTCGCGACGAGGACGGGAGAATAGGGCAACGCACCTGGTCGGCATGGCAAAAAGCGACGCCAACCTTGGCCGTCCCTTCGATGCGATTCGTGGCAGTCTTATGAATCGGAAGCAGGTATGGCCACGCATACGCGTTGAAGGCCGTGCATCCCGAGCACCGGCTATGGGCGACTTCACCATGCATGGCCATCCTGTCTCTCCCGCACCCATCCCGCAGCACTGGCAGACGTCACGACGTACCGGGCGACCCTCATCCAACGGTGTTTCAGTCATGATCCCACGGTGTCATGAGCCGATGAGGATATCGTCGTCGTCGTGATTACGTGGTTGGCGGTACGTACTGTGTGGTAGGGAGGAGAAGGTACTATAGTATAAGTATACTTACTTGCATGTACTCCGTTCTCCGTACTCTACAGCCTACGCAGCATGCCGAATTAGGTCACGACAGCGTGTGATCATTACGGAAACGCCGCGTGAACCTACAAATGCTTACGATAACGATTGCGTGCTGTATTACTTGTAGGTGACGTACATGTATGATGTACTACATGGGTGCACACTAACGACAAGCCATCTCGACGATGTACATGTGCATGTAGGAAGGTATTTGACGATGCGAGTAATAACAATTGCCCGCTGATTAGGTGGATAGGTGTGTTGGCAGTGAGCGCTGATTCGCCCACTTATCTTGCACTTGTAGTGCGGTGCTATCACGCACTGTAAGTATCGCACCACAAAGCCTGTAACAGGGCAAATGTACTGTACTGTACACCTAATCAGGTGCTGCGAAAACCAACTAGTGGTTAGCAACGACATCAACAGCACGAAGGACGCCAACCGACTAGTTTCTGATCCATCTGACGATAGTTGATGCGTTGATGCCATCTATCGAGCACAGATCCCTGCGTTCAGTTGCAACATGATCCTTGCACGCACAAGTCTGATGTCGCATGACGTGATGGTAGTGTACTGGAGGGACGAAGACGCTCCGGCCCAATGTTTAATCGCGTGGGGTCGAAGTATGCATTATTATCAAAACAACCTTCCAAATTTTACAAAATAAACCAATTTTTTTTTAGCTCACTGAAAACCCTTATCAGAGGATCAAGTTTATTTCGCTGTATCATTCAGGCCTTTCTACCGCTGTTGCGATAAAAGAGAGAGTGTCCCTCGAGTGGTACGCACTATCGTTTGCTGCTAGCCACGCATTCGCGCTATGCAAGTGTACTCGCAAGTACTGTACTAATACTTATTACTTGGAAGTACTTTACTTACTTGGGTGCCACTTAAGTACAGTATAAGTATAGTGTGCAAGCAGATTACTTGAGTACTCCGTACAGTACGGAGTATTCTGTGCCGCATATTGTACAGGATTATTACATCTCATACTGTATCCGTAATGTCACAGCATATGTACTGCAAGTGTGCCACTGTGAGAACAGAGAACAGGTACTCCGTACTGTGCAGAGTGATCCGCACATAACATACCCCGTACTACTTAAGTAATTACATAACAACGGCATGCGTTACACCCAACTCCACGTGCTGTGCCTACAAGTAGCAACACAGTACTTTTCATGAACAGAAAACGGAGCAGTACTGTGTACATTTACGGAGTATGGGGTACTTGTACTGCTAGGACTGGCATTATTGTACGCGTACTGCCAGTTTGAGTCTTCATGTCCTGCTTCCCCTTATGTGGGTCGTGCTTGTGGCATCATCATCATCATCATCATCATCATGAGCAGCAGCAACAACCCGCATCGTCTACTGTTGAGCTGTTGATGTACGGCGAATCACGGTTTGAGAATACATGCGCATGTAATGCGTTTCATGCAAGTATTTGCACCGACTGGTGATGCTAGGTGATGTACGAGTAAGTGCAAGAACGGAGACCCTTGGATCGTGTGGATATCATCAATTGTATCCTTTCTGAACCTGGCAAGTCTACAGGTACGCGTACGTGCTACGCCATGTATAAATCACCAACTCCGCCGCTTCGGCCCTGGTCCGGCCGCCATCCTCGATCGCAACCAGTCGGATTCGTACCCTCGACGGCAGCGGCAGCAGCAGTGCAAAAACCCAACCGGGAAACGACATGGTCCGCATATCACTCGTCCTGTCGCTTGCCGCCTCCGCCTTGGCCGCTCTGTTCAAGGCCAAGGCGGCCTGCCCCGATGTCATCCCTGGCGCCTACATCTTTGAGCGCAACGAAGGATACGTAAGCCGCCATGCTCGAAGCATTTCCGTACCATCTTGCTGCCGTCCTGGACTAAGTGCATCTCTCTTCTGCAGGCGTCCGATGCTCTCGATAAACGGTTGAGCGGGCTGGGGAGGAAGCGTATGAGTATTGAATCCACAATCTACAACGCTACCTCCGTCCAGATCGATGATGTAAGAAACGGCGACAGGATCGCGGCCATGATCGCCCAGGACGCCTCCGTCAAGGCCTATTCCCCCGTTTGCATGTACCGGATGCCCGGGCAGCACGGGGGACGTTCCGAGGCACCCTGGATCAAGGCCGAGAAGCGAGAGCTGGGAGACTTGAGGGCGCAAACCTACTCCCCCCACGTCGTGACCCAGATCGATAAACTACACGCCAAAGGATATACCGGTAAAGGTATCAAGATCGCCATGATCGATACGGGTGTATGTTCTTCGCTGAAGATGCCATGGAATAGTCCTCACGCTCATCATACCTGCAGGTCGACTTTACCCACCCGGATCTTGGTGGCTGTTATGGCCCGCGCTGTCGCATCTCCTTCGGCGCCAGCATGGTCGACGATGGTTATAACGGTACCGGCCTGCCCGTCCGTACCACCGAACCCCCTATGGATGCCGTGGGTCACGGGACTCGCATTGCCGGCATTCTGATCGCCCAGCCCAACAGGCTAGGCTTCTCTGGTGTTGTTCCGGATGCTACCCTCGGCATATACCGCGTATTCAGCCTCGACGGCTGGTTTGGTGGCAGCGATATCTACATCGCAGCTTTCCTGGAAGCCTACAAAGACGAAGCCACCATAATCACCCCCTCCCTCGGTCAACCTGGCGCTTGGCCCGAGGATCCCTGGAACGTTGTTGTCCAACGCATTGTCGCCAAGGGCGTCCCTTGCGTTTTACCAGCGGGCAATGATGGCTGATACGGCCCTTTCTTCACCGATAAGCCTGGCTCGGGACGGGGAGCAGTTTCGGCTGCCTCGTTTGACAACACGATTATACCTGCCATGGTGCACAAGGTCAAGTATAGCATCGATGGAGAAAAGGACATTGACTTTGCCTACATCACCGATCGACCCAGCGAATGGGATGGCGTCATCCTCGACCTGTATGCCACAAGTACGAATGATGCCGTCGAGAACGATGCTTGCCGTGAGCTACCGGCGAGTACACCTGACCTAAGCAAGAGAATTGTCCTCGTCCGTGGCGGAAATAGCAACTGCTCCCTCGACGCTCGAGCCGCTACTGTTGCAGCCAAGGGGGCCAAGTATATCATCCTGTACGATACCGATCCTGCCATGGACCTTCGCATACGTGCTGCTCCCGAGATTCTTGCCATCGGGGCAGTGACGCGAGAAGTGGGGAAAACATGGCTCAATGCTCAGCTGGACGGCAGGAAGGTTACCCTGCGCATGAAGTCCCCTGAAAAGTCGGATAGCTATCTGATTACCAGCCCGAACAATGCTACCGCTGGTGCCATTAGCCGCTCAACTTCTTGGGGCCCTTCCTTTGAGATGGACCCCAAGCCCCAGTTCGGGGCTCCTGGTGCATACATTCTCTCTACAGACCTTAACAGCCGTTATTCTGTTAGTTCTGGGACCTCCTTCTCCACCCCCCTTATAGCCGGCATCATTGCGCTTGTTGGCCAGGTTCGCGGTACGTTTGACCCTGCTCTCCTAAGCAGCCTACTCTCGTCCACCGCCAAACCGCAACTCTTTCACGATGGGGAAAGGTTCTGCGATTACTATGCGCCAACGGCGCAACAGGGAAGCGGTCTTGTGCAAGCATACGATGCTGCCTATGCCACTACCCTACTTAGCCCCTCGGCCTTGTCGTTTAACGATACCGAACACTTCATTCGGTCGCTTGCCATTACCATCAGTAATATGAGCAACAGGACAGTAACCTACAACGTCTCTCACGTTCCTGCCATCACAGTATATGGCCTCGACCAAGGCCACCACGTTGCCGCCTTTCCTCCCGAAGCGATCCGAGTGGCGGCAACGATGAACTTCAGCCAGAACTCCATCACGCTGGGCCCTGGTGAAGCAACCGCTGTGGAGGTGCAACCAACCCCTCCGCCTGGTCTGGATACGAAGCGGCTCGCCCTTTGGTCAGGTTGGATTGCCATTAACGGCACTGATGGCGCCGCTCTATCCGTACCCTACCAGGGTCTTGCCGGATCGCTCCGGAATACCAAAGTTCTGGGGCCCAATGATACCTGGATTGGGCGCTCGAGCGATGAGTATATCTATCCTGCGGTCAATGCCAGCACGGTCTTTACCATTCCGGGACCCCGCAGCAAGAAGGATGTAGCAGCAGTGCTGCCTACCCTGGTTGCCAACCTAACCTTTGGGACTCCCTTCCTTACGGTTCATGTTCTACCTCTGAACGGTACGAACTTTGCCTCGGGCGGCACACCTCTGGCCAACTTCAATCAGACATACCTTCCCCGTCGTACCCAGACGCCATTCCCTTGGGACGGTCGACTCGATTCGGGCGAGTACGCGCCAGCTGGCCAGTACAAGTTTATGGTACGCGCACTACGCAACTTTGGAAATGTTTCAAACAGTGCCGACTGGGATGCTGGCGAGACGTTGCCGTTCTCCATCAAGTATCAGGAGGCGGAACATTAGCGAAGTGTGTGGCTACGGACCGGCTTGGCCACAAGAGCAGAGTGGTACTTGTACCGTCAAACATGTATCCTGTCACCCATGGCCTGGCAAAATCAATTCATCGAAACCACTACTGTACAGTGTCAGCGTTCACTTCCTACTTGACTCGAAATATTTGTACCTGTACGGATGTGGAGTGAAGGTAAGGAAAACATGTACAAGGTATAGGATAGGTGCACTGGCAAGTACATGCAAATGTCCATGAATCATTCGTGTGTGGAGTGCGGAGTACCCCATGTGTAATTGTTGTCCCATGGTGGCAGTGTTCGCAAGCATCCTTCGGTGAGGTTGGTGCTCGATGTGTTCGATGGCTTCACGGTCGGTGCATCGTTGCGCCTCTTTGCGAATGCGTTCGTGTAATGAGGTCTCATTCTGCTGTCGGGGGCCCCGTCCACGTGCTGGCGAAGGGGAGCCTCTGCTTCGTCCCCAGGAGGCAATGCGATTCGGCGGAGAGGCCCCTTGTTACCTTCTAGGACCCTCCTTGTTCCTCTGGAGCAAGCTGGGTGTTTTTGGGTACTCCATTTTGGCCTCGAGAAGCGAAACTGATGGCTTGAAATGCCCTTTCTGATTCGGGCTCCAGCAGACCCTTGAGGAAATCAACCTGTCCTTGGAACAGCTCCCGGTTTTTCCTTGTGCTCCAGGGAACGGTTGGCTTCGGTCTCTGACCATCAAGATGATGGATCGCAGTTTCCAGAGCTGAAATGACAAAATCAACACTCGCAAGATTGTTGCCTCCCACCATGGTGGTCCCCTTGTGGTGAAAATACCGAACAGCGGCGATGACGGAACCAATCGACGGAGCTTTACCATTCGAGGTGGGTATGAACTGAAAAAAAAAGGCAATACCTTCTTGTGCGAGTCTTGGGTGAACAAGACGTAAAGGACATTATCGTACGCGAGATTAAGCCTCTCAAGTCGAGACAGGTCTAGTTCATTCGCATTCGGCCTGGCAACGGGCAAGCTTTCGCCGACGTGGACGTAATTCTTCACATTGTGGCGTCTCAAGAACTCGATTGTGCTGCGTTCTCGGGAGAAACGGGACCATTGGTCCGGAGAAGGTGCCCTTCTGGACCGCCAGGTGGAACAAATGCCAACACCTTGTCCACGAAGCCGAACCAGACAAATTTTGCTTTGCGG
Source organism: Drechmeria coniospora (assembly GCF_001625195.1). NCBI lineage: Eukaryota > Fungi > Ascomycota > Sordariomycetes > Hypocreales > Ophiocordycipitaceae > Drechmeria > Drechmeria coniospora. The sequence goes on along the minus strand of NC_054389.1, from coordinate 7,216,337 downwards.
CCAGCGGCGTCTAATGGCCGAGAGGAATCAACGCACCGCTTGGATGGAAGCAACGGCAAGGGAGTCGGCGGAGTCGGGCGAGATGCCTAGGCATAGTTTCGAATATGCCTTCGCGTCGAGTATTGCGTCTGCTATTGCCTTGCCCAACTCGGTGTCCTTCCTGGCCGTCTTGTCGACTGCGGCGCCGGCAACTGACGGACCAGGCGGCAGGGGCACTTTTTCTGTGACCTCGTTAGCTGCTCCGTCCGGAAAAGAAGATGGATGAGGTAGACGAGATGGGATATCTTTGCCAGAAAATGGCCAAACCCGTTGCATGGACTGGCCAAATTTACTCGCCCATTTCCCGACTGCGCCGGTGTCGGCTTTGGCCGGAGTGGCCGAATCTGGGGCGTTCGAGTGGACAAGCTTGTCCAAGAAATCGTTGACCACCTTGTTGGCCAGCACCACCGTCGGCCGGGTGTTCTTGTCGGGTTCCTTGGCAGCGGCCATGCCCTGCTTGATTATGTCGTCGGCGTCTTGATTGAGCAACTGGGCAAAGATTTGGGCGCCCTTGCTTGATGTGTCTTGGGCGTAGATTTTCAACTTGGACACATCGACATCGATGATTCTCTAGGCCACGTCTCTGAATTTATTGGTGAGATGGGTCGCCATCAGTTCAGCGCGGACATTCAGCTGTTGCAAGTAGCCAGGTAATCTCGTGACCAACTTGGCACGTTCCCGGGTGGCCCCTTCGGTTCAGTCCGCAATGGATTTGGCTTGGGCCTGCATCTCATGTCAAATTGCATGGGCCAAGGCAGCAAACTCCTGGGCGTTGCCACCGGATTCCGGTGTACCGTACACGCCCCGGTTGCGGATACTGTCTGCAGCATGCCCGACCAGGTTCGAGCGGTACCGGGGCCCAATGGGGGAGTTTTCTTGCAGCGTTGACGCCAACTTTATATACCAAGGCTTCCACGGCCTTGGCCACCTCGGCGTATTTCCGGTCGCATTCCGCAATTGCGGCATAGTGGATGGACGTCAGGACGCCTGACGGAACCGGCAACGCCAGGGAGACGGATGGCACCTTGCTTCTGTCTTTGATGCTTGAAAGCTACGTCGACTGCAGCATGGCTAGGAAGCTATCGTGCTGGCGAGGAATGCCGCTACGGAACGAGATATACCTTGCTTTGGATCTGCCGCGGCGCCATCGTCGTGTCGGACCTAGCTGCGGCATCGTTAGCACCTCGTGCTGTTAGGAAATCGGGCCACAAGAACGAGGAGTGGTCTACCTTGGATTTGATCGTTGCCCGCTCCTTTGAATTTCGCTCTCTATTCGTCTGTACAAAGAAGTTGAGGATTAGACGGCCTTTGGTGATTGCGTAACGACGAGGGATCATTCGGGGAAGGGCCCACCAGACGAAGCTGAGACGTGAAACGAGGCATGAGCTCCATCAGCCAACGACGGAGAGTTAAACGAATTCTTCACTTTGAATTCCAATGAGGGGGGCGTCGCAAGGCAGCAGGCAAGCCAGTGCAAGTATATCAAGACGGCTGGAAGCAGCGGAGCTGAATGCCGTTGCATATCAATGTTCCCGCGTGCAGTGCACGTATAGAACGGACAAGCGAACGAACGAGTGAATGGATGGACAGGTGTGTGTGCGTGTAGCTGTGCAGATAATGACAGAGTTTGATTCCGACAAAGGAAGGAATCGAGTTCCTTTTCTATCATGGAAGCAACAGCGATGCTGCGAGTCGCTTTCAAGGTTGGCCAACCAGGCTATCTGCACATGTACTGTACTGTAATGTACATGTACATGCACTCGCTGGTACTTGAGGTATACGGCACGCTGCCACTAGTATGTAATGAGTAGTATTTTTGGCCTCGAGTACCAAACTTGCATCGTGCTGTAATAGTCGGCTGCAGGTTGTACTTAGTACATGTACTGTAAGTACTTGCTTGTACGAGTGCTGCACCAGTAGGTAGTCATTCGATATTTGAGGCATGGTACGGAGCACTCCATGCGTACTTACTGTACTGGGCAGTAGACCTGTATTTATAGTACATTGAGCAATTACGTACAAAGTACGGAGTAGGTATTACTGTACTCTCGACTTGCTTATTCTTCGCACTCCGCGATGAATTCTGGTATCATGTTATGATATTAGGCTTTGCCTAATAGAGCTATGTCCTAGACCAGAGTCACGTGCGGTAGCACGTGACTCGTATCTTATGACTAAGCAGGCATTGGAGTACAAGTACTCCAATGCCTAGTACCTTGAGTTAGTGTTCCGTAGATTTCTTAACAACTATTTCCGACCACTAGATACTGGTAGTACTAGTGACTCCATAACATATCAAGGCTGGTATTAGCTAGTACGCAGGCGAAAATGCTAGCAAGTACATGCTTACTAGGTACATGTAAGTACATGCCCGTCCAGCACCCCTAATTATAATTGCACACTACTGTTACGTACTTGTGCGGAGTAATATTCGGCCCAGCGTGATCTGGTCTACACCAAGAGTACGTATAAGTATTTGTACGGACTAGTACGGAGTACGGAACACATGAACTCGAGCACCAAGTATTACTGTACAACTAAGTATTAGTGCCCCCGCCAGTTTAAAAGTAGTAATAACCTTGTACCTACCTACCTAAGTATAGTGCTTGCCTGTTCTCCGTACGGAGCACTCACTCCGAATTTTGCACCATCCAACCTTGGTGATATCACCGCCTTTAAATAATTCTCCTGCACCCACGAACGAGCATCCATGTAGTCAGGACTCATGGCCTTGCGTTGATGGAATGAACTCTTCATGCACCTGCACCGAAGCCATCATGCGGCATGCGGGACCCTGTTTGACAAGCGTTTTAGGTTTCCGACCCCCTCTTGATGTTGGCTAATCTGCTCGATGGCGACATGACAGCCTTTTTCCGGTGGAGAAAGAACGCGGGATCCGAAACGATGGAGCTCGAGGGGCCGGCCTCGTGACGGGCCTTGGTATGTTGGTTTGAATTTCCCTCGCGCTTGGCGGCGTAACAAATTCATTGCACGAAGACGAAGCCAGGTTGACGCTCGGGGGTGCTTGGTACGGACCTTGGTGTCGTTTCGTGTCGTCATGAACATCAGCCAACCAGCTTACGCATCAGCATGGCAGGCCCGTTCAGAAAGCCAATCGGAGAATATTTTCATCCGAGTTGCTTGGCTCGCTCTGGCTGACCAAGGAGAACGCTTGGGCTGCATCACGGCTCGTCAAGCACGGCGGGAGACCCGATCCATGGCCCGATCCAAGTTGATTCGTCTCGGCGGCATCAGACGGGTCTCCAATGCATGGCGGTTGGCCGTGGAGGCTTCGATGTTGGAGACGGAGCCTACGAGCTCACCTTGATTGCTCCGCACATGGTAACGTCTGACCTGCGTCGTCCAGTCTTCCATTTCATCGCCATGCCTGCATCGTGGGATGGGCCGCAAATGCCGCGCGGCTTGCTGAACTCCTTCCTTGTGCCTGCGAGTCAGCCAAACGACTCCGAGACTCGGACAAAGATTGTAGGGCACGCTGTGGGACCGCTCACTTACCTTTGACGGATTCGTCACCGCGCCGTGCACGGGAATGCTTCCATTGCATCTCGCAGTGTTCGGCGTGCGTACAAATACCCAACCCTCCGTCCCACGTTTCATGGGAGAGCAACCAAGAGCATCGGCACCACCGAACCATCACCAAGAGCCTCCAGATTGAATCCCCGAAATTTTCTCGTTGCCCAGATCTCGACCGGAAGAACCATGCGGAACCAGGCTGCCCTGCTCGTCACGCTCGCCGCTCTCGCCGCGCCACTGGGAGCTTCCCCGGTGGTGCCGCGAGCATCGTCCACGTCGTCGCCGACCCAGCTCCCTGCCGTCGTTTACCGTGGCGACCTGATTCCTCCCACATCGTACATGGCGAGCGGTGGAATCCCGCCCGAGTTCTCCGACAAAGAAAAGGTAACGGCCAAGTCATTCTCCCTGTTTTGGCACAACATCGGCACCGACTACGACGGATTCGGCCTCGGCACCAGAGACTTCAGGTCTGCATACGCGGCAACTTCGAGCAACTTTTCGCCGGCACTCGCCTTCGCCGTGGCGAATAACCCGGAAGATTTCGGATGGATGTATAGGATACACGCCACGCCCAACATGGTTGATCTGGTCAACTCGGGCTTCAAGCCTCTTTTCGGTAGCGAGGCCGAGTTTGCCGCCCTCGGAGGGATACGGTGGGACCAGGTGGAGGCTTGGCTTCAGATTCCCAAGAACGTGACCAAGGCGAGCAAAGATGGGCCGGTATTCAAAGGCATCACAAGTGAGGAGCTCGAAAGGTGGGAAACGGCCGAGGCCTTTTTCAAAGAGTTCCCCGACTTGAAATGGGTCGAGAACCCGGACTACAACCCGGCGTACAGCCAATATCGCGCCAGCGAAGGCCAGCCCCAGCTTGCTGGTAAGGGCGAAAACCTGCCGCCTGCGCTGGAGCAGAATGCCGTTGATTTCATGAACAGGGTCGGCGCCGCCGTGGGTTGGAAGGGCAAGTTCCCCTTGGTGGGCCCTGCGCCGGCCGCGGTCTCGGTCGACGAGGAGCGGAAGAAGCTCAAGGACCACTGCGCCAAATCGGCCGACCCCACGGCCTGCAACGGTGCAGCGACCCAGTGCGCCGCCCGTTTCCACAGAGATGCGAAGTTTGAGGATTTCATGGCCTGCGTCGTCGAGTTGACTCCGAAGTCGGCGGAGCCCAAGGTGTAAATCGAGCGTCGGGGGGTTTCGCCTCGGGACTTTGTCCAGGAAGCAGGCCGCTTGAAGAGCATTGCTCTCATGGTCGTGCGGGCAAGACTCTCCAGTCATACAAGGGGGATGTGAACTCCTTGGCTATTATGCATCTTCGTCGTCCTTGAATATATTCGGTTACCCGGCCGTGTAGAAAGAGCAATGGACCAAAGGCTTCTGGAAATGTCGACAGTGCTTGTGCATGGCCATGAGTCAGTTGTGACCTTTTTCTTCTCTCGCGTTGCATCCATCGCATCGTACGCACAACGCAGGTAGCTGCGTCTAGGCATCGGACGCTCTTGATGAGACGGGAGACCCAATTGCTTGCGTCCATAGTCCGATGCTGCCGTCCATTCCGGCTGACCCGTACCAGCGTATATCTTGATGGCCAGCATGTGGGAGGAAGATAAGGCCGGTGAAGGAGCTGGAGACGGATCGGCACCTACATGCAGGAGTAGAGGAGAGGAGTGTACTTACTGAACATGTACATGCATATGCATGTATTTGTGTGAACAATAAGCGGTGCTCCATGAGCGGGAGCAGTACTACCCTATTACCAAGACGCACTGTTGCAAGTAAGTACGTTGTAATTTGTATTACGAGTTAATTGCAAAGGCACCTTACACCGTGCGGAGTAATAGTTGTAAGTACTTGCTTCGTACGGAGTAAGTACTTGCCAATCATTACAAGTAAGTACAGTACTTACTGTACAACTATTGTACTCCGTACTGGAGTAATAAATACTTGTACTTACCGTAGGTCAATCATCGCATTACCCCACGCAACCGACTCCCCCAACTATCAGTACCCCCCTGTTAGACGTTCAAGACTTGAACCTACTCCGTACTCCATACATGTACAGTACTTCCTGGCCTTAAGTACAGAGTGCTAGAGTAGTACTTAATGTTCGTACATGTAAGTACTGTAGCTGCCGGATGTAGTTTTACTCGGTAGGGGTACAGTACTTGCAAGTACTTACTTACAACTAGATCAGTACGGAGTACAAGTATCAACACCTGTACAAGGGAAAGCAAGCATTCAGTGCCTACTGGGCAGGGAGCACTGGCATTCAGCGCCCCCACACGCGCTCGAGCAACTGGCATCTGCACCTGATTCCAGTCATTGTACGGAGTGCTGTACGTGGGTAAATGTAAGCAAACTTGAATGAAAATCGCCCATCAGGTACCAATCCAGTATGAAAGGTGACCAGCGGAGCGGTAGGCCCTTTTCGGACCCCTCCTGCATCCCCGCCGTTAGGCTGCGTCACCTTGATTCTAGTACTCCGTACTTCAGTTACTGCACACCTGTCACCTAGTACGTACGGTAGGTGTACAACTACAGTGTACGGAGTACTCGACAATCTACCTCGTACCGATAGCCTTTGGCTTACCTCAACAAAAATGACGCGATGGCGCAAGCGTGCCGAGTTGGTGACTTGTCCTCGTATCCATTATTTTCTCCAGCATGTGTTCACACATCGACTCACCTCTACCATTGTGCCAGCCCACCCACCTCACATTGTCGGACAAGTAGCCGGTCGGTCGGTCGGCGGGGGGTCAATCTTGCTTCCTATCCTCGCATCAACGCAGGGAAACCTCACGCTCGCACCCGGTGAGCCCAGCATCGCACGCAGACGGCGACGATGCAATCTTTCGCCTTGGGGGAGTCGATCCCGCCGGACACGACGCATGTGAGTGCTATGCTCTGGCTGGCTCGCCGTGCGGCGATGCGAGCCCCTCGTCTCATCTTCCTCGCTCCCCATCCCCATGACCTTGCTGACCGGGCCAAGGCTGTGAGCGTCTCCTTGCCTACTTGGCAATCAAACGTGGCCTACGAGGAAGGCGAGGACTGGGTCATTGGCCGATTGACCACGGGCTATCCCAGGTACGCTCTCGATCCGTCTTCCCTCCTGAGCCGTCCCTGCAACCTTGGACCATTTCCATCCGCTTGCTCGGCTCACTCGAGATAGATTCTTCATCCATAAGAGCGTCGATGCCTTGGCAACCGATATCGCGACGGCCTACGCCGAGCCGAACCTGCGTGCCATGCTGTTCCCCACGCCACGAGCGGCCGCCCGTTGCCTTGACTTTGTCAAGCGTCGAGCCGAAGCCCATTCTCCGCCGAAGCTGCATGCCGTCCATCTCGTCCTCGACGAGTCCGAGAACGTGTCCTCCCTGCTGAGGAAGCTATCCCCCACCATATCCGCCATCTTTGTCCCCGCCGAGCTTTTCCCCCTCGCCAAACAGTACTGGCAGCATACGGGCGACGGGGTGTCGAGTCGGCAGGCCGAGTTTTGCCACGATCTCTTCCGAGAGCACCTGCTCGTTCCGATATCGGACCGGAGATCCACCTGCAACCCACCTGTGCCGTCACTCCGTGGGCCCAGGCGTTATCAACGGCAGCAATCCATGGATGCTGCTGCGGCCCAAACGACGACGAAGCCGCAACTGGGCGCGAAGAGGCTCGAGGACTCTCAGGAGAGCTCCCGCTTTCTCGAAGAACGCTTCGGCCGCAACCTCGACCTCACTCTGGTCGCCCGTGCCAAGTCGGCCATCCAGCGACGAATCGCCGGCTCCTTGGTGCATGACGTCGACCTGCGAAAGAGTCCGCTGCCGCCCATGGCCTCGAGCACCCGTGGTGTGCGGAGCCTCGGCGAAGAGGACGTCTACCTCTTCCCCGCCGGCATGAATGCCATTTTCAACGCCCACCGAGCGCTCTTGTCGGCGCGCGGTCCGCTCAAGAGCATCAGCTTCGGCTTTCCCTACGTCGACACTCTCAAGATTCTCCAAAAGTTCGGCCCGGGCTGCGTGTTTTACGGACACGCCTCCTCGGCCGACCTTGACGAGCTCGAAGGCCTCCTGCGCTCCGGCCAGCGCTTCCTCGCCCTCTTTTGTGAGTTTCCGGGAAACCCAACGCTCGCCTCGCCCGATCTCGAGCGCATCCGCCGATTGGCGGACGAGTTTGATTTCGCCCTCGTCGTCGACGACACCATTGGCACGTTTGCCAACGTCAACATCCTCCCCGTCGCCGACGTCGTCGTCAGCAGCCTCACCAAAATCTTCTCGGGCGCCTCCAACGTCATGGGAGGGAGCGCCATTCTGAACCCCGAGGGCAAGTACTACAGCTCGCTCAAGAAGGCGCTGGACGAGGATGTCTACGAGGACACGTACTGGCCCGAGGACGTCATCTTCATGGAGAGGAACAGCCGGGACTTTGCCGCTCGCGTCGACCGCATAAATGCCAACGCCGAGGCTATCTGTGCCATCCTGCGCGATCACCCCCTCGTCCAAAGTGTGCACTATCCCAAGCACAACGCTTCCAAGGAGCACTACGACGCGCATCGCCTACCCCACGGCGGCTATGGCGGCCTGCTGTCCGTCGTCTTCACCCACCGGAAGCACGCTCAGGTCTTCTACGACGCCATGGAGAGCGCCAAGGGGCCGAGTCTGGGCACAAACTTCACCCTCTGCTCCCCGTACGTTCTCCTGGCCCACTACCAAGAGCTTTCTTGGGCGGCCAAATTCGGCGTCGATGCCGACCTCGTCCGTGTGAGTGTGGGCCTCGAGGAGCCGGACGTGCTCCAAGCGGCCTTCCGCAAGGCGCTGCAAGCGGCGAATGCCGCGTCCGGTTGACGCGTCAACTCCCTCGCACCCAGCCGGCCCTTTCTGCCCGCCCTGGCTTGGTGCGCAGCGGCCCTTGCGGGAGCGCATGTTGTTGCATGGTGCGCTGCGAGGAGTCCTGCATCGTCCGGCGCATGGTAGGTAGGCCGTGATGAAATTCATGTTCATTCGCCCATTCGCTCATGCTTCTGTCCGACATGCTTTCATCACATGATGACGCATTCGAGGGGCGTGTATCCTGGTCCAAAACTTTCGAGCCCGCGCTCCATGTCGTTGGCACGCTGCTTTTCCTTGACCTCTTTCGAAAAGTACTTTTTCATGTATTTTTCAAGCTTTTGGTCGAGGTTGTCTGTCGCGGGAAATGAAGGGTCAGCCAGCCTCATCCGCTTGCTCGCGTCGCACATGGGCCCTACCCGCTGATGCATGCAGAACCACGTCGGCACGGCACAAAGGGCAATGCTTCTCCTGGCGTCGCTGTATCTTGATGACGCAGCGTATGCAGAAAACGTGCTGGCAATCAAGCCGAACCGGCCGGTAGGCAACGGAGAAGCACACGGGACACAGGTAGTCGTTGAGCTGAGGTACGACGGAGACGAGCTCCTGAGACATGTGGGCGCACACAACCTTGGCCATGTCTCGCGACAGGACGCCTTCGGGCTGGAGGACGGTGGGGAATACTTTTGACACGGATAGGGATGTTCGCTTGTCAAATTCTGCTCGCCATCAGCCTAACGAACATCGACACGCGGCGCCCGTCGGGCCGGCAGCGTGGACGACATGGACGTACTCTTGAGGATTTTGCTGACGGCTAGCTTGTTCAGCTCCTGGAACTGAAGATTCTTGAGCAAGCTAGAATTGAGGCTGAGAAATCTTGCAAAGGCCATTTTGCTTTCCTCGAGCTTGAAATCGTGAGCAAGCTGGCGCCTTTCGACCTCGGCGCGGAACCACTGCAGCTGCTCGAGCGCCTTCTTGCTCGTTCTCGGGCCGTGGTCGTGCTCATGGGTGGCGAAGAAGACTTCGGCATCCAGGTACAGCTCGAATATGCGACGCCAGCGGGCGAGATCGTTCTTGGAGAAGCGCGTGGGTTTGGATACCCGGGAGACCTCCTGGCCAAGCTGAACCACCTCGGTCGTCATCCTCTTCTCCTCCTCCACCTGGAGGGCATCGAGGTCATTGACCTCGCTCTGAAGTATGTCGAAAAATTCGCTGTTGAAGACCAGCGGCACCTCGATGGTCTCGTAGACGACACGGCCACCCGGAACGGGGGCGGTCGCGTCGTCGGCGGGTGGAGGAGGCATCTCGACCTGCCGCATGTCCGTTATAGTGCGTTCCGAGAAGGGCGTGGGCAGCAGTCGGTCAACGGAAAGGTCTGAGGCGATGCGCTCGAAGAAACGGCGCGAGGTTGGCGTTAACGAAGCATCAACGATGACGCCATCGGATATGTGCACGTTGACGGTGAGTTTCGGTCGGACAAAGTTGGAATCCGTCGCTGCTCGCGTCGATTCGGGGTCAGCGTGCGGATGAGAGAGGTAGGGAGTCTCTGGTCGCAGACCATACCCTTGAGCTTGTATTGGAGGGCGACCGAAGACGAAGGATCCGGGTCCAGTAGGTCACGGAGAGTTTCGGGGTCGAGGCCAAGGTCCTGCAATTCTCGTTGCACCTTTTTGAGACATTTCTTGAGCTGGCTGTAAGGAATCGCTCGGGTGACCCAATGGGCGGGAAAGCCTAGACGAAGGGTTAGAGGAACGGCCGAGAACGATGGATGCTGCAGGTTTTCACGCTCGACGTGCTGAGCGTGCGTTTGACGACGAGGTCCGGCATGACTAGGTCCAACATGACTCACCTTGGCTGGCGAGGATCTCTTTGAAGTCGTGCGCGAACTTCATGATGACCGCGACGCATGTTCATTCATGGAGAGGGCCAAATTTACAAGCCCGTTGTGTCCTTTGTGGGCGAAGACCAACGACGCGACGGTCGACATTTTATGGCGTGGAGAGCAGAACAAGCAAGTGGGGAACAGGTGAAGTTCTCGCCTCAGGACGGTGCAGCACTGCAGTGACGATGGATGCGCTTGCATACAGTAAGTGCGTGGGCACCAGTCTTGATCGATAACGAAGTACCCACAAGGTCGAATAGTGAGGAATATTATTACAGTACTTACAGAGTACTTACTCCGTACTTGTACTTGCGTACTTGAGAGAGACGAATGTTTGCCCCCGCACTGTTGGTACAAGCACTCGGTACGGAGTACTCGGCGCAATATGCTGCACCGCATTGATACTTGCACTGTACTTCGCACTTCATACTGTGCACTTACATGTAAGTATTTGTTGCTTAAGTACCTACACGGTACTCCGTACCAGTAGGTGTACCCAATATTTAATACTTCCATCCACTTAACAGTGCCATGTGCAACTACCTAAGTACTTAGTACTTACTGTATATGTACTTTGCAAGTACCAGACAAACAGTTCCTTCGGCGAGTTCTACATCATCACCGTGCTCTATTGCCCTTTCGCCGCTTCGTTCCATTGCTCAGATTTGATGCTAGGTAAAATTTTCAGCACTATACTGCATATTGTGCGCTTCATCAACTGTGCGATTTTCACCATTCGGTGCAACTACGGCTGCCGTGGGCGCACCGTGCAACGTTGACTCGGCCACGGCGAGAACGAATACAAGCGAATCATTGCTGAGCATTGCGGTCAGAGAGATGCGTGTTCCAATGACCTGACGGCCTTTGCAACTATGGTTCGTTATGGGAGAAGTACTAGTAATATACCGTACACCCAAGTACATCACTGTACTGACCTGAACGTGATTGCAACGATGTGACGCAAAACGGTTGCTACGCGTCATGTGACGGCTCAGACGCCAATGCCCACAGCCGTCCCGCCAGTTTCGGCACTGCTTGCCCCCCGCACAACTGCCGCCGCCTTGCCAGAGTCATCATGATGCGTCGACGAAATTGCATCCAATACTCCTTGTGAGTACAATGAACTTGTTCCATTCATCGCGGCATCCCACACTGAACGAGTACTTGCCCCATTCGGGTACCCGCGCCGTAAGACAATAGCCCATGCGTAGTGAGATTCGGGTGGCCGCGTTGCATCTGCTTACAGGGAGGCGCATTCACATGATGACCACGGGGTACTAGTAGTAGGTACTGTAAGTACACGTGTGCAAGTGCAACTTCTGCGCCAGTAATTATTGCATGTACAGTACTGTAGGTGTGCGGTAAGAACATGCATGTGCTCACAGCACTACTTGTACATGTAAAACTACTATACCCCGTACAGTACGAGTAAATGCACCTGCGCTGCGCACACATGGGACAAGCTTGGTTGTAATTACAGTACTCCGTACCTACGACCTACGGAGTACTGAGCACTGTAGTTGTACTTGAGCAAGTACAAGTACAAGCACGCCTGCACCGTACCTACTTAGTAGTTGACCCGTCGTAGGTCACATGTTAGTAGGGGTCCACCTGGTCGTGGATCTACGAGTGCGAGGGGCGCTAATAGTACAGAGGCATCTCTGTCTAGGAGTAAATGTACTTTCACCTACACTTACTCGTACGCGTTCCAGGTACATTCCATGCCTTGCTCCCACGCACTGCAGGCAAGCACATTACATGTACTCTGTACACGTAGAATAAGGTGCATGTAGACTTGTCAGTAGTTCGCCCCAAGTACCTGTACTAGTGTAAATAGTACGTAGTGCTGCGGTTGAGTTCACGCACTAGTACTGTATTAAGTGCCTAGTACTTACTCATTGCAGGTGGGCCGATGTACCACTAGGTACGGCGCCTAGAGTAATTGCGGCATGTACTGTAAGTACAGTAGGGGCAGCAGGCAAGTACTGTACAGTAAGTGCAGTAGGCATGTACTGTACGGTAAGTACTCCGTAATACCAACTGCGTAATACTTACTAGCAGTACTGCACGCACTCCATCTCAACAATACCTCGCCGCTAATATTACATACTGTAGTGGCCACCGAGGCACATTACCGATACTACTAAAAGGACAACGGGGCATTTTCTTTCCATTTCAGCCGCCTCGTCGACCGTGACGATCCGACCACCCGCCGCATTCGTTCTTGGGGAATCGATCGATTTCGCCTCTTGCCACTCGCACCTCTGTTCCTTTTGTCATTGCAACCCTCCTTCGACGGCCTTTTCCCCGTGTTTCGTCCCCTCCAGCGCCCGACCCCATCGCGCGACCGCACTGCCGCCGACGATGCGCTTCGGCATTTCCAGCCTTGCCGTGACCGTCCTGGCGTCGGCCGGCCAAGCGCTGTCGCCGCAAGACATCCCCGCCGACCTGCCCGTCTCTGCTCTCTTGTCGACGGCGCAGACGCATCTGGCCAAGGGCGAGACGAGCGAGGCCCTCATCTACTACGATGCCGCCATCGCCAAGGACCCGACCAACTACCTGACCCTCTTCAAACGGGCCACCACCTATCTCTCCCTCGGCCGCCCGACCCTGGCCACCGAGGACTTCAACAAGGTGCTCACCCTCAAGCCCGGCTTCCAAGGCGCCCACCTGCAGCTGGCCAAGATACGATCGAGGGCCGCCGAGTGGCAGGCCGCCCGCGCCGAGTATCTGGCCGCCAACAAGGATGCCGAATCGCCCGAGCTCCTGGAGTTGTCCGAGGCCGAGAACGCTGCCGTCATCGCCGATGCCGCCCACAAGGCCCAGAACTGGGATGAGTGCGTCGGCCAAGCGGGCGTCGCCATCCTCGTCGCCTCCAGGTCCTCATCCCTCCGCCAGCTGCGGGCCGAGTGCCGTTTCGAGCGCAACGAGGTCGAGGAGGGCATGGGCGACCTGCACCACGTCTTGCAGATGCGACCGGGGGATACGAGCCCGCACATGCTCATATCCGCCACCTCCTTCTACTGCCTCGGGGATTTCGACGCCGGCCTCGCCCAGGTCAGGAAGTGCCTGCACTCCGACCCCGACTCGAAAGTTTGCAAACGCCTGCACAAGTACGAGAAGGCCGTCCAGAAAAGCTTCGCCAAGGCGGAGGCGCAGTTGAAAAAGGGCCAGACGGCGACGGCGGGACAAACGTTGGTCGGCAACAGCGAGACGCCGGGCCTCCTCGCCACCGTCCAGGATCAGATTGCCGAGCTTCGGGCCGAAGGGAGGATTCCGCCCAAGGCGAAGGCCAAGCTGTACGATACCATCGTGGAGATGGTCTGCGAGGCGTATTCCGAGGTAAGCGTCGCCCGTGCCACCCACCTCCCCGATGACACAATCGTCCTCGCCCCCACCCCCCGGCATGACCGCTGACCGATCGATTCACGACAGTCAAAGCACAAGAACGTACAAAAGTACTGCGACGAGGCCATCGAGCTCGACCCCGATTCCTTCTGGGGTACTCTCTACAGGGCCAGGGCGCTGATGGACAAGGAAGAGTACGAGCCGGCCATCCAGATGCTGGAGAAGGCTGCCAATCTTCGGCCCGATCTCCAGGACAAGGTCAACCCCATCCTGAACAAGGCTCAGATTGCCTTCAAGCGCAGCAAGACCAAGGATTACTACAAGGTCATCGGAGTGGCCCACGACGCCGATGAGAGGCAGATCAAATCGGCATACCGGAAAGCCTCCAAGCGCTTTCACCCCGACAAGGCGGCCAAGCAGGGCATCACCAAGGAGGATGCCGAGAAGAAGATGGCTGCCATCAACGAGGCCTACGAAGTCTTGAGCAATCCCGAGCTGCGCGCGCGCTTCGACAGGGGGGATGATCCCAACTCCCAAGGCGGCGGGGAGCCCTTCCAAGGCAATCCCTTTGGCGGCAGCCACAACTACATGTTTCATCAGCAGGGTCAGCAAGTCAAGTTCCAGTTCGGCGGCGGCGGCGGAGGTGCTCATTTTGGCTTTTGATCGTGCTCCATGCATCGCTGGGTTGACAAGCATGCGGACCGACGTCGTGCTGGTGATGGTGAATTCCGTACCGGTGCTTCGTACGCCGCAATCGCGACGAGAGGACGGAGTAGACGTGGTTGTCCCCCGTCCAACGGGCGGACGGGACACCCTTTGATGATCTTTGCGTGCTAGAGGTGTTTGTATTCCTTGATATCCAAACGTACAGGTTTTTCAAGCACCATGGCCTTGCATTTGTACCTTCATGAGCCTCCCTTCCTTGTCACCCGTGGCCATTGTGCCGTGCTGCAGTTGTAGTAGGTACATCAACGCTAGACATGGCGGGCACGTCGGCATTCCAACTCCCACTCGCACTTGGGTCGTTTCCCAGCTAGTCGCACGCATCATGGCTCACTCGAGAACGAGGTGCCCAGTGCCGGATGGCTTCCTTTGAGTGTCGGTTGTGTTGGTATTGAAGCAGAAAATATGTTAAATCTAAATAGCAAATCGCAGGGAAGGTAGCACAACCGCCAGGTCGCTCTCTGTTCAGCGGCGTAGGTATACACCTTATGCCTCAGCGCAACTGCCTCGGCCAGTCGGGCTGCCAGGGCTGCCACGGTCCATAGGCCGGCCATCGGTGTCTACAACGTGTCGTTGCGCTTGATGAAGTAGGCCCTAGTTGTCGTCCATTCATTAGCAGGAATTTCTAGGGGAGGCAGTGGAGAGAGAGGTTCCCGAAATCAGGGCGAGAACAAATGCGTACTTTGAAAATTCATAAGCCGACCAGCAAATGGCCGTGCTCGGCATCGTCGTCACCACCCTCGGCCGTACGCCCTTGAAGAAGCCGCGAAAGCCTTCTCTTCGGTAGAGCAGTTTGCAACCGCCGACGAAACTGTGGACGTTTCGGACTTGAGGGTCGGAAGACGTGCCACGCGTCTGCAGAATCGTCTTGATCACGTCCATGGGCGTCGTGAGGCCGGCGGCAAAACCACCGGCAACAGCACCGGCGAGGCAGTGCGTCACTGGGTCGTAGTCCTTCTGCGGGTTCATGGCCGTCGAGATGGACTCGTATGCCAAGAACTGAAGTGCCGTAAAGGGCACCGTCATGGAGAGTGTTGTCGGGTAGGAAATGTAAAAGGCGCCGATGCCTTCGTGTTTGTACACATACTTGGCACAATCGACCATGGAGCGGTACATCTTGCTCGAGTTTTGAATCTGCATTCGCTGCTTGATGACTGGGAAGCGCGAGGCCCAAGGTTAGCCCAAGCCAAGCAGGACGGTGACTGAGGCGTACCATCAAACGGGTTCATAAAGGCGTCGCTTGCAATCGTGGCGGCAGCGCCGCTCGTGGCTATCATTGTCGGCATCAGCTTCGACTGGTTGGCCGGAGAAGCGAAGCCGCACGCACGGGGGCGAGGCACTCACCAGCGGCAAGAGGATGATGAACACCCGCTTGGTTACCACCCATGGCATGCTTTACGGCCTCGTATGTGGCAAAGTAGACGGCGTGCGCAGGTCCTGTATCCTTCATCAGCCATGCCATCGGAGTCGGAGATGGATGGGTGCATCGTTGTCGGTTTCGCTTTGCCGAGCATACGCGCACGTACCGGCGCCGACGATGACACTAGACATGCCACGCCAGAGGCTGAAAAACCCTTCGCTCGAAGCCATCTGGTAGGTACTCCTCAACAGCCCAGTCGGCACCGTCGTGGTATTGGGGTTGAGCACTTGCATTCGGGTCTGAGGAGACGCGGCTAGTTAGCAGGCGCCTCCGTGCCGCGGCCGGTGTTGGCGAGCTGAGCATCGCGGGGTGGGATTACCTTGATGGCGTCGATAGGATACATGGCAGTGTGCTCCTGAGATGCTCGTCAGCCTGTCCCCTGCTTGCTACTCGCTTAGGGCCTGGCCAGCTCGGTGCTGGTTCCAACGGCACCAGGCTACGTACGGCTATGCCAGCAAAGGCTCCCGCAACCATGTTTTGGAGCAGGGAGAAGTTGGGGGGGAGTGATTCATAACTGCAGGTATGGGTCAACTGTCAGCGATGGGGCAGCCCGCAGGAGTCAGAACGGAGCGAGCAGGCGGCTCACTCGTAGTCCTCGATCGACTCGGCGCTTGGCTTGGCCATTCCGGCCAGCTCTACTGGAGCTCTGCCGAAGGCCTTGGATTCGAGGGCAGCCAGGTTGACAACGGCGGCAGATGCCACGCAAAGTTGAGCTGGATGTTGCGGTGAATGATGGAACGCCAGCTACAGGCGAACGCCAGCGTTCGTTGCCACGACTTCACCACCGTGACCGACCTTTGGGGGCAGTGTAGACGAAGAGGTCGGAGGGAGGAGAGACGAGGAGGGAGCCGTTGGCAACGTGCAGAAATGGACCAGAAGTGGCGACGTCAGATTCGATGTCGTCGGCGAGCTCCAACCTGCATATGGTTGACGGGGGGAGGGGGGAGGGGGGTCCAGATAAAATGAAGGCACCGCGGCGAGATCGACGGTTGATGACAAAAATTTCCCCTACTTTTTGCTCCGTTCACGGCTTGCTGTCTGATGTCAGGGCGGATGGTACTGTGTGCCGTCTTGGAGCGGACACTGTGCACTCCCGTGACTAAACCCATGTGAGCGCTGTAAAAACGACAAATGGCAGCGGTTTGATAAGCGCCTGCACAAGCATCATCCGTTTCTTACCAGTCGGCAACAGGAACATGGCAATAAAAAGTATAAATATTGAACACCAAATGTCTGTCTGTCCTTGATACTTGCATGACTAGGAGAATTTCATTCCGTTCATGTGCCGTATTTTTGCACGAGGCACTATGATTTTGATGTGCAAACATTAATTACCACGCTGCCTTAAAATGCTACGACAAGACAGACAAGTCCACGTATTATTCATGTCTATGACGAATCCGATCACAAGATGAGAATAGCAAGTCAATAATATAGCCCACCATGAAGACGGACTGATACACTCGCGTACGTATTCACTTGTCTTAGAATATACCATAATTTCCTGGCCACCTTGGTCCTCCCTACTGTGCGTGGTGCCTCATTTGCAGCGGGTACATGACAGACAACACGCACGACCTGCTTGTGCCTGTCGTAACGTGAGCAGGTATGAGCGAGGCCGAGGGCATCATGGAGCAATCAAGTCAAACCAGCCGAAGAGCACAGCTTAGAGCACAGCTTATATATTGATCGCTTCTCACGATCGTGCCTCGGCAAGCCCATCGAGAGGAGAGGCAATCGCTGGCCGGCCCGCCATCCATCCACAAGCGGACCTTGCCATGCAATGTCGTCATGTTACGTCTTGCCACGCAATCGCCAATGAATGTGTGCAGGATTATGTACGGTGCCAGTTTTATCCATCAGATTCGGTGTCATGTCCAAGAAGCTTTTCAGGTCGCATCCATGACGGAATCGTGAATCTAACCCTTCCCCGTCCGGCGTTGCCGCTTGGTCATTTCCCCATGCCGGGGCCCGTGGCGGGCAGTGCTCACCGGGTCGAAGCCATCCGGCCGCTCACTCCCTCTCGAGCGACTCCAGCTCCTTGAGCACCGAAGATTTGGTGTTGATCTTCTTCAGCTGCGTATCCTCGAGCTTCTCCCCGCCGGCGAGGCGCATCTCGAGATCCTCGATGGCGCGAACCTTCTTCTGGAGGCTCCGAACCTTCTTGGCATTCGAACTCTGGGCGTCGGGCGCGGCGGCGGGGTTCGAACTCTGGGCGTCCTGCTGCGCAAGGGCACCCGGCTGAGCGGCGGAATCGCCGCGGACGCCGAACGGCGTGTTGCCGCGGCCGGCATTGTCATTCATCCTCGAGCGGCTCCGAAACTCGCGGTCGTTGCCGTTGGCGGGACCTCGCCGCTCGGGGCTACGGCCTCCGCTGCCGGAGTAGGCGCCGCGATCGTGCGGCGGAGGCGCGAGGCTGGCCCCGCCGCTGGGCTCGGCCTCGAGCCGGCCCTCGTGGTTGGCCTTCTTGCCTCGCTTCTTCTTGTTCCTCTTGGACGCGCCGTCGTTGTCCATGGGTTCGGCGCCGGGCACGGTCCTCGCCGCGTCGGCCGGCTCGGCGCCGGGCACGCCTCGGCGCACGCGTGGGCCGAAGCCGTTGGGCCCGACGTTCTGCGTGCCGTTGCTCACCGTGTGGGCGACGCCGCCCTCGTCCTCGCGCTTGAAGTGCAGAGGCGTGGCGAGGCCGCGGGCACCGGGCGGACGGTAGGCGCCCGCCGGCTTGCTCGGTGTCTTCACCGTGCCCAGGTAGGTGGCGGCCGACGAGTGAGGCGTCGGCACGGGGTCGAGGGGGTTGCCGGCGACGGCCTTCTCCGCCGCCGCCGGTCGCCAGACGACGTTGTAGAGCTCGACCATGTCCTCGTTGTACATGATGCCGCCGCCGACGTGCCAGAGCTTGACGCCGTTGTCGACGCGCAGTCGCGGCGACGTCGTGGCCGTCATGATGTACCGGCTGTCGGGGCTCCACTCGCAGACGCTGGGGTTTCCGCCCTCGATGGTGCAGACCTTGCGGAAGTCCTTCTCGAGGTCGTAGACGTCAATCTGGCCGGCGAGGTTGCCGAAGCCGGCGACGAGGACGAAGCGCGCGCTGGGCGAGAAGGTGACGGTGTTGCGGGGTCCGAGGGGGAACGAGTGCTTGGCGACGGCGCGATCGTTGAAAATGGTGGCCTTGGCGGGCATGTAGCCGTAGACGACGCCGAACTCGCGCGAGTTGGGCGACCACGAGACGTCGTGGATGGGGCCTTCCTTGTCGAGGGTGACGCGGGCGTCGAAGGCTCCGTTGGTGCTGAGCAGGTAGAGGGTCGTCTCGCCGTAGTAGCTTTTGCCCGACTTGTCCACGTCGGTGTGGGCGAGGACGAGGATGCTGGAGCCCCGCTTGTTCCACTTCAGCTGAACCTTGTCCCCCTTGAAGAAGGTCTTGTGCGATATGGGGTTCTGGAAGAGCGGCACGTTGTAGACCTTGACGACGGCCGGTTGACCCTGCGACGGCACGGTAAGCGTTGTGCCACCCCAGTCGGGCGGGAGGAGGCGCCGACTCGGCGCTCGCGTACCTTGCGCTCCGGCACGAAGACGGCCACCGCGTGGTTCTGCGTCCCGGGCGCGAGGGCAAAGGTGGCCACGCCCTCGACGCGGAGCTTGTTCCAGACGGTGACGAGATCGTGACTCTCGAAGAACTGGACCTCGTTGGTGACGAGGCGCGCGCAGTACTTTTCGTCGGCCGTGTACTGGAGATTCCAGCCTCCCTGCTGCTTCTGGACCCAGCGGCCGAGGGGCAGCTTGTCGGCCGGCGCGACGTCCTCCTCGACGGTGCGCCAGACCTTGAGGTTCTTGGTGGCGTCTCCGGCTTCATCCTTGGCGGGGCGTTCCCACGTGATGATGAAGGTTCCGAGCGGCGAGAAGCCGAGCTCGTAGACGTTCAGGAGAGGCAAATTGAGGAGCTCGAGGCCCGTCGAGGTGTCGATGACCGTCACCGATTCGGGCGAGGCCCAGCCGAAGAAGCGGCCGCAGGGCGAGTAGTCGCTGCAGCGCAGATTTCCTTCGGGTTTCTTGAAGCCGGCGAGAGGCTCGTAGACCGGAGCGGCGTCGAAGACGCCGATGGTCTTCTGGGTCCGGTAGGCAAACTGCAACGGAGATTCCATGGCTAGTCAAAGTCACAGCGTCTCGGGGGCGGGGGGCGGGAGGATGTTGGCAGATGGCCTGGGCGCTTCTCGCGGCTCGGGTGCAACGTTCTTGCGGCGGAATTCGTCGCTTCGTGGTCCGGACGGGCGTCACAGGTTCGAAGGGCCAAGGTCGCGTCGTCTCCGGCGTGGAAGTGGCAGACGAGATCCGACGTCGGCAAAGGCTCGCTTTCTTCGTCTCCTTGCGGGCGAGTTCGACGCAGACCGTCCGCCGTGGATGGATCAGGTGAACTTTGGACTCTCGCGAGGCCGTCGTCGACTCGACGGGGCGTAGGAGATGAAGCGAGAGAGCAGACGGGAAGAACGGTTGCGGGGAGGAACGGGGTCGAGCAGGGGAGATGCCGAGCACCCAGGAAGGGGAGAAGGAGAAACTGGCGGCTTCGGCGGCGATGCCGTTGTGATTGTCGGGCTGAGGATGAAGAGGAAGAAATTAGGACGGGGATCAGGCGGGCGGCGGGCTGGATGGGTGCCAATGTGGAGTGCTGTTTTTTTCTTGGACTCGTCGTTGCACAGTGCGGCGTAGGTACCCACTTGATATCAAAAGCAGTCGGTACATGGCCATGCGTCAAAGTAAGTACCGAGGTACCTACCCACTCAAGTTGGTACTTGGACGACATTGGTGAACAAGAAAAAGGTGTCGGTGCAAGTACATCCGGATGTACTATACTGTATACTAAGAACTTGACCAAGAACTTTGTACTTTGCAATACTGTAGGTGCACAACTATCTACCTCTTCTTATGTGTGTACTGTACTGTAGGTGTACCTACTGGACGTGGGACGTGGACGTGTGCAGGATTAGTGCCTGCTAAGGTACCTAACAGTAGTACCTACTTGTACTTACGTAGGGTGCTAGTAAGTACTAAAGCCGTGGCATAAGTACGGAGTAAGTATGTCGCTCTCTGTATTGCTGTACTTGCAGAGGGCAGGCCACACTTGTCCACTATTATTCCCCGTGTTAGTGCTCCTCCATACTAATACTGGGAGTACTCCGCAACACTAAGTACTCCGTAATTACTTGCTTGTACTTACTTTGCTTGGCTCGAGCAACTTGTACAGTATGGAGTGCTTGTAGGTGTGTACAGTATGTATAAGCACTGTATGTGCGAGTATCTGTACAAACAAGTCTACCGTCCACCAAGGATTTATTGCTTCATGTATTCATCATAACTTAGTTTAGGACTGTATACAGTATATAAGTACTTGCTTGTACATGTAAGTTCTCTACAGTATGTGGTATGCGAAGCAAAGAAATACCACGTACCTAAGTAAGTAAGTACAAGTACAAGTAAGTACTCTGTGCACTTTCTTAATAGATGCACAAGTAATACTCTGTACTTACAAGCAGGTACGCGAACAATGCTGCTCCCACTCGTCAATACAGGGCGCCTTGCGCTCTCCTATCGCACAGTGCATACTAGTACAAGTAGCACTACCTCCACCGACCTTGCCTTGCAGCTACAAGCAACATCAAGCAACATGCCGATACAGACAGCTCCATGCATGCATGTGCATTGCAGGTGTACGCAGTGTCTGAAGACGTATCTAGCACTGATGTCAGATGCGACCGTTTCTCGCCGAGAATAGAAACAGGACGTGGCGCTACTCCATACAGGCTCAGAAAAACGTAAATGTCCCGGAATGCAGGCACCAGCGCAGTTACTGCTAGGTACTGTACCTGCTCACCTAGGTGTAGGTAGGTACCGTCGATCAATGTACATGTACGGAACATGTACGGAGTACGGATAGATGGATCGGTAAAAGCTTAGGGCAAAGGTGGTGCTTTGCGTCTGGCACTGAAAAGGCTGCCCGACTATGATGCTGGATATACGGTACAGACGGCAGAGCAGAGACGAATGACCAGTGCAGCAAAGGCAAAGCGGATTCGAGCCCGGAACGACTACGATGGCCTACGACCCTGTCAAGCACGACAGCAAACATGATGCAGCGACAAAGGGGCCTGTGCGGTCACGATTCCGACGACGGCAGCACCGCCAATAGTCATCACCATGACGGCTCCCACCGCGGCGCTAGGTTGGCAGCGCCAGGACGGCCCCGGCCCAACGGCAAGGTGCTGACGGTCGGCGAGGCAGGCTTCGCATGCCAAGCCGCGGATCGATTGCATTGCACTTTTATCGCCCCCGGTGGCTCTCCTTCCACCCGCCCTTCTCAAACAGCCACAGGGCTTCGACGGCATAGGCGCGGCTACCGAGATGGCCACCTTCGCCCGCCGAGGCCTCGTGAAGGCTGTCGAGGACCCTGCCTTTCTTCATCGCGTCCCAGACACCGCCGGCGATCGGATCATCCTGCGTCCTTCCCCACTCCCCGTTTCCCAACCGAAATAGGATCCTCCCCAAAGTCTGGTAGGCCATGCACCGCTGAGCGGGGACGGCGCTTCGCGCGAGCCGAGCCAGTTCGGCGATGGTGTACCCGGCTGCCTCGGGGGCCTCGCCGTGATGGTGAAGGCCCTTGGTCGATGGGATCGATCGACTGACGCGCGGGGAGAGGAATCGGCCTCGGAAGTCGAATCGCAGGGCTGCGAGGGCAATTTCGGAATGAGGATAGTAGGGCGACTCCTTGTCCGCAGGGCTGTCCTTGCTCGGCACCGGGGCCATCCACGCCAGCTTGCTTGGTTCTGCCGGCAGATCGGGAAAGTACTTTTCGTGGAGAGCCGAGAGGAAGTTTGGATCGGACGGGTCGACGTCCGGAGCAAGGGTGGCGTCGGGAAAGGACGAGGGTGCTTTCTCCGACGGTGGGTCGGTGATGGGAAACAAATCCGTCGGGATTCTTGTCGGCTCCTGAATCATGTCGTCGTCTCCTCGCATCCGCTCCGTCGAGGCAGAGGCGTCGCTGGCATCGGCGGCGTCGGCATCGGCGGCAGCGGGAGGCTCCGCCCCGGCGTGACGGGGGGGTTGCTCGACATCGGCTCGAGGCAAGCCCTGCCGCTCGTCTTGCGGAGCATCGAACGGAGAGGGGCCGTTCGTTTCGTCAATGTTGGCTCGTCGTAGGAGCCGTTGCACGAGGGACGGGTTCAAGCCGTTGAGGATGTCGTCCTGCGCCTGAGCGATCTCCTCGGGGCTCATGCTCGCAATCTTCTGCCGGTTCTCGTCATGAATGCGTTTCATCTCGGCCTCTTCAAAACTTTGTTCTCCCTTCATGCCGAACCGGGCGAGAGGCGCCGACGTTGTGATTCCGCGTGGGGGTTTCTGCGTGGGGACGTCGCCAGAAGCGTTGGCGGCTCGTCGCTGCATGAACGCCGACGACTTCCATTGTCTTTTGTGCTGGGGAAAACCGGTGGAGGACGAAGGAGAGGGGAACTGGACAGGTTTGTGCTTGGAATCGGTATCCCGTTCGACAATGTCGCCTATGAGGAGAGTTGGATCCATGCCGACGTCGTTGCCCTGCTGACGATGCGAGGTCAAATTTGGCTGGCTGACAAAGACATGGTGCCGATAGCCAGTTGTAATAATACATGCATGGTAGGTTGTCGAACTCGGACGAGAACGTGCTTGAACGGAAGCTGATTTCCCGGGACATGTACTCTAAAATGTACATGTACTTACTGGTACAAGCATTCACTCGGCAAGAAATACTTATGCCAGCAACGAATACTTACAACTACTTGCACCGCATGTATCGAGTACGTGTTGGAGCACGCTACCAAGCGTGCAGTCTCTTGTACATGTACATCGAGCCATGCATGCCGCACAACAAGCACGGTAGGTGCGGGTGTAAGTACTTACTTGTACAGGTACGGTAAGGCGGAGTCCGGAGTACATGTGGCAGTACCCACACCGCCCAACGCGGCAGCAGCCGACACCCAGGTGAGACTCGGAAGCAGCCATGGCGCGGCGATCAGGCTGGGACTTTTAATCTCGGTTGCTCTCCTGAACGCTCATGTGCCTGCACAAGAAGCCACATCAGCTGCACGATTGAATCGGCAGCGGGCCCGCTGGTTTCCTCGCAGCGGAGGGAATGCCTTCATCGCACGGGTGTCACATTCTCGCGAGGCTCGGGACCTAGAATTGGCTGTTGTACGAGCTTGGTACTAGTACTGTGCAGGTAACTTCAGGATGGAGCTCGCCCAAAGACGCGTCGGTTTTTTTTTTCTCGCTCTAGGCCAGTCGGGGGCAGGCAGGCAGGCAGGCAGGCAATGCTGATAATTTACATGCACTTATTACTTACAACACAGGCAACGGGTCATGTACTCGTACTATTCATTGCAGCAACTATTCGTACTTGTACGGAGTATTGGGTGCTCTAGTATATTCGTACTCCGTACTTTGTACCTACAAGTTCTTACGGTAGGTACTTAAGTACTGTATAGTTGGGAAGACGGAGCATGTAATACTCCGTACTGTACAATTACTGCAAGTACTTGATGCATGAATGCATGTGGTTTGACAGGGCAGCCTGGGATGCAAGGCCACCGCCGCTCCTGCATTAGCGCCGATCGATTCGAACATTAGCACGTGTACTCCGTACTCCGTACAAAGTAAGTACTGTACGGAGTACTTACATGCAGTGCAGTAAGTAAGTACATGTACATGTACGGAGTAGGTACGGAGTACGGATACTCCGTACTCCCACTTTAATTCCCAAGTAATAGCTGCATGTATGGTCATGCATGAATATGTGATTGCTACTCCATAAGTACAAGTACAGTACACTTGGCATGCTCACGTCATGTACAAACGTACTGGAAAGGGACTTGCAAGTAATATTACTTGTACTGTAAAAGTACTTTCTTACTGTACAAATGCAGTACAACACATCATGTAATTACCGTACCTGTGCAGCATGCATGAGTGTGCACCTACAAGTACATGTAGGTGCATCAAGCAGGTCGTTACCACCGGCGTACCAACACATCAATAATTATTACCGAGTACTCCGTCCTCAGTCATCACATCTACATGTTCCTCTCCGACCTTGCGGCACTACGAGTACGTTCTGTGCGTGACATTCTCCAAACACTCCCATCGCATCCGTTCCCGAGAGGACTTGGCTTACCCCACTATACTTAATGTGCGTGTAGGCAGGTGAACGTGTCCGTCGGACCTAGTCGCTGAGGCGAGGTCGCCATATCACTGCTTATCCGTCGTTTGACTCGGCAGACGCCTACTCCCACGTGCTTGTGCCCCAACTCCTGCGCCTTTCCGCATCGCCCCAAGGAAATTCGAGCAAGGATTTGCCCACCCGACTTCCTTGTAATCCTGGGGAGGCCCTTTCCAGGTTTGCGCTACGAATACCGCAAACTGCTGGTCCGTATCGATGTGGTGAACGATGTTGAGCCGTCAAGTACCTAGTACTAGGTACCTACTTAGGTAGGTACTGCTGGTACTTCATGTAAGTACTAAGTACCTAGTAGGTACCTAGTAAGCAAGTTAGTGCTATTAGTTGCAGTCTATAATACTGCGTGTGGCCGGAACACTGCCTAAACCCATTCTACATGCACAGCACTCCGCAAAGCCAAGGGTACATGTACAAGGAAATAACTAACTTAGCACCTACTGGTAAAGGTACTAGGTACCTAGGTTTATACAGTACGAAGTAAGTAGGTGCTCCGTATCCGTACGGATTGCCTGATTACCTAGTATGTATTTGCACACTACGGAGTAGGTGGACCCCACATAAGTACTTATACTTCTTGTACAAGTGCTGCGTACTTCCTCGGTGTCCTGTAGTAGGCTACTCCGTATTGTTGACCAGCATGTGCCATTTGCAGCAGCTGTAGTGGTACTTGCACACTGACCTAGGCATGAAGCATACTTACGCACGTTGTAAACCAGGTAGGTGTCCTTACCACCCACCTGTTCGTCCCCCGCCCCTTTGTGATTTGAACCGGCGACCCAGTAATTTTCCCTTTTCCTCCCTACGTACCTAGTAGTTTGTGCCTGATGACACTCTCTGCTTTGCTCGCTGAGAGTTGGGGGCATCATCGAATAGGCCTCTCCCCCCGACTCCCCCCGACCTCCCGGAAAGGGCACACCCCCTAGCCCTCCCCTAACCCTTCCCCTCCCCAGGCTCCCGTTCCCTACTAATTTCCGTCGGCTGGTCGACTTTCCACCCAGTCGCTCGCCCCGTCCGCCTGTCCCTTTCGTTACGGCTTCTGCTCCGTGCGCTTGCTTTATCCTGAAGCAAGTATATACCTCGATACCCCCCCGTGTGCGGTAATGTGTACATTCTAGCACACTCGCATGTGCCCGTTCCGTACTCGTCCTGCTAATACCCTATTCTTTTTGCATTGTAGCCTCCCGCAGACCAAACAAAATCCGGCCCCGTTCTCCCTCTCCCTCGCTTGCCCTCCTCCCACCACCTGCCGACTCGACTCGCCTCCCAACTCTTTCTCCTCTTCACCATTTCCGTCCCGCAGCATTCGCACGACGAGAATACTCCCAACCACGCGGGCCCGTTGCATCGATTTCGCATCGTCGCGCCATTCGCATCATCCTCAAACGTCCATCATCCTTCGCAGCCATTTCTGCCGCATCTGGTTCCGCCTTCATACTGCCCATAACCCCGCGTTTCGGTCACGTATGCGTCGCGGGAGCTCGTTGAATATAGCCAACTTTTCCCGCCCAAACCTCGCTCGACGACTGCGGTGGTTCAACCGTGAGGCTATTCACAACAGCGGTTTCCGACCCCTTCCTACTTACCCTCCTTCGTTCCCCACACCCTGCATTTCTGGCCAATCAAATCGCACCAATCGCGCCAATCCCAACCCGGCCACTGTACGGAGTGCTTGGAGAGAGAGGTATTGGCCGTCAATACTGCAGTTGCAGCACCGAGTACGGAGTACGGAGCACTGCAACTAATACACCCAAACCGCTACGACGCTGCCACCTGGACGTGGAAAACGAGCGGCGCACGTTGGCACGTCCACTCACACCTTTTCTTCTGCGTACATGGATTGATTGCACGCGCGCGGCCTTCTTCACAGGACGAGACGAAATCCATGCGCCGTGATTCACCCGTACCGTCAACCCATCTATTCTCGTCCTCGAGCCCGCTCACTCGCCGCTCCTGCACGCTCACACGAACATTCTCTCCTCCGCCTGCTTGTTCCGCCGAGCATTCGCCGTCCTCCTTTCTGTGTTCTCCTCTCTCGTCGGCCTCGCCCATGTCGGATTGACTCGACTGCTCGGCTTCGTTCGCGACGCCCCCCCGATTCGTCCAACGACACGTCCCTCTCCGTTCGATTCGTTCCCTTCCTCGCCCGAGACGCGCCAACGGCCGGCCGGCTACACGGAGTCGCTGTCGTCTTGGCTGAACATGGCCGCTGCTGGCGATACGTCTCGATACGAATCGTCAGCCGGCGAACTC
Source organism: Drechmeria coniospora (assembly GCF_001625195.1). Taxonomy (NCBI): domain Eukaryota; kingdom Fungi; phylum Ascomycota; class Sordariomycetes; order Hypocreales; family Ophiocordycipitaceae; genus Drechmeria; species Drechmeria coniospora. The sequence continues at coordinate 7,189,083 of NC_054389.1, read as the reverse complement.
TCATCGCCTCCCTCGGGCTCGCTCTCGGGGCCGGCCTCGCCCTCGCACCCCAAGAAGGGCCGCCAGCGGAAGAGCAATCCGGCCATGGACCGGGAAATCGTCGTGGGCAGCAACCCGCACCAGCAGCAGTCTTCCGCACCGCCGGCGCAGGCGGCCCAACGGCAGATCACCTTCCAGCAGTACACCCAACCCTCGACGGCTGCCACGACTGCCGGCGGCCGTCAGCAAGCCCCGAAGCGCTTCGAGTTCATCGACGGCCAGTGGGTCCAGCTCACCGCCGCCGGTGTCCCCCGAAAGAAGCCTGGTCGAAAGCCCGGCACCGTCGCCAAACCTCGGCCGACGACGGCATCGACCGACGGCCCCGAGCAGCCCAAGGCTCGAAAGCCGAGGAAGCCCCGCGATGCCGACGCCGCCCCGTCCGCCTCTGCCTCTGCACCCGTCCAGCGCAAGCGCAAGGCCGCTACCGCGTCGGACGCCGACGCCGACGCCGACGCTACCGCCCATCCCCTTGCCGCCGAGGCCGCCACTCATGCTTCGTCCTCCACCCACCAGCAGCAAGCATTGGACCGTCGATGCTCTCCCAAGATGCCCAAGCGCGAGGGCTACCCCGGCTCGATGCAGAGCATCCTCAACGCCGACACACCCTCGAAGCCGACGACCAGCACCGCTCCCGTCCGCAGCAGCGGCTTGAGCTACGATCCAATCCGAGGAAACTACGATCCCGTCCGCGAAACAGCCACGCCGACGCAGCATTCGCAGTCGAGCACCCCTCGAGCCTCGGCCCAGCATGCCCGCGGCTCGCCATCCATCGCCAACATGCTCGAGCCTCAGCCTCCCGCCGTGTCGTCGTCGAATCATGCCCATCAGGGATACCGCCTCGGCGGCACCCCAGCCCCTACCCAGTCCCGCCTGCATACTCCTGCCTCGACGTCGGTGCCCCCTTCACCTCCCTACAGGCCGACGTCGACTCCCGCGCCCGCGCCCGCGCCCGCGGCTCCAGCTGCCGCGCCCGTGTCCGCGCCGGCGTCCGCGCCCTCGCCCGCACCGCACCGGGCCCCGCAGGAATCGAAGCGCGCTGCTCCACCGCTGCCACCCCTCGTCCAGCGGCCTGCCGGCAACCAGGCCGACTCGGCGACGCTGTCGAACGGTGCCGTGCGTAAGATCGACAAGTCTCACGCCGGCGTCTCCACCACGCCCAAGCCGGACGGTGCGAATCAGCCGTCAGAGGGCAGGTCCATCCTTGACTTTGGCAGGGTTGAACTGCAGGCTCCGAGCATTGTTCTCCATGTCGCCATCAAGAGCGGCGAGACCAACAAATACGTCAACTTCATGCGCATGGCCCAGGAGCAGTACGGCTGGGATGCCCTGCACCCTCGGCAGGCCGCCAACCGAGATCGGAAAGCGCGCATCGCCGCGGCGACGGCATCCCTCGAAAAGACGGAGTACGGCATAGAGTTTGTTCCCGTGTCGGAAGATGAGCTGTCGGTGGACCTGTCCGACGGCGACGGGAGTCATCCGGACAACGGCGGCACGAGCGGGCCGGATGCGCGTGCCAAGCCCAAGAAGAAGCGAAACTTCAAGGAGGACGAGTACGACGTGTACGATGACTTCGTCGACGACTCGGAACTGCTGTGGCAGGCCCAGGCAGCCGCCAGCAGAGATGGCTTTTTCGTCTACTCGGGCCCTCTGGTCCCCGAGGTGGAACCGCCGGCCGCCGGGTACGTGAAGGATTCCACCGTTTGCGCTCGCCAGATCCGATGCTAATCCAGACGCAGAAAGGAAGTCCCTCCCAAGCGAGGTCGGGGCAGCAGAGGCGGCCGAGGCAGCAGAGGATCAACCAGAGGGGGCGCCGCCGGTCGCGGAGGCGGCCCGGGGTCTCGAGGCGGCGGTGTCGCCCGCAAACCCCGCATCACCAAGTCGGAAAAGCTTCAGCGAGAGAGGGAAAAGGCCGAAAAGGAGAGTGCGGCCCAGCTGTCCAAGACGACGCCAACGAGTGGCTACGTGCTGCAACCCACGACGCCATCCTTGTCGAAAAAGGAACTGGGCTCTTGAGCGACGCATCGTCGTCTCCATGCAAGCACAACGACAATTTTCCTCATGGCCAGGAGCTTGTCGCCCAGGAAGTGGATAGACCACGGCCGTCTGGACGGCGGTTTCGGCTTGTCATCAATTTTGGCACAGTTCCGCGAGCGACGTCTTTGCCACCGGTGCACCCCTTCATCGGCACGCACGTCCGTTCCTGCTTATGGTGCAGAGCATGCGCGTCACAAGCCGTGCTTATCGTCATTCTCCCAAATCCCATGGGGTTCGAACCTAGCAGCTTGCCGACGCCGTCTCATTGTCCGACTTCAGAAGCTTGGTTGAGGACTGGTACCCATGGGTCGCCTAATTTTCTTCTTGTTCTCGTCGTGTTGTGTACGACTACATTCTGGGACGGTGTTCCCTGACGACGGTTTTCGTTTGGCGTATGGCAATGCTGGTTCGAAGTGAACTTCGCATTTGGTTGAGCGGTTTGGGCGGGGGGGCGATGCATCGATCCGACGAACCCGCCCGACTTGTATCTATTCATCATGGGGTGATTCGCGGGTGCTCGGGTGCCATACGGTTGGGAGCAACATAGTGGGATTTTAAATGGCCGTCCTTTCATGGAAGGCCAATGGACCGACGCGATAGAAGGGAGTTATGACATCAACTTGCTTTCGAGTGAGGGGGGGGGCTTCGGGGCTGAGTACGCTCCTAGTGAGAGTATGCTGTGCGAGGGAGGGGAATCGAAAGGGGAGCGGGGAGCGGACATGGGCAACGTCAAGTGCATGGTGCTGCATGGTGTGTTGGAGCTTTTGTAATCAGTCTATCAGCATTGAAATCTAATACCAAGAGATTTGGTCTTGTTTCTACATGAACTGTCCTGTCCGGTGGCGAGGGCCAACAACGATCAGGAAGAAAAGTCGTAGCAGTCGGCAATGTCTGCCTCCCTGTGCCATGCCTCAAACCCTTCCGTTTCGGCCCATCTCGTCTCCTTGCCGCTTCTTCTTGCCGCTTCTTTGCCACGAGTCTTTGGAGCAAGTTGCCCTTGCTTGCCTTCTTGCCTTCTTCGTGTGCCTTCTTCATGCCAGCCTAAACTCGGGGACTTCACCCATCTCGCTCCTCTGCTCCGCTCCAAGCTTGTAGGCGACACGCCACCGCAGCTTCACGGATTCCACCTTCTCTGACCGGTTACCCGAACGCCACACCTCGAGCGCTTGAGTGATGCCACGGCTCTGCTTGGGAGCGAGGTCGCGGCCGGACTGGGGCTTGAGTTGAAGTTCGTAGCCCTGATGGAAGGAAATGTGTTAGCATCTTTTCTGTCCAAGTTCCGACTCTACATCGCATTCAGACTCCGCAAATGTGTTGCGCGTACCTTGGTCACGGCAAGCTGAAAGTGCAGCTCAGATATCGGCTGCGCCGTCTTGTTGGTAAAGGCAAAGAGAATGTTGATCGAATTGCCGTTGGCAATGCGCTTGGCAAGAAAATCTGCCTGTAGATTTGCGTCGCTAATGTTGCTCTTGTGTTCCATCGGCAAGGCCGGCGCCGCTTCGGTCGGCAAAGACGAGGTGAAATTCCATTCGTCATCTTCAGCCCTCGGCGGCGGCGGAGGTTGCTGGTGGCTCGAAGGCAGCGGAGTCGTCGGTTTTGACCCTGCCGGTGACGTAAAGGAGGCGAACTGCGAGAAGGGTTGGGTCTGTGTGGAAATGGCACCACCTGCGCTGCTGTCTTCCGTCATGGAGGAGAGCAGGGCTGGACCGGGGACATCTACACAGGCAGGGAGGGATGAGCATAAGTACACCCGAACGCACAGATCAGATTCTGCTTTCGGAGGTCACTCACTTTGGTTCGCACCGAAACCAAGACTGATGGTGCCGCCCTGGCCGTAGGAGCCGCCAATGTCGAGCCCCAGGAGGTCGTTCTCGACGCCGTCGGCATGAGAGACGCCATCGGCGGTGCCGTTGCCGGCCATGGAATCGGCATCGAAGTCTATCAGAGACAGCTCATTGGCTGCTGCCTTGCCGAGGGAAGCCGTCTGCGACGGGGTTGGCCCGCCGGCCGCGACCTTGGCAGCGCCGTCCAAGTCGCCCTTTTTCATCAGCTTGTATCGCTCGACGGTGCGGTGTATGCTGTCGTTGATTTCGAACAGCTTGGCCACGGCCTCGTGGTCGTCCGACTCCTCCTCGCACATCTTCTGTATCTTCGGCTGGGCGTTCTGAAGAGCGGAGGCCAGCTCGCTGAACACGTCGCCCTCGACCATCTCGTCGCCCGGCTTGAAAGCCTCGAGACGCTCCTCCAGCAGTCTCGCCTTGGCTTGAATCTTGCCGACCTCCTCGGCAGCCTTGGCACGATAGTCGGTCTTGGATCGGGTGTCGTAGCCGGCCATGATCTTCATCAGCCGGTTGGCTTCGCGAAGGTCCTCGGGGGTCCCGCGACGGATGAGCTCCTGCAACTTGGCCGAGTGTGCCTCTTTTTCCTCCTCCTCCATCTCCTCGGCCGATTTCAGATTCTGGACAAGGGATTGATCAGCGGCAAGTTCCACCCAGATATTCCATCGACTCGGAGTGGACATTCGGCAGCCTTACATCGCTGGGGTTCAGAACGGCAGCGTCCTCCCGCCGGACTTCGGGAAACATGTAGCCCTTGTAGCTCAGCAGACGATGCATGTCTCTGATGAAGCCCAGATCCTCCCGATAGCGGCTCGTGTCGCAAATGGTCACGCGCCACTCCTCTATGGCCTCGAGAATCTTGGCCTGAACCCGAGTTGGCCGAATGGGGGGCCGCTCAGGGAACCTGCGGACCAGCTCATTGAGGAACTCCTTTGTGCTGATCTGAAGGTGGAAGGGGTAGCCGCAATTCTTGACGCAGTAGTCGAGCAGGCTCAAGGCGAGGAGAGCGACGTTTGGATTCCGGTGGTTGATATAGCCGACGACGGCCATCGCAGCTTCACGAGGAGTGCTACCCTTTTTGCTGTTGATGAGGTCGCAAATCTCGAGGTTGAGCGCGAGGTTGGGCTCGTAGTTTTCCGGGCTGCAGGCGCCGGCAATGAAGCGCTGCAGCTGCGAGGGAGCACGTCCAAAGTCGCCCCAGCGGTCGCTGGCTGCGGCACGGGCAGAGGCAGCTTCCATGGCCCAAACGATGATGCCGGCGACGATGTCGCTGGCGACGTTGGGGAGGTGGGATGAAGTGACCGTTTGGCGGGGAAAAGGAGGAGAGGCGAAAGTGAGCAAGCCGGTGACGGCAGGGTGGCCTACGAAGTCGAGGCAGTGACCGGAAAGGAATGCACGAGAGTAGAAGCGGCTGAGATGAAGATTCTCCTTCCGGCCAGCTCAGCGTCTGACGGGTGGTGATGGGAGATGCGGAGTAACCAACGGACAAGGTAGGTGGTACGACGGCGGCCATTCGTTAATTATTATGAAGACGGCCTATTAGCTGTTGGTTTGTAGCGAGAACAAGCCAAAGTTGAGCTCTGCAACAGTACTAGGTACCCCGCACTAATCCCATAACGACCTAATCGGTCGCTGATGTGAACCTTTACGTAAACCCAAAGAGGCAAGTACTGGGGTAGTGACACTTGATGAAGAACCAATAGTATCCAGGCACGGTGATGGATGATATGTGCAAGTCCATGTGAGTGCTTACACCTAAGTACATCTACTCCGTATGTACTCCGTACACGTGCTGTATTGAACCGTTCTATAAACGGAGTAATAAGTTCTTCGTAAGTACTAGTTAGTATACTGTAAAAGCACCAGCGGGCACGTAATCCGCAGCACAAGTACTTGTACATGCATGGAAACACTTGGTACCGCGCACTTTTATGCATTATTCTGTACCCAAAGTACTTCGTACGTACCTACAAGTACAAGTAACCAGACTTGTACTCCTTCCGTTCTTACTTACACACATACGGACTACCTACGGAGTACATGCAGGTACGTACAAGTACTTACAGTATTCCTCCTCTCAGTAATACAGAGTAATACTCGTGCAATGATAATTTCCTGGTTATTTCCTAGTTGGTAATTTTCCATCATATGATTCTCCAACCCTGTCAAGCCCAAACCACCACCACCAAAAAGCAAGGCAGCCCTCAACCATCAATACAACCGGAAGCAAATCATGGTTCGACACAAAAAGGACTTTGCTGGTCGGGGCAAGAAATCTGGCTTCCGCGGCGGTGGCCATGGAGGACCTCGGCGTCCCGCCAACGACGATGGCACGGGTGACGGCTCATCATCAAGGCCGGCCTTCAAGGCGGCCTGCTGGGATTTTGGCCACTGTGACCCCAAGCGTTGCTCCGGAAAGAAGCTCATGAAGCTTGGCCTCATGCGAGACCTCCACCTCGGCCAGCGGCACAACGGCGTCATCATCACCCCCAATGGCAAGCAAGTCGTCTCCCCTGCCGACCGCGAGCTCCTGGACCAGTACGGCGCCGCCGTCGTCGAGTGCTCGTGGGCGCGCACGCAGGAAATCCAGTGGAGCAAAGTCGGAGGTAAATGCGAGAGGCTGCTGCCCTATCTCGTCGCCGCGAATACCGTCAACTACGGCAAACCGTGGCGCCTCAACTGCGTTGAGGCTCTGGCGGCCGCCTTCTACATCTGCGGCCATCCGGACTGGGCGGAGCAGATCCTCGAGCCCTTCTCGTACGGCCACTCTTTCCTGGAAATCAACTCCAGCATCCTCAAGCGCTACGCAGCCTGTGCCGACGCGGCCGAGGTGAAGAAGACGGAAGCGGAGTGGATGGAACGGTTGCAGAGAGAGTTCGCCGAGAGCAGGGAGCAAGGTGCTGATGACATCTGGACGACGGGCAACACGAACCGCAAGCCTGCAGTTTCCTCTTCGGATGAAGAGGGTGCATCGGACAATTCCGATGACGATGGCGAATCCCCCGACAAGCGCTCGTCCGGCACGATGCCACCTCAGAGCGACCGATTCGGAGAGAGCCGGGACCCTTTTGCCATATCCGACGACAGTGATGACGATGACGATGCGATGCGGGAAATCTGTCGCAAGGTCCTCGCCTCGAAGCCTTTCTCCAACCCCCAACTCGACGACGGTGACGTCGATGACCATGATGCAAAGAAGCACACATTTTCGAGTTCGCCGCATCACCAACAGCGACAGCAGCAAGTCAAGGTCAATGTCGACCTCTTGCCGGATTCGGACAATGGTGACGGGTCTGACGGCAGTAACGCTGCCGACGACGACGATGACGACGACGATGACGACGAATTCGATAGCATTATCGAGGCCACCCCGGTGACAGACAAGATTGGCCTGGCCAAGCTCGAGAAAGAGAGGCGGCAAGCCAAGGTGACGACCAGAATGTCTGCCTCAAACGTGATATCGGCCCCGAGCAGGTGGTAAATAGTTGATTCCCAAGAAGCAAACGAATGATGACCATCGACCCAAGTCGAATCAATCTTTCTGTATGCTTCACCTGGTCGTATTTTTCCATGCGCCCCATCCACCTCGTGTATCAAGTAGTAGACAGTTCCTAGGAAAGGAGCTGAGAGACGCCAGTTGCGAACACTTGCACCTTCGTTTCGCCCATCCAAGACTATCTGCATGGCCTAATGGCTAGAATGCACCCCCGCATACTATCGCTTGATGGTGATGTGTATGTGTGCGTGTGCGTGCATGTGTATGTGTGCATGGATGCGTGTGTGTGTGTGTGCGTGCGTGCGTATGTGTGTGTGCATCATGCATGGATGGATGCTGCTCGTCCCTTACAATGTGCGCTTCTCCTTGACCTCCTCATATGTCTGGATCTGGTCGTCGACCTGAAGGTCCTCAAAACCGTCGAAGCCAATGCCGCATTCGGTGCCTTTGCCCATTTCCATGACGTCCCGTTTGGCGTGCTTGAGAGTGTCAATACGGCCTGTCACGTCAACGATTAGCTGCCAACTCGGTGGATGCAACAAGGGGGGTTCTGATTCACCGTCAAAGACAACATTGCCCTTCCGCAGCACCTTGACCCTCGATGATCTCCTCATCACGCCGTTCCTAACTCGGCAACCAGCAATGTTCTTGAAGACCCTTTTCTTGAGGTTGATGGGGAAAACTTGCAGGATATCCGCCTCGCCGGTGACGCGGTTCGAAATATTGTCGGGAAGCAGGCCTGACAAGGTGGCCTTGGCATCGTCGATGAGGTGATAGATGACGCTATGATCCAGGATCTTGACCTTGGCTTCCTCGGCACGCTGCTTGATGTGCGGCGAAATGGCGACGTTGAAGTTGATGATTACGCTACTTGACGCCGCCGCGTGGTCGACATCGGACTCGGAAATCTGTCCTGCCGAGGATCGAAGGATCTTGGGTCGAACTTCGTTGTTGCCCAACTCGAGAATGCTACCGCAAATAGCCTCAACGGAGCCGACGACGTCTGCCTTGATGGAGAAGTTCTGGTACAGAAGCCCGACCATTGCCGGGTCGGTGGGTGAAGCATCCGCTCCATCCGCGGCAGCTGTGGCCTGGCTTGCTTCGGCCGCCGCCTTTTCCCTCTGGCGTTGCTCCTGTTCGGCGAGCTGGACGGAGCTCTCCTCGCGTTTGCACATCTCCAGACGATACTCGACCGTCGACTTGGCCTTGGCTTCGTCCGGTGCCTGCAGAACCTGCTCCCCAGCTTTGGGCAGCTCTCGCCATCCCACAATCTCGACCGGTGTCCCGGGAGGCGCCTCGGAGAGCTCGACGCCTGCCTCGTTCCGCAGCACGCGAATCCTGGCCCACGAGTTTCCGGCAACGATGAAGTCGCCCGGACGCAGGGTGCCTCGCTTCACGATCACCGTTGCCGTCTTCCCATTTTGCTTCACGCTAGATTCGAGTATCCATCCCTCGGCTAGGCCGTCGGACTCGGCGCGGACGTCGAGCATCTCGGACAACGCAATGATGTTCTCCTCGAGGTCCTCCATGCCTTGGCCCGTCTTACCGCTGACGCAGACGACCTGGACATCGCCTCCAAAGTCTTCAATCTCCACACCGTGCCGGGCCAGGTCAGCCTTGACTTGGCTGACACGGGCGTCCTCCTTGTCAATCTTGTTGATGGCAACAATGATGGGTACCTTGGCAGCGGTGGCGTGCTTCAGCGCTTCGATCGTCTGCGGCATGACGCTGTCGTCCGCCGCCACCACCAGGACAACAATATCCGTCACGTTCGCCCCACGCTGCCGCATGGAAAGAAAAGCCGCGTGACCCGGCGTGTCCAAGAAGGTGATGGCCTTGCCCGACGACAGCTTCACCACAAAAGCACCAATGTGTTGCGTGATGCCACCGTGCTCCTGCGCGACGATGGATGATTTTCGCAGCCAGTCGAGAATGGTCGTCTTTCCATGGTCAACGTGGCCCATGATGGTAACGATCGGAGGCCGGACGGCGACGGACGAAGGGTCTTCGGGCGGTGGTCTGGGCCGCAGGTCTCTCTGCGAACCATTGTCGACCGTGGGTTCAAAGCCATACTCCATGGCAATGAGAGCGGCCGTGTCGCCGGTCATGATGGTGTCGGGAGTCACATTTTCGAAGCCCATCTCCTTCATGTCCTTCATAAACTGGTCGCATCGCTGCTTCAACCCCTGGGCCAGATTTGCGGCACTGATGTACTCTGGTAAGGAGATTGGGACCGCCGCGGGCTGCTGCTCGAGTTCTTGTCGTTTTCGTGCGTCCTTCTCGGCCTGGCGACGCTGCCTCTGCTCCCATCGGTGAAGGGCCTCGTCATCCCAGTCGTGATCCTCCTGGCTGAGGCGGTTCCGCCGCGCCTTGTTCGGCTTTCTGCGCTCTTTATTCTCGACCATCTTTTGCTCCTCCTCCATCTCAAAACGTGATTTCCTCCTTGGCCTCGCCGGGTCACCCGTTGGGTCCCCGCCGACTGGCGTGTTACCTTGGACAACTCGGGGATTCGGATGCCTTTCGGATGCCAGTTTACCGGTCGTTCCAATCGCAGCGGACTGGCGCCTACCCCTGATAGTTGCCACTCGACTCTCAAGCTCTCCCCAAAAGTCCTTGTCGGCCAACACTTTGTCAGTATTGAGGTTGGATTTGTCGGCCTTGGGTTCATGAGCGCTGTCCGATTTCAAATTTTTGTGCGGCACGGCCTTTGGCTTGCTCGATCGTGTTATCTCACGCCAGGTTGTGGATTCCTTCCCATGACCCTGCCCTCGATTGTCGGCTGGTGCTTTCCGGCCGTGAACAGCCCCTCCCCAAGTGTGTTGCCTCGATCCAGGGGTCCCGACTCGGTGTTGGGATTCATGCGACGTCAAGACACGCTTGCCAACCAGGTGCTTTTCGAGCGGCGTTGAGTGTGTGCCCTGCGGACCGGCTGCATTGCCAGCAGAGAAGGCATCGCGTGACGGCTCAGATGCGATCGATTGCTGCTGCGATCGGGAGGACCATGACCTCGGCGTGGGTGGGACTTTTGGCTCTCGGTTCGTGCTGAACACATCGGCAAGAACAGATCTTGACATTTGCGCTTTCTTGTCATCGAACCTGCTGCTGGTTACTTTGCGCACTTTCGCCGCCGCCATCGCCGGAGGGTTGCCTTTGTTTCCGGGAGACTCCATTCGCTGTCGTGCTTGCTGCTCATGGGGCAGAAGGCCATCGGTCAGCGGCGGCAGGCCTGATGTTCGGGTTGTTCTAGAGACAAAGGAGCCAAAGGATGCACCGGCTTGGCCGCCATATGCTCCCGGGAATCTTCCATGTTTGGGAGCATCAACGTCATCGGGTTTGTGACGCAGCGGTGTTGTCGTGAGCCACCTCACAGGCCCGAACTGCCTCAATGCCGTGCGCGATACAAGCTGTAGGGTGTTCTCAAGTTTATACGACCTTGTGCGTCCGAAAATGAGGCCGTCTCGAGCTGTTCCCATCGTTGTCAAGAGGCCTTGTCGACATGATGCACAAACGAATCTTTTTTCGCCACTCTAGATGGTTGTTAACAACCATAGCTTGCGAGCTGAAGTTTTTGCTCTTACCATAAGTGCGCGAGACCTTAACATCGCGGCGGGCGTTTCCAGACAAGAACTCGGAGGGAGCCTTCAGCTATCAGTATCAAATGTCAAGATGGACAAAGTTATTCATGGCTCGAACAACGCAAGATCCTAGCCTCATCTGCACCACCGTGCTGCCATTGACCCAATCGGTACTAGTGCGTACAAATACATGTACAGGTACATGTAATTGCGTACACCTACGCCGACTTAAGTACAAGTACATGCACAAGTACGGATACTTGTACTCCGTAGTTCTTAGGAACATACTTAAGTACTGTGCATGTGTACAACTCTACAGTACTTGCAAGTAAGTAATACTTGACACTGGGAACTACATGTGTACAAGTACAAGTGCATGCTTAAGTACTGAGATGGCTAGAAGTATCGCATGTAAATAGGTACTTAAGTACACCTACTGTAAGTACTTGATTACTTACTTGTACAATCAGGTACTCGAGTACTCCGTACGGAATACAGTACTACAGTACAAGTGGCAAATAGTAAACGATGAATGGAAGCTGACCTTGGCGGGAGGCATATGGCGCACTTGTTGTGCCTAGGCCCGTAGTGTTAGTCAGCTAATGTTGCGTGTTCGTCTCGCGGAGGAATTGGAGCTCCTGGGCGCCGAGGAGGCGCTGTGCCGTGGCGGTTAGTGGCATTGTAGCCAGGGCCCAGGCCTAGGTGCATGTGGCGTTGGCCGTTAGGCTACGTGCTAGGGACACATACAGTACAGTGCCTAGTATGTACTTACTGTAAGTACAAGTATGCGTGCAAGTACAGTACTCGACCCGTAAGTACTCTTATTACGGAGTACTACAGTACAAGTAAGTACTTAGGTATGTACAACTACTAGATGTACGGAGTACGGAGCGCAACTACAAGTACGTGAAGCACATGTCCATCTTAGTACGGTACTCTGTGCACTGCAGCCTTGTATCCGTACCTACGGAGTACTTGTACTTACAACTACTGTACTTGGTGAAATGTCGTACTTGTACAGTACTTGTAATAGCAGCATTGTTACTCCGTACTACACGACACCGCTGCTTTGGCACTTCGAGGACGATTGCACCAAGACTTTCCACACGTCTCTCCGAAACCTGAGCCACCCGTGCTGGCAAGTCGGCACCTCGAATGGCCGCAACGAAGAGGTTCGGCAGGCCGAAAAGCTCCCTGCCACCCGCCCCGTTCAAGGCACCTCCCGAAGCCCTCGGCCAGTTCATCGGCGGGCTCTCGGAGGAGCATGTTTACATCACGCACATCGACGCCAAGCCGACGTCCTTCAAGCGCAGCGTCTTTCTCGTCCCCGTGGCCATGAACCTCTTCCTCTCTCTTCTCCTCCTCTGGCGGCTGTACTCCGTCATGCCCTGGTACTGGCAGCTCGTCATCGCCGCCTTCGGCCACCCGAGCGAGGCAACCTTTCCTGCCTCGGAGTCGACGTGGCACGAGCTCGGCTGGGAGGTTGGAAAGCGAGCCATGACCATGTCCATCGACTTTCTCCTCTTCACCTTTGTCTGGCCGTGGCCCGTCCAGTTCGTCGCCCGCCGCCAATCCGGCAACCCCGTCCTCTGGCGCCGAAAAGTTGGCTTCCGGGACCGGGAGGTGTACGTTCGCCGCAGCCGCGAATGGTGCCGACCCCTCCTGCGTGACCTTTTCAAGGACACCAACGCGAGCGCCATCTTTTCCGCCCATGTTCGGCAAGTAACCACGCCGCTGCTACTGGAGCAGAAAACGGGTTATCTGCTCATGAACCGTCAGTGGGATCTAGATTGGGACGCCATGGTCCGCGCGCACTCCCTCGTCGACAAGAAGGCCATGGCCCTCGACGCCTTCAACGGAGCCGTGCTTGTGCACCACAGGGACCACGGGTGGTTGTGCTACGATATCCGGGATGAGCTGGACGCTCCCGGCGAGGGGAGTGACCAGATCGCCGCGTTTCGAGATGCCCTCGCGGCCATGGGCAAAAGCGAACTGTTCTACCGATGGGTGGAGACCGTACAGTTCGAGGCGACACGTCCGGGAGGGTTTGGTCCGGAGCAACAAGAGGCGGCCGCGACGAAGATCCGCACCATGTTTAATGCTGAAAACATCGATTTTGACAGCCTGTGGAAAGAGACGAACAAGAGCTAGGTGTCTGGCACGCACACGAGGCAGCCGAGATGAGGTATTTATCCGAAGCTTATTTGGATGAGTTCGTATCAAAGTTCCGTCGGCAAGTCGAATCCAGCCCATCGTTGCCGTAGACATGGACATGCATTTGAGGGGGAAGCAGGACAGGAACCAGAAATACTGTGATGCCTTGGAAGTCTTTATGGAAAGCATCATATCATATCATGAGATTTTTTACACGGAGAAGCGAGAGGTTCTACTGGAATTTAGTGACGGAATTTGACTTGCTCATTTCCTTGCATGTTTCCAGATATTATCCCTCTATTACTTGTATAATCCCTCTATTACTTGTAGAATCCCTTCATTACTTGCAGAATCCCTCCATTAATTGTATAATCCCTCCATTACTTGTATAATCCCTCTATTACTTGAAAAACCCTCTATTACTTGTATAATCCCTCTACCACCTTGATAATCCCTCTACTACTTTTATTATTCCCTACTTTGTGAAGTACATGTATATATATTGCGTTGGAGTGGATTCTGCTGGGAATAAAAGTCAAGAATACCAATCTCAAATACGGAGTACAATGGCTGGAAATAGTCGTCATGTCAAGCATGCCGTGTCGAGTCAGTGTGCAGTGCGTATGCATATATTCCATTACTCATGTCCTTTGATGTGAAGTCGTTCAACTCCATCCCACGGCAGCCATGCCCTCGGCAGTATTTGTGAAACACTCACGGGGAGGTATTTCGGCAGAAATACTGACCTCTCTTGGCTATATTGTTCGGTGTTTTCTCCGTCGCAACGTGCATGTAGAACGAATCCATCACCAAGTACGTCGAAGGTACGCAGGGGTTCAGAGCATACAACGACGTCTCGCGGCTTCTCACTCATCCAATTCGATGGAAACATACGGAGCAAGTACTTAGATACAAGGCAGTATTTAAAAAAAAATGCTCCCTTACTCGTCGATTACCGCAATCCCTTCCTCCGCACATGCATGGCAGGGTGGGAGCCAATGCACACGTCCAATGCACCGCCGCCTAGACCTGCGGCCTAGTTGATTTTTTGCTCCAAGCGTCCCCCACTTAATATTCAGCTTTGCACTCTCCATCATTCTCCGCTCTCCATCCTCTCACTCTCCCTTGGTTTCATCTCCCTTGCCACTTCCCACCGACCGGCCTCACACTCAACCCGAGTTGCGCAGACGTCGACTGAGCGACGAGCCAGGACGGGTGCATGTAGCAGACTTATGCAATTGTTTTCTCTCGCTTCAGCCATGTCGTCTCCTTGGAAGAAGCAGCCAGAGGATGTCGTCGACACCGTCCTCAAGCGTGCAGAAGTCAGCAAGGTACGTGCGTGCCTCAAGGGAGAGGTATCTAGTCAGTCAGTCTGTCAATTCAACCTCTCGCCTTGCTTTCCGGATTCCCTTCCGTCTGCCTTGGGGCCAGCCTTGGCTTGACTTGCCTCGTTTCCTCCACCCTTCCCTCTCTGGCCGCCTGCTGCCCGTCGTGGGAATTTCGCTGACGGGATTGGCCGACGACGCAGATTGCTCGACGGTTGCAAAATCGTCTCGCCCTCGCACAGTTCAAGACGAAGCACGGTTGGGAGGATCTCACACTCGACTGCATCGAGCCGAAACTGGAAGAGGAGATGAAACGGAAGCGGCTGTGCGACGGCGATGTTCTCTCCGATTCCTCCTCGTCCGCCTCGGACCTGCCATATCCGACGAGGACGCTGATGAGCTCGCCGCTCAAGGCACCACTCTTCTCCGACGCCATCGGCTCCAGCAACGGCAGCTCCGGCCACAGGAAACGCACGTACAACATTGCCTCTTTCGACGACGCCGCCTCGAGCCCGAACAAGCCGCTGGTCACGTCGCCGACGGCGCACAAATCCTTCTCGGGCCATGCGGCGTGGAGGGACAACCACCAGCTGGCGCAATCCTCGCCCATCAAGCCTCGCAGGCTGCCGCACTTCACGACGTCGGCCGGCCCCGACGTGTCATTTTGCCAACAGTGGCGGATGACCAACGACCTCAGGCTGCCCAAGTTTGACGACCCGTCCGACGACGACGACGACCTGCCGGCACACGCAAGCCGTGCGAACAACCCACGCTCTTCGCCGCCTCGTACGCCGCCGATGAAAACGCGGAGTCTCGGCCCCAAACGGAGCAAGGAAAACTTGAGCACAGCCAGCAAGGGCAAGTCGGGTGAAGAAGGAGCCGACTTGCTGCTCTATCTGGCAGCCTCGCCATCGCCGGCCGTGAAGAGCAATCGAGGCATGATGGAACGCGTGTCGACGCCGCCTCCCAAGAACGGCAAGCTAGATCTCCCCTCCTCGATGATGACGACGCCCGGCGGAGGCACCATGTTCCCCAACACACCTGGGCAAGGCTTCGACTTTGCCGATTTCGTCAACATCACACCGAGCCCGGCGCAAAAACAATGGAGGACACCAGGCGCCGTGCCGAGCCGAACCCCTCTGAGCGTTGCCCGAAGACGACTTACCTTTGAAGACCAACCTTTTGCGTCATGACAGCCGGCGCGCCGAGCACGACATCCATAACTTCCCCACTTGCGCCATCGTGCTGTACATATTTTGTTTTCTTATTTCTTTTTTTTTGTTAGGGCGTGGAACTTTTCTCGACTCCCCGTGAGAGCCGACGGCAGTTGGATCTGTGCACGACAACTCCGAGTGGAGTTTTGGATGCTTTGAAGAAGAATGAAACGGGTATTTCAATCAGGCTTTCATGCTGGAAGCGGCAAGCGCGTCACCTCAACGGATTCAGATGGGATGAATCTGACGATAATCTGAACATAAACGTACGAGTTGTTGGATGGTTTACTTTTTGGGCTACCGCTTGCCTGACGAGCCTAGGAGCCGAGCGAGGTTGGAATTATGTTGCAAGGTCAACGCAGCGTGTTAGGACGGACCACTGGATAGAGACGGCCTAATGAACTCAATTCGTCGACGCCGGTGC
Organism: Drechmeria coniospora; assembly: GCF_001625195.1. Taxonomy (NCBI): domain Eukaryota; kingdom Fungi; phylum Ascomycota; class Sordariomycetes; order Hypocreales; family Ophiocordycipitaceae; genus Drechmeria; species Drechmeria coniospora. The sequence goes on along the minus strand of NC_054389.1, from coordinate 7,172,984 downwards.
AATTTAAATCGCGCACAAACAACACAGTTTGTACGTTTCTCGTCATGAAATGTCGAGTACGGAGTGAGTCCGTATCCAACCTGGTCGCCGTCCCCCACGCCACTTGTCCAAGGCCCGTTCTGAGTTCAAACTGGTGACGGCCATGAGCAGCTACTTTGGATAGACAATAATTTACACTCAAACTCAAGTACGCTTCACCACGTCACTGAATGTGCGTACATGTCTAGTGACGAAGATGCTTTGAAGAGAGGCTCTGGCCAACTGTAGTCGACCGCATTTTATCCAGGAGGCAGCAGAACAAAATCTACAATCGCACTGCTCCTCATACCCCAAGGGAGAACGGGGTGAAAAGCTGGTGGCACGACTGACGTGGATGGCAAGGCGCAGGGAGTAGACTCATATTCGACGTCTTCCACGCCGAACTTGTTTCTCTCATCGATGGCGAAGGTACGAGGAACTCCTTTGTTTTGATCAATGCAGGAAGACGGAACGGTTCGATCCAATCATTATCATAGACAGAAACCTGTGAAAGGCGCAGGCCACCATATGAAAGATTAGGTGGAACGCCGTGCCCACGGCATTTAGGAAAATAGCTTCTCCGGCCCAATGATGCCCAGTAGATATGCTTGATGCAGCAGGTAAGCCTGAAGTTGCTCGTGACGACATCACTTTATCATGCCCTTGAGGACAGTCGCAACACAACATTCGTACTTCCCAATTCTGAATATATTTGCACCAGCAAACAACTACTGTCAATAATGGGATGCGGCCAATATAGACGCCATTAGAGCAAAAATATGGTATGCTTGCATGATACTTCAATTTGACCAACCGGCTTCGGTGTGGGGTGCTTTCAAAGTATGTGTTGCCTCCTTCTTTCTGATACGAACTGGACAGTATGTACCGCCGTCATCTCGAAAGAGATTATCTTTTTATCTTCAACTCATTTGTTAGTTTCAGTGTTGCCGAGGTATAGACCACTCGCCCGTGGCATCTCCACCGTGGGAGGTTGATACCACATGGTTTCTTGGACGATGTAACGATTTGGATGCATGGATACCCGGATATTCCTCTTTTTTTTTCGTCCATCTCCCTCTCGATTTTCCTTGCGACGTTCCTCTCGATGCTTTATTTCTTGGTCGATCAATCCAAGTCGGCATGGTCGGTCTCTGGAATGCCCCCTTGTCCCCTTGCACCTAAGCTGCCGTCAGAGCAAGCGTTGTTTGATAGGCGACCCATGCGGCGGCGGCAGCGTCTGGGGGTTGGAAGCATGTCAGACCCGGCTATGTACCGCCTCAATGCTTGGTTGTGAAAGACGAATGACTGCACATGACTGCACCAACCCAGGCCACCGAGGCCATTTCCAAGACCAATCGTCAGGCAGCCATATTATTTCAGCCCTGGCCGGGTGACTGGCGCAGGCTTCATCCGCGGCTCCTGCCTGCCTCGTGCTTCATCAGGCATCAGAACTATCCGTCCCTGCCCTGCGTGTGCCAATACTGCAGACGGAAAATCGAGCACTAGAGTATGTTCCAAGCATCTTCGGCCGCGTGGCAAAACTTGCTGCAGGCCACACTGGCCGAAACTGAGTAGTTGCTGATGGATATTTTCTCGTCCACGAGAGAGTCGGCGAAGTTGTCGGCACCCTTGGCCATGGCACCGACGAAGACGCAGATGCTCTCCTTGCCGCCCACCGATTCCACGTACTCGCGAACACGCACAAGGGGGGCATCGAAGCTGAGCGTGACTTTGCGGCAGTTCGGAGGAAGGTGGTCGGTGATTGGGTTTTGCACCACCCGCAGTAGCTTCTCGTTGGAATTCGTCGACCGGATGGACAGCCGATGGAGAAGCTGCACCATGAGACCGGCGAATCGCTTGAACGTACGAGGGATGCGAACGGAGGGAGACACTTCAATCAACACACCCTTGGCGGTGTGGATGTATATCTGAAGCTTGCCAGCTTTGTTGATGGGCGAGTCCAGAAGGGTCAAGAGGCACTAGAGAAAGCCATTAGCGGCGCTGCATGCGCGCGTCAAGGAGAGGCGGGGGGGGGGGGGGGGGGGGGGGGTTGGCACCTGGTGCGTGATGTCGGGGCGTGCGTCGCTGATGTCCCGGTTCATTTTGCGCATGACTCCGATGTGCTCGTCGCTGTTGAGCAGCGAATATTTGTCCTCACGGTGGGCTCCATTGCGACCAGCGCCACCATGCGAGGCTTTGTACGTTTCAAGGCTAGCATTTGACAAGACGACGATAAGTCGCTGCGAGTCCTTGTCGGTCGATGCAATGGGAGTTTTCTGCTCGGCCACGAGCTGCGGCAACGCAGGTGGCGGCAGAGATTGGGTCCCTGAGCAGGAAGTCTTGTTAGCGAAGGCCATCCGAGCGAAGGGTTTTGGTAGCAAGAAAGCAAGAAAAGAATCGGCCCGACTCACTTGGCCGCTTCACGCTGGCACGGCTATCTGGAGAAGACATGCTTGCCAGAGGACTGCCCGGCGACTGCCTCGTGGTCCAGGTGAGCGAGAGAGAGGGACGGACGATTGACGATCTGGCCAAAGTCAGTATTGATCTTGGCTACAAGCAGGGGGTGTCATTGAGCCTAACCCAGAAACCGATGTAGGACCTGATGAGATAATAGGCAGCTTCCTAAATGGCGACAGATCAAGATATGTTGGGGATGGCGGGAGGCGGGGAAACAATTTCCATATGTCGATGAGAAGTCTGCGGCGTTCAGTTTGACAGGTCCCACGGCCAAGTTTGTACTAGCATGTACAGAAAATACTGCACTTTAATGGAAGTACACATACAACTACTTGGTCGTATATGTACCTACCAAGTACTTACATACTAATGCACCGCAGCCTCCCCCACCTTACTTAAAGTCTTGTGCAGCACAGAAACTACTAGTACTCCGTAGGTAAGTACTTAAGTATGCGTAAATGTACTCCGTAGGTACTCATTTACATTTACTTACAGTACTTTGAAGTTCTTTTGTATTGTGCTTGCTTGTGCTGTAAGTGCTTTTAAGTACAACTACTGTATAAGTACTCCGTAACTTGGGGAGTACTTGTACGTGTACATGCAAGTACTGTAATTACTGAGTGTACTTGCAGTAATGAGCCAACCTCCAAGTATTATTACTCCATACAGTAAGGAGCACATTTACCCGCCTACAAAAAGCCTTTGGGTATTTGCTGCAGCAATTCATTCATGCCTTGGCGATGCATCCTGAGCCTGAGAAATATATCGACAGCAATGTAGCGTAGAATTTACACATGACTGAAATGCATGCACCACAGTCCAGTGATACATGTGGTATTTACTTTACATTTAAATATTACGATATCTTTGTGTCTCTGGTGTAATTCCAACGCAAAAATGCAGGTGCTGTTAGTCTGTCACGGGGCAGGTTGGGAACCAACATAAGTACAAGTACTCCGTACGGAGTACAAACTTGTACAAGTACTGTACACCTACTGTACACCTACTGTACACCTAAATACATACATGGCTGGTTTACTGTAGGTCCTGTACATGTAATAATACACTTACAGTACAAGTATAGAGTACGAGTACATGAAACTCTGGACTGGTTGATATTGCACGGCAGTCTGTCAGAGCAAGTCAACCCCAACCTGGGTCTGACACTGTGGGGATTCATCAACGCCGCCGCACTGCTCATTGCAGCAATGCTAAATCAAACGCCAGTGACAAACCACGACACGTACATGCACACGGACGAATGCTCTGGGTTCAGAACCACCCTCGCCTCGGAATAAATGTCCGCCAAGATGGCTGCCGGAAGCTCGAGAACCGTCGACTCTTGTTGGCTTTGCCTGAGGCTGTTTCAAACCCAAGGCACCCGTAATGTTTCAAACTGGCCACCCATCCCGAGCGAGCGAAAGGGTTTGAATGTTTGAAACCATGCTCAGGCAATGTCGTGCTACGCAGAAGCTACGGACATTTCTACGGCCGTTTTATCTCGCATCTACATCTGGATTGTCAAGAGGAGGTGGGAGAGGGCACAAACCGGGACGCCGATGAATTTGGACTTTGCCTTGCTTCTCGCGGAAGCGTGTCGATGGAAGCGACGCCGCCCACGAGATTCAGGGCTTCCGGCAGGATGAAAACGAAATAATACGGGCTGAAAGGTATTGTCCTGCCATGACCGATTTCCCAGGCGCAGTAACCGACCGGCGATACGTTGAGACAACCATCACTCTAGTTTTCGGCGGCTCTCAGCAACCAACATGCTCAACCGCCCTCCCGTACAGCAAGCACATACGAAAGCAGAAATCGGAGATGAACGACATCCGGACCCCTTCGACTCTGCGGATTCCATCAACGCTGGTCCGGGGGCGCTGGGTGATATATCGCGTCAGCTGCATGTCCGCTCGATCGTGCCCTCGAGTTCGAAACAGGCCTCGTGCCACCTGTTCCCGTTTCTCGTCCCCCCCGGTTCCCCGCCCTGACGATGCCCGTTCTTGAGATGCGTAACACATCAGGGGTTTAACAGCCCCTGCACGAGCCTGGCACTCGGCGTTGGCCGCTGGACAACTGACTCTCCTCGGTCCCTCGACTAGTCACGTCCGATCAGGCTGTCCCGTTGGCATTCCCTGTTCTTCTCTTTCGCCCATTCTCGACATTGGCCGCTCGTCTCGCCCACAATAATACCCGAAAACGCATGGAAGACCAAGTTCTCGACATATTTTCTTACGGGTGTTTTATCGTTGTTTTATTCCGCCTCCTGTTCTGCTCATGCTGTGCCGCTTGATATCTACTCCAAGGTCGCGTCACCTCGCCCTGTTCGAGACGCCTTCCCCTTTTGTTCGATGGCTCTGTGACGTTGCCATGGTTGTTTGCTTGTGCTGACGGCTGGATTGCAATAGCTCACATCCGCCCTACCGGTCCGATTTGCGGAGACTGTTGAAGTTTCCGTCAACAAGGAATCCTGCCACCATATACAAGTCCGATATCACCACGGGCACAGGCGCGAGCGCAGGCGCAAGAGCAGCCGCGAACACAAGCACGAAGCCTCATCTGCCCTTGCCATCCAAGCTGGCGAAAAGAAAGCTGCTACACCTGTATCCTCGGTCGGCATACCTAGACATTGAAATAATGGAAGCGGCCACAATGCGTCTATGATAAGTCGGTATCATCGACGATGTTGACTCAACGACGTTGGCCCGTGACCGCGACCGCCATCATATCCTCCAGCGTCAGAGCACCCGCTACGTTGAGGCGAATTGCACGCAAGTGCCACGGCAAATACGCTCGAAGCACGCTCGATGTCGAGCTACGTACGACCAATGTCGACGACGCCAGTGACGCCGGCTCCCTCGGCACAGCCTAGACTCTTTCAATCCACAGCAACACCATCAACATCGACACTCACCTCGGGATCCTCCTCCACGGCTAGCACTTTCTCCAACTCCACCACGTCCCTTTCGCAACGGCTTCTCACGGCTTCCGTGTCGGGAGCGCCCGCTGCAGCCGCCTCGGCCACGACCACTACATCCCTGGCTAGGACTCGGCGACCTCAGGTTCCACAGCAATCCAAGCAAGCGACAGGAGGGCGACTCAGAACCTCGTCCACGGAGACTTCGGATACTGGTGTCACGGAGCTTGCACCGAGTCTCGCAACGTCGTCGTCGACTTGGTTTGATTTCGAGCCAGCGGGAGGCTCCACACCTTTGTTCTCGCCAGAGCCACAGCCGACGTCGAGTAATGATGGCGAGCTCGACGATGGCGCCGCCGGATCAAGGCAACTTCTTCCCTCATCATCCAGCTCGACGAGTGAAATCGCCGCGGCATCTACTCGGCCAACTCTCGAGACGTCGTCGGGCGCTGCGTCGGCGAAAAGACGCGAAACAAGCTTTGGGGAAGTTGTGGCTGTAGAAACTCCGGGCGCCATCGTTGGCAAAGTTTCCAACGTCTTTGGTGGTGACGATGGCGGTGGCACGAATTCCACCGGCAGTAGAAGCAAGTCTGTTGGCGGGGGCATCGAGCACAACAGCAGCCTCTCTTCTTTGCCGAACAATGCCAGCAGCAGCAAGTCCCCGATTGCGTTATCGCCAAGAACAATCATTGGAATATCCGTCGGCGTCGTCGTCACGGTCATCGTGATGATGATACTTGTGTGGATGCGGCGAAAAAGAAGGAACAAGGGGGAATGGGCCCGGTGCTCCGGACGGCTGCAGAAGCAGAGGGGAAATGAAGAGAGGGATTTCAACAGGCTCGGCCTCGCCAACGGTGAGTCGGCTGCGGCAGCGGGGCTGCATGTTGTTGCCTCGGAGCGAACAAGGGGGCGATTGTGGATGCCACAAGGTGCTGGCGCCGTCGACAGCTTCGGCGCCGGCATGGACGGTGCCCACGCGCGATTCTTGGAAACAGCGGCGTCGCCTCGGCGGGGAGGCGATGCGGGAGGCCGCGACGAAAGGGATGGAAGGTCAGAGGAGGCTTCGAATCCCGACGACGGACCGGGCCGGACCCTGGACAGCTTCGCCGGGTTCGGCGAGTTCGAGCCTCGGCATGAACGACATGCGACAGCCACCAGTCGGCCGGCACACCCTTTGGCCGCTCCCAAGGCGTCGTATACTCTGAGTTTGCTTTGTCACGATGATTTCGACGGCCAGGAATCGCCGACGGAACATGCGGTCGCCCTTTTCGCCGCCCGCAGGGAGTCTCCCCTCGAGATGGTGGGCAACGCTCAGCACGGGACATATTCGGCCGTCGAGCGGCGGCAGTCGGTGCACGGCGAGACTCTGGAGGGCAACCATCGGTTCGTCGAACGGCGAAACAAGTTTCGGTCTGACCCCTTTGACCTAGAAATACGAGGCGGGTCGACGGCGTCGGCGGCAAGTTCAACGATGCGGATGCCACGACAAGATTCGGCAAGCTCGACATACAGTGCCGATTGAAAGCCGACTAGCACTCGCTGCTCACCGTGGAGGCGCGCGAGTGCTCGGACGCAAACCAGCATGAGGTGTTTTGCAGGCGTACGGAGCAGCGGGAATTGAGCTGCCATCGGGGCAACGATGGAGAGCAAGATGGAGAGCAGGCCAAGGGGCAGGCCAGAGGAGAGAGGGCAGAGAGGGACGAGGATTGCGGTGCCGACGGTTGCGCGGTGCGCCTTGCGTGCGAAGCGGCCGCTGGCCGTTCAGCTTCCATGGGCAGGGACATTGCAGGAAGCTCAGCCAGCAGGGACGTCCGAGTAGAGTCGAGGTAGTATTAATAACGGCGCGAAAGGATGGAAATGATGCCCGTGTCGGTATTACTTTTGCATGTACCGTACTCGAACGGTGTGCTCGTTACAGGCACGAGCATGCGGGCTGGGTGTTGGAGCCGAGATCGGCCGATCGAGGCGTACTTACTCTGCACTTGTACTTACTGTACATGCACAAGTATGTACTGTGCACCTACTGTACCTACTGCACTGTGCATGTTATTGAGTGGTTGCAAGTTCCTACGCAAGTACCTATTGTAGTGCTCCGTAGCTACTGTAAGCATCATGTATTACTCCGTACATGCCAGCATGACACGACGACGCATCTTGTTGTTGAGCGCCGTGCAGAGTACCGTATTTGTTCAAGTACTTACACACTAATTACATGTAGATTCCTGCACCTGAAAACATTGCAAAGCACGCCGTACTCGGTGCTGCATACTGATGCCGAGTATGCATTGCATGAAGGAGCTCTTGGCACGCCCCGTGGAGTTCGGATGCATGTGTTGGACGTGTACATGAATTACGGAGAACTCCGTACATACTTACCTAGCAAGTACTTACTTGCCTAAGCACGGCTACAAGTATTACTCCACAGATGTACTTGTACAGTACAGTAGTTGAATAAATGAAAAGTATCCGTACAGCGTACTGCACACGACGTTTTGATGTAAAGTACATGTACCGTACTGTAGGGAAGAAGTCGCAGGCATCTCAGTACTCTACTGAGTACTGCTGTAGGTGCTGTACTTGAGTACTTACTGTACTTGCTTTGGCACTTGTAGTGCTCCTCGGCCATCTCCGATCCAACGATGCCACGCTGCTGACGCTAGATATCCACGCAGGCCAACCAACACTTGTACCCGTGGCGAGACCATGGCATCTCTTAGTACTTACCAAGGTGCAACCGTCGTCGATGCCTACAGTACTTCGTACCGCCATCGCATTTGTACAAATTACGTCCTACAACCCCACCAGCGGTGCACTTCGGCAGGCACCTGTAGTGATTGCAGCCAAGTACGTGCGCAGGTGTTTGTGCGGTACGGGCTCTCCGCGGCGGCGAGTTTCGCCGAGAGGATCGAGAATGCGTCGCGCGCCAGCACATTCAGCACATAGCCGGCCGGCCCCCATCCCCCGGCCATGCCGAGCATTGAGTGCACCCACCTGTACCGTACCGGCACGCATCGAGCGGGATGCCCGTGGAATGCACCAAGGCGATGCCGATGATGCAGTGCGACGTGACGTCGGTGAAGCCGTCCCCTGCCGCAGCCGGCTCCCTGCTGGCCCATCCTGCTGTGCTTACTACCTTATGCAGCAGTGGCCGTGGTGGAGCAGAACCAGTCGATGTCGTGGGCAAGGAGAAGGTGCTTACCTCTACCACCACCAACTGCTGCAAATAGTGCAAGTATGCATGTGCATGCAAGTACTTACTGTACGTACAGTACGCAAGTACTTACAGGACGGAGTGCTAGGTACCGTGCCCGCCAAGTAATAGGGACGCCTTGGGGCGGCAGGTCGGCTCGTTCGGTTCTTTCAGGCCAAGCACCAACCAATACCAGGTACCGTCCACCGTAGTAGCTACTACCTACAGTAAGTACTAAGGTAGGTTACCTAGTAGGTCCTTGGTAAGCTAGGTCGGTGGTGACTTTACATGCAAGTACTGTACAAGCAAAGCCGTTCTACGCGCACATTTACATCCAAGTACCGTGCTTATACAAAGTACACGTACTGTAAGTGCAGTATGTGCGCGTTGTGCGTTCAATGTGTACAGTATCAGTACAAGAAAGCACTGCTCCGTAGTACGAGTGCCTTTGTGCGCCGAGCGTCGTCATGGTGCCAAGCACAAGTACTTGCATACAGGCAATTGGAAGTAATTACCAGGTGGTACATACGACCACCGGCAGTGCAGCAAGCACTGGTATACGTACAGTAAGTAATACACGGGTACTGAGTTGAGCGAGTACTAGGTACGGAGATGCATGTTCTCCGTACAACTACTGTACAGTACAGTACATCTCATTGGTAGTACGGAGTGGTGGTGGTAATGATAAGCAAGCACTGCACTGTGCTCCGTACGGAGTACTGTAATGCATTGTTGCAATAGTTGCAATTGCTCCGTACATGTGCGGAATACAGTAGGGCAATGTGTATAGCAGTGTCCCGAAAATTCTTCAACCCTTTTTCGGGCCACGCATCGCTGCCAAGTACAGTCGGCCGTCGATGAACTCGGCAACTCGTACGTCACATGCCTGCCAGATATTGGTCATTTTCGCTCGCACCACGCCGTGCCAGTACAAGGAACTTACAGCACACCTACCAGTAAGGTACATGTACTGTACTGTACTGTACTGTACTTAATTACTGTACTCAAGTACTTGCTTGTGCCGTGCAGCGCAAAGCACTTGCAACCCGCACGGCTCCGGCACAGTACCTGCAGACCATTACAGTCTTATTTTCTGTGCATTTAGACCAACGCAACCAAGTACAGGCAATCAGAGCGCCCAAGCAAGTACCTCTGCATGCATGCAAGTAAGTACTTGTACTCCGCAGCCCTGTATCATGACGTGCTAGGTGCATTGACGAATGAAATGGGCAACGGAATGGGCGCGCTTTCGGCAACTCCGCCCGCGACCCGATCCCCTGTCAACCTGAATAGGTACGCCGGGAAGCGGCAATACAAGTACCAGGTGCCGGAGGTAACCTCATGTGCCTTTGGAGTAGCTCCCTGCGCTTACTGACTTAGGTACCGTCTCAGAGCAGCACCTTGTAATGGCCGGAACTTATTGTTCCCTTGCCTAGGTACGGAGTCCGTGTGGGCGTACCCCCAAGTACATGTGTACATGTGCTCCACATGTACCACTGGGTACCAGCCTCGGTACCCAAGTATGTACCAGTATGAGCATGTTGTTAGTATGTAACGGGCAGTGCACGTGTCAGTGCAGGTGCGCTAGTTCTATGTTAGGAAGTAATTATTAATTACACCATGTACTCCGTACACGCAAGTGTTACTTGCGACCGTGTGGTCGACACTCCTTGCGAGTGAGTGCATGTATTAGTTGGCCTTGTACGGAGTAGTTGTGTTTGTAAGTTCTGTGCTTGATTCTCCGTACGGTGCTGCGATTCCCAAGTGCGTAAGTGCTCCGTACATCGAACGCGACATGCAAGTGCTCCGTAAGTACTTGCGGAGCAATTCACTGTGCAAGTACCGAGCAAGTACAAGCAAGTAGTACTCGACGGGACGAGCAAGAATGAAGCACCTGCTCTGGGGCTCTTCACCACCGTCCCGACCCACCGAGGTCGGTGATGCCTTTGAATGCCGTCAGCGTGGATCATTCATATGGAGGCATGGAAGGGGATGGAGAGGACATCTACGCCGTAGGGCGGCAGCACCTGCAGAGCCAAGTAACACATCGTCATGGAGATTTTTCTGCGCACACTCCGCACTGTGCTGCAGATACAAGTATACACTACAAGTAACTGTACTTGTTGCCCTTGTAATGGATTATGTACAGGTAGGTGTAAGTACCGTCCCGGCGAGGACGCTCGTGAACGTACTAAAGATTGGCGCACTATAATACTCCGTACCCTCGTGCTTCAAAGTACAAAGTACTGTACATGTACAGGACCTGGTTGTCGGTAGTCCGGGTACTCGTAGAAGGTGCACGCGTAGTGGTACAGCGTGGTAAATGTCCGGTACAATGTACCTACCTGGTCGTGAGTGCCTGGTGACATGGCGCAGCGCACAAGCAAGTACCTGGGTGTACTGTACTTGCTCCGTGCGGCGGGTGGTAATATTGGTCAAGTAGGTACATCATACAAGGAGTCCTCGGTGCTAAATTTCAGACAAGTAATTACTCCGTACAGGTACAAGTAAAACAGCGCTCACTTACTTGCCCCGACTTGCACCATGCAGCACAGTGCTTGTACCAGCACAAGTACAGTACTTACTTGTACCTACCATCGGCACACAAGTGCACCCGTCCGCATGCCGCATGTGCAAGTTCTTGCAAGCGCTGCAAGCAAGTCCTCCGTATTCAATACAGGGCCGCTAAGAATACGGAGTAATCGACCTGGCATTTGTCTCTTACCCATCCGCCCATTGCCAGGTCAGGTGGGCACTAGGGAGGTGCTAGGAGGGTGCTAACACGGTGCCTGCCCAGTGACGGCCTCGTATGCGTCGGTACGTACCAGTGTGCTCTTCCGACGGCGCCAGGCACAGCCATAACGTTAGCTTCGCTTCCGCCGCCGCCGGCACCCCACACTGTCCTTCGGTCACCGTCCTTGACCAGGAACGCGCCTGTGGCATTCTCCTCCCCTCGCTCGTCCCCTTGTCCTGCCCACGACGCCGCCGAACCCTCTCCGCCTGCAGCCATCTCCAACCTCGACCATCCTCGCTCCGGCTCTCCGTCACCTTCGACCGTCGTCACCGGACATAACCCGTGCGCGTCCCCGTCCCCATCGCCCTCGAGTTCTGCCGCTCTGCCCACGCGCACCCTGCGGGAAAAATCCGACCCGGCTCACCGCCCTTTGCGCCGCCCGACTCTGCCTCTGCCTCCCGAGCCTCTGCCTCCCGAACCTTCACACGAGGCAGCCCTCGCTCGATCGGTGCCCGCGTTTGAGAATCCCCATCCCGCATCCGCCTACCTCGACGGCCCGAAACCCTCGTCGCGTCCTCCTTCTTCGCCTCGCCTCAGCCTCCCCCCTCCTCGACCCTCATCTCCAACGCCTGCCGCCACCGACCGCCAGCCCGCCACCCGCCACCCACCTGCTGCCGTCCCAAGGCCTCGCCGCGTCAAGGATACTACAAGATCCCTCGCTCCCGCCCTCCGTCCAGAGCCCTCGGGACCGGACCGGCCCAAGTGCGGCTCTGCTTGCGAGACCCTCGTCGCCCCCATTCGCCGCCGACGCGCCTCGCAGGACCCCGCGAACCCTGGGCCTCGACGACGCCGTTCGACCGACCTCATCCTCGACAGGGCCACGACCCCGAGTCCGACATGTCGACGTACCCCGTCTACGGCGCCCCCGCCGGCGGCTACGCCCCTCCGCCGCAGCAGCAGTATCAACCCAGCTATTACCAGTGGGTTCTCCCGAGCATCCCTCGGACCAAGTCCTCTCGTCCCTGGCTGACGTCCCATGTCCTGCAGCAGCCCTCCCCAGCAAGGCTTCGGCACCTACCCGCACCAAGGCCACACGCCTCCCCATGCCTCGTACGGTTACCAGCAATCACCTCCGTCAAACTACGGATATGTAAGAATGCCCCTCCACCCCCTCCCCGGGCCGTGACGCGCACCTCCATTCATGGCCGCCGTGCTTCCGCTGCTGACACGTTCCCCGACACCAGCCGCAGTCTCCCCTTCACCAGTTCGCCGGTCCCGGCTCCGGCTCGTTCAGTCACCCTCCGCCACCGCAGCCGACCTACAGCTCGCTCCCGAGTCCAGGTACGGGTGGGATGATGCCGCAACGCCAGCTTTGGCCGGCCAAGGAAAGGAGGTCAACCGCTGATCATCTCCCAGGTGTACCTCCGCCGCAGCATAGCCCGTATTCCCAAGGTCGGCCTGGGAATCCGCCCCCTCCACCGGCCGGCCCCCAGCATTTCGGTCACGGTGCCCCGCAAGGCTACGCCTTTCGATATTCGGCATGCACCGGTCGCAGGAAGGCTCTGTTGATCGGCATCAACTACTTCGGCCAGCGCGGCCAGCTCCGAGGCTGCATCAACGATGTGCGGAACATGACGGCCTACCTCGCCGAGCATTTCGGGTACAAGAGGGAGGATATGGTGATCCTCACCGACGATCAGCAAAATCCCATGAGCCAGCCGACGAAGCAAAATATCTTGCGTGCCATGCATTGGCTCGTGAAGGATGCGCGACCAAACGACTCCTTGTTCTTCCACTACTCCGGTACGCCGACGCCCCCGCGAGCGAGGAGATCCGGCTCCGAGCTGACGCCCCTTGGAATCATGACTGACGCCTTTTACCCTAGGTCACGGTGGGCAGACCAAGGACCTCGACGGTGACGAACCCGACGGGTACGACGAAGTCATCTATCCCGTCGATTTCCGCCAAACTGGCCACGTCACCGACGACGAGATGCACAGGATCATGGTTCGGCCCCTGCAGGGCGGCGTGAGGCTGACCGCCATCTTCGATTCCTGCCATTCCGGCACCGCCCTCGACCTCCCCTACATATACTCGACCCAAGGCATCCTGAAGGAGCCCAATCTCGCCAAGGAAGCCGGCCAGGGCTTGCTCGGCGTCATTTCCTCCTACAGCCAGGGCGACCTCGGCGGCGTCGCCAATAACATCATGAGCTTCTTCAAGAAGGCCACGAGCGGCGAGGACGCTCGCACGCGCGCCATAGCCACCAAGACGTCCCCTGCCGATGTCGTCATGCTTTCCGGCAGCAAGGACGATCAGACATCGTGAGTCTTCCCTTGACCTCGCCCTACATTTGTCTTCGCCGCACCCAAGCACTTGCCCGATTTCCACTCTACCCCTTTCTTTTGTTCTCGGATAATTCCCATCTGGGTGGTGACGCTTTCTCTCCATGTCGGATGCCGTGCGATGCAAGCCCAACGTCTGGTTGTCATGCACGCCGCGATGCGGGCAGCGTGCGAGGCACGGGGCGAGAGTTAGTGCTCTCGACCTGGTTTGTCTCTGCGCCTGGGTCGTGTTGCGTTCCTTGGGGCATCGAATGCATCGCCGCGGTTGTAGCCTGCCACACAGGGCCACGGCGTGTGTTGGGGACACTGCACACCATCCCATTCAAGCAGGGCCGCCTTGCCCCCGTCGGCAGCCCTGGCTCGCAACTTTTTTTTTTTTACTTCCGCACTGCTCTGCACTCCATGCTGACACATGCTTCAGGGCCGATGCCACGATCGCCTCCCAGGCCACCGGTGCCATGTCCTGGGCCTTTGTCACGGCGCTGAGGAAGAACCCGCAGCAAAGCTACGTGCAGTTGCTCAACAGCATCCGAGATGAGCTGGCTACCAAGTACACGCAAAAGCCGCAACTCTCGTGCAGCCACCCACTGAGTACGTTTTCACCTGTCGCGCGACGCAGCAACGCCACCAACTGCTTAATCTAACGATTCGACTCCCTAGACACAAATCTGCTGTTCGTCATGTAGACGTTTAGGTGTCCCTAGTGGATGCGGTGACGACGGCGGGACCATGTCACGAGTTGGATATACTTTCGCCACGGGAAGCAGAGAAGGAAAAGGAGTGAGTCGTTCGCTTTGCCGGGCCGGGCGATGGAAGCACACGCGTCATTGTTCCTCATGCTTTTCAGCGTTTGCCGTTGCAGTTTTGCTCAAAAAGTAATTGGTCGTCATGAGAATGATGCGAGTGAGCGACATGGCGCTCACAATCTCGCCATCCATCCTAGTATATAGTTGTCTAGACATCGCCCCTGAATGATGTAGCCACATTCGGGTGCGATGAAAATAATACGCGGCTGATGGAGAACCCACCCTCATTCGATCTTGACAATACATTTTCCCCCAACGCCGGGACGTCTATAGACGTCTGTGTGATGCTCGCTCATGGTGACACCCTTCCCTCATCCTCCGGGGAGTCGGTTGCTATCCTAAGAAAGAGAAAGATGACTTGCTGATATTGGAACGCTGCGAAAGGAAACCTGCCAGACGCTCGATGCATTTCCAGGTACAAACATTGTAGGTAGAGCTGGTGTGCCACCGAAATCTGTCGGCAAACACACGAGAGAGGAACGGCAGAATCAGGCTCAGCACTCGCTTCCCGTTGTGCGCACCACTCTGAGCCGCTTCGACCGCTTAACACGACGCTGCTCCTCTGCCACCTTGACAAGTTCACGCCGAACGGCTTCTTGCTTGGCCCAGCCACGTGCTGAAATGGCCATTCGGGCGACGAAGCGTGCGGCGATCAAGAAGGGCCGGATAGAAGTTACTGTTCGGCCGTCCGTGCCGTTCGCCTTCAAATCGAGACTGGTCGAGGTGGCGATGGCCAGAGGCTTGCGACTTTGAAGGATGCCGGTGCGAATGTGCTCGAGTTCTCGGAGCTGCGCCTTGTTGCTGTCATTGGAGGGAGACGTTAGCCTGGTCAACCGTTGAAGGGCCGTGAGGGAAAGAAACATACCAAGCGTTGGCGACATTGAGTTGCAGCTGGACAAAGTTCTTCGCAAACGCAGCATCGGACCGCAGGGACACTTCGCGCTCCCACCGAGCCTGCATCCACTCCATCTGCATCACCATGCCACGAATCTCCTTCTTGTGACGCTCCTCGGCTCCCTCGGCTGCCCGGACGACGGTGCCGACGACCTCGTCCGTTTCGCCGTACTTGACGAGAGCAGCACGATCTGAAGCCGCTGACGGCGGTGCCCAAGGCTTGAGATGGGAAATGTCGCGCTGGAGCTTCTCGGCCGTCATGCGGTAGGCCGCTCGGTCGTTGCGGGCCCGTTCGAGCTTGCGCCTCAATGCAGCCTCAGACATGACGAGGCCATCGATGAGTTCTTGCTGTCGATGGATGTCGTGTTCCAGGTTCTCGATCTCAACCTGCTTCTCCCGCAGATGGCAACCTTGTTGATCGTCTGCCGCCCGCGAGGCTGCCACGGCCTTGCGCTCTTTCTCTGCCTTACGTACCTTGTGCTTCAGGTGCCGCACAGTCTGTTCGTGCTGCGCCGTCATCTCTTCGGCTTGTTGTCTCGCATCCACCAGGACCTCTTCCAGAACGACCTTCTGGTCTTCGAGGTCACTGAGTCGTCTCTCGAGATCGCCGACTGACCTGTGGCCCAACGTGACTGGCGATGGAGGTTGATGGACCTGCTCATCGAGCAATCGACGCTCGAGATTGGCAATTTGCCCCTTGAGATCCTCGACGACATCTCGGTGAGCGGCATCCTGTCGCAGAAATTCGAGCTCCCTTTGCCGCGAGGCACTTAGTTCCTTTCGTATCATCGATAGCTCGGCATCGTCGTGTCCGTCATTGGTGCCCGGGGCAATCGCAAGCTGACCTTGGAGATCCTCTAGGCGACGCTCAAGTTCTCGAATCGTTCTGCGAGCTTCGCCCAGGTCGTGGCTGCTCAAAGACGAAGCTTGCCGCATCCTTGCCTGAAGCTGCAAGAGCTCTCGGCCGATTCGATCCTCTTCGCTTGTCGCCCTCTCCATCTCATCTTCAAGCGTCTTCTCCAGCGCAGCACCCTGCTCGAGCAACGCCTTGTTCTCGTTCTTGAGGCGTCGGACCTCGATATCGAGCTTCATCTTGGCAGTTCGAAGATCCAATCGCTCTTGATCTACCTGCGGGCGGTCATCGTCGTGAGAGCCTGCTCGGCGAAGCTGGCCATCAAGCTCGTCGCGCTCCGCTCTCGCTTCAGCTAGGGATGTGCCGGTGGAGCGGAGTTCAGAAGCGAGCTTCGCGAGCTGATCGCGCAACGACCGGTTGTCCTCCGCCACTTTCTCCAGTCGAGATGCTTCGGCCAAAGGTTGTTTCTCTTGACGGAATTTCAACTCCGTGAGAGGTCGGGAGCCGTTATCCAGAGGCTCATCGCGTGCCGCGTCGATCATTTGCTCAAGTTGATGCCGGAGCTCGTCGCGCTCATGCTTGGCTGCCGCGAGCTCCTGGTTCGCGTTTCCGCTCCGTTGCGATTGAAGAAGCGCGAGCTCATCCTCCAGCGACATGACTTTGTTCGCCTGGACTTGGTAATCCACCTGCGTTTGTCGAAGCTCGTCCCGGGCCGTCGAAAGGTCATTTCGCAGGCTCGTCAGGAGCGCTTGGCGCATCTCCAGAGCCTCCTGCAAGTCATCAATCTGCCGGGTCATGACTGACTCCTCGCTCTTATGTCGCGCCATCTCGCTCTCGACAGCCTCCTTCACCTTCGACTCCTTGTCGGACAAGCTTCCTGCTGCTTCTCGAAGGCGGTCGATTGTTCTTTCAAGGCCGCGAACCTTCTCCTCGGCCCTCTCACGTTCCGACGTCAGAGCGTGCTTGTCATTTTCCCATTTTTCGCTGTCGTTATCGTAAAGGTTGTCTTTCTCTTGTATTTCGGCTTGCAAATTCGATACTTCCTCCATGAGCCGTTCAATCTCATTTTGGTATTGGTTGCGCAGATCCTTCTCGGCGGTGAGAGCGAGTTCTCGTTCTTGCGATAGGCTCTGCTCAACATCCTCGAGCTCTCTTTCCAGCCTTGCAACCTCATCCTCCAGAGATTCTGACTTTTTCGCGAGGGTATCGTGACGAGACTGCAGCGAATCTCTCTCATCGGCCACCCTCAATAGTTCGGCCTCGAGCTTGCTAGCACGAACGTTGTCGGACTCGGTCACTTGCTCAGCATGGTTCCTTTCCTGTCGCATCTCCTTCACCATACTTTGGAGTTGAGCATTTTCTTCGTTGGTTCTGGCGAGTTCCTTCTCCAGCATGGCGTACTCCTTGGCAGAGGCGTTTAGTTCATCTTGCAACCGGACGACTTTCTCATCGATCTGACGCGACAGGCCCTTGGTGACGACAGATTTGTTTGCCATCTCTTCCTGGAGCTCTTCCAAGTCTTTCTCGGCTCTCTCGCGCTCCGAGACGGCATCCTCGGACTTTTCCTTGACCTGATCGAGCTCCTCCTCGAGGCGCCGAATGTTCTGCTCCAAATATTCAATCGTCTCCTTTGCCTGCTCCAGTGCCCCAGTCTGCTGGTCCGTCTGCTCCAGCTCGTCCATTCTTCGCTGAAAATCGTCGGCCTTGGCTTCGGCATCGGCTAGCCTCTCGCGGAGATCATCAAGTTCGTCGTCCCGCTCCGTAATCAATCGGTCTTTCTCGCGCACCTCGGCCTCCAGGTCTTCGATGTTGTCCTTGAACCTTTCCGCATCATCTTGGTCGTGCTGGGATTGATCTAGTTGACGTTGAAGTTCGTCAATGTCGGCGTCCCTTTCCTGCAACGTCTTCTGGAGTCGGTCCAGTTCGATGGCTTCATCTTCGTTGCCGGACTTGCGTTGGGCCTTGTCTTGTAGCTCCAGCATTTGCTGGCGGTACGTCTCTAGATCGCGTTCAGCCGACGTCAGGTGCTTCTTGTACCGATGAAGCTCCCGTTGCATCGTGACTTTGTCCACCTTGAGCTCCGTGTTTTCTTTCAGGGCAGCCTCGCTAAAGCCGGGGCCTGCCTTCCGAAGCGCATCCTCGAGAAAATGTATCTTGAGCTTTAGGCCAAAATTTTCCTTTTCTATCCTATCAATAACATTCTCCTGCTCACGCAGCGATAGCTGGTTTCCGTCCTGCAAAGGACCCTTGTCATCGGAGCGACGCGGCTGGAATGCCATCGGGGTTGACGCAACGCTACTGCTATCAAGCTGAGGCAATGTGTTGTCCACGTACGAGTGGTTTGGGTACACGGACGTGTCCATGCGGGGAACGGGAGTCATGTCATCTTCTTCGATGCGAGACAGGGCGGGCGTGTTCGGGATGCCACCGCCATTCTCCTTTCCACGACGTCGCGCACTGTTCCTCGTGGCCGATTTCAACATGGGCGTGAACTCGGCGCCGCCAACGCTGGCAGGCAAGTTTCGTCGATCGGCAAAGGGTCCCCTCGGTCGAGGGGTCCGGAGATCCAGGCCTTTTCGAAGATGGGGGGCGAGGTATCCATCCTTGGCCGGAGACTGAAAGGATGCCTCTTGGGAAATGTCGGCAAAATCAGGCGCTCGGTGAAGGAAAGTCGCGTCCCCGACGTTCGTTTTCGGCGTGTCGAGAGCGGCGCTGAACGTCGGCTGACCCATGGCGGTAGGCGTCTGGACGGGTGTCGAGGTGGTCGAAGGGCGTCGAAATGCCAAGCGTCGGTGAATGCACGTTCAATAATCGTAGGAGATGCAGCTTGTCGTGGCTTGTTCGGATTCACGCTGCATCTTGGGGAAGGCCAGCCGCGTGGGTACGACGAAAGCGTGCGACGTGCGACGGAGGATGAGAGGTTGTCGAAGTGGCCAGCTGCAGTTGAGTCGCTCGTACTGGTCCAGGAGGGAAAAGGATGCTGCTGTTGGAAGTAATTTCGTGTTCGTACGAAGTTGGCGAGTCGTCGCGCATACTGTGTAGAAATGCACTGTACTACTAGTAGGCACGTACTCCGTAGGCGTACAGTATAAGAATATCGTAGTAATATAAGTTACGTGACGACACAGTGAGGAGTCGCGTTTGCTGTCGAGGTTCCTTGTTTACTTGCATCCCTAGTTGGGACTAGGGGGACGCAAATTTAGGTACGGAGTACGGAGTACGGAGTACGGAATACGGAGTACCTGCAGGATACTTATCACTGCTACAGGTACCTAACTAAGTACCTACTAGGTAGGTATCTTGGTGCTACGGAGTAGTTAGTACAGTAATATGACTAGACGTGACATTTTCGGAGCACAGCAAAACTGCGTATCTACAGTACTGTAGGTACCGAAATCCAACATACTGCAAGTACGGAGTACTTGTACGGAGTAATACCTGCGGAGAGTACAAGTAAGGAGCACGTTGTACAACTACTGTACCTAAGTACTTACAGTACAAGTACGTATGCTTGGCACCTAGCTACTAGGTACTGTACGAGTACTTATACTACGTAAGTAATACAGTACTTACAGTACATTTTCTTGTACTGCAAGTACGGAGTACGGAGTGCATGTATTCCATACGACTATCCGTACAGTTATCCGTACGGAGTAATTACTGTACTTCGCAATACTCCGTACTATTTCTTGTCCAAGTATTCCGTGCATGTACTGTACAAGTTCGTGTGCTCGGTACACGTACAAGTACTGTACACCGAACCAAGGCACTACCCTAACTGCTGAATCATGGCTGCCCAAATACTAGCCTAGCACTACCACCTCCTCCGTAATGGAACTTGGTGCTCTTGCTAGATTCATTCTTGATACATTACGTGTGTGCCATCTACCCTGCTTGGCTAGTGATTCTGCATCTCGCACTCGAACATGTACGATCACTTACCAAAACCCCTCATGTCAGCTCGCTAACTCATTCTGATGACCGCAGCATAGGCATTGTTCACGTGTTGTCATTGGCCGGCGGCAGCTTGCGCATCGCCTCTTGTCGGAAAGGCGACGTTCTCCCATTAGTCACCCACCTACCCGACGTTGAAGGCGAGGTTTCGGGCCATCACCCAATCGTCGTCGTTGCAGAATGGCGGAAGAGATTGCAACGCACAACGCAAACGCCGACGATGCGGTCGTCGCGGGTCCCAAGAAGTTCCCCAAGGGTGTTGTGCTCGGGAAAGACGGCAAGCCGTGGGTGTCTGCCGAATGGCCTGACGGTGATGCCGAATTCTGACTGGGAGCCGCAGGTGCCGAAGCTGTACCTCCTTTGCCGCGTGGGCTGCGCAAACAAGGGAAAAGGCCAAGCAGGGCGGTGGCGGTGAGGGCGGCGGTAGCGTGAGGGCAGCTGTCGCCGAGATGACAGCCTCAGCAACGTCGACTCCGCCGCCTGACTGCCCGCCCGACGTCGAAGTGCTGGGACGCAGCGCCTGGACCGTCCTCCACTCCATCGCCGCCAACTATCCCGAAGCACCGTCTCGCTCGCAGCAGTCAGATCTTACAGGCTTCGTCAGTCTCTTCTCCAAGCTGTATCCATGCTGGGTATGCGCCGAGGATTTCCGGGCCTACTTGGGCCGCGAGGTGCCACGGGTGACAAGCCGCGACGAATTCGGCAAGTGGCTGTGCGGGGCACACAATGACGTGAATCGCAAGCTCGGGAAGCCCGAGTTTGACTGCTCGAGGTGGGAGGAGCGGTGGCGGACTGGGTGGAAAGACGGCAGATGCGACTGAGGTCGGCCTGCCACTGTCTACGACCAGCAGCCTCGTCGGAGGCGAGCCTTTGTCCCCAGTAGCCCTGCGATCATTGTTCCTACATGTACTCTGTACATTCTGTAAAATATGTACCATTAGCACCTGCTTGGCAGTATGTCCAGTACCTGTACCAGTAGATGCGGGCACATGTACTGTAATATATTAGTTGCATTCCCGTCTTCAGCACGCTGCACCCAAGCACGTTGGCGGAGACCAAAGTCCATCAGGTGGTAATTATTCGTTGCTTGGTGCTTTCTTGAGTACAGTACAGTATTCTAGGGGCCTACTTACTACTAAAATACACCGTATTTGTTGTCCCAACAGACAAGTACTATAGTACTTACTAGGTAGGTACTGTACTTGCTACCTACCTCCTGTAGTGGTCAGTACCGTACCAACAACCTTAGTAGTATTAATAATTACCTAGTACTTAGTAGGCACCTTCGTACTGTGCTAGGAGCTAGCTACAGTGGCACGCACCTACTGTATGCAGTACTTTTGGCACTCCGTAATGTTCTCGTCATACAGCCAGCCAAGCGGCTTTCCCAGCAGCAGGGATTGAGTCGCCGAGTCTGCAATCAATTATTACCTCATTTTCACGCAATTACTTGTAGTGGCGATAGGTTGCTCCTGTCCGAGTTCAAGTACGAGGTTGTACGTTTTGGTACCTCCAGACGCAGTATTGCCGGATGCCCGCCCACTTCAGATGGGGTTGCTTGAGAGCCGCAGCAGCAGCACTTACACCTGCAAGTACTGTACGTACGCATGCAGATGCCAGCTGATTCCAAGCCTGGCCTCGGCCGTAAATCATGCCACCCGCCGTTGTATTCGGCCCGCCACGGAGCGTGCCTCTTGGTAGCTGCTGTACGTCGGAAGCGGCCTGCGTGCGCCATTTGCCGCGTCGATAACCCTCCCCAACACCCGCCTTCCCAACATATCCGTAGCCTGCCATGCTGCCCATCCTCGCCACCCGGCAGCTTCCTGCTTCCTGCACATGCAAGTGTCCATCTACATTTGCTCTCTCTCCGTCCTGCGTCTCTTCGCCCATCCCTCCGCCAAAGCGAACCGAGTGCAGTGAGCAGCCATGACAGACATCAGGGTCCAATCCCTCAAGCAGCCGGTTGACGTGGCCGAGTATCTCTTTCGCCGACTGTACGAACTCGGCGTTCGCTCCGTCCACGGCGTCCCCGGAGACTACAATCTCGTTGCTCTGGACTATCTGCCACAATGCGGGCTCAAGTGGGTTGGCAGCGTGAATGAGCTCAATGCCGGTACGCAAGCTAGCCTCCCGAGGTCGGCGGTCCGGACGGACAGTCGAAGGGTCGGGTGGATGACGATGGCGAGGCGGATCTCAGGCTGATGCTTGCTCCCCAGCGTACGCGGCCGATGGCTATGCCCGCATCAACAAGATGGCGGCCCTCATCACCACGTTTGGCGTGGGTGAGCTGTCGGCCATCAACGGCGTCGCCGGCGCCTATTCGGAGCAAATCCCCGTCGTGCACATTGTCGGGTGCCCGTCGACCATCTCCCAGCGTGACGGGATGCTTCTCCACCACACGCTCGGCAATGGCGACTTCAACGTCTTCGCCAACATGAGCGCCGGCATCTCGTGCGACGTTGCCAAGCTCAACAACCCGTCCGAGGTGGCGGCACAGATAGATCATGCTCTGCACCAGTGCTGGGTGCGCTCCCGGCCCGTCTACATCATGCTGCCCACCGACACGGTGCAGGCCAAGATTGAGGGCTCGCGGCTGAGGACGCCGCTGGACCTTTCCGAGTGCCAAAACGAGCCGGAGCGAGAGGACTACGTCGTGGACGTCGTTCTCAAGTACCTCGTCTCGGCCAAGCGTCCCGTCATCCTCGTCGACGCCTGTGCCATTCGCCATCGCGTGCTGGACGAGGTGCACGGCCTCGTCGACAAGACGAACCTGCCCGTCTTCGTGACGCCGATGGGCAAGGGCGCCGTCAACGAGCAGCATCCCAACTACGGAGGTGTCTACGCCGGCGTGGGATCTTACCCACCAAAGGTCAAGGAACTCGTCGAGTCGTCGGACCTCATTCTCTCCATCGGTGCCCTCAAGGTAACGTGACCCGCGTTTCCCCCCCCCCCCCCCCCCCGGAGGCTCCCGCACCGGGTCGTGTGCGCTCACGACGGATGACGCAGAGCGACTTCAACACGGCGGGTTTTTCCTACAGAACATCTCAGCTCCACACCATCGACTTTCACAGCGACCATTGCATCGCTCGGTACTCGACCTACCCGGGTGTTCGCATGAAGGGCGTGCTGCGAAAGGTCATCGACAGGGTAGACGCCAGCAAGCTCGCCGCGCAGCCATCTCCTTCCGCCTGGAAGGACGTGGAGGTCAAGGCCGACGGCTCCGAGACCATCACCCAGGCTTGGCTCTGGCCACGAATAGGCGAGTTTCTCGTCGAGAACGACATCGTCGTCACGGAGACGGGAACGTCCAACTTTGGCATATGGGACACGAAGTTCCCCAAAGGCGTCACGGCGCTCAGTCAGGTGCTCTGGGGGAGCATCGGGTGGTCCGTCGGCGCCTGCCAGGGTGCTGCCCTGGCGACGAGGGATGCGGGCCGCCATCGCAGGACCATCCTGTTCGTCGGCGACGGTTCATTCCAGCTCACGGCCCAGGAGGTCAGCACCATGATCCGTCACGGCCTGACGCCCATCATGTACGTCTCCCCAGGCTGCGTAGAGGCCAAGGGTGAAGGCTGACTCTTTGCGCGAGATTTGTCCTCTGCAACGACGGCTACACGATCGAGCGCTTCATCCACGGCATGGAGGCCGAATACAACGACATTTGGAAATGGAACTACAAGAATGTCGTCGACGTCTTCGGCGGACAGGAGACGTGTCGCAAGATTACCGTCAAAACCAAGGATGAGCTGAACAGGCTGCTGACCGATGCCGACTTCAACCGAGCCGCGTGCCTCCAGTTTGTCGAGTTGCACATGCCGAAGCAGGATGCACCACGAGCATTGGTCACGACGGCGCAGGCGAGTGCCAATGTCAACGCAAGAACGAAGTAGCTTGCTGGACGATTTTGTACTTGTACGGCGGTCTGTCGCCTGCGGGGTGCCACCGACGGCTGCTTGCATTCATGAATGCGCCGACGTTGCAAACGAACCATGCGGCGCCTGGTGTTGCTTGCCCTCTTGCGTGCCGAAGTCACGACCCGCCGCACAACTGGTATTTTGCACACCTCATCTCGGCGGGGTGTTTTGTTCTCAGCGTCGTCGAGATTGGGAAGGGAGCGTGCAATGCCACGGCTGGTTAGCTTGCGTTGAGCGGAGGGGTGGCATCGCAAGCCGAACCAAGGGACTGCGTCCTTGTAATTATGCCACTAGTGCGTGCTACGTGCCAGACGTACGAGTAAGTAATTACACCTACTTATTGATGTAGGTGAAAACATACAGTACACTCAAGCACTTGCTTGGATGGTAGAAATTACAAGTACTTACAGTCAGTTGGTATTCATGATACTCTGGGAGGGAGTGCATAAGTAAAATTCTCGGAGTAGTTGTTGTACAAGTACTTGTGCAAGCACACTGTACTGTACAGAGTAGTTGTACGGTGTATACTTAGTGAGAATATACTGCCTGCAAGGATACTATGGGAGGGAGTGCGTAAAATCTTCGGAGCACTGTAGTTGTACAAGTAAGTACTTGTGCAAGTACTCCGTACAGTATTTCTGTACTATACTTACTGCACTGTAGTAGTACGGTGTATACTAGTGAGAATATACTTACTGCTTGCAAGCATACCTAGTACCTAACTAAGTACGGCTGTCGGCTTCGCTGGTGCCTGGTGCCGTTGTATGGTATGCCGCAGTATTGTTCTCCGTAAGTTCATGACTTGTGTAGCACGTAGTTGTATTATTACTGTACGGAGTAAGTACTGTACAGTACTTGAGAACATGTACACCTACATGTACAGTAAGTATTTAAGTACGACCGTAAGTATTACTTTTCGGTGCACATTCTGGATGGCGAATAAATGTATGCAAGTACTTGCAACTGCAGTCAGGCCAGGAACCAGATGTACCCATAGATAAGTACTGTATTGGGATATTACCGGTGATATAACAGGTATACATGTGCCTGCTGGAACTACCATTAGTGCAAGTACTTACTCAAGTGTACAGTATGGAGCCAGGTGCTGCCACTGGTTGGTGCAAGTGCCTACCCACCCGTTCTTGCCGCTGCCAACCCAAGGGCAGTCGCTGGTGGATCGCACCTACCTGGTGGACAAGCACATGGCCCGACTCCCAGACATTGGATTGCAGGCACCAGCCTCCTCCCCCCCTTCCCTTTAGTCCCCTTTCCTCGCTCCTCTGCCCTCCAATGGCTTCTTGCTTTGAACAAGGTGCGCAACGTTGCCACGACACGCGCCGTGTCACCCTCGGCTGCTGTCGTCGTCGCCCCCATCCGCAATCCTTGGCTGCAGGCGGGATCTCGACAATCCCGTCCAACGCGCCGACGCAAAGGTTGGCCCGACACTTCACGGCAACCCTCGCCCGCTCTGGAGAGAAGGACGGGCCGAGCAGCAGGCTCGACGACATCTCCGTCTCCCGTCATGACGACGACGTTGCGACGCCGCGTCCCGCCGCCGGCGACGGTGACGGCCGAGGATGAATGCTCCGAGCTCGAGGACTGCAAGGCCAAGCGGCCCAAGGGCCGCCACCACGTCCACGTCGTCGAGCGCGTTCCCAAGACGCGCAAGCGCCGCAACACCTTCATCTTCCTTCTCGGCAGTCTCTTCGGCCTCATCGCCGCCGGCTTCTTCGCCAAAAGCAACGATCTCATCGACTTTCCCGAGTTCGGCGACCTCACCATGGACAGCCTCTTCGACGTGCTCCCCGCCGGTCTCGTGAGGGACATGCGCGATCTCGTCCAGGGCGAGCGCGAGGTGACGGACTCGTACGACTCCTTCTCCGTCGGCCTCAAGGCTCGCGCCGACGGCCTCGGCGCCCACCACGCCATGATCATGGTGCCCGGCGTCATCTCCACCGGCCTCGAATCCTGGGGTACCGCCAACGTGTCGAGGCAGTACTTCCGGAAGCGTCTCTGGGGAAGCTGGACGATGATGAGAGCCCTCGTCCTCGACAAGGAGGTCTGGAAGAGGCACATCATGCTCGACAAGAAGACGGGCCTCGACCCGCCGGCGATCAAGCTTCGCGCGGCCCAGGGGTTCGACGCCACCGACTTCTTCATCACGGGCTACTGGATCTGGAACAAGATCTTCGAGAACCTGGCGACCATCGGCTACGACCCCACCAACTCCTTCACGGCCGCCTACGACTGGCGCCTGTCCTACCCCAATCTCGAGTTCAGGGACCGGTACTTCACGCGGCTAAAGTCGTACATCGAGACGGCCGTCGCCGTCGACGGCAGAAAGGTCGTCCTGGCCTCCCACAGCATGGGCAGCCAGGTCGTCTTCTACTTCTTCCACTGGGTGCAGTCCGATAAGGGAGGCGGCGGCGGCCAGGATTGGGTCGATCGCCACGTCGACTCGTGGATCAACATCAGCGGCTGCCTGCTCGGCGCCGTCAAGGGCCTGACGGCCGTCCTGTCGGGCGAGATGCGCGACACGGCTCAGCTCAACGCCTTCGCCATATACGGGCTGGAAAAGTTCCTCAAGCGCGAGGAGCGGGCCGAGATCTTCCGCGCCATGCCCGGCATCTCGTCGATGCTCCCGCTCGGAGGCAACGCCGTCTGGGGCGACCTCGGCTGGGCGCCCGACGACCTGGCCGACCAGTCCTTCTCGTACGGCTCGCTCCTCAACTTCAAGGTCGGCGCCAACTGGACGACGCCGAGCAGGAACTTTACCGTCGAGGACTCGCTGTCGCACCTCATGAACACGACCGAGGACTGGTACCGGAACCACGTCATGGGAAGCTACTCCCACGCCGTCGCCCATACGGCCGCCGAGGTGGAGCGGAACGAGGACGACCCGAGGAAGTGGATCAACCCGCTCGAGTCGAGACTTCCCAGGGCGCCGAACCTGAAGATCTACTGCTTCTACGGCGTCGGGAAGCCGACGGAACGGGCCTACTACTACCGGGCGCCCGACCCGGCCGCGTCGTCGGGCTTGAACTTCACCATCGACACGGGCCTCACCGAGGGCGAGGTCGATCGCGGCGTCATCTTGGGCGAGGGGGACGGGACGGTCAACCTGCTGAGCACGGGCTACATGTGCAACCGCGGCTGGCACATCAAGCGATACAACCCGGCGGGATCCAAGATCACCGTCGTCGAGATGCCGCACGAGCCGGAGAGGTTCAACCCGAGAGGCGGGCCCAACACGGCCGACCACGTGGACATTCTCGGCCGCCAGAACCTCAACGAGCTCGTGTTGCGCGTCGCCGCCGGCAAGGGCGAGACCATCTCGGACTACATCGTGAGCAACATCCGCGAGTATGCTGCCAAGGTGAAGGTGTACGAGGAGGACGAAGCTTAACGGCGGGAGCGGGGACCGGCGGCGGGAAAGGCATAGAAAATGGATGGACCGTCAGTTGATTCTCCATGCGCGCTGTCGCCGTGACTGACCATCGTTGAGCGTGGGCTTCTGAGGATCACTCATGCATCCATCCGGTTGGCACTTTGTACTTGACACTCGCATCGTTTGTGGACCTGCCGCGGGAAAGGGCAGATGATGAAGCATGGTAGATTCTCCGCACCGACGAAGGCGTGCCTTGCCTGCATCGCCGCTGACCTGGTCTGGCGTTGTGAATCCGCCGTGACGTACTGTGGGTGCTCTTGTTGCCGCTCCAGTTGATTTCCGTCGGCAGCGGCGGGGGAAGGGGGGTTGCTTCGGCGTGTTCTTGGAACAATCAAATCATGTACCACGCATTTTGGACATCCCGATATCCTTGAGTGGCACAATCAATGTACTGTATTATCGATTGCCAGGCTGGAGAAGATACCTCGTGGTGGCATGGACAGGGGAGCAATTGCAAGATTGGCAGCGAACAGGAATACATCAAAGTAGTTGTAGGTCGCATATATTGGATGAACAGGTATTATTACTGTGCACTGCGGTGAGGAGTGTACCTACAAGACACGCACTTCACTCTGCTCCTGCTCCACTGGAAATCGCACAGTACGCATGTGACAGGCGCAGAATGCAGCAATGTTTGCCTCTATACAGAACAGTACACGTTCCGCACCGTCATCACATTTCTGCTCGCGGCAACAAAAAGTAACTGCCCCCACGCTGGATCGAACAGCGGACCTCGTCGTATCGCCTTTCATACGAGCGACGCGCTACTACCACTGAGCTATAAGGGCAAGCAAGGGTCGTGAGACGTGCGATATTACGAGCATTATGAAGATAATTGACTGGTACCAGAATCCCTTGAGTATCGGTCCGGACATTGCGGTTATAGGTTTCTCATCTCCAGGGGGTACACGCGTGCACCTACGTGCAGCATGTGACGCAGAACGACCCTGTCCGTACGTACAAATGTAAAAGCACAATTTGGGGAGCAAGGGCTGGCTTGGAAAGGCTGGCTTGGAAGGGATCCTGACCAGTACTTGCATCACCGCTGGCTGCGAAACATGCAGTACACATACTAGTCCTGCGCAACGTGACGTATACTTGTAAACCCACAATGCATACAGCATGGTAATTAATGCACATGTTGAAAGTCGAAGAATTTCTCCAACACAGCTGCTGGAGAGTGGACTGTGCTTCATCACGATCTGCGGCATTATTTGGCTGCGGGCTATCAAAATGTCCGAAACAAATGTGGATGCTGTGTGCGGGTCTACAGGCTACCCTGGAGGTTGGAGAGGGCCCATGTTTCAGAGTTTCTACTCCGTTTTCCGCAGATGGTTGCTAATAGTTCTTGCGTTAATTAGGTCCTACGGTCCTCGTATGGAGTATTGCCTGCCGACTTACTGAGTACGAGCGAGCAGACCGACGAGCACGACTGGCAAGCGCTGGCGATGTCTGCTTCTCGGAGGAGGGAGCACAACGGTGTACGCTATGCCGACACAACGATGACGACGACTGGGGGAGTGCAAGCTGTAACAACCAACTTCCCTTGCTCGCAGCAGCAGCAAAATAGGTTGCCGCCATCCGTGAGTACTTACGGAGTACACCTTAACCAAAACACGCGAGTTTTCCTGTACTTGTACTCCGTACCATGCATGTATGCTTACTCGTATTTACGGATTATTCCATGTCGATCTCATACTGATAAGTATATGTAATGGTGCCACACACACACACTACAACTACAGGTAGTTAGTGCTCACCACCACGCCGGGCATACTGCTGCAACGGGCACTTTGATGATCGCTTCCCAATTCTAACCGCGTTCAACACGACGACCGCCCTTTCCATCACAGACCTATAGATATGCTAATGCTCCTATTTCTCCATTATCCTTTCTACAGCTTCCCGTCCTCTTGGCATTATGATATCGGCATTGGAAAGGCCAAATCCGAATTAGTCATCAGCCCAGAGAATCAAATCAGGAAGTATACCTAGTAAGTACATGCAAGTATTAATTACTTGGTAGGTCTCACTTCCTCTAACCTGTATTCTCTAACATATAAGTGCACATACTGTACTTGTAGTGCTCCGTATTAACACAACAGTGGCGAATCTCGTAATATTCGTTTGTACACATCAATGCGAAATATACCAAAATGTAGGCGTACATGTACAAATCACTACCTTGACGCTATCGTACCTACTCAAGTACGTGGGGTAAGTAAGTACTAGGTACTGGCACTCGTCATCGCTCGTACGAGCACGACACCCGTCAGAGTAACGCCGACTTGTCATGTGGGCCGCCGCCCCTTCCTCGCCTCCTTCATCAACCACGTTTCCACCGTCTGATTCGTACTTTGCACGACTCGAACCGATTTCCCCCTCCCTTTCCACGAGTTACCACCTTACTTGGGCGGTGACCATCTGCCTACCATCGACGGTCGACCCAAGGATCTCCTTTCTGCTGCCACGGGGTCAATGCAAAGCCAAGTCGACCGCGGTACGACTGAATCAACGTCATGGTGGCTAGTCGCACCTTTCGGCCCGAGACTGGGCCTGCCGAGTATATATACAGAATACCCGTATGCCAGTCTCAGGGCCAGGAGAGGCCAGAAGGGACCAGAAGAGACCAAAAGAGGCCAGGAGAGAGCGGACCCGGACCGGAACGAGCTCAAGGCTGAGTGAACAAGCATACGGCAGTCTCGAAAATCACCAAGTGAATTTGACGTCCTCTGCCGAGACATTTCAACCTGCACCCTCCATCTCCATGCTCTCCCCCATCGCCGACCCCTCTTTCCAAAACCCAAGCCGAATCAGCCAGCCAACCGGGAGCGGCGAGCAAGATGCCGTGGCCGACCTGGTTGACGTGGTATAAGAAGCCCGAGTACCGTGACATCAAAGAGTATTCGACTGCCGTCGGCTCCGGAACGCGTTCCTTCAGCCCTGATGGACGTGGTGGCATGATCCCCAGCCAACTCAAGCTGGAACGAGTGCTTGAGAATAAGACATGTAAGGAAGCCGCGAGGGACGCCAGTTCGTGACGGAGGTAGCACCGTTGACCCAGCTAACAACTTGCGTCCCCCTCCAGGCAGTCCCATGTCCCTTTTTGATTTCTACATGTACCTGAAACATATAGAGTACTCCGAGGAGAACCTCGAATTCTACATCTGGTACGTCCTGCTCCTGCCCACCCACCCCTACACTGCTGCAGGATGGAGGATGGGCCTCGGAAATCCAAAGTTGACGAGGGCAAACGGGCAGGTACAAGGACTTCGAGCGAAACCATGACGCTGCTCGAATGGAAAGGGAAGGAAATGGTGGAAACCATGGTGCTTCCCGGGGGTTCGCCGATGGCGCTCCAGTGGTGCCAGGTGCCAATCCTCGAGCGCCGTCAGTGAAGTCGTCGGCAGGTTCGTCATGGCCTTTCGCTCCCGCGCCTGTTGCTCCGCACGCTGACCAGTGACACGGGTCAGATGAGGCTGGCGAGGCAAACGCTGTTCTGAACCGGATCGCATGGCTTCTCGGCTCCGGCGCGCCATGCACACAGGCTTCCAAGTGCCAGAGTACCCGAGGCAGCCATCGTCCTTTGCCGTCCAGAACCGGACATGGGCAGGAGATGCTTCTCGCCTCCGACGCCTCGTCGAGCACCAGCACCACGACCCTGGCACCGGCAAGCTCGGAATCTGCCTGCGGCGAGGAGCTCACCGAGCTCGGCGTCATCAGCCGCACTTTCCTTCGCCCCGGCGCACCCAAGGAGCTGAATATCCCCCCGGCCCTACGCTCCAAGGCGCTCGCCGGTTTGCAGGCCTCCGACCCAGGACACCTCCGTCCCGTTGCCGACCACGTCTATCAGCTGCTTCGGACCTGCTCGCACCGTAACTTTGTCCGCCTCGGCGTCTCCAACGGCACTTTTGAGACGATATGCGTCGCCACGGGCCTTGGCATCTTCCTCACTCTCGCCGGCTTCCTCAGCGTTCTGCTATTCGCTTTCGTCCCCCATCGCGCCTACCACTCGTCCTGGACCGTGCTTGGTGCCTGGCCCATGTGGTCGATAGGCATGAGCCTCATCATGTCTGGTCTGCGAGGCAGCTGCTTCTTCCTCTTGCTCTTTTCGCGCCGTCAACCGTTGCCCTGGGAGCGCTTCACCGACGCCGAGATGGGCGCGACACAACGCCGGGGACTGTTGCGTCTGCTATCTCGCCTCATGATCTTTGACCGCAAGTTTCGCGTCAAGGATGTTCATCTTCGCCATCTGCAGCACAAGATTGTCGTCCAGAGCCTCGTTGCCGGCGCCTCCTTCGCCACCTGCAGCGCCTTGCTCTTCATTTTCTTGCCCGTCTGGTCGAACTCGTCGTAACTCGCGGGCAGTTCCGCCCCATCCTTGGGGTCCGAGTCGAAACGGGCAGCGACAGAGAGGCACATCCAGGGGCGAGGAAGGGACGGATGCCTTTGCACTTCCAATAGTACGCTTGCCTGTATGTTCCAACGTACGAAGGTGCTAGGCTGGCCTACTGCTGAGTGCCCTAACCCACCCAGACCGGCTGCTACCCTTCCGCCTACGAGCCGAACCTTTTTTGGGGTGCCGATAATATCCGGTGACGGCGGCAGTTCAAGAACCCCACCGAGCCGCTCTCGTTCGTGTTCAGCGGACGCCGAGAGCACAGGCAAGAAGGCATGTGATGATTCCACCCATCAGCCACGATTTTCTTCACTTCGACGTTGTTCTCGCACCGTAGAAACCTGGGTTGAATTATTTCAGGCAACCACCGCGCTGCCGCCGTCAGTTGCGTCGGATGGGACCCTCTCCCTCATCTGATACGACATGACTCCCCACAGCAGCTGCATGGCCACGATCCTTTCATGGGTGTCGAACAAATCATACCACGGGCTTCGCCACGCCTGTACCTTGCCCCAGCTTCGGCCGGAAGCGTCCGGTTCGGGGGAGCCGTCCAAGACGTCGAGTAGTCGTAGTGGCACCCGAAAGCGCAGCAAGGAAATGTGGTGAAAGAGCGAACTCACCACGAACACATCGTCATGATCGGCTCCCTGAGCCTTGCCGATCGTCTCGTACTTGACCTTGCGGTCCCAACAGGTGGATGGCGGCCGCACCATGCGGTAACTGTCATATATGGACATGTTCCTACGCGACTTCTTCACCACCTTCGCGAGCGGCCCGTCTCGGCCAGCCGGGCCGCCATCTTCGTCAGCTCGGACCGAGATTACGTCAACCTCACGGCCGATAGGGCCGCCTTGACCGCCGCCCCATCTAGGCTTGGAAGTCCACCACGCACCCTCGCCGAACCGCCTCTCCGCTCTGCCCTCGCGCGCTCGGTGTTGAGCCGTCACGAGCGCTGCCGTCACTTCTCGAGCAAGATCCAGGGACTGGTCCGTTCCGACATCCGGCGACGTGAAAGTTACTGTTGGTCTGACGCTGACGGCGGCGACCGGCCCATACATCAGGCCAGCTCGGGCGGCCTCACGGCTCGTGGGGCTCTGGAAAATGAAGTGGCAGTGGCAAGCCGTATACGACTTGCGCTGGTCGGGACCAGGGGGCGAGTTCAAGTGGAGCCGAGGTTCGACGCGAGACATGGAGACGTTGCACCCAAAGTCGTAGGCAACGAGCTTCACAAAGGCTGCGACGAGGGTTTGGCGGAATTCTGCGGGCATGGACTGACCGCAGGATGTTCGAGAGGTGGGAGGTGTTTCCGGGCCTTTTCCGGCCTCGGACTCTGCTTCATTTCTTGCCGCCGATTCCTCGGGCGTAGTTGCGACGGCGGCCAAGGGCTCCGTCTCCGGTGGCGGACGAGCGGGGTCATCCCAGTAGACGGTGAAGAGCTCGAGGCAGCGGAAGAATTCGTAGGCGTTGCCGAGGCGAGCCTGCGTGCTGCCTTTGGGGGCTGGCAGTCTTCTCACGGTGCGAAATGCGTCCTCGTTCTTGTTCGCAAGTTCTCTTTTGCGCTCCAGATAGACTTGGCAGCCGGGAGACAAGCCACCGGTGCTCAGCGGTCGGAGAGTTGCATGGTTCTCGTCTCGGGATTCGTCCGGCGTCAGCTGATCCCATCGACGAAAGTCTGGGGTATATGACCGATCGGGGACGAGGTCCTCGATTGCCGCATCGAGCTTCAATTCGAGGCCGATGGCGGCGAAGCCAACGGGACCCAGGGCAATAGTGGACCGGCCTACCTGGGCCAGGAGGCTTGGCAGCGACGGTGAAGGGGCATTTGCGTCTGGCTGGTAGCGGGGAAGGTTGATGGGCGTCGGCGGCGGAAGGTCCTTGGGGTCCAGGGCAGGTTGCGAGTGCAAATTCACTGCGGAACAAAAAAAATCAGTTGGATGTTATTCACTTCGCAGCCCCATTCACACCACGAAAAAGTGAAAGATTGCGAGAGACGACTGGGAGGCACAAAGAGAGGAAAGGAACAGCCGATGACAAGCCGCTTGGATTGTCAGGCTGGGGCGTCTGCCAGATGGAGATGGTTGAGTCTGGTCCTGGCTCGTGGGGGTTGGCAGCGGCCCGGCGGAATAGACAAACGTGACCTACCCAAGGTGGGGAAGGATCCAAACATGGTCCGAGAAGATGAGCGCCCTATTCGAGTCTGTTGCTAATCGACAACGTTGACGATGAGCTATGCCGAGCAGTCGATGCACATATCTCCTAGGCAGGAAGAAGCAAGCAGCCGGCAGCAGAAGCGGAGACAACCGAGCCGCTGGACAGTGACGAAGCAGCTGGGTGCAAGCTATGACGAGCAGAGTGCAGAATGCAAGGTGGAATGAGAAGAGCGTCCAGAAGCGTAGAGAGCAGGGAACCAGGAGCAGGGAGCAGAGAGCAGAGAGTGCAGAGGACCAAGCAGTGAAAAGAGAGCGTTGGTGATGGTGGAGAGGGCAGGCGTTGGTGGCGTCAGTACGCGATCGGCATGGCACACGAGTGATGGCACGACTAAAGGCTGGGTGCCGAGTGGAATGAATTCATGCCCAGCGTCGGACCAGCAGCTGGTTCTGCAGCTCGTCAACCCCTGACGTGAACAGCTCCTTGGAAGAGCTCCTCGAATCGATGGTCGGAGGTCGGGTCGGGGCGCGGGGATGACAGGTGGGAAGGGTTTCTAGCCAGGGGCACTTGAAATACACACAGCCCGATGCCGTAAAGGTACCTGCCAGGCCGTGCTTCATAGTAGCCTTTCATGTGGGGCTCCCCCCTGTCGCGCTACGGTTCTGCAGCAAGCAAGTAATTACAGTACAGTGCACATACGGCAAGTTCATGTACTCACAGCTACATGTAACGCACAGCACAGCACAACACATACAATACAAGCACATGTACTTTCTCGGACTGAAGGAGTCGTATTATTGCCTCTAGTACTATAATTTTCTCCGTACAGGTAGTCTGCGAGTCGGCAGTTGGCAATGGCATGCTGTGATGTCTTGCATTAGAAAAAGTAAGTATGAAAGTGTACTCCGCACTCCGTATTATACAGTAATATATGGAGTACTGTAAGTATTATTGACCATATACCTAACTATAATAGGAACTACAAAGGTAAATTTGGCAGAACTACTCCGTATTCGTACATCTACTACCGTCTTCGTAAATGGTGTCTACTTTTCTTCCATAAAAGTGCAACTACTGTACAAAACAATACACGCATTCATATGATGGATACTACCAGTTTACTTCCCTCGTCCAGTACAAGATGTTGAGCTTGCAATGAAACTTCCGTCGATACTCTTGTTCAATCATGTTGTATAAATACTTTTCTGTCAATACCTACCCTAGCAGGCACAATACGCTCTCGTTCGATACTTGGGATTATCAGTACGGGAACCCCACTTGGTACCCTGTTTGGAAGCTAACCGGGCCCAGTGCGCCGACCTAAACTCTGGGGTGGAAAACTTGCAACAAATCGTAATCCTCGTACACTTGCTCGAATTGCCGGCGCTTGGCAGAGCTCGCTCTCTCCCTCCCTCTCTCACAAACTGGACACGAGGCATTGCGAATCATGGACGAGAATTCGAAGAAGAGAAAGCAAGGGGGTGACCGCGGTTCTGGCTCCGGAGCAAAGAGAAGCAAAGTGAGCAGCAGTCTTCGCAGTCTTCACGATGCCCCCAACCACACATCCATCAACACCGTTTTCCTGACCGTATACATGACAGGGCGGCAGTGGAGGCAAGTGGAAGACTCCGCATCAAAAGGACAAAATGGCTAGCAAAACGGACATGGGAAAGACGCTCACCGTCGGTGATGAAGGCATATGGGTCACCTTTGCGAGGGGCATGGGAACGAAGGCGGTGCGGGAATTCAAAGCGCTCTGCGCCGAGGTATGAGCCATGTACCCACGACGGCAGCCCGGTGATGCCGTGTTGACCAGACCCTCGGGTGCAGTACGGAGAGCAGCTATACGGCTTCGCCCAACCCCGCGTCGACAGCTCGGACGTCGAGGGCAGGGAAAGTGGTGATATTGAACAAGCCATCCGGAAAGAGCTCAGCATGATCAAGGAGAAGGAGAAGCCGACATCGATGCAGCCCTTCACGCCCATTTCGACCGCCGTCGAGTGCCTCTTCTTCATGAAGACGACGAAGCCAGTGGACCCTGGCAGCTTCGCCCGCAAGATCTGCGAAGATGCCAGAGACTGTCCCAACCCGATGCAGCGCAAGTGCAAGTACATCAACAGGCTGACGCCAGTCTTCGACACGGACAAAGCGACGGAGAAGGGAATCCTCCGAGTGGCACGAACGGTACTGTCGCCGTGGTTCACCCTGACGGATGCTTCGAACGCGGAGCCGAGCGAGGCTGCCGAGTTGGTGACGGACGAGCCGGGTCCAGCTTATACGGTACGCCTGTCCCCGGGCGCGACGTAGAGTGGAAGCTTACCATGGGCGCACCCACATAGTATGCGATTCGGCACCACGTTCGGAACCATGCAGTCTTCAAGTCGGAGGAGATCATCAAAATGGTTGCCGGCCTTGTCGATCCAAGACATAAAGTCAACCTAGGAAAGCCGGACAAGGTCATTCTCGTCGAAGTATTCCAGGTATGTGGGATGCGCCTCGGCCCAAGCTCAAGCAGCCGGCGAGTCTCGACCCTTCACTGACCACCAAGCAAGCTCTTCTGCGGCATCTCCGTCGTCGACAGCGAGGAGTGGGAGGCTCTCAAGAGGTACAACGTAAATGCGCTATACACAATGTCGCCAGAGGACAAGGTCGGCGCGTCCGAAGCACAAGCGACAGAGGGGACAAAATCCGCCGATGCCAACGAGGAATAAATCATCGGTCGTTCATCGCCCCTAGGCAATCAACAATTGATCCAATCGGCTTCTGCTTCACATGGCGGGGTGGAGACGACAGAGACGCCGACGCCAGAGCTAGGCGATGACGCTGTCTCGACGAGAAAGACAGCAAAGCTCGTTCTGCGGCCTGTCTGTGCCTGCATGAAGAATGCTTGATTTCCTGATCCCGAGGATGCCTCATTGTTGCAAAAAGGGGACCTTCGGGACAGCGTCGAAGAGCGAGCTCAGCCCAACGAAGAGGCAGCACCTCGGGCCAAAACCATCACAGCCAGATTATGCGGCCATCGGTGGCAAGAAAAAGCGTGGTACAGTACTTACGGACAGCGGATAATCTGTTCAAACTTGTACGGGCGCTGCAGGGCCACCTCTGACGCCCTGGGCGGGAATATCGGAACCTTCGCTGGACCACCAGGTTGCCCTCCCTCGTCAATGGCCCTCTCGCCGCCAACTGGCTTCTTGCCGTTCACTTTCTCCAGTTCCATTGTGCCCGTCATCTTCATCTCTTGGGAGCTGGAGTCCCATCATGCCAAGGATGTTGCCCGCAGGACCAGCCACCCCCGCCTGACCTCTGAAACTCTCCAGGAGGTTGCGCGCCAGGTTGTAATTGATGTCTACTTCATCGTCGCCGTCCTCATTCGGCTGCATTCCGTCCTGTCCAGCATCCTCTGACGAGCTGCACAGGACACGCTGCTGGCTAGGTACTGCATCAAGTTTGAGCGCTCCCTGCTCCCTTAATTCGGCTTCCATTTGCGATGAGAGCTCTTGAATGCGGGTTTCGTCCTCATTGGAAGACCTGGCGTTCGCTTTGGAAATTCGCTCTGGTTTCTTTCCATTGGACGGTTGTGGCATTCCCATCATCTCACGCATGATTCGCGAGAAAGCGTCCTCATCGAGGCTGACCTCCTTGTCTTCGTAATCACTGCCATCCGCAACGCTATCGTCGTCGTCGTCGTCGTCGTCATCGTCATCATCATCTTCGTTGGCGTCATTCATTTCCACGCCGTCCAATCCTGCTTTCTCGTCGTTGAGAAAGGCCTCGAATCGCGACACAATCGTCTCGAGGTCGGTGTTGGACCGAGTGTCGCCATGTCCCCGAGCGCCACGGCCATGCCTGTCACGCAGCTCACGCTCAAAGTCCTCAAAATTGATGTCCATCCATGCTTCATCGTCGTCACGACCAGCGTCCTGCCAGGAACAGATCTCCTCGTCTGTGGGCAGCGCAGCATGGGACCCCTCTAGCTCGTCTAGTAGAGTTGCTAGTTGACGCACAACCCTGCTCTTGCTCTTGCTTGCGCTGGAAGTTAGCATTTCGAAACCGCAAGTCAGCTTCATGCCGATTTCT
Organism: Drechmeria coniospora; assembly: GCF_001625195.1. Taxonomy (NCBI): domain Eukaryota; kingdom Fungi; phylum Ascomycota; class Sordariomycetes; order Hypocreales; family Ophiocordycipitaceae; genus Drechmeria; species Drechmeria coniospora. Next base: position 7,134,830 of record NC_054389.1, on the reverse strand, counting down.
AGCTTTGCCATGCTTTTCACGTCATCAATGACGGCCGTTTGCATGGGCTTTTGCCAACTAGGTGGTGGCTCGAAGCGCTGCGACTTGAGCTGCGCGAAAAGCACCTTGCTGAACCGAACGCTTGCCGTTACCAGGTCGTCCGGGGGAAACACCGGCGATGGAGACAAAATCGTTTTCAGGGAAAAGGCGTCTCTGACGTAGAAGGATTCTACCGCTGGCGAAAGGGATTCTGGAAGGGAATGCAGGACGGAGACGAGCTTCCGTGGAATGGTGATGGTAGAATGATGGGTAGAATCATGAATCTGCGCAGGATATTTTCCCAGGCGAAAGAATGCTTCAGATTCGATCATGGGTGAATGAAGCAGCAGATTAGCTTTCGACTGGAGAAAGTTGACGGCGTCAGGCAAGGAAATAGAGCGACTAGAGGCCGAATTCGAGTCGTCGCTGGGGATTATGAGCAGCTTTCCCTGATGAATCCATACTCGGTTCTCATCCATCTCGGGGTCCAGCCACTTCGGGAGCACGTTGGCGGCTTCAATGAGAAGAAACTCCCCGTCGGCATCACTCACACGTACCCAGAGCTGCGGATGAGACCTGGACAGCTCGCGCAGCATGTATACGATAAGCCATTCGTCTCCGACAGCGTCACCGTAGTCTGTAGTGCCGTAAAGATACTTCAAACCTTCTCCATGTTGAAAAGTCAGCGATCCTGATACAGGAGCTAGGTTGACTGCATGGTAACGTACCATCACTGCCTTTGAGTTCAAGATTAAATTCTTCGCGCTGCCAGATATAATCACTTGTCAAAGAGCAAGAGAGATTCATGGCATACTTGCGAAGAGCCTCGAGATCTTGCAGACATTTTTGGCCATCAGCCGTTCCATCGAGGAGGAACAGGAGGTATTCGGCGCTGTTTTCGGCAAGCTGATTTCCACCTGTTGCGTTGTTCCCGCCTATGGAGAATGCGTCTCCGGCGCAATCAGCCATTATGTTGATGCGTCGTAAGGATGCGATATGCGTATGTGAACCCAAATTTCAATGGCATTGGTGGCAAGTTGTATTCAGCAGAGCTTGAGCGATGTTGACGAATCAGTGTTGCAAAGTTGATGAGAAAACGACTTGCAAGTCCAGTCGAGCGTGCACAGTGGCCGATGGTAGTGGTAATTATAAGTAATGGTACTTGTACTACAGTGTACTAGTGTACTGTAAGTACAGTAAGTAGGTCCCTAGGGGCCCTTAATAGAATGGCACACAGGGTGGGGGGGGGCAGTGGCGGGGTTTATAGCCTTGGTCCCCAGAGCAATTATGACAAACGCGTCTTCCCAGTGGTTATTAGTTAGGAGACGCGTATATTCTTCCCTCATCCACCCCACTTCACCCTGTGCCCGTCATCCTGTTTTCTGGTGAAGACTTCATCCACATCCGGCACCCGAATCGGCTCACTGCATTTTTCGTCACCGAACAGGGCGTGAAACTGCTGAAGCGGCTGCGGCGCGCCCGCCATGGCACCACCAAAGCGAACCCGGCGTGCCGAAAGTGGCCATGACCGTGAACAGCAGGCTATGGACCCAGCGGGAGCTCGTTCCTTGAGTTCCAAAAATGCACCATCGGTGAGCTCCCTCTTCATTTACTCCAGCGTCTATCCTCCTATTGTCTGACCATCTTATGGTTACGGCAGAGGAAACGAGCACGGATATCGCTCGACGGACCGGCACGACATGCCTCGGCGAATCATCACGCCGACGACACATCGAGCTCGGATGACGACAACGAAGATGAGCTGCACCCTCCTGCCTCCCCGCCGCAGACCCAGTACGAGCTCATGAGAGACGCCGGTTTTGTCCACCTGCAGCACATCGAGATGGACGACTGGCACGCCACGCAGAAGCTGAAGCGGAGGCCGACCAACCTCGGCGACAACATGGTTGCCGAGAGCGGCATCATAGAGAGCGTTACCTGTTACAATTTCATGTGCCATGAGCGTCTTCATGTCGAGCTCGGTCCGCTCATTAATTTCATAGTCGGCGAGAATGGCAGCGGCAAGAGTGCCGTCTTGACCGCCCTGACTCTTTGTCTCGGCGGCAAGGCCAGTGACACAAATAGAGGCGGCAGTCTCAAGTCCTTTGTCAAGGAGGGCCGGGAACACGGCAGCCTCGTCGTCAAGATAAAAAACGCCGGTACCGATGCCTATCAACCCGACATTTACGGCCAGAGCATCATCGTCGAACGTCACTTCTCCAAGTCTGGCAGCAGCGGCTTCAAGATCAAGACCGAGCATGGTCGCGTCATTTCCACAAAGAAACAAGAGGTCGACGAGATATCGGAATGGTATGCCCTGCAGATGGGTAACCCTTTGACCGTTCTGTCGCAGGACAACGCCCGCCAATTCCTCAACTCGGCCACGCCGGCGCAAAAGTACAAGTATTTCGTCTCTGGCGTCCAGCTGGAGCAGTTAGACAACGACTACAAGATCTCCCAAGACACTCTGGACAAAACTCTGATTCTTCGCGATGACCTGGACGAAAAGATCGGCCATGTCAAGAAGGAGATGGAAGAGGCCCAGCGGCTCGCCGAAACGGTGCAAAAGAACCACAGCCTCCGCGAGAAAGCGAGGCATTACCGGAACCAGTTGGTCTGGTCGCAAGTCGTCGAGCAGGAAAGGGAACTTGACCGTCGCACCAACGACTTGTCCATCCGAGCCGAGCGCATCTCGCAGGTCGAAACCGAGCGCGACGAGCTGAGCAAAGCCCTCCTCGAGGCCCAAGAAAAGCTGGAGCGGGCAAAGGCGGATCGAGAGGCGCTTAGTCAAGCGCCGTTTGAAGAGAAGATCGCCGCCGCCGAGGCGGCGTTTCAAAAGGCAAAGAAGGAACTAACAGAGATCCACCGGGAAGAACGAGACGCGCACGGCCGTCTCAAGACAATACGAACGGAGATTGAAGCGTCCGAGGCGAAGATACGGGAAGAGGAACAGCGTCTTCACGAATCGAGTGGATCGGCGAGAGTCGAGAAGGAGGCCGAGCTGTCCGAAGCGACGGAGAAGGAGGCGACTGTTCGAGCCCAGATTACCGAGAAGACTGAACAGATACCCTTGCTGAACTCGAAGCTGGAAGGGTCGAAGCAAATGTTGCAGAAGCAGAGGCAACTTCGAGACTTGAAACGGACAGAATTGTTGTCGGCCCAGCAAGGTGTTCAGGAGCTAGAGCAACGCGCCGGCTCCCCGTACGATGGTTTTCACCGCGACATTGTCAACCTAGTCAAAGCAGTGGCAAAAGCCGAAGGCTTCGATCACAAGCCTCTTGGGCCGCTTGGTGCCCACATCAAACTGCTCAAGCCCGAGTGGTCTGGCATCTTGGAGAGAACACTGGGCGACGCTTTGAACGCCTTTGTCGTGAGGAGCAAGCGAGACCAGTCGCGACTTTCCAGCCTCATGAAGCAGATTGGCGTCCAGAAGCAGCCTCCGGTCTACATCGCTTATGGCGGAGCGATCGACACGAGGAACCAGGAACCGGGAGAGGAGTTCGACACGATATTGCGCATCCTGGAATTTGACGATGAGATAATCCGGTCCCAACTCGTCATCAACAGCCAGATAGAGAAGGTGATCCTGGTCCAGGAGCGCGTCGAGGCCGAACGGCTCATGATCGATAGCGGCCCGCCCCACAACGTCATGGCCTGCCTCTGCTTCCACGATGGCAAGGGGAAACGAGGCCAAGGCCTGCGAATGACGAACCGAAACGGGACCATTGGCACTAGTCCGATCGTGACCGGCATGCTTCGACCCCGAATGCAGTCGGACTCGGCCCGGCAGCTGGTGCTGCAAAAGGAGAACCTCAAGCACCTCGGCCTCGAGCTGAGGGAGATCAACGGCGAGGAGCGAGTGGCGGGACAGACGGTCCAGAGGTGCCAGGAGGAACTGAGCGATCACACCAAGCAGCAAGCGGCGCTGATGAACCAGCTCCGGCGAACGCAGGCCGATGTTGAACGCATACAGATGGAGCTTGACGCCTTTGAAGGCGTCGACAGCCGCCTGGTCGCCCTTCGAGCCGAGGTGGGGGCCAAGAAAGCCGAGGAATCGCAGCTTGGCAACCAGTACGGCAACATGAGGCTGGAGAAGCGCGAGCTGAGTACCAAGTCGGAGGAGGCCAAGCGGAAGCTCGACGCCGAGCGGGCTGAACAGCACGCCTTTCATGCCGTGATCAGCAAAGCAGACGAGAAGATCCAAAGCCGGGAGTCGATGAGGCGCATCGCCGTGTCGAAAAAGAACGACGTCCACGAAAGGCTCGGCATCGAGATGGCGGAGCGGCGACGAGCCGAAGCGAAGACCAAGGAGAAGGCGGACGAGGTCGAGGACTTCATTCGCCAGGCCGAGGCAGTGGCTCCGGGCCGCGTTCACATCCCGGAAGGGGAAGATTACAAGAGCATCGAGAAGAAGTACGAGCGAATCGGGGAGCAGCTGGCTCAGCGGGAGGCCAGGCTCGGGGCGACCGATCAGCAGATCTACGACCGCGCGAACGACGCGAGAACGAAGTACGACGATGTGATGCAGCAAACGCGCGATCTCGACGAGACGATAGCATCGTTGAAGCGAGCAATCGGCCATCGGTTGCATCTCTGGCGACAGTTCCAACGACAGATCAGCGCTCGGATCCGGATTCAGTTCAACTACCTCCTGAGCGAGCGTGGTTTCCGAGGCAAAATCGACCTGGATCATGTGTCGAGGAAGGTCATCGTCCACATCGAACCGGACGAGACGAAGAAGAGCTCGACGGGGCGCAACACCAAGACGCTCTCCGGTGGCGAGAAGTCGTTTTCCTCCATCTGCATGTTGCTGTCGGTGTGGGAGGCCATCGGCTCGCCCATACGTTGCCTCGACGAGTTTGATGTTTTCATGGACAACGTGAACCGGGCGATCAGCACAAACATGCTGGTAAGCCACGGCGAAGCCCGAGCTCGGAATGCCGATGGATGCTGACGGGAATAATCGCAGGTGGACGCCGCTCGGCGGTCGGTCTCGAGGCAGTACATTCTCATCACCCCCAATGCCATCGAGGGACGAGCCAAGATCGACAAGGACGTCAGGATTATTCGGTACGTACGCCCCGAAACACAAGCGCCATGCGCATGCCCTCCGAGCGTTTGCTGACGTGCCGCCATCGGCTAGCCTCACGGACCCTCGTCAGCGGACGCTGGTGTGATGACAGCATTCTTCCGGGAAATGGAGGAAGCATTTTGTATGCTCGGTCGAGGTACATGACGCCTTGGTTCCATGATGGTCTTTGGCGGCGTTGAGATATCCCAGGAAGGCCAAAGCGCATTGCCGTTGCCGCTACATGCCGGGGTCGAGCCGGATATGTACTCGTTTGTATTATGATTTCCACGGCTGTGCAGGCATAGATTACATGCAGACGAAAAGGGAGCGTCGCGGGCGTAAGAGGACAAGGAAATGCATGTCAGATGGGAGCGCCTTTGCTGCGCAACACGTTCACAGCCGCCGTGATTGTGAATCCCGTCCATTGACCCAGAGACCCAGCGATGCCGCCAAGGGTCTGGACTTCGTCCATCCTCCGGTCAAGAAATCTTCTAGTTTCTGCGAAATCGCGGGACTTGTCGTTGGTCATGAACAGCTCGGTGGTGCTATATACCACGGACAGAGAAGCGCGTTTCCTGTACCAGGAAGCGTCAGTTGACTTGTCGCCGGCGAGAAAGCATATTTCATCGGCGAGTCGAGCCAGCTCGTTGAGAGAAGCGGGGAGGTGACTGGGGTGCGCCATGACGGCGAGTGCCTGGGATGAGACAAAATTTCACGGTTAGCGAGAACGGCGAGGCTGGGTGGTGGGCGAGGGTGCAAAGACGTGAAGACCAACCTCTTGCCACCAATGGATTGTGTCTTTGTTTGCCATGAGTCGAGCCCATGTCAGAGCTGAAAGCCTACCGTCGAGACTAACGGCCAGCGTAGACTGAGCCTGCGATTGGAGCTTGGCATCGTCGAACAGCTGGCGGGATTGCGATGCTAGGCTCCGGCGCTGGGTGACGAGGTGATAGTGGATGAGGCTGAAGGGAGAGTACGACAGGACGCTTGGGCTTATGTCCAAGAAGCCAGCATCGCGAGCTCCGAGGCCGAGAGCACGCTGCGAGAAGCCGTGCTCAGGGACGTGGCGGTAGGCGGCGGCGAGAATGGCATCCTCGACAGCGCCAAACGGCGTCTCGGTCGGCGGGCATTCGTTGGAGTGGAAGAATCTTCGGCCGGCTGCGGAGCAACGGGCTGCTCTTTGGTAGGTGTGAGCGACCAGCACCCGACGGGGGGACGGTATGCCCCTCGAACAAAGCGGTGGCATGTTGCGATGTAGGGGCCGAGAGGTTTGGCTCAGGAACAAAAGTTGACCTGCGGTGCGGCGTGGTAGGTAATGATGAGCTTCCAGTACTCTGTACAGTGCTTGTGGTAAGTATAATTAGTGCACACACAGTACGAACGACATGTACGGAGTACTGTAAGTACAACTGCTCCGTAAGTGCACCTAATTTTTAAGTACGAGCCCACACAAGGGCGCGAGCGTTACGTAACGCGGCCGTGGATGCTACTTACAGTACAGGACCGAGTACTTACAAGTACTGTACTTACACGTAGTTCAAGTACTGTATTAATGGCGAATGTGCCAAGTAGGTATTACCTAGTAGCACGCAGTAGTACGGAGTGCCCAATAGTATTAGCAGGAAATACAGGTACAAGCACCTGCTTCGCGCAGTTTGGTGTGCTGTATTGGTGCAATACTTAGGTACCTAGTACCTAAAGGTACCTGGTAGTACCGTACAACTACTTACAGCACTGTCCAGGTCCTGTAAGTACTGTCGGTGTCTAATCCGTACAGCAGAGTGCTAGGTAGTTGCATACTAACTCGTGCTCTCAAGGTAACTCTGCTTATACAGTACAAGTACAGTACGCTTCAAAGCAACGTCACGGGCGACTGAACTGAGTGGGATTGATTATATGTTGACCTCGAAAAGCTTGCTCATCAGCTTGGTTCGAGGAAATAATAGATGATCCATCTCGCCATACTCCGTACATGTACACGTACTGTACTTAAGCAAGGACTTACGGAGCAATTCAGTGTACTCAAGGTGCAAGTACTCGCGGGTACCCTCCGTGGCTAATGTTAAGTAGGTAGTGGCGTGTTTTGAAATTCTGCTGCGCCACTGTTGGTGACGTCCAGTATAAATAGAATTCATGTCATCAGATGTATGCGTTCATCTGGTCCTTTTGTTTTTCATAACAATTGCCTTCGCATCGTGTTCAGTTGAGTCCAGCATCTCCCTTTTTAGCAGTGAAGTAGACATGCATCTCGGTTGGAATATTCATGTCATGTATGTCTCACCCTTCATCTCTAGAGATAACTAGCAGACCTGCGTGCACTTGCGTGCTCGTGTCAAGGTCCATCAGAATGAAGGCCTCAGCTCACTGTGCTGCGGCTCTAAACGCGTCCTCGGGCCATTAATTCATCGACGTGAATGAGTGAATGCGAATTTCCGTCAGCGGGCATCAAGGTCGAGACATTGTCAGTAATCCGGTATACTTACATATGACTACCTGTCCACTTGCATGCAAGTGATATGTAAGTAATACTCCGTACTCCGTGCATGTACATGTAATTGCTACTTACTGATCATACGTTAATGCCCTCGACCTGCCTCATTCCCCAACCTAGGCAGCCACTTTAGTGGTATTAAGAGCGGTCATCGACCAGCCCGCCTCCCCCCTCCCTGTGCAGCTACTCCTTTCTGCTCAAACTTTCCGCTCAACTGCTGCTTGCTTTTCCTCCGGATTTAATCACGAGCTGCGAAGCTTGCAACCGCAGCCCGTCACCGCCGACAAACCGTCATCTTTCACCGCTGCTTTCGCCAGCCAGTTTCATCCGGCGTACGATCCCAAGATGAGTCGACCACCCGGCATGTTGGATGAATCCAATCCGTATCCCTACATGACCCGCAATGAGATCGAGGCTCTCATCGCCGGCGGGCGCAAGATCGTCCTATTTCGAGAATTCGTTCTCAAAGTCGACCCATGGCTTCCGTACCATCCAGGTGGTGACAAGGCCATACTGCACATGGTAGGGAGGGATGCCACGGCCGAGATTGAAGCGTAGGTGACGCCTACCCCGACACCCCGTTCTCGGCTCCGCGTGGATGCAAAGGTTGACCCGTGGGCGCTGCGTCCCCCACCTCTGCGCAGTCTGCACTCCGAGGAAGCGACGAAGCAGATGCTGCGATATCGAATCGGCAGGGTGCCAAGGCCGTGGAAGAACTTTACCCCTCCGCTCCAGGGTGGCCTCTTCCGGACCAGGGCCGAGTTGGAGAACATCGACGGCGCCGAGGACGATGACGAGGAAGACGACGACGACGACGACGACGACGACGACGACGACGACGGCAACCATGTTGACAATGCGAGGGCGTGGACGGAATCGAGCTCCCCCACATCCAAATCTCCCTCGCCGACATTCGACTGCAATGGCAAGACACTCCGACAGCGTCGCAACAACGGCAGCGTCGCCATGTCGTCCAGCCCTTCCTCCGTCTGTTCGGAGCCGACGACTACCGACGCTGCCATCGACGGCATGTCGTACCTCGACGCCGTGACGCGCGAGAATATTAGCCTAGACCTTGAGAGGTACCCAAACCCCGACCTGGAGACGCAAGCACGCATACTCGCCAAATATCAGCACCTTCACCAGCGGCTGTGGGACGAGGGCTTGTATCGATGCGACCCGATGGCGTATGCGTCCGATTGCTGCCGGTACCTTGGCTCCTTTCTGCTGATGCTGCTCTGCCTGCGCTTGGGCCAGTATGCTCTCGCCGGTCTCTGCCTGGGCTTCATGTGGCACCAGCTGGTCTTTGCCGCCCACGACGCAGGCCACATGGGCATCACGCACGGCTACCAGATGGACAGCATCATCGCCATCATCATCGCAGACTTCATCGGTGGCCTCTCCATGGGATGGTGGAAGCGCAATCACAACGTCCACCACATCGTGACCAATGCCCCCGAGCATGACCCCGACATCGAGCACATGCCACTCTTTGCCGTATCGCATCGCCTGCTGGGCAATCTCCGATCCACATATTACGACCGCCTGATGGAGTTCGACGCCGTGGCCAAGGTTCTGCTGAGGATCCAGTCCTGGACTTACTATCCATTTCTGGCATTCGGCCGCTTCAACCTCTACTTCCTATCCTGGGACCATCTCCTCGCCAACAGAGGGCCCAAGAAGGGACCGGGAGCTTGGCATCGATGGCTCGAGCTTCTGGGCCAGCTCTTCTTTTGGTCGTGGTTCGGCTACGGCATCGTGTACAAGACGATCCCGGACGGATGGTCTCGCTTCGTCTTCGTCATGGTCAGCCACATCGCCTCGTCGCCGCTGCATGTGCAGATCGTCCTCTCGCACTTTGCCATGAGCACGTCTGACCTTGGCCCGCAAGAGTCCTTTCCACAAAAAATGCTCCGGACAACGATGGATGTCGATTGCCCCCCGTGGCTTGACTTCATCCACGGCGGATTGCAGTTTCAAGCCATTCATCACCTGTTTCCACGAATACCGCGCCACAATCTTAGGAAGGCTCAGGGCATGGTGCAGGAGTTTTGCAACGACACGGGCATACCTTACGCCCTGTACGGATTTGCGGATGGCAACAAGCAGGTGCTGGGGCGCCTCTCAGAGGTATCGAGGCAAGCAGCCATTCTAGCCAAGTGCCAGAGAGCCATTGTCACCAAGGGCAGTGCTTCTCGGCACGCTTCCGAGTGATGAATTCACCATGCGTTTCTAATCGATGCTCCGGGCTTCGACGATGATCATTTTACCAATCGGACATGACCCGGTGCAGCAACGCATTTGAGTGATGAAGTATACCGTGCTTGGCCATGATGGTTACGATGCTCATAATACCAATGCCCAACATCTGCTGTAGCAACTGATGCAGTCGAATTACATTTGTTCGGCACAGCTCTCAACACCGATGGTAAACCTGATGACTTGATTGAGCGTGGAGCATGCATCACCCATCCTTAACCAGCGATTCTGTGGACACGATGATGGTCACAGTGGAGTGCAGCTTGGACGGCATCTAATTGCTTTACACCATGCTGTCACTACATGTTTGGCGTAGGGCTTGCCATTACCAGAACATTTTGCAAAATGAGATACATGCTTAGCTAAGTACATGGAAATGATCAATATGGGTCAATATGGGTATACATGTCAACTGATATCCCGCACCTGATATCCCGCACCTGATATCTCGCACCTGATATCCCGCACCTGATATCCCGCACCTTTGTTCATCGTCGAGGCCGCAAGCAGCTGTGGCAATATTTGTATTCAACTTGTCAAGAACAGCCCCGATTGCTACCTTTGGTGAGTCTCGTGAGTTTCAGCATCAGTGTCTACCAGAAGAAAGTATGGTCATATGTTGAGATGGTATTGCGCTCGGCTGGGGTTCGCCATTGGCAGAAAGAGTATTGCTATGGGTAGAGCCGGCCTCACCGGAGACAGAGTCGGTGTCGCCAGAGGCGAGAGGGTTATTTCCATGGGTGAAATCGGCATTTCCGCTGGTCGGGGTATCGCCGCAGGTGGAAAGGAGATAACCATCAGCAGGGGGGGTTGGAACCGTCATTGGCTTTCTTAGGGTGGGTGGAACTGGTACTTTATGGCGTAGCCAAGAGAATGTAGAGAAGTATTGGCCACGGTCAAAGCAGGAGGAACAGGGATTAGCCTAGCGAGTGCGGCCAGAGTAGTTTGAGGAACCAACACCGCCGTTCTAGGAGGAACCAGCACCGCCATTGTTGGAGGAACCAGTATTGGCAGAGGAGGAGGATTCAGTATCGGCAGAGGAGGAGGATTCAGTATCGTCAGAGGAGGAGGATTCAGTATCGTCAGAGGCGGAGGAACCATTATCGGTGGAGTAGGAGGAGCCAGTTCCGGCAGAGTAGGAGGAGCCAGTACCGCCAGAGTAGGAGGCATCAGCACCGCCAGAGTAGGAGGCACCAGTACCGGCAGACGAAGAGGAACCAGTACCGGCATACGAAGAGAAGCCAGCATTGCCAGAGGAAGAGGAACCAGCAGCACCAGAGTAAGCGGAAGCGGAATTGGAACTGCCGGAAGCTGTGGAACCACCGTTGGGCCCGCCAACGCAGATGAAGCTCCCCCAAGGAGTTGAGGACATATGTTTGGTGATGGCGTAACTATTGTGTGTAAGCACCGTATTAGCATCCAAGTCGATGTCGCCGGAGTTCCCATTAATTTGGAACATGTTGCGTATGTATGTCGCTCCATGGCAGGACGGCTCTTCTGTCGTGCCCTGGCTGTCGGTAGGCAAAACACCAGTTCCCATGGGGATTCCCGTGTCAACTCCGCCCATGGCGAAGACTTCTCCGAATAAGGTGACGCCCTGTGCGCCGCTTGCGAGCCCATTGTTGAAAAGGGAGCCGGGATAGTAGCCGATGAAACGGTCTTGGACCCAGAGCCACCAGTTCCCCTGGTCCAGGATATACATCATCTCGATGTCTCGCTCGGTGCCATCGCCGGGGGAGTCTACCATCATGCCAGGGTAGAGCTCGGGACAGACCTGGACCCAGCCACCATGATCGCCATTGTAGCCACCGGTTCCATCGGAATCGCTCGCATGGGCCGTGTTGGTATAGTAAGTGAAGAGAAACTGCTTGTCGGCGGCCTGGGGCATCAAGGTGAGGCCAGCCTCGACCGTCTGCTGCCTGTGGCTCCCAGTACCGGCAGAGTGGGTAAAGGCCATCTGAAGGACCGAGGTACCAGCTGCACATTGGCGCATGGGCGGTTTGGCAACGAGGAAAATGCCCCCTCCGCCTTGGCTCGAGCTCCCCGAGGTGGCGACGCCGGCATGATAGGCGGTGCCTTGAGCCACCACCTCCGCTCTTGGGTGAATCGGACGGACGCTGCGGCGCTTCTTGGCCGAACAGTTGGACAGCGACAGAGGCGCCGCTCGCGGAACGGTGCCTTTAGGGCAGTCTACTATGTTGTCGGCAAAGTTATACGCCGTGCCGTTGTCCTTGCGGTGCCGCGCGGGAGGCTTCGGTTTCGTTGCCAACTGTCCGCCATCGACCTGGGACATCATGTCGATGCATTGCACCGCTTGACCCTGCCCGCTTGTCCTTGTACTGCCTTGGCCTTGACGGCTCTGGTATTGGGCAGAGGCTACAGTTAGCGAGACAGTCAATGCTGCCGTCTGGACGACAGGCCACTTCATAGCGGATGGGCTAGGGGAGACGAGACGAGGGTAAAGTGATGGCAAGGGGCCAACAGGTAAGTGATGTTCCTATTGCAGAGGTGACACCGCACTGGACGCTGGTGAGGTTAGGAGAGGGAAGAAAGAAGGTGAAAATTTGTTGGTAGAAAACACGCTGAGCGGCGGCTGATTGTAAGCTAGGGGGAAGATATCTGAATGGAAGGAAGGATGACGGAAGAGATGAAGGAATGATGGAGAATTGAACCAGAGAAGGAAGGAGGGAGGGAGGGATAAAATAGGCGGCCAACCCTCCATGTTTTCCATTATGGAAAGAGAATGCTCACGGCTGAGCATGCGCCCAAAAGCAAGAGAACACACCGGACGGCGTTTCACGACGAGGGAAAAGCACGGCCACGGCGCGGAGGTGCGCAGTCATGGTTTCGACAATAGTAGTGCTCGTACTCCGTGTCGGCATAGTTAAGTACGTGCCTAAAACAAGTAGGGTTCGTTTTTGGCAATATCTGGAGTTGGTGCATGCTCGTGAACACCAGCGTTCGACATAAGTTGCAGCCATGTGAATTGCGTTGCACACAAAGGAAACAAGAGACTGTTGTTTCAGACTTGAGCATCGGACCATCAGATATCGGCGCTATGTGACACCGCCAGGAGTCTGGCGCAAGTTCGCACTACGGAGCAATTGCTCCGTACCCCAACAGTAAGCAGACAGCAGACACTTGCTGTGGCGGAGTACATGCACGGAGTAAGTACAACTACAGGTAGTTACATAATGCGTACTGCCACACTTCGGACACAGATTTTAGAGTTTTTGCAACATGTAAATAGAGGGCCTAATAGCAGAAGTCCTCCTTCGTTTGCCCCCCCTCTTTCCCAACAGACAGCAAGAACAGAACGCCGCAATACTGCAGGTAGGCAAGTGCCACGAACGTTCGGGCCTGTTTGGTGGCGCATCTACCATTCATGGAATCTCCCATCCGGTGGGTAGCCAAATACTGTTTGAGCAATGCATCGCTGCGTTTCTTACGCATATGTACGTATTCAGGAAGCAGAAGTATTACTACTTAGGTAAGTGTACTCTGTACAGTACAGTAAGTAAGTAAGTAAGTACTTATGTAAGTACACCTACGGAGAACATGTACAGTACTTGCATGTTGCGTGCCTTGCTATCCAGTTCGCGCTAGGAACCATGCCGGACGCGCTAGGCGACGTTCCTTGTACTTATACCTAGTACGTAGTATTGTATGGAGTACGGAGCACATCTGCTGTACTTGTAAGTACTTGCATGTGCTGCACATGTACTCCGTATACTTGCCGGAGTATTACTTGCACCAAATTCCAAACTTGCTGCAATACTTACAGTGCATGTACTTCAGTACTTACGGAGTACGGAGTACTTACAATGTCGCCTTGCAGGGTTATAATACAAGTGCCGAGTACTCCGTACTCCGTACTCCATACGTACATGTACATGTACTTGTACTTCGGCACAGTAACCTCCACCCCCGTACCTCATGAAGACCAACATCATGGATTGTTGTTTCGAGTTCGTCCTCTCGTCCTCCGTACGCTTGTCTACTGAAATTACTCCTCTTTATTTGTTGATAATTGGTATACATGTTTATCTTTCGTGATTGGTGCTTACCTGGCACAGTTAACCCCAGAGTGGCGAGGCTGTGTGACCAGTATTCACGCATTTTCCAAATGGTGCATAATTCATCTTTTTGTTTTACGACGCACCTACGACTTGCGATACATGATCATACGCGGAGTGCGGAAATACTTAAAACGGCAAGTGCTCTGCTGTGCTGTGCTGTGCTGTGCTGAAGCATACACTTCTCACGTTCGATTTTCACTTTGGATCTGGGCAAGCGGGCACACGAACTCTAGCCATGAGGCCATCAAGCCTTGGCGGGAAAGCCTTGACCTCATGGTCGTTCTACTTGGACGTGTTGAGGGAGATGTGCTGTCCACACATAATGTACAACTATTTACCGTACGTATCGTAGTAGTAAGTAATACTGTATATTGTTGGACATTGAACAAACAACCTGGGCTTGGTAGATGGATATAGCTAGCACCACCTGCTGACTAACTTGTATGGAATAATGTTGCCAATTGGCAATACGAACTTATGAATTCTGATCTTATTCTCTACACATACACGCACGCTCTGCTGAGTTTCTATTTTGCTATTTTTCTGTCGTGTTTCACGACGTCACGCCATGAATGGCAGCATCGTGTCCTACCTGGACGACGCACATGGAATATACATACTGACCTACATATGTATGTATTGCTGGTAGCAAATGACGACTGCCATACTCCTATGCCTACGCTTACGCCTGCCCCTGCTTCCCTCTCATCCAGCTCATGCCCTTCTCTCTGCTCTCGAGGTGGAAACGAAGCCTTGAATGCTCGTTGCATCGATTGCACATTGCCAACCCCGAGGCTCCTGCCTACGTTCAAGTGTTCATGGTTCGCCTCGGACATGAGCTGGTCGCCATTCTCGCTTCGCTGCGCCGAAATAGATGTAGGTGTAGATGTAGGTAGGTAGGACAACCTATCGATCGACTCAAAGTACAGGGGCATTGCGTTTGGGGGCCACGACGACATGATGTATGGCGACTTCGATCAACGGCGCCCATTCCTCATTTCATCGTCGGCCTTCCCTTCTTGTCGCCCTTGCGGGACCACCCCGAGGGCAGACTGCCAGGTCGATGGTCGGCTTGTTCACGTTAGGAAGAGCAATAAGATTCATTGGCCGCTCAACCCTCGTATTTTCTCCCTCGTGTCGTGGATGTATCGAATGAATGAATCTACTTACTCCGTTCTCCGTACTAGCATCGCCTTGAACTAACGCAGGCAGGGATATGCTGATGAGGATCGCTCCCCGCCCCTCCCCTTTCGCTAGCTCACACGTGACCGTGCCCTGAAAGTTGGTTTCCAGCTCGTCATGATGCGTGAAATGGACATTGATGTCTGGGAATAATCGTGCTTCTTGGCTGCTTTTAAGTACTTTGCCCTTTTCAATGCCACGATACGCTAGGACAAGCGCCGTTTGTGCAGTGCGTGCTACGTTGCTGGAGAATACTACGTACATAGTACGGAGTAGTTACAGTAGATGCAAGTGCAGTACTTGCATGCAGTAATTAAGTACATGCCCTGCGACAATGATACTTCAAACCGATGAAATCGTGCAGCGACATTCCTTGGGTTGATACCCACTGCACCTGATAAAAAACAGTAGTTCAACAAAATACTGCTCACTCTACAATAGTTACTGATATGATGTTTAATATATCAAGGCATTCAAATGTACAAGTGAAATTTCTTGAGGTTGTCACACATTATAGCTGCAGGTCAGACTTGTTTGTACCAGGAAAAAAACAAGCTAACAAATCCTCATAAATACAATAGTAAAAACAGGTAAAATAAAATAAAATAAAATAAAGTAAAATAAATCATTACTTATTTAAAAGAGGAGTTTATTTACAACAGAATAATTTTATGACCATCTAGTTAATAAATAAATGAAAGAAAAAACTACTAGTAATTATACTTTTTTTTTGGATTATTATCGCTTCTTTCGCGAATTGCGCATGGCGTAAATGCTGTTTCGCAACATCTTACTGGCCACCGAGCTTCTAACCTCCGAGCTATCCAACGGCGGAGCGAGGGAGAGACCGGCCATTAGGGTCGACCGCCTCACCTCGCCATGTGGGCCCCATATGAATCTACCACGACACCACCACCACCGCCGCCCCCCCCCTCGACTTACGTCTCTGTTGGTATTCCTCCACATTACCATCCATCGGCATCTTGCTTTCGCTGCATCCATCCATTCCCGACCAAAGGCCCGCGAATCTATCAAGGCCGACACGCGCCGTTGGTGCAGCCACGACTCCTGCTGCCCTCATCGATCCTTCATCAACCGTCCGCCCTCGCTCGGTCCGGCCCATCGCTTGCTCCTCCTGCCATTGGCCGACGTGCACTCGTACTGTTTCGCCTTGCTGTGCAGGAGCTTGACAGAGGAGACGCGGCCAGCCCACTAGTTGTCCGCCATTCGGATTCGACTCGGCCCTGAGGGACCTCGCGGCACATCTTCCACCCACATTCACTCGCTCACTCGCTCTACATCATCGTTCAACATGTCCTCGTCCGGCCTCACGCGGCGCCGTGGCGCCGCTGGCACAGGTAGCATCGACAACGAGCCCTCCAGGACCAACTCGGCCACCAATATCAAAGACAGCACCCCCGAGACCAGCTACGAGAAGAATGAGAATGGGCACAAGATCGCCTACGACCCGCGAGACATTAGCGAGAGCGCCGAGCGGAGCAAGCAGCCCAAGTTGACCATGATGGAGGAGGTCCTACTTCTCGGTCTCAAGGACAAGCAGGTACATACCCCGACGCCAAAACCGGTCCGTCCCCCGCGGAGGCTGACAATGCTGGCTCACGGCAGGGATATCTCTCCTTCTGGAACGACAATATTTCGTATGCCCTCCGAGGCTGCATCGTCCTTGAGTTGGCATTCCGAGGCCGCATCAGCATGGAGAAGGACCCCTCGAGGCGACGATTCCCACCGGCGGACCGTAACATCGAAGTCATAGACGACACCCTCACCGGCGAGGTCCTGCTCGACGAGGCTCTGAAGATGATGAAGCAGAGCGAGAAGATGAGTGTCAGCTCTTGGATTGATCTCATGAGCGGTGCGTAGCCTTTCTCGTCGATGCCGTCCTCCATCCTCCGCGTCCTCCATTGGCACGCAACGCTAATGCGCCCCTCGCTGCCGCAGGCGAAACCTGGAACCTCATGAAGATTGGGTACCAGCTCAAGCAGGTCCGTGAACGCCTCGCGAAAGGCCTCGTGGACAAGGGCATCCTCCGGACCGAGAAACGGAATTTCCTCCTCTTCGACATGGCAACACACCCGGTCGCCGATGGAGGCGCGAAGGAGGAGATTCGTCGTCGTGTGCGAAATGTCCTGACGCAGCGAACCGTCGTCCTGAACAGCAGCCAGTTCCTCCCCGAGTCCCTCGAGTTCCGCTACCTGCGCACCGTCTCCATGGTCTGCGCCGCCTATGCCGCCAACGTGCTGGAGAATGCCCTTTCCACGCTCGGCCACGAAGCGCGGGAGCGTGCCTTTGCCCAGACGGACGAGCTGCTGGCCGACTATAGCCAGTGGCCCTTTGGCAAGAAGGCGACAGGCAATGGCATCGGTTCCAATCTGCCGCAAGTTATCGGAGAGGTACGCGTGCAATTCTGTCCGATATGAAGGCAGACGACTACCCAGATAACTGACGACACGTACAGGAGGTTAGCGGGGCCAAAGAAAAAGAGTTGCAGCTCGAGGTTGTCGCGGCCTGCTTGAGCGTCTTCACCCGACTTGACTCCTTGCTATAACTGGTCAGTGGATTCAGTGCCACAGGCCACCGGAAACCGCCCGTCACAAGTTTATCCCGATAGGCAACACGGACGCAGTCATGGTCATGGTCACAGACGGAGCCTGTTTTGCTTACTTGCTGTCTGTCTGTCCGCTCGGAACCACATCACGTCAATCCGCAAACCAGAGCCGGTCGAACGCTTGAGAAATTTGTTTTCATCACCATGCTCCTGATACCTGATATGCGTATTAATCACTTCGCCTCCGACCAGACCTCGATCTCATGCCAACATTTGCATCGTAACATTGTGCACGAGCCACATTCCTCTGAACCCCCCACTCCGCCCCCGCCCCCTCTGGCAGCGAGACCGACCAAGGCCAGGCAGGATGAAGCGTTTTGACTCCGTCAAACCCCTACCATGCTTGCTCATCGTGGAGGTGGGGCTGATTAGTATTGGCAGGGCAATACTACGGAGAATGGCAGGAAGGAAATATACTCTAGATGCAAGTTTATGTCTTCTTTATTCTCTGCACCCCTCCGGTTTTATCTATTCTCCGCTTGGTTCGTTTCGCTATTATTCGTACGGTATCCTCATTTGACCTATCGTTTGTTGTTTTGTTGGTTTCTCTCAATTGTTTGTTCACGGGTGAAAAAAAAGTGATGTCGGACAACTTGGTGCTTCCGCTGCAGGAAAGTGCCAATGGGATCGGAAGAGCCAATGATGAAAATCCAGTTGAAGTTGAATCTAGTCGTTTTTACGCCCTCAGCCGGCCGTGCTACCACCCGTTCTTGCTATGTATTGAGGTTATTGAGCAACTGACAGGCGTTAGTCAGTATTCGCCTTGCCCTGGCCAGTAGTGTGTTCCTCATCAAGCCCTCGGAGCTCGCGTCTCGTGGATGGCTATGGAATAGAACATATGAATATTCATGTTGGTTTGGATGTCGTGCTTTCTCCCACGAAATATCAAGGCAAATGTGAAGTTACCCTTGATCTAAACAAAGCCGCCTAAACTGTTGCCGGAATATTACGCCTTTCCAAGGCAATAAATACCCTTCGTTGGTGCATAAGCACAATGGGAACCTCCTCTCTCCTTCACCATCACAGCAGACCGTGAGAATGAACGAAACGCATTTTCTTTTCAACGCTAGCAACGTGTGGAATTCGACGTGACAAGAAAAGACTGTTCAGGGAACGTTGTCGGCCCCGATATCCAAGCAGTGGAGACAGGCCAACAACCATACTCGCTTTTACTTCTTTTTGCGGCCACCGACCCCGAGACTGCCCTCAAAGCCGGGTCGTCCGCCCTTCTTCTTCGCACCGCCCTTCTTCTTTTTGCCAGCCTTGCCCAAAAGCTTCTCATCTCGGCGCTTCTTGAGGTTCTCCTCACGCTTTTTCTGCCTCTCTTTCTGGGCCATGCCTACACCGTTGCTACGCTCCTTCCACGCCTTCTCGCTCTTCTTCTTTGCAGTCTCTTTTCGCTTGATAGATCGCTTGAGCATGGCCTCATCGTCTCGGATCTTTTCCCCTTCGATGCGACGACGGGCCGTAAGCCAAGCGTCCTTCTCCTCAACGTCAGTTCGCTTGTCGGAATCGAGCTCTTGAAGGCGCTTCTTTTGATTCTGCACCTTCAAGAGCGCCGTTTTGGGATCGGAAGGCCCTTTCTTCTTTCCTTGCGCAAGGACATAGCTGAGGTCGTGAGACATCTGCGAGCCGTCTCCAAACGCAACGCGGCCGAACGAGAAATTGCCGGCAGCATCATTCAACTCAACAGCGGGGCTCAAGACGCCCGGCGAATTGGATGCGAGAGCTGCCTCACGCTTCTTCGCCTCCTCTGCCTTCGCGAGCATGCGAAGCTCCTTTTTGTGCTCCTTCCGCTTGGCTTCCTTGGCTCGCCTCGCTTCGATGAGCTCCTGTCGCGTTCGGATTGGCTTTCCGTCAGGGCCATCGGCTTTTCTCGCGGCTCGGAGAGCCTCGATCTTAGCAGCAAGGCGCGCTCGCAAGGCGGTAGTGTCAGCCGGAATTTTGATTTGCTTGGGCTTCTCCGAGGCAGGACGGGGGGGCGAGGTGGACGTGGCGGTGCTCGCAACTTCGCCGGAGGCGTCGCCAACTGTTGGCTCGACCACATCCAACGACATGGACGCCGCTCCGTCCACCGCTTTTTGAGTAAGGAGCGACATATCGAGGGAGAGATTCGGAATGCGGGCGCCTTCGACATCATCTTTGTCGTTCTCCGTCGTGCGATTGCGGCCCGACGACTCCGCTTGCCTCAGCTTGGAGGGTGTGGCATCCCGCTTTCCCTTACTTTTTTGCCTCTTGCCGCTGCCAGGTGTGCTCTCAGGATCCTCGACTTTTGCGGATTTGTCCCTGGACGGCGTTGGTGGTTTCTCCTCCGCTTTCGCCCGTAGTTCTACCTTCCTGTCGGCCTTCCTCTCCTTCTTCGCAGCCTTCTTCAGTTCCTTCTTGGACACTTTCGATGGAGTCTCGCTCGACTGGAGCCCTTCTTTGGCGTCCTCGTCGAGCTTTTGCTTCTTGCTTCCGTTGACCCTGCAGGCTCGTAGACCTTCGCCTGGTTGTTCGCTCTCGACCAAGTCGGAGACGTTCAGACCATCCTCTTCGTCTTGTTCCTGTCCCTGCTCTTGCTCTTTCTCTAACTCCCGTAGCTTTCGTTTATTGCTCGCGCGTTCGTCCATGACTTGTTTTGCGTTGCGGTTAAGTTCGCTGTCAGGATCGAGTTTGCCGCGTCGAGCCGCAGCGGCTTCCTGCTTCGTCTGCTTTTTTCTCTGCCATTGATCCTATAAGTAGATAGTTCGTCAGCCTCAATACGCGTGGTCCGGCGTGACGCAATATGCTTGGCGGTTCAATAAGCCACGACTGGAAGGGTGACGACGGCTCCATCGACGGCTGGAATCACGTACGGTATTGTTTTCTCCATAATACATCTTGGCCGGGATCAAGCTCAGCAGTCCATCAAATGCCTTGGCATGCTCGCGCAGGCGATCCTAGAAGACACAGTCAGCGTCAAGTTATCAAGCCAAAGCCAAGGCCAAGGCCCAGGAAAGCAGGTGCGTAACGAACCTGCAACGAAGCCTCCGCCATTTGTGAAGAGTAGCGTTCGATGTTCTACCGCGCTTCGCCTTATTTACACGCCTGAGTATTCTTGAAGGTGAAAAAAAAAAACGACAGGCAGAGTGCCGTGCAGTTGTACAAGAAAATGTTAATACTTAGGTGCTGGTTTAATGAAGGATTGAAAGTGAAGGTGAAGGCGGGCTTGTCGGCATCGACTTGGGAGGTTTTTTTTTTTGGGCTCTGGATGCCTGCATCGGCCAATGTGGGGTAAGTAAGTACTTACTTGCATGTATAAAGTACGGAGCACACCGTACTGTACAGAGTACCGTAAGTGTGATAGCAAGTATTTTCCACACCTAGTAATACTACTGAAGTACGGAGTACAGAGTACTGAGTACTTGGTGTACATGTGCGGAGCACAGTAGGGAAAGCATGAACTTGTACTGTAATTAATACTCTGTGCTTGGAGTATTCGTACCAGCAAGCACTGATCACTATTACTTGTACTGGGAGTGATGCATTTATCTGCCTCCAAGCATCTTGTCCATCTCGGAGCATTCCGCACAACAGAGACACCGTCGTGAGAGTCCCCTCCACTCTTGAATGCGTGCCTCAGGCGTCCCAATCCTACGCACGAACCTTTGCCAGTTGTTCCCTTGTGCGCTGCACTCTGTTCGATGGCCAGCGGTTTCACCACGAGGAACGCCGCAAGGACTTGATACATTCCCTGAGAAGTACAGCACAAAACTGCAGCACGTGAAGCTCGAGCAGAGGCAACAACACATCAGCATCATCGCCGTAGCGTTGGACTATTAGTACGCAGTACAAGGAGCAGAAGCTGCAGCAGGACAGAAATCGGTAGTCGAAACCCGTGCGAGACAATAGCCAACCATCCATCGTCGGTTTATTTCTTCTTGCTTCCCTTCTTGGGCCCAGCGGCAAGCTCGCGCTTCTTGGCATCCCTGGCTTCAATGTCAGCTTTCCGGGCCTTTTCCTGCTCTTCCTTCTCTTCCTTTTCAGCCTAGGCAAGGGTCAGCATGTTGGACGAGGCCAGGGAATGTCGATTGGGCATGGCGTCACCTGTCGTCGTGCGGCCTCGGCGGCACGCTGCTCGCGGATGAGACTCAGTCTCGCCAGGTCGGCCTTTGCCTCATCCGTCTTGCCCTGGGCCTGCAATCTCATGTATCTCTCTTTCGCGGCGACAGCTTCGAGGGCCTCTCTCTCGCGCCGGCTCGCCGGCATCTTCATGCCTTCGACGCCGTCCGTGATGGCCTCGACGCCGTTTTTCGATGCCTTGGTCATGCTGCGAGCCGCTTTGGAGTGATTCGGGTTCGCCGGCATGTCGTCCTCGTCGCTCTCCTCATCGCTGGACGGCAGATCTCCCACCTCGACGGTGCGACCGTGTTGCTTGGCGATGGCCGCCTCCTTGCGAGCTTTTTTCAGCGCCTTTCGTTCATCGCGGTTGTTGTCGGCGGCGGCATCCGCGGCGCTGGCCTTGGACGGGCCGCCATCATCGCTGGCTTCCTCGTCCGATGACCCTTCGTCCGATGACTCTTCCTCGTCCGTGCCCGACTTATCGTCCGAGTTGGCGCTCCACATGCTGATCTGATTACCGTCGGCATCCACAGGCTGGAGGTTTCGCGAGAAGTGCTTGCCGCCTGGGAACAAAGTCAGCGACGTGAGGGTGCGATGGCAAGAGCGGTTGATGCGGATTACCCCCTCTCGTTGGCTTATTATACTTGCCCGCTCGGCGAGCATTCCCTACAGTGCTTCCACCAGCCATGGTATGATCGGATCAAAAATTCCGTCTCGTATGTGGGCGGATATATGCGGGCACTCATGCGGGTGTTGAACCTTGAATCAAGAACTCTTCTTGGCAGGTAGGGACCAGAGGCGGTAGGGATAGGAGCAAATGGAGAGAGATTTGAGAAGGATGGATAGATGGTGACGGGAGATTTTGGACGAAATGTTTGCAGAGGTTTTGGGTAAAGCGGGATAGCGGGGTAAATGCAGCTGGGTAGGCAGCAAACCAAACACAAATAGTCTTGCGAGAGTAGCCTGACTAGGCGAATAGTCGTCCTCGATCAAGACTTGATGAAAATAATAACCCGCGTAGAGGCTGCGGAGTATTGCCCGTTCAACAGTTGTTTTTGGAGGGGGGGGGACCAAAGGCAACAGGGTTTGGCAGAGCCAGATAAATAGCCCAATGTAGATTGCACGGAGGGTTATTACGGAGTACAGTGGTTCGGGCAAAACAATGACAGCCACGGGATGGATGGGGAGTGAGTCACGTACGAGTCACGCTTGCTTACCAGGCACTTTAGTTACAAGGTAATTGATGCGCCTACTGTAAGCACTTGTACACCTACCTAGCACTTTGTTGTACTGTATTACTACTTCTTTTACTGCTCTGTAATACAGTGCGGTACGGAGTAAGGTTAGTAGCCAGCCGTGCAAGTAAGTACATGCACTGCAAGCACTCCTCCGTATGTGAATGGCAGATGGCCGATTTGGATGCGTGCGCAATCATTTCCGATTTTCCCCAGCTGTCACCGTTTGGTCACCATCCTGCGAAAGCGGTACGAGAATGGATAAATATTCCCCACGTCATCTATTTCAATCACCAACCTCTACCTACCAATTTCACTCACCGTCCGTATGATTGTCACACGAATATGACCAGAGCGTTGCGGCTCGACTGGATGGTCCAGGGAAACACCGCCACTCTCGAACAATGCCACTCGGCGCCCAACTATCAATACACACATACATTGTACTGGATAATTACGCTGCGTGATAATACAGTACAAGTCCAGTGTTGGTGTTGATGTGAAGCTATCAGTACGGCGTACGATTTCATGTATAGAAGTGTGCAAGTATTGTATACAGGGCAAGTAATAATACGGAGTGATACTTTGTGCAGTACCAATATCATGCAGTGGACATGTGCGTTGGTAATAATAGTAATACGCTGTAAATGTACCCCGTACTCCGTACAAGCAGGTGTAACTACTTAAGTAGCTGTACTTACGTACTTACAGTGCATGTACTGTAAGTAGGTACCTAGTAAGTACTGCAAGCAAGTACAAGTAAATGCAAGTGATACATGGGTATTGACAACGTACCTGGGACTCGTTGGCACGCCTAACAACTAATACCAACTTATAACTATAAGTACTTACTTATACTGTAGTTGTACATGTACTACTCTGCACAAGTACACAGTGAATAGTTACCGGAACTTACACTTACAGTACGGAGGGAAAAATTACTGTACAAGTACGGAGTACAGTGGAGTGCTTGTACAGTGGAGTGCTTGTACTGTACTCCGTACTAAAGCATCTGTACTTACGGAGTACTGAACGGAGTAGTTACTGCAGGCATTTCGTTTTTCCGTTCCCTTCCCTAATCGTGCGCATTTCTATTTAATCTCGCGCCGCCGCTACTGCTTTGTCCCTTTCCTTCTTCTTCTTTCAACCTACTAGAAAATTTTAATCCTTCAAATTCACTCTGGCTTTCAAACTTCAGTGGAGGCTTCCGGAGGGGAAACTGGAGGAGAGAAGGATCCTTTACGTCGATCTTACCCTCTGCTCTGCTCGCATCTAGGTGCTCGTGGTTCAGATAAAATTTGTCCGGCGGTACATCCTTCGATTCTCGTGGCCTGATTTGCTCATGCATGCATCTCGTGCTGAAGCCGGCCCCTGATGGCTGCAACCACGACCCCGTGAGACTTGCCGAGGCCAAGGCCGGAGTGTGAACTGCATCAAGTACATTACGTGCCCGTAGTCCAAGTGGCGGCGTACTGGACAAGACTCGATTGCACACGGATGGGTTCACTATGCATACTGGCATGATTGTATCATGACAAGACTTCTCTGCCAAGTTTACACCGGGGACCATTCATTACTGAAGTTCCATTGGAGTTACGGTTGTTACGTGCTGCACGCGCTCGCACGTGCCATGGCTGCCACGTCCTGTTGGAGTTCTGCCACTCACGAGGGAGTGATGAACGACGGAGAACAGACGAGACACGGCACGCCAGTGTCCAGATTGCTAGCCATCGTCCTAACTATTACCGGCTATCCAAAACGGCTACACCCCGCGTCTTGCCACCCATCGCATCAGTTGCGGGTGCTGCCATGAAGGCTTTTGCGACGCCTTTGCGACGCCGTTGCGACACCGATCTGGCTCGTCGGAGCAGCAGCAGCTGATGACGATAATGACTACCTAAGCATGCCCACCAACGAGGTCCGGCACGACCATGTCCGCCTCATCTGCGGCGTTGGCGTAAGTAGTTATGCATACAAGTACAGTGCCCCCCGTTTACTCGTATTCTACTTGCAATGCGGTCACGACTCATCCGCATGGCCAAGGGAACCTAGTGCACGCAGGCACATGACCAACCCTACGATGACGGCGCGGCCTTGAACTCGTTCACCCATCGCTTCATCTGGGCCACGATTTCTCGAACAGCCTGAGCGATGTGCGGGATCTCGCTAGTTTCCTCGGCGTATACGTCGTGGCCCTGTGTCGCGTTGGCGATCAGCCAGACGGGCGCCTGCATCTCCGAGTCGCCGGCGGAGACCATGGCAGACCGCCACGGGTCGAGCTGGCCGTTGACGAACAGAATGCGCGGCGTCGTCTTCAGCTTCGAGCCGCCTGTCCTCTCATTCACCGTGCTGGCAGACCGGCCGTTGGCGAGGCCGTAGGTGTGGCCGTTGACCTCGGGAAAGAGCAGGCCGCATTGGCTTCGCGATGCGTCGACGGTGAGGAATTTGGAGACGATGGAGGGTCCGCCGTTGGGGCCGGGCCCGGCCATCCAGAATTCGAATCTGGCCTTTCATCAGCCATGGCCTCGAGCGGGGGGCACGTTCGGGAAGGGAAGGGGACAGGAGAAGGACGTACGCCTCGTTGCACCGCATCCACCACTGCAGGCGGATGTTGTTCACCGCAGACGTGTCGGTATAGTGCTCAAGGGTCGTGTCACGCAAGTCGTAGCACCAGGTGCTGTTTCCAGCTACTTGCTCTTCGTCGTCGTCGGCATCGCAAGCTGAAATGCCCCTTTCGTCAGCTCGATCAATCTCCAGGCTTCATGGAGTGGTGACTGGCAGCTCACCCCCCGGGATTTCTTCCTCGCGGATCCACTTGATGAAGCCTGCGAGGGCTTTAACGAGGCCGACACCGTTCGCGTCGGGCGTGGCGGCCGTGCTGTTGGGCCACTTGTTCTGCTCTCGACGTCAGGTACGCACTCGTACGATGAAGGGACCGGCGGACACGCACCTCGATGTAGTCGCACATCTGGTGCAATTTCGGATAGCCATCGGAAAGGTAATGCATCTCCCAGCTGTAGATCCCGCTGGCGATGGCGGCGGCAAAGTCGCCGTTGTGGGTGAGGTTGCCGAAGCCGAACTGGTCCTTCAGGGTCAGGCGCTCGTCGAGCGACCCGGTTTCGAGGATGCCGTCGACATGGGCCATGACGGTCTTCAAGTCTGCGCTGCAGTTGCGCGGCATGGCCTCCTCGACAACGTCAAAGTACTTCGTGAAGTTGGAGATGGACTGGACCGGAGCGCTCGAGCTATGGTACGCCCAGAACGTACCCGGCGCCAAGGCATTGATCCAGGCCACGACGGCACCGGCGCTGCCGCAGCCGGAGAGCACCCAAGGGGCCTTGCTCGGCGTCGAGGTACGATTCCGGTCAAAGTCCAGCGTGACCGTCTTGGCAAAGTGGACAAGGTCCGCCAGTATGTTGTCGAGGTTGAGGTATTGTAGATTTTCCGTCGTATAGTCGTCAAAGGCCGAGCTGTTGCCGACGAAGCGGTGCTCGAGGAAGACGACGGCGCCGTGGATCTCCTGGGCGATCTGGCCGGGCAAGCTGATGTTGGTCGTCACGGATGCGTAGGCTTCGCCGTCGATTATGCTGGGTGCCACGAGGACGATGGGCGAGCCGTCACCGCCGTAGTGATCGGCGTTCCACCAGTACCGCTGCTGAAACGTACCCCGCGAATGATTCTTGTGATCGATAAACTGATCAAAGGTGCCGGCGTAGACGGCCTGCTTGCCATTGCCGCGTTTGACGTGCCTGTTGTCGAAGTGTGTCGGGGAGCGAGACGCCCATCGAGAGTGTTTGTAGGCCGAGTAGACGGTTGCCCCGGCCGACGTGGCAAAGAGCAGCTCCGCGAATGCGGCAGCGACGACGAGGTTGCAGCGCATCCTCTGACCCTGATCAGCCGGACAAGGGGTGGGGGAGGGGAGGGAGGTTCAGGAGAGTGTCCGAGTTTGGTGGCCCGTTGACATGCGGCAGAAAGAGCGGCTATTTATACAGGACTCTGGGAATTCACGTCCATCACGACGGGCAAGCGCACGCCGGCACATGGAAGTACATGCATGCAATTACGGACATGAATAGTACGTAACGATATAATGCATGTAAGTACTAGATGTGAATACTATGGAGTGGTGGTCATCCACGCACGGAGTATTCCGTAATTACCATGCAGATGCGTACCGTAGACGTGGGGTTTTTTTACGTGTACCGGCAGTAGGTAGGTAGTCGTAGTGGCAGTGCTGCCAGCAGCGGTACGAGCAGCACAGCGGTGGCAGTCGATGTGGTGGTGGTGGTCGTCGTCGTCGTGATGGTGCAATATGTAATTACTTGTAGTGGTGAGCCGTCTTGAAGTCGTCGCCGTGCTGATGTGGTATTGCAGGTATAAATTAATACTTGTACTGCAGCAGGATTGCCTGAGGCCGGCATTACCAGGGCTCGTCGGCATTGGCATCCAGGTGGATACATGTACATGAAGGTGTATCTGTACATTGTATTACATTGTATCATAGGTAGAAAAAGGTCCAGCCTAGGATTTTCATGCAAGTACTGTACAACTACTTGTAAATTACTTTATCGTAAGAACCGTACAAGTACCGTACGGGGTGGGTGTAAGTAGGTGTACTCGGTGCTTGTGCCTGTAATAGGAAGATAAACTTGCATATACAACGTAGGTCCTCCAGAGAAGTATACTTCACTGTACTACGAAGTATGTACATGTACACACTGCACACCTACTTACTGCTCCAGTATCACCTAATATCCCAGGATTGCAGACTACTGTACAGTACCTAGTACTTACAGTGCTCCGTCCTAGCCTACCTACAGAACAACTATATGTAAGTGCTTAGTTGTATGTGCACCTACGAGTCACTGGGGGTACTTGGGTGCACCAGTACATGTACTGTACGTAACACCTACACGTATATTGTATTGTAATAATGCTTGTGCATGTTTTTTTACGAGTAGAGGAATAGTACGGTATTAATATTACGGAATGGTTCGTTCTATGCCAAGAATGAATCATGGAGGACGAGATGGAAGTTCTCAGGCATACTTACGTGCACTTGTATACGGAGTACTTGTGACGATGTTGTTTAATTGGCATGTACCTAAATGTACACGTACTTGAGACTGCACGTTGTACCTGTACTAGGTTTACTAGGTAAGTAAGTACTCCGAACAAAGACATATATATGTGCAAGTACAAATGGGTGTACGTGCGGCGGCGCCGTCCTTTGTACAAGTACCTGTAGAAATGCGAGGATCCGTCTCTGAACATCATCCCGAGCTAGTGGACAGCATAAGTGCTGTACTGTTACCTGCACCGTCCTTCCGTTACCAATACTCCTTGCTTTAAATGTATTATCGCGTCTTCATCATTCGTCTACACATCTTTACGTACGTGATTATATTTATTAAAATGCATCTTCCCGGTTTGGGCCATTCTACAGCAGATGATCGTGGTCTCCTTCGTGGTCTCTTGTCTCGTCTTGTCATATCCTGTCCCCGCGGCCAGGGTTCCCCACATAGTGAGTGATACGGAAACCGAGGCACCTGTATTCAGTACATGTACAACGTATACTTCATACCTGCATGAACGAGTACTTGTACAAGTGCTCCGTACTGCTATTGGACATCGCGGAGAGTGAAATACCTATTATTACTGTACAATTCATGTACAGTACGGAGCACTGAGTACTCAAGTAAGTACAGCACTGATACGATCCATGCACTCTTTTAGCCCTCGTAGGGTGCGGAGGGTAATTACAGGGACCTGTAAGTACTGTATGCATGAAGTCAGTACCCCTAAGTACATGCACGGATCAATACTCCGTACTTGCTTATATAGGCGTATCAGGTAAGTACATGTGATTAGGTGTGCATCAGGATATGTATCGACGGTGGAGGTGTTCTTGGCGATTTTTGTACTTACTTGCAAGTACGGAGTACGGAGTCCAGAGCGCATACAACTACATGTACATACAGTAAGTGAACAATTGCACAAAGGTGCCGTGCAATTGCAGTACACCAACTTTAAGGAATGTAACGCTGCGACGATAAAGCATACATGTGCATTGTAGTTATAAGCACTTGCACTTACAGCGAGCCACTGTCCATCACGCTGCCGCGGTTATACCGAAGTACTTGTACACCTAGCCAGTACCAAAAGTCCACCAAGGTGAACGGAAGTGCAAGTTGGAACTATTACTGCAAGTACTTCAGTGCTACAGTAATACTGCACATGCACATGCAACTAAGTAAGTATTCACTCCGTATATGTAAATGCATCAACGTTTTCTGTACGTAATGTATATATGCGCATATATTTACTTATACGTAACAAGATTATTAGGCATGATTTCTTCTTGGCGGTAATTCCGTTCGCCGTACAACTACATATGTACCAAGTAATATGACGGAGTAATAGGGAGTCTGTAAAGCAATGTGCAGTAGGGGTACAAGCACATATACATGCGCTTCCTGGTCCGGTACACGTACTATTAAGTACTTCTCCGTATTATAAGTACTAAACCCCATGGACTCCTACATATACGACATGTAATAGTATTATTTGCAGTGCTGGTATTATTCCTTGCTGCAAGTCCTTATGTACTTGAACGGAGTACTTGTACAAGTTAGTGTGCTGTATGCGTAGTGCTTACCTAGTAAGTACTCAGGTGTAAGTAGGCACGTAGGCGAGGACTCCGTACTGCCTTTTTTTCCACGAGAAACCCCACAAGTTGTCTTCGCGTCCGTCCGCATGCTCTGTACTTGCTGTAAGTAAGTACTTACTCCATAATGTAGCGGGGATGATAACAAAGCAGATTGATACTGTACAAGTACATTACTTACATACTTGCCTCCATGTATTGACACAAGTATATCCGGGCTCGCAAGTATACTTATACTGTACTTGCCACTAACTACAAATACTGTACCAGTGTGCATGGACTGTACTGTAAATGCTTAGGTGTATGGAATACGAATAGCATTCGCAATCAACAGTGGATATTGCGCTTGGGCGAGTTCTCACAAGTAAACACAAGAACGTCAAGTACAGTACTTACGGAGCACAGTACTTACGGAGCACAGTACCTAAGTACTACTTAATTACTCAATACTGCTACATGGAGGGAGCATGTACTCCACAAGTACACCCACTCGCCGTATTAGGGCCAACGCCCGATGTCACTGCTGCCTCTCCGTGAATGCTCAATCGAGGTAGTGCTAGCAGCATGTAGTTGGTAACAACAACTAACACGCCTAACAGTGCGACTTCGCTGCTGGTGCTCGAGTTGGCACAACACGCACGAGTCACTGCCAACCCAGGCGGCTCGAGTAAGCATGTTGGTTGCTGGTGGAACAAGTGCAGAACGCTCAAGCATAAGCAAGTATGGACAGACCCGAACTCGTCCTCGGTCGGGCAAGACCTTCTCGTCCGTCATTCGTGCAACCTCTACTCTCCTCTGCACCTTACCATGCTCCCTCGTCGACCCCTCCTCGCCGCCGCCGCCGGTGTCGGCGTGACGGCCGCGACGACGACCGTCGACCTCTTCATCCCCCTGCTTTCGCGCACGCATCAGCTGGTCGGGTCTGTGGTCAACGTCGACTCGGACGCGACAACGTACGCCATCACCTGCGGTCCTGAGGTGCGCAAGAATGTATGCTTCATCGGCGGCACCGACTCCTTGACCATGGTGCGAGGGCCGTCGACCGTTTCCCTGAGCTTCGTCGACACGCAAAGGATAGGAAAGGCAAGCGCCATCTTGTAAGCATGTCATCCGATCGCAACGCCTTCCTTCGTCGCTAAGCGTGCCCTCGTCCATCGTCAGGACGGAGGAAATGATCTGTTCGTCCGACTCTCCAAGCCATGGCGCGGCGTGCGATGTCATGCGCACCGAGACCAACGCCATGGGGATCCAGCTCGGCACGTTTCATACGAGCATCCCCGACTACGAGGCCCTCGTGTACCCCGTCACCATGACCGCTGGCGCCGAAAAGCTCACTTCCTCCCCGCCGACGGTCAAGACCGGAGCCAGCCTGGGGCCGAACCCGACAATGACCGTCACCAACACGGCTGCGGGCAATCCCTCGTCCACGTCGTCGACGACGAGCACGAGCAGCATCGGAAATCCAGCGGCGACGCAGAATACGCTCCTCGCTGCTGCTGCCGCCCTTATCGCCGGAGCGGCCCTTTTGCTATGAGACTCGCCATCCCTCACCATGGAGAGGGGCGTGCCTTGATCATGCGAACTGTATGGGCAAAAATGCATGGAAGTGCACGGAAGTGGGCACGAGGATAAGGTGCAATGGTGCAACATGGCCAGACGCCGGCCAGTCATGGAGGAAAAAGAACGAATGTACTTGGGATATTCAAAGGGCACGGAGTTTGCGTCTTGCCTAGTACTTTGTACAGTAGTGTACAGCTGCGATGAATACTTGTATCTATGGGATTATATCAACTCACCTGGAAGTTTCAGCTCAAATCCATAAAGTACTTGCGAACAGAATTGGCCACGGAGGACGACGCTGCGAGGTACGCTAGCAACGCTCCGGTCATTTTGTACTGCTGGACGTTCTGGCACGCCGACACCACCTCTAAGTTGTTGCATAAGATGCTACAAAACCACGACGTGGTACGAGGTAGGCAATAATACTAGGAGTCCTCGTGCACTTGTCATTTGTGGTTGTCCCGTACCGTTAGTACGCTGCTGCAAGTCCGGAGTTAATGTATTACTTACTTACAGCTGTGCCTCCAGATACTAGCCCAAGAGCCCCGTATTTATAGGTACTGTACAGTGCCTACAGTGCCTACAGTGCGTAACTGAAGGATGTAATAATACACCACATACTAGTACGGTATGTGGGTAATAGTAGGTACTTAAGTAGCACTAGCACTCCGTAAG
This sequence comes from Drechmeria coniospora, assembly GCF_001625195.1. Lineage (NCBI taxonomy): Eukaryota > Fungi > Ascomycota > Sordariomycetes > Hypocreales > Ophiocordycipitaceae > Drechmeria > Drechmeria coniospora. The sequence goes on along the minus strand of NC_054389.1, from coordinate 7,102,884 downwards.
TACTTACGTCTCTACCACTGTACGGAGTACAGTAAGTGCTGGCTCTTACTTACTTAGTTGTACTAAGTAGTATCTCCCTCTAGTGCCTGTTACTGTAACTGTACTGTAAGTACTCCGTAGTGCGCGGAGTGTCGGCTCTACACCCCTCCGCACAGTATTAGGTGAAAGTACATACAGGTATGGCCCTCCAGTGCGGAGCATGATGCAACCATCATTATTACCCCACTCGTTCATTTCATCCACGTCTCCTGACGACCTCGTCCTCACCACTTCCGCAATTCCTCTCCTCCGTCCCTTCCACCGGCACAGCCAGCCAGGCCCGGCCTGTCTTCGTCCTTTCACCCGACTCCTCCTGCCCTGCCCCGACTCCAAAAAGGCCCGATGCCGTCGACGTCCCGTCCTCGCCTTCCCTGTAACGATGGCAGACTTCGACGGCGAGTCGGCCCTCTCTCCCGACGACGAGGAACAGCTGTGGTCCTGTACGTCTTCGCCCATCCATCCCCGGGCCGACGGCGCAAGGCCGGTCACGCTAACGAGCAGACGAGCCTTCAGCTCTCGAAAAGTCTCTGTCGAGCGATGGCGAATCCCACGAATCCATCGACGACGCACTTCGAGCCTGGCTGGCCCATTCGACGGCCATCGGCAATCGAGACGATGACCCCGACTCCCAGCATCATCTTCTGGCCTGCGCCCACCTGCTCCTCGACAGCCGCCTCTTCGAGGCAAACAAAGGCTACGTCCGCACCCAGATCATCCACAGCCTCCTGCAGGAGGACGAGACGGCCCCCTTGCACGCCGTCGCCAGCCTGCTCCTCCTCGACGGCCTCCGAGACGTCTTCAGCTTCCCACGCATGATCGACGAGGGTTGCTTCACGCGCCTGCTCGAGCTGATAAAGGGTCGCCGGGGCGACAAGGACATTCGCCTCCATCGCCTCCTCCTGCAGCTCATGTACGAGATGTCTCGCGTCGAGCGCTTGACGGCGGCCGACCTCATGCTCGTCGGCGACGACTTCATCCACGACTTGTTCCGCATCATCGAGGGCGTGTCCGACGACGTCCAGGACCCGTACCACTACCCGACCATCAGGGTTCTCGTACGCCTGCCCCGAACCGCCCCGCCGCCGAGACGAAGCCGAAGGGGCGAGTGGACGCTGACCCTTGCACACACAGCTCGTCCTCAACGAACAATACATGCTGGCCTCGACCGACACGGCCGCAGATGCCGATCCGACGCCGACGCCGCTGACGAACCGCATCATCAAGTGCCTTAGCCTCCACGGGCCGCTCTTCCGCACCTTTGGCGAGAACATCATCCTGCTCCTGAACCGCGAGACCGAGACGTCGCTTCAGCTCCTCATCCTCAAGCTGCTCTACCTCCTCTTCACCACCAAGGCAACGTATGAGTACTTCTACACCAACGACTTGCGCGTTCTGCTCGACGTCATCATCCGCAACTTGATGGACCTGCCCGACGAAAAGGTGTCGCTGCGCCACACCTACCTGCGCGTCATGTTTCCCCTGCTGGCACATACCCAGCTGAATCAGCCACCGCACTACAAGCAGGAGGAGATCCTGCGCGTCCTGAGGATACTGCGTGGCTCCAAGAATGCTCATTTTGCTCCGGCCGACGAGACGACCCTGCGTCTGGTTGAGCGGGTGACCAGGGTCGGCTGGCTTGAGCCATCATCGGATGCCGGCGACGCCTCGGCCCCGGCCGTCGTGGCCCACAAGTTCCTCGGCATCAGCCTGTCGCCGACTCAGTACGCGAGCAGCATCAGCGTCGGGGATGTTGCTGGCGTCATGGAACGTCCCGGCGTGCAGACGCCGAGCCGCCACGCGGCGGATGCTAGAGGCAGGGATTCCCTCGCCCCCGATGCGCTCTCGCGCGGAGATGTCGCAAAACCGGCGAGGAGAAGCAAGATCCTTCCGGCGGTGCCCAAGCACCGCCATGGCACTCCCTTCATCCAGGTGCCCGAGGTGCAGATCAACGGCTCGGGAAAGAAAGTGCCACCCAGAGCACCACCGCCACGAAGATTTGGCAGAAAATTGAAAGTGGCAGAAGAACACGCCGCAGAGCCGTCCATCCCTGAATGAAGCAACTGGGCTTTGGGATATAATGCGATACGAGAGACCCGCCCAAGAACGGATAACGACACGTTGGTTGCACTAATACTCTATGCTGTGCCATGTTCCACCGGAAGCATCAATGATATGAATGATGCTGGTGTCCAACACGGCGATCGCTAGATATTTCCGGTCTGTTTGACCACCAAGACTTGTCTGAACCCGTCTGTCTGGACCTGTCTTGGCCATCATTGGGGGGGGGGGGGGGGCAGACCCTTGGAGGGGGCTGACACAATACAAGGGTTGCATGGACTGGGACTGATCTTGCGTCAAACTCGGAGTGCGCGTTCATATGCTGGTTCAATTGATATCCGTGTCTGATGAATATATGTATAAAACCCCCAAATATATGTACAGATACCAAGGAATAAAATCACGATTCTGCATTTCATTCAACAAGCGAACGGCTGAAAAGACGGTCCCGTCCGTCAGGCGCCCAGCACCCAAAGTTCAACGCCCAGGACGCCGAATTTTTCGCCCGCGTCGCTGAGGGCTTCGTTACCAAACGTCTCGCAACGGGAGCTGTGGCCAACTTCAAGCGAGTCATCGAGCCACAGGCCGTAATGGCCACCCCCGGCGCCGACACTGAGGAAGCCGGTCTCGCAGTTTATGAAAAAGTCATTGAGACCACTACAAGGGAATGCCTTGAAGCGTATGGACTCGACAGGTGAGCACGTACCGCTCCCCGGCGCCGACCTGGACTTCGTAGGTGCCAGCGACGGACTGTGCGTCGGCATTGTCGTATCTGCCGAGGGTGGTAGCGGAAGGGATGTGATGGTCGATGCGCGCCAGAGAAAGCACTCCCCGTTGCCAAAGAAACTCGGGGCTGGATGGGGAAGTTCGGAAAGATAGGCGCCAAAGATCTGCTCTCACCCATACCGTGGCGTACTGGTCAGCCCGAGGCATGCTTTTGCCGCAGATTCATCAAACGGTGGGATTCAACTCACCCCGCCCTCTTGGTCCTTGACAACGATGACGAAGCCCACCCTACGGCCGTCGAAATGCCGGCACTTTTGATACAATGTGGATAGGCTGGCACCGTCCTGCTCGAGGCTGTAGAGAAGCTGCCAGTCCTCGACGATTCGCAATCGCTCTGGGACCATGGCACGAATCTCCTCGGCCAAGACAGTGCTCAGCAACCTGGCAGAACCGGTGGTGCTGTCTCGATACCCCTGAAGAACGAGCGGGTCGAGGGGCGGCGGTCGAAACGGGCTCGGTCGCCTCACCGTTGGGTTGAACACGCCGCTGATTCCATCTTGGTCCTGCGATCCTTGAAAAGACGGTTCCGATTCCCCAGCCAGCCTGCCCTCGGAAGAAAAGCGACGAATGAGACCTGTCCACATGCTACTAGAGGCGATGTCGAGAGGTTTGGCGGCGAGTGATGGCTCGATTCGACTGCGCTGTGGCCGCTGCTAGAATCCGCATTCGCAAAGGAGGTGCTCGATGCGATCGGAGGCTGGATCGTCCTCGACCAAAAGTGCTTCTCGGCTTGGGGGTTCGGCAACGCCGTGACTTCTGCAGTCTGTGGTCTGTCCGCGATAGGCGGAGTTGGCCGATGCTGTTCGACGGAGCTAGGTGACGTAATTGGAGGTCTTGACTACCTACTACCGGATGAGAGGTTTAGGTACAGCTCAGGAGTCGGCACGACAAAACATCGGACGGGGAGTGATGAGGAAAAGTCAAACGCAGAGCTTGCGACTGTTGAAACGATGCCACATCCCCAGTCCCGCTACTTGGAGTTATAGGACCTTTTTTAAGTTGAGTTCTAGTCCCTGATTCGGGGTGCGCTGTTGATAATGCGAACATTCCTTTGCCGCTTGCTAAATTAGGCATAGTCTCGTTGGTTTCAAAGAGGAGGGAGACGAACTGTAACATTGCTTTTACTTAGTTCGTCTCAATGGATTTACGAGTGCAGAGTCATTCCATCATATCTACAACTACATGTACGAAGTGAATGTCCTACTGATATGAGAAATTATTTGAAAGAGTACAGTATATATCTTGAAGCTTTGACTTTTAATGTGACAAAATACTTGACTGAATAGAGCAAGTTCATAGCAAACACATTCCTGCATACTCCGTCAGTATTGAATAGCTTGTTAAATTACCCAGTGCTCTTCTAAAATTATTGATGTATTTATTCTTGTGCGTTCTTGGGTACGTACAGTGTTTATTGTATATAGCAAATATTGCCATGGCAGAAGTATGTTTGCAGAGCAGTGGAACCAGTCTGGTTTGTAAGTAACTGGCGCATATTCCGCTTCAACAAGTACCCCCCGTACATGCGTTTTAATCTCGAAAGAGTCGCATCAACTCGACAGCCCTACCGCTTCACTTCATTATTCATATCATACCCCATCACCGCTTGCAGTACCCCCTCGGGCGATGGCGACTTCGCCGAGACGTCGGGCGGGCAGCCAAAGGTTTCGATTAGATACGACTTCGTCGTCGGACCAATCGTAGCGATAAATGTCCTGCCATCGGCCCCTTGCTCATCGACCTGGCCAGTGATTGCGTCCAATCTGCCGAGGCCACGCAACATACTATCACAGCCAGTCGGGGAGAAGACTACAACCCATCTGGATGGCGAGCTTTGTGTTTCACGCAACCAGACATCAAAGTCGGCAGAAAAGGGCTCTCTGACGCCCGTGCTGTATACCACTTCCTCATCGACCCGTATCCTTCTGTCGGCGGGAAGGGCAAGACTCATGAGGATACGGGGAATGATGTCGCGTCGTGTTTCGCCAACCAAAAAAAGCAGCGGCGGTTTGCTTGAGGCGTTCGGATACCAGCGAGCATAGTGCTCGAGTATGAATTCCGCAAGCGCCTCGCCATTTCCCGTGTGGTCGCCAAACACTTGCAGCGCTGGTTGTTGAGGGACTGCTTTCAAGGCGCGGGTAGTTGCGGGCCCAACGCTGTAGATGGGTATGTCTTGGAGAAAAGGCCAGCTAGGGTCGGAGCCATCTTCTCGTCGATCAATACGTCTCGTCAGCGCCTAGCATCATCGACAAGTCACCGTTGATTTCCATGGCACCAAACTGCACCTTTGCCCCTCTCGACGACCCTGGCAAAGGCCTCGACGGCCCTCTGGGATGTGAAGACCAGCCCTCCGTAGTCGCAGCCGTCACGGTACCCAATTTTTCGCGACTTTAGAAGGCCGTCCAGTCTGTTTACGCCGTCGTCGTGTATTGTATGCGATAGCACAGATAAAAACCGCGGTTCGAAGCTTCGGCCATGTGTTGTGCAAGTTTGGGACGAAGAAAAAAGGTCCTCGTAGGAATCGTTGGGAGTCGACTTGGTCTTGAGCAGAAGGATAGGAATGGGCATGGGGTCATCTGCCTCAGACGACGCTGCCCTGTTGATTTCCGACAAGGACGATGTCATGGCCAGCAATCGAAGTGCACGATGTATCCAGAAGAGATGGGGTTGCGGATCAAGGCTGACTACTAAGTAGGTAGCAGCGGCGACGTATCGATATTACTGTAGCAGGTCGGTCCCGGCGGGGCTACAGCAGCTTCCTGCTACGAATACTACTGTACTCCATGACGGGAAAACTCCTATGGTAAAATGTTCTTGTATTATTATTTAATACTTTAATATTCTCCAAGTATCCGTAAAGAATGCCACTGTATTCTACAGTATACATGAGCCTACAGCTATAAAAAGAGCTCTTTCAGGCTAGGTAATGTTTTATGTAGTAACCAATAGACTCCATGAAGCTCCCATGAACTTGTACAGCTTCCCCTTTGGCGGGCGACACAGGGGTCCGGTTTTAGTGCAGCGCACTGAATCGTCAAGTTACAGCACAACTACTGTTCAGTACACTTACGAGAGCCCATCCTTCGTCGCACTTACACACCTAGTATTGCATCGCGGAGCAGACAAGCTGCCGTCATGGCTCACCATCGACATTTGCTTCAGCATGATTCCATCTCTGGCGACGCCATCTTCTCGCCTACTGTCGCCCGCCTTGCCGCCTCCAATGCCCGTGATTGGTCTCACATCGATTCCTGGATCGCCTCCAAGTTCCCTCCTGGAACCACCTTGCCCCCCTTCGAACGGAATCGCGACACTCTCGAGGCACTCTTGGCTCTTGTGTCCGCCAACGAGGCTGCCGATGAGGAAAATCGAATGCTCCTTCAAGCCGAGATCGCGGCCCTCGAGGAAGTTAAGAGCGCACATGCTGCGGTATCGATGCATACCTCGCCGAGACAGCACATCCTCACCATGATACAAGATGAGCTTTCGGAGGAGGGAAAGATGTCTCTCGACTCCCTCGCCAGGACGGTCGTGCAAACGGAAGCCACCCATCTGGATCCTTGTGAGCTGGGGAGCGCCATCGTGGCCTTGCAGAGCTCCATCTGTGAAGTCGAACAGATGACCGACCGCGTCGATTCCCTCCAACGCCTTTTCCACCGTGAGTCGGAGCAGGCTACGCAGCTCCTCCGCGCTCTAGAGGGCGATGACTACGCGCCGCCCGCCGACCTGGCAACGGTAAACCTGAACCTGCAGCGCAGAATCAAGTCAATGTCTACGAAACACCCAGCCGCTGCCACCACCACTGTCGCCTCCGTTGCTGCCGTTGGCCACCCTACCGTCAAGGATATTGCGATCGAGGAGCAGCATGTCCACGCTTTGCTTGACCGGAAGAGGATCTTGGAGACGGAGATGGCCAGATTTGCCCATTTTGCCAGCGATTCCCGATAGTTTGCCTCGATGGTCCGGTCGACAGCCCCGAAGTGCCAAATGCTGGCAGTCTCGCCTCAGGACGCCGCCGCACCAGAGGGATTGGTTGAACGTTGAGCGAAGCCGAAAAGGCCATAAGGTAACCACTACGACCGATCGCATTTCACCTCTACGTAGCCATCGAGTTGTGAATTCTTCCCGTATCGACTACGTCAATTCGCTCCTTTGTACTCACTGATTTCGCCGGCTCTTCCCGGACACGGCCCCCCCGAGCCTCCCAAACTGCCTGCCCAGGCCGGACTTCTTCGCCGACTGTATCGGAACGACCGGTGCGACATCCTTCTGAGGCACCGGCGGCGGTCCTGCGCCCGATCCCTTGCCGTCCTTTCCCTTCACCTCCGATGCGCCATCGCCCGTTCGCAGGTCGCCAGCCATGGGTATTTCGTCGCTGTCCAGCTTGTGTCGCTGTGTTCTTCTCGCCCTCTCTTGAACGCTGCGAAACTTCTCCAACAGCTCCACCCAACGGATGATGCCGTCTTCTCGGCCTTTCAGTCGATTTGGCCTATCATAGCTGGACATGCTGGTCGACGCCATGGTCCTATCATCGATGCCATCAGCCATGCTTCTCATTCATCGGGGAGGTCCTACAATGCAAAATCGCCGCGGCATCGCAGGCATTGGTTTGCGGCTCAAGAGGCAAGTGCATGGACCGACTTACGCTTTGGGTGCAACGTGAAGATAGCCGATGGAGCTAACACTGTTCAGCCGGTTCTTCAGTGCCGCAAACGCCGACGATTGCGGCAGCAACATCAAGATCCCGTACATGCACTTGTACAAGTAGGGGTATTTCTCCGGCTCCAACAGCTGAAGCCTCAGGTCTGGTCCCGGGCGATGGCATGAGTTAGCAAGGGACTGCTCCGACTCCCCATGGCCTCGGGAGGATCAGGCGGGTGTGCTCACAGGTGAAGACGGGGGATTCGATGAGCTGGACCAATTTATCAACCTGAATCAAGAGGTCGACTGTCATGTCCAGTTCGCCGCTATGTTCAGTTAGTCCCATTCCAACAGCTGCCACGAGGTGGGCTCGGGCCATGGGATGGACGCCTACAAAATCTGCAGCAAATGATATGCTTGTTCGTAGGCCTGCGCGAGCAAACACAACGAAAAGGTGGCTACAGCGTTGTAGCACCAAGACCTGAACAAGGCCACGAAAAGAGTCTGGCCATCCCTGGTCTCCAGATTCCGCAACCTCTTTCGCACCTCCCCTAATTGGGGCGCGGTGATAAGATTGTTGTTGAGATTTTGCACCATGATGCTGGCAAACTCCACGTCTTCTTCCTTCTCGATGCAGTCGGCCAATGTGCGATAAATCCGCTCGGGGTTGAGGCTCGTGCATAGTTGGCGTATTATGAGGTTCCCTCGCGTTTCCAGCAGCTTACGGTCCGTCGAGAAGAGTTGTAGGAGGTTCACCATGAAGTTTGCAAAATAGTCATCCTCGCTGTTTCGGGAAATTTGCGACAGTAGCTGAAGATCTTTTTTCACCACGGCATCCGACGGGTCGGACAGAGTCTTCAGAAGCGCCGGAAAGGTACCGTCGTTGAAGGCGATAACTTTGCGGGGAGCCTTCCTGTGCAGCATGATGAGCCACGTCAGTGCGGCAACTCGGGTTGCCTCGTGGTCGTTAAGGAAGAGAAGAGTGAGCGAGTTGACGGCGGCAGCATAGTCAAGGTCGCCATGAAAGGAGATAGCATCGGCGGCAGATGAGACTGACGGGTCATTCTTTGGTGTTGGACTCTGCGCATCCTGATCGCGCGAGCTCGATAAAGATGCCCTGCTGGGTTCATCGGCTCTGTCGCTTGAAAAGGCTAGGCGTAAGCCGACGGAGTACTGCGCTTGGGGTGCATGAGGGTTGTTGATTCCTGACTCGTCCGACAGGGACACGATGTAGTCCATGAGACAATTGTTCACCCTCGTTGCCGCCCGGTGAATGGTTTCTTTGCCGCTGGCCATGGCAGGCAACATGTGGGCCAAGATTTTTGGCGTCGAAGGAAGCACTTCTTCCGGGCAAATGTCGAGAAACTCGACTATCCACCGCAGAGATTCCAACAAGCAGTCCTCCTCTTCGGTATAGGTTTACGGTTAGCAAGACGGAGCCTTTCGCAAAGCGCGGGATTCACACCTAGGGGAGAATCCAAAGTCGCCGTCAGGATTTCTAGGATTTCCCTGTAGTTGACCTCCACATCATGACCTGGCATCCAGTCGTCCTCTTCACTGTCTTCGACATTCGCATTCGAGCCATCGAACTCCAACTCCTCTCCCTCTTCTAGAGCACCCTGCTCGCTCTCGGTGTTGGTAGACTCGTTGTGCTGCCTGTTTCCTTCTCCGTGGGATTTTCTGCTGTCCACAGGACCTTTTTTTATCTGAGAGATTCGTTTTATTTCGTTTAGGAATTTGTCAAGGCATGCGTGTGTGGCGGTTCGAACATCGGCGTTCTGGTCACTGAGAAATTTGAGCAAGCCGCCCAAGAATTCCGGCAAATAGGTGACAAATTGAAGGTCAGGTATGGAGTCCAACAAAGTGATCCAGCCGACGAGGAACTGCCGAGTGAAGGGGTTGATGACCCAAATACGTTCCTTGAGAAGCGGGAGAAACCTGGGCAGAGAGAAGGCGGTGGGTAGAGGAGCGTCTTGATCCTCCTGGTCACCTTCTTCATTGTCCTCGGCAGGGACGGGGCCTTCCAGGATAGAGACGTAAGATGAGGCTGATTCCGATACAATGTCTTTTATGAGTCGGTCAAGCAGCTCAGCTCCGTTCTTCACCGAAAGTTCCGAATCCGCCCCGAGCTGAAGACATGGAGGGGCAGTGTTAGCAGGACATGGATTCGATCAATATTCCCGCCAGAGAGGGCAGGAAGCTTACCCGGCAGAGTTGATCAAAGATGTTGTTAAAATATACCAATATTTCACCCTTGGCGACCTTGGCAATATTGTACATGGCCTCGCAGGCATAGTACCTCACTCTGGCATCTTGGTCGGTGAAGCAGGCAAGAACGGGCGGCACGATCCTTGCCAGATATCGTGGCAGTTCCTGAAATGGCTGTTAGCCCGAAGCCCGACCAGGTAAGAAGCGGATCCAAGCCGGACAAGGAGAAGGGGACAATGAAGGCTCGGCGCGACGAGGGATAGTAATACCGGACCCAGGGCAATGGCGGCGGCGGCGAGACCGATGAGGCCTCCATTGCGAGCATGTGGTTGGTGGACTGCATAGGCAAAATCATTGTAGAGCTGCTCGAGGATGTCGTATACCCGTTGGTAGTCTTTCGATGCCACGAGATCTCGGATGACCTTCTCGAGCCTGGAGGAAGTCGCAAGGTCAATACTGAGAACATTCCCGGCTATCAAACGATGAATAGTTGTCTGTTAAAATTGACGTACTCGAGAGCGCCGACCTTCCGCTTGTCGTAAAGCTTGTCGTTCAAAGACCGCTGGATGTAGGCATCCATGGTGGCTGCTTTGACTGCGTCGAGCAGGAGGTTGCTTTCACCGGTTTCCTACCATTGAGTGACGACATTCACGATTGAAGTAAGTAGTCGGTTGTCGCACCTTTGGTATTGGACAAAAGGCGCTAAGCAAACTACACACGGATCCTAGTAGCACGTTACCCTGGACAAAGAAATACATGTACATGTACAACATTGTTACTAACAGTGTCCAACAACTTAGGATATGAATTCCTTTTTCCAGCTTCGGGTCAATGCACGATACCACATGCTTACATGAAGTATTTATTTTGTATTAATATAATTCATATTTTATTTTACATTATTTTATTCATAGTTATAATTAGCTCGTCATCACTTTGTGTAGTTAAATAATAAAATGAAGGAGATATAAATAATAAGAAAATTCATGAAGTTCATTTACATGTGAAAAATAATATATTTAAAAGTACGCAGTCCATCAATTGCATTGCTTGTATTAAATGGAAACCCTCGCAAGGGGGGGGAGAAACGTGGCTGTACTTGTCCCTCTGCTATGAAGGTTGTAACTACTGTACGGAGTACGGGTACACTAACTGTACAGTACTTAAGTAGTTGAACATGTAAGTAAGTGCTCCGTACCTAAGTACTTAAGTAGGTGTACATTCATCCCTAAGCGTAGTTGTACTGTACGTACGGAGTACTGGACAAGTAATTAATACAGTAGTATTTATTATTAAGAGTTTGTATCATGCTAATACCATTGATTGTGTGGGCGGAGATCGCATGCATGCTTGGACTTGTAGGGAGTACATTTAATCTAGATCTGGCCTAGTCTGGAATTGTCACCTCACGTAAAGCAGTGGTCCCTTGATGCTGTGCTATTTTTTTTCCTTCAGAATCTCTGATATACACAGTGTAATAGCCACGGCGGTTGCGGCGGCGACTTCGATACTTGAATCGGATTGTCTTACCATGCCCTCGAACTCCGTTTCAGACCTACAGTCGAGGCTGTTCAAACGCATGAAAATTGAAACCTCAGAGCGACCCCGAGCGCGAAAGGAAGTCAGCGGCGATGGAATAGCAGGATCCCGAGTGCGCAGGCGCATGGATGACCGCAAAATGCAGAGGGCACGAAAGAAGGCCCAAAAGTACTCGAAGCACCCAGTGCCATCCTTGGGTGGGCAGCCGCGAAATGAACCGGTCACACCTGTAGCCTCTCAGTTGAAGCCTGAATTATCCAATCGATACGTTGCCAGCGCACCAGGAGCTCGGTTAGGGAACGATGACGAATCAGACGCAGCCGAGGAATCGTTACAAGATGCCATGGATGACAGCGATGCCCGAAGCGATAGCAGTAACGACTTCGTCTTGGACATGCCTACGACGGTGTCCCAAGATGACAGGATGTCCAGGAAAGTTCGGGAAGATCTTGCCCAATATGATGCTGAGATCGACGAGTTTGAGAGAAAACTGGGCATTAAAAAGGGTCGAAAATCATTGCCAAAGGCGTTCCGTGAGGACGGCTTGGAAGATCTTCTCGATGGAGTCAGCAATGAAAGCCCAAAGACTGAAGACGATGCAAAAAAACGAAAAAATGTCTATGACGATTGGTTGTCGTCCAAGAGAAGAAAGGAACTACCAAAAGCTGACGAACGCAAGCATAAAGCCTTGGGAAATTTCGGCGAGGAGATCATTACCCACGCAGGAACAGGGGGCAGGATGTCCGCACTGGATCTTGGGAGAATCAACTACCGTGGCGATGAGGTTGACGACGAGGTTGAATTCGACGAGATTGATGACGAAGACGAGACTGACGATGACATGGAGGTTAACGACGATTCGTTTTCAGGTTTTGGTTCTGGGACGGAGGACGACGCGACTATTTCTGCACAGCCAAAGAAAGAAAATCCTTATGTCGCGCCCCAGACGAATAATGTAGTCGCCAAATACGTTCCCCCATCACTTAGACGTTCATCTGCATCCGAGGACGAGACTAGAAGCCGGTTGCGCAAGCAAATACAGGGTCAGATCAATCGGCTTACCGATGCCAACATCCTGTCGATTGTCCAGGCCATCGAAGCCATATATCGGAATAATGCCCGTGGAGATGTCACGGAGATATTGACCGATGCCATCCTGGCACAGATATGCAAGCCCGAGAGTCTGCCGGATCAGTTCTTCGTCCTCACTGGAGGTTTTGCGGCCGCCATCTACAGGATCATGGGCTCCAGCTTTGGCTCTCACATTGTTCGCCGCATCGTCGAGACATTTGCCGATGGCTACAAGCATGCCAGCGGAGAGATGAGCGAAGAGTCAAGCATACGAAAAGAGGCATCCAATGCCATCGCTCTTCTCACCGAGCTCTACGTTTTCGAGGTCGTTAGCTGCCAAATCATCTTCAACTACCTCGAGAGACTGCTCGACGATTTGTCCGAGCTCAACGTGGAGCTTCTTCTGCGCATCTGTCGTATGGCAGGCAGGCTGCTGCGGAAGGATGACCCGCAGGCACTGAAGCATGTCTCGGCTGTGTTGGGAAAGGCTGTGTCGAAAGTCGGCTTTGCCAATGTATCAGCGCGAACCAAGTTCATGGTTGAGACAATCGACGACCTGAGAAACAGCAAACCCAAGGCCAAGGGTATGGATTCGGCCATTGTGTCGGAGCACGTGCTCCGGATGAAGAAGCGACTCGGCGAGCTCCGGTGGCAGTCCCGAAGGCTTGACGGGCTCGCTCCGATGGGCATGAGCTTGGACGACGTCGAATCCTCCGATTCTCGCGGCAAGTGGTGGCTTGTGGGAGCGAGCGTGCCGGTCGTCAGTCGCGACGAAGCAGCGGGGACTAAAGGACGTGCACCTGCAACGACTAGGCGAGCCGGCGGCAACAATAATTCGACGGATGAGGAGGACATGGATATTGTTCTCCCCGACTACTCGAAAAAGGCTCGCGCACAGGGTCTCAACAACACGGCACAGATAGCCATCTTCACGGCCATCATGTCGGCAACCGATCATGAGCATGGGTACCGCCAATACATGGAGCTGAGGCTGAAGAAGGACGATCAGGTCGAAATCGCCCGCGTGCTTGTGCAGTGCGTTGGTAGCGAGCTGCAGTACAACAACTACTATGCACTGGTGGCTGGCCACGCTTGTGCCAACGGAAGAGTGAAGTTTGCCCTCCAAGACCAGCTATGGAGGATATTTCGGGGACTCGGAGAGTCGCTGTTTGGAGAGGAAGCCGACGAGGAGGAGACGGCAGACACAGAACGCATGAGAGACGCCAGACGATTGAAGAACGTCGCCCGATTCTACGCCTCTCTGGTGACTGACGGAGCGCTGGGCATCGGCATCCTGAAGCCTCTATCACTCCCCAAGTTGAACCTACGTGCGCGCTGCTTTGTCGAGCGCTTCATGATTCGTTTGCTGCTGGGGTGCAAGGCGACGGGGTTAAAGGAGGACGCCCTTGTGCAGCGAATTTTCGGCGCAGTGCGAGAGTTTCCATCCCTCGCAGCGGACACACGTTGGTTTCTCGAGAAGAGGGTGCGCAGATCGAAATGGATCAAGGCGAAGGACGCCAAGAGGCTGGATCGATTAAGGGAAAAGGCCCAGTCGGTCGTCGAGGCCGCCGCAGTTGGTGACGGCGAATAAGATGTAGGGGAGATGCAGCATATAGATAGGCCACATCGACAACGTGCGTCCGCAAACGCATGCATACACATTCCCAAATGGGTGCCACAACAGCAGCAGCTGAAGCAGACTCTCGGCCAACATTTGTCACAAGGGCCCTACGTGAGTGGCCTCACCAGCTGGCATCTGACGCAAGGCATAGTAGTGTCCAGGGATGGCGAATGGGTCGGATATTACAAATCTATTTCGAAACTCGACATCAAGTAAGTACACATCAAGTCCCACGGCATGCACAGCATGCAAAATGCAATGCAGTCAATCCACGGCCGACAACCTTTGCTTCATCAGAAGTGGATGGCCTTGGAGCTGGTGGCCATCGCCGCCTCCTTGAACGCCTCGGCGAGGGTCGGGTGAGCGTGGCATGTCCGAGCAATGTCCTCGGTCGAGGCGCCATACTCGAGCGCGAGCGTACCCTCGGCGATCATCTCGCCCGCGTTGGGGCCGATGATGTGGACGCCCAGCAGGCGGTCCGTCTCGGGATCGGCGAGCATCTTGACGAGGCCATCCGAGTCCATGTTGGTCTTGGCACGAGAGTTGGCGCTGAAGGGGAAGGTTCCGACCCGGTACGGAATCTTCTGGCTCTTGAGATCCTGCTCGCTCTGTCCCACCCACGCCACCTCGGGGTACGTGTACATGACAGATGGGATGCAGGCGTAGTTGACGTGACCGAAGCCCTTCTTGATGTATTCGACGACGGCGACGGCCTCCTCCTCGGCCTTATGAGCAAGCATAGGGCCAAAGGTGACATCGCCTACGCAGCGGATATGCGGGATCTTGGTTCGGTACTCCGAGTCGACGATGACGCGGCCACGCTCATCTAGCTCCATGCCGATATTCTCGAGGCCAAGACCCTTGGTATACGGTCGACGGCCAATGGCGACGAGGACGACGTCGGCATCGAGCTGTGCACATTCCCCGTCAGCACGAGTTTCGTGCGAAGATGACCAGAATAGAAGGCGGGAGAAAGAGCCCAAGGGCGACCTACACTTTCGGGCTTTCCACCCTTGGCAGCATCCACGTCCAGCTTGATCATGCTGGCGGTCGTATCGCCGCCGAGAACCTTGGTGTTGAGCTTAAACTCCATGCCCTGCTTCTTCAGCAGCTTCTGCGTGGCTTTGGCAATTTCCGTGTCCATGCCGGGACCGCCAATCTGACCAAGAAACTCGACAACGGTGACCTTTGTTCCCAAGCGAGACCACACCGAGGCCATCTCCAGACCGATAATGCCACCGCCGATGACGATCATCGTCTCGGGAATCTTTTCGAGGGCGATGGCGCCGGTGCTCGTGATGACGCGCTTCTCGTCAATCTCGAGGCCAGGGAAGGGGGTGGCCTCGGAACCAGTGGCGATGAGAATGTTCTTCCCACGAACCGTCGTCTCGCCACCGTCGTTGAGGGCGACCTTGATGTCATTCTCGCTGACAAAGGTGCCCTCGCCTTTGATGTATTCGACGCCATTTTTTTTGAGCAGAAATTCCACGCCCTTGGTCAGACCGCTGACGGCGGTGTCCTTTGCCTTCATGAAGTTGGCGAGATTCAGCTTGACGTCTCCAACCTCGATGCCGCGGTTGGCCGTGTCGTGAAGAATTTGGTGGTAGAGGTGCGAGTTGTTGAGGAGAGATTTTGAAGGGATGCAGCCGACATTGAGGCAAGTGCCACCGAGGGTGCCGCGCTTTTCAATGCAGGTGACCTGAGCAGCGAAAACTTGCGTCAGCCGTCTCCGTCGAAGGCGGGCAAGATATGAACTGAACGAGGGGACGGTAGAATTTTGGCAAGGAAAAACTCACCTTCATGCCCTCTTGCCCAGCCTTGATGGCAGCGACGTAGCCGGCAACACCACCTCCGATGATGACAAGGTCCTTGTCCTCTGCACATGGTTGGCAGCATTAGCTCGAGGCTTGAGGCTCGGAGAAACATGCGGCTGAATGAAAAGGATCGAACATACCAGAGGCGGAAGCGAAGCATCGGCTCCATCGTGGCAGCGTGGAGGAAGCGATACGCACGGGAAGTCTACAGGCAGCATCCACGTCAGTGTCGTCGATGTGGGAGAAAAGTGCGACGGCAGAGGCGGTCACCGCAGTCCTCGTCACCAGCCGGGCCTTTTCGAGAGAACACTTACGGGCGTTTCCACGCCGTCGACCGCACAGCAGCTTTCTGCGGTATTATGCGACTGGCGAGCATCTTGGGCCACTCAGAAGGTATGAGGCGTTGTGTGGAGAGATGGGAAACGCAATGGATGAAGGTTGCAAATGCAGTTCGGACAAGCATGCGATTTGTTTGTCGCCAAAGTACACAGTACAAGCTCTTGCAAGACGAAGGTAACAGTGTGCAGCCAGTCATGTTGACTCAGTGGGGTAGCCAGCAGCTTCCATGTGTACAGTAAGTCAGTACATCCGCTTAGTCAATTAACAGTGATCTTGACCATTATTCATCAAATGAACACTTCGTCGCAGTCAGCAGTCACAATCATGATAGGGAACCCAAACTACAGTACTTGTACATTTTCAATCAGTACATGTATCTATGATATATATAGATTATGATGAAACATCCCACCGTGTGCCATTCTACTGTACAAAATCATCTGCGCAAAGTTATATCATTACCAATGCTCTTGGGCCTGTAATTATGTTGTGTGCGCGGATGCACGTCTGAGCTAAGCCCAACCTGCAAGCACGTATGCATTACTTGTACACGTATTCGAATATTAAAAATCAGGAAAATCTTGCAGTACAATGGAGAAGCGTGGCATGGATACCGTACGCCTGAATGGAGCACGTCTATAGCAAATCTGGTCCTAGAAATGGTCATGATGTTCTGATCAATCCAACCACTGCCCCTTGGGTGAGCAACCCACGCGCCAGCGCCTGCGTTGCCTGGCAGCCGAGGATTGGTACACCTGCATTTATTTGCATTTCTCACTTACTAGTAGGTAGCAGTTGCGACCCTGTCCATGACGCTGCTCATCACGGTTGAGAACTACGTACTTCTACTTGGTAAAGGAGGATCTCAATGCTGCGTACGGAGGACGGAGTACGGAGTACTGCAAGTTCAATTAGGTGGTCAAGTAAGGCGCGGAACGTACTCGAGTACAAGTGCTTGTGATACTGTACTTACGGTAGGGCCAATAGGGAACTCGACTTACTTAATATTCGTACTCCGTATGCCTGTGCATACCGTAGGTACTTAAGAACTTACAACTACAGTACTGTAAGTACAGTATTTGGATGTGCCGTGTACTTAGTATGCAGTTATGGAGGTACTTGGCGGAGTTGTCTCGTCCTACGTACCCAGGAGTTCTCCGTGCAAGTGCTTGTAATACTGCAAGTACATACTCTGTACTTAAGTACTACTGTAGTCGTAAGTATATGCATAGTACTGTACTCTGCACAAGTGCATGTACTGTCCTCCGTAAGTACACAGCACTCAACTCGCCCGCCCTCTCCCACTCATTGCTAGCTCTCGCTGGCCCAAGCTCCACTGGGCACTATTACTTTTTTTTTCACACACACCCAGGCAACAGCATCCCATCAGCCGTCAACTGCCAATCTGCGTCCAAGTCAACCATCCGTATACTTGCATGCACATGTACTCACACCTAAGTATGTACATACGGCACCTGTGCCCATGTATGTACCTATCGTGAATTGCAGGCAGTAGTTGCAACGGTCGGGTGATCCATCGCCAACTCCTACCGCAGCTATTGCTACTACCCACGGATGACTGCTCTATACTTGGAGGAAGTTTTCACTAAATGTAATACTTGCTGAAGCGCCAGATACCAAGGTGTAATACACGTTCTCGTACTCTGTACTCCGTACTCTGTACTCTGTACGCTGTACATGCATATAGTCGTACTGTATTACAATACTGTACTCGCAGGAGTGCCTGCCAGGTAATTGTACTAACTCAATGCATACAAGTATAGGTACATGTGGTAATAGTACTGTACAGGACTTCTCAAGTACATGCACCTAGTAGTCCAAGTACATATTATTTACCTACCTAGGTACCTACAGTAAGTGCGGCTGGCTTACGTCGCGTTAGTACTAGTACAAGAGCTTAAGTAGTTACCTTGGTAAGTGCATGTAGGTGTACCACTGTACATATACTTGGCATGTCTGCTTCGCTACAAGGAATAATACTTGCATGGGCACCTTTCCGTTACGCCATCTCATATCCTCGTACCAGCCCACCAGTATGCTTGCTGTTGGTACCTGAACCAGCTCTCAAGGTAGGTACGTCAAGACCCCAAGTTCTCGCCCGTACCTTCCCTGTACTCCAAATTACTGTACGAGTACGGAGTACTTACTGTACAAGTACTCGGTTCGTGCACTCCCAACAGTTCCATCCCTCGCCTTCCTTCCACACCCCATCCGATCGGATTGGATTCCTCCCCTACAGGCTACATCCAGTGCAGGTATTACGAAGTACAGCACACAATTGTACACCTGCGGTGTACTTGCTACTACAATCTCGGTACGTACTCCATATTACTCGTACAACCTACACCTACACCTGCAAACACCTACATCTACACGCGCGCGCATGGACAGTCGAGCGCTGCAGCCACCATCCCCGATTTCGACGACGTTTTGCTGCCTTGGCTGGCTTGATTTTCATCCCAGATCCCGCTCGCTCGCTTGTTCTCTGCGCTGACCCCCGCGGCTCGTTCGTCGCTCGTTCCGCACAGGCCAGACCTGACAGATACCGACGTCCCGTCTCCCTTCCTCGCCGTTGCCTATTCCCATCCAGTGCGTTCACTCTGTCCGTATCGACGACCTTCCACGCACCAGCTGGCGTACCCGAAGGCTGTTGAGAAGAAGACAGCAGCGCTCGAACTCGCCTCGATCGCGCCATAAAAAATACACCATCGAGTCACCGCAACGCTCGCAAAACCATATCGACCGACTTGCTTGCCATGGGTGCGTTTGCCTGGCCCAGTCTTCCTTTCCGCTCCTCGGTCGCTGCCTCGTCTTCTTCGCTTCCCTTGCCCCGCCCCTCGTCGTTTTCTTGCCTGCTGCATCCCTCCTGCTGCGTCTCGCCGGTACAGCGTCATCCGTCGCGCATCCAATACACGCTTCCAACGACTTGCCTGGCCATCGGTCACGCATGCGGCTGCGCGAGAAGCGCTGACGCCTCTGCCGCCGTCGACCTGTTTCTTGTCTGTCTCGCTTGGTGCCCCCCCCCTCCCCCCCCCCCACACATGCGCTGTTCTATGCTACCGATTGCTGTGGCTGCTTCTCTGAGCCGATGTGATACAACAACACGCATAACGTAACCCGCTCACACCCCATTCCTTGGCCGGCGCAGATACCTCCTGCTACCTAAGTAGGTGGTAGGTGGTAGGGAGCCAGCATGCTGCTGCTGCGTCGGTCGCCTGCCCGCGTCGCCAATACCAGCCCCCCCCTTCCCATGCACATTTCACTGGACTGCATTGTGAGATGCCCCCTTTACCTGCATGTCTCCCATCCATTTCGCCTCACTCTGCCCTCCCGCACCCCCGCCACGACCACGACGTCCACGTCCACGTCCTCGCCATTACCGTGGCTCTTACTTCAACCGCCGTCTTCCCCCCCCCCCCCCCCCCCTCTCCCGTCTCTCCATCTTTCCCTGTTGTCTCGAATCTCGGTTTCCGTCGACTTCCTCCCCACTGCTTGCTCACTTCGTCGACGCTCTAACCGTCTTACCTAGCTGACTCTGGCGATACCTACCGACCTGTAAGTCCCATTACTCCGTCCGTTTCTCGATTTCGGCCTCCTCGCGCCTCGGCAATTGCACATCTTCTCCATGGCCCCGATGTGGGAGCCTCTGTCGATTCTGTGCTTTCGAAACAGCCTGAGCGCCGGTCACGATGGCGGTAGTCCACCGCTTGTCATCATGTTCCCTCGGTGGCACTGGCCTATCGTGATGCGCGGTACCGGCATCCGAGTCGGATGTCACCCCTACACGCGGGCGCGTGGAATGGATGTTCTCGAACCCAAAATCCGCAAAGCAAGATTATGGCCGTCCCTCTCTCCCAAAACGGCGAGATGGGAAATGCCTTTCTACTTATCAGCATCCACCCACCCCCCGCGCGCTTTCCTCTTCGCTTCAGCACAGCAGCATGGCAACTAACGTGCGATGCGTCCATAGTCCGAGAGGTCCCGATCGCCTCGTCGTCGCTCTAGGAGCCCAGGCCGACAGTCCCGCCGTCGCTCGTACTCGCCCCGCAGCAGATCAAACAGCCGAGACGATTATCGACGCGGCCGAGATCGCTCGCCCATGGCTGGAACAGGTGCCTCTGGTGGAGGGTCTAGTGCGGGTTTTGGTGCTCAGGCACCTCATCGATCGCACGAAGAACGGACCGCCGCCCGCGAGCAAATGATGTCCAACATACGCGAAACCTCGCAGCAGGATCGCCGTGTCTATGTTGGCAATCTATCGTACGATGTCAAATGGCACCATCTGAAGGATTTCATGAGACAAGGTAGCGCCCTCTCGCAACCCACTCGGCAGTGTCAACCAGATGACTAATGCCTGCCACCTAGCCGGTGAAGTTCTCTTCGCCGATGTCTTGCTTCTGCCCAACGGAATGTCCAAGGTACACTTACCAATCAACCCCATCTGTCATCTCCTCCTTTTGTTGGATTTCTCTCTTCCTCCCCCCCCCCCCCCCCCCCCCATCTACATGTCTCACATGTCCATCATGCCGCCATGGCATCGGCTGCTGTTCTGGAATGATAGGGGCTGACGTTGGACATCTCATCTACCACGGCATGTAGGGATGCGGGTAAGTTGCCGCCCGTGCCCAGAAACTGACCATGCGAGCTAACGTATTTCCTGTCGAAAGAATTGTTGAATATGCCACGCGAGAGCAGGCTCAGCAGGCTGTCGCCCAGCTTAGCAACCAAAACCTGATGGGCCGCCTAGTATATGTCCGAGAGGTGAGAAAAAGTTGACTAGTCCACTCGCTTCTCCAACCTGACAAGTCGTAGGATCGCGAAGCCGAACCACGATTCATCGGTTCGCCCAGCGGCAGCCGTGGTGGATTCGGAGGAGGCGGCGGTCCCGGTGGCTACAGCTCTGGATACGGCGGCGGTCCCGCTCCTGGAGGTAGCGGTCGTCAACTCTACGTGGCCAATGTAAGCTCGCGTCCACCCGCGTCCACGTCCTTGACGCATCTGCGCAGCTGTCCGTGGCATGCTAACAAAGTGCCGAAGCTCCCTTTCAACGTGGGCTGGCAAGATCTGAAAGATCTCTTTCGACAGGCTGGTCAGTCGAGGCGATCCCTCCTCCACCCACGTCCGAGTGCTCTCTCTAATCCTTTGCAGCACGCATTGCCGGCGTCATTCGTGCTGACGTTCACATGGGACCTGATGGCCGACCTAAGGGCTCGGGTATTGTTGTATTTGAAAGCCCGGATGATGCTCGCAACGCCATCCAGCAGTTCAACGGTTACGACTGGCAGGGACGTATGCTCGAAGTCCGCGAAGACCGCTTCGCCGGCGGCGGCGGCATGGGCTTCCCCGGTCGTGGTGGCTATGGTGGTGGCATGCGTGGAGGCTTCGGCGGAGGCGGCGGCTATGGCCGTGGCGGCTTCGGCGGCGGGCGCGGCGGCTTTGGATTCGGTGGCCGTGGAGGCTTCGCTGGAGGCGGCGGCGGCGGCTTTGATGCTCCAGCTGCTAACCCGGTACCACCGAACCCCTTCACCGACCACGCCACCACGGGCACGGAGAGAAGTGAGACGATCTATGTTCGAAACGTAAGTCGTCTGGCCCTTGCCTCTTGCTCAGCCGGGGAGGTTCTCACACGTCGGGTCAGCTACCGTGGTCCACGAGCAACGACGATCTGGTCGAACTATTCACCACGATAGGCAAGGTGGAGCAAGCTGAGATTCAGTATGAGCCAAGCGGTCGGTCTCGAGGCTCCGGAGTAGTCCGCTTCGACACCGCCGACACCGCCGATACCGGCATCGCCAAGTTCCAGGGTTACCAGTACGGCGGTCGCCCGCTCAATCTGAGCTTCGTCAAGTATCTGAACCAGAGTGGAGGCGAGAGCATGGAGACCGACGCTCCCCATGGAGGCCTGACGCAAGACCAGATCATGTAAGTGGCAGGGACGACCGCATTCGGAGCGGCTTTGTTACTTGTCTTCGACAACCTCCTCCCGCGCCGTGCCTCGCTCGTCACGGTCTACAGCTCTCACGGATTCCCTTCTTGGCTGCAGAATTGGGCTACACCTTTTTGTTTTCTAACCTTTCGTTTATCGTCCTTGTTTTCATGCACATCAGGGGGGGAAGGAGGGGGAGGGGGTTATGGAGGGAAGGTCTTCGAAAGTGTCCTGTTCGTGGCCGGATACACCATGCCAGCAGACCTGCGCCCGGCTTTCGAATTCAGCTGTCGGCCGATTCCCTGTAGTCCAGGGACGCGGCTTGGTTGTGGGGGCCGACAGTGGCCATGCAAGCCATCCACGCACGGCACATGGTAGGCTGGGCTCGACCACCTATCAAACCCACTCGCTTCGGACCGAAAACTGCGGACGTCCCTGTGGGGGGATATCGATGGCTGCCGCGGGCTCTGGCACGTTCGTTGGAGGGAAGGTGGGGAGGCAGTTGAAAAGGACTACTTAGAATGTACGAGGATTAAGCATACGATGGCAACTGGTTACCGGGTGGCTCAGGGTTTAGTCGTGGATGACAAGCGTAGGACGGTGGAGCGGTAGGCAAAGGCAAGTCCGTGGATGGTATTGTTCACCGGTAGGAGGCCGTTCCCAACGGCGCATCGTATCACCTCCGGCGAAGGAGGACACGACTCTGCGCCAGCTACCAGACGACAAACCATTGGGGGTCCCGGGCACCGAAACGAGCGTCCCCTCGAGCAGCCGTGTGGGGGAGGAGCTGGTTGGCAGTTGTGAGCTACAGTGTTCGTGCCCAGTCCAGGCCGTACCATCCAGCACTATGGGAGCCGTGACGCCTTGGCACTCGAGGGGAGATGTTGCCTGCCTTGCCTCGTCGCCGTCGGCATCCGCATGGTTTCTGAACGCCGTCGGAGGGAGCAGCTTCCCTTCTCGTTGCGGGCTGAGTGAGGTGAGTTTAACCCCCCCCCCCCCCCTCCTCCCAAATCGCAGTGACGTAGGGCAACATCACGCAGTGATACCAATACATCCACGTTGATGTGATGTGCCAAGTATTCCCGTGGCCCGACTGGGCCACTTCGTGCTCCATCATTCGCATACTCATGCCGGGCGGGCTTTCCATGGCATCGTGATTCTAGTAACCATATTCGATACCACCAATCGTGGAATGCCTGGCCGTTTACGTCTCGTCTGCATCCTTGACTCTTTGAGTGTGAGTTGCGAAGGACGTTGTGATGGACTTGCATTCAGGTTTCAAGAAACGTCACAAATTTATCATTCAACAGTGGACACCCTCTCGTGTTAAATTTGGTGATTTTATCCGTACTGGCTGGCGGGAATGACGGGCCCCGTCATCATTCCCCCTGAGAAGTGCTAATGCGACACATTATGTAACTTTTGACACGGCGCTGGTCCGAAGCGACTTTGCGAATGCAGTAGGTGAGCCAGGCTGCTGCCGACGTATTGTGCGTAAACGCATTGCGATGTGGATGGGGCGCGGCGGAGCTCTCTTTTTCTTATCCGACCTTTGATGACAGTGCGAGCAAGAAGGGAAGACGCGACTTCCTATCCTATGATGACCCAAATGCTTCCTAGCCCAAGCATCATGTGGCCAGGCAAGACTTGAAGTCGCGGATATATTCGAGCGCGTGTGCGTGCCATGGAAGCCAGGTCGTGAGGCTAATAACGAGGTGCTTGACTTCAAGAAGTCGTCGCCTTCTTCTTCTTCGCCTTCGCCTTCTTTTTGCTCCTATCCCTCGGCTTGAGCGCCGTCATGCCAGCCTTGCAAACCTCGGCATAGCGAACGTAGAACTTTTCGAGGTCGTCGGGCTGGACGATTGTAGATAGCTTGACCTTTTCGCTTCTTTCCTTTTTGGACTTGCCGTTGGATGCACGGACAATGACAGGCAAGGGACCGCTGGGTTTGAGGTCGGCAAAGGGGTCGGCTGTTGAAGGGGTTGGGCATGATGGATCGAACGCATCTGGTAAGGCCGGCGATGAGCACAACTCTGCGTGGAACACGGTCGAGACATGTTCGTCGCGCCACACTAGCGGACACGCTGGCAAAAACTCACATCGTTTCTGGGTGAGATAGATGGCTCCGTGATCGCTGCCCTGACGGTGACTGAAGAGTTCTCCCAACCGAGCAAGAAACTTGAAGCAAGATCGTTAGCATCCCGCTCGTCCCCTGGAAGTTGCCGTGGGAACCAACCTCGTCCTGGTCTAAATGTGTCGAATCCATCTTCAGGCCTGCCTGACAGATGTCACGCCCAGGAAGGCGAAGGTGGTTGAGACGGGATATTCTAACGCTGGATGCGGTCAACAGTGATCGCCGGAAGCAGACGCAAATAAGTACTCGTACGGAGCACAAGTGCCACAGAAGTGCAGTAAGTACAGTACTTACATGGACGGTATGTGTGGGGATGGAACCAAAGTGGGACGGAAGCGATGAGGCCAGCCTTGTGATAGTTGCCCCACAACGCAAGCCAGGCGGCAAACGTCTACAGTAGTCTGTATCATGGACCGTTGCCAACAATGACCTCTGTCTGCAAACTCACTTCCAAAATTCAGCTCTCGCGACATCATACAGTGCCTGCTTCGCCATCGGCAAATTAAAATGTATGGCCGGGTATCGCATGTCAGGATATTTCACAAGAGTATTTTCATATCCCGTAGCCTCGCAGTTCAGACTTGGAAAATAGCACATGACACAGGTACTTACTTACTTTATGAGCTTTTTCGTAGCCTTGCCAGTTGGGATTCGGTAGCTTATCCACCCACCCTATACCAACGCCAACCAGTTACGCAATCATACTTAGCTCACGCTTTAGCTTGGAAATCCTCGCCAGTTTCACATACTTAAGTCAGTCTGCCATGACATCCACAGCCGTGCCTGCACAGATACGAACAGGCCCATTGCGTGTCGAGCTGGGCCACTCGAGCTTCTTCCAATCAATTGCCTAGCATCTCTTACCCTCTAGGTCCGACTCCAAACGATAGACCGAACGAACGATAATAGATACTCCCTCCTCCCACCGGAACGACCACATGGGCTGCCATTGTCATGTCCGTAGACAAGATCCCAGACGAGATACTCCAGCATCTATTCTACTATGTTTCGCCATGGGAGTCTTTGCAATGTCTCCAGATCGTGTCACGTCGCTTCCATAGGCTCGCCAACGAGCCGCTACTATGGAAATCGTACTGCTCGTGGTCATTCTCATATTGGCACCCCGGCCACGACTTTCATCACAAACTCCAGCTCAAGGTAGCCGAGGTCAACTGGAAGGAGCTGTTCATCCTGAGGGCGCGGCAGAACAGGCTCATTGCGAGACTTCTTGACGATATCATCACCACCCAGGTCGGGAGATTGAAACGATTCGAAACTATAGGCCGCCTGGGGTACGATGCCAAGGATTTCCTCTTACAACAGTGCCAAACCGTGGAAACTGCGACAGATTACCTCGCGAGAAGGTAAAAGACTGTCCCCATACCCACGTCTCTTTCATCATGTTGATTCCGTGGTCCAGATACTACAGCAATGCCCTCCTCGACAGTATCCACAGAAGCATGGCGATTGAAGAATGGCACCAGCTTCGACTCGACCGTGATTTGCTCGAAACCCAAGTTGCTGGCGTGCGTCTCGAGCGATCATTGGGCGCCTTCGACATGTTCGTTCTGCACGACCAGTTTGGTGACATGGACAATGTTCGTCAATTCGTGGTGGTCCAAGATGAAGCGCTTACTGATCGTTGCCCAGATTTCCGACATGCTTCGAGACAAAGCTGCCGAATTCCGTGCCAGGGAGCCAAATCTGGACGATTACTCGACCCGGAGAAAGGCACTTGCCTTGAATCGTTGGCTTCGCTCCAGTGGCCTCACCGGCATGAAATATCCAGAGAGAAACTTTCGCAACCTCCGAAATCTATTCATAGGACAGGCCCTCCGGCGTGGGGACCACCATGACTCCCTCCCCGTCATATCGAGTGCCATTTTCTGCTGCATCGCTGCTCGTTTGGGGTTGACGGCCCAGTGCTGCGCATTTCCAGGTCATGTTCACGCCATTGTCTTTGCCAGCCCGGGGCGGACACTTGATGGTGGCCCTATGGCGGTCGAGAATGGGCCTCGAGAGCGGATGTACCTGGATCCGTATGGCTTCGACGACGAAGTGCCGGCTGCCCATCTCCAGACCTCGCTGGCCCGCGTCGGTTGGCAAGCAAATGCCGAGGTACTACTGGCACCGGTCCCAACTCTGGCCGTGACACAGAGGACGGCAGAAAACATCAAGGCAACATTCGCCAGGGCACTGGAGCTGCAAGACGATGCCCACCCTGAACTGAGCCAGCTTCTGAGCGGAAATAGCTCGTCGAATATGGAGGCTGCACTCTACGCATCATTATGGGCGCATTTGTTATTGTCGACGCCCAATACGCTCGAGTGGCATGATCGTCTAACTTGCTTCATGAGGCGGTTCGCCAGTACGTGGCCAGAGGATGCATGGCTCGTCGAAAAGTACCTACGGCCCATCTACAACAATTTCGCGCCCCCGAGTGGCGAGTTTGCACACCATGCCCGCCGCGGCTTGGGTGACCCCTGGGAGCCATGGCGGCTGGTGCGAGACCAGGATGACCACTTGCCGCCACCTTGCAGGAGAAGTTCCTTCACCAACCAGCTGGCCCCTTTCAGGGTCGGCCAAATCTTCCAGCACCGAAGATATGGTTGGACCGGTGTCATAACCGGGTGGTCTTGCCATGGCGCAAGACAACCGCCCGTGACACACCCCGAGCAGCAGACTAGTGGGAACGGTGTTGAGTCGTCATCTTCATGCCAAACCGGGAGGCCACCGAATCGCTTCTACTTCATGTGCTTGTGAGTATTGGCCCCAACCCCCTGGTTACTCTGGTACTAAGATTGCGTACGCGTAGCCCAAGTACTGGCTCGGAACCTCACGTGGTCGCCTCGGAGAACATTGAGGTGCTCGATGACGCAAGCCAAGTCGCCCCAAGCATGTTCCCGATGGCGGGAAAATTCTTCAAGCGATTTGATCCTACGACGTGCACCTTCGTGTCCAACATCGAAGAGCAATACCCTGACGATTGACGGTCAACAACTCAACGTGAACCGCAATGGGCTAGAAACAACCTACTCCCAGACGACGCCCCAACATTTCCATCCGGGCACCCTGCAGTAACCATGACCGTTTTAATGTCTTGCCCATTGATGGCGAGCCGAGCATGGATTATACAATTTCTGGCAAGTCATCAACCATGAGTTTCACGAGACGGCACGATGCCGAACTGTCGAGCCTCGGCCATGGTGGGCAACCTGTTTGGTCCGGAGACACAGTGGCACCTGGACAGGAGATGCATTTCATGTCGAAGAATATGCATATCATGCTCACTGCCCAGCTTCAACGATCCGTTGTAGAGGCTGGCCTGGTGTTTCGTCGCGCTCGCGCTCGCGTCCTCGCTTCACCGCAGGAACGCAGAGCCGCCCCTCGTTACTGGGATGCCTTGATAACATCCTCCAAAACTCCTTTCTCCGCCAATTTCTTCATCCAGTGGTACAAGACAGGTGTGTAGTCCCTCCGACGCCCAAGAACGCGCTCCTCGTCGTCGACCAATGCAAAAGTCTCCTGGCGGTACTTAGCCAAGGCGCTTTTGGCAACGGAGGTTAATTCCTCGTGCATCGCGTAGGCTTCCTCCATGGTGCGACCTGGTTGCCAAATCTCCATCTTGCGAGAGACTGGCACCTCGGCCTCAACAATGTCCGACTCTTGCAGGCCGAACTCGCCGAGCTCGACTGGGTTCTGAAGGTCGAGAACACCCTCGAGCAATGGCACGAGTTCGGCAAACATTGCATTGCCATGTATTTGGTCTTGGAAGTGGCCAAGTTCTGCCAAGGCAGTGGCAATTCTGGCTCGGAGAACAACTAGGGGGCTTCGGCACAGGGCGAGCAGGCTAAACTCGTTCTGCGTGCCGTCGTATTGTTGGATTCGTTCTTGAATGCGAATCCCCGCCGTCGTGGTCCAGTCTACCGAGTCGATCGGCCCTGAATCGTGCTGCTGTTAGTCGTGTTTGAACAAGGCTGATGCGCAATTTGCATGATGTAGACTTGCCGACCCTGCGAGGCTTTGTTCTCATGCCGTCAAGCTCCCACACGTGCCCATTTGCGGGCACGTAGGCAATGAAGTGGAATCCATAGTCCGCCTCCGGCTTCCCTTTGCTAGTGGCCTGCGACTGTCGCTTCTTGCGCTTCTTCGCCGTCGTCGGTCGCTTCTTGGCAGGCTTGACCCTCGCTGCCTCGGCCTCGTCTGCCAGAAACAGGTCGGCGCTGAGCTGGTCCATGCGTTTGACAAACGAGTTGTGTGCCGTCCTGATGAAGCTATTGGACCCGACCCGATGGCCACGAAAGGGGGCGGGGAGCTCCCTGGTTGAGTCCTTGAACGCTTGGAGCTGGTCACCGAGCTCCACTTCGTCTGCGTTCATGACGATATTAAGCAAGGCGACGGATGCGCAAGAGTTGTTGGTTGCCTACGATTTGAGCGGCTTCGTGTTAGGTAGTCACCACATCCAGCAACCGTTCCGGAAGGGGGAGATCATACCTGATTGGCGAACCAAAGGGGTGCTTCTTCGCCATCGTCATCATCGTTGTCGTCGTCACCGTCCTCCAAATCTGGCGCATATTGAAAGAGAAATATCAAGCCGAATACGGGGTGTCTTTGAGATCAAGGTCAGCCTGTAACCAGGAACATAGGCCCACTGCACACGCACGGCAGAGAGTTCAGAGCCCAGTGTTCGTATGATAGCAGCTCTTTCGTTGTGACGCCCTGCACTCCCAACTTTTGCAGGATGAAGTTGAAAATGGCCTGCGTAACGGCTTCAAGGTCAGGGTCGAAATTCAGCTTCATAGCCAAGCGAGGTGGGGTTCATACAGGTTCCGACTCGATCTCTGCCCAGCCTTCCCATTCCTCAATCTCATTCGCTGTAAGAGGTCGCAACGCCTCCTCGACGAGCTTCTCTGGCAAGTATTCCTCGTACATGTGCTGGCTGCTGTCCTCATTCGCCTTGCGCTTGGGGTTTCTTCGTGGCCCAAGTTCATTCATAGTCATGTGTCTCTTCGACAAATGACTCTCCTTGCGTTCGAGACGTCGACGATTGGCGGTTGCAAAGGCTTGACGTGCAGACGGGCGGACGAGGTTGATACCATCCGCTTCGACTTTGCTCTTGGGCCTCGTCTCTGCGGTGATTTTCTTGACAGTATGGACCAACCCTTTGCTGGCAGGAACTGAAAAGCAGGATGAGCCGGAGGCGATGCTGGCGACAGGCTGAGCGGTTATATTGTCTGACGCATGAGGAATGATCAGCTTCGACTTCTCTGCGACCACGTCGGCAGCGCTGTCGGCGATGTAGTCGGCGATTCCTTCAGGTACTTTTGTCGGAACTAGTTCTGCGAATTGATTCAGGTCTCGACTCGTTTGAAAGGCGTTGATCAATGATGACCTGAGCCCAGTATTAGCTTTGCCTTCACGAGCCATTACCAACTATTCTGGCGAAGTATGTCACCAAAGTAGCTAGCAGGCCTCAGGTAAGAGTGAAATCATCGGCAACGAGAGAAGGATGGTTCGCATGACGAATGTGATGATCGTACGAAAAGAGACAGAGGGAAGGGAAGAGAGGGAGAGAAATGGGAAGGGAGTGGGATGTAAGATACAATGAGGCAAAATGTTGCCCAGACGATGACGACATGACGCCGTGGAGGAACGGTATGCGACAGAGAGGCGGCGCCGTGTGTAAAAGAAATCCATGCGAGGGTAGATGGAGATTCACGATGAAGGAACAACGTGCAAGCGTATGAGTCTTATGCATGAATACAGGAATAAAATAAAAGCGAAGAGTGCAGGTTGAACTGCCCTTTGGCAAGGCTTTCGATGGACGGAGGTCTATTAGGAGGCATTGAAGGGGACCACCCATTCTGTTGTTCCCGACCATCGGATCGGTGGGCACTGATACAAGATGGATACCTTGAATGCCATTCAGTGTATGCATCTCCTACCTTGGCCGTGTAATCTGATCTTGTGCTTGGTTTCCATGGGCCTTGCCCATTTCATTACGCGACGCAGCCGACGAAACCACTCACTCGTCGACACGACTTCGGCATCGATTTGGACGACGGTGCCGCAGAAGCAGGCAGGGCAGGGCAAGGAGCGAGAGGTGGTAACGGAAGAGGAAGCGAACGGCGGATTGCGCACCCGATCTCGAGCTCCGTCGTCCAACTCGACCGCTGGCGCCGAGGTTTGACGCGAGCCGCTCCTCGCCGTGACGGTCAAGCGAATGAATCAGGAGATCGGACGAACGACGAAGCAAGCACAGGGGCGTCTGCTCAAGGCCATCCCGATGACGTCCGGTGATGGGAGGACGGCAAAGGTGGCTTCATGCTTGCGAGCATGCGGAATTCAACGAGGGAGAACGCACAAGAAATAACAGCGGGCGACTGGTGTTGGGAGTGGGAGTATTCCGCTTCAGAGCACCAGCTCCGACAGGCCTCAGTAGGATCGTGCGCAGAAAACAAGCCACGAGGGAGGAGAAGGAAAGGAAAGGAAAGGAAAGGAAAGGTAGAGAAGGACGGGATAAAGGGTATTTCGACGAGTGATGGGTAGGTTCAGTCCGTACCTGCGAGGTCCATTGGGACGGATGAATGAGGTATTTCGTACCACCACCACCACCGGCTCCGTGCTCTTTGGTATGATCGTACAGCAGTCAAAGCCGTACGCGTACGAGGCTGAAGAGAATGTACCACTGCTTGTAGTTATTGCAGAGATATTGAGCGCCGTAGATGAAGAAGTGTAGACAGCTGCCTGGTTGTATTGTGGGCAGCATTCGATATATTTCTAGTTGTACGGAGTACATGCACTTAAGTAAGTGCTTAGTTGTACGCACCTTGTCATATTAGGTATCTAACAAGTTTTAATTAATAGTAGTTGTTGTACGGAGTACTTACCTGTAGGCTAGCTCTTCTGGACCCTGGGTCCCTCTCAGGTAATTACCCTTAGTACCTAAGTAGTACTAGGTAGGAAAGTACAGTAAATTCTGACAGTGCCATTACCGGTACTACGTATAAATACCTACCACTGTATCATTTATTTGGTGCTGTACACTTGTATAGTCGTCGATGTACCTACGACTGGCAGCAGTTGTACTTAGTATGTGGTCGCCGAATAACTCATGGTTATGCCGTACGGAGTACTGGTAGGTAATTATTTGGTACTTACGGAGTACTAGCTAAGATCTATTACTTGTACTACTGTAAGTGCTTCGTACCGATGACTCGGTATTACAGTAAGTACGTACATATACATTAGGACTAGGTATTAGGTAGGTACGGAGTACAAGTTTCTGTTTGCCTACAAGGACCTGTAATTGCGAGCACTAATACTTGCAAGTATGAGTACTTACTGCACCGAGGCATTTGCATGTACGGAGTACGGAGTATTATTATCATGATGAATACTACAAGCACTCAAGTGGTACAAAATACGTTGTAAATAGAACGTCGGCCGTAGCATTATTACTCCGTATTGTTCTCCGTAGGCAGTCCTCGAGGTGGCAGGTACATGTACTTGGACAGTACCGAAGGTGCAGAGTGGAGATTCAACCACTACCTTCCAGCTACTACGGAGTACATGCACAGTACTTGGTTCTACTTACTTGTGTTACTGGCAATAGTTAGCTCGCCGGTACCTGGTACCTGTCGAGTAATGGTTGTACACAAATGATTTCAATTTGCTTGCCGTCACCACCGCCAGCTACGGCAACAAAACATCACACGCCCGACGCGCGCCCACATCGCCAACTTCCTGTCGCGCCGCCTCCGATGATCGCTCGACGCGGAACCTTCAGCTGCCACGGAATGCCATGATCTCGACTCCCCGCCTGCGGTCGGGGTTTCCGACAACCCCAGCAGCGGCCGCTGCCCGGCGACGAGGCGCCGACGAGAAAACGCCGACGAGCGTTCGTTCCGAATCCTCGACGGCCGCCGCCGCCGACTCGACCAGGTCGCCGACCCTTCCCCTCGCCCCGGAGAAGTTGGCGAGGCACTCGGCCACCGGCGAGCCCGTCATTCCCCTCACCTTTCTCGATGGCCCTCAACAGCGGCTCTACGCCTTTGCCGTCTACGTCCTGCTCTGGGCATGGAAGCTGTACGACTGGCTGCAGGTCGTCGAGGACGGTGATTCCTCCTGGTGGCTGTTCCTGAAATGGATCTTCATCGATTTTTCCTTCCTCTACGGCCTGCCCGAGCTCAGGATACCCTGGCTCGAGCTGTCCCAGTCCGTCGTCACCGCCGTCTTCCTCTCCCATCTCGTCCTCAACTACATGCTCATGTTCAACATCCCCGTAAGAAACTCCCCTCGTATGGATGGGCTCGTGCCGCATCGCGCCCCAGCTGACCGGCCGCTCGCCAGCTTCCCTGGCAATCCTTCCTCCTTGGGTTGGTGAAGATTCTCTACGATCGGGAGCTCTCCATTTCCGAGCACAGCGTCAAGGTCTCGAACATTCTCAACAACCATTCCTTGATCATGGGCAGGCAAATCATCAACATCTTGCCTGAAGGCTCCGCCGTCCTCAACCCCGAGCACGTCCCGTACTGCATCAGCCCCAAGTCGAAGGCCGGCGTCGCGCTGCCCATCTTCTTCAACGCCACCGTCCCCGCCGAGATTGAGCTTGTCCGCATTGATCTCGAGACGGGCAAGGAGGAGACGATCAATGTTCCCGGCCGCGAGGTCGGCAAAATTGCCAAGCTCATCCGCGAGCAGAGCGCCGACTCCCACGCGACCGGATTCAACTGGCAGTACCGGGTCAAGAAGCCCGGCGTCTACCGACTCTCCAAGGTTCTGGACGAGTACAAGCTCGAGGTGCAGAGCACGGCCCGGAACACCTACGTTGTCCTTTGTCCCCAGGCCCGCATAAAGCCTGTCGAGTCCTCCCGGCGTTGCATCCGAGACTTGTCGGACCTGTCCCTCGAGGTCTACGGAACGCCGCCGCTCAAGATTGTCTACCGGCGGACCATCAACGGCAAGGACGATAGCTTCCATTTCCAGAGCCTGCAGCCGGACGGATTCACCTCCCCACTCCTTCGGAGCCTGGACAACCCGGCGGTGGGAGACGGCGATGACATCTCCTGGGTGCGCCCCTCCAAGGTCACCGTCGGCCTCAACGAATCCATGACGACGGCTGGCGAGTGGGACTATTCCGTCGAAGAAGTCAAGGACGCCTTTGGCAACGTTGTCAAGTATGCCGAGATGGCCAACGATGTCGACCATGCTGCGCCCAAGGGGCTGGCGCAGAAGTTTACCGTCAAGGAGCGACCCAAGGTCCGCATGCACGGCTGTGACCTCAGGAACCCGATCAAGGTCGCCAAGGGTCACGCAGCCAAGCTGCCTGTCAACTTTGGACTCTCTGGCGACATCTCCGACACCTCTCACAAGGTCACCTGGAAGTTTTCGCCCCTCGAGTCTCTCACGAGCAACGGAGACCACGGCGACAGCACGTCCATGGGCACGTACTCGGCCAAAAACTCGCGCGACAGGCCTCTGATCTCCGAGCCTGGCTTGTACACCCTCAGCACCGTTTCGAGCGGCGAATGCCAGGGAGAAGTGGACGAACCGTCATCCTGTTTGCTCCTGAACCCTCTCGAGCCTCATCTGTCCATCAAGTCGGAGGACATCCCGGACAAGTGCGCCGGGAACTCCATTGGCCTTCGCGTCGATCTTGATCTCGTTGGCACGCCGCCCTTCACCATCCGATACCTCATCGTTTCCGATGGCCGGGTCGAGAACCAGGCTCACCGCGTCCCTGGCCTGAGGTCTCAGCTGGAGCTAATCCCCAAAACCGCTGGCCGCCACAAGTACATCTTCAAGTCCATCGACGACGCCGTCTACGTCGGAATTCCCTTGGAAGGGTCGGATAAGATTCTGGAGCAAGTGGTCAAACCTGCTGCCTCGGCCGTCATTGCGAACCGCAACCGAGAGATCGGCGCGTGCCTCGATTCGCAAGTGGAGGTGGATGTTGATCTGTACGGAGACCCTCCATTCAATCTCGAATGGGAAATGGTGCACGATGGCAAACGCAAAACCGAACGCGCCGTTGCCGTGGAGGAGAATCGTTATCGGATCAAGACCGCCGCCCTCACCAAGGGAGGAGAGTATATTCTCGCTCTCAGCAGCATCCAGGACAGTCGTGGCTGCCGCGTGTTCTTGCAGGATCAGCTCAAGATCTCCGTGCGACGACAGCGACCGCGCGGTGGTTTCGGCCAAGTCGAGCAGAAGAACAGCATCACGGCGGTGGAATCGGATACGCCCCTCCGCCTGCCTCTACGACTCCAGGGCGAGGCACCTTGGACGATACACTACAGGAACCTCAACGGCACGGGCGACATGCTCACCAAGACCGCCACCAACGCAAACGATCATCTCCTCGTCCGGTCGCGAGGTGTATATCAGATCATGGACGTCAATGACAAGCAGTGTCCCGGCAGCGTCGACGCATCCGCCTCCACCTTCAAAGTGGACTGGTTTCCCCGCCCGCAGATGTTCCTTGTGGAGACTGCAAGCACCGAGCGGTCCGACGACATCTTCATCAAGCAAGAAGTTTGCGAGGGAGACGTTGACGGGTTCGAGGTCGAGCTTCAAGGTGAATGATACCCGAACGCTGGCATGCATGACGTATCCGTCGTGACCACTAACGTTGACCAGGCACGCCTCCCTACCACGTTCAGTACGATATTTCGTACAAGCCAAGGCAGGGATCGAGTGCCATCAGCCACAAGAAGTTCGATGCCGCCTTGACCAAGGCGTCGATCTCGATGGACACGACCAAAGCGGGCGACTACACCTACCAGTTCTCCGGCCTGGCCGACAACCTGTACAACATTGACAAGAAGTCCAACCCGCTGGTGGTTCAGCAGCGTGTGAACGCCAGGCCGTCGGCTACCTTTTCGAAACCTGGCCAATCATTCAAGTACTGCATGGAAGAGCAGGAACAGGAGGATAAGATCCCGATTGTGCTGACCGGCGTGGCCCCGTTCTATGTCGAGGTTGAGATCAAACACCAGGCGGGGTCACCGCCTGAGCTGTACCGCATCCCGTCGATCAATTCCAACTCGTACGGCATGCCGATCCCGCGAGAGTATCTGCGACTCGGAACTCAACAGCTTCGCGTCCGAAAGGTGCGCGACGCACGAGGCTGCCAACAAAAGTACGAGCTGGGTGCTCCATCCATCCAGATCCAGCTTTTCGACGCACCTTCGATCTATTCTCTGGAGTCAAGGCAGGACTTTTGCGTCGGTGAACGTATTGCGTACACCCTCTCAGGCACGCCGCCCTTTGACATCACGTACGAGTTCAACGGTCGGTGGAACGCCAAGTCCCAGACGACCAACTTCCGCCGCATCGCCGAGAAGCCGGGCGAGTTTACCATTACGAGCATCTCAGACAAGGCTAGCGAGTGTCGCGCGGCAGTCAGCCTGCACAAGACGATCCACCCGCTGCCGAGCGTGCAGATAAGCCGAGGGAAACAGTCCCGTGTAGACATTCATGAGGGAAACGAGGTCGATATCTTGTTCGAGTTCTGGGGTACGCCGCCCTTTGAGTTTACGTACACACGAAGCAGCAACGTCAAAAAGGGGCAACGGAGCGTCGTTCTGGAAACGAGGCACGACATTTCTCACGAGCACACCAAAGTTGTCAAAGCTAGCCAAGAGGGTACGTACGAGGTGGTGGCCATCAAGGACAAGTTCTGCTCGTTTTCCACCCAGCAAGTCGAAAAGAGAGAAGGGCGATGATTTGGGCTGCTGCATCTGTTGCACGGCCACATATGCGTGTTACGCACCTTGTGTGTACACGCAGGGTCACGCAAGACTATAGGAGCAGGCAGGTTGGCTCCATGCAGCATTGGGAGGAATGCGCGAGCAAAATAGTGAAGAGGTCGTCTACAATGCATTTGCACCACGGCTCGGCGTTTTGAGTTTTTGAGTTTTGAGTTTTGATTATATTTTATGGTCATCATGACCCTTTCTTGGCTGGATACCTCGCATGTTGCTTTCCTTTATGTGTTTTAGCTGACAATGTGCCTGCCAATGGCGAGGCACCCATTCTCGTGCCGACGAATGCAGGTATTGTTTGTTAGCTGATGAATATGTCTGATGTACGCTCGCCAGAGTGGAATAATGGCTATGAAGCCTGCTCCGTAATGCTCCATTCAATGATGCTCCGCCAGCTCGGTGCTCCAATGTCCGGTGCCCTGCCACCAACCAACCGCCGAAGCCTACTCGCCATCAACAAGGTCGATAGATTTGATCATGTCACC
Source organism: Drechmeria coniospora (assembly GCF_001625195.1). Taxonomy (NCBI): domain Eukaryota; kingdom Fungi; phylum Ascomycota; class Sordariomycetes; order Hypocreales; family Ophiocordycipitaceae; genus Drechmeria; species Drechmeria coniospora. The sequence goes on along the minus strand of NC_054389.1, from coordinate 7,066,434 downwards.
ACCGGCGCGTGCAATTTCCAACAGCACGGCGCCACGATTGACATCCACCACATCCTGCTCCTCGCCATCATCAATCTTGCAGAAGTTGAAAGGTAGGCCGGCCCTAAATTTATGTCGTGGCTGGAGTTTTGGGTTCCAGATAGCGGCAATGACGTTGTCCTCAGGACCGCCACGGAATATCACCAACGTATCTTCGTACACACGCTGAAGCTCGTTGGCGAACACATCGACTGGATGGGCTCTCGCGGGGAGCGAGGCCTTACCGGTACGCTCATCGAGATTCTTGAACTGCGAGTGTTTCTTGACGCCGGCCTCCATGGCCGCTTCGCAAATCACACTTTTTACCGACTTGGAGGAGATGTGGATGAGGAAATCGTAATCTTGCAAGGAGGCCTGGAAGACGGCAGATGGGTCCATGCGGAAGGCTTCCTCGCCGACAAGCTTGCAGGCCGCCTTTGCAAGACAGGTCATTCGGGAGGCCACAAGTTTGGAGGGGCCATTGCGGCTGTAAGCCTGGCCTGACCGGTCGTGGGAGGTGGCGGCGAAGATGACGGTGGAGCTGTGCATGAGGGGATCGCGCTTCCTCCACAAGTCGAGTTCCCGCTTGATCGAGGATCGATCCTCCTTTGTCAGCGTTTCGGCTGAATCGACCACCAAGGGCTCATCACGCCAATCCCATCTGGACAAGAACAACAGCGTCCGCAAGAAGCCAACGGTGGGCGACGACGGGAGTCTCCATGGGTATGGCTGGAGGAAGACATGTAGAACGAAAAGTTCGATGAGCTCTTCGCCGAAGTGGCCGCTGAGCTTGTGGCTGTCAAACCAATGCTTGACTAGCCTGATCGACTGGGACAGCGGCTGCAGTCTGGTGCAGAATGTGGCCATCGTCTGGGTGTGGAGAGGAAGCGTAACGTATGCCCACCGAAGGTTGGCCAAGGTTTCGGTAGCCTCGTTGCGGATGTGGTACTCCAACTCCTTGTTCTCGGCTTGACGTTCGAGCAGAGTCTCCTCTAGGTCGCAGTGTATCCGAAGTCGAAAGGCGACTCCGTTTTCGTAAACGATGTCAAGGTATGCCAAATTCTCGATGCCGACAGTCCTATTCTCGCGGCCTAGATATGTCACCAGATTCTCATGTGCCGCTGTCAGACGTCGGTCTATGTCAAGGAGGAGTTCCACCTTGGTCTCTTGAATGGCCGTCAGGTTCTCGGGCCACCTGTTGGACGCCTCAAAGTAGAGGTTGACGTCGACCGGCGTCACGTAACCTTTCTGAAAGCCGATGGCGGGCGTTTTGACGGAGGAATAACGAAGGAGTGGTGAAACGGCAGACAGCTGGCGAATTTGCAGCGGTAATTCCTCGAGGCTGCGAACATCACGCTCGAGAGTGGAAAACGACTGTCGGGCGGCATCAAATGCTTCTTTGTCGAGGGAGGAAAGCCCGAGGACGGAGGAGAAACCGGGACCGGATGGGAGCAGCTCCTCCTTGATGATGTTGAGATGACGTTTCAGCGCGTACCGGGCAATTTCTTCGCAGATTTGGGAGGGCAGGTTGGCAGCCCACTCGACGCACTCGAGAATGCTCCCATCTTTGAAACGGCGCAGTTCGGCCTTTTCGCCCCAAAAGTGACGAAAGGATGCGGCTTCCTTGGCCTCCTCAGCCGGAGGGCCGTACTCCATCCGACGATCCATCTGGGCAGGCTCGAACACGACGCCGACGGTGACCTTTGTGCTCTCCTCTGGAGCGCCACGATGGAGCGGCCACGAGGTTCGAGGGGGTAGACGGAGATGAACGAGGTGAGAACGGCGACCGTAGGCGCGCTTGAGAACACGGTGGACCTCCAGACCGAACTTCCAGGCGGGACTGCTCCGATCGGCAAGCTTGGAGAATTTGGTTGCAACATCGACACTGTCAATCTCCATTACGGCGTCGAAGACGTGGAAAGTCAGGTCCGATTTGACGATGAAGGTAGGGTCAAACTTGTCGACTGCGTCGTCGGCGAGCAGTTCGACCGTCGACTTGGCATACAACCGCAGCAAGCTTGCCGACGAGGGCGTCATTTTGTATGCAATATTCAGCTCTCTGACGGGGTCGAACAACACGGGACCTCCTTCTCGGATCGCTTTGGAATCCGTTTCGGACTTGCCAAAGGCAAACGGCTTCTCGTTGAAGTCGGTAGTGGAGATAAACTGGACGACGGCTTTAAAAAGCTCAACACTGCTGAGTGAAGTCGAGAGGGCGGCCTGACCCTTACGCCCTCCCATCTGCAATAGGAGGGCGACGATGGCGGCCCATTCAAAATGCCCGAAGCCACCTTGGGAAATGTTGCCTCCGAAGCCGCGCTGCTGCAGCCATATTCTGCCCAAAATGCAGGCATCGGCAAAGGCGGGACATTCGTTTGCCGCATTGGTGAGAAGGCGCAAATATTGAATAAAGGTTCCTTCGGCATTTAGGGTCGAGTTGTAAAAGGGTGTCGCCATCGACTTGGCCGTGCTCTCGTCACCCTCCCCAGCTCGGTTGCATTTCGAAACGGGTGCCAGTTTGGCCCAAGGGAAAAGACGGTCAGGGGCGCACGGGATGATTCGGATGCTATATGTCGCCTTCTTGCGGCTCTTCTTGTTCGACTTTGCATCGGGCTCAGCACCATTTTCTTTTGCACTGTCCACCGCCTGCTTTGGCCGTAGAACGACCAGAGGTAGGAGGGGATTCTCGTTCAGACATTCAAAGGTGAGGTCCATCGATTCTGCCATGCCCTCTTTGCGCAGGCTGGCGGCGATGTAAGCAATGTAGTAGGCGCGTCGGTAGTAGTAGCGCATGTCCATAAAGTCCTTGTCTTGGAACAAGGACCTGGGCATTTGGACGACCATATCGACAGCCAGCGACGGCTGGGTCTTGACCATGGTCTTGGAGACGTAGCTGCCTACGACATTGATCTGTGACGGTTTGGAGTAGGCCACTTTGTACGGCGCATCGCTCGATGGCCTCGGATCTGGGTAGGGGACGAAAACTTGGTGCTTTTTCTCCAACATGGACGTAGCTTTGGAAATCTTGAAAGTATGACCCGTCAGTACCTGCTGCAATGCTGAAATAGCTGGGAACCGTTTGGGCGAGCAACTCACCGGAAGGCCCTCGTGGGGCTCAATCGAGTCTATGATTTCTTTAACACGATAAATATGGCCATTGCAATGCTCGAGCGTCTTGTTAACGTCCAGTCTGACCGATTTCAAGAGTTCGTCTGTCTGGAGGATGAAGTTGCTACTCGTCGACACCTGAAGAGAGGTTCGAGAGGAAAAGTCGATCAGACCATCATGTCGCAAGCCGGAGCCTGGATGCTCGATTTTCCGACGCTTCAAGCTCGATTCCATGATGGCGACGATGTGCAAGGCGACGTTTTGCGGCCGTGGATCGAGCGTGGTGACGGTTCGTTCATTCGTACATGATGGATGGTGGATGAATTGATTGTCGCTAACTTTTTGCCATGATAAGTGTGATAAGATAAGGTCACGATAAACGAGGACCCCGTTTTGAATTTTCCGTTCCCGGCTGCGAGGTCAGGAACCAACCAGGGGCCAGGCGAGCGGAACCAATGCGCGGGGCAACCAGTTCAAACGACAACGTAAGTACAGTACAAGTAAGGAGCACTTGTACGGTACTATTGAAGAGAAATTAAGTACATGTCGGTACAAGTAAGTACTCCATACATTCAAGTACGCTTACACCTATCATAACTACCTGCAACTACAGTACTGCACATACTTGCACTAGTAAGTAAGTACGATAAGTATTTACGGAGTACTCCGTACTTGCAACTACATTGTGTACTTACACGGTCAGTATGGAGCTACTCCGTAAATATACTGTATTTGCATTAACTATATGAAAGACACTTTGGCAGGTACTCCGTAATATCTATCACTGGTAAATTGATTGCTACTTATAACGTACATGTAAGTACTTGTACTGTACAGCACACTATACTGTACAAGTACATGTACATGTACGGAACACAGTATGCTCAACCAAAGAGCTCCGTACTTACTAGAACCTAAAGTACATGCGCAGTTACATGTACTGTATTTCATGTATTACATCGAGGTGTGTGTGTGGTAAGTATATTACAGTACTTTCTTACTTACATGCTTGGGCTGGGTCCGGAACACACAAGTACTGTACTTTAAGTACTCCGTACTCCGTACCAATACCAACGGAGTACTGAAAGTACATCACTTTACTCCGTACGAGTGGCGCAACGACAAAGTGTCGGATGTTGGAGGTGGCAGAAAGGGCCTACTTACATAGTAATACTGTGCTCCGTACTGTACGTTGTATTTACTCCAAGTACTAGCATCTACCATTGTACCACGAATCGCTACTGTACTTGCCCCGTACAGTACTTACTTATGTACATAGGGGATCATGGTACAGGTGCGGTACCTACTTGTACATGAGTGCTTGTACTTGACATGTCAGCGGCTTACGCCGTGCTGGAATGAACCCTGCTGCTCGGCGACTGCGTCGTCCTGAAACGGTGAAAATTAGGGTCGGCGAGGGCGCCACCCCACGCGCTGGTGGGGTTACGGGGTAGGAGGGGCCCCTGTAGGTATCTTGGCGGCAGTTGAAGATTCTGTACCGCCCGTGCAGCAAGTGTACATGAAAGTACTTGCTGCTGGTCGTCCGGACAGGTCAATGCTTGTATCACCGTGTACTCCATATCACTGTACACGTGCATGCAACAACCACCACGTACGGTATTAACGAGTGCATCGTCACTCTGCCAGCTGTCGCTTGCCTTTCGAGCCAACGAGCAGTCTTTTTTCTTTCTCTCCATGGCCGGTCCATCGCCGTCTTCGTCCTCTCGCAAGCACTCTGGCCGCTGACGATACCAAGAGTCTGCTTCCCTCTCCCCTCGGCAGCCCGACGCGGCTGGTCCACCGTACGGTCGATACCCGCCGCCCCGACAAAGGAGCCACAGACTTTTATGCCTTGGAGGGCACCCCTGTCACGGATTGGTTCCCTCGACACCGATAAGACGAGCGCACCCGAGTTTGCGTCCGAGTAGCTGGCAACCTTGGAGCCGTCTGCCGTCGTTCTTCCTCTCTCCGTCGCCGTCGTTCTTGGAGCCTCTCTCCGTCTGCCGTCGTTCTTGGAGCCTCTCAGTTCTTGGAGCCTCTCTCCGTCTGCCGTCATTCTTGGAGCCTCTCTCCATCTGCCGTCATTCTTGGAGCCTCTCTCCGTCCGCCGTCGTTCTTGGAGCCTCTCAGTTCTTGGAGCCTCTCTTCGTCTGCCGTCATTCTTGGAGCCTCTCTCCGTCTGCCGTCGTTCTTGGAGCCTCTCTCCGTCGCCGCCTGGCCGTCTGCCGTCATTCTTGGAGCCTCTCTCCGTCGCCGCCTCTCCGTCGCCGCCTCTCCGTCGCCGCCTCTCCGTCGCCGCCTCTCCCTCGCCGCCTCGCCGTCCCTACGAGCATGGCGCCCACCGCCCACCGCCTCGAGCGCCGCTCCGACGACCTGGGCATATACGACGATGCCAAGACGTACTACTCCTCGGACGAGCGACACGCGACCAGCTCGGGCGCCCGGAGCCGAACCTTGTCGCAGGTGAGCGAGCCTCCGCCGTCCGGCCCGCCGCCGTCACGGCCGCTGACGACGTCGCAGAACACCCATCTCCTGCCGCTCGAGCGAGACGGGCTCCCGGAGCCTCATCGCCGCGGCAGCCACGGCAGGTGCCGCCCCCGAGCCGACGTCGACGTCCCGCTGACGAGACAGCTGCAGACGAAAAGGGCACCTCCGACGGCCGCCGTTTCCTCATCGACGTCGACGCGACCCTCCAGAGCCTCCAGGACCAGGAGGACACCGACGGCAACATGCAAATCACCATCGAGGACAACGGACCCAAGGTCCTCTCCCTGCGCACCGCCGCCTCGGCCGGCCACAACCGCTTCGACGTCCGCGGCACCTACATGCTCTCCAACCTGCTGCAGGAGCTCACCCTGGCCAAGGAGTACGGCCGCAAGCAGATCATCCTCGACGAGGGCCGCCTCAACGAGAACCCTGTGAGCCGCCTGTCGCGTCTCATCCGCGACCACTTCTGGGACGGCCTGACGAGGCGCATCGACGCCTCGACCATCGAGATCGCCGCGAGGGACCCCAAGGACTGGACCGACGACCCCCGGCCGCGCATCTACGTGCCCGTCGGCGCGCCCGAGCAGTACGAGTACTACAAAAAGGTGGCGGCCGACCGGCCCGAGATTCGCCTCGACGTCCGCCTGCTGCCCGAGGACATCACGGCCGAGAAGATCCGCGACATGAACGACAAGCCGGGCCTCCTCGCCGTCGCCGTCGAGAAGGAGGTCGACGCCGACGGCGAGACGACGCTCCGCGGCCTGCCCTTTGTCGTCCCCGGCGGCCGCTTCAACGAGCTCTACGGCTGGGACAGCTACATGGAGTCGCTCGGCCTGCTCGTCCACGACCGCGTCGACCTCGCCAAGTCCATGGTGGTCAACTTTTGCTTCTGCATCGAGCACTACGGCAAGATCCTCAACGCCACGCGGTCCTACTACCTCGGCCGCTCGCAGCCGCCCTTCCTCACCGACATGGCCCTCCGCGTCTACGACAAGATCCGGCACGAGGACGACGCCGACGAGTTCCTGCGCCGCTCCATCCTCGCCGCCATCAAGGAGTACCACAGCGTCTGGACCGGCAAGGTCCGCCTCGACCCCGCCACGGGCCTGTCCCGCTACTGCCCCGAGGGCCTGGGCGTGCCTCCCGAGACCGAGGCCGGCCACTTCGTCCACGTGCTCGACCCCTACGTCCGCAAGCACGGCATGACGTTTGACGACTTTGTGCGCGCCTACAACGCCCGCGAGATCGACGAGCCGGCCCTCGACGACTACTTCATGCACGACCGCGCCGTCCGCGAGTCCGGCCACGACACGACCTACCGCTTCGAGGGCGTCTGCGCCCACCTCGCCACCGTCGACCTCAACTCGCTGCTCTACAAGTACGAGACGGACATTGCCCGCACCATCCGCGCCGTCTTCCACGACAAGCTCGTCGTCCCCGCCGAGTTCTGCGCCGGCACGCCCTACGAGCCCGGCGAGGCCCTCTCCTCGGCCGCCTGGGATCGGAGGGCGAAGCGGCGCAAGCTCACCATGGACAGGCTCATGTGGGACGACGACGAGGGCATGTTCTTCGACTACAACATGGCCGACCGGAAGCGGTGCTCGTACGAGAGCGCCACCACCTTCTGGGCCATGTGGGCCGGCGTCGCCTCGCCCAAGCAGGCCGCCGACATGGTCAAGAAGGGGCTGCCCAGGTTCGAGGCCTTTGGGGGCCTGCTGTCCGGCACGGAAAGGTCGCGGGGCGAGGTCGGGCTCGAGCGGCCCAACCGGCAGTGGGACTTTCCCTACGGCTGGGCGCCGCAGCAGATGCTTGCCTGGACCGGCCTGCTGCGCTACGGCTTCACCGACGAGGCCGAGCGGCTCGCCTACAAGTGGCTCTTCATGATCACCAAGGCCTTTGTCGACTTTAACGGCGTCGTGGTGGAAAAGTACGACGTGACGCGGCCCGTGGATCCTCACCGGGTAGATGCCGAGTACGGGAACCAGGGTCTCGACTTTCAGGGCGTCGCCAAGGAGGGGTGAGTTTTTGCCTTTCTCTGCTCCCCCGTTCTCTTGTTGCTCTTGCCTTTTTGTTTTCTTTGCATTCGCTTCCTTTCCTTTTCCTTTCTTTCCCTTCCTTTCCTTCCTTCGCCCTCCCTTCCTCTGCCTTTTCTCCACGCCTTCCTGGGGGGGTGGCCGACGCTGACATGCGACAGCTTCGGTTGGGTCAACGCGAGCTACGTCTACGGCATGCAGATTGTCAACGCCCACATGAGGCGAGCGCTGGGGACGCTGACGCCGTACCCGACCTTTATGAGGGCCGTCGAGCAGACCAACGAGCGAGCGCTGGCGGACTTGCCGTCGCCGTAAGCGAGCGAGGCGAGACCGGGGAGAGGTGTTGCGCCGCATCGATGGACGACCGAGGCGCGACCGTGGCGACGAGCGCGCGCCGCTGCCATGTGATGGCCAGCCTTGTGTGGCTGTCGCCTGTGCGCATGAGCATGGGCGCGCACGAGCAGCATGATTCCATGCGCTTCGGACGTGCCCGTGCCGTTTCATGCCGTGGCCGCGCCGGGGTCGATGCGACCGCTGAGCCGGCGCTTCGTACGGCGACTGCTCTTCCGTCGACCACCTACGATACGAAGCCACCTACGATACGAAGCCACCTACGATACGTTGTCATGTTGGGTGCTGCCGTCTTTGGGCTGTGTGGGGGAATGCTATAGAGTGTACAACTAGGCGTTGGGGGCAATTGAATCTGCTATCCGTCCTCGTCGATGCCATGGCAACAGACGTCGGGCGCGTGTCATGGTACGTGCCGGTGTTGCTGCGAGGCCGCCGTTGCTGCGAGGCCGCCGTTGTCTTCGTCACTCTGGCCTTCACATGCCAAACATCCGCTCCTCCGGGGTTTCGAGTTGGGCAGGTGGGGGCATTTCCGCTGATCGGCACTCGTGGAACGCTCCTGCTGCAGCCTATGAGCGGGAGTTCCAGTTGCCATGCGGGGTGTGGAGCCGGTGCGCCGACCAATGGCGGCCTTTGCTGATGCAGAAAGGCTCCACTTTTGGCCGTGGCCCCTTTCGGCCGAAGCTCGAGACGTCACTCCTCCGTTCTCTCCCTCGGCTTCGGTCTGGCGAGAATGGCATGCCATCGCTCAGGTTGGCCCTCGTCAGAGGCGACAGGCTGCTTCCCGGAATAGGCCAGCCTACGACCCGGTCAAGTTCCGAGCTGTGCCTCGCTCAGAATCGAGCAAAGGCGGATGGATGGACGGAGGGATGGATGTGCGCAAGCGCCGTGGCCGCTGTACTTGGCTGGCTGTGACCGTCCGACCCAGCTGCCGTTGGTACGGGACCGAGTACCTGCTTGGCATGGGCCGACACGGAGCTCTTTACTAGCAGCAAATACCTTATAGGAATAGTTCTCGTCCCCGACTCCGTTCCGAAGGCATGACTCTTATTCTCTCCTCTCCCTCTTCCTCCGTCATCTTCACTCCTCCTTCTTTCCTTCCTTCCTTGCTTGCTCCATCGCACTTTCCTCTTCCTCTCCCTTGCTACTTCCCTCCCTCCCTCCTTCCTTCCTTCCCTCCCTCCCTCCTTCGCTCTTTCCCTCCTGCTCCTCTCCTCTGACCTCGGGCCGGACCTTGTTCCGATCCCCAACGTCCCTCTCCTTCTCCCCGCCTCCTGCTGTCGTCTTCCTCTTGTCGACACGTTCACCGTATCGCGTCAACGCTGCCATCCCGTCATCAGCCACCATGGCGGCCAACAACATGCTCAACCCGGCCGCGAACCTCGACGCCGAGGATGCCCAGTTCGCCAAGGAGGTCAAGCAGGTCAAGGCCTGGTGGAGCGACGCCCGTTGGAGACACACCAAGCGGCCCTTCACCGCCGAGCAGATCGTCTCCAAGCGTGGCTCGCTCAAGATCGACTACCCGAGCAACGCCCAGGCCAAGAAGCTGTGGAGCATTCTCGAGTCCAGGTTCCAGGTGAGCGGCCTTCCTCCTGCGTCCCCGCCGCTATCCGCCACGCCGCCGTCGAGGGATTTCTTGCTGATCATGATGCGTCGGGCCAGAACAAGGATGCCAGCTACACCTACGGCTGCCTGGAGCCCACCATGGTCACCCAGATGGCCAAGTACCTCGACACCGTCTACGTCTCGGGCTGGCAGTCGTCGTCGACAGCCTCTGCCTCCGACGAGCCGGGGCCTGATCTGGCCGACTACCCCTACGTAAGAATCCTGCCGAACCCCCCCCCCCCCCCTATCGCGATGCATCGTTATCCGTCAAGGTGAGAGTCGGAGAGGAGGCGACGGCTGACGGCTAGCAGACGACAGTTCCCAACAAGGTCGGCCACCTCTTCATGGCCCAGCTCTTCCACGACCGCAAGCAGCGTCAGGAGCGCCTCAGCACCCCCAAGGCCCAGCGCGCCGGCGTCGCCAACATCGACTACCTGCGTCCCATCATCGCCGATGCCGACACCGGTCACGGCGGTCTGACGGCTGTCATGAAGCTCACCAAGCTGTTCGTCGAAAAGGGCGCCGCCGGCATCCACATCGAGGACCAGGCCCCCGGCACCAAGAAATGTGGCCACATGGCTGGCAAGGTCCTCGTCCCCATCAGCGAGCACATCAGCCGCCTCGTCGCCATTCGCGCCCAGGCCGACATCATGGGTGAGTTTCACCGTGATTTTATGGCCTCCCTCACATCTGTCCCATCCCAATCACAAACCTCTTTTCCCTCAACCCCCTACCTATCAAAGTTGAACGCCGACTGTGAATGAATAAGCCGTTCGCTGACACTCTCCCCTTCCAGGCTCCGACCTCATCGCCATCGCGCGCACCGACGCCGAAGCCGCCACCCTCATCACCACCACCATCGACCCCCGCGACCACGCCTTCATCCTCGGCACCACCAACTCGTCCCTGCAGCCTCTAAACGACCTCATGATCGCCGCCGAGGCCGCCGGCAAGACGGGCTCCGATCTGCAGCTCATCGAAGACGAGTGGCTCGCCGCCGCCAAGCTCATGCGCTTCGACGACGCCGTCTTCGCCGCCATCGACGCCTCCACCTCGGTGGACAAGCAGGGCCTCAAGCAAAAGTACAAGGCCGAGGTGCACCGAAAGAGCAACCCCGAGGCCCGTGCCATTGCCCGCGGACTCCTCGGTGGCGTCGACGTCTACTTCGATTGGGACGCACCCCGCACCCGCGAGGGTTACTTCCGCCTCCAGGGCGGCTGCGACTGTGCCATCAACAGAGCCATCGCCTACGGTCCCTACTGCGACGCCGTCTGGATGGAAAGCAAGCTGCCCGACTATGCCCAGGCCAAGGAGTTTGCCGACGGCGTCCACGCCGTCATTCCCCACCAAAAGTATGCACCCTCTCCTCCCTCGTCGTCGCGCGTGCGGTACTGACCGGGAATCCGCAGACTCTCCTACAACCTCTCCCCTTCGTTCAACTGGAAGACGGCCATGCCCCGAGCGGACCAGGAGACGTACATCCGTCGCCTCGCCGGCCTCGGGTACTGCTGGCAGTTCATCACCCTCGCCGGCCTCCACACCACGGCCCTCATCAGCGACCGCTTCGCCCGCGCCTACAGCCAGCAAGGCATGCGTGCCTACGGCGAGCTCGTTCAGGAGCCCGAGATGGAGCTCGGCGTCGACGTGGTGAAGCACCAGAAGTGGAGCGGCGCCACCTACGTCGACGAGCTGCAGAAGATGGTCACCGGAGGCGTCAGTTCCACCGCCGCCATGGGCAAGGGCGTCACCGAGGACCAGTTCAAGTGAAGAAGAAACAAAATATGTACCTTGCCGAGCCTTGGCCTATCTAGCCCATCCAGCTGCCGCTGGTCTTCTCTTTGTATCTGTACATGCAATGTACATGCGCTGAATTGAGTCGAATGCAACATCAAGTCGAAACTTGCCTTGGTTTGTGAGTCGACACCGGCAAAGGCCAGGTCAAACCATGATCCCGATAGCCCTTCCGATCTATTGTGACGTGAACTGCCAACCTCGCCGCCCGTCCCAGAATCATACCGCTCGTCGCAAAGGGGATCAAAACTCCCGTGGCCATGGAAGCAATCTATCCACAACAAACCAAGAGAAAATAAACAGGACTCGCCCTCCGTCCGCCCGTCCGCTCGCTTCATCGTCAACACTTCCCCTGGGACGCGTCCCACATCACCTCCATGTCAATCAGACAACCGGTGACGCTCCGCTGCCAGTTTCTTCATGCACCCATCACGATGCCAGCTGCTGCGTTCAATCCGACTCGGCGAGCTGCATAATCAACCTGGCAGCCATGTCGAGGAAGGGGAACGGGCTCGTGACCTCCTTCTCCTCGAGCAGCATGCCCTCGGGCGTCTCGTATCCCGAGCACTTAAAGTCCACCAGGAACACGCCCTGCTCCATTTCGTAAATCTGTATGTCCAGGTGCAGGGCCGCAAAGGCCTTCTTCGCCAGGTCCGTGGCCGAGCTCACGTGGTAGCTGTCGGGCGTGCCAACGTGGTCGGCACCGCAGCCTTCCGGAGGGTTCAACGACTTGTGCTTCATGTCTGTCGAGCGCATCATCGTCAGCTCTTGCAGGCATGATGGCGTGCTCTGTCGGAGCCGCTTTGACTTACTCGACGATTCCCATCGGACCTTGATGTGCCACGGGTCGGCGGGCAGCTTGTATCGTTTGGCCGGATCCAAGCTTGAGTCTGATTCTCGCTCCAGCGGCGCGCCGTCGTAGTCGTCCGAGAAGCTCCCGTCCCCGCTCGGTGCATCGCTATCCTTGCGGCGTGACCGCGCGTAGTCTTCGTCCGGAATGTACGTGGCCCCAAGCTTATGAAGTGCCTTGTGGATGCAGAGCAAGGCCTCCCAGGGTGCATTTCGGGACCGGATGCCAAACTGCCAGCGCACGGGCTTGATCTTCTTTGGCAGGTTGATCGGCGTCATGCCCTGAGGCCGCTTCGATCCCTCCTCGAGCTTCATCTGAGAGCGGGCGTGAGGTTTCAGGCGGCGCACCGCCTCCTCCTTTTCGGCCTCGGTCCTCGCCGACGACGGCTCTTCGTGTATCGCATTGGCTGAGGGCTGGCTGCTGTCGATGCTCGTCTTTCCTCTCTCGATAAAGTCCTTGTGGTAGTTGGGGATGCTGCTCGGCAGGATGCCGACCTTGCTGACGTAGGGCCGAGGGGAGAGGGCGCCGCCGGCTTGGGACGTGGTCGAGCGAGCCGACGACATGCTCATCAGAGGGCTCCCGATATCGTCCATCTCGGCTCCGGAATCGGGGTTGACTGGGAAAAGGTGAGCATCGCGTGACGGGTTGCGAAGGAGGGGCAGGACGCACTGTTCACTTTCATCAGCTTGTTTTCTCGAACAATCATGTACGCGTCCTTGATCGCCGACGGTTCCTCCGACTGCAGTGCCTCTTCGACATCGGTCTTTCCATAGCCCATGGTCTTGCTGATCTTGTCCGTCACTTCGTTGTGCAGCTTCTCCTGCACCTGGACGGATGCGTTGGGCGCGATGTCGGCTTTCTCGATGGCCTTGTTAGGGTCGACACCGGTGTTGAGGAACTCCTCGACCGGCGGTTGCAGGTAGGGCGGCAGGTCGGTTATGAACCAGGGATCTTGGCGGATCTCCTCGATGGTGACGCGCTGGACCGGGTTGACGACGAGCATCCTCTTGATCAGGTTGGCGGCGCCGCTGGGCATCCAGGGAGGGATGCTGTAGGTGCCCCTCGCGATCTTGGCGAACAGGCTTGGGATGTGCTCGTCGTCGAAGGGGAGCCGGCCGACGAGGAGGACGTACAGGATGACGCCGCAGCTCCAGACGTCGACCTCGGGACCGGCGTAGAGCTTGCCGCCGATGACCTCGGGCGCGGCGTAGTTGGGGCTGCCGCAGCTCGTCTTGAGGAAGTTTCCGTCCGTCATGATGTTGCTGAGACCAAAGTCGGCAATCTTGACGTTGAGGTGTTCGTCGAGGAGCAGGTTCTCGGGCTTCAGGTCGCGGTGGACAATCTTGTGGCGGTGGCAGTATTCGACGGCGCAGAGCATCTGCTGGAAGAAGCGACGGGCCTCGGACTCGCTCATGCGACCGTGCTGGACGATGTGGTCGAAGAGCTCGCCGCCGGCGTACTCGAGGACCATGATGATCTCGTTGCTCGTCTTGATGACGGTGTAGCTGCCGAGGCGACGTCAGCCGCGAGGCGTGTCCGACGGGATGAGCCGGTCGCGTCTCGAGGGGGCGGGGGGATCCTTACAGCTTGATGATGTGAGGGTGGCGAAGAAGCTGGAGATACTCAATCTCTCGCTCGACGCGGCCGGCCATGTCGCGGCTGATGAGCTTCTTGCGGGCGATGATCTTGAGGGCAACCTGCTGGCCGGTGCCGTGGTGGATGGCGAGCTTGACCTTGCCGAAGGAGCCCTCGCCGAGGGTCCTGACGACCTTGTAGGCGCCGATGCGCTGCTCGGCCTTGGTCCTGCTCCGATGGGGATGGTCCATGGCTCTCGAGGAGCGCGAAGGAGGCGATATCACGGCGGCGACGGGGTCGACGTCGGCGTCGGCGTCGGCGCGGCCATGCTGATGGGGAGGCGGGTGTTGCTGCAGGCGTCGGACGTGGGACGAGGACAGGGAGATGGTGAGCTCCTCGTCCTCGAAGATTCCTCGGGGAGCCATGTCGCGTGGAGCGGGTATCGGAGTGCCGCTCTCAATGGCCGATGCGTCGCTCGGTCTTTTCGGATTCCATGGACCAGGGACAGACTTGTGGGAAGAAATGCTGGGGGAAGGGTGGCGGTGGAGGCGGCGGCGACGACGATGGTCGTGCTGGTCGATTGCCGCGGTGGCGATGGTGGGCGGTGGGCGGTGGTGGTGAGTGGTGATTGGCGACGGTAGGTGATGGTAGGGTGATGGCAGGTGATGATAGGTGATGATAGGTGATGATAGGCGATGGGTGGTAATGAATGGTAGGCGTTGGAGCGTGGAGCGTAGGAGAGTGAAGGCGGCGGTGATGGTTTCGGAGGAGGATGGATAATAATGTAAGGTGGTGGAGGTTGATGGAGTTGGAGGGGTAACTACAGTAAGTAAGTAATCCATGAGGATGCGAGGAGTTCTCCGAAGGTGGGTAGGTTAGCAGTCAGGTCTACAGTACTTGGGCGTAAGGAGTACATGTACCGAGTACACCGATGGTACATTTACACTCTAACTGTACTGTACTTTTCATGTACATACATGTACATGCATGTACAGTTCCCCGTACCTGTAGCAAGTACTCCGCAATTGGCACTGTACGACGAACGGTAATTACTACTAGGAACCAAAGTAAATTAGTTAGGTACTTGCTAGGAACGGAGCACTGTAGGTCCTACGCTTCTCGGTGCTCCAGCGTTCGGAGCACTGTGCACAACTACTAACAATACTTGCATCACCCCAAGGGGAACACGTCGAGCTAGGACGGGGAGTGGGGACGGATGGTACTCGAGAGTACCTAGTAAGTACCTCTGACAGAGCAGAGACTTTTTGGGCGACGACAGACAGCGAACGGGGGCCCTTCAGCGGTCTCTGAACCTCCCCTGGCCACTGCTTACGGTACAGCGGGCGTACACCAGAAACAGCGGGCGTACACCAGATACAGCGGGCGTACACCAAATACAGCGGGCGTACACCAAATACAGCGGGCGTACACCAAATACAGCGGGCGTACACCAAATACAGCGGGCGTACACCGAGCCAAACGGAGCCCAACCCCTCGGTTGGTCGGCACGGCCAGTGATGGATGTGATGCATCAAACTCATAAATGCAAATTGATGCAATGCTGCGAGTGCGTCCGTACGCTAGAAGCGCGCATCACAAGCGTTCGTCCGGCCTCCAACAGCCGTTCTTTAAATAGCTCACCGGAGAATGCGGATGGATGAAGTATTGAAACTCGACGGGACGCACGAGGTGCCGGCAAGGCAGCCACCAACGCGTAAATGCATATCCTACATATCAACCGACATAGTCGTCATCGACGTCCGCTGTTCCTCCTCTTAATCGCATATGCCGCTTCGAGAGCGCCGATTATATGCAATCGGATGGGGATGCACGTCTTATCCAAGTAATATGGCTATAAAGGAGCCAAGCAGTAGAGGCTGCCTCGAGCACAGCCACCACAAGCAACAGGCATTGAACAGAAGACACTGAGCAAAATACATTGAGCAAAAGTCATTGAGCAAAAGTCATTGAGCAAAAGGTATTGGAGCAGCATCAAACTTCACGTGCACGTTTTGTGCCAGTTGCCGCTCACCATGATTGCATCCATCGCTCAGCTCCTCCACAGATACGACCGCTGGGGTGGCATGGAACGCAAGGCAGCGTCGCTCTGCCTCCGAATGACCATCGTCCTCTCGCCATCCGGGCCGAACCAAAGAACCAAGGCTACCAACCCATTCATGCATGTGCATTGATGGCTGCATCATCTCACGCAGCCTCGGCCGGCACATGCCCCAGAAACAACGGCCAAACGACGGCGTCCGGACTCTCCGATACGTCATGCCTCGTCCTGAGCCTGGTTCAGGCCCTTGTTCCAGTTCTTGGCGGACCAAAAACGACAACGACGCAACCCCCCCCTCCCCCTCTCGTCGCTCTTCACGCCAGTCTCGACCCCTCGAAGTCAAGGTCGAATGTGGCCGGCTCATCCAGACACGGTCATCGAAATCCATGTCAAGTGGAAGGCTGCTCCCCCCCGGCGCACGCCCGGGCCTCCTCCAGCTTGAGCCTCTCCACCAGCTTCTCCCTCAGGAATGGGCTCAACCCTAATCTGCAGACGCAGTTCGTCAGCGCGTCAACGAGGAAAGATGCGTGACCTGCCGTGCGCCGTGAGATTCTTACATTCCCTCGTTCGTCACGACTCGGTACGTTCCGCTCGGCTGCACGCGACCGATGACTCGCCCGTTCTGGTCCACCTCGACGCTGCCCAGAATGTCCTCGGGCCACGCTATCCTGCCAAAGTCGGGCGGGTTCCTGCGATCGCTCAGGTGCACCCAGCCTCCCCTGCCGCCGCCTCCCGCCTGGTTCCGAGCGCTTCCTCGGCTGGGCCGCTGCGGAGGAGAGGAAGCCCAGCCCGCCGAGCCGAGATGGGAGCCTCCCGAGCCGGCATATCCCTTCGCCTGGGCGATGACATCCTCATCCTCGTGTCCGTACTCCTCGACGACTTGCCGCAGGATATCCATGAAGCGAGCGTTCTCGCGGAACGATGCAGGCGTCGGCGGCATCTGCGTGCATGTGCCGATGGCAAGCGAGGCCGAAGGAGGGTTTCTCTCGAGGTACGTGAGGACGTGTGAAGCGGGCGAGGCAGGGTTGTCAAACACTTTCTTCGCAACTTGTCAGCCGTTCGCCCATGTGCATCGCACCGCTCCGCTTCATCGCTGAAGGGTTGAATTCGGATGGTCAAGTACAATGTGCGGGTTGTTTGGCAGCGTGGTGACCCATCGTCGGGCGAGGCTGACATTCGCGCTCCGAGGAACGAAGCGAGTGGTCGCCGCCAGCATGATTCTCTCTTGCTGCGGAAAGAAGTTGGCGGAAAGTAGCCGGTCGCTTTCCTCTCTACGTCTACCGTGTGCGTAGGTATAGTCGCGTAAGAGTCCGAATAATTGTCCGGCTGCACTCTGTAGCAAGGAAATGGATGGTTCGAAACAAGGCTGATGAGATCATGCAAGCAGCTAGCTTGGTGTCGTTAATTACTAGGACCTGCCAGAGCCTCGCCCCGCGAAATAAATGCCGATATGCAACTAAGAGAATCAATTAGACCCCGCGAGACGCGTGTCGACGCGATCCTTGCACATCCATCCACCTCCACCGACCGACCACTGGCCGCACCATCAACACCTTCGACACCTTCGACACCTTCGACACCTTCGACACCTTCGACACCTTCGACACCGTCGACACCCTTGTCCACGGCCGTTTGCCCATCGCCAAAGCACCTCCAGTGAACATCATCATGGCCAGGTAGCCACGGCCCATTCGACTGCAGCGTTTGAGATTGCCCCCACCCGGCATTCCATCATGGACAGGACGCCCGTCCCCCTCTTTCGAAGGCAGAGGAATTCGAATCCCGTTCCCTCGTCGGCGATTCCGTCCTCCTCTCCGGCCTTTGGCACGCCGGTCCATCCGCTCAAGCCATTCAGCGTGAATGCCCCCAAGGCGGCCATCCTTCCCATCATACTTCCTCCCGCAACCCTGCGTCCTCTCGCGTTCCGTACCTTTACCAAGAAGCACTCCCTCACACTCTCCTCCTCGGCCCTGCAGGAGCTCGCCACCTTTGTTGGTCGACACTGCGGCTCGGCATGGCGCGAGGAAGGCTTGGCCGAGCGGGTGCTGGAGGAGGTGGCGAGGAGTTGGAAGAACCGAAACGGAGGCGTCATCGTCGACGGCTCCAGCAAGGCCCTCCACGAAATCCTCAAGACGTTGGAGGGCAACATGAGCGGCGGCAAGCTTGTCGGTCCCACGAGGGGCCTGCCGCGCGGGGACAGCATGCTGGATGTCCGCGACGGAGATTCCTTGAACACGAGGCTCGGCCTGAGGCCGACAACCCTGTCGAGGGAGGACAGCAGCGCCAGCTTCGGCGTATCCGCCCTCGGCGTCCAGGAAGCAGCTGCCGACGACGACGACGACGACGACACCAACGATCCGAGGGCCTGGCTGAATGTCGTTGATGCGTACGAGCAGCCGCGGCTTGTCTACAATGTCGGCAAGAAGCATTTCGAGAGGTCCGTACCGCTTTGCACATCCGTCGCCGCCCCCACGCGCGTACGCTGACCATCTGTGCAGGGAAACGACAAAACCGTCGCTGCTGCCGCCGGCATCACACAAGACGACGATATTCCGCAACCGCTATCATGTCATCCACCAACGCCTCCTCCGAAACGAAGCCTTCCAAACTTCCTCCGTCTCCTCCTCTCGCCAACGCACGATGCAGCACTCCCTCTCGAGCCAGCAGTCTCTCAAAATCACGCCGATAGCAAACATGCTTGGCTGCCATGGCAGCTCCCACATGCTGCTCGGGCTCCTCGTCATTCTTCCCACGGGCGAACTCGCCATTAGCGACATGACGGGAGCGATTGCTCTCGATCTCAAGCAAGCCGTCGTCATACCCCAGGATTCGGCCTGGTTCTGCCCGGGCATGATTGTGCTCGTCGACGGTGTCTACGAGGAGGAGGAGGAGTCCGTCGGCAAGGGACTGAGCGGCAGCAGCGGTGTCGGAGGCACCCTCGGCGGCCGCTTCCAGGGCTTCTTTATCGGTCAGCCCCCGTGCGAAAAGCGAAAGGCGACGCTGGGCATCAGCGGCCCGGATGGAGGACAGGACCATACCATTGGCGGAGGCTTCGGCTGGATTGACTTCCTCGGCCTTGGTAGCGAGCGAGCCGTCGGAGCCAAGATGCGAAGGCTCGAGCGCCGTCTGCTCCCACCGCCTCCTGAGGACACGCCAGGACGCAACCGAGTCGTGATCCTTGGCGAGCTCAACCTGGACCAACCTCGCGCGCTGCGTGCTTTGCGCAAGATTCTCGCACACTACGCCGCCGAACCCGAGGCCTGCTCCCCCGTGAGCTTCGTCTTGACCGGCAACTTTACCCAGCAGGCCGTCATGGCCCGGGGTGGCAGCGGTGGAAGCATCGAGTACAAGGAATATTTTGACGCCCTCGCATCCGTGCTCTCCGACTACCCTACCCTCCTGCGTACCTCGACCTTTGTCTTCGTGCCCGGCGACAACGACGGATGGGTGTCCGCCTTTTCCGCCGGCGCCTCGCCCCCTCTGCCCCGGAAGCCCGTTCCGGACATGTTCACCTCCCGCATCCGCCGCGCCTTCGCAACGGCCAACGCCGAGCCGGGTCACCACGGCCTGCACGGGAACGCCGTCTGGACGTCGAACCCCGCGCGTCTCTCGCTCTTCGGCCCCAACCACGAGCTCGTCCTCTTCCGAGATGACATCTCCGCTCGTCTGCGCCGCACCTCTGTCGCCCTCCAGCGCCAGGCCACCGCCTCGAAGGATGCGGGAGCCTTGGACGATGCCGCCGCACCCGCGCCCGCAGCCACTGAGTCGCAGCCAAACGCCGACGCCATGGAACTCGACGACAACGCCGTCGCCCCGTCGTCCTTGACCGAGGACGTCCGCGTAGCGCAGAAACTCGTCAAGTCGGTCCTCGACCAGGGCTACCTCGCTCCCTTTCGGCATGCCATCCGCCCTGTCCACTGGGACTACGCCTCGGCGCTGCATCTGTACCCGCTGCCCTCGGCCATGGTCCTTGTCGACACGACGGCGCCGCCCTTTTGTCTCACCTACGAGGGCTGCCATGTCATGAACCCGGCGAGCGTGCTCGTGCCCGGGAAAAGGGGCGTCGGCAGGTGGGTTGAGTACGAGGTCGGCCGGCTGGGCACCTTGAAGGAGTGCACCTTTTAGACGCTGTGCCCATGATGATTTAGTAGACTTCACACCGGCGAGCATTGATGGAATAGGCGCACACGATTTGATGACCCCGTTCAGAGCAGAGCTCCTTTCATTTATCCAGTTGGATGCACTTTTTGCTACAGGATATCCAAGACTCGGCGCTTAGCTGGTCGATGTGCACTGCATTTATGTGTATATAATTAATTATTTATAATGATTATATGCATGGTGCCAAGGCCACCTATTCGAAGTACAGAAAAGCCACGCAGATTTGGCTTCCATAGAGCAATGCGGGGGGTATGATGATTGCAGCGGAACGTAAAACTTCAAAGACAAACCCATGGTCTCTCATGTGTACTCGAGCAACAAGTCCTCCGAATTCAACACGCCGAACAAGCTCTCGATCTCGCGTCGAACGCTCTTCAGCTCCTCGGCCACCTGCACCGTCACAAGTGTGTAGGCGTACAGCAACGCATAGTCCTTCTCCTCGGCCACCTCGGCAGCGGTGGGCACTGGGGCGACGGTAGATTCGTTAGTTCCGTCCGCCTCACCAGCGCGTACCAGCCCGGCTTCCATATGATCCTTTCGAAACTGGTATATCTTGCCGAGGAGCTGATCCTTGGTCGTGTCGATGGTGGGGATGGCGTCGGTGAGCGGATACTCGAGCATGATGCTCGAGGCGAGCACCTGAAAGACGTGGCATATGCGCTGGCATAGACGAGCGCGCTCCTCGCACGTGAAGCCGAAAAGGGCACGCTCGCCGGCAGACGGGGTCGGTCGCCGCTGGGTCAGGAGGCGCATGGCGTAAAATCCGTCGAGGATGTGCTTGGTCGAGTGCATGATGCGCCCGTAGGCTTCGTGGGGGAACGGGCCGCGAAGCTCAAACTCGGATTTGGCCGAGTTTCGCAACGACTCCAGCTTGAAGGCTATTGATGATTTTCGTCAGCCACGCAAGTCCTCGCTCCCCACAAAAGGGTGGATGTGTTGAAAGAAAGGGGTCGATGTTCTCACCATAGCGTTGGAGGGCGGCTTGCTCCCCCTCGCGCATGTAGTCGAGCGTGGTGTTGCTCTCCGCGAGTATCTCCAAAGGGCCGCGCTTCCATATAAGCCCCAGCTGCAGGTATAGCACCGAGAGACCCTCTCGAAATTTACGGCGGCCCGAGATGGGCCACAGAAGGCGGCAAATAATCATGCCCCAAAGGATTCCCAACACGACGGCGACGACTCGATGCCAGGTGATGTTGAAGATGAGAGGGTTCTTACCGCCTTCGTCGTCGTCGTCATCGTCCACATCCTGCGAAAGACTGTAGGCGTACAGAACGATGACGTTGTAGGCCAAGAGCGAGATGCGGCCCAGTGGCGCGTTCTGCCTCACCAAGATGAGGTAAAAATTCCAAAAGGCGACGAGGCACCCGAAGAGGGCGAGGAGGTAAGGGTTGCCCTGACTGGCGATCCACGATACGCAAGCGCAGGCGCCTCCGATGAGGGTTCCGATGAGCCGAGCGGTAGAGGTCGTGTTCGAGGCGCCCGTGGTCATACCGACGACAATCATGTACGACAGCAACCCCCATTCGCCTCTCCAGTGCTGGTACATGGGCCGCGTTGCCGATATGAAGGCAAACATGGCCCACAGGACGGCGCCGATGCCGACCTTGATGCCGAAGCTGACGTCTTCTCTGGCCAGGAAGCGCATGAGAGCCAAGGTCCTTTGCGACAGGGTGCGAACAAGAGTGCTGGACTGGGGCGCCGCGTCCCAGTTGAAGGAGTCCTTTCGCCTCACCATGGATTCGGGAATGCCCTTGGGCAGCGCCGATCTCATGACAGGTCGCGTCTGCTTCTTCGGCAGCAAGGCGTCGCATTCGGGATCGTCTGCTTGGCTTCGCCGAGCGGACGGGCTCCAACAGGTCCAGAACCTGAGCCAACGCCAGCTCCGGCCGTGCATCTCGGTCGTCTGCTTCATGTCCTGGAGGACATCCAGGTACAGGTCCATCTCGTCGGCCACGGCCATCAGGGTGAAGGAAAAGTGGCCGCAGGCGGCGGCGACCTCTTCGATGTCGGCCTGGATCTTCTCCGACCTCGAGCGGCCGAGCTCTATGCTCTTGTACAGCTCATACAACGCGTCACGCCGAGCATTGTTGTACAGTCTGAGGGCATCCTGCAGGCTTTCTCGGAGCCGGTCGTTGACGACGACCTTGCTGCTGCGGGCCTTGTCGAAGGGAGACTCTCGTATCGTCTCCGACAGGGTGTAGACCAGCGACTTCATCGAAGGGCCCAGCAGCGTCATGAAGTGGGAAAAGATGTCCGAGGGCGCTCGGAACACGACGGAAATGTCGAGCACCGGGCCCTGCTGTGTCTGGGGCGATGCCGCGGCCTGTCTCTCGGCCTCGTCTTCTTCGATGACGGACAGAGGCTCGCGTCCTTCTTCCAGGAAATTGGAGACGGCCCTGACGAGCGGCGGGGAGAGGGTCGGGCGTGCGGGCGAGACCATGGATCCGGATCGCGAGGGCGCGGCCGGGACCTCCTTCAAGAGGGCCAGCTGGGTGTCGAGGGCGCTTCGCAGGCCGCCGATGGCGCGGGACAGGGCCTCGACAGACTTGTAGAGTCGCTTGTCGAGGCCGTAGACACGCTCGCGGCCGAGAAAGTAGTACTCGAGCTTGGCCTCGCGCAACGATTGAGACATCTGCGCGTACGCGCCATGGTACTCGGCCGTCATCTTGGCATAGGCGGGGGAGCTGACCTCGTCGTCGGTGCCGTTGAGGAAGCCCCGGGCGATGAAGGACAGCTTGTCGCTCAGGCACATGGAGGCCGTGGCCATGGACTCGCGCAAGACGTGTCGGGCGGATACCCTCCAGACCAGGAGGTTGACGACGACGGTGAAGGTAATGCCGAGGAGGAGCATCTTGAGCACCTGGACAATCTTATCTCCGGAAAAGTACCCTTCCCGCACGGATTCTTCCTTGGTGACGACGGAGATGATGGCCATGGAGGCCAAGGTGGTGGCCGTGTTGACGAGAGGCTGGTTCATCTTCTGCTTGAACCATCCGACGAAGCCGAGGCCCCCTCCGACGAAGACGACGAGGACGATGGCGTGTGCCGGCACGACGGACCCCATGCAGCTGCGGGAGGCGACGGCGGCCGCCATGGACAGGACACAGACGGCCTCGGCGTAGGCGACGGCGATGATGGCAATCATGACGGCTTCGAGCATGGAGCCGGCCGTCCTCGCAGGGTGAAAGTAGACGGTCAGGGTGGCGACGATGTGCTTCCCGTCGCGGCGGCCGAGAAAGTCGGAGAGGACGGGCCAGAAGGTGCCGAGGCTGCCGAGGAGGTAGGCCAGGGTGCACTTGAGCACCTGGTGGCCCTGTTCCGAATTGACCCATCGGTAGGCCGTGTGGGCTTTTGCGAGGAAGCTTTCCGTCGTCGGCGTCGTCGGTGCGACCGGCGTCGTGGCCGCCGACGAGTCGGCCGTGCCGTCGCCTCCCGACGAGCCAAGGGCAGGCGGAGATCGGAGGGTGAACTGGCGCCTCGATCGCTCGCCGGTACTGGGGATGATGAAGGTCCCATTTCTCATCTTCTACGGGGCACGTCAGCACGGAACGGAACGGAACTCGGACATGGCATGATTCGCGACGGCCGAGGGAGGAGGAGTGGAGGAGAGTCATACACCTCGTTTCGACGGGCGCTTGGGTGGCCACGGAGCCGAGATGGAGCTCCCGCTCGAGCTCATGTCGCCCTTGAATCTGCGGCGCGGCCTAGTTTGGTCGCATCCAGGGTTCCGGCAAACTTCATGATTTGTTGGAGCTCACGCGGGAAGCGTGGCTCGAAAGGCCGTGGTGCAAGTCGATGTCGAAGCCCTCGACGTTGCAGGTGCCGATGGAGGAAGGCCGGACGAGGAGGAAGGCCGGACGAGGAGGAAGGCCGGACGAGGAAGAAGGCAGGATGGACGAGGAAGCGGTTGCAAGTGCAGAGAATATGCTGCTCGGTTCGGCAGAGGCAACGGCAGGAATAGTGATGGTGCTGCGAGTGTTTTGGCAGCGTTGAAGCATGCATGAATGGTAGAGCATCCGTACGTACGATCATCCGTGGTTGTATAAGTTTCACCTTCCAACTTGGCTGTACTTGCTCGTACTTGCTGGAGTCGAGACGAAACGTCGGCCAACAACCAACCAGGGCGTTCTTTCCCGTTGGACGCAAGCGCGAGGTGGAAAGTGCGTTTGGATCATCCTTTCCGCAACTAGGTTGGCTGGTGGGTCACAGGGTATGCTCCTATTCGCCAAGGCTTCCTGCCATATCGTGATGGGCCCCACCAGCCCAGTGCCGCTTGCCTCGCAACGGGCCTGGTGTCGTCGTATTGGAATGCGATATGACAGTACGTTGTACATGTACGGAGTAGTCGTACTTGGTTGTACGTAGTACTTGTGGAGTACGCAGACTTGTACCACCACATTCTGTACTCTGTACTCTGTACCTGAGTACAAGTACTTCAAATACAAGTACAACTACAACAAATACACACAGTACGGAGTAAGTACATTACATGTACGGAGTACGGAGTAGGAGCACCACTAACATCTCCTTTGCTTCGAACGGCGTACTCAGGACGGGGTACTCAGTGCTCAAGAGGGGGTACTCAGTATGGAGCACTGTACTATAATACTTGTACTTGTACATTCAGCTGTAAGAACGTACAAGTACCAATTAATTAGTCCCTACACATTCAACTACGCAACAACTACACTTGCAAGTACTTGTATGCAAGAACAAGCACAAGTGCAGTGTACAAGTATGCATAGGCACGAGTAGTTGGGAGTACTTGCAACTACATGGACCCCTACAAACACTTTATCCCCATCGATGACAGTGTACTTGCTTATATTAGAACTGAAAGCAATACTCGCGAGGTACAGCTAGCTGGTAGAGGTGTGCATGCACAGGCTCCGTCGATTCGGATACCGTGTGGCAAGAATCGAAGCACGGTGTGTCCGAATCTTGCCAGCCGTCACCGACAATGCGTCCTTGGAAGTGAGGCCTCCATCTTGCTCTGGACGAAGATATTGACTGAGCATCAAGGCCAGATCTGGTTATTCCTCCATGCCGTCATCTTCCTCTGGCCCATGCAAAACAGTACCACAAGGACTGCTTCCTCCATACCGTCATCTTCTTCTGGCCCATGCAAAACAGCACCACAAGGACTGCTTCCTCCATGCCGTCATCTTCCTCTGGCCCATGCAAAACAGCACCGCAAGGACTGCTTCCTCCATGCCGTCATCTTCCTCTGGCCCATGCAATGCAGCACCACAAGGACTGTACGTCGGAAGTTCTGCTCTCGTTCGTCAAGCTTCGCATACACGGCGTCTCCAAACCGTTGCTTCCGAGTACGCATGAAGAGACATGGCAACGATCAGCGACAAATACATTGCTAACATGCATCTAGAACATCATCTGTGTGGTTCCTAGAACGCAGCCACCAGGCAGCATCCGCGAAGACAAACGACGATTTTTCTCCCTTGGCGGCGACAGAGGATCCCTTGACAATCGAAAACCAATGCTAGATGGAGTTTTCCCATCGTACAAAGAATACTCTTACCAGCTCGCATTCGGTACAAGCGACAGACAAGCATCCTGCGGCTTGTCCGTGACCATTTTCATCCATGGAAGAAAAATGCCAACTCGGGAGGAGATTGTTGTTACGAACGGCATATACCCTGTGAAGCCAATTCAATAACTTTGGTGACTTGTACGCTTAAAGTATGGGCCGGCCCGAGGCATGCGTACAGTAGTTGTGGTAATAATGCTTGACTAATTACTCCGCGGTCTGGTTATTAATTATTAGTCCATGTCCCTACTCGGCCAGCGCTGCAACCCGAGGGCGGAGAGCGAGCGGCCGTGTTTCTAGTGCGGTTTTAAATACCCCAACGCACTACGACGCACTACGGAGTTCAACAACAAGTGCTATAATTGCTGGCAGTCCAACGCTTGCTCTGGCCGATCAGCCAATGAACAAGCGGGCCCATGACGATGTTCGACCGACTTCGATTCTGCTACCAAACATCTGCATGCATACGCCCATTGCCACGCATTGAAATCCTGCTCATCGCCCGCATCTAGTCTCGCCATCCGCCGTGACGACTCACATCACACGGGTTTAACTGACCCTCTGCCGACTTGCCTGTGAGCTCAGCTGTCGAGGCTGCCACCCCGCAGCTACTGACGACCTGGCTACCCTGCAGACCAAGCTTGACAAAGAACGTGCCTCGACGGCAAACGCAGTCGCAGAATTCCCGCCCAATATCACCACGAGTGAACAAGGGCCTGTCTTGAAAGGACATCCGTTTCTCGCTTCAGATACATGCCGCGCCTTTTGTCCGCCTTGGCCGTCTCCATGCCTAGACGTTTCGCTCCTCTGAGAGATGGTGTCGTGAGCAAGAACGGTGACGGTCCAAAGTTGCGGGGCATCGTCTTTGACATGGACGGAACGCTATGGTACGTTGATCTGCTCGATACACTTTGTGCCTGTAGCTCCCCTCCCCCCCTCCCCCCCTCCCCCCCTTGCTGGTGTCCCGACTTGGACTTGGTCGTGACCCAAGGATCAGGCCGTGGCCCCCTCGCACCACTCGTGGCTGGATACAATACGTCCACGCACACGAGCCGACGAGGCACTTGTCCATGCGCATCAAGACGTATATTTCGGGAATACCTACGTATGCAAGTGCATGTGCTGGCCGTGCAGGGAACTCGCTGACTCCGGACGTGCTGCGCAGTGTACGGGCATGCTGACGTAGACCGCAGCGAACCTCAGACCTACATGTTTGCCGAAATGCGTGCCGCCCTCGGCATCCCCAAATCCATCGACATCCTCCAGCACATAGAGTCGCTCCCCGAGCCGCAGCAGGCCGCCGCCACCGAGTCCATCCGAGCCATCGAACGGCGTGCCATGGCCGCCCAGGTGCCCCAACCAGGCCTTGACCGCCTCATGACCTACCTCGACGCCCGCGCCGTGCCCAAGGCCATCTGCACCCGCAACTTTGACGTGCCCGTCCAGAACCTCTTGACGAAATTCCTCGCCGGCTCCGTCTTTCACCCCGTCGTCACCCGCGAGTTTCGTCCTCCCAAGCCCCACCCGGCCGGTATCTTGCACATCGCCGACAGCTGGGGCCTGCGCGACCAGGCAGGCGGTGTCGATGCGAGCTGCCTGATCATGGTCGGCGATTCCCTCGACGACATGACGGCCGGGAGGAAAGCTGGCGCGGCGACGGTGCTGCTGGCGAACCACGTCAACAGGGACTTGGCCGACCATGCCGACACCGATCTAGTCGTCGAAAGCCTCGACGAGCTGGTCGCCATCCTGGACGACGGCTTCGAGGGGAGGCCGCTGACGGCGGAATGAAACCTCGAGGCCCGAGGCACCCCTGCCCGAGGCATCCCTGCCCGCCTTACCCACCGCTGCACGCACGCCGGGAGCGACCCTGCAGTGCCAGCATGGCATTGGCTTCGGAAATGAAAGGAAGAAAATCGAGCGGGAAAATGAATGACCCTAAAAATGAACCGAAATGTCATGTGACTGCTCTGTATTTATCCCGTAGCCTGTGTTGCTAACAATACAAACATCTCCCACAGACCGGTGCATGCTCGAGTCGGATTGCTGACCATCAACCCGCGACGCGTCGGCATGACTTGGCGGCGACGTGACACGCCGCCGTCCGACATCCGTGCCGACCTGGAAAACCCCGTTGTTCATGCGCAACAGTGGCGGCACTCATAAAAGAACGGGGGAGAAATGGAGGAATGATGCGCCGAGTGATGCTATATATCGCCGTACTGGCCAGCGTCGAAATGGAAGAGTAGGCCCTGGCTCGCGTGCTGGCCTCCGAGTGACCAAGTCGTTCCCTATCGACTGTAGCCCGCGTTCGGAGGCAGACCAAACTGCGCTTGCCGTCGATTTTCCCTTCGGGGGTCGTCAGCCATTTCCTTCTTCGGCGGCGGAGGCGGTAAAGGCCCGCCGGGGGGACCGGACCGGACAGGCAGGCTGAATGTGGAGGGGGCCGCGGCCACGGGAGTCGTCGCGTCGTGGAGCGACGTCGGCGGTGCCGAGTTGGTCGTCGCCGCCCTAGGCGCCAAGCCGGCATGCGCGCTCACGGGCGTCCGGCTGGTTCCGTAACCGTTTCGGCTTGGCGACCGACTTCGGTGTGACTGGTAGTCCTGTGGCGAGATGATCCCGGCACCGACGATGGGAATCTCCCCCGACGTCGGCGTTTGGATGGTGCGGTCCTCGGACTGGGAAAAAAAGGTGGGTGAGTCGCTCGATCGCAGCAGATCCTGCGTTGCCGGCGACAGCTGGGGGGCCAGATGAGACTTGCGGTTGTCTCGCTCCATGAGTCCCACGGCCCATTCTCGGAGGTCGACCGGCGTCCTCTTGGCCGCTTGGACGAAGGGATCTCGGTCCTGGTTGGGCATCATGTCAGTGGCGCGTTCAAGGGCAGGGGCGCGGGTGGAAGAGGGCATTGGAAGAGGGCATTGGAAGAGGGCTGAGGAAGAGGGCTGGGGAAGAGGGCTGAGGAAGTGGGCTGTGGAAGAGGGCTGTGGAAGAGGACCGTACAAGAAGTTCCTGCGGCGTCGGCCGCTCCTCGGGCTCCTTGAAAAGACACTTTTGAATCATGTCATCCAGGATGACGGGGAAGGCATCGCTCTTGGGCAGCTGCGGCGCGGGCTCGTGAACAATCTGCTGCAAGAGGTCCAGGATGCCGGCGGGCGCACACTCCTCATCCGAAAACTGCTCGCTCGCGGCAAAGGGAAACTTGCCGATGGCAAGCTCCATGATGCTCAGCCCAAAACTCCACACGTCCGACTTGACCGTGTACTTTTCGCCCTGGATTCGCTCGGGGGCCATGTAGGTGGACGTGCCCACAAAGGTGTCGGCGATGGAGTTGATCAGCTCGCCGGAGACGCCAAAGTCGCAGAGTTTGATGGATCCCCGCGAGTTGACCAAGATGTTGGATGGCTTGATGTCCCTGTGCATGATGTGATGCTTCGTGTACAGGTACGTGAGGCCTCCGAGCGTCGCCTCGGCGATCTTGCCCAGCACGTCCACGCGGACGGGGCCAAAGACTCTCGACACTCGGTCCAGGGACCTGCTCGTGCGGCACATGGTCAGCAACCATGCAGAGGCCCCCATGGAGGACGCTGGCCGAACTCACCCCACATCCATGTACTCCATGCACATGATGACGTCGTTGTTGCTGTTGAGGAAGGCGCCGTAAAAGTTGACGATGTAGTCGGAGTGGCAGCCGTGCATGATTTGTAGTTCTCGAACGATTCGCTTGCGCATCTCCTTTTTGGCTTCGACGTGGATCACCTGGGAAGCATCAGCAACGGCCATCGACGGCGAGAGGAGAGGACGAGGATGGGACGAGGATGGGACGAAGGGGGCGCAGGGGGCATCGACGGACGGGGCATACCTTGCGAGCCATGACGGTGCCGGTCGTGAGGTGCTTGACCTTGCTCACGGTGCCTCCATTGCCGGAACCGAGCTCCTTGAGGATCTCGAGATCCTCTATCCTCAGGTTCAACTTGTACTCGATTCCAATCTCCAGCTGGCCATCCTTTTCGGCCTCGTCGTGATCGTGATCGTTCCCGGCTCGGTTCGTCTCCGCCGTCGGCGGGGGCCGCGGAGCGGCAGGTGTCAGGGCGAGTCCTTTGACGTTTTTGCGCTTCATCGAGCGCGGAGCAAAGGGGTCGGCCATGGTGCGTGGGGGGGGGGGGGGGGGCTGTTCGCCAGCTGTCGGGGGCGACTGGGATGGAGTCCGAGAGGGGACCGGCGGAGAGCCGGGAGGTTCAAACTCGGAGAAGGCTCAAGACAGCAAGGCTCGGGGTGTCATGCCACTTCGCCGTCGAGTGTCTTGCGCTGGGCGATGAGGATGAGTTGCCCAGGAGCGGTTGCGTGAATAACGGACGACGTTCAAGCCGTCGGCGAACGGTGGTGGGGTAATGACGGGGGGCGCCCCAAGGTGTTTCGATTCTAACGGTGCAGGCCGCGGCCAAGGGGATTTTAACTTTGGCTGATGGATAGATCTGAACGACGGGGTTTCGAAAACGGCTCTGCAAACAAAGCCAAGCCAGAGTTTACGCAGCTGAACTGTCCGTCCCTGCTGGATGGTGGCCGGTATCGAGAGGTGACTGTGCGAGAATGGATGGATGCCTTTGTGTAGGAAGGGGGGGGGGGGGGATTATTCTCGGCCCCGTAGAGATTGGTGCCGTAGGTGTTCCTCGTCACTGTAGGGAGTACCGTACGGAGTTCGGGGTACATACAGTGCTGTACTTTGGCACGGCTGATGGCGGGTTGCAAGCGTTCTGTGGGGTTATTTAGTGAGGCACATCTCCCCCTGTAGGCTCTATTGTCACTACCCTAGGCAATTGTGCGGGACAGAGTCACGAGACTGCTAGGTACTGCACAGTACTTGTACTGTTCCATAGGATCAAGGCACCGAGGAGTTGAGGTAGCTTGGGCTAGTCCCTAAGTATTAATGCTGGGTAATACCACAATGTCCACCAGTCTTTATTGGCTCCTTTGTCACGCCTGGTTACTTGTACTTGCTTGCTAATTATTAATAGTACTTGCTTACTTCTCAGTAAGTACATGTTACTTCTCACTAAGTAATTATAGTACTTACTCAGCACCTGTATGGTAGGTCTTACCAGGCAGCGGTCTGTGACGGGGTTCCATCAGTCAAGTCCATCTCCAACCACTGACCAGAAAGCCTTGAAGGGTGAAATATGACCATGGAGAGAGACATGCCGATCAATAATCAATGTAAATGTTACAATACTCAGTACTAGCACGCTCGTGCCATGTTCGCTGGGTGAGCGTCAACTTGACGGTGCTAGCAGTGGCCACGAGGAAACCAGAAGCGAATTGGCTGTCGAAATAGCACGGGATAGAAACGAATTTGTGACATCGTCGTCGTGCATGTGACGGAGTCTGCGTTCTGCTGCCAGCAGCTGTATTCATTGTGTCGTTGACTTTATTTTCCCCATGTCGTCGGAATTAGTAGGTTGGCCGTCGAGGGTGCTGCGTGATGTAGAAACCTAGACTCGCCAGCGCCGTTAGCCTGCCCTTGGGGGGCGCCCAGGTCGAACGTCAACAGAGAATATTCATTTGCGAACCAATAACTGGCGATTTGACAACGTTGAGTTCGCCCCTTGGATTGGCATCATCTTCCATCGTGCGTGATGACGGTGCAGCCTCGGCACGGAATATGACTGCGAATCAAGTATGGCTGCGAATGAGGTAGGGAGAATCCGATGGAAGAGGGGCTCGATGCAGCTTCTCGATGCAGCTTCTGGTATGAACAAGGCATATTGCCCATTGCACATGTCGCTAGCAGACTCGTATGCCTCCATTCGCCGTACCGTTTATCCAAAAGGCGAGTTCGTCATTCGGCGCGAGCAGAGGTCTTGCTGATCAGATCGGGGCCCGCCCATCGGTACGTCAACAGTGGGCTAAATAGGCAGCAATATTTGCTTTACGTAATCGACGAACGAGCAACATAACATTTACAAGTAATTACTCGGCCCCCTGCCACGGAAGTACGACTCCCGAAAATCAAAGCACAACAGGACACCAATTCGACACCGGCCAACATTTTTCAATCTTGTCCTCTCTCGACTGCCCGTCTCTCGTATCATCCCTACCCTGTCAAGCTCGCCGGCTGCGCCCGCTTTCGAGCCGTCGATCGATTCTCGCACATCGTCGTCTTCTCGACGCCTGCTCCGTCGAGCCGGTTGCCAGCACCACGATGAGCAACTCGATGCGCGATCTGATCTCCGGCGAGGCCGAGCTGGATGATGAGGAGGATGACGACTCGTTTGACGAAGAAACTGGCGAGGGGGGAAGAAAGGCCAAGTCGACGCACTTTGAAGACTCTAGCGAGGAGGAGGAAGATGACGACGATGAGGAGGAGGCCCGAAAGGTGCGTCCTCTGTGTGCCGTCAAGACGACATGGTTCGCTAACCTGCACACCCCGTGTGCGTAGATCCGTGAAGGCTTCATCGTCGACGAAGACGAGGACGAAGACAGAGGAGACTCGGACGAGGAAGATCGACCGGTCGTCAAGCGGAAACGAGAACCCCGCGATCGTGAACAGGAAGAACGGCTCGACGAAGACGACTTGGAGCTCATCGGCGAGCAGTTTGGGGAACGGCCAAAGCCACAGACCCAGGTCCGTCATCATCCGCCGCACGGTGCCCATTGGATGCTCGGGAAAGCTGACCATGTGCTCTAGTCCAAGTTCAAACGGCTGAAGCGTGGCCACCGCGGTGACGACGAACCCGAAAGGGAGCATCGAGGCCTCGAGGAGATCTTCTCGGACGAAGACGAAGACGCGGGGGACCAGCACCCGTACAGCAGAGCCAACTTTCGAACGCAGGCCGACGAATTCGACGACTTCATCGAGGAAGACTTCCCCGAGGATGAGGATGAACGAATGCGCCAGCTCGAAGATGCCGAGGTCGCGAGGCCCCGAGACCGCGGCGTCGGAGCCATCGTCGACACCAGTGGTCTGGGCAAGGATGCGCTCGATGACATGGAAGCCATTTTCGGCAACGGCGAGGATTACGCCTGGGCCCTGCAGCTGGAGGATGAAGAGGAGGACCGAGAGAGGGAAGAGCAGGCCATCGAGCTCAAGGACGTCTTTGAGCCGTCGCAGCTGAAGGAGAAGCTCCTCACCGACGAGGACAACGAAATCCGCTTCACCGACGAGCCCGAGCGATTCCAGCTGGACCGCAAGCCCTTCAAGAACCTGCAGCTCTCGGCCGAGCAGTTCAAGGAAGAGGCCCGGTGGATCACGAACCTGCTCTGGCCCAAGAAGGGGTTGGCCCAGGAGCTCCAGGCACCGTTCGCGAAAGCGGTCGGCAAGGTGCTCGAGTTCTTCATCGTCGACGAGGTCGAGGTGCCCTACGTCTTCCAGCACCGCAAGGACTATCTCCTCCACTCCAAGAAGATCCGACGATCGACGCGCGACGACCCCGACGCGCCAGACTACACCATACAGTCGGACAAGCTGCTGAACCAGGACGACCTGTGGAAAATCCTCGAGCTCGACATCAAATTCCGCTCCTTTGTGGAGAAGAGAGCGTCGCTCGAGAGGACGTTTGAGAACCTCAAGACGCTCGACGTCGAGGACGCCATGGTGGAGGAGATGATCCCCGAGGCGACGACCATGGAGGAGCTCCAGGACCTGCAGGATTACCTGCAGTTCCAGTACGGCTCGAAGCTGAAGGACCTGGCCGCCCTGTCCGGCAACGTCTCGCAGATGAAGCGGCCGGGCTCCAAATCCTCCCTCCTCGACCGCGTGCGCAACGGCAAGTCGCTCTACTTTGTCAAGGCGTACGGCATCTCGTCGGACCAGCTCGCCAAGAATGCCTTGCGTCTGGGGAAGAAGGTGTCGCCCGAGGACGACGATCAGTACCCGATGGACCTGGCCGACAGCCTCATCGACGACCACTTCAACACCGGCACCCAGGTGATGCACGCGGCTCGGCAGATGTACGCCGAGGATCTGTTTGCGAGCCCCCGCATGCGCAAGTTCTTCCGCAGCTCGTTCTACCAGGCGGCCGAAATCAGCTGCCGGCGGACGGACAAGGGGCTGCGCAAGATCGACGACTCCCACCCGTACTACGAGATCAAGTACGTGCAGAACCAGGCCATCGCCGACCTCGTCCACCAGCCGGAGCTGTTCCTGAAGATGATGCGGGCCGAGGAGGAGGGCCTCGTGGAGATCAAGGTGGAGATGCCTCCGCGCTACGACTTCCGCCGACAGCTATACCAGGAGTTCGAGTCGGAGAACAAGAGCGACCGCGCGGAGCAGTGGCGCGAGGAGCGCAAAAAGGTCATCGACCTGTGCTACCCCAAGCTCGAGAAGATCATCGTCAAGAACGTCAAGGAGGTGATCCGATCGTTCTGCCAGGACGAGGTGCTGAGGATGTGCCGGCAAGAATTTTATCGGAAGCTCGACCAGGCGCCGTACAAGCCGAAGGGTATGGTCCTGGGCACGGCGCCCCGCGTCCTCACGCTCTCGAACGGCATGGGAGACCCGGCGCGGGAGCCGACCTGCTGGGCCTGGGTGGACGAGGACGGCCGCGTGCTCGAGCAGGGCAAGTTTGGGAACCTCGCCCGGGACGAGGCGCAGCGCGACGAGTTCGTCGAGCTCGTCCAGCGGCGCCGGCCCGACGTCGTCGGCGTCAGCGGCTGGTGCGCCGAGTCGAACAGGCTCGTCCGAGACCTCGAGAGCCTCATCAGCGACAAGGGACTCATGGGTCCCGAGTTTGACGACGCCGAGACGAACGACTACCGCACGGAGCCGTTGGAGGTGGTCATCGTCGACGACGAGGTGGCGCGCCTCTACAAGGACAGCCCGCGCGCGCTCGCCGAGCACCCGTCGCTCAACCCCGTCACCCGCTACTGCGTGGCGCTGGCGCGGTACATGCAGAACCCGATGAAGGAGTACGCGGCGCTGGGCAAGGACATGTCGTCGCTCTCCTTCCACCCGTGCCAGCACATGCTGCCGCAGGAGAAGCTCATCAAGTACCTCGAGTCGGCCATGGTCGACACGGTCAACATGGTGGGCGTCAACATCAACGAGGCCATGGGCGACGCGTACACGGCCAACCTGCTGCCGTACGTGGCCGGCCTCGGCCCGCGCAAGGCGACGAGCGTCATCAAGGCCATCAACACCAACGGCGGCTCCGTCGGCACCCGGGACGAGCTCGTCGGCGACCCGGACACGGGAAAGGTGCCGGTGGTGGGGCCGCGCGTGTGGAACAACTGCGCGAGCTTCCTGTACATCGAGTTCGAGGCGACGAACCCGTCGTCGGACCCGCTCGACAACACGCGCGTGCACCCGGAGGACTACGAGCTCGGACGCAAGATGGCGGCCGACGCGCTCGAGCTCGACGAGGAGGACGTCAAGGCCGAGACGGACGAGAACGGGCCGGGGGCCATCGTCCGGAAGCTCTTCCGGCAGGAGGAGCAGGAGCGGGTCAACGAGCTCGTGCTGGACGAGTACGCCGACCAGCTGCTCAAGAACTTTAACCAGCGCAAGCGGGCGACGCTCGAGGCCATCAGCGCCGAGCTGCAGGCGCCCTACGAGGAGCTGCGACGAAGCTTCGCGCCGCTGAGCCAGGCGGACGTCTTCACCCAGTTCACGGGCGAGACCAAGTCGACGCTCTGCGAGGGCATGATCGTGCCCGTCAGCGTCCGGCTCGTCCGCGACGACTTTGCCATCGTCAAGCTCGACTGCGGCATCGAGGGCAGGGTCGAGGCGCACGAGGTGACGAGCCGGCCGTCGGTCAAGGACGTGCTGAGCGCCGGCCAGACGGTGCAGGGCAAGATCCTCGAGGTCAACTACCAGGACTTCATGGCCAAGCTGTCGATGCGGGAGGACTCGCTGCGGACGGCGTACAAGCCGCCGGTGCGCCACGGCCGCGACGGCTGGGACTACGAGCTCGAGGCCAAGGACAAGGAGGAGCTGCGGGAGAAGGACAAGACGACGGGGCGGACGCAGCGCGTGGTGAAGCACCCCAACTTTAAGCCCTACAACTCGGTGCAGGCGGAGGAGTACCTCGGGTCGCAGCCGTCGGGCGAGGTCATCGTGCGGCCGTCGTCCAAGGGCAACGACCACCTCGCCATCACGTGGAAGGTGGCGGACAACGTCTACCAGCACATTGACGTGCTCGAGATGCAAAAGGACAACGAGTTCTCCGTCGGCAAGCTGCTGCGGGTGGGCGGCAAGTACACGTACAGCGACCTCGACGAGCTCATCGTCGACCACGTCAAGGCGATGGCCCGCAAGGTCGAGGAGCTGATGCGGCACGACAAGTTCCAGAACAGGTCACGGGCCGAGACAGGTGAGCAAGAAGCAGGCGGCCGACGGTTCGGCGCGCGACGACGCGAGGGTCCCGTCCGCTAGCTAACGAATGCACGCGGGCAGAAAAATGGTTGACGACGTACATTGACGCCAACCCCAACCGCTCGACGTACGCCTTTTGCATCGACACGAAGCACGCCGGCTACTTTTGGCTCTGCTTCAAGGCGAGCCGGACGGCGCGGGTCATCGGGCTGCCGGTGCGAGCCATCCCGCAGGGGTTCGAGCTCAAGGGGTACCAGTACCCGGACATGCGCGCGCTGTGCAACGGCTTCAAGCTGCGGTACCAGAACGAGTTTTCCAAGATGGGCACGAGGTGACGGCGCGGTCGATGGGCAGCGCCGGAGCCACCGAATGCCCAGGTACTGACGAGATGCCTCTCACGGCCGAGATGTCTCCCACGGCCGAGAAGCGTCCTACTCTTTGCACGCAAGCTTCGTGCTGGCGGAGAGGCGCGGGACGTGCGGCACGAAACGGACGACCTGCACGGCCGGGGCGGCATGCCGGCGAGGCCGAAGCGGACTTGGGTGACGTCGGCGGATGGCATCGGCGAGGTCGGGACCACGTCGGTCGCCTTGGCCGACACGCCATGCGGATGGGCCATGATGACGGCGGGCCGAGGCGAGGTCAGGTGGTGCGTCGGGGACCCCTGCGGGTGGAGATGGACTCGGGGGCAGGATTCAGGAACGTTCCACGTCGGCGCACACGGAATGACGGTGACATAATTAGATGCAGAGCAAGCACGAGCACGGCGCAGGGACAGAGATGGCAGCAGCAGCATGGCAGCGTGGACGAGCAGCCGGGGCCGCGGTGAGTCACGGAGAATGCCGGTCCCAGGCAGGTACCCGTTCTCAACAAACGATGCAAGACATTCGATGCCATTCTAGCCTCGTGACGTCTTGCGCCAGAATGGATACGAAGCTGCAGCGATATCGGCCCTGTTGCAACGGGCGGGAGGAAAGGCGACGAACGGCTCTCTCTCCGACTCTGCTCTCTCGGCGATGGCCAACACGTGCAAGTAGAGTTTGGTGGGCATTGATATGAGGTTTGAACAAGGCTCTCGGCACGTACTGAGCAATACGCTGCACAGTACTGCAAGTACACGGTAATTACGTCCAGACCCAGCAAGTGCTGTAAGCACTGTGCAGGTACGGAGCATTGCCGTAGTTACGGAGGACTCGTACACAAACAGTACTCCAAGCACAGTGCGGGGTACGTTGCACATGCCCTGTACAGTGTACACTTGGAGGTATCTACTGTAGATAAGTACTAGGCAAGTGCTCTACAGTACAGTAGGTACATACGAGCACGGAGTAATGATGGTGCAAGTACTCCGTAAGTACGGGGGACCTACGTACGTAAGTACTTAAGCAAGTAAGTGCTGTCCGCTGCACAGTACAATTACACGTTCTTGTTGCACGGAGTACACTGTCAAGCACAGCAAGGTTCAATTGCACCCTGTGCGGCACTGTTGGTACTTGTACATGTTACTTGCTGTCCCCTGCACAGTACAACTATACTTGCCTGTTGCACGGAGTACACCGTCAAGCACAGCAAGTTCCAATTGCACCCTGTGCGGCACTGTCGGTACTCACGTTACTTACTAGGTAATGTCCCCTGTACAGCACGCTGGCTACCTAGTAGTAATTAGTACGGCTTAATGTACACCGTCAAGCACCCTGTGCGGCACTGTTGGTACCTGCACACGTTACGTACCGTCCCCTGTGCAGCACAGTGGCTAGGGAATTGGCACGGCTCAATGTACACCGTCAAGCACCCTTCGCGGCACTGTCGGTGCTTGTACACGTTACGTACCGTCCCCTGCACAGCACACTGGCTAGGTACCTAGTAATTGGTACGGCTCAATGTACACCGTCAAGCACCCTGTGCGGCACTGTCGGCACTTGTACATGTTACTTGCTGTCCCCTGTACAGCACACTGGCTAATTAGTACGGTTTAATGTACACCGTCCGGCACGGCAAGTACCAAGTGCACCCTGCGCGGCACTGTTGGTACTTGCGCATGTACTTGCGGCGGTGCTGTGCGTCCGGCAAGTGCCAGTACATGCACAGGTACTCCGTACTCCGTGCTATGCTTGCTCCGTACAGTGATGACTCGCACTCACTGCACTGTACGGCGCAAGTACAGTGCACGCAAGTACAGCGAGTACGTAAGTACTTGCATGCTCGTCGAGGTGCCGAGCGCCAGACCCACACGTCCGCCGTCGTCGTTTGCGCGACCATGTCGGTACCCCGTACCCCGCAAATGGCTGAGCGACATGTGTCACCTCTGGGTACCGGGTACCGTCCGCGCCGGCCAAGGGGTGGCTGTCCTGGCCGAGCAACCTCTCGCGGCGGTACCTTGGGGCCTAGCAGCCCGTCGCCCGCGCCGCACCGGCGGCTTGTTAGCGGAGCCGGTAGATGGTTGGCCGACCAGACCAGCACCTGGCGAGGGACGCCTCCGTACCTAGCAGGTCGACGAGCCCGCGGAATGCCTGCTAGGTACCAGGGCAGGTTGGAGGTACCCACCAGGGGGGAGGGAGGTACGGCGTCCGTCTCACGACGCTCCATCCGAGCGAACCGGCAGCGGTCCGACTGCTGTCCGCTCGAGGCCGTCGCGCCCGCATCATGTGACGCGACGAAGACGACGATCCCACGTCGACGACATCGGCCGGTGGCCGCTGCTTCTCCGCGTTCGGGGGACCGCAGGCGCTGCGCTGCCCTGCTGTGGTGGGACGAGCGCCTGCCGGCTCAGCATTGCGTCAGTCTGGCAGGTCACGCGATGGGGGTGGGTTCGTGTGGTGCGTGCATCATAGGTACCTAGTACGTTTGATGGCGCACCCCCCCCCCCCCCCCCCCCCCGCCTACTCGGCAGCCAGCGGCAGGTAATGGCCAGGGACCTCGATCTTCTTCGTCGTACCCCGTGCCGACTGGCGCGGTGACGACACTGTCCCGCCAGCGCCCCTCGCCTGCGACGACGACGCACTCGCACCGTTCGAGTGGCTCCGGTACAGTGCGGCCGGCACGGAGGACGGTACTCTGCGCAGTCGCCACGACGACGAGCAGGTGTGCGTACGGCGTGGCGGATAGTACCTTGATTCCACCTCCGCCTACGCCAGTGTGCACCTACAGTGGGGGGCTGTACTCGTGGGCGTCCGAGTCGGCGCCGACGTGGACTGGGCCGACGAGATGCTGAGGTCCCAGTAGGCACCTGCTAACTGCCAACTGCTGACTGCTAACTGGCAACTGCAGACTGCTAACTGGCAACTGCCAACTGCTAACAGTTGACTGCCAACTGCTAACAGTTGACTGCCAACTGCCAACTGCTGACTGCTAACTGCCAGCTGCCAACTGCTAACTGCCCACTGCCAACTGCTACCTGCTACCTGCTGCCTGCTACCTGCTGCCTGCTACCTGCTGCCTGCTGCCTGCTACCTGCTACCTGCCAACTGCTACCGCCATCTGCCACCTCGTAGCTCCCACCCACCAGCAGTTGAGCCGCTGGCCTGCTGCCGCCCCAACAGATTCCGCCGCCGACAGATTCCACCGCCGCCAGCGGACGCTCCATCGTTGCGGACCAAAGGCTCGAGGTGCGACGGCCTCGAGCTCGCGTGCATGAGCCGATACACGTGCACCAATCGCACGAGCTGCTCGCCCGTGGACGCGCTGGCCGACGGGGCTTCCTCGCCTCGCCGCATGCAAGTCGCCCTCAGGCCGCTGCCAACCACGGTCCTCGCTGCTCCTCTGCCTCTGTGCCTCGAAGCGTCGGCCAACAGAGGGCGAAGGCGCAGGTACTCTGTACTTGCAGAGCCCACGCCAACGTGCCCAGGTGGTATCTCGGTGCCCGGGCAGTGCTAGCTTTGTACATGTACCTGCTCCGTACACCTCGCAGCGCGCGGTGCCGCATACCGTCCTCCGTACACGCCAAGTACGCTGTACATTGGCACCGCTCTCGACGGTTGTTCGGAGGCTGCAGTCGATAGGACTCGCCCGGAGCTGATTGGCTTCGTCATACACGCCCCCCTCTCCCCCCCAAAGTCCCCTCCCCTCCCCTCCAGGACCCGAGCGGCCCTCTGATATAATAACACTTCCTCGTCCTGCTCCCTCTCGCTTTCGTTTGCCTCCCACGCTTCTACACCTACACTTTATCGCCTCTTCCGACCATCCAACCAACAACTCGTCCATCCATCCACATCCAGTCCCGGATAACTATCCCTCTCACCAACGATATATATCCATCCACCCATCCACCCACCCATCCATCCATCCATTTCATCCATCCACCCATCTCTCCATCCTCTCCTCCTCCGTCCGCCCATCGCACGATTCAACCATCTGCCCTCGGCACACGCATCGCCCGCACCTCCGACGAACCATTGCAGCATTCTCCTCTCTCCACCTGCTCTCCTCCCTCCCGACACGACAGACGTGCTCATCGATCGACCGGACGAGATACCAGCAGCATCGTTGAGTTTGAAAAGCGAAAAAGTTGGCCTCATTTCTCCTCCAGGTACAGCACTTTCAGCCATCTAGTTTCATCAAAAGTAGGTTCGCCGTCCGTTCTTGCTTCCGTTCTTGCTTCCATTCTTGCTTCCATTCTTGCTTCCATTCTTGCTTCCATTCTTGCTCGCCTTTTTCGGCATCCAGCATGACGCACTCATGGCGACATGGGCAGACGTCATGTCGTTTGCCCCGTCACGCATCGTGACCCGTCGTCTCCACCCCAGCTCCCTTGCACTCTCCACCTCGCGTCCCCTCCCCCCACTCCTTTCGGCGAGTCTCGGCTGACGTCAGGTCCCTGCAGTGACTCGCTCCCACAAGGCCAACGACCGTGACCACAAGGGTCTCGCCGACGGCTCCGCCGCGCCCTCGGAACACCTCCCACGCTTCTTCGCGAAGCACGGCTACGCCGACGTCGACCCCAAAAAGGTCAAGAAGGATGGCGGCGGCAAGGGAAACTGGTACGTGACAAACCCCCATCCCCGCACCCCCGCCCAGCCCGTCATCGGCCGCTGACGCACCGTCGAACAGGGGGAGCTTTGGCGAGGAGGTGATGGATGAGGAGTTCCGCTTCACCAACGCGCGCCGCCGCTCCAACAGCAGCAGCGTCTCCCACTCCATGGGAGACTTCAAGACCAAGTTTGACGTCAACGAGCACGACCCCGTCTTCGAGGAGTCGGTCCACGGCCCCGTCAGCGAAGAGGGCGACGACCTGTCCAAGACGGACTCGTCGGAGAGCGGCATCTCGTCTTAGATGCCGTCCCCGCCGGGTCCCGCCGGGTCCCGCCCGTCGTCGCTCGCTCTCGGTTGCGTTCTTTCTTTTCCACCAGCAGGGGCCGCAGTCTATATTTTTCACAACAACACACGTGCTTTCTCAAGGGCGGAGCTTGGAGGCACGACATGACGGTACGCGCCGCCGGCCCATGGACGGACGGGAAGGATGCGTCGGGACCGAGCTCGCCTCGCGATGCTCGTCCTCGACGACCCTGGGGATTGGGGCGGGACTAGGATTTGCTTTGCACCACGCTGTATGTGGATTCAAAGATGTACAACTGTATCATCACATCGCCAGTCAATGCCACTGGCCACGGCCTTGAATGAACCAAAGCCTTCATGTCCACGGCAGCACCTTGTGACGCCGCATCGTGCCGTGCCTCGGGGACGCCGCCGTCGCCCTCGATGCGTGCACGCCGACCCTGGGACGGACCGTGGATCCTGCGAGCGAGCATCGGCACCGGGAGGCTCTGCCTGCCCTTGCCTGCCCTGCCCCTCCGAGCACGAAACGCAGTCGACGCATGCGAAGCAGAGGGCGGCCTGCGAGGAAGCGGTGCTGCCCCTCGATTGCGTGCACCACCACTACGCGGACACCTCCAAGGCCGTGGGCGCCGCCGTCGACGCCGCCGTCACGTCAGTGGCTTCCTCCGTCGTCTGAAGACGAAATTTCGCCCTTGATGGACGGGAGTCGAGGGCGAGCGTCGGCCGACGAGCGACGAGGCGGAATCCTCCCCGAATGGTGCCTCGGGCACGAGCGAGATGGCATCATCGTCACGCGGCATGATGTGTTGCGATCTGCATGGAAGTCCATGGTGGCCGTAGCATGGTATGGATGTGCCGCATCAGCCGTGCTGACTCGCACCACCATTACGTCAATCGACGGCCGAAGGGTCGCCGTAGGTACATGATGTTACAAGGCCAAGGCGCAACCGACGCATCTGCTTCCGGTGTTGTCGTGGGAGGAATTGTGGCAGGCATTGCCGAATCCGATGGGAAATCGACACTGTGATCATTACCTGTACTGCAAGTACCGTACAGTGCCTGGTAGCTAGCTGGCTGTGCTCCAAGTACTGTGTGCATGTACTGTTCTTGTACTCATCGCGTGCTCCAGCATTTGTACTCCGTGCGGACTATTCCATACACTCGGCCACATACTGTATACAACCAACCCGTACGTAGGTGTACATGCATATGCACTGTGCACTCTTTCGAACTGCAGCTGTGCCCTGCGCTGAAGCGAGCTGGGAGTTGGTGGGAAAGTGCCGTAATTATACTGTCCAAGTACTGCAAAAAAAGGCTTGCACCCACTGAAGCTCTGTACTGTACCTGTAGCATAAGTACGTGTACTCCATACTCCGTACGGAGGTCAGTATTATGCATCAATACACTCGTGCGTAAAAGGAGGCCCTTACTAAGTACTAGGTACGCAGGTATTCCGTACTTGTACAACTACCGCAAGTGGTGTACTGTAGTTGTACAGTACTTGCACGGAGTACAATTGAGCAAGTATTACAAGTACCTTCATGTACCCTACGGGGCACGGAAGGACCTTCCAGGGGCCCCACCCTACGACGGACGCGGTCCGTGCGTACTTTTAATCATCTTGACGCTTCCTAATCGACGAGGCAAA
The DNA here is from genome assembly GCF_001625195.1 of Drechmeria coniospora. Lineage (NCBI taxonomy): Eukaryota > Fungi > Ascomycota > Sordariomycetes > Hypocreales > Ophiocordycipitaceae > Drechmeria > Drechmeria coniospora. Next base: position 7,023,626 of record NC_054389.1, on the reverse strand, counting down.
AAAAATCCCTTTGCATCATCGACAGATGTGACGCGCCTTCGCCTTCTCCATTGCCTCGACGACAGGTCCATCCATACCTTGGACGAGATAGCGCCTCCATCCAACACCGCCGCCTGCATAGGGGTTCGCCATTGCGTTCGACATCACGCCCGCGTTCATATTCCGCCGTGCCAGGGCAGCCAAACGTCTCGCCGAGCTCCCGTTGGCGGCGAGGCTGGCCTCGACACGGGGCTGACCTTGACACGAGGCTGACCTTGAAACGAGGCTGATCTTGACAAGAGGATGATCTTGACAAGAGGCTGATCTTGACAAGAGGCTGATCTTGACAAGAGGCTGACCTCGACACGAGGCTGATCTTGACACGAGGCCGATCTTGACACGACGCTGACCTCGACACGAGGCCGATCTTGACAAGAGGCTGACCTCGACACGAGGTTGATCTTGACACGAGGCTGACCTCGACACGAGGTTGATCTTGACACGAAGCTGATCTCGACAAGAGGCTGACCTCGACAAGAGGCTGACCTCGACACGAGGCTGATCTTGACACGAGGCCGATCTTGACACGACGCTGACCTCGACACGACGCTGACCTCGACACGAGGCTGATCTTGACAAGAGGCTGACCTCGACACGAGGTTGGTCTTGACACGACACTGACCTCGACACGAGGCTGATCTTGACACGAAGCTGACCTTGACACGAGGCGACCTCGACACGAGGCTGATCTTGGCCTGGCCTGACGTGCGGACCCCCCGACGCACCCCCCGACGCACCCCCCGACGCCTCCCAAGACGACGGGCACTCTCGTCGCCGCTTCCCTCGCCATGCCCGTCCCCCCGGCGTATCATGAATCTCTCCCTTGTGAGTCTCGCCCCTCCCCGTCGCGCCATCCGCGCAGCAGCGAGCCAACGCCGGACCCACGTAGACATCGACCCTGAGCCTTCGGTCGAGGCCCTTGCGGCCGCGCGCGCCCTCGTGTCCGCCGAGCTGGAGCAGCACCCGCAGCCATCCCCGGCCGACGCGGCGGCCAGGGAACCTTCCTTCTCCCCCGCCATAGCCGCCGAGCTCGACCGCATCGCCTCCGGGACGGCCATGCAGCCGCTCAACCTCGAACGCTACGAGGCTCCCGAGCGGCCATCCGCCGACAACGCCTCGTCGGCAAAGTCCCTCACACCCGTCTTCGAGGCTGCCTGCGTGTCGGGCTCCTACCTCGCCGCCCGCAACGAGAACCTCGCGCTGCTCGACCGCCACGGCGCCAACGCTTGGCTCCTCGGCAACTACCACCTCGAATCCCTCCTCCGCTCCCTCGAGCGCGAGCTCGCCGACACGAAGAAAGACATGGATCTCGTCAACGCGACCCGCGCCTCGAGGCAGAACGACGTCGCCGCCGAGATGCACCTCCTCGACGAATCCTGGCGCAACGGCGTCGGGCGAGTGCTCGAGACCGAGGTGGCCATCGAGGAGCTCAAGGCCGAGGTGCGCGAAGAGCTGAAGAGGAGGAGTGCCCTGCCGGCCTCGTAGAGCACCGCGGCGGTTGCTGTCGCTGCCTCGTCGAGCGGAGACCAGGTCGAGAGCAAGGCAACGCATGCACACATGACGAGGCGGCAGGGGGAGCGGGCGATGGAGGCGGCGATGGGGAAGGCGGCGATGGAGAAGGCGGCTTAGCCGAAGGACTACCTCCCCATTCACGTCATGTCGTGCTCGTCCGAGCCGGCACGGAAAGGCATGACTGGCGGAATACGGCTCGCCATCACGCACTCGCGCGCACACACACGCACACATATGCACACATGTACATGCAGATATTATTGTTTCTATTGTCATGGTTCGCCAAATACTACGCATCCTCGGGCCGGGTAAAGGTGAAAATAATCATCTGTTGACGAGGAATGTCTTTCTCAGGAAGCAAAGGGTGATGGCATCTGGACTATTCCTCTCCGAAACGCCGATTGAAGCACAAACCCATCAGAGCGCGCGCGGGGGCAGAGCAGGCAGAGCAGAGAAGCACACACGGGCGCGTCGGCGAGCCCACGCCACCATCGGGCCAACCACGGGACGTGCCCCCTTCGGCCTATCCCCTCACTCACTCTCTATGCAAGGGATCCATCTCCTCGACGCCCGTAGCGACGCCCTGGTACCTGGTCCGGCGCAGGATGCCCTCGACGGGGCCCAGCAGCCTCTGAAAGGCATTCTTGCCGAGCGTCGCCACCTTGACGTCCGACGAGGCGACGACGCTAGCGGCTCTGGGTGCGTCGTTGAGCAGGGCGAGCTCTCCGAAGAAGTCACCCTTCTCATAGTGCAGCACCTTGTTGCTCGGGTCGCCCTTGAAAGCGTCCGCCTGGCCGCTCTCGAGCAGGAAGAAGGAGTGGCCCGGGTCGCCCTCCTTGATGATGATGGTGCCGGGGGCAAACTTCTGCGTCTCGAGCGCGTCGGCAATCTTGGAACGCTCGTAGGGCGTCAGGGAGGCGAGCAGGGGCACCTCCTCGAGGAACCCCTCGTACATTCGCCTCCGGGCAAACGTCGACTCCATGAGGATGCGGCGGAAGGTGAGGCGGTCGAGGGCCCAGAGGGTGCAGCCGGCCTCGACCGAGATGACGGTGGCGGCACGGGGCGCGTTGTACATGAGGGCGAGCTCGCCAAAGGAACCGCCGGCCTGGATGTTTCCGACCTTTTCGCCGAGGCCGCCGGCCCCGGGCTGGATGGTGCCGCTGGGGTTGACGTGCACGTCGAAGGAGCCCTTCTCGACGACGTAGAAGAAGTCGCCGGCATCGCCCTGGCTTATCACCTGCTCGCGCGCGTCAGCATGGGCCAGGCTGGCACCCTTGGGTCCCGGGGCGGGGCCGGCGCTTGGCTTGCCTTGATGTCCTTGACCGGGATCGGCTTCTCGACGAGGGCGCCGAGGATCTGCGCGCTCTGGTCCTCGTCGAGGTGGTTGAAGAGGAAGTTACCCTCGATGGCGTGCTTCAGCCGCTCCATCTGCTCGCGCGTCTTCTCGTGGAAGGGCGGCGACCAGTTGTCGTACGTGTCGGCGCTGGGCTTGAGCGACTCGGCCGAGACCGAGGTGCGACGGGCAAAGTTGTACTGAGCCGGGTAGCTCTCCGGCGTCGGCGCGTTCCTTGTCGACCACGAGGCGTCGGCGGCGGCGTTAGCTCCGAAGGCGCCCGAGAATTGGGGCGCGCCGTTGGACGAATTTTCGTCCTCCTCGACGACGCTGTGCATCGTGTTCGACGGTCGATCACCGCCAAACGGGTTGGCGTTGACCCCGAACGGGCTCGTGAAGGCGCCTGACATGATGACGATGAAGCCGATGCGTACTCTGAAGAGCGCTATGGGGATTCAAGACGAGATGGCCGGTGCCGCGGAAGGGCGTGAACGTGAAGGCGGAACGATGCCCACTGGTGCTCGACGATGCAGTTCGTCAGCCACCGTCGATTCGCCTCAGCGGCTTCGGCACCAACGAACCTTGTCAGATGATCCTCGAGGAAGCGTCACAAAAGGTCTGGAACATGTTAGCCGCCAAGGAGCCTCGCTCGGGGTGCATGATCCGGAACGGGCCGGGGGGGGGGGGGGGGGAGGGAGGAGGGAACGGAGCTCGGAGCCGCGACGGGACGACGATGAAGCTCGGGGCCACGGCAGGCGAAACGTGCGGAAGCCGACGGCAGGGGGGACGGCGGACGGCGGAGCGAGCCAGCCCATCCAACTTGCCCGTCGCCTTTCGGGCGGCGGCTTCGCAGAGTCGTGCGGTGGGTGAACGGGCACGCGGTAACGACGAGATGAACGAGGACCGCGGCAAAGGCCGGCGTACCCATGGCCCCAGGCGGGCGAGGGGAGAAGCAGGAGAGCAGGTGACGAGGAGGTGGCGAGGAAGAAGGGGGGCGGTGGGTTGACCTACTCGAGCACCGGCGGACGGAGCGTCCGTGGAGAGCTGATCTCGCAGGTCTTGCCGGACGGCTAGCGAGGCGAGGCTGCGAAGAGAGGCGAAGCTCGAGGAGGGTCGACGACGGTGGAGAGGAGGCCCTGCGAGGCGAGGGTGCTGGACGGCCGATTCGGTGCTTGCACGCGGCCGAGGAGCAGGAATCCGCCGATGGGCTGCCGTTCCGAGCGACGAGACTCGTCCGGGAAGCGAATTGCTGGTGGGGAGAGCGCGGACGACCGAGGTTCCTCGTCGGCTGGCGATGACGAAGAGGGGAGGTAGCGGCAGGTGCTGATGGTAGGAGGAAGTGCGAGACGAAGGAGCTGGCGGGCGTATGGCGGCGGCGGCGGAATGAGTCGAGCGAGGAGGGTGTACGGAGCAGGGGCTGACGGGCTCGCTAACGCCAGAAGCAGCAGTCTGAGGCGAGCGGGAGACGAGCAGGAGGCGTTGGAGCGAAGCCGCCGGAGACGTGCACGTGTGCGTCGATTTTGGCGGAGGCGAGGACGGGACGGACGAGGTAGCAGGTTATGGGACTTTGGGGGACCTAGCCTTGGAACCTTGGGCCCAAGGAAGACGAGGAGGAGGGTCGAGGAGGAGGGTCGAGGAGGAGGGTCGAGGAGGAGGGTCGATGATAGGCGGGAGCGTGGGGAGGAGGAGGGGGGGGGGGGGAGGAGGAGATGGATGGAGTACGGAGTACTTAGAGCAGCGTAATTGCACTAGTACATGCTGGCAAGTACATACGGCATACTGCGTAAGTACTCCCTACTGTCGCGCTGTTAGTACCGTAATCGTGCTATACACAGAATATACTCCTTTTTAGTACGTAGGCATCGGCAGGTCACGGAGTACTCTTGGAGTACCTATGGAGTGCAATGGGTAGTGCTCGTACCACAGCAGGCCCATGCGGTACTTGGTGGATCGCTCTGCCGAAGCTTTCTAGAAGTGCGCACGGACCAGACCCATTGGGCTTGGCCAGCCCCGCGCCGCCGTGGACGAACGAAGGAAGCCTCGACTGACCTGGCTGGTCTGGCCTGGCAGCTCCGAGCTCCCCACCCCGGCTTGTACCTGTACATGTCGTCGCGCCGCACGTCCACGTGTGCCCTTGTACGGGTACGGCACGTGTTGGGAGCGAGCCTGCGCCGACGAGTACCGAACGGTACCAAACGGTACCAACAGGCCAGGTTCCTCTCGGCGGCGGCGCCCACCAACGATATACCTGCAGCGGAGGTCCCTGCATCGAGGCGTGGCTGGTGCTCGCTGAAACCAGTGTCAAACTAATACTAAGTACTTGGGTACGGATCACGACGGGCTGCTAGCTCTAGAGCAGTTAACTCCTCGTGCTGCGTCTGCTTCTGCTTACCGCCGCTTCGTGGCAACCACATGGTAGCAACCTAGCGAGGGAATGCCCGAGGCAATGCTCGCCTCGCTCGTCCTTGCGACGCGAAGAGCGTTCATTGAATCCCTCCAGCCTGCTGATTTTTCATGTCGGCCGCGTCGTCGGCCGAGTCCTGGCTGCGACCCAAACGCCGAACGCAAGCTAGTAGGCTGCCGGAGGTTGCGCTTGCGCAGAGGGGCCCCGTCGCCCTCCGTCCGCTACGGGCAAGGCGCCATGGGCGAGCACGCCCGCCATCTGCCATCGGTTAGCTCTCCTACCCACCGGGCAGAGGCCCTGCGCCGACAAACCATCGAGCAGCTCCGGCTGCCTTTTTGGAAGATGTGAAACGGATCATCAGCGGATGCAGGGCGGATGGGGAGATGCGGAGGGAGGTTAGCACGCGTGCCTTCGCAGCTGCGTTTCATGACTCAATCTTGGCGTACTGTAGACTGTTGACGTGCTGTAGACGTACTGTAGACGTACTGTAGACGTGCTGTAGATCTACTACTAGGTACTAGGTACCACACCTACATTAGTACCTAGTACTATACACCTCTGTACTGTACACCTACTGTATCACCGACGTTGGTACGGAGTACTGTACGCTGCACACCTCATTACATACTTACTTACGGAGTACTGTACATATATCTTGCAAGTACGGGGTAATTGCACATCGTACTGTACTCCGTTCATCCCCTGCACATCTTACATTCCCCGTACACCTACTAAACACATTCTGCACACATTCTGCACACCTTCTGTACACCTACAAGTACTTACGGTGCACCAACGTCGTCAAGCGCAGTCGATGATGCCGGATTCGGGTCCTCGATCCGAACACGACCAATCGCCGGGCTTAACGCTGGCTCCTTGTTCTTGATGCTCCAGGTAGAGGCGGCATCGTACGACTGCGAGTCCCTTGGCCGTGTCTCGTCGTGCGTCAGGTCACCATGATGCTAGTGGTAGAGGGGATCATCACCAACGAACGTGTCAGAGCGACGGCCGAAAGCTGCCATACCGCGTGTGCAATCCAAGGGAGCAGGCCAATGTATAGCGTGTGCACAGAGTATCGCCTGCTGGCCGGCCTCGTGTATTGTCTTGCTTCTTGCTTCTTGCTTCAGCTTCTTGCCTCTTGCACTGGCTCTTGCCTCCTGCATTAGCTCTTGCCTCTTGCACTGGCTCTTGCCTCTTGCACTGGCTCTTGCCTCTTGCACTGGCTCTTGCCTCTTGCACTGGCTCTTGCCTCTTGCACTGGCTCTTGCCTCTTGCACTGGCTCTTGCCTCTTGTACTGGCTTTTGCCTCTTGCACTGGCTTTTGCCTCTTGCATTTGCTCTTGCCTCTTGTACTGGCTTTTGCCTCTTGCACTGGCTTTTGCCTCTTGCATTTGCTCTTGCCTCCTGCATTTGCTCTTGCCTCTTGCACTGGCTCTTGCCTCTTGCACTGGCTCTTGCCTCTTGCACTTGCACTTGCCTCCTGTCCATGTCTCTTGCCTCGTGCCTCTCGGTTCCGATGGGCACAATATACGTCCCCGAACCACCTGGCATCGCCAATCACAGCGGCCGTCCGACCTGACCTCTGTCCCCTCATCATGCAACGCCTTCTGCTGATTATATGGCGCTCGACTCGGCCAACTCTCCAGCTCACGTATCCCGAACCGTAGCCGAGAGCTCGTGGGTATCGTCCATATATAAATACAAGCCGTCCGGCCAGACAACCACCCGTTCGTCATCCAATCCAGTCCCCCATCCCATGCATGATCCAATGCGTCAATCCACAGTCTTCCAGCAGGTTCCAGCGAATCCCGGCCATCCAAAGCAAAACCTCGGCTCCCTCCCTCCCCCCATGTGCCGCGGCGAGGAAGGCAAGGTGAGTGTATGCCGTGCTCGAAATGACAGACATCGACGCCCCATTTTCCTCATGGCCGCAGAAAAAGAAGATTCTCGGCAGTTAAATAGTAAAAACAATGCACCCCGGCAGACGGCAACGACGGCGTCCCCCTTGGGCCGAATCGACACGACTCCAACAACCACGGGCCCCTGGTCCGTCGTGGGTACCTCGAAACGCCGACCTCGCATCGCCCGTGGCCGACAAGGCGGCCGCCTCGGTCCCCTCAGGAGCCCACGGCGAGGCACGAGTCGAGCACGCAGTCGAGCACGTCCATGTCCTTAGCGTTGGCCCCGTCCCAGGTGATGTCGCTGTCAATGTCCATGGGGTCCGTGTGGCCGTTGGCGAGCATCGCGTTGTCGTCGGCCGCGTCGTCGACGGCCGGTGCCGCGTCGTTGACCCACGTGTAGTCGTTTGTGTTTTCCAGCTCGCCCTCGCGGTAGCCGTACAGCACCTGCGTCGTGAGCGCCGGGAACTGGGCCATGCCCGAGTCGGCCATCTCGAGGGCGAGCCGCATGTCCGCCATGGTCAGCGGGCCGCGCTCGATGGCCGCCTTGGCCTCGACGGGGAGCATGCCGCTCTTGTCCCGCGTGAGCTCGCCGCGCTGGGCCGCGTCCTCCTCCTGGCTGAGCTGCTTGCGGTACTTGCGAGTCTGTATCCACGTCGTGCCGATGCCGAAGCCGGCGCTGCCCGAGTCGCCGGGTCCGTTGCTGCGCGTGCGGCTGAACATTTGCGTCAGGACTTCCTTGATGAAGATGTCGGCCGCCACCGACATGAGGTGGGGCGCGTCGTTGGCGTGCCCGCTCGGAAGCCCAGCTTCGTAGCATAGCGGCAGCATCCGCCCCGTGATCTGCCCGACGTCGGGAAACTCGCCGGACTCGACGGCGAGCGACTGCGTGAACCGCTTCCTGATCTCCAAGTCAAAGTCTGGCCACCCTTGTCAGCCCTTGGCTCCGCCTCCCGGCCACCGTCGCGGGGGGGAGGCTCACTCATCTTGTTGATTCCGCCGCCGGCGCTCGGCGGAACGTCCGCCACCGCCGACGACCGACGGTACGACTCGGAAAACAGGTTGCTCAGGTTCTCGTGCGGGTCGTACTGGAGGGGGAGGGGAGGCCCGGCCGGTCAGTCACGGTCCATCGACGCCGTCGTCGGCCTCGCTCGGAGCACCTACATCGTTGTGCACCAGATCCTTGATCCGTCGGCGGTCGCGCGCCGGCAACTGCATCACGTCGCCCTTGAGCCTTCGCTCCGCCGCGTCGCCCGTGATGGGTTTGCTTCCGGCGTTGGCCATCGGCTTGTCGTTGGCGCTGACCCACGGGGCGATGCCCTGGTCGGGCATCTCGCGCGTGACGTTGCCGTAGATGGCCGCCACGAGCTGGTTGTGGAGGTGTTCCTTCTCGCCGTTGTCGCCGGCGAGGAGCGGATCGATGCGTTCGGAGAATTCATCCTGGCTCAGGCGCCCTGTCGCGACAAGGTTAGCCGCCCGGCAAGCGTCGGAGAGGAGGGGAGCCGCGTACCGGTCAGGAACTCGGCCGTGGCCTCCTTGTACACGACCCAGTGCTCGTTGGGGATGGTCGACTTGAGCGCCGTGTAGGGCGACTCGAGGTCGATGCGGGCCGGGATTATTTGGCTCGTCTTGGTGGTCTTGGTCACGCCCGAGGCGTTGATGGTGAGGGATTTGCTGGAGAGGACGGGCGTCGAGAGCGTCACCGGCGGCCGGCTCAAGGCCGCGGGGTCGATGTCGGGCATCGTGGACCGTGTGCGCTACGGGCGGACGGCACGCGTGCGGCGATATGGCAACGCACAAGGCGCAAGCTTGGTCATGAGTTGCATCAATCGAAAGCTGACGGTCATGCGATCGTGGCCCGGCATTTACTTTGATGAATCGGGCATCGCGACGCCGCAAAGTCGATGGCGATCCCTCGGCCGTTGGCGGAGGGGAGAGGACAGCCGGATGGATTGAAGTTGAAATTTGGTCTGTGGCTGGTGACCGTGGTGTGCCGGAACCGATGGCGTGGAAAGTCGAGCGCTACGTCCGCCTCCCTTGGGGGCCGGCCTGCTGTATACCCTGCTGCAGGGAGGTACCTGCCCGTGGCTGCGAGGGTACTTGCCATTGGCACCATGGTGGGTGCGAAGAGAAGGTACCTACCAGCTAAACTTCAGGTACCGATCGGTCAACAGTGCCTATTGGTACCTGGCACCTCGCCGTACTGCACGTTCTTACCAGCCTACTATTATTACTAACCTTAGTACGGAGTACTAGGTACCTAGTAGGTACTACCTGGCAGTAATAATACCTAGTAGAATAGTACCTAGGCACGTAAATAGTGCATGTGCATTAGTGGTCATGACAGTACCTAGTGCCTAACTTGTAGGTACTGTTGTGCCCCCATAGTGCCCTTAGCACTCCGTACTTGGGGGGAGCTTCCAGCACTCGTCAGGCCCCTCGTCGCGTCACCGCCTAGTGGCCAGTCGCGTCCCTCGTCTCTTTGCTTGCTCCTTGGTTACTCCGGCCGTGATCCATCGTCAACGTCCACCCGGCCACCAACTTGACCTCTGCACCGTCCCTTTGACCTCTGCACCGTCCCTTTGACCTCTGCACCGTCCCTTTGACCTCTGCACCGTCCCTTTGACGCTGCATCTTCCCTTTGACGCTGCATCGTCCCTTTGACGCTGCATCGTCCCTTCGACCCTGCATCGTCCCTTCGACCCTGCTCATCGTCTGCTTGCTCGACTGCTGCCAAACGGCCCTTGGCGCGACGATGCAGCCATGGCTCCTGACCGCATCGCCAAGGCCATCGACAGCCTGATTGCCCATCTTGTGCCGACCGGTGCGGACGAGGACGAAAGTGCGGCCCAGCAACAGCACGATGCCTACTTTCGACTCGTGAAGAACATCATAGACAAGTGCGTCATTCCCCTCCCCTCGACGTGTGGGCAGCTCTTGCTCGGTGATGCTGCACAGGCTGGATTTGCTGACGTCGCCGTGACCGCCCAAAGCCCGCCCGGTCCAACCATATCCTCCGACGTCCATCATGCGTCCGATCTCATCAAGCGGAAGCTCATCCAGACCAACCCCGGCCAGGCCCTCCGTTTCTCTAATCTCTACTCCCGACTCCTCGCCCTGCCCGTGCTCGAGCACAAATGGGGCATACTGTACCTGCTCCATCAGCTGGCCGACTCGCCCGACGCCGGCGAGCCGCAGCTGCTGAGCGCGGTCAGACCGTCGGCCCCCAACTACCGCCATGCCATTCGTCGAGACGCCATCAAGCGGCAGAACAGGGGTGAGCACGGGGCATCCACCTCGGCCTCGAGGCTCGAGGAAGCACAGTTCAAGGATGCCTTCCAGCCCGATGGCCTGCGCAGGCTGCCGCACGACGAGCCCGGGCTCGCCGACGGCGACGGACGCGTGAGGGATGTGTCGTTGAAGTCGACGCTCCTCGCCAGCAGTCGTGGCGATCTGGATCCGCCCGAAACCGCCCTCCTGCGGGACCTCCCCTTCACCCTCCAGGGCTTGTCCTCCACGACGCTCCCCTTTTCCGACGACGATACCCTCGCGCTTCCTCCGACCCTTCCGCTGCCGCTCGTCTCCATCCTCCACACGTTGGCGGAGCCGTCCCTCCTGTACAAGAGGCTGGATGCGTTCTGCCAAAGCCCGGGCCACGGCCTGCTCGGCCAGAGCCTACGCTTCGCCATGGGCACCGAGCTTCGCTCGTACCTGGGCTTGATCGCCACGCTCGAGGCGCAGATTCGAAGGGCACTCGCTTCCCTCGACGAGAATGCGCCGCGTCGAGGCATCGGAAAGTTGGGCGTGACCCTCAAGAGATGCGTCGTCTGGACGCGAGAGGCCACCATGGGACTGCGGCTGATGAGCCTGATCGCGGAGGAGTCCAAGAGCAAGGAGGGTGGCAAGTTGATCTCCCTCATCCACAGCTTCTCCTCGTCGCACGGAGACCCCGTCGTCGCGGCCTTTGCCGAGCGGCTGCTGGCGAGCTTCACGCACCCGTTTTACGACATCCTGCGGCAGTGGATCTACGACGGAGAGCTGGTCGACCCGTACCGTGAATTCTTCGTCCGCGAGCAGGGCGCCGCGGCCGACGGCGGCAGGAAGAAGGGGGCCGCCAACATCTGGGAGGACAAGTACGAGATCGACGACGACGGCATCCCGAGCATCATGACGCACGACTTTGCCCAGAAGGTCTTCCTCATCGGAAAGTCGCTCAACTTCATCCGCAACAGCTGCGGCGACTCGCTCTGGGTCGAGGACTACGCCAAGGCGGCCTCCAAGGAGCTCCGCTACGGCGACACGGCGACGCTCGAGGCGTGGATCGACGAAGCGTACAAGACGACTATGAGGCGTCTGATGGATCTCATGGCCAACAAGTTCCACCTCTTCCAGCACCTCGAGGCCCTCAAGAGCTACATCCTCCTGGGCCAGGGCGACTTCATCGCCCTGCTCATGGAATCCCTCGCCGCGAACCTCGACCGGCCGGCCGGCGCGCAGTACCGGCACACGCTCACGGCGCAGCTCGAGCATGCCATCCGAGGCTCCAACGCGCAGTACGACTCGGCCGAGGTGCTGCGCCGGCTCGACGCGCGCATGCTCCAGCTCTCCCACGGCGACATCGGCTGGGACTGCTTCACGCTCGAGTACAAGATCGACGCGCCCGTCGACGTCGTCGTGACCGAGTGGGGCAACCGGCAGTACCTGAAGGTGTTTAACTTTCTGTGGAGGATCAAGAGGGTCGAGTTCGCCATGCTGTCGACCTGGCGAAGGTGCATGACGGGCTCCCGAGGCGTGCTGCAGACGTCGGACCCCGCGGTGACGCAGACGTGGAAGTCGACGCGCGGCACGCTGGCCGAGATGATGCACTTTGTGGGCCAGCTGCAGTACTACATCCTGTTCGAGGTGATCGAGTCGTCGTGGGGCGCGCTCGAGGAGCGCATCCGGAAGGACGACTGCACGCTCGACGACCTCATCCGGGCGCACGAGCGCTACCTCGACGACATCACCCACAAGGGGCTGCTCGGCGCCAAGAGGCGGCTCCACGGCGAGGACGAGGACGACCGGTCGTCGTACCTGGCGCAGCTGAGCGACATCCTGCGGTTCATGCTCCACTACCGAGACGCCGTCGACGGCCTCTACAGCTGGAGCGTCTCCGACTTTACGCGGCGGCAGGAAGCCGACGTGCGCATCGCGACGCGGCAGGACGCCGACGACGGCCACGGCCACGGCGTCGTGGCCTCGGAGTTTCCCGCCCTCCAGGACCGGCTGCGGCAGCTGGGCCAGTCGTTTCGGGCGCGGATGCAGATCCTGCTCGGCGACTTGGCCTACCAGCCGGACGTCGACATGCGATTCCTCGGCGTCGCCATGAACTTCAACGACGTCTACCAGCCGGCGCGGAGGAAGAGCAAGACGGCGCCGCCGACGGGCGGGACCTCGGCCAACACGTCCAAGGGATGAGCCGGCGTGCGTGCGTGCGTGCGTGCACGACATGGAGAAGAGGGGGGGGCGAGATGTCGTACGCGGGTGACATTGGCGGGTGCCATTGGCGGGCGGTCGAGTTTTGCGACGAATGCTCCGTCCCTCACGTACAGGTAGATGGACGTAGGGCGAATCGAAAGGAAGTGCCGCACAGTGTCTTGGCCCGAGGGCTGTTGGATCTTGGTGGCGAGCCGTGAGCGCTCGAGTGTCTCGCCATGACAGGGATGGACCGCGTCGCCCTGACGCATGCCATGAAGGAGAATGTCACCGTCAAGAGACGCATGTCCCGCATGACTCTGGCGTCGATGCCGAGGCAGGATCCGGGACGCTCGGGTAGGGGGATGACAGAGTACGAACTGGTCTCGTCGGCATCGCCTGCCCGGGCAGCCGAGCGGGGCCCAAGGATGGCGAGCGAGCGGCGAGGTCTCGGCATCGAGGCGTGGGCGGCCATGTGGCGATGCATCTGCACGAACAGTTCTCCGTAGGCCGCAGGGCAGTCAGCCACAAGGCCCAATCGTCCTGATGGATGGTGGATGGCCAGCGGACGAGGCGGACGAGGCGGACGAGGCAAGCGTGGAGGGGTGTGATGGGGAGAGCGCACGTCATTGGAGCCGATCGAAGGCATGCTGCCGTTGCGAATCAGTCGCTCTCGACTCGGGGCTCGACTCGGGCTCGACTCGGGCACCGACGCAGCAACGCTTCCGTCACCGCGTGTCTTGGTGCCCGGGTGTGGTGTCTGGGTGCCCGGTGTCTGGGTGCCCTTTTTCATTTTGGCACGCACGAGCGGAGAGGGACAGGTCGGTCGGAAGTCGAAATGATATCGTCTCCCTCGCGCAGGCTGCGAGCAAGCCATGTCTCACGACGTCGGGGATCGAGGGGGTGGCCGGCGACGAAGAAGAAAGAGTGCTGGAATTGATTCTGGCGGGGAAGAGGAATGCACGCCGCAGACGACGGATGGAGCATGCAGTTGCACCATCGCATGCGCCGCCCTCGCAGCACAGCTCTTGACGAGTTCCTCGAGCTCGCGTCGTACGGCTGGTGCTTGATCACGGTGCGTATCCGTCCGAGCACGAAGCCGCGTGCGGACGCTTGCATCCCGTACGGAGTGTCATTGACCAAGCAGGGCGCTGGACGTTGTTTGTGAAGAGCCAGCGAGGCAAATGCTGCTCGTGGCACCACGAAAGTACGGGGTATTATGGAGTCATCACTTCAGGGCACCACTCAATGCGACTGCCTATAGGTACTCTGTAATTAGCAGGTAATTACCCCTGAAGTCCAGTACCAAAGCACCCACCTTGACTTGTCCGTACTCGTGTAGGTGCAGCTACCAAGGTACTCTGTAGGTGCCGCTGGATATTCTGTAGGTGCCGCTGGGTATTCTGTAGGTGCCGCTGGGTATTCTGTATGTGCCGCTGGGTACTAGTATTCTGTTGGTGCCGCTGGGTAATACTCTGTAGGCGCAGCTGGTACTCTGCAGGTGTGGCTAGATACTAGGTGTATCCTATAAGTCGGTAAGCACGCGAGTGCCCGCTCACCAATCCACCAACAACTCCCAAGTATGCTCGTGCTGTGTTGCGTGGATGTTATCACAGCCTGCTGCCTCACGCGAGCCGAGCGGTTGGACTGGTTGGCTCGCTGGCGCTTTCGGGCCCCTTTCTCGCCACATTTCTCGTATCCGCCTCATGCCATGGATTCCCAGCCAGCCAGTGACGAAGAGTCATTTCCCACGGGACGAGTCCGTTTTCATTTTTTTTTTCGTTCGACGGGCCGTGATGGTCAGTGGGCAATCGGCAGCCGGTCAAGGTGAATGAATGGGCAACGCCGGCGAGGCCCAGCAGCGCGGGTCAGGTCTCAGCTAACCGCACGCCCTCTCTCCAGGGGCCCTTCAGCGCTTCCCCACAACCCGTGCAAGAGTGCCGACGGCCTAGAGGTCCCCGCTCCCCGCGGCGCAGCGACCTCAAATCTGGGGGGAGCTCGGCCGGGCGGCTGGTCGTGGATGACGGGGGTTCGTTGGGCTGAACCGCTGACGCGACGCTCGCAAACTTGCTGGCATTTTCTTTTCCTTCGTGCAACGAATACTAGGTATGAATGCGCGGCGTGTCCCCGTACAGGGACATCTTGGCCGTGAATACGAGCCTATGTAGGTAGTTAGATTTGCATGGACGCGTACCACGGCTACCTCGACACGAATTCGTCCGAACTCGTCACGAAGCTTGAACGGGTGTGTCGGGCTGACATGACCAGTCCTTGGGTAGGCCCGCACCCTCCCTAGCTAGTACCCAGTAGTAGGTGCCACTAGGAGGCAGCGGTCTCCCTCCCTGTCTCGTGCGAGCAGAAGAGTATCGTATCGTATCTACACGGCAGAGTGTTTGGTTGGGTACACACCGACGTACCTGTCCTGTATTCGCCGGTGTCCTCTGCGGCAAATCCATCGCCAAGCACGCCTCGTTGGCTGCTGGCTGTGGGCTGCCGGCTGTTGGCTGCTGCCTCGCTGCCTCGCACGAGCTGGGCAACCCTTTCCGATGATGCTCTGCTTGGTCCAAGCGGAGGGCCATGAGCCAGGGGGGCTAGGCGCCGTTCGACAGAGGCTTCGGCGGGCGAGGACGAGCTGGTGGACGACGCGCAGCTTCGGCCGCCTCGGAACCGATGTTTGGGCCGCGTCAGGCTCCGGATCTGCCCGACATCTGCGATAAGTGTCCAGCGACCGATTCAAGCACTCCGGTGGCCGTCGATGGCATCTTGGACTCGCGACGGTTCGGGAACCGTTCTGGTGCCACATGCCAGCGAAGCGCCCATCGAGGCTTGCGTCCGATGTATTGCCGGCCAGCACCAAGCAGGTTAGAAGCCGTGATTCGCGTCCCGAACGAGGTACCGACCTGACGGGGAACCATGGCGGTATTGCTGTTCCCGCTCGCATCGCCCTGGACCGACCCATACGAGTTCCGAGCGTCGACAAGCAGTGCGGGTGACGGCAAGCAACCGATGGCCAAGCAACCCGCCTGCTCGTATTGCTTCGTCTCGGCAGCTCCTCGCCGCGGGTCAAGCGTGCCTCGCCTACGGCATCGATCGATTCGCCGCCGCCGCCGACCAAACGCCCGTCGGCGAATGCTGGCTGATGATTGTCTCCTCGACGCGGGAGCCTCTCGACGGCTCGGTACGCTTGGGAGCTTCTGAGCCGTGCCCTCGGATTGCGTACCAGCCATGCCAGTGATGCGTGGTTGGATGGTGGTGGGTGCTGTGTGGCGAGGTCCGAAAAAGTGCAGCCACGTCATCAAAGGTACTTGGCTGCACGTACTTGTGCAAGAACTGTAATTATTATTAATTACATGTACACTTACTGTACCTGCACGGAGCACAACTACAGAGAACACCTACTTGGACGTACGTGGTAGGTTCGCAAGCGTCAAGTACGGTGACTGAGCGACAAGACCAAGGGTCCATGGTCGCCGAGAGCACGGATGACATGTGCGCTTTGAAGAGCGAGCGAGTGCGGTGCCATGGCTCCGTCCTGCTCCGAGCACGTGTACTCCGATAGGCCTGCCACAGACAACCTGCACACATCAACGGCGGTGACGGATGTTTGTGCGAGATGGCGATGCACACGTCGGGAATTCGCCTCGGCAAGCGGCGTCTCAGAGGCGGCCAGGACAGCAGCGATGGGACGAGGAGCAACGGCAAGATTTCGACGTACATTGGCGAGCCCGGGTGTCCAATGAAGCATGGACCCCGGCTTCTTCCGTTTTTTGTTGCGTCGCTTCTGCTCGAATCCCATCACCGCACTCCATGCTCGGTACTCGTATTCATCGCCGAGGCCAAACGAAGACCTGCTACGCCAACATGTGCTGTAGGTGGGCAAGTAATAATAAGTACAGGCTTGCTGCGGCGAACCTACTGTACTGTACGGGGTACTTGCTGCTGGACTAGGGACTGCTCCGTACTTACGTACTAACACTTGGTACTGCACCGAGCACTGTACTCCGTACTCCGTACATGTAGTAGAGTTACCTTACGACTTACACCGAGGTTACGTGCTGGGTGTACGGCGCATGCGGAACCAACCTACCTAGTACTCCGTACCTACTGAGTACTTTTACCTACCTAGTACTTAGTCCTGCCAGGCACAAGCGCAAGACCAACAAACCTTGTGGCCAAGTGGCTCCGTCGTCCAAACTGCGTCGCATGACTGTGCTCGTATCTGTGCCCATCGTCTGCGGAACCAATTCGTCCGTGACGTAGGAGGACGACACGAGTTTGTTGAACGCGTCTTCGTACTCGAACCTGCAAGTGCTCGCACAGGTCGACGACCGTCTTCCCGAAACCCCACACCGCTGAGCCTGGTTCCCGATGAACGATGCATGTCGAGGCTCCCCCCCCCTCGACCTCCCCAACCCGACTCCCCAACCGGCCTCGAGCCAGCATCGGCTCGAACGTGGCCCCCATGAAACGGCGGGGGAGGGGAAAGGGGCGGGGGGGGGGTGGCGACGCGCAATCGCAGCAGAATGCCAGCCGATGCGATGGGCTGTGATGCTTACTCCGCCGTCGCCATTCACGCCGCACCTTGCAACATCGGTCGTTCGCGGCCTGGCTGGCGAAGCGGTCAGTCAGACTGTCCGTCCGTCCGATTTTTGGTAGAGCTTTCGACGGTTCCGGGGCCGACGACTCTCCCCACGCGTCTTGGTTGGTGTATTCTGATATCTCGTACAATGTACTCTGCTGGCCTGGGAGGCTACGATCGGCTGCCCCCAAGTGCTGATGCTGACGCCTTCGGCCCAGAGGGCGGGGTTTCTCGCGTTCTCGAAGCTTGTCAGACGGACGGACGGACCAGATTCGCGACGGCAGGCCCCCCCCCCCCCAACTATGCTTGCCCTTTGCGCGGCCTGTCCGCCACTTGGCTGCTTTGTCGTCCTGCCAGCTTTGTTATTCCGGGCCCGACGAACGCTCCTCGGCGGCGGCGATGGAGCACGAGTAAGCTTCCTCAGCGCTACCATGGGACTAGCTGTACATGCAGGTGCTTGGCGGCGAGAGATGGGTTAGCACAGTAAGGAGTAAGTAGGTAGATGGTGCTTGGTACGAGTACTACGAGTAGGTCGATTGTACTGGTACAGTACTCGCCGTGAGTGTCCTTTGGTGTGAGTATTGCACTCTACCACTAATTGATACTCTGTACGAGTTCATGTACTCTGTATCAGTGCTGTCGTACGGAGTACCTAGTAGTTTACTAGTACCGAGTAATGCTATTAGTAGGTATCTACCTAGTAGGTACCTAGTAGGTACCTAGTACCTAGTGCCTAGTACTTGTAGTAGTCTCGCCATCGCAGCCCACCGAGTGCCTGGTGCTAACGCCATGAACAATTATTACCTGATGAGCCGATACGTACAATGCACTGGAACTCGTACAGCAAGTACGACAGGTGTACGTGACGACGCCGGACGTGTAGCCGCGTACTTACAAGTACATGTGCATGTGCGGAGCGTGTACTCCGTACGAGTGCAAATACGGAGTAATTACGGAGTGCTTGTAGGTGTACTCCGTACTCCGTAGCTGTGAATGCATGCAAAGCAGCAAGTACGGAGTAATACAAGTACAAGTACTCTGGTGTACGGCGTCCAAATCAATACCTCAATGAATCAGCTCCCGCCAGGGTGTGGAGGTAGTCTCAGCCGCGCACCCCTCCCCAGGAATGGGGCGTGCATCGTCCGCTCGCTCAGACTGCGTGCGCGGTGCTCGCTGGCGTTGATCAACCCGTCCATGCGGGTGCCTGGCACCTAAGCAGCTGCCTTCCTGCCAAGCCGACTCCTGGCCCGTTTGCTTGCCTGTTTGCTGTTTGCTTGCTCCATCCATGCTGGTGCCGCCCGGTCGCAGCTTCTGCCTGCTGGATCTGTACTTGCTTCGCACCTCCCTCCTCACTGCCGGCTGTTCCTGCCGGCTTCTCCCAACGTCTGCCTGACCTTCCTTGCCTGACCTGAACGCACGGCGGACGAGGGAGCACTGACCGATCCGGCCGTCGTCCCTGCCCAGCAAGTTTCCTCTTCTTGCCTTCCGAGCCCTGTTGCTCTTTCCGCCGTGCTGTGCTGTCCCTTGACGTCTGTCCCATCCATCTCATACACCCATCCATTCATCCCATCCCAAACCATCCCAAACCATCCCAAACCATCCCATCCCAAACCATCCCATCCCATCCCATCCCATCCCATCCCGTCCCCTCCCATCCCGTCCCCTCCCATCCTGTCCCCTCCCATCCAATAGCCTCCCTCCCTCGCTTGTACTTTTTAAACGTGAACAAGACCTGACCGTCCATCGATCGATCGCCCTGCCCTGAAGTTGCCCGTCTTCATCGTTCCGACTCGGACGAGCTGCCCTTGAAATTTTCACCGACGACCCTCCCACCACCACCGCCACCACCACCACCACCACCAGCTCACTCCTCATCTTTCCGACTCGTCTTATTTATATCTCGCTCTCCTCCCCAGCATTCTCTCCCTCCCTCCATCCCTCTAGCTCGCTCTCTCCACAATTATTTTCCAGTTCGCCTCTACCTCGAGTACCCTCCAACCTTGCACTCCCCCTCCATCTCCCCAAGTGTCCACACCACAGCAACCTTGATCTCGCTGCTGCCAAGGTGGAAAGCTTGCTGCCATCCCGCTCTCTGCTCCTCTTTTCCTCTCCACCATAACGCCATCGTCCGGGCTGCGCTCTGCCTCTGCGCGTCAAAAAAACAATCCGCAAGGGGAGCTGCCGAGCATCGCCACATCATTCATCGTCGACCTGCAACCTGCTACGGCAATATACCGCTTGACAGCCGGCTGATCACATCGCCGTGGCGCCGTCGATCTGACCCGTTCGCACGCCCCAGCGCTTGTAAGCCAAACTCGATTGGCAACCCGTTGGTTAGCCACGCACGCAAGCTCGCATCCCACCTACTTTGGCTCGAGGCGACGGCTTAGATACACACCGCCATTGTAGGTGCCGGATTTTTGACTTCAAATCGCGCAGCGCTGTTGACATTTGCTGCCTCGTCAGTTCGCCATTTCTCCCTTCGACACGCTCATACCCGCCAAGATGCCCAGCCCTCAGGTCGTTGCGCCTGTCGCCATGTCGTCGTCGCAGAGGAACAACCTTCGACTCATGACGTCGCAAGACCTCTTGGCCAATCTCAACGCCACTCTGGGAAACCAGCGACCCTCGACGCCCGTCCGTCACATCAAGCCGGACGACTACACGGTGCCCGCGCCGCCGCCGCCGAGCCCTGTGAGCTTCAGGAATTCCGACCAGTGGCATATGCCCCCTCGTCGTTGAGGAGGAGCTCTGGTGCGCCGGCACGTGGGCCCTGACGGCGGCGGCGTGACGCGGGCTCATGGCGCGCAAAGCTGCCACGGCCCTCCAAGGCACATGGGCCGCCTGCTTCTTCGACGGCCTTTTTTCGTATACTTCTACTTCTTCACTTCGCTTGTACAACTGGCATCGTTAGACATTGCACCTCGTTTCTGTCGCCTCTTCTCGGCCAGCTGACTTTCCGCATGCCCAAGGCAACCTTGGCGCTGCCACCTTTCGACGGCTGCCGCGCCGCACACGACGTCGCGGCGCAGCATTGGTTTGCTCTTTTGTGACGGACGCGGCGCCTGCTGGCGGAACGGAGAGCGCACGCGCACCAAGGGGGATCGTCTTCGGGGAATGGGGCGCTCATAGTAGGGAGTACAAAATCAAGGGACCTTTGCTTTCCGTTTCCGAGCTGTCGATGGATGCGCTTCGTGTGGGCTGTTGGCGGGGAAGCGTCCGTAGCCCTCTTGTCGCGCATGAATTGAACATGCATGATCCATGAATCTGGAGTCTCGAGCGTCGCCTCCCGCCGAGGCGATGCGGATGCCCGCCAAGGTGGGCTTTCCTTGCCGTTACTCGTCGTCGACATGAGCTGACACGTCGATGAAAGGCGGTTCCGACACGACATGGAGGTCGTGATTGGTCCTCGAGCCTCGACCTGGGTTACGCCGGTGAGATGCAGACAGCCAGCCACCAAAGGACGCGACGTCTGGCTGCTCGAACCTGCGCTTGCTTCGCACAGCCGCACACGCGACGGCCGTCGGGCGGCGGTGCGGAGGAGGCACGAAAGCGGCCCGCGGGAGGGTTGCCGAGCGAGACGGCTGCTTCGCCCACGTACGAGCGAAGCCACGTATCGCGACGATGCGAGGCATAGGCCACGAGCGGCCGAGCTGTCGTTCTCGTTCTCGTGCGCGCACCGAGTGCATGCACACGTCCTCGTCGCACCCGCAGGGCCACCTTGTTTGGCGTAAAGTACAAGGATACGGCCAAGCTTGCGCTCGAGGTGGCGGTAGGGTGCCGGGGGATGGGCACGCAGCAGGCTGCGGGATGCGGGATGCCATACGCAGGTGCTACGGCAGGACGGGACGTGCTGCCTGCTCCGTGCCTGCATGGCTCGTGGACGGCAGACGGAGGCGAACGAAGACGACGAGAACGATTGCAGGGACTCGGTACTCGGTATGTCGTCATAAGAGCGGTGTACGATGTCGACGCCTCCGAAGCAGGACAAGGGACCAGACCGCAGAGACGGGGGGGGGCGACCGTCGATGCATCAAATTGACGACGCCTTTGATCGATGTTCATGTGGCGAGCACCCAACCCGACCAAGCGCCGCTTCACGCCCGAGCAGGTGAGAGTCTGGACGAGGCCAAAGACGTGCGTTTTCTTGTGCTTTGACGAGTGCGTACGTGCGAGTACGCCTACGGACGTCGGGGTTCACGAGCGAGAACGAGAATGCGAGCATCGGCATCACGATTCGCGGCAACGAGCGACTGCTTCCGCCTGTCGCTCAGGGGAAGCGCGGGGCGCCGCCGTGGTGCAAACGGAACCGTTGGCCACGTGTAAGTGGCTTCCGGCACAGGCTGCCCATCCTCCCCCTCTCCAGCTCTCCTGCAGCGTTGCGCCGTTGCGACGTTGCCGCTTCGCAGCAGGCGCAAGAGGACGGGCAGGGACAGGGACGGGAGGCGATGGCACGGAGTACCACTTTCGGGAGTCTGCGTCAGCAGCCCTCGTCGAGAGGCCGCCGCCTCCATGCACTCATGTTTGACTTCACCCCCCCCCCCCCCCCCGGGGGATGCGGGCGGCAAGGTTGGCCTCTGTTCGAGAAATCTGTTTCATTCTCGCCGCTCCGTGGTCCTGCCCTTGTCCGTAGCCGGCGGTGTACGATGTCGGCGTGCAGATGGAGGCTGGCCGACGCAGGGGCGTGGGTGGGCGCCCGTCGATTGTTCGCCTGGCTCGTATTCGTTCCTCGTCGCGATGTTTGCTCGTCCGACGTGCGAGCGATGGATTCGCTCATGGCCGATGCGGTGGTGAAGGGGCAAACGAACAGACATGATCAGGCCTGGCCATCGATTCTCTCGCATCCTCCATGGTGATTGTGAGGACGAACCGAGGAGGAGAGCGGGAAGCGGGTGACGGGAGCGGCCGCTGATCGATCGACGAGGCACAGGCAAGCAAATAGGAACCGTCCCGCGCGTGGTGGAGTTAAGACGGGTACTACAGTACGGAGGAATACTGAATACTGTACGGAGCACTACTAATGTTAAGTACTTGTACAGTACGGAGTAAAGTAAGTACGTACGGAGCACTGTACTACGCCGTTCAGTGGTCCTAGTTGGCGCCGCGTCCACTCAACGCGTCCCCGCGGCGGATGAGGACGCGAAACGGCGGGCCAAAAACGCGTCCCACGCGTCAAGCTCACCCTGCCAACCCGATTCATTTTATTCACGTTCCTCCACAGCGCTCTTGCCTGATCCTCAACCTCAACTCTTCTCGGCGAACCCTGACAACGTTGAACGCTGCTCGCACGCATCACTCTTGACTTCCATACCGCCGTCATCTTGCCTCATCGTCCATTCTCCCTTCCCCGCTCCATCCATCGCGTCACCAGTCGAGCACGACCCTCCGTCCGGATTCCCTGGTCGCCTGCTTCCTTGGGGAGGAGGCCAGCAGCCAGAGCGAGGGCTCATCATTGACCTACCTTCCCTTGCGAACGCAAAAGTGCCGCATCGTCAGGCGCAATCGGCACCGGTCACGACCCAGCGTCATGCCTCGAGCTTCGAGAACGCGGCCGGCGGCGGCGGCGGCACCTGCTTTCGGCCACCAATCTATCGGCTCCTTCACACGCATCTCAAAGTACAGCACCATCGTCAAATCGGTCGAACCTGACACCGACAGGGTGACCCGCAAGAGGAAAGCCTCCTCCTCGGTCGAAGAGCCGGTCGATACGGCCGTCGGCGGCGAGGAACCGTCCAAAAAGGCTACGGCCACTCCCTCCAAGCGTGCCTGCCGACGAGCCCAATCACCGAAACGGTCTGCCGTGCAGAGACCGGCGAAGACGTCCGTCAATGGCAAGCGATCGGCCCAGGCGACGCTCTCACAGGCCGTTACGAACCGCGAGCAGAGCGCATCGAACCCGCAGGAGAGGGCCGCTCGGCCGGAACCCAACGTCGGACGGAAGCGGACCAACGAGTGCGATGCCAGTCCCCCGAACCCCCTCCCGCCACACCTGGAAGACCTCGTCCGTTTGAACAAGGCTTTGCTCAAGACCGTGGCCGTCCACCTCGCACACTGCGGCAGCCATGTGCCCATCAGCATCGGCGCCATCACGCCCAATCTTTCGCGCACTTGGGGGAAGCGACAGGTCACGGTCGACGACTTTCGCCGCTGCATCGCCGTACAAGCATACGCAAAGGACGAGCCTGCGTGCCCTCTCGTCATTTCCGACTACGGCCGCGGCCAAATCTGCGTCGAGCTGGCACCCGACGGCCATGACCATCTCATCAACGAGGATCGGCTCCAGGCGCAGTTCGAGAGGAACCTCCGCGCGCTCTGCGCCGAAAAGTCCGACGACGAAATGGCCGACGTTGACGTTCCCTTTGACGGCTTGACCCTCGCCGACCTTCCCCACGCCGCCATCAACGACAGGGCCGTCGGTGTCAGGCTGAACCCTTTGCTCTCCAAGGGTCGCCGTGATCTTGCCCATCTCAAGAGCGGCATCCTCGTCAGGCAGCAGGAAAGTCGGGCCAAGCAGCAGACGCCCGCACCGGGCCCGACCCCTCTCAACCCCGACGGCACCAAGATGAGTCTGCTCGATCGCCTGCGCCTGAAGCAGCTGAGCCGGGCGAACCAACCCCTCGGTCCGTCGGGGCCCGAACTTGAACGCCGAGCCGCGCTCAACCGTGTGCCGGACGTGGCCGCCACCGTCTCCATGCTCAGCCTGTCGAACCCGCTCTCGCTGCCGCGACAAGCCTTCACCATGTCCGCCATCGCCGAGAGGCTCCGGGACTCGCTGCGAACACCCATATCCAAGGAGGAGGCCGTGGCGTGCGTCCGGCTCATCGCCACCGAGGTCGCACCCGAGTGGCTGCGCATCGTCACCATTGGGGGAAGGGACAACATGGTCGTCCAGCGGAACGGTCAGCCCGTCGACAGGGTCATTCAGGAACGGGTGCAGAAGCTGCTGGTGGCGTGATTGGGACCGTGATTGGGACCGACCAAGTGAAGGACTGGTTGATTGCGCATTGTATTCCCCGGGCGGAGCCTGTCCTGGACGAGATCTTGCATAGCATGGCGTACTCGAGTTGCTGGATGTCGCTCACCCTGGATGAGGTTTGTTTGGAAGCATGGTGTCGGCGCGTCGTTGCATGGCATGGTCATTGTTGGGAAGCGTGTAGGTTTATTGCCTCGCTGGCTGCGACGTCTTGCGGCCCCGGCATGTCAGATATTCTTGTTCGATAGCTCGCTGAGCTATCAGTGTCGTTGAATATTATCATAATGAAATACCAACACTTGACCGTCCCAAAATCAATCGCGCTGAGTTGTTGAATTTTATCATCATGAACAGCCAAACACTTGACCGTCCCAAAACCAATCGAGGGAGCGGCGAGTCACTCACTCACTTCGCAACCGTCCATCGGGTACCTTGACGGAAGCCCGTCCATCTGTTGATCGCGGGGGGGGGGGGGGGGGGGGGGCATCATGAACGGCCAGCAAATTACGAGGAGCGATATCGTCGCCTGGACTCTGGGTGAATACGTCGGCAAATCATTCTCTAGCCGATATCGTATCAACTCCATCGGTCGACTAGGAAATGAGATGCCAGAGAGTGCGAGAGAACCCACGAAAAAGCCAATGAACAAAGTACTAACGGTGTTCTTGATCGGCGTTGGGGGACATGCTTGTGATATGTAGAGCATCAAAGTCTGCACTTGCCTCGTTCGTTCCACTCCATCGTTCTTTCTTCACCACTGCTCAACTTCAGATGGCTCCTTCCATTCCCCCCATCCCCCCATTCCCCTATCCTCCTCCCATGCTCCTCAGGTCGGCCAGCCGGCAACTTCTTTTCGCCAACCTCGAACCGATTTCTTCGCCTGCAGAGCCCCCTTTGAATCCTCATCCCATCCCCTATCTCGAGCCCTTTGCGGTTTCTCGCATCATCGCCAGCCTACTCTTTCCACCTAACTTCGGCACGAGCCCTGCACCAAGGTGAGCCATGACATCTGAGCGAAGCACATTCCCATTTTCTCGCTTGTTGCCCGGCCGTCTTTCTTTAGTTCCCTTGGTCGCCTACCTCCATTTCGGTTCCATTATTCTCACGGCTTCTCACCAAATCCTAGGACTGCCCACCTGAACGCCTTCCCTTCCTTCCCGTCCGTCTCGTCCCTTGTTTTTCAGGCTTTGCCCAGGTCATCGCTCGAATTTTGAAAGCAAACAAGCAAAAATCACTCTCACGAGACACAAGCAGCGCTCGTGCCTAGTCCAGCACTTGGAGAGGTTTGTCTGGTGACGTATCCATGGAGCACACTGCTACCCTCTTAAGCATGGGCAGCCGTTCAAGTTCCCAGCGCCCAGAACACCGCCCAGAACACCGCAATCATGACCCCTTGTTGCCATGTGCAGAGAAACCAAAACTGAGGAAACGGCTTAAAGTTCGAGCACTGTTTGGACACTGCTTATACAGGAGAGTCGTGGCATGGGTCGTTGTGAGCCTTCTGCTCGTAGCTCTAGTTCCGTCCCTCCGTAACCACGTTTCTGCTCCGGCCATGGCCAGGATTCGAAAATACAATCCGCCCCAAGACGGT
Source organism: Drechmeria coniospora (assembly GCF_001625195.1). Lineage (NCBI taxonomy): Eukaryota > Fungi > Ascomycota > Sordariomycetes > Hypocreales > Ophiocordycipitaceae > Drechmeria > Drechmeria coniospora. The sequence goes on along the minus strand of NC_054389.1, from coordinate 6,997,843 downwards.
GACGAGAACGCGGTCAGCAACGCCGATACAGGGAATACGAGAGTGGTGGTTCAGTTAGACGACGACGAGGACGCGAGCCTGCCAGACGACGGAGATGAAATGCATGACGAAAAAAGGCAAATGAATCTCAGGGAGGCAATTCCGTGGCTCCTGTACAAGCAGTATGGCCCCTCATCATGGAAACCTACCGTCTGCCGTCGAAGAAGCTGACCATTCCTTGGTTTGCATAGTCTCGACGGGTACTTCCAAGGGATTAGAGCTTTGGTGGACAAGTCTGATCGTGTCCCCGAATATCCCCACGACACACAGAAGCCCTCCATCTCTTCCTCGCCCTTGAGGTACAATGCTCGAAAACCCCGATCCTACGATCCATATCGCCCCTCCTCCAGCACGCGAACGTGCTACCTCGACCGAGACCACCGCATCCCCGCCCCTGCCATTTATGCCTATGATGGTGTCCCTTGGCACATGCCCGACCCAGCACTCGGGTCGTATGAGCTTCTGGGCATCAATGGCGACGTGTGCTTCGACCGTTTTGGTCGTTACGGACCTTATGGCCTCGGATACTCCAAGCTTCGAGGCGGCGCCGGCGTCGGCATGGACACCGAGAATTCCGATAGCGACCAAGTTTGGGCCGCGACTGGGCAGATAAACTACCACCGCGTGGATTGGGGGTATGCGCAGGAGATGTGCTCCGAAGCCAACAAGCACAGGTTCCTTGAGCCCGACCGGAACACCGAAGAGCTCCCCCCAGCAGGCCTACACCTCAAAGGCAAAAAGGGTCGCATCGCTGTCGTCGTGCGCTGCTACCAGGGATTCGAGTGGACGGATCTCGCGATTCTCAACTTTCGAGCCATGGTGACGGAGCTTTCCTTGAGGTCGGGGGGCGAATATACCGTTCACTTACTGCTGCACGTTCGCGATGTCGACTTGCCAATCTGGGCCGACGACCTCACTGCTCAACATCTCCTCGACGACTATGTTCCGGTAGAGTTTCACAGCCTCGTGACGCTCTGGAGCGAGCCCCAGATGAGACTCTTCTATCCCGGCGACTTTGCCGAGGCGCTTGAAAACCCGAGTGGCCATAGCGTGCATGGCGTCTACAGGAGCGCACACATGCCGCTGCAGGTGTTTGCAATGAAGCACCCCGAATACGAGTACTTTTGGAACTGGGAGATGGACATGCGTGTCGTCGGCAATTACTACGAGATGCTCGATCGGATTGGACGATGGGCAGACGACCAGCCACGTTCACTGCTGTGGGAGCGCAGCGCCCGTTACTTCATCCCCAACTATCACGGTACATGGGAAAACTTCACCAGGGAGGTGAAGCTGGACACGCTGCTCTCGGGCGAAAGGCCGGTCTTTGGGCCGGTCATGTTTACGGGGCGCCGGCCTCTCCGCCATGAGCAGCAGGGATGGTCCGTCCTGCCAGATAGCTGCGTGTCCGCACGAGGGCCCGCCCAGTGCGGCGTGGGCGAAGGAGCAGACCTCATCACACTGAACCCGATATTTGACGTGAACGAATCCGGATGGGTCTTCGCCAACGACGTAACAGGCTACAGCGATGCCGACTCGTCGCACCCTCCTCGACGAAGCGCCATCATCACGGGTTCGCGTCTCAGCCGGCGCCTGCTCGTGGCGATGCACGAGGAGGTCTGGCGACATCGCCATACCATGTTCTCGGAAATGTTCCCGCCCACAGTGGCACTGCACGGCGGCTTCAAGGCCTTGTACGCGCCGCATCCCGTGTACTTGGAACGCGCGTGGCTCCCTCTGGGCTCGGCACTGAACGCCGCCTTCAACAGTGGAAAGCACAACTCGGCGTCTGGCAGGAACTCTCCCTACGACATGGAGAACGAGCACAACCACAAGGGCACGAGCTGGTACTACCACAGCGAGTTCGCCGGGCTCCTGTGGAGGCGATGGCTAGGATACCCGCAGATGGACGGTCGGGGAGCACGAGGCACGGAAAGGGGAGGCATCATGGAGGAGAGTGCCAAGGGTAGCAGCGGACGCATGTGCTTGCGCAGCATGCTAGTACATCCCATCAAATACGAGCGTCCAGCGGAAGAATGAGAGAAGGTTGCGATTACATGTTGGATATGTGGAGCGGCAGTGATGACGCCTGACAGGTTTGCCACTTCCAGGACCAACCGCTTCCAGCTCCTTCGACCAGGCTGGCAGTTGGAAGGTGTCTGCTTGTCGTTTCGAAAACACTAACTGAGTTGTGATGAAGCTCTCACAAATAGGGGCATGCGAGTGTTGGGGTTTTAGGCGGCACTTTCACGGCAGCCAACAGGCGTGGGGACCCAGGTAGATGGATGGATGCACTGAATAGCATCTTCAACGAGCCCAGGGTTTGAACCAACCGTCGATGCTGCCAGGAGAAAACAGACGCGAGACATGCCTGATCAGTGAGACATGCCAGCCTAGCGAGACATGGGCATTCCCATACTCTACGTGCCTTTGGAACATTCAAGCACACGCCACTCAGCAAGGGCCCAAACGAAGGACTCAGACAACCAAGTACCAGCAGCATCATGTTATTAATATTCCATCAGTCAGTGTTAGACCTTTGAGGAACAAGAAAAGAAAAGCAAGCATGTATTCCCGTCATTCATTCATGGGACTTCGTATCACCAGGTCTAGTCCCATTCCGCCTACCACCACCGCATTCGCAAAAAATATTCAAATCGCAGCGACCCAAAACACCCGTCCATGACACCAACAATCCCACCTCGTCTTCTAAGCCCGCCAACACCATCCGCCGAGATAAGTGGAAAAGGAAGAATACTACAACACAGCCAGCCGTCGAGGGCAAATCGATGGCGGCAGCAAGAGAGCGGTGAGTAGCAGAAAGAATCAAAGGTGGGAGTAACTTTGGCGTCGAACGAAACAGAGTGTTGAGTGCCGAAGCTAGGTGCCATGTACAAAATTGAAGGGGGTTTTACATAGCCAAAATTGCACCGATCGAGTGCCGTAACCGTAGGTCCAGGTGATAAAGATGTCAAAAACGGCAGCGATCAGAGGCTCGCCGCTGAAAGATCAAAGGGAAATCAAGCCCTTCGGTCCCCAGCAGGTCCCCCTCCAATCGACGACGAAGAGTGGCATCGAAGCCAACGCCGCGACACCGTCAACGCCATGAACGCCAGTTCGGAGCACGCAGGTCGCTGCGTGTATCCCCGGGAAGAGAGACAAAGTACACAAGCCCGATGTGTGCTTCTTGCGACAAAGGAGAGATGAATGAGGTCCGGAAAGGACGAGGCCACAGCACCGTGTGAGGCTCGATCCATGTCCGCAAAAAGTCTCGTGCGGGCCGCCGCTCTAGAACGGCGTTGGCAACAATCGGACGAGAGACCGGAACTCATTTCTGCCTCTCTCTACTTCTTCAGCACGGCGTCGTACATGCTGACGATGCCGGTCACGGCAGCGCCAACCAGGACCCCCTTGTAGCCTCCGTAGACGGCCGAATTCAGGCGCTCAATCGACTTTCCGTCGAGGAGGTGACAGAAGGTGACACCCTGACCGTAGACAACATAGGCGATGATGGCCTTGGCAATGCTAAAGGTCAGGGGGTCGACAACGCTCTCGCCGGCACGAGCCTTGGAGCGCGTACGCGGCCCGGTGGTGTTGGTGGCGCAAATGTTGAAGAAGTAGCCGAACAAGCTGGGCAGGACAACGCTGGTGAAGGCCCAGGTCAGGGCGGGGGACCAAAAGCTCGAGGTGAGCAGCAAGAACATATCCGGCAGGTAGACGGGGCAGTCGGGCGTGTGGAGGAGGCTGATGGCGGGGATGGTGAAGGCATAGCGGTCGGAGAGGATCTCGGGCCGGATGAACAACAGCTCAAAGGCGGAGACGCAAAACAGAACGCTCGTGACGGTTCCGAGAGTCTCGCGGGTCGCCTGCGAGGCCTCGGTGATGCCGCTTTCCTGGTAGAGGGATGAGACGCGATTGCGCATGGCAATGGTGGAGCGGTCAACGGCGTTGGCGACGTCCGAGGGCGTGGCCGGCAGGGGGATGCGAGCGGCGACCTGGGAGATGCTCCGGGCGGGCGTGCGACTGACGGCGGACGTCGTGGCAGCGGGTTGGTCGTCACTCCTGGGGGGTCATCATGTTAACGCGCGGCCCAGAGGAAGAATCCGGAGGTGGGGGGGCAAGTCATACTCGGACGTAGACGTCAGCTCCTCGGCGGTCTTGGTCACTCTTCGCTTGACAACTTTGAGTGCCTTGTCGCCCTCCTCCTTGAGCGATTCTCGCGCCCTCTTGACGGGCGAGCCGAGCGCCTTGGAGCGCGAGTTGAAGTAGCCCTGAAGGTCGGAGCGGACGCTCAAGCGGCTGGCATTTTCGGCGATGAAACTGTCGAGAGCGCTCTCGAGTTCCATCTTCTTGAGACCATCATATCTGAAGCAAGGAAACGAGGTCAGCAACGGGGCCGGCGGATGCGATGCGGACGCGCCAAGTGTGCAAAGCGCAGAATGCAGCCAAAGCCTGGTCGGGCTCCGGCGACGCGGTGGGGGCAACGACGCGCCGGGTTGTGATGCTTCCCGCCATGCCCGCAGCCAGCACCGAGGATAGGCAGCAATCATGAGCATTTGCCGTCATGCCGCCGCAGGCGAATGCCACGGGCACAATTCCCACGTTCGACCCATCACGGATGTTGTATGGAGAGTCCATCCTCACGCGACGCGCCAGGTTGACGGACAGGCGCTTGGTCCCAAGGCGATGGCAAGAAAGCCAAGGAGGGGAGAGAAGAAAGAGAAGGGGAAAAGGAGAGACGGGGGGGGGGCAAACAGACTTTTGCAGACCGACGCTGTCGGCGAGTTCAACAAGGTCGCTTTTGCGCTGGGCCTTGAGCCAGCTGTTTGTCGCTACGGTGGTTGACATGGCGCTGATTTGATTATATGCCGGCACTCGAAGCTCGCGGGTGCGATTTCAGAGATGCGCGGGCAAAAAAAAAAAAAAAAAAAGAATGAGGGCAGATGCGCGGTGATGTAACCGGTACCGATGACGACGAGGGATATGAGAATGTGACAAGGTGAGTAATACCTGTCCGTAGTGGGAGTGGTGAGGGCGCAGTGTAATGGTGATGGTGTCGGTGGTGGTGCTGGTTGTGGTGGCGACGGGGGTGGGATGGTGTCTGTTTATGTTTTGATCCCTGAGCTGTGGCTCCCCGAGGGCCTTCCTTCCTTTGGTGTGGGTATGATATTCATGTGTGTTCATAACAAGTACAAGTACTTGCGTGTAAGTACAGTAAGCACATGATTACACGTACAAAATACCACTCCTGACAGGTACTTACTTATTCAGGTAGCCTCTGTGTGGGTCGTGGCTGCCATTCGTTAGTGGCTGCTGCCGAAAAAAACATGAGTGACTGGTGGCTGGTGACCTGGGAACGTCGGTGGAAGGCAAGTACGTACCGTACAACTAAGCAAGTACTTAGGTACAGTACGGAGTACAAGTACATGTACTGAAGTACACACTAACAATACTCGTCCACCTCCTGGGTTTCAAGAGGGTACCATAATAGTCATGATGCTAGCTCACCGAGTTTGCGCCCGGAATTGACCAGCCAATTTTCGACCCCATGAATGATGGCCTTGTGAGGCACGTACTTGATAGGTCTCGACTTTTCATACTTTGATGCTTCTGTCACCTGACAGGCAGTGGGGTCGACCTGTGGGGTCTGAGGCGCGCAACCGCGTCTGCACAACTGCATGGGTGTAAGTACAGTGTACAAGTATTATTCCTGTAAGTAAGTAAGTGCAAGTGCGATTCTGTGCTCCGTACTTTAGAAAGCATGTACTTGCTTGCATCGGCACCTGCTGTACTTGCAAGTAAGGCTCGCGGCTGCCTGCCTTGGAGAGTGGGCAAACGCACGTCCTGCAATAATGCAAATAATTATACGCGCATGTACTTGGTACAGAGTACAGACCGTATTACTTTAGCATGGGCTTCTACAGTACACAGGTATGTACATGTACATGTACATGTGTGAGTAGTTGATGCGTCTTTCCCTGCTGAAGTACAGTGCTTGCACAAAGTTCCCCGTGCAAGCACAAGGACAGCAAGTATATGTAAGTACAGCAGTGCTTACAGTACACTGAGCACTCGTACAGCTCTCCCTACATGTAAGTAATATATTGTGCTACTTACTGTACACGGTGCTTGTGGCGATGGTCAAGTCCAGCTAGTACATGCAATGCACCCTTAGCATTCGTGCTGCTTCACCTAGCTGAAGTGGTGGTATAATGTCCACGTCCCTTTTTTGAATCGAGCTCATATTACAGAGTAGAGTTCAAGCAACAGAGGAGCTGCATTTGTCGCGGGTAGGTCTCAATGTGATGGATCGATTGAGTTGATGGACGTCACTCTTTCGTCCTCCCATTGTCCCTTTGCTTCGAGTATGTATATATGCTCCGTACGGTACGTGCTCATTCATGCGCGAGCAGCTCGTCGTCGTTCTCGCCTGCATCGGAGACGGGGCACCATCTGCGGGCTTCGTCAAGCAGTCGGGGCGCGCGAGCCGTCGTCGTCCATCCAGCTCACAAACCTCTCCTCTCCTCGCTTCACCACTCGCACGGGCACGTGCAGCTCACCGTGGAGCTTGAGGGTGATGATGCTCGACGCCTGCGAGATGACGGCCCGGCTCTTGTCCTGGGCCTGCCTGTAGACGGCGGCCAGCGCGGTGCGGCTCATGCCTTCGACCTCGGCCTCGGTCGCCCACTCGTCGACGGCGAGCTCGAGGCTGTACTTTTGGAACAGGACGGCGAGGGCGGCGATGATCTCGACCTGGGCGATGCGCCGACCGAGGCAGGAGCGCGCGCCGTCGCTGAAGGGGATGTAGGCTCCGCGTTCCGGTCGGAAGAGTTGGGCGTTGGTGTCGGGCCCCGTGTAGCCCCCGTACTGCTCCCACTCGGCCTCGGCGACGGCCACGTCGTCCCTGCCGCCGGCGTTCGAGGCCGCCACGGACGGGCGGAACCACCGCTCGGGCTTGAAGTCGCGAAGGTCGTCGCGTTCGTCGGCGTGTATCGTGCTCGTGCCGTGCGGCCAGTATCGCGGGTTGAGGTGGACCGACGTGGCCGACATGGAGATGGACGTGTCCTTGGGCACCACGTAGCTGCGGCCGTCGACGCTCACGGCCTCGTCCCGGAGCGGCGACACCTTCTTGGGCAGCTCGCAGACGGGAGGCAGGATGCGCAGCGTCTCGTACATGCAGGCGCCGACCATGCTCGCCGTCATGGGGTTCACGAGGTCGTCGTAGTCCCAGCTGTCCGGTTCGGCGTCGCCGAGCAGCTCGTCAATGTCCTTCTGCACCCTGCGCTGCATCGACGGGTTCGTCGCCAGCTCGACCATGGCAAAGTGCAGCGTGTTGGCCGTCGTCTCGTGGCCGGCGACGAACATGACAAAGGCGTTGCCGATGATCTCCTGCCGTCCGAGGACGGGCACGGCCCCCTTGGCCGACGAGGCCTCTCGGGCGGCGTACGTGGTCCGGACGAGCTGGCCCATGAGGTCCATGCCCTCGGCGTGGGACCCCGCCCGGGCCTCCTCGAGCTTGTCCTCCATCAGCTCGTCCATGTACTTGATGTAGTCGGCGTAGGCGACGACGGATTCCTTGGCCCTCGGCCAGGGGAGGATGCCGAGCAGCCAGTGAGGGAGGACGAGGAGGAGGAGGAGGTTCTCCATGACGCTCGACATGGTGTCGACAAAGCTCAGGCTGTGGCCGGCGGGCGCGTCGAGCGAGCCGTACTTGAGCAGGCCGGGGTCCGCCGTCGGCGGTAGCGTCTGGCCGGGCCAGAGGAGGCGCATGCCGAAGCCTACGTAGCCGATGATGTTGAGGGCGAGCCTCATCGTGTCTTTCTCGAGCGTACGCAGCGTCTCCTTCGTGGGACCCGACGGTCCGACCCAGGTCCGTATCATGCCCTGCGTCTGGATGATGGCTTCGCGAAAGACGAGGGCCGAGTTACGCTCGTTGAACGTCGGCGACGTCACCTTGCGGTGGGTCCGCCAGGTCTGGCCCTCGCAGGTGACGATGTTTTCGCCAAACTGACGGAGGATGCTGTAGCTGGCGGTCCACTTGGGGAACTGCTCCCTATGCGTGGCCATGTGCTTGATGAGCTCGGCGTTGGCGACGTGGAGGAGCAGCGATTGGGGCGAGACGACGAGGAAGGCCTCGCCGTGGCGGCGAAACATACGGAAGCCGGTGCGGTACGACATGTCGGGCAGCATGAGGCTGGCGTTGTTCGTCGTCAGTCTAGTCCAATCCAAGTCTCGACCCGCGTCCACCGGACGGCCGGCTTTCGGCACACTCACTCGAGCCGTTCCTCCCACCAGCTCCGGGGGAGCAGCCTGATGATGGGCAGCCATAGCTGGTGCGTCAACAGCCAGGGGCGCCAGAGCGGATCGAACGCTCGAGTCGAGTTAGCTTCGCGGCTTGCGTGCGGATCGCGGCGGACGAGGGAATTCGTACGAACGACGACATAGGCAAATCCGCTGCGCTTTGCCTCCCCGATCGAGTGCACAAGGTTCCTGGTGTACCAGTAGACGGCGGAGACGACCGAGATGCCGACGACGTAGAGGATCGCCTGCGTCGCCGACATGCTGCTGCCCTCGGACGACGTGTCCTGTTGCCGATATCGGTGCCGGCTCGGAAACCTCGCAGAGCAGGGCGATGGGGATGTCGAGAGGACTAAGCGGGACGGCTATGAAGGCACAGACCTCATCCACCCGGTGCTTCGTACAGGCAGACGAAGCGAAAGCGGCTCGTGTGCCGGGGAGGGTACGGCAGGCGGGCGAGGTCGAAACGACGGGAGATGGTTCCACGGGATTAGGAGAGAAAAGACTCGACGGAGCAACGAAGCAAGAAGTAAACGCGAGGCGATGCTGCTTCCACCGAGGGGTGACCGAGGTCAACGTCGGGCATGAAGCTGGTAGGCGGCAGGTCGCGAGAAGGACGAGGACATGTTGCTGAGAAGAGAGAATGAGGAGGAGAGAAAGTCGGCATATCGGATGGGCATCCCCCCGCGATGTAGCAAATCCATGTCGCGTTTCTTCAGCCCATCGAAAGCTAGCAGTAGCACGAGGGAGGGCCACGCTCCTTGGCGGGCTGCATCATGAAGACGGTTGATGTGGTGGCGCCTCTGCGGCTGTAGCTCGCATGCCTGTAGTTGAAGTGCCTACTTGGTATGGAGTACTTTTGGTACACGTAATTAAGCAGTTGGGTTAGTTGTACTCTCCTAACACGTAGTACGGAGTAAGCATCGTTTGGTGATACAAGTACGGAGTACGGCACACAACTATGGAGTCCATGTCGTATGTGAGCTGAGTACTTACATGTACATGTATGTACCTACAGTAAGCACGTCGTAGCTTGTCACTCTGTGTACTCCATACTCTGCACGGAGTACTGTACTTCCTTCTGTGCAGAAGCAGGAGCATCCGAGGACAGGTCCAGTCCAATCCCCGGGCAGTCGCGACCTGCTAGTGACACGAGAGGGATCCGGGCGTGGCCACTTCCGAGATTAGTGCGGCGGCATAGCGCCTGCCGCCCCGAGACTCGAAATTGGAAGCAAGTGCTCCGCCATGTACCTTACTTCCTTGAACATGAGCACAAATACAGTAGGAGCACTTGCCGTTCGTGGAGTTGCGTATGGGGTCGAGAGTTGGTCGTACCTGCCTAGCCCCTGCGTCGCTGATGGACGATCTAACTAGCATCCTATCCATGATTCATTGTCATCATCGCGAATGGTAGTCTGGTTGTCCCCTTTCCGTAGCTGCGCTTCCATCGGCTGCGTCTGCTTCCCGGGCTTGCCGTTCCATGACGTCCATGAACATTGCAAAATCGAAAATGCCCGTCGGTACAGGAGGCAGGTAGCAGGACATTGAGACGAGACGAGACGCTTGAACTGTATCGCCGTCGGCGGAGTGACAGTGTTGGCCATCCAGTCGACGGCAGAACCAATCGACGGCAGAACCAATCGACGGCAGAACCAGTCGACGGCAGAACCAATCGACGGCAGAACCAGTCGACGGCAGACCCAGTCGACGGCAGACCCAGTCGACGGCAGAACCTCCTTGGGCGACCGGATCATTGTCACAGTGCCCGCATTCGAGATAAGCCAATTATCCCCAAGGCAGCTCTGGAATGGAATCCATAGCAAGACCGATAATTTCGACCAAAATCTCCATCGGATAAAGTAGCTTACACGCTCGACACGAATCACCACGGTGGAGGCGGACGTTTCGCCTCATGCTCTGCGGCGATTCGAGAGTTCACACGTGCTTGAAAGTGCGTGTTGGTTGATGGTTGATGGACATGATTGCACCGGGGGGCAAGAAAGACATGAGCGTAGTTGGGCTCCACGGCACCGTCCGATCGAAAGGGCCAATACGACCGGAAGAGCACCAAGGCAAGTCGAAAATGGGCAAGTCAACACATCGACGCGTCTGCGTCCCCTCGCTTGGGCCCGTACTTCATTTGCGAATGCAACGCCCTCCCCTCGCCGGGGTTCGGCTCCAGCAACAAATCCAACACCACCATCAACGGCCATCGGTATTGGATACGAGCCTGTCCACAAAGTCCTGCTCCAACCCTCATCTACGCCATCGTTTTATTGCACTCGCTGCCCGTCACAGCATCGTCCGCCCATCGAGCCTTCTTTCCGCGCCTTCGTGTTGAATCGAACGATGCCCCGGAATCCGTCTCGAGAAATCATGTCCATACGGCCAGCCAGCCAGTCGTCATGCGGCGTTGGGCTTCATCACACGTTGAGTTTCGGCACATGATGCACATGCAACGCACCGCCGTCGTCGAGCATGCCTGCGCGAGGTCGCCCCGAGTGGCCTCTCCGTCGTGGCTCACTGTACCCGACGGAGTGGCGGGGGGGGAGAGGCCCGTTCAAAATAGGCCATCAATCTCCCCGGTCTCGACGTCGACGTCCACGTTGAGGTAGCCCGGCGCCGTCGGCAGGCCCGGGATGGTCTGGATGTCGGCGGCGAGAGCATACCTGGTGATGTTAGCGCACCCTCCACGAGCTCCCACCGGCGTCCTCGCGACTCACAGGTAACCGGCTCCGGCAGCCATGCGCACGTCGCGGATGGGGATGGTGAAGCCCGTCGGCGCCCCCTTGAGCTCCGGATCGTGCGACAGCGAGTACTGCGTCTTGGCAACGCAGATGGGCAGGTGGCCGTAGCCCTGCTTCGTGTACGTGTCCACCTTCTTCTGCGCCAGCGGGCTGAATTCAACCTTGGCGGCGCCGTACATCTTCGTGCCGATGGCTTCGATGCGCTCCTGCACGGTGCCCTCCAGCCCGTACGTCAGCGTCATCTCCTTGGCCATGACCGACGCCGCCATGACGCCCTTGGCGAGGTCAACGGCTCCCTTGCCGCCCTCGGCCCAGTGGTCCGAAAGGATGGCGTCCTCGGCACCGGCAGCCAGCGCCTCCTCGCGGATGACGGCAATCTCGGCCGCCGTGTCCGTCGCGAATCGGTTGATGGCGACGACGACGGGGATGCCAAACGACTTGGCGTTGGAAATATGCTTCCTCAAGTTGACGCACCCGGCCCGGAGGATCTCCACGTTCTCCTCCTTGTAGACGGGGCTCAGGGGCGCGCCCGGCGCGATCGGGGGACCGCCGCCGTGCACCTTGAGAGCTCGCACCGTGGCGACGACGACGACGACGTCGGGCACGAGGCCCGAGGCGCGGCACTTGATGTTGAAGAAGCGCTCGCCGCCCATGGTGAAGTCGAAGCCGGCCTCGGTGACGACGAAGCCCGTGCTGGCGTCGTGGTCCTCGTCGGGCTCCGTGCCGGCCAGCTTGAGCGCCAGCTTGTCGGCGATGATGGAGCTCTGGCCGATGCTGATGTTGGCAAAGGGCCCGGCGTGGACGAAGACGGGCGTGCCCTCGAGCGTCTGCATGAGGTTGGGCTTGACGGCGTCCCGCATGAGCGCCGTCAGCGCGCCGCCGGCCCCGACGTCGTCGCAGGTGACGGGGTCGCCGCCGCGAGAGGTGGCGACGACCATGCGGCCGAGGCGCTCGCGCATGTCGCCGAGGCTCGTGCTGAGGGCGAGGATGGCCATGCACTCGCTCGCCACCGAGATGTCGAAGCCCGTCTCGCGGCTCTGCCCCTTCTCCGTCGGCGCGGTGCCGACGGTGACGCCGCGGAGGTGGCGGTCGTTGACGTCGAGGACGCGGCGCCAGGTGATGGTCTCGGGGTCGATGTCGAGGCGCGCGAACCGGCGGATCTCATCCTCGTCGAGGTCGTCCGGGTTCGTCTTGTCGATGCCGAGCTTCTTGAGCCGGCGGAGCATGACGGGCGCAAACGTGCGGGCGCCGTTCTTGGCCGGCACGAGCCGCCTGTAGAGCGGGCCGTCCTTTTGCGTGTTCTCGTGGAAGATGCGCGTCTCGATGGCGGCCGCGAGAAGGTTGTTCGCCGCCGTGATGGCGTGGATGTCGCCCGTGAGGTGCAGGTTGAACTCGTCCATGGGGATGACTTGGCTGTAGCCTCCGCCGGCGGCACCGCCCTTGATGCCAAAGGTGGGACCCTGGCTCGGCTGCCGGACGTTGGCAAAGGTCAGGCGGCCGACGTGGGCGCCCAAGGCCTGGGCCAGGCCCATGGTCGTCGTCGACTTGCCCTCGCCGAGGGGCGTCGGAGTGATGCCCGTGACGACGACGTAGCGGCCGTCTCGTCGGTGCTGCAGCCGCTTGAGCAGGTTGAGATCCACCTTGGCCTTGAAGGCGCCGTAGGGTTCCAGCTCGTGAGGGGCGATGCCGACCTCGGCGGCGATGCGGCTGATCTGCTTGGGCCTCTGCTCCCTCGAGATGGCAATGTCCGACGGCACCGGCTTCCTCGGCTTCAGCGGCAGCGGGATCGTCTTGCGCTTCTTTTCCGTCTCGAAGAAGAGCGTGGTGGCTTCCACGACGTTCTGGAGCAGCATGGCCACCGTCATGGGCCCGACGCCGCCGGGGACCGGCGTGATGACCGAGGCCACCTGGCTTGCCGACTCGTACTCGACGTCGCCGACCATCCGCTGGCCGCTCTTCCTCGACGCGTCGGGGATGAAGTTGGTGCCGACGTCGATGACGACGGCGCCCTCCTTGAGCCACTCGCCCTTGACGAACTGGGCTTGGCCGATGGCGGCGATGACGATGTCGGCGTGCTTGAGGTAGCTTTGGAGGGCCTTCGTCTTGGAGTGGCAGACGGTGACGGTGCAGTCGGCGTTTCGGAGAAGGTAGCTGACGGGGCCGCCGACGATGTTGCTGCGGCCGAGAACGACGGCCGACTTGCCCGTCAGCTCGACGCCGGCCTCGTTGAGCAGGTGGATGATGCCCTTGGGCGTGCAGGGCGTGAAGATGGGCTTGCCCCCACGCTTGGCGAGCTCCCCGATGTTGTTGGTGCCGAAGCCGTCGACGTCCTTCTCGTCGGCCACGGCCGACGTGATGCTGTCCTCGCCGATGGAGCCGGGAAGGGGGAGCTGGACGAGGATGCCGTTGACCGTGGTGTCGTGGTTGAGACGTCGGATCTGGCCCAACAGCTCCGTCTCGGTGATGGTCTCGGGGAAGTGAAGCAATTCGCAAGCGACGCCGGCCTGGGCGACGACGGGCGTGAGCGCACAGGCTGCGTGGCATCGGCGGCTGAGCTTACCTCCTGGGCGGCCTTGAGCTTCATCCGGACGTAGGTGGCTGCGCAGGTGGTTAGCGACGGCGAGGCGGGTGAGGGGTTTCGGCTCGACGAACTAGAGTCTTCGCGGTCTCCCACTGCCAAAGGACGGGGTCAGCGAGGGCGGGACGGTCGTGGCCAGGAAAGGGATCACGCATGCCTTGAATGATCTTCAGGGATGGCCTGTAGCGGGGATTACGCTTCTGCTTCTCGATGATCTCGGCGCCGATGCGCTCACGGATGCTCTTGGCGATGGCGGTGCCATCGAGTTTGGTGGCGACCATGACGGCGGTGGCGAAGCTTCGTCGGTCGAGCAGCAACAATCTGGAGGCGAGAAGAGCGACGGACGCCAAGCGCGCTGGGCGGCGTGACGGGGAGAGGAGCGTGGCCGTCGTGGTGGCGAAGAGAAGATGCGGGTGACGGGGAGGAAATGGGTGGCGAAGATGGTGACGATGCTTACTTGCAGCGTGTTACGGGACCGCTGCCGCCGTTGGGAGGGGGGGGGGGGGGGGGCCTGAGCAGGTGCCTGAGCAGGTGCCTGAGCGACAGCGGGTGCCTGGTCCCGCCGCCCGCTGTGCCCTGTTCTCGGCCCCTGAAGCCAGCGGCTCCGGTGTCGGCTTAGTAGTGGGCACGTCGGCCAGAGAGTGGTTCCTTGGACACTGTTGCGTAACGGCCGCCGGCGCTACGGAGCAAGTACAGTGTACATGTAGGCCCTGCACGTCCTGCATCCTACCCCTGGCATACAAAGGTTCCCAAGGTACTAACGGTAGTAGGCATGAGCAACGCCTGCTGCACTCTGCACCTAGAAGAGTGATACCAACCAACTTCTTCCAGCATGTCTCCGTAGGTGGGCGGACGATGCCTTGACAGGCACGAAATGGGAGAATGCCAGTTTCCCACCAACCATTCTGTACGGAGTATTACCTTGCGCTGACTCACTCGAGGTAGGTCGGCATGTAAATGTTCTTGGTACCGTATTCTGCACGTACTTACCAACAGTGTTTGCCTCTGGTCTGCATCTAAAAAAAATACATGTGCAAGTACTTGCTCATTCCCGAAAGTACTTGTATGTACGGAGTACGTTGTACTGCACAGTACTGAGTACGTTGTACGGAGTACTTACTTGCACTTGATTACTTGATACTTGTGTATCCAAGTAGTAATAGTAATAGTAGTACGGAGTAAAGTGAGGTAGATAGCCCACCCAGTTCCTATCGCTTCCTACAGTACAGTATTTGTATGCAAGTACGGAGTATGGAGTACCTACTTGCAGTAATACTACCTACAGTACGGAGTAATACTATGCTGCTATTAGGCGTACATACAAGTACTGTTGGTATCAGTAATTACCTAGGTGTATGCGGTATACCGTAAACGTACACCTACAGTACTTGTACTATACTTGCACTTACAGTTCTCATACATGTACAAGGAGGTGCAAGAGTATCGCACTGTACATGCATGTACACCTACTTGTATTACTGCAAGTACAACCAGGTACTCCGTACTCCTCATAGGTATGCATGCAAGTACAGTACAGTGCTGTACGGAGTATTTATTACTGTGGCCAAGTTCGTGGCAGGCCCTGTCTTGCCTCGTTCTGCCTGTTCCTCCGCTTTCACACCCAGGTGCACCCAGAATGAACCGAAACAAAAATTCCTCTTCTTTGCCAGAATCCATCCATCGTCAATGTGAGAGGCCGCATCCATGGCCCTGCACTGCATTGTTGGCCGCAATGTCCCCAGAGGTGCTGATGGTGAGTCGACTCTGATGGCGAAATATGGACATGCCTGGGCCATTTCGACACCGCATCCCGCCTGCATAGGTAAGCACCAGGTGTAAAATTCAACCCCCCCCCCCCCTCCCCCCGCTCCAGACCCCCCCTGCGGCCAAAAGTCACGCCCCACCAAAACGCACAATCACCAAAAATTCAAAGCCCACTCACTCACTCACTCACTCCAGTCCTCAACCAACGTCGACGTATGACTCCTCCCTCCCGCCTCCCGCCTCCGTCCTCGACCTCAGCTCCTCCCTTCGCCCGTCTGCCTGCCCTATAAATACCCTCCCTTGGCAAACGCACCGAGAGGGCATTCGTGACGATCCGCAACCGCCCAGCATGAGACCCATCCTCCTCTCTGGGCACGAGCGTGCCCTCACCCAGATCAGGTACCACCTCGCACCTCGAATCCCTCCTCGCATCGCGCGGTGCTGCCGAAGCGAGGAGTCGTCGAGTCGGAAAGGCTAACGTTGGGCTCTCCCGATAGATACAACCTGGACGGTGACATCATCTTCTCCGTCGCCAAGGATCAGCAAATCTGCGCCTGGTTCTCCCACAATGGCGAGCGTCTCGGCACCTACCACGGCCACGTCGGTGCCATCTGGACCGTCGACGTCGATCCCACCACCACCATGATCGCCTCGGGCGCGGCCGACAACACCATCCGCCTCTGGGAGGTCAAGACCGGCCGCTGCCTCAAGACCTGGGAGTTCCCCACGGCCGTCAAGCGCGTCGAGTTCAACGAGGATGGCACCAAGCTGCTCGGCGTCACCGAGAAGCGCATGGGCTACCTGAGCAACATCGTCGTCATGGAGATCAACCCCGACGTCAACGCCGAGCAGTCCGAGGAGCGCCTTCTCACCATCGTCTGCGACGAGAGCAAGGCCACCGTCGCCGGCTGGAGCGCCATGAACAAGTACATCATCGCCGGCCACGAGGACGGCAGCATCTCGCAGTACGACGGCAAGACGGGCGAGCTGCTGGACAATGTGCCCATCCACGAGCTGAACAACCCCATCGTCGACCTTCAGTGGTCCGCGGACCGCACCTACTGCATCACCGCCTGCAAGGACAAGACGGCCAAGGTACGACGCACCCGCGCCCCCTCTCCCTCGTCCTTCTTGTTCCTCGTTTCCTGTCCCTCGTCCCCGCCTCGGAGATGAGCGTGCCCCGTGCTCACCTACCGCCAGCTCATCTCGGCCCGCGACCTCGAGGTCATGAAGAACTACCCCGCCGACACGCCACTCAACAGCGCATGCATCGTCCCCAAGAAGGACTTTGTCATCCTCGGCGGTGGTCAGGCCGCCATGGACGTCACGACGACGGCCGCTCGCCAGGGTAAATTCGAGGCCCGCTTCTATCACAAGATCTTCGAGGACGAGATCGGCCGTGTCCGCGGCCACTTCGGTCCGCTCAACACCGTTGCCTGCGACCCCACGGGCAAGAGCTACGCGAGCGGCGGCGAGGACGGCTACGTCCGCGTTCACCACTTCGACAAGGGTTACTTTGACTTCATGTACGAGGTCGAGAGGGAACGCGCGAACCGGATGCAGTAAAAAATGCCTCGCCTTCTCCCAACCCCGCCCGCCTACCGAATCCGCCGCCGGTTTGGCTAGGCTCGACTGCGGGAGGGCAAGTTCGTCTTTTCCTGTCTGCTTGCATACATAGTACGGCGTTATAGGTGGAAGGGAAGGAAATTTCCGAATGTTCTTGAGTGCTGCCTACCAATCTTGTCAGGACCGGGGAAAACGGCGGCTTGCGTGGACTGACGGAGAGTGTCGATTTGCTGTATCTGTTCCATGGAATACCGCCGCAGTCGAGTAGACCCCCGAGAGAGCTCGGTCGAGATGAATGGCAGGCAGCAGCATCACTTAGATGTGGGAATAACACTTGTTGCACTTGGGCCAGCACGCCTCCATCTTCTCGTGCTGCTTCTCCGTCGCGTCATCTTTGCCCCGGCACCTTGCAAATCACCACCGACCGGCATCGTCGAGGCAGACGCCCGTTCACCTGTGGTGTCATGATTCTTCTTCCCATACATCTACCCTCCGACAGTACGCAAACAAGCCGCAAAATACGGTATTCGAACGCGGCCATGAACCTCGCAGAACGCCAATCTATAACCAGCCACAATAAGTCGTTCCATTTCGCACTGATTCCATCCTTCCCCCCGTCACCTCTTTCGCCCCTTCTGCTTTTTCCCCTTTGCCGAGCCGGCCACCGAGGAGGCGACGCTGGAGGCTCTCGACGGCGCGGCCGAGGCGGATTTGCCCGGCTTGACATGTTCCAGGGCTTTATTCTGTGCATCGCGTCAGCAGGCAGTACCGCGAGTGCGCTACCATGATTGCGAGCATACCTTGGCTCCCGTCTTGGACTTCTTCTTGGCCGGCGCCATTCCCAGCACGCTGTCCTCGTCGTTTTCGTCGTCCATCTCGCGCTTCAACTTGCCGTTCACGCCATTGGCGCCGCGCGAGGGTGCTTCCTCGAACTCCTTGACAATGGTTGTGAGCAGCGTCGTGCAGCGGCGCGAGAGCTCCGTCGGCGTGCGGCTGAGAAAGAACCAATCGAAGCGGAAGAGTGGCGAGTCCCTAATTTCGTCGCGCATCTTCTCATACAGGCCCTCGGAGTCGATGCCGAACTTGTCCAGCAAGACGAGGAGGAATCGGTCCTCTTCCTCCGTGTAAATCTTCTTGTTCGTCGTGGAGACCGAGTAGTTGATCTTGAGCTGCTGCAGAGGCACCCTGTACTGCTGCATCTTCTTCCGAAGAAGCTTCCGCTGGTTATCAATCTTGCGCGTTCGCTCCTCGCCATCCTCGATGACCTTGATGTACTTGGTGTAATCGGCAATCTCCGTGTACCGCTGCCAGAAGACCTTTGCGTACGTCTTGATTTCCGCCGGCGTCTTGCTGCCAATCTCTTGGGATATGCCCTCGTAGTCGGCCCGGCCGTACTTTCCGGAGCCGTTGACGAACTGTTGAAAGTCTCTCTTGTTCCACTGACCGAACCCCTGTTCCGAGAGCTCCTCCTTCTCCTGTCGCTCCTCGTCCGTCAGCGGGGTCGCGTTGTCAATCTCTTGCTGGTCGAGCGCTCGCTCGGCTTCCCGCTCCGAGAGTGTGTCCGAGTCCCCGTCGACGAGTGGGATCTTGTACCCAATCTCCTTCCGGTAAAAGGCCGTCTCCCTATCCTGGATGTCTCGCAGACGCTGAGGGTAGAACTGGTAGTCGTGCACGGGTACCTGCTTCGGAGCTCGAGGCGCCTTCGGTTTCGCGTCCGCCTTGGGATTGGGGAACATGGCCTGCCTGAAGTACTTGTCCATCGAGTACGACTGCTCCTTGCGCTCTCGCTTGGCCGGGTTGATCCAGTTCAAGTTGATATCCTTCTTGACATTGGCAAAGTTCTCGCCGTTCCATTCGTAGGCCGACTCCGACGTGAACTTTTGCAAGTCGTCGATGCCCAGCTTCTCGTACTTTGAGCTCAGCTGCTTCGTCCGGTTCTCGCCCTGGGCCAGGATTTCGTCAATGTCGTACTCATCCGCGCCGTCGCCTTCCTTGCTCGCGGCACTCTTGGTCTGGAAAACCTTCTCGGCCCCGTGCTGAATCATAGACAGGAGCTCGTCCTTGTTGGCGGCAGCCTTGGCGGCGATCTGGGCGCGGCCCTGCTGGATGACGAGCTGATCGAGGCGCAACTTCTGAGCCGCTCGCTCCAAGACCTTTTCCTCGATGGCATTGTCCGTGACGAATCTGTAGACAACCACCTGCTTCGTCTGGCCGATTCGATGAGCACGATCCATGGCTTGCAAGTCGGCCTGGGGATTCCAGTCGCTGTCGTAGAGGACGACAATGTCGGCCGTTGTGAGGTTGATGCCCAGGCCACCCGCTCGCGTCGTCAAAAGGAAGACAAACTTCTCCGAGCCAGGCTTGTTGTACTCGTCGATGGCAGCAATGCGATCTTCGTGGGCCGTTCCGCCGTCGATCCGGCAGTAGTTGTATTGCCGAAAGACGCAGTAGTCCTCCAAGATGTCCAGCAGACGGCTCATCTGGGAGAAGATCAAGACGCGGCTGCCTTGCTTCTGCATGCGGGCCAGGAGCTTGTCCAACACCACCATCTTTCCGGCGTTGAAGACGAGGTGCTCGTCGGTCGTGTAGGGCGGGCCAGGTTCGGCGCCCTCGAACAGGTACGGATGGTTGCAGCACTTGCGCAGCTGCATGACGATGTTGAGAAGCCTCGTCTTGGACTCGCGCTTTCCGCCGGCGCCGTTGACGGCATCGATGTCCTTTTCCAGGATCTTCTTGTACCACTTGACTTGCATGTCGGACATGCCGAGGTAGAGGTTGACTTCCTTCTTCGGCAGAAGGCTCTTCTCCACATCGCTCTTGACCCTTCGGAGCAAGAACGGACGGAGCACACGGTGCAGCTGCTGGACGACGGTATCCTGGTCGCGATCCTGTCCGGAAAACCACTGATCGAACGCCTCGGAGTCGCCGAAAACGTCGGGGAGAAGAAAGTTGAGGAGCGCCCAGAGCTCGTGGAGGTTGTTCTGCAGAGGCGTTCCCGTAATCAACAGTCGGTTGCGCGAGGAGAAGAGGCGAATGACCTGCGAAAGGGATGATTCTTCATTCTTGATCCGATGGGCCTGAGGAACGTTAGCGGTGCTCGCGAAGACGTCGGGGGGGGGGATTACTTCGTCAATGATGATGTACTCCCAAGCAAACTTCTTCAGGTGGGCTTTCTCCCGCAAAATCATCTCGTAACTCGTGATGCAAACGTCGAATTTTTCGTCGACGAGACGCTCGTTGATGAGGTTATGGCGTTCGTCCTTGGCACCCTGGAGAACGAGGACGTTGACTTCGGGCGTCCACCTCTGAAACTCGCGCTTCCAGTTGTCGAGCGTGGATTTCGGAACGGTGATTAGGTGCGGGCCGGTGATGCCGGCGATGTGGCGGAGGTAGCCGAGAAAAGAGATGGTCTGGAGCGTCTTGCCCAAGCCCATCTCATCGGCGAGGATGCCCGAGATGCCGTTCTCGTGCAGCGATATGAGCCAGTTGAGACCGGCGACCTGGTAGTCTCTCATGGTGCCCTGGATAAAGGTGGGCGACTCTCGAAAGACGACTTCGGCGGAGCCTCCGTGCTTCTCGTCCTTGAGCAGCTCGGCGTCTTCCTCGGCCTCGGTCCGTCGACGCCTCTCGCTCGTGGCGCCGCCTTGCCTCGCGCCGCCCTTTTTTGACCGCGCGGCCTCGGCGTTTTGACGATCGATCTCGGCCATGATGTCGCGAATCTTGGGGTCGGGATTCGTCTCGATGAAATGACGGAAGAGATCTGTGAGGCCCAGGAGATATCGAAATCTGCGGATGGTGTCATCCTCCTGCAAGGCGGCGGTTAGCATCGACGTGTCGTGGGTACGGACGGGCAGCACCACAGCAGGCTGCCGCTTGCCTACCTTGGATTCGCCGAGACGGTCATGCTTCCTGCCAAAAATGCTGCGGCGCAATTGGTTCGCCTCGGTGCGTCGCTTGCGGCCATCGGTCAAGGGCTCACCGACGACGCTGCTGGCTGTTGTGTTGGGGTTGGTGTCCGAGTCGGTATAATCTGGGGTTTCGTCGACGTCCTGGATACGCAGTCAGTGAGAGGTCCATTTCGAGCCGCACGAAATCGGCCGGGACCTGGTGGCGTGCACTCACGACTTCCTCGCCACGGCGGTTTTCGGGAGCGTCCGACATGGACGCGTCCGTGTCGATGCCGCTCGGTTGGGGTTGGGAAGCCATGAGGGTGACGGAGAAGTTGAACCTCTTAACGCGACGGAACGCCTATAAGACGCGTTGAGACGCAATTCGCACCAAACGTGCCGGTTCGATAGATTCGTCAACGTCAGCGATGCACTGTGTTCTGTCCTGGAGAAGAGGTTCGCCGGTGCCGCCGCTGAACGTGTCTTGTGCACGCGTGCAAGTGATGCAGAAGTGTCGACGTTTTTTCAGAGATGGAGGTCGTAGGGTGGAGGATTGGTATCGCTAGTTTGCCTACGAGAAGGTTATGTGTACGGTGTACTTACTGTACAGGTACGGAGCATAAGTAAGTAGGTACGGTGTAATTACTTTGCAGTACAATGCACGGGCACTATTTGCGGTGCGGCACTCCGTACTTGGTCCGTACTCCCCAAGTATTTACGGTGCGGCACTCCGTACTTGGTCTGTACTCCCCAAGTATTTACGGTGCGTGCCATCAAAGGCCGGTGGTTTCGGGGCTAGCGCGTAAGTAAGGAAGTACTGTATTACGTGATCCACCGCTTCCTGCAGTTCTCCTTGTATTACTTAATTACGGAGTAATAGGCCTAGCCCAGGGGAACAAAGAAATTCCGAAAATACTGTTGCCTGTAGGAGTATTGTACTTGGGAACTGTAATGTACGTAAGTACTCCGTACTGTAGGTATACTATACAAGTAATTACCTATTTATACTTGTACTTGGTATGCACTGTACATGACAAGTACGGAGCATGGTACGCGCACATGTACTGTACAAAGTGCTGTAGTTTAAGTGCCTACAGTAGTTACAAGTACGGAGTAAATGTACTGTAAGTAAGTACGGAGCAATACTACACCTACCCCTTGGAAGGATGAGGTCAAATTGGATCAAGATGTGTGCAGTAGGTGTACACCGTACTGCATCTGCACTCTTGCGGTGACCGAATGCTTTGATCAAATATCCATTGTATTAAAGTTTTCCTCCAAGTACACCGACAACGTGTGTGATTCTCAATGATCAATCGATGAGGCACATGTACATGCAAGCGTACAGTACTCCGTACCAGACAAGTACAGTGCTGTAGTTGTCCATGTACAGTAATGTACAGAGTACAACTATTGTACAACTACAACTACAGCGGCCGCATCGCGCATACTGTCGGCGATTTCCTCACCACAGACCCAATCACCCCATGGTGAGATTCGTACCATGCATCCATGCTACGTAAAATGCACGCTCGCAACGGACCACGTTCAGGCTTCGTATCCGTTCGCCATCTTCTTCTTCCTTCGCACGTTGCTCCGCATGGGGGCCCATCTCGGCGTGCACGGCATCCACCATGCCATCATTCGCAGGGTAACAACGAGGACAGCGTCGCCAAAGGGTTCCCACCCACCCTCGTGAGCATCGGCACCGCGACGGGGGCCCGGTCTCGCATCGGACAACGAGGGAAGCATCAAACCGCAGCAAGCGGTGGCATCATGTTCTCTACGCTTCGTGAAAATGCCAACATGCATGCCGCGAGTTTCCTCGGCGGGACGTTGGCGAACCGGCGGCTACGCATAGTCATCGACAAACGCCTCGCTCTTCGCCTGAATCACGCCCTCGGCCGTACCATCCTTGGAGGGTCGGTTGGCAATCAATCGCTGCGCAGGTCCGTTAGCGCGCGGCGCGTCTCGCGGCCCCCGCGTAGGTCGTGGTCGTACTCACCACGAGGTTCCGCAGAAGCACGGCGATGGTGACCTTGCCGACCGACGGCACGTAGATGGATGCCTTCTCCTTGATGGCCGGGCCGTCAAAGTTCTTGTGCGACGAAAAGTTGATGCAGACGGCGCCGTCTCGGATGAGCTCGGTCGGCACCTTGAAGGACTCGGCCGGCACGCCGCCGATGACGACGTCGCTCAGGGGCAGGCATTCCTCGAGGCCCCAGCCCTCCTTGTCCTCGACCTGGTGGCGCGGGTGCTTGATGCCCTGGCCGCGGGTGAAGAGCTGGACGCCGGTGACGTCGACCGAGTAGACGGTGGCGCCGTCGTTGGCCAGCAGGGCGGCGAGCGGCCGGCCGTTGACCTCGGACCGGTTGATGACGGTGATGGTCTTGCCGAAGAGCCGGTTGCCGGGCGCGAGGATGAGGTTGTAGATCTGCAGGTGCTCGAGAATCTTGACGACGGCGAGCGGCGTGCAGGGCAGTATCGACTTCTTCTTGTTCTCGGGCGCGTCGAGGAAGCGGACGTTGTGGTACATGTTGTGGAGGTGCATGTGGCGCATGCCCTCGACGTCCTTGGACAGGTCCACCGTTTCCTGCACGTACTTGTCGTGGATGGGGTTTTGGGGGAAGACGGGATAGTAGACGATGGTGCCGTCGATGTCGTCGTCCTCGTTGGCCCGCATGATCTCCTCCTCGAGGGACTCCTTGTCGACGGTGCGGAGGTCAAACTTGAAGCCGCTTGGGGGGGGGGGGGGTCGACCCGTCAGCACTCGACGGGCACGGCCCGGGGAAGGGGGGCGTCCGATCAACACTCACTTCTCCTCGCACGTCTTCTTGGACCACTCGGCGTACTTGACCGCGGCCGGATCTCCGTTGGCGAGGAAGGCGGCGAGCGTCGGCTCGGCGCCGTTTGGAACCTGGACCCTGGCCAGCGTTTCCTTGACCTCGGCCAGGAGACCCTTGGCGATGGTGTCTGCGGTGATGACCTTGCAGGTCTTGGGGACGTCTTGCGAAGCCATGGCGAGTTGGCACGAGGGACGTGCAAGGGAAGAAGTCAAGGTTCGAGTCGTCGTCGAGGTGGAGGGGCATTTATCACGGCGGCGGAAAAAAAAAGGACCCATCCAGGGACTCGAGCGTGTTCGTTCCCGCCAGCCCCGCTGTTATTCTCGCGCTGTCCGCCGTCGCAGCTCCAGCCATCAGACGAGGTGGCCGAGCGAACGTTGCGATGCACCTACTGCTGTTGCATTCGCCATCGAGGTCAGAGCGCGGCAAGTGTTTGCACGGGCCCAGCCAAAGGTGCGCGAATCCTCGGGAGCGGCGACAGAATTGGACGGGGAATGCACTTGCACGCATGCGTGTGCTGAATGTTGAGCGGCCGCAGACCTGCGTGTCGATGAAGTCGCAGAAGGGATGCAAGTGCTCGTAGCGCATGCACTTGCACTGTATTCCCTGCTGCGTACTCTACTTGCAGCGTACAAGTAAGTATTGGTTGCTTCGTTCTTCTGCATTGGTACCTACAGAGTACCGTACCTATTACTCAGGCACTGGAGCATGTACCTATTACTCAGGCACTGGAGTATGTACCTAGTACTTGGGCACTGTAGCATGTACCTACTAGGTAGTAGGTAGCGAGTATTACTGTAGGGACCTTCCTAGTGCCTCGTAGTCAGTAATTTGGTGTACAGTAGGCACTATTATTGCAGTGCTCCCTTAGTACCTAATTATTACTGTACTTACTCCAGTACGGAGTACTTGTAAGGACTAAGCGTGTGCTTGAGCATCTGCACTCTTTCATCCAGCAACTGCAAGTACATGTAGTACGGCGTACTGTTCGTGCGCGGTACATGGCCTGCACGTAACCTGGTTGGTGCTGCGGATAGCATCCCCATGGCAAACGGGTCGGGCGCTCATGGCATGCACATACGAATGCCAGGACGGGCAATGGTCGTCAGCCAGCCGCATACTTGTGTGTTTTGCTATGCTACATTGACCTCTCTGTAGCTGCTCTGCGCGCCCCTAGTTTGCGCACCGTTGACGAGAGTCGTCATTATTGCAAAAGTCTCGCGACGTCAGGGGACAGGACAACTCGAGTTCCCACTGGCTGGACACTGATTGTCCGCTACTAGGCACCTTGTTACTTATAAGGTACTGGGTATGCATGTGCTACCACCAGTGACCACCCACGGTAGTGCAGCCGTACTGAGGCATGCCGGCTTCACCTTGCACTCCAACACCAAACAAGGCAAGTCCACAACTGCACGGTACTATTACTTGAATTCCGTACTACAGTATTGCACATGCACTCCGAACGTAAGTAGTAATTCGGGGCATTGACAACCTAACCCTGCTTGTGAGTACTGTAGGTATTAGGTAAATACGAGGTACTTGTAGGTACGCTCGCCTCGCCTCATGGAACTCCGTACATACTGTACTTGTACAGGTACTCCGTACAACCACACCATTATTACTGTACTTACTTAAGTACTACACATACCACTCTTTATTAGGTACCCAACTGCGTATCAGAGGTGCCCAGTAGAAGTGATAGTCATAATGCTTGGGTGTACGGATTACACCCTGGGAACATCACACACTTCTTCCTGATTGCCATGCACAGTACTAATATAGTAGGTAGCCAAGATTTTCCGACTTGCCCGACTTTCAATAGCACATGCAGCATGCAGCATGCCGCATGCAGCAGCAGAACACCTCATCGCGCTCCACCAAAAAAAGGCCATGAGCCTTGGTGAGACGGGGGGGGAGACAGGACGAGCAGGATGAGGCAAAGGTCTGTCGGTGGCGGCGCTGAAGTTGGTGTAATTATAGCAATGGTAGGTTGTTCTCGTCGTCGTACCTAGCACGAACGGCCAAGCGCTGTACTTGTTCCATCCTCTCCCCTTTGGCGTACAAGTTGGCGTGCAAGTTGGCGTACATGAACGCCCTGTCGTGCGTCTTTCCTGTACTTTGCTTGCAAACAGAGACATGGCCCACCGCTGCAAGGCAGCCAAGCTAGAACTCGTAGCGGTCCCTCGCCCCTCGCCCCCCCCTCCGCAGCCAGCTGGAATAGCGAGAGCCAATGCCTGGAGCCGACCCTCCACGCCCCGGCGCGCCAACTCGTAGGGGCTGTGGCCGGCCTCCTGTCAGCTGGTCGGCCCTGGAGCGATGCCCTGCTGGGCGCACGCTTACCCCGCCATGTTGTCGAGGTACCCCGCGCCACAGACGTATAGTTGGTGCTTTTAGTTGCCAGTTACCGCCCGTCGCCCCGAACACGACCTCTCGCCCCCATCCATCCCGAGAACGCAAGGTTCCGTAGGCTGTGGCCACCCCCTCGGGGCCGCTGTTATTCTTAATATTACTCGTCTACTCCAGTCTCCTTGGATTTGCCCCCCCCCCCCCTTGTGAGGTAAATACTCGTCATGACTCTGGTGGGAAGGTAGGTTGTATCGCACGTCTCGATGATTCGTTCACGATCCCATGTGCGTATGTGTGACGTCCTGCCCCCCCCCCCCCCCCTCGTCCACCGTCATCTTCTCGTGCTTGCTCGTCTCTGCATTTCCTCGACTCCTCGACTCCTCGACTCCTCGACTCCTCGATTCCTCGATTCCTTCATCCCTTGCTTCCTCGTCCCTTCTGTCTTTCACATAGGCATCGGCCCACCGGACCAATGTCTTCCTGAGGGACGTCACACCCATGCAACGCAAATGTTGCTCACTGCATGCAGCCCATCCCTCTTGGTCGATATCCACGGCTGGTTCCTTGGTTGTGCGGCTTCAACCTAGCCTTCTCGGCGCTGCACCGTCCGAGTCACGCTCGGTTTGGCAAGTTCACGAGTCCGCATGCTATATGCTTGGTCCGCGGGCATCCGGATTCACAGTTACCTTGGTTGCCTCCCTGGCCTGAGCTCCAGCTTCACTTGCGTCATATTTCCTCCGGCAGGTCATCCATCGTCCCGCGGCCTCGACCCCGTTCTCCACGACCAACCCGTACCGCCAACGGCCACCTTTTACCGGCCACTCGGCTAGAGGCTCAAACGACGTCGCATTTTCTCCTCCCAGGCTGGCCTGCATCATCTGCCCATGATGACGGGCGCCTTGTCGACCCCTCGCCATGGCGCCGAGGACTTCGAGACGGCCTCGATCCGATCGGCCGCGCCCTCGTATGGTGAGTGATGAGCACCCGCGGCATTGCGTGACCGCCATGCGTGCGAGAGCATGACGGGGACGATGGCTGACGCGCCGTGGCAGTTTCCGACGTGCCATCGTACCACTCCACCGCTCAGTTCCCCGACACTGCTCCCGCCTATGCTCCCCGAGCGACAGCCTCCGACGTTGCCTCGCCCGCTCGCCACCGGCAGTCGTCGACGCCTCGTCCGCTCGCCACCGGCCTGCCGCCGATCCCCCCCGTTTCCTCGCAGGGCGCCATTGCCCTGCGCGACTTTCGCGCTCCCACCTTCTTCGCCAACAATGCCCCCGCGGCCCGTCAGTATCGCAACGTTGCCGAGCGCCGCATCACCGACGGCCGTTATCAGATGAACGATCCCACGAGGCGTCCGGTGGCGACCGAGCGGCCGCCCGTGGTTCGGGTCGAGGAAGCGCCCCAAGGTATTCGTCCTCTGGAAGACCCCTACTTGGTCGGTGAGGTGGCTGCCGCCCAGGCTCGTCGTGAGCGGCTCGCGCGAGAGAGCGGCGACGACATACTCATCCGAGAGGACAGGCAGTGGGACTGGCTATTGCGTACGTCGCCGCGGCACCGCCGCCCGCAACCCCCGCGACGCCGACTCTGGCGGATGACGCTGACTTTGAACCTTTCTCAGTGCAAATGAAGAGCTGGGAGGAGCGCGAGAGGACGTGGGCCAAGTATCGTCGCGAAATCGACAACCAGCAGAGGAAGAAGCTCCTCCGTCGCATCGGCGGTCGCCTGCTTTCGTAGCCGAGCCATCGCCTCACGGCTTGGCACCCGCCCCGCCTGGACCGGCAAACCGTTCACTTTCCGATTCCCCTACACACCATGACGACATCCTTGCCCCCTCATGACGCTGCGTTGTCCGTGAAGAGTGGATGTTTTTTTTTTGGCACGCACCCCACTTCTCGTCTGCCGACAGGTATACCGCAAGTGCGTACACGGGAGTACTCGTGCATGTAATAGGAGTACGTGTACTTTGGGCAGACGGCCATGGCTCGTCGTCCTCGTCCTCGTCAACTTTGTACATGTCATCCAGCACAGCGAATGATGAAATCTGGATACTGAGGGTTGAGATGCGTAGCCAGTTGCCGAAAATGGGACAACAGTCACCACGGAACGGGCGCCTGTGGGGATCGGAAACCGTCATATCGTGTACGCGGCCCCATGTGAATCTGTGCACTTTGGGTGCAAAAGTAAGGCTGCCATCGACTCTGAATTCTGTACAAGCTCCGTCTGAGCTCCATCTGCGTCGAAACGTACGCCATCCAAAACGCCAAACCCATGCAGCTATCAAGACATTGCTTACCCTTGCTGTCTGGCGACCGGTTACCGTCTCGCGCAAGCAAACCATCCCGCACACCCCTCGGCGTCGACATGGCCTTCGATTTGCATTCTTTTCGACCCGCTCGGCGAGCTCAGCCCTTGCTGCGGGCGTTGAGTAGGAGAGCGACGATGAGGCTGCAGGCCGGTCAGCGCCAGTTCCTTCCACCCGCTCGCACGACTTCTGCACGCACCCATAGAGGCCGAGCACTTCGCCGAAAATGAGAACGAGAACCATGCCGACAAAGATCCTCGACTGCTCCATGTAGGCGCGAACGCCCGAGTCACCAACGATGCCGATGCAATAGCCGGCGGCGAGGCCAGTCATGCCAACTGCGGTGCCGCATGCTAGATGCATGAAACCACTGGCAAATTGCATTAGATATAGAGTCGTACGTATTAGGGCTCGGGACGTGGCAGGGCGACGCACGCGAATAGTGAGTAGCTTTCGTTGCCGGGGGGGTTCAGGTCCTGGGCAATGAGGACCGAAATGACGAGCGAGTAGACGGCGATGATGCCGGACATGACGACGGGGATTAGGCACTGCGACGACGGGAGTCAGCTGGTCTTCCGTCAATGTCGTGAGCATTCGAGTGGCGGATGATACCTTCATGATTAGGTCTGGTCGGAACGTTCCCACGCCTGCGATGCCGATTCCCGACTTCGCGGTACCGTAGGCGGCGCCGATGGCTACACAAATCTCCTTCAGAACACACATCTCGTATCGCGATGCCGTCGTCGGCCGGCGAGGGAGAAAGACTTACACCCAAAGACCATGGCGGCCCCAATGCCAGCCTGGGGGGGGGGGACGTGTTAGCATGAAGCGGCATGCTCTCTCAAGGCCAAAAGGGGGGGTGAGCCTACCATCCCAATGAATGGGGCGAATTTGGGAGTGAGCTCTGAATCCATCGCGGCGGTGGGATTGCTGAACAACGGCGACGGACGCGGATCAAGATGTTGTCGACAGAAGCTCGGGGCAAGTCGTTGCCTTCAACGCAGGTCGCCGACTAGGTCCAATCGAGAGCTTGGCGTCACACAGCCAATCATGCAGTAGATACGATGCCTCCTGACCGGGCACGTGATTTAGCATCGCGACCGCTGGTGCACTGGAAAGCGCCCCCTATTAGATCTCCGTACCTGAACGCGACGCTCGACGTGAATTCCTACGTCTTATTTTCTGGCCACCCAGCATTCATCGACGCTGCAGATCGCGAGCAGCATGCGGCGAATGGTGGCTTTGCGGGATTTTATCTTCTTCACAAACTTGAAGGGGCCAACATTTGACTTCAAATCGTGACATGCTGACCTGCCTTAGTCGAGAGCTGCCATTTGAAGTACCGACTCCGTAGGTGCTGCTGCATAGCACCACTGTAGCAACAACCATTCAACGGTCGCCAAGGCAGTCCCTTGCAAGTTGTGCAGTGCAATGTGCGTTGGTGCAATTGAGTGGTGCACCTGTAGTGTCTCGGGCCACAGAGCCGCTATGGCTCAGTGCCAAGTACTAGGTACTTACTAGGTACTGTGCACTTACTCCGTACCGCCCACTACTTGGCTCCCAGTACTAGGTACCTAGTACCTAGTACGGAGTACGGACGACAGTACTTTCATGTCCACAGGCACTACGGAGTACTGCACTTCGGACGGTACTAGTACTCCGTACCTAGTACCTAGTAGGTATACTTACTAGGTACTTGGTATACAACTACAAGTACTTGGGGTATTAGCACCTGGGATATATAGGTACTAGGTACTCCGTATACAACTACAAGTACTTGGGGTATTAGCACCTGGGATATATAGGTACTAGGTAGGTGCTTATGGCATGGGCCATTACTGCATGGAGATGCTGCGTGGGTACTAGGTACCTATCAAGGTGCCGCCAAGCATGCCTGGCTGCGCTGGAACACCCCCCCTACGGCTGGTCGTCGATACCGCTAGCCTCGAGGTACTTTGGTGGTCGTAGGAGGTCGGTGTCCCTAAAGCGAAACGTACTGTACTGTACCTTGGATACTACCAAGGTACTAACCCAGTGCCGCTTCCGAGGTACGTGTACTTCGCGCTCCGTACTCCCCTACCACTGATTGCTGCAATACCACGGCATTCTGGTACCTTGGGACGAGCCAGAATGCAGTTGGCAGATAGGAGTGAGTGGAGCGGCTCGCGCAGCATCCGAACACCCGACCTATCTCAGCCACACTGGACCTTGGAGAAACCAACTTGATCTCACAAACCCTCTCTCGCTCACTCGCTCGCTCGCTGTCTTTGGCATCACCGCGGCGGCCGCTCCCTGCGTCCACCCACCCTCCCCAATTGCCCCGGTGCTCGAGCACGATCCCGTGTCGCTGATGCCATCATCTTGACACCTTTGTTTCTGGTCGGCGGCTCCGCTCCCCCCATCCACCCTCGAGCCTCGAGCCCGAGCCTTTCCTCCGAACAAAAGGTGCTACCCGGATGATCCTTAGCTAGGGACCACGGCAAGGGACCACGATACAGCCTTGAGCTGCTTCTGTCCCATCTTTGGCCCACGAGCGCTACCGCCGCCGTCTCGTCACCGCCAAGGAACCCACCGTGTCGGCTGTGTTGTCGCCGAGGACGAAACACCACCGTCACCACCACCACCACCACCACCACCATCACCATCACCATCACCATCACCATCACCAGCCCTCGGGGAAAGCGTTCCCGTATTGCAGGAGGGGTGAAGCAAATCGAACACGTCGACTCCGACGGCGGCGCTCCCCCCCGTCGAACGTCGACTGTCCGGACGGCCGGTGCGCCGCGATTTTGAGCGCTTGACTGCTGGCCGCCCTTGAGGCTTCGCTGCGGTTCGTTTTTCTTCCCTGTCCATGACGCTGCTGCAGAGTCGTGCATCTCTTCGTGTCCTGTTTTGCTGACGACATCATTCGTCCTTCCCATCAGCTCACGATGGCGGACTATCAATACGATCCCCGATCACCCACGCACCGTCCGCGCGCCTACCCCGATGCGAACAACCACCAGCGAGATGCTGCCTTCTCCAACATCTTTGGCGCCGCCCCTCCGCCGGGCCGTTCGCAGACCATGACCTCGTCCTCGCATCCCGCCGTGGAGCAGGGCGGGATGCAGTCCATGTCGTCGATGGGTTCTGGTCCTGGGTCGGGGTCTGGGCCCGGGCCTGGCCAGCATCAGCGACCCCCATCCAGGCAACAGTCCCAGAACTACTACGGCGAACGCGAGCCCATGTCTGCGAGGAATCGGCACCCTGACCCCAACGGGTACCATCCCGGGCCGCGCTCTGCCTCTGGCGGGCAGCTACCGCCTCAACAGTCGCACTATATGCCTCCGCAGCAGCAGCAGGCCAGGCGGCCCTATCCTGGCCCTGGAAGCCCGCTGCCTCCACGGTTCGAGTCTCGCAACGCCGTGCCACCGTCACCCGGTCCGAGACACCAGCCGTATAGGCCCTATCAGGGAGGCCCTGGTCCCGCCCTCAACAGCGATCCATATCGCTCCCAGTCTCTTGCCTCGGGGCCCCGACCGCAGATGTACAATGCTCCGCAGGGTCCCTACCAGCAGCAGTCGCCGGCGAACCACTTTCGAAATGCTCAGTACGGTCATCAAAACTCGGCGAGGACGACGGCTCAGGGTAGAGTCGTTCCGGAGCGGCACGACGACCGAGCAATGTCGCTGTCTGGGTCGTACCATCCGCAGGACAGAGATTCCCACCAGACCATGAGCGGCCGAATCATCCCCAATCGCCGTGCGCCGTCCGATGCGTCGACCATCTCGAACGGGTATCCGCCGCAGAATGCAGGATACCCCGGCGCCCCCGGCTCCCAGACGCGCACGACGAGGGCCCCGTCGTCCGGGTCCGTCCCTGACCACTCGAGAACGATGTCGATGGCTTCCAGCATAGCCCCGACCATCACTCCGTCCGAGTCGGACGCCTCCACCCTCGTCCAGCGGCCCTCCAGGAGCAAGTCGATCGAAAGTGATCGCCCTGCCACCGCAACCAAGATACGACCGCCGCTCGTCTACCCGGCTTTGCTCTCGAGGGTGGCCGACTGCTTCCGGCGAAAGATCATAATCGGCGACCGAACCAAGAACGAGCTCACGTACAAGAACGCCTTCAGCGGATCCGAGGCCGTCGATGTCCTGTCCTACATCATCAGGACGACGGACCGGAACCTAGCGCTGCTGCTCGGCCGGTCCCTGGACGCGCAAAAGTTCTTCCACGACGTGACGTACGAGCATCGGCTGCGAGACTCGCAGTCGGAAATGTATCAGTTCAGGGAGACGCTGATGGACGAGCCGGAGGACAAGCCTCCGGTCAACGGCGTTTTCGTCCTGCTCTCGGAGTGCTACTCGCCCACCTGCACGCGAGACCAACTCTGCTACTCCATCGCTTGTCCTCGCCGTCTGGAGCAGGTCTCGAGGTTGAACCTGAAGATGGGGCCCGGCCTGCGCAAGGAAGATTCGGCCAACGTCAACGACGACGAGGTTGACCAGACGGACGAGCAGAAGCTCTGGATCAACTCGGTGCCCAAGGAAGTCGCCGACGCCGTTTCCGAGAGGGAGAAGAAGAGGCAGGAAGTCATCTCCGAGATATGCTACACCGAACGCGACTTCGTCAAGGACTTGGAATACCTCCGCGACTTTTGGGTCCTGCCCCTGCGATCAAAGGCTTCGCCTATTCCCCTGCAGCGCCGGGAAAAGGTTGTCAAGAACATATTCAGCAACATTGTCGATCATCCGAGCATTCATACCGTCAGCTCGCGCTTTGCGACCTCGTTGACGGCGCGGCAGCAGAAGGATCCCATTGTGTACAACTGCGGCGACATCTTCCTCGAGTTCGTGCCGCAGTTTGAGCCCTTCATCTACTACGGCTCGAGGCAGCTGGAAGGCAAGTTTGAGTTTGAGAATGAGCGATCCATCAACCCTCCCTTCGGCAAGCTCGTGGACGAGATTGAGAGACGCAAGGAGTCACGAAAGCTGGAGCTCAACGGCTACCTCACCAAACCCACGACCCGTCTCGCACGATACCCACTCCTGCTCGAGAATGTTCTCAAGTACACGGAGGACGGGAACCCTGACAAGGAGCACATCCCCAAGGTTCTGACCATGATCAGGGATTTGCTTGGCCGAGTCAACGCCGAGTCGGGCAAGGCCGAGAACCGGTTCAACCTGAGGCGATTGCACGAGCAGCTGCGCTTCAGACCCAACGAGAGGGTTGACCTCAAACTCACCGAGGAGGGCCGCGAGCTCGTCTTCAAGAGCCAGCTGAAGAAGTCCCCGACCGACCCCATGGAGATCACCTCATTCCTCTTCGACCACGCCGTCCTGCTTGTGCGTATCAAGCAGAATGGAAAGAACGAGGAGATCAAGGCTTACCGACGGCCCATTCCCTTGGAGCTTCTCGCCATTCGCGAGATGGACGAGGTCATCCCTGACGGCGTCAAGAGGTCGTCGTCGAGTCTGATACCGTCCATCAGAACCAACACTGGCGATGCCAAGAAGGGGGAAGGGTGGCCGATTACTTTCCGCCATCTGGGCAAGGCCGGTTATGAGCTTACACTCTACGCCGCCAACCAGGCGGCCCGCAAGAAGTGGCTCGAGTTCATCGACAACGCGCAGCAGCGCCTCCGCGCTCGTGCCGACTTCATCAACACGACCATCATCTCGAGCAACTTCTTTGTGGGCACGAACCAAGTCAACTGCGTCACACCCTTTGGTAAGCATGACCTACGGCTGGCCGGCTGCCATCTGAATCTTTTTTTCCCTCCCGTCTTCGTTCACCCTCGCGCCCTGGCTGACCCTTGTTAGATGGTGGACGTAAGCTCCTATTCGGTACAGACAACGGAATCTACCTGGCGGATCGCAAAAACAGAGAGCAGGTTCCAAGAAGAGTGCTGGAGACGACAAACGTGACGCAGATTGACATCTTGGAAGAGTACCAACTGCTGTTGGTGCTGTCGAACAAGACGCTGCAGTCGTACACGTTGTCCGCACTGAACCCCGACGAGCCGGCGCTTGCCAAGAGGCCGAAGAAGATCCAGAACCACTGCAGCTTCTTCAAGACAGGCATCTGCCTGGGCAGACATCTCGTCTGCTGCGTGAAGTCGTCAGCATTGTCGACGACGATTAAAGTTTTTGAGCCGAACGACGCCATGACCAAGGCGAAGAAGCAGAAGGGTCTGGGCAAGTTCATGACGGGCGGGCAGGACGAGCTGAGGCCGTTCAAGGAGTTTTACATCCCCACGGAATCGTCTTCGGTCCACTTCCTCAAGTCGAAACTCTGCGTCGCCTGCGCAAGGGGCTTCGAGGTGGTATCGCTGGAGACGCTGGAGACGCAGTCGCTGCTGGACCAAGCCGACACCTCGCTCGACTTCGTCGCTCGCAAGGAAGGTGTCCGGCCCATTCACATTGAACGTCTCAACGGAGAGTTCTTGCTGAACTACTCGGAGTTTTCTTTTTTCGTCAACAGGAACGGGTGGCGGGCCAGGCCGGAGTGGCGTCTCGACTGGGAGGGCACGCCTCAGAGCTTCGCTCTCAGCTATCCTTGGATCCTCGCGTTCGAGCCCAACTTTATCGAGCTGCGAAACATCGAGAGCGGTGCCGTTCACATTGTGCCCCACAAGAACATCAGAATGCTTCACAGTAGCACTCACGAGGTAGGTACCTTGGGACTCGAGCGACATTCATCTGCTAACGTAGCGATAGATTTTGTTTGCGTACGAGGACGAACGGGGGGAAGACGTCGTCGAAGCCATCGACTTTTGGAAGAACAACCGTAAATCGGAACTGCCCCCTGCATCCGTCACTTCCACACAGTTCAGCAACATTGATTCCCTGCGATAGGGATGCCCTTGACGCCCCTCTACAATTTCAACAGCATAGACTAGAACCCCTTCCAGGAAATCCAGGAAATTCTTCTTGTATCATGATGGCATCCGAGCTGCGTCGCTTTCACTTATCCTTCCCCCCGAGGGCCGCCGGGTTGAAAGGACTCTCGAGCGAGTATTGTTTCGTGCGCAGTCTTCGTTGCGGCGGATGGACCGTTGCTCTGGGCGGAAAGCAGCTTGTTACACATTGAGATTCACCCCTCCCTCTTCCCCCCCTCCCTTTCGCGCTGGTCGCCTCCTTTCGTCAAGAAGGGGGGGGGGGACGCCGATAAGAGCGACGGGCGGGCAGCGAAGGGCAGAGGTGGCCCCGAGCGTGTTTGTACTGTGCGCTGGGAGCGAACGTGCGTGCTGTGCAATACGAGAGTAAAAGTAGAGTAGAGCGTCGGCAGCCGAGCAGACGAAGGAAGGGCAGAGGTCAGCGGAGAGCGAGGTCATGTTTTACCATAATTTTGCGCGTAAATGGATTTAAATGCTCATCTGCAATATCGTATGTGACCATCTAGCGATGACGAGACTTGAACCCCTTGTTTCGACAACAAACGCAACAGTGGGCAGCAACAGGACGTTATGGTCTGCGTCCTCCAAAGCCCCTTGCAGTGGGCAGTTCGGGGTGCAAACTTTCGGCGCGGATGATGGCATTCACGACTCTATTCGTACTCACAACGTCAACGACGCCCCATCTCTGCTCCCGTCGAGGTCGATGGCCGCGTTTTCCCTGCCAGAGGCCCATATCGTCGAGTAAGACCTCGACAACGGTGACGTATTTGACGATGGCAGGCCCTGTTTCGGTCGGTGCGGGCGGACCCCATGTTCCGTCATCTCCAGCGGCATATATGCTGTCGCCATGGCTTCTGCTTTCGCTCTTGTTGTCGCTGTTGGTTGCAGCGGCGCGATGCCGCGCGTCAGCGTCCGGCCGGGTCTTGGGGACGCGGGTACAGAGGAGGTGCAAATCGAGCATCTGGGAAAATACAATGCCGAAGGAGGGCTTGTTCCTGCGGATGGCAGCACGGGGCGGGTGGTAGCCGGGGATGGCGAGGGGCGCCGGGTTGAAGATGGAGCGGAGGGTGGGCTCGAGGGGTTTCGCGTCCGGCGAGGTGGTCTTGGTGGTGGTTTTGAAGGCCGGTGGTGATGGTGAAGAGGAAGACGAAGTCGAGTTAAGAAGCAGAAACAGCGGCTGGGAGGGCAGGGAGCGACTAAGGTAGCGTATCTGGGAGGAGAGAAGCTGTATGGTGGTATGGGCCGCGGATTTCTCGCGGTGGGCGAACAGGCCAGTGAGGAGAACGGAGAAGTGTGTGACGAGGACGACGGAGGGAAGGGTGGGTGCTTTGTCTTTGTGTGCTGCCGCTGCTGCTTCTGGTGCTGCTCCTGATTCTTCTTGTTCGGAGGTGGTATCCTGCTTCGGCGGCGGGGACGGCGTCAATGCCTCGTCATCCTCGCTGTCCTGAATCTCGGGGACTGGGGTCCCAATCCGCTCTTCCTTCGTGGCATTTTCTGACGTCGAGTCCGGTTGCGGTTCAGGCTTGCCATGCTCTACTCCAGTATCGACCGGCCGATCCAGATCAGCAAGCACCTCCCACAACCCGTCAATATCAAAGACGCACGACAGCATCACGCGCTCCAGACAGCGCCTCGTGGCGGCCTCAACATTCTCTCCGCCGCCTCGTGCAGCGAGCTCAGCACCGATGCCATCCCTCAGCGCACCAAGAAGTACGCCGGCCGGTCGGGGCGTAATGACGAGGGCTTTGCTGCCTTTGTCGTCGCACAAGTGGCGAGCGAGTATCTGGATGGTGAACTAGCAGAGCAGGGGGCAGAAACCCGAGGCCCCAAAAATCAGCAAACCATTCATTCATTCTCTTCCTTGGTTCAGAATCACGATGAGGTGGAGTGGGAGGCCGGTAAAGGCAAGAACAAACTCACCACGAGACCGAAGCCATCCTCGTCTTCGCAGCTCACACCCGTCACGGACCCCCTTTCGAGACCGCCGGCGAGCAGGATGTGGTCGTCAAACTCCTCGCAACCGCTCCTGCAAAGTCCCAGCGCCCTCGCATTGTTTCTGCGCGTCGTCTCCCGCGCTGCCAGCACCGATGCCGGCAGCGGCTCGAGTGGGAAGTGGACGCTCGTCTGCGAGCTCATCGCCTGCAACTCCTTCTCTGGCATCTCAAACAATGCAGAGGCAGCAAATCAACAGCTTGATCGATCGATCGACCGCTGCGTATGACGTAGATGACAAAGAATGTATAGAGGGAGCGATTCGGGACGATGCTGAGACGGGTCGAAACACAGGTCTTTTGCCTCGGCACCGTCTCAGGTGGAGGAATCTGGACCTAGGCCTGGAGGTGTTCCAACGACGATGGCGCAAGGGAAATTATGTCTTCCGGTTTCATTACCATCCATGGCTTCTAGGATATGATGGGGGTTCATGTTTGTGCTGTTGCAGAAATTTTGATTGACGAGAGGAGGCAGGCTTGCTGTCGGTGCCTGAGGTTTTGACCGATGTCATGATATTGTGTGTTAGTCAGGTCAGTCGGTGAGTTAAGGCCGCCGCCACCTCCCAATCAATCCATCACCCCCATCCCCTGACGTTGTCCATTCTCGCTTCACCTGCAAATACATCTACTCGGTCATCCACGTAATCTGTTGATTATTATGGATGGGATACGTATACGGATAGGGTATGTATTTGGATAGAGTACGCACATGAATGGATATCGTATCTGAATACTATCGGTACTGGCATTGGTATTGATTGGTATTGGCATTGGTATCGGTATTGAATCGATGGAGAAAGTACACGGCATGCAGATGGATATTGTACAAGGACTGGCTATATGTACAGGATGGATGCCATGTACGGATTATGCAAGTATACGGATAGAGGCTGCATAGGGATGGAGAATCGTACATGGATAGGACGTGCGTATAGATATAGAGTGTGCGGATGATAAGAGTGTGTACATGGATAGCTTCAATTGAAAATAGAGCCTGCTCCGTCACCGGCTCGGCAACGACAAAGACGGCGAAGCCAAACGTCCGGGGCGGAAGGGGCGACAATTAGAAATGAAAATAATGATAGAATGACAAAAATGCGTCCTCGTAGCAAGCTGCCTAGGGATTCTGCTGATACTAGTAGTGGTAGTGTCCTGCCCTCGTAGCCTTGTCCGTCCACCCGTCTGTCCGTCGTCCGCCTACGCGACCGACTGGCCGACTGACCAGCTGACCGGCCGGATGACCGCTGCGCCCATGTCGAAGGATGCTGCCCCCCATCACGCCGCCCAAGCAAATTATGGAACAAGAAGAACCGCATGGCCTGAGGCGGGAATCCCGCGGCGCCAACAACGACTGCGAGCGAGGAGGTGCCGCTCTGCGTCCTCCGCACGCGCATCGTGGCTCGGGAAGGGACGCGGACGCGTCCAGCAGCTCGCCTCTCCTTCGTCTTTCTCTTTCTCGTCGTCTTTCTCTTCGTCTCTCTCTCCGTCTCCCTCGTTCTCTCATCGCTGCGCTTTTCTGCTCTGCTCGGCTCGGCTTGACGACCTTCCTCCTACATCGCCGATCCCGCCGGCGGGCCATGATCGCCAGCCCTCGATCGACGTCCACCCTTCAGGCTCTTCATGCGGCCCAGTATGCCCGAGTTCTTGCCGGCGCCGTCGTCGTTTGCCGGGATCGCGTCCGTCGTCGTTCGTCGCTCGAGAGGTCCGCCGCTGCCGAGCCTCCTCGACGGCATGGCCGGCGGCGGGCTCGTGGGGGGCATGGTGCCGCCGCTCGGCGTCCTGACGCTGATGCTATCCTCTCCCCGCGTGAACTCGCTGAAGATGGGCGGGTTCGACTCGGGTCCGGCGTAGCCGCTCCCGCGCACCTGGTCCGACGATCGCCTCGAGTAGTCCAGGTTCGACCTGCGGCCGGGGACGCTGAGCTCTCGCGGGCCCCTGTTGATGTGCCGGATGCGCTGGGCGAGCGACTTCTTGCGTTGGATGCTCGCCAAGGTGAGCTCCTCGGCCTGCTCGGCCTCGCGCCGCGCGATGGCCGTCCTCGCCGCCGGCGTGCCCTCGAGGAAGGTCGAGGTGCCGAGGCCGTGGGTCTCGTCGCCGTGGACGACGCCGCGAGCGATGGGGTCGAAGATGGCCGCCTCGTCGTGCGAGGGCGGGTACTTGTAGCCGTTCTTGTTCTTGGCGCCGCCGGCGTAGTCCCGGAACGCCTCGTCCGTCGCGTGGCCCATGAAGACGGAGTGGTCGGGGTTCGAGTTGAGGGGGCCGGCGCCGCCGATGGAGTTGTTGAGGGAGTCCTTGGGGAAGGCCTGCATGGGCGCGCGCCGGCTGTTTTGGCGATTTCGATGCGGGTTGAGGGCGTCGAACGGGCCGTCGTGGTGAAAGACTGCGAAGGTCGTTGGTCAGCACGCGAGTCGCTTGAACGGCACGCATCTCTTTCGGGAGCGGAGGTGACTTACGGCCCATGCTGGTGGCGTCGAGCTGGTCGATGATATCGATGCGGCGCCCTGGCCGACCGGACCTGGCCTTTTCCTTGGGCTCGCGGGCTTCCTTGCCGTCGCGAGCGTCCTTGCCGTCGCGGGCGTCCTTGCCGTCGCGGGCGTCGCGGCTCGAGGTGCGGGTGCCGCGCTCGAGGCGTTGCTTGTCACGCAGCCGCTTCGCTTCGATCATCTTCATCTCCTCGGCCGTGAGGGCGCTGAGCTCGAGGACGGACGATTCGGAGTTGCGGCGCGAGCGGCGCGGCGGCTTTCGCACGGGCGAATCGGCGCCACCAGCCGGCCGGGTGCCGGCAGCCTGAGGCTTGCGGGCCTTCATCGCCTCCTCCTGCGATCGCGTCGGGCGGTGATGACCTTTGGCGGTGGCGACGGGCATGAGCGGCTGGCTCTCGCCTCGGCGACCTATCGGCTGGCGATCCATCATGCGACGCTGCGCGGGCAGGGCGGCTGCCGATTTGCCGTCCTTGTCGTCGAGCGTCAAGGAGTCCTGTCGGTCGAGCCCGTCAGCCTCACGTCCGGTACCGACGGTTGCTTGCGCCACGGGAGAAGGAAGGGGGGGGGCAACAAGGCGGAGGGCCGACGGGGACGAAACGTACAAAAATGTCTTCGGCAGACAGGGATTTCGTGTTGGAACGGCTGGACATGGCATCGGGCGACCTCAGCGGCGGCGAAGGAAGGTCGATGAACGGGTTTCGCGACAACGGCCGGGGAGGGTTCGGGTTGGGGTCGTCGAATGGGGAGGTGGGCGAGGAGAAGGCTTCGATGCTCGCAGGCGATGCCGCGCGGTTGCGGAACGGGTTGTTGGAAGAGAGGTTTATGGAGAGCGTGGCGGAGGACTGGGCACCGGCTGACCGAGGTTGCCCTAGGCGCGAGAGCGGTCAGCGGATGAAAGCAGGCAACAGCAGATGGGGGCTCGAGAGCGCAGCAGAAGGTGAAACACGGCAAATGCCCCTCCGATGACACACGACGGCCGGGCAGCCAGGAGGTGATTGAATGGGCCGATAGGCAATGCATGCCGAGTGGCCGGTCTCCATCGCCTGCCCGCCGACACCCACCTGTCATCGCCCGCCCGTTCGGCCGCCGGGCTGTCGTTGGCTGGTGCTGCGGGGGAGTAGGGGGAAGGGGGAAATGCATCAGGTAGAGGTGTAGCAGAACTTGATGATGTGGAACGAAACGAGCATCGACCGGGGGGGATCGGCAATTCCTTACCTGGCTGGCCGCTGTCGGAGACGGACATTGTTTACGTTGTTGACGATGATGCGGATTCAGATGGCTACCAGATGGCTACCAGATGGCTGCCAATGCCAAAGTGAGGAGGTCCCGTCGCCGCGTACTGGCTGCTGGAAGGGCCGCCGTCGTTGCGAATGCTCGGCGCGGGTCCGGCGCAGGCCTGTGCTGGTTCCCGGGGCGGTTTGAAGGACCGGTTGCCGGTTTGGTCGTCGTCGTCGTCGTCGGAGCGAAGCGAGGGACGAGTCGCACGGCAGAGGGATGAGACGGTACCGGGGTCAGCAAACCGACGGCACACACGATGGCAACTAATCAGTTTGCGCCAGCGCAGAGGCAGTCCTGATGGGGAGGGAAAGGATCCCTCGTCGGCGATTGGCGAAGAGGTCGAGTAGGGAGGGGGCGAGTGAGGGAGGAGGGGGGGCCTGGGTGGTGGTGACGAGGTTTGAATTCCCTTTGTGCCACGGCTTGCCAGGCCAGACCGATCTTGTCGATCGTTTCACGCGTCCCCCGCTTTGATTCGACGGTTCGGCCTGGGATCGGACGAAAGGCGAGGTCGAAAGGAGAGAGCCGGCGGCTGCGAGTGACGAGGGCGGTGACGAGTTGGACGGGTGACGGGGCACGAGCACGAGCACGGGTGCGGGTGCGGTGCCACGGAGTCGACGGGTCGGAATGCGCGGCGACGATATCGGGGGCCGACAAGCGAGCGAGTGCAGCCAGTGCCGGTTGCCTGCACCCTTGCCGGTCAGGTTCGGATGGTTGGGCTGGAGTTGGAGACGGGTTGGTTGGGTTGGCGATTGGTGAAGCGGGAGGAGGATTTGCACAAGCCAGCAAAGGGACGCGGGAGGGCGAGGTTCAGGGTCTCGTGCGAGGCTCGCAAGGTAGGTGAGTACTTAGGTAAGTAAGTAAGTACATGCATATACTTTCTTCGACCCAAGCGCGAGCGAGAATGCGTACCGCAGCGCTCAGTGGTACGTACATGTAAGTACTGTACATGTACGGAGTACTTGCGAGTGCCAGCAGACTGGCAGAAGGTACATGTCCTTTGTACTCCGTACGTTGAGCGCTAATATCTTCCCGTGTGGTGCGGTTCTGTCCTTGTACTGCAGGGTGGGAAATGCACAAAGCTAAGAAGCAAGTACATTTATGTGCTCGTATTAATTACTCGCCGGTGTGCATGGATGTACGGAGTACTGTAAGTACATGAACTAGCTGGTCCCTGTAGTCGTTGAGCATTTGCACCTACGTACTACTTTAGGTACTGTACGGAGTACTCGTAAGTAAGCACTGTACTGTAGCAGCAGGAGTAAGTACTTGCATGAATGAGTATAACTACACCTACAGTACAGTACTTGAGTACAGGGACAATCACAACTTGGTACTTGTGCCATGTACGAGTACTAGCAGGTACAGTCCATTCTTTGATGCACTAGCACTACTAGGTACGAACTGCTTGCCCTGGAGCACGGGTGCTGCAAGCCCTGCACGGGTGCCGCAAGCCCTGCTACCATGCGCGCGGGGGTGGTTCCTTGACAAGATTTTGGTGGCTCCACGGTTGAGAGATTTGCGGCGTACGACGTACTGTACTTGCAAATAGGCAACTCTACGTACAAGCACAGTACTTGTAAGAGGCTGTACGTGCATGTACCGTATAGCAGGTTTGTACCTACCTAATACTTGGTACCTAGTAGTCACATAGCACCACCAAGTACGGAGTACAGTACTCCGTATCTGCATGGAGTGCCATATTAGCATCAGCGCAAGAAAATGCGTTCTCGCCCTCATACTGTACCGTAAGTGTACAGTACATGTATTATGACCATGTACTTTGTCCTTGCAAGTACTTACTAATGCATTGTCACAAAAGTAGGGTGAGATGGGTAGGCTTTGTTTGTACTTGCAGTACCCAAGTATTACGTAATTACCAAGTGCACACTCCATCACCTACGCGTCCAGATATTCCGTTAGTACCAGGCACCAGAGTACTCCGTACCTCCGCGTCAGATGCGGCACGACTCGTATCAGCACAGTTTATTGTTCTCATCACAACGAGGGACAGTTCTCGTACTTGTCGGTGGATATGCTTTGGTAGCGCCGCTGACGGGCGGTGGCGCGCGCCACTGGGACCTAAGTGTGCGCTTCCCGGCTCGACGCGATTCGGTTGTGCCCCTGCAAGTGCTGTCGAGACGGAAAGCCGAGTCGGAAGACGAGTCGGGCAACAAAGTTCGGAAGGGTCAGATTGAGGAGGCCTCGCTCCCGTCGCATGGCGAACGCGCGGCGAGAGGGTCGGATGGCGGCTGGATGACTGGCTTTTGGCAGGTCGCGATAAGAAGTGGCCAGGGGGGGGGTATGGGGGAGCGGTGATGCGAGGGAAGAAATGATGAATTGGGGGGGCCGACGGCATATGCGAGGACTCGGTCGGCAATGCCCATGTACCGTACTGTACTTGCGGAGCACGGCGTACTGTGCATGTAGGCCGGGCATGTAAGTATGCACTGCACATGGAGGTGCATGTACGGAATGAGAGTATTAATATTAGGTGTACAGTAATTGCAGTGCAAAGAGTTGAGGGTTCAACAAGGAGGGAACATGAGCACACCTGCACTGCTGATACAGTGCATGTGCTGACGGAGCGTCGGCGTTTACTCTTCGCGCAGCGTAGGTACCTAGTAGTTTGGTGTGCACAGTCGTCCA
Organism: Drechmeria coniospora; assembly: GCF_001625195.1. Taxonomy (NCBI): domain Eukaryota; kingdom Fungi; phylum Ascomycota; class Sordariomycetes; order Hypocreales; family Ophiocordycipitaceae; genus Drechmeria; species Drechmeria coniospora. The sequence goes on along the minus strand of NC_054389.1, from coordinate 6,954,189 downwards.
CCTAGGTACCTAGTACAGAACATGAGCACACCTGCACCATGGTACAGTGCATTTTCTGACGGAGCGTCGGCGTGTACTCTTCGCGCAGCGTGGTATTTATTAGTGTACACCGTCGTCCACCTACAGCACAGAACACGGAGCACTCCTTACCTGCACATTACTTACGCAGACAAGTGCACGTAGCTGCAGGTACCAAGATCCGCGCAGGTACCTGTGCTTTTGCACTCTCTAGCAATATCGATTGCCAGTTGAGAGAGTTCCAGAACGGGTAGCCGAGTGTCCAGTGCGCAAATACTTGGATGCAATACAACGTCGATTGTGCGTGCCCGCGTTGCAAGTACTCCGTACGGGGTACAGTGCATGTGCACTGTCACTCGTACTGGCTGTGCTGCTGCTTGATCAGTGAGTGCATGTGCAAGTCCTTGCTCGCATAAGCATGACTGTATGAGTGCTTAAAGTACGGTGTACATGCTACCTAGTACTTGTACGGAGTGCTGCACTTGCTAGTATCACTACTTGGGTTGATGCCACAGGGCATACAGTAGTCGTTTGCCACTACCAAGGCGGCGAGAGTGAGCGGATCCGAGGCACCCGCCAACCCAGCCGGCGTCAAACATCATCCGCTTCGGCAGCAACCTGGTTGCTACCGAAGCTTTCTCTGCCCGTCTGTTTACCGTTCATGCACTCTGTGCTCTTCCTTTTCTTCCATCAAACTCTTTTCCACGCGTGTCGGACAAGCCATGAAAGCCGTGATCGAACCCAAAAATGTCGCGCTATTCCGGGACACGGCCGTCATACAGTAATTACGTGCTGTACAGGAACACTGCGGAGGACAAGCGCAAGTGCTCTGTACGTACCGACAATAAGTGTTGCGTGTTGCTCACAGCATCGCCAAGTACAGTGCAAGTATAACCACTCTCTGTCCTGCCACCAGCAAGTGCAAGTACACCTACTTGCAAGTATTACTCCCTGCTGTGCATGCACTCCGTACTTGAACCTACTGTACGGAGTACTTGTACCGAAGAACTGTTGAATCCCCTGCCTGCCTGGGAGGCATGAGTACGGAGTGCAAGCAGACTCAAGTCAGCCAGACGTGCTCCACGAAGCCGAGGGGGTATTGATGCCAGAAATCTCGTAACCGGATACATGTTTCCATACCACGTGCACGTACATGCGTGTACATGTGTTCATTCACCTGTTGCGCCCAGTTGGTCACATCCATGGATGCTGGTACCAAGTTCATTAGCTAGCGCATCAGCACAGAGGCGAGCATCACTCGCAATAACAAGAACCGTACAGAGTACTTGCATGAACTCTGCACATGTAATACTCCGTACCTGTTAAGAGTAATACTGCAAGTACCGGACGGAGCACCTACGGCATACCGTAAGCGTACTGCACAGCACAGCACCCTTCCTACCTAGTAGGCACCTAGTGCTGTACCGTAGTGCTTGCACTTGTAGGGAATAAGCTAGCAAGGGACGCCACGGACGCTACGGACACTACGGCGTACGCGCACCCACTGCAAACTCGTTCATCCAAGGGAAATGCGAAAAATCGACAGCATGAGCCATGCAAATTGCTCCCCCAAGCAGGGAGGGAGCCCTTGCGCAAACTTTCCACCCTCAGCGACAGGCCCGAATTCATGTTTCTTCTGCATGCGCGGACAATGACGTCGGCTAGAGCATGGCCACGTAAGCAATACACCGTCGGTGTGCGTGTACTTGCCCTTGGAACAAAGGTACTGTGCGTGGCAGGCAGCCCCCGGCACGCATGTACAGTACGAAACAATCCTCCATGCACAGTATTCTAGGTACTTGCACTGTGGGCAGCTGCACGCACGCACTGTAAATGCACATGTCATGTTCCAGTATCTGTAGGGCAAGCAGGCGGTATACTGGAGTAAAGAGTACTGTGCAAGAACACCTACGTGTGCGCTAATGCTTAGTTCGGTAGCTGCACCGTGCACGGTGCAGGCACGGTGCAGGTCCGCAGTACTTACTCGAGCAAGGTCCAAAGTATTAATACTGTGCTTGCAAAATTCGTCGCGTCATTATGCTGGTGTATTCCCCAACATCAATTTCTGCATGGCCCTCGCATCACGGGCTCGCCTCCCACTCGACAGACATCACGGCGCCTCATCCGCCGGCCTTTACGTATTGCCTTCCCTCGGACGCTTTGGCTCGCCAACCCTGATGGATGCCCCTGGATGCCCCGCAACTCCTGGCCTGGTTGCTTGGGACCCCGTTCTCGGCCTTTGCCGGCCGCGGCCAACTGCTCGTTGCTTCCATCGAGATTCGAGCAATCACGGCCAGAAAGCCGGGTGCGTGGGCGACGGCCTCTTCTCCTCCTCGCTCCCTCACCACGGGAGGTGTAGCGGCGTCGCCAGCTCTCGGCCCATGACCGCCTCGGCCGTGCCGATGTCGCCTGCCCACGGTGCAAGTCAGCGGCCGTCACGGCGTCGTCGGATGGTGCCGTGTGCACCCACGCGGTCCTCTGGGCGCCCAGAACTCGCCCGACTTGGACATGTCGAGCCCGTCGATCCAGTCCATGAGGCTCGCGGCCGCCTCGTCGGCCGTGACGGCTACGTCGGCGACCCGGCAAAGGGCCCATCGTCAGCGACGGCAGGCATCGACGGGCAACCTTGAACGGACTCACCGCCGCCGTCGTCCCAGTACTTGTCAAATCCAACGCCGGCCGTCATCTCGGTGCGCATGAAGCCCGGGTGCACGATGCTCACGACGATGTCCTGGGCCGCGAGGTCGAGGCTCAGCAGCCGGCCGACCATGTTGAGCGCCGCCTTGCTCGCGTGGTGCGCGTAGTTGCCGCCGCCTTCGTGCTCGTGCCGCAGGGCAATGCTGCCGCTCTCCGACGACACGAGCACGACGCGCGCGCCCTTCCGCAAAAGGCCGGCCCGGTAGAGCCGGTGCACGACGAAGACGGGCGCGATGGCGCTCGTCGTGTACATTCGTTGCTCCTCCTCCCAGTCGGGTCCCTTGGTCGTGAGGTCCTCCCTCGTGAAGTGGCCGGCCGTGATGATCTGCTTCCGCGCCCCTCGAGATCAGCGACACGTCACGGACGGGGTCTGCACCTGCCTCGTTGGCATGGAGGTCGAGCCTCATCCGGGGGGGTTGGGCTTTGGGATCCGACGCACAACCGTCGACAGCGACGCCGACTCGTGGGGGTCGCGTAGCTGCCTCGCCAAGCTGTCGGCCGCACTCGGCAGCATGAGGTCGATTCCGGGAAGCCACTTGACGGGCACGGGGAAGCCGGCGGGGATGATGTTGGACCTCGTCGTGCCGAAAACGACGCTGTCGTCGTCGGCTCGGGCAGAGTACAGCCGAACGAGGCTCGCTCCGAGACCGCGCGTGCCGCCGACGATGAGGACGGTGGACATGGTGATGGTCTGGTATCTGTTGTGATGCTTGGTGTGATGCTTGGTGTGATTCTTGGTGTGATGCCTGGTGTCGTGGTGCTTGGTGTCGTGGTGCTTGGTGTCGTGGTGTTTGGTGTCGTGGTGCTTGGTGACGTGGTGTTTGGTGCGTCGTCTCGTGCACTCTGCCGCGGGCTGTCTACTGCCTCCTCTCCCCAACACTGGCCTTCGGCGTGACCAAGGTTCTGGCAATGCCGCCTACCTACCGCGCACGCTTCGAAATCGCACGTCAAGTCGTCCGCCAGCTCTCCTACCAACCCCAACCCACCACTCCCAGCCTACCATTCCCAACCTGCCTGCCAGCGGGCGGGGTTGATCGAGCAGATGACGCAAGCTTCGCACCAGCCTCGGCAGCCAACACCTCCAAGCTCCTCGACCTCGTCCCTCTCAACTCCTCCATCCCCCGGGCCGGGTTCTGTCTCCGGCGACCCCTCCTCCACCCTCCCACCTCCTCAATCCCCCGGCCAGTGTTCCGTCTCCGTCCTTCCTTTCACCCCCATCGATACGGCTCATGAACCTGACACAGCCATCATAGATCCGGCCGACAACCGGCGTCAGAGGACCAGCGGCAAGCCGACTTTCGTCTGCCACGAGTTGACGGCCGCTGGCGTCTCGCCGTGGACGAACTTGGCGCCGGTGCCTTGGATTGCATGCCACGGGCAGCGTGTCTACTCCACGAGCCAGTCACGACAGGACGAATGGATCAACGGCAAGACAACGGCAGAAGCGTGTGGTTCAGTTCCACCGGCCGTGGCCGCAGGGCCGCCCAAGTTCGACTGTCAGTTGACGCGAATGCTCCCCCATCGACAGACAGTATACCAACACCTACATGTGCTCAAGATACTCGTCTGCGGCGCATCCGATGAGCCGAGGAACCAGCGTACATGCCATCCTGCCATCCTCCTCTCCCATCGCTGCCGTCCGTGGTTGAGTCTTGTGCCTGCACGTAAAAGTATGCTGCGAGGCTGCTTCGTTGCTGCGCTCGTAGATGTATGTATTCATATATGTAGAACTGACAGCCGTGCTGATAAGAGATCCCCGTCATCCTCGTTCGCCCAAGCGGCTTCACCGAACGCCGTCACCGATTCGGATCGACGTCCGGGCAGCGGTGCATGCACATGCTTGTACGACGAACCGCTCGTCGGCTGGGTGCACCCCGTCCTGTCCCAACTTGACTTGACTTGACTTGACTTGATTTTGACTTGACTTGACTTGACTTGACTTGACCTGACCTGACTTGACTTGGCTTGGCTTGGCTTGGCTTGACTCGAATTGACTCGAATTGACTCGACTCTTGCTGCTCGTTCCCTTTCGTCCTGAACCCTCGCATCTTGCCAAGCCCCTCCTCCTTCTCTCTATCCCAAGGCAGTGGGCGAGCGGGTGTGCATCTGTCGCCACCCACAGCGTGCGTCCAAAGAAAGCAGCGCGCCCGCTCGCCATTTTGATTCCCTCTGCCCGTCTGCTCTGCCCGGTGCCGTGGCGGTGACCCATACCCAACTACTCACCGGTGCGGCGATGCGGCAACATCTCACCCCTCCTCGACCTTGCCTTTGCGAGCGCTTCGCTCTTGCGTCGTCGCAGGTGCGTCTGCGACGGCGCCCGGCAACTCTCACCCCTCAAACTCCACCACGGCCGTGCCCGTCGTCGACGGCCTCTCGGCTCGGCTCTTGCCCGAGTGGGGATCCATGTCGATGAGGTTCGTTCCCTCGTCCTTGGCCGGCGCCCCGGCCTCGGCGTCGAGGCCGTCGAGGAGGTCGCGGTCCGCGCTATGGACCGACCGCCGCTCCATGTCCTGGCTGCGCCCTTTCCTCGCGCCGACGGCGACGCCAATGTCGTCGTCGTCCTCGTCGTCCTCGTCGTGCCTCTGGTTCGGCATCGCGCTCTTCTCGAGCTCCTTCTGCGCCTCCTCCATCCGTCTCCGCACCTCCGTCGCCACGCGCATCCCGTCCGTGACAATGTTGTCCAGCACGCCGCGCAGGCTGCGTCCGGCGCCCGGCAGCACCGTCTGCGACAGAGCCGGCGGCCTGGCGCCGAAGCCGAGGCTCGCAAAGGTCGTCAGCGAGCTCGACGGCGTCGGCGTCGCGCTCTGCACCCCGTCAATCATGTGGAAGGAGGCTGGGAAGGAGGACTCGAAGAACTGCTCGAGGAGCTCGTCGGCCAAGACGACCATTCTGAACGTCGGCAGCGTGATGTGCAGCGGGTTGGCCGGGTCCAGCGCCGCGTTGGCCGCCTCGGCCTTGACGCGGGATACCCGGCGCGTCGGGCCGCCGGTGCCATCCGTGTCCGTTTCCGTCACCGTCTCGTCGCCCGAGACCGGAGTCGAGCCGGTCGCCGTCCGCGTCGGATCGGAAGGGGCGTCGTCGAGGCCGATCAGATCGTCGTCGTCGTCGTCGTCGTCCTCGTCCCCGATGACAAAGGCGCCCGCGTCCGCCGCGGCGCCATCTTCCGTCGCCTGCTTGTTCTGAGGGTGATCCGGGTCGGCGTACTCGAAGCAACGTCGGATGAAGGCGCTCACGCTGCCGAGGAATCGCTCGTTCTTCGTCATGCCCGCGTTGGGGCTGCCCTGGGACTCGTTCGCGCCGGGCGCGTCCCCGTTGAGCGCCGTGCTCGAGGCGCCGGCGCTCAGCGTGCCCTCGAGTCCGCGTCGGGACAGGAACAGCAGGGCCTCGGATATCCTCAGGATGCCTTCCCGGTCGACCTTGCCGTCGTCGTCGTCGTCGTAGAGCTCGAAGAAGTAGGTGATGGTGCCCATGATGTCGTGCTTGCCCTTGATGCCCGCGAGGCCGGTGACGACGTTCTGGAGCGTCAGCGCGTCGTTGCCGTCGACGTCCCACCTCTTGTACAGCCGTCGCAGGAAGTCGTGCTCGGCCGGCTCGGGCCCGGCGCCCCACGGGGACGGCGTCTCGGCGGCCCGCCGGGTGCTGTGGAACTTGGAGAGCCGGTCCGGTTCCGCGCCCGACTCTCGCCTCGTCTGGCCCGGCGAGTCGGAGATGGCCCACCTCGACATGCTCGCGAGGAACTCCCGGAAGGCGTCGTAGTCCATGAGGTTCGTGCTCGGCCCGAGCCCGACACGTCCCTTCTCGACGGCCTGGCCCTGGGCCTGGGAGGCTCCGGAGAAGATGTCGGAGGCGCGCATGCGGCCGGTCTTGGCCCTGCGCCGCTCCTCCTCCTTGAGCACGTGGTCCCGCTGCTGGCGCTCGTACAGGACGCTGTAGAAGCGGTCGTAGAGGGCGCTCAGCTCGTCGGCGGCGAGCAGCTTGCTGTCGGGACCGAGGTTCCGGATCGCCGTCCTCTTGGCAAAGTTCTCGATGTTGCTGAGGACCGCATCCTTCTTCTGCAGGCGCAGGTCGGTGATGGAGCCGTGGGTGATGGCGGAAAACTCCTTGAAGGCGACGACCATGAGCTCCTGGAAGCGCGTGACGGCCCGCAGCTTCGGGTTCTCCGACCTCGGGTGGGCCGACTCGTCGAGGCGCGAGAAGTAGGCCTTGAGGACGGAGATGAAGGCGCCGTCGTCGGCGGCGTCGAGCAGCTCCTCCCCGTTGATGCGGAGGATGGCGAGGCCGACCTGGAAGAGGACCTTGGGCCCCTCGACGAAGAAGACGTCGAGGACGCGGAAGGCGAAGATGAGGGGCATCGAGTTGACGTAGAGGGACAGGAACCAGGGCAGGGAGACGACGGACAGCTGGATGTCGCTCCGGACGAGATGGTCCCACAGCACGGGCATCGTCCTCTCGACGAGGGACTCGAACACCTTCTGGTCGAGGAGGGTGCCGTACATGGTGGTCGAGTAGTAGCCGGGCACGAGCCGGTCGCACAGGACGGAGAGGAGGAAGAAGGCTTGCGACTCGGACATGTAGATGAGCAGGGCGGCGACGACGATGTTCATGGCCTGGCAGTAGCCGACGTCGGCGTTGACCCAGCTGTAGGCGGTGAGGACGCGCCGGAGCCTGCCTATGCCCTCCTCGCTCTGGAAGCCCGGGTACTCGGGCAGGCTCCGGTTGAGGTCCTTTTCGATCTCGTCGATGGCGAGCGACTCCTGGCCCTCGAACCTGGCCAGCGTGTCGCCGTACGACGTCGGCTTCTCGAGCCGCAGGTAGATGGAGCCCGAGGTGAGCTCCCAGATCTCGCCGCGCAGCCGGTTGGGGAGACCGACGCGGATGAGCTTGTGGAAGGTCGGCTGGCGGGCGAGCGTCACGTTCCGGCCGTTGTCCCGCAGGTACTCGGCCCAGAGGCGCATCTTGGCTCGGTCCCGGAGCTTCTTGGCGTCGCCGGGGTATCGGAAGATCATGCCGAGCCCGGCGTCGGGGGGGCTCGCGTTCTTCCGCTCCTCGGACCGCAGGAGGTGCTCGGAGTAGCACTCGGCGACGACCTTGCGCAGCTTGCCGACGTTGCCGACGCCCGCTCGCAGGCCTCGCTTGAGCCCGTCGCAGAAGCGCTCGCAGGCCTGGCGGGTGCCGGCGAGGTGGATGGTGATGCGCTGCTCTCGGACGCCATCCTTGCCGTCGCCGTCTCCTTCCTTGCCCTTGGGCTTGTCGGCCAGGAGGCCGTTCCAGCTCGTGATGGCGAGCGCGAACTACGTCGGGCGGGGGGCATCTCCTCGTCAGCGAAGGCGCCTTCGGGGCACGACGACGGCGGGCATCCGGCGGCTTACCTGGAAATTCTGGCTATTCAGCCTCTCGACCCTCCGGATGGCGCAGAGGGGAAAGGTGAAGCCGTTGCCGCTCGGGCCGGCGCCGTGGGTCTGGCCGGTGAAGACGGAGGAGTGGGAGGTGCTCGCCGACGGGACGAAGCTGCTCGGCGTCGTGGAGAAGCACATGTAGGCCTCGGAGAGGTGCAGCTTGCCGGCGTAGTGCCATCCCCGGTCGTGGTCCTTGCCGGTGCGGCTCGCGTTGGAGGGCGGGATGGTGAGCTCGGCGTTGATCTCGTACAGGGGCGTCTGGGAGGCGGGGAGGCGGAACTGGCTCTGGAAGAGCGAGGCCTTGGACGGGTTGCGGTCGGAGTCGGAGAGGTTGAGCCCCTGGGTCGGATCGATGAGCTGCTGAGCCTTTTGCACGATGGTCGTCAAGTTGGAGAACATGGTGTCGGGGCTCGGGGGGGGAGGAGGGGGGGGGGAGCGTCAGCGTCGCGGCATTGCGGGTGCCAGCACGACGGATGGAGCGAGCGAGCGGCCGTCGGACGCTGGGGGGGACGCTGCGAGGGTTGGTGTCGGCCGAAGGATGTTCAATTGGGAGAGCCGACGATGGGATGGTGTCGTGGGCCGATGTTGTTTTGGCAGCGTCGGTGCTGGAATGGGGACGGCATACGATGGGATGGGATGGGTGAGGTGGCTTGATCTGAGCGGTATTGGTGTTTGTGGTGGTGGATGGACGGGGGGGGAGACATTCATTCACTGAACGAACGTACCGTAGCCTCGGGGGGGGAGTGGTGCCTGGGCTTCAGCGGTGCAGAATGCTGGAGAGCCATTGGAGGGCCGTCACGCGCTGCCGACAGCACCATGCAGTGCTGAAATTTGGTACTTGGTCGTGTGCTGTACGCAGCCAGGGAGGTGCATCCAATTGCGCTACTATGGTTTGTGCTTGTAGTGAGAGTACTTAGTAGTACCTAGTACGTAGTACGGAGAACCATTCCTACTACAGTACCTAGTATGTAGTACTTACAGTAATTACTCCGTACTCGCAAGTAATACTCCGCACAAGTAAGTAGAGGAGTTCGTGTACAGTGCCCCGTACTAATGCTAGCAGTAGTAATACTACTAGGTACCTAGTAGGTATTACTAGGTACCAACGTAGGTAGTTAGGTACCTAGGTAATTAGTAACTTACTTGTACTTGCGTACCTAGCACGTACAGGTACAGAGTAACACAGCACTCTGCAAACGGCCAACACTCCGTGCTCGCAACTGTCGTGTGAAGTTGGTCAGTTGTACGGAGTGCTCCGTAGCTTGTATGCATCACGCTGGTGCGAGATGAAATATCGGGTGGTAGCGGCGTCCAGGACCAGGACTCTTTGAAATACCACAGTGCAACTGCACCTCAGTTTACGGAGTACTTGCGGAGTAACTACAGTGGCACTGTACTGTAGTGTCAACTACTAGGTACTAGTACCTAGTAGGTACTGTACTACTTGCAAAGTACCTAACCTGGACGCACATGTACTTGCAGCATGGTAAGAGAGGTAATTTGCACCCGCGACAAGTGCATCTTACTCTGGTAAGTGCTGTAGCCATAAGTGCCAACGCATTGGCGTGTGCTCTGTCCTTTGCAAGTACAGCAAGTATTTCGTGTGCAACTACAACAAGCACCCACGGCAATACACGTCCCAGCCCACTCACCAATGCTTGTTTACTTGCAGCACTTGGAAGCACTTCAAAAATATATACTACTTCCCAAGTACAGTAGAGTAGTAATACCACAAAGTACGGAGCAGTCGTACAACCTCCTCGCCAATGGGCATGAAGCACACGCAGCTGCCAAACTACCACGAACCTTGCCTACCCTACACCCGTACACTCGCCCGACTGTCCATTTCGGGAAACGCGCCGCGGCCTCCCCCCCCTCGTTACTCGTCAGGCCTCTCCCTGCTGTCCGTTTCGTCGAGTTCTTTCCACGTGCCCGGATCCGGCCATGCGTGTCCTCGCCGATGGCTGCGAGAGACACGCTGCCGGCACAGGAGGCACGAGTCTCGGAGTGCTCTCACGTGCACATGTAAGCAAGCTGGGATAGGTGAGCGGAGGTCAATCCGAAGTGCCGGTGAGGACTTTTTGGCCTGCATCAAACAACGTTGCATCCTCAGTTGTGACCATGTGCGCGTGCAACGGTCTCGAGGGGCGAGAGCACACATACCCCAAGTTCCTGGGGGGGTTTACGGTAATGCGCGCAACGCAAAGAGAGTAAACTTTCATCTCTTCATTTCCTGCTCTGCCTTTGACTGCGAACGGGACGGTAAAGATGCGGCAGAGCAGCCACGGGGAGAGTAAAGTTGTGAATATATAAAGTACGTGCGGAGTAAGTATTACTTGGAGGAATTAATGAGTTGATTAAGCTTGCACGGGGTACGGAGTACTTACAGTACTTAAGTACAGTACTTACAGTACTTACAGGCAATAATTATTAAATACTTACTGTAATTACTCCGTATCCGTACAAGTACCTAATTAAACACATTACCAGAAATTATTACTTGTACTCCGTACATGTACCGACATGGGCGCCACGACATAATACATGCACAGCGGGCGCCAACGGGAAAACGCACATTTACACATGTACATGCAAGTACCGACGTGTACATCTGTCGCTGCGAGGGCATGTACTCTATACTCGGCCCCATCGCATATCCCTCATCCAGGACCAAGTACCTAGGTACGTCAGTGTACATGTAGCAGGTACCAAGCAGGAACGCCGCAGCCAACGGGTTGGTTGCGTCATTGGAAAGGAGAGGCGCCGCCGCTAGGAGCAGGAGGCAGCAGCCTGACCTCGCCTTCGCCTTCCTCAAGAGGACGCGGCTGAGCTCGTCAGCTCGTAAGCTGAACCTCCGGCCTTCCCCGCCGACAACCGCCAACCCAGGATTCCGAACCCCCTCATCTCACAGTCCTCCCCCATCTCGTCTCGCAACCGCGGCGCATCCAGGAGACTCGCTCGCTGGCAGCCGGCCATGGACCGCAACCGCTGCCGAACCTGAAGCCAACGAAGAGTGGCAACCGGGACGAGGAGGCGAGGCTCGATCGCAGGAACCGTCGCCACCCTCGTTCGTCGTTTGTCTCTTCCCTTCCGACACCTCGAGCCACCGAGCCACCAGTTCAACCGATCCCTCGACGCACGTACGTCTCGGGGAAACGACTTGCAGCAACAGCTACGACCACAGCGAGCCACCACCGCAGCCATAGCCACCACGACCGCCTTCGCAACCACCACCTTTGCCGCGGCAACCATACGGACGCCGACGGTCGAGATCCATCGTCGACATGACGGCCACCGTCGTCAACGCGCAGGCTGCCGCCCTCCCCGCGCCGCACGCTCACACCAATCCTCATGCCTGTTCCCACACCCGCGACGGCGAGGCTCCCCGCGGAGGGGCGGGACGGGACGGACCAGGCGGACGAGAAGAGCTGCTGCCGCCGCCGACGCACAAGTTTGACCTCGGCGACTTTGAGCTCGTTCGCACCCTCGGCACAGGTTTGTTTCCTCCCGCGAGCGTGGGAAAAAACCCATCCATCTCCTCCCCCCCCCCCTCGTCTGTTGCTGGGAGAATCAAATGATGACGAGAGCCAAAATACGACAAGGCACCTTTGCGCGCGTCTGCCTCGTCCGCCCCGCCAACGCGTCCCTACCCCTAGACCGGGACCCGGATCCCCAAGTCTTTGCCCTCAAGATCCTGCGCAAGTCCGAGGTGGTCCGCCTCAAGCAGGTCGACCACGTGCGCCACGAGCTGGCCATCCTCTCCGACGTCGCCGGCCACCCCTTCGTCACGGAGCTGCTGGCCTCCTTCTCCGACCACGACTCGCTCTACATGCTGCTCGACTACGTGCCCGGCGGCGAGCTCTTCAGCTACCTGCGTAGGATGCGCCGCTTCGACGAGCCGACTGCCCGCTTCTACGCCGCCGAGATCGTCCTCGTGCTCGAGTACCTGCACGAGCACCAGGGCGGCGTCGCCTACCGCGACCTCAAGCCGGAGAACCTCCTGCTCGACCGCGACGGCCACATCAAGCTCGTCGACTTCGGCTTCGCCAAGCGCCTCGGCCACAAGGACGACAGGCCCGTCGAGACCTACACCCTCTGCGGCACCCCCGAGTACCTCGCCCCCGAGGTCATCCACAACAAGGGCCACACCACCGCCGTCGACTGGTGGGCCCTCGGCATCCTCCTGTACGAGTTCCTCACCGGCTACCCGCCATTCTGGCACCAGAACCCCATCGAGATCTACCGGCAGATTGTCGAGAAGCCGGTGACGTTCCCGCGCGAGCCCGCCCTCTCGGTCGAGGCGAAGGATATCATCCGCGCCTTCTGCCACGTAGACCGCTCCCGCCGGCTCGGTAACATCTCCGGCGGTGCCGCCCGCGTCAAGGCCCACCCATTCTTCGCCGCCGTCGACTGGCACGGCCTGCTCGAGCGGCGCTGCCCGGCGCCCATCGTCCCGCCCGTGCGCTACCACGGCGATGCCCAGTGCTTCGACACCTACCCCGACGACGACGCCGCCAAGGGCCCCTCCGCCTACACGCCCGAGATGGCCCGCAAGTACGACCGGTACTTTGAAGACTTTTGAGCGGCTCGCGAGGACGAGAGCCTGCTTCCCTCGCCGCACCATTTCGCCATGCCTCGGTCCGACTTGGCCTGGACCCCCTGCGAGAGGTGAATCGGCAGCGCCGCGGATGGCGTGTGCTTCACTCTGGCAGTGACTACGTGGCCCAGGACCCGGCAGGCATTGTTTTGATGCTTTCGTATGCTGTCGCACGCGCCCTTTTTTCTTCCGGCTTGTTGCGCTTAGATTCGCAAACGATGTGGCATGGAGAGGGACCTCATCCTGTATTTCATCTTCTCGGAACGAATGAATTTGGCCCGTCGCCGCAAGGACGGGGGACAGGGTAGCGGGAACGGGGAATGGGAGACGGAGTACGGACGACTGGGATCGAGAGACTGAGAGCGAAGAGGTTGGATTTTCGTGAACGGTTAGAACCCTGTCGCCGGGGCATACTTCTTGTACGCTCGTGCACGCACATACGCACACGCACACGCACACGCAACGCACACGCACACGCAACGCACACATCACACACCACACACACACCACACACATACATACATACATTCACACGCACACATTCGGGTCCCGAACTCATCGGTACCAGCTGCTGAGAATGATGAGCGCGAGCCACCGCAGTGGCCATCGGAGTTGTTGTCGTCCAACATGAATCGCCATCTACCCGTGACGCACCGAAACCTCGTCTTCGTAAAATGTATGTACAAGAGCATTTGTGCATACATACATGTGCATGTATGCGCCCGCTCGAATGAGTCTTCCCGGTCATCATAACATCGATCCGTAACGGACAAAGAAAGAAACAGACGAACACAGACAGGTGTATAAATCCAAATCGGTCCGCATCGGAGGAGAGCGCTACGCGGCCGCACCGCAGAACAAGTACGCACCGAGCCCGGCGGCGAGCAGTGTCGCCAGGATCCAGGCGCCTTCCCGCGTGCTCCAGAGGAACATGCTCCAGCCGACGAGCTGCTCCTTGCGTCGGGCCGCCTTGCGCCGAGCCCAGGCCTCGGGGTCAATCTCGACTGGCAGACGAACGCGAGGGTCGGTCGAGGCATCGGCGTCGCTGCCTTGCCGTCGCGACGAGGAGGAAGAGGACGACGACGACGGCGTCGGAGCAGGGGGCGCGAGCTGGTCGGGAGGGACGAGCGGTACGGTGGCCCGTAGGAATACGGCGCGGTGGTCGCTCGTGCGCATGACGGGAAAGGCGTCGTACGCGCGAACGTCGATGCATCGACGCTCGTGCCCGTCCTCCGGCTCCTCCTCCTCCGGCTCCTCCTCCGGCGGCTCCTCCTCCCTCCCACGGACCCACGACGGCAGGTCGAGGTAGAGCACCCGGTCGGTCCAGGCCGGGTATCGGTGCGGCGCAAACGTCCACGGCACCTCGGTCTCCGGCTGCCGCGTGGCCGGCTGCACGTCGTACTTGTACGTCGGCGGGAAGCGCACGGCATGCTCCGTCAGCCCGTGGAGCGTCCTCCCGGCCGTCCGCTCGCGCGTGAGCTGGTCGAGGGGGAAGAATGTTGGGTAGTAGTGCTCCGAGGCTGGGTCGAGACTCGGAAAGGCCGCGCCGGGAGGCGGCGACGTCGTCGAGATGCGGTAGTTGAGGTCGCCGGCGACAAAGAGGTGCGACGACGGTTTGAAGACGGACATGTCGTGGAGCCGGCGCTGCAGCCGGGCGCGCTGCTCGTCGTGCTCTTCGTGAAGCAGACCTCGACGCTCCCCCGAGGTGCCGTCAGCTGGGTCGGCCGCGACGGCAGCCGACGGCGACCCGTCCTGGCCGCCCATCTGCTCCACGGCCTCCTCGGGATTCCCAAACGTCAGGCCGCGCATGATGGCCGCCCAGTTGGCGTTGCGTCGTGCGAGATTCCACTCCATGGCCGCCAGGTGCGTCGCCACAAACGTGAGCTCCGTCGACCGCTCTCCGCCGACGGCCTCGGCGGCCTCGGCGGCGTCGTACAGCACCCGCAATCCTACGGCGCCCTTGTTGCCCATCTCGGCGGCGCCGAAGCCGACCTCTGCCTCCTGCAGCTTCCGCACGCGAGCGGCATCGCGGGCGAAGAGCAGGATGGCCGTGTAGCCCACGTTGTGGCCCTTGACGAGCGTGTACCGCCTTTTCGCCCTCGCCACGTCCGTCGACGTCACCGAAGCATCGTCGTCGTCGTGCCACCAGGCGGCGAGGTTGACTGCCTCGTCGAATCGAGCAAAGTAGGGGCTGAGGAAGTAATCGCCGATGAAGGCCTGGCTCAGCGGTGCGATTTCCTGCAGGGACCTGGACGAGCGTCGACGTTAGCCACCGATCGAACGTGCCCGCGAAGCCCACCCATGCATCCTCCCGAGCGGCCCTCTCCTCCCGCTCGTGCAGAGAAAAAAGACGACGTACAGGACAACGAGATCGGGGAGTGCCGTTGCGTTCTGGCCAAAGGCCGACTGCAGGTGCCTGGCGAAGACGCCGCCGTCGACGAGCGTCTTGGCGCAGTTGAAGGTGACCACCAGCAGGTCAAGCGTCGAGGGCGCCATGCGTACGCTGCGGTCTGGCCCG
Organism: Drechmeria coniospora; assembly: GCF_001625195.1. Taxonomy (NCBI): domain Eukaryota; kingdom Fungi; phylum Ascomycota; class Sordariomycetes; order Hypocreales; family Ophiocordycipitaceae; genus Drechmeria; species Drechmeria coniospora. Next base: position 6,938,963 of record NC_054389.1, on the reverse strand, counting down.
GCACTCTCAGCGGCCGATGTCCGCATGCGCATCGCCAAATCTGTCGATGCTTGATGCAGTGGAGGAGCGGAATTGGTTCGATCGGCGAGGAGGGGAGGGGAGGGGAGGGGGGGGGGGGGCGGCCGGGCGATGGCGGTCAGTTCCAGCCCCGCCTGGCAACCCGACTGCGTGCAGCCTCGGCGGCGGTCGTGGTGCTGCACTGAAACGCCGTGCGAGTGTTGCTTCGTCGTCGTGACCTGTCCGTGGGTATCGATATCTTCACTTGCCACTACGAAACACGCAGAAGCCTTGCCAGGGCACTGTTTCTCCCTTCTGCGAGCCTCCGTCAGGTATCAACTAACTCGTCGAGTCGGCTCGGTCGGCGGTGCGTCGGATGCCACTTGGGGGTGCGGCGGGGGTCAGGCACCGCTGTAGGCGCTCGTGCCCAGGCTATCGGTGCTAGCAATGTACAGCGCTCGCAGGGCGTATTAGTGCAGTTCGCCTTCGCCGTACCCAGTTGGAGCGATCACGACAGAGCCCCGGTTGGCGAGCATCACGGCGCGCATGGCCACCATCGCATGAGGGTGGCACGTCATTTATACAGAGGACAACTCCCCAATGGCCGCGACAGAATATTTGACTACCTAAGTGATTGACCGGCTCGACACACGCTCTGGCTTTCCGCCCATCGCTTCGCCGTGATCGCTCTAGCCTCGACGAGGTCGGGCACGCTAGCCTGTGGCCTCGCCCCGTGACCGCTACTCCCTCCGCCTCGTGAGGGAATCCCGGCCGTCGTCAGGCGACCACATCACGGCGCTCCCCTTCCCCTCCGACACCTCCCCGGAGGCCGCACCCCTCGGCAGGTCCAAAGGGTGACGAAAGGCGTCCAAAAGTCAAAGCGCTGCAGCATCATGACGGAAAAAAAAAGGGCAAGGAAATGGCGGCCCTGGCCGAGGGTGGTGGTGATTCGGAAACGAGCGAGGGCTGGCTGGCCTTGGCTTGGGAGCGACGGCTCCCCCTATGGCAGCCTCGCGCGCGCAGCGTCCGACTCGCGCCGACGGGGTCGCTCCCCGACGACGCGGCGGGCTCGGTCCAGGCTGGCCGATGCAGGGGCTTCGCCACCATGTCGAGGCTCGGCGGTGGCCCGACGGGAAGATCACCTGGCGTGCCGTTCAGAAGCACGCCGAAGGCGTGAGGTCGTCCGTGGGGCGGGGAAGCCGGCCACCACGCACGTCTCCACGGCGTTCGGAGCCATCCGAGCCATAGGCAAGGAAGCAGAAAGACGCACCCAGCGCTCGAGGGCGAGATGCTGGGATGCCTAGGAAAAATAACAAAAAAGAAAGAGAGCGAGTGAGCGAGCGAGATAGGAGATAGGAGAGAGAAGGAGAAAATAGAAAAAAAGGCTCGTGAGCGCGCAGGGACAAGGGGCTCGTCGACCGGGGCTCGTGGACGAAGGGCTCCAAATGTGCAATCTTGCTGTGCTTCTTCTTCTTCTTCAAGTCCACCGAGTTCCCATAGCGGCCGATGAGGAGGCGTTTCCTGCCGGTCCCGACGACGCCCCGGACTCGGGCGTCGCCGGCGAGCGGTGCGGTGCGGTGCGGGTTCGCGTCACAAAATCAAGTCGGCCGATGGCGGCCAGAGGTATGGTCGACTCCCTTGGCGGCGGAGCGCAGCCTGTTTATCGTCCACTGCGTCAGCGGATAGACGTCAGCACATTTCCCCTCGGGCCGAGACGACGGGCTCGGCGGACCGGGATTGGCACTCACATGCGATCGCTGCCGCCCATGGCGCGGTTGGTGTCGGGCGTGTCGACACCGGCTCCGGCTCCGCGCTCGAGCATCTTGCGGCGGGAGCTCGGCATGGCGTTGGGCTTGGGGGCACCACCGGCGGCGGCGGCGGCGGCGGCGGCGTTGGTGCGCGAGGCGCGCGCCTTCTCGTCGTCCTCGGCGACGGCCTGTCCAGCGGCTTGAGCGATGGCTTGTGCGTTCTTCTGGTACTTGTAGACAGTCCAGTCAAAGACGTAGTCGTACTGGAAACCCTCGCGGACGAAGAGGTCACGGAAGATCTTTCGAAGGTAGCTGTAGTCGGGCTTGTCGTCGAAGCGGAGGGACCGCGTGTAGTTGAGGTAAATGGCGAACTCGTTGGGGAAGCCGCGGCAGAGGACCTCGGTCGGCGTCGTCATCTTCTTCTCCATGATGCGGTCGTACTTTTGCTTCTTCGTCGCCGCCTTGAGGCCCTGCCAGGGCAGGGAGCCGCGGCAGAAGTAGAGCATGACGTATCCGAGCGACTCCATGTCGTCGCGGCGGGACTGCTCCACGCCGAGATGCGTGTTGATCGAGGCGTAGCGGGCGGTTCCCGTCAGGTTCTTATTCTCACGATAGGGAATGTGAAAGTGTGTCTTGGGGTCGCGGTACTTCTTGGCGAGGCCAAAGTCGATGACGTTGACCTGGTTGCCGCGCTTGCCGATGCCCATGAGAAAGTTGTCGGGCTTGATGTCGCGGTGGATGAAGGACTTGGCGTGTATGTACTCGATGCGGGAGATGAGCTGGTCGGCGAGGAGGAGCACAGTCTTGAGCGAGAATTTACGGTTGCAAAAGTTGAAGAGATCCTCCAGGCTGGGACCGAGGAGATCGAGCACCATGGCGTTGTAGTCGCACTCGGTTCCGAACCAGCGGACGAAGGGGATGCCGACGCCGCCGGCGAGCGACTTGTAGACGCGCGCCTCATACTCGAGCTGGGGATGCTTGGCCTTGACGGATTCCAGCTTGATGGCAATCTCTTCGCCGGAAATGATGTTGGTGCCCAGGTAGATGTCGCCAAAGGAACCCGAGCCAATCTTGCGGCCGATGCGGTACTTGTTACCGACGCGAAGATCCTAGATGACGTCCCGTCAGCCTTGCCTGCCGTGCACGGTTGATCCGTCGAGCGAGCGTGTTTGGCAGATGGGGGAGCCGGCTGGCCGGTCCGAAGGGAGGGAAGGGGGGGCGAGGCGAAGGGGGTTGCCTCGAGGGAGGCCGCGTTGGGGGCACGAGCGACAAGAAGACGACGAGGGGAATCGTTTGCTTTCGTCTTCAAGCCCGCCCCGCGCTTCCCGTCGAGAACGTCGCGGCTGCTCGACGAGCGAGTGACGGAGTGATGGCCGTGGCTCGGCGTCGTGGCCTGGGGGTTCGGGGTTGCTCACCATTGTGGTCATCTTGGCGGGAGGTTGCGAGTGCTTCAACCGTGCGAGGGTGAAGCCGACTCCGTCTCAGGATGGAGATGAGGTGCTGGCAGGCACGAGTTCTGGAGTTGGCCGATGCCCAAGGTCAGCGACGGTCGATGGGCTGCGGGAAATGATGGTGAGGGCAGCAGGAAAGGGCAAGGTGCGAAGAAAGGACAGCGTTTTGATGGCAGGCGGCTAGGGTTGGGGGGGGGGGGGGGTGTGCTCATGCAGGCTTTGAAGGTCCACAAAATGCAGCAATGCCACCAGTCCAAGTTCGGTGCGGATCAGCCTTTGGCCCGGCGGCTCGCGCGACGAAGGCTTTGTTCGACGAAGAGCCGCCGCCGACGGGGCGTCCACCGCCAGCTGCAAGTGCAGGGAGGGAGCATCGAGGCAGGGGAGGAGGAGAACGGGGGGGAAAGCAAGGAAATAACGTAGGAAGCAAGAGCATTTTTTTTTTCTTTTTTTTTCTTCCTCGCTCGCTTGCGGGACCGACTGCTCGGCCACTCTGATGGTAGGCACGTACTCGCACGTACCTAGGATGATGGTCTCTTGGCCGGTGCAAAGGCGGTGAGAGGGCTCGCAACGAGGGGATTGCGGAGGCTCGTTTCGTATCAGCTGCCCCGTTCGTCGTGACGGGAGGGCGAGGCACGGTGATGATCAATCGTGCTCGAGGTTCGCTGCTCCGATCGAGGCACGCGTGGTTGTTGGGTCGGGGGCGGCGAGCAAGTCCGCTTTCCGGCCGGGTTTCGCGGTCGAGAGGCGCCAACTGTCGGGTCCGAGTGACGGGCGTTGGTTTGATGCCTTGCTGAATGCTCGATCGCGAGCGTTGGTGCGGGTGGGGGGGGGTGGGATGTTAGGTGTGGTCAAGGAGAAGAGAGAAAGGAGGAAGGGAAGAGAGGGAGACGAGGGGGGAGAGAGTGGCTAGGGATAAATAAGTACAGGTACATGCAAGCCGGCGGACGCTCGGGCCGGGCAGAGAGAGAGAGGCGAGGAAGAAAAAGGAACCTCGACAGCTGGCCGCGCCCTGAAGGAGGGGCGGCGGTTGGGGGGGTAGCGGTCGTCGGCGACTATGGGAGGGGCGACGCGGTGCAGCTTCAGCGCTTGAATGCGCTGAAGTGGCCTCGTCCTCGCCGCAACTTAGGGCGTCGTGTCGCTGTCGTGGCGCGCCCCTGCCGGCGGAGGCCCGAGTGCAGTGCTCGTGCCGGCACAGCACGCCCTCTTGGCTGCAAGTTGGGCGCGACGACAACTGCAAGTACCTGTACTTGGGTGCGTGTGTGCAGCCGCTGTGCACATCACCGCACAACTCCCACCGGTACCCAGGACTGCAGTTGCACATCATGCACAACTACGGAGTACTCCGTATTATCAAGCATTACACGTATCATCTTGCGCTTGCATCTTGCGCGCGAACCAATGCGATGGACCAACCTTGAGGAGTTGAGGTACGCACTGCGGGCTCCTCGGACACACGAGGCAACGGGTGCGCCCTTGGAGCGACACCGGCCAGCGGGGCCATGGCGGCGGCGACGAGGAGCACAGTACGGGTGGCCAGGCCGTGCATGCTCTCAGGCCCGGCTCGACGGCGCGCAAGCGCTCAACTTGCGGCGCCGTGGCCTTTTGGAATGGCGACGTCGCCGGTTCCGGTTGCCTCATGAACAAGGCGAGGCGAGGCAAGGCAAGGCGAGCAAGACGGCGAACGCACCACGGCGCAGCACGTCGCAGCACGTCACAGCACGTCACAGCACATGGAAGCACGGCACAGCGCAGCACAGCGCAGCACAGCGCAGCACAGCGCAGCACAGCGCAGCACAGCGAAGCACAGCGCAGCACGGCACGGCACAGTGAGGCTAGTAGCGCTCTGGGGTGAACGCAGCTTGCAGCGGCTGGTTGGTGCGTCACGGCATCGGGTCAGCAGCCAGCCAGCCCGCGAGGCCGGCCTGGTGCTCCTCCGCGTGAGACGAAAAGGCATCGCCACGGCTGCATCCGCGTCGCAGGCGAGGCAGGCGGGCGGCTGACGAGTGGTGGTGACGACGGAAGCGTTCGGGACGCGGCCAAGGCAACAACCCCCAGCATGTGCTGGCGGAGAGGCGACCGACCGGGGCGCCTTTTCCCCGCCGTCCTTGACGGGTTGGATTTGATTCGATCGAGGCCAGCTCGATGCACGGGAAAGGTGAGTGGGTGACGGACGCCTCTGTCCGTCCACCATGGGCTCGAGTCAGCAGCGGATGGCACCTGACATGGCGGCTGCGACGTCAAGAAGCTTGTCGGGCATTGCTGGTAATATTCTTCATTCCACCAGCACGGCGCATTCTTGCGCGTGCCTACAGCGCACCGCCAGCCACAAGTAGAGGGTCGAATGGTCTCGCGGGCGTCGTCCCTGCAGCGCACATTGTACCTGGGCAAGTACCGTACACGAGCACGAAGCTTGCGGATGGACATTCCTGCAGGCACATTGTCCTCCCTCTCGTCGACGAATTCTACGAGTACTCCGTGCCATAGGCCTTGAGCAGCAAAGCAAGTAATTACACTACCGTGTGCATGGAGTGCATGGTCGACGTCGGTGTGGCATGAACGTGGGATGAACTGCCAAGCCTCGAGGCCCCTCACCCGGATGGTCGGGGCAGAGGACTAGGTGAGGTGTACATTTCCATGTAGGTGTACAAGTAAGTGTATGGAGTACTGCGCAGTGCTTAGGTACTTGTACATGTTCATGTACAGCACGAGCATCATGTACTCGAGTGCAATAAGTACATCTACCTTGTGCACGTGTAAGGAAGTAATAGTACTCCGTACTAACTTGGGACATTCATGTGCATGCCCAAGTACGGAGTACTTGTGAACGTACAAGTACTTGTACGAGTACTATTATGCTACATTGATTCAATCTTGTGCAAGTACCACTACTTACGGGAACAGTGGATGGTACACCTACCTACTGTACTAACCTACTACTAGGTACCTACTTACTTACATGTACGGAGTACATCTACAGTCGTAGGTATCGAGTACTGTAGTTGTGCAGCATAATACCGCATTAAATACTGTACTTGCATCAACAGGTACGGCGCATGTCCTCCGAGCGTCAAGTACTCACACAGTACTGCATATGCCTTGAGACCTACTGAATGACCGGAGGCACCTGGATACTACCTACTACTAGGTAGGTACCTACGTACTAGGTTAGTAGGTGCCTAGTACCTGCATTGTGCCATCGTCGCCGCCGTTGTTACACCTTCCAGCTACTACTTGGGTACGCTCGCTCACCACAGATAGTATAGTATCAACATCCGGCAAGTGCTGCAGCAAGTGCAAATACATGTACACTCACACTGTATTGATTCCTGTTGCATGTGGGAGGCGCACTCTGCTTGGTTCGTCATCGCAACGTAGTCAACTCTGGTGCTACCGTTTGCCTCGCTGCTTGCCTTGACGCACCGCATGCGTGCCGCTTTGCTTGCTTGCTTGCTTGCTTGCTTGCTTGCCTGCCTGCCTGCCTGCCTGCCTGCCTGCCTGCCTGCCTGCCTGCCTGCCTGCCTGCCTGCCTGCCTGCATGGGCACCCAAGTCCGCAGGTAGGTGAGTGCCAGTGCAAGGGAAGCGAATCATGACTCCCGTCCCCCGTCGTCACCTTCCTCGCCCGATGCTTTCGCCACGTCACGACCATGTTCGACAGCATTCGTCGCCCCGTCAATCCCTGGCAGATACGCTTCTGGTGCACTGGCCCGGCCGGCCACTCGTTGTCGTCAAGGGTCCATGAAACAAGCGCTGGTCCTCGACTGCCGTCACTTTCGCACCCGTGCATGGTCGGGGTACGCTCACGGCGATGGATTCACGCCCTGACCGTGGCCATCACAGTTGCCACTCCTCGACCACCCTGCGGGCTCTGGTGCCGTGGCCACGGCTTCCCATGTTCCCCGTCACCTATGGCCATCTCCTACGGCCATCTCCTACGACCATCTCCTACGGCCATGGATTCGCGTACTTGCCACGGCAATCGCTGTTCCCGCTCTGCGACCACCCCGCGAGCTCTGGCACCATGGCCACGGCTTCCTGCACATGTGCTCACCGTCACTTGCGGAGCAACGCATGTGCGTTGCGTGCGTAGGCAAGGCGAACAGCCAACAGCCCGTCAACCAACGGCCCTTGCTCCCTTCAGCAGCAGCGGCCCGACAGCACTCCGACAGCACTCCAGCAGCGTTCCTCCTCCGAGGCGCCCCCCTCGTCCGTGCCCATGTCGCCGAATCATCTGCTGCCTCGCGACGTTCCCCTCCCCTGGACGGATGTCGAGACCGGATCGAGACCGAGCCGACGGAGAGGACACATGCGACGACGAGAGCCTACCAAGCAAAGTAGGTGCACGCACTCTGGCAATTTCCGGTACGTATGGGATACGGGTTCGCCTACGTAACCATCCACGCCTAGGCAAGTAGGGAGTAAGTACTGCTTGCGTGCTGACCGACTGCCACATACGTGTGCTTGTGGTCGTACGTCAAGCGTGACCGGCAAAGCGACACCACCTACGAATCCTCGTACTGTACACTTACTTATCCGTACTCGTAACGCGCATTACAGTACTCCGTACGTATACTCCGTGCGAGCAAGCACAGTACGTACGCACGTATATGCTACCGGCATGTACATTTCCCGGCCAATCACGTTGCCCCTTGGTGTGGTGCAACCGAACAGGCACTCGCCATGCAAAAGCATCGACAGCTCCTGGCCATCTCCATTGACTCGCCTCGACCAAACGACACGGAATCATCTCCTTCATCTCCCCGACGCCACGGTCCGCCTGTGACGACACTCATCTTCCGTGACGGCGCGACCCCCAGTCCGGAGATGGATTCTCCCCTTGATTCTCCGGCCTCGCTCGCCGCCCGTCCCTACGGATCCCTGCCAGCAATCCCCTGCCGCCCGTCCTGCGAATGCTGACGGACCGTCTACGTCCGAGCAGGGCCGAGGCGAACCTCCGAACTGGTGCTCCGAATCGACCTACGCCTTTCTGGGGCTTGCCTCCCTACCCGCCATGCCAGCCGTTTCGCCGACCGTCCGTGGACGTTGTACGCGGTAGGGGTGCGGAACACACACCGCTCTTGGCCGTGCTCGCAGTCGGCCGACAACTTCGAAGCCATGGGCACCACGGAGAGGGGCCGTGTTGCCATCGTGACCCTCCCCAACGCTGTGTTTGTATTTTGCAGCTACTGACACTATGTCCTTGATCGTTTACAATGTCAACAATGAACGAAACTACGGCGCACGCACCGAATGCTTCCTAGACCGGCTAGGAGATACGTGTACGCTTCTCCGATACCCAATCCAGGGGGTCGTGCGTCTTACGTTTGCGCCCGGAAAACACGGACCGAGACGTCCCTGTGGGCTCGAGATTCTGCTCGACCTCTCAGCCGTGCCTCTGCTGCGACATGGGACCCCACGTCCCGGCCGGTTGCCCGCCGGTCGGTTGCACAACATTCGCTTGCCCGACGCTCGCTTGCCCGGCGACTGCTTGCCCGCCGCCTGGGTATCCGCCGTACCCCGCTCCGGCTCCGTACTGCGGCCCTGGCGGCGGCGGACCTTGTCCCGGCCGGTACGCGGGCCCCGTCGTTCCGAGCAGCACGGCCTCCAGCCTGTTCTCCAGCGCTAGGCTCGTCTTGTCGAGCCACTTCCTGGCCGAGGATGCTCTGAACAAGGAACCGGAAGAGGAACGCACGGGAGCGGAACCGGCAGCAGAGGCAGAGGCAGTGGCAGAAGCAGAAGGAGAGCCAGAAGTCGGAGCAGGAACCGGAGCCGAAGCAGATGCCGGAGTCGGAGCCGAAGCCGGAGCCGGAGCGTGAACCGGAGCGTGAACCGGAGCGTGAGCCGGAGCGTGAGCCGCAGCATGAGCCGGAGCAGGACCATGAGCAGGACCATGAGCAGGACCATGAGCAGGACCATGAGCAGGACCATGAGCAGGACCATGAGCAGGACCATGAGCATGAACAGGAACCGGGCCGGCGTTGGTATAGAACGGCTTAGGAGGAACCGCATACGCCACCGGAGGGGCAGGGGCCCCGTAGTAACCGGCGGGCACGGGACCGGGATGGAAGTGCTGTCCGGCCACAGGCCCGTGCTGAGGCGGCATCCCGTGTGCCGAGAACGGCGCGGCGAATGACGGCTGCATCGGATACGGGGACGGGTAGGTGCCGACGGCCGGTGACTGATACGCCGGCTGCGGAGGCGACTGCGGCGGCGACAACTGGCCAAAGTGCGAGGCGTACGATGGCGGAGGCGAGGCCGGGCTGAACGGCGGTGATGTTCCCGTGTCCGACATGGAACCGTGGAGCGCAGGCCGCGCCTGTTGAGCATGAAGAGCGTACTCGGCCGAGCTCTGGTACGGCGACGGCATGCCGGGGGTTGGCGGTGAGTTGTACGCCATCAGCGGAGTCATGCCGTACGTCGAGCTGACGGGCGAGATAACATCCACCGGCTGGGCCGGAAACGTCTGCATCGGCGAGATGGGCGTCATGCCCACGACCGACGTCGGCGACAGCGGGGTTAGGTGGGAGCTCTGCCGATGCAAATCGGGCCGGTACGTCGCCTGATGCTGCCGTCCCGGAGAGGCCAAGGGAGTGTGGGGGAAGGGAAATTCGCCGTGGCTTGCGCTCACCACGCCGATCGCCGGAGTGACTTGGGCAGATGCCGTCGCCGCCGGCTGCTGCGGAGGCCCGTTCCACGTCGGCGTGTACGACGGGGGGCTCGAGTCCTCCGTCGACCCCGGCGCCTCCAAGACTTCGGGGGCGTTGCAGCCCTCTCCCGACATGGCCGCCGCTGTCGCTTCCGTGCCTGGGACCTGCTCGGCGGCGGGCCCGGTCGAGTTTCCGTCGCTCCCCTGGGAAATCGAGGCCGAGTGCGGTCGACCCGCCTGCTGCGCGTCCGATCCGTCCGTCGCATCCGCCGGGGCCTTGCCGTGACCGCCCTTGGCATACACCGTCGCCCTCGGCCTGTCGCTTTCGACCATGGGCGGTCCGTGATACGGCCACGGCACCGAGCTCGTTCCCGCCTCCCGCTCCTGCGTCGGGATCTCGCCATCCGCCGCCTGCGTCGGCCTCCTCGTGGCCTCCTCGCCGGCGTCCGACTGCTGCGGCGCCGGCTCGCCGCTCATCTCGAAGGCGACCCCGCCGCCGGGCGATGCGATCGCTCCGCTCGGCGGCGCGGCCTCGAGCTCGGCGATGAACGTCCGCGCGGTGAAGATGCCATTCCGAGGCAGCGGCTGCTGCTGCCGATGCGCCGGCGGCTGCGGCAGCGGCAGCTTCTTGTCCTCGGGATAGCCGTGGCCCGTCATGGCTCTGCCCGAACTCGCGCGCTCGGTACCGTCGTCGGTGTCGTCGCGGCGATCCGGATCCAACCTCACGCCGAGCGCGAGCGCCCGCTGGTTCGTGCCTGGTGGTGCTGTTTTCGATACGCCCGTACGCCCCGTCCCCGGTTTGGTAACCAGCCGTTCGGGACGGGAGACTTGGCTGCGGTTCGGCCTATGCGAACGCGGAGACGGAGGCAAGAACCGCGAGAAGAGCGCGGGGGAGGAGGAGAGGAGAAGGAGAAAGGAGAAGGAGAGGAGAAGGAGAAAGGAAAAGGAGAGGAGAAGGAGAAAGGAGAAGGAGAGGGGAAGGAAGAAGCGGATTTCCGTGCGACAGATGGCTGGGAAGCTTGCGCGCGCGGCCAAACTCGTCTATGGATGATGCCCTGCTGTCAGGGTGAGGTTGACCTGACGTTGAAAGAAGGTGCCAGCACCGGATGCCGACGACGACGTCAAGAGGATGAGGGAGTACAAGTAGGTAACAAGTACTCCGGACGAGTACGGCACTTGCACGTCGCACACATCCCGATTCCCGCCCCAGCGTAAACCCACACGGCGAGTGCGGAAGATGCACGAACTAGCGCCTTAGCGCGCTGCTAGCCAGGATTCCCTCGTACAATGCTATCGATAGCAGCCTCTTAGCCCCACTTTCCGACTCCACGTCTGCAGCCTCGACGATGAAGCTACAGTAAGTACGGAGTAAGTACTTATACTTACATGAACACGTACCCTCATACAGGTACATGTACATGTTAGGTACACTTACTTGCAAGTATTCGTCTGTACACCTACATGTGCTCCGTCCTTGCATGCACAAGTATGTACTGACACACAAACTCAATACTGATAATTAGGTGCGTGCTAGTTACGACCTACACGTTGCTTCGTGGGTACTGCTTGCTATTTACATTCACAGCATCGTACCGCACAGCATCGTACCCTACCGCATCGCATCGCACCGTACCGCACCGCGCCATACCGCATCGCACCGTACCGCATCGTGAGGTAATCTCGCCATCCATCATCGTCCTGCCAAACAAGCGACGCCCACTCGTCGGCAGTTGACCAACTGTGCGAGCCGGAATGCACGTCGTCTGCTCGCCATCTGCACCTGGGCTTCCCGCGTTGGCGTGCCGGCGCCTACGAGCTCGTACATGCATGTATATATAGCTGTATATGCCAAATATAGCCTCCGTATCGATTGCGCGTCCACGTTCCCGTCTCTCCTGATATACAAAAACGTAGCGCCCGCAACCAAATTCGACCCGGCGGCGGGTGGAACAAAACAAACTGTGCGCAAACCCATCTCCTCACCCTAGGCTCCTTCTTCTCCAATCGTCTAGAATCCAAAAGCTCGCCGCCGTCGGTACGCGTGCTGTCTCGACGACGCCGCCCACGCTCCGGCCAAGACTGCTGCCACGGTGTCGACGGATCACGCATCCGTGGCAGCCTCCTTCGCTCTAGTCGTTCTCCTCGGCATTTTCCTCGCCTCGTTTCCTCCTCTCGCTCCATCTCCGCTTGCCCACCCGCGTCTCGAAGTGAGGGGCGACGGCGGCGACTTCCTGCATGGTGCCTTCGATGGCGGCGCGCGTCTTGTTGCGGTAGCAGTCCACTGCACGTCCCGTCAGTCGCGTCTCCCTGGCGGGTCCCGCCGGCGTCGCGGTCCAACTTACAAGCTCGCTGCAGAAACACCGTCCTGCCGGAAAACACGCGGCTCTGGAGCCACGCCATGCGATAGGCGAGGTCGTTGAGCCGAACCTCCTTGTGGCGGTTCAGCTTCCTCATCTGCGGCACCGTCGCCTCGACGGCCTGGTCCTTGCCCACCGTCACCTTGACAACCTGGCCCGCAGGTCTCGAGGCGCGCTGGCGGTTGGCCTCGCGGCCCTCCGTCTCCTGGCTTCCGTCGTCCGAGAAGTCGTCGGCGAAGAAGCGCGAGCCCATGGCGCTCGGCGGCGGGCTCTGCATCTCTCGGGGGAAGTAGCTGCGGGGGTACACGCTGGCTCCCTTGCGGAAGCTGTCGGGGATCTCGTTGGTGTCGACGCCGTCGAGCGTGACCCGCACGCGGAGCCGCGAGCCGCGCACGTTGTCCTCGACGAGGATGAACTTGCGCTTTTTCGCCTCCGGAATGTCCGGGAACAGGCCTTCGGGTTCGTCCGCGTTGGCTCGGCTGCGGTTCCGAGCCGCCATGGCGTCCCCGGCGCGAGGCGTCATGTGAGACATGGGTCCGCCCTGGGAGCTCGCAGGGTAGCCCTGGCCGCCGGTGTAGCCCGTGAAGATGTGCGCTTGTCTCACGTCGTCGCCGCCACCCGACTGGCCGGGGTGCGCGGGAGGCTGATGGTGGTGATGCTGATCTTCGTAGTTGCCATTGCCTCAACAAACAAGTTAGCCAGATTCCCCCCCGGTGACGGTGCAACAACCGACGCGACGTAGTTGCGGAGACGAGAACATGGACGGGAGCGCGTGCAGGCTTGCGTCGGAGCGGAAGCCACGCCTCGGCAGAGGTCTCGATTTTCAATTTCCTCGACCCGAAACAACGGCTTCTCTCCAAGAGAGCATCAAAATCTGCCAACAACGAATGGGTACGGCCGTTCATGGCCAAGAGGCAACTGATCTCCGTCCAAGAGCCGTGCGACACCGGCAGCGATGCGAAGCAGCAAGGCCCGGCAGGAGCGGCAGTCGCCTGCCAATGCCACCTCCGTATAATGTACAGGAGAGCGCGAGAATCAGGTGAGGGGTTCCTTCAAAGCACGCAGCAGGCCGCGTCGTTCCGAGGGCGTTGCGCGTCTTGCGGGCATGGACAACTCATCTACCGCCGCCAGGGGATCGCAGAAATCGCGGCGCCGCGAGGTCCGTCGCGGCGCACCGCCGAGGGTTTCCAAAAGCAACCGTTCGAGCAGGAGAAGAGAGGCTGCGGAAATGCAAAAAAAATTTGGAGCATGCGATGAAGGTATTTCAACCAGAGAGGCAACGTGACGAGGGAGAACAGAGTCCGCTCGGCAGCCTCAGCCGTGGCCGGAGCAACGTCGCAGAATGCAGGGTGTCGCGGCGCAGACGAATTCGAAACCGAAAAAAAAAGAAAAGAAAAGAAAAGAAAAGAAAAGAGCAGCACAAACGCAACAGCAGATGCATGCATTCAAATCACATCTGATGGAACATACCGACTTCGTCTGCGGCGCCCGGGGCGCCTCCGTCGCCGTGGCCTCCGGCGTGGTGGTGCATCTGCTGCCCCAGGCTGTTGAGGCCGGGCTTGCCCATGGATGCGGCGGCGCCGGGACCCAGCGGCGGCGCCGTCGACAACCCCGACGGCCCGCCAGGCCCCGACATGTGAGCGGCGCCGGGAAGCGGAGACGACGCCTGCTTGCGGTTGCTGATCTTGGCCATGCGACGGACTCGTCGGCTTCGGAGTCGCGGGTCCTGGTTGCTGTTCCGCCAGCTGTCCACGGCGCGCTGGATGAGGCCTCGCTTGCCGCGCAGGGGCGGGTTGAGCTGGGCCAGGGCCCAGCCGACCCTGTTGCAATCCGTCTCGTACATCAAGCGGTTGCCGCGGTACTGGTCCTTGGGGCAGCAGGCTCGAGGATAGACGCAGTTCTCCTGCTTGAACTCGGGCGAAAGCTCCTCCGTGTTGACCGACTCGACGTCGCAGCGGATCGTGTACTCCATCTTGACGCGGTCGCGGGAGTACTCGAAGGCGATCCACTGCACGCCGTTCCCGTCCTGGCGGACGACGAGCGGCGTCGTGGCGGGGATCGGTCCCGGGGCCGCGTTGGGGTTGACGCCCGCCTGGCTGCCGGGACTCTGGAGGTGAGGGGCGCCCTGCTGGTGCGGGTGCGGGTGCTGCTGGTGCGGGTGCTGCTGGTGCGGGTGCTGATGTTGCGCCTGCGGCATCGGCGACGACTGCGCCTGCTTCTGCAGCTGGACGGGCACCTGGGGCTCGAGCTTGGGCCGCGGGCTGCTCGTCATGCCCGGCTGGGCGTGCTGCGCGGCGTGCTGCGTCAGCTGGTTCTGGGGTGCCGAGTGGGACATCATCATGTTCGGCTGCGACGTCATGGACTGCTGCGGGTGGTGCGCATGCTGGGCGTACGGCGACGCGGCCGGGTGAGGGGGCATCGACTGGTAGTGCTGCTGAGGATAGTACATGGACTGCTGGAGGTGCTGCGACGGCGCTTGGCCGTACAGGCCCCTGTGCTGCTCGTGCTGCGAAGGGGAGGCCACCGAGGCGGGCGAGTTCGACTGGGGCGTGTGGTATGACATGGGAGGGTACGGCGGACGGGGCATCTGCGCGGCGGCCATCATGTCCGACGTGTCGGCTGCCGAGCGACGACGACGTTAGCAACGCGTCGCGGCCGAGGGCGAGGGAGGGAGGGGGGAGGGGGGGGCAGGGTGCCGGCCGACGGCCAACTTACCGGCCGACGTGTACCCGCTATTCGCGCCCGGCGTGCTGTAGGGACTCGGATGGCTGTAGTATCCCAAGCCGTCCTGGGTGCTCGCGGCGCCTTGGTTCCCCGTCTGCTGGTACGCCTGCGGGAGCGAGTGGGTTGACGAGTAGGCGCCCTGGTGATGCTGCGCCTGGGACGTCTGCTGATGCTGATGCTGCTGGTGCTGATGCTGATGCTGCGGCGTGTGAGCCTGCGAGTGGTGCTGCTGATGAACGATGCTCGGCGGTCGCGAGTGATGAAGGTGCTGCGGAGGCGGAGGACCCGGTTGCGAATGGTGGGGATGATGCTGCATAGAGACGAGATGCATCAGTAAGACATTGATTTGAGTTGGGAGTATGGCGTAAACGGGCACGGAAAACAGTCCGAAGTAGGACGCGTTGGTGTTTTAATGGCCCCCCTGGCCGGTATTCGCCGGGGAGCTCGGTGGAGAGAGCTGCCCCTGGCGAGAAGACTGGGATCGCACGGGTGAGGCGTGCTGGGCCCCGGACGGAGACCGCTTGCGTTGCTTACTACAGCGACGGGCAGGACGAGTTTGTCGCAACTGCCATCGACGTGGCAGGGGTGGGGGGAGGAGGGGGGGAGGGGGAAGGGGGGGGGCGGCGGTCATGTACCGAAGCAATGGAGAGGAGAGACGGGAGAGACGGGAGGGAGCAGAGAGGTTCGTCGGAAGCAAATCGTCGAGACCAAGCGCTCGCTCGTGGCCGGACACGGCTCGAGGGCCAGGGCAGGAGAGGAGAGGATCAAAGAGGTGCCGGAGCAGGAGGACGATGGGGGTGGTGGCGCGAACGGAGGGGAGCAGGGAAGGAGGTAATATTTGATCCCAAGGCAAAACGGGGACGGAACCATGGCAGGGAAGCCATGTTGTGTGGTGTGGGCGGGCGATGATGAGCTGACAATCAACGTACGTACTCGTACTCGGACTGATGTGCGGGATGGATGCGACAATCGCGTGCATCGCACTCGCAGGAAGCGGCAGTGACCTTGATCGCCGGTAGGTGGCAAGTACCCGGCGAGGACGATATCGCATAGGACGAAGAAGTTTGTGCCGTCGACGCCGAACGCAAACCTCGATGATGCCGGTCGCTGACACAATGCCAGCAACCGGGGGGGGGGGGGGCGAGGGGAGGCCTTCCGAGGAAAGGAAGAGGCACCTGGTCCTCACCTCACGACTTGCGGGCACCACCCAGGGACGCGTGATGGCAGGGGGTGCCTAGGGGTTCCGGGAGCGACGGGGGTCCGACCCCCAAAGCGTGGCGGGAAGAGAGAAGAGGACGGGGGTGGGGGACGACGACGCCAGCGCATGGAAGAAACGTGACAGGGATGCGAGCTTGTGATGAAATGGCCAATGGACAATGCGACCGGGGAACCAGGGCACGAAGTTCCAAGGGGCAGCTGCCCAATGAGGAATTCGAGAGCCGGGGCTAGCCAGCGGACCAGGGTAGAGCGCGGCTGCCGTCATGGTCGCCCGTCTGCCGTTGGTCCACCAGCGCCGCAGAACAGGGAAGCCCCGAGGCGACGAGAGGACGAGGCAAGACAAGGCACGACGACGCCTGGCCACCAGCCCACGCACAGCGGCCCCCAACGGCAGCCGTGGGGTCCCGAGGCCGCACCCCCCCTCCCCTCCCTCTGCAACGGGTTCCCAGCGGCAAGCCGATCAAAGTTCAACTGGAGCTCTGGTGGCAAGGGGTAGGTAGGTAGGTGGCTTGGAAGCGTACGACCGTCCGGTGCGATCGCTACGGCCCTTGCGGCTGGCGCCGAGTCTGCGCTACTGGCTCGGGGCGGCGAGCGCACGCGTACTCGCACGGGTACGAGCGATTGCACGCTGCCCGTTCCGCTCGCGCTCTCGCTGCCCGGCAGCTCTCCTCTTCATTTGTGCGATGGGCAGGGCGGCCGTCGACGCGATTCCGAGCCGCTCGGCTCAAGGCGCACGTTGTGCAAGTGCACCGCCTGCGTGCTCTGCGTCGGTGATTCGGAGCGCCATGCTAGGAACCGACGCCTCGCAGCACAGAATGTGAATCATCGGCGTCGGCCGCCTTTCTCGGCTTTGCTCGCAGCCAGCCCAAACGCCCGCCCCACTGGGGGCCACCAATTTCTGCCACTCAGCAGCCGGCCACGCGGGCTCGCAGCAACAGCTCACACTGCGTTCGTTGTTCAACGTCTCCGCCGGCCGAGCAAAACAAGCGCGTCGGCCACCACACACGTCCGCACGCCGAGCGCTCCCCCGATGGATGCGCACCGAGGTGCTTGCCAGCATCCGACGGGCCCGGTGGAAGCGCCGCTTGTCGCGCCCACCGGTCCGGCAACGGTTCGCGAAATGAATGGCCCGACGGTGCCCAGCGGACAGCGCAGCGCCGTGTTCGGTGATGCGTTGGGCTGGTTGCGGGCCCAAGTCGTCACCGCCGTGTCGCGTCGCACGCGCAAGGTGCGAGCGAATGACGGCAGCCAGCCGGTGCGAAGGCTGCAGCCTTTCGACTCAGCCCTCCCACGCAGAACGTCGGCGTGCGTGCATCACGGAGGAGGACAGGCCCCCACCCTGGTTGTCGTGTGCGGGCACCCTAGTCATTGGTGAAACAGGACGCACCCTGCGAGAAACCCACTTTGCGTTGTGCTCTTGCTTGACCGGCCCAGGCTTTCGCGACAGGCCACGGCGCACGCTGAAGGAGGCTCCAAGCTTGCAGAGAACTGGGGAACTGGATCCGGAGCACGCTGCCTGCCACTCGCGCAGGGCTGCCGTGGGTACCGTGTGACGACTGGCGATCAAGGTTGCTCCCTACTCCGTACTCGGTGCGGAAATGCAACACAATCGTTGCCTCGGACCGTCGACGAGCCAGCCACTCGGCAACTGGAGGCGGCGCGAGGCCTTGTGAACTAGGAAAAAAAAGATACTCACAGGATCGGTCACGGCGTCTTCCTTGAAGTGACCTCGGACCTGCCTTTGCGAGGCCATCGGTGCCGTCATCGTTGCGGTAGATGCGTCTTGTCGATCCTGGCACGTGGCGGTTAGCGGCCATCGACTCTCCAGCCATGCACGCATCGCGTCCGCTTACTTTGCTTTCCTATTCTCGCTCCTGCGCTCTTGAACGGGCGATGCTGCTTCCTCCCGTTGGGCCTCGAGGAGAAGATGGACAGTGTTCTATTCCGTAAAGTCTAGACGGCTCAACGAGTCCCAGTCAGCCTCAATCTAACAGCGTTTGATGTGGAACGCGGCGGTCCATGCGGCGAGGACGTCAACACCGCGCCGGCAGCCCCACGCATGAGGGTCGCCATCGGATTGAACTGGGACCGACGGCGGCGGTGCAATGGCAGGGGGCATCTCTGGCGCGTAGCTTCGACGGCGTGTCGTCGTTTCGGACGATGAGCGCAAGGTGCGGCCCTGACCGGCGGTCCGGCTCAACGTACCTGCGCAGGCACGTCTTGGTGCTGCGAAGCAGCGTTCTCAGGTCGGGCCGGCACGACGGGCAAGGCCGAGGCTCCGTGCCGATTTCCAAGCAGACAACGCAGTGCCGTGGCTGGCCGGCCATCGGTCAGACACTTCTGCCGATGAATGCCACAAATGCAAGCACCCGACAGACAGGCAGGCACCGGCAACTTACCCAAAGAGTTGAAATGAGATTCAGCTTCAGCTGCTAGTCTGGGAGAAGTTTGGTCAGTACAGGCCCGTCATGACGGGCGAATGGTGCCGCCGGGGCTTGCCGTGGCGCGTACCTCGATGCGTATGGAACATGTACTATGCGATGATATGTACAACGGCAAGACGCCGAACCGAGTCGAGGCGGCAGCACTGGGTTTGCCACGGAACTAAGTCAGCATAATGTCGTGAATTGTCAAGACTCGAACGTCCACCGTGCCGGGCGGCAGTCGACTGCGCTCGCCGCCGGCCTTTCAGAAGCGACATGCGAAAGGCCAAGAAGGTGCATGTGCCGCCGGGACCTGCCGCTGCGTTCCTCTCGGCCGAACCGCATGCGACAAGATCGATGAACTTGGGGCACGGGCAACACGGGGGGGAGTGCATCGAAGGTGAAGTTGACTGACTGACTGACTGACTGACCTTTCGTCTGCCTGCAAATCAAGAGCAAGATGCGGGCGTCGCTATGTCGGCGGTACACGTCCGTCGCGGCCAGTCGGTGGGGACGTCGACGTTGGGGGCTTTTCTGCGGTCTCGAGTTAGCTCTCAACCCTGGTCCGTCGGTCGACGTGGAAATTTGCACACCTCTTGGGTCCTCCAGTTTGTCAGACGCGAGAATCTCGCAATGGCGACGACACAGTTGGCAGGCCGAGTCGCGCGACTATGGCGGCAAAACGCGCAGGTACCGAGCCTCGTCGGGGGAGGCAATCTCTTCTTCGAGCTCCGAGGGGGGACAGGGCTGAGCAGGGCTCGACGGGCTCCGAGCGTGCGATGCGGCAAGAGGGCGGTCGGCGCGTTGGGTTGGTGGTTGGAACCGGGTGCGGCGTTGCCACAACGGCGGCCAATTCAAATCAATGGATGCTCAGGGCAAAGGGGGGGGACGGGGACCGAGTGGCAGGGTGCCTTTGTCGAATGTCGAGGCTTCGACGACGAGTGCCCGGCGGTGAAGGTGGGCTCGCGGTCGTGGTCGTGGTCGTGGTCGTGGTCGCGGTCGTGGTCGCGCGGTCGTGGTCGGAGTCGTACTCGTACAGTTCGCCGTCGGCGGATGGCGCAACGCGGTGGTGAATGTGCAGCTTTTCTGCAGGGACTGCCCTCGTTCGAGTGGGTTGACAGGGTCAAGCGGCAGCCCGTGTGTCGGTCCTGACAAGGAGACGCTGGGCAGGGGTGCGATGGCCGTCGAGAGAGATGGAACCTGGGTCTTGCCACGCCCTTGGGACAAAGTCGATCTCTTGCGCTCGAGAGGCAGCCTGACGAGGCAAAGTCGGAGAAGGAAAAGTTCGAGGTTCGCGAAGGAAAAAAATTGAAAAACAGGGATGGACGGCCGGATCAGAGGCTAGGTAGGAACTGACAAGATGTGGGCAGCGGAGGGACAAAGTACCTCCGTACTGTACTCGTAAGTGTACTCGTACGGCCGAACAGCATGAACAAATGACTGGCAAAAATATTCCGTCGCTCGCACTTGTACCCGTACGTGTCAGTGGTATACGAGCAGCCGCGTTACAAGCAGTACCGCAGGTAGGTACCAGGCATACACGCTCGTGCTCGTGCACCGGCGAGGAGGAGGAGGAGGAGGAGGAGGGCGCGACGCTGGCCAACGGGACGGCTGCTGAAATAGTGTGTGTGGTTCGGGTGTCAGGTTTGGGTTTGGGATGGGGATGGGCCAGGCACAAGCGCCGTTGCTGATGAAGGGCGAAAATTAGTGCCGCCGGGGAGGAAATGCTTCTAGAAAAGCGCACGGCGAGGCGACGGAAAAGGGGCGAGAAGTCGCTCCAAGAACGGCTCGAATGTGACGGAGGAAATTGGGCCTCGCAAAATTTATCGCCGTCTGCTGATGGTCAGCGGGAGCAGGACGTCCCAGGGAGAGAGGGAGGAGACGGTTGATCTCGGGGATTCTGGAGGGGAAAAAAAAAGGAGATTTGCCGTCATCCTGAGGACCCGCACCGCAGACGGTTTCGACCGTTTTCTCCTTTGGAGCAAGTACAAGCAGTTACAAACTTGGGTACAGTACTGTACGGAGTACAGCGCACGGAGTACTTGCTCGGCGCCGGTACCAAGGAGGCACCAGCAAGTAATTACTGTACTGCACTGCACTGTACTGTACTGTACTGTACTGTACTGTACTGTACTGTACTGTACTGTACCTGCGCATCACACCTTCCTCTCCGTCCTCACTAGCAAGGAGATGATACATGCGGTACCGCACAGTAGCAAGTACATGCACGCACAGAGTGACGGTCTCGATTTTCCAACTCCGTGTTCCTGCTTCGTGCTGAGCATTGCTGGATTGAACTGCATCCGAATGCAATACAAGCACTCCGTACTCCGCATGATTTTGGATGCTCCATCTGGGGTTGTCGCAACCTACGAGGCAGATTCGCTCGTCAAGGCTACGTCAACAGGGGAGGCGGGGGCCCTGTCCTGTTTAGGACAAGTGCGGACTCCGACACTGACACGCCGACAAGTTGTTCTTACTCATGCTTGGTCCGAGTACATGCACAGAAAGTACGTACTTGATTGCACTGTGCACTGCGCCCAAGTATTACTGTACACCACTAGTAAGTAGGTACATGGTAGGTGCATGTACGGAGTACTTGCTTGTGCAAGCAAGTAAGCACACTGCTTTCCGTACTCCGTACTTTGTACTCCCACAAGGACTCGCTCTCGTATGGCGTCCATACAAGTACCTAGTACCTACCTACGACCACTAGTACTTGCGCACCAGTCTGCGGGCGCTACCAGCAGTAGGCTTTCAGGCACGAGGCGCACGCCAAAGGCACGTGGACTAGCAGCAGTTGGAATGGGATGCAGGCGCCAGGGCCAGGAACAACGGGCACTAAAGACTTGCCGGTTCAAAGTTTGAACCGTCCAGGATGGCCTCGGCCGCCCAACCCGTCGGTTTCGTCTAGGGTCAGGGCCGGTGCGGTACAGGGTAGGGTTTCAACTTCGAGACTGGCCTGCTCATCAACTAACCTTTGCGTCTAGGTCTTCCTCCAGCTCGGGGGCCGTACGGCTCGCCGGGCAGAGGTGAACTGGCGGCGGCGGATGACACGGGGTTGATGATTCAAATTGCCCAACCGAAGCTTTCCAGGCGGCGACTCGGCGGACACAAGAGCTTGCACAAGCAACGTCGACGTCAAGGTGAAGAAAGGAGCAAATCAATGCAGCACGAGCACCTGCCTCGACGTGCACCGGCCGCACGGCACACGGTCGATTTCGATGACTTGCCGTACCGACCATGGCAGCCTGTGCATGGACTCGCGCCCCAGCAGCACCTGTCCAGCGAGGCTGGCGTGGAGTGGTGATCGGGGCACTCACCTCGACACGATGATTCGACCCATGGCCGGTCGTAGGGCTGACGGCAACCCTTTGCCGCGTTGGAGGAACCTCGAGCGCCTTGTTCCACACATCCCTGGTCCTCTCCTCGTCGGCGTGGCTGCGAGCGGCAAGGACGGTACAGTGCACACCGGTCGGCGCGTGTGCTTGGAGATGCACGAATCCATGCAAGCACCCTGCTTGTAGGTGTAGGTACAATGTCTGTCCAGCGATGCGGAGCGGGAAGCCAGGATGCCAAAATCGACAGCGCGACGGGTTGTGGAGAGGCAGAATCCTTGCAGGGTCGACGGACAAGCACACCATCCGGCAAGGCGAGCGATGAACCCTGGCAGGCAGGGTTATGCCGCGACAGGCACAGGCGCTTGAATGATGTGCCAGCCGCTCGTGCGACCGTTGTCGTTTTTCCAACACACGACATCGGCTCGGCAGCTCGGCAGCTCGGCAGCTCGAACGACTCGATAAAGCCATCCGAGTGCTGCGCTGATGGATGTGCCATCGAGATTCGGGTGGGCCGCATTGGGATGCACGAGCATTTGCTCGAAATGAGATTCATTCAAGGACGGCGAGCGATTGGTAGTGGCCACTACGGCGCCGTGAATGTACTGTACATGTACTTGTGGTACTTGCAGTACCTACTCAAGTATGACGGCGACTCAGGAACGAGTTTTCAAGTGGCACAGTTATATCGAATACGACTACCGTATGGAGTACTCCGTGCGTGTACTGTACAGTATAGGAATTAATAAGGAATACTTGCACACAAAGAACGATGCGAGTAATTACCTCGAACGTACTCATCTCTTGTAAGTACTTGCAAGTACTGACAGGACTTGGGTACGTAGTACTTTGCTGTGAGCACTTGCAGTACAGAGCAAGTGTACATGTAACGTTTACAACACACGTACGGTACTGTAATACACCCAAGGTGCCTGGTCGGTACTGCAAGTGTGCCAACAGTTGTATCTACAGTACATGATTGCACACCCAAGACATGCTTCACACCCAAGACATGCTTGCACACCCAAGTACATGTATACCTGCGAGGACCAAACTCGAACTGTGCTCCCACATGTGCGAGCAGTCTGATTCTGGAGGCGCTTACAGTGCGAGCGAGTACGTGGTGTTCAGTATTGCTGTCGTGCAAGTACCAGTGTAAGTACTGTACTTGCATGCAACTGTACCGGTAATTATTGTGGGGCAAGTATTTACTCCGCATTGCACGGAGTACTTTGTACGAAGTATTCCGTTAGGTAATGATTGCTTCAATGGCTGCGTGACTCGTGGGGGGTGGAGCTCGGGGGGGGGGGGGACTCGGATGGAGCGGTACGTTCGTACAGCACATTTGCACTGCGCTGTACTAGAGTACTCGATTGCAATACAGCACTTGCACGCTCCTTGGCATTAATGAGAGATTCATGCGTCGCGATGAACGCATGATGGAAGGCGACACATGTTTCGACCTCGCTGCCGGGCTTGACACCTCCCAAAGCTTGGCCATTTCTCCCAATCGACATTGGGGATGAAGGGAGCCGGACGGACCGATGCTCGGTGCAGGAATGACTAGCACCAGGAACAATTACAGTGTTGGAGCCGTACTTGCAAGTATCCTAGAGGGGTACCTGCTTACATGTACAGTATTTGTACAGTGCTGTATTTATCCGGAGAACTTTCAAGTAATTACTCGTTACTGTAAGTGAGCATACAAGTACTCTGGATAGCAGTGGACATTCGTCGCCATCGCCGATCCAGTATCGTCCCCATGGTACCAATTCCGACAAGTGACTTCTGGTGGGATGAGTCCCTCCCGCTGCAGCGTGTACTCTGTACTTGCATGTAAGCACTGCGAGTTCCGCAAGGTGCTACTCCAGCATTTACTGTACGTACTAACAGAATGGTGCAGACACCTACAGAGGTAATACTAAGTAATAGGTACTCAAGTACTAGTAATACTATACCAAACACACCAAAGTGCTGTAGCGCGCTCATACTCTCGACATGCAAGTTGGTGCTTGCATCTTGGTGCACCTGCCTCTACCTTGGTACCGACATGTGCATGTACACAAATTGCAGCAACGTTCTGCAACGCCCATCCGAGCGAGTAATTCCGAGCATGGAAGAGGGCGCATGGCCATAGGACGCCACCTCATTCATGTCGTGAAATCTCCATAGTGGGGGTTGAGAAGATTGGGCTGTGAGACATGCCCATCGCCATGGTACTTTCGCAGATACGACTCCAAATTACTACTGTACGGCTTGATCCCTAGTGGTTGCTAGTACTTACTTGCCAGTACTTGCGCGCACGCAGTTTAACAACCACAGGTACCTACTTAGTAGATGTTGCATGCCAGGTATGTTAGTAGATACCTTACTAGTACCTAGTA
This sequence comes from Drechmeria coniospora, assembly GCF_001625195.1. NCBI lineage: Eukaryota > Fungi > Ascomycota > Sordariomycetes > Hypocreales > Ophiocordycipitaceae > Drechmeria > Drechmeria coniospora. Next base: position 6,914,679 of record NC_054389.1, on the reverse strand, counting down.
CGCAGTACTGTACAGGACGTTGGTAGGTACTTACTACTAGGTACAGGTACTAGGTGCTATAGGCACAGGGTAAGCACTGGTGCACCAGCCTAGTGCCCTATATCTGCAGGTACACCACATGCTGAAATACTTGCATGTCCATGTACGGAGCCCGGAGCGCAGAGTACTGTACTGTACTTGCAAGGACGTAGTTGCTGCACTCGTAATTACTCGGTTATACGCCTGCACGTGCCCCCGTTCGCTCCATCAGGCACTGGCGCCAACACCCTTCATTTCCGGGCGGCGAGCACTCTTTAATAGTACAGTACTTACTCATTACTTGGCAACTACACCACACCACTTACCGACAACTACATGTACAGTACTACATGCACATGCAGCACACCACCCAAAGTACTGTACGTTGCCGACGGAGCTGGTCATCATCCTGTTCGGTAGCCGACGTGGTGCTATTTATATCAAAAGCTCGCCAACAATCCGTAGGTGATTCCCGTCATCGTCGGCACTCGGTTGCACCTTGGCCGATTGGCAAGTACAGCGCATTCTGTACTTGACCGTATGACGGGCGCAAGAATACGACGGTAAGATTACTTGCTACCCAAGGTACCTACTTGTACGTGGTATTAATTAGGTACCTCTGGAACGAGGAGCCGAGTACGGAGTGCGGGCCGGATGATGTGTTGCCGAGTACGGCACTTGTGGAATGGCATGACGAATCACGGGACGGCGGTGCGTCGGCAAGCAGGCGTCGAGGACTCGGGTCAACGCACGAGGACTGCAGACCTGCGACGAGGACTCGTATTTCGAGCATAGGCAAGCAGATAGAGACGGGGACGAGGTGGGGGGACACAAGCCGACCCGTGGCTCCATCCCGTACTTGCTCACTCGTCGTCGGCCGCGGGCCCCGCCCGTTGCTCGACGTGCGGTGCGGTACAGGTGCGCACGCATGGCACGAGCAGGTCACCGACGACACTTTGTGTGCCACTGTTGGGAGGGCAATACGAGCGCCGAGAAGATGCATGCACCGCGAACCCAACGCACCACGGCGGTACGACGGACAGGTGGGCTGGACGACGTCGACGCCTCACTTCCTGCCGCCCGTCGAAAGAATCGTTGGGCAGCAGCATCCACGACGCACGCGGCGGCGCATGACGACGAGTGCGGTCGAGGAACGAGCCGACAAGTGATGCCTTGGCTTCTCTCCCGCAGGCCAAGGCGGATGACGATGGCGAGACCTGCATTTTGCCCATCCCACGCCAACGCGTCCGTCCCCCTTGCATGGGATCATGTGACGGAAAGGGGCGGCGGTGAGATTCGTGATGCCACTCCATGTGGGTGTAGGTACTTGCGTACTGTACGTACGGAGTACGGAGTAATATTACGGCGTACGGATACAGGTAATATTAATACTCCGTACTCCGTACTGTGCAGTACATGGACAGTAAGTACTGTAATTACTGCACTTTTAGCTTGCCTCAGGCACCGCTCAGACCTCGCCCCAAAACGACAACGGACAAAGCACAGGCGGCCGGCAAAGCACAGGCGGCCGGCAACGCACCCCCTTCCCTTGCGCTCTCCTGCAACCTCCTGCGCGCTCCTTCAGCTGCTCCACCGAATCTCGGCAACAAACTGGCAGCCCGTGGGACGTTTGACACCAAGGTGCACAGTTCAGCGCACACGGCACGCACTCGCAAACCTGCTGCCGCAGCCAGCCCCTTTCCGCCTTTCCAGCGCGAGCGGAACCGATCGGCGCCATGCCGCGTACCTGCAAGAGTACGTTGTACGGAGTGCAGCCACTGCACACACACGAACACTTGGTACGTGGCAGGCCAGCAGATGGTTCTCCGTACTAGGTACTCCGTAGGTACGGAGTAAATACTCCGCGCCTACAGTACTTGCACTAGTACGTGCACGTGTACTTGGTTGTACTGTACATGTGTGAGCATGGCGGCAAGACGGTCGCGTACCATGGACGCTCAGGGGAAAGGAATCCTTTCGGGCATTCAGGGCAAGCGCTGCTATTCCGGCCGTGTTTGAATACTTGTGCACTGGTATTTGCCGAGGTGGGTAGGTGCCTTTGACACGCCGTGCTTGCGCTCTGTTTGATGAATGCACTCGAACGGCAGTGTTGACTTGTGGTGGAGTGGACGGGAGGAGTGATCTCGCTCCTGAATCCATCCATTCATTCCCTGCCTATACAAGGCCACCTACTGTACGGAGTGGTTTGTACTGTACTTGTTGCACTTGTCCAAATGGTTGCCGTGCAGGGGCCACCGTGCCGTGTACAACTACAGTACAAGTATTATCTAGGTCTATACCGCTACAACCGTACAACTACAAGTGTTATCTAGGTCTATACCACTACAACCGTACAACTACAAGTATCATCTAGGTACTATACCGCTACAACCGTACTACAAGTATCATCTAGGTACTATACCGCTACAACCGTACAACTACAAGTATCATCTAGGTGCCATACCACTACAACCAAGTACAGAGCACATACTTGCACTGCAGTTGTGCACCTACTGTAAGTACCTAGTACGTTGTATTGCATGCAAGTACAGTACGGAGCCAGTACAGTAGTACGGTACGGAGAACTTGTACCGGCGCATCCAAACTGCCGAGACGACGGGGCCTCGTTGCTCTGCTCGATCTCAACTCCTGGTACTCCGTACTCCGTACGGAATATATTAGTCGGACAAGTGCTTGCATGTGCACGAGTACACCTGCTTGTCCTGCTTTGTCGTCTCCGTGAACAGGTCCAGCCCCCAACGCCCCCCCCTCCAATCCGCTCAGCTCATGTCTCATTCGTTTCCCATTTCCGAGCTCACCCGGAAGGCGGCTCTTACATGCATGGCGTGCACGAGTGCTCCGTACCGTGTGCGCGAGTGCATGCGCCTTCATCCTGCGCCGTAGCCGTGCGCTCTGCGTGGCACCCATCGTACGCGTCCCTCCTGCAGCCATCACGGGCACCGCCATGCTCGTGGGGAGGAGCAGGGCGTGCCCGTCAGGGAGTGTGACGAGCGGACCTTCCACGGCCGCTTCGCCCCCAAGCCACCGACGCACACGCGCTCGCTCACACCTGCGAGGCCCTGTGGGCAGGCAAGTGCGAGTGCCTGCCCAGTCACCCTCTCGCTGCAAAGGAATCACCTGCATGCGGGCCCGGAATCGAGCCAGGCTCCTTCCTCGAGCCAGGCTCCTTCCTCGAGCCAGGCCCCTTCCTCGAGCCAGGCCCCTTCCTCGAATCCTCGCCCCCTTCCCCGAATCCTCGCCCCCTTCCCCGAATCCTCGCCCCCTTCCCGTGCGTGCCGGCCGGTGGCTTGTGCACGTCCGACCGACCCAGGGGCATGTCGGTGACGGCGGCAGGCGACATGTCCAGTCGAGACCGAGTCGCGCCGTCGGCTGAAAGGCTCGAGGGCGGGTATGCTTCGGTATACTTCCACCTACCTACGCATGCTCGGGCTTGCACTACGAATCATGTGCAGTTGCGGAAACGTACCATGAGGTGCACAAGTGTGCGAGGTGCCCGGTACACGCTCGCGCGTATCTGTGGCCACGCTTGAGCGTCTGGATGCGAGTTCTCGAAGCGACTTCTTTCCGCGAGGGATGTGCTTGTATCCTCATCTGCGTGCGCAGGAATGCGCTCTGCACTGTGCATGTGGTGGCAGCTGCTGTAATTACGTGGAACCATGTCGGATGCGTACTTGCGGGTAACTTGGCAACACCCATGGGCCGGCATGACCGGTCCGTTGCCGTCGTCATGATGGAGCCGCCATCGAACGCTCGGCTCGTTTGCCTCGTTCCGTTTTGCTGCCTGCCTGGCTTCCTGTCAGCTCTACCGCGCGGGAAACGTTGTTTGCTGCCGCATATTCTTGATTGAGAGCAGGGGAAGAGGGGAGACGCGGGAGGCCCATGTCGCTTCGCTGGTCACCGGTCACCTCACCGGTCACCGGTCCCTTGTCGTTTGCCTCGCAGCCAGAAGAAGGATGACGCGCGGACTTGGGGCGCGCCTGCCTGCCGAGCCGCCAGGCAGGACGACCGATCCATTTTTCCTGTCCCTCCATCCTCCCCCTGCCTCTGCTTCTGTTCCGTCCCGCCAACTTCGTCACGGAGTGGTGGCGGTGCAAGGCGAGGAAGCGCTCTCGTTCGTGCCCTGATGGCCGTCCTCGCTGGCCATGGACGGACCGACCGCACTCGTGCAGGTACCGGGCACCGGCGCTCGCGATGCAACCCCGTCGATCCCTCGGCTTGTATCACCGCCTGTACGTGTGTGTGCATGCGGTCTTGGTACTGGTGTTCCGTACACACGCGTCTGCACGCCTACGCCTTTTCGACCATCCATCCCTCGCCACGATGCGAGGCTCTCCGCGGCTGCAAAAGAGGCGTACGTCGTCGTCCCCGGAGCTGCTCGTGGAGGGGACGGCGTGATAAGCTTATTCTTCCGTGTTGCTGTATTCCTCGCCACTCCTGCTTTCCGCGTTCCCCGACAGATGGCCACCGAGGCGGCGTCGCGTGTCGCGTATGACCAGCTCCCCCCCGTGTACGCGGCGTGCTTGTCCTCCGGGTGCAGGTGCATGAGGGCAATCTGCAACTGAACGTACGCCTACGGTACTCTGTAGTATCGTACGCGTGAATCCGTGCTCCGGTTGTTCCTAGCTCAGCCGCCGAGCTGTCGTCGGTTGTGTGCTGGGTGCTGCGTTGCCCTTCCCCGGCGACCCGTGCCACTCACTGGCAAGCGGTGGCATCCCGACATGCAGGAAGAAACGGCGAATCAATACATGTACTCCGTACACCTTCACACCTTCATGAGCAACGAAATCAACAACAACAAAACAAGGACAAAGGAACTGCATCCGTACGCCGCAACCACGACGACGAGCCGCGTCGAGGTTGCATCGCAGCCCTTTGCTGTGCCGTCCCGAAGGAGGCCCATGTACAGTACTTACTCCGTACACTCCTCCTTTTGCTTGTGCATGCAAGTACGCATGCCCGTGCCGAGTACGGAGTACTTGTAGCCGTAATCCGTAGGTGCGTCGCAAACTACCGAGGACTATTGCAGCACATGTACTTGCAGTACAGAGTATGTGCCAGTGCAGTATGGAGTAGTTGTGCAGTAATACACGGCCCCCCCCTGCTCGTGGAGGCAAGGGCAAGAGCTTGACCACGGGTGGACGGTATGGCAGTGGGCCTGTGAAACAGTGAAACACGAGAGCACATGCACCCGTTGACTCCCAGCGTCGTTTTGCTCGTATGCCGTTGCACCCCCTCCTTTTTATAGAAGTCGTTGCCGACATGCCGGCTGCCCGCACCACATCGCTACTCGCACTCCGTACAGTGCTGCCACATGTGTGCACTGCTGTACGGGGTTTTTAGGTGTGTACAGGTACAGTACGTGTGCAGAATACTAGGTATATAAATATATTGATGTTCGGGTACAACTCGTGCCGTACACGGTACTGGACAGGAAGCCTTCATGTACTTGCTCCGTTCATCTCTCCACTCCGCGCCTTGCCATGTTTTGCTTGCCTGCGGTGCCCCCCCCGTGCGAATGTGCCTGGATGCGAAAGCGGAAATTGATGGTAGCAGGCTGCATATGCACACGCTGATCACCCTCTTCGTTTGCGTCCAGTCGCATCCCCTCCCCCGTGGCGCGCGTCGCCGAAGGAATACGTGTGTAGCGTCGTCGACAGGTGTATGCACGGAGCAAAAGGTGAAAACTCTTGTACCCTTACCTGGACGTTCGAGCCAACGTGTGTATATACGTGCGCGCACACACACCTGCACCACGTCTACAGTACTGTGCTGCATCATGTAGGGTACTGTATGCACCCTTACGCCCGTGTGATGGGTGCCTCGGGTGGCTGGGAACGAGCTGCACGGCCGTCACATCACAGTGCGTGCTCCATTGCCCCGAAACCTCGTCGAGTGAGATAAACTTGCCTTTCCTCCTCCACCGTGCTTGTCCGCTCCATCACCGGGGGCGGCTGTGAGAAGGAGAAAAAGATGGTTGGAGAGAGAAATACAAAGTACATGTAGAGGGAAGGAGGGAAGGAGAGACGGAAGGGGAGGGAAGTAGAGGGGGGGAAGAGAGGGGGGGAAGAGAGGGAAGTAGAGGGGGGGAAAAGAGGGAAAGAGAGGGAAAGAGAGGGAAAGAGAGGGAAAGAGAGGGAAAGAGAGGGAAAGAGAGGGAAAGAGAGGGAAAGAGGGAAAGAGGGAAAGGGAGGGAAAGAGAGGAAAGATATAGAATGATAGGGAAGGAGAGAGAAAGATAGGGAAAGAGGAAAAGCAACAGCAGAGGGAAAGAGGAAAAGAGACAACCGAGGGAAAGAGGGAGGGAGTGAAAAAAAAAAGCCGTGTCGACAAGGATCTCGGCTCTTCATCATACCATGGTTCATGGTTGACCATGATGCGCTTCATTTCTCGGTACCGAGACTCTATTCGTACATACTCCGTACATGTACTGTACATTGGCCAAATGGCCCTCCCCGCTCGAAAGAAAAGCATCAAGCGTAGGGGAAAATCAAGCACGAATCGATCAAGTCCAGCTCGTCGGCTGTGCAGTGGAGTCGAGTAGCCATGGCAAATGCTAACGAGCGGGCCTGATGCTGGCTGTCACGACGCTCGACGACGCCATCGCCATGCCCTCTTCCTCTCCAGCTCTCCACCTCAGCGCCTCTCATCTCGCCCGACCGTGTCTTCGGGGAGCCAGCGGCTCGTCCCCAAAGGAGAGGCCGGCAGCCTCGCCGACCAAACAGTTGCCTAGATACGTCTCGCCCTTCCACGCGTGCAGCGTCACTGCCGCCGTCGCGCTCGAACCCTCCTTCGTCCTTCTCACGAGGGGCACGTCCCGCCTCGGAACAGCGATCGAGTATCTGTCGCCGCCGCCCGTCTCGTCGTAAACGTCCCGAGCCGTGAGCACTTTGCCAAACATTTCTGCCCCGTCCTCGAACCGGTACGACAGCTGTAGGTGCGTCGCTGGGTAGAGGCGGTTGCCCTCGCCGCGACCCTTTTGGCACGAGGTGCTGAAGCTCACCCGAAGGGGCTCATGGTCCGACGGGGGCGTGAAGGACCTCGGTTCGAGCCGGAATGAGGGAGCCATGGCGGATGAGTCGTAGGGACGTTTCTGCTTGTCTTGTTGCACCGACACGTACTGGCTGGAACCAAGTCACAAGTCAATCGATTGTATGCCCCGATCGGTTGGACGAGGAAAGATGCAGGACCGAGGACGGAACGTGGAAAGTGTGGGATGCAAGGCAAAGCTCGACTCCGACGAGGTAAATCTATGGACTATTTATACCGTCGTGCATACGGACGCGAACCATGTATGCGCAGCTACATCAGCACCACGTCCATAATCCAGCCATATTTGGAGGCCAACCGACAGTACAGCGGACTCGGCTCTGGCTAACCTTCTGAACTCGCAAAAATTCCCACCCGTTGCCTTGGAAACGCGTCGCTTATCACGACATCTTCACATTTGTAGTTGCTTCAGCCGTAATCCGGACTCGCGGGGAACCCCTGTGCTGGCGCGTCATCAATGCCCCCCACAAGGAGCAAAAGTTCCTGACAAAAGTTCCGGATAAAAGTTCCTTACAAAGGGTCACAGAGTTGTCCAGGACGTTTCACTACATCATCGTAGGATTCAATCATGTCCGCAAAAGGCTTGGTGAATGCTAAATTTACGTACGGAGTACACTGATATGTGCTGAATGCACCGTTGACCCTCGCCGCTGGGCCGATGTCGATCGATGGCTCTTTCAGCGCCTCGCGGCATCTCACGTTGAGGTCGGCGGCGCTCTCTTCCATTAATCAAGGGTAACATTCGTCAAAGGGTAGAATGTGGGAGGCAGAAAACGAGCGAATGGCACTAATGCATCTTTTTCTTCGAGTGACCATATCGTGACGACATTGTGCAACCGCGGCTGCGCGTCGACGAGCATGAAAAGCCGGCACGATCGGAGACCAAAACGCGGACAATCCTTGCCGTGTCTCCTCTCCATTCAATCCACATATCATGGCTGTACCGTCGCCGCCGTACACCAGAAAGCCCATCCGTCGCCCAGGCCGTATCGCCTTCTCACCCTCACACCTCCGCGGCCCGTTCTCGTTCGCGGAACGATCGATGATGGTGGTGGTGATGGTGGTGTTCCGAATCCCTCGGCCTCGGCCGCTGCTCCTGCTCGTCCTCATCCTCCTTTCTATGGTGTCTGCGCCTCTCACGGTCGCGGTCGCGATGTCGATCCCTGCCGTCAACCTCCTCCTCTTCCTCTTCCCTGTGCCGGTGGAGCCGGTGCTGTCGACGGACCCCGTCGTCTTCTTTCTGGTCGTCGTCGTCGTCGTCGTCGTCGTCGTCGCCTTCCGTCTTGTGTCGTCGTCTCTCTGCACCACCCGTCGTCAGTATCGGGGCGAACGCAAAGAAAGTAGTGGGGAACGTACCTCGCAGGATCTGCGTTGCGGCCGCATATTCCTGAATCTCCTCCTTGCCCAAGACGCGAAGGACGATGACGAAATCGTCCCGGACTTCGAACCGCTCCTTGCCGAGGGCGAGGGCCTCGGGGTTGACAATCTTTCGGTTGATCTTGGTCCATCGAGCCCCTGCGGGCGCCTCCTTCAACTTCTTGTCCTCTTTGTGGGGCGCGACGCCTTCTCGGACCGGATTGGCCTCCTCCGGAAACTTTGACCTTGGCTGCTTCAGTATGCCCTTGAGCGGCCTGTCCTCCGCCTTCTCCTTCGGCGGCGACACCAGGCGCACCTTCTTCCCCTCGGCCGCGGGAGGGATAGCTTCGCGGCCTCGGAAATCTTTGCCGGAGGAGTCGCCGGACCGCCGCTCTTCCGACACCGCCCTTGGCTCTCTCGATGGAGAGGACGAGCGTGATCGCCATCGCCCTTCGGCACCGGCAGCGTCCTCTTCGTCATTCTCGTCACCCGCTTCCGAAACGCCCAAGGCGGCAAGCTGCTCTTTTACTTGCCTCAAGCCCGATGCGTCATTTGACTTGACCGAGTGGGACGGCCGATGGCGCCGAGAGGCGCGTCTCGTGTCGTCCGAATCGGAAGCGGACGCGACAGCCTCGCCGCCCAGCCGGGCATCTGTATCTGAACTGGGGTGCTCAGCCGTCACTGCGCTGTCGTCCTGCCCATCTCGTGATCGTCGTTTCCTCTCCTGATCCCTCTGCGGATCCCTCGTTCTCTCGGACCCTGGACACTGGCCCTGAACGTCGGGTCTCCGACGTCGATCGCCGTCCTCGTCGACGCCCCGGCCTCTGTCGTCCCTCGCACCGTGGTCCCTCCCCTCTTCCCCCTCCGCCAGCGCAGGAGCCAGGCCGGCGGCGGCGGCAGCGACGCCTGCACTGGCAGGCATCTTGTCGCGGACGCGTGAATGTTCCTTCGCCACTTCGTCGTCTTCTCTCCTGACCTCCCTCTTCTCCTGCCGTTCGTCTGGCGCGGCTTGCCACTTCTTTGGCTCGCCGCGCCGCGCCTCCCGACGACGATCCCGCGGGTCCGTGGGAGAAAGCGGCACATCTGTCCGGATGCCAAAGCCGCGGGTGCCGACGCCTTCGTCCTTGAAGAAGCGAGGCAGCTCGTAGGTCCATTCCGAGTCACGTCCGCGGACGTCGCGCCTGGCCCGTTCGTCATCACGGCTTCGGTGATACTCGTCGTGGTGGGACTCCCGGTGCGACGATCGAGGAGGTCCGTCTTGATGAAGCGACAGTGGCCGGCTGCGTCGTGCCGACTCCCATCCATGGGAAGCATGGCCGGTGACGTCGAGCTGCGACGTGGTCGGCGACGGAGGAACGGGGGCGGCGGGCGGCACGTCTCGAGCGTCGTACCCCCTGCTCATCCTGTCAAAGGCGCGAAAGGACGGGGGCGGACCCAGCCTGCCTTCGTACGGCCGGCTCGTGTTCATGTTGTAGTTGCGGCTCAAGTCATGGCTGGTGTTGACGTTGAAGCTTCGTTGGTCGGCGTTGTAGCTGATGTTGGGGCGATAGTAACCCCTATCGGCGCTGTCATGTCGCCGATGCCGTGATGGCTTGGCATGATCGAGGTCGTACCTAGCCAGCTCCCCGGCGTTGGTGTACTGGTAGCCATCGACGGCGTAGTCGATGCCGTGCATGGGATCGCTTGGGTACACCACCGACGGCCGAGAGCTGCGGTAGGCGTCCACCTCTCGGGGGCTCAAATGAGGCTCGGACCGATCTCGCAGGCGAGCGTACTCGTCGTTGATCGAATTGACCTTGTATTTTCGCGCATTGCTCCGCGTACGATTGGACGTGGCCGGCTGGGCGTAAAACTGGCCATCGCTGGAGCGGTAGCCGTTCCGCACGGGGCTGCCGCCACGCGCGTTGGACGGATGCGAGGGTGAGCCGTGCGGCCTCTCGGTTTGCGTCGTCGTTACGATGATGGGCGGCCGGTTCGCCGAGTCCAGAGTTGAGCGCCGCGTGCGGCCGGCCTCGCGCGTGTTCTGGCGCAGCCGGTCTGGAGTAACGGCGTAGGTGCGTGTGGTGGCAGGGCCGCCGCCGGAGGCTGGCGTGGACGCGGTGTAGCCCCTCGGCGTGGCCATGTGCTGGCGTGGGGTCGCCGACGACATGATGTGCATATCGCCAGCATAGATTGAGCTGTATCCTATGCCGGTAGGCAAGGACGTTCTGGCCGGATTGAAGGTGGACGACCGGCTGGGGACAAAGGGCGGGAAGCCTCGATACCGGTCTGTCATGATTGCGACCAGGAGGTGCCCTCAATGAGCGCAGTAGTCAGTCCAACCTCGCAGCTCCAGGAAGACCGACCTTCTCGTCCCGCTCAACCGTGAGAACAATCAGTTGGTGGTATTGGGCGTGGCAGGCAGGCGTGATGTCGGATCGGTGACGTTGACTGACTGACTGTCCTTGAGAGAGTGGTAGGCCGGAGGGGGGGTTCGTGCCGAGCAAAAAAAAAAAAAAAGCGTCGCTCGGTCGCTCGCCTGTTCTGCCGAAACGCTATATAGCGTCAGGGGATATGGGATCGACAATCAAGAGGGAGCCTCCCCGGAAGCGAGTCGGTGAATGTGGGTGGAGCGAAGGAGGTCGTGTGTCGTGGGCGGTACTTGGACCAACCGGAGGGTCGATGCCGAACCGTTGCAAGCTGGCGGGAATGACGATCAAGACTTGACGCTTGACCTTGATTGACCCTCTCCAGCCCGTGCCGAGGAACAAGGGTTTTGAGCGATGGTGGGAGGTTGTTAAGGGAGAGGGCGTTGTACGTAATGTGAGAATTGGTGATGGCAGGGAAAGGGAAGAAATCGAGAGCGCAGGATGGCCAGAAAGTAGGGCGAAGCTGGTAGTTGGCTGCAAATAATTGTGTGCAAGTGGCACTTTTTGGGGGGAGTGATGCTTGCTTGGTTGGGGAATGGCGGAGTGTCGCCAGGGTCACGACCGACAAATATCACTTGCACCGCAGGCGCTCTTTTCCCCAAGGCACTCTTGGAGAATCAAGCTCCGTGGGCGGCGGTGATGGAATCGACGTCACCCTCCCTAGAATCCCTGGAACTTGGCCCGTTCTCTAACCTGAGGTTGGCAGGGGTGCGCTGGGCTCAGGCCATGGACTCGGGCCGCTCTAATAGGACACTGGAATGAAGGAGAGCCTTGAGCCGTCACGGCAGGAACGAGACCAGGACGTTCCTCGGGAGCTCCGATGAGGAACTGGGAAGAAGCAAAGCCGATGAGCGCTGGCACAGTGCCACAGTGCCACTGCGGTGCGCCTTGCCTGCAGGCTTGTGCTAGGTTGCGTTCGTTATCGTCACTTCACAGCGGCCTCGATGCGGCGAGCCCAGGCTGGTTCGCCCGTGTCTCACCCTCTCCCACCTTCTCGCGCTCGCTGTCCCCCCCCCCCCCGCAGGTCTGCAGGTGGATGACGTCCTTGCACGGCGGGAGCGGCAGCCAGTGCTCCACGGGGCGAGACAATGTGCGAAAGGGTGACCGAGGCAGACACGAACACTGACAGTGATACCGTCACCGTCAGCGTGAAGGCGTCCGTCCAGGCGTTCGGATGATGCGTTTGCCTTGCGTTCCACTGCGCTCCGAGATGATGGATGGGATGGGTTGGATGAGACGGGTGGGTGGATGGATGGAAGCCTGCTCTTGAACTCCGGAGGGGTTGGGTGCACAGCCCACGTCCGGTTTGTCTCCGAATGGTCGCCTCGTGGCTGACGGAAGGCGTTGAAATTCCGAACCTGTTAATAGAATTGGCGCCTGTCCGCAGCTCAACGTCGTTGAGGGCAAGGGCTGCTTCGGTGGCGTTTGCCTTCAGCTTCACGCCGGTATTAGCAAGTAGGTGCCTGGTGGGATGGAGAGAAGAAACCGACCGCGAGAAGAGGGTTTGATGCTGCAATGGGTTGGATGATGATGGCAGCGAGAAAAGTTTTCGCAGTTGCACGCACTATATGGAGTACGGCAGGTAATACAGTTCTGCGTTCCGTGGCGGCTCCTGCCCGACAAGCGGTTGCCCGAATAACGGAGGCCAGAATAGCGTCGTTGGACCATTTATATACCTCGTTGTACGAGTACCCGATCTCCGTACTCGTCCGTACATGAACCCATCGGCTGCTTAATCATGTCCATTCACCGCCGGTCTCTCGTCTCTCGTCGCTCGCTCTCCATCTCCTCTCCTCTCCCCCGTCTTCACTTCTCTTCGACTCTCTTCTCTTTCCCGTCGGCCGACATCATCTGGCTGCCTCACCTGGCTCGAAATGCCAGCAGTGAATTCTGCGAACCACTCTCGATTTGCCACCGAAGAAGTGCACAAGTGCACATGTGCACATTGGGCTCTGACTTTCACCGCCAAACGTACATGGCACGCACACACACTCGAGACTCTACGAGGACGTTGGCGTGGCGGTAAACGTCGATGCCCTGTCCTAGGTCGACTCGTCAACCCCGTATCTGCTGCCGAACGACGCAATGTCGATGGCGCTGCTCCGCAGGGCGCCTGACGTGACTGAGGTCGAGTGGCCCGAATCTGTCACCATTGGGCGACTCGGAAGCCATGACGAAAGTGGTGGCATCATGATGACGACCGAATTCAGGACGAGCGAGTCTGCCTCCCTTTGGCCTGCCCTGTACCGCAGACGACGTCCTGATTGCCAATCTATGATTACCAAGCGACGGCATACAAAACGATCCTTGCTTGAACCAGACACCCAATCCAGAACGAGCTGCATTTCCCAATAATAATAGGCATGCGTGGAAGCCCGCAGGGTAGAGGCATGATCCTGGCCCTCATTTGGACACGGCAACGTCTCTTGGCCCAAGATGCATAAGACGTAAGACTAAGCATACCTCCAGCTCAAACACAAATCCGAGAATAAAACCAGACGATATGCAAGGCAACCCCGGCTTGTGGGCGCATTGCCAACTGTGACACAAGAGGACCCCAAGCTGGGCTTTCGGCGGTGCGCTGAACTTTTGTGCCGATATCGTACGTCAGCGGAAGAAGACCTAACGAGCATCAGAGCCGCCATCCATGTCGGCCAGCTGTGCTTGCACTGAGCAGGTGGTAGGATGACACCCGTTCGACTGAAGCGAGTCGACAAGTGCGGCCCGCGTTATGGCCTAGCAGAGCAGCCCGTAGGACTGTTGGATTTATATGTACTGCGAATGAAACAAGCCAAAGATGATGCGAAACAAAAGATGAAGAAACCAACGAAGAGCAGGCTTCGAAAGTCGCAAGACCGCTTCGGGGTCAACGTTTACCGAACAATCTGCCTAGGCGAGAGCACCCATGGGGTCCCAGAGCGGTAGCACGATAGGCTCCTTCTTCAAGACGTCTCTCACCTCCTTGCTGCAGAATCGAGGATCGACGACGGCCTGGTACACAAACTCATCTGCCCAGGCATCGCTCATCACGAACCAGCCCTTGTCGCCGGGGGCCGTCCCCCAGCTGTTCTGAACCCGCCAGCGCACTGGCTTACCGGTCTCTTCGTCCACGTGAACGGCGGTCAGCACCATGGCGTGCGTCATCTGACTCTCTCCCGTACGGAGTCTCTGTGCCTTGGTCATGCCGAGAAGGCCTGTGTCGAGGCCGATGTCGTAGTTGAACAACTCGGTGTCCATGATGCCCGACGCTTGATCGCTGAACTTGCCGACGTCGCAGCCGAAGAAGATGGGCAGGCCGGCTTTGATCATCTTGACGCACGTCGACTTGAGCGTATCCATGTCGACATTGATGTAGCTGATTCCGCGGCCGCCGACGATGTTGCCGAGCCGGGATACTGTGAGGCGCGAGAGGGGCTCATGGCGTGGATCGTGCACCAGCGAAACCATGGACTCGATCACGGCCGAGCTGATGCGGAATTCCGGACTCGCAATATTCTTGGCAAACTGCCTTGGGGTTGTCGTCAGCTCCTGCGCCTTGCCGTCCTTGTCGTTGTACTGCCACATAAACTCGTGCATAGGATTCGGTGGCGGGCCGAGGAGCAGTGTCAGGATCTGCTGAATCTCTCGCAGCATTATGATTTTGGTGCCGCTGAAAGCGGCTGGTGGTAACTGGTCGCCCTCGCGAGCCATCTTCCGCAACTTCAGGCCAAACTCACGAAGCTTGTTCTTGACGATGATGTTGAGCATGCCCGAGTTCATCGCGTTCCAACTATCCGGGTACAGCGCCTGAGGAACGAGGCCGTACTTGTCGACGAGATTGTACACCATATCCCACTGACCGCCGTCGGAGGAGGGGTCACTCATGAGCGTCTGAACCAGCCGACCCTCGAGCTCCTCGTCGGCCGTATCAATCGCTTGCTCGAGGAACCAGTTGGCCTTTTCGAGCTTGTCCCAGTAGAAGAGGTAGGCCTGCGAGAGCTCGAACGAGTCGAGCCTGTACTTCTTCATGAGAGCGACACGGAAGACGTTGGTCGAGGCGAACAGCCAGCAGCGGCCACTCGAGCGCTGGTTCGCGATCGGCGCTCCTTCGAAGGGGATCTTGATATTGAAGACTTGTTGATTGGTGAGCTGAGCGGGAATCGACTTGAGAGCCTGCCGAGGGTCTGCGGTGCTCAGGGCGGCGAGGGCCAGTCTTGATTCCGGTTGTCAGCCTCGACCTGGAGATGGAAGCATATCCTTCCTGTCCACCGCTCCCCAGCTCACCTATTTTTGGCATCCTTCAGTATGCACGACGGCAGCAGTGCGACAGCGTCCAGGGGTAGCGGCTCCGCATCCCGTCTCGGCCTTCGACCTCCGCCCTTTTCGCTTCCCATTCCACCTTGGACATCGTCATACTCCTCCGGAAACCCCATGGAACGAAGGCGTTGTGAGATTGCCTTCTCGTCCTCGCCAGCGACTCCGCTTTTGGACGGTTGACCACCCATGTCGGCTTGACGCAGTGTTGTAATTTGAACACCTCGTTCACTTTGCCGCGATGGAATCTGGTTGGGATGATGCCAAAGATTCAGGCGGGGGCGGGAGGAGGGAAGAAGGCCGATCTATCAGAGTGCAACAGCGGCTACCGTTCGCCACCAGCAAACCGTAGTGCGGCGTATTCGATGCGCATCCGGATCCCTTTCAAGTCACGAGGTGTTAGCGTTGCACCAAGAGAAGCAGGTCGCTAACCTCCAAGACATGGGCCCTCACTTCCAGCCATTCCTATCGCAGCGCGCAAGACACCCAACAGCCATCGTCTGACCTATCAGCTTCTCCTTTTCCAGCCTCTGTCTGTCCTTTTGCTGCATATCACCCTCGCTTGCCAATTACTGGCAAGCACTGACCTACCTGGCCAACGAATAGCTTGTAATTACCAGCACTGTTAGGTGTAGGCCTTCGCCAGCCCATCGGACCGCCCAACGCGAATCTGGGACGAATGCTCCCACTTGGCACGGACTCCTTGAGAACCCAAGGATATCCTCCGCGAGCGAGACTGTTGGATGACCCATCCGAATGGGCATGCAGTGGTAGAGGAACGTGGGAGCTGCCGGGTAGTTTGGAGCCTGTCGGGGTCGATGCTTATCCATATCCGGACTGTTCCGCATCAGCTCCTAGAACCGTTAGAACCGTCAGGTAGATGTCCGGCTTTAGCAATTTCCTGAATAGGCAGAAAGGGGAATTCATGGCCGACGATGGTGACCGTTAGATGTACATGGAGAGGGATCGTTCAGCAATAGTGCAGCATCGACAACGAAGCGTGGGCCATGAGATGGATGTCTGCGCAAATCGATTCGTCATCGGTCCATGTACAGGAACATTCTATCTACTCAAAGACTCCGAAATTCCAAACATGTACTGATTACATCCAATAAATACTCAAGCGCTAGCAGTCCATGGACCTTGAACTTCACAATGGCCAGAACTCGACCAGGCTGCTTCCCCGAAGACGGCAAAGCCTTTCTCGAGGGAACGAAGCGAGTTTGAGTCTTGGCTTCGTCAATGGACAGCTGGCAGGCGCATGTGCAGGCGAGGCAGGCGCCGATCGTCTACAGGCGGGAGCCGTGGATGACCTTCATGTCGACGGCGAGCTCGCGGCCGCTGTCGTTGAGGACGAGGACGCGGACGCTGCCGCGGCCCGACTCGAAGGCGTTGGACAGGCGAGACCAGAGGTTCGACTGGTCGATGACGGCCAGGCCCTGCTTGACGTCGCCCGTCTCCGTCATGGCGACGACGATGCCGTCCTGGAGGTCGAGGACGCGGTACTGCTTGAAGACGGGTCCGAGCATCGTCTGGACGACGACGCTGGGGGCCGGGTTGGAGATGAAGGACGACTCCTCGTGCAACTGCTTGGTGAAGAGGTCGACGCCGAGGTAGCGGTACTGGCCGGTGGCAGGCGAGGTCGAGATGCGGATCACCTGGCAGGGACGACCCTGAAGCATCAAGAAGTCGCCGAGCCGGATGTGGTGGCAGGGGATGGTGACGGTGTTCGGGAGGTACGAGTCACATGCCTGGTTGCCGCCGCGGGGACGGGACGTAGTCGTCACCGTCTCGCGGACGTCGACGTCGATGTGCTCGCGATGGCCATGGGGGTGGACAATCTTGTCGGCGAGCTTGTGGATTCCGTGGCGGAAGGAGTGGTAGTGACCTGGCCGTGCGTTCGTTAGCATCGGTGGCATCGCCTCGGCCATGACCACACCGCTTACCGTCCTCGTCGTAGTAACCCATGTTGGATTTCTGGTGGGCGCGGCTGTTGCGGCAGGGCTCGACCGTCTCCTCGGTGATCTTGACTTCCTCCTGGTAGGTAGGCCGCGAAGTTTGTCCGTCAACGGTATAGCCGTTGACCTGAACGTTCTCGGTCTCGTAGCACGGCCGGGACGGAGGGTCTACGGTGGCGGAGTACTGGGGGCGAAAACGCTCTCGGTATTCACGCTCAGCGATGTCGATGGGGCTCGCGTACTGGGGACGGCGAGTATCAACCTCGATGCGAGTGTCGTCGTGGTACTCGGTTGGTGCAGGTCTTGGGTCAGGTCAGGTCAGCCTCGGTCCAACTTTGTTGTTTGTTGGGCGATGGCCGGTTTCTAGGTCAACAAGAGCCTGATGAAGCCCAGCGGGACCCCCTGAACCGGGGTGCTCTATTCGTCGTGCAGGGGCCGCCGGCGAGCCAAGCAGGGCACCGAGCCATGCATGGGCAGAGAGCTCCGCCTGCAGAGACGGGCCACTTGACTCTGCATGCATGGGGGCCTCCACCGCACGCTTGCTTTGTTGGCGCCAAGAGCTCGGCAAGTATTGCGAGGTGAAGAAGGGCGTGGAAGGAAAAGGAAGCGGCAGATGAAGACGGGAGAGAGCAGAGAGGGGGCGAGAGGGCAGCCTCCGGTCGCGCCGGATATGCATTCGAGCGGCAAGCATGCTAAAGCACAGGAGAGCAAGGAAATAAAAATCACTCACCGGCGCTGGTCCTGGACGTACTGCTCGTGGCGGAAACCGGGACGGCGGTGACGTTCTTCTTCACGTGTGATACGGACCTCTTCTTCGCTGTAGCGGTTCTCACCACGGGGTGGGAGATCAACGTTGGCGGTAAAGGAAGAAGAGTATTGACCTTCCCGTCCGGCTTTGTTGGGGAGATTGATGTTAACCTCCTCGTGGGTTCGCTGCGTCGTTGTCTGCGCTTCGCTGTCCCGATATGTCGATGGGAAGATGCTGAAGGGGACGGGGACGCGAGCCTCAAAGTCCAGATTGACGACTTTTGCGGGCGCGAGAGAATCTTCTCATACAACCTTCCGTCAGACGAAAGGATGACAAGAAGGATCCTCTAGCTTCTGTTCCTAAGAAACAAAAGTCGAAGAGAAGGGAATGGGGAAAAAGGTGAGGTGGTGGAGGTGCCTCTTTTGAATTCTTTACGTTCTCGTCTCGACTTGACCTTTTCCGTTACGTGCTGATGTGTCTGGAGGCAATTGGAGGAGATGAGGCAAGGACGTTTATGTACCATGTAAAAGGCGAGCGGGCGGCGGGCAGGCGTGCCATGGGTTTTGAGGACGGGGGGCTGGACCGGACGACCTCCTGTGAGTGCAGGGTATCTGTATGAAGCTCGTGTTTACGGCGGCTGGGCTGTTGTTTACTCGGGTCCAAAGTGGCATAGCTCGCATCAAGACTCCACCGCTCGTGCGTCTCAGCGTCCAAGCAGCAGGCTCGCCATCGTGGCCAGGGATACGGCCGCCCTTTCTCCGCCCTCGACCGCTGCCGACCGAGGTGATGCGATGCTGCATGGTTTATTCAATGCTGCGATGCCGTTGCTGATGGGGTCGGGTCGGGTCGAGAGGCTGGAATGCGGCGCCACGGGTCCGCCCGCAGCGAATCACGGCCTGAGGGTCGTGGCGGAGTGCGCCGCTAGTATTTGCGGCATCCCAGACAATCCTGAATCCTGATGCTGGCGAATTCCTTGTGCAACTTGCACAATGGCATTGTTCAAGAACAATCTGATGGAGGCGACTGAGACTGACCATTGCACTGACCTCTACTCCGTACTCCGTACTCCGCACACCAACATGTACACCTACGGTGTACGTTGTGCACAATTGTGCATGTGCATGTGCATGTACTGTACGGAGTAGGTGTCGATGCACTTGCTCCGTAATTGTACGCGTCGTCGTCTCCCAATGGCAACAATTCAGTCCAATTGGTGCCTAGGCGTATGAATGCATCGGGCCCATAGTTTCGAGTTTTGTGCCTGCACAGCCGTCGCTTCGCTCACTCCAAATTCAACTGGTCGGAAAGGCGGATGATCATCCCACACGGTAGGTGCTTCGTGTCACCATTGGCGTGGCGTAACCAGCATGGGTGCACTGCGGACGCTCCGAGGTTTGGCAAGGTGTGTGTGTTGTTGTGTACCGTACTCGTGCTCCAGCATGGCAGGTTGCAACCAACCAGCTCAGCCCATTTGGGCACTTCATTTCGCGTCGTTCCATGATTGTCTGCAAGAGAAACACCTGCATCCCGTAGCCGTCGCCCTTTGATTCTCATCTGCATCAGCTCATTGATTGACACCATCGCTTGTTGGCCACGGCAAACGGATGCAAGCGCCCGGGAGCATCCACTGCTGCTAGTCTGCACGAGTGAAGCAGCTCAAGTGAGCTGAGCCTCCTCGTTGCCGGGACAACATGACTGACACCCTAGTTGGCCCCTTGAACCCCCCTGCCTTGGGCTCTTGGTGTGGTTGGGTGGGGGAACCGGCCGGGTTGTGGACTCCGATCACAAGTGGGTGGCACCCACGACTCGTTGTACAGTACTCGCCATGGCCGTGCTCGTAAACCGGCGAGGAGCTTCGCAGCCTGACTGTCTCGAAGGGACCAGGTGTGTCATGCCGCTCTTGTGCTGGAAGTACATGTAATACTGCCTCGGCCAAGGAGGGGAAGGGTGGTTGGGGTTAATCTTCCGTCTTGTGATGGCGAGAGCTGGTTGGTTCGCCAGCATGGGCTGCCGATTGCCTGCCACTCCAGACGAAGGGTCCGACGATTGCTGGTCGAACTGGGTCAATGTGACATTATACTGGGATAATGATAGCTGGGCACGGCAAACCACTGTACTCCGTACGGTAGGCTGTTCATCTCACAAACTGATTTTATTGTGCGGCGAGGGTGAAATGGTCGCTTCTGTATCCCGTCTCGTCCCTTCCTCTCATTTTTCGGTTGGGCTGTGGCACGTGACGTGCGAGAAATGTCGTCACCATAGGAGGCTCTGGCCAAAGCTGTCCTGCCCCGCGGCGATTAGCCCCACGTTGACTCAAGCTGGCCACGGCAGCAATGAGCGAGAATCTGCATCTGAACCTTATCTGCATCTGAACCTTCCGCTCAATACTTGTATGCTCTTGAACTCGGCGAAAATTGCATCCCAGCATGAAGCAGCGATTTTCTTCCCTCGACGTCAAGGTACGGATCATCGCCACCCACTCGGCGTCCCCCCGTCAAGGCGCGACCGCAACCACTGACCCGCGAGCCGTAGGTCATCGCACATGAGTTGAATGATTGCCTGGTGTCTTTACGATGTGCCAACGTCTACGACCTCTCCTCCAAGATCCTGCTTATCAAGTTCGCCAAGCCCGATGTTAAGAAGCAGCTCGTCATCGATATTGGCTTCCGATGCCACCTGACAGAGTTTGCGCGCACCACGGCCGCAGCTCCCTCCGCCTTCGTCGCTCGGCTCCGTAAAGTGCTCAAGACGCGGAGGTTGACATCCGTGTCGCAAGTGGGAACCGACAGAGTGCTCGAGTTTCGCTTTAGCGATGGGCAGTACCGTCTCTTTCTCGAGTTCTTTGCCGTATGGCCGCCGTCCCCGTTCCTGCATTCACGAGCTTGCCGTGGCTGACATATCATCATTTCAGAGCGGCAACATCATCCTTACCGATGCCGACCTGAAAATCTTGACCATAGCAAGAAATGTCGCAGAGAGCGAAGGCCAAGAGCCGCAAAGAGTTGGGCTCCAATATTGCTTGGACAACAGGCTGAACTATCATGAAATTCCCCCCATCTCGAAAGATCGGATTCGGAATGGGCTCAAGTCTGCTGTGGAGAAATCTAGACAGAACGCTGCTGCGACGAAGAAAGCCAAAGGGAAACCTGGAGGTGACTTGAGGAAGTGTCTCGCCGTCTCCATCACCGAGCTACCTCCCGTTCTGGTCGATCATGTCCTCCACTGCAACAATTTCGATACGTCGGTTAAGCTTGACGACCTGCTCGAGAATAATACCTTGTTGGATCAGCTGGTTAGGCTGCTTGGCGAAGCTCGAAAACAAGTTGATGCTATTACGTCGTCACCCGTGTGCAAGGGCTACATATTTGCCAAGCGCAATGATGGGAGACCAGCACCAGGCAATTCCCCTGCTGGCGCGGTGTCGAAGCGAGACGGTCTGCTTTACGAGGACTTTCACCCCTTTGTCCCACAAAAGTTCCAAAACGACCCCTCGATAACGGTCCTCGAGATTCAAGGCTATAACCAAACTGTCGATGACTTCTTTTCCTCACTTGAGGGCCAAAAACTGGAGACTCGATTGTCGGAGAGGGAAGCGACTGCAAGGCGGAAGCTTGAAGCGGCAAGACTAGACCAAAGCAAGCGAATTGAGGGCCTTCAGAGTGTACAGGAGATCAATTTTCGCAAAGCCGCTGCTATCGAGGCTAATGTGGAGCGTGTCCAAGAGGCCATGGATTCCGTCAATGGCCTCATCGCCGAAGGTATGGATTGGGTTGACATCAGCAGGCTCATTGAGCGAGAAAAGAAGCGGCACAACCCAGTTGCCGAACTCATCGTTCTACCATTGAAGCTCGCTGAAAATACCATCACTCTCCACATTGCCGAGGAGGAATTTGACGACGAAGAGGAGGATGACCCGTATGAGACCGATGATAGCGACCGTGATGCGGAAGCTGATGGGAAGAACATGAACAAGAATGACCAGGCCCAGATGGGGTTAACCGTCGATATAAATCTCACCATGAGCCCTTGGGGAAACGCACGGGAGTATCACGACCAACGCCGATCGGCCGCCGTCAAGCAAGAGAAGACGCAGTTGCAGGCGACGAAAGCACTCAAGAGCACCGAGCAAAAGATCAACGAAGATCTGAAGAAGGGACTAAAACAGGAGAAGGCGCTCCTGCAGCCGATCCGAACTCAAATGTGGTTCGAGAAGTTCATCTGGTTCATCTCGTCCGATGGCTATCTGGTCATCGGAGGCAAGGACCCGGCACAGAACGAAATGCTTTACAGGAGGTACCTGCGGAAAGGCGACGTATACTGTCACGCGGACCTGAAGGGTGCATCGAGCATCGTCATCAAGAACAATCCGAGCACGCCAGGCGCGCCTATCCCGCCTGCCACGCTGTCTCAAGCAGGCTCACTTGCGGTCTGCTCCTCGGAAGCGTGGGATTCCAAGGCTGGCATGGGTGCATGGTGGGTAAACGCCGATCAGGTATCAAAGTCTGCCACAACGGGTGATTTTTTGCCCATCGGTTCCTTCATGGTGAAGGGGGAGAAAAATTTCCTTCCGCCTGCACAACTTTTACTCGGTCTTGGCATCATGTTCAAAATTAGCGACGAAAGCAAAGCCAAGCATGTGAAGCATCGGCTTAACGATGACTCCTTGGCTGTTGCCAGTCGGGCCGCTGAATTGGGATCTCCAGACGACGTGAACGAATCAACCTTCGCCAAGGACAAGAGCTTGTCAGCCGACGTAGAAGAATCTTCAGATGACGATTCCGACGGTGGCAAGGCCGGAGATGACGCTCGGGACAATCCTCTCCAGGCATTTAACAACCGGGGGGATGACGATGCCTTGGAGACTGTCCAAAAAGACATCTCATCGCTTAAAGTTTCTGAATCGGTTGCTTCAGAGGGTGAAGTGGAGCAGGAGGATGCTGATACTGCGAAAGACGCCGAATTCGATGCGCAAGACGGAGAAGAGCTAGCTTCAGAGCCGGCATCCGAGGCACCTCCAACATCTCCATCCCGCGGCACGGCGTCCTCGCAAGTGGGCACCGTTGCAATCAACAAAAAGCTGCCGGCGAAACGCGGCCAAAAGGGAAAGGCAAAGAAGATCGCCAGCAAGTACAAAGACCAAGACGAAGAGGACCGTATCGCCGCCGAGGCTCTCATTGGTGCGACTACCGGCCAGAAGCGGGCTGAGGAAGAGATGAAGGCAAAAGCGGACCGGGCGGCCGAGCTTGAGGCTGCCAAGGAGCGTCGCCGTGCCCAGCATTTGCGCAACCAGAAAACGACAGCAGAGCACGAGGAAGCTCGTCGCGTAATGATGGATCAAGACATCGCAGAGCCCGAGCCCGACGAGACAGAATCGGCCACCTCGCTTGACGTTCTCGTCGGGACTCCACTTCCTGGTGACGAGATCCTCGAGGCGATCCCCGTATGCGCACCCTGGACCGCTCTCGGCAAGCTCAAGTACAGAATCAAGCTTCAGCCCGGTGCAATGAAGAAGGGCAAGGCTGTCAAGGAGATTGTCGAGAAGTGGAAGATGGACTCTGGCAAGAAGGGTGCCGTGGATGAGACGGCGCGAGATGCGGAGCGGATGTGGCCGCGCGAGGTGGAGCTGATCAAGGCTCTGAAGCCTGAGGAGGTGATGAACTCGGTGCCCGTCGGGAAGGTGAAGATCATGACATCGGGTGGCCTTTCAGGGAGTGGCAGTGGCAAAGGGAAAGGTGGCAAGGGGAAGGAACAAGGAAAGGGAGGCCGAGGCGGCCGAGGGTCAAAGAAGTGACGATGACCAGGTATCACAGGCAGGCAAGATGGGACCGCTTATTTAGGTCATGTTAAACATCCTCGATCATGCGCCATTAAATTATCATTCTCGAGAGAAGGCAAGCTCAACAAAAAACCAATCATGTCCTCGTACCGTCGATATCGTCGTGAGCGTGATACAAAACATCTACAGGGACACCTCTCCAAGATATCCAAACACGGCTCGTTCAAGGTCACCTCAGGCTTCCACCATGCTACCAGAGCACAACCGCCTCACCGATGAACATCCACCCTCTCAACCCTCCGGACATCGTCGGGCATCCTGGCAATGCAAAGCTCGCTACAAAACCGTCCCCAGTTTCCGGAGGTGGCGTCGCGGACGGCATCCTGCAGTTCGAGGCCGTAGCGCTCACGGTAAGCCCTCTTGACGGCCTGCATATGGGCGGGATCCCAGTGGAAGCGGACAAGACGGGAGATGAGCAGCTCACGGCGGAGTTCGTCCTTGCGAGAGGCGTTAAGGGCGTGATGAAGAAGCAGAGCATCTCGAACGGGGCGGTTGATGACGCCATTGAGGATGTGTGCGAGAAGCTCGCCCTACATGATACAAAGGAAAACCGGTTAGCACTGGGAGGATGGACGAGCCTGCGAGTGGATGGAAAGGAAAGAGAGAGGGGATGTGACTCACAACAAGGTTGTTGCTCTTCTTGAGAGCCTCGCGGGCAAAGTTGGAACGGTAGTGGTGTTCGTACTCCTGGAGAACTTCGCGCAGGTGGGTGTCGCTCCGCCTAACGACGATGGCAATCATGGCGCTTTCACCGCCCTTTTCGGCCTTGACGGCCCGGCGCAGGTCATCGACGTCGCGATAGATGAGCTCATAGTCGAGGGGTACCCTCCGGCCGTAGGGGTCGACGTCGTCCATCCTGCGTTCGTCGAGGACCATCATGACGGCCTTCTTGAACTTGTCCTCCTTGAGCTCGACCTTCATGCACTTGACGAGGCTGTTTTCGTACTTTTTGTCTGTGAAGGCATCTTTGATCTCGCGGATCTCGTGGTTCGTCCGACCCATGAGCGTCTCGATCAGCAGCTCTCGGCGGTTCTTGTCGCCCTGGTACCAGAAGTTGGCCCAGTAAGCCTCGGCCTCCCACTTGCCGAGGGCGACGGAGTAGCAGGCCTTCATGAGGTTCGGGTCTTCGTCCTTGAGGCGCGAGCGAATGTGCTTGGCGATGTTGACACCCTTGCGTTCGGAGCCCGTCTTGACAATGCGCTTGTACTCGACACGCAGCTCCATGACCTGTTCGTGGGTGAGGCTAGGGAGAATTTCGATGAGGGGCGTGATGTCCGGGGCCCTGTCGCCACGGAGAGCACGTGCGAGCGTGGCTGCGATGTCTTGAGGGTCATGAAATCGCGCGCGCCTGCGCTGCCTTCCGTCGGCGTCCAAGTCGGAGCCCAAGGACGAGAGGGCGTCGACGACCCTGGCATCCTCGATCGAGTTTTGGGACGGCAGGAGAAGGGGCGACGGCATGGGCGAGCAGGCTTGGTAGGTTCCGTGGTAGGATTCGAGCAGAGGAGAGCCAGGGGCGGCGGCGACAGAGAGGGACATGCTGGAGGACCGACCTTCATCGATGTTCAAGGAGGACATGCGAGCGGTGGGAGGCTGGGGCGACTTGTCCCGTCGACGGTCCCGAGATCGGTCCCGCTCACGATTGGCAGGCTCGACGGTGAGCACGCTGGTGGTGGAGCTGCGCGGTTCGGATCGATGGCTGTCGGCACGGTGGGCTTTCCTGAAGCCGTAGGCATCTTCGGGAGGGCTCGAGCGGCGCCTATCGTCGTCGTCATCCCTTCGCTGGTACCTCGACGAGCGCCTGTCATCGTGCCTAGACGAGTTCTGGTCATGGTCGCGGTCGCGGTCGCGGTCACGGTCACCTCGATCACCTCGACCATCTCGGCCATCCCTACCATCCCTACCATCCCTACCGTCTCTGCCGTCCCTGCCATGGCGAGAGGAGCGCATCTCGCTCAGCTGGGACTCTGAGATGTAGCTTCCGTAGGTTGGCGGTGATTCCGGCCGCAAGGACTTGGTCGGGGGCAGGCGGCCATAGGCCAGGTCGTCGTCTTCCTCCCGCTCCTGTTTCGCCCGTCGCTCGCTCGGCCTGTCCTTGCCGCGGCTCGACTGGCGACCATTCCCGGCGTCTGGGTCATAGATACGGCTGTACTTCTGCGGCAGGAACTTGAACCTGTCGTCGTCGTTCTCATACCTATCCTTGGAGGCGGGTTCTGCATATCGCACGCGGGGTGGGCTGTCGTCATGACCGCTGTCGTGCTTGGCATCCTTGGGCTCTGGATGGCGATGGCGATGGCGGTCCCGATTGTCCTCGTCGCGGCTGGGGCGGTAGTCGTCTTCGGGGAAGCTGCCCGGGAGCTGGGCGTCGAGCCTCGTCTTGGAGGTGCGGTACGACGACGACGACGAGTCGTGCGGGCGCGAGTGCGATTGTGAAGGAGAGGCTGTGCGATAATGCGGACCGGCCTCGTCGTAGGTGCTGTAGGGAGGCTGCTGTCCGGCCGAAGCCATTCGATCCATGCCGCCATCGGTCGGATAAGGCAAGGAGGAGCTTGACTGGGCCGGATCACGATGGCGTCCGGGCTTGTAGCGGTCCCCTAGGTCGTCCTCCGGGTAGACGTAGCTCGGTTCCCGGGCATCGGCGTAGGTGGCAATGGGGTTGCGGTCGTGCTGGTCGTCCTCGCGACGACGGTCATGAGACGTCGATCTGGAGCGGGTGCGGCGACGTCCCGCGTCATCGACGGCCAGGGACATGGTGATGGCGGAGAGGGTTGTGCCGTGAACGAGAGTGCTGTGAACGAGAGTGTTGTGAACGAGCGTGTTGTGAATGATGATGTGAACGATGGTGTTGCGGGGTAGACGGACGGACGGACGATGCAGGACGGCGGTCGACGGCGGACGTGCGTGCGATGGGCTGCCGTTAATGAGGGAACGGGGACGGAGATGAAGGAGTACTGGATGGATTGGTGATCAGGTTAGTTGATGCCTTGCGGCCAGATACGATGGCTCTTTGCTGCCCAGTGACGCGATGGACGTTGGGAGAAAATGAAGATGGCTGGGAGGAGCGAGGTTCTGGCAGATAGCTGCTCCAGGTCAATACGACGCTACGGCCGGCTCCCACGGCGGGATGCTTCCCTGTGTAATTAGCGACATTAATAGCACGGACCGCTAACGGCAGCTGCCTTGCGGCGCGAGCGAATGAATGCCCAACGGCGAGCCAGGGGAACGAGCTGCTCTGGGCTGATGGACGAGCACCGGGCCGATGGACGACGCACGGAGCCGGTGGACGCTCTAGGCTGATGCACAGATGGCATGGCCTGCCAGACGTCAGGCCGATGGCATTACCGTGCATTCGCCGAAACGACTCTCGTCGGGACGCCATCCGCAGGGCTTGAGAACTGCCAGCAGCGTGCTGTAAGTATGCAACGAGTCCCGCGTCTGTCTGGCGGGTTGGCCCTTGGTGGTCGGCGGGGTCGTGGCTCCGATTGACCCATGGGGGGTGAGAAAAAGATGTCGGACGGCCACACCATTTTGTCGCCCAGCAGTGGCCATTATTTTTCTCGGCCCAACGGGTGCGACGACGGCGATCCGCACCAGGGCGAGGCGACCGGCTCCAGGCACAGGCCGTAGGTACCCGTGCCGCCTGTACGTCAGCCCCCCCCCCCGAGGTGTAGCCCTTGCGCCAGCGCCAACGCTAGCGGCAACGTCAGGGGCTGGGCCGAGGCGGACAGCCAATTATGGCGGGCACATGACGGTGGCTCTGGAGGTGGACAGGCACTAGCATGCACTGTGCAGACATGTCTGCCGTAGGTGTATCTACACAGTGCATGTCCCTGCTCGAGGACACGGTGCAGCTTGAACGGAGATGACAAAAGGTCGTTGCACTTCCCAGCGAGCGGTGATGGCGCTGGCATTCCGATGAGTACACTTCCACAGACCAACTTGCCGTATTCGATAAATAGGAGCTCGCATATACGTTGCAGGTGTCCTTCGACATTGTTTATGCTGATGGGTTGCCCCATAGTCGCACTGTGAACCCCGTACCCGATATGATTCCAGGCAAACGGCCCTCGACACCACTGGGTGGAACGAGAGGTACACATCGGCCAAGACGTTGCGTCGGATAATGGAATACTGATATTTCATTCGAAATACCCACTGCGAATGTCGAGTAGCCTGTAGCATGCGCATGCACCTGAACGTCTACATGTACATGCATGCGCACCGGTGTTCCTCCATACGAGCATGGAGCAGGTCCGAGTCCCGACGGGGTTACGCAGCAGCCATGGTGGCAAGCGAGGATCGGTTGCGTCGACGGGATGACGTCGTTGCCAAGTTCTTCGCCTGGTGCGGCCAAGGTACAGTACGCGTTTACACCCGACGGTTGATGTTTCATGCATCCCATCCCTACCGAAGCGGCTGGGAATTTGGAAGGCGGCCAACCCTCGATCGTCCAGCAGGTCGCCAGTCTTGGCAGCACCGACAGGTCAAGCGACGCATATGCACTGGGTTTGCAGAGGTGGCAAACGCAAACACCCAGGCCATGGTGGTCCAATGTCATCCATGATCCAAGCCGGCCATGATCCAAGCCGGCCATGATCCAAGCCGGCCATGATCCAAGCCGTCCATGATCCAAGCCGTCCATGATCCAAGCCGTCCATGATCCAAGCCGTCCATGATCCAAGCCGGCCATGATCCAAGCCGTCCATGATCCAAGCCGTCCGTCGTCGGCACACCTGTAAAGGCGACCAAACGCGGGGTCAGTATGACCAGCCACTCGTCGCGGCAAGGGTGGGTGGGAGCAGGCGAGGAACTGTCAGCATACTGGTCGTATCCGTGGCGAGAAGATGTGCACGTGCGAGGATTTCATGTACGTGTACTCTACTCATATGAATACACGGTAATAGCAGGCGTACAGTAGGTTCGTGACGCGTACTGTGCATGACGGTGTGCCGCATATATGGGTGCACAGTGTATCTACTTGGATACGAGGTAGCAGAACACATCTGCTACAGCACGATGCGAGTACAAGCATTTGTACGGGCCTCGTGTCCAATTGCAACGTTAGCATGCATGTACGGAGTACTCTATACAAGACATCCACTGCCACATGCATTTACTGTTCTCTCGTACGGAGTAATAATCAGTGGTCGATACTATTGCACAGTACTCTCTGTACGGAGTCCCTTCGTAGGTAGGTACCTAGGGAACGACAAGCAAACGGTACCCCGTGCAGTGGGGTGGCATAAATGTCGATGAAATTTGTAGGAGTAGCGCTACCAAAACTGAACATTCACTTTTGTCAAGCGACTGTGCATGTATTGCAGGTTGTATTGGCGTTTTACTGTACGAATGCTTCCTCGTCTACTCCCTACTCCCTACTCCCTACTCCCTACTCCGTACTGTACACGTACGTACGCGATTTCATCCTAGTCTCTGTACGGCGAGCAAGCAAACGAATGACAAGGGCCTGAATGCATGTCTTGTCTTGTCTTGTCTCGCCTTTCTGTGCGCTCTTCCTGTGCTCGCTCCCATCTGCGTGCTACCCCACATACATATGTTACCTGCCCGATGATCGTCGGGCCAGCAGGCAACGGGTGGTGGTGTTGAATGGGTAAAGGCGTGTCTGGGCCGTCGGTGGAAAATTCGTCGCATCAACCACCACAAGCGTCCGTGTAGTGCCCGCAAGCCATCATCATCCCCTTTTCGCGCGACGAGGAAGGGAGATCGGATTCATGCACAGAGTGCATGTGCATGTGCATTGCCATTGCTCATAAAAGTGCACTGTACGAATCTGCAAGGACCCGCCCCAAGTATGTTCATGTGCGTACTCCGTAGTTGTAAGTGTACAAGTAAGTAATTAATACTCCGCACTCCCATGTGGATGCGTCCCGGGACGAGGCGAAGAGGACAAGTCGTCGTCGCAAGTACTGTAATACCACTGCATGACCCGTCACATGGGGAGGAGGGGTCGGCTCGGCTCGTCGATAGCGAGCGAACAGCCCCCATAAATGGGGGGCAGGTAACGGTGCCGCTCAACGTGACCGGCGACGTGCGCGGACGAGCCAGCCGCCGCATTGCACCGAGGACAGTCACTGAGGATCGATCCAAAGATTTTCAAGATGAATAAACGCCGAGGCCGGCCGACCCGTTGGATGCCGTGTCGTCATGGCCTCTGCCCTATTGTAGAAATGAACCAGGCCAGCCGGGCATTTTCATCATGACCACGGTAGAGCGCTTCTCGCCCCCACCTTGCCTCGTCGCCCTCGCCACTTTCCCCAGGGAGAGAAAAGTGGGAGAGAGTGAGAAGAAGGTGAGCGAAAAGAGAAAGCGGGCGAAAAGAGACAAGCGGGCGAAAAGAGAAAAGCGAGCGAAAAGAGAAAAGTGAGCGAAAAGAGAAAAGTGAGCGAGAGGAGAAAAGCGAGCAAAGGTGAGGGCGCGAGAGTGAGAGGAGGAGAGTGGATGGTCGAGCCCCGCCCTGGGAGTGCGGTCTGGCCAGGGTTGAGTCCAGGGGCCAGGCCATCGTGTCCAGGGCTCCAGGTGGCAAGTGGACGCCGCCGTGGCGGCATCGTAGGCAGCCTGCAGCGTGCCCAGCAGGGATTGGTGCATCGAGCGCCGCCGCCGCTCATGGATCCCGTCACTGTCTCTGTCTGTACTCGTACTAGGCCGCTTCGGCAATCAGAGATGTATCCACTCGCCCCCCAGCTACCCTTTTGCAGCCCATTGGCAGTGTAACGCAGTAACGGCAACGCACTAATTACTTACACTCTCCACTGTCTTTCATCACTGTCAGTGTGTCAGTGGCAGGTGGAGCTTTGCTTCGACATGCTATCCATCTCGACTGACCTCTCCGCGTCGCTCGACCAGCTTTCCTTCCACCGTACGCAATAGAGTCCCTCCACCTTTGGCCTGTCTATCCATCCATCCATCCAGACTCCGTCGTTCATGCACACGCATACATATACAAGCACTCATCCGCCTACTTGCTCTCTTGCACCACACCCTTCCCCTCCCTCCTCTCTTCTCCCCGGCAGGCTGACCCGTCCGATCCAAATGTCATGTCGCCGAGATTAGCCAGTCCCCCCCTCATTCATCCATCCGTGCATCCATCATTCTCCTCGCCCCCGTTTGTCCGCCGTCGCCTCCCCGTTTCGTTTCGACATCTACCCGTGTGTCCAGAAGGACCATCCTGCTCGACGTCGATCGTCGCAAGATAAAGGGACGTGCAATCGGTCCGGTCCTCGAGCACGATAGTAGCACGCTTCGGCGGACGTCGAGAGCACATGCCGGACCGGACCCTGACATCAAGCGAAGCTCTCGGTGGCAAGGAAAGAGGAATAGAAAATCCATTCTACTGCACCGCCGCCGCCGCCGCCGCCGTACCCATGCCACGAGCTTGCGTACAAGGACTGCGTTGTCTACAAAATACCACCTCGTCCACGGCTCCATCACGAGCGACAGGGTCGACCAAGAACACCTGGCACCTGCATATCGCTCAGCCACCGTCTTTCGACTGAGTAGCAAAGCACCCTTGGATCCATCAACGTCGGGGCCCTCGGTGAGCCGGCATCGTCTTGCTCGTATTACACCACCGTCACCGTCTTGCCCGTATTCCACCACCGTCACCACCTCCGCAGCCGCCGCAGTTACCCTCGCCTTCCCCCTCACCGCCCCCCCCCCCAACCGATACCAGCCTTCGTCTCCTCTCAGCTTCAACATGGTACAGCGGCCCCAAAACAATTCCGGCCTACCCGGCTCTGGTGCATCGACCGAGAACGGCCAGAACGAACCTGATGCCACGATCAGAAGGCCATCCGAACTCGACAAAACGCCGCACAGCGACCAGCATGATCAGCATGCAACACGACCTCAAGCCCAACCTGTGACCCCTCACGACCTCGTGCCTGGAACCCATCCGGTGGTTGCCGACGTGGAAACGGCACAGCCAGGAACCTCCCAGCAGCAGGGACAACTACCCGACGTACAGGGTCAAGGACGACGGAAACAGCAAAATCCATCAACGGTTCCCCTCGCCGTGGACCGAAGGCCACATGGCGGTGGTGAAAAACATGCCGCAAAGTTCCAGCAAACGGCCGCGTCGCCGCCGCAACAGGAAACACCAACCCCGTCCGAGCCGCCCGCCGTCATGACAGTGGCCGGGATGCTGAGAGAACCTACGGCAACTGCAACGGCAACGGTGTCGGCGGACGAGAAGACCCAAACGCGCACGCTGCCCTATCGTGTGGCTGCAGACCAAGACCAGGAGCAAAAACCAGATTCCCAGCACGGCGGTGGCGACGACGGCCATGACAACGGGCCACGTTCGTCCGAGCCCGCCGAGCGACGGGCCGAGTCCCTGCTGCTCACTCCGCTGACACACCCAAACGGACAGTCCATGTTCCCGTCCATGTCGACGTCCGAGCAGTCGGACATGGCCCGAGAAGCCTTGTCACAGGCGGAGGCGTCCATTGTCGCCGACAGTTCCGAGGAGGAACGGCTGCCGCCCGATGAATCGGATGGCGGCTACGACAGTGACGGCTTCAGTTCCGGCAGCACCACGGCCGAGTCGTCGGTACGGGACTACCTGTACGAGAACGGTCGGCGCTATCATCGCTTCCGCGAAGGCAGCTATAACTTCCCCAACGACGACGTCGAGCAGGAGAGGGAGGACATGAAGCATGCCATGGTGAAGCTTTTGTGCAGCCAGAAGCTTCATTTTGCCCCGATAGGGAACCACCCGCAGGAGGTGCTTGACATGGGCACCGGCACCGGCATCTGGGCCATAGAGAGTGAGTTGAACTGAACAATCCAGCCGGATGCGGGCCTGCGCTTGCTTTCATGAACTTGGTACGCGTCCGAGCTGATCCTCTGACCGCTGTTGCAGTGGGCGACCAGTTCCCGAGCGCTCATGTGCTCGGCATTGACCTATCACCCATACAGCCGGACTGGCTGCCGCCCAACGTGAGGTTCATGGTGGATGACATCGAGTCTCCCTGGCTCCACCCTCGCAACCACTTCGACTACATTCATTCTCGCCACACCGTCATGGCCATCAAGGACTGGATGCGGCTCTTTCGCCGGGCCCTGGAGTAGGTTTGCTCCCACGAGCCCCAGACCCTCGAGACTCCCGAGATCCCCCGAGGTAGGGTGGCACCGATGGCGGCGTCACTGACGAGGACAGCAGACATCTGAAACCGGGCGGCTGGATCGAGCTGCAAGAGATTCACCACCGCCCCAAGAAGGCCCAGGCGAGCGGCACCATACCGCCCGAGCACCCTGTCGTCCAATTCTGGGCGAGGGTGACGGAAGGCCTCAACGCCCTCGGCGTCAACCTCGACATGGCGGCGGGCGGTCTGCTAGCGCGCATGATGCGCGACGCTGGCTTCGTCAACGTGACGGAGCGTGTCTTCCACGTGCCCATCGGGACGTGGCCCAAGAACAAGGTGCTCAAGACGGTGGGCTTGTACTGGCGGACGATCCTGCTGGACGGCATTCAAGCGATCGCCCTCGGGCCGCTGACACGCGGCTTGCAATGGAGCCGAGATGAGGTCGAGCTGTTCCTCATGGAGGTGCGTCGGGCGTATCACGACAACGCGGCGCTCATGTACATGCCACTGCACGTCATCTACGCCCAGAAGCCAGAGTCCACGGCGTGATGGAGGTAGTGGTAATACGCCTGCGGATCGGGCGGTACGATGCGGCGTGGCTGTACATGTGCATTTCCAACTATATATATGCACATGACGCTGAGCCAAGACGGCCCGCGTTGTAATCAAAAGTGTCATCTTCATCCCGACGGAACATATTCTGACCAAATCACTGTCTTTAAAGGTTTCTGGATCGTCACACACACACACACACACACACACACACACACACACACACACACACACACACACACACACACACACACGCACACACGCAGTCGCATGCACACGCAAATACATTTTAAGTGGTAATTATGTGTATACACACTCCTACAGCATATGTACATACGCAATCATGAAACATACAGATACTCCCTCACCGAACACAGCCCACCCACTAACGACCTAAACCACGGCTCTACGCCCGGCCGCGGATAGAGAGACCGGACCATGCAATATACGGGATGCCTTCGAGCGCACCTCTATCGACACATTGTGAAACTCCCAACAAAAATTCGACTCTAGCCTCCTCCGCCATCCCAAATCCGGCCGCCTTTTACTATCGGACGAGACTCCGCAACGAATGCAATGATCCTCTTCATCATATTTTTCTACTATTTCACCCCTCCATTCGCACTCCTGACTTGCACCTCATGAAGTCGACATGACGAGGGCAAGCAGGGCCATCCGGCAGTAGAGTCCGTAACGCATCTGTGCACGTTCATGTTAGCCAACTCTCCATCAAAGGCAATGCGTGCACGCTCACCTGTCGGAAATACGCCGCGCGCTGGTCAAAGTCGACTTCGTCCGCAACCTCCTCGTTCCGCGGCAGCGGGTGCATCACCACCATCGAGCTCTTGGCGTGCTTGAGCGCCGCATTGTCAACCCGATACGAGTCCTTGACGCGCTCGTACTTCTCCGCGCTCTCGAAGCGCTCCTTCTGGACGCGCGTGCAGTAGAGGACATCACTGCGAGCGATAATCTCGGACGTCAGCGTTTCCGACTCGCAGAGCAGCTGGCCGGCCGACACGAGCTGCTCCCTGACCGGCTCCGGCAGGCCAAGACCCTTGGGCGCGACGAGTTGCACCTTGACTTGGTAGTGGCGTAGCAGGTAGACGAGGGAGTGCACCGGTCGTCCGTGCAGGAGGTCACCAAGGAAGGTGATGGTCAAGCCCTGCACCGTGCCGAGCTCTTCGCGAATCGTGAAAAGGTCGAGGAACGCCTGCGTCGGGTGCTCCTGGCTGCCGTTGCCTCCGTTGATCACCGGCACGTCGCTGTACTTCTCGGCGATGTCCACCGACTTCTCGTCGGGGTGACGCAGGACGATGGCGTCGCCGTAGCAGGCTAGCGTCCGCAGTGTGTCCTGCAGCGACTCACCCTTCTGCACCGACGATTGCGATGTCGAGACGGCGACGGTGCGGCCGCCGAGCCGTTGCATGGCCGCGTCAAAGGACGCCGAGGTCCTCGTCGAGGGCTCGTAGAAGAGCGTGCACAGCACCTTGCCGCGGAGGAGGTTGAGGACACCCTCGCGCTGGACGCCGAGGCGCATCTCCTGCGCGACCGTGAAGAGCATGTGCAGGTCGGACCGCGTGTACTGCTTCACCGAGAGCACGTGCGACTTCCGGAAGATGGACGGCTGGGACAGGATCTGCAGGACCGACGGCTTGATCGACGACAGCGTCGACGGCGAAAGTTCGTCAGCTACGCAGCGCATCGGCGACCCAAGGCCCCCAACAGCGACGCTGGGGTTGCCGTCACGCGTCACCGGTCGCCTAGCGTCCGCGGCCGACTGTCCGATGGATGGCATCGGCTCCGGCGACTTGACCGATGGCATCAGCCCTGTCGTGGCGGGCTCCGACGTGATCTGGAAGTCTCGCTTCGATACATCAAGATAGACGTGACGGGCGATGGCCTCGATCAGCAGCTTGGCGTTCTTGACGTTCGTCACGAGCGGGATCTGGTAGTCGACAGCCATGCGACGCGTCATGTACCCCTTGCTCATGTAGTTCGCCGGCCGGCGATACTTGTTGTTGGAAGGCAGGTTGATGTACAGATCGATCGTGTTCTTGGCGAGGTGCTGGGTGAGGGAGAACTCCGAGTTCATGTCCTCGTCGCTGCCGAGAACCTCGAGGAACTGCACCTGCACGCCGTGCTCCTGCAGGAAGTCGGCGGTACCGGCCGTGGCAAACAGCTTGTAGCCGATCCTCTGCAGCTTCTGCACCGACGGCAGCATCTCGTTCTTGTCCTTGAATGAGCCGATCGAGAGCAGCACGTTCGCCTTGGGCACCTTGAAGCCTGTCGAGAGGAGGGCCTTGAGGTAGGCCTCGTACTTGTCGACGCCGAAGCAGGCGACCTCACCCGTCGACGCCATCTCGACGCCGAGCACGGGGTCGGCGCCCGAGAGGCGCGAGAAGCTGAACTGCGGCACCTTGACGCCGACGCAGTTCGGCGGCAGCGTTGTCGGCGGGTGCGCCTGGAAGGGCTGGTGCATGATCGCCTTGGTCGCCATCTCGATGAGGTCGACGCCCATGACCTTGGAGACGAAGGGGAAGGAGCGCGAGGCCCGCACGTTGCACTCGATCACCTTGATGTCGTTATCCTTGGCAATGAACTGAATGTTGAAGGGTCCCGTGACGTTGAGGGCGGCGCCAATCTTGCGCGTCGCCTCCTCGATCCGCTGGATCGTCGTCGCCTCGAGGTCCTGGGGAGGCAGGATCAACGTCGCATCGCCCGAGTGCACGCCGGCATTCTCCACGTGCTCCGATATGAAGTGTCCGACGACGACGCCATCCTTGGCGACGGCATCCATCTCAATCTCCTTGGCGTTCTCGATGTATTTGGAGATGACGACGGGGTGATCGCGCGAGACCTCGGCCGCCTGCGTCAGGTAGTTGACCAGGTCCTTCTCCGAGTAGACCGTGTTCATGGCCGCGCCCGAGAGAACGTACGACGGCCGGACAAGGACGGGGTAGCTGACGGTGTTGCAGAACTCGCGGGCCTCGTCGAAGCTCGTCAGCTCCTTCCACGTCGGCTGGTCAACCTCGATGAGGTCCAGCATGCGCGAGAACTTGTACCGGTTCTCCGCCATGTCGATCATCTCTGGCGAGGTGCCCAAGACCTTGACGCCGGCCCGGTGGAGGGGCAGGGCGATGTTATTGGGCGTCTGGCCGCCCATGGCGCCGAGCACGCCGCTGGCAGCCTCGAGCTGGTAGATGTCGAGCACCGTTTCGAGGTTGATGTTCTCAAAGTAGAGCTTGTCGGCCTCGTCGTAGTCGGTGCTGACCGTTTCCGGATTGTAGTTGACCATGATGGTCTTGAAGCCCGACTTCCGGAGCGTGCGGATGGCGCGGACGGAGCACCAGTCGAACTCGACCGAGGAGCCGATCCGGTAGACGCCGGAACCGAGGACCATGACGCCGTGATCGTTGAAGTCGACGTCGTGCTCGGACGCGTTGTACGTCAGGTAGAGGTAGTTCGTGAAGGCCGGGAACTCGGCGGCGACGGTGTCGATCTGCTTGACGAAGGGCTTGATGCCGGCCTCGAGCCTCATCCGGCGGACGGCGAGCTCGTTGGAGTCCCAGAAGTTGGCCAGCTGCCGATCGCAGAAGCCGAGGCGCTTGGCCTGCAGCATGATTTCGGGCGACCTGGCGATGTCCTTGGTCGTGTACCGCGACATGTCCTTGGCGAACTCGCTCAAGCTCGAGAGCTTGCGGAGGAACCACTTGTCAATCTTGGTCATTTCCCAGATCTTGTCGACCGAGTAGCCCTGGTGCATGGCGTTGGCGATGGCAAACAGGCGCTGGTCCGAGGGCGTCTGCAGCTCGTCGTCGATGCTCACGAGGGCCTCTGTCTCGCCGAAGCCGAGGTTGTGGAAGTCGATGGCGCGGATGGCCTTCTGGATGGCCTCCTCAAACGACCGGCCGATGCTCATGAC
The DNA here is from genome assembly GCF_001625195.1 of Drechmeria coniospora. Taxonomy (NCBI): domain Eukaryota; kingdom Fungi; phylum Ascomycota; class Sordariomycetes; order Hypocreales; family Ophiocordycipitaceae; genus Drechmeria; species Drechmeria coniospora. The sequence continues at coordinate 6,877,419 of NC_054389.1, read as the reverse complement.
CTCGCCGACGCTCTTCATCGACGAGCCAAGCTGGGTGGAGACGCGGGTGAACTTCTTGAGGTCCCAGCGGGGCATCTTGACGACGACGTAGTCGAGCGAGGGCTCGAAGCAGGCGCAGGTGACCTTGGTCACCGAGTTGGACACCTCCTTGAGCGGGATGCCGAGGCCGAGCTTGGCGGCGATGAAGGCCAGGGGGTAACCGGTGGCCTTGGAGGCGAGGGCCGACGATCGCGACAGGCGAGCGTTGACCTCGATGATGCAGTACTCCCTCGAGAAGGGGTTGAGGGCGTACTGGATGTTACACTCGCCGACGACGCCGAGGTGGCGGATGACGTTGACGGCCGTCGTCCGCAGCATGTTGTAGTCCTCGTCCGACAGGGTCTGGGAGGGCGCGACGACGATGGAATCGCCCGTGTGGATGCCGAGGGGATCGAAGTTCTCCATGTTGCAGACGGTGATGCAGTTGTCCTGGGCGTCCCGGACGACCTCGTACTCGATCTCCTTCCAGCCCTTCATGCTGCGCTCGATCAGGACCTGGGGGCTCGCGGCAAAAGCCTTCTTGCAGAGGTCCATGAGCTCGTCCTCGTTGTTGGCGAAGCCGCTGCCGAGGCCGCCGAGGGCGTAGGCGGCACGGACGATGACGGGGAAGCCGATGTCCTTGACGGCCTTCATGGCTTCGTCAACGTTGTTGGCCGAGGCCGACTTGGCGCACTTCTCGCCGATGGACTCCATGCTTCTCGCGAACAGCTCGCGGTCCTCGGTGGTGATGATGGTCTCAATCGGCGTGCCGAGAACCTTGACGCCGAGGCCCTCGAACTCATCCTTGAGCTCGATGCCGACCTGGAGGGCCGTCTGGCCACCGAAGGTGACGTAGATGGCATCGGGGCGCTCGTAGTGAATCACCTTGCGGACAAACTCGGCGTTGACGGGAAGGAAGTAGACCTTGTCGGCGAGGCCCTTGGAGGTCTGGATGGTGGCGATGTTGGGGTTGATGAGGACGGTGTAGAGGCCTTCCTCCTTGAGGGCCTTGATGGCCTGGCTACCGGAGTAGTCGAACTCGCCGGCCTGGCCGATGCTGAGACCGCCGGAGCCGAGGACGAGAACCTTCTTGACGGAGACGCGCGGGTGCAGCCGTTCGTTCTCCTCGACCGTGCCGCCGGGGAAGCTCACGGGCTGCCGGAGAAGGGCGGGCTCGGCGGCGCAGCGGGCGACGGTGTCGACGAAGACGTCGAAGAGGAACTCGGTGTCGCGAGGGCCGGGGGTGCTCTCCGGGTGAAACTGGACACTGAAGTAGGGCTTGTCGACGTGCATGATGCCCTCGTTGCTGCCGTCGTTGGCGTTGACGAAGAGCTCCTTCCAGCCGGCCGGTAGGGAGCTCGCGTCGACGGCGAACCCGTGGTTCTGCGACGTGATGTGGCACTTGCCCGTCACCATGCTCGTGCAGGGAATGTTGTGTCCACGGTTGCCGAACTTCATCTTGGTCGTCTGGGCGCCCGAGGCGCGGGCCAGCAGCTGGTGTCCGAGACAGATGCCGAAGACGGGCGTCTTGTTCTTCTCCATGGCGGCCCGGACGTTCTTGACGGTGACGGCGAGGACGGAGGGGTCGCCGGGTCCGTTGGAGATGAAGAGACCGTCGTACTGGTTGACGGCCTCGTCGGCGAGGTCATGATCCCAAGGGCAGACCATGACCTCGACACCGCGGCGGAGGAAGCACCTGAGCTGGTTGTACTTCATGCCGACGTCGACGCAGAGGACGCGGATGGGCCGGCCGGAGGGGTGCTTGCGGACGGCAACCGACGGCGGCGGCTTGAAGAGGCGAGGGGCCTTGATGGAGACTGCGCAGCGTGGTCAGCAGCCATCGGGGGACGAGGGAGGGCTCGCGCAAGGTCACGGAAAGGCTCACCCTGGGCCACGAGGTTCACCTCGTTCGGGTTCACCCAGTCGACGGGGGCGAAGCGTTCGAGAGAGGTGGCCGTCAGAGGGTCCGAGGCGGAAGCGTCGCCGTTGAGCAGAGCACGGGCCTCGAGCCTCATCTTGCCCAGCATGCTGCCCTTTTGGCGGATCTTCTTGGTCAGGCAGCGGGTGTCGACGCCGTACATGGCGGGGACGCCCTGCTCCTTCAGCCAGGTGCCGAGCGAGGAGGTGGCGAGGAAGTGGGAGTAGTCCTCGCCGCAGTAGGAGGCGGCGACGAGGCCGGCGACGTGGATCTGGGAGGACTCAAAGTGGGCGGGGAGGTCGCCGAGCAGCTCGTCCACAGCCTCGCGAGAGGGCACGCCGTAGTTGCCGACGAGGGGGAATGTGATGACGAGAATCTGACCGCGATAGGAGGGGTCCGTCAGAGATTCCGGATAGCCGACGAGGCCGGTCTGGAAGACGAGCTCTCCGGCGATGCTCTTGTCGGCGCCGAAGCTGTACCCCTGGTAGGCGGAGCCATCCTCGAGCTCGAGGCAGATGCGGCCCTCGTCGTGGGCGCTCGCCATGCGCGCCGTGGCGGGCTGCAGGGCCATGGTGGCCATCTCTATACCGCCAGCCGATCACCGGCCTGGCCTCTTCTAGGGGTCTGGGGTCGGGGGGGGGGGAGGCTGAGGCCTGAGGTCCGAGGTCCGAGGCGGGAAGGTCTCCGATCTCAGAGGGCAGGGGAGCGATTCGATTGGAGCGGGAAGCGATTCGGGGCGGATGTCGTGTAACGTAGAACTGCCGATGGCGGCAGGACGGCACGGTACAGCAAGTTGCGGTGCTGCAGAGTCGCCGATGGAGTCGCTGACGAGAAAAACCCTTCTCCGCACTTTCCTGGACGGGCCACAAAGCTTTACCTCGCAACCATCCGACGAGACGAGACGTTGCAATCAAGCGCCTGGCGAGCAGAGGGGTTGGATGAGGCTTTGGCACGGATCGGAAGCCGAGAAGGGTGATGGGAGGGAAGAGTGAAGTCCTACCACGTCCAGAAGCGGATCTCGACTTTTTTTTTTCTCTCATGCAGGCTTCGTCTTTACACGTCGGCTAATTCGTCGCGCGCCATGGGGCTTGGCTCGCGGCAGACGGCCTCGTCATTGGTCAATGGCCACTGGAGACGCGCCGCTCCAGGGTCTGGAGATGTTTTAACGGTTACGCTGGGCTGCCATGCGGGTGTACAGTACAGTACGTACGGAGTACAGAGCACTGCGCTTGCAGTGCAAGAGCACACCTACTCGTACTGTATGTACATGTACGTACAGCACGGAGTATGGTCACGTACAACTACAATAATTAAGCAGGTGCATGCACCCGTAAGATGTAAGTACCTAGTACTCAGTTCTGTGCTGAATACCAGCATTTTACAGTATGCATCTAAGTAAGTATAAGTAAGTACTTAAGTACTTACTGTAAGTACAGTAAGTAGAGCTGCGGACCACATGCACATTGCAGTATGGAGTAGAGTACATGTAAGTACTCCGTACAGAACACGGAATACAGTACTCCGTACGTACGTTGTATTAACTGTACTTGCAGGAACTCTGTGCGCATTCGTACCTGCACGTACTTTTCCTTACTCCGCAAGGATTGCCAATACTTACGGGACTTGCAACTACTTGTCGTTGTAGTAGTACTTGATGGTATGCAGAAAGTGGGTGTAAGTATATGTACATGTACAGTACACTTATATCTCTTACTGCAGTACTGTACTTACCAAGTAGGCGTTTTTCGAGCATCAGTACATGTACTCCGCACTTAAAGTACTCCGCACTTAAGTAGCATGAATTACTTTTATCATTTGTCACTGAATCCGACGTTTCTGTCTGATTCTGATTGCCGCTAGCTTCGTACGCCGGGACGATCGAGCCGTCCAATACCACTCTGGAGACCCATTTCCCAACGCACAGCGCGAGAAGAGGCAATCAAGTGCCGGTCCATGTACATGCACTTACGAACAGAATACTACGGCATTTGCACAAGTTAAGTGTACGTACATTCAACTCGTTGACGTAAGTATCTCGGTATAAATGCATTCGCCTGATGAGCATGCACATACGGGGGACTCCGTAACTACCCAATAGGAAGTGTACATGTACATGTACTGTAGTCCGTAAGTGCTCTGTACTTCGTGCTCCGTACAGTACTGTAGATGTGAATTAAGTACTCCGTAGGTAAGTACTAGGTAATTAATATTGAGTAGCCGTCACTCGGTATTACCAGTACCTTAGTACCTACTAACCTTAGTACGGAGTTGTACGTGCACTATTACTGGCAACTCCACTAGATAGGTACATACAACTACGCCTACTTGTACTCCGTACTTGCCAGGTGGTTGTCGCGTCGGCATGAACACGTCCGTCCGTCATAGTTCGACAGGGCAGATTCGGTGAGTTGCTGTGTGTGTGTCGCCGCAACCAAACCAACCCACAATCCCGGGGAAGAGGGAGAGGGGTTTCACCATAGCCTGTCCGCCCGAGACATTGTTTCCGAAGTGGACTGCCGATAATAGACGGGGGGTGGTGTAAAAAAAAATGGATAACTACTAACTGCATGGCAGAGATGGCACAGGGTGAGAAGGGGACTGGGACTGGATATGATGGAAATGCTGTAATATACTCCGATGCACACTCCACGGCGCGATGGCATTGCGCCGCGAAACATGCACCGTCGGCAGGTTAGCACAAACACTCACGGGGATGCATGCTGTCAATTAGTATGCAGCCATCAAGCGAAGTGGATGGTTTTTGAGGGTGGCATTCGATCTCATAACACTGCAACGACAACAGCCACTGACCAGAGAGTCACCGACGCGATTCCTTGTTCCATGGACCGAGCGCTGCCGCGGCCTACCCTAAGCACACTCGACCGCCTCCTCGAATTTTGGAGGATGATGAACCCCCGACTCACAATTATGATGATACATGCCTACGGTGCATCCACAGTCTAGCAATGACACGGGACGAAGCTGATGGCATTGATCATTGTACGTGTGCTTGCATCTGCTTGAGCATTCGTGACACTGTGGAGGGGGGGAGGCGCGCTTGCGGCACGATATTGACGGTGGCGTATGCGCAGATCCCCAAGAGGGTACCAGAACACTGCGTACCCCTGACGACACTCACCAAGTACAGTACAGGCACGGCACATGTACTAGGACTTGCGTGCATGCGCTCAAGGCACTTGTACTCTGTGGCAAGTGTTGTCACAAGCTCGTACTTGTACACCACAACTCGTACGAGTGAATGGCGCGTACATGTACTCCGTATTACTGCACCCACCGCGAGGCTCCCAGCCGTAGCAATTCCTGGTTTTCCAGTGATGTGATGCATCATTAAATCCTCGTCGGCCGCTCTTGGATGGCCCACTGCAAGGCGGGCGGCATGGCGGGAAAGACATTGATTGAGACTCCCGAGCCCAAGCCTCAGCCAAGAGCAGGTGGCTAGCGACCATGACGGCTGCTGCTCGCTGCCACGGCGCGGCAAGAAGAGGGAACCGGGGCGGACCACGTGGAGGGAGAGAAGGGAGGCGCAGAATGTGGTAATCGTGCCAGGATTCTTGTTCAGTCCTACCAGCTCGCGCCTGTACCTGTTTGCGCACACCCTCGTCCATAGGTACCTAGGTAGGTACAGATATATCTGCACACTTGTACACACGAGTTTGGCGAGTCTTGTACTCCGTACACCTACCACCTTATAAATGTACATGTGCCTTCTATGCTTTGCGTGCAGCAAGCAATGCAGCAAGTACTCGTGCACTTACACCCACTGTACATCCACTACCCGAAGCTAGCAACAGCCACGCTACAGGTTGGCAGTGGCCCGACTTCACTGCACCGCTAATGCGGAGTACTTGCATTTGGAGAATCATTCCGTATCATGTGCATGTATTTACTGTTGCAGCACTGTGCGGTATGTACTGGCACCGGCATGTACTGGCACTTCTATGCATGTACGGAGTACGTGAGATGTGTAAATTTCGAGTTCTCGAGCCCAACTGCTGCTACTTGCACGGAATACGCATGTACTTGACTCCATACCTCTGTCTACAAATATTACATGCCTTCCGTACGGAGTACATGCATGAGTGCTAGTAGGTAGCTACCAGCCTCGGCCGATGCATGCATGGACTTGCCTAGGTAGGTAGTCGGCAGGGCTTTGTCGGATTACACATACTGTACTCCGTACGGCTCGCACATGTACGTGTATGCGAACGGATTGTGTGGGTGCTCGAGGGTACGCATCTACTAATAACAGCAGACACATGTAGTTGTATGTACTGCGTTTGCTATGCACCTACTACCATGGGTGCCGGCAAGGCGCAAGTGGCCTGCCACCCTCGACGCGTGGAGGCAGCCTATCCCCCATCGGCTTCATGGCTTGCCATGGCGCGGGCGACTCGCTGATGTTTCTCATGCGAGCACAAGTACCCTGTGCTTCAAGGTATCTAGGTGGCAGCGCGCTGCATCCCGCCCGTCCCGCACCAAGACCTGCACCTGTACCTGCGACTGCGCCGCCTGCGTTGGAGTTGGTCGGTGCCCGCTGATGCTCGGAAACTCGGTATCAGCACTGCCATGTAATCTCTTGTCTCGTCTTCCCAGGTCCCCGCCGTGTGGGTTCGGACCGGCCCATGCAACGACACACCGCACTCACGCTCGTCGCACTTTATCCTCAATCCGTACCCGTCATGGCGGTACGGACGACGAGCGACATGCCGAGCACGGCGAACGCCCCTGTGGACTTGTACCGATACCACGATACATGCTTCCACGCACACCTCCGTACGTGCACTGCATGGTGCGGGTCACATAATGCTCCATACATCAGCGCATACATGAGCGCTGCATTTTCTCAAAACGTACGCGTGCCGGTAATGGTATTACGTGTCGGCATGGTACCTTCACTGGCAGGGACCTCCGGCCCTTGGGGTTTGGAGGGATGCATGGCGGCGAGCTTAACACGGAGATGGCGTCTGCTTCGTCCAGCTAGTTTGGCGCCCAAGGAGGAAGCGCCCCTGCGAGTACATCGTGTCCGCGGACTACGACAAGTAATAAGTACGAGCCACACGGAGAACTCTCTTCCTAAACCAGACCTTGATCTATCGCTTGCACTCTGGCTCGTTCCAAGCGGGCTGCGGCAGCTCATCCACTGAGTCGAGCAGAACAGACAGACGGGCGACGAACAGCCGACGCCGGACGAGCGCAACGTGTGAATGTCAACGGCGAGACGAATCGACGAAGAAGCGAGAAGCACCGTCCTACGCACAATACGCAAACACACGCACGCACGCACGCACACACACACACATACACATACTCAAACTGGCCAGCCAAAGGAGCTAAAGGAGCCGAAGGAGCTGAAACGAACGAAGCCTGTAATTACCTGCGAAGAAGAAGCCGGCATTATTACTGTACTGCCCAGACCTAGCTAGGTAGGTACTGTAGGGACGCTTGAATGCCTCGTTCCTGCCTTTCCCTTCCCCTCTCATCCCATGCATCCATCGAAGCTTCCGTTCCAATGTCCAATCTCCCATTTGCCACCCACCATGGTTGCACTGCACTGCCTGTGGCCACGAGGCATCCGCTTCGGCATGTTTTCGGACTCCTCGCCTTCACACGCGGCGGGAATATGTGAAGCTGTGAACCATTCCCTCGGGTCCGTGCCTCTGCTTCGGTACCTCTGCGTCACCCCTGGATCGCTCACGGCTGGGTTGGGATGGGCAAACGGCGCGTGCCTCTCAAGTTCTGCGAGGCGCCTCCTTAACATCGTCACATCGTGCACGCATACCCGCAACAGTGCACCTACATCGAGTACACAGAGCACACAGGGCACACAGAGCACACAGAACACACAGAGCACACAGAGCACGCAGAGCACACAGAGCACACCGAGCACACAGAGCACGCAGAGCACACCGAGCACACAGGGCACGCAGGGCACACAGAGCACACAGAGCACAAGGCGTACGCAAAATTGCCTACAAACTTACCCCTTCCTCCGGCCGACAAAATATTCCGACTGGTCACCGGCCCCCCGTCTTCTTCCTCCTCGTGCCCGTGTCATGCCCGTGTCCGTATTGGCGGTCGCGAGCAGCTGCCGTGCGACCATGGCCGACTTGTCAGCCCACCGGCCACGGCCGTTCGAGGCAGGCAGGCACTCTGCGAACCTCGACCGGGCCTCGCCATCCTCCTTCAACACACCACGCTTCTCCTCACCGCTAGACTCGGCAAATTTCCCGCGACTACATGGCCTGTATCACGAGAGCCTCGTTTGCCTCGTGGCGTCATCGTCCCTGTTTCGTGTGACGCCGTCACGGCCCAAGGCCTCTCCCAGCTTCCGAGCCCAAGCCCGAGCCGACAGTGCATCCATCGCAGGCCTGTCCTTCTCCTTGCCTTGGATTCCATGTTTCGCTCGACTGCATCGATGCTGACCGGATCGACTCCCTAGACCTCGCGCGCCTTTGTCGCCGACGTGCTCCGTCCATCCTACGCCGCCATGGGCAAGTTCAAGGTTCCCGCGTGGCTCCATGCGCCCGCTTCGGCCTCCAGCTCGGACAAAGAGGCCGGCAAGCAGAATCGGCGTTCCTTCTCCGGCTTCGCCCACCGCCGATCCAGATGTGAAACCGGACGACCGGTCCTGGAAGAGTCCCGAGGGACCGACTCGTCTCGCCTCGTCGTCCTGGCGAGGAAGATAGCTGCCGAGACGGAGAACCTCGACAGGTACCTCGGCAACAATAGCCTGCCCCAGCCCGGCTTCGGCATCGACGCGCCCGACGATTTCCCTCCCCTCCCGGGCCATGTCCAGCGAAGCAGACAAGAGATCATCTGTGCCACGAGGGAGCTCGAGAGCTTGGTGCGAGGTCCGAGGGAGACGGTGAGATGGGGCGTCTGGAGCGTACGTCAACGACGTTGACCCTCACTTGCCGCGCCGGTTGACCGGGCCGACATGATCAAAAACTGACGCGCCATGACGGCAGTACCTCGATACCCTGAGCCTACAGCTCATCAACAGCTACGGAATCGGTGACCCCCCCGCCCCGCACGGCGTCGGTCCGCACGGGCGGCTAACGACGCAGCAGCCAATCTCGTTCCCCTCGACGCCCCCATCTCCCTCGTCGAGCTGCAAACCAAGACGTCCCTCGACCCCATTAACCTGGCCCGTGTTCTCCGTCATGCAATGACCAACCGCGTCTTCCACGAGCCCTCTCCCGGCGTCATCGCCCACACGGCCGCCTCGCGCCTCCTCGCCCGAGACTCGGCCCTTCAGGACTGGGTCGGCTTCAACTCGGAGGACATCTTTCCCGCCGCCGGCAAGGTGCTCACGGCGCTGCAGAAGCACCCCGAGGCCACGTCCCTTACGACGACGGGCTTCAATTTGGCGTTTGGCACCGAGGAGCCTATGTTTGTGACGTTTGGAAAGGAGCCCATCCGCGCGAGGCGAATGGGCGGCGCCATGGCGAGCCTCACCGGCGGCGAGGGCTATGAGGTGAAGCATCTGGTCGACAATTACGACCTCGCCGACGTGGATGCCGCTCAAGGAACCCTGGTCGACATCGGGGGCAGCCATGGCTTCGTCTGCGTCGACCTCGCCCGGAGGTGGAAGCGGATGAGCTTTGTCGTGCAGGATCTCCCCAAGACGGTGGAAAGTGCACCGGAGCCCATCTGTGACGACGAATCCGTCTCGAACAGGATTCGGTTCCAGGCTCACGATTTCTTTACCGAACAACCGGTCAAAGACGCCGACGGTACGCCCCCATGTCCACCCGTTCCCGTCCGTCACAATTGCAAAAACGAACGCCCAACGCTCAGGCTCACGCCCATGCTAACGCATCAAAGTCTACTTCTTCCGTTGGATTATTCACAACTACTCGACGCCCTACGCCGTCAAGCTCCTCAAGAACCTCGTTCCGGCGCTGAAGCCCGGCGCACGCGTCGTCATCAACGATCACTGCCTTCGGAAACCCGGTTCGGAGGAACCCTGGGATGAGCGGCTGATACGCAGCATGGATTTGGTGATGTTGACGCTGCTCAACGCGCAGGAACGCGAAGAGCACGAGTTTCGTGCGCTTTTCGCAGCCGCGGACGACCGCTTTGTCTTCAAGGTAGGCTGATGGGATTCCCGGCTATAATGATGCGAGCCTGCTGACGGGGGCGCGATAGGGAGTCACGAGGACCGAGGATTCGAGGATGAGTGTCGTCGAAGCTGTTTGGGAGCCGAGTGAGGTCAACGGTGCATTGATCGAGAATGGGCACGCGGTGGCCTCGAGCGAGAAAGAGAATACGAGCAAGTGATGGTGGATGGGAGTGGATGGGTCATTTCTTTTCACTATGTAGTCGTTACAGCTATCCCATGACACAAACGCACAGCATTTACACAGGTTTGAACTTCAAGCCCGCGGGCCCTGGTTCGTGCATGGCCCGTCCACATAGAACCCGAGACGATACATCGACGCAAGGACAAACCAATCTATAGTAGAATAAGCGACTCACCTTCAATCAACAACGATAAGCGTAATTGGTTTAGTGGTAAAATTCTCCGTTGCCATCCGTGTAACGTCGGGGAGCCCTGGGTTCGATTCCCAGATTACGCAGTTGTTTTTTTTGCCTCCGCCGTATGCTGAATACTTTTTTTGGCCTCACTGAGGTGCATTGTCTGAGTGTATACTCTGTAATTATCAATACATCCTTCTCATTTACTGTTTGTTGGCGCTGGTTCAGGGTTGAGAAGAACGCAGTGCGTATCACGTTCATCCTTCGCGCACCATGGCCAAGCATAATAATGAAGTAGTATCGATGAGTAGGTATAATGAGAAGGCATGTATGTAAATATATACTGCACTGAAACGAGTCAGGAAATGCCACCCCGAACCTTAGCCAGCACCTGGTCACATTGTTCATTCAACTCCAATCTTGAGTCTATTTACTCTCTATTGGCACCGTACCCTCCCTTCTCCGCAATCGTCTTGGAAAGCTCGGCAATAGTGTCGTCGCTCAGCACCTCAAAGACAGACAGCTGCACGCCAAAGCGGCCAATAACAAAATTGCGAACGCCGACCGCTACGAGCGAGTCAACCCCATAGGCGTTCGGGGGTTTGCTCGCATCAAGTTCCTCGGGCAGCATGTTCATGGCCTTGGCAAGCATGCTTAACAGCCCCGTCTGCACAATCTCAGCCGCAGCCGCGGTGCTCGTGCAGCACGCCAGCGTTGTCTTGAAGTCGGTGCCCGGCACCGCACCGTTGGTGGAAGACAGGTCTGGCGGCGGCATGTCGACGAGGTTGAGGTATGCGTACAGGGCCGTTCGTGACCAGTACGGATCCGCCGGCTGGTTCTGGCGAATGATGCCGCCGGTTCCGACACCCAGAACGACTTGTGCCGGCGTCGCGTTGCCTGGAGTCGTCTCGCCCGTGATGGCGTGCTTCACGACCGTCAGGAAGTCACGGTGGCGTATGCCGTAGAAGCCGCTTGCCCGGAGCCGATCGAGCATCTCTTGATTCTCGGCCAGCATGCCCGCGCCAAGCACGGGGCCCAGATCGATGGCCACGGCGCGCTTGCCACACAGGCGGAGATGGCGTGCCAGTGCATCCTCGAAACAGTTTCCCGCGGCGTAGTTTGCTTGGCCCCTGCTGCCTATGACACCCGCCGAGCTTGCGAGGAAGACGAAGAAGGGATCTTGACCAACGGCTTCCACCGCTTTTGTGAGGTTCCAAGAGCCCACAGTCTTGGGTTGGATGGCCCTGGTCCAGTTCGAGTATGTCATATTGTCGAAAACGGCATCGTTGATGACAGCGGCGCACTGGAAGACGCCTCGGATGGGGGGCATCTTGACGCTTACATCGTCTTTGATGATGCGCCGAAGAGCCTGCTTGTTGCAGAGGTCCACCTTGTACACTCGTGCATTGATACCTCTGGTTTGTAGGCTGGAGATGAAATTCAGGGATTCCGTCGTTGAGGCTCCTGAGCGAGATATGTATGCGATATGACGCGCCCCGTTGCTGACGAGCAGCTCTGATATGCTTCGACCGAGACCGCCAAGTCCACCAGCAAAAATATATGTCCCTTCGCAGTCAATGGAATCACCAAGGGTTTTGGTTGAATTCTGGCAGACAACAGGAACCACGGTGCTGGGATCCGCATCAGCCGTCAGATTCGAGTAGCCGATGTAAGGCGACATTTGGATCTGGTCAAGTGCATCCTCAAGCTTGTCGATAGGAAAGCTGCAGCTCGTTGGACAGTTCAGCACCGTCGAAAACTGAGGGCTGTCAATATGCCGAGTGGCGAGATTGAAGAGCTCAACGACAAACGCTTCATCCTCTCGCATGAGTTCGCAGAGGTCAAAGTTGACCACCATGACAGTCCCCTCCACAGGTGGCAGCGCCATAGGCGATGGCGATTTGCTGGCAAACTGAACAAAAACACCGCCTGGTAACAATCAGAATTATATCTTCTTAATCTGGAGAAGACTTACATTTGCGGACGCATTGGACATTGGCTTCGATGTGCTCCCGAGTTGGGTTGTAAATCATATCGAAACCCTCCCCCCCTGTGGCAACACGCGCCGCCGCGATGAAGGCGTCTGATTTTGCGTCAACTATGCGATCCTCGGTGAGTCCAAAGTCGAGGAGAATATTTCGTTGCCTGTCAGATTCTGGTCCCAGGCATGTCGCAAACACATCAGCTCCTACCGACCTCGCCATCTGGACAGCAGCCAGTCCGTAGGCACTGGCGCCAGCATGGATCAAAACCTTGCGGTTTGGCCCGGCCCTACCAAGGTAGACGATGGCATAGAATGCACTGACGTAGAAGCTAGGGGCTACTCCCGTGCGACGCTTTGTTGTGAATCTTGCATTGGCCCGCACGGCGCTTTGGACGGTCCCGCTAGAAACGAGTGCCATGACCTCGTCATCGGGCTTGATAGCTCTGACGTTGCTTCCAACACGCTTGACGCGGCCTTTCACGTCCATTCCAATTGTGAATTCTGTAGTGCAGCCCATGGCAGTCTCGAGATCCCAATAAGTCAGCGGAACTTCCCCAAAGGCGATCTCAACCTCATCGGCACCAATGTCTCGTTCGGGAAGTTCGGTATAGTACCATGAACCCTCCGCAATTCCTGGCCTGGAAAGACAAAGGTTACGTCTGGGCTTTCCTATATCGTGGAGGAAAGGCTTTCGGACGAAAGTTTGGTGGAAGTCCTCTTCCTCGATAAGCCTGTTCAAGGGTGCAACAGGCCTTAGACGGGGAATGTACAGTTTGCCATTCTCCAAGGCATACTCCATCTCTCGCGGTTCAGATACCAAATTTGTATGGAACGACTTCTCGAGCACGGAAAAGACAGTCTCAGATATTGAACTGGTTAGGGGTTCATGACCGAGACCCAAGTCAAAAGTGATGATTGTCTTCAGGGGGTCTTCAGACATAAGCGTCCGAGCAAGTGCGATAATGGGCGCGCCCTTGGGGTTGAAGGGCCTCATGTTTGCAGCGCGAGTGACCCAGAAAATCCCTTTGGCCGTCTTCTGAACTTTGTGAAAGATGGCAAAATCAGTCTCAGACCAGTGAAATACAGAACTTCCTTTGGCAGCTGTTGAAGCAAAGTCAAGCAGAGATATAACAACTTTCCCCGACAATGTTGTCGACTCATTAAGAACTTTGTGGCTGAAAACTGTGCTGATTTTCTGGCCATGATAGCGCTTCTGCATTTGTCGATGCATCCCATACGCAAAGCTAGCAACCTCTAAGGAAAAGTCTTGGGGCAACAGGAGAACAATCGGTGGAAGAGGCTCGCCAGTGGTCACATGCTGCTTCCTGAATACTGTCGGAGGTAGACAGGAATTCTGGAATTGATCTGCCATGAAGCCTTCAGACTTGGATAGAGTTTCCTTTGCCTGAGCATCGTCGTCGGCGTTTTGCTGCAAGAGAACGCCACCGTACTTGAGATGCTTCAGCAAGCTGTCTGCTTCTACTCCAGCGTTTGAGAAAACCACGATGAAATGATACTCTGCAGAGAGCTGGGACCAGTCCTGCTTCACCTCGACAAAAGGCTCCAAGCATGTGCCTTTGACCTTGGACAGGGCAGCTGTGCCGATATCCGATGAGCACTCAACCAAAGTGTATCTTGAAAGTCGTGGTGTCTCGCCTTGCATCGGCGCCATGCGATCCAGATTGGACAGTGTCACGGATAATCCACCCCCAACTTGCAGCACGGACAAAGCGGGATACTTGTGAGAGAGCAGCGCATGATACTGATCGAAGGAACTGGGGGTGGTAGAAAATTGTGCGTCTTCGTTCCAGACGATCTCAGTGCACAGATTGCGATGGTTTGGGAGGAAGCCGCCCTCCGCAGGAGATGGAGCGGACAGGCCAGCAAGGTGAAGTCCCTCAACGATCACTCGAGCGTCGTTACTTTTACAGCCCTTCATGGCAATGCTTGCAACCGCGTCTCTGATCCCTGTGTGCTTAGCTGTAGCGTGGCCTCTGAAACCGACTGATTCGTAGGCATTTGCAGATACGAATATGCTCTTTATGGATATGGGCACCATCGGTGATGGGTCTATGACGAACAGAGTCTGGAACATTGAGTCCAGAGTTGCTGGGTGTATCAGGTGCGGATACTCGAAACCGACCGGCATTTTGTCATGAGTGTCGGGAACGTGAACCATGCTGGTGCAAAAGTTGACACCCTTTTTGATCATGCCCATATTCTGGAAGAGCGGGCCATAGTTCATGCCGACTGTGTCAAGGGACTCATAGAGCTGGCGAGCGTCAAGGTACTCGCCCATGCTCGCCTTGGATTCGTAACCCTCATCGTGCGATTGAAACAATGAGAACCACTTGACGGACCTGGTCCGGAAGTGCAGAGTACCGGTTGCGTTACGCTCCCAGTCATGATCAAGCTGTTTCGAGTAGATTGCAAACTCGTGACGGTCTGGGCTGGAGATGTCATTGGCGCCCCCCCGGAGCGTCTTGATGTTGAGGGCTATCTCGAGGCCGTGGGACGTGTTGGGGATAATCATTGCCCTTTCAATTTGCATGTTGCTGATTTCGTATCCCAAGAGGTCTTTCATGTCCCTTCTCATCTGTTGTGCGCCCTCGAGGACCATGGAAACCATACCAGCGGCAGGATAGACGATTGTCTTCTGCACTTGGTGATCCTGGACCCAGGGAACCTCGGACACACGCAGAAAGCCTCGCCACCTAGGCTCCAAGGGCACAGAATCCGCCGTAGGTGCTCCGATGAGATCCCGTCGGCCAAATTCTCGAAATCTGTTTGCGAGACTCAGGTGAGACTCGTGCCAGTATGACTTGGTGTGGTTCCAAGGATATGACGGTAGATCCACGAGACTCTTTGGTTCCGGGCTGGACGATGCCCGAGGAGCAATTTTAGCCATGTCTATTGGGCATCCCCGAGACCACAGCTCACCAACAACTTTCAGGAAGGATACGACGCCACGACTCTTCGGGTCAAGAATGGAGTGGTATACAGGTTGCGAGCTGTCCCCTGGTTGAGTCGCTAGAATGTCCAACGTTGGCGAACGAAGAGCCCCACGGGGACTAAGCTCGATGAGAATATCCGGTCGCTTATCCGCAGTGAGGTTTATCATGGCTTGGACAGCAGCCACGTATTGCACCGGAGACACCATGTTTGTGGCCCAATAGGCAGCGTTTAGCTCGACACCTTTGATGACGTTGCCAGTGACGGTGGAAAACATGCTTATGTTCTTTGAACATGTTCGAGCATCGATGTGCGAGAGGACGCTCCCGTATTCGGACTCCATCGGTTTCATGTGCGACGAATGGTACGGCACAGTGACATTGAGGGTTCTGCAAAAGATCTGTTTGTTACGCAGTTCGTTTTCGACAACTCGGATCCTCTCCTTGTCGCCGGATAAAGTGACGGACCTCGGACTGTTGATGCAAGCAATCTCGACTGGCTGGTTGGCAGATTGGAGGTACATCTTCGCGTCAGTTTCTGATAAACCAACAACCAACATGCCACCCTGAAAATAGGGGTCCCTCAGGGCGATGCTGGCGGCAGCCACGCCACGAAAATACGCAACCTCCCAGGCCGTCTGTCTCGTTAATGAACCTGCGGCATAAGCAGCAGCAATCTCTCCCGATGAATGGCCGATGACATGTCTGGGGGAGATGCCAAGCGAGCGAAGTAGATCTACCAGGGCCACCTGAATTGCCGTTGTAGCCGGCTGTGAAATTTGCGGCTGCATGAGCAAAGAATCACCCTCATTCCTGGAGAGCTCCTCAGCCAGGCTAAATGGAGACTTTAGAACAATTGACATGTAGGAGCTCGCCTCTTCCATGGTGGTGCGGAAATTTTCGAAGCACATCAGATCTTTGCCCATTTGTGCCCATTGTGCCCCCTGACCGCAGAAGAGAAAGCCGAGTCGCGGCTGCTTCTCTCGCGACGACCGTATGATGGACGTCTGGTCTAGGTCTTGAACTTGCGATGCGAAGTCAGCCAGCGAGCTGGCCACCACAAAGCCTTTCCACTCGAGGCTGGATCGTCTGCAGTTGAGGGTGTAGGCATAGTCTTGCAGGTACGCTTGCGAGCAGTCTTTCTTAGCTTCAAGAAACCCGAGGTGACTGTTCATGATTCGGAGGATGCCACTCTTCTCGTGGGACGAGTAGCAGAAGAGATGTGATCCCGACCCGTTCAGGGGTTCTCCATCCACCGAGCTCGACTCGAGCAAGGTGGCAACCGAATCTAACGAGTTGTGGTTGCCACTAAGACCAAGGCAAGACAGATAGTCAGGCACCTCATCCATGATGACGTGGGCATTGGTGCCTCCGAAGCCAAAGCAGTTGACGCTAACACGGCGTCTGCCGTCCAGGGGCCAGTCCATGACTTCTGTCGGGACCTGGACAGAATGAGAAATGAATGACCAACTTCGAGAGGGCGCTCACAGCCTACCTTGATTTTCCAGTTCTCAAAGTCTATGTCGGGGTTGCCTTTTTCAAAGTTGATATTGGGCGGGATCTTACCGTGCTCCAAGACCAGTACCGCCTTGATCATACCGGCAATCCCAGCTGCCCCCTCTAGATGGCCGATATTGGGTTTGACTGATCCTACGACGATGGGGTTCACGGTCAAGTGGCCGGAACCAAGCGTCTCAGAGATGGCTTTCAGCTCTCTCCAATCTCCAGCCTGCGTTCCGGTCCCGTGGCATTCGACATAGGCCGTCTGGCTGTAGTCCAGACCGGCCGATGTGTACACAGAACGTATGTTGGACACTTGAGCTTCCTTGCTTGGGAGAGTGATGCCTACATGAGTCAGAATGGGGGCTTTCATGAAAGCGCCTATATCTCTTACCAGGAGTTCGGCCGTCCTGGTTGACGGCGCTGCCCCTGATTATGGCGCGGATAGTGTCCTTGTCACGCAGAGCATCGGCAAGTCGCTTCATCACGACAACGCCGATACCCTCTCCCCTGCCGTACCCATTGGCACGCGAATCAAAGGTGAAGCACTTGCCGTCAGGGCTCAGGAAGTTGAGCGCCGTCATGGGCATGATGGTGTTGGGGGTGAGGATCATGCCAGAACCCGCTGCGATGGCGAGCGACGACTCCCCACTCCGCAGGCTCTGGGCTGCCAGATGAACCGATACGAGACTGCCGCTGCAGCCGGTGTCGATGGTCATGCTGGGACCGTGAAAGTTGAAAAAGTGTGAGATGCGGTTTGCCATGATGGCTATGCCGTTGCCCGTGGCCGCATACCGAGGCTGCCAGTCTGGATCTCGAAGACATATTTGCTCATAGTCTTGGGTCTTGTCAACAAAGGAACAGGGAAACGAGAACAGAGTAGTCACCTTTAACAAATGATCCGACATAGACAGAAGTATTGCTGCCGTCCAAATCCTCCTTGCGGAGGCCGGCTGGGGTTGAGTTAGAGTCTGCTCCCAAACGCCTGTGTACCAGGGCATCGTACCATTTTCGAGAGCTTCATAGCAAACCTCCAGCAGCATCCTCTGCTGTGGGTCAATTGCTTTTGCATCTTCGGCAGCAATGGAGAAAAACTGCCACTAGATCAGGTCGATGCAGAGGATGAAGAAGGTGGACCTTGTACACGTACCGGTGCGTCAAATGCGGCTACGTCCCCTTTGAGGAAGTGAGCGCCGCGAAAGGATATCTATTCTCACGTCAGAAACCTGCCAAGTGTCACAGAACAAGGGAAAAGAAGGACTCAAACTAACGCTGCCTTGGCGATCACCGCTGGGATGAAAGTAGCCATCAATGTTGAGACGGTCCTTGGGGAACTCAGACCATTGAGACTCGCCGCGCTCGAGAACTTTCCACAGATCCTCCGGAGACGTTGCATCACCAGGGAAGCGGAGGCCAAGTCCAACAACTGCGACTTCATCCATAATTTGCGCAGTTGGTGCGCTGTGAATGCGCGGTAAAGACTGTGTCTGTCAAAGTTTAATCTCTCGGGAGGTTCCCAGGCCGGGAGGGGCGACAATGAACTACTGCGGCGAATCTAAGAGTTAAGACGGCGATTCCTCCTTCACTGAGGGTTTAGAGTGTGCGAGGTGAAGTTTAGGGGTGAATAGAAAGATGAAAACAAAGAAAAGTGAGGATGAAATGAGCTATATATGGAGGCGAGGAAGGGGCAGTGAATGTGATCGCAGCGCATGTTCAGTGAGCTTGACTCGACACCGCTGTTCACATACGACCATCCCGTGCAGTGAATTTAGCAGCTTGATGAATTGTAAACTCTGCAGGCCACTATTTTTGGTCCGTATTCCGGAAGTGCCGAAGCTGGCCGTGGAAGTTCGGGGCTTGATGCAAGCGCTGATTCGCAAACGGATGGTTTCTCACACCCAACGTTCAATCGGCCGAACTGACGCCGTCTACCGTAGGGAGGCGGGTAATGTGGTAGATGATAGTCAAGGCGGCGGGTAAGCTCAGAGAAGAAAAGCCGGCTTTGGCCGGCTTACAAGCATGGTTGTCGAATGGAGAGGAACGAGGAGAAACGTTGGAGTTGAGACAAGAAGAGGCAGTGGGGGCGTAAGCCAAATCACCATGGAACTGACCCGAATGGCGGCGAACCTGTTATTCTGTTACTCAAGGTCACCATGGCTACATGAAGTGAAGCAGGTGCTATGGGGTATGTATACTCACCAGGAGGCCGTTCGCCATCGGGAATGGAGACGGAAGGGCTTGGGACTGGTCGAGCAGCCCATCACATGGGTATCAGGATTCGCCGCTGACGGAGGGGCCCAGTCTCCTGGCACAAGCGGGCAGAAAGCTGAGTTTGTACCAAAGGGGGCCCGTCGCTCGGGGAGTTGTGTCATGGCGACACGTGCAAAAAACTCCCAGTGAAATGCCGAAGCCGATAGACGGTGAGAGAGTGATGGCAAGCGGCGAAGGCAGTGGCACTGGGATATTCACATCGGTGTCGAATTCTGCGACGGACGTGGGACCATACGGAGACGATCTCATGCAACCACCGTCTCGCAGGTGCCGAAGTTGAGCTGGCACAACAGCAAGGGCTGAAGTAGCGATTGTTCCCTTTGGCCAAGCCAACAGTGGTTCCCCCCCTGAAACGGTCCGACGTGTGAATCTTCCATGAAGATGTGAGCTTCTCGTACGGATTCTTTGGGAGCCAGGACATGAATGACACAGACGCAGAAACTCCACGTCGGTGGATAGGGTCCGGAGTCGTGGCAAGCATGCGCCGATTGCCCCTTCGAATGTTGACACTCCATCACCGATGGAGCCAACTCCGGCCGGCGGGCTCGGACAGGCAAGAAAGCTTGACGGTGGAATCGACCAGTCAGTAAACCTATGAGACAGGTAGTAGCATGAAGTTGACCTGAGACGACAGATATCTGTTCAACGGGGATCGTAGGGTTGCGGCAGAAAGAAGGCGCGGGAGGTTTCCGAGAATCATGATTTCGTGCCGGTTTCCGTCTTCCGAAACCTGTTGGGAGACACGACGAATTCATCTTGTTTTGGGCTGTAGCGTTATGACATGATGCCAACGATGGTTGATATTGATCCGGGTTCCCATTTGCACCGGCCGAATCGCGCCCTCCAGCATCCGGCGTATGACGACCAGCCTTGCAGATTAGCTGGAATTCTCGAAAGCCGACCACCCTGTGCACCCCAACATGATCAAGACAAGTAGAAGGAGAAAGCCACACGATGTATTGCAAAATGGTTTGCGATCGAAGCAAGAATTCGTCATGGCATTCAATGCATCGCGTTGCTATTGGCCACCCTCACGTGTCAGCCAGGACGTTGGGTCCAACATCACAAACGAGACTGGACATTCATCATCGCACCTGGCCAGTTCATCAAGAAGTATTTGCTGCCAGAGAAATAATAAGGCATGATAAAAGAGAAGAGGTGAAAGCACAATCAAGGTTTTCAAGCCAGCATGGCACTGTGGCATTTCGCGTTACACTGCATATTGACCTGCATATGCAGATTCTCGCCCGTGATGCAGCGGTCTGTCCGTCGTCGTCCACATGCTAGGGCCTGAATGGAGAGAGTGTGAACAAGGGGAGATGTAGTTGGGCACGACATCTCCAGCCATGTTTCAGCTGTCACGAGTTCTCTAGGCCATGCCGGAACACGTATCTGAGAAGAAGTTGGAGTTTCATTTTCCAGAATGTGGTTGTGCCGGTCATCTGCTGCTGCTCGAGCCCCCCGAGTTCGTTTCATCGTCGTCAAAAGTAAAGAAGTATACACGCAGTCCGGGCTTGTCTGCTGCAGGGATGCATGATTTCGGCTCATGACACCGCAATTGGTGGAAGCTACATGGAACAGCAGCGGATATAAGGACTCCGTCCCCCCTATCCCGATCGCTCGTCATCAGCAAGCCGGCGGCGTATGACAAGGCAGACGAGCCTGGGGTAGCACAGATTCAGCAGGTAGAGCCTTGATTGACTCGCCTTTCGGTTCTTCACACTGGCCTGTTGTGCAACCGCGTCGTCGCTGCGCGCGCGCCCGATCAGCTAGATGTGCGCAGCAGGGACACCCGAGAGCAAGGGATGATGCTGGCAATGCGACTGTTCCGTAGCACAAAAGCCGCTCTTTTGGGATGCCCGGAGTGGCTATCATGCAGCTTTGCGCTGTACTAAGAGCTTGGAACGACAAGGTGCTCATGACTTGTGCCGGAACAGAGGTGACAGACTCGTCCGCCCCCCTCCCATTTCCCCCTACCCATGGAGGTGACTCAAGGATGGGGGAAAGGGGACGATGGATGATTCGGGCTCTGATAGCTACAATTAATGAATGGTTGTTGTTGAGACTGGCCAACCGACGCAGAGCTGGACCAACAGAGGCAGAGGAGAGAGGGAGAAGAAAGAAGCGAGAAGAAGAACATGGAGGAGAGGATAAAAACAGAGAAGGGGATCAGAGACAACGGTAGAGAGGCGTAGAAGCTCGGGTGCCGCCCATCGTGTGGGACAGGCGGGACAGTGGGCTCTCTTCAGGGGTTCGGGTGCTACGAGACGACAACCTGGTGCGGTTCCTCACACCCCGTCTCGATTTCCATATCGATCGATTTAGGTCTCGATAAGGCCGATGATTGCTGCCCATCGTGTCTCCGACCGACGAGAAGCGTGGCTACATGGACTGAGTGCAACGAGTTCGAAGGGGTACGGGCAGCGAATGAAGAGCAGGGTAGGAGGGGAGTGCCATCCGTTGATGTGTACCAGTTGCTGTCTTTGTGCGATGCTTGGTTTGGTTCCTGCCTTCATCTTTGTCTCAGATACCTCCTTCTCCCGGCTCGTCAACGGAGCAACGAAAGTCTCTTTCCGTTTCCGTTTCGGCCTCCATTTCCATCTGTTCTGTTCTGTTCTGGATTGTTCTCATTTACCCGGGCTCGCTTCTGCCTCTCAACGGCTCTGCTTGTCTTCAGTCGACTGCTTGTAACCCGTCGACACCCATGCAGCTATCTGAATCTTCTTCCCTCCCCCCATTTCCCATCGTCTCCTTCTTTTCCCCCTTCTTCCTCCTCCCTGCCTTGGAAGCTGGAGTGACCGGTCATATGAAAGAACGGGCAACGACCGTCGGCAACACTTGCCTCTAGCTTCTCCTCTCCCCTCAAGCGTCAAGCGAAAACAGTGGGTGCCAGCCAAGGAGTGTTGCGCATTAGCGGTTTGACAGGAACGACGGTCTATCTGCCCCTGCCAACACCATCGTTTGCATGACGGGAACGGGACCAAAGGAAAGAACACCCCACCATCGTATTCACTGGCCATGCCGTGAAACTGCCGTACCTCTGGCAACACTCGACTTGACTTGTATTTTATCCCACCAGTGTCGACTTTGACTGATTCACTGCTCCAACGTCAGTGGCTGTTTCATTCCACTTTTGGATCCGATCGCTCCTTTGTCGACTTTTCCTGGTTTTTTGGACCTCTGGCGGTCAAGCACTTGGACTTCCTCTCTTCATCATGGCAAACGAGTATAAGATGTCGCTCTCCTATCCCAACCCGTCTTTGGGCCAGATGGCACCGCTCGAGGATCGGACCGGGAGCGGCCAGACCGAAGGCGAGTCGGAACAAACAGCCGTCGCCGACGCCCCTCATGTTCCTCAAGCCCCCATCGCCGTTTCCGGGGCTCGCCAGGTTGTTCTGATGGGATCGTATGCATCTTTCTCCTCGCCGTCGTCCGGATATATTCCTATTCTAACCGGCGCAGGCTCCTTGTCGGTCTGCTATTTTCGAGCCTAGATACTTCGATTGTATCTACTTCTCTCGTGACCATCTCGCACGAGCTAAACGACTTCGTCAACGCCCCTTGGATCGTTCTCGCCTACCTCCTGACATACATGGGTGAGACGGCCTCTAGCAGAACGTGTCTGTTGTCTTGGAGCCGCCCGTGGGCTGGCCGACTAACTCGTCTCGCCTAGGCTTTGCCATCTGCATCGCCAAACTGAGCGATATTTACGGGCGACGTAACATGTTGGTTCTCTCGTGGATCATCTTTATGGGATTCTCCATGGGTTGTGCCTCATCCAAGGATATGACTGCTCTGTAAGAAAAGAGTCGGCTTCCTATATATCTGCCCTGGCGTGTGGGCTGACTGGGACAAGAATCCTCTGCCGGGCCTTTCAGGGAATAGGAGCTTCGGGACTGTACAGCTTGACCCAGATTGGCTTGCTCGAAGTCGGCCCTGTGCATCGACCGAGCCTCATAGGTGCCATGATCGGCGCCACGCTGGCCATCGCATTTGTTCTCGGCCCTCTGCTTGGAGGCATCATCGCCCAGCTCTCCGATTGGAGGTGGCTGTTCAACATGAAGTGGGTGCTTTTGGCAACGCGTGGCAAGAAACGGGCCAGTTGCTGACGTTGGCAGCATCCCATGTGGTCTCATGACGATCCTCTTCATCACCAACTTTTGGCCCGAGGAGAAGGCCGCCCACCTGCTCTCCTGGAGGGCCTTTACCCGCATCGACTTTGTTGGCAGTGTCTCCCTCCTCTGCAGCTCTGGGCTGCTCGTCTTTGCCATGCAGCAAGCCGGGTCGCAGACGTTTGACTGGGGCAGCCCGGCAATCGTTTCGACTATTGTCCTGTCCGCCATCACCTTTGTCGTATTTGTTTGGTGGGAAGTTTTTCTCGAAAGCAAGGGGCTTCGCCATGTCGAGCCCATCTTTCCCATGCATCTGATGAGCCGCCGCGTCTACGTTGCTGGTCTTTTGTAGGTTTCTCTTTTTCATTCTTCTTCGCCTGCAATCTTTCTCCGTGCCTCTATGCATGCTCCAGCCTCCTGCCTGTGTCGTTCGCGACCTCAGCTCACGCGGAAACAGACTCACGTTCCTCACCGGCTTCCCTTACATCTCACTCTCCATAGTTATCCCTGAGCGGTTTCAGATTGTTGACGGAGAAAATGTGCTCATGGCTGGCATTCACATTCTTCCCCTGCTCGGCGCCTGCGCTGTCGGCTCTTTCTTGGGCGGCTGCCTGTCGAGCAAGCGCAACAACACATCGTACACGCTCGTCGGTGCGTCGTGCCTCCAGCTCCTCGGCGTTGGCCTCATGACAACTTTAACCGGCACCCACGCAAGCGAAGGCGCCCAGTATGGCTACCAGGCCATCTTTGGACTCGGCGTCGGCCTCTCATTCTCGGCCGTCACCATCATGACAAGCATCCTCGCTGCGGAGCCAAGCGTGCGAGCTGCTGCCCAAGGCGCCGTTGCCCAGGCCCGCGTGCTGGGCGGGTGCATCGGACTCGCCATCTGCACCGTCCTATTCAACGTGCACGTCAACCGAAACCTGAAGGGCGACCTGACTCCGGAGCAGCTTGACAAGCTCCACCGCTCCCCATTGTCTGGCCTCCAGCTGCCCGCCGACGTCCAGGATCGGATTAAGAGCGTCTACGTTGGTGCCTTTGGCCAAGAGATTCAGGTAATGGGACTCGCTTGCGCCGTCATGGTTGTTGTGTCCCTCTTTACTCTCGAGAAGCACCCCGCGCCCCTCACGAGACTGACGGGGTCCGCTCCGGCGGCCAAGGACGAATCGTCGTCGTTTCGCCGAGGCAGCGACTCGGGCACGGAAATCAACACAATTTCGAGCTCCCACCACCAAGCAGTCTAGCATAGAGAGACTCCCATTTCCCATCTGCGTCGTATTCTTCAGACTAGCCCATATCGGCAGACATGGCAGAACGAGAGGCAGAATCGGGTGTTGACGACATGGAGCGAGGGTACAGTATGTGAGTCAGGAGATGAGTGTACCAGATGCTCCGGAGAGGACCCTTCGTTTCCCTTTTGGTATGGATCTCTTATCTTCGCTTTATGACGTGATATTGCCCAACAAGGATAGTTTCCACGAAATCAAATTGAAGCAGGTTCACTTTTACCCACCCGCCTTGCAGCTCTGAGCCAAACGTTTTTCGCCACCTGTAAGGGCTCCTTGAATCATTTTTTGAAGCGAATGGAGCCGAGCAACGGATGTGATGACACTTTGCAGGAGCCGAATGCCCGTGGTAAACAAGATTGGGCATGAGGAAGCAGGCGACCGTGACTGTTTGCACGAGTCACACGACGGACCCCCCGTACGACTTGCGTGCTGTCGCCACTGACGAAGCCTCCCTGTCACTGGCCTTTGTAATGTTTCCGGCGAGGCATCTCTGAGAGACGCCTAACTGTGAGATGTACACACGAACAGTGACTGATGACAGCATGTCACGTTCATTGAGGAGGTACGAGGCACAGGGTGATGTTGTACCCCGCCTATTGTTTTGCCGTGACGCCCCCCTACTAGGCAGCAGAAGGTCTCATGTTGTGCTCCTGTTGACACGTAGCATCGTCGCTATTACGTGCTCCATCCACTGCATGCCACGACGCTGGCACGGCCGAGGCAGCCTTCGGTGATTAGAGGACACTGTTAGAGCGAAATGGAGAGTATGAGGGTTTCTGAACTGACAGTGGCGGCCCGGAGCATCTGGAACGATCATTTGCAAAATGAGATGGAAATTATAGAACGGGAGCAATATTATGATGGCATTTTCCAACAGGACCCTTTCCGAGTTGATATTGTCGACCATGTCAAAGGTGCTGATGAGGAGCACGACCGAACCAGTCTCGGAGTCGTCGAATGTTGGATCAGCCACAATCATCACAGTCAGATTTTGTAGACATTACTGCATATTGAGTAGCATCCTTTTTCGGAGTTTGCCATCTTTGCAGTGAAAACAATATATTCAGCTACGACAGCTTGGAGGAGCCTCCCATGAGCTGAGGCTTAAAATACACCGTTTGGATACCCTCAATGGTGAGGTCCTTTGCCGCGACCTTGAGCTTCTGGTGGGCCTCGCACTTGTCGTCGTAGTATCTCAAGTCATCCAAGCTGGCAAACTCCGTCTTGCAGATGACGGTGTAGCCCTGCGATCGGGGGTCATTCTCTGCAATGCCGACGGCCAGGGATAGGATGTACGGCTTGCCATCCTAGAGACGAGGTTAGTTCAATGAGAGAAGACGCATCTGGGGAGTCGGGGTAAGAAATCCAGGAGTCGGATGTCAGAGAGAAAAGACGCATCCTATCCGCCATGTACCTTCTTGCCGTTCTCGTCGACCAGCTTGTACTCGGCGATTAGTTTCTGTTGGTCCTCAGCCTTGGGAGCCTTGAACATGGTAATTCGGTGAATGCGTTCGGCCATGGCGGAGTCGGCGAATGCTCTGGGCGTGTGATTATCTTTGGCTTGACGTCGTTCTTTGCGTCTTGGCAGAGATGAGGGAAGTTGAACGTTGCTACCCGCGGGGGGTTCCGGGCGGGGCGGATGTGCAGTTGGAGCAAAGCAAAGTACCGAGGTCAGCTAGTGGAGGTCCTCAGAACGGCTCTTACTGGAAGGGAGTATCAATGATATGAACGGCATTCTCGAATTCTATGTTGACGATATATCTTCAATGGCTAGCCAATACCCACCTCATGAGGACGACCTCGACTCCGACGTTATTTTCAGCTGGATAGATGCTTAAGGTTCGATCTTCCGTGTACTCTTTTCGACGTGCTCGTTTGGATAATACGTCAAAGGCGGTTCTTCCGATGCTTCCCCTCGCGGCTGGGTCCCGCAACTTAGTCGGTTCGCGGCACAATTCTGACCCCGGAAGAGCTATATTATTGGTACAAATCTTGAAGCACGAGTCTATTATTGGAGATTCGGGCGGCTGGATGGTGGAGATCGCGGTATATAGCGGCACAACAAGTACGGGACGAATTGAAGGGTCGAGTCCACTTTGAACGACGGCATACTTAGTTCCTGGGGATATTGTCGTGATTTGTGAAACGATCGAATCGGCGGTGATAATGGCCATAGAAGTGAGTGTTTGTTGGTGGACTGCTGCTGTAGGTTGACAACGGACACAGGACAAATTGGGTGGGCAACTTGGCGACAGTGGGTGGTACCTTCCTCGCAGTCGGCATCCGTGCCAACATGCACCTGCCATCGTAAGACATGCAATGCAAGCATCGAGGAATTGTTCGAAAAACGAGTATTCATCTCTTCCCACGACACTGGAATCCTTCATCCGGCTCGTCAATCAAGTATTCCCATCCGACTTATTCGTCAAGCTCGTTCATCAAGCCTGTTCGTCCCGATCACCACCCGCCATTGTCCAGTTAGCGCCTCCTTATTGCTGCTGTCAGCTTTCCTCCCATCGTCTTCTTCCAACTCACCCTTCCACATCGTCATGCGGTGCCGCGGCCGCTGTTTCTCCATCCACGATGCCTACTATGGCAAGACGGTCATCCACGACACTCCCAGCTCGCATGGCATAACCTAGTATTTTTGTCCTGCGCATCAAGAATACCACGCCCTCTTTCTTGTCAGCGGCTCACCGCAACCCCTTTGCGGCGAGTGCGCCGTCCTCTTCTTCGACAAGGCAGATTTCGCCATCTGGGTTAAGCAATACGACGTCCCTGCCGTCATGTCGAATGCCGAACAGAGGGTCAGCGAGGCGACGGCCAAGGTCCACGATTTCCTCGTAGGAACCGAAGAGCACTTGCTTCCCTCGGACGAAATCTCTTGGGACATAGCCACGGAGATTCCCAACGAGGACGATACTTATCTATCGGTGGGCTTGACGCTGATACCTCACACGCGGATCTCAAAGCTGTTCCTGCTGGAGTATCGCACCTTCCAGGGCGCGTGGGCTTACCAACCCTGCTCAGGAGACAGGGATATCGTCGCTTTGTTCGCGCGTCTGCGACGGCTGGATGGCTGCGCCGACCCCGTCTTCCAAGAAGCAAGGGAGTGGTCCTGTGTCACGCAAGCGCACGAGGGACTTCCAAAGGAGCTGAGATAGGTTCTCGCAACCATTTTCAACCTTTGCAACGAGATTCTCAAGGAACCAACGAACGAGGCAACAGTGTGGCAGATGCGCCCATGGCTGATGCACTGGCTCGCCATCGCCGAGGTACTGTTCAGCAGCTTTGACATTGCCTTAACCGGCCCCGACATAGACTGGTTTTCCAGACCATGCCCCGGACCTCGACCAAGTGAATCTATTCGTCTCCAGACGAGAGACGCCGGCTGCTTGGGTAGCGCGACGTCATCTGGCACCGGAGCCGTTATGCACAGCAGAAGAAGCTCGAGAAGCAGGCGCCGTCACAGCGAATCACGAGCCGAAGATGTAAGTTGCCGACTGTAGACGGTCGAAAACTGGCTTGCTTCCGTGCCGCTATTGCCCGGTGCGAACGAGAGCATCTTCCTTGACCCGACACCGGGAGGTTTCGTAGCACCAAAGATGCCAGCAACGGACACTTTTGCCAATCCTTTCTCCCGTGACATTCGCCACGGATCTCGGGAAACGAGCAGGCAGGGCAACGAAAACCTCGGGAGCTTTGGCACATCAGCGGGGCTAAATCCCCGAACCAACGTGTTTGTTCCGGGAGCCGGAGTCCCGACACGTCCATCCTTGCCTCGTCCTTTGCGGACGAGGGGCTCTGATGCAGCGGACGAGGGTTACTGTTCAACGGATGAAGATGGCGGGGACATTTCTCCTGCAGATCCGTCGTCCATGCGACGACACTAGTGCATGTGGTGCTTGCAGACAACGCCATGCCAAAAGCGAATCGCAACCCCTTTCCGAGTGCCCGTAAATTAGAGTGCAAGTACTCCGTACCTAAGTACTAACTCAGCACTTTACTCCGTTAGTGCTCAGGTATCCCATTTCGCCCCGATAAGCAGTCAGGTACTCCGTATTACCGATACTTGGATTCGATGGAGCCATGCCTGTACCTAGCGCGACATACGGAGTACACATGGCGCAATTGTACCGATCCGTAGCAAGGTACTGCGTGCCAGGTACTACCACTTTCCTTGCTCGGCAGGAACGTACCTGCAATGTTGGTACCGACATACCATGGTGTACATGCGCATACTTTCCGCGTTGCAAGTGTACGGTTCATGTAAGTACAGAGGCAAGGTCCACCGTATTGGTAATATACTAGGTAGTTGTAATTACTCACAGTACGGAGTACGCACGGTGGAATCGCTCGCATCACTATTAGCAAGTAATAGTACAAGTACTGTACCAACCTTGACAGCATGCGAGGTGCGGAGACCCGTCGGTACCCAGTTCCAACTAAGTACTGTAAGTAACCCACCTGGCCAAGTCTAGTACTTGTACCGTAACACTTGTACGCTTGTACCTAAGCACGGATGGCCGATATTTAGTCTCGTACCTCGAAACCTCGCCTCACCCACCGGATGCGTTCAGCGTCTCGCAACATCACCATCTTCTCGAGCTCCAGCAAGACATCCCACGAGCCAACATCGCCGCCGCTTGACTCGGAAAGCCTCGGTCACTCGTGCATCCACTCAGGAGACTGTTTACTCCTCCCGCGCGGCGGCGACGCCTGAGAAGGGCGCCTCATCAAGTCGTTTGACCTGGCCGCTCAACTCGTCATCGCCAAAGTCCCCTTTCCCACCCGCCCGTCCTTCGTGCCCTCCAGCCCGCTCTTCGCCTGGCCCTCACCTCGCCGCTGAACCGCGCCTGCTCTCCTGATGGCGTAGTCCGGGCATGGCAGAACAAACATCGGCAGGCGAAAACGAAGTGCGACTTGCCTCGTCACCGTCGACAGCCACCGCTGCTGCCGCCTCCACCAGGTTCGTTCGTTTCTCTTCATCGTCGCCATCCTATCTCTCGCCGAGCAACCCTCCGCCCCCCTCCACTTTCCCTTCGTGCGAGACATCGAATTCTCTCCGTTCAAGCGTCGTCTTCATCCCCGCGATTGCCCCCCTGATGCAGTCCCGTCGCCCGTCGGCGATTGTCCCTACATGCATATCCGCTTCCGTGCGGCCCCGAAGGCAGCGACTGCTTCTCCACAACTTCCATCCCAACCACGCACCCAACCAGCCTTCGTTGGCAACCGAGAGATTCGCTTGACTCGGCTCGTCTCCGCTGCCTGCCTCGTCCATCATTCAGTCACCTGTTTCGTTCCGTCGCTCTGCCGTCCGCCGCCCACCGCACGCTTGCCTCGTTTTTCACCTTCACCCGCACCAGCGAACGGCCCGCCGGCTACATTTCACTTCATCTTTACCCGCCAGTCTTCTCTTGTTCATTTCTTTCATGCTGCATCTCGCCTGTGCTCTGCACCTGTAGCCTGGCTGGTGTGGCCTGCATCGGATACCCGCCCCCCTGGTTGAAGGCTGCCGACGGGAAGATAGTTGTCTTCTCGCCCGTGCCCAGCCCTCGTTCGTCCTCTTGCGATCCACCCTTCTACCCCCACCTTGCTCCTCCTTCTCACCTGCTCCATTGACGACGCTTCATCGTCCATGCTTCGAGAGCAAGGCCACTCATGTCTCCCAGAATAACCAGGTCCTCCACCCGCCAAGCTGCCAGCCAGCAGGCAGCTCAAGCATCCGGCACGCATACCACGCATACCACGCCGAGAGCTGCACCGCCGTCTTCCGCTCCAGGTCAGACGCTGAAGCGAAAGGCCTCCAACGACAAGAGCTCTCCTCCCGCCCAGCAACCTGCCCCTTCGGCACGACGGTCCAAGAGACCAAAGATCCCCGAAGCCCCCCCGACCCTCACACCGTCCGCTGCCAACCCGTCCATCGTTGTGAAGCCGCAGCGGAAGGGAAAGGCTCCCGTCGAGATGGAAGGCTCCGAGTAGGTTCATCGTTGGAACGGGCACCGTGACGCCAGCCTGACACGAGAATGCAGAAATGCCCTGCCCGGACACGCAGATACCCCCGGTAACTCGACGCAGCCGGCTGCTTCGAGTAGAAAATCCAGTCGAAGCAAGAAGCAGACGTCGTCGGCCGCCCAAGGTTTGACTTCCACCACGAGCACCGTGCCAGCGCCTTGGTCGAGGTGAGGCTGACCATGTTCCCATTCCAGACGCGGCGGCGGCCGTCCCATCCGCCTCGCGGAGGCCCCGACGGAGTACGAACGGTACCCGAGATCAAGACGTAACCATGGGCGGCACGGACGATCAAAATGACTCGGCGCAAACTCGGCCGCCGCCGTCGACGGAAGCTCCTGACGAGGACGGTACCGATGATCACGGTCATGACGAGACCCGTGACGTCGATCGTAATCGATTTGATGAGCACGACGACGAAGAAGAAGAAGATGACGACGACGACGACGATGACGACGAAGACGACGAAGACGACGACGACGACCCCTTTGGTGCCTTTGGGGGGCCCGGATCTGGTCTGTCGAGCACGCTTCGGGCCTTGACTGGCATGATGTCGGGGCTCTCTGGTCGACTTCGGGAGCTTCTCAGCAACCTGCGACAGGATGACCTCTCGATCCAAGCGATTGCCTTGCAAGAACTGTCCGAGATTCTCCTCGTCTCCAACGAGGACAATCTTTCCGGCCACTTCTCCCCCGACGCCTTCGTGAAGGAGCTGGTCCTTTTGATGAACAAGGAGGAGAGCCCCGAGGTCATGTTGCTGGCTTGCCGCTGCCTGGCCAACCTCATGGAAGCGTTACCCGCAAGCGTGGCCAATGTCGTCTACGGCAACGCCGTCCCCGTCCTCTGCCAGAAGCTGCTCGAGATTTCCTTCATAGACCTCGCCGAGCAAGCTCTCAGCACCCTCGAGAAGATATCTGCCGAGTATCCGTCGAGCATCGTTCGCGAGGGAGGCCTGACCGCTTGCCTCTCGTACCTCGATTTCTTCGCCACGAGCACCCAACGTACTGCCGTCACCACCGCCGCTCACTGCTGCCGGAACATCCCGGACGACTCGTTCCCCGTCGTCCGCGAGGTCATGCCCATCCTTCTCAATGTCCTTGGCAGCAGCGACCAGCGCGTCGTCGAGCAGGCCTCGCTCTGCGTTTCCGGAATCGTCGAAAGCTTCAAGAACCAGCCGGCGAAGCTCGAGGAGCTGGTGAGCGCCGATCTGCTGCGTGCCGTCCTGAGGCTCTTGGTCCCGGGCACGACCAATCTCATTGGCTCGAGCATCCACACTCAGTTTCTCCGCGTTCTCGCCTTTACCGCCCGCGCGAGCCCGCAACTCTCCGCCGAACTGTTCAAGATGAATGTTGTCGAAACGCTCTACCAGATCCTCACTGGCGTCTCGCCGCCGAGCGGGACCGAGGATGTTGCCGCGAAGCTCGACAGCGTCATTGTCATGCAGGCCCTCATACATCGGCCCAGGGACCAAATCGTCGAGACGCTCAACGTCATCTGCGAGCTGCTTCCGAGCCTCCCGAGGAACGCTAACCCGTCCTTCGGGGACTTCGTCGAGCTGCTCGCCTCGACCGAATCCGCGACGGCCTCGTCCAGCGGCCCGCAGGCTCGGCCGCACCCCAACGACAAGCGCGTGGAGCTATTGGAAGATTGCAAGGAGGAGGTCCGCCGCTTCGCCCTGATTCTATTTCCGACCTTGACCGACGCCTTCTCCAGCACTGTCAACCTCAGCGTTCGCCAAAAGGTGCTGACGGCGCAGCTCAAGATGCTTTCCAATCTTGACGAGGACATCCTGACCGAGGCTCTGACGCATGTTCCGTACGCCTCGCTCCTTGCTTCCATCCTGTCGCAGCGAGACCACCCGTCGCTGGTCATGCTGGGCCTCCAGGCGACGGAGCTTCTCCTGTGCCGCCTCGACAGCATTTACCGCTACCAGCTGTACCGGGAAGGCGTCGTGTACGAGATCAACAAGCTGGCGACCGAGGAGGAGCCCATGGTCGCCGATCGTGACGCGGCAAACGAGAACGACGAGAGCAAGGCCAACGGCGATGCGT
Organism: Drechmeria coniospora; assembly: GCF_001625195.1. Lineage (NCBI taxonomy): Eukaryota > Fungi > Ascomycota > Sordariomycetes > Hypocreales > Ophiocordycipitaceae > Drechmeria > Drechmeria coniospora. The sequence continues at coordinate 6,844,811 of NC_054389.1, read as the reverse complement.
CCGACCGGGAGTTGGACGATGAAGACGACGCATCTGCCGAGAACGAGGATGACGAGGAAGAGGATGGGGACGACGACGAGGAGAACGGAGACGACGAGCACGAGCCGATCGCGGACGACATGTTCCTTGCCCGCTCACGGGGATCTACCATGTCCTTCGATGCGCCGCCGCAGCAGTCTGCGTCCGACCTCCGATCCATGCAGTCTCGCATCCGGCACGTCGCGAAGAAGTTCCTCGAGACGCACGAAGGCGAGGGTCACGGCCAGGCCATGAAGGCCAAGGCGAATGTCATCCTCAGCACCTTGTCGGACCTGGCCGCGCAGCTGGATGCCTTTTACCTCAAGAGGACCGCCGCCAGCTTGTCGTCCCAGGCGGCCAAGCAGCTGTTCGCCAAGCTGGCGTCGCACTTTGACACTCACCTCCTCGAAAGCGTCACGAGCGCCGAACTGCTCGCATCCGGCCTTGTGCGAACGCTTCTCAACGTCTTCAGCAACCCCGACGGGGAGCTCGCGCGCGCCGCCCAGTCGACCTTTCTCGAGGTCTTCATGGGGCACGCGGTCCGGTCGAGACCCAAGACGGCCACGGCCGAATCGCCAGCCACGCCATTCAGCGTGATGATACACAAGCTGCAAGATCTGCTCAGTAGGTCGGAGCATTTCGAAGTCCTCACCGTTCATCACAATTCGTTCGACGGCAACCGGAGCAGCCCTGCGTCGATGCTAGGCAAGCAAATTAGGCTCCGTCTCGTGGCAGACGACGACTCGGACATTCCTCGACCCTTCCGGAATATCATGGTCTCCATTCACGCGATTGCCACCTTCAAGTCTTTGGACGACTATCTCCGCCCCCGCATCAGCGCTGCGGAGAACCCCCACGGCTCGCGACGGGATGGCCTCGCCAGAGCCTTCGCCGCCCTGTCAGGCGCCGGGGCAATGCCCCTGACTGGCGCGGCGGCCGCCCGTCTGCGTGACATGACGGCGTACTCGAGCGGCCTGATGCAGTCGCCCCCACCTCCGCCGCCGCCGCCGCCTTCGATGCCGTCAAGCTCGAGATTTTCGCGCAGATCCAAGGGCCGGGCCTTTCCGCTCAGCCACGCCTCTGCAGGGCCGTCGCAGAAGGAGACGCCGCGCCGCTCATCTCGACGTCAAGCCGCATCTGCCGATACTCCTACGCCCCATCGCCCACCTCCGACAGATGAGGAGGAGCTTCAGAATACTCTGGAGTGTGCCGACGAGAAGCAGCTGACGGATGAAGAGGATGACGGCGTCGACGGCAGTACCCTCGATGCCATCGTGCGGGACCTCGACGAAGACATGGATGAAGAGATCGAGAATGCCCCGGAGCCGTCCGCCGTCAATGTCGAGGTCGCCACGGGAGGGAAAGTGATTGCTCGCAAGGATGACGGCACTAGGGTTCTGACGCCCGCGGCGGCATCAAACTTGCCCACTCGTGGCGGTCGCCCCTCGACTGCCACCTCCGGCCAGGGCACGCCGACGCCGTCGATGCCTGCAGCCACGACGGCGATGTCGTACGCCTCGGCCCTGCAAGCCGTCCCCCAGGATTGGCACATTGAGTACACGTTGGACGACAGGGTGATCCCTAGCGAGACGACCATATATCGCGCCGTGCATACGTCGACGCCGAGCTCGGACGACTTATCGAGCCGGAGCATTTGGTCTGCCACCCATCCCATAAGGTTCCGTCGCGTTCCTGGACCGCCGCCGACGGCGCCGCAGTCGTTCGGACCCAATCCCGAGGCCGAAGGCGAGATCGAGAACGGCATACCGGCATCGCTGGCGAAGAATCCCACCACGTCGACTATCCTGCGTCTCCTGAACATTCTGCACGAGCTGAATGCCAACATCGAGGACGTCTTGGCCGAGAATAGGAACAGCATCATCAGCCTCAATGTCGAGCCCCCGTCTCAGTTCGTCAACACGAAGCTCACAGCCAAGCTCAACCGTCAGCTCGAAGAGCCGTTGATAGTGGCCAGCTGCTGCCTGCCGGGCTGGTCCGAGGATCTGGCGCGCTTGTATCCCTTTCTCTTCCCGTTCGAGACGCGCCATCTCTTTCTCCAGTCGACATCGTTTGGATATGCCCGGTCGATGGCTCGGTGGCAGAGCGCGCAGTCGACGGAGGACAACCGTCGCGATCGCAACAACGAAAGGCCGTTCCTAGGCCGTCTCCAGCGTCAGAAGGTCCGCATCTCTCGCCTCAAGATGCTTGAGTCGGCACTTAAGGTCATGGACCTGTACGGCGCCTCCCAGAGCGTCCTCGAGGTGGAGTACTTTGAAGAGGTCGGCACAGGCCTGGGACCGACTCTCGAGTTCTACGCGACCGTGTCCAAGGAATTTTCCAAGAAGAAGCTCAAGCTTTGGCGTGAGGTGGACTCGCTCGGCAACGACGAATTTGTATCCGGCCAGTCCGGGCTCTTTCCTCGCCCCCTTAGTCAGGAAGCGCTTGCGACGGCCAACGGAGAGCGCATTCTGCAGATGTTCAAGATGCTTGGCAAGTTCGTGGCACGATCCATGATTGACTCTCGCATCATCGACATTCACTTCAACCCCATCTTCTTCCGCATCGGAGACACGCCATCCACCGGTGTCAAGCCATCCCTCGGAGCCGTCAAGATGGTCGATCCAGGCCTTGCGCGCTCCTTGAAAGTCATCAAGAAGTTCGCATTGGCCAAGAAGGAGATTGATGAGGACGCCAACCGCACTGCCGTGCAGAAGGTGGCCGACACGGCCGACCTCGTCGTGGACAATGTCCGACTGGAGGACCTATGCCTGGATTTTACCCTTCCGGGCTATCCAAACATCGAGCTGGAGGTCAACGGGTCCCACAAGCGCCTGACGATGGAGAACGTGGATTTGTACCTCGAGAGGGTGATAGATTTGACTCTCGGATCAGGCGTACGCCAGCAAGTGGATGCTTTCCGAGCTGGCTTCTCGACCGTCTTCCCCTACTCCGCCCTCAGCGCCTTCACGCCCGATGAGCTGGTCACCCTGTTTGGGAGGGTGGACGAGGACTGGTCCCTCGAGAGTGAGCATCGCGCCGGCATCCCTCCTTTTGATTCTGATCTGAAGCTGACCATTGACAGCTCTGACCGACTCCATCAAGGCCGACCATGGCTACAACATGGATAGCCAAAGCGTGAAGAACTTGCTGCAGACCATGGCCGAATTCGATGTGCAGCAGCGACGGGAGTTTTTGCAGTTCACGACTGGTAGCCCAAAACTGCCCATTGGAGGTGGGTTGCTTGACGCGAGCCTCGGGAGCGATGCTGACGTTTGCACAGGATTCAGGAGCTTGACCCCCATGTTTACTGTGGTGTGCAAGCCCAGCGAGCACCCCTACATGTCTGACGATTACCTCCCCAGCGTCATGACATGCGTCAACTATTTGAAACTCCCAGACTACAGCACAGTCAGCAGCATGAAGAAGCAGCTGTTCACGGCGATGAAGGAGGGCCAAGGCGCGTTTCATTTGTCTTGAGCAGTGTTCGGAACCATGGTCGTTTGGCCCTTTGGACGTACGAGGATGACTTGGACGCAAGCAGGATGGAAAATTCATATGCAGGAACTCTGGGGAATGTTGACATCGTTTCGTCTCATCATACACCTAATTCACGACAGGCTCCTCCCCAACGACACAATCAAGGTAAACTCTTGCGGGGAAGCAACACATCAATGGAGTGGCTCAGGCTGGGGGGTGGGACTGCAGTTATCGCGGAGGGTATATGAGATATGTCGCCTCGGAAGCGGACAGGTGATGTAACGCAAGTTGAACGATTGGCATCGCTGCAGCTGGCGATCAAATGCCACGGCTGGGACGTCTCGAAGAAGGATCGCTCAGCATTGTACGCATGATAACAAAGAAGTTGGCTTGGCAATGGCATCTGGTCGTATAGTCATGTTGAAACTGCACGCTTAATGAATACAAAATGGTACTCTACCACAGTTTTATGGTCGAAAGTTGCCTATTCCGTGGTGCCTGTACTGGCTCACGGCGGGGCGTCGTCATCCTCCGAATCCCATATGACGCGTGGGAGTTCCGGTGGATTGACATCTCTGGTAAGGCTGTCGGATAACAGCTGGCTTTTGGTTAGGAGCTGAGAGGCAGGGAGCGAGGACGACCCAGGAGGGATGGTGAGTAGCGAGGCGCTCTGGTCCAAGAAGGCGAGACTGCTGCCAGAATTGTGCAGCTGCGGCGTTTGCTGAGAAGGGGCGGCGGCGGCAGCAACGGGGGGTTCTCGACGAGTAGGGCAAAGCTGCGGGCTCTCGGGCGTCGGCGACCGCGATGCGGTTGTCGCTTGGGAGAAGGATAGATTGGCATGCTCCTGAGGGGCGCGGTCCAATGACGAGGACTGCCGAGGGGGTTTGGTGGCGGGGGATGAACGGGGGCGGCTAGGCGTGGATGCCCCTTCATCGTCGTGGCGTGTTTGATCGGCAGTCGAGGGGATGAACTGCGTCGAGTGGGCGATGTCGCTGCGGATCTGGGCGGTGACTTCCTGGGAGATGGTCATGGTACCGGAGGGAGTGCCGGCGAGGGGCAGGCAGAGGGTCTCGCGAGAGGGACCATCAGGCACTACCTGATTGTCGTCCTCGGCAGCATCCTCCTTGTCGTCATCGGCGGCAAAAAGCTCGTGCCTCAAGTTCCAGAGCAGCTGCCCGATGACGGCTGGGGGCAGGTAAACGTACTTGGCGATGGGGCCATGCAACCAGCCCTCGTCACGCATATCTTCTTCGTCGACAGGGTTGTTCAGCTCATAGATTTGGGCGAGAGGGTAGGAAAACGGGGCGAGGGGGCGCGTGAGATGAGCGGCGGAATAGTCGATGCAGGCCATGTATCGTAGTTGTCGGGCAATGTCATCGAGGAGCCAGAAGCGAACGACCTGAAGGGGGATCTTGAAGGGCAGCTGAACATGGACGGCATGGCCGGTAACGAGGACGTCGAGCTGGGAAGGGGACAAGGGGAGGATAATATCGGAGCGCGGGGTGTGCGGGGGGAGGGACTGGAGGATAGAGAGAGCGACCCGCTGGGACTCGAAGGGCTGGCTGGGATTGTGGGGAGAAAGGGGGTTGTGGAGAGGTTGTCGGATGGGTTTGGGCGGATAGGAATGAGCGTTTGGTGGTGGCAGTGGTGGCAGTTCTGGCAGTAATGGCGAAGGGGCCGTTGGAGCAGAGTCGACAACCTCGAGGCGTAGGGAAGACGGGGGTAGAGCAGAGAGTCGAGGGGCTGCTTGGTCGATGTCTTTCGTTGACGCCAATTCGCTCAGAACGAGCTGCGTTTCTGCACCGGCAAAGTCGCCATCGTTTGCTTCGTCGTCGTCGTCGCGGACAAAGTCAAAGTCGTCATCATCCGAGTCAGGAATCTCGGACCGACCATTCGCCGTCAGCTTCTTGGGCGACGTCCTCGTCCGTGTCGGAGACGACGCCATCGGCGAAGCGGGTGGCCGAGTGGGCTCCAAATTCTCCTCAGGCTGAGGATGCGGCATCCCAGAGGGTGTCACGGGCGTCGATGATGAAGGGCTTTTGCGAGCGTCGGTCGTCCCCAAGCTTGCGGTGGTGGCGAACGAGTCCTGGATGGCCAGAGCCGGCACGGGACGGGCCAACGCGACCGGCTCTCGAGGTCGAGGGACGCCTGTCAGCGCGACAGATGACTCGACAGGCGAGGATGTGATTCGGCGGGGCCGGGGAGAATGCTGCTTGTCGGCCGGACCGTAGCGGTCTACGCGCAAGGTCGAGGGGGAGCCGAGGCCGCCCGAAGGGGGCAGGTCGAAGCGAAGCGTCGTGGTGCGCTTGGCTGGCGTCTGCGGGATGACGGACTCCTCCCGGGACGGAGGCGATTCGACGTTGTCCACCTGATTGTTTCGCACGCTAGGGCTTCCGGAGTCGCCAAGCCAGTGGAGGAAGCCGTCCTCGTCGTCATCCTTTTCGCTGACGGCACCCAGGTCGATGTCGGGGTCGATGTCGATATCCAGCTCGTCGTCCGAGTCAGCAATGACGGAGCGGTGGCCAAGGAGCTGCGTCAGGGTTTGGGTATGATAGATGGACGATGACGGGTGCGCTGAGTGGTCACCCATCGTCCTTCGTCTCCATTCTTTTTCCTTCCCTTCGCCCACGTTCGGCTTCCCTGCGTTCTTGTCGTTGGTTTCGTCGCCCAGCGTCCGCCTTCGCTTCCTCTTCCTCTCCGGTGCGGCCTCCGGCCTCCTCCTCCGCCTGATCTTCACATGAAATGAATCTTCGTCGGCGTCCTCCTCTTGCTGATCAAGCTCCCCGCCGTCGACCTGCGGATTCCTACGCTCCTTTTCGCCTCTGTATCGTGCCGTCTCAGCCTCGCTCTCGGTCAGGCTGACAACGCCATCGTCGTCTTCGTCGGTTTCAAAGCTCGACACAAAGTCAATCTGGGTAAGCGTCTGCTGCCGCAGAGTCACGGTGGCTAGGTGATCCCTGGGCTGCCGGCCGTAGGTGCGCACCTTCTTCCTCCGAGACGGAAACTGTACCTGCTGCAGTGAGGGCGTAGAGTGGTAGACCCGGCTCGAGGGGGGCGCGCCGCGGGACCGGGTCTCTGGGGCCATGGTGGCCGTCGGCGGTCAAAGTCAGGCGAAGCAGTTTGCCTGTCGGAGTCGGAGTCGAGTTGTTGACCATCGATGGAGCTTGAGCGGGTAGCGGTGAGGCCGGTGACGTTGACGCTAGAGCTGTTGATGCCAGAGCAGTGAGCGGGTCGCGTCGCGTTAAGTGGGACGCGTCGCTCAACCAGCCATCAAAGTACGGTGTACTCCGTAATACTGTTCGTTCATCCTTATTCATTAATTCCTAGTCGCTAATTCCCGCCATGTGTTCTGGGATGTCTTACGATGGTCCCTACCTTGGTAAATTGTACACAAATTTTCCTAGCATGTGAGTAATCAATCCATGTCTGTGTGCCTGGACTGTTGATCGCATGCATCATGTACAGTATCGTTACCCTGCCAAAGTGGGCAGAGACTGGCCAGTCCGACCTCGATGAACATGACCCCTTGATCCCTATATCAACGCTTCGAGCTCGCGCATCTTGCTATATCTTCCTCTCATTTCGGTCTCGTCACCCATGGTGTGTTTAATTCTGCATGCTTTGTGTTCTTCTGCAAAAAGAACAAGTAGATATCGAAAAGAGTGGTAGATTGCATCCGTACACTAGGTGGTTTGGAACGTCGACAAAGTGCCACCCAACAATGGGATGACATCGTCATCTGCGCCAACTACAGCAATCCCAGCTATCGAGACATGGAAACACCCATCCTGGACAAAGTCCTCTTCTCATCATAGCGTACAAGCGTCATGCCGTGCGCCCCCCCCCCCCCCCCCCCCCCGGGAACGCTTTTCAACTCCTCTCGCTCTCGACGTCTGCCACTCACTATGCACAGATGTGCTGTCCGTGACAAGGTCACCGGAAAGCCAGCTTGACGTCCGCCCTCGGCCACTCGAACGCAACGTCTCCTCCGTACACATCCGTCGTCACCCGTCCTATCCGGTTCTCCGCCTCGTTGTAAAAGGCCTCGCACTCCTTCGTCACCTTCTGCACCAAGGCGCGGCTCAAGTTGGGGTCGTCGGCGTCGCCAAAGTGCTTCTCCACTCTCTTGCGCAGCGCCTCGACGCCCTTGCGGACCTCCTTCGAGTCGTAGCTGCCCAGCATCTTGTTGAAGGTCTCCTTGTTGTTCGACGGCTGCACCGCAATCGCCGCCGGGTTCTTGCCCGACCGCACCTGCGCCTCGATGTTCTCCAGCTGGTCCAGCAGTTTGCCCAGAGGCCTGCGCATCACGGCGTTGAGGTAGAGGCCCATGTGCTCGTGGTACTCCCTGCCGGCCTGCTCCTTCCACCTTTCCAGCACGTCGAGCCCGCGGGTGTCCGTCTCCTCGAGGAAGTGGTTCATGTTCTCGATGAGGAGGATGTGAAAGTTCAGCGCCTCCTTGTCCTCCGGATCCGCGCCGCCGCCGATGCCGACCGTCGGGTTCTCCCGAGCGATCACCATGAGCGAGTCGAACATGGACTTCAGGATGCGATCGTACTCGCCGTTGATGGTCCGCCGCAGCGACAGCGTCGAGTCGAGCCCCGTGAACATGTTCTCGACGGCCGTCATGAAGGGCGGGAAGACGCGGATGAAGGCGATGACGCCCTTGCGCTTGTTGATCTTGACCTTGGTCTCCTCGATGGCCCGTATCTGCTCGTCGATGAACTTGCGGAAGCGGCCTTCGAGGAAGCCGTACAGCTTCTGCAGCAGCGTGTGGAGGTATTCCTGGTTCGACTGGCTCATGTCCGTCATCTTCCTCTCGAGCACGGCGAGGATGCCGACACCTTGCCTGCGTCACGTCAGCAAACATGGTCCGTCCATTGCGCCCACGCGCGTGAGGTCGACTTACAAGGGGTCCTGGCCGACGACCCATTCCATGAGCCTTCGCAGCTCCGGCTCGAGGAAGGCGAAGGCAACCTCCATAGAACGCGTCACGCGGCGAGCGAGATCCCGATCCGGTTCCATGTGGCGGTGCCGCTTCAGGTCGCCGCCGCGGCGATCACGGGGCGCCCGCGCGGCGGCGGCGTCGGGGAAGTCGATCTGCTCGAGCGTCGTGGCGTGGAAGAAATCGATGATGAAGTTTTGCTCCATCTCGGCCAGCGGCAGCAGGTCTTCGATGACGCCCGAGAAGATCTCGCAAGGGAAGCTCCTCGAGTCCGCGCTCGACTTGTCCACGATGGTTCGACTGCCGCCGTCCGAACGCAGCGCCCGAGCCAGCGTGTGGCTCTTCTTGACCGTCAGCTTCCGCGCCGTCGAGGCCACGCCGTCCGGCTGCTTCTCGACGTGCGACGAGAAGAGCAGCTCGGCTTCCTCGCCCGTCATCTTCCGCGCGTTCTGCCGCCAGAGGGCGACGATGTGCGGAAACTGACCCTTGTAGAGGGAATGGCTCATGTCCTGGTAGATCTGCATGAGCCGGTTCCAGTTGTCCAGGTCGGCGTCTCGGGCGTAGAGCATCAGCGGGCTGTACTTCCACAGCAGGTCCCGTCCGGCATCGTAGTGAGACGTGTCCACTTTCTTCGCCAGAGCGGCCTCGAGAGAGCGCCTCGTCTCGGCGAAGGCGGCGTCGAACTGACGGGCCATGAACTCGACGAGCCGTCGCATGAATATGGCGTTCTCCTGCAGGTACATCTCCTTCTTCTCCTGCACGATTCTCATCTGACCGTAGTAGTTGTTGAGTCCCGTCGTTCGATCCGAGTCGGTCGTCGCGTCGACGACGGGCATCGCGTCGGCCCCTAGCGTCGGGTCCATCTTGGACATGGCCTTGAACAGCGTCACAAGCGCGGCCTCGACGTCCTCGAGCCCTCGCACGCTCTCGAGCGGCGCCACCCGCAGCGCCTCGAGATCGGTCGACGTGATGGCGCACGTGTCGAGGAGAGATTCGAGCTCCTTCTTCAGCAGCTTTTGGTTCGCCGCCTGTACCTGGAGACCCTGCCCCTGGGCTTCAATGTAGGCGATGTCGTCCGAGAGCGTCTGCGCATTCGCGTTAGGCAACAGGAGCGAAAGAAAGCGACGGTCGCGGGGCGTCGCAACGTACCGAAAGTTCGACCGAGTAGAGGGTCAGGAGATTATCCATCTCCTCGCACTCCGCCATGGCGATGTCGACGCCGAGCTTGATGGCATCTACCCGCTCGTCCTCCTCCTTGAAGCGAGCGAGCCAGCCGCCTGCCTGGGCCTTGTTGAGCTCGCGGTCGAGATCCATCTTGATGCCGTCGACCGTCTGCAGGCGCATCCGCTCCCCGGGCACCCAGCCGAAGTAGTCGAGCCACTTGCCAAACTCCTCGCTTCTGCCGTCGAGAATGGTCGGGTCGACGCCGAGGGACTGGAGGTACTTGGCGTCGTTCCCCACGACGACGGACCGGCGAGGATCGTCCTTGCGGGGATCGTCCTTGGGGGCTTCTTCCTTGGGGGCCTCCTCCTTACGCCCCTCCTCCTTGCGAGCCTTCTCCGGCTTCCTCACGGCGGGAGGCGCCTCGACGCTGTCGGGCCGCTGGGCGGACGATGCCGCGAGCTTCGCTTCCAGCGGGTTCGTGTTCAGCTCCGCCGGGGTGGCCGCTTCCGCCGGGCCCCGAGAGACCGGCCTAGGCGGCGCGGGGACCACGCCTGTGATGCCATCGGGGCCTTCGGTAGACTTTTGAATCGTCTGAGCCGCCTGACGCAGGCGGTCCCCGGCGCCGCCGGGGCGTGGACGGAACGCGGCGGCGGTGGAGGCCGCCTTCCAGAAGGCGCCGGCAACATCGGACTTGGACTTCTTGGACTTGATCATCGGTCCGAGGCCCGGGCGCGATTCTTCGTCCGGAAGGTCGGCGGCGGAAGGAGTCTCGACCGTGTCGGGAGTGTCGGTCGCGTTCGTGGTCGACATGGCCGCCATCGGAGACTCAGAGCTCGTTCTCGTTCTCGGGTATGACGTGGACAAGGACACGAGGATGGGCTGCTGGCCGGCGGCGGCGTCCTCTCGCTGCGACGACGATCGATCGGTGCTCCTCCGCGGCGGCGCCGAGCCGTCCCGTTTCTTCGTCGGGCTCATGAGCGGAGGGGGCACCAAGTCACGGTCCTGGGGACGTGACGGATCCATCGGCGGTCTTCTCCTCTCGGGCGGGAGCCTAGAATCCGACGGCAGGAGGGAGGGAGGGGTCGGTTCGGCTGCCGGTTCGGACGGCTCCCTCGACCCCCCCAGCTCCCCCAGTCGAGCCAAGGCGCTGGGGCCGGTCGGGCCGTTGCGGGAGCGAGGTGGTAAGCTGGAACCATCGTCGCTACGGGCGACGGCCGAGTCCTGGCTCCTGTTCCTGTCGGTCTTCCATCGCGAAGTCGGTGGTGGGACCCTGGACATGGAGGATTCGAAGCTTCCGGAGACGGGGTCCGCCGTGTTCGCGTGCTGCATCGGCGGTCGCGGCGGCTCGGGCAAGCTCGTCGAAGGTGGGGGGATGGTCATGGGGGGAGGAGCCGATGCGGCCGAGGAGGCGCTCTGCCGACTGGCCGTCGGCTCGGGCATGGGAGGCCGGGAGGCCTGTCGCCTCCCGGCGCCGAGCACTTGATCGAGCTCCTTCTGATCGAAGCCGATGAGCTCGGGCACGTGGCCACCCGTGTATTTGCCATAGATCTTGATCAAGCTTGCGATGAAGAACTTTTTTTCCTTTTCCGTCTGGGACTGCCAGTAGTACGGCTTCCCGAGGGTGACGAGAAAGCCCGTGTCGGCGCCCCATGCCCGGTTATCCGGACTCACCTGCGGACCGGTGTAGGAGTCGATGCGGGTGAGGTCGTCGAGGTTCCAGGATTTGCCGATGGAGAAGCTGCCGGAGGGATTCTCCTTCGACTTGTGCATGCGGACGCGGCCCGACTTCCGGACGGCGACGATGATCACCCGCGGCTTCTCGGCTTCGGGCGTTCGTGCGTGGGGAGGCGGTGGTGTCGAGGGATGGGTAGAGTATTCGGTGATGCGAATGTGAGTGATGTACGTCTCGAGCACTGGCGGGCGACGGTTAGACGGAGTGGTGGCGAGCGTGTGGCGGATTGCCACGGTCAGAGGTCACAACATACGCGATCCGTCCACGTCCGTTTTGTTGAAGCATGTTTCGATGATACGGCGCTTCTCATCTTCGAACCGTTCCGCCCGGGTGGCGGCCGCGCCAGGTCCATTCGCGCGGTCCATCTGTGCGCGGCTCCGAGGCGATCATGAAGGAGAGGAGGAGGGTGCACTCGGCGGGGGCATGTCGGGAATCGGCCGTCGCAGGGGGCGGGGGTCGGGGTTTAGGGATCGGGATGGTGTTGCGTCGATGGCGAGTCGGTAGGGTAGCGTTGCTGTCGACGACAGGTGGCGAAGGTGAGGTGTGCGGTGCGTTTAGGTGGAGAGAATGGAGGTTGAGCTCGTCAGCTCCGTTGGTCGTCGTCGAGCACCTAAGTAGGTGGTCGCGGGCACTTGGTTGGTACATGCATGTACATTGTACTGCTGCTGCCCAGGTGCAGGTAATTTTTGGCCTGCACTGTGCCTGCAGCTGCCGCCGCCTCATTCCTGAAATGGGCGCGAACCATCCACAGCACGTGTACTCCGTACCTGTACTGAGTAATACAGGTAGGTAAGTACTAGTACTTACATGTAACGCAGACACCACCTCAGCCTACCTTGACAGCGTTCGCAGGGATGGCCATTGGCTACGGAGGACCTTTTTTGTATTGGTCAAACATGAGAGTATAGGCATGATATGTTTAGTTTTTCGCTGCGGCTGCATGATTTCGTGGCTCTTCACCTCGCTCAAGTCCGAAACGGCCTGCTGCGGATGGATGGAGCAAACCGCGGTGGTTATTGTTATATCCTTCGTACCTCTGTGTGCCCCCCCTGGAGCTTCGTCTGGTAGCCGGGTACCAGAATTGTACAGGATGGACTAGTTACATATTACCCTAGGTTAGTACTGTAGTACCTCGTACTGTAGTACTGTACGACTACACATCACGGTACAGCTCGTTCCCGTATGGGTGGGTACAGCGAGTGTTCCCCATTCTTTCTGAACTCTACGACAGTAGGAGTAATTACTGAGTACAGAAGTACCTTGGACCAGAACAGTACTCCGTACATGGAATACTGTACAGTACTTGCATGTACTTGGACTCCGAGCGATGCTACTCATATTACTATTTGTACGGAGTACTGTTAGGATCTACCTAGTACCTATGTACTAGGTAGTAAGTACTAGGTAGGTAAGTATCTACCCACAGGCTACAGGTAATTACAGCACTACCGAGTATCACTGTACTAGGCACGGAGCAATCACGGTGTGGAGTAATCACTGTGTAGGTAGAGTATTACTCCGTACCTGAAGATGTACATGTACCAGGTACCTAGTATTCCTCTTACCTGTGCGGTACCTGTAATTACAAGTACAAGTACACTTGCAGTACTGTAGCTGGCGTGACCACGGAGTACTTAGAGATCTAACGGTCCAGGTACGGAGTACCAAGTAATACTACTCCGTTCCTTCGTCAGTTACCTATGGCATGGATACTTGGTATTATTCTCCTTGCTACTCTTTCCCTGACGACAATCCTGTTTCAACAATCTTCTTGATCGCATCCAGATCCAACGCCTCTACGCGTCGACCCTTGAAGCCCGTCATGGACTCGGCCATGAACATGGCGTTGTATATGGCCTCCTCGGTTGCGTCGGCGGCCGCCTCGAACAGGCCGTTGATCGAATCGTTGTCCGTCATCCGCACCATCCTCTCCTGTGCCTTCTCCGCATGGACCGCCGTTTCGCCGCTCAAGGTCATCACCTGCGACGGGATGCGATTGCCGGTGGAGAAAGCGAGGAATATGTCGCCCGACGTGTTGGCACCGTAGCCTCCCACCTTGGCCAGGCCAACGGTCGCGCGCTTGGCGAGGCGCTGCAGCTGGATGGGCACGAGCGGAGCGTCGGTGGCGATGATGACGATGATGCTTCCGTCCTTGAGTCGCTCCCTGGCCCCGGAACGTTCCACCGGGAGCTTGCCCTCCCTTTCGAGCACGTGGCCGACGGGGACGCCACCTATGCGCAGGTTCTCGGCCAATCCGTAGTTGGCCTGCACGAGAACGCCGACGGTGAAGCTCGTCTCGCCTCCGTCGACGCCGATGCCCTGGACGGTTCGGCTGCTCGATCCGGTGCCGCCCTTGAATCGGTGGCAGATCATGCCGGTGCCGCCGCCCGTGTTACCCTCCGGGACGGCGTCAGGGCTTGCCTTGTCGATGCCGTCCATGACGTGCCGCGCCGTGACGGCAAATCGCCCAGGGTCGCTGAGGAAGCCGTCAAAGGTTTCGGCGACGAGCGGAAACATGAACAGGTCGACGCCCCCGCCATCAAACTCATCCTTGCTGCGGCGGCGGCGGCGGTAGAAGTGCTCCTGCACGCCGCGGTAGCCTTCGCCCACGGACGACGTCGCCGTGATGACGATGGGCGAGCACAGCAGACCCGTTTCGTCGAGCCAATGCGAGCCCGTCATCTCTCCGCAGCCGTTGAAGCGGAAGACGGCAGCAAAGGTCGAGTACTCCATCCAGTCCTTGCGAGGGAGGATAGTCGTGACGCCCGTGTGCACGTCCCCATCGGGCTCGATGGACTGCGTGTGCACCAAGACGCCAGGCACGTCCGTGATGGAGTTCAGCGGCCCGGCGGCCCATCTTCCGTAGTACAGGTTCGGGAGGACGTGGCGAACACGGCCCCGCGAGGACTTGGTCGACATCTTCATGTAGTTCTTCTGACGCCCGCCGAATTCTCGTCGTGTAGCCTCATTCTTCTGCTCGAGAGCTGGGACGGCACGCTTGTATATATATGCCTACGTCCCAACCCGTCCCGGCAGCATTCGTTCCCCCGCTTCCCTGTCTGGGCTCAACGCATACGACGCAGGGGGATCACGCCGAGAGCGCAGCTTTGACGCCCCGTTGGCCCATTATATTGGCAACCCGTGATTTATCGCTGCTCATATTGCTGCCTTTATCTGCGTCTGGTTGCCAATTCGGCTATTCATGCATGCTAAGGCGGCTGGCAGCAACTCGGCAACTCTTCCCTGCTTCGATATGGCGGTGGTTCGACGTGCCGTCATGGGCGTGAAATAGCTACTTACTGTGCACGCACGGCGACGGACAGCTGGAGGGATGGAGTTTTCTGGATGAAAATCGAGCCTCGTCACCGTCAACGATCTGGCCGTGCCTGTACATGTACGCATGCATGCTTGTGTGCTGAAGGTGACTGTCCAGTGGAACAGAAGACCCCAGTTGGAGGGGGAGGAGGGGTTCAAGCTTGTCTCACAGCTGCCATGTACCAGCATGCACACCTACCATGGATGGCACGGTGAGCTACCCACTCCACCACAGCCTCGGCATCCCTCAGCGGACATCCATGCAACATCGAACGTCACCTCACGGCTTCGCACCACTTCCTTTCATGATAATTACGGGTTCGTAACAGCTCATCAAATATGGTTGCCCCCGTGAGGGTGATCCCCACCGTAGGTGAATGAATCCCCGCATCCCATCGACACGCCTGCTCACCTTGTGATCTACTCCTCCCAGGCGGCCAAGCGAGCCTCGAGCTTGCTCCGCACCATCCAGTACACCCACCCTCCCTCGTGCCCGTGCCATTCGAATCCGGGCCATCACCATTCTGCTCCCGGCATCGTTCCCCGGCCCAGGGACGCCCCGAGGCGCTATGCCATACCTACCAGCGTCGAGGTGCAGAAGGAGTATGCGTTCGAGATGGCCGCTTCGGCCATCCGCTTCGGTCCCGGGGTCACGCAGGAGGTCGGCATGGACTTGAAGAACATGGGTGCGAAGAAGGTCTGCGTCGTCACCGACTCCACCGTGGACAAGCTTGATGCCATGCGGCAAGTCCGCGAGGCGCTGGCGGCGGAGGGCATCCATTTCTCCGTTTACTCCAACGTGACGATAGAGCCCAAGGACAGCTCGTATGTCGTCTGTCTTTGCCTATTCTGTGTCTCTACATCCTTGGCTAACGTGCGCAGCATCAAAGATGCCATAGCCTGGGCCAGGCCGTACGAGGCCGATGCCTATCTCGCCGTCGGTGGCGGCTCCGTCATGGACACTGCCAAGCTCATGAACCTTTACGCCGCCTATCCCGATGCCGACTTTCTCGACTTTGTCAACGCACCCCTCGGTAAGGGGCGGCCCGTGGATAAGCCACTCAAACCCCTCATTGCCGTCCCGACGACGGCGGGAACGGGCAGCGAGACGACGGGGACGGCCATCTTTGATCTCGTCTCCAAGCGTGCAAAGACCGGCGTTGCGCACCGAAACATGAAGCCGACGCTGGGCATTTGCGATCCTCTCAACACGAGGACCATGCCCGCCGCCGTCAAGGCGAGCTCCGGCCTCGACGTCCTCTGCCACTCGCTCGAGTCCTGGACGGCCATTCCCTACAACGAGAGGACGCCTCGGCCGGCGAATCCCATCATGAGGCCCGCCTACCAGGGCGCCAACCCGATTTCTGACATCTTTTCCTTCCATGCCCTCCGTTCGACCGTCAAATACCTGCCCCGCGCCGTCAAGGACCCCGACGACTTCGAGGCCCAGAGCGAGATGCTCTTCGCCGCAACCATGGCTGGCGTCGGTTTCGGAAACGCAGGTGTCCACCTGTGCCACGGTATGCACAATCGGTGCCTTGAAGTTTGGGTAGCGATGCAGGCTGACGAGCTTTCCAGGAATGTCGTACCCGATTTCTGGGCAAAACCCGGGATACAAGCACGAAGGCTACGAAGTCTCGGTCCCCATCATCCCGCATGGCGTTTCCGTTGCCGTCTCCGCCCCTGCCGTTTTCCGCTTCACTGGTGCGTCCAATCCGGAGCGGCACCTCCAAGCGGCCGAAGCTTTCGGTGTCGACATTTCCAACGTGAAGAGGGAGAGCGCAGGCGAAGTCCTCGCGGAGGCTCTGACCAAATTCCTCGCCGATCTCGGTGACCAGCCAAAGGGACTGAAGGAGCTCGGCTTCGGTCCTGAGCACATTGATGCTCTCGTCGAGGGCACCATACCGCAGGCACGCGTCCTGATGTTCGCCCCGGGCCTCTCCAAGGAGCTCGAGGCCGAAAGGGACCAGCTGCGTAGGCTGTTTGAGGATGCCATGACCCATTAACGGGTTCGCTGCTACTCCACGGTCCTGCGCGGAAGGCATGCAGCGCGAAGCATGACATATCGGAGCATGGCAGGGCGGAAAATTCATTTGAATTTCTCTGGGTCGCTGGGTATCAACTTTCGTAACACGGCAATCTGCTTGACCAAACCGGCCTTGCGCATTTCGCCCATGTCACGCTTGTCCATCCGCCGCAGGCCATTCGAATATACCGTCGTAAAATCGGGGAGGACTTCTCCCGGCGGAATCACAGACAGACTCGAGATGGTGCAGTGCTGCCGCCCTCACGTGTCAGTGCCGAGGGCAAGTCGTGGGAATTGAGCAGTCATACCTTGCCAATTTTGGCGCCGCTTCCAATTCTGCTGCCGACTTGTAGAGTCGTCCCATCGCCAATTTCGGTTCCTCCAGCCTCGATGACGGAGCCGACTTCCACGACGACGTAATCCCCCAAGACAACGCCTCCCGCCTGGGCATGGCTCAGGTCCTTGGGGCGTGCGCCGATATGTGCTCGTTCGTGAATGATGCACCGCCGACCGACGAGGACGCTGCCAATCGTCGACTCGATCCTGGATCGTGGGTGCACCGCACTCTCCGACTGCATCGTTATCGAATGTGAACCTTGCAGTATGGCATTGTCGGAGATGATGAGCGAGGAGGAGAAGTGAACAGGCGGCTTGGGCCCGCTGCGATCGATGGCCGGGAGAACGGAGTGCCTCTTGCTCGACATTCTGGTAGGTGGAAGAAAGTATCTCTCGGTAAAGTCAAGTGTCTTGCAACTCGCCGAGCGACATTTTCCGCCCGCTTAGCTGCTGTTGCTTCAGCGGGGAGCTACCATGTGCACGGGTGCAGGTGGTTGTACAGGACGTTAGTAAGTAGGTGGTTGTTTCGCGGCTAGAACTGTGCTCCGTACTGTACTGTAAGTACAGAGGACTGCTTGTGTGCTGACTGCAGTGATAATACTAGTATTATCAGTTATTGTTATGGCACGCTTGGGTCCAGTGGAATTCATGCATCGCAAGGTGTGACGGTGCGGGGGGCCCGAAGCTTCGACCAAGCTTGATGGGCGAAAATTGGTGGGGCCGGTGTGCAGTTGAGAAATACATGGAACGTGTCATAAGTTGGGTGGCAGCAGATGTAGCGCCTAACGCCCGAATCGAGAGGTCCATTGGCCAACCACAGCGTCGACAATTCTGACGCTTACATTGCCACTGCACGTCGAGACAAACTCTCGCCGCCAACGTTCCGCACAGCGCCTCACTCGTCCATCGCAGTTCGCCGCACACTTGGGACACCGACGCAATGCTGTCGACGAAAGCGGCGCCCAGAAAGGCTGTGAGCCTCTCACGGACCGCCGTGAGGGGTCTGGCCACGGTGCAGGATGGCACTCCTGTCCGCACATACGGTGGTCTCAAGGACCAGGATCGTATTTTCCAGAATCTCTACGGCCGATTTCCCGCCGACCTCAAGAGTGCCAAAAAGATGGGCGACTGGCACAAGACCAAGGAGATTCTCCTCAAGGGCCACGACTGGATCATCAACGAGGTCAAAGCCTCGGGCCTGCGAGGACGCGGCGGTGCCGGCTTTCCCTCGGGTCTCAAATGGGTATGATTCTCTTGCTTCGGACGGACAGCCCTCCCTGCGGTTGATGGCTGCTCGCCGAGCGCGCATCTGACTGACGACGATGCAGTCATTCATGAACTTCAAGGACTGGGACAAGGACACGAAGCCACGATATCTCGTCGTCAACGCCGACGAAGGCGAGCCCGGCACGTGCAAGGATCGTGAGATCATGCGCAAGGACCCCCACAAGCTCATCGAGGGCTGCCTTGTCGCCGGCCGAGCGATGAACGCTACGGCCGCCTACATCTACATCCGTGGCGAGTTCGTTCTCGAAGCCGACGTCCTCCAGAATGCCATCAACGAGGCCTACAGCGACGGGCTCATCGGCAAGAACGCCTGCGGCTCCGGTTACGACTTTGACGTCTTCATTCACCGAGGAGGCGGCGCTTACGTCTGCGGCGAGGAGACGTCCCTCATCGAGTCGCTCGAGGGCAAGCCGGGCAAGCCGCGATTGAAGCCGCCGTTCCCCGCCGCCGTCGGTCTCTTCGGCTGCCCCTCGACCGTCGCCAACGTCGAGACGGTGGCGGTCGCGCCCACCATTTGCCGTCGCGGCGGCAGCTGGTTCGCCGGCTTTGGCCGTGAGCGGAATCAGGGCACCAAGCTGTTTTGCATCTCGGGACACGTCAACAACCCCTGCACGGTCGAGGAGGAAATGTCGATCCCATTGCGCGAGCTGATCGACAAGCACTGCGGTGGCGTTCGGGGTGGATGGGACAACCTTCAAGCCGTCATCCCCGGCGGCTCCTCGACGCCGATCCTGCCCAAGAGCATCTGCGACGACCAACTGATGGATTTCGACGCTCTCAAGGACAGCCAGTCGGGTCTTGGCACGGCTGCCGTCATCGTCATGGACAAGAGCGCCGACGTCGTCCGCGCCATCGCCCGCCTGAGCCACTTTTACCGCCACGAGAGCTGCGGCCAGTGCACGCCCTGCCGAGAGGGCAGCAAGTGGACCGAGCAGATCATGTCACGATTCGAGAAGGGCCAGGGCCGTGAGCGGGAAATCGACATGCTTCAGGAGCTGACGAAGCAGGTGGAGGGACACACCATCTGCGGTAAGCAAGCACCGTCACCCACTAACCCTCCATTTTCTCTTCCACCACATCTAACTTGCCGCAGCCTTGGGAGAAGCGTTTGCTTGGCCTATTCAAGGCTTGATCCGCCACTTCCGACCCGAGCTGGAGGCGCGGATGCAGAAGTTTGCGCAGCAAAACGGCGGACCGGCGTTGGCCGGCGGATGGGAGAGCAATTCGAAGGCGCAAGGAAAGTTGATTTCTCCTGGCCAGTGATTGTATTGTGTCTTGGTCTGGGCTGGAGGGTATCGACACCGCCGTCAAGCGAAGCATTGGACGGGAGGCTCGTGGATACACCCGCACGCATGGGCTATTGTTTGTAGTATTTTTTTTTCTATGTGAAGAACGAGGGAGATGCAAGTGGAGTGGACATTGTTGCTGCGCAGGTTCATGTTGCCTGCATTTCCTCTGCTCGACACTGTTCGCTGTCAAGGCTCACTCGACGACCCGACGACCCGGAATAGCATTCTCTTGACGCAGCTATTTCAAGAAAGATTCGTCCTTTTACTTGAATCTCCAGCCAAGCATAGCATGGGAAAGAATTGACAACGATGGGCAAACTCTGCTGTGCGTATCTCGTCCAAGGGCGGCACCAGATCTGCTCCAAGTTCCGATGCCTTTCCCTCTAGGCCTATTCCAGATCGTTCATGAGACAGCGCCAATGCTAGAACGCCAACCATTGTGTTTAAAGATGGCTAGCCGCACCTCTGGCCGACCCCTGTGTTTGGAAACGTTGTTTTGGCATTGCAGGCGGGTGAAGTTCCCACCCGATGCGTCCGACGTATCCGATTTCACCTGGATTGATTGCATTGTTCCCGACCAACGCTAATGCAGGACCCGTCCCTTGAACACCTTCAACATCGCTCCAACACTCCTGCTCGTTCCTCTTCTGCCGGCACACTACGTTATCGTCTGCCGTCGTTTCATCCTGGTTTGATTTGCCGATAATATTGTTTGTTTGTCGTTCCCTTCCCATGTCTGGCCAGGTTGGCCGCGCTGTGGCATTTGCCACTGATGCTGGTGAGTATCACGAGTTCATCACCACCCGCTTCCTATCCTTCCAACCTCCCAAAGCGTCCTGCTTTCCACATACCTGAGCATCAGTATGAATGCTCCCGTGGTGCCATTGTCATCAAGATGCGACCGTAATGTCGGAACTGCCTGTCCAGCTAACTAACGCATGAACAAATGCAGCCGGTCTCGAGCGCTTCCTACGCTTCTTCCATTCCATCTTCATCATCCTCACCTCCTGCCCCTCCCTGCTTTCCAACTTTCTCCTCTCCTCGCAGCCCTCCTCATTACACGGGAGCTCGATAAAATCGATACTGCAGCTACAATCGCATGTCAGCCTCACACGGCGGACCATCCGCCTCTTCTGGTTCCTCGACAGCTTCCAGTCAAGCTGGAGACACTACATCTCATCGGCCTCATCGGCCGGCAGCAATCTCCCCGAGACCTGGATCGACATTCTCTCCAAGTCGGCGTTTGGCATGTTTGGAATGATGGAGTCGGCGACGCTGCTGGACCTTGCCCGCGTTGACGGCGTCTCCGTCTTCGGCTTTGACGAAGCCGTGCGTTTGGATGCCGAGGCCCAGGCTCTATGGTTCATCGCGCTGAGTACCTCGGCGCTGAGCACCGCCATCAAGCTATTCCGCCTATCTAGTTCGCATCGCGCTCCTCAGACTGACGAGCCTGATACCCAACAAGGAGAGAAAAAAACCAGGGGCCGGACGAGGCAGGAACGCGCTGAAGCGAAGGAGCTTGTCCGGCGTCAGGCGGCGGAGAAGGCTGCGGCGCTGGAGATGAGCCACAGATCAGTCGCTCTTGGGATGAAGCTCCTCGCCGACCTGCTCGATCTGATGATTCCCGCATCTCGTATCGGCTGGATCAAGGTTCATGGTGGTCTCGTCGGCGTGGCTATGCTTGGTAGCACTATATTGACCGGCATCACCGTATGGGACAGGTGCGCAAAGAAGCTAGAAAAAAATGTCTAGAGAATAGCACGCATATTTTGTCCTCGGCAGCACGGGGTATCACAAATCAGAGCAACACACGAGTGCAGCTTCGGCTGCCGAATTCATGAATCTCCCCGCGACTCGTTCCTCTCGAGCCTGGTGGCCATGTCCAAAATATCCGCTATCCAAACCTTGGGGTAGAATGATGCGTTGAGAAGGTTCCACGCCATCAACGATGCCCATAAACGACAAACCTACCTGATTCGACATGAAACTTCCATCCGTCCTGCAAGAGTGCGGCGGCGACGGCCTGCCTCAGCTGCGACACGCCGCCGGCGCTATGGCGGCCGAGGCCTGTGATGACGGTGAAGCCA
Organism: Drechmeria coniospora; assembly: GCF_001625195.1. NCBI lineage: Eukaryota > Fungi > Ascomycota > Sordariomycetes > Hypocreales > Ophiocordycipitaceae > Drechmeria > Drechmeria coniospora. The sequence goes on along the minus strand of NC_054389.1, from coordinate 6,823,138 downwards.
TGCTCCTTGGCCTTGCGGGGTCGAGAATCTCCCAGGTCATGCCACCAGTCTTGAGTCCTCTGGAGAGCGATGCGCACGCCGTCGTGGACAAGTACGCCGTGCAGGTCGATCGACCCGGCTGTGCTCTGCGTCTCGACAAGCAAGTCGGCGGCGACGGACGTGGACTTTTGAGCTTGCCTCGCCTGCTCACGGGCTCGGTCGGTATAGAACCCTGCCGCTTGTCTGTACAGCGGGCTCGAGGCTCCACGTCGGCGGAGCTGGGCCGCCGAGGCGATCGAGTCCATTCTGGCTTGATGGTGACGGTTGGCTATTTGCGCTGCCTCCTCGAAATTCATTGATGCTGGCTTGTGGGTCAACTGCTTGGTGGCATCGCGCCCGGACTTGAGTATCCAACCATCCTCAATGTCCTCGGGGGGCAGTGGCGATAGTCTGTGGGTGAGATCCAGCTTCTGGCGCTTCGGCAGGTCGGAAAAGTGCTTGTTTAGGAGCGCAGCCAGGTCATCGGCAAACTGTGACACGGAGCCGGTGACATGGACAATGGTCGACATATATGCATCCGGCACATGGCGGTACTTTCGCGTCAGCTCTCGGGCCTGCTGCCTTCCTGCCTCGTCTTGAGCCTCGATGCCGTGCGATATGTATTGATCCAGCAGTTCAACAACCGTTGCGCCTTTGGACTGCCCAGTCTTGTAATACGCCTCACATACCTCGCCGGAACGGATGCCAAACCTCTCGGCAATGTACTCGATTTCGTCCTGATCTAGAGAATGGATTAGAGTCACGGCAAACAGGCACAACACAGGGGCGTACCGTTGGAATCGATGCGGGGAGATGGCGAGCAGTCACGCGACAGATCCGAACTCGGCGTCAGTCTGTTTTTGGCCCTTTTCCTGCGCTTGGTCCTGGATGGGGCCGAATCGTCGGGTGTGAAAAACCCGTCCACGCCCTTCAACTCTTGACCGGTTGACCTGAGGTATTGAACGTTGAGGAGGTCATCCAAGGCGGCTTGGAAATTCCCGTTTGCCTTCCTGACAGAATACGTGATAGTGTACGGCTTGAGATCCGAAAACATGGACTGCAGCAACAGGACTTTGGACTCGTCGCTGTCATCATCAAAGGTCGTAACGCGGGGAAGGCCGGCAGATGATTCTGGCGCGGAAGAGGTGTCTGTACTGGAGGGGTCTGTGCAGTGAGACAGTGAGGTAAGACAGCTACCGCTTGTAGAAGCAGGCTCATAGATGATCTTGTCCACCTCTCCGTCAACTAAAACGGGGATCCCGCTAGGGTTGAATCCGGTGGCCTCATCGCTGCGAACAGTTTGTGCTAAGCCTTGGAGTGTGAGGTGGGCAGCATCATATGCTGACGAGTCCTCGAGGTTATAATCGCTTGCGATGGCGACAATGAGCGCCTCATCGAGCAGCGTGTGAAAGGAGGCCTGAACTGTTAGCGTACTTGTATTTAGGGAAGCAGCGGTTTTGGCGGGAGAGCGACCGCAGGTTTGCCAGGCCACAAGCCAAGGCATGGCGAGGCGACCGTAGAGTTCAAGACGAATACGCACCACCAATTTCTGAACGTGACCATCTGATTCACCGGCCATTCCGTCGCTGCTTCGCTGGAGGGTGCTGGAACCAGATCTGAGATGGAAGGGGAGGTGATGGGCTCTTGGATGCAGGCATTATCCAGGAGAAGTGACCGACGAACTTTGGAACGCGTTCAGCTTCGGCGAAGACCGAAGTCGTACTGTCAAAATTCCACTGTTGTTGTCTGAGTGATGCAGGCGTTTGCGGGTAACTCGATGATATGCCAAGGTACAGGGGAGAGGGAGGGCAATGAACTGGTGCATCATTTTTGAACTCTCGTCTTGGAGCTGAAGGCCTGTTTGTGAGGGGAGAGGCGCACGAGGTCATGATCGGAACGGGAGAATCCGTCTGCCGATGCCGAGCGGGGCATGCTAGTGGGCCATCCATCCCCTGTGGCTTCGCCACGCACTAAGCACTAATACGTCAGGTACCCGATAGCCCGATTGCTGGAGCCGGCGAGCTGGTATGACGACTACTGTCCTGACCGTGACCGTCAGTGACCTCCACCATACAACCTCGCCATCAACAACCCCGACCTAGCTCGACCCAACACCCTGACAGCTTCCCCCTCAACCAGCAGGCTTTTCCCGCACCGCATGGACTCCTAGCTTCTCCTTGATCAGTGCCTCTCTCGAACAACCGTCACTCCGGCCGACGGCCCGTGATCGAGATGCGTTCTCGCATCGCTCCGCTCCTCGGGGCGGCACCGCTGCTCCTAGCCGGGCTGGCCGTTGCCGACCCATACACGGCAAAGCACGAACTCGGTCGATGCGCCTTCAGGGGTCAGTGTGGGAAACAGAGTCTCTTCGGCAAGGAGCTGCCATGCGTCGACAATGGCCTGGCACATAATCCCGATGCCGACCTCCGCATGGAGCTTGTTGATCTTTGCGGTCAGGAATGGGCTGACGGCCCGGTCTGCTGTACCATGGACCAGGTAACATGTGCATCCGGAATTTTCGTTGGCAGAATGCTCATCGTCGCAGATCAAATCACTGAAATCCGAGCTTGGAACACCCAATACTCTAATCGGCTCCTGCCCAGCTTGCAAGAAGAACTTCTTCAACATGTTTTGCAAATTCACCTGCTCCCCAGACCAGTCTATTTTCGTCAATGTCACTGATGCGGCGAAGAAGGACGGAAAACTTCTCGTCACTGAGCTCGATCAGCTTATATCCGGCGAATACGGGTCCGGCCTCTACAACAGCTGCAAGGAGGTCAAGTTCGGCGGCGCAAACAGCAAGGCCATGGACTTGATAGGCGGCGGGGCCCAAAACTACCACGACATGCTGAAGTTCCTGGGTGACAAGAAACCGTTTGTCGGATCCCCCTTCCAGATAAACTATCCCAAGGAATACAATCAGCCGAATATGCGACCCTTGGACATGAAGCCGAAGAGATGCAACGACGACGACGCCGACTACCGGTGCGTCTGCATCGACTGCCCCGAGGTGTGCCCCGAACTTCCAGCCGTCGACCGGACGGGCTCTTGCCACGTTGGACTGCTGCCTTGCCTTTCGTTTGCCTCCATCCTCACCTACAGCCTTCTTCTGTTCGCCTGCGCCGTTGTCATATTTGGGAATGTCTCGTGGAAGAGGTATGAACAGCGCCGCGCCGAACGAACTCGACTGCTTCACGAAGCCTCGCATAGCGACGACGATGATGAAGGAGGGCCAGTCTTAACGGAGGCGATGCGTGATCGTCCAACCAAACGCTACTGGATCAACGACAAGTGCGACAAACTCTTCTACACTCTTGGCCACACTGCCGCCCGATTCCCTATCTTCACGATCGGCGCGAGCCTGATTGTCGTTGCGATCCTGAGCGCCGGTTGGTCTAGATTCGACCTCGAAAGGGAGCCTGCTCGGCTCTGGGTCAGTCCGTCTTCGGCCGCCGCCGAGGAGAAGGCCTACTTTGACGCCAACTTTGGCCCATTTTACCGCGCAGAAAAGATATTCCTCGTCAACGACACGAACGCCTCTGGTCGAGGGCCAGTTCTCAGCTACGACACTCTCCAGTGGTGGATGTCGGTGGAGAAGAACATTGAGAATCTCAAGAGCCCAAAGTTCGGCGACCGCCTCAACGACGTATGCTTCAAGCCGACAGGAAATGCCTGCGTCGTCCAGTCCGTAACAGGTTATTGGTGGTCTCGGGGTGACCCGGACCCCAGCACGTGGAGGAGCGACCTTCGAAACTGCGCAAGATCCCCGGTGGACTGCCGACCAGAGTTCGGGCAACCGATGGAAGCCAACATGATCCTTGGTGGATTCGACGAAGACGTGGCCGACGCTCAGGCAATCACCGTTACCTGGGTCGTCAAGAATGCAGAGGAAGGCACCAGTCAATTGGCACGCGCCATCGACTGGGAGAATGCCCTTCGTGACCGCTTCCTTGAGGTGCAGAGGGAAGCAAAGGAGCGCGGACTCCGCTTATCGTTCAGCACGGAAATCAGTCTGGAACAAGAGCTGAACAAGTCTACCAATACCGACGCCAAAATCGTCGTCGTCAGCTACATTGTCATGTTCATTTATGCATGCCTGGCCCTGGGAACGCCCCTGAAACACCTCTTCCGGAACCCGGCACTGCTGCTGGTCGAGTCCAAGGTCACCCTGGGTCTCGTGGGCATCGTCATTGTGCTCATGTCCATCGCGAGCTCCATCGGCTTCTTCTCCTGGGTTGGTCTCAAGGCCACACTCATCATAGTCGAGGTCATACCCTTCATCGTCCTCGCCGTCGGCGTCGATAACATTTTCCTCATCGTTCACGAGCTCGACAGGGTCAACGCGAGCTGCCCGGACCAGATGGTGGAAGAGCGGGTAGCCCGGGCGCTCGGCCGCATGGGCCCTTCCATCCTCTTCTCCGCCTTGACGGAGACTGCGGCCTTTGCTCTCGGCGCGGCGGTCGGCATGCCCGCCGTCCGAAATTTCGCCGCCTACGCCGCTGGTGCCGTCCTCATCAACGCCGTCCTTCAGATGACCATGTTTGTCTCGTTCCTGTCCCTCAACCAGGTGCGGGTCGAAGACCACCGGTGCGATCTCTGGCCGTGGTGGCAGGTGATCAAGGCACGCGTTTATCTCAACGACGGCATCGGCTTCTCCGGCAGCACCGGCGCCGACGAGGAGAGCCTGCTTCAAATATTCATCAAGAACACCTACGCTCCCGCCCTTTTCGGAAAAAAAGTCAGGTTAGGCGTCGTCGCCATCTTCCTTGGCATGTTTGCGGCCGCGTTGGCGCTGCTGCCTACGATCCAGCTTGGCCTCGACCAGCGTGTGGCGATTCCGGATGGCTCCTATCTGATCCCGTACTTTGATGATCTGTACGACTACCTGGAGATCGGCCCGCCTGTCTATTTCGTCGCACGAGGCGTTGATGCGGCCCATCGGAAGGTGCAACAGGAGCTCTGCTCACGCTTCACCACCTGTCAGCCGTTTTCTCTCACCAACACCCTCGAGCTGGAGAGACAGCGGTCGGAAGTATCCTACATTTCTTCACCCACTGCCAGTTGGATGGACGACTTCTTCCTCTGGCTGAATCCCGTCTACGAGAGTTGCTGTGTGGAAGATGGCAAGCCGTGCTTTGCCGAGCGAAAGCCTGAGTGGAATACGACGCTTTTTGGAATGCCGGAAAATGAAGAGTTCATCCGATACCTCCACAAATTTCTCACGGCCTCGGCGGACGATGAATGCCCCCTCGGTGGTCAAGCTGCGTATGGAGATGCAGTCGTCGTGAACGACAAGGAGAGCAGCATACATGCGAGCCACTTCCGATCGGCGCACACACCTCTCCGAAGCCAGGCGGACTTTATCAACGCATACTCGTCAGCGCGTCGGATTGCGTCGGAGATCAAGGAGCGGACCGGCGCCGACGTGTTCCCCTACAGCGTTTTTTACATCTTTTTCGACCAGTACCTGAGCATCGTGCCGCTCACAGCCAGTCTCCTGTCCGCCGCGGTGGGCATCGTCTTCGTCGTCGCCTTGGTGCTTCTCGGATCGATGCTCACGGCCGGCGTCGTTGCAATGACGGTCGTCATGAGTGTCGTCGACATCATGGGAGCCATGGCCGTCTTCAACGTGTCTCTGAACGCTGTGTCTCTGGTCAACCTCATCATCTGCGTCGGCATATCGGTCGAATTTTGCGCGCACATTGCCCGTGCCTTCATGTTCCCGTCGCGGACGGTCATGGAGAGCAACAACAACGCGTTTCGCGGACGCGAGGCCCGGGCTTGGACGGCGCTTGTCAACGTCGGCGGCTCCGTCTTCTCTGGCATCACCATTACGAAATTGCTCGGCGTCTGCGTGCTCGCATTTACACACTCCAAGATCTTTGAGGTGTACTACTTTCGCGTGTGGCTCGCACTCGTCGTCTTCGCCGCTCTCCATGCGCTCGTGTTCCTGCCCGTCGCACTGAGCATGGCGGGAGGGAGCGGGTACGTGGATCCGGAGAGCGAGGGAACGGCTGCGCAAGATCTGACGGATCGACGATGGCGTGCCATACGGATTCACGAACACAGCGACTCCGACGACGAGTACTAGCCTATTTTTCAGCCTTGTCGTGGTAGATCAAGTCGTAGTCCGGGCTGGCGTTGGTGCATTTTACGACGGGGATGACGGACAAAGTAGCCGGTCATACACGTTCAAGGGCGACCCATAGCTTCAGGTAGCGGTGAATGTTTGAATAACGAGTGTCATACTGTGCACCTCGGGTTCCTGAACATGGCGTAAAATGTCGATCTTTCCGCCACACAGCGTACCTGAAAACGATGTTCCTTCTATGCGAAGTACATCGGCCGCGGCTCTCCTGCCACTTCTATGGCTCTCATGTCTCCCATCTCTGCTATCTCTCCCAGGTTATCGCCTCCCCAGGCTGCAGGGTATATACAGATTCCAACGCCCCAATTGGTTCTACTCTCCAACCAAGTCGATTAGGTTGTCGACGGTGGCAGGCGGAAACGATTCGGAAACGATTGAGGGCGAAGAGGAATCTCTCCGGCGGTTGTAAATAGCGTACTTGGGCTCAGGGTGGGATGGCACCATCTCCACAGTGCGCCAGGATCGCATCGCGTACGGCCGTTCTTCCTCGTTGGGGAATTCGGCGCGATGGCGACCAAAGGTGGAATCGAACGGCTTGCGCGCGCCGTTCGCACGCAGGGCGTTGAAGGGGGCCCTCGGCTTGCCCAGCCCAACGTAAGGACTAGTTCCACGGCCAGCGTCGGCGAGTTGGCCCTGCTGCGAGGACTCGTCAAAGATTTTTACCATCTGCCGGCCGCATTCGGGGGGGTACTCCTGCCCGTCGCGGCCTACAATAACGGAGCGGTACTCGTTGTAGGAGTTCCTCAGGTCGCCTAGGTTATCGAAGGGCGTCTCGGTCATGTTGATCCACTCGACGCGGAAAGGGGCCGTGACGGAGGTCAGGTTGATATTGCGAATCCACTCCTTCTTGGCGATGGTAGCGTCGGGGAGGGACACCATGCGGGCCTGGTGACGCAATCAGCACAGGGTCTTCAACATGGCTGCGACGTCGATGTATCGGCGACGGAAGGGAAACGGGAGAGCGGGTGCTTACGTAGCCTTGAAAGCTGCGGGACTTGTTGATGGAGAAGAACAGGATGACGCTTCGACACTCGTGGAAGGCCTCGGTCAGAAGTCGCTCGTTCTTGGCCTGAGTGACCCAGAGGCCCTGGATGGAAAGGCATTAGCTCTGGCGAGTCGTCGAAGGGGGGGGAGGGGAGGGGGGTCTAGAGAGGGGCTGCATACATCTCGCTGGGACATATACACGTTGAGAGTGTTGGAGCACTTGAAGAGGAAGTATCGCGACTCCAGCTGGGTTTTCACGGGAAAATCTGGACGCCCGCCACCAGTTTCACGCCTGGCGGGCGCCCAGGCAGTCGGCGAGGGCGACGACGTCGGCGGCGACAGCGGCGGCGACGAGGGTGGCGACGGCGGTGACGGCGGCGGCGGCGGCAGCGGTTGCAGCAGCGTTGTCGGCGGCGGCGTCAAGGCTCCGTCCGGGTGAGTGACGGAGGAAGAGGCCAAGGTAGGGGTTGAAGTGGCTGACGGCTGAATGGCTTCCTCCTTGCTCGAGGTCGACCGAAGATGCGTCAGCGATCTCGAGGCGACCTTGGCTTGGACTTCGTGAAGCTGGTTGTGGATGGGCGCCTGATGAACAGGGCCGGTAGTAGGACTGTAGAAGGTGGCAGGGCCACCGATGGCGCGGAGCTCCTGCAGCAGCCGCTGACGTTCCTCCTCGACGGCCTTGAGCTTCCTGTAACTGTCGAGGACGCGTTCGCGGTAGGCGATGTCGAAGTAGTGAGTGTGCTCGAGCCAGAGCCGGAGATCGGCGTCCTCGCAGAGCAAGGTCTCGAGCCGAGGATTGCGGGCCGCGTGCTCCCCTTCCGCCGCAGCTGCATCTGGGCCGACGACGGCGACGGCAAGGTTGTCGCCGTCGACCTCGTTGGACGTCTCTGCCGAGGCGAGGGGCGCCATGCTGGTTGTGCGGGCAGGGGACGAGGAGATTCCGTGGACGCAGATGGTGATTTTGCCACTTTTTTTTTGCTCAGGTGCTATGGTGGGACTGCGAGTAAATAGCTAGCTAGGCGGCAGCTGTAGAACTGGATTGTGTTGAAATGGGCGGTCGGCGCCGATAATCTGTATGGCGGCCGCAGCTGCAGGTCGTTTGCCAAGGAGGGTCTTGGTCTCTTCTTGCATACAGTGAAGCGGGCACGCTCCCGTACCAGTGAGGGCGACGATAGCTAGCCGGCGAAGGCGAGAACGAGAGGGCGAGGTAGAGGAGGAGGTTTCGCTTCGTCTGGCGGATGCAAATACATGCACGGATGCTTCGTTGACGAATACGGTTTGCAGCGCACGGGACTGTTGTGTGCGAGTAGGTACTGTATAATTCCTGCGAACCGGGCCGCGGTCTCCAGTGACGTGGGTATCCGCTTCAATAAAGGTATGAGACGTGTTATTCCGACTACTTACTCCGCTTGTGTGGGCGAGCAAAGAACAATGCCGGAGCGCGGCTATCGTATGCCCATTGAGCGTACAGTCATGTACTTGTAGTCTTGATCCGCTGTGCCGTGCTCGTAATTCTGCAATCGTCCGCGGTTGTCCCTCGAATCGTAATTTTCTTTCTGCCCGGAGACGAGGCCGATTCAAAGCGCCAGGTGGCTCCAGAGGAACACAGTGACGAAGATTTGACTGACCATGGGCGCTCCGCAAAGAATGGGATGGTGATTGCCTCGCAGCCTATCGGTATAGTCGTTCGCAGGCAGGGATGTGGCCGCGCGGTCCACCGCGGCCGTGAGCGAGCGAAGGGTCTGTGGAGATGAAAGATGGAGCGGTGAGGGGCACGCGAGCCATTGCCCTGGAGGTTTCCACCGTTTCTTTCGCCTACTATTAATGCTTAGTACGCGGTGACTATAGGACCATAGGTACTCCGTACAGCACTACTCATAGGCGTAAATACTTGTACTGTAGTTGTGCTCCGTACTTACTTACTGCACACCTTGGCCCACGGATACCGTACAGGAGCTGGACTGAGGGGGTGCCGCGCCTTGAACTGTGCTCGTAAATGGGTTCATAATACTGCACACCTACCACACCTATAGTAAGCAGCTGTACTTGTACACGTGCGTGCTTGTGCTCAGTGGCAGTTATTCACTTACCGTAATACTCCGTACAGTATTACATGTATCCTGCATGCATGTAAGTACTCCATACTCCATACAGTCCTTACTTGTAGGTACGCATAGTACTCCGTACTGTACATGTATGAACACACCTTCACCCACACCCGCACACACTCACTCGTGTCCGCAGCTTGCACACACAAACTTGTGCTCGCCTCGTCATCATCGTCCGCCGTATTCGTGTCCCGTGCCGCACGCTGGCCTATGCGGGCGGTAGAAAGGAGGCAAACAGGCCGCCCTGGATGCCGGCGTACATGACGATGAAGACGAAGATGCGTCGTCCCCATGCCTGCCGCTTCTCGTCCACCAGGCACCTCGCCACCCACCAGTACCACACGGGGTACCCGGAGGACATGCGGTTGATGATCTGGACGTGGTAGTTGGTGATGGCAAGCAGCGCCACGGCCGTCTGGGTGGCCGCCAGCGTGCGCACAAACACGCGGTAGTCCTCGCCGGTGCCGCCGCCGAAGGGGACCAGGCGTAGGCAGCGGAGGGGATCGCGCATCGTGTCGACGCCCGACTTAATGAGCACCGCGAGCATCGGCGCGGCGACGAAGAAGAGCGGTATATGGCTGGTGCGCCAGTAGTGCAGGAAGCCGACGTTCCTACACACAACCAGTCAGGCTGGTCACGCGGGGGTCTGCATCCATGCCGTGCCACTCACCAGTACTCCTCCTGAACAAAGGTGTAGATGCTCGGTATCGTTCGCGAGCACCATGGCCGCGGACCGAGTTCGGGCAGCGCGTCGTCGCAGTACCGCTTCCACGCCACGAACTGCGGCAGCGCCGACCCAGCCGCGACGCAGAGACCGCCGATTCCGGCTGCGGCCAAGCCCATGAGGTTGGCCACCGTCCGCTCCCGCGCGAGGGCGGCCAGGCCGTGGACGGCGCTGACGGCGAACAGCACGCCGCTTCCGAGGCCGTTGGAGCGGAAGGCCGTGGCGAGGCCAAAGACGATGCCGGCGCCGACGATGAGGACGGATCGCGCCAGCGGATCGCTCCTATTCTTGATGCTCAGCGCGAAGAGCACGTTTCCGATGAAGGTGAGGCCCGCGAACGGGCTTTCGGCGTAGGGGGCCGAGAGGAAGATGCCGGCGGGCGAAAAGATGTGCAGCGCCGACGCAACGAAGGCGAGCTTCCTTTCCGCCGAGAGGATCATGGTGAGCCGGTAGAGGGCGAGCACGGCGGTGAGGTGGGCGAGGTGGGCCAAGGCTATGGCGACGAGGGGCTCGAGGGCAACGCCGTTGCCGTCCGCCATCCACGAGGGGATGAGAGAGACGAGGGCGCGGACAAGGCCGGGCATGGCGGCACCAAAGGCCCATTGCTGCTCAAAGACGTAGCCTTGGCGGGCGTGCTGGACGAAATACAACGCGTCCCATCGCGTGAGGCTGGCGGCGAGCGGCGAGACGCGCGTCTTGTTTCCGTAGAGCCGGTCGAAGAAGAGCGAAGTTGATGTGTCGTAGTCGGGCCCGATGACGGCACCGAGAGCGAAGGCGAGCAGGACGGCCTTCCAGCCGACGAAGAGGGCCGTCAGCGATTGGATCGGCCGGGAGACGTTGAAGAGGGTGGCATCGAGCGACATGGTGCTGCGGCCGAATCGCATCAAGACATGGCCTGCTTCGAGGGATGCGCTTCTGTTTTTAACTAGGTGGGTCTGCCAAAGGCGAACAGGCGAACGAAGACCCCGTGCAGCCGAATGGACGAAGACGCGAAGCAAGGCGAATGGCAATGGGGATAGACTTGAGAAGTCGCCGTGGACGGACGACAATGATGCGTGCTCTGAGCTTGACGTTGAAGCTACTAATTAGTTCCTTGTGAGCACCATCCCCTGAGACGCTGCCATAGCTGCCGTTGACTCCACTTGAAAGGCTAGCCTGGTCAATCCTAGCTGAGTGAAGGTGAAGTACCGAGTACGTATTACTGTACTCCGTACTCCGTAAGACATACGCTTAAGTAAGTAGTTGAAGTACAGTACTGTAAGCAAGTATTATTGTGCAGGTAAGTATTGTACTTACTTACGTGCTGTACGGATGGATACTGAGCAGCTACAGTAAGTACAGTAAGTACCTATTTGATCTTAAATACTGCCCACCAATTTGAAGGACTATTACGTCTTGCTACAGTACAATTAAGCAATTAACCTTGCCCGCAATTATGCCAGCATTACGACTACAGTACACCTACTTGCCAAGCATTTCTGTAGTAAACTGACGAGAAAATTGTACGAATACTGTATGAACTAGGCATACATAAATCCCCAACAACACCAGTACGTGAGCATACTTGTCCATGTACAAATACTTAAGTACGGAGCAATACATGCACTGTACCTAGTTGTACAGCATATATACTTGTCCTATGCGCAGGTAGGTGTGCTTGTATTGTACATGTACACCCAAGCCCGTGTACAGAGTCGTGCGGAGTATTCTGAACATGTATAAGTAAGTAGTTGTCGTGTGATTATAAGTGCGCAGTTCTCTTTGTGGTATACTCATACCTACGAGTACATGCACTCCGTACTCGTACTTGTACTTGCTTGTACAACTACATAAGGAACAAGGGTACACATCCTGTTGAGCAACACTTCTCCGTACTGTAGGTGTACAGTAATACTTACATGTGCAACGTACTCCGTACTGTAATTGTACGTTGTAATCTTCATTGTGCGGGATTAGCCGCGGAGTTATGCAAGGCTTGCACATACGCCCATACCAGCTCAGTACTTGTGCATCTGCTTGCACATCTAGTACAGTAAGTACGGAGTACGGAGTACACAGGAATAATTACTAGGTAATTACTTGTATTAGTCTACAGAGTGCTCATGTGCTCGAATGTGTTACGTACATGCAGGTACTCTTCAGTACTTCGTACGCCGTAGTATTCATTCCGATTGCATTCCGATTGCCTCATCATACGTCTCCGTTTGTCCATCTTGACCATCTGCTATCGCAGGTTCGCTCGGCTCGGCGTAAAAGGCAACTATTACAGCTGTGTTCACGACCACCAAGGGCCGTGGTGCGTGTGGATGTATTCAGGCGAGATGGCCTGCGATGGAGATCTATGCCAATCTCTCATTCTCGCCGACACGGGCCGAGAGTATTATTCCTTCAACTCGTCCGTGCTGGAATGCGGAAGCTCAACCTACACCTTTTCGCCGTCCAGGATCGTCTTTGCCTCGTCACTCGTCCACCAGCTGACGCCTACTTCTCCCGGGTACGCATATCGCTCCATGCTCTCCGCTTTCATCTCAACGCTGTACCCCGGCTCGGTCGGCGTCTTGTAGTATCCATCCTTGATGATGGATGGGTGCAGGAAATGCTCGTGCAGGTGGTCGACGTGCTCGAGGACCGATCGCTTGCCACTGACGACAACGTAGTCGATTGTGCTGAGGTGCTGCGTGTACTCGGGCAGGCCAACGCCTCCGGAATGCGGCACAACCGGGACGCCGTACTTCTTGGCCATGAGCAGGACGGCGAGGACCTCGTTGACGCCGCCGAGACGACAGGCGTCGATCTGGCAGACGTCAATGGCGCCGGCCATGAGCAGCTGCTTGAAAACGACTCGGTTCTGGCACATCTCGCCCGTCGCAACCCCGATGCCGTACGGTTTGAGGGCCTCGCGGATCGTCCGGTGGCCGAGGATGTCGTCGGGCGATGTCGGCTCCTCGATGAACCAGGGTTTGAAGTCCGCGAGCTGCCGCATGTGGGCGATGGCGTCAGGCACCGACCAGACCTGGTTGGCGTCGACCATGAGAACATTGCCGTCGTCGTATCCGATGACTTGCCGGGCGAGGGACAGCCTCCGACGGTCGTCTTCGACGCTGCCGCCGACCTTGAGCTTGAAGTGCCGATAGCCTTGGTCCAGGGTGGCGCGTAGAAGCGACTTCATCTTGTCGTCTCCGTAGCCGAGCCAGCCGGCGCTCGTCGTGTAGGCGGGCACCGCACGGCTGTTGAGCGCGTCGCGCAGCCGGTCGGCCTTGCTACCCTCCTCGCCCCGCAGCATGTCGACGGCTTCCTCGGGCGTGATGGCGTCGAGTATGTAGCGGAAGTCGATGCAGCGGACGAATTCCTCGGGGCCCATGTCGACGACGATGCGCCAGACGGGCTTGGCGAGCACCTTGGCCCAGAGGTCCCAGAGTGCGTTGACGACGGCGCCGAGGGCGAGGTGTATGACGCCCTTTTCAGGCCCGATCCACCGCAGCTGGCTGTCGGAGACGAGGTGGCGCCACGTCTCTCCCATGTTGGCGACGAGCGAGGACAGCGTCCTGCCACGGAGGCGCCGAGCGACGTGGTTGATGGCGGCGCAGACAATGTCGTTGCCGCGGCCGATGGTGAAGGTCTGCACGAAAGGAAACGCTAGCGGGTGAGAGAGGCACATCTTCTCGAGGGGTGGCGCGGGCAGGGACGTTTCTGTACCATTCCGTGACCCGAGTACCTTGTATCGGTCTCGAGGATGCAGTACGCAGCCGAGTAGTCGCAGGCGACGTTCATGGCGTCGGAGCCCGTTCCGTCGAGCGACGTTGGGAACCGCACATCGCGGGACCGGAATCCGGTGATGGTGATTTCCTTTTCAATTTCCTTTTCCATCGTCACATACGGGTCGATATTGAACCGGTGAGGATGCCTCGTCGCTATGTCGTGCGTATTCGGGACCCGCCACGAAGTGGTACGAGAACAGCCTCGAGACGGTCTTGACTGCAAAGCCAGATGTCGATCCAGCGTTCGATAGAATCGACATTGGTGCAGTAGTACTTCATACTGTACGCTGTAAGCATGGTTGGCGACTGCGGTAGGCAATAACACGCCCAGGAGTGATGACCGCGCACTAGGGCCGACATCAACATACATTCACTCCTTGACGGACGTCTTCTTTTCGTCTATTTCATGAACACATCTGATCTGGCAGTTGCACTCATGACATGCAATCCCCCCCCCCGACCAAGAAGCCGGTCTGCTCGTATCCGCCAGCAGAGCAGTGCGAGGGCATATACTGTACTGTACGCTGATGGCAAGTTACCCCCGCTCCTCATCCTGACCCCCGCTTCTACCATGGGCCCGTGACACACCGGCTTTACCGTGCTGGTAGCCATTTGTACAGTGCAGAAAACAGGACAGCTTGTCAGCGAGGGAAGGAGACAGATGCCATGAACATGCGGTGGACGTATCTCTCAGAAATTTTCGCCGGGTTGTGCTGTAGGCCATCGCTTTCATCCTTCTGCTGGCATCTTCTTGATTCCGCATAGCACCGTGTTCGAATGCCGTCATACACTCGGAAACCGGGGACCGGGTCATCACCATCCTCCACTTCGATGACGTGGTGTGTATGCTCCTCCGTCCTCCCTACTCCCCCATAGTCGGGACCAAGTAGGCACTCGGAACTGGACTGCTCACACTTTTCAGTATCGCATCTCCGACGTCAAACTTGTAGCCAGGCTCGCAACGGTTCTTGCCGACCCGAGCTATGTGGCAAGGGGTGGGGGGGCACGTCTCTCCTCGAAACCGGAGCCGTGCTCCGAGTCTTCAGCGGCGATGCATTATTTTCACCCTCCCTCGAAGCAGCCGTCCTCCGCGGAGACCACATGGCCCCCGTACTCAAGAGCTTGGACATGGACGTCGCATGCTATGGAAGTCACGACTTTGATTTTGACGAGCCACACCTCTTGGAGCTGACCGAGCAGACAGCCTTTACTTGGACTCTGGCGAATGTCGTCTCACGTCACGCTTCAGCTCCAGGTCATCTCCTCGCTGCCGCTCATGAATACGCCGTGAAGTCAGTTGCCGGCTGCTGGGTTGGATTCTTCGGCTTGGCTGGAACGTGAGTAGAACGTGTCATTGCTTCGACCAGCGGCTAACCTTCTTGCACCAACAGGTACTGGCCATCCAACTGCCAACATCTACCCGAATGCACCATTCTCGACCATTCAACCGTTGCTAGAAGAGTGGCATCCTATCTTCGCCGGTCTGAAACTGCCAAATAGTGGTTACAGTCACCCACATGCGCTTGGTCGAGGATCTGGACCAGTCGGCTGCGACCCTGCATGGCGACGAAAGGGTAGATGTGATAATTGGCGGCCACAATTGGCGGCCACAATCACCACATTGTTTGCAGAGGCGAGGGGAGTATGGGTTCCGATTCGGCGCATTCTGCTTCTGATGATGTCGAGGCCGAAGTAAGCACCTTTGACGGTAATGTTCGAATCATCAAGAGCAGTACCGACTGGTGCGGCCTTTCCATCCTCCAACTGCGTCTCGGACGAGCAGGAAATGATGGGGCAGAAATTCCTGCCGTGTCCTGTATGCGCTTCGTGACCACGACAACCAGTATGGAGAGGGATCATGGCTAATGCGTCTTATCAGGTGCAAAGCAAATCTCTGATCTGGAACAGTTGCCCGACTATATGCAAATCCTCCCGTTACCAAAAGTCCTCGATATTCTCACCGTCGTCCATGCCAAAATCGAAATCGAGGTAGCGCAACCCCTGCTGCGCACCGACATTCCGCTCGAAGGTCAACCAATATAATCCGCCGCCAAGAGAGTACCTTGGGAAACATGCTCGCCGATGCCCTGCGTGCATTTTACGACACCAACATCGCTCTGATCAATAGTGACGCCATCTGCTGCGACCGCATCGTCGACACCATCAACGGCGCCCCGCTGTGCATCCGGGACGTGATGGAGATGAATCCATTTCATAACGCATTGATAGTAAAGTGAGTTAGCGGACGCGTCATCGCCGAGACACTCGAGAATTCCGTCTCCGACGCGAATGCAGATGGACTCTTCCTGCAGCTCTCTGGCTTGCGTTTCACCGTGGACTGGAGCCGACCTTAGGGTCGAAGGGTACATTGTATTCCCTTTGACCTTGGCCAAGATGATCGCAACCCACTTGGCAGCGACCATGCATACACGGTCGCCATGACTGAGTTTATTGGATCAGGTTTCGACGGTTACACATGCTTTCAGGCCGCCGAGGTTCCTCGTTGGCGGGGAACGCGCCATGACTGACACAAATATGCTCTTGGGGATTTTCAAGAGCTCACCAGACTCTGGGAGCGAAAATCAGCTGACGCTTGAGCACACGGACGGGATAAACAGGGCGAGAGCAGCCATCATTCGGCGGTATGATGACGCCGACGGACTCTCAGTCGTACGTCCAGCGCTAGAGGGCAGGATTATGGTCATGAATGAATCAGATGTATATCATCTCGATGAAAAATAAAGAGCTCGAAATATTCAATTCGCATTCCTGGTTGCGAATCCCCTTCAGAACGATACTGCTCCTTCATCCTACAGTGCAAAGTCCATTTATGCATCCTAAATGTGGCACTCTCACCAACCTCTGCGGTTGCCTTCATGGATCTCCTTTCATCTTTAACTCTTGGGTATGTATTGAATATCCGCCTATAACTTTTCTCCCCAAACTAGTTGTGTTATCTAGTGCCCCCCCTGGTCACCGAATGTTTCGCCGTCACTCCTCAACCGTCGTCGTTTCCCCCTGCTGGCTTCTTCCATTCAAGTTTATGTCAGATCATTCTCATCTATATATGAAGCACCGAAACTCCGCATTCGCTATGACGTACTGCTTCCACTGTTTTTTTGTTGATATCAATAAATGCCTCATCCACCTGTCCTAGTCCAGCGGGAGTCACCATGACGATGATGGCTCCGCTATAAACAGGTTGCATGCATAAATACCTGGTTCAAGCCAGCGTTATCACTTGGATCGTGTAATTTCTTTGCTTTGAAAATGGACGCCGATATGCCAAAATTCGCACAACGGATTCCGCTGACCTCCGGGTGGACGTTTAAGCAAACGGATGGGGTTGAGGACAACTGGCTCCCCGTGACCAGGGTCCCAACTGTGGTTCATTTGGACTTGATCAATAATGGCCGGTGAGATGTACAGTCGAAGGATGAAGACCTGCCGCTGACGGTCTCTGACTGAAATGTCTCAGAATTCCCGATCCCTTTATCGGCTTGAACGAACTCGCGGTGGAATGGGTGGGAGAAAAAGCATGGACATATCGCACAAGCTTCTCATCACCTCGGTCCGTGGATAAAGAGTCAGTTTATCTACTTTTTGGGGGCCTCGACACAATTGCCAAGGTCAAACTCAACGGCACGGTCATCCTTGAGAGCGACAACATGTTCCTCAGCCATAGGATCGACATCACCCAGAATCTTCTAGATAGAAATCTCCTCATCATCGAATTCGAAAGCGCCTTGCAGCGCGGCAGAGACTTGGAAAGGGAGCACCGAGAGCATCGATATGTCGCCCACAATGGCGAATCAGGCCGTATCGGAGTGCGAAAAGCGCAGTATCATTGGGTAGGATGCCCCTCAAATAAAGCTACGAAGTCGTGGACTAAGGCAATCTAGGGCTGGGATTGGGGTCCTGTCCTTATGACTTCCGGGCCATGGCGACCAATCGTCCTCGAGGTCTCCGCTGCACACATAAAAGATGCGGCGATCAAGTATGAAATAAGTGCAGATCTCTCTACCGTCGCCGGGAATGTCGAGGTTCAGTTAGAAGGACCGGTCGATGAAGTCATACTCTTGATCACCTACAACGGTATTGAAGTGGCTACTGGAGCTTCAAAGCCATTGAAATACCCTTCATCTCACGTTGCATTCAGTATCGGTAAGTAATTTTAGCAGATCAGTTCCCAGCATGCAACCTGACGACAGCAGCGGAACCTGCCCTGTGGTACCCTGCTGGGTACGGCGATCAACCCCTTTACGATTTTACGGTAGAGATCGTTAAGGACGGGACGTGCGTCGATCATTGGGTCAGGAAGACTGGTTTTCGGCGCGTCGAACTTGTTCAGGAGCTCGATACGCATGGTGAGTCGTTTTATTTTCGGGTGAACGATATCGACGTCTTTGCTGGAGGGTCCTGCTGGATTCCCGCCGACAACTTTCTCCCTCGCATCACCCGACACCGATATAATGACTGGATGAAGGTGATGGTAGATGGTCATCAGAATATGATAAGGTGAGAGCTGTATTCGGCTACGCCTTGAGATGATGTGGCTAATTTCCAAGAAAGGGTATGGGGAGGCGGCATATACGAAGATGACGCGTTCTACGACTCGTGCGATCAACTTGGCATTCTCGTGTGGCAGGATTTCATGTTTGCCTGCGCCAGCTATCCGGCTTGGAAATCGTTGCGCGAATCGGTCGACAAGGAAGCGAGGCAAAACATCAAGCGTCTTCGTCACCACCCTTCCGTAGTGATTTACTGTGGCAATAACGAGGACTACCAGACGCAGGAGCATTGCAAGCTAGAGTATGATTGGGAGAATAAGGATCCGGAGTCATGGCTTCAAAGCACATACCCGGCTCGCTATTACTACGAACACCTCTTGCCCCGGGCGGTTGCCGAAGAGAGCTCCGGGGTCCCTTACTGGCCCGGCTCGCCGTTTTCATCCAAGGGGAAGGAAGCCAACGATATGACGGCTGGCGACGTACATCAATGGAAGGGTAAGTAAATCTCCCATCAAATGGTCGCTCGGCTGATATCTGTGAATCATTGCAGTTTGGCACGGCGCTTGCGAGAAATATCAAAAATTTGACAAGATGGGCGGGCGATTCGTCAGCGAGTTTGGTCTTGTCGGTCTTCCTCAGCCATCCACGATCAGCTCCTTTTGCGATGATCCAGAAGGTCTGCATCAGGGATCGAGGACACTCGACTTCCACAACAAGGCCCACGGCCACGAGCGACGAATTGCAACCTACATCTCGGAGAACTTTGTCCCCCGAGAAGATCTCAAAGGCCACATCTACCTGTCGCAGCTTGTGCAGAGCGAGGCCCTCGCGTTTGCGTATCGTGGATGGAGACGACAATGGGGCGAAGGGCGTCGCTGCGGCGGCGCTCTCGTGTGGCAGCTCAACGACTGTTGGCCATGCTCCTCATGGGCCATCGTGGACTATTTTCTCCGCAAGAAGGCTGCCTATTACGCCGTTTCTCGGCAGATGCGCCCGGTTGCCGTCGGGGTGCAGCGAGAGCACCACGACTGGACTCACGGCCACGCACGGCCGGCCAAGAGACTCCGATTCGACGTCTGGGTCTCGAGCAGCATGATGCGCGATTTTCAAGGAGACGTTGAGATACGGTTCGTATCCATCGAGACGGGAGCAGAGATCAAGCCCGCTGTGTGCAAGCCAGGGGTAGCTGTGTCGCCCAACGGAACGACTGTCGTTTTCTCGGGCGATATTGATTGCGAACACGAAGAGCCTCACGTCATCGCCGTTCGCCTGTGCTCTGGCGGAGAAGTGATTTCTAGAGACATGGACTGGCCCCAGCCATTCA
Organism: Drechmeria coniospora; assembly: GCF_001625195.1. NCBI lineage: Eukaryota > Fungi > Ascomycota > Sordariomycetes > Hypocreales > Ophiocordycipitaceae > Drechmeria > Drechmeria coniospora. Next base: position 6,803,563 of record NC_054389.1, on the reverse strand, counting down.
AGTACCTGCGGTTCCCAGGAAGGGGAGTGGAGATCCGGGCCTCGGCCGACTGCTACACCGTTACCGCGGATAGACCCACCAAGTGTCTGCTCATCGAGGAAGTTGATGGGGTTCGGTTGAGTGATAACGGCATAGATCTGGTGGCTGGAGACGTGCAGGTCATCCAGGTGACTGGTATGTCAGGGGCTGTTGGCACGCCCAGGTATCAGTACTTGGGGCAGGACGACATGTAGGTGAAGGCAAGGAAACTGTAGGCAGCTGGCTTGTAAATGCTTACATGTGCTTCACGACTCCCTCTCGCGATGCAGTTTGTCCCAATCGGTTATTCCTTGGGACCGACTTTGGCTTGGACTTGGCGGCGTCATGGCAGAGGTCGCTCAGCTGCGGAACGGGTTCTGGGAGCTGGCTGGGATCCAAGGCCAGCGCGGCAATTCTCGGAATATCATTCCATCTTACATGACCCTTGCTAATTGAGGCATTATTCTGTCAACTTGAGCACCAGATGGGACGGGTCAGATCCTTGGGGCAGATCCTGCGTGCTGCCGGGATTTCGACCTCCCTCAGCAAGGATATATGCCATGCATAATACAACGAGCATGGGATATGAATATGTCCAGTTCTACTATATTATTTTTTACATGAGAACTTGGGTGTTCTGCGCAAGCACATTTGCGTGTAAGTGTATTTACCTTGGCAAAGAACTAGTCTCCTGGTCCCTGCTGAAATTCTGGGCCGCTCCATGCAGAGTTTGGTTGATCGGATTTGATGCAACTTACCTCTCACACCAAGGAGTCGAGCACAACGACTCAACTCTCGGGTCAGGCGGACCATGATGCGCCCTACTGGACGGGAGCGTTGAATCAGTTAGTAAACCGTCCCATTCCTTCAGAGTCAGTGGCCTACTTCAGCAGCGTAACCGTTGGCCAGTGTATAACGTGTACTTGAGCCTAATCGGCTGCGTACCTCGGAACCAAAGAATGAAGTAGATGAAGCAGCTCATACAACGCCGCGTTGCAAGATCCTTCGGTTTCTTTCCGTACACTTAGCCGATATTAAAATGCTCGACTCATGTTAGTTCTGATCTGTTGGAGAGATACGAAACCTCCCCACTGCTACAATATCAACTACTTCAGCTATGATACTACATGTACTTCTATGGACACGTGCTTTGGATATGATTCGACCTTCACGGAAGCACGCCGGGGCCTTGAATGGCGTTAAGTATCCGTATCAGAGTGTGGCAAGATTCTTTTTCTGTTTCTCCTGCTTTGCCAGGATGGCAGGCGTTCCTACTCTGCACGCTTTGTCCGTTTGACCATGGCCGAAGAAAGGAGGATTTTGATGCTCACGAATGCTGAGCTGGGTCAGGCGAACATCTTCTTGGCTGTGAGCCACGAACTCATGCGACTCGACTCGTCCTTGAAGCTACACATCTGTTCGTTTGCTGAGCTATCGACGTCTGTGGAATCCATCAAGGCTTCCTCGTCTGACGCGGCCAAGGGGAACATCAAATTCATCCCACTGGAAGGTCCGTCATGGAAGGAGGCTCTTTTTGGTCGGCCGGAACATGAGTTTGAGGAGCTCTCGAGCATACGTCCAACCGTGTGGAACGTTGCGACGGCGGCGAAAATGACACGCATCGCATGTCCCTGGAGGTCGGACGAGCTTTGCGACTTGGTGAAGCAGATCGAGCAGGTCATGCACGACGTGGGCGCCGACCTTGTCGTCGTCGATGCTCTCTTCACGCCAGCCGTCACCGTCTGCTACAAGCGTAAGCCGAACTGGATGGTGCTGTCGCCCAACACGTACAAGGAGTTTGTGCTCGCCCTTCAACCTCGGCGGCAGTATTACTGGAAGTATCCACCGTGAGTCCTTCGACCCTCGGCGGCGCCGAAGGCGGGAGCGCTGACGCGGATCAACCGGCGCTGTGGCAGCCCTCGATCGACGATTCCGTTTCCGGTGCCGTGGTACTACATGCCAGCGGTGTGGTACATGGTGCGAAAGATGTACCTAAACCACAACGATACGTGGATGACGGATCACGCCAAGACGATGAAGGAGCTCATCGACACCGACTACGCAGACTGGGCCTGGATTTCCATCGCACCGCCCGAAGGGCTCCAGGTCCTGCTCGCGAGCCGCCCCGAGATCGACTTTCCCTTCGACGTGGTGCCGGCACACATCATACCGTGCGGCCCCATCGTGATGCCATGGCCGGCTCTGCGCGACAGCAGCGATGAGCTAGCCGCATGGTTGGCCAGGCACCCCACGGTGTACGTAAACCTGGGCACGCATGCGACGTACGAAGAAGGGGACGCCGTCGAGCTGGCGGGCGCGCTGCGGCACGTCCTCGACTCGGCCTCGAAGCAGGGGAAGCGACTCCAGGTGCTGTGGAAGCTAAAGAAGCGTGGCGAGTATGACGTTGCCGGGGCCTCGCCGGTTTCCAACGCTCTAGGTCAGCACAAGGAGTGTGTGCGGATCGTGTCGTGGATCGAAGCAGCTCCCATTTCCATCCTCGCCTCCGGCCACGTCGTCTGCTCCGTCAACCACGGGGGCGCCAACTCGTACTTTGACGCCGTGAGGTACGTTTCCGGGTTTCGACGCCGCCGAAGCAGGGGAACTGACTGACAGATGGACAGCGCCGGCGTGCCGCAAGTCATTCTCCCCGTATGGGGTGACACGTACGACTTTGCCAAACGGGTAGAGTGGCTCGGCATTGGCAAGTTTGGAAGTGCCAAGAACGCACCGAAGTGTTGCTCGAGGGAGTTGGGCCCCATTCTGGAACAGGTCGTCTTGGGCTCCGATGCGATGAGGATGAAGAGGAGAGCAGCCGAGCTCGCGCGGATCTGCCAGGACGGGGGTGGAGGCAGGGCCGTTGCGGCGCAGAAGATGCTCGACATGATACGGACGAAGCAGGCAGGCTAGAGGATATGCGTTGCACGGAAATGTACACGACGGTTTTGGCCAAAGAATAGGCGTCCGAGGGTCACACTCTCACCGTGGTGTTGTGCGTTCTTCATCGAGGGCGACTCATACCGTCAGTCTTGTTCGCCCTCGACCAGCCCCCGCAGTGTGCCGTGTTGACTGCCGCCGGCTTGGACACCACGGCGCATGTAAGTATCGCGTAATAATGCGAGGGCACAACGGACACAAACAAGTCAGAGCAGTCGACCGGGATGGCGTCTGCGCAATGACTCTGGTCATGCCGCAAAATCTCCGTCCGTGATGCCGGCGGCGGCACATGTGCAGGCCTCGGGCCGATGCAAGCAGGAAATGCTGAGAATTCCAAGGTCCACGGCCAGGTACGAGCAGGGCAGTCTCCCGCCGCGCCAATCGAACGCGGTGAGGGGATTTACCGTCGCCTCGGCCATTTCGACGAGGCTCGAAATGCTGCACTCTGGCATCGTGCCAATCCATCAGTCCATCCCGGGTGGCCGCGCTCGGGCGTTTCATTTCTCAAAACACATATACGAGCCCGCCTCCCGCCAGAGCCATGGGCACAGCCGACAGGGATGCCGGAGCTCGAGGCACGATGCCGAAGACGCAAGGCAGCACATCGGAGAGGAAACGCCGAGGCCGAAAGGGAAAGGACAGCGATACGACGGCACCAGCAGGTGGAACTCGCAAGTCGGGCTTTGCCTCTGCACCGCCATCACAGCGGCCCTTTGAGATTCGAGGGTCTCGCCACCGTTTCTTGAACGGACGACGGCCGTGAGTCCAATCGCGAAGTCGAACTGCACAGGGGTTGGTTGTTTCCTATCGGGATTGAAAGCCAAAGCACGGCGCGGAGTACAAGGGCCACTGTAAAATATTGCTCACTCGTACGATTTAGGGTTCAAGAGCTGGCACATCCATAAGTATATTCTGATACGTAAGTGAGTACTTACCTACTTGCATAGCTGCACTTCATACTCTGGTGTACAGCACTTGCTGTGCTCGCGAGAACTTTTGGAGGGGACTGTGGAGGATGGCGTATCAGATGAAGTTGTCAATTTCTCGCCTCGGCATATCCAGGCGACGCACATGTTGCTTGCGCACTGTACTTGTACAAGTACGCCTAATTACGACTTGTAAGTATTTGTACATGGAAGATCGATAGAGTGCCTGCACCATTACGTGCAAATCCTTGTACTTGTACTTGCTTGCTGTACACAGAACACAAACACAAGGTACGCTGCAGTGTATACAACTAAGTACATGTACGGAGTACACCGTGCTAGGCTCGGCTCGTAGTGCAAGTCTGTACCTGCGCACTTGTGCAGCTGCACGTTGGTGACAAAGGAAATCAATGGGTCGGTGGCGGCATTTGCATGTACACGGTTTTATTAGCACGGTGGTTATGTATGGCAACGCACCAAGTACGCCGTACCAACACTGTGCGTGCAACGATACGAGTCGTCAGCTTGGGGCGGTGCGAGGGAAATAGAGGTGGGCGGGTTGGGGCTGAGGAAATTGCCCAGTCGGTTAGGTGCGGAAATCGCACGTGGCTGGGCATTGAGTAATTACAGCACAGTACAGTAATAATGCAAAATCCCTGCGGAAAGTACAGTACTGACGCCGTGGCAGTACCGAGAACCTGCAATGCCGAGGGTCTCTCGTCAGCAGAGCGGGTACTTGGTACACACATTTGCGACGAAATTAATTACTTGTTTGGACAGATCCGCTACCGAAATTAATACCTGCATTGCAATATACAGCATTACCTGTCTGTACGGATACGGACTGCGTACAATATTTATTCTATTACAAGTACTTATGTCCCCCTCTACATCAATTACCGTACTCCTATTACTTCCACCGTCATGCGTTCACGTACATGTACTGTCCACAGGCTCAGAATTGAATGTGCTTACTTTTACTTGTATGAGTGTATAAGCACAAGTAGTTGTGCAGTAATAATTATAGGTACTTAAGTACTTGTACGGTACTTGTAAGTAAGTGTACTCCGAAGGTGTACATGTACTTCGATGTGCATGTACATGTAGGTGCACACCCAAGTGCGTACATGTAAGTATGAGAAGCACATCATTTCGTAATGGTAAATGGATAACTTGCATGTACGGAGCACCGAGTAAGTACATGTACACTGTTGACAGTATTAATTATTTAGTGTGCGGTCGATAGAATCACACCTATAAGTACGGAGGAGGATGCAATAGGATGAAAGGATGTTGCTTGGCTCCTGTGCATGTACTTGAGGAGTGCAAATAAGTTCTGTACAGAAATTATTTACTTATTGCATGCGCACCTAACAGTAAGTACAGTACGGGATTTTACTAGGAATACAATGTCAAGGACATGTGCATGTGCCCCTACCTGTACTGTACATGTACTTACGTTCTTCAAGTACAAGGACTTACGTGCAAGTACTCTTGCTGCAAGTGCAGTAAGTACTTGTACGGATTCTGTGCAAACCTGCTGTACTTTGGCGAAGCACGCTGCTTGTGCACTGACATAGTTGTACTAACTTGAACTAGTAGTACCTAGAGTACGGGGTCAGTAAGTATTACGGGGTCAGTACTCCGTAGTTGTACTCGTATTCCGTACCCCGTACTTGGTTATCGTGGTCCGTCGTGATCCTTGTATCAATACGTGCTTTATCATGGTGCAAGTACAACTAACTATTTACTCCGTATCCGTATCCGTACTTGCTGCAATCAAGTATTATGAACAGTACGGAGCACTTGTGCTTGTACTTATTTACTTACTGTGTACTGTTCCCAAAAAAATATTGGTACAAGTCCAGGTACAGGATGACAGCACGAATGATGGAGGTCCCTGGTAATTATCTGGTACCGCACTTGAGTAATACTTACTTGTAGGGAGTACTTACGGAGTACTTACAGTAATTAATACTTAAGTGCTCCGTACAAGCACAAGTCTTGACCATTTATACCCATTTCGTACTAGCAACCCCGCAAATGCACGTGGGCCGCACAAAACCACCACCAATCGGCGCCAGGGTTTTTCCTTCGCTCATGGATTCCGTACTTAAGTACTTACAAGCTCTTGTATTATTATTATTACTTGTACTCCGTAATACTTGCTTGCGCTTCGTTCTTCATCAACCCTGCACGTATTAATTTTGTGTGTTGTCCATGGACGCAAACGAGCACATTTACATGTACGAGTCCTCCGTACTTTCGACCGCAGTAGGGCTGACTACAGCAAGAGCACCGTACAAGTACACCAGTTCGAGTACAAGTCATGTGTAATGGTGCTTGCTCGACTTCGCGAGGGCGATCGAGGCCCTCGCCAACGGCCATGCCAAGGCACAAATGGCAACACCCTCACGAGCAGCCGCATCTTCCCGTCATCGTGCCGTAATCCTGCGAGGAAAACAAATGTGCCTCCGTCCTCTCGACGTGACGTGGTGCCTTGAACCAGACTTTTCCATCTTCTTTTCGGTGCGCCGTGGTGCGCGTCCTCCCCTCTCGGGGATGCAACCACCAAGGGCAAATTCACGGTATGCCGTCAACACCAACTCCAAGTGCTCGCCTGGGATTGCACTTGCATTGAATGCGCGTGTACGACGCAAGTAAAGAGTACGAGAACGCAGACAACATCATTATGTCAGTATTATTACTTCCTTCCCGCCACATTACGAGTTCGGCGATGCCAAGCTAGTCGCATCCCGGCGTTTCGACTCTCCTCTGGCGCGATTCATGTTCTCTCCCGCCGGCTCTCACGAGAAGCTGGATCGGTGGTATCCACCCCACAGAATCTCATTTGCACGGCATCGCGTAGCACGGCGTTGCATAATGCTGCAATCACTCTCGCCCTCGGTCATGGTAATTCAACGTTCCACCGCCGGTGCCCCCCCCTCCCCTCTCCCCCGTTCGGCCGACTGTGCTGTGCTCGTAGGCTCACCCTGCAGTGCCCCTACGCCTTCCCCCGTCCAAGTCCCTCATCCTTCACTTCCTCGTTCCTTCTCCTCCTCCTCCTCGTTCCCTGTCCCTTTTTTCCCTCGTACAGGCTCGTCCGTACGTGCTGTGCCTTTCTCTCATTGTACACACGCACACACACGCGCACACACACATATATATACAAATATATATGTACGAATATATATAGGGAGCGCCGAAGCCAGCACTCTCTCTCGACAGACGTCATCCACAGGCCACAGCCCGCAGGACCTGCCTCCCAAGTTTCACGCCTCCCCTTCCGCTCCTTTGGGCAATAACACTCGTTTTTTGTCTTGACCTGCTTGCCCATCATGACGATGAAGCAGTCCCTCGCTCTCCTCGCCGTCGTCGGCACCGCCATGGGCCTGAACGAGGTCGAGAAGAAGATCAACGTCTGCTTTCCGGCCGACCAGCTCGCCAAGAGTGACACCAAGTATCCCTGTCCGCTCCTCGTCCGCACCATGACAACGTGCAAGACCAACGGCACGTCGCCGGCCCACCTCAAGGCGCACCAGGACTGCATCTGCAAAGGCAGCTACATCGACGACGAGTTCGGTTGCCTCGAGTGCAAGTGGACGCATGGCTTGCTCGGCAACGCGGACCGCAAGCACTGGCGTGCCATCCACTCGGCCGCCTCCTCGTCCCTCTGCAACGCGCCGACGCCGGTGGCCGACTGGGCCGCCATCTGGCAATCCGTCGCCATGGCGACCCCCTACGTCAAGGCCGACGTCGACAACGAGCTCGTGGACAAGGAGCCCTTCGACTCCAGCGTCGAGCGCTACTACGTGGCCCTCGATCATCCCCAGGGTCCGGGCCCCTTCACACCCGTGCCGGCCGACGCCAAGCCGACGCCGACTTCCGGCTTCCGCACGAGCACCAAGTCGAGCGTCGCTGCCCTCGAGACGGAGGACGACTACTGCGACGACGAGGAGGAGGAGGAGGAGGAGGCCGATGAGCCGATGACGCCCATCGACTTTGGCCGAGTCGGCCCCCCCGGCATCGTGCCCAGCCTCGACGACGGTTTGGTCCGCGTCAAGGGCAAGTACGAACCGGAAAGCCACGGCGCCTACGGCAACACTACCATCGTCAAGGTCACCATCGTGCAAACCTACATCGCGAGGTGTTGCCCCGTCGTCCAGCCGGATGGACTGGTCAAGATGTCCTGCACCAAGGACCTCGTCGTGCCCGGTACCCAAGACAAGTCTGTGAGCAAGGAGGTCCTCGAGAAGTTGCCTTCGTTCAAGAGCAACATCCCCGCTCCGGCCGATCTCCACGCCATCCCGGCGGCGCCCGTGCCCGCCGACAATGGCGCCAACCCGGGCTCCCACCCTGACTCCCCCGCCGGCTCACGCCCCAACGCCCCCTCCGGTTTCCGCCCCGGCTCCCACCCCGGCTCCCCGATCGACGCCGAAAAGATCTCCAACGTTCCCGCCGGTAGCCACGGCGCTCCTCCCGCTGACGATGAGGAGGAGTCTGAGCCCGAGTCCAATTCCTACTCTAAGCCTGAGCCCGAGCCCGAGTCCGAGTCCGAGTCCAAGCCTGTGCCCGAGTCCAAGCCTGTGCCCCAGTCTCACTCCAACTCGAAGCCTCAGCCCAATCTCGAGTCCGAGCCCGAGTCCGACGACAGCACCCCTGGCGGTAGCCACAATGGCGGCTCCAAGAACCAGCCGCCTGCCGGTCCTGCTTCCTCGTTCAAGCCGAGCCCTCCTGCCCCTCGCCCTGCCACCAGCGCCGGTGTCGGCAACTCTACCGGCGACGTTCCCGTCGTCGTCAGCGGAGCGGCCGCCCTTTCCTTCTCGGCCGCCGCCGCCGTTGCGGTTGCCGCTCTGGCGGCTGCCATGTAGAGTCGGTTTCGTGACTCCGACGGATGGCCAGACACGATAAGAGTAGACTACCTGGTCAAATTCTACATAATATTCTGCGCTGCTTCGGACCCCGTGTCGTATCCTCGGTTGTTGTTGTTTCGGCATCCAACCGTCCTCGACACACCATCTCACTGAGCGACTGAAACTCGGCATGTCAACGTCACCTTGTGCCATGACTTCTCGTGCCCTCGTCAACTCGTTCTATTCTGTCGTGACCTTGTACCCTCGTCAGCTCGTTTTATCATCTCGTGACATCAGCGATGCATCTTCGGCACTGGTCGAAGACTGGCCGACTGCTCCCAACTTGTTTCATCCGTATCCTTGTCGTACTCGCCCTTTATTTGTTCTTTCGACAGCAACCCGTCTCCGACATGACCTATCCTGCCGACTGGACTGACTGTCCTCTCCTCTCCTGCACGAGTTGACCGACGGCGGCCCCACATCGATTCGGCCGCCGGTTCACTCATGACTCCATTAGGCAATCTGTGGCCGGGCCGCGCGGGGGGGCGGCTTAAGGGGCGGGCCATGCCCTCGCCAAGCGTCTGCGGCGTCTGCAGCATCTGCCCTCCCCGTTTCCCTCTCCTCGGGTCCCGATGCCCCGTACGTACTTGCCTTTGATGCGACGCACCGTGCTCTGGTACCGGTTCGAATGAATGCCGGAGCGTGACCGACGACTTGCTGTGAGCCACTGGTTGGGATCTACGGCAGTGCGGTGCAAGCTATCGAGTTCGGAGTGCAGTGCAGGCACCTGGACATGCATGGTGACGTGCCAGGATGCTTGAAAGGATCAGTACAGATGGAATAGGACGGACGGACTTGCCGTCGAGCCCGTTCGCGAGCTGTGTGATTCCTTCCATCAGATAGACTTGCATAAGACGCCATGTGCATGATCAGATTGCATGCCATCCAAGTGTGCATGCATCTGAGCACACACTGTGGCCAGCCGTTCCGCTCCCTACCTCCTCGTGCACTTGCCTGCAGTAGTACCCGGGCACGAATCGGGGTCAATCTCCGACGGTGGCCTGCAAGCCCGGCTGTTCCCCAGCGTGAGCCGGGCGAGTGAGCGAGCCCAACGCATTCGTGTCGCGGCTTAGACCTGCATGCATGCGTACGTGTAGTTATACGAGCACATGTACAGACGAAACTTGTACTTGCACAAGTATGCACCGTACGAGTCGGTGCTATGACTGCTGCGACCTGTCGAGATGCAGGGTTCAGGGGGCCGCCTCGGCGACTCCCCCGGTGGGGAACACGGCCGTCTGGTAGGCAACCAGTCCTCGTCCTCGTACTCTGCGATCAACTTACGAGCACTTACAGTATGCAGAGTACGCATACGGTGCAGAATCTTACACATGCCTGTAAGTGCATCTCTGTATGACAGCATGTACGGAGTACAGCTGCGCTGTATGTAGACCCTTTCTTCGACGGCAAACGCTAACCTGAGAGGGAAGGAATCATTTTCCCAAGCCTTTAAAGACGGCACATGCCAGGAGCCTCCTGCGCCTTGCACTTGCATCCATCCAATGTCGTGTCTGGGGCCCGGGTGGGAGTTGACGAGGCTCATCGTAGTTCGTGGCGCCCAAGACGACAAGGGAGGGTAGCCAGCTGCCACGGATGATGGTCAGCTTGGTAGTTCTGTCATCAAGGGGCGAGCAGGAGGCTGGCCGTTACCCATGCACTTGCATGTAGTCGTGCTCGCTAGCAAGTATGGGGTCGGTCGATGCCATCGCAGAGTCGAGACCTGCCCCCCCCCCCCCCCCCTTTCGCCGTCAGGGCCACAGGCAAACGACGCTGTTGGTATGGTTTGGCCATGCATGCATGCATTCATCGCTATACCCATTCATGTATTACACATACTTGGCTACATGTTCTGGGCACCGTACGCGCGCGCAATCAATCAATTCAAACCGTATTCAAACCGTATTAGACTGTGGTCAACCGTTCTCCCTCGCTGCCATCGTCTCCGTTGGTTCCAGCGTCCCGTGTTACATTGTGCCGCCGCATCCATCCATGCGAAACGCAATCATCCGCGGTATTTAAAGGCTCAAGCTGTAACGCCCGTCGTCATTTCCTTGGTAGAGAAAGGTGCCGTCGTATGGAAGCATAAGTACACGAAGCCGCGCCGCCTCCGTCCACACAGTTTCGGCTTCTCATCACTCAAGCTCGCACAAGTAACTATATCTGCTACCCTCTTCTCCATTCAACAACCTCTCTCCCGGACGAAAAACAATATCCCAACGGCACAATGCAGTTCGTCACCATCCTCATCGCCATGCTCAGCGCCACCGCCGTCGCCGTGCCCGCTCCAGCCGTACGTGACCGTGACCCCCTCCGTCCCTCCGTCCCTTCCATGAGCTAACAAGGAACAAAATGCGTAGGGGTGCCGAGCCAACGGCCGCATCTGCGGCTTGCACTCGCAATGCTGCTCCGGAGCCTGCATCGGCGCCGACCTGCCTAGCGGCGGCTACTGCGGTTAAGCGGCCATGTTGTACATGCCGGGAAGGAATCCGTACCATGAATGCGCCTCCCTTCCATCGGGTCAGTTATGAATAGAGTATGATAGATGGAACAGGGCATAGCTAGAATCGGGATGGAGTACCTCGATCACGAGCTGCGTCCAAATTGCATCTCGTCCCCCCCACCCCCTTGTTGGTCCCATCGTTCCTCGTGTCGAGATTGCTTGCATCTTCGCCTACTTATTTTTTGCCATATCCACCAATGTGAACTCTGCTATGCCCTGCTTCGGATATCGCATCCCGTCGGTCCGTCCCGAGGGGACAACCCTGCTGCCGTTATCTTTCGGGAACCAAGGAGCCGAACCGACGGCACCCATCATCGAGAACCGCAGGCGAGAAAGTCATCCATAATAAGTCGTGCGCATTATTCGTGCAATCTTTACTTTCTTTCCTCTTCCCTTCCAATCGCTTCACCGGCTCTTTCTTGACAATGGATATGCCATTGGCAACTATTCAGGGAGCAAGAACATCACGAGCACGGCCGTGCCTGATGGCGTGATGACGAGCACACCGTAGATTTGGCGCCAGAAACGACTTTTTTGCGATGGAATTCGCGACAACCGGATTACAGGAATGAGATATTCCCTTTCCCAGTCCGTGTCATTGGGCGGGTCGAAGGCAAGGAGCGTCTGCAGGGCAGGAGGACACACAGAGGGTCTCGGAGGCAACAGTGAAATATGGACCCTCGTGCAAACATGTCATAACCCCCGAGCGATGAAACTTTTCATTAAAACAACAGACATTGCCTTCCATGGCGGGCGATTTCATGAACAAGGGGCAATGGCATTGAATCGTACCGCCTTCCTTGTCTTGGAATGACTCCAGAGTAGCTAGGGCCCGGAACAGGCCGTTTTCGCGATAATACAAAGAGCAAATAGCCTCTTTACTGAAAAGTTTAAAACCATGAGTCAATACCGAAATACCCCTTGGCCGGCAGCTCTGTGATCAGCGCCGTCTGGCCGGCCCCGCCATCGATCGTTGCAGAGAGCACGTTGCTACCCCACCAGTTGACGGCCTGTGGGTGATACTGCACTGCGAAGAAGATGATGATGCCCGAGAAGGCAACGCTCCCGGTGAGTGCGGCCGAGAGAACGTAGTTGTACTTTTCCCACCAGGCCGTCTTGTGTCGCTTCAGGTAGTACATGAATATGAAGGAAAAGTACAGGCCGCCGGTGAAGTAGGTGAGGTTCGTAGGCGCCCAGAGCAGCACACCGTTCATGATTAGAGAAGGATGGACGTGCTTTAACCATGAGACGGGTGTGAAGATGGCGAGATCGACGGGACGGAAGACGGCAGACGGTAGTATGCTCCGGCACGCCTCGCGGAAATGGTTGCCGAATCGCTTGACTGTCCACCAGACGATGGCAAGGAGAAATCCTAGCAGGAAGCAGTACTTGATGGATGGGTATATTTGGCTGAAGATTCTCTGCGGCCCGATGGCTCCCTATACATATGCATCAGTCAATGCTCGAGTGAGACGTGATAAAGGAGACGGGGGATTTCGTGTACCCAAACGACAGAAGCCGCGAAAAACACCTGAGAACCGTTTGCGCAGTTGAACTTTGAGACTTGGTCAGGGGTGCAGATGCCGGGGATCTGCGTGTCGGCAAATTCCACGACCCCGTACGCGACGAGGGCCGTCAGGATGGCGCTCATGACCTGGCCGCGATACATGGCGCGCGGGGGCAGCTTGGCGTAGAACCCCATCTTCTGGTCTGAGATGTAGTTGTCGGCTTGGCCGTTGATGTTGTACCCAAACGCCTTGACAAACATCATGGCCTCAGGATGGCCGGGCAAGGCGTAGCCAACAATGAGCTCTGTGACAACATTCAACCCTTCCGTCGTGCCCGAGATGGCGTAGAGGTACGTCATGGGTACCAGGAACACGAGGTTGAGGCCGACGACGAAGAAGAGGGCCCAGACGGGCGTTCCGAGCTGGGGCCAGTTGGTGACGATGACAAGGGCGAAGATGAAAGCGACCACGGCGATGGCGAAGAACCACGAGTCAGGTACCTCGGGATAGCTTCTCATCAACTTCGTAAATGGATCGTCGAAGCCGTCGTAGATGGAGCTGTCATTTCGCAGAATCCCGCGCAGGTGACCGCCAGCTTTTCGGACGTGTCCCCTGACGCCCGACGAAATGGCTTTTCTCAGTCCGGCCACGAGCTTGCCGATGGAGGAGACGGCTGCGCCGACAATGGATCGGTAGGCTCGGAGAAGCGGTCTCCACGTGTCGAGGACGATGAAGACCATGGTGAGCGGGTAGAAGGCGAAGAAGGCGCCGTAAACGACAAGGTTTCCGGCCCCGTAAAAGGCGGGAGAGTAGGCCTTGTAGGCTTCCTCATCGAGAACCCCGCTGTCCGGGCGCACGACTCTGGAGATGTTGTATGCTGCGCCAGTGTTGTCAAAGATGCCCGACGAGTTTGGCGGCAGGTATGCCGTCCAGCTGACGTTGGAAAAGTACAGAGCGATGATGATGAGCCCGCCGATGATGGTGCCGATGAACTGCTGAATAAAGGCAAAAAAGGGGTAGGCAAGCGGCTGGGCGTACGTCGAGAGTACGTTCCAATCCAGCGTCGAGATGGGGTTGAAGCCAAGACCCATCTGGGAGCCAGTGACGGCGTTCAGGGTGAAGTTGTTTGGCGCGATCCACGTCATCCACGCAAATAGGCTGAGAGCGGGGAAGAGAAATCCGGGCAGCCAAAAGTAGACAAACATGACGGCGAAGACGATGAGGAAGAAACGATAGCGCGACATGGACCAGCCGTGCACCGTCTCTCGCCGTTCCGGCAACAGCAGGGCGCGGTTGAGAGCCAGCGTCGGTAAAGTGCTCGGCCACAGCGCTTCGACAGGGTAAACGACGAAGCGTCGGAGCAAGCCGGAGAATCCAAGGCCCATGAGCTGAGTCGAAAGCAGCAGGAGGATGCCGTACCCGGGCGTCAACCACCGGTCCTTGTAGTAGACGGTCTGGGTCTGTATGTTCGAGAAGCAGTAGGCCGATGTCAATCCGACGTCGATGATGATTGTCGACAACATCTGCTCCTTGTATGACCAAGGGCCTGGGTTGAGCGACAGGCGCTTGCCCCTGAAGTTGAAGCCCCAGTCGGGCAGCGCCCAGGCAAGAAACTTGCCGCAGGGGAAGAGGAGGATCTGGGCGACGGCCGACGACAGCGTTATTTGCGGGAAGCGTGAGTTGAAGAGTGAGTTCGTGAACTGAGCGATCATGGCCCACAGGTAACCGAGGAGATGTGCTCGTATCGTCTCGCAGGGGATGTTGACATCATCCGTCGGAGTCGAGATCGCTCTCACCTCAGGGTAAGGCGAGAAGAATTTGTTCACCGCCGTTTCCGTCTTGATCTCGAGCTCCCACGCGGCCGTACTCTGCCCCTCGAGCGGACCCTCGAGCAAGGCTTTAAGCTTTTCCCGCTGCTGCCCCGAGAAGTTGTAGTCAAACTCGTGGAACCGGAGCATCTCCTCGATTATGACCTTGCACTCCTCGACAGACAATGTCTCAATCTTGTCCATGACATACTCAACGTCGTCCAGTGGCGCGACGCCATCATCTCCATCCCCGAGCTTCTCGACCAGTTCGACGACTGCCGCCTCAGTTGCCTCCTTTTTGTTCACCCGCTTCTGAGGCGCATCATCCCCGCAAATGGAGTCGTCTTCGCTGCTCGGAATTCGATTCATCATGGCCTCGCTCTCCTCTATCGTGGATGCGATGGATGGTGCGATACTTGCCGCGATCGGGAGCCGTACCTCGCAGGTCCGGGGTAGAGATCATCGGCGTGGAATAACCGGGCATGATATAAATACACTGTAAATTCATCATGTAGGTCACTTTCGCGCGTCATTCGGCAAGCCATCCATCATGCGAGGAAGCGCTCGTCACCTTCTACATTCATCGTTGCGAGATTCGGCAACGGGTTTGTCTACATCTTGGTTCCATCGTCCCCGTGTTCCATCGCCAGGAACAAGGTACCACCAATGAATTCAGTCTCGCGACCCGTACAACCTGTATACAAATGAATTGCCATGTAATTTTGCCAATATTTCATTCACCTTCCTAACTGACGCTTTGGCGTAGTAAAAAGGTCCCTGGTTCGGCCACCGGCACTCGTTCGAGGCCTCTCTACTAGACCTTCAAGGCAGTCTGGCACAGGTCCATAAAGGAGGATAGACAATGCTTGAAACTTATCGGAGTGAGTGCCCGGGATACTAACTGTCTCTGGCAGGCGCAATATCGTGCAGCCTCGGGAAGAAGGGGGGTTGCGGGTTGACGGCGGCACGGGAACGATTTGCTGTATGGCATCATGATAGCCGTATCTATATTGTTGGTCTGGCCTGTGTGGCCCCGGACGCCTATTTCTGCATGTAGATCTAGCGACGGCAATCTCGGCACGGAAAAGGCGGCACGGTTCTCGCGTGCAACACTATGTTATGGTTACACTCGAGCTGAAGCGGGACTGTTGCATCCCCGGGAACAAATGACGATCGTCCTTTGCTGTTACTCCGTCACCCAATCGTCCTTTAGGACAGCTGATCATAATGGTTGATAAAGCTATAGTACGACGTGCCAGATAGTCGGTATTCCCGTTTTGTTTGCCCGCCCAATTACGATGTCGCTCGATTGTTCCCGCACGACACTCACCCGGAACTCAGAAGTGTGGAAGGATGGGTCAGCACAGACTGTTTCGATAGGGAAAATATACCTTATGCCAAACCATTGCAATGGATTTCTTCAGCACAATAATATACTGACATCTCTTTCCGAGAGGTCTTGGAGAAAGAATAGCGTTCGGCACAGCCCAAACTCGGTTGCACTCGACAAAGCGATCCCCTTCCAGAGAGTAATCACAAATTCCACTCCTCCACTCAGGCTTTGTGATTTCGTTCCATGTGAACCCTGAATGCCACCGGGCATACGGCCGTCGCGCCCCCCTTCTTGTCGACGTCGAATACGAACAGGTCGAGGTCGGCGTTGGCGTACGTCCTCCGCCCGACCTCGGCCCAGCTCAGGGATTCCCAATCGGCGAACCGTCCTACTGCTCCCAAAGGAAAGCCCTCCTGACGAACCAACCGAAAAGCAAACTTGCCGTTCTTGGTGTCGGCGATTGTGGGCACGAGCCGGTTGGGAAGAAGCCCGTTCGCCAGCAGGTCGGTGCCGTTATAGGTAAAGTTGGACAGGATCAGCCCTGGCGGTGCCCCGACCGTTTGATTCACGGATATCTTTAGCGAAACTTGGGAGCCCATTGCCTTCGTCGTGTAAGTGCCCGCGAACCTATCCTTGGCCTCGGCAGCCCCCTGAGCGAGAAGCCCCGGTACAAGGTTGTCGAGGATGGTATCAGCTAGCATCCCCGTAAGCCGGAGGCGCGACTTCGTCGTGCTTGCGCTCAGAACGGTGAAACCGACATCGTAGTCGGGCAGGAGGCAGAAGAAGCTGCTGTAAGCAAGCGAGTTGCCCGCCTTGCAATAGACGTCCGTCACAATATTTGAGCCGGTGTCGACATGACGCATAATCTCCCACGGCGCACCGAGCGAGACCCAGACGCGATCCGTGTGCGACAGGGGTTTCATCCACCGGCGTGTCTCCTCGGCCGATAGCAGCGTGTGGTTCAGTATTCCAACGCCGAGCCTCGCGAGATCACGAAGTGTCGAGTAGCCACCGAATGCAGGACTCGATATATGGAGGTTCGAGGAAAAGTCCTTGTAGACGTTCTCGCCGGCTGGAATGAGGGCTTCGGACTCGTCCTTGACTCGGAAGGTGGTCGAATTGGTCATCCCAAGCGGATGGAATACGTTTTTGAGCAGCGTCGTCTCCGTCTCGCTTCCCGTTGTCTTGCGGATCACTTCGCCGAGGATCACGTAGCCGTTGTTGCTGACCGCCGGGCTAGCCCAAGGCAGAAAGGTAGGGCTTCGGTTGGCAAGCCCCAACAGGTAGCTGCCCCATGGTGTATTCGTCTTTGAACGGATCGTGTTCACCAGATCGACATAGACTGGTCGTGCAGGGTCTCTGCTGTCGTTGAGATAGATACTCGGCAGTCCCCTTTCCGTAGCGTAAAAAGGTGGTGCCCAGGGGTCCTCGGGATGTCCGAAAAGGTCCTCGGTGCCTACGAATGGGCGATTGCCCTGACCAACGGCGTCTCGGGGGATGCCGCTCAAGTATCCGACCACGGCTCGGAGCGAAATATGTCCCCACGGAACGGCATTGGTTGCATCGACTTTTGAGTGTGCCTTCCGTCGAATTGCTGAATAGGTTTGGTTGTTTTGGAGCTCCGGCATCAACTCCAGCAACGGTCGATCCCAGTCTTCGCTCTTGATCGTGAGCAGGCCAGCGTACATGGTCATGAGCTGGGTCAGAGAGTTTATTCGGTAAATAGTGTTTCCGTCCACCTTTCGCGCCCCCCGGGTTCCGTTCGCTACACCTCTCGCTGTGTGGTGGAACTCGAGCAAGTCCATTTGACCATCGCGAGCAGAGAAGAAACCGAGGGAAAAGCTGGTATTGTTTAGCTCCCGCTCCCGAGAGGTGTAACCGTTGTCGTGTTTGAGGAGTGTCTCCAGCCCCGATGTAATTTTGTGCCAATAGGCCGCCACCGCGCTCTTGTTGCTAGTAACGTCGATCGGAATCGGGTATCGCGGTCCGAGGAAGTCGGCCGCGACCGGCGCGACCGTGTAGATTAGAGCCGCGAGAAGGAAGGTTCTCATCATGGGTCCGTTGGGCAATTGTTTTCAAGATTTATTCCGCCTTCAATTGTACGTTTCGTTCAGTTATCGTTCTCGGGGGTCGAAGTGCAACAAAGGGGGAAGATAACGAAAAGAATTCAGGGGTGCGTACCGTGTGGTGCACGATCAAGTCGTCGGCGAATTGACTCCTAAAGTACGAGAGACCAACCATTGCAAGCATCAATTCACGTTTTCGATAGCATCGATAGCATGATGTAATCCAACAAGCGAGACACATACCGCTATGCCTTTACCACTTGCAAAAGGCCTCACGGGAAATATTGGTCAGAACCAACAGTGCAATAACACGGCCTCCTTGTCATCAAAATCAGGCCCGCTGCTGCGCCGTGCCATCCACAAACACGGGATTCCGAAACAGCCAGAATCAGGAATGAACGCATGAAAGTTTGCCAGTAGATTGAGCTTGCAATTCAGGCTGCCGGGGGGCACGGTTGGGCATGCTATAACGCAGGCGATGATGCATTCCTGGGCTTCATTGACTCGTTTCCAATAAATGAAATCCTGACATCAGCTCTGAACAAGCCACCAGTATTCTCAAGTACCGAGAATCTCGCTGACAAGCGAACAATCAAAGAATAGATACGCCAGGGTGTAAGCCAGCGAAGATTGCAAAGGGCAAACAGCGGGTTGCCATTGGCACCAGCCCAACTAAACCAAGGCAACAAGGCTACCGTGCCCCTGTCCACAATGTGACAAACGGAACTCCGTATTTCTCTCGTATGCATGAAATTGTTGCTCGATGACGGAGGGTGGTCCCGTTTCCCCTATCCTTGCGAGCGAGCAATTATTTGTTGCGCCGCAAAACAGGAACACTGGCCAGCGCGCCGTACCGCCTAGTGGAGCCGAAAAGTCGCCGGCTTCCGGTCGCCGAGTCCGGAGCTGTACGGCCTATGCTGGAGCAGCATCGGAGGTACAGGGTAATCGTGATCGCGAGTGGCCGATCAGTCGGCACCTCCGCCACCACTTCACATCGCCTAGAGCGAAAAGGTGCATAGAGTTGACGATAATTTCGTCAGGGAATAATATAGAATGGATAATTGAAATGGTGCATACAGGCAATATGCGCAAGATGCCATTCCCCATCAACTACACCCTCCTTGGCTTCCAGTCCGCCTGTTTTCCCACCTTAGTCGGGACTAAAACAAGACAACAGGGTTCGGATGACCAAAACATATATAGGTCAGGTTGATCTTCTTTAGGTTCGCAACCCCTAAATTTCCAGCATGAGCGCATATGCACCGTAGCGAATACCGCCATCGGCGTATACCTCGGTTCCCTTGAACACGTCCGGCGCGCGATCGTGGATCTCTAGCGCGACTTCAAGAGAGGAGGGTGAACCGTCGAGCTGGCGGCCGCCGTGGTTGGAGGAATGATGGCCGGCACCTTGTTGACTACCGCCATTTGCGCGTCCCTTGACCGTCATGATGCCCTTCAGAATTATAGGGAGCCGCGTCATGTTGGTGAGGCTCCGGTAAAAGTTCCACTACGCATCGCCAACCGAGAACGAAATAGGTAGAAAGGTTCGGACGACGTACTGTAAAGGAGGAATAGTCGGGGTCACTTGAAATAGGTCTCGGCGGACATTGGTCAGTTGGCACGGAATCAAGGGGTCGGAGAGAGGTTGGGCCAAGCAATACGTACACAGAGCCGACTCCGAAGCGGGCAGCCCGATGCCGGTTTCCGTCCGCGGCGGAGTCGACAGTGAAGACGATGGCCATTGCTCCCGACTTTTCGGCCCGGTCGAACAGCTCCTGGTTCCCCGACCGATTCGACGAGAGATGGAGCTAAATTCGTCAGCTGCTGCCGTCAGACAGCTTACGCCCACGCTTGAGTGCGTTGGTACATTGCGCCAGCACCTACCTGCTGGAACGTCCCTTGGCCGGGTTTCTTGGCCGCCGCAATCTCATTGATCGTTTTGGAGGCGTAGAGTGCCGGCTGGAACAGCGAGGGCAAGAGATGTCGTGATCTAGCGAAGCGTTCGACTCGATACGGAAAGTTGGAATGGCACGCGCAGCCATACCATGTACATAATCTTTTCTGCGCCCGCTGCCTTGACCAGATTCAGCTTGGCATCGGGGTGTGCGTAGTGGGCACGTGCCGCTGGGCTGATGAAAAAGGGGGCCGAGACGATGTGGCCGAGGATGGTAGCCCTACATACGAAGGAGTTGCTGTTGGATGAAATTCCAAAATGCAAACGAGTCGCCTTCAGAACACGATCTCATTGTTCCCCATACCGAGCGGATGTGGGAGGTACATCGAAAGGGTCGACTCAATGGCCCAATTGTCGACGAGGACGCGCGGCCGGAGTCGATATCGATGGAAGACTTCGAGGTTGTTACGGTACGACCACTCACCGCCGGCGCCGTTGCGGTAGTAGCTGAAGTTCCGGACTGGCATGTACTTCTTGGCGACCCATTCAAAGTCAGGCAGTCCCACGATGCTGCTGAGCTCGGGCAGCCTGCCGTCGGGCAGGCCCCCCAGGACGTCCTGGATTCCCGTATCCGGTTCGTTGAGGAATGCACGAGCAGCCAGAGCCCCGTTGGCCAGGGCGAAGGTGAAAATAGTCGCGGATCGCATCTTGGGGTTGGCACAGAGGATCGGAGTCAGACAGGCTTCCTGATGATTCCCGACCGGAGAATGCCTCGAAATTGACGGATACACTCGAGTCTTATCTGGGCACAGACTTCCTGCATTGCGTCGTCTCAATTCGAGACTGGCAAAACAGCAACAACATCGACCCTTCTTACTATAAAATGTCCCCCTCCCCTCGAAGGACGAAGCCTGTTCTCACTTGCCCTGCCATACGGAATGCAGTTGCTTGCTGAGAACAACATGACATTCGGGGATCCCGCTTGACATGGGAGGTCCGTTGAGTTTTGTTTTCGGCATCCAGGCTCAGCAACGCCATGCGCTTACCATCGACGTTTGATAATACGGTCCGAGGTGGAATCTGCCACCGCGCCTCTCCACATTGGCATTGAAATCGGATGAAGAAGAAGTCGACGTAGCCTAGGTCTTGCAGCATTTACAAGCCCGCCCACAGCAGTGATGTGAAACGAAAGTGAGCAGGACTGCTGGGGATTGGGACTGGATAACGCCAGCCGGCCTTGGAAATGCCGCCCGCTATCCAATATGAATCTGAAATGCGTCCCTCTTCCAAGCAGCAGAGATGTGTAATGCACCCTCCCCTGCAGTGGCAGTATTCAAGTGGCCGGGATCGCTATCTTTCTCAGCGGCCACGTCTAGAGCGTCCGGAAAACACCGCAACGTCACAACCAAGAGATCAGGCCTGGGTTAACTTGGGTCGAGACTATTCGCAGAGAAGGCAAGACTTGGCATCCTTGCCTGCCCTAGAATCATGGGATGATGGCACTCTTCGCCACTGCACCTGGAACCCACACGCACACTGCTGCCGCTTGTCAGGGAGGTACTGGGGTCCCCTCCCTACATTCCCTGCTTACAATTTCTTGTTGGGTCATTTTCGCGTTGAAGTTGTGGCTGTCGACATGGAGCGGGAATTGGAGAAGCGATTGGCGAGGACTGGAGCGGCGCCGATCGACTCGTGCCATCTCCGGATGGTGCGGTACCAGCCCTCCCTCAACACGCCCAACTCAATACACTCCTTGATCTGGTATTTATACATTACCACGCCGTCACCGTCACTCGGGATCATCGCCTCTGATTCAAAGGCACACGAGCTCACTTATCCGTACAAATGCCGGGATGAGCTGGAGGCACGTGGAAAGGCTGTGCTCAATAGAAGGTGTACTATATTACAGTGAGATTCAAGGGAAGATGCTATGACAACGCAAACTAAAGTACATGGTAATGCATGAAAGTCTCTCTATGGCGTTCGACAAGTAAAGGGGCGGTGTGCGGTGCCCTTGGAAGTGATCATGTTCTGGGCGAGAGAAGAAGAGTCAGCAATGGCAGGCCAAGGTCAGTAGGGGTCGGACGAAAAGGAAACGTACAATATCGACAATGGTCGCGTAGGTGCCGGCGACGAGCGTGACGGCACCGATGATGAAGGAGACGATGCTGCCAACGCTCATGAGGAGATTTTCGCGGGCGAACCACTTGCCCTTGCACAGCAAGAGGAACCACATGATGGCCGGGATCCAGAAGGAGAAGCCGGAGACGAAGAGGGCGGAAGCGAGGGAGAGCAGGTCGTTGAAGATGGGAATGGCCTCGGCGAAGATCCAGGCAATGATGGTAAAGGCGGTCAAGAGGCCGATCCAGGCTGCCCATCCGGAGGGCGTGTTGATGTATTGCTTGATCGACGTCTTCCAGAGCCGGCCGTGGAGGTAGCGAAGTGCAACGGTCGAGTTGATGGAGCCGGAGATGAAGATGACGGGCAGGGCAACGCCAAAGGCGATCTTGGAGATGAGGGGCCCCGCCGAGAGGAGCGCAGGCGACTGGACGTCGGGCCCGATGAAGGCGTAGCAGAGGGCGCCAGTCAGAGTGTAGATGACGATCTGGACGACGCCGGATGCCCAGATGGACTTCATGTAGTCATTGGGGGTGTGCATCTCGTCCATGAAGGAGAACTGGCCGATGGCGAAGCTGAAGGCGAAGATGATGTTGCTGACGGCGACAAAGGCCTCCGAGAAGGAGACGTTGCTCTTGGGCCAGGCGGACCAGGCGACGGCGGGGAGGCCGCCAGGGGCGTCGGCGGCCTGAACACCGGTGGCGATGATGGTGATGGCGACCGCCGCCGCGATGGAGGCGAAGTCGATGTAGCCAAGGATGGCGACTTCGGTGAAGGAGGGCGGGATGGCGAGGATGAGGAGGATGATGGCCGAGATGCAGGAGAAGGCAATGGAGCAGATGCCGCTTCCGCTGATGTTTTGCAGGGCGATGCTGCCGGTAAGGGCGTGCGATCCGACGACCATCATGAGCTCGAGCACGAGGGCGGCGCCGAAGACCTCGTAGCCAACGCGACCGAAGAGAAGCCTTCCGGCGTCGGCGTAATGGGAGACGTCGGGGTAGGCCAACTTGACCTGGCCGACGAGGTAGCTCGTGAAGATGGCGATGAAGCCGAGGCCAATGGTGAGGAAGACGCCGAGGAACATGCCGAGGATGCTGTAGGCTTTCGGCAAGCTGAGGGCGCCGAGGGCGATGGCCTCGACGATGGTGACGACGGCGAGGCGCTTCCAGCCCAGACGGTGGAAGTGGGCGTTGCCCTGGGCGGCGGCATGCTTCATGCGGTCCTGGTTCATCTCGTCGCTCGTTTCAGCAACGGCATCATTGTCCGACATGTCTCTCAGAGCCAGGTCGTCGGTCTTGCCGAACAGCTCCGGCCCGCCGGCGTGCGTCGACGACGTCGAGGCCGGGCGTTTCGCTGCGGCGGGATCCATGGGTGGAGGATGAGTGGATGAATGAATGAATAATAATGAATGTAGGGAGCACAGTAGGGACTGTGAAGAAGCACGAGGCTGGAAGGCCGGGTGAGCGGATGATTCGTGGGCTGTGGTCGTGACCTGTCCTATCCTATCCTGAAGACGTCGACGGCTGCGAGGGGTGGCAGCGACTGGAAGGATTTTGGGGAAGAAGTCGGAGGGACGGCGAAGCGCATGGTGCAATCATGGGCCACGCGAGCTTTTATCATCTCCACGAGCAGCTTCTGTGTGGCTGGCAGGCCTGCAACATGCAAATTGTGGTCTCGTGGGCATCGCGCGGGAATAAGGGGCTCCACCATAGATAAGAGCGTCGAGGGAAGCTTTGATCATGTCCAACGCTACGGATGGTCGCAAGTAAGTACGTGCGTGCTCGTACTCGTGCTCGTATGAACAGCACGGAAAGATAGGCTCTTGGCTTGCGTCGAGGGTCAGCCTCCTCCGCAAACTCCAAGCAGCCTCCCCCGCAGCATGACGGATTTCGACGAGATCTAAGTACTCCGTATTGCCCGTGTTGGGCTGAGAAGCAGCCGGGGAAGTCCCGCCTGCGACGTTCAGTTTCCGCGTCTGGAAAGGGCATTAATACGTGCATCAACAACCTTTGGTGGCGAGTCCGAGTCATGGAGGCTGCGCGGGCAAAACTTTGCCCGGGGTGGAGTTCATCAGACGACGCGACGACGATGGATATGCATAGAAGAGGGCAGACCCCTGCTCAGGGACCCTTGAGTGGAGGATTTTTATCGGGCCAAGTCCGAGATTTGACGAGGATGGAGAGGTCGACGACACTTTTTCACGAATGCTGGCCCGGCGCCGTACACGGGGGTTTACGGTCATGACACTGACGTCGTTTTCGTCGCACTGCCGATGGCCGGCGGCCGGAAGAAGCGTCGCACACGCGTTAGCCTCTCGGCTCAGGCCGAGAGACACGACGCCACGACGTGCTTGTGCTGTGCTCCGTAAGCGTGAGCGTATTTGCGCGTCGGAGCGTCATTGGCGTCTCTTGCTAGCAACCAGCGGGGCGTACCTGGGTTAGGGCCGAAGTCAGTGCACTCACTAATAGTCCTTGCGAGTGCAAACAAGGGTCCTCATATAACGCGCTTGCAACTATACGGTGCATCGGCCCCATAAGCGTTTCGCTTTTCCGACACGTTGGCGCGCTGCTCCGTGCTTGGACCCGACAATTGCCGATTTGTGTGCATCTAGGCGATAAGGCATTGCCGACGGCATGAAAAGTAGGTGTGCTGAAGTACATTGTACTTGATACTGTACGTGGTGCATGTGCCGGTATTAAGCACTTACAGTACGTACTTTGGTGTACTTGTTGGGTCCCTTCAGAGAAGGATTAGCCGGAGAGGACCTTGCTTCCCATCGTTGCTGGTTCAAGCAAGTAATAAAGCCGCCCGTTTCTCTTAAATGCAAGTACACCTATGCATGTAAGTAAGTACGTGTACTTGCAGAAGTTTGCGTAGTTGTATTACAGTATTACCTGTCCAGTGGGTAATCGTAGGTGATGCACCAAGGACGGGAGGGTACGGCTCGTCGGCTCGTCGTTTGTACGGGTTCGATTCGCGCCTTGAGTGTGGTATCATCGCGACAGGTCCATGCCGCGCTCACCCTCCGTCCCTTTTCGGCTCGTGTCTATTCATGTGTAGCAATGTGAGTTGAGCGTACATGTAGCGTGATGGTGTGCGCGGACCATGAATGCTCGCCGGCTTTGCTGGCATTGCATGCAACGAGGGCATTGTTGAGGCATTTGTCCACCAGGGGCAGCGTGTCGGGGCCGAATCAAGGGGGAACTGTCATGTCGTACTCCGCACTGTAGAGATTGACGGAGCAAAGGAAGGCCAAAGTATGGGAGAAAATCAACCGCGTGCTTGATCATTCATCATTGATGGATGCAGTTCCATTTCCAGAAAGAAGGCAGGTGTCCGCTGGTTGTCGAAGCCCTCGGGGATGGCGGCGACAGACCTGAGCATCGCGCCTGCCGGCCGCCCGCTCAAACCCCACAATTAGCGTCATCATGGCACGATGGGTTTTACTTGGAAGGAGGAATGGCATGGGCAGATGATGAATTCTCCGGAGAAATGAGCCGATGATCCGACGAGGGCTAATGTAAGCAGGTACGAAGTAAATGTGCTGCCAGTGCACAAGCAAGTATATTTACTAGTACGGAGTACAGAGTACAAGTAATATTACTCACTTATGCTGTAATACCTTAAGTATACTTGTGAGTATACCTACAGTACTGTACAGTACGGAGTACCCCGTGCAGTAATACTTACTCCGTACAGTACAAGCACAATTATTACCTTATTACGGAGGACCTACCAGTATAATAATACGTGTACTGTAATCCTACACGGATACTCCGTACATGTACTGGTATTGATTGTACTGTACATGTTCGGAGAAATACTCCGTGCTTACCGTAGTTGCAAGTACTTACTCCGTACTTGCCCAGTACTTACTTACATACATACAGTACTTGTACTTGAGTACTTACTGTACGGAGTACTGCATGTACTTACTTACTGAACGTGCGCGGAGTGGTCGTACACACTGTACTCTGAGCCGAGTACCATGATACTGTAGGTACCTACTTGACGCCGTATCAATACGTTATACTGCACCTTATCTGTACAAGTATTTCAGTCAAGCCAAGACCCAGGCCGGAGCCGCCGCTCCAACTGGAAAGCAGCTTGGCAATGAGCCAGGTAAATGACGTATACGAGTCCGGAGAAGACTTGTATCCTTATTTACCCTTTTAGTTTTAGCGTTTCACCCCTCCGACATCCCTCGACTCCCCTTCTCCATCTGCCCCAATCCAACTCCTCGGCGGCAAACGGCATGCTGCGAATACGACTGGCGAACCATGGACGAAGAAATCCTTGCAATTCCGTCTCCCGGGGGAAGAGCTTTATTACTGGATGGCCATCGACATTCGCTCCGCCTTCTCGAGCGTGCACCTGTACGTCTCAGCATCGGCTCCTCCGCCCTCTGCCTGCGCAAGCAAATAAAAGGCCACATGGAGTGCGGAGTACTCCGTATGGTCAGTCAGTCTACTTACTTCGTTGTATGTAGGTTTTATTCTTAGTACAAGCCGACAGCGCCGGGTTGCTAACGGCCAGAGTGCGGTCTTGCTGCGCTTTCTTTCGGCGTCATGCAGCCCAAGGGGCGAAACGCAGCAGCGAATCGTTGCCGTCCGTCTCCCGCTCTCTCAAGTGACGATCCGCATACAACCCGCTCCCATACTCTCGGGCGGAAGTGACCAATTCCCGAACCGGCGTGGTAGTTGGCAGCAGTCTGTCACTGGCTCCAACGATCGTCGCCTTTATCTTTCACGTTGGACGAGGTCCGTGGGACCCCTGTGATTGTTTGCTCAGCAGGCAGGGAACGTATCGTGATACTGCGGTAATGTTGTCGAGACTTTTGAAATTGCCGGGTTTGATCCGTCGTACGTCCATGCCCGGGAGCGATCTCGCCAGGAAGCACTTCGGTCCAATGTGGTGCCGATTTTTCCGATGCCAGCGTTGGCTGCTGCAGCTGGTGTGAACTGACACGAGAGAAGCTCGGGAAACGGGTGGAAAATCTGCAGACCCGCCGAGCCAGTCGTGAGACGAGGGGACACGATGATGACCTGCTCTATCCGAGCAGAAGAATTATATCCGGCATCGACGGAGGCATCTTTTTTCGCTCAAGGGTGATGAAAGAACTAGCAATGGTCCACTTTCCATCTCGCATCGGCAACAAGCTCACGTCTACGTAGATGCCGCCCAGATGTCTATCCAAACTACAGCAATAGTGCCGCTCCGACAAGAGAGAAGACGATGGGTATGAGGAAGAAGCTCGTGCCCTTGTCTCCCACCCCGGCACCGCTCTCGCCGCCGACCGACCTCTCGACCCAAGGGTTCAACCCACCAAGGCAGACCAACTTGCCCCTGATTCTCGCCCCGCCCTTGACATCTCCCGCGCGCCCCCAGGAGATGTACACCATGTCGGAGTGGCTCGCCAGAGCGGCCTCAAAGGTCGTGTTCCCCTTCTTCACGGCCGGCGACACCGCCTTCTGCAGCACCGTTCCCTGGAGCCACCCGAGGCCGTCGACGCGCGAGTAGCCGCCCGTCATCGGTGTCGGGTTCGTGGTCCCCGTCCAGCCAAATCGACACTCCTGCGGGACTTGGGGGATGTCTGCCGAGGCCTTTTCGATCTTGTCGATGCACGCGTCGCTGAGTAGCTTCTTGCAGCTCCCATCGTCGCCCACCATGGCCGTCTTGTTCTCGGGCTCGAGGCGCATGAGGGTAACGTCCACCTTCCACGTCTCGTCCGGGGTATAAGCGCCGCCATTGGGCTCGAGACGGAGCATCCAGGCGGAGAAGACGTCGTCGTCCGTCAGGTTCTGGACATGCATGCAGTCCTTGGCAGGGATACCATGCCGCACAGCGACGTTGACGGTCCAGCCCCTCGATTCGGACGGATAGGCCTTGGACGTGTCGAAGCCCATGACAGGATGGACGGCCGCGAGATCGGGCTTGGCCATGACTTTCGCCCATTCCGCGTCGTTGATGCCGTTGGGAGGGCGACCGGAACTCCAATCAGTAATGCCAGTGATTGGCTTGGGTTCGGCCCGGACCTGAAGATGATCGGCGTTGCAGGCGCGCGCGAGGGCGAGCACATGCAGCGCAGCGGCGAGCATTGCGTCTTGACTTTTGCCAGCAGCAGCTTGTTGGCCAGCTCCAAGAACAACGGTGCTGTAGGACTATTCGAGGCCGAGTCACCCCTGACGCGGTGATTTTGATGAAGATCAAGGTGGCTTGGGGCGAGACGGGAGAAGATGACCGACCATTTATGCTGTCAGCGCCGGTGCTGCTCATGGCACCCTTTTCACCCAACCTGGCGGTGCGTGCCACACCCCTGGGGACACATGGATATGCAAGCACCGTCAGGTGAGGCGCCGTGGGCGGACAGCTAGGCAGCAAACAGCAAACAGCGGCCGGCATCCCTGTCGCCGGCTAGACATGGCTGCGTGTGTCACCTTCAAGGGGTGCTGGTCACTTCCAGGCATGCCAAGCTATCCATCCGTCAATGTCGCTGCGTTGCGGTGAGAACGACACCGAGGTCGATTCTCGTCGCTCCACGGAGACCGTGATGCCGTCACGCATGCATGTCCGTCCAGCATCGCAGCTTCACACCCGGCCGACTGACTAGACATCATGCACATGCCATTTCTCCAGAGTTGCAGTTAATGTACAATCCTCGACGCCATACCCAACGCCGCCGAAATGCCAGCCCAGTCTATGGCGCACGAAGCTTCTACTCATCATCGTCCTCATCATCCGCCGTCCCCAGCACGCCGTCGATGGTGCTGGCCCGTCTCGTTTTCCTGTTGAAAATCTCCTTGACCCAATCGGTCAGCGTGTAGCCCCAGTGGCTGGCGACGAGGACGCCGCTCAGGACGTTGATGAGCTTGACGAGGAAGACGAAGATGCCATCGCGGCTCTCGCGGATCGACAGCAGGACGGGCTCAATGTCGTACTTGACGAAGATGCCCGGTATGGTGCGTTCGTTGACCGGCTTGCTCTGCTCGGTGACGGCGTACTGGTTGGTGGCAATGGAGCTCGAGCCGACGCTGTAGACGGTGGGAACGACGGAGAGGAAGTACTGAAACTTGTAAAAGTTGAAGCCGGCGTGGTGGACGGTACGGTCGAGGGGGTTGACGAGCGAGGGGTAAAAGGGACCAAAGGACAGTTCGGAGATGATGTGGGAAAAGTTGAACACTGGAGGAAATGGGTCAGCGCTGCCCCCAGCCGAGGATCCAAGGTCCGCCTTTTCCACGTACTGTTATGGTCGAGATGCTTCCCCGCCTCTATGTAGCCGTGGCCCCTGGCGGTGATGTGGAAGTCTCCCTGAACCTTGTTGAGCTCGAGGCTGCCAAAGATGCGGCAGCTGTCGGGCGGCCCGCGGACCGTCGGCGTCTTGGCCCACTTGGCCTTTTTCTTGCCCAGAGCGACGATGTCGTGGATGTGCTCCTCGCCGAAGCCCTCATCGTGCTGGGCGTGCCAGCCGGCGCCGGTGATGATGCGGCCCTCCTTGTCCAAGCCGAGCTGGTGAACGCCCTTGGCATTGGCCCACTGGCTCCAGCTGGTCTGGTCGAGCTGCAGGCGAGTGGCGGCGAGGATGCGGTCGCCCGAGGCATCCTGCACGTTGACGTCGAGATCGCCGCAGGCCATCTTGACGACGGCGTCGAGGTTGATCTGCATCGACTGGGAAATGCCCTTTTCGACGGCGAACGTGTGCGACTCGGAGCCGCGCCACCAGCGGGCGACCTCGCTGCCGAAGAGGAGGAGGGAGATGACGGCCATGGCCACGGTCCACTTGCCGCCGCCGGCCGTTCTCAGGACATATTGGGGTTTCGATTTGGCTGGAGGGGGTGTCAATCGCACGGTCCAGATGGTCGGTGTCGACGTTGAAGGGGAGAAGACGTACGAAATGCGTCAAAGGCCTTGACGATGCTGCCTTTGGCACCAAAGTTGCCCTTGTCAAGCTTCTCGTTGCTCGACATGGCGACGGTGGACGAGTGCAATTTCCAATCCTAACTGTCTCCCTCGACGCGGGTTCAGGAAGCCATGCGAGAGTGCGTGGCACCAGAGCTGGCCGACGATGTTCTGCCGGTTGTGCTTGCGATGCACTGCTGGTGGTGGTGGGATTGCGCACCGACAGAGCTTGCGCCGACAAAGGACAGCTTGCTAGGAGACGATGGCCAACCAACCAACTCTTGGCGTTGCCGAGTACGGAGGTACATGAGGGTGTCGACAAAAATGATGGGCAACGCCCTCCTGACTGCTCTGACTGCTCTGACTGCTAGCCGATCTTGATGCTGCCGAAATGGATGAGAAGAAAATGGGCCGATGATGTATTATAGATTGAAAGCGCACGAGAGTATGCTCTCCGATCGGGAAACATGATGAATTCTTTCTTCATCGTCGTGCATATTCATCAGTAGCCAACAACCTACTGAACGGCGTGGCAGGTGCTTTTCTGTCACCCTTCCGGTGCGGGTTCCGTCTTGGGGATCGGCAGGCGTCGGAAACCGGAATAACGTCGGGCCGCAAGGAAACCGTTTCGTGGTCCAGACCGCTGGGAGGCAGGACGACACCCTCACGTCGGCGGAGGGGACAAAGAGAAGGATGCTGCGTTTCGAATGATGGGAATTCATGGGAATTCCTTGAAAGACGTATTCAGGGTTCAGATGGTGTACATGTTCTCAGGAAGCGAGGCAGCCCTTGCATGACAAAAGAAAGTCACGGAACTGCAGTCTATGACGACAGACATGGAACGATGACGCTCACGTGGACTTGGCCAAGGATACTTGTACTTGTACATGTCAGTACGAGTGCAGATACGTACAGTACTTGCAGCTCCTGTCGGTGTACGACGACATGCAAATAAGTATGGCGTAAGTACGGAGGACGCAGTGCTTGTACTTATGAACTAGCAAGTACTCGCGGCGTAATACACAGTACGGAGCAAGGATGCGTAGCTGTACTGATGTGTGCATGTGATGCGCAGAGGAAGTACTCCGTACTGTAGTTGTAGCTGTACTGTACTAGGCACTTACTTACAGTAGTACACTTGACGCTGCGGGTACCAGCGCAAGTTTTATTACTGTTCTCCGTACTCCATGCTCCGTATCCGTACTTGGGCACGTATTATGTACCGGGTACGGAGTAAGTACATGTACGAGAATAGCACTTTCATGCAGGTACGGAGTACGGAGTACCGAGTAACTGCACATGAAAGCGCGAGCACTTGTAAGTACAACAGACCTAGTGGCAGCACCAGTACGGAGTACTCCCTACCTAGGTACCTAGTACTCAATGTGCACATGGGCATTTGCCGTGCAGTACCTGCGTCTACCCGCACGGGAAGTACTTGTACAGTACATGTACACGCAAGTGCGCTCCGTACTAAGTTCTAGGTATGCAGGGGCACTACGAAATACCAACCTGGCAAGTTCCTGCACGAATACCCAAGTAAGAGCTTTGATGCACACGTACAGTACAGTACATGTACAAGTGCAGTGTACTGCAGGTACTGTAGGTTCCTGGAGGTCACTAGGCTTTTGCTCGGTGCGCCCACGCGTCGTGGCGTCATGCCAAATTGGTCGGTTCCAATGGCTGGTACGCGCATGCACACGTCACTGTACCCAGACTACAACGCGCCGCAGTACTTGTACATGCCCATGTACCCGGGCGCGCGTACCCGTGGCTGTACTAGTACACGTCTCGCATTTAGGTGCAAGTCGCACGAATACGAAGCCGGCAAGGAAGACGGTGGTGCCGGCAAAACGCCAGACGCCAAGCTGTCCAACGCCCACAGTGGGCTCGGCTAAGCGGCAAGTCGCGCGGGTGCACGATGGCGCATGCTTGGCACGATCTGCTCCGACCTCATCGTCAACCTCACGGCTCCCCCGACCGTCTCGGCCGATGAGCTCGTGCCCGTCTCGTCTCCCGGCGTCCAGGGCGTCGTGCCATCGCTTCCGTCGACTGTTTGTCGAGGGTTCGTGGGGACTGGATCGGAGGCTTGCCCGGAATGGTGCGAGCCGATTGGGGCAGGGACCGAGGCAGGGAGGCTGGACGTGAGCGATGCAGCTCGGCTTCCCTCACCTCAGTCCAGGCTCGTCAGGGCCCCTCGTGGACCGACGATTGAGTGGAAGAGCGCGGTGGAGGAGGGACACGGCATTCCACCCATCGGTCGGTTGGCCATTCAGCATCCGGCGCCGGCACGGACGATGGAGGCCAAACGTCAGCAGACACCACTAGCAGACGAGTCGTAGGTGCCGCCGTAGACCCTCGCCGTACGATTACACGTGTGCCCGCCAGCACCAGCGCCCGCCAGCGTGCGAGCACTGTATGCGGCGAAGACGTGATTACCGTACCGTACCGCACATGCGTCGGTAGGGAATGTGCGTGGCCAACAAGTGCGTCTCGCCTCTTGCACGCCGTACGGCACCCCGTGCCCCGTACCCCGTATTAATCTCATACACGGAAATGAGCAGCAGCGAGATGGTGTGTCCTTTTTACCCTGCAACGCAGCACTAAGTCAACGCCAGCGCCCACAAACGCGAAGCGGCCCTGGCCCTCCTTGTAACGTCCCTCCCTACTGAGTGCCGTCCGTGGCATTTCCTATTCCTATTCCTCCGTAGCAGCAACCACAGCCACCTCTCAACACGCAGCATCTTACCACCGCACCACCACTTGGGCCGTTGCACCGCTGCACACCAACCACCAGCCTCCCGTGGTGCCGCCCTCGCCTCGACTTCTCGGTCGGCCTGCCTGCCTGCCTGCCTTTGAACAATAATATCATCATCCTTTGCTCGCCATCCTTTTCGCGTGCCCTCCGCACTCGCCTCCGCACTCGCCTCCGCACTCGCCTCCGCACTCGCCTCCGCACTCGTCGTCACAGCCGTCGCCGCCTCGACCCCCGCGACCGGCCGTCCGCGTCATTGATTCCTCACCGGTGCTCGCCCTTTTTTCGCCTCAACCGTCACCGACCGACAGTCGAAGGCTTCCTGACGCACCGCACGCAGTCGTGTGCGTCCTCGGCGCCTTGGCCTGCCCTCGTCCTCCGTCACTCGTTTCGTCGCCCTCGCCTGCGTCTTTCCCCCTCCCCCCGCGCCTCGGCGCGTCGTCGATCCAACATGAAGTCGTCCCTGCCGTCCACCGCCGTGGCGGTGACGATGCTCTCGATGGCGATGCGGACGTCGGCCCAAGACTCGCCCTTTTCCATCGACACCGTCGGTACGCCGCCCTCGCCTGTCGAGTCGGGGCGGAGACGTGATGCTGACTCTCCCTAGATGCGACGAAAAAGACGGCCAGCGTCCTGGCCTGGGACATGATGCAGTACTACAAGGGAAACCTGTCGGGACACGTGCCCGGCATCCTGCCCGGTCCGCCGCCGGCCGGCGACTACTACTGGTGGGAGGGCGGTGCCATGTGGGGGACGCTGATCGATTACTGGGCCTGGACAGGGGACTCGTCGTACAACGACGTGATCATGCAGGCGATGCAGTTCCAGGTGGGCGAGGACAAGGACTACATGCCTCGCAACGTCACCGCCTCGCTCGGCAACGACGACCAGGGCTTCTGGGGCATGTCGGCCATGCTCGCGGCCGAGCAAAAGTTCCCGGACCCGCCGTCGGACAAGCCGCAGTGGCTCGCGCTCGCCCAGGCCGTCTTCAACACGCAGGCGAGCCCGGACCGGCACGACAAGACGTGCAACGGCGGCCTCCGATGGCAGATTCCCTTTGCCAACAACGGCTACAACTACAAGAACAGCATCGCCAACGGCTGCTTCTTCAACCTCGGCGCTCGCCTGTACCGCTACACGGGCAACCAGACGTACCTCGACTGGGCCGTCAAGACGTGGGACTGGATGGAGCAGGTCGGCTTCATCGACGGCACGACGTACGCCATCTACGACGGCGCCAACGTCAACGACGACTGCAAGGACATCAACAAGGCCCAGTTTTCCTACAACAACGGCGTGTTTGCCCAGGGCGCGGCGTTTTTATACAATGCGGTACGTTTTATGATGACGACGTGATGTGATGATGATGATGATGATGATGATGATGATGATGAAGATGGCGATGATGATGATGACGACGACGACGACGACGATGATGACCATGTGGACTGGATGCTGACGTCATCTCTCCGCAGACGCAAGATGCCGTCTGGGAACAGAGAGCGACAAAGCTCGTGCAGACGGGGCTTAAAAACTTTTTCCCCAACGGCGTCGCCGTCGAAATCTCGTGCGAAAACGTGGGCACCTGCACGACCGACATGCTCACCTTCAAGGGCTTCGTGCACCGGTGGTACTCGGTCATCACGCAGATCATGCCCTCGCTGGCGCCGACGATCCTGCCGACGCTCAAAAAGTCGGCCGAGGCCGCGATCAAGCAGTGCACCGGCGGCGCGCTCGGCCGGCAGTGCGGCCTGAAGTGGGCGAGCGGCACCTACGACGGCAAGACGGGCGCCGGCCAGGAGATGGCGGCCCTCGCCGCCGTCTCGTCGCTGCTCATCAACAGCGCCAAGGTGCCGGTGACGGAGAAGACGGGCGGCACCTCCAAGGGCGACCCCAACGCGGGCTCGGCCGGCGACGACTTCCAGCAGCACGTGGCGCCCATCACGGCGGCCGACAAGGCCGGCGCCGGCATCCTGACGGCCGTCATCCTCGGCTGCGCCGGCGGCATGTTTGGCTGGATGAGCTTGGGGGCCTGAGGGCGAGGTTTGGAGCGAGGCCGGCGACGGATAGGCCCCTCGGATCGGATGCATGCGTGCGTGCGTCGACTCGTGCATGGCGTTGGTTCGGACAGGAACGGCGTGCCTCGACGGACGCCCGCTTCCTTTTGCAGCACTGCCGCCCATTTTGTTTTGTTTTGCGTTTCTGGATGGGACATTGAGAGGGACGTAGGCTTGGCCCCCTCGACGAGTATATAGAGTAGCCACATGGACGTAATGAGGATCCGAATTGCGTGTCGACGCCGGGGTGCTCGCCCGCGTGCTGCCCATGGCCGACGACGGCGGCTATGCCGCCTAAATGACGGAGCGCAGCCGTCGCGCATTCACGTATACTGTACTGTACTTGTACTGTACATGTACCACGCCGTTTGACGGCACATGCCCACTTGGAACGGACCGTCGAAGCAATCTCGGCGACGGGTGGACGCATTGCGGGGAGAGATCCAGCGATGACCTTTTGTGCGACGCACATGTTTGGTACGTTATTGGTACTAGTAATAGTGCTTGCTCGTACACCTACTTACAGTACAGTACTTACTTGTAAGTCCTGTAAATAATGTGCGTGTACTCCGTACAGTACGGATACTCGGTACATGTCGTATTACTCCGTACTCCGTACTTGTGCGTGCACTCGTGCTGGCACAAGGTGATATACGAGGCAAAGTACATACTTAAGTACCTAAGTACTTAACAGCAGGGTACGAGGGTGATGGAAAGCCCCGCTGCTTACTAGGTGCCTAGTACCTCTTACCCTGCCACTGAGTGCATGTACAGCACCTGATTACAGCATGGGTAAGCACCGCAAATACGCTACAGTGAACTGTAGGCACCTTGGCTTCAGCGGCATGACGGCGGGATCTGGAGCAAACGAGATGTGCACCCGTGCGGTATTATGGTACGCCTACCCGTAAGAATACCCGCCATCCTTTCCCGTACGAGCCCTTGTAAGTAGGTAAGAGTACATTCATACTGGAGTACTCCGTACGAGTACTGTTTATGTACGGAGTAATACATGCAAATAAGGACATGTGCGAAGCCGGCACTGGAAGTATGCACACTTGCACCTACAGTAGTTGCAGTTGTACAGTAATACTCCGTAGGGGCACCTGTATCATGCATCAAGATGTATTAGTTGTACTGCAATTACATGTATGGAGCAAGGAGTACTGCAAGTATAGGTCTACTTAAGCACAGTACGGAGTACGGAGTACACCTACAGTAATTCATGTGTTGCAACTATTTAATACTCCGTACGGAGGGAGTACAAGTACCAGAACTTGTGCGTGTACTTACAGTATCTGCGCCAAACCAGACGGCGGTTGTCTCCATGTTCCCACGTCCAGTATGAGGCTGTCTATCAAAGCTGGCAAAGACGTTGGTGAACAAACAGTTGGGCAAGAGCCAGGGCGTTACATGCGAGTTGGCTAGGAGAGCAGGATAGGCCATACGAGATTCTCCCCAGTGCGCAACGACGATGCATTGACGACTGGTGGCAAAGATGGGCATGACATTTGGGCGGCCGTAGAATGGGATGCGCCGTCGGGACGAGAGTGAGATCAGAGGGAAGAAAAAGTCTTCATGCGCATGATGCCGCAACGCACCATACCAAATTCGGTCTAGCGCCAAAGCTCCTAGCGTTCGTATGGTGTAATGGCAACCTAGCAACCAAGACTAAATCGAATCATGGGCGTCAAGAGTTGAAACATGAACATGCACTACACCCTATTCTCATGCAACACGGACATACTTACGGAGTACTTACATGTACAACTAACTACAGTACGAGTACACCTACAGTAACTACCTAGTACTCCTCCGTAGACACCTGCTCTGCTGGTTTGCAAGCAGGTATTTGTGCCTCCGTACGCACCGCCGCGCTGCAGAGAATTATGTGCCTAGGGTTAGAACGGAGTACGGAATACTTGCATGAGCCTAGGAGTGCAACCTTTGAGAACAAACACCTCATGCCATGTGCTACAGTAGATACAGTACATGCCATCCTGGGGGTACCGCGAGCTTGGCAGCTGCGGTACATACAAGTATGTACTTACAGTACATGTAATTACTGTACACGGTAAGTATGTACTTATATGTAATTACTGTACACGGTCTTGTGTGCGTACTGCAGGCACAACGTATGTACATGTACACTACGCTATGATTGGTGTTCCTCGTGGTGCATGTTGATATCTGTGCTGTGCATGATGCACGGCGCGGAAACCAGGGCCAACCCCGCGTGACCCTCAACTTGGATCGGCAGAGAAGAATCATGATGCGACGTACCCACGCACGGCTGGACCAACGACTAGGACGCCTGGCGCCCAATAGCCTTGGCATGTTGCTGCAAAAAATCAAGCTTGACGTCTGCTGACCTCCTCCCAGCCTGGTCCGGCCCTTGGCGAGCTCCTCTCAGCTCCCCCTCCCCTACGTTTTGGTGTGTTGACGGCTGCCAGTCGTCGTACGTTATAAACGTTTGGCATCCACCCACCTCGAGCGAAAATGCGATTGCACCTCTCCGCCCAACTGCTCTGCTTCGAACCCAAGGACCTTTGGTGAAGCGCAGCCGACCATTTCTTGTTCCTTGCACCGTCCTCGTAGCGTTCCGCTGGAGGTTGGCTTCCTCGTCCGGCCCGCGTGACCGGCATCGACTCGACGCAGTGCCTTGTCGACAACACAAAAAACCAACATCACGATTGACGCGAAAAAAAAAATCAACCATCACCGACAGCGGCCGCCATCACCATGACCTACCGTCTCACCGAGCCCGAGCCCTCGACGGCTTCCTACGTCCGCACCGGCCGTGGCGGCGCAGGAAACGTCTTCCGTCCCGCATCCTCCTCGACCTCCTCCGACAAGCCAGCCACCATGGCCTCCTCGGCGGCGACGTCAAGCTCGAACCGCCGCTCCTTCTTCAGCGGCATCGGGGGCGCTGGCAACGTCCACCCCCCGACCGCCCGCCCCTCCGTCTCCGCCTCGCTCGACGACGCCGTTCGTCACGCCCAAGCCCGCGACAACGCTCCCCTGGGCTACTGCGGCCGCGGCGGAGCGGGAAACGTCTTTTACAACGACAAGAGGCCCTTTGCCGTCGACGCCAGGCGCAAGGGTAGCGATGCCTCCTTCTCCTCCTCCTCCTCCACCGCGAGCGACGTGTCTTCGAGAGTTCGCGACTCCGTGACCTCGACCACCAAGCTCTGGGTCCGACGCATCTCCGGCAAGGAGTGATGGGGCCGACGCACACAACCTCCGACCGACCCATCCTCCGCGGAATCCCCTCCTCCATGTGACGAGAGCAGATCAAAAGTTTTTTTTTTGTTTTTCGGGCCATACTTGACATTCAGCGCACGGCGTTTACTTTTGAGGCCCCGGGCCGGGAGGAAAAACGAGGCACGCGGCATGAGCGACGAAACGGCGTCCATCGTCAGGCACGACGACGCATCGCGGGAATCCGAACATTGCCCATCATGCCCGACAGCAGTCGAGCGGGCGGGCAGCCCACTGGCACCCGGGACGGTGGAATTGGCTCTTTCTTTTGTTGGCTTCTGGTGAAAATTCTTGCACTAACCATACCCCCATCCCCCTCTGAGCGTTGTTCGTTTGCATTGGCTAGCCATGTAGGAAGGATGATGAATTGATGATTCTGCACAGCTCTGACCGGCGCGAAGCGGCACTCGCGCTTTGGCCACTGCACTCGTTCCCGCAATCCGTGCGAGTGTGAGCGTGAGTGCCAGACGCGGAAAGGCAGCCTTCTCCCTCCATCTATATGTACACGTGACAAGTGGTGGACTCGCGTCCACCGTCGCCGCCCTGACGCGGACACTCCGGGGTATCAACGGCCCGACCTCTCGCCTCCCCCCTCCCGGCCCGTCCCTGCTGGCCTCGGCAGCCTGTCGCTCGCTCACGTAAACTTGGTGTGGATGATGTCTGGATTCTCATGCCAGTCGTCGATGCTCACCCACATCTTGCGGAACGTGCTCAGCCCCGCGAGGATGCTCCCTCCGATCCAGGTCGAGTACTTGCGCTCCGGCGGCGCAAAGATCTTTATCCTCATGTCCTTGACCGCGAGCTTCTGCAGCTCCGTCAGCAGCCGGTCGCCGAAGCCCTTGGTGAGCGTGCTGCCGCCCGACAGCACGATGTTGCTGTAGAGCGACTTGCGCAGGTCCAGGTCCGTCCGGCTGATGGCGTCGACGACGATCTGGTGCACGCCCTGATACTCGAGACCGATGATTTCGGGATCAAACAGAATCTCGGGTGCTCGGAACCGCTCGGGACCGATCTGGGGGGGGAGAGAGGAGGGTCAGCACAGCACAGCACGCCACGCCACGCCACGCCACGCCCGTCGTCGGCGGAACCGAAGAGGCGAGACTTCCTTGGCCTCTGCTTACCATTAACCTGTGACCGTCGGGCAGGACGTATTCGGCAAACTTGCTCTCGCTCGCCTTGACGCCGACCCAGTCCCGCTCCTCCCTTCTCGGATCGTGCGCGACGTACGATACGCTCTCCTTGATGAGCCGCACCACCTCCTTCTCGGCGCTCGTGTGGAAGACGTAGCCGCTCTTGCGCAGCAGCGTCTGCAGGTACTCGGTGACATCGCGGCCGGCCACGTCGATGCGGCGGATGCTGCTGGGCATGGCGAAGCCCTCGTACACGGGCACCGCGTGCGACACGCCGTCACCCGAGTCGAGGACGATGCCCGTCGTCCGCCCGCTCGCGTACAGGGAGAGGACCGCCTGGATGGACGTGTGGAGGGCGGGCACGTTGAACGTCTCGAACAGGATTTGGGCCGCCGTGTCGCGGTTGCTCCGAGGGTTCAGCGGTGGCTCCGTCAACAAGACGGGGTGCTGTCGAGGGGTAGGCCGTCTGGTTAGCAGCGTCACGACGACGACAACGACGATGACGACGACGACGGCCAAGGCGAGCGCCGTGGAGAGACGACGAACCTCTTCGCTCAGCGTCTTGAGCCCGTCACCGTAGACGTACTCCCATATCCGCTCCATGTCGTCCCAGTCCGTCACGATGCCGTGCTCCAGCGGGTAGCGAATCTTCAGCAGGCCTCTGAGCTCCGTCGCCGCCTTCTGCCCGATGAAGACGTCGCCCTCCAACGCACCAGCCAGCACCCTCAGGTGCTTG
Source organism: Drechmeria coniospora (assembly GCF_001625195.1). Taxonomy (NCBI): domain Eukaryota; kingdom Fungi; phylum Ascomycota; class Sordariomycetes; order Hypocreales; family Ophiocordycipitaceae; genus Drechmeria; species Drechmeria coniospora. The sequence goes on along the minus strand of NC_054389.1, from coordinate 6,763,710 downwards.
GGCCGGCCGACCCAGGACGGGAAGTAGCACTTGGGGAGGTCGTCCCCGGCGAAGCCGGCCCGGATCGTGCCCGAGCCATTGTCCAGGACGATGGGAGCGTTGTGCAGGAGCTCGGCCATCTCGTCACGCGCAAAGTTCGCGTCTCTCGATCAGCCTCGGCCGGAGTCAGGCACCGACAAACGACAGGGACGCCCTGGCAGGTGAAGGCGGCTTGCTGCAACATGCGCCCACGTCCAACGGCCACGGTCGCTTCGAACCTGGTCAATCTTCTGCAAGGGTCGTCGAGGTCGAGCGGACGGTCTCGTGGCGGGAGGAGCTAGCAGGACTCTGGCCGGCATCCAGGAATCGGCCGTCGATGGCGGTGAGTCGAAGGGGTCGAAGGGGTCGGACGGGGGAGGGGGGGGGGGGGGGTGGAAGGAATGTCGATTCGCAGCGCAGGCTCGCAGGGCGCGTTCGCTGGAGCCTAGCAGCAGCTCCCTAGCTCCCTTCAGCGGCCAGCGGCCAGCGGCCAGCGGCCAAGCAGGCAGGCCAGCACTGTCATCCGTGCCTGGAAGGGTGGGGGAGTCGATCAAATCACGTGCCGGTGCATGATGGACGGCCGGCCCTTGGCTCGCCTCTCTCTGCCTGGAGAGCGGCGGCACATTTTTGCGGCTCATTTGCGCCTCAGGCAGAACCACTTAAACTCATGCGCGTTGATGCGCGTCTCCCTCCAGCCAAACCGCGTCGTCAACGTGTGCCCTGGCCTGCCCGACGTACCGCCGCACCCTTGACCGCCTTTCACCCTGCAAACGCATGTTCGCGAGCGGACGTACGGAGTACTGACGGACAAACCGACCACCTTTTCGGACGACGGACCCTGCGACGACGCTCCTCCGTCGCGCACTCCCATCCTCCCGTCGCTCATCCGTCCTTGGACCTTGCGGCACCGCACCGGAACCTTTCCATCGCGCGTTCCTGAACGGCCAAGATGGTCAAGGCCGCCGCCGCCGCGGGCCCTCCGCCGACGGGCCCCGGCATCTACAGTGCCACGTACAGCGGGGTGAGTGTTGCCATTCCATCCGATGGCCTCGACCGGCTCCGTCGACGGGTCGTCGGCCGAGCGGGCGAAGCGGATGGCGGCCGAGGCGCGTGCAGGCTGTGCTGACCGACGCAGATACCGGTGTACGAGTTTCAGTTCGGAGCCGACCTCAAGGAGCACGTGATGCGGAGGAGGCACGACGACTGGATCAATGCGACGCACATCCTCAAGGCCGCCGGCTTCGACAAGCCGGCGCGGACGCGAATCCTCGAGCGAGACGTGCAAAAGGACGTGCACGAGAAGATCCAGGGCGGCTACGGCAAATACCAAGGTAGGCAGGCCGCGACGACTCCCGCGCACGCTCGCCGCGTCCGCCTCGGATCCATCCGACGTGCTCACCTCGACCGCAGGCACCTGGATTCCCCTGGACACGGGCGAGTCGCTCGCGCAGAGACACAGCATCTACGAACGGTTACGACCCATATTCGAGTTCGTGCCGGGCAACGAGAGCCCGCCGCCGGCGCCGCGGCACGCGACCAAGCCCAAGGCCTTCAAGGCTCGAGCGGCACCAGCCGCTCCCAAGTGGGCAGCCAACAAGGCGAAGCCGCCGCCGGCGGCGGCGCTGATGCACAGCGCCTCGATGGCGTCGTCGGGCATGATGATGGCGGAGGAGTACGAGCACGCCGACGCCACCATGGGCGGCGACGAGGACACGCCCGACAACCTCACGGTCGGCTCGGCGTCGTACATGGCCGACGAGGACCACTTTGACATGTCGCACATGTCGACGGGCCACCGGAAGCGCAAGCGGGAGGAGCAGATGCAGGACCTGTCGGAGCAGCAGCACGGCGTCTACGGCGACGAGCTCCTCGACTACTTCCTCCTCTCCCGAAACGAGCAGCCGGCGGTCAAGCCGGACCCGCCGGCCAACTTCCAGCCCAACTGGCTCATCGACGCCGAGAACCACACGGCACTGCACTGGGCGTCGGCCATGGGCGACATCGACGTGGTGCGGCAGCTCAAGCGCTTCAACGCCTGCGTCAGCGTGCGGAACATGCGGGGCGAGACGCCCTTTATGCGGTCCGTCAACTTCACCAACTGCTACGAGAAGCAGTCGTTTGCGGCCGTCATGAAGGAGCTGTTCGAGACGGTCGACGTGCGGGACAACGCCGGCTGCACCGTCATCCACCACGCGGCGGTGATGAAGAACGGGCGCGTCTTCAGCCCGTCGTGCTCGCGCTACTACCTCGACCACATCCTCAACATGGTGCAGGAGACGATGGACCCGGCGGCCTTTCAGCAGCTGCTAGACGTGCAAGACAACGAGGGCAACACGGCGCTGCACCTGGCGGCGAGCCGGAACGCGCGCAAGTGCATCCGCTCGCTGCTCGGGCGCAACGCGTCGACGGACATTGCCAACAACGAGGGCGTGCGGGCCGAGGACCTCATCATGGAGCTCAACGCGAGCAAGAAGGAGCGCGGGCCGCAGCGGTCGTCGTCGCCGTTTGCGCCCGAGTCGCAGCGGCACGCCTCCTTCCGGGACGCCTTTGGCGCGTCCAAGGCGTCGTCGACGTCGAGGAGGCCGGCGCCGTCGTTTTCGTCGGCGGCGGCGACGACGGTGCAGTCGCGGATATCGCCGCTGATGATGGAGAAGTTCCAGGACCTCGCCAAGAGCTACGACGAGGAGTGGCAGGAGAAGGACGTGGCCGAGGGCGAGGCGCGGCGCATCCTCGGCCACACGCAGGCGGAGCTCAACGTGGCGCGGCAGCAGATTGCCGAGCTCGAGGCACAGCTCGAGGCCGACGACAGCGCGGCCAACATGTCGAACGAGGCGAACCTCGCCAAGCACCAGGTGCTGTCGATCATAACGCACCAGAACAGGCTGCACGTGCACCGGGCCGTCGACGGCGACCTCGGCCGGCTCAACGGCGAGGCGCAGCAGCAGCAGCATGACGAGCAGCAGCAGGGGCAGTCGCAGGAGCAGCGGCTGTCGCTCGCGCGCCAGCTCGGCCAGATGCTCGCCGACCAGCGACTGGCCGAGGCCGAGTACGTCGACGCGCTCAGCATGGTCGGCGTCGGGGACAAGATTGAAAAGTACCGCAAGCTGCTCAAGCGATGCCTCGACCCCAAGGACGGCGAGACGCTCGACACGAACCTCGACAGCCTCATCGACATGATGGAGGAGGAGAGGGACGTGCACGAGATGCACGAGCCTCGGCCTCCTCCTCCTCCGGCGGCGGCGGCGGCGGCCAACGCGGAGCCGATGGACCTGACTCTCGGACCGTAGTCGGACCCTCCCTCGCCCCGACGGCTAGACGCAATGTCCGTCTTCCGTCCGGCGGGCTGGGGGTGTGCGGGCAGGCGGCCGATTGGCGGCAGCCAGCCAGAGGATGACGAAGAAGGGCAAGAAATCACGACGAGACGACGGCCGGTGATGGGTGCGCGGCGTTGTGCGACGAGTCGGGTCGCTGTTTGGGTTTGACGAGGCCGAGGTCGGCGCCGGTCTGGATGCGTGAGTAGACGCAGGCGTGAGGCATCGGCCCCTGGTCGCTTCCATCGACGGCGGCGGTCCGGCCACGCCCCAGGGACATGGGAGGGACGGCGCCCCGGCGCGGCTGAATATTGATCTGGCGTTGCGGCAGCAGTCATGGGTGGGCGCCGAGGAATGTTTCGGCTCGCGCGCCTCTTCTGCACGAGGGAGCGGCATGCCAACGTCGCAGGTTCGGACGAGGACATGCATTATTTACTGGACAGACGGGTACACGAATCACTGTATACAGTGCGAGTGCGCGAGTGCTTACGGCACCAGCACGCCACGAGTACTAGGTAGGTAGTCAAGTGCTTACTAGGTCTAGTAGTTAAGTACAAGGACACTGCTGGATGGTCGGTGGCCAATACCGTACTTGCGCACTAGGCACCGACGTCGTACAGCACCTTGCGCCTGTATTGTGCGAGCACGCACTGTCTGTATGTCGGCCAGGGCCATGTGTCATGGCTGGCTGACCTTGACCTGCCCGTAGGTGCAAGTACTGTGCAGTACTGTAAGTACTCCTGTAGGTGCACATGCACTCGAGTACTTGCAACTACAGTGTATTGATTGCTTGCGTGGCACGGAGTTTGAAGTGCTCCGTGCATGAACAGTACATGTAAAAATTACAGTAATTGATGTACTTGATTAAGTACGGAGTATTACTCCGTAAGTACTTGGTAATTAACTTCTAGGTACGGAGTACGGAGTACTAGGTTCCTAGTAATTACTTGGTTGCACAGCGGAATCCGAGCGGGGACGGGACAGGCTGAGCTGATAGTGCGGCCATACTTACCAACTTACTAGTAGGTAGGTTCTTAGTACTAATGTAGGTGCCTATAAATGTACCTGGCTTAGTGCCTAGTACCTAGCTGTGGCTACACGAGACACCTACCGAGCTGGCCACTAGCCGCCATCAGCAGGTGCTTCGGCACTACCTTGGGGGGGGGGGGGTGCGCGACCTGCTGCAGGAACAGCGTGGCGGGCACCGTTGGACTGGCTGTCTTGTTCACATGCATGTACATGTACAGTAATTGCTTTGCATGTACCCCGAGTACTGCAAGTATACTGTACAACTAGGATGGTTGATACCAGGAACCAGGTTCGCATGCAGATGTGCGGCCATGACGCCGAGAATTCAGACAGCGGCACCCACCTCTGCACACGTCGGAATTCATTGCAGCATGTACGCGCGGTTGGGTGCATTCATCTCCCAAGGCAATCCATAATTCCGGCGCGCGCTGGCATGGTCGGAACGGAACGTACGAGAAATGTGCCGACAGGGAAATCAGGTTCGTCATGTGCGTCCTGGCGCAAATCATCTTGTCGGCCGTCCATTTCCAGCACGCACCCACTTGAACGCCAGAGCCAGCTCGGGACACGACGCCTGCCGGGCGGCGACATGACTCTTTCCGACGACCCGCGTCACGAGCCGGCAGGGAGCGAGCGTCGGTGGCCAAGGTGCCGTCCGACCCTGCCGATGCCTCGGTCCCAATCCTTGGCCGGCTGGGTCCCTTTCCCACCCAACCCTGGGCGGTGCTGGTCGTCAACGAGACAAAGGAGGCGTTCCGAGGGCAGCTGAAAGGGTAGCATGGCGAGGAACGGCAGACGAGGAAAGCAAGGCGCCGATGGGTGGGACGCGGTCGATTGACAGGCCGGTCGATCGGTTCGGGCACGTCGTGCGTTGAAAGGAAAGATGGCCATAGCACGGCCAAGACTCTCAAAGTACGGAGTACGGCGTGCAAGTACGGAGTACAGGTACGGAGTACAGTACGTGTATTAGTACCTACTTGGGTGTACACATGTCCGCGTACTGTAGATGCCTTGGTACTCGGATATGTATGCATACTTGGATATAGCGACATCATGCCACATGGCGAACAACTGCATGCACACGAAGCTGAGCCACTAGAGCCGTGCGCGGTGTCGATTGCGCGAGTACTAGGGAGTCGAATGCACGCAGGTTTGCACGGCGCACGACGTCAGCGGCAGCAGTACCTTGGGTTTTTTGGGTTTATTCGCTTTTATGATGATCATTTCAGCAACAGATAACAATTACCTATGAACGTTTATAGTACGTACTGTACTGTACTGTAGGGGTGGGCGTGCTCTGTTCTCCGTGCAGTTATACAGTCATGCACGCTGGCGAGTGCAAGTAGCGGTGGTCGTGCCAGGGATTACTGTAGTCGCTGGAGCATTACCTGCAGTACAGGCTATTACAGGGCACCTCCTACTGTACGCCGCAGGAGGTGTGCTCGGTACGAGCAGTGCCGATACAGCACTCTGTACGTGGGGAAAGGACGTGTGGGGTTCGTGTCATCGTGGGTAAGTGCTTATCCGAGTACTAGCGAGTATAGGGGTAGGTGTACTCCGTACTGTACTTGGATGTACACCCAAGCACTTGAGGAATCACTTGCAAGCATTACAGTATTAATACTTGCTCCGTACGGCATTACTAAAGTACTCGTCTCCAAGCACAGAGCACATGTAGTTGCATACACCTCATTACATAAGTACATGCGCGCTGACGTGTTCATACCGTACTGTACATTGCATGCAAGGTGCTATTCCTCCGGCAAGGACCAGGCTGTGCTGATCAGGCTTGTCGGCCGTCATGACGGCATGCTCCAAAATAGCAACGACAGCGCGGAACCGGCCCACGGGCTGGTGTCGCAGCAAGGGATGACGTATACGTCGACGAGCAGCCACGGACATGACGAAGGACGGGTACCGCGCAGGCCAGGTGAGACGGCAGGATTCCTGCCGCGGCGGGTGCCAACCGATGCTTTTTCGGCCACGGCGCCGTGCGGCAACGGAATGCAGTTTTGCTGGAGGCTGACGACGAGGGACGATGAGCGGGGGGGCGTTTGGGGGGCGGGCCGGCACAGAGGTGCGCATGCCAGTCAGGCCACGACCGCCCGCACCTGTCCCGCAGCGGCTCTTCCCAGCACCTGTCCCGGCGAGCGCACCCCTCGGCGAGCGCACCACTCGGCAATGCTCGTAAATTGCTGTCAAACACAGTCTCACGGCCGACATCTCGATGCCGATGGCTGGAGACCTTGGCGCGCTTGACGAGCGGACGCAGGATGTTGGCCCGACCGAGCATCAGCATCGGAAGCCCGCGTTGCGACGTGGCATGGCACCTTTGTTTCGAGACGGCATCGGCCACCGCCGACAAGGGGCCCAGGTCGTCTCGGGACCACTCGTGGGCACCGATGGCACGGTGCGCAGCAAGCACGATGCGACACGAGGCCTGTCGGGATCAAAAGGTCGTCGGCCGGGTCAAGGCCCGGGCGGAAAAGGAAAATGCAGGACCGCGCAGGCAGGCGACGGTCGTCGAGCAGATGCGATGCGGCTCTCGCCGCCTGCGGGGCGTAGTCTTGGCGGCATAGGTTGTGGGTAGCACGACGAACAACTACGGGGCACCAACACCAAAGGGGGGTGTGTGCCGTACTTGATTGCCAGTAGCGGTGATGAAGTATTACTGTACTCCGTACTCCGTACAGCAAGTAAGTAAGTAGATGGAGGGCACCTGCACGGACGAAAGTCGTACAGGCAGGCAAGTACAGTAATACCGTACTGTAGGAGTCGCGGAATAAGCATCCGCCAAAACAAACTCTGTACGGAGTAATACATGTACAGTATACCTAGTATGCAAGTACGTACAGTAATAAATTACACCCACGACCAAGTACCGAAGGACAAGTACGGGACAGGCCTCCAAGCGCGGAGCGTACATTACATGCACAAGCAGTGGATGCAGGCCTCGCAATTACAGCAGTTGACGCCGTACTATACGTACCTATTAAGGGACAAGTGCTCTGCGCAGAATGAGCCATCCTGACAGTTACTCCTCGGCATAGCGGTTGCTTCCACAGCAAGTAAATGCCATCCTTGCATCTACATGTGCAGTGAGTGGTTGGGCCCGTTTCGTCGTCGCGCAGCCATACCTCGTCGCACTCGCACTCTGCGTTTGAATGCGTCGGCCGTTTCTCGTACCGGCCAAGGAAGTAGAGCACTCCTTGACTTGCTGTACTTGCTCCGGTGCTTAAGGAACGCACGCACCTTGCCGCACAGGTACTTGTACACCTGCTATCGCGAGTGCACGTGGCAAGCAATGCAGCGACTCTGCGCCTCCTTGCACCACAGTACTCGCAAGTGTACCTTGCAGCGCTGTAAGTGTACACCCAAGTTGGTGGTTACCGAGTATTAGGCATACACCTACTGTGAGTACTCCGTACACCGTACTCCGTACATGTACGGAAGTTGGTAGTTTTTACTTGCTACCTAACCATTAGGTACTCCGTACTTATACAACGACATGTAAGTACCGTAAGTGCTCTGTACGGAGTCATCTACATGTACAGAGTGCAACTACATGTACAGTACGGTGTACGGAGTACTGCAGGTAAGGATGTCCAGTGGTGGCCCACGTAGCATCAGCACGCTGCAGGTGCCTGCGCCCACCAGAGGAAATGGCTGGCCAGGGTATGGGAGGCAGGGTACCTTTTGTGGGGTCGCGTCCAAGTCTGCATTCTAGAAGACTGGTTGAAGGGGTTGCTGCCGGTGGGTCATCTCAGCTGGGCAGGGTTTGCAGTGCCGATCACAGCGTTTTGGATAAAAGGCCCATCGCCGCAGCCCCTCGAGTCTAGACGCCGTCGTTTGTCGCCCGCGGCGATTCCGTCGCCAGCAGGCAGCAGAGGGAGGATTCGGTCGAGTTGAACCGTGCATGCGTAGCAGGAGCACCCGCATCCTAGCGCCCTGCACCGGCGCCCAACACCCGGCACGCTCCTTGCGGGCTGCTCACGTCAGAGCCGTTGCGCGTGGGTGGTGTTTGCCGGCGCATTCGTGCACGGAGTAGGTAGAGTGGTCATGTCCGTTCCGATGGGAAAGGCGTTGCAGCGCACAAGAATTTGTCCAGCGGCGCAAACGAGTGCGCGCGAGCACAGGTGCCACAGGTGCCGTACGTAAGCAGATGGAAGCTTGAAATGGCAACCAAGTATTATTCCTTGCAGTGGTGGGTGCAAGCAGCAAAAGCAGCAAGGAGAGTAAGTACTTGGGTGGAGTTACTACTTGCACTGTACCTGCATATTCCGTTGGGATTCGCAGTTTCGCCGGAACTAACTACCACCTGCGCTGTACTGGCATATTCCGTTGGCATGCACCAGCGTACACGCAAGTACTAGGTACTTTACTTACTCGCCCATGCATGCACGACGTGTCCATGCGCCCCGTACGAGCGCACACGCATCGCTCCGGGCACGGGCACGGGCACGAGCAGATATGGGAGCTCGTCGATGTTGACCCAACAGTTGCGTTGCTTGCACCGACTTACTTGCCATTACCTGCCATTCCTTGCAATAGCCAGCGATGCATGCAAGCCTACGGAGCGGGCCCGTGGCGATTGGGCCACGACAGCCGGTGCCGAGAGCTGGCTCGCGTGCGTCCTTTGTTATCTCTTGGCACTTGGCGCTCGACTCTCTTGCCCCAACGGACGGTGCGTGCATCTCGTGACTTGTTTGCTTCTTTCGCATCGCGCGCCGTCCATTGCCCGACGGTTGCTGCCTCTGCGGCATGGGTGCATGCGTACAGAGTAGAGTACTTGCTTGCATGCACTTGACTGTCGTGTGTTGATTTGATGCGTACTTTGGTAGGTGCACGGCAAGTACAAGTACGCAGGGAATAATGATAACAAGGCATGCCCAAGTACGGGCAAGCATGCAGGCAATACCACGTAGCGTTGCGTGCGTGTGCGGTGCAAGCAGGTGAAAGCAACGGCCGCGATTGGCCGTGGACCCATACCTGTCTCTGCTTGTTCCTGTCAACCCACGAGCCTCTGCGGTATGAGCCTCTGCGGCAGTGGCAGTGTTCCAAGTGCTCAACCAAATAATTACTGTGCTGTGCAGCAACTACGCCGTCTTGTCGATGCCAGACTTGGTCCCGACGCAAGGTCGGTGCTCGACCGACCTGCAAGTCATGGTGCTGCAAGCGCATCTTGCTAGTGCTCCAGCCCGGACACTTTTTGTGCTGCGCTAGCCGTCACTGGCACACCTACTTACTCCTTACGCACGCTCGACGGCCAGTCCGGTGCCCTCGCGCTCCGGCTCGCCTCCTCCCGCACGCTCGACAATCCATCTATCCGGTGCCCTCGATCCGTAGCGAGCAGGATTTCCTCTCGACTCGACTCGGCTCGGCGGCCAGCCTTTCGACCGCCACCGGCCGAATGCGTGCCTGCCTTTCTGCCCATGCGACTGCGTGCTCCGCGTCGCATCATCCGTCCATCCTTTGCCGGGCCCGTCCTCTGCCTCGCCGTGCTTGTTCTCGCCACCTCGACAACCATGGCGCCCCCTCGGCGGTCCTCGTCGGTCCCAACCAGGCGGCGGCGGACGAGGCCAGCTGAAAGAAGGACAATCACAGTGCCGAACCGGCTCCTCTGGCCTGCGTGACCGACGCCACACCCACGGCCCGCAAACGACGAGCGTCCCGCGCGTGCCCCGACGACGCCTAGCGCCCACGGCCGGCGCCCCTCCTCCACGCGCACTCCTCCCTCGGTAGGGCTCACCCCCCCTGCACCACCCACGCGCGGCGGCGGAGGCGGCACAGGATCGTGCGGCTGCTGAAAGTTTCATGCCGTCCGACGACGGCTGCGACGCCAGGCACGAGTGCCGTGGGGGTGCCTGCGGCGGTTCGTGGCCGACGCATGCGTGGTACGGAGCACGCACATGGAGCCTATTCGATTCGCGACGGCACGTTGAACGACGAGGCGGACGAGTGGACGTGCATGTACTTGCGTGCGTACGCATCGTACCGTCGTGTGCGGATACGACTGTTTTGCACAGAGTGTAGAGAAAGTCATGCTTGAGACGTACATGTACTCGGGTGCATACTTGCGTATCGTTGTGTGCGGACACGACTGTTTTGCAGAGTGCAGAGCAAGCCATACTGTAACTACCTAGTAATTAATACTAGGTTAGTACTTACAGCAAGTACTTGGGACATGTACTTGCGTGCATACTTACCTAGTACAGTACGTATCGTACCGTTGTGTGCGGATACGACTGTTTTGCAGAGTGCAGAGCAAGTGAGGGACGTACATGTACTTACTTGCGTGCATACGTATCGTACCGTTGTGTGCCGATACGACTGCTGTGCAGAGTGCAGTTGCAGAGCAAGTCATACTTGGACAAGGTACAGGTACTTGGCCGCTCGCGCATGCCTACTACCTGCTCGTGGTACCCAGGACACCGCACGGTGTGTGCACATGCGATGGCCTCGTGCTCTCACCAGCCGCCGCGGCACAGCATGGGTGCACAGGCACTGCTTGCACGCATACGGTGCTCGCACGCACAACGCACAGCAAGTCATCGCAGCGGCATCTCGCACCACCGCACCATGGCCTCGTCGACGGTCCAACCGACGTCCCCGGATCACCCCCCCCCCCGGCCAGGATAAAAAAGGGGGGGGGTGCACGCCCTCGAGCAGTAATTATTGGCGAATGTTGCGAATCCGCCAGCCCATGGCCCTCGCGCGTGTGTGCGAGTACGAGCGAGTACGAGTATGGACAAGCCCGGGAACGGTGCCGAATGCGCCGTGCCGGGCTCACGTATGTGCGGGTAGGGCTCACCTCAGCTGGAGAGTCGCTGGCCATCCCCGCCATGGGGCGACCCTGGCGTCGCTAGCAGCGCCGCTTGTGGCCGGGCCCAGCTGGATGGTCAGACCCCCAGCACAGCTACAGAGTACAGCTGCCGACCTGCCAAGTACTCTCTACAGTACTGCAGTGCAGGAAACACAACTGCAGTAATACTTCAGTATTTACATGCAAGTACTCCGTACCCGTACAGAGTGCTCCGTACCGCTTACTCCTTACTGCACTCCGTACAGTACTGTACAGTACAAACCCTTCCACAGGTGCAAGCACACGCTTGCATGCGCCATGAATGGCTGCCCGATCGCTCTGGCGCTGAAAACCAGGGTCCGTCCGCCACGGCAGGAACTCGCTGAGACGACGGTCCCGGGAGAACATTTGGAGGCTGCGCGCTGGCTGCATACTAGGTAGCTGGCAGCCGATTCTTTCCCTCGACGGCGCAAAGGCGTCTGCTCCACGTTCTGGCACGCGTAGCCTCTGCGCCTGGTGCCGAGTGCCTCTGCATGCCACCGCTCGCAAGCAGGCCGGCAGGCGCTCGCTGCCTGCACAGCACACGCCACGGTGCAGGCGTGACACCGGGCGAGAGAGAGGAGCAAGGGCGAGGCAAAGGCTGCATCGACGCCGCCGTGGCTGCTGCTCGTCGGCGTACTTGCTCATGCATTTGTCGACGCGAGCCCTCCACGTGCGCATGGCCGGCCGAGCTGTGCGCCGTGCGGTCCGTCCTGATCGAAAACAGCCAGCACCGAGGAGGACAGCTGAAGTGTGCGTCGTCGAGGCAGTGGTGGCTGGCCTGGCGGGAGACTCCCGAATGGCGAGTGGGTTTCGCCTGGACCCTGCTAGTGCGCCAGACCACCGACCAGTGCGAGTGCTCGACTTTTTCCCTCCGTTGTCCCGTCAAAGTCGAGCACTTACACTCAGGTGTGAGCGGGTGTGCGGTGCAGCTGGTGTCGTGGTCAGTCGAGGCAGTTCGTCGTGCCGAATGAGCTCGTCGTACCTACGAGGTACGCTGTACGTGTACAATAGAGTGCTTACACCTACGTGACAAGTAGGTATGCCGACAGGACTTGCAGGTGTACCCCGTACATGCAAGTAAGTACATGCATATTACCATCCATGCAATTACCAAGTATTGCTGCGCGGAGTGCCCGTATCGCAGTCGTACGAGCACGCGACGAGCGGTGGAAGCAAGCACTGTACGGCACACCGACTCCCGTCCATGTGCCTGCGCCCAATGCCAGCAGCAGTACGGAGTACTCCGTAGCGTGCTCCGTAGCGTCCCCGTACCCGTGCCTAGCACGCAGCATGAATAGAACTAGCAGGATCCAGCGACGGGTATAGATTCGTACCGTAGGTGCATGGTACATGTGCCTGCGCCGGCAAGTACGTACTTGCACTGCACGGAGTCCACGCCAGCGAGTACCTGCGCACGCCAGCGAGTACTTGCACGCCAGCGAGTACTTGCACGCCAGCGAGTTGTTGCACGCCAGCGAGTTATTGCACACCCGCAAGCACACCTAGGTGTGCACCTACTCGCTGTGCCGCCCACATTCTGGCAAGCGGACGTGCCAGCAGGTAGCTGTCGATGCACGGCTGGTACATTCAGCACGTACTTGCACGTACATGTGGGTGCAAGTAAGTACATGTACCGAGCAGGCCTTTGCATGTACTTACATGTACTCCATACAAGCAAGTACATTGTACACGCCCACTAGTGCCGGTACGCACCAACGCCGTGCCACCACGGACTGGCAAGGTACCAAGTACACATGTCATGCTGCTCCGTGCTTGAGAGCAAGTACGTACTGGCAAGTGGCTCGTCCCTGCCTTGGTGCCCATGATAACGAGTCCAGGACAGCTCGGTACACTTAAACCGCCCCTCCCCCTCGAGTCATTCCCCCCCCGTTCGTCAAGACAGTTCGTTGCCTCGTCTGCTTTCCTTGTGCTGGCATATAATACGCTGCGGTACCCATGTTCCCTCTCCGACTCGCTTGCTTGTCCGCTGGAGCGAGTCTTGGCACGCCGCCGCCACTACACCTACTTACACCTACACCTACACCCACCTCGACGACAACGGCGCCCACACCTTATGGCTGACCCCTCCCGGATCGTCACTTGAACAGACAGGCAGACCGGCGGGCAGACTGGGCGGGCGGACACTCGGGCAGGCAGGCAGGCAGGCAGGCAGGCAGGCAGGCAGACAGACAGACAGACAGACCATCACGTCGTCGCCGTCTCTCGTCGACGCTTGACGGGCGTACCTTCTCTCACCCTCGCACCCTCGACGCTCTCGCCGTCGTCGCTGCCCATCCCCGCACGATACGATACCGTCGACATCCCTCGCCACCCTTGCCGACGATTCCCTCTTCCTCGGTCACGGCCCGAACCTTGCACGAGTCCGGAGAGGAAGAGCTCCCAACGACGCCGCCGTTTGACAGGCGAGCGGTGTGACTTGTCCCTGTCGCCGACATCGCCGTCGACGTCGACGACCAGCCGCCATCTTCCCCCGCGGCGCCGTCGCGAGTGCGCAAAGAGGCCGGCTTCGCTGAAGCGGTCGGTGACGGCGCGAGCGGAAAGCCGCCACGAAACTACAGCACGAGCACACAGGCATGCCTCCCACAGGCATGCCTCCCACAGGCCGAGGTCTTGCGGCCGGCGGGCCGTCGACGCTCTGGTTCGAGCACGACGGCGACTACCCCTACGACGCCTTGACGGGCGAGCATTCCCCCTGGGCCGTGGCGCAGAGCGGCCTGACGGTCTTTGCGCTCTTCGTCATCGCCCGCTGCTGCGTGCGCCATGCCTCGTCCTGGTGGCGCGGCCCGGCAGCTCAGCCCCGTGGCGCGGACGCGGCGCCCGACGGCCACGACGAGCGAGAAAAGTGGCGGCGAGAGACGACGACGACGACGGCCTCGGCTGGCGCCGGTGCGAGCCCGAACCTCGTCCTCGACGGAGCGCCCCGCCGTGCGAAGCCGTCGTCGGTCGATGGCCGGTGGACGAGGGGCCCCGACGCCCTTCCGGGACGCTTCGTCTCGCCGCCGCCCGAGCTGAGCGCCGCCGTCTTCTCCGTCGAGCGCGGGCCGCCGCACCTCGAGGACAGCTTCATCCATCAGCCGAACCCCGACTACACGAGCTCGACGGCGTCGTCGGTGCGCACGAGCGAGCGTGATCCCTCGACGCCGCGCCGTCGCTCCTACCACAAGATGATGCCCGTCGACCCCCGCGCGCATTCGCCGTCGGCCGACTCGACCCTGTCGTCGGGCTCGTCGACGGGTTGCCCCCCGAGCCCGCCGCCGCCGCCGCCGCACTCGTCGAGCGCCGGGGAGGCGCGCCAGCGACGGCGAGAGATTGACGTCCGGGGCGAGATTCTCTCCTTTCGGGGCGAGGACGGTGCCGGCTGGACCCGACACACGCGCGTCTACGGCGGCGGCGTCTGCCAAGCGTGCGCCGCCTCGGGTGCCGACGACGGCGGCTTCTACGGCGCGACGGTGCCGATGGAGGAGATGAGATGAGGGGGCCGATGCCCCGTCCCGTCGCCCAGCCGCACGCTCTTGCTCGTCTCTTGACGGCTGACGATTTCGCAAGCCTGTTCAGGGGATGGCCCCTCGGCAGGTCTCCTTGTTTCCGACTTTCGCCATCGCATAGCATGCACGATTGTACACCTTGTCCGGGTCATGGCCGTTGGCGTGATGCCACGGGAGCCGTCTAATGATTTTTTTTTCTTTTTTCGGCAGAGATGTCGCGCGACGACAGGCGAGTGGTGAGGCCTGCTGCCTGGCGCGCGTGGTGGCAGGGACGCATCCGACAGGCCGCCAAGGTCCTCGGCTGCTGTACGAGAACGACGTGCGGCGTATTACGGAGTGCTTGCAGTACACGTTATGGAGTACGGAGTACATGTTATCTTAGTACCAGGCACGGAGTGGTTGTAGTTACCTTGAGTACTTGCAGCACGGCCAGCGCAGAAATGGTTGCTATCTATTACTACCTGTACGGAGTGGTTGTAGGTTAGTACCTTGAGCACAGCACAGTTGGCGCAGAAATAGTTGCTCTACCGCGCACGCAGCACACAAGTCCAGGCCTCGTGCCGTTTTTCTTACTCCCTGTACGGCGCAAGCACTGCACACTGCTGCACGAACACGCACCCACCACCATGCTCGCAATGCTCTTCGACGCAAGTATTTGCTAGCAACATACTTGGGGCCCTGTCAATACCTGTGCTCATCCTGCAGCACAAGTACACGTGCATGCACGAGCACGAGCGGAGAGAGGTACGCGTACGCAGCTCAGCCGGGCAGTACTTGTAGTAGCCCTCGTACGATGCACGGTGACCTTTTAGGTGTACTTGAGTAAGTTAAGCAAGCACACCGAGAATGGGTACCAGCGTGAGTGATTGCAAGTATTGTACATGTACTCCGTATATTACAGTGCAATACGGAGTAATACTTGCTGATGATAATGACAAGGGCCAGTGCACCTGTGGAAATCGTCATCCAAGTACAGTACTTTCGCACTAGTGCGAATGCTCCGTACGGAGTAATTCTGCCACCATCTACGAGATGCGGGGTGCTGTACGGATGCTCGTGTGGGTGCGTTTTACGTATTACGTACTTGCAGAACTATCTTCTACTCGCATACTTGCTTATACTTGCTCCGTACGCAGCGTGTTACGTGAGGGGACAACAAGGCATCCTGTTGCAGGATAAAGGAATGCTCTGCACTTGTGTGCTAGGCAAGCAGGATCTGCAACTAGTAATACAACACCGTACTTGATCACTTTACTCCATACAAGTACTCACACTCCGAACCTGCGCCGGTAGAGTACACCTGCAACACACTTCCGGCAGGCGCACCAGCAAGCACGTAACGACTTACTTGCATGTCAAGTGCTGATATGAAAATGTCCGTACAGGTCCATGGAAGTGTCTGCGCAAGTACGCGTGAAGACGTGCTGCACTCGTGCCTGATGCGAGCGTGCCTGCAGATGCGTGTGTGTTGTCGTTGCAAATAGATGCATCTGCAGCCATGCAGCCTCTGTTGCTCGTGTCGTGGCGATGGGTTGCGGGCAGGTGTTGTGGTGAGGTGTTGTGGTGAGGTGCTGGGGTGAGGTGTTGTGGTGAGGTGTTGCGGCGATGAGCTCGGCGATGAGTTGCGGCGATGAGTTGTGGCGATGAGTTGTGGCGATGATTTGTGGCGATGATTTGTGGCGATGATTTGTGGCGATGATTCGTGGCGATGATTCGTGGCGATGATTTGTGGTGTTGGCTTGTGGTGTTGAGTTATGGGTGTCCTGCTGGCACCGTGCCGCCAGCCAAGTACATGTGAGTTGTAAGTACAAGTACTTGCAGTGAGTCTTGCGCTGGATGTGCTACTATGGTTCGTTGAGTGGAATGGACGTAGCGGCATTGATTACCCATACTCGTGTAATACACAAGCACTCCATGTACAGTACAGATGGTCGGTCGCATGGACTCCGTGCCGCACCTCAAGTAGCTGTAGTTGTGCTTGTACGGAGTGCCCGCATTACTTGCTCGTACGTAAAAGAGGCACCGGCATACTTTGCATACTTGCTTGCACAGTGCTTGGGAGTCCTTTAGCTCGGGGAGCATGCTCTACTCAGGCGTATCCTGGGCTTGTATTGCATGTACTTACTTACCGAAGTACTGCGTCTACTCGGATGTACTTTCTACGACATGCTTACTCAGTACTTGCACTGCACTGTAGTGGTACTCTTGCGCCTGGGTGTCAGTAGTTGTACTTGTACTCACTGTACAGCTACTGCACACCATAAGTACATGTACTGTACTTGCATGTACTGTAATCAAGTGCTGGCACCGGCACATTTGTTGTCGTATGAGCACGTGGAGGAGAAGGAGCTGATTCTGGAAGGGATGCTGACGCTCGACAGGATACGTTTGGAACATTCGGCCGGGATGACCCTTGCAAGCCTGCGGGTGGCTGGAAGCCGATACAAGTACAAGTGCTACTTGTGCAAGTACTGGTACTACTAATGCTGAAAGTACATGCAACCTGCATCGACATGTACAGTACACGTACAATATTATTATTCAATTCACCTACGAGTGCTCCGTACTGTACGGAGTACTCCGTAGCGTAATCACATACAGTGCATGTGCGCTTACCACTACTGTAATTACACCTAAGGCATCCAAGTAGGTGCTCTGCAGTAGGTACGGAGTAATGCTCCAGCACACCCAAGTGCATACCTGCACATGCGTACAGTGCAAACTCGTTCATATGCCGCACAGTAGCGCTCTGTACTCGTTCAGCTACGCATTCGCAAGTCCTCTGCATGATCGCGCAGGTACACTTGCATCACATACAAGTGCAGTACATGTTCGATCAGCTGCGAGAAGAGCGCCGGCGAGCAGGCCGGCGGGCAGGTCATCGCAAGTCAGCGCCCAGCCTGGCACGGCGCCGGACGGCCCACACGGCACGCCGGAGGAGCCAAGGGCGGCGAGACACGGAGCGGAGGTTCCCGGGCCGCAGGTGCGCAGTGCATAGGTATTTTGCAGTACTTGTGCATGCCATTGTCATGCCACCGCTCCGTGCGTGCTGGCGACAATATTACAGCACACCTACTTGTACACATTAGGGAGTACTCTGTACAGTATGACAGCAATACCAGAACTTGTAGGAGCTTTCGGCGACAAGATGCGTGCCGTCGTCATCAACCGAAAGGCCTGCTCCCGTTGCTGCTGCGTACTAACCTAGTACAATAAGCACAGCACTGTACGAGCGTACCAACCTGCACCATACGCCTGCCCCGGACCCCGACAATTATACCACTCGAGCGTCTACTGGCATAGTACCTAGGTGTACTGTACTTGCAGCCTGCACGCTACACACACCTCGCCCGCAGACAGTGCCGTGTCCAGACAGCATGTGGTATCCTACGTACTCTATGTGCCCCAAACCAAGTATACCAGTACGTATAATAATACTCGTGTACTTTTGCAAACCTGGTGAAGCTTGCGCTCGTACGTCTGCCCTAATAATATGTGCTTTTGCAAGTATTGCATCTGCCTGTATCCCACGTACTTTATATACACCAAAGTATACTACAGTACTAGGACTTGTGCAAACCTGGCGAAGCTTGCACTCGTACGCCTGCCCTAATAATACGTGCTTTGGCAAGCATCTGCCTGTATTCTACGTACTTCATGTACACCAAAGTATGCCAGTGCTTACGTATAATTATGTTCATGGTCTTGTGCAAACTTGGCGAAGCATGCACTCATACGCCTGTCCTAATAATATGTGCTTTTGCAGTCCATGTACTTTGTGATGCATGTACTCGTACTTAAGTATGCCTGTCCTGAAGCAAGGCATGCATTCACGTGTGTACAAGTATGTGTATAGCTCGTACGTTCGAATCCTAGTACACCTGTGCATGCGGCTACTGGATGGGCGGGTATATGCAAAACCTACACATCTCCTGGAGAACATGCTTTCCGTGCACCTCTACAGGTCCGAGTACCTCTACAGGTCCGAGTACCTCTACAGGCCCGAGTACCTCGGACCCATCATACGTGTACACAAACTCCCTACGCCGTACGGACGTGATGTGCAACCGGCCTCTCAAACGCCAGCGCGAGAGGGCACGGCCATGTGCTCGCATCCCATCCCTTGTCCGTTGGGCCGACGTGGGAATGGAGTTGTGCAACAGCCACGGAACCCACTGCGTCGTTTGCACCGTCCTACCAAAGACCGTCGCGGATGCGTGCCGGCCGAGGCCGTGGCACCGCAGGCGGGACCAGCCAGTTTCGTGAGTACTGCTTCGGCGCCGACGTCCCTGCTGCGCCCATTGATTCGTCCCATCGCCATGGAAGGAGAGGTAACATGACGCCAGGCCGAGCGACGGCTCGAACCAGCATCCATCGACCCGAGGGATCCGTCGTCGCATCACCGGTTCCGGCCAACATGGAAGCACGCCAATGGCCACCGAGCGTGGCCACCTGACGCCATTGTCCAGACACCACAAGGGCCTCTCGTTCTCGGAGTGCATGTCTCGTGGCGGGCCGGAAGACGCATGGACACTGCCATGTTCCCTCCCAACCCGCCAAGAAGGGCCGCATCGCCCTGCCATCCGCGACCAAACGAGATGCTGTTGCTTCGTTGCCGCCGTCGTCCCGGGTGGCTGGTGTTTGTCGACGCAATCACCGAGGCCACACCGCGTGCCATGGCTCGTTCGACAGCTCACCTCTCCTGCCGTCCAACCAACTCCGTGCAGATCGCCGACTGCTTGTCCCGTCTCCGGTACGGGAACATGCTTGGAGAACGGCGTGCGAAGCGTAGCCTACGGCGCCCAAACGTGGAGTTGCGGGGCGTCGAGAAGCACGGCCGACTGTCCGAATGGTAGCTGTGACGAACGGCTGCCCGTTGCCATCGCTCTTCATGGCGTCTGCCAATCCCTCTGGCCTCGGGGTGGCCGCCGACAAAGACGGCCGACTGTCCCGACGGCTGCCCGTTGCCATCGCTCTCCATGGCGTCTGCCAATCCCTCTGGCCTCGGGGTGGCCGCCGACAAAGACGGCCGACTGTCCCGACGGCTGCCCGTTGCCATCGCTCTCCATGGCGTCGGCCAATCCCTGGTCTCGGGGTGGTCGTCGAGAAGCACGGCCGACTGTCCGAATGGTAGCTGTGACGAACGGCTGCCCGTTGCCATCGCTCTCCATGACGTTGGCCAATCCCTGATCTCGGGCTGGTCGTCGACAAGCACGGCCAATTGTTCCGACGGCTGCCCGTTGCCATCGCTCTCCATGTCGTCTGCCAACCCCTGAGCCATCGGGTGGCCGTCGAAGCCGACGAACCCGGCGTGGACAATTGCTCGACGACGGGCCCTGCTCGGCCGGCACGTCCGTCTCCTCTAGTCGAGAGGACAACGTCGACGCCGGTAGGGCTCTTGACCAGGCCTTCGCTTTCATGCGTCATCTTCGTCTCACTTGCTCGTGGGTGATTGTCGACAAGGGGTGATGCGATTGCCATTGGGTGCAACTCCTCTGGTTGCCACTGGAAGTGCCTGACGTCCCTGTCGTCGGCGCGAGAGCCCGACAAAGATTCGGCGACGGAGCATGGCGTCATTGTCGAGATTGAACCGTGCTCCAAACAATTCATCAGCCCTTGGTCTTCGTCCCTCACGGCCCGTACCGTGGCATGCCCCCCATGTTGATGTGCGTTGGTGCAATGCCGCCACCAATCTCCCATGGCCCCTTGAACGAAATCATCAATTTTGGAGTCGGCAACTGGTGCTGATTTTGGACAGTGTCATCTTTGCGGCCATGCGCATTCATCATCGTTTCAGCCGGCGTCTGGTTGACCATGGCGTTGACGCCAGGCTCGGGCATCTTGGCTGCCTTCTGGTTATCTCCAAACTCTTGCCTCACGAGCAGCGTCTCAAATCCCCAAGTCCTGCCGGGGAGCGTCTGCGTGGCTGTTGCGGGCATGCAAGCCATTCGTGCAGATGGCTGCGAAGAGATTCGATCCTGTGATCCGGAGGCCGGTGAATGATCCATGCCGCAATGCTGCGATGCCGGCCTCGTCGTATCGCCTCGTCGCTTCGTTCGCAGCCAACTCAAGGATGGGAGCCATCCCCGGCACGCTCGATGTTGCTCTCCAGCAGTGCTCAATGGCACGAGTCTTTGCAGGCGTGATGTCGTCAACAATGAGCAACCGGGATTCTCTACACGATGCGTCGGTGCATCATTCTTCGCTTCATACAACGACGTACTCGACTCCACCGGGAGGTCGTCCATCCTGGCATGGCTTCTCTCGTTGCGCGGCGAGAGGCAGCTCTCAAACAGCAATGGCAAGTGCCCCGAATAACCATGAAGCAGGTGGCATGATGGCGCCCCGGACAGTCGTCTGCGCGTGAGCAGCATCCGTTGCACGTCACGTCAACGGCGTCCTCCCACTATTGTCGTGAGCCGTTGCATCGCAGCCGGGGTAGCATCTACTGCTTGCCGACCAGTGCCGTGATTCGGCGGGGATTGGGCCCGGTCCTTGTGTAGATTGCCGAACCAAGGCTCGATGGATGCTGCTCGTCACGGGGCTGGCGTCGGAGCTGCACCGTCATGCAACCGAACCGCAACCGCTGACGGGGGAAATTTTCGTCCCGCCGGCTTCGTCGCCCAACCAAACGGTACCGGAGCAGTCCTTGTTGTCCAAATCGACCTCGGCGAGACCATGTTTCTATTACACGCAACGGAGACCTTTATGGGTCGCGAGTGGATCGTGTAGAGCGCGCAAGGTTGGACGGAACGGGACAGATAATAGTTGGACCATCGACTAATACTCCGTGCGACCAGATGAATGGACTGGAGGTGTGGCGAAGGAAGATTTGACGTTCCCGTTATTACGAGTACTTATAATCATGGACGTATAGGTTATGCTGGAGCGAATGTCCCAAACAGGTAAGTCGGACCCCCCCAAGATGGGCACCCCCCAAGATGGGCACCCCTCACGACGATAAGGCGGCAGACTTTAAAGCCGAAAAAAGCAGCATTTTCAGTACTGCAATATTAAAATAAAATATCTAGAGTATCTATTCAAGCTGCCATTCAAAGCAAAGGCTCTCAAATTCGTAACTAGACGTTAAGGCGGCTATTGGGGCCGGATCTAGCACCCGTTATAGTCTTGCTCGAGTCTTAACGATCTATTCAATCTGTACGAAGCGCTCGTTGGGATCTTGGGCTACTTTTTGCTTCTTTAGAGGCTTAAGTCGATAGATTTAATATTCCAATTAAGCGATTTTAGCCTAGGCCTCTGCAAGGGTAGTGTTTTGGGCATTAAGGCCCCGGCCAATCTTCCAAAACAGCCGCCTAGCAGCCCGATCAACTTAGCCGGGCGCGTATACCTTTGCAATAAGGACTTTAACGTCGTACGATCTGTAGGGTGTTCGGAATGGATCGGATTCCTCCTTAAGCTGCCTTTTTAGGGCCTCGGCTTCTGGAACGGCTGGGGGGTCGGTCTGTAATAGAAGGCGGCTTATTAGAGGCTTTGCTATATTAACGGGCTACAACCCAGATCCCTTCCAGCCTCCCTTAATATTCCGTTCCGTAAGACCTTCCGTACGGGCCTTGTAATAGTATTGCAAAAAGGTAGCCTTACCGATTGGCGTTGTATCGTTACTACTAGCTAAAAATGCAATAGCTTCAATAGCCCGGCGGTAGGCAGCCTTAATAGGTGAAAAACACAATACGTCGAGAGGCTGGAGGACGTATAAGGCGTATGCCGGTAGGAATAGTAGGAAGATACTATTATCGAAGCATTCGTACATAAAATTATCTATCGTATGGCTTCCGTACCCATTAACAATAAGTAGCTGTTTATTCGTTTTCGATGCCTTCGTCCCGGGGATAAAGACCTCTTTTAGCTACTTTAATGCAATTGCATTGCTAGTCCAGCCCTTATCGGTTGCTGCAAAGCGCTATTAATCCAAATAGGCCAATTTCTCCGGAAACCATTGGTATTGAAGGTCTTTACCCTTAAAAAGGACCAGCGGTATTAGGGCCTGGCCCGTTGCAGAGACGCACTCTACAATTGTAGTCCAACAACGCGATCCAAGCCGTTTTTTTAGCTGTATCTTCTTCTCTGAGCTCCCTAGTATAAGACCGTTGCTGCCGAGGCCTTCTAGGATCCCTGTTTCGTCTATATTCCATCGGTATTAGGGTAAGATAGCCTGCAGTACCGGCAGCCTTAGTAAATTGAACCAGGACTGGATCCGAGGGATAGTAGCGCTATTTAAACGGGCGCATTCGATAGACTTACCTCGTACGGTACTAACTTCTGGGTTACGACGCAAAAAGCCGGCAATCCAGTTCTTACCGAGAGGTTTAAGGTCTCCTCCAGCAACGAGGATCCGGGCGGTAAAGACCTTTAGTTAATAATGTAACGGCGGTAGCCCTAACGCGCCTTGGGTAAGGACCCAATTGCATAGGTGCTTTTCTTGATTATTTGAGAGCCTCTGCGATATCTCTTTTGTATCTTTTATTGGAAGGCGGCCGCGTAATTAATATTGGAGCGTAGCGCGCGGAATTCCATACTGTCGGGCAGCCTGGATTTGCGATAGCCCGTTTCGAATAGCGTAGAGAGCTAACTGGACCGTTTCTTCGGAATAGGTAGGTAGCCTAGCTATTGAGAAAGCCGTATATAGCTTTTTTAATTGATTGTAGTTAAAATGCACAAGAAAACGCGGTTGTAATATCGTAGGTTGATGTGGATGAAGGTGCTAAATGGGGTGCCCATCTTGGGGGGTGCCCATCTTGGGGGGGTCCGACTTACAGCAGCATCCAGAATGGGAAGCAGCAGCTCGAGCTCGTCCCAGAACAGGCAAGTACGTGCGCAGCTCCGTTGTAATTACCTAGTAATTACTTGTACGGAGTACATGTACGGACATTCGGCCTCCATTGTCCCGTCATGTGCGGAGTATTATGATGATTTAAAAAGTGTACATTTGCTTAGCTCGGAGTAATTTTATCGAAATTGCCATTCACAATCCACTTGTACTTGCAGTACACCTATTGTACAGTACTTGCACCCAAGTATTTGTAGTATTTGTACTTGAGAATACAACAACAGTATTGCGTACTTGCACCTACAAGTACTGTACCTGCATTTATTGTACAACTCCTTGTACCCCGAGGCATCGTCAGAAGTTGAGGTTACAAATCAGTACTTATCGTATCCGTGCTCCGTGTAGGGTACCTAGGACGCAATCACATGTCTTCAGACCTTGTTTGGTTCGCCTCTCCCTCCCCTTGGGGATTAAACGACGAATCGTTGCCGTGGTTGGCCAGTGGCGTTGGCGAGTGCCTGAGGCATAGGGGGCACCAATAGTTCACGAGGGGCTACTGTTCCTGCAGTAGGTACGGAGTAAGTAAGTAATTATTAGTACAGTAATACCACTCCGTTCTGTACGGAGTACATGAACATGTACCTATGTAATTACATGTTACCTGGTAATGTACGTAAGTACTTCTGCCTGAGCGATGCAAGTGCTGTACAGTACTTACAGTACACTGGTGCCTTCTGTACTCAGTCCTTGACATTGCGCCTGTACAGTACGTGTACTCCGTACAATTGTTGGCACGAGCCGTACTCGAATTCACCTTGGACGCCGGCAAACGGCTCAAAACTCGCACGGGGCCGACCAGCTGACGAGCGTCAAACACGGCCCATGAAGAGCCAGAGCCGGAGAAAAGGAAACGAATCAAGGCACGCAAGCATCCGTGCGCGAATGACTGTCGACGATTCGGTCGCCGGACGTGCCATGGCAGAAACCGGACGAGTGGAGGAGCCTGACACTACCATCACGCATCGAGTACGAGTACGGAGCACAACCACTCGCAGCAGTGGCGGACAGGATTCGGCCGGTTCGGATCTGCCGAGCACCCGCTGTTTCTTTTTCCAATAGATCGGCAAGGGGGAGACGTTTATTTCTCCATCGTCGGCCGCCTTGGTGTCGCCCGACGAGGGACAATGGCTCGCCGGTCGCCACTGGCGTCGGGTCTCGCTCTCTTGGTCTCGTCGGCAATGGGGAACGGCCACGAGAAGGACGTCCGCCTACCAGTCGTTGTCCTCGGCAGGTGTTGGATGGCTCGGCCGCTGCTTTTCGCCGGCACCAGTCCACTCGACGCGTACGAGTACGAGTACGAGCGACGATACGAGAACGAGAACCAGTCCCGCGCCTGGCTTGCTCGTCCCGCTGCCGTCGCCCAACCGTCCTCCACAAGGCCCCTCCGACAATGCCGTTTCAGCGTTGAACTCTGCAGCCACCGGGGCGTGGAGCTCACGTTCATGCCCGAATTGTCGGCGGCGACAAGCACAATGCGTGTACAGAGGACGAGCCCATCGCCGCCACGCATGCACATATGCTCGCGTATGAACACGTAATACTTGCCGTCCATGTACCTGCACGCCTCGCCGGCAATCGTGACGGCCTACCTACCTACCCCTCTGCTCACCGCAACCGAGGACACTCAGGGGCCGTTCAGGGAGGTGCTTGGACCGCGCTAGCATGGTAGGCCGAAACATGAAGGCAACCACCTCTTGCTTTTTTTCTCTCGGGGGTTTTTTTTTTGCCTCGACTCCGTGACGCTTCGCCAGGGTTGGCGGCCACGTCTGCAAGGTCGGAATGATTCTACATGCACGCCTGCTGCCGGCACAGAGCTTGATCCCTAGATCCGTAGTCATGTGCCGCCACGAGCCCTTTTCAACACCAGCAACGGGGCATCGCACACACTCGCTGCACTGTACATTCCTGTGCTGTACCCGTCGTCTGCACAGTATTAATTGTTAGTATGCAACGTACAATTTGGTACGGAGCACAGAGGACTAGCAACACAATAAGCTTGTCCAGCACTTCCTGCCATGACCATTGCCCCACCGATGTTACAGCCTAGCACCTTCAATACCTAGCACGCACTCTGTACATGTAAGTAATTACTTACTCAAGGGCGTCCTCTGACAATCAAAATCACCCGCGAACCAAGCCCGTACTCCGTACTTGCAGAAAACTTGCAGACAAAGGTGTAAAATACATGTACTTGCATGTATGGTAAAAACAAAAAAAGTACGGACGGGCCATAAAGTAGGTATTACATGTGCTCCGTACGGAGCACTCCGTACATAAAGTACACCCACGTCCGTCCTTCCACACGCACAAACACGTAATTACTCGTCCGTGTGCATACACGCCGACCCCCATCTGCACCAATTCCCGTGCACAAGTACATGTACTGTATGTAAGTACTGTACACATACCCGCAACTAATTACTAAGTTAGTTGTAGCTGCTGCGCTTGCAAGTACTCAAATACGGAGTAGTACCTGTCATAACAATGGACCGGTTCAGATGCGATGCACTACAGTACTTGTATACATGTACTTGTGCTCCGTACCCTCTGACTTGTTACAGTACAGTAATAATATACTGTAAATATTACTTGTGTTGCATTACGGAGTACTAGCAAATGTGCCGTCTTCCTGCTTGGTCATGTACTGTACTTGGTGGTACTCGCACGTTGCTATTATTACCTGCAAGTACAGTAAGTACTGTACAGTAATACTTCCACACACTTGCATGCTAGTGGGGGCGAGGCCAACGCGAGCAAGCTTCAACAACATAGTACTGTCCATGCAAGTACAGATGCAAGTACCGCGAGTATTCTCGCAAGGTGGCCATTTCTTCAAACGTGCCCCTTGTGCCCACCCCCCGATAGCCCGTGGCAACCTGGTTCGAGGTCGAAACTCTATCGGCGACGGCAAAGGAAAGTGAGCAAGAATGAAGCATGAAGCATAAAGTGACCTGCCTGAACTGTTTGAGATCGCATGAAGCGGCAACCACGGAACGTCTCGCCCGCTAGCTGCTTCATGCTCCGTCCGTCTCCCACGTCCTCTCCGTGGCCACGAACCCCTGATTGGCCTGCCCGACACCTGTCCTGCGCCGCCGGCGACGGCATGCCAGGGGCCCAGGGGCCGTTTAGTGATGCCGTGCTCCATCCCACAGGGGCACGCCTTTGTGCTCTTGGCGCAATCGTGGCGCCCATCCCGAGCCAGGTACCGGCTACATGTCCGCGGCACCGACTCCCCCGTCCGACCGCGCCGATTCGAGAGCCTCGGCGAGTACCCGCTACCACCACCTCCAGTCGTCCGTCGCTCTGATTGGGAGATCCGCCCGCGGCGGTCTCGCCTTTCCCAGGGACAGCCCTAACGGCGCCATTTGGTTGGACGGTGGACCCAGCCTCGGAGCGCCTCCATGTCCTCGCCGCCCCACGGAAAACAGCGCTACCGAGGGCAGCTGTCCAGTTGCTCAGTTGTCCAGTCGCCCCAGTTGCCCAGTCGCCCAGCCTAGTCGACACCCGCCCGCTGCCACCGACGGCGAGCCCAGTGCTGACGAGTACGGGGCTTGCCTGCCGTTTCTCAGTTGGGCACCTGGGGGGTCATTGTTGATGGTGCTAGGTAGGACGTGAGCGATGCTCCCGCCGATGCTTGTCCTCGTGCTCGTATCGGTACTTGTCCTGGGCCGTCCCGAGGTGCGAGGTACCAAGGTAGGCAAGGTGGTTGCGTGGCGAGTCCCTGCCTGGTGGTGGTGTTTTGCAGTACCCTGTACATGGGCCTACCCGCACCTAATGTACTGTACTTGCTCGCCAGGTGCAGCACTTGCTCAACCAAGCACTTGCTTCGCAGCGCACGCTCCAAGGTCGCTAGGGCTCCAGGGCCAACCAGCCTGTGCCCACGACCGACGCTCCTTGGCGCCTGCGGCTTTTCCTTCTTCGCCTCCACTCCTCCACCGCCCACCCACCACCACATCCTCCTCCCATCGACCGCCTCCCGCCTCCCGCCTCTCCTCCTCTCCTCTCTCCTTCTTGTACATCGCCATCGCCACACCGCCTCCCTCTCTCTTCCCTCCACTACCCCCCTCCGCCTCTCCTCCTCCTCCTCCTCCCGGTTTTCTCTTCTGCTGCGCGAGTCGTTCGTCACCATCGTTGTCGTTGCCACGCGCGTGCCGTGCAACCCTACACGTCGCCACGAGACGTTTGGCTTCTCCCGCTACGCTGCAGGAATCCAAACACGCACAAGCATCCTCGACTGCAAGGGAAATCAAGATATCCTGGAAGGCGAAACCGCATCAGCGATATCACCTTTGGTCGACTGCACTTACTTTCTCCAGCCACTCTTTCCTTTCTCGAGCATCTGCCTCGTCCACCCACTTTCTGAACAATTTCGCCCGCCAAAGAACCGGAGCCCCCCCAGGAGCACCTGACGTCTCGACCTGACATCAAGAGGCTTTTTCGTCGACGCCGCATCATCTTCATAATCTTCACATAATCACCCTTTTTCGCACAAGGCATCATCCGTCTCGGGCAGGTTCCATCTACAATTCACCTGCTCTCACCACTCTCTTCCTCGATACGCGTCCCCGACCAAGCCTCCTCCTTTTTCCACCAATCCATCGCGTATCATTCTTGAGCCCCATCAGGTGACTCGAACCCTCGACCGGTCGACCTGCATCGCTGTAATAGTCCGTCAGTTCGGTTTTTCGTCGCTGCTTCCTTGACCACACCTCGATCCCGTCCCCTGCATAATTCACCGCACGGCGCCCTCGACGCCTGATTCCTCGACAGTCCCGCCGCTGGCCTCCTGGTCGTCTCCTCGACCGCTTTTGAACGCCGCATAGGGATTTCCTTCTCTTCCGGTCCAAAAAAAAACACTACTCTACACCTTTCTTGGATTTCCCACTCTTCTTTTTGGCTGTTCTGAAAAGGCGTTCCACTTTTTCACTCGGCTCGTCCGCCAAGCCTCATACCGTCCGAATCTATCTTTGTTCGACTCGGATCAGAATCATTCACGCATTCTTACGTCGCCCGACCCGGTCAACGTTGTTCCCTTCGTCGGCTCTTATTACTCCATCGCATCGAAACCGCACCACCCTCATTGTTAATACACGCCCACCGAAGGCTCGCCTTCGCACCACCCATCGCCAAATCACCATTCGCCTCATCGTGTTGTCCGACTTCTGAGCATGGACGCAGGCGGTCTCGCTCAGATGTCCTTCAATAACTTTCCTCCACCCAACGGGCTGGCCATTCCCTCCGGAGGTCTGGCTTCCCGTCGCGGCAGCCAAAATATCAAACCCCTCTCGTTTGATGCCATCAAGCAGGGAGCCCCCAACGTCAAGGACGGTGGCCTTCCCACCCCTCGCACCAGCCGATCCCACCTGCTTGCAGGGCTGAGGACTGCGCCCAAGTCTGCCACAGCTGCCTCGTTCGGTCCTATGTCGCCTTCGGCCGACGTCTCCGCCCAACACTATGCTAGGAACAGCATGGCCGGCAACGTCCACGGTTACGCCCAGGACAACAATGCCCTCAATGGCCCCAAGACGGCCTTTCCTCAGTACGGCGCTCAGCAGGGCGGTCACCGGGGCATGGTGGGGCAGCACCGCCAACAGCAGTACACGGTTGATCAGGTTCTTGCGCCCCCGGAAATTCCTCTCGACGAGCAGTCCCAGGAGCACATGGACCCCAACCTGTACGCGCAGCTGGTTGCCACCAATTTGTACCTCGCCCAGCAGCAGCAGCGTCTTCAGCAGCAGCTCATGACCGTCCAGGCTGCTGCCCAGCAGTTTTAGCAGCTCAACCTCAACAACCCGCACCTCACCCAGCAGCAGCTTGCCATCTACGAGCAGCAGCAACAGCTCCGGAACATGCAGCAGCAGCTCGGCGTCCAAGCTGCCATGGGACAGGGCCAGCAGGTCTACTACAACCCCGCCACGGGCCAGTATTACATTGACGCGACCGCGAATCAGATGGGTTCCCCCTATGCCGAGCAGCCGCCCATGACGCCTGGTTTCCATGGGTTTCAGCAGCAGCAGCAGCAGCAGCAGCAGCAGCAGCAGCAGCAGCCTCGTCAGCAGCAGCCCGGTACCCCGCGACTTCAGGTATCGCCACCGCCGGAACACCAAGCGCCGTTCCGAAGCGCATCGCCTCCGAAGCGCTTTGATTCTCCGTCAGACGTGACCCCCCTGCCGCCTCCATCGGCCAATGCTTTCCGCCGCGGCCACAAGAAGTCCTCCTCTCTGGCGCTCGCGAGCGGCTTGCCCGCTGCTGCCGGGGCCTTTGCCGACCCTCCCATGTCGGCCGGGCCCAAGACCACTTCGTTTCCCTTGACACCGATGACCGGAGGATACGGCCCCGGCCAAGCCCGTGCGGGAGAGCACCCCGTTCGACAACCCCGAGGCCCGCCTTCGCTTGATGAGCTGAGGGCGAAGCCCACTTCCAAGCACGAAGGTAGCAAGAACTTCGCCACTCGCACCCGACGATCTGCGGTGCACAACCTTGTGCGGGCGGGCCTGGAGCGTCGAAAGGGCACCACCAGCTCCCCTGGTACCATTAGCCCGGTGTCCGAGTCGGCCGAGGAATCCTCGACCCCCATTACCGACAACGAATCCGAGTCTGGCCGTAGCGGCTCGGGAAGCTTGGTTGGCGAGTCGGAGTATGCCAGCTCTCGTGCTTTTGCCAGGGGTGGCTGGGGCGCCATCGGTTCCGATCGACCCAGCTCTCGCTCTACGGCTCGTGCCGGCGACGACGGCGCCAGCAACGGCGGTGGAGCCCCGGCTTCCGAGTCGGATGGCGGATCCTTCGCTGACGTGTTCAAGAAGGGTGCTCTGCGAGCATTCAAAGCACAGGAATCGGACGGTAACCGCAAGCCTTCGAGGCTGGTGCTGACGAGCATGGAGAAGCGCAAGGCAGTGCCCATGGCGTAAGACGGATCGCCCTTCTCGACTGGAATTCCTTCCGATTTCTCATCCTTTTACGACTTTACGCGCCCGGACTCCTGAACGTGATTGCTCGGGCAGGTGATTTGCATTTCTCGACACAGTTGCCATCTCACATCTGCGGCATCGGGTTTCGTCTGCCCATCGTCGAGGACCTCGCAGAGGCCTCGCCGGACCGCCTCCGGACCAGGCCGATGTCGCAAGATGTTATTGAATCCTCAAGGCCTCTCTACTTCGCTTCTCAGTCTTTACTTATGTGGACTCTAATTTTTACGCCATGAAATACGACCGGGCATGTCCCGGCAACACCTTTTTCAATTGGGGAGGGGACGAGCGCATTAGGGGCAGTCGGAGAAATAGGGATGTGGCTTGTCCACACCAACCGGCATGGGGTTGTTCAGAGCCGTCGATGGCCTGGCGGGAGATGTGGGGAGTCTGCCGTCTCTCCAAGTGGGAGGCCTGGTTCCGCAGACATGGTGGAACGCGTTTTGCCTGGCTTGTGTGTGCATGTGGACTCGTCTTTCCCTCTCGTTTTCGCTTTTCAAGTGTCTTTGCCCTTGGCATGCATCGCCTGGACTCGCGAGGGAGATCGGATGGATGTGCGCAGCGATAGTTGGGACATAGCAGAATACAGACTGAAGCCACAGACTGAAACCCAATTCCGTGCGTTGTCAAGAGTGCCATGGTGTCACAATGCTCTCCCGCCAATATATTAAGCACCTAAACAAGCAATGTCGCGGGCAAACCCTTCCCATGTGCTCAGCCGTTTGTTTAGTTTAGTGCGTACTGTCTGTTTCCATCGCTACGTATTGGCCCCTTTCACGGCCACCAACCTAGCCTCGTTCTTATACGCATCCATTTCCCTCCCGAATAGCACACCTGTTCGTTATTCCATATGTGAGCGTAGAGCACAAAGAATCCAGTCAACTTCCAGCCCCCGCGAGCACAATTTTGCTTTCCAGACTGCCTCGTTCGAGAGAGGTTTCCTCGACTTGGTCACAGGCGCGAATAATGCAGATAATGTACATACATGGTCGAACGGGCAGGCCGGTTCAACTTCCGTGGAGACCGGAGAGGACGAGTTCATTTTCCCGGTGCAGCATTTTGGTCCCGACGACGCTGCCGAACCCATGATGCCGTTGAGGCACCTATGCCTTCGCGGCCCCTATTCCGGCCGCCAGCGCCGTTTTGCTTCTTGGCGTTGACCTCGCCAGCTGTGAGCAGCGGTGGCATAGTGTCGCCCCGTGCGCTGGATCCTGGGGGCCGGCTGGAGGGAATGACAGCCATCGGGGTGAGCGACGTGCGCGGGAGGCGGCTCTTGGCACCACTGGTGGATGTGACGATGCTGCTTCCGGGGCCAACGGTGCCCGAGTCTCCTCCACTCACGCGTCGAGGTATCCCCGTCGGCCCGTCCTTGCTGTGCGGTCTGTACTTGATGTTCTCCCGTTCGAGGGCTGCTATACGTCGCGGGCTCGCGGCCACTTCGATGTATGCGTGGCCGATGGCGTGACTCTGCCTGCTCCGGCTCGTCGGCGTCTGCGGCAAGGACACGGAGGACTGCAAGCTGGGTGGCGTGCTATAGTTTGTGTTCCGGCGAGCTACAGATTGCCGCGACGAGGACGAGACCGAGGCCGAGTTGACCTGCGTGACCGACCCGTCGTGGCGCATCATGTGACCAGTGCTCAAGTCGCCCGCGATATGGCACCGCAGTAGCTCTGCTGCGAGGTTCCGCACCAGCACGGCCGAATCCGTCTCGGCCAATGTCTGGATCGAGTTCATCAGCATGCGTACCTGGAGGCTCATGGCCTGCGAGTCATCACCACTACCCAGGCCGGATTCGCAAGCGTCCATGATGGTGCGGATGAGCCTCAGCAGGTTCAGGCGCACGACGGCCTTCTTGTGCCCCAGTCGCTGAGCGATGCCGCCAAACATCTCCGCCTTGGCCAGCGAGGCGGCGACCGAGGGGCACAGGCGGAGCAGTTTCAACAGCGGCTCAATCAGGTTAGAGTCGAATGCGTTCAGCCGGCTCGTGCTGAAGCAGCTGACAATGGCCTCGGTGAAGTTTCCATCCACCAGATGGCTCTCCACGTTGGCCGTCTCCTCCTGCAACCAGACCAGGATGGCATCCAGCGCGGTGACCTGCCAGTACTGGTCCGTCAGCAGCGAAACGTAAAAGTGAAGTCCCTTATTCTGCCACAGATACCGCCGGCCCTTGGAGCCCGAGTGCGCCATGTCGCAGAGGATGGGCAGGGCAAACTCTTTGGGTGGCCGGTCCGTCGTCATAATCTTCAGCAGCAGCGGGATGATGCCTCCGACGGCGGCATCTTCCTGTCGCTCCTTGCTGAGACGGCACAGGTTGAACAAGGTGTTGAGAACCTGGTTGGAAATGTCGCGAAAGTGCTGTTGGCCCTTCTTCATGCTGTAACTGAGAAGGTCGATGAGAAACTCGATGGCGTCAGCGGAGTGAAGCGATTCGATAGTCGTTGACAGCATCGACAGGTTTTTGATGAATTTGAGCATGGTGATCTGGTGCACTGGTGTCATTCGCCGCAGGTCTTTGAGCACGCTCTTGAGCACCTGGCGATCAGCCACGACCTCCTTGACGTAGTTCTCAGCCTGGCTGAAAAGGTAGAAGATGTTGACGATGCGCCCTTCAATGAGCTCGCTCAGCTCGTCCTCGCCCTCCTCATCCAGGACTCGGTGCAGGACCAGGGCCAGCGGATAGAGGATCTTGCTCCTCGAGAATATCCTGCAAAAGTCGTTCTTTGGGGTCGGTCCCTGCAGCTCAAAGACATTCCAGATGCCGTTGACGCCAATCAAGACCAGGTCCCTAGCGGTGTCGTAGTCCTCATCCAAAAATTCGACTAGATTGTTCAAGCCACCGGCCGATACAAACATCTGGAGCGTTAGGGTTGACGTCTGGTACATCTGGCGAACAAAGGCGGCAGCCTCGAGCCGGATCTCGTCCGAGTACTGCCGCGCGGCAAACTTGGTGATGATGGGAATGCCGCCAACGAAGCAGAGGTTTTCCTGAATTTCCACGTCGTCGAGGATGATGGCGTTGACGACCTTGAGAAGCTGCAGTATCGTGTACTGCCGGCTCTTGACGGTGCACGGCTCCAAGATCTCCAGGATGGGCAACAAGCCGTGGGCGCTGATGATGAGCGTCTTGGCCTCGTTATTCTCCCAGAGAAGCGCAAGCTAATGCAAGGGGCAGACAGGTTAGTTGAAAGTTTCACCGAAAATGGAACCTGGCGGGAACTTGCCAGATCCTCCGAGAGCTCCGAGAGCATATCCTCGCCCTCGGTCGTCTTCAGCGACCCAACCAAGGCCTCGACGCGCTCTGCTAGTCGAGCGTGCCTGTCCCTAGCAATATTGGCCTCGAGGTCCATCTCATCCCAGCCCGGGTCCATCGAGGCAAAGGGGTCAAACTCGTCTTCGTCGTCTGCCAGCCACGAATTGGTGGACATCTTGGACATGAGCATGAGCCCACCGTCTTCGGATCCACCCTCACTCTCTTCCCTTTCGCCGTTGAACTCGCCGGCTCCGAAGACGTCGGAGAAGTCTTCCTCGTCGTCTTCGGCAAACTTTTGAATCTCGACAGACGAACGAGTCCTCCGCATCGGACGGTCCGGAAGAACGGTCGGCCTCGACTGTGGCTTCTTTTTCAAGTTACCATCGGGCGCCTGCATGGATCTCGGGAGGGTGGTGAGATCGGATGGATGAAAGAGCTGGGGAGCATCGGTGACCCGGCCAGTCTAAACCGCTGTCAACGACAAGGGTTGCCAGAAAATGAACGGGGATGGGAGAATGTACCTTTTTGACCTCCTGGTTGAACTTGCGATCAAAGTCGCTGTCGTTTCCGAGGAACAGGTCCGAGTAATCGTCGATGCTCTGGTCGCGATATGACGCTTCGAGCGGCAGGGGCAGCGCGAACTTGGATCCCAAGGAAGGATACGACGGTGGCCTCGGTCCAGCCAGGGCAGAAGCGGATGCCGATCCCAACAGTCCAGAACTCGACTTGGCACGGTGGTGCGACTTGGACCCCCCACCGGACTTTGCCACGGACGCTCGTTTCCTGGATATGGGCCGGATGGTGCGATCTTGGGAGTCGCTGTCGCGGGACCGGCCGATGGGTCCTTTGATGGTCAGCAGCTCACCCTCAAAGTCGTCGTCGTAATTGCTGCTGTCGGTTCGACCATCGCCCAAGGACGCAAAGGCCTTGAGCTTGTCGCTCGACAGGAGACCGCCAAAGTTGTCTTGCGGTTTGTGGTGGGGGAGCTGCAAGGCGCTGGGCGAGATTGCCGTGGCAAAGTCATCATCCCAGTTATCATCGTCTGGACTCATGGTCAGTTGACCTACTACACCCCACCGGGGGGGGGGGGGGGGATCTGGCAGAATGTACCGGCTAGCTCGGGCGACTTGAAAGCGAGCGCTCCTGGTCTCGGCTTGGCGAGATTCAACGGCCCCTTGGCAGGGGTCGCACCGGAGAAGCGAGAGGGGGCTGCAACTTCGGAGCCGGTCGAGGTGCGATGATGCGACTCGGAAGAGTTGAGGGCCCTGTTCCACTGCTTCACTTCCTCGACCGCTTGGTTGAAGTTGGCGGGCGCCTTGGAGACGGGGGCGACGGCTCGTCGACAGCCAGCGATCCAGGCATGCCGCAAGAGTTTTCGAGCCGAAACGCGCAGATTGGGATCTTTCTGAAAACACTGCATGAGAAAGTCCCGCGCGGCCTGCGCCACGGTTAGCGGCCATTGTGCGAACGGAGCAGGGGGTCGACGCACGGCGGATATGCCCTCGGGCAGGGGAGGGTGATCATCGTTGACGATGGCGAACAAGGCAGGCATGGCTGCCAGGTTATGGTACGGCGGTTTCCCTTGCAGGAGCTCGATGACGGTGCAGCCGACGCTCCATATGTCGGAGGCTGAACTGGCACCGGAGAGCTGGATGATCTCGGGAGCCATCCAGTAGGGCGTGCCGACGACTTGAGCTTCTTTGTCCTGGCCGCTGGCCAGAGTGCTCGTGGAGACGCCAAAGTCGGCGAGCTTGACGGTGCCGTCCTTGGTGGTGAGGATGTTGGCACCTTTGATGTCACGGTGGATGACGCCCTGATCGTGAAGATACTGAAGACCCTGGAGAACTTGGGTCATGTAGACGCCGACCAGGTTCTCGGGGAACTTGCCGTAGGCCTTGATGATGGAGTGAAGGGAGCCATTTTCGCAGTATCTGTAGGCAAGCAATCAGCCGCCGGTCGAGGGCGAGAAAGTAGCGGCCGAAGCATCGTACTCTAGGATGATGTTGAGGCAATCTGTCGACTTGACAAAGCCAATGTACTTGACAATATTGTCGTGCTGGTCGCGAGCGGCCGTCATCAGTCGCCGAGAGCAGGGCTGCCGAGGCAAGGAGGATCGAGACTCACGAAAAGATTCTTGAGGAGATCGATTTCGCTCTGAGAAAGCTTGTCAGCCTGCCAAGTCCATTCATCGAATGGCCGTCGGGCGCGAGGTCACCTCGATCATCCGCAGCTCGCTCTTGGGGAGATCGGCGAGCTTGATCTGCTTGACAGCGACTGCCTCTCCGGTGCTCCAGTTGAAGGCCTTGTATACGGACCCAAAGGCACCCTTGCCGAGGCATTCGCCCAATCTCTGGACGGTCGGTCGTCAGCTTGCAGGACTCGGCATGGCGGCGAGGGAGCAGACGCGGCGGGGACGTACGTAGTCCTTCAGGCTTGGATCCTGGACCGCCGAGCTCTCCCGCTGCCTCTCCTTGCGGGAGGGTGTCCCGGGCGTGACCCTCTCTCGGGAGGCCACGGGGCCGACGGCGGGGGGCCGGCCACTATTCGCGTAATAGTGCCGCTCGGGCGGCATTGCTCCAGTCGGCGCCGGCGTGGGCGTGGGCTATATGTGCTTCTTCGTGAGGACCCAGTGGTCGGCCGGGCGCGACGACTACCTTGGATGACGCTGGCGGCTCGAGGGCTCGTGAAGACGTCGTCGCATCACCGGCCGTGGCGTTTCTATCGTGCAGGAGAATGGAAAGCATTCGCCCGTCGGGCAATCTCTCGCAGGGCGTACGCGTTCGCATGCATGGGCCAGCCGTGTTTCGTCGCCGTCTTCGTCCTCGGCCTCGTCGTTGTCTCGTTCTTCTTCCTCGTCACCGTCGTCGGCCGCATCCACGTCCTCGTCGTCGTAGCGTGGCAGAGCAGAGGGCTGGAGGCCAACAACAAGGGAGAGGGGTGAGGTTCCTTGGAGCAGCTGGCAGCTGAAACTGGGTTGCACTCGGCGATGGCGGCAGGGCAGGGCAGGGCAGGGTCCAAGTCGCCGAAGGGGTGGTACGACGAGAGAGGAGCGAGCTGTGAGGCAGAGGCGAGTATGGATTCGGAGCGACAAGGAGAAAAGGTGAAATGAGAAAATGCACAAGCGTCCGAGATGTTCAAGAAGGCGGTGCCATGGTGCGCATAATAGTACATGTATAGTACATTGATGGATGGAGTCGTTTCGGCTTGTGCAGCGATTTGTCCTCGACCTGGTACGTACTAGTACCTATCACATATCTGGTGTACAGCACGGATTCCTCCCCTGCGGGTTCCGTTCTTCCAGTGCACCAAGGTACACTGCCCTTGCCTGAGCCGAGCAGGTACGGTAGGCACAAGTACCGTACGGCTGCAGGTGTCAATTGCGAGTACAGCAACGTGTCGGTGCGAGATTCAATGTACTGTACCTGCTCCCTATAGTGGTCACTGGTTGGGAATTGTCCTTGCAACTTAGTACTTACTTAGTACCTAGTACCTTGCGTACCTAGTACCTTAGTAGTAATACTTGGGCACCTAGAAAGTAAGTACCAAGGCGGGCGGTGTACGCGTTCCTGTACAGTTGCACCGCTATTAAGTAGTTGTACTGTACGGAGTACTTGGTACTGTGTAGTGCTGTAAGTCTAGTACTTGGACGGCGGTGAGCGCGTACAGTTGGTACTGCTGCGAAGGTACTGTTCGGTAGTACCGTGCCTGAAGTCAAAGTACAGTACTCGTCCAGGCACTGGAGAGCCAACTGCACGACCGCAGGTCGATCGGGGCAGGGTGGGGCTGAGGGCGGGGTTTTCGTTTATGATTCACCTGGGCCGCATCTCACGAACTGCTTTAGTACTTGATGATATGTACTAGTACATGTGCTAATAATTACTTGTACTTGTTGGAGTAGGTGTTGCCGGCACGGAGCGCATGTACTTATTTAGGTACGTACATGTGTTTGTACAAGACCGAATACTTAGGTACTTGCAGTAATTACTTGACTTGTAAGTAAGTACTTTCAGGTATTGCATACTAAAGTACTTATGTCCGTACTTGTAGCACAGCAAGCAAGTACATACATGCACAGTACCCTGCATATATATACAAGTATACTTTACTCCGTACATGCAGTGGGTGTACAACTTCCGCTCAGCATTGATCGTTTCCTCGACGGACTTTTCTGCGATTTTTGTGTTGCCGGGCAGCCCGAGGCAACCACCAAGCACAATACGTGGTCGCCGCCACATTCAGGGGAGGCCCTTGTGCGATGAAGCAGCCACGGAAGTAGGGGTGTCGGGACGTGGCCAACTATTCGCCCCTAGTTCGTCTCTCTTCAGCGCTGCCCTATTGATACGGCTTGGTGCCTGGATCACCTGGCACTCTCGTACGTGCAATGAATCGACAAAGTACGGAGTACCCTCTGCTACCACGTTACATTCCTCCTGCGCCAGAACGTGATCAAACATCGAGTACCTGTTATCAACAGCAACATATACGAGGATGAACGAGCAAACGGGCCCAAATATATACATGGTGCGTGAAGGAGAGAAAAAAATCAACAAGCACACCACACCTACTTGTGCAGATGCACGGCGACCCGAACGAGTGTGCCTGATTTATTATCTCAAGGGTGAATGTGAAAAAGTACTTGTATTGGTACTAGGTGCAAATGGTGCATGCAGAGTATTAATACTATATAGACGGCACCACTCGACTCCTTGCACATCCTGTACAGTATCCTGTCTGATATGCACTCTCTTCTGTTGTCGGTGGGGTTTGATGAATCAGTTCAATTATGCAAGCAATGGCAAGGAATACTGGCTCGAGAGTATTCGAATGAGCACTCCGTGATGAATGACGAGCACTCCAATTGTACGCTGCTCTGCACAAACGCACCGTCGGCAGTGTGCAGTGCACGCCCTTGCATAGCGGACAGGGACATACTTTGGCATCAAGCGTCGTCGTGCCGAGGGTGTTTGCTCCTTCGTCGGCGCAATCTTTTCGTCCCAAATGCCTCCACCAGGCGCTTTCCTCTCCACGCTGGCCCGGAACGTGGCGGCAGTGTTGCAAACTCACAAAGTCGTCATCTTCCGTCTCATCGTCGGTTCAAATCCAATATCCGTCGCAATTGATCCAAGAGGCGTCGCTTCCGCACAGTCTACGACAGGTGAAACAGAATCCACGGCTCCAAGCACTGGAGCAAATCGTCCTAGGCATTCGTCGTCTCGTCTTGGGGCAGCATTCGGCTGAGGCCCGCCTCGGCCCACCAGTCATCCGGGATGTCCTCTCGCCGGGCGAGGCTGCGTACGATGCGTTGCATGCCGGACCAATCATCCTCGGCCCCCGCCACGCCGTTGCTCTGTCCCGATGCCGCCGACGCCTGCGGCTGCAAACGCCGCTCGTCGGCGCCACGCTCGTCCTCGGACGCCTCCCAAGGGAAGAGGCTGCCTACAACGTCTCGATGGCCCGGCGCTCTGGCCGTGCCGGCAGGCAGCCGCGACTCCGGCAGCATCTCGTCACTCGAGGTTCGCCCAGCATCGCGTGGCGAAATGCCGTCGCCGACCATGGGCTCGGCGCGTCGCCGAGACATGCCCGTCGACCCTGACGTGACGCCAAGGCTTCCGTTCATGATGCTGTCGAGATTGTAGGGTGCGG
The DNA here is from genome assembly GCF_001625195.1 of Drechmeria coniospora. Taxonomy (NCBI): domain Eukaryota; kingdom Fungi; phylum Ascomycota; class Sordariomycetes; order Hypocreales; family Ophiocordycipitaceae; genus Drechmeria; species Drechmeria coniospora. Next base: position 6,724,296 of record NC_054389.1, on the reverse strand, counting down.
CATGCTGGCGTCCGTATCTCGTTTGCGTCCGGGTTTGGCTGTCAGGCGGCATCGTGCCGGGCACGTCGATTCCGTCCTCGTCCACGTCCTCGTCCTCGTCCATATCCAGGTCCGAGTGTCCGCAGTCCGAATCGCACTGGCCATCGGGTACGCCGACGTTGACGATGTCCATGGCCAGAGCGGGGATGGTCGCCATCGGGCCAGGGCCGTGGCTCTCGGGCACCGTCGCTGAGCCAAACGATGAGCTCGCGCTCGGTGGTTGGGGGTCGGGCGTGAGGGTCGTGAGGAGAGTATCCCACACCTCCGGGCTCATGCTTCGCTCGCGATCTCCGAGGCCGTCGACGTCGAACCCGTGGCGGTGCGCAGGACCACGTCGATCGCGCACGTTTCGCACGAGCCAAGCATCGTATAAAGCTCCCGTAGGGCTCGTGCCGGACAATGTGGCATTCGCTCGCAGTCGCAGGTCGTTGCTGTGTGGTCCTCCTTGGCTCGAACGGGTAGCGCGGCGGAGTGGAATGCTGGAGAGCGGCTAAGAGACGGGTCAGCGAGAGGTCACGCACGTCACCGTCGGCGCATGCCCCGAGGTCACTCACAGGTCCCGCACGCCTCGAACGTCCTGCCGGGAAGATGCGGTCGTAGGCAGCTCGGACGGTTTGCTCGTCATGGGACGGACCTTGCCAGTTATCCCCGAAGATCGAACGGAGATCCTCGGCCGTATCTCGACCGGGAGGCGTTGGCCGACTGCGCACCTGTCGGCCCTCGCGAAATTGTTGAAAGGTCGGCCTGAGCCGCAGTTCCCGCCACTGATGGTCGAAGGTGGTGGGCGACACCGGTCGCGGCAGGCTGCCGTCCTGGCTGGGGCGAGAGGGGCGAGGGTGGGGATCATGGTTTCTAGAATGAGAGCCTCGTAGGGCATTGCGTCGTTCGATGGAGCCTGGGAGGGCCAGGCGTCTGTAGCCTGAGCGAAGAGGAGAGGCGACGCCATTCTTGCTGGCGGCCTTGGGCGGAGCGGCCGATTCGACCGGGGCAACGAATAGACTGTCGACGGACTGGACATTAGCAAACCTGAGCAACTCGTCATCGAGGTCGCCGGTCAAGCAACAAAGGGAAGGGTTCGGCGCAGACGTGCTTGACGTCACCATTCATTCATCAACGATGAAGAATCAAGCCGGTCGGGGATGGTGCAAGTCATCGCTAAAGCCCTGGCCGATGGACGAATGATTTGCCTGTCGCGAAGGGGGAGGGGAACTAACGGGAGACCCATGTTGCAGGATGCAGCTCGGCGTTGAATATGGGTGTCGTATGGGTGTCGTATGGGTGTCGGATCGGTGTCGGATCGGTGTCGGATCGGTGTCGGATCGGTGCGTGTCTCTGTCGACGACTTGGGCGGAGGTGTCACGTCACCAGGAGCAGAGGGCCGTTGGCAGGCGGCTTATGGTTGCGCTCAGCTGATGCATATACTCCGACGTCAGACAGGCCAAGCGGCATGGGAACCGCGGCTGAGACGGTGGTATTGACGCGAGAAATGCGAGCAATGCGAGCAGGAAGCCTGTTGCCAAAAAAAAAACAGAGGCGGAAAGAAGCGCACGGCCGAGGAGAGTGTACTTGGGAGCGTGGTGAATGGGACAGGTGCTGAATAAACGAGAGTGGTCGAAGACAAGAGGCGCGCGTCGGCTCTAGGAGCGGGGTTCGGGATGATGGCGGTTTGTGCTCGTCGAGCGCCGGGAGGGGAGATGATGAACAAAGGAAGGGATAGGGATGGGTTAGGGATGGTGGATTGGGGGTCGTGGTGAGATGCTTGACGTTGGACTTGGTGGAGCGCAGAAGCGTCCGTCGCGCCATCCAGCAGATTTATGTGGGCTGCGTTCTGTTACCTGTTGCGTACAGTACTTGCACATAGTACAGTCTACGGAGAGAGTACTTGCGACGGATCAACTGTACGGAGTAATACTTGATGTACAGTGCGTCTATGGTGTGCTGTACATGTACAGTATAAGTATTGTACGTACTTGTGGCCCCTTGCAGTTGAAAATAAGCATGCCGGAACATGAACATGGTGCGGAACGAAGCAGTGCAAGTACTGTACAAGTACGGAGTACTTGTAAACATGTTGTCCTATGATTGTACGAAGTACTTGCGCACAAGAACGGATACTGTAAGTGTAAGTAAGTACAAGCAAGTACGGAGTACCTACTACTCAAGACGTACAGCACGGAGTACTTATGTACAGTACATGTACTTAATATTCCAGTACGTAGATATGTAGGTACTGCTCCGTACGTACCTAGTAATAGTACTTAAGCAGGTACCTACCTACCTACCTACCTATGTACTAGGTATGTACTGTAGTAGTGAAGTATTAGGGTAAGCGAGTTGTCTTGCAGCAGTTGCACTCCCAAGCAGATGTGTCGCTGCCATTCCATCCACCACAGTTACAGGATACAAGTCAGTGGAAATGCAGACGGTACTGGCTGCCAGGTTGGCCCGCCCATCCGTGCGTGTCCACTGTCATGACGTACGGATTGCATGTAAGTACTACACTTGCCGGTACGTCAGGGCTGCGTGCATGTGCAAAGTCATTCGAGTAATACTTGCAGTCCCGAAGCACTCGCGCGGAGCGCGCAAATACTATATACCTACAACTATTCTTACATGTACGAATAAAGTGCTAGGTACCCCGTACGTACTCCGTAGATACAGGTATCTTGGGGAGAGATCCCTTCATACTACGAGCAATACCTAGCCAACGTCTGTGGCACTTGTTGGCGCCTAGACTCTGCGACAGCTTGGTCCTTGGTAATCTACTCGTCGCATTACCATATGCATGCACATCAAAGCGGAAACATCCATCAATGCGGGAATCGCCGTGCCAAGTACGGAGTACGGAGCACAGAGTACTCTTTGTCAGACTGCGTCGTATCCTGAACACGATGTCTAAGTACTTACATACTTGTACGTGCCGATCACCAGTTCGCTCGAAAGACAACACTCAGTCCCCGGAACAGCTTGGCACGTTCTACCTGCTACTGTGGGTCTGTACTAGTTACGGAGATGCATCAGTCATGCTCGCAGGTATTAATGTACTGCAAGTAAGTACAGTAAGTACGGAGTACAATACGGAGTAATACGGAGTATTAATGACTTCCTCCCAGAAGCAAGTACTTATACTTGTACATGTACTGTAGCGTCATGGCCCACAGCAGGCGAATTGAACCTATCAGGCTCCCTGTTGCGGCAGCAATTTGGCGGTTTAGGCCTTGATTCCAGCCTGTATTTCCCGTACACCGTCGTACCTGTACAGGTAGATGAAGGAACTTACATACCAAGAGTAAGTACATACATGTACAGTAAGTGCCGTTTAGGTACCATGCCTTTCAGTAGTAGCTTTATCAATAGTGCTCCGAATTGATCCAGTGCTCCGCTGAAATATTTGTCACCGACAAGGTTGCAGCTTCAGCTTCTCGACCCCAACCGAAGCACCGACAGACAGACCGACCGGCCACTCTGCTCTCACCATCTCGGCCGTCCCGCGCCGATGCGGCACTCTAGGTCACGCGCCCGCCCGCCCTCCAGCCGGGCTTCCTCCCGGTAGCAGCAGCACCAGCAGCACCAGCAGCACCAGCACCAGCGCAGAAAGCAGGCGTCGCGATGCCCTCGACTAAAGATATCAAGCGAGCCCTGGCCCGCATCCGGGCGGTGATGCCCCAGGAGAAGACTGTGGGGTCTCGGCAGCGAAACATCCGGCTCGGCCTCGATCGTATCTCCCGCGCCATCCCTGCCGAGCAGAACTGGGTCGGCGTCCACGTCGGCGGCACCAACGGCAAAGGTTCCATCTGCGCCCTCCTAGCAGGCATGTTCAGGCTCGCGGGCATCAGTCACGGCACCTTTGTCTCGCCCGCCATGCCGGAGCGGCACAACGGCGTCACGATCAACGGTCTCTACGTCAACAAGCGCATGTACGAGACGGAGCGGCAGCAGGTCGAGGCCGCCTTCGGTCGCCGGGCCGGCCGCTGGCTGTTCTCCCCCGCCGACGCCGCCGATGACGGCGGCGAGCTGACGCCCTTTGAGCTCGACACGGCGACGGCCTTTCGCATCTTCAACAAGATGCACGTCCGCTACGGCGTCGTCGAGGTCGGCATGGGCGGTTCGACGGATGCCACGAACGCGATGCGGTCCAAGGCCGTCACCGTCATTTCCAAGATCGACCTCGACCACCAAGAGTACCTCGGCAACAGCATCGAGGAGATTGCGAGCGTCAAGGCGGGCATCATGCGTCCCGGCGTCCCGTGCATCGTCGACCACACAAACGCCGGCCCCGTCCTCGCCGTCCTCCAGTCGCACGCGCAAAAGGTGGGGACGCAGATCAGCCTGTCGTCCAAGGCCTCGCCTCTCCTGGAGGCGCTCGACCGGCACAGGTTCCCGCTCGAGGACTACGAGCGGCAGAACCTGCTCTGCGCGACGCTCGCCTTCAAGAGCCTGTTCCCTCACCTCGACGTCGACGCCAACAAGCTGCTGGGGACGAAGCCTCATCTGCCGGGGAGGAAGGAGTACGTCAAGGTGACGAAACTCACCGGCGGCGGCCGGCAGCGGCCGATCCTGGTCGACGGTGCCCACAACATGCTCGGCGTCGAGGCGCTGTCGAAATACGTCGAGAGCAAGGTCAGGCGCGACGACGGGCCCGTCAGCTGGGTCCTGGGCTTGTCCGAGAGCAAGTCGAAGCCGTTTTCGCGCATGCTGGAGACGCTCCTGCGACCCCAGGACAACCTCGCGTTTGTCGAGTACACGGCGGGCACAAACGACCCTCTGGCGACGCCGGCGGATCTCGGGCGTGCCGTCGGCAAGGACGTGCTCCGGCACGAGTCTCAGCTGTACGAGGGGGACGACTCGGTGGCGGCGGCGGTGCAATGGGCCTGCGCCAAGGCAGATGAGGGACCGGTCGTCGTCGCCGGCAGCCTCTACCTCGTCCGGGAGCTCTACAAGACGGAGGGCGTCGAGCGGGGAAGGAAAACGGGTACGAGACGACCGGGACGTGCGCAGCTCTGGCACTATACTCAACTGTCACAGACGAGACCCCTTAGCGCCGAAGAGGCGCGCGAATTCAAGCAGGCCAGACGTCACTGGTACCTGTCGCCGCGGCGGACATGCGGCAACGGCGCAGCATCGTTGACGGTGCCGGTGCCGGGAAGGACACGGCAGCTGCAACGGGTCGCGGCCCACCACAGGAACCAGGCGGACGGGTACCGAAGCGCCATCAAGAGCATGAAGAAGGACATGGAGGGGGAGAGGGCGAGTGTCCAGGAGGGGCCAAAGTCAACGTTCGAGGAGCTGCAGAGGCGGCGCGATGCACACCTCGCATCGTACAGCAGCGCCATGTCAAAAATCCGCGGACGCAGCCCCGATCCAGAGAAGAAGCATCGGAGCCGCGAGGAGATTTTCGGATGGCGCGAGGCGGCGGGGACGAACAGGCGGCCGAGCAAGGAGCACGAGCATGGGGACGCCAGGGGGGCGAAAACGAAGGCGGACGTGAAGGCGGAAACGACGGCGAGCTCAAAGGCCGAATCAATGACCGAACCCAAGACGGCATCGAAGACGGCGTCAAGCGAGTTGGTTGATGACGGGATGCGGGCGTCCCTGGCAGCCCTCGGAAACGTTTCCCGAGAGCAGCAACGCGAGCAGCAACGGGACTAGCAACGGGACCAGCATTGATAAGTCATTTGTGCGTTGCAGATGGCATGGCATATGGCATGGCATGGCGTGTCGTTTTCGTCAGCATCGAGTCGGAGTTTCATCTTTCTCAGCTGGGCGGGAGGAGGAGTCGTACATTAATACCCCCTTGCCACTTGCCGAGGACGGCCCGTAATAATACCGAGTTAGTTACGCCGTACACCTAGTTGTACTGTACTGTACTGTACACCTGCTGTAGCTTCACTGTGCACACGCAGATATACATACAGGCTGCTATCCAGCTTCATTGTTTGGTATACGTGCATTACTATGGCGCTGCCCTCGGACGGGGCGGCAAAAGAAGGTGATCAGATTGCTCCAACATACGATGCACTCCGTCTACGCATGTCACTCGTTCGACTCTGCCGGGGATAATTCGATCATCGGCTCAGCCCACGTGCACTCGTCAGATATGGCCTGGACATGAGCAAATCCGTTTTCATCCCATCCTCTCACATCGTCACCAACCGACGTGGTCGTATTTGAACAGACATGGCTCCTCCTCTCACTCGCCTCGCCGAGGGACCTCAGCAGCAGTCCCCGTCCAAGACGGCTTCCCCCGACGGCGAACCCAACTCCCACAGCGAGGTCATTGTCACCAACTCTAGCCCGAACCCGAACCCGAACCCGATGCTGCCATCCCATCTCATCGTCGTCTGCTGCCACGGCATCTGGCTCGGCGGGCCGTCCCGAGGCCATGACGAGTCGGAGTGGCTCATCGCGCCCTTTCAGGCCGGCGAAACGGCCACCTTTATTCGGCACATCGAGGCTGGAGTGCGGCTGCACGCCGAGGACAGGGACCACTCGGTCCTCATGTTTTCAGGGTCTGCGCCCCTTCTTCTCCGTACCTGGAGGCGTTGCCATACGATACCGCCTCCTCTGCTCACCTGGACGGTGACGAAGAGTGATTCCGAGTGCTGACGCTCTCTTCTCCTGCAGGGCCCCGACCCGTCCCGAGACGGACATGTCCGAAGCGCAGAGCTACGTCCGGGTCGCGATGCACAACGCCTACTGGTCCCTCCTCGCGCCGCCCGTCTGGGACACGGATATCCTGCTCGAGGAACGCGCACTCGATTCCTACTCCAACATCCTCTTCAGCCTCACCCGCTTCCGCGCCCGCATCGGTCGATGGCCGGAGAACCTCACCCTCGTCGGCCACGCCTTCAAGCAACGGCGTCTCGAATCCCACCTCGCCGCCATCGGCTTTCCGCGCCACCGCACCCGCTTCCATGGCATCGACCCTCCCCACGTCGCCGATCGGCCTGATATCCTCGCAGGCATCGCCGCCGCCGAGCGCGAATGGGCCGCCGATCCACACGGCCGCGGGGCCAGTCTTGCCGGGAAGCGTCGCCAACGGAACCCCCACGACGTCTGGCAGGGCGTCTTTGAGGAAGGCATCGACGACACCGCCGGTCTGCTGACGAGCGGTCGTGGCTTCGACGAGACGCTGGTGGACAATGCAACGAGGCCGTGGTGCTGATCATGCTGGCGTGTCTGTGCGTCTGTTGTCTGTATGTGAACGTACGTACATGTATGGCATGTTGTCATTCGCAGCCCTGACTGGGGGGATAAATGCTCGTTCCAAGTTACATGTACATGTATAGAAGCACCAAAATATGTCCATGCATACGTACGGACGGACGTACATGCACGCGGGCACAAGAGACTCGCCTCAAAGTATCAACAAAGTATTATCGTCAGAGCATCCTCAGGGTACCGTCGACCAAAGCATGACCAAAGTATCGTCAAAGTATCGTCAAAGTCGGCGTGTGCAACTACATCAACTCGGGTATTTCATCCATGGCCGACAGTTGTCTCGGACCTTTGGCCACGACACGAACCAAAAACTGAACGGCATCCTGTACCATATCGGCGCTGAACTGGTGCCCGACGCCCTCGTATACGCGGTCGTCCAGCTCGACCCCCCCATCGGCGTACCACCCGTCGGCGCCGACGGCGTCCTCGAGCAGGGCGACGACCGGTCGCGAGTGCGCATGCGGCACCAGCCTATCCTCGCCACCCGAACACAGCAGCACCTTCTTCCCCCGCAAGCAACGGTCCAGGACGCCGCGTAGGCGCGCCCGCTCCGTGGCGGCGAGCGGCGGCGACGACAGCCTGTCTGCGCCGACGCCAAAGAGTATGGCCCGCGGGTCATGTCTGGACAGTGTCCTCACGAGGCTCTCTGGGAAGAAGCGGCTGCCGAGAAGGGTCCCTCCCGTCCCCACCTCGAGGTTTGCCCCTTGCGCACGGCTGGTCATGAGGCCTGGCGGAAGAGACGAGGGGTTCGGTCAGCAGAACGAGCAAGCATCTGTCACCCTAGACCGCCTACGATGGACGCACCCAGCAAGTCCGGACACCCCACGACGACGACGGCGGCGTCCAGCCTGTCCTCGCCCAGGATGCCCTGCCACGCCGCGTGCCCGCCTAGGCTCCAGCCGAGGGCGACGTGACCGTCAACAGGCCTCTCGAGGTAGCCGCCGACGAGGTCCATCAGCGTGCTCATGTCCCTCCGGGCGCCGAGGACCATGCCGGCGAGGTCGATGGCGTGCCTGTCGTTGCCACCGCCCCACGCCTGATTTGCGAGCGAGCTCACAAGCCTGCTGCCATGGTTGGGCATGTCGAATGCGAGCGCGACGAGGCCTCTTTTCCTCTCCTGCCCACGCCGCCCCCGCTGCTCGATCCAGGCATGCACCACACGGCGCGCAACGTCGCCCATGCGCGCCCGCGTCCGCGTCCGCGGATGAAGCAGCCAGAGGCACGTCACGGGGACGACGGCGTCGGAGGGCAGCTCGTCGAGTCCGTAGGCGTCGACGAGGAGGCCCGCCATCGCCATTGTTGTCATCGACACCGACGGCGCCGGCGGGAGGCCCTCGGTCGCGTACGAGTCTGCCTCGGCCATGGCGCTTTCCCTTTTCCTCTCGCCTTTGCAAGTGCAGACGGGCGACCACCGTGTTCGGTGAAGAACGAGGACGGAGGGGAGAATGGTTGGTCGTGTTGGCGTACGGAGTACCAGATAGCCTTATGTCTCGACCTTGTCCACCAGAGGCGGTGACGGGATAAGGTGACGTCGGTATCGGTTTGTACCAGTAATTACTCCGCCCACTGTGTGCTGTAGCCTGTAATACACGCGCTTAGGGTCTGAAACATTGTAATCGTGCTAACTAAAGATACAGTTAAAGTTAATGCTTACTGGCTAGAGGGGTAACGACCCTTGTTCCGGAGTTGACGGACACTCCATTCCCTGTCTGCGTCAGGATAGGTACCGTGACAGGGGGGTGGTGGGATGTTGGCTCAAGATTTGTCACACTGGGTAACAAGTGCCGGGTAGTTAACAGAGGAAAGGTCTCGCTCATGCAACGATCTGAGGTGCTGCAATGCCCAACAGTAGTCCACTTCTGATTCACCAGAGAGGAACGCAAAGGCAATACAGAAAGAACGCTGGCAGGGGTCCACTCCCACCATGTCAAGGAGTGGCATGGCTTGTTTATGGGGTTTGTTCGTGCAGTCCAACAATAACACGTCTGGGTTGCATTGCAAGTAAGCAACAGAGTCGGCATGGGCAGAGAGTATGGCTGTCAGGCGGGTGTCCGGACCCAGCTTGACCCGGCATCGAAATCCTTCGGCGAATAACTGATCCACCAGCGCCTGGATGCTACTTTGGCCCTCACAAAGATCCCATCATGTGGTCGCAACTCGGTTGTACTTACATGTCTCGTTGTGTCGCGAGAGTTCCGAATGGTTCGACAAGTATTAGTTTCGTATTTCTCGAAGAGCAGTGCCAGACATTGAAAGATCGGATATGATTGCCACGTCTTTTTTCTTCTCGAGTCAGCGATGTGTAGGGTGTGCAGACGGGTCATCGCTCGGTCGATTACAGTAAACAGTATTTAGCAAAATCGGGGGTCAGGGCGGTGGCTCGGCATCCACGTACTCCCGTCTCGTGACCGTTTGGCCCATATTGAGAATTTGCAACCATTTATTCGGCTTGGCGTACGACGCGTTTGTTCGATCAAGGCGCTTGGCGGCTGCTTATTTCGGTTACAGGCGAAGATAACTTGAACACGGCCATTTGGAGTCTAGGTGGCTTCAGGCGGCAGGGCATCGTCAGGGAACCTGGGCGGTCCATATTTCCGTGTAGGGTGGTTGACTCTGTGGGTGACGTGAACGCACTAATAATAAGTCACGGCGGCCAAGTCAGTGAGGGCTGGTGTGCTGACATAATTTGGGTGCACGTCTGTGTTCCTCTTTCGCCTTGCCCACCCTTTCGGATGGCCTTGAACAACTTATTCAAACAGCAATGTCCACGTTCTTCATCCATTTGCCTCGCCACGATATCGTCAGTTAAGCCGTCCGCCTGGACCCGCCTTGGAACCTCATCGATGATGATCTTGCGCGTGTAAAATTAATTCTTCTCTTCAGATGGCCGCCAGCGAGCACCCAAGTCACGCTCAAGAGAATCCACCAAAGGCCTCTCGTCCCAACCCTGCCGAGAGAGACGCAGCAGCTCCTGTACAGATTCCACAGAACTAGGGAGCCTGAAGCTCGCTCGCTATGCGCCCCCTCCCAGGCTTGCCCCTGGCCCCCTTGCACCATGCCCTGCTGCTGCTCTGGAGGGAGCAGAGCATGTGTCGGACTGGCCAGTTGCTATGGGCGTGTTACGGACCTTGGGACCGTGTCTCGTGGAGCGCGGCGCTTCTCGGTATCGTTCGTAAGTCTGCTCACTCTTCCTTTGTTTAGTAGCAACTTCCACTCGATCGTATAATGGAGGCACGTAGCAGGAGACTTGTTGTAGGGCAGATCCGGATCCCAGTCATTCAACTGCAGCAATAAAAGATCGGGCTCGCTCACAAACGTTACGCTCTGGTCGTTTGGTAGTGGAACTGGATTGCCAATCATAGGGGTCCCGCGGGTCACGTAGTTCAGTTCGTCTTCGTTCACATGTCTGTCAAAATCGGTAAACGAGTCATGCATGGTGCGGTGACGATGCTAGAGGAGGGATGCGACAGGAAGCGAATGTAGGAGGCCGCAAGCCCCGTGTCGAAGACTCACATTATCCTTATCTACGTAACCCCTCAATGCAGTGAATATCCGTCAGGCGGGATCAATCAGTGCAAACAAAGTGCAAACACGACAAGAAATCCTCGAGCGGCATACCAACAAAAGGTCTGAGGGGTTGTGCATCGTTGAACGAGATGTGGTCATTCATTGTAGTTTGATGGCTCTCGACAAATTATGTCAGCACCAAGCAATATTCCATTTTTATTTTATAGTTCATCACGATCTTCTCTGTCAAAACTCTGCCTAGATTTATATTTTTCTTCCGCTTCGAACCAATCATCACAGTATGACGAGTCAATCATTGTTCGTCTCCAGAATGCAACACCCTTGGCCGCAGCGTACGTCGGATCATCAGAGACCAGTAACTCAACCTTAGGTCCTGTTCCAGTCTCCTTAACCCTATGGACAGGGTCGTTTTGTATATGGGTGACTGTTTGCCTTACGGCATCCAGGAATTCGGGAGTATTCGCAGCCTCACCCGCTACAACTACTAGGTAGCTCTGTTGGTAAATATCCCGTATCTTGGCATGCTCTCCAACTCGAGATATAAGGTGCTTTTGAAGCCTCTGCCAAAAGCTTGCCCTGTCAGTCGCCTGATGCTGTTGGTTTAAACCAAAATCTGGATCAATATTCCCAAGTCTGGCACCAACAGGGGAATGAAAGAAGCAAGTCGCCATTTGGAACGACGTATATAGAGACTGGTTTGTAAAGCTATATAGTTACGTTAGTAGCAACTATATTATTTGGTGAAGAAGGCGATGCTCACCTGATGAAGTAAACTACATCTTGTCTAAAAAGGATTTCGTCGGACCATTCAGGGCCTTTGCAGCGAAGGTCAGGACATATCTCACGTCCGTTGGCAGCAAGAACAGAGTTAGCCTCGCCAAGGTAGACGGGATCCATATTGTCAACCGTTAAAGGTCTTAGTCCCGCTAGTTTCCGTGCTCTTTCCACGAAGCTGCTGTCCTCTGTTTCTTCATGTCGCCAGGCGGTAATATAAGGTGCGGTGATAACCACGGTAGCTGGTAGAGGTGCTCCGAGAACGGCTTCCGATGCAGTTCGCAGCGGAATAAGCATCTCAGCAAGAATTGCTGCCCCGTACGGTCCCCCAAGTCCTGTATATTGCTTCAGTAGCCTCGAGAGTTCTTCTCGCTGCACCTCGGCCCTGGAAGGATACCATCGAGAACCTTGCTGCTTTTGTATCTCGCTTTGTAAAAAGGCCTGGTACCTTAGACTCCCCTCCACTTTGGCAAGCTTAATAATGGTTCCATTAGGTAGGTGGGCAACCGCAGTTCTAATCACAATAACGATATTAGTAGATTCTATCTAACATGACGAGAGAGTGCTTTATATCAAGCCAGCAAACGCACCCGTAGGATTGCCCAAGGTCAAATCCAATGGCAGGTCGAGAGTCAACGGCACTCGACAGGGCGCAAGGTAGGATAGCAAGGAGCCAAAAAATGGTAGCTAATCCAATATTTTTCAAGGCGAGATGATGCATTAGTTTGGCCATTGCTTTGCGAAAGTAGCTCTTCCGCGCCAAAGTAGCTCTTTCAACTAGCCTGTGTATGGATGAGGAGATTACGAGAATGAAACCGAAACTCCATATCAGCACCAAGAACTTGGAACGAACCATCCGAAAAGGCATGTATTTGCCACTAAAATATATCACGTGATGACTGCATCCGAATTGCTACTTGCACGGGAGAGGCACGTTACGACGACGATCATTTTTCTCAGCCAGTGCAGCGCGGCCCACGCAACCAGACAAATTCAAATTACGAAGGCGACTTGTTCGGCACAGACAGCAAAAGTGCGCGCTTACTCGTGAATGCAACAATGTCTTTGTGCAACCACCAATCAAGCGGGCGTAAAAGCATGGAAGAGGGGTTTGGGGGCGAGGGCAGGCGCCGCAAGGGGCTACAAAAAAAGCGGCACTTCAAAAATGGCATTTGGTCTGTCGTGAGCGCCGACGATGCTGAATTTGGACGCCTATTTCTCGCTTCGAACCGCGAGAAAAACCGCTTTTCCTTATATACTCTGTAAATAAGAGTATTCTAACGGCGGTGATTTTTTTTTCCAATAGAGAATGGCCTCAGGTTGTGATTTGGAAGAGGTAATTCTATTTGTGGCGGTGAGGTGGTTCTGGCGATACGGTTGGGCCTCGGCTACTGTGAACTTGAATATAACTTCTGCTTTACTTGTTTTCATTTACCCATCTGAAAAAAATGTATACAGAAACATCAAATGTGCTGCGGACCTCTGTGCAAGACATACTTAGATCCATTGTTTTCGTACCAGAAGCTGCAATACCGAGCGATGTTTTGATCATGCGGGAATCCAGGTGTATCACTGCGAGTGTGCAAGTCTAATTGGTGGACAATGTCAGCAATACCACCTGGGAGGGCGGCAGCGGCGATCGCAGCAATAGAACTAAGCAACATGTTGAGGCAGCCGTAATCATGTCATGTAATAAGATTGATGATGATCATGCAGTAGGTGTTTTCCGCGAAAGATAATAGTCCTCAGTTGGCACTCGTAATGCATGCAACAATTGCTTAACAACTCGTACTCGTACAGTTTCTGCGTCTCTCTTGCGCTAGTCCTGAACTAGTATATCATACAAAGAAATGTTTGGGTGCAATGTACTCCGTGGTACTCCATAGTAAGTATTTCGTTCTCGTATCCCTACGAAGTACAAGTACATGAATAACTCTTTGTGGCTGAAGACCTAGACGGAATGTTCAGTTACCCAATTTGGAAGGTCAGCCACACGGCGTCCGGAAGGCGGCGTCCGTAGTAAAGTGGTTCGGCGCGCATATCAATTGCTAAGGGTAATAGATGTCTCTCTACAAAACCTCTCTTTCCTTTAACTCGTACTCTCATTAGTTGAGATAAACAGTTGGATCAGCAGGTAATAATACTTCTATAAAACTTGCACCGACTGTGGGGTAGCGGCTTGTGCTTTTGTCCACCATCGTAGGATCCTTATTACCGCCCAGGAGACTCAATACTACGTAACCCTTGTTGAAAATACTTGTATTTATACTCGTAAGACTACCCAAATAGGATACTATCCTCTGTGCTGCTACCTGCAGCAACTGGCGGCAGTACTACCGCCAGCCAATATACTACTGTTGCGTGCACGACCTACGCAAGTAGTATCAAGTCGACCGCACAAGTCGATTGATCGGACCGTTAATTGGGTTCCTCCCAAGCTACTACAAGCAGCTACCCGGCAGCAGTACTACTGTTGGCTATTTTACTACCAAGTATAGTACTACCAGTACTCGTCGTAACAAGTCGACTAAGCAGTCGACCATTCGTATAGATCAACGGGCTATACCAACTATCCAGCTATACCGGCTGTAGCCACAGACGCATGGTTTAATTGCCAAATAATACAAGCGGTTAATACAGTATACTGCTGATCTACTTCGTACAGAGTACGCAACTGCTATTTTACTCATCGAGGTAATACCTCTTATGTATACAGTAATTGTCCTGCGCACTTCTCTTGGACAATCGCACATTGCACCTTGCACCAGTATACCATTCTTTGCAACTGCACATTGAATTCTTCAATTCATACTTCTTGCCCAGTTAATAATTGGCACCCCTTCTACTGTTACTAACAGCCTGGTTGATTCCCTGGTCCGGGCCCGTGGTACCCTACCAGACAACCGACCAAAGCCAGATGCCGATGGATCCTGTCACTCCTTGAAGGTTAGCGCTGGTGATTCATGCTGGGCCATCACGGCCAGCTCTGGCGTCACAATCGACGATTTGAACTCATGGAACAAGGATACGTGGGGCTGGCAGGGCTGTGCAAATCTGCAAAAGGACCAAATAATTTGCCTCTCCAGCGGAAATTCTCCAATGCCAGCGCCAATCGACGGCATAACCTGCGGGCCTCAGAAGCCGGGCACGCCAAAACTGACCGGCACCTTTACGGGACGAGACCTCACAAACCTGAACCCGTGTCCCCTGAACGTCTGCTGCTCGGGTTGGGGATTCTGCGGCACCACGGCCGAATTCTGCACCGATACTCCCGCCGATACTGGCGCCCCTGGTACGCACAAGCCCGGTACCAACGGCTGCATTTCCAACTGCAACATGGACATCATCAGCAGCCCCGATCCTCCGTCGTCATTCCTCTCCATCGGTTACTTTGAAGGCTATGGACTCACCAAGCAGTGCGACAGAGTAGATATTCGTACTATTGATGTGACAAAGTACACGCACATCCACTTTGCGTTTGCAACCGTCACTGCTGATACATTTGAGGTTGACATGGGCCCTACGCTTAATCAGTTTTACTACTTTAAGACATTGACTGGCGTCAAGAAAATTCTGTCCTTCGGCGGTTGGACATTTTCTACCGAGTAAGTATTTACTGCTGTTTAATTTTATTTCTTATTCCCTTAGCATGGAAACGCTGACTTGAGTATCACGGCAAGCCCAACCACCTATGGTATCTTCCGCACCGGCGTTAGCCCGGCCCATCGACGGCAAATGGCCCAAAATATTGCAAAGTTCATCGTCGACAACGACCTGGATGGAGTCGATATTGACTGGGAGTACCCCGCCGCACCGGATCTTCCAGGTATCCCCACCGGCAGCTCCACGGAGGGCATCGACTACCTCAAATTTCTTATAACGCTCAAAGAAACTTTACCGGCGGGCAAGACGGTGTCATTTGCTGCGCCATCATCTTTTTGGTATCTGAAGGGATTCCCAATCGCTCAGATCATGAAGGTTGTCGACTATGTTGTCTACATGACGTATGACCTGCATGGGCAGGTAAGCAAACTTCATCGTACTTGGTGTTTCGTTGGTCTGATGAAACGTACATGTTAGTGGGACTATAACAACAAATGGAGTAACCCTGGTTGCCCCGCAGGCAATTGCCTTCGGTCACATATCAACATAACAGAGACGATAAACGCGCTCTCCATGATTACTAAAGCTGGAGTGCCCTCAAACAAGATTGTAGTAGGGGTTACCAGCTACGGCCGTTCATTCAAGATGACTACCCCAGGATGCACTGGGGTGATGTGTAACTTCGTTGGGCCAGAGTCTCAGGCAGCCAAGGGCCATTGCACTGACACAGCCGGCTATATATCCCAGATGGAGATTGATTATATTATCAAGAACAACCCCAGCGCCACGAAGTTATTCGACAATGCCAGTCTCAGCGACATTTTGGTGTGCGATGAGACCGAGTGGGTGTCGTACATGAGTCGAGATAACAAGAATAGGCGTAAGAGTCTCTACAAGGCTTTGAATTTCTTAGGCACGAGTGACTGGGCAATTAGCCTGGATGACAATGGCCTAGTTCGACCAGAAGCGTCCATGATGGACCCTGCCAGCAGCTCTTCCTCTGTCGGTAATGGCGTTTCTGACTTGCTAATCCATGATAGTTGCAAAACTAGAGGTCGTTTGGATATGATCCAAGAGGCCTGGTTCGAAGCAGGAGAGCTTAGCGAGGCTACCTATGAATGGTCGCGCTTCAACAAGTATCAAAGAGTGATGGACAACTACTTTGGAAAGAGATCAGGCCAAGTACCCTTACTACATGATAGTCTCTGGCGTAAGCTTTTTCTTTCACTTTCCACTCTAATGTGATCAATGCGGGCTTTGGAGCCGATCCGTAATCGATCGATTCTGAAGCCTGGATTAATGGATGTTGTGCAAAATAACTGACTCAGCTGTACACTTTTCCTCAGAAAATTTCAAAAATCACATCGAACTTCACTTTGGCGGTAGCCGCGACGATGAATACAGCAGAGCAGTGTACACCTACATTTACTGCGATGAATCAGACCTGCCCAAAAAGGTATACGAGAAGCACAATGTTGCATGCTTTAACGGAAAACAGGGGAAACATGTTAGTGCAGTAACATATAGGTTCCCAGGCCTTTTGTTCTGGTCGGAGTACTATATCCTTCTGTGCCCAAGTTTTTTGAACGAGCTAGACAACCAGCCAAAATTCACGAGCCTCAAAAACCTTGCCTACGAGGCGGAGAGTTTCCCGGTACTTCAACAGGAAATCAACAAATGGAGTTCCGGCGTGCGCGCCGGAACCATGTACCACGAAATAAGCCACTTTCAAGATATTTCAAACCCTCACTGCGGCAAAAATGAATATTACAACCCGCGACAAATTGTTTCCATGGCACGTAGCGGGGCCAGGGACCAGTACGAAGAGCTTGTAGCGAACGCGCATTCTTGGGTTAGTCGGAGACCTACCCCTTCCTTACATAAAAGAAGCTTCCACCGAGCCTTCTACCCTCCATCCCAATTTTTCTAACCGAGCTTTGCGATATTTATAGGCTCTCGCGGCTGTCTCCATGTGGATGATGAAGCGTTGGCCGCACATCGATGTGCCACTGCCCAGAAACATGAAGGTCCAGCAACGAGACGACAACGACGATAACGAAACAGTTCCTGATATCGTCGATCCGGACAGTAAGTGACATTAAGCAATATATTGCTTTCTTTTCTGCTCTGCTCCTTTTGCGTCTCTTTCGTCTCTACTCTCCTCACAGAGTCGCCGCAAAGCCGCGCAGCAAATATTAGGGCACAGAACTACAAGTCATGAAGACAGAATAGAAAAAGAATAAAAGCTAACAAGACTGCTATAGACTCTTTTGATGCCTCACGGGTTGATCCTTCAAAGTTTACCCGGCTTAGCAAATTGGCATCAGTCTCAAAGTCTCTCGACTTGTAAGTGCAATTTTCCAAGACCCCCAAAGTCGGCCAATGCTACAGCACAACACACCATTTGTCTTTGAGATTGAATGAAAGCTTACACTTTCCCTTTCAAATAGAGAATGCGTTGAAGGCGAATACCAGCATAAAGACCAGTGCGAAGCATTTTGCAGCAGAGGTGGCCTCGGCGAGTGCAACAAGAGGGACAACAACCGGTGGGAATGCAGTAATTGCAACAACCCAACGGCGTGCATACACGGCGTCCATAAGACTATCGAGGAATGCCGAAGAAACTGTAAAGGTGGTAGCTGTTTCTCTAACTATCAGTGCGACCCCGTCGCCGGGACGTGCGACGGTCCTCCAACTATCAGCTGCGACTGCTAGGAGCAGTGAACAAAGGACCTTGGAAGGGCTTTGGACCTACCTTATTATACTGCTTCAGTATATAGACAAAAAGGATTGCTATTTGTACTGGCTATATAAAGATACTGCAAAATAATCACTAGCTACCTATAACGAGCTATGCCTGTAGTATAATAGTATAGTAACGGATATTTTAAAAAATCTTCGAGCACCTGTCAAGTTGCCAAGGCAAGAAGCTAAACAGCTGAATATCCTGCCCGAAGGGTAAATACTGTATTATAACTGCAATTCAACTTTCCTCGAGGGGGCCCACTAGAACCCCCCTTTCCCATAGCTTATAGGACGACGTCGTTTAGTCAAGGTAGCGTGGTGGGTATCGAGCCTGACGGCGTTGTAGGTCAGCGAGGCACTTCTTCATCCCTGCGAAAACCCAGCACGTAGGAAACACAGGCATATTAACCTTCCGACAGCGTGTGGTTATTGAGGCTCTGACGGTCGAAAGGAGCCTCAAGGAGGAAGCCTTACAGCCAGGTAACTCGTGAGACAACAATATAGCTAATAAGGGCCTGGAAGTCGCGTGTGGCAAGGTCAGTAACTACTTGATCCTTCGTTAGGCTCTAGCATTTGTTTACAGCTCATCCTTTCAGGACGGCGCCCGCCATCACTCCATTAGAGACCATGGACCTGGTCACCCTATCGCTTGTTTGGGCAAAAACATATTCACTGGTGTCTGGCTGACTGTGGGGAACCGTTACTTGAAGTTACTCGCGCGCTAGCCAGCTCGTCTGAGACTTGAGTAACGACGCGAGCTTGGTGGCACTAGCTCCTTATCATCGCTGGTGAGCTCCCACTCGGAACGGCATCTCCGGACGCTTGGCTGTCGTCTACGCCCACTAGACCGCTCGCCGGTCGTCTTGTCCGGCCCGAGT
This sequence comes from Drechmeria coniospora, assembly GCF_001625195.1. Classification (NCBI taxonomy): domain Eukaryota; kingdom Fungi; phylum Ascomycota; class Sordariomycetes; order Hypocreales; family Ophiocordycipitaceae; genus Drechmeria; species Drechmeria coniospora. The sequence continues at coordinate 6,705,508 of NC_054389.1, read as the reverse complement.
ACAGCCGTCTTCGTGCCCACACGCGACTGGCTTCGTTTGCCTCTTGGCTGCGCACTCGCTAGATCAACCGATATCGTTACGGAACCAGGCTGCGCTGCATTCTTTGGTCGCCCACGGACGTTCGTTGCAATCTTGGGATCTAGTACATGGATCCTGCGAACAAGACTCTCGCAGATGCCACAGCGGATAAACATCCCGTTTCGTGAGGACTTTGCGTGCTTAGATCGTATTGCGGCCATGATTCGGAGCAGTTCTAGCCACAGGTTGCAATATCTTCCAGCTAAGGTCGAGATCCGGCGGGAGTCGCCTTTAGGGCGTAGCGATACTCTCTGATGATCAGGGCAAGTCCTTACCAGGAGATAGTCCTTCGAATCCCACCTAGGTACTTTGAACTAACATTAGAGTATATATGCAGGGTTAGTGCCTCGTCTTCTGCATAGCTATCGTTAAACTCCCGTCCTAGTCATCAAATATACCTTCTATCGCCTTAACGAGCCCATGTAGGTTGTGCATTCCGTTAAGAAAATAACTCTTAATATTGTTATTGCTCGCCTCGGTGCCGGATGTTACCCTTCCTCCCATCAAAGCGTACAGAATGAGCTGAAAAGGCTATGGGCTTCTCCGAAACGACGGTGCATTCGGGGTCAGGACACTCCACGATGCCCCCGTTGGCACTTTGGATACGCTTCTCCAATTAATCCCACAGCATCTTTTTTCGAGTATACGTTCTTTCCACACCATATGCAGGGTACCGTTTTGATTGATCTGGTGTTGTAGACAACATGATGATATCCCTCTTTTGGGGGGTAGTGTTACGGACTGACCCCAGTAGGGCATAAGCAGTGGCCATGCTACTGCGGTCCAAAGTGTTTGTCATGGTCGCTGTCAATGTCTGTATACGCATCTGAATCTTCGTGGTATTCCTTCAAGTTCGTTCCTTGATCTCGGGGTTTGTTGTATACCAGTTCGTGTTTTCAAGAACCCGTCCACATAGAGATGTGACGTATAGTGATTTCGTCGATTCTATCCAGTCCAATATGGAAGCTGGACGAGTCTCGGACCCAGATGAAATGCAAATGGTAGATAAACAAATCCGGTCCCACGATTGGTTTGACCTTTGGCTACCTCCTCGAAACAAATTGTGACGTGAATTCTGACACCGAGACCCGGTAAAGATGCTTCATGAGTTCCGGCTTCGGCTCCTTCCCAGCGTATTTTTCGTACATGCCACCCAACTTTCTTGCGTAAACCCGGATGCTGTTCTGGGCTCGAATGGCCCGCCCTCTCTTTTTGCGTTTCCGACTCCTGCATGAGGTAGAGCAGAAACGCTTCTCCAAGTCCTCTAATCGCATAAGAAGCGACCTTGCCTCGGCTTTCCGGTCATGCCGCCCAAGCGCCTCGCAGAAAGTAATCCATCGTCGCTGGAGTCAAGTGAGATCGATTTTGTGATTGTCCGAATGGTTCGGGGAGATAGGCCGGCGTTCTTTTCCTCGCTTCGACTTTTTCTTGAGTTCGTATATCTAGAGGCTCGAGTTCGGGTATTTCTTCTTCGCGGAGTCGCTGTTGATAGTGCTCAATCCGATTCGCGTTAAAGATGACATACTGGCTCGAGCGTCAGGACAGACACGTGCCGCAGCATGTGCGCAAGTGCGTAGCGAAGATGTGGCTGGATGAACGACATGACAAGGCGATATCATTGAGAGAGAACAAGTGCTGAGGTCCACGACGTAAAGATTGAAAATTAATTTTCACGGTCATGGTTCTCGATTTTATTTTTGATGGTCGCTTGCAAATATATCCTGTTTCCTGTTTCCGGCCTGCCTTCGTTCAAAGCGCGTACCGTGAACTTGACGGGGTGCGTATGTCCAAACCCTGAAGATGTTTTGAGACAAGGTGCTCCAGCTGGCAGAAAACAGGCACAGCGCCAAATTTGTCTTCTGGGTAGGTACCTGTAAGAAAGCACTCGCAGTGGCCGCTCCGCGTACTTCTTCACATTCGCCTCAACACGGCAAAACGAAATGAAGAGTCAGTCGGCTCGACACCGACCTCCTCCTCACCTCCTCTTCATCTGTTCGTTTCCCATCATCCATTTGCGCCGCCGAGCAGAGCATGGACAAAAAGAAATAAAATCATGTCATATATCGCCATGCTCCAAGGACAAGTGTACACTACACGTGGACGGCACGCTACCCAGACCGACGACCAGCGCGACTCCGTCGCCCCATTTGGCCAGCAAGAAACGTCCGTCCACATGGTCATCCTCATCATCCTCCGTCATGCACTTGCTGCGCAAGCTGCCAAGCTATTTCCTGCTTGTGGCCGTCGTCTGCTGGCGACCACCACCTCGTGGGGCCATCGGCATCGACGTCCGATCACCATGCACCCTCCCCCACTCCCCTATCCCCAATCCCCAACCCTCCGGAGGAGTGGCACGCGTTCCCTGCACGGGCCGAAACCGAGTCATGCCCGTCGTGCCCGCACCCGCACCAGTACCGGTACCTTCTCGGCAGGACGCCGTCCTTCGGCGGCCATGCTCAGCCATGCTCAGTCCACCTTCCAGTGGTCCTGCTCGTCCGACCCGAGGTACAGCTCGACGCCGTAGAGGAAGGTGGTCAGGCCGACGTTGATCCAACGCCACGATCCGCCTCCGACATCGCCGCCCCGTAGCGTCCAGCCGTCCGGTCCTTCGCTCGTCGAAAAGTGCTGCAGCAGCAAGCTCGTGTAGACGGCGACGAGGATCGAGGGCGAAAACCAGCTCAGGAAGCCGAGAACCTTGCTGGCCGTCTCGGAGTCGTCAAAGTCCGGTTCCTGCATCAGCGCCCGCGCGCCGAGGTCCTTGACCGACGGGATGATGCGCGTGGCCGAGTAGAAGACGAAGAGTCGGTAGGTGAGGGAGACGATGACCGAGGGCGTGATCGTCTGGAAGGCGGCGTAGAGGAGGGCCAGGGACGAGTGCATCGCCGACGGGAGGGAGCCGAGGATGTGGAGCAGGGTCGAGTACGACGCCATGATGATGGGCGGCAGCGGCGGGATCTCGGGCTGCGTCGCGCCCTGCTCGCCCGCCTCGCCGGTGCCGTCGGAAGGCAGGTAGTCGGTGAATATCTGGTACACGCAGAGGACGACGTAGGCGAAGAGGAGCGAGCTCTCCACCGGGCTGCCGCGTCCGCTGCCGATGCCGTAGGTGCAGAGGAAGACGGCCGTCGTCATGATGACGCCGATGAGCGTCGCCTCGACGTTGCTGATCTGCGGGAACTGCGCGACCCGCCAGAGAAAGTATACGGCGCTCGCGATGATGGAGCCCGACAGGGCCAGGAGCATGATCTGTTCCTCGTCAGCGTGCGGAGCGGAAGGAGAGGCGTGCCGTCGACGATTGACGCACCACCCACGTGTCACTCCGCCCTCGGTTGACGAGCCAGCGGGTCATCTGGCCGGCCGCCTGGATGACGAGCAGCGTGCAGAATCCCTCGAGCAGCTGGAAGACGGGGCCCGAGTAGCGCAGGACCTTGTCCCAGCTGCCAAGCATGACGGTCTCGACGATGCCGTCCTTTCCGAACACCCATTCGGACCAGCTCCGGCTGTTGGACTGGAGGACGCCGCCGAGCGTCCGCTCGACCCAATTCGTGCTCCCGGCGTCGACGGCGAACTTGTCGAGGGCCCATATCATGAGGGACGGGATGACGATCCATTGCGACAGCCGGAGGAGGGTCGAGATGCTCCAGCCGAGCCGCGATCGCTCGGGCGTCACGATGCGGATGGCCGAGTAGGCAAAGTAGTATATGAAGAGCGACAGGCTGTAGACGAGCCCGCTGTCGCGACCGCCGACGTCGAAGGCGACCGGGATGGAGAGGACGATGCTGAGGAGGAAGACGGAGCTCAAAACGACGCTGAAGAACCACCACATCGGTGCGGCGGGACGGCCGGCCGCTGGCCGTGCCCGACAGGACGTGGACCGTTTCTCCGCGAGGACGGAGGAGTGAGTCGGCGACGACGAGGCCGGGAGGCGGTGCGGGTGCAGAGCGGGAGCCGTCGTTGCATAAATACCGTGCCTGCTCGTCGTGCCGTACGCGTGGAGAGGAAAGACCGGACGGGGGCAGACGTCGCTTCGACGAGGGTGGACGTGGAGAGTTGGACCGAACAAGGCTCGGCTCCTCTCCTCCCCCTGTCAATTCTGTCGCTTGTTCGCGCTTCGTGCACCGACGTCACCCGTTCTGTTGTGCTCGGTGCCGTCGCACCTGTGCTCGTGCTTGGGACCAACGGCGTCGTGGAAGCAGGGGCCTGCAGGTGCCTGTGGCTCCGATGTTGATGTTGTTGGAAGTGCGTTGTACCGAGTACGTGCCTCGCCGCTAGATGGGGTCGTACGGGTCGCCTCTCCAGGACAGCCTGGCTGATGGCCGCCAGTGATTTTTTTCCTGCTCAGGGGCGGCGGCCAAGGGAGGTGTCCACAGCGCTTGGTGGGTGGGTGGGAGGACAGCATTATCGACCAGGAGGCCTTATCTGCACGTGAAAGGGACTCGGCCGAGACATGGAGGCGGTGACGAATTGCTCTCGCCCTACCCACCAGGTCACCTCGGTAAAGGCTCAGGACGTTCGGAGTACTTGCAGGTGTACTTGGTCTGTAAGAAATCCGCAAGTACAGTAGTATCGAGGAGTATTACGGAGTACAGTACGGAGTACTCCGTACGTACTAAGTATTGAAAGTAAGTAGTAAGTATGAGTATGAACGTGAGGGGTGGTGCTGATGTGCTTGTACATGCATACAAAGCACCTACAGGACGGAACACACAGCGCAAGAATCTCGATGCAGAGCATGTCTACGCCATTACACAACTCGCCTGCAATTTCTGCTGTCACTGGCAAGGTTCACGTAGTTGCATTACCGTACTGCGTACGTTGCAAGTACACATATCCTGACGCTTATATATGCACTCTACAGTAGCGTCTAGGTGTCTCCGTACAGTGCTTGCTTACAGTACATTTACCACCTCAAACCGCAGTAATTGGTGGAACCCATGTACTAGGTACCCTGCATAGGAGCACATACAGTACTTATACTTACTCACCTGTGTCTCTTGCACTTAAATCCACCAGCACCTGTACTCCGTACACCTCTACCTAGGTACCTAGTACTTGTACTACTATTAGCCTACAAGTCCAGAGTAGTATGTGCTGTCAACCTTGCCGTAGTTGTACTACCTAACTTTGATACATGTACATGTACGGAGCACTTCGTACTGGGCAGCATTTACTTGTATTTATAATGTACTTAGTTACCACTTCATACCAGGTCCCTCTAAGTACTTAGTTGTGCAGTATCGCTGATGGATGGACGCCGACGAGGGGCATCTCGGCGGTCAACCCTTCTTGCCCAACTAGAGCTAGGGGTGGATCGGTGGGCTCCCACTAATTTCTCTCGCACCGATGGGGCACTGGCTTACTTATGTAATACAAGAAACTCGTCCACTGCGGCACTAGCGCCGGGCCCAACTTGTGTTTGGTCATGAGCCAATTACGAGCAGCAGGTCAGTTGACTCCGCACAAGCCCAGAGAACTTCGTTCCTACCTGATGCAAAAATTACACTCTTCTCCTCACCTTTTACCAGCAAAGTTGCGCTCCCTACCGCCATCGCAAGCTCACTGCTTGCGTTGACATACGTGCTTGGATGATGCCTCGCACGTTTCAAGCATGGCCTGCACGCACTTCCTTCGCCAACCAGCCACTCACCAATCGTCTATCCGTCATGCCCCGGCTCTCTCGTCCTGTGAAGGGAACAGCGCGTCGCATCCTTTCCAACGTACCGCATACGCGCTAGGCTTTGGCGAGAGTCGTCAGCCATGGCACGCCTGACGTTTGAGTTTCAGCAAGCCTGTCAGAACACCAAGAATTAGCGCCGCCAAACATCGCCAAGGTTACAAGAGCGCCCATTCATCTGCCGCGTGCATGCGGCATCGTCTCCCTTCCATCATGCCAACTCCATCCTCTCGGCAGCCGAGTTCGTTCACGCATGCTGCGCTCCGGTTTGCAGGACGAAGTTGGATGCAGCGATGTTGGCCTTGATGCTCTCCTCCATCACAACCAACCTGGACACCAGGCCACTCTCCGACATGAAGCCTTCCTGTTCCTTTGTCGGCATGACGGGTTGGTGTGCCTCCTCGCGGTTGTGCCCAGCTGCTCATGGTGTGGTTTGTTGCGCCTCGACACCACGGCAGTCGAAGTCGATGTTGAGGATGGATGTTGGAAAGGGATCGCGCCTGGTCGTCACCTACACGATGCCTCACGGCTTCAGCTCGATGGGGGTCGGAGAGGGCGCAACACCAGCCGATCGACCAGACCACAACCTGCTGGCCTCGCCAGAGCAACCTCACCCTCCACGACCGAGCGCCCCGAAGCCTTGCGGCGGCAGCCACCCTCCCATGAACTGGGAAATAGGCTATTTAATTGAGTGTTGTTCATGTTTGATCGGCGAGCAGGGGCGGCGCCGTGGAAAGCGTTCCGGTCAAACTGCTCGTCAGGTGGAATGGTATAGCCGGTAAAGGCGATAAAGGACGACCCCGAGGCACGTAGTTCGATTCCCAAGTACGATGGTAAAAACTACCAGACGACTGCAACACCGAACTCGATGCACCACCAAGGCTAGATAGTGACTGCATCACCGAGGCTAGATCACGACTGCATTACTGAGAACCGGATCGAGACTGGACAACAAACGACAGAGATGTAGGAGCCCAATAGGGCTCCGAACTCTATGGACTTTTTTTATACTGAGACCCACTTTTTATAGTTGATGATTGGCTGATGTCACTCTCGACTGCCCGATTTGGCAGCTTTTTAATAATACCTAGGTAAGCCTATGCTGCGAAAGACTTACAGGTTAAGTGTAGAGTATTCATTAACCCAATGAATGAGAGAGATGCTTTGCAATGGCCGGGAGAACATTAGCAATCAGCTGTTACCTATTTTTAACGCCCGTGCGAAGATGTTGTAAATGTAGAAGCTACGTAGAGACAGTGTATTTCCAACTAGTCTTCTCTGCAGTCAAGTCGTTCTCATCACAGCGCAGTTGGGAGAATCGGGCATTCGGTTCAAGCAAACCGGCCGTCGTGAATGGTGCGGCTTCGTTCCCTTCATAGCACTGTTTCCCCCCGTGTATTACATGTACTTGTGCGGACACTCTGCTGCGAGTGGCAAGCCTGAGAGCCAAGGAAATGGGAAATGCGCTCGCACATGCACGCAAGGCAGTCGGCGTGGCTCAAGGTGAGCTGCCTGAGCCCATTCCAAGCTATCTGAGTCGGCAAGCGGCAATGGCTGAAGGACGATTTCCGGTCGATGGCTACGGCCGTGGCTACGGTTCGAGTAGGGTAGGTATGCACGTATGTGCTCTGTACTATCTGTAGCCATATGTACGCATTGTGCTGCAACTTGTGAGAGAGGGTGGTGCAAGTACGTAGCTGTAAAAATTAGGTGCACATCGCAATTCGGCGGGATGGGATGCCAGGATGGTCCCCACAGCGGGCGGGATGCCCCCCTCCCACCCGCTGATCAAGGCAGCAAACACACGCTGTTGACGTCATGAACAGGGCCTGACGCCAAAATTGCATGGTTTAACGCCGTGAATGACTTTGCTGGTGTGGCCATCTGCATGTCGGATTCTTGTATTTCACGCTCCTGAAGCATCGGCAGCTTTGGCGTTTGACACTTGGATTTCCGCAATGGGGTTTCTTTGGACGGCGGCCCAAATTCTGGTGATGTGTCGCTTGCGCTGTGTTGAGGCTATTGACCACGCTCCTTCCTCCGCCGTCCAAGGCCACAGCCTTGCCACAACCATCGTCACCAACGTTTTTTTTTTTTCGCCAGCCTCGTCCTTTGGAACTTTGCAACCTCATCCCCGGTCTGCCATCTCACCGATCCGACCAGGCGCTCCTCTTGGTCGAGCGGTGAGCCTGGTGAGCCACGCCATCCTGTTTGCCCTCAACTCGGAACAACGGATCGGACACGGAACGAACTTGTCCCAACGTCGCGAGTTTCTCCCATCGGCTCTAGCCGTGAGCAAGGTCCGACGTCAAAGTCTTCAGCATCGTGGGTAGTGTCCCCACCCACGCGCCGGCTAACCTGTCATGGACCACCACGGGCCTTCGGCTGGTGTCAAATCCCTTTCCAGGTCCTTTTATGTTGCTGAGGACCGTTGTCAGATATTTACACGCAAAATCTAGTCACGAGTTAGCTCCAAGTTGAGCTTGGAGCCTTGGGCAAAAAAGTTAGGAGCCGGCCAGTGTGCTCCTACATATGTTGAGTCCTATCGTACGTCGTAGTTGGAGTCACCTTGATGGAGTCGACCTTCCGGCTCGTGGCCATCCGGGGTCAGCCCACAATCGAACGGTGTTGTTGAGCAAATGAGCCAATCGTCAACCATGCAATGAATGGTGCCTGGATTCCAGATTCCACAATGAAAAGTAAAAAACCATTGGCCCCGCTAGAGGCGCCCAAAAAAAAAAGCCCATCGGGGGCACCAAAATCCGCCCCGGAGTTAGCAGGAACCACTAATATTACATGTATAAGTACTTACTTATACTTGTACTCGTACTTCCAAAATACTCTGTAATGCTGTAAAATTACCTAGTATGCAAGTACAGTACGGAGTACTTCGTACTGTACAGAGTTTTGATTCAATTCGCGCTTGTACTTCTACTTGTTCTTATACTGCACTGTACTAACTTGTACCTGAAAGACCCGCCCACGCCCCTCGACGGGTCGACACTGGGACTGACCGATTGATTCCTGCCCCTCGCGTCCTGCTCTTTCGTCTTCATTAATATCTGGCCAAGGACGTTGTCCTCACATTCCCTCCACGCTTGGCTTGCTTCCCGAGTCGTCGCGGGGATATCTCAACCTCATCCGACCTCAGCATGCCGTCGACCCTTTCGGCGAATGCCGAAAACATGTCCAACGGCAAACCTCGGTCCGCCAGGGACGCCAATCCCAAGCATGACTTCTTCTGGACCTACACCGAGGAGCCGCACCGGACGCGCCGGCTTGCCATCATCAAGGCCCATCCCGAGGTAGCCAGCAGCCAAGCCCCGACCCTCCCATCTCGCATCACCGTCCCCAAGCTGACAAGACTTCTCCGCAGGTCACCAAGCTCTGCGGTCCCGAACCCCTCACCAAGTATGTCGTCGCCGCCGTCGTCGCCATGCAGGTCTTCTGGGCCTGGTACCTCCAGCAAACGCCCTTCTGGTCTCTCAAGCTCTGGGCCGTCGCCTACGTCTTTGGCGCCACGGCCAACCAGAACCTCTTCCTCGCCATCCACGAGATCTCGCACAACCTTGCCTTCAAGAGCCCGAGAGCGAACCGCTTTTTCGCCATCTTTGCGAATCTCCCCATCGGCATTCCCTACAGCGCCTCTTTCCGGGTACGTCTTTCGAGCCTGGAGGAGGCAACCGTGCCGGACATATGCTAATGCCTGCGGCCACAGCCCTACCACCTGACTCATCACAAGTCTCTCGGCGTCGACGGTCTCGACACCGATCTTCCCACGGCCTTTGAGGCCTTCATGCTCGACTCGATCCTCGGCAAGTGCTTCTTCTGCACCTTTCAGATCTTCTTCTACGCCATCCGCCCCATGGCCGTCTACCGTATCCCTCTCACCTTCATCCACGCCGTCAACGTGGTCGTCCAGGTCGCCTTTGACCTTGTTCTCATACATTTCACCTCGCCGCACGCGTTCCTCTATCTCCTTCTCTCCTCCTTCCTCGCCGGCAGTCTACACCCCCTTGCCGGCCACTTCATCGCCGAGCACTACGTCTATGAGACCGTCACCCCGACCCAGCTTGACCCGGACAACAAGGTCCCCGTTCCCGAGACCTTTTCCTACTACGGGCCCCTCAACTGGCTCACCTACAACGTCGGCTTGCACAACGAGCACCACGACTTCCCCGCCGTCCCCTGGACCCGCCTTCCCGCCCTCTACGAAATCGCAAAGGAATTCTACGAGCCCCTGCCTCGGCACGAGAGCTGGTCCTACGCCATCTGGCGCTTCATCTGGGACGACAACGTTGGCATCAATTGTCGCGTCAAGCGCAAGAACGGCGGTCGCATCGTCGGCGGTGTCGTTCATTGGAAGGAGTCGGAAATTCAGGCCTAAAACTGATCATATCCCGCTACATGAGGCAAAGCACTATTTCTCTTTGGTTTGTACCTAAAAAAAACATAGACGGCGGTCGCAGGGATTGAGCTCGGTATGTGTATGTTTGTTTAGCAACGCACTCGTCTCACTCCCCGCTTCTTGCCACTGCGTCCGTCCTATGCCCCTCTCTCCTCCAAAGAGCATGGCCCATCTCATTGGCATCTGCACGGCAGTGTAGCGCACGTGCCGAAACATGGACTGCTTTTTCTCCAGAGGATCCGTGAAACGAGACATGCGGGTATCGAAATGAGTGGCTGCGGAACGCTTCATGCACTAGGTATAAGCTGCATCATCGCAAGATGCATCCGTCACGTACCACCCACCCTGCGCATCGGACAAACTTCAATTGGAGAGCACAACGGATACGATCAATGTGGTCAAATTGACCCGGTACTAGGTGAGGGAGAGTGCGTACCAAGTCCCTTGCTCTGCCGAGTTCAGCTTTCGCGGGTTCAAGTCGTTGGTGCTCGGCAAACGTCACGCATTGCTGGTCGCCATCAGGGCACTTTGCATTGTACAAGTAAATTCATGAACGCGCAGAGTCTTGGGCAGATATAGAAACCTACACTGTCCGCACTTCAGCCACCACCAAGCCCGTTTCCCCAACCACCTTGACACGTGCGCGCGAGGACGCACCAACCAGTACGCCCTGTCCTCCAAATGTGACGAGACGGCAACGCCTCACACGGCGCTGCCGCGTCGCCAAGTCGAAACTGTATTCCAAAGAACTCCACCTCGCATCGAGCATCGTTTCCTGGTCATGTCCCCTGCACCCCATCACGGCAGCTCCCCGCGAAGGGAACGCCACTTCGTCTCGGGGTGACCCGTCGGCTACCCGTCCTAGATTTTTCACAAGCCACCGGATCGGCCTGGGCCATGGCTCGTTTAGAAGAAGAAGTAGGCCAGCAGGAAGCTCATCAGGCAGAGCATGGCGACAACCTGGACGGGCACGCCGTCGGCTTGCTTGACGGCCTGGACGGTCTGACCCCCGACCTTCTTCACCTCCTCGGTGGCGGCCTTGACGTTGCGCTGCCGAAGGCCGCTGTCCTTGAGGTTCACCAGCTCGGCCTCCGCTTTGGCGAGCTTGGCCTTGAGCTCCTGGAGGGTGACCTTGGCGGAATCCGAACCGGCGCCGCCGGCGGCCGGGGACGCGGCTGACTTTGAGGGGTCCGATTTTCTGTCTTCGACGTCCCTCGTCTCGTCAGACGTATACGCCGGGGGGGCCGACACGGGCGTCGACTCTAGGTCGTTTTTGGGGGACATGTAAGTGCGGGATGCCTCCGGGGTCTCGCTGACCAGCTGCGACGGATCCATCAGTACCTAGGCACCTCGGGGTGCGAGTCGGGCGTAGCCTACCCCATTGATCATGGACTGCCTGTTGGGCGTCCCATGGGACGACGGGACCGAGTTGGACGCTTGATCATGACCCCCGTTGGCGGCCAGCCAGTTGACGCGAATCTTGCGCTCCTGGATCTGGCTCTTGTCGGTTGCGTCAAGCTGGCCCGAAGCCGTCAGTTGATTGATCGAAGCAGATCCGAGTTGGCCGTCGAGGGCACCTACCACAGAAGAAATGGCCGCAAACTCCTTGTCGGGGGTGATGGGTGCAGACTGAACGAGGAACTTGTCGCGACATCTCGTGTCGGCGGGAGGGTCGGCTTTCATCGCTTGCAGGAGGACTGGTCTCCATTAGTCGAGGGGTACAGCGTGACAAGGTATGGATACTGAGCGCACCGGTGACGTCAAAGTCCTGACCGGGCTCGATACGGCCAGCATTTGGTCGGACGCAATATCTGCGAATGGAGTATCAGCCGCCGTTCCCGCAATACGGTAGGGTCCGGTCGGGGCCGGTCCGGTCGGGCCGTCGTACTGTTTCGGGGCTGTAGTTTTGACCTGGCGGGTAGGGCATTAGCACGAGGCAATGCAACTCGAGTGGAGCCAACTGCGTGATGGGTAGAGTACCTTGAAGGCGAGGGGCGAGGAGGTTGGGTTTTTGATCGTCAAGATCTGCGAGACCTCGACGGTGAAGGGGCCTGGACGGGTGCGTGTCAGCCGAATCCGGTCCCATCGGACCCAAGGATACGCCCAAACGACGTACGGCGAAAGCTCAGCTCGGAAGGCTCGATATCGACCGACATGATGCGCGGCTCGCGATGCGCGGTTCGAGTTGGTGAATGCTGCCGGTGACGAGGGGGGGGGGGGGGTTGAGAAACGCTGGGGAAGCGAGCGGGAGGAGTCGTGTGAGGAGATATGTCTGGAAGCGACGGATGGACGTGACAGCAAGGAGGGCGCGGGTGACGACGAACGGACCTCGACTGCGTTGACCTTGGACGGGATGGAGGTGAGAGACGAGCAAGAAGCAGGAAAATAGGCAGGGCGGCTGGAGGAAACTGGCGAGCGACGAAGAAAGAAAATCAATCGTTTCAGCTTCGATGCGCCGTATGGCGAGTTGCCCGCTCTCGGTCTAGAGCTCGGACCACTTGACACTAACGGACTGGAAGAGACGGAGGGACGGAGGGGACAGAGGAGAACTGCCAAGGCGGTCGCCAGTATCAGGCGTGCACTGAGCAACGGGCTGCCATCCGCAAGAGCTGAGCTGGCCTCTCAGGGGTGGGTTGCCGTCCGATCTAAACCTGGTTCGGCTAGTAGCGAGTGTCACCCCCCTGAAGAGCGAGTATTAAAGCGAACGAGGTCAAGTACAAAAAATAGAGCACAAGGTACAGTGTACTCCATACATACTTGCAAGTACTTGCCTGCTGGTACTCGCATGTATGAAGTACTTACATGCACGCCTATGCAACAGCAAGCACTGCAGTAAGTGCAGGCATTATTAATTCAAGTGTCAGTTCAAGAAGTACGGGACAAGTACTCCGTACTTCATTGCGCAACGAAAAAAGTCCTTGTACAGGAGTGCACCAGCAGCCAAGTAGAAGCCAGAAGAATACAGGTACAGGGAGGTGGTCTCGGCTTTCGAGTCTTTATCATGACCCTTTATGGCCAATGTAGATAGTATCGTATTATCGCCATACCAGCAAAAAGAACCCATGGACATGCTGCTCTCTTGGCACTGGTTAGTCCTCATTCGGCGGCGTTTAGAGATGGTGAAGAGTGGCATGCCGTGCACATATCACGGACAGATTCGAGACTTTTCAGATTATGTGATGCCACGTTCTCCCTCAGCCTCGGGCCAGGTACAAGACCGAACTCTTTCCAGCTTCCCATCGGCTGGGAGTGCTGAACTTTTACGGAGATTGATGGAGGCCGGGTCGATTTTGTCTCGACGTATCGGAGCAAATGTGATTTATTTTGCGCAGCAGTGTATTCGCCTGGTGCCCAGTGTATTGATTACCAGCGTCAAGAGCTGGCGGAGCCTGATTTCGAGCATTCAGACAATCAACCAACACTTTTGCCGTGGCGGGGAATGCGTGCCAGAACAGTTCACGCACGTGATGGGATTATGTCGCCTTGTACATTGCTATTTGACTGTAGCAGCTCATTATACAAGATCGGCGTTGTATCATCGGCCACTACGATCGAGTGCATCCAGCGGGCATGGTCTGCCTTGTTAGCTGTCGCACTGCTGGTGGATCAGCTGGGCGCTGGCGAACTACTGCACTTACAGTACGGAGTACAAGAATACGTACTTGCAGGTGTTCGTACCTCACTTTCCCTGCTCGAAGAAGGCGCGAATGTGCAATATTATGAGCAAAGTATGCCTTCACATGGTCGTGTGCGAGCCTGACGTTTGAAAAGAAAAAATGCACCAAAATTCCAAATAAAAGGGCCACAGGTAATCAAGGTACTGCACGCGATAAGCCTGTGGATCGAGTCGTTCTCCGACGCGGAATCACTTTATTGCAGTCCCGCCAAACACCCTTTCGTCATCGTCCTTGCCGATACCTGATTGGATCTTTACCCCACCATCATCTATTTCCTCGTAGCTCTCGACCACGTGCCGCCTCAACTCTGGCCTACAGCTCCGTCACGTTCGAACCGCCACCATGCCTTCCGATCTGGAGCAACTGATTGATATGGGCTTCGACAAGACTCGGTCCGAGCTTGCCGTCAAGAAGAGCGGAGGACGTACGTCTCCGCCTACACCCACGCACCGCACCTCCCGCCATGTCACTAACTCGTGGCGCAAGTGCAAGGTGCTCTCCAGTGGCTCGAGGACAATCAGGACAAGTCTCTGGAGGAGATACAGGCTGCCGAGGCAAACAAGGACGAGGGTGAGGACGAGGACGAGACGAAGGCGAAAATTGCAGAGCTGGAGAGCGGTCAAGTCGCCAAGTCGCTCATCTGCAATGACTGCGGCAAGCGGTTTCGCAACCATGACCTCGCCAGCTACCACGCCTCGAAGACGTTCGTCTACGCTCTCGTCGCATGGTGCCAATGCTCGCTAATTCTCGTCTCAGAGATCACGCAGACTTCTCCGAGTCTACGGAGGAGATCGCCCCCTTGACCGAGGAGGAGAAGAAGGCCAAGCTCGAGTTGCTCCGTGAGCGCCTCAAGGCCAAAAAGGCAGCCATGTCTGCCGAGGACATGGAGGAGAACAAACGAAACGAGGTGCATGGCCCCGAAGCCTACCGCGTGCTGTGCAAGTTTCCATCTGCTGACCGTGATTCGCATCGCAGAGAATCCGCCACAAGGCCACGAGGGAGACGCAGGACGCCAAGGAAGAGCTTGCCCGCAAGGAGCAGATCAAGGAAGCCGCTCGCAAGCGTTTGGAGAAGCAGGAGGATATGGAGGCCAAGAAACGCATCAAGGCCAAGATCGAAGCCGACAAGGCTGAGCGCCGCCGCATCGCCGACGAGGCCAAGGCTGCGCGAGAGGGACGAGCACCAGAGCTCCCCGCAGCGGCACCGGTTGCCGCCGTGCCTGCGACGAAGCCCAAGAGCGACCGCAAGGAGGCCCGCCTACGGTTGCAAACCAGCTCGGGCAACCTCACCAAGACGCTGCCGGCGGAGACCACCTTGTTTGAGTTGGCCCAGATGGTCCAGGGCGAGACGGGCCAGCCGGTGACGAGCTTCTCCACCACCTTCCCCAGGCAAACGTTTGAGGGCGAGCTGGACATGTCCAAGACGTTGAAGGAGGCAGGCTTCGTCCCTTCATCCGTCCTCATCGTCAAGTAGCGGCGACGTGCTGGCCGCTGGCCGTGTCGTCAGAATACATGGGAGAACGTCGGCGCACATCAAAGGCATGCTGGAACCAAACACGTCAAGCGCGTAGCAAAATCGAAATGGCCTCGGTTGTCACCATCATACAGTGTCATGATCCCGTCTCACGTCACGTCACGTGGCCACCATGTTCATCGGGGAGAGAAAGCATCTTGGTTTTCCGAAGTCTTTCAATTGACCAACTCGCCACCCGCGCGAAAACTCCGTCGTCCGAGCGCGTTTATCGAATCATCGCATGAACGAAGCGACTCGGTCCAGGTCCGCGAGATCTGTCGCGTTTTCTCCATCCTGTATGATTGATCCATTGGGAACCCCGAAGCCATGCAGTTGAAGTACATAGAAGCAAGAAAACAGTCGTCGCAGGTTGGCAGTTTAGTCGAAGAGACCGAAACCCATATCCTCGTCCGACTCCTCCTTCTCTGCACCGAATGTCAGCAAACCCGCAATGTCCGTGGCCGCCATGCGCAGAGGCTTGAAACCTACCCTCAACCTTCTCCTCGGCGGCGGGAGCGTCGGCGGCGGCAGCACCACCGGCGGCGGCACCGGCAGCGGGGGCGGCGGCACCGCCACCAGAGCCGACGTTGACCATGAGATCCTTGACGTCCCTGCCCTCCAGAGCCTAAACCATCATCATCGTCGGTCAGCGATGCAACTTCTCGGACCACGTCGCTGCGAGTTCTCGTCGTCGGTTCAGTCGTACCTTGGCGAAGATAGTGGTCCAGATGGGCTCAACATCCTCGATGCCGGCGGCCTTGATCAGAGCCTGGAGCTTGTCGGACTATATTCAAGGTCGTGTCAGCGCACACGCAGCAGCGGTGGCGGGGCATCGTCGAATTTCTTCGACGGCACAGGAAGGCATGGAGACCGATTGCGCATGTGACACTTACGGTGATATCGAGACCCTCATCGGCGAGGATCAGCGCCGCGTAGGACGAAGCGCGCTCGGCAGTAGACATTGTGACTGGTTGTGTGAGGCGTGCGTTGATGGAGCGATCTACACAATGCTTCGTTCGGTGGTTGTAGTAATGATTCACCAAGCCGGCCGTCCACAGAAAAATCCTATGGCACCCAAAATTCGCCTGGAGGGCTTTGAAGACCTAAAGTGGAAGGGATCAAAGGTTTTCCCGATCTCCGATGTGGATAGGGTCGACCTAGGAAGCCCTGATTGGCCATGAACCCTGCGACCAATCACCGCTCGACTGTACGAATTCGACCAGAGGATACCCCACCTGTGAAGTTCCCCCCACCATGGCATCGCCTGCAAGTTGCGGCCGGCAATCACTTCAGCGATTGCCTGCACATCAACTTTGCCTTGCTTCTGCAGCCAAAGATTGCCACCGAGACGCAGCCGCTTGTAGCATTTCCATCCTCCGGTGCTGCGCCATCAACTGAGCATCTCCGTTTTTGAATCCGATCCCCTGTCCGAATCTCGTCTCCACTGCTGGACGACCATCAGCTCCGACAACGTCACCACCCACCACTCCCACCCACCCCGGCATAGCCATAGTGGGCCTCCACCCCCAGCTTTGGCTTGTTTGCCGCCCCGCGACATCATTTCTACGGAAGGTCTGGAACCTTCATTGTTCAGTATCGCGACGCAAAACCGGCGCATGTCTGGATCATTGCCGAACCTAGAACATCCCCGAAATTCGCCCATTGACAGCCATCGAATTGCTTTACTCATCAGCCCACGTCGCCGAAAAGCTCAGCAGCAGCCTGTTCAGGATGGACACACCAGCCGTTCCAGCGCCACAGGACACTCGGGAACGGGCCGTCCTGGATCACCTCGTCACCATCCGTGACCAACTCCTGCTCCTCAAGCAGGACCGATCGACATATATTCGCAGTCAGGATGTGATTCCCCTCTATGACAAAACCATCGAGCAGGTGAAGGAGCTGCACGCCATCCGCGACGAGACGGGAAACACGGAGGAGAACAGAGGTATGTCGCGACGAGCTGCGTCGAGAATTCTGACGTGCGGCTGACTTGCCGTCCGCATGAAGTCGACAAGGTCATGGAGAGCTGCTTCCAGCTGCTGTCCCTCTTCTACCTGACCATCGGCCGCAACAAGGAGGCTCCAGCTGCCGTCGCCCTCACGTCAACCATCAAGCGGCTGCTCGACCACCTTACCGAATCCGACCTGTACTCTGCGAAGGATTTGGAGAGCATCAACTCTTCGCTGGCAAAGTTATCTCGCAGCATCAACGAGGCGAAGGAAGAAGAGGACACGGAGGCGACGCCATATCTCCTTGCGCTCTTGACCAAGAGAGTGGAGTTGTGCAAAAGCATGCTGGCGAGCCTGCAGCAGCGGCTGGAAAGGATCGGAGAGCCCCTGCTCGTGATGCATGAGAAGATGATTTCCATACTGCGACAGGTTTCCCTCGCAAACACAAAGACAAAGGTGTGTAGTTGACCATTCTGCCTCGGAGGGTGTTTGGTATCCTTGGACGACGGTTAACGAAGATTCCTCGCAGTTCTCCACGACCGAAGTGCAGAGGCTGCGTAAGCAGCTGGTGGAGATTGGCGAGCAGCGCAAGGGCGGAAAATTCACGTCGGAGGATGGCACGGAGCCTCCCGGTGGGCCCGAGATTTGCGACCTCTACAGCCGGTGCTTGAAGTGGTCTGACCTCGTCTTGGAGCGGTACGCATCCCATGTCCTGCTCGCTCATGCTGCCCCGGCTGACGCGTGCGCAGGAAGGGCCAAGTCGCCGATCAGTGGCGGCCGACGTACGACAACTTGGTGGGGATTCGCAACCAACTGGAGAAGCTTTCCTTGACTCAGGCCTGGTCTCTCCGAGAGACAGACTTGTACGACTTTCAGCGCCAGCTCGACAAGATTGATGAGAACCGACAGGGTGGCAACTTCTTCGACGACAAGGGGCGGCCGGCCGACTTGTGGACACAGCGAACAATGCTGTACCTGATCCGACGGAGCTACGCCTACATCTACTCATTCATGCTCGCGTCGGAGCCGGTGTCGGAGGCGCTGCTACCCATCTACAACCAGCTCCAAACATTGAAGCGATGCCTCATCGAGGTGAAGAACAACGGCGGCGTCTCCTCCGTTCGGGAGCTATACCCGTACAGCATGAAGGTAGGCCGGCATTCTTGAGCCTACCAGTTTCCCCGCTTACCCATCGCAGCTCACTTCTCTCGACAACATGAGGGTCGACGGCAAGTTTGTGGTAAACGGTGACATTCCGGAAGGCCAGGGAAGCGTGAGCGAGCTGCTCGCCGAGTGCTTTGACATCAACTACGATTTGAGAATCTCAGCCGAAGAGCTGGCCAATGGCGACGCATGATGCCACGAGATATCGGCTTTCTGCCCCGGTACATTTCCCTTGCCGTGCCTCGTGGCCGGTGATGGGCGGTTCGGCGATTCGGGGAGGGCGGCTTATGCCAACACGGCGGTGCAAATCGGCGTCTCCTTTCACGCTTTTTATTGACTTTTGGGGGGTTCTATGCTATGCTTGATACCATGCGAGAACGGTGCTCTTTCCAACGATAGGGTTGGGGTCAGCTGTGCCGATTCTACCGACGCAAGCAAGCAGGGTGGGCTGGGCTGTGTCGTTGCCGGGCAATGGAAACGGCAGGTCAGGTGGATCTGAGATGAATCGATACCATATTTTTCTTTTTGAATTTTCGGTCCTAGGGGTTTCTGAAGGCACACTTGAAAGCGTAGATCTGGGCCTACGGTCGGTTAGAGAGCGATGCTTGCACCATACCATTCATTGTGAGGCCAACCTTTTCGGTGTCCCAGATGCCCGAGGTGGAGTAGATGTCTTCTTGAAGCTGTCGAAGAACCTCCTCCTTGGACTCGGCCACGCAGACCATGGTGCTGCCCATGAAGTCGAACTTGGTGGCATCGTCACTCTCGGGGACGCTGTTGAGGAGGGCGCCTGTCAAGTAGATGAGCAATAGTTCTAGTTGACTCGCCGGCCGCCTGTCGTCCGAGGGGGCCAACTAACCTCCCATCTTCCAAGCACCCGACTCGATTTTCGGTGTCATGTTTCGAAAGTGCTGGCTGCGTGCCAGGTCAATTGCTACCCGGAACGGGAGAGGGTGATGAGCCAGCGGGCACATACGGTCTAACTTCCAGGCGCTTCGCAAGCATGCCGGGTTTGTCGGGTACGACGACAAGGAATTCAAACGTGGGAGTCGACGAAGCCATGGTGCGGATCTGCGTCGGCAAGCGAGGAACAAGCGAGGTGAGCCGGCGAGGGACAAGGCGGGCGGTGGCCATTTCTTGGGGGTTTGAAACAGGTGTGAAGTATGATGGGGGAAACGGGTGGGAGGGGATGATTGGAGCGAGAGTCGCGGTTATTGCCTCGCTTCTACTTGATCTTTCGGAGGCCTGTCTGACGGAGGGACCAGGTGGTTGGGAGTGCAGGGTAGCTTGCTTGAGGCTGACGGCCGTGGTCCGAATCACGGAGCTGTGGAGTTGAGTGACTGAGTCCATACAGGAAGTAAGTAAGTACATACATGAGTATAACTACTAGGTACTAGGTACTTACTTACCTGTGCTGACAGGTGCACACAATAATACTTACTGCGATACAAGTACGGAGTACTGTTACAGTAGGTTGTACATGTACGTACGTGCTGTAGATAAGTATGTAAGTACTGTACGCAAGTACTTGCAAGTACATGCATGTGCAGTAATACTTGGAAACCGACTTCTCCGTAGTCGGCAATTCATTGATACCCGTATTCCGTACAGTAATTATTCTTCACCTCAGCTGTGGAATCATCACGAGAATGACCGGGTCAAAAGGTTCCCAGGTACCCCTTGGTCAATAATCTGGCATAGGTAGTTTACAGCGTAGCGCTGCAGGGAACCTTGGCAGCCCAAAATATTTTGCTCCAAGCCATGAAGCGTAATGCGGGTAGGCCTAGGCCGTTGTGGTCAGGCGCTACGGTCACCTCTATCGAGGAGGAGGCATCTCCTGCACAGCCTTCTTCAGTCGTCGCCCAACCACCAACATGATCCGTCGCCAGATCCTACTCTCAAACCCATCATATTTCTCTCTCTCAAGATATTTTGACTCACCCATGGCCGCGGCGACCGACGAGACCGTCTACATTCTCCTTCGCAGGGAGGGAATGACGACGACTATCCTCAGCGCCTTCGTTGACCTGCAGGACGCCAACGAAGAATGCCTTCACCACGCCAGGCTTGGAGGCATCCCGCTGACCAGAGAGTCAGGGTCGGTGGGGCCTGAAGAGACGCACAACCTTCCCATTCAGCCGGTGCGATGGGATGCGCCCGAGGGCACGTCGTGCTGGGTTGAAGGGCACAAGCTGATGCCGAGGAGGGTGATGCCGAGGACGACAGACGTGCCCATCCCATCAACGCGGGACTTGGAGTAAGATGTTCCTTCCACAGGAGACCATCGTTGGCTTGTTTTCCAATCAACCTTGCCAATCGGCTAGTTCGCATCCATCATCAAAGGACCGTCGGGCTCCGAGGGCAAGCGAGGGTGGCAGTTCCAAACGACGCTTGATCGACGGGGAGGATACGTATTGATGGATGAGAAGGATTCATTTTGCCCGACTTCCTGCCATGATCCAAGATGGTTGGGCAAGGAGCTTATTTAAATGCAGATGACAGTACCGCCTATACTTGTCCATACTACTTGTAAAATGACTGAATGGTCAAACTTTCCTCGGCATGTATCGCCTTGCTCAAGCAGGCCTTTCTCGGCATCAAGGGTTGTGCTTCCAGAAGCCTGAAGTGCGGCATGCATGGCGTGCAAAGGCCCCTAGCAGTTCTTGCTTGGTACCTAGTACGGAGCATGTTCGCCGTATTCCTGTACAAATATTACTGTAATACTACATGTATACATACGTAAGTACATGCATTAAGTGTTCAAGTAATACTCCGTACACTCCAGTAAGTGCAGTCTACCTGTATAATACTTGATCAACGGGAGAGCGGCTAGTTGCACACCAACCGTAGGCCGTCTACAGTAGATGTAGACAAGTGCTAGCACGTTCCTACAAATAATACTACAAGTACACATACTCCGTTCAAGTACTTGTACTGTACTTAGTTGCGATTCCGCTAGATACTACAGAAGGTATTGTTGCTATGGTACTCCAGTAGGTGCCTCCATTATTTGGTGCAAGTACCTAGTACTTACAACCTATACTGTAAGTAGGCACTGTAAGTACTTACTCCGTACAAAGACTGTACTTACTCACTGTAGGAGCAGGCACTAGGAAAGAGTATTAGTGGATCATCCCACCACAACGTCCTCGAACTACCACTTGTACATCTACCCCAATGTAAGTAAGTATTACTACAAGTGCACCATGCTGTACACAAGTACGGGGTACTCCGTATAGCATTAGTACTTCATATTCACTCGCCGGTAGCCGTAGAAATAGCAATCATCGTACGAGTACCGGAGCACTGTTGGTAGCTACCTAGTACTCATCACACGCACTGTACCAAGTGTACACGACTGCTTCCGTAGCGAGCACCAAGAAAGTACTAGTGCGCTTAGGTACGGCGATGTCACTGCCCTTACGACGCCAACGGGTGCTGCCCCGCAGAACCCCCAAACGCCTTCCATTAGGCCACAAGAGCCAACCCGACTGGGCCAGGCGGCTGGCGGCACAAAGATCCTCCTCTCACCAACCACAAAACATCCCCGGCTCTCTCGCGGAAAACACCAGCGTCGCAACGCCTCCTGCATGCATACGTACGCCGTCCGGTACATGCTCGAATCAGCTCCCTCTCCGTCATGGCTGCGGTGGACGGCATGCCCACCTTTGGAGCCGAGCTCAAGGTCCGTCGTCCCCGACCCGAACCGACCCGACCCGACCTGATCTGACCTGATCTGATACCGGACCCAACATCGGCACGCCAAGGAGGAGGCACACATGCTGACGACCAGCAGGATGGGTTCAAACCAGCCAGCGCCTGGGTATCCCACGGCATAGCATGGCTCGAAGACATCCAGCAGTTCTACCGCGAGCGATCGGCCATCGAAAAGGAATACAGCGCCCGGCTCAGCGCGCTCGCCAAGAAGTATTTCGAGAAGAAGAATAAGCGGTCATCGTCGCTGAGCGTCGGGGACACGCCGAGCATGACGCCCGGTTCCCTCGAGAGGTAGGCACGCCGTCCTCCGTCGACGACTTCGCCCCTGACCACGGCGCAGCGCCTCCGTCACCACCTGGGCAACCCAGCTCACGACGCTCGAGTCTCGCGCCGCCGAGCATGACAGCTACGCCAACGGCCTCCTGACCGATGTCGCCGACCCTCTCAAGCACTACGCCGCCCGCTTCGAGGAGCTCAGGAAGCGCCACATCGAGTATGCCGACAAGCTCGCGGCCGAGCGCGACGCCTCCTACGCCGACCTGCGCAAGGTCAAGACCAAATACGACGCGACCTGCCAGGACGTCGAGGCGAAGCGCAAAAAGTCCGAGTCGCAGCACGACAAGGCCAAGGCCCAGAGCGCCTATCAGCAGCAGATCATCGACATGAACAACGCCAAGAACACGTACCTCATCGCCATCCACGTCACGAACCGGCAGAAGGAAAAGTACTATCACGAATACGTTCCCGAGGTCATGGACAGCCTGCAAGACCTCAACGAGTTCCGCACCCTCCGTCTCAACGAGCTGTGGACGGCGGCGACGAAGCTCGAGGGCGACATGCTGCAGCAGAGCCACGGCATGGAGGACCGTCTGGTCCAGGAAATTTCCCGCAACGCGCCGCATCTCGATTCCGTCATGTACATGCGCCACAATATGGGTGGCTTCCAGGAACCCGCCGAAAGGGAGTTCGAGGCGAGTCCGGTATGGCACGACGACGACGTCATGGTCGTCGACGACACGGCCAAGATTTACCTCCGCAACGTCCTCGGCAAGTCCAAGTCGCAGCTCAGCGAGCTGCGGAGGGAGGTGGACATGAAGCGGAGGGAGGTGGAGAACGTGAAACGACAGAAGCAACGAGTCCGGGACGGCACCGACGACGGCGACGAGGTCGAGGTCGTCCGGAACCTCTTTGCCCTGCAAGAGGACCTGCACAGCGTCGACCGACGACGGCTGACCGCCGAGGTCGAGGTGTCTACCATCACCTCGGTCGTCGGTGACGTCACGCTCGGGGCCAAGAACCACAACTTCAAAAGCCAGACGTTCAAGATCCCGACCAACTGCGACCTCTGCGGCGAGCGCATCTGGGGCATCAGCGCCAAAGGCTTCGACTGCCGGGACTGCGGCTACACCTGTCACGGGAAGTGCGAGATGAAGGTGCCTGCCGACTGCCCCGGCGAGCAGACCAAGGAGGAGCGTAAAAAGCTCAAAGCCGAGCGCCAGACGACGGCGAACAAGCTCCTCTCGCCAGACACGACCGCCCCCGCCCACGTGGCCGAGCTGCCGGACCTGACGCGATCCAACACGATGAACTCGCTGAGTTCGCAATCCGCCAGACGAGTCTCCGGCCGCCTGACGCCGGCGGATGAGGCGCCGGCCGGCGCGGATGGAGCCCCGAGCCCGGGCCCGAGGCCAAACCCGGCCGTCCCACCGGCCACGAGTGCGCCCGCCGGCGTCAAGAGGAACCGAATCGTGGCACCACCCCCGGCCGGTTATGTCACCGAGCTTCCCGGCAACGGCATGAACGGCGGAAACAAGGAGGAGAAGAAGGGCAAGATGCTCTACTCGTTCGAGGGCAGTGGTGACGGCGAACTGACGGTGCAAGAGGGACGGGACGTTGTTCTGCTGGAGGCCGATGGTGCGCCGAATCCCCCCAGACCCCGTCGTCCGATATCGTGCTGCTGCTGACAACCCCATCCCCCAGACGGCTCCGGATGGCTCAAGGTCCGCGCCGGTTACAAGGAAGGACTCGTCCCGGCCACGTACGTCGAGCTCACCGCCGCGCCACCGCCGACCCTCGTCGCTCCTCGTCCCTCGTCGACGTACTCCAACTCGACAACCTCCTCTGCCGGGCCGGGCACGGCTTCCAACACGGCGCTCGCCAAGAAGAAGGGCCCAGCCGTCGCGCCGCGGCGAGGCGCCAAGAAGTTGCGCTATGTCGAGGCCTTGTACGAGTACACGGCCCAGAGCGAGGCTGAGCACTCCATGGCCGAGGGCGAGCGCTTCGTCCTCGTCAAGGAGGACCCCGGCGATGGTTGGGCCGAGGTCGAGAAGGCTGGCGTCACGGCCAGCGTACCGGCGAGCTACGTCCGCATTGTCTAATGTCCGCGATGGGTAGGGCGGCGTCATTTCCGTTTGACGGGAAGCCGTTCGCTGCATGTGTTACGACTACGAGCAACCAGGAGGGAAGCACGGAAGCAGGTGGTTATTGGCCTGCGACGAGTTCATGATGATGAGCATCGAGGCCAAGAGGTACAGGGGTGGCCGGCTGCACATTGTAGTGGTAGATGGATAGGCATGCAGGAGGCGAATGAACGTGGCCACGACTGGCATGGCGTCATATCGAAAAGCGAGTCGGGGATTCGTCACAATAGCCATCGTTTTGCTCATCATACAGGTACATTTAGCAGCCGTAGTGGCGGCTGCCGAATGCCTTTCCTTCATCCATCATAGCGGCGAATCTATGTATATATCGTTACACGCATTTCGACCTTTCATGCTTCTTCCCCCTTGGTCTCATCCGCCGCTCGCCCCATTGATGCAAGTACAGGTACACCTCGAATCCATTCCAAGGCGATGAAATCCACCCAGCTCTGCTGACCGCCATCAGTGCGGCAACGTCTGAAAAGGGGGAGGGGGGGGGGGGGGGAATATCTGCGTCGTCTCCGCGTGTGCGGTGTGTATTTTTGCGCCTGGGTCCAGCCACGAAAACGCGATGCCAAAAGACAAGTGTAGAGGCAAGGTTAAACCTTGCGGCGGTGGACGTGACTGGGAGCCAAGTTGGCAGAAAGTCCAGCGTGCGGAATGAAGACAAAAATAACAAAATATCAGATGGAAGAGAAGAGAGGTATAATGACGCCGCTGCGTTGTGATGGCGAGCCGGGTCTCAGTTGCCTGTTCGGCGCTGCCAAATTGCTCAAGGGCTGATTCCACCAACGCCGAGCCGTGCAGAGAAACAAGATGCGGGCTGAAAGGTGCAATAGAATTCGCTTGGAAGCGAAAAGTAGAAGAGGGGGGGGAGAGAGGGGGGGGGGGGGGTTCTCCGCAGAGAGCCTGGCCTATGACAATGGTCGGGTTCTAACCAGGGTCTATTTGCGGTGCCTTGCGGATCTGCCAGCGGAGGAGAGAATCTCAACGTCGCGATTGCCATGCTCCCGTTGGATCTTGACGGAGGAGGCGAGCTCATGTTGGAGTTCCTCTAGGACCAGCGATGGTGACTGATCATGGCCTTGCTCATAAGGGGAGGCGCACCAGGTGGTAATATTGGCCGGATGCTCCTAGATCATCTGCGCCGTTGGGGCTCCCAGTGCGTGCTGTCCCAGGCCTTGGCGCAAGGCGTCCTGAAGCTCGGCTATCTGGGCCATCATGGCGAGCGAGTGCTGCGACTGCTGCTCAATCTCCGACTTGAGCCTCTCGTTCTCATCTCGCATGCGCTTGACCTCGGACCGAAGCTCGTCGAGCTCGTCGTCAGCCGTCTGGTCACTCGCCTGGCGCTTACGCTTGGAGCCCGACTTGTCGCTTTCGTTGTCGTCGGCCTCGGCGGCACTCTCGGTGGCGGGTGGCGTTGAACCCTCCATGTTGGTATGGACCCGTCGGAGGTGCTCGTTGAGGTTTTCTTGTCGAGAGAAACCCTTGCCGGTGTGGCGCTTGCAATTAGGGTGCGGGCAGTTGACCGTATTCTTAGGGCCGCCATGCATCCCGTGCACTTCGCGCTCATGCCGAAGTAGGCCGCCAGAGTAGGTGAAGCCGGGAAGCATCTCGCAACCGTCGACAGGACACCGGTAGGGTCGCTCGTGCTTGTCCATGTGTTTACTAGGTCTCAAGTCAGCCTCTGCTCTGTCTGCACGGCTCGTCAGTCAGTGAAGGAGACGTACTTCCACTCGCACTTGCGCGAGAAAACACGGGCTTCGTCCTTGCATTCGGCGATTGTGCAATGGTACTTCCCGTCCGGTCCCTTGCTCACTTCACGATCCGGTTTCGCCACCGCTCGCAAGCGGGAGACGGATGATGGAGAGCCAACGGCGGGGGAGTCATCTTTGCTGTCCGGAAATCTGTCCGACTCGGTTGGTGCAGGGAGCGGCACCGCGATGGGGGAGGAGAAGCCGGTGGGGTCCAGGTCAAGTCTCGAGGCCTCGTCGACGGCCGTGTCGTCGGCTATCAAGCTCCTTTCATCGACCAGGACGCCCTGATCGTCGTCGAGGACGTCGCGGGCGTCGCCCAGAACATCGCGATCATCGGACGCGAGTATGGCGGCATCGGCCGTGTAATGACTGAGATGGACGGCGACCTCGGAGTCGGTGAAGCGCTGATCGTCATGGACTTGGTCGTCATCGTGGTGGTCGGGGTCGTCGCCCATGGAAGGGTAGGAACCTTCATGGATGAAGCTCCTGGGCTCGTAGGCGACGCTCATGGCTGCGAGGCCACGGGAGTTGGGTGAAGCGGCCAAAACGATTCGACGTCGGGGCTCGTTGTCGGTATCTCGGACGACGGATGCTGGATGAGAATGGGGATGGGGATGAGGACGGGGATGTCTATCCTTCGACCCTTGCGCGCCAAGAGGGAAAGGCGAAGACCGAGTTGGAGCAGGGCAAGGAGACGGAGAGGAAGTGGATATTGTAGGCAGGGGCAGGCGCAGTGGCTGTAGCCTGCGAGTGGGAGTGAGCGTTGCCGTCAAAGGCGACGACCAGCGTTGGTCGAAAAAGCCGAGGCCGTCGGAGGGTTGATGGCCGAACCGGTCTTGAGGCTGTACCTGTACGCCTACGTGTAAGCGGTCGTGTCGCGCAGCTGCTGGGGTCGAGTTGATGGCCTGAAAATTCTGGTATCCGTATCCGTTTTCGTGTGGAGGTTTGATCGGCATGACCCGAGCCAGCATTAATTCACGCACTTTGACAGATCGGAGAGTGAGAGCTTTGTCAGCCGGTTGCGCACGTGACGTGATGATGGTCGGTGGCTCGGAGGACAGCACTCCGTAAGGTACTCCGTACTGTACAAGTACGATGTACTGTATAATAGTACTCACTGTACTCCGTAGTACTTCGTGCTTTGCACTGTACTTGTAAGTCTCCCCGCATGTATTCATTAGTACCTCGTCGAGTGCGGAGTGATTACTTACATCTGCTGATACCGTCATGCACATCAATATTAAGAATACTCAGAGCCGACGTCAGCCCAGAGACGGGGCGTAAGTAGACGGAATCTGACCAGAATATATCATGGCCGAGTGAGTGCTAGGCATCAAGCGGCGTGCCAATTATCTATGACTCGACTGGCTCAACCTGGATGCATGCCGCCGCGCTTTGGTGGTGCCCGAGGCATCCTTTCCGGGGTGACTCATTGGCTGGCCATGTTGTTTGTTGGCCGACATGGCAGCCTGAGATGTGCCGTCGTGTGTCTAGACTCACGATATTCCATTCGTCTGGCCGTGTCTGGTCGTGGGGCGAGAAGGCTATGCTGACCACCTTATATCAGGCAAACGAACTGTCTTGAACACATGACCATGCGGGCACTCGTCTGCCGATGGACCACCTACCCCAGCCCAAGCCCAGTCGAGGCGCAACGCTTACTGGATTCACGTTGCAACCAAATGCGAAGCACATAGCTGCATACGACACAGCGAACGCTCGTTCCGACAACCATGATGACTGTGCCGACATAAGTAATGGCGCCGTACTCCGTTCGCAATACTGGATTGGGAAGCTTGCCCATCCCTGGGCGACGGGGTCGTCGTGCCATCGCCGAGCCTGACACACGGCCAGTCGGCGGCCAACAATGAACACAACACTCGTCGCAGAAGTGATGGATAAAAGGAAAGGGTAGGGAAGAAAATCTGATCCATTCAGACAACTGTTCGTGGGTGCTCGAATGAACCCATTTCCAAGTGGGAACTCGCGTACGGCGGAATGTCCTGCAGGTGCTCCATCCCCCCTAAAACACCCGTTTCGATCGCTCTCTATTATATGTGGCCGGCATTCCCTGTTCTCCAACCAAACTTACTGTAGAGGGTTGAACCCTCCCAGTTCACCTCATGGTGTGCATAGTGGCCTGCTTATTGTGCTAATATTATTATTGCTTGAATTGCATTTTGGACAGGCGTACAAGTACTCTACGTAAGGCAACTCGTCCTAGTTGCACAGTCAAAAATGCACAGCCAGAAGGCGTATAGTATTAATAAGCAAGTATGAAGACGTATTACTGCACTTGTACGGAGGAATAATTACTTGCTTGCACATGTCCTTCATGTGTGTCTTCCTCTAATACTACTACTGTATTTATTATTACATGTACTTACTCCGTACTTACTTACATGTACTTGTAGTTGTAAGTAAGTAGGTGTACCTTAAGCACTAGAAGTACTTACTTGCAACTACACGGGGTTCAGTGAAGGGCCATTCAAACACCCCCACCCGCTTGCCTGGTTCCTTGGCAAAATACTACCACGGTATTGAGAATAGTAGCGGAAGTAACGACTGACTCGTCCTCAACACCATGTTTTTTTTCCACGTCCAATTATTCCCGCTTTCTCGCACTCGTTCTGTCTGCATGTACGGTGTACATGACCTTCCTTTTCTCTTATACACCAGAAACTCCCATTTTATCACGTATTCTGGTCGTGCACCTCGGGTAGAAAATTCTCCCATCGCATGAAAACAACAAGATAGCACAGTTGAAGCCCCGCTGCGCCCAAGATGGATCCTAAAGACCGGTCCATTGTTGGGGGCGAGCAAAACGACGTGGCAGACGATGACAACACGGAAGCTTCCGGGCATGTTCGAAATCAAGAAGATGGCGGCAGCTCTCCAGCCAATGACTACGATGCTCAAACTGTTGAGCGTATCTACAGGTGCCTTTCTATTCTTCCACTGTACGGACGATACGCTCACACGCGCCCAGGAAATTGGATCTGCGCATCATCCCACGTCAGAATGCTCCCCAAAGCATCAGCTTTTCAGTGCACTGCTAATCCCCCGCTAGCATTTTGGCTTCTCTACTTTCTATGTTCTGCCATTCGCTCCAACATAGGAATCGCCCAGACAATGAACAGGCGAGACGGGCATGATATCATATCACTCCTGAACCTCTCCCCCAGGGATATCTCGACAGCACTCGCTCTCTTTTACGTATCGTATGTCATCTTCGACCTTCCCTCTAACCTCATCATGAGCAAGACGAGCCCTCGGGCCTGGATGGCCCGCATTGTTTTCGCTACCGGCCTTCTTGGAGCCTGCTTTGCAGCTGTCCAGGATGCCTGGAGTCTCAAGCTCCTGCGCTTTCTCCTCGGCATGGTCGCCGCAGGCATGTGGCCCGGCATGGCCTTTTACATGACTCTATTCTACCCCCCATCTCGGACGGGCAGGCGAATCGGGATGTACTTTACCGCCTCACAGGCCTCGGCAGCCATCGTCGGTCTCGTCTCCGTCCTCTTCCAATTCATGGATGGTGTTGCTGGCCTCGCCGGCTTCCGATGGATGTTTTTACTCTACGGGCTCGCCGCCATCATTCTGAGCGTCGTCCTCTTGTGGTGGCTCCCTGACCGACCCTTGGCTCCCGGCCAAGCAAGGACGCGTCATAAATGGTTGCGCTGGTTGCCTGCCACGTCCGAAGCCCTCACGGGTGAAGATGCCATCATTCACTACCACGACCTTCGGCGCGTCTACCACTCTCGACCCTGGAAGTTGAAGGACCTGGCCTTCGTTCTCCTTGACTGGCGCCTGTGGCCACTGACGTTGATGTACTTTGGCGTCGTCGGCGTAGGCATCGGCATTCAGCTGTATGGCTCCATCATCATCGCGACCATCCTTCCGCGCGCGCCCGACATCATAGCTACCGACGTCCTAGTCAGTCTTCTTTTTGCGCCAATCTGGATTGTGAGTCCTGTTCCCGAAACTTCCGTCATCCCCTGCTGACAGTCACTAGATGGATTTGATTGCCATTCTCATCGTCACCCGCCTGTCTGACCACTTCCATCGCCATCGTGCCGTCTTCTTTTCCGGGGCCGTCTGCGTTCAGATCGCTGGTCTTCTCACCACCACATTTGCTCTCAACAGCTGGGCCCGTTACGGAGGGCTCCTCATGGTAGGCTTTGGCCTTGGACCTACCGTCCCCATCTGCATGGCGTGGACCTCGGAGGTCTTTCAACGTCGGCATGGCGAGGTTGGCGTCGCCGCCGCGACTGCCTTGGTATCTGGCTTGGGAAACCTTGGTAGCATTACCACCACCTACGCCTTGTACACGGGGTGGCCCGAAGATGCGCATGGCCGCTACCGCTTCCGCAAGAGCAACCTTACGATGATTGGCATCTTGTGTATGAGCATCGCCAGCGCAATCACCATGACCGCTCTTCTCAAGTTGATCGGCAATGAGCCAAGCACGAAGCTGTACGGAGGCGACGCAGCGGCCGTGCCTGAAGACGGAGCTGCCCGACGCGAGAGGGAGCAGGGAGGGTTTGGCCGATCTAGTCGCAACACTGGCGCTGCGCGAGCCTGAGTTGCCTTCCGGACGCCAGCGAGACGAGTGTAGAAGCGAGGCATTCAACCATGGCCTCCCCATGTCTCCCTCGACTTTCATTTCTTCAAGGGGTGGTTCAACCTACCATTTGAGATGTTCGCCACGATTTCTCCATTCGGCGTGGAGCCAACGAGCTCGACCTCTTCTATTAGCCTTGACTCTTGTTGGCGATCTTGCTACTAACCTATGTTTTGGGAGACTTGTTACCATTGCATGCATCGTCGCTAACAATGCTCAACGCTGTCGACCTGGTCGGTGCCTAGGGAAAGTCTGGGATTTTTTTGATTTTTTTTTTTTGCATTTATGATACCCCAATCACGTTTATATCCGCTTTCTTGACGGCGACAGTGCTTCTACGCCATTGCCGGGACGGCGAGTTTGGACCGAGGACCGGGACGTCGACAATGCTGGAGCGCTATCGAGCGCCGGGCCTCTTGGGTCTTGTTTTAATTTTCGTCTGGCATCTTGCCTGCCTGGATGTGCGCGATGGTCTTGCTGATAGCTATGTGAAAATATCTGGTGCAATTCATCGCTTGTTTTTGGACGTGTCTCAATTCCAAATGCATGCATGGTTGATGGGATTACAGGTGCCCCCATGATGTCGTTCGGGGTCGGCCTGACGGACCGAGCCGAATGGGTTGTTCGCTTTTCCCTATGTTTGACACGTAATTTGTAGGAGCATCGAGCTTTGCATTCTAATTGTATGGAGGCTAACAGACATCGCGATTACAGTGTTATCTTACGCGCAGGGACTCGACGGAACTTGATGGCATTGTACTGAGCATCCACCGATTCATCCACGGCTTGCTCCGCATCACAGCAACTTGTCTTCTCTTTCTCTTTCAGCGCTTCTACAATGGCCAAAAATTACAAGAAAAAATCTACCCATACGCAATCATGAGCGGGCATGATGCGAAATGGCTGCCCGGGTAGGGATTTTGGTCGCGGAATGACCCCTGTTGCCCTCCTGATCAACGGTGTAACTCTTCGCACAACCCTGAGTGTGCATCGGTCGGTGTACGTCGTTGTGCCTCTCTCAGGAGTGTGAGAAAGCAGCAAGAAGCATGAATTTACTGCCCATGGATGTAACGTGGGCTGGGGGGGGGGGGGTGATATGAGGATGGCACAACCAAGTCTGGGTATCTGGGGAAGACGGATGCCATGTGACGGCACGAATACGTACCGTGCAAAGTGGACAGCGGTCATCCGCGGCATCCGTTGATCGGGTCTGGTTTTCTGGCCCACGACGGAATCTCGACACGGCCTACTTGCCTTCTTGTCGGACGAGGCTCGCAAGGTTGCGGGCCCGCGGTGAGAATGCGTTGCCAACCCTTTCCTTTGCGGGTGGGATATAATGTTGCGTTCTTTGCTGACTGTGATGCGTCTGGGCGTGGTAGATGATTGATGTTCTCGGTCAGTTGCTCGGACATTTCAGCATGCCCCCCTCATGGCACGTTATCCTGGACCTTGCAGCGAACAAGGGCAAGCAAGCATCGTGAAACGAACTCGGAATCCTGCGCCTTACTTCGCCAACCTCTTCGTTTTCTCAGCCGTTGCAAGGCAGCGGCAATTCTCAACTCAACCGCCGATGTCAGTGGGATACAGACGGGGAGAGGGATGCTCCGGTCGGCTCAAGGATGGCCTATACGCGCGTCTTGAAGCACATGCTGCGACGAAAAGTGTCGGTCGCGAGAAACAAGAAGGGAAGGAGGGATAGATTGATGGCACGCGACTCTCGTCAACTCCTCCTCGAGGAT
This sequence comes from Drechmeria coniospora, assembly GCF_001625195.1. Taxonomy (NCBI): domain Eukaryota; kingdom Fungi; phylum Ascomycota; class Sordariomycetes; order Hypocreales; family Ophiocordycipitaceae; genus Drechmeria; species Drechmeria coniospora. The sequence continues at coordinate 6,672,792 of NC_054389.1, read as the reverse complement.
TTGCTTCCCCGCACGAGAAGGCCGAGAGCGACGATTGGCTGCAGTTGGTTGATGACGAATCATCGGGTTCGGATTTGCGGCCATTGTATGCCTGATGCTATTGCTGCCATCCCTTGGTCGGACCTGATCGGAGAAGGGTAGGGGTACGAGGCACGAAGACCTTCGGAGAAACGACAAGGACGACCGGATTTCTCTCCTCGTGTCGGGAGAGGAGAGAATGCTCGAGCTCCGATTACGACCTGCAGCTTGCCGTACAGCGATCACTTCTTTCAACACCGCAACGTCAAGGTCGCCCATCGTGCGGTACCGCTTGCTCGGTCCAGGTCGGTCGCCAGCGGTGGAGCTTGATGTCTCTCCTTCCTGTGGAGCACGAATCAGTATGAGATGACAATGGCCGATGACCATGGACGAGTCAGTGAGCAACAGCGGGCAATGGTGGCGAGGAAGCCTCGGCCGACAGGCATGGCACGTCCGGTCTGCTGCTCGTCGATCGATTGCACTGCTGATCAACCACTTCTCGAGGTTCATGACCGCAACGTCAACGGGGCCAACCGTTGAGGATCGAAGGCCACACGGCAACAGGCACGCACCCATGCAGATGCAGATGCAGATGCAGAGGAATGGTCTGCAGAAGATCGAGCTGCGTCTGGTGACTGCCGACCAATGCCGGTGCAACCCTCCTTCGGGTGGGTGATGTGCGAACCCCGGATCGCGGGTCCGAACTGAACAGGCCGGCACTCGGGAGGGAGGGGGACCATTGACGGCAGACATCTGCTGCATCCACATATCTGCTCGTACGGTACAAGGAACAAGAAATGAGCAGGAAAAGGCATGTGGTTGTTGTATGCCTACCAAACGGCAATGTCTACGAATCGGTGTGCAGATTTTTATGTCTGCGGCCGAACGCAACGATATGTGCGTGAGGGGAACAGGAGTGGAAACGAGAAAGAAAAAAAGAAAAAAAAAGATGAAAGGAAACGAGGGCAACGAGAAATGCGAGCGGAGATGGTTGGCTGGCGAAGGCGAGAAATGCGTTCGTTCACCAGCGAGCTATTGAGGCGACAAAATGAACAAGCGTTGCCGTTGAGACGGACGACGGCGAAACCAAGGTGAGCAGGGACAAATCCGACACGGCCGAATGCATGGCTGAAGGAGGAAATTTAAATAGAACTATCGGCAGGCGAATGTCCGGTTCACCTCCGACGCAGCGCGGAGCTCCTTCGGACGACTCGATTGCCTTGCTGCAGACAACGAGGGCGGGGGTTGCTCGCTTCGCTCTGCGTGCTGGTCGGCTTTGGTGGGTGGCCGCTGGATGCTGGCCGCTGTTGGCGCCATTTATTTGCATTGCATTGCATGGACGCCTGCCTGCCTTTCAGCACCGCACAGGTCACGATCACGACACACCACCCATCAAGCTGTCTTTGTTAGGCCAAGAGGTCCGCATGACCGAACCGATCGGTTTACGTCGCTCTCATCGACACCAACCACCCCGAACCAATGCGCGCGAGCCTGCGGCGCCGACATCACGCGCCATGCTCGGCTCGACATTCTGCTCTGCCCACGACTCTCGGTTTCCGCACCCGTTCTCGAAGGCAAAGTGGACGGGCCCCATGGACGATTGCACAACCTCATGCTCGTCGTCAATACCCCCCCTCCTCCTCCCCCCCCCCGCCCCCCGATGGGCCGCATGTCAACCTTATCGACTCTGAATGGTTCACGATTCCTGTTCAACTGTGCAACCTTGCCGGTCTCGACATAGTCCAAGCCCGTGAGCAAGGGGGGAGGCGGCGCCGGCCCTTGTCCGTGCTTCCACTAGCTATCGCCCCTGAGGTGCGGCGCCAGCGTTCCTGCACCCCCTCCTCCCCCTCCCCCTAACCCCTCTCCTCCGCTGCCCCTCGTCCCCTGCGGATAAGGGCCGACTTCCTCTTGCTCATCCGGATTGCAGGTTGATCGCTTGCCGCTTGTGTGTGCTGTGCTCGTCGGGTTGAGACGCCCGAGCCATTCTCATGCACCCTCCCACGAGGCCTTCGGTCACGTCACGTCCCGTCCCGTATATATAGCCCAGAACGCTTCCCAGCGTGGCTGTGGGCGTATCGGGATGTTGTCGTCGCTTCTGCTCCTTCCATCGATACCCGCCTAGCTACATCCGACTGGCATCTCGCCCCGAGCCATCAAGCACCCCGCCCAGGCGTTATCCGATTATACCGGCGCCACATACGACAGAGGGAGGAAGATGAAGCTGTCGAAGCTCATCGCCGGCGCGGTGCTCGCAGCCCTCGGGCCGCAGGTTGCCGCCGAATCGACCTTCCACCCGGCGAGACCACCTGCGGCCCCGCTGGCCGTCCGGTCGCCTTATCTGAACGTCTGGCTGAACGGACGGTCGGACGGGGGTCCGTCCGGATACCTCCCCGGCAGCTGGCCCCAATTCTGGTCGTGAGTGGACCCATGCCGGCGTCGAGCGCGGACCGAGGCGCTGACGGCGACGGCCGCTTGCCGTCCGAACAGACAGGCCATCCAGGGCTGGCAGGGCTTCGTCATGGTCGACGGCAGGACCTTCAACTGGATGGGCGGCGCCCCGGGCGGCACCAAGGTCGACCAGACGGCGTTCGAGTACACGTCGACCAAGACGACCTTCACCTTCACCATCGCCGGCAAGCTTCAGATGAGCGTCAAGTTCCTGTCGCCCGTCTACTACGACGACCTGCGCCGCCAGTCCATCACCTCGTCCTACCTCGAGGTTTCCGTCAAGTCGCTCGATGGACGCTCGCACTCGGTTCAAGTCTACTGCGATGTCTCCGGAGGTTGTGCCCCCACCCCCATCCGCTCTCGCCCGCAAATGTCGCTGATCGTCCTTGCACAGAGTGGGCATCGGGCGATAGCAGCGCCATCGTCCAGTGGGAAACACAGAAGAAGGAGGGAATTCGCTATCACAAGTTCTTCCGAAAGGATCAGCAAAAGTACAAGGAGTGGAATCAGATTGCGTCATGGGGCAACTGGTACTGGGCCACGGCCGATACCGTGAGTCTCCCGGCCTGACATCCCTCGTCCGTTGCCCGCCCACTGACGTGGAATTAGGCCGACGTAAGCTATCAGATTGGCGCAGACACCGACGTCCGCGGCCAGTTCATGGACAAGGGTCGCCTCACGGGAAATGTTGATCCCAACTTCCGCGCCGTCAATGATCGATGGTAGGCGTCACTCCTCCGCCTGCCCTGCACCCCTTCTGGCTCTATGCTTCCCGCCCTTTCCCTCCTGCTCTGCTTCCCTGCCCAACTTTCCTGCACCGCATGTGTTTGCACCACGAGCAAGTCTGACCAACTGTCCAGGCCCGTCTTCGCCCTGTCCCGCGACCTCGGCTCCGTCAGCGATGGCTGGAAGAGCACTCTCTTCACCATCGGCTACACCCAGGAGGATGCCATCCAATTCCAGGGCAGAGACATGGCACCGAAGGATGTGCCGTCGCTGTGGAAGAGCTACTTCACCGAGGACCAACTCCTGCCCTTTTTCTACAAGGACTATGCCTACGCATCCAAGTACGCCAGCCGGCTTGACAAGCGCGTCGCCGACGACTCGACAAGGGCAGCTGGACAGGATTACCTCACCATGACCAGCCTCGCCGTCCGCCAGGTCTTTGGTGCTCTGCAGTACACCAACACCCAGAGCAGACCCCTCGTCTTCCTCAAGGAAATCAGCTCTAACAGCGACATCCAGACCGTCGACGTCATCTTCCCGGCCTTTCCCATCATGCTCTATCTCAACCCGGACCTCATCGTCTGGACCCTGGACCCGCTGCTGGAGAACGGTCGATACCACTACCCCAACGACTTCGCACAGGTAAGGGCCACGGAAGGGTTGGGGGGCGGGCATCTCTTTCACGACCGATGTCTAACCAAAGCGTCGGCAGCACGATCTCGGCACCTTTCCCGTCGCGCTCGGGCACCCCAAAGGGGACGACGAACCGATGCCTCTCGAGGAGTGTGGCAACATGGTCATCATGATGCTTGCCTACGCCCAGCGGCAGCACAACCCGAAGTATCTGGCTGATAACTGGGATCTCCTGGAGAAGTGGGCAGCCTACTTGATTCACGACGCCAAGATCCCCGCCAACCAGCTATCCACCGATGACTTTGCTGGCCATCTTGCGTACGTGAACGAGCGTCGTGCTTACACCTTTCCCTTGCCATCGCGAAAATTTTCATGGAGCTAAGAAGAGGCGCAGCAACCAAACCAACCTCGCGCTCAAAGGCATCATCGCCCTCGAGGCCATGTCCCATATCGCAGATCTTGCTGGCCATAAGCACAAGGCGAAGAATTACTCCGCTATTGCGCACTCGTATCTTGACTTTTGGAAGGTCCATGGCATCAACCGCAAGGACAAGCACACGGTGCTGCAGTACGACAACTCTGCCACGTATGGTGAGTTGACTCCGACTCCGCCTCCACCGTCCTTTCGCGTACGAAATGTGGCCTCCATGTTGACTATACACTCCTAGGTCTCCTGTATAACATCTACGCTGACAAGGTACTGGATCTCGGTTTCATCCCCCAGTCCATCTACGACATGCAGAGCGACTACTACCTCACCGTGGCCAAGGAGTTCGGCGTCATACTCGATACCCGCGGCACCCTCACCAAGCTCGACTGGGAGATGTTTGCCGCTGCCGTCGCGAAGCCCCAAACGCGTGACATGTTCATTTCCAAGATTGCGAAGTGGATCAACCGCACGACCACCTGGCGCGCTTACTCAGACCTCTACGATACCATCGACGGAGGTTACCCCCGCGGCATCCAGTTCACGGCCCGTCCGGTCGTCGGCGGTGTCTTCTCCCTGCTCGCGCTGAAGAAGTAGTGACCGTGTCGTGTCGTACCGTCGCGGGTTACGACGACTTGTCTCCGAATGTTTGGCCTGTAGCGAGGGGTGCAGGTTCCGAATCATTTTTGCTCAAGTGTACAGATATCAGCACACATGCATGACAAATGCGTACTGCCCATGTCTATTACCTTCTTGCTGTGCTTGCTAAGCTGCCCGAAATGTGTGTGCCACCTAGTAGGGGCATTGTAAAGAGGGTGCAAAATAACAGGCGCAGTTTCAGGATTAATATCTCATTCGCCATCGTCCTAGCTGATCCTCTGCTCCCAACCACCTTCCCCGGGTTCGGTGGGTTAACAGACGTAGCAATCTGGTACTCACCAAGATAATCACCTTCCATGACGGATTATGGACTTAACAGTGCCAGCAACCCAACACTTCCTGTGTGAAGATAAGCGATGCTATCGAGTACTCGGGGTGGAGGGGCAGAACACTACGATGAGCGATGCCTCAAATAGCCAAGCATTTTTTGCATGTATGCAATGACTTGCCAAACTCTAGAAAGGGTCGCTGCAATTGCGACTACCGTCCTCAAAACGGCATGGACCAAAGGATTGGAGCGCATTTTCTTCATCTTCTGGCCATTTGCCTTGGCGTGGACAGTCTGAAAGCCAAAAAAAAAAAAAAAAATAAGCCGCTTTGGTGTACAACAACGTACAAACATCAACCTCTTCTCCTTCACATGGTACCACGCAATGAGTGGTTCTTAACGGGAAGCCAGACTCTTGAGTCGGTCGAATCTCGGTGTTCCCCTACCCGTCACAGGATCCCATCCTGGCACAGCATCCCAACCCGCCCCTTGGACCTTGGGGGCTGGCGCACCACTATAGCTTGTTCCTTGGCAGCCCCGAGATTTCCCTTCGGCAATGCTTTCGAAGTCAGCAGACACTGGCAAAGCTCGGAGCGGTGGCAACTTACTCGGTAAAAGCGTCGCTCCCAATGCTATACAGCCAAGGGTTGAGAAAACCCATGGGTGACTTGCCTTTCTCGAATCGCATGTCGTTGAGGAGGGCAATCATGGAGGCAAAGACGGGGGCAGAAGCAGATGTACCGTCTGCGGCCTCAATCTTGTCATGATTGAATATGTAAAAGGCCTTTCCCTGGGCAGCAACATCTGGAAATGCTCTCCCGTCGCGGTTGTAGTAGCCCTTCCACTTCCGGCCGTAATTCCGAAGATAAGAGCCGACCGCTTCCTCTTGCCAGGCAGGACGAGTCCAGTACTCAGAGAATCCACCAGAGGAAAAGTCGACCGCAACCTCCGGTCCGTTGTTCTGAGTTCCACCCACAGAGGTAACGTACGGACATGCAGCTGGGAACATGGGCAGAAACTTGGTCGTGTTGGTCCCGTCATTCGATCGACAAGACACCCCCGGACCGGTGTCGCCGGAAGCGGCAATGATGGATACTCCCCGCGCCCCGAGCTGACCAAACATATTGCACACCTGCTTCGCGTAGGCCTTTGGGACGGCCTGTTCGTTTACGCCGTACGAAAGGGAGAGGACCTGAGGGAGATCGTCGTCGTCCAGTTCGAGGAGATAGCTAGCAAACTGCAGCCATGGCTCCATGTACTCTTGCGCCGGGTCGGAAATGCTACACGAATTAGATGCTTGGGCCGTACCGTGATGGAAGCGGCCGACTCACTCTAGGTCTGGAATGAAGTCATGCTTCTCTCCACCAGTAGGGTAGTACCTAACGGGAATACGGTATGACATGGCAATGGCGTATTGAATATCCAGGTTGGCTTCGCCACTGGGGTACTCCCCTTGGGGATTCTGGCCGCCGTTGATGGACTCGGTCGAGAAGTTGGATCCGATGGCATAGTCGGCAAACATATTGAGAAACTTGTCGAGTTGGTCATGCTGGGCGGTTTGCTGGATGGTGTAAGTCAGGCTGTCTAGTCGCATACATAAATCAACGAGGTGGACGTACTGTGTTGAAGCCGACGACGCCAAGAAGCGACTTTGGGTGAGGTTTTGCATATTTATTGCCCATGCGATAGAGCTTGCGGATACAGGTCGGAGTGTTTCCTTTGTTGCATGCGTTGAAACCGCTGTCGACTTGTTGATCATCGTCGTTGACTTCTGCGATGATATTCTTTTGAACCATCCGTTTCTTGGCTATCGGGCTGGGAGGCAGAGACGCGTGTTCAAAATGATGCAGTTGAATGATGGTGGCATGCTGGCGGAGCTCATTCGGTAAAGTGCTCGAGATTGTTGTCCGAGCTCTACCGTTCGGGGCATCGAGGTCGAGATGACGAGAGAGGAGCTTTCGGGAGACTGTGGCATCCAGACGAGCCTCCATCATGGGGTCGTGATTCATATCTTGTCGGTTCTCGGATAATCCAGAATGAGCCAGCCAGCGCTTGACGAACTCCACAGATTCGCGGCTGGGACGCAGCAAAGCCTTGGCTTCACCGCGGGTCAGATGCTTGCCATAACGCTCGCTGGATGGGTCAGAGATATTATGAAGGGTGCTTTCCATGATATCGGGATCTTCCGGCTTCAGGTAGATTGACAAACGAACGAATCCTTGTCCATCCAGGCTCACGGCTCCTCCCTGTGCCTCGTCATCAAGCAGATTTTCATGGTCCAAATGTACTGTAGCCGTACCAACAATTGCTTGGGTAGCCAGAAGAGTGCCAAGGACCTTGAAGACCAATATCTTGGCCATGGCTTAGCCTGGTGCGACGTAAGAATGCTCGAGGAGAACTACAGTGTCAGTGCATGCAAGATGAGAAACCGATCAACATGGATCCCGGGCATGCTTTCATTAAATAGGTCCTTTGGATGGGATCCAAGGATTCTATGCTTCCACTGTTTCCCTTGCCATGTCGTACAGGGAACGCTGTATGCGCCACAGAACAATACCAAGAGTGAAGTATTGTAAAGTTCCTGCAAGCGCGGATGGCAGGTTCCGCTGCCGCGTTCTGCAACCGTAGCCGGGCGAATTCGAAGACGAGGCGTCGATGATCGACAGTGTGGGACGGGAAGTACGAGCCAGTGGCGTCTGCTGTCGTCGGACTGGCACTGCTCATGGTGTTGGGAGCGAGAACAGCGGCTTTGAACGCAGGTACGTCTGTGCTCCGTGGTATGTGTCGCCTGGAATTGGAACGAATAGACCGGTTACTTGTGGTGGCGGGCTAGACACAGACCCCGGGTGTTTATTTGAGCTGCTCGAACTATTCCTTCTTGCGGACTGCATCATCGAGACGGTCAGAAGGCAGCACGACTCCTTGAGAGCACTTTGCAAGGATATGTGGATGGGTACTAGTGAGAGGATGCGGATCAGACCATCGGAGACATGGAACAGCCGTTCTGCTTGCGACATCCAGAGCCGATCATCCATCAGCGATGGGACGAAAAAGGGACCCAGGGCAAGGAGTTGCAATTTTGGCTTGCAGGAGCGGAGGGGGCCAAGGCGAGCCAACGATGAAGCGTACTCGTACAGCTATGTTGCTCAGAGCTGCGGCTCATTTGCTTTCTGTGGATCATACCGTCCCGTCGGGTTCGCGATATAAGCTGCAGGGCGCCCTTCATTCTTGACGACGAAATGCACGCGTGCAATGGCGGTTGAGGCTCCCGATATCGGTCGCACGTCCCGGTGCCGGTTGGTTGGTTGCAGTATGATCCCCAATTTCATCGGCATCCCTCATGAACATTTCATGATATTAGATGTAGGCTCGACCTGGGACTGGGCACGAAATGGTCTCAGGATTGGGCTCGTCAGAATGTTGGCAGGTCATCAGTCATCAGGCCGTCAGCCTTTACACCACCCATCACACACCTAGCCATGAGCTTCCAGCTTCAGCACTTGGCACCCTGAGGCCTGTGCAGGCGCTGCTCGGCCACGGCGCCTCGTAACTGGCTGGCCCTGCCCTCGATCTGGGGTTCCTCAGGCAGGTTGCCCATGACGCATGCTGGGTGCTTTCCTGTTCATCCTTGCTCCTGCCCTGCCTGCGTTGCTTTGCAAGCTGGCTTGACGGCATGGCTGCCCCATTGCTCATTGCTGCCTGGGGCAGCAATGTCTCATTTCGCTGTGCTTCGTACAACTCTGTAGTAGTGATGGCGGGTCCAATGCTCGCGTCTCATTGACCCTGAATTCTGCCATCACCCCACTCTCTCACCGCCTTAAACTTCTATATAATGCGTGCCACCCAGCCCAGATTTCTGTTCTCTTTTCCTTTCTTCTTTAGCTCTCTTTGCCTTTTGGCTTAGATCAAGTGTAGTATCTGTTCTTTTCAGTTTAATCTCTGAAATGCCTCTAAGGAGGCTATTCGTGATTATTCCTATTTTTGGCCCTCGGGCGGATTCCTCTGTGCTTGCACACGTTTCCACCCACAGTGTCCCTGGTATTACACTGCCTCCAGGTGATGCGAACTCAATTTTCATTGCAGGCCTGGGTTCTCCTGGGTTGTGAAGAAGAAAGGAGGAGCTTTTGCGTTGCGTATGCAGGATGCTGTGTGTGTGTGTGTGTGTGTGTGCGTGGACTTTAGGGTTCAGCATTGGTAGCCCGAGTTGCTCGTGGGGACGGATGTGTGATACTGAAGCTGGCATCGTGGCGGTGAATCACCTAGGATCAGGCATATAGGCAAGAACTCACGTTGCTGCTGCACAATATTGCAATATGAGATGCTGCACCTTTTGAGGCCTGGTCGATTTGACCTGCGACGGTATTTTTGCAGCATTCTCTGAAGCAGTGTCGTGCTGCGCGCCTCCGATTGCTGTACAGCTTGTGCGTGAGGTGCCTGCGCGTCGTGCTGCGTGGCGAGAACCTGGAAATCTGCAAACAAACAAGCACCCGATCCATCGTGATCGTAAGATCTAAGTACTTCGTCCAACTGAACTGCGTACAATTGTTATCCACGTTTCGTAACTGTATTCTTGTTTGGATTCTGGTGTTGAAGCACCATCCATCCGTCTATCCACCCTGTACCCCACCAAACTCTTCACTCATTCCCTCACCATTCTCCTTAACGTTCATTCACAGCAAGCTGTCAATCGCAGGCTTCATTCCTGACATCCAACACTGCTACCTCCTTCCTTTGCGTTCATCTATCCGTCCAAAAATTGGCCATCATGACGTCCCAGGCACCGCTCCTCGACCCCTCCATCTTCGCCTATCTGGAGTCGAAGATAGAAGAGGAGACGCAGGTACGCGAGACCCTCACGGCTATCGTCCAGCGTCTTGAGAAAGCGGTCGCTACGGCCCAGGGCCTGCTATCACGCGTGCACTCTACGCCGCGCAGCCAATGTGCGTTCCTTGCGCCCCTTCACCAACTGGATCCTTTGTATCTGACTCTGCCAGACCCGACCCTCGTCGCTCAAGTTGAGGCCGCTGTCAAGGACGAGGCCGTCGTCATCGCGGAGCTGAATGAGGTTGCATCCAAGCACCCATACTACCAGTCCGTCACCCCTCCAGCCCATCCATCTCCCTCTCCCTCTCCTTGCTAGCGAGAATGTAAAAAAAAAAATGAAAACATGGACATCGTTTCTCTCTACTTCGCATCGCAGCCTCCCGTTGGCTAACATTCGCGGCAGGTACAACGCAAAATGGTCCCGCGCGATGCAAAATGCCATCGGCACCGTCGTCTACTGCGCCTGGCTCGGTGGCTTCCCCAAGGAATCGACTGCCTCGACGCAGCAGGAGGTCGGACGTCTGCTCAGTCTAGAGGAGGTCGGCGCCATCTTTTCCGGTAAGTCAACCCCCCCCCCATTCTCTCAGAGGCTTCCCTGCTCTCCAGAAGACGAAGGCCGAAAAGGATGTGACCCGAGGTTGGGAAACGCGTCAAGATGCTTACCGCATCCTGAGCAGTCCCCGCAAACCTGAAGGACCGCGACAGCTTCCATCTCACCATCGAGGAATACCTCCTCTCCCTCACCGACCTTACCCAGGACCTCTCCCGCCTGGCCACAAATTCCGTCACCCACGGCGATCTCTCCTTGCCCCTCACCATCGCCACCTTCATCAAGGATCTCTTCGCTGGCTTCCAGCTCCTCAACCTCAAGAACGACATCCTGCGCAAGCGCGCCGATGCCGTTAAATATGATGTCAAGCGGGTCGAGGACGTCGTATACGACCTGTGCCTCCGTGGACTCGTAGCGAGGCCAGGCGCGGATACGGAGATGAAAACGGAGGATAGCTGAGTGACTTGCACAGGGTGACGCCTCTATTCTTCGAGCAAAATTGCCTCGCCGTCATGTGGCCCTGCTATCCTGGCAGGCGCCGCAGATGGATGGATATACAAATGTGAAGCCAACGAACCCGGTCCAGGCCATGATAATACGAGGCTCGTACAGGCAGCCTGTGCTTAAATCGAAATGAAACCCGCCAACGCCTGACAGACTCCCACCGTCGCACCCATCGGATGAATAATTGTACAGCCAAATGCCTAGCTACAATGGTTCTCGCTCCGACTTAGTCATGTCTAAATGTGCATTTGTCGCCTCTGACGCAACTGCCCTGCTGCCAATAGGTGCACAGCTTGCTTCCGGTGTGTGCCTTGCCCGACTTGTGATGCGTCCCTGAACGCTTCTTCTTTCTGCCCTCGTCTGCGTCCCGGGGCCCATCGTCTCGTCCGTGAGCGTCTTGCCAATCCCTGTCTCTGTCGCCGCCCTCAAAGGAAGATGCCTGCCGGTCCTGGCCCATCTGAGAATACTGATGCGAGAGCTCGTAGCCTGCGGGATTCGATTGTGTCGGCGCTTGCTGCAGCTGCTGAGACGGCTGGCTGTTAATAGCCGCCAGGATCGACTGCAGCTGGCTGTCGGGTAAGGAGGTCTGGAGAGTGGCAAGAGGCTGCTGCTGTGCAGGCGCCTGCCTCGCACCACCGTTCAGCTGCTGTAGCAGCGCCATGTACGGCGCGTACGCCTGCTGCTGCTGCTGCTGCTGCTGCTGCTGCTGCTGCTGCTGCTGGGCGAAATACGCACTCCAATCGCGCAGGTTGACTTGCCCTTGCTGCCCTGCAACGGCGGCGGCCGCCGCTAAAAGAGCGTTGGCTTCGGCCTCGGCCCCTGCTTTGGCCCGCGCTTCTTCCTCCTTCTTCTGCTTCGCCGCCAACTCCTTGTTGTAGCCCAACCACCACTCTCGCACCCTTTCCTCGTCCGGCATGAGCCACTCCGGAGGCGAGTTGGCCGGATGTGCTCGGCCAGCGAGGCCCTTCACCAAGCCCTCGATGGCCATGCCCGCCTGCTCGACTTCTGAGCTGCCATATTGGTGGACCCGGGTAGGGTCGACGTGCACAGGGTTCGGGTCGCGCCAAGCCTGGTTCCCATCCCACTTGAGCCATGCGAGAACGTGTGTCTCGACCGAGTTGCCCATGACAAAGGGGATGTTGACGTTGGTGTTCGTTGCTTTCGTGGCAATCTCCATCGCCTGGGCCAACCCCGGTGGCTGCTGCGCGGCCGCTCCGCCTTTGCCGGAGCCTGCCTGGTGAAGACGTCCAAGGATGGAGTCTAGCCTTGTGGACAGGTTACTCTTGGAGTCGAGCCGCTTCATGGCTTCCTGGAGCGCCTTGTCCGGTCCTATCTGCTGCTCCTCTTGCCACCGACGATGGATCTCCTTGAATTTATCATCATCTTGAGGCAACTGTGCGACCTTGACCTCAGCCTTCGCCGCCGACGGCTCCGACGGCGGCGACTTTGGCGTGGCAGGGATGTCGGCCGGGTCCGTGTAAACGGCCATGAGCTCGCGCTGCTCTCGTTCGGCTATGCGCTTCTGCTCCTCCGTAGCAACGGCGACGTGGCCGCCGCGGGTCACGAAATTCTTTCTGCGGACATCGTCGGGCAAGGTTGACAAGTCTGTCGCCACCGGGCTCTCCCACGGCTGGTACGGATCGTCGTCCTCATCCTCCACGCCCACATCGGCCCGTCGCTTGAGGACCATGCCTTCGGACCGGTCGTCTGCTGCGTCTAGTATCATGTTACTCGCTCGGCCCTCATCCTCTTCGTCGTCCTTCTCAAATATCCTGATCTGGACCAGCTCGCTCTCGGGCTTCCAGCTGACGCGAAGTCTCCGGCGGGCCTCTTTGTGGAGCCTCTTCGTTCTCTGCTCGGCCGTCTCCGGCGTCTCCGATCGGTTGCTGTCCTTTGTCGTCACGGCCGCAATCTCGGGCTTCTTTGCGTTGATGGATTCGAGCAGCGACGAGATGCTCGAAACCACCGACGAGCTTGAGCTTGCCGCAGGCTTCGGTGGAGCCTTCACCTCCTTCTTGGGAGCCGCTGCGCCGGGCTTGGCATCGAACTTGGTGCCCTTCTTGGGGTCGGACTTGCCTTTGTCGTCGGTCGATGCGTTGGTGCCGTCGGCGCCAGCCGGCGGAGATGGCTTCGAAGCTGGCTTGGCCACTGGTCGCGATTTACCCGGCAAGATGGATGACGTCGCCTTGCTTGCTGCCGCCTTCATAGGCGCCTTGAATTGACCCAACTTCTTGCTCAACGCGGAGCTGCCGGGTTCGACGGCAATCTTCTTCACCGTCCGGGTGTCGTCGTCGTCATCCCTGCCTCTCTTGGCCGATGGACCATCCCCAGGACCCGACTTGGCCTTGACTCTGCCAGCGGCAGATGTGCCAGCGTACCCAGGTGCAGCATCAGAACCGGTGGCCTTGATGAGCTTCGTCATGCTCTGCGCGACCTCGCGGGCAAGCTCTCCGGCGGCCTCATCGCCCTTGTCCTCGAAGCGCTTCAGCACCATGTCGAGATTGGGCGTCTCGGCAATCTTCTTGGTCATCTTGAAGAGGGTGAAGAGTTCTAGCACAATCTTCGGCAGGTCTCCCGAGAAATCATTGCTTTTGATGCACGAAATCAAGGCGTTGACGAGGCTGAGGACCAGCTTCTGGTGGCCACCGAGATTGTCCAGGACGGCGTCGTCGGCGTGTTCGACCGTGGCGTCCAGCGCTTTGTAGAGCGTCTGTTTCTTCTGAGCGGCCGCTGCTTTCAACTCTGCGATCTCGTTCGTGGGAAGCTTGTCTTTCGTCGCTTGGTCGTGCGCCACCTTGGAGCGATTCGCCTCGCCGCGGAGGTTGATCAGGTATTCGCCCGCTTCCTTGACGCGGTTCGCGATGAGCGCGGGGTTTCGTCCAACCGAGGGTTCGATGTGCACGATGCCAGTGATATCCCATACCGCGGCCGCCGCAGGATCCGTTGGTCGCGTCGCGGGTCGGATCTGCATCAACGTCTTGTCAGCGTGAAATGGAAAGTGGCGAGAGCTGCTTCGGGTGCTCACAGGCTTGTGCGCGCCGCGCTCCCCTTCCTGTTCCTTCTTGGCCTTCTTGCCGGCCTTGTTTTTCAGGGCCTCGTCGGCTTTCAGTTGTTCCTTGAAGGCATCTGCAACAAGTTCAGCGCGAGCCCATGGCGAGGGAATGGGGTCAAGCATACGAGGATACTCGGTATATTTGGGCTGTCGCTTCCCCAGCGCCGTCATGGATCGGTCATATTCGTCTAGGAGTCCCTTGGCCTCCTCTCGCCTTTCGTCCAGGCCAACTCTGTCGGAGGATGGGTTGTACTGGCTCGTGAACATGCCCTGGACCTCGCACGGCAAGGCGTATCCAAGGCCGGGCACGGCGGGCTTACCACTACGTGGCGGTACCGCGACTAAGGGGGCCAGCTTATCGAAGCTCTTCGGGGCTGTTTTCGACGAACAAATCAGTCCTGGCATCAAGAATGTGGGACGGCAGCCATACCTGGAAGCTGGATGCTGCCATCGCCGACGAGGTACGGAATGGCCTTGTTCTGCGCAACTTTGGCGCCACCGTTCCTGCCGCGTTTCCCGGCGTCGGCCAGCAGCTTGGCCTCGTCGGCAGTCGGCACTGGCGCTGTCAGAGCATCTATCTCCTCCGTCTTTCTCGCCACTACCTCGGGCGAGAGTTCCACGATGGCAGGTGCCGGAGGCTCCGTCGCCGTCGCATCCGGGGCGCCTTTCGATGCCCTCTTTCTCTTCTTCGTAGACGGCTCGGCCGCGGCGAGCGCAAATGTCTCGGGTTCCTGCTGCGTCATGTACTGCGTGTTCGCGGCGGTCACCTGCTGATGTAGGTTGGAGGTCGGCTGCTGCTGCTGACCGGAAACTCCCTGCATGAGCTGCACGGGCTGCTGAAATACTAGCTGCTGTGGAGAGGAAAATGTTGACGCCTGATGAGCCTGCTGCAGTTGCGCCTGCGACGCGTGGTCTGGGAACTCTTGAAAGCCTAGGTGAGCGTGGTTTCCGGGTTGGAACTGATCCGGAGGGGCGGTGGCAGGTGGCACGAGAGGTTGTCCAGGTGCCGGAAAGAGCTGCTGCTGCGTACGTTGCCTATCGGGAGACTGTTGGGTAGGACGTCTGAACGTCGAGGCTTGCGCATGATTGGGGCGAAGGTTGTTGTCAAACTGTTGCTGCTGCGGCGTGAGGCTCTGTCGACGTGCCGGCGCGAGACGGGCCAGCAACGGAGGTGGGCTATATTGGGGAACTTGATTCGCAGGAGAACCAAAGGGCTGGGTGCCGGCGGGAAAGGCAAAGTCAGACTGGGCAAAGGCCTGCGGGTGCGTGTGCGAATTGTTCTGGATCTGGCCCATGGCCATGTGGCCCATGCCAGCGTTCCCGCCGGCCATGTTCAACTTGACCTGCTGTTGCTGCTGCTGCGGTTGCTGCTGCGGCTGCTGCGGCTGCTGCGGCTGCTGCTGTCCGAACATGGTAGGATGCAAGCTACCGCCAAAGGATGGATCCAGCATTGCCGAGTCGGCATCGGGAAATTGCTGGTGCAGGGTGCTATGGCTGCCGGCGTGGAAGGCCATCTGTGTCGGCTGCGAAGTCGTCAGATGATCCTCGAGAAAGGTGTCGGCGACGGGTTGCTGGGTCGGGTCAAAGCGAAAGTCGGTCGCGAGGCTATTCTGCGCGTCGTGACTGACTGCGGCGAAAGCGGCGGCCTGGCCGGCCATCGGCGGCGACCACTGGTGCTGGCTTGGATCATACTGGCCGTTCTGTGTCGGAAACGCGAAGCCAGACTGCCACTGATTCTGTTCATCCGCAGCGTTCTGGCCCTGGTTGGTCCAGGGCTGCATGTTTGTCGAGGCTCAGGCACGAGCGTCTACGCCTCAGCAAACATGCGCGAACCAGCGGAGAGCAGCGGACGATACGAGAATCTAACGGCAGCATTTAAGGGTCAGCAGGCGTCGCTATCTAACGCAGGTTGGAGCTGTTGCTGCTGCACTGGTGATGAAGGTGATGGCAGTGTGCTCAATCAACGGCCGTGTTGGTGGCTCGACAGTAAGGATGCAGCAGTAGGTTTTGGGCGATGACGCGCCACCAATGATAGCTATGCAGAGGCGGGGGGGGGGGGCCGACTCACACTCTCTGAGGACGAGCGGGTGGGTGTTGCAGCTGGTGAACACGGCTAATTATCGGGTGGCGGGCCGGTCAGGTCGGTCCGTGCGCTAAGCCGAAGCGGGTAGGATCGCAGGGATAGAATTTCGAGATGGCTTGTGAGGTCTTGATCGAGACGAATTAGCGCATTGCTTGCGAGGCATGGAAATGAGTAAACAAAAGGTAAGGAGCGGGCCGGCGGAGGAGAAGCTCGGCATGCGTGCATGTGTTCATGCATGGGAGAAAAAAAAGATTTGGCTGGCAAGGCACTTGCGATACCATCAAAGGGATGTGCGGCGTTTCATGTTGCGTGCAGGCGCTGCAGCTGCCGTCAACAGAATATGGGCAGCACTTTGATGCCACATGGGACTGGCTGCATAGCATCTCGTTGTCCTCTGGAGGCGGTTGACGAGACTGCGCCCGATTAAGCAGTATCCGGACGCGATGCAACGTATTGGTTTCTCGGGGCCATGCTGACGCTCATGGCGGGTGCCTTTATCGGCTCTGTCGTGAACTTGTTGTGTGCAGTTGCGGAGCAGCATAGCGTAGCTAGCTTGCTCGAGGCCACCACCAAAACCAGTCAGGAAGCAAGTCTTCCACGACGTGAATTGTCGCAAAAATCATCGTCACTGTACCGAGAGACTTGCTGCCGAATCTGAATGGCCCATCGCCCCCGTTCCGAACAGCAGAGAGCTGTCCAGGTCGCCGATGTGATGGGCAGCCCATGACGGCTGCACCGCGCCAGCTATCCATATTACCTTAAAATTGGTTGGAGTGGAAGAAACCCGCACCGCCCACCGCCCCCCTAGCCTCCCGACTCCCTTCCACGGACCAGTTGCGGCTTCTCGCAGGTCTATGGCCTTCCGGATCTCACGATCGAGGCAATTCATTCATTGCGAAAGTGAATCAAACATACAGAGACGTTTCTTGTGCTCATTTGAGGGTAAATGCGGCAGACAGGGACAAGGCGAGTGCCAACAACTTGGGAGGCGACGTGGTGGTATGGGTAGGGAAGTCATGCTGCATGGGAATGATGGAAAGATGGAAAGGAGACGCAGGGATGGGGGTCAGAAATGAGGCATAATTACCCTGTGCCCAGTGCGCGTCCTCCAAAATGGCTTAATCCTTCTTCCCAATCCAAGTTCGGGAGATCATGATCCCCCACAAGGCTGTTTACGACGCACTATCCGAGGGACAGAAAAGGAGAGAGAGCTGAGGCGACAGACAAATGGCGCGAGAATTGGAATGCCAACGTCACAGCGCGACACGGTCAGAGTCGCTTGATGGCAGATTCGATGGCCGGTTTGAAGTCAGATTCAATGATCTGGATACCAAACGCACAGCATGCAGCGCCACAATTGCTCGATAGTGTTCGCAGCGGGATGGCAATGTCGAGGGGTGGCGGCTGATGAGAGGAGGACGGTGACGGATGGACACTTGGGCACTGGAAAAGTCGGGTCGTGTTTCGTTCGTATTGGCGAAGGTGGTCTCTGGCCTCTCTTGCCACGGATGATGGCCCGAGATGTCAGGCACCAATCAGTACGCCGGTGTACAGTACGAAGTACATGCAACACTGCACACCTACTTAAGTAAGTGCTATTACTATTTGCCGCTCCCTCTTGACGAGGTACCCACTCGTACTGCGTAAGTACGGAGTACTTGGGTTAGAATCCATCCGTGCTTGAAAGTACTTACTTAAGTGCTTACTTGTGCATGTACAAAGTACTCCGTACGAAGTGTTCCCAAAATGTGCTGGTCGACGCTAATATCACTGAGTACTACAGTACTGAAATCGTAGGTACAGGTCTTACGGAGTACCGACAAGGTGTACTTGCTCCTGCTATTTCTTGGTACAAGTACACCTGCACAGTATTATTACTGTGCAATATTCCATTCATTACCAGCCCTCCAAGACCCAACACTTGCACAGCATCCTTAATAATTACATGATCGGAGAGGTGGTAAGTGCGGAGTACATCTACCTACATTCAGCACCAGATTGGTTTGGCGGGGTCGTGGCACCAACGACGAGGGAGCTCGGTCACTGAGTCGGACCGGCCCACCAATTAGGTCACCTTCGCCTTTTACGGCCATTGACAGAGGGCCCGAAGGCGGGGAGAGCTTCTGGGACAACTGTTGAAAGAGCGTCGGACAGCATCGTGGCCTCACGCTTCAACAACCAAGACAAGAGCAGCGCGCATATTTTGTACCCAGCCTGCCCGAGTTGGTCCGATCACCCCATCTCGGTGCACCTCACCTGCTGGAGCTTCAGAGCCACCCGGCATCGCTTGAGTGCTGCAGCTAGGCGTAGCGGGTTGTCACGAACCGGTCAGCCTCACATCGTCCCAACCGAAGCTCGCTCTCGTGGACGTGGAAAGAGAGAGACGACGTGCGACGATGGCGACCAAGGGCAACACCCTGCGAGATCGCCAGATCGGTAAGCTACCGTGAACCTCCGTGGGAAGCCGTGCTCATGCCTCGGTTGCAGTGGCGCTCAAGAAAATTCTCAATCTCAACGAAACGGTCGAGGCGGACGAGAACGAGGAAGCTCACGCGCACGAGCTCCATGCGCCGGTGGGCCCGATCCTCAACGCCGATGGCAATCCGATCTGGAAGGTGCTGGTCTTTGATGATCTTGGCCGCGACGTGATCAGCAGCGTCATGCGGGTCAGCGACCTGCGGACCATGGGCATCACGATGCACATGTAGGTGTGCCCCAGCGGTCGGGCCGAGGGATGAGGAGCTTTCCTAACTCGAGGCCAGGCACATTTCGACGGCGCGTTACCCCATACCCGACGTTCCGGTCATCTACCTCGTCGAGCCGAACGCGCAGAACCTCAAGAGCATAACGGCCGATCTCCAGAAGGGCCTCTACTCCCCGGCCTATGTCAACCTGCTCTCGTCCCTCCCCCGGTTGCTGCTGGAAGAGTTCGCGACGGAGACAGCGACGGCCGGAACGTCGGAGCAGATTGCGCAGCTGTTCGACCAGTACCTCAACTTCATCGTCGCCGAGCCGGACCTCTTCAGCCTCGGGATGCAAAACCAGCACACATACTGGGCTCTGAACAGCGCCAAGACGAGCGACGATGAGCTGGATCTGGTCGTGGACCGAATCGTGAGCGGACTGTTCAGCGTCATCGTGACGATGGGTAGGTCACCTGCCGGTCACGGTTCGATGGAGGAGGCTCCGCGGGCATGAAAGCTGACGACGTCTCCGTAGGCGTCATTCCCATCATACGCTGTCCCAAGGGCGCCGCAGCCGAGATGATCGCAGCGCGTCTCGACCGCAAGCTTCGCGACCACATACTCAACTCCAAAGACAACCTGTTCTCCGGATCCAGACCGTCGGCGGCGGGCACGGCGAGCTCGAGGCCGGTGCTCATCCTCCTGGACCGAAACATCGACCTGATACCGATGCTGTCACACTCGTGGACCTATCAATCCCTCGTCCACGACGTTCTCAACATGAAGCTGAACCGAATCACCATCGAGGCGGCCAACGACGAGAGCAACCCGGCCAAGGGTACGACGAAGAAGGCGTACGACCTGACGACCAACGACTTCTTCTGGTCGAAAAACGCGGGCGTGCCCTTTCCGCAGGTGGCCGAGGACATCGACGCCGAGCTCACCAAGTACAAGGAAGACACGGCGGCCATCACGAAGAAGACGGGGGTGACGGACCTGGAGGACCTGCAGAACGACGCGAGCGCGAGCGCACAGCACCTCAAGGCGGCGATAACGCTGCTTCCGGAGATGCGCGAGCGCAAGGCCGTGCTGGACATGCACATGAACATCCTCGCCGCCCTGCTGACGGGCATCAAGGACCGGCAGCTGGACAACTACTTCCAGATGGAGGAGAACGTGATGAAGCAGACGAAGGCGCAGGTCATGGAGATTGTCAAGGACGAAAACAAGGGCGGCGACCCGTCGGACAAGCTGCGCCTGTTCATCATCTGGTTCCTCAGCACCGAACAGGAAGTCTCGAGATCCGAGTTCGAAGGCATGGGCAAGGCTCTCGAGGAGGCGGGTGCCGACATCTCGTCGCTCGCCTACGTCCGACAGTACGTGCCCTCCCCCCTTTCGTTTGATCGTGTGTATTATTTTGGCCTTGTTTTTCGCTGGGGCACGTGCCTCCGCCAATGTACGCAGCATCTGTAACACGTCTCATGCTGACCAATCGATCTCCTTCGGCAGGGTGCGGGCGACGACCAAGATGACGCAGCTGACGACGATCAACACCAACAACAATTCAAGCCAGCAGGCGTCGTCGTCGGACCTCTTTGGTCGCTTCTCGACTATTTCATCGCGCCTCACAGACCGTCTCAAGGAATCGGGCGTGCCCGCTGGCCTCTCGTCCAACTTTGAGTCTCTCATCAGCGGCGTCAAGAACTTTCTGCCGGCCGACCGCGACCTGACGGTGACGAAGATTGTCGAATCCATCATGGACCCTTCGATGGCTGCGTCGTCGGCCATCGCCAAGACGGAGCACTACCTCTACTTCGACCCGAGGTCGGCCAACGCGCGAGGGACGATGCCGCCGCCGAGCGCGGTCCGAGCCGGGACGGGGGCCAACGCACCCGGCGGCATGCCAGGGTCGCAGGCGCCCGGTCAGGCGGCGACCTTTGGGCAGCGGCGGCAGGGCTTCACCGAAGCCGTCGTCTTCACCGTCGGCGGCGGCAGCATGGACGAGTACGGCAACTTGCAAGAGTGGGTGAGCCGGACGAGCCGCGACCGAGGGCGAAAGCGGGTCGTGTACGGGAGCACGGAGCTGTTGAACGCGGGGGATTTCATCCAGGAGGAGCTGCAAAGGCTGGGCGGCGAGCTCGCGTCGTGAGATGCGACGCCGTCATCCACCTCGAGATCACGTCGAGGTACCGCCGCAGCATCGGGTGCCAGTCGGAGGCATCTCGCGAGGCGCGGCAAGGGAGGGTGGAGGGTGTCCAGACGGCGTCGGTGAAGCGCACAATGGACCTGACGGATGCCGAACATGTTGTAGAGGGGGGGCCTCTATTTACCTAATGGAGTTGCTGGGCTTGGGGATCAGTGCGCCTGCCACCCACACCTGCGGAGCGGCGCACTTGGCACTGGGCTGCATGATGCATGGCCCTGTGGCCTCGGGGTCTACGCATGTGCACGCGCAAACATGCATCCATTCACCGCAGGCATGGTGCGTGTCGAGTTGTCGCGATGTGAAGAACAAGGGCTGGCCGTCGGCGCAACCAACGTGCCATTGATGGTGGCTGAAGGGTGCGAGGACGACTTTTAGTATTCACCAACGAACAACGTATATCTACAGTACGTAATTTTGTTGTAGTTCTTTGCTGATGCGTTTTTGGGCGAACTCTCGGCTCAATTGAATGATAGATAGGTCGCAGAACGACGGGGATTTACTTGTACATCGGTTGACCGACCGACATGCGTGCGTGCGAACGTGACTGTTCGCTGCTACCCTACAGCGCGAGGCTAAATAGTTGGAACATTCGACCGACATACTCGAACGCATCGCCCGTCTATTACTAGCAATGCATCGTACTTGATGGCGATTTATTTAGTGGCACGCTACACTGCAGTGCAACTCCAAGCCTGCTAAAAATGGGTGAATGGAGAGGGATCAGCCGGAACCACCACCACCAGCCAACCAAGACGCACCAACACCCACCTCGCCTCACGGCTTGCTTCTCCCTTCCTCGCACACTCCATTCGCCTCCATTTATCCCCATCCCGTCCGCGGCCACGACCTTGTCCTCCTCCGCCTCGATTCGTGGTGCTATCAGCATCACCGTTGATTCCTCCGTCCCATCCACCAGCCAATTCACCGACGATCGTTCTAGCCATCATCATTTCGCGAAGCCAATCGACGGCTGTTCGTCCGCTTCCCTCCTGCACCGCTCACTTCCTCTCTTCGCCAGAACGCGATTGATTGTCACCTCTCGCCCCTCCCGGCGGCGAGTAGCTGCCACATCAGGACAGCTGCATCCTCACCCTCGCCCTCGCTCGTTGCCGAGAGGGAACGATCCCCATTCACGGGTGTCACGCCGGCGGCATCATGGACGACACGCCGGCACGACTCGACGACACCACGGAGCGGCGCAGCGCCGGCTACAAGTCGTGGAAGAAAAAGTACCGCAAGATGCGCATCCGATTCGACCGCAAGATGGAGGAGAGCGACGAGCTCCACAAGCAGGAGGACAAGGCCTCGGCGACGATGAAGCGTCTGGCGATCGAGAACGAGTACGACCTTGCTACCCTTTCCTCCCTCGACCGTCCCGTTCCCGACTTCCCACTGCCGACGTTCTGTTCCTATTTTTCATTTGCACGCTGACGTACCCTCCCGTCGCAGCCGCCTCCTCGACGTGCTGCTTGAGATCAATTCCTCCCTCCAGATCCCTCCGGAGAAGCGCATCGACCTGTCTCTCGAGCCGTCGGCTGATCCGAAAGTGCCCACTCTCCCGCTCGACCGTCACAGGCACCACCATAGAAAGCAGCAATCGGAGGCTATGAAGCGCTTCGAGCAGCTCCTCCTCGACGTCCCCCACTCCTCGTACGCCGCCACGAAGGAGACGTGCCCGTCGAGCCTCGTCGACCTTGCCGCTCCCAAGGGTGATCTCTATCCGGCACCCTTCCTCACGGCCGACGACATCGACAACTACATGCACGCCATCGATGTCGCCGTCGAACCGGACGCCCACATGCCCACGCTCGCACCCGGCGCTCACCCTCAGGCCAACCCAACGCCGCACCCGCATCTCAAGAACCCGACGAGCGTGACAAACTGGCTGCGCAAGCACGCGCCCAAGGTCTTCCTCCAGGACGGCGAGCACGGCGGGGCAGCCGCTGGCGCAACCTCGACCGCCGCCGCCGCCGCCGCCGCCGATGGGGACGACCCAGACGGCCACCACGGCGCCGCGCACGGGAGCGCGCGCAAGTCCCGCGGCACAAAGGCCGACCGCGGCGGCAAGGCGAGCGTCAAGGGCAAGAAGGCCGCCGCCCGCCTTGCCGCCGATCGCGAACGCGCCGCCGACTGGGACGCCAGCATGGACGAGGACCCCGACATGGGCTCCACGCCTGCCGTCCGCGGCAAGCGCAAGCGGGACGATGACGGTGGCTATCGCCCCGGCGGCTCGACGACGCGGCCGACGAAGAAGAAGCGGAAGAGCGAGGGCGGCGACGGCACGCCGACCGTTCGCCGGTCCAAGAAGGATAAGGAGTCCTTGTCGGGTTCCAAGGACAACTGAGAATGTCCATGCGCACGCGAGCGAGACAAGCAAGACGGGGGAAAGCAACAACAGCAAAAAACGTTGGCGACTGCACCGTACTATGCTGGACTGTTACGGCGGGAACCTGCCCGTTCCCCAGGACTTTGCACGCATCTGCGCGTCCGCCATGCGCAGGGTTGAGCTTGTGCACCTTTTGACGTTGCTTGGGGTCACGGAGCGGGGCGGATTGGGCAGACCGCAGGCACCGCATCGACAGCGGGTGTCGTTTCACACTTGGGCTCGAGGAACAACGAAGCGTCGTGGGAATGGGCGCGTGTACGATAGATGTCGCAATGATCATCTTCCCAAGGCATTGTAGCAGCGGCGTGAGAGGACGGAGGACGGGGGGTGGAGGCCCGCGTATGTACTTCTATTGATGAAAGTGCGTCCAAGTCATTGTCTTTTTCGGAGCCACACTCCCGCATCATCGTCACGATGACCGGCATGGCTCTCCTGCTATCTACACCCGCAAGCCTCTTTCCGTCGACGGCTCACGTCAGCGCTCGACTCTTTGTCTCCGCAAGCCGCATCCGCCAGGCGTGCCGCCTCGCTGGATGCCGTCGGGACGCAAGGCGAGAATGGAAAATGGCTGGGCATGAATGCGAGTTGCCCTGCGACGCGATGAAGCGGGCAACGGGCACCGGGATCGGGCGTTGCACCCGGCTGGTTCCGTCCTTGGCCTTCGACGCGCACGCTACAGCTTCTCCTTGAGGATCATCTTCATGCGTCGCTCGACGGCTGTCAGGTACTCCGTCGTCGTGACGTAGTCGGAGCGCTGCTTCTTGCCGCAGGCGAGGGCGAGGTCCTTGGTCATGATGCCGTCGACGTCGACAGTGTCGATGCAGGCCTGCTCGAGACCCTCGGCGAAGGCGACGAGCTCGGGCGTGTCGTCGAGCTTGCCGCGCTGGACGAGGCCGCGGGTCCAGGCGAATATGGAGGCGATGGGGTTCGTCGACGTCTCATTGCCCTTCTGATGCTCGCGGTAATGGCGGGTGACGGTGCCGTGGGCGGCCTCGGACTCGAACGTCTTGCCGTCGGGGGTGATGAGGACCGAAGTCATGAGGCCGAGGGAGCCGAAGCCCTGGGCGACGATGTCTGACTGCACATCGCCGTCGTAGTCTGTCGTTTCACCATGCCACGGTCAGCACGACAGGCTCGAGCGGCAGGCTCGAGAAGGGAAAGGAGAGGGGGGAAAACAAGCGACGCACTCTTCAGGGCCATGATGTAGCCGCCGGTGCTCTTGATCATCTGGGCCACCATGTCGTCAATGAGGCGATGCTCGTACCAGATGCCTTTGGCCTCAAAATCCTTCCGGTACTTGGTGTCGTAGAGGTTCTGGAAGACGTCCTTGAAGCGGCCGTCGTACTTCTTGAGGATGGTGTTCTTGGTGCTCATGTAGAGGGGCAGGCCCTTGCTCAAGGCCATGTTGAAGGAGGCGTGGGCGAAGCCGACGATGGACTCGTTCGTGTTGTACTGCGTCTGGGCGACGCCGCCATCGTCGTCGAAGCGGAAGACCTCGATCTCCTGCGCTTCGCCACCCTCGGGGGTGTAGACCATGGACAGCTTGCCGGGGCCTTGGAAGACGGCGTCCTTGGCGCGGTACTGGTCGCCGAAGGCGTGGCGACCGATGATGATGGGCTTCTCCCATCCGGGGACGAGGCGGGGGATGCGGGGGATGACGATGGGCTCGCGGAAGACGGTGCCGCCGAGGGCGTTGCGAATGGTGCCGTTGGGCGACAGCCACACTGCGGGCGGCGACGGTCAGTCAGTCAGTCTCGGGAGGCGAGACGGGCGACAGCCGGCAACAAGGGCGGCTCACTCTGCTTCAGCTTGAACTCCTCGACGCGGGCCTCGTCGGGCGTGATGGTGGCGCATTTGACGCCGACCGAGTACTTCTTGATGGCCTCGGCCGCGTCCAGCGTGACCTGGTCATTGGTCTCGTCACGGTACTCGAGGCCGAGGTCGTAGTACTTGAGGTCGATATCGAGGTAGGGGTAGATGAACCTGTCCTTGATGTCCTTCCAGATGATGCGCGTCATCTCGTCGCCGTCGAGCTCGACGACGGGGTTCTTGACCTTGATCTTGCGAACGGTCGCCATGGTTCGGGCCGACGGCGAGCGCGTCTGGACGGCGCCGAAGGAGGGCGCGAGGCGGGCACGGGTGGCGAAAAGGGCGCGAGGTTGGATGGAGCGCAAGGCGAGCGTGGAGGGAGGCGAAAGGAGTCTCGACGCCGCGTTCATGATGCCGTAGGGGTGGAGTCAGAAGGAGGAGAGGAGGAGGAAAAAAAAGAGGTTTGGCTCGAGCGGAAGGAATAGGAGACTCGGGCGGAAGCGAGCGCGGGGTTCGTCGGCGTCGAGCCTTGCTTAGTCTCGGGACGAATTCTGGCGAGGGACGCGGGAGGTTATGCCGAGGCGCCCACTCGGCGCTTGGTTATGCGGCGGCGGCGGCGGCGGCGGCGGGTGAGCGTGCTGCAGGGCAGGGCCGAGGTTGGCGTCAGCGGGGAGGGGATAATGGATGGATGGCGCCGAGCGGAGAAGGAAGCAGACCAGCAACCGCACAAGCAAGGGCAAAGCGGAAACCTCGGGGGATAGATGCTGGAGGATGGATGATACAGGATAGAGCGAAACTGGAGGAAATGGGAAAAATGGTCGGATGGTCGAGGTGGCGTATACTTGCATACTTATCAGCCCAACTGGCGAGGAGCTGCTGTCTGTCTCGTAGCCTCGTCGGCAAGGCAGGGCCGCTCAACTGGTTGGCCAGGAGAGGTCAGGCCAGGTCAGGCCAAGTCAGGTCAAGTCAGGTCAAGTGGAGAGTCCGCTGGCTGGACAAGGGTGATGGCGGCGACGGTCGTCCTCCGTGACGTAGGCCTCGCAGGCTGGGGAATTTTTGACACTTTTTTCTCTGGCAGCCGTTGGGTCAAGACGAGCAAACGTGGTGGCGGACGCGGCCGTCTTTAAGAGCCCACTCCGTACATGGGACTTGAATTCCTGGGCTCGGATGGGCACCGCGTACCCCATTTTCCGCCGCAACATCGTTCGTTCTCGACGAATGTACCGCACGAACGAGGTCATCTGCCCGGTTGCCCACCGCGGCATGGGTCAGGGCAGGGCAGGGACGGGAGCGAGGACCCGGCGCTGCCCTGTCACCCAAGTCGAGTAGCTTGACCGAGCTGGCCATCTCGGCGCCGCAGAGTCGCCGAGGAGGAGGAGGAGCCCATACGCCGACGGGGCGGCACCAAGCGAGGGCCGCTGGCGTTGCTGGTACGGACGGGCACCGGAGCTGGGTGTGGAGGGAGCCTCAGGGAGGGGAGCGGGAGTGGAGGGGCCTCCTCTCTCACCGAAGTGGTTCTCCCTCCCCCCTCTCGTCAGCGTTGCCACCAGGAGTCGTGTCGGGACGAGCAGGGGCCAAGACCGCTGGAGATGTATGGCAGCCAAGGATGGCTCGACGCCAAGGACGACGGGGTTGCAATTGCAACGCATGCCTCCTGCAGCGTGCGGCATGCAACTGCTGGGTTAGGAGAAGGACTCGGAGGAGGGCATGCGGCGGCGTTGATGGATGAGGGGCAGCAGCAATTGCACCTTCCGCTCCCGCGCGACAGACGTGAAGTATGTGCGGGGGAATGAAATACCGAAGCTTTCGGAGAAAATGACGCTCCCTGTGTCCGAAGTACGTATCCGTACATGAGCACTTACTTTGGTAGGTGGCCACTGCTATTGCATACATGCACAGCATAGCGGAAGCCCTTACGAACCTCGCCAACATTCATCGTGAAGCGACTGGCAACATGCGGGACGAGCGTACACCGACGACCGACCGACCGAAGACAGACAGACAGCATGCACCCAACCAGGGCCATCGTCGAGAGGGCTCCCAGAGGCTCGTTGGTCCATCGCATTTCGGTGTGGCCCGTGTTTCTGCTTCGCTCTCGGATACTCTATCCGTACGGTCACCTACACCCGCCTTGCAACGGGCAGCCAAGGCCTATGGTGGAGTCGTCCGGTCATCGGGGACCAAGAATCAAGGATCCCCTGGATTGCCGTCAGGGCCATGGCCTGGATCCATCGTCATACCCACTCTCCGGTCCCGACATCGCCGTCGGAGCTCGTCCGCAGTACCATCCCTCGTAGGCGCTGCAATCGTCGTAGGCGCAAGTACTCACGCCTGTCTGTATGTATCCCGCACAAGTAATTGAGGCAAAGACATGCAGTGTATCATGTGCAGTTGTAGGTCGAGGTCGGAGCTCACCACGCGGCTGTACGGAGTACATGCATGCAGGTACAAGTACTGTTCTCTGCCGCCTGAACTGAGGCCCTCCGACGGCGCGGGCCAAGAGTAATTTGACGTCCCGTCTATTCCGTCAACGGCTTCCATCACTGTGCATGCACGCCTACAAGTGCTGCTGGCAATCATGTGACACGCACCCGGTGTGAATGCCTTCATGCTGCTAGAGCCATCATCATGTCGGGATTGGGAATGGCAGGCCATCTATCTCGTCCGTCCACTGGTCGTCAGCGCAGCCATGGCAGACGAGGCGTCCCCAAGCCAACGGCGTTCGTCCGGCAGCAAGCGGTGCATTTCGCGTCGAGCCCTATGGCCGAGTGGTGAGTGGCTAGGCCCAGTTCGCTGCTACGAACTGGACAGTGCTCGTGCGTGCCAGCAGGTTAGACATCGAATATGTCGCCCATGCCCTCCCCTCCGCCTCGTCGCATGTCGACGAGGTCGAGCCTCCAGCCCTCCCACTGCTTCAGCGACCGCTTGATCTCCTTGATCCTCTCGATGCGCCTCGAGGCCTCCTCCTGCTGCGCTTTGCGGAACGCGTCCTCGTCAAAGTCCATGAAGGCGTCGTCCATGAAGCCCTCGTCCTCCCCACCTCCAGCGCCGGCGCCGCCACCACTGCCGCCAGCGCCGGTGCCGGCGAGGGCGTTGAGGCCGCTCGTCAGGAAATCGCCGATGCCGCCGGCCGAGTGCTTCTTGTGCGCCATCGGGTGCAGCATGCTGCCGCCGCCCGAGAGGTCGATGTCCTGGAAGGCCGGGTTGAGCGTTTCCATCTCGCGACGGCGCTCGATCCAGGCGCCGCTGCGAAGCTCGTGGTTCTCGCTCTCGAGCGTCCGGATCTTCTTCTCGAGCCGCAACCTCTCTTCGTTCTCGAGCTCGTCGATGCCCTCGTCGTCGAGGTCGCCGCCGCTCTCGGCCGGCTTGCGCGTTCGCAGCTTCACGGCTTCGCTCTCGAGCCTCTCCACCTTTGTCCGCAGCTCCGTCAGCTCCTTTTCCGCCCTCTCCTTCTCCTGCCGCAGCGCCTGCGAGCGCGAATCTTGCTCCCTGTGCAGCGTCGTCAGCGTCGCCACCTTCTGCTCGAGCCCGTCCGACTTCTTCTCGAGCTCCTCCTTGGCGTCCCGGAGGTCCTGTGCCTCCTTCTCGAGCGTCATCACTTTCGTCTCGGCGCTGGACCGCTCGCTGCCCTCCCGCACCGCCTTCTCCGCCGTCCGCTCGAGGTTTCGCTTCACGTCCTGCAGCTCCCGCTGCGCTTTTCCGGCCGCCGCCTCGGCCCGGCCGAGCTTCTCCTCGAGGGCGGCGACCTGCTCCCTCTCCGACGAGGCGCCCGTCGCCTGTCGCTCGACTTTAGCCTTGAGCTTGGAAATCTCAATCTCCATCGACTCGATCGTCGCCGTCCTCGAGCTCAGCTCGGCCTGGAGCTCGGCCAGGGGCGATGCCATCGACACCGACGCCCGGTGACCGGCGCTGCCGCGGGCGATCTGCTGCTGGAGCTGGGCGTTTTGCCGCTGCAGGGAGGCGATCTCGCTGTTCTGCCGGGCGCGTTAGCGGATTCGCCCAAGGATTCGCCCCCGGCCGTCACCGGACCACGCCCTACCAGCTTCTCTTCTTGCATGTCGTTGGCCGCCTTGGCCCGCCCGCTGCCGTCCGTCTCGCGCAGGTCCGACAGCTCCTCCTCGGCCCGGCTCCATCGCTTCTCCGCATCGGCCGATTCCCTCACGAGCCGCTTGTTCTCCCTCTCGAGCTCCTCGATCTTGGCAACCTGCTTCCTGTAAATGTCGGGCGCCGAGTCGCCGTCGAGGGTGGTGAAGGGCGCGGGCGAGGCGGGCCCTGCACCGGACCGAAACGACGTCGATCGCAGCTTGGACTGCTGAGCGAGGGTGGGTGCTTCCGAGGAGGGCGCCTCGCCCGCTTGGGCGCTTTCCTCCTCCGCAACCTTGTCGTCGACCGGCGCGTCCGTCGCCTTGTCGTCGCCGGCCTTTGCTTCGCTCTCGGCCGCGGCATCGACCGTCGGGGCCGCGGGCACGCCTGTTGTGCTGGATTCACCTTCCTTTCCCTCCTCCGTCTTGGTCGTCGCCGTCTTCTTGATCTTCTTCTTCTTCAGCTCCTCGACCTGGGAACCGTCAGCGCTCCTGGCTCGTGGCGGCATGCATCGCATCCAAGGGATGGTGATGCCTTACGCGCTTTCTGGCAGCAGCGAGCTTCTCCTGGCGCGCCTGTTCGTCCGCGTCCGCCATTGTAGCGTCGAATGAGAAGGGAGAGTGCCCGATGCTTTGTGGTGGGAAAAACCAAGGCTTGCTCGTTTCGACGAAACCTTGCACCTGCCCTGCTTACACTGTTTTGTATAAGCTCTGGGAGCTTCGCCGTCGTGACCACTGCTGTAGCACTGGTAGCAAGTATTGCTGTAGTTGTATAGCTGGGCGGCAAGGGTGGATCGTGCATCGTTCGTTAGGTGGCCAGTCCTGGGTTCACGTCGTACAGTACGAAGTATCCATCAAAACTCTCGCACTGTATGCGGTGATGACCAGCGCTTTGGTATGGTACCGGTACCTGCGACTATAAATAAACCTGACAATGTACCAACAAGTAAGTATATAGTACTTGCTTGATCTCAAGACTTCCTACAGTGCGAGTCCACTTACAAGTACTCCACACAAGGAAATTCATCGCGAACATGCTGTTGTAGTGCAGTTGTACTCATACTTAGGTGCATTCTTACAACCGCACCTACTTACATGCACACACTGAAATGGGCGCAAAGCACAAGGAATAAAGGGTCAGAATGTGAAGCCCCGCAGTGTGCTCGTGCGTTGCGTACAATTTTGACGACAGCTGGGCTGATACACAGCTTCCCATCCTCACAGTTCATCCCTGGTCGCAAGTATTTACAGCATGCAACAGTCATCCCATCTCCATCCATTCCCACATCCTAAGTACACTAATAAAGTACGTGCTTTTCAGGAAGAAGATTTCCCATCCGCCGGCATTTTACAGAGGGCTGCCAGAAAAAAAAAATACCCAGTACACTTCACTTCTGGCCTCGTCAGTTTCCTGTTGATTTGCTGTTGATTTGCTGTTGATTTCTCCAGCAACACCGTGCCGGCTACCCTATACAATTATGGGCAATTTCCTGTCAATTCGCTGCTGATTTCTCCGACAATACTGTGTCGTACCTCGCCTTCCAAGCACTTTTTGCCCTGGTACCGTACGGATAAACGGAAGCTGTAACTTCTTTCCTTGCCACACTCCGTCACTCTTCGGTATGCCGGCCTAGCATCCGATGCTACATGTACAACAACCCGGTGACTGACTACTTAAACGGTGCGGATCATATGACGGCTGCTTACCGACCACGACGTCTTCGTGGTAGCAAATGACGACTACTGTGAAACGGAACGAACGCTTAACGGCTCGATTCGCACGCGACAATGGCAAGGAGCGAAAGAAAACCGGCCGAGTGAACATTGCGGAATACAAAGGACCGCGGTAGGCTCGCTGTCGGAGACGAGTTTTGTGCCCGGCTACAATTCACAGACGACCAGTGCCAATCCCACGCAGGAACCAACTTTGACTTCCGGCACGGATGGCAGATGCGAGCCTGTGGGTGATGACGGGAAGGGACAGACCGATGACATTGCTATTAACAAATCACGGCTTGGCGGATGGCACATTCTAGACACGCAGACAATGGCGAGAGAAGCGGACGAGAAATCGGTTGAGCCCGATGCCAGGCATGAAGCAAGCAAACGCCGACGACTAATCCCAGAAAGGCCTGCGCCGGGAATGTGAATGTCCAGGTTGGCAGGCGGTCGAATTCGTGCAAAGGTTTACAGTGACGGTCGTCAATGGGCCGTCAGAACGTGCCCGTGCCCAGAGGAATATGCATGTGGCCGGCCAGACACCCCCGAACGGGAGGCTAGACAAGGACACGTACCGACCACGTCGTCGGTGCAGCTCACGGCCACGGCCGGCGACGAGGAAACATCCAAGTAGAGTGCTTGGTCCTACTACCGTGCATGTCTTGTCCTCCGACCGTCGTATGCAGGTGGAGTCGTGTGCTGACGGATTCTGGCGCCCTCTGCTGGTACATGTACTGCAAGTACTGTAGTGCAACTGCGCAAGTACTTGTAGTAGAGCGTTTGCTCGCCTCAACTGCGACCCAGCAGCACCCGCAGCTTATGCGAGAGGGGGCCATCCTCGACGCCCGCTCTCCTCTCCAGGCGGAGAAGTTCGGGCAGGAGACCGAGCAAGGGATCCCTCGGTAGCAGGAGACCGAATTCCTCGTGGAGGCATCGGCCGCCGCGGGGGGGGACATGATGGCCGGCCGCCCGAGAACGGCCCCTGCGACCCGCTGGGCGAGACGACGGAGACGAGTCGGTAGCGGAGCAAAGGGTTGTCGCAGGTCCTGGACGGCCGCGACTGAATCGGTGGCCGTGATGGAAAAGGTCCAACTTGAATGCGTGCGAGCGAGCATGGCAAGTTCAAACGCAGAGCATTGCGCACGCCGCGCTATGGCACGCTGTCCAATGGGGACCGGCCAGAAACACCGACGAGACTGCGGGCGAAGCGGATGTCGGAACGCATGCGAGACAAACAAACCGGGGGAGCGGTCGATTCGTAACGAATCGTGATGACGTTGTTGGCAATGCCGATGCCACGCATTGATGTTGACTGCTGTGGGGAGCGCGCTTCGGTGGACGTCGGAAGCACGCCATGAACGGCTGCGAGCACACTGGCAAACGGCGATCTGCCGGATTGCCCAGGCCTCGGGGCGAGCGGGCGGCGGAGCGCTGCAGATGGTCGATGCGCATTACTCGCACTCTCTGACAGCGGGCACTAGAGCACAGCGATGTTCGGAGCGCACTCTTGTCTACTAGGTATTTTTTGCTTGGCGAGCTAGAAAGACGAGAGGTGCTGAAGATGGGGCACGACGAAATCACACGATTGGCCCCCGATTCATGGCGTCATTCATAGCGTCGATAAGTCATCATTTCCAGTCCCATTGCCGCCGTTTATCGGAACTGTCCCCAGCACTCGCCACACTCCACGTACAGTACGTACTCGCACGTCGAATCCTACTCGTCTCGCCTTCTCCGCCGTACCGGGTACCTTACTTACTCGCAGGTACAGGGCGCACGGGTGGTACACTGTACAGGCACCTGGTCGTACTCCGGATCGTGCTCCTGCGAGCGAGTACCAGTACTTGCCTGCACATCTAAGTAGTTGCCATGGTGGTCCCTGTGCTCCGTACTCCGTACAGGTACACGTATCCAACGGTCCAAGAAATGTTCCAAAGTGCAAGTGGACGGTCAGGTGCGAGAGGAAAGGTGCAAGAGGACAGGTGCAAGCAGGACAGGTGCAAGAAGGACAGGTGCAAGAGGAAATATCCCCCCGTCATGGTCATCTTCATTGATGGCTTGACAAAACCGGTCAGCTGGTAATGAAGGGGCCGCCCTCACGAGACGCCCCAAATAGTAAGACCCACTCAGTCACACTTTGGACAATGCCACCACCATGAGCCCATCCCGTCTCGTACTCGTACTCTCGCAAGTACATACAGCCAGCCACGCAACGTCTGTCCTTCTAGAAGAATTCTGCCGCCGCCGTACCGAACTGCTGGTGCACAGCACGGCACATGCAATGTTCGCTTCCATGTACTTGGTACTTGGTACTTGGATGTACGCGCGCCTGCAAGTGCGAGCAACGGGTATTATTAATGTACGAATGCGACTTCCGACCCCATGGCCGCAGCATCCCTGCCTTGCCGATGTCGCCATCGTCCCGGGACAACGCCCGACAACGATTTTTTGGGCACGAATGGGGAAAGGTCTCCTCGTAGAGTGCCGTGTGCGATCCCCGGCTTTGTTGTTTGTCGTTCGTCACATATCTCCCGAAATTGAAGTACTCTAGGATCGATGCCAAGCCGAACGCCAAGGAAACGGGCAGGAAGAATGAAAGAAGGTTGCAATGGATTGGATATCGTAAGCGAAACAAAACGATGCGTAAAGTGTAATTCGGCCAAAGTGCCGTGCCGCTTGCAGGCCATCATCATGTCGTAGCTGGTGACGTCGCCCAGGCCCATCCACTGGGGCACATCGACGTGACTTTCAGAAAACTCCGTTCCAGCAAAGGAAGAAACAAGCAGAGTAAAAGTGTAAAAATGAGAGAGAGGAAGCGAAAACAGGGCGAAATGCAGGTCGACTGGAGCGTTGACTGAGGCGGCCCTTCCATTCACGCGCAAGAGCAATTCCATGCTTTCGTAGTCGCAGTAAATGGTAGGCCGAGGAGCAAGGCAAAGATAAGACGGCGAGTGAGGCGAAAGGTAGGGCGAATAAAAGGGTGAATGGTGTGAATGGTGGGCGTGATTCGTATTCCGTGGAAATCAGTCTTTGCGCCGTGATTGTCTTCGCTTGCCTTGGCTGGATTTTGTGCAGTTGGGACACTCATTGCCGCCACGGTCTACCGTGACTCTCCTGAGGCACTTGGAGCATCGCCACCACGTCGGGGACGCCCGCCGGCTTCCGGACCGCTCCTCGGGTGCGGGGCCTCCTCGCTTCTCGATTTCTTCCTTGTGGAAGTCTCGTAGATGGTCGCGGAAGTGATCGAGCCTGTGAAATGGATCCAGATGACGGGCGCACCGGGGATAGTCGCAGTTGAACGACACCTTCTGCGACTCGGGCGCGTGCCGGTGCTTGTAGTGTCGATCCAGGTCGGCGCGCCGCCTGAACGGCTTGGCCATGCATCCAGGGTACAAACAGCAGACCGGATAGTCGAGCCCCGATTGAGACCTGCGACAAGTTCGTCAGTGACCATGTCGACCGGCACCGGCACGGAGGGGGCAAGGCAAGGGGCGGCAGACGTACCGCTTCCGGGACGCACGACCGTCTTCCGGTGACTTCCTCGGCGAGTCCAGCTCATTGTCCCGGTCTGGGCTTCCGTAATACGCCGTCGGTGACACCGGGCTTAGTTGTGTGTAATCGGATAACGTGTTGGGTGAGGCCACGGGCAGCGAATGGGCCCGCAAGGTGTCGAATCCGTTGCCAATCATCGGTGACGCAATGACGGACGACGGCAGTGAACCGTACGTGCTTCCGTCGGGATGCTCGTGAAAGGACAACGAGTGGGACGGATGACTTTGCTCGGGCGTGAGAGAGCCGTTGCCGTATGAGCTGTGAGATGCCCCCGAGCGGTGGCTGCGGTGATTCGACGTGTTTGCCGTGTACTCCATGACGGATGTCGAACGCTCAACGGCAACAATGTGAATCGAGGTGAAGCAGGTACAAACGAGGCGAAGGGGCCGTGCAGCATAGCATGCCACGACTGAATAGATCGCAAGCCGCGCGTGAAGGACGTATCAAGGGGAGCCTGCCCGCGTGGAGAACGGATAGCCGTCAAGTGCTTGCGTCGCGGAGGGATGTCAGTGGTTGACGGTCGGAATGTTGACGGTCGGAATGGCAAGTTGCTCTGCACGAGTGAAGCGAGAACGAGTGAATGAATGCACGAGCAATCTAAGAGATGTACGAGGCCTGTTCTCCTTTAGGTCCGGGGACTTGGACCAAGTTGCAAGCAAGTACGTACTTGCATGCATGCATACTCGCATACTCGCACTCGTACTCGTCCTCTCCATGCAGTGGCTTGCACTTGGTCTAGCCAACGAGCAGCCTTCTAGAATGTCTCTAGCTCGGCGGCGGGTGGAGGCGGGGCCCCCGGGATGACATCCAGGCATGTTTGCAGTAATTTTGGCCAACAATGGGCGGCGTCGGTGTGGGTGGAGGTGAATGAGCCAGCACGACCGGCCGGTCCAAGCCATGCCATGTGGGAAGGACGATCCCTATGGGCCACACCGACCGACCTGAACAAACCCTGCCATGGCACAGGCTGCGCGTCCGTCGGATGAGCTAGCTGAAGGGGAAGCCTGCGGATGGCCGATCCCGCTGAACTATTCCATGCAGACACGTTCGACAGGCGCGACGCACGCATCTGCACGCCAACAGGCCGGCAGACGGACGGACAACGGGAAAATAGGACGACCCGGACGGACGGACGAACAAAGCAGACGAAGCGGCGAGCAGATGGGGCGTGAAAACACCTTGATACGCAGACGGCGACAGAACGGCTGTCCGTCAACGACGACCCTTGAAGATTCGACTCGGGGCTAGGCTGACGCAAACGCACCAACGCAGAGGGGCGAGATCGGGGACGCGGTGCCTGTCTATTCATCTAGAAGGAGGAAGCGACCAGACGAGGTGCACCGTCTGGCCGGCTGGCTGGTGGATCTAAAGTGAGGCTAAATGTATCGGGTAGCAAACAAGTTGGGTCATTACGAGCCTGGGACATTGTCTCGGAGGGCTCAGAGCGTGACCCACAGAGCCAACGAACGGATTGTCGCTCGCTGGGCTGACAAGCGGGACAAACAAGGGCAGCGAGCCTTCTGGCGGCGGCGCACCGCTGCGTCTTTGCCGCGCCTAGCCATGGCAGCAATGCCGCGTCTGGCTCGCCGCCGGCTGTCCTCACTCAATTGGAAACTGCCGAGTCAGGCATGTATGGCATTGGGCTCGCTCCGTGTTGCGAACCACACGGCCTAGTGCAAGCGTGTACGAGTAGTAGTAAATTAGTCAGTACCAGTAGGCGTGCAGCACATAATGGAAGTACTTACGAGAACTGGGTACGTACCTATTCCTACTCGTACTTTTCCCTGCACAGGTGATAAGCACGCGTCGCTTTGGTTTTGTCGAATAGGCTCGTTTCGATGTGGCCTGCTGCAATCGGTGGGGGGCGGAGCCTGTTTCTTTCTCCTCCTTACCCCACTGAATCGATCATGCTGGAGCAATAGTCGTGCGCGAATTACTAATTATTACTTCCCGTCCTTGCTGGTTGCCCCTCACTTCTGGGGTATACGAGTAAGGACGTGGGGGCGCTGTGCAAGACTCGTCGAGTATTACCCCGTACGGCCCATCGTATTGTCCTGTACGGAATACGGAGTGCTGTATTATATGTAAGTACTTGCATGTATGTGGCCATGGCGGCGGTAACACTGACAGGCTGCACCACGCCGTTGCTGTGGTCGCCAGTGGTAGGAGGCGGCTCGGGTTCGACGGTAGGATTTGACGTTTTTCGACAGGTCAAAGTGTGTCAGCTAAGCGTCTGCGCTTGGCAGCAGCCGAAAGTGCAACTGAGTAGGGCCCTGTACCGTAGGTACAACACCAAGGAGGCTTGCCGCCGTCGCCGTGACCCTGCGCTGTCATTCTGCAGTGCACTTGTATAGTTGTACTTTGGAGGTATTGTTCGTGGTGGATCGATCGATGCAGATCTTGCCTTGCCAAGAAGAGGAACCGCCCACCGGGATCTCGGGCGCTGACACGGCCGGCATTATAGGGACATCGATCGGCATGGAGCGCTCGCCCAGTCCCTGCTCTCGGCTTTCTTCCATCGTTGCATTAGAAGCCCAAAGGATAGCCGGTGAGACGTGAGAGCAATGGGCCAGCAGTAGGGAACGCCGCATATCGCAGAGACGTGGCTTCATGTAGGACTCCGGACAGCCTCGCAAAGAGCCTGCTGTGTTGACTTCGACAGTCAGGATGCCATCACTCACTCGGGGAATGTATCTTGAAACTGAAGCGTAGCTTGCAGCCTGCCAGGCGCTTACCTTTCCGTCGAGTCTGTCGCTCGGCCAACGTCGATGACGGGGCAGGCAGCCACGCGTTCGGAGAATGGCTCTCGAGACTGAAGTGTACATGTCGTCTGCAGCCTGCCCGGTGTCTACCTACCCTTTGAGTCTGCCGCTCAGTCAACGTCGATGACGAGGCTGGCAGTTCGTGGGTTGCCTGGCAATATTCCGACGAAGGCTCAACTGCGCAATGGTTGCATACTTGGTTGATGAAAAAAAAAAACACATCGTTTGTCAATGAATTTGGTATTCGTGATACGGTTTGCAACATTTAGCAACGAGTATTTTGCTCACGTGCCCGGGCGGATGTTGGGCAACCGCACTGGACTGATGAAAGAAGGTAGGACCCGTGCACACCTGCCCTCTCCGTTTTTCAGCCCCTCACCGCTCGCATACCATGATCGACAGTTCTTTTCGCCAGATGATGGAAGACAGGAATCTTAAACCGAGTCTCGATTCCTGCATGCAAAGCTCTGAATGGTTTTGGGCAAGGCTGCGATGACACGAAAAATGTTACGTCTTGCAAGGTAAGATGGTCTCTTGGAGGAGTTTGCGAGCCAATTTCCATCACTTGATCAGTGATAAACCCCGATGCCCGTCGATATATACTATTTCTACAGGATCAAAATCTCCCGACGACAGCAGCCAGAACCTGTACCAGTTGACTTTGCTTGAGTTCAATAGTATCAGCAGACGTCCGATTGCCATGCATAACCTCCCGCCCGAACACCTCGAATCAAACACCTTCAAGACATTAATTCATCTCCCATGGCTCTTTCATACCCACCCAAAAAGTGAAGCTTTTACTGGAGTCCGCGAGCCCGGGGTTCCTTTGTGTGCTCACGACTTCGAATGGCGAGACGTGCATATAGCAGAGGGAACATGGCACGCAGAGAAGCCTTTTCCTTCTCTTCTTCCGCATCCGCTTCAAGCTCCTCCCTTGTGTGCCATTCGAGGTCCCCACGGAGTTCCTCGTCTAGAACCTCTTTGAGCAGTCCTCCCATTTCCATGTCCACGAATATATCGTCTGCTTCTTCACCCTCTTGTTGATTGCAGAAGCATCTGCAGAGCCTGTTGTGGATGGTCCGATCTGGATTCCGTAACGTTCCACAAACTAGACAGATGATCAACTTTGGTGTCCGAAATCCACTCTCGCCTCCCGTAGGTTTCACCCCATGAAAGTGCTCCCGCCGCAAAAGTTGCGACTTGGAAGGCCGGGGCACCGATAGGGGCCAACGCTTGGCGAGAAGCGGTGCGTTTGGTGCAACGATCGATGACTCGAAATGCCCTGACCGGGAATCGGAGGTGTTGGCACGAGGAGATCGAAATGCTGCCTGCGTTGAATCTCCAACAGACGCCCCCTTCATCATGCGTACCAGTCCAACCAGGGGCTGCCCCTTGTCGCCGGGCCTCTTACTGTCAGGTGACGTCTGATGCCTCATATTCTCCGCCCCGCCGTCGCAGTCACTACCCATTGCTTCAGGGAATTTTGACAGCGATTTCTGTCGTGAAAGGCGGTGACGGTGGCAGGAAGGGGAATGGGCGCGTCCTGGTCGTAGGCGAGAAAGCTCCGAGAGATGGAAGTGTAGCAAAGACTTGCCACCTAGCTTGGTCGGGACGGTTGTAGATCCCATTCGAAACCTAATGACCACTCTGCCGTTTTATATCCTCACAGGAATTGAATGGGCAAAATCATTGCCGTACGCGGGTGTACCTTGTAGCGGCTGAAATCGAAGGCCTATTCACTAGACCGACATATTCACGCACAGACAACGAGTACAAACGTGTTCCAGCACCATCGCCTGCGGCAGACAGGGTCGCCGTCAGTTATGGTCATAAGAATCAATTTACTCGATCACTATTCCATAAACCCAACTGGTACCGCGCAGATGCTGGCACGCCTCTCGAACACCGAAACAAGGAAGTAGGTGCGCCAAGCGAGAGCTAGTCAAAGAGCAGCAGGCTCACACTCCCGTCCCCGGCCACTGGCCATGGCCATGCATACACGCTTCAGATGTCGTCCTCAAGAAACTTGTACGCAAACTTGAAGTCTGCTTTCCGTCGGTTCATCCTGTATCGAGATCGCAGTGAGCATGAGCACCCAGACGTGACGGTCAGGATCGAGGGCAGGGCGCTCGCTCCTCTCGGGTGAAGAAAATGACGAACAAAGGAAAAGAAAGCAAAAAAGGGCAACGTACCAGGTGGATTCGTAGTCAAAGAAGCGATAGGTGCCCTGTTCAAACTCTTCCGTAATGTTCTTGGGTTCCTCGTGGCGTTGGAACCAGGTCTGGTATTGCTTGTGGAACCGCCAGCTCTGGTCTTTCAGCGCCTTGGCCGCCAAGTACTGCTGGGCGGTTCCTTGCTTGTAGTAGAAGACGTAGAAGAGGGTGTCTGGATCGATGCGAGAGTAGAGCCGGGGGTCGTCGAAGATGGGCAGCGGGTCGACGGGGAAGCAGGAGCCGGTGGGCCGTGCGGGCATGTCGGGTCGGTACGTTCGCGGCACGTCGGAGTCGTAGGCCTCGGGGCAACTTTGCTGGCTCAGCGACATCATGCGGATCGTCGAGGGCGCCAGCGGGGACGCCGGCCGTTTCCGCGCCGTCTCGTACGTGTCGACCAGATCTCGCAGGGAAGTAGGCAGGTGGTAGACGGACTCTTGTTCCGTCCGGTCCTCCATGGCAGACTTGACGCCGTTCGACGTGCCGTTTGCCGCGCCGTTCGGTCGGGGTGCTGGAGTGACGCGTGAGCGTGAGCGGGGTGCCCGGGACGATGAGCGAGCGCACGTACCGTTTGTGCTTCCTGGCGGTTCCGCCGCTTGCTTGCCGGCAGCCTTGGACTTGCGAGAGGCCCGTGAGCTGGGAGCGTCGTTCTCGCGGGTCGTCGGCGCCGCGGCGGGTACGCCGAGCTGCCGGGGCTCCGCCTGCTGCGACGGCACGGGCTGAACCGAGGTGCTGGCGGGAGAGCTTGTTGCGCTCGTCTTGGAGTGCGAGATCAACGGCGACAGGGCTACGGCGGCGGCGCCGGGCGGTGGTGGCAAGGGGGCGATGCCGACGTTGGTCTTGTCGGCAGCGGCCGCTGCGGCGGCGGCCGAAGCGTACTTGAGGCCCTCGCCCGCGGGACGGGTCGGCACCGACGCCGGCTTCATCGCAGGCCCGCCTGTGCTCCCGTTGTTCGTCGTCGGCAGAGGGGCGTGTAACGTGGCCAGCGCCGGTAGCGGCGACTTGGCTTGGCTTGATGTCTTGCGATTGGCGGCACCATCCGCGTCCTTGGCCACTTTCCTCGGCGCCGGCTTCGCTGGAGGCTCGGGCTCCGCCGGCGGCTCGTCCTGGACGGATTGGGTATCTTGCGACGAGTTCTTCTCGTCGCCCTGCCCCATGCCGAAGGTGCCCTCGTCGTCCTCGAGGGCCAGGTCGTTGTACATTTCCTCGTCCTCCATGTAGTCCTCGTTCATGCCGTCGGAGACGTAGTAGCGGATGACCTCCTCGAGATCGTTGACCTGTTCCGTCTCGACGCCTCCGTTCTCGAGCGAGCGGCGGATCAGCTCGAGCTTGCCCTGGTGCCACTTGTGCTGCTCGATTATCCGATCGATCTCGGCCATGCGCTCGGCCTTTGTGCCCTGGTTCTTGCCCTTCTTCATCGTCGCCTGTATCGTCTCGCTCTCGGCCTCGAGCGCCTCGATTTGCTGCTCGAGCTCGTCGACCATGCTGCTCAGGAACTCGCCGGCCTCGAGCTTGGCTTGCTCCTTGGGATCGAGCCTCGCCGCCGCCGATAGGCCTTCTTTCGAGTACGCTTTCGTCTTCATCGCCTTCTCCACCGCCTTGAACTTTTCCATTTGCTGACTCCGAGTCAGCAGACGATCGAGGGAAGGGGTGCGTCACCGAGACGAACCGTCTCTATCAGCTTTCGCTGCTCCAGCAAAGGTGCCTTGTCCTTGATGTCATTGCTTGCCGCCCAAGTCTTGATCTGGTCGCGCAGCCGCTGCAGCTTCTTGATCTCGCGCTTGAGGTTGTCTTCGAGCTTCTCCTTCTGGGCCGGGTTATTTGATTGCTCAATCTTCTCGTAGATGCCCTCGAACTCGGCGACGCCTTCGGCCACCTTCTTGAAGCACTTGTCCACTTCTTGCTGAAGTTTCCTCGCCGCCATGGTGCCGGCAGTGTTGAGAGCGTCGAGCCTCCGCCGCCTCTGTCTCGTCCGAGCTGGTTCGTTTCGTTTCGTACGATGGATTACGCAACGGGAGCGGCCGCGCTGCGGTAGTCGCCGTCGTCGTCGGCTTCGTCGTCGTAGGGAGCGTTACCAGGGACGGACGGGGCTGGCGGGAGAGTCGTCGAGGCCAGCAGGTTTCTCGTACGGGCGTCGCGAACACGCTTGGAGCAGTGTCAGGTCTCGCACAGGGGAGGGACCACAGCCGTCGTCTGTTGATGAGTTGGGGTTCGATGGGGCGATCGAGCAGCAGACGAAGCAGGAGTTGGGTGTTGAATAGAGGTGCGAGAGTGCGAGATGAGAACTCGAAAGTCACTGGGCTGCGATTGGCTAGCAGGTAGAAGTATCTCGAATGCACCGCCGTTAGGGCTTCTGTCTATCGCCACCTGCCTGGACCACGAAATCGATGCAAATGGCCTTTTGAGTTTGAAAGAGGGAAAATTTTCACAATGCTCAACCACCGCCGCAACAATTGTGCACCACAGATGTCCAGAGCCGTGGCATCATCGACTACAAAACTGCTGGTCTAGCTGGCGGTACCTCGTCCGCTCCGGTTCTGCTAGGAAGCTACACGTTGACACTTGACTTCGCAACGACCACGCTGGTAGCCAGTACTTGTACGTTAACTATTATTACCTATGCCCAAAGGCTCCAGACCACTGTGAGCGAGGCTAGAATTCAGGGACTGCTAGCGCCGCTAGTGGATTTTTGATGCCAGGTCCGGTGCATCTGCCATGTTCGCAGTAGCACTGTCACAATCAGGTACCAAACCAAGACCTGGTGGTGGTGGGTGGGTATTCTGGTCCTCGCCGTCAAAATACCCGTCGGGGCCAACGCCAGCGGGTCAGATGTCCAAGGGTTTGCCATCCACTCCTTTCGTCGTCTCCCTATCCCTGCTCTCAGTCGGCGTCGTGGAGCCATCCATCTCCAATCGTCCTTGTGCAGCATCACGCATCACCCGCAGTAGCCATCCGTCTGGCGGCCGGGTCGAGTTCAAGATGAAAGGTAGCCGATCCCATAAGCATTGGATTCACCATGGAAATGCTCGTCGTTCAGCTGCTCACGGCCTTTGGCAGCCATTATCCAGCGTGTTCTGTCGGCATCGGTGACGGTCGACAAGGAGGTCGTATCGTCCATTGGGAAAGGCGTCCTGGTCTTTGCCGCCGTGGCACCAGGCGATACGGAAAAGGAAGTGGACACGATCGCATCCAAGGTCCTCAAGATGAAGCTCTGGGAAGACGCCGAAGGCGGACGAGTAAGGAATGTGTCGTCCCTTTGGAGGCGACGCATCGCTGACGTTTTCCGTAACCAGTGGAAACAGAGCGTGACCGATATTGACGGGGAGGTTCTTTGTGGTAGGTCAATGACTGACACGGCTTCGGCCTCGGCGATGAACGAACTCCACGCGCTCGCGGATGCTCCGGCGTAGTTGGCCAACTGTGTTGTATGCTCGCATTTGACCGATCATCCAGTCTCTCAGTTCACTCTGTTGGCCCGAACGAAAAAGGGAACGAAGCCTGACTTTCACGGAGCGATGAATCCCGACGAGGCCAGCAGGCTCTACCGATACTTTGTGCAAAAGATTGGCGACAGCTACGCGGCAGACCGAGTCAAGGATGGCAAGTTCCAGGCCATGATGGAAGTTGCCCTCGTCAACGACGGGCCTGTACGTTGGCTGCGACCCCCGACCTCAAACGCTTGGCTCTCGCTGACGGCCGTGCAAGGTCACCCTCGAGCTTCAGTCCGGATCCACGACGTCGGAGCAGGCCTGATGTCGGTCAAGATGCGATTGACCTCGGATCCAGCATACGAAAGCGACGACGCAGAGTTGGCATCGTGGGAGGAGATGTACGGAAATACACAAGAGCGACAACCTTTTCGCGCAAAAGTAAACTTGCACGGTCCCCTGCTCCAATCGCACGTTGGTGTGGCGGGCCAGCATGTATGTGCCTTGACAGCCGACGAGCGGTGTTGTAGTGCCCCATTGACGCCTTGCCAATGGACACCCATACCTTTGGATAAGCAGGTGCATGCATATCTACAGTGTACAGTTGCAGGGGCAGATGCAGAGCTGGAGGTGATGGGACAGGTTCCGCGAGACGTGCTGGGATTGCCTTGGTTTATGGCTGTCGCCTCGTCA
This sequence comes from Drechmeria coniospora, assembly GCF_001625195.1. NCBI lineage: Eukaryota > Fungi > Ascomycota > Sordariomycetes > Hypocreales > Ophiocordycipitaceae > Drechmeria > Drechmeria coniospora. Next base: position 6,629,068 of record NC_054389.1, on the reverse strand, counting down.
TGTTTGCGAGGAGTTGTGCCTATTGATACCGTGCCTGGCGAATGTCATGATCTGTAAACCTTTTCCAGCAACAGAGGCACCAGGCATCCATATGGATATGGGCATGAACCCATATGGAGCCTGGTGTGTCGTGCCTCTTGCTGGTTGCAACCATGATAAAATATGCAGGACTTCGTACGATGCAGGACGAAGGTGCAGGGCTAAGGTGCAGGAGTCGAGCGCCACAGATACCACAGGTGGGTGTTGTGGCGTAGGCAAAAGGTCGCCACAGCTGCCCTGGAGTTCGAAGGAGTACTGTACGACCGTCCTTCATCTGGGGTCCAAATTGCATGAATGTAGACTTCACGGGCACCAGGAGGATTAGGTGTACATGTACATGCAGAGTGCACGTTTGGCCTCTGGAGAATATTTAGAATGTCGTAAAAACAAGAATGGGCGGCTTGTCCATCGTCATCCATCATGATGGACTGGCCTGGCCCTTGCTACCAGTCCTTTGGTCCTGTCGAGAGTACTTACTTACAGTACTTAAGACAGTAAGCAAGTAGGTAATGTACATGTATGTCCGTACGGTGTGGGCGGTCAGTAAGTACACAAAAGTACTCATACGTGTTTTACGTTAGGGAACCGAGTACCTTCCTGCTAAATAATAGGTTTGCAGAGTACACACTCGCAATCAGATAACTTGTACATGTACATGTACGGAGTACACCATACTTACTAGCATGTGCAGAGTGTAATTATTTGCACAGTACTCCGTACGGAGTACGTAGATACAGTACGTAGATATCTGGTGTGGCTCACCCATCTACAGTAAGTAACATCATTAATACCTATTGTCCGTATTAGCTAGAAACTTCTACGGCACCCGCACCGACCCGCCCCGCCACGACCAGCTCCTGCCATTTGCAACGCACGCAGCTGTTGCTCGCGGAATATCTTTCTCGCCCATCACCGACTGTTTCGCTCCTCCCCAACTTGATCACCTTTGTCCACCTGTCCTGTCCATCTTACAGCTCACAGCTCACAGAATCGCCGACTCCTGCTGTTGTCCATACTCCGTACAGATATAAAAGCCCTTTTTTTTCTTCTGCACCGGTCCACAGCAAGGATCCGGCTCAATCGCATACGCAATTGTCAAATCTTGTGAGCGTCAGTGACGGCCATTAGGGATTCTGGCTCTTGAGCTGCGCCAACATCTAGTTCTCGTGCCGGCTCCCTGCTCTTCGCTTGACTCTCGCAACGACAAGGTCTAGCAGACGACCCCGGACTTGGATTCCGTGAGAGACAGGCTTCAACCATCGCAATGGCTGACACAACTACCCGCCCCCGTGTCTTCTTTGACATTACCATTGGTGGCAAGCCTGCTGGCCGAGTCACGATGGAACTCTACGCCGACCTTGTTCCCAAGACGGTAGAGAACTTCCGGTGCCTCTGCACAGGCGAAAAGGGCGTCGGCAAGTCGGGAAAGCCGCTTCATTACAAGGGCTCCATCTTCCATCGCGTCATCAAGCAGTTCATGATTCAGGTACCACGGAACAAGCCCAAATGCACCTCCTCGAGAAGTGGACTAGTTGGCGACCCGGCTGACACATGTAGGGTGGCGACTTTACGGCTGGAGATGGCACCGGCGGCGAGTCCATTTACGGCGCCAAGTTTGAGGATGAAGCGTTTCCCGAGAAGCACGAGAAGCCTTTCCTCCTATCCATGGCCAACGCCGGACCGAGTGAGTGGAGAGAACGGCAGATGCTCATGCGGGCGAGGTGAGCTGACGGGCATTTCTAGACACAAACGGCTCACAGTTCTTCATCACTACCGTCGCTACGCCCCATCTGGACGGAAAGCACGTCGTCTTTGGCCAAGTATTGAGCGGCAAGTCTCTTGTTCGCCAGATCGAGAACTCGCCGACCGAGTCGGGTGACAAGCCGACGAAGGAGGTCGTCATTGCCGACTGCGGTGAGCTTACCGGCGAGGAAGCGATCGCGGCCGGCGTGAAGCAGGCCGATGCCACGGGTGACATGTACGAGGACTTTCCCGAAGACTGCGGCGAGGAGCTCAAGGCCCAGAAGGTGCTTGCCATCGCCACCGACTGCAAGGCATTTGGCAACAAGGCTTTCCAGGCTGGCGATGTCAGCCTCGGCCTGTCCAAGTACGAAAAGGGGATTCGGTACCTGAACGAGGACCCCGACCTCGAGGAGGAGACGGCGGAGACGAAGAAGAGTCTTGAGAGCCTCCGCTTCTCGCTCAACAACAATGCGGCGCTGTTGAGCATCAAGCAGGAGTCTTGGGACGATGCCATCCGGTTTGCGACGTCGGCCCTCGCCGTCGCAGGAACGTCGGATCGCGATCGAGCCAAGGCCTTTTATCGCCGCGGCCTCGCCCAAGTGCGCATGAAGGACGAGGAGAGCGCCTTGACGGACCTCGAAGAGGCACACCGGCTCGAGCCCAACGACGGCGTCGTCGCCAAGGAGCTCAACAGCGTGAAGGAGAAGGCGAAGGCTCGAGCAGCCAAGGAGAAGGCGGCCTACAAGAAGTTTTTCAACTGAGAGTGGAAGAAGCATGCGTTCGGGCGTGCATTTCAGGATGCAACTGCTGGCGTGTTGCGAAGCGGTGCTCGGCGGACGCTACGGATGTGAAGGTGAGGGCCCGACGGCACCATAGAAGCGGAATATACCAATCGCATTGTCCATGGGACGGATCGTTGCACTTCGAATTGTGTCGAATACGAAACAATTGCTTGGTTGGTAGGAGAGATTGAGCGACCAAAACCCAGCAGGTCCAACTGTGCTCTTTTTGCATACTCGATGCGTTGGTGCTGCGTGCTTGTGCGTACGGCAACTCATGGGGACTTTCTTATCCATCAACTGTTGCGAAAAAGTGCCGCACCGAAGGCCGACAGGACTACTCGGTAGATGTTCCGCTAATTAGTGCCCTGCAGAAATGCAGCGAAATGACATGGAGCTATTCTCGACAAGCTTCAGCTGTGAGCCGGACAAGAATCTCCTTCTCCGGCATCGAACTTGAGGATCTCGCATTCCTACAAGGGGAGAGGGCAACAGCTCAATGAGTCACTGGAGAAATATGTATGCATGTATGGCTGCGTGTATATAGCATAGTTACATTTGGTTGTTCCTTTACCTCCATCACCGGGTCCATCTGACCTATCGACTTGATCAGTCCTGTTCAGCACATGAAAGCGTGAACGTGGAAGAGGTCCCGGGCTGCCACCACTCCGACGCGGCTCCTACGAGTCCCTCGCCAAAGTCTACTCTTTGCCCAACAACGGCTTCAGGTCATTAAGTTCTATTGAGCCCAATTCCTCCCCCTCAACCCCCGCATCGACCCCCGCCTCGACCCCCCCCTCGATCAGTGCGGTGCTTTCAGCCATATCCGTCAGCAGGCCAGTGCCCACGACTGCCTCTGTGCTCAGGGCCGTGATTTCCAAAGCGTCGATTGCCAGCCCCAAGCCTGGGACCAGGCTGAGCGCGATGGCGGCGGGAATGAGCGCGGCCGCTACTGGATGGTTCTTGATCAAGTTTCCAATCATCGACAGGAAGCCCTCGTCGTGGGGCGCCTGCACAGCATTGGCTCGTTTCGCCTCTGCCGATTTCTTACCGTCAATCAGTTCGCGTGCGGCAAAGAGAGGGAACTTGCTGCCGAAGCCGACGGCTTTGCCGTATTTCCTCATGAAATCCAGAAGCGCTCCCTGAGCCTTCTCCGTGCTCCACAGTTGCGGCTGAGCGTCTTGGTTGATGGAATATTGATCGAATCTCGAGTCATAGTCGTCGTTTTTCTCAAAAATGTCCAACTTGTGAGCGTGAAATGCCTTCGCGAAGTGCTCACGCACGCCCTCTCTCGTTTTCGGTATATCTGCCGGTAGCGTGTAGTTGTGAGGCACCTGGGCCCAGGCTACGACCTGGGACCAGAGTATTCCTCCAGCAGCAGCGACCCCCTTTTCCGTCTCGATCATGTTTGGTGTCGCGTGCACGACGTAGACGACGGGATTTGTCGCGCCACCCCATTTCGCCGCCTGAGCTGCGGCATCCTTGGCGGCCGAGCCGAAGGTTTCGTAGGTCCTGAGAAAATAGGTCCCTTGCTGCTGTGACGGCTGCTCTTTGACATATGTCTGTAGAGAGAATGCCGTCATCGGGGGATTCCGGGACCGGGCAAGACGGTCGGCCGGTGTAAGAAATCCACCCTGCCGCTTGGCCTCGTCCGGCCACAGGAAGTCACCGTAGAAGACAAGCTTCGAGGGTTTGGAGGCCGTAGGCTTGCCATTCGCTTGCCCCTGCGCACGCTGTCGTGGCTCCAAGCTCAATGACGTGTGCCAATCCTCGAGCCGGAAATCACCATGCCAAACCGGAAGTAGCTTGGTAGTATCGCTGTGGCCCATCAGCTCGTCGAGATGTTTGTATTTCGTATTGGATACCACCAGGCCGGAGTGGACGTCGTGTGCCTCGAGCGAAACATCTAGGGAAATTGCAAAGTAAGCGGTAGGAACAGGCAGGACAGGCAATCAATAGAAGACGGTGGTCACCTAAGACTTCGAACATGTCTAATCGGAAACCGTGCTGGAACTCGGGCGTAGGCTGGTACAGGATCGTGAGCTTCGAAAGAGTCTCAAATGGCACCTCCTTCTGGCCTCCAAAGACGGCCGGGAGGTCGACGTCAACCTCGGCAAAGGCGCCGGGTTTAGGATTGTGGAAAAGCTGGACGGGTCGTTGGCCGCCAACGTTGACGGAGATTGTGCCAGCTGGGGCGAGGGCACCGCGGGCAAGCTGCACTCGCAATTTCAAGTTCTTGAATCTGTGCCTCGATCCCTTGCCACCTTTGGTGGACAGGGAACAGTTTGCGTTCCGACTCGTATGCTGGCATGTGACATCATGCAGAGCGGCCCATCTATCGACAATTTTGACACAATCCGTCTCCTTCCTTTCTAAACAGCAGATGCAATTCGTTAGCCCGACGGTTCGATGATGTCCATGGCTTTCTCGCCAATCACTCACGTACCTAGGCCTTTCTCGTCTTTGTTCCCCAAAAGAGCCTTTTGGCTCTCCTCGCCATCGAAGGTGTTTTTCAAGGCGGGGACACATCTGGCAGCTTGATCATTGAGGTTAAATACATGATCTCGCCGGCCGACCGAATATTGAGCCTGGCCCGCATGCCCAGCGGATGCACCTAGAAGCGTAGCTAAAACAAGGGCGTAGAGTGTCTGCATCTGACGTTTGATCGGCGTTAGTCAAGGTTACAATGGTTGCGGCGCAAAAGTTGCCAGCAACGGTGAGCATATCATACCGTCGCAGGCGGATGTGCGGTGGTAGTGCCGTAGAAATGATGAACGCTGATCCAAACTTCGATTGTCTTTTGCAAACCGTGTCCCCAGACATGAGGCAGAAGGCAGAAGGCAAAAGGCAAAAGGCAAAAGGCAGGAAGGCAGGAAAGCAGAAGCCGGCCGTTGCTACTTTGTACTAGTTATACCTAAATGCATGATGATGGAACGAGGGCCATTACTCTGTTACCCTATTCATTCGATTCCGAGCCCTCGGCCACCCCCCTGACAAGTAAAAAATACAATCTATCCCGGGCGGAGGGTGATGCGTGCCGCCTCGAATAGCATCTAGAATTGGTATTTCCCCAATCCGCACGGCAGTTAGAACCAGCGTCACGCTCGTCGGGGACTAAGTATATGTGAAACTCTGACGGCTAAGTAGTTTCGTGCAAGCCGACCAAGACGTGGAGGAGCAGGTGGTCAAGTACCTGCACTTGTACATGTAAGTACTCGGTACTCCTAGCTGTGCCAGTGGTCTGCTGTACGAAGTAACTACTAGGTACCTAAATACTAATTACTTGCACTACTCCGCACGGAGTAAGCGCTTCAAGTATAGTTGTAGTTGTGCATGTACATTGCACAGGGGAATTAGTAGTGGTGACTGGTGAACGCTAGCGCGTGGCAGGGGATTGATTGAAGGGTACTCGACTAACATGTACTCCCTACTTCGTACATGTACTTGTACTGGTTGTACTGGGAAGTGCTGCAGAAAGTACATGAGGTCTGTTGGTGTACCCACAATGCAAGTACTCCGGAGCAATACTGTACAAGAATGTGCTGTATGCTTGCTTAAGTATTTGTATACATGCAGGTATATAGGTGTGGGGGGTGCCGGGCACTTGAAGTGTCATATAGTTCAGCACTCCGGGCATAAGTACGTAAGTAAGTTAGTACGTTGTCCTTACGGAGAACGGACTAAGTACATGTACTGTACTTAGTGATACGGAGGACCAACTGGTGGGCCTCTCCCGTCCATCCGATCCACCAGATCTACGGAGTATTTTACAGTACAACCACTCCGTACTGAAAAGCTGCGCTGTAGTACAACTACAGAGTAAGTACTTACATGCACGAATACATGTACGTGTACACCTATTACTCCATGTACATGTACTTGTGCAAGGGCCACGGAGTATTACTTGATACTGTACGGAGTGCACTGTACAAGTGCATGCACCTACTTACAGTACTTGTACTTGGTACAATAGATATGAGATGAGCCGTGGTGAAAAACGACGCATTCACGGGGTCGTTATGCGGCCGACTTAGTTTCAAGCGCAACACCGTCGATTGATTTTGAGTCGTCCGACGTCATCTTCAGAGGACATGCTGTTTTCGCGGTACTTGTCCGCACTCCTTACAACTACTTGCGTGTGGCTTGGCAACCTCCCCACTCCTTCATTGGCCATCTCGCCCCGTTTGCCCTTTGAAGGCCTAACGTTAGCTTCCTCCCGGCCCTTTTCTAGCTGCAGGCGACCGGCTGGCATGGTGGTGATGGCACTGATGGCGTCCGTCTCGTGAGGATGACGGATACCACATCGAGCCAGTCCTGCCTGGTCCGTGTTTCGCAATGAAGAGCGAAGGGAGACGTGCGAGCCGACGATATTCCACAAGGAGAATGACTGATGAATGCACCAAGCCGAAGCCGCGATGCTTGGCCACACCCATCGACGGTCGAAGGCCTAGCCGAAGCGCCGTCCGTTTCATGGCCTGCGCTGCCATGGGCGCGCAGGCAGGATTGGAGACGAACGCAGGTCTCTCTATATAATGTTGAAATCACCTCTCCAGCACCACATCCGGACGGTAGGCCTTCGCGACACCAAGCAGGCATCCATCCCGCAAGCCTTCGCGGACTCCACGATGAAGCAAGATTGGCAGTCGATGGTCTGGACGATCCTCTGTCTGCTGGTATACTGCAGTCAAAGCCTACCCTCAACCCCGGACATCGCCACCCACAGCCGGACTAGACGTGGCATATCCGGCAGCAAACTTGGACCACCCGGCCCGGCTCCACCGACGACCCTCTGGCGAGGCGAGACGCTTCGAAAGTTCTCGGACGTGGTGGCGGCAGGCGGCATAAACTCCCACGGCTACGACAAGCAGCAACGAGGCGAGCTGCTTACGCAGGAACAGCTGCGCGGAGGCAGTAGCTTGTACGAACATCAGAGAGGCGGCACGCAAGCCTACACGAGATATGTGTCCACCTCAGCAGAGCCGGAGCAGGCGTTGCGATTTGCTGGATCGACCGGAACCCTGTATCGGATTCACGCCGACCCAAAAGCGGTCGACATGAACCTCTCCCTCGGCAAAAACCAGAAGGGCGAGCCGAGGTCGGCCTACCCGAACCAGGCTGAGCATGCTTTCGTTCAACGCATCCCGCTCGACCAGATCGAAGGCTACTACCTGGTGACGAAAGAAAATGCCGCCAAGGTTCTCGAAGCCGCTCGAGACGACCGGCCCATCGAGGGTGTCGAATTCATCAGGAACCCAGATTTCAATGCCGAGAAATATGGCGGGCAGAGGGCGGCCGGTGCCGCTCCAGAACTCGCCGGATTTCCGACCGACCACGAAGCTTCGGGGAAAAATCCATACAAAAGCTATCGGGACCAAGATGTGTCCAAATCCTTTGATGAACACGTACGAGAGACTGATAAGTTGGAATCTCTGCGCGAACCCAACCCTTCGACTTCCGGCAGCGGTGCCTTGTGCAAACGCGGCACCGACTGCGTGACGAGCGAGAAAGCCCAAAGGCCGACCGATGAGCTGGCCGAGCTCGAGCCCGCAGCAAAAGGGAAAAAGTTGGAAGCCGCTGGCGGCCGACAGACGTTCCACAACAACGTCGAAATCTCCCCTGTAGACAGCGCCAAGGGACTGGCTTTGGCTGAAATGTTTATGGAATATCTCGACAAACAAGGCGGCGTGGGAAAATATGAACCCGTCAACGTGACCGGCCCTTTCGATCCCAACGGCAGCATTTTTCAGACACACCCCGACCCTACGATTGAAAACAGCATCGCGACCAAATTCGCCAGGTTCGTCGCCACAGTCGGTGATAAGGGATTAGACTTTGCTACCGGGGACCCGGAAGCAACGAATAAATTGCGAGCGAGATTGAAGGCCATCGAGAAGGCCATCGCCGACGGCAAGCCACTATCCGATGTTGCTCAAAAGCTCGCCATCTTCTTTGTCGGGGTAGGCGTGAACTGTTGGCAGGCGGTGATGAACGCGCAATCGTTATTTGTCCCCAATGTCTTCGTCACCATCCAGGCCGAATTCGAAACGGCCGGCAACCTGACTGGTCTTGTCGGCGACGGCAACCAGCCAGCAGGAAAATCGCTGGTCGTGCACATGGGCAGTGGAGGCCTTATTTTCTCTAGATGAGACTTTAGCCAGTAAATAGATGATAATTTAGTTGAAAACTCAACTCGCAGCGTTGCCCACGTCCGAAAGCTCGCCGTACTATTCTGGTCGATACGAAGTACTTAGAGCAGCTCCAGTTGGTGCACAGAGCTTCTGACGCAACGGAATAGCCTCGACGAGACGACAACTACCACAGCGGAATAGCTAGAACCATCCATACGGTCGTTCGTTCCCTGGCATTGACGGCTTTGGTAGCGTCGATGACTTCGATAAATCCATTGCCTCGATAAGTCTAGCACAACGGCTCTGGGAAGACCAAGAGAACTTTTCCTGCCGGTGAGGGAGGAGGCATCCTGGCAACCGATTGAATACATTTAGATATTGCTTCGTCCTCGTTCGTAGGCGAACTGTGCCGGCCGTATCATGTCCACAACACGACAAAACGCGTCCCATGCTCACGCTCAAACATCAACCACGGAACCAAGGATCAAATCGGGAGAGGTCGAGCGGTGTGCTGGCCTGCGCCCGGCGGATCATCCAGCGTTCTGACTTGTTCAAGCCAGCCTCCTGACGCTGCAAATGGAGGAGATTCGCCAGCCCAGCGGACGGGCCATAGGTGGAAACTCACGGCAATATATTCTTCCTCGCTTGCTGACTCGGACAAAACAACATACAGCACCACCATCTATTCGTACAAGGAGAAAGCCTCATGGATGCCTTCGCTTCCTTCCTCTCGACCAGTGCCCGTATCGTTTCTGCCCCTACTTGGACACCGGTGCGATGAGACGCGCTCCTTGCCCACGCCCGCCGGGTGAGAGGGATGGAGGCAGGCCAGAGGCAGGCCAGAGGCAAGCGAGGGCAGGGAATGACCGGTCGTACGTGCGGCACCGCTCACTTATGATGCCTCGGCTCGTGGCCCTCGGCTTTCGACCCCATCCTCATGATGCCGCTGAGGATGTTCCTCCCAACCTTGCCGTTCCTCGCCCGCAGGGGCCCGCCCGCTATGCTGTGGGCGTAACGCAGCCCGCCCGACTTCTTGCCGTCTGGCCTGCGTCCCTCGTCGCTGCACCGTCTCAGCTCGTCCACCCCGTCGCTTCCGGAGCTGCCCGGTGGCCCTTCGTGCCCGTACGGAACGCTGAGGGCCTCGATTAGATTCGCTTGCTCCATGGTTTCCGCAAGCTTCTCCGCCCCGCGAGAGGCCACCTCGGCGGCGCGCGTCGTCTCGACCTTGGCCAGGCAGACTTCAGCCCGCTTCTGGAGGCCGTGGCAGATCTCGTCGAAGCGGACGAGGTCGCCCTCGGCCTGGTCATCCTTCAAGTTCGTCGGCCGCGCGTCGACCCAGAGCTTGACGAGGCTCGCGAAGCTCTTGGCCGGGTCGATGAGGTAGGGAAGCGTCGGGAAGCCCTCTCGGGCACCCGGTCCGAGCCGGCCCATGATGGTGATGGGCGTGCTGTAGCTCGCCGGCACGCCTTGGACGGCTCGGTCGGCCGGGATGCCGACGACGCGATCGATGAAGTCGCGGAAGACGACGCGCTGCGTCGTCAGGAACTTGTTCATCGGCTCCATCCACTCCTCCCGCTTCCCAAACGTCGACATGTTGGCGAGCTTCTGCAGCACCTTGGCGATGAGCGTCAGGGTCCGCTGCGCCTGCGGTCGAGGGTGGTCGCGCGTGAGGCCGAACAGCTTTGGTGACAGGATCGCCGGGCAGATGAAGCGCAGGAAGAGGAAGCCCGAGACGGCCGTGTAGGTCACGGTCCGCAGGAAGTCGCCGTAGCGGTCCTCGGCCACGCCGCAGATGAACTTGAGGATGTGCCGGAGCTCGGCCGGCAGCTGCTCGTCCGAGCTGGCGATGCACTGCCACACCTCGGTCGTGGCGAGGATGAGACGACTCCATCGGTGCTCGAGCTCCGACCCGTGCACGTTTTGCGGCAGCCTGCTCGGGTCGACCTCGCAGTCGAGGTTCTGGCCATCGATCTCGCCAATCTTGCGCCGCAGCATCTCGCCGAGGTACTCGGTCCCGAGCCGGCGCATGTGGAACTCGAGCGACTGCGTGAGCAGGGAGTTTCCCCTGAAGAGCAGGTTCGCCTCTCCCGCGAGCGATTTGCTCATGTCCCGGACGAGCAGCTCCCGGTCGGTGGCGGCCGACTCGGTCGACTCGTTCGACTTCATCCGGTTGCTGTACCGGAACTTCTTGATCGACGCCTGGCTGCCGATGCCGTCGATCTCGTCCTCGACCAGCGCCGTGAGCCAGTCGCTCGCCGAGCCCGACGCCTGGAAGATGTTGAGAAAGGTCTCCGAGAGCCGGCGCAGCTGGCCCGGCAGCGCGGCCGAGATCATGGTCGTGAGGCCTGACGGGAACCGGTGCAGGATCTCCGACAGCGGCTCGTACTCCTTTGCCTGGAGCGCGACGATCTCGACGTGCGACACCTTGATGAGCATCGACCCCATCGGCACCTGCCTCTCGTCCACGATCTCGCGCCACTCTTCGTGGTCCTTGCCGCGCTCGAGCTTGTCGAGGGCAATGTCCACCCTGCCGCACAGAGTCTCCCGTGGATGGGCTGGCCTGTTCTTGGCCGCGCCCTCGAGATCGCCGTCGACGCTCTTCAGGATGACCGTCAGCTCGGTGACGGTCGGCGGCAGCTCTTCGAACTCGCAGTCCTCCCTCCAGAACGGATTCTTCGTCGCCGTCTTGGTCGTCGTCCTCGCCCGCATCTCGCCGTCGACCATGACTTCGGCGAGATAGTTGCCCACCAGCGGGTCCTGCTCGAGCTTGGGAGACGGCGGCGGTTCCAGGCCCACCGGCCGGGCCTTGATCTTGGCTTCCGTCACCCTCACGACCACCTTCTTCTCGATGCGGAAGATTTCCTTGCAGTCCCGATGGGCGGCGTCGTCATCGTCGTCGTCGTTGCCGATTTCGTGCGTCAAATCGTCGTCGGGACCGCCCAACCGGTAGACGTCGGGGACGGCAAAGGCGCGAAGCAGGACGAACCAGACCTCGAAGGAGACGCGGCTGTCGAGCGAGAGGTAGACGGGACGGAAGATGGAGAGCTGCGTCGCCGAGGATGCGTACAGCGGAAAGATGGCTATGCAGAACTTCTCGTCGAGGACGGTGTGGTCGAGCTGCTGGATGGCGTTGCGCGACAGCTGCGACAGCTCGATGACGGACAGGACGGTGACGTCGTTTTCCATGAGCAGCTTGAACTCGCCGTTCTCGTGAAGGATGCACGAGACGCCCCTCCAGGAGGCGACGGGCGAGTGCGGGTCCCGGGTCGAGGACCGGTGGGAGATGTCGCGCGGCATCGTGGCCGGGCCCTTGTCCCACAGCATGATGGTGCCGACCTTGATGATGTTGGAGCTCTTGGAGTCGTCCGAGTGCCCCTGGCGGCGCAGGCCCGGGCGGATGGGGGTGACGAGGCTCGTCGAGCTGCCGTGGACGAGCTTCGGGCGCATCGGTCGAACCTGCTGCCAGCTCAGGAGGGCGGCGAGCCAGAGGTTCCACTCGTCCGCCGCGGCCGGACGCAGGAGGAGGATCGATTCGCCCATGACCTGGGGCTCGGCCGTGACGAGCTCGAGGCAGCGCATGCCGGGCTCGGCGAAGTCGGCGTCGGGGAGCTCGACGGGCAGGACCCGGCAGCCGCGGAGGTCGGCGATGAGGGTGACGAACTGGGCACCGCCGTGGTTCTGGGCCGGGTTGCACATGAGGAACCCGCGCTCGTCGTCGACGTAGGCGAAGCCAGACTTCCAGCCGGCGGCGGCGTCGGCCTGGTACTCGATCTCGCCGCGCATCCTTCCCTTGAGCGACTTGATGAGGTACATCAGCCTCGCCGGCTCCTTGGCCATGACGGGCGAGGGCAGGGAATCGACGGAGGCGACGGGGGAGAGGATGGGGGCCGGTCCGGGCGACGGCGGGTGCGGCTGGATCCTGAGCGACCGCTTGCTCGACCGCTTCTCCTTGGTCTTGGAGGGCGTCGGCGGCTCGGGATACCGGCTCGAGGGCAGGGACGAGTGGCCGATGGTGTCGAGCGAGGGGAGCGCCGGCGACCTCGGACCGTCGTACAGGGGCTGCGAGGCGGAGACGCCGAGGCTGCCGATGCGGAGCCGGTGGTCGAGGCCGGTGGCGGTTCGCTGGAGGAGCATGGAGGTGTCGATGGTCCTCGTCCTCGGCCGCGTCTGGCCGCTGGACTTTCTCCGATAGTGGGAGGCGACGGTGGGGGACCTGCCGGCGGCGCCATCGTAGGACTCGGCAAAGGTGTCGTTGAAGACCATGCCCTGCCTTCGGCTGCCGCCCGCGGGCGACAGGGCGCCGCCAGGGGAGCCCGGTTGAAGCGAGTACCCTAGCTCGCGGGGGCTGAGGGGCGAGAGGCCATCCCAGTCGGCCGCGTTGGCGCCGGGCGCGGCGGCGTCGGACCTGTCCGGCGTGACGGCGCGGGCGACGGGGCCGCTCCTGGGAGAGATGGGGGAGGTGCCGGCCGGCGATCGGTTGCTCGTCGCCGACGGGGGGGGCGATTCTGTCGAGTCGTGGGGCACCTCGGGAAGATCGGGCAGGGGCACGGTGGCGAGCTGCCGGTGGGCATGGCGCTGCAGCTCGAGGGTTTGGGAGAGGGCCGCCTGGTGCTGCTGCTCCTGGAGGCGAGACCAGTCGTCGGACTCGCTATCGCCGGCGCGGGCGAGGGCGGCGTGTCCTTGCATGATGGAGGGTTTCATACTCATGCCATGTCCGGGCGGCATCCACGTCGTCGTGCGGCATCGAAGGGCGAGCTAGCCTTTGTCGTCGTCGTCGTCGACGGCAGCAGGGCGGTCGCGCAGCGTCGGGCGTCGGGCGTGCTCGCCGACGCCTGACGTCGTGTCAGGCGTGGTGTCGCCTCGGCGTGGGTTGGCGGCTGCCGTGGTGGTCGGCTGGGCCGCGGGCGTTGGCGTTGACGGCTCGGCGAGCGAGCTGGATGGATTCGATTCTCGAGCCCTGGCTGTCGCCTAGGCCGTACCCTCTGGTCACGTCACGATGGGTAGCAGGAGGACGAAGCAGAGTCCATGTCAGCAGCCGAGGGAGTTGCGGAAGTTGAAAGTCGTCCCGAGCGTTGCGGTTCGGCGGAGAAGGCAGATGGCGCATACGAGGTCGTCCAGCTGGTGCCACCGAGGAGGTGCCACCGAGGAGGGAGGGGGGGGGGAGAGAGAGAGAGAGAGAGAATTCGGGTAGTCGGGGATGGCAAACGGGGCAAGTGGCAGGGTGTGTGGAGGGAAGGGAAAGTATGGCGAGTTTGGTATCGGCGATGGTAGAGCTTTCTGGTGTCGTTAGTCAAAGCCGTGAACGTTTCGTGGCTCGCTTCGCCCGTCGTGGTGGATTGAGAGGAGCGGGGAACGTCTGGGTGGAGAGGCGTCGATCTGGACTAGCTCGTGCTAGTACCGTACACGGTACGGCCGAGTGTAGCACAGGCAGGTAGCAGTACTGGTCCCGTCTTGTAGGTACTGTAATAGTATTTCTCCGTAACCCTCCCGCCAGCGGACATTAGTGGCAAGGGCCCGCTGGGCCGTCGAGGTTCGCTGCGTGCTGCTCCCGTAGGTGTCTGCGGTCACCGAAGCCAGCAAGTACATGTACTCTCCGTCCGGTAGTCACCGCGGTAGCGGGTACTTGCACACCGACAGTACACTTCCGCGAGCACCGCAGTCACCATTCTGCCAGCCTGGTGGCAGATGCCAGCCTCGTCCTCGTCCTCGACCTCGCCCGCACTCACGCCTCGCTCGCCGACCGTCTCTGACCGATCCCGACCGTCAGTCACCCTTGCTCTCGCTGACCGTCACTAACCGTCAGTCACCCTCGTCATCAGCATGCCCTCTGGTTCCTCGTTGACGGCCACTCGATCTCCAACTCCGTCGCCTTCCTTGGGGTTTTCGTGTGCGAGTGCGCCCTGCCGTATCGTCGGAGGCAATGGACCTCCCCCCCCCCCCCCCCCCCCACCGTCCCCACATGGTCTTCATGGGCCGGCCTCACGTACTGGTGCGTGGGTGGCAGCGTTGAAGATAAGAAGCCAGCCCCGTCTCCGTTATGGTTTGGTTGACACGACGCCTCCATCACCCGTGCAGGGTCTTCTCGTCAGGCCCGGGACAAAAACGAACGGGCACCACGGCCGCGGCAGTCCTTGCCGATGACATTTTGTCCCCCTCCTCTCGGCCGTGCACAGACAGCTACGCTGGCTGCCGGAGCCTGGCACTATACCTGCTCAAGGCACCAGAGGTACCTACGAACACTCAAGTACGGGCCCGCGGCCCTTGGGCGAGGCGTCCGAGGGGCAGATGCGGGAGCCGTGGCCCCTGGACCGTCGTACGCTCTCGCAGAAAGCAAAAATGACAGGCCAACCCTCGTCCGCACTTGCAGGGCCGGCATGAACTTGGGCACGAGGCAACGTCGAGCCGGCCTGAGCGGCCGTGCCGCTGGAAACGGGTGGATGCAGGGCCTGGACGGTGCTCGCGTTTGTGCGGCAATTTCCCGTCCTCGCCGACGCAATGCCGGGGGGGAGGAGGATGCGGAGGATGGGCGAGAGGGAAGGAAGAATGAGGGGCGAAAGGACGTCGATGGAAGTCGGCCGGAAGAAACTGGCCTTCCAGGGCTAGGCCGCGTCGAGGCTGGATGGAGGCGATAAGCTTTGGCGAGCGGCGGTAGTGCGACCGCCGGGCCTTGGGCTCGCTGCGCTTCCTCGTCGCCGGCGAAAGCCAAGGCGCGAGGCCAGAAGCAGGCGGAGCGACGACGACGGAGATTTTCTCTGCACTCGCACCGACCGACAGTGTTGGTACCGACACTGCAGGTAAACAACAAACATGCACCGACCGAATGACTCCGTCACTCCCTCATCCGGCCGCTGGCAAGCGTTTGCGCCACGTTGCGACGACGAATGTACACGCTCCATGGCGGTACGTCGCCGTGTCAGCAACCACGGGATCATGTACGTGCTGGCAATGGGAAGTACGTGCGTGCTGGGTGCGTGCTGGGTGCGTGCTGAGTGCGAGCTGGGTGCGTGGCGCCGCGTGACGTTGACATGAACGATGACATGCTGGTGATCCCTGCTGCCGTCGTATCGCAGGACACTAAGTCGATGGTACTACCTAGCAGGTACCTAGCACAGGTACAGGAGTGAACAGCGATTGAAAGTATTAGTTGCACACCATCCTGCTTCAGGTAAGCATACTAAGAACATGTTCATGTACTTGTGAGAAAGCAAGTGTACGTACACGCAAGTACAGCATGGCAAGTACGGAGTAATTACGAAGCAGATTGATTCTTGCACCCGTCTGCTCCGTGGGTGTACAACTTCGTACTCGTACAGGCAAGCAAGTAAGTAAGTAAGTACTAGGTACAGTACTGTGCTCGTTCATGCACTGCAGTCCTGTTGGGATGGCCCTGGAACCCAGCCGCTATCCGCATCGTTCGTCCGCCCCAGCCGCCCGCTGAGCCCGCATTCCGCTAGCGGCTGCTCCACCCGTACGCACGCAAGGCTAGGTACGACCTGGGTACGTACATGTGACGAGTAACGTGCACAGCTCAAGGTACCAATGCAACGACAAATCGAAGTGCTACGTATATGTACCAGGTACTAACGCAGGGGCAGAGGGGTTTATGGAGGTACATGTACATGTTACACGTGCCAGGACACGCAAGCACCGTTTCGGGCACGGAGCAGTAACAATATTCATTATTTCCCAAAGGTACACTTTCCGCGGCCATGCTGTTCGTGGGCCCATACGGATCAGGCGTACGGGGAGCTGACGTAGGCGCATCAGCGCACTCGCCGTGCTGCACGCTCTGGTTCCTGTTCCCATCGGCCTCGGTAGCACGAGGTTTCTTGCCACAACCCTCTCCTCGTACCAAGAGTCTCCGGCTGCCTTGCCTGTGCATGCACTTCGAGAGACAATGGAGTGGCGGAAGCAGGCAGATAAACGCTCTGCTCCCATGGCCAAGCGGGGGAGGCCTTTCGTCAAACACCCGTGCGGACGATGCCTTGGAGATGCCAGACATGGTAGTCTGGATCGGACTCTCGACACGACGGCTGCAAAGCCCAACCGATCCGAAGTAGGCGTCGCTTGGAGATGATGCTTGCAGATGGTGGCGCCGGACCATGGTCTGCCATGGAGAGAGGCTGCTTTCCAGCGACTGACGAATGGACGGACATGTGCTTTGTACCACGGCAGCCATCATTCGTACGGCAAGTACGGAGTATTATTATGGAGTACAATAGATACGTGCCAAGGTACGCATGCCGCCCAGTGCTTGTACATGTTCAACTACAGGTACAATCACCGAGTACGGCGCTCTGCTTGTGGCAACAACTCCCGATGAGGTTGTCATCAGTACGGAGTGCACGCAAGTACATGCAAGTACTTGATTACTTGGTAGGATACAGTTATACTTGCGGTACTGCACTGTATGTGGGCACCTAGTAATATTACTAATACTAACCAACTTGGCACCTCCTTGGAGCCTGTACTCTACATGGCTGGCAGCGCTGGCCCTCGGGATCCACCAAAGCTCAAACCTTGACACCAGGCCGTCGTCAGTAGCAGGTGCGCTAATCCCTCATGCGGTGGTACCTACAGGTACGCCGCGTCCCCTATCATTGCTATGAGCGCCCGCTGTACCAGGCACTCGCACGTACAGTACAGTGCTGTAGGTACATCCGTCTGACATGATGTGGCGCGGCACCTCCCCGTCAGCGAACCAGCCAAGGTACCAAACGATAAACCTTCTCTTCTCCTCTCGCTGGCTTGGGCTCGCCATTTTCACTCACCTGCCAAAGCTCGGACGGATACGACGAGGGAGCTAGAAGCAGGCGACACTCGTGCTCTCGAGAGAAGCGAAAAGGCAAATACCCCCGCCTTTGTGTTTCACGTTAGGAGGAGTCCACCTGCCGCACACATTCAGCCGACGAGCCCGAGGTGCGAAACGGCCATGAGAGGTCCAACGAAACACCAACCACACCCGACGTCGTCCATCTCGAAATCCCCCCCCACCCTCCCCTGCGACTCCGAGATCAGCATCGGAATCATTTCCATGCGTCCGCCATGGGGCCACAACACGGAAGCGAGAAGAGCGTGGGCCCGAGGCAGACTCAGCGCGGACCCGAGACGGAGCCCATCAGCAGGCCCCTTCTCTCAGCTGTCCGTTGGGAGCCCGTGGCCATGAGAGAACAGGTCATGCCTGATTCTGTTGCTCTCCGTCGCTGTTGTCCTGAACCGTTGTGTCGCTTCTCTCGTCCTGCCTTTTTATTTTTTCGTTCATATTTTTTTATTTTTGCCATCACGGGGGCTTTTGCCACGCCCTTCATGCCTGCCCCTGCACGTCCATTGTCCAATGTCCAAGCCCTGCTCATCGTCCCCTTCCCCACGTGGGGACGTTCTCCTCGAAACCTTCTTCGCCCTCGACTGTGACGGGACGTAGAGGAAAGGGATTGCCAAGGATGGCTGGGTGTCCCCGATGAACCACGATGCGGAACCCATGTCTCTCCGCTCGGCGCGCATGTCCGATGGAACCAACGACGATGCCGAGTCCACAGCGCGTGCCTGGCCGGTGACCAGACCGGAGAGACGAAAGGGCCTCCGAGCCGTCATCGCCGATGCCGAACACCGTCGGTCACCGGTGGCGAGCCGCTGACACTTTGCATGAGCAGCGATGGCCAAATCGGGAAGCGGTTGCATATGCTTGCTTACCTCTGCACCGTGGCATCTCTGTTGGCACATCACGCCGCGCTCTACTTGACACAGCTGGCATCGCGTTGCGCCGTGAACACGACGACCCCTGTAGGCGATGCCAGCCCTCCATCGATACACGACAGCACCGTATATTAATCGAATATACAAGCTATCTGCCCTCGGCGAACGCTCGCTCGTGTTACCCATGCAATCTTTGCCCTCGCTCGCGCTCGCCACGACCGACGGGAGCCGATGACGCGGCAGGCGAGCATTCGGGTGGCCGATGGGCGCGACCTTGCCGCGTGCCTCCCGACAAGAGTTGACAAAACTCTTCCATGTAGATACCGAAAAGCAAAAGAAATGTGTGGGTGCATGGCATAGCACTGCAGGAAAATACCTCGGACGCCTAGCAGCACGCACGCGGCTCCAACTCGGTCCGAGCCGCCAAAGCGTCTTGAAAGTTCATGATGTCTCCTACCCTATCAAAATCGAAACACGATCCCCGAAGCTCGCTGGCCGGCGAGGGAGTGGAGTGGAAGAAAAAATGCCGTCGGCCAGTCGGCGAGAGGCAGGCCCGTCAGTGAGGAGCAGGCCCGTCGATGGGGCTGGCAGGCATGCTGGTCGGCGCGCTGCCCGTAAAGGTCCGGAAATTGCTCAAGTCGGTGCTTCCGGTCCGTCGTAGGGCCTGCCTCATCGTCTCGATGCTCAGGTCGTTCGACGTCGCGAGGTTGGCGTGGCCGCCGCCGCCGCCACAGGCCCCGACGGCGGCGTGCTTGCGAGGAGGGCTCGCGTCGACGCCCAGCACGCTGCCGGGATTGCTCGTCGGCGGGCTCGTGCCCGGCTCCTGGCTGGAGACGGGCGAGCGGATCGGCGACGGCGACCGGTTGAGCAGCGCCGAGGGGATCGACGTCAGGCCGGCCATGTGGATGCTCTCGCGCGACCCAAAGGTGGCGGCGTGGCCCGTCGAGTGCTCGGCCTGGACCACGTCGGCAAAGGAGATGAAGGACAGCCGGCGGACGTCGGCCGAGTCGAGGGAGCCGTAGTTGGACGCGTTGTCGGGGGACAGGCCGACGCGGTCGGCAAACGACGCCAGCTCGGCGGCCCATTCGCTCGACGTTTGCTCGCAGGGGCTGCTCGCGGTGACCATGCCGGCGACGGTGACCGACGCGGGCTGGTGGGACGTGTGCGTGACGATCTCGACGGCGTCGGGGTCGAGCTTGCGGTTCGTGATGGCCTCGGAGGCATCGTCGAGCACGGGCGGGATGTAGTTGTCCGTCCGGATGTGCGTCGGGATGGCCGGCGAGCTCGGCTTCAGCACCGTGCCGTCTTGCACGTCTCGCTCGAAGATCTGGGAGCTCGCGGGCGACGGCACCCGGGGCGAGTAGGACAGGCCGCGGACCGGGGACGAAGGGTGCGAGAGCGGAGGACCGAGCTCGGCGCGGGAGCCGTTTGTGTGCCGCGTCGACGGCGCAGGCCTGTCGTGCACCGACGACGGCTTCGACCCTTCCTTGGACAGCGGCGGCGTTTCCATGCCGCAGCCCGGCTTGCACGAAGCCTCGGCCTTTTTCTTGCCGAAGCCGAAAAGGCTTCGCCTCTTGCCCTTGCCGTGCCTTTTGCCGTCGACGACCTCGCATTCGGCCTCGGTGAGACCGCCGAGGGCGCGGGGCGTCGAGCTGTCGTAGCTGCCGTCCTCGGGCATGCTTCGGTCGTCGTGGCCGTCTCTGCCACTCTTCAGCGACGGTGCCCCGGCGAGACTCATGGTGGAGCGGGCGAGGCGGCGACCTGTTTCGTCGTGTTTTCCTTGGCCACCAATGTCCGGCCGACGAAAGAGCAAGACCACGACGCAGGCAGGGCAGATGGGTTAGGTAGGTAGGCGGCCCGGGCGGTGGTCGTCGGTCGTCGGGGACGAGAGAGACGAGACGACGGTTTGGACGAGGAGGAACGGATGAATGGCCGAGCCGAAGGATGGTCGAGTCGAGCCCAAGGTCGGGGACAACGGTTGAGCTTCGAGGAGCAACCGACCGGTGAGCGGAGGGTTCAATCCGTCATTCGCCGCTGCCCTCGAGTGACAGGGAGGCGTCGTCGAGCAGAAGGATCGCCGTGGATGGATCGTTGCCGGCGGCGGTGGCGACGAGGTAAGCGAGCAACTATCAGGCACCTGTTCGTACGCTATAACGGAGCACCTGGTGCCAGGGCAGGCGACGGACGGGGCCGCCGCTGTAGCGCTGGGCAAGGGACCCGCCTGGCGCTGATAGTGGATCGAGATGGGGCAAGCGGCGTGCGAGGGACCGAGGCGGGAGGAATGGACCTTCTCTGGGGGAGTCGAAAAGGAAGGATGGCGATGCCGCCGTCGTCGATGGCGAGGGGATGAAAAATCCGACGCCCGAGGGGGGAGGTGGGGGGGGGGGGGGGAGGAGAGGTAGAGATGAAGATGAATAGGCTCCGGCTGTGCGTGGGTGCGAGGAATGGTAAGCGGCGGGACGAGCGTGCGAGTAATGTGCGAGGAGGGGACGGACGAGCAGCTGACGCTTTGCCGTCACGGACGGCCTGGGATTGGGCCAAGTTTAATACCGAGAGGATCGATGAACGGTCGGACCATCGGAGACGGACGACGACGAGGTGTCTGATTGATCGATGCCGCCTTGCCGACGGGGCTGACGACGAACGCAAGCACGTCACCGAATACGGCGTGAAGAGGTCGAACGAATGTTGGCACCACCAAGGTAGGCGGTCGGTCGGACCCTACCCAACCAAGTACAGCACGAGTCCCTTCCAGCTGCCGGTGGTACCGGCAACGATGGATGCACGCAGCAATCATGCGTGGCAAAAAATGAAAAAAATAAAACCCTGCATACCTTCGTATGGGTAGGGGTACGTACGCAAGCAGGCTAACGATGCCATGCCAGGGGCAGGGAGAGCGCCCTGGTCGATATATTTAGCTCCTCGACCATCTGTACAGTACTCCGTATTACTCACCAATCCGTAGGGGTACTTTCAGGCACTCGCCATGCCAATCTGTACTCATACGTGGGCACTAGTTCGTCGCCTGCTGCGGGCTCTACAGCGTGCAACCCTGGGCAACCCGGCTGGTACATCTGCGGCACACGCATCGTACGGTCGGTCCCATGCGCGTGAAGAGAATTTCCTGTCATCCGCCGTCAGCCTTTGGGTCCGTGTCGTGATGGCCGATTACTCCTCGAAGAACGAGACGTACTCGGCATTCGTATGGCGGACACCCCGGCTCGTGAGAGAACTCGCCGGCCAACAGGCGCGCGGGGATGATTGGCCGGTGCAAAGTTTGATGCGCTCGTCAAGTCTGATGTGCGTCGATCCTGTGCCTCGTGCTGGGTACGGAGTCTTGCTGAAGGTGTATTCGATGTATTCGTCAGTGTAGGTGTACTTGCTTGCGTGCACAGGGCAGGTATGGAGTGCATGTACTCCGTACTCGGTAGGTACTTGCTGCAGCACACCATGGTCGTTTTGGGAAGCCCTGTCAGACAATTCTGAAACATTGCTTACTGCACGGTTGCGTACCTGCTAGTTCCTAGTATAAGGGAGGTTCGAGTTTGGCACTGCAAAGAGACTAGGACTATTCCGGAATTGAGCAAGTACTTACTGTACTTACTTACGGATACTGTACGGAGTACGGAGTACTTGGTTGTACTTGAAACTGTACTTACTTAGTTGTACTTACTTACAGCACAGTACGGATTACATGTGCAACTGCTTGTACACCAACACCTAAAGCTACTTGTACGCCGACACCTACAGTACAACTAACTACTTACTACTTAATTACTTACTCCGTACGTAGTATCCGTACTTACCGTACGTATTATCTAATGTACCATATGCAACAACATGTGTACTTGTAACATGTAATACTAGTCCCTGCTCGTCGTGCAAGATCTGTACACGATGGTGTATCACCGAGACCATGTATCACGTGACATGACACATGCGCAGAACTGCCTTTTACACATGGGCCTTCAAGATTTACAACTAACAGTACTCCGCACTTGTACGTAAAGTACACGTACGAATATTAATACTACTAATTTACAAGTAATAAGAACTCTATACTTTCATGTACTGTACAGTATTTGGTGTCAAGTGAACAAGATACTCCGTACAGAATACTCCGTACAGTAAGTACTCCGGTACAGTACGGAGTACAAGTACTTAAGTACTAGTGCTCCGCAGATGATGCGGGTGAGGTTCCACGATTAAGTAAGCAGAAGCCAGCATCGTGCTTGTGAAAACTTGAAGCAAAGCAATTCGGAGCTCCCATCACGCGACAAACTTTTGACCCTCTTCTTCTACGCGGCCACTCGCCCCCGCCTCGTCGAATCCAGGTCTGTCGAAAGGTCGAGTCCTCTCAGACGCATTGCGACGAGCTGCCATTCCGCCCCTGTCCGCGCGACAGCGGCTCAGACTCGTCCCGGCATGGAACTGCGACCCCTTGTTCGGCCGGCAGCGCGCTTGCTCAACCTCCGCTCCTCCTCCACGCCCTCTCTCCTGCCCTTCACATGCACCCGCGGCCACAAGACGACGGCTCGCACGAAACGCTCGCTCAAAATAGCGCCGCACGACTCTTTCCTTCCCGACCGCTCCGCCCCTTTCCCCGCCGCCGACTCCATCATCTACAACCCGCCAGCCTCCGAGGCCTCGCCCGCCCACACGCCTTTCCTCTTCCTCCCGCTCGACGACCCCCGTCGGCTCGCCCTCTTGCGCATGCGAGGAGGTGCCGACGCGGCGGCGCTCGGCTCGGGCGAGGAGCAAGCCAACCTTCCGCCCGTGATGCGCTATCACAGACGCGAGCCCACCTATCACCTCAAGGAGGAGGACATCGCCGAGATGAAGCGTCTGAGATCCGAGGATCCCGTCAAGTGGAGCGTCGGTCATCTGGCGCAAAAGTTCGACTGCTCGCCCATATTCGTCAAGATGGTTGCCCCCGCACCGGCCGGCCACCTCGACTGGCTCAGGAGCAAGTTGGATCGGAAAATGGCCCGATGGGGACCCAAGAAGACGCAGGCGAGGGAGGATCGCAGGAGGAGGGCCGAGATGCTGTACCGTGGCGAGCTATGACGCCGACATCGCATCATGGGCCGTGCCGCCTGTTTCGGGCGGGAGGAAAGCGGCCCACGTGTAGCAATACTGCATATTTTGAGCCACGGCACACTCCCACGTCGAGGGGCTCGCCGCACAATGACCAAACACCGATATGAAATACGCCTTTGATGGCATTGAACATGGCCCCGCTGAACGTTTTATACCTTTTGCCTTTCGAACGGGTCTGCGCTCCTCAACGACAGCCAGCGTGGCTGGGGTCACCGAGAGGGCTTCCGCCGCCGCCGCCGCCGCCGCAGGACTCCTCCCCGCCGTCAATGTCCTTTCTGCCCGGAATGACCCTCCAGCACCACCCGCACCAGCTTCGAGCGATGCCCGTCGTCTCCGCCGCGAGCACACCGTCGCCGCCGCAGCCCTGCTCGTCGATCCTCTCGGGCACGCAGGCACCGACGCGCACGATGCGCACGAGCTTGCGCTTCACCCTCCCGCCGATCCCCTCAATCTCGTGGCGCTCATATCCCGGGCCGTGCTGCGGCGACGGCGTACGCTCGTTCTCGTGTCGGAACTCGTCCATGAGCGACGTGATGGGCGTGTTGGCGCCAAACGGAGACCCGTGGGTGCCGGCGGAAGCCATCGAGGACGTCGTCGCCGGGGAAGCCGGCGATGGGAGCTCGGCGTGCCACGGCGCGTGGCCGGTGTCGCGCACGTCCTCGGCGTCGCAGTCAATCTCCTGCTCGAGGTCCCGGGCGGCGAGGCAGTTCTGCTCGCGGCCGCAGATGACGCCCCGGTCGCCGTCGCCGATGCCGGTGCCCAAGCCGCCGAGAGCTTCGCCGTACTGGTTTCTCCAGCGCCATATGCTGCTCCGTCGTCAGCCACGCCCTCGACACGGTCGGCGAGTGGCCTCGATGGGGTGAGCCGCACCGTTGGTACTCGTGGTCGGCGCCGCGAATGTTGCGACCGCAGGCAAGGCAGAGCCAGACGCCTGCGGAGTCGCACCGGCAGATGGCGCGCCGGACCGCCTCGGAGGAGACGGAGGTGCCCGCGTCCAGGGGTGGATGGAGGAGCTGAGGGATGGGCGCGCGCGAGCACGCGACGCAGAGTCGGCGGTGCCGCTCACGAAGCGCGACGGGCGCCGGCGCCTTCATGGCGCAGTTCTGCACGGGCCGTCAGGTCATGCCGTGGCATTCGTCTGGGGCGGAATGACGGCACCCACCCTGCAGACGACGTGGCCGCACCGGCGACATTCGTCCACCATGTCCCGGGCGCAGCTCCCGTACTTGCCGCGGTGGCCGTGGCCATCCTCCATGTGGCGCCAGCTGCTCGCGCGAGCTCGGTACCGCAGAACCTGGTCGCCGTCGACGGGGACGCTGTCGTTGGAGCAGCGTAGCGTCGAGGCGAGCAGGATGTCGTGGAACTGCACGAGGCCGTTGTGAATGGCACGCGAGGTGCGAGCCAACGCGTCGAGGGTGGTGAGGTCGATGGACGAGACGATGGCGATGACGATGCTGCGCGCCGCACTTGGCATTAGCCGCAGGAACAACCGGGAAGAGCAGAGACGATGCGGGACGGAGGCTTCGACGCACGGATAGCAGGAAAAGGCCTCGGTGATGACGTTGGAGATGGTCGGTGGCCGTCCCGGAGTCTCGTCAGGGTTGACCATGGCGCACGAAGCCGTGCCGCCGGTCGCAGCCCGTATCTGAAGTTCCCTCTGCACATGGTCCTCGCCCAAAGCTTCATCGTCACCGCTCTCCTCGAGGTCGACGAAGCGAGCCATTTCGAGCAACGGGCAGCAGGCCAGACGAACCCGCCGTTCGAGGCCGGCTCGCCACCAGTCGTTGGCGAGGAAGAGAGGAACAAAGGTATTATAACGATGGTGTAGATTTTGACGAAGCCATCGCTGGAGCGGCCATCGAAGTCATGGCATGTACGTGATGGGATGGGGGCTGTGCGTCACGAATCTCTCGTATCGTGACTGCGCCGGCGATGGCTGTGGTTGACCAAGCCGCCGATGACAATTGCCCCGCAATTAGTACTTGGTACCAGGTAGCTAAGTAGGTGTAAGTAAGTGCATGTACAGTGCACACGCAGGACCTAGGTATCCCATACTTACTCTGCACATGCAAGTACTTACTTGTAGGTGTGCTGGTGCTGTACTTGTAGGTTGACGGAGCACATATGCAGGTATTGAGTACATTTACCTTTGGTGCTGCTCCTTTGTGCTCCGTCCGGTACAAGTACTCCGTTGACGTGCTCCGTACATGCACTTGCTTTTGGTCATGTTCCGTACACCCATGTATCCACGAGGATGAGGGCACATGTTAGCAAGTGTACTGTAAGTGCTTACTTGGTTGTACAAGTACCCCTACATGTGCTGTACATGTACACCTACTTAATACTCCGTACTCTGTGCGGAGTACAAGTACAATTGATTGCAGCGGCGTGGTGCTAACCTGGCACAAACCTGGCATTAATTACAGTACTTGTGCGTACTTGGGTGCTCTCCGTGCTAGTTACTAGGTACCTAGTACCTAGTACCTAGTACTGTAGTTGCATACCAGCAGGTACCTAGTACCTAGTACTGTAGTTGCATACCAGCAGGTACCTAGTACCTAGTTAATACTGTGCTTACGTACTGTACTTTAGTATTTACTGTATTCTGTGGTACCAGTGTTCTCTCGTTCCGGGAGCATTATCAACACTTCATGACTGTATTCCTCCGTAGCGTAGCAGCACTATCCTAGCGGCCCGACTCCCGACCTCCTCAGCCTCTTATTATTGAAACGTCCGTCAGCATTGAACAGTTAGGCGACAACTACCTGGCAACCACCGTTGGCCTGCCATTTGATTGCCAAGAGGAAAAGGATTGGTCGTGCCGGGGATGAATCGCTGCATGCACGTCCGGTCGGCAATTGAATGAAGGTGATGTGCACTGGAATGCATGTCGCTTGGTACAACGGGGTAGAATGTGTGCAAGCTCGGGGTGCAATGCGGCGCACAGGTACATGTGCATGTGCATGTTGACATCTTCCTTGCTCCTACAGACTACCTCGGTGCATGTACGAGGGAGTCCTCGATGAGTCCACCACAAGTACTGTAGTGTCAAAGGGAATGCTACGCAGGGAAAAAGGACGAGAAATACTTACCTATTACCGTGCAGGTACTCCGGACACCACAGCATGGCGATAGTCATTGTGCCGCTCGCCTTGACATTGGAACAATAAAACGCCCTAAATGCGCCGTTCTCCTGCCAAGGGTATTATTACCAGGAGCATTCCCCCGAAGCGCCGAGGTAATAATTACCGGTCACCTGCGCAGCGCGTTCGGATGAACAATTCTAATGGGCATGTTTTTTGTTCTCAGATGTGTCGTTTGATTCATCATGATCCGCTCCGTAGAAACGGTAGATGCACACCATGAACGCGACGCCTTGGGCCTGTCTCGTTTTCTTGCCGCCGGCCAGGCACCTGGACTTGGTGCTGCCATCCGATGAGGCTCCTCCCAGCGGTTCGTCCGGCGCGTGGCCCAATCATGAAGGCTGGGATTAGGTATCTCTGCGCTGGGGAGCCTACGTAATAAATTGTACAGGTAGGTACACTGTAGTACCTACCTACCTTAGGTACCTACCTAGGTACTAGGTATTGCCATCGTGGCTGGCGGGTATTATTAGGTGCCAACAGCACTATCCATACTCCATACCGCACGGTGGTTAGGTGCTAGGCACCAAGGTAATGGCGTCAGAGTTCCGAAATCTGCCCTGGAAAGAACAAGCGCAAGGCTAAATCAGCTGCGGGCCAAGGCCAGCGGAGGCTACGACGGCCCAGGCTCCCCAGCTCCCTCCATTAATCGGATGATTGATTGATTCAAGGTGTGCACGAGTACTCGCTACGGAGTACAGCACGCAACAAAGCCCACCATTCTTCATGCTACGCTGGCCTTGATGGAAACGCATGCATCCATCGCCGCAGAATGAGACTCGACTGCAGGCGCCATGTTCCGCGGCATGCGTAAACTTTTGCGTTTTCCTGCGGTTTCTTGCGCCGAAACGAGCGAGGCGAAAAAGAAAAATCCGACGAGCAGTCAGTCAAGGTCCCTGTGTCGTCGACGCTGCGCGTACGAGGCGTGGGGCGGACAGTCGACTGACTACTAGGTAGGCCGGGATTGGTGCCCAGGGACTGCACACGTACCGTACTTAAAGTACCTACCAAAGTAAGGGCTTGCACCCCGTAGCTGTGGACCTGTGGTGCCCGGCACGAGAGCATCGCCGAGTCGGGACGTGTGCTGCACCTGTGCACGCACGTACTTGGGGGAGGCTGGCGATGCGCTGTGGCGCGAGCATTAGGTTCGTCGCCATGGCGTTTGCCCTGTTGCCAGTTGGCCGCGCGCCGCCCACCGATGGCATGCATGCACGAGCATGCACGATGCATGCAAGGTTGACGAGCGCGTCCACGTTGCGACCTTGGTGGTGCTCCAGTTCCTTGTGCCAGCGCGCTTTCAACTGCCGTGGCCCCTACGTAGCAGGTAAACCTTTGCCAGTCACGAGCCGTTCCCCGGCTCGAGCCGGAAGGCTATGCGCATTACGTATGTCGTGCTAGGCGATACGAGCTGCGACCAAGATAGTACCCCCTTATCCGCATTCCGTCCCTCGTCATCCTGGGTACCAAGATGGTGCGGTAATACCGTCGTCATACCCGGGGGGGGGTCACCTGTACTGAGTACCCCTACCTTGGTACTAGGTACTTACAGTACTGTACTACAGTGGTACCAACCTAGCACTCGCAGAGCGCTGCACTGCAGTGCTTGCGGGTGGCGTAGTGAGCGGCAGCTGCAGGTCCCGGGTACCTGCTTGGTACCCAAAGTTGCTGGCGGGCCCGCCTCTGTCAGCCGTACCGCCGAGTACCTGCTTGCACGCGCCGCCGCGGGCGGCCTGCTCATGGCCCATGGCAGTGCTGCGGGCGAGCCTGCGGCACCACCAACCGTCGGCGAGCAGCCTCTGAAACGCGCGGCGAGTCCCTGGAATCATGCCCCCCAACGGCCCAATGGCCGCTGCACCGGCTCGCCTGCCCCCACCTACGGCTCTCTTCGTTCCGCACGAGTCAGCCGGGACTCTTCCTTCGTCACCGTGCTGCTCCCAACGATCCCCAACCTCCCACGAAACGTCTCCCCTCGTGCTCGTTAAGTACAGCGACAGGTCAGCGCGAGCCCATCGTACGGCACCGTCTCGAGCCTCCCATCTCGTGCCTGCGCAACGACCCCCCCCGACACGACACGACCGGCCAGCTCGCGGCCTGCGCCCTTTCGAAACTCGTGCAAGCGCCAGGAGGACCGAACCAGGACCGACCCAAGGTGCTCGTTCGTCCTCGACCCTGACGATTGCTTCCCGACCGCCCATCGCCTCTGGCGACCGAGCCACCCCTCATCCTCTCGCGCTCGCCCGACACCGAGGAGCGGTAGCCGCCTCGGATTACCGCCCGCACAATGTCGTACAATCGAATAGGCAAGTCGTCGTCGCTCCCGCGTCGCCACCCCATCCGCCAGCTCGTTGCCTGCCGTTTGCGTGGCCATCGGCACGCTTGTCCTGCTCCCCCCATCCCTCCCAACGCCGTCCCTCCTGTTCATGCCGCTGCGTCCTCCTCGGAGTGCCCGTCTGCTCCCCTCGCTGCCCTCTCTCCCCTCTCTCCCCTCGCTGCCCTCGCTACCCTCGCTGCCCTCGCTCCCCTTGCTCTCGATGCTTTCTCACGCCTCCGCCGGCCTGCCTCGCTCCTCGCTCGCCGCTAACGCCCTCGCCAGACGACTACTACAACGACCCGATGGATCCCCATCGGGGCGCCCAGTACCCCGGTGGCTCCCAGGGCCACCCTCCGCAGCAGGGCTACCAGCTCGAGGACAACCCCGGGCAGTACGGCCAGCAGCAGCACCTCGCGAGTGATCCAAACGGCCAGCACCAGCGGTTTGGCACGCCCAGCGACCACCTGAACCTCAACGCGGCGGTACGTGCATGCCCCTCGGACGACCCGAGCCCGGGCGCTGACGGGCGCGCTGACGCGGAGCAGCACTCGATCGAGACCATGTCCTACGGCGGCCACGGCTACGGCCACGGCGACGCCTCGGTCAACCCCGAGATGGCGCACGATCAGTACGGCGGCAGGCATCCGTCGTACCCCAACCACGCGCCCAACGAGGACCCGACCTACTTTGACCAGCACGGCCAGGATCCGAACGGCTACGACGTCGACGACCAGCGGCCGATGCTCGACCAGCATCCGTCGGGCTACGATGAGTCCTTCCAGGACCAGCAGCAGCAGCCGCAGCAGCCGCCCCCCGGCCCCGGCCTCCAGCGGTGGAAGACGGTCAAGCAGGTGCTGCTCTACCGCGGCAACCTCGTCCTCGACTGCCCCGTCCCGCCCGTCATGCTGCAGCAGAACCCGCACGGCGAGCGCGACGAGTTCACCCACATGCGCTACACGGCCGCCACCTGCGACCCGTCCGACTTTTACAACGAAAACTTCACCCTCCGCCAGAAGCTCTTCAGCAAGTCGCGCCACACGGAGCTCTTCATCGTCGTCACCATGTACAACGAGGACGACGTCCTCTTCGCCCGCACCCTCATCGGCGTCTTCAAGAACATCGAGTACATGTGCAACCGGCCCAACAGCAAGACGTGGGGCAAGGACGCCTGGAAGAAGATTGTCGTCTGCGTCGTCAGCGACGGCCGCGCCAAGATCAACCCCCGCACCAAGGCCGTCCTCTCCGGCATGGGCGTCTACCAGGAGGGCATCGCGAAGCAGCAGGTCAACAACAAGGACGTGACGGCCCACATCTACGAGTACACGACGCAGACGCACCTGACGCTCAAGAACGACATCGTCGGCCTCGTCCACCGCCGCCAGCCGGTGCAGATGGTCTTTTGCCTCAAGGAGAAGAACCAGAAGAAGATCAACTCGCACCGCTGGTTCTTCCAGGCCTTTGGCCGCGTCCTCGACCCCAACATCTGCGTCCTCCTCGACGCCGGCACCCGGCCCGGCGGCAGCTCCATCTATCATCTGTGGAAGGCCTTCGACCTCGAGCCCATGTGCGGCGGCGCCTGCGGCGAGATCAAGGCCATGCTCGGCCGCGGCGGCAAGAACCTGCTGAACCCGCTCGTGGCGACGCAAAACTTCGAGTACAAGATGAGCAACATCCTCGACAAGCCGCTCGAGTCGGCCTTTGGCTTCATCTCGGTCCTTCCCGGCGCCTTCTCGGCCTACCGCTACGTGGCCCTGCAAAACGACAAGAACGGCAAGGGGCCGCTCGAAAAGTACTTTCTCGGCGAGACGCTGCACGGCGGCAGCACCGCTGGCCTGTTCGAGTCCAACATGTACCTCGCCGAGGACCGCATCCTCTGCTTCGAGCTCGTCACCAAGCGCAACTGCCACTGGCTGCTGCAGTACGTCAAGTCGGCCAACGGCGAGACGGACGTGCCGGACACGGTGACGGAGCTCGTTCTGCAGCGGCGCCGCTGGCTCAACGGCTCCTTCTTCGCCGCCATCTACGCCATCGCCCACTTTCACGAGTTCTTCCGCTCCGACCACTCCGTCTTCCGCAAGCTCGCCTTCTTCGTCGAGTTCGTCTTCAACACGGTCAACATGATCTTTGCCTGGTTCGCCATCGGAAACTTCTTCCTCGTCTTCAAGATCCTCACCACGAGCCTCGGCAACGAGGACCTGCTCGGCAACGTCGGCAAGATCCTCGGCGTCGTCTTCACCTGGCTCTACGGTGTCTGCCTCATCACCTGCTTCGTCCTGGCCATGGGCAACCGGCCGGCCGGTTCGGGCAAGCTCTACTCGGCCATGGTCTGGTTCTGGGCCATCATCATGATGTACGCTCCTCCCCCGCCCCCACCCCCGCCCCCTTCCACTCCCTTCCGCTCTTCTCCGCTCCCCTCCGCTCCCCTTCTCCCGATCGTTGCGCGCCGTGGCTGACCGTCGTCGCAGATACCTCTTGTTCGCGGCCGTCTTCATCGCCGTCAAGGCCATCATCGCCGACGTCAACGACGCCGACGGCTTCTCCATCAGCCAGCTCTTTACGAATCCCGTCTTCTACACGCTCATCATCTCGGTCATGTCGACGTTTGGCATATGGACCATCGCCTCGCTGCTCATGTTCGACCCGTGGCACATGATCACCTCGTTCGTCCAGTACATGCTCCTGTCGCCGACGTACACCAACGTGCTCAACGTATACGCCTTCTGCAACACGCACGACGTCTCGTGGGGCACCAAGGGCGACGACCAGGTCGACAAGCTGCCCTCGGTCAACACAAAGGACGGGCAGGGCAAGACGGACCTGCCGGACGAGGGCGACCTCAACGCGCAGTACCAGCGCGAGGTGGCCGTCTTCAGCACCAAGTTCAAGGCGGTCAAGACGACGCCGTCGCCGGCGCAGCTGCAGGAGAAGCAGATGGACTACTACCGAGGTGTCCGGACGGGCGTCGTGCTCATCTGGATGATCACCAACTTTGCCCTCGCCGCCGTCGTGCTGAGCACGGCAGGCCTGGAGAAGATCACGCCGTCGAGCGGGAACCAGGAGAAGGACCAGCTCGACCGTTCCAACATTTACCTCACCATCGTGCTCTGGAGCGTCGCCGTCCTCAGTGGTTTCAAGTTCCTCGGGGCCGTCTGGTTCCTCATCGTGCGTATGTTCAGGGGCGTCTAGCAGCGGGTTCTGCTTGATGCATTTGCTTTTCTGCGCTTTCCCGACCGCATCCACGGGCCTCGAGAGAAGTGACGCGCGCAGCGGCGGGAGCGGCCGTCGCCAGCACGGATGGCTGCGCCGATGCCGGGTGCCGGCGTGCTGCATATAGGACGAAGGATAGGCGGCAAGGACGGTTACTTTTAGGAAATCTCGGGCATCAGTTGTCGTGCCGCGCGTTGGGACCGGTCTACGATGATGGCGTATTTACGTGAAGCGGGAACGAAATTTGTGCGAGGTTCATTGTGTATATACAAGGCTAATTGTCGTCAAGTTTCGCTCTGCTAACAAATATCCAAGCAACTACCTGTTACTGCCTGCGCATGTACTTGCCTGGTGCCTCCTTGGGCGCCTGCTTGGGTGCCTCCTTGGATGTGTCTCCTCGGGTAATATCTCCCGGCACAATGACGAGGTCCAACCCAAGTACCTACTAAGTAGGTACTCATGTTTGCTCCACCGACTGCCAGTTGACAGCTATTAGTGGGTGGGATACATACAAGTCGTATGTACCGTATATAAATACTGAGACATGTACGGAGTACGGAGTATTACTTTTGCTCCGAAATACTCCGTACGAAGCGCTCCGCACAGGTTCAGGGACCCGTCCTCAGGTCAACGACGGATCAGGGGTCACGTGACTCTCTCCTTCCACCGACGCACGTGTCGAGTGGGTACATCCAAGTACCTGCACGGCAACCGTCGCCATGACTCATGCATCTGTCACCCCAGGGTCACCAGAGGATGCAGTGACATGAACCGCACAAATCCTGGGCATGCGATCGAAAGTCGCCGTCGTGCGTGCAGCCAAGCCTGATGCTTGCTTGGTGGCAAAATTCGTCAATCGAGTCGGGACAGAAAAAGGGCATCGACGCGTCGAGTTCGTCGTCAACCTTGGCCGTGGGAAGTGCGAAGGCGCCCACGGCGATGAGGGCGACGAGGGAGAAGATCTATCGGATCGGTGTTGGCAGGGGGGTCCATGGATGGGGATCAATCGACAAAGACTCACATTCGCCTTCATTTCGTCGAGCGTCCAGTGGCCGTTCGGAAGAGCGCGTGTCTGTGGCAACAATACCGATAGGCGTCGGCAGGCGACCGGTGCGCACTGGCTGGCCGGCGTGGAGTCGATGGTTGGTAGTAGGGATGACAATGACGCTCTTTTGATGGAAAGTACTTGCTTTCTCTCCGCTCCGTGAGTTTTACATGCTCGGGACGAACGAGGTCAGTTTGGAGGTGTGGTAAAGGTATGGCGGTACCGGGATCTAGGAGCACGCACGTGCATGCATCCTACTTATTATATACATGCTGTACGGTAGTGGGAGCATGCGTTCGTCGTAACCATATTGCTCTTTTGGCGTATATGGAGCGTACATGCATCGGTACGCATCCCCTTTCACTTCGCTCTGCGCTTGTGCCGGGAGTTGGGAAGTGGGTGTGTGGCCACGTGGAGGGACTCGAACGTCTTGGCAACGTGTGCAGCTCTCGTCGTCGTACTCCGGACGCGCAAGCGGCTCTCGGATCGTAAGAGGTGCCATCGGTAGCGTGGGATCTAGTTCCATTACCCGGCTGCCCTAGATGCTGCTAACAATGATGAAGGTTCCCTTGGTGTGGTGCTTGGCGGCCGAAAAGCTTTGGAAAAGTTGAGCTTGACGCTTCCGAGATACCTGTCATCAACTCTGCGCCGTGCAATTGGTGTGGCGGTGGGCGCAAGTACATGCTAGTAAGGATCGATGAAGGTGTACTTGGAAGTGGCTACAAATAGTGGACATTGGGCTTGTACTGCACGGGTATTCTGTATCGCTCGGTACTTTCCGATCGGATGCTTTCCTCCTTTGGGATTCCCTCTCATTCGATGAGGTTCCAGCTTACCTTCTGTGGGGCCTTTGGTGGCGTTCCCGTGCCCGCCCCCCCCCTTTGGCCCTCATTTGGACCAACGAAGAGCAGGGGATGATATGCAGTCAAGAAGCGATAAGTGACTCTCGTATAACCCACACACATCCATGCCGTACAAGAACTAGTTCACCAACGCAAGTAAGTACAACTTGCTTGTAATACTTGTTTGTAATTACTTGCACCTATACCGACACCTACGCGTGAACTGTGCACCTAGATGCAGCTGCTGCAGTCGGCCTGCTCCCACACTTCGACCACATTGCAGGGAAAGCAACACAGTGTATGGCAAGCAACACAGTGTACAACGGTGCATGACGGTGTGCAGACGCACAATCACACGGCACCGCACACGCACGTCGGCATGCACACCACGACGACGAGCCAATCCGATTCGTCCAGAGACGCCATCAGATGCTCATAAAGACGTCGAGGAAGGCTGCGTAGTTGGGCGTCCCCAGTCCGGTGACGGGATCCCATCCCGGGACAGCGGAGAAGCCGCTGTTGCCGCAGGCGCTCGCTCCGCCGTCGCCGTCGGGCCCGCCCTTGTCCTGGTTGCCCGTCGTGATGTCGTGGAACATCTCGGGGTGCTGGTAGAGGGTGGGGTTGGCGAAGCCGATGGGACCCTTGCCGGCGGCGATGCGCTCGTCGTTGATGCGAGTGAACATGGCCGCCACGAGCGGGCCCGACATGGAGGTGCCGCCGGCCAGCTGGTGGCTGCCGCCGATGATGAACGCGCCGTTGTCGCCGACGGCCGCGAGGTCGGGGTAGCCGCGGCCCGCGCGGTTGTAGATGCCGCCGCCGTCGGGGATCTTGCCGTCGCTGGTGTTGTAGTGCTTGTATCCGGGGTCGTGCTCGTCAAAGTAGCTCGACACCGCCTTCCTCTGGTACGCGGGCGTCGTGAAGATGTTGCTGAAGCCGCCGCCGGACGAGAAGCTCGTCGTCGCCACCTCGTCGTCGCCCGCCTTGGAGCCGGCCGGCAGCGTCGTCGAGCCGACGGCGGTGATGTACGGGCAGTTGGCCGCCGTGTCGGGCGCGAAGATGTCCTCGTTCGGGCCGAGGCAGGGGCCGGAGCGTCGGGCGACGCCATCGTCTCCGCTTGACATGACGAGCGTCGTGCCTTGAAGTCCCAGCTTCATGAATTCGTCGCACTGGCGCTGTTGGTCACGCCCCGTCAGCGTACCGCACGTCGTCCTCTCCGCAAACGCCCACGCGCCGCACACCCGTCGAGAGTGGCTACATACCTGTAGGTAGTAGGTAGGGTAGTCGGCCTCGGCGCTGCCGTAAGAAAAGGATATGACGTGGGCCGGCTCGAAGGCGCCGCACTGCTCGTCGGGCGTGATGCCGTCCACGTCGGGGTCGTCGCCCGTCTCGCCATACGCCGACTTGGTGCAGTACGAGCCGTCGACGGCGTCGAGGAACGTGTTGAAGATGTCGTTGTTCTGCGCCACCGTCTGGAACAGGATCGTCCCCTGCGGGTGCACGATGGGGATGCCAATCTGGAAATCGAGGTCCGCTTCGGCCCCGGCCGAGTCCTGAGAGCCGGGCGCGGTGCCGCCGTCGATGCCGTCGACCTTGGGACCAGTGCCGGAAGGAACGTGCGAGGCATACGCGCCGTAGAACTGGTCGAGGTCTTCCTGCGAGTACTTTTGCTCGTCAAGCTCGAAAATGCCCAGCTGGTTTCCCGCGCTCGCGAGCTTGCCATCAGTGATGTTGTACATGGCCTTGATGCAGGCCGGCGTGATGGCCCTGCCGCAGTCGTCCGTTCTCTCTTCCGAAAAACCCGCGTCAGCGAAGCGAAGCGTAGTGCAGTGCGGCAGCATTCGCAAAAGGGGGTGCGTGAGCGAGGGGAATCGTTACACATCACCATACCAGGATTGGATCGTAGCTTCTGCGCCAACTCGACTGGCATCGGTCGCACTTTTGCTCTTGGCAACTTTTCCTCACGCTTCATCTGCTTCCCCACAGCTCTCGTCCTTGGCGCAAAGACGACGCCGGGTGTGACAAACTCGACGTGCTCGGCCACCTCGCGGGGCAGGCGGTAGGAATCGACACCGACGTGCTCGTTGCGGCTCTCGACGTGGTTGTAGACATGGTATCGCGTCCCCAACACGTCCTCGAGCTGGTCGACAGTGGCATCAAAGTGCACCCATGCCTTGCTCTTCGGTACGCGGATCGTCCCGCCAGGAATGCCGGCCGATGTGAGCCAGTCTTTGACCGTCTGGACGGACTGCTCGTCCGGCGCAAACAGCTCGACGACCTCGTCAGCGGTGTAGTGCTGACCATATTTGGGCGACTCGGGGTCAGAGCTGAACCTGTCAGACACCGGAACCGGAGAACGAGACGTCACCAACGTACACCTCGAGCAGATAGTCCATGCCTTTGTCCAGGTTACGTTGCTTCAGCGCGATGCGGACTGGGATCTTGGTATGGCCGTCTAATGGCTTGCCCTTGACCCAGCGTGGGTGATTGCCACGCTTCTCGTGGACGACGTACCCTGGCACCGCCATGGCCATGGCCCCGGTGAGGAGGCTGCTGAAGAGGATGAGACTGCCCTTCATCGTGCTGCTGTCTGCGAAGCTTCTGGCTGGTTGAGCTGTTGCTGGTGACCACGACCAACCTGACGAACATGGCCATCTTTATATAGTCGACACCACAGACGCTGCATGTTATTGATCGCATCCCATGCTCATTTTCATTCTCCCATCACGTTGCATCGCTCCATAAAGTACTCCATCGAGCAAAATCGACGGAGCAGCCTTGGAGCTTCCAAGGTTTGTGCCCCCCCCCCCCCCTCTCCTTCTTGCTCCTCCAACTTCCTACCTCGAGTTAGGCTTCACTCGAAGCTCGAGAGATGCTCTGGGAACCGATGTGGGAGATCCGTAGTTTTAGGAACCGATTGATGCCGTTGTGGCTGCGTTGTTCAATCTAGGTAGGTTCACAACCGCCTTCCTAAATCTGCTCTCAGCTACTACTTCGTCCGATGGACCGATGATCAAGCCCCGAGTTGATGGGGCGACTGGGAAGAACCCCCTCAGCCGTGACGACCTTTCTGCAAGTCGCACCGGAGGTGAACAGAACCCCAAGAGTTCACAATCTTGCTTTGTATCGGAGAGGTGCGTGCAGACGGGCAGCAGAATGCCATGACCAATATGATGGAGGCTGATCGTGGATCGTGACGGCGTCCATGTCACGGTGCGAGGGACGACATTCCGTCCACAGCAGGTTCGTGCAAGCGCAGATACGTCCGAGAGAGAGCCTCCCAACACCATGGCCAGGACCGACCGGTTGCGCGGATGTGGCCGCTGCCTCCCCTCGGTTACTCGGCATCGACCCCGAGGCAACCTGCCCAATGTGGCAAGTAGACGGACGGTCACGGCTCGACAGCTGCCGTTGAGCCATCAATTCCGACAATGCGAATGGGTGCCGTCACTTGATCCGACTCTCCTGGGGCAATCATCTTGGGGTGCTTTGAGCATTTCGCAAGCACGAGAAGTCGAGACTCTGTGACCTGAGCGGGCTGCCGGATGTCGCTGGGTTCGGTTTCGATTCGGCATTTTCGTGCCGGGGGCAACAAATGACAACCAGCTTCCCCCGACCCCTCTGATGGAGGCAGAGACCATTATAAGTCGGCAGCCAAAGTGTGCACTGGAATCGAAGGCGGGGGACCATGGTAGGGTACGATACCTGGACGAAAGCGGGCACAACGTGAAACGGGCAAGGTGTTGAAGATGACGGAAGAAGATGCGACGACCAGAGGCAACATGAAACGAAAAGGGTTCTAGAGAACAATGGCGCGATGCCTGCACGAGTAATGGGGACGAGCGAGCAGGATGAGCGAGGGAGACTGAGGCGGGGGGCGAGTAAGCAAGAGGCAATTGTCTCGAGCAAGTAGCTACGTGACATGTACCATGACCTGGTAGGTGCCCTCGGGGCTCACTCGTCTCTCAAGACCTCCTCCGACAGCATGGTGTCGAAATAGCTCCTCACCTCGGCGATCTTGCCCTCGTCGTTCCATCGCGTCAGCCAGACGTACTGGTTGTTGTACGGCTTCCCGTTCTTCCTCGTCGCCTCGCCGACCGTCTCGACAGTCGCCCACCAGCCATCCGTGTCGGGCTCAGCATCGACAATGACGCGAGTAACGGTGAACTTGATGGGTGCCCGCAGCTTATTGCCGAGCCGCTTAAAGGTTGCGTCGGCGTGCGACTCGATGGAATGGCGGGTGCCCGCGAGGGAATGGGCACTGCCGGCGATGGTCCAGGTGACGTCGTTGACGAGGGCGTCGGTGAAGAACCTCTCGCGTTCGTTCGTGTTGGTAGTCTCGGCGAGGGGGGCAAACACATTGATTATATGCTCTTTCGTGAGCTTGAAGCCGGCCATTTTCAGCGGGCCGCCGTCTCGTTCGGAGGACGATGGGTTGGATGTTGAAGGCGAAGGGCCTGCACCGAGTCCTCGCAGAGTACGTGCAGCAAGTATGTGGCACAGTGCGGTAAACAGACACCAAGGTAAGTAGACGGAGAAGGAAGGAGATACCGAAGCAGCAGAGTCCGTGCAGCAAGTACGTGGCACAGTGCGGCAAACAGACACCAAGGTAGACGGAGAAGGAGATACCGAAGCAGCTGCCGAGGGAATTACTTCATCCATGGACATGTGCAAGTACACCGGTCCTCCTGAGTTGTGACTGCCGTTGGGGCAATCCGTGCTCTCTCACCGCATTTCTGCCATTTCTCTCTCGCAATGCACGATATTCGCATCATTGAAGATGTTGGTCATACTCACGATACTCACGAGTCTCATGAGCACCGAAGCTTCCAACTCAGTAGGTGATTTTTCCTTTTTCCACGTCGCGTGTATCGTTCCACGGAGACCATGCCTGATCCAGACAGCACAGACCGATGCTGACGCTGTCTGACGCAGCAAGTTAAGCTCTGCATCTGGCCCAGGACCCCTGCTCCCGCATACGGCGTATTTCACGACAGATCCCATGCCCGTCGTAGGTGGCCAAAGCCGATGGGAATTGGCATGAGTGCAGGCGGGACAGGGGATCACCGCTTCGACATCGTCGCAGTCGCTCAACCACGGCAGAGCCACAGCGACGAATGCCCATCCGTAAAGGCGACCACGAAGCCGGAGCGCAAGAAGGTACAAACTTCTCGCCAGGGCTTGTTCCATTTAGTTTTGGCTATCGTGCCATTCACTCAAGCCATCACGTCCCGGCCATGTACTCTTCCCGACCTGCAACCGCGTAACGATGATGAAACGCCGTCTGCGTCGTGACCTACGCCGAGAGCCTGAATTTACATCTCAACATGCCACTCATCGTCGACCTTTCCAGCTCTCTTTCCATCCTGTGTCGAGCTTTGGCATGACGTTGAGGCTGCGCTAGGATTGATCACCACGCCATGAGTCAGATACAAAACGCTCCGTCAGCGGACGTATCCATGAATGTGCCGTCCAGCTGCTTGACCATGCCTGGAGACACATTAGGCAGCCTTGGGAAACAGTTCTACGATTCCGTCTAGAAGACAATTCAGAAGCTTTTTTCCTTCACGCGATACCGCTCGTCGGTGTACCGATGCGTCACACATGGCTCTTCTCATTTGAACAAGTGCTCATTCGCTGTGGAAATCACAAAGCGGTGAATTGCTAATTCAAGTTCGCTTCTAGTCCAGCAGAGGCCTTCATTATGAGAAGCTCGTCATATACTCTAATCCGTGCAATGACCGTCAATCCTGGTATCGTTTCAGAGCCTGTTACGCGCCACGGCGGCTGTCGTGAGAAGC
The DNA here is from genome assembly GCF_001625195.1 of Drechmeria coniospora. Taxonomy (NCBI): domain Eukaryota; kingdom Fungi; phylum Ascomycota; class Sordariomycetes; order Hypocreales; family Ophiocordycipitaceae; genus Drechmeria; species Drechmeria coniospora. The sequence continues at coordinate 6,589,240 of NC_054389.1, read as the reverse complement.
GTCGCAGATCATCCGCCATCCCATGATGTGTACGCTTCACAACCACAGCGCAGCGGCGACTAGGAAGCCGCCGTCTAACCCTGCCGTCTTTGGAGCCAGGCCTACAGCCAAGTTTCGGAGACGGAGCCATCCAATCTTCCAGCTCATGGCTCATACCCATCCCGGGATGGCAGGTGCAGAACGGAAGTGAAGGCGAGGATGGACATCATCGCATGTCTATAAGTATCCTTGCCATCCGCATACGTGATCCATCGTAAACAGAGCAGCAAGTTCTCCGTTTCTTTCTCACCAATACATAGTTCCACGACCAGGTGTCGATTTCTTTCTTCTCCAATATCCCCAATCCTCTCGTTGCTGTCCTTCGTTCTACGCGAGCCACCAAACATTCACAGTAGCCCCTGCTGAAGACCCCCCTTAACTACCTTCTCCCGAGTACAACTTCAGCATGGTTCGCCCTTCTCTCATCTCTATCCTGGCTTGTATGTCTACTTCTCCGGGACCTGAATGTTGCATGACTGACCAATTCGTTAGTGTGCCTTTCCGTCTACGCTGCTGGGCCAGACCCCGCCGGCGCCAAAAATGTGGGCAACGGTCAGGGCAAGCAGTTCATCACCGGTCAATGCCTAAGTAATGCCGACTGCGCTTCTGGCTGCTGCGCTCAGCTGAATGGAGGTGCCGGCGTGTGCTCGGGTGTCGACGTTCAGTTTGCAGCTGGAAAGTCCGGCTGCGGCTTTGTTGATGCTCAGAATACTCCAGCTCCAAACATCAAGAATACGCAGAATACGCAGAATACAGGCAATACACTGGCAAAGACGACAAACCAGAAGAGCGCAAATGCCAAGAATCGGGGAGAGGGCCGCAAAGGTACAGAAACCCAGCAGGGCCAGAACAGCGAAAATAGTGCGCAAGCTGGCAGCACTGGGAATGGCTCACAAAACGCTGCCGTGAAAAGCGATCAAGTCAGAAATGCAACTCAGCAAGAACAGGGAAATAGGCAAGCCGCAACCGGAGGAAACGGGAAGAAGAACAGTGGAGTGAGAGGGACGAATACCAGCAGGAACGGCAGAAAGAAGAAGGGCGCCAAGAAGAGCAGCAACGGTAACAAGAACGGCCGGAACGGCAACGGCAACCGCGGCATAAATAAAAATAAGAATGCCAACCAGAACGGTAACAAGAACACCAACCAGAACACCAATCAGAACGGTAACAAGAACGTCAACCAGGATGCCAACCAGAACACCAATCAGAACGGTAACAAGAACGTCAACCAGAATGCCAACCAGAACACCAATCAGAACGGTAACAAGAACGTCAACCAGGATGCCAACCAGAACACCAATCAGAACGGTAACAAGAACGTCAACCAGAATGCCAACCAGAACACCAATCAGAACGGTAACAAGAACGTCAACCAGAATGCCAACCAGAACACCAATCAGAACGGTAACAAGAACGTCGACCAGAATGCCAACCAGAACGCCAACCAGAAAACCAACCAGAAAACCAACCAGAAAACCAACCAGAAAACCAACCAGAAAACCAACCAGAAAACCAACCAGAAAACCAACCAGAACGCGAACCAGAACAGTAACAAGAACGCCAACAACGGTACTCAGAATGCCAACCAGAACGCCGGCCAGACTGGTAGCCAGAACGGTAATCAGATCGCCAACAAGAACACCAACCAGAACGCCAACAACCAGAAAGGTAACCGGAACGGTAACCGGAACGGTAATCATAATGCCAACAAGAATGCCAACCAGAACGGTAACAAAAACAGTAACAACCAGAATGGCAACAAGAATGCCAGCCAGAATGGTAATCAGAACGCAAACCAAAACGGTAACAACCAGAACGCCAACCAGAACGCCAATAAGAATGCCAATCAGAAAGGTAACCAAAACGGCAATAACCTGAACGGTAACAAAAACGCCAACCAGAATGGCAACAACCAGAAAGCCAACCAGGATGGTGATCAGAACGGTACCCAAAACGCCAACAAGAACGCCAACCAGAAAGGCACTCAGAATGGTAACAACCAAAATGCCAACAACCAGAACGCCAACCAGAACGGTAACAAGAACGCCAACCAGAACAGTAACAATCAAGGTAGCAATAAGAACGCCAACCAGAACGGTAACAACCACAATGCCAATAAGAACGCCAACCAAAACGGCAGCAACCAGAATGCCAACAAGAACGCCAACCAGAATGGCAACAACCAGAACGGTAACAAGAACGCCAACCAGAACAGCAACAACCAGAATGATGACAAGAATATCAAGCAAAATGGTAATCAGAACGGTAACCGTATTGGAAACCAGAACACCAACAAGAACAACCAAATCGGCAACAACCAGAACGCCAACCAGAATGGTAACAACCAGAATGGCAACATAAACATCAAGCAAAACGGTAACCAGAACGGAAACCAGAGTGGAAACCAGAACGCCAACAATCAGAATGGTAACAAGAACGCAAACCAAAATGGCAACAACCAGAACGCCAACCAGAATAGTAACAACCAGAACGGTAACAACAATGCTGACCAGAATGGCAACAACCAGAATGGCAACACGAATATGAAGCAAAACGGTAACCAGAACGCAAACCAAAACGCCAGCAACCAAAACGCCAGCCAGAATGGTAACCAGAATGGAAACAAGCACGTCAACCAGAGTGGCAACAGCCAGAATGGCAACAACCAAAATGGTAATCAGGGCGTCAACCAGAATGGGAACGGTCAGAATAACAACAAGAGTGCCGACCAAAAGAATGGCAACCAGAATGGCGGCAACGGAAATCTCAATGCTGGCAGTGGGAGTACCGGAGAGGTGGCAGTGATTGGGGACAGGAACGCCGGCAACGCTGTGACTGCTCGCAGTCTCGTCAGGGCCGGCAATCTGGCCAACTAGAAGCGTGCGAGGGAGAGGATTGGAGCAATCTGTAATTCCCGACCAGCATTGGTCGGGAAACGGAGAAATTGCCCACGATGGAGCGTCCGGCATGCTCAGCCGTGGGATTCATGACCAGACGCTCTCTTGTTGACTCGACACCATACCGGTGTTGGCTCCATGGCTAGTCAATGCACTCTGACGACAACTACGCTGTCTACGTCAAGCATCGGCGCCCAAGGATACGGTTGTACGATATGCGACGATGAGCAGGAATCAATAGCACTCGTGCGGGCCGGTTTGGCGGGCATGGATCGAGATGGGCCAGGGTCTTGCCCAGCTGCTGTAAAGGTAGATACTTTGCAAAAGCTGAAGCACACTTCCGACATCTACTTGCACTTGTGCACGCGCATGAATACTAGTAGCATACGAGTGCCAAGTACGTACAGATTCCGAGTAATACCGCAGTTTTGCGAACAAAGGCGGACCGCAGGGGGCGGCTGGTGACCTGGCGAGTGCGCGGAGGAGCTTGATTGTTCGACGGCGACTACGTGAGACATCCTCATCATATGTCAGACATACTTGTATGGTATCTAGGTACGTGTATGCCCACGCTCAGATGCGCAAATGCTGATGTTACTCGTGCCCTCGTTGAAAGCACTGAAGATGACGTGGCAGATGGCATCAGCAGCAGGCATTAGAATACCGCCTACACGGTATCACGGCGTACTCCGGACGGAGGAGGCATTCGCATGCGAGACGAGCCTTGGGGCGCTTGCCAAACTTTTGAAGGGGTGGGTTGTGCTAGAGGAGCGGTCCTCGTAGCGGACGGATGACATCGGCAAGATCCACAAAGGACGAAATGCTAAGTATGTAGTTCTAGCGCATGCGTTGCATGAGTGTTCAGAACAGACGTCATATAATGCCCGAAAGTGGAGTTGGTGTTAATATGGCGTTCATCGAGGTTTTGACCTACTTGTACTGTGTCATCCATCCACGGAGTGCCTCGCGCACAAGATGCCGTTAATGCTTGGCCGCCCTATATGTATGCATAGGTGTATTGCAGGTATATCGCAAAGGGGAGTTTGTTGAAGGCGTCATGACTTCTATCTTGGTCCCTGTACCCTCAGGGGTATTGATACCATCAAACTCTTCAAACTTTATATACCGTTCATATTGTGTATACCGAACACACTGTACATCCTGTATACGGGGCTTTGTTTGTATCGTTGTATACTGTACGTACTGTGCAATTATATACCTCGTACTGCATATGCTTTTGTATACTACATATTCATCACACTCCGTATACTGCATATTCAGTACATACTGGGTATATTGCATGTTCAGTACTCCGAACACCGTGCTTGTACATATTTTCAAGTACCGTACGTGTTCTTACATGCATGTACATCTTATCCAGCAGCGGTAGTTGGTGAGTTGCCACCCAAGTGCACGTTGGTATAGGAGTATGTAGACAGACTCGTCATCTGCTCCGTAGTTGTACCGGTACCCCGTAGGACCTCGTGAGTGACGAATAATGTGCTCTCGTCAGCGTCAAAAGGAGGACGAGGAGAAGAGCTTCTGTGATCTGTTAATCCGTTCATTTTCTTTTGGCATCTCCATTGTGCCTCTTTCTACTCACAATCTCCCTTGCAACGACTGCTTGAACCGGCCCGACAGTGCGTCGCCGATGATGCTTCAGACGGCAGCAACGGCCAAGCGGGCCATCTCCATCGTCCTTGCCGTTTTCGTCACCTTGATCATCGTGTTCCTTCACAGCAGGCGCGACCGGCTGATCGTCCTTGCCCCACTGCCGTTGCCGGCGGTGAGGCCGGCGATGGGGAGGAGCGGCCAGCAACGTTCGCTCCTCGACGACATCGGCAACAGCACACTTGGCGTGAGTCGGAGAGACTGGCTGACAATTTCACCCTCTGACTGCTGCTGACTCTGGGCAGTTTGAAAAGGTCTTCGTGGTCGGCCTGCCGTCGCGAACCGACCGTCGCGATGGCATAACGCTCGCGGCCGCCCTCGGCAACCTCCAAATCGAGTTCAAAGAAGGTGTCGTGGCGTCCGAGGTGGCGGGAAGAGCCATCCCGAAGAACAAGGAGATGAAGTATCTCCAGGGCGCCGTCCTGGGATCCTGGCGCGGACACATGAATGCGATGCAGGAGTATGCACGGCCGGCGAGTCCCGTCATGGATATGCCGTGGCGTCGCCATCGAACGGATCCGATGCAGGCTAACGTGGAAGCAGGGTGGTCCGGCGGAACCTTGAGTCGGTGCTCATCCTCGAGGACGACGTCGACTGGGACATCCGGCTGAAGGACCAGCTACGCGACTTTGCCAGAGCCAGCAACGCCCTGCTACAGCCGCTGCGGGATAGCCCCCACCACTACGCAGACCCAACGTATCCGAGGCCGTCGTCGGATTCGTCGCCGCCGCCTCAGGACATCCCGTTTGAAGACCTCCCCGCGACGTTGCTCCCGACAACGTCTCCGTACGGCGACGACTGGGACGTGCTGTGGATTGGCCATTGCGGCATGCACTTTCCCTTCGACGGCAACGATATCCCCAAAGGGCGGGTCATCCATCGTCGAGACGTGACCGTGGCGCCCAAGAAGAGCCTCTGGGTCTTCAACTCCCCCTTTACCCTGAAGGACAAGTATCCCGACCACACGCGTGCCGTCCACCACGTGCAGGAGGGCGTCTGCACCCTCGGCTACGCCGTCAGCCAGAGTGGCGCCCGGAAGATACTGTTCGAGATTGCCCAGAAGCCGCCCACCGACGCCTTCGACATCCTCCTCCGCTTTTTTTGCGAGGGCACCGAGGGCCGCGCCATGCACAACTGCCTTACCCTCACCCCGGGCCTCTTCCACCACTACCGACCGGCCGGGCCGGTCAAGGAGCTCAGCGACATCGGAGACCACGGCGATGCCTTTCGAGAACGGCCCGACTCCGATATTGTCCGCTGGAGCGTACGCCTCAACACCCGGGAGCTCCTTGACGGAGGTACCGGCTTTGTGGACCAGTTCCCCGACGAAGAATGACAACATCACGGCGAGGGGACCTGACTCCCGGTCATTCGGCCAGCCACGAAAGACTCGGCAAGTCGGGTTTGGCTCTAGCTTTGGTGGAAGAACCATTTCATTCTCTCCTTGCTGCGCCCTTCTGGAAGTACGCCTACAAACAGTCGCCCCTGGTAGGGATGTCACGTACAGTATGTGCGGAACATGAATCTTTTCTTCGTTCCAAATGGACTGATGTCCGATGCCTATGTCGCTCACCCTTCCGTCTCGGCGGAGATGACCACAGGCCACCGTCTTGGAGGCAGCGGCTGTGGATAACGGATGTCTACCTCCGTCAACTGCCATCGACGTCCCGACGACGCCTCATCAGCAGCGCCGTGCTGGGCTCGACGTAGGGAAACTCGTCAACATGACCGTTGGCGGGCCGCGACGTGCCGCCCGGGAAGCGAAACTCGTAGCGCACGAGCAAGGTGCTGAGGATCATCTTGAGCTCGTCCGAGGCCATGAAGCGACCTGGGCACGACCAGGGGCCGTAACCAAAGTGCATGTGGCTCTTGTCCGCCGTCGCATGCTGGTGCTGCATCGCATGGGCCGGGTCTTCGCACCGCTGCCGATAGTATCGCAGCCCATCAAAGTCGTTGGGATTCTCTACAATGTCGGCATCGCTCGAAATGGAGTATGGCGCGACGCAGATATGCGTCCCGACCGGGAGTTGGACGCCGTCGTGAAGGGTGATGCCGGCCGGATCCCGGACGATGCGATGGAATCCCACTGCTTTCCTTAGCCGTTGCGCACCTGCAGCACGGACAGACCATGGCACCACCATGCCGGATAGACGTACGAAGGCTAGGGGGGTTGTGTCGTTGCGATCTGCTCACCATCGCTTGGTCAACCTAAAGTTCCGCATCAAGGGGGCACGTGGAGCGGGGTATCGGCGGACGCACTCGCGCAGGAAGCTGTCCAACTTCCACAGCTTGTTCGACGAATATTTCTCGGCACCCATGGCCTCAGCCTCGGCCTCGGCCTCGGCCCGAATTTCCTCGGCGTAGCGCGGCCTCGCGACGAGATCGAAGAGCGCGTGGGAGCCCGCCGCGGCCGTGCTGTGACCCGCCACCAGCGTGATGGTGATTTGCCGCTGGGCCACATTCTCCGCCCCATTATCGTCCGTCGAAAGGTCCATGATGCCTTGAAGCAAGTCGTCCGGCTTCTCGTACCCGCCTTCGCTCCCCTGGAGGCGCCTCCGCAGGATCTCGGGGACCAGAAGCCGCTGGCAGCGACGAATCGCTGCCTCGTACCTCCACCGGGTCGGAAGAAGGAGGTTCAGCAGTGGTCGGATGAACGGAGGGACGATCCTGATGGCAATTTGTGTTATCGTTACTGGCATGCGTCAGTGCTTCTCACGGTGCGCTGGAATGAAGACGGCCGGAGAGACGAACCGTTGTGCGCATGGGCGGAGACGGCTTCGAACCATTCTGGGTCGCGACAGAGAGGTAGCCCAACGAAGAGCCGGTTCGTGATGCGGCCGATGATTTTCAGCATCAGGGGCTGGATTGAGACGGATGTCCAATCTATTTTGCTTGCTTCAGCCAATTGGCAGGACTATCGCCGGCACGGAGTCTACCTTGGCAGTCGGGTACATCGTTCTGAAGCGCAAACTCGAGCTCGTTTCTCATTGCCGCCGACAGACGGCTCAGATTGGGTGTGATTCTCGTCTGCTTCCGCTTCAGCAATCGCTTCAAGGACCTTCGGATCCGGCGGAGCCCTTACTTGGATAGCCCGCGTTCCGATATCGCTTTGGGAAAGTATATCAATGCCGCTGTAGCGACCGCCAAAGTTCTGAACCGAACGTTAGACAGGAAACGGCTTTGGAGGGGGGCGAGTACGGGCAAGGATGATGCGAACGGAGAGAGCATGCCTTAACGAGACCATCGATGGCGCTCAGCCGCTCGGCCGGCAAGCTCTTCAGTTCGTCGACATATTTACGTGACAGGACCACAAGGTCGCCGTCTTGCCGGCAGATCTTGTACATGGAATCTTTCCACTGAGTCATGTAAGCACATTGTGGCAGCCCTCAGGATGACCGACAGTCGAGAGGGATACCTTAGAGTATCCCTCCTGGATCATGAGGGATGCGCTGGAGGAAAAGCGCAATCTTGCGAAGAATTTCGGCTCCCAAGAGTAACCAAAGCCGACGAACGGGGCCGAAACTCTCTCGGGGGTAGGACAGAGGATCCAGACACCGGCGGCCAGGAGAAGGGCCGTGGCAATCGCATGGCTCCAAAGAAGACTGAAGGGGAGCCTGGCGAGTGCTTCATGGAGTAGACCTGTTTCCGTGTCGTTCATAATCGCCGTTCTAGTTCTCTTGTGGCGCCCCTTGACGAAGTACAGTGAAGGAGATGGGATGTGGACGAGAGGTGGATTATTAAGAATGGATGATGGTGAAGCGAGCGAGGAGAGGGTATTGACGAGGAGGAGGAGACGAACAAGAAGGAGGATGGCCGTTAAGGATGAGAATAGCCATGAGCCCGCAGGCCGAGCCGTGTCTCTGCGCCATATCGCAACCACCCACGCCAGCATCGATAGGGTCAGACCCTGTTCCGCACTGGCGCTCGATTACAGGCCTCGGCTTAAACCTCTGTCATGTACCAGCCAGGGGCAGCTGCACAATCATACATATATGGCTTCGAATGCTTGGGAACCCCCCCCCCCCCCCCCCCCCGAGCCGCTCGATCCAGCTTCTCACGTTCGTGTTTCTCATTTATTTCTCACTCCACGGCACACCACTTATCCTCTTTCCATTTCCTATTTACTCGACTCGCCAACATGTCTTCAATATGGCTGCTTGTTCAGGAGTACGTTGCTATCGTTGGCATTCTCTGGAAAGCGAGAGAAGGCTATCCTCTGTTGGAACTCCCGTCGCTTCAGGCCTGGTGGTCACACAAGTATGGTTGGGTTGAACTGACAGGCGTGTCTATCGACTCGATCCAGGACAGCTGGCCTTGGTTTTGCCTTCACACCTTTCTTTACGTCGGCCAACTAATCCCCTTCACTGTCATTGTGCTTTGCGAAGCATCACAGCCCCTACGGTAGGTTACGATCCACTACCGGACAAAGAACCGAGACTCATGCATGTGACAAGAACCGTCGCCGCGCTGGCCGTTAGCTCATGCTTTTGCGGCTTTGCAGCAGCCATGCCTCTCGTTTCCCTGTGGATACTTGGGGGCAGACAACATAAGCAAAGCCAGCAGTGGACATCGGAGAGAAGGCGACTCTTTTTGTCGTCGATGTTGTATCTTTCTGCTGCTACCCACCTGGGTGCCTTCTTCGTGGCTCTGATGGCCACTTGGGCTCCCGCATTAATGGGCTCTTACGCTGCGCCGCTGCATGTCATGAATAGCCTGGCTGGTGTGCCACGCACAGCCCATGGTATCTCTGCCGCTGCCATACGGGAGGCCCGGCTGAGGCAGATCAATGAGATGACAGGCACATCGAGCGGCTTTTTCATGACGGCTGGCCTTCTCGGCCGCACCCTGGAGTCTCGTGGCAGGCGCATGACTCTACGACTGCTGACTTGGATGTTCCTCGTCAGCTTGGTCGCTGGACCGGCCGCTGGAGGCGCTGCCGTTATCCTCCTTCGAGACTTCATGGAACGAAAACTCGGATGATGCCGAGGTTGTACCCGAAATGAAACAGCAATTTATGAACTTGGTACTATGCTCTAGAGGAGACGCAACCATCTGTGGTGACTGATAGTACAGAAAAGACGCCGCGTTGAACGAGCTACTTCCTTTCAGTCCTTCTTGGAACTGGCTTGCATCTGCTCACGACGTCCCCAGAGCTGGACAAGCTTATCCATGCCAATACTCGCCTCCTTCAGCGCTTTCATGCAGGCAGCCTTGACGGGTTCCGACTGCAAAGCCGCGAGTGCTGCCTCGACATCGTCATCAGAGTGCGACTCCAGCGCACGTTCTATGACTCGGCGGCTGTTCTTGTCATTGAGAGCAAGTACGATGGGATACGATAGCTCGCCATTGCGCAGGTCCTCGGCAACGGCCCCCTTATGGCTCGCATACTCTGGCGAGTAAATATTCTTGCAGTCGTTTTGAAGCTGGGCAAACCAACTGCTCATGTCAACACCAGAAGACTGAAGGGCAAGGACGCAGTAAAACGAGAGTGGAACGGCGGACCTACCCGAAGCGTGTGAGCAGGTCATCGTCATCATCTCCACCGTCACGGAGCAGCCTTCCCATCAGGACAAACAGAGTACCTGTCTTCAGGGCCGCCATCTTCTTGTAGGCGGCGAGGCTCTCGATGCCCTCGTAGCGAAAGGAACGGAGACCGTCACGACGCCATACGAGAGACAGGTCTTGACCCTGGAGGATGCTCTCAAGGGCCTGGAGAAGTGCAATGCCGAGCACTGGTCGCTCGCGCAAGGCGCGGTTGATGACGCCCGTAAGGACAAGGTAGGCCCTATTGGCCGTCTCAGAGGCGCCGTAAATGAGATGTGCCGTAGGTTGGTTCTTGCGCTGGCTGCTATTGTCTGAGATGTCATCAACGAGAATGAGGGCGAAGTGAACGGCGTCCATGATGTCGAGTACGAGATCATACTTGGTCGCGTCCTCGACTCTCAGAGCAGGTTGAAACTCATTGACAAGGGAGGCAAAGTGGTGCCTACCGTATATCCGGACGAGATACTCGTACGGACAGTCGGCATTGTCGCCGTCGCGGGGCTCATCTGGCGCACGGCGGCAGTATCCGAACTGCTGGATAGACTTGGGTCGCGTCGATGGCGTTAAGATGGGGAAGCCACGGGCGACAAATCCAACGGAGATGGCGGCGAGAAGCAAGACCAGGTCAACGACGCCGACGCCGACGCCGACGCCGACGGGCTTTCCAAACCATTCCATCAGTACCGTGAGAATAGGGGTACGCAACCTGTTAAGGGTACGATGGAAGTAACGACACGACGACAGATGGTGGTGCGACGTGATAGATTGTCTGATTTATCCTGGGTCTACCGAAGGGGACGTGGGTGCCCCCGGGTACTGATATAGCAGCACCGTATCCAAGGAAAGGGGCAATCGGTCCAGGCTCTCCGCACCCCCGACCAGTTGATGATGGGTGAGATATCAAATCAAACCATCTTCTCCCCTCCGGCAAAGAGAAAGTTAGGCAAGGACAGAGTGTGATTTGCCGACGGAAGATATAAAAAGTAGCACACCCCTTCCTCCAGTTGCTCGAGTGTACTGGGCCGGAGGTGGAGGACGAAATCACTCAAAAGTACATAAGATCAGCATGGACGGATTCAACCATCAGCCCCCCCCACCGGCCTACCAGGAGATTCAGTGGCTCGCCGACACGTTCGTGGCCTTCATGGGTGTCGGCTGGCTCATCAACTACGGCGCCATGATCCGAGCCTCGTACGAGGGCAAGACGTACAGCATGGGAATCATCCCGCTCTGCAACAACATCGGCTGGGAGCTCGTCTACACCTTCGTTTACCCGTCGGCCAACAAGGTCGAGCTCGCCGTCTTCGCCGCCGGCGTGACACTCAACTTGGTCATCATGGTGGCCGCGACGCGCGCCGCCAGAGCCGAATGGGGCCACTCGCCCCTGGTTGCCAACCACACACCCCTCATCTTCGCCGCCGGTGCCATGCTGTGCTTCGCCGGCCACGTTGCGCTCGCGGCCGAGATTGGACCTGCCCTAGCTTACTCGTGGGGTGCCGTCATCTGCCAGCTCACGTTGAGCGTCGGCGGCCTTTGTCAGCTGCTGCAGCGAAACAGTACCAGAGGCACATCGGTGACACTGTGGTGAGTTCCGCACGCAACTGCCCCGCTCTCCCTTGCCGCCGTCACATCATGCTTTGCCACCTTTCCTTCCATCTGTGACCCGCACAGCCCCCAACGCCGACTACTGACGTGTTGTTCGAAGGCTGAGTCGCTTTCTCGGCTCCTGCTGCACCGTTGGCTTCGCTTCCCTCCGATGGCGGTACTGGCCGGAAGCGTTTGGGTGGCTAGCGAGTCCGCTAGTGCTCTGGAGCTTGGCCACCTTTCTCCTCTTCGACCTGACCTATGGCGTATGTCTCTTTCTGGTGTTGCAGGCTGAGACCGACGTGTCGACAAAGGGCCGGCTCAAGGTGGAGTGAACTAGTGAACTGGCAAGAGAATCTTTTACGAAGACGTCATTAAACTTTCGTTCAAGAACCCCCCAGATTCAAGCTGTGCCTAATGTCGCTGCCTGCCTCTTCGTAATTTCCTCACTATTCCTACCTAGCCTGCCAACTTCTCCATACTTTCTTCCAACTACGCGAAGCTCCATCCACATCAGGCACCTCATTCCAGTATCTCTCTACGTACTACTTACTACATCATACTTACACGCCATATCGCAGTACTGGGTGTACGATGTTGTTTTGACGTCCTGTGGAAAAAGTGGAACCCCGGACTTGTCATTCCCCCTTTGGGAAATATTGGGGAGTCCCCTCCGGGGGGCGCCCGACAGGCGGCTCCGGAGTCCCCGCTCCGCCCACCCGGGCGTACGGGATGAGATTGGTTCACACACGCGAGCGCGCGGTACCGTTCCCGCTATCAATAGCGATCCCGCATGTGACTCTGGGCTGACTGGCACTGGGCATTTTCTCCTATGCACTAGTGCACTTGCTGTACGGAATGCTTGCCTCATTAATGTATGTACTATATTGGCGCCCGCACAGCTACGTCAGGTTGGCTGTCCAAGTTGCATCGGAACTAATTTCGGCCTCTGGCAGTACAGGCATTGGCTGCTGCAACATAGGCAACAACTGGTTCGCCGAAGATAAGGTGCTCAGCCCAATATCTCCCCCACGTAAGCCCTGTTCATCGATCCGCATCAGTGCCATCTTTTTGATTAGGCGGCCTCTCGGCACATGATGGCTGTCCAATGGTGAAGGCTTGACGAGCCAATGACGCCAGCCACTTCATCCGTTGGGCAGTGATCGGACGATGGGCTCAGATCTGGGACACCTGAAAAGTCTGACGAGACGGCAGTAGATCAGGCAAGCTGGCGGCGAGGGCGACGATGGCCGCGTGTCTACAAAGGGCCAACAGGCGAGCTGCTGAAAACCCCTGCCCCAGCCAACCAGAAATGCAGATCCAGGGGTTAGATGTTGCGCCATGCGCGCATCGTCGGGCCAAAAATGGCATGTCTCAGGAGGCACATCTTGTCGTCTGCCGATGGACACCGCATCTTGAAAGGTGATTTCTTGTGCCACACATGCCCATCGGTGTCGTATGCGAGTAGGATCGCTGCGGTGTATCGCAGACGTATCACAAACCAAGGTGCAAAAGTGGGACAGCCTAGCCAACAGTTCCCTCTACTTCGTAATAATCGAGACACGGAATCAGTCCCAAACCTGGCAGCATCAGGCACATGAGTCATCGCCGTTCCCCGAGGCACAATCCCCCCCGTCGCATGCCAACCGGCGCAGCCAAATCTTCGCCCCCATGTCGGGCAGCATAAACTTCCCAAATGCGACGTTCCGCGGCCGTGGACCATTGTTCTCTATGGCAAAGTCAAAGTGGGTGAGAAGGTGGACGAGAACGAGTTTGACCTCGTCCGAGACCATGAAGCGGCCGGGGCAAGCATGGCGACCCATACCAAAGTGCATGCTATGCTCACTCGTCGCCGTAAATGGACTCGCTGCTCGCGTGCTTTCATGCTCACGCATCCGCGCAAAACGCATGCCATCAAAGACTTGAGGATTGCTGTAATACTGCTCGTCCTCGAACAGCGGTGAGTTGGGTGTAAAGATGAAGCAGCCAGCTGGCACGTGCAGCCCGTTGGTGAATGTGTACGGCTTCAAGACGAGCCTCGCAAGTGCAGCTGCCAGAGTTTAACGTCAAGACGCTGGTGAAAAGGAGAGGATATGATTTGAGGTACGCTTGGAGAGATGTACTTACATGCGTCTAGGGGGTTGCACCTCTGCGTCTCCTTGATGAAGCTGTCCATTTTATACATTTTGTCGATAGCCGCCTTGGTGCCATCCCCGTGCTCTGCGAAGCATTTCTTGATTTCCTCGCGAAGGGGGGCCAAGTAGTCTGGCCGAGTAGCAATCTCGAAGATAACGTGAACCACCAACTACATCTGGTAAGCCCTGGACAGGCTTCACTGACATAGGAACAAGCTACCTGGCTGGAAGTGTGCAGGGCGGCGAAAACAGTGTTGGACATCATTTCCGCAATATGGCAATCCTCCCATCCATTTTCCGGGTGTTCTTCCACCCATTTCATCGAGTAGTCGAGAAGATCCTGCTTGCGTCAGTATGGAATAGGTCGCTTGATGTGGTGAAATCAAGTACTTACCTTTAACGGATTCTTGTCCCGTTGTCGTCTGGCCTTGATCTCTCCGCATACGGCCGTCTGTAGATCGTGCACGCCGCGAGGAGCAGCCATAAAGGGGGCGATAAAGCTTGGGGACACAGTCAGGATGTGACACAATACGCTAACCAGGCAATTTGACGCACCGTCGTGAGAACTCAGGAAAGCAGCGCAGGATGGCGGCATCACGCGGAACTGCACTCCCAAAGTGACAGCACAGCTCTAGAAATTTTCCATCTCGGCACAGGGGGGCGCCAAACAATGACTTTGTTGTCAGCCTCGCAATTACCTTTAACGCCATGGGGAAGCAAGGAACTGCAATCCGCCCCGAGCTAGCCGTGACGTCGGCCGCATGGGAGAAGAATGGTACACGAAATAACTGTCGTTGCGCTCCAATGGCCTGCACCTCCTCGTCGAAGCTCTGCAGAAACTCGCCCGAAAATTCTCGAAAGAATGCGTCATCGGGGTTGCTTGCCCGCGATCTTTGCCAGCTCAGCGCCTTTGCAATGACCGAATTTGGAATCCTCTCGACAAGATGATGCTGTCCGGGAAGTAGCCACTTGAACTGAAGCTCCTATGGATCGTGTAAGCTGCGATCGCCAGAAAATCGACCAGACGATATTTTGTTCACCCACTTCGGACATGACAGCTCTAAAAGACATGTGGTCTTCATCGAGTGAATAATACTCGCGTGTCATTTGTCTGTCGCATAGAAATACATCCATCCGCGTCATCGTTGGGATCTGAAAGGCAAACTTGCCATGCTTCGCGCACATGTAAGCAGAGTACACCATCGTTTGACCATCAGCGAAACGGATTATTTTCATATCGTACCATCTTGTAACCCTCATGGACGGATTCACGCGCAAACCACACGTTATGCAACGCGGCTAGCCATTTCGTCATCCGAGTTCCAGGGCCAACAACCGGAATGTCAACCTACTGCCGTCAACACCAACTTCCTTGCAATTCCATCGTTCCATACTATTATCCCTACCTTCTTTTCGTAGTCGAAGTGCCGAATGAAAGCAACGGCAGCAATGATGCCCCCCGCTAGCCATATCTTGGGCCAAACTCCCCCCAAGTCTAGGACGTGTTCAGATAACATGGTGATGTTCTGATGATGCTGCAAGGGCAGATTGCGAACAAACAAAACGCAGCTTGGGATCACGTCCAGTATTGTCTTCTTCCACTTGACCCATCTGTATCAGTGAAATGTGACAGTAGGAAACAGTCTCCGGGGTGTCGTCCCTAGTACGCATCGTCCATATTACACAACACGTTCTAGGGGGTAAAGAGCATGGGGGTTGATAGACTGAACCGGCTGGAACGGTGCAGGCGACGGTGAGACCCACTGATTAAATGAATTTAAACGTATCCATTACTATATGCTGTCAAAGTGATAGCTGAAAGAATGATGCAGCGTAGTATTGACCAGTATTGCCTATGTAAGGTACGTCCACATCCATGTTGCCCACCACGACATCATCGCGCCCATGCAAGCAATCATCATTATGTGACATTTCGGCACAAATCCCCTCATGCTCTTGAATAGTATCCACCAAAAATGTCTCTTATTTTCAATTCGTGCAGGCAGAGGGATAAAGTCGAGTCGTTCGGAGCCGCTGATGAGGCTGGCCGATGAACCCGCCGGGATGTCATGCAAGGCCGGGAGCACATATCTCCCAAAGACGCGCTGCAGCATAGTTTCACCAGCTTGCATGCGGGTGATGAACTCTGATACGCTGCACGTTTTCTGCGCCGCGGGCAATCTCCTCTCATTGACTGACCGTGTCAACCGTTCCATCGAGGCGGCCTCGAGCATGGCCTCTCCGAGGTTGGCCTTGCACAGCGCGTTCGCGAGGGCCGCGGCATCCTCTATGGCCAGGTTGGCACCCTGGCCAAGGTTGGGAGTCAACTGTACTCGTCAGCCTTTGGCGCTCACCGTACTGGTGGCCTACCGTGCTCATTCACCTTGTGGACTGCATCTCCTATGCAGAATAGACGGCCAAAATGCCACCTCTCGTACAGGCCCTCTTCTAGAGGAGTCATTTTAAATATGTCACAGTTCACCCACACGTCGCCAAAGGTCAGGTCGGCATCAACCTTCTCCCGCTGGAGGCTGTCGCAAATCTTGCGGGCATGCATATCGTCGTACCGCGGCCTGTCACTGCCGACATCGTTCTTCTCCAACCTGACGATGACGAACCAGAAGACTTTGCAGTTTGTGCCGTTGAAGATGTGAATCGTGACACCACGGGATATGAGACTCAACTGGACTCCGTCCTTGACCCCTGGGACGCGGGTGGAGATGCCATATATGCAGGCGTACTCGACTTTGAGGGCTGTACGGGATGGGTCAGCGAAATCTTCGCTTGGCGAGCAAACTAACCATTCTTCTCATCTTCTTGAAACGTTCCAGCCTTGAATTTGTTGGCCAATTTCCACAGCTCGGATCTGACGATGCTGTGAACGCCGTCAGCTCCGACGACCAAGTGTCCCGTGTACTCGGTGTCAGCCGTCTTCATGACGGCGTGAGATCCACAATCTCGCACCGACAAGACTTTCTGGCCAGTGTGAACTCGATCTTTGTGATGAAGCTTGCTGTAGAGTATGGAAAGGAACTTCTGCCGTTCAAGGAAGGATATCGGATATCCAAAACTAAGGTATTTAGTGGAAGTGAGGCGCGTCGACCACGGAGCAGGAGATGCATACTAAGCTCTCATAGTCAAGGGGTACTCGCTCTTGAAGTAGAATCCGTCAGGGTACCGGATTTTCGCCATTTCTAGCGGTTCAATCACACTCTCGATGTCATCAAACAAGCCGAGCTGGTCAAGGATGAGAGCGCCATTTGGCATGATCCCCACCGAGGCTCCGACTTGGGGGGCAATCTCATCATGTTTTTCGAGAATCTCGTATCGAATGTCGAGTTTCTCAAGGCAGTGGGCAAGTGTAAGGCCCGCCACAGAACCTCCGACAATCAAGACTTTGAACTCTGACATATTGGCGGAAAACTCAAGATGGAGCGGAGCTGCGCGACTTGGACGAACAAATCCAGTATTACTAGAGGCAGCAGAATCAAGTTAGTGTTTGTCACAGCCAAACCGTGCGCGATTCTCAACGTTGAGTACTAATAGGAAAAAGTGCTCGAATGGAAATGCCAGCCTCGTCCCGTCTGGTCCGGGGCTTCTCGGTCCGGTCCGGTCCGGTGCAGTCGCGTCTGTTCGCTTTCATGACATGCAATCTCCATGAGGTCGCCGAAAAGATTGGGGAGTAGATCTGCATGTGCCATGTAGGCTTGCAAAGCGGAGCCTTTGGAATTGGGACGGCCCAAGTGCTGGCCCTGTACGGCGGGATGGAGCCGGTTGCATTCTCCCATGTAACTCGACTAGAGCCGAGGCCGTTACGGAAACGGTTGACGGTACCGCCTCGGGCAGTCTCCGGGACAGATAATGCAACCACTGAATATCGGTCCGCTTCGCAGCTGTGACGGCCTTCCGCTCCGTGTGGCAGCTGAACTGGAGGTCGTGTCGTACGATGATGACGAGACCTTCGCAGCAAGCAATCGAAGACGACACGTCAACTCGAACGCAGTTGCAGCGACTTACGTGTACGTGATTGATATGTGCTGCGGTGCTGTTGTCGGTATCAGCATCGGCGAATGAACTGTTTTGATGCAACGCACCAGTTGTCATTGGCCTTTCCGTCCATCCAACCGTGGGCCGAAGTCTGGAGAAGCAGGATCCTGGCAGCGGGGCCACTCGAGGCTAATGATACGGACACGCCCAAGCTGAGGAGCGGAAGCGCCAGATGAGGACACCAGAGTGAAGATGAAGGAACAGCAAGAGTCGTCATTCAGATCAATGAAAGAACTCCTTGGCGAGATTCCTTGGCTTTCTCTCACGTGCACTGGCATACTGCGCCACGTGACTGCCAAGTCCCCCTGTCCTGACTTGGTGCATGTACTAAGACTCGAAGTGGTAACGGACCGCGCATCGTGTAAGTTGCGACCCGATCGCACCTGCCCTGAGTATCGACAGATCGACAGTGGCTTCTTCATAAATTTTCTACTTCAACATGATAAATTTTCTCCTCCTACAGGGCCTCGTCCTCTGCACCCTGCTCCTCGTCTTCTTCGCCATCGACCGCAGAAGCAAGAAGGGCGCCACCGCTACGCCGACGGTGAGGCGATGGCCCAGCATTTTCCCCGAGATTTTCGATCGACTGAGTTACAATGGAAACGCTCCTCTCTTGGTGGAGAGAGGGTACAGAAAGGCATGTCCGGGAAGTGCCATTTCACTTGCTGCCTCGTGGCCACATCATCTGACGAGCCATTGCCCAATAGTACACATGCAAAGACCAGCCGTTCAAGCTCTTGAAGATGGACATGGATCTCACCATAATCCCCCTCAAGCATGCTCTGGAACTTCGAGCTGTCACGAGCGACAAGCTGGACCCCCTGACGGCAAGCTTTGATGATAACGCCGGCAGCCTCACTGGTATCCTGCTCGGCAGCGAGTTGCACTCAGACGCCATCCACCGGCGCTTGACACCAGGACTTCGTAAGCAGAGCTGGAATTGCGAGTTGAATATCAATACCGTTATAATAAATCTAATGTCATTTGTAGCGCGAATCATTCCCGTCGTTCTCGATGAGCTCAAATGTACTTTCGGCAAAGTCTTGCCCGAATGTGTCGGTCTGTGGCATCATCAACAGTGGTCGGCTAGTCTGTTCCTATTCCACCAACTGACTTGCTTGATCACATTAGGTAAATGGGCTCCCGTGATTCCATACGACCTCATCCTTAACCTGTCGACTCGAGCCTCGGCCAGGGTATTCGTCGGTGAGCCCATCTGCCGCGACGAAAGGTTCCTCGACACCTCTGCGTCCTACAGCCGAAATACCTTTGACACAATCGCCACGTTTCGAAACCTCGGCAAGGGCGTAGGCGCTCTCCTCGAATTCTTTTCTCCCACCTCGAGCGTCAGCAATGCCCGTGAGCAACTGAGGTACGTCCAGCAACTCCTCGGCTCCGAAGTGGAGCGGCGACGGGCATCCCCCGACGAGAAGCACGACGATTTCTTGCAGTGGTGCATCGACCTTGCCCGCACTGAGGAAGAAGCAAAACCAGAGGCCTTGGCCCATCGTACACTTGGGATCCTAAGTATGGCGGTCGTCCATACGACGGCCATGGCGACTACTCACATGCTGTTTGACATCATGGCCAACCCTGACCTGAGAGACGCACTGAAAAAGGAGCAAGAGGCCATCTTGCCTAATGGTTGGCAGGAAATAAGCCAGAAGGCAATGCTAGAAATGAGGCTACTCGATAGTTTGATGAGAGAGTCGCAGCGTTTCAATCCGGTGGGCGAATGTAAGCCTACATCGTGGTTTCCCCCAACACCACACCGGGATGTTTCTCTGACGAATCATGAACTTTGCCGCAGTCACCTTCCGACGTGTTGTCAGGAAGCCTATCACACTCTCTGACGGCTATAAATTGAAACCAGGACAGCAGATTGGATTGCTGGCCAGACAATTCGGCATGGAAGATGGAATGATTGGCGACGAAAACGCCGACTCATTCTCCCCATTCCGCTGGTCACACCAGAAGCAGGCATCCGCCCTTTTCTCACACAGCAGTTCGGCAAACCTGCACTTTGGCCTTGGTCGATATGCTTGTCCAGGACGCTTCTTCGCTTCGGTAGGATGATATCATACCCTACTTTACCACGCTGGCTGATAACTAGAATCCCCAGTACATGATCAAATCGATTATGAGTCGAATTCTTCTGGAATATGACTTGAAATTGGAAGGAAATGATATGACTCGCCGTCCGGTAAATTCCATCCAGGGTGACAAGATTCTCCCAAACCGAGAGTCTGTCGTCCTACTTCGTCGCCGTGGCACTTAGTCCCCGATCAGAAGCACTATCCAGAAGGGAACCGAGTATGGTATTTTCTGGGAGGATGGTCATCGTATGCCGTACTGACGACATGTTCGTTTATCCCGTTGCCCTTGCGCATGAATTTCGACCTCATTGATGCAATGCATTTCGTGTGTACAATGTACCATTTGTGACATGAGCGCACGAAAGCCCTCTATTGCGACTGTACAGCTCGCTGGCAATCCTTTCATTTGATGTCTTGTCATCTCGACAGCTTACAATGGCCTCATACGGCATGCCTCCTTTTGGCTTGGCACGACGACCAAACACAGCACCTAGGTGGGACGACTGAGCCCGTCAAGGATCGAAACGTCGGGGAACCAGAGGATTGCGCACGCATGCATGAGAAGATGGATCGAAAACCATCGACTCGGAGGGACGGCTGTGTTCATGTATCCGCACTTTGACTCGCATGTCACGTCAGGGAGATAACATTGCGAAATGGCATGCGGCATATCAACTGCAGTCGTGCATCCTGCAATGATACCGTTGTTTTAGCCCCAGCCTTCACACGTCATAAACGTTCCAAGATTGGCATACCCCACCGTCAATCTACCATGATGACTGCATGACTTGTTGGTAGGCCGGCTGACGCATACTATTCCTCTGGTTTCTTGGTTTTTTTACTGTACACCGACGGATGCTTCTCGGGCGTCAGCCGCTGTTTCAGCGATCCTTTTGCGGCTGCCTATAAACCTTCCCCGGCGTTGCAGCTCCGTCCGACACGGCACATTTTTTTCTCATCACTTTGCGTCGTCTATTTTTCGATAAGGAAATATATCTTAATAAAGGTAGGCCTCTCTTCGCTTTACCATTCTCATATGGTACATCTACATTCACTTCGACGCTGCTATCAAATCACATCGCATACCCGCCGAGCAGAAGCAGCCATGACCGGTCAGCCAGCAATCACCGAAATGAAAGGGCACTCCAGTGCAGCGGATTTGGAATATTGGACTGCCCATGCTGTTCCAGTTCTTCGCTCCCTCCTCAGATCTACTGGATCTTATTCGTCTGAGGAACAAGATGCACAAGTTCAGTTCCTGACCAAGCACGTTCTGCCAAATCTTGGTCCACGGCCGTCCGTTGCTTACACCAAGTCATTCCTCACAAAGAGTGGTAGTCCTATTCAGCTCAGCGTCAACCTCAGCGCTCGAAAGCCGCTGGTGCGCTACTGCTGGGAGATTCTGGGGCCGCAGGGCGGTAGCGAGAGCGACCCTTTTGCCATTGAGGCTGCCAAGAATATCATCTCACACTTTGCTGACACACTCGGCTTCAGTACGCAATGGAGCGATGTGTTGATGAAGTCCTTTGCGTTGACACCTGAGGAGCAAGCAGGAGGGCTCCTGGCGATGGAGAGATGGATGGCAAAATGTATTCCGGCTGATGCGCCAGTGAAGCCGCCAAAGAGTCTTCCTCTTGCGTTTGCTGCCTTTGACTTGAAAGGCGACCAAGTTTCTTCAAAGACCTACTTCAACCCCAAGGTTAAGGAGATCGTCACGGGTGCATCGGTAAATGAACTGACTTGGGCTGTTCTTCGCGATCTAAAGCCCGCCCTCCACCCCGAGGCTATTGACCTTGTCCAAGAGTGCGTTTCAAACTATAGATGCAATAGTAAACACGCACTGAAGATGCCGGCTTACTCTGTCATAGATTTCTCTCCACTCGTCCCGTTCCATCGGGCATTGAGCTTGTGGGAGTGGACTGTGTCGACGAAGCCGGGCTTGCCAACGCACGCGTCAAGCTCTACGTGCACAGCAAGAGCAATTCATTCAATACTGTACGGGAATACGTCACGATCGGGGGACGCTTGAAGGACGAGGCAACTCGCAAAAGTCTCGAAGTCCTGCACGAAATCTGGCCTCTTCTTCTCCAAGAGCCCGAGGGCCTGCCGGACGACGACTTTGACAAGCCTCTGAAAGATGCATCCATGTTTTTCCAGAAGCTGTACTTTAGCTTCGAGCTGCGACCGGGCTGCGAGCATCCCGAGGTCAAGACGTACCTGCCGACGTGGAACTACGTGCGAAGCGACGAGGAGACGGTTCAGAATTATTCGGCTGTATTTCGAAAGTGCGGCTACGAATGGGGCCAAGAGGGAAAATACAAGGCCGTGTTCGAAGATGCCTTGTGAGCCTTTGGAATACCGCTACAAGTTGCCAGATGCATCATCGCTGACTGGGTACAGTGGGCCGGTGAACCAAGAACGAGCGGTGCCAGTACATTGCGATGCATCGTTCCTCTTCTCCGAGAAGAATGGTATTTATCAGACAGTATACTTTAGCACGCCGCTCGCCGAGGAGGCCGGCTCGGAAGTGTGGTGATTTAGCATGGCAGACGCAGATACTGTACAGTATGCGTAGAAAAAACATGCCAAGACCAGCTTGATGGCAACGTACAGCAGCACGATGGCATTGACTTATGCATAACTTGAATGCATACAGCCTTAGATGTGTTCCATTACTGCGAGTACTATAGCAATCGTACCGAGAAATCAGCAGAACGATTCGTATAGCTATTATTGCAGCTGTGAGTGCCGCTAACGGTTCAAGAGTATACCGCAAAAGCACGAGGGTGCTTTCTCAAGGCATCGGAGTCAAACTTTGCAAAGAGTGGACGCCAGGATGATCAAGGCAGTCCTGGACTTTATTTTCTGAATTATGTAATGTGACAATGTTACAACCCCTTCATAGTCACATTGAAAGCCTTTCTTTACCACAGACATTGAATTTGAAGTTCTTTTTTTCTTTTTTTTTTGTTCCAAAACCTTCGCCATTGTTAGAAAATTGAGTGTTTCGCTGGTGCAACAGGCACGACGCACCAGTCATTCATGTGTCCGTTTGAATATCAACGACGAAGTTAGCGGTAGCAGTGGCCATGGAGGCAGTACCGCGCCGTCTCCTTGCAGCAAGACAGCGGGCAGCACTTGGAAGTGCGGCAGCAAAGGTTGTTGATAGGGCATCTCCGCGGAAATCTCGGCGGGCATGCCTGGACGCTGAGCCCGCCCTTGGCGGAAGCGGGACCGTGTTCATCGGCGCTGACCAGTTCGGGCAGGCTCTCAGCCAAGACGCCTCCAGAAGCAGAGGCGAGGAGCAGAAGGCTGAATCCGAACTTCATGGCTTCTATTGCGGCTAGTAATGGTTGTGTAGAAAACCGGACGCTATATGGATTGTAACTAGTAGTCACTGAAAACTGGTTGATACGATGGCTTGTTCGAATCTGTTGGTTAGTGAGCAAATATTAGTTTGAGCAGGGCATCAGCGAATTTTATATTCAGCCCACTGCATACTTGGTTTGCATGTAGCAAAGCATACCTCTCTCTTGGGTCTGCCTCTTCGTTTTCTTCTAATTATTCGCTGCGAGCGTTCCGAGACGCGACTTGCTGTCAGACTGTCCATGCTGACGGTGCGGCTGAGCCTGCGATGCATGAGAATGTCATGACAGCCCTACAACTGTCTCACTCCAGTACTTTCTGTATGTCTAGATGCTGTAATCCATGACTTCTCGTATGCCATAATCCGCCCCTAACTTCACATGAAACGGCTCGTCGGCGGCGGACACGGCCATGAACTAAAATATCGTGGCAGGTGATGTGCCGCGACGTTCCCATGGCATGAGGTTGCACCGCAGACGCCACCAATAATGCATGCAAGAATACATCGTAAAAGATCCAACGAGTTTTCTGCAACGCCGGTGTAGAACTCGCCATGACGCTGTAGCAAAGCCAATCGACAACTACTTGCTGTCACGATAACTGTTTGGGTTCTTTAATGTCCTTATGGCAGTGTCCCCAAAAGAAATAAGTGAATTCATACATGTTCTCAACTCTTTCGCGGATCGTCCAAACGGCGTACCCTGCCATGGATATGTAGGCAAACGCTTATTCTCGCCCCAGTCAAGACGAAGCTGATCCTTTCCTGTTGTATGAACCAGCTGCAACGCCTTGTGTCCTAACGGCAGCCACAACTTCTAGACCAATGCTTGTCAACCGACAGGCACAGCGCCGCAGGCGCTGCTTCTGGGCAGTTGCAGGTCATAGGAATTGGACATGACACCACCACATGCGTGAACATAATCATCGGTCTGACGGTGGCGAATTCAATAGAAAGCCCTTGGAGCCCTTGAATTTTGGCCCCAGTAAGCTTGGGAGGGGAAGCGTTCTTCTCGCCATTCATTATCACCCAGTTATCCAAGGGATGGGAGGAGAGGGGGAGGGATGGCGGCTTACACGAGGAGTGCCGACTAGAGCCTCTCACTTCCCCGCCTCATCATCCATGTCGAATACGAAAAGCATGGGACAATGATGGCCCTGAAGTCTGGGAGTCGGAAGTCGCTGGCCAACGAAAGTAGAATCAAGCGACAGGCCGTTCGGTCGAAAGCAACCAGAGGTGGTCGGGGTGTAGGGTAGGCAGCGCCCTGATAGGTTGGCTGACCGATTGCTGGCTTCCCCGCGTCCACATCGGCCCGGACCTCGCCCCACCACCCAAAATCGACGTCACTTTCCAACTTTCTGCGCCATTCTCACGAGGCCTACTCTTGTGCAAGTGACCATAGAGCAGCGCAGCACGCCGAGAAGCATCTTCCTGACATGGCGGAGCGTCGTATCCGCGTCGTCGATTCGGACAAAGGTACCGCCAAATCCGGACGGAGATTGAGGTGGAAAGTTGCGTGACTGATGCCCGCTGCTGACGAGACATTAGTCTGGACCACACTCATCACCAACCTCGACTATCTTCCCGGTCTTCTCACTCTCGAATACTCTCTCCGGCGCGTGCAATCTGCATTTCCCCTCGTCGCCCTATACACAGACTCCTTCCCTGCCGCAGGCCTTGCCGCCCTCGCCGCCCGTGGCATCCCCGCACAGCATGTCCCCTACCTCCTGCCCGCCGCAGGCAAGGACTACTCCAATGACCCTCGATTCTACGACTGCTGGACCAAGCTCACGCCATTCTCGCTGACGGAATATCGTCGTGTCGTCCAGCTCGACTCCGACATGCTTGTCCTGCGCAACATGGATGAGCTCATGGACCTTGAGCTCGACGACCCGCATCTGAGCGAGACTGGCGACATGACGACGAGCACCCGCGTCTTTGCCGCCGGCCATGCCTGCGTCTGCAACCCCCTCCGTAAGAAGCACTACCCAAGCAACTGGGTCCCCCAAAACTGCGCTTTCACCTCGCAGCACGCCGACCCCGACGCCGCTCAGACCGTCGGTGCCGACCCTGATGCCGGCCCGCTGGGCTTCATGAACGGCGGCCTGCAAGTGGTGAACCCGTCGGCTGTGCTGTACAAGCAAATACTTGATCACATGGAAGCCGACGCCATCAACATGGACTTTGCCGACCAGTCGCTGCTCTCGGACCTATATCGGGGTCGCTGGGTCGCCCTACCGTACATATACAATGCCCTCAAAACACTGCGCTGGCCGGGTGTGCATGATGCCATCTGGCGCGATGATCAAGTGAAAAACCTGCACTTCATCCTGAGCCCCAAGCCGTGGAACGAGATCGACGACAATGGGGAGTGGACGGGTACCGAGGAGACGCACAAGTGGTGGGTGGACCTGAACAGCAGTCGAAAGGCGGATGAGAGTAAAAGGAACATTTCCGATGACGGGTTCTAATATCCGTCGACATGCAAATCGTAATAATAATTCCAACCATATCATGGCAAGGTACATGCACACGCCAACCGACAGTAGCCCTGTTTCGGTTGTTGATGTCACTTGATCAGCTTGCACGAAATCAACATGCGCATCGCCCAACTCCGTGCAATGGTCATCGAGGAATATGAAACCACAAACGTTCGCGCCCGTACGTACCCTGCCCGTTCAACCTGCACTCGACGCGGGACGCTCCGTCAGCCTCACGATAACCGTTGTCAATGCTTGTATTTCTGATCCTGGTTAGCAACAAATGAAGAGGCGCTCCCTGCAGTGTAAGCTTACCTCGCCGATCCGTCTTCTGTTGTGTGGGTCGATCGAGTTGGTCGCTCCCATCAGCGTCTGCCCAAAAACCTTGGTCACGCCGACGGCGGGCCGGAAGATGATGGTTGGCGCCCTCTTCCACACGGCCTTCGCGAGTCCCGTCGCCGATTGGCTCTCCATGACCTCGCCGGGTACGGCAATTATGGCATCGCGTGCCAAGTTCACGTCGCGCGTGAGTGACCGGAAGCCACCACGAAGGCCCTGCAACACGCCCGTCGGTTGGTCTGCGTAGAGCGATATCTGCTTCCGGTCCTCGGCGTCGAGGTCGCCATCCTCCCAACTGCCTTGCACGTCCTGCCGCTTGTCCATAAGCATCTCCTCAGCGCCCTGGAGCGCGTACTGTGTGCCGACGGCAAGCTTCGCCCCCAGCTTGACGAGCTCCGTGCCCGTCGTTCGCGCAAAGGCCGCCGCTCCCTTTGAAATGCTGCGGATCACACGGCCATCTTTTTGGTACTCCCGCAGAGGAATCTCGACCAGGTCTCGGAAACCGCTCCCAATGTTGACCAGGGAGCGGACGGGCGCGAGGCCGGCCACGACACCCGGTAACTGATTGTTTCTGACGTCGGGCATCCATATGTCGTTGAGCGTCTTGCCCAGGCGGTCGAAGCCCGAGACTCCATAGATGATGACGTGCCGTAGCACCATGCGCGACTCTTCGAGCACGACAAAGTTCATAAATTCCGTGGTGTGACCCGACCGCAATCCGGCATAGTCGACTCGCTTTGGCTTGAAGTCCAGCTTTACGGGCACATCGTTGATCTCTG
The DNA here is from genome assembly GCF_001625195.1 of Drechmeria coniospora. Taxonomy (NCBI): domain Eukaryota; kingdom Fungi; phylum Ascomycota; class Sordariomycetes; order Hypocreales; family Ophiocordycipitaceae; genus Drechmeria; species Drechmeria coniospora. Next base: position 6,562,265 of record NC_054389.1, on the reverse strand, counting down.
CTCGCTGAACGAACGGAATGTCACTCGGAGACGCATGGACCGGCATCTTGTCGTCCTTGAACTCGAAGAAGCGGGTGATGAAGTCGAGGGCGTCTTGGTCCACGTGCAGCCGCAACGGCAGTAAAGTCGCGCGCAGGATGATTTCCGCCGCCACCAGCTCCGGAAGGGGCCGCACATTCAGTATCTCGAGGTGCACCATGCTACTGCCCAACTCCCGCTCGCCCTGATCCTGATCGTACGTGGCAAACTTTTTCCATGTTGACGTCGGCACGTGGTCAAATATATCAAGAGCTTGGATCCGAACATCGATGCTGCTTAGCGTCTCGGACTCCGATTCCGACGGGAAAGTGACCATGTCGACGCTTAACCCCTGCAGCTCAAACGTGATCTTGTGATGCTTGCTGCGGTTGAGCCTCAGGCGCCTCGCCCTCGGTTGCCGTCGGGCGGACTTGTTTGTGACGGCGGTAAAGGCCGTCGTCGCAACCGACTCGGTATCTGTAGTGTTGTCGTTGAGTCCCTCGTTGATTGCGCGGGTGAGCTCGCGAGGATCACGGTTCGCGGGTATGCCAATGTAAATGGAGTTGAACAAAAAGTCGCCAATCGTCTCCTCATCTTCGTTCTCTTCCTCGTAGGCCTGCAGACCGCCACGCGATTGCCGCTCGGTAGCCTGGAACTCGACATCCTCAACTGCCTTGGATATGACATCACGCGTATGAGCCCAGTCGTAGCCGTCGAAGAGGTTCCAGATGACATGGACGTCCCGAACGGAGACTTTGAGGGGGCTCGCGACGACGAGACTCTCCGGCGCTTCATCGTATGTGTTCATGTTCGAGTTCCATAGCTTGGGAGGGTGGGACGAGCCGCTTTCGTCATGTCCGTAAAAGTCCTCATGGATTACCAGGCCGTCGCTGTCTTGCTCGGACGATGTGCTGTGAGAGCGATCAAAGCCAGTGAGCAACACCCCTTCTGCCGTATCCTGCATGCCAGAGTCGCTCGTTGCGTCAAAAAGCTCTTCGGCGACGGATCCCTCACCGTAGTATTGCGATTCGACATGCAACGAGTCGTTTCCATAACCGAGGTCCGAGTCACTGCCTGCCATTTCTTGCGCTCCGGCAAAATCTTGGTCAAAGTCGTACTCGCCTTCCGGCTTCCCAAATGCCTCGGCGGATATGGATGCCAAGAGATCCTGCATAGGGACCACCTTGGTCCGATATTTGTTTCCCTTTATCGGGGGCGTGGGCGGCTTCAACGCGTTTGCGAGAGTGATGAGGGTCTGGGTCGAGTCGGCGCAAGTCTCGAGCACGAGCAAGTCATCTCGCAGATCCACTTCGACTTGTTTACCGTCGCTGCCGTCAGTTGCAGGCTTCACCCTTGCGGCAACGCTTGCGGATGAGATGTAGCAAATGTTTACGAATCCCTTGGCGCACATGTCGGCAACCTGAGCGGAGACGGCGGACAGCGACAGACGTCTCGCTTCCGGAGATGCGGCGCCAGATCCAATCTGAGACACGTCGTCCGTCAGGAGTATCGATGCCTTGTTGATATCCATTGTCACGGTCGTTTTGCCGTCCTTGGGCAACGTCGTCTGCAGGTGCGCTTCCGTCAGGGCCACCACCATCTTCGACGTCAAATCCAGCGGGTTCAGGCCAATGAGGCAGTCGCGCAAGCCAACGTCGAGCGTCATCGGTTTGCTCGGTTTGACATCTCCAATGGTCGGCGAATGAGGCCGCCGGATGAAGCTTTGCGCCCGATCACCAAGGCTAGCTACAGAGGCAGCCAGTCCCGCCTCAAAGTCCTGTGGGGTAGCATCTTCGGCGAGGCCAAGCACGTCCATGACAGTAGGCACTCGATACTCGATCCGTACTTCGTACAGTTTCAGCTTGACGGTAGGTTCCATTTCGTCCCCGATCATCCGGGCCATAAGGATGGGTGCCTTGTCATGTGACTCCGTCGGACTATCGAACGATGGCGAACTGATGAGCTCCTCTGTTTTGTTCCGCCGAACGGACACGGCGCCGACGGCGACAGCAACAAGCGACGGCACCGAAATGTGCGCGATCTCAAAGTCTCGGAGCTCGGCACCAACGTGGCCAACTCTGCCTCCGACATCGACGCCAACGACCACCTTTTGAAGCGTGCTCAGTGTGAGGAGGCCGGGACGGTCGTCTTCAGGTAGATACTTTGCCACGGCTGACAGCTTGGCAATTTCCTCTGCCAGGTTCGGGAGTGCCGGCGAGAGCAGGCCCAGATGCCTCACCTTGACGTTGACCGTTTCGAGTGTGACTCGGAGGACAGATCCCTTTCGTCGCTGCCGGAGCAGTGTGTCGACCATAATCTCGTCGCTCCCCACGTCGAATTTGACCTTTGAAGGAATAATGAGCTCCAGCAGCTTCTCCAGATCCCTGTCTTTGGGAGGCACAAGAAACTCCAACCGCACACCACCGACCTCTGTTGCGATAGCCGGCTCGGCGAGAGAATTCTTCAGGTACGGTCCGGAGACACGGATATGACTGCAGGCAACGCCGATGCCTTCGTCGCGGCTGACGAGTTTGATGGCGTTCGTCTCGGCCGCCACGCTACAATCTCTACCCACAAGCTCAACGAGGGCACCTCCGATGCGGACGTTGACCTTGTTTTGAGCCGTTGCGGACTTGTCCTCGGGGTCGATGGGTGTCTCGAAGTGAACACCTCTCCTCTGCGCCGGTGTTGCGACAGATTTTGTGGTCGGTGAGGGGTAAGTCTTCGATACGTTCATATTAAGAAAGCTGCTCAGTCCACCAAACCAGCCAAAGGTCTCATCCAGACGTTGCAGGTCGATCTGAACGACGAGTGGTAGCGTCTCAACGTCAATGGAGGTCGACGTGGCCGTCTGCACCATTTTGATGCCAATGTCGTGTCCGGTGGAAAGAAACGTGTCCCTCACTGAGGTGCTCATGGGTCTCTCGCTATCAAAAGATACCAGATCACCGCTGGCGTAGCCGAAACGAAACTTTTCCACGCCCACCTTGGTCACGACAGCCTCTCGGTCTGGTGCTTTGCAGCCTGTGGCAGTTGAAGTCAGGGCTACTGGAGCGATAGATACATCAAGATTCCGCATCGTGGCGTTCAGCAGAACGTCCTGGTCGAATATGAAAGCGGAGGGGTCTAGGTAGCGCTCCGATGTGTCGGCAACACCGCCGAGGCGATTCAGGAAGTTGAGTGAGATCTCCTCGACTTGGACCTTTATTTCCGGAGCTGCTCGGGGGGGGTTCTTTTGCGGGTCATGGAGAGAGTTATCCGACGCCGGAAATCCATCCTTGGCGGCCTTGAGGAGTCTGTCAAAGACCATGGCGAGCAGGAAACCCACTGAGGCATCAAAGCTGACGGCGAGAGGGGAGAGCAGCACCTCCAAGGTCCCGTCATGGACTGCTTCCGAAGTGGGCTGTGCCGCCGTCAATTCGTCGACAGAGGGTGCAGGGCGATGGACGGAGAAGGCGCCTGGAGCCTGGGGGAAAATTGACGTTCCCAGAGTCTGTGACAGATGGGCAATCGATTCCGATGTCGTCTGAACTGGAACAGATTGATGATGCGAAGGTATGTAGATGGATGCGCTTTTGAGAGACAGTATTTCCTTGGCGACACGGGTTGGCCCTTTTGGTGTTGCAAAATCGTCATGAGGCCCTTCATATGCAGACGGCACAGGTTCGGGGGCGGGTGCTCGCGCAATAGAAGCCTTGCTAAATGCAGGCGAGGAACCTGCACTTTCCGGGCCGCTTGCGACAACCTGTCGCGCACCTGGGAGAGGAGTCTCCGACTCGAGCATCGGCGGTGGCACGCGCCTTTTCGGCATGTGTCCTTCCGGCTCGTCACCCCAAGCTCCAGGCATAGCTGGCGACGTCGGCGTCACGTCTCCCAATTCTCCGGCATTCGACACAAGGCGCGACGCCATTGACGGGAGATTCTCTGCACTGGAGAAGGCGCTCATATACATGCTCTCCGCTTCCTCGTGAGTGTATAGACGGGACTCTGCGAGATCGGCCGTGGGGCTTGCTTCGGAGGATGAGCTTGTTTTGGACGTGTTCTCTGCTGTGGGAGACTGTGGCTGACCATGGCTACTTTCCGCTGGTTCGGCATACATACGTCTCGGGGGGGGATCCTGACCGAGGCTTAACCTCAAAGTCTCCGGAATTAGAGCATCCTGCATCTGCTCCTCACGAAAGGTTCCGGAGGATGAAGATTGAGGAGCGGCATTAAAAGTGGAGTGAAATAGGGAATCGTCCGGCAACACTGAATCGTGGAGAGCAGAAAGCCGCGGGGTGGGCGGGCTATCATCGTCGGCCTCTCTGCTCTCGTAAAAGTCGTACGGGATGCCAAGCGCATCCTCGCTGTCGGCAAGCCGGTGTTTGGTATCGAACGATTCCCCCTCGTCGGAGAGATGCTCTCGGAAACTCTGCTGAAGAGAGACCATAGGCTGCTCGCGAAAGCTTCCCTGCGATAATGAGCTGCATTGTCTCGATGGCGGATTTCGCGTCATAATCGGAGAGGATGTGACCGAGGGTGAAGCGATCGAGGGACACCTGCTGAAGACGGAGAATACATTGGCTTCCAATATCAGATACGCACGAATGTTCGCCAGGGAGACCAGACGTTTGCCCTCTTTCGGGATGGAAACTGGCCGATGCTCCTCTCCGTCGGTTCGGATTGTCGTGGTGACCCCCTCAACCTGGATGGTCTCGAGAGCAAGCTGGACTGACACTGGGTCGATGGAGGTGACGCTAACGTCGGATGGTACCTCCATGTCGAGCTGGAAGCTGACGCCCTTGATGCTGATCTGCATCCTGTCAATTATGCCTTGCAAAAAGCCGGCGAGAAAGTCGGGCAACGACAGGGCCTGGCCGGTGCCATAGGCCGGTTCGTCTTCGCTGCCGTCATCGCTGACGGAGACGGAGGCGGCAAGATCATGCGTCTCCGCCACCAGAGCCTCTTCCAGCTGTTTCCTCTCCGAGGAGGGCTGCGTCTGCAGGAACGACTGGGCAAGGTCGACGGTATTGGGCACGGCGTCGGCGTCGTCTTGGGGAGCGGGCGCCGTCGGGGGTTGAGCGTCGGATCCGACGATGGCGAGCCTCACATCAACACCGTCGATCTCGATGATGATGGGGCTCGTGTAGAAATCCATGGGGATGGTGACTCGAAGCAGCAGGACTTTGGCTCTTTGCAGTTTGAAGGTGGCGGGAAGCTTGAGAAGCTTCTCAAGCCGCTGCGGGTGGTCAGCAGGAGCTTGCCGAGGCAAGGGCGTGCCGGGGCATCGGTATACCTTGAGTTTTATGGCGACATCCTTGAACTCGAAGACGGTGTTCCTGCCGAGGGCAAAGTCGAGATTCTCCACATCGAGGGCCTCGGCGTCGAGGATCTCGAGGCGCGAGAGGGCATAGCGAAGCAGCCTCTTGGGCATGCTCGAGGTTCGGAAGGACTGGAAGAAGGCAGCCATGGTGGCGGCTGGCCGCTTGGACCGAGAGGGAGTTTGTGATGGCCGACCTCACAAGTGGCGGGAACGCACTGCCAACAAGATATCAACAGACCCTCGGCCAGATGCGGGGACGAAGATCATGATGGGGCAAGAAACTCGTCAGGACATGGCGCGAGGGTTGAGGGGCGGAACCGAGAGGGGACGACGATGAGCCGCTCGCGGCGAAGGAGCGAGAGGAGAAGGATGGTGAGATTGGGGAGGCGGCGCGTAGTTGGGGGGATGATGGGCGTGATCGGTCGCCGCTGGCGGGATGCGGTGGAAGGTTGAGGGTGTGACGGATGAGTTGGGACGGGCACCGAGCTGGTGACGGATCCACGTCACAGCGGCAAGCAGGGGTCCCGTCAGGAAGAACACCTACGTGGGGCACAGGCACCAGGGCATCACGAGCCTGATGGCCCCTGACCCACTCGTTTCCAGCAGCCGCCTAATAATTACTTGCCGTGTGCAAGTACAAGCACACTGACTGTACTGCGACACGGCCTACTAATGCAGTACACTTACAGTACCTTAGTAGTGAGTATATGGCACCTACGTAAGCTGCAACACACCAGGCAAATTTACAATCGCAATACGGAGTACTGCGTACTACGCTTCGCTACGGCGCTATACATGCACGCGAATGTACTTGTACTCACTGCGTAGAGGCTGAAGATACCTTAGTACCTAGTACTAACCTAGTACTACTGTTCGATTGGAGTCGCTCCCAAACAGCCACTGGAACACATGATCTCCGCAGATTGTGCGCAAAGTATTCCATCATGGCGATGTCCAGGAGCAATCATGTGTCGGCTGTGAGTACAAGTGCAAAGGCGGAAAAGATTGGCTTTCGACAGGGATTCGATGTTTGTTTGCATTTCATTCCACAATTGCCACGCGGTTGGGCTGACCGAACTCGCACGTCTTGTATGTGTGTGCATCGCGACTGGGGATTGCAGACAATACCTTTGTGTTGACACGAACCACTCACTGTACTGTAGTGCCAGGTGCCTAAGCACCAAAGTAGTAGAGTACTAATGTACTGTAGGTACCTAGGTAGGTACTGAAGGTACCAGTAGGAATTTTATGTGCAGTACTGTACTTCTTGTGACCACTAGGTACCAATGTTAGTACCCAAGTACCACCCCTAACATGTAGCACCAGGGTGCCGTCGTTGATGGTGCAGTAATAGTTGCTGTAGAGGACTTGGTGTACATAACACAAGTACATGAACGGTACCACGATGTTCCAGAATAGAGCATGTTCAGTGCCAATATCCCTTGGTCCATCGCACTGCAGGCACGTCACCATGTAGGTCCCGTTGGCTCTTGTACAACTACTATTACATAGTACCTAGTACCTATTACTCCATCGGTAGCTAGTAGTGCTACGTCAGATTTGTTCGCAATAATAACCGTCAACTGTACGTTCCCGCCTCTTCAATTCCTCTCGACTTCTCCGGTGCGTGACAATGGAGTATTTTTGGGCGGCTGTACATGCGCTCGATCCTGTCACCTGAACCGAAAGCGCTAATGAGCTACGGCCCTGGCCTGCGTTCCTACTGGCGTCGATGAGGCAGTCTCGTGACTGTGCCATCTCCTTGTTTATTTAGCATCTATCCCTCACAATCATGTCCAACCTCTTGCTACTTACTCCGTACATACTCCTCACATGCGTGGGTACGAGTAGCTACTACCCACCTACCGACTTTATTGCCAAGTAATGATCAGCCTGCTGCTTCAGAAGCATATCGGACCTTTCATTGCTGCTGCCTGTCCTCACGGAAAGGCCATTAGGTATGTGCGGCCTGGAGTCTCGGTACCGACGCCGGTACCGGCTCGCAGTGGCTAGTACCTACTGAATACCTCGTGCCTACCGAGGAGTATCCTACCGAGTACTGTGCTCCGTAGAGCACTAGCTAATAGTCACCATGGCATTCCACAGGAATCTCCACTCCGACTCCAGGCCAGTTCAAGGCCATGGATGCCTTCCCCATGTGCTTCACCAGCCCTTCCCATCGCAGCTCGTCCAAGATCTATCAGGACTTGATTTCCGCTCACCTCCTCGCTTGCCCTGCCCCTACCTGCAGCCATCCGTCGCACGACATGGCCAACGCGGACGCCCTTGATCAGGTACAGTCCCCCTTGTCGCCGGCGCCCAATCATGTCATCATCCTCTGTACGTCAAAGGCAGCCATCGGATCCGTTGCGTCGGTAATATCGTCATGGCAAAGTTCAGGCTCCGCTCACAGAGTGTTCTTGTAGCGCAGGAACCGCGACTCTACCTCGACACCGCACGTAGGCATCATCGGCGCCGGCTTCGCAGGACTACGCTGCGCCGACATTCTCCTCGAGCACGGCTTCATCGTCACCATTATCGAAGGCCGAGATCGCATCGGCGGCCGTGTGTGCCAGCAGAGGCTGAAGAACGGCCATCTGGTAGACGGTGGGCCAAACTGGATCCATGGGACCACGGACAATCCGATCCTTGACCTCGCCAGGGAAACAAATACGCCCGTGGGAAGCTGGGATGCGAGGGCATGCATCTTCGACGAGTCTGGCAACCTCTTCCAGCCCGACGAGGGAGAGAAGCTCGCCGGTGTCATGTGGGGAATTATCCTGGACGCATTCAAGCACTCCAACACACTCAGCGCCGATATTCGCCCCGACGAGACGCTGTCGGACTTTTTCCAGAAGCGAGTGGTCGACGTCATCCCCGACACAGAGCCCGACTTTCTCCGGAGGCGGAAGATTATTCTCCAGATGTCGGAGCTGTGGGGTGCTTTTGTTGGGAGCCCGGTGTCGCGGCAGAGCCTCAAGTACTTTTGGCTGGAAGAATGCATCGAAGGAGGTACCTGAGTCCCGAAGCCGGCTATCGCTCGGGACTGACAGTCAGCAGAGAATCTCTTCTGCCCGGGAACCTACAAGAGTATACTCGATGCTGTCGCCAGGCCAGCGCTTTCCAAGGCGGAAATCAGGTACAATTCCAAGGCGAAAAGGATACAATACGGACAGGAGGGCAAGCGCAAAGTCGGTGTTGCACTCGAGAGCGGTCAGGTATTGTCGTTTGATGAGATCGTCGTGACCTGTCCGCTAGGCTGGTTGAAGCGAAACCTCTCCGCCTTTCAACCCCCTCTGCCGGCACGTCTCGCCAAAGCCATCGACGCCATCGGCTACGGCTGCCTTGAAAAGGTACGGCCTGCGGGCGCCATCAAAGTCGCACCTCGCTGACTACTGCAGGTCTACATCAGCTTTCTCAAACCATTTTGGCTGTCGGGTGACGGAGCCGGAGCCGACGACCGCAAGGTCCAGGGGTTTGCCCAGTGGCTGTCTCCCAACTACGCCTCGGACTCGAACCCTGACAGATGGAGTCTGGAGGCCGTCGAAATGGCCAGCCTCGATGCTAAAACCTCGCATCCGACCATCCTCTTCTACCTCTTTGGCGAACAGTCAAAGCACCTGACCTCCAAGGCGCGCGAGATGCAAGACCCCGTCAAGAGGGAACGGTTTCTCCTTGATTTCTTTAAGCCCTACTACTCCCGACTTCCACACTATTCGGAGACTTCTGCTGACTGTCGCCCCAACGGCTGCACCACCACCGACTGGCTCCACGACGAACTGGCCGGCTACGGGTCCTACAGCAACTTTCAAGCCGGTCTATTAGAAGGCGACGAGGATATCAAAGTCATGCGTGAGGGTATCCCCGATCAAGGTTTTTGGCTGGCAGGAGAGCACACGGCTCCATTCGTGGCGCTCGGCACGGCCACTGGCGCATATTGGAGCGGCGAGTCCATCGGTCGCAGCATAGCGAAGGCGTACGGCCGAGAAACGCAAAAGATATGAGCGGCCATCACCTATTTTGCCGTTCGAGTTAATGGATGCCTGCTGACTAGGCGATGTTTGTACGAGGCTTCGACAACATCCGCCGTCATGGTCGGGACTCCGCCGTTTATCACAGGCGTCCATTGCAGACGGTTTGCCCCTTGCCGCCCATGGACGGTCTCGACTTTTTGTTTTGCCCTGTCTTTGGCTCGTGGGGATTTATGCTTACAGCTGCACCAGTTCGCGCCCACCACCATGAGGACTTCAGATCGTTTTGATATCTGGCGCCCGGCGTTTGGGAAGGTTTGCTCGTTTTGGAAATGCGGCGGTACAACATGACTCTACATAGTCCCAGACTCGCATGATGCTAGAATTCCCCAGCGCAGCGTCGAACTAGAAGCAAGAGATGACAATATTTAGCAGTGACTTCTCACGGCCTCCTGCTGGATCTCGTGATGATCATGACAGTAACTTGAACGCACCCCCCTCATTTTCGCCAACAACCTTCCCCTTTCAATGACCGTTGTCCACGATCATATTCCCCCTTCGACGCTCGCAGGATATAAAGGACGGGAACCAAAAGTCGCATCCAGCTTCCGCCTAGAATGACATTTCCGGTTGTAATTGCAATCCATGCATGCCTGCGTCCTTACTAACAGCGCGGCGGGGGCGCGACAGCCCGCCGATGGCCTCCGCAACCCGGCTCACGGATGAAATGCTTTGATGGCTTACAGAAGAAACCTGCGCTCAACCTTCACCTTTTTGCAGCTGGGGTTCTCCGGTTTGATCTTTTTGGACCCCAGGGCCCAGCTTAAGGTTTGGTACCGATAGCCGGAGTAGTAAGTCATGCATGCATACCAGTTCTTGAGTACAAGGGCCTCGCTTTTGGGAGGCTTTTGCGTGTCATCAAGGTAGCTGAGGATGGCAAGTCGGTCTTTCTTGTCAAAGGCCACGAGCTGTGATATGTCGCTGGGCTCGAACAGCGGCAGCGCAACGTTGCTGGACGGTTCGACGTGAAAGCTCATGGACAGGGACACGGGCCCTATGGAATGTGTGAGACGCAAGCATCTGCATGTGTATATAAATTAGATGAAGGTCAGGTCATACCATTTTGTATGGGGAGGTTCCAGATGAGCTTGCCGGCAGGCTGCAAATTTTTGACGGGTGACTGAGATCCCTCGGTCCTGTTGAGGTAGAACATGGAGCCGGTGTCGCCCGTGAGACAAAGCGACTGGGTGGCGGCACCGCTGTGGCAGGCGGCGAGCTTCTGGTTGTGAAGGGACCTGTGCTTGGAGCGAACCAGCAGATGAAAAGGTTTGGACTGAATCTGCTCGGCGGTGGCGACACCGGCGAACAGCAGAGGAGCCATAATATGCATGAACTTCATCTTGTCCAACGGCGAAGTAGCATTCGTGGCTAATTACAGTAGCCCAGGATCGATTCTGTTTCTGGGATGAATCAGAAATGATTGGATAGAATGATGTACTTTCTAGAAAGGCAGGCAGGAGAAGGGTGGGCAAAGTGTCCTTTATAGTCGTCAAGGAGCGGCTGCGTCGGCGAGACCAAGCGCCTTCATTTCTTTATGCCGATGGCACTGCTACGAGTACATCAAGTTGCATTTGTTGCACCGTAGAGCGAAATGTCAATTTATCTTACTCAAGGCGAGCTGCTGCCATGCGCTGCAAGCTCGGAATTTTTACCAGCCACACACTGATAAGTACGAGACGTTACCCGTGACCTTTCTGCGCATGTATTACAAATATCTGATGAGGAGTTCCCCTTCGTCTCTCTCCTGCATCTGCCCATCGGTTGACAGCATCAGTGTCATGCATGATGAAGCAACGGATGCAGGGAACACGAAGATGAACACGAGCAAGTACGACGCTATGTTTGAGGCTGCAAGGGAGAGGAGTCTTTGACGTAATTGCATGGCTGCACTTACATATATGCAAGACTTGTGTAATTATGCGTCTCTAATCACCTGTCTTGCCGCTACGGGAACATGATTCCAAGCCTCCTTGGTGCAGTCATGGTCCAATTAAGAGACGGTGCTGCAGGCAGCTACAGCGGAGGGACAAAGTACGCACGTTTTCATACGCCTCCTGTTATTTAAAGTCGTCGCGTCGTGAGTACGCGTGATGCTCAAAACAATCTTAAACCCTCAGCATGCAAATCGTAGCCAAACGATAGACCCAAGAACCCCCTCCCCAAATGCTAAAGCACTCGTTGCTGTCATCAATATGGGAACCCCCCTCCTTCCCCGCAAGCTTGACAGCAACGTTTTGTCGATGTTACTCGTAACACTGCAATCATTTCTATGGTCTAGAAGGCTTTGACGGCGCATTGGCAATGTACAAAAAGAAGGTATCTCCTTCAATGCATCCCGGATCATCCATCCATCTGAGACTGATTTATACTTGATCGAAATCGTTGGATTGACGAATACTCTTCCACAGTTTTGATGATGGATTTTCTCAGGCAAGCCTTTATTCACGCAAGGAGATTATAAAGACGAAAATATGTTTACTGCAAGCTGAATTGTAGCCTAACCCTTCCTTCCATCATGAGTTCTACATCGTCCCTGAAGCTTTTGTTTTCACCGGAGGTGTTGCCGCGTGTCGTATGAGAATGAGTGCAAAATAAATATGCTTAGCAAATTTTTATTTGCATCCAAAATGATATCAACGTAAAGTGGTACCAATACGGTAGCTATTTGCAGTCTTGGCTGCGTTATGGGGTGAATTATCAAATGGTTGATGAAAAGTACAATTTCATCGGAATGGATGCCGTTCAGTGTCAGCTTCTATGCAAGTAGCGTTGCAGAAGGCTGCATACAAGATGCTTCTTACTCCCGATACAAGGCTTTGCACTATTCTGTGACCATTACTCGGCTTTTTAAAGCAGATGCAACGACACTGTCCAGTATATACGGATGAGCTTTTCGCGGGGTCGGCCAGAGCTTCCCCAACCGAGTGCAGTCGTGCATTGCCTCGGCTGACGAAGATGGAACGGTGCTTTTACGAGGATTGCATGATTGCGTAGCATCAAGAAATCGATCGATGGGCGTTCTAGATTCCCGTACTTACCGTATATGTGCATTCGTATACTCCGTAGATGACCGCATTTCTCTCCGTGCAAGTACCCCAGCAGACCACCTGGGACGCAATTCTAGGCCATTACCGGCGTTTTGGCCCTCCAATTGCACGAGCCATTTAAGAGGGACTATGGTCGATACACTCCACGACTTGGGCCTATATGCTGCTACTGTACAGGGGCATTGCCTGGCCGATAGGATCGCTATATATGGCAACGCAGCGTCGCAGCACTAATGTAATAATTGCACTCTTACCCAGTGTCTTGTGCTGCTTGACTGAGACGGCATCGCGGGTGCCACTGCCGCCTTGGCCCTTCCACTGGCCAGCATGATGTACGAACTTAAGCACAGCTTCGCATACGATCGCCACCTCGTAACATACAAGGACTGACGGGGAACCATGCCTTGACTTCATTCTGGCCGTCGGATGTTCATATTACTTTTCCAGATCACCCAAACTTGAATCCTCCCTGTCTTTTCGAGAAGAAGCCTTGCTGATCATAGACTTCGTGGGTCGATCGTAGTCTCGCGTAGTTCTCCGATCCATAGCTCCTCAGGACGTCTTGGTCGTACATGGCGTCGTTCATAAAAATTGGATTATAGCTGGGTCGTTGTTAGTGCATGAATATTGCTGCCCTCCCCAACTTGGGGCACATACCTAACAAAAGTCAAGTCGCCTTGCTCGTAATGTGTCGGCGCAATCCCAGCATACTTTTTAGTATGCAGCTCGTGCATCGACTCTACGGCCTTGACAAAGTACGCCGGGCACTGCTCGTCGCACAGAGGACTCGCCCAAGCGATGTCGTATTCCACCCAGACGCGGTCTCCGTGTTCTGGCTTTAAGCCCAGTGCATTTCCCCCACCACCGTGGGCTCTGGAAGCCTGTGCAATTCCTCGTGGCATTGGTTGGACGGCAAACGACATTAGCCTGACATCTATGAGGTCCAGGATGGCACCCTTGGCAGACTTTTTGTCCATGAGCATCGAGTGGTCGCTGAGGAACGCATGCATGGCCTCTGCCGGCATATTCGGGAAAGTGTTCTCGCGGATCTGAAACCGCAGCCCTTTCAGGTTGCCGCCAAGCACCATATTTGTGAGACTCCCGTAGCTTCTTCTCCTCGTGTTGTCTGTCAGGGGCATAATTGAGTCAAAGTTGTCGAAGACGCCGACAGGAGGCATCAGCCCGTCATAAAAGAAGAAGACAAGAGCAACGGGGATGCTGATTCCCAGTATGGCTGCGTAGTTGAACGTCGGAATGATAGCAGCCTTTGGGTCCCTGTTTCCGGCCGTGAAGTTGGTGACAGCTGACAGGATCTCCGACTGACTGCCGGCAGCATACGTTCGAACACCGCCCCAGATCGTTGCATGCTCGCCGATGTCATACGTCTTGAGCGTCATCCTCGTCACTATGGCGTACTGGTTACCGCCGCCGCGCAGCGCAAAGAATAGCTCCGGATGAGACGACGAGCTGGCCGTGACAACGGTACCGTTTGCCAAGACGCATTCGAAACTCACCACATTATCGCACGCCAATCCCTGGATGCCGTCAGATATTATGCCGGCAAGCTAGATGAAGCTGACCTACGTACTGGGCCGACAGATACGACAGCCCACCGCCGAGAACGAAGCCTGTGACGCCGACATCGCCGAGCCGACCGCCGACGGCAGTCTTCCCCAGGGGCTCCAGCACGGCGTAAACGTCCTCCCACTTGCATCCGGCTCCCACCACGACACTCTGGCCGTCGGGAGAAGGATAGGCGAACTGCGAGTTTGGCCGAAAGGCGATCAACACACCCTTGTCGACGTTGGAGAAGCCCAGATTGGGGTTGTGACCCCCTGACTTGAGCGCAAACCTGACAGCAGGATGCGCGTTGAGAGTCTGGACGGCGAAAGAGACCTGTTCTGCGTTTGACGGAAAAAAGGCACAGGACGGGCGGTTACGGGAGCTCGCGGCGTTCCAGTAATCGAAATGGGCGCTGTAGTAGTTTTCGGCGCGCAAAATGGACGAGATGGCTTCGGGGCCGAGAGGATCCCAAACGAGCAGCGTCGGATACCTCGAATACAAGGTCGAGCAAACGGCTTTCACATCAGCGGCCAGGGCCGCGTTCACCTTGGCTGCGAAGGCGACGGTCCAGATGATGGTGGTGAAATGGAGATGCATGATGCCGCAAGTTGGCTCTGCCGACGACTCAGGGGCCAGATACCAGAGAGGTAACAATTACAGTAGCGCAGTAGTGTATGGAAGGGGAGGCATCCTTATGACGGCATCCTCGATCACATTGGCCTTTACATACACGCGTTCCGCGCCACTTTTACTGCCGAGCTTATGCATCAAAATTGAGGAGTGCTTCCATCGCATCAATCGATTCATTTCACACTGTCTGGCCTCCTCATGACACTGCTTTGGCTCAACCAAGACAACTGTTGCCGCTGCTGCGAGAATCCTGGCGGTGGCCCAGTCTCGCTACGACTCAATCCTGGCGCTGCCAAGGAGCCTTGTGCCAGCGGCTGAATCTACATGGCACTTGTACGAAAACCAATATTTGCCAGAATCAGACACCGTCCCACCTCATGGCGGTTTTGAGAGCATCTGCTGGAACTTTTTTTCTACTCGGGCACAATCAGCTGAACACATATCGGCAAGGCAACATGTTGACAGGGCAAAGGTCGCGTGGGAGCCGGCAACGGCCACTTTCTGCCTGCTCTACCTTTTAGTGATCTATACATCTATGCAGGGGTATCAAGTCTGGTTGATCGAATTTGCCGGGTGTGCATGAGCAGTCTCGGATGGGACAACAAATGTGCGGAAACGGCGATCTGTGTCACACTCGGAAAGAAGCCGATGGTCTCGACTGGGCGGTACGATTTCAGCCAGTGACATGGTACAGATGTCTCTCTACACCAACGAGGTCCATCATCTCATAATCACTGTATCCTACCTTGATCACCGAACCTCCGGGGGGGGGGGTTCGTAGGATCAATAGCTACCTGGTACAATGGATCCAATCGGTTACCAAATCAAACCAAGCTTGTTCATGTCCAAAAAGGGCCTATGGATTTTTTTACAAATATTCCACGCGCGTTACCGTGTGTGAGAGCTGAAGAGGCCGCACAAGATTCCTGGAGGTCAACGAGGCGAACAAGCAAAAGGGGAACTGTTGCTGCTTCGGGACCAAGGAGGAGGACGTCGGGAACTTGAACGAGGACGCGTACTGTATCAACTGATGCTCGCTTACATTCACGGGTTTACTCTCCAGAACCAGCATCGTTCACCAACTCGTCAGTAAAGATGGCTGATGATGTGTCGAGACGTGACATTTCGTCCCTTGACAAAAACTCGCGGTCCATAATGGGTTCCGTTGATCCACTCCCGGCTCCGGCTTCCATCCGAAGTCTCCACTTAAACGGCCCCCGCATCTCCGCCGAATCCTCCGCCGGGACCGGAACTTGGCCGGCGCTTTGTACTTGTACTCAGCGTAAGAGTACTCCGTTCCGACGGAGATTATGCATGTGCAAACGGCACGCCTCAAATTCGACATTGGTGATGGCAGTAGCACCTCTCGAGCTAGGGGGCCCGGAGCTGCAATCTCCCCGGCCTCTCGAATGTGCTGAGGCTCCTAGCATCGTACTGGCGAGCACTAACAAACGTGCTCCATCACAGGTCTCTGCTGGTAGTGGGCAAGTTTCTGGACAACCTTTTTCTCTCGGCTCCTAGGCACCAGGCCAAATGTAGTGCGTATTCATGGCCCGCAATCTACGCAGCTTGATTAAAGGGCTACTCGATACAACATCGGCTGCGCCTCGCTAGTCCCGGTAATCAATTCAAGATGGTCAACAAACAAGGCTGGAACTTGAAACGAGTCTTTCACACATCCCATTACCACAACGTCACCCTCCACGTACTTATCCGGCGCTGAGCAGAAACATGGCCATCATCGTTCATGTCGTGCTCGGAAAGTAAGCGCGCCAGGGCCTAGGACGTGCTCCTGTCCCTGCGTAGGTCTTTTTTGATCCGTTGGCGGTCGTTGTATATGTCCCGAATGCGAAAATACGTATATACTTGTTCTGATTGCTCGCGAATGATGGAGTCCATGTCGCGGGCCGCGGTGCCTATGCTCTTGGAAATGATTTGCTGAATCTCCTTCTGCTCCTTTGTACGTCGCCGATGGATGTTGTGAGCGGACGGATCGCGGGACGGACCATGGTTGTGGGAACCGTTGGTCACCCGATACGACCACTTCCATTCCATTTTCTGGGTGGCAAACGCCGTGATCGAATACGGGCAGCCGGTCCGTTGGGAAGTCACCTTCCGGAGGCCGGTAGATTTGGAGATGTAGCGCAAGCCGCGGTCGCATATGAAGACGATGCGAGTGGGTTGCTCGCCTTGGCCAAAGTCGTGTCTTGTCCTGCCGCTCGTCCTCTTTATGATTCCGGCCCCGTTGTTGCGATGAAAGGACTGCAGAAAGTCGTATACTTTCTCGTAGCTGTCGAAAACGCCAGGCGTGGGCGGCGTAGGAATCGTGGGCGTGTCGTTCGCATCGTCGCTGCTGGTCTCGCTGCTGGCCTCGCTGCTGGCCTCGCTGCAGCTGGACTTGCCGGAAGGCTCCTGGCTGCTGACGCGATGAACCGTGTCGTTGCGGGAAGCCTCGTCGTCGGCTACGTTGATGATGAGGTTGAGATCCATTTGTATGGAGCGGTGATGGCGATGGCAGATTTTTTCCTCGAAATGGCGAGGACGGGCAGCTGGCATTCATCCCGTTTAATATTGATCCATGCGCTGTGCACCTTTGGCCGAGTCTCTACTGAGCCCATCGCCACAGCACGCACGCATTGCAGCGGTTGGCACTGCTAGGAGCAGAAGCATAGGCACTAAATTATAGTGCCGGGATGGCGAGGCCGGAGGGGGGGCGGAAGAGATGTAGCGCTGGACCTACGGGTGCGAGTGCGCATCCATGTAGATGTACAACCGGCGCGGGCGACGGCGCCTGCAGCCGGATGTACTGGGTACTCCGCGCCAAGTGCTGATGCACAGGTACATGTTTCATGCCACCGTCGTGCCGGTGCTGCTCACCACCTATTACGGGTTGCCTGTCGCATGATGCCAGCGCACCTAGCATTTTCCCTCCCTACAACCGATACCTATCTCTCCAGATACACGTCGTTTCACCTTGAGAATACCTGCCGCTCCCAACACATTCCACAACCACGGCGCAGCACCCGCGTTCTTCCCTCGCAAGAATCTCCAAGCAAGGTTGGACAAGATCCATCGCCATCTACAGACATTAAAGTTTTTTTCTCGTCGGACAATATGAGCACTAACTACCCTTTACTTCCGCACGCGTTGCGCTCCTGGGTTGTGAAGGTTGGGATGCGGCCGCTGCCGCCTCCTCTTTGCGATTCCCTGTCTCGCGATGCCTATTGACTCGTGCTTGCTCCCGCACCTGGGTGTGACCAAGACTCCTCTATCTGAAACCTCGACAGGCTCTTGAGATTTTCCCTCTCCAAGTCGGTTAGTCATTGTTACTCTATCGCAAACCGCGGCCGTCGTGGCCAGTCGACCGTCGACAGGAGACCACAGGCACGTATCAACATTGTTTCGGCAGTTCGCATTCGAAGACGTGGTGAGTCGGCTCAGTCAGTGCGTGGCATCGTCGTTCGACTGAGTAGCCGTGAGCGTTTCTGAAGGCGACTTACCATCGGAACCTTTGTCCGTGTGAGTGAGCACTCCTTGCGCATCCAAGTCCTACGCCGTGCCCCATCCGCAGCTGGTGATGCAACCCCCACAGCATGCAAGACAAACTAGGTGATTCTCTTGTCAAGTTGCCCACGATCGTGCAGATTCTGTCGTGAAATAGGGTACGATTGACTCATCGACCGAGATTCGTCTGTTGATGCCTCAACCCCTCCATTGCCCTGCCCGGCCCGTTGCCAGACCGCCTGGGCTCAACTTTGCCGTTGGTGCAGTGGGCAACACCCAAGAAAACGGCGCGTATGGTGATATTGGGAGCGCCGGTCAAAGGTATTGTGGACTGTTCGTGTTGCCATTCACTCCGCCACTCTTGTTTCCCTCGTTCGTGGCCTTTGCTTGCTGCCTCCCGCAACAAGTCATGACACCTCCCGAGAGTCAGACGCCACGCCCCCGTCCACGCTATTCTCGTTTGGCATCGGAAGTGATGGCTCCGAGGCAGCAGCCTGTTGATCGAATGACTATTCCCATGGAGCTGGTTCGATCCGGTGGCGATGGGCCGATACGAAGTAAAAAATGAAATTGGTCGGGAAACATGCTACAGCGAGCAATGAATTGACTCGTCGACAGCGTCTCCTGGGGCGCGTTGAAACCCGAATGTAAACATGTCAGTTTGACCTGGGTTAGAGGTAACAACTGTCGCACCTGTGCGTCGCACACTTTTTCAAGCGCCTCGGCGGTATCCGACACGACATCAGGTCATTATTGATCGTGTCGCAAGACGTCAAGGGCGTGAGACATTGTCATCAGCAAATGACGACTATGCTGCGGTTGGAGATGTCAGCATCGATGGACTGTAGTGGGAGAATAACGAAGGAGGGGAATAGTAATCAGCATGCGCCTAATGTGTTATTCATAGTATGTATTAATTGAGGATACATGCATCAAATGCCCTTATAGCTCAGTGGTAGAGCGCGTCACTCGTACTACTAGTTGAGGCATGACGAGGCCCGCTGTTCGATCCAGCGTGGGGGCAGTCTTTTTTTGCGCGTCCAGCTAGCTACCTAACCTACCACCCTCTCTCTCCCTCCTCCCTTCCTTCATGGAACAATGACGTACAGTAAGTAGTCCATACTCACTCCATACTCTGTACATATACTTAACACCTCCAACATCGATCAATTGTTGTGCGCATTTTTGGGGGGTGGTTTCATCGGTCGTCTGTCTGTCTTGTCTATCGCTATCTTTTTTTTTATTGAATCAGGTTTAATCATCGGTGGCGGATGAGCGAAGTGTGTATTTATTAGTAGCATGATTCTGCGCTCGATGAAGCAAGCGAACAGTTGTGCGTGTGTAAGTACTTACTTAACTTGCTTAATTGCTGTACTTAATTCAACTTGCAGGCACATTATTAGTAGTTACTTACTTTTTTACACCTGCTGCAATACATCACAACTCCACCTGCGGCCGAGCAAGACAAATAACCACTTCTTTTTATGCCTGCGTTTTGTGAGGATTAATCCATCTGCCTGTATTCCGTACTCCATATGAAGCACAAATTATGTAGCTACCTCTCCTGTTGAGAACGCGACGGTCGGTGCATTCTCAACGCAGGTTTGACTTCACGCCCAACACTTTGGAGTAGACCATCTACGCAGATCCGTGCACCTACTTGACCATGTATGCGCTTGTGTGCTGTGCAGGTATGGATATGATTATATTCATAACTATGCAACCATATCCCGCCATGGCTAGATTCTTTTTTTAATTCACTGGCCCCAGACGGAGTCATCAACGGCCCGCTGGATTGGTGGGGATGGGAAGCAAAAGGGGTATATCGTGCATCCCAAACGGCTGCGCGTCGGACGTCCAACCAAACCCCTTGGACCGCACGAGGACGAACTAATATTCAGGTTCGTGTGCGGATTCGGTGCGTGATTCTGCCACCATCCGCAAGAACAACCCCTCGCATTCTCGGCAAGGCATGCAGGCTATGCAGGAAGCCACCAACCATAACTCCGTACACCAGTCGATGACCATCAAACGACGAAATTTTGCCTCGCGCCCGTCATGCGCCAGAAGCCAGCGCTCCCGTCAGGCCGTCGGTCTTGACGCCGTCCTCGGTCGCCGTCAACGGCGCGGCGTCGCGGACGCGCCTTGTCGGCTTCTTCCTCGTCAGGGCAAGGCCTTGGCCGCGCAGGACCTCGGCGCGCGTGACGGGGAGCCTCTCCTCCTCGAGGCCCATGCTGCGCAGGAAGCGAACGGTGCTGGTCCACTCCTGCTGCCGGCGCGCGTCGCCCCACCCGAGCTCCTCGGCCAGGATGTCGACGACGCGCGGGAGGGCGGCGAGGGCGGCCTCGACGTCGAGGAAGGCCAGGCGCGTGCGGCGCGAGATGACGTCGGCGGCGGTGCAGGCTGCCTCGCAGCGGACGCCGTGGCGGATCTCGGCCTCGATGAAGGGGAACGAAGGGGCAATGCGCGCCGTGGCCGACGGCGCGTTGCCGAGGACGGCCCAGGCGCGGTCGCCGTAGTTGGTGGCCAGGTGGTGGGCGACGTCGCCGTCGACGGCGTAGACCTCCATCAGCTGCGACGGCAGGCTCGTCGAGTAGCCGTGCGAGCCGACGACGGGCGTCGTCCGCGTGCGGCAGGCGCCCGTCGTGGTGAAGCCGTCGAGGGCCGCGCCGCTGATGTCGGGCATGGGGACGGCGGCCGGTCCGAGGCCAAAGGTCCGGACGGCTTCGTCGACGGCGTCCTCGGCCATCTGGCGGTACGTGGTCCACTTGCCGCCGGCGCAGGTGAGCAGGCCCGAGGCGGAGACGGTGACGAGGTGGCTGCGGACGAGGGACTCGGTGTTGCCGGCCTTGGGGTCCCGGACGAGCGGACGGATTCCTGCGGCGGGCGTCAGCCAGCCAGCCAGTCAGTCGGGCGCGCGCGGGTCACGAGGCAAGCGGGGGGAGCGAAGAATCTCGCATCGTACCGGACCAGGTGGCGGAGACGTCGTCGCGGCCGAGGACCATCTTGGGCTCGAGCAGCTTGCTGACCTCCTTGAGGATGAAGTCGACGTCGTCGTCGCGCGCCACGGGCTCGGCCTCTACGGCGCAGGCGTTGTCCGTCGTGCCGGCCACCGTCATGCCCTGCCAGGGCAGCAGGAACAAGACGCGGCCGTCCGAGGTGGCGGCGTCGAGGATGCCCATGCCCTGGGGGCAGATGGCGCCGGGGAGCATGACGTGGGCGCCCGAGGCCGGGGCGACGATGGGCTTGCGCGACGGGTCGTCCATGCGCTCGACGGCGTCGGTGAAGGGCCCGGTGGCATTGATGACGCCCTTGGCGCGGACCGAGAAGGCGGCGGCTCCGGAGCCGGCGTCGGCCATGCGGTCACGCACCGTGGCGCCGCATATCCTGCCTCGGTCGTCCTTGTCGAGAGCCGTCACCTCGACGTGGTTCAGCACCGTGGCGCCGTAGAGGGAGGCGGTGAGGGCGAGCGAGACGTTCATGCGCGAGTCGTTGTGCTGGCCGTCGTAGTAGACGAGGGCGCCGACGAGGTTGTCGCGCCGCAGCAGCGGGAAGGACTCGAGCGCCTTGGCCCGGCTCATGAGGTACGAGCTCTCGAGGCCCTCGGAGCCGGCGAGCAGGTCGTACGTCTTGCAGCCGAGCCAGAGGTAGGGGGCCTGCCACCAGCGCTGCAGCGGCAGGAGGATGGGCAGCGAGCTCGACAGGTGGGGGGCGATGTCGAGGAAGCCCCGGCGCTCGCGCAGGGCCTCGACGACGAGCTCGAGCTGCGAGTAGTCGAGGTTCCAGACGGCCTTTTCGAGGTAGCGGACGCCGCCGTGGACGAGCTTGGTGCTCTTGGAGCTCGTGCCGGCCGAAAAGTCGTCCCGCTCGACGAGGGCGACGCTGAGGCCGCGGGTGACGGCGTCGAGGGCGATGCCGGCGCCCGTCGCCCCGCCGCCGATGATGAGCAGGTCGTATTCCTCGTCGGCGGCCTTCCCCCGGCCCTGACGGCGTCGCAGCTCCGCCAGCTGCTCGGCACGGCTCCGGACGCGGGGAAACGTCGGCGGCACGATGCGGCCCGTGTTCGCGTCACGCTTGACGTCGACGAGGGCCCTGTCGTGGGCGTGCCGCTTGCCGGTGCGGCCGTAGGCGACGGCTCCGGCGGCGACGACGACGACCGTCGCCGCGGCGAGGGGACGCCAGGCCTTGGAGAAGCGCGCCGACATGGCGTGAACCGCAGGGGGTGGCAGCGTGGGTGCGGAGCCTGCCGATGAAGGTGCCTTGGTCGTGCGCGTCGACGCGAAGCGGATGCGGCGTACGCGGTCGGGAGGAAGGAAGGAGACGGATCGATCAATAGAACGGCGACGACGGCGTGCGGTCGGTCGGTCGGCGATGCTCGACGTGGGAGTGGAAGGAGAGGAGCGAGAGGAGCAAAAAGGAGCAAAGGGAGTGAAAATAAAGCAAAAGAAAGGCACCTTGGACATCGGCCGGCTAGGAGAAGGCAGGACCGAGACCGACAGGGCAGGCAGGGGTCGGTCACCTTTGCCGTACCTGCTTCCTTCGACGAGGACAATGCCGAAGTCGTCGACGATGGAGCAGGGGTGCTCGGAAATCGGAGCGGCCACAGTGGGACCACCCGCGACAATGGCCGCAACCAGGCGCGCTCGACCCAATGCCCGCGCTGGAAAAATGCGCCACCGGGTCACCCACGTGTCTGGCCAGCTAGCGCCTGCCTTTTCATCGCCCATTCGACTTTCCGTGAGGTAACTTGGCGCACATTGTCCGCATTCAGTCGGCTGCAGCGTGCAGGCACCGTACGAGCTCCTGCTTCGTGATGGACACGCCCCTTCGCCATGACTGCCGCGTCGACGGTCGTTCTTGCTCAAGGTCGCCGCACAGACTTGTTTCAAAGCTTGCGCGCGCAACACATGACGTTGGTCGCCTTGTCAGCCGACGTGGCAGACGTTTGCTTCGGCGCCAGGCCGGAGGCGCTCCGCGTACCTGACCGCAGGGGCACCATGCACGTCGGGGTCAGCCCACCGAGCCGGTGGGGGTGCGCCACCCTCCCTCGGCCGAGCGACCCCGAACGCCAAGCCAACACAATCGCCATCGTACCGCGGAGCGGAGGTGTGCATGTATTGTACTGTAGGTACCAGAAAGTACTCAAGTACGTGCTTACTTACATTGCGATGAGGTATTATGTACTTCATACAGCACAGTTTCCCCCGACTTTCGCTCGGTTTCGGGTCGCTGGACCGAGCGAATGCTGCTGGCACTGCGAACTTGGTCGCCTAGCAAGCGAACTGTACTCTTACGCCCTCCATCTATTTATGATTCGAGCACGAACATGTTTGTTTGGATGCACATGCTAACGCTGCGCTATCGCTGCCGCCCACGTGCATGCTCCCCCCGTAGTGCACGACAGTACGTGTACGTACTATATGCGGTCCTGCAGGCTGTACCGTACCAAGCACTGTACGGAGTACGGATACCGAGACAGTGTACAGTATGTGTCCATGTCCTAGGTAGTTACACTGTAGATGTACTTAAGTAGATGGACTGTAAGTACTTACCTAGTAGGTACTAGGTACTGTAAGTATGTGTAAGTATGCTAGGTACGAGTAATAATAGGCACGCTTGTTGTACTGTACTCCGCACACCTACAGCACTTACAGCACACAAGTACTTGCTGTAAGTACACCTGCTTACTGTGCGGAGTACATGGATGGAGTTCTTACTTGCTGTCCATCTACAGTACTCCGTAATACTTGCTTACAGTATCTATTACTCGCTGCATACCTACTTGGTGTACGGCGCACAAGCATAGTTGTATGTGTACCTGCCCTGACCTACCTACTGACAATTACCTGCTGTGCGGAGTAGAGTACTCCGTACACGGTTCACCTACAAGTACTGTGCAACTACTGTACTGTGCAACTACTGTACTTACATGTACTCCGTACATGTGCACCTGCTTCTAATCCGTACACTACAGTACAATAGTAAGTACTTACCAGTACGGAGTACAGTGCTTTGCTCCCACTTGCTGTAGCCTATAGTACTTAAGTATGTAAGTATTACAAGTACTTACTGGCTTACCGAGTAATATTACTTACAAGTAACATTTGCTGTACTCCATTACTGTACACCTACAGTAAGTACTTGTACGCCTACCCGCCGCTCTTGCGCCTACTTGATATACTTACGTGTACATGTACCGGCACCACAAGCTGATACAGCCATGTCCCCGCCTCCACTGCCAACTTTCCGTCGCAGGTACAGGTGACGCGCGCTACGAGTCCGGCGATGCGCCGCTCACGCCACCGGCGCCGCCCCGGTCGGCTGCCTTCCGCCGCGCGCTACGAGGCGGATTCAGGCACCGGTGCGGCGGGAAAGGTGAGACGACGGGCCTTCATCCGTGATGGAAAACGATTCACTCCATCGCCGCCAATGTGCTCCAGCTGATTTGCGTTGCGGCAACAAATTACGGTGGAGTCGGCGGTGACACTGTCAATGTTGGACAATGCTGTTGCCTTTGTCAACGACGTGCGTCCGTCTCCCATTCCGTTCGAGCACTCTCACACCGCCATCACAACGCTGCGTTTCGCGCGGCTCTCGATGGCAGAAGCAACACCGGGCCAGTTTGTACCCATCAATGTCTCCCTTGAAGGACCAAAATATGCATACAAATAAGTGTACATGTAAGCGTACAATGCTGCAGGGTAGGTGTAGCTGTACTCGGCACACGCCAAGTCCCGGCAAGTACTAACTTACTTGCAAGTACGGAGTTATCCTCCGCAAGTATGTTACACACTTACTGTAATTACTTAATTACATGTACTTATACTGTACAGTATGTACTCCGTACAGGCACATCGAATGTACTGTAAGGATCAGGGGCCGCAGGTGAGCCGTCGCCCCCGCTCTCCCCCACAACGGTCAGTTCAACCGATGCGGATGGAGGAGCCAACCTACCGTACAATGCTTTTCGTCTCGTGCCGTGACATGTGATGCGAGGGTCCGAATGCCTCGATGAGCTGTCCTTGGAACTTTGTCGCGCCGGTGACAACGCGCGCCGGTCGCATTGGCCACGTCCGCTCGAAGCCTGAGCCGAGGTCCGCCTCTCCACGCCCTGGGATGTCTCCTCTGACCGCATCCCGAACAGGCTCAAGCGTTCGCGAGCCAAGTGCCGGGAGGAGGAGCATGGCCTCAATACGGACTCCCCTCGGCGCAGCACGTGAATGCGCCATCACCCAACAGACGCAGTGGATAGGGTCCGACTACGCGACCAAGGGGCTCGCTCGACCTTGCCTAGATTCGACTCTATAGCGTATCGCCGTGGGGGGTGGGGGGGCAGCAAATTGCACAATCATCGCTCGCTGAGGGTACACGCCGTGTGCATCCGACCAAAACGCCCCAAGATGCAGACCGGCGTCCTGCTTCCTCCTTCCGTTTCTCGCATCCAACATCGTCACTCGGTGCATCCACCTCCGGCCGTCGTATCGCGCGTTCCTCGGTGCGCGTTCGGCTACACCCTCGCGTCGGCGTCCTTGCCGTACGTGTTCGACCACACGCTTCGCCTGGGCTTCAAGAAACGGTCGAAGCCGAGGTAGGCTTTGTTGATGGGGCTCTCCCCGTCGTAGACGAGCAGGTCGTACAGGGCGGCGCCCGTGAGGGTGCCGAAGAAGGGAACGACCATGGGAATCTGCGGGCGACGCGTCAGCTCCCCGGCTGGGCACCGCACCAGGCGACGGCGCACGTACCCAAAAGTAATGGCCGCCGGCGGACCAGACCTCGCCGCCGTAGCCGATCATGTACGTCACCAGACGAGGGCCAAAGTCGCGGGCGAGGTTGATGGCGTATCCCGTCTCCCAGCCGAAGCAGGCGCCGATGCCGAAGATGAGGAACATGAGGCACAGCGGCATGAGGGGCCCGGCGCCGATGTTGCCCGAGTCGGCGAGGGCGAAGATGACGAACTGGAGGATGGCGCTCGCGAGGAACTCGGAGAAGAACATGCCGGTGCGCGTCATGAAGGCGGCCGGGTAGGTGCAGAAGACGCCGGCGGTGGCGTTGGGCCCCGTGACGGTCCGCAGGCCGGCGCCGCCCTCGAACTGGTCGATGGCCGACCGGTAGTTGCCGTAGACGATGGCGGCCCCGGCCATGGCGCCGAGGATCTGGGCCGCCATGTAGACGGGGAACTTGCGCCAGGGATGGCCGCGGAAGACGCAGTTGGTCAACGTCACGGCCGGGTTGATGTGACCGCCCGACTTGCCCGAGACGTAGACGCCGAACATGACGCCGATGCTGCCGACGTTAGCGACCGAGGTCCGGTGCGGTCCGGCCGACGGGAGGGAGGGGAGCCTTCTCACCCCCAGCCCCAGGAGATGCTCTGGTAGTCACCCTTGGTGCCCTTGCTGAGGACCACCTGGGCGACGACGCCGTCGCCGAAGAGGATGAGGACCATGGTGCCGAGGAACTCGGAAAAGGCGTCCTGCCAGAGGGAGCGAATCTTGGGCCACCGCGCCTCGTCGGCGGGAGCGAGGCTGCCGCTGGCCGGCTCGCTGAGCGTCACGGACTCGCCCATCTCGCGCTGGTAGACGGGCACGGCCTTGTCGACGGACGATTCGGATGTGAAATCCTGGGGAGGCGAAAGGACAGCCATGGGGACCGCCGAAGCACGATTCGACAGGTCCGTTCCGGCCGCTCGGTGGATGCCCGTCGAGCAAGCAAGTATTCCGGGGACGAGAGGGGGGGGACGATGGGAAGGGAGGACGGTGCAAAGGCCAGACCTCGGGCAGGGTTCGGGAGGGACGTCGACGCTCGAGGCCGTCGACGCCGGGGACGGGCCGGCTATAAGTGTGCGAGGAGGCAGGCTACCGCCAAAAACTCGGACGAGGGGCCTCGAAGCCGGTCGAGCAAAGGCTGGGTGAGGAGGGGCAGGCTAGTGACGGCCGGCATGGGATCGTTTCCTCGTACCGCCGCGCCCATGTACACTCGCACCCGGAGAGGGCTCGGGTGTACATGTATTGGTCGGGAGGCAGTAATCGTCGGTATGACCGTACTAGTCGCCGCCGTCGACAAAGGACGTGCCGAGATCAGCGGTGGGGTGACACTGGCCGAGAGGAGCTGAGGAGGGGCAGGGTGCGTGAGATGGGCGACGATGGATGACGGCCAGCGTTGGCCGGGTGGTGTTTTTTTCCCAAGCAAAATAGACCGACATTGCATTCTGGAAGGTCAAGGCATGAGCCGACGGGTATCGCCTTCCGCCATTTCCCACATAGAGCCGGACCACACCGCCTGCGTGTTTTTTGTCCTTTTTCGTCGCCTTCGTTTCGCATCACGTCCGGTGGCCGCCTCGCACTCGCACCCTTTGATTCTCCGTCGAGTATTACTCCGTACTGTACCAGAGAGGGGACCCTTTGCCATCGTCGCCTCGGCGGGTGTGCGGAGACGTGGTGCCGGCACAAAGGATAGGATTGCGGGATGACATCCGAAAATGGCAAGCAGATTGTGCAGGCTGGTACTCGGCATGTACTAGCACGTATTACTGTACTGAAATGTACTTGGGTGTACACGTACTCCGTGAACTTGCATGCAATATACATGTGGGCTACAAGTACTTGTTTGTACAAGTGCACTTGTACACGTTCTCGTTGCTTCCATGCAGGTGTAAGTACTGTACTCCGTACTGGCACACTCTCGTACCAAGTAGTTACGTATTCCCACTGAAAGTACCTGTAAAGGCAAGTACTTGTACGCAGATGTACTTGAAATATGCATGTATTACAGTACTTGTATGTACCTACACTTACTTGTACGGAGTAGGTGTACGAGGAATAATAATAATATTCCGTACACTTTCGTATCATGAACGAGCAGGTACAAACATTTAGGGACGTCCATAAGTTCTGCACATGTAATACTCCCGGGGAACCTGCCAACAACTACTCCATAATTACTCCATAATACGCCTACTTGTACGGAGTACTTGCAAGTCCTCATCAATGCCCTTGCTCTCGCTACCAATGTCCAAAATCCGACGCCGGTCGTTCCCCACTTGCCAACTTTTCGACCTCGGAAATCCGCTCTGCTAGTGTTTCGTCCCAGCTTCGAACGCACCACGGCGTACGTAAGTACTCCGTACTGTGCCTATTGTACGGAGCACTCGTCCGCAGTGGCATTTCGGCATACCCAGTACTTATTGTACTCCGTACTACCTACAAGAACGTACGGGGGACATGTACTCCGTACAATACAGTTGGTGTGCTTGTACTGTACTGTAGATGAGTGCCATTCAGTCCAGTACTTGCACTTGTATCAAGTACACACCATACGGTAAGAGTAAGTACACGACGACCACGTACATGCACAGTAGTGCGCTCGTATGCGGAGACGGAGACGGCACAGGTTCGACGTGGCGCCTTTCCGGGGTGGCCATTTCGTGGGGTCAAACACACGATGCCGCGCTATGGAGACGCGCTTCCTGGTGCTCATGATGCGTACCTGTACTAATCCAGGTACGGAGTGCGGAGTACGTACGAGCAGGTACCTCCAGGTACGCGCTGAACCACAGGTGGCACTCCGTACTTGTACACGGATGAACAGTAATAAGTACAACTAAATGTATCGCATGTCCGTATGTAAGTAAGCAAGCACTTGTATAGCATGTATGGACTTATAGCCGCCGATGCTTACTCCGCACGGCTTCCCACTGGGATGCAGCCGGAAGGCGAAAGTGGTTGCCCGAAAGCTCAGCGGCGATGCGACTTTGGCTGCGCGACCCAACGAGTAACAGCGGACACTGGCGGCGCAGTGGCATCGAGGCAAGTACCGGTACACCAGATAATACCACCGCACCCAAGCGTGTACTGTACGTTTACGGCCATTCATGTACATGTACGGAGTACTCCGAGCACGTATTAGTCGATAATTCGTCCTTGCGCCATCCGCTGGACCCCGTCGGCCCGACAGGGCGGGCTCGCGTGGCCAAGCCGTCGTGGCCAGCCTTCACTCTCGTCCCCCGGTCCCCTTTGTCTCTCCTTCTCTCCGTCCCTCCGACATCCATCCCTCCTTTGTCCCGGTCTGCAGCCTCTCGGCGGAGCGAATCCCAAAAATCAGAAGCCGTCGCTCTGCTGCCCTGCTCTCTCCTCGCTTGAGCGGTTGAACGGACGATGAGCCTTGGCCGAGCGCAAGCCCACCATGTTCCGAGGCAGTCTCGTACGAGTTCCCGTTGGAACAGTTCATCATGACGAAATGTGCAGTCGAGCCCGCCGGGGATTGCGGGAAACGAGTCATGCGGCACGGATTTCCCGCGTCTTTGCTGAGAAAGGAGAGGCGCACCAGCATGCGACGGCGGCTACGGTGCAGTGGTGGGTGAGAGTGTGTACAGTACAACTACTGTGCAACACAAAGTGCACTCGAGTACTGCACTTGCTGCGCGTAAGTACATGCGGACGGACTTGAGGCGGGCGAGATTGGCTGCATGATGGCACAGTGTGCTCCATACGGGGTGCATGCGCTCCGTACACCTGCAGTAGAGACGGCATGCACAAGTCCCGTCCGGCTGAGACATGTTTGCCGCCATGGAATCGTGCTACAGTCAGTGCATGAAATACACCTATTACTTGCAGCAAGTGTACTGTACTTGTGCCTTAGTGCGCAGACCAGCTGTAAGTACAGTACAGTACAGCAAGTAGGTGTGGTGTGGAGTACAGTACAGCGCACGTACTGTACTATAAGTAAGTACCTAGTAGAGTAGAGTAGTATTTTGCATGCGCAAGACACCTTTGTTCGGCGGCGCAGGCCCTCGTTGATCCCGTCAGCCACGACGGCGGGGACCCTTTGGGCTGCTAGCAGTGCAATTGGTGGGAGACTAATACGGATACAGTTTCATCCGTACGGAGGAGCTCGTGTATTAATCAACACGAAGCTTGCATAGCGACGCATACCTTGCTTGCACAAGTACTCCGTACATAACAGTAGTACGGATACTCCGTACAGTACACTCAATTAATTAATACTCCATCATGAACTCTGTACAAGCGTACCATACATGTACAACTACCAGTAGGTGTAAGTATCAATAAATAATACGTGTGCGCTAAATTGTACACTTACTGTACTGCACACTTGCGCACATACATGTACAGTAATTACTTGCACTGCCAGTGTACTGTACGGCTCATATAAGTACGGTTGCAAATGTACTTGCGTACAAATGTACAAGGTAGGTGTGCTTACTTGTACTTAAGTACTTTCATGATAATGCTCCGTGCTCTGCAAATACTCCGTCTTGTATGGTGAAGGCGCTCACGTGCTACCAGCACACCTGATTATACCGCGCTCCGACGTGGGGCCAAGTCGGTCGTTCCCATGCCCCAGCCCCGGGCGCTGCCGGCTGCTCGCTTGATTCTGGTCTAGCCGCGAGTTCTCCGTCCCCCGTCAGCAGCGTCGGCCAGCAGTGAGCACCGAGCAGCGTCGCATCCTTCCGTCGCACAATTCGCATGCGACGCACCCAGCAAATCGCCGACTCTGACCGAAGCTTTGTCCCGTTACGGTTGGTGGCACGCGCGGCTCGAACCTACCACGAGCAAGGCTCGGACTCGGCCGTTGCCGCATACATGGACTGGATGGTTGTGCGTGTACACCTACACAAGTACTCCGTAATACCACGCTTATTCCTCGCGCGAGGCTTGCATAATGCTACGAACAGAAGTGCAACCGAATCAGGACGTGCTTAACCCGGATTCCCGGATTATTAATACTTGAAGTACGTAATATGCCTACGAGTACGGAGTACATGTACTGTAAGTACAGTATTGTCCTGCACGTGCACACAAGGTTGGTTCACTCGTATGAATATGCATGTGCACGTACTGCTGTACTGTACGTGTGTAAATCTACAGTACTTACGGACAGAATAATAGAAACGGTAATACTCCGTATTCCGTACTTGTAAAGCACATGAGCATGCACTGTACGACATGTACGTAAGTACAAGTAGGCCCAAGTGCCTGATCAGACTACTTACAGCACAGCAATGGCACCAGTTGACGCAACTACTGTACGGTGTGGCACGCTGTGGTCTCGTCGGCATATTATTCGCTCGGCATGGAGCCACTCCTCGAGCTACTTGTCCTTGTGCACTTAGTAATAATGTAAAAGTCACATGAGGGACACAATGGCGTACTAAAATGGCGGCCGGTTGTCGGCGGGGTAAATTCATGAGGGGCAAAGCTGCAGGACTTGTTCGACGAGTACTTACATGCAAGTACAACGCGTTCTTGGATGTGTACGGAGTACTTGCTGTGCAAGTATTAGGTGTACATGTCCGAGGCGAGCACGGAGTACTTACTCCGTACATGTGTATGTACTTAAGTACATCTCCTCGAGAGACCAGCAAGGTCGTACATGTAGTAATTTACATGTAATACTCCGTACTTACTCCGTACTTGCACTCTTCGTATACAGACGGCACTGCAGATGCTGGTACCTACAAGAGAGCACACACCTAATACCTAGTAGTCGTTCCTATGCGTGCAGTATTGCTAGGTGTACTCCGTACACGGCCAACTAATACTGCGTACACCTCCAGTACAGTAGTAATACACCGTACTTGCACCGTTGGCAGGGACTTGACCGTTGGCAGGTACTTGAGTACTTGTAAGAATGTACGGAGTACTTGCTGTACATGCACTTGTACTGTATAAAGGCCTTCCTTTGTGTGCCTGCATAACGTAAATACTAGTAGTTGTACAACCACGTGCAGAGTATTACTGCCATTTATTGTTGATGTTGTACTTACTTATTATTAATAAGTACTTGCAGGTGCAGTCCGGGGCTGTGCAATACAAACAAGCACTGGTGAATTTGGGCGCTGCGCAAGTACCTATTTATACATGTAGTACTTTGCAGGTACCGAGCACAAGTGCGGAGTACTCCGTACCTACTCCGTAAGTACTGTACTTACGTGTGCTCCGTACAGTGCAACGAAGCAGGTACCTCGTCTCGCAGGATTTGGGCATGGCAACTCCGTACGACCCAACTCGACGGCGAACCCTGCCTAGCCTCGGACCTGGAGCCAACGCCGAAGCTCGCCATCCTGCCAGAGGCACGGCTGCGTCGACCCCATGTGAAAGTCGCCGTCATGCGCGCAGGTACTCGGTACGGATAGCCCGTACGGTATTTGTATCGTCATCCGTCCGCCCTCTCACCTCACCCCCCCCTCCTCGGCGGTGCCAGCCTCCAAACCGCCAACCCGTCCGCCTCCAGAATCCTCCCGATACCCCAGATACCCCGGATTCCCCCCGGACTCGTCGACTGACAGACACCTCGTCCGTCTCCTCTGCATGCTCCATCGCCTCCTCGGCCGCCGAACCGCAGCCATGAAGGCCGTCTTTGTCGGTGCCATCGACCAGGGCACGACGAGCACGCGCTTCCTCATCTTCAACCGCGCCGGCGAGGTCGTCGCCCTCCACCAGCTCGAGTTCAAGCAGATATACCCGCAGCCGGGGTGAGTCACGTCCCGTCACCCTCACCGCCCGTGCCCCGATGCGCACCCTGACGCGGGCGACGACGACGGCTGCTGACGGCGACGGCCTCCCCCCGAGGTAGCTGGCACGAGCACGACCCCGACGAGATCATCGCCTCGGTCGAGACATGCATCAACGGCGCGGTTGAAAAGTTCGAGGCCCAGGGCCACTCGCGCAAGCAGATCGTCTCGGTCGGCATCACGAACCAGCGCGAGACGACGGTCGTCTGGGACTCGACGACGGGCGAGCCGCTGCACCACGCCATCGTCTGGACCGACACACGTGCCCAGGAGCTCGTCCGCCGGCTCAAGGCCCGCATCGGCGCCGGCGAGCTCACCGAGCGCTGCGGCCTGCCGCTGTCGACCTACCCGTCCGTCAGCAAGCTCCTCTGGATGATCGAAAAGGTGCCGGCCGTCAAGGCGGCCTACGACGCCGGCGTCCTCGCCTTCGGCACCATCGACTCCTGGCTCGCCTACAAGCTCAACGGCGGGCCCGCCCGCGACGTGCACGTGTCGGACCCGACCAACGCCTCGCGCACCATGTTCATGAACCTCCGCACCCTCGACTACGACGAGGAGCTCATCGACTGGTTCCGCATCGACCGCCGCAAGCTCAAGCTGCCCAAGATTGTCCGCTCCGCCGACGCCGACGCCTACGGCTCGCTCGCCGGCACCCTGCTCAAGGGCACCAAGATCATGGGCTGCCTCGGCGACCAGTCGGCCGCCCTCGTCGGCCAGAAGGCCTTCACGCCCGGCCTGGCCAAGAACACGTACGGCACCGGCTGCTTCCTGCTCTACAACGTCGGCGCCGAGCCGGTCATCTCGAGCCACGGCCTGCTGTCGACGGTCGCCTTCGACTTTGGCAAGGGCAAGACCATGTACGCGCTCGAGGGCAGCATCGCCGTCGCCGGCTCGAGCGTCAAGTTCCTCGTCGACAACTTTGGCTTCATCGACTCGTCGTCGAAGCTCAGCGCCCTGGCCGAGACGGTCGACGACAACGGCGGCTGCACCTTTGTCACCGCCTTCAGCGGCCTCTTTGCGCCCTACTGGATCGACGACGCCCGCGGCACCATCTTTGGCATCACGGCCTACACCCAGCGGGGCCACATTGCGCGCGCGACCCTCGAGGCGACCTGCTTCCAGACCAAGGCGATCCTGTCGTCGATGGAGAAGGACAGCGGCCAGGCACTGACGGAGCTGGCCGTCGACGGCGGCATGTGCAACGCCGACCTCATCATGCAGGTACGTCGCAGCTCGAGCCGCCGACCCGTGCCGCCTGCGCCCCTGCGACGCATTCGTCCCTCCCCTTGTCCCTCCCTTTGTCCCTCCTTTCGTCTTTTCTTTCCGACCTTGCTTTCCGACCTTCCTTTCCTTCCTTCCTTTCCGCCCCCCCCCCCCCTTCCTTCACTTTGCTGACGAGTATTGGATGACAGACGCAAGCCGACATCATCGGCATCCCCGTGACCCGTCCGGGCATGCGCGAGACGACGGCGCTCGGCGCCGCCATCGCCGCCGGCTTCGCCGCCGGAGTGTGGGAGTCGTTTGACGAGCTCAAGGACATCAACACCGAGGGGCGGACCGTGTTCAGGCCGGCCATCACCTCGCAGGAAGCCTCTTCCCGCTTCGAGCGCTGGGAGAAGGCGGTGCAGATGAGCAAGGGCTGGGCCAGCTAAGTTCCGGCGCCTTGCGTTCTCCTCTACCTTTTGTGGCCAGCCTGTCTTGCATCCGCATCCGAGGGCTTGTGTATGGATCATTGTCATAGCTACGACCTCATGAGTCATGATGTTTCTGTAACCTCGTCCGGTGGTGTGTTTATCTGTGCTCTTGTGCGTTCATGTGTGCGTTGGCATCTTCCAGCGTGTCGACCACTGTGCGCTGTTGCACTCTACAGTCAATATCATCCCGTGACTTTGGTAGGCCGCATCGCAGCCTTCACGCCTTCACACCCTTGATGCCTAAGTAGGAGAATGGCCAGTGGTGTGTGTGTGCATCTACTGTAGTATTTATTACTCCGTGCAAGCAATACAGTGCAAGTACAACTACAACTACAGGGCACCGGCTGTGGCTGGTGCGCTGCGTCTTGTGCCGCCAAAATAGCGCCTGTAGGGAAAATACGCCACAATCTGGGCTGCCTTGTGAATCGATGATGGCGGGCAAGTGGCGCCGACGACAGCACCACACGATTCCAGCACAGCACACGCAGGAGGAACATACTTTCAATGTGTACGACAACTTGGGCATTGAAAACAACGTGTAACAATACTAAATACCGCGATAAAACGAATGATGTGGGTTGACCCTCCATCTCGTGCAAGGTCTCCTCCCCAACGCGGAAAAGAACCGCAGCGGTCGTCGTCCGTCAAGCTCCCTCTCTCCGTCCGCCTCGCCACTACCAGGAAATGTACTCGACCACGAGCCCATCGGAACCCCTGCGGATCTGCTTCACCTTCTTCGGAGTGACTCCGACCCTCGTCAGGAGCTTGTCAAACTCGGCCGCGTCGTCGACGCTCCATTCCTGCTCCATGTACGCCGGCAGGAAGGTCATGGCTGGATCTGGCCCCCTACCTCCGCCGCGAACGAGGAAAAAGGTGCCGTCCGAGGTGCGGGCGAGCCACTCGCGGCTGGTGCTGTAGCTGGCGTCGTGCGCGCTGAAATACCACGACGCGATGCCGTGGGTGCTGGCGTGCTCCTTTGCGCGAGCTTCCATGTAGTGGCGCGTGCGCGACGCGATGCTGGACACGGCGCCGAGGAAGTGGCCAAGAACTTTCTCGTCGACGGCCT
The DNA here is from genome assembly GCF_001625195.1 of Drechmeria coniospora. Taxonomy (NCBI): domain Eukaryota; kingdom Fungi; phylum Ascomycota; class Sordariomycetes; order Hypocreales; family Ophiocordycipitaceae; genus Drechmeria; species Drechmeria coniospora. The sequence goes on along the minus strand of NC_054389.1, from coordinate 6,526,880 downwards.
CGGCCACCTTGGCTGTTCGAATCGTCAACCAGGCTACCCGGTCTTCACAACCACAACCACAATCACGCTGTGCCGGCTCCACACGGGCAGGTCGGCGTCGGCCGCACCGTCGTGCGCATCCGTCGCCGACGCTCAAAGGACGGGGATGAAGCAGCCAACGACGTACCGGCTCCCTCGCCGCCGTAGTGCACCGTTTTGGCGCTCAAGGCCGCCTTGGTGCTCCAGAACAGGGCAATCCGCTTGTTCGTCAGGTGGCCGAGGCCGTCGACCGACCCCAGCGGCACTGGATGATGGCGCGAACCGTAGAAGACGGATTCCCAGTTGGCCGGCTGGAAGCGAAAGGTGGCAAGGATCCTCTCGTCGGGAGAAAGGTCCAGGCCGCCACGCAGACTCGGCTGCGGGTCGTATTTGCGGAATTTGCTCTCGCCGCCGCCCATGGTCGGAGGAGGCGGTGCGGACGAGGAGGAGATGGTCGGCAGGTCGTCGTGCACGGTAGGTAGGCCAGCAGAAATGTGAATCAAGAATGTGGCGAGTGAATGAGACTTGATCCTCTCCCCCCCACCTCTGGTGAAGGGGGAGGATGTGAGGGTATATATGTGGCCGACACCTCGTCTTGAAAGGCCGTCGCCAAGGGAGGGTTCGAGTAGCTGGACAGCGGTCAGCCAAGATCCAGAAGTCGTGCCGCCATGCTGAGGGTCGACAATCGGGAAGCCGTGAGGCCCCGCACAATAGAATTCGAAGCCAAGAACAGCCGCCACCGGGCTGGAGAGAACGGCCAGGACAGAGTTGGGCCTTGTCCCTACTTGTAGCAACAGTGTCCGTGACACTGCCGTTGATCCGTCAAACTTTACTACCCGGTCATGGGGGAGAGGAGGGGGTTTGACGTTTGAGGCCGCTTTCAACCTCTCTACCAATCGGTACAATATACCCTCTGGGTATGTACCCGCTGAGAATATTCTTGTACTTGTACCGACCATACGGTACAGTATTGCCATGTGCTCCTCTTTTACAGCACACCTACAGTACTTGTACGGCACACCTCCCAGGAAACAGCCACAGACGACGAGCGTCTACAACCCTCCCCCTGGGTTACTGCCTATTGCCAATCTAGAATTTTGTGCTGTACTTGTTCTCTCCGTTGTTCTGTAGAGACTGCCCCCCTGTACGCCCTTCATTACTATCAATACAACTCGTGCCGTCAGTGTCCTCTGGCACAATGTCGCCCTGTTCGTTGCTGGTAGCAGTACATGCACATGCTGGGTGGGTACTCTTGGTGCATGTACTTACTTACGTGCTGTACTTGCAACGAATGTACCCTCACCAACCCTCACCATCTAGCGCTACGTCATGCGGGGTGACAGCCGCTGCAGCGCCCCCAACATTTGCTGTAGAGGGTCTGCACACCACAGTTCACGCTGAAATGACTTTTGCATCAACACTACTCCCAAAATGTACAGAACATGTACTCCGTACAGTTTCAGCCAATCATGTGTCTTCCACGAGCAGGCACGGCCTGGTGCCTGGATTATACTTTCAACATTTCTTCACCAGTTCTGCCGAGATCCATCGAGGCAACGGGACGATTCTTGTGGCATTGTCACAAACGGGCACAGCCAGCTGATAACATCACCAGACTATCCCGTCACAGGATGGCCAGCATTCACCCGGGACTAGCAAGCAAGTATCACGACGCCATATGCGGACAATGGTCGACAGCCGCACCTGAGCACCAGGGGTGGCTCTGGCCGAATGCCAGCCTCTTGGTGTGAACGGTGCTGCCGATGCTGATCCTCCACGTTTCCCCGACCTTTCCGTTCACGGTTCCGCGGAGGTGATTCGATTGATGCCAAGCACCTACGCGTTGGCTGTCGGAATCCGATGACATGGATTCGCCCCGTCACCTGCCTCCGATTCCTTGCGCGGACGACACCCACATGATCTTTCCTCCCTTCCGCATCATAATGCCACACTCTTCTGGGGATGATTAGGAACCTGGCTGATGACGTGGTTCGCGTACGGTCACTTGACAGGCACGCAGCTTTCGGCGCCAGCTCTCCGTTTCCGTGTCAGTGCCGAACGTTACTTGGCCGACGGTGACACAACCGACACGCACGGTGCCCACGGCCAACGAAACGATGACGCCGTGCGACCGCTGCCAACGACGATGCATCGGCGTTCTTACTTTGGCTTGGCGTTTGAACCCCCAGCGTCCGATGGCCGGGCCTACGATGCAGGCCTGTGTCAGCCGCCGAAGCCACTGTCGGTTGGTCTGGGCAGTGCACTGCCAGAGTCGGCGCCCGACGAGTGAACCGAACCGAACCAATACGCACGTGTCAACTGAAGTACCCTTCCCTACGGCAACCTCCTTCCATGTCACAAGTAAAGAATAAGCTACGAGTTGTATCTGACAAGTTTACAGTGCGATGCCGTCCCATCAATGATGGCGTTGTGCTCCGCACATGGCATCGGCGGAACTTTCCGTCCATCTCCATCCACCATTGGTAGCCCTCGTCACCAGGGCATCGTTCCAACAATCGCTGGCTGTTGCATAGTGAGGATTTCTTCATGGGACAGCGACTTGGGAGGCATTTTCACTTTTGTTTCGTTTCATGTTCTCCAGTCGGCCGCCATGTAGAGATCAAGACGTCTTGGTGACTTACGCATGCACAAAAGGTACGACAGCATGAATAGGAGCGTACACTGCACTGCACTGTACCAAAGTACTTGAACATGTTTTCCCCGTACTGTACAGTGCAGGTAATATTCGTCCATGTGCTCCGTACTTTGGACATGGCCACACTGTGGTAAATAAGTAGCCCGAAGGGGAGGGGAGGACTTTCAATCATGTTGCGATGCCAGTACCGAGGTACTGATACGGGGTACAGCACGAGTACTAAGTACATTTACAAGCACTGCAAGGTAACCCGTACTAAGGCGACGTCTACAGTACTAAGTGTCCAGGATGTAAAATACTACAATAAGTACGGAGTACCTAGCGGGTACTTGTACGTGATCTTGTAATTATAGTAACTGTACTTAAGTACAGTACGGAGTAAGTAAGTACGCCTTCAGTAATTGTTCGATTGTCGGCGCGTGTCGCGTCTCCTCCATCAAGTTACTCCTTGTAGTTCATGTGCAGTAATAATGCATGCTCATGCATGTACTATGTGGAAGTGGGTAGTGTTATTAGTACTCCGTACTTACAGTACTTACTGTACTTAGTACAAGTACAAGTACAGAGTACAGTACGTGTACGGAGTGCTCGACACGCCAAGTACAGTGCAAAATCTCAACACAAGCATGGTTGTCCTTTCTAGTACTTATTCATGTGCGTGCAACGTACTCGCTTAAGTACTTACTTATATCATGGAAAACAAGTTCTTGCCTGTACAACCATGCCGTACAGTACAGTACGGAGTACAGTGCGCAAGAAACCTCGTACGAATCAAGAGGGGACATTTAGCACAGTGCAACTACGCGCAAGTACCTACCTGTACTGTAACACTCCATACTCCGCAATACGTGATGACGATACCCCGCCTGCTCGGTACGTCGCACCAAACTTCACCTGCGTTCTCGGCCGAGCGAACCCGAGCAAACGCTGCACGACAACCTCCACTGCCCGCCCGATATGCATCATCATCATCATCGGCCACGCGCTACCACCAGCGTTGCCTCGTCGCCCCTCCGTCGTCTCCTCTTCAGCCGATGCCGACGGTCATGCCGCATCGACACCTGCTAGCACACCATCGCTGCGAAAAAAACAAATCTAACCTAAACGGGCCCAAGCAAGACGTTTAGCAGTCCATGTCCGCAACGCCAAGGGAAAAAAAAAAACTTCGGCGTCTCGCATCACCATCAGAACCGTTGCGGGGTTGCTTCCATTATTACCATTACCCCACGGCAATGGAACAGCCATGGTAGAGGCAAACGCACCCGCGGTACCGGCCGCCGAGGACGAGTCAGCGTCCGTCTCGAGCCGTGGTGACGGAGAATCGAGCGGCGACGACGTCGACGTCTCGTCCCCGCGAGGACCTGCCTCCTCGGCCGCGGGGAACAAGCGGAAGCGTGTCAAGTACCAGAAGACGTCGTAGGTTTTCCCGTCAACCCGCCGTCAAGGGCCCCGAGTGCTGACCGACGGCCCGCAGCTGCGAGCTGTGCAAGGCCCGCAAGGTCAAGTGCGATCGAGCCGAGCCCGCGTGCTCGTGGTGTGCTCGCCACAACCGGTCATGCGTCTACCTCGAGAGGCAGAAGCCCGGCAGCCGCATCGGCTTCGCCCTCGAGCTCGAGTCAAAGGTGAACCGGGTCGATGCGCTGCTGCAGACCCTCTGGCGCCGCGTCGAGGACCACATCGCCTACGATCATCATCAACCCCCCCCTCCCGCCGGCACGCTGGCGTCCGACGTCGCCGGCCGCAACCCTTCGCACCTCGACGGCTACCTCGCGCCGTCCGAAAGCATCCCGCCGCCGAGGTCGGCCGGTCTTCAATCCAGCACGCCGCCCATGGCCCAGGGAAGGACGTCGGCCTCCTTCCCCACCCCGCCTTGGCAGGGTTCGGAGCCTGCCGATGGCCAGGCCGGTGCCGGTGCCGGTGCCGCCGCCTCGTCCGTTCCCCCGCCGCCGCCGACGAGCGACCCTCCTCCCGCCGCCGCCGCCGCCGCCGCCGGTGACTCCGTCCATGCAACATCCTATGTCGCTTCCCACATGCCCCGTGGGCAAGCGGGCACCTCGTCGTCGGCTGCCGGTGCGGACCTGCCGCCGCACGACATCATCTACACCCTCGTCGACCTGTACTTCAAGCACTGCAATACCTGGTGCCCGATTCTCGACCGCAAGACCACCTTTGGCATCTTCTTCGGCTCCACGTCGCAGGGCGAGGCCGACCGCATTCTCCTGCACGCCATCGTCGCCACGACGCTGCGCTTCCTCAAGGATCCCCGGCTGCCGGCCGAGATGAAGTCGCACCATCACTCGGTGTCGAGAAACACCGTCATGATGTACGCCATGGAAAACGTCAGCGTCGCCGCCCTTAAGGCCCTCGTCATCCTCTCCCTCGACGAGCTGGGCACCTCCAACGGCCCGCGCGGCTGGAACCTCCTGTCCCTGCTCGCCCAGAACGTGCGCCAGCTGGAGCTCTGCGACGAGAGCAGCGTGCACCTCTCCGTCGTGGGGGAGGACGCGCCCCGCGTTTCCTCGATCCGCAACGTCACCGTCGGTCGGCCCGCCTCCTGGATCGAGGACGAGGGCCGCCGCCGCCTGTGCTGGATGGTGTACCTGCTGGACCGGTACGCGACCATCGCGACGACGTTCGACTTCATGCTCGACGATCGCAAGATGCGCCGCGTCCTGCCCTGCTCGTACGACCTGTTCTCGCGCAACGTGCCGGTCGACACGACGCCCCTGGCGCCCATGCCCGACCAGCAGAGGGCCGCCACCTCGTACGCCGTCGGCAAGTCCGAGCACCTCGGGAGCTTCTCGTACCACTGCGAGATCCTGCGCATACTCAGCCGCGTGCACGAATTCCTCCAGGCGCCCATCGACGTCGCCTCGTCGGCCGACCTGGCCGACTGGCGCACCACCTACCGCTCGCTCGACGCCGCCCTCGACAACTGGTTGCAGAGCTTGCCGAGCGAGTACAGCCGGATTTCGGCCCTCTGCCATTCGGACCCGGCGAGCCGGGTGGCCAACTGGTTCGTGCTGCACAGCGCCTACGTGACGTCGGTCGTGCGACTCCATTCCTCGGCCGCCTACCCGACGGCCCACTCGCCCATCTTCGTGCCCTCGCACTACGCCATGCATCGATGCCTGTCGGCCGTGCAGAGCCTGCGCGACATCACCCAGGACGTCTACGAGGCGAACGGCCTGAACCTCGTCGGCCCGCCCTTTGCCTTTTCGCTCTGGGTAGCCGGCCGACTCCTGCTGGTCCACGCGGCGACCGCTCGCTGTCCCGTCGACCCGAAGATTGATTTTTTCATCGGCATGCTGGAACATGTCGGCCAGTACTGGGAAGTTGCCAACAACTATGCCCGCATCTTGGCCAGGGTTGTGCGCCGGGGCCGGCAGGGCGACATGAGCTTTACAACCATGCGAAAGTGAGTGCTCCGTCCATCCATGCGCCATGGGTCCCTGCTTTCCCTACCTTCTCCCTTCTTCCATGCTGACGCTGCGTAGGAGCGCGTACGATCTCGCCTGTCTGACGGCGACCTCTCGCCGATCCGGGCTCGAGGAGTCGGCGTCGCGATCGGTGTCCTTGAGCGAGTTGGACAACTTGGACGTCTTCGACTTCTTTCATTATCCCAAAGTCCCCGAGCCCGTTCTGAGCTTGTCGAGCGGCCTTCACCAGCAGCAACAGCAGGGGGTCGGGGGCGAGGCGATTCGCAGCAGTGCTCTGCCGGACCCGGAGTCGGACTGGTTGGGGTACGGCTCACCCTATAGCTGAAGCACAACTACAATCCGCCAGTACCCGTGGGACTGGTTGACGCGCTTGAAGATACGGCTGTTTACCCGCCAATGCACACGCGCACGCATGGATGGCAGCTTTCTGCAAAACCACCTTGGAAATGGTCGAACCGGTTGTGCCAAAAACCGAATCACGCAGCGTCGTGACCAGAGGCTGCTGATACCTTGCAGCTCCTGGACCATGCACCACGAACCATTCTGGGCGACGTATGCGCAACATAGAAATTGCCTACGCGTCTCAGAGGCAAAGGCCACAATCTGACACATTCGAGGTCAACAAGCATGAAGTTGTTGCATTTCATCATATATTCCTCTCGCCTTGCCGTCAGGCTCATGCCGCCATGGGTCACGGACATGGACATAACAGTGTATCTGAATGGATCATGTCGGAGATGCTTCGAACCACACGGATATGTACAGGCTTCATGCTCGATGCGGCATAGTAACAGTATAACCCTGCATCTCGCTCCTCAGGTTCCCCTCATGTCTCAACGCCGGACCGGGTACCCTCAACCTTGCAAAGACTCCACAGCTCCAGAAAGGCCTTCCTTTCCTCTGGAAGGCGTCTCACTTGCCGGCACTATGGCTTTGGCTTGCAGCTCTGCCTGGCCGGCTCATAGATAGCCTTCTACCCGTCCCTCCTCCTACAGACAATGAGCAGGCGACGACGACGAGTGCGAGCACTGCTGCTACAACAATGCCACGTGGTTCCGCGCTTCTGTGAGCCATCTCGCATTCCCAACCATCATCCGCGGTGCCGCTGGTTTTTATTTAGCTACGACCAGCCTAGCATTCCACGGTTCCTTGTCAAGTTCTCACGGCGGCACTGGAATGCCGGACGCCACAGAGCCGAGACGATGCCTGCTAATTGCCTTTTCGTTGTTTCTCCCAGAGTTCCGGATGGAGCCCAGACCCATCGCCGCGTTTCCTGGCTTGCCCAAGCTTCTATTCTTGGCCTACGCCCCGTATGTGCGGAAAGATTGTCGCCTCTTGTTTCTGTTTCAGCTGTCTCACCGCACATCTCGCAACCGTGGCGAATGCCGCCTGGATGAGGCCAGCTGCTGCCCTCCGGATTGGGCAGGTTTCGCGCGGGGAAAGAGGCTGGGATCGACCCCGAACCGGGAGATGGACCAGGTTCCTATCGGCTGTGGGGTGCTGTCTGGGCAGGGGGGCTCGGCAGTCAGTGACCAATATCTGCATCCGTTCACGTACTGGGAACCAGCAGAGACGGGATGCGAGCTAGTGAAGGAGGCTGTCTATATCCCGGCGAGAGTGTCCGCTCAACTGGTCCTATCTGCCTCTCCCTCTCCCTTTCTCTTCTCCGCTCCTCTTCAATCCCCGCCGTCGTCGTTTCCCGTCGTTGGTTTCCGTGCTCACGGTCGTACGAACGGGCTGGCGTTGACCTGCCGTCCATCGTCGCAAAGCTCGGATCCGCCGTCGCTCACGTCGCGTTGCCCTGGCCGTGACGGAACCGCGGCCATGGGTCTCTCTGCCATCCTCGCCGGTCAGCTGGTGCCGATGCTGCTGTGCCTCGCCGCCCTCTACCTCGTGCGCCAAATCACTCTCTACCTTGCGCTCCGGCAGTTTCGTGGCCCGCCGTGGACGGGCTTCAGCGACTGGCCCCATAGTGCGGCCATGCTGCAAAACAGGTGCCACGAGTGGTACGCGGACGCGAACCAGAAATACGGTACGAATCACCTGCATACATGCCTACCCTTATCCATCGACCGGCGGACCATCTGATGGCAAACCAGGCCCCATCGCCCGCGTGGCCCCTACTGTCCTCGTCACCTCATCCCCTGACGTATGGATCCACGTCAACACGAAGCCCGGCTATAAGCGCTCCGACTGGTACTACAACGCCTGCCGCATCGAGCACCGCCGCGACAACGTCTTCAGCCAGACTGATGTCGCCAAGCACGACCAGCGGAGGAAGCAGATGGCCCCGGGGGTAACTTTTCCTCGCCCGAGCGAATCCCTAGTCTCGTCCGCCTGCTAAGAGGTGCAGTACTCGGGCCGTGAGAACCTGGACCTCGAGGCCTCCATCGACAGCCGTCTCGGCGAGTTCCTGGCCCTCATTCGTCGTTCCTACCTCTCGCCCGACCATGTCGTCCCCATGGATCTCGGCCAAAAGGTCCAATTCTTCACCCTCGACGTCATCAGCACCGTCGGCCTCGGCAAACCCTTTGGCATGCTGCGCCGCGATGCCGACGTGGACGACTACCTTCGCTCGAGCGAGCAGGGGCTCCAAATAGCCAACGCCGCCCTTGCCATGGGTTTCAGCTGGCTCGCCCACACGCCCTTTCTCGGCCGCTTCATCGCCCCCTCGGCCCGCGACCGTAACGGCTTCGGCAAGATGATGTCCACCTGCTTCCGCTACGTCGACGACCGCACCGCAAACCCCACCCGCGAGCGATCCGACATGCTGGCCTCCTTTATCCGACACGGCCTTTCGGGAGATGACCTGCGGTCCGAGGCTCTCGAGCAGGTCATTGCCGGCTCCGATACCACCTCGAGCGCCATCCGCGCCGCGCTGCTGCACATCATGACCAACCCCCGCGTCTACACAAGCCTGCAGAAGGAGGTCGACGGCGCCGCGCAGGACGGCGGGGAAGGGCTGGGCATCATCCCGCATGCTCAGGTCAAGCAGCTTCCGTACCTGCAGGCCGTCATCCGCGAAGCCCTGCGCATCTGGCCTCCGACGGTCAACATCTTCTCGCGGGACGTGCCTTCCGGCGGCGACACCGTTGTCGTCGACGGCGAGAGCGTCTACCTCCCAGGCGGTGTGAGCATCGGCTACTCGGCCTACGGCATCCACCACAGCGAGCAGGTGTACGGCAGCGACGCCAAGGCCTTCCGGCCAGAGCGCTGGTTGATTTCAAACCCGGAGAAGCTGGCGGCCATGACACGCACCAATGAACTCATCTTTGGCCACGGCAAGTACCAATGTCTCGGGAAACCCGTGGCCCAGATCGAGATTGGCAAGACCATATTCGAGGTGAGTGATGATCACATCTAATCTCACGACGTCCGTCCAACCTGACCGATGCCAGCTGATGCGAAACTTTGATTTGGCCATCATCAACCCGACGAAGCCGTGGAATGCACGAAATTCTCTCGGCCTGTTTACCATTTCCGACATGTGGGTGCACGTTACGGACCGGACGGCATGACTTCGATACCCCCTCGCGGCAAGTCCTTTCTTGGATTGCGTCATGTACATATAATTGCATCCTGTGCAGGTATCCAAACCGTACATGCTGTATATACACACGTATCTGTGCGCGGGGACGAGAGCGTCCCGAGCCATACATAGCTTGCTCGTCATGTTCTGGGCCATAGCCCTCAAGCGCATGCGGTCCGTGAAGGCGTGTTCGTGTTCCATCGCTCCACCAGCACCATAATCCCATTCGCCTGCGGCTTCTCGAGGCAGAATCCGCCGGCCATGTGCTGCTGTGTTGGTTTGAATTCGTTCCATCTCGCGGCCCCCTACGCTTCCATCTCGGGTCTTTGCGCAACGATGTTTGTTCTGCCATCTGTCAGGGGGGATGCTTCCGGCTTCCGGCTTCTCGCAGCCTCGGATGCTTGCTTACATCAGGTAGAAGGGTCGTATTCTCGAACTCCGAATGGCTCTTCGCATCTCCATAACGAAAAGCTGCACCGTCGTGTACTCCCAGCCCAGGACTTCCTTCAGCATGAACAAGGCGAACCCCTCGAGGCTCTCCTCCATAAAGGCAAGATTGTACGCGCCGATCCGTTTCATCCTCTGGTCGTTGCTCCAGGCGCCGACGGGTACCTGATATGATTTCTCGGCAACGTTGGTGAAACCGGCGTCGGTGACGAGGTCACGCATGTTGGAGCCGTTCGCGATGCGCAGCGTCTTGCCCATGAGATCCGTCGCTTCCCAAAAGACGCGGGCCCAACGCTTGAAGATGTGATCCGGGTCGTCTCGCACCTCGGGTACGTCGCTGTGCAGCTGTATGTTGATCTCCATGTCCTCCAGCCAACCACCGGGTACGAGGGCCCTGTAGGCTTGCCGGTACAGCTCGCCCCAGTCGCCGATGCTGCCGTAGAGAGCGCGGATGTGAACCAGGTCAAAGGTTTCCGGGTGGTATGTCCACTCGAGCTGGGCGTCCTCGATGTGGAAGGCGCAGTTTGGGGGCACCCAGGATGGCTGTATGGGGCTGATGTCGGTGCCGATGATCTCGGCGGCGGGGTAGGCGTCGGCCATATCGATGGCCCAAATGCCGGTGCCGGTGCCCACGTCGAGGACTTTGGACGGCTGGCGCAGGGGTGCCTCGAACAGCTGGTCGTTTTTTAGCATGACCATGAAGTGGTGGGCTATATCCAGGCCATTGTTCTGCCGCTCGTCGTTGGGTCCCCAGTACTCGGTCGTCTTGGAATTTTGAAAGGTGCGTCCATGGATGCTGCGGTAGTCAAAGATGCTCTCCGACAGGGAGGCGGTGGAGGAGATGAAGCTGCGAGACAGTTACGTAAGTACGTACGTCAGACACCCAGACAATCGGACGGTGGGATCGGGCCCGCGGGGGGGGGGGCGGCAGAGGTATTTACCTTCTGTCCTCGTCAATGGCGGAATCGGCATCGTCGTCGGGCTGGTCCTGTAAGCAACGATCAGAGACTCACAGAGGACGGCTGTGGGACCATTCTCCGAACCGAAATGCTTACAAAGGGTATTTGGGTGTTGGTGGGATATGCCGTCGGGTCTGTCGCTTGCGCGCCGTCCTCTTGCTCGCGGGGCGAAGACTTTGGCGCGCTCTTGGGACTCTTGGATGATCTCGGGGTCGACATGGTCCTTGGATTGCATCCGCTCGATGCGGCGATGTGATGTTGGGAGAGGGGGGAAAGAGCCTGGCCGGCTGGATCACTCCAAGCGGTGGCTGAAGCTCAGAGCGCAGGACGGCGCAAGCGGCAGGAGTCGACTTGACGTTGACGTTCTCGCCAACCTGCAGCTTTGGCAGATATCGAGTTCGGCTAGCCGATGTGCGTGTGCAAATGCACCCTTGCAACTGACGAGGGGGCCTCCCGCCACCCGCGAGCTGAGATGCGTCGCCTCGCTGCTCTGCTGCCTTGCTTCGCTAATGGTTTGGCCAGGACCGGGGCAGGTCGAGTAGACACATGGCACAGCACCTTGGTGGGCGAGTCGGAGAATCAGGTACCGGGATCCTCCTTCGCGGGATGAAAGGCTGAATGACGAGTGTTATATATGCCGGGACGGTATCTGCATGGGGCGGACCGCTGTTCTGTCGTTTCGGCTGCCGATGGAGCAAGCATCGTTCGTGCGCAGACAGGGCATGTACGGTCACTCGTACGGAGAGGTGGTGTACGGAATAGACTGGGTCTGGGGACGGGTCTCGGTTTGGAACTGGATTCTGCCTTTGCTTTTGATTCAATCTCGGCCGACATTCGTCGAGGAACGGGGCAAGGTAGAGCAGGCAAGCAGAGCCACGGAGGCAGGCGGCCTCGACTGTCAACGCTCCTGCCAAGTCGTACGACTTGGGAGGGGGCGCCGCCGTCGTATTTTACAGACAGGGCAGGTACAGGCACATCAGGCGGCTGCCCAATGAGTCGGCAGCTCTTTCCACCCGATCGGTGATGGGCTCACGTGAATGGCGTCGCGCCTGGCTGTCGCTGTTGCTTTGGCGTCCGGGGAGGGTGGGTATGGAAACGGAAAGCGAGACCATCCACGCCTGCCGAACCGATGAGTACTTGCTCCATGTGCCTACGAGCCCGGAGGACTCCGCAAGTACTTAGTTGTAAGCACAGTAAGTACGGAGTACTTAGTGCTCTGTATTAATACTGTACGGCCAGACACAAGCACAAACGCAAGTACAAGTGCGGAGTACGGAGTACTTCTCCGTACCTAGTGGGTAACTAGTGCTACTTACTTAGGTACTCCGTACTCCGTGCCTAGTAGGTAATTGTGGGATGGACAGCATACTTACTAGGCACTTACTAGGTACAGTACAAGTACTTACTGTACTGCTCTGGCGGCCCGTAATGGCACTGGCCGCTCAGAGGCATATAGCAAGGGCAACTTGCGAGCAGGAACATGCAAGTACATACGCCGACTATTAGGTACTAGGCACTTACTAGGTAGTCAATCATCACCAGTAAGTTCGCCTGCCTGTAGGTGCACTCAAGTACACCAACACTGGTGTCTGCAGAGTAGCAGTAATTACATGCCACAAAGCGGCATGGCCGGGGTACAAGCGATCGCAGAACACGAGTACTTCATATTTTGTACATTACGCAAGTTTAATAGCATGCGTAGTAAGTAGTTGTAGGTACCAATACACCAAAGTACGGCAGCATCCAGTACGTGACGGAGTACATGAGTACATTCAATTACTCGTTCTGCATGCTCCAATTGCGCGCCACTTTTGCCGACCAACCACGGCGCAGGCAAGTGAGCTTACCGTTGTCATTCCAGACCGAACCGAGGCTCTACGACAGGTTGCGTACTTCAAAGTGCATACCTGCTCTGGTGCCTATCATGGAGCAACACCATCTGGACACCTTCTTTCCCATTGCCTCTTGACGAACCCATCCAGCTACTGCTATTCAGCCATCGAGCGCTCCCGGACCCTAGCTTCGATCTGACTCGGCCACTCACTACATCCTACGTAGCCAACCCACGGCCTGACCGCCGACTGGCCACTGGACAAACCAACCAACAGGTGAAGCAACACCAATACCAACACCAACACCAACACCAACACCCCGTTGGTGCCAGCACACTACCGCCCACCAACGCAATGGCCTCCTCCTCCAAGACCTTCACGCGCGAGGAGGTGCGCGAGCACACCACCGACGACTCCCTCTGGTGCATCATCGACAGCACCGTCTACGACCTCACCGACTTCGTCGACGCCCATCCCGGCGGCGAGTCCGTCCTCCGCCAGGTCGCCGGCCAGGATGCCACCACGGCCTTCTACAACCTCCATCGTCACGAGGTCCTCTCCAAGTACGCCAGCCTCGCCATCGGTTCCGTCCAGGGCGAGCAGGCCCAGGTCATCACCCCGCTGCCCGGCGACCTCAGTCCCGTTCCCTACGCCGAACCCCTGTGGCTCTCCTCGCACTTCAAATCGCCCTACTACAAGGACTCCCATCGTCGTCTGCAGAAAGCCATCCGCCACTTCACCGACAGGTACCTCACCCCGGAGGCGCAAGAGTGCGAGTCGACGGGCCGCCACATCAGCCAGGAGATGATTGACCACATGAGCCGCCTCGGCATCCTGCACATGCGGCTCGGTCCCGGCAAGCACCTGCACGGCGTCAACCTCCTCGATGGCGCCGTCGACGGTCAAGAGTTTGACTACTTCCACGACCTCATCGTCTCCCAGGAACTGTCGAGGACCATGACGAGGGGCTTCCAGGACGGCAACATGGCCGGCATGACCATCGGCCTCACCGCCGTCCTCAACTTCGCCCGGGACCAGTCCTGGAAGAAGAAGATTGCCGACGAGGTGTTCAGCGGGAGGAAGAAGCTGTGTCTCGCCATCACCGAGGCCTTTGCCGGCTCCGACGTCGCGGGCCTCCGGACGACGGCCGAGAAGACGGCGGATGGCAAGCACTACGTACGTCGTCGGCCCGCACCACCCAACCTGGCCGCTCGCACGGCATGACGCTTGCAATGGCTAACCGTGACCGATAGATCGTCAACGGCACCAAGAAGTGGATCACCAACGCCACGTGGTGCGACTACTTCGTCACCGGCGTCCGCACCGGCAAGGGCCTCAGCGTTCTGCTCATTCCCCGAGGCGAGGGCGTCGAGACAAAGGCCATCAAGACCTCCTACTCTCCCGCCGCAGGCACCGGCTACATCACCTTTGACAACGTCAAGGTGCCGGTCGAGAATCTCCTCGGCGAGGAGAACAAGGGCATCCACGTCATTCTCAGCAACTTCAACCACGAGCGGTGGACCATGGCCTGTAGGTGGACGGTCCGAAGCAGATCCGTGCCATGTCAGCGCTGACCCATCCTAGGCGGTAGCGTCCGCATCTCCAGGACCATCGTCGAGGAATGTCTCAAGTGGGCAAACCAGCGCCTCGTCTTCGGCAAGCGCCTCATCGACCAACCCGTCATCAGGCTCAAGTAACAATCCCCCGTCCCCGACGGCTGCTCCTCGCCAATCTTGGACGAAAAAGGCTGACGACCGCAGGCTCGCCAAGATGATCTCTCTCGTGGAGGCCAACCAGTCCTGGCTCGAGACCGTCACCTACCAGATGTGCCACATGCCCTACAAGCAACAAGCGCAGCACCTCGCCGGTCCCATCGGCCTGCTCAAGATGAGCTGCACCCGGGCCGCCCACGAAATTGCCGACGAGGCTGTCCAAATCTGGGGCGGCCGCGGCCTGACCCAGACCGGCATGGGAAAGCACATCGAGATGTTCAACAGGACGTACAAGTTTGATGCTATCCTCGGCGGCGCCGAGGAAGTCTTGGGTGATCTCGGTGTGCGGCAGGCGATGAGGAATTTTCCCAAGGCCATGCTCTAGGGTAGATGATCATGTACCTCCTGCCATGTACGTAAACGTCGTCGATACGCATGCCCGCTCGTCGTTGCCGCTCGGTGTTTGCTCCATCCTGTCCGTCCCGTTCTTGTCTCCATCGTACATGGTCGAATCGTGTCACGCATTCACGCCATGCGGCCAGGCTCACCAGCCTTTTTTTGTCAACGCATTTCATCTCGTCCTGAATACCGACTGAGCAGACCCGTGTGCTCCTCAGGCTCCTCCGCCACCCAGCAGCGCTCGGGAGGGGAGGGGGGCCGAGAGGTGGGAGGGAGCCTGGCGACGCTATCGAAACCACAGTACACCGTCCCACTCGCATCCGTCGCCGTTTCTTCTCGAGCTAGGAACCGTCCGTCGAAGGCGAATCCAATTCGGGGGTTCCCAATCCCCACGGTGGAAACCGGTGGTCCTGTTCGCCAATTCCGCGCAACGCGTGTTGCAAGTACCACTGTATGGTCGTATCGATCGTAAATGAAAACTTTTCTGCCAGGATCCGCGAGAGATGCCCGAAAAACAAACTAGGAAAATATCGTGGGTATCATGGAGCTGCCACGCCAACTTCTGTCCGCATCACGGCCATGAGAGAACACACCAGGCGCCGCTTAGTTGGGGCACTGCGCCTGGACGTGGCCGCCCTGCTGGCACTTGTAGCAGATCTTCTCGCCTCCGGCGGACTCCTTGGGGCAGTCGCGCGAGTAGTGGCCAGACTCGCCACAGTTGTAGCACTTCATGCCGTTGACGCACTCGCCTGGCACGGGTTAGGAGCCATTCCGCAGCGCGGCACAACGGTTATACGTACGAGACATGTGGCCGTAGCCGCCGCAAGAGTAGCACGTCTTGCCGGCGCCGCCGCCGTAACCGCCGGGACCGCCAGCGCCGCCGCCGTAGGGAGCGCCGCCGCCGAATCCAGCCTTGTTGCAGTTGCGAGCAATGTGGCCGACCTCACCGCACTGCTTCGTCGTCAGCCTGCCGTCGCTCGACAGCTCTGCTCGCTCCACTTGCCTTGTAGCATTCGGTAGCCTGGCCCTGGCCACCCTGGCCGGCGCCGCCGCCGAGAGGGCAGTCGCGGGAGATGTGGCCGGGCTGGCCGCACTTGTAGCAGGACTTGTTCTCCTTGAGGGGTTCGGAGCAGTCTCGGCTCATGTGACCCTCGCCTTTATGCGTCTTGGTGTCAGGGAGCGCAGGCAAATCGCGAATCGCACGTGCTGCGGGCACTTACCACCGCAGTTGTAGCTTCGTCCAAGTCAGCTTCCCGACTCACGACGTGGCGAGATGCACATACCACTTAGCAGGTCCTTTGGTAGGGCAGTCACGGGCCTGTGCGTGTGTGAGGGGGTGACGAGGCAAGCTTGTATCATCAAGAGATGCGTACCTGGTGGCCGGTAGAACCGCCTGTTTGCCCCTCGTCAGCAAATGCTCGGGTTGGGTCGTAAGACGGAACGGAGCACGGAACGAAGCTCGTGGTGGTAATAATTCTCCGCGCCAGTTGCCGTTTCGCCCGCAGCGATAGGGGGGAGGACACTTACAAGAATAGCACGCTCCGCGAGAATACTCCATTGTGTTGGTGGTGTCTGAGGCGAGAAGTGGACGAGCTGTTCGAGCATGGTGTCAGCCGGAGCTCACATGACGAGATCGCCTACGAATCAGCGGCACGACGGAGGATGCATGCTCAGCTGTCATCGGCCCTTGGAGGGGGAGAATGACCAGATGAAGCTGCGGCGCATCGTTCCCGTGAGTGATGTCCACTACGGTCGGGGCAACTTACGGTGAAGGGAGTCGGACGGGCCTTGAATCGTGGGTGGATGGATGCAACAGTTAGAGAAGGCCTGGGAACAAGAACAGAGGGTAGACGGAAATGGGAAAGAGTTTTCCGCAGAAACGGCGGGACAGGACTAGTCACCCCTCGTTTTTCGATGGGGTCCTTTGGATCAAACGGAAATCGAGGCGGGGCGGGCTAGAGATTTTTCCCTGCGGGGACCGCTCCGTAATCTGTACCCAGATCCCAAACATTTGGCACTGGCGGATCTCTGAGAAGACAAGGGATGGTGGGGTCGCCGCTTCACCTCGACCGGAAGACAGGGAAGGAGAATGTAGGAATGACTTACAGAGGAGATGAGCTCGGTGGATGGACGAACGGATTGGCGACGCGGGGGCGGCAATCGACGACAGACAGAGGCTCGACGCTGTTAGGAGTGTGTGAGGGAGAAGGGAAGAAGTTGGAAGGCGCTGGAAGGGGGGAACCGACGTTGCACTAGCCAGCGGTGACAGATCTGGATCATCACCTCGGCCGCAGGGGCAACCCCAGCCCAGTGTCGATACTATACACGTAAGCGAGCCCATTCCATCGAGGAGCTCGCTAGCAGCTGTGGCAGTGGGGGAGAGGGTACCATCCGTTGCTGACCCGAGGTATATAGGGCGTCGGCACGTCTTAATACACCGTGCGATTTGTCGCTGAGTCCTACTGTACGTCCTGTCTCAGGACAGGACGAGTTGCGCATATGCAGGTGCCCACTCCGAGCCGGCACGCTTCCATTGCTGCGGGACAAGTGACATGTAGGGAGGAGAGAAAACATGCACCGATGCCGCAGCACCAATTGCGACTGCCACCCTTGCCTTTCCATCGTAGTCAGAGACGAGATGGCCAAGTCAAATGCCCGAGCGAGCCTATTGTTTTTCTCCCTCGTCGCTTCAACTCGAATCGTCACGGGCTTTGGCCATAAGTAAGTACATGCAAGTAGTACTATAAGTACCTAAGTAATTAGTGCAATTACAACGCAGTCCGCACTAGTCCGTACCGCTGCCGTGTGTGGGTAGGTACATTGATAGTGCACTAAGGTACTAGGTAGGGTACCCGTTGGGCGGCGAATCGCCTGTAATTTTTCGTTTCCCGTCATTGCTCAGTGGCTGGAACGACCGTGTTAGGCCCAACTCCCACCCGCATTGCACGGGATAACGTAAACGGCGGACTGCGGACCCACCCCTCCTCAGCCGGAGCCGGATAAGTGGCTCGCCACTGCGTGCTGGTGAATGAGTGGAGGGAAGGTCGCCTCCTCCGCTTGGCTCACCTGACCTTTCAGCCTTTCGCCTTCCGCCCGCTTCATCAAAGTACTAATACTTGTACCCCAGGCTCCCCAACCATGCAACGTTAGCAAACACATTCTTCACCGATTTTCCATTCACCAACGCTTCTACGCCGCCCGCTCATCACGCAATCATCCCGACATCAATCAACATCGGCCACCGCTCGATTCTCTTCCACGTAAAACGCAACTCAGTCGTCTTCTCCACCAGATACCCATTCGCAGTCAAATCGACCGACAGCCAAGTTACAACGATCCGCTTGACGATCAACGCCAAACGAGTCACACCCCCGCTTCCAAGACATCAGCGTGAAATATCAGCAACAATGTCGCCAATGATGAATCAGAGTTTAAATCTTAATTGTAACTACGGCGAGGACGTCGCCCCCCGCGTCAGCGTCCTTGCCTCCTGCTACGTCGTCGACTCTGCCGCCTTCCTCAAGGGCATCCACTACTGCTCTACGGGGCTCACAGGTAACCATCATTCCCTCGCACGTCGGAGTGGTGCATGAGATGGATGCTAACCACCTTGTGCAGGGGCGGAGTGGTATTCCTGAGGTCCCTACCTCAGGACTCCCATCCCCACCAACAAGTCCCCCCCTCGCCGCGCTGAACTCGTCGAACGAGCTCGCTCTTCTGCCCAAGACTTCGGGCAAGAGGACAGAAACACCGGGTCGCCACCCGGAGCGACGAGGGGGGGCAGCACTCATGATCAGGGAAGAATGTGAGAGATTCTTTTGCGAGTCCATGAAGACTGTGTTTCACGGTGAGGGGAACCAGTCGATGAATGGCTCCGGCCTGTCAGGTGCTTACTTGCAGACGCCACCGCCAGAGGAACACATCGCTCTGGAGCTTAACGGTCACGATGTCTCAAGTCCTCATGCCCGCGCCTTCGAGATTGATTCCTGGATGGAGGTCTGGGACTATGCTGGCGGCGCCAGCTTCCGCGCCTTTGTCGCCCACAATGGGCATGAGAGATCTTTGTTTGTCTTCTTCGATGTTCAAGGATCCGTTGGGAGAGATCTCAAGAGAGCGTAAGTCGCCCGCCAACCTACCCACGCTGATGGGTTTCAAAATTTTGTCCTAACACCCGCCCCAGGCTCATGGCCCTCATTGAGCTCGCCGATGGCCCCTTGAACTGCAGCCACATTGTCACTTGCATCGATCGTCGCATGACCGCCGACGAAGCTCTCGCTTTGACGAAAAGTCTACAGTGGGTAGGCTTTGAAATGACCACACTCGACCACTGGGCTGGTGATTTGGATGTCACCAGCAAAAAATGGGTATTCATGGGCATGGAGTTGTAGCTGAATAATGGCATTGCCCTGTTCTTTAACTGTGCTTGGCCGACCCTGCCCCTGTTTTTGACGGGTGGGATTTATTAACAGCCGCCAATCTTTCACTGCTTGTTGCATGGCATGGTGCAAAATCATCACTAGCGGTCGAATACTTGCCCTGACAGGCTTTTCATTTTGTACGGCTCGTTTTATTTGTACAACCGTCGTTTCAATTCCGGCATTGTCGAGAATGGTTTCTTGTCGTCTGCTCCCTTGGACTAAAACTTGCACCAGCTCTAGTCTAGGCAGAAATTGAACTACTGGCTCGGACGACTGTCCAGTCCAGCCATTTGGAACTTCATATATATGTCCATCTATTCCCCTTTTTTTGTGTCCAGCTCGCCATCGAATCTTCGCACCAACAGCTCCTTTTCGCTCAGGAAGTCTTTGACCTGCTTGACCGTGTACTCGCCACGATGGAACATGCCTGCTCCTAGAGCCGCGTCCGTGGTGGTCATCTTGAAAACCTCTTCGAAGTGGCTCGGGTTTCCGGCGCCGCTGGAGGCGATGACAGGGATCTTGACTGCCGCCTTGACCTGGGCAATGAGCTCGAGGTCGAAGCCACTGTTAGAGCCATCCTTGTCGATGCAGTTGAGCAGCACTTCGCCGGCTCCCATGGCCTCGACGGCCTGCGCAAGCTCGACGACGTCCATGTCGCGCGTTTCCCGGCCGCCCTTGATGGTGCAGGCATACCAGCAGAAGGCCTCACCCTTGGGACCGGGAAAGCGCGTCGAGATGACGTTGTGGCGCGTGGCGTCATGCTTGGGCACGTACACGCGCTTGGGATCTAGGCTGACGACGACAGCCTGGTTGCCGTAGGCACGAGAGATTTGCTCAATGGCCGTGTTTCCAAAGAGCTTGCGACCGAGCGAGTAGTACTCCTCGGCGGCGATGACGGCATCGGAGCCGATGGAGACCTTGTCGGCGCCTGACTTGAAATACATAGTGGCGATCTCAAGCGCCGTCACTTTGGTGCCGTCGGTGTCAACCGTGTCTCGGATGCCACCGCCGACGGTCAGGGGGACGAAAACGGTCTTGGACGTCTGACGGAGAACCTCGAGCATGGGGAGGTCGGCAACGGGACAATCGCGGAAGGACGTGATGTTTAGAAAGGTAATCTCGTCGGCGCCGTCCTCGTAGTAGCGCTTGGCAAGCTCGACGGGTTTTCCGAGGTTGCGAACGGTTCGATCAGACGACTTTTCGCGGACGTCGTACTGGTCGCCCTTGGTGACGACGAGGTCGCCATTGTCGTTGGTGCGGACGTCGAGGCAGGCAATGACACGGCGAGTGAGTCCACCCTTGACGTCGGCAGGCACACCGTTGGGCACGCCATCAACTGCGTCTCTGAGAGACGCAGCCCCCTCCCCTGTTAGAAACGCACGGATGGTGCGGAGACCGGCGACGCCAGATTTTTCGGGATGGAATTGTGTAGCGTAGACGTTCCCCTTCGCGACAGCGCCCACGAATGTCTCAGTTCCGTAGGTGCCCGTGGCGACGGTCCAGCCTTGAGACTCAAGCTCCCCTGTGACATACGGCAGGTTGTAGGTGTGGACGTAATAGTACTTGGAGTCGAGTCGCAGGTCGTACATGGGCCTGCCGCCTGTGTTTGCGCTGTTCCAGCCAATGTGCGGGACCGACTTGGTCGAGTCATCGAAGCGGCCTAGCGAGCCCTTAATGATACCGAGGCCGGCCACATCAGGATCCTCAGCAGAGCCCTCGAACAGTGCTTGGAGTCCCACGCAGACGCCCATGAAAGGCTTGCCATCTTCAATGTGCTTCTTGATCGCGGGCAGGTAGCCTGCCTGGGAGAGCTGGGATAGGCAGTGTCCAAAATGGCCGACGCCTGGAAGGATAAGTTTCTACTCCAGGTCAGCATGGCGAACCCTCGCGTGCCGCCCAACCCAAGTTGCGGCCTGACAGACGGTTGGCGTCAGATGCTTGGGCAATTTCTGGTGACGCACCTCGGCTTTGGCGACCTGCTCTGGTGATCTGACCCATTCTACTTCGTAGCCGAGCCTCTCAATGGCATTGACTAGACTCCTGATGTTGCCGGCAACATAGTCCAGCAGGTGAACAGTGGGCATCTTGCCCCTCCTTGGTGACTTGGAGGATATGGTAGCTATGAAGGCGTGGCTATGATGGCACTGAAGGCAAGGTATGAGTCGAAGTTGGGCAAGTTCAGCAGACAAGTGCGTCTTGCAACGAGCTGCGCCGAATATCGGCGTTGCGCGAAATTGTTGATATGACCAGCAACCGGAAGTGTGGTTTGAAGAAGTTGCTGACTGCTTTGCTGACGGCTTACTGGTCACGGATCGCGGATCACGCCGGCCGATGTGCTTGCCGCTTGTCGCGAAGTAGCGTCACGTGGCTTGGCGCTGTAGTCGCACAAGCTCAACGCGTCACTCCAAACCAACCATCCAAGTCGTGAGATTGCCTCCGACCATTCTTGACTTTTATTTTATAGCGATTTCCTGCTGCGCCCAGAAACGCCAGTGGGGTCATTATTTAGAGCATCTCTGTCCTGCAAATGGCCGGATTGAGGGCTTGGTTTGATACCGGGCGCCCGGCCCTGTTTGCTGCTCTCGAAGAAGTCTGTGAGCGTATCGATCGAGATCTCATTGCCGGTACGCTACGTCATTGCTGAGGTCCGGCTCGTTGGTGCTAATGGGTTACTCTGAAGAGCAGGACGGGAACAAGAATAATCGCAAGCAATGTCTTGAAGCCGCGGGCGCGGCGCCCAGTGTGGCCGAGGACGTGCGGCTTCGACTTGGGGAGTTGACGGGGGCACAGGAGGAGCTCGATGAACCACCAACATCGACGGCTCAGCTACTGTCAACATCCACGCCACTCCCTTATCCTTCTACCGTTCGATGCAACAGCAGCGATGTCGAAGTCCTGCAGGCCGAGTGCTCCGCGCTTCGCCGCAAATTTAATGCCCTGGCCGCAAACTTCAAAACAGCCAAAGACGCGCTTCGGAGAAGAAAAGAGGAACGGGAACAGTGGGAGCAAGGATACGCGGATATGCTGTGCCTTCTCAAAGCTGCAGAAAAGGTGCATGGCATTCATATACTTGACCGTGCCGAGGAGCTTATCCAAGCCTCTGCAGCGATGTCCCCTGCCGTACCTGATGCCAGCATCCGGGAAGGCCCCCCTTTGCTTTTAGATCCAGAAGACATTTCCGACAACAATGGGCGCTCGGCATCCAACATTTTGTCAGAATCTACGCAGGGAGACGCCGATGACAGGCCGGGTGATGAGCTACCGCCCTTGCGGACGCAAGATGAAAATTCCACATTCGGGATCAAGCCAGAGTCGTCATCTGACGTGCCGGTCGTGGTTTCAGAACGATCTGTTCGAAAGAGAAAGCGGAAAAACTCTACATCTGAAGCACAAGTTAAGTCGGAGCGAACTGACTCCAGTCCCATTATATTTGGGGAGGGCATTGCAGTCCACACGCAGGAGAGCATTGATCTTGGCGACATTGAGCAACGGATAGTAACCCCTCGGAAGCCAAAAGATTCCGAGTCGACTGAGCAGACCAATACAACAGTAGATGGAAGCATCCAGAAGTTGCTGGCAGCACCCCTCACGACCCCTGGAATGCCATCTCCACCACCACCACCAACAGCCACACAGAGGTTCGCCTTGGCTCCGCTCGATTCAAATACCCGAAGATCCAGCTCAGATGGTCATAAGCCGTATTTCGGTCAAAAGAGGAAGAGGCTGGGTTACGCTATTTCCACGGTTGCGGAGGATGGTGACGAG
Organism: Drechmeria coniospora; assembly: GCF_001625195.1. NCBI lineage: Eukaryota > Fungi > Ascomycota > Sordariomycetes > Hypocreales > Ophiocordycipitaceae > Drechmeria > Drechmeria coniospora. The sequence goes on along the minus strand of NC_054389.1, from coordinate 6,503,705 downwards.
TATCAAACGCATCCTTTGAAAGGCAACAACCACGACATGACACCAAGCTCAGAGCGAAGCACCGGGCGATTAGAAATGCTTCTGAACAGTCCTTCACCGGCGACGGAACGAATTATATCTCGCCCCTCTGGCAATCGACGGGATCGGCCGCGCCCCGCTGGGGATCGACTACCCATTCCGGGTCGCCGTGCTCTTCCTTTCGAAAAAGGCACCGGCCAAGCAAGTCGCTCTCCTCTTGCTCAAGTAGACCTGGCTTCTGGTGTAAATACACCACCAACGGACCGCTCAGTGCGGCAAAGGGCTTCAGTACCGAATCATGCATCTACCACTTCATCCCTGAGAAGCAAGCCGCTCTCCGAGCTTCGACTTGATGACTTCAGGATCAATCCGTTGGTGAACGACGGCTACGACTTCGCGTACAGCGAGGTCGTCAGGAACAAGGACGACAGGGCCTGTCTTCCAGGCTGCAAGGATATGCACTGCTGTGGAAGGCAGTTTCGAGCGCTCGCCATGTCGCAACGGCCGAATCCACCCCTGACGTCTGCGCAACGGATAGAAGAGCGGAAGCTACTGGAGGAGTACTTGGGTGACTCTGCATTCCGCCTCGCCATGATGAACAAGGACGAACGAGAAGAGTTGTGGGTTGAGGCTAAGGCCCAAGAGCTGGCAAACAAGTATGGCAAGCACAAGCACCGTTTCTCGCGCATGCAGTCTCCCCCGGGCTTCTGGGATGCCGACTTCCCCAGCACCCAAGAGCTCGAAGCTGAGCGGGCCGAGGCATCCAAAAGAGAGAGGCAGGCGATTTCGGAGCGACGTCGCGAGGCCATGCGACCTGGTGGGAGGTGGTTGTTCAAGGATGAATAACTGGCTTGGCTACCCAGGATGGATTTGATGTCCGTATCAAGCGAGTGTGGACAGTGATATTGCACTACAGCCAGCAAATAGCGAATCTTTTTAGTAAATGCCCCAGATATGCCAATTGCGCAAACACACACACACGCACGCACGCACGCACACGATCACGCACACGATCACGCACGATCACGCACGATCACAAACATCAATATATTTTTTCTCTATTCTTTGGCTCCACTTGTTGTCAAAGCCAGTGCTACCTATTGACCTTCTCGGATGGGAAGTACTGTTTCCTGGGTCTGATTTTGAGCCCCAGGATGTCGGGTGCCTTTGTTCTTGACCTTCTTCTCCTTCTTAGGGGGTGGTGGGTACGCTTTGAGGTTGATGTCTTGCCACTCCTTGGACGCTTCAAACGCGGCGTGGATCGGGGCAAGCAGCTTTATTAGAGCTGCCGCGACGGCCGGCTTCAGTATCTGAGGCGTCAACTGCAAAGTGTCAGTCAGGTCTGAAGCCTGCATTTGGGCAAGGGCTCGAGACATACTTTGTCGTTCCTATAATCGTCGTTCATCTGGGCAATATCGGTGTACACCAATGGCTCGAGGCCGTCTCTCTCGCGCTCGACAATAAATTCTCGCTTTCCACGTAGTGCCGAAGCAGGAAGCAATACGAATTCCACAAACGAGAGAACGCCGTTATCCTCGACAACCGTTGGTGCAGCAACGGCCTTTTTGATTTTCTTGGTGACGACCTCGGGAGCATCGAGGAGATCGATTTTGCTGTCTACGTGGTGTCAGCGGAGCGCAGTCACGTTCAGCTATTTCGCCTCCTCACCCTGATCACTTGAGCTCATCTTGCCACCGTGCAGGCCGGGAACCATTGGGTTCATGATGTGAGCGCGCTGGTCGATTCATTAGCAGCAATCACTATCGGCCATGGCTCGCAACGCACTTCTCTGTAGCCCAGCTTTGGTAGCCATTCCTTCGCAGCAATGAATAGTTTTCGCTGGTCAAGACCTGAAGTTGTCAGTGATGAGCTGGATCCCTAGCCATCCATGATGGATCGGCACGTCAACAAGGGCCAGTGATGCTTACCGCCAAACTGAACATCCACATCCAAGTACTGCTCGTCCAACACCTGAAGGATGGGGTAAAGGAGCCCGCTCAGCGGGGCGTTGTCCGTTTGCTTGACGATTTCAGCGCCCGCCCTCTTGGCATCATGTTCCGAGATCAAGGACGAGAGCTTGTAGACATCCATGACATATGCGGCGCTCTTCTGGTACTCGCTGCCTAGAACGAACCGCAACCTGTCGGTGGAGACGCCGACGGCCTCGAGGATGGCCTTGATAATCAACCTGTAGTACTCGGCTCGGTAGGCAACTAGTTCTAGCGGTGCCTTGAGGTTGTCGAGGAATCCGTGGATATCGGCGAGCAGAACGATGACATCGCAGCCGGCAGCGAGCAGCTGAGCGATCTTGATGGCGGGGACAAAGTAGCCGCAGTGTGGGCGGCCCGTCGTGGCAGTCCCTGGCACGATCCATCATCCTTCGGTTAGCTTTTCTTTCCTTCAAGCTTTCCAAGAGATCAAGTCAAACATGGTCGGTCGGTCGGTCAGCCGGCGACTCACCCCAGTACACCTTGGGGTTGCGCCCCTCGTTCAAGATCTTTTCGATGATTTCGGGGTTCAAAGTCTCGGCGAGGTTCTCCCGGATGAGACCAAGTCTCTCGGATGCTGACTTGCTAGCCATGGCGACTAGCCTCGTCGTCCCTATTCCGCGGAGGGGTATGCAAGGGCAATGAAGGGGCTCGAAAGTTTGGTCAGTTGTCGTGTGTCCCGTCGAGATCAATAGCTTGGCGGTAACGAAGCCAGCTTGGGAGTTTTTGGTGGGGGTGACTCGGGGTGAGTCAGTAGCATCATGGAGGGGCAGGCATGTACTGGTACAGTACAAGTACGGTAAGTACAGTTAGTACTAACAGAGCCGACGCTACGAGGTAATCATTGTTTCGTGCTTAAGTACTCCGCAGTTAGCCCCTAGTACTCAAGTACATGAGCACTGTTGCTCCGTACAGTCACTACTAATTATTATTAAGTACTTAGGTAGTATTCCGTGGCTACCTAAGTACCTACCTAGTAGGTAGTAGGTAGTAGTATTACCTCGAGGGACTGGGTTTGGCAGGATTATCCAGGACACCTATGGACATGTCCAGTACTTGGTGCCTACTACTGATGCTAGTACTTGTACGTTTAGTTGTACTGCAGACTCAGTACGCAGTTCAGAGTACAGTGCGGGGTGGTACTGTGGGTGTACTGTAAGTAATACATGTTCGACGTACTTTTGAACACTGTACTAGTACAGTAAGTAATCCGTACTGACTGTACGGAGTACTTACTGTTACGTGCCGCGGTCACAGGCCCACTATTGCGTTGGCAAATTATCAGCGCTACCACCGCCTCCAGAGCTTAGTCTGCGCTGGCTGTTCTGCTCTGTTCGTTCAAGGGTCGAGACTGTTTCCTGCCCTCCCCCCCCAGAGAGTGAGAACGGGCAAGGAGGTACTCTGTACTCCGTACCTACTACGTACATCTACCTACCTTAGTAACTACTACCGCTGTTCTTGCTCTGCACTATCCTGCCCGACCGAAAGCCATAAATTTCATTCTTCCAATGCCTCTCGGCCACACCTCTGCTCATCGGCTCCCTTCCTGCATTCGGTCGCGCAAGGCTCTGTGCGCGCCCAGCTGTCCTCTGGCTTGATCCGTCCTTTCTCGGACGTCGAGTCCGAGTTTGCAGCGCGCGACGCGTGCCCCTACCGAGCTTCCGACGTCCGGCCACGACGACGCCTCGGCAGCGTCACGGCAAGTCAAGTGAAAGGCAAGGCTGACGTCTCATCGTCGCATCATCATCGCCACGTGCTCCTCACCCATCCTCCCGAGTCTACGGTTGATTGGATGCGGGAGTCGCACTGCTGCGCGACGCCCGCAACCTTACGACATCCCAAGCCGGCAGGATGAGTAACCTCCATCTGCCGGCTGGGCAGAGCATACACCACCAAGGGAGCGGCGGCGGTGCGGTGAACATGGCCGGCACTCCTGGAGGCGGCCCCCGGCGGCGGCAGCATCAGTACATGCCGCAGTATCCTCAGCAGCACATGGCGCCCATGTATCCAAACTACGGACACTACGGGCCTCAGGGATACTACGGGATGCCACCCCAGTTCCAGAACGGCGGAGTCCCCTCCGGAGTCCCAGCTCCCGGCTACGCTCCCTATCAGGCTTACCACGCGAGGTCGCCGCCTGCGATGCCCCATTACGTGCCCATGGTTGGCGTTACCGTCCCGTCCAACTATCCCCGTCACTCGCAGCACTCGCCCAACCTCTCGACGCCCCATCAAGCTCCTCCTCCGGCTCCGGCGCCCATGCCACCCCATACGCCGTCGTCGACTCATTCGTCCCAGGTGATCCCCCCGACTCCTCCGACGCCGCAGATGGTCGAGCACGTCACCGCAGTTCCACAGCCGCTCCCTCCGCATTTTGACGGCTCGCTCGACGTGGAACGAAAGCCTTTCCGACCGCCCGTGAGTTGCATCGCCCGCCCCCCACGGCTGGCTGTTTCATCTCGCGCTGATAACATTGGCAGCTGCCTTGGCTATCCCAGCCCGACCTCAGCTTCCCCTCTAGAGCGCCACGATCTAGACGGCGGAGAAGGCTGCTGAACGCCGACGGCGCCGCCGTGTCCTTACCCCTTGAGCAACAGCAGGGCACGACGCCGGCGAGGAGCCTGCAGGCTTCCGACAACACGGCCGGGGTCACGCCAACCTCCCAATCCGCCAACGTCGACACTCCATCCACCAAGGCCTCGGATGCCAAGTCCACTCCGCCCTCCCCGACGGCGAAACGTGCGAAGCAACCAGAGGCCGCCATCGCCAAGGAGGTTACGGCCCATGGCGATGCACCTTCGGCGAGCCCCACCAGCTCCATTGTCCCTGCTCTGCCGAGGCCGGCTTCCAAGGCGTCCAGCACCAGCAAGCCACAGGACGTCACCAAGGTGGCCTCTGATATTCAACCTCACGCGCCCGCCGCCGTGAACGGCGCGCCGCCCACCGTCGAGGAGGCTGCTGCGGGGCAGACGGCGGAAGCGAAGAGTCCCAGCGTCACCAGTTCTCCGGCCAAGCCCGCCCCGACAAGTTGGGCCAATCTTTTCGCGAAGCCCTCCGCCCACGCGCCCGTTGGCGGCGGCGGATCGGGTGGATCAGTCAACGGCGGTGGAAATGCCGCCAGTGCCTTTTCCAAGACCAACGCCAGCTCGCTCGCCGATGCCATCCGTGCCTACCAGGTTGGCAGCTGCGACAAACTCTCCTTTCTCGAGCCGCGCGGTCTCATCAACACGGGCAACATGTGCTACATGAACTCGGTACGTACCACGGTCTCGAGGGGATGCCTGCTCCGTTCCTGACTCATCTCCCAGGTTCTTCAAGTTCTCATGTTCTGCGTTCCCTTTTACGATTTCTTGTGCCAAGTCAGCAAGAGAGCTGTGCACAGCTTCAAGAGCGAGACTCCTCTCGTAGACGCCATGTCAGTTCCATCAGTCTCCCTGCCGGCGTGAGCCACGGCTGATATTGATTAGGGTCATGTTCATGCACGAGTACAACGTCGTCGCATCCGCCCTGTCCGCCGATCAGCTTCAGCGTACGTTGAAGAATGAGGAGCTCGAGAAGTACGGCGAGCCCTTCACCCCCGAATTCGTGTACGAAGCCATAAGACAGCTGTCGCGATTCGCCAGCATGAGGGCAAGTTCGACGCGTTCCGTGAACCTCGCCGGACAACTGCTAACTGTCCAGCAGCGCGGCCATCAGCAGGACGCCGAAGAGTTTCTCGGCTTCCTCCTCCAGTCTCTCAACGACGAGTGCGCCCATGTGATGAACAGCTCGCAGGCGGCCGACGCCGACTCGGCGTCCGTCAATCTCACGGCGAGCCAGAGCTCGACGGCATCTGGCGACTGGCATGAAGTCGGCCGCAAGCAGCGTGCCGCCGTCACGCGCTCGTCGGGCTCCAACTCGTCGACGCCCATCACCAAGATGTTTGGCGGCCTGCTTCGGTCCGAGCTCCGCGTGCCCGGCCTCAAGGACTCCATCACGACAGAACCGTACCAGCCGCTCCAGCTCGACATCGGATCGCCCGAGGTGCGTAACGTCGTCGACGCGCTGCGTGGCCTGACGCGCCCCGAGCGCCTCCAGGGAGACTTCAACTCGCCCCGCGGCAAGGACGTGCTGGCGACGAAGCAAGTCTTCATCGAGTCCCTGCCACCGGTTCTCATCCTCCACCTCAAACGCTTCCAGTTCGACGCCGAAGGCCACGGCACCATTAAGATCTGGAAGCGGGTCGGCTACCCGCTGGAGCTCGAGATCCCCCGTGAGGCCCTGTCTAGGCAGACTCTCCACGCCATCGGCGACGGCCCGATGCCGAGGTACAATCTCATCAGCGTTGTCTACCACCACGGCAAGAATGCAAGCGGCGGTCACTACACGGTGGATGTGCGTAGGCAAGATGGCCGCGAATGGATCCGCATGGACGACACCGTCCTCCGCCGCGTCCGCAGCGAGGACGTGGCCGAGGGCGGCTCGAAGGAAGACGGAAGGGACGTTCGCGGCGATCATTCGCCAGCCGCCGGCGCGGGAAACCGATTTGGCGCCATGAACGATCAGGATGCAGGGGACGATGACGGCTGGAAGCAGGTGACGACGTCGGCCGGTGGCAACAAGCGGTGGAGCAGCGTCGTCAACGGCGTCAACGGATCGGCAAAGGAAAAGCAGGTGAAGGAGAGCATCAAGGACAACAAGGTCGCATACCTGCTATTTTACCAGCGCATTTGAGGCGGTTCGGTAACGCCTACGGCTTCCGAAGCGAATCCGAGGACGCGGGTGGGCAACGTGTTGGATTGTGGGAAGTGGCAGCCGCCGCCTTGTCAGAGCGAGACAGCCTTGCCTGCTTACCGGAAGTCACGGCGGATCTGGAGAAGCGATGGGGGATGCTGCAATCACCTGGCATTGTCGGCTTCTCTGGCGACTCGGCGTACCTGAACGGCTAGAGGCGGTGGCATGTGCATGTACACAGTACGCTCGTCGTAGGCAAGGCGCCTGGGTCAGCTCGAGACTAGATGCATGTGTGGACGATGATTCATCAAGACTGTTGATGTAGCATTTCTCGCCGGAATCGTTGATCCGGCCTTCCCGAGCATAGTATTCTGGTTCCAAGCATGTGTATCGCGGCTTGAGATTCGGGGCGGTGCAAGTTTGAGGTCATTCGTCATTTGCGAGCGAGCTAACAAGACTTGGGAGTGTCAAAAACACCATCTATACATTGTATGGGTACACAAAGACATCAAGCCTTTTGATCAGCGGCCCCGCTCCTACCGGCCCCCGACCGTCGGCCTGTTTCCCTCCATCAGCCGATGAGCTTTCTCGGACGCGAGATCGACCGCTTAGTGCTTCTTGATGACCGACATGGAGTCCAGGGCGTCCCTCTCAGCGAGCTCGGCCTCGACCTGCTCGATGATGGTGCGCAGATAGGGAACGTCCTGCGAGGTGCGTTAGCTCTGCTATTCATGGGGTACAGGCATTGTGTTCCGTCTCGAATCGGGGGAACCTGGGAGTCGTCTCGGCGAGGATGGAGCACGTACCTCCTCGGGCTTCGTCCACTGGTCCTTGGGCAGCAGCTTGTGCTGGTAGCTGCATTGCGTCGCGCGGCGGATGCGATAGATGCGCTCGTAGGACTCCTTGGGGCTGAGACGCTTCAGGGCGATCTGGGACGACTCTCGCTCCTCCTCGATGAGGTCGTCGAACCTATTGTGAAAGGGGTGCTCGTCAGCCACTGGTCTCTCTGCACATGGCCGTTCCAATCCTTCGTCCGGCTCATGGCCACCGCACCAGCTAGCAAGTCTGCAGGTCGCTGCTCCGCTGCGCCGTGTGCGTGCAACGAATTGGTCTCCGAAGCATCGATGAGGCGGGTGGGGAGTGGAGGTGTGGGTGTGTTGTTACCTCAGACCGAGCTTCTGGTATCCGGCAGCACCGGCGTACCAGTTGGCCGCGGGCGTGAGCATCTTGGTCAGCCAGGGCCGGCGCAGGACGAATGGAGCGAGCGAGAATCCGACCATTGTGGCAGTGGCGGACGCGGAGGTGTATGTGTTTGTTCGTTGATGGCGGGTAACAGCTGCCGAGGGTCGCTTTTTTCGTGATGCCTCGAAATGCGGCGATGATGATTGGGAGGCTAGGCTGGCCCGCAAAACGGGGAGTCTGTGAGGTCACGTGAGAGCTTGTCGCTGTCGCCGAAGTCAGCAACACTAACGCTTGTTGCAAGCAATACTTGAGTAAGTACATGCACGGAGTACAGTAAGAATGAGTAGTACGAAGTACGGAGTACTTACTGTACGGAGCACTACTGTTATACGGGTAGGAATTACAGTACTTACTTACTGTACAGTATAATTACAGTATACTTACTCCGTAAATGTATCCGTACAACTACTTACAACTATACATGTACAACTAACTACTTGTACGGAGTACAATCGTGCACTTACTGTTTAGTACTCAAGTACAGCACTCCCTACGCTATACAGTACCTCCATACTTACTTTTACATACCTTTACATGTAATTACACTAAAATATTCGTCGTAGTACGCCAAGTTTCATCCTGTAAGTATATTTACCCTGCATTCGCCATCAAGAAAAGCTCAAAACGAGTACGAATACACATCCTTCACTTCGTCGTCCATTTCGCATGTCCATGATGGCATGGGTAGTCCTCACATGCAAGTGTGACCTGCTGCTACTTTTCTTCTGTGGCAGGTACTGTGGTGCAATCTCATGTCCTGCACGTGCGCTTGTCGTCGTCGTCGAGGTCTAGCCCGGCATATGATTCGACAAAGGATTTGCTGGACCCGCGAGCAATTTTGGAAACGGCCGAAATCAACCTCGTAAGGGAGGTTTACGGGCGCGACGAGGATCAAGGGCACTCCGATTAATGTGTCACGAGTGGTTCATCACATGACAGCCAGGGGCCTTTGGTCATTGCCTCGCCTTCACCAACACAGTATGTAGCACATTGACACGCATGCGCAGACTCGATCATGACAGTCCAAGGCATCAGCTTCAACAAAGGGGAATGTTGCTCAAACTGGGACGAAGGTCTCGCTGTGTGACGAATCGCAGCCACACTATTTTTCACTGCCGGACCTGCTATCAGCCAGCATTGAGCGTGGTCGACGTCCCATTTCGTCGCATGAAGATGGAAATACTGTATTAGGCTAGTAGGAAATATTCTGCACACGGGAAGAGGAGACTGGTGCTGTCGTGCGGGAGCAACCAATGTCGTTCACACTCTTGGATCCGAGTCTCGGACTGACGCAATCTATGTCAGGAATGATGCCGGGGTAGCGATTACTCGGCATCTGTGAAGGTCCCAAAGCCCTCCATGGCCAAGGAATGGCGGGAACTGTTCCATGGGGTGCCCGGGCCGAGTGACATTGAGCCAACCGTCCAAGCAGTAGAGGGAATTCATGTAACTGAGGTGGCATTGCCAGTCTTCGTCCGCCATTTGCGCCAAGACGGGCGTTGCTTCCGGGTCGGCCATGCCAATATTCCGTTGTGCTGTTTCCTACTCCGATGGCACACAGCGGAAGGACTCATCGGGCATGGATTGGAGAGATTATCATCCGGCTATTGTGAACAAACCTTCACGACGACTTTCCTGTAACAGTTTACTGGAGAAAATGGACAGGGAATTGTCATGACGATTGAGGTGCGGGTCGAGAAGCCCAACACTGGATTGTTGGGGATTGTTGAATAGGCAAGTAATGATGCCGTCTGTGTGCAGCACATGTATGAGTAGTTACAGTACTTGTACTCCGTACCTGCATAATAATTGCGCCGCCTTGCCGCCTTGTCGTGGCACTACAGAATCATCGTCGTTCAGGTAGTTTGCGGTGACATAGCGGCGGTACGGGAACGAAGACACAAGCGGTAGAGCTAGGATCCCTAGTACAGAACATTAAAATTACAGCATTGGATTCCGCACATGTACTTCACTTGCGGTGCTTACTGCCATCTGTCGACCACATGCTTCGGGCTCCCACAGCGGCCGGGCCCTGGTGGCCGGCAGGTGACGCTGCACTGCATTGCGAAGGACTCTCTGCCAGTAAACTACAGCGCTTGCACCGTATACTGTACTGTAGCTGCGGCCTGAGGTAATGGTACATGTACCTCGTCGAGAATGCATGCTACTCCGCATGTACGGAGTACTCTGTACATGCATACTCAGGTACAAGTACTATAGGTATCAGTGCTGGACATGCCCATGCACGAGCACCTAAGGAGGTACTGGTACAAGAGCTCACTAACAGCACGCTAAGCACATCTGCATGTAACTAAAAAAACCGAAAGAATCCCCTTATCAGGGCGGTGGAGCCTCCTGTTCAACGTGTTGCTGCCGCCTGTGGGCCGGTTCGGGGCTACTGAAAACCCACTAAATTCACGCTGGCTGGCTGCCATTCCCAGCAAACCCCCATATGGGCTCGCCCGCTGACCGTCTGTCTGCTTGCCTGGTCGGTCCGGTCGGATCATTTCTCCTTCTCCTCTGCCTCTCCCGTTCCCTTCCTTCCACCCACTGGCCGCCGTCACAACCCCTCCTCACCTCCGCACCTCGCTCGGCTCACCTTTCGTAGTCCTGCATCTCTTCGACGGCCCTCGCCCACGCTCGGTGAATTCTCCCTCTCTTCTCTTCTGAAATCAATGGCCGCCGGCGTTCGTTAGGAGGGAACGGTGTCAGTGGTGTGAGAGCGTTGCTGCGTTCCCCGCATCCTCCAACCGACGTCTCTGCAACCCTCGGATGCTGGGGACGTTCCCCGAGGGAAGCCAACGCACCATCACACAGTCCGTCCCTCCACACTCCTCGCCCGAACACTCCCGGCGGCATCGGCATCGGAACCGGCGACGAAGCACCCTGCCGGAGCCGCTCGCTCGTCCCTCACCGGCCCTCGGTCGAACGCCGAGCGACATCGGACGCTGCCGACGAAAACGCCGTCCTCCGATCGCCTCTCGAACACCACCAGTCCCGGCTTGCGGAGGCGGGAATGTCTCACGACGACTCTCCCCGGACAAGCCAGGTCTCTTCGCCTCCAGACGATGCACCCGTCTCGTGCCGAATCGCTGCCAACTCTCCTCCTCCTGCGATGCACCGTCCGGAGGCCTTGACGCCGCTGCAGAGATGGGCGGTTTCTGCTTCGGACCCCCAGTTCAACGCAGTCGCCGGTGCCATCGGCGGCTTCACCTCCGGCGTCGTCACGTGTCCGTTGGATGTCATCAAGACGAAGCTGCAGGCCCAGGGGGGTGGTGGCCACCAATTCGTCGGCAACGGCATCGACGTCGGCCAACCGAGGCTGTACAATGGCCTGGTCGGCACCGCCAAGGTCATATGGCGCCACGAAGGCATGCGGGGCATGTATAGGGGATTGGGGCCCATCATCCTCGGCTACCTGCCCACCTGGGCCGTCTGGTTCACCGTGTACAACAAGAGCAAGCTGTGGATGGCTCAGCATTCAGGTATGACCGTCTCCCCCCCCTCCCCTCCCTCCGCGCCCGCTCGAGCGGTGCCTCGCTCTGGCCGCTGACCGCTCCCCGCGCCAGGGAACACGCACGTGGTCAATTTCTGGTCCTCCATCATCGCTGGCGCGAGCAGCACCGTTGCTACGAATCCGATATGGGTCATCAAGACCCGTCTCATGTCGCAGAGCCACTCCCCTCGGGCGGAGCACCACTATCACTCGATGGTTCGCAAGCCTGGAGAGAGCATGCCGATGGCGCGGCCGGCACCGAATGAATCGTGGCACTACCGCTCGACGCTCGACGCCGCACGAAAGATGTACACGTCCGAAGGGCTCGCTTCCTTCTATTCCGGCCTCACACCCGCCCTTCTCGGCCTCACCCACGTGGCGGTCCAGTTCCCGACGTACGAGTTTCTCAAGACGTCATTTACCGGTCACGGCATGGGAGAAGCGCCCGCCCACGGAGAAAAGGCGCATTGGATGGGCATCCTGTCCGCGTCGATCCTGTCCAAGATTCTAGCCAGCAGCGCCACGTACCCGCACGAAGTTATCAGGACGCGGCTGCAGACGCAAAGGCGGCCGCTGGCCGGAGAACAGTACCTCCAGGGCCTGGGCGTCTCGGCATCGTCCAACGAATCGACGTGCAGGGACAGTCGCAAATACAAGGGCATCGTCATGACCTTTCGCACCATCCTCGCCGAGGAAGGCTGGCGAGCATTCTACGCCGGACTCGGCACCAACATGATGCGGGCTGTGCCTGCGGCGACGGTGACCATGCTGTCGTACGAGTACGTCATGCGACAGCTCAACGAGGCCAGGCTTGCTGGCAAGGAGAAGAAGGCGGCCCAGGCTGGTTCCTTGTGATGACAGGGCAGCGGCGAAAACGCCGTCGAGCGAGAGGATGGGGTCCTTGCATGGTGACGGAAGGCGCTTGCTTTACAGGGAACGAGGCTCCGATACCCAAACTGGCGGTTGTTGGCATAGACACCCGGCTTCGGTCGGCCGTGGAAGCGGTTCGGCCGCCCTGCTGTGGTTCGAATGCGCCCACCTTTCTTTTCTTTTCTTTCATTTCATTTTCTTCCCTGCTACGCTACACGGGAGGCGTGCGGGCGGGCCTGGTCAAGAGGCACGAATTCGGTTGCATCGGATGGCTGGAACTAGGGATGCCGCATAGCGACGTTGTACATAGGCAAGCGCGTATGATAGAGTGTACACAAAGTGGAGTGTTTAACCGAGGCGAATCAGGCCGCTGATGTAGTGAGCGAGCTGCGCATGAGTGAATGGTCAGGCAACTTTGCCGTCGCCGCATGCGATGGGACATTCATCGTCTTCCCTACAGCGGATGCCATGATGAGCGACGTCAGCCTAAACGGAGGTCTCGGCCTGGTGGGTGAGGTGGAAACGAACGGATTGACTTTTGGCGGTCCGGATGGATGACCTCGTGTATCTGTTGGCCGCGTCAGATCGGCAGGACGACGTCAAGGGTCAAGAGAAAAGGGTCAAGGAGAGAGTGGCCGGCTTACACAAATAAAAGGCTAGCCATGGTGAAGGCGGCCAGTGGTGCCATAAACTTCTGCACGGCACGACACCGCAGAGGAAACGTTAGCCATTGTTCCGTTGACGCAAGCTACAAGTCGAGTTTGTCTCCGGGCTCACCCGAGGATCCATGACAAGAAGGATTTGAGGTTGGACGAATGAGAACCACAGGCGACCGGCGATGTGATGAGAAGTGAAACGAGATGGGATGAGATGGGGAGGAGATGTGAGTTGAGGTTGGCTTCCGAGTACAGTCGACGTCTTGTTTGGCTGCGTCTGCCCGGATTGACGGACAATTTTCTGAAGCAGGCGAGTATGCAGTCGTATCCGGCACCAGCAAGTATTGATACATGTGCAGTCGGTACTGTTGTTGTACGTTGCGTGTGCAATCACGTCATGTTCAGGGAACGTTGATGGCCTCTACAGGGCAATGAACGGCAAGGCCCCCTTCGGTGGAGAGGGGAATAGGCACCTACTGTACTCAGTACTTGTACAAGTACTGACCAACTGTACTAGGTTAGCACTAATCAGACCCTGGAGGACTCTAACAGACCCTGTTGCCCAGCTGGCGGGCGACCTGTGCTGCGTCCCCGCTGAAGAAATTGTTACAGGTACTATCGTGTACTGCGGAGTACTTGTAGATAATGCCTCCCAAGGTACTCCGTACGGAGTAGAGTACCTGGGGCAGTACCAAGTACTGCAAATTGTATGTACAAGTGATTTTGCCCCGTATCTGTTCCCGGTGTACTTGTACTAGGTGCCATTTACTTACTCTACTTGTGCTCCGTACAGTACATTGTACGATAATGCCTGGTACCTACAAATACCCTGTAGTACAAGTGCATGCAGTAATCTTCGGAACTTGGTGCTGTACCGTACCTACAGTAAGTCGGATGCAGGCACAAATACAGGGCAAATTGACATGTCAATTAGTCCCACCAAGCGACTGCTAATGCCCGTGTCGGGCCGCAATGGCGGCTGCTGTGAAGTTGCCCTACGGGCTGCACCGGACGTACACCTACATGATTGGTCGCATTGTCGCATGCTTCGGTCCCTCACTGCGACAAACTATAGTACCTGCCTACCACTTCTCCGTCCGAGATACCAACGGTATATAATATTGTGTACATGCTAGGTTAGTAGCTTGCTGTGGAATTCGGCTCGTAGTATCTCCCGTCCGTCGCTCTGTTCGACCGCACTCCAAGCTTCTACCAGCTCCATTTATCCCGCGCTGAAGCAGAGGCGGAACTCCAACGTGTTTCCCAAGCTAACTTTGCCCACTCCTCCAGCGCCCCGTGTCTGTTGTTCTAACACACTCGATCGCAATGCCTGTCGAGCTTCGCAAGCGCAAGGCACCCCAGCCTCCTCCTGCACCTACCCCGCCTGCGAAGAAGAAGGCTGCCGCGAAGCAGGCTCCGGCCAAGAAAGCTGCCGCCCCAAAGGAGGACCCAAAGCCGGCGGAGAGCAAGAAGGCCGTCGCCAAGCAAGCCGTCGCCGTGGGCGATGCCCTCAACCTTGACGACTTCGGCGGCGAGGTCGAGACGAACGACGGCGAGAAGACTAGCCTGAAGAAGCTTGTCGAGCAGAGCAAGGCCGGCGTCGTTCTCTTCACCTACCCCAAGGCCTCGACCCCTGGATGTGAGTCCGCCGCGCCAACCGTCCGGTGTGCCCCTGCTAACTGATGGGCGTTCAGGCACCACCCAGGTCTGTCTTTTTCGCGACTCGTACAAGCCCCTGACGGCCGACGGGCTCGCCATCTACGGCCTCAGCACCGACTCACCCAAGGCCAATACGAACTTCAAGGAGAAGCAGAAACTTCCGTACCCGCTGCTGTGCGACCCGCAAGCAACCCTCATCGCCGCCATCGGCCTCAAGAAGCAACCCAAAGGTACTCAGCGTGGCGTCTTTGTTGTTAGCAAGGATGGCAAGGTCCTCGCCGCCGAGCCTGGCGGCCCAGCGGCCACGGTTGAGAGGGTCAAGGCCTTGGTGGAGGAGTTGAAGTCGAAGAAATGAATGCTGCAAGTCTTGCGCAGGGCACAGGGCATTCAGGAATAGAATAGCGAGCGATATTTCTTGTAACATGCTGGTGGTACGTACAAAAAGCTCATCACTTTGGATAGTAGCAATATACGTCCAGTTCGTAATGAGCTTCAATGCATCTTCTCGACGAGGTCATGCAGCGTAACGCAATGGAACGTCAACACCCTTTCCTATCCGAATAAACCGAGTCTTCTATCTGTCTTCATTTTTTTATTCCTCAAGATGTAATAGAGACTAAACACGCAATCGCTCCCTCCATCTCCTTGATGACTTTGGCGTCCTGATGCACTTATGTGTGTGCCTTGCCGGATTGAACTTCGGCGGAACCTCGGCTAACTGAGCAATGTGCTGTCCACTGGGTGCAATGACTGCCAGGCCTGACTTCAACTTCGAGTTCGGAACACCTCCATCAACATCGCCTTGATCTTCCATCACGCCGTGAAAATGTCGTCCAAGGCGGTGGCCAAGGCTGTCGGTGGCCTGATGCCCCTTTCAAAGGTACCGTCCGTCAATTTGATGCCGCATCGCAGCCTCAATCGGTCGACTCAATCGGTTGCTGCTGCCTCCGTTTGCAAGGCAATTTTCCGCTGACACGACGAAACGCCGGCTAGAAACAAACGCTTCAGTCTACGGGCATCTGGGAAGTGTTTCGAAAGGTCTTCGCTATCGATGCGAACCGCTCCAACGGTGTCCCGCTCAACCCGTGGTATCGCAACCCGCCGCCGGGCTCCAACGACCCCCTTGCTTACGACGACCCCGTCACGCTCCCCGCTGGCGACATCGCCGACAACCCGTACTGGAAGCGCGACAACCGTCGTGCGTACCCGAGGCGAAGCGTCGTTGGCCAAACCGAGTTTGCACAGCTCCTCACGGTCGGCAGCGCGGCCCAGCCCAAGATGGAGCTGATCGGCGAGGCTGGCGAGAAGCAGCTTGTGACCGCCAAGCAGAAGGCCGAGACTGGCTTGGCCAAGTGCCTCGAGAAGACGCCCAAATCCGCCGCTCAGGGTGTATTTGTGGACGGGCTGCCGCCACTACCGAGCGGGCAGAGCCTGGCCAGCGGATCGTGGGATGTGCACAAGTACGAGCTGGTCGAGGAGAACGCGTTCCCCGAAGGGTGAGTGAGCCGAGACGACCCCTGAAGAGAGGAGAGAGCGAGTGTGTGTGGATGAGAAAAGTACGAGGAGAAGAAAAAGGATCACCAGAGTTTGCTGACAGATTCACAGATATCCCTGCAGGTCCTTCCGATAGAGAGAATAGCGGGCGAGTTGTGGCATACTGTACATAAGATGAACTGGCTTGGAATGTCTAGATTGGTTCCCTATGTTTGAACGATTGCCAATGCGTTCGCCTGTGGCATTCAAAACTCCGTCTACCAACTCGTTCTTGAAACTCAATGGTGAACGCTGTGAGGCGACCCTTGGGCGACCCTGCGCCGTAGAAGTCTGATGTTCTCCTCTCAGCCGAGCATCCGCTCGACAACCTTGGCCTTTCCCTGCGCCCGCTTCAGGCGGTCGTCGAAATCTTGGACCGCCTCATCCGTATTCTCTGTAGACAACGTATCTGGTTCGACGAGCGCATACACCATCTTGATGTTCTTGTCGAGTCGTGCATTGCTCGCCAGCGGCGGTAGTGTGCACACGCCTTTCGACTCCGCCGACTTGCCCTCGCCGCTGGTGGGACCAGGTTGGTTCGCAGTCGATGACGGTATCCTGTTGGCCCAAACGACCGCCTTGCCGGCTAGACGGCCGCTCTCGAGGAACTTTTCGAAGCCCTTTTGCAGGCCAAAGGAACGGCCTTCGACTCGGCCGGCCTTGATGCCGTCCTCAAGCCCTTGCTTGTAGCCTTCTTGATAGAATTTATCCTCAATGTTGAAAACGTCTCCCAGAGGGTCGTCTGACATGGCTGTGCGAGAAAGACGGCCGACGTTGTGACGCGTTGTTGGATGGATGGTGAAGGGGCGCGGAGGGTCCGGAATCCGATCATTGGAGATGGATGATTTTGGGGTTCTTTGCACCAGTAGTACGAGTCACGGCATCTCGAATGATATATGCAAGCGGCGAATAATCACTCGCACCACAGCTTATGCATACTATTTTACTACGAGTTTTCATGCCAATTGGCACTGCAAATATTCATTTGATCCATTCCAGACTTCAAACACTGCGACTGATACCGAGTTTGGAGAGCCCAACACTCGTCCAACCCCAATACGGATAGGCAACGGATCCTCTTTGCCCACGTCACGGTCACGGAGCACTATGATATGCTCGTGCGGCATGGCACAGATCCAATGAAGCAAAACTTTGCTCCATGTCTTAAGATGTAATTTTTCTCCTCCTACGGATCATCCGTTGTAAGATCCGTACCTGGCTCGGCTGCAACAGATCCAAGTTCCTAGTACTGACGTATTAATAGTAAGTACGCCGAGTTTGCTGAGAGAAGCTGCCCCTCACACGTGACCAGTGCCCCTCCATCAGGTGCGAGATCGAGATAGAGTTTGTGACTCAGCCAATTCAAAGGACGACAGGCTGCCAAGCTTATTCTTCAAGCGTGCGTGATTGATTTGTCTTCTGTTCTGTCCCTGATATATTTCGGCACTGCCATTATCGACCAGCAGCGGCTTCCTTGACCGCAGGACAACAGCTCATTCCGAAATGGCTGTCGAAAACAACCCAATCCTTCCCGTCAAGGGCAAAAAGAACACGCTCATCACGAGCGCCTTGCCTTACGTCAACAACGTCCCCCATCTAGGAAACATCGTCGGAAGCGTCCTGAGCGCCGATGTCTTCTCTCGCTTCAGCAAGCTGCGCAACCGTCCGACGCTGTACATCTGCGGCACCGACGAGTACGGCACGGCAACGGAGACCAAGGCGCTCGAGACGGGCCAAACTCCCCAGGCGCTCTGCGACGAGTTCCACGTCAAGCACAAGGAGGTCTACGACTGGTTCGAGATCGGCTTCGACTATTTTGGACGCACCACGACGGAGAAGCAGACGGAGATTGTCCAGGACATATTTCTGAAACTGCACGAGAAGGGCTTTCTCGAAGAGCGGACGACGACGCAGCCGTACTGCGAGAAGCACGACGGATATCTTGCCGATCGATTCGTCGAGGGCACCTGCCCCAAGTGCGGCTACGACGATGCGAGAGGAGATCAGTGTGACAAGTGCGGCGGCCTGCTCGATCCCTTCGAGCTCATCAAACCGCGGTGCAAGATCGACGGTGCCCAGCCGGTGCCGAGGGACACGAAGCACATTTTCATGAAGCTCGACAAGCTCCAGCCAGACATCGAGAAGTGGTTTCTGGAAGCGCACAAGAAGCATGGCTGGCCACAGAACGGCGTCAGCATCACGCAGTCCTGGCTGACGAAAGGCCTCGAGGGCCGCAGCATCACCCGAGATCTCAAATGGGGCGTGCCAATCCCGTTGCCTGGCTATGAGAAGAAGGTGATTTACGTCTGGTTCGACGCCTGCATAGGGTACCCCTCCATCACGGCAAACTACACCGACGAGTGGGAGCAGTGGTGGAAGAACCCGAACGACGTCACGCTCTACCAGTTCATGGGCAAGGACAACGTCCCCTTCCACACCGTCATCTTTCCCGGCTCCGAGATCGGTACCGGATACAACTGGACGATGCTCAACCACCTGTCGACGACGGAGTACCTCAACTACGAGAACGGCAAATTCTCCAAGTCGCGCGGGATCGGCGTGTTTGGCAACCAGGTCAAGGATATCGGCATCTCGTCGTCGGTGTGGAGATACTACCTTCTCTCGAACCGTCCCGAGACGAGCGATACCCAGTTCGAGTGGCACTCGTTTGCGCTCGCCAACAACAGCGAGCTGCTGGCCAACTTTGGCAACTTTGTGAACCGCATCGTCAAGTTTGTGAACGCCAAGTGCGACAGCACCGTTCCGGTCTTTTCCGCCTCGTACTCGGACGAGACCTTTGACTTTGCCGCCTGGATTGGCCGGGTCAACACGTTGCTGAAAGAATACGTCGACCTGATGGAAGCCGTCCACCTGCGCGCCGGCGTCAAGAAACTTATGGAAATCAGCAGCGAGGGCAACCTCCTGCTGCAGCATCGTCTGGACAACACGAATCTCGTGGAGAAGAAGGAGCGGACGCACACCGTCATCGGACTGGCACTGAACCTCTGCCACCTGCTGGCTTGCCTAGCCTCACCGTACATGCCGTCGACGGCCGAGGCGATCTGCGAGCAGCTCAACGCGAGCATGGGATTCATACCGGACACCTGGGAACCGGAGGCGCTCAAGGGTGGCCACAAGATTGGCAAGGCCGCCCATCTGTTCACGCGGATAGAGGACAAGAAGGTGGCGGAATGGAAGGAGGCCTACGGCGGATCGGCCGAGTCGCGCGCCGCCGAGGAGGCGGCAAAGAAGAAGAAGCAAGAGGAGAAGGAGAAGAAGAAGGCGAAGAAGGCGGCCAAGGCAGCGGAGGCGGCCAAGGCAGCGCTGGAAAAGAAGACGGCCGCAGCGGCGAACGAGCCGGCGGAGAAGGGGGCTGCCGGTACGGATGCCAAGGCCCAGACCCAGAAGGACGGGACGGCGGCAGAGGTGACGAAAGAGTTGCCCATCCGGGGCAAGCAGTAGCGCGGCCGATGCGGAATCGATGAAGGTTGGTGCCGCCTTGACGCTGGACGAATTACGACGGACTAAGGCGTTGTTTGAGGGGGGGGTGGGCGAGCAAGAATCATGGGCAGCGAGACATGAGACGTCTAGTCATGTACTGTACTTGGAGATGATGGCGAGCAAATAATTCTTCAGAACGGACGTTCGTCTTGAGTAATAATGAGCTGAGCAGCGTACAGTGAAAGCTTGACCCGTTTGGAAAGGATTATCATCAGTACGGAGTACAGGTGTTAATTTCGAGCGCTTACTTCAACTTACAGCAGACGGGAGACTATGGCGGAGACACGGGCAGCGAGCGCCGGAATTAGTATTATTTAGTACTTGCTAGCGTGGAGCAATACACTGTAGCGACTACCATTACTGTACTGTGCGAATTAGTGGTAAGCAACGAGTTCAAGTTGGTACGAGTTATTACAGCGTGCAACGGGGCCGTATGGGTCCACAAAAGCCCCGTAGGCTTGCTCATAGCTCAGGAGGGTGGAGGGGGGACAGAATTTCCAGTTGATGGCTTGTCGACTCCGATCCTCATCAATCCCGCCTAACTCTCCTCCCGTCTTTTCTCCTCGACATTTTTCGTTCGCGACACCACGCTCGACTCGCCTCCCCGCGGCTGGCGACGGACAGACAAAGGGCAAAGGACCGATCGAAGACCGACAGAGGAGCGCGGCACCGTCGACACGGCCGACAGGCTCGCCCATCACTCGCTTTCCGTCTCTGGGCGCCGAAGGAGAAACGGCCACCGCATTCCAGTCAACGGGCGGCCGTCATGGACATCCGGCTCCTCACCAGCGCGGACCTGCCCCTGATTCAGCATGCAAACTTGCAGAACCTTCCGGAGAACTACTTCCTCAAGTACTACCTGTACCATGCGCTGTCATGGCCGCAGCTGAGCTTCGTGGCCGTCGACGCGAGCCGTCCGCGGCGGGGGCCGTACGACTATCCCAAGATTGTCGGCTACGTGCTCGCCAAGATGGAGGAGGAACCGGCTGATGGTGTGCCGCACGGCCATATCACAAGCTTGAGCGTGATGAGGACGCACCGGCGACTGGGCATTGCCGAGAAGCTCATGCGTCAGAGCCGTACGTTCCCTCTCCGTCCCCGTCCCCGTTCGGTCACCTTTCCTTCCTTCCATCCACCCATCCTCGGCGGCCCCCCGTGCCATCAGAGTCCGAAGTAGAACTCCCCTTCCTTGCTGACGGGTAGACTCCAGAGCTCGCCATGGTGGAAACGTTCCAGGCCAAGTACGTCTCGCTGCACGTGCGCGTGTCCAACACGGCAGCCCGGCACCTGTACGAGACGACGCTACGCTTCAAGATCGAGAAGACCGAGGCCAAGTACTACGCCGATGGCGAGGACGCTTTCTGCATGCGCCTAGACCTTGACAGCATCCGTAGCCAGATTGACGAGATTGCCGATGCCGACGACGTCGATGCCGACGAGAAGACCGGCGAGCAGGCCGCAACCAACGGCGGCGGTTCTCACGACGTGGACGAGGGGGAAGCTGTCGGCGAGGTCGGCCGCGATCCGGCCATGAACGGTAAGGCGACCCAGGCCAAGGCAGTGGGGAAAAAGGTCAAGGTTGCGGTCGGCAGGGGACTCGGTGTCGGGGATCTGGTGGAGAAGAACGAGAGCAAGTAGCTCGGTGGTGGGGAGTCTTCTTTTGAGAGAATTGTGTTGCTTCTATTGCGGTTGCAATCTGGTTCCGAGCATCCGAACAAGATACAGCATACTGGCTGCCTGGGGCGGGCGGGTAGGCATGCATGCATGCCGAAGGATAGACAAAAAGCATCAACGTTTTGGCTGGTGGGAGAGGTACAATGCACGAGAATATGACGAGAATATCGATGGACGAAGCGTGCTGGCCGGTGGGACATGAGCTTGTCATTTCGCAGCACAGCACAGCACAGCACAGCACAGCACAGCACAGAACAGAACAGAACAGAACAGAACAGAACAGAACAGAACAGAACAGAACAGAACAGAACAGAACAGAACAGAACAGAACAGAACAGAACAGAACAGAACAGAACAGAACAGAGCAGAGCAGAGCAGAGCAGAGCAGAGCAGAGCAGAACAGAACAGAACAGAACAGGCCGTGGCATACTGCACAGATACCGCACACCCTACGCATGCTGCCCATTCGATGTGTGCAGTCCTCCCAAGGTGCCGTCATCACGGACGGTCAAGATTTCGCAGTGTCCGTCACGATGCTGGTCGCCGCATACTACCAGCTCACTTGCCTGGACAGACCCCTTTGTCGTCGACGCCCATCTCCACGAGGTTCTCCGTCAGCGCCTCCAGTGCCTTCTCCGTGCTCCTCATCTCGCCGTCGACGACGAAACTGGTCATGTTTATCATGTGGGGGGTCTCGTCCGCGCTATCATGCTTGGCCACCGATTCGCCGTTGGAGCGGAAAGTCGCCTCCGTCGTCTCCCGTCCGTCGTGGATATCGTGCATAGTCCCTAAGGCAATGAAGGTATCGTGACATTGCGAGTCTCCGGACGATTCACCGAGGCTGCAACCTGGGTAGAATGTGTCTGAGTCCCAATCCAGGCAACCATAGCAACGGATATTCTTCCCAGCACCTTTGCGGCAGATATGCGGTGCATGCAATGAGCCGGCAGGAGCACTCGAACTTCCACGAGCTTGCGCGGCAGGAGCGACTGGCAGTGATGGTGATGCGAGATCTGGCAACGTGTCCGAAAGACGACGAGGCGCACAGCACCGGCTTCTTTTGACCTCCCGACGGGCTTTCTTCATCTCTTTCCTGCTGCTCTTACGCTCCCTCCTCTCCGCCTTGCGACTGGCGCGTCTTATTTTCTTCTCAGCCCGTTCGACGTTTCTGCGTGCCTTCCGAAGACGCTTCCACTGGGTAAGCAGCATCTTGGCCTGTACTTTGAGCAACTCCCTATCAATACTGGGCCCTATATGGCGGCCCTTTGGGGAGTGCTTGGCCCTTCCGAGTTCCAGCTTGAACTGCTTCATCTCCCTCTTGGAGCACTGCTGCTTCGGCCGAGAGATCCACTCTTGGAGGCGGGCGACGACGAGAGGTAGTTGCCGATCCTTGATATCGTCGTAGTCGGGAAACGATCCGACGGAAGACACTGAAGAGTCTGAAGATGTTGAGCTGACCGAGTCTACCGAACCAGATCGTGGGCGGTTCGCCATGTGGTCGAAATGACGTCCTCGTCCGCGGCCGTCCAGCCCATGGCAACTACAAGTATGAGCTACGGCGCAGCAACGAATTGGATCGACAAAGGCATCATGTCTGCCCAAGGCTGCGGCATCTCCGACCTGCGCCGTCGCGCTCTGCGCCGCGCAGCCTAGCTGTTGAGGGATGCCGACTGACGTCGAACTGCCGCCCGCATCGTCATATACGGCACATGCTGGTGCTAGTGATTCGATTGGTGGGGCCGCCGGAGGAACGGGAGGTCCAGGCCAATATGCCCAGCAATCGTAATCATGGTTCGGGGTGGCGCCGGAGTGCGGCTGCGGGTCCACAGCGGATTGCGGAGTGTCGGGCGGTGTGTAGAAGGACACGCCCGTCGTCGTCGGTGAAGAATCCTGCGACAGACCGGACGAGACGATGGTGTGTGTGATTTGAGTGCAAGGGCCGCCATCTGATGCTGAGTGCAGGTCTGTCGCCAGGTAGGGCGGCGGCGGTGCCTCCTCCTCGACGGCGGGCAGTCTACTGCTGTTATCGTTGATACGACAGCTGTACATTTTCGACCGTGTCACCGGGAGACGTGTCGGGTTGTAAGAAGGAAAATTAAGGAAGTGAGTGAGATGAAACGTGGACGCAGATGATCAATTGGGGCGAGAAGGGGCGAGCAAACCAGGCTTTCTGACAGGCAGCAAAGAGGAGCGCAGAGCAGCAGGAGAGCGAGGGAGCCGAACAGGAGAGTAGAGGCACATCTACGATGCCACCTGTTGGCCGTGTGCGGTGATGGCCGCACAAAGGTGCCGAAAGCGTATCAGCACGTCAGCAACACGTCAGCAACACATCTGCCGTGCCGGGTACAAGGCATCTACAAGTCAGCAAGTCATGGCGACAGGTGCAATGGTACTTGAGGCAGCATTTTCTGCCATGTTCATCTCATATTCCTACCTACAGATAGGTGCCTGTGACTACACGATGGATGAGCTCACCACTCCAACCCGTCGGCTCATGAGCCGGCATGCTTCCACCCGAATGAAGAACAAGGAACGAGAACAGGAATCGAACAGGAGCAGACCAACAGCAACGAGCAATCACCTTCGGCCGCGTGGCGTCGTAGACCAGGAACGCCAACAAACAGGTGCCTTCTCCACGGCGGCAGCGACCGTCCTCGAAGGGAACTGACCCATCGAGTGGACGAGGTACTTTCGCTTCAGGTACCGAGCAGGTTGCCGAAGAAATGCGGTTGGAGGCCAATGCCACGTCAGAAAACTTCCCGCCCAAAGGCCGTGTGCGCCCAAGGGGAAAGCTCTCCAATGGGAGCTACGAGGACTCGGTCAGCCGCTCGCTGACGCGGCCACGTAAACGGAATCGTCTAGTGATGGGTGGCTTTGGTAGCGTCTTACTGGCATCCAGCCTCGCCTCGCCTCGCCTCGCCCGATGCTCATGGCTCGGGATGGAACTGATGCCGATCCCGAACCTGACCCTGACCCTACCGACCTGGTTCGTCGCCGACGTCGGGGTACTTCGGGACAGTCTCCAAGCGAGCAGGGAGCTCTCGGGGCAGTGGCGATGACAGAGATTCAGGGGTGGGTCGCGCTGCAAAGATGAAAGGCGGCGTCCTCGTGGTTGTAGTGGTCCTCAATCAAGCTGGACAGGTGCTCCCGCGAATGGGTACCGCTGCGACAATATCGAGTTAGCCTCGATTCAACAGGAAGGGGGGCATCTCCTCTTTGAAGGGGAGAGAGAAAAGGGGGAGGAGGGAGAGAGGGAGGGAAAGGAGCAAGAGAGAGGTGGAACGTACAGGTTTGTGATGTAGGTGTCAATGAGCTCCGGCGGCACCAGCTCAGTCACGTCGCTGCGAACCTCGGCCCCGTTGACCATGGAACCGTCGTCAAAGCCGACAAAGGTGGAGGAGCCACCCCACTCGATCAAAGACAGCTCGTCAAATGGATTCTCTGGGCTCAGCTTGTAGACGCCTGACAGGACGATGACGGCGTTCCCTTGATCCTTGGCCGCTCGTGCAATGGTGGAGGCACCATGGTCCGTCACGACACCACCGTTGGCCACAACGGCGCGGGCGCCCAGGATGACCTTGTCGACGCGTGACATGTAGGCCATGGGGATCGAGTTCCTGACTGTCGTCACCTGGATGCCGGCGGCGAGGAGCTTCTTCCTCAAGGCGCCGTCGGGGACGGGCTCGCCTTGCTTGCGCGGCGGCTCGGCGACGATCAAGACGGTAAATCGGCGCTTGAGTGCGGCGCGGAGGAGAAACCTCTCGACCGTCGGTGAGGGCTGATGGACGAGGACGTGGTCTCCCGGGTGGATCTGGACCTCGGCGAGAGCGGCGATCTGGTCGTCGACCTGGCTGATCTCGTCCTTGATCTCCTCGATTCCGTCAATGACCTCGGAGCGAAGGGCGTGCACCTGGCTGAAGGGGACGGCCCCCTTGTTGTGGGTGGGCGTTGACGTGCCCGAGTTGGGGAAGGGGGAACCGGGAGCCATCATGGGGAACCCGTCGGAGGGAGGCGAGGCGGAGAGGAGGTGGAACAAGGACTTGGTAACGCTGACGGCGCTGTAGGTAGGCAGCAGTCCCGGCCTCGTCGGTGCCGGGACGACGCCGGTGTGGCCCGCCGCATCGGCCGTCGAATCGCGGGTCGTGCGCGCCGACGGCGGCCAGTCGTGCGAGCGGCGGATGGAGCCGGAGACGACGTCGGTCGGGCTCGTGAGTTCCTCGCTCTGGCAGTCGCTCGACGGCTCGTTTCTGTCCTCGGCGGCCTCGTCGCGGATGAGGGAGAGGACGCGTCGGACGATGTTGGCGACGACGAGCTCCCGGGGCTGGGCCTCGACCAGTCGGCGACCCGTGCTCGAGACCTTTTCGAGGAGGGAGTCGACGTCATGCCATTTTGATCTGGCGACGACCTGGAGGAGGATGTGTGCGGTGGCGACGGCGCAAGGCTCGGATCCGCAGATCTGTCTCCGCTTCAGGAGCCTGCAGTGGATGAGGTGCGTTCGGTTAGCCTTTGATGCTGTCTTGTCCGACCGACGGAGGAACTCGGCAAGGGGGCAGGGGAGGGGAGGGGAGGCGCACGAGGTCAGGGTTTCGATAGATGCCTCCAACGGTTGGCCCTTGAGGGACCTGAGATACTTGTCCAGGTCGGGCGCGTAGCCCGTCGTCGTGGGCGGCATCGTGTGCTCGCCGGCTCCGTCGTATTCCTTCTGTCGTCGTCGTCACGGCAAGGAGAAGCGAGGGGGTTCGTAGAAATTTGCGCCGTCGGAAATCGGCCTGCGCCGGCTGAGGGAGAAAAGAGCAGGCGACCGAGTCCTTGCAGCGTAGCCAATGGATTGAAGATGGCGATGGCAGCAGCCAGGCGGTCGAGGCGATGTGCGAATGAGGGTCAGGCAACCAGAGGAGGTCCAGGGAGTTGCGGTGGTGATGGCGGTGGTGATGGCGGTGACTCGAGCTCGAGTGCTCTTACAGCATGTCCTTGATGGGATGGTTTGCCTAGTGCTGAGATCTTTTTTCGCTCGCGACCGACGTGACAAGCTGCAGTGCAATCGGTGGGTGGGGTTGTGCGGGGTGGTGACCCCTAGGCGAGGCAGTCAGTGTCGACGCTGCAGCGGTAGTGCACTCTTCTCCGTATTCCGCACAAGCACACACGATTCCCATGGTCCAAATTCAGACGATGAGAATTGGTTGCTTTTTTAGAAGCGCTCTGTTGACGCATGCCATGAGGAGACTTGCTCGTTGCTTTGCAGAAGGTGGCGGCACTGCAGCCCGATCCCATCTCCTGTCGCTATTACCAGCAATTGCTACTAGCAAAGCTATGGTACTCCACAGTGGTGGTGAGAATCAGGTGTCAGGTACGGAGCACTCCGTGCCGTACTATCAAAGGGTACAGAGGGTGATGCTGCGCTGTAATTATTACTTGCAGAGTGCTACTCCATTAGTACTCTCAGGATTGTTCCGATAGTTAGTTGATGTGCACTGTACGGAGTACATGTATGTATATTCTCCGCTCCCTAGCTACAGCACCTTGCGACTAAATCTTGCCATACCCAGAAGGTCTGGTGGTATTATATCGGAAACTCGTGTTCGACACTCTCATGTCTCGCATATCATATTCATACTTGGTGTATGACCAATTCTATGCATGCGTGTACTTGCTGTCAGTATGCATGCACGGTCGTATCCATCGCAGCACCCTCCGTACGATACGTGGATAAGCTGGTGCTGTGTACAAAGCTGGCAGACTTACAGTACTTACCCCGACCGAAACCCTCTCCACACGACTGTACACGGTCGAATGGGGAAGAAAGAATGGACCTTGTTCCGCACGCTCAGCGGCGGTTCCGATGGTGAGGGAGGGGGGGGGGGGGTGACAAACGGATACCTCGACTGCGTCGGTTTCCAACCACTACAGTACAAACCTCGGCACAAACAGACATAATGCTACACAATGCCGCGGCTGTCCAGTGGAGCGTAGATGCGATACAGCAGGGCAGGGGACTAGTTATACGGAGTTGAATACATTGGAGTGCTTGAAACTTGAAACAACGGACGTCCGGGCACTCAGTGCTTTGCTGGGCTGATAGGGTATTAGGGAGTAAGTAATAGTTGGCGACTGACGCTACCGAAGGTTAGTACTGAAAAGGATGCAGCATGTGCCTGGATATACGGGTACTAGTACATGCATACGTACATCAACGTAGGTAGGTGTAATAGTTGTAATACCTAGGTACCTAGTAAATACACATGAGATGCAAGTACAGTACAGTACACTGAAGGCTACTAGGTACCTAGTAGCTAGTGCATGTGCCGGCAACGCATTTGCGAGCCCATTGGGGCAACCTCCCAGGCTACGTTCACTAAAAGTATAGCGTATTTGTACTTGATACCTCGTAATGTAGCGTCGCGTCGTCACTGACAGGCTGCGGCAGTGGTCATTCTCCACAGCACTGCCCGCGCTCGGGGCATTTCTGTCGTGAAATACGGGTACAGCAATCCTTCCTCGGCAACGTGACCCGACGTTGGGGCTGACGGTCAACCTGACCATTCTTGGCGGTACTTCAGTAAGTACTGTACAACTACAACTACGGAGTACTGTATACAAATGTTAAGTACAGTACGAGCCCTAAAAAAAAAAAAAAAGAGGCCGGATGCCAATCTCGCAAAGCTGAGGCAAAGCGGAGAGAATACAGTAGGTTGAAATCGATTTGTTGAGCTGCCACGGTAACGTGACGTATTCCTGCTTCATCATGCGTCCAGTTTTGGCGAAAAATGCCACCGACAAGCCAAACTTCTGCTGCTAGTATTTGTCTGCACTGATGTGCAGACGCTCCAAGAACGAGGACGCCTGCCGCCGCCGCCACGGGCCGTGACATTCAGCAGCGTTGCCGACTGTACATGTACCTACTTACAGCCTGGCGCCATACCGTGCATGTACAATGTACATGCATGTACATGCAAGCAGCGCAGAACCTGAATGTGCAGCTACAACAAGCACCGAGTACGTGCCTGCGGTAGACTTGCTCGTAGAGTCGTAGCGGCGCATGTGCATGTAACTCTACTGGCACCATGACTGCACGCTACTCCCAGAGGCAGTAAGTGCCCTGTACTAACTTACAGTACATGGAAGCATGTCGCCCACAGACCCTGCTAGGACTGTTAGCACCAATTACCTAGTACTCACTTGCAGGTACCCTTCTGTCGTCGCCTGTCCCGTCCTGAACTGACCCGCTGACGGTCAGGCCAACAGCCAACATCGGACGGTTGTTGCTGCACCTTCGACTCGCAACCCCTGCAGTCCCCCAACTCCCATCATCCATCTCCATCCACAGTAGCCCATCCCTTCGCCGAAAGCTGAGCATCCGAAGCAGGCGTACGACCGCGAGGCCAGGCATCCGCCTTCGCCGCTTCTCATCTTCCGCTCCCTCCCCCCCCCCTCCTCCCGACGCGATTCTGCGGAAAACAAACAAAGGACATTCGACGGCGTCCACGGGGAGAACGTCGCGGTCGAGCGCTCCCTCCTCCTCTTCCTCCTCCTCCTCCTCCTCGCGACCATCTGTCCGATCCGGCATCGACATCGTCCTTACTCGGCCAAAGACATTCCGCCGCCAGCGACGCCCTCGTCTCATGGCGTGCTGGCCCTCGCCAAGATGAACTCTCTCAACATCATCACCGCCCGCGTCTCGCCATCGTCGAGCCCGACCCCGTCTCGTTCCAACAGCATCGGCCCCATCGCCGACGTCATATCGGACGAAAAGTCGGTCGCGGAAAAGTCGCAGGACAAGGCGGCCGCCCACGAACAGCAGGCCGCCGTCGCCTTCGGTCACGACCCCTTCGAGGAACCGGCCGAGTGCGACGACGAGAAGCCGGCGGCCGTCGAGGAGACGCCGTTGCTGCACGAGACCAAGGAGGGTCGAAGCGGTCGCTGGTGGCATTCGATGCCCCGCGGCTTCGTCTCGAGCATCCTCAACTCGCTGCGGTGGATACTCGCCACGCTGGCGTCGCCCGGCGTCTACCTAATGGCCTGCCTGTACGACGAGCAATCCAACTTTGCGCCAATGACGCAGCTCAAAAAACTCTTCGGTGTCCGCAAGGGCGGCCTCGAAAGCTACGCCGGACCCGACGGCGCGCCCGGGACTCGTTCCTCGGCGACGAGCTCGAGCGTCCATGGCTGGGGCTACCGATCGTCGGCCCCTCGACCGGTACCGTCGAGCGCCGCCTCGTCCACCTCGGGCGCCTCCTCCGACTCGGAAGTGGACGACGGCAAGGCTTCCAAAAGAAGAAGCGGCGGCGGTCGCGGCGGCGGCGGCGGCGTCGGTGACGGTCGGCCCAAGACGCCGAGCCCCGGTGGCGACGACTCCGGCACCGGTCGAAGATCGATCAGGATCAAACTCCACGGCGACGAGGCCCAGCGGCGGCAGCAGCGCAAGAACCGAAGGACCGCGTCGGCGACCAAGACGGGCGAGGACGAGCGGCTGCTGGCCCAGATCAAGTCCCCGACGTCGCCCATAGCGGCGCTCACCCGGTACCCGAAGATGCCGGCGCCGCCGAGACCGCTGATACCCCGACGGCAGCCGTCGTACCTCAACATGGAGGCGCCGACGAAGCACCAGAAGACGCTGATCCTCGACCTCGACGAGACGCTCATCCACAGCATGTCCAAGGGCGGCAGGATGAGCACCGGTCACATGGTCGAGGTCCGGCTCAACGCCGCCTCCCTCGGCCTCGGCAGCCAGAGCGGCGCGGCCCAGCACCCGATCCTGTACTGGGTCAACAAGCGTCCGTTCTGCGACGAGTTCCTGCGCCGCGTCTGCAAGTGGTTCAACCTCGTCATATTCACCGCCTCGGTGCAGGAGTACGCCGACCCCGTCATCGACTGGCTCGAGTCGGAGCGCAAATTCTTCTCGGCCCGCTACTACCGCCAGCATTGCTCCTACCGGCAGGGCGCCTACATTAAGGACCTCAGCTCCGTCGAGCCGGACCTGAGCAAGGTCATGATTCTGGACAACAGCCCGCTGAGCTACCTGTTCCACGAAGGCAAGTCCCTTTCGGCTTCCCTTGCTTCCCTTTCCCTTCCTTTGTTTTCTTGGCTTCCTCCATCCTCATGGCCTTGGTCGTGTGCACATGACCGTGTAGGCTAACCGCGCCGCAGATAACGCGATTCCCATTCAGGGCTGGATCAACGACCCGACGGATAACGACCTGATGCATCTGGTGCCCCTGCTGGAAGGCCTGCAATACGTGCACGACGTGAGAGCGCTGCTGGCGCTCCGCGGCGGCGAGGACGGGCAACACATGGGGTAGCTGGCGCCGGCACGGTTCTGCCTTTTTGAACGGCCCTCGGTTTTGATTTGGGCGGATGAGTATCTTGTAGTTGGAGTTGAAATTTCAAGCAGATGGGATGACCTGTTTAGCGGCTGGCAAAATTCATGCACCGCCAAGAGGGCGAGCGCCTCTCGATCTTGATTCTGCCCTGACCACGGGCACAACACGTGCACATTCGCTACGGGGCGACGGGGATGACGAGAATTGAGATTGCCATTCTCAGCCCAACCTACAATTGGCCATCAATGCCAGTGGATTGATTGCACTTCTCGGTGCGCCATGTCGGTCGTGATGATTTCACCGCTTCCTCGGTATCGATAGTCTGGCAAGTACTCGTGTGCGGCCCACGTAGGAAGGCACGTCGAGTACTCCTTCCATCCTGCAATTCAAATTCATATCCTCTCTGCCGAACCGACCGAGAAAACTTTTTACTGGCCACGTAACGCATCACCAACGCAGAAAGCTTACTGTTGGAACCGGTCAAGAACCGTTCACCTCCTTGGCGGCTGCCCACGCTACAAAACTCCAACGCAGAATGCTCATCTTCTGAATCGGTCTAGCACAGTTCACGTCTTGAGCGGCTGTAACTGATCACCGACGCAGAATTCTCGTCTTATGAGTCGGCCCAGATCGGTTCACGGCTTGGACGGCTGTAACAAAACACCAATGCAGGATGCTTGGCCTACGAATCGGTCACGAACCGTTCACCTCCTTGGCGGCTGCCCATGTTTTCCGTTCTTTTCGTCGGAGCCATGACCGTCCAACATGGCATCGACTACAGAGTACCTTCCGCCTTCTCCATGATTTTCATACACGGCACCGTCAAGGTGCCAGACCCCGCGCCATTTCGTTGTTGACCTGGTCGCTCGCCGAGGTCAACGGCGCAAATGATTTCTCGGCACACGATGAGAACCGAAATCACCCCCCCGCGGTGCTGCTGTCTCGTCTCATTCTCTCGACAGGACACTGACATATTCCGAATAGGTCGATTTCCCCACGAAGAACCAAAAAAGACGTTCCTCATTCTTGCCAAAGTTACAACGTATTGGGTGCGCCCCAACCCCCCGCCTTTATTCAAGCGCACTACTTGCACCTTCGACGAGAAGGTGTTCACCCATTCCACTACGGCCGGCATAGGCTGAATTGTTGGGGGCACATGTTGCCCTGTGTGCCTGTGGCCCTGGTGCGTGTGGCATCCTGTCATGACTATGATGACGGGACGCACTTGTACGGGCCTGTGACGGGCACGCATGACTTGGATGTGGTACCTCGGACCGGTACGTACCCAGGTGCTGCGCCTAACTTTACACGTACCAATCACTGCCGATCGGGCGTGGCTGGTGACATCATCACCCCAGTGACGACACACATCTCCTCCAAACGCCAGTCTGGTTCCGTTCCAGCCAAGCAGGGGCGTCGTGACGGAGGGAAGACAGCCAACCACAACGATTTGTTCCGCAGCTTGCCCCGATCGAGATCGATATGGCATGAGGCCGGGGGGTCTCCCCGAGTCTTCGAGTACATCTTGGACGGACCGTGACAGGTATTTAAACAGACCAACCATGGAAGACGTCCCTTGTTGTCGCACCCACTTGGACGTTGCATCATTCTCCTCCCGTCAGAACTCTCCCATCAGAACAACGCACGGCCTCGCTGCGACATTTTACATCTACACCACCACCATCACCATCATATTTGCCTACATTTTCCACGACCTCTCCGTCAATTGCTTCCGATCCCGCCAGCATGTCTCTGCACTGTAAGCCACCCGGTCGCTCACTCCACCTTCCTCTGGCTTTGCCTCGACTCTGTGTCCCCACGAAAACATGTTACCGTCCTCTGCACCGCTCCCTTTCTTCCCAAGTGACTATTCATACACTACTTCGCGCCGTGTAACTGCCCCGATGCGCCCCTCACTGTTCCCTCCTCTCTCGCGCGCTCTCGCACCCTCGCACCACCGCACGCCACTCTCTCTCGCCTCAGATCATCTAACCTCCGTCGCAGATCTCCCCCCCGTGAAGCCATCGGCCATTGCCCTCGGCACCTTCTTCAACCACGGCATCGAGCTCGCCGTTCTCAGCCCCCTCTTCGGCAAGACCTACCAGCGCGCCAAGGCGGCCAACACCAAGGAGGAGTTCATCAAGTCCAAGGAGGCCTCCGGCGCCGCCATCGCCTGGGGCACCTCTTTCGTCGGCGCCGGTCTCCAGAGCTACGGTGTCGCTGCCCTCATCAATGCCACCGGCACCATGACCTACAAGGGCGCCGCCTACCTCGGTGCCCTGATCTTCGCCGCCACCGCCGCCCCTGGCGTACGTTCCCGTCCCCCACTCTGTTTGCGTCCCCTTACGAGGCCAATGCTGACAGAGGTCCTGTAGTTCATCACGCAGCTCTTCAGTGAGAAGAGGCCTGTGGACACTGTTGGTGTTAGCGTAGCTGCCAAGTTGTTCGAGACTGTCGGCCTGTCCCTCTTCCTGAACTGGTGGGGGACTCGCACCAACCCTTTTGAGTAGACGTTGATCGTCCATCTGTTCTGTCGAGTTGTCCCTTCGAGGAAGCAGTCAACCGCCAGAACCTTGAGCCTGAAGCGCTTGCCTCTACACTGTGCGATCAACAACCACTGTTCCAGAGTCTCGCGCCTGGACGACCACCTTGAATTCGACCCGGCCGTAGGCTCATTTCCTTTGTCGTTATCGTTCATCAGATAGTAATCAACGTAGCTATCTACAAGTACGTTGTGTCGTCAGTCTAGTATCATGAACAGTGTTTCGTTTCTACTCACGTCGTGTGTAGTGATGATCTTATCATCATCTTCATCATCACAAATGGCTAATCCGCAGTCTGTGAATGCATCCATTGCATAAATAGATAGATACCTGAACGCCGTCGTGCCCATCTGGTCCCGCAAGCCAAACCTCTGGTATTCGTACACCCAGATCAGAACCTCACGCCAGTTACAACACGTATGCACCTTGTCTTGCTCCCCCCATCATGCCGTCGACTCGCCCTTGGCCCAGAACGCCTGCTTTGTGTACTCCTTCTGCATGTACTTGACGAGTGAGGTGTAGCTCTCGGCAAAGTCGCCCTCATCCTCGCCGTCCTTGTCAGACGCCTTCGCCGCCGCCTTCTTCTTGCCCTCCTGCTTCTCCATGATCATGACGACGCTGGTCGGGCGCTTCGTCTTCGCTGATGCGCCCAGTTCTGCCCGCGATGTGACAAAAATGAATGGTACATGGAAGTCCTCGCACAGCACGGGGATGTGCGAGATGACGTCGTGCGGCGAGATGTCACCGGCGATGACGACGACGCCCGGGAAAGTGCCAGGAGCGGCATCCTTGATCTTGCGAAGCGTTTTAACCACCTCCTTCACGCCGCGCTTGAGAGTGCCGTTCTTGGCCGCTGGAAATGTCGTTAGCATACGCATGTTCTGCTGCTCCGCACGGCAGAGACTCGAATGGACTGAGGGGGGCCCACCTTTCCGAATCGTCTTGTACACCTTCTTCATGCCCTTCTCGTCCGCCACGGGGACCGCGAAGGAGACGACGGTGCGTTCCAGAGGCAGCTCCTCCTTGGAAGCCTCCTCCATATCCGAGTCGACGTCGTCTAGAACCGCCTTGACGCCGCTGTCCGCGGCGGCATCCTCTTGCAGCTGGTCCTCGAGTGCAGCCGCCAACTTGTCCTTCTTGTCCTTCTTATCCTTCTTGTCCTTCTTGACCTTGCTCACGCCAGCATCATCGCTGCGCTTCTTCTCCTTCTTCTCCTTCTTCTCTGGTCTCCCGGCGGCCATCGCTTCGATTTGGGTGGGTCTGTTGGAATTTCGAAGGGTATGTGCGGCGACAGTTTCGAGAATGAAAGATCAAACTTTCAAACCGGCAACCTAGGAATAATTCGGAGCTTGCAGCGCGGAGCCCAATGAGCGACAATGGTGGTGAACTTGGGCAATTACTTGCTGTCGCTTGTCGCTGTACCTCGAAATTTTTCTAATCCGAACTTTTTGCTTGGAGGGGGGGGCTCGAGCTCTCGTAAAAATTTCGGCCACTCATAGGGCCGGCTCCGGATGTCTGTCACGTGACACAATCGGATGCGCGTCCATTGTGCAAATGCCTGGCAAGCATGACGAGAATGAACGAAAGAGCCAGTAGAGGAAGGAAATTTCATTCGAATCATTTACTTGATTTCTTCGGTCGCTCGTCATGCCCACTGTCTCTATGGTATCCTTTGACTCTTCGATGCGATAGCGAGGTATATCTCATAGGTTCGTTTGGGCTAAGTCAATCGAGCACCAAATTACTCCATTTTGAGGCCGACTTAGGTTGGTTTGCAGGATGCACCCTCGGTCGTAGATGTCGAATCAATGCGCACCGACACATCTGGCATCATGCAAAGCTGCGAGAGATGTCTATTCATCTATCCACCCTGTCAAGACAATGA
The DNA here is from genome assembly GCF_001625195.1 of Drechmeria coniospora. Taxonomy (NCBI): domain Eukaryota; kingdom Fungi; phylum Ascomycota; class Sordariomycetes; order Hypocreales; family Ophiocordycipitaceae; genus Drechmeria; species Drechmeria coniospora. Next base: position 6,468,610 of record NC_054389.1, on the reverse strand, counting down.
TGTACATGGACACGAAGAACCCTATTCGAACCACGTCCATCCTTTACTCGTCATCGCCAAACTCGGCACGGCCCGCCTTGGAGAACAGATAGTGGTTTCTATCAAGATTGGGCGTTAGTCTACTTTGCGTCGCGCAATCGGCTCAGTCGTCACCCCGGTCGGCTCGTACCGTTCAGTGGCCCAGTCCATGAGGTAGTAGCCGGCAAGCATAGGCGGCAGCCAGTAGAAGATCTGGCTCTTGGTACGGCGGAAAGTGTTGAAGATAGCGTCGTGAACAGCGCCGGCGAAAGGGTTCTGTCGGTTCGCAGAAACGCCGTACTGGACGATGCCCTTTTGCTTGGAGCCGCCTGCATAGGGTCCGATTAGCATGTGATCCCCGGGCCAATGCTGCGACGATAATCGGATCGATTCCCAGCGTAGTGTAAGAGCGCTTGTCTATGGAGCGGAGGCTCATTTGGAAATTGACAAGCGGCCCTTCGACGCCGGCTCTCGCAGCACCATTCCACCCCTGCCCCCGGCGACAGCGCCGTCTCCGGGGCAGATTCGATGGCGAACTCGATGAATGCAACTCACCAAATGATCCCCAGTCTCCCAGGAAGCTGCGGTACAAGTTAGCTTTGGCATCAGAAAGGGGATTTCGGAATCGCAGTGATGATGCAGCAGCCGTCTCGTGGCGATAATTGCGGCACGACGCGACGCTCGTCCTCGATCCATGGGAATCAACGTACTGGCCAACCCTCCAATTGGGCGCGCCGCCACCGTTCATAGTCTGTGTCGGTCTCATCGTCTCAGGATTCGCAGCGCTATTGTTGTCGGTTGATCAGAGCTGGGAGGAGTTGAGGGTCACGATCGTCGGGTCAAGCAGGAAGTTGAAAACCGCGGACCACTCTGGGCCGAGCTTACCCAAACAGGCTTAGCGTAGTTTTCACCCCGAAAATCAGCCCTCACCGATGCAGCTTCATTCAGCGGCATGAGCTTGCCAGCTTGCCATTACCAATATCTCGCAAACTTCCATCTTCTCAAAGCCAACACGCCGTCGTCTAGCTAGTTTCATACAGCCCCCGGCGCCGCCAATATGGCCAACGCAGCGAGAGCCCTCAACTGGATGTACCGCATGGCCGTTCCTGTTTCGGCCGGTGCTTTCCTCGTCAGCCAGTCCATATACGATGTCAAGGGTGGCACGAGAGCCGTCATTTTCGACAGGTTATCCGGTGTCAAGAACGATGTCGTTAATGAGGGTACCCATCTTCTCATTCCCTGGCTCCAGAGGAGCATCATCTTCGACGTGCGGACGAAGCCGAGGAACATCGCGACGACGACGGGCAGCAAGGACCTGCAGATGGTCAGCTTGACCCTGAGAGTGCTGCATCGACCCAGCGTCGAGGCTCTACCCAAGATTTACCAGGTTTGTCCATGCCGTACCCCGTGTCTGCCTCTTCGTTTCTACGGAAAGCAAGTGCTGACGGTGTCGTGCTTGCAGAACCTCGGCGTCGACTACGACGAGCGTGTCCTTCCCTCCATCGGCAACGAAGTCCTCAAGGCCATCGTCGCCCAGTTCGATGCCGCCGAGCTCATCACCCAGCGCGAGGCCGTTTCCAACCGCATCCGCAACGACCTCACCCTGCGCGCTGCCGAGTTCAACATTGATCTCGAGGACGTATCCATCACGCACATGACCTTTGGTCGCGAGTTCACCAAGGCCGTTGAGCAGAAGCAGATTGCCCAGCAGGACGCCGAACGCGCCCGCTTCATTGTCGAAAAGGCCGAGCAAGAGAGGCAGGCCAACGTGATTCGCGCCGAGGGTGAGGCCGAGAGTGCGGAGGAGATTAGCAAGGCCATCGCCAAGGCGGGAGACGGCTTGATCCAAATTCGAAAAATCGAGGCGAGTAGGGAGATTGCAGCAACGCTGGCGTCCAACCCCAACGTGGCGTATCTGCCGAGTGGTGGAAAGAACGGTGGCGGCGGTCAGTATCTGCTATCTGTCGGCAGGGCTTGAGTGTATTATTCAATAGGTTGAACTCCCCACTTCATCGCTCTTGAGGAGATGTATATTCAACAGCGGTCATGGAATTCTACTCTGAGAACAAGGGCCGACGTCTCTCTTTGTACATGTGTGATGAATAGTTTGAATTCTACCTGAGTGGCCGCTTGACGGCATCGCACGCACCGTCAAGTTGCCACCGTCCTCCGAGGCCTCGGATGCATCCGCGCTCCGTGGCAAACTACAAACGAGCGCCCTTAGGACTCGATAAAGCTCTCCGTCAGGCTGCCTTCCTTGGCGTTGTTTTGGATCGGCGCAAGCACTTCGCCGTCCACCAGCCTCCAGCCCGCGCGTCTCATGTCTTGCCAGTGTGCCATGACCTTGAGCCGTACAAGGTCGCCGGCCGCCCGCGCATCCTCGGCAGAGTCGTGACCGAGCATCTTGGGGCCCGTCTCTTGCTGTATCTTCTTGTTCATGTGATCATACATGAGCTTCTTCAAGGCCGTCCGGAACGGCAGGCCTCCCTTGTGAGGGTACAGCAGGACCGTGTCGACGACCGTCGGGTGGACGATGCGGACGGCGTTGAGGTCGTTTTCGAGACCGTGTCCGATCAAGGGTGTCGATGGCGAGAGGAGAGAGAATAGCAAGTCTCGCGCGACGACGGGAGACGACACCTTCTTGAGCTTCTTTCTGCCGGGCATGACTTCGCCTTTTTCGCTTCCGGCCCCCTCGCTGCTCTTATTAGACGGCGCAGGGTCGGCACAATCGGTCCATGGGACGGCGTAAGCGAGATCGTCCGGCCAAACGCCGGAATAGCGAGAGTTGAGGTCCAAGATTTCTCCGAGCGGCTGGACGAGTACATCCAGCAGCTCCTCGCCCGTGGGCCATGACGTCGCCGTGAGGCGTATCAGCTCCAAGCCGTGGACGGTATACGCCATCTCGCAATCAAAGCAGACCGCCCTACCCGTCGGGACGATGCTGTTCTCCGGCGTCGCCGCAAAGTTGATGACAGTAGCCAGCCGGTTCGCATCCGTGAACTTGTACACGTGGTTGTCGTGGGTAATGCAGCCTGCGGATTCGCCGACCTCTTGGCTGCAGCATTGAAACCGCTTGGGTACCCTGCTATTGTCCCCAGGCGCCTTCGCGGGGATATACGTTTTCCCCCAGTGGAAGTGGCAGTTGCCTCCGGTCGCAAGCGCTCCATCTTCTTCGCGTCTGCCGGGGAACACCTGGAAGCGTTGCTGGCAGCGATCGCACACTTCCCAGCCTTTTCCAGCTTTGACGGCGTTGCGGGTCGACTGGATGGATTCCTCCGTAGGCACCTTGGCGACGTAGCCATGCTTGGAGAGGCCTTCTATCGGTGTGAGGAGACGTCGCAGAATCTTGACCTCCTCGGAAGGAGGAAGTCCGGTATGGATCGTCTTCGGGGCCAAGTTCGACGATTTGCTGCCGGCAACCTTCCGCATTGCTTGCAGCTCCTTGGCGCGTTGGGCTTTCCACTGCGAGACGCCCATGCGTTTGTGCTGCATGACTTGGTTCTTCATCACGTTCGAGTACACGGCCGGCTTTTCCTGTGCAACTCTCTGCTCTTCGTCGAGGGCTTTGATGATGAGGTCTTGGTCGGACAAGACCAGCTTCAGCTCGTCGTCCATGGCGTCCTTCTTGAGCTCCAAGTTGAGACGAGAGAATTCGCTGTGGAGCATCCTGACAAGCTTGAGTCGAAGTTCGTGGCTTGCGGGAGAGCTCTTCAGCAACCGAGGATTGAGACTCTCCGCCTTTCGCGGCGGCACAGCCGTCTTCTTCCCAGCCACTTGGCTTGCATCACCGGTTACGCATGACGTTTTCTGGGACGCCGGCGAGGCGGTGACAGCTGGCTTACGGATCGACGGCTCAGGTTTTGAGAGCGAACGATGTGGCACTGGCTTCGTCTCAATCGGCGCCGTGCCAGTAGCTGTATTGGCTTCGTCGGTGGGCTGGCCAGACGAGGCTCGTACCCCAGCTGCCCTCATCCCCTGGTCCACTTTGAGTCGCTTCCGTGGACTATCATGAGTTGTCGGGTCCTCATCACGGAATGGTGCTTCATTCTCCTCTCGAGGTGGCACTATCTTTTGCTTTTGCTCGTTGGCATGCCCGAAGATGCACTGGAAGGCTGTGCACTTGTTGCCAGCTGGGCAGGGGACGTGCTTCAGCTGGATGCTCATGGCGAGATTTTATGACGGGAATTTGCAGTCTGGATTTATCTTATGGTTCCTGAGGCGTATACCATGTTCGTTTGGCAAGCTGCGGTGACCTTGTAGCGCGTCTCAGGCACGACAAGTGATGACAAGGTAAAGGAAGCGATAGTGACGACGAGATGCAGCTGCCAAAGGATCGCACGGAAGGGAACCCTGGTGAGTGTCGTTCGCCGTACAGCATACCACGGCATACCACGACTGAACAGAGGTGTATCGAGGGGCAATTCAATCTGTCAAGAGGAGATTTGCAGTTGGGCGTGTGTGAAAGTGTCAATGCAGCGTGGAGAGGAGATGTAAGAGAAGAGTGACGTTGAAGAAGTGACCAGCGATTGGGCGCTAGCACAACTACCTACAGTGCAGGAGCACTGGGGTACCTACCTACTTACGCAATACCTTGGTACCTAGTACGATGTACTCCGTAGGCACCTCCGAAATAGCGGCGATTGTTATGGAGGTCCAGGTCAAGCACTGTACAAATAATTAAGTAGCAAGGTTGAATTTTCAGTACTAGAAGACTCGTGTAGTCTGCGCTTCAAGGAATTGAGCGGACTGTTTAAATACAGAGAGGTCTCAATGAGCATGCCTTGACCTGCCGAGGTTGCCCCTTAGAACCAAGGACAAGTGCTTACCTACTACGGAGTACTGTGTGTAATTTTGAGAGTCATCAATACTTTCTAGCAACACCTGTACCAATATGTTCGTACATGTAAGCAGCTGGCGGCTAGCAAATACTTGGTTTTGCTTGCATTTAACAGTGGATTTCATGCTGTAATACGGAGGACTACTTGCTTCATGCTCCTGCTCGTGTCAGGTCAAATGCATCTGTAGGCTGGATCTCGATTGGCCAAGTATCATGGACGAAACTTGAGCGGTGCATAGAATTGATAGGCGTCCAAATTTCCGAAACGGTTGTGCCATGCGAGATGAACAATCAAAGTTGTATTGAATTTACATCGGCCTTGCAACGAAACCTTGGCCCCAAGGTTCAGAGGGAAAAACTGTGGCGGACCCTAAAGTCCGTTCACGCCGCTCCCGCTGTCCAGAACTCCAAGTACTTACTTCCACCTACAGTTGTTGTACTTACAGGCCCAACAGCGACAGGACCCCGCCGTAGCTGCCGCCTTGGCCTGTTGTTGGGCCGCGACAGTGCCGGGCTCACCGCGGAACACGTTTCCCTTCGCGTTGGGGATTGGCCCCAAGCGTCCGGCTTTCCGAAGAGTACAGTAAGTACATTCTTTGCATGTACTCTCTCATGCCTACGGTCTACCCCTGGAGCTGAGTCCCCGACTTCATCCTACTTGGGAACAATTCCAGTATCCTTCCAGCAAACACCAGAGCCTCGTCGTCAACGCGGTCCAGGAATGTCCCAGAATACAGAGCCAGCCATGGATTACACGGGCGGCAGCCCGAAAGCTGAGCATCTCTGTGTCCTCGTCCACGGCGTAAGCGACCCAAGCACTTGGTACCTGCATGCAGTACGTCATCACTCACAGAGCCGCAGCTCTGGGGGAACCCCAACCACATGAAAAACATTGCCAAATGCCTACGATCGCAATACCCACCCGACGAGCTGTACATGCTCCTTGCCAAGCGCAACAGCGGAAGCTTCACCTACGATGGTATTGAGCTGGGCGGCGCCCGCGTCTGCGCCGAGATTGAGGAGGAGATTCGCTCCATCGAGAGTCGAGGCGGCAAGATTACCAAGCTCAGCATCATAGGATACTCCCTCGGCGGACTCGTTTCGCGCTACGCCGTGGGGCTGCTCTACGCCAAAGGAATCTTGGATACGCTTGATTGCATGGTTCGTCCCTCGTCCCCCGGTCGCCGCCCTCGTCCCTGCTCTGCTGACGAAAGCTGGTCCTAGAACTTTGTCACATTCGCGTCTCCCCACCTCGGCGTTCGCTCCCCCCTCAAAGGCTGGCATAACCATGTATGGAACGTCATAGGAGCTCGGACCTTGTCCATGTCGGGACGCCAACTGTTCACCATCGACAAGTTCCGCGACACCGGCCGGCCACTGCTGTCCGTGCTCGCCGATCCCGCCTCGATATTCATGCGCGGCCTCCGCAAGTTCAAGAGGCATACGCTCTACACCAACATCGTCAACGACAGGAGTGCCGTCTACTACACCACCGGGATCCAAAAGACGGATCCGTATCGGCGAAACCTGGAGAACATCAAGGTCAACTACCTCAAAGGCTGCGAAGGCGTCATCCTCGACCCTGCCATGCCCATTGTGCCGCTTCCTAAAGTGTGCCGGCCTGCCACCTTTTCATCCGTCACGGGCCTCCTCCTACGCTGGACGAAGCGCATTCCGTTCATGGTCATGATCGCCGTCTTCGTCCCCATCGGCACCGTCGCCTTTCTGTGCAACTCGGTCGTGCAAACGATCCGCAGCTCCGGCCGGATAAAGCAGCATGAGACGGGCAGGGGAAGCTTCAGCATAGCAGAATACCGCGTGCCGCTGCTCATCAAGGAGCTCCGCGGCGAAGTCGAGAACGCGTACGAGGCGCTGAACAGCTCGCAGAATCAGGACTACTTGGCCACCGAAGACGAGGACGACGACTATGACATGGAACCGGAAGAGAGGAACCTGATGAGGCGCGAGCGGAGGCTGTCGGTGCCGACACAGCCAACGTTGGCATTGGCACCATATCAGTTCGAGATGATACGCTCTCTAGACTCGCTCAACTGGCGCAAGTATCCCGTATGGATCCACAACGACCGACACGCGCATGCCGCCATCATCGTCCGTATGGCGAAGAAGACATTCGACGAGGGGTGGATCGTCTTGAGGCACTTTGTCGACGGCGAATTTTTAATATGACGGCACGACGTCGAGATGGACATCAGGATGTGCATACTACATACATGATATGATGCTGGAATACAAGGGGGGATGCATACTAGCATTGGTTTCAATAATTATTAATGCTGTACAAGTAACAACTTCGTAAGTATGTATTTGATTGTAAGTACTACGGAGTACTTGGTACTTTCATGTAGTGTAAGTTCACTTGGAGTAATTACTGTACGGAGTACGGAGTACTCCGTTCTTGCAGTACTTACATTTACATGTACAAGTCGACGGCGTGCGACAAGCAGCCGATACGGACGCTAGCGTCGGTAACAACTCGACTAAAATGATGCTGTAAGGGAAGATTGTGGATGGCTGCCTACTTGCAATGGTCAAAAGCTTGTCGCCAGAATTCAGCAGAATTTTACCGTCTTGAAGATGGCCTTCTTTTTCTTTGCATTTCCCCATGTCTTGAACGTCTGTCGCATTCGTCATTCGCCACCTCGGCATGTCGGTAAATGAGGTGAACGAGGGTAGAACTTGATCACGTGAACGGCGTCTCCCAGACCAGGGTTCCCCGCACCGCTGGCCAATCACAAGGCTAGGGACGTCAGCACGGAAAAAGCTGTCCGTGCTCGTGGTGCCATTTGGCATATCCATCATCCGACGGATCCAACAAACGTTCCAAAGCGACTGGACCTGCCCTTTATCCCTCTCCCTCTATCACCCTTCGCCACCTCGCCATCCTAATCCTCCCACTCCAGCTCCTTTCTCCTCGTCCTCCCTCTCGCTCGCAATCCGTCGTCCTCTTGCCAGCATTTTTGATTGGTCTTGAGGGACTGGATTGCAAGAGGTCATCGGCTGTCGGAATGTGCTAGTCTCCAAGGCCAGCGACGAAGTCTCCGTGTGAGCTTCATCAGCACCGTTCGACCATCAACGACGCCGACGGCTCATCGACAGGCCAAAGCCTCGAGCCGGCATCATGGTCCTCACGCATACCACCGGGCACACATACTCTCACCCGTTCCCCACCGTCACCCTCGCCTACTTCCTACGGTACTCTTCTCCACAGCTCAACCCCTTCGCCACACATGTATTGAGCACCGACACCATCTCCAGCCGTGTCGACCCGGACACGCAACGGATACACACGACACGAATCCATCTGAAGAAGAGCCGGCTTCCAAAGGCCATTTACAAGCTCTTGCCGCGAAGCATGACGGGAGGTTCCAGGGATAAGGCATCGTACATCCTCGAGACCAGCGTCGTCGACATCAAGGAGGGCTGGATGAAGACGGAGAGCCGCAACCTCAACTTCACGGGCGTTTTGTCCGTCATCGAGAGACAACAGTTTAGCGTCCCGTCGGAGGCAGATCGCGGCCTCAACGCGTCCCGGAACGAGACCGACGTTCGCACCTCGGTCGTCTTTCGCTCGAGGCTGGGCGAGAAGCTCCGCGGAAGGCTTGGCCAAGCTCACGAGGATGGCTGGCTGACGGGCTTCATCGGCGGATGGGGCGCCAAAAGCATCCAGCGCAGCATCGAGACGGTTGCCTCTTCCAAGTCCATGGACCAGCTCGGCAGGAGCCGCGATGGCATGCGGCTCGTGCTCGAGCGAATCCGCAATAACGGTGTGATTGGCGTGCTGGAGACGCTTCGCACGGAACGCCAGATGCGGATGGTGTGACCACCGGACCGGCCTGACGACGCGGCAGGTGGTGAAGCATCTTGTTGACGTGGCAGGCGCCGTCAGGACGTCGGGAATCGACGGATGATGCATCCTCCTGTATACTACACTTTTTAGCAAGGCGTTACGTGTCTTTTGGGTCAGAGGCTGCTTGGGCTGTCAGTGGGACTGGACGTGGTTGGCGGAAGATGCGCTGTCAGGTCGATTGGGATCCCCTCTCTTGTGAAGCAAAAATGTTCGAATAGGATGGGAAAAAGTACATCTGGCTACTCCGGCATCAAGGAACCGAAAATATATGTAAGCTGGCGTCAGGGGCATCCCCGTACGGTCACTCCGGGAGTCGCGTCGCTCTCTCGCGAACATGCAAGGGCATGTCGGGGCTATTAGTGTCCACATAGATGAGTCTGAACTAAAACTACTGTCCAACTCGTTTACTCGTGATCCTTCGCCTCGCAGTTCGGGGCGGATCACACTCCCTCTGAGGTCAACACATGAGCTAGCAGGAGAACATGGACGAGAACCGCTGGCTTGATGTACAAGAATATATTAGTAGTTGTACATTTACGTACACGTTAGTGCAAGTCCGTCACCAGCCGGCATCATGTGTGCGTTACAGCATACAGCACGGAGTACACATAAGTGGCATCTGCACCGTCACGGTCCACCAGCAGAGCAACGTTTCGAGGTTTCCCTTGCTGATCGCCCCCATGTTGTTCAATATCGAGTCCCTCCGCATACTTCAGGCGGGGCGGTTCCCGGCTCTGGCTTGTCATCCACCCAAGTACCTTCTGCTACGGAGTAACTAGTAGTAATATTAGCCTAGCGTTATTATACTGTAAGTATGTACATACTGTACTTGAAGGTGTACACGTACAACTTCAACGAACAAGCTTCGGGTGATTCCTCTACAACCACAGATACCAGCATTATACTCCTTCATTGCGTGAGGGTCGTACGGCAGAGAACCGAGACTTGTCGGAAGCATCTTGCATCTCACTGGAATTTTTGACGCAAAATCTCTTGCTCGTTCATAACAAAGGAAATAAATGTCAGGATCAATGATGGCGGAGCCAGTCTCTGTTCTGTTCGTGTGCCTAGGCAACATCTGCCGATCGACCATGGCCGAGGGTATTTTTCAGCATCTGGCCAAGGATGCGCGGTACAAGGACAAGATTGGACGAGTAGACTCTTGCGGAACGGGTTGGTAGCCTCGATCGGCCGCTTTCCTCGAGGCTGACGACCGAGGCTGACGGAGACGAATTCTTGACGACAGCTGCCTATCACACGGGTGATGAGCCCGACTCGCGGACCATGTCCACGCTCGAGGACAACGGCATCACTGACTACCGCCACCGAGCGCGGAAGGTGAGCGTCCCCCGAGTCCACTGTTGGACAGAGCGACTGACGGATGCAGTTTCTGACGAGCGACTTTGAAAAATTTGACTACATCTTTGCCATGGATCGGTCGAACCTGTCGGACCTGCAGCGGCTGCAGCGCGGTAACGCAAACAGCAAGGCGAAGCTGATGCTGTTTGGCGACTTCGCCGGAGGCAAGAAGGGCGAGGTGGTCGAGGACCCTTACTACGGCGGACGGGACGGGTTCGAGAAGGCGTTTGAACAATGCTCACGCTTCGCAAACAATTTCCTCAACGAGGTGGTGGGCGAGTGACGGATGGATGAGCGGTCGGTTGGCCCCTTCTCATGAGGTCGGCTTGGACGCGCGAGCTTCGGCGAGGTGAGATGGATTCAGGCCATGCGTGTTTCCGTCAGTGCATGCACATGCCTCGTTTCAAACACGTCACCCCTACGCTCCATACGAGAGGGATACTTGCATAGACTGCCCAAAAGTGACGAATGTCATAGGACTGAACAGGGTGCTCGCCGTCAGACTCGTGCGAGCAGATTACTCGTGATGCATTGTGGATAGTACGAGGTAGGTCGTAATCAGTGCATATGTACTCGGCACACCATACTCCGCACTCCGCACACCTGCAAGCATCAGCGTACGGGGCAGCGTAATACTACCTACTTAGATGTCAGGTAGGCGGCAGCTTCTCGCCAACGCGCCAATCTTGTCAGCTTCAGCCCTACGGATACGTCTGTGTGGCAGCCAGGTGAGATCAGACGGAGGACGAGCGCAAGGGGTGTCGAGAAACGAAAGGGTGGCATCGAGGGCGCAACACGACGGCCGCCGAGGTCTCGCGAGGGTCGAGGACACGGATTCAAACTGTCCAGCGCTGCTGGCTCACGGCCGATGACTGAGGCTCGAGGACGACCTGAGGAATGAGCATTACACCGAGCGGTTTGCATGGGGCTTGGTACGATGAAATGTGTGGCCCCATGTATCCGCAGGTTTACGAGGAATCGCGTAATCCTGCTCGTGGAGGGGTTTCGCTTGGCTTTTGCCGCTCCTGTGTCGGACCTGGTTTTCGCAGTCACATCCACATCGCTCGTCCATCGTCTCACAGACTATGCGAGACGCCGTGCAAGTACCCTGCACTGTCAGCACGAAAGTGGTCAAATCGTCTCGTTCGCTCGTCATCAGACAAGAGGAGACGGTCTCGGCAAGAATTTCGGAGGAGGATGTTGTTGGTACAGGTGGCGACGACGCACTGTGCTAGCTGGCTAGCTTGCTTGCTTGTCCCCATCGCTGGTCACTGCGGGGCATGTGGCGCTAGCTGGGCGTAAGTACTTAGGTTGGTCATAGCTGGGAGCAGTTGGAAGCAGGCGAATGCCGTTGCAGGCTCGCAGCCCCGTACATGTACATGTTGGCATAAGTACGAGATGTAGTGATACACCTCCTCGGCACCCACCAAGCTACCCACCCAGTGTACAAGTACTTACACATGTCATTGACAGGGTGTACATGAACCTGCAGCAAGCGAACAAAGTACAGTACGCTACGAGAACCTTGGGTTCGAACGTTGCATCTCCCAAGGTACGTACTTGCAATCAATCGACTGCTGTCCCCTCCCCTCTTCGGCAACGCCCGCCCATCCATCATCACATCATCCATTGCTTCAAGCAGCTGTGATTCTTGTCCCATCGTCCTCCGTGCTGCTGCGGCCGGTCTTTCATCGTCGCCACTGCCTTTTCCGCTCCGGAATCCCACCTACAGGCATCCTTGCCGTGCCGCTTCCCGCCTTGCCGCACCGTTCCCCGCCTCTCCATCGAAGGAGGCTGTCGCTCGCCGCGATAAGCTTCGATTTGGATTGAATCTCGTCGACCCCGCGCGAAAAGACACCAGGCGCCGCGCCGCCCGCAACCTGCCATGGCTGATCTCCAAGGACGCAAGGTCTTCAAGGTCTTCAACCAGGATTTCGTCGTCGACGAACGATACACCGTCACCAAGGAGCTCGGGCAGGGCGCCTACGGTATCGTCTGGTGAGTCGCCTCGCTCGATGCCACATCACGACTCTTCCCGACTGCCGCTAGCGTCGCACGCAGCGTAGCTTGCAGGTGCGGTCCTGGTAGATGCTGATGCTGATGCTGATGCCAATGTCGATGCCGATGCTGATGCCGATGCTGGTGCCAATGCTAATGATGATGATTCTTCAGCGCCGCCGTGAACAACCAGACCACTGAGGGTGTCGCCATCAAAAAGGTGACCAATGTCTTCAGCAAGAAGATTCTCGCCAAGCGCGCCCTGCGCGAGATTAAGCTGCTTCAGCACTTTCGCGGCCACCGCAACGTACGTCGTCGGCCGTTTCAACGCCGCCCAACCCAAGAGAGAAACTAATGTGTGCCTTCCCGCCTCCCAGATTACCTGCTTGTACGACATGGACATTCCGAGACCGCAGGACTTCAACGAGACGTACCTGTACGAAGGTCAGTCATCGCTCACCCGGCTCCGAGGCCTGTTTTTCTCGACGGCCGGTGATGCTACCCCGCTGCCACTTTGCGCTGACCGACCAGCAGAGCTGATGGAGTGCGACTTGGCGGCCATTATCCGATCCGGCCAACCCCTGACCGACGCCCACTTCCAGTCCTTCATCTACCAGATCCTCTGCGGTCTCAAATACATTCACTCGGCCAACGTGCTGCACCGCGACCTTAAACCCGGTAACTTGCTCGTCAACGCCGACTGCGAGCTCAAGATCTGCGACTTCGGCTTGGCCCGTGGCTTCTCCGTCGATCCCGAGGAGAATGCGGGGTACATGACCGAGTACGTGGCGACGAGGTGGTACCGCGCTCCCGAGATCATGCTGAGCTTTCAGAGCTACACCAAAGCCAGTAGGTGGACCCCCCCCCCTCGCCTGCCGGCTAGCCGTCTTGTCCTTGGCTTGGCCTTGACCTTCATGCAATGCTGACCCTCGCGTCCGCAGTTGACGTCTGGTCCGTCGGCTGCATTCTCGCCGAGCTCCTCGGCGGCAGGCCCTTCTTCAAGGGGCGCGACTATGTCGACCAGCTGAACCAGATTCTGCACATACTCGGCACGCCCAACGAGGAGACACTCGCGCGCATCGGCTCGCCCCGGGCGCAGGAGTACGTCCGCAACCTCCCCTTCATGCCCAAGAAGGCCTTCCCGACCCTCTTTCCCGGCGCCAACCCCGATGCGCTCGACCTCCTCGACAAGATGCTCGCCTTTGACCCCTCCTCCCGCATCAGCGTCGAGCAGGCGCTCGAGCACCAGTACCTTCACATCTGGCACGACCCCTCGGACGAACCCGACTGCCCGACCACGTTCAACTTTGACTTTGAAGTCCTCGACGAAGTCGGCGAGATGCGCAAGGTGATCCTCGACGAGGTCCACAGCTTCCGCCAGCTCGTCCGCACCCTTCCCGGCGCTGGCGGAGGTCTCGCCGGCGGAGGTCAGCAGCCTGCCGCCGGCCAGGTGCCTCTCCCCCAGCAGGGGGGTCAGTGGACGGCCCAGGATCCTCGGCCGCAGGAGTACATATCGCAAGGCCAAGGGCTTGAGCAGGATCTCCAGGCTGGGCTGGACGCGTCGAGGAGGTAGATGAGACGTTGCAAGATGCCGTTCGCTAGGTCGAGCGCGTCAAGGACCCATGCGCACACCAGCAAGAATGGAATGGTCGAGATTCCATCATTGGGTCCGCCATCGGGCGTCGTTTTGAGCGTGATGAGCGTGTTGATGACGAAAACGTACGTCGCCTGGCCCGTTTACGGACCACGGGTGACGGGCGTCAGGGCGTTGCGGCTGACGGAAATGAGCGTCTGTGACGAGGATGATTTGGATACGATCCTCTCACTACTAGCCTCGCTCCGCCTGGCTCCTGCTCCGTACCTACCTACTTACTTATTTGTACTCACTCCTACCTTCATTTCGCCTTCTCCTTGTACCTGCCGACGTACTTGTACGTAGGTACGTAACCACACTATCTACTAGACTTGGCAGTACCTATTACTACGGACCTATATCAGGGTGAATGTGTCTGCCACTCATATTGGTTCTCTAGAATTCGTGTTCGTGCAAGAACCTGTAGTATTCATGCAAACCCCAGGGACTACTGATTAAGCTCCTCGACGAGGTGCTGGCTTGTCACAGCTGCTAGGAAGTAACGAGGCGGTCGCGAAACATGGCCTCTCCAACGGCTTGACCATGCATTCGCACAGGGTTGCAAGTAATTAAATAGTATAATTCGTCTACACAAACACGTACACGTATACGTACATGATGCATGAAAAATTCGCAGCTCGGGGTAATACAACGTGGCGTGGTTGTTGGCGTACTTTATTTCCCAAATGCACAGCCATTCGGCCAACGAACGCATCGGTGCCGTGGGTAGCATCGACGCAGGCGCCTACACGAGCATGCAGCTGGGCACAAAGGCGGGAATCCCCTATCCAATTCGCACCTCACAATGCATTCGGGGTGCCTCGCCGTCCTGTCATGACTCCTGTTCCATATACATTTTGCCGGGACCCAGGACAATAGGGCAAAAAGGGGGAGGCTTAAAGGGGAGAGTAAACAAGAATGGAAAATTGCCGGGTGTATGTGCATGCGGCTCTGGAGGTACGCTCCAACTGCGGGCGAGCCGGTGGTCCGGATGCCTTCTGCTAGCTAGCCGTAGAACCAGTACATGGCCGTGTAGCTTGTGCTGTCCTGGCCGGCCGCCTTGCCGCAGCCATGGCTGACGCCTCCGGCGGTGAAGACGCGGTAGACAAACTTGGCACCAACAGCGGCGGTGCCCTGCTTCGATCCTAGGAAGAGCCAGCTCACGGCACCGGTGCCCTCCGGTCCCTTGGATGCTCTCTTGGGGGCGTCTACCATGGCCAGTTTCGTGGCCGAGAGCTTGATCCTGCCGCGGTCGAGGACAAAGACGGGTATGCCGTTGGAGTCGAAGTAATGATGGCCGAGGAAGGGCAGGGCCTTCATCCCTGGGAGCCTCAGAGGAGCATCGGCCGGGAAGGGTCGGGTGGTCGAGGCGCCCGGAGATGTCGGCTCGACGCGACCGGCCGCGGACTTGTTCAGGTTCAGAGGAACCTTGTGGTTCCGGAGGGCCCAGCCGGTGAGGCTTTCGAACCCCCTCGGAGAGAGCGACTCGTGGCCCTGGCCCGGGTACAAGGCGGATACATCGTATAGCATGGCGAGGGCGCCGGCGGCGTCAGCACTACCGCCGACGGTGGCACATGTGTAATTCTGAATGCCAAAGCCTAGCACTATTTTCTTGAGAGTGACATCCGGCGGAGGGGCAGGCAGGTTCCTGGCTAGCGAGCACATTGGGAGTCAATTCCTTTCCTTCCTCTTCCACGGAACACAGAGACGGGGTGGGAGCCACTTCAGCTGCACCTACCGGTTCCCGTCTGCGGTAGCACAGGCGTCTCGCCGCCTGTCGGTGTATCACAGATCGGCACGGCGGTGGAACAGGCTGTAGAAGCGACGAGGAGGAGCAGGACTGCCGTGGCGAACATGGTGGCTGGCGGAACGAAGCTGAGATGCAGATGTAGATCTTCCGCCGGACGGGGGCCGTGGAGAGGCATCAAGATGTTGACGAAGTTCCATGTACATATATACGTACAGATGCTGGCTTGGGCATCAGAGCGGCCAAAGTCAGGCCTCGTCTCGACTCGACGACAAGAATAGAATGGTAGGCATGGGAAGGGGACTAGTCGGTAGTGGTGCATCCGCCTCGGCGCTTAGAGATCTCCCTCTGGCGGCATGCAGGAGCCCGTGCGTGAGTGGAACTCGGAACTGGTGAGGTTTTCCGGAAGCAGAGTAAAGTGGCTAGGAAGTAAGCAACGACACCAAGTCTCGCTGGCAGCATACAGAGGAGGCCTTAATCGGGGAGGGGACAGCGAAGAATTCCGGGGACCTGTGGGCAGGGCAGGGGATGCCCGAGCAGTGTGAGCGGCCGACGGTGGACGTGGTGAAGGGGGGGGCTCGAATCCATCGAGAGACGGACAGAGCCTCCATGGCGGATGTGTAGTTGTACTCTGTACGTCAAGCACGTACGAGCCCATGGACGGTGTTGAGGAAGCGACCAATGACTCGTGCATGCTTGCAAGCTTGTGCAACCGGGGGGTTGCAGCCACTTCCGTGTGGGGGTGGTGGCCGCCATCGTGAGCCTCGCCTCGCCTCGCCTCGTCACCTGCTTCGTTCGGAGAGTCGGAGAGTTGGCCGCAATGCACGCTCATGATTCGTCCTAATCGCCAGCAGCATCGCGCCGGCGGTACAGGCGCGGGTATAGTTCGATTCGCCCGATGGAATCGTCAGTTTTCACTGGATGGAGCAAGGCACCAGCTGTCGGTACACAGAGGGACGAAGGATGACCCAAGGACGGCTTTCTCTCTCTCGCTCTCGGCCAGTCCGTGTGACGTCGAACGGTGAGCTCAGCCTGGCGGCTTCTGGTCCTCACCGCCGGCTGCCCTGTCCAGGGAAAGGGAAAGCAGCTGGTGCACGACCGTACGCACATGGGTGCTGTATATGATGAGGAGTAAGTGTCAGCAGCAGGCATGCAAGCAGTAGGTAAAAAGTCAGCGTGGTCGTGTCATATACGTACGAGTACCTGTACGATGTCGAGCTCGCAAGCCGAGTCCTCCATCGCGGAGATGGAGAGGCAGACTGGCAGGGCAGGCCCCGGTAGAGAAACATGATACGGGACAGGGTTAGGTGGAGCAGGCAATCCGATGATATGAGGACCTGCACGTACATGCAAGTGAGGACGTGCGTGCATGTCTGCAAGCAAGTGAGTTTACATGTACGGAGAACCTACAGTAGGTATTTGGACGTACTTGCAGATGTACTTGTACGGCGGTAGCCTGTAGGTGCAGGTGCATGTAAGAATGACGCGCGTTAGAAGGCCTTGAGAACCAAAGCCACCACAGCTTCCCGCCCACCAGCCACGAACAGGCAGGCTTTGCAGCGGCAGAATAGCTACTAGGTACCTAAACAAAGCGTACAGTACTTCACTATAGCCCATAGCAGCAAGTGCCGCGGGGTCCATTGTTCCATCTCGTGGCGTACCCAACCTCCTGACATCACGCTTTGGTCCTTCATTTCTTCTACGGCGGCGAATGCGTCATATTCTGTTTCGTTGGTTCGCGACCCTGTCAACGCTGCAGCCTGCAGAGCAATGTTTCAGCCGGCTTCCTCCGACCGCACTGGCCATCGACTACGGCTCAGTCAAATCGGTTACTGCTCACCTATGCGGAGAAAAGTATCGGCTCCGGAGCGTGCAGGGGCACGATAAAATGAAGGCAATTCTTCCCAAAAAGAACAATCTCGGGAAGCCAGTATCCGTACTCCTTGCTAGGTTTTGGCTCCCTCGGGCCGTAATTGTATGCTTCGCCCACGGCGGATTGACGAATCGCCACTGGTGAGAACAAAGTACTGCGCAGCGTGAGCGCTGCGGGAGAACACCGTACGATCTCTTCAGCTTATGCAATGCCTAAATATAGGTGCACAAGGAGCAGCCGGCATGATGGCATCATGTACTCCGTAAAAGTATTTCCACTAGGCCCAGCGTCAACCCGACGCACAAGGCTGCCAGTATGGGAGATTTCAAGAAAACTATATGGCTGATGCCACGAGAAAGCGGTGTGAGGCACTCCGTGCAGGCACACCCAAGTACGTAACATCGTGAGCAAGTGCACTCGTGGAGCCAGTCACAAATCCTCGCTGGCGGGTCTAGGGTAGTCTGGCCCGCTGCGGAACGGGCGACATGCGAGCCGCGCCTGCACAATTGCCGAGCGGTACGTACTTATTACCCCCCAAGCCACAAATTGCTCATCCCCGCCAAACCGACTCAAGTACTTACTGTACAGTAATTAACTAATTATTGCTTGCTCCGTACGGCACGCGTGCTCGTAAGGTGCACAGGCTGCGAGCCGACGACGAACTGCCCTGCCCGCTTGTGCCCGTCCTAGGCGACTCGTCGATCAGCAATCAACAACGGGGGTTGGGAATGCTCCATCTTCCACCCATCTGGAACTCGCACGGCGCTCGCAGTTCGTGCTCGTGCCAGCATCGACAATGTCGCGTCGTCCGGCCAAGGGAGAGTACATCGAGACGGTGCGTGCCACGAGCACCTTGTCCAATTGCTGATCATGACCGGACTTGAGCTGACCTGAGCTCGCAGGATACAGGGAACAAGGTCTCTCGCAAGGCCATTCTCGTCGGCACGCAAAACATCATGCTCGGTGGCAAGACCGTCATCCAGCCCGAAGTCATGATCCGTGGCGACCTCGTCCGAACCGCCGCCCTCTCCGGAAGCGGCGGCGCCTCGGCGCCCGCCAGCAACACCGCCGTCGCCATCGGCCGCTACTGCTTCCTTGCCAAGGGCGCCCACCTGCGTCCGCCCGGCAGGCTCTACAAGGGCGTCTTCACCTACATGCCGCTGCGGCTCGGCGATCACGTCTTCGTCGGCCAGGGGACCGTCGTCCAAGCGGCCACGGTGGGCAGTCACGTCCACATCGGCAAGGGCTGCACCATAAACGAGTTTGCCCTCATCAAGGATTACGTCAAGGTTCTCGACGGCACCGTTGTCCCGCCCTTCATGGTCATACCCAGCTTCTCCATCGTCGCCGGCCAGCCGGCCCGAGTCGTGGGCGAGATACCGGAAGGGGGACACGAAGAGTTTGAACTGCGAGAACTGTACAAGACGGTCGGCAACAACCCGCAGCCCCCAGCGGCATGAACCGTGGGGCCTCTGCCGAGCATCGACAACGGTCGCCCGCTTAACCCTCCCATCCTCGCCAAGTCATCCTTCCACCTCGGACTACGTGTCGGACGGCGGCTCCTGGGAGACACTGGCTCCAGCGGATCTCTCCTTTCTGCTCGATGAAATGCCAACCTGCAGGCAAGGCCAGCTACCCATGTCTGCACCGGTCGATCCGACACACCGAGCCGGCCTTGCAGGGCCCTGAGTCCTGGTACCTTGCCTCGCCATGTTATTTGCACCCTCACGCCCTCGAAGCGCGAGCCCAAGAATGTGCATTGGTGCCGTGGGCATGCACACACTCCCAATGGCGTCGCCCCGACGAAAAATGCACCAGGGCTGATGCGGCTTCCCCGACGGCGCAGACCCACCCATGCCATCGCCCATCCGAGAGCGAGGAGTTGATGCGCCGTTTCGATGCCAGAAGTGAGAAGTGAGAGCATGGGACGATGGCGGCTGCGTGGGATTCTGCCGGAGGCGAAGCCCAACGACACGTGGAGGAGATTGTGATTTTGAGCGTGCAAAACAAAACATGCAGGACTGCAGGCACGGGGCCTTCAGTATCGTACATGCCTGTTCCCATGACAGCAATGAAATGTACTGCTGCCGCCACCGCCGTGGCATCACTCGTCACCATGGCTGGCCTCGTCCACGCCATCGAAATTGTCAATGAATACGGGAGCCGGGCATCTCATCATGACCACTCTCACAAGACGACGACGACGACGACGACGACGACGACAAGGACATGCATCCATTCCCGGTCAGACGCACATTGGCACCTGTCCCGTACCACCTTCCAGCGAGCGTGCCCTATCATCACCTTGGCGTACAGAGTCGGCGCGCGACAGCGACAGCGCCTACCCGACCTGCCTTCCAGACTCGTGCCATGAGCTGCGCCGCTCCCAATCACCATGACACCCATAAACGATGGCGTCTACACGTCGATGACGTCGACGCGTCGATGGGGTGCGGGCTCGATGCCGACGAGGGCTGAACCGACGGCGATGACGTCGAGGTACGGCTGGTGTGCTAGAGCCAGCCGGAGGACCTGGAGAGGGTGCTAGGTTTCAGCCTCGACGCACGGGTGGGCACGTGCCAGTTCGGCGGGCGGCCTCTGGTTCATACTCGGCATGCCACCCCGAGAGTTTCTTGCAGCGACCAGCGCCGACCGGAGCTTGCACGTGATGGGCTACCACTCGTGCGATGGCACTTATGCGGTCCCTTACCTCGACAGTTCGTGGGCGAGTCTGGGCGAAGCGCCAGCTTGGGCGTGCCGGATGGAAGCACATGCAATGCCACTTTTTTACTACGCAGCCAGCGAGCATCAACGCATTCATCAAGTTAGTACCGTTCGGCGCACGCCATCAGGAGGGCTGCTGTGGATGTGGCTATGGGATCTATCCGCTGGCCGTGGCGATCGGACGACAGATGCCTACATAGAGGTACTTGCGTGCGTGTACTCCGTATACTAGATAGGGCATCAATATCGATCGGATCTGTCGATGATCTTCTTGAAACATGTCGGGTACGTAAAAGAAGCATACAAGTACGATTAAGGACGCGGCCGGGGATCGTTTCCCGGCATGGGCCCATGTTCGTGTCGCCGTGCACGTGCTGATCTTGGGGTGCAACTCGTATGTAATACTCCGTACTCCGTATGCGTTGCTGAGATGGGGTAACAGGCCAACACTGGGCCCCCTCCACACACAGCCGTCACCGCAGGACGAGATGGTGGTGTTTGGATCCCTCCACGACCCCGCTCGTACCGGTACCTACACCTCTGCGCAAGCACAGGCGTGCTTCAGGTATCTGTACGGCACAAGGACCCAACTCTCTACATGCACTGTACAGTGCCGTAAGTACGGAGAACTGGTCATCCGCAATCTTATAATTCGCAGCACATGCATGCGCCGTCTTCGGACTGTGAATTTCCATAATACTAGGTGCGGAGTACACCGTGTTGACGCTAATTGATGACACCCAAGCCCGACAAGCATGACATTAACCTTGGCAGCGGGCGGCGATGGTTGCGCTGGTTGCGTTGCAACCGTGCTTGCGAGGCAGAAGGCGAAGCGGACGGTTTCGCCTTTGCTCTTCGTCGCGTCGCACGTGATGCTGTCCGTATCCAGGGTGCATGCCCGGTGGTGCTGGTTGGAAGTGACGTCTTCTGTCTGTAACGGTTATTGCGAGCACATGCGTTTGACATCGCGCTCACACTGGCACTTACGTGAGCCTAGGCGTAGCAGGCACGTTGCAGCAGGTACAAGAAACAGCACCAGCCGACAGGCGACAAGTTACAGGTATCGCTCCGTGCTCGCACACCTACTGTACTGTAAAGTAAGTACTTACAAGCACTCGTGCTACGTACCGTGCATGCAATACGAGTAGGTGCAAGTAAGAAAGTAGGTGCGCGAGAGAACCTGGCCAAAGTTTCCAATCAGCTTCCCCACACACTAACAACGAGCCAAGCGAGGGGAGCCAGGCACAAGGGTTGCATTTTAGCGGCAATTTCTGGGGAAAATGCCACTAGGGGCATCCTGGTCAGCATGAGTCGACCAGCTCTTTCATGCACACACGTTGAACGAGGCACTAGCCGGTACACCTAATGATAGTGCATTGCGGAGGAGAGAAATGCCCGCTCAGCCCCTTCTCCTTGGAAGGGGGGGCAGGGGGGGGGGAGGGGGAGCGACAGGCGAGTTGGCGAGGAACGAGGGAATGGTACTAGGGCATGTACCGTGCCATACCTCGCACCGTACCTCCGACAGCAAGAAAATTCTTGACTCGCTCGAACCAATCCCCGTGACGGACTGGTGGGACGACGGCTTATCAGGACGGACCCCTGGCAGAGAGGAACACATGTACGAGGAGAACCCTCATGCTAATCTGAGGGAATTGGTGTCGTGCGGCGGAGAGGCATGACGGTCGAGAGGGTCGGAGGCTCAGCCATGAAGGCGAATACGTCAGGCTCGTCCAAGGACAACAACTATCAATAGGCCCTCGCCCGCGGCGGGCGACGGATGGAGTACCCCGGATCATGATGCCAAGAGGCCGTCTTCCCCACGCGCCGAGCGCTGCGTTGCTGCGATGGCGCCTCACGAGGACGTGCAATTACAACGACCAATGCGCCATTCGTCCCGGTGCCGTTCCCCTACTCGTGCGAGCATACCGGCAGCCTCCATGCGCACGCCCATGCTGCCCGGTGCAAACGGCGTGCGCAGCACATGTGCCGCACGCTTTTAGTGCAGCGGGCGTGCTGGCAGAAGGTGTGCATGCAAGTACTTTACTTGGACTGTACTGTAGTTGTACTTGGAGCCGGCTCGGCCTTGTTCTGTCCATGACGCCCAACCAACCTGCTGGAGCGATCGAACACCTTGTCAGCCGACAGGGGTGCGAGCAGGCATGAGGGTCCAACGTAGGAGCCGATGTGTCTCTGTATCATGTACAAGCACCTCGAGGGTCTCGCGTGTACCTTTATCCCGAAACCCCTCCCGTCGTCGCCCACTCGCTCGTGTACCTGTACAAGCATTCGTCGACGCACTCTAGTACAATGTACGCGCCGGAGCCTCGAGCGCACTCTTCTTTCTACCTGGTTTGGTTCGACAAAGCTCGGACCACATGGGCCACAGTGCATGCGCATCAAGTGCACCAAGTACTTACATCGTCGTACAGTACACCTACTTGCTGCCTCGTGCATCCAAGTATGCGAGTGCATGTACATGCACACGCACGCCCATGTTGCCTGCCATATGCATGTGTACAGTAAGTACAGTACTTAAGCACCAAGGTAGGAGAGAGAGTACGTACGGAGTACCAGCCGTTGTACCTGTTCCCTCCATGTAAGTACTTGTACAATAAGCATACCTGGTTCTTACAACCAACCTTGACCTCCCGGTTATCAACGTGCATGTACATGTACATACGCACCTAGCGCAGCGGGACCGAGGGAGTCGGTTGCAGATAGAAAGATAAGGGCAAAAGCCCACAGGCGAGGCCGCCGAGAGGCCGCTCAAGGAACTGGCGCCAGGAACGGGCTTCAGAACAAGCATTCTCGGTGGCGCTTTCCGTCGTGCTAGTCTACCACATCCTCGATGTCGAGTATTACCCTTTTCGTTCGATTCGGTAAATTAACCATGAGGGACCAATGTCCTTTTGCGCCTGTCCGTACCGCCATGTACTTACATGTATTCGCAGCAACGTAATGCGGACCGGGCATGTGCTCGTATTAGGTAGGTAGGTTCTTGTACCAAGGTAACGAGCACCGTACCTGGAACCGACCGTCAACCCCCTCTCATGCCTGCAATCACCCGGTCGCGTGACCAAAATGCTTGTACACAGTACCCCTCGCAATAGTGGCGAGGTACATGTGCGCTGAACGGCCCTCTAGCGGCTTCATGTATACTGGCGCGGTCACTTGTACTAATACACCTCCACACCCTATCAGGATGGCCCACCATCTTTTAGCGTTGCGGGACCGCCGCCACCCTTGTCCCCGCCGGCGGCCTGGGGTTTGCACTTGGCGTCCGACGCATCGATTTGGAGACCGACCGTCTTACTCGTATCGATGCCGTCCGCCGGCAGTACCTGCCTGCTGCCTGTGCCCTTCACCAACGGCAGGTACCTTCCCCGTCGACGGTCGAGGCAAGTGCCCCGGCGACTATATAGGATCCCGCACCCCGCCGTGGATTTTTCCAATTTCCTCCCCCCCCCCATGACCGATCGTGCTGCTGTTCTTACGTATTCTCTCTCATCCTATATCTCAACGAGCAGCGTCTCCATATCCGCCTTCCCTCCCTCCTCCACCTTACCGCCGCACCCAAACGCACAAGCCGGCGTCGCGTAGCATGGACGCTGATGGCATCCACGCCCGTCATGGGCACGGCCACGCCCACGGCAACGATGCCGAGAAGGGCAGCTTCCAGCACAAGGACGCCTACGACACGTCGGATATCCGCGGCCTCGAGACGTCGGAGGATACGTCGTTGCACCGCGGTCTCAAGGCTCGTCACATCACCATGATTGCCATCGGTGGCGCCCTCGGCACCGGTCTCATCATCGGCACCGGCAAGGCCCTCGCCCAGGCCGGCCCCGGCTCGCTCTTCATCTCGTACACCTTCGTCGGTTCCCTCGTCTTCATCATCATGGCCGGTCTCGGTGAGATGGCTGCCTGGATGCCCCTCAGCGCCGGCTTCACCGGTTACGCCTCTCGATACTGCCACCCCTCTCTCGGATTTGCCCTCGGATGGACGTGAGTGCCACCGGCCCGCTGTCCCTCCCGTCACCTCGTGCCCCGCTGACCTCGTCTCCCCGCAGTTATTGGTTCAAGTACATAATAGTCACGCCAAACCAGCTTACTGCCGCCTCTCTCGTCATCCAGTATTGGGTCCCCCGCGATAAAGTCAATCCGGGTGTCTTCGTCGCCATCTTCCTCGTCGCCATCTTTTGCATCAACTACTTTGGTGGCATCAAGTTCTTCGGCGAGTTTGAGTTCTGGCTGTCGTCCTTCAAGGTCGTCGTCGTCGTCGGCATCATCCTCTTCGCCCTCATCATCGCCGCCGGCGGTGGTCCCAACGGTGACGCCCCTGGCTTCCGCTACTGGAGCAACCCGGGCGCCTTCGCCGAGCTCTACGCCACCGGTCCCCTCGGCAGGTTCATCGGTTTCTGGTCCGTCATGGTCAACGCCACCTTTGCCTACCTCGGTACCGAGCTGGTCGGTGTCACGGCCGCCGAGGCCCAGAACCCGCGCCGGTCCATCCCCAAGGCCATCAAGCTCACCTTCTTCCGCATCCTCTTCTTCTACTGCCTCAGCGTCCTTCTCGTCGGCATGATCGTCCCCTACAACTCGCCCGATCTCGCCTTCGCCAACAAGAAGGACACGTCGGCCAACGCGTCGCCCTTCGTCGTTGCCGCCACCCTCGCCGGCGTCAAGGTCCTGCCCCACATCCTCAACGCCTGCATCATCATCTTCGTCTTCTCCGCCGCCAACTCGGACTTGTACATTGCCAGCCGTACACTCTACGGTCTTGCCAGCGACCGCGCCGCCCCGGCCATCTTCCGCCGCACCGACAAGCGCGGTGTTCCCTACCCGGCCCTCATCGTCTGCACCGCCATTGCCTGCCTCGCCTTCATGGTGGTGTCCAACGACTCGAAGAAGGTGTTCGGCTACTTCGTCAACCTGACGACCATCTTCGGCATCCTCACCTGGATCTCCCTCCTCGTCACCTACATCCACTTCCTCAAGGGACGCCGGGCCCAGAACATCCCCGACAGCGCCATGCCCTACGTCGCCCCCCAGGGCCTCATCGGCACCTACGTCGCCCTCTTCTTCTGCTGCCTCATTGCCCTGACCAAGAACTTCAACGTCTTCATCCACCACGGCGACGTTGAGTTCGACTACAAGGAGTTCCTCACGGGCTACCTCGGCATCCCCATCTACCTCGCCCTCATCTTCGGCCACATGCTGGTCACCAAGAGCCGCGGCATCGCGCCCCACCAGGTCGACTTCTTCACCGGCAAGGACATCATCGACCACGAGGAGGCCGTCTTCGTCGAGCAGAAGGCAGCCAAGGACGCGGCCGCCACGGGCTGGAGCAAGTTTTACAACCGCTACGTCTCTTGGTTGTTTTAGATGCGTTGTGATTCTGGCGTAAGGGGTTCTTTTTGGGAATAATTTGGATAGATAGGAGCCTGCATGCATGTAGATGCCAGCTGATTGTTATTCTGTGTTCAAGAAACATTGTTCTTTCTTCGCCGTCAAATAGATTTTACCCGTTTTCGTTGCATAAACTTGCCTCTCCCATGCCTGCCCCAACGGCTCGGCTGACGTGCCCGTGGATGTAGCCAACCGATGGCTTTAGGTTGCATAAAGTTGCCTTGCCCAGCGGCATTCTTGCCGCCGACGTCGTCGACGCGGCGATCATCATGTGCTCCGGAGAACACGGACAGCGCATGAACATGCCGTCGCTGGTCACAATCGGGGACCCACCGCAGTGAGATCGCAAACGTTTTTCCGGGCCGGCATATGCACAAATAGCGCCAGTGTCACAGCGTCAGCTCGGAAGCGAGTTCAACGGGCGTGGTGGCAGAGTGGTCTAATGCGTATGACTAGAAATCATATCTCTTCGGAGGCGTCTGTTCGAATCAGGCCCACGTCGTGTTTATTTTTGGCCATCTTGCGTCTTGCTCATTCGTCCCCTGCGATCAGATCATTCACGTAAGTGGTTTCGCTGCAGATTTTTTGCCTCGCAGAAAGAAGTGTCAAAGAGGCACATTATTGCGTACCTGTACCGTAATGTGATCCGGCCGTCAATCTGTAGAGGCATGTACATGTATGTCCTCGCCAGACACTGGTGCACTTGTTCCAAGTAAATACATGAACAGTAATACTCTGTACTCCGTAGGAGTAAGTACACGTAGGAGTGAGTATACATGTAAGTACTGTACTTACAAGTATGTACTGGTAGGCGTACTTAAGTACATGTCTGTAAGTATACATGCAAGTACTAGTACATGGATGTCATAGGCACTCAGTAAACGCTTTCGCTTTCTACGGAGTACGGAAAACTTACAGTGCTTACAGTACTTACAGTATTGTATGGCGAACAAGAATTCAAGTAGGAATACATGTACAGTACAAGCAAGTATTCCAACAAGTATTCTTGCCCATAAAATATCGGACATGATACAAAGTACAAGTACTGTGTACTTTTGCCGACCGAATACCGGGCGATGACTGGTGCTGGGGTGCGCATCAACAAGCAGGTCCACAATCCTGGAAGGCTCGGCAATGCAAGGGTCATCGACAGACAAGGTCGCCGTCAACAAAACTGCAGATAGCAGGACGGAGAATGTACAAATCGGCATCATGGGGCCGCAATTCTAATCGTCTATCTACCACCGTCCCGTTCTATGCATGCGTCGTAACGAACACTGGCAGGGTATATCCCCCCTTCTCATCGCTGGTTGGAAAATACAGCCATAGCCTCATTCGTACTTTTTAACCCATAACGCCTCGCAGTTGTAAACGCTTCAGAAACGGTTGGGTGAAAAAAAAAGGACAGGAAAAGAAGCAGAAAACAGGATGTGCTACAAGTACACAGGGGGGGATGGAGTATGTATGTGGGTGTATAGGGCTTCGGAGTGGTGAGGAGGGAGGTGAGGAGGAAGGTGAGGAGGAGCGCGAGGGCCATTTGTCTAGGAGAGGAGGGCTCCCGCATGCTACAGAACCTGGCCGATCTGCTGGCGGGCGCGCTCCTCGGCAAAGACCTTGCGGCTCATCTCCAGGACGCGCTCGAAACCCTCGCGACCCTTGACGGCGTTCTCCTTAAAGCGGCTGACGAGGGTATCTTCGATGCGGTTCTTGATGCGCTGCCAGCCGCCGCACAGAGCCGTGACGCGGGCGCACTGGATGAACTGGGTCTGGTGGTGGCCGTGGGGTTGGTAGACGACCTCCTCCTGCACGATGACGAGATTGCTCAAAGTCAGGTTCTGGCTGACCATGGTGACCGTCTTGGCGTTGGGGTCGACGTAGCTTGCCTCGTACACGTGGCTGACGTCGTGGTTCCCCAAGATGGTCTTTATCCACTCGGGCGCCGACTGCTTGCAGGTGATGAGCCGCTCCGTCCTCAGGATACCCGTCTCGGCATCGAGGGACTGCGAGAGAGTATCGACGGCGATGACGTGCTCCGACTTGTTATTCCAGGGGCCATATTTGCGCCAGTTGGCAGACGAGACCTCCTCCCAGGAGTAGTCGTACGTGAAAGTATTGGAGAAGACCTTCATGATGGCCAGAGTTTGAGGCCACCAGCCGGTGGAAGAGAGGGAGGTGTTGGCGTCGATGTCGAGAGGTGTGTCGAGGGGTGAGTCGAGGGGGGTGTCGAGAAAAGCTGTCGTGTTGCTCACTGTCCGGAAGCGCGCCGTCGTCCCTTGCAAGCTATTATTGTGGATGCGTCTCTTCCACCAGCAGGTGCGCGGCGGAATCGTCTGTCGAGTCGGTCGTCTGGAAGGGTAGTGAATCTACAAGACGATGAAAAAAGACGAGGGCTCGATTCAAAACAGCGCGCTGCAGGGAGGGCCGCTGGAAACAGCAGCGATGGATGATGGATGGAGGGTGCGGAAACAAAAGGTCAAGGTTCAGTTCGAGGCTGATGGAGAATGCGGGTTTTTAAAAAGGCTGCTCTCGCCGCATGTGAGAGGAGCCCGCTGCCGCACGCTCGGAGCTGGATTTTTCCTTAGTGGGTGGCAAGGGAGACGGCTTTGCCATTTCGCGTAACCGCCTTCCCCGATATGGCTAGACCGCATCGTTTGGCGAGAAAGCACCGGGTCAGGAAGAAATCTACTCGGCGACACTGATTGGCTCGGACGTTCGGACCTTATCAAGTTCGAGGCGAACGAGGTCCAAGGTCCGAGATGCAAAGGTGCAGGCTTCAGTTCCAAGGCCCTCAGGAACGGGCGGGCGAGCGACTGTTGCTACGGCATTCGCGACGAGAGCCGACGGTATCATCACTACGTGAAGGAGCCCGAACTACGCGAAGGAGCCCGATGAGGAGGATCGATCTGATCGAGGCAAAGACACGCACAGTGTACTTGCAGATGCACGTCCGAACTTATGTACTCCGCACTTACGATGACCACACGCAGGTAGGTGTGCAGAGTACGGTGAAGACATACTCAATAGGGGACATGGTAATCCACTATTTTTGGAAACAGGGACCAAACCGTGGAGTTTGGCTTTTCGTCCACGCAACGGATGGCAAATCCAGACCACACGGCCGACGTGGCGTCGGTCAGACCGAGGGGTAGCTTCGGTTTGACCAACGACCCGTGGCTGGCCGTCCTTTCAGTGGGATTACGGTGTGGATGAAGCCTATTCTGCAAGCTCGACCAGTCAAAAGTCGACGGCACGGTTTACATCTCCCGCGTACCTGTACAGTGTGATTCGCCTCGCAGAGTCAGTCCTCTCCATGCTGGTCCCGTACGGAACGAGCCGCGATGTCACTAGGGAGCAAGAGCAACAAGCAACGCGGGATAGTGGTGGTCGTCTCTCGCATCTTTCGCAACCCATGCTCTGGAGATTGGCGTGTCTTCGTCGAGGCCCTGGCCCCAAACCGCCCCCCCCCCCCCCCCAATCCAGCTGGCACGCTAGTAGTCGTCACCGCGGCTGATGACCTCCTTCACCGTCGGTCGGATCAGGATAGTCTGTCCGGGACCGGTCAGCCTTGTTTTCCATCCGCAGCGGCGTCAAGAACGGGAATGGACGGAAAGGAAATAGGGTGGACTCACGTGCTCGAATTGGGCCGTGTAGGAGCCCTTCTTGTCACACAAGGGCGGGTACGCCTCGACAATGCCATTGTTCACGAGGCTGTTCAGCTGTGTTTTTCGTCACGTCAGCCCTCGTCGCTCATCGTCGTCGAGACTTGCCCGCGGCGGCGCACTCACGCCCAAGAGGTACTTTTCCTGCCCGATGCGATCCAGGTATCGTCGGCAGAACGGCAGGGTGCCAAAGTTCTTGTTGATGACGCTCAGGAGCGACTTGGCCGAGCTCAGGCGCAGGTCCACGTGCTGGACCTCGGTGTTCTTGGCGTAGTGGGAGACCTCGCCCTCGTCCCGGACGTAGCCGTTGCCGGTGCTGCCAAAGGTCTCGATGGCGAAGACGTCGCCCTCCTCCATCTTGGTCTGGTCGTTGCTCTTCACGATGGGCACGGCTTTGGTGCCGTGGATGCTGTACGGCAGGATGTTGTGACCCGTGAGGTTGCGGATGCTCTTGACGGGATGCATCGTCCCGTCAATCTCGACCTCGAAGCTCTCCATCGTCTCCTGGATGATGCCGCCGATCTCGCCGACGCGGGCGTCGATGCCGGCCTCGCGGATGCCCGCGTTGGTTGCCTCCTGGACGGCCTGGAGAAGGTTGTCGTACTTGCTGTCGAAGGCGACGGTGAAGGCCGAGTCGACGATGCGGCCGTTGACGTGGACGCCAAAGTCGACCTTCATCACGTCCTCGTGCGACAGCACCATCTTGTTGCCGGCGTTGGGCGTGTAGTGGGCCGCGCAGTGGTTCAGGCTCAGGCCGCAGGGGAAGCCCATGCCGGCCTTCATGGCGTCGCCCTCGGCCAGGCCGTCGTGTCCCGTGAGCGCCCGGACGCCGTCCTCGATCATCTCGGCGATCTCGGTGAGCGTCTGGCCCGGCCTGATCGTCTTCTTCGCGTACTGTCGGACCTGGCGGTGGATCTCGGCCGCCTCACGGTAGTCGGCGAGGAAGTCGGCGTTCATGTTGTCGAGGTGTCGCTTCTCCTCGTTGGTCGTTCGGTACCCATTCTCGTCCTTGTACTCGACTTCCTTGCCCTTCGGGTAGCTCTGGTTCGGGAAGAGCTGGCTGACCCTTACCCGGGGCGGCTCCGACTGGGCCGTCGCAGCCTTCTTCTTCTTCTTCGGCTTTCTCTTCTTCTTCTTCTTCGCCGCCCCGGGAGCACCGTCGGCCGCGGCGTTGTCCTCGGCGTCGTCGTCGGAGTCGTCGCCGTGATCGTCCTCGGCCGCCGTCGGGGTCGGCTTCGCGCCTTGGCCGTTCGCCTTGGCGTCGACTTGAGCCACTGTCGACCGTCAGCATCGAGACCGCAGCCGGCCTTCTGCGAGGAGAAGGTTTCCGCCTACCCTTGAGCTCCTTGAGCGCCTCCGTGGGGACTTGAGCTGCCATGTCTTGCCCGTGTGTCGTGCACTTTGGTGGGGGAGAGTCCAAGGTTCGGGTCCGACGAAAAAAATCGCCTGACGTTTGTTGGCGTGTGATGGAGGCGAAGAGGAAGAGTCGGCATTACCCCGCCGAGCCCTTGACAAAATTATTCCGACAAGTTGGCTCCGCACTCCATCTCAGCAGCCTTATATTTCCTGCTGCAGGTAGCAGAGGGTTTGCAAAGCAAGTTTCATGGAGGAATAAAAAGAAGGAGAAGCTTAAAAATATTACTGTAACTTTAACTACATGGATGACCAGGAAGTGCGCACTGTTCCGCCGTCATGTCAGGCCAATGCGTCGGCATCGGAACGATGAGGCGTGAGTTCCTGGCCGGGACGTGGAGATTGCTGTTCATTGTACGGAGTACGGAGTACTACTCCGTAGGTGTAAGTAGTTACAAATACAGTACTCCGTAGGTGTACTTGGTTAATAATATGTCGCAAATAGCACCTACCAAGTCCACATTGACTGTGGCGCCGATTTTTTGCGGCTGGTTTGGTGCAACATAATACTTACAAGTACTGTCTGTACTGCAGTAGTAGCGTCGTAACTTGTACTTGCAGGTACTTGCTGTACTTGCACGCACTGTAGTATGGTTGTTGGCAGCCAACGTCATCCGTCCGTCGTCTACAGTGTCATGCCACCTTGCTGCTTATTTGCTCTACCCCTCTCGCAAAATAGGTGCGAGCTCGCTCCTGGCTGTTTAAGTAGTTCTTCGTCCTCTCGCAGTGACCGCTATTGACGTCAATCATGGAGCATCAGGTTCAGCGACTAGTTGACGTTGCCTGGGCCAAGTACGAAGCCTTGCCTTCGGACCAGCGACTGCGTACGCGCGTGCTTCCGTATTTCCATTCGTCACCAAGAGAGAATCCGAGTACGAGGACGGTGCTGACAGCGAATGTGTAGTCGTCGGCATCGCCGGCATCCCAGGCTCGGGTAAGACGACACTTTCCCAGATCATCGTCTCTCGCCTCAACGACCGGGCCGAACAATATTCTGGCTCGTCCCCTCGGCCTCCACCAGCAACTTCTCTTCCCATGGATGGCTTCCACCTCACCCGCGCCGCCCTCTCTTCCATGCCCGACCCGGCCACGGCGCATGCTCGTCGCGGCGCCGCCTTCACCTTTGACGCTCCCAAGTTTCTCAGCCTCGTTCGCCGTCTGCGATGCTCGCCCATCCCTGCCGACCCCATCCTCGCACCCTCATTTGACCACGTCATCAAGGATCCCAAGGAGGAAGACATTGCTGTCCTGCCGACGCATCGCATCGTCGTCCTCGAAGGAAACTACCTCGCGCTTGACAAGGACATCTGGCGGGATGCTGCCGCCCTCCTCGACGAGCTGTGGTTCGTCGACGTAGACTTCCAAGTCGCTCGAAGGCGGTTGCGTGAGAGGCATGTGAGGGCGGGCATCGCAAAGGATCTAGAGGAGGCTGATAAGCGGGCAAGGGAAAATGACTTGGTCAATGGGGAGGAGATTGTCTCCCATCGGCTCAAAATCGACCAGGTCGTCCACAGCAGAGAGGACGGCAGCTGGGTGCACGAATAGTGGTGACGGCCGAGATGGCCGAGGCGATGCATCATAACCATTATCGCCACCATTATCATCACCTTGCCATATCGGTATGGCAATAATTCAAACATCCAAAAGCACACCCGCCCCCGCCCCCGCCCCAATGCGCCATGTACAACCAGGTACACAATCGAGAAAGACGCTGCGGTTCCCAGTTGCCTCGTTCATGACGATATCGATTGCTCCTCCTGAGCAGAGCTGACCTGGCTCATCTGGTTCGCCATGGTCGTCCCTGTGCCCTTGCGCACCTCCAGCGCCTTGGTCCAGCGGTCCTTGTCTTTGATCGGATGCTCTTGGCTGTCGAGTCCGAGAATCTCCATGAGCTCGGGTATCTCGGCGTGATCACGCGTCGTCGTCATCCGGTGGCACCACGACACCCGCTTGACTTCGATGGGACCCTCGTCCAGCCTGTCGTGGCCGCCGGGGTCGTCCAGCGATGCGATCCGCTTGTGTCCCTCCTCGCGTGGCGTCGTGATGGGTGTGACGATGTCGAGCGGTTCGAAGAGAAACTCGCCGCCGACCTGCCGCTGGTCACCCGACTTGAGCGCCAAACCATCGGGCACGTGCCGCAGCGCCTGTCCGATGCTGTCGAAAATCCCCTTTGTAATGCTCTTTTTCATGTACGCCGGCTTGGGCCCTAGGCTCAACGTCTTGATCATGCCGAACTTGTCGAACAGTGATCGCGTCGGGTCGGTGTATATGAGGAACGGGCAGTTGGTTGCCTCGACATACATGTCGATCAGCGCAGGGTCTCCGCAGCCGATGACGACGATGCAGGTGCTGACCGGAAGCCGCAGCAGAGACTCTACCGTGACCGACTCGGACAGAGACCGCAGGTACTCTTGGCAATTCTAGACGACATCCGTCAGCTCCTCGTTTCTCGCCTGCCACCTGCTCTGCCAACGGCGGGCGACCTACTCCGCAGAAAAAGTGGCGCACAAAGATGACGAGGACTCGGCGTGCGGCATTTCGCCCGTTGTACAGGCTCTCGAATGTGCGCGTCTTTCCATCTCGGTCCAGGACGACGTAGTCGTCAACCTCCCGCAACGTCTCCGCCGACGGCAACCCGTTTGTTGTCGACACTTGTCCGTCAAAATCTTGCGGCTTCGTCTTGTCAATATCGATGGGTTTGGGCGGCCCGCGCGAGCCCCTGGCAGTGGCCGTCGTCTGGTCCGTTCCTGCTGTCGACTGGGCAGTCGCCTCTGTCGTGGATCCCGCCATTCGATTTGATTAGAAGTCACTGGGGCTCTCGTTCTTGTGAAGGGAAGGAATGGGAAGAGAGAAGCAATTAACGGATTGGAGTGACGCAATAGCTATTAATACAGGTATGAAACCACTTTTGGTGGCGACTAGTCCGAGGTGGGTGGTTAACTGTTTACTGTAAGCTTGCGACCTTTTTTGGTATTATAGTACTCCTCCGTACTACGGAGTATAAATTGCTAAGTACAAAGAATCCCTGGTACCTATGTACTTACAGTAAGTACGTACCTACCTACCTAGTACAGTAAGCAATACCTAGTACTCCGTACTCCGTACTTGAACAGGTAATAATAATAGTGCTTAGGTGCATGCACCGTAGTACGGTAATGACTTGTAAGTGCCTACACCCACGCTCTGGGAAGTGTAAGTAATACTGTACTTACTTACTGTACTGAGCGGTATTGGCAGCAGCACCACCGCTGATTGCGGGGGGCTACTAAGTACAGCCACTCACGTACCGCACCGCTAAAAATTGGTCGCCTCGAAAAATCATGCCAATTCAAGGCAATATCTGTCACCACTCACCATACACGTAGCTCACTCGCTATTCAACAAGCGCCCGCGTCATTCCGAATGGCCAGCTTTGTGGAAATGTGAGTTGGTGTGGGGCAGACTTTTTTGGACCGTTCATGTTGCTTGAACGAACAACGATCTCGCACCAACTTTACTCGTTCACATCCCCGATCCCGGCAGCATGGATGACGAGGACGGCGGCATCCTCAACATCCAACTCTCCGAGAGCGATGACGAGAGCAAGGTAGACCGTACCCGCCAGACGGAACCCGAGTTCCAGGTAGTCAAACGGGGATACCATACAAAGGTTGAAAACGGCAACGTGAGTTGGCACGCCTACCCATGCCACGAGCACTGGCTGACCTGGCACCGTCGCGACGCAGATCCACAAACAAATCTGCCTGCCTCTGGGCCCAGGTGCCAATAAGCAGCACATACAAGAGGTTCTCCACGCCGTCGAAGAGCTCTACTACTTTCGTAGGTTCGCCGACGCCCTTGACTTCATCAAGACATTACAGAACGATGGAAGCATGAGGGCGTTGGACAGTGACACCTGTAAATTGCTGCAAGTGTATGAGGAGAGGTGTCGGAGGAAGCTACATGCAGAGAGCGTTTAAAGCGCCTTTCTTGATTTGGCCCAATCTGTTTGCCAACCTCGTTGCCGCGACCGCTATATCTGTGTGTGGTCTACCAGATCCAGACAGACGCCAGGGGTAGGACGACAAATCTCCCCATTAATTTCATCTGCGTCGACTACGAACACAAACGCCAGACAAAATGCCAGAAAATATCTCCGCGTCTCAGCGCTTGCGTGAAAGATACCCTGCGGCTTTGTTGCTCGTCGCACAATGGGCCAGCCAGTCATTCCCCAACCCCCCACCTCAACATTCACATGTGCCATCTAGAACTTGCGTCGTTGTCCACGCCTGATCTCAACACGGCCGTCTCAGCTGGAGGTTCCCTATCTTAGTTAGCCCAGAGCGAGGATAAAAGTCCCGTCAAGATTGGCTCGGAGGTTCTTGGCTTGCTCGAGGCGGTGTTTGACTGCACATTGGCCGCTGCAATTGGATGGCTTTTCGACGACAGTGCTGCTCCTTGGCCCCCGTGATGGTACGCGGCCATACGTTCACATGGAGGCCTTTTCTGCTGCCCCCATTGTCGCGTGGTCATGGTGTCTTTTGTCTCGTCCTTCGCGGGCCCCGAACATGCCATTTTTTTCTCGGTGTCGCTAGGCAGCGGCGTGGTTGCAACGGCAGTTGGCTGCGAATTGACGGCAGATTTGGAACTGATCGAATCTTTGAACAAAATTTCTGGTCCGTTGCTACTAGTCGCAGGCATGGTGGGATTGAAATTGATGTCGATCAAAGTGCCCATGTTGCTGATCGGCTGCAGCTGGACTTCGGCCGTGGCAGACTTCGCATTCCTTCCGCTCCTTTTCTCACCGACCATCGGGAGGAACTCGGCCCAATCCAGATCTACTGGACGCGATATCGCTTTGTCGGATAACTCTTCGATCTCCGCAGTGGTGTACTGGATTCGGCTTCTTGGGCCGGCGCCTATCTTCAAGTCCTTCAAGCTCTGTAGTGAGGGGCTTTCGGCGAGGCCGATGTTTGCTCGCCGGGTTTGGATCTTTTTCTTCATGCGATCAGCTTGACGTTTGAGTTGGGAAAATCCTTTCAAAAGGCCCAACATGTCGCTTTTGATGTCGTCAGCATGAGAATCGAAAAGGTTTCTGTTAAACCAGACGTCGAGGGCCGTCTCCTCGACATCGTCAATCGCTTCTTCCGAGAGACGCAGCCCACGCCCTTTCAGTTCAGCCATTACGTTATGTACAAGGGCATGTAGCTGTTCCGCTGCCTCCTCCACCGTGTTGATAGAATTTCCAGTATCAATATCGACAAGGTTTGGAGTCTGCAGCTCCGCTGGGTTGTTGCCATTCGGTGCGGGTTCAACCGCCTCCTCCATCGCGCCGAACGGAATGGCCGTATCTACATCGACGAGGTTGGAAGCCTGCGCCTCCGCTGGCCGGTTCTTATTCGATGCGGGTTCAACCGCCTCCTCCATCTTGCCAAACGGATTGGCCGTGTCCAAAACGACGAAATTGGAAGACTGCACCCGCGCCAGCAGGTTGCTATTCAGTGCTGGTTCGACTGCCTCCTCCATTGTGCTCAACGGATCAGCCGCATCCACATTGTCGAATTTGGAAGGCTTTCCCTCTACCGGCTGGTCACTGTTCGTTGCGCCAGGAGTGGTGGGAGAGATCGTTGCGGGACCGATCAAAGCAACATCGGCTGCCTTGGACAAGCAAGAAGCAGCCCTCATCTGGGCCGCAGTCGGTTTTGCTTCGTCGCCAGTACATGCCTGCTGCCTAATGGCTGCCGTTCGTAGACTTTCCAGGTAAAACTTGAACTTCCCAGTCCAGGTAGAATCCTTTAGTTTCAGCGTATAGCTGGCGTTACTTTTGCCAGCATAGCTTTCTATACGACAGAAACCGTTGTGCATGGTTGGGGCCTGGAGGTCCATCACATTATGCACCCGTTCCTCCTTGCCGGGAGTGGTGATAATGAGCAGGGCGTGGTTCGAAGCCGAGTCAATCTTCATGGCGAACGTTGCTTCGAACGTTTGGGTGCCTTGAGTAGGCTTCATCTCACAGCTGCCTTCACAAAGGACATAATCGGGTGATTTTGGCTTGGTGGACTCAGTAGAAGGAGTGGCCGCCTGTCGTTGTTGATGCACCTTGGAGAATGGGGTAGATTCCGATTGAGCGGGTGCGCTTGCTGCAAATTTCACAGTTGGTTTCTTGGCTTTTGAAGCCAACGAGGCATTGCCTCCTGGTGGGATGAGTCCTCCAAGTCGTCCCACGGGGCCACTGCCAGCCTTGCGAGAGTTTGGGTATTGTGCTTTCTTGGCACCAACGTGAGTTGGGGCCACTAGGAAAGGTGCGCTAGAGACGACGATATTAGTTGGGCAAGGAAGGAGAAGGTGAGCACAGGGCACACACATTGCAGTAGGGTTATTTGACATGGATGCTTGGGTAACCTTCTTTGCCCACGGGCGGGCGTCGCTATTCTCCAAGCCGTCTACCTGTTCGGACTCTTCGTCTCGTATCGTCGCTACCAGGTGATGTATTTGTTAGCAATATCAGATAGGGGATGACCGGTTCGCATACCGCTCCACTTGCTCTTGAGGATTTCCCTCGTCTCAGGGGCCACGTTTCGAGCTGAGTTGTCTCCTTTCGGGGCGAATGATGGACCTCGGCGTTCTTGGTCACTCAGAGGGAGTTCTGCCTGTCGCATACGACCGAGATCGAGCTATCAACCGCTGCAGTTAACACGGGTCCGACCTTTAACGAGACAGAGGCTTGGACCATATGATATTTTTGGGCAATTCTGCACCAAAATCATCCGTCGGGACCCAAAAAAGCCAGCAAAACGG
The DNA here is from genome assembly GCF_001625195.1 of Drechmeria coniospora. Classification (NCBI taxonomy): domain Eukaryota; kingdom Fungi; phylum Ascomycota; class Sordariomycetes; order Hypocreales; family Ophiocordycipitaceae; genus Drechmeria; species Drechmeria coniospora. The sequence goes on along the minus strand of NC_054389.1, from coordinate 6,431,295 downwards.
TTTTTTTTTTGCTGAAGATGCGAGCGAGAAAGTTCAAGGGGAAACCTACCATGCAGGAGTGCGCAACCTGGCGGGGGTCAATATGATCTGCCATGTTGAGAGAGTCACGCAACTCAACGAGGCTTTTTCGATTCTGAACTGACGCCGGTTTCGATGGTAGAAGACGGTATCGCATGTATATTCGGAGAATACTTTGTTGTGGTCGCAGATCAGGAGATGCTTGACGAGAGTTGGCGGTTGAAGTGGTGCGACGCCTCACTCGAGTTGCCGAGGAGGGCGATGATTCATAGGGTGCCAGCCGATGAAAAAGAACCACCGAAGTGTGGGAGTTTTGTTCATGGAGGGGTTCAACCCGGGCTCTTACTACGGTTTCGTGGGGAAAGATGGTGTTGGGGCAGGAACCCCGGGGCAGTGAATCCGGCACCTTCCATGGGAAATGGGTCCCTTGAAGGCCCTTGTTTTAAGGCATCTACATATTACTTCATACATAGGCATGTGAACCGTGAAGTTCTTCCTTCTCAAGCCGGCTATCAGTGCTTGCTCCATCATCGCCAGCTTTATCTCTTCCCTTCCTGATCTCCTCGCTCGTAGCGTCGTTTATGTCGCAGACACGATGTTTATGCCGCCCCTGCCGCCCAGTGCCGGTAAGAAGAAACACAGCTAGCCTACTGCCGAGTGGCATTTTTATGGAATATATGCAGGGTAAGCATTTCCCTCGAGGTTGATTTTCTGTATTTGTGCGTCGTGAACTCACCGCCATGTTGCATTCTGGAACGCCTCCTAGAAACAGACAATATTTTTAATGGCATCATTCGGACCGCGATGTGAACCGTAAGAGTATGCTTCTAGTTAAGAAGCGATGTCGAGAATCGCCACGCTATCAAGGAGGTTCAGTTTCATTTTCTCCAAGAACGGGCGTCAAGGTTGGAGCAGTCCGCCGGTGGACTTCCTCCTGATCAAAGTGCAGTTTTGCCCACCTGTTCGTCCCCAACGCCACGGGCTCTGGTGACGGAATCAACCTACTCTATCGAGTCGAAGAGAAATTGGGATCAGCCCATCAGAGATCTGGAACGAGGACGAATGCAGTGTTCGTTTTGGACCTCTCCGCTCACGGATTCACAATCCCGAAAAGCCACTGAAGTCGATTATTGGGCTTTGTAGAAGTCAATGAAGATATACTGCTGGCGAGACTCGAGACAAGTTGCCGATACACCACGAGCATGATAGTTCGGATTGAAGATCTTGATGTCTTTATGAGAAGAGCTGCACAATCGTAGCGGGCCAAAATATTATGAAAAGCTGGTATACTCTGGTACGTTCGACGACGGCAGACAAGCACATGACACCGAGGCTAGAAAGGGATGTCACCTTCCAGAAGAGTCATTGCCAACCGATTGATAAAAATACTTGGGTCCATGGTATTGGTCTCTACTTGCTCTTGGGTTGATATATTGACGTAGTATTTATTCAGTCCCAAATAATGAATGCCATGCGGCTTCTCAATGCCCAACTGCCTCAAGTCCACCATTGTGCACAGGGAGGAGTTCAACAGCGAAGCACCTCGCTTAGGTGATGTAACAAGGGCTCATCGCCAGGCGAAATTCGTTCAAGCTTTGAAACCACAGCGCGTTCTCCATCCAACCTACACCTTAGTCATCACCAGGTATGAGGAGACCTCTGTATACGCCAAACAAACCCATGGTGGATATAAACCAACACGCTGTCGTGCCGCAATCACCAAGATTAATGTTTGGGTAGCCGGCTACTCAGGTCGTGGCACGCATGCACAAATGGCATGTTCTTGCCGCTATTTTTAGCAGCCAAAAAGATGCATCAACGACGTCAGATACAAAGCAGTACATCAAATGGGAGATAATTTTGACCCAATTCACGATCCATCACTTGATGCGACATCGCATTTACAAGCTGAAGTCACTTCATACAGGCAGCAATAATGCAGGGCAGTAGCTTGTATGCGCCGAATGCGGGGAGAAAGAAAGTATGTCCAGTCCAACAGCAGGATACTGTAGACGAAACATGTGTCACTCCCTGCTGGCCAACGTGCAACGTTCAACATGGGGCGGGCGTGCTTGGTGAGCGACGAGAAGTTCAAGCGAGGCAATCGATGCGGCCAGGCACCTCGTCGCAATCGGCAGCTTCTGGAATGCCATGTGATCATCCGTAGGCCGCGGGGAACGAAGAGGAAATCAATCAAATTGGCCTGAAACAAGCCAGGGGGGATCCGGGGGCCATCCCCAACATCTCGCGATGGCGTCGGGGCGTCCGGGGTGAGCCGGTGGTGGTTACCGTCCACGCTAGCGGGCGGATGAGATCATAGCATGGTGCCAAATTCTCTTTGCGGCCATAGGGTCTCAACTTCGAACAAAGCCATTGCTGTGGCAGAAGTCACGAGGACGTTTATTCGTGTCTGGGAGGGGGAGAAATGCATGCGCTCGCGTCGAGCAATCGAGAGGGAGCCAAGTAACCGAGTAGGTAGTAGTAGTGCATGGAAACTGTCTTGCCCATATTCAGAACGATATGGGGGACTCAGGTACGGAGTACGGAGTAAGTACGGAGTTCAAGGACTGCACTGCACTTCGGTAGGTAGTATGTATAAGTACAAGGAAGTACTGTACGGAGTACGGAGTAATACATTTACAGAACTTACATTTGCGTGCAAATTTGTGCTGGGGTAGTAGGTACCTAGTATGTATATCTACAAGCACGGTGTTTTTGAAAGTGAGTGAGTGCACTCTACCCTCCAAGGACTAGAGTACAAAGTACAGTACATGTGCACACGCAAGTGCCGTGCTCCTAACACGCAACGTGCATGTGCATGTACATATTACAAGTACTTACGTTTTGGTCTAGAGTGGGGGACTGCATCCGCCCTGAGCAACGGGTACCTGTAACCTGCGGAACGGGGCAGGATCCACGACCTCCCTGCCGTGCTCGGCATTGACTAGTAGTAAGTAGGTACTTTCATCGCAACAAGTCCACTAAGCCCGTCCTCATCAATACTTTGTACTCCGTAGGCACCTGAACTATAGGTGTAGGTGCGCTAAGTACTAGGTACTAGGTACTAGGTACTTTGATAGGTACCTGTTTCATGGACAACAGACGTTGCTGGGGCCTCAACGTTGAACGAGTCAACATCTTCCCTAGTCGCCTGTTCCAGCAACCCACGCTGCGCCTCTGCAGCACGTCACCGCATTTGCATGCGTTCCCACCTCAACGCTGTGGCGAATCTATGGGCATTGGCGCAGACAGCAACTCTCATGCTTGTCAACCTACTTAGCAGTGCCTTGTAGTAGTAACCCTAGTGCCTACCTGCCTGTGACTAGTAGGTACGGTACAGTGATCCCACCTTGACCTACCTTCCAAGTACTAATAAGGAAACCGGTGCGCCATCTGATCGATCTGCTGATCGGCTTCCACTTCCATCGTCCTGCATTCTACTCCTCTTCCACTCTACTCCTCTTCCACTCTACTCCTCTGCCACGCTGCTTCTCTGCTCCTCTGCTCCTCTACTCCTCTGCTCCTCTGCTCCTCTGCTCCTCTGCTACTCTCCCCTCGTTGCCCAATACTTGCCTCCCTCTTCCATCCCGCTGTTTGGAGAATTACAAGTCGTCGTCCCTTGCTTGCGCTGTCCGTATTTCGTCCGAGTCAAGAGAATTGTTGAGGACCGCCCACTCGTCAAACTCCCTCGCCCTCGACGCCAGACTCCACGATTGCTCCCTGCCGCACCGGCGCCGACATCGCTGTCCTGTCCCCAAACATCAACGCTGTCTGCCCATAATTCAACTGCCACGATCGGAGACGCGCATTTGCACCTGCACCGGAGTTAATACCTGCACCGCCATCAAGCACAGCATACATCATACACAACATGTCGCGCGTCACTGCCCCGGTTTCTAAGCTCATCCGGCTTGTCGGCTCATCGGCCACACGCACCTCCCACGGCGCCGGTGCCGCTCTCATGCCCAAGTACGCCGACCTGCTGCGGAATCGCGAGCACTCCGAGGTACGTCCCTGCCCGCCTTGATGAATGGAATAGACCGCCAACACGCAGTGCCAGTTTCGCAAACTCACCACCACCCACCGACCTACTCCTCAGCCCTCGCTCGCCAACCGCACCAAGCCCCTGATGCAAACCTTCCACACCACCTCCCACGTCACCATGTCCTCCACTGCCGGCCACATCGATTCCGCCGTCTTCCCCCCCCTCCCGGACCCGGCCGGTCCTGGTTCCAGTACCGTCTGGCCCCGAGTCCCCCTCTTGCCGGACAACTACTCTGCCGCCCATGGTCCGTCGGCCTGCGACATGTCTGTCCGGCTCCCCGAGATCTCCATCGTCGCGGCCAACCCCGAAAACGTGGTACCTGGCACGCCCCTGTCCGAGGTGCAGGGCATCTCCCTCGATGGTATCGAACTAAAGTTTGTCCACGAGGATCGCCAGTCTCAAGCCGCAAAGGAGCTTGACGAGGGCAGCGGCGGCATGATCCGTGATCTGTGGAAGGGCATGGTCGAGGATGTTTTGATGCCGGCCAAGAAGTTTGCTTGATCACGATTCAATCACCGTTGGCGACTTGCATTTTTCCTTTCATCTTTGCTTCACATGCATCCGACAAACTACTCCCCGACCACAACCAGTCATAGCTAGCCATATTGTACCGTAGAATAAGCAAGCTCTGCGAGCTCGCACGGAGCCCATGCCACGAGCGGCGGGATTCCTTCACTTGAAAAATGAAACATGGTGCTTCATGCTTTTGATGCATCCATCGGATTGTCTTGAAATGCGTAAAGATGAACGAGCATGCGTTTGTGACCGCAGAGGCTTCATTAGCAACGTGAATGCCGGGCGGCCACACCTCTCGCCCGGCCTGACGACCACCAGCCAGGAAGGCTGGTTGGTCTGTATGTCTTTGATTCGCCTCGTTGTCCAGAAGGCGTGTGGGATTCGCACCATTCAGAGAGTTTCCACTTCCTCACGCACCACCATCGCACCCGATGCTACCTTCACTCCCTACCAAACCACCCTCCGCCCTCGGCCGCTTACTTTTATCGCTTCTTCATCGATGGCCGCGGCTTACACTCGTCATTCTGGACAGGGTGCAGCATGACCTTGATCGGATAGTTCTGGGTGTTGTGCTGGTACCCTTTGCTCCAGTCATAGCTAATGGCGTACGCGAATATGCTGCCGGTCTTGTTGAACGTCGTCGCCGTGATGCTGCCGCCAACGGCGGGATAGCCTTTGAGACGGTGCTTGGCATCCTTGTCCCAGAAGTGAAAAGTTCCATCGGAGCCTGCGGTGCTGAAGGTTCCGTGGACCGGGTGGAACGAGATGGAGTTGACGGCGTGCACATTGATGACGCTGTTGGACGGGGGTTCGCGGTGGCATTTGAAGGAGAAGTTGGAGCTGGAAGTGGAACGTCAGCATCGCGTCAGGAAAATGACGGCCAGGTGCCGGAGGAGGGGCGTCGTACCTCGAGTCCTTTTCCTCGACGTACTGAATGGCGCAGCGTCCCTCGATGCTGCCGATGGCGAAGCCTGCTGAATCGATGAAACAGCTGACCACCCTCGTTTGCCACTTGAGCGGGCTTTGCATCGTCTTGTAAAACTTGGTCGGGTTCTTGAGATCGATGACGTTGATGTACCGGTCCGCCGTGGCGACGACGCAGAGGTTGTCACGCACATCCATACTATAGACGCGCTCCTGGCACTGCAGAGTGGCGGCAGGCCCTTGCTGTCGGAGGTCCCAGTACTTGACCGTCTTGTCCCAGGAGCCCGAGACGACCATGGGCCCGCTGCCGCTGTCGAAGAATCGGCAGGTTCGAACAGGCTGATCGTGGCTGCCGATGGTGAGATCTCGTTGTGAGGCGAGGTCGCAGACTTTGACGTTTTTGTCCGCGCCGGCCGAGGCAACTTTCGTGCCGTCCTGGCGAATGGATTAGGGACGGGTCCAGGTGAACATGAAGGCGGTCTGCGACTTTCTCACCTTGGAAAAGGCACAGTTCAGCACAGGCTGACTATGCTCGTACACGTGGCGGCCCTGGCTCTGACCGTTCTGTGCAATTTCGTAGATTCGAACTTTGTTGTCCCAGCTGGCGACGGCGAGAAAGTCCGGCGTGTTGGCGGCAGGCGAGAATGCCAGATCGGAGATGCCGTCGGTCGGGGGATCGCTGAGGGCTACATCTTGTTTGAGGTCGCCGAGAGAGCTGGTCGACGAGGGAGCCGCGGCACCGCCGCCGAAGATTCCAGACATGGTGCGGACTGCTGATACACGTGCAAGTGGCCTTTGAAGCTAGTGCTTGCTGGCTTTCGCCTCTTGAGGCGTGATGAGAGCGATACGCGTCGAAGCCTAATTCGTAGCTGTCTTGAAGGTTTCGCGTGCCGTCTCCGGAGGTAGCAAGTCGGATTCGCTGACAGAAAGGTCACACGCCGTAGCCGCAAGTCGAAGTACGAGTGTTGGTCCTGATGTTGAAATCGAGGCTCCGGAGCTTTTCCTGCCCCGAACGCAATTCTCGGATTGGCCAAGACAAAAGGTGTCACGCCAGGCCCACCCAGATGCGGATCCCCCCTATAAATGCATACTATCCGAAGCCTACATGTACATGCAAGTACGCATACTCACATGCAAGTATCCCCTACGGAGTACTCGTACGTGTAATGAGGGAGTAAGTACGGAGTAGGTACAAGTGCTCCGTACGACGCCCGCCTATGTCAATAAAATTTTGCCCCATTAAAGGCTTCGAACTTTTCGTTTCCTTCCTACCGTCTTTCTCTCCTTCATCCCCTCGGTCGACAAATCGCCATTCGAAGCTTACAGACAGAGACACCGCCTAGCGGCGTCTCTCTCACTCGAAATGCTTTGGGAGAAAGTCCCCGGACGACTCCTTTTGGGAGCTTGCGGAAACGCGCCGCCATAAAAGCACTGCGGCTGACCTTTGCTCCTTGGCCCTCTGGCGGTGCACGCCCTGCCAACCGCTACATCGTCCTCTCGCACACCGATGTCGGCTCCGTTTTGCACATGTTTGGACGCCATGGATGAAGATATGAGTCCGAGCCGGACATGTGCGGATGGATGTCGGCCGCGGTGACGGGTGGTCTGATGGTTGGCGGACGTGTTGTGTCGCCAGAGCGGTATCGGGAGCAGAGGACTTTTGTCGAGGTTCATAGGTATGCGATTGCCCGGCGCAAGCTGGGTTACTCGATGGGGCTTATTCTTGAGGCGAGGGGATCAACCCATGCTGTCACCGACGGCAAACCATTTTTTTCACTCTAGCTTCGCTGGAAGCCCCCCTTGGTGAGCGGCCGTGACAGCCGGGTGGTTCAGAGTTGTTGTGATGAGACAATTTATAGAGTCAAGCACTGAGGCTGAACAACAGTCGATGCTGAGGACACAAATAATGTTTCTGAACACTTTGAATTGCTCGTTGCCGCTTCATCCTCCGTTTCGCGCGCGGAGCAAGAAATGGTTTACTGTTGCTTAGTATACGGAGTATATAGACTGGACATTGTTGAGCGCCGTGTCGTGTCGACAAGTTGCCGTGAAGAGGCAACGGCGCGCATCTAACATGATGATTGCTGCATACTAAGCAAATGCGTACATACTTAAGTATAATATGCTCGCTATCTGTAATTACTTGTACACCCACCTACTGTACTTGTACTAGCAATACGTACTTACAAATATCAGTACGCACTCGCAAGAGCGTACTGTGGTTTTCACCGACTTGCTTGCTCAGGATAAGGCTATTGTCATGATCCTACGACAAAGTACTGTTGACTTCTGTCCACATATCCGCCACGCGCTCCCCGTCCCATCCGACATTGGGGTCTTATTCGCTGTCAAACATCTAAAAGTTCGATTGCGCAAACGCGAGAACGGAGACTGGGTGCCAATAATTACGTTGTACCAGATGCAGGTCCATCCAGGGTCTTGCAGCTCAACCCTTCTCCACGCCTGCTATTGGACAACCGGGAAAGAGTAGCAGGAGTAGCAGCAGGCTCGGATTGTGCCTGAAGCCCGTCACACCAGCGCCTGGTCAGTCAACTACACTGCATGTTCGGAGTACCTGCGGCACAATTCTGTGTTGCCGTGGAGCTTGCTAGGCGTACAAGAAAGTCCCTTGTACGCGCCTGGAGCGGATGCGAAGTTCTGGCCATCGCCCGACGTCCTTGCATCAGAAATACACTGTGTAGATTTCTTGTAGACAAGGAGTAGCCCGGCTTTGCAAGGACATCGCCCATGCACCCTCGAGGCGCTTTCTCCGTTCATGTCGCGTTGTCGCCAACATGAACCAGTTCCTCGCCTTCCTGCACCTGCTCAGCCTGCTCGGCCTCATCGCCGCCATCAATCTCTGCAGCATCCAGCGAAAGCTCCCTGCATGCTCCGTCCGCTGCCTCCTCGAGAGTGCTCGGGGCAATGGGTGCGGTGTCGGCGACTTCGCTTGCCAGTGCGGGACCCTCCCATCAACCATCAAGACCGTTGCGCCGTGTCTCGTCAGGGCTGGTTGCGAGCTGGAGGACATTGCAGGTAGATATTGTGGACTTGTCGTCCCCTCACTCGAAATCGTGAGAGCCAGTGGCTGACGGGGGAGAGTGGATGCAGTCACTGCCAAGGTCGTCGTCGAATTCTGCCAAAACAATGTTCCCGAAAATGCAACGTTCGAACGGCCTTTCACTGCCAATTTAAGCAGCAGTTCAAAGGAGACGTCCACTTCGGTGGCATTGACCCTTAATTCTGACTGGGCAGGGATTGCTGCGATCGCCGCAGCCAGCGTCTTGTTCCGATGAGTCATCGACAGTGGAAGGAAAAGGAGTTGCGAATGAGCTTGGACTACCCGCGGTGAGAATCTCTTGCCATATGAGCTCAGATCGTTGGGGACCATGAGGGGGGACGAGCTGCGGTAGCAGGAGGAGCTGTGGTAGCGGTAGGAACTGTGGTGGCAGGAGGGGCCATGGTGGCAGGAAAGGAGGCCATTTCCACTGTTAATCATTGGTCTATCATTAAATGAACTACAGGAGCGTTATCGGTGCAATGCGGCGTGACTTCCCAGCTCCTGCGGGTCAGCCAGCCAGCCAATGCATTTCTCGCACTGGAACCAGTCCATCGTTGCCTCTCCGAGGCATCTTGGCACGTTAGCAGGGGCCAAATTTGCCGAGCGCACCCGTGCTGCCGCCGTCAAAGAGGTTGTGGCCGTCGTCGAGGGACTGAAACTGGCCCGCAAGCTCCATCCCCTTTCTCCTCTGGGCCTCGATGCGCTCCCAGTCCCACTCGCCCTCGAAGGACAGGTCGACATGGCTGACATCAACGCTCTCGTCGCCGACCTGGCCCTCGCCGCCCGTCCAGCCACCGGGGCGAGCCGGGAGCAGGCCCGACTCGGCGAGGACGATGGCCGGGTGAACGGTGTAACGGCCAAGCTTGAAGACGTACTTGCTGATGGCCGTCGCGTGGATCTTCGGCTCGGGTCGGGTGGCGGAATCGCCGGCGGGCCTCGTGCGAACGTTGCCAAATCGCGGGTCGATCCACTCGGTCGGGCGGGCGGCGCCCTTGGGCACAAAGTGGGTGACGATGTATATCCACTTGCGGTCCCAGGAGAGGAGGCGGGTCCAGAGCTCGTAGCCGGCGTAGGCGTTGATCTCGCTCTTGAAGCTGCAGGAAACGGCGCCGAGCATGACGCCGAAGGAGCCGCGGATGGTCTCGCCCGTCTTGGGGTCGCGGATGAGGTGCGTCTGCCTGTTGTGGGCGAGCTTGCGCAGGCCCGGACGGCAGAGGTAGCTGACGAGGTGGGAGCGCGAGACGTCGAGGTCGGTGAAGTAGGTCGAGTTGGACTTGTGCAGGTTGTAGTCGATCTCGAGGAGGGGCGTGTGCGTCGACGAAATGATGGGCTTGAAGAGGGCACGGGGCGGCAGCTGGGGTCCTTTGCGGAGGATGCTATGGTAGATGATGGCGGAGAAGACTCGGTACTGCCGCGTCGACCGTCAGTCATCCCGCTCGTCATTGGTCCTTGCTGCCGAGGTAGGAGAGGGGGGGTGTGAGGAGGCATACTGTCCACGCAAACGGAAGATTCTTCCAGTTGAAGATGACCATGAGCAGCAGCAAGACGCGCGAGGTCCGGCCCGGACCTGTCAGGAAGGCCCTGATGGCCACAGGCCAGTTGACGCGCGAAGCTGCGTATCCTGCGGATCCGAGTGCCAGAGGGGTGATGATGCGCAGCGCAACGGTCAAACCGCCGACCTTGCTCGAGGCCGACGCCATCGTGAATACGTTGTTGACGCGATCCTCCGAAAAGGACAATGTCGGGAAATCGGCCAACGAGTCAAGCCAAGGCGAACAAGCACAGACGACGGCACATCCAGATGGGCCGGCCTGTCAGTGTATGACCTTGCTCGGTACGACGATTGGTGACAGAAACGGGAGGGGAGGATACTTTTTCGGCGCGTGTCGCCGACGATATTATTAAGCGCGAATTGGTACAGAGTACGGCGTACAAGTACTAAGGAAACCGACGATTCGTGCATCATGGCGAGTTGGAGCTCAAGTGGGGCTACTGTGCCGGTAATGCCAATGGCTTGGTACTATAATCAAGTCGTATTCTTGCTTGATCCATACCATTAATGTCGTACTTGCACTTAATACTTACATGCACATCTACAAGTACATATCGATCACACATGATAAACTCATTCGTACGACGGAGTGCACAGTACCACGGTCACATTCTTGCAGTACATTTACAGTACAGTAGTAAGTATATGAGAAGAAGCAGAAGCAGAAGCAGAAGCAGAAGCAGATAGTTACTAGGTACGTTTACTAATACCTTCTTCGCCCATCGCCTTCAATTACCCATAAACGCCAATTTATATACAGATATCAGTTGCAGGTCATCATGACATTTGCTACATGTGGTTGCATCGTCGTTCATTCGCTCTCCGTCACAAACAGCCAACGTTTAATACATGGGACGGTGGTTCGGCGTCCAGGATCCTGGTAACTCATACGAGTTCCGTGCGGTAGGTGCCCGTCGGATATAGGCTGGACGTCCCCTATACTGCCCATTCCCAAAACTCCGCCTTTGTTGCGGGGAATTTGACGGTAATATCGGTGCAGGCCATGGTGCGATTTGAATATACCTGCTCCTTCGTCCAGTTCGGCTCATGCTCGAAGTCTTCTGCGCAGTTCAGCCTGACGCTCCCCGTCACATTATAATATCCCACTCCCGTGTATGGGTAGATGAAGATGTGGGAAATGCTAAGCTCGCCGGTCAAACTATCGTAGCGAAAGCGGGCAGAGTCTCCGGTATTAGGTACGCGGCAGAGGTATGTATTCGCGCCGTACAAAAAGTCCAACATCTTCTTGGAGAGTGAGGAGCCGGATGTTTTGCCAGTCTCGGCCGAGCACCGGGCCGTGTAGGGAACGGCCGGATGGGTAAGGGAAAAGTTGATATAACTCGACGAGGTATGGTTATCGCGGCTGTGAAAGATGATCGATTGGTAGAAGTTGAAGCCACGAACCGTCCACCAATTTTCCAGCTTCGATTTCGTGGCGTCATTGGGTCCCCTTACAAAATCGACCGCCGTGGCCGGAGAGGCGATGGCCAAGCCAGCAACGATGGGAGTAGCAAGAAGGTGGACAAGAATGGTAGAGACGGGACAAAGACGCATTGCGTGCGAGGGAAGCGAGGACCATGAGAGAATAAACCAGAGGCTCGAGATGAATGGCCAGGACCGAGAGAGCGGGACACGATGCTGGCAGAGCGTCTTCTTCGGTGAAGCGGTGCAAATAGGGCGGTGAATGGTACAGATGAACAGCAGATGGGATGTGACCTGCTGGGTGCGAGACGATGATGGCGGACGAAGGCGAGGATAGAGAATGTATGGGCAGAATCGAGCTGCCAGTACCGGCACTGAGAGGTCGACGTATTTATGCGAGAGCTGTACCAGGTACACAGTACGGGTCCGTAGTCTCACAAAAAGCACACCGAGTACGAACGGATCTGAATACTTTTATGGATGCTAGTGTATAATTTCTTCATTCGTAATGCATAGGTAATTCGTCTGCGTTTTGCACGCATGTAAGTATTCTATCGTATCGAGGACAAGGATTGTCGCACTCTGCTTCCTACTATACTCAGACCTACTGACGCCGAACCCCAAGTACTGTACAGTACACCGTACACGACAAGTACTACGTACATGTACTGCGACAGCACATCGCAGGTGCGTAATCTGTATTTAAGGTGTACATCTACTTACCTGTACGGCAAGAACACGAATAGTTCGCACGGAGTACTTTGGGTGTGCAGTATAGTACAGTAGCATTGCCGTCCTACGGCCGAAGGAGCTCGGCATCCTTCTGCTTTGGTAGTTTGTTGTCGGGATTGGATACATCAAATGCGACACCTTGGACATTCTGTATTTTCATCCCGTTCTTCAGTCGAAAGTGAACTTTGAGAATGGCTTCTCAAGATGCTTCACCATCCGTGCCAAATTACTCCCCTCCTTCTACATGAAGGTATCACGTAGCTAGTACAAGTACAGTAGTGTTCTAGATCTTGCCAATGTTCTAGATCTTGTGCTGTTGTGCCCGTTTTGAGGGGGTGTGGGGTAGGCACTTGGCAAGGACCGAGTGCAACGGTACGGAGTACCCAGTACTTGTTCAGTAAGTAATGTACTGTAGTTTGCAGTGTACATACCCTGCTTCATAAGTAGGTACTTTACAGTCCATAGTACTGTGCTGTAAGTACACCTATACTTAGTGCAAATGCATCTGCTGAGGAGTGCTGATGCTTATTAGTATGTACAGAATACACCTACGGAATGCATTATCAACTAATATAATGGTACTTACATATACGGAGTATCGTATACTCGGTACTTGCTGCATCATGCTGTAGGTACCTAGTGCGGAGTACTTGGCTGGAAATCCTTCCGCTCCTGCCACTGCTCGTCGTCCGCCACAACTCTCGACGCAACTGAGGATCGAACGGACGTACTTCTGAGTGAAGGGTACCACTGCAGCAGCCGCTTGTCGACTGAGCGTTGGCCAAATTTGCAAGGTGCAGAAAGTCCAAGCAAGCCATCAGCTGGAGAGCAGCAGCAGAAAACAAGTGGTTATCCGAGCAGGCGGGCAAGGTTGTTCGGGGCTTTGTGGCGCAAGACGCCGATGATGCGGCGTTGTTGACCATGATGATGAGACATTAGACAACCGACTTCTTCTCTCTTTCTACTTTAAACGGCGTGACCTGGAGGACATCGTCGCGACCTGGAGAATATCCTTGTCAGGTGTATCCTCGAGCGTTTCTCATCATGGAAAGCAAGTCGGCATTCATCAAGCAGCCGCCCTGTCCATCCCCCGATCTGGCCGCTCCCCACGACGGCAGGCATCGGTAAGCACATGGACCTGTGGCTCGCAAATCTGCAAACGTCAAGCTTTTCGAAGAATCATTACGGAGCACGGAAGGTGTGCCATGGTAGGGTTCATTGTAGTATTAACATCCTCACATTATGTATCGAATGCGTCGACCGCCACCAGGACATGGAGCAGGTGGCTTCCACGATGCGCGACCGTCATGCGTCCCTCGACATCTTGGTCTTCTGCCATCAGTTCGGTCATCCATCTCTACCGCCATGCGTGCGCGCCAATGGCCCGTCGGGCGCCGGGCGCGCTATCGGATGACGTGGGTACCCTCCGCCGGAACCAAGACCTTCCACTCGCACCGCAAGTCCTTCTTCTCGTTGCATCGTCGAAGCGTGTCGATGATCTTGTTTGCAATCTCCTCAAAGTGGTCCGTCGCGAGCGCCAGGATGGTGGGGCCGGCGCCGGACAGGCACACGCCCAGGAATCCCGCCTGCGTCTTGGGCGACATGGACTCGACAACCTCCGTGAGGCCGGGGATGAGCGTCTGGCGGTACGGCTGGTGGATCCTGTCCTGCATGGCAAGGTGGATGAGTTCGGGGTCGGGAGGCGACTGGCCCAGGGCGACGGGTAGCAGGGCAATCCGCTGCAGGTTGAACGTCTGCGCCGGTCAGCAGCGGCCTCGCGGCTTCGGCGAGCGAGCTACGCGTCGACACGGAGGGATCATGGTCACTCACGACATCGGGCCGGGTGTACTTTTCGGGCAGCACCGCTCTCGCCTCGTGCGTCGGCACCACAAAGTCGGGGATGATGGCCACGGCCTTGATCTCCTTGGCCCAGGGGAACTTGATGTGGTGGCCAATGCCCATCGGGGGCTCGGGCGGTTTCTTGCCCGTGTCCACGCCGCCGGCGGGTGCCGGCAAGACCTCGCTCAGAGGGATCTCGGTACGGGCGACATCGGCGGCCGTCAGGGGCTTGAGGTAGGTGCCGACGAAGCCACCAAAGAGCGCAGCGCCCACGTTGTCGGGGTGTCTCTCTGCGACGGCCATCAATGCTCGCATCGGCGACCACGCCACGCCATGCCCCCGATGCCGGGAAGGAAAGGCAAGGTAAGGGAAGAAGGGGAGGCAAGCGCACCGATCATGAGGCAGTAGTCGAACAGCCTGTCATTGTCGAGGTGGTGCAGCCGGCCGACCTCCTTGCCGAGCATCACGCCGGCGACGACAGCGGCGCCCGAGCTGCCGAGGCCGCGGCCGAGCGGAATCGGGTTCTTGATGTGCACATGCGTCTCGACGGGGAAGGCGCGCTGGTCGTGACATCGCAGCACGTAGAGGGCCACGCGCGTGAGGAGGTTGCTCTGGGGATCGAGGCTAATGTCGGCCTCGCCCTCGCCCTCGTACGTGACGCGGCAGTTGAGCGGGTGCTCCGACGAGCCTTTGGAGCGGTCGATGGTGACGTGCAGCTCGAGGTAGATGGTCAAGGCGAGGCCGATGACGTCGAACCCAGGGCCGATGTTGGCGCTCGAGGAGGGCGTCTTGATGACGAACGACTCCATGCTTTCCGCTAGACTCCCTCGTCGGTAGTGGACGCCGCGGAGACGATTGCCGTGCCGAGCCGTGCCGAGCCGTGTCGTACCGTGTCGTATCGTGTCGTACCGTGTCGTTTCGTGCTTGGGAATGAACGGCTTCTACCGGGTTGCACCGTGAGACGGAGGAAGTTGGCCATCCATCAGGCCGATTTGACTTTTGTTTCTTGGGAGGGGCCGATTGCGGAAACAGCTTAAAGCTAGGGCTCCACATTCCTCTGCGGCTCCGGCCCACCCACAATCCGCACCCCGTATCTGATTGTGCTTGGCTTGCTGAGACGTTGCACTGCCATTCGCTCCGCAGGCACTTGCCATGTGCTGTGGCCTGGGGGTTTGTGCTGCAAGTATTGCAGAGTACGGAGCACCAGTAGGTGTACGAGAAGGTGTACTTTGGTGCATTACCGTGGGTGTATGTAGGTACTTATTACGGTGTGGTGTACAGTGATTAAATGTAGGTGCACATGCGAGTGAACGTACAAGTGCGGAGTACAAGTACAAACTCCGTACTCCGTCATTACAGTACAAGAACATGCACTCCGCACTCCGTTCTCCGTAGTCCTGACCTGAGACACTCACTTAAGTACTAGGTACAGTAAGTGATTGTGCACTACAGGAGCTTAACCCACTGTACGGAGTACTGCAAGTACGGGGAGCAGCATGCGTACATCACCTATACTTCCGTACTAGGTACCTACTAGTAATTACTAGGTATCTACTCCGTACAAGTGTTACTGATAGTACCTAGTAGTAATTGCAAACCCATATTAAGTACGGAGTACTTGTACTTGTACATCCGCCAGCTCCCACGCCGACCACTGTTCACGTACACGTAAGTACTTGCCTAGGTACTTTATACTTGTACGGTAGGAGAGACGCCTGCCTGGCATCTCTGCCTTGATTCTTGCCTACCAACTTACCCCGTGCCGCTGTTCCTACCGAGTTTTTCCTCCTTCCCAGCAGGCATCGTTGAAACACCTGACTGTGGTTCTGTAATGACATCAAATCTGTGCGTGACTGGACAGCGCCCTGTGCGCACAATCACTGTCAAGAATGAATTTTGCTCGTTTGCCGAACGTGCGCCCGCGGCCGCGAGCACATTGGCCATCGGCGAGCTGCAAGAGGCTCTCATCCGCTCCGTCCCGCCCTAGGCCGCAATATTCCTCTCTCTTCGCAGCATCGCAGCATCGGCGAAGCCCCCGTGGCTTTCTCTGGACCTTGGAAAGCCTGTGCAGCACGTGCTGGACGCAGAATCAGAATCAGCCGGCAGCCGTCGGGCAGAGCGCAGCAGCTTCCAGCCTCGACATCCATATTCGCTTGAACCAGCCTGCATGCACTCGACCCCCCTTGGCTTCCTCTCCACTCCACTCTCCGCTCAACAAAGGATCGAACGGACGTCGGCATGAGTGACGGGTACCACTGCAGATACGAGTGCGGAGAGCACTCACCGACGAGCGGTCGTCCCACCCGAACGCACGATGCTCTGCCCCCCCCCCCCCCCGAGTCCCTGATGAGGGAGGCAGATCGGCAACCAACACGAAAGCCCAAAAGGCGAGCCTCGTGTTTGTTGCCGGTGCCGAGCCGCACACGGCGGTCAAGTTCGACCGAATCAGTCTACAATCTTATCCCTCGTCCCGGCGCTGCGTTCCCGCAGTTGCATGAAAGCATCAGCCGACCACGGCACACCGTCCCCGTCAATACGAAGATGATGCACCGTCGATTGGGTCGGACATTTGAGGCCATGTCCTGCAGCCGACCACATTTCCGCCGCCGTGATAGCATCTCCTTGGAAGCACAGCAGTGCCGTGCGGTTGTGGTACGATGCCATGGTCGCACCCTCGCGCCGTAACATCAACAAACGCCCGTTCAAAGTTTCCGCCATCTTCACCTACCGACGTAGCAATGATGATGGAGAGGTCCGTGACTCCGGCTGGCGCGCGAGACCTTGTCAAGTCGAGCTGCGTGTACGCTGTACTCGCACATCCAAGTGCAGCACCACCTTGTGGACATGCATGTCCCGGTCCAGTCTCGTATTCCCGGCTTCTACGCGTGCGCAAGTACCATGTACGAGCACAAGTACTTCGTTCCGTGGCCGCATCCCACGTCATGATCATTGTCAGCTGTGCACAGAACCCATATACTTACTACTATACTGGTACCTACAGCACGTACTGAACGTGTACTTGTGGCTGTTGTCGTTGGCGTGATGCTATTTTCGGCCACTCGAGGCTGCACCACGATGCAACGTTCGACTCGTATATGCCGTCAGGATTCGTACATCTAGATGGATGCTGTGAGGAGCCTCCGGATGGCCACCACGGAAAGGCAATACTATAAAGATGATCAGGCCGCCGAGGGAGGATGTCGTCCTGCATCGAGCTCATCGCATCGCATCGCATCTGCATCACGTCGAGTCCCTCGTCGTCGCCGCCGCCACCAACCCCGCATACCGTGCGCAGCCCTAGATTCATCATAGCAACACCGCCATCATGCACTTCTCTCCAATCTTCGGCGCCATCGCTCTCGCCACTGCTGCTTCGGCCGTCACGGGCAAGTCACCGTCGCTTGGCGAGCCGCGGCGGCATCGCAGCTGACGGAAACTACAGTGTCGTACGACCCTGGCTACGACATCCGGAGTCGCGACCTCACGGCCGTCTCGTGCTCCGACGGCGTCAACGGTCTCATCACCCGCAAGGGCTGGCGCAGGCAGGGCGACATTCCCAAGTTCCCCTACATCGGCGGCGCCGCAGCCGTCGGCGGCTGGAACTCGCCCAACTGCGGCACCTGCTGGAAGCTCGACTACGCGGGCAAGAGCATCACCGTCCTCGCCATCGACCATGCCGGCGCCGGCTTCAACATTGCTCTCGAGGCCATGAACGCCCTGACCAACGGACAGGCGCAGCAGCTCGGGCGGGTGGATGCGCAGGCGACGCAGATTGATGCTGCCAACTGCGGCATGTGACGAGATCATGATGCGTGATGCACGCGCGCAGGCCAGAATGTTGCACAAGGTTCCGCCGAAGCAGGCCCTGTTCTGGCTAATTACTTATTCTAATTGCCATCGGCATTTACTCTCCGATGCAGCCCAGCTATCGGTGCTGGCTCACCTCCCTATCCTCGAGCCTGCCTATCCTCGAGCCTCCCTCTCCCTGCGCGTGACTCTTTTGCCCGGGCCGATGCGAAACGTGCCATGTCCATGTCCACGATCCGTTCCACCGGGGATATCTATCCCGTCCCGCCCAGCCCCTTGCAGCAGTCGAATGACAATAGCAGGAGCTCGTGGCGATGTGACGTTCGGTCCCGCCACCAAAAAAAGCCAACACGTCGTCGGGGTGAGAGGATGAAAAGCAGGGCATCAGGCGCAGCGGAGTGAGAGAGGGGCAAGTTGAGCACAGTAAAGCTGCAAGTAAGTAGTGTTCAACGTCGTGTCAAAAGCCGTGTTGGTTCGTTCATGTGCTGGAAAATGCTGCAGTCGGCGGAGGAGGCGACGTGGGAACGCCTCGTAGGCAATTAACCGTGTTTGGGTTTCTTCCTCACACGAGCCGGAACATCGTGTTCGCCTTCATGTTACGTGGGGGGTGGTGGACGAGGAAAAGGGCGCACAGGACAATCTTGACCTTGTCGCGGAATTCGGCAGCGTGTAGCCAGCGTTGATGCCAATCAGGGGCATGCGGTTACCGTCTTGTCGAACGAGGGCGAAGACGATGAGCTGGTGACGAAAGTAGCCGGTGAGAAAGCCGAGCCACTGCTTGAGGAGGCGCAGCTCGGAAAACGTAGCATCGATGCTGGCTGTCGTAGCCCATGATATTCCAGTCAGCGGGCACGGAGCGGCGGCTGATGATGAGACTGTCGACTTCGCCGTCATGTCTGCCTCGCCGAATTTCCAAAACGAGATCCTCTTCCGGCACGAGCTGCAGGGCAGGTTCGGGGTACGGCCCCTGCGCTGTGTATAGGCCTCGAGCATAACTGCCGCACCACATGTCGGAACTGGCTTCGCAGTCCAACATGGTGCTGGCCAGGACGGCGTCGACTGTTGGGTTGTCGACCGTCAACCAGTTCTCCATGTTATGATAAGTGTGCATCATTGCGAGGACAAGGGGTGTCTTGCGGTGATGGATGAGCAGGCGGGTGGGAATGGATACACGCGTCGTCGACCAGTGCGAGACGGACGGTACGTTCGCAACAGACAGACACGGAGCAGGTCAGCGCAGAGCATGGTGAGGCCTGGGTATTTGTATGGGAATGCGTGTGCGGGAACGTGACGCTGTAAGTTTGCCGTCTGGGAATCGTCGAGGGGCGTTCTTGCTATCTAGGACCCTTCTCCCTTCTTCGCTTCTCACCATCCTTCCAAGCTGCCGACGAGCGACTACTGCTTGCAGGTGCTCGCCTACCTGCTAGGTACTTAGGCAGGCATATATAAGTGTTATGCGGGTAATCGAGCAAGAGCGCGTAGCTGTGAGCGAGTGTGCAGCACGCGAACCCGACCGCGCACTGCATACTGCGAGGTGGCCCGGATGAAACAAGCTTTCGAGTCTGCAGACCACGCCGAGCGGCTGTGTCGTTGCTGCTCGTATCATTTCTTGAATTGCTTCCTCTGTTGAGTACATCATCTTTGGAACGGAGCCATGCCTCGGCCTTGCCACCGCTTTCCCGTCCGTTTCTCATGCTGCCGTAGGACTGCATGCTCTTATGCTCTTCTTCAAGGCCCTGGTCCTCCTTCCCGTGCTGATTTGTTTTGGCAATCGTTGGCCACGAGCCAAAGGAGAATGGGGGAGGACAAAAGAGCAGGAAAGACGGCGGCTTCGAGCAGGCACCGCCTCCAACCTGCGGCATGCGGATGTGGAGCAATGGAGGATGCATGTTCCCCGGCCCCGGGGTGCCTGGCTAGTGCTCGCTTGGCGACAAGTCCCCTTCCTCGTCGCTGTCCGTCAGGTCGACGGCCATCTTCTGTGCCTCGTGCTCCATCATTTCCCGGTAGGTGCTCCAGCTCAAGGCGAGGAAGGCGACGATGATCATGGACCCCCCGATGATGGCCGCCCAGCTCAGCGGCTGCCCCTTGACGACCCAGTCGACGAGGGCGATGATGAAGATGGTCAGCAGCGCCGCCACCGAGGACAGCACCGGCGACGTGAGGGAGATGAGCACGAGGAAGCAGCCGCTAAAGGTGGCGTTGGCGAGGACGGCGGCGAGGATGAGCCAGCAGGTCGACGCCACCGGCAACTCGAAGCGTTCGATGCCCAACAGGTGCAGGATCGGCAGCGGGATCCAGAGGACGGTGAGGGTGAAGAGGCCAATGCAGGCGCCGAAGGCGTTGGCGAAGACGGTGCCCCTGCCGGGCGAGACGCCCTCGGGCGGGCAGGCGAGGCGCTTGTAGAGAACCTCGTGGAGGCCGTAGAGGACGGAGCCGGCGCCGATGATGAGGTTTCCGAACAAACGGCTGCCGCCAGAGGGCGTCGGCTTGCCGGACTCGGCATCGACGCTGGCGGCGGGCTCGGTGTCGCCGTAGACGACGACGAGGACGCCGAGGATGGCGATGAAGACGGACACCGACTTGTCCAGCCGCAGCGGCTCCCGCAGGATGGGCACGGAGAAGACGTAGGCGAAGAAGGCGGAGCAGTTGTAGATGGCCGTGAGGTCCGACGTCGTCGTTAGGCTCACGGCAATGTACCAGCTCAGCCCGGCGACGGTCAGCGTCGAGGTGAGGAGGGCCGTCGTCCGCACCAGGTACCGCCAGGGGCGGGCCCGCCGCTGGGTCGCGGGCGCGTGCACGTCGAGCGTCTGCAGCTCGATCATGGTGACGGTCGACGCAATCATGTGCACGTGGTCGCGCCAGAAGACGGACCAGGGGACCTTGCTCTTGCGGACGCGCACGACGGCGAGCGTGACGGGCCACAGGACGACCCAGGAACCGTGGGTGAAGTACATCATGCAGTAGGCCTTGCTCCAGCCGAGGTCGTTCTGGATGTACGCGCTCAGCTCCGTCTGGACGCAAAAGGCGACGAGGCTGACGGCGAGGAAGAAGACGGCAAAGGTGTACTTTCTTCGCATCGCCTTCTCGGCAGCAACCTCGCGCGGGCTGCGACTGCGCATCGTCGACCGCCTCGTGGCCGTCGGTCGTGTGCGATTTTCGTATCCGTCGAAGCCATCGTGGCTGTAGGACACGCTCCCGTCGAGGCTCCTGGTCGGCCCATCGCTCGAGCGGCGGCCACGGTGGGTGATGGTCTCGCCCTTGTCCTCCTGCTTGGTGAGAAGCGGCGTGCCGGACTTGCCGCTGCGATGCAGCCCCGGTCTTCCGTTTATCGCATCCATGTCCAGTTCAACCCCGTCCTGCTCACCGGGAGCGGCGAACGCGACGCTCGGCGGCGGCTTGGTCGTCTTGGGCCCCCCTGGGCCGCTGGCAATTCTTGCTTTGGCGTGACCCCTCGGTCCCGTCGGGTCGCATGTGGCGGTCTTCGTTCCGTCGCCGTCGCCGCTTCCGTCTCCGCCTGCTTGGCTCGGCGATGGGCCTTTGTCCGCGACCCAGTCGTCGTCGACGGACCAAAAGGAGCCGTCGTCGTCTTGCTGCGCCGCTTGTCCGTCAGTGTCGGCCAGGAGGTGAACCTCTTGGTCCCGAGTTCGCCGAGACATGCAAGAAGCGACTAGGAGCTCGGGTGGGGGGGTTGCATGAAGCAGGCAAGGGATGGCACGGGAAGCTTGCTGACGGTTGTGACGGGAGTCGGGAAGGCCGGCTGCCGGTACGGATACAGTAGACGGTTGACGAGTCGTGTCGTGGAAGTTTGGTGGGTATTATTTCCACGGTCTATATTGGCTGGCTGACCTAACCCATGCTCCACTTTCAGAAGGGTTACGAGTGCTCCGTAATTAGGGAGTACAAGTAACTGTTATTAGTTATTATTTCTGCACGGAGTAATAATCCTTGGAGAATGTAAAGGAATTCGCCGTGAGTATTCGGGGGAAAAAAGGAGAGTGACGAGGTCTCGCAGCTCGCAGTTTGGTTACGAGTATCTGCTGCCAGTAGCGAATATGCATGTAGAGGCAACAGCTGACTTGAACTCTCGGCAGCTTCTTCCTCCCGGTGGAGAGCTCTCGCTCCGCAACAACCGCTCCCTTTTAGGCCAGTTAGATAATATTAATACTGTCAGTAGTTCTAAACCAATACCCCCAGCATCAGCGAACCTACCCAGTATCAGCGAACCAACCCTCCCCTGTACAGTACACTGCACAAGTAGTTGCAACTGAATACTCCGTACTCCGTAGTACTCGGATGTATCGTCGCATGACGTCGCGTTGCATGGTGCAGTGCCAATCGATTGGCCCCTCCCACCTATTGACATGCCCAATCTAGATCGTAGCTCGATTCCCATGCAAATCCCATGCACCCGTACAGTACATTTACTGGAAGCGAACAACTAGTACTTGATACAGGCATATGCTCTTGTGCAGTACGTAGTATCTGCATGTACTCGTGAATTGCACTCGTTGATCCGTACCAACCAGGCTCGTCGCACCTCAAGATGGCATTACGTAGCAGTACTCCTCGGCTCGGTGTCGGAGCTTCGCGTGAGAGGTACGGAACGTGTGCTACTCCGTACTGTCTTCTCTGTAGGCGCTGGTACAGCGCATGTACTTGCCGTAGGTCCTACTGCTATGGCTATGGTACATGTACCTCTGGAGGGAGAACTCGGAGATGCCAGGACGCCACGCCACGATGCGACGCTACCTGCAGCACTTGCACCGTCTCATCCACTCGCGTCACTTCTCACCCAAACAGCGCTTTGCACGTGTCGTACCCGTACTCGAGATCGCCGTGCCAGTACTCGGCCGATTCTCCTTTGCATGCGGCCCAGGCCTCGTCGAGCGCCGCCACCACGTCCTCCGGCAGCGGTCCCTTTTCCAGATTGTCCAGGTTGCTCTCGAGCTGGTCGACGCTCGATACGCCGATGATGATGCCGTCGTTGCCGTCCTTGAAGCGCAGCTGGGAGTGGTGCACCATCCACCGCAGTGCCGTCTCGATCATCGTCAGCCCCTCGTGCCGACCGAGCGCCTTCTCGATCATCTGCATCGACCGAAAGGTGCTCTCACGAAAGTACCGCTGACGGTAGTTGGCCCCCAGTGATGGGCTCACGTCCGAGAACCGTCCGCTCTCCGGCACCATGTCGGACGACCGCGCCTTTCCCGAGAACAGGCCGCCGGCGAGGGGGTTGTAGACGACAATGTCGAGGCCGTAGCGCCGGCAGGCCACGAACACCTCGGGCTCGACGTTGCGCGTGATGGCGTTGTACATGCCCTGGTACACTGACGGTCGGACCCAATTGTTGTACCTGCACGTCATGACCACCTCGGCCACCTCGAAGGCGGCAAAGTTGCTGATGCCCAGGCGAACAAACTTGCCCGCCTTGTGCAGCCGATCGACCGCCTCGAGCGTCTCGGCAAAGGGCGTGCCTCGGTCGGGACGGTGCAGGTAGAGAATCTGTCCCCGTCAGCTCCTGGCCAAGCAGCGGAGTACTCGTCCGTGCTTGCAAAGGCCCGGGACAGCAGTGTTTCGTCATCCGCTATCCTGGTCCTGTTGCTGCACGATCCGATGCACGTACATCGACGCAGTCGGCCCCGAGCTCCTTCAAGCTCGTCTCGACAGACTCGACCACCTTGTCCGCCGCATTCTCTCCCAGCTTCGACGGGTATTTAACCTTTGTCGCCAGCGTCAACCCTCGCTCCCTCCACAGGGCCTGCTTGGTGAAGGCTTCCTGTTGGCCTGCCACGTAGGTGCGCGCCGTGTCGATTTCGTTGTAGCCGCGGGCCTGGAAAACATCGAGCGCCTTGTTGAAGGTATTGAGGTCCGTGATTCGAGCCCCGTCTTCCGCCTTGGGCCCAAAGGTCATGAGACCCAGGATGATGCGGTTTGGGGCCTTCTGCACGATCAGGGGCATATTTGCTGTCTTGGGGCTTCCGTTTCGTCCTCGGCTGTTCTTGGCTGGCTTATGCTCGGATATGTTGAAGGAAATGAATTGCGAAAACCAAAAGTTGTATTTATAATATCCCTCTGGCGGGGCTGTACATGTACACGATAGGTGCTTACTTGTATCCGGCTGAAGTCGCAGGATGCAACGCTTCCGCGGGGTTTTCGGGCCTTCCACAGATACTAGCGCATACTTATTTGAAGGTAGGCGTAGACTTTGATTGCATGACGTCAAAGATATACATGCTTGTTCATCCAACGGCATCCATTCATCCATCCTATGGTCAGTATCTTGAGCCCTCGCACGACATACAGCGTCGGCACTTGGCGGAACTTCCAAGGACTGCACTCTCCGTATGCGTCTCTGCCATGATGCGAATCTGAAATTGCATCAACTACGCTCACAGATAAATAGGTGGAGATGCAAATCGAAGCAGGAGTTGCGGGCAGCAGTTAACGAGGCAGAGGGGCACGCGAATGATGCATGCCACTGGCGTACCTACTGTACATGGACACGTCTCGGTTCACAGGAACCGGCAAGATGCCTCGGAATGCGGAGGAATGAGTCTTATGCGCCGTCATCCATGCGTAGGTTTCGCCCAGCACCCCATGGATGCTACATCTCAGACGCTGTACCCGTTCTTTGTGCACTCGAGCTTGATGGCATGTGCGTCTACCAGCTGCCCAACCTTGCCATCGGCCGCCCACTTCATAATGGACGACTTCCTCCCTTGCAACGCCGTGGGCCACCCGGCCCTCGACAACCCACCAGTCGGGTCCTCGGCAAAGGCTAGGAACAGGTCCTGCATGTAGCGGCTGGCGCGACGCTCAAACGGCCCCGTCACGGGTCCCTCGATGCCCAAGTTGCCGAAAACAAGGGGCAGCTCGGACGAATGGTAGGCACCCAACCAAGGCCGAGGGCTGATGTCGGTAAAGTTGCCCGCGTACAGGTACTGCCAAGTGGGCGCCCCGGCCTCTGACCGGAGGCGCACCTCACGCAGCGTCCCGCAGACAAAGCGGAGTGTGAAGGCCTTCGATTCGGATTGGAGCGCCGGCGGGAGCGAGGTGGCTGTCTTGCTGCCATTGAAGCTGTACGACACCATGCCGTTTCCCTCGTCGGTGGTGGTGCCGAGCAGCAACGGCAAGCGGGTGGGGAACTGGCTGCCGCCAGCAGCGATGCGCGCCGCGTAGTTGGAGAATACCGTCACGTTATCGGCGATGATTTGGATGGGGCCGTTGACCCGGAGCGCCTCGAGGTAGTTCTGCAGCCTCGACGACGGCACGGAGCGCATGCAGGTCAGCTCGGCCGCCGGGGCGAGACCGGCGCAGCCGAGGCTGGCGGCAACGCGCGTGAAGTGGGTGTGGTTGGCGGACGGGCCCGTGTATGCCTCCAAGGCCAGGGCGTTGCCTGAACCGACGATTGCGCCTGCGACGATGGGGTCGGCGGCCCAGGCAAAGAGGTAGGCGTCGGTCGAGAAGGCGCCGGCGCTCTGGCCCCAGAGAGTGATTCGCTCAGCATCACCGCCAAAGGACGCAATATTGGCGCGCACCCACTCCATGGCCAGCCGCTGATCGAGCAGACCGAGGTTGACGTTCTCACCCGACGCCGCCAGACCAGCCGCGTTGGGAAACCCGAGCAGGCCCAGGCGATACTGCACATGGACCATCAGGTGGCGCTGGCTGCGCTGCACCCAGTTGAAAGCCAGCTGATAAGGCACATCGATGCCGCCCGACTGGAAGCCGCCGCCGTGAATCCAGACAATGACTGGCAGCGGCGGCAAGGGGGTACGGCCCCCTCCCCGGACGGCGCCGTGGACCGTCGCTTTCGGCGCAAAGATGGACAGCCTCAGGCAGTCCTCACTCTTGTCGGAGCGCGACGAGTTGCCGCCATGCAGCAGATATGATTTCTGGGCATCGTACACAGTGTCTGACGCGAACTGTGAGGACTGGACGCAGCCGGGAGGAAGGTCCGTAGCGTGGACCACACGTCCGTCAGCTGGTGGGGCTCTGGCCACGGGCGGTGCAAATCTGAGCTTGCCAGTCGGGCATTGGGCGTACGGTATGTTGGGAAATGAGACGACCGCCGGGTGCGAGGACGGGAAGTGAGGGGCGAAGATGCCAGACGTCGTGTTTCTCGTCAGCTTACCAGGGCAGTTGCTGGAGTTTACCGAGCATTCCCCCACGACGAAGCCGAGGGCCTGGGACAGGACGAGGACTCGAAGAAGTGACATGATGCCTCCGTTCCGACTGGTTCTCTGCTATCGATAGAGAGCATTCAGCGAGCGTACGACATTGGTGCGCCTGTACCTGTGGGCACTGGCCGAGATACATACTTATGCATGCGAGTGCCATGTTGGACACCACGTGCAAGACTGCCAAGTGCCGGGGCTTATTACCATCGACATCTCGGCCTCGCTCTCAGCAAACAAGTAACATGTCGAAAACACGAGCCGGCTGTGTGCCATCGATGACGAATCAATAGCACGTCGTCCGCGGGTCCCCGATGGAGTGACTGCTCCAGTGTCGTATCCGGACATTGAATGCACATGACGAAGGATTCTTGGAGCACGCAGTAGACGGCACGGATCTGGCCGTGTCGTACCCCAGCTTTACAGCACCTCTCGGGGGGGGAGGGGACATTGCGACCCTAGCGGGGCTTGGCCTTGGTCTACTGGCAGCGTATCATCGGAGGTCGGCGATGATGCCGGCCTGCGAACATCGTGATGCCAATGCGAAGCTTCCCAACAATTTCGTGTTCGGTGTTGCAGTACAGTACGCACTGTGCAGTGCCATGCATCGTGCTCGGATACTCGGTGTATCTACGGAGTACTCCGTACTGTATAGTAGGTTATACTGGAAACCTCCCAAGGTCGGAGCGGAGTTGGTTCAAGTACACCCACAGCAGTAGGTTCGGGGAAAGCACTGTGCCTGCCGCAGCTCCTCAATTGCTCAGAGTCGCTCCTTCCCGTCCCGTCCCATTTCGTACGAGTTAGCGGTCACTTGTTATTACTCGTCGACGCCATGGCACAAAGCCATGTTGAGTCATGAGCGAAGTGGTCCTGAGGCCACGAAACTGGCGGTCGGCGAGCTGTTTTCAGCTGGTAAGCACTTATCAGAGCTGGCACCCTGGGCACACGGGCTGCGGCCTCAGGTCATCATCACTCACGATTCAATGTCTACTTCCACGTAAGCCTCATTGCAATCCCAGAAGCCGCCTCGGCAATAGAACAAATCATGTTTGAAGCTGTTGGTTTACATCTATACTTGGCCAGCCACCATGGTTTTCTGGTGCTCAGCATCAACGACGGGACGAGAACAGGGGTCCCTGCAGCCGATCTCTCCATGCTTTTTTCCTGACCATGTCTCTGGTCTCCCAAACTTGACAATGGCAATGAAGGAGAATAACCTCCTCTCTCACAATCGTGGACAGAAACCAGCAAATATAAGTGGTCGAAAGAAAATACAGTGATACAGAATCATCGCATCAATGAACGACACGATCTGTCCCGTTCAGGTCGATGGCTTCACCCACAATGGCGACTGCAGCCTCCTTTGCAGGCCTTCCGAGTGGAAGAACATTCTCACCTTCTTCCTCGGCAACTATGCTGCCCACGCCGCCACCGTCATCGCCCGTCCTGGCCAGAGTCCCTTGACAACTGCCTTCAGCCTGACCCTCGCCCTCTTCTTTCCCGGCGCAGGCGTGCTAGCTGGTGTCACCGCCATCGCGAGCCTTGCTATCTTTGCGCCCACCGAGTTGACGAAAGCTGCACGGGCTGGTGCTCTGTGCATTGTGGTCAAGGCCAAAGGGGATGTGGAGGATGGAGAAATCGTTACGGCTTCGAGACAGCAGTCGTCCCAAGGTCCTTCTGAAACTGGTAGCCATGCGAATTGTCATGATTCGCCAGAAGATGATGGTGTAGGTGACGATGGCAGTGTCCATGTGGGTAAAAACGAAGATGTCGGCAATGGTGGTGGCAGTGGTGATGGTGATGATGATGATGATGGTGTTGGTGTTGGTGTTGGTGTTGGTGTTGGTGTTGGTGATGATGGTAATGGTCGGTCAGAAGCGCATGAGCAAGCTGAGAACGACCAGAACTCGGCTGAAGCCCTCCAGCAGGCTTCGACAGCATCAGAGTCCATGGAATCCCGTCGCCCAGGACAGGTCATTGAACCTGTTACCACGTGTAGTGACGAAATATCTACGACCCCAATCCGTCCCAGGACCCTCACTGGTCGTCCAGATGAAGGTGCTCTCCTTCATCACCGCCTCATGATTGGACGCTAACGGAGTTGACATAGTCTTCCCTCCGTCCTTTACCGCCACCATTGTTCATGGTGTTACAAGGCTTCCTGCAGGCTATCGACTGCTCATACTACCTAGATGGGCCACCTTCGAGAATGAGGATGGATGCGACCATGATGTCGAGCCTGATTCCGGTACGACAACAGGCCTTCTCTCGACGTTCCAGCCGAGGACAAAGTGTAGCAACACTATCCCCTGCAGCTACAATTTCGTCAAGATACTCCTTTCCATTGGCCAGCTGCTCTTCTCTGTCATCACGCTGTACGAAACACGCGGCAATCAGATTGCTGTATTCGGATATGCCGCCTTTGGTCTCACCGTCGCACCGTACTTTTGGATGACCTTGATCAACCTGTTCGGCAACTTGATGAGTCCGCAGTACTCTAATATATTCGTCGTCAACTCTCCCACCTTGGATAGGCTGCGAAAGGAGGCCGAAGATGCGGGACTGGCAACACGGTACACGATTGACGGCACCGTCGGTCGAATCAGCGACGAGATGGAGACCCGTGTGCTCAACGCGAAAGGCTACCTCCTTAAGTACCCGACCGCTCTCGAGGTGTTGTTCAACCAAATGGATCCGGAGAAGAGCCAAGAAGCGGTCCAGATTGTTTCCCGTGGTATCGTCGCCTACTTGGGCGCCGCCGTTCCCATCGCCATCGTCGGCGTCATCTCACATTTCGACCCCGGCAAGAGTGAGCCCTATCAACGGGTCTGGACAATGATGTGGCTGTGTTTCGGACCCATGGTCGGCGTCGGATACGGCATGATTGTTCTGCCGCTCTTCGAGTCTTTGCCCGTCTTGTGGCGAAGCATGATGATTTACACAGCCGACGAACTCACCGACGAGGCACGAGCTTTGTTCGCAGCGGGACCAGCCGAAGCCGGAGGGGAAGACAACGGGGCGAGCAAGCAATACACCGTCACGGAGAGTGATATGAAGACAGTATTGCGCCTACAGATTTCCAGGTTCGTCCTTGCTGCGGCCTTCGCGTCAATGTACGTGGTACCTGCCATTGGGGGCTTCGTCGTCGTCGGACAGATGCTAGTACAGTACGGAACCTGTGTAAAGATTGACTGAAGCCCAGAGTTCCAGTTCGATAAGCTATTGATGAAGTAGGGTAGAGTTGGAGGTAATACATCAAGCATATGCCATTCACATGATATTAATAGGAAAGACTGCACTCCATTCATGTGGTAAATGAAATCGAACCTGGTACATTAATCTGGTCGGATGCTGAGATGTCGGTACTAGCATTCGCATGTGCATAAAATGGCAAAAGTGCTTCTTTCTTGCGTTGTTAAATTAAATCATAACCATGGAATTATTCCGCCCAGATTTTGTTTGCATTGGATGAAAAGGAGAGAGAGGTCGACTTTAACTTCGCCTTGAGGAACGCATGCTTGGTACGGAGTACAAGTGAGTATTATAATACTCGTAACGTAAAGATAGGTGGGCAGCGGAGGAAATCCGGGTAAACATTTGAATGGCGATCCGACCAAGCTCCTAATACCAGCTTCTTCCAAATTCCCTACTCGACGGAAACTCCCAATCAAGTCGAATCAATCACGCCCAAAAATGCTCGCGTACGCTTCCGGAAGACGTCCTACTTTTCGTGATGGCGGCTGACCCGTTTCAGGCGCGCTGTATTATAGATAAATCCACCATGAGGGCGAACGTGGTCCGCCATGGTCAAAGGCTCCTCGTCTGCCACATGAGCGCGCCTTCGTGCGCCTTCTACACGAATCCCGTTCGTCGGCGACTGGTTACGCGTCCGATAGGCCGAAGAGTTTTTCAGCGGACCTTCTTCAACACCATCTTCCAGAAACCGCCTCGCGAAGTCAGAGCACCGGAATACGAGCCAGGATGGATGCAGATCATGATTTGGAGAAGCCGCATGCTCGACGACCTACGGCCACAGTCGCGGAAGGAGTTGCTCGAATCGTGGAAGAAGCTGATGCAGTCGAAGCTGAAGCGGAGGCTTCCATTGAACAGCACCCAGGCCCTCCATTGCCGGCACCTGCTGGAGTACCTTGTTGAGCAGTCGCATGCTGACCAGAAACCAATTTCGTCTGCCGATCTGTCCATGGCCCGCCAAGTTCTCCTAGACATTGAGCCTTACGAACGAAGCAAGCATCACTTGGACTTGGCCAAAACCGTATACGCAGTCTGGTCGGCCGGTGGCGTCGGTGGCAAAGCGCGGTCACCCGAGCTCCAATGGAGTTATCTTGTTCGATCGCTCGCCCGCTACGGCGGGTCTCAGGAGGCTCTGCAAATGCTGTACACGAAGTGGAATGACTCCACCTACGCACCATACCTGAATGGCGACGAAAGGCTCGTCGAGGCTGTTGCGCGAGGACTCGCTCGCGAGGGGCTGGAGAGGGAACTCGTCGAACTGATCGAACATGCCGAAAGCCATGGCGTACCCTACGATGCCGGCCTACAATCCGTCGCTGTTATATACTTCGCACAACGAGACCGAGTTCCCGAAACCAAGATGTGGCTTGCGAAAGCAATACCCCAACAGTCCAGTCATGTGGACGTGTACCGGGAGGTGGCTTTCTTTGCGATGCGCAATGGCCTGCAAAGTTGGGCGACGCCGATGTTTGTACAACTTGGCGAATCGCAACCGAAAAAGAAGCATTGGGATGTTCTGTTGCAGGCCATTCTTCTCCACGGCAAGTGCCTCGACGAGGTCAACACGATGATGTCGCACATGGTCGATCGCAACGGCACGCTGTCGCCCGACATGAACACGCTGAATGGTCTCCTTCGAGTGGCTGTTGAGGCAAATGATTTGTCACTCGCGGACGAGATCCTTGCTGACGAGATCTTGGCTCTGGGTACGGAAAGGGGACTGTCGCCGAACGGTGAGACTTACATGATCTTGCTACAAATGCACCTGGTGACGGGTGATTTGGCTGGAGCCAAGGCTGCGCACGATAAAATCAGACATTTGGAGCCCTGGGCGAACCAGGCAAAGCCAGAACTGTTCAGCGAGTATCGGCACCTACTGAGCCGGTACCTGGTGGTGCTTTGCCAGCAGGCACGGCCGGACTTTGCGCTCATCGCTACGCTGTTGGAGACCATCGAAGAGGATCAAATCCTGTTGGATCCAGAGACGGCGGCCTTGATCTGCGTCAAGTTTCTCGACAACGACCAGCACTTTGATGTCATGGACATTTTGTCCGTGCATGCGTTCCTGTACAGCGAGGGGCAGCGGGAAGTTGTCCAGAACGCATTCGTAGGATTTTGTCTTGATTCTCAAACGAGCACTTCGCGAGCCTGGGGGTGCTACCAGATTCTCCAGCAGTTCTTCGAGGATACCAGCTTCGAGCGACGGATGAAGCTTATGGAATCTTTCTTCGACCGCAAACGGCCCGACATGGCGTCCAAAGTCTTCGGTCACATGCGGCAACACAGAAACAAATCATATCACCCTAGGATAGACACGTACGTCGGATGTTTGGAAGGATTCGCACGCTTTCCAGACGTCGAGGGGCTGGCGATGGTGCACAACATGCTCAAGATGGACACGACGATACAACCGACAACAAGGCTTCGCACAGCCATGATTCTGGCGTACGCAGCGTGCGGAGAGTCCCTGACGGCTCTGGATTTCTGGGACGAGATTACGCTGTCGAGCGAGGGGCCGTCATACGCAAGTCTCGAGGCCGTCTTCTGGGCACTGGAGAAGAAACCGGGAGGGGACAAGAAGGCACGCGAAATATGGGAGAGGATAGAGAGGATGGATCTAGAGGTGCCACCGGCCGTCTACAATGCCTACATTGGCGCCGTCGCCGGCAGCGGCAACGAAAAGGAGATTCGAGGTCTTATCATGAACATGGCGTCCTTTGTCGGAGCGGAGCCGGACGCAATGACGTGAGTAACCCCGCCCCCCAATGGCCCATGACAAGGACGATTTAGGATGCTGACGGACGGACGGGCGTCGATAGGTTGGCCATTGCACACAACGCTCTGCCGGGACAGGCATTTCAAAAGAACTTTCGTGAGTGGGCGCAGAAGAAGTATCGCGGCCCGTGGGCGGAATTGGACAGGTTTGGTCGACGATTGAACGAATACTCGCTATGTCAGATCAAGGTCCAGCGGGCCATGAAAGCTTGATTGTACAAACAACAACGAAGAAACTACAGTGCGACTGGGTTTGCAGATTTATCTCTAGATGATGAGGTTACCGAGGCTATTGTACATTATAGCAACATGCGGAAGATGGAGGATGGAGGGGAGGCGAGAAAGCACCGACAGGCCTGGGCGACTTCCGTCAGGTGCTTTACCTGCCTCTCCGCTCGGGGAAGAAATCGTCCCTGATCATCTCGGGGTGATCGTGGATGGTAGGGTATATGCCCATACCCTGGACGCGGCGGATCATCTTGGCAATCTTGCGCTGGTTGACGGGTCTGAGGCCCGTGTTGGACGAGTGCAGGATCTGGCCAGAGGTGGATGTGAATTCCTGGATGAGAGAAAAGTTCTAGGGATTCGGTTAGCAAGCAAGCAAGCAACGACTCGGCCATCGTCCCAACGGCGTCCCGTCTGCGTACCTTGTACATGTCGAGCGGCCGAATGCCCAAGGCATCGACGACGTCGTTGTTCCGTTTCGATCTCCGCCGCCACTTCTGCATCTCGACGGGGCTAAGGTCGTGGGGTGAATAGACATCACCGGCCGTCCAGCGCCGGGGCATCTGCTTCAGGTAGTCATTCGAGTTCTTCTGGTTACGGAGGAGCTCAAGCTGCGCCTGCTTGGCCTTGAGCGCATTTTCGGCGTGGCCCTTGTAGCGGCTGAGGAGACGGCTGGCGGCATCGCCTCGCTGGGAGCGGGCGCCGTCGGGACCTTCGGAGCCGTTCCTGCGCCTGTACCGGTCATTGTTGTCGTTTCCTATCGAGAGGAGGCCGCTGGTCGACGACGGAGCGCGGGCGGGCGGCGCGGGGGTGACGACCCGTTGGCCAGCATGGGCTGCGTGGAAGGATGGTGGCTCTCGGGGAGGGTCGCTCGCCGAACGGGTAGAGGAGAATGCGCGGAAGAGGGCGGCCGGCTTCGAGGAGAATGCCCCCCACGTGCCGATGGCCGGAGGTCGCGGCGGCATTGCCATTTTCTGGTGGGTATTTGTGCGTGGCGGGTGTGCTGTGGTGCAAAGTCGATGGTGATGCTGATGGCAGAGGTAAGAAGTCGTGATAATTAATATTAGTACTTGTAAATACTAGTACTTGGCGGTAGTGAAGTACTCCGTGCTCCTTAATATTACTGTACTCCGTACCGTACGGAGTACTTGTGCACCTAAGTAACTGTACTTACGGAGTGAAAGTACTGTACGGAGTACTCCGTACGGAGTACAACTAGGTGCACTTGCACAACGTACTGTACAGTACGGAGTAAGTAAGTACAAGTACGGTGTACTTAGGTCGAAAATAGCCCGTTCAAGCCAGCTCAGTGGTTGGTTGATTTCAAGCAGCGGACCATTTCCGCCCCAAAGTTTGCCCCACTCCGATTTTTCAATGTCCCTCTTAAGAATTATATCTCTGGAAGCGAGCGAGACGCAACATACTGCATGAACGGGTGACGACGTCGACAATCCCTTTTCCACCATCCTCCCTCACTCCATCTCGATCCAGAATACGCACCGAGGGTCCTTGTACTAAGCATTCGCGTACGCCGCGCCCACAAAAGCAGCGATGGTGCGCAAACTCAAGTATCACGAGCAGAAGCTCCTGCGCAAAACCGACTTCATCTCGTACAAACAAGACAATGGCCATCGCGACCAGGCCGTCATCCGCCGGTACATGATCCAGAAGCCGGAGGACTACCACAAGTATAACCGTCTTTGCGGGGTAGGTTCCGTTTTCCCGTCCTCGGTGGCATCCCACCCAAAAGAGGAGAGCGTGCGAGAGGTTGGACGCTGACATGCCAATGCGCAATAAGTCGCTACGCCAGCTCGCCCACCGCCTCTCTCTCCTACCGCCCGAGAACGCAACAAGGCGGAAGCACGAAGAGCTGCTCCTCGACAAGCTCTACGACATGGGCATCTTGTCCACCAAGTCGAAGCTCTCGGCCGTCGAGCACGGCGTAACGGTGAGCGCTTTTGCCCGTCGCCGTCTTCCCGTCGTCATGACGCGCCTCAAGATGGCCGAGAACGTTCAGGCGGCGACGCGCATGATCGAACAGGGCCAGGTCCGCGTCGGCGTCGAGACCGTCACCGACCCAGCCTACCTCGTGACCCGCTCGACCGAGGACTTTGTCACGTGGGTTGTCGGCAGTAAGATCAAGAAGAACATTATGAAGTATCGCGATCAGTTGGATGATTTTGAGCTGCTGTAGCCGCACTTGGCTATGGTCTTTTGGTTTATTTCTGCACGATACCGTTTCATGCGATGGAAGAGGACATGTCGTATCTCGGCCTTGGCAGAGATGATGGGCTCGAGTCTGGCAACATATCATACTGGCGTTAGGGGCTTTGGGTTTCTTTGCGGCATCAGAATCACCTCCTTGAAGGCAGGGCTTTCGAATTTGATTAACAACGGGCAGCCGGCGGAAAACAATGAGTTTTTGAGTGGGGTGGGAGGGGGACTGTCTAGGAGGGAACAGGCTCCTGCTACTGTACTTGATGCTGACCCTCACTACCAGAGGTATGAAAGTACATACAACACAGTCAAATATTCGTAAATAGCCAGACGCTTTCCAGTTGAACAAGGTTGCCCGTACAGGTGATGTGGACATGATATGGCATTGAATACTTGGGACACTCATCAACGCATACAGTGTACCTGTTCGTATAAGCAGACGCTCTCTCGTTGACCAAAGTTAGTTGCCCGTTCAGGTATCGTGGATAGGACATGGCATTGAATATTTGGGGATACTCATACAGTATACAGCACCTCTTTGTATGGTACTAACTTAAAGTAGGTGTACTTCGTACATTTATTACATGTATTCTGCAGGTGTATCTGCAAGTATGCAGATCGTCAGGTCCAAGCGAGCTAGCCCGTTTGGGACCCCGTAAGGTGTAAGCGTAGTAGGCGATTTAACGGATACAAGGGCGAGAGCTCCCCGAGCTTCTGGTGACACCACAAACCTGCACCTGTAATCAATCACATCCGTCCCCTCATCCATAGGCCTGCTTTTTCCGCCTTGGCTTGTTTTCCGCTTTCATCATCCATCTGTGGAGCGCAGAGTACTCCGAGTAGAGACTACAGCACCATGTCCTTCGCCGCCCTCAAGGATGTCATCGTCCACCTCCTCGAGCCATGGATTCTCATGAGCATATCGTTTAGGCACATCCCTCAGACCATCTCGTCCATCGTATCCTCTGGCGATTTGTGGAAGCTCTTCTCCTACAACGCCTTCACCGAAGCCCTCTTCGGTCACTTTTGGGTCACCGTCGGGCCAGAGGTCAAGGAGTTGGGAGAGGAATACGTCATCCCTCTGCTTGAGGGCCGGCTTGCTGATGGAAAGATCCACGACCGCGTCGTCGACTCGGCCGTCCATGGCACCATCGTCGAAGTCGGCGCCGGTACCGGCATGTGGGCAGACGTCTTTGCACGCATCGCCGCCGGAGCAGACGCCGACAGCAGCACGGATGGCACCGCGCGAAAGCGGAAGCCCACCGGCCCGTCGTCCATCACCAAGATCTACGGCGTCGAGCCGAACGCGCAGTGCGCCGAGTTGCTGAAAGAGCGCGTCCGCGAGGTTGGCCTGACCGACCTGTACGAGGTTGTCCCCGTCGGCATCGAGTCCCTAAGCGATCCCAACGCTTGGTCGGGCCAGATTCAACCAGGCAGCGTCGACTGCATCGTCACCGTCATGTGCCTCTGCAGCATCCCGGAACCGGAAAAGAATATCCAGCACCTGTACAAACTCCTAAAGCCCGGTGGTCACTGGTACGTGTACGAGCACGTCAAGACCACTCGCGGGGGACCCTTGCTCGCTCTGTACCAACGTGAGTGCTGCCGCACCCTCGCCTTCTCCAGCCGCTCACCGTCCACACAGGTCTCGTCAGTATCCCCTGGCGTCTCTTCCTGGGCTCCTGTCGCATCTGTCGCGACACCAAGACGAGCCTCGTCACCGCCGGCCCGTGGCGCAAGGTGGACCTTACCCATCTGCCAAGCGAGCCACCGTACGAAGTCCTTCCTCACGTTCTTGGCACGTTAACAAAGTAAGGCATAAATGATTGACATCAGCTCACCCGTCATAACGCTGAGCGATGGGTTGCGAGAGAATTGGCTCCTTCAGTATGGAAAGTTCGGCTCAGCTTCACTAGCGCTCAAAGTTCGTCGTCCTCGTCGTCATCAGGAAGAAAAATTGACGTCTTGCTGGACGTGCCAGCTCCAGCTCCGATGACCCCTTTCACGTCCACATTGGGACTCTTGTGTTGGGCCAGAACTGGCAGGCTCTTGTCATATTCCATTTTCAGGCCCGCCATGTCATCTTCAGCTTTCGGATTCTTGATGTCTTCACGCTTGATCTCTCGTAGAATACCCACGCTTTCAATGCCCTCCTCCTTGTCGATATTCTCGGCTTTCATGCCGTCTCGAGTGAAATGCTCTCCTTTCGGAGGTCCATCCACCTCCTCATCCTTGATGCGTCGTCTCGTGGCATTTTCGGGCTTGATCTTTCTATCGATGCCCTCGAGCTTGATGCCTTCCCTCTTGACGTAATCGAGCGGCAGGTCTTTCCTCTTGAAATCCTCACGCTTGATACCTTCCTGCTTATCATGCCCTTGCCTCCCATCTTCGCAACGGACGCTCCCCCTAGTACCAGGCGGCGAGGGTAGCGTCCCCTGTTTGATATCGCCTGCCACTCCGCCCATATCTCTGGTTGCCATATCGCCATCTTGTTCCGTACGGGCAGCCTTGGCAACGATCGCTTTTCGCCTCCGGTAAAATGTATCGAGGCAGTTCCTTCTCGCCTCTTGCGACCAATTCTCCACGACAAGCGCGAACTGCGTCACGCTATCAAATCCAAACTCGTCAGCCATTTGGCAAAACTGCCGAAGGCAAACACCCTCGGGCGGGCGGTATAATCTGTGCAGCCTGTCGCTCTCGTCCTCCTCGTCCGTATCGGCAAAGAGCGTGTTCTGTCCTCCGATGTCACCATCTGCGTAGGAAGCCATGGCCGCCTGGCGAGAAAGCTGTTCCTCGACTTTGGACGTGCCGATGACCTCCGAGTTGTCGTGCGTGTACTCCACACCGACGGAGGTGAGAATCGCCTGGATGGCGTCCGTCTTCGGTGTAGCCGACTTCTGGGACTCCAGCAGCTTCTCTTGGTTCTGCGCCTTCAACAGTTCGGCTAGTTGACCCAATCCTCCATCTTCGTCATCGGCCTCTTCCCTCTTGGGCAAGCTCAGGTTCTCCTCATCCTCGGCCACCTTCTCCATGTCCACGTCCACTAGATGTACTCCTGCCTTGGTCTCGGCAATGTTGGTCTTGTTCACAATGTCTCGAAGCAAGCCGCTGTCGGGATGATAGGTGAAGATGTTGGCGAGACCAAATATTTCTCCCTTCCTTTCGGTGTCCTGTTGGACGCCTTTAAAGTATCGGCGCTCGGATGAGGCGGTGTAGCCGATGTTTGCTTGCTGCTGCTTGTAGATCTGTCGTGCGTACACAATCTCCTCGACCGTGCCGAGAGAAATGAGCCGAAAGACTTCAACATCTCGCGTCTGGCCAATCCGGTACGCACGATCTTGAGCCTGTAGGTCGTAGGACGGGTTCCAATGCGGGTCTATGATGACGACCTTGTTTGCAGCCGTGATGTTGAGACCGACGCCGCCGGCCTTGGTCGAGATGAGAAAGACAAACTGGGACGGGTCCGAGTTGAAGGTGTCGACGACGTCTTGCCGGGCCTCGTAGCTGAGCGATCCATCCAGGAAACTCACGTTGTAGCTCGTGTTGGCGAATAGATGCTGCAAGATGCGTAGCAAGCGCACGCTATGAGAGAAGATGAGGACTTTGTCCCCGCCGCTGTGCCAAAACCTGAGAAGCTTCTTGAGAATCATCCACTTTCCGCAGAAGTCGGGATTGACGAGGTTCCTAATCTGATCCCTATTCTCATAGAGCGTTTTCCACCTAGTCGGCATGCACGTCTGCAGAGTCCGGAGCTCCGACTCGTGCCTGGGCTCTAGGTCGGTCGTGGATGGAATCAACAATGTAAGATGGTTCGCGAGCTTCTGCAGGGTAATGATGCTCGGAAAGACAATGTTCTGCCATCTGCCACCCTCCGGAACCTCTTTCATGCAGCACCAGCCCTTCTTCCTGCCGTGGTTGCACATGTCCGAGACCGTCCGCAGAAGCTCAAGCGCTGGGCTCGCGAGAAAGTTCTCATACGCTTCCCTCTGAACATCGGTGAGGGGGCAGAAGACGACCCTGTCGGTTTTCTTTGGCAGTTGATGGGCAATCAACGTTTTCATTCGCCTCAGGAAAAATCGGGGGAGTAGGTTTTGGACGAGTCTCTTGGCCGTCTGTCTGGCGAGGCTGAGCTGGGCCACCGTCGCACTATGGGACTGGCCAACGGTCAAGGGCCTGGTGATGCTGTGCCACCACTCTGCCTGCGTTCCAAACCGGCCCGGGTTCGTCCAATCAAGAATGGTCCAGAGCTCCTCGTACTTGTTCTGAATGGCCGTTCCGGTGAGGCCTATTCGGCAGAGCGCATTCACTTCGGCGAGTGCCTTGGTCGTCTCGGAATACCTGTCCTTGACGCGGTGGCACTCGTCGCAGATGACTGCATCCCACTGCACTATGTTGATGGAACTGCGGCAGCTCTTGTAGGTATCGTACGTCGTGATCATGATTTCGAGAAGACCAGAGCGGGCCGTGTTGATGACGTCCTCCTTGTTGGCACCATGGCAGACATCGATATGCCACCATCCCCATCGGTTCATTTCGTTGATCCAGTTCATGATGAGAGAGCCGGGACAGATGAGAAGTATCCGTGGATACCAGCGGCCGGGGCAATATCGCATCTCTCGCATGCGACGGCCGTCACGCTCGTCCGCCGTTTTGCCGAATGCGGCGGCGAGGAAAGCGGCAACCTGGACGGTCTTGCCCAAGCCCATGTCGTCTCCCAGGATCCCGCCTTGCTGCAAGACAAATTTGCGGTGGAGGAACTCAACGCCGACCACTTGGTAGTCTCGCAGGTACTGGGCGACGGCAGCGGGAATGAGACCGCCAGAGTGGGGAAGCTCAATGTCTTTGTAGGGTCTCGATGGCTTAACACCGCTGGCGGCATCAAACTGCGGTCTCTCCTCCAAAGGCCTTCCCAGCTGTCCGGCATCGTCCAATTCAATGTCCGTGTAGTCGGGGGGGAACATGAGGGCGGCGTCGTGATTCTGCTGCTTCTTGGCGTTAAACGCGCGCCGGCGATCCTGGAGATAGTCCGGAATACCAGCTTCCTTCAATTCGTCGTCTTCATTTCTCGTTTCCTTGCTCCGGTCTCCATGGGCATCGGACGTTTCACCTTTCTTGACCGCCGATTTCCGGTTTGCCCTCCGTTTCTTTTTTGGATTGACTGGTGGGCAATCGGAGTCGTCAGTCCACCGCACCTTTTCTTCCACTTCTACTTCCCCCTCCTCGTCCTCATCAGCTTTTCTTTTCCGTGGGCCATTAAGAGATGTCTTGTTTTCGGCATCTGAGGAAGTGTTTTCATCGTCGAGCACTATGATTGCAGTTTGCCTGCCATTATTCGACATGTCGCTGAGTTGGTGGGGCAGTCAAGCCATGAAACGAAACGAATCCTGGATCTATTCGCTACATGACGCGACAGATGACGTGGGTGATGCCTGCTCACGTGACCCTCCACGACCCGCGAAGTTCACCACCGTGTCTGCTGCATTCCACATCGCAAGTTGCGTCCTCTTGTGAATTAATTACGTTGCCGCATGCCGAGTAACGCATGCACAAAATCAAAGAAAAAAAATAAATGAAGCATTCACTGACAAGGAAGCATTAGGCCTTTGTGTGGTTACGTGTTAAAGTCTCGTATAAGTCTCGTATTCATTGCGATGCTGCTTAATGGTAATGAATCGAGCTCAACAATCTACCCATGCCATGCATTAAGAACATGGCACCCATATGTACATGTAAATTTCACCGAAACTCCATGGTATTTCCCCATGCAAATAAATTCCCAATGTACCAGCATGGCGTCTGAACATGCTGCTGGCCTAGGTATCCACAACGACATTACTCGAAAGAGGGCAAGTCGCAGGGATCAACTGTCTTGCTTTATCCAATTCGTACGATCCGTTCGTCGGGGACTTGAGATTTTTAGACATGTCCGTCGAAGATGGACTTGGCGGCCAGGGGCCATCCAAGGAGAACCGCGAAGCCGGGGAAGAAGCTGCATCACTTTCCATCAGTATTTCTTCGAGCCGTGCGTGGGACGAGGTGTGGCTCACATGGCTGCTTGCTTGCCCACTCGCTTCATCTCGGCTCCCCAATCCCCTCGGGCGGCCTGTTGCGACACGGGTAGCCGTTGGAAGGGATGGGCTTCAAATGAGCGAGCTGCCGAGCGAAGGCGCATCATCATGGAGAAGGGTCTCCGGGCGACAACACGAGTGACGGAGGGATTCATCTTGTGGCTTTTTTGGCGGGGGGGTTTTCTTTTTTGAGATGAGAGGTGATTTCTTCGTGCTTCGTTCAAGCCGTGTGTTGTCACAAGACGTTCCCAAGCTGAAATGAAATAGAGTGGCGTGGTATCTCTTTGGATGAGAGTAGATAGTTTGATGTACAAGCACCTTGAACTGAGCTGAGATGGATCGGATTGTAACATCAATATGCGGTGCAACCATGGCCTTTTGTATTCGTACGCCGTCCTCCCTTCTCGCTACTATCTGCAACCGATTGAAACGATTTCGTCTCATGGCTTTCTCCAGCCCCTTTGCATCAGTCATTATCAGACAACGCAAGTTGGTGGTGGGCAGATGTCATCGCAGTATGGCCACAATATCATACCACTGGAGAACAAATCGACCAATAGCGGAGCCGCCATTCTAACTAAAAAAAAACAAGCGTCCGGATTCAGTTGGAGGCTTTGAGCACTCCGAGTCGTCGGTGGTGCCACCTTTTCGGAGCCGGCCGGAGTGGGTCGAAGTACGGGAGAAACAGGGTAGAATGCAACGGGTGTCCCATGTTGGTGGCCTGTGGACGGGGCCTGCGAGATCGCACCTTGACTACAATACGAAAGTACGTAATAATACAATCTGTAGCTTCCTGGTAGTGAATCGGTCGATCATCATCTTGCTCATACTTAAGTACTCCGTGCATGCACGCATGAAATTGACCTGGTTCAAAGCTTGTCTTGCTGCAGTATCGAGCATCTACAGCTTGGCGCCCAAGTTGTCAAAGGCTGACAAACACTTCTTGACCGACGTCAAGCAACACGCTGTTCACACAAGACTCAAAGCAAACTGCTGCAAATACTGTTCGGTGGCATTTTATTTGCGTTGAGAAGTCGCTAATTTATCTCAACAGAATGGCAAAGCATATTGCTTTGAAACATCTGCTCCATCGTGAACACTGCACTCCATCAAACGCCACACTCGATGCCTTCTTGGTGTAGGAGAAGCCGGAATGCCGATCAGGATTATATACGAATTATAGGGCTGGTGGCTGGTTGCTGGTCGCATGTTCTTGCCCTTCAAACAAGCCAGCATACGTCGCCTTCACTTCACACCCGCTGGGTATCGAGACAGTATCAACTACTAACTAGATCAGCGCGACAGGAATTCCGAAAGTCATTCCCGTGGAGCAGGCTGACCAGGCTCTCGTATCTCCTCTGAGGCGAGGATGATGATTTCGATACGCCCAAATGACCACGTACGCTCAATTGTACCACGGCGGCTAATGCTGCGTGGAGGGTGATTACATCGCCCGCCGGTCCACTGGAAGTAAGATTGCAAGGATGCTGTCCCTTCACGTTCGCCTACTTTTTTACAGAAGATCTCTTCTTGGTCAGCTGTGCGCCGTAGAGCTGCCAAGTACCAGGTCCGAGTGGTGCAGACTGTTGATCTAACGCATCGGAGATTGGGCGAATGCCAGGTCAACGCACCTGCGGTCGGATAATTGCGGTCATAATCCTGGAATATTCCTGCAGCATCCTCCCTCGTTGCGATAGCGGCCCGCCGGCTGCAACGTCGGAAGTTTATTTCACTCTTGACGTGGCTCCGCTCCGACGTGTCCGTCGTGCTCTCCGAAGGAGTTATCCGACATGATATCAACGATCGCATCGTTTATCTCTCGGGTCGTTTGCGCTTTACTCTTGATGATGTCGTCGGTTTCTATTTCTCGGGCCAAAGAATAACGGCGTTTTTAGCTAACACCACTGTACACGCATCGGTGGCCTTGGCGATGGCTATCGTCCGGGCCTCGGTCCGCCGATTAGACCGTAGGTGAACCCGGTTCCACGTTCAACCCCATGCCGGTGTTGGAATTGATATATTGTCTTCGATACGATGCTCCTATGGGTTGTATATCTCCTCGGAGAGACGGTACAGGCGCCAATCAAGTCGGTTATCCATGGTTTATGCTCCAAAGCAAGAGGCGTGTACATTGATTGTCCTGAGCCTCTTGCCAAGTTCGTTGTCACCCCGGTCCCAGAATGATTCGAGATACAAACTGCACACTCACGTGATGAATCACCCATGTACGGAGTACTGCCCCCTGCGGCTGAGAGGTACATGTTTGGATTGTAGTGAGGTCGTCAAAGAGGCTTAGCGGAGCGCGTGTTGTCCTGCCAGTCACGTTTGTGGCGCATTCGTCGTTCCAGGCTTACTTTAAGCTGTCAATGGAAAGACGAAGCCGTGCGTGCGTGTCAAGAATCTTGTATTAATGGGTATCCATGAGAAGTAGGCATCCAAGAATATTCCTAGGTGTATCATCCACCTCCGAAGGCTGTCATCCCCTCATTGACTGGAGAACGAAAAAAAAAGACAGAAGAAGAGAAAGACAACTGGCGGACTGGCAAGACGCTGGCAGATTGTCCGTCATACAGAAGCTCGGGCGGCTAAGGCCGACCAAAGCCAACTGTATGCGTCCAAGCCCCATTGTCTGTCTAGCCGCTCAATGAATCGGCGTGGCCGTTCGTTGTATCCGTCATCGAGTTCGGCTGCTGGGCATCGATAGCACACTAGCGACCTCTGTTGCTCCAACTCTATCTCGTCAAGATGATATAGAAGGCGTGGATGATGCCGGGGATGTAACCTGGCGAAGGGTTAGTACATGCAAATGAAGGCAACAACAAAATCATCATCATCATCATCAATAAACAAAACCAAAAAAGGAAACCAAAATCGGCAACAAGCAAGGAACAAAGTCATGGCCAAGTCAACGTACCAAGGATGGTTAAACACACGTTGATGAGCAGATCAACGCCGCAGCCGACCTCGAGGAAAACACCCAGAGGAGGGAGGAGAACTGCAAAAATGAATTTGCAAATGTCGCTGCGAGTAGATGGTTAGACCAGACCGGATCAATCGGGACAGACGAGGAGGGTGGCGACAAAGCAAGCGATGCGATGCAGCCGTCACGACGACAAATTCGGCGGCGGAGGCGACGACGCCTCGCACTCTCCTCCATTCGAACGCGGGAGGGTCTTGCCTACCTGCAAGTGAGAGCCATGTTGACTTTTTAGTCTTCACAATAGAGCTTGCTGGTAAGAATGGTGTCGCAGGCGAGGTCTCGATCCCCAGGTTGGTCTGCTGTTTTGCTCGTCGCACAAGGGCACAAACGGGACGTGAGATGGGGGGTCGGGAGTGGGGGAGGAATGCAAAGCCAGAGAGTGACAGCATCGGGAAGGGTCGATTTAAATACAGGACGGTGCTGAGAGGGGAGCAGGGAAGCTTCGGTTCGGTTCGGGTTGTGCGGGCTTGCCGCCGGCCGCAAGCGTCAGCCGTGCTACAGAGTACAAGTGCTCACTGTAGCACTTGGTGCAGGTGCATGTAAGTACATGTACCGGTGCCTGTACAAGTTGGTGCACACCAACGGGCACGTTCATGTACAAGCAATGAATGCAGTGTACAGCTCCACGACGGAGCGCTACAGGAGGTTACATCGGAATAGCCGACGGTCGTGCCCACGTTTAGGTATTTCAAAGTACCCGGTCGACCTGTGCCGTATCCCGCATCCGCTCGCATGTATCCTCGTATGTGGGTGGGAACGAGACCTCGAGTGTGATAACAGGACGACGTCAACAAGTGTCAGCCAGCGCCAACCAACCCTGCCGTCAGGCCCACAAGTCCAGTCCTGCGTCATCGACTCGCCGTTGATGCGCTCGGGGTCGAGGCAGGATGGAAACACCCATGC
The DNA here is from genome assembly GCF_001625195.1 of Drechmeria coniospora. Classification (NCBI taxonomy): domain Eukaryota; kingdom Fungi; phylum Ascomycota; class Sordariomycetes; order Hypocreales; family Ophiocordycipitaceae; genus Drechmeria; species Drechmeria coniospora. The sequence goes on along the minus strand of NC_054389.1, from coordinate 6,386,785 downwards.
CGACGGGGTCTCCGCTGCTGCGGCCTACCACTTTCAACTACATTACGCGTCATGCGTTGGCCGTCACAAAGCAGCAACATGCGCCCACCCGCCGAAAGACCTCACGGCAAATCAGCCAACGACAAGCGCGTGCATCTAACGCAGTAGTGCCCCGTGCTTGCTGTAGGTGTATTCGCAGTGTTGACATGAAAGCCTGTGCACCCAACTTCCCGAATCACCGGCATCGTGGCTGTGAGGAGTCGCAGTGACCCAGCCCGACGAAGGACTTTGGTAGCTCATCCAAGACCGCATGTATGTACAGTACTTGTACATGTACTTGCAACCACAACAACAGGTACTTACTGCACAAGGACATGTACTCCGTACTGCACACGTAACTCGGACTATGCATACTAGGATAAGTATGTACCTAAGTTCAGTGCAAGTACTCCGTACAAGTATATACTGATACGTGCAAGTGCAAGTACATCACAGGAGCCTCCGCCGAAGCCACAATAACCAGGGTCGTCGACATCGTGACCTACCGAGCCTCCAATCAGCGTTACGCCATCCGGCCTTAGGCCATGGCGTAGCGGCCGGAGTCGCCCACTACGTCATTCGCTGTTCGCTGTTTTGTTAGTCTCCAGCTTGCCGCCTCCTCGGCTTCTCAACAACAAAGACCTACCTGTAGTAATACTGGGCAAATCTCTCCAGGTACGCGCACGGCGCATTAGGATGCTCTTGACCGCTGAAGTCGTGATTTTCGAATGAATTCCGTGCACTCGCGGTACAAAGACTTGGTAACGACTAACGACTAGGGTAGTACATGCTGGCACGGAGTACATTCGTTCCTCAATTCTTTCACGATCGGCTCCAGGGCTGGCGTGGGCTCTCGGAAACAACGTTGCGCCACAATCGGCCACGACGCAGCCGGCACCCAATGATTGATTCTTTGCACGGAGCACTTTCTATGCGAAAGACTTCGTGTATCCATGTGCGAGTACCAGGGATGTACAGTGTTATTAATACGATACAAGGCTCTTGCTCTTTCAAGTGCTCGCCCATGGATACGAGCATGTACATGTACATGTGCATGTAAGTACATGTACGCAAATGTGCATGTAAGTACATGTACTTGCGTACACCTACTTCCCAAGTATAACTACTCCGTACTTACTGTCCAGCAAAGTGTTAGGGCTCGTATGTACCTACTAAGATAAGTAAGTAGGTACATACCTAGTCGGTAAAATAGTGTGTATGGTTGCCATTAGTCCTTGTACAATAGTGCGGAGCACTGGGTCCCCCAACGCCTAGATCTCGTACTTGTGGCGACGGCACGGCTGATGCCACACGAACATCGGCAAGTTGCTTCCGTACTAGGGAGTATTTCAAACGGACGCAAACAAGCAAGTAAGTAATACATCCAGTTGGCAGTAATACCTACGTCTAGCCCTGACAAGAGAAGCACCGAGGATACTACGGAGTATCTCGTAATACCTGCAACATTCCACGAACGTACTAATACCCCACAAATCCTGTTCATATCCTTCACCCATCTCTATACACTGTACAACTAGATATCCTCTACTCCGTGCACGTGCTCGCATGTACAAGTACCAACTCATCCATCACGCACCCAGTCATTTCCTTGCATGGATCCCAGTCCTTGTACGGAGTACAGAGTGCTAGTATCGACTTGAGTGCACGGGCCGGGACGGACAGGAGGGCGCAACGACTCCCTCCTTGTCGAGACAACGCCTTTGGGCCTGGCAACGCGGGCACCCCGACAGCGGCAAATCTAGAACGACGCGGCCTGCAGTTCATCGAGATGGCACCACTTGTGCTCCCGGAAGTGCCCCGAAGGTGCTTCCACACGCAGTCGGACGCGGTGAGCCACACGGCACAGGACAGGACGGGAAAGCGAGCTGGTGTGCGTCGGTGACCTTCTTGGGAACGAGACCCCATCGCCGTGCATCATCTAGCCCGGCAGGTAAGTGTAGGTGACGTGTGCTTGTACATGTACTTGTACGCGTGTCCACGCATATAGTAATACACATGTACGTAGACAACCTCGCTCATCCGATCTGTGTCCGTACCTGCACCTATCGATGTGAGTCTCAGTCGTCCTTTGTCGCACGCCCGCCGAACGTCGTCCCATGGAACGCAGCCCCGGCCCAGCTGCACAGCGAGGAGCCGAGGTACATGCCGACGACGATGGTGACAGGCCACTTCTGCCACTCCCGATCCCAGTCCAGTGGGATCGGCACGGCGCCTAGCCACGCGCCGACGGCCGCGCCGACGAGGCTGCCAAACGTTTCATCCAGGGGCGCCGACGCGCCCGCCACGGCGATGAGAGCTCTGCCGTCGACGCCGCGCGCGTATACGGTCGGGAACAAAGCGAGCAGCGCAAAGTGCGCCGAGCAGAGCAGCGTATGCGGCATGTGGTCGAGGAAAGGCGCACCGAAGAGGACGAAGAGGACATGGACGGCCGGCATGGTGATGATGGTCAAGACGAGGGATAGAATGGCAGCCTATCATGTTTCGATTCCCATCAGCAGCAGCCCACATCATTCCATGGCAAGGCGGCTGGCTCGCTTACCGAGATCGGGTTCGGACCCGACACCTCGCTCCCCTTCCTCTTGTCGCCCCGTCGAGCCTTCTTGGGCGGCTGCGAGCCGGCGACGGGGAGACAGAGTATCGCATACGCCGACTGGATGCCGACAACGACGGGTAGGGCGTACTGCAGTGTCGCCACCGGTTCGGCCACGAGTGCGTTGAAGCGGACGGCGAGCAGTGCCAGGAGAACAGCGGGACGGGCCCATGCCAGGCGCTTCGCCAGGGGCGAGTCGAGGACGAGGACCGGGTTGATTGCAGCTATCCGGTTCGCCGCATCGATGCTCTGGGTCGAAGATCCCTTGGTGAGTGTCGACGACATGGTGACGGGATCGACGAGCGGCATTGTCGTCGGTCGAGTCAATCCGTGGAAGCCCCAGGCGCGTTCCGTGCAAGTTTCCGCGCTGTCCTGCAAGTAAGTACTTGGAAGGTTAGTACCTAGTTCGGAACTGTCTCCCCAGGGAACTTGGCGAATCACGTGATTCATTTACACGACCTGACCTCACCACTGTAAGTACACACAGATAATGTATTATACAGCTACTTGACCTATGTGTACTGTCCTCACGCTAGTTAGGTTAATTAACATCTTCCTGTGCATTCGAATACGTCATGAATCACACTGATAATGCGAAATCGCAACCTCCGATTCAGCAGAGGGCCTTGAAGCCGCTGTCGAGTCCACTGTCTCGACAGAAATCACTCCTCCCATCTCATCCCTGCTGACATCCCATCCGGAAGCGAAGGAAGTGAAGCACACCTGTAATGCCTATCAATTCGGAAGAATTCAGTTGGCAGCGAACCGGCGTGTCTAATCAATCAATAACCAAAGCGCACATAGTCCGCCTTTGAACGCCAGCTCCAACAACGCTGCGTGCCTCCCCAACAACAGTCAGCGCGAAGCGCCATGCAACACTGTACATCCAACCGGGAGGCATGCGGTCGGCCATCCCTCAGATTAACTCGCCCTCGCCCTCATCCTCGATTTCGTCATCGCCATCCTCCCAGTCAACCTGCCCCGCGACCTCCTCCGTCCGGCGGTGCAACTCGGCGAGGCCCGAAAGCTCGGCAACGTAATCCTTCTCCTGCAAGGCTCTCTTCACAAAATCCCAGCCGTTTTTTCGATACGCGTCCAGGATCTTCGGGCAACAAGCACTGCAGCTATCATAAGAGTGGCCTCGAATGACCATGTTTTGAAAGTTGGAGACGTAACCTCGAATCTGATGCGGGACGAGACCGAGGGGATGCTCCGGCGGGTCCCTTTCCGGAATTGAGCCTGCCTTGGGCTGCGGTGCCGGGGCATCCTTTCCCAGCGGATGTTGCAAAAGGCTTACAAGAAGTTCGACCAAGAGGGCCGAGGCCATGGCGGCGACACCAGGCCTGGTAACGGTACACTGCTGATCGAGTGTTTGGTCTTTCATCGACTATCGTGACAGGTGAGCATTCACATCAGAGAGTGGGCCTGTCGGTAGAAAAACTTACATCCGCCGGCGCGACGACGTCGTTGCAAAAGTAGCAACCCAGCGTTGGTTGGTCACCCCCCTTGCCCTCGGCTCCGTGCCGCATGACGACGTACGAGTCAAATCCTAGCGCTGCGTTCATGACAACCTTGCCAGCGGCCTTACCCAGGACCGTAGGCAGCCACCGAGACTCCCGCGTGTCCATGAGCAGGAAGATGGCATCGTGAGCGTCAATTAGGGCCTCGAGTTTCTCCAGATCCGCCCTCGTCCTGGCTTCGTCCGTATAGGGGTGGCCGAGCATCGGGACGGCAAGCGAATGGCCCTCGGCGTCCACTCCGGGATATATCCTCCTCAAGGCGGCCGCCGCTTGGGCGGCTTTGGGTTTTCCACCCTCAACACAGTCCTCAAACTCGAAGAGAGGTTGTCGCACCGGGTTCGAGAAGGAAACTCGCCCGTAGTCGACAAAGGTGATCTTTCGGACCCCCCAGCCGAGCAGGTTTCTCGACACGTAGCCACCTAACGTTCCAGCCCCGAGCAGGAGGCATTTCGTGCTCTTGATCAGGTCCAGGTCCAGACCAGGAGCGACTCGCCACTTCATCAGCTTGAGGTTGAGGTCGACGGAGGAATCCGCGAGTTTTGCCGGATCCATGTACTCGCCCAGGTTCGCCTGCTGCGCCTGAAGCTTCCCGTTCCTGGATCTCTCCCAGCCCGTGACTTTCGGCATCTCGGCAAGATGCATGTTCTCGACCGGATCCATCTCGAGGGGCAAAATAAGACTCCGCGCTTCATGCCGTTTCGCCCAGGAATCCCTGTAGCAGATGATGTTTACATGGGAGAGATGAAAGCGTTGCCGTATGAGGAGGAGCAGGTTCCGCAGTGGCCAGCCGGGACCGTCGGGGTACGTTGAAGGGTCGACGAATGCCACATACTGATCCTTTTGGGGGATGCCGTTGAAGAAGCCGTCCTCAAACTGGGAGAGAGAGCCGACCTCCCACTTGAAATCCAGCTTGTGGGCCGCCTCGCTCTCGTCGAAATCGGCTTCCTGGCCTCGTACCTTTTTGGCGAGAAAGAAACCGTGCTCACGGTTGTCGACACTATACCGCCAGGTTCCGATCTTGTCGACGAGGGTCGTGCTTTCATCCGAGCTGAAGCGCGCGCTCGGGCCCGATCGCTTCCATTGAGGATCTGAGTGCAGGGCTGGAAACGCGAACCAGTAGGTGAACTTGTATTTTTTTAGATCGGCGTACGAAACGATGATGAATGATGAGAGGAGCGAAGGAACGGAAAAGATGGAGCCGTCGTTGATGGCATCCCAGATCTACAATGTGAGAATGGCTCTTCATGCTCACACATCTCGGTGGGGGTACAAACCTGACGCCCTGCTGTCTGGAGCATGGCAGCTTTGTCCATACTCTTGAAGCCCTCGAGCGTGTTCGCGTTCTTGATGATGCCCTCGGCTCGGGCAGTTCCGAGGGGGGAGCTGGGAGGGGGGGCATGTCAGCGTCAGCACAGGCCGAGAGCGCAAGTTGTGCGAGAACGGAACAAATGATAAAAAAAATCGGGTGCGTGTCATACGTTTGGCTCGTCAAAGCATTCCCGAGGATCTGCATCTTGCAGCTCGACTCTGGCTGCTCCAGGCGAGACTCGTACAGGCCGAGGACATTCCGGGCCGAGTCGTCAAGCTTGTCATAGTCGAGTTTGGAGGCGAACAGGGCGGAATAGAACGGCAACTCAATCTCTGACGCAAAGGGCGCAAACTGGAGCGGAACAGCCATGATGGCAAGTACCTGCAGTTCGTTGACGGTGTCACACGAGACGATGACTGGGCGGCGATGCGCCTTTTGTACCGGAAACGGAGAGCGGCAGAGGGTGCAAGTCGCGGTGGTAGAACAAGGAACTTGAGATGGGTGCAGAGATAGCTTGGCGCTGGTTCGATACGAAATATGAAGCGAACGTCAAGGGGTGATGACGAGACACTTGAGGCAGACGTCAGATGACAAAAGGAACATGACGAGAGGTGGTGGCGGCGGCTGATGACGGCAGCTCCAGGTTCGGCTGGAGTCATTGGCCCCGCCGCGGGGTTCTGGTTCTGGAGCAGCTCTAATATGACTATGAGTGCTATGCTAGACTTGGCTTGACGCAAAAACTTTCCTACACCACGGACTAATGTACAGGCCAAGCCAACCTGGAGAGAATCTGTCTTGCCATTTCTCTTGTATGACCAGGCAACAAGGCTTGCCGAAAATACAACACTACATGTATACTCGCGAATATGTGATGTCCGGTGCGCATGTCTCGAGTGCAAATCGCAGCGTGGGCAGGTGGACAGACTTACTCTAGTAAAGGAACGTGTATGACTAGTCGCTCAGTGATATTACAGTACTTACATACTTGCAAGTACTTACAGAGTAAGGAGCATAATACACTAGATGAGAGTAAACTGCCACAAGCACTGCCAAACATTCTTAATGAAGAATAGTGCAACTGTATTCAACGTGAATCAATTCATCCGGTATGGTGTAGTGGCTAACATCGCTCGCTCTCACCGAGCAGCCCAGGGTTCGATTCCCTGTACCGGAGTGTCACTTTGTTTTTGCCCCTCCTTCCTTCCATTCGATGAGGTTGCCAAGCTCACTACTTTTTTTGTCCTCCACCCGTTCACCACCTACCAAGCAAGTACTGTAGATATGGCCCTTTCTTGCTTCGAATCTTCAGTGCGAAGGGAACCAGATTCTCCACATGGCCCTCAATTCTGCTGGAAATTCGAATGGACCGGCATACCCGCACTATCTGTCTCATATTTTTCCGCACCATCAAGGGATTCAGTTATATTGGGCCATCGTCGGGCAAGTCACAGTTCCATCAGCGCACAAGTAAGTAAGTACACTTGAACTGTAGAGGAGCACGAGTACCCTGCAAGCCGCAGTCTCAGTTCACCGTTCTGCCGTCTCAGACAAGCAAGTTTATTGCGTCGTACTTGTACACCTACTGTACTTGCAAGCAATCGGTTGGGGAGTCTAATACGGCGTAAGTAGAATCGCAAGTAATATATGTAAAGTATTTAAAGTACTGTACTTACTGTAATACTCTGTACGGAGTACTCCGTACTGTCCTCGCTGCTGTCAAACGGTCACGGGCGAAGAGTCCTACAGGTGGGTACTGTGACGTGACGCGAGCCACCCCCACCACTAACCTGACTTGAACGCGGGTCACGCCGCACACCAAACGTCCTCCTTCACGAGACCGCAACCGCTCTTTCATCTTGCAAGCCGCCGGGTGTGACCTGGCGCAGGCTGCTGGCAACATGCTCATTGGGATTTGCGGAGGTGAGATTTCAGGCTGTTGAGCGATCCAAGCCACCATGCTCACACCCCGCAGGAATCTGCTCCGGCAAGAAGACGGTGGCTCAGTATCTCGTCGAGCACCATGGCTTTGAGCACCTCCATCTCGAGCAGTCAGCATCGGGCACAGGGTCTCGCGCTGGTCAAGATGAGTCGCTGCGGTCCGGCTCGGGAGACGGGTCGTCGTCTCCGTCTCCTACCGCATACCTCGATGGTGCCCATGGCCCAGGCGTCCTCGCGACCGGCAGCAGCAGCACGGCCTCGTCGACGTCCGACTCGACGCCGGCCTTGCGTCCGCAGGCTCGAGCCTCCCGTTCGTTTGCGACAGCCGAGGCGCTGCTCGACTTCGTCACGAAGCGCTGGCGTGGCCGATTCGTGACGACGGACATCCCCTCCGAGGCGGACCTCGACGTCCTCATGCGGCGACCCTTCTTCCTGCTGCTCTCCGTCGATGCGCCGCTGACGGTCCGCTGGCGGCGCTTCCAGCAGCGTGCGCGGGGGGGCGGCGCCGACGCCGCCGACGCCGCCATCGGCCTCGAGGCCTTTGTGGCACGAAGCGACGGCCACCTGTACGATGCCCACGGCGGGCTGCAGCCGCTCATCTCGCGGGCGACGCTGCGGCTGCTCAACACGTCGTCGTCGCTCGCCCATCTGTACGCGACGCTCGGCAAGCTCGACATTCCCAACCCGGACCGGCTGCGGCCAAGCTGGGACACGTACTTTATGGCGCTCGCCTCCCTCGCCGCTCACCGGTCCAACTGCATGAAGCGCCGCGTCGGCTGCGTCCTCGTCGGCAGAGAGCGCCGGGTCATCAGCACGGGCTACAACGGGACGCCTCGCGGGATCCTCAACTGCGCCGAGGGTGGCTGCCCGCGCTGCAACGAGGGCCAAAGCTCGGGCGTCGGCCTGTCGACGTGTCTATGCATCCACGCGGAGGAGAACGCGCTGCTCGAGGCGGGTAGGGAGCGCATCAGGGACGGCTCGGTGCTGTACTGCGATACGTGTCCGTGCTTGACGTGCAGCATCAAGATCTGCCAGGTGGGCATTAGCGAGGTTGTCTATGCGCACGGCTACAGCATGGACAAGGAGGCAGCCGCCGTCTTCAGCCAGGCGGGTGTCAAGCTGCGGCAGTTCATCCCCGTAAGTTGTCACGACGAAGCGTTGGACGAGTCTGGCGAGTGCTGACGGTCATGCAGCCGCCCAATGGGTTAGTTCATCTGGAGAGGATGGAGCTGTACGGATGATGGCAGGCGTCAACATGGGCTCGGACATGAATCCTCGGGCGGGCATGTCGATGGAGCTGGAACGTGTCCTTTGGTGGCACGCAGGACTTGGGTGGTCGTCCGACCCGAGTCAGCGGACGGCAGGCACAACTCACTCGTGCACCTTTCGCACGTCAGTGCCACCGGCTGTCGCCCATCGCGAGAAGCTTGTTTATTGTTGGCCGTCCTCGGAGTGACCAAAGGTCAACATCGCCGAGGTGGTAGCTGTCATGAACTCGATGAATATGTAGGTTTACGATTCACCCGATGCGTCCAGGTAGCATCGTCATGACTAGTGGTGGTGGAGAAAAAAGAAGTGCCGACGCATGTTCGCACGAGTTGTTGGCATTGTACGGCGTGCACTGTGCTGTGCTGTTGCTTCATTCTCTTGACTTTGTACTCGAACCTGCTGCTGCCGTTTTGCTTGTCTCACCTTTCACCTCACGGCGTAGATGCAGATACTGTTGACACACGGAAATCATCAGGAACCAGGACGCAATCTCTTTGACCGGATCGCGTTGTCGCAACGCACAGTCTCCAAGACATGCTTGCACATGACATGAACGAGGGCGACATCGGGGCAGCCATTTCTCGCGCCCCTGCGTGTCGGTGGGAGTACTGGAGAAACGCTCCTCACCCCTTCTGCCGTGCTGGCTCCCGAGCAGCAGACATGTACTGTACTGCAGTTGCACTACGCCTACAAAGTACATGTACTGTAATTTAAGTACAAGTATGTACTTGAGTGTACAGGAGCACTCCGCATTACTCCGTGCAGTACTCCGTATTACTTGATAGTTGTACGGACTACATGTACAGCAAGTACGGAGGACGGTTGACAGCATCGCGACCCACAGCCTTTACCGAGAGTTGACACTTTGGCGGCCTGCATGAAGTGATGGCGACGAGCCGTCCCAGCACACGTGGTGACGGCGGTTCGGGGTCCAAGACGCCACAGCCGCTCAAGCTGCGTGCAACGTGCTGCAGGTATTCCGAACTCCGTACGCTCATGCATTAATATACTCTGTGTACTTGTACTCCGTACTCTGGGCCATTACCATCCACCATACAGTATGCGCCTCGCGCAGAGACGCAAGTGGCAAGCGGCTTTATCCCGCAGCGAAACACTCACCAATACTGCACGGAGTACACTTATGCTCATGTAAGTAGTACTTAAGTAGGTAGCAGGAGCTTGGCGCATGAATTGTGCCGGAACGTCCAAGCTCAGCTGCACGCCTCATTGCTTCCTTTCGGATCGTGACTTTGGTGGCTCTACGGAGTACGGAGTACAGTACAGTACACGTACATGTATAATTGCCACCTATTGGCACTCGTAAGGTTATTACAGTATTATACGCAGTGCATACTTGTACTTGCACTTAATTGCATGCACGAGGATACCTTCGCACAAGCACGCACCGTCTGCACTACTGGTACTGGTACCACGTGCACGTATCCGCACTCACTGTACGGAGAAATCCGTAAGTACAACTACATTCGCAAGTGCAGCACGACCCACACTAGCTTGGCCGTGCACCCGTGCACATTGCATTATTGTTGCTAGCCGAAGTGGCCGTTCCATAAAATCTGCCGAGAGTTTCAGTTGCATTTATGCCGAAGACAAAGGGACAAGAAAAAAAGAAGAAAAAAGGAATGGTGTGTAGCACAAAAGTCATGTCTGCATATCTTGTGCCTTTGTGCCCGCCGCATCCAGCTATCAACGCTTGGTATTCATCGACTTGCGCAGTCAGTAATAACAAGCGAAGGGCAAGTAAGTACCTTTACTGTACGTAGCTGTACGCCTGCAGGACAGTACGCCGTGCCAAGGTAATACTCGTATACTCAGTTGTGTGGTACACGTACTTGCAGGTGCGCTGGGGTATGCACCTGAAGTCATGTACTCTGTACATGTACTTAGCTGTTTGCCACTGTGCATGGGTGCAAGTGCACAAACTTACTTACGTGTAAGTACGGAGTACAGAAATAATTACTACTGTACTTACTGCACAACTGTACTACTGTACTTACTGTACAACTGGACTTACTACTGTACTCGTAATGTAAGTAATAATACATGTAGTTGTACTTGCAAGTAGTGCTGTGGTTCCCTGTGTGGCCTTTCTTGTTGACAGAAGGCCCGCGATGAGTCGACGCTTGTCGCGGAATTTATCCATTATCCATCACAAAACAACGAGCGAGATTGCACGCCCCCCTCGCCCCCCCCCCCCCCTTGCCGCCCTCCCGGATTGGCAGATGGCCAACCACTTGACCATTTTTGATCGGGCGGTCGGGCAATCGGGAGGGACAGCGAGCGGGCGGGCGGCCCCAGACTATCGACGGGGAAGCGAAATGACATGGAGACGGACGGGCAGGGGCAGCTAAACACAACACAGGGGGCACAGACATAAAACTATGATTGAGTGCAAATTAATGCCCAGGCGGCAGAATAATGCAGTGGAGAGGAAGGAAATGAAGAAAACAGAGCATGTTTGTTATTTGTTTACAAGTATTTTGATTCGTATTAGTAAATGCTTGCGCTCGTCGTAGGCAATGTACTCGAGCAGAGTGGTATTGCTCCATGCAGATACATGTACCTAATTACTCGAACGCTTCGTAGATATGCAACACCCACACCACCAGCCCACCCATCCACCACCAATACGACGACGAACCACAAGCGCTACAACATGGCGGACTGCTTGTGAAGGTGCAGGAGGCGAAGGAAGGGCCCTTGCTGCCGCCAAGTTCACAGGGGGGTTTCGCGGCTCCCCGCTCATGCAGGTACCAGCTGCGGCGTCAGGCACGGGCTGGCTGAACTGCCACGACTGGTCGGCCTGCTCTGGTCTACAGTACTTGCAGCGTACAGTAATACTTGTGCTCTACCTCTCAAGTGCCGATCGGCTCGGTGTCGAGGTTGATTCGGAGTAGTAATATTAGTGCAGATCATTCTACTCCGTCGTCGACATGTAAGTACATGTACGTGCACAAGTACCTACAGGACTCCGTACATCTCATACTTGCTTGTACAAAGTACGGAGCGCATGCACTGCACAACAAGTCACTGCACCTGCCTGCTTAACTTGTTCACTTCCATGGTACTCGCACAAGTGCCGCTCAAGTATGCAGGAACTTGTACTCCGTAGATGCACATATGTACAGTGGATGTATAGGTACGTGCACTGAGAACTGAGCACTTACATGTACATGTAGATGGTACTTGCAGCACAAAAAAGCCCTTCGTAATTGTACCTCAACTACCCTTTTCCCATTGCTTTTTCATCATGCGGTGCCGTGCGGGCGGTGTGTCGGCGGCAGAGGAGACACAGCACAGACAAAGACATGGACACCGACGCAAAACTCCCACGTCCCACGTCCCACGTTCTACGTCCCTTTGCAGATCCTACAGTACATCCCACGTCTCAGTTGCCGCTCCTTCTTATCGTCGCCATGAGGCACGCGGAAGCGCGTTCACTCACATGTACGGAGTACACATGGGCGCTTCGATGTGCCTGTCATGTACTGTTCACGTACAGAGTACACTTGCCGTACTTGAACCTGTGCCCAACTTGTAACACAAGGACATACGCCTGCTGCAAGTAATATGCTGCCTCGCTCCTTGCGAGCCGCCCTTTGCACTGGGCTGGCTGGATGCCGGCCGGCCTGGTCATGGCCTCGGGCCGGCCCCTGCAGGCAGCGCATGCGTCGTGGGGGGTTCATGGAGGGCGGGCACCATAGGTTCAGGCGTCCGCCTCGCAGCCCGTGGCCAAAAAAAGGCCTGCCTCGCGTCCACGATGCGCTGCGCCTCGCCGGTCTCAAGCGCTACCGGCTCTGTACGCCGGCTGCACAGGTACTCCGTTCGTGCACTCCGCAGATGTCCTCGCAAGTCACGGCTGCAAGGTGCGGCACCCTGTTCGTGGCAGTCGTTTCGTCGCATCACCTCAACACCGCCACATGGCGGCACAGCATCATTTCGGATCCCGCATTCGAGGCCAACCATTGTTATTGTTCCGAGAATGTCTGAGCAGCAGGCCATAAGTACATCCACCAGAGCATCACTGCCGGTCCTGAAGCCTGGTTAGCTCATCGGAGAGGTACGTCCACATACTGTACAAGTACCGTGAGCATATCCTGGGCATGTGCATGTACATTGATTACCCACTGTAGTAAGTACCTCCTACTGTGAGTAAGTCCTGACGCAGGTACAAACTTTGCAGTGGACGGGGGCCGGGCAAGCCAGGCAGCAATGCAATGTCTTGTCCTCGCTGCCACCACCGACCTTCTGGCTGGTGACAAACAGTGACGGCGCCCACGCTTGCAACCAAAAGGTCGTCGTTCCTCGGGTTCCATGAGGCATGGCGTGGCATGGGGGGAATGGGGGGGGGGAGGGAGGGGGACGAAGGAAGAGGGGTGAGTCTATCCCATCCCATTCACCTATCCCGATGGGGACGAGGAGACGAGAGAGAGAACGCGTCTCAACGCGTCGCGCTAGCCGTATCAAGTAAGAGCGTAAACAATGCGTCCCGCCGCCAGGCGCGACTGGCGCATCTTGCCCCAAGCTGTGCTGCGACCGATCCGGGAGCCGACGTGCACCCTCGTCGGGCGTGCTGAGAACGAGTTGGAGACCACCACCCACCACCGCCCACCACCATTGCCAACGAACTATTCCCTCGAGTCCCCCCGTCCTCCGCCGGCCGAGCAGAGACTACCGTACGACTCGTTCGAGCAGAGCAGGTAATACCTGAGGAGCTACTGCCGCTAGTCCTCGCACGATCTTGACCCAACTTTTCCACGCGACCGCCTCCTCGCATTCTTCACATTCCTCCCCTCCTTCTTGTGTGTTTTGCTCGCCACGGCCTATTCCATCCTTTCTGACGTCGTTGAGTCACCCGGACTTGCCGCGAGCAAACGACCCGTGCGCGCGCGCGCTATGCGTTGAGTGGGGGAACAGTTGCGCATCCTGCAGCGTCAGCCGAGTCAGAACGAAGCTGTCGTGGTGCTTTGCTCGGTGAACGCATAACGGCGTGCATACCGAGAGCACGATATCAGTCCGAGAGCGAGACGGCATATACAAGCCGCACGCACGAAGCCTATGTTATAGCCGCCCGCTCCTCCAGGCTGGCCGTCATCATCATCACACTCGCATCCACGAGCGCACCCAAGTCGGTCTTGCCAACCTTGGCTGCCTGCCCATCGCTGCCGCCGACGCCTTCGCCGCAGCTTCCTTCGAGCCGCCCGCACCCCCCAAGTCATGGGATAAGGCTGGCAAGCAGGCGAGACAGCCTCGGGACACGACAGCTTGCTGCCCTCTCCCCCCCCCCCCCCCCACCCCCGTCGTTCCAACCCAAAAAGGGCCCTCCCTCCTGCGATCGTTCGACGCACAACCCGGCGACCACATGCACTGACGGACTGGCTGTCGACTGCGAAACCTGCGCCAACGAACCCGTCGACCTCGGTCCTCTTGTCCCTTCACTGCACGTCGGCACCACCTAAGAACGCTCGAGCTCGACCCCATTCAGGCCATCGTCGTCCTCCTCCTCCTCCTTCTCTCTCCGTTCTGGTCTCATGTCAGAGAACGAGCTGCATCCCCTATACGTCTGCCCTTTCAATACCTCTGCCTTTTCACCACACCCCCCTCCACCCCCGCACAGCCCCGAAGCGACTATTGCGTCCCATTCCACCGCAGCACAATGTCTTTCTCCAACGGCGGCGGAGGCACTCTGGCCCTGCCGTCGCCCACCCACGCCCATCATATGGACGTGACGTCGGCCGTCCGCAACCTGCGACGCTCCATCTCGAGATCTCCGTCCAAGTTCCTGTCCCGCACAAGCTCGCAGAGCTCCGATGCTTCGCACCAGACTGCGCCCCTATCACCCTGTCGACGATTCGGCCCAACACCGCATAGGCCTCATCTTTCGCCATCGCATCCTCAGACAGCTCCGCCGGCTGTCACCTCCATGCATGCTTCGACCTCCTACCAGTCCTCCATCTTCACCCCTCTCCGCCCTAGCGTCAAGCTCTCGCTGCGGTCGGCCAAATCCACCAAGACAACGTCGCCCTCGTCTCGCCCGCTCGCGAGGCCGCGCATCTCCCCCAAGAGCCCTTTGAAGCGTGCCTTGAACGCCGCGCCGGCCGCCGCCGTCAACGCGGCCCTCCCTTCCTCGTCGCCCTCCTCGTCCCCCCCTTTCTCATCTTCGCCCGAGCCGCCCGCCGCCGTCTCTCGGCCATCGGCGCAGGACCAGGCACGGGAGAGCACATCCTACAGTCTCCCGGATTCGACCTCGCGCAAGCATTCCGAGAAATCCAACCGCCACAGCGTCCACCTCGACGTCTCGGGCTCCGCTTCGCAGTATTCGTTCTTGAAAGCGCTGGACGCCAACAGTGAACTGTACATGGTCTCGACGACGGGCGCACTGAAGCGCAGTGATGCGACGATGAACCTCGACCACCCAAACCAAGGTAGTCCCGTCGCCAAGCGGCGTAGCCTGCACGGCATCCCCGCGCTCGGCCAGTCCGAGGACTTCAACATATTCGGCGCCGCTGCCGCCGCCGCCACCGCCGGCATCGGTCCCTCGCAGAGCTTCGACATCCACGAGGACGCGCAGCCGGAATACGAGCTGACGGCCGACTTCGAGGCCGGCGTCGACGGGCCGGCGTCGCCGCGTGATCCGCGCGCATCCCCGACGCCCATGTCCAACCTCCCCAGGCGGTCCTCGTCCCTTCGAAGGTCCACCTTGCAGCAGCGATATGGAGACAAGGGGTCGTGGGGACGGAGGACGGGCGAGCGACAGCTCGCCCACATGAACCCCGAGTCCTCCACTCCCGCTCGTCACCGGCCTCGCCTGTCCACCGATCATTTTCTGCCGCCCCAAGTTGCGAGGGACAGCCCCTTCTCGTCCGGCACCTCTCTTCCGAGCGCCTCGGCCCACCCCATGGACGGCAAGGGTCACCAGCCGCACCCGCTCTCCAAGTCCCTGACCACCTCGTCGTCGGGCAACAGCCTGACGGAGGAGTCGCCCGCCAACGCACCCGCCGTCCAGCTGGCCGCGAAGCCCAGGCCGCCCCTCTTCTCCCGTTCGCTTCCCCTCAACGCGACGCGGCCGACGGCTCGTTCGATGAACGACAACTCAAAGTCGGTCGCGACCCCGAACCACGCCCATCATCAGCTCTGGTTCGGCGCCTTCAACTCCACCGGCTTGATCTCCAAGGTCAACCGAAACCCCGAGGATGTCGAGAACAAGCTTGCGCCCCCGGACACGCCTTGCAAGAAGCACTCGAATCCCTTCGCCACCTTCCCCCCCCCGGCAGGCAGCGTCATGAAGCGCAAGGGCAACAATCGGAACTCGTTTGCCGGCATGCCATCGACGCCCTTCAACCGACCGGCCAGCAGGTCCGCCGACGCGTTCGGCCAGCCGGCCAAGGGCCTCTCCATCTTCCAGCGCGGCTCGGCGATGCAAAAGTCTCGTCGCGCGAGCCTTCTCAGCCAGGACGGCGAGGACCGCATGCTGCTCGGCGATGCCGTCCTCGGCGAGCCTGCCCTCGGCGAGCCTGCCCTCGGCGACCACAGCCTGGGCGAACCCATGCTGGGCGAATCCGGTGATCTGTCCAACGGCGCCGAGGGCTACGCGCCGCCCACGCCGACCAAGAACACGCTGACTCCGAGCCTGAGCAACCTCAGCGAGAAGTCGCTGGAGAGCCCGAGCGCGAATCGCACCTTCATCCTGCCCCTCTCGGCCGTCAAGCCGGTCGCGTCTCGAGAATCCACCTGCACCACGTTGGACCTGCTGGCGCCGTGCGAGTCGAAGGATTGGGACGATGCGGCGAAAACTCCCTGCGCCGGTCGACCGGCTCCCCTCGACCGCGAGCCGTCCCCCACTCCGTGCCTCGCGCCGCGTCCGTCTTTCAGCCGGTCCAGGATCCACCGGGGGTTCATGGCGCCCTCGCCGCTCGCCCCCAAGCCCTCGCTTCTGTCGGTCCAATGCTCGGAGAGCGCGTTCACCAAGCTTGCGTCTGTCGATCCGGCAAGCCCCGTCGACGGACGACGGACTCCCCAGACGCCCCAGGAGAGCCTGCTTCCCCTCGACACCAGCCGCCTGTCCATCTCGCAGGCGCCCGAGCCCTTCAACGAGAGCAACATGCCGCCGCCCGTCACGCCGACGGCGGGGCGCGATTTCCGCTCGTCGGCGAGCATCTTCGTCACGCCGGTCAACGGTCGGGTGAGCGGCATCGACATCGACGCGAGCCTCTACTCGAGGTTCGACAAGGTCGAGCAGGTCGGCAAGGGCGAGTTTTCCATTGTCTACCGCGTCACCAAGCTCGAGCACGCCAACGTGTTCATGACGGGCATCGCAACCTCCAACGACGGCGCCGCCCGCAGTCCGACAAAGGGCAAGGTGTTCGCCGTCAAGAAGAGCAAGCAGTCGTACCACGGTCCGCGAGACCGGGAGATGAAGCTCCGCGAGGTGCATGCGCTCCAGGCCCTGGTCAATGCCGAGCATGTGGTGCAATACATCGATAGCTGGGAGCACAATTTCCACTTGTATATACAAACCGAGTTCTGCGAAGAAGGAACGCTGGATAATTTTTTGGGCAACGTTGGCCGAGGCGGGCGATTGGATGACTTCCGCATCTTTAAGGTCCTCCAGGATCTCTGCTTGGTAGGCGGCGCCTCTCTGACCGGAACGCGCAGGATGATGCTGACGATTCGTCTCCACGCAGGGCTTGAAGGAGATCCACGATGCCGGATTCATGCACCTCGATATGAAGCCGGCCAATATCCTCATCACCTTCGAGGGGGCACTGAAGATTGGAGACTTTGGCCTCGCCCAACCGTGCTCGTCGGCGGAGGGCATCGACGTCGAGGGCGACCGCGAGTACATGGCGCCCGAGATGTTGCGAGGCACGGCCGGGCAAGCTGCCGACGTCTTCTCCCTCGGCCTCATGACGCTTGAGACGGCGGCGAACGTGGTGCTCCCCGACAACGGGCCCACCTGGATCGCCTTGAGGTCCGGGGACCTTTCCGAAGTTCCGAGCCTCACCTGGACGCCGTCGATCGAGGTCCAGCGAGACGCCACCGGCAATCCGTCTTCCCACAGCGACGAGCTCCAGGCCGAGTGCGTCCACGGCACCGGCAACGTCTTTGGCGCATCGTTCAAGCGATCGGAGCAGCAGATGCCGCCCGCCTTCATGGTCGAGGCCTTCCACCCGAGCTCGCTCGACTCGATCGTGAGGTGGATGACAGCCGAGTCTCCCGCGGACCGACCTCTCATCGACCAGGTGCTCAACCTCGAGGGCCTGCGGTGGGTTGCGGATCACCGAAGCGCCCCGGCCACCGTCTACGAGGGCAACTGGGGGTCGGCCGAGGTTTTCCCAGTATCCATCGCCATGGATGGCGATACGGAAATGACGGACGTGTAGGGACGATACGGTACGGAGGTTGACCGACGCAGCGGCAGCTTATTTCACTGCTCTGGATATGTCCAGGAGGTATTGTTGAGCGATCGGTGCTTGCATCGCCCGGCGCGAGAGCGTCGGGGAACATGGGCGCGGATACATGCATCAGCCGGAATTGGAGTTTGCGGGTCGATCACTTTGATCGGCAGGGGACAAAGGACGAACCCCTGCGAGAGCCAACGCGACTTGAACTGTTTTCTTTTCATTCTTTCAGCACGCACGACGAGGCAACGACGACGCATGACATTGGCAACAACCTTTCTTTTGTTCGCGTGTGAAATTTGCCTCGTTTTGGGCAACGAGGAGGTACTTCAACATGTAAGGAATGTCCTGATTCTCGAGCGGCGTGCTTGCGGAGGGGAGCTCCATCTCGGATGATGGTGCGCCTTGCCAAGCGTCGTCGCCATCGAACTATCACTGCGGTGGGCTGCGTCTCGATCATTGGTTGATGGGCTGCTGCATGTACAGAATATCGTCGGTTGAGGAGGATGGCAGTCCGACACATAGACAAACTAGATGAGCCTCATGGCTCGAGGAAACAACGGCAAGACAAAACAAACCGTCTGGCGGAGGAGAGGAGGAAGGGTGAATGCCAGGATGTCGGCTCAGATGGACCGCCTTCCCACCCTGGCTTGGGACCATGTACGTGTGAAGGCTTGGGGGGTGGCAGGAAAGGTGGATGGGATGATATTGGTAGAAGAGCTCGTCGGCGCACACGCATCTTGGAGGCACCCCAGCCGGGGTAGCCGATCTGATCTGTGCTGATGATGCTTACGACGCACGAAATGGGATGAACATGTTATGACGATTACCCCCGCGCTCTTCGTCGCGAGTGGAGTGGAAGCGTACATTGTGACGGGGCACGACCAGGGACGAGGTGACGTGACGGAGGGGTCGCTGCCCTAGATGACTGTCGCCGTAGCTGTTCGACACAACGTGGTTCGTAGGCATTGTATAGCAGGAGGTAGTGAGTTGGGTACTGCGGTTGATGTAATAGCTAGGTAGGTAGATACTAGCGGTATGATACCAGCTACCACCACCACTGTCTCCATGCGTACGCATATTCGTAGTCTTCCTTCGTCCCGTGACGCGCAGCCGGATTACGAAAACGTGTACTCCCTTGTTCACTCCCCAACTTGAAATCGACGGCGGTGCGGCATTTCATGGCTGTCGTTTCATCGGCATCCAAGCCCCCTTGACATGTGCACACACACACGAATATCGAACTATCATCATCATCATCATCATCATCATCATCATCATCATCATCACCATCATCATCATCACCATCATCATGACGGGCATCTCGACGCAGGATGGTCAGGCTGAGCTCCCGTCGCCGAACAGCACGCGTTCCTACTGGCTCCGTCACCCGTCGGAGAAGCTGCTGGGCCACCGCACGACGGAGAAGCTGCCGCTGACGGCAGACGTTGTCGTTGTAGGGAGCGGCATCACAGGCGCCTTTGCCGCGAGGGAGCTGGTGGCCGGCGGCCGATCTGTCCTGATGTTGGAGGCGAGGGAGGCGTGCTGGGGAGCCACAGGGAGGGTACGTCTGGCACTTCCGTTCATCAATCCTTTTCACCTCCACTGCGTGTGGTGATGAAATTGCCCCTCGATCCAGATGGGCCCTGCTAACTCGACTTTGGCTGGGGGGGCAGAACGGCGGCCACTGTCAGCCTGGCGTGTGGAACACGAGCCCGAGCATCGCCCGCTTCGAGCTCGCGACCTTCCACCTCATCAGGGACCTCGTCGCCGAACATGACATCGCCTGCGACTGGCAAATCGTCGGCGGCGTGCACGCATTCTTCAACCAGCAGCTCCTCGATGCAGCCAAAGCGCGAATTGAGCGCCTCAAGCGACATCCGGACCTGCGGGACAAGGCAGCGCTTGTCGTCGACAGGCGTGACCTCGCCGACAGGCTCCGCGTTCCCGAAGCCCTGGGGGCCGTCTTCCAGCCCAACGCGGCCAAGTGCTGGCCGTACAAGCTTGTCGCCTGGGTGCTGGAGCGGCTACTGGACGACGATGGCGGCCAGCTCGCCTTTAACCTGCAGACCAACACGCCAGTGACGCATCTACAGAAAGTGGGCGCCTCATGGATAGTGCACACGCCGCGGGGTCAGCTCGCCGCACGCCAAGTCCTCCTTGCGAGCAACGGCTACACGTCGTTCCTACTGCCGAGGATGACAGGCCTCATCGTGCCGGTCAGGGGCCAAATCTGCGCGCTGCGGCCGCCGCAAGGGGCGGAACTTCTCCCGCACAGCCACGTATGGCTCGCCAGTGGCTCCGATCACTACCTTGTTGACCGTGGCGACAAGGGGGTTCACGGGGATGCGGATTTGAACTACGGACCACTCATCCTTGGAGGTGCGCGATTCGCTGCGCCGGGCGGTGAGGAGGGCGTCTCGCGGGACGACTCCATCAACCCACGCATCAGCAGGGCACTCCGCCGAGGCCTCCACCACGCCGTCAAGCTGCTACCGGGAGCTGGGTCGGATCCGGAGGAGCTCGAGGCATCGTCCGAGTGGACCGGCATCATGGGCTACTCGAGGGACAACCAGCCGTGGGTCGGCCGAGTGCCCTGCTCCCTCAGCGGCGCCGAGGACGGTGACGACGGGCTCTGGATCAGTGCGGGATACACTGGTCACGGGATGCCAAGGGCGGCGAGGTGCGGAATTGCGGTGGCGGAACAGATGATGGGTAAGGAAGGGGGTGTGGAGGTGCCCATCGAATGGCTCGTGACCGACGAGAGAGCAGAGGAAGCGAGGACGATGGCGTTGCCGAGAACAGTGGAGGATGGAATTGCTAGGATTCCACTTTGATATGAACACTCGATGGATGGGTGTGTGTGGATGTAGTCATGGTGGCAACATGACTGCCAGCATAGCTAGGTCGAATCCCAGGCAGAACAGGAAACGCTTCCCGCCAAAAGTATCGCCCGGGAGAAGAAGGCATCCGACTTGCGGGAAAACTGAGACGTAAAAGACAGACAGGAAGACATGGAAGGAAGTTGGATTTTACATACAGCTTTGCCAGCGGCCGTCAGGACGTCATGATGTTGTTTCTTATGATGTTGGGTTCAGTACCGGGTAGGTAATACGGCTTTGTTCACTCCTCGTCAGACTCTACTTACGTAAGTACGGAGTACTTGCAAGTACTTCAACAGTGGGGTGGCAAAAATGTCGATTCAATTTGTAAGAGCTGCGCTACCAAACCTGAATCGTCACTTTTGTCAAGTGACTGTATACAACTCCGTACTTGCTGACCCTTGGAGCAACTTGTCAGTGACATGTACAAGTACCATGTACCTATCGAATGTCAAGATAATGTACACCGAACGGAGTACTCAGTACTTATTACAGAATTACTCAATTGATTTGCGGATGTCCAGTACATACAGACTTGTTTCAACCGAAGTTCACCCGATAGTCCAATCAGCACTGGCCATTTTGCAAGCAGCTCCAAACTTGGCTCTGGAAGCTGGAACCACCATCGTTGCTCACATTTCACGACACGCTTCGCATCCTCAAACCTCCTCTCACCTCCTAGGCCCCCCCGCCACTGATTCGCCTTGATACCGCCACAATGGCCAGCATTATGGCTCCTTTCCTTGCGCGCTCATCACAGCGGACGATTTCGCGCGTCGCCCGCACGCCGATGCGTGCCCTCTCCACCACAGTCCGCCGGCCAAGCGACACTCTCCAAGTGGTACGTCCGCCCTGTCCATCCCCATCGGTGTGAATGCACGCTGTGAATGCGCCGCAATCGAGGTGGGGAGACGCATGAAATCTATTTGAAAGGAGCACAGGGGGACTGTACCCGCTGCTACCCGAGTGGAAGTCATGCCGGAAATTTTGCTAACATGCGTCCTCGCCCTCAGCACCGAAATACTGCGGACAACAACCCCGATATCCCCTTCAAATTCAACCAGCAGAATGAGACGCTCATCACCGAGATTCTCAAGCGGTATCCCCCCCAGTACAAGAAGGCCGCCGTCATGCCCCTCCTCGACCTCGGCCAGCGCCAGCACGGCTTCACGAGCATCAGCGTCATGAATGAGGTTGCTCGACGGCTTGAGATGCCTCCCATGCGCGTCTACGAGGTCGCCTCCTTCTATACCATGTACAACCGCAACCCAGTGGGCAAGTACTTTGTCCAGGCCTGCACGACGGTACGACTTTCCACCCCCTCCCCTTCCTTCTCTCTTGGTGCAGCCGTCGAGGTCGAAGCGAAGCAGTTGGCTTTCTCCCACGTGTTTGCAAACAGGGGCTGACCTGGGCTCGTAGACGCCCTGTCAACTAGGAGGCTGCGGTTCCGACGTGATCGTCAAGGCCATATCGTCGCATCTCGGCATCAAGCAGGGCGAGACCACCCCCGATGGCCTCTTCACCTTCATCGAGGTCGAGTGCCTCGGAGCCTGCGTCAACGCCCCCATGATCCAGATCAACGACGACTACTACGAGGACCTCACGCCCGAAACCGTGGTCAAGCTCCTCGATGCCCTGAAGTCGTCGGCCAGTGCCGTTCAGGCCACACCCGCCAAGGTGCCCGCCCCCGGCCCTCTCAGCGGCCGCATGACGTGTGAGAACAGCAAGGGCCTGACGAATCTGTTGGAAGAGCCATGGGGCGCCGAGAAGACGAGGTCAGACTTGTAGACTGTTCGACACCGAGGCTGGGAAGGTGCAGCCTTGTGAGATTTAACTGGTTGGTTCTAAGCCATGAAATCGCGAGCGCAGATTTCACTGTACATAAATAAATATAGTAACGCCAAAAGGTATAGACAAGTCTTCATCCTTGATCGCGTCGTTCCCAAAATTGTTCTGCTTCATCGACCTTGCCACCCTTTCTCAGGCCAAGATCGTGCCGGAGCAGCGTCAGCCCAGTCTAGCTGCCGAGGCGCAAGATCCAGCCATCGGCCATCCGCTGGTTTCCATCTCCGATTCCGCCCCAGATGACGATGCCACCCTCCTCGACATCTGTCATCGGCGCACTCGCTAGCCGGCCTCTCGGAGCTGGCTCGCTGTCACCTTTGTCGTCATCAAACGGCTTCATGGTTACCTTGATCCACGAACCCTCGCCCGTTTTCCTGCCGATGGCCTGCAGCATCGCATCCGTCAGGCTCGCCGGCGTCATGCCGATGGGCGGAACTTGGAAGGCCCAGACGTCGTTGAGGAAGGTACCACCAATGCCAGCGTCGGCGGCGCCGGAGGGGGCGCTCTCGCCCATGGACAGGACGAGGTACTCGCGGCCGCCGCCGATGGTGAGCGCCTCGAGAGATGCGACGCTGCGCGGCGAAGGCCAGGTCTGGCGTGTTACGATGGGGATCTCGGCTGCCGAAGCGTCGGCGTCGGCCTCGTCCGTTTCCCTGTCCCTGTCCGTGTCCGTTTCCTTGTCCGTGTCCCTCTCCTTGTCCGTGTCCGTGTCCATGTCCGTGTTCCTGTCCGTGTCCGTGTCCGTGTCCGTGTCCGGGTTCTTGTCCGTGTCCGTGTCCATGTACGGGTTCCTGACCTCGTCTTCGACCTCGTCCTTGACCTCGTCCTTGACCTCGTCCTTGACCTCGACCTTGTCCGTGTCCGTGTCCTTGTCCTTGCCGGCATCGACGATCCTGTCCTTGTCCTTATCCTCGTCTTTGCTGGAGTCAATGGTCTGCCATCCTCCGGGGCGGGCTCGGATGGAGATTTCGCCCTTCGTGGTGCGGTCGTCAAAGGTATCGAGCTCGAGGTGGAGGAAGTCGAGCTGGCCGCCAACCTCATTGTTGCCGTCGTAGCCACCGAAGCGGAAGAGTCGACTCTTGCTGATGCAGATCGCCGTACCGCCACGGGTAGGGCCTGGTGCTGCTGGAAGCTCGACCCAGGTGCGGGCGCGGACGTCAAAAGCCCAGAGGTCGTTGGTACCGTCTCCGTTGGCGAGGCATCCGGCATGGATGAGGAAGGTGCCGTAGCCGTCGGATTCTTGGTCAACGGCATCCTCGGCGACCTTACCGACGATGGGTGCTTGCGGAATTCCGGTTCGGGAGGAGTCCCCGAGCGCCCACTGCCGCCAGTTCTGGGGCTTCCGGGGAACGGGCCGAATCAGTTCCCGGGGATGCTCTGTCGAGGTCGCGCAATGACCGCTCCTCGCGGCAGGATGGGGGACGATGGCGCCGCCCTTGACGGCCGGCACGGGATCGAGGAACGCCCACGTGTTGGACCTGGTGTCATAGACCCAAACGCGGCCGGCTTCCTCGAGTGGCTTCATGTCGGGACCGCCACGGCCGCCGAAGACGAAGATGCGAGAGCCGATGACGGCCGTGGCATGGCCGGTGCGAGGGGCCGGGACGTCGTCACGACCCGGCGACACGGGACCTGCCAGTCCCTTGCCCTTGTCCGGCACGCTGTCCTCCAACGGCACGTCGTCCAAGCCTGCCGCCCGGCCTTCGTCCTGACGCTCTCCCCGACTCTCCTCCGGCTCCTGCAGCGGCCGGCGAGGCTCTAGCGGGGCGCCCTTGGCCTCGATGGCGTAGTAGTCGGCGCCGGCGCTGCTGAAGGGTAGCCGGACAACGTGCATGTCATTGCTGCACAGCTCGCCGGGCGCCATCTCGCCGCCAAAGATGTAGGCGGAGCCGGAGATGACGTTGAGCGAGTGCGAGGAGCGCGGCAGCGGCGGGATGTCTACACGCTCCCACGTGCCCTTCATGGACGGCTGCCTGGAATGGACGTGGGCCTGGGTCGGTGACTGCACCTGCGACTGCGATTGCCTACGGAAGACGGGCATTTGCAACTGCGACATCGAGGGAAGGCTCTGTTGGACGTGGTGTAGGAGGTCGGACGACCGACGCCTGAGCTGTTGGAGCGGCTCCATGTTGGTCTCTCAACCGGATGGTGTCAAATCGTTGATGAGTTATTGACCTGGGGATGGATGCGGTGAATAGGAAGGATGCATGGAGTAGGAGGTTGCTGATGGCCATGCCGGATTGCTGGGAGGCGGATGAAGTAGGGTCGGATGACGTACCCTGCCTAATCCCTCATCCCCCCTCGCAGCTGTGACGTTGTGCACAAGTACTGGGTACGTATCTGCAGTACGACAATGGAGCATGGCTATAGGTACGGTGTACATGTACAAGCATTGCTCACGCTGCTATTTCCATCACAGGGTCAGTGCCTGGTAGCTACACAACCACAGTACATGTGCTCCGTACTGGTACACTTAATACTTGGTTGTAGTTGCACACAGTAGGTGTACTTGTACTTATTGCTGAAGTACTGTAGTTGCAAGTACTCCGTAAAGGTTAGTAGGTAATAGTAAGTAAGTATTACTTACCTAGGTACCTACTACCAAGTACCTAGTAGTCAACGCTGCGCGGCAGTTTTTGCTAGCCAGCGGGGCCGCGGTCGAGGGGTTGGTCAGCGCCGGGGCTCAGGTCGAGTTAGTGGGAACGGGACTTGGACAAGCAATGTATCGGCACTACAACTCTGTACTGTACGGAGAACGGAGTACATGTCCGGAGCACAGTACAGTAATAAATACATTGTGCGGAGTACTCTCAACGAGCCATTCTCCATAGTAACCAAGCAATTGCTAAGTAACTAATTATACATGTACGGAGTACGGAGCAGAACTACATCTACCCTACAGTGCAAACGTAGCTCGTATGTCACCAACTCTCTTCTCATGATTGCACTGTGTTGATACAGGTCCCTGCCTAGGTACCCAAGACGCCGAGAATAGCACATGGTGACTGCGTGCTAAAGGCACGGTACTCTTCCATTTGATAGCGGAGTTGGGTATGAGCGTCTCCCACGCACCGGGGAAGCGGGCATGCCATGTTGCTAACATGTACTCCATACATGCCCACCTAAGTTACTAGCTAATTGACGGCCTATGTAGCGCAATATAAGGTGTAGCTTGTTAGCACGACACATAGCTGCGTACCAACCTCGGCGAAAGGCGCATGAATTGTTCCTTGGTTCGTCGACTTACTGTAGCTGGATGCCACATGGCAGAAAGCTGTGACCGTACTGCTGGTTATTTAACAAATGCAGAGTTGCCGCCTCCCGAGGGTATTTGATGGTTCGGTGACGTACGACGACTCTGGCCAATACCCTCATACCATGCAGGGTAGTTCGTAGCTACAAGTACATCATCGTGACGACGTCGCCACCCCACTTCACTCTCACTTCGCTCCCGCTGACTTCCATCTCACGCTCGCTCTGCGCTCTCTCCCAACGCTCCGCGATGCCGCACGAGTACGTCCAGTATCCCGCCATTTCGCCCTTGCGCCCCGACCCCCTTGGAAGCTGATCCTGGCCATGCAGCTCGCCGCCATGGCCTCGACTTCAGCAGCTGCCCCGTCAGGCGGCATCGTCCCAGCCCGACTCGGCTTCCTCGCCATCTTCAACCCTTCTCTCGGCATGACGGACGAGACCGTCGACGACCAGATCGTCTACTACTCCTCCGTCACGACACAGGCCTCCAAGCGACGGCGGTCGCGCACCCGTCCGATCGAGTCCATCTCCCAGGAGGAGCGCAACGAGCGCCTCCGCCAGATCGGCCTCGCCCAGGGCATGGCCAGCTTTAGCCGCGACTTTTCCAACGGCGCCTCCGTCGACGTCATCGATACCGAGACGTCAAAGGTCATCATGCACGAGCTGGAGGCTGGATGGTGGATCCTGGCCGTGAGAGGCTCCCAACCCAAGGAAGCGATGCTTGCTCGCGCCGTCCATCGGCTGACCTGACCTGACCGTTCCGTCACTGCCAGAGCATCGACCTGTCCAAGGCCCCGCTGCCGCCCCGGCTGCCGACCAAGAACGACCGCCGTCAGGAGGAGAGGTTCGAGCACTCGACAAAGGAAATGAAACCGGCCGCCCTGCTCCTCCGGGACCTCCTCCGGGCCCACAGCCAGTTCCTCTTGCACCACGACTCGTCCCTCGGCGCGCTCTTTGTGCGATGCCGACGGGCAAAGTTCGTCGCCCTGCTGGGCCGTTACTGGGACCTGTTCCTCTCCACCTGGAATGTCATGTTGCACGGAAATCCGGCGCGCAGCGTCTTTGGCGGCATCAACTTGGCCGCCTCGGGCGAGCTCGGCGTAGGAGTTGGAGAGGAGGACCGGGGAAGCGGGGAGCGGGACGTGCTCGAGGGGCTTCCCGGCAGGGTCGAGGGCCTCGTCGACCTCGTCGTTTCCAAGTTTGGAACCGATCTCGCCTCCGAAGACCCGAAACAGGCGGACAAAGGGCAGGACCAACCATGGTTAGGCACAGGACGAGAGCCAGACGCCGTCGACGGAGCCATCTTCCTCGGCACCGGCGCCCTGTCCAGCAAGTCGCTGCGGGATGTGACCCACTGGATGGAGGACCTGTACACGTGGGGAGAGCACGCCTACGGCGTCTTCCAGTGCCCGACGTCGATTCGCAGGAACAAGGCCAGACACGTCTCCCACGGCTCCCACGACATCAAGTCAAAGGCAGCCGAGCCAAGGACGGGGACAGCAGCTGCCTCGTCGTCTCCCCCGCCCCCAAAGGAGGCGCCAGCCCAGTCGCCGCCGCGGAAGGAGGCGGAGGACGGCAAGCTCGATAGGATGCTCAACTACATGAAGCTTGGCTACGGATCATACTGGACCATATATGGTACCGGCTCCGCTGAATCGTCCGCAAGCGAGCCCACGAAGGTGCTGGCCGAGCAGGCCACGGCCAAGTCTGATGAACAGTCACAGGCGCACCCATCCAAGGAACCATCGGCCCGTTTGCCGGCCGACGAGTCTGTTGGCTACTATCTCATCGGCCTCAAGGGGGACATTGAAGAGCGCTCCCGTGGCGACCTCGAGGCTGCCGCGGCCGAGTCCAACTCCGAGGCCGAGTCCAACTCACGAACTGTCTTGCGAACGGTCCATGTCGAACTCGAAAGCGACACCGCCACGGACCGGGCCGAGGCCGGAATCGCCGAGGGCACTGCTCATTCGACCGGCGCCCGTGCACCGTCACGAGCCACCGGCAGCATGCTCGCGTCCTATTGCTCTCGAGACTGTAGCAAGACCGAGAAGCTGCGCGCCGTCGTTTACGTCAACCGCCCCCTCATCTTTGCCTTATTTTTTCGCCTCCACACCGACTCGCTTGCCTGGGATGCCTTGTACCGTTCCTTGCATGGCCAACTTGCGCCGCTCATGAAGCCGCTGCTCGCATCGACCAAGTATCGTCCCGAGAAACCGGATGCTTCGGGTTCGTCGAATAGCATCTACAACCTCGTCTGGGACCCGCTCACGCTGACCCTTCACTCCACCATTCCCAACATACCCGAGCTTGTCCGCTCCGACTGTTGGTCCCGTGCCGATGCCGTCAACACCCACCTTCACCTGCTCAGCATCCATCTGGCGACCCAGTCTTGTCCCGGCGATCTGGAGCGTACGCAAAAGACGAACCGTGGCTGGTGGCTCGTGTGGACGCGCCTCCTCTCTCGACCCGAGGTCCGCAGCAATCTGCCGGTCATCTACGAAGCCTCCGCTTCCCATTCCCCTTCGCCCTCCCCGTCGTCCGATGCAGGCAGAAGCAAGCGCGGCGGCGACGATGACGGGAAGGGCTTGCCGCCCGTGGCGAAGGAGGTATTCCTCATTCGTCGGGCCAGCGACCACTCCAGCTTCCGCGGGTCGGTGGACGAAGGAGGCGGAGGCGGTGGCGGAGCAGACGCGGCACGCAGGCTCGCGCAGGGGATCGGCGTTGATACGAGGCGTTATATCGAGGAGCTCCTGAGCTTCCTGTGACCGAACGGCACCGCCTAAGCCGAGCGAGCGTCTCTGCTGCCCTTTTCTGGTTTCCTCAGCCGCTCAGCATCGGGGGTCCACGAGAACACAGGCGCAGGGGGTCATGATTCAGGACACTCGTTGGCTGTCTCGTCTAACCGCCGGAGGGAAAAGCACCATGGTATTCGATGCGCACACCCAGGCCCGTGTAGGCCACCTTGGCCGTTCCAAGTCTCGGTCGATGTGTCGTTGGGGGGCTGAGGGTTGAGGGTGCTTAGACGCCGCATCACCCATGTTGCTGCTGAGCTGCAGTTGTCTCACACTCTTGTTCGTCACCCAACCCAGCAACCAAGACCCGCCCCACCCAGGGGGCTGGTGGATTGGGAAAGTATTACTGTAAGAACGGAGTGCGGACTACAGTCAAGTAAGCAAGTATTCAGCGGCGCAGTAACCGCCTGAGGCTTGTTTGTGGCAGATGAGGAGTCGGCCAAGTAAGCAAGTAATAATCAGCACCGCGCGGACGAGACAATTGGAAATTCATGACTTGGTCGATTGTACAGTCAGCTGCAGAAGAGAAAAAGTGCATTTTCATAGGTAAGGGCAGTTAACTTGTCTGCCCTCCATTTATCTATCTATGTACAGGAATGATAAATGACCCCTCGGGGGCTCTGCTCCTATGAAGTGGCGACTTGCGCAACGTTTCCAAGAGAGTAACAAACCACAATTGCTTGCCTGTTTTTTTTTTGTTTTCAATATCTCAATGTACTGCAACGAGCAAGTGTACGTTGTGTACCCATCCATGTCCACAAGTATCGCCCCATGGCGGGGGATACCTGCTTATACATGTGCACATAAAATTGTCTAAGAAAAGAATCCCTAAGAAAAGAATCCCCACCATGTCATAACGTCATTCAAAACGGCCTCGAGGTCATCAAACTCTGGCCAAATCGACAGAAAGAGCGAAACCGGTCGGGTTTGGCCACACAAAACGCCTGCTGGCGTAGTGCCTTTGCTTGTTTAGTTGAACGACCAGCTGACGGTGGTTTTGCCAATGTCCAGACTGAGGCCGAGCTCCTTCCAGACATTCTGGCTGGCATCGATGTGTGTCGGCTCGCAGCCCATGCACTTGTCCCGGACGACAGCCTGAACGCTCTTGCCGTTGGCCGTGATGGTGATTTTGCTGTTGCAACGACCACCCGAGCCGTACATGGGGACGGAGAGGGCGATGATGTTCTCGGTGTCGGTGTCGGTGTAACCACAAGCGCCCAGGCCAACGGCGTAGTATGTGAGAGGGCCGGAGTAAGAACCTGCGCCGCCCGTGCTGGGAGCGGCACTCTTGTTCTCCGCGGCCGGAGCGGGAGCAGGAGCGGGAGCAGGAGCAGGAGCAGGAGCGGGAGCCTGCACCGGAGGGGGAGGTTTATAGACAGGCTTGGCCGCGGGCGCAGGGGTATCAGGCTGTTTGGGTGGCGGAGTGGGCGAGACTGACGGCTGGGGCGGTGCTTCGGGATTTTTCGCGGCTTCCTGGACGGGCTCCTGCTTGGGGGCCTCAGGAATTGCGACGGGGGGTGCCGCAGGAGGAGGCTGTGGTTTGGCATCAGGCGCCGGTGTAGGGTCGGCCTTTTCGCCGGGCATGATGAAGCGGGTCGTGGTAGATTCCATGTACTCCGTGACCGTCAGTGTCACCCATTCGACGACGTGAGCGCGAGCGTCATGCTGGTGCTTGCGGCCTCCATGGCCGTGGCCGTGAGGCTGAGCGACAGCGGCCGCCGCGAGGACGGCTGACGTAAAAATGGCGGACTTCATGATGACAGCTGGTCGTTGCGTGTTGCGCGACTCGGTCGTCAATGGCGTGCGTCGTCTCTTGTCTGGCAAGAGATATGAAGGGGGTGGGGGAGAGGAGTGAGTTTATCTAATCCGGCAGACAATAGGATTGTGCGAGAGATTGATGGCAAAGGTGGTAGAAACGTCTGGAAGTCGTGAATTCGTCAACTGCGTACTTGGCGTTGGTCGAGTGATCTGGTCAACAGGAAGGGAGGCTTGAGGTGGGCCTCGAAGGCTTGACGGCTGAACGGCTGGAAGGGAGGAAGGGAGGGAGTTGCGTTCTGCGGCTAGCGGTAGAGGAACAAGGAATGTGGATGCGAGGGAGTCCTGCTCGCGATGTGAATGAATGGCACCTGCTTGACCCAAGGTAATGAATGAAGGACAGGGGATGTGTGAGGATGAGGAAGGGGGAGAAGCTTCCGCCGAGGGGGCTGCGGGTTTAAAGAAGGCAGGACGTGAGGAGGGACCTGGGGAGGCAAGAACCAGACTTGTCGGCACGTACGACCCCGTCCCGCCGCTGCCGAGGTGGTGACATTGTATCGGATACGGAACACACTCGCAGGCCATGGCGGATCCCCATTCGTAGGTTTGATCGAATCGAAACGAAGCAGACACATGGACCAGGGCGCTAGAGGCACTTATCCGTGCGGCCAAACGTGTTAGTGGGCTGGAAGTAGAACGAGCTTGTGTGTCAGTATGAGCACGCCGCTCGAAGGAGGGCCAGGGGTCACAGCCCGGAGGAGCACTCGCCTGCTCCGTCCGTGCATACCTATGCCGGTGGAATGATGCGCTGGGGTACGGAGCACTCCGTAAGTACTGTACTTAGTTGTACAGTAGGCGTTCTTGTACAGTAAGTGCCTCGTATACTTGCGTTCGAAGACATGTACATGTACAAGTAGTTACTAGCTGTGCCATGAGTTCGAGCTGTACCGGCACTGGTGCCGCCAAAGATGCAGTGGAACCAACGGCTGGTCCAACGGCTAGGTCCATATTTGTACAGTGCATCCTCCGTATTATCTGCACTGGCTTCGATGTCGACTTCACCAGTCGTCGACCACCCGCAGTACCAGTACACGCAAATGTGTCAAGTCAGAGGTGCATGAATATGTACAAGTACACGTACGAGCACGGCGCGTTCGTACTTGTACATTCAGGTGCACTGTCAGCATCGTAGTGGCTGCACGCGGCACCGCCTTGCACCGCCTGACGACGCAGTAGTCAGGGGCAAAGCGGGGTTGCTTTGGGGTCACATTGGTCGTGGCGTTGGAGCCTGGCGCTCGGAAAATCGAGCTGGCAACGGTGGGCAGAGCGTCATTGGCCGTCGTTTTGGGCACGGCCAGGCCGGCACAGGGCAGCGATGCAGCGTTTGACTGGTCAAGTCGCACGAGAGGATACCGTACCGTACCGTCTGTCTGCAGGAGGCTACAGCGGACCAAGGTACGGAGTCCTCCGTACTTGTTGTACTTGCACATGCCACAGACGGAGTACTCCGGCACAGGCAGTCCGTAATCGCCACGATTACTTGTACGAGGACGAGTGCTCCGTAATACCAGCAACGCGTCATTGACAGCTGGCTGGCTGAACGTTGCGCGAGTTCTCCATACAGCGTGCCAACCTCGTCGAGTCTCGTTTGCTGAAGGAGGAGGGGCACCCGTTCAACGGCCGGGCCGTTGGCTGGCCCGCGCGGAACCTGGCTCATACCACGGATCAATATTAGGTGTACTGCACAGGACTGCAATATATTTACGGAGTAATAATACTACCAAGTACAGTACAGTAATTAATAGCTGGTACTCTGTATTTTGCAGTGACTACTCCGTACGTTCTCCGTACTTGTATGTTATTATTATGGCACGTCCCGTTTAGCCTTTCCTCGCCCTAATTACTATCCTACTATTCCGTACGGACACTTGCTGACTCTTGTAGGCACGAATCTCCCATCATCCAGTTCCAGTCCATCCATCCAATCATCCATCCGTACATGCATGTACAGTACATGTACTTACACCAGTGATGCACCTCTTCTCCGAAGCAATTGACGATGGCGCGGGCACGGAGCCCTCTTCCACAGACGTACTCGCAGACAGGCACGGCCCTGTGCAGATGTCTGTCGTGCTCATACGTGTTCGTGTACGAGCGTCCTGTCCTCTGTTGGGGCTGTGTGCACGTACTTACATGTACTTGTACTTACTTGCCGACGCTGAAACTTTCATCGTACACGTACGTAAGTACTAACTCCGTGCTCCGTACTCCGTAAATACTCGTAAATATACTAAAGGATTTGCCCGTACCATGGGTGGAGTGGAGCGAGGGAAACTTCCGATCCTTCCCCGATGAGCTCTTCTGGAGAATTCCGAGAAATAGAGTGGCACAATCAGGGAATATCCACGTACTGTACGCGTAGAGTACAGCACGCCTACATGCACATGCATGCACTCTTGGCTGATGATGGAGATCGCATCCCGATTTCGCCATGACGGACGAACCTGTACTCCGTACAGTGGCTACAAGTTCGCGTGACACATCTGACGAGGCAAGCCTCCGCTTCCGTCTTTCTACCGAGAATGGAGAACGGCTTCTCACGCAAAGGAGGCTGCAAAGGAGGCTGCGCTCGCCGCCATTATCGTCTAGCCAGCGCGCATTGCATTGCTCGCGGAGCCACGTCTCCTGGTCCCGCAAGCTCACCGAGCGGCAAGCAGCCATGGCTGAATGCTGAATGACTGACTATCCGCCTGTCATCCGCGACGATTGGATCATGCACACTTTGCATACCAATTCAAGTCGGCCCGGTCATGGACGGGAGCGAATCATCTCTCCTGCGGGTCATGCTGTTGCGCCTTGTCGCTTCGTGGCGACTACTCTGAAATCGTCGCTCCGACTGAATTCGGCAAGAACGGTGCTTGCACGGCACACAGCATGGGGTGGCCGCGGATCGTGCTGGGCGTCAAGATGATCAGAAGGCTCTCCTCAGCTACCATTTTTGCCCTCTCCTTCTCCGTTGATGCCAGTCGGCCTCGCACTGTGTTTGCTGGTGCCGCCTGCCCTCTTGCTCTTGAAACAGAAGAGGAACAAGGATTGGCGGGAAAAGATTGGTCGGTCCTCGTCGAGCGGCTCTTCCACCACGAAAGCCTTCTTGGCCATCTTGACAAACTGCATGTCGGCTCGTCTACGCTTCTTGAAGCAGAAATAGACAACGGCATCCTCGTTGAGTTCGAAGAGATCGTGGAGCGTCTTCATCAGCAACGGAAAGGCGGGCTCGAAATAAACGCACTCGCCTGCCAAGACGACGTCTGGCCGCTGTTGCACGACGTCGTCTGGCAGCGGCTC
Source organism: Drechmeria coniospora (assembly GCF_001625195.1). NCBI lineage: Eukaryota > Fungi > Ascomycota > Sordariomycetes > Hypocreales > Ophiocordycipitaceae > Drechmeria > Drechmeria coniospora. Next base: position 6,352,830 of record NC_054389.1, on the reverse strand, counting down.
GCCCCTGTTTGGTGAAACTGGTCAGAAAATATGGCGCAAATATGCCTCACGCACGAGAGGATCGTGCTGGGGCCCATGCCGATAGGGACGTACCAGTTGAGAACAAGAGCACCGACGGTGGAACCCACTTCGTTGAGGCGAATGTTGTGCCGCATCAGCTGTAACATTTCGTCCTGGTCCGTCAGCAGCAGCGTGCTCCCGACGCATCCCCGTGCCACCGCCAACCCGACCAATCCTCCCCCGGCACCGAGCTCCAGTCTGGAGGGGGGCGAAAGTCCCTTGTCAGCACTTGTTGGAAGAGGAAAAATGAAAAAGGAAAAGTGGCAGGGTGGAGCACCAGGACAATGTCCATCGGCAACCAGCGACCATCGACGACGTACATTTTTGCACCTTGGAGCCCGTGCTTGTGATAGCGGAGCAAGTGCTTGCCTAGTACGAGGCCGGCCGGCCATGTTTGTCCGCCGCAGCCTGACCGGACATCTTCGTGGATCTTGAGTGGTTGGTCGAGCAGGCCGTCAAAGTCGATGTCCGCCTTGCCCGCCCGCTTCAGGTTGGGCAGGGGTGTCAGGTCCTCGCTGACGCTGACGGGGTTCAGCTCAGGCGACGGTGAGCGGTCCTCGTCCATCGTCGTCGTCTTGGTTGCGACGACCAAAAAGAAACGAAAAAAAAAAAGAGGCAGACTGGAACGTTTGCGAACAGGGGGAGGGGGCAGGGGAGAATGACGGACGGAACCGAGGGAGCCCGGGAGCACTCGGGTCAGGAGGTGGGCGGGCACGAGCGAACCTTGCTCAGCCAAACTGTGAAGCAAGCAAGAGAAAAGCTCGTGTTGTGTTGTCGAGTCGCACTTCTTCCTTTCCTACGAGCACCAACTAGGGTCGTGGGCCATGATTCCTTCCACGGACGTCAAGTTGTCCCCTTTGCACTTCGCTTGATGCTGCTGTGGATTTTTTCCCCCGGGTGCCCTGTTTAGTGTTTAGGTCCACAGGCCGACCCAACCACCTTTCCCCTTCCCCATTATTAATACCTAGTGCTCGCCTCACGCCTGTATTACCCGCCGTACAGAGCACATTGTACCCTAGGACCTCCGGTGTGCAGTACTCCGTACAGTGTTCGGAGTACACCTCTACCGTACTTACAGTACAATTAATTAATACGTCCTTGCTGCATGCACCAACTTGCCAACGACACTACCACGGCACTCGAGTTTTTCACATCACATCACCATTCGTGCTCTGCCCTTGCATCACCAATGGCCGCGAAATGGAACGGCGGCATCGTCGCCCCGCTCCCCGATGACCCGGTCGCCCGATAGCTCCACGGTGGCCACGTTGTTTCGTTGCCATTTCGCAACCCAGACACGGACCGCCCGATACCTTGGCTCGCTACGAAATGTCACTCCACATGTCGAGTCGTGGCTTTAATCGATGATGGTGCCCAAGCCCGATTGCTGCTGCAACATGATCGCATATCCAGATGTGCGGGATTGGTCAAGGTCTGCCTGCACCCATGACCTCGCCGTCTTGTTCTGCCCTGTACCCTTCGGAAGCAGGAGCTGGCGAACAAGCTGCTGGCTGCGAGAGTGACGAATCTATGAACTGACCATCGAGAATGGAGGAGATGATTCGCCGCCGAGAACGATGCATCCTCATCCGTGGTCTACTGAGCGGGCACATTCCGTTTTACAGTTTGACGCACCCGCCGTCCACGGTCATGGAATCCCTGCGAACAGGACGTTGGGTAGCATCAGTCTCCTCCGCTGCCAGCGCTGGCGGCGACCCTGCAGTCTGCGTGCGATCCTCCAGTCCTAGAGGCCGCTGTCGGCAAAACCGGGGAGACGACAAAAGGACGCACATTGCAGCGGCCCAGTCCCGTGGACGTGCCCGGAAGTTGAATGGTTCTCCTTCAAGGTTCTTAAAGTAATGGGTATTTGAGGCTTCATCAGCAAAGCTCTCTACGCGGTCGCGTTGGCCATTTCGCGTGCCTCGACCCAAGCGCGTTAATGGCAGGTACCTTGCTGTACCACGTCGAGTAGTCGGCATTCAAAGTCCGGATGGGCAGCTAGTCGCCCCAGCCACGATCCGCACGATCTGTAGGTGGCATCTTCGCCATGTCTCACCTTTTTCAACGTCGACGGCGTAATGGCAACGTGCTCTGGAATGCCACCACCAACCATTCGAATGGCCTGCCACTCCACTCGCAGCTGGCTGGTCACTCTGTGGAATCCACTGCTGGCAAGTCATGGTACGTCGCGAGTTGCCGTGGCATGTGGTGGCCGCGCACGCTAGAGAGCACAATGGACGACCCCGAGTCTTGGAGGAATGAAGGGGGAGGTATCGTCGGTCCATCCAGCCATCGGCCTGGTTCGTCGTTGAAGATGCCGCCTCGCGCGCATCTGCCTCTCCTCTCGCCCGACCCTCGGTATCGGTCAGATCTCTCCCCTACCACGCCTTCCTTCGCCGTCGTCACCATCTTCGGCTTCTCGACTGGATGGCCGCCTGATCTGATTTCCCGGTGACCTCACGATATTGCGCCTTCCTGCGCGCAGCCGTGTCCCCATCATGGCCATCATGGCCTCGCTCGTGGCCACCGCCCTGCTGCTGTTCTTCGCTCGAATAGCAAGCTGCGTGCCAGCCATCTCGTTCCCCTTCAACGCCCAGCTGCCGTCGGTTGCCCGCATCGACAAGTCGTTCTCCTACTCCTTCTCGCCCTACACCTTCACCTCGAGCTCCAAGATGACCTACGCCTTGGGCACCCACCCGAGCTGGCTGTCGATCGAGAGCGGCACCCGTCGTCTGTACGGCACCCCGAAGGACTCGGCCGTCGATGCCGGCGACGTCGTGGGCCAGCCCGTCGACATCATCGCCACCGACGACACGGGCTCGACGACGATGAGCGCGACCATTGTCGTTTCCCGCTTGTCGCCACCGTCCGTCAAGGTGCCGATGCAATCGCAGATTGCCAGCTTCGGCAAATTTTCTGCTCCCTCGTCCATCCTCGCCAACCCGTCCACCCCTTTCACCTACACCTTCAGCCGAGGCACTTTTGGCACGCCGGAACCCAACTACTACGCCTCCTCGGGCAACAGCAGCCCCTTGCCGGCTTGGATCCGATTCGACGCCGCCTCCCTCACCTTCTCGGGAACGACGCCGCCGGTCGAGTCCCTGGTCCAGCCGCCGCAGACCTTCGACTTCAGGCTCGTCGCCTCCGACGTCGTCGGCTTCTCCGCGGCCTCGCTCTCCTTTTCCATCGTCGTCGGCAGCAACGGCAGCCACACGCTGACGACGGACAAACCCGTCATCGCCCTCAACGCGAGTCGCCAGACGGAACTCGCCTACGACGGCGTGCTGAACGGCGTGAAGCTGGATGGAAAGCAGGTCGTCGCGGCCGAGTTGAACGCGACGACGGATGGCCTGCCGAGCTGGTTGGCGTACGACGCACAGATTGGCAAGCTTCAAGGGACGCCTGGGCCCGATGACCACTCGACAAATTTCACCATCAGCTTCCAAGACAAATTCTCCGACAAGCTGGACGTCCTCGTCGTCCTGCAAGTCTCCTCGGCCCTTTTCGAATCCACCCTGGACGACATCAAGGTTCGGCCCGGCAGCGACTTCGAAGTCGATTTGGCCAAGCACTTCCGCAACCCAAACGACGTCGACATCCAGGTGACGTCCGATCCGGAGCAGGACTGGCTCAAGGTCGATGGCCTCCAGCTGTCCGGCAAGGTTCCCGACTCGGCCAAGGACAATTTCACCATCACCATCACGGCATCGTCCAAGAGTTCAGCCGTGAAGGAGACGGCAGGATTCGGCGTCATCTTCCTCGAGCTCGAGGAAGCAACACCCACCGTCACGGTGGCGGCTTCGACGGCCGTCACGAAGGCGACGCAGACGCAGACGAGCCCTGTGGCCGAGAGCGCCACCGACTCGCATTCCGGTCGACTCAGCACGGCACAAATCTTGCTGGCGACCATCATACCCATCATCTTCATCACCTTTCTCCTCATTCTGCTCGCCTGCTTCTTCCGCCGTCGACGCGCACGCCAAACCTACCTCTCCGGCAAGTATCGCAAGAACATGCCAGACTCGGTCCCCGCCAACCTCGGTGCCGCCGACTCGGACCATTCGGTCATGAGCCAGGTGCATGTGATGAAAGGAGGAGTGGGCGTGCACACGGAAAGGCAGCTTTTCAGGCCTGGGAAGGAAGGATACGCCGACGGCATCTCGCCGTCGTCCTCGAGGGAGCGGTCGTCTGTCACGTTGGGCAGCTTATCCGACCCCGAGATGCCCCGGCCACTCTTCGCCGAAGCGCCGGGGACGATTACGATTCGGAGCATCGACCAGTCCGAGAGCGAGGTCGACCGGCAATCTTGGGTCACGGTGGAAGTGGAGGGGACGGCGACGACGGTAACGGGAAGCAACGGGTCCAACACAACCTTCCCCGGGTCGCCCCATCAGATGCTCCCGATGCCGAGGTATCTCACCGAGTCGAGGACCATGTCCACGCTCGGAGACGTTTCCAACTTTCAGCCCACGCCGACCATCATCCCACGGAAGGAAAAGCAGAGTCTGGGGACCCACTCGATCGTCACGTCGAGCTCGGCTGCGCTCCCGCGCGGGTTTGAGAGCGGCCAGAGGAAGCCAGTGCCGGAGCAGGGGTCAACGGCAAACTGGGAGACGATAGCGGAGAGCGACGCCGGCGGCAGCGTGTCCGTCATCAGGAAACCGTCCAAGGCTCTGCTTACGTCCCGGACCGAGGATTCCAAAGGTTGGTACGACACCGACTCTTCGGCCGAGAGCAAGGACTTTGAAACGGACATGTCGTTTGGCTCCGCCGAGAACTGGCGGGTCATCGGGAGCTTCCGAGGCGTCGGGACAGCCAGGCAGAGCGCGTCGCACAAGGATCTCGTTCACGAGACCCCGTACCGTGCTTCACGGCCAGGCACAGGACGAACCGAGAGTGACAGGCCAGAGGCTCTGTCGCCGAGCACATGGCGTGAGACGGGGCGGTCGACCGGAGCGCAAGGAGAACGATCGATGAGCAGCGTCCCGAAGCATGTGATGGACGAGGACCAGGACGAGGACGCCGACGACGGCGAAGCAATCATCAACATGTCCGGGGGGAATGGCGAGCCAGAGCCGGCAACGCATCGGACAGGGTGGAGCAGGGAACATTCTCACCACCAAAGATCAGATGCCGGGGGGAGCTTTTCGGTGTTTTTGTAAAGCCGGTCAATCCTCGTGTGCGCCGCCTTTGTTTGTGCTGTATAGAGTCGCAAGCGGACAACCCAGAGATACCAGACTATGTTCATGTAATGATGAGAAAAAAGCGAAAGCAATGTTGACCGGCGAAACGGTGCTTCGTCATTCGCAGTGCAAACACGTGTTGTGAGGACAAGCTTGACCACCTCTTGCGTCGTGATATGGTACCACCCACGATGCCTACCGTACCGCGAACGCCGAACATGCACGATCATGATTCGGCACTGAATCTGTGCTGTGTGCACTTGGTACATGTGCTCGCTTTTGTACTGCCCTGGTGCCCATGTTCTCGAAAAGGCGACGGATGGTTCATTTCCCGATATCACACCCCGTCGCTTGCGTGTCACTGCTGGCGAGCGGCGTTCCCGTTCACGATGCCAGCGGAGCACATTGCGCGCCAGCTAACTGCACCGTATTACTTGATTCCTCCTGCACCTTGGCTTACAACTACTTACACCTACTGTACAGTACATGCGTGCTGTGGCATTGCAATTTTCGTACTGCACTTGTGCACTCGCAGTCGTATATCTACTAGGTACTTAAGAAACTGTACTTCGTACTCCGCAATGTACTTAAACTTCTGTACCAGTCGACTCCATACAGTATACTGCACCTACAGTACGGAGCATATTAGGTAGTACTGTATATGCGGGCATGTCTATTACTGTATACTTAAATAAGTATACCATGTCGAAAACCAGTGAACTTGCACTCAACACTTGGTCGACCACGAGCACAATCAGTCATTCATTGTAGGAGGCTGTGGAGAACGGCACGAGAAGCCCTGATATATAAGTACTTACACTTGTAACCGCGTTGTGTCCGTGGAAGCGTTAACGCATCTCAACATGCCGCTGCCACATAGCTTCGCTAACTCGAGCCGTAAGTACACGGCGCGCTTCTGGCACACTCATTCACTCTTACGGTACTCCGTACGGAGGTGAAAAAAAGAACACGCGACCTCTCGAGCGGATGGCAAATTTTGCACACGAGCTTCCAATGATTGGGTGGGTTGCGTTCGCCGTGAGAATCCCTCCCCCCTGTGTAGCATCATGCATCGAACAAATGGCAAACTCTGCGTCGGAGAGCATCCTTGTAGCTGCAACGCTACTTGTCTAGTGTGTTACTTACGGAGTCCTGTGCACCGTACCGAGTACACCTAAGCATACTATGTACGTGAAGTAGGACCTTAGTACGGAGTACAGTAGGCACCTAGCGGTTCGCGATTTCGGACATACTTAGTAGCAATACTACTGCAAGTACAACCGTAGAATCGAGACCAAATAGCTGCTAGGTACCTACACCTCCTTATCGCTAGCACGCACACCTATGTCGATGTTTTATTACTGTACTTCATGCGACGAACACACGCATGCCCTTACGGTCGGTCGAGGTATTCCAACTAATCAAGGAACACCAGGGTGGATACGAGGATGCTTGCTGCTCCTTCACTAATACTGTACATCAGGTACAGCCAGGTATCCACAAATGTACCTCGTCGGTACCAACTGGCCTAGCAGTGATGTGATGCTAACATGTGTACGGAGTACAGTAGGTAGCATTGATACTTGCAGTAACACCAGGAGGCTCTTGCGCTCTTGCCCGTGCAGTGCCCCCGGTCAAAGCGAGCAAGCAACCTTGCCTGGAGCTTGTAGACATTTCTTCTGCCGGAGGACAGCTTTCTGGCCGGCAAGTCCTGGACAGATGCGAGCCTTGCGCGTCGCTACGCCCCAATAGTACACATATATCTTATGGCCACGACGAAGAGGTGGTATTATTAGTGCATTTATAACCGGCGATGCTAGCGCTCCTGGTACCAGGTAGGTACTTGGTGCGAAGGAAGGGACGAGTTGTCTAGCAGCGATAAGTACATACTAATAATATGCGTACTATAGCCATTTACTTGTACTCTATACAAGTACAAAGTCAGTACGGAGTACTGCACAAGTACATGCGCGGAGTACTGCAGGTAATACGTGTACAGTACTGTACTCCCTACACCAACGGATTATTACTGTGCGTACCGAGTATGGAGTACAGTGCTGAAGATACCGCCATGGCACACCCTTAACCCTCTCATGCTAGTGCACTTACCTGTCTACGACGCACACCCGTCCTGCAGTTGTGCTCCTCAGGCGAGTGTCGGTGGTACATGCCTTCTGGCCTTGGTACCTCCTCCGACAGCACAACTGGGGCGCAACCGCAGCCAAATGCCTCCGCCCCCAAGTACTGGTACTACCCCGCTTCCTGCCCACCAGCAACAAACCGATTTTGCGCCGTCGTCACCACCAGCTCGCTGGATGGCCGGCTGGTTGGCTGCCTGTCTGTCTCATCACCACCACGACGGAACTGTTCTTCTTTCGTTCTTTCGCTTTCCCTTCCCTCTTCCCACACAACCTCAATCCCTGCCCACGTCTCGCGGAGCCCGATCCAGGACGCATCGTTTTCTCCGACTTGGCGCTGGGTCTCCCTGTTTCCTTTTCAAATTTCTCATAATCCCTCTCCTCAACCCTCTTTTGCCTGCCTGTCTGCCATATTCTGACCGATACCTCACCTTCGCTCTCCCAACCGTCCCGACAACATGGGTCAAACCCTTTCGGAACCCGTCGTCGAAAAGGTGCGTTACTAGAAGATGCTCGAGCACGCGACCGCCTCGACTCCCCTCCTCTCCGGCTCCTCTCCTTTCCGCACTCCGCCTCCGCTCCGGTTTCCTCTGCATCGTCGTGTCCATCCTCCCACCCCGCCCGCCGCCCGCCGCCCGCCGCCCGCCCTCGCCTCGTCTCTCCTCTCTTCGCTTCGCTCCTCGTTTTTTTCTTTCCATCCGAGCCGCCGACCAACGGGAGAGCTTTCGAGCTCTTCAAGACACTCTCCTCGACCTTCCTTGAGCCCTTTGCGCGCCTAGAACACCACGTCCATCCGTCCGTTCACACTCAGCACTAACTCGATACGCCCGCAGACGTCCGAGAGTGGGGAAGATGATAAACTCATCTACGGCTTGTCTGCCATGCAGGGCTGGCGCATCAGCATGGAGGACTCTCATACGGCAGTCCTCGATCTCATCGCCTCCAGCAGCAACGACTCCAAGCCGCACCCCGCCCAGCTTTCCTTCTTCGGCGTCTTCGACGGCCACGGAGGTGACAAGGTAGCGCTTTATGCTGGCGAGAACATACACAATATCATTGCAAAGCAGGATACTTTTAAGGAGGGCGATTATTCGCAGGGTCTCAAGGATGGCTTCCTTGCTTGCGACAGGGCGATTCTCAACGGTACGACCTTGGCCCTTTGCTCGCCACCTGCTGGTCCCGACCTCGTCCTCCTTTCAGCTCCTCCTATCCGACTCCGACTGACCATTTCCGTGCCGTCCAGATCCCAAGTATGAAGAGGAGGTTTCTGGCTGCACCGCCTGCGTCAGTCTGATGGCCGGATCGAAGCTCTACGTGGTATGCCGAGCACCTCCCCCCCCCCCCCCCCCGGCACGCTACCGGAGACAGCGAGGGATCAAGCACCGTCGCTAACCTCGCTCAAGGCCAACGCCGGCGACTCAAGAGGTGTTCTCGGCATCAAGGGACGCGCAAAGCCAATGTCCCAGGACCACAAGCCCCAGCTGGAAGGTTTGTGCGCATCCTATCCCAAAGCCTTTCACCCTCCCCCCAAGACTAACCTCGATCTGCAGCCGAGAAGAACCGCATCACCGCAGCCGGCGGCTTCGTCGACTTCGGTCGTGTCAACGGCAACCTAGCCCTGTCGCGCGCCATTGGTGACTTCGAATTCAAGAAGACCGCCGGCAAGGCCCCCGAGGACCAGATTGTTACCGCTTTTCCAGACGTGGCCGTCCATGACCTGACCGATGAGGACGAATTTCTCGTCCTCGCTTGCGATGGTGAGTGAGAGGGGCATCGTCCGGCTGTGCAATTGCCCTCGAGGCCCTCGCTGATGCTGTTGTCGCAGGCATTTGGGACTGCCAATCTTCGCAGGCCGTTGTCGAGTTCGTCAGACGGGGTATTGCCGTCAAGCAAGACCTGGAGAAGATCTGTGAGAACATGATGGATAACTGCTTGGCTTCCAACTCGGAAACGGGTGGCGTCGGCTGCGACAACATGACCATGATCATCATCGGCTTCCTCAATGGAAAGACCAAGGACGAGTGGTACGAGGAAATTGCACGAAGAGTCGCCAACGGGGACGGGCCCTGCGCACCTCCGGAATATGGTACGCATTCCCGGGATCCTGCCTCGAGTCCGAAAGGTGGCACGAAGGACGAGGAATAATTCTTGGCTGACTTCGGATGCTACCTTGCCTAGCCGAATTCCGCGGTCCCGGTGTTCATCACAACTACGAGGATAGTAGCGATAGTGGCTTTGAGATGGACATTGAGAACAAGGGCAAGAGCGTTGGTGTCGGTGGGTACCGAGGCAGAATCATTTTTCTCGGCGATGGCACTGAGGTGCTTACGGATTCAGATGACACCGAGATGTTCGACAACGCCGACGAGGACAAGGATATCGAAAGCCAAATATACAAGGCCCCGGCCGAATCCACCACTGCCGAGGACGCCAAGGCGAAGGCGGAGCCTGAGCCTTCCGAGCCCAACAATGTCACGAAGAAGGAGGCGTCGCAGGCGAATTCAGAATCGAAAGACGTGGAGGAATAGGTGATCCTGCCACTCCCACCTTGGGGAGGACACGCAAGTGAAGTCAAGAGTCTGAGGGCACGGTCGGAATAGGTGACTCTTTGACCTTGCTGCAACTCGAGCCGAAAAAAACCCTTGTTTACTGAACCACACACATGGGCTGGGGTATGTTTTTGTCTCTTTTTGGCTCCCCTGATTTCTTTTTCAAGTTATGCTCGTTCCAGGCGATGGATGGGGAGTGCGTTGGGCGGCTATCCGAGTCGTAGGGAAGGCTTGCGGCTAGACATCATGTGTACCCCTTTTGCGGCATTCTTATGTATACCTCGTTTGGTGTACCGGGTGGTCGATACTGGATTCGAAGAGCAAGACGCGAAACCCCTTTACAGAACGCTGGTCTGCCGCTTCAACCTTGGCCTTTTCCGATCCGTGCCCTTCGTTGCCTGTCTTGATCCCCGTTCCGCGCCAAATCTCCCTCTATCGACCGATGCTCTCACCTGCAGCCTCGATTCCAGACGGCACGACGAGGTGTCCCAAGCCGGGACCTGGAGGCAGCCGATCGCACGCCTGAAGATACGCGGAGCCAGGTTCCTTGATACTATGACGTTTCCTGAATACCCACGACGATATTTGGTTGATTCGAGAGCAAGCACGGAAAGGTGGCTGTTCGGCTGGATGCCCATGCTCCGGAAAGTTCGGACTGAGCCCGAGCTTCTATTTGCCTGCGACCCGCATCTCCTTGCGCACGACATCCGTGCCCGCAACAAGTAGATGTGCATGACAACATCCCCCTCCTAACTCGGAACTCGACTATTGTACAGATGGTGGGCTGTTGGGTATCTATCATTCATATACAGTTGGTGACATGCTGCTCCTAGTCGTCTTCGGTGCGGTCTTAGTGAAGGCCGCACTCTACTCGTGGATTCAGATTCGACAGGTGACTGCCGCCCCCATATCCGGACTACCCAGGCTTTTCGTGGGCGACATGTTCATCGGCGGGCGCAGGTGACTCCTCGGTATCACGAACGCGGTTGGCGCGCACCATCTTTTCAGCATCGAACTGCGCGTCCAGATGCACTATCATTCGAGTCCTTTCTCCCTCGATATCTTCCAGCTTCACCGCGAAAGCCCTCGATTGCACGTTCTTGGCGGCGTCGTTGCTGTTCTTCAACTGCTGATGCATCGGCCGATCCATGGTGCGAAAGGCTACGTCCAGCGCAGAGGCGAGCGGCTTGACGGGCTTGTATCCGTCGCAGACGCTCAAGATGGCCCATTCCAAGCCGGCGACAGCGCTGGTGGCACGACCGACCTTGCTCTGCTTGAGAGCCGCCGCCATCTTCTTGGAAAAAACGTTCGGTCTGACCGCGGACCAGAAAGAGGTTGGGTTTTGGTCCAGGAGGACTTGCTGCATCAGCTTCCTCGCGCGGAGCCCTAGTTTGCGGTCAACGACGCCGTAGAAGAAGGTGACGCCTAGGGCGTTTGCGGACTGTGCGTTGCGGGCGAGAGAGATGAGAAGCTGGTATGTGCGATGGCCAGGCTCGCAGTGGAATTGCGACAGCCGGGACAGAGCCCAGAGTGCGGTTTCCCAGTCGCGAGCCTCTGCGCAGTAGTCGAGAATGAGGTCGATGGTGCTGATGTCCACCTTCCGGCCGTCCTCCGACTGTCGGTCGATGAGGGCCTTGAAGTCGTCGAAGCGAGGATTGTCTTTCGCATAGAATGAGAAATATTCCTTCAGGATACGATTCAAGGCCGCGACGGTAAACCAGTCCTTGCCATAGCGCATTGCTTGATCGGCCATGAAGGTATCCAGCTTCTTGCCAGCCTTGAAGGCGGCATACGAATCGTAGCCGGCCATGATGCCCGCGATGCCACGCCGGGTCGCAGGGTCTTCGAATAGGCCGAGGTCGTACATTCCGACGATGATCTGCCTCCGCTCATCGTCTCTCTGCACAAGCTTGAGGAAAAGCAGCCAGGTTCTCGCGTTCGGATGAAAGAAAGCGGCCTCCATGTTCTGCAGGACCCTGTGGAAAAAGGCAACGTCACGCTTGGTGACATAGCCGTCGAGCAGGATGTTGAACGCATCCGTGTCCATGGGTATGCCCCATTCTTCTGCCATGGTGAAGAGTCGGTCGGCCGAGGCACGGTGGCCGCCCCTGTGGGCCATGAATGCCATGGCCATTTTCAGGATGGACGGCGTCACGCATTCTCTCGCGGCAGGATCCTCAAAAGCGCGCATGATGAGGCGGACGCGGATACCATCGGTATCGATGAGGTTCCCATACTTCCGAGGCTGCCTGTAAAATGGCATGGCGAGATGAGGATGCAGACGGCCAGAAACCAAGGCTGCGATGTAGGAGGCAAACGCCTCCGTTGTCCAGCGCTCCGGTCGCGGGGTCTGCTCGTATGGCCTGTCGGTCCAATGTGTCTGCAGTTCCTTGTGGACCCATATGTTTCCGAGCTTGTCTGCCGGGATGGCGGAACCCCCATTGGGAGCATCGTCTATCGCAGGCCACAATCGCTTTGCCTCGTAATCAAAGGCGGCGACCTCGCCGAGCTTGAAGACCTCGACATCCTTGCAAGCGGCAATCAACTCATCGGCTGCTTTCGCGAGGACGGAGCCGAGTCCACGGAGCACGATGGCGGACGGATTCTGGTGGTCCGAAGAGACGCGTAGCTTTGCCAACAAGCCGGTGGTGGAGTCGACAAACTCGACTTTCTTGTTGCCTACCGCCAGATCCCACGACTTGGGCAGGACGATCCTCATGGCCGTCATGTTGGGTGCTTCGCTTCGCTTCGACGTCATGCTTTTGAGCAGGTTGAAAATCTTGGACCATTCTGGCGTGCGGGAGCCGAAATGGCGCCATATGGTGTCAAAGCCGACCTGAGTTCTCGCAATCTTGCGAGAGCTCGCCTGCCTCTTGCGGGTGACACCCGACGACGGGTACTCCCTCGCGACGGGCACAAAGGGCGAGTTGAGCTTCCGCGTGACGGCATCCTGGATGGCTGGTGTTTGGGCCCGAAAGGCGTCTCGCAAGAAGTGATTTCGAGAACGATTGGGGTGCAAGTCTTTGCTGGGTAGCTCTGATGGGAGCTCGATATCGGTAGATGGCGTGGGGGATGCCGCTGAAGATGGCGTCACAGCCTCAATCCAATCGCCGGTCCCGTCATCGGTTCCCGCGTACAAGCGAGTTGTAGAAGACAACAGCAGCGGCGAGGTTGAGTAAATGGTGCATCTCGGGGCAGGAGACGCCCTAGGCGTGCCGATGAGTCGGGGCCGAGTCCTCCATATTGACTTGATCCCCAGGGACATCGGTCATGAGGTGTGCATGTTGGTGTTTGACAAGGAAAATGTGCATGCACAATGGAAGAGAAGAATCCAGCACCATCGTCGTCTGGTTTGGGTAGGTGGGTGAGGGTCGGTATTGAAGCGACAACAGTGGGCCAGTCACGTGTTGCCGCTGCAAGCAGCAGCTGCCTTCTGGTAATCCCGACTTGCCTACCAGATGCTTTATTCCTTGCTGCATTGAGAAGTAAATATTACTCCGAACAAATTCATTGTTCTGTTCAGTGTGGAGTTCGAAAGGAGCTCGAATGATGAACGCCAAACACTCTCAACTTCTCAGTTCGTAGCCGAATTTGGCGGGTGGTGCACCAACTACTCTGTACGTGCCAGGGTAATCCAATCACCACCTTCACGGCACGTCGATAGTAATAAATGGAACTGGAAGTATGGTACACCTTTGCTACGTAGCCACTGGACGCTATGGATAGATGCTGTGCCTCTACTGACGACTTTCTGACCTCCAAATGCTTGCTGCTAGGATTAATTTATGCCAACCCCTCCTGGTGTGTCGTCCTGTGACTGATGTACTCTTGTTCCACGAAAGGGGACCATGCATCCTTTCGTTAAAAAGCAACTCCGGGATGAAGAGAAGAACAAGTGGAAGAACAAGTAGTGGAAGGAGAAGAAAAGGAAAGAAAAGGAGTTACTGAAGGATAACTGGGGTCGGGCCAGGCTGCTTCCCCGGCAAAGTGCACCCGGTTGGTGATGCAGGACCGTTATGATCCAGACCTTGATACGCGTCGGTGTCGAACCAGCACTGGTTTGCACCCGACGAGCTGCCCACCTCGCCACTGTCTGCCATGTGCTTGATGTCGCTCCAGTAGGCCAGCCTCCTCACTTCCTCGTCGGCGTGGACGATGGCGGCGTCCAGTGCCTCCCTTCGCCTCAACAGCTTCGTACTGGGCTCGGTGGCCATCTTCTCCAGCTCCTGTATCGTCCCGTCATGCTTCTTCATCATGTGGCTCAGCAGCTGCCTTCGTGACGCCTGAAATACGAAGAAGGACATAATTTCATGCATTTCATCCTGCAGGGCCGACAAGTCCATGGCGTGCTCCAGGTAGTTGTCGACTGCCTCCAACTTCTCGCGATCTATCCTCGCTTGCCGTAGGGTCTGCATCAGCGCCTCGATGCTTTCGATGTCTCTCCTGTCCTCGCCGATGTCGGAATGCGACACCTTGGACATGCCTGGCTTGCTGGGTGCCCGACTGCTGGCAGCGCTGCTCCCGTTTAGCCGGGGACTGCGGTCGGATGGCGAGTGATTGGCGGGGTGGTTGGCGTTGAGCATTTGCGGCTCCGACGAGACGTCGGCCCCCTTCTTCTTCGCCCTCTTGCGAATCCAGGTGCGTTTTCGGACGAACGAGTTCCACCACGACGCACGGTGCCACGAGAAAGTTCTGGAAAAGGCAAACGAGTATTCCCAGCCGCCCTCGTCCTCGCCCTCCTGATGGTAGAGCCGCCACTCGGGCCAGACCCATTCCCACGACGGATCGGGCACTTGGGCGGTGAATATGTTGGTCGGAGAAGTCTTGTGGTATGCGTTGGCTGAGCAAAGGCAGCAGTTAGCACGGGCGAATCAGAGGCTTTGGGGGCGACGATGTCGTCGACGACCACGTACTCCAGGCGGGGGGGTCAAGTCCACCAAGGGCCTTGGAGGAGAAGAGGGCGATGCCGCAGAGGAAGCCGCCTCTTTCATTTTCGTACAGTATATCCACCGTCGTCTCCCGTTTGATTTCGGCCTTCTTGCCCGCGACCTGTACCCTCGGGTTGCGGAGGTGCTCGGCTGAGGGAGCTGCCATGGCGCGTCAGAAGTGGCGAGACGACGAGATCGATGAACATGTGACGATTACCTTGGACCTCGATGGAAGGCCGCAGGGCCGGCTGAGGCAGAGCGGCTTCATGCGGCGCCCCTCCACAGGAAAGGCTGTCGGCTTCTCGATCCTCCTCGTCGATTCGTCCCGGGGAACCGGTACGATTGTGCTGGCCCCCGGAGACAGGACGAGGCTGATCGCCTTGTATCCTAGGAGTGGGCCGTTCCCGGCCCGCATCGTGGACGAGCAACGCCGACTGAGACTCGGGAGAGGTGTTCTGGGTTCCCGCGCTCGAGCTCTGTGCCGTCGGTGACGTGGGAGACACTGGCTCGTCGTGGTTGACCAGACCAATCTCGTGGTCGTAGTCGCTCGGCCTCAACCCGGTCACACGACGAGAGCTCCGAACCTTGACCATCGCTGGCGCTGGCCGGCGCCGTGGTGAGTGGTGCCACCGGTCGTCGATGCAGCGTCGTCGTCGAACTCGCGGTGAACTCGATTGTGTCGAAGGATGCGATGCAGCCTGGAAGAGAGGGACCAAGATGGGAGATGAAGTCGACGATGAATCAATCAACCAGCGAAGCGGAACAAGAATGAAGGCAATTGCCGTTGTTCCCCTCCTGGTCCATCAAACCGTCTCGACTGTCTCGGTCTGGAGCTGAAAGTGAGACAGTGGACCGACCTCTGGTCCAAGCCTGCGAACTGCTGACCTTCTATACGGAGTGGACGGGGGAGGGTTTTGAAGGATATGACGGCCGAGCGCTTGCCTGCACGGTGGGTGGCCTTTGGGCCCTGGAAAGCTGGCACTAGGCACTGGAAGCTGCCACGGGAAGACGCCCAATGAGACAATGGTGCCACTTCCTAGTTCAGATTCACCCACAACGGCATCGCCAACTAAGTATTATTTTCTGTACGGAGATGGCGACAAACGGAACGCGGAAGGCGGGGCGAAAGCTAGCTAGTGTTCGAGAGAAGACGCTTTCACTAGTGGGAACCGAGCAATGACATGATGCTATTTTCCCATTCATGGAAACGGAGAAAACCAGCCTGCGTCGGCTGTTTCCACCTGGCAGCTTCCACCGTTCTGAGTCGGCACTGGGCCCGTCGATGATGTAATATGGGAATGGAGGTACTTGGTAGCTACTTGCCTGGACCGGGAAGGTCCTCGGTACGTTCGCGTCTTTCCATGTACATGCAAGTACATGCACATTTCACCCACGCCTAAGTACTTGCACTGTACGGAGTAGGTGTGCAAGTACTCTGTAGATGAGCTCCGTACAATGCACTATAACAATGCACTAGGACTACTCCGTACGTGCCGACTAGTGCACCTACTACGGGGTCCGCCATACTACTGGCACATTTCACTGCTACTGGAACTACTAATAACCCTGATGTGCCGTGTTCAGTCTTTCAGGCGCACCATTCAGACTTCAAGTTCCAGGCTCCTCGAGCACCTAGGCCTTAGACCCTGCCTCCCCCCTCCCGCCCCCCAGTGGACGCTGTCGCAAGCATTCCCCACCAGACGGCACGCAAAGGAACAGTGGGGTGGACCCAAGTCTGGGGCGTTCCTCGATTCCAGTGACATCAGTGACCTCATATCATCTGAACCCATCAGACCACGAGACGTCCCGTCGTCCGTTTCCTGTCGTTCTTCTCGACGTCGCCGCGATCCTTTCCCATCATGAATTACGAATGAGCCATGTAGATAACTCGTAACTATGTCCGCGGTAGGATTTGACCTTTGTGTAATATCGCACGCGCGTGTCGCGAATCGCGAGTCTTGGTCTCAGCCAGCCAAAGTGAACAAAGGACGAATTCGTACGCACGTTGCGGTTGGCCCGCTGAACAGCGCAAAATGCACAGTGTGCCATGATGTTTTGTACAGTACATGGCCTCCACCCTGACCAGCACGCACCTACGTCATGCTTCCCTCTGCCACCAATTCTTTCGTCGCCGGCTTGAGAAGGCTTGCGTAGGGTCTCACCAGAGCCGTTGCCCGAGGCTGGTCGAAGCTCCCAACTGCACCAAGAAGCAGCCCCCCCAGTTTGCATTGTGCACCACCTTTCGCATGCCTCTCCCCTCTCCCCCTCTCATTCTTCCCCCCTGCCACCCCCAATTTACCACCTACTGGTGATGAACACGCACGAACCGTAATAACCATCGTCAAAGGTCGCGAGCACTTCCGTGCACAAGCCCTTCCTGATCCATCATCCATCATCCGCCGCCGCAGCAACTTCGCCATCATGTCCAAGTCGAGAATGCCACTGATGCTCGGCCTCGGTGCCGCTGGTGGCGTCGGCTACTACCTGTACAGTGCCGGCGGCAACCCCAAAGCCGCCGAGAACAAGTTTGAGAGTCCGTACCTCTCTCTTTCTTCGCCAGACTCTCCCCCCCTCCCTCGCCCTCTTGCTCCGTGGCTGACTGATCGCGCGTGCCGCAGGTGACATGCACAAGGTCTCCGCCGAGATCAAGTCGCATCTGCCCGGCAGGTCCCCCGAGGCCGAGAAGGACTTGAAGAAGTTCGGCGCCGAGACCGGCGCGAAGATTGATAAAGCGGTTGGTCACCCTCTCCCGCACACGTGCGCGGTTGCTGACGAAGGGGCAGTGGGCTGAGGCCGACCGGCAGGCTGGGAAGCTCAAGAGCAACGCCGAGGCTTATGCAAAGGACGCAAAGGCGGAGGCCATGAAGGCCGTCGACAAATTCGATTCGAAAGTCGAGGAGGGCGCTGCCAAGGCCAAGGGCGGCATATCAAGTTGGTTCCGTAGTGGGAACAGCAAATAAAGCACACACGGGGAGCGCCTCGACGAATGCCGCATACTGTCACTCCCTTCACCAGCCGAGGAAGCGAGTGGGCGCATCGGTGGGCGTAGGAATTGGATGCCGTTGCGACTGTTGGTTGTACGAGAAGCTCTGACGGGTGAAACCGCTCGAGTTCTGCCTTTCGCTGCATTTGCTCTCCTCGCGCGCTTCTGCACTGCGCTGTGCTGTGCTGGACGCCGCAACTGCCAAACAAACACCAAGAGATAATCGACAGATACATGCCGCCCAATCCAAAACTCCGTGCCTCCAGAACAACGTGATGGTACGTACGTTCGTACTGCAGTATCGTCGTCCAAGCCAAGCCAAGCCAAGCCAAGCCAAACCAAAGCAAACGACACCATACTGCACCCTACCCTGACAAACCAAAGGCTTCATCTAATTGGTCTCCTTGGAAGCAAGCAAGCAAGCACTCCTTCCCTTTCTCGTACATTCTCCCGTTCACGAATCCAGCCCTGCTGCGACGAGCTTCAGGATCGCCTCGGTTCCCTTGAGCGCGTTCAGGGGATTCTTGGCTATTGGCTGCCATGCTTCGCCGTGCTTGGGCTCGTTTTGCACGCACTTGCTCACCACCTCCTCCCTCTTCTCGTCCGTGCCGTGCTGGCAGAGAAATCGATAGTACCAAGCCCAGCTGTCGCCGCAGTCCGGGTCGAGCACGAGCGCCTTCTCGAACCAGTTCTGCGCCTTCTCGAGCTTGCGGTCGCCCCAGAAGATGCGCGCGACGCCGACGAAGAGCAGCGGATCGTTGTCCATCTTCTTGATGGCCTCGAGACTGCGCGGCTTGCGCTGCGTCCGGGGTTCCAGGTGCCAAATCTGCTCCACCCACAGCTGCCCGCTCTTGGGCACCTCGTGCTGCGCCCGGGCCATCATCGATTTGGCCTGCGGCATGTTGCCCGCTCGCCGCTCCAGCCGAACGGACTCGCACCAGAGCTCGGCGCTCTTGGGAATCGCGAGCCGGCCGCGGTCGAGGATGGAACGGGCCTTGACCGTCAGGCCTGCCTTCTCCTCCAGACGGGAGTAGAGGAGCCAGAGGGGCGCCGAGCTGGGCACCGCCTTGACGCCCGTCGCGTACGCATCCCTAGCCTGGCCCGTCTTGCCCAGGTCTTCGTAGATCTGGCCCTTTTGCATCCACAGCCGAGGTGAAGCCGGGAACTTCTGGAGCGCCGTGAGGACCATGTCCAGGGCCGCCTCGGCCGCCCCGTGCACCCTCTCGAACGCGACGCTCTTCATCCACACTCGATCGGTCGATGCCTGCTCGCGCGCAATGGAAAGCAGCTCGCGCGCCTGGTCGACGTTGCCGCTCTCCGACTCGAGCTTGACGGCCGCCAGCCAGATGTCTTCGTTGTTGGGATTCTGCTGGAAGGCCCGCTTGAGGACGAGTCGAGCGCCGTCCACCTCGCCCGCCTGCCACTTCTCCTTGGCCAGCATCATCCACAGCTCTTCGCTTCGCGGGCAAGCCTCGACCGCCTTTTCGAGGAGCTGCCACAGCGACTCTCGAGTCCCGTGGTTCCTCTCGAGGTCCGCCGCCGCCGTCCACATCGTCTTGCTGTGGATGAACACCCGTAGCGCGTAGGCGTATATGGCCCGGGCCGTCTCGTATTTGCCCCGGTTGATGCTTGCCCTGGCGTCTTCCATCCACGTGTCCTTGCGGTCGTCGTCTTCGTCCAGCTTCCAACCCAGCGTCTCGCGGATGATGTTCTCGCACGTCATTGTTGCCCCTTCCTCCTCGCACTTCTCGGCCTCGCCGATCCACTCCTCGCGCGTCGGCATGGCCGATTCCTTGGCGAGAACCTGCACCGCGCGCTTCATCACGTTGACCTTGGCCGCCTGACCGAGCTGCTCCTGCAGACGAGCGGCGGCTATCCAGATCTCGTACGATGTGGGCACGGCCTTTCGAGCCTTGTTGAGAACCTTTTGCGCGTTCTCCGGCGACTCTAGCTGCGCCAACGCGAGCCACAAGTCCACCGACAGGGGGATGAGCTCGGTTGCCTTGGCCAGCATGAGCTTCGCGTCGTCCGGGTTGCCTTCCAGGTTTACCGCCTCCTTCCAGAGAGCCTCGGACTCCGGCAGGTGATCCAGAGCCTGGCGGATCACGCGCTTCTTGTTGTTCGGGATGTTCTCCAGCCCCATCGCCTCCACCCAAAGCCGGACCGACCTCGGGTTCGATTCGATGGCTCGGCGGGCGATGACTTTCGCATTGGGGGATTCATGGTTCAGTCGAATGTTCTCGAGCCACGCGTCCTCGCTCTTTGGGCACTGCGCGCAGCCCTTGTCAATCGTTTTCCTCGCCGCCACGATTTTGCCCGCGAGTTCTTCCAAACGCGCAGCCGCGATCCACCCGAGCGCGTTGTTCGGGTTCGTCTTGACGACCGACTGCAGCAACTCCCGCACACGGTTGATGTCGCCAACCTGCGCTTGGCCGTTCATCTGCATCTTGTTGAGGCTCGTGATGTATCCCTGCGGGTCGATGGTCGAGGCACTGCCTGCGACCGAGTCGGTGCCGGCACTTTGCGACGCCTGTTCCAGTCTTGACTTGAGCACCTTGTCGCGCGCGGCGCCGATTTCGGCAAAGTTGGTCATTGTGCCGTCGCCGCCATCGCCATGCCCCGACGTGGTCCCACTGTCCGCGACCGTTGTGCTCATCTCGTTGGCGTCCCGAGCCGCTGCGAGTACGCTATCCGGCACCGCGTAGAATCGCTGACGCAACGCCTGTTTGCTGCGTCGATTCTTTCCGGTCAAGTCTCCAACCTCGGGGAGGTTCGCCCACTCCTCGTCCGTGACGGTGCTAAGCGCTCGTTTGAGGTCCGTGAACTGCTGTTGGATCTTCGGGTTGTTCCGCTCAAACTCGTCCAGTTCGGCCTTCTCACGTTCCTCTCGTTGTCTTTTCCTTCTATCCATGCGCTCATCCACCCATTCCCACACACGGTCCGCTTCCTCGTCATCCTTGTCGTAGACGCCGCCGGCGAAGAGGCCTACCTCGTTGTCGGGGTCCTGGTATCTTGTTTCGTCTTCCTCCACTTCCTCTTCTTCCTTTCCCTTCTTACCATCCTTCCCCTTCCCATCCTGAACGATACCTAGCTTCGCAGCACGCTTGGCGAGAGCTTCCTTGATTTGGTCCTCGCTGGGGCCGTCGCGAGCAGGACCTAAATCGGATCTTGTCGTGAAGCCGGTCGCTCCTCGACCGAGACCCGCAACGTAGTTTTCAGGCGGCGGCTGGCTCAAGAAATCCCGTCGTCCCGACATCGTGGTTGACGCGTTGGCGAGGAAGGGCGACGGAGCTGACGGAGTGGTGGGAAGGCTGAGCTGGCCAACCTTGTGAGCCTCGTTTCGGTGGCCTGCGTCAAGGAGGTCGAAATTCCTGGTGGGTACGCAGTGCAAAAAAGGCGTAGACGCGGTGAAAATACGGCAGCATGTGGGCCCAGGCATTCACTAATTCGCCCAGATATGCACTTGTGCACATGGCATACTAGACAATAGCACCGGTCTCTCCAATCGTTATCGATAACGAATGGCAGGGGATTCGCTATCAAAAAAGTTTCCCGCATCACCGCCGCCCCTCACCGCACTGATGCTCCCTCCCACTGCAGCAACCATCCCTCCATTCACCCACCCAGCATCGCCGTCATGGCCAAAACCAAGCACGTAAAGCGTGGTAGCGCTGCCGGCACGCCTTACGAGCGACCCGGTGCCAGTGCCGGCGCAGCCAAGAACAATGTCTTCAAGTTCAACACAAACTTCGGCCAGCATATCCTCAAGAATCCCGGTGTCTCGGACGCAATCGTCGACAAGGCCTACCTAAAACCCACGGATACCGTACTGGAGATCGGCCCTGGTACCGGTAACCTGACGGTAAGGATATTGGAAAAGGCAAAGAAATGCATATGCGTCGAACTCGACCCGCGAATGGCGGCCGAAGTGACGAAGCGTGTCCAGGGAAAACCTGAGCAGCGCAAACTGGAGGTTATTTTGGGTGATGTGATTAAGACGGAGTTGCCAGCGTTTGATGTTTGCATTTCAAATACCCCCTATCAGGTGAGTTGATGCCCCACGACGAATTCGCCTTTCTTCGTGCGAGCGATGCCCATCGATGCTCACACCTGCTGGCAGATTTCCTCGCCCCTTGTCTTCAAGCTCCTCGCCATGCCCAACCCCCCGCGCACCTCCATCCTCATGTTCCAGCGTGAATTTGCCCTCCGGTTGACGGCACGGCCGGGAGACGCCCTCTACTGCCGACTCTCCGTCAACGCCCAGTTCTGGGCCAAGATCACCCACATCATGAAGGTCGGCAAGAACAACTTCAGGCCTCCGCCGCAAGTCGAGTCCTCGGTCGTCCGCATCGAGCCCAAGGTTGGCAAGGACCGCCCCAACGTCAGCTGGGACGAGTGGGACGGCCTGTTGCGCATCTGCTTCGTGCGCAAGAACAAGACCCTCCGGGCGAGCTGGCTCGGCACCAAGGAGGTGCTTGCCATGGTGGAGAGGAATTATCGCACGTGGTGCGCCATGAATGGCGTGGCCGTTGACGAAACGCTGGTGGACGACGACGGCAATGACGACATGGAGACCGACGATGTCGGCAATGCCGGTGCCGACGACATGGACGTCGACGATGCCGACGATGACGACACGCCCGACTTCTTCAAAGAGATGCGCAACTCCGCTGCCTCCATCCCAAAGACCAAGAGCAAGCGCAAGAAGACCAAGGTCGCCGAGCTTGTCCGTGAAAAAATCCGTAAGGTTCTCGAGGACGTGACCGAGCTGGCCGAAAGGCGTTCCGGCAAGTGTGACGAAAATGACTTCCTCCGACTGCTGTTTGCGTTCAACGAGGAGGGCATCCACTTCTCTTGAATGAACTCTCTGTGTTCACAAGCTGGAATTGATTCATGTCTGGAGCCAATATTGGCGGATGACAATGAGGCGTCGAGAGGGAAGAAGGCGTTTGGGATCTCACGTGCGCTCGTGTTTTCAATGCAACCTCGGGAAGGCAGTTAGTTGAGTTGGGTTTGGTAGATATCACCATTGCTTCAAGCACGATAGCAAGTCACTCTATTTCGAATGACAAGTTCCCACGATGCAAAGGCGCCGCACCATCGGCACCATCTCGCACCTCACAGTCGAGGAATCGTCCGAGCGCTCGATAATTGCCATTCTCTACCAAAGCATCCTGTCGGTACTCTTTC
Organism: Drechmeria coniospora; assembly: GCF_001625195.1. Classification (NCBI taxonomy): domain Eukaryota; kingdom Fungi; phylum Ascomycota; class Sordariomycetes; order Hypocreales; family Ophiocordycipitaceae; genus Drechmeria; species Drechmeria coniospora. The sequence goes on along the minus strand of NC_054389.1, from coordinate 6,329,799 downwards.
TAACCCATGTCCCTGGGAAACCTCCACCATACTTGCTGGCCTCATGTCCCCTTCATGATCCCTCTTCACCCAGGTTGGTGCGGTTTATGCGAGTACCACAAAAGCCTTTACAATTACACGCTGTAGTAGCTGCCACTTTTGCCATCTAATGCCACGACGGGCAAAGTGAAGAACCCACTCCCGTTCAATCAACCAAGAAGTGGTACGTGCCCTTCTCTCGCCTTGAATGTTGCTTTTGCCCGATTGCCGAAGGGATCTCCCTCGAATCGTGACCTGTCGTTTCTGAAGCCTACACGGCTGTTCCGGCCGACGCTCCTTGGGGCCGGCCAGTCTATAACCCAAGAGAAGAATGAAAAAGGAAAAAAAGGAGAAACCAACAGCAGATTCCATCTTGACCTCTATTTCAGGCGCAGTCATCATGTGGCCGAAGATGTGAACTCAACGCTAGTGCTCCCCAGATGCCGTTGCACGCGCGCTCGTATATGTAAGACTGGGAATGTGCGGGAATGACAAAAGAAAAGGGCAAGACGCAATAGCTCGGCGCGCTTTACGAAGTGCCAAAATGAGTGTTGTTCGGTCTCAGGGACGGGTTGTTGGCCGAGTTCGGCTTGACGGTGGCTCGCCCCGAGACGGTTGCGCTGCGCACACGAGCGCTGAGAGGGAGCGTGTACTTGACGACGCCTTTTATGATGAGATCAAACTCGTTCTGGTAGATGCGCTCCCACCGCTTGGCGCCGCCGGCGGTATCGTTTCCAGGGTACCGAAGTTGCATCTCCGCCTTCGACGACGAGGTTCCCTGGTGGAAGAGCGAGCCCTCGAAGGTTAGGGGACTGTCGAACTCGGTGATCCTCCCCAGCAGCATGTTGGGCCTCAGGTCGTCCGTACCGCCGCCGCCATCGCCCGGATCATTTGGCGGGTCGTTGGCGGGATCGTCCTGGGCGCGAAAGGAAGGACCGTGATTTCCCCACCCGCCCGAATCTGTGCCTGCGTGCTCCGACTTGGCAAAGATCTCCAGGTTGGCGTGGTCGATGGTGACGACGACGATGTTTGGGTTGTGGGCCCGAACCGTCAGGTCGTACATCAGAACCTGCTGGCTCGTGACGACGTTGTTGATGGAAATGATCTCGATGCCGGTCATGGGCTGCGAGGTGGCAAACATGAATCCGATGGCGCCGGTGATGACCAGCAAAACCATCATGGTCAGGACCAGGCAGGCGGCGAAACGATTGAGGTACGAAGACCGTCTCGTATACGTTTGCGACTCTGCCTGGCGTAAATTATGCGGCCCACGCCTTCGACCTCCCCGATAGGAGCGGGCCGAGTCGAGCAGAGGGGTCCGCTCATCGTCGGCGCCCCCCGCTTCGTCCAAGTCGTAGCTTGGCGACAGCTGCATGAACGATCGCTTCGTGCTCAGGTGTCCGCGGGCTGAATGGTAGTCCCGGGGGCTCGCCGGGCCCGAGGAGACACGTGAATTACTACCGCCTGCCAGCTTTGACTTGGAAGCGTTGGGGAAAGGGGACTCGTTGTCGAACAGGGACGCATGCCCGTTGCCGGGCTGGCGGCCCCATCGGCCGATGTGGTGGTGGTGACGGACGGTGCCTCGGGCGGAACCGCCGGCGCTTCGACCGGTTCCCTTGCCGTCCTCTTCTCCGGGGGTCAGGCAGTCGCTCGCGTTCCCGTTGAAGGTGTTGACAAACTTCATGCTTTTCTTGGCTACGGGGCCGTGACCGTGACCGTGGGCGTGACCGTGGGCGTGGGCGTGACCGTGGTGGCTGCCGTCCTGAATAACTCCATAGATGGACCGCAAGTTCGGCCGATCGGCTTGGCTGGCCATAGAGGTTGTGCTAGGGGTCCTAGAATGGAAGCGGCGGTTGGACCTTTCCGTGTTGTCCGGAGGATTGGAATCGTAAACGAAGGTTTCCTCCGAGTCGGACGTGTTCGCCTCGTCCACGGCGCTGGCAACCTTGGCTTCGAAGATGTCTGCCTTGGACGATCCTGCGCGACGTGTAAGCGAGCAGGCGGGAGCGGGAGCGGGAGCGGGAGAGAGGGGCTCGGGCCTACCTGTTGCCGAGTTGATCGATGGCTGCTTGCGCGCCGTCTTCTTCTTCTCCTTCTTCGGCTTGATGGTTTCCGTACTCGCCTTCGGCTTGAGGGTTCCGCCGCCGCCGTCCAGCTTGGCGCCGACGGCCAGGGCCACCTGGGGAACGCTGGGGACGATCTCGGTCTCCACCGTCATGGTCTGGGTAGAACCCTCCGGCTTGGGCTTGGACTGCTTCATGGACATGGCGCTCGACTGTCGCGAGACGAGCGGGGGCGGCACCGAGGCCGGCCTGCGCGGCTCCGTCCTGGCCACAGCGGCATCGGCGGTGGCGGTAGCCGTCTGCTGGCTCAGCATGATGATCTTGGGATTCGGGGGGCGACCGGTGGTGTCGTTCGGGTCGACGTCTGAATGGATTTCCGACGCAGCCAATTTTTCCTTTGCATTCTCCACCAAGGCGGAGTCGGTCGCGTGGGCGGGAGAGTTGTGCTGGCTGACTTCCTGCACCGTTTCCAGTGGTCCGCGGGTCGGCGTTCGGATGCCCGAGGGTGAATGGGAACCATCCGTGTCGCTGTCCAGGGTTGCGTGCGAGAACTCGGTCGGCTGAGGCGACGGCGTCGGTCGTTGAATGCTTATCGCAGGAGGATCCGACTCGTTTCGTCGCGCCGGGGTGCCAGGCTTGGCCAAGTGAGGCGGCGGCGATCGTAAACGGGGGGAGACTGGCCAGCGCGAGCTCTCCTTGAGCTCCTGGACGGCGAGCGGCTTCTGGGGAGTGGGTGCGAATATGTGCAGGTCCTTGCTCGCCGGGCGCAGGCAGGGGGTCGTCGTCGACGAGAGCGTTCGCGGAGCCGACGCTGGCTCCGGAATCGTCGACTTGGGCAGGCGGGACGGACTCGAGTCTTGAATGCTGTTCTTGCGTGACCGGCTGGCACTGGCGAGCCTCTGGGCCGACGACGTTCGACGAGGGTTCCGCGTTGGGGAGGCGTCTCGGGAGGCGGTCACGGGTGACTGATTGCCCGAGTTGGTCGTCGAAGACTGTCTCGACGTCTGACTGCCGGTGGTCGGGTTCGTGGACGGTGTGGGAGTACCGGGGGCACCTCCCGGCTGATGATTCGCCATCCTGCTGGCGGCGGTTTGCGCGGCGGCTTGGAGGCCGTCACTCACGGGCGGCGGCGCCTTGTCCATGTCCGCGTCCATGTGCGTGGGAGTGTGTTGTGGGATGGCTGCAGAGCATGCATGCCCGGGTGACGAGGGCTTCACTGGGTAGACTGTTGGTGCAGGCCGCGGTCGAGGGTCAGTATCATCGTGGTTGGCCCGTCACTGACGCAGGCAGACCATGCTCGGTGGCGGCGACGGGTCTGGGGCGTGGTGCCCAACGCCGATGCGTGCAGATGAGATGGAGGCGGATGGATGGGCACGGAGAACGGGGGGTCCAGGGATTCGGAGCAAACGGGGTACGTGTAACGAGGGCGGTGGTAACTCGTACTTTTGCAGGTAAGGATGCCGGCCTTGGGTGTTTGTTGGCTGCAGAGGCCCTGGCTGGGGCGACGGAATCCTGGAACGCCGTTGGTGCGGTTGAGACCGGGAAGGTGCCGGGGGGGCGACTGGGCCAAGCTGGGACGTAAGTGTCGTACAGTAAGTAAGAAAGTACGGGCGAGGTAGCGCGCTCGCAAAGAACGGAGTGCAGCTGCGGCGGCACTGGTGCTCTCTCGGTCAAGTTGGGTTGGCGTACAGGCGGGTATTAGTACAAGCACGCACGAGAGAGAGGAAGACAATCTCTCGGGTCGAGCTTGTTGTGGAACAGAGTCCCACAGCCCACAGTCCGGGTGCAGTTAGCGCGCGTGGGACGGCGAGATGAGTTGGTAATGGGGTCCTCGCCGTGGCAGGCGTGCTACAGTGCTCCGCACTGCCCGTCAACACTGTCACGAGCCTGTGCTCGCCTGGAGTCGCCGACAGCGCCGCCAGGTGCGACGAGTTCAGGTGTCCCAAGTGGTCGGGCGGTGGTGCCGACGCGGAGGGGCGTAGGGGACGGCTGCAGCTGGAAGTGACGTGGAACTCTTCAGGGAATGCTGGAGAAGCGAGGGGAACTTGAATGACGAGGGCAGGATGGAAAAAGAAAGTGTTTTTTATTTCATGCGTGTTACGGACGTGAGACAGCGGTTGGCTGGAGGAGAGGCGGGAGAGGCGAGAGAGGCACGCGCGTATGCATGTACTCCGTACTCCGTACTTGCACATGTAACGAGAACGTTCGACCTGGCAGGCGAGGCACAGAGGGCGACGGCCTACTTGCATGTATTTCTCTCGTCTTCCATGTTCCAGAACTGAGGCCAAGTGACGAAAATCCCCGCAGCAACATGAGCGGGCCGCTGGGGCATGCATGGCAAGGGGTTTGAGGGACATTGCCGCACCGCACCGAGGTTGTGACTACCTAGCACTTGGGGGCACCTGCCACTGCAACACTCGTACCTACCTACTAGCATCTAGCAGGTGGACTCTTGGCCGCACATACTGCACTTACTAGGGCAAGTACCAAACCGAGTACGGTGCGCCTGTACATGCTACGAGAACTGACAGTTACATGTACAGTAGGTGTGTAGGTGTGTTCTTGCTACTGTATACGAATGTGCTCCGGACAAGCAAAGCATTGCAACCAATACCAGGTCTAACCTTTCTACTCCCGAGCACCTCCAAGTATTACCGTGTCCGCGTCCAGGCACTGACAACGGTGTGTGCTGTACTTTTGTACATGCATGCTTCAGGACCTGTGGAGTACAAGTAAGTACTTGCAAGTAGCGCCGCTTCATTACGACGAGGACATGTACTCCGTACAGTACGCGTAAGTACATGTAATAGAGGTGCGGAGTATTTGTACGCATTGCCCGCAGGATACAAGTGCTAGTGTTGTACCCAGTACTTTGCACGGAGGTTAATGCTACGAAATATCACCACCGTCGCAAAGAAGGCTGGGTACTAGGTACCTAGCTGCACAAACACTCGTATCTGCCACTGCTAGCATGTACTTGCTTACAAGTACTCCGTACAAGCAAGTACATACCTATTTATGTGCTTAGGTGCGCAGTAAAGAGTACAGTACCAAGGTACCTGGCAGCCTTTCACCGTGAGCATTGGGATGCCATGGCAGACATGTGCAACCAGGAGGAGGCACAGCCTCCGTACCTACAGTAGCCCTTCCGTAACGAATGCAGGTACTCAGCAATACCTAGCAGGGTGTATGCTTATGCCTTGTACAACGCTCGCCGAGCAATAGTAACGTCGGCGAGTACCCAGTACTTGGAAGTCCCTTTTGCCCGCTCTGAAACGTCCGTATCAGCGGGTGGGATTTTACATGAAGTGTGTGCCAGTGTTCTCCGTACTGTCCAACTATGCACATCAAGGTACTACTGTAGTGTACTGTACACCCACATGAAGGTCTTTGGCACACAGGCAAGTACGGAACTGTACTCCGTACACCGTTCGTAGTCCGTGGTACTGCTGACGCTCTCTCTCGTACGGGACACCAGTCCTCATGGCCACGCTAGCAGCTGGACAAACAGGTACCAGACCAGTCCTGGCCACAACAACCTGGGACCTCGGGTTCAACGGCAGGACTCCTACGCCCCAGCAGCCAAGCCGAACGAACGAGCGGCCCCTTCAAAACATCGTGAGACTGGGAGTGGTCGCCCGGAGATGCGAGGACAAAAGCAAACAACGGCTCAGCATGGCTGGGGCAGACGACGTGGACACACGGGAGGCCTCGGCCGCTTTGGGGCGCCAAACAAGCGGTCACGGATGAGTATTGGCTTCCGGGAAACGGGCGCTGATGAATCTCTGACCGACTCCCTGGACTCTGTAATTATAGTGGCATGTGTTGGGGGGGGGGGGGCAAACTGAGCGGTACCTAAGGTACGGAGTACACTCTTGTACTGTAGGTGCTTGTTTGCACAGGCCGCAGACTTGGTTGGGCTCGGATAAGTACATGTACGTGCTTTACTAGGGCTGCGTGGTGGTGGAAAAGGTACCTGCACTTCCGTACTGCCTCCGTACTGGTATTTCCTAGTACTGCACCTAGTAGGTGTCTACAAATATAGTACCCGCCACTGGACCAAGCTAGAAGACGACGGAACCATGGCCGACACCTTGATTTCGCACCATGGACCTGGCCATGCCAGCTGGATGGGCAGGCAGTTGGGTGGCCTCCCCTCAGCAGGTATTCGTTGTCGAATTTTCCTCGTCAGCTGCTGGTGGACGTGTGCGGAGTACATGTGCCTGTATACTACTGATCGGGGACGTGTCTCGCATCGGAGCACGCGTAATTGCATAATGTATTACTAAGTACTACCTAGGTCTGTACGGGACACAGTGCAGCCCGACGCAGCCATTGTACGTGTGCACTTGCATGGTATTATTAGCACTGTACAACGTACGGTAGACTCGTACTGCGCGTGGGGTGCAACTACCCGCCGCTTATGATTTCCCTGCCCTCTGGGAATTAGAAGGCTGGTTTTTTGTTGACTGTTTACACACCCCAAACAATCCCTTGTATGCACATTTGTGATGCAGCCCCCCAGCGCATGTCGTACTTGCATGTGTGCAACAAGGACGGCCAGTTGCTTGTGCGTATCTGAGGAAATACGGCGTACAGTAATTACAAGTGCTTGCGCTTATGCGTAGTACCTAGTACCTACAGTATTGGGTAGTACCTAGTACTTACTGTACTTAGACTTGGACTGTGACGTGTTGTGTATTATTACTGGGTAATTACCTCCTAGGCACGTAACCTAGTACTGCATTCAATGTACTGAAGAACCCTACAAACTTGATTGACCGTTGCGGTAGGTGTACATGTATGTGTACAGTACTCCGTACAGTAAGTACTTACAACAAACTTAGCACCCAATAATTACTGTACTTACAGTACACTACCTCCTAGGCACGTAACCTAGTACTGCATTCAATGTACTGAAGAACCCTACAAACTTGATTGACCGTTGCGGTAGGTGTACATGTATGTGTACAGTACTCCGTACAGTAAGTACTTACAACAAACTTAGCACCCAATAATTACTGTACTTACAGTACACTAACTCTGCTCCGTATGGAGTACATGTACAGTAATACATGTCCCTGTGTCATTGTAGACAACTCCTACGTGTACTTACATGTTGCACGGGTGAGCACCTGGCTTCTCTAGTGCCGATGCCGCTGCCGATGCCGATGCCGAGCCTAAAACGTAACCTGGTTTGCATTGCGAATCTCCCTCGTATCACTCATGCGTGTAGCATCTGCTCCGTCGGTTGGTTCCTGGCTAGCCTCCCCCTTCCCGCTCTCGTCCCTGGATTGTTTTCTTTGCCGGTCGGCCTCCAGCCCTTGGACGGAGGGGGGCAGGAGGATTTCGTCACATCCCTAGCTGGGAGGTACGTACCACCGACGGCAAGGGTGACTGTCGGAGGCGTACGGCGGTCAAGTCGACACGGCCAGGAAACAGGCGTGGCTTGGTGACTGCAGCACGACACTCATCATGCAACCCATGGCGCTACATGTGGGAGTAGGTACCAAGTACTCCGTACGGAGCACTCCGTACCCAATACTGCTGAGCAGTGAGCACTCTTACCGAGTATCACCTGTACAGAGAGAGAGTGCTCGGTAGGTGTACTACGCAAGTACTTACACCCAAGTACGGAGTACATGTACGGTACTTTGTACAAGTGCTCCGAAACGGAGTGCATGTACTCCATACATGCACTATTATGTCACTTGCCACGTTAGCACCAGCGGCCCAGAATGGTGGAAGGAGCACTGTGGACAGCCACGGCGAGAGCGGTCGGCCGCAGCAGCCTCACCGACCCTCCAGTGCTGGCTGAAGCTCGCAGAGTCCCAGACGTCCTCGCCTCCTCGTCCGCTGGCAACGGCGCAGCTGTGATGACCTTGAGCAACCTCGCAACCTCGCACGACCCAGCCGCACCGACGCCGCCACGCACGCGCATCCACCACGAACCGAACCCCGGCACGGCGTAATCAGGCTCCATCCCGCCCGCATGCCATCCCCTCGCCGCCCTCTCACAGCTTGACACGCTTCCCGTGCCAGCAAGACGCTTCAAGCGGGAAACTTGGGAGCGGAATAGGGCGGCTGGCCGGAGAGCCAGAGAGCCAGAGAGCCAGTCAGCAGCAGCACATGCATACATCTGCTCAGCACTGGGCACTTGCACGCGCTCATTGTTTCCCCGTGCGGACACGGACAGGATACGGATGCGGAGCACGAACGGAGCACGAACAGCCGTCGTACCAGACGAGCTGGTGCGGCCCAGTCTCACCCTCGAAGTCGCTTGACCAGTTTGTTTGCCATGATGGCCATGGGAGTTTGAGCTGACCTGGCAAACACCCAGCGACTGCCACCCGCTGACTTGCCTGCATGCTGGTCGTGCTGGTCGTCGTCATGGGCGGGCGGTCAACAGGCGCCTTGAGCCGTCCTTTGACTTCCAGCACCCCCAACCCCCTCCCCCTCCCTCTCTCCCCTCCCCTCCCCTGCCCTCTGCCCTCTGCCCTCTGCCCTCTGCCCTCTGCCCTCTGCCCTCTGCCCTCTGCCCTCTGCCCTCTGCCCTCTGCCCTCTGCCCTCTGCCCTCTGCCCTCTCCCATCCCCTCTGCCCTCTCCCCTCTGCCTCCCCCCTCCCCCCTCCTACTCCCTCCCCTCTTCCCTCCTCCCTCCCTCCCTCCCTCCACCCTCCGCGCCCTCCATCGACATCCGATCTTCCGGGCGGGGAGGTGACACCTTCTTTTGACACTGCCATACCGTGCCGCCTGCTCTGGGTGCATTGCATGCACTTGATTGTACTTGGTTCCTTTGCATGTTCGTCAGCTGCCGTACTTGTACCCCGTACCAGTACAGGCGCTGACGCGACGACGACCTTGATTCGGCCTTCCCACCGAACCCGTTCCTGCAGTGCTTGGTTCGTCCCACTCTCACAGCGTCTTTGTTTCGTGACCCGTCCTCATCCTCTGTGCAAGCGTTCCATTCGCTAGGCCGTGACGATGCATGTTGCAAATGCCCATCGACCCTCTCCGTACTGACTTTCCTGCTTGTCAATGCATGGCGCTCGTCTTGTACGTGTTCGTGTGACGACGCCTTGACGCGACTGCTCACAGAACGATCGCTGTCCTCACTCGTCCCAGCACATCCAGACAGACGATGCAAGCTGCGGCGATTGGTTGCTCACGTTAGGTAGCAACGCTGCAGGGCTCAACCGTCATGCTGCTGGAGGAGTAAGCGGACAATTCGTTGGCTTTCTGATGGACAACCATGGGTCTGCTGAACATCACACCGGAAGGGACGGCGAGAAATCCAGAGCAGGACCAGCCGACCCGGCCGTCAAGGGGTCCCCGAGCGACGACGTCATGGTATCATCGCTGCGGCCCAATGTGTTTACGACGGCGCGATGTGTGCGTAATTCCTGGCATCGCCCGTCGACATGTTTACGTACCGCAAATACGAGTACGGAACGCATTTCGTCATGTGCATCTCCTCCTCGACAGGGTCAGTCTGATGGTGGGGCAGGCCACGAACTGTTTCGCATTTTCTCTCATTACTTCCGTGCTGCGCTTGCTCGCGCGCTTCCGACCAGCACTTGAAGCGTGCCCGTCTAGGCCAGCCACAAGACCTCTCGGCCGAGCCGGTTCATTTCGTTCCTCCGGCGCAGCTCGTGCATCAATGAACATGGCCCGGTAGGTTGATGGCATCGGGACGCACGATGCTTGCATGGGAGGCGTGTTGATCAATGGAATTTGTGCAGGTCCGCTATGACGACGAGCGTGTTCCATAGACGATGCTCACGGCAGCTGCCACACCCTTGCATGCGTGATGATCATTCTCACCCGCCGATAAAGTCGTTATCCAACGCCATGGGAAAAGCCTCAGGGCGGCATGAAGCCATCCATTCCACCAGAAAGTTACGGTATTGTTATGTATGTACGCCGTAGACGCCCCCCTCGCCCTCCCTCTCCCATGCATCATCTCCAACGTATTCCATGTCGACATGACAGACAGACGTCCCCTCACTCGGGAATGGACTGTTCGGCGGGCGGCGGCGCCGTCGCCTCGTCCTTCTTGCCCGCCCAGCTCCACCCCGAGTACCAGCTCGATCGCTTGTTGTCCTTGACCATGTCCTGATTCTCCTGCAGCAGCCGCAGCTGACGAGGCTTGCCCCCGGCAAAGGTCGTTCCGCGGTCGCTGTGCGACCGCGGCGGCGACTGCGACGGCGGCGTCGAGATGTCGCCCGACTCGCCGCTCAAGCTCGACGTCTCGCTTCGCATGCCGGGGAAGTTGCCGGCCGAGGGCACCTGGGTGCTGCTCGCGCTGGCGGCGCGACCGGCGAAGAAGCTGTGAGAATTCCGCACGTGCTTCGTCGTTGGCGACACGGCACCGTCGGGACCGCGGTACATGTGGCCGACGAGCGTCGCCGCGCCCGTGAACTGCTCGCTCTGCGGCCGAACCCGCCTCGAGTTGACCGCCCGCGACGGGTTTGCGAGGTTGCCGATGGGGATGCTCGGCGCCGTCTCCGGGTCGGTGTGAGCCGAGCTGGGTGCGCTGACCATGGGCATGGCCGAGGCCGGCCGCGCCTTGGCCCGTGCCTGTCCCCCGACGGCTATCGACTTGGCACGCTGCAGGAGGGACTGTCCGTACGACGCGTCCTTGTCGCCCGCCGCCGCCGCCGCCGCCTTGCTCGCGTCCGCTCCCGGCATCTTGAGGTCCTCGGAGGTGTCGAGGATGTGCTCAAAGTCTTGGTGCTGCAGCAGGCGGCCGATGATCTTGTTAATATACAAGGTGAGAGCCTGGTTCTGCTCCTTCAACGCCTTGAGTTCCGACTCCAGCCGGCGGTCGCCGTCGCCGTCGGCCTCGGCGGCATCCGACAGCTCGTCGGCGAGGCTCGAGCCGTTGGCCTTGCCCTCCAAGGCGTTCAGCGCATCCTGGTTCGCGACGGGGCCCATGTAGCTGAAGTCGCTCTGGCCAAAGTCGCCCTTGAGCGTCTTCTCCTGCAGAAGAAGTTGGTAGCTTTCGTTATCCTCCATCAGCCGTGCGTTGGCCATGCGCGCTTCCATCAGCAGCCGCTCGACCTCCTGCAGCCGACCGCCCCCCTGGTTCTCCGACTCGACCAGCTTGATCTGGGCCTCGGCAAGTTCCAGCCGCAGAGACTCGATGAGCTTGTCCTTTTGCAGAATAAGCTTGGAGCTGCTCCTCGAATCGCTGCGCTGGATCGACGACGGCGGCGCAAAACTATTGCCGTCGATCGAGGGGGACGAGTTCGCCACTGCCAAAGGTGGCCGGTTAGCGATCCGGCCACGCCGACGTCCGTGGGGCGAGGGCAAGGAAGAATGGGGCCGGTGCTTGCTCACATTGCCTCGACGACCGGCCATCGTCCTCGTTGTGGCTCCTCTGGGCCAGGTTGTCCTTCAGCCGCTGGATGACGGTCTGCATCGTCTCCTCCCTGTTGGCGAGATCCTCCTTTTCCTTGAGAATGGCGCTGCGCTCGGCCTCGTAGATGGTTTCCATCTCCCTGATCTGGCGAGTCGCGTCCCGCTTCTCGTTCCGCAGAGCCTCGAGCTGCTCCTCGAACTCGTGCGCCTTTTCTTCGAGCTTTGCCGACTCCTTGACGGCGTCGTCGAGCTTTGCCTGGAGGACGTCGACCTGCTTCTTGTACTTTTCCGACGCCTTCTCTTCCATCTCCAGACGGGACTGAAGGTCCTCGGCCGCCGCCGTCGCTTCGGCTCGAGCTTCCGACTCGGCCGTGCTCAGCATCGAGTCTCTGCGCGCCGCCGCGCGGGCCGACACCGGAGTGCCGCTGCGGATGGAGCGCGTCCTCGAGTGTCCCGTGGGTGTCAATGCCCGCTGAGCGTCGCCCGCCGGCGGCGGGGAGTCGGGGGAGCATCTTGGCGCCGTTTCGGACGTCGACACACGCTCGACTCCACCGCCCAGCGGCTTCTTCGAGGCCGTAGTCGACATTGTGGGCGCGCGAGGATCGTCCGCTGGCTATCGCACCGACGGATGAGGCAATCGACGGACGGACGCGGGGCTATCGAACGAGATGCGGCCGAGGCGGCGTCGGGTAATTATTCTGATAGCAGTACGAGTTATGTCGTGTCAGCCGTCGTCGTCGTGCTGCATTGTGCAAGGACAACAAGGCACGAAGGCAAGACGACGTCCGGGACCCAAAGGTGCGGGTGCACCTGCCCGCTGCCCGCGCTACGCTCCACTTGCCTCAACCGTTCAGTGGGCGGTGGGCTGTGGCTTGTTTTCGCAAGCGCTGCGTGCAGATTCGGCGCATGGGACGATGAGGGAGTCCCGGTGGAGCAGCAATAAGGGAAAGGTGCCCGGCGCCTAACGCTAGTACCTTGGTGATGCTAACAGCGACGAGGTATTATTACATGTACTTGTACAGCCACAATAGGGGTAACGCAGGTACCGCGATTGTACCCGCCGAGGTTCCTACGGCAAACATGACGCACATTCACACTGCCAACGTACATGACTGCCCCCCGAAAAAAAAAAAGAAAGGGGGGAGAAACGATGGCCCGATATAGCCCAGCTGGCATTTTGTTAGGCGAGTTTGTTTGTCCCGTTCTTACGTCGACGTCTCCGTGCTGCAGGAGCATGAGTGAGTTCCAGTGCACTTCGTAGCGTCTCTGGCGTTACAGCGAAGTCTATTGCCGCTAGCGCCGACGCTTGCGCCGTGTGAAAGGGCCAGCCGGGTCACCCCAATAACATGAACATTGTCGTGGCCCTTATCCCACATTGGAAATATCCAAATCGGGTAAGAGCAATGAGGGAGTCATGCCTGCGGACAATTGATGTACTGTACGGAGTACGGAGTACTGAGTTTGGAGTACTTGTACGGAGCATTACAAGCAAGTGTTGCGCGCGAACAAGTAATACTGCAGGTGTATGCGCAAGTACAAGTACTTGAGTACGTGCTGTAGAAAGTACCTGCCCATGATGACCGTAGCTGCTGAAAAACTCCAGGCATAACAGAGCGTGCGCGTACATGTATGCTGTACCTGATACGCACACAGTCGCCCTGCTTTATGCACAACGCAACTAAGCAAGTATGAATCCCAGCGTCGTCAAGGTGTCTACCAATTTCTTTGAGGCATGCCAGTGCGGTACACCTCTCTCTGCGAGGAATATCAATCGTCGATTGTGCCTCACGTAAATTGACTGCATCGAGTTGTCGCATAGCCGTAGTCTTCCTGGACTTTCAACTTGGGCTCTGACGGTCGAATTGCAACGGACAGTGGAGGACAGGAGGAGTAGCAAGCTGTACACTCTCCTAGCGCCAGCCAAACGACTTGAGCGGTTTGCCACGATGTGATTGATATAGGGTTCGACACTGCATCACATTCTGCCGCCGCATCATCCTGAACTTGAATGATGCATCCTCCAAGACAATCCAGGAAAGCGAACCTCGAATTGCCATCAACCGTGATCATCAGTCATGCACGGTCCATCTCGGGCTGACTCGAAATACATCAAAGCCCGAGCCAGAGCCCATCACAAGTCCTCGTGGGAACATCACAGTTCAAATCATGGCAAACGTAGCTATGGCGGGAGTAAAAGATCATCTGGTGTATTGTTTTATATCGAGGCCACCTTCTCGAGGCTCGCAAGCCTGTGAAAGCGACGCAGCAAGTCACATGCTGGCGTGAGCCTCTTGTTATCATTGTGGGCCAACGAGGGCTTCCAGCGATTGATTCATGATCGCGTAACGTCAAATGGTATATCCTCGAATGCCCAGGACAACATTTTACTCCCAACGCCGGCAAATGCAAAGCTACCGAGCCATGGCCTAAGCCTGCTGGTCGCTCAGGATGTCGGAGTCACCGGCATCGAGGATGGCCAGGGTAGAGCATCGGAAGAGCTTACCGCAGGCGGTACCCAGCTCGATCTGAAAGAGAAGCGTAAGCAAAAGTGAACCCTCCAAAGTCTAGACGACTTTATCTCTGGGCAGTGCGCAAAGAACATGGTTCTCGCTTAGCAGAGACTTGCTTCTAGGAAGCAAGCTTTGTCGGAGCAGCTGATAATACATTCGGAACTGCCTACGCGAAATGAAAAAAAAATCGACTACTTACGTTGTTGCCGGAGAAGTGGTGGATGGGAGCCTTGGACAGCATGCTGTAGTACTCGAGCTCGCTCTTTCGGAGAGGAGGAGTGTTGCCAGCGATGATGATCAGCTTGGCCTTGCCAGAGCGAAGGCTCTTCAGGGTCGACTTGTAGCCAAGTGTGACTGCGGACGATCCGTCAGCAACCGGTCAGGCCGAATCGGGGTCAATCGACGAAAACGTACCCTTGCCAGACTTCATCACAAGCGCCAGCTTGGAGTTGATGCTGTTGGCATCCTTCTTGCTCTTCTTCTGAGGGGCCATCTTGTCGGTGTTGGCTGGCGGCTGGCGACGGGAGACTGGGTGGTTGTTGTGAAGGGTGCTGATGGAGAAAGAGTTTACAAAATTCCGTGCCGGTTTTCCAACCTAATCGATGGATGGAAGTGAACGCACCGCAAATTGCGGGGCAGGGCTCACGGCGCAGACCAATGGTCGCTGGTGGGCTGGCCAAGTCGAGCCCTAAAGCGCCGCGGTTTAAGCGAAAAGCACCATTCGAGGCTTACCAATACTGCTTTGAAATCAAAGTGGTGCGCCTTCCGAGAAAGTGGTAATCCGTTTCTCCCCCGTCGGCTTCATTTTCCCCCCAACCCCATCACCCGCTGTAGGACAGATCAGCACAATCCGACAAGATGGCGCGCCGTCCCGCTCGTTGCTACCGCTACTGCAAGAACAAGGTGAGCATCTCGATATCTCGACGAGCTCGCCGTCCCGAACGTTGCGTTCTCGAAGCCCGGTCCTTCCGGTGGCCACGACGATGAGGGGAAACGTGCGGGAGATGCGGCGGGCTGGTGTCGACGACGTCTTCCGTCTGCTCGGGCATGGCGATTGCTGACCTGCGTCGAACAGCCGTTCCCCAAGTCTCGCTTCAACCGTGGTGTTCCCGACCCCAAGATTCGCATCTTCGATCTCGGTCGCAAGCGTGCCAACGTCGATGACTTCCCTCTCTGCATCCACCTCGTCTCGAACGAGTACGAGCAGCTGAGCTCCGAAGCCCTCGAGGCCGCCCGTATCTGCGCCAACAAGTACCTCGTCAAGCACTCCGGCAAGGAAGGTTTCCATCTCCGCGTCCGCGCCCACCCGTTCCACGTCGTCCGTATCAACAAGATGTTGTCCTGCGCCGGTGCCGATAGACTGCAGACCGGTATGCGTGGTGCCTGGGGTAAGCCCAACGGCACCGTCGCCCGTGTCAACATTGGCCAAATCATCATGAGCGTCCGCACCCGTGATTCCAGTACGTCGAGCCTGACGAGGATTCCCTCCTGCTGCTCGTCCCGTGCTAACGGGGCCACCAGACCGTCACCTCGCCCTCGAGGCTCTCCGACGATCGCAGTACAAGTTCCCCGGTCGCCAAAAGATCATCATCTCCAAGAACTGGGGATTCACCCCTCTTCGCCGCGACGACTACCTCGAGCGCAAGGCTGCCGGCCGCGTCAAGGTCGACGGCGCTTACGTTCAGTTCCTCAGCAACCACGGCCGTCTGGCGGACAACATGCGCCGCTTCCCCGACGCCTTCCAGTCGGAGGCTTGAGCGCTTGTTGAGACGGTATCTGGGTTAGGTCGGCGTCAAATGAATGTCAAATAAAAGACCTCTTGGCATGTTTCGGTACATCTCAAACTCTTTCGTGCTTGGAGCGACGGAAATCGCACGTGGCGAATGAATGTGTGATTGTCCTACGAGGCACACCGTCGGGCCCGTTTACGGCAGACCTCGACCTGCCGTCCGTCGTCCGTATCACTGCGGCGGACAAAGGTTGTTCATGACCCGTAGCCACGGCATCACTGGCCCATTCATCATGTGGTCTCTACGGAATGAAAGGAATCTTGGGTCGAGAAGCATGCGTCTCGCTGTGCTGTGACCTACCGCTCTGTGACCCTGACACTCGGAACGGACAGAAGCTGGGACTCTCTGCCTCGGACCACATGACTCGACAGGATGATCAAACCATAGCCGGCAAAAGCTCTGCCTGGGTGATGTAGACGTGTGAACAGCCGACATCAGAACTTGCTCCGAGCAACTTGCTGGTTTGCGGCATTCTGCCTCTCCTTCATCGCGACGTGCCGGTGAGCGTTTGCGTCGACAAGCTTGCGTTGTCAAGAGCAGAATCGCGTGCACGACGGCTGCCATGCGAATGAGAATGGCTAGGCAGCGGTGTCTCTACCAATGAAACCTCATGACACGGCGACGACGTTGCCGATACGGTAGGTACCTAACCATCTACGGAGTGCAAGTAGCAAAAAGGTTTGGTAGCTTCGCGCGTGACCGGCCCCCCTCATTCTTCTGAGGGAGACGGCGGCCTACACTAAGGGTCTGGAAGCGCCATCCCACACTCGCATCATTTGGCCGCTGGACGTCAACATTCACGGAAGCAAGTTGCAGACCGTGTAGAGAATATCGTTGTCTACGTGGAATCTGCCAAAGCACAAATGTCTCGCGAGTACACGTACACTATAAGCGGGTATGTTGCGAGACGAGATGTGGGCGCATGATGAGGCACTCTCACCAAGCCCATCAGCAGAAGTTGTGTCGCAGCGGAGTTGTTGTAGACCGTCTGAAAGCGGCATCAACGTCGATGTTTCAACGTCGATGTTTTGGAGCGCTTGCAACCATCAAGATCCGAGCCAACTGCCGGTGCAGCACACCGTCGTTAGAGTTCGAAACGGATATGAGGGCGTGGATGACCACATTTGCCCTAAACTTCCATTTCTTGCCATGGGCGTGAGGGGATATATTCCGCCCAAGATGCGCCTGATACGTCCTGCCTACTACAGTGTTCACCATCGGATCATGCGTGAAAGGAGCGTCGAAAGAACAGGCACGGATACGAGTACACCTTGCACTCGATCAGTAGTATACCATCAGTAGTATACCATCAATAGCATACCTGCACCTGCATACCTGCACCTGCACGCCTGCGTGGCCAGCAGCAGCGCTGCGATGCGGGTTTAACCACTTGATCTGGGAGTGGAAACAGTGGAACGATATGGGTTGCGAGACCGACATGAAGGCACCGGGATCTTGGTCTGGTGGACGCGAGCGAGAGTGGGTGTGCCGGATGATGCATGGCGTCGCATTCAGGGGCCTCGTGTGTGAGTGAACCGTGGACAGGACAGGCAGTTTCGTCCTTTCAGGTACATGCACACATCTACACCATACCTTTTTGCCAATTATTAATACCCACCACCTGCTACCAAAGTACGGCAGGTAGCAAACCACCTACCACTTTCTCGTAGAATACTCTGTCGTCGTCGTCGCGAGGGCTGGGAACGAGGAATCACTCGAATGAAGTGTAGAGCCACCGAAGCCAGGTGTTGGGGAGAAATTCGGTCATTTTGCTGATGCAGCGTAGCACAGACAAAGGGCAGCAAGACGACAATCGGGACGGTGGGCACTGGGGATGAAGCGGCCGTTCGTCTCGTCTGCACTGTCAGTCGGCGTTCCTCCGTACCTACCGAGTGCTGTACCTGTTCCACGTTCACTGTAACTGTATCGTTCTGGCGAGTCGCAAGGCACTAACTGGGGTAACACTGTGACGCTTAGCGGCACTATCTGTAGCACGCGAGCACGGCCCCACATGGGATCTGCTTATCTATGATCTAACTGGGCCAGATTCAGGCGCATTTGCGGCGAGGAAATGACGCCAGGCGCCCCCAACAAAGCGAGTTCGATCGATGAAAGGCCACACCCCCCCTCCCCCCCCCCTCCCCAACCACCGTCATGGTCACTGGTGGTGACAGTGGTGGTCGATGACAGACAGCCCACTGCATATCCATCTACCCCATGCACCACCACTGCCATCAGGTCCTCTGGCTCCCCTAGTTCCTCACCCCGGTCTTCGTCACCGGCATTGCGTCTTCATCCTTTGCCTTTCGAGACTCCGCATGCATTGTCCATGACGCATACGCCCGTCCGGAGCTGATATTGCGACATATCCTTACATCCACGCACGCCGTTACATGCACGAATAGACACAACACTCGTGGATTCTTGTGACGTCTTGGGACGACTCGCCCCACCCCTTCCCCCTCCGGGCCATGCTTGGGCATCGAGTGCTCTCTGTCTAGCAGGGCGTCTTCGTCAACAACGTACGTGCGGCTCACACCTACAACTATCCTCTCCTTCGGGCCCCAAGCACCTCCCCTCCGTCCGGCGAAGACGCTAGACGGCTTCTTTCCTTCCTTCCTTCCTTCCTACCTTTCGTCGGCATCGTCCATCAGCAAAAGCCAAGGGCATCATGGCTTTCCAGCAGTCGGCGCGCGCACCCCCGCAGCGGGCAAGGGCCGCTCGTTCCGCCATCGTCGAGGATGACGACGTCGCCCTCCAAGTGCGAGCGGCGTCCGAAGAGCGGGTGCAAGAGTCGCAAACCTGGGTCCTCTTCTCCCCTCCGACCGACACGACGACCACCTCGTACCTCACCGAGACGGAACACTCCCTAGACACGCCAGGCCGGTCACGGTTGAGCGATCTTGGTAGCGTCCAGGATCCCACAGCAAGATCGGCGCGGCACGACCGGTCCACCTCCTTCTCCGCCGTCGACGACGGGTCCGTGGAAGACGACGGCGAGCTCGACAGCCTCGACAGCCACCTACCCGAGTTTCGATCCCACCCGGGCGCCCAAACCTGGTCCGAATCGGGCCTCCAGCACCCTCTGCCCGTTCTGCCGACCCACGACGGGCTCGGCTCCTTTCGCTTCGATCAACCCCTCATGGGAAGGGACGTGCTCGAGCAAATCTACCAGTTCGAGAGGTTCAATCCTCGACGGGTTCGTCGGAGGCTCGACAGCTTCGACGGCGGACTTTTCGATGCCGAGCACGGCCAGAATCAAGAGGAGGAAAAGCGGCAGCGGATCGAGGCCTGGCGGCTTGAGCACAGCCGAACACTCATCGACGAGGTTCAGCGTGAGACGAGACGAAGACGGAAATCGCAGGCGTCGATGCACCGAGCCACGCGTTCTCGAGACGCCGAGTCCGACGACATGACCTGGCACGACGAGGACGCCGTCGAGAGCGGCGACCACCAACCGGACGGCTTTCTGGCCACCATGACGCGCAAGCTCATCAAGGACATGCTTGGTATTGACGACAGGCTCCTATCCGTCCTCCTGGGCGAGTCGCTTCTCGCCGATGACGATGGCCCCACCACACCCCGAGCGTCACCGACGGAGACGGGCACGGAAGGGGCCGAGGAGGGATGGCAGTTGGAGATGCTCAACACGCTGTCGAGGGAGGTGGGCATGCTCGTCAACCACCTGTCTCATCATCCGGGCGCCTTCTCGACCTACGCGCGGATGCAGCAGATGGCCATTCCCTACGCCGGCCTGCCCGTCATACCCGAGACGGCAGACACGCCACGGACGGCGGCCATGTCCGAGGCAGGCCGGCGTCCGAGGCAGCCATCCTTGCCGGCCTTTCAACCAACGATGCGCCAGCTCCCTCCGACCTTGGTCGTGCCCGACCGGAGAGTCGAGGAGACGACCGAGACGGGCAACGAGGCCGTGGGCATGGATGACGTCTTCACCAAGGACGAGTGGGAGCGGAGTCTCGACGTCAAGCTCGTCTTTCGATACGTCCTGTCGCACTTTGCGCCCCAGCCCAAGACGCAGTCGCCCGGCGCCCACACGAACGCGTCAACGGCGCAGGACGGCACCGCCAAGATCAGTCGCGTGCGCCAGCACCACCCGCTCATCGCCCGCTCCCGGGCCGCCGACCGGAGGTCGTTCAAGGCCACGGTGCCGGCGAGTTCGCCGGTGGCCCTGCGCCATCACAGCAGCTGTGCGAGCCAGAGCACGAGGCGGTCGGCGCGGAGGAGCAGCTGCTCGTCGAGACATTACTGGGACATTGGCGGTTCGTTGGGAACCGGATCGATGATCGCCTCTCACGGACCCATGGGAAGCTGGGGCGAGATTTGAGAGTCACGGATGCATAGCACACGACGGCCTATCGCTCGGTACCCGCATCGGCCGGTACCCTAATACCCCTCGTACCCCTCGCAAGCGTCCTCAGCTTCACGGCCGGGACCCGATGGCGCACGAGATGTTTTACGACTTATACATGTGTGTACAACCAAGTCTCTACTTCTTAGAATGAAGAATCCAACACAACTCAATTGCGGACGACTCGACCATTTATTTCATGTGTGCCGCTGATTCCACGTTTTTGTTTTTGCATGAGCGCACACAGACACACGCCCATCCGACCGATGCGAGTACTGTAGATGGAATTGCACAATGCAGCAGCATGCGAATGCACACTTGTACGTTTACACATGCGCATACATGAACACACATGATGCACATACAGGCACACGTAGGCCCACACATGCACAGATACTTCCACGCATACGTGCATGTTTTCATGTACGCCTGTTGCCGGCGTGTGGCCGACTATAAGCAAGCAAATACTTGGCCGGGACTCGAAAGCAAGAATGCCACTGCCTGGTTGCGCCTCTCGCGCCTCTCGCGCCTCTCGCCTCACCGCTGCGGGAGGGGCGATGGCAATAGGTTAGGCGCAGCCACATCTCTCACCTCGCGCGCTGGCCCATGCATATTCGCAACGTCCATGCATGATAGTTCTCATGCAGACAAAATAGTTGATGTGCAGACACGACACGTCATGCTGCAGAGTCGAGGGTAGCAAGTGGGTGCGTACAATCAATACCAGGAAAACAGAACGAGCCGCGGACTGGGAGGCAGCCAGGGACGGCGATGGAGGAGAGACATGCCCGACATGGGTTGCCGACGCACCGTGATGGCGACAACGACAGTGACAGTGACAGGAACGGACAGCGAGGGCAGCCATTGGACGGCACGAGATTCTGGTCGGCAAGCCGAAAGGGAGGCGATGCTCGAGGTGATGGAAGAGTGGGGCTTGGCACTATAAGTGTGCATATACGCCAGGCATTGGGGAGGCTGCCCCCCCGGAGAGCGCGGCGCGGCGCGTGGATCGCGTAAAGGCCCTTGCCGAGGGGTGGTGGAAGAGTCAGAGTCGATGCGCCTCCTCGTCGCGCTACCTCATCCCGTGCCCTACGACCCGATCGAGGGAGGAGGCGGCAGGATGATAGGCCGGTCAGGTGAGAGAAAGGCCGGGGAGTCATATGGAGTGATGGCCTGCCATGGAGTCTCCATGATGATGCGCAGCATGATGACGGGAATATGCTGTACATGTAATTAGCCCTACGCCCAAGAAAAAGATACATTTGCAGCTGGTGGTGTTTTGACTGCTGGTGCCCGCAGCGGTACGGCCAACGACCAAGTATCTACAGTACGGTGGGGTTAGCCTTGAAGGCACCAAATGAGAACTAAATACTAGGTTCCTAGTAACTACTAGGTAGTGCAACACCTGCTTTATAGTACATGCACAGAGTAGGTGTGTGCTGTGAGGAATACTAGTAAGCACTGTATGTAGTGTGGAAATGGTTCGCGCAGCGGCCCGCGATTGGCGTTGCGGGTTAAGCCTACCTGTACTGTACTCCGTACTCCGTACGCCGTCCGTACATGTAATACTTGCCCTCACGTAAATTTGGACGACCTCGAGCGAGCGACGCGAGCGACAGGATGAACGGAATCCGAGTTCCACTAGGCAGACTTATTTGTTGTTGGTTCGGATGGAGCAGCTAATACGGCTATTTATTTTGTTGTCTGTTGTTCTGTTTCATTTGGATTTTCCACACACGAGCTCGCAGCGCGGGGGTTTGCGCGTCGCCAGGACCGGAGTTGGCGGGGAAGCCTGATGGAAGTACTGTACTGTAATGCAAGTACTTGCTCCGTTCTCACCAAAAGTACAAAAGTACCCCGAACGTATCTCTAGCTGGGACATGTACAATGAGGTAGTCCCGTACTTGCCTCCTTCAAGCTCCCAAAAGCTCATCCCCTCACCTCTCCTCCTCTTCTCCCCTTTCCTCTCCTGACCTTTCTTCTCTTCATCTCTCTTCATCTCTCTTCGTCTCTCCTTGCCTCAACTTTACTCGGCGTCCCTCCCATTCAGCCTCTTCACCGCCGCCTCATCCTATCCAACGACCTCGTCCATCCGGCGCTCCTTCTCCGTTCGAGCTCGCTCGCGTCCAATTTCGACATCGACACCACGACAATCAGCTGGTCTCCAATCCCCGCCGCCGAATCGTTTATATGACCCCCCGTCCATCCCCTCGATTTCCATCTCAACAGCACTGCCACCACGGCTCGGTCTGTGACGCCCTTTTCTTCGACCTTCAGCGCCCTCTCCATTCTCTTCGAACGACATCGCCAAGGACCATGGACTAGATATCGCCCAGCCGCCGCTGCGCTTGGGACCCATGCGCGCCAGCTCGAATCGCGAGCTCCTGACGCGACCGGTTTAGCAACAACCCAGTCCTCGATTGCTCTCGGTCGATCGAAGCCAGCAACTCGAAATATCCTTGCATGGCATGGTCTGACCTCGCTTGGCCCCCTTCAATGGCTGCTTCTCCGCCCGATCTGTCGCAGCCCGCTGCAGCCATTTTCGACATATACAACGATGCGACTGCACACAACCCACGAGCTTTACCCGCCGGCGGTTGCAACTATGTCGATCTAACACCCGGTGCCACGGGTGCCCAGTGCGGTTGTCGCCGCTTCTGGACCCGCCTGATGCCCGGCAGTCCAATTTCTGATCAGGCGGGCTGGTGCATGTGTAACCATCATGCCTGTTACCATGACCATGGACCTCGCGACGCACCACCGTCGGATCCGAATCCACCCGCCGGACAGGAAAACGAGAAACCCAAGACCGACCGCGAGCCCCTGAGCCCGATGTTGGATATTTCTCTCATAACACCACCCGCTCTGCCCGGCATTGACCTCCCCAGCTTTGGCACCGCAGCCCCCCTTTCCTTCGTCCACGACTTGCCGGCGGAGGACGACATCCGAGCCATACCCAGTGCCACCCAGTGCCCTCCCGGATCCATGCCCGATACCTTGGCTTGGGGCGACTTTCTCCATTGTCCCGTCTCCGCAAACACGAACCCGTTGCCCCCTATTCCGTCCCAGTGTCTGATGGCGTCGCAAACCGCTTCCACCACCTCGTCGGTCCAGACGAGGTACCTGCGACCCTTTGCCGGGAAAGGTCTCAATACACTGAGTGGTGCCGGTCCATCGAAGCCGCCAACTCCATCGCCACAGCCCAGTCAACAACTCGTGGCGACCCGGCAGCAATTGGGTTACCGAACCGACCGGGCCGCATTCGTGAACCCCGAACATCATGACGCGACGGCCTCGAGGCCGCAAGAATCCACCCAGACGGAACCTTCAACCGCCCCTGCCTCGGGCGGCGTGGCTCCGCATGCCATGGCTGAGCTCGCGGACGTTGTCAGCGACCACGGACGTCGTCTGGACAGGGTGGAGAACACGTCCTTCCACGAGGACTGTCATGATAGGTTCGATAACCTGGACGTACGAATGGCCGAGTTGGAGACGAGGGTCGATGAAGTCGAGAAGCTCGCGGCCAACGACAACGCCAGCCTGGCCAACATGCGCGTCGTCCGAGACGACGATGCTGCCACGCAAAGCATCGCCTCTGCCGCGACGAGCGTGGCAAGTCGTGCCGCGCATTCCCAGGATTTCATGACTCACATCCACTCTCTCCAAGCCCAGGTTTCTCAGCTGCAATCGTACCTGCCCTCCCTCGGCCATGCCTGGGAGATCGAGGTCGTCTTCCTGCCCTTCCCCCTGAAGAGACTCTGGCAGGAGGTTGGCGAGTTCAAGACGGCGGATGCCGCCGCCTGCGTCGACGATTGGACACAGCTGCCCATGACCCACAGCGGTGCAACAGGACGCTCGCAGTCGCCGTTCTACAACGAATGGGCCGCTGCCGAGCAGGACGTCGATTGGCTGCTGCCCCGGGCGTGCGGTGACGCAAGCATCACGGATCGGCGGTTGCGGAGCAGAGGCTTGATTCAATCAGTCGCCGTCAAGGCCCCGGATTACCGAAGCGTCCAATCTGCCGTCAACCTGGCCTTTGCCGCCGCCTTTCGCGAAATGCAGATGGGCCCTCGAGCGCACTCGTCCGACCCACGATTCGCCAAATTCGTGGGGCTGCAGCAGTCATGGGTGCCCCTTCGCAAGATTCACAAAGACTCCCGGCTCCGCTTCTTGAGCGCTTACGAGATGATGAATCCGAGCCTATGGGACGTGCAATTCCTCAACTCCGTCATGATGAGATCCTCGCAGCCGAGGCTCTTCATCACCCACCCCGACGCATACCTGCAGGACCGCCACGCGTACGAGACTGGCTGGAGCTGGCAACGAGTGCGAGAGATGAGTCGCGTTTACCCAGATGTACCCGAGTCGCAGGAGGTGCCCGAGGCCGATGCCCTGGAGGAACACTGGTCGTGGACCGAGCAGCTGGATGACGTGCCGAGCCCGCCATTGTCCATGGGCATGCGCCGCGGAGGGCACCGCGTGTCCATGTCGCCGTTGATCGTTCCCGGCCACGACGGTAGGCTGTGGCGAAGGTCAACAAGCCCGGCCGTTTGGCGGGCCCAGTCCCCCGTGCTGACCACTCGAAGACCGTCCTTGCCACCACACATCCGAACAGTCTCGGTCCTCGATTCGGCACATGCCCGCAGCTCGCCCATGGTGGATGGACGTCGAGTGATGTCGTATGGCAAGACTAGACGCTCCACACCAAGCGCGAGAGCCATGTCACAAGCAGGCGTCACCAAGAAACGACCGCGTTCGCCTAACCACCTGCGCTTCACACCGAGAAGAACCGCCTCACCAAGCCCGCTGCCCCCTGGTTTGCGACGAGGCGAGACGCCATGCGCCTACGCCACGCCGTACAGCAACGTGCCGCTGCAGGAAATTCGACCGCTGCGCAGCACCAGTGTGGCGCGCACCGCGACGGAGTATGCTACCGATCTGGACTACATGCTCACCGACATCAACATATACGAGAATGCATCCGACGATGAGTCATACGTCGACAGGGACGAGGATGAGAGCGTCACGAGCGAGGAGATGACAACTCATGCTCAACCTGCGCGTGACTCACAGCCATGGCAGCTGCCTGAGGACGAACCGTGGCCTGGCATCGAGGACCAAGAAGGCCTGTCCGACGGGGAGAACATTGACCCGCAGCAGCAGCAGCAACATGACGACAGGCGAAGCGATGCCAGCAGCCAACCATCCGAATATCCAAGCACGAATCGCGCAGCACCTCATCATGGCGGTGCCGATTTCCGCATTCACGAGGACGAATAACGTACGATTGGACCATGCGTGTCACGTTGACAACGACGATGGCGTACCATTTTGCCCTTTTTCTGCAAGGAGTTATGAATGATACCATCTTGGCGCGAACCGTACAACTTAAGTACTCCTCTCCAACCATGCGCCGCACCCATCTCAGTTCTCACCCCCCCTCCCCCCTTTGTAATATGTTCATACCAATAGCGGCGATTCGTTCTGCAGGCGTATTTTTCTGTCATTTATCAGGAAGGATATCCGACTCACATCATCACCATCATCATTATAAGCATCAGATACTAGATATGCATTGCGCACGTGGGTATTCATTGCCAGACGGCTGGGATCTAAGCGGGAACGTTGGCAATTTTGGACAGTGTTCTGGCGGAACAACAGGGACGGATAGGCAGCGGGCCCTTGCATGGACGGCTGTTTACGGCAATTATTCAAGAAATGCCTGCGAGGTGGTTTGCAAGCGAGCATTTGGAACGTATGCTCGACTTTCTGTAGTACAACCTGAGAAATCACACTCAATACTGCCGGCCGATGCTGTCACTATATACCCTTTTGCTGAGCACGCCCGGTGGTAGCGTCGTTTTCGTTCTCACTGTTCACGGCTATGTCGAGAGTCAAAACAAGCTTGCGATTTTCATCCTCAAAGACGGCCGCAAGGATATGTTTCAAGACTTTAGCATACTAGGAACTGCGCTGACAACTCCATACTCCTGTCCCGTCTATAATGCATCACCTGGTGTCTAGCTAATGCATGAGAATAAAACCTTGAAATGAAAACAAAGCAATGGGTCGCCATCACACGAGCATCTGGAGCCCGAGTGCCAGGTAGTAGTCCTGGAAGACCGCATGTATGCGTAGGGAGCTGACGGTACCCAAGCATCTCGGGATGGAAAAGCGGCTTCTCTCTCGATGCGCAAGTCTGTGGGCACTTCTTCTAAGTGACGCTGTCGATTGCCGCAACGCCCTATCCGTCTCTGATGAAGCAGGAACGCCTCATCCTTTGGCATGCTTCGACGCAAGCACATTGTGGAGTGATTGAGCACCGAGTCGAAAAAAAAATAGCAATGCTTGGCTCTCGGAAACAAATATGGCGAATTCGGACCATCAGTACCACGTTCTCTTGGGGTCTACCTTGTAGAGAATGCGGCATTTTAAGCTCTGGCACATCTTCGCACGGTCGAGCCTTTTGAACTTGGGCCCCGCGGGGCCAGTGACATAGTGGTATTGGCCGAAAAGGCGCCATTGACGGATGTCGGCGAGACTGTAGACTTGGTCACCCCAGCGGCCCTTGAAGTGAAACCACGAGGTGGGCGCGTTGGGGTTAGACGCAGCCGGGACGAGGCTGTGGGTGTCGCGGGTGTTGTGCCTCTCGACAACGTTCTCGGCGAAGTGTATGTCGGCCAACTCATCTTCGGGCTCCGGTATCTGGCTAATCTCGCCATCGAGGGGGTCCCACGTGTCTTGAGGGTCCTCCCGGGTGTAGTCGTAGTGATAGGCATAGTTGTTCAGGGCCGGGTCCCACAGGGGGCCCTTGTCCGTGACATCCTTCAACATGCGGAACGGCAGCACGTAGGGATGATCGCCTGGCAGCGGGTACATGGCATGAGAGCCGACAGCAGAGTATATGACGGGGCGTTCGCCACGCTTCCCGACGGCATCCCAAGCGTAAGCTTGTCCGCCCTCGTGTTCGGAGAAGAAGATGCCGCGAGGCTCGCCGTTCTCGAAGCGAATCATTGAATGTTCCCAGTCGCCGATATGGTTGCCAAAGCGAATGCCCAGCACCGTCTGGCCAAGATTGTAGGAGTAGAAGAAGAACCAGAAGGCGTCGAGGATACCGGAACCCTTGTCGACGAGGATAAGGACAGCAGGGGCTCGGGAGTAGCCGCTGGCATCCGGCTTGTGGCCGCGCGAGGACAGGCGGGGCATCTCGGACCGGGGCCGCTGCTGGTGCATGCCGAAGCGAGGGGCAGTGATTCGATGCAGGGGATCGTCTCTGCCAACATCAAACCAGCTGGTCGTTTCCTTGCGCATGTCGGGTTTCTCCTCGTCTCCCGTGGGCTTTTCCTCACCGTCGTCCGGGAAGGGGTTGGGTCTGTTGAAATGGCTGTGCAACCATTGGGGTCGGGTTTCGACGTCGTCGGCACTGTGAAGCACGATGACACCGTCGTTCTCGTTCAGCTTCTGTAGATTGTCCAGAGTCCAGCGGTCGGTGGTGTTGAGGAACTCGCCCTCGACGCTTACGTTCATGTGCTGAACGTGCTCGCGGATGTCGGAGGGCCAAAACTGCTCGCCCGAGTACAAGTGGACGAGGGGCGCGTAGCGAAGGACGAAGTCGGGGACGGGCTTGAACTGCTTGCGTCTCTCACGGGCATCACGCCTGTCGTCGACACGACGCCGTCGCTTGGGCGATGCACCGGTGCCGCCAGCTTTGGATCTGTCCCCGATATCCTCCCAGGATAAGGGAGGTTCGAGGTCGGACCTGCGACGAAGCTCCATCCTCACATCGTCGTCCTCGACATCCGATTTCGAGCTCAGGGGGGCCGGGAGGGCGGCCGGGTCCTTCCTGAGATGAAGCAAACCGCAGATGCTTATCCAGCGACATATTTGGCGGTCCCAAAAGTAGGGACTGCTGTTGACCCAGAGGCTGTCGCGTGCTCGCTTCTCCGGGCTCGGCGGCGACGGGTTTAGCGCGCGCGGTGCGAACCAGGCGATGAAGGAGACGAGGAGGAAGAGCGTCACCAAGATGGTGCCTCGACGCAGCCAGAGCATGACCTCGTTCCGGGGGGGGGACGGACCGTGGCTCGTCCCTGGCGGCGTCGGGGGTAGCGAAGTAGGGGGGACGGCGAAGCTGACCGGCTGGCTGGCTGGCCGCCTGTGCTCGGACGCACCTCAGAGGTTGCGGCAGTCGACGGATGCGGGCCAAAGGAAGGCGGGGAAGAAGATATGAACAGGGAAGAAGTTGTGAGCAAAAGGACGGACGACGTGGTGCCCTCGCGGGGGTGATATCGGAGACGTCTCCGCCCTCTGAGGATTGAGTGGAGGAGGGTGAGAGTCGGGGTTTGGAGGCGGTGGAGGAGTAGAGATCTAGCGGTCGGATGGAGCGGGAATGCAAGATGGCGGCTGGCAGAGAAGGGAGGGACGTGCGAAACCAAGGCAATCTAGAGCGGTACGCATCTCCAAGCAGGGCGGAATCCGATCACGATGCCTCTGGCGGCATGTCAACGGCGAGTAACGGAATAAGTGGTGTCGAAGACGATGCCCCGAGATGGTGAGACTGACGACAAGTGGAAGGGAAGCGAATCGAGGTTGCTCCGTTGGAAGGGTGGTGGATGCATGATCGCTTGGCTGTTAGCGGCACCTCCCGCAGTGATACTGGGCCTGCTAGCAGAGTACGTGCGGTTTCTATGCGAATGCGGGTGGATGTTAGGTACCGGCTGCACGCACATGTACATGTAACTGAGCACCTAAGTACATGGGCTCCTTGCTCTGACAGGTTGTTCCACAGGTTGTTCCTGCACTGCACTTTTAGGCAAGTACTCTACTAGGTAGTAATTAATACGTGAGTACCTTAGTACGGAGAACAGAGTGCCAACGGAGGACTGAGTACATGTACGCGTGTTTGCTTGTATACTATAGGTGCTGTAATTAATATTCTAGTTCGTACCTTTTAGAGCGAGGTGTACTCTTTATTGTGGCGCAAGTGCATGTAGAGTACTTACAGCCCCAGTACATGCACAAGCACTCGCACAAGTAGAGTATGTACTTGGCTTGGGCGGCTGTAACTCGTGCGTCATACCACACCACTCGCACACCACATGGGGACTGGAACCCGCCTTTGGCATGGACGCGCTGCGGTCGGCGACTGAGGGTGGGGCCTGGACGTGCCTCGAGGTGCCTCAATGGCTACAGAGGAGCTCCTACGTAGTGCTGATGGCCGAAATCGCCTCCTTGTCTGACTGCGCTGAGGAATTATTAATGCGACTAGATGCTGAATTAGGTACTGATCGTACGGTCCATGTATCCGACGTTCCCGCGCATCGCCAACGGTACTAGGTACCTAGGTGCCTCCAGCGACTGTTTCGGCGAACAGTGCGGACCACAGATGGCCAGCCTCTACTCCGTGTAGTAGTACACCTACAGTACAATGTGATGAATGATAATCGCATGGCTCGCATTACGCACAGGAGCAGCAGCGAAAGCAAAATGTATTCTTACATCGTATAGATTCGAATGTGCCTTTATGCATATGAGTATGCACACCTGCCCACAGGATTCCTCGTCGTGTGTAATATCTCGTACAAAACTCCGTAGAGAGTAGCGTATATGATCATGCGTAGGTGTACTCAGTACATGCGAGAACATGTAAATACAAATCTACTTGTACAAGTAGCACTCCATACTGTACTGTCACTCCGCTAAAACCTGCGGCTACGGGGCTTGGCTGCTGCGGCCTGTCATTCGCATCGCCACTAGGACATGATCTCCATAGGGTGTGCCGCTACCTGGGCCCACCACCCTGTGGTCCCCAAGCGCCAGGCACCTTGTGTGCACCGCATGTGCTGGCCCTTTCGCGGCCATCGTCATCCCGCTGCACGGCTCCTCAGTGGGGATGCTCACTCAGTGGCCTCTAGCAATAGAACAAGCTCATGGGTGGTAGATGATCAGCGTTCCGCAGGCTTTCGTCTCGAATATGTCTCCTGCAAATAGTCTGTCCCCATCGCACCACACGCAACGCGTTGGCCGAGGGCAGGGACCGTCGGTAGTTAGTCCAACGTCCCTGCAACAGATTGAATGGCGCGTCGCGCGCTGGTCAGCAGGACGCTTGATATATTGATGGAGGCCCGGCTCGACCACCGCCCTGTAAGAGTCGACATCCTTGCGTCGGCGGCAGGCGGGCTCGTCCTCACAAGACGCACCGCTGCCCAAGGCCCATCACCAGACCACGAAAGCCAGCTCACTCGGCCCACGTCCCATCCGCTCTTTCTAATTCGCCCTCGCCGCTGGTTGCCTTTGTGGCTATTGGTTGAACCCGGTTGAAACCGGTCATCTGCGCTGCGTCAACTCGCTGGCCTGCAAGCTTGCTGCAAGCGCGAGCACGACGGCGAATTGCGACCGCACCCCTGACGCGCCCCTTCGTTGATTATTCCCTTGTCGCTCTTGCGAAAGTGCCGGAGCCAGGCTGCTGGGATGCGTATTTTTCACATGAGCCGTCCGCCGACTCATCTTGTTGATGATTGCCCCGTCGCATCAATCGTTGCCCGTCATGGATGCATCTTCGCCCCCCTCGTCGTCGTCGTCCTCTTCGCCTTCGAGTCCCTCGCTTGGTTGTGGCAGGTCGTCCCATCGGCTTGGTGTCGGCGTCGACAGCGCACTTGTACTGCCCATACCGGCAGCAGAGGCGCCTCGGCCCCCTCGCGCCTGTCGACGTGATCGGGCCCTGTGACGGTCCGAACCGGACGATTGTCCTCGTGCTCTCGCTGCGCTCGCACTCTGCGTGCTGTCATCGCGCGCCGCCGCTTTTCTCCGGATTCGAGGCTTGAAATCGGGCCCCTGCTTGTCGTCCCAATCTTTGCCGTCACCATCCGTAGCATACACTGTCACCTGATCCATGTCTTCCCTCTTCATCTTGAGCGCAATCAGATTCTCCAGGAAGCGAATCTGCTGCGCTCTTTCGCCCGTCCTGTCCTTGCCCGGCGGGATCCTGATGTTCCACTCCTCGCGAATGGCCGCCAGCGAGTCTTGTTCGGGGGCTCGCGGCTTGGGTACCTTCTCCGTCGTCATGATCCGTGCGGAGCTCGCCGCCAAAAAATCAACGCCTTCCTTCAGATTTCGAAGTGCCGGCAGCGGGTTTTGCTCCTTGTGCTTCGTCAAGATGGCTTCAGTTCCAATCACCTCGGCCCACTGTCCCTCAAAGACGCGACCTCGGTAGGAGATGACGGGTCTGTGGGAGTGCAGCTCCAGAACTTGAATCTCATCGAAAGATTCTCCCTCCTCGCCGCCGTCGACTTCGCCGTCGTCGTTGTCTCCCGCCCGACGGGGAGTGGCCTGCTTGTCCGCGGCCTTCTCTCCATCCTCCAAGCCCTTGGATGCCGCTTGAAGTCCCGGGTCGAGGGGCGGCCCGGCGTCCTCATTGTCGTCATCTTCTTCGTCTTCGTCGTCGTCGCCATCCGCTCCGGCATCAGGCTCGGCTTCGTTTTCGTCGTCGCTGCCGTCGCCGTCGTTGCCCGCTTTGCCTCGTGTGACTTTTTTGCTCGGCCCTGCCGGTGTCTGATCCAACCAGTTTTTGTAGTAGCCTCCACGGCTGTGATGGGGCATCTTTTTGGACTGCTCCTTGAACTCGGTGTACGAAAGCTCAACCGTCAGATAGTATGTCTAAGCATTGTCAGCGCAAGCTATCGGAGGAAAGGAAGCTTCCGTGTGTGTCCAGACCTCTGTCTCCGTTGTGGAATACTCGTACTCCCACTCGTCTTCGTCATCTTGCGCTACTTGATTGAGAATTTCGTCAAGGCCTAGAGCTCCTGGCTCGTCTGGAGTGAAGACGGGTGTGGACGACATGCTGGGCCGCAGCCGTTTTCGTAGAGCGAGTCGGCGGAACTTATAGGTGTCGTGAGGACGACCCCGGAAGATTGGCAAGAGTTTCCGGAGCACTCCGTCTTCTCGTGAAGCCAAATCAATGGAAGCCAAAAAAGGGGGTTTCGGGGGGGGGCAAGACGACAACCAACTGTGACTTGGTTGTTCTGCAATGGAGAATCTGGAGAAACCAGGTCCAATGTCACTCCTGAGCGTGGAGGTATGCGCAGAGTGGTGCATGCGGCAAAACGCTTATCGATAAGCAGCGGCTCCTCGCCACCAGCGCATGCTTCCGACTTGGTCGCTCACAGCGTCGTAGTGGACAAGAGTGAGCAAACGTCTTCCAAGTGCCATGCCCAGGTAGATAGTAGACATGTGGTTCGTAGATACATGGCCGATGCGTCCTCCAATAGCTTCATCGGCATTATCCCGAACCCCCCTTTCCATATTTCACATTCGCCGTCGAACGAGGAGACACGACATGTTGAATCTCTCGAAGACGGGATCTAAAGCGTCATGCCTGACGTTGCCCACTCGAGGGACAGTCGCGCAGCTTCGTAATCTAGCCTGAGTATCATACATATTCGCCCGCCACGCTTATACACAAATTGCCCTTGTCGGGCTAATGCTAATATTCTCTTCTCTCCCATCCGGGCCTATCAAGTCGGTCTCCCTTCATGCATGCCTCGCGCTGAGACTTGCAAACGCATCCGGGCTGTGTCTACCGTTGGCCCAGGCCATGTCCATGCCGAGGTTCATGCTCTCCCGGCTCATGTGCCGACTCGGTGTAAAGGGGTCCCGTGGGCCGGAGGTCGGTCCCGTCATGGCGAAGGGGTTTGTGCTCCCCACCGCTGGTTGGGGGGGGAGTCGGGGGTCCTGCATGCTCGAGGGGACGGATGGGGCCGGCTGCGCGTACATCTGTTGGTTCTTCAAGATCGGCTCAGACCTTGTTGGCTGCGGAACAGGCCGAGTCGGCTGGTTGTACAAGGCCATTATGGACGCTTTGTCCTGCCGCTGCGGTTGGTACTGAACTTGGCTCTCGCCGTATGATGGCTGGCCAAAGCCTGGCTGTGGGACAAACTGCTGCTGCTGCTGCTGCTGCTGCTGCTGCTGAACCAGGGCAGGCTGGCCTTGCAGCTGCTGAAGTGCCAGCTGCTGCTGCTGAGCCAATGCAGGCTGGCCCAGCTGCTGATGAGGCGCAAACTGCGCCGTGTTGGCAAAGAAGGGGTTCGAGTTTGTCGGGAGAGGTTGAGGTGAGGTGGTGAGGAAGGTCGTTTGACCCTGTTCGGGAATCTGAACGAGGAATGGCGACCCTATGCGGGTCGGCGATCGCACAAAGGGGTTTCCCGCATACGCTCCTTGAGCAGGAACGGCGCCGGCAGGTAGGCTTTGCGCCATCGCTTGTATCTGCTGCTGGTTTGGACTCGACGGCTGGGAGAAAAAGGGGTTTTGTCCCATCTGCGCTGGTTGATTCGTCGGCGGCAACGGCTGCGGGTACGTCATGCTGCCTTGGAAAGACAGGTGCTGAACTTGGGCGGGGATCGTCGAGGCAAGCGGCAGCATGTGCTGCTGCTGGTAGGCCACTTGCTGCTGGGCGCCGTTATCCCCTGTGCGGTGGGGAAATAGAGTCTGCTGCGGTTGGGCGATGGTGAGTCCCTGGAATGACAGACCGACGACGTCGACAGGCGGCGACGGTTGGCCAAAGGGGTTTGTTGCCATGACCGAGCTCCCATACGGATTCTTGTTCTTCAGCGTACCCGTCGACTGCGCCGTTTGAGGTTGGGCCATGGTCATCATATCAAACGGATTCGTCGACGTCGACGTCGACGCGGTTGTAGGCCGCTCCGGGCCTGATCTTTGGGGGACTGTCAGACCGACGGCCAGCCCGTTCAACGGAGAGCTCATGGGCGTCAGCGATCTCGATGTTCGCAGCGTTTTCTCTCGCAAAGGCACCGTTGGCGTTGTGGGCGAGCGGCTGCCACCTTCACCCAGGCGAACGAGAGCCTCGACGGCTCTGTCCAAGTTCCCCCCGACGGCCTTGAGCACGGTGTCGTTGCGATTGTTGTCGACGAAGCCCATGTCTCGTAGTTTGACTAAATTTTCGCCATGATCATTGGACAGGTCGTTGTCGGCGGTGACGCCAAACGGCTTCTTCGATGGTGCGCTGGCGTGTGCGTGCTCGGCCGCCATCATATTGGCCATCTTGGCTTCCTTTTTCGCTCGGGAGGAGAGGGGAAATATGGACGAGGCTGACCTGAATCCAAACCTCGACGACGAATTTTTGGGTGGCAACGGCGGCGGTATACCCTCGTCCGAAGTTGGGCCTCGCGGCCTGCTCTGTTGGCCGGCAACGTCATTGATGTACTTGCTGCGTATGAATCTCTCCATGGCGGCGTCGGCTTCATCAGCATCGATGGGTATCGGGGGGGTCTTGTTTTCGGAATTATAAAGTTGGTTCGATACAATGTTTCCGACCTTTCGCATGTTCTGCGACCGGACCGATTAGCCTCCGGGGGGGGGGGGGGGGGGGGGGGGGGGCAGAAGGGGACGGCTCGGAGCGGCTAGACTGGGCGCTGCTCACATCAACTTGCTCGTTGGACCAGCTGTCCATGCTCAGCGACTTGACTTTGGAAATATGGGTGCCGAGCTTTCGGTGAATGGTGGCGCATCGCATGCAGAGAAAAACGCCGAGCTGGTGGTGGCCGAGTCAGCATGATGAGGGCGAGGCATGATGTAGGGCGGCCAAGGTTGGCCAAGGTCGGTCGAGGACGGTCAAGGACGGTCGAGGACGGTCAAGGTGGGGAGGAGGGTGGGAATCGTCAAGACATACGCTCCAGGAGGCCCAGGCTGTAAGAGAGGCACCTTGGTCAGTCCGCTTCTCCATCCACGCTCGGTTTCGCCGGCCATGGGAACGAACCTGGATTCCGGGCGTGGCAGTCGGCGCATTGGTTATTGCCGGCAACGTCGTGCACAAGCTCCTGAAGCTGCTTTTCGTTGCGCGCCTGCTGGCGCTTGCTCGGCGCTCCAGACATGATGCCGGCGTGCGCTCGTGGCGCGTGACGGCGGGACGTGCGTCGGCGACGAGTGGCCTAGGTTGCGCGGCGTTGAGCGGTTGTGGTTTCGCAGCGACAGACCGGGAGGGTTCAGGACGGAGGGGTTCAGGATGCGGCAAGGATCATCATGAGGACCAAGGAGGGTGGTGTAGCAGCAAGTGAGAGACTGGTCAGGTCAGGTCCAAGGAAAGAAATTACGGCGGCGGGATAGCGGCCGGCGAGGAGGGAAGGGGAGATGAGGACGGTGCGAAAGGACGGTGTCAGAGCCAGGAGCCGGTGCTGGAAAGGAGAACTCTCCTTCTGGAAGACTGGCCGAGCGGTGGGAGAAGCCACAGTGGGGTTGGTAGAGGCTGGCTCGCTGGCTCGCTGGCTCGTTAGGTGCCGGCCTTCTAACCTAGCGACTCTGCAACACCTTGAAGGCCAGCACTACCTTGGTACTTGGGTACCTACCAAGGCTGCCCGAGAATATCTTTCGTATTGCCCTACAGAGTAGTGGTAGGTAGGTAAACTAGGATGCCAGTACTTGCAAGTCGGAGTACCATGCACGTACATGTACAGTGCATAAAGGTTTGGAGTGCTAGTACGTGCAAGTATGGAGTGATTGTTACACCTACTATACGGAGTACAGATGGATGCTTTCATGCAACTAGCTGCTGTACAGTATATTAATTGTAGGATTCGCCCTAGCAGGACGGAGCACACCGTAAGTACTTACAGGTCATTTCCTGGTTGAGGTAGCCGTCCAATCCAGTCCAGTTCAGTGGCTACGGGTTTAGCGCAGACGAACCGAATTGTGGATTGATCAAGGTTTAAGACTTGGGTGCCGACAGTCTAACGGCGAGGAGCCGGAGCATCGGTTTGCCCCGGCGAAGAGTATCGTCGGCACAAAATAGCTAGGTACCGCGGTAACGTGTGCTGCGAATGATATGTCCAACGCTGGCGACAGCTTGTCATTCGTGCACGTCATGACTTCGCAATGGCAGGCAGAGCACCGTCCGACTCGGAACAGCATTCCAAGCGGCTTGGGGGCCGGTGCCGCATGCCGGGCCGTTGGTGAATGTGGAGAAGACAATGGCCGACGGTTGGCCACGGGTCGGGTGAGTGTGTGTGCCTGCCTGTACATGTTGCGCGAGTGTGCACTTTGTACTTGGTACCTGCAGTACGAGTGCTGTTAGAGTTGGTGCAAGCACTGGCAGTTGCACACCTACAAGTACATTGCACATACTGGTGCTCCGTGTTACCTACTGTAGATAATAGTTATTAGGTACTCATGCTCTCCAACTCGCGCACTCGCATTCGGGCGCCGCCAAGCACTTCATTGAACCCCCTTCACCCCCCCCCCCTCCCCCGACGTGGGGCCTCCGTTTGCCAGACGGGCTGGGCATGCGCGAGGTGCCATTGGATAGACTGCCCAAATGGCCAGTTGGTCATCCAGCCAGACCGACTTTACTTGCACACAACAACTATCTGCATCTCTGCATCTACAGGTACGGTTGGTAAACACAAGGTATACACAGTGCATCAGTGTTTGCCAGTGTTTGCCAGTGTTTGTCAGTGTTTCGTGCACTTGCCAGTGGAGGTTGATGCCTTGCAGTTGGTATTGATTGCAATCAGAATAGCAGCTCGTGCTTGAAGACGCCATCAGACACCGTATATTTTCTGTCACGACCGCAACTACAAAATCGGCAGTGCGTACTTGCAACGGGAAAGTACCCTGCCTGTTGATCGGCAAGCTTAGTCTTGGCCATGGCCAATCTTTTCCTCTTTGGGTACACCGCGGCCCTTTCGGGGCGCGTTTTGCAGGCATACAGTGCAGTAGCTGTGCACTTGCAACGGTACGCTGGCATTCAAAGATCAGTAACCCGATCCCGCCCGCCACCACCCGGGGTGTCGCGTGCGTGGTTGGGACTGCGGGCTACAACACCTCACCCTCTTGAGCTGCCTGCTACTTCCATGACGCGAGAAGCACCTTTCTGTAGGAACCGTACTGCTAGTACGGAGTATCGAAGGCGTTGTTCTCCTGCCCGTAGCTGCCGTGCTCCAGCCTGCGGTGCAGTATCGACTTGCCGCGCCACGAGTGGCGCCCTGACGGCGGCAGTACGCCGATCGCAAAGGAAGGGTGCGCAGAAGTACCTATTGATGAACTACCTGGACGTGGACGGCGAAACAAGGGAAGGCAGGAAAGCCAATGATGAAGAGCACGCCAGATTGGGCCCATGTGCGAGAGTGATCGATAACGTCGCGACAGAAGTGTAAGTAGAAAGGTCTAGTGTTCGTGGCAAGTACGCCTGATGCCTGTTTTTTTTCAAGGTCTTTGTCTTGAGCATTCTCCATCAGCATCGCCGAGCGAAGGCTGCGGGGGCATGATGCCTGAGCCGAGCATCACCGCAACCAGAATGGTCGCACACCACACAGCTGTCGCTATTATCGATCATGACGAATCGTACTCCGTACAATTTATCCTTTAATACATGTACCCATACTGTACCCTGTATTCGGAGGTGGGGGCTTACTGTATTAAAAATAATACATGGAGGAGACTCGTGTGCAGGTACTCCGTATTATTGCTGACTACTGTACTGTTCGGGTGCGGAGGACACATGGAAGCAGGGTGACTCGTCACTTTTGCTGCGGCTTCATCGGTAGGGGTGATTTGCACCAACCTCGCCGTCGAGACTTTACGAGTCAAACTCAAATATTGGATGGGGGTAGGTAGGGGTTGGGGCGATCTGCGAGGAACCAAATCATGACCAGCAACATTGCAAACCGTACGTACGGGTCCGCCACCACGACTGTGCCATTGAAGCATCGCTCACGGCTGGCTATGTGTGTTCGCATTGGTATGCAGGGCATGTATTACTTACTACGCGTGCTTGTATACGAGTGCGATCCAGATACGGAGTATGTGCTCCGTACTCCGTACGGTACTTCGTACTCGGTACGGTACAGTGTTTCGAGTGCCATGTTAAAGCGTCCCTGATCCACGTGGCGGCCACTATCCACCTACACCGACAGATACAGCGGAGCGGAGAGGCTGAAACAAGAAGCATTTGCTCACATTCGTGCCTCCTACGTAGACGTAAGTATGTTGGTTGGTCCCGGTGCATTAGTTGGGCACCGAAGCGGTGTACATGCCGTGCATTCTTGTACATGCGCGCCACATAGTGATGCGTGCGCAGGCTGAAGTCGGCGCGTACACTGTGTTGCGTGTGCTGTACTGTACTAGCTTGTGTGTCTCTGCCTGCAATGAACTCCGTTCTGTAGGCTGCAGTCCCAGACAAGCCCGGAGTACGGAGTACTTGCATGTAAGTACTTACAGCACAAAGTATTACTCCGTATACGGAGTGCATCTTGTCGACTTACAATACTTAAGTACAGTACACTTGACCCCTAGTTGTACTTACTAGTAATATACGGAGTACTGCATTGATTACTGACTGTGCTGCGGAGTCTCGGTAGCGCCAAATTATCATCCTTGTACTCCGTACCCTGGTACGTCCCAACACTCGCCGCGACATCTGCATACCGATCCGCAACGGCCAATCAACCCGCCTGTTGACCTCTTGGTTGTCTGCCTCCCAACTCCTTGCCCTGCGCACACCTTGCCATCCTCTCCTCCGAACCCGACCGCAGGCCATCTACCTACCGTCACCTTCCTTCCTTCCTTCCAACCGCGCGCGCCGTGATGGAATGCTGCTAGAAGACACCGACAGCAAGCCTCAAGCCGCCCATCCATCTTTCGGGGCCTTCGCACATCAACCAGAGCAAGCACAATGGCCGGCATCGAAAAGCTCGAGGTCCACAGCAAGGCACGCATCGCCCACGGGCACCCTCTCGCTCTTCCGGCACTAACCGCCGCCGCAGTCCTACATCGTCCGCTGGGTCAAGGTTGAATCGGACCACACGCTGTCGTGGAGCGTTCAGCCGCACAAAAAGTCCATGTAGGCACCTGCAGAACCCGACATCGCCCCCCCCCCCCCGGAGGCCTCGCGGCTGACATGTCGAGCAGAAACTTTGGCCTCGTCAAGCACCCCGGCAGCGGCGCCACCACGATCCTCTGCTCCAACGGCGACGACCTCGACGCGACGCCGATCCAGGGCCTCGCCGACGGCAAGGCCGCCCGCTTCCCCAAGAAGGAGTCGACGGCGCAGGACCTTTTGACCGGCAAGGGCTTCATCCCCATCAAATGGCACGGCAGGTGCGAGGCGGACAAGGTGTCCATCGGCACCTATGATGTTCGGCCCGGCCAGGGCGGCATGTACGGCCTCGTCTTCGACAACACCTTTTCCAAGCAGACATCCAAGACGGCCACCTTTGTCGTCCTCACCTACCCGACGGGATCGGCGCCGCAGAGCACCAATCACCTGCCGAACCTTCAGCTGCCCAACGCCCAGTCGAGCCAGACGAGCCTCGGGAGGCATGGCAGCCCGCGCAACGAATCCGGACCGTCCGCCTCGGTCGACAGCCTCCAGAGCCAGTTCGCCCAGGGTCGAACGACGTCGACGTCGACAAAGGGCGAGGCCGCCAACGGCCAGAAGACGTACCACGTCGGCACTCTGTCCAAGAGGAGGCGCAAGAAGGGCCAGGGCTACGCCCGCCGCTTCTTCTCCCTCGACTTCTCCACCTGCACCCTGTCGTACTACTACAACCGCAACTCGTCGGCGCTGCGAGGCGCCATCCCCCTCAGCTTGGCCGCCATCGCCGCCGACGAGAGGCGGCGAGAGATCAGCATCGACTCCGGCGCCGAGGTCTGGCACCTGAGAGCCCCCAATGACAAGGAGTTCCAGCAATGGGCCCGCGCCCTCGAGAAGGCGAGCCGGCTGGCGAGGGGGGTGGAGGTGATGCAGGAACCGACGAAGCCGAAGCTGAGGCTCGACAGCCGCGCCCTCAAGCCCTCCTCGGACTCGAGCCAGGCCGAGGACGTCGAGTGGCAGCAGGTCGAGACCCTGGTCAGCCGCGTCGTCGGCACCCGCGACGCCCTCCGCCGGCTGACGAGGGACGTCGCCGCCCTCCCGAAGCCGTCTCCCTCGGCCCAATACCTCGCCCCGGGCGCCGCCAAGGCGGCGGAGGATGCCAAGGACAGCTACTTTCCCCCGCAGGCAGCGGAGAGGAAGCCGTTCTGGAAGCGAATGTCGAGCGCCTCCACCTTGACGGCCTCGGGCCCCTCGCCCACCCTCGGCGCGACGCCCGACGACGCGACGCCGCCGGGTCTCGACGGCGGCAAGGTCGCCAAGCGCAGATCCAGAGGAAGCGTGCAGCAGGAAAAGTCGATGCACGACCATTGCGGCGCGCTGCTGTCCGACCTCGACTCCGTCGTGACCGAGTTCACCTCGCTCATCTCCAACAGCAAGAGGCGCCGGCTGCCGGTGCCGCCCTCGGCCGGCGGTGCCTCTCGGGCGAGCATCGACACGACCTCGACGGCCGACGAGTTCTTCGACGCCGAAGACGTCAAGTCGACCGTCGTCAACATCGACGGCAGCGAGGATGAATCCAACCACACCGACGCCGAGGATGCGGACACGCAGGACGGCTCGTCGGTGTCGTCGGTCGGGGATGACGAACCCCTCGACGCCGACAGTGCCGGCCACCTGTTTCCGTCGAGGCCCAAGAGCCTCGCGCCGCTGCCGATGGAGAAGACGGTACCCCGAAGGACGGCGATACCGGCCGCGACGGCCCAGCCGCCGAGCCTCATCGCCTTTGTCCGCAAGAACGTCGGCAAGGACCTCAGCACCATCAGCATGCCCGTGTCGGCCAACGAGCCCATTTCGCTGCTGCAAAAGGTGGCCGAGCAGCTGGAGTACGCCCAGCTGCTCGACAGGGCCGCGAGGCAGAGGAGCGCCACGGAACGGCTGCTGTTCGTCACCGCCTTCGCCGTGGCCCAGTTCAGCAGCGGCCGTGCCAAGGAACGGGCCGTTCGGAAGCCCTTCAACCCTCTCCTCGGCGAGACGTTTGAGCTCGTCCGCACGAGCGGGGAGGTGCCTGGCGGCTTCAGGCTCCTCGTCGAGAAGGTGCAGCATCGGCCCGTCCGGCTCGCCATGCACGCCGACTCGGCGAGCTGGTCCTTTTCGCAATCGCCCGCGCCCGGGCAAAAGTTCTGGGGCAAGAGTGCCGAGATCACGACGGACGGCCGGGTGCGCATCGTGCTGCGCCTGTCGGACGGCAAGGACGAGTTCTACTCGTGGAACATTGCCACCATGTTCCTCCGGAACGTCGTCATGGGCGAAAAGTACGTCGAGCCGGTGGGCACCATGAACGTGATCAACGACAGCACCGGCCACAAGGCGAGCGTCGAGTTCAGGAGCAAGGGCATGTTCGGCGGCAGGGCCGAGGACGTGCACGTCAGCACCTTTGCTCCGGACGGCACCGACACGGGCAGCGGCCTCGTCGGCACCTGGACGACGGGCCTCAGGACCGTTGGCCCCGGCAAGGCGGCGAGCGAGGAGGTCTGGAAGGCGGGCCCGATGGTGGACAACGCCTCGCAGACGTACGGCATGACGCTCTTCGCCGCGTCGCTCAACGAGATGACGGACGTTGAGCGGGGAAGGCTCGCGCCGACGGACAGCCGGCTGCGGCCGGACCAGCGACTCGCCGAGCGGGGCGACCTCGAGGCGGCCGAGGCGTGGAAGCACAAGCTCGAGGAGGCCCAGCGGACGCGGCGGAGGGATTTGGAGGAACGAGGGGAGACGTACAGGCCACGGTGGTTCGTCAAGTCGGACCAGTCGCCCGAGGGCGAGGAGGTGTGGAAGATCAAGGGGGGCAAGGACGGATACTGGGAGGAGAGGGCCAAGGGGAGCTGGACCGGCGTCGAGGCCATCTTCCACGTGCCGGACGAGTAGCTCGAGCGGGCGCCGTCGCTCTCCGGCACCAACCAGCCCACGTCGCCAGACGACGCCGCGTCGATGCAGGCTCCGGCCCGGCCCGGTCTTCATGACAAAGCAAGGACAGGCTCTCCAGGAGTGGGCACGACGCTGGCGTTCACGGGTGGAAAGCCCTGCGCCTGCGGCCGGTCCGGACCTAACTTTAGCCGTCCTCCTATTGCGTTAGGCACGGCCGAGGTGCGATGGCGAAGCGCACCGTAAGTTAGGTTCGTCCGCGCTGCTGGCCGTCGTCGGCTCCTCTCCTCCTCCTGGACCCCATGACTGCAGCAGACCTTCAGCAGCACAGGCCAGCGCCGCGCCGTTCAACGAGGGCAAGAAGCTTCACTGTCCGTCCATCCATTCCGTGTCCTCGGTCTTTGCGTGCGTGCCGGAACACAACCACCCTTCGACAGGCCTGTTTCGACATCGCCTTGCGGTCGAGCGCCCCCATCGTCCATCCGGCCTGGTCGTTTGTCGCTGCGGCAAGGACGACGTCGGCATCACAGGATGAGCCTGGCACGCGACGACGACGCGGCCATCTTCCCCGACGTCGACCCAAGCGCGAGCGAGGGATGTGCACGCGACATCGTGCGACGCATCGAAGGCCAAGTGCTGCGGAACCACAGCGTCGGCGGCTGGCTGCTTCCGGGCCACGCCATGTACACGGCGGAACAGCAGGATGCCACCTGGCTCTGGCGCGAGTTGTATTGGCTCTCGCGGTTCCAAGACGCCGATCGCATACTCTTCGGCCTCCGCACGGCCGACGATGAGCTCGTCGGCATCTGCTCGTGGCTGACGGAGGACCGGGGCATCAACGGCTGCAAGGACGAGGTCACGACCATGATCGAGCTGCAGGCGACCGGACGTCAGGCGAATGCCGGCATGAACTGGATACCGCCCACGCTGGACCGGCAGGCGTGGGTCACCTTGTTCCACTCGTACGAGAGGGAGAGGCAGCAGCTTCTCTCGACCATGTGGCCGAGGCCGATAAGCTGTGAGTCCCGACGAGACGGCGCGGACGCGAACGAAGGCGGCGGTTAACGTCGCGCAGTCATCACGCACATCATGGTGACGCCGGAGCACCAAAGAAAGGGGCACGGCAGCCGGATGCTGAAGGTCATCTGCGCATGGCTGAATGTCGCGCAACGGTCGGCCTACGCCACCGTCACCGCCGAAAGCGTCCGTCTCTTTTCCAAGTTCAACTTTGTCATCGTGTCCCAGGCGACGGCGCTGGGCGGCATCATCCTGACGACGATGCGGCGAGATCCGGAGCGGCCGTCGTTCCCCGTCCCTCCTCTGCAGGCTCAGCCTGTGCCGCTGAGCACGATGGATGAGTGGATCGCGCACAGCTTGCGGTCCAGATTCCCCATCAACGCGTCCAACACGGCTCAGCAGGCCTTCCGGAACGCCTGGTTCAGGGCGTACGGCGGGCCGCGAACACGCGTCGACGAGCGTCTGGCTTCCCACGGAGAGGCGGTGACGGGCCGGTGGCGTCTTTGTGGGGGCCGGTTTGCCGGCGACGACGTCGAATGCGTCGTCCACCCTGACGGCACGGACGCTATCGATGCTGCTCATGGCATGGACAACGGTGCCGCTTCCGTTGCCCGAAACGGAGTACCAGCAGGTGGGACGAAACTGAAGGTACCTGGCGTGTGATCGGTTCAAGAGTGCATATAATTCCTGTACAGGTACTTGTATTCGCACTCGCAGACATTATGCTTCAGGCATGGAGGGAAGGAGGGGGGGGAAGGGGAGTTGGCGGAGGTAATTGTGCGGAATGCTGGGTGACCATTGCTGGACATCTGCCTTTATCATTTTCTCAACGTTGGGTACACGCGGTCTTGGAAACAATTGTTGCATATGCGATAATGTAGTTCTTGCTTCACGGATTACGTACTGCCACGCGAATCGGGAGACTTGTTTCTACGCGCAACATGGTGCCCAGCTCACTTGGTCCGTTGGTCAACTTGGTCATGAT
This sequence comes from Drechmeria coniospora, assembly GCF_001625195.1. Taxonomy (NCBI): domain Eukaryota; kingdom Fungi; phylum Ascomycota; class Sordariomycetes; order Hypocreales; family Ophiocordycipitaceae; genus Drechmeria; species Drechmeria coniospora. The sequence continues at coordinate 6,285,948 of NC_054389.1, read as the reverse complement.
GATGAGGACGAGCAGCACATGCCCAGCTAATGTCAGAGACAATAGGTTCACCAGAGGTAGAGCGTCAAGGCCTAGTAGCCAGCAGGCCGGCTACGGGTGGCCAGCTGCGGCGACGAAGGAGATGAGTGCATTGATCGCTCGAAAGCCTCCTCCTCGGGGTTGGAGAGCCCTCCAAGCATAGCAATACTCCGTACAGTACTCCGTACTTACACGGCCCCAACATAGTCCCAGGCGTTGTCACGTGATGCCCGCTCCTTGGGGTACGTGACGTCTCGTGACAGCTACGGTAATGTGCTTTTTGCATGGGCGTTTCCGTTGTGGCCAGCCTACGGATGAAATGATTCATACAATTTTTTGTTCTACATGTACATGGCGGCCTTTCCGGCATGCATTCATGTGCTCTTACTCCTACTCGTACAGTGGATGGTAGCATCTGACTTGGACTTGCGCGAAAGACGCATACTGTAATGCACAGGACGGATCACGAGCACGCCAGAGTTCAACGGATCCATCTATAGCCCGTGCCTACTCGAGAGCAGATGCATACAACGAGTCCTTCCTCGCAGGTAAGGGGTATCGGGGATGGGCATGATACGAGTGCGCAAGCACGGAGTAAGTTTCTAGTTGCATAGTGTACGAGTATCCGCGCAACTATGCTTACTTTCCTAGGCGCACACCAACTCCGCCCCCGTGTCCGAAAAAAGCATCGATGTTGACTGACAGCCGACTGGAAGAACAGACGCCTTACGGTCAAGACCATGGGTATTGCTCTGGGCAGTACATTCTCTGGTCATGCAACCACGAATGCGAGGGTTGGAGTGCATGCACCACATAGGACGAATGTCCCTGGACACACCAGCACTGCCAACCTGTACGCACTGTACGCACCTTGGTAGGAGAGACTTGGGAACTGGCCATCGACGTGCAGTGCAAGTCCTCGAAGACGACCAAGTATCCGCTGCATCTGTGCATGTATTATACCGATTGCATTTGCAGTGCTTGCTACAGCGCACAAGTACAGGTAAGTGCTGTACTCCGTACATGCATTCGCGCACATGCAGTTACACCAGACAATCCTCGTACATGCAGGCACAAGTAAGCACAGCCAACGCTGTTGGAGTGTTGCTCTGCCAAGAGTACGGGGCCCTTGCGACGATGGGCCTCAACGACCACTGAACAAGTAGTGTAAATGTTTACTCCGTATTAATATACGTAATGAAGCACCTGTACGAGAACACCGACTCGCACATGAACTCGTACAGTACATGCATTGGCCGTATTCAATACTCCGTACAGTACAATCAGTAAGGACAGTGGAGTGATGATTGTGAAACTTACGGTCCGTACGGAGGACAGTGTACCTGCTGATAATACGGGGAAGAGTAGACATAGTACGGAGCACAACTATTAGACCGTACTGTTTTCCGACTGACCACTAGGTACTAGGTACGGAGTAGTACCTATTTACAAGCAACTGCTCATAAATGCCCGAAGTAACTCCGTACTTAGGTACCTATCTACTCCTCGTATAGTAGTACCTAGCACTACCTATATATAGCATTACCTCGTACATTTACTCCGTACGGAGCACTTGGGAGTATTCGGCTGCATTAGGCACGACGGAGCACATGTACGGAGTACAGTACATGAGTATCACTTCAAGTATCGCACGGTGATGTATGCCGCGCTTGCAGTGCAACTGCTGACATACACGACGTAACAGGTGTCCATCCATGTACATGTTGCATGAGATGCACTAATGTACCATACTACCCCGTACTACCGAACTGTGCATGCGTGGTGTGCAACTAAGTACTCCGTACACTGAACACACCTACTCGTACGGATACTTGTACGCACCTAACCATGAGTACTTGAGCATACCAATACAATACGAGTACTTTATTAATTAGCCCTTACTTACAAGCAGTAGGTACTTCACACTTCATCCGCACCGTGTGCGCTTCCAAGCAGGCAAACATGTGCATGCACAACTACCTAACAGCGAAGTACATAATCTCAGTACACCGTCGTCAAGTCTCGACTACGGTGTTCTTAGGTGCTGTATAAGTACTGTAAGTACTGTACTGCACGAAGTACGGAGTATGCTTTGTATTGCTTAAGTCCTTGTACTTACTTAAGTACAGTACTGTACACCTATGTTGTACTCTCCATACATGGAAGTACTCAAGTACAGTAAGTAGGTGTGTAAGTACTTACTTGCTCCGTACAGTAAGTACTTAGTACATTTAGGTGTACTTACTACTCCGTACTGTATTCCGTACTTAAGTACGTACACCTAAGTACAGTAAGTATGTGCTGGTACCTTGTGTGAGCAGGCGCAGTAATAACAATCAGAGCCTTGTACTCCGGTACATGTATTGATACTATTTTCGGTGCCGGAATTCCGAAATACGTTGGTGCATGTGCTGTAGTTGAATAGTGGCACTCACTCCGGTTAGTAGCTTGGAACATGCCACGATGATGACGACTCTTGTCCGTCCCAGTCTCGCTCCGTTAGCCGTTTGGACGCCGACGCAGCGGCCGCAGTCGCCCATAGGCTAGTGTGCTAGTGCAAGGTTTGTCCAGAGTACCAGTGCCTGTATCTCGTCCGCAAAGGCCGCATTCGAGAGAGTTGGAGGCGCAAGATGATGGCCGGGATGGCCTGGGGGGCATTAACATTTGCGATCCACACAGTGCGCCGACTGACACGAGGAAATTGTCAGGGGTTTGTAACCTCGCGTAAATGCAAGTACACCCACATGTACATGTACGACTCGAGTACGGAGAAGGGTGACACAAAAGCGTCGTCGCGTCGTGCTACAGGGACTAGTTCTCTAGTAGGTATGAGGTCCTCCCATCACGACGCGCTGAAAGGATCACTTGACGTGTACATGTACTTACTTAGGTACGGAGCACTAGGCAAGTACTTGAGTACTGTACTTTGTTGTATTACTCCGTAAGTACATGTACTCCGTACTGTGCCTGTGCATGCATGAGTAGGAAAAGTACTACTACCTAGTACTTACTTACTGTACAGTACAGTACAAGAAGTTGTGCATGCAAGTACGGAGTACTTGTTCGTGCCTTTGTTCACCAACATGTAATTACATGTATTACACGCTGCGTCGAGGCCATTGTACATGTACCGGCACACCAAGGGTACAAACAGTCCGTACATGAACGTACTGTACGTACATGTACTCCGTCCGTCCGGACGTGATGGTCCAGGCGGTAGGAATCCGATTATGGATTTCTGTGCTGGATTTTGCACCGCTTTTCCGACGTTTCCGAGGTTGCCAGGACTCATCATCTGTCGCCAAGTGAGTGTTCTTGTACAGCAAGTAATATTACTTGCACACCCGGAATGTGTGTCCGCTTGGTTGCCCACCTACCTGCCTGTCGGGGTTTTTTTTTCCGTCGTGGTGTCCCCTTGTCCATTGTTTGGGGAGGTTGACAATGCACAGTGTGTGAACCAGTGCGCCCTCTGGCCTGCCTGCCTGCCTCCCCCACACACCCCTGATCCACTTGTCTCGCATCGTCCACTCGTCAGGCTCCTCCCCTCCCCTTCGCGCGTTGGTTGGCCGTAAGTACTTACTGTACAGCATTGCTAATATATTTCATCTCCTGCTTCGCCTCCTCTCCCCACCTTCCCGAGCCAAGCCTGCTTTTGACATCGCCAATCTTCCGACTCCTTCGTTGTTGGAATTTTGCCCTACTTGCTTCCTTTTTCTCCGGTCCCCATCATTCTCTAGGGGTTCCATACATCCGCGTATTCTTATACACTCGCTGTACTTGCACACCGCGTGTATCACCACACTCAGCCTGCTCGTGCTCCAAACCGCGCACCAATCTTACACTTCCACTCTCTCAACATGAAGGGGCAAACCCTCCTCTCCGTCGTTGCCGCCGCCGGCCTCGTCTCGTCCTCTCCCGCAAAGCCCGCCAATGGCGCGCCCCAAAAGCGTGCCACCCTGACGGCCGTCACCGCCAAGGGCAACGGTAAGCGAGCCTCCTCCTCCTCCTCCTTCACGCCGCTGCCATCCCTCTCCTCCTCGTCCAGGATGCCTCGCGAGGCATGAATCCACCGTCCGTGTGCGCTGATCCCTTCGTCCCTTCAGCCTTCTGGGTCGGCAATGAGCGCTTCTACCTCCGCGGTATCGACTACCAGCCCGGTGGTTCCTCCGCCGACAAGGACCCCCTCGGGGACCCCGATGTCTGCGAGCGCGACATCAAGCAGTTCAAGGACCTCGGCGTCAACACCATCCGAGTCTACTCGGTCGACAACTCCAAGAACCATGACAAATGCATGCAAGCCCTGAGCGACGCCGGCATCTACCTCGTGCTCGACGTCAACACGCCCAAGTATTCCATCAATCGGGCGGATCCCAAGCCGTCGTACAACACCAAGTACCTCCAGAATGTCTTTGCTACCGTCGAGATGTTCGCCAAGTACCCCAACACGCTCGCCTTCTTCTCCGGCAACGAGGTGATCAACGAGCAGAAGGGTACCGAGAAGTCGGCCCCCTACGTCAAGGCCGTCACCCGTGACATCAAGAACTACCTCAACTCGCGCGGCCTGCGCAAGGTTCCTGTCGGCTACTCGGCCGCCGACGTCATGTCGAACCGCATGGAGACGGCCATGTACATGAACTGCGGCACCGATGACATGCGCTCCGACTTCTTCGCCTTCAACGACTACTCGTGGTGCAACAGCGACTTCACGACGTCCGGTTGGGACCAGAAGGTCAAGAACTTTACCGACTACGGTCTTCCCATCTTGTACGTCCCGTCCCGTCCCGTCCTCGACGTCGAACCTTGAGCTCGCTAACATTCCTCCCTCAGCCTGTCCGAGTGGGGTTGCACCAAGTCCCGTCCTCGCAAGTTTGAGGAGATGGGCGCCCTCATGAGCAGCCAAATGTCGAGCGTCTACTCGGGCGGTCTCATGTACGAGTACTCGGTTGAGGAGAACAAGTTTGGCATCGTCACCCTCGACGGCGACAAGGTCACGACCTCGGACGAGTTTGACCTCTACAGGGACGCCCTCAAGGCCAACCCGATGCCCACCGGCAGCGGTGGTGCCGCCTCCACCACGCACGCCGTTGCCTGCCCCACCTCGGACGCGTCGTGGTCGGTCGACCCCACCCGCGTTCCCTCGATGCCCAGCGAGGCTGAGAAGTACATGAAGTCGGGTGCCGGCGACGGTGCTGGATTCTCTGGCGACGGCTCCCAAAATGCCGAAGACAGCGGTACGTCCACGGCCGATGTCACCGGCGGAAAGCCCTCTCCTTCGTCCAGCAGCCAGGAGAACGCCGGCGTCTCGATGCGCGGCCCCGCCGACAAGGGTCCCATGGCCGTTGCCGCCCTGGTCTTCGCTTTCAGCCTCATGGGTGCCCTGCTTCTGTAATGCGGAGACGGGCAGGAATATAAATGCTTTGTTTTTGGCCGCCTTTCTCGTCATCTGAAGCCCATCTCTGCTGAACCAAGCTTGACGTTTCGTTCGTCGGCGGTGAGGTGAAGGTGGAAAATGGGGACGAATTCGTCGGGGACCATGGTTCGGGACAAGCCGGAAGGAATGAACGCTTTGACACTGTTCTCGAGGCAACTTTGTGTGTATATATAGGGACCATGACGCCTCGGGCGAAGGATTTTTGATTTGGCCCAGGCTACTGAGCCGTAAATACATTTGCATCGTTGCACCCCTCGGTCCCGCACAACGCTGCGGCAGCCGTTGCCTCGTCCGGTGCCTTGAAGGTGCATGTGCATGCAGAGGCTGTGGTTTTGAAGCGACGTTTTGCGTGCTCGGTCTCCCACTCTTGCGCCCCGCAGGATCATCAAGGCAGATATACTTAAGCACATATACAGCAGGAACCTGGGCGACCTGCAGGCCCATGATTTCGAACGAGGATTTTTAGTTACAACTGTGTACTCGCCGTGGCACCGCTTGCTTTACGAATGGGCGACATCAGATGGGTTCAATGAACGAAATGTCCGCTATATACGGCGCTGGCGATGTTCATGCCTAGCCTAGTAATCATCCCATGACCGCCAGTGCCCTCGGCCAAATCTCCCCACACTACTTACTACAGTAGGTACCCAAGTACGATCAGCGTAGGTGAACGGAGTACTATAAGTGTACTGTACACCATGCTTACTCTGCACAACTACATAATAAGTATTACAAGTACTTGCACAAACAAGTGCATGTAAGTACCTAGTACTTAGCAGTACGGACGGAGTACCGTACACTTGCAGTGTGACCTACAAAATTGCATACCTAGTACTCCGTACTTAAGTACAGTAATTACTCACTTAAGTGCTCCGTATTACTTACTTACTACATACTGTACTCCGCAAGGACTGTACGTTGATGAATTCCATCAGCATCGTTAGAGTGGCGGGGCACTGCTATGAACTGTGCCTATTCCCAACATGGTCTAGCAGTCGCTCGTGTTTTCCCATCTGTCGCCCGTGTTCGTCTCTGTACCCGCATCACATGCGACCCTCGGCCCAGCGTCCATCAAACCTCCCCCCTTCGATCCATCGCTCGGCCCCTTTGGAAGAAAGGCGAAGCAGTATCGGCATCGCGCTCGTCACCGCCATCATCGCCATCATCGCCATCATCGTCATCATCGCCATGGCTGCCCCCCTCGCCGGATACACGTTCGAGCACTTCCTCGTCACGAGCCCGCACCCGTACGTGGCCCATCTCGAAATCAACCGGCCAAGGAAGCTCAATGCCTTTTCGCCCGCCGTCTGGCAAGAGTACGGGGCGGCGTTCCGGCAGCTCAGCGCCGATCCGGCCGTGCGGGTCGTCGTGCTGACGGGCGCCGGCGACCGCGCCTTCTCGGCCGGGCTTGATGTTCAGGAAGGGTCCTTGACGGCCGTCATCAGCGAGGCGGCCGCCGACGCTGCGCGCAAGGCCACGACTCTCCGCCGCTACATTGAGGAGTTCCAATCGTGCATCGGAGAGATGGAACGATGTGAAAAACGTAGGTGAAAGCGAGGTGGCGGCTGCCCGAGCCCCTTGCACGGCCTAGAGCTAGTACTATCGGGCTAACGAGAACGTCCTTGGTCGGCCGCAGCCGTCATCTGCGTGCTCCACGGCGTGAGCCTCGGCCTCGCCATCGACATATCCTGCTGCGCCGACATCCGGCTCTGCGCCGCCGACACGCGCTTCTCCGTCAAGGAAGTCGACATCGGCCTCGCCGCCGACATCGGCACGCTCGCGCGGCTGCCCAAGATTGTCGGCTCGACGTCGTGGGTCAAGGACGTGTGCCTGTCGGCGCGCGACTTTGGCGCGCAGGAGGCACTCTCCGTCGGCTTCGTCAGCCAGGTGCACGAGGACAAGGCGCGGGCGGTCGGGGCCGCGCTGGCCATGGCCAAGAAGCTGGCGGACAAGAGCCCCGTGGCGGTGCAGGGGACCAAAGAGCTGCTCAACTACGGGCGCGAGCACGGCACGGCCGACAGCTTGCGGTACACGCAGGTGTGGAACTCGGCGGCGCTGCAAGCGCAGGACGTGCCGGCAGCGTTGATGAGCATGTTCCAGAAGAAGACGCCGACGTTTGAGAAGCTATAATAGATGGTGCGCGAGGCGAGTGGCGAACAGAGACACGAACGCGAGACGGCAGCGGCAGCGGCAGCATTCGGGTCCGGGCCGTCCGTCCGTCGACCTGACGTGACTTGGCGTGACGTGACATTGCTCATTCGGAGCCGGACTCGTCAACGGGCGGCAGGTTTTCCTTGAGGCGCTGTCGTCGGTGGCTCGTGAGTAAAAGAAAGGTCGGCTCCAGGGTCGAGGGTACGGCGAATGGGGCTGGCTCAACGTACGTCCTCGAGCTTCTGCTTGAGCAGAGGGACCATGTTCTCCTTGACGACGACGCGCTCCTCGTCGAGGTCCTCGATGATGAATTCGTGGTTGTCGCTGTCGATGTTGACGATGATGGATTTGATGGACGGATCGCACTCGATGAGCACGCCTAGAGCGAGCAGCGTATGAGCGACAACGGATCGGCTGCGGCGAGCGGAATGGAGAGGGGAGGAAAGACAAACCTCGGATGGCGCGCGGCATGTTGGGCGGCCGGTATGTTGTGCTCGTCAACGTCGGCGAGGGGGTTGAGGCGGTGTCGGTTGCCTGGTGTGCCGTGGTCGTCGTGTGTGGTGGGCGGGTCGCAAGTGGCGTTGTCGAGGAGCAGTAATTATTATTGCTGTTGGTCGGTGTTCCGGCTTCGAGGCAGCAATAATAGGACTCGGAGACTGCGGAGTAGCGCGGTGCAAAAGCGAGTACGGAGTATTAATATTACGTCCTCGTACGGAGTACTGCAAGTGCGGATACAAGCAGAATGGGTACATGGAGAACAAGTCCTACTACTGTACCTTCTTCCCAACAAGTAGGTGTACGTGTACTGCACTCCGTACTTTCTGTGCTTGTGCTTTACGTACCAACTTACTTACATGTACTTACACCCCCCTAGCAGTGAGTGCGGGAGTGGGCCTTGTTCTACCGCTGAGCCTAAGCATGCGGCCGCTGAGCCTCTTCGACCGCTGAGCCTCCACGACCACGACGCACTGCCAAACTTCGAAATGCTGCAAGTACATGTAACCACTGCTGTCAGGATTCAGAGCGTCGAGTTGGCGAGCCGGAATTCACGAGCGTGAATCGGCAGTCTTCTTGCATCACAGGACCTGCGCGCGTCGCTCATGGGGCGCATCTTCGGCTACGACAGATCCGAGGCCGCGTGGGGGGGGCAGCCAACGATTCCAACCAGTAGCAGTCCGTCGGCAACAATGGGGGACGGACGGACGGCGTGACTGCCGAGGGAGCCGATGCAAGCACAAACAAGATGCAGCAGCGTCGTTGGGCGGACTTGGGCGGTCAGAAGGAGAAGCGGATCGGCTCAGGCGACGGTGAACTCTGACCCACATCGGCAGACGGAGATGGTGCTTGATTTGTGGTCGACGTGGACGAGGATGAGGGCGTAGGGAGGCTAGCGAGGGAAGATGGTGGTGGGCAAGGCAACTGGTTGGGCTGGCGCAAGTGTGCCGGCCCCTTGCCCAAGACAGCAGGCTGCTTGTCCGCAGAGCCAAGTCTGCATGACGTTGGCGATTTTCTTGTCGGCTTGGGCATTGGCGCAGTATTTGGCACAGTTGGTGTGGCAGGGCAGCCGCGGCCAAGGCTGGCGACGGCCATTGCTCAACCGCCGTAATCAATGCGCTTGGATGGCTCGTCCTTCAGCCACGCAACATGGCAGATGCTGCCCTCGGCAAACGAATTAAAAAAATGATGCCCTCCACGGCGGGTTCGGATCTTGCGAGGTTACAGGCCGCTTCCCAGAATCTCTCGTCGATCGAGTCGCCACGATGAGCAGCACGTCGACCGACGAACTCGGTGCTCCGGCGACGTCGACGTCGCCTCCGTCGTCGGCCACGGCCACGACGACGCCGACGACCAGCGATGGCATGGCGAGCCCAACGTCGTCGCAAGCCATCTCCACGCCTCCGTCCGATGATGGGTCGGGCATGTCGGCCCAACCGTTCATCTGGGTCATCATTCCGCTGCTCGCCATCTTCGCCACCGGCTGCTTCACATTCTTTGCCTGGAGGCGTCACATGCGGGCCCGAAGGCGCGGCGGCGACGGGCTCGACGACCTCGTCCTGATGCCGAGCGGCTTCTACATGGCACGCACGGGACGCCGCCCCCCGGCGCGAGCCTCGAACCGAATCCGCTCGGTCGAAGGCCTCAACGAGCTGGGCGAGGCCCCACCACCGTACGACGCGAAGAGGCCCCCGTCGGTTGACAGCCCCGGCGCGGACCTGGGAGCGTCGGAAGTCGAACAGGCTCGGTCGCCGGAAGCCGACGGCATTGTCCCGCCGCCCGAGGCGCACGTGGCCGAATCTTCGCGGGCGAACGGATGAAGACGTCGTCGTTTCCCTCTTTCCCTTCCGTCTTGTGCACCAACAGCGTCAGGCGAGAGTCGGTGGTTGGCGATGGGGGTTTGACAAACGGCTTGGCGATGCGGGCGTCCGGATAGGATACGCCAAGCCAGAGGGCCGGGATCCCTAGCAGGAAGGATGTCGAGGCAGGGTGCAGGGACTCCTCTGTCGGTTGCCCATCAGCGCCAGCCGTGCTGCTCGGAGTAGCTGGTCATTGTTTGGACAGATTTTACATCAATCGGTATTGAAGTTTGGGAGGTTCATGTCGGGAAGTATCCGCCATTGGCATGGCTTGCCATCTAAGTACTTGTCCGTGCATTGCACTTGCTCCTACTGTACTCCGTACGCCGTACTCCATACATATATCCATACCTAGTGCCTAGTAGGTACCAGAAGCATGCTGTACTGTAATACCACATATACTTGCTTCACGTTCAATCGCCTTGACACGTACGGAGGATTATAGTACATGTACAAATACAGTACAGTACACCAACACTCGCCATCGGTGCGTAGGGAAATCAAAACTAGCCTAACCACCTTGGCCCGTTTCCCGCGTGGAATCATAAGGTAGCCGATAATATGGGTTATGCACGCACAAGACTTGTACGGAGTGCTGGGACAGCGAAGAGGGTACAGTATGGTCGGTCGTACATGTACAATGCACTCCGTACAGTACTTCTCAATGACGGAACGTGAACTTGATGCGATCTACTGACTTGTCGGTGTAACCAATCTCTCGTACGGTGCAAACTAGGTACAAAGCGATGCGCTCGATGACGAAAAGCACTCAAGTAGCACCATAGCAAGTACGGGGTGCCGTACTCCGTGCATGCCTCTGTGATGGCCAGTTCGGATTAGGCGTAGGCGTACAGCACTTACACTGGCGTCGCGGAACACTCATGCGCCAGTCGGGAGTAAGTGCATGTACTTCCAGTAGGTATTACTTAAGTGCTGGATGTGGCGAGGTAGGGAGGGGGGCCGTTCCCTAAAGCACAACTTTGCGAGCACTACTCCGTACGGAGCACTCCGTACTACGTACTGTACAGTAGGAGAATACGAGGCCTGTACGAGCATAAACGCTGGTGCTTTGCATGCGTTCCCGTCGCACCAAACTTGTGACCGCTGAAGCCCCGCGTTTCAAGGGCTGGTGAGCCGGGGATTGGCGCCAGCAGGTACCTGGGTCATAAGTGTACCGCTGCAACGTGTGCTAGTTGTCATGGACGACTTACAGCAAACAACAGTGAGGGGGGTCTGGCTCGTCGCAGCGCGTTTCGGTCCCAACCTCTGGGGGACTGCGTTGGCCGTCGATCGGCCCTTCATCCATGTGCAGGTCTTGAGTGCAAGCCAATCCCCGGGTACAGATCCTTGTCAAGGTGAAGACCGAGCCGAGAATTATGGTATTATGTACGTAGTATGGAGTAGACAATAAAGCTTTTCATGTGCAGTACGTACTTGTAGTCGTAGGTGTGCGTGTGTTTGAACAAGCAAGCACATGCTGTGTGTACGGAGTACGGAGTACTGAGCGGTAATACAGATACACTCTCCCCAGATCAGGCTCCTCATGTCCCGACGCAATGTCATGCTCAGTCTCACACGGCTTGAGGTTGGGATTGCAGCCCAAGCATTACTTCATCGGGTACCGATACGTTCATCTACAGTGGTGGCGGTACTTGCAAGCCTCGCCGATCCAGCCTAGCACCCGCCTTTTCTCGCAGGGCACCGTCTCGTGTGGAAAGGTGGACGCTAGCACTCGGTCCCCGACATGCTGCCACCAGGCTGATGGGAGGTCATCGCCGTACGCTTCTCATCTCTCCCTCGCCCCACGGCACAACCATCTCGTACATGTGCAAAAGTTGAGCCATATCTTTCCGACCTCTTCTCTCTCCAGGATAGTACGATCCGGAACCATCCAAATGCGATACACGGCCAGGAAGTCGGCCAAATACAGCTCGCTGCTCTCACTGCGTTACGGGCCACGATGCACCACTTCATCCGTCCAGAGTTCCGCAGCGGTCTTTTTTTTCTTCGCCCTAACTGACCTGCATCGGCAAAATATCAACATCGCTGGAGGGTTTCCAAGGCAGCGGCAAATCGCATCACGACAATGGTGGGAACCGATTGGCCGTCTTGCTATCAGCCATGTCTTTGGGGGCTCGAGCTTCAAGCTACTGTATGGCAGTGAAAGAGGAACCTTTAGACGTGTTAAAAATCAGTACCTGTGTATATCTATTGTTGCTACGAGGATATCTGTACTTGGTGTACATGCGAGCACGAGTACATGCAATAAACTAATACTACATGATATTCAGAAACAAGTACATGTAAGTACGTGCACATGCAAGTACGTGCACATGTGCTGCGATGTTGAGTGTACGGAGTAATACTACAAGTACTTCGTCGCACTACTTTAACGCGACGAGACGATGTCACTTGCCATGGCCTAGTGGTTGTACTCGTCGTACGCTGCCAAGACAAAAAAAAAGGACAAGGGATAGTCATGCCATTCCAGAATCGAAGGAAGGTAAAGTCGTCCGCCAAGCAGTGATCAGAGACAGAAGTGTCAGCAACTCCAACGGATGCCGGTTGGATGACGGGCAGTGCTGGGCGAATGTTGCGACCTTGTGCACATGCTGGGCGTACTGCAGTCGCCGTACTCCGTACAAGCAACTCCGTGCAGGCAGCAGTGTTCGACTACTGTACAAGTGGTGTACTTGCAAAGTACTTACGAATAACAGTACTCCGTACTCCGTACGTACAGCTGCATGCAAGTAAGTGCATACTACAGTACTAGGTAGGTACTGTAGTAAGTACTGTACTTGAAGATGGGGAGTATTAGGCGTTAGTAGTCCGTGCTGCAACATGGCAGGTGTAGAGTGTACATGTACTGAGAGGAACGAGTACGTTACATGAAGTACGGAGTGCCTACAGTACTTTGTACACTTATTACTTAGTACCTAGTATTACCTAGTAGTCAATACGAGGACGGTATACGTAAGTACACCTCGCTAAACGCGCCAAGGTTCCAGTACCTTGGTTGATGGGGCTGATGAAATCACAAGAAAAAGCAAGTCAACGACGAAAGCGTCCCGGGTACGGAGTAATGCGCCTCGATGTGCAGTCCAGCAGGTCTTGGGCGAGCGCCTCAGCTGACTACCAACTCAGTCACCGCTAACTTCACGCCGTCTCCGTGCCCCCAATGGAAAGAAGCCCTCGAAACCTCGCACATCTTCAGAACGCGTTCATGTACGAAGTACTTACTGTACAGAGTACTGCACTCCGTACATGTACACCGTGCATGCATGCACACCTACTGTACTCCGTACTTGTATTATAATTACTTGCAGTACTACCCAAGTAAGTACCGACAACGAATACTGTACTTAAGTACACGTAACTCGTGGGGTTACACGTACTCGCAAGTACGGAGAGAATTGTACAGTACAGTATATCCGGTGCTTACAAATGTACGTGCTACAGAGTGTTACTTGTATCTGCAAACGACAAGAACTCACTTAGTTGTACTCCGTACTAACACATGCCATCAAGCCTCCGTTTTTACGCACATGGTAATATTCCGTAGGTACTGACCTGCTAATGTTCTCCTCGTACTAATGGTGCTCGGTCCCTGAATCCCGCCACTCGTACCTGTGCCTGTGCTTTGCTAGCAGCACCGCCAAACCCTTCCGCCCTCCCGCCCGTGACGCGAGGCCGTACATGTACAAGGTCCATACTATCCGTCACAAGCTTCAGGGCCCGCGGCCCCTCTCTAGCTCTCCCGCAACACCAGCCCCCCCTCCCCCAGCGGTGCCCCCCGGTCCTAGCAGCTGCTTCGATTGGGTCGTCTCGTCCGCAGCGCCAGCTCATCAATCCATCCATCCCCTTTGATCCACCAGGCTCATCAGGCACCCCCACCCCACTTGCCCCCCTCCCCCTCCGTGACCTGGAGAACAAACAATAATAACACAGCTCGGTTTACTCGTCGTACCTCCGCTGCCGCCCAGATCGAACGAATGAACCGACCGGCGATAGAGGCCAAGAATCTCCTCCCCCTGTCCGTCCGCCTGGTCCACCGCTGCGCCTCTCCTCCTCGGCTGGCGCCCGTTCCGCAGTGCGGCCCCGTGCTCGCCAATTCCTCACCCTCCAGTGCCTGCCTCGCTTCCGTCCACAAACCTTGCGCTGAAGCCGTCGAGCACCAAGGTACGTGCAGCACACTGCGCATCAGTACACTTACTCAGGTACCTAGTACGACCTTTGCCCGGTGTTCTTGTCGAGACTGCATCCAAACGGCCAGGACTGTACGGATACGCTGACCTCCCCCGTTCGCACTGACAGTCCGTCGCTCGTCGGCCAGGCTGTGCCAGCAGTATTACCAGCCAGTTCTCGTTCTTCGACCCGTTGCCCCGGGTTGCCGCAGCGGCTCGACCGTCCCATCCCCATCTCTGCCAGCCAACCACCGATCCACCCGTCCACCCGTCCATCCGCCCACGACTCGGGGACCATCGAGCAAGGCAGAGAGAGAGACAGTAGCTTGCTAGCCGGTTCTGCCGCTGTCCGAACGTGGCCGCCTCCTTCCCCTCCCATCAGTTTCCCGTATCGCTACTGTATAGCTTCATTTTGCCCAGCCGTCATTCCTCTTCGTCGTGAGCCGGCTTGCAGCAGTAGCCCAAGTTTGGCCTCCTGGCAAGCGTCACTTGATCTGCTTCTGGTTTTTTTCACTCGACACCCCTTCCAGGCTGTTCCGCATCCTCCGTCTTCCGCCCGCACCACTCGATTCCCCATGTCTTGATGTCGTCGGCTTGACCGAGGACCCCATCATCCGACCAGCGAAACCCCTCGGAGGACCTTTCATCTTCCGTGTACACGTGCCAAAGTTTTCCAGCGCCTCTGCTCCTCAACACCCGCTCGCCCGCCCGATTCGCGCAATAGATCCCGCCAGGCGTGTCGCTGCCTCGGAGCGGTTTGGCCTCATCCACGCCTCAGATCGCGATGGGCGTCGATTCAAAAAGGGCACCACCTCTCCCCGCCCCGACCGAAACCGACACGGCGACGCCTACGGAACTCGCCACCGATGTGTCCATCTCCCAGCCGGGTGACGAAAAGTCATCGTACTCGCTGCCGGAAGACGGCACGCCAGTGACCATTCGCACTCGCGGCCACAAGACCAATCACTCGCAGACCTCGCTCCTCATCGAGTACTTTGAGGGAGGGAAAAAGGGTTCTAGGTCTGGCGACCGCAAGCCTAGCGTCCGCGTACGCTTGACACCTTCCAAGAAGAGCAAAGGCGACCGCATTCAGGTAACGGAGACCAAGGGCACCCGCAAGGCGTCCCTGACACGCCGCATACCTCTCGACGAGGCCATCGCTTCCCGAGAAATTGACCTGAGCGGCGACAACGCCGAAGATGGCCACAGCATGACGTCGTACGCTTCGGCAACCGAGGAGTCCAACGTGTCGAGAAACCCGATTGATATCGAGATCGATCGGACCAGACGACGCCGCCGACCTGCGAGCCCCTTGATCCCGACTCGCGACACCTATCAGCCGGGCAACCCATCCGAGATTTCCGCCATCCCGACCGACAGCTTCCTGGATGGCTCTGGGCCTGCTGCCGACACGAGACGCCCTCCGAGCCCGTCTCGGTTTGCTCCAGGTCTGGCGGCGGCAGCCACGTCCGCGCTCGCGTCCGCTGCCATGAGCGAGATCAGCACCAACAAGAGTCGCGGCAAGGAGCGCGGCAAGGAGCGCGTCAAAATTTCGGACAAGACCTCCTCGTCGAAAGACAAGTCAACAGACAAGCGGAGGGGCTCCAAAAGCAGAACAAGCAGCGTCAGTGAGCATGCCGCCGACGAGGCGAGATCGCCGCGACGTCGTTCGAACCGTGCCCACCAGGAATCCACTGTCTCGGCCGCCGAATCCAGCGTCCTCTCCTCCAATCTATCCCCGAGCCACCGCTCGCTCGATAGCCGTTCCGTGCGCTCCGGCGCATCCAAGTCCTCGATAAATAATCCGAAGCTCCTGGAAACAGTGGAAGATGCCATTCGACGCCTCATCTTGCCCGAGCTAAGCGCTCTCAAGCGGGAGCAGAGCAAGCGAGAGGGTCGTCGTGCTTCCCTCACCTCGACGGGAACATCCGCCTCGAGGGATGACGTCTCCGTGGACCGCAGGCGGTCTTCTGGCGCTCAGCGGGGTGAGCAATCGCGAGAGGCGTCTCGCCATACCGAGAATCGAAACCGCGAGGCACGACATGAATATGACGAATCCTCCTCCCTCCACAGCCCCAGTCGCGACTCTCTCGATGTCGAGTTCCGGACGCGTGATGGCCATGCCACCACCGCCAAGCACGGCCACAATCTGCCCAAGGCTGCCATGGCTGCCGCCGCTGGTGCGGCCGGTGCGGCCGTCGCCAAGGGCCTGTCCAGCGCCGCCAACGACAAGCCCGAATCTTCCGAGAGGGGACAGCGCGAAAGGCGCCGGAGGAGAACAGAGTCCACGAAGAATCGCAGCCTTGAAAGAGATCGCTACGCGGACGAGTACGATGAGGAGGACGACCTCGTGATACCCGCGCCGCCGATGCCGTTGATGAGTGACGTGAACCCGTCGGACATGACGAGGACCTCCATTCTCTCCGCCGAAACTGAACGGCATCATTCGGCCAGCGAGGAGCTCGTCTCCGGACATGATGAGTACCGGGAACAGCACTCGCCCGTTGTAACCCCCACGAGGGCGAGAACTCCCACCGGGTATCAACACACTCTGGGCATGACGCACGCCAACGTCTCGCACGGAGACCTGACCGCGCTTCCGCGAGGAAAACGAGAATTTGCGGAAGAGTATGAAAGCGACGAATTTGGTCGCAAGGTCCCGGTCGAGGAGGGCAGCAGGTATGAACACGGTCATGATGTGCCTGGCACGGACGGGTACGTTGATGACGACTACGAGGATCGCTACTATTGTCATCAAGACGTCCCCCCTCCGCTCAAGTACGTGCCGTACCAGGCTGGAGTACGGGGACTCAGCCCCATCCAGAGCGTCTCCGGTTACACAGAGGGAGGGAGCGAGGCGCCTCGGCCGCTCTCGAGAGACGTCTATTCACCAAACGCCCTCTCCTCACCTGGAAAGTCTCCATCGCATGGCCGCCATGCGAGGTCGGTGCGCTCTCAAGACTCGGTTCCCGCTGGCTATCACACGAGAAATTACGACCATGAGCCTGCCGAAGAGGGCTACGTTGAACGCGCCGCTGCGGGACAGGCGGTGCGAGGACTAGGCGCCAATCCCTACTTCGTCCATCCGCCGACGGGGATCGAATCGGCCGTGGCCTCTCTTATCGACGGCTCGATGCTCGACCAGTCTGCCCGAGCGAGCGGTGTCGACTACGACGTCGGCGGTGCGCGGGACTCGACTTTGTCGTTCGAGGAACAGCAGTCCAAGGCGCATAGCAGCAGAGACGATAGCCCGGGGAAAATGTCTGTTGAAGTTTGTCGGGAAATGGCAGAAGAGAGGCATGCGACTCCTGGATCCAGGTCTCAAGAACAATCGCAAGATTATTCTGAATACGAGATTGACGAGTACGGTCGAAAGATGGCTCGCGCCAAATGCCGACACTCCCCAACCGCCTCCGAGGCCGCCATCACAGCCGGGGCTGTTGGCGCCGCCGCCGCCGCTTTGAAAGCTGCTCAAGGACGAAAGCAAGCAGCCGTCGAGGGCGGCGCAGACGAGGCATGGCAGCCCGCTGGGGTGTCACGAAACAGGTCATTCAAGGAGCGGACCGACATGCATGGCTGGGAACCTCGCAACACCCCCTCCCACAGCGTGGACAGGCTCGACTTCAACGATCAACCAACGCTGGGGGCCAGCGGACTTCCGGACTTGACGAACCCGATGCCGGAAGTCGGATACGTCGCTGACGATTTGCCCACCAACCCGTCGGCATTGGAGGAGCCCGTCGACGATTACTATGATGAGCCCGATTGGTCCGGGCGAGCAACACCGACGCAGCGAGACATTGGCGGATACGACCAGGGGGTTCGTGGCCAGGTTGGAGGCGTCGGTGTCGGCGAAGCGGCCGCCCACATGGCTGCGACTCGAAATCTGGATCATGACGAATGGGGTAGGACCTCGGAGGAACGCAAGCGGGACACGCTCATCACCAATCCATACGAAGATGCCAGCCCGATTGTGAGCCCGGATTTGAATCACGATCTTCTCGGCGCTCGCGGGATAGATGCTCCTTTCCATACAGGCAGCCCCGGTTTTGGCCAAAAGTACGACGAGGGCTACATTTCCAATGGGCCTAACCGAACACCAGACGCTGAAGCGATCGGCAAGGCCGCCGTGTATGATGGTGAGGGGGGTCTCGCTGGCGACGACGACCCGTTCTACACGACGCCAGGCCCCGTGCGCCGTCTGAGCGGGATGTCCCAAGGTGTAGCCTCGCCGCTCTATGACTCGGCCACAGGGGCAGGCATTGAGCGGATTGAGAACAAAGATATCGTGGCATTGATGCAGCATGTAAGTCTGGCAGAAGAAGCACAGGTGAGGAAGAAAAACGCCATGCTAACCATGCGCAGCTCATGGTCCGCGATGCACAGAGAAGCGCCCGAGACACGGAGATTGTTGCGTTGCTCATGAACGCCGCCCTGGAGATGCGCAACTCGTTCCGAGAGATGAAGGAGTTCGTGCAAGATACTGGCGACGATGTCATCTTCGCCAACGTTGAGAATACGGAGAAGCTTCAAAAGTGCATCAACGGACCACGGCCGTATCCCGGAGCAGCATCCCGCTCTCTGCAGAGCACTTCTCTGGCCGGCACGATTGACGACGCGGCGAAGAAGAAAAACCTCTGGCGAAGAGCGCTGCAGGGCCTCAGTGCTAAGGGCACGAACGACCTGACGCGTATCGAAGACATGCTGATGCAGCTGCTGGGCGAAGTGGACGTCCTCAAAACGCAGACGGCCCGTCCAATGTCTGCCGGCCAGTCGTACGATAACTTGCAGTCGGGTTCCCAATTCGAGCGCGAAGGCAACTTAAACGCCGGGCAGTCGGGGCACCTAGCTGGCTCGCAGGCTCGGGGATTGGTCCCGCCGTTTGCGGGCGAACGCAGAGTCTCCAGTCATCGAATCAGCACGGTCGAGGAAAAGGAAGAAGAAAATGGCTACAAAGACACGAGCCCGTTGGCTGAGAGGACCAAGACAAACTTGCTGGCGCCCAGTCAAGCAGATGGCGGCCGGCGGGGGAGCTCGGTGCCACCCGAAACGCCGCCCCAGCTGGGCGACGTGATGGAACAGCAGCCTCTGAGCGCAGAGAACACACCGCGAACGGAAAAAGGCAAGAAGCACAAGTCGGGCAGCTCCTCCGGATGGCTGCCCAAGATCTCGCGCTGGTCGGAAACGACGACGTCGAGTGTCGGACGGATTCTTCGCGGCAGCGGGAAGAAGCACGGCAACAGGTATGACGACTTCCAGCCACCGTCTCGCTCCGGCTCCAGCCTGGCCTCATACGAGGACCACTATCGTCACGACGCGTACGACGACAAGCTTCACACGGGGTTCTCGGACCAAAACCTGACGCCCCAGGTCCAGGTCCAGGGTCAGTCGCGAGACGAGCAAAGCTCTCTCCCCGGCTCGTGCACGACGCCGGACGAGGCCAAGTACAAGGCTCACCGAAACTCGGTGAACTTGCACCATCCCCAGCCGAGGCCGGGACAGACGGAACGGTTCCGAACGGCGCTCGAGACGTCTGCGCAGGAATACAACGGCAACCCAATGACGCCGCGGTCGACGGAATGGGCCGGATCGGCGACGAGCCTCCATCGGCTGCCGGCAAACGGCAACAGGTTCGGCAACACGTCATCGGCGGCGGGGGCTGAGGGGCAGGACTGGAATTCGTCGCCGGCGCCGCCGAGACCCCCCAAGGAGCCGTTCGAGAGCCCCGGAACGCAAAACACGGCCAAGTCGAGCCGGATGTCGAAATTGAACGAGACGAGCCCGGGGCCGCAGCAGAGTTCGGAGAGCGGATACGGGACCCTCACGGCAACCCATCTCAGCCATCACTCAGGCGGCAGTCCCAAGATGGACAACCGGAACCTGAGCGCGGCGCTCGGGGTACCAACACGCAGGCCCACAGGACCTCGGGCGATGACGCCGAAGAGCCCTGAGGATGAAGCGGTGCGCGACGAGAGGCGTCGAAAGCGAGGTATGCGTTCCGTCGACGGCGTGTCTTGGGCAGAGCGTGGACTGACGTCGGGCATAGACACGTTTGGCACCTTTGCCAGCGAGGAGGCCGACACCTGTCGGTGAGACGGACGGTGTGGATGACCGTTTGGCGAGCTCAGACGAACGAAGGAGCAACAGGCAGCGATGACGAACATGGCAGCCTCAACCACAGATGCTACCCCTTCATTCTCCCTCTCGACAAAGGGGAGGGGGCGGGGGAGGGGGGAGCTCAGCTGAGCACCGCAAGACATGACAGTGCAGGCTTGTCGTGACGGTATATAATTGTAATGCACATTTGACCACGCACGCAGGCTGTGGCGGCGCGCAAGGCGAGGGATGGCAACGGCAGCGGATGCGGTGCCCGTACATGTTTATCTAGCTCATGATTTGCTCATATTCTTTATGATGAAACGACGGCTGGCCATTTGGTTCTAGAGCGAAGCATTCAATGGAAGGCCTTGGCCAGAGCGGGCTGGCAAGATTGATCACAAGAGGCAAGGCAGCAGGCAGTCAGACAGGCAGCGAATGGATGAGATGCTGTGGCGAAGAAGAAGCTGACGAGGTGGCGAACATGGGGCGTGTGCCACGAGGCATGCGAGTTGATTGCGTGATTGTGTGATTTTGTTCCATCTGCACCCTAGCATAGGCAACAGTTAGTGTGGGCGTACTTACAAAGACGTACAGTACTTACTTACCTGTACTTGCCTGCATACCCTACACTTACTCGCAGTCAACGAAGCTCATTTGTGTTGGTTCGCCGTGTGCACCGCATGCGCTGTAGGGGGGGGGGGTTGAAGACGCTCTTTCAAGGCATGCATCTCGCCGACTGACTGTCTGGCCGACTGTCCGACTGCCGCGCTTGCCTTGCCTCGTGCTTCCACTGCTGTCTTACCTGGGCAGGAACATGTTGGGACAGTGGGGAAGGAGCTTTGGAGGTACGGAGTACAGCACTTGCCAGTCAGACAGCGCGAGCGCTGAGCTCCGGCTTGGCGCCACAGGAAGGCCAGGAGGGTGGCCGATGTCGCAGCGAAATTTGCTCCGCCGCAGGCTGTAAACGACGTCCAACCTTCCTCCATCGTCGCCGTTTGCCCTATCGGTTTCCGTCTTCCCTTGCTGTGCTCCCAAGGGACAAAGAAATCGCCGTTCCCAGCCGTCAGAGAACGAGTGAGGGAGGGGGACAGAGGAGCAATTGGGGATTTGGGTCGACTGCGCGGCTCATTCGATGGAGCCATAAGGTAACGCATCGTGAGTGCACTCAGCTCGGAACCGGCCTGCTCGACAACGGGCGCGGGAGAATCGATCGTCTCCGTCATTTTCGCCCGTAATGTCACGGTTGCCGCCGCCATCGTTGCGGCCAGAGGCCGATGGGCAGAAGCAGCAACCGCCCCAGAAGCGGCGAAGCGACTACAGGGGCTTCGTGGCTGGCGTCTTCAGCGGTGTCGCGAAGCTGTCAGGTGCGTTGAGCGGGACCGAAGCGCCCCTTCATACCTGGCTGTCGTGACTGACGAAGGAGGGAACCGCCGGGTCCGACGACAGTGGGACACCCGTTCGATACCATCAAGGTGCGGCTCCAGACGACCGAGGCGGCACGCTTCGCAGGTCCGCTGCAGTGCGTCGTCCAGACGGTGCGCGGCGAGGGCATCCGGGGCCTCTACAAGGGTGCCACGCCACCCCTCGTTGGCTGGATGGTCATGGACTCTGTCATGCTGGGTTCCCTGACCGTCTACAGGCGCCTCATGGCCCAGCATGTCTTTGGCGTGACCTCATGGGTGCCCGGCGCCGGCGATGGGACCACGGGCTTCGGCTTCCGGGCACTGCTGGCCATGTCCGCCACCACTGATGTGTCTTCCCCATCGACGCCCTCATCATCAACCTCGTCACCAACCTCGGCGACTCCAATTTCTTCTCCCCTTCTGTCGCATCTCCCGCCTCTTGGTCACGGCCTTGCCGGCGTGCTCGCCGGCGCAACCGTCAGCTTCATCGCTGCGCCAGTCGAGCACATCAAGGCGCGTCTGCAGATCCAGTACGCCGCTGTCAAGTCGCAGCGCCTCTACTCCGGTCCGCTCGACTGCGTGGCCAAGATCTACACACACCACGGCGTCCGCGGCATCTACCACGGGCTCGGCGCCACTCTCCTCTTCCGCGCATTCTTCTTCTTCTGGTGGAGCAGCTACGACGTCCTCTCCCGCCTCCTGCGACGCAACACCGAACTCTCGGCGCCCGCCATCAACTTCTGGGCCGGCGGCCTGAGCGCCCAGGTCTTCTGGCTGACGAGTTACCCGAGTGATCTCGTCAAGCAACGCATCATGACCGACCCACTAGGCGGGCCCTTGGCTGACGGCCAAAGGAAGTACGCCCGCTGGAAGGACGCTGCCGTCGCCGTCTACAAGGAGAATGGCTGGAAGGGCTACTGGAGGGGCTTTCTGCCTTGCTTCCTGCGAGCCTTTCCCGCCAACGCTGTCGCTCTCGTGGCCTTTGAGGGTGTCATGAGAACGTTGCCCTGACTCGGACCTCTGCCAGCGTCTTGTATCAACAGCCGGAGCGTGTCATGGATGCAAGCGACATGTTCATTTCATTCATTCCCCACGCAGCAATCACATCACAGGTACCAGTTGCCTGCATCCAAGGCTAGCGGTCGAATGCAGAGACGGTCATCTCCCCAAGTGGTCGTGGTATATTTCTTGTAGCAAGGTAGCATCCGTCATCCTGTGACCGACGTCATGATAACCCGACTATTCCGCGGAATCCACCGTCCTGCGTTGGCTCGAGCCCAACCGACCGCTGCTGCAGTGAAGTAGCAAACGGCCAGTTTACTCGTCGTCCTCCTCGGCCTCGTCGTTGACGACGTTGAAGAACTTGAGCTCGTACACGCCGCGAGAGGTGGAGACGACACGGAGCCAGTCGCGGAGCTGCTGCTTCTTAAGGAATTTCTTCGTCCTACAGCCATGCGCGTCAGTACTACGTTTACCCGAACGAGTCCCAACTGCAACATACAGGTACTTGAGGTAGCGGCCGGACAGGTCGTTGTGGGCAGTGATCTCGATCTTGCCCTCACCAGCCTGCTTGATGATGATATCATCGCCCAGGTTGTTGGTGCGGCCCTCGACCTTGATTCGGTCCTGGAGGAACTTCTCGAAGGCGGAGACGTCGAAGATCTTGTCGCTAGCGGGCTGCTGAGCGTTGATGATGAACTGCGGCACGTCAGCGTTAGCGGACCTGATATTTCTTCTCCCATCCATGGCATCCACCCATGGCATCATTTTCAGGATGAAAATCGTACCTTCTTGGTCTGCTTCTGGACCTTGCCCGACTTCTTCTGCTGCTACCACATCACGACTTAGCCTACTGCACGTTTCCAGGCGCCATATTGGCGACGCCGACAGCAAAGCGGTGTCATGAACATACTGCCTGAGGAGCCATTGCGACTGAATTCCGTGAAAAGAATGTAATTTGGAGGGGAAGTATGTAGAGCGCAAAGAGGTCGAATCCTGCGTCTTGGTCGAGGTGGATATGTGATGTGGAAAGGTTCAGAAAATACCTTCGTTCCCTGAAATGCTACTGGGGGTGTGCTGCTGGCCTATCGATAAACCATCGCACTGCACTCTGCTCTAACATAACTCGATTTCCCACCAGCAAGCAAATTTCTGCTAGTACGTGCACAAGTTCGGGCTGGAAATTAGGGCTGTATCGGATCAACCTAATCGCCGTCTCCGTCCGATAATTTGCCGGACCAACGTCCTTCGTGACACGTGACTCGTATCCGATGGAAGACATGTTGATGGGCTAATATTACCTAATTACTTAATGTAGTTGTAAGTACCGTACATCTACCAGAGTCCTCCGTACTAACCAGCCATCGTCATGACATGCCTCATGCTCCATTTTGCCCAACCCTTGCTTGGACTCGGCACCGCTGTTCCGTCCAGCCCGTGACGGCCATCAATCGTGTCCTACATGTCGGGAGCAGTTGCCGGATGGTGAAACAGGCTTGTCACTGTATGCCAAAGGTTCCACCAAGTCATTGTTTTTTCTATCTGCTAGTCGTACGAGTAACCTTGTCGACGCGCGTTTGGCCAGATACTCCCTTTCCTATCCGCCATCGTCAATGCGTTGCCGCGTCACGCAGCGTTGCATCTCCTGTCAGGCTTGGTTGAGGACGCCCCGGAAGCCGTGGTGATGTAATCACGACCAACGGTCGTGGAGCATCCCATGTTCCCTGTCAACCGGCGTGGACGGCGTAGAATCCTGGGTTGCGAATCTGGCTATTGAGACTGCTGTTGCTCAGCCTCGCCGCTTCTCGCCCGCCACCGGAAATAACGGATGTATGCCAAGTCTTGTGAGACCGCTGTTGCGGACGTAGGCAAACAAACGACGGGACAGGTCTCGGCGAGAACAATCAAAGCTATCATCAGGGCCGACCTGGTCACCAAACGACTTGGTATACCCGGTAATAGAGAAAAAAATGTACGCATCACGGAGCCTCATGCCGCGCATTTCTTTTGCCAACTTGGCATAGCATCGGGAAGCAGCCTCCAACGAGGTATATAAGCATGCTTCAACCTCGTTGAAAGTCGTCTGTATCTTCTCGCACAGCATCTATCTCACTCGTCAGCATCTATCCTTTACTTGAATACCATCGCTCAAAAGTTCCCATTTACTCTTTCACTATGAAGTACTCTGCTATCACCATCCTTGCTCTCGCGGCCGCTGGTCTGGCAATGCCCGGAAATGACAACCACGGTCGTGGTGGAAATCACGAGACCCGATGCAGCCGCCAGGAATACTGCTGTGACAAAGGACTACACATCCTTAACATTCATCGCGGCGGTGTCGCTGGAGGAAACCAGCACTGCCGAGGTAGTGTCTTTTGCTGCGACAAAGGCGGCAAGGTGGTGAGTTGCTATTCGAAGAAATAGCGAGCTTCGACAATAATATCTAACCTCTGAGCCACCAGGGCCGCGTCCTTAACCGCAAGCACTTCAACTGCAACAAGATGTAAAATTTCCCCGGAAGCCTGACCTCTTATTTCGACGTTCTATGGAAAATCACTCCCACATGTCAACCTGCGTGATGGGCATATTCCACAAGGAATGGGAAATGTTGAAACGATAGAGGACGTTTCGCGCTGGTTGTTTATACTTATCGTTGAGTCTTACACCAACAGTACCATAGAATTTGAAGTCAATAGCTTGGGGCATCCCCTGATCGATTCTTCGTAATCGGTGTATCAATTTGTATATGCTTCAACCTTGCCGTGTTGTACACACTATTCGTTCTGCAACCAAGCATCAGAACACTTCCTGTCGGGAAAAATTTAGCCTTCAAACAACTCGATAAAGTCATGTCAACAAACTTGGCCATGCAAAATTGCAAAAAATTGGAATGAAGGAAGGTGCCAAATCAGATAGTATGACAGGCCGATCCGACTTCTCGAGTGGACCCTCGGACACATCGCGAGCTTCCAGCCTGCACACATCACGTCATAACCCCCCATAGGAGTAAGGCAACGAACATGAAATAATAACATTCGCCAGCATACTATGCCGAGTTAAACAGTCTTTTGACGAGGTTTCGAATGCCACCTGGCTTCTTCACTTCTTCCTTGGCCCTTTTGCGTTCACTATGTCTCGCGCGGCGGGCAGCATCCTCCGCTGGTGGACTTCCCGAGCTTTTCTTCGACGCGGGCTTATGGTCCGCAGTCCCAGCCTCTTCTCCAGACCTGGATGACCTAGGGCGAGAAGTACGGTCGGTCGACTGGCGGGTGGAGCTATGCTTGGAGTGAGTGGTGCTCGAGCGCTTCGCCATGTCTGGACGCGAATGTTCCTTTGGCGACTCTGGTGTTTGCCCGTCTGCGTCTCCACGGCCGAGAACTGGTGCGGGAGAACCGCGCCCGACGACACCCTCTGCATTCCTCAAATCGAAAAATCGCTTCTCAGGCTGCGTTGTCGGGCTCTGGTCGGTAGAAGAGCTCTGTCGCTGCTCCGGTCGCGAGTGGCGCAGGTGACTATGACGGCGTGACGATCGATGGCCGCGCTCCGTCTGGATTTCGGCTTCCTTGTCTTTGCTCTCCTTGTTGGAGGACTCACGACGCTGTAGCTCTTTATCTTTCAGTGTTCGCTCCAACTTTCGTCTCTCATGGGCAGCCTGCTCTTCCTTAGTCCTACGTCTTCGACCGGAGCTTCCGGAGCTCTCTCCGGAATATCCACTGTCGTGACGCCTGGGAGCTGGCATATCGGCACTGGAGTGTGTACTGTCTATCCGGTGACGATGAGAACCGTGGGAGTCGTGAGAGTTATGTGTCGATCGGCGCCTCTCCTTACCCTCGTCAATACGGTTTCTGCTAGGGTGGGAAGTGGAGTGGTGAGAGTGTCGGTGCCTTCGATGGCGCTCTTTGTCCTTGTCGTTGCTTGAGTCTTCGGGCTCCCTGGATCTGCCATCTATGACCAAGTCAGCAACAGATTCCTCCCGGCCCTCCGTACAGATCCCAACCCCCCCACAGCTCCAACCACGCGCTTCATCAGAACGGTCGCGTGCATCGTTGGACCCCCGAGACTGTTGTAGGATATCTGTAATTGATACTGATAAAGCAAGCCAAGAAATAATGAAAAGTATCGTCATTCTCACCTTTTGTTGACCGATATGTTTGCTTCTCCTCTGTCTTGACTGGAATAGAACCAATGGTATCCTTTACCTCGTCATCTTCGGCGGCTCGTTGTGCTTCGGCGGTCGCGGTTTCCTGCCCCTCTGACACTGGCGTTGTCTCAGCTGGATTTTCTTCTTCAACAGGTGGTGGTGCTATCTGAGCGTCCTTATCTCCAACATCTGGTTTCGCCTCCGGAGAAATCTCGCTTGCCACTTCTTCGACTTTGAGGTTTTCCGTGTGCTCTGCATCTTTACTGGTGTCGGCGACCATGCCAGGGTCCATAGGTATCTTTTCGATCTCTATCCCCGGACCAGAGGTCGTGAGCTCTTGAATCTCTGATTCCGCATATTTAGCAGAGACAGAAGTTGGCTCCCCGCCACCAAGCTGTGCGGGCACTTCTTTTTTTTCCGACTCGGAATTTCCAGGAGCAGTCTTATCCACTGTCTCCGATTTCTCTTGGTCAAGAGCAGCTTCCTCATCGAGTTCAGCAATGTCCTCAATAGAGGTCGTGGTTCTGTCCGGAGGAGGTTCGTCTGGGCCCATTTCGTTTTCTTGGTCTTGCTGCTCATCGTCGCAGTTTATTTGAGCTCTCACTTCTCCAGCATCTGGTGTGATTGGTTCATTTGCGAGCTCATTCTTCGGTTCTGCCTCCGGGCTGGATGCTTGAGCTGGGGCCACATCATCTGCCCCCGATTCCTTTCTCGGCTCGCCGTCCATTGTATCAATCTTTCCCGCCGGTTGCTGTTTTTCCACAACAGCAGGAATGGAAATTTCGGGTTCACCAGCAGTGTCACTATTATCGACAGCAGGTGCTAAAGACTGGACATCATCTTGCCCAACTGAAATCTCTATTCTCGTCTCCACCTCTGGTTCCTCTGGTTGAACCTGCTTGTCGGTATTCGTCTTGATTATGTTGTCATCCTCTATCGCTGCATCTGCCTCTACCGATTGTGGTGGTGTTAAGGGAGCATTGGTCTCAACAGGCTGATCAGTCAGTGAATCTGCTTCAGTGTCTTTTGATCCTTCGCAGATTATGACAGAACCATCTTGAGCAGTTCCTGATGTCTCCACGAGGGGGGTTAACGGTTCAGCAGGAGAACCATGGCCCTCAATTGCCCTAGTAGACGCATCTAAAGCAGCGTCCTTGGCCGCTGGCTTGTCGTTCTCAGCCTCCTCAAGAGGCGTCTGCGTGCCTACCAGTATGGCTTCCACTGATTCAGCTGTGGGAGTCACTACTGGAACAGATTCTTCAGACAAAGAAACTACCGTACCAAGCCCTGTGTCCCCTTTCATTTCCTCGGAGAGCTTCTTTTCTCCGCTCTCTGCATCGCCACTACTCGGGACGACGATTTCTGCCGGTTCGGCTTCATCGGCCAATTTCGGGTCAGCTTCATGATCATCCTTGGTAACTGTTGTAGTTGTTTCCGCAAGTGTTTCTGTTGCCTCAGAGATAGAATCTGAATCTTTCAGCTTTTCAGATTCAGAAACTCCATTTTCCGGTTTGTCGTTCGAATCAGAACCATCTTCAAATTGAGCCACCGTTCCCTTTGTCGATGCCTCATCGGAAGCGTCTGCTGCAGCTCCAGGAACATTATCCGGATCGTTTGGCCAAGTTTTTCCAACTTCAGCGACCTCACGCTCCTCATTTTTAGCTTCCGCTGTCAATTTAGTAAGGCCCATTGACTTCGTGGCCAACTCATCTGGTGTTCCATCAACCTTTTCAGCGGTTTCTGGCTTGTCAGGTTCGCGTGATGTGGCACGAGTTGTGTTCTCGGCAATTTCGCCCGGTGCCTCTGCCGAAGTATCAAGCCCGTGATCTCCAGTAGGGTAGATGGTTGAATCCGAATTGCCAGCGTCTGAATCATGCGTGGGATTCTCTTCAGTCTGCAACTCTGTGACAACTACAATGGGGGCATCTTTCAAGTCGATGGTACCCATCGTCGTTGGATCAATTTCAGTTGCCACAACTGCTCCACCCAACTCCAGTTGAGTGATTGGAGCGATTTTGCAAGCTTCATCGGTCACGCTGACGTCGGAAGGCGATTCAGACTTGGGCGTCGATTCGTCTACTGACTTCGGAGTATTGGATCCAAGTGATTTGGGTTCCGCTGTTTGCCCATCGGCGATGTTGCTTTCGTTACCCTCGACTGTAACTTCTTCTTGAGCATCTGTACCAGTAGGGGCCGGCACCGATATATGCCCTTTATCCTTGCCCGCAGAAACTGGTGGCGGTGAGTCACTTGTCGAGTCTGATGTCGCCGTACCCTTTGAGGTCTCGATATAATGATCGCGGTTCTCATCTGGCAGATTTTCCACCATTTCTACTAGAGAAACAAGCCCAGAAGCATCTTCCTTTCGACCGTCGCTGCTGGATGCCTTGGATGAATCCTCCTCTGGAACCGCTTCGTGTACTGGACCAATTATGGCCACATCTTCGGTTTCGTCACTGAGAGCCACAACTGTTGGGAGGGTTGTCCTTGATGGCTCTGCCCCTACCTCGTCTTTGGCTTTGTCGGTCTCGTCAATATCTGATACCTCCGTTCTCAGCTTCGCGGATGAGTTATTGTTGATATCCAATGCAGCCTCTGCTTCCCCTTCCTTCACAATGCCGCCCCCATTCGGTACGTCAACTAACTCGGAGATGTCTGCCTCGTGGGGAATTTCGATGGAACTCTCAACTGGTTTGTGCTCGGAAGAAAGAGCCGATTCCTCGGTTGAAATGGCCACTTGTTCCCTGTCCGCCTGCGTATCACCTGTGCTAGGTTCCCCTTTGTCAATGGGCTCGGAAACTTCACGATCCTCGCCATTGACGACTCCATCTGTGTTCATCTCCCCCCCTTTGGCTCCTGCTCCTGAAATTCCTGAAATGGATTCCACCTGTATGTTGATAGATGGTGAATCGGCAAATGCTGGCTGCGCCTCATAACTAGCTTCGGCTTCCAATCCTAGCACTACTTCAGTGGAAGCAATGTCCTTCGTATTAGCATCATATTTGGCTACAGCTTCATCTGATACGGCAGACACCTCTGGATTCAGCTCTTCATCGCTTGCGGGCTGTTCAACTTCGGGCTTGTATTCTCCAGATGGCACCACACGTTTCTCTTCAAGCTGTGGCTCTCCCTCAGCTGGTTCGTCGAGAGAGGTTTCATTCATAGCCTGAGATTCGGCTGGCTGTTCTACAACAACTTCAGCCGCTGATTGCTCTGGATCAGCCGGTTCTTCCTCTTTCTTGTCATCGTTGTCCTCTGAAATCTGAACGTCTGGTGTAGCAGTGACCACTACTGAATCAGCGACGTCACAATCTGGCTTCGTCTCATTGACTGGTTTGTTGGCTTCAGTGCTTGCCGACCCATCTAATTCCTTCACAACTTCTGGCCCCACAACTTCGGTCTCTTCGGTGGGCAAAGGCGTGTGTGTAGCCGCTTGGGGAGTCTCTTCCGTGGAAAATGCGTCGCCAACAGGCGTGAACTGGTCTGGGGGCTCAACTGACACTTTGGAAGCAGTTTCCTTCGCGTGCGTAGGTCCGTCTTGGAGGGTTGGCCCGTTCGTCGGCATCGTTTCTTCAGCAATTGGTGCAAGCTCACTTGCAATTGCCGAGTTCTCTTCGGTAATAGATTCGCCCGTAGACGCAGATTTTCCCACAAGAGCAGGCACTTCCGCAGTTGATGGCTCATCCGTAGTATTGGGCTCTTCTACAGTGGTAGGCTCTTCCACTGTAGGTTGCTCTTCCACAGCAGTTGGCTCTTCCACAGCATTAGGATCTTCCATAGTAGGTGGCTCCTCCACGGTAGTAGGCTCTTCCGCGGTAGGTGACACTTCTGTGGTAGGTTTCTCGTCTCCAGGAGTAGTTTTCTCCACAGTAGTAGGCTCTTCCATGGTAGCAGTTTCTTCTACAGTAGTAGGCTCTTCCAGAGTGGGTGGCGCTTCCGCAGTTAATAGTTCTACTACTAGAGTAGGCACTTCTACCAGGGCGGGTTCTTCAATATCAACAAGTTCATCGACGGGAGCAGCATCTTCAACGGGAGCGGGATCTTCAACGGGAGCGGGATCTTCAACGGGAGCGGGATCTTCAACGGGAGCGGGATCTTCGATAGGAGCGGGATCTCCGGTAGGAGTGGGATCTTCGATGGGAGCGGGATCTTCGGTAGGAGTAGGATCTTCGATAGGAGCGGGATTTTCGATAGGAGCAGGATCCTCAACAGGAGCAGCTTCCTCGATAGGAGCAGCTTCCTCGATAGGAGCAGCTTCCTCGATAGGAGCAGCTTCTTCGGCAGAATCTTCAACAGGATCAGGATCTTCAACGGGAGCGGGATCTTCGACAGGAGCAGAATCTTTAATAGGAGCAGAATCTTCAATAGGAGCAGGTTCTTCGACGGGAGAAGGTTCTTCGACGGGAGCACGTTCCTCGACGGGAGCACGTTCCTCGACGGGAGCAGGTTCCTCGACAGGAGCAGGTTCCTCGACAGGAGCAGCTTCTTCGACAGGAGTAGCATCCTTAACGGGAGCAGCTTCGATAGGAGTAGTCTCATTACTAGCAGTAGACTCATCGATAGAAGCAGCTTCTTCGACGGGAGCAGGTTCCTCGACGGGCGCGAGTTCTTCGACAGGCGCAGGTTCCTCGACGGGCGTAGGTTCCTCGACGGGCGCAGGTTCCTCGACGGGCGCAGATTCCTCGACGGGAGCAGCTTCTTCGACATGGGTAGCACCCTCGACGGGAGCAGCTTCGACAGGAGTAGTCTCAT
Source organism: Drechmeria coniospora (assembly GCF_001625195.1). Classification (NCBI taxonomy): domain Eukaryota; kingdom Fungi; phylum Ascomycota; class Sordariomycetes; order Hypocreales; family Ophiocordycipitaceae; genus Drechmeria; species Drechmeria coniospora. The sequence goes on along the minus strand of NC_054389.1, from coordinate 6,254,416 downwards.
TACTAGCAGCAGACTCATCGACAGAAGCAGGTTCTTCGACGGGAGCAGGTTCCTCGACGGGAGCAGGTTCCTCGACGGGAGCAGGTTCCTCGACGGGCGCGAGTTCTTCGATGGGCGCAGGTTCCTCGACGGGAGCAGGTTCCTCGACAGGAGCAGCTTCTTCGACAGGGGTAGAATCCTCGGCGGGAGCAGCTTCGACAGGAGTAGTCTCATTACTAGCAGCAGACTCATCGATAGAAGTAGGTTCCTCGACGAGAGCAGGTTCCTCGACGGGAGTAGCTTCTTCGACGGGAGCAGCTTCTTCGACGGGAGCAGCTTCTTCGACGGGAGCAGCTTCTTCGACGGGAGCAGCTTCCTCGACGGGAGCAGGTTCCTCGACGGGAGCAGGTTCCTCGATAGGAGCAGGTTCCTCGATGGGAGCAGCTTTTTCGACGGGAGCAGGTTCCTTGACAGGGGCAGCTTCTTCGACAGTAGTAGCATCCTCGACGGGAGCAGCTTCTTCGACAGGAGTAGTCTCATTGCTAGCAGCAGACTCATCGACAGAAGCAGCTTCTTCGATAGTGGCAGGTTCTTCGACAAGAGACGGCGGTGATGGTTCTGGCGAGCCCTTTTCTGCAGGCTTGTTCTCTGACGTTGGCGGAGAAGGTGTTGGATCAGCTTCAGCAGAAGGCACCGACTTGGTACTTGAGTCTTTTGGCGCTTGGGACTTTGTACTCTTGGCGCTTCTCTTATCCTTCTTGCCCCTTTGTTTCTTGGTTGGTAGATTCCAGTCGTCCTCATTGGCTTGATTGGATTCGTTTTTCACTTCCTCCTTGGCTGGGAAGTTTCGTTGTTGACTGTGCTTGTTCTTCTTGTCTCGTTTGTTTTTTTTGCCAATCGACGTTGCCAGAGGTTTTACATCTTTGGGCTCGGCCGCTCCCGACTCGACAGGTTGCTTGAGCTCAGAACCATCGGCAGTCTTGCTTTTGCCCTTCTTCTTTGTTTTCCTTTGCTGCTTCTTCTTGTCCGATTCTGATGCGGCAGAAGCTGAGGATGGTGGAACTTGCTGCTGATCTCCCGTTACGTCACCATTCCACTGCCCATCGTGGTCTGCCGAATAGTCAATGTCATTGTTACTGTTTTTTAATCTGGGGAGGGAATTTTACCTTGCTCGTCATCGTCCTGCACCTCATCATCGGAATCGGGAGGTTGCTGAAAGTACTGGACATTGGAGAAGTCGGCAAACTGGACGTTGGAGTAATCAACATTAGTCCGATATGGACAGTACTCGACACGCGGGCCGCAACTCATACTGATTCTGGTTTGACAACATTTGGGGCCAGGAAATCATCCCGAACGGTGGGCTCGCCAGCGGTTATATTATCGGTCTCCATGCAGCTGTGTGGCGTTGGGCAGTCAAGTCGGTCGATGGAGCACAGATTCAATAGCTATGCAAGCCAAGTTGGGCCTCTGGTACATTAGGTGTACACTACATGTAGACGTAAGATCGGGACAGGGTGACAGGGTATAACCGCCAGGAACTTTCAGACGGAGATGGGGATCGAAGGAAATTTGAGGGAATCGGCACTCGATGGCTGATGAGCTGTTCATCTTGTCAGAACTCGTTCCAGCTCCAGCACCTTCATTCATTCATTCACCAGACCGCCTGTTCTTTGGGTTGATTCACTGCTAGCTTCATCAACCGTACGTCCTGGCCGAGGGACCCGTACCCGTAGAACGTTTCCCCATCATCATAACCGCACCGACCGGGGATGATGAGATGGGGGCCGCGACCCCCAAGTGCCCACACCCGGCTCCATCGATGCTCGTGCAGGGTCACGATTGGCCGATGGCGAGGCCATCCACAGCGGCTGGTGCCCGTACTCCACATCGATTGGGCTCGCGGGTCATTCCGTGAGCCGAGCGTGTTCTGTGGTGCTGTTCTGCGAGTGACTGTCTGGCGTGTGAGTGTGTGCAGATGCGTGTGTGCTTGCGTGTGGACGGTGACGATACGGCCCACGGTACGGCCCTGAAGGTCGCTGCCCGACGAAGCAACAGGTTGGCGGTTGAACTGAAAGTCGTCCGAAGTCGGAGCATATAGCTTGGCGAGGTGCGTTTGGGCTTGCTTGGGTTGGGCCTCGATGCGAGGTGCGTTGGCCTGTGGGGTGGGGTCACTGGCTGCAGCAACCTCGATCAGGAAGTGAGCTCCAAGTATATGCCCCTCCATCCATCATCTGTCAAATCACGCAGCAGGCCAACAACGGACATCTCCATCTCTCATCTCCGCCTTTTCTCGTCGACTCACGACCACAGAGTTGGGGCATGTCCGGAGCCGTGGCGCGCTTTGCGTTGCCTCGTGCACATGTACGAGCACGAACGGGTACGATTACGACGACAGAGGACGAATGTTGGAAGCACGGCATGTAACGTGGCTCGCCAACGCCGTCGTCCCATGCATCCATCCACTCAGGGACGGGATTCAGAGCATGGTCCATGAACGGACCGGTTGAAACTTGGTCATCTGTGACCGGCCTTCGTGTCACGCATTCGTTGGTTTGCCATGGAGTACGACGACCGATGCATTTCGTTTGCCGTGAGCATGGGTCGACTTCTAGTGTGGCGCCTCGTTCTGGCCCCCATCCAATCTGGTCCGACCGATGGCATTGCAGGAGAAGATTGTGCTTCACATTCAACGTACCAAAAAATATTACTTGTACATTGATGCCTGTTTGTTCCTTGGGCTCGGCACCTGATACTTGACGCCTACGAAAGCACGCAACCAACCAGCGTATGCACCTCGCCAAATCGTTCGGTATCACGACGCCAAGCCACGGCTGCTCCTGTCCGGGCGCTCTCTCCTTCTTGGATCGGGGATACCAGCATTGTGACTGAAACGGGGATTTCGATGCGACGCGGGACTGCCGCTCGAAAGGCACTCGTGACCCAACCTCCGTTGCCGAACCACATCCTCGACCGGCCTTTCACTCTCCGCCTTCACCCACGTCCGCCCGATGCGGCAGGGACCTAGTGTTTGCCTGACGGCCGAAACAAACTATCTCCGCCGTTTCTTCTATTGGGCTGTGCAGGGAGAAGGGGGGTGAAGGGTGCACGGCCACAGATTTAATGCTTCGTCACGAGGCCCGCCTGCCGACTGTTTCCATTCGTCAAGCATATGAGCAAAGGGAATGGAGGAGAGTGGAGGAGGTAGGAGGCTTCAGGAGGCCAAGCTGCTTCGGCCTCGAGCAATTTGTGCAAGTGCATCATCCATTGATTAGCCGATGCCATCTCGCCGCTCAAACCTCAGCTCGCTGAATAATAGCTTCCTTCGATGGTATGTCGTCATGACCTCATCCTGCATTTCGTCCGTTGGCAAGCTCCGAGCCTCTGACGGCCATCCCCTGCCATGTCCCAGAGTTCCCTGCATCGACTGCCGGGTCCCCTCAACCATCCCTTGCCGTGGTCACGTCTACCAGCATACATTGAGACCCGTCGAGGTAACCGGCCACGCCTAAGGGGCGGCTGCCTTCATCCTGTCGGTGGCGCTGGGCGCGTAGCTCGCCTGTGCTCTGTTCCTCTTGATCACTTCCTTCACCTTCTCCTCCGCCGCATCCCAGTCTTCCGTCTCCAGCCGTACCAGGTCGATGCCAAACGTGCTGGCGATTTTGCTAAGCCCCTCGAAACTTCTCTTGTCATAGACGAAGCTGATGCTGACGCCTATGCGGCCGAAACGGCCTGTTCGTCCGATGCGGTGGAGATACGTCTCGGCATCTGGTTCCGTGTCGCCTCGGCCCTTCATTGGGATATCGTAATTGATGACCATGGAAACGCTCGAAACATCAATGCCACGAGCAATGACATTCGTCGCAATCAAAACCTTGTTCTCGCCGCTGCGAAACTTGGCCAGCAGCTCATCTCGCTCATTGCCGTCAAAGGCGGCGTGCAAGGCCGAAACCTTGTGGCCGTCGGCAACCATGCGACGCTGGATCTCGTTGGCGCTCTCGCGCGTCTGTGACATGAACAACATCAGAATCGCCATCCCACTACCGTCCGTGTTTGGTGGAGACTTGCCTTGACAAAGATGACTGACTGGCCAATCGTCATCAGACCGTAGAGCTTGCAGAGCACCTCATATCGAGTGTGGTCGTCGGGGCAGTCGATAAACATCTGGGAGATGCCCTTGACCGTGAGCTCGCTGCGCTGAAGCTTCAGAACGTGCGCATTCGGCGCGAATTTCCCCGCGTAGTTGTTGACCTTTTCCGGGAAGGTGGCCGAGAAGAGCAGGGTCTGGATGTCCCTCGGCAACATGCTGACGATGGCAATTAGTTTCAACGTCTTTGTTTTTTAATCAAATGTAGGCACCGGCCTGGATCCAACGTACCCTTTCACCCTCATGCACTGATCGCCAAGGCCCTGCTGATCCAGCATGTTGTCTGCCTCATCGAGAACGAGGACTCGCAGCTTCGAAACATCAAGCTGCCTGCGCCTCACGGTGTCCATGACGGTACCCGGAGTTCCCACAATGACACTGGCTTTGACCATTTCTCCGCGGGGCAACGCGCCGGGAATCGCGGCAGCAATCCTGAGGTTGTCGGCAAAGCGGCCGATGGCTCTCACCACACCCTCTATCTGCCGAGCCAACTCTCGACTGGGGGCCAGAACCAGGGCCTGGGGCTGTTCAGGTTGCGTAAAGTCGACACGCGACAATATCGCCGTGACAAACGCGGCCGTTTTGCCGGTGCCCGACTGGGACTGGGCCAGCATGTTGCGAGGGGGGTTGCTGAGCATCAAAGGGAGCGACTTGCCCTGCACTTTGGACGGCTTCAGGAAGTTGAGGGCAAGTAGGCCTTTCAATATGGAGTCAGAGCTGTGCCTTGCGTTAGCGAGCGGTGAGGCCAAGGGCGCGAGCGAGTAGTTGCAGCATACAGGCCAAGGTCATGCCAAGTAGTAGCCGAGTGAAAGGGTGTGGCCTCGTTATCCTGCAGCTCGCTGAGCGATATCTCGACATCCCACTCTGGCTCGTGGAGCCCAGAGCCACCAAGAGCCTCGACGGTACCGTCGGCTTGTGCGTCGCCCACGGTTGGTTCCGTGGCAGATTCGGCGACGGCCACGTCCGGGACGTCTGAGACCACTGAGGCCGGCGGCGCCTCTGCAGTAGCATTGTCGGCGGCACCGCCGCTGGGATCGGTGATGCGGCTCGCAAGGTCAGACATCTTGGCTCGCTGTGCCGGGGATTCGTGTGTGTCGTTCGAGCGATCTTGTCCGCGGAAGGAGGCTGGAGTTCAAACCAGTCGAGACCTCGACGAAACAGTCGCTGTCAACTTGGCCCCAGCTGGTTAGGGAAGATTATTTCCGACACGAGACCAAGACAATGAGGAAGTCGTCTTTCGAAGAATTGGATGATGCCAGAGTTGACAGGCAAAAGAATGCGCGGCGGGGTTCATGGGTAGGAAGTAGGGAGAGTTTGCTTAGCTCGACTCAACTCGCGAGCTTAGGGCGACGGATGGATGAATGGACGGGGAAATTTTGGCGGGGTCATTCAATTAAGGCACCTGCCCCACCTGATTCAACCAGGCAGGGGCTTCTGCCTGGCCCGCTCTTTATCCGGCGCAACGAGCTCTACCTCGTGAGGCCTTCGAAAGACCTGTGGTAACATAGAAAGGTACTTACAATAGGTGTACTGTAAGTGTTTACTAAGTATACAGGACTGCACTTGTACAGTATCACGGGGAACATGCACTATTAAGCACTCCGAGCCGAGCAGTACATGTACACCCAGAGTCTAGCATACTTATACTTGGAAGTATACAGATTACGGAACCTTTAAATACAAGTACTTGTTAGTGCGGGGGTTACTCTTGGTGTACTCGGACATGTACATGCAGGTTCCGTACGATATCGCAACATACTGTAATTACCAGTACGGAGTAATTGCAATGTACCTAGTATATTGCAAGTCCTTGCTTGCAGTAAGTACTGTACTTACTTGTATTACTTACAGTACATGTGTAGCATCCAACAAGTCCACACTCAGTGCGGTGCCCATTTTGTGTCCTAGTTGGGTAAGGTTAGTTAGGTAATCGTACATGGACACCTGAGTACATGGGCTCGGTACTGGTACTTGCTTACTAAGTACTTATGAGTACTACTGTAGTAAGCTTCCAGAACAACTGTGCCCGTATCCGTGCTACCTAATGCTGGGCCTATCGAGTCCTTCCTCCACGTTGCATGCAATGCACGCACTGCAAACTCGAGCGAAGCCACCGCCTCTCGTCGGAACCATAGCACGCCATAGCATAGGTCGCGTATATCGATCACCCACTTCACCAGAAAATAGTTGAACCAGCGGTGGTCGCAATGGCCGACCATCCACCGCCGCCACCTTCACGGGGCCTGTTCTCGTTGTACGATAACCTCAAAGACCCAAACGACTCCAGCTCGTCGACGACGATATCTGCTGCGCCCGTGGTGTATAATCAAGGTAAAGGGAAGGAATCGAAGAAGCCTACCGACGCAGCGTTGCTCTTTCAGCCTCAAATTCGCCGCCCAGCGCCCAAGCAAGTTAAGCCGAAGACGACGTTCCCAAAAATTATCCGAACGTCGACGAATGCGTCAAATGCTGCTTCGACAGCAGTTACAACCACCACGAAAACATCCCTTGCAGATTGGGCAGCGACAGAGGAGGATGATTGGATGTATGGGGCGGGCGAGAAACGTGCTCGAGGCGGACGCAAAATCAGAAAGAAGAGACAACGCGAGGCCGAGTTTCAAGAAACGAATTGGGATGAATTCTACGATCTAGTCAAGACAACAATCGTGGATGACTTCGCCAAGAGTGACGAAAAAGTGCGCGAGGTGCTCGACTGGAAGGACCTCCTCTACCGCCGCGCCCAAAGGAAACGTGGTCACAGCGAGCTTTCAAGTGACGACGAGGATGACTCCGGGCCAGTATCTAGTATGACGGAAGCTCTCTCTAAGAAGCACAAAGGCTAACTGACGCGTTTGCAGATCAATTTGCCCCTCCACCAGCTCAGTTCGCACCGCCGCCTCGGTCACCTCCGAACAAACAGCCGGGCAACCAGAGCAGGCGTGGTGACTTTGCGGATCGAGCAGAGACACTCTTGGGCCGACGATCCCTGTCGCAGTCACCCTCTCCGCCCCGTTCGGTCACTCCGCCGCCCCCTCCTGCCCCTCCTCCTGCTCCAGAGCTTCCACCGTCGAACGCTGCCGTCATATCTCGAGCCCCAGTACGATACACCCAGCCGCAACCCGCGACCGAGGAGGGAAACAGCGGTGAAGTGGGTATGGGCTCTGGCGGAGAGTCCGTGGAGGAGCCACGATCCAGACGCCCTGGTCAAGCTGGCTTTGCGCATCGCCTCATGAGCAAGTATGGATGGACTGCGGGCACAGGTCTAGGAGCCAAGGAGTCGGGTATCGTTAATCCGCTTCGTGTGCAGGTGGAGAAACGTCGCAAGAAAGCAGACGCCGACGGTGGCGGATGGGCCGAACCTGGAGGCAAGGGCAAGATAATCGGCGGCAAGCGAAAAGGTGAAGAGAGCCAGTTTGGGAAGATGTCGGAGGTCATCGTCCTCCGCAATATGTTGGAGAATATGCCCGATCTTCAATCCGAGATTTCCAACGGCCTTGGTCAGGAAATTGGCGAAGAATGTGGGGAGAAGGTAGCGCTCTGCCATTCAAACCTTTGGTGGCGAGTGATGGCTAACAGTCGCAGTACGGTCGTGTCGAGCGTATCTATGTTGACCAGCAGGCCCGTCAAGTGTTCATCAAGTTCACGGATCAGGTGTCTGCCCTCCGAGTCAGTCTCCCAACCCAGCTTCCAAGGGTCGAGTGTTAACGCGATCACCCAGGCTGTCAACGAGCTCGACGGTCGCATATTCAACGGCAACGCCATAGTGCCCAGATTCTACGACACCGACAAATTCGAGAAGGGAGTTTATACGATCGCCTAGACGCGTTGGACCCCCACGCCCCTGCGCAACAGACGACACGCGCATGCCACGCCAGGTCACGCCACCTCGCGGGTGGGTGCAAGATTGCTAGATTGTCGGCTGTCGTGTCGGAAAGACAGCGTGGACATGCTAAGGGCGAGAGAATATTGCACGTCACGAGACGAAATGATAAGACGATACGATACCTTACGATCTATGGGAGCGGCGTGCTTGCGTGCACAAGGATGGACCATTGTTCGTCGTGTTTAGTGCCTGCATAGTAGAACCTATAGATTATAATCTATCATGCCAGCCAGAACGGGAACTCGGCGTGGCTGGTCCCTGTCCCGCATTCCAGGGTCGCGAGGTTGGAACGTGGTGGAACGGACCTCGTTGCCGCAAGCGCCGGTTGCCTCGAGAACGGCAAGGCACGAACGTTCAGTTGGGCGAGGAACCAACTTCGACGAACCCAAGGTTTCTGGATGATGGCTCAGGTTATCAGGCACAGAACGCATGTACAGGCATGCACACAGCACGCAGTTTTTCCCAGCAAGATGGCGGCGTCATTGCACATGCATGGCTCGACGGTTGGCGCGGCGGCGACAGTATCAAGTACAATCCATTAAGTCCTAGCATTTGCATTTACGCTGCGTCCACACGCAATCGTGGCCGCGAGGAGACACGCAGCCTACCGCGGCACGATACAGGAGGCATCCACCAGCACCGGTTACTGGGTATGCCGTAAAGAAGCTGGAAAACATATGGGGGGAACAGATAACGACGCCCAATTCCGACATTTCTTTTGTTGCTCTCCAAGTCGCTACAGCACCTGGGCGAGGCCGGCAAGGACGGCGAGACCGAGTACCGCCATGTTGACGCCGACGATACCGGCGCCATCCTGCTTGTCGCTGTTGGACTGGCCACCAGTGCTGTCGCCCGAGTTGGCATCCTTGTTGTTGCTCGTGCACGACTCCTTGCCCTGGATGGCACCGCTGGACTTGAGATCATCGAAGAACTTGCAGAAGCTGGAGATGTCGGTGGTGGAAGTAACGGTGGCGCTGCCCTTGACGTCGTTGAGCTTGTCCATCTTGACGCTGTCCCATCGTTGGTCAGCAGGGCGCCCACGTTCACTCGGTGAGGAATCCGCGACTTACGTCTCAAAGTTGCCCGCCAGCAGCATGTTGCCGCAAGACTGCAGAGAGTTGAAGCCGTCGAGGGCCAGCAGGGCCGTGTTGTTCTGAATCGTCATGTCGCCCTTGATCGACTCGAGGGATTCGAAAGAAATGTTGGTCAACTTCTTGTTGTTGATGAAGGTCAAGCTGGCCGTGATGGACGACAGGTTGTTGGCAGAGACGCTCACAAGCTCGGGGCTGTCGTTGAACTTGATGGAGCCGACCTGGGTGAGGGCGGGGGCATCGAAGCTCTTCACCTGGCGGAACTCGACCTCACCGGCGCTCTGGAGGCGGGACATGTTGACCTGCATGGCGTTGCCGTTGTTGACCAAGGCGAGCGTCTTGGTGACGTTGACGAGGTCGGAGTTGAACTTTGTGAGTTTCAGATTGTTCGAGATAAAGATGGTATCAGCCGTCGCGATACTAAGGCCGCTCAGGTCGCTGATGAAGGTATCGACAATCTCGATGTCGCTGACGCGGGACACGCCCTTGCTGCCGAAAGTAAGGCCGTTGAGCTGGGGCAGGCCGGCAAGCTTCAGCTTGTTGACCGACGTCAACGACTGCATGTTGAGCGAGCTGAGGAGGGTGAGGCTCTCAAAGTCCATGGTGCCACCGATGGAGGTGATGGAGCTGCTCGAAATGCTGATGAGCTTGGTGGCATTCATGACGACGAAGTCCTTGTTGAGCTTCTTGGGCCCCTCAATGCTCAAGCTGCCGGATACGGACTCGTCGACGATGATGCTGCCGTCGACAACCTCGCAGTCGATGACCGGAGTGGGCTGGGAGACCTTGATATCATCGGTGCAGGTGGTGACCGCTACGGCGGCGCGATTAGCAAGGGCCGGCCAACAGACAGCGGAAGCGGGCAGAGCCTACCGGAGACGACGGCGGAGCCGACGGCCAGGACGGAGGAGAGAATCGTAACGGAACGCATGGTTATCTGAGGGAGCTTCGTCAACACAGGCTGCGTCGGAAATGGACGGGCGGCAAGACAGCAAACGATGGAACGATGGGATGAACGGGAAAGGGACGAGGGCCTGGGACGCCGGGCGGACAGGCAAGCAAGGCGGAGGCAGACTGGAGTGGACGTTCGGGGACTCTGACTGTGTTCTGTGATGCTCGATATGCGAAGAAAAAAACACTATGGGCTCGGGCCAGACGGTGGCAAACGATGTTGGGAGACAAAGGTGATGTATGTAGGCAGAGGTTGAGAGAGTCGTCGAGGTTGCTCGCACGCTTGCTTGCTCGCCGCGGTTGGCGGAGCTCCCCTATCGTCCCGCTGGAACGGAGGTCGCGACCTTGCGGCAACGGCGAGGAAGGTGTGCGTCGGTTGGCAACGGCGGGATGGCGCGGCGCAGGAGTGAGAGGCAGGCAGGCCGCGGGTGCGGGAGAGGATACCAAGTGAGCCCCTTGGGCGACGGGAGAGGAGGGGACGGGTCGCGGTGAGGTGAAGGGGTTCGGAAGGGTAGGAGGAAGCAGAGGCAGGATTAATCAGACGGTAGGTAAGTTGGTCACCGCAGCCGCGGTGACATGGTAGGCAAGCCGAGCGGTCGAGAGGGAGGAACGCGGAGCGCAGCCACTCTCGAGCAAGGAACGCACGCGTCGCCACAGTGAGAGTGAGAGAGGGGATGAGGCTGAGGGAAGGGAATCGATCACCTACCGGATCACAAATGCAGAACCGACAATCGGGGTTAATATATAGATGGCAACGTCTCGGGCGCCCAAAAAAAAGAGTGCGAGAGTGCGAGAGTGAACGTGATAGACACGAGCGGCACGAGGACGGGGGAGGCTTCTGATCAGCAGCGGCCCGACTTCGAGTGAGGAAAAACGGGTGCGAGCGAGAGTGTCAAACGAGGGCGGTGCGGAATCGAAAGGCGCGAGCGGCGACGGCAAAAATTGACGGCGACGAAGGCGACGATGAAGGCGCGAGAGGAAGGAAAGCCTGAAGGAGATGAAGCCGACAGGGCAAAACGAGAGGCAGTGCGTGTGGAAGAGGATGGGGCAACAATCAGGTTTCCTCGCGGGACAGGAGTCGTACATACATGTACGGAGTACGGAGCACCGCAACCGCACACCCAATGCCCTGCTAGTCGTCGGCGGTAGGTACCTAGTACTCGTTACTGGAGCAGACAGGGTGAAGGAAATGGGTCGTGGCCACTTTTCGGCGGCCCATCATGCCTGGACCACCGGCGCCACTGGGCACATCGTGACAGGGGGTGGGGGAGGGGGCGCCTCTGTCGGTTTGGTGAAAAAGCGCGAAGGGACACTGTGCCGCCACACTGTACTCCCGTCGTGTCCGTCCGAGTTACGGGGGCAACGGGGAACATGAAGTACTGTAGGCGTAGAAATGAGTGCAGCCATAAGTACAGTATTACTCCGTACACTGCAAGTAAGTACATGTACAAGTACAAGTACAGGTACTCCCTACCTAAGTAAGTACCTCGAAGTACTTAAGTGCAACAATGTCTGTAATTATCGAGTCATCGCCACCAACGCGCTGGGCGCCCCTGTGCATGTACAGGTACCGTACCTGCATGTTCGCACATGCAAGTATACTCCGGCTCAGAACGGTTGACATTTGGGCTTTGCTTGAGGTCATCACGGGGTTTTCGTCATTTGTTGCCATTACTCCTCGCCTACTCATCCAGTTTGGTTTTTTTTTGTTCTCGGTAACTACGATGACGGTTTGAGACAGCACGACGCGGTGCTTTTTCAGCAAAAGGCACCATTGTTGGCGTCTTGATTGGACTAATAATGCAACTTGTATAGGTAGTGGTTCACCTCAAACCTGATGATGTTCACGTACAAGTACATGTACTGGACGCACAGTACTCCATGCATTTCAGACCATGTACAGTACAACTCCAGTACAGTAATACATGTACAAGTATTACGCACGTCCACGCTGCAGACCTACTGTACTTGTACTGTACTTGTACTGTACTTACTCCCTACTTGTGCTACCATGATGTATCGGTACCTGAGCATCGTTCTCCGTGCTACATCTCCCTAAGTACTCCGTACTCCGTACTCCGTACTGTACAATGTAATAGTGCCATCGCTTGCACGAGAACTCCGCACATGTACTCCGTACTCCGTACATGTAAGTATACACTAATACAGTACGGAGAATAGCAATGGGACCACTTGCACGAGTATGGGCAGATGTAGTTGTACAAGCTCTTGTACTGTGCAAGTATTCCGTACTGTGCTCCATACGCGCTCGTGCACAAAAACTTACTCGTACTCCATATTGAACTTGGGCATGCTCGTACTGGACTCTGCCAAGTACAAGTAATAGCTGTACGGAGTAACTTGGGCAGACATTGGTGGGGCCACAGTACGAGTACGAGTTGAGCTCATCTGCATCGGTGCTGGTGCCGCACAGGGCCAAGACAACCGAATGGCCGCCCATCGCGATGCCCGTTGGTGAGATGCATCTCGTAATCACAGGTGCATGTATGAAAACTGCGTGCATGCACGTAGGTCGGACAACGAAGCGCTCGTCCGCAGGTTGATCGCGCTCGAGCCGATTCATTGGTCAGGCATCCGGCAAACTATGCGCCGATCGAGCAAAAAGGAAAACAACACGCATCATCCATCGTCAATCTGCAACTACAGTGCGAGTGTGGAGTACATGTACTCCGTACGTCCGTACTGTGCATGCACACCTACAACTACATCCTACCTTCTCGCACAACTAGCTGCTCCTACTTATACCTAGGTAGGCAGTAGTATGTTGCGCTATGTGCCATGATCGCTTCCACGTTCGGGTAATTGTGCGTGCAAGGAGTGCGTGGCCACACCGAAGCGTGGTGGGGGAAGGGGGTGGCTCCATAATTAGCAACCCCCCGTCGGCAAAGTCTCGCTCATGACCCCCAGCTCTGCGCGTCGCTGGCCCGTCACAACTTTTTTTTTTGTTGTATTATTTTGTTCGCTACCTACGGAGAGTCGGACACTGCAAATACTTGCTTACTTTCTTATGCTCACATGGGGTATTGACGGTAGAGTCGGCGTGCCGTCGCGGTTACTTCCAGGCTAGAATCAAGTTTCCTGCACGTCATGTGGTCATGACCAGCCCAGGGTCCAGGGGTGCGCGATCGCGACCGCGAGCCATTTCGGAAACAGAGACGATGGTCGTGGCGGCACGTCCGAGTGCCACCTCGCGGTTGTCATCAAATCCTTGCGCTGCGCCGGCGTCGGATTCTTTGGTCCGGAGTGGGTTTCGAGCACGACTCTCGGCAATTCGCTTCCACTGGTTGTTAGTAGACATACCTAGACGAGTCACGTTTAGCACTTACTTACTCTAGTAGCCCGCCTAATTTTAGTACATGCAGTGCCTACCTTAATGTACCAGCCATAAGGACCTGTCCGACAAGTGATCGCCTGTGCTCGCACGTGCAGGCATTCCCATGAAGTGGCTGCCGTTCAAGTGCGAAGAAATAGAACGAGGATGACTATTAATACTAGGTACCTATATAGACGCTGCGTACTAAGGCAATTGCGGCACCGTACGAATGAATGCTGATGTCCTACTCGTAAGTACTTGTACCCTCCACACCCTCCTTCTAAATTCGTTATAATTGTAATACCAGTGCCTCTGCAAGCTCACGTGCTGTAACACTTGTAAGCTGGAAAATGTACTGTAAGTACATGGATGTGTACATGCACATGTAGAGCACAGTAGGGTAGGTGTACGTACGAGTACTGTACAGGCTCGCCAAGCGAACCGCGGCAGCATGCGAGATTTGGTGAATTGGTCACTGCCAACCTAGGCGGTGCAAGATTGTCAAGTACGTCGACCTGGCAGCATCCTGGGTGTCAATACCTACTTCAACACCTCGAACTCACCTACATCCAGGCTCGGGCCTGAACATTGAGCCTTCCGTGGAGGCGACGAGGTGCCCGTCAATACAAGGTTTTTCTCGTGCTGTGCGTGACGGTGCACTCCTCGCTCAAGGTGCTTGGCAACCGTCTGCCCTCCATCGACGATGGGTCGTGGAGATCTCAATTGCTAAAGCCACACCCTGGCCAACTCATCAGACTGTGGTGCAGGTGCTCTACGACCTTGCACCGTACTTACTTACAGCAGTGTACTTGCAGTACGAAGCACTCGAGTGGACGCCTGCCGTCGGCCGATTTGGTTGCGGTCACGGTGTCGGCAATATCATGTGACGCAGGCCCAACCCGAACGCATATCCGTGCGGACTTGGTGAAACACTTCTCGGTGTCGTCAATGGAACCTAACGGACTGGCGCGCCTGAACCTCTATATGTGCTTGAATGACAAGACGTGCCCATGTGTGTGTGCTAGTTGTCGGTTGGCACCGATCGGCATTGCACTGTCATTCGACCACCACTGACGAGCACGACAAGTGCGAATCTTTTGGTGGCTGGCGAGTTGGACAATGCATAATCATTGCCACCTAATGATATATCGCATGTAGCACCTACCAAGTCCACATTGACTGTGGCGCCCACTTTTTGTGGCTGGTTTGGTGCAACATGATACTTGTCCATGTCAGTTATCCGTTTCCCTTCCGATGGTTACCCGAGCATGTGGCTGGGGGGGGCGTGAACTTGGCTGGGTACAAGTAATACCCAATCCAGGAATATTACACCGTACATGTACTCCGTACTTGCACTCCGTAATGTTGAGCAGTTTGTAGGAGTAGGAGTACCGTAATTGCTCCGTCGACATCATCAAGCTACTTTGCATATGTACTGTACTCAAGTACTGTACATGTACACCTACCCGCACACCTACCACATACCTAGTACCCACGTAACAAATATTACTTATTACTAGGAAACTGGAAATCCCTCCTACTACTCGTCTGGAGTGTCCTGTAGGTGCCGAAGTAGTACACAACCAATAATCTAGGTCTGCAAATACTCCGTCGTTTGCTCAAGTTAACAGCTACTGTCAATGTCCCGCGCCGTATCTACAGTGTACATGCATACTTGCTGCACTTTAAGTACCTAGTACCTAGTACCTACGTTGGCGTACTCCGTACCTGGCACTCCGAGCCTGAGTTACATGTATAGTACGTGTGCAGTACGGAGAATACTTGCAAGTATTAACGTGCCCAGTTCCGCACCATTGACAGTGCGAGCTGGTTAGTGCTTGCAAGCATGGCAATTATTACAGGGCGCACACTGCATTTGATATTTTCTGTTAGGTGCTAGGTTCTACTTATAGAACTACTGTACTTAGGGTTAAAAATAGGTACCTGCCGAACGGAGGCACCACTAAGGTTAGTACCTTGAGAGACTTAACATCGCATTAGGCAGCACCTCGCCCAGCTTCACTGCACTCCAAAAGGATAAAGCGATGGCTTCCAAGCGTGCCGGACCACTAAGCATCTCTTTCCATGCAGACGGGGCCCCCTCGAAAGTAGTGGCCTGCCGATGGTTCCGGCTCGATGAGAGCGTGATTGATGGTCATGTCGTTGGCATCATATGGAAGCAGTGGGGAAAGGCGGTCATGCATGGTCCGTACACTCCGTCGCTCTGCGAAATGCACAAGTCTCTCGCGATGCGTCTTCAAGAGTGAGAATGAGAAACGAATCGCTCTTGACTTGCCGTGCGTGGCAGAGGGCCAGTTGCGTGGCAAATGCCGCAATCGATCGCCAAGGCTCTCGGCCCATTGCCCCTGCACGAGTACATGGATCCGGCCGGCATGAACTCAGCATACCGCTGACGTATCGATGCCTCGGGGTGCTGCATGTGTTGCCCCGTACGGATTGGCATGTGCGTCGGATTGCGAAACCATACATCTCTATTCCAGCGTGCTGACGTCGGTGACGCTGTCCTCGACCCTCCACATCAGCCACATGAACAGGCTACGATAAGGTGCAAACTTGGCCGACAGCTCCAGCATATCCTGCTCCGACATGTACTTCCACTTGCCGCCCTTGGACTTCAGCTTCGCCACGTCCTTGCCGACAAAAGCAGCCATGCCCCTCTGAACGCCGAGGTCGCCGACAGAGAAGACGTCCATTCGCTTCAGGCCGAAGACGGCGAACATTTCGACCGACCACTTGCCGAGCCCGCGCACGGCAATGAGTTTCTCCAGAATTTCCTCGTACGGCGCTTCGTGCAGCATGTGCGCACTCAGCTCCCCGTTGGCAAATTTCTCCGCGAGCCCCTGAATATACTCGGCCTTGCGTTGCGATAGACCAGCCGTCCGTAGCTTCTCGAGCGAAAGCTTCGATACCTGGGACGGATGGGGGAAGTTGACAGACGATTCTTCGTCGCTGAACAGCGCCGTAAACTTTGCCTTGATGGATTTGGCCGCCGCGCCTGACACTTGCTGCGATATGATGCCGCTCGCGAGGCTCTCAAATGGGTCCACTCTTTCGGCCAGGCCCTCGGGCGAGAATATCCTGCACGGATTCTTCTCTACCAGTCGCTTCATCCGTTCGTCGACCCTTATCAAATGTTCGCACGCTTCCTGGAGTAGATTCTGCGTCGTTGTTCTTCCAGCCGGCAGCTTGGAGGGCGACACGAACTCGACCTCGCGAGAGGCCACCAGCCGAGACGTCTCGGGCGACAGCAGCGTGGCATTGCTGAGCCTCGGATCCGCCAGCCGGGTAACGGTACCGTTTCGAGCCTTTCTCGAATCGTCTGCCAGCGAACCAGTCGCTTGGGCCGCAATCGGTGTCGTTGTGAGTGAAGGATGCCCGGCGCCCGGCGGCCGTGTCCGCCTCTTGATCGGTGTTGTCGGGGCAGGGCCGGTAGCTTTGCCGTCTGCCATCGCATCCCTCTTGCGTTTTTGCTGCGCCCGTGGGGAGGGCGGTGGTACTGTCGTCTTCTGCGTGCTGAGTCTTGAGGAGCGTCGTGGGCCGGCCATGGTGGAATTCATGCTGGACGATGGCCAACCTAGCAGAATGAGGCGAGAGGGATTAGAACGGAACAGGCGGCAAAGGTGATGAGCCGCCGTGGCATGAGGCATGAGACGTGTCGCCTTTTAATCAGTCAAGTTCCGTTCCCAGATTGCGGCGCCGAGATGCAGCGTTGAGCGTTGAGGGATGGCTGCCGTTGAAGTCAAGCTGTGAGGGAGCGTGAATGTTGGGCAAGGTACTCCGTACGGGGTAATACTCCGTATAGCTACTAGGTACAGTACTGTAGTTGCACTTGTGTGTACTGTACTTAGTTGTACTCCGTATGTACTCCGTAGTCGTACTCGCAGTCCACCGTCCGCACATCACCTCTGGGGGTTGCTTGTGGGGGTTGTGGAGTGAATGGCGCTAGCCTAATTCGTCAGCTCGCTGCGACAGACCCTTTCGCGCTGCTGCCAATTGCTCGTCGTACCCGTTATTCGAGCTCTGCTTCTACAATTTCCATCATGAAATTATTTGGAACATACTCCCTCAATATTAAGTATCGCCGCCTACGAGACGATATATACTCGGCGCCTTTGAACTTGGATCGCGGAGCGTCATCACGAGGGGCGTGTTTGCGGCAACGCGGCGAAGGGTGGCAGTCGGTGCATGCTGCTTAGAAGTGATATGTTTGGTCCCAGTCGCAACAGCCCTTGGCTTCATGGATAATAACCGTCCCGAAGTGATCTCGGAGGAGACGGGTGTCATTTCAACACCTCTCTGGACTCGTCTAGACAGTCAGTCGCCTTCTCACTCGGATTCCTTTCCAGCCTTGCCGCACCTCAAGACGATGGCGCCATTGCAATACTTTGTGAGCGATACCCAGGCCAGGATACTCTGGCGTAGGAGCAGACGACCTACGACCTACCGCGAGTGCATCAATCGAATAGACCATACATGACTCTCCGCATTAAGACGTCGATGTGGGAGTGCCACTTGTCAGTACCACGCATCTTGCGAGAGTGATGCATGGGTCGCCTACTTATTTCGCCAGCCCTCGTCTGCCTCGCCGACAGCGGGATACTTGGTCTTCGCGTCTCGTACTCGATGCCAAAGGCAGCGCTGCAGCGAAAGTCATCGTCAAGACCCTTTACCTGCTTGGTTCAAAATAGGAAAGATCGGCATCAGACTGGTGATACATGTACTGAGCAAATAGCAAACGTCAATCTCCGTGCCGGTAGGCTATTAATTCAGAACGTGGAGAAGGGTTGAGAAGTTGATGCATTTCACGGAGTATTCACAGTGCAAGTTCCATGTGCCTTGTCGTGATGGTATCCAAACTGTACTCCGTACATGTACAGTGCATGTACTTGTAAGAGTACTCTTGCAAGTACTGTAAGTGCTAAGTGTTGGTGCAACTTTCGTGTTCGACTACTCCGTAGGTACTTGCAAGTACAACTAGGTAATATACTTAAGTACAGATGCAGTGCAGTACTCTTTGTCGCGAAGACAGATGAACGCTAGCTGCATATGGGTAGCGTACCCCACATGAATCGAGACGCCTCTCTGCGACGCTGCCAGGGCCTACAGTGCACGCACCGTTATTCCCGCTGTTATTTACTTCGTACTACGCCTTTTAGTTCTAGGCCGAGGTACATGTAAGGTACTCACCAGTACAAAGTAAAAATATTACTTGCTTGTAGCAAGCAGCGTTCCGACGAGAAAAGCCTACCCTGAACTGACAATCGGATTTTGCTTTGGGGAGGGGGGGAAGCCCAGACGAATAAAGCCGCCCGAAAAGCCGTCTGTAGACTTGTACATGTACTCATCCATCCGTACGCTGAGTTGCACTACTATGGAAGAATCGTTATCGTCGTGCCGAGGCATCCGACGGATTGGTCGCTAGTTGGTCAACTCGACCACGTGAATTGGCGTGATCTGTGAAACCTTGCACCGAATGCGACGGCAGTAGCGAAAATGCGGTCCGGACCTCACACAACACGAGGACATGCTACTTTATATCGAGCCGGAACACTGGGAGCGGCTCCTGGCAGCAGTCCCCGCACATTCATTATCATGAGCGCCATCGAAATCATTCGTACGAAAGTCTGACGCTGGTCATTACTACCGATGCCATACGATCGCTGATGCTTGCAAGTGCTTACCAAAAAGGTGGCTAGCGAATATTATGCTAGCATTGTACTTGTACTTACTTCACATAGAACCACAGCGAACACTTGAGATGGGCGATCCCTTTTCCGAGCCCATTCTGCCTGCGATATCACCGTCGCCCAAGGTATTTCTATGCTCGCGCAAGGCGGGGGAGAATTATTCGCATTATATCGGGCAATGTGTCATGGCATTTCAGGGACAAGCGAGTTCGCCGAATGACTTGATTGAAGACGACAAATCCGTTCGCCCCACGCCGCCGCGCCCTAGTTCGAGTCGATGTCTTACCGCGTTAGTCCAATGCAAGTACGTGTATCGTACATGCAGTACGTGTACTTACTGTACAGTACGTGTTCGTACTTACGCAACAATAGGTGCAGCCCCCCCCCTCCTCCTCCCTCCTCCCCTCCCAATGCACGAAAGATGTGGCTCGGAGAGACGGAAGAGACGTTAAAAAAGGGGTTATTACCAAATCCGCAAGGCAATAGCCGTGTCAATTCTGGGAAAATGTACGAGCACGTCATCCTAGCTGGATGCGGAACAAAGGTTAATTCCATTCCATGTCCTGATAGCTGGACGGACGCTAAATTTGGAATTGGCTGTTAGAGAAGTACTTTTAGTCTACTTAATCCGTCGAGTTCCCGTTGCGGGACCCGAAGTACCTTCCATGTACTTCCTAGTCACCCAACCCTCAAAGCCGCTGTGAAGAACACTTGCCAGCCAAGGAGGGCTCGTATTATCCATCCGTCATTTTTGTCGTCCGTTCTACACGTGTATCTCCCCCATCCCATTCTGCCCGCCGGAAGCATCAACGGCGGTCTGCATCATCATCTGCCCGAGCCGCGCTTCTCAAGGTTGCGACATCCTGATGTGATTCTGGAGCGGCCACGAAGATTCACTCGTTTCTATCATTGTACACATTTTGCGTCTCTTCTCTGTTGTGATCATCCCCGACGCGCGGCGCTTCTAGCGTCCTCCGCCTTACCCCCTTGGCCCTTGGACCTCGCGACGAAGGACCATCCCCGGCAGGACCAGCGAGAAAGTCGACGGTCCGGCGAAGCTGCCATCGACGTCTCATATCCGGCCCTCGATACGAGATCGGCGACGAGGATCCTCCGCGCTCCCACGCCCGCCATGCTTCTCCCGAAAGGCGGACTCAATTGGAAAGCGGCTCGGGCTCGGTTGCCGCCCACGCGGGCAATTTGGAGTTTTGTCGCCCGGACACGCTTCCTCCTACTCGTCGCCATTTCCAGCATCGTCGTCCTGCTATGGCGTGGCATCAGAAGCTCGGCCTCGGAGATGCAAAAGTAAGAGACCACCTCTTTCACCCCCATCATCTCGCCAACCTAGCGTCTCGAGAAGTGATCGGCTGACGGTGGCCGACCAACCCAGCTTCTACTGCTGGGGACCCTCAACGCCGCCGATAGATATGTCGGCAAACGAATATGCGAGATGGAATGCGCACATGCAGACTCCCGTCGTTTTCAACCGCCACGCCCCTCTCAAGATCGACTCGGCCTCGATCCAACACATTAACCTCAACGTCGTCAAGTCGACTCGCAAAGCCCTCGTCAACGAGGAGAAGATCCTGATCCTCACTCCTCTCAAGGATGCCGCCCCATACCTATCAAAATACTTTGAGCTTCTCGCCGAGCTCACCTACCCCCACCACCTGATCGACCTTGCCTTCCTCGTATCCGACTCCAAAGACGACACCCTGGCCGTCCTCTCATCCGAACTTGACCGAATCCAAAAGCGGCCGGACCACATACCCTTCCGCAGCGCCGTCGTCGTCGAGAAGGACTTTGACTTTCGTCTGAGCCAAGACGTGAAGGAAAGGCATTCCTTCGAGGCCCAAGGTCCGAGACGGAAGGCCATGGGCAAGGCCAGGAACTACCTTCTCTCCGCCGCCATGAAGCCCGAGCATTCGTGGGTCTACTGGCGCGATGTGGACATCGTGGACAGCCCGCCCAAGATTATCGAGGACTTCATTGCCCACGACAAGGATGTTCTGGTTCCCAGTAAGTACGCGTTGTCGACATTCCTTCGGCCGATTAGCTGACAGTCCTCGGCAGACATTTGGTTCCATCGATACAGGGATGGCGTCGACATCGAAGGACGATGTGAGTAGTGACGGTTGATGCGATGAGTCGGTGTCACGTGGAGATGTCATCAAGGCTGACACAGGCGCCGCAGTTGACTACAACTCGTGGATCGAGTCGGACAAGGGTCGCAGATTGACCGAGAGCTTGGACAAGGACGTTGTGCTTGCGGAAGGTTGGTTGCACCTGCCTCGGAGCTGAATGAGGTGATACATGATACTGACGTCTTGGGTACAGGGTACAAGCAGTATGACACCGGACGAACGTACATGGCCAAGATGGGTGACTGGCGAAACAACAAAGACGAAGAGATCGAGCTCGACGGCATCGGCGGCGTCAATATCCTCGTCAAGGCCGACGTACATCGATCCGGTAGGTCATCGCGCGCAGCTGCGATTGCTGGCAAGACTGGGCTGACGTGGCGTGTCCGCAGGTATCAACTTTCCCTCCTATGCGTTCGAGAACCAGGCGGAGACGGAAGGGTTTGCCAAGATGGCGAAGCGGGCCGGCTACCAAGTCGTTGGTCTTCCCAACTACATCGTCTGGCACATCGACACGGAGGAGAAGGGCGGCAACCTCTGATACCTTCGCGTCACCCACTCGATCGAATAGCGTACGATTCACGTGTCTGATATTTTCCCCCGAATCAACCCGACGACTCCGCGCCTGGGCGATGGGCGACGGTTATTATACGAGCATTCATGATGTTATTAAAATGGGACTGACTGGCAACTGGGCGTATTCAAGCTGTGCTCATGGTCATTAGTCTTGGGCTGTTCGTTATTCTTATTACGCTGAACCCAGAGGCTCTCGACTGTACAAGTTGCACTAGCAATAATCGAATTTACCACGTGTAAATGCAAGACAAATCGCTGTTATCAAGAGGGCATGTCTGCCTGGGTGAGCGGTTAGGACCTGTCAGGAGAGACTTGCTCGATTGCAGACCGATTCCAGCAACGGGCCATCGACATTGACAGCGAGCGAGAACTCCTAGCGTGTACTCCACCCTTACCCTCCAGCATCCCCTGCACTCCATGTCTACAAACTCCGTGTCATATCAAGTCTTCTCGTGTGGCCCATCCAGGGAGAAGAAGGCAACGGGAACCGAGGTTGAGTGAAGTCCGTACGCTTCAAGTATACAGTACCCACTGTCTACTGTATTGCCTACCCAGAAGTGGATGCAATGGAGCGCACATTTACGTAGCATATTGATGGTGAGGGGTTCAAGGGGCGGAAGGTGGCCAAGATCAACAGAGTAAAACAGAGCAAGGGGCCAAGCACAATTCGCGGACTTCCAAACTGCATATGAAGCTGCGGTGGACATGACAATCACCAACTAACTTTGTGGAAGAGCTACACGGACTGGTTATGGAGACTACCGATGGAGATGGCCGCCTCGTTGAACTGGCGGGCCGGGTGCAGGACAAAAGGGCAAAACAGCTGGGCGTGGTACAGCAGCGAGCGTACACATGCTCCCAGTGCTGGAATCAACTCCACAGCATATTACGGATTGCAGTACAGTACCACCTCCGTACAGCTTCCCTATTTACTTACTCCGTACGGAGTACATACACATACACATACCGAGTACACGTAAGTACTTACCTGTTGACTGGTCAGATGCTCACTCAGACGCCCACGTAGCCGTGTGGATGTTGCATCACATGACACTCGGCAGAAGCGCGGCTAAATCAAGGGGCTGGTTGCTGGGTCCCATCACCGTACCGCCACTAAGTTGCTGATGGCAAGGCAACTTGGCGACCGAGGCCGGGGCTGATTGCGCTGTAGCCTGTAGCCTCGCACAACAACCCAACTGACCATCGTTTTGACAAAACCCGACCGTCCGAATACACGAGGCAAGGGAAACCGTAGGTTCCACCTGCCATACCTTGACTGATATTTCCTGTTGTTATCACTGCTGACATGACACCCTGGCTGATGCAGCCCAGTCCAGACGGATTACCCCACTATCCAACGTCCTCCAGCACCTCGGTGACGCACCCTCGACAATACTCTTCGCTCCTCGCTCCCGACGACGGCAGATTGGCTTCTCGCCGCCATTTCCCGCTTCGGGATCCCTAGAATACTACACCCCACTCTTGCTTTCCTGCCACGGTAGCCAGCGAAGATGTGGAGCTGGTTCGGCGGCGGCGGCGGCGGCGGCCAACGCAAGGACTCGCCAAAGGATGCCATTCTCGGGTTGCGGTCTCATCTTGATATGCTGCAGAAACGCGAGAGGCACCTCCAGAACCAGATAGACGAGCAGCAGAATATTGCCCGGAAGAATGCCAACACAAACAAGAACGGTTCGTCCCATGCGTTCCGGAGCAGACGTCACCTCGGTGGACCCCAGCTAACGGCGTCCCAGTGGCCAAGGCAGCCTTGCGGCGCAAGAAGACGCACGAGCAAGCGCTGGATCAGACGATCGCGCAGATAGGAACGCTGGAGCAGCAAATAAACTCGATCGAGTCTGCCAACATCAACAGGGAGACGCTTGCGGCCATGGAGAAGGCGAGTCAGGCGATGAAGCAGATTCACGGAAAGCTCACGCCGGAGAAGGTGGACGAGACAATGTACGTGGACCCTCTGCGACGCTGTCGCACTTTCTCCATGCTGACCTTCGTTTTTTCTTTTCGCCGTAGGGAGAAGTTGCGAGACCAGAACGCGCTCAGCCAGGAGATTGTCGACGCCATTACTGGCGCAACTATTGGGGAGCAGGTGGACGATATGGAGCTGGAGGAGGAACTCGATCAACTTCAGCAGGAGCAGTTGGATGAGGCTATCCTCAAGACAGGGCATGTGCCGCTATCAGACGCTGTGCACAAGATGCCGACGCCGGCAAACGCGGAACGTACGTCGCCACCCTCTCCCCTTGTCAGTTCTCAGCTGACGATAGCAGCCGTTTCGAGCAGGAGGCAAGCGGTGGAGGAAGAAGACGATGAAGAGGCAGAGCTCCGCAAGCTGCAAGCCGAGATGGCCATGTGAGGACTGGTGCTTTTTTATACAAGACATTTGCTGCACAGGATGCGATGGCCATGGCGTATACCCCTGTCCCTAAGAATCTGCGCTTGCACGCGGTCTCTGCATGGGCATAGGGGTTGGAGTGGGTGGATGGATGTGCAGAAGTCGAATGCTTGAGCTCATGCTGTTCAGTTGCCCTTGCCTGTTACTCTGTCCCCCCGGCGTTGGCGTCTGAAGTTCTGCTTGCCTTTGAGCGCCAGCCTCTACGATCGAGTCGGCGGCATGTGGAAAGACTAGCTAGCTAACATCATGGATCGAATGATTCTGATTGTCCGCGCGTCGGAGGTTGGAGCTATTGCAATCAAAGAGATCATCCAGATGGGGATGGCACGTGGGAGGCTGGGTCGAAATCGCACGCCCTCCTCTTTGGACGTGACAAAGCAGTATACCGGATGCTATCCACTCGTTCGTCTTGCGTCATGGCTTCATTACTCCTCCACTCATTTGGCTAGCTGGCGGGAATGGGCCTGTGCCGTCTGAGGTCATGCTCCTTCGGCCTCGTGTCCAACATACAAGAACCAACAACCAACCACCACGACTGTAACATGGGAGCAAACGAAGTTGACGAGGATAGAAACGAAGCGCGTAATGATTGGGCAAGATGACAGTAATCACGTGATGGATCCCATGCTGCACAAATATCGAGCGCGGAGGCAGGTGCGGACGATGCACAACGGAAAGGGTAGGAGGAACAAAGGACGAAGCGAGAGCCTCCGCGCTTACAGGGGCGGGGGCCAAGGGCAGGGGCGGGCGACTACGACGAGACGCCGCCACTCGGCCGTCTCAACCAACATCTCGTCGACCAGCCGACAACCAGTCAAGCGGTCGACTACCCGCTCACGTCTGCTGTTGCAACCATGTCGTCGATTCGGGCTGCAGGAGGTGCAGGGCGGGGGCCGAAATCTTGTCGATTATACTCCAGCAACGCTCCATGGATGCGGCGAAAACGGAGACCGCGGCGGCGTTCAACTGTCGCCACGCGTGAGAGCGGATCAAGGCGCGTCCTTCAATTGCCCCAGCGGCTAGGGGCCGACCCAAGGTCGAGGCCTTTGCGGCATTTGAGGCCGCCGGCGGCTCTGGCGATATAATGCATCGTTGTGCCTGTGGATTGCGAAGGGGCCTCGCATGTGAGCCGGGTATCAGCCGTCCCTCTTTCACTCGAGAGCACACTGGCATTTCTTTGATCGACTGGCCTCCATTTCTCACCAATTCTATTTCAAGACATCGCGGCGGTGCTGGTCCTGTGCTTCGATTTTTCTCGACTTCTTGGTGCCTGGCATCTGCTACCGTCCGCTGGACACGATGTTGGCATCCTGGTCGTTGCGGATAACCAGCCTTTGCTTTCACTAGGTTCGTATATCGCCCATCTTTCTCCCTTGCATCTTGCGTTGCTATCGGCTTGGTTCACGGCTGTCTTCGTCGACTTCCTTTCTTTCACTCTCTCGTTCCTTGGCTTCAGTGTTCGATCAGTGACGCCATACCGTCACACTCTTCTTCATAAGACAGAAGCGGACGTAAAAAGAGCACGGGCACAGAAACGCGCTGCTTTCTTGAACTCTCTCCGAGACTGACACTCTTCTGGCGTCAGATGCTCCCTTCCAGAATGGTCCGGATGTCTTCGAACTACCATCTGTCGCTCCCGTCTCTCGTTATCCTTTCATGTGCTGTAGTCGCAGTCGCCGTTCGTCTCCCCGATACCATCTCGGATCTGATACCAGCATGTGCGCGAGAATGCTTCCTCTCATTCCTCGTCATGAACTACGGTGCAGGCAACGACGACCAGTTACCTTCGCTTGACTACCTTTGCTCAACCCGTGGAGCCACCGAGTATACCATTGGAGAGGGAGCTGCGCAATGCATCGCTGCCGAAAAATCCGTTGGCTATTGCTCAAAGAATGAAGCAAGCGGTGAGAGCACTAGTGAAGAGATCGCATAGTCCAAGGCTAATAGTTCGAGTAGCCTCTATCATTTACAGTGCCCTCCGAATGTGCAATGGGCAACCATCCGCCATCCAACCGACGCATGAGGTGATAACGGCGACTTTTGCGCTACCGTCCGCCGGTGGAAATGCCGAGCCAATATTGTTCCCGTCTCCAACTCGCACGCAAAGTGTGATGTCGTCCGGGTTGTCCCATTCAGCTCCAGGCCCCTCGACCATGGCTGTATACACCACCCGCCCGCATTCTGACACTAAGCCGTTGATTCTGAGTACTTCGACAGCGAGTTTAGATACACAACTCTCGACGGCAGAAGTGACTTCAGCGACCGCGGTGTCGCATCTAGTTGGAGGGGAGACCCGTAACGAGGACCGATCCGGAGACCGCCTCACGACCGGCCAGAAGGCTGGTGCCACGCTTGGCTCTGTGACACTGGCTGGCCTTGCATTGGGTATTCTGATGTTGATCCGACACCGCCGTAAAAAGCGAAGAAAATCGGACTCAGAACACTCAAAGATTTCGGAGTCGGTCCAGCGGCGTGACACATGGGGGTATCACGTTGAGAAGGATGTAGGTAATGGTGACGACGATTGGAAGAGTCGACCGACGCATCCAAACCAAAATCCAACCCCTCCGTTGCCACTACCCAAGGCGTACAACCGTTCGAGCTGGGGGCCTGGTGAAATCGGACTGGCGATATCTCCGCCACATTCGAGCTCTCCTTCTCACTCAACGCGACGCGTGTCCAAGCTCTTGCCTGCGAAACCTACCCTGGCACCTGATGCTCCTAAAAACAGCCACCAACCAGAGCATGAAATCGTCAAGACACCGCAGCAACGACTTCTTCGTCTTGTCGATCCATCGCCTCCGAACTCACGGAGCAAAAACTTTCAACCTCCTGCCCCCCCCCTGCTTACAATACCAAAGCAAGAAGATTTCCGAAAGATGGTCGGAATCTCTCGTCTTGGCCGTGGAAGCACGGTGACAGAATTTGAGGAAGATGGAGGAACATGTCAGTCTCCTGAGGGTCAAATATGGGTACTGCCTTCAGCAACACCGGGGTCGACGGTTTTTTACGTCGCGGACAAGAACGGCAACTGGACTCTTGGTGATCGTAAGAAAGCTTCTCCCGCCGACGACCTTGCCACTGGGAGACTCAATACAGGTGCTTCGCCGAAAGCCACGATGGAGAACTCGGTATCTTTACCCACCGCGAACAAAACACGAATGGTAGATGAAGCACCCACTCGTCTACCCTCCGAAGCACCCGAGGTAGCTGTGCCAACGACGGCGATGACCGGGAACCCCACTGGAACCCCCCCCCTCTCTACTGAGGAGCTTCATCAAACGGCACTGCCTAAACCGCTTTTCTCAACTCACCCTAATCCTCGCCATGTCTCCACTACACGACGGTCATCTATCCAGAAGTACGGTCGTCCGCGAGCAGCTTCAACCGAGAGCTCGGTAACAGTAATTTCAACTTCTCCCATGATTGGCGGCAAGTGGCGATCGCCTGAGCCATCTCGCGTCAATCTCTCGCCAATTACGGAGTCTCCGCGCCCAAAAGATGGACACTCACAGATAACACATCCTCGGACCGGTGACCGAGACTGTGGAACGATGGCCGCCAGCAAGCCCGTTGAACGACTTCTGATGCGGCCGATCTTGGGTCGGCCAGTCGGTCGTCCTAGCCCGACCTTGGGGATGTATCAATCGCCAGCCGTGCCTGACCCCGCAGCCTACAGCGCTGTAAGAGGAGGATCGGGCGTGGTCGAGAACCCGGCGTTACTGAGAACGGGCTTGCCTACTGTGCGCATTGTCGAGCCGTCGCCCGAATTAGAAGACGACAGGGATCGTCTTCCCTCCGTGAAGACTCGTGTTGCGGCTTTGAGGGCCTCAATTGCGCCCGAGCGTCGAACATATCGGCAGACTTCAACATCCGAGACAGAAAATAGGCAGAAACTCCACGAGTTGGAAATGTGTCAAAATCTCAAGCCCATTCACCCACTCACCGGCGTGGAGCATCAGCCTCAGCCTCAGCCGCCTTCAACTCCTCACCATGGTCTCCACGATGCTCCATCTCAATCGCCACAACCCTACCTCCCATTTCAGCCATCTCTTGCGGCCCACGGTGGTCATAATGACCACTTCCTGTCTCAGTCCCTCATCGCCAAAAATCTCGACTCTGGCAGTGCCTCGCAAATGGGTGTCCCAACCAAGGGTCAGGGACAATCCACTTCCGAGAGTAATGGGCGACACGAGAGCATTGGATCAGCGTCTCTAGCTGCTGAGACAATGACACCACGCCAGCTGCCAAGTGGTGATGACCTTGCACCTGCTTCGCTTTGGGTGCCCAGACTTACGCCTTCGCGACGTGGAGATGACCTATTCCTCAACGTTCACTGATGTACATGCAAGGGACTCGATCAAGATGGAGACTCACACGTCTATCAAGTCGGATATTCACCGCATGTGCAATGTGCTAGTCATGGCTGATTCCATCACTTTTCTGGTGAGCGAGCATTGGATGTCAGTGTGCAGATACCTGCTTAGGCGAATTTGTTTTCTCTCGCGAGCAGATTGATAATGATGAAAACAGTTATTAGTGGCGAACTTAGGATGAGCCCTTCGAATTTTCTTCCACTGCCTTGCTCACCTGCAACCTAAAACTGCATCTGCTGTCCATTCCGAGCGCAGGGTCCCTTTCAGCGTCTTCTCCGCGTAGCCTGCATCCCATCTCCACTTCCATCTCGTCCAGACTCGCTCATGGCACACGTCCTTTCGGCGTATCGACCACGTCCCGAGTGACCCCCTTGGTTGCTCTGGGGTGCGATGCCATTCATCTCGATGGATTCACCTGCCGCATGATCCTCTTCTTCCGCTCGTCCTCCCCGCGTGGAGCTCCTCCCCACGCCACTCATGCCGAATAGCTCTCGGGCATCTCGTTGCAAGTCGCTCATTTGGTCGTCTAGCGCCTCTATTCCTTGCTCCCAGGCTTCACGGTTCAGATGAGCCCCCTCATCGATCAGCTTATTCTTTTGGCGGATAGTTTGCCACCGACTCTGCCCCCCGAGCTCGAGAATATTCATGCGTCGTTTCTTTCCAGTCGGGTTCCCAATCATGGCAGGCCTCCAAGCTCTCTCTTCGTCCAGAACGGCTTGTGGGTCGTCGGGCATGGAGACTCGGCGAGTCGATGACCGGCGTCGGACTTCGACAATCCTGTCCATCTCGTCTGACCTGCACTTTGGCACGATTTGAACATCGGCAAAACGAATGAGGACTAGAAGGAGAAGCAAAGTGAGGATCAGGAGGACGCCCGCCACAACACCAGTGGAGACTTGTTGGCCCAGCGTTCTTGTGACGAGACCACCCAGAGCTGTGGCACCAGCCGCAAGCACAAAGGCGAGACTGTGGATTATGGCAAAGCCGGACGTGACGCGTGGGAATGAAGAGTAATTTGTCCGCTTCTCAAGCTTTCCATCGCCGCCCTTCTGCCGTCCAACCATGCCAGGCGACAAGTCTGACGTGTCAAAGGTTTCCATGACGAGCCCGTTGCATTCCGCAATAGCCAAACATGAAAGAAAACCAACAAGGGTGGCGAAAATTGTGGGAGCACTGATGTGCATCGGAGGACCTGCTGAGACTGATGCATAACAGATGCCAGCGAGCGGAAGCAGGAGCGTGAAGACTGTCCGACGCACAAGATGAGACGACCACGCGACTTTGCGGTTGAGAGTTGCCAGATTGGTATTCATCTGCGCCAGTCGTGACCTTGAGAAGAGGTTGCCTTTCTGGAATGGGATCGCGAGGATGGCACCTAGAGCCATGGAACCAACGAGCAGTCCGACGACTGGTGATCGTAGCTTGTAAAATCGCGAGGTCAGCGACCCCAACAAGACGATGATGAGCACAACTTGGGCGTAAATCCAGGCAGCGTAGAGGGCCAGAACCGCAAAGCCGGGCTGACGAAGCATCTCAAGGGACAAGGCGATGCCGTGATACACCTCTTGTCCCCACCACCTTGGACCAGTTTTGACCCGATGCATCGTGACTTCTCCCCGGGCGACGCGGCGTGAAATGTCGGTTCCAGTCCGGACCTCGACGACTGACCGTCGGAAGGCAGAGCGACGAGACTCGGGGGAAACGATGTTGAGGAACAAGACGACGGCCAGAATAATGATGCTGACATAAAACCCCCAGGCGGGAGGGTATTGGTCGATGAGGCAAGCGCCGACGAGAAAGCCAACGCCAAGGGAACCGATCCAGCACCAAGTCCATATGCCCAGCCAAACGCCCATGCCGCCACCGTGTCTTCTCGCATCGTCCTGGTCTACAACTTCCTGGTGAGGATTAACACTCATCAGGGAAGCGCCGAATAAGTCTGTAAGTATCGAGTGAAAGTTCATACTCGCAAACCCAAGCGAGAAGCCCATGGCGGCGCGAGAAGCGAGCAGCATGATCCTCCAGGATACGGTATCCGTCAACCGCTGCGAATTGACGGCTAGAGCCTGAGGAAACAAAAGAGGCATTGCGAGAACAAGGCTTGACATGATGTACGGTTTCCGCCCATGAAGCAGCGGCAGCGGCCAGAGAAAGAAGGTCGGCAGGGCCAAACCGAGAAAGCATCCCGTGTTCCCATGGACGGTGGCGTGGGACTGGTCAATAATGTAGTATTGAATCGAGGGCACGAGCCCGGCATAAATGCCCAGTATGACGCCGATCAGGGCGGTACTGATGCAAGCGACCGCTGCGACAAATCTTTTCCGGATGGGTGACCAGTCCCTCGCAGGAGCCTGTCGTTTGCGTGACTTGGCTAGACTGAATCCAGAGACACCGTGCAAGCTGACATGGGACTTCCGTCGAAGGTTTATGCCGTGGTTCGTGTGCGCCGGGCGAGTGGCACCGTCACGTTGCGGGAGTCCGGCATCACACCCAGATCCTGGGCGAGGTTCGGGCACGGAGCCTTGTCCCATGCGGCCAATCTTTCCCGGTACGTCGCGGCCGTACTGCGAAATAGATCCAGGTCCAAGCTGAGGTGCAAGTTCCACTGGTATCAAAGGATCGTCGCCGAGCCTCCCCCGACCACCGGCACACTCCGCTGGAGCATGCTTGCTTCTGCGGAGTCCGTCTTCGGACAAGTCAAGGCACCCTGCCACATTTGTGCAGGTCTTCCGACGAGGAATATCGAACGACACTTGAAGATTTCCGGGAGAAACTCGGAGCTGCCGATCGTCACGGTCAGTCTTGCCCGTATCTTTCTCGCCTCCTTGGCCTGAATAGGTCTGAATGATGCCGTTACGCCGAGGACGCCCTCGGTAACCAGACTGGGTAGTTGCGCGCGGACACCTTGGGCTTTTCGGAAGGGAACTCTTGTCTGAGCTAATCGTCACCATGCCGGCTGCTCGTTGAGGATCTTCAGCACTCCCAGGGGCACTGGTAGGTGAAGGATCGAGCTGGCAGCTGTATTCACCGTCACCACTGTGGCGATCTGAGTGCAGGCTGGGGTCTGGTTCGAAGGTCCGAGGCAATGCCGTCGTGGCGTCTGGTCTCTCAATGACATGGGATGCAATATTCAGAGCCTCATTCAGGAGTCGCTCCAGGTCCCCAACTGCACTCTTCAAGTCATGACCATCAAACGTCAGCTTCGACTTCACCGAATGTTCGCATCCCCGGCGCGGGAGATGGCACGAAGCCAGAAAACTGGAAACCAGGGACTCGGATCTCGGAACCTGGTCTGGCGAAGCTTGCGTTTCGTCTTGCCGCTTATCGGGACGCTTCGTGAACTTGGTCGTGTAGGGATCAGGCTGCCCCAGAACACCCCGAAGCCACTGCGCGGTACGTTGGGAAGAAGTTGGTCCTTGGCTATTTTCGGTTGCTGCCTTTCGGTTGATGGGGGAATCCGCGACAGAGGACCGATGACTCCGGATCTCTGGGGGCAAGCCTCCCTTCGCATCCGTTGTCATGGAGGCCAAGGTGCGAGTTCCCTGCTCATCAGGGGCAACATCATCCTCACAACAAGAGTGAATTTTTGATGTCGGAGTAGACGAGTGAACAAAACTTCGCCGCCGACTTTGCGTTCGCACGTCTCCGAAAGCACCACTCCCTTTCAGCCCCTCGCCAGAAGACACTGCATCATGGACGGCTTTGGTTGCAGTGTCTATTCGGTGGCTGCTGCGTCTAGATGGGGAGCCGGCATCATCGATGGGTCGTGGAGGGCTCCGTACCGGACCGCTGTCGTATAATGTTTCAGCACAACGGGAAGAGCGTTCGGCAACCCCATAAGGGGTGACCTCTCGATTCGGGCTAGATGCAGAATGCATTCGACCATGATACGTCTCGATGGTGTGAGGCTCTGGCTTCGCGGATGTTGGATACTCTTGGCAGCGAGATGGGGCATGTGCATCAAGGACACGACTTGCGGCATCGGAGTTTTGGCCTTCGAAATAGATGTTGTTCGTCGGTTCCGTTGCTGGGTATTCTTCAACATCACCCACGCACTCCATTTCAGGCACTTCAGCCGCAGTGCATTGGTCCAGGGAGAGCGGACTGGGAACGGGCACGGAAAGCGACTGGCCTGAAAAAGGCTGTACCTTTGGAAGATGACGGTACATGGGCGGTGCAGCGGACCCGAAGTTGGCACCACTCGTTGGGCTGCATGGCTTGAGCTCACTCCCCGTGCTTTCAGGCTGCAGCATCGGCTTTACTTTGGGACCATATTGGATGGACTGGCCGGGATAGCCGTGGTAATCTGATTCAAAAATGTGCGGCCGAATCTTCGACTTGGGAAACTCGAAAGCGCTGCTCGACGGTGTGATCCCCTCTGCGAGGGCATCGAGCTGTCTGCCATCCACAGGAGCTTCGACTTCCGGCAATCGATACTGGTATCGACGTGCTGAAGGTGGACGAGAAGAGTGATTGGAGGTTCGAGCCACGCTGCCACCCTCTTCGATGGTGATGTCGAGAGTAGTTGGTGACTGGGAAACGAATTCACCTTCGGCACGAGTCGTGTTGGGGCCCTGGGCGGTATGCTCGAGGGCAGGGTCAAACGGAGCGACCTTGGTATAGGCCAATCGGGAATTCCTTGCCGATATGTCGCTGAAGATGGAGTGGTGGAGGGCCACATAGAATTGAGATTCTGGCCGAACGCTGTCCAAGGAGGAAGGAGAGTCAAGAATCGATGGCGTTTCTTGAAGTTCAGCGACTCGGGAATCCTGACTGTCATCTTGGCCTTCGATTGTCGATGTCGCACCGTTTAGATTTTGCAATTGTGTGTCCCGGGCAGATGGCGTGGCCGATTTCTCGCACTCTTGGTTGCGCTGGGTGATGTTGATCGGGGGTTGACGATGAAATTGGTTTTGAAATGTACTGTCCTGGAACGCAGACTCAACGATGGCAGTGCTATCCGGCGATAGACTGACGGGTGGCGTGGTAGACTGCTGAACATCCACCTCAGGATAGGATGCATCCGAATACGCAGAGGAGTGATCTGTTGGATTGTCGGCTCTGCTCTTCGGCTTGGCCATGGTTAATTCGTTTTCCAGTTCCACTGCCGTGGCCCCGTTGGATGCCGACGACAGTTGGATGGCAATGGGTGCGAACTTGCCAGTGTCGGTAACAGTCGTACTAGTTAGCCGCGACTTTGAAGAATACTGTTGTTCGCCTGAAGCCTTGTCCACTTCGGACAAGACACTCTCCGTGCCGTTCCGTCCCTCAGATGCCTGACACAGATGTTCCATCCTGATCAGCTGGAGCCACGGAGAGGCACGGCGGGCCGCTCGGGGCTGGGGTGCGATCAAAGTCGCCAGGCTCCATGTCCGTGTCCTCTTAGAGCCGCTAGGTTCGGGTGTGAGAGAAAAGCGTCGAGAACATTGGCGGCTTTCCCTGGTTTACAGAGGGGAACCGGTTGCGAGACGAGCCGTGGACAGGCCCGGATGAGACGGCAGGCGAGGGAACCAGGGCAGCTCATGAAATGTTCAGTAGTCAACGAGCAGAGTCTGGGATGGCCAGCCAGCGCTCTCAATGGTCAAAATTGACCAAGCCGAGCCTGATGCCAGATGGTCAGAATATTGGCTAATCCGAAAGATGCAGCAAGGTTGTGAAGCAGCGCAGCAAGATGAATCGTTTTAGGCAGGCGGGTCGTACCAGGAACGGGAGCACAGGAGGGGCACTGTAATGGAGAGACCAGGACAGCAGTGATGTTGTAATGATGATGGTGGTGATGACGATGAAGAGGTCCGGATGTAAGATGGTCGCGGGAAGATGAGTAGGAGAGGAGAAGCTGGGGCACGGGCCATTGGATGCACATCGAGCAGTTCTTGGCTCCTTCCTTCGCTCCTTCCTTCATGCTGCACTTGCTTCATGAGTCATGAGGCACGATCTCTGGCAAGCCGAATGATCAGCGACTTCCTTTGGCGACTCACAGAACTACCTGCTACTCGGTATCGAGCAGAGCGCGTACTGTAATGATTGGTGCAAGTATCCGAGTTGGGCCGCGGAGGGT
Organism: Drechmeria coniospora; assembly: GCF_001625195.1. NCBI lineage: Eukaryota > Fungi > Ascomycota > Sordariomycetes > Hypocreales > Ophiocordycipitaceae > Drechmeria > Drechmeria coniospora. The sequence goes on along the minus strand of NC_054389.1, from coordinate 6,219,765 downwards.
CGATGGCCTCATCCAGAGATGAATCCCCGCAGGGACTGACGCCCAGTCTTTTCTCATAGAGGCGTCGTCGAAGCAAGATTATGCAGAATCAGAGAGTCACAGAGTCAAAGGTGAACAACTACAAGATGGCGCCCGCTCGTCAAGGCCGGCCCACCGACGCGCTTGGCTTCTACGAGACCGATATCAGCGAGTGTCAAACGACGAGCGAGCGTCATGGGTTGATGCCGGGTTGATGCTGGTGTTGAGACAGCCAGCTGCTCTCCATCAACGTCGCCCAATCAGGCTCCGCCCTTCGAATCATGTATCGGCTATTTCTTCGGCCCTGGGCATTGTCGATGTTGGCACGACCGAAGCATCAAGATGGATCCGTTCAATTGTTCTACCAACCTACGACAGGGAAGCTGCTCAGTCAATAGATTTGTACGCAGATCCCCCTCCGCCCACCCTCTCTTCATTGGAGCTGAGAGAGAAGGACAAGAATGGCAGCGATGACACTTGCCTTTACGATACGGCACGTCGCAAGGGAAAACTGCATGACGATGAAGGCATTGTGGAATCCAGCAAATCACCTGCCGAGCCCCCCCCCCCCCCTTCCCGCCCCTCCCCACGGCTGGGAGCGCGCCAATCGGTCCGCGAACCAAGCCAAAGTGCCGATATCTTTAGGCGGCCGGGCTATTTTTGGGACCAACCGGCTGGACACTCGCAGGGTTCGCTCGACCGTCCGGACACCCACGTAGGGTTTCATTCCGCATCGCCAAGGACGAGTCCACAGTGCGCGAGCCACGACAGGCAGCTCGAGCCTACGGGTTCACGATACGGACTGCGATTACATTGTCATTGAACTGACGAAGGAGCGAGCCAAGGCTCGTATATTGAGGTCAATGTCTACAGCTGAAGAAGTAGCATCCAGTGCTTGCTTGTCTATGCTATTGTATCTAGGTCTGGCCTGCTTGCGACGGTGCCTGCCATCGACTGACCGCGACCTGCGCGGGAGATGCGTTCACTGACGCGTCGGGATGAAGGCAAGGCCAAAGACGTACCGAGCCGATAACAGGAGAAAAAAACGGCAGAAAAATCTCTCGGAGACGACGGGAGCAGGCCTGCTGCTCGGTTGCGCAGGGAATGACGGTCCAACCCCAAGCATACAGGTATACTCGCGTCCCATCTAGACGGGCAAAATTGCCGTAAGCTAGCAATCATGCCCGCCGACGAGACATCGAAAGGCCCGATATTTGCCCTCGCTTTGCTTTGCCTGAGCGTCTAGCCTCTATTCCACCTGACTGTTGGCTCGGGCCTTTGCCACATGCACCACGCCCTGCATGACGAGGAGGAGAAGGAATCGCGGTCCGAACACGGCTGGTTTCTCCCAATGCATGCCCTCTAATGAAAAAGCGAAACAGGAGAAGGGAACGGAGGAGAAGGATGAGAGGAGACAACAGGATGCATGCTGAAAATGAAACTCATGGAAAGGGAGAAGAGTGATGAAGAAAACAAAAGAAGGTCAAGAATGCAGAGCTGTGGCGGACCTGAGTCGGTGACTGCACCTCGACAACGCCGTACGCCGCGATGATACGGAGCCGTGGTTTCGTTCGTGTCCGCGAGGAAGCGTAATGAGAATGTATAGTAGCCTCGTTCATTCATTCGTGTCTTCGATAAAAGCCAGGCCATTGATCATGACGAGCATCGGTGAGCGTGTTGTCGTGACGGTTGCCGTTGCCGTCAGCAGGTGCCGGCAGCAGTCGCCTCGTCAGAGGTTCGGGACCTCCCGGCCATCAGCAGCGGCGTGAGCCGTGATGGATTGGCCGAGTAGAGATGGGTGATCCAGGCGTCAAAGCGGAAGGCAGCGAGCGGCGGCGTGCGCGATGACGGGCAGCCGATTATCGAAGACAGCACGGTTCAGTGGTCGTTCTTGTGCGTGGAGCGACCGCTGTGGTATCCCGAGTCGGCATAGCTATGCGGCGGGGCATGCTGGGCGCTGCGCGACGTGTGAAGGCTGCAGGCGTATCCGACGTAGATTGTGCGGGGCTGGACGCCGTGACCGGGACGGCCGTAGGATGCGCATCGGTCGATGGCGTGCTGGTAATAGAGACAGCGGCATGCGGCGTAGAGTTCAACAAGCTGATAGCACATAATCACCGGGCCGGCGTGACCGCTTGGGACGTCGCGGTTCGGGTCTAGGACTCGAGGTGGAATCGAGGCAGACGGGAGCAAGCGATGACCAGCAGCGGCAGTCTTGGCTCCGGAAGCAAGGCAAGGGAACGGCACGGTTCGTGCTCGGACGGAAGACTATCTATCAACGTTGAAGGACAAAGGCAATGGCCGGGACGGGGGAGCCAGTTTTGTGCACGAATTCTTGCATGCCTCGACGGAAAAGGAGAATGAGAGAGCGGTGACAAACAAGGAAATGGAGGGTGAAAAGAGCGTGCCGAGAGCTACGACGGAGGTAGGATAGAGGGTCGGCGAGGGAGAAGAGGGACGAGGGACGGCAGTCTTATACTTGATCTCACGACGTTGCAGCATGGCCGTCGTGTAGGGTCTGCGCGCGAGACCATCAGCACTACCTACCGCGAGGCTCTCCGTCCATGGCCGGGGCACTCGCCATCCCACGTGTCGGCCTGGCTCGGCCTCGCTTGGCCTAGCCTTGACGGTCTCGCCTTCTCGATCGTGGACGGTTCGGTCAAGGCACCGGCATGGCGGGCTCGGACGGGAGGGAGAAAGTACGGACGGGCTTGCTGTGACTAACTCGACAGGTGACCGAGGTGACGTACGGTACGGTGGACGGTACGGCGCAGAGTCTAATGCAGGTGGACGAGCCATGTCGCAGGCCCCCCCCCCCCCCCCTTCGATGCGAGACGGAGCGAGGCATACGCCAACGCGAGGGGCTGCTCGTGGCTCATGGCGCAGCGCATGAGTGAAGGCGGAGGAGTTGCGGGCGGAACGGTGGAGGAGGCCTGCATTGTCGTAGCACACGGTACGTGTACCGTTGCGAGCTTGGTGGGACGAGTCACCCTCACCGTCCGTTCAGTCAAGGTCGCCTCACATGCCAGGCCGATCCTTGACCGGGGGGGGGGGGGGGGGGTGGGCATCGTCTGCCTGGGTTTGGGGGCCGGCCCGGACTCGAATTGGGAACGAGCATGCGCGTGGATACGCCTCGTCTTCAGTGCCGCCCTTTCATGGCGGGCTGGGATGGCGGTCGCGATTGATTGTCGCCGGGGGGGCTTGCGGTGCAGCAATGGCGAGCGATGCGGGAGAGACGAGACGAGGTGGTCATGGACGTTGCTTGTCGAATTGGATGATGCCAAGGTGTTTGTCGGAACCTGTGAGAGAAGAAAGAATTTCGCGTGCATGCACGGATACCGTGGCATCCGCCCTAAAGAACAGCACTGTGGCGGTACAAGGTGCACCAGCCATTGCAGTGCAGTTGTGGCGCATCTGTCAGGCTGCCTAAGTAAAGCATTAGTGGGTGTCGACGTGCTAGAGGCTGGTGGGTGTAAGTATTACTGGAAGTCTGGAACTACTGGGCCTAAGTACTAGGTAGGTAAGTACTAGGTTTTATGTAGCTACGTATTAGGTACTACTCCGTAACGTATACTTAATTACCGTAAGTGTACGGAGTACTGTGGTTGTACTCCGTAGTGATGGTCGACTTACCGTACCAGGTGGTGCCGCTAGATACCTAGTATCTAGTACCTAGTAGCTGCCTCCTCCCGCTGTGCCCAAATATAAGCCTAGCGGGCAAGTGTCTACCTGGAATTACAGCACGGTACCAACACATGAAGGGGAGCTTGACGTCGGAAGTGGACATCAGATCGAGCATGGCGGACACGAGCAGGCCTTCCACGGTGCTAGCGCGATGAAAGCCAAGGATCAGGCAGCAAGGACAAACGGTTCCCGACACATGCGACCATTGTCCTTTTCTGCGTGCAAGGTCTAGGCTTGTGCGGAGTACGGCTCTGCTTACCTGCTAGGTGTGCTCTGTAGGTGTACTCTGTAGGTGTTGGTACTGATGTGCTCTGGACGCCGTCTCCAGACTTGTACTTTAGTACTACGGGAGTACATACTAGTAGGTACCACCTTTCATGCAAGCAACCCATGAAGGGTGACGTAAAGTACTAACGGAGGACCCTAAGTAGTAATTACCATGCAGAGTATGATTGCATGTCCTGGACTCCGTACCAGCACCTGTATCAATGTGATTCAACACACGCACATGTATTAATACTTGCCTGCCAGTCCGGATGTAGAAAATAGGCACCTGCCCGACCCCCCGGTCCACTTCGTCCGATGCAGCCGCGCACGCTATCCGGCCAAGGGCGATGATGACGGCATGCGGCGACGGTCATGACTTCACCTTGCCGCCGCCTCCCGGACTCGCGACGTCGGACAAGCTCCCAGGCTGGTTGCCTGGCGGGCGAGCGCATTGTAGCCTGCTCTCGTCGCTCCGCATGACGGGATGACCGGTGCGCCGGGATCAGCGGGCGCGAGAGGAGGGCGAGTCGTTTGCCGCGACACTCTCTCCGTTGTTGCTTTCGCACCGACGACAATCCATCCGGCGGCGTGACACCACACAGCTGCAGGTGCCTCCCTGGGCAGTCAAGCTACCTCTCACGGCCTAGGTTGGCGGGCGAGGAAGTGACAAGGTTCCCTCGCCGTTGAGCTATATATAAACATGGCCGTGATCTGCCCGGCAATCGTCGTGCATTCGACCAGCAACCGGGGACCCCCCCATGACGGAGGCTGCGGACGGAATGTACATCCGGAGGGCCATCTCTCGCGCCCAGTGCCACGTCGTACGGCGGCAATTACCTTCCCAAACGCGCGAGACGCGTAACCGCAAGGTCGAGCAAGGTGCCGGGGCCGGCATCCTACCTGCCAGCAGTGCCAATACACTTTGTCTCTGCCGCATCAGTACGGAACGTGCTCCGTGCCGGGCAACCCAGGGCCATGCTGGGACTCGCGCGAGCCACCATGGTGGGCGCCATCCGATATCCGCGCGCCCCGCACACCGGCCATCCCGCCAGCCGGGATGGAGCAGTGCTGCGGCTGTTGTTCCATGAATAGCCACTGCTCCGTCGGCACACGGCCGCTTTCCCGCACCCGTCCGTGTCCATCCGTCGCCATCACGCTCGTCCGAACGAACAACAGACGCCAACCAGCCCACCACGTGACGGCCGCATGCCCTGCTGGACTGAAAGCTTCAGCGTCTGGCCATTCGCCTCGTCCCCTGAGCGGAGTAGGATCCTCTTCGCTCCCGCCGCGAGGGAGGTCGCCCGTGGCTGGCATCGCTCGAAGAATGCGTCCCAGCACGGCAAGTTGATGGCAATATTTCTGTCCATGATGCATGCGGTGCATGGCTTGATCAAGGCAGGAGGACCATGTTCGAGGCTTGCAGCTTGCGCTTGCATGGACAGCTTGTGCCGCACATGTATGGAGAACAGTGAGTTGGATCTTACTTACATTCCTAGTGGACAGGAAGTACCTCTACAGGTATTCTAGGGAGCACCGCGTGCGAGATACGTGCGAGACGGGTACCTACCAATCTGCTACGTGCCCAGGTACCTACCTCGATATACTGATACTGGCTACCTCTACAAGTATATACCTGCTTTGAGTGGCATATGCGGGCAGATAGGTGCATGCACAGATTTTACAAGGAAAGCCTCGTTTTTGCTGATTGCTGGCGGAATCAAACCCATCCCATCATGTCAGCCTCGTGCTCCACTGTGGAGAGCAGCACAAGTACTCCATGCAGCTACTGTACATCTACGGAGTACTGTAAACCTACTAGGTACTGTACTTAGGCCACCAGTCGCTCGTTTGAAGGCCTCTTGCATGAATAATAGTACTGACTACCTACCCACCTACCTACCTACTGTAAGTATGCACCTTAGTAGGCACCGTATAGGGTGTGGGGTGGCAAAATTGTCGATTCATTTTGTAGTGGAAGCGCAACCAAAGTTGAACTTACTGTACCTACTAATTATGTCCCTATTACTTGCCAAGGTACAGGCACCAGCTACCGACCATGCTCCTGTAATTAGTGCCTGGTATTGGGTCTGGGCACTTGTGTCCTCGATACTATTTACTTGTAGGTACACTACAGGCGCAAATAGGTGCACAAGTACTCCGTACGGAGTAAGTACTCCGTACTGATACTTGTACTCCGTACCCCGTACCTACAACTACTGCGCGCGTCCCACCCTTTCCTACAGTAGGTACGGTACTTGCATGGACCGTACATGTATTTGCATGTGCGAATGCTGCATGGACACGGAGCAAGCACATCAACAGTCGTACTCGTTCATCGGCATGCAGGGTGATACATGTACCTACCTACCTACCATGGTTTGGTGCGAGGTGCTGTTGGAGGTACCTTGAGCCGATAGATGGCTGCGCCTCTGCCGCTGGCTCAGGCTCCTCGCAGGGCGTCCTGGCAGGTAAAAAATGCGGTCCTGCAGTGCAGTACCTACGTTAGTACTCCGTAGTGGAGACGCCGTGTGCCTTGCAGCGAGCGAGCCCTGTACTTTGACCGTGGCAGGCCCAAAGTACCACCAAAGTGCTCCGTATGCGCAAACGAACCGTCCGTGACAGTACGGCCACCTCAACTCCCATGCTTAGGTGCGGCAACCAAGCCAGCGGGCGCCGCTGAGGGGAGACGGCCTGAGGGGGGCAAGGGTGTTCCGGCATGGACCCGTCTCGGCCGCCGGCGACTCCGGTCCGGTCGGTACGAGATATGGCAATGTGCGGCGAGCTGAGTGCTGCTGCATAGGCCCTGAGGCGAGTCCCCGCGTGCAAGTACTCGGTAGGTCTACCATCTACGACTACCTCGTCTCCGCCTTGAGCACACGCCTTGCCCCCCTGGATTAGACCACCGGACCGGTGACGGATGACTCTTGCTGCCTCCGCATTCTGCATGCGCCTGCGGCAACCGAGAGCCTTGATCCACCAGGCAGCAGTCTCTCCGCTGTGAGTGCCATGCATCCATGCTTCTTCAGTGTGCGTCTGCCATGCCCGTTCGTAATGCCCACATACAACCATCCTGACCAACTCCCCTCCCTCTCCCCTCCCTCTCCCCTCCCTCTCCCCTCCTCTCCACTCCGTGCTGTCCGGACAGGCCAGGAAACCTCTGTGACCCCCCGGCCCCCCAAGTAGGCATCCCCTGTCTGGGCACCTTGCTCGGATGCCTCCCGATGGATATGCACCAAGTCTTGTGGACTGTGAATGGCGCTCGTGCTCGTGCCTGGAACCTGTTGAAACATGCATCCCCTTCCGGCTAGCCATCGCTTGTCCTCTCCGTACGGAGCACCAGTCTCCCGAAGCCCCAGCAGGGACTCTGCCTGGCGCCCGTGTCCGGCATCCCCTCCGCACTCCGCCCGGCTCCTCTCTTACGCCCGACGACACCACAACAGTCGAGTTTGTGCCTACGCCTTGATCGCAACCGCAGCCACCGTTAGGCAGGCAGTCGAGGAGGCAGACCAGCGGAGACAGTCGAGGAGGCAGACCAGCGGAGACGGTCGAGGCAGACAGGCGGCGGGCAGGCGGCCCTCCAACGGCTCGTCAAGCGACGACAATGGCCTGTGGGCTGAGACACGTGTCCATCGCCGCACTCCACGGACCCTCTCCCAGCACCCTCCCGTTCTGTTCGCCTTGCTCGCCATTCCGTCGCGTCCGCCGCCATCCCGCGGCTTCGTTGTTCAAAGCGCCATCATTATCCATCAGTACGCACTGCCAGATGAAATCACCGTCAACCTCGCTCTCGGTGCCGGTCATGGCAGTGCCTGGTTGACATCCAAGTCACGAGACCTCACTCAGGGGTTGAACTGCTTGACACCCAAGCGACTCCGTGACGTCTTGCATAGACCTCGTCAAATATCTGCAGAGTAATGCGAAACTGCCCTTCTCCGTCCCTACTTGGACGGCCACCGCAATGCAACTGTGCGCCTTTTCCTCCCATGCATAAAAAAGATATCTGCAGCCACCTTGGGCATATCACTGAACGCCTTCGAATGGTATAGCATACAGCTCCATGACTCACTTGAAACACCTCAACAGTCAACGACCCCCCTTCCCGGCCCGCACGATCCTGGTCCCAACGTGACCTTGCAGATGCGGCATCACTGTGCTGCGTTGCCGCAAAGTCGATCCGCCTCGTCTCGCCATGACGAACAATTCTCCGCCCGCAAAGAAAATGGAAGAAAGAGGAGGTGGTGCTTGTATCGACCGGCCCGAGTGGTCAGTCCGCCATCCATCTGACTCGAATGGTCGGCATATGCGACAACCAGGCGCAGCATGCGCAGCGATGGCAACCGATCGTTTCCGAATAGCCCTCGTCTCGGCAGCGCCGAGTCCCGCGACTCTGCTTCCGAGCACGAAGCGACCTTCGGATCCGGAGTTCCCGCCGATGCTACGGTCGGCGGTTCATGGCCATCGACGCGCCCGCGGCGGCGGCGGCAAGATCTTGCTTTCCGCTCACAATCCTCCCAGCCGCTCGAGGGAGACCGCTGAAGCCGCCGCCGCCGCCGCCGCCGGATCCGCCGGCGCTCGTTCGCTTGCTCATGCTCGAGGCCGTGGCGCCCGTGGCACCCGAAGCCCGTCTCGAGGCGCCGGAAACAACCCTGAGAGGGGTCATGCCCGTCCGCGAAGGGTGGAGGAACGCTTTGCCCATGGGTGCCGGCGGATCCGGCAGTGGCCGCGGCGCCGACACCGTGTTCGCACGCTTCACCGGAGAATTCTCGCGCGTCGGAAGTCGCGGAACCATGACCGGCTTCTGGCCCGTGATGAACTCGTGACGCACCGCGTCCTCGGGCTTCAGCCGGCGGTCCGGGTCCCACCGCATGCAGCGCGACAGGAAGTCGACAAACGAGTCGTCGTCGCACCGGAGAACCTGCTGCAACGTCTTGGACGACGGACGCCGCCTGCGCCCCTTGGACGAGACGGTCAAGCGTGGCTTGCCCATGGAGTCGAAGAAGAGCTTCTTCCGCGTGCTCTTCTCGATCAGGTGCTTTTCGGGCGGCCCAAACACCTCCATGATGCAGGCGAGCTGCTCCTGCTCATTCTCGCCCGGGAAGATGGGCACGCCCGTGTAGAGCTCGGCGAGGATGCAGCCGACGCTCCACATGTCGATGGGCAGGCCGTACTGCATGCCGAGGATGACCTCGGGCGATCGGTAGAATCGGGATTGGATGTACGTGTACACCTTTTCCTGCTCGAAGCAGCTCGAGCCAAAGTCGATGACCTTGATCTCCGAGTGAAGCGGGTGCCTGAGGAGGATGTTCTCGGGCTTCAGGTCGCAGTGGATGACCCTGCGCTGCTTCAGCAGCATCAGCGAGCTCAGCATCTGCTTCGTGAAACGCCGGATGATGCGCAGCGAGAAGCCCCGGAAGCCGTGGGCCTTGATGAACTCGTAGAGGTTCATGTCCAGAAGCTCCGTCGAGATGCAGAGATGCCCTCGGAAGTAAAAGTGCTGCGTGAAATTGACCATGCTGTGCCTGTTCTTGGGATCCTGCGGAGGCGAGTCAGCGGGAGCGCACGGACGGACGGATCTGCTCGCCTTCGACTTACCCATTCGCGGAGCTTCTGAAGAATGTTGACCTCGACGAGAGCCTGCTGGTGGAATCGCTTCTTGTTCCGGATGATCTTGACGGCGACGAGAACGCCAAGCTTGTGGTCGATGCACCGAACGACTTGTCCGAAACTACCCTTTCCGAGGACGTCTACGATCTCGTACCGATAGGCCAGATGGTCGCCCGGAACGATGGTGTAGTCGCCACGCTCGTCGTCGTAGCCGAAGTTGGGCGCGTCCGACTGCACGTCGCCGACGACCTTGCGAGCGTTCTGCGTTCCGCAAAAGTAGACGTCGCCGAAATCGACAATCTCGCCTCGTTCGTAAATGTTCAGCATGGCGATGCGGACGGCTTCGTGCGGGCTGACGCGCTCCTTGGGCGTCGCTCGCTCCCGCAGAGCATCGAGCGCCTTGGCGGCAACCTCGGTCTCCTTCCGGCGAGAACCGAGCTTCCGCATTTCCTCTTCGGCCACGACGTCATCCCTATCCAGATCCTTGGCGGAATACAAGGTGGCGCGCAGCGCACCCATCGACGTCCTGGGCTTCATGACCTTGGGCGCAATGACCGGGTTGCGCGTCACTGGCACCGTGTTCGAATCGGCAGCCTCCTTGCTCGCCCACGTGTCGCCCCTGGCCCTCTCCTGGGACGCCAGGTTGGTCGTCAGGCTCGCCGCGGAGTCTTTTCGCCTCCTCGACTCCAGGTAGCCGCCGTTCGAACTGGCGACGGCCGGACTCGGGATCGGTGGCTTCGCGGCCGACAAGCTGCCGGTCGTCGCCGAGGCCGTGAAGCGGGGCGGAGGAATGCTGTTGTTCTGCGGGTAGTACGGCACGGCGGACTTGTTGGCGGCATCGCCGGGAGCGAACGTGGCACCGTTGGCGTTCCCCTGCTTCCGACTGACGCTCGGCATTCGCACCATCGGCTTCGACGGCGGAGCCTCGGGCTCGCCGGGGGCCGAACCTGGCGGCGGCGGCGAGGCAGCCAGCCTGTCCGCCGTCGGCTCCCTGGGTCCGGCAGGTTTCGTCTGTGCCCTATCCTCGAAGACGTGGCCGGTGAGGGTGACATAGTCGGCACCAGTCTTGGACCTCTTCAGGAGAGCATGTTCGAAGCCCCCCTTGGGCAAGGAGGACGACAGAAACGGCGACATGGTGGGCTTCTGGTTCGCCTCGGACAGGTTGGCGGAGGAATCCGACGAGTACAGGTCGGGCGGCGTGGGCGTCAGCCGATGGGTGCGGTGGATGGAGGTGCTGCTTCGAGGGGGCGGCAGCTCCATCGTCTCGTCGTACTTGCCCTTGGCGAAGAAGGACGACTTCGAGGCCGTCATGGGCGTCGTCGGTGTTTTTGGCTGGCGCCGCGGCGGGGGAGAGCGCGGGTTCGGGCCCGAGCCGGTGTCGTCCTGCGAAAGCGCGGCGGGGGGTTTGGGGGGGAGATGAAGAGGCCCCATGTTGAGAGGTGGCAATCGAAGGGGCGGGAGTTGCTTCCCCGGCCGGGTGCCCTTCTTTTCGTCCGCATTCGACGGCAGGACGGAGCTTTTCCTGGCGCCGTGCCTCTGCTGAGACTTGGTGGGCTCGGGATGGACGGGCATGCTGATGCTCCCGGCAGAATTGGAGTGAAAGCCGAGGACATCAACGGCACCGAGGCCCGGCTTCTTCTTGTCGGCGAAGTAAGGATCTCCCGGTGACCCCTTGGGGGACTCGAATGCCTTGGGTATCGCGGGGACGGGAGGGACGTACTCCTCGTCGTCGGCGGGGAGAGGGTTGTGCACGACGGTGTGCTTCGGCGGCGGGAGGCGGGAGGTCGAGGCCGACACCGGCAGGCGAGGCTGGAAGGATCCGGCAGAGGTTCGCAAGGGGTTGGAGCTCGTGGCCGAGCCGACGGACTGGACCGAGCCGTAAGATTTCCTGTTGGCCGCGTCCGGCGTGGTTCGTGCAGAGGAAGGGGTGGCGGGCGTCCTGCGAGGTATCATCGACGGGGAGCGGGACTCTGCTCGAGCGTTCCTCGCGACGGGGGGCGGAGGAGGAACACCGGGGAGCAGGTTGAGGCTCTGCGACGGAGGCACCGTCGAGAGTCGCTTCATCCTTCGCGTGTCGGTGGGGCTGACGGTCCTCGCGCCCAAACCGGTGGCGTGGGAGCCATGGGGCGTGTTGCCGGGTATCAGGGACGCCCTCTTGCCGCCCGACGATGGCGTCGACCCCTTGCCGGCGACGAGCGGTGAGCCCTGAGCCAGCGTCGATAGGCGATTGTGCTCCGGCGTGAGGTTGGACAGCAAGTTTGCCTGGCTCAGTCGCATCGGTGGTTGGACGGATTTTGCCTTGGTCGCCCGCGAGTTGGCGAGACGGCGCGACATGTCCGGCGGGGTCATGGCGGCGCCGTCGATGGACCTCCGAGAATGACTGCCACGATGTCCTCTTTCGGCAAGCAAGCCGGGACGGTGTGCCGGCTGGTTCCGGGTCGAGAGGTCCGTGTCTGATTTGCGCGGCGGCTTGGCCATCATGTTCGCGTTGGAGACTGGCGGGTAGTGACTCTGTCGACGGCCGCGTGCGGCGACGGCAGGCATGGCCGCCTCGAGGGATGCCGAAGCTGACGAGAGGTTGGAGGAGGAACTCGGTTGCCGGCTCGAGGCGCTAGGTCGGCGGACGATGGACGCGGCACGGGCAGACCAGCTCGTCGGCGGCGGATTGACGGCACGCCCCTGGGCCGCGGCAGGGGCGACGGCAGGTCGCTCCGCGAGATTCATGTTGGCCGATGGTGTCGGGTCGGCGATGCTGGCCCCCCGGGTCGGCGACGAAAACGGGGTCAACTTCAAGTCGGTCGAGGCGGACTCGATGCTCGTGTGGAGGTCGTCGAAGTTGACGGACGGCAGGAAGTCAAAGGAGGCTGAGGGCTTGGCAGCTTCTCTATTCTCGCCATGTCTTTCGAAAGTAGCGAGCGAGTGGTGATGACCGGAGGCGGCGGCGAGCATCGGGGCGTTGTTGGCAGAGACGAGGCGGATGCCGTTGGCGGCCGAAGGAAATGACTTGTCGGACGTCGAGTTGCTGCTGCCGCTGCGGAGAGCGAGTCAGTGCCGGGTCGGCCAGGTTTCCCTTCTCTCGAGTAATGAAGAAGCAGAGGGCTACCAGGGGGGCGGGGGCGAGCGGTCGAGAAGCAGGCAGGCCACAGGTCGACGGAATCAAGAAGCCGAGGTGCTCGGCATGGGCGGGGGATACAGCAGGGGAGAGGAGGGGACGAGGGAAACGGGAGGCACTCACAGGCGAGTCGGGGACGAGGAGTTGGCCGTTCGAGGCCCAGCTGGTGCCTCGTACCTCAGTGTCATAGAGCTGAGACGATGACGAGGTCGACAGACGGCGGTTCAAGACGCGGCTCCGGCGTTGCTCGTCGTCGCTGGACGGACGGGTGACAGCCTCCGTCCGGTGAAGGAGCTGAGAGCATGCGAGAGGCTACCTCATTCCGCGGGCCGACATGAGGGTGTGACGATGGACCGAGGCAGACTCGCTTCGTTGGTCGTTGCTGTCGTCGCGGGTGCGGGCGACAACGAAGAGGCTGGCGAACGAGCGGCCCAGACGTGGCGTCGTGCCTTTCGGGATGGTCCAGGGGAAGGACGGCGTGGTACGGATGGAGGGCTTGCAAGGTGAGGCGAGGCGAAGTGAGGCGAGGCGAGGCGAGGCAGAGTTCGATTCGGGTTGCCGCGGTGGTGTTTTTCAACCGTACTCCTCGCATGCGGGTGAGGGACGAAAGAATGGGCTGGTGGTGGATTGGATACAGAATTGCGGAGGAGCTGTGGGCCCTGAATTGGGTGAGCAGGTGAGCGATGGCACTGGCCGAGTGGCCGGTCCAGTGGTTGGTTCATGCCACTAGCCAGTCCTACGGCCAGTCCCCCGGCCTGTGCTGTGGCCGCCGGCCCAGGGCTTCCAGGTTACGCCTGAAATGGAAAGTTCAGAAAGCACCAATTGAGGTTGGTAGTGGTGCTCACTGGTACACAACAGAGCACGAGTGCTCAGTACGCCGTAATACTCTGTTTTCTCTCAGAACGTACGCATACCACCAGGTACCACCAGGTACCACTCATGTACCGGCTGTAAGTACTTTTGCATGCACAGTGACCTGCACGCCTACCACGACATACGCATCAACGTACCATGCTAGTACATGTACGTGCACGTGTAGCGTGGTTTGTCCACGTACTAGCACTGGTGGCTGCGAACGAGGTCAGAGGGGGTTGCCGGGTACGGTAACAGCCACCGTTCCTAACGGGCGACGACGCCTGGCGGGACTAACGTTGCTTAGCCCCTAGCACTCGATGTTAGTGACCAGGTCCTAGTACAAGCAAGTACGCAAACTGGTGGCCCGAGTAATACCTAGGTAGGTAGGTAGGTACCTGTACGAGTCCGGCGGCGGGCATCAGGTGGTGGTGGAGACCAGCAGGTGGGTGTGCTCGCAGGTACCGGCTACAAGCGTGACGCACAGAGCCGGCCGAGGCGGTTGCTACCCTGTCCTGTCGAGTTTAATTTCTGAGTGGAATCGCCGGCTTCGACAGGAAACGCTGATGGGATGAAGCCTTTGCTCGGACCGGCCTTGACGCAGCCAACCAACAAGGGGGGCCGTCGGGGAGGGTAGTTACGACGCTGGCCACCCAGAGGCACCAGGGGCACCGCCAAACGGACCAGCATCAACCCACCCAATGCACGCTCTACTCGTGTGCGAGCGACCTGGCCGAAGCCCGTTTGTTCGTCATTCGGCATCTTTGCCCCTTCAGCATGAAGCCTTTCACCGAGGAGCGCTCTTGAGGGGCTTGCCATGGCGACCGTGTCGAGGGTAGTTTCCAACCGAAGGCAAGCCGCCATCGGTCACGTCCGTCGCACGAGGCTGGGCGGGGTGGCGTGGTGTGTCGTGATAGTACTTGCGATGGAATGGCATACTCGTTCTCCGCGCCAGACGTCGACGTCATTCGATAATCCATCCGCTCTCGGCACACACACACACACACACACACACACACACACACACACACACACACACACACACACACACACACACACTTTCTCTCTCTCTCTCTCTCTGTCAGTCTTTTTTCTTTCATTCTGTATTATTGTTGACGGTACGCTACGATCTCTTAACTTGCAACTAGGAAGATGGAAAGCAACATTTCCTCTCGTCGCCTGGGCACCGTGCGCCGACATGGCCGGAAAGTCCAGTACTCGTCCCTGCCACACTCGACCCTGCCAACTGAATCGCCAACAGCAGCGGGCTGGTCCGAAGCTAGACCCATGGGAGGGTTATCGTCGTAGTAAATAAAGAAGGGAGCCAGGATACGCTATGTTCCGTAGTCTGCCCGTCCGTTCCACAACGGCACGGGTGGTTTGCTGAAGCCCTTGGAAAGGAGGACATCTGGCCAGGGACCATTCGCAAGCAAGGCAAGCCCTCGGTACCATGACTATCTGACATCTGCCATATCCGCACGAAATGTTGTCGTGTACTACACTGCCAGCCGATGTTCAATACCCAGAAGGGATTTCATATCGTCAATGCCTCGCAGGTTGTTTATTTTTCGCATCTTGATCGCATCTTGATCGACGTACTCGTACACGTAACCCCTCGCACAGTGTGCCAATCACAACGTACTGGGCGAACCATGGTGAAATCTGAACCAAATAAGGCCAACCTCAAACGCAGGCACACTACGGAGCACACTACTCGGTACATAGTATGACATGCAGTACTCGCACTATGCAAAAGTACACATCTCAAGGGGCGTCCGGTACACTGGAGGTAACCTGAAGTTTTTATTCGACCTTCCGGAGGTTCCTGGTGCCAGCCGCAAATAGAGATGATCTCGGTGCAAACCAACAGGCGTGACAGCTGAAGAAAGAAGAAACTGACCGTTCGTGGACACAATATGATGATGGTGTGCCGGCAGTACTTACGGAGAGCAACGAGTAGGCGTGCTGTACATGCACGTACACGACCTTTTGCATGCATTCGATCACCGCACCCGATGATGGCCGATTGTGCTCGCGACTGCAATAATGGAATGCTGCTCCTCGACTCAGTCTTGTTGTTGTTCGCCGTCGATGCATGGAATCGCGGAAGATCAAAGACGGGAACCGACAAACCTCAAAGCACGGAGTCGTCACTGGCGGCAGCGCTAGCGTCCCCGCCCGCCACGGAACGAGATCATGATCCGTCTCCGCCTCCGCGCTCCATGCCTCGACCCACACTGCTGAGCATTCCACCTTGGCAGCTTCAGCACCCATCATCCATCCCATCATCACCTTCGACCCCACCCATCCACGGCTACCATACACCAACTCGTGCCTACGCCTTGCGGTACGGCTACACCGACGCAGACCAACGTCGGCCGACACCTTACCCGTCTACACGTGACGAACCGGGGACTACACACGCACACCTCCATACATCGCCGAACGTCCACCACCTCGACGCGGCACGAGAATGTCCTAGACGGGGCACCATGGACGACCTCACCGCCGAAACCGCCAGCAAGCGTGACCAGGCGGCATCGGGCACCTCAACCCCCAAGGGCGGCCTGCTCGGCGGGTTCGCGGCGATCCGTGAACGAGCCGGTCTTCAGGACCGACTTGTCGAGAAGTGAGCGCTCCATGGGCACCACCCCCCTCCCCCCCTCCCCCCTCCCCCGCCCCTCCGGAAATGCATCCGCTTCCAGCCCGCCTTGACGACGATTCTGTCTGCTCCCGGTGCTAAACGCCGAGGCTCCCTAGACTGCTGCAGCAGGTCATCCCCGTCGACGACGACAATGGCCCCGACACGCCCCTCACGACGGCCGATGCCGGTGCCGCGTCGGCGTACTCCCAGCGGCCCAACTTCAACCTCACGACCATGTCCTACAACTTTCGCCAGTTCAACTCCCGCATCGGCGTCGTCTTCCTCTTCCAGGCCGATGCCGTCCGCCTCTTCTCCTGGGCCAAGCCCTCCCACACGCTGTCCTTCCTCGCCGCCTACTCCTTCGTCTGCCTCGACCCTTACCTCCTGCCGGCCCTGCCGATGATCCTCCTCGTCCTCGCCGTCCTCGTGCCCTCGTTCGTCGCCCGGCATCCGGCGCCGCCCAAGGGCACGCTCAGCAGCGAGCAGAGCATCGGCTACTCGGCGAGCGGTCCGCCCCTCGCGCCGGCGGCGACGGTGCGGCCGGCCAAGGAGATGAGCAAGGACTTCTTCAGGAACATGCGCGACCTGCAGAACAGCATGGGCGACTTCAGCAACGCCCACGACAAGATCGTCGAGCTGCTCGTGCCCGTCACCAACTTCAGCAACGAGGCCCTCTCCTCCACCATCTTCCTCTTCCTCACCGTCGCCATCGCGGCCATGACCATCGCCGCCCACATGGTGCCGTGGCGCATCATCTTCCTCTTCGGCGGCTGGGCCCTCGTCGGCATGGCCCACCCCAGCGTCAAGGCCGTCGCCCACGCGCTGCACGAGGAGCACCTGCGACCGCGCGAGGAGGAGGTCAAGGCCTGGTTCGACCGCTGGATCGCCGACGACGTCATCCTCGACTCGGCGCCCGAGACGCGCGAGGTCGAGATCTTTGAGCTCCAGCGCATGTCCTCGGCCGGCGAATGGGAGCCCTGGCTCTTCTCGCCGTCGCCCTACGACCCGCTCTCGCAGGTGCGCATCGCCGGCGACCGGCCCCGCGGCTCGCGCTTCTTCGAGGACGTGCTGGCGCCCAACGGCTGGGAGTGGAGCGAGAAGAAGTGGGCGCTCGACCTCTGGAGCCGGGACTGGGTCGAGGAGCGCATCATCACCGGCGTCGAGGTCGAGACCGAGGGCGAGCGCTGGGTCTACGACATCTACGACGACCGCGAGGAAAGGACGGGCGTGGTCGAGGGCCCGGCCGACGGCGGCAAGGCCAAGGCCAAGGCCAGGCCTTTGCCGAGCTGGGAGGAAGGGTCGGACGGGCGCGAGGCTCGGGGGGACTGGCGACGACGGCGTTGGGTTCGCCTCGTCAAGCGAAAGGCCGCACCGGCCGCGGGGGTCTGAGTTGATGACGATTGTACGTACAGTACCTGCTCATGGCGACGGCCACATGCACATTTGCACCATTTTCCATTGCACACGAGGCAGCACAGCACTAGGCACACGAGACACGCATGATATTAGACTTGACCCATCTCCGTCTCTCCACCAGCCGGCATTGACCCCTCCGTATCGTGGCCCGCCATGGAAGACGACGGTCCGCTTAGCGACAAGCCCAGATGTCAAGTCAGATGCGGTGAAAATGGCGACTCGTTTGCTCGACGATGGCAACCAACGAGGTGACAATGGTCGAAGTCGCAGACGGAAGCAGAATACGACGGTGGCGACGGTGGTGGTGTTGGTGACGATGGAGGTAGAGACGATGGGGGTGGTGACGATGGGGGTGGTGACGATGGGGGTGGTGACGGCGCGGGTCACGACAATGAAAGAGGCCGCTGCAAAGCACAAAGTGACGGCTCGAGAGCTATTCAATCACCATCTTGTCCAGAATCTTGAGGACGCCGGCGGCCTTGCCCTGGCCGGCGTCCATCTCGATGGCCGTCTTGCGCGTGCGTTCGATGAGGGTGGCGAGAACGGCGCGGGTGTAGACAAAGGTGCCGGTGCTCTCCATGTAGGAGACGGCGTAGCGCTTCACCTGAATGTCCGACGTCTTCTGCTTGAGGATGTTGATGAGCTGCAGGTTGGCCGGGTCGGCGCGGATGCTGTGGATGATGGGGAAGGAGAATTTGCCCTCGGTCAGGTCCTCGCAGATGCCCTTGTTGTTCGTGTACTCCTGCGACGACAGGTTGAGGTAGTCGTCGCGGATCTGGTAGGTGAGCCCGATGAGGTTGACGAGGGGCACGCAGTCGATGCTGGCCTTGGACTCGGCCTGCATGAGCTTGATGCCGAGGCGGAAGAGGCCGCCCGTCTTGTTGCCGACCATCTCGAGGTAGTCCTCCTCGGTGGGGCAGGTGAGGGTGTCGCGCCAGAAGAGGTCCATGCCCTGGCCTCGGTGGAGGTTGACGAGCTCCTCGGCGAAGATGGTGATGGCGCGCGCGTTGTCGAGCTTCTGGAGCTCCTGCAGGGCGAGGTAGCAGGTGTAGTTGGCCGCGTTGATGGTCTGGGCGACGCCAAAGATGCTGTGGGCGACGGGGAAGCCGCGGCGCAGCTCCGACGAGTCCTGGACGTCGTCGATGAGAAGCGAGGCCTCGTGGAGCATGGCGATGACCTTTGTGATGACGTCGAGGCTCTTCGAGGGCACGTCAAGCCAGACGTTGAAGGCGGCGATGAGCTGGGCACGAAAGTCCTTGCCGGGGTGGCTGGTGGCGTAGTCGAAGGGCGCGCGCACCACCTTTTCCTTGTCGCCGGTCCAGGAGCGGCGCGGCGTGAAGTTGAGGTCCTCGTGAGCGTAGCGGTCGACGTTGGGCGGCCCCTGGCGGGACTGCTCGTCGGCGTCGGCCTGGCCTTGGTGCTGCATGATGGCCATGGCACCCGAGCTGAGCGTCGGGGCGCGCCAGTTGGTCGTCTGCCGCTGCTGCCCGAGCCAGTCGGCCTCGGGGACGGGGCGGAGGACGGAGGCCTGCGGCGTCGCCTGGCCGGAGCCGTGGGTGTCGGCCTGGGCGTTGAGGGCGAGGGAGGAGCGGCTGTGGAGGCCGGAGCTGGAGGTCCGCGGCGGGATGGCGTTGGGCGAGGCCAGCGGGTTGTTGAGGGCGCTGCGGTGAGGGTCGAAGAACTGCTCGCGGGGGCTGTGCGACGTCGACGAGGGGGACGAGGGGGACGAGTCGGAGGGTGCGTCGGCGGAGGCCGCTGCCATTTTGTCGTGCTTCGAGGACGGCATGCCGGCAGGCAGACGCGCAATCGGCGTGGGGCTCGGCGTGGGGGGTGGGTGCCTGGCACGCTCTCGGGGGGGGGAGGGCGGTTTGATAGGATGCGTGGGATGAATGAAAGGCGGAAGAGGTGGCGATGACTCCCAGTCCAACGGCGGGCGGCCGAGTATTGATTGGTCTTGCCTGGTACCGTCGAGAGAGGACCAAGGGGCTTGCTCGCCGGCCTTGGCCGAGGGGGGACGGGGGTTGGGTGTGGCGTGTCGTCGGCGTGCCGTCGGCTGCGAGGCTCGAGACTGCTACTCTATATGCCGTCAAGGGACGCCGGCAGACGTGTCAGCCCATTGCTGCGTCGAGATGGGGCGGGCGGATGCATGTGCTTGTCAGGCGGCCGCTTCGGGATGGTGGGCTGGAGAAGGGAAGAATGCCAATCGATGGCTTCCCCGGGCACGAGCAGGAGGGAGGGGAGCGGCAGAGGGCCCCAGAGAGCTGCCTTTGTCCGGTCCGCCCCGTCGAAGCGCGCCGTGACGCCGACAGCCGAGTATGAGGACGACGACGTGTGGGAGGGAGGATGAATGTATGAGCAAACGAGCCTCGGCGGATGAGGAAGACGGATGGACGAAGGGGAGGGGAGAGAGGAAGGTGGTGGTGATGGCGGTGGTGCTCGTAGCAGACAGCTAGCTGTGGGAGAGTTGGGCTGGCGGGGTAGGTGCGAATCAAGCGCCGAACGACAGGCACAGCAAAATACCGAGATACTTGCAGCACGCCGCGGTACTCAACTTGGAGGGAACCTGGCATGCCATACGGCACTCGCTAGAGTGGTCTTTAGGCATGCAATACTTGCTTTACTTACCTTGCTTATACGCTAGGAGTTGGCAGATTTCCTCTCTCACACCTGCGAGGCCGGATGTCCGCTCTGTTCGCTTCCTCCAGCCTGTGCAGGTTGAACTCGAGATGGCGAAGAGGGGGCGCTACTAATACATTGCAGATCAGAGTGAGAAGACAATAGTACAAGTACGGTGTGAGCAAGCTGGTAGTTGCTTGGGGGGGTTTTTTTTTCAACCATCGTGGAACAATTCGATTACGTTGCGTCCAAGCTCGGGATTGGTTCGTATGGCCTCTGAACACCCTGAAATAGCAGACCTGGAGGTAATAATACAGCACATGCACGACTTACTACTGGCGCGAAGAGGACCAGTGGTGCTGCGCTATAGGTCCTCTACAAGTAAGTACTAGGTACCTACATAGTACGGGTACTGGTACGGAGCAGAGAGAACCTGCCGATAGGATAGTGGCAAGTAAGTACAGTACGGTAAGAACCTACGGTAGGTAGGTACTTGTACCAATAATTAGGTATTGGTGCGATTCTGGCCGTGTGATTTTGGGGAATACGAGTACGAGTCCTCGTATGGGGTAGGAGTACGGAGCACAAGTAAGTACAGTACTGTACTGTGCCTTGTGGTAAATAACCAATGTGGACCAGGTACCAACAAGGGCCATCAGCAGCTCACTTAGGTACTGCTTAACCAAAAAAATTCCCAGAAACAGGAAGAGCAGCTCTAGGGTAGCAAGAAGATATCAAGTCTATGTAGCTCTCAGGAAACACAAATAATTACACCTCAAGCATCTACTGGAATCAGTCTATTATTTTTACGTCGATATATAGCGCATGTATATTATAATTATAATTTAAATATAATAGAAAATGAATATTATGGCTGTTGTGTGTGCTTGCTAATAGGATGTAGTGAATGAAGTAATTATTTTGTACTTGTAATAAATAAGACTTGAACAGTACTGTGTTGCATTGTGTGATACAAAAAAATCAATGATGTGGGATACTAGGAAGGTACAAGGCTAGTCTCGTGGACCCATAAAAAGATACCTGGACCCAGTCTATTATTTTGGTCTACTACCAGTAAGCACTCCGTACTGTCACACTAATCATACGATTAGTTGCATAAGGCCTCGGATTAGGGTTAGTCCGAGTAGACCTAGCTACTGTGTCCTAGTAGGAAGGATACTGTAACACATAAGTAATATAGGGAGATGTGCCCATATGGACAATAGACCAGTTAACCGTTAGGCCAAATGACCAAACTGTCAAAAGATCCGCCAGTATCCGCACTTAGTGCGGGTACTGCACCTCACATTCGCTTACAAGGCCTACGCCTATGGCGCGTCCTATAACTACTAGCCTAATCGACTACTGCACTATAGCGACCGAAGGCTAATACCAACCAAGTCTACCAGTTGCATACACAAACTATGCAACTAGTAGTATGCCTCAACCAGAGTATTTGGAACTGCATTGCGTACAAGCGGATCGTTTGGAGATGCATTGTCTGGAAGCAGCCAGAATCACAACACGTGCACATTATACTGATCGAGGTACTACCTCACAGGTATAAAATGGTCCTACTTTTCCTGTACGTCTCTTAGATAGAATATCGCAGCAGGAAGGAAGGAAGGGAGGAAGAAGAACACACACTCCTTTGTGAATTGCATTCTGATATTACAATTTGACTTCTTCAATTCTGTGTTCTCTGCCCAGTTACTAACCGGTGCCCGTCCTGCTGATACTAACAGCTTCGATTGATTTCTGGATTGGTTGTATATTTCATCGCATCCGCAACTTCCACCGCGCCCGCCTCCTGCTCCCTCATTGCTGGCCTTCCCTCCCTGCACCCAGCAGCTAGTAGTAGCAGGTGTCGACGACGCGACGTCTCCGACTTTCCTAATCGCGACCCTATCCTACCCTCGTCATACCTTCATCATGGCCGAGTTCGTCAGTGCCCAGATCTTCGGCACGACGTTTGAGATCACGTCCAGGTACTCGGATCTCCAGCCCGTTGGCAGGGGGGCCTTTGGCGTCGTCTGCTCCGCCCGTGACCAGCTCACGAGCCAGAACGTGGCCATCAAGAAGATCATAGAGCCCTTCAGCGACCCTATCCTCGCCAGGCGCACATACCGAGAACTCAAAATCCTCAAGCACATGAGGCACGAAAATGTCATCTCGCTCCGCAACATCTTCATCTCCCCCCTCGAGGACATCTACTTCGTCACAGAGCTCCTCAGCGCCAACCTGTACCGATTAATCACCTCGCGACCGCTCGAGAAGCAGTTCATCCAGTACTTTCTCTACCAGATCATGCGCGGCCTCAAGTACCTGCACTCGGCCGGCATCGTCCACCGCGACCTTAAGTCGAACAACATCCTCGTCAACGAGAACTGCGATCTCAAGATCTGCGACTTCGGTCTTGCCCGCGTCCAGGATCCCCAGATGACGGGCTACGTCTCGACCCGGTATTACCGGACCCCCGAAGTCATGCTCACGTGGCAAAAGTACGACGTTGAGGTCGATATCTGGAGCGCGGGCTGCGTCTTGGCCGAAATGCTCGAGGGAAAATCCCTATACCCGGAAAAGGACGACAAAAGGCAGTTTGCTATTATTACCAAGCTGCTCGGCAAGCCCCCGGATGATGTAATCGGTGCCATCGCGAGCGATAGCAAGATGCACTTCGTCAAGTCTCTGCCGAAGCGCGAGCGACAGTCCCTCGGCAGCATGTTTAAGAACGGAAGCGCGAGCGACAGTCCCTCGGCAGCATGTTTAAAAACGCCGACGAGTCAGCCATCGACCTCCTCGAGCAGATGCTCGCCTTCGACCCCTCGACGCGGATAACGGCCGTACGCGCCCTCTCCCACGACTACCTCGCTCCGTACCATGACCCCACCGACGAGTTGGTGGCCGATGAAAGGTTTGACTGGAGTTTCAACGACGCCGACCCGCCTGTACTTGGAAGATTATGATGTACTCGGAGATCCTCAGTTACCACAGCGTCGAGCCAATAAACCAGTAGCGGCCCATAGC
Source organism: Drechmeria coniospora (assembly GCF_001625195.1). Taxonomy (NCBI): domain Eukaryota; kingdom Fungi; phylum Ascomycota; class Sordariomycetes; order Hypocreales; family Ophiocordycipitaceae; genus Drechmeria; species Drechmeria coniospora. Next base: position 6,196,525 of record NC_054389.1, on the reverse strand, counting down.
CGGGCAGCCGCTTTACGGGCAGCGGTCGACGGTAGAGGTGTGTTGGATACCGGTCGGTACGGGGTGACGAGCGACGAGCGCCTGGTGCGGAAACCAGGCAGGCGCGCACACGGTTGATGCCGTTGATGCAGACACACTTTATCAATGGCGTTGGGAAGCTTCTGGCGAAGGAGAGGAAGGGCTTGTGGTATGTATCACAATTGTGATTCATGTACGAAGATTTCAAGAGGTTATGAGCCCGGAAGGACTACACTAATTCCAGGAAATCATTTCAACTATCGCACCCAGCTGCTAACACTTACAACAAGTACTGCTTATTATTGTATATCCTAAAGCATTTCAGCTATCGCACCCAGCTGCTAACACCTACAACAAGTACTACTTACTATTGTATCTCCTAAAGCATTTCTGCTTAATCCCTGCTAGTACTACTAGTGGAAGACCGAACTACTAGTACTACTACTCCGTAGTATAAAGGAAAATCGAAAAATATTCTAGTTACTAACTAAATTGTATTTGTATTCCCAAAATGGATTCCACCAAAGAAGGTCTAGAAACTGGGTTATTCCTGCTGGGCTCATAACCTCTAGAAATCTTCGTACACAATAGTACAAAGATAAAGAAGAGGCGTAGTGGAAGTGTAGTAATACGGACTATACAACCAATCCAGAAATCAATCGAAGCTGTTAGTAACAGCAGGACGGGCACTACTAGTGTTACGGAGTCACTAGGCAGCTGCTCTAGAAATCACAACGAAGTTTATTAAAAGACGAAGGGGGAAAGGACTGCTTCTCCGTAGGGCTTCCTTTCTGTGTGTGCCCTTTGGGTGAGTCTGTTTTACCCCTCATCTTACGTCATCCAGTCGGGCTTAGCCCGATACCATAACATTTGTAGAAATTAAGGCTATTTTATTTATTGAGACGTAAGTACGGAGTATGCTCCTATCGAATACGGCAACGAACTGTATAGTGTGACCAGTACTTACCTGTTACTAAGTACGTACTTACAGTACTTGACTTGTATGCACCAAGAATCACAGTACGAGCACACCTCGAATCACCTACAGGCCGCAGTATTTGTAGAATATCGTCCCTGTGGAATGCAGGGACAGGTGGCAGTAATAGTATACAGTGCCTCAAGACAAGTTCACACATGCATACTGGTGCATCTATCTCCAAGCAAGTACTGCATTCGGGGGTGCTTGGACTGTATTCCGCACTGTACCCTACGACGAGTGAGAGTCTGTGTCGGCGTAAGAAAACTTGGGAGCATTCCGCGCCACCCAAGCACAGTTTGTCCAAGGTCAGCCATCTTCCTGGCAATCCGAAACATAACGAGGGTTTCATTTATTCATGCGTCGTATTCCCCCAGCTAGCATAGGGCAAACAGGGTAATAACCGCAAACATACTACAAGTACGGAGTACTTTGTCATGCCTTTTTTTTTCTTCCCTGTGCGAGGGCGGTGAGCAGAGTACCGAAAACTATGTACAACTAAGTACTGTGCTGTAAGTACTTCAGTACAGTGCTCCGTACTCCGTAGTTGATCAACAATTACGCACAGTGCGTGCAGACCTCGGCACTTGCGCCCGCGGCATCCACTGTAGCGTCGCCCCCTGCGAGTTCCCGTCCCCGCACACCCGCCGTTGCCCCGTCAACCGCTTCCGCCAAAGCAACCCCGAGGCTGGCAAGCACCTCTTGGCATGCCAGCTGCCCGTGCCGTCTGTCGATGCCATTCGCAAGTAGCTCACACTTGCAAGTATGCATCCGTACCCGCTCGCTCCATCTTTTTCAAATCGTGGTTGATGTTTATTGTTCGATATCCGCCACCCACCCCCGCCGATACGCCGATGCCTCGCTATATAGTCCATCTGCCGTAATTACAGTATAGCCTTCATCCGCCCTCACACTTACGTCAACATCCCACGGGATACTCGGCACCCCCCCCCCTTCCGCCCTCTCACGCGGCCATCTACGATTTCATCCCTTCCTTGGAGGACAAAGGAAGGAGAACGAAAGTGCGGTACGAAACGTGCGCGTCAGCGGGCGCAGGTGAACCGATACGAGAGAGCAAGCCTACCGCACCCGCGCCCACATCCGACGGCAACAGGCAAACGAGCGACAACTCGCACCATGGAGGCCCTCCTCTCGCTCGCCTTCGACAACCTCTCCTCCTTTGACGGGCCCAAGGTCCGCAAGGGTCTGCGGCAGGTCGAAGGCCTCCTGGCCCAGATCTGCCTCTCCGGCCAACCCCAGCATGCCCGGTCGCGGAGCGGCAGCGGCAACGCTGTCGGCGACGAGGGAGCCGACTCGTCGCCGCGCAAGGACCTGGCGCGTCTCGCCGACGACCCGGCCTTTCGCGAGTTTTTCAAGCTGCAGGAGGGCTTCGAGTGGAACGTGGCCCTGCGACTCATCGGCACGCTCGACCGGCTCATGGCCAAGGGCAGCGACGGCCAGAATGACCTGCTGATCCTGAGCGCCCTCGACCTCATGCACGGCGCGCTGCTGCTGCACCCGCCGAGCAAGGCCCTGTTTTCGCGCGAGCAAAACATGAACGTAGGTCCCGTCTCAACTCTCGCCGTTGTCCCTCCCTTGCGCGACTTGCCTCGCGACGGCATGAACCATACGGACTCGTTCGCGCACGCTAACCCGTCGACCCTGCTGCAGCTCCTCCTCGACCTCCTCGAACCCTTCAACTGCCCCGCCATCCAATCGGCGACGCTCCTCACCCTCGTCGTCGCCCTCATCGACACGCCAACCAACACGCGCACCTTTGAAGCCCTCGACGGCCTACTCACCGTCACCTCGCTCTTCAAGTCGCGCTCGACGTCGCGCGAGGTCAAGCTCAAGCTCGTCGAGTTCCTCTACTGCTACCTCATGCCCGAGACGCCGTCGATCCCCCGCGCCGGGCAGCGCGACTCCGTACCCGCCATGCTGCAGCGCAGCCCGAGCAAACTCGCCGGCGCCTTTGCAGGCGGCCCGGCGGGCGGTACCGAGCGCAAGCGGCCCGGCGGCGGCCTGACGCGGACGACGGCCGAGAAGCAGCAGTTGTTGAGCCGCCATCTGAGCAGCGTCGAGGATCTGGTCAAGGACCTGCGGAACTGCGCGCCCTTTGGCGGCGTCGTGTGCTAGTGTCGTCCCGGCTCTGGGCCGTCGCATCTCTTCTTCTCCGTTCTCTCTCCGTTACCATCTTGTCCTTTCTTGTGGGTGGGGTTTTTTTTTTGCACTACATGGCGTCGCGAACAGACATGGTGCTGGGAGGTGGGCTCCCCGCCGGCCGGGCCCAACCGCGCCGCGCCCTTTGTTGCGTCTCTCATCGGCAGCTTGGACGGGTAGGAGTTTCGTTTGCCATCATGTATACAGGCATCATGTACAGTCGTTATAGCTAGGCGTTTTCGTTCAGTACAAGTGACGGCATCCATCTTAATTCCATTCTGTGCCCTTCGCTGGTCGTGCCATGGCCCCCCGTTGGGTCTATGGAGATGAGTGAGCTGGCGAGCAGCCGTAGAGTTCGAATCGTCCTTCTATCGTCTCCGGTGTCACCTGTGCTGCCTGGCTCGTCGTCGTCGTCGTCGTCAAGTCCATCACGACGGGCGCTGCGACGGCGTTGACCCCTAGCGGCGCTGGTGATACCGCGCCCGCCCAGCGAGGACCTGGAGTCGCCGCCGGGCCGGCCGAGTGGAACTCCGGCGAGAGTCCAGACATGGCGCTCAGCGGCTCCGTGAGTGATCGATCCAGCGGCGACGAGGGTGACGCGGCCGCTTCCGAGAGCTCTGCCATTTCCAACGACGGATCCGCCCCTCGCTCCCCTGGTGGTGCCATCGGAAGTGACGCCGTCTTGCTCGCTCGACGTCGACGCTTCCTTCGCCGGGCCAGGCAGAGCCAGGCGGCGGCACCGACAGACAGCCCGCCCCCTAGACCGACGCCGACGCCGATGGCGACACCGACACTGGCCCTGGTGTCTCCATCGCGGGCGGCGTTGTCGGCATGAGCGTCGGTGGGTGCGCAGTAGGCGGTGCCCGTGACTTCGGTGCAGTGCATCGACAGGTCGCAGCAGCCGGTGCCATCGGCGCACTTGTGCTGCGAGGTGGTGCAGCCGTCGGGGACGGGCGTCAACTTGGCCGGTACCGAGGTCGATGCCGTCCTTGTCGAAACGCAGTTGCCGTCGGATCTGCACTCGGCGCCGTAGGGGCAGCACTTGCCGCCGAGGTCGTCGGCACACAGATATTGGCTCGTCCGCGGGCACCGGCGGCTGCAGCAGCCGACCTGGGATGACAGGACAAGTGGGCCAACAGTGCCGCCGGCTGCCGTCGTCGTGATCGTGATGTCGGTCGTGCACTGGTAGGCTGTGCTCTGGCAGCTGGAGTCGTTGATGCAGTTGGAGCCGATTGGACAGCAGCGCGGGAGACCAACCCTGTTGACGTAGCAGTACTGCGTGTTCTCGCAGCAACGGTCGCTGTGATGGGTATCAAGACCTGGTCCCAACCAACCAGCCAGTCAGTCGCTGCTGCACCATCGAGGCAAGAAAATAAAGACCATTCATCCACGCAACGTACATGGGTGTCGTCCGTCGCCGCAGCTGCCATCTCTCTTTGCCAACGGCACGCCCGGCACAAGATCGGGCATCAAGTACCGGGCCGTCATGCCGTCAGGCGTAAGCGGAATCGATGCGAATATGTCATCGTATCCGTATCCGACGACCGCCCACGCGGCAGTCCACACGAGCGCCAGCAGCGTCCAGGGAGCCATGGTCGTCATCCCCCAACGTCGATGTTTTGCTCGTCTTCGTGATTTCGACCGTCACCGTTCCATCCGTTGGCTACCTCATTACTCCTCGATCCGCTCGGCTTCTGCCCTGGTCCCGACTGGTCGATAGGAAGGGAAGAGCAGGAGCGTCAGCATCGTTGAGACCCTGCCGAGGCATTCCCCAGTCACGACTCACCACCCCACCCCCCAGAGATGCTGCGTAACCCCAGCGTAGCATGCCGTTGGCTAGAGCCATCTCCCTGGCGCCTCACGTGTTGAACGGACGGCAATCCCCCACGCCGGCCATTGCCCTATCTGGTGTGAAAATGATATCTCGGGCGACGGGCCATGGTCGAGTGGACCAACAGGTTGCCCGAGCACCCTCCACGAGGCGTCCGACGGCCGTTGGTTGGTTGTGATCACTTGGGCCTGGGCTGTCAACCTCAGGCAGACATGTTTCCCTTGAGGACCCCTGGCCTTCAAGCGGTGCAACATCCTTCAGTCGTTATTTATTCATTGAGCCGATTCGGTGTTTGGCCGCCGATGAGGGGGTTCGGCAGGAGTACTTCAATACTATTATTAGGCGTCCATTCGAGGTGATTTCGGGGATACCGTTTCGTAGATTCAACTGAAGGTCTTGTCAAATTCCGTACGGAGTACAAGTAGATGAGAAGGTGCCAGGCCGTGGGTTGCCAGTGATTTATTGAACACGTAGCAGGTAGGTACATTAATCACCATGTCTGCGTCGAGCCTTCCAGCACAACAGCCCCTCCCATATAAACCACATGACCCTCGTGAAAAAAGATCATCCACGACATCGGCAACAGGGACGAGAGAAAGGACAATAAATGTCGGCATCTCCTGCTTAATCGACAAGAACATCAAAAGAACATTGACAATAACATCGACACCGGAAGCAACAGCCTTGTCGTCCCTGTCAGCATCAGCATCGCCGTCACAACCAGCACCATCATATCATCGCCAGCACCAACAACCAACATAACCATCACCATCACCAACACCCCCATCACCATCATCAGCAACATCTCACCATCACCACGCAGCTGAGCCCGTTTGCCTTCTGCTCTCCCTACGCTTACGTGCGTGTGACGCCGCGTTCGGCGCAATACTTGTCCACTTCCTTACGCAGCGTCTCCCGCTGACGCAACGCCGCCTCCATGATGTCGTCGCACGTTGTCCCAAGCCCCCGACCGTCGCCCTCTTCCCGCGAGATCCGGCCGATGGCCTCCATCTCGGCCAGCACGGCCTCGAGCTGGTTCGGCAGCCAGGTCACGATAGGGCTGCCACCCGTCGCCGTCGGGTGAGTCGTCCGCTTGAGGATGTACTCGCGCGCGAAGCACCAGTGTCGCCAGCGAAAGTCTCGCACCTCGTTGAGCAGCTGCAACCAGAGGCTGCGCGTCGCCCGCAGCAGCTCGCGCTCATCGTCGCTCTGCAACGCCTCCCTCGCCTCCTTGGACGTTGCCAACGCCCGTGTCTTGAGGTCGAGCGCGAGAGAACGCTCCTTGACGTGAGCAAGGAATGTCTTGTGATTGCTCGGCCGGTACTTGCGAAAATCTTGGAGAATCTCCGTCAGCGGTGTGTCCGGCATCGGCACCTGCAAAAAGTTGTCCATGAGCGGCACCATCGAATCGTTAGCCCCGCTCTCGCCCCGGAACGACAGTGGCTTGTTGTCGTGGAGGCCCTCGTACACGACGCCGTTGGGGAACATGGACTGCGACGTGATGCCGAAGATGAAGGTCCGGAAGCTCGTGTACTCGGTCGGCCGTGACTTGCCCCACATGGTCTCCATGACGCCGTTGATCTTCTTCATGGCTTCCAGCATGTTGCCGAGACCCTCGTTGAAGGAGCTGCGCTCGAGTGAGGCCTTCTTGGACGCCACGTCGAGGCACTGCACCGTTCCCGCCACGAGCGGGCCCGAGTTCCTCACCATGTCGATGTGCACCAGCACGAAGCCGGCCTCGGACGACTCCGGGTCCAGCCCGTGCTCAAAGGCCCGGATGAGCCGCAGGTTGCTGTACTCCAGACCTGCCGCCGGCTCCTCCAGCCGGTAGTTGAACAGCGCGTACGAGCCAGCGTACTCCATGAACGGCTGGAAGCCGCAGCTGGGGGCCTCAAATCTCAGCTTCACCACTCGCAAGCAAAAGGGCAAGGGGCCAGGACGGGCGACGGGGAAGGACGGCCAAAGGGGGCGTCGAGCAGACGTACATCTCAGCGCATCGAGCGATTGGCTGCGCAACATTCCGGGGAAGCATTTGCCTGCCCAGGCCGTACCCCTCCCCCTTGACGAAGCGTCCGTGGCACGGCTCCAACAGGTAGGCCGATGCGAGGAAGGAGTAGTCCCGGTACAGGGCGTTCATGAGCGGCAGATCGTCCTTGTACCGATCCATGGCCGCCGTGAGGTCTGGGAACCCGCCCTCGACCTCGTCTCCAAGCTTACCCAAGGCGAGAAGGCCGGGTGCTCCCGAGGCCGTCTTGACCGGCATCCGCTGGAGGATCGACTCCAGCGCGTCAAACTCGGGCGGAAGGGTGACGATGGGGTCCATGCGGGGGAGAAAGCCCCGGGTGGTCGACACCATGAACGCCGGCAGGGAGTGGTCCTCGGGACGGGCATCCGTGAGCACCTCGAAGGGTGGCGTCGTGGCCATGGAACCCATCTTGAGAGTGAGCAAGGGCTGAAGTATGGGCTGACTATTCGATATCTCTGCGGGCAAATTTCGTACGGACCGAGCTTCAGACGGGATGGAATCCGACAAAGCTTCAACCTGTATTTCTCCAACGTGCTCTGGATATGGCAGGATAAGGGGAAGCAGGATCGAGAGGTACGATCCGGGCTCGCGCCGCCGCCTAAGTACTCCGTGGCCGGAATGCATTCCGGCCACGCAAGCGGGGATCGGGTCACGATGGCAGCACCATACGAGTCCGAGAGCGCCCCCTTTGCTCGATTGCAGGAAGGCGCCATTTGTTCGTTGCGAGGCGAACACGTAACAGAAACCCAACGAAAACCCTCCCCGCCCGTCACCAGCGCACCTGTCCGGTTGTTGTCGGGAGATGTCATCCCCGCTGCCGCTGATACGCTGATAAGATGCGGCGTCCGGTAGGCCGGCGGCCCCCGGTCACCGTGCCTGATCGATGCTCCGTGTCGCCCTCCCCCTGCCGCTTGCTCTGCCGTTTCTGGCGCTGACAAGCGTCCCACGAGCTCCGGACTAGCCAAAGCATGCCTTCTTCTGCTTATTGTCGCGGCACCAGCCATGACACCTGTGAGGTTAGGACGAGGCGCATGAGCACAAGGAGGGGCCGGGCACGAGCGACGAAATCGCCCCACATGGTGCCGACTCTGCCCGGCCATTTATGGAGCGATGGCCGGAATCTTTCCGGCCACGACACACGAGACCGGACCGGCTTCGCCAATCTTTGCTGCAGCTCTTGGCTCGTCAACGGCAAGTGAAGATGCAATGCCATATCGCCAGATCTATGGCTTGCCCTCTGCCTGTGCCGATTTTGTTCAGGAGAGCCCCGCATGCCGCATCTCCCATCTGTCTCGCACTGGAAGCAGGGAGACGCGAAATCCGAATCGATCCGATGTCAAGGGTGCGAAGTTGTCGTACTTGATTGCCACATTTCTCCCTTTCGTATTATAAATTCCCTCCATCCCTTTGGCATTATTCAGTCGCTCGAATCTTCGTATCGCTGGTGGGACGGCAACTCGTCCAACTCATCCGTCACATGGTCCCCCGTAAAGACAAGGTCACACTTCCACGGCGGCCCCCATCCGCTTCATCGTCTATCAGTACTCTGTAACGAGTCATCTTCGGAGCGCTGCCTTCTGTTGTTCGCGCCCAGACCGTCTTGAAACGGCTCGGCAGGACCACCATACTCCCCTAGAGTCGGCTTATTGTGCGACCCATGGAAACTCTTTCGTGGCGTAAACGATATCGACAATGTGACTGCCGGAGGAAGAGAGTTACATCCCACAATTTGCTGCTGCGCAGTGGCAACAGCTTCTTCCGGTGCGCATTTAGAGTTTCTTTTCAACAGCGGGTTGTCATTCACCATGCGATTTCGTTGTCTGTGCCATCGACCCTTTGTGACTTGGTGATAACAAGAGGTCCACATTGCAGCATTCTCGTCTATGCCTGGCTTGGTCTAGACTTTCTCCTTCACCACGGCCAGCAGCAGGGTGATGTCCCAGTGCTCCGCCTACGTCATCCCAGCAGGACTATCGAGAAGCTCGGATGCTCAACTTGGACCGTCGCAACTTGACCTCGAGGTTGCCCACACAGTTCGCTTCTCAATGCGGAATCGATGGTCCATATCCGCGGCTGTCGTACATGGAGATCGCCGTCGCAGTCCGATCGGGGAGTGCTATTTATGTGCAAGTCGGCAGCACCGAGGGGCAATGCGGAGGCTGAAAGTTTGAGGACAACGTGAAGAAAGGAATGAGCATCGTGATTGTGAAAGAAGCAACAGGGTAGCCTCGTTCAACCAAACTCGAGTTTGTTCGGGAGCTGCTGGCATTTGAATATCCGAAAAACTTTATCGACCTGCATGAATCTCTCTCGACTTAGGCCTCAGATCGGACATTTCGCAGTGAAACGTACTCCAGGCAACGTGAGAGTCGGACTTGCAAAACAGCCAGGCGCGATCCACGGCGGGCAGCTCGAATTCCAGTACAGTAGGGTAGCAACGATCACCGAACGACGCGCCTATCTCCAATACAACCGAGGCCATCATCGACGTTGGTATCCGAATGCGTCAAGGAGATGGCACGTGGAGACTCGTCAAACTCTACATGTAGGCGAGTACTCGTGCTGAGGTTTGGAGTGTACCAAGTTCGGCTCCTTGGCAGCAGGACTGAATCATGCAAGTCTTGGTTGGTGCCATCGGCTTGAGGACAAGCAGGGAAGCGTCATGCATTGGCTTGCCGAGGATAAAATTCCTCCTTTCGGTTAGTGACCTGGCCTTGGTTCCCCGATGTTGGCTCGCAGGAGGAGGGTGAAAATAGCGACAGAATCAAATAAGGGTCGTGGCCGGTTCATAGGACGTCGTGAGCCATTGGAATTTGGGCATTGTGTATGGATGAGGTGGACGGGGAATTCCTCCGCTGGCCTTTCTGTGTCGAATGTGATGGCAGCGAAACCGTCCCTGCACCAAGCGCGTGCCGTGCCGAGGAGTGGTCTGAGGGGACATTCCACTCATCACCAGATGGGTAGTAATTTAGTGCCCCCGCGCTGTCCTCTCCCCAGCGTTGAGTCGCAGGCCACGTCGAAATGGCGGCCGCGATGAGACTGACTGCGTCCCGGCACTAGGTCTGAAGGGTCGTCAAGGCGCTGCTGCGAGGGCATGCCGATATGCAACAAGGACGACGTGAATTTGCTGCCATTCGGCAATGGAAGCGAAAGGCAACGAAGGAGTCGATGTTGGCGATGGAGTTTGCAGCACTCGCACAGTACTTACACCTGCACAGACGCACAGGCAGCCAGCCAGCAGGAGCGATCGATGGTCATGCCCTCCACAACATGCCCCAACTGTTGTGGGCAGGTACGACCGACCAGTCGTACGAGTAAGTACGGGGGAGGCAATGGCAAATTACGAACCGACCCAAGCAGGAACTCGGAAGGAAGGTACCGCTCTCAGAACTCCATAAAGTGTACATCTTGGGCTTAACTTGTATCGTATACTCCGTCGTATGTACATCTTTACTTGCAGTACACCTACGAGTAGGGACTAAATGTACAATGAATTGGGGGAAGAACAAAAGTAAACTGCAAGGATACGATACGAGAGCCCATTTATGCAGTATTCACGCCTCATACTTGCACACCTACCCAGTAGGTCTCCGAGCAGATGAAAGGATGGCTTGCAAGGTGCCCGTTGTACGGTACTTTAGCACTCCTGCGGGAAGTGTTCACGATAATGTACTGCGAGTCTGGACGTGTACAGTACTTGTATGTACTTACTCAAGTACTCCTGCGGCGGACTCCGTACCGCATGCGAGCCAGATTACCTCCCAATCTCCTCCTCTGATTGGCCAGCGGCCCCGGAAGCTGGGATAATGCGTGTCCCCTTTTTGGTGCCTTTGCAAATTGAGCAGCTAGGCCGCTCTGGAACCCCCCTTGACCGCGTTTGGCCATGCTCGGCCGTGTTTGGTTGGCTCGTTCGCTCCTCTGCTGGCCCTCACCAGCTCAGCTTGCCTGCGCCTGCATCCGCGCCGCCAGCGTCGTCTGTCCACCAGACAAACCTTTTTTGCCCACATCGTTTCGTTGTGCGCCGCCTCTGGCACCAAAATTGTCAGGATGAGACCAAGGCCCCAACCCGAAGCTACGAGACAACGCAGCGCCCCCCAGAAAATGAAAATCCCGCCTCCCTCCTCCCTCCCTGCCTCCGCATCCCCCCCCGTCCGTTCCAGTTTTCCATCAACGCCGTGGCCATGTGCATCATCGTCATCTTCGTCGTCGACAACGGCTGCTAGAAACCCAGAAAATCGCCACCCCTGACCGGACCTGACCTGGCCGACGGATCATCACCAGACACCGCAGAGACCAACCGCTGCAGAGGCCAGTCACCAGGACCAGGCATCAGCAAGAGCCAGTCCGAACCGCCTTGCCTCGCCCCATCCATCCATCCATCCATACATCCATTCATTCACCCATCCTTTCTCCATTCATCACCCATCCATCCGACCATCCATTTGTTTCTTCATTCATCGACGCCTGGCTACTTAAATCTCGAGCAACCACCTCGCTCCTCCTTCTGACGACCGACTCCTCGTGCTCGTGTGCTCGTAATTCCCTCGCTCGCTCGCCACCGTCGCCACCGTCGCACCCCGTCTCCCGTCCGCCATCTATCCATCATCTCGGTGACGCCGGTCAATCGCGACGCAACCCGCCACCGCTCTCGCCGCCACACCACAACATCGCTCTCGCACAATGCCTACCTCCGGCCGGCCTGCAGACGGCAGACGCAAGTCGGGCGGCAAGCCTGCCATGCTGGTCACCTTGACGGTGTCGCCCTCACGGCTCCGTGCGATCGTCGACCCCGGCTCCGTCAAGGAAGACTCTCCTTCGGTCAAGGATTCATCCGAATCCAAGGATGTCAAATCCTCGCCTACGAATTCTCCCACTCTAGCAGCAACGGCCGCGCCGGCCATTCCCAGCGGCGAAAATGCATCCGAGTCGAATGCGGAAACGCCAGCGGCCGACGGAACCCCAGCCCCGTCGACGATGGGACCTCCCACCGAAGGGCCCAAGAAGAAGGGAACCAAGCGCTCGGCGGCAACCGCCATGGACGGGACCCCAAAGCCAAGGGGCAAGCCTGGCCCCAAGAAGAAGCCTCGGCTGTACGTCTCTTTCGCCCCCCTCGCTCTCTTCCTCCCCTTCTCCTGCTCTCTGCCTCCCCTTTTCCTCCGCTCTCCCCCCCCCCCCCCTTCTCCATCCGCGTCGTAGGCGACCGACGGCGACTTCTCTCGTCGCACCCTGTCACGGACGCTAACATGCTGGTAGGGAGGATGGCACGATAGATCACTCTGCCGGTCGAGGGGGTGGTCACAAACTCGGTCCCAAGGCGAATCAGGGCGCCATCAACGCCGGCCTCCGTGCGCTCGACCGATCCGGGAAACCCTGCCGCAAATGGTCTCGCGGCGGCTTCACTCTCAAGAGCTTTACCGGTGTCATTTGGGAGGTCCCTCGATGGAGTACGCTCTCGATCAAGGCTCCCGAGTCTAGCAACGACGACTCCGCTGCGCCATCGGCCGACAATAGCAGCAGCAAAGAGAACAAGGAGAACGGAGATGGTGCCCTCAGCGCGAACATCAGCAACAGTGGCGCCGACGTCGAAATGCGCAGCCTCCCCAGCATGAACGCGTCGTCACCCGTTCCCATGGCCGTTGCGGCGGCGTCATAGAGGCAGCCCCTCACCCGGCCGATCTCCATCCACTTCCCGCATCGTAGACCAACCGAGCCCAGGCCTCAGACCAATGTTACAGGTTGCACCGGGTCACGAGGACCAGTCGTGATGGCCGTGCGGACCTTTTTCTTTTGGTCGAATATTGTTCATAAGTTTTTTTGTGGGTCTTTGTCCTTGCGACGGAACTGTCGCTGGCGTTGGAACAGGGCACTGGCTCGTCGTCGAGGACGGGCCGCAGGGAGTACAGGATGAGGACAGCGAGTTATTTTGTACAGTAATGGTATTTCTGGCGCTCACTCATTGTTTCTGCTTCATATGGACTGGCGGGACCAAGAATTCAACCCAAGCATTTGCATCGCAGCTGTCCTTTCAAGCTAGACTGTGCCCCGACCGTCGCAACGCACGAGGCAGCCTTGTTGACTTGTTGCTCTTGATACATACCATGCACTGCGAAAGCAAACATTGGCATCGGTGGGTGGGGTCAGCCGCTTATCTGACGCCATTCCAGAACTACAAGTACAAGGTGCACTCCTCCAACTGGCCGTCTAAGCGAAGGGCCGCGAATGAAACTGGCGTGTGGACGTCGCTCGCAAGATTTCGTTGGCATCGACTCGTCTGCTTTGCCAATGCCGTAATCCCGCATGGCAAATTTTGTTGAAGAAAAAATCACACCAAGGATGCATCCCCTATTTTCTCGCCCTCAGTGATGCATTATGGGGCCATCCTTGGCTGCCGGTAGGGCTAATGCTCTACTCCCTATAGCGGGCATCGTTTCGCACTTGAACGACGTCGGCGCGAGGTCGTCGCCAACTTGCAGGCGATTAGTCAGCCTTTTTTTTTGCCTTTGCTAGCGAATTAGGATGACGCTCTTCCGACTGGCTGCCGTTGGACGAGGGGAGGGGCATGACTGCGCAGCGCTCCATCAGGCTTCTGATCGGGCAATTGCTGCATGGCTACCGTGTTGGCTTGACTTCATCGGCAGGCTGACGAGGCTTATCAGCAGTGAGCCTGAGAAACGGTGTACCCGATCAAAGCGAGCGGAGTAATTTTTTGTGAAGTGGTTCCATGACCGTGTAGTTGTAAGTACATGTGCAAATGCCAAAACGAGTATGTAGCCATCATACCGTCTGCTCGGTGCCATTGTATTTGTTGCATGTACACTGTGCTATAATACAAGTACTTAAGCGCTGTAGGTGTACTTACAGTACTTAGGTGTCCTGTACAGTAAGTACTGTACGGAGGAGGGAGTACTGCAGGTGGGTGTATTACTCCGTACTTGCATAAAGGAATACGAATACATGTGCAGAGTACTTCCATAATACATGTACTTACTCCGTATTGGTGCCACTGCCAGGGTATGACCAAGTTGACACGCTCATTGGTGTAGGAGCGGTACAGTGTACAGTAGTTGTACATGTACATGTAAGCACAGTAGTTATTAAAGGTTCTCCGTACACGCTGGTTCGTTGTGTAGATTTAGGAGTAATAGTATTACTTGTGTCTCGTTCGATCGGGCCTGGTATCCCCCATAAATTCTTCCCTTTGTCTCCTGTAATACGGATACAGAGTAGGTGTACGGATACATGCACTGCACTCGCGTACGGATAAGTACATGTATTACCGTTGCTGTGCGTTAAGTACTAACGCCTACGCTTAAGCCAGTATACGTGCGGGGGCGTCGGGGCCTCTGGAGGGCGGATGACGCCTTGCGGCCCGAGCTACAGAGGCAGCAGGCCTCCTCAGTGGCCCTGTTCAGCAAACGCAACCACTGACGAGCGTCGATCCGGCCACTGAAACCGTCGGTTGGGTCACTGCAGCACTTCCAAAGGTGCCACCCGCCCACCCGCCAACTCCATCCCCGCCGCTGACCGCGTGATGTGTGTGGCCGATTCGGTGCCTTGCTAGTAATGCAGCACAAGTACTCTAACGAGTCTTGAAAAGGCTAGCTGGTAGGCACTCACGGGGTACTACTTAGGTTACTAACGGTAGCAGTCACTGCTCTGTCGGGGCCATTCACCTAGTAATTACCTACCTATCTACTACCCACCCACCCACCATCTTTCGTCACCTCATCGATGACAGCATCTTCCGCCAGCCTGCCCTTCCTCGCATCCCCGTTATCACCAGAAGTCTGGCGCCCGAGCCGCAACCAAGCCTCCGGCCCGACATTGCTTCATACTGCCAGCACGGCTCGGTGCCCGCCCGCATCCGACTGCTCTCTTGTTCATCCGTCACGAGCCAGTCATCTGCCGTCTATCGCCCCTTGCTTGCGTTGCTGGCCACCGCCGAGCAGATACCCAGGCAGCCAGGCTCAGAATCTCGCCGCCTCCCGCCAATCTCCGCCTCCCTCCTATAGATCATCGCCCTCCGCTCTCTCTGCGCCGGTTCGTCGATTGCCCGTCTCGTCGCTCGCTGCAGCCCGTACCTCGACCCTACTTGTCGACAACCCGACTCCGTCGGCGTCGTAGCCGGCCTTTCGTCAACACCAGCAGCACCGAGGTCGTCTCACAGCCGCCCGTCAGCTTGCTCACAAGCAAGCGGCAGGTTGACTGAGGCTTCTCCTGGAAGCTCCAGCAGCTGCACCCGCGCCTTCGATCGACTCCCATCCCCGCCGGCCCTCGTACCATCATGGACAGCCCGTTCGGCCGTGGCCCCAACAACTCGTCTGGCCCGCCCGAAGCTGCGTCCTCTTCCAGGATCACAGGTCAGAGTCGGCTCGCCCAACCCTACGCTCCCCAAGACCTGGCTCGCTCCGGTGCGAACGCTCAGTTTCACCTGCACTCTGCCCCCGCACCCGTCGTGAGCGCCGTCAGGGATGACCATGCCGTTTCCTTCCCAGGCTTTGCGGCCGGCATGAACATTGGCATCAGCGACCCGATGAACGACGGCCCAAGGACCGTATGGAGCGACCGCAGTCCTTTGCCATCCTTCTCCCGAGCCTTCGACCTGTTTACGGCCCACCGCGACGGCCAAGATTTCGCATCGCAAGACCAGGCCTTTGTGCCGTCGTACCTGCGAGGCTCTACTTACATCCGACAGCTGCAGGAGGCACAAAAGACGAAGCTTCAGGGCCAGAAAGAATCGCAGAGGCCGGCTGGAAATGGCTCGGGGCCGAACCCGGCCGCCTTTGCGCAGCCGTCGCTGCCTCCGGCTGCCCACCGAGGCATGACGCACAATGTCATTGAACGACCCTCTGCCTCTGGCTGCGAAGATTCCGTGGCACCGCTTCCCGCACGATGGAACAAGGATGAGATTGGACAGGGCATCGAGGTGCAGTCGGACGGCCTCACGATCAAGTATACCGGGTCCAAGAATCACCACGAGCGGGAGTACGAAGCTGGCGGCGTCCGGGCAGATCATTACATGCCGTCCGATGGTGGACTGTATTACTTTGAGGTACAAATATTGCATGGGAAGCGGGATGAGTAAGTGCGCTTGGGCGGGACATTCTGGCATCGGCTGACGGGCATGGGTCAGCATCACGATAGCGGTTGGTTTCTCCGCCAAGAACACATCATTATCACGAGCCGTGGGCTGGGAGCCCGAGTCCTGGGGGTACCACGGCGACGACGGCAGAACATATGCCGGCCAGAACTTGGGACGGACGTACGCCTCAAGCTTTGACGTCGGCGACGTGATCGGTTGCGGTGTCAACTTTCGGGATCACACTGCCTTTTTCACCAGGAACGGCGTCAACCTTGGTACGCTACGCTCCGGCTTTGGGGGGGAGGGGAGCTGGGGAAAATTCCGATGCTAACAGCGCAGCAGGCGTCGCCTTCACCGACGTAGATCGAAGCAAAATGTACCCCACCGTTACGCTCAAAAAGTCGGGCGAGCAGGTTCTGGCCAACTTCGGGCAATCCCCTTTCGTATATAACATTGACGACATGATGCGTGTACGTGCTTGGCAACTGTCCGGTCCTGCCTTTTCGCTCGGGCCGGGTGCTGACGTGGACACCAGGAGCAACGGCTGTTGGTTCAGACGGAAATCGAAAGTACGGATACGCTGCAGCTGGAGCCCGGCATGAACGAGACGGACCTCATCCAGTCGCTAGTTCTGCAGTTCCTCCAGCACGATGGTTACGTCGAGACGGCCAGGGCGTTCGCCAAAGACGTCAAGGCGCAGAAGGAGGCCCTCAACCTGGACCCGAATCTCAAAGTGGACGGCCTCAACATCAAGGATGACGAGGACGCCAACAACAGACAGCGTAGGCAGGCCCCAACCCGACCCCCTCTAGGAACAAGGTCTCACTCTTCATGCAGGAATCCGGAGAGCGGTCCTGGAAGGTGACATCGAGCGAGCGCTCAAGTACACAAACGCATACTATCCCCAAGTTCTTCAAGACAACGAAGAGGTGCACTTCAAACTCCGATGTCGCAAGTTCATCGAGATGGTGCGCAAGGCTGCCCAGATACGGATGAACAACGACTCGACGGCCAGCAACGGCCGCAGGCCGGCGTCGGCACCGAGGGACATGGACGTCGACGGCAACGGCTCCACGACGTGGGAAGAGCCCATGGACATGGACGGCTCGCAGCAGCAGGCCGAGCTGCACGTGCTGGAGAAGACGATGCTCGAGTATGGCCAGACCTTGGGGGCCGAGTACGCCGCCGATCCACGAAAGGAGGTGACGGCGGCCCTTGGAGAAATTTGGGCGCTCGTGGCATACTCGAACCCGCTGAAGGAGCCGCAGGTAAGCCATCTGCTGGACAGGAAAGGGCGGTCCGTCGTAGCCGAGGAACTGAACTCGGCCATCCTATGTACGTCCTGTCGTCCTTGACTACCCAGCAGCCACTTGCATGTCCGGCTGGCTAACCTTTGAGCAGCCTCTCTCGGTAAGTCGTCCCGGGCCTCGTTGGAGAAGTTGTATGCGCAGACGAGCGTGCTGCTCGAGGACCTGAGGCAAGACGGCGGTCCTGCCGCCTTCGTTTCCTTGGAGAATATGATGGAGGACTCTGCTTCGTCGACGCACTCCTGAAGCGCCACTCCAAGCGAGCTCAGCCGTCGAGCTGCACTTTCCACTCTGCCGGTGCAAGGGCTGTTGCTCTCCGGCGTCGAGCCTGGTCTCCTCTCCGGGACCGAGACTGCATTTTAACGAAAGGGGATGCTAGTCCTCGTCGTGCCTGGCTTTTGCTGCAAGTGATGGGCGATGGGCTCGGCGGCAGGCGATCGGACGACCATCTGGTTAGCGTTGACCCATGGCCCCTCAAGAAAGATGGATGAGCGTGGTGGACAATGCAAGTTTGTCAAAATTCAAATTCAGCGTAGGGGAACGAGCGACATGGAATTAATAGTCAACTCCTTTGGTCACTTGGAAAGGAGCTTCACTTGATCGATCACATGGACTCTGGCCCGATGTGAATTATTTCATATTCAGGCTATCGTCGTTGCCGACCACATCGAAAGGTCCGATGCCTCTCCACCTTGTGTTCCTGGCTGGCCCGCCAAGTTGCGAGGGCCGAACAAACAACGGTTTCCGCCGTAGGTTGAACTTGACATCCGTCGGCAGCCATGACCGTCCTTGCACGCGGCAGACATACATGCCTGCCATGGCATCCGCGGCAACGGTGATTTCTCTACCGGCAGAGGCGACGCATCTCGACAGGGAAACTCCACGGCCACCATCCAGTCATGGGAGTTTGTGTTTGTGTATGATGATAGATGTTGTGGGATGGAAGCTCACGGAACTTTTGTCGGTCGCAAGAGCAGCACCATCGCGTCATTCAGCGATCCATAGCTCGTGTGGATTTGATTCCCCGTCTGGGATCCATCCGTCCGCGGCAACGACATGACGGTCTGTTGAGTGAGCACATGCCGGATCCCGATCTTTACGCTCTTGACTTGGTCCCCCAACACCTCTCGTACAGCCGAGTCCTGTGCTCGACCAAATTGCCAAAGGCAGTCAGACGTTTCGACAGGCTCTCATCCGACCAACCCATGCTGGCATCCAGAATCAAGTAGGTGTAAGCAAACACTTCGGCGTCGAACAAGCCGGGGTTCGGGTCACCAAAGAACCACTCGTTGTCGTCGAGCAGGGTGGACAGGGCTTGGAATGCCGTCTCGGCGTCCGAGAGGAGTCGGGTCTGGCACAGAAGCGGCCTCCGAGTGGCTTTGAGAACTTCGTCGGTGGCGGCGGAGCGAAGGGTATGCAGGAGGGGTGCGCGCAGGAGAGGGTTCGACGGAAGGTATAGGGCGTCGAGGAGCGCAGTGTTGTCGGGAAGAAGATAGAGAGTGTGAAGCTGGGGCATAGCAAGGTCAGCCGGCGGTTCGGCCATGCAACGGGGAGGGTCTCCGTGGTAAGGGGACGAACTTACCCAGGCGGGACGGACGAATTGCGTCAAAAGAGAAAGGTAGGCTTCGAATCGGGGAGACGAGGTGTCCGCCAAGCCGCTTGCGTGGTCTCGGGCGTATTGGCCAATCTTGCCGCCAGCCAAGGGGGCATCCGATCTCGGGTCGGACGAAGGAGGGAGGAGAAAGGGCAAGGCACCCGACGGCGAGGCATGGTTGTTGGACGGAACCAGTTCGAGGTCGATGCCGGCCATTTTCAGGTACGTCTATCAACTCCGCATCAGGCCGCCGCCCCATGAAAGGTGGACGGGAGAGACGTGGGAACGACGGCTCACCTGCCACTTCAGACACGAAGGGTTGTAGCTCGGGAGCCCGGAGCGAGCGGCTTCGTCGGTTGCGAAGACGTAGAGGCACGGTCTCGGGCGCGCGCGGTCAGGGGCGCGTGCCGGTAGTTTTTCGGGAGGATAGACATGCAGCGGGAAGCGCTTAAAGAGGTCGCGAACGGGGCGAGGGACGGCGAAGATTCCGCGCGACTCGGCGGCGGCGGTTGGAGTCGCCGCCGGTGCTTCGGCCGCAGCGGCCATGGCGATGGCGTGAGCGGGCGGCGAGGATTTCTACTCGGTTGCCCTGAAGGGGAGCTTTGGTGGCAGGCAGACGACGGCGTTCACGCAGCCTCTTTGGCCGAAGGGTCTGTTTCGTTTTTCTTATTCACCCAGAAGGCGTGTCTCGGTCCGGCTCTGGTCAACGCGCTGGCGGCCGAAACGGCGTGGTGGAGTGAAGAGGGTCTGTCTGCATGGTCGGCAGAATCGCGGACCGGGATCTCCACAGTGCATACAACTCGACAATCTCAGTACGTACTGTACGGAGGACAGAGCACAAGTGCTTATATCTAGGCGAACCCCCTCCTGTAATGTACGAAGTCGTACAGAAGATACCTTGCATGTTGTACGGATAGTGATTGATATCAATGGTGAACTCGTTTGGATCGATTTCGATCGATATCCGTAAACCGCAGTGCGCACAGTGCATTTTTAGGCGGGCATTGTCTGCGCTCTCAGCGATGTCGGAATCACGTCGTGCTCGTACATGCACGATTACTTCCATCATCAATATGGCATGCACATGGCACGAACGCGTTGCTACCGCCTGCACGATAGTATGTGCCTCGATGTGTTTGGCGAGATGAGAACTTCTGGAGGCAGCACCTAGTATCGATGCATGGGTCCTCTGCGCTGCCTGTATGGCGGGACACTCGTTCAGGGCCGCTGCACGGGGGCACGTAAAGGTGCGCATTTCCGACATGTACAGCAGACAGCTACCTTCACTCGCATGTGTAACAATGGCTGCAAAGTCATGTTCAGGTTCGAGCGGGGACCGGAGTCCGGCTCGACAATTCTCGTATATTTTCACAGGAGCTGACTCCAAGATGAGTATATCCTTGCAACAAAGCCGGCAAATGACGGGCGTAAGCCCGCCCGTCCGAGATGCGAGATAGGTACATCGATCCGGCCATGCGTTCTAGTGGACAGACAAGACAAGATTTTGAAGAAGAAAAGGAAGTAGCAAAAACATGAGGTATAATTGTGTACATGCCTGCTGCGCCCCAAACAAATGGAAAGGAAATCAAATGGAATGGAATGGAATGAAGAAGGAACTGGAGGAGGGGGAGGGGGAGGGGGGAAGCAGCGAGCTTCGGAGGCACGCTGACTGCTTCCCTTGCCATGCTGGTGCATGCAGCCGCTGCTCCGTGGTTGCTAGAGACAGTTTGCATCGATTCCCTCGGTCAGTCAGAAACGGCATCGAGTACCACATTCGGCCGCGGCGCAACCGGATGCTTGTTGTCCTTCGGGCTGTCGGCTGCCGTCGGTTATATGCCGCAGCTCTCAAAGTCACGGACCATGACGGCGACCTGCGCCCGCTTGGCGGCCTCGGCGACGAGGGTGAAGTCTTTGAGCAGCGCATCGGTCGACGGCGACTCGGCCTGGACCGGGGCCGAGGCCGGCGCTGGTGCTGAGGCCGAGGCTGACGGGTGAGCGGCGACGTTGGCGGGCGAAGGCCGGGTCGACGACACGGTCGACATGGCCGACGACGCAGCCCGGGAGCCGAGAGGCGACGTGATGGGACCGTTCATGGCCGCCGCCTGTTTGTCCGGACTGACGGCGTGATGGGGTTGGCCGGGATCGGGCAGATGGTAGAGGAAACTGCTCGGCTCGGCGGCTTCGAACGGACCGTTGCGGCTGGAAGGTGAAGAGGAAGCAAGGGAGCAGGCGGAAGACGATACTTGCTGGCCTGCGACGAGGCTGACCAAAGGGGGCAACGTGCGTGCGGCTGGTGTGGTGCGGTGCGGTGCGTGTGGGGGTGTCGGCGGGTGCGTGCGTTGGCGCGTGTGCGTCGTGGAAGGAGATGTAAGGTCAAAGGGATGGCTGTTGCTCTCGAGGATAAAGAGACGGACAGAAGTCGATGGATGACAAGGAGGGAGGGTGCGTATCTCGAGGCGGCTCAGAGCGGCGGCGACGGTGGCGGGCGGAATGGCACGGGAAGCATTCGACCGCCTCGTGGAGGGTCTCGGCGAGGGCGAGCGACGGTGGGTGGTGCCGAGTCCGTGATGCCTCGGCCTTGACGATGGCGAAAGCGGTCCGCGTTCTGCTGCAAGTACATGTATCTGTGCGAGTGGGAGGGTGCCGTCTGACAAGATGGGGACCGTGCCGAGAGCGCGGCAAGGAAGCGTTTTGCCTGCTGCAAACGAGGTCGTTGCGGTTGACTGGCTCGAACCGAGACGAACTAGATCATCCTGCCCTTTTCTTTCTCGTTCTTCTCTTCTTTGTTCTTTCCTTTTTCTTTATCTCTCTCTCCGTCTCTCTTTCTTGCTTTCCACTTCTCCTTCGATTCTCCTTCGGCCTGCGTAGGACGAGAAGCGGAATCCGAGGGGAAGGGGGCGACGGTCGACGACGGCGGCAAAGGAACGACAAGTGGATGGATAGCGACGACGATGAGATACGAGCACAGTACTGGAGGACGGCAAGTCGAGAGTCGACGACGGACGGACGGACGGACGGACGGACGGACGGACGGATGAATGGATGGATGGGGGTGGGAATCTGGGGATGGGCCGTCGGCGATGGAACGTGGAAGCGGGGGAGGAGGATAGAATTAAA
This sequence comes from Drechmeria coniospora, assembly GCF_001625195.1. Taxonomy (NCBI): domain Eukaryota; kingdom Fungi; phylum Ascomycota; class Sordariomycetes; order Hypocreales; family Ophiocordycipitaceae; genus Drechmeria; species Drechmeria coniospora. Next base: position 6,174,414 of record NC_054389.1, on the reverse strand, counting down.
GTAACCATTGCCGTATGGGGTCATGCAGTATGGGGTCGCTCGCCAAAGCAAACGGGAAGAAAAAGGCAAAAGGGCCCAGGACTGGGCGAGATAGAGGATGGGGAGGGGGGGGGGGGCGAAGGACTGGCCGGACAGAAGCCGTCTCATTGGTTTGGTTTCACCTTCACGAGCAAAACCGAGTGGAAACTGACTCTTCCGACAGAAGACTGTTCGAAGGAGCCAAGCCGAGAAGGGAGTAGCACGCGTTGGTTTTGCCAACGTCAGGACGCAAGCGGCAGCCAGTACGGCGGGGGTTCTGCTAACTAAGTTTGCCCTGTCTGTTCGGCCTGCGCTGAGTATGACGCGAGGTCGGTGTATCGTCCGTGTACTGTGTACTTTGCCGCACATGTACATGTACAGTCCAGTACGGCGCAAGGTGCACTGTACGCTGCAAATGTACCAGCCAGTGCATTCTGAGTGCAAGTCTGTACCTGCGAGAGCGTACATGCACATGTACTTAACTACTGTGGTGGTGTGTCATCATGGTATTAATGCGTTGATGGAGTATTGACTTACTGCACTTACTTGACTGTACATGTACTGAACGAACTCGTGCTCAATGTGCTCCGTATGTGCACTGTACATGTACTTGTCGTGCGATGTGGGTGTACATCCATGTACAGTACAACGGCCGCTTTCCAGAGTGGCTCAAGTACAGAGCACAAGTACTGTTGCATTACCGAGTACTTTGCACTGTACTTGGAGAGCGGCCAGCGTCTACTCCGTACCGTGCAAGCTGTTGCGACGCATTACGTGCACTGTACGGGGTGCTGTACATGTACTTGCAGTTTTTCCCACCCACTGCACACCGGCCGATAATCTGTCAACGTACCGAGTATTACAGTAAGCAAGTACTTGTCCTCGCATTCATTCGGAACGAACTGTGGTGTGGAGGCGGCGACGGCCTCTGTCTCGGGCAAGCCATCACGTGTCCGAGTATTTCTCGCCCGTCGTCTCTGCCTGCGATGCACTGCCCGACGGGTCGAGGGGCGGGTGACGCGACTGGCGACTGTGCCTCGGCAAGGATTCATCCGCGCCAGGACCCAGCGATCCATATCCACTTGGGCGGTGTAGCGTAAGTACATGTAAGTACTGTGCTCCGTGCAAGTGGGTGTGCTGTAAGGATGTGGGGGTGCTGCAGCAGCGCGCCAAAGGTACTTACTTACGGAGTACTTGCGATGCATTCACATCTACAGGTACATGTACGTACTGTACAACTAAGTCGGTGTAGTTATCCATGTACTCCGTACGGCGTGCATGTGTTTCTACTGGTACTTGCACGTGTACTTGTAGATATGCCGGTACTTGCACATGTACACTTGCAGGTGTGCTGGTACGGGGTACATGAACTGTATGGAGTACATGTAAGTACTTACTGAGTTGGCACATGAAATGTACGGAATACATGTACTGAGTAGGCACGTGCTGTTACACCTAGATTGGCGTCGTCACCCCACGAGTCGCAAGGTTATCATCTGCATATATAACCCAGTACTTAAGTAAGTACCAAGTGTAAGTGCAGTAAGTATTAAGTACTTAGTATGTACATACTACTCCGTATCCCTACTTTCAATACGCGTACCATCCAATTAGTACGAGCTACTTCAAAGTCGCTCTGCCAAGTGCATCTACTTGTACTGTTGAACACTCCTACGCTACTTGCCGATGTTGGTGGCCGACCGCAGGTATCTGTACATACAAGTACTTATGCCAACACCCAAGGTTGATACCGCACTGCTCGTACCTGACAAGTACAGTACACCTACCTAGGCTGCATAAATAACCACCAAGAAATACGGAGTACATGTACAACAAATTACGTATCAACAAGGACGCCTACTGTACTTGTCCGAAGCGGTTCGTATCAAATATACTTACGTACTCATGCCTGTCGACTCACTCACGTGATGCAATCGCCCTGTACTCCGCGCACAGTGCAGATAATTACCATTTGCCGCGTACGGAGGAGGACAAATCGGGTACAAGGACTGCACTGCACTGTACGTACATATAATGGCATCGACAAGTCGGTGTACTTTGTATTACTTCAAACGTTGGCTACCAAACTGATACAGACCAAACCCTGGAATAATGAAAACATAAAACTTTTGCATGCCCGACAAATCGGAATGCATGCTACCAATTTCTACTGGAAGGTCGCTCGCACCTTTGAAAATATCCCCGTCGTCAGATTCGTACCAGCGAAGCACTGGGCCTGGTGCTCGCCACAGCCCTCCTTCCTGTTGGCCTTCCATCCGACTCCTCGAGAGCTTCGGCTGCGACCGCCTTGTCACATGTCGTCATCAACCCACCGCCGCGTCCGCCTGGGACGTGTCGGAACGTACGTGTGCGTCCCGTGCACATGTGTACCATCGTGTCAAGTATACCTCCGTGTTTGATGCGTAAGACGTAGCAGAGTGTACCATGAGCCGCAGCCAACACCTCCAGGCTCAGAATCCATGGACGGCAACGTCAGCCGGTGCCCAATGCTGGCTGGCAAGGAATAAGGTGACGGAGGGGAAGGCAGTGGCCGATTTTTTTTCCGTTCGGGGGTGCTTGGAATGAGGGCTGCCCATCGAATGCAAGCACATTGGCCATCCGGCGTCACCAAACCATACGCTTTGCCTTTCATGCCGGCGTATAATTCAACAGCCGGCAGTAGATTCACCACCATCATCGCCGACGAAGCCTGTTGTGCTTGTGGAACAGTATCACAAAGCATATAACTGCATCCAAATTGCATCGGACATATCCTTCGTATCGTATCATACCCTGTCGCATCATCCCCTGTCGCATCACACCTTGTCGTATCATACCCTATCGTATCATATCCTGTCATATCATACTCTCTTGTCGATGATACTCTCTCGTACCGTACAAAGAGTCATCAACGGAATTTGGATACCAGTTGAAACATCAAGGGAGAAAATGAACAGCAAAAAATAGTTCGGTGGACCTGCTATTTTGTAAACTCACGCGTCTTGCACGGGGTTTGGTTCGTAGTCCTGTTGAGCAATTCCAGGTGAAATCCACGACGAAAGGCTGCAGACTGACTGCAACAAGCCGTTGGCTCCCGACGGTGGTGGGATTACTCCCAAGCACCCGGAACGACCCGCCAACGGTCAGCAAAAACGACACAGTGGAGCATGGAGTGAGGAAGAGGGGAGATATATCTTTGTGTTCTAGACATGTCCAACGACCTTCTAAAGCAATTCTCTCGCCACTGGCACGCGGTCGCGGCCATTTTATTTCAAGTTTGTGCGGAATCTCCGCCCCTCTTTTTTCTCCTCCATCACTCCTCCGCCGCACCGTACCACCGACATGCCGACGAGGACCGGAGGATTCCCCCGGCAACTATTGGATGTCATAGGGGGAGAGGCCTTGCACACCTTATCAGTCTCGACCGGCGCGCAAATGTCACGAGACCCGTATGCGGCCGCTCGCGTTGATCATGGTCGCCAAGCCTTGTCGACTTCGGGCTGCAACTAAAGAGCACCTCCTAGTAGGCCGAAAAAACATTTCAGACATTGCAAGAGCGGTTCCGGCCTCGGCAGAACCTGCACCATGATTTCTGCTCTGGAAATGTCTCCCCCGGGCGCCAAAGGAGGCCGCAGCTGCCAACCCGGAGAGCTCGGGCTCATCGGCGGAGCCTCGTTGTGAGAGTCCAGCAGGCCGCATCCCGAAACGTCTTGGTCGCAGCAAAGTTCATCACAAAGCCCGAGAATAGAGAGTCAACTGGCCTTGGTAGCTAGTTGGTGCGTCTCCCACCCTCCGGGGAGCGGGAAAGCATCAACGGCAGGTGGTGAGAGCGGTAGATGAGTTGCGGACATGCACAAGGCTGGCATCTGTCGCTCCGCCCAACCTCTGAATCCTCCGAAACGAGGAGGGATATTGGAGGCAAGCTCGGAACTCCATTTGTGAGCATGACCATGGAGAAGGATGGAAACGATGGGAACTAGGATGCAAGGCACGGCATGGAGGAAGGCATCCTCAAAAAAACTAAAAGATAAAATAAATAGAATGAATGAAAAGAAAGTTAAAAAAATCTTGAATCTAAAACCTACTTCTGCCAGTACCCAAAATCCTAAACTGAATAATGTCCTGAAGAAGCACACAACGACAAGCCATGATGACGTCGCAACAGCCCCAGCCGATGTTTACTGAGTAGCGCCCACAATAGGGTTCAGAGCATTGACACATCTGGCGCCATCGTTCAACGAAGCGGCCGGGCCGGGCCCAACCCTTTGGGCTGGCAGGTCGCTGTTGACCTTGACCCTCCAAATATCGCCAGATTTGTTCTCGGAGCCGTAGAGATATCCGTCCTCGGTAGCGTAGATCGATCCCCACTGGTTGCTGCTCATCTTGCCCAAGGCGCGAACCTTGCTCCACGTGTGATTGACGTAATCCCACTTGATCAACCAGGTCGATGCTTGCGTCGCAGCAGGTGTAGCAGCAAAAGCCCACAGGTAGTTGCCACTGTTCGGAACGTAGGCCCAGTCAGCGAAGCCGAAATCGCCAATGCTGCTGAGCGCGGCCTTTCCAGTTTGGACAACCTTTCCGAAACGAGCACCCTTGCTGTTCGAAAGGTCCACGTCGGCCCAGTTGGGGTTGCTGAATGTGTAGTAGTGACCATCGGGGGTGATGTCGCCGATGACAGTGTCGAAGGGCAGCGTATCATTGAGCATTTCGCACGAGCCTCCAGCGCCGATGCGAACCAGTCGCGGGAGAGCCGATCCGCCAACGGGGATGGCCCGTCCGTAAAGGAAGTTATCGATGACGTTGTATCCCCAAGCGTTGATGTTCTTGGCGGTCGGGCAAATGTTCTTGTTGATGAGAACTGTCTTCCCAGACCCCAAAGAGACACCATACATTGAATTGGCGCCGTGTCCGTCTGCATTCTTCACGAGGTATCCAGAAACGGAGCAGTCAAGGGGCTTCGGGGGTTCCGTATTAACAGGATCCACAGGCGCCGAAGAAGAGGACGACGAAGAAGAAGCCGGCGTCGATGTCGGCGTAGCAGTTACAACCAGCGTCGTCAAGCAAGGATCAGCAGTGCAGAGGTTAGCGATGGTCGACGTGCCGGCAACAGGTCCGGTGACGGACGATGTGGTCACACCGGATGGTGTGATCATGGCCGAGTTCTTTCCTGTTGGTGTAGCGGTAACAACCAGCGTCGTCAAACAAGGATCAGCAGTGCAGAGATTCGCAATGGTCGACGTGCCGGCAACAGGTCCGGTGACGGACGATGTGGTCACACCAGATGGCGTGATCGAGGCCTTTCCAGTCGGCGTAGCAGTAACGACCAGCGTCGTCAAGCAAGGATCAGCAGTGCAGAGATTCGCAATGGTCGACGTGCCGGCAACAGGTCCGGTGACGGACGATGTGGTCACACCAGATGGCGTGATCGAGGCCTTTCCAGTCGGCGTAGCAGTAACGACCAGCGTCGTCAAGCAAGGATCAGCAGTGCAGAGATTCGCAATGGTCGACGTGCCGGCAACAGGTCCGGTGACGGACGATGTGGTCACACCAGATGGCGTGATCGAGGCCTTTCCAGTCGGTGTAGCAGTAACAACCAGTGTCGTCAAGCAAGGATTAGCGGTGCAGAGATTCGCAATGGTTGATGTTCCGGCGACAGGTCCGGTGACGGACGATGTAGTAACGCCAGATGGTGTGATCGAGGCCGCGTTCTTTCCAGTCGGAGTCATGTTCGAGCCTGTGTTCGAGCCCGTGTTCAAGCCTGTGTTCAAGCCCGAGTTCGAGCCCGTGTTCAAGCCCGAGTTCGAGCCCGTGTTCAAGCCCGAGTTCAAGCCCGTGTTCAAGCCCGAGTTCGAGCCCGTGTTCAAGCCCGTGTTCAAGCCATTCTTAGGAGTTGATCCAGAGTTCAAGCCATTCAAAGGGTTGATTCCAGAGTCCAGGCCACCAGAAGTGTCAGTTCCAGAGTTCAAGTCATCAGAAGGGTCAGTTCCAGAGTTCGAGTCATCCGAAGGGTTGGTTCCAGAGTTCGAGTCATCAGAAGGTTTGGTTCCCGAGGGAGTACCCGTTTCAACCACGTGAATGGAAGTTACACAGGCAGAGCCGCAGTCGGCCGGCGGGAGGACAGTAGATGTCCCCGCAACCGAACCGGATTGGACGAATTTGATACTTCCATCAGTGGGACCGACGTCACCGGGATAAGACGTATAGGTCCTGAATCCGGTAGTAGTGGAGGTGTATCCCGAGCAGACCAAGTCAATCAACTGATGCTCAACAATTACCATGGGGCGTTGGGGGGAACTTCCTTGGACGAGGCCGAGGAAGCCGCCAAGGGCAATGGCGTTCTGGGTGGTAGGTCGCTTCATGGCAGGCAATAGCAAAAGGAAAGAATGATGAAAGGTGAAACGAAGGTGAAGAGAGTGTGAAAAGAGAGTGAAAGAGAGTGAAGAGAGAGCAAAGGAACGAAGCAGCCGGAAGCCGATGAGATTCAAGCGGTTGGCAAGTCCATCCGAACGAGAGCAACGAAGGTGATATATACCTTTCGATCGTTCGGCCTCGATTCGATTGGATGGTTGACGCGGAAGAGCCGCTTGATGACTTTAGGCAGCTAACGGGATATTCGCACGAAACAGAACGTATTTTCGGGGTCCCCAGACGGCTTGCCGTCGCTCGCTCGTGTTTCTTTTGGTGGCGGACGGCGCTAGGCTCTTGCGCAGTAGCCGTCGTGCCCTTCTGATTCCTCCCCCAGATAAGGGCAGGTCCTCGGCAAAAAGCATGATGCCCCTGTCCAAGATGCTGGTCCACAGGCGTAGGCCACGAGCGCGAAAGGACGGCAGCTCAGAGGAGCGAGAAAATCCATGGTCGTTGGAGGGATCCATTGCCAGGCAAGCTAGCGGCGGCGCTGATGGTGTGCGAGAATAGCCGGAAAACTTTATCCCCTGCCCTAAGAGAGGTGCCGAATCCCAAGGCGGCATGATGCGTGGGAGGGTGGCGTCGACGGCGAGGAGCGAGCGGACGGTGTTCTCCATCGGCAAGGCCTACGAGCCACCAAGTAAGCTCGGCCGTGGCGCCGGTAGCCTGTTGGAGATAACGTAGGTAACGGGCACGCCAGCCCCTTTACTAGCATAATGGAGGACCTCAGCTGGCAGAACCTGTGCTAATGGCGCGTACGACTGAGGAGTAAATCATGCAGAATCGCGAGATATGGAGCATTCGGTCTACCGACGGGCGGGGAAGCTCAGCTGGGGCGCCCGTGGCCAGCTCCGAACCGTTTAGGACGTCATTTTACAACGCGAAGGCATTGTTTCAGCTCAGCCCCGACCTTGGTTCGTCGTGGCGCCGAATGTCCGTCCTCGAACTACGTTACGGTACGGCTACAGACGTAGAGAAAGTGTCACCTGTTCTTATGTGACATGCTGCGTGTACGACAAGTCTGTGCTGTAACTGCACTGCATGCACACGCACTGCATGCACACATCCGAGGGACATGTTTTGCAGAATCTGTGCGTGAACTGGAGTGAGTGAACGGAGTAGTCCGAACCGTACTGGGCTATGAGCGGCATGAAGTTGGTGTGTTTCCCAGAATAGGTAAAAGCTCGGGTATTTTGGGCCCACATATGCCGTATACTCCGTAACGGTGCGCCGTATACTCCGTAACTTACCCCGCATAATCGTAAGGAGTTGGTCCGTACTTGCGGGCACACTGTGCAGCACAGTGCGCGGTACCCTCCGCCGCTTGCTTCACTTGGCGAATTTTCCAGAGGCTACACTCGCGTACGCAGCAAAGTCGGGAAATACAGCAAGGGGCTGATACTTCATACACATACATGGTGGCATCGGAGAGTGACAAATCATGCGGATTGCATACTGAACAGGACGCAGACGTGGATATGGATAGGGACACAATACAATATACCTACCATGACAATCAACGGCGTGGCAACGTCGGCCTCGCCGATTACCTGTGCCGAGCGCATAGTACAGTATGTACCGTTGAGCAAATGTACTGTACTACCTGGGCAGAATGCCAACCCACCTCCAAGTTCTCCGTACCGTGCCGTACTAATCCTGACCAATTATCCGTTCGCGGTCCAAATGCTCCGCGCCGAAAAAGTTTGGTCACGTGAACATGGTGAGCTGCGGATTCATACAGTGCCTCTAGAAAGAGTCACATCTCGTATATACTATATGCACAGTACCCCACGCGACAGTGCCTCGATCGACGCCTCAGGTGCGGAGCAGGTCGTGGCAAGGACAGGTTGGACACTGGGAATAGTCCCTCAGGGAGATGGATCCTGTCGTACTAAGGACTCTGAATAACAAAACCTAAAATTATTCCTGCGTAATTTTGCGTCGGCGCCATGTGTCACTTGTCGTGCTATTTACAAGCACACTCGCCCACACCCACGTACCCGAGTACAAGTACCGGCAGAAGGTGTACTTGCTTTAAGTGTGTGTACTTCTGCGCGTAGTACAGTACTTATGTGTCGATTATCAACACCCACCCTGCTTTCCATGTGGAATTTTCTTGCATGCACATGTAGTTTCTTGCACGACGCGAATGCCCTCGTTCATTTCACACCTAAACCAAGTATATCCTTTTGCTCCGCTCAACCTCGATTCCGGCCTACGAACCTGCTTGTTAGTAGCACATGTTCCGTACATGCAGGGAGTATGTACGGACGTTGTACCGTTAAATTCCCAACAGAGACTAGTCCAGAGCGGGATAAAGTCGACGAATGTTCTTGTACTTGACGGTACATCTGCCGGTACGAGCGCGGGCGAAAATGCGGTACTGGGGAGGGCACAACCCCGTACCGTGTTGTACTTGTACACTGGCATTAACCCGGCGAAGCGCCGCCGCGAAGCGCAGCGATGCTGACATCATCACTTGAGCTCCGTCCCGTGTGTCCGGAAAGAGCGTTGCTCGCCTCCGCTGCAATGGGAAAGGGCCCCGCAGCAGCCGGAAAAGCTACGGCCTGCTTCGTTGCGGCCAGCTCAACGACCTCCATCCCCTCCGTACCGGACGACCGAGCATCTATTCCAGCTTGTCCTGCTGGGTTTTGTATCCTCCCGCATTCCTCGTCCCGGACCGTCGCAGCAGAGCTTGTGCCTGCCTACTTACTCCTGCTCGGGACGCAATTGATCCGCTCAGCTGATCGCTCGGCCGATCGAATCCACCCGCTCACCCACACGGCGGGGAGGCCAGTCAAAAATCATCATAGCAGCAAATTCATCGCCAGCGGCCCAGCCGGCTCCCTTCCCAGCTCCTACGCGCCCGTGCAGCTTCACGCAACATCCCACCGCCGCCGCCATGTCCGCCGCCGCCGGCACGACGCACACGCCCCGGCTCGTCTCCGCCGAGGACCGCAATCGGCTGCAACAGTCCTTTGCCGACATCCCCTTTGACGCTCACGTCTCGCGCTGGGACGGCCTGTACAAGGAGAGCTTCACGCCGTGGGACCGCGCCGGCCCGTCGCTCGCCCTCGCCGACCTCCTCACCGACCGCACCGACCTCGTCCCGCCCGCGCAGGAGCACGAGGGTGGGGCGAACGGAAAGGCCGCGGAGGCGCCCCCGCGACGCACCGCCCTCGTGCCCGGCTGCGGCCGCGGCCACGACGCGCTGCTCCTGAGCTCCTTTGGCTACGACGTCTGGGGGCTCGACTCGAGCTCGGACGCGGTGCGCATGGCGCAGGAGAACCGCGAGGCGGCCGACAAGGACGGCCTGTACCAGCCGGCCGAGGGGGTCGAGAGGGGCGCCGTGCACTGGCTCGTCGGCGACTTTTTCGACGAGAGCTGGTCCGACGGCATAGGCACCGACGGGACCGGCAAGTTCGATCTCATATTCGACTACACTGTGAGTGGGCGGCGCGAAGCTGCGTGACGACGCATCGCACGGGTGCGTGCCGTTTCTGACGACGACTTTTCGAGCAGTTCCTCTGCGCACTGCCGCCCGAGGCGCGTCCCCGCTGGGCCAAGCGCATCGCCAACCTAGTCCACAGCAAAGGCCGTCTCGTCTGCCTCGAATTCCCGTCGGGCAAGCCGCTCTCCGACCCCGGCCCACCGTGGGGGCTCAACCCGGAGCTCTACGAGGCGCTGCTCGCGACGCCCGGGGAGGAGCCCGAGTACGAGGCCGACGGCACCGTCGTCTACACGCCGTGCGCCAAGCCGCGCGACGATGCGCTGTACCGACTGAGCATCATCAAGCCGACGCGGACGCACAAGGCGGGCACCGCCGACGACGGCACCGTGCTGGACTTTATCTCGGTCTGGACGCGGTGACGGGCGAGGAGAGGAAGGGAAAGGAAAGGTTCGGCGGGAGGGGCGCATCGGGGATGACGTGGGGTGCGAATGGGAGATGGCGTGCAGTGGTGCGCGGAGGTGCAGCATCGCCAGAGGAGGGGTGTGGAGGAGGAGGCGAGAGAGTCGAGCGAGCGAATGCAAGAAGCCATGGGTCGCGTGCGGGTCAGGGGCCAAGGTGCCGCCTCCCTCGCAAGCGGCCGCTTACCCTACTACTGTCTTGCCCACCGTCTCGCCCACCGTCTTGCCCACCGTCTTCTCCGGAGTCTTCCCCGCCGTCGTCGCGGCCGTCGGGCGCAACGAGTTGTAGTGCTCCCCGAGGCCGTAGCCGTGTCTGTAGTAGGCCAACCACAGCGTCTTCCTTGGCGGCGGCGCGCCCTCGTCGCCGATGGTCTCGAGGCGGCCGTCCTGGACGACGCGAATCTCGGCGCCGTAGCGTCTCGCGAGCGCCGTGAGCTCGAGCTGGCCACCCCACTCGGCCGTGTCCCGCATCTTGGCGACGTAGGCGGCGAGGTCCTCGTCGAGGAAGGGGGCAAAGTCGTCGGCGTGCTCCTCCATGTAGGCGGCGGCGGCCCTCCGGACGAGCCTGTAGGCCGGCTCCCCGGCCGAGAGGGAGGCGGGGCCGTCGAGGAGGGGTATGTCGTTCCGGCCCAGCTGGTCGGCGACGGCGGCGAAGAGGCAGTGTCCGTCGGGCGCCACCTCCTCCTCGACGAGGCTGTAGGCGGCAAAGGTGCTCTTCATGAACTCGCCCTCGCGGGCGCGGTGATCCGTCATGGACGAGGCCTCCTGCTCGGCACGCTCGGCCGCCGCCTCCTGCTCGGCCGCCCGGCGCGCGAGCCGCTCCTTTTGCCGATTTCTCTTGACCGGCGGCTGGCGGGGGGAGGGGGCGCCGGCGTCGAGGTTGCGGTTGGCGTCAGCGGCACCGTTGCCGTCGCGCAGGGACAGCTTCTCCGTCCGCCTCTCGGCCGTCTCATCTTCCGCCCTTTGGGTACCCCTCTCGGCGTCGGCTTCGTCGGCCAACGGGTCCTCGGCGCCCTCAGTCGTCTCGCCAACTTCGGCGGCGATTTCTGCCGCCTGCTTCTCGCGCAGCCGGCGTTCCATCTCGGCACACTCGTCGTTGACGCCCTTGCGCGTCTTCTTCGTCGCGTTCTTCTTCTTGCTGGTGATGCGACCCTGCAGCTCCTTGAGCTCCTTGCGGTGCCGCGCCTGGAGGTGGTCCAACGTCTCGCCCTCCATGTCGCTCCGGGGCCGGCCTGGACTGGCTCGCTCGCCGTCTATCGTCTCGATCGTGGCGAAGGGAAGCAGCAAGGGCAAAGATGGTGCTCGGTGCGTGAGGCACGAGGCCGGTCCGAGGCCGAGGCGACGCGGAGAATGGGTTGTTTGGAGCCGAGGGGGGAGGTTGAGCGGGCAAAAAAAGATGACGAGCTCGACGGTGGTTGTCGACGAAGGGGCACAGAGCACCGCCTCTGCACGAGTTGCTGACAGCACGGGTGGAGTAGAGTGGGGTGGCAAAAGTGTCGATTCACTTTGCAGTAGTAGCGCCACCAAAATTGAATCGTCATTTTTGTCAAGCGACTGTAGCTGGGTGCCTGCAAGTTAGGGCACGTTGGTAAGTTGGCTGTAACACATGTACTGTATTTTACCGGGCTACGGAGTGCGGAGCACAACTACAGGCTACCACTATCGGACCAGTACGGGGTACCACAGGGCCCTGTTGCCCTCGTCCTTGGGCCCCAACATGCTACCTCACAGGACAGGTACAGTACACATCCTGGTGCGGAGTGCAACGCACTCATGCGAACCGTGATCAAGTACTCCATAAGTACTTAGAGTCACCACCTGACAAAAGTGACGGTTCAATTTTGGTGGCGCTACCAGTACAAAGTGAACCGACACTTTTGCCACCCCACCATAATACCTGTACGCCCACTGCGGAACACGGAGAGCGAGAGACGCAGAGCAAGGCATAATACGTGCAAGCATCTACGATTGGCAGTGGCAGAAAAGGCGGCAAAATTGAGACGGAAAATATGCGTCCTACCAGCACGAGCGCTCCATGCGCATGCCGTGGCTTTATTTGGAAAGTACCTGCCTGCTGCTGGAAAGGCATTCGCCCGTGACGCCACAGAGTTCGTTCAGCTCCAGCACGGCTTCAACCCGCCTCCGACCATGGTTACCTGCCTACCCTACAGCGCTCCGACAGCGCTCCGACGTACGCCCACAGGCAGCACGTGGTACCCTCCGCCGCTCTGTCTACTTACACCGATGGCACGACATGGGCGGGGGGTGGTAATTACAATCAATCGGTCGTACAGCAATTATTAATACTTGTAGAAACGAGGAGTGCCATCCCACGTCGGCGTTTGGCTTGGCGTGACTTGGCACCACGTCCGAAGATTGTTGTTTGTTGATTGATTCTCCAATGACCGGGCTCTAGCTGCTGAGGCTTCTTACGCCTGAGGACCTCACTGGCAGTGTGCAGGGCTATGGTGGGCATGCGGAACTGGACGGCCGCAGCACAAGTGCCTGTACTTGGGAGCACACTATTACTTACAGCCCGTGTACAGTAGGTGCACGCTGAAGCGTGCTTCTGCGTTCTCGTCCGGCACGTGTATGATGCACAAGTACACGTACCGAGTACCGTAAGTACTAGGCACTTAGATGTACTAACCCTGAGCAATCTACTTACTGTACTGTATGTGAGCAGCTCCAGCACACACCTACGTTATTGGTACTACTATAGATACAGTACTTAGCACTGAACAGCGGTGCTAGGGACAGCAGCACCATAGACTCGATGATGCTGTACATGCGCCTACTCAACATGTAACCGTTCTGTTGCAAGACGAGTCGAGCCGGCGCATGACTGGAGAGAGGAAGCAAGGAATGCAAAACGTACCGGCGCATGCCTGCTCGCAAGTAAGCAAGCGCACACCTGCAGGGACAGTCCGCAGCGCATGGTGCAAAGGGCAAGTTTGAGGTGCACCGTCCGGTGTGCATGCTGGACGACGGCATGCGACCACAGCGCACACCTCAGACGGGCTCTAGGACGTCATAGCGCCTGCGAGGTGCTCCGGCGCACCACCCACAGGTGCTACAATGCACCCACGCGGCGCTCGGCACCGTCGAGGTACGCCGGCGGCACGCGTGCATCGTGCTGCATGCCATGTGCTCCATGCTCACCAGTGTTTCAGGGGCTGTGCCAGTTTGGCGTCACCCCCTCCATGCTTGCCGAAGATCCGATCGAGATCCTGCTTATACTTGATCTGACACACACACGCACCGCTGGCGTGGGAACGAATCGAAGGCAGAGGAGGCAGACGCAAGCCGTTCAGCCCATGCTACGGAGGCACAGGACGACGGAGGATGCTCGTGCGAGAGGGCATGCTTGCCGAAGGTAGGTACTTAGTAGGTACCTGGTAGTAGGTAGGCGCAGTAACATGTACCATGACGTTACATGTGTGCGTACTCCTAATACCTGGTGTTTGTACAATACCTGCGTACTCGTACCGTACAGTACTTACACCTACTGCTCGTAAGTACTCGTACATGTGTACATGTGCTTGTCCTTGCGTAGCTGCACCTGCATGTGTCTGCTCGCATGTACCTGTACCTGTGTTGCTGCACTGCGTAAAGAATGCGAGGTGCATGTACTCGCTCGGCGGCGGAGGAACACTCGGCAAGGCGAGCTTCCGTGCCATGCGTGACGTGACGGTGGGCGCGTGCAGCTGCAGGTGAATGCATGACATCATGTGCGATTCGCGAGGACGACGTCGCATTTTCTGCGATCTTGCGCCGCCCTTCCGAGACTGCTTTGTTGGGACGAAGACGATGATGGGCGAGGAAGATTCGCTACCGTTTGTGGGCGCTGCAGCAGCGCGCTGGGCTGCGACGGCCGGCGAGCCGCCACCGTTTCCTGCCGACGCTGTGGATCCAGGACGGTAACGGAGCGGGGCCCGGGGCATGAGACGTGCAGAATGAGTAAGTACATGTACATGTACATGCACTTTTGTGTGTACTTACAGTACAGTACAGTACAGTACAGTACTTACAGAGTACGGAGTAATTGTACATGCACTTGTACTTAGTACTTACTGGTTCTTGTACTTGTACTTGCAGCAGGATTTCCAAGCAATTACTTGTACATGTACTCCGTACGTCGAAGCAGAGGCAATGAGTTGGCCACCGTGTTCAGGTATCGATACTTGCATGCACTGTACCTGTACGGAGTACAAGTAGGTGTACTGTAAGTAAGTACATGCACAGTCCATTAATAGTGCATACCTAGTACTTAGGTACGTAATTGCAGGTGCAAGTTGTGGTCGTACAAGTGCTGACAATGGGCGCAAGCTGTACTTAATTTCTGTACTTATGTACTGTACTCCGTACTGTAGTTGTACAAGTACTTACTATGGGTCCAAGTATCCGGTCCGCGCATTCAAGTGCCAAAAGTACTTGTACTTGCACCTGTCGCGCCCGGTGCCCAACCGTAGGTGCAAGTACAGTGCTCGTCTGGAGTGCTCATGTACCTGTACGAGTCGTGCAAGTCGCTGACTTGGCTGCCTCTTTCGCGGTACACGATACCTCTCCTCGTCGTACCCAACACCAACGCTAGCTCTACATCCATGCACAGGAACGAGTACAGTCTACTTCGAAACGCGTACTCGCTACCTTGCGTCCGCGCCGTCGGCAGGGGGGCCTGGCTGGCGCGAGTCCCTGGTACGTACAGTACTTGCTCGCCCCGGGCCCTTCCCACCTCGCCGGGGCAGGCCAGCAAGAGCCGGCGCCGACTCGTGGGACTCCTCGTCGGCACTTTCGACCGTCGACTCAGCCGATGCGTCCCATCAACAGCAGCCGACCCCATGAACCCCATGCACGCATGCCATCGTGCCATCTGTCATCCATGCAGGTGCTTGCACTACCGGCGTACATGTACGCCGGCGCCCAACCTTGGCCATGCACCCCCATCCATCCGTCCACCCATCCATTCATCCATCCACCCACCCATCCATCCCTTCCTTACATTCCCCCGCACGTTCGTGACAACTTCTGTCCGAGACTTCGACCGTCCTTCTCGAAGCCCTGCCGTGCAGAGTGACACTGATGTTGTCGAAACGGAACATGAGGTGCCATCGTCACAAGTGCCTGGGACGTCTGCCTCGTCGTTCATGCAGCATACAAGTGCTTCCATCCCATGTCCATGGAGGCTGCCAATATATGCCTGGGCTCATAAAGGCAGCGGCGATAATACCAGGTGCTCGCGCTTTCTTACGTGCGCACCGCCAGTGGTTGCACTTTCATACAGGTAATAATATTATCTGTTACTCATCAACATCCACCTACCATCCATGTCCCCCGGCCCTCTCGGCCACTGCTAACCATGTAAGTGCTCGTATGCAAGTAATGAGCACCGACACGTGACGCATATAATACGAGCCCAACCCGCTCCCCGTCGACCTCTCGGCTCCACACTGACTCGACTTTGGGCGCTCGAACGCACCAAGGATTCATGCGCGCGCCCCTCCTCATCGAATGACGACGGCCTCGGCCGCCTCTGCCTCCGTCTGCGGCGGCAGGCAGCGCTCGCGGCGAGAGGGACAGAGGGAGAGGGCCAAAAACAATCAAACAAGTGCCGTGCATGCGCGTGGGAGGACATGGGTGGAAGGCCGTCAACTGCCACGCCACGCTTCTTCTCGTCTGAAATTTCCAACCTGTCTCGGACGAACCCGTAACGACGTCAAGGACCCCTCATCCCCTCCTCATCCATCACACGATCCATCCAACGCTTCGTCTCCTTTTTTTTCGCCTCATCGACTTCCCCTGCGCCCCCCCCCCTATTCCTTCCCCCTCCTCCTCGCCTCCTCTTTCCTGAACCCCCGTGGGGAAGAGGACGAAGCTGGGGTGGGTGGGATGCGGATGGGCCTACATCGCAAGGACGCGTCCCAGCTGCGTTAATGCCCCGTCCCATGCCATCCATCCGATCCAGGTGACACCGGACTCGGTTTGAAACGCCACAACCCAACGCTCTAGTGTGCCCCTCCCTCCCCACCCCCATCGACACTTGGGTGGAATTCTGCCTGTCAGGACGAGTGTGCACGTAAGTAATTGCTTGTACTCGGGGGTGGGTGGTGGGAGACCGACTGAGTCCACCGAGGTCCCCTCGTTCATGATGGGGAACCCCCATCCTCTTGCCCGCACCCACGTACCAGTACAGCTACGACTACTTACTTACTTACTTCCATGTACTCGCATGCAAGCAAGTGATACACCTCGATGCAGGTGTGCTGCAAGTACGGAGTATAGGGCTCCTGGTCCGTACTTGTATAATATGGTGCGGCGGTCCAGCCGGTGTACATGAATTCCTGGTATTATTACCACTTACTAGCAGTTCAGGCACACACATATTGCCCAGCACACACACGCTCTCGCCCGCACGCATTAACCGTAGGCTCATCCGTTTGGGATAGCGCACATTGCTTCATGCGACGGCCCTGCTTTCGTTCCAGTCGCATCGCAGCTGCAGGGAACAGGCCACCCCATGAAGTGGAATCCGACCGACCCTTCGCCTCCCTTCCCTGACCATGCCTGCCAGCCGGGGCACCCCAAGCGTCCACTCCCTCTCATTGCTATACAATGCTGGAACAGGGGACATCCAACAACACGGCCTGTCCAGCTCGTCCGCAATGCCCCCTTACTCACGACAACCTCAAAATCCTTTCCCAACATGACCCATGGGCCCCCCATACCACCCCCCCCTCCCCTCTTCCCCCATCTTCCTCCACACAGATGCATCCTTTCGGTTAGCCGTCTGATGAAAACTAATCAGTCTCAGGGTCACCTCCTTGCCCTTAGTCCTGCTCGCGGTGCATCGTCATGCTTCCTCGACCGACCCGAGTGACTCCATGTCGTGTTGCTTTAAATATCAAGCCGGCCCGCTGTTGCCCCAACTTTTTTGTCGTGATCCATATTCAAATCCATCTTCCCCTCCATTCCCGCTGAACGGAACGAACGAAACGTGCGCCTGCGTGGACGTATGTTTTGCTAGCGAAGCACTCGCCTTCTCGATTCCTTTCCTTGCCTCTCTCTCCTCCGTCGACCGACCATCGGCAACGCCATCTTCGACATGAAGGACGTAACCTCCCAGGAGGCGGCGGCCGCCACCGCGGCCGAGCGCAACATGAGCTTCATCCAATCCTTCAAGCTCTACAAGAAGGCCTGTCTGTGGTCCATCTTCCTCTCCACCTGCATCGTCATGGAGGGGTTCGACGTCGTCCTCCTCAGCAACCTGTTCGCCTACCCGCCCTTCCAGCGAAAGTTTGGCGAGCGGCTGCCCGACGGCACCTACGAGCTCACGCCGGCCTGGCAGTCCGGCCTCTCCAACGGCGCGCTCGTCGGTGAGATCCTCGGCCTCTTCGTCAACGGTATCATCGCCGACCGGTTCGGCTACCGCAAGACCCTCATCGGCTCCCTCTTCGCCTGCATCTGCTTCATCTTCATCATCTTCTTCTCCGAGACGCTCGTCCAGCTCCTCATCGGCGAGATCCTCATGGGCATCCCCTGGGGTGTCTTCCAGACCCTGACCACGACCTACGCCGCCGAGGTCTGCCCGACTCACCTCCGCGCCTACCTCACGACCTACGTCAACCTCTGCTGGGTCATGGGCCAGCTCCTCGCCTCCGGCGTCCTCCGCGCCATGCTTACCCGCGACGACCAGTGGGGCTACAAGATCCCCTTTGCCCTCCAGTGGTTCTGGCCGGTGCCCCTCATCATCGGCATCTACCTCGCGCCCGAGTCCCCCTGGTGGCTCGTCCGGCGCGAACGCATCGCCGACGCCAAGAAGTCGCTCGCCCGCCTGACGACCCGCAACACCGGCCTCGACTTCAAGCCGGACGAGACCGTCGCCATGATGGTGCACACCAACAAGATGGAGAAGGATCTCCAGGCCGGCACCTCCTACCTCGATCTCTTCAAGGGCGTCAACCTCCGCCGAACCGAGATCGTCTGCGGCACTTGGATCATCCAGAACCTCTGCGGCTCCTCCTTCATGGGCTTCTCCACATACTTCTACAAGCAGGCCGGCATGGCGACCGAGAACTCGTTCAACATGACGCTCGCCGGCTACGCCCTCGGCGCCGTCGGCACCATCCTCTCCTGGTTCCTCATGGGCCGCTTCGGACGTCGGACCCTCTACTTTGGCGGCCAGGTCGCCATGTTCACCCTCCTGCTGAGCATCGGCTTCGCTTCTTTCGCCGGCCGCGAGAACGTTGCCGCCCAGTGGGCCATCGGTTCCATGCTCCTCGTCTACACCTTCACCTACGACGCCACCGTCGGTCCCGTCTGCTACTCCCTCGTCTCCGAGCTCACGTCGACCCGTCTCCGCACCAAGTCGGTCGTCCTCGCCCGCAACCTCTACAACCTGGTCGGCATCGTCGCCAACGTCATCACCCCGCTCATGCTGAACCCCTCGGCCTGGAACTGGGGTGCCAAGTCCGGCTTCTTCTGGGCCGCCTCCTGCGGCCTCTGCGCCACCTGGACCTACTTCCGCCTGCCCGAGCCCAAGGGCCGCACCTTTGGCGAGCTTGACATCCTGTTCGAGAACCACATCAGCGCCCGCAAGTTCAAGTCGACCTCGGTCGACCAGCTCAGCGTCCCGGGCCACCACGGCGTCGAGATGGACACGATATCGCTCGACAAGGAGAACGGCAAGCGGTTCGAGGAGGTCATGGTCGAGCGCGTCGACAGCCGAAGACGCTAAGCGCCGACCATCTGTCTGTTTTTTTTCGGGGCCATTGCCTGCCGTGGCGATCGACTTCCATGTTTGACTTGTCATGGCGAAGCGTGAATTGTTTTATTGTACATAGTGCAGGCAACGACCACACACAGGTCGAGTTGATTCAGCATGGCATTACCTTCCAACTCCTGGTGTTTTTGAAGTAGATACAATATCAAGTGCCCGCTGCGCGAACATTGATTGATTGAGCGTTTCCTGAAACGATGCGATACTGTGAATGAAGGCGCATGATTTGCCATATCTTTGATTTCCGGAGAAACCCCGGCGATGCGGTCATGTAAAAGGACGAAACATCCATCGTCTCGGCGTACGGTCTCTCCTGCGACGCGAAGTGAGCGTTGTCGCCGCCGCCTCTGCTTTGGGCGGCCCATTTCGAAGCTGGCCCAAAGTGAAGGCGAAATCTGGACGAGTCTGGAGCGTCCTTGTTCGTTGCATGGCACTCTCGTGTTAAAGTGGCCATGCAATAGTAGCCATGCCTTCAAGCAAAGCTTGGGGGGGGGGGCTCATTGTATCCGAGCGCAGTACTGTACACCTACGTCCGTCCACCAAATTGACAAGGAGACGGAGCCACTCGGGCGGCACGGCGATAATCTGGCCATGTCTACTCTGTCAACCACGGGTCTTGCAAAAGTTGCTTGGCCGTGGGGCGAGTGTCCGGATCCCATGTAAGGGCTCTGCGGATGAATCGGAGGAACTTGGCGCTATCCTTGAGCTTGGTCTCGGCTGCCTCGAGGGTCCTCTCCTTCGGTATCGGTACAAACTCGCCCCAGTTTCCTGAGCGAGAGATTGGAGTGTTAGAAATCGGGCGATACATATCGTACCGGGACAACGTACCATGCTCATCCCAGTACTCGAGCGCTCTCTTGTGATTCCGACGAAGGAGTCCGGGGGGCGGTGGTCCTAGCGCGGCGATAAGTTCGGCCAAGTGAACTCCGTCCGAGAAGCTGCCATCTTCTTTGCGGGCGGTGAAGAGCGTCTTGCCTTCGAGGAGCTGCCATGCCTGCGACAACCGAGGACAGGTCAGCGACTCGCTCGCTCAATCGACGGGCACGGCGGAATCGACCAGAACACGTACGGTGAGGCCGACGCTCCAGATGTCGACCGGACAACCCCATTGGATGCGCAGGAGCGTCTCTGGGGCCCGATACATGATCGGCATGATGTCCCCAGCATGGGGGCCAGGGCCGAGCCTGGCTTCTCCAAAGTCGGAGAGCAGCAGCGGCCCGGCCTTGGGCTTCATCAGACGGGAGAGGTAGATGACCCGGTCCTCGAGCTGCTTCCGAGGGACGGGGCTAGAAAATTCGTTCTCCTCCAGCGCTTGGAAGAGCGAATCATCGTCGAGCCCGAGCAGGAGATTGCCGGGATGTACGTCTGACCTCATTTCAGCAACGGATCCGCGCATGAACCGACGCCATGATGAGAGCGGTCCGCCGTCACCTCACCCACCACCTCACTTACCGGTGTGTACGCACTGCACCTCGGTGTGCAGGAAGTCGAGGGCTTCGAGAAGCTCTATGACGGCGCCTTGGACGAACCCCTCGTTGAATCCGTTTCCGTCCATGAACACCGTGTCCATGTCGCGGATGCTCATCTGAGACACCTGAAGGGCAAGAGCGACATGCTTGCCACGGGGGCCGTCGACTTCGAAAGAGGCGAGCAGCTTTCTGACCTTTCGGGCCCCACGGTGCTTGCTGGGGAGGAACTTGTCGAGGTGGTCGTAAAAGGGCAGCTCGCGGTGCCGAGCCGAGTTGTGAATGTACACCTTGAGCGCCACGTACTGATGCTCGCTATTTCTGGCACGTCAGCGAAGGTCGCGCCGCGACCCCATGCACCGGTTGCTCACCAGAGGTCGCGCGCGAGCCATATCGTGGACGAGGAGCCATAGCCAAGTTTGGCTACGGTTTGAAACCGGTTGTGGAAGACTTCGCCGAGACGAACGGGATAAAAGTATTCCGCCTTGTACTCCGGTATCGTTTCTTCTTCGATGGCCTGATCTTGACTGATGGCATCGAATCCGCTCACGGGAAACGCTCGCGCCTCTGACCGTGGACGCGGAACCGACCGCCTAAATTTGGCGGCAAGGCAGCCGAGGCACCTTCTTGACGTAGGGCCCATGGCCACGTCGTGATGCTGAGGTAGGAGAGGGCGCCGTGGGACGAAAGGAACGAGGACGCCGGCAAGAGGTCGTCGGAGAGTGGCCCGGTGCAATGCCATCGCAGTCATTGCAGTCAGTCCGATTGCTGAAGGCGGCGCAATGAGGAAGGGTCCGTTGGTTGGCGAGTTGTTGCTCTCGCAAGAGCAGTACAAGTGCAAGTAAGTAACTCTACTTAATTACTTGCTGTAATACATGCAAGTACTTTGACGTAATTCGTTGTTAGGCCACAACGGGAACTAGGGCGCGTACAGTGCTTATGCAACTCACTCTTACAGGTACTTGCTGTGCTTGTACTCCGTACTTGCAACTGCATGTATGCTAGCAAGTACATGCATGTACTCCGGACTTGTGCTTCCGCTCCTACAGTCCGGTGTAAGGAGGTAGGTGTACATGCGAGTATACAAGTAATTAGACATCGGCCCCCTTGTGATTCTGGCGGCGCTAAGCAACGCTTTGCCGATCCCAAGTACAACTAAGTACCTGTTCATCATGGCTGTTCGGCCAACACGATGAAACATGTACTGTACTTGTTGTGTACTCCGTACGGAGTAAGTACATGCCATGTAATTAATAGCAGCTCGAGCGCACCTCATGCTTGCACACTCGCCGTCGGAGGACTTGTAATAGTGTTTAGTAGCATCGGCAGCAATACCTCCCCCCTGTGCGCCGTACAGTAATATACATGCACATGCAATTATCGGTACATGCATGTACATGCCCATTGAGGTACGGCATCAGCAACCTGTGCACCGTTAAGCGCACAACCCCAGGCCTGCATGGGCGCGACCGGTGCACGCCCGTGGCCGAGGAGGCTCGCTTCCGCGCCATGGAGCTTCTCTCGCACCAGATGGCAAGGCACAGCATGCTCGCGGCCTTCTCATTCGATAAGTGATGGTGACAGTTGCCGCTGTGCACCGCTTCGGCCGTCGGTTTGGCCGTCGGTTCTCGTTTCGCTTGCCGCCTCATGACCCTGGGACGGATCGTCAAGTCGGTTCTAAACCTCCGACCATCTTGCCAACCAACCATGAACGGTGTGCGAACTGGAAATGAATAAATACCCGTGCAATCGTCGCGGTTGGGGTCATTGAGTCTATCATTCACCATCGGGACACCCTCAGCATCAGCTCTCCCATTCTTGCCAAGCCCGCCTCCCTCTCACAAAGGTTCCCATGTCGGCTCGAGGGGTTTCCACTACGGCCCGAAGGCTGCTGAGACTAGTAGGCAGAGTCTCGCTGGAGGATGTCCTTCAGTTGAACGACAAGGACGGGCCGAAATGGGTGGGAAATGTCCAGGGTGTTGCATCCGCCATCGAGAGCCAGGTTAGCAAGCACTCCGTTCGTCCGAAGCTCGGGGACTGACCTTTCCTTGCAGCGCTAGGATGTGGCATCCTATGAAATTCAGTGAGGGAATCTCGTCGCTTGTTTGTTTCTGGCCTTCTGCTAACTAATGTTGATAGGGGAGCAAAGGCTCACAAATCGAGCAAGGATCCCACCGAGACTCAAAACGTCATAACACTTGCCTTTTACAGCATCAAAGGAACCAGGGTCGGCAGTGCCCATGCTTGCGAGGATGGAGGTTTACCTTCCACCCTAGTCGGGCCGGCCGTTAGAGGTCCGGTCCGGCCTGTGATCTATTATTGTGTCTTCCATCATTCGGGGGGGTTAACCGATGCGCCCAGAGCAGATGGAGGGACTATCTTGCGAGTGCCTCACGTATAGGAGACAGTTGGCATGGGGGGTGCTGCTTGTTTATCCCGTCATTATTCTCTTCGCTCGTGATGGAACGGTGTATGTTGGAATAGAGATCCCGCATTCTCCGACTCGCTTCTGCGAACATGAGTGCAAGGCCAGGTCAACATCAAACACAGTGACAGAGGCACGTCGATCTTCTCTTCTCTTGCTCCGATATTACAATCCCCCCTCCATTGTAAGCCAAGGCAATCCGGCAATATTGATAAGCTTACCTTGCCCATCTCCAGATGCGATGCGATCCTACGTCGCAATATCATGCACGTTCCTGTCATCATCTCTTGCACCACTACTACCGCCCCTGGCCAGGAGAGCCATGGTATTATGAGGCTTTGCTTTACCCCTACGGCTGTTGGAGGATTGTCGATTCCGGGACCGGAGCTGAGGATAAGCGCCAAGCCCCTCGCCATACCGCCGTGCCTCCTTCGTCGAATCATTGTTCTCACCTCGCACAAGTCGTTTGGATCTCGGACTTCCTCCTAACCGCAAACACATGGTAAGCACCTGGCCAGCCATCGTTCTTGACCGCACGAGCCATCTTTCCCATACGGCCAGCTTCACCAAGAGGTTGCACTTCACAACGTTGCCCGATGTCATCGCCGGGCGTACACACGCACGCGTACACATTCACGCGCGTCTTCCAAAAACACCCAATCCGCCGAGGAAAGCCTTCGCCATTCCCAAACTCCGTCGCCGAGGAAACGTGTTGGCGCATTCGAATATTTTGGCGTTTACTAAATCAAACATGCTACATTCTTCTCCCCCAAGCCCGCTCGCTGGATCGGAGTCGAGTTGGCAAAGATGGTGTATGACAGAACGGCAGGTAGCGGCGCGTCGAGCGCGGCTACGACGAAAGAGCATGGGAGAAAACGGCCCTCCCAGGGTCCATGGCCACGCTGATACAACAAGTGGTAAGCTAGCAAAGGAACCTCCGTGCCGGCCGCGCAGGGTCTGTCAAGCTAGGTCGTCGGGGAGCGCTCGCTGGGAGCGAGTGCAACGGCACGGAGCAGCAGCTCGCCCAACCCGAGGAAACAAAAACGCTGCGCCGCAGAGCATGTGAAAGTAGCCCGTTTCGTGGAGCGGGCCGATGCTCGCTCGGCCCGGAACTCAAAACCCCTTGAACGGGTCGTCGTTGAAAAAGTCGTCCTCGACCGTCCTGCTTCGGCCGAGGCATTCTTCCCGAATGCTGCGGCTGCTCCTCCTCCGAAGCTCCTTGCTTCGCCTCCTCGTCGATTGCCGAACCTCGTCCAGCTCATCCGCATGGTCGCAGGTCGGCGAGAAGGCAAGGGGGCCGATAAAAGCCTCCATGCGGACCGTGCCGACGGCGTCGAAAAAGTTGCCCGCCGGACTCGAGGACGCCGCCAGAGTGCGTTGAGACGCTTTCCGGCTCACGCCCCATTCCGTATTGCCCGACGCACGCGGTTGATGCGTTTCCGTCGAGCCTGCCGTCCCGCCCCGTCCGCTCGCCATGCCGACGGACAGGTGGTGGTGCGCTCCACCGCCGGCCGCTGGCCCGGAGAAACCACGAAACGACAGGGGCGGGGCGACGAGCCCTCCCGTGTTGCTTCGCTTCCGGCCGTGTTCCGTCGCCTGCACGGTTCGCTCGGTGAAGCGCGGGATGATCGGCGGCTCGGCCGCCTCCCGCAGCTGCTCTCGGCTGCGGCCGCCAGCGAGCCGAAGGTGCGCCGCATCGCCCATGCGCGAAGACGGGACGCTGGGGATGCTCGATGAGCCGACCGGGGCGTCCTTGGACCCGTCGGACCTGCCCTTTGCGAGCCGAATCGAATCCCTGATGCCACCGCGCTTGAGCTTGGCTCGCGACGTTTCGAAATCCGGATGCGCCCGCTGGCCGTTCGCCCGACGCCATGCCGGTGGTCCGGCAAGGACATCCGGAACGGCATGGGATGAGTGTGCGAGGAACGACAGGGCCGTGAGCCACAGGTAATGCCGCTCCGGCGACCGCGCCGTAAACTTCAGCGCGCGCTGCGGCGTGAGGATCAGGATGGACCGGTTGAAGACGTGCGGCATGATCTTGGGCGCGGCGTTGTCGTCCTTGACGTCGAGGACGGATTGGATCGTCACTGCGCATGTCAGCATTTCCATCCACCAGCTCGAGCGGGGGGTCGGTCGCTTACGCTTGCGGCCCGTCTTGCCCATCAACGCGCTGCCGCTCAAAGGCTGCTTGCCGCTCCAGAGAATGGCCCTCTCGTACGGCGCCAGCCACACCCACCGCTTGTGACGGTCGTTGCTCGAATCGTCCTTGCCCGCGGCCTCGGGTACGCCGAACGACCTTCGCCTGCGGACGTACTTAAGCATCCACTCGCCGACCATGGTCTGAGCGATGGCGTCGACCACGCCGGGGCTCTGCGAGCCGCTCGTCAGCGATGTCGGTTCCGTGTTGTAGGTCATGTCCGTGTTCGTCGACGGCTCATGGCGGTGTCCCCTGCGGCGGCTGCTGTCGCCGTCCCTGGTACGCGGCGTTGTGATGTCGTTCAGGGGCAGGGGCGGTAAGCCGGGGCTCGCCGGCGCTTCCGTCGACGGCGACAGCGGAGGCGGCGAGGAGCTGACGCGTGCTCGATCGCGTCGCTCCTGCGGAAGAGCCATCGCGGACCGGACCTTGCGAACGTTGTGGCCCTGGTAGGAGGAGCGGCTGCTTCCCCTCCGAGGCCAGCCGTCCCGTCGGGTCGGGCTCTGCTGGCCGTCGCTCGGGGTGCCCGCACCGACGCCGGGCACCCTGGAGCTTGCCCGGGTCGGGATCGGGAACGGGGGACGGCTGGGATCTGGAAGACTGGGGCTCCTCGTGCGGCCTTGCCGAATGGCGATGCCGCATTGGATCACGGCAGCCCTTCGGATGACGCCGGCGCGGCCCAACGCCGGGGGTGGCGGCGGCGGCGATTTCTCGTACGTCCTGCTGAGCTTCCCGTCATGCCCCTTTGAAAGGGGTTCCGTCTCGTCCCGCGTCGTCTCGCCGGCAGCCTTGGCGACGCCTCCAGCCCACGGTTGGGAGTTTGGACCTGGCACCTTCGTGCCGGCGCCAAAGGGTCCCTGCTTCTGCCGGCTCGAGATCCACCTCGGCCTAGGCGCCGACAGGGCGGTGCGATACTCGGAGTCGCTCTGGTATCCGTCGAAATCGTCGGCTTCGTCGGAGCTGGCCGTGTCGAAGCCTGCAAAGATGCTCGTGAAGTGGTGCGACGGTCTCGTCGGCGCCCCTCGGCGGCTGGACAGGGTGCTGTCGTCGCGGGGCTCGTCGTCGTCTCCGTCGAGCGGGGGGGACGGCGGCATTGCGCGAGGGGCTCGGCCGCCCTTCAGCCGTCGGGGGTTGCGGGCGGGCGGGTTTCCGGGGACCGGCGTGAAGTCGGCGTCCCGCTCCGAGCTGGTGGTTCGATTCGGAGACGTCGGCCGCGAGGAAATGGTCGACGGCCGAAGGTGCGGCGGCAGCAAGGCCAGCCGCTTGTCGACCTGTATACCCTCCGTCTGGACGGAGGCGTCGACGACGCTGTCAGAGGTGGGTAGGTTCACCTGGCAACCAAAGTCTTGGAAGTGCTGAGGCAGCCGGGGCGCTTGTGGAGTCGTCGGCCGGCTCGTGGGAGGCTGGATGCTGATGCTCGGGATGGGCAACGGCGGCGAGGGCTGGGCGGCGAGGGATGCTTCCTCCGGCTCACCACCGACGACGGCAGGCTCCTCGGTCTGCATGGAGCAGCTCACCATGAGAACGCCGGGCGTCCCGGGCGGCGACTCCGAGCCCATGCAAGACGACTCGGGTGTCTTTGGCGGGCTCAACGGTGGCTCCATGGTCTGGGACGCGGCCGAGACCATGCGGATGTCGGCTTTCGGCGAGGCCAGGATCAGGACGGGCCGACGAACCTGCACGCGCTTCCGCCTCTGGTTCGCCTCAATCTCCGAATCCCCTCCCGCGGGGCCGTCGAGCTCGGGCATCCTCGTACGGGTTGCCAGCTCGGCCGTGGCCGGCTTCGCGGCGGCGGCTTCGGGTGCCGGCGAGCTTGGCGGCGAGGTCGGGGGCGAGGAGGGGGGGAGGAGGGGGGCGAGGAGGGAGGCGAGAATTGGACGGCCGAGTCCGTATACGTAGGTTGGGCGTCGATGGACCCGACGACGGTTGCCTCCGGCTCCCGCTCCTCATCCTCGTCGCTGTCCAGCGGCGCCATGAGCGGCTCGGCCGCGAACGGCCTCCCGTGGACGACGCTGCCGGGGCGCTTCAAGCCTTCCACACTCGGCATCCGGTGGTGGATGCTGCTCGAGACGCCGTCTCGGCCGTCGCCGCGACGGCGCCTGCCGGGGCTTGCGTGGTTCGAGGGGGCGCTTTCGCGACCGTCAAGATCCGTCTCGTCGTCGTCGAACTCGAGCTCGTCTGCCAGCGAGCGGCCGTCGGGACCAAAGGCGTGGCCGACGCCATGACGATGCGAGCGTCGAACACTGCTGGTCCTGCTCACGGTCCGGACGCTCCGGGCGTCCAGGCCGTGCAAGGCTTCTTCCCCTTCGCTCTCGCGCGCGCTGGCGGTCCCGCTTTGGGTGCCCGCCCTGTGCTCCCGAACAGCTTGGTAGACGGCCACCTCGTCGAGGACGGTCTTTAGGCGACTCTCGGCGACGTGTATCTTGCGCTCGAACCTGCGCCTTTCGTCCTCCCAGCCGCCCTTTTCGAGGGCCCAGAGGTCGTGAAGGCGTCGGGATTCGTCCTCTTGGCACCGCATCTTCTTCTGGGCCGCCTCCAGACGCCTCTTGGTCTCAGCCACGAAGTCGACGGCTTCATCTCTCTCGCGGGCGAACTCGCCGAGGGCCGACGCGGTTCCACCCTCGAGCAGGGAGAGCTGGCGCTTCAGGGAGCGACCTTCCTTGGCCGTGCTCCTCAGGCTGTCCTGGAGCCGGTCGCGCTCCTGCCTGGCGGCGTGCAGCGTGGTTTCGAGACTCTCGATCTGCGTCGCCTTCTCGGCCTGGTCCCGCCTCAGGGCCAGAATCTCGGACACGAGGTTGGCGTGCAGGGTGGGCGTGAATCTGCGGGGGTCTAGGATGCTGATGCTCTCGTCCGTCGTCACGTCCCTGGAGCGCCTTTTCTCGCCGCCGTCGCTCGATGCGTGGGCCGGAGACGAGCGCCTTCCGGGACATGGCACGGCGTCGCCGGACAATCTCTCCGAGGCTCCGGAAGGCGTGCCGAAGGGGGGTAGGTCCGGGACCATGGGCGACGAACCGGTGGCGAGGTCCGTCGTGCGGTCGTCATCCATCTCCCAGGCAGCCATGGCAAGGGCAAATATGGCCGGCTTCCGACGACGGCGCTGGGGTTTCTGCTTCGGTCAAGGCGAGATTCCAGCCGATTTCGTGAGGGGTTTCCGGGGGAAAGGGGAGTCGGTGACACGCAACGGGCTCATGCACTCGGGCCGCTCACAGCGAAGCTTGCCGCCGAGAAATGACAGCGACTTGCCGACGACGCATCTAGGCATCTGCCGTGCAGCGTGGTTGCGTCTGCTGCCGTCGGCGAGATGTTCGCTTTCGGCAGAAGCGACAAGGACCCTCCCGGCGGACGACGAGACGACGGGGCGTACGATGCGGCGGCGGCAGCCAAGATGCATATATACGCACGGCCAAGTACAGGTCCAGGCCTCCGGCCGTCGGGTCAGGGAAGCGTCGCAGCTTGTCTTGGGCTGAGCGCTCGAGTTGGAACTCTGCACTCTGCAGCGACCATTAGCCAAGCTCGACGAGCGCCAACCCGGGTGCGAGGTATTCCATGCAGGCCAGGGGTGGCAAGACGACAACTGCCCCGGGGGGGGGGTGAGGGTGGTCTCACTCTCGTGAATGGCTGGGCCAAGTACCGAGTGCGGAGCGGGGACGGGGATGCGATGCCAAGTTTCGGCGACTCGTTGCTTTGCTCGGCGCCGCCGCAGCGAAGGGAAGCGTTTCGAAAATGGATGAATGCCGATCCCTAAAAGCAAGAATGCAATGTTTCGACGGGTATCGTCCAGCAGCAGCCGGCAATGGACGGTTCGGGTGGGCCGTGTTGACGGTTGGGCGAATGTGCTTTTTATGCCGGCCCCAGGACGTTGCGTCGACGGTTTCGCTACGGTGCCTCACTCGAGCAAGCAAGCTACTCGCAGCATCACGGGAGTCGGAGAGCCGGGGGAAAGCCAAGTAGAGGGAAGGACGGAGCGAGACGAAGGAAGGACAAGGCGTCGAGCGCGATGAGGACGGCGAAAGAGGCAAGCTGGACGGCTTCGGTCAGCACACGGGCGAGCGGGCGTCGTCCTGGGCCGGCGTCGTCGACGGTCGTGCAGCGGCTGCGGCCGCCGACGCAGGGACTGGCGGGAGGCGGAAGTGCCCTGTGGCGAGTTCGACTTACAACGAAGGAGGTGAGACACGGCGGGCGCGGCTGGGCCGTTCGTTGGAGGCCGAAATGGCACAGCTCGTCGCACGGACGGGAGCGGTTGAGGACGACCGGTCGTTGGCTGCGATGGTGGTGCAGCGAAAAAATGGAGGGAGAGAGGGAGAGCAAGAGGGATGAGAGGACGCAGGAAGAAAGAGGTCCAAGAGCTCCTGTCGACGACTGGCGCCCCAGAGAGGAAATTGGAAGAAGGCGAGATGGCCGGGCCCTCGCGGTACCTACAACTACTTCCCAACGGGGTGACGACGAACCTGCAGCGGCAGCGCGAGCGAGCGCACCGGGGGGGGGGCAAGTACCCGTACATGCAAGTACTTGCACTCGTGCAAGCAGATACAAGCACAGTGCAGACGAGGACGCGAGAGCATAGGCAAGTACGAGCGCACCTCGAGGTAGTGTAAGCGGACATGGATGCGGCGCCCAGGTAGACGAGCGTACAGGTACCAGCCTGCAGTCGCGCTCGCGTTCCGCAACGTAGCACTCGGAACACTGCTGCTCATGCTCGTACTTGTACAACTAAGTACAGGGAGTAATGCTTGCAGCATCCATCCTCGTCTGACACATGAATACTTGCACAGCGTTACTACTTGTACTTTCATACGGTGACCGACTTGTACACCTACCGTACACTGGCTCATAGAGCAGCGCTCCGTACTCTGTAAGTAGAGCACATCAAGTCCCTTAGTACCCAACCTGGTACAGTAAAACCGACAGCACGAGGAGCACTGCGCAGCACGAGGAGCGCTCGAGCTCCGTACGGGAAGCAGGTCCCTCTATTCCAAGCACACCTACTTGCACAAAGTACACCTACTTGCACGCGGAGCACACTGCAGGAGCACAAAGATAAAGGGCAAGCCAGGCGCGTGCTTGTCCATGTAATACAGTACATGGTAGGTAATGAGTACCTAATTACCGTCCCCACCTCGATCTCGGCCGCCGGCCAACGGATGACGGACACGGACGGGCTGTGCTGGCTCGTTTCGAGTTGACCGAGTGCCCTTGTCGTCCGGTGTGATGGCGGGTGCAAGCGGAGGACAGAAGGTGAGCGGCCTCTCGTCGACGGCGTGTGATGTGATGATGGCCACGAGCCATGAAGCAAACCCTGGAAGCGCCACGGGGCCGAGGGCGAGTTCGAATGGACGCTCGGTGCAGGTAGGTCCTCGTCTCGCCCGGCACGAACTCGTCGGTGGGATCAGCAAGCATCGGCCGGGACTTGGGTGGTCGCTGGCCACGCGAGGATGAGCACCCGTCGAAGAACTCGTATCGGCAGATGGTTCGGTGCATTAATGGCCTGCTCCGTACTCTGAGCATCACCCCAAGGGCATGTCCATGTTCACGCGCGGCATCTACTTACGGCATAATACCTTGAGCCTGCGGTACTAATGCTCTCACCTCCTTGCTCGGCAGAAACTCGAACAACGACAGACGGGCATGGTACGGCCGAGCCCAGCCGGCGTCGTTTCCCGGGAGCCGCTTCTGGAAAGAAGTAGAAGAGGAGAATCCGGGTTCTTCCCGGCTCACGATGGGGGCGAGGGGATGCGTCGCGGCGGATAAAGGCAAGCCATTGGCAGAAGGAGGAACCCCAACACGGTGGTCGGCGGGAGAAGTCTTCTCGTTCGGTGCCAAAACATGGTGGGTTCCAGCGGCTTGCCGGGAAGCATCCGCTGGGGCGACCGACCGTTGGGGCCTGGCAGAGCCCAGAGCGGACAGGCAGAGCAGGCTAGGGCGGACAGATGGGGGTTAGGGCGGATGGATGGAGGCTAGGGCGAGGTGGGAGCAGAGGACAGCAGCTAATCAGCGCCGGCCGGTCCCTGGGGGTCGTTGAATCGGAGCGCTGGAGGGCGGGTTGGATTC
This sequence comes from Drechmeria coniospora, assembly GCF_001625195.1. Taxonomy (NCBI): domain Eukaryota; kingdom Fungi; phylum Ascomycota; class Sordariomycetes; order Hypocreales; family Ophiocordycipitaceae; genus Drechmeria; species Drechmeria coniospora. The sequence goes on along the minus strand of NC_054389.1, from coordinate 6,143,173 downwards.
GTAATTTTGCGCCGCGCAGGGGTCCGAGAACCCACCGCGTACCTGGTGGGCAACGCGAGTGCTCACCAATTGACACGGGAGGAGTGATGGTACCTTAGTAGCCAGTCACTGTACTCCGTACAGTACAGTACAAGCACCGTACTTGCTCCGAGTACACACCTATTGCCTGGTACTAGTAATACAGCGTACAGCACAGAGCCCGGAGCACTCCGTACTAGGCAAGTACATGTACATGTACTGTACGGAGTGTTTGCACTCGAACCTGCCAGCCTACTGTACAGTACTTAGGTACTTGCTGTTTTGTACGGAGTACTTGGTACTGGCTTGTGTTCGTACAGTCCGTACACCCACATACCTACCTACAAAGTACCTACTAGGTAGTAAGTAAGTGTGCAGTATTTTTTACTTCGTACTTACAGCACTTGTGCTCCGTAATTATTACTACCGTACGGAGTACGGAGTACTTGGTGGTCATTCTAGCAGCAGACAATTTCTTAGTACCAATGACCAGCAAGTACAGAGTACTCACTCTACAGAGCTCTCCACTCTTAGTGCCGACGAGTGCTGTACATCGTACTTGGCGAAGACGACCGCAGCTATGCACAGTGCGGCCCCGACTCGAGGATGCACAGTGCACCGTAACAGCTGTGCCTTGTATTATTCCGTACTCTGTACCTTGCCTTGTGAATGCGTCGTGAAGCCATAGCACCTACGCTGCACGCAAGGACAGTAGTACTACTTGCAGGGTGAGCACTTGTGTTGGGGGTGCTCCGTTACGCTGCGCACACTCGTACGCTGCATTAGTACTTACAGTACAGGTACTGGTACTAATAGAATCCACCTACTGTACCCGTACAGTGTACAAGTATCCGTAGTACCATGGTAATCCGTCGACTGGCTTCGCTGAATGGAGGACCGACATAAGCGCGCTGCGTGCTCCGTACGCTTCTGCATACGACTCGATGCACGTGATCTCGACACCAGACGCGGACAAGGAGTAATTACAGTGCCAACCCAAGCACGACTTTTCGACACGACCGACATCGCCGACGACACGCCCATCCTCTCCTGCGATGCGGAGCACTGAGCGGCGGAGTGCCCAGTTCCAAAGCACCCACCCAGCCATCCACTCGCCACCGTCAGCGCGGCGGCCTCTCGACCAAGGCCTCTCGACCACGGGGCCATGCAGGATGCCGAGGCAAAATGGCACCCTCTCGCCGCCGCCAACCAGCATCGGCCGAGCTGTGACTCCTCCACCGACATGAGCCGGGCACGAGGGGACGACCGAGGGCGACGGCGGAGAGACGACAGATCACAAAGGATGAATGCGATTTTTCTTTGGCCCATGATGGCCTCGTTGGGCATGAAATCTGCATGCATGTGCTTGCCGGGGTAGCCGTACCTGCTCGCGCGTTGGCAGTCTGCGACTACTGTACAACTACCTGCACCTGCAGCTCGCGGGAGGCATCGCGGGCGGACAAGGACGACGCAGAGGAGCGACGCCTCTGGGCCCATCGCATCCCGTCACGTCACATCCCATCTCGTCACATCCCATCTCGGCCCATCACCTCCCTTCCTTCCCATCGCATCTCATCCCATCGCATCTCATTCCTTCCCTTCCCTTCCCTTCCCTTCCCATCCCGTCACATCATATTCGGCTTCCTCAGCTTGGGCCGCACGCCATCGTCGTCCCCCACGGATACCCCTCGTGTGCTTGCCTCGCCTACAGAAGGGCCGTGCCTGATGCTGACGGGAGGCATGTTGAGACGCTGCCTGCACGTACAGTACAAGCACGCGCAGCATGACGGAGAGACGTGTGTGCAGTATTATTACTGCTCGCAAGTGCTCGTGCTCGTGCTCGTGCTCGTGCTCGTACAATACTTGTGCTCGTATCGTACTTGTGCCCGTAATAACTTGTACTAATCATTACTTGCTTGTGCCCATACATGTTGCCCATGCATAAGTAAGTACATGCACTTGTGCTCGTGAGTCGTAGTTTGTTCCGCACTAGCGGATACGAGCAAGATGGCCGGTGCTAACGAGGCAGTCTGGCCCTCCCCTCGAGCACGGGAGCCGCACGTCGATGGCCCGTCAGCAACGGCATGGCATCATGTCAAATTGCACAGTCACATCGTATCGCATCCTTGCGCCAAGCAGCGTCGCCGTCGAACAGCGCACTCGCCTTTTCTCTCAGTGCACTTGCCTGTATAAATAGGTGCCCTGCCAGGTGTGCAGGCAGGATGCGAGCACAACTACGCAAGTACATGTAATGTACACTTGCTTGCATATATAAACGTATTCAAAGCATCCATGTGCATGCACTTGCGTACACGTACAGTATAGGAGTGTATGTGCATGCACTTGCGTACACGTACAGTATAGGAGTGTATGTCCATGCACGTCGCTGCTTGTGGAAATGATCAGGACGGCATGGCAGCGGCAGTCGACGAGGAGCAGCAACTCCCCAGCAGCAACTCCCTAGCAGCAATTCCCTCCCAGAGCGAGCTTCATCAAGCGTTCTCGCCCGCAAGCACGCCGCGTGACATCCATCTCGGCCAAATCAAACGTTGGCGCGACGTTGGCTTCCGAGGGAGCCTGCCAGCCTCGGCCTCGGCCCAGGACAAAGCAATCCCTTCGGCCCCCAGTATTTTTGCATCGGCAAATAATGCGGAGTTCTCGCCCAGGGACAGCAGGTGTACGGAGGACTGCGAGTAATTACAGAGTACGCAAGTACACGTGCGAGTATGTGAGTGTACTGTAGGCCTAGGTCTACTGTATACTTGCAGCAAGTACTCCGTAGGTGAAAAGGTGATGCGAGTACGGATACATGCAAGTGCTTGGATTTACGTCCAGTCCTCGCCGAAACGCGTTGCTTCGAAAGACCTTGTCTAACTCGCCTGCAACTCGACGGTGCCCACTCGTTCGCCTCGACGCCGGGATTGCAGCCGTGACCCCTGCTCGAGGAGGGGCGGCGGGGTTCATTGCTGACCCTTTGCCCAGCCAGCAACTCCCGAGGAGGTGCTCCGTACGGAGGACTCCGTTCGGGGCGGACGACGAAAATTTCCCAGTCCGCTTTGCTCGATGGCATCCACGTGTACTTGCTGTACAGTGCCAGTACCAGCACGGGCCTGGTATGCTGTTATGAAGTGCTCATGCAACGACTACAAGCGCTTGCTGCGTCGTTGCACTTGACAGCTGCTTATTCCGTACTTGCTTGGGCCTACTTACTTAGGTGCTTGCACTAGGTGCAGGTGCGCAACGGGCAGCGACGGAAAGGGTTCGGGCTCGCACCGATGCCGTGGCCGGCCGAGACACCACACCGACCACACGAGCGGGGGTCATGATCGCTCGCGAGCGTACCGGCTGGCTCGTCCCTTGTTCAGCGTCGCCTTGCTCGTTGGTAGCACCCATCACCTGCTGGGAGCCGGCTCTCCGTGCTGCGTGGCACAGGAGCGAAAGGGCAAGCGTGTTGCGGCGAGGCTTGCTTCGTGCCCATCCGTGGAACGGCCATCGTTCACACGTCGGACCCGTCATGCTGCCTCACCCCCTTCGGCATTTCGCTGGTCGAATGAGCTGGCTCGGTGATGTATGTCTCTGATTCCCCGGTCTGGTCTGGTCTGCCTCAACGACGAATGTAATCCGTATGGAGGCGCGATGGGGCCGCCGCACTGGCGCTGGCCAGCCATGTCCTCTCCAGATTGACCCCGTCTCTCTCGAGCAGGAACCGGGAGCAAGGACGCGGGAAAGGTGGATGCGCGCATCTCCGTGTACGGCATGATTTGTCGGTGCACGGTAGACGCTCGTACTCGGCATCGAAAGCTTGGCTTTGAAACGAACCGAAACGAACCCAAACGCTCTGGAAGGACCGGCAAACGTCCTTTTTCTTCATTCCACCAAAAAACGGCATCGCCGGCTGTGCGGTAGGGGATGGCACGTACTGTACAGTATTCTGGTAAATCGAAGGGTGGGCATATCCTTGCGCAAATGTTTCACAACCATTGTTGGTGGGACCTGCCAAGGGCCTTGAATGAATTTCTTTTCGACCTGCTCGCGCCTCGCCACGACGGAGCAACGCCTGCTTCAAAGACCTACGGTGCCACTCGGCCCTTTCATCACACTCGTCGTGGCGGAGGGCATCGTGGCTCGGCTGCGGCGAAATGGTTAGACGACGAGGCATCACTGCACGGGTGCATGTCTTGATCGGATTGTCAAGGTCCATCCAACACGAGAGCTCCCGCCGTGCCAACACGTCCTGGGCAAGTGATGCTCGTAGTGGCACGAGTACGCGTACGGGGTACTGCACGAGGATTGCCATGTACTGCGGGTGTGCATGTAAGCAAGTAAGTAGGTGTAAGTACTGTAGTAGTATTGCATGCAACACTCCGTTGCATGAGTTCTGACTTGCGGCACTTGGATGGATACGGAGTCTCGCTGCCACTCCGTACTTGCTAACGTAGTAATACTGTAGCAGATATCAATACTTACATGTTCACCTACCAGTGCTGTGTATGCAGTACCCACGCACTTGCTGATACATGCAGCGCTTGTGCAAGACGCCTGGGCTAACGAGGGACGGGCCATGATCGACAATGGCAGAGATGCCACCGCGCCGTCGCATCAACCATCGACGGGGAGGAATCATTGTCAGCCGGCTCGGGGGCGGCCAGCCGATGGCTTGACCAGCGTGGGACGAGGCGACCCCCATCGGCCCGTCGTCGTCGAGGCTTGCGCCGCGAGCGCCTTTGCTGGCCACCCATGCCGACTGAGGAGGGAAAAGAAAAGAGGATGAAGTGCTCCGTCTGGGATGGCAATGGAGCGCTGCGGTGAGTACTTGCGTATGTACGGATTAACTACGGAGTATTACAGTACAACTGCAGCGCTGTTGATAACCTGTATTAGTGCAGCGCAGTTATACTGGGCCATGTGCAGCGCTGTTCATAACCTGTATTAGTGCAGCACAGTTATACTGGGCCATGTGCATGCATTAATCGCTACTTGTACTGTACAACTCCTTGTGCTTGCGTGCCTACAGTAAACCTGTGCTGCAAGTGTAGGCAATTGTACTTGCTTATTGCAGGCACGCGCGCAGGTAATAGTGCCTGTACTTACTCGGTACAATACGAGGTTGGTCGGGTCGATCGTTGTGCGGCTGCGCTTCGTCGGGACCGGATCGTCTCCCCCCGAGATGCCTCCATCCTCCTTTTCCAACCACTTCCCGGCTGTGCAAGATGCAAGTGCTTGTGGCGAGTATTGTTACATGATCTTACACATAAAGAACAATACATGTATGTACTCGATCTCATTGTGATTCTTTCATCTCCCTGCTTTTGCTGAGCTTCCCGTCTCGTTCAACGCCGTTGCTGCAGGGTATTGCGGCTCAGAACGGGTGTAGTCGCAATGGGACGAGGCCTAGTAGCTAGAACGCCAGTCACGGGTAGCTAGCTATAAGGACGAAGGCGATGAGCACATTTATCTCTAGAGAGCCTCCCCTTTCTGCGTCTGGGAGCTCTCGTAGCTTACATGGTCCCCTTCCTTCAGCGGTCCTGTGTATGGTCACGTGATCAACGCTCCTATCAATATTGTATCCTGACATCGGGCATAGGCGTCGGTGCAGGTCAATGCATGTACGGAGTAATTACAAGCAACTACAAGTAATTACATGTAAATGCTGATGTCGGCGCACATGGTGCTTGCGTCATCCCGTACTAGAGTTCTAGCAAGTTCATACTATATAAGCGTGTATATATGTTAGGTTGGCAACGCAATACGCTACCCCCAGCACATCGCTGGCGGCAAGACTGGACCTCGAGGCCCGGGAGCACCTCCCTATCCTCGATAGAACGCAGTGTTTATGCTTGGATGCAATGGATATCCAACACTATCAATCTCAGTCTATATACTGATGCCAGAAATCCCCCCCCCCTGCATCTGTCGTGTTCAACATCATGGAGTGTAAGTATTCACACAAGTGCAAGTATTGCATCCAAGGCCAAGGCCGGTGGTCCATGCACGCACTGCCAACGTAAATCCACTACAAGCTGCTGTAGCCATCGATGGGTGTGTACAACCGCAGCACGGTGGCAGAGTAATTACAGAGTACAGCACACTCGCACAACATCGAATCCTCGCGAGGCGTCCGATGCCGTCACCATGCCCCATGCGTAGCATCAATCCTCCGCCGTCGGCCTACCCTATACGCAGCTTCCCCTTGTCCGCCTTGTCACAACTCGGGCAACGTCGACGCTCCATCTGGACGGTCCGTCGAATTCATCGCCCCAAGCGTGAGGGTGTCTTTCACATGAGATCCTGGCCCTCTGGCATTGTGCCCTCCCGCGTCCTCGGGCCGGGCCCGTCCTAGACCCAAGTGGCGTGCGTGCCATCGTGTCCGCCGCAACCGTGGCGTCGTCTTGTGCGTAACTCGCCGACGACATCGCCCGCTCTGCTCCTCCATCGCACGTCCGCCATCTCGCCGACCAGCCCGCACGTCGGCCGACGCGTCCAACGTTGCCGTCGCGATGCAGGCCAGCTCCGCCGACGCCCTCGGCCACGTCAAGGCCCTCGTCTTCGACGTCTTCGGCACCGTCGTCGACTGGCGCACCTCCGTCACCGACGAGCTCATCCTTCGCGCCCATCGCAAGCTCTCCTCCCATCTCGCCCCGCCCCTCCAGTCTCGTCTCGCGAGCCGCACGGCCGACGACTGGGCCCGCTTCGCCCAAGCCTGGCGTGATTCGTACAGGGCCTTTACGCTGGCCTACAACCCGCACGCCGACGCGTGGAAGACCGTGGACGCTCACCACCTCGACAGCCTCGTCGCTCTGCTTCGCTCCGAGGGCCTCGACGGCATCTACACCGACGCGGAGGTCGAGTCCCTCAGCCTCGTCTGGCACCGCCTCGCACCCTGGCCCGACGCGGCCGACGGTCTTGCCAAGCTCGGCGCGAGGTACACGACCTCGACATTGTCCAACGGCAACCTCGCGCTGCTGCGAGACCTCGACGACTACGGCCTCTTGGCCTTCCACAAGCTGCTCTCGGCCGAGACCTTTCGCGCGTACAAGCCCGACCCGGCCACGTATCTGGGCGCCGCGCGGGAGCTGGGAGTCGAGCCTGCCGAGGTGGCCATGGTGGCGGCCCATCTGGGTGACCTCGAGGCCGCCCGAGCCTGCGGTCTGCGGACCATCTACGTCGAGAGGCCGCGGGAAGAATCGTGGGGGGAAAACGAACAACGCCACCGCCGAGCAGGCGACTTTGTCGACCTTTGGATCACCGAGGAGCAAGACGGACTGCTCGCCGTCAACGAGCAGCTGCTGTCACGGCATCCATGAAGCAGTCGACGCCCACCACCACCGACGCCTTGGGCGCAGCTCTGCGAGGATGGCGTTCAGCATGACGCTACTACTCCTCCCGCCTCGGGAAGATCGGCGTGACACATGGCCAAGTCGGCGAGCGAGGGCAGGTGGAAGCCAACACCTGGACAAAGGCCCAACGCTTCTTCCTGGTACGAGAGGAGAAATGACGGTGGGCGTGACGAGGATTGGACGGAAAGCAACAACGGGGTGGAGCGGAGGATCTCGTGGCTGCAGTTCGTGATTCGACGTTTCGAGCGTGGAAAGAACCAAAGTTGCCAACGTAGATGCTGGAATCCTGCACTCACTCGACTCGCGTCCAAGATTATCCACGCATGTCGAGCGCACCCAAGCACCAGCTCGCATGCTTGTGCCCCGAGGGCGACCACGGCAGGCCAGGTGTGTGCCACGACGGCTCTGACGTGGCCTCCCTGCCTCGGGCTTACTTACGACTCTGGTTGCCGGTCGTGCTTCTCGGAAGAATAAATTGACCCATTTGCTCCGGGAATCCTCATTCAGACCTGATGCCACCCACCATACGGTCGTTGCATGAAGGCGGCCCGAAGCCAGGTGCGTTCCATCGCAGCCTTGCGCCTGCTTGCCGAACCGCAGCCAAAGGAAGATGGGATTTGCCACATAGCCGGATTGGTGATCGGTGTTGCATGCACGGAGGAGCGTGTGCGTGCTTCCTCGCTAGATTCTTGCCTCATTGGCAGCGTCTCGGATGAGCTACGTTAGCGATGTAGGGCTCATGCATGTTATGCAGGCCGATGGCGGCCTGGACGCAGGTATGCGGGAGCCTTTTGTGTTTCGATTGGATGAGAACGAGCTCCATCTCGTTGGAAAAGGAGCAGACTGAACAACCTGGATAAACACGTCACTTGGAACGTGACGCACGGTGTCGTGCCTCGGGCATATTGGCTGCCCTGATGCATCCTCGTCGCTGACAAACTCGTCCTTTGCTTAGCGGTAAGACGGCAAGTCTGCGTCCTCGACGGACAAGCATGACAATATATCCTTACTCCCGCGAGATCGGAGGCCGTCCCCAGTCACGAGGCAAAGAACCCGTCAAGTCATGATGGGCGATGGCGGCGTGAAGGAACACGGGCAGGCGGCAATGTCCATGACGGCAAAGGGAGAGAAGTGTGGGTGCACAAGCATGCGGTGCGGTCCTGCAGCGGAGAGGCGGGCAGCAGCGCAGGTGCTCTGCCGACCGGAAGCACCCACGGTCAAGTGTAAAGCATGCGAACAGAGCACGGCTGAAACGGACGGGAGGCCGTGTACCATGGCGGCGGCATGGCTCCGAGACAGTGGTTCACGATAGCGTGACACATCCGGGACCGTGGACAGCGTCTGTTCAGCCGGCTCAAAAGGCAAGACCAGCACGTTCGTCATGCTGCCGCAGACCTGTGCGCCCTGCTCGGGAGCTGCTGGACGTTCCGGAGAGTGGCATTTCACCCAGTAACCAGTGGGTATCGGTTTCAGAAACGCGCACCCAGTGATGGGATCCAGGCGGCTGGAACAGGCCCCTTTGGACGCAGGCGACCAGCACAGAGCCAGGTAGGGGCTTGCTCATGGCGGCAGTTGTGAGACATGGGCTTCGTCGGAGCTGGCGGTGCCAACCTGGCTTGTCTCGCCTCCCACCGCGGGGACCACCCCCCCATCCCCGCGGCGGGAGGGAGGTCGGTCAGGATGAAGGGAGGGTTGGGATGGTGGGGTAATCCGACGGACCATGATGCTCGTCGGCCATGAACCGGCCGCGGCGACGACCAACGACATCAGGCCGGGAAGCCAGCCGCGGGATGACTTCCGAACCGATGGCGTTTGTAGTCCGTTCCGTGGCGGATCATGGTCAACACCACGTTGACAAGCGGCTATCCATGACGGCTCAACTGGCGCGGCGGCACGGGACCACGAGTCTGCCTCGCCCGTTTCGTCCTGGGCTTCATGAGCATGGCAGGCAACGACAGACACGACAGAACACTACGTCCAACGTTAGCAGACCATACGCATCCGTCGGAAGACGTGGGAGCAGTCGGGACATTGGTGCATACGTACAATCTGCTGCACGTACATGTAGGTCCTTGCCCACCTTGGTGTAGCACTCAATAGCACCCGCGGCACGGCTCATGTCGTCTCTAGCGCGTGCTCTGAGTTGCGGCATCGATCGACTGGCGGTGGGTTCGTCCAAGCAGCGTTTCAGGTTGGGTGGCCGCACCACCGCGTTGTCTGGCTGGTCGACTTTTTCCGTGCCGCTAGGCGCAGGTCGCCTCGCACGGGGACTGGCCTTGAACGCCGGCGCATGTCTCTGTCATGGAAGCACGACCAAGTGGCCGCACCAGCACCCAGGTGGTGAGTCAACAACAGGCTTCGGAGCACCATGAGTTCCCTGCAGAGCTGCCAACACGCAAGAGGCGTGAACGGCCAGCCTACCGACCAAAGACCAGCGTTCCGAGACGAGCACTGCGCGGTCGACAAGCAAGGGGACGATGTGGGTAGAGGTACCGCGGCGGGTATGATGAAGAAGGCCGAAGGGTACGAGTCACGGCAAAAGGACGACATCCAGAGACGCCGACGTACCGTGCGATGCATGCATGCATGTATGGAGGAGCCATTGTATTATGTGCGTGACGTGTACTTTTCATAGATGCCATCTGCAGTGTATAGTCGACGCGAGAGAAGGTGCCGCCGACCCGTGGCGACTTCCTCGCCAGGAACGGCCTCATGAAGCCATCTCCTTGGCGACATGTACAGTATGCAGTATTAGCAGGTGCACTGTCCACCGCCCACTTGTAGTTGTACATGCACACCTACTTACTTACAGTACTGTGCTTTGCTTCGCATTGTACTCCGTACATGTACGCGAATTACAGTACATACTTACATGCATGCCCTGCGATAGTAAGTAGTTGTACTTACTTCCCGCACCTTGCACACGGTGCGGAATGGTACAGACTCCGTACCATTAGCACCTATCGCAGATGTGTTCGTACAGGCACCTGGTCGCAACTTGCGCATGCCGATGCCCATGCAGTGTGCAGACGATTGTAGAGCCGACTTGATTGATTCAGCTGGACCAAAGCACATGGGCCAAAGCTGCTCAAATAGGGCCAAGGAAGGAATGGTGTTACCCACCCTCGATGCTCGTTCGTCCCGTCACCGTGATTCTGCGGCCCGGCTTTGCATACCTAGTACCCTTCAGGGCGTGCACTCGCACTGCAACGCAATCGTCCAGCCTGCACTTACTGCACGAACATATAGCTCCGATGCCGCCTGCCACATGGCCTCCCCCTCTTGGCTGCCGCCAACGTGAACGATCGAGCAGCTGGACACACGCCTACTTGCAGCACATGTAGTTGTACTTGTACAATACTCCTATGGGTACTCGGTACTACTGCACCTATATCACGGAATGCGCACCCACATTATCAAGGGCTCAAGGATTTACCTGGTAGTACGTACAAGTACAGGTTCGGAGTACTTGTACTGGGTAGTTTAACAGAGTACTCGGTACTCCGTAAACTGACTGTAAGTAAGTATGAATACTGTATTACTTACTCCGTACTCAACGCCCGCATGTACAACTACATGTGCACCTGCTTCCTGTACATGCACAGTGCTGGTGGTGCGCTCTTCACATCAACCTACGGCAAGCACGGAGCCACAACAAAGGGTGCTCCTCATCATACGTTTGCACCTGCAAGCACCTGCAAGCACCTGTTGCCACGCACACCTGGTACTTGGTAGGCGTCGTTGACGTTGACAGCTCCACGGACCGCGAGCGAGGTCCGAATTCAACCACGAGTCGGCCCGCTGCGTATGGTGCGGTGTGCAAGCAAGTACTGTAGTTGTACGTGGACGCCATGCTCGTAACTGAACCAACAAACCACATCGACTTCACCGTCGGCATTCGACTCCTCATACGTAATCGCCTGTCCAGGCTGGGGCGATATCCGTGCTCGTTCAAGTCGTAGCACTGTAATTATTACTTGCATGCAGGTGTACTTGCACGGTACACGTGCATGTTCTTCATCCGTCCGACCGCTGCGGAGAGCTCGGCCGCCTTCTCTCCCCGAGCTTCAGCTGGGCTGGGCTGGGCGGTCAAGGTCCGGTCATGCCTCAATTGGCGAGACGAAACGTAGTCGTTTGGCTCGTCCCTGATTGGAAAGACATGGTCCAAGACCCCAACCAAATTGCAACGATTTCCGTTTGAATTCTACAAGTACTCCGTACCTGTAGTTGTATTCTCGCAAGTCCGTGACGCGGTGGTTGGGGGTGGGACGACAGATTTTATCTGCCTCCCCGTTCTCGCCCCTGTTGGTCCATGCTTGGGAAGCCAATGGGGACGAACCATAAGTAGAAGTACAGTACTGTACAAGTACAGTACTTTCTTGCATGGACTCCGTACCGTACAGTGCACCTACCATACAACTACTAGGTAAGTAGTTGCAAGTACTTGCACCTACAGTACTAACTTGTGCGGCAAGTAGTCTGGCACGTTGCGTCAAGAAGGAAAGGATACTCCGTACTACGGACACCTATAGCGTGCTGGTGCTAATTAACTAAGCAAGTACCAGCTCTGTTCGTGCGTGAGATTATTTGACGTGCATGGATGGACCCTGAACGTGAGGCTAGCTGTCGGCTCCATTTTACGTGTACGATGCTCAGTTGTGGCCTGTCTCCCAATCCTTGCATTGTGTGATTCGGCCCCAAACACTAATAACCTACCTCTGTTACAAGTATAAGTACTGCGTGCTACCAATACTACAGGTAAGTACGGAGTACGGAGTACTGTACATGTACAAGTAATAACTCTTCCAAGTACTCCGTACATTACTTTCATGTCCTCGTACTGATGGTGTGCTTGTACGAAGGCTGTGTACAGTGCTTGCAAGTCGGCTAGCTGGTGGGAGTGCCACGAAGTAGGATGGCTGCTCATGCCGGCGCGGGCATCTCCTCAATCTTCGTTGCCCGTACAACTGCATGTGCTCCGTACCTGGTGGAAGATGCAAGACGAATACTGTACGGAGTACGGAGTACACAAAGGAGTATCCGCATGTACTTACTCCGTACAGTACTTTAACGTTCTTACTGCGCTAGTACATGTAGGTGTACATGTACTGAACACGACACCTAATGCGGAGTAAGAACTGTGCATGGGTACTCCATACTGGCAGGCACTTAAGTACCAGGTAAGTAATATATCATGTGCTTGTTCGGAGCACACTTCGTACAACTTTCTAATGTACGTTGAATAGTAGTTGTAGGTGTGCTCCGTACGACAACAAGTCCTTGCCAGGACTTGGGTATAGTGTAGGTGTACATGTAAGTGTACAACTACTTACAATCAATTACTCCGTACTCCGGACAGCAAGTACATGTGAGTACAGTGTACTTGGCTGCGCGGATACTCCGCGCCAACCACTCCGTATTGGTACGTCAGCTCTAGCCTCCCCATGATCGAGCACGGCTCAGTTACCTTGGATGCTCGCGCTACGCGGAATTCCTAGCCGGGCAGAGAATGCACCTACATAGCAGCGGGTAGGAGGAACCGCGGAGATGCTTGGGAGAGCCCGCGATGGACCTTTTCCGGCCCTGCATTCCGAATGCCCTTTTGTGCCAACCTCGCGTACCTCGAGTGACGGCGCCAAGTATGGTGTACCTTCATCCACCTCGCTCGTGGTCCAGCTGACCAGCCGCGAAAGGTAGCGGCAACTGCAAGCACTTGCTACTACGTGCTACTACGTAGTACTAGCTTACAGTAAAGCACTAGAGGTACCTGGGTACGGCGTGCTCCGTATAGTTCTTGCGCTTGCTTACTAGGTGCTCTGCAACGGCTCTTACGGGGCACAAGCACTGTACAGTACTCCCGTACAGTCCAGGTAATTACTTGGTTGCACTTGCAGTCCTTGTACAGTAATAAAGTTACAGTACTCCGTACAAGTACTATAATACGGACTACTCGCACACCAAGTGCACCGGACGGAGCAAACCAAGCAAGTGATTATTACCTGTGCCAGTCCTCGGTACGGCAGTGGTTCGCTCGCAGCCGGTGCCCACCCACGGGTGCGCTGGACCGGGCAGCTCCACCGCACCTGCACGGGGTGCCTCCCCTGTCGCCACCTCGAGGCTTGTTTGCGGTTCCGCCGTACCAAGAACGTATCCAACGCTGCGTGTCCTCCTGGCCAACCTCATGCGTTCGTGGTCCTGCGGTATCCATTCCGTCCGCCATCCGCCATCACCGTCCACGGACGGACATCCTCCACCCCAACCACCCGCCGGAAGAAGCATTCGGACGCCACTCGCCCTCCATGCGATGAGTGGCAAGCATACGTGCAGGTGCACTTGGACTGCGTGCGCCAACGGACGGCGCCAGCCACGTCGTCGCAGTACCCGTGCCCTTTGTTGCGTGGCCAGGCAGGGCCCAAAGGACGGCCATTCAAGCGGAGCGAGTGATTGTACTTGTACGCATGGCTGGCTGTACTGTACTAGGTACGCAGTAATAATTATTAATTGCACATGGCACCATGCAGCAAGTACATGTACTGCACAGCTAGGTACGGGGAACTGCGGCACAAAGTATATGTACTGTAGTGCTCCGTATGAGAGCACCCAAGTAATTATTAACAAGTGCCACCTAAGTACTTCTAGTACTTACTTACAGTACTTGTCCGTACAGTCCAAATACTTGGACATGTCGGTTGCTTGCGCTCCAGCTCATGCATCCGAGCACGGGGGCTCCGCACCCTTAGCCATGTGCATACTTACTTGCAGTACATGAACAAGTACTCCGTACAGTACAGGTATATAGCATGCGTGTCGCCAAGAATTCATCTCATCGCCATCAATGATCGTCGTCGACGCGAGAAGCCTCACTCGTGCTGGCGTGTCGGCCTCGGACGCGGAGACTCCGAAAATGCCACGCGTGGCACCGAACGACGTACCGAGTCCAGTTTGGAACGGCGGATGACTAGAAGAATAATCATCCGTGCGAGAATGTGTACAGCGGGCAGTGGAAGGAGTACGGACGGTGCATGCGCACTGGCGTACTGTATGAGCCGAGTAAAGTCCTCTGCCCTCGATACTCCGCAGAACCTTGGACTGTGCATGCTCAAATCGCCCACTCCGTAATGCTCGCGTACCGAATACGCACAAGTAGTGCCGTGCAAAAATACCCCTACGAGCTTGGTTGCGGTGACAAACTCGACTCATTCTCCGGATGACGAGTAATAGCTGTACATGTAGGGAGTACACGTACATTTATGAGCCCGTACTTGTACTGGCAAGCACATGCACCGCAAGTACTCAATGCCGTGCAGTACTTGTTTGTACTCGCGCCAGAGTGCTCGAGAGAGCTCCTAGCCTGACCCTTCGACGGCCAGCAAGCACCGCCACCAGCACCACCGACGCGCCTCCCGCCCTCGAGTGGCATTATTCGATTCTCGCCCACCTTTCTTCGTGTTCGTACGGGAACGGCAGCCAGCCTCCACCACCCTCCCCTCCTCGTCCCTCTCCCTTTTGTCGTTCCAGCTCACGTCCGAATCGACCCGGCGATGCAAGAGTACTTACCGTTCGCCTGCCAGCACTCCCTCGCCTGTGCCCCCTGTGCCGCCGCTCCCCGGCCGCCCCCGCCGCGCCCCATACTCCGCCTGCAAGCGCTTTAGTAATATACAAGCACGGTGCTCAGTACGGTGCTTGTACTCAATACTTGGTACGGCTGTTTTCTGCCCACCGCCTTGTACGTAGACCAGAAGGCGCAAGCCGTCCTGGGGACGACCAATCTACTACATGTACGGAGTAGATACTCGCAGCTACCTACTGTACTCACGAGCGAGTGGGGAGTGCCCGGTACACTGTACTTTCGGAGTGCATGCACTCTGTTCCTATTCGACGAGAACGAGCCAGAGCAGGCGCGGTACCCCGTACAAGTACATCCGGCACACTACTTACCTACACAAGCAGTAAGTAGTACCTCGCACGCTGTACGGAGTACTCGACGGCTAGTTGCCTACTACCTAGTACTTACTAGGTACCTACTGTAGGTAGGTACACGTACCTAGTACTTGGTTGTACTTGCATTCAAGTACTGTGGTGCCGAACCCCCTCCCCCCCCCCAAAGCCGCCCATGGTGATGGTTGCGCTGCGCTGCGCTGCCGACCGTGCTGGAAAGTCTGGGACGGACGATCCCGGACCGCACGCTCACCTCACTCCTTCGCTCCTCTGGCATCCTTTCCGCAGACCCCCTCCCTCTCGAGCTCCGCTCCGCTCCTCTCCTCTCCTCATCCTCGGGTCGTCAGTGGTCGCTGGCGAGCTGGTCGCTCGACGGGCGCGGACGCAGTTACCGACTGCGCTGCTTCGCCCGCGCCACGCAACCTGCCCCAACCCTCCCTGGCTGGTCTGTGGCTCCCAGTCGCGCGGTCTTCCACCAGGCGCTACAGACCCAGACCCGCTAGCAGCCCACAGTCCCCACCCCGATCCCCTGCCAGCCAAGACGCAAGCTTCCCAGTTCTTCCCCCCGCCCACCAGTCAGAGGCCGCCGAAGCGGCAACCGACTGGTACGAGGACTTGTAGAGTACTAATACTAGTACGGTACTATTATGTACGAGTGCTCCGTACTGTGCTTGCACAGACATTCGTGTACCCGGTACCTACCAACTACCCGCAGCAAAGGCGTACGAGCACACCAACACACGTACTCTCGGGGTGTACGCCTGCTCGTGCTCGCAAGTGTACACATACCAACCTAGTACGGTGTACTCCGTTGGTGTACTTTCGCTCGTCGTACTTTACTCGCACGTACTCGTACTTCTCCTCGTACAGTACGTACAGAAGTCTGTCGCCGCCGCCGTCCTCGTGAGGCTGGAGCAAACAAACAAAAATCTTTGGACGCCGAAACGACCGCACCGCTGCTGTCCGTTGCCGCCGCCGGCCTGTCCTTTCGAAGCGCCCTCGGCACCCGTAAAAGACATCTTCTCTCTCTCGGCGCCGACTTGGTCGCCCTGATTTGATTTACCCTTTCTCCTCCTCCTCCTCCTCCTCCTCCTCCTCCTCCTCCTCCTCCTCCTCCTCGTCCGCCTCCTCCTCCTCCTCTTCCGCCGCTTCCTCCTCTTCCGCCTCCTCCTCTTCCGCCTCCTCCTCCTCGTCCGCCTCCTCCTCCTCGTCCGCCTCCTCCTCCTCTTCCGCCTCCTCCTCCTCGGTCTCCTCCTCCGCCGCCTCCTCCTCGGTCTCCTCCTCCGCCGCCTCCTCCTCCTCCCCTCCTCCCCTCCTCCCCCCCACTCTCGGAGGTCCAGTCGCTCTGCTCTGCCCCTCGTCGACTTGCCCTGCCTCCTTACGACGTCGGCGACGAACGCTACTGCGACGACGAGAACGCCCATCGTCAACGCCGCCCTCACGACTCCTCGCCTCCGCCGTTCGGACGACGCCCCGCCGCGATCATGGCGGGCCGCATGGTGCTGTACAAGCTGGTGGTGCTCGGGGACGGTGGTGTAGGGAAGACGGCCCTCACGATCCAGCTTTGCCTGCAGCACTTTGTCGAGACTGTGAGTTTTCTTGCCGCTGCCGGGCGAGCGGAATGCCGAGCCCGGGCCGGGATCCGTCGGCTAACGTGAGCGCTGCGCCAGTACGACCCGACGATTGAAGATTCATACCGAAAGCAGGTGGTGATTGACGGCCAGCCATGCATGCTCGAGGTTCTCGACACGGCCGGGCAGGAGGAATACACAGCGTTGCGGGACCAGTGGATCCGTGACGGCGAGGGCTTCGTCCTCGTCTACAGCATCTCCTCTCGCTCGTCCTTTACCCGCATCAAGCGGTTCCACCATCAGATACAGCGCGTCAAGGAGTCCTGCTCCTCGTCGCCCACCTATCCCGGCTCGCCCCTGTCCGCCGCGAGTCCGCAGCTGCCGGTGCCCATCATGCTCGTCGGCAACAAGAGCGACAGGGTGACGGAGCGGGAGGTGTCCACCCAGGAGGGCCACGCCTTGGCCCGCGAGCTCGGCTGCGAGTTCGTCGAGGCCTCGGCCAAGAACTGCATCAACGTCGAAAAATCCTTCTACGACGTCGTCCGCATCCTGCGACGCCAGCGGCAGCAATCATCGCGACCCGGCCCAGGCTCCAGCGGCCGATCTCGCGCGAGCAACGGGGACCTCGGCGGCCGCGACCGCGACAGCCAGCGGCTCAGACGCGGCAAGGACGGCGAAAAGAGCAAATCTAGATGCGTCGTCTTGTGAGCGCCCTCCACACCCCCTTGCCGGCGACGAACTTGGACGGATCCGTCGTCCGGTTGTGGGGGAAAGCCACGGCGACGGCGGTGGCGATGGCGATGGCGATGTGATGATGATGGCGATGATGGTGGGTGTTTGCGGAGGAGGGGTTGTGCCTCGGCGGCCGAACCTCCTCCGATGCCCGCCGCGAATCCCCTCGGCCACCGACGGCGGCCGACAGACGGACGCACCTGGCCGTACGTGCGTTCCCGAGGAACGACGGAAGAGCCGACCGGAGGAGGATTGGATTTTCTGGACCGAGTGGCAGAGACGGCGGGTGGCCAGGAGGCCCATCCAGCGACACGCATTTCCGCTGCACGACAACGGCAGCCTGACGGACGGCTGTGCACTTGCAAGCCGCATCGAGAACCCGAACCGGCGAATGGCGCATGATGAACAAAAGAGGCATCCTTGGGGCGCTAGGTATTCACGACATTTGCACAAGTTACCCCCAATTCCATGACCCTTCTCTGTTTTTTTGTTTTCATTTTTTTCCTTCACATTTCGTCCCCCTCTCCCCCAGCACCACCGGTGGCCGCGGCGGGTGAGGATTCACTCGCTGGTGCCGGACCGGTTCCCCCCCGGCTTTCATCCGCCCTCCAGCGATGGACATGATGGCCAGTGGCGCTCGCGACGCTCGCAGCAGGCGTCCTGGATTGTCGATGGAGCCTTCTGCCATCCGGACACGTCGTGTTCTCTCCACGTGGCTCGAAGCGCGCCGAAGCGTTCCTAGCATGGCGGTGGATGCATCTGTTATGTTCTGTACCGGTTGGATGTTCCCATTTCTTGCCATTATCTTTTGCCATGTTCCTTCTCTGTCCCTCGGCCGATGGGACGGTACAGACTAGGGCAGCGAAGTCGAGGGAGAAAATAGACAGGGCCACCGACATTGGTGCCTCGACTTTTGGGATGAAACGTTCATACTTGCTTTGAGAGGAGATTTCGGTCTCGCTGGCCGAGGAAGAGAGCAGGAGAGCAGGAGAGGAAGAGAGAGGAGGAGAGCAGGAGAGGAGGTGACGAGGAGAGGAGGTGACGAAGAGAGCAGGAGAGGAGATGAGTGGAAGGGGACACGGGAGGCTGCAGGGCAAAGGACGGAGGCCAGAAATGTATCTAGGGGCAGCGACCATGTGCAGCAGCTACTTCTGCCATCTCCGGCCGTCATTTTCAAAACGTCGTCCGCAACTCGGGGTCTCTTGGAGGGCGGTGTCTGAGGATTCATGCCCAATCTCATTCACACATTTCGAGCCAAGCGAGAAGGGATACCTCGTCTCGCAGCCAGCCAAACCCTACGTGCTTCCCTTCCCGGCATCAGTCCGTGTCAGCGTCATGAAGGCCGTGCAATGTGACCGACTCCTCCTTCAGCGGAGGGGGAGGGGGGGCGGGGGTCGTTGGCGTATGCGCACGCACGCACGCACGTTTGCACAAAATTATATTGATGCACACATGGACCGAGTGCGACACGCTTGGGCGTGTATACATCTCTACCTTGATTCTCAGCTCGCCAGGGGGCCTTGAGGGGGACCACAGGGTACCACTGTTGGTTCGGAGACGGAGACACTTCCATACCTTCCCTCTTGAGACGGAGCGAATGCATGTTCCGCTGAGCAGAAGCGTGCTAGAGGAGTTTGCAAGCGTTCGAGACGTTGCACGGAGCGTCGACGGAACGCGCAGCCTCGTGTACCGATATAGGTAATTACCTGGTACTAGGTTCTTGGGGGACCAAGTAGAACCGAGTGCCAACTGGAACGGAGTATTACCAACTACAATCTCGCACCCAACCAGGCCCTGTTTGGAGGCACAGAGGTAGTACGCGAGGAGCTACAAGCAACATTCCCTACTGGCTTTGCCCGACACATGGCCTCGGAGAAAAACGAAACGGCTCGCACGAGAGCGTAGGAACGGACGGGCGAACAGACCACGTCTTGCTGGATGCACATGCATCACACATCTACCTAATTTGGCGCCACAGCACGCTCCCTGGCGGTACAGCTTCGTTTCCAACCACGCACGCGGGCCGACAGCGCTGTTGCTACCACTCCGTACATTCTCCCACCCTTTCCATTTCCATGCCAAAGCGCCATCTCTTGATAGCCTGGAGATGCAGTCGCCGCGGCGGAGGGGAGGGTGGGAGGGGAGGGGAGAGGACGAGGAGAGGGAGCGAGGAGGAGAGGGGCGAGGAGGAGAGGAGGATTGTGCGTCTTCGAGAATGGCCAAGCGGTTCTCAGGACGCAAGCAAGCAGTCACGGTACATCTCGCGCATCTCACGCACCCGTAGATGGGCATGCCGGCCAAAGAGCATCGTGCCTTGTTTTCCTCTCGCTCGTTGCGGCGAGGCAAGGATAGATTCATATCTTCGCCCATCTTCGAAAATACACTTGGTACTTTATACTAGAATGAGAATGGCCGGTGGTGCATTATTGACCATCCCGTCATAAGCTCCATGGATAATGCTCCATGGACAATGATCCAAAACACGCCGACGTCAAAAATCCAAAAAAAAAGGGAACCCCTGCCGCTGAAGTCATGTACAGAGTGAGCAGGGGCGGCACCCGAGGCAGAGCCCCATCGGTCGGATCGCGTTCCGGACGCCCTCGTGAGGCACGACGGAGAGGAGGCTGGCCTTGGAGCAAGAATTCATTGCCTCATGGCGTACTCATCCCCAAACGGGCTCGAGTCTCGTTCTCTCGAGCTCGGTCTTCCGGCGCCTCGACCCCCGTTCTGGTAGGGTCCCTCGCTCGCGTCCTCCATGACGGAGCCGAGCCTCGAACGACCAGGCGTGCCGGCACCTCCGGGCGGATCCGAAAAGGGCCCCAGGTCCCTCCTCGACGAGTCGAACATGTGCGGTGCGTCGTACGTCACCGGCGAGTCGTACATGCCCGCCGAGCCGTACATGCCCGGCCCGCCTCGCGTCGGGTCATGGGTCGGAGCAGGCGGCGACACCGTGCCGAGGGGTGCCGGCCAGGCGCTTGACTGCGGGCTGGACAAGCCGTCGTCGACGCTCCTCTGGCCGCCGCCCAGCTTCACAACCTGAGCCCGACCTTGGGTCGCCGTGTTTGCGTTGTTGACGAAAGCCGAGCCGACGCTGAAGAAGCTCGCGCTGCTTTCGGGTCGGCCGCCGAACCTCTCGT
Organism: Drechmeria coniospora; assembly: GCF_001625195.1. Classification (NCBI taxonomy): domain Eukaryota; kingdom Fungi; phylum Ascomycota; class Sordariomycetes; order Hypocreales; family Ophiocordycipitaceae; genus Drechmeria; species Drechmeria coniospora. Next base: position 6,122,440 of record NC_054389.1, on the reverse strand, counting down.
AGTCGATGTCGGGCATCGGCGGCGTGTTGTTCCCGCCCACGCTCCCCGACCGGACGCTCACGACGGTGGGCTTCGCCCGCATGCCCGTCTGCGCCGCGTTCTGCACCTGGGCTTGCTTGCCGTATATCGTCGAGGCGATGCTCGAGCGCGGAGCGTACGACGTGATTTCCGAGTAGGTCGAGATGCCCGAGTATGTCGAGTCTCGGAGGTTGCCGGGGACGAAAAAGTGCTGGTCGTCCTGCTGGTCCGTCGCCTGCCGGTGCGCCTCCGTGTGATGCATCGGGATGGGCGGAACGGGCGGCACGAGCACCGTCGGCGACCCCGGACCCTGGTTCGCCCTGTTCGTCACGCCGGGTATGTAGGCGATCTGGATGATGTTGGAGGCCCGCGTCAGCACCGTCGACGCAATCGAGTGGACCGTGTGCGTCGAGGACCGGTGCGTGATCCTCGAACCGTTGTCCTTTTCCACGTCGCCCGTGTCGTTGCCGGCAGGCTCCAGCTCGGACTCGGGTATCCGCGATCGCTTCGGCTTGATGAGGAATCTCCAGACGAGGTAGGTGATGACGGCGATGACGGCGATGCCGCCGATGACGCCGCCCGCGATGGGACCGGCACTGGGCCCGCTGTCACCGTTGCCGCTGGCGCTCGGCGCGGCGGCGCCGGAGCTCGCCGAGGGACTATCATCGGCCATGCAAACCGACCGGGGGCATTGTGTGCAGTCGGTGGGAATGGTGAACTGGCAAACTTCACCGTCGGGGCATTTGGGACATTCGAGCTTCGCGCTATTGTCGCACACCACGCACGCGCGCTTCTGGGGGACATGCTTCAGGGCTGAAGAGGCCACGGCTGGTTAGCGGAGAACTTGCACGACGCCCACGAGCGGCTTGCACCACGCACCTTCGCGCAACTCCAACAGGCTCCTCGCGTAGGCCTGATGCGTCGCGCCTCCTTCCATCATGGCAACGATTCGCTCCTCAAGATGGCAGGCAAGTGGTAGGGGCAGCGAGGGCCGCCGCGGGTCGATGTCCTATCCGAGCAGTGGCCGTGACCTTTTTTTTTTCTTCCCCAGCCGTGAATTCGACCGTGCGAGCCGAGTTTCGTCGCGACGATGCTGCGTAGGCGCGGGAGAAAGCCTCCGCAGTCCGATGCCAGGCTAACGATGCTGGCGATGATGGTGGGTTGGATGATGACGCTCGTAATGAATCCGGGTCGCCGCCGTGAGGGATCGTGGGCAGGACACGGAAGCCGAAAGGGAAACGATGCACCGCGAGGCTGGCTCTCGGCTTTCGATGTAAGAAATATTGGACTAGAGACTGCTAGACGAACCAAGGGTTCAACATCATCGACCGAGGTGATTGCGAGGCGAAGCGAGGCAAAACGGTCGACCGGTCGATCGATGTTGGACGGAACCGAGACGGGACGCTGTTGGGTTGGTCGTCGCCGTTGGGAGAATGGATTCGATGCAAAGGCAGAGAATGTGAGGAACGGGCAGCGGACAGACGAAGTAAGAAAAGCGACTGCAGGTCTCGCAATCGGCGGAGTCGAGGACGAGCCCATGAAGGAGGGGGGGGGAAGGCCTGGGTGGGTGGAGGAAGCGCAGGGGAGGATGGATTGGAGGGTTGGCTGATGGAACACCACAACCGATGGTCAGGGGGGGAGGCGCCGCTAGCGAGGCAATTAGTCCCCCTGCACAGTGCGCCCTGGGCTCGAACGAGCCGGCGAGCGGCAGCCAGGTGCGAAGGTTTACGAGGGGCAAAGGCAAATCTGACCAACGAAAGGACGCCGAGGCCACCAGCCGTGCGACTGGACGGTCGAGGGACGGAGTGGGCGAGGGGGGTGGGTCAGTGCGAGGACGAGATGCGTACTGTAAACGGCGTCGTGGTACTCCGTACGAGCAATCGTACTTGCAGTCCCGTATTCTGTACAGTACTGTAGACACGCACGAGTATACTGTACATGTGCTGTACCCCATCGTCGGCTGCCTTTCTAAGCGTAACCAGGTCCAGGGAAAGTACATGTACAATCTCGTTGCGCTGGGTACCTGTCCGTGAACCTTGGCCTCAGGTATCTCCTACCTACGTGTACTGTACTTACTTCAGTGCCTACTCCGTAGTCCTGGGTGGCATTATCCACTTATTCATGCGCTGTCGACGTCCCGTCCATCCAGCATTGGCAAGTGTCCAGCACCAGCGAGCGTCCAGTGTTTCCTGCCGAGTCCCATGCAGTGCTCCGTACATCGAGGTGCAATTCGTACAACCGCCTGTGCGCGTGCGTACGGTTGCTGCTCATGGGCAAATAGGTTGGGGCGACGCGGGAGTGCAACGGCCGAACGGTGCGAGGCCGCGATGCGACGAAACGATGGTTGGCACGCATGCTTTGTCGCTCGGGAGGCATGATGCCAATGTTTTCGTTCCGTGCATGTCACCGGAGGTATTCATGATGAAAAGGGGGCAAACAAAGGTACGAGTGCTCGTACCTCCCCAGGAACCTTGGCCCTTTTGCACCTAAGTACTTGCAGTACAACTGCAGTAAGTACTCCGTACAAGCACACGCACAGGTGCTGTACTTTGGTTTGAGGTGCACAAGCGCAGTACGGAGTACTCCGTACTTGGACGTAGTCGGTACGTTCCTTTCCATGTTAGGCGCTGAACGCACCATGGCACTTGGCGCCTACAAACCTGCTAGGAGCGTATCTGCGAGGCTCCGAGAGCGAGCGTGCCAAGGCGGTGAGGTACCTCTGCTGAAGGGTGGGCCGAGTGACGCGTGGTGGTGTGCTGAGCGGTGCCGAACGGTGGGTGTGCATGGCGCAAGCCACACGGAGGGTGCGCTGGTGGAGGCCGATTCTCGAATCACATTCGATCGGATCCAGTTCGCCCACGGCTGCTAGAGACCTGAACTCCCTGCGAGCACGGTACGGAGTATTGGCTTGTACTTTGTCCCCTGTGCTCCGTATGGAGCATAAGGACCCCGTACGCCGATGCGGATTCGCCGTGGGTTCCTGCACGCTCGGTGTGGACCTGGGTGCACGTCGAACGAAGCCTACGTGTACGATGATTGGTACGTCAGCAAGGTTCAACCGTTATTTCGCTAGCCCAACTGACACCGTACACTACACCGTACCTGTACTGTACAGTGTGCGAGTACCTACAACGATGCCGTGCAAATGCCAGATATGGTGCCAGAGTCCAGTGGAGGATCACGAGCCCGCCGTACATACACCGACCAACTCTGGCAAGCAGCACCTACTGTACTGTACTGTATTGTACGTACTGTACTGTACGTGCACAGTTTGTCTTTTTGTTCTCGCACGAGGCAATCAGTCCTCGAGCACCCCAACACACCAGCTTGGCACCGCAAAATCAAGGTTCAGCACCGTCCCCCGAGCCAGGCTCGCACGCACCCCACAGGGCAGCTCGCCCAGGAACTGGTGGTAGGTTCTAGCAGCCGACTGCCTGTTGGCTATCCAAGTATACGGATGTGACGCAATGCTTGTCCAAGAAACCTCCAAACTCCCACCTGTCAGGACCGGACCCGAGTACAGGCGACGTGGCACGATGGACTCGAGAGTCCCCTCCTGTGCGGCAGCGACGGATGCCGGATGCCTGTTGGTGAAGAGAGCCAGCCCATGACCAACAGAACAGCGTCTGTTCGGATGCCTGTTGGTGAAGCGAATTTTCTCCCCAAAGCGCGTGCTTGTCCAGTGGGTGAGCAGGAAATATCATGCCGACTCGCTTGAAGAGCACTCCGTCATTTATGATCGGTTGGTTCCAACGTGTAGTGTAGTTGTACTGTACTTGCACGTACTTGGTAATAATGATAATACCGCGAGGGTACTTGTACAAAGTACAGTAGAGGTGCAGTACTCCGTAAGGAGTGCAGTAATTTACGGAGTACTTACTGTACAGAGCAAGTACGTACGGAGTACACTGCATTAATTACGACGGGAGCGCTGATTCGGAGCGCAATCGCTTGTCGAATTTGCCAACCCTTCTCTCTGTAACACTAGGCGTGGGTCTCGAGCGGAGCTGGTCCCCAAACAGATGCACTCTTGCCTCGATCACTTGAGCTGAAGCGTACAGTAAATCTATCAGTAGCGAGGTCACTGTGAAATCATAAAAGTACATGTACTTATCTGCTCCCCGTGCTCCGTACGGAATTTGCATGCCTCATGAAGTAATGGCACGCCTCCGTTGGTCTTGTTCCAGGTGTGCTGCACGTCAATGGACCTGTTGTAATACAGTACACGAACGGAGTACATGTGGCCAGGCTACGTGTATCAAAAATTAAAAATGTACTGGACATGTGCCATGTAGGTACGTGCAGCTCGGTTTGGGCAATGAGAGAGGTCAGCATTTCATTTGCATGCAGACGGTCCCGTGAGTGACGTGAAATGGTCGAGATCGCCCGCGACTCTCGTCACCCGTCCTGGCATCCGAGTTACGCCGAATGACATTCGTCTTACCGTATCCTTTTTGCCGACTCGCGTCCGAAGAGGAGGCCTCAAGCGTAGGACGGGCAAAAGGCAGGGATGCAATCGGCCTTGCACCCGACACTCGACGTTTGTTCTGTTCGTCTGTTCGCTGGCACCCTCAAAGACGACGGCCAACAAAGAAGCCGGCCACTATGACTTCCGTACGGGACTACCAGGCGGCCCTATGATGGCTGGAATGTGTCGTAAAGAGTACTGCCACAGGGCACGTGGTCGAGTACGTGTACATGCCATGTACTCTGTCGGCACTTGTGCCAAGTACGGAGTACTCGGTGCTCTGTGCAGTAAGTACTTAAGTACTTGCCTGTGCAGCCAAACTGCCAGTGGCGAGTTCACGCGCACGGCCTCTGGAGTTTCATTACCTCAGCGCCCCATTTCCTCTGCACCGCCTCCCTCCACTGGTAACCTTGCCTTCACCAGCCTCGCTGAGAAAGTGGATGACAGCTCCATTGATGCTATTTTGGGAGCTTCTTCCACGAGCAAGCCTGTGGATATACTGCGCCTTGTCTGTCCCATTTGCCACGATCAACCGCTCCATGCTACCAGCGGATTCACAGGCAGTAATGACGTGCACTCGTAAAAGTAAACATTGGCTGACGTCTCGGTACATACCACGGGCAGGCGATCGCATGCTTCGCTGCTAGTACCATGGTGCGTCTCAGCGGAGCTTTCGCCGAGTCCGCGGGTGGCACGTCACGTCGTCCTGAGCGCCGCAAGAGCTTGTACTCCATGAGGTCTTGCAGGTGCACTTGATTGTACTTGTAATACATGTACTTTGCCGTGGCCGGAACTCCTCAAGTCCTGGGCCGTTGCTGCAGCAGCAAGTACCGGCACTGCGCTGTGCGGTACGGAGAACGCGTGTTCGCACCGACACAACTGCGCACCGAAAGTGCTCGTACCATGCATGTCATGTACATGTACCAGCGTAAGTATGCGTACGAGGTACATGGACGAGGTGCATGGACGAGTTCTCCAGGCACCACTCTGCTGCGACGGGGGCCGCCCGGGGTCCCTGTGGCTCATGCGGGATGGGCGCGAGCCTGCAGGACGGATGAGAGCCCAACACCCACGTCGAGTTGCTGCTCCGCGTTTGTCGTGAGCACCAACGCCGTCCGTACTCGTGCGCTGCCGGCTCGCCGACGGCTGCGGGAACAGTATTCTTCGCCAGAGGGAAAAGAAAAGACCGAGCCGGAGAGGTGACGAGCCGGCGACGTGTGCCGCGCATTGAGACGTCGACGACGGACTAGTAGGGAACCGTTACAGCTGAACCCCACCCAGGACGGCGGCGAGAGCGGATTCAATGCGCACCGTTGCCTTTGCCGCTGCATGTTCCTGTGCTGCGCGCTCACGTCGGAAAAGTCATCATCGTCGCCTCGTCCTCGCTCTCGCCGCATCCCCCGCCGTGCACAATTCGGCCGTAAAAGTGAGCGCCGCATTCGAGGATTCGTCGTCGGCACCCATTCATGGCACCTGGCGGCGCGGGCGACTCGTGAGCCTGTGAGGAAGAGGCTGACGGGGTCGGTTGGTCGGTGGCTCAGCCGCGCTAGCACCGCCCCCCCGTCCTGAGCAGCGGTAACCAGGTCAGCGAGCTGTGAAACAAGCCCCTACCATTGCCGAAAAAAATAGTCGTACTTCTGACGAGTGATGTAAGTACTTGCTTGCTGTACAGTACATGTACGGGTACGGACGCCGCAGTGCTCGTATCCGTACTGTACTGTACACATTCGCGGCAACGGTCCCCTGAGCTGGCTCCGTCGTCTTCCCGTCGTTTTCGCCTCCTCCTCCATCAACCACCCATCCATCAACGTGTGCACCGCTCGTACATCATCACCGCCCATACATCATCACCGCCCGTACATCATCGTCGCCCCTCGCCCCCCCCCATCCCTCGGATTCTCCTCCTCCGGCAGCGTGCATCCTTCCTCTCCGAGGCTCGTGCCACTTCTTACCGACGAAGCAGCCGAGCCGACGACGGACTGACAAAACTCTGCGGCTTCGGCGAAATCTGGCCGCCTCCGCCCTCGACGCCGCGACGCAAAGCCGTCGTTTCATCCACCGTCCAAACAGCGGCCATCGTCCGACTGCAGCATTTCCATCGAGCCGGCCTCTCGTCCTCCTCGGCGAGCGAGAGCTCCCTTACCTAGTACCATGGCGTACAACGGCCAAGGCCACGGACAAGGCCATGGACACGGCCACGAGTATGGCGGTGGAGGCCACCCTCTGCAGGATCTTCCCGCCGGCGGCAGCAGCGTGAGTCGGCGCTCGAGCCTTGCTTTTTCCCGCCCGCCCCGAACCAAAGGACGTCGAGTTGACTGACGCCCCGCGGGCAGTATCACCTGCCGCCGCAGGATCACGAGGACGACGCCGGCCGTTACCTGCTCAACGAGCCTCCCATGGTCGGCTACGAGCAGGATCGCCTCAGCGCCGGCACGCCTCCGGTCCGCCCCGTCTCCGCCTACAGCCTCACCGAGTCGTACGCGCCCGGCGCGGCCTCGACGACGCCCGTGCCCGGCGGCGGCACCTTTAGCGATCACGGCGGCTACAACCAGTTCCCGCAGGACGGCGTCTACAACTACTCGCGGCCCGTCTCGACCATCAACGACCCCGAGGAGAGCTGGATGCAGCGGCAGCAGCAGGCCGGCACCGTCTCCCGCGCCGGCGGCGGCCTCAAGCGCTACAACACGCGCAAGGTCAAGCTCGTCCAGGGCTCCGTCCTGAGCATCGACTATCCCGTCCCCAGCGCCATCAAGAACGCGGTGCAGGCCAAGTACCGCGACGTCGAGGGCGGCAACGAGGAGTTCATGAAGATGCGCTACACGGCCGCCACCTGCGACCCCAACGACTTCACGCTCAAGAACGGCTACGATCTGCGTCCCCGCATGTACAACCGCCACACGGAGCTGCTCATCGCCATCACCTACTACAACGAGGACAAGGTGCTGCTCGCCCGGACCTTCCACGGCGTCATGCAGAACATTCGCGACATCGTCAACCTCAAGAAATCGACCTTTTGGAACAAGGGCGGCCCCGCCTGGCAGAAGATCGTCGTCTGCCTCGTCTTCGACGGCATCGAAAAGGCCGACAAGAACGTGCTCGACGTGCTCGCCACCGTTGGCATCTACCAGGATGGCGTCGTCAAGAAGGACGTCGACGGCAAGGAGACGGTCGCCCACATCTTCGAGTACACGAGCCAGCTGTCCGTCACGCCCAACCAGCAGCTCATCCGGCCGACCGAGGACAGCGCCCAGACGCTGCCGCCCGTCCAGTTCATCTTCTGCCTCAAGCAGAAGAACAGCAAGAAGATCAACTCGCACCGCTGGCTCTTCAACGCCTTCGGCCGCATCCTGAACCCCGAGGTCACCATCCTCATCGACGCCGGCACCAAGCCCGGCCCCCGCTCCCTGCTCGGCCTCTGGGAGGGCTTCTACAACGACAAGGACCTCGGCGGCGCCTGCGGCGAGATCCACGCCATGCTGGGCAAGGGCGGCCGGAAGCTGCTCAACCCGCTCGTCGCCATCCAAAACTTCGAGTACAAAATCTCCAACATCCTCGACAAGCCGCTCGAGAGCTCCTTCGGCTACGTCAGCGTCCTGCCCGGTGCCTTCTCGGCCTACCGCTTCAGGGCCATCATGGGCCGGCCGCTCGAGCAGTACTTCCACGGCGACCACACCCTCTCCAAGATCCTCGGCAAGAAGGGCATCGACGGCATGAACATCTTCAAGAAGAACATGTTCCTGGCCGAGGACCGCATCCTCTGCTTCGAGCTCGTCGCCAAGGCCGGCCAGAAGTGGCACCTGACCTACATCAAGGCCGCCAAGGGCGAGACGGACGTGCCCGAGGGCGCCGCCGAGTTCATCAGCCAGCGCCGCCGCTGGCTCAACGGCTCCTTCGCCGCCTCGCTCTACGCCCTCATGCACTTTGGCCGCATGTACAAGAGCGGCCACAACATCCTCCGCATGTTCTTCCTGCACATCCAGCTGCTCTACAACTTCCTCAACCTCATCTTCTCCTGGTTCTCGCTCGCCTCGTACTACCTGACGACGACGGTCATCATGGACCTCGTCGGCACCCCCATCGTCGCCAGCAGCACCACGTCGGAGCATCACGCCTGGCCCTTTGGCGACACGGCGACGCCCATCATCAACGCGCTCCTCAAGTACCTCTACCTCGCCTTTGTCATCCTGCAGTTCATCCTCGCTCTGGGCAACCGGCCGAAGGGTTCCAAGTTCACCTACATCGCCTCCTTCATGGTCTTCGGCTTCATCCAGGCCTACATCCTCGTCCTCTCCGGCTACCTCGTCGCGCGCGCCTTCGACACGCCCATCTCCGAGCAAATTTCCCTCGCCTCGGGCACCGAGTTTGTGAAGAGCTTCTTCGCCGGATCCGGCGCCGCCGGCGTCATCATCGTCGCCCTCATCACCATCTACGGCCTCTACTTCCTCGCCTCGTTCCTCTACCTCGATCCCTGGCACATGTTCCACTCGTTCCCCCAGTACCTGGTGCTCATGTCCACCTACATCAACATCCTCATGGTCTACGCCTTCAACAACTGGCACGACGTTTCCTGGGGCACCAAGGGATCCGACTCGACCGACGCCCTGCCGTCGGCCCACATCACCAAGGGCGAGAAGAACGAGGTCGTCGTCGAGGAGATTGAGAAGGAGCAGGAGGACATTGACAGCCAGTTCGAGCAGACGGTGCGCCGCGCCCTCGCTCCCTTCAAGGAGGCCGAGGACGACGAGAAAAAGGACGTCGAGGATGGGTACAAGTCCTTCCGCACGGGCCTCGTCGTGTCCTGGCTGTTTTCCAACATGCTGCTGGTCATCGTCATCACGAGCGACAACTTCAACTCCTTTGGCATCGGTGTACGTCCCCTCCCCGCACGCGCCTCCGTGACGGCCACCGCTAATGTGATGTGCAGAAATCCGCCTCGGACCGCACCGCCAACTTCTTCAAGTTCCTGCTGTACGCCACCGCCGTCCTGTCGCTGGTTCGCTTCTTCGGCTTCCTGTGGTTCCTGGGCAAGACGGGCATCATGTGCTGCTTTGCGCGAAGGTGAGCCCGTCCGAGCTCGGATTCGGGCTCGTTGGGACGGAGCAGCGTTTGGAAAACAGTGGCCCGACGGCAGGATATCGCAGGGTTTTCCGACGGGTTTTTCGACGCGGACATGTCAGTTTCATCTGCGGATACCTCGCTATGTAACGTGTTTTTGATTCGGTATTAATGCATGGCAATTTTTCCTCACTCGAGTGCGAGCAAGTGTCGCTCGCGTGCCGCCGTGATGTCGTGTGTCCTATAATGCCCAACGTATACCCCGCCAGGCAGGCATGCCAGTAGAGCAGGGACAAGGCGTGTCGTGTCGTGTCGTGTCGTGTCGTGTCGTAGGTACTGTCGTCTGGTATGTTGCATCTAGGACGTTCGAGGAACAACTCGAACAGATGCATCACAGAGGCGGCACACATACCGCCCAGAGGGCAGCAGAGCAAAAAATAGTGCCGAGTCGTTCGCCTGGCTTCCGCGGCGGCGGCGGTGAGGCGGACGGGGCCTAGGCGAGTCGTTCGCATAAACCTCGGCAAAGCTGCCTCGCCGTCGCTTCTCCATCTGGCTGGCCATCATCGCGAAGTGACAAGTGACGGACGCCGGCGTCAATCGCACCTTCGGTTCGTTATCACCGCCGATCGACTATCCGCGTCTCGCGCCCGCGTCTCGCCTCCGCGCGCGCACCTCTTGCTCCGCAGCCAGCCGCTGTCGACGCGGGGATTGCCAGAGTCCCTCTGTCACGCAACGGTCGTCGAGATCAGCCTGTCGGGTCCCTCTCTCCGGTCCAAACGGCGACGCCCGCGCACAATGTTGAAGATATGGTCCATGGTAGGGAACATTCTGCTCGGCGACGCGGACCGGTTCTGACAGAACGCAGAAGAAGGAGCAGAAGCAGGCTGAAAATGCCGAGGGCCAAGTTGCTGGAGGAAAGAAGAAGAAGGTGACGGCGGCGCAGCTCCGGGTCCAAAAAGGTTCGCCTCGCTCGACGACGCCGCACCACCAAGCCTCCCTTCGCTGTTGCTGACGACCATGGTGCCGCAGACCTGTCGGAGCTGTCGCTCGGTTCGACGATGAAGATGGACTTTCCCGACCCCGACGACATCCTCAACTTTGTGCTCACCATCGATCCGGACGAGGGCATGTACCACTCGGGCAGGTTCACCTTTGACTTTGCCATCAACCAAAACTTCCCGCACGAGCCGCCGAGGGTACGATGCCGAGAGACCATCTACCACCCCAATATCGATCTGGAGGGCAAGGTGTGCCTGAACATTCTGCGGGAGGACTGGAAGCCGGTGCTGAACCTCAACGCCGTCATTGTGGGGCTGCAGGTACGGTGCTTGCTTGCTTCGACAGCCTTGCTCTTGCTCTTGCTCTTGTCTGATTCTGACCATCTGCCGCCAGTTTTTGTTCCTCGAACCGAACGCTTCCGACCCTCTGAACAAGGACGCGGCCGAGGAACTACGACGAAATCGCGATGGGTTCAAAAGAAACGTGCGAGTGACCATGGCCGGATGCGTTTTCAAGGGCACCACGTACGATCGGGTCTTGGTATAGGCCGTTCCATTTGCTCAGGGGGATGACAACCTGCTCTCCACCAAACCAGACATGCACCGAGGGACTTTGGTCGCATCGGCCGTTCTCCTCGGCAATCGCCACTCCTCCTCGGCCATCGCCACCCCTCCTCCTCCCTTGTGGGATGGGACGGAACGCTCAGCTGGGACCGAGGAGCGAAAGGGTCTGGCTTGTCTTTGACGGATGAGGTGAGGGCTGAGGCATTCAGTGCCGAGTCGGCGGCGTACGGATCGGAACAAAGCAGGGGAAGCGCGGGAGGCCGGGTGTTCGTTCCGTCGGCGCCTCTTCACCTGCTTTGGCCGGGTTTGTCACGTTGAGATACCTCGCTTGGCGTGGGACACAAAGACGATGGCGATGAGCAGCGGAGGGAGGCGGCAGAGCAAGGCGGTCCGATGGCTGGCTGGCTGCTGGACGCTGGGTGCAATTCTTCCCTAGACCTAGACACCGACTATCAATTGGCGCGGCAGCACGTGTGTGGTCCCTATTGCCCGGCCGTTATGGTGAGGAGACTGTAACTTGCACATGCGCGAACCAGGTGGCAGTAGTACCTCCTTATCTTGCACTATTATTGTTCTCGTCGTGAGAAGAAGATGTTGGAAACTGTTGGAATCCTGCTCGAGTCGACGAAGCAGCTTGGCTGGGGCGCTTATGGCACCTCAGTCAGGTGAGTGGGTTTGATTGCTTGATTACTTGCTTACCTACTTACTCCAGTACCTACCTTGGCCAGCTCACCACCAGACCGCCCGTGCCATCGCATCCCCCAAGCCAGCAACCGGACACAGCATCGACAAAAATACCATCGCTCCTCCGCCGCGCAATGGCAGACCTCTCGACGTGCCGTCCCCTCACGCGGGACTCAGTCATGGAGGCTCACAAGATCGTGGCACCGCACGTGCATCGAACTCCCATCATGACGAGCCGGACGCTCTCGCGGATGGCCTCTCAGGCCCGGACCGAGGACGAGCTCCAGGGCACCCGGTTCGAGGGCAGGGTGCCGGCACGGCCGCGGATTCGGCTGTGGTTCAAGTGCGAGAACCTGCAGCGGGTGGGCGCCTTCAAGGTTCGGGGCGCCTTCCACGCCGTCCAGAGACTGACGGAGGAGGACGACTGGCTGGCGAATGGCGGTCGGGAGAGAGGCGTGGTGACGCACAGCTCCGGTGAGTGTGAACAACTGCGTCGTCGGTTCCCCACGGATCGACGGCTGGGGAGACGACGGGCTGAGCCTGAGCCATGCGGGTTTCGCAGGCAACCACGCGCAGGCGCTGGCACTCGCGGCCAAGGAGCACGGCATCAAGGCACACATCGTCATGCCCGCCGTTTCCCTGCCGCCCAAGATTGCCGCCACGCGAGGCTACGGTGCACAAATCGTCTTCAGCGGCAGCACGAGCTCCGAGCGCGAGGCTGCGGCTGCCAAGGTCGTCGCCGAGACGGGTGCCCGCCTCGTGCCGCCCTACGATCACCCCGACATCATGCTCGGCCAGGGCACCATGGGCATCGAGCTGCAGGAGCAGGTGGAGGAGGCCAAGAGCAAGGTCGACGACGGTGACGGTGGCAAGGGCGGGGACAGGCCGGAAACGAAGTTTGGGTCGGCGTCGAAGGGGCTCGACGCCATCATGACGCCGTGCGGCGGCGGCGGCATGCTCTCGGGCGTCGCGCTGTCCTGCGAGGGCACGGGAATCCGCGTCTTCGGCGCCGAGCCAACCTACGAGGGCGCCGACGACGGCAAGAGGGGCTACTACGCGGGCGAGCGCGTCCGGTACGTGTCGACGATGACGGTCGCCGACGGGCTGCGGACGCCGGTCGGGGTGCACCCCTGGAAGGTCATCTACGAGCGCCGGCTGGTGTCGGGCATGTACAGCGTGACCGAGGACGAGATCATGGCCGCGATGCGCCTTCTTCTCGAGCGCTGCAAGATGGTGGTCGAGCCGAGCGCATGCGTGCCCCTGGCCGTCGTCCTGTTCGACGAGGAGTTCCGAGCCATGGTCGAGAAGGAGGCGGGCTCGGACGGCTGGGATCTGGGGCTCGTCCTGAGCGGCGGGAACGTGAACTTGGAGGCGATGGGAGCCATGTTCAGGGCAAAGAGCGTCAACTCGCAGCCGATGGCGAGCCTGTTCGGGGCCATGAGCTGAGATGGTCGGCCGGCTGTGTGCCGACATCGATGCTGTTCTTGCGTCGATGATGCTGACAAGTGCAGGCAAGGCGGGTGCCACGGCACATGGACTCCAGATAGACAGATACTCGACGGCGTGACGAAACACCCTTCCATGGGCGTCGTCCTCCCCCCCCCCCCCCCCCCCCGAACATCTACGAACAGAGGCACCTTTAGCTGCCAACGCCGTCCTTTCACATGTCCTTGAGCGCCTCGTTCAGTTCAACCCTCCACCGCGGCGCGTTCCGTCGCAGGGTCCAGATGCCGCCGTAGCCTGAGACGAGGCAGAAGAGGGCGATGATGGTGAAGACCCAGCCCGTGTCCATGGCGGTGATCCAGGGCGCAGCGACGACGGTGCCGACGCAGCTGAGGATGTTGCGCACAAAGTTGTTGACGGCGACGCCGGCCGACGAACGTTTGTGAACGAATTCGGTGAGCATGGTCGTCACGGCAGACTGGTAAGCGCGTCAGCCAAGGATGGCCTGCGAGAATACGCATTCAAAGGGTGACGAGCAAGAGGGAAAGCAAGGAGCAGGCCGGCAAGGGCCGGTTGGACGGACTCACAAACACGAGCATGGACGAAAGGCCAAACAGAAAGCCGCCGACGGAGGGGACCATCCACACCACGCCGTACCGCAGCGACCAGCCTAGCAGGAGCAGACCGGCGGGATAGAGAGTGTTGGCGATCCACATGTTCTCGCGCATGCGGTCCTCGGGGAGATACACGAGGGAGCCGTCCTCGGCGTAGCGGTTCGCCTTGACGGCCTCGCGCGCCATGATGGCGTCGATCCAGCGGCCGCCGAAGAAGGAGGCGACAAAGTATCCGAGGCCGGGCGGCACGTAGAGCAGGCCGACGACGACCTGCCGGAAGCCGTAGGGCGGCGCCGAGAACTTTTGCTGGATGGCGACGTTGGCGACGAAGAGGGCGCCAAAGGCAACGGCGGCGACGAGGACGGTGATGAGAACGGGCGGGAAGCGGAGGAACAGCAGGACGCGCAGAGGGTCGACGAGGACGCGCTTCGTCAGCGTTGCGAGCTGCTCGGCAAGCGTCTTTTTCGTCGGCTGGCTGGTGCGGGACTCGACCGAATCGGTCGTCGTCGTCGTCGTCGTCGTCGTGCCGCGCCTGGCCAGCGTTTCGGGCAGCAGGAAGACGAGAAGGAGCAGGACGACGGCGCCGTAGCCGGCGAGAAAGTACATGGTCGACTGCCAGCCAAGCCGTTGAGCCAGGATGCCGCCGACGACGGGGGCGAGGATCGGCCCCAGCAGCGGACCGAGGTAGAAGATGCTCATGGCCCGGCCGCGCTCACGCGGTTCCCAGATGTCGGCGATGGTGCCTGCGCCGACGGCTTGGACGCTGGCCGAGGCACCGCCGGTGAGGATGCGGAAGACGACGAGGGTGGCGATGTTGGTGCTGACGGCGCAGAGGATGGAGAAGACGACGAAGAGGGCAAAGGAGATGATGTAGATGGAGCGGCGGCCAAACTGCTCCGAGAAGGAGGACCACCAGAGCGGGAAGACGGACATGGAGAGCATGTACATGGCGACGGAGAGGTTGGTCATCGTCGGCGTCGCCCCGAGCTCGTCCGTGAGCGCCGGGAGGGCCGCTGCGCAGCAGTCGGTCAGCCACGCAACTCGGACGCTTTCCTCGGCCGTCTCGGCTGATCATGCCGGGAACTGCACGGCACGGGGAACGGGGCGGGGGCGGGGGCGGGGGACGCACGGTAGAAGATGGACGAGCCCAGGGGCGCGGCCATGGCGGCGAGCGAAATGGTGGCCGTGATGCCCCATTTGGTCGAATGGCGGTAGTCGTACGGCCGCTTCACCTCGGGCACGACGGAGAAGCGGCCGAGGAGACCGCGCCTCTCGTGGCGGGGCACGACGGTCAGGGCGCGCGAGCGGGTGGACGAGCGGGAGGCTGCACGGTGAATGGCGGCGTCGTCGGTGGCGGACCCGGGTTTGCCTCCGAGTCCGGCCCCACCTGCGGCGCGGCTGGCCGGGACGGATGCGGTCACGGCAGAGGACCCCGCGACACCCTTTTCCGCATCGTCGACATCGCAGCACGGCTCGTCCATGTCGGTGTCGGAGCCTGCCGGGGTTTCAAGAGGCGCCTCTGAGGGTGGCCGGCCGGTTTCTCGACGGACCGCTTCCGAACCGGCGGCCATGGCGACGGCCCGGTTCGGTGCGGTGGGCAACGACGGCGGCAGGGCCCGGCTTCGCGAATGGCACGGGCCGAGTTGAAAACGGCGGCGGCGGCGGAAGGTGAGAGTGAAAAGACAAAGGAAAAATTGCGCTACGAGGAAGGGATATTAATTATACGCAACGGGGCTCGGGTACGCTCCGGTCGCCGAGGCATACCTTGGATGGGAGTGGAGAACGGGCGGGGGAGGAGGCATGCAGGCCTGGCTCGGGAGAGGCGGGCTGACAAATATCTACTCGACACGACGCTCGCCGGGCCACGAGCGGCATGCAGGCATATGTGGAATCGTGACGGGGAACGGGGCCGCTATATGCAAGCGTAAGTAAGTATATGTGTTTGCGTATACGGAGTACCCACGGCCACCCACCCAGCGCTGCATTACGCCCCTGATCGGTAGGCGCCCCACAGGAGGTTTGTCATGCAGACGGGATGAGACGGGGACGGCTCAGAAGAAGCTGATCGAGGTGGATGCCGGCACGGGAAACCGAGAAGGCGACAGCGGGGGGGAAGCCGGGTCATCAAGACTCATGATCCTCTTTGCAGAGAAATATTTGCAGACACATCATGTGTGCATAGTTTGATCTCCGCATCAGGCGCGCCGAAAGTGAGCATCGCCAGCTCCGATGCCGGCCCGGCGGGGGGGGGACTAAGGAAAACTAGTGAAAGTCGACCAAGCGAACGTGTAGATAGGCCATCATCATCATCATGACTCTGGCTTCGTCGCTTCTTTCCGAGTGAATGGTCTACGTGGACATGAATATACGATGAGCATGCATTCTACATCGTACGGAGTGTCACACGGCCTGTCTATCCTCGAAGTCGGTGTTCGTTGCCAGAGCCAGTTCAACGAGCAAGTACATGCCGAAGTATCGCCGTGCCGTGCCGGGTGTACGGATCGGTTGAGGTATGGGCATCTCCCGCGATCAAACTCGACTAGCTGGTTCATCTTTGTATTGATTTTCATGACAAGTACAATCTATGATTTGGGGAACTTGGTCTCGCAAGTATAAGCTCCAAGCTGGTTGCTGATGGGCATAGGCATAGGGAGTAACCGGACCGGTCATGATGATGTACGGGTACTTGGAGTAAGCACTGTATTCCGCGAAACGCCCCCAGCTGGGAATTATATAATACCTAGTACGGAGTACGGAGTAGTATTACCTGAACTTTAGTACAGTCCTAAGGTATTTGATGGACCATGTACGACGCCTACAGTGTGGCCCCGGTGTACGGAGTTGTCAAGTGTCCTGTTCACACAATATGTATAAATGTACAAGTGGAGTACTAGAACGTGTCCCATACCTACCCTACAGTATAACAAGTGCAGCATCCTATACCTGCAGCATAGTATACATACAGCATAGTATAGTACCTATAGCATAGTATAGTACCTACAGCATAGTACGCAGTGCAGTGTCCCGTCCCTTCAGAATACCTGTTCAAGAGCAGCATCCTGTGCCTACAATGTACCCAAGAACGGTGTCCTGTACCTAACAGCATGTCCAAGCATAGTGTCCTATACCTACTCCAAATACAGCATCCTACACCCAAGTGCAGTGTCCGTACCTACGGCGTACCCAAGTCGTGCACATTGTCCTATACCTTCGTGTACACCCAAGCACAGTGTCCTATACCTACTCCAAATACAGTATTCTAAACTCAAATGCAGTGCCCGTATCTACGGCGTACCCAAGTCGTGCACAATTGTCCTATACCTTCCACCTTCCACTCCCAAGCACAGTGTCCCAAACCCACGAATACGGTGTCCTGCACGGAGTACGCAAGTATTCCTGTACCATGTACATGCGGGGCAGGAACCTCTCGTTCCGTCAACTCCGTCGTACCTACCCCGCCAACGGCATTCAACGTCACTCGACCTCGCCACTCCTCACCGCATCGTGAACCACTTCGTCGAGGATTCGTTTCTTCTGCACGCAGCTCGACGACCGACCCCTCGTCTCTTCTCTTCGTGTCCTTCCTCCTCGCCATTTCCCTCCTCGACACTCCTCACCGCATCGTGAACCAATTCGTCGAGGATTCGTTTCTTCTGCACGCAACTCGACGACCGATCCCTCGTCACTTCTCTTCGCGTCCTTCCTCCTCGCCAATTCCCTCCTCTCTCCCCTCCTCCTCGTCAATTCCCTCCTCTCTCCCCTCTTCCTCGCCAATTCCCTCCTCTCTCTCCCCCTCACCACGCGCGCACGCCATGTCTCTCACCAACGCCACCGCCGAGGTCGCCGCGGCTGCTGCCAAGACGGCGTCCTTTGCCCTCGCCGCTCTTCCAGCGTCTGACCGCAACGCGGCCCTCGACGCCATTCACGACGCCCTCGCCGGCGCCCGCGACGAAATTCTCACGGCAAACGCCCGCGACCTCGACCGCGCCCGCCAGGCCGTCGCCCAAGGCACCCTCGCCGACTCCCTCGTCTCACGCCTCGACCTCGGCCGACCGGGCAAGTGGGAGGATATGCTGAAAGGCATCCTCGACGTCCGGGACCTCGACGATCCGCGTATGTCTCGTCCTCTTCGTTGCCCTCCTCCCTCGTCGTTGCTGCCTTGTTGCTGTCGGCTGACGCGGCCCCGCCAGTCGGCAAGGTACATATGCGTACCCGGCTCGACGACGACCTCATCCTCGAGCGCGTCTCCTCCCCCATCGGCGTCCTCCTCGTCATCTTCGAGGCCCGGCCCGAGGTCATCGCCAACATAGCCTCCCTCGCCATCAAGTCGGGCAACGCCTGCATCCTCAAGGGCGGCAAGGAGTCGACCGAGTCCTTCGTCGCCATGGCCGCCGTCATGGCTCGCGCCCTCGGCGGCGGCGCCGTCCCGAGCGCCGCCGTCCAGCTCGTCACGAGCCGCGACGACATCGCCCAGCTGCTCTCCCAGGACCGGTACATCGACCTCGTCATCCCCCGCGGCTCCAACGAGCTCGTCCGCGCCGTCAAGGCCGACACCCGCATCCCCGTCCTCGGTCATGCCGACGGCCTCTGCTCCATCTACCTCACGGCTGATGCCGACGCCCAAAAGGCGGCCCGCGCCATCGTCGACGCCAAGACCTCCTACCCGGCCGCCTGCAACAGCGTCGAGACGCTCCTCGTCCAGGACACGGCCCTCCTCACCCACTTCCGTCCCGTCGCCGTCGCCCTCGCCGCCGCCGGCGTCAGCCTGCGCTGCGACCCGGCCGCCGCCGCCGTCGTCTCCGACGTGCCCGGCATCGTCGTCCAGCCCGCCGTGCCGGCCGACTACGACACCGAGTTCCTCGCCCTCACCCTCGCCGTCAAGACAGTCTCGACCCTCGACGAGGCCGTCGCCCACATCAACGCCCACGGCTCCCACCACACCGACGCCATCTTCACGGCCGACGCGGCCGACGCCGAGCGCTTCATGGCCCAGGTCGACTCCGCCGGCGCCTACTGGAATGCGTCGACGCGCGTCGCCGACGGCATGCGCTACGGCTTCGGCACCGAGGTCGGCATCTCCACGAGCAAGATTCACGCCCGCGGGCCCGTCGGCCTCGAGGGCCTCACCATCTACAAGTACAAGGTCCGGGGCGACTACCAGCCGACGGCCCAGTACGGCGAAGGCGACGGTCGCCGGCCGTGGAAGCACGAGGCCATGCCCATCTGAAAAAGGCGGCCTGTGTGAACCTCTCGACGTCCTGGCCGCGCCGGTGGGGGGCGGCCAAGGTTGAGGGGCAAAATGAAATAAATGTTCCCATCACGGACCTGTTGACAAACAATGCGATTCTGTGCAGCCCATTCTAGCTAGTATTTTGTTCTTCCTTTGATGCCACTTTGACTTCTCGCCCGCAGGTCGTTTCCCAGGAAACGCACAGCATCTCCCCCCCGTGCCGGCCTGCGTCGCGCAGTGTACCGTCGTGGCATTGGTCCGTGTTCCGTTCCATGCATCGCCCCTATCCACGTCGCTGCCTCATGAGTCCATGTCGTACTGCTTGATCATCTCGGCCAGCTTGTTGCCCTCGGACTTGAAGTCGAGGAAGGACGCGCTCATAATCTGATACCGTACCCTGCTTCCAGCGTCAGTGTCCGGAGCACAAATGAAAAGCGGAAAGAGAGGGTTGTTTGAGTGTGTGTGTGTGTGTGCGTGCGTGCGTGTGCGCGCGCGTGTGTGACTGTGACTGTGAAAAGGGAGAAACAAGGGCTCTGCTCACCTCTGCGCGTCGCCGTAATTATCCATCTTTGCCCTGCACCGGAAGCCGAGCTTCTTGCAGTTGACCTCCTCAAAGGCGGCCATAAATGCGGCCTCGTCGTTCTCCTTCAGCTCCATCAGCTCGTTGGCCGTCTTGCCAAAGACCATGTTGCCCGTCTCGTCGAAGCAGCTGAGCCACTGATGGCTCGTGTGATCGGCGACGTTGAGCGACAGGATGTAGCGGTAGTTGGGCTTGTCGTGCGAGACGCTGCATTTTTCGCAGTGCCACGTGCCGTCGCCCATGTCCGTCACTTTCTTGTTGCACCCCTGGGATGAGCAGGCGGGGTAGCAAAAGTTGTCCTGCTTGACGAAGACGATGGTGGCCTTGATGGAGTAGTAGGCGGGCTCGTCGACGCCGAGGTTCTCCTCCTTGACCTGTCCAATCGTCTTCACCTCGTCCTTCCTGCCCGTGGCGCTGCCCATGCTGGCGAGGTTCTGGTGCGTCGCGAACGTGTCGGCCCTGCCGGCCGAGTCGTACCAGCCCTTGAGCCTGTGCGCGTCGGGGATGTCGGGGTCGACCGTCATGGTGCCCGACGACAGCAGGCTCAGGCTCTTGCCGCCAAAGTCGGACACCTTGGTCCCCTTGAAGGCGACGACGGACTCGGGGTTGGCGTCGAACGAGTTGGCCGTCTTGCCCCAGACGGTGACGCGGACCGAGTAGCCCGTGTCGTCGACGAGGGTCAGCTCTCGCTTCTGGAACGGCCGCCCGTCCTTCTTGGATGTGATCTCGCCGACCTCGCCGACCTCCTTGAGGACGCCGATGACGTCGACCGTGTTGTCCTTTTCCACGTTCTGCAGCTGCTCGATGGTGCAAAAGTTGAAGCGCACCTGCGGCACGTTCGTCTGGTCCTCGGCCTTCTCGATGACCGTGTCGCGCTCAAAGGTGAGCTCGTAGTCGTTGGGCAGGTTCGTGAACTGCTTCTTCGCCAGCGAGACGCGGCAGGGGCTGGAGATGTAGTAGACGGAGCCCTCCTGGAGGAGGTCGTAGAAGGCGTCGCACTGGTCGTTGAAGCCCGTCGCCTTGATCTCGCCGCTCTCGTCGAGGAGGTTGACGCTGAAGAGCTTGCCCTCGCCCGTGGCCTTGTGCCACGTCTTGACCTCCGACTTGAGCGAAACGCGGGCCTTGATGGTCCACTTGTGCGCAAAGGGCGACAGGCCCTCGATCGGGTAAATGTTGGCCCCCGCGTGCGTCGCAGGTCGGGAGGCCATCGGCTGTGCTTGGGGCTTGGGCTCCTCCTTCTTGGCGCCGTAAAAGTCGTTTCCGGCAATCGTCGTCTCCGTGGCGGGCTTGGAATCGACGGCGACCGGTTCGCCCACCTTTTCCTGCACGCCGAGCGATTCGACGACTTCGAGGTCGAGGATGACGAGGATGCTGCCTTGGGTCAGCCCGGTTCGACGGCGACGGGCGGCACGGACGGCCACGGCGCGGCGAGCGACCTACTTCTTTCCCTTGAGGTTGTTGGGCGTGTACTGCTTGACGCGACAGAAGCACCCTCGCTCGAGCTTGCCGTCGTGGACGACGTGGTTGGCCTGGGTGGCGAGCATCGTCTGGACGTAATGGTCGCCGTCGCTCATGACCAGTCGGTAGCGGTCACCGCCCTGGGCCGAGGGGGCCATCTGCTTAACCTGCAAGCACTGCATCACGGGAACGGGGAAGAGCTTGGCGGCCTTGTCGGGATCGTTGAAGATGACGCTGGAGCAAAAAGGTCAGTCAGCCCGTTTTCACGCTCGACCCGAGTTTGGCCTTGCTCGCTCCATGTGCAACTGGGGGACAACGCACTCGAGCGACCCCCTGGAGAGGGCCGACATGTACTTTGGGTCCATGGTTTGCTTCTGTTCTGTATGAATCCAACCCGTACAGGACAGGAAAAATGTACAAGCTGATGGGGGAGTTGGCCGGTCGATCAGCCGTACTCGTGATGATGGATGAAGGGGCGACAATGTTGCCTGGTGAATCGCGACGCGTCCAGCGCGTTTAGTGGAAAACGGCCCCGCCAGGATGGAGGTGAGGGGTGGCCTGCTAGGGGTGCTGGGGGCTGCTGGGCAATGCTTATGTCACCGTCAAAATTCGTCACAGCCTTGCCGAGTCAAGTCGGCCAAGGGTACTTGCACTCGGTAGTAGAAGTAGGGAGAACAACATGTACAGAAATAGCACAGCAAGTACAGTACGGAGTAAGTACGGAGTACTTGTACTACAATTCTCTGCACATCCGTTTACAACTACGTACCCCTTTATAGGTACTTAATAGGCGCTACAACTACGGAGTGCCTGGTACAACGACTTAAAGTCCTTACCTACAAGTACTCCGTAGGTGTACTCAAGTATCGTACTTATAGTTGTACATATGTACTGTACGGAGTACTGTCTGCATTATCTACAAGTACAGAGTACTGTACGGAGTATTACTCCGTGCTCTAAATTTGATTGTGCAAATAAATGCCGTACTTCCCTGTACTTACTTACACCTACTTACTATTACTTAGGTACTAGGTAGTAGGCAGGTTGGCCGTCTACAGTGCTAGTAGGTGCGCTACATTGCAGGCCTACAGCAGGCACCACCAACCAGCTGCAACCAACCAACCTACGTGAATGGAGGAAGCAAACTACAGTGCTTGTACGTAGCTGCTGGAGGGCCCCTTCTGGCCGCACTCGCATCGTGAGGAGGTGGGAGGGGTCGGGTTCCAGTCGCAGCCTCTCCCTTCTCAATGGCCCCATGATCACATAGCTCCTCATCCACTCCGTAGCGTGTGTCCCAACTCTGCAACACCAATACCTGAACGCAGGACAGTCGCCCCTCCAAGTGCCGTCTCCCACTCGATCCGAGCACGACGCCTTTTGCTCGCAGCAGCAAGGCCACGGTGAACAACGCCGCCATGACGGACATGGAGAACGCAACGAGAGCTCCCGAGAGCGACGCGCAGCCGCCGCCGCCGCCGCCGCCGAAGGATCTGCCGCAGGATGAGGGCCAGTCCACCTCGGGCTCCGAACTCCTCGATGACGTTCCTGGCCAGGCAGCTTCGCTCACGGGCGAGCACTGCATCACGGACCGGCCGACTCGTGCGTTGCCCAAGCTGCGTACGCATGGGGGCACCTGCGCGTGCCTTCATCGCGTGCCCCGCCCCGCCCCTCGCAGCTGTTGACGGATCATAGCGAGCGGCCAGTCTGCCACTGGCGAGATCACGAAGCTCGACAACGTCGATGTAAGCTCGGCGAGCTTGCGTCTCTCGTCGTCGCTGACGCGCGCCAGGTCTACGTCTCGAAACCGGCGGATTACCCTCACGCGCCCGCCCGCCTGCTCCTCCTCCTCACCGGCGGCACCGGCATCCGGTCGACCAACAACCAGATCCAAGCCGACAAGTACGCCTCGGCCGGATACCTCGTCCTCATGCCCGACCTCTTTGCCGGCGACACGGCGCCGACGGCGGCGACCATCACCGACGACTCCACGACGCTGCTCGAGCAGGTCAAGATCAAGGCCGTCGAGGTTACCAAGTCGTTCATGATCGACATGTGGCTGGCGCGCATCACGGCCGACAAGGTCATGCCCCTCCTCCACAAGGTCATCGACACGGCAAAGGACGAGTACGCGGATGCCGTCAAGCACGGCGATGGGATGTACGCCGTCGGCTACTGCGTCGGAGCCAGGTTCGTCCTCCTGCTGGCCAAGGCGGAGCGGCAAGGCGAGCAAGGCGACGGGGCCAAGAAGGGCCCGCACATCAAGGCGGGCGCCCTCGCGCACGCGGCGTCGGTGGTGCCCGATGACTTCAAGGACCTCGAGGTGCCGCTGAGCTTGATCTGCGTCGAGAACGACCCGCTGTTCCCGGACGCCGTGCGGTCGGCGGGCGAGGAGGTCATGTCGACGGCCAACCTCGAGCACGAGGTCAAGGTGTACCCTGGCGTACCACACGGTGAGCGTCGCTCGCCCCGGGCCGCGGCCGAGGAACCCTTGCTGACCGGGTGCTTTTGCTTCCCGCACCATAGGTTTCGCCGTCGTCGGTTCCTACGCCGACAGCGCCATCGGCGAGGCCCAGGCGGCGGCGTACGAGCAGATGCTCAGCTGGATTCAGGAACATTGATCGGGCCGCCTCGCCTCTCCTTCTGCGCGGGTGCACGAAGCAGCCTGTGGCCCTCCCGGAGCCGCATGCACATGTACACGTATGAACCTTTATGTTTACGAGTAGACGACAGAGGAGCGTCAGGAAATGGTGCACACAATCTTGCCCGAGTTCTTGGCATCCTCCATGTACCCGTGGGCCTCCTGGATGTCGTGCCACGGGAGCACCTTGTCGACGACGATCTTGAGCCTGCCGGCCTCGAAGAGCGGCAGGTAGGTGGCGAGCTTGTCACGCAGCCGGCCCTGATACTCCTCGTCGCGACTGCGTAGGGTCGAGCCCTCGATGCGGATGCGCTTGTAGAGGATGGGGGAGATGTCGGCGGCCGCCACCTCGCCACCGCTGAGGGTGCCGAGCAGGACGATGCGGCAGTCGCGGGCGGCGACGTGCAGGTTCTTCTGGAAGTAGTCGGCGCCGACGAAGTCGACGATGAAGTCGACGCCGCCGCCGCCCGTGGCCTCGAGGAGAGCGGCGGCCCAATCGTGCGTCTTGTAGTTGAAGGCGGCGTCGGCGCCGAGGGTGCCGGTGACGAAGCGGCACTTGTCGTCGGTGCCGGCCGTGGCGTAGACCTTGGAGGCGCCGGCGAGGCGGGACAGCTGGATGCCGGCGACGGAGACGCCCGAGGCGCCGGCGTGCCAGAGGATGGACTTGCCGGCGGCGAAGCCCAGGACGAAGTGCAGGGCCTGTGTCGCCGTGATCCAGGCCTCGGGCACCGCCGCCGCCTGCTCCCAGGACAGGGTGGCGGGTTTGCGGATGAGCATCTTGGCGCTGACGGCGACGTACTCGGCGTAGGCGCCGCCGTAGGCCAGGCCGAAGACCTCGTCGCCCCTGGCGAGAACGGGGTCGGGGTCGTCGTCGTCGCCGCCGCCGGGCCCGAGGGCCTCGACGACGCCGCTGAACTCGACGCCCAGCGTCCGGGGCGCCTGCGGGGGCAACGGGTAGAAGCCGCGACGCTGGACAATGTCCATGCGGTTGACGCCAAAGGCCCAGATCTTGACAAGCGCCTGGCCGGCCGAGGGCGTGGGCTTGGGGGTGCCGGCGTTGACGAAGAGAGCGTCGCGCTCTCCACGGCCGGCTCTAATGTCTGGCAGCAGGTTTCAGCCGCAGCGGTTAGTCGAGTCGAGCGGAGCAGTGGACTGTTCGCTCGACGATGGGCTCACGAGCTCACCGATGGCCTTCATGGTTGCCATGCTGGTGCTGGTGCTGGTGCTGGTGCTGGTGCTGGTGCTGCAGTTGTTGTTTCTGCTGCCGATTCTTGCTCAATCACTTGCTCGCTTGCCCCTAGGTTTCATGGGTTCATACGTTGGTTTCCTTCAGTATCGGCAATCGACTACAGTAGATTGATCAACAGCGCTGCGGATGATGGCGTGGGCAATCACAATGAACAAGTATTCCGAACACAGTTCAATCATCATTAGTCACGCGCCGTGACGTTCCTTCCCAAAGGGCATAGGCGGTTCAAGCCGGTTCGGTTCGGCTGGTGGACGGGCGGCAGGAGCCTGTCGAAGCCGTCCTTCCTTTCTTGCCAGGACGGCGGTGCAGAAAAGGCACTCAGGCAGACGCGGCACTGGCAGCGTGCAGTCACCGCCTATTGTTGGCTCCGACGCACAAAACAATGTGCGCCTTTGTCGTCTCCATGTCCTTGTCCCTTCTCCCCCTTTCCCTTTCCCCTTCCCCTTCCCCTTTCCGCCCTTTTCGAGGGAGGAGGCGGGAACGGTCCGACTGCCGGGCTGTCTGTCCTTGGTCACGTCGGCGAGACCGAGACGGAGGAATCATCTCCGAAGAAAGTCGATTAATTTCCTGGCGAGTACGGGCTGGATGTACTCGTACAGATGTAACCGATGGTACGAGTAAACTGAGACGTGCTTCACGGCTGAATCCTCATCCCAAACATGGCTAGTCCAAGGCCAATCGAGGCCAATCGAGGCCGACCAAGGCAGTGGTGGAAGAGACGTCATGTCGTGAGCGACTGGACGACCGAGACGCCCCCAAGACGTGTGCGGCTGTCTTTGACCTTTTCAGCTACGTCGAAGCTGGCGTCGAAAACCATCGGTCACGAAATTGCGCAGTACTTGAAGCGACCAAACGAGAGGCAGCCATCGAATTTGTGCATGTCGTACAGGCAAAGCACGGCCGGCACAGAGTACATTCGACAGAAACTCCTACATTAGTACTTTGCGGCTACTGTATTGTACTTGGTCGTGGGTACAAGTTCAAACACTTGTTCTGTGCGGACGACCTTGCTGGCGACAACAAGACAGGACGAGTACTTCGACTACAGGTTTTAGTGCAAGCCCAGCACACCACCCGCTGCAAGTACCTGCGGCACCACAACTTGTGATGGACGTGCAAAAGGAACACCGCCACACCGACGTTGGCACTACATGCGAATGCTCACTGGTTGTGTTTGTGTTTGTATTTGTCCTCGTCCGCCTCGGCGATCCTCTGCTGGTGGGTGCTAGTAGGATGCACTGCAGGCACTAAAGACGCCCGAGTTTGGTGCCTGAGATAGTCCGCCTATAGGGTTCACAGTCATCCGAACCTCCACGATCAATGCACTTGGCACCGTACTGTATGCATGTACCCAAGTACATGTACATGTGCAGGTACACTTTTACTTGCACTGGTTCGTACAGCCTCCGCGAACAGGGAAGCGGCCTGTTCAGCGAACGATGACTCGACGCGTGCCCGATGGCGAGAGGTTCCACGCCGGCCTTGTCCGCCTCGCAGCTAGTCAGGCAAGATGCGTCAGCGAGACTTTGATGACAGGGGTGTTTCCATGAATCCCCATAGGTCGGAGTTGGCATGAGATAGCAGGTGTGTTTGCGCGGCAAGAAGATGCTGGAGGCGGACGAATAATTACCGCGCCTGTACTGCACTGCGCGGCATGACCCTATTCTTTGCTCCGCACCTTGGTAGGATGCAGCACAAACACATGCTCTCCCTGCTAACAGGTACAGTGTACTAAGTACTTTTAGGTACTGACTGCACTGTACTGTACTGCCGAGCGGAGGGTTGGTTCCATTGCTAGCACCAAGGCGGCAGAGAGGAAGGCGGCACGGGTACGGAAAGGTAGGCGCCATTAAAAACGCGTGGAGCCAGCTGCCGCTATATGGCGCACCAACAAGGCCGGCCTGCCGCCGTGGCCGCATCACATTCATGTGCAGTACGGAATTACTGCCAGTCGTACGTGCTAATGCGAACCATGCACTTCGGAGTACGGCACAATAAGCAAGTGCATGTACTTACACTGGTGCAGATGGAAGCGATAGACCTAGCATGAGGGTGAGCAGGGGGGGGGCGCGAAAGGCTGGACCGGGCAAGGTCGCTCGCTGGCAAGCTTTTGTCTCGGATAGCCTTCGCCGTGATGCTTGGCAATACGGCTTCGCGTGCCGCGTGGTGAGGGACAAACACTCGTAGCCAACGTGCCGGTAGGTATAATTACCTTGCCGTGCCAGCATGAGTTGCACAATTCGACTTTGGCATCGTGCGAATGCGTGGAGCTACACTTGCGCCTCCGCGAACGAGTCGAAAAATGTGCGGGATGGTTCAACCATGTGCAGAATGTGTATGGCGGGAACGGAAGGCACTGAACTGACATGTGAACAAGCCGAAATGGTGTGCTTACGCCCGGGCGGTCACCGCCTGCTGCGTACGGGTAATAGGAGGTATTACTGCGGAGTTGGGACATTGTCAGAAACGCACTGAAAGGGTGTCATTCTCCATCGCACGCTGACCGAATGTATTACTCTGTACATGTACTTTTGCGTACCTGCAAGTACTTACTTCAAACTCTGCGTCGCTGTACTAACAGGTACACCGGGTCCGGACCAAAAGCATCATATTCTACTTGTACTTGCCTACAACATACTGTACTCGCACCTACCTACCTACCTATACTTGAGTATTTTCTTGTTGGTGTGCAGCGAGTAACGCAGGACAGAGCAACAAGTACAAGTACTTACAGTCATGTTCATTTTCGTAGACAGTGTATTGGATACCGACACACGCCAAATACTGGTCCGTGGACATGATCAAATATTCCGCCTCCCTGTGTGCATGTATTTGTGCTTGTACATACGTACCCCACACGTCCTCCGTATGCAACGTTTGATTGAAAAAGGTATCAATGCAAAAGGCACGGTCTTGTGCGTGCTAGTAGCCGACGATACGAGAGAGAGAAAATATCCAACGGGAGGAGGTCGACCGATCGATCGGCCTGGTCAAGTCGCGTCGTCAAGGATCCTCAGTCGAGGGCCCTCCCCTTCCCATTGGAGGGCGGAGGGCGCCAGACACCTGCGACACCCACAGACCAGACCCACCATGCCTTAATAGACTGGCTTTTCGGGGATGCCTACAAGTAAGAACACGCGTACTTTTGAGTACGTGGACCACTGGAGTTGTGTTGTGTTGTTCGCTTGCTCGAGCCTAGGCCAACGGCATCGAAAAGGGATCGGCGGCCGGGGCGATCATGACTCCACAGAAACAAGTCCGACAGGCAGTTACAGTGCAATTGCCACCACAACGGATGCCGACATGTTCTTGGATATTGATGGATGCATGGTAGGCATCTGTTATCAAGCGCCCAGCTAAGGAGCCCTCTGTTCCGTGGTCCGATGGTCGATGGTCGGTCAGTCAGCCCCACCCATCGGCGATGTGATGGCCAAGTGTCGCTGCTCCGCAGTGGATTCAGATCGCCGCTGCTCGGGCGCTCATCCTCGGAGCAGTTTGCGAGGCTCCACGACGGAGCCGTCAACTGCACCTGTTGTCCTCGTCGGATCGTGACTGCATTTCTTGATGCGTCAGGTGTACAGCAGCATACAGTGTACAGTATTCCGTATTGCACTCTGTACAGAGTATGCGTGTACTTTACCCTTGTCCGGGAAAGGAAAACGACGACAAGACGAGCAGGTGTCGATGCGCAATGACCAAGCTAGAAAAACGGTTGGTGCACGTCCGCTGTCGCCTCGTGTGCCCAGCGCATCGTGGCTGCGGCCTCCCCTGTAAGCAGGAAATTACCTGTGTTCTTACTGCACTCCGTACTTGCCGCAAGCACACCCGCTGCACATGTGCATGGCCACCGCGTTTGCATGCAAGTAAAATTGGTGTCGAACGAGGTGGTTGGCAGCCAGCGAAAAGTCAGAATTACCTGCCCTGTTCGCGCAGGGAACTCGACCAATGATGGTCGAGTATCGGCATCTTGAACTCCCCCACCCGACGGAAAGGAGTCCGATGGACAACGCTGCGTTTAACACTATTACTCGTAGGTGTACGGAGTACGGAAGTGCCTACACGCAAGTACACTTTCTGTGCTCCGTACGGAGTATTACTTGAATATGTTCTTACTCGGGTTTGATTTTCTTAAGCCACTCCTAAGATTGTATTTTTTTTCACCCTCATGTTGCTGGGAGGACAACACCACGACGAGAGGCGGGCTCCTCTGAGCAACGCTTTTCGCCCTAGGAGGGATTGTAAGTATGCTCGTATGAAAGTACTGTTCAGGCGCAAGTACATGCACTAAAACATCCGCTATTAACACGAATCCCAGTTTTGGGGAGCCACGGCCTGCAAGACTCGAATGCTCGTTGGGGGCACAACCAAAGGTGGCTTGCAAGTGTACTCCGCACTACCACTGTACTTGTACACAGTGCACGGCACATTGTGCCCTCATCTGTTTGTTGTGTGCCTGCGAGTGCTTCCACAGTGCATGCACCGGTATCGGCAAGCGCACAAGCATGCATGTACAGTACATGTGCGCGTAGACGTACGCGCACTGGGTGCAAGCGTGCTGCGGGTGGGGGCTTGTTGTGATGAACGCAGTTCATGCCCGTTGCCGGAGAGCAATGCTCTGTTGTTTGGATCCGCAAGTAATACAACGCGCCTTCAGCAATGCACTAGTCACTGGGAAGGACGATGGGCATACAGATAGTTAGTCTCTCGCTCGTATGCAACAAGCACAGCGGATGCAGCCAAGTAGGTTAGGTGTACGCTCACCAGGTTCTCGTGCATCAACGAGTCCCCCGCCAGCATTGCACAATGACGGTTGTACGTGTAGTCGCCGGTCCACAATAATACAACCAGGAGATTGTGCAATATTATGGAATTTGGATTTCGTACGAGATACGTGCATGTGCAAGCAAGAATCGGCGCAGTGACAGACAGCAGGGGAGGTGGTTCGGTTCCTTGCGAGGCACATCGCGGGCCTTTGCAGTGGTGTGCGTACACATACGGAGTGATCCGTACCGTACACTTGCTTGTGCATGCACGCAAGTGCTGTACACTACAACCAAGTACACGCACTCGCAGAATCGTGTGTACCCACAGCAATCAGGTTCCTGCATTAGCGTCGAGCGAGAAGAAGAAAAACGTCCGTTACTGTGCTCTGCTTGTATTAATGCTC
This sequence comes from Drechmeria coniospora, assembly GCF_001625195.1. NCBI lineage: Eukaryota > Fungi > Ascomycota > Sordariomycetes > Hypocreales > Ophiocordycipitaceae > Drechmeria > Drechmeria coniospora. The sequence continues at coordinate 6,092,274 of NC_054389.1, read as the reverse complement.
GTGCGAATACGGAGCAAGTACTTAACATGTAAGTACTTACGCGACGTGCGAGGCGCATTCGAGGGTGAGAGAAAAATCAGCAGCCGCTGGCGACGGGCGAACAAGCTGTCATCATTCGTCATCCGTAGCAGCCCCCACCCCCCCTGTTTTATTCTCCTCAGCTCCCACCTTCACTCGCCCTCGTCGACGGCACGCATGACAATGGCAGGCAGCCATCACTGTGGAACAAACGGCCGTTAGCACGAATAGAGGGGAAGCTCCCGAAGGACTCGATTGACTGACAACCGGGTCGGGGAGAAAAATAGGCTCCCACGGCGGGGCCCGATCTGGACTGTTTGATGGAGTAATTACTGCACTTGTGCGAAAGTACTGACATGTATTCATCACTTTTGGCACATGTATTTCATACATGCAGTGCTGTAAAGAAATGCAAGTGCATGCAGGAGTACGCACTGTGCACCTCTCGCGCGCATTCGTGTATCCGTCTACGGAACATGTACTGTACTTGTAGTTGTTCGTAGAGAAAATGCATGCATCATCGCCCCAGCAGCTCATGCAACAGAACTGCACCGCGCATGTACTTGGTGTACCAGACGTGCACTTCTACCTGCTGTATAGTACTTGCGAGTCCCTGTTTGCTATCCATGTACGGGGTGGCGTGCAGTGTTATCATACCCGCGTGCAAGCTCCGTCCTCGTACTTACTCCTCCCTGTGACTGTACATGTACATTACCGTACATGGGCTCGTATGGCTACTCGTACTCGCAACGTAAAGGTACTTATGCATCAATGGCGGTCCGGAAGTGCCGCGGCAACCGACGCAATCTCGGCCCGGTGCAAGTCACAAATAGCCGCCTGCTGATTCGGCTGAGCATGCTTGGTTGCCGGGCTGCGCGCACGTGCAGAAACCGACCATGACAGAGCTAGCTCCGCTGGCGTGCTGTTTTAGCGGTGCTGGAGCACAATGCCGCCGCCGCCGACGAGTGCGGAACACGTACAGTGCATTACTTGGGCCGTCCTCACGCGCACGCGCTCGTACTTGCAGTATTACTTGTACGCCCAAAGCAGGCATCATAGCATATTCCCGCTCGCTCGCGAGTATTAACACTCCCAGGTGCACTGTGCACCGGCTGACGTCCGCATTTGCTGGCAAGCGCCGCTAGAGGTACTATTCTTCGGTGCTTGCGTTGCTCACCTCCGTCCCGTCGGACCGAGTTGAACTCGTCACCTTCCACCGCGTGTCATGATTCAACCGGATTTGATTCGCTACCGGGGCCTGCCCCTGCCTTGCTTGACTGACGATGAATGACGGCGATGCATGTATCCGTACAGTAGTGCTGCTGCGAATTGACCCATGACGGACGCCAGTCGTCCACGAGCAATGCGTGCCGCAAAATGCTCGCACGGTACGGAGTGCGAGTGCGAGCACCACCATAACTACTTGCAGGCACCCTTCTTCCACTGTACACCTCCCTACACGCGCGCAGCGCTGCGGGTGTATTAGTATGCTGCTACGGAAATGAGCAAAAGTCTCGGGGGTTTTGCAAGTACATTGCCACTACCTGTAGGTACTCAGCAGGTGGAGAGTTCAACTGAGCAAGTATATACCTATACAGTTCTACTGAACAAGTACAGTTCTACTGAGCAAGTACAGTTCTACTGAGCAAGTACAGTTCTACTGAGCAAGTACAGTTCTACTGAGCAAGTACAGTTCTACTGAGCGAGTACAGTTCTACTGAGCAAGTACGGCATCTACAGTGCGTCTACAGTGCATCTTCAGTACGTACGGACGAATAGGGGTACTGTGAGCATGCAGCAAGTACAGGTACTGTATGCATGTAGGTTGGGTGCATGTGCTGATGCTTGCCGATGGATTCATCGCCACGCTCCCTCGCTCTCCCCACCCCCCCGCTGCCAAAAAAGGCGATCGCCCGTGAGTGACTGGCGGGTGCGTGCTGGCGGCCGTCGGCGCCTGGCTGACGGTCGCCCGTGGCGCCAAATCAGGGCCGCTGCGCTATCGGCCCCTGGGTGCCTGGCCTGGGCTCGCCCTAATTCCAACCCCTGGCCCGACCCCGTCAGCCTCCCTGGCTAAATCGAGCATGGTGCTCCATCTCCCCCACCGGGCGCCTCCACACCCCCCCTGTATCGCGCGCCCGTGGTGCTTGAAACAGGCACGGCGTCCCTGGACCCAGGTGTAAGCGCACACGCACACACACACACGTACTGTACGTACGTGTGCACCCGCATCCGAGTGCAGCACAAACAACAAATCTCTGTTTTTCCCTTGCTTGCTTTGTCTGGCACTTGCTGTGCGGCTGCAGATGCCCATGCTCGTCGTACCGTAATATTGCTCTAGCTCCTTTTTATCGGCTCGCTCCACCCTCTTGTTTCGCCGTTGTATAAAGTTATCCCCTCTTGGCCTCTCCCGCTCCCCCCCGTTTCCTTCTTTCCCCCCTTCCCTCTCACCCACCTTCGCTCAGCATCTTCCAACTTGCCGACTCTTTCAGTCACTTACACTCGTTCAACCGACGCTTAATTCGCCGACAAGATGAAGTTCACCGCTGCCGCCGTCCTCGCCGCTGCCGCTGGCGCCACTGCCCACTATGCCAGCAACGTCACCTACGTGACCGAGGTCGTCAACTCCTACGTCACCTACTGCCCTTCTCCCACCATCCTCGTCCACGGCAGCAAGACCTACCACGTCAGCACCGTACGTCTTGTCTATCCCCCTCCTTCCCGGCCGGCGCCCGAGTCGAGGCGGCCTGCCGTCATCTCTCGGCCCTGGCCCTCCTTACCGCGTGAGCCAAAGCTGACGGAAAAACTACAGCCCGGCACCGTCACCATCACTGACTGCCCTTGCACCATCTCGAAGCCGGTCATCCCCACGACGGCTGTTGTCTGCCACAACTGGTAAGCTGGCTCCGCTCTCCTCGTCCTCGTCTCGTCCTCATCCCCGGACCTCGCGACTGACCTCTCGTGACAGCGCTCCCGGCTACAAGAACGTCACCGTCCCGGCCAAGCCCACCGTCGTCCCCACCCCGGTCGGCACCGGCAGCCCCATCCCTCCCAAGGAGCCGGCCCCTATCGCCACCGCCGGTGCCGCCAAGGCCGTCGCCCTTACCGGCGCTGGCCTGGCCGGTATCGTCGGTCTCGCCGCTTTCATCCTGTAAATCAACTCGCTGTGACGCCTCGCCATGGCCGCCTCGGCTGCGATTTCTGTTGAATAGTTGTCAGAACTTCGTCCGTCATCGCCGGGCCTGGGCGGGTAAAGCAGAGTGCAGAGTTGTTTGAGGAGATGCGAGTCGCGGGCTTTCTTCGGATATATAGACTTTGGGATACGGACATATACGCACCCGGAGATCTGGAGACCGATGGCCTGTTTCATTTGTCTCGACGATCGACGGGGCAGCACGCCGGTCGCTTGACTCGGCGTGTGGACTTCTTCATATTCGGCGCTCGGAAATATAATGTGGCCTTTTTTTTCTCCAGCCGTCCTAATGCGCCAACTGGAAATGGTAGAGAGGAGAAGCAGGTCCGTCGTCGTGGAGGCGCTCGTGGCCTGTTCGGGGCATGAGCCTGCTTTCCTCGACGTGCTCAAGGCTTGTGCCGCCATCGAGCACGGCGAACGGAATTTTGATATACATATAATCTGCCGGGTTGTTTTATGGGCTCTCGTCTAGCAACTTCAATGCTGCATCCATGTATGTATCTGCTCGTTCGCACATCATATAGGAGTCACCGAATAAGCATTGCTGGGGGACCAGTTTTTTGGTCCGGCAAATTATTTTTGACATGATTCTCTCACCATGTTCGGTTTGCCCCCTTCGTCGGCGTGAGGATGCATCCCGTGCCGAGACACGATGCATTGTAGTCGTGGAGTGATGCATGCTGCAGCAGGTGCCTGCGAGCCCCCATTCGGCGACTGGCCATCTGCCTCTTCGACGAGTGGGCCACACTGCCTGCCCTCCATACGACTTCCGCCATTGATTGCATCGCCCGTTTATCGTCCAAAGTACAAGGACGCTTTGGAGTTGGTGTATCCTGCACGTGTGAACTCGCTCATTCCTCTGTTCGCGTGTGGCAGGGTCGCGATGCCATGCCATGTAGGACGCACTCGGAGGAGTGTCTGTCGCCGTGCACGCCCGTCGAACAATAAGCCAGCCACGCTTATTGTGTCGCGGCGTTATTGTCATCGGTCTCAGGCCTCTCGCTTCGTCCCGCTCCCTTTCCGTCCCTGTCTGAGGCGGCGCCGTCCATGGAAGAGCAATGTTCGAGGTGGGCGTGTGCGTTCCAGTCGGAGCGGACGGATCGAGGTCGTGGTACATGTGCGATGGCATGTTGGAGTCACGTTTGAGGGCGGACGAGACACGGCAACACCTTTGGGGGCTAGGCCGGCCACCTTCCTTCCAAACAGCCGAATAGCCTTCCAAACGCAAGCACTCTTAATAACGCTGGGGTGCAACATCAGCAGCAGTATTACGGGCTATGCACCAAGTAATTTCTAGCACCTACTTACTCTCTATCAGCAATATCTATTCCATGCCCATTGCTAGGCCGGCCATCTTCCTTCCAAACAGCCGAATGCCCTTCCAAACGTCCTCGTAAATACGCTGGTGTGCTACTCCGTACATCAGCAGCAGTATGTACGGGCTATGCAACAAGTAATTTCTAACACCTATTCACTATCAGCAGTACCTACCTATTTCATGCTCATTAGCATTCAGCGCACGTGAGCTCCTCTGCGCGCCTGCATCCTCGTACTTTGGTAGGACGGTCGGGGCTACCCTGGAGCCTTGCTTGACGCGTCCGCTGACGAATCCGAAGTTTGCAAGGCACTACCTACTCCGTGCGTGCATTTAATATTTTGGACGAACGCCTGTCTGAAGATGCAGGTGCGCTTATGCTTCATCACTTGCTTTGCATTACCACTTGTCCGGGATTGCGTTTCGGAGTGCGGAGGTTGACAGCTCTGCCAAGGGGAATCGAGCCAGCATCGGTTTCTGTACCTCGACGGCTCCCCCTGCTGGAGATGTTCAGCTACAAGTAAAACAGGTAGATGCACGTGTACATTCAAGTACATGTACAAGTACTTGGCTTGCAGCCCTTGGCTGAGGGGGGGGATCTCGGGAAAGGAGGACCCCCTTTGGCGGGGCGCGCCTAATGCTGGCCCGCTGGCGCTCCACTGGAGCTCGCCCCCTCGCCCGCTGGAGCTGCCCCCCGTCACCCTCTGGAGCTTCCTCCACCCTGCGGGAAGCACCCACGTCCAGGTCCACGGCTCGATCCTAGATGGGGATGAATGGATACCTTGCTCCGGAAGGATTCACCCCCAGCCTGGTTGGACGGCGTCGTCTCCCTTCCTCCGCGCCGTCGGTTGCATAACCGAGGATAGTGCTGCAGCACCGCACGACGCTGCGTAACGGCCATCGATATCCGGAACGAAGGAACCGAGCGTCGAAACGCGGTCCCACGGTGCATGTCATGGCCAAGCCCAGCTGGTCTCCCTGATTCCTTTCACGAACATCCGCACCGGCCCCAGCACCAGCACCAGCATCAACCCACTCCGACTAACCTATCCATCCGTTCATTCACCCAAAGGACGCCGCCGAGAGGGACAGAACCATCGACGAACGCGCAGGCTCCCAATCCAGCCGTCGTTGCCATGGCGCCGCACCTCCAGGACGACGTCTTGCACCTCAGCCTCAGCAAGCCTGAAGAGTTTTGGTCGGCGCAGGCCGAGCACCTCTCGTGGCATACCAAGCCGACCGCCGCCCTTCGACGGACCCATCGCGTCCTCGGTCATGGCAACGCCGACGACTCTGCCACCTCCCACGAAAGCTGGGAGTGGTTCCCCGGCGGCGAGATTTCGACCTGCTACAACTGCGTCGACAGACACGTCGAGGCAGGTCACGGGGACGAGGTCGCCCTCTACTACGACAGCCCCGTGACCGGGACCAAGGACCGTTACAGCTACAGCCGCCTGCTCGACCAAGTCACCGTTCTCGCCGGTGCCCTGAGGGAAGAGGGCGTCCGGAAGGGCGATGTTGTCATGCTCTACAGTAGGCAGGCCTTGGCCCTTTCCATTCCCGAACCCCAAGAGCGCAGGAGTGCCGATGGGCGGACCGAGAGCTGACGGACGGACCGCCGTCCCCTTCTTTCCCAGTGCCCATGATCCCTGCTGCCATCGTCGGCATCCTCGCCGTCAACCGCCTCGGCGCCATCCACTCCATCGTCTTCGGCGGCTTCGCTCCAAACGCCCTCGCCCAGCGCATCGACGCCTGCCGGCCTGCCGTCCTGCTCACCGCCTCGTGCGGAATCGACGGCGCCAAGCCCCCCATCGCCTACCGCCCGCTCGTCGAAGAGGCCATCTCCTTGGCCAGCCACAAACCGCCGCGCACAATCGTCTGGCAGCGCGACCAGATCCGCTGGGCACCCATCAACCGTCGCCAAGGGCAGGCGACGTGGCAAAAGGTCGTGAGGAGCGCCAAGGCGAGGGGTATGACGGCCGAGTGCGTGCCCGTCGCGAGCGGCGACCCCGTCTACATCATCCACACCTCTGGCACCACGGGCGCTCCCAAGGGAGTCCTGCGGGAGGCCGGCGGACACGCCGTCGGCTTGAACCTGTCCATCAGCTACCTGTTCAACATCCACGGGCCGGGCGATGTCGCCTTTACCGCCTCGGACATCGGTTGGGTCGTCGGCCACTCGTACATCGTATACGCGCCGCTCCTGGCGGGCGCCGCCACGGTGCTGTACGAGGGCAAGCCCGTCGGCACCCCTGACGCGTCCGCCTTCTGGCGCGTCGTCGAGGAGTACAAGGTCAACACCATGTTCACGGCCCCGACGGCCCTGCGAGCCATCAAGCGGGACGACCCGGAAAGCGAGTTCCTCTCCCGCGTCGGCGACAGGGGTGGCCTGCGCTCCCTCAGGGCCCTCTTCCTCGCCGGCGAGCGGTCCGAGCCGACGCTCGTCTCCCTCTACCAAGAACTGCTCGGCAAGTACGGCGCCCCGTCGGCCCACGTCATCGACAACTGGTGGTCCACCGAAGCCGGCTCCCCGATCACCGGCCGGGCCCTCGTCCCCCACGCCGGACACGACCGGAGGACGACGAGACGGGACCATCCACCACCGGAGATCAAGCCCGGCAGTGCGGGCAAGCCGATGCCCGGTTTCGACGTGCGAATCGTCGACGACGCCGGCGCCGAGGTCGCACGGGGAACCATGGGGAACATCGTCCTCGGCATGCCGTTGGCCCCTACCGGTTTCCGCACCCTGTGGCAGGACGAGGAGAGATTCTACAAGGGGTACCTGAAGAGGTTCAACGGAAAGTGGCTGGACACGGGCGATTCTGGTTGGATCGACAACGAAGGTTACGTGCACGTCATGAGCCGCAACGACGACGTGCTCAACGTCAGCGCCCACCGGCTGTCGAGCGGCGGCATCGAGCAAGCCGTCGCATCGCACCCTCTCGTCGCCGAGTGCTGCGTCGTCGGCATACCCGATGCTCTCAAGGGACAGCGTCCGTTCGCCTTTGTTACGCTCTCGACGGCCGACCACCCGACGTCGGCGATTCCGTCGGACGAGGTGGCCTCGGAGATCCAGGCGCTCGTGCGCAAGCATGTGGGCGCCATCGCCTCGCTCGGTGGCATCATCCAGGGCAAGGGCATGATCCCCAAGACGCGGTCGGGCAAGACGCTGCGGCGCGTGCTCCGCGAACTCGTCGAGAATGCGGTGCATGGTGAGTTCGACAAGCAGGTGGCGGTGCCGAGCACGGTCGAGGATGCCGCCGTCGTCGAGGTAGCGAGGGCCAAGGTGAGGGAGTACTTTCGGAGCCACGGGGAAAAGCACGAGGCTGTCGAGGAGAGGGTCCAGGCCAAGCTGTGAGGGGATGGGAGGAAACCGCACTCGCCCCTCGCTCCTCGGGCAGCCGTCGAACATCGGCTCCAGTCCTGGGTTGAATCTTGGATCGGATGCTGGCGGGCTCGCGCTAGGGCTGGCAGGCCACAGTACGGGAAAAGAAGGATGGAAGACCTGGCTACTATGGCTTGGTAGGAGGTTGGAGTCTGGACACTGAACGTGGTCAAGGTCGCACTCCCTCCTGGCAGGAGACGCCGCCGAACCCTGCATACGCCGTGCAATTCGCCATTTCCAGGACATTCGCTCCGCCGTTGCGGTGCCGCCAAGGGAATGCGATCCTCACATACATACGTTCGCATGCGTATTCCTACACGTTCAAGAGCACAAGTCGACCGCTTCTTGCCTGTGGCATCTTGCTCCGACCCAACTCGGCGCCGCCCGGCCGGGCAGACAGCCTCGCGCCGATAGAGGCACGCTCTAGACGTGGACCCGGCCGTCAGCTCGCTCTTGTACCCTTCCGAGGGACCAAAGAGGCGTGCTCAAGACTCGGATTCCAATCACTCATGCCGATGCGTCAAAATCGACTAATACTGGACGACCTCTCGGCCGTCTTCGTACGAACCAGCGGTTCAGTTCACCCACGTCAGTTGAGCATTATACGGCTTGGTTCCGGCGATGGTGCGTCATGGCCACTCGACGCGCACACTGTGCGATGGGAACCGCCCGCAGCCCGATAATCGATGAGACCGTGAAGCAGAGTGGCGTGATATGCGGGCGTTGCTCGTGCTACGTTTCATCAAAGTGACGAGTAGCAGTCGGAACAATCTCACAAGGGACTCTCGGGCATTGGCATCGGGCGGGCCATATCTGCGTTTGTCGGGCGGAGACGACAACGACGACGGGACGGGAGCGGCCGTCACGGCTTTGACAGGGCGCACGGTGCTTGGAGTCGTCGTATTCATGGGGGGCTGTGGGACGTTGGCGACGGAGATGGAGTGCCTCGGACAACAAGCAGGGGGAAGGGAGGAGGAAGATGCTGGCGAAGGGCTTTGTATGTTGCCACCGTGCGGGAGCTATCATCAAGAGACGGGAATGACGGATGGGATGGGCCCGAGGGCACCAAGTGGCGTTTTCTCGGCAGGATTGTTTCCGGGAAGTGATCAGCCCTTTTCATGGTTCCCCATGGCGTGCCGCCATGCATAGAAGAGGTTGCCCAGGTAGCAAGCACGGCGTCAAACGCCCACACCATGACGCCCGCTGACAATGTCATTTCCCGTTGCAATACACGTATGCTTTGGATCCGGCTGGAGACACATCGTGCCTCGTCCTCCGGTCCCTGTGCGCCAGAACCGAAGCCGAAGCGGCTGTGAACTGAAACGCCAGAACGGAAGCGCCTGGATGACCTGAAGCGGGGCGCGTAGGAGAAAAGCACGATGACGAATATCCCTTTCGGAAGATTCTGAAAGGAAGTGCCTGAAAGCAAGAGGCCAAACCAAAGGGCTAAACGGAGGGCGCCGGAGAAGATGGCCACGACAGCCCCCCCAGCGAGAGGCGTCTGAATCGAAGTGCCATTGATGAGGAGCATGGCTAAACAAATCCGCTCAAGGGCGGGTCTCAAAGGACGGCACCTCCGCAGAGCATCGTACCGTTCCTGATGGCGTCGTGGGCGCGTGAGCCGAGAAAGTTTCGTACACGCTCGTCTGCCCCTTCGGGGCGAGGGTGAGGTGGGCGAAACGGGCCTCGGGAAGGCGAATGCCAGCCTTGAGGCTCTGCAGCACCCTGCCCGGACAAAAGGGGGGTTCGGATCAGCAACCAAAGGCAACGCAGGGGCTGGTGGGACGAGGGAAGACAACGTACCACTCGACGCCGACGAACTTGACGCCGCAGCCGCGCATCTTTCTCACTTCCTTGTCGAGCTTGGTGGCGGCGAGTCCGCCGCCGGCACCGCGGTCGTTGCCATTGGCATGGCCGACGGGCCGGCCGAGGATGACGTGGGTGACGGTGCGGCGGCCGAGGTGCAGCGACGTCATCGCGCCGTTCTCGCGCAGGAGCCGCTTGAGCATGTGGTCCGAGACGAGAGGGTAGGTGCTCCCGTTGACGTAGATGACGAGGCCGTCGAATATGCCACGAGACGATCCTTTGCGCGCTCGCTGATCGTCCTCGGGCTCCTCGGGCGCCGTCCGGCGAGCGGCATCCTTCATGAGGCCGGGCGTCGTCAACATGTCGATGACGGACCGGGCGGGCCGGGACGGCTCCTCGAGGCCGTCGGCTCCTCGCGCCTCCCGGCGGCCGAGGAACTGGGCGTTGAGTTTGCGGTTGCGAAAATCGCGCCAGCCAGGGCGGAGACGGGAACGGTCATCGGCTCGTTGGTGGCCCGTCGAGGATGAATTCCAAGGGTCGAACCTGGCGCCGTGAACGGGGGCCACAGCAGCAGCGGAAGCAGGGGCAGCGGCTGCAGGCGCCCTGGCGGCAAACGATGAATTTGACGCAGGGAGGGGCATCTGTGCCGTGCGTAGTTTGTCCGAATACGTCACGCGTCATGCGTCATGCATCACGTGTTCATTTGTCTGTTGGATGATGGTGAAGGCGTTGGCGAGAGCGTGAATTTCATGTTTTGTTTGGCGACCCGCCGACAGTGGATGGATTGGCTGAGCAACCAAACGACGGACGTCGACCTGTCTCGAGACGGACTCTGAGCGACGCGTTGACCTTGAATCGATTGGTTTGGAGCCAATTTGAGGATTTGGACGAAGTTGATGACGTGAATGAGCAATGTGCACGATGACGGAGGAATGTCCTGGGGCGAAGTCGAAGTCGGTCAGTCGTCCACGCACGTGCCACTTGTCCCTCCTTCCTCCCAGATGGCAGATGAAAACACCATAGCCCCAGGCCAGGCGTAGCGCAGAAGTAGCGACAGGCAGCCTGGCGATACGCACGCAGCGCCCTGTCCGCTTGACGCTCTCCATTCATCCCCCCCTCGAAATGGCCTGCTGGTTGGCAGGCTCTCCCCGCTCTCCGTTCATTCTCTCCTCGAAATCGCAAGTCGGTTGGCAGGCTCTCCCCGCTCCGTCGAGTCGAACGACGACGACCAAGAGTCAAGGGCATCGGAAGGCCTCTTCCCCGCCAGGACTCGCCCGCCCGCCCGCTCGTGCAGTTCTGTTCTTCGCCATGGTGTCGGTTCGAGAAAAAACCGAATCGGAATGACGGCTTCAGCCAACTGGCATCGTCGTCGTTATCGCCGACGCACCCATCCGTGCGCAGGATAGAGGCCGGTTACCTAACGGAAAGGCAGGCGAGGGGTCAGCAGGAAAAGAACAAGTACGAGTTTGTCTGCACCGAATGTGTACGGTGTACGGAGTAGAGCGAGTGTGGCGACACGACGACGGGCGTGCACGTACCGGGCAACGGCCGCATCGCGACCAGCATTATCGTTGCCAGCATCATCAGCGGCAGCAGCAGCAGCAGCTCGCGCCGACAACCAACCCCCCTCGTCGCTCCCTTGTCCTTCCATCACCCACGGGAGGCACCCATCCGGATATCCATTATCCATCCAATATCCATCCATCCAGTATCCATCCGGCCAGCCAGCCATCCGGCCAGCCAGCCATCCAGCCGCCAGCCATCCATCCATCCCCGCCACAGCAGAGATGGCAAACTAAAACAGCAACCCGCAACGGCAGCGATCAACAGGCCAGCCGACAGAGGAGACGGGTGCGGAGCAAGAACAAACGGACATGCTAATACTCCATACTCCGTACTGTCATGTACAATTACATACTTGTACCGGCAAGAGGGTGTGCATGTAGGTGTGCAAGCACGGAGCACGCCACCCACCCGCAACGACAGATTACTTGTGTATGGAGTAATTACGGAGTACGGAGTACAGGCAGCCAGCCATCCCATCCATCATCCTATCCATCCCATGCTCGACCCATCTCATCCCACGCTTACCCGCACGCACGCACACGCAACGCACTCGCCCGCTGCAATACGTCTCGCATACCCGTTTCCCCACCCACGCAGGCTTCATGTGCATGTACAGTAGGCGGGCAACGCAGGCAAACGCACGCAATGGCAGGTACAGATACTGGTGCAGCCACTGCAGGAATCTCCGGGTACCGCCCAGGACAGTACTCGAAAGTAGCCGTCGTGGCATGACATGACATGCCATGCACATGTAACTGCTGCATCCTCCCGCCGCCGCCCTCCCGCCTGCCGACCCGCCCGCCGCCGCAGCGGCAGCGGCAGCGGGACGAAGGTGAATTCGATTCGAATGCGATGAGAGGATATGCGGTGCCTATGCCGACGGCCGTCTGTGGAGGCAGAAGCCCCAGCGCACGCCACGGCAGCAACAGCAGCAACAGCAACAGCACTAGCAGCAGCAGCAACAGCAACAGCAGCAGCAACAGCAACAGCAGCAACAGCACTAGCAGCAGCAACAGCACTAGCAGCAGCAACAGCACCAGCATCAGCACTGGCACCATCAGAGCACGTAAATGCCCCTCGCCCACCCTCTTTTTTATTCTTCCCCTCGTCCAGAGCACTGCTCACTTGGCGGCTCGGCGCTGTACTTATCAAGTACATGTACAGTACTTTATTGTGCATCTACTGTACGTATCACTGTCCGGAGTACTCCGTACCGTACAGCTTGCGAAGCATGATGGGGCCCTTGTCCATGCTACCGCCGTCGCCTCCACAGCCAGCCGGCGATGGAACAGAAAGGGGACGGAATATGGGGTTTCGACCCAGTCCCGATGCACGTGCAGAAGTGCGCTGTACATGTACGCACACTGCACTCCGCAGGCACATGCATACAAGAAAGCACCCACACGTAAATGCACATGTTCTTGTACATTGCGGACCAGACGTGACGCAGCAATGCTCTGTATACATGTCTGTACATGGACCGTACGGAGCACATGCACCGTATTACTGTACAACCAAGTACAGCGCAGTACTGTACTTGTACTTGCTCGTGGGCAGGTGGTACTGAAGTACGGAGTAATTACCGGAGTTCTCCGTACTTGGGTAGTACTAATCAGCCGTACGTACTGTACTGTACTGTACAGTAAGTGCTTCGAACAGCAAGTAACTGGAAGAAACAATACGGAGCACTACGGAGTACAGTACAAGTAAACAGAGTCCAAGTACGGAGTACGCACTGCAAGCAATACTTGTAGCACATGCACAGGTGCAGGCGGACGCCTACCCGCACCTCCGCATGCACAACTGCTCGTGCATGTACTCTGGCGCAGTGCCGAAAGCATGCAATAATAACTGTACTCCTCCTTCTGGGAATGCCAGGCCAGCAGCTGTTGTGCATGGGCCGTGCTGCCCACACCACCTCACCTCGAGCAGGATCATGCACACCGTGGCACACCGCGTACAGGTGCCGCCCACTGCCAATTATCCCATCGTACGCTCCAACGTGCGCAGGGCTCCTACGTACGCACATGCACTCACTCACGCTCACGGCGAATACGCCAGGGAGGGAGCGGCCACCGTCGACCGGCATCATCCTCGGCAACCGCCGCCAAGTCGAAGGGCATGGCGAGACGGCTCGTCGGGCGGCGGCGGCCTCTTCTCTTCCTGCAGTCCTGCGTCCCCGCCACCGCTTGTTAAGCTTCCCTGCCCTGCCCTGCCCTGCCCTCCCCCCCCTCTCCCGACCCGCTGCCGAGGGGCGGCAGCGGGTAGGTTGGTGGGCCCTGCATCGGAAACCGTCTCGGCTTCCCTCTGCCCCCTCCGCTTGGCTCTCGGCTCGTGCGTGCGTCACGGCGGCGGCGGCGGCGGCGGTGGTGGTGGTGGCGTGCTGATGTGACGATGCGATGTGACCATCCTTTTGTCGCTCTCCGTTGGGGATCGGGCCGCGTGCTTTGCTCCCGCTGTACATGCATGCACTCGTGCACCTGCTGTACTCGTGTCGCACAGGTACTCGTGTCGCACAGGTACTTACTCGTGTCTGTAAGCACCGTAGGTGCATCAGTTTGTGCCGTAATACTGTAAGTCCTTGTGCGGCTGCATGTACTTGTACCGTACGGAGTACTCCGTAGTAGTTGTTACCTACTAGGTACCTATGTCTCATGGTCACAGTGGTCCTTGTGCACAGAGGCCCAAGGCACGGTACCCCTACTAGCAGTACTTGTACGGAGTAGCATGGAGAACCTGTAGCGTCACCGCAATCTCTCGACAACCAGCAACCGGTGAGCTCCGTACTGTACATGTACACCTACTTTTGCATCGCGTGATGGCAACACACGTACGACAACGTCCCTCCCTCCGCAGACCCAGGGTCGGCCACCGCCCAGTGACGGGCGCGACGGCCAACTTGAGGAAGCCGAATCGCCGACCATAACCCCGCCCCTCGAGTCTCGTCGTCGAAGTGGGTGTCGATCACCGTCGAGCCTCTCGCCACCGTGACCAAAGCCGGCCGCCTTCCGACCGCGAGCATCTGCATGCCATTACGATCCATGACGGAGCGCACATGACCGTGCCGTGCACTGCGCGCACGCCTTGCCACATCTTCGCGGCTGTACTTGCTGTACAGAGTACAGCATGGACGTCCATCTACGGTGGGGTGCGCCGGGCAGTTATCCCTCTGCAGTCACTTTCCCTCGATGCCAACCTCGGGAAGGTTCTCGATCGGCGATGGAGTCTTATTGTTTCCACGTCCCGCACGCGTCCCGAGCCCGCCAGGTGTGTTGCCACCACTTGCTGTGCTGTGCATGCACTCGCACAGTGGCCAGGACCTGCTGCAAGGACCAGGTCCCATCATCTGCCGGAGTCTATCGTCAAGCGGTGCCCCTCCCCTCCCAGACTCGCCTGCCTGCCGGTCTGCGTAAGCATGCTGCACGGGTAGGTGTGCTGCATGCACAAGTACGCAAATGTGCCATCTTCAATGCGCATCATACTTGCCGTTGCCCCCCTAGCCAATCCATTGCCGCGTCCATGCCGTGCATCGTCGACTCTATCCTCGAGCACGCATCTGCAGTTTCATGCGTTGCATATGCCCAGCCCGTCGTTGCCGCAACCGCGACGAGCAAGTGCATGCACGCCTGCGCAAGCCCGTTTGCATCTTCACGGGCAACGACCTCAAGGCTCGTAGAACGAACAGGGAGGCGGGCCGGCCGTCGTCATCGCCTGTGCATGCGCATGTGCGGGGAACGAACGGCAGCCATGCAACGCGCGGCACAGTGACCCATCGGCCGACGGTCGGTCCTCGACGACGAATGGTTTCCCGTCTGTCGTTGCGATGTCGTTTGTCGTCCCGGCTCTCCATGTGCATGTGGTGCGCGGGAGGGCTAATGCGCCTTTTCCGTGGCAAGGCAAGGCAAGGTGAACCGAAGCAATGCGAGACGATGTGAGGTGATGCGAGGCAATGCGAGGCAATGTGAGGCAATGTGAGGCAATGTGAGGCAATGTGAGGCAGTGTGAGGCAATGTGAGGCAATGTGAGGCAATGCGAGGCAATGCGAAGCCATGTGAGGCAGTGCAAGGCAGTGCGAGGCAAGGCAAGGCAAGGCAAGGCAAGGCAAGGCAAGGCAAGGCAAGGCAAGGCAAGGCAAGCAGGCGTAGCACGTGTATCCGGATCGACTTCCATCCCGCTCCTGTCGAACCTGCACGGCTGGAGCCCCGAGGGTGACGTCGGAGAGTTCCCCAGGATCATCGCGCGCGCGAACATTGCCCATCCACGCTCGGATTCGGCGCAACGGTACTGACGGACAGGGCAGCCAGATCGGTAACCCGGACGAATACCACCAAACCCCCTCCCCCCTCTCCCACATTGGTATCACCACCGACTACGGTGTAGGCCGTGCGGTGCTTGCCCGATAGTGCAAGCAAGTATTGTCGTCAAAGTCGTGCCCATCCTGTCGGTTGCGCTCCGTGCCCACACGCCATTGAATCCCGCCGGCTGTTGTCCACATTTCGGAGCGTTCTCACTTCACCTCGCCCGCGCGACGTTTCACCCATTCGGCTTCTCGTGTACGCCGTACGACAGCGGCACGACACCTTCACGTCCACCACCACCTTCACTTCCGTCCTGTCGCCTTGCCGACAAGGAAGGGAGGCCAGGCCAAGCCTCGACTGACCGACAAGGTTGTCCTGACCGGACCAAGAACGCACTCGTACAAGTATCTTTGCGCCTCTGCACTCGCATTATACATCATCCGTGCTCGAACGTGTACTTGCTACGCAGCATTGGTCGCAGGCGTGGTACCGAGGACGAGCGATAGGTAAACTTGCGGCGCCTGGCCGGACGTCTCCCTGGCGGAGATTTTGAAGTGTGACGGAGAGAGCCGGCAAAGGCTGCTCGCCCAACGAACGACGTATCCTTGCAAGGGGATGCAAGGGAGTCAGTCATCGCTCTCCACTCCCCGGCCGCAGCGGCGACAAGAACAAGCGGTGAGGGGGGGAGAGAGCGGGCCGCGGACCCAGGCGGCAGCGCTAGCATGCTACTACGGTAGTAGCAGCCGTGGCCACTTTGTACATGTACTTGCTCAAGTACTCCGTACAAGAACTTGATTTTCTCTACTCCGTACATTTACGGAGTATAAGTATGTCCTTGTACTTACTTGGGGTGTACGCCGACGGAGTACGGATATTACAAGCAATAGGGTTACTGTACACGCCTCACCTGAACAAGTACACCTACTGTGCACGGAATCAAGAGTAGTCGTACAGTATTACTTGCGCTCCTAACCCGTGTTGCCTGTACATGTGCTAAGTAAGCAAGTACTTACGGAGAACATAAGTGTGCACAGTACTGTGCATGTACTCTGTACTTGTGGCAACACTATAATATTACCAAGCACACGCATTGGTACAAAGGTGCCATGTACTCCGAGCAAGACAGAGGCGCTATCCTCCGTGCAGGTGCTGGAACCCGTACAAACAAGTACGAGACCGTAGTACTGCAAGTACACGTACACTTGTACTTGCTAAAGTTGCTGTACTTGCATGTAGAGTGTTGCACTCGCAGTGGTACATGTACTCGTGCCATGCACCCAACTATTCGGTAAATGCACAGTACGAGGCTGTGAACAGGTTTCTGAGGGTACTCGTGCAGCGTACTCACCGTACTGTACACCGACGAGATGGTACTGTATGAACCATGGCGCCCATGTGCGCAAAAGAGCTGTTGTGACCCTGAGTCACCCTCCTCCACCTTCCACAAGTGCCACGGAATGGCGTGAGGGAGAGGTAAATTGTAGCAGCAATGCCCCGAAGCCATCATCCGTGGCCAATCGCCCAGGGCTCGTTATCAGTCGACCAACAGACGACCAGGATATTGTCTGGTCATGGTTTGCGCCGCCCGGGACGTCGCATGTAATCACTTGCAACTTGTAGCGCAAGTGTGCCGAAGCGTGATTGTACATGCACAAGGGTGAGTACTGTAAGTACTGATACATGTGCCGAGAACCTGTACAGTAGGTGCATGTACATGTACAGTACAGAACGGCACTTACTTACTACATGTTTGGGGTCGGCGGCCAGGCGCGGGCCAGCGCCAAGTCGTCAAAGACGCGACGCTGCGATTTTATCCACTAGTACCGCCCATACTGTGCATGTACAGGTACAAACCCCTCACCCGCCCGTGGCTCCAGTGGCCAGAGATCGAACGATCTCGACCTTCGATGTGAGACGGACCGCCTTCTACGCATCCTAGGGCCGACCCGGCGAATACATACCTGCACAGTTTTTCTGACCGACGACGTACCATGTGCTCGTACGTAATCCGTACCGTGCACGCACCATCGTTATTCCTCCGTAGACGCCGCCGGCCCGCTGCCATGTCTGCTTTTTGGTCCCGTGCCCCGCAAGCAACTCGAACACTTGTTGTAGGCGTACAGCACACTACTTGCATGTACTCCGTGCTGTACAGTACATGCAAGTACATGCATGGTGCGGAGTACTTGCACGTACTGGCACCGCTAGAAGCCTTCCCCACTTGAAGGGGTGCGACTGGCTGAGAGTACTTACTTACACCTACAAGTACTGCTCGTTAGTGCAGCAGCAGTGGAAAAGGTACACTGAACATTCAACTGCGCTGTACCTGCTGCGCATGCTCGTACTCGTACTCGCACAGCTGCGAAAAGTACTCCGTACGTACATTGTAAGAAAGCTAGGTACAAGTATATTGCGTGCACGTACGGAGTACCTGCAGTGTGTGCCGAGCATCGTAGGGACATGTACATTACAGAGTACGTTTCATGCCCACCAGTAGATCAATGCATGGAAGCATGCCCATCTGTGCCAGCATGTCGTAATTATAAGTAGTGGTCTCCGAGCAAGCACAGCGACTGTCCTCCACATGTATTCCGTACTGCTGTACGGAGTACTGCGTACTGTAGTAATATTGATACAAGTGGCACGAATCGCTGCGCGTTCCAACTGCTCCGCAGCGGAGGCGAGGCATTTCCTGCTGCTCATCGGCGAATACGAACCGGCGTTCATCATTCAAAGCCGACCAAGCGGGTCGCTCAAGACTGACTCCGGCAAATTTGCTACTGAACGAGTGAATTCATCCATTCATTCGAGTCTCTGTGTCAGCTTCAGCTGTACGGTAGGGGTGTCCAGGTGCATGTCCTGCACTTTGTACTGTACTTACATTACAGTACATGCACACCTACACCTTCTCCGCAGCTGCCCCCCTGTGCTCCCACAGGCAAGCATGCTCCTGATCCACCTGGGGCCCTCCCTGGCCGTAGCTGCTCTGCTGGTATGGTACTTACATGTACAGTACTTACTTAAGTACTGTTCTTTTACACCCAAGTACTTACAATTGCTTCGCAGTGGAGTTTTGGGGCGTGGTCCGACGACGGCGCCGTAGTATTATAGCACGTCCTGGTCACCCTGTCTCGTCTCGTCGAGACGTGTTGGCCGTTCATTGGGCTCGGCGTCAAGCACGAAAGCAGACCTGAGCGCCAGAAAATCCAGCTCGGCAATTGACAAACAAGACCCAAGCGTCATCGTGCCGGGATCGTGAATGGCGTAGAAAGTGCGAGTAAAGTATGGAGTGCGGTGCATTCGTCCGTCGGCTTCTTTTTCGAATTCCAAGAAGCTCGTACTCGGCATAAGAACTGTATACACCGGGCCGAGTCGAGAGCCGAAGCCGAATCGGATCGTGCTTCCTTGCTGTTGGCGGATCCAGCGCAGCGATTCCCTCCGTACGGGTCGAGCATCGACACACGTACAACTACGTACTTGCTTGCACCGCACCTTTGGCGCGACTGTTTCCAAATGCAGCGGCAAACCTCGCCCTTGACGGCGGGGATGCTCCGCCTTAAGCCACGGAAATCGTCCGACCTGCACTTTTTGAGAGTCGCCCTGCGCCGGCGGACGGATGCGCAGCCTCGCATCCGAGACCGAGAATGACGGGAAGGCTAATGTACCTGCAAAGCTTGGTACTCGGCCCTCCGCACAAAGTGCTGCACGGTACGGGCAAGTACATGTGCGTGATCGAATCCCTAATTGTCCGTGCAAAATACTTGGCCGGCAGGGCAACGGCACAGCAGACCAAACAAACACCCGCCCTCCACCGAAACTGCCATCCTTGTAGGTGGCGGTCGAACTCTGAGGGATCCCAGGGGTTGAAGCGCCGGACCCTGCCCTAGCATTCAGAACCGTCGGTCAGAGGCCGTGTCAGCTTGTGCCGACTGCCAAAAGTGCGACCGTATGGCTGGCCACCTTCTGAAAGGGTTGGGAGGCGGGGGAGAGCCCCCTTCCAGAGCCCTGCCAGGGCATTTCGATTGGCCAAGTGTTAGACCTACATAGCCGCAGTGCATGATGCGAGTGTTCGAGCCAAAAATGGCACCCCTGTCCGTCCTCTCCATCCGTTGGAGCGGCAAGGATTTGCTCGTGCTTTGATTGACGGCTGCCTTGGCTCCTTGCTGCCGCTTGCGGCCATGACGAGCCATCGTCGTGCTCTCGGCCAAAAGATCCCTACAGCACAGAAACGTACCGAGCTTCTCGTATTTGCTTGGCAGACCGCTGGCCGACCGTCTCGGCGTCATCAAGATCACGAAAGAGTCGTATTCTTTCGCGCCGAGGTCCCGTGAGATTGAACTTCCGCCAGGCAAAACCGGCTGTTCTGCTCCCTCGATCGAATGAGTAAAATACTGTAGCTGCAGCACCTCATCCGTTGTCGAAACCGTTGCTCGGCCTTTGGACCCGCTTGCTCGAACGAACCAGGCCACTGCTTGCTGCGTTGCGTCGTCAGTGCGGGCTCGTCCTCGAAGTCGAAGTCGAACTTGCCGCTCCACCGCATTCCTGTCATTGCCTGCTCGCACGTGAGCTGAACCGAATGTCTCTCCGACAATACTCGCACGGTACCATGACGCTCCGTTCAGCCCGCCATTCTCCTGAAACAAGCGATCCGGACTGAGACAAAAGGTTGCCGGGCAATTGCCCAAAAATATCGGCACCATGGGCGCTCCGCAGAGCAAGAGCAAGCCGTCCGTCGTGGCTGAAGTGCTAGCCTGGACGAGAGCCAGTTGACCACCTGTGCTCGGCAAAAGACGTGAACCCTCGCCAGATCCAGGTAGTCATTCGCGACGACCCATGTCGACAGCGCCAGCCGATGCCCCGATGAGCTGGATCTTTGTGTTGGCGTTCGTGTGTGGCGTCGCGGACAGGCCACGGCAAGGGCGTCTGAGTCGTCGTTTCGTGGCAATCCGTGTTAGTACGTCGTACAAAGTGCGCGTTGGCACTGCTGGTTGCGACGCCGCGCCTCCAATGCTGATCTGATGGCCGCGCCACGCCTCGACGCCTCGGGCCACGAACGACGACAACGCACCCGATCCACTTTCCAGGAGCGCTAGGGACATTGAGCACCAAGGAGTACTGAACGAGAAGGTAATTACAAGTAATAATGCTGGTAGGTGTGCATGTGCATGTCAATACATGTCGGTGTACTCCGTACTCCGCGTACTTACAGTACTTGCAGTCCAAGTACAAGTACTGTGCTTGTACAGGTACTTGCAAGCATTGCATGTATGTGAGTATACAGTAAGTAAAACGCACCTACAAGTATCGATTTGTAGGTGTGCTACTCCGTACGGTAAGTACTCCGTACTTGCGGAAGGAATCGTACAAGCACACCTATCAGGTACGTCCTCGCTGTCAAGGGCATGGTGTCTGGCGGAGACGCTGAGTATCAAGTCGGGGGCTTGGTGGAAGCAATCAACTGCTGATAGCATAGCCCGCAGGCATGACCCATGCCGTCACGGGGTGGCCGCCGATTGACTCAGCCTTCTGCGAAGTGGGCGGCTGCCAAGTGGGCAAAACGGTGTTACATGGAGACGTCTGGAATGCAAGCGAACGGGACGAACCGGTATCCAGCCATCGGTCATTTTCCCCGGGGTCTCCGATTGCAGGGCTCTGGAGCTGTCTGCATAAGTATATTGACCGGCGGGAAGGAGAGAGCAGCGTTGTGCCGGCAGCTGAGACGTCGTTTTTCCGATGCACAAGGCAAACTGATGAGATGAGAAAGTGAGCCGGGGAACCAGGTGTGAAAGGGAGTCTCGCATCCAGGAAAGAACAAAGAGTGGACAAAAATTGTGTTCTGTCCCGTGACTTGTCGATTGCCAAAAATGCCTTGGGGACCTGAGGGAAGGAGCCATCCCGTCGATGGATGCGGGTGGGAGCCAAGACCTAAGCGAAGGCGGTGCATTATTTCATAACGCAATTCCCGCAACAATTGGCTAATGAACGATAAGGAACAAGAGGGATCAGGATCCACCTTTAGATTTAGAGGTGAACGAACTTTACAGCACAAGATGACTGTACTCCGTGATGTACAGTACTCTTGTATTGTGATGACGAATGAGCGTGACTTGAGCCCGGCACTAGCGTCAGGCAGCACAGCACGGAGTAGTGCGCAGTACGACCATTACGAGTAATTACTTGTAATACAAACAAGGATGCTGTGCGGTGTATTTGCGAGCGAAGCACACGCCTACCGGCGGACCAGACGGTGGGCTGTGACGGCGGTGTGGAGGTGAGCGAGGTTGGCCATGCTCGACCTGTCTCAGCCTGCCCCCGACAGTTTCCTACCAGGCAGGAACAAGACCAGTGGCCCATCATGTCGCCAGTGTGGCGCATCATGGCATACGAAGCAACTTGATTACCAGGTAATATCACCGTACTTGGACGGCTCGTGTTGCCTGGACTGGTGCATACCTCTAGTAGTATCTAGTAGTACCTACCACTACCTACTAGTTAGGTAGGTAGGCACCTACAGTACAGTACTAGGTAGATAGGTATCTAGTACCTAGTACTCCGTAGTTCTCCTGCCCATGTGCACGCAAGTACGAGTTGGCGCACTGCACAGTGCTGTACCTACAGGTATACACGCCGTACTCCGTACTCCGTCTCGTACTCCGCACAGCGGTGACGGGCAACGAGTCGCACACTTCAAGACACGCCGTCGCAAGCAAGATCCGGCCCACTCAGATGTAGAACGGGACTGACAGAGGAAGAAGGCCCGCGAAACTCACGGATCAGATGCAGACCTCAATTGTGCTTTGAGTTGTACATGTGCTGTATGGTTATGGTGGTTTGCGACCCAGCCCAACCATTCATTCGGAGGGGTCATGTACAATGTACAAGAACGTCCTAGACATCTACCGTAGTAGGAAATGTATTTGTACTTCTTTGTTTGTGCTTGGGTTCGATAACGAATCTGCCGCTGCAACTACCGTAACAATGGGTAAGCTGCCTTCCCGCCGCTCATGTATGACCCGCTCATGCACTGTACACTGCACGGAGCACATCGAGATTGAATCTTGCATGTGCACCGCCGTTTTGACGCCCAGAACTGGGCACACATTGTGATGCAAAAGTCTTGGCCTGGCTGAGGAGTCGCAACCCAAGGTGAAAGAAACGTTGATTCCTTAATGGTTGTGGAACTTGGACCCCGAGAGACGCACTTTCATCACGGCAAATATACCGGCTCAGTGGCTAACCAGAAGGCGCGAGACGTAGCTGGGCGCATGGGGGTGTCAAGCAGCCGTTGGATCGTAGGCGTTTGAAGTCCTCCGCACCCACGATTGGAATATTTCCGTACCTGCTGTTCATGGCAGGAAGTATTCCGTACCAAAGCATCCATTCATCACTGCAAGCACTAAGCAAGTCCGTCAATGAAGTCTAGCAGGGGAATGAGCACGCATCTAAACGGAGTCGGATCGGAGCCAGGCGGGCGCCAACAGCCCTTGCAGCTAGCACACCCACGGGCCATTGAGTAAGTACTAGTATTGTTGACCTACGAGTACTAGTACTTATGGGCACACCATGAACAGAATTGATGCCCCATTACTAGTGCTCCGTACTCCGAACATGCAGGTGAAAGTGTGCCTACATAGTATGCATGTAGCATGTACCTTTATGTAGGTTACCCGCTGATGCTTGCCTACGATGGCCTGCTTAGCTACGGTGTACTAGCAACCTACTTGGAGGTCCCTGTAATAGTGCCCGTACTCCACCTCCGGTTAGGTCGAGGCAAAGATGCAACGGATAGAATATAATGGTAGGTTGAAGTGCTGGAGCGGCGTGCACGTGGAAGCCTCGCACCACCCAATACAAGTACAAGTAGTTGATACCAAGCACAAGCACTCGTCACGGGGAAGGCTCTCGTCGTAGGTAAGTACCAGGTACCGAGCGGCGATGTTCGAGGCAATTGTATCCGGACAAGTACTTGTATTAAGTACCTAGTAGCTACTCACAGCACTTGTACCAGTGGCGCCAGCTGGCCAGCATCGGTGGAGCGACGATGTGAGAGGGAGTAAAGAGCGTGCGGCTATCCATCTTTAACCCCCTAGGACTCGTACCGGTGCACATTGCGCGAGTATACAGTAAGTACTGTACGTAAATGTATTCAGACAAGTACTTACACCTCCAAGTATCGGGTACCTGTATACAAACAAGTATGCGCGTCCCAGTCGTCGAGACACGTGCCCAGGACGGACGTATCGTCTCTGGTAGAACAAGCACAGCCAAGAACACGTACTTACTGTGCTCCTGTACAATACTCGCGATGATAAGTGTACGTCGACGCAAGCACAAGGGGCTATATACCTTCCTGGATGTACTTGGCAGTGCCATGAGCTTGACAACTTCCAGTACGTACAAGTGCCTCTCCGTAACACTGCAAGTGCTGCTGTACGACTAGGTACTGCGCATGCAAGTACGTGCACGTGTTGTAGGTGTACATGTGCCTTCTCACCCCCACATGCTTCGATCACCGACAATCAAGTACAGTAAAACGAGTAATACTGTACTGTACTGCACTTGTAGTTGTAAGTGCAAGTGCAAGTACAGTAGCTGTACGCAGTAAGTGGGTTGTTGGATCCTCTTCCCTCGGCAAGTCGAAGGAAAAACAACGCCCCACCAGACCAGTTGGGTCCACGGCAAGGCGTCGAATCTGTTGGAAATCGCGCTGCTGAAGAGACGATGCGAATTGCTCTGCAATGGCACGGACCGTAAGCCATGTGTTAAGATGCGTCGCCGTGGACTTTTTGCAGCACCGTTCCGCCTTCTGGCTTTGGCGCCGGCTCAACACCTGCCCTTGCGCCGAAATAGGGCGCGTTGTCGGCCCAGGCTTGAAGTGAGGGGTTGGCCAAGGCGGCTCGCCATCCTTGCACGCATGGTTCCTTTTAGTGGACCTGAGCGTGGAGCAGGTTTGCACTGACGTGTTAGTTGGTGGAGTGGATGCACGCTACTCTACTTGTACGGAGCACTAGCTCTCGAACTCCATGCGGACCCCGAACACCCGCCCTCCGCTCGACAGGGGCCAGGCTAGACTCCTCCAGTGCAGGTACCTGTACGGAGTACTTACTGTACATAAGTGCATTAGGTGTATCTTTTGTACAGTTGTATAGGAACATGTACTTCTGTACATGTACGGAGCACTTATGGAGTACAAATACAAAAACTCCGTGCTCCAGCATACTTACTTGCTTCAGTACTGTATGCACATGTACAACTACTTGCTTAAGTACAGCACTGTAGAACACCAAATGGCCACCACTTCAAGTACCTACCAGTACGGCTACTACAGTTGCATTTTCCGACAGATGTACAAGCAAGGCAGTGAATGAACTGTTGTACGCGTCAGTGCAAATATCTTTGTACTTGAACTTGCCAGTTGAATGTCAGCTCGCGTGCTTTCAGGCCGTATTTCATGTTCACCCCATGCCCCTACTCGTGCATGTGTGCTGGTGGCTCACGACGGGTGCTCGGAGACCGTGAGAGGATTGAACCCGTTCTGGTGCAAATTGTGCGAATACGCTTGCTTGTACATGTACAATATTCATTCACGTACAGTAGTTAACAGACTGCCTAAGTAAGTATATGTGGTACAGGTAGTCCTCCGACTCCGATGACACCTCTCTTCAAGTACGTACGAGTACATGTAAATACAGTACTTGTACTTGAATCGAAGCAACGTGCGTCCAGGAGGAGAGCCCAACAGGAAGCAAGCCACCTACCTTACTGAGGCTACGGCCGACCCGCATGGAACGCCGAGGCGGCTGGCGGCCCCCCACTTGGCCGTGCCTGTGGGTATTGTTTCTGACAACATCGGCAGGCACACCTGCATGTACTTTGTTGTAAGTACTTACTTCTTCACCTAATACTTGTACTTTGAAGCACTCGAACCCATGCGCACCTGTACCTTCGTCAGTACTGCTCCCGAGTACTTCGTACTTGCAGTACGTGGAGTGGTTACCCGTCGGTGTACTCCGTACTGCACGCATGCCTGCAAGTACCGACTTGTGACTTGTGCGTGAGTGTTCTTGTAATACTGCGCGGAGTACTCCGTATGTGCACTCAACTTTACCTCCTCCGTGCCTAGGGTTATGGATGCCATTGCCATCGGCTTCCTCGCCGTGCTACACAATTTCGGAGCGACGGTCAGAAGGACTATTCAATAGCGCCTTTGCAGCCTAGCCGCCGAGTACTTGCCAACCATGTCCGTCCAATCTTCTCCGTCCTTGAACTCGTACTAGCCATCGGAAGCGAAAAAAAGCAAGCTCCAACTCAAAGTCGTATTCGTTCGCTGCCACGCTACCTGGTACGCTACTTTGTCCGCGTGGAAATAGGGAGTTGGAGACCTCACCAGGAGGGTATGATGACGCACCGTATATGGAGCGGAATGGGCAGATGCAAAGTACTTATAGCGCGCTAGCATCTACAAATGTATACTCCGTACTCCGTAGTATGCCGCAAACGTACCATGTGACCGTCTCTTCCGCGGACCCATCTACCGTCGGCGTTTGGACTGACGAAGGAGCTTTTCCGACCCATACGTCCCTACTGTATCTACCTATGCACACTCGAACCTTCGGTAGCGAACAGCTGCATGTAGGTGGCACGAGGACAAAGGGCCCCCCGAAAAGTCCCATGCGACGACCCCGGAGCCGTGATTGTGTTTCAAAGAATTACATCCCGGGCTTCTGGGCCATGACAGGACGAGCTTGAAGTGTTGAACGACCGCCATACGGGGGGGGGTGGGTACATGCATGTACGCATTGTCGATTCCAAGGAAGTTAAACTTTTTCTTGGCCGAGCACAATGCATTGTTTGAAAGGGCACATGTACTTGTTGTGCCGCTAGTGGCTGGTTACTAGTATACAGTAAGTAAGTAGTGTACAAGTGCTCCGTGCTTACTTGAACGTAGCTTAGTGTCAAGGAACCGAGTCTTCCATACACTCCATACACTACCGTAGGGGCCTTCACGAACGAAGGGTACGGAGTACATGTACATGCGAGTAGTGAGTACGGAGTACGGAGTACTGTACAGTACATGCACCACCATTGCATGTACCTCCGTGTTGCCTAGCGTGAGATCGCGGCTTTCGGGAGTCCGGTTGTACTGACACGTGTACTCGTATGTAAGTACTCCGTACCTCCATGCACCTTGCCGTCCACGGGCAGGCCAAGGTGAGCATTGGGTGGTTGGAAGTCGCGGCACGGCGGGGCCATGCAGCGGCACGCTGGTACACCATGGAAAAGTAAAACAAAGAGCAGCCGGACAAATCATCGACGAAGCAACGACACGCAGAGTGAGGGGAGGAGAGGGGGGGGAGGCGAGGAGAGGCGAGGAGCGGAGAGGAAGAGGAAGAGGACGAGGAACGGATGGACAGACAGCACAGCACAGCACAGCACAGCATAGTACAGCGCGGCACAGCACAGCACAGCAGAGCACAGCACAGCACAGCACAGCACAAGCACAAGCACAAGCACAAGCACAAGCACAAGCACAAGCACAAGCACAAGCACAAGCACAAGCACAAGCACAAGCACAAGCACAAGCACAAGCACAAGCACAAGCACAAGCACAAGCACAAGCACAAGCACAAGCACAAGCACAAGCACAAGCACAAGCACAAGCACAAGCACAAGCACAAGCACAAGCACAAGCACAAGCACAAGCACAAGCACAAGCACAAGCACAAGCACAAGCACAAGCACAAGCACAAGCACAAGCACAAGCACAAGCACAAGCACAAGCACAAGCACAAGCACAAGCACAAGCACAAGCACAAGCACAAGCACAAGCACAAGCACAAGCACAAGCACAAGCACAAGCACAAGCACAAGCACAAGCACAAGCACAAGCACAAGCACAAGCACAAGCACAAGCACAAGCACGAGCACGAGCACAAGCACGAGCACAAGCACAAGCACAAGCACAAGCACAAGAAAATCACAGGATGATGAGCAGGGGTCCCGACCTGGCCGTGCCGTTCGTCCTTCCATCCACCACCCATGCCATCATCCATCGACACACACACACGTACTGTACCTAGGGAGGGCATGTCGTACTACATGTACATGTACTTAAATACATGTACAACTACTCCGTAGAAGTACTGTAGGTGCACGGAATACTGTGGTGGCGTACGGAGTGCATGTAGTTAATTGTAGTTAATACTACAACAATACAGTCTACATGGACAGTGCAGATAGAAACGGGTGCCGTTCACAGTCAATTTGAGTCGATATCGACACCGGAAAAGGTCGTACGCTCGCATGAACATGTACTGCTTGCCCTATAACTATAATGTGTACTGTACTCACAAGCAATTGCAGCAAGTTCTCGTAGCAGTACCCCGTAGATGTACACATTATCAATGCACTAGGCGGTCCTGCCTCTTCACCCGCTCGGCAATAACATTCTGAAGGGCACTGTGAGTTGTTTCATCCACTTGCTGGTTGCTTCAACGGCCCTCCGTATTAATACCTGGTGGTTTCATTGCCACCACTCTCCCCTGGAGAGCGCGAGTGAGTTCTTGCACCTGTGCATGCACGCGCCCAGTGCGAGTAGGTACTTGGTGCTGCACTTGCAGTTCTTGTACATGTACTGTACATCGTACTTGTACCGTACGTACAAAGTAGGTACATGTACACTTGCCTTCCCTCTCGCGATTGCCCAGTGCCATCAGTACCTACTTACTTACGTGTGCATGTACTGTACAAGTACATGTAAGAAGTACAGTCCCTCCTTGGCATCTTGTTCCGCCGTGAGTTGGGTGGCTGGCCGCGCCCCTCATCGTTCATTCGATCATGAATGACCCTGGCCAGCTCCCCCTCTTTCCCCTCTCGCCTTTGGTCATCGGTGAGATGGTGGTGGTGGTGGACTTGGTGTGGACTCCCCTTTCCCCACTTTTCACCAAGCCGCTCCTCGCAAGAACGCGTTCAACCGTGGAGCTGATGGCTGGTGTGTCGCGAAACAACGAACCCCAACTCGACCGGACCACTATTATTACCAGCCTCCCTTCGGGGGGCGCTAGGCACAAGTACTTACATGTAGGAGTACGGTGTACTGTAGGCGAACATGTACTTACTTGCTCTTGCTTGCCGGGGGTACTGTGGACAACAGAGCCTGCCGCCTGTCAGTGCAAGTGCAGCAGCATTCACACATGCTCGTTCAAGCTCGTCCTACATGCACACGTTGATTTTATGCGAATGGCCTCATGATGCTTCGTGTCATCGACAAGCGCCCGCAAGTCGGGGCATCGTGAGCCGCTTAAGCTTTGGCTTAGATTTTACAGCTCAAAAGGGCTGCCGGGTGGCGCCAGAGGTACGAGCAGGCTACGGCGTCAATGGTGCCTAACATTTGTACCTGCAAGTGGGTGTGGGTAGGTGCCGAGAACGTGTACAACTAATACTCGGTGGCATCGCCGTCTGCTCTCCAGCCCCAATGACCTTCATCCGGGATCCCGATGGATGAGGGCGACCAGAGGCCGGACACCGCGGTCGCATGCTTGCTGGAAGCTGCCAAGGGTCTCGTAAAGCACTCGTAGGTGTGCGTGTACATGTAGCCGTACGTACGTATGCGTACTTGCCATAGGCTCACACGCCGTACCACTAGCAGCGAACGACCCTCCAAGTAGGAATCACGACTCACGACGGAGCGGCGGTACGGATGGATGCTGCAAGCACCGAGCACCGAGTACGCCATTAAACTTGCACTTGCTTACAGACCGCATGATGGCCGGCCTGGTCGGGCCAAGTCCGGGGGGGCGGGGGGAGGGTCCCCTGGTGCTTCTTGTCCCCCAGCACGGGAAATCCACCAGGCGAGGGCGAGGGCAAGGGCGAGGGCGAGAAGGACAGGGTGAGGGCGCGGGTGGCTGTGGCGCTCCTTGTCAATGTGAAAATGCTTCGCTCACTCGGGGAGGAGGAGCAGGCCGAGAGCATTACCATCGTCGGCCGCGGTCACGCATGTCCGGCCGACGATGGCGCATGTGCCAACAGGCAGTCCCGTTCTTCCGGAAAAGTACATGCAGAGTCGAATGCATCGAATGTGCATGATGAACAGGGCAGGGCAGGTTGCCGAGGCCGCCGCGACCTCTGTCCCTACTTAGGTGTACTTGTATTATTTGGGAGAGTGATTGCTAGCACCTAATTAATACCCAGCGCTACTGTACTGTAGGAAGTAGGTATATTTACAAGTACAAGCAACATGTACAGTAGGTGTACGGAGTACGGAGTACATGTAATGAACAATAATACTAGGTACTCGCACGCGGCGAGTGAGCAAAAAGGCGTGAATTGTACTGTACTGTACTCCATACTCCGCACACCTGCTCCGTACCCAAGTGTAGGTACTAGAGGTACCACGTCCATTTCCACCTATGCCTGGTGGTGTGGTGCATCTTTGCTCACAACCGCCGTCGGAGCCGCGCTGCGCTCAAGACTCAACTGCATTCAATACTGCTGCTACTTATAAGTTTCCATTCATTGGGGGCATAAAACTACGTGGAAGAGTGCATCTGTACTCCGTACGTTAGTAGGTGTATGCACAGGTGCGTAAATGTGCACACCAACCTGCTCGTGCATTTCCATGTACAGGTACATGTACTTACTCGTAAGTACTCGTGCGGGCACGAGTATCGTAGCTGTAAGCCGTGCTCGGAGGCACTGTAGGTGTGTGCATAGCGGCGTTAGTGGTGTGCTCTGCCTCGTACCCGTGGCGACTGAAACCGAGGGCAAAGAAACAAGCGGAAAGGTGAACCCACCGTGCTTCCGTCTCGTCCACTGCCGCCTTACCCAATCTGAGCTGGAGCCCTCATGGGCAGGCGCCAGGCCCATCCCGGTGTACCGCTACCCGGGGTCGTGTGGCACCCTAGTGGCTTCTGCCCGCCAACTACCACCGCCTCATGGAGCGGGGACTAGCAAACCCTGCCACCAGGCTACGCTCCGCCGCGAGAGCGAGCTCTGCTACAGCAAGTACTTACAGCTCTGGGAGCTCCGTCCTCCGTGCATGTACACCACCGTTGGCTTCCTGCTGCTAAATGTACGCTTCGTTCATGTACACACGCCTTCTGCACCCCGTACAGTGCTCCTCCATGTACTCCGTACGTGCGAGTACATGCATGTACATTGCAGCAGGCACCGGTCTACTTACCCTGGCCCGTCCGCCTTCCATCCTGGCCTGACTCTACCGCTGCTATCCCCTGTAAGCTTTCCTTGTCCTGTGTTGACCTTTTTGAGGTAAATCCAAGTATGTGTACAAGCTCTTTTGCGTTACCTGCCTCCTCTTTCTTTCCCTCTCGCTTTCCCTCTCAACCCTCACCGGAAGAGTGAAAAAAACAAGTTCTTTCCCAAAGATCGGGCTGGTGTCCGCCTACTTCTGTCTCTCTCCTCTCCTCCGTATCGCCTTCGCAGCCGACCTCCTCATTTCCATCTGCTCCTTCGCCTTTGCCCCCTTCGGCCAACCTCTTCGACGGCCACTTCCGAAAGACGAGACGAGAGAGAGACTGGCGGCTCGGACGAAAAAAAAAGGTGAGTAAAAGCTCTCGATGCGCCGTCCGGCAAATCCATCGGCCACCGCTTCTTCTGCATCAACATCCCGCGAATTCTCCTTTCGCCTCGTCCATGTTCCTGCACACTCGTTGCTAGCAGCCTGCATGCATCCTTGTTTTTTGGCCCGTTTCCTCTCGCCATCTGTTGGACGCAGCTAATCGGCTTATCTTACCTTGCATTGCAGCTCCTCGCACTCATCCATTATCCTGCCTTCCCCCCCCCCAGCCCCTCACTCTCCGCCTGACCGTCCCGAGCAACGACACAGCCTTCGCTTGTATCCAACGGGGTTGAGCCTTGATCGTCCACCTGCGCAGTCGCTTGTCCTCGCGCCTGGCTACCCATCTGCCCGTACAGGCAGGCACAAGCATCGAACCCCTGGCCTTCTTGCCCGCTGCTCTGGTCCGCGCCCGCAATCCCTCGCCAGTTGCTTCGGGAATCTCGCGCGCTCGCGAACAGTCTGGGCTCGCTGTTGCACTGCTCCCCGAATCGTGCAGAATCATTTGCATCACGGCCGCTTTGCAGTTTCCCTGCTCACTCTCCGAATAAACTATCGAGGCAGCATCACAATCCCCGCTGCTTTGAAAACCCTCGCCAGCCCCCCCCCCCTCCTACCCGACCGTCCTATGTAACGACTTGGAACGATTTGGATTTTTGATGCCCTGTCACGATTAACACGCCTCGTCAATAAGCCGATTGTTTGCACTTTTACCCGCTCGTCGCCCTCCATTTTTGCTCCGTTCGACTTGCTCCAGGTATCATCAAAATCACGTTGACCCTCGTCCCACGACATCCCATAGGCCAAGCACCCGCCCGCTATTGGTTGCACCGCAATCCATTCAAGCCTACACCAGCATCCGTTGACGCTCGTCGACTTGATTTCATCCTCGAGTTCGAAAGCAACAGCCTCCCTCGTTTGTTCGTTGGATCCGTCTCCAGCGTTGGAAACCACAATCCAAGACGACCACCTGACGGACGACAAAACACCACCATCCCGCCTTCGCCATCCGCTACTCGGCGCTCGTCGTATATGAGTACCGACAGATTACCGCCTCTCCCGCTCCATTTGCCGAGTCAGGCATACTCCACAGGCACCTTGTCGCCTCGTGTCAGCTCCATCGCCTCGTCGTCGAATAGTTCGCACGGAGGATCTCAATCTTCCTTCACCTCCGCCGCGTCCTCCAACGGGCCCAAGACGCCGTCCCCTACCTTGCCAATCCACGCAATCACGGGCCCGCCCACGACCATCGTGAGCTACGACGCCATGAATCAAGCTGCAGACATGTACTACTCCCAACACATGTCTGCTGGCCAGGCCCCGCCTCCGCAGACCGTCACCTCGGGCGCCATGGCACATTATCAACATCAGCAGCCCCCGCTGCTGCAGCCCGGACCGGGACAGTACTCCAACCAACCCCAGTACAACCAGTACGGGTACAGCAACGGCTTGACGTCTCCTTCGGCCGCACCGCCTGGATCGAACCCCATGGCGCAGCCGCAGAACGTGCTGCCCCTGCCGGGCGTTCCTGGTCAGCCCAACATTGGACAACCGTACACCGGCTTTGATACCACCGGCCAGCACCCGCCTCCGGGCATGAAACCTCGCGTGACGGCAACCTTGTGGGAGGACGAAGGCAGCCTTTGCTTCCAGGTCGAAGCCCGTGGCATCTGCGTCGCAAGGCGTGAAGGTGAGCTTTCTCGGCGTGCGCATTTCGACGAGGGATACTGACGGAACGTTGGCAGACAACCACATGATCAACGGTACCAAGCTTCTGAACGTGGCTGGCATGACGCGCGGTCGACGTGACGGCATCCTGAAGAGCGAAAAGGTTCGCCATGTGGTCAAGATAGGTCCTATGCACCTGAAGGGCGTCTGGTGCGTCGATACGCTGGCGATTTGGCATGTACGAGCGTGTGTGCTAATGTGCGATAGGATCCCTTACGACCGGGCGCTCGACTTTGCCAACAAGGAAAAGATCACGGAAATGCTGTATCCGCTCTTCGTCCACAACATCGGCGCTCTCCTCTACCACCCGTCGAACTCGACCAGGGCCACTCAGATCATGCCGACGACAGATCGTCGAAAGGAGCCGGCGCAGGTGCGAAACAACACGGCCGGTCTGCCGTCCCTTCACCATCACCATCACGGTCTGGGTCTTCCTGGTCCGCAATCCTCGCACGCGCCGCAGACCAACATGGCTCGGCCGCAGCTTGACCGCGCACCCGCCTTCCCGACGTCGTCGACGGGCGCTTCGGCTGTGATGGGCAGCATGGGACCTTCTGACAGCTTCGGCTGGCAAGGACAAGGCATGAATGGTGGCCAGGGTAAGATTTCGCTCTCCGCACGCTCGCTGGGGGCAGCCATCTCGGTCCTCGATGTTGACTGTTTCCCAGCAACCACGCCGCCAGGGAGCTCGATGGCCAGTATGCAATCGTACCCATCTGGAGCACAAGGCTATGACGGCACTCGCCAGTTGTACAACGGAGCTGCGTCGCAGCAGTCGGCCTACCAGAACCCGACAAACGGGACCCAGGACCGGCTGTACGCGCAGCCTAGTCCTTATCCCAAGAGCGAGATGGGACCTCCTTCGAGCCGCACCGCTGTCGGCGGGACTCATGGCGACCATCATGACGGCAAGCAGTCCAACGGTATCATGCACCAAGAGCAAGCACCTCAGCAGCAAGCCGGGGAAGATGAGGTGGATCACGAGCATGAGGCAGAATACACCCACGACAGCGGCGCCTACGACACCTCGCGCACGTCTTACAACTACACAGCTCCCGGAGTCGGCTCGTTGGTGAGCGATGGCAACATGGCCTCCGACTTGACGGGCTCGCCGAGCCACCCGCCAAGCTCGGGCCGCGCCACGCCCCGGACTGCCGCCCCTCAGTCGTACTACCAGCAGCACCAGGGCTACTGCACACCCCCTCGCCTGCAGTCCTCGAGCAGCCTCTACAACGTGATGACCAATGATCGCGCACCTCTGAATGGGGCCGCGGGCGGCGACGTGTACGCGCCGCCGGCTGACATGACCAGCTCCCTCGCCAACGGCTACGCGGCGCCGGTCATGAACGGCTCTGGTGGCGGCATGAAACGAGGTCGCGACGACGACGACGACCTATCGCGAGGTGGCGATGCTGCGGGAGGCTTGGGCGGCCTCGATATCAAGCGGCGCAAGACGATGCTTGAATCAGCCGCATCAGCTCCCGCCTTTGACGCCCTTAGCCGACCCGCTTCGGCCATCGCGACCTCTGCAAGAAGATGAAGTTGGCCTCTTGCTCCTTCGAACGCGCCATTCCGGGCAGGCGCAGTTTGCGATGGCGGCGGTATCGATGGCGTGTTTTCCGCGGCACAAAAGAGGGTTCGCCCCCGGGGGAGGGGAAACATGCCCTCAAGGCAGCGTTTCTCTTCTTCCTCAGCACGTGTTCGTTATTTCCTTGACATTCACGTACACGCAAACGGCTCATCGGCAACGACCGTCTCGAGGACGCGCTGACGAGACACGGCAACCCGGTTCTGATGTATTTGAGACGCCTGGGCATGGATGTGCACGGCCGGACGAGTCACGCTTTACACGGATGGACTTAATACTGTTACTGCGGCCTTTCATGGTATCATTCGTCGCGCGGACAACGATGCGGAGTGCTGGAGAAGAAAAATGCACTGCGGGCCTGTTACGATTCTCAGGCGGGAACGATGAGTTCATGGCCGACCACGCGACTAATCCCCGCTTTTCCTTGGCAAGATTCGAGCTCTTCTGACGGGGGACGTATTGGAAACGAACGAGGTAGTGTCGGAAAGGGCCCTGATGATGAAGTTATGACACTGTTTTCTTTGTCCGGTTGTCGTAGCGCGCTGTTGGTAACGCCTAAGACTATGTGTTTTGGACAAGGTGTGCTGTCAGCTAACGACTTTATGAGATGACCAATAAAAGTTATTCAAGACGTGTATGTGTGTGTGTATGATGCCAGGATTAGCACAAGCCAGGCTACTTACACAGTAGGTTTGCATTGGACTCGGTTCCTTCAACTGCCGTGGATGGCCTGGTGATTAATGTGTCCCAAAGCGGGAAGTGATGCGAGCACGTAAGCCGCGGTAAAGCGGTTCCACGGCTAGATGATATACATCCATTGTGAGAGAAATTTACAAATCGGCTTCATTGAATGGTCGTGTTGCGTCAAGTTCCATGTGAGCTGTTGTTTGCCTGCACGTGCAATGGGACGGAGGACGTGAGAAGGTCGGTCGACGTTGCTGGGTCAACAGGTAAACAAACGCACGCTAACTCCATTGGGCCCACACCGTCATTTTGCCCCTATGAGTATTATGGAGCCCCCAGAACCGAGATGGTTCTTTCCAGGACAGGCATTCTTTTTGCTCATCAAACCTATCTGCCATTGCAGCACGCGCAAACAAGAAAAGTCGGGCTGCGTCGCAGAAGCTTGCCTGCCGATTGTTCATTTCTTTCGGCGCTGTTTCGAATTTACCGCACGATACACTGCAACCAGAATGGCCACGCCGCTGATGCCAGCTACTGAGGGAACTTTAAATCTCTTTTCGACACCCCGTACGACGATGACGACGACGAAGCACGAGCAATACGAGCAATACGACATGGTGAGAGCGTACACCAAGCAATCATCCGGCATCGCCGGAGAAGAGCCGGCGCATCGGTCAAGCCAAATGGCGACGCTCAACGAGGCCGCGGTGGCGGATCAGGAGAACGTGTCACCGGCCAAGACTCACGTATCCAGACATAGCCGCGTCATCTCGGGCGTGGAGCTCTCGCCGTTGAAGATCCTTTCTGGCCGAAGATGTTCCTCCTCTGCTTCTTCGGACTGCACAGCCACCCGGGGCAGTCCGAGAAAGTTATCACCCGAAAAGCGATTCCCCGTCAAGATCAGTGCACCAGAGGAGGCACCGCAGACGACGACGCCGCAAGTGCGCGAACTCAGCCTCGAGGAGGCGGTGAAGCAGAACGAGGGGCTGAAGCAGGCGATTGAAATATTCGAGGACGAACAGAGTGCCTTGGAGGAGGGTGAAGCGGAGAATGGGACGGCGACAACTCTCAATGTCGACGTTCGGCAAGGCACCGAGGATGAAGCTGCGGCACCGGACGACACCATGGTCAGCACATTCAGCACCTTTTCGGCCGTGCCCAACATGGCCATGCTCGCGAAGCTGGGGCAGACAACTCCGTCTCAGTTGTCAAGTTTCGGTGGCATAGCAGCGCCACGGCCGAGGCACGAGGCCTCACCGGCACCATCCGCCCGAGGGCCCTCGCACGATGACAGCGGCAACACTACAAATCTTCTGATGGACTTTACCGATCAATTGAGGTTTCCTCACAAGTCGCCGGCCAAGCGAGGCAACCCGTCGCCCTCTCGAGCCGCGCTCAACGTGGCGGCGACGCCTAGTCGACCGTTCAGCAACCTGATCGACTTTGAAATACCTCCCATGCCGACGCCCCGAAGCGTTCCCACCATCACGCCGCGGGAGCTCGAGTCCCTCAAGTCTGGCTTCCTGTCGGAGATCAGCTCTCTCAAGGCATCCCTGAGCGGCAAGGATGCCGAAGTCCAGTCGCTGAAGGCTGCGGTTGGCGACGCAGAGAAGCGAGTCGGCGAGTCCCTAGAGCAAGTCCGCGAGGAGCGTTCCATCATCGAGCAGCTCAAGGCGGAGAAGGAGGACTGGGAGTGCCGAAGTCGAGAGATGGAAAGCATGCTGCGAACGGTGCGAGAGGAAATTGAGTTTGGCCAGCGAGAACGAGAGGAGGTGGAGCAGAAGCTCGACGAGAGCGAGAAGCGCAGGGAAGCGGCCGAAATGCTTCACCAAGAAGCCGAGAGCAAAATGGCGGGCATGAGGGCCGGAAAGGAATCCGACAAATGCGCCGCGTCCTCTCCTGAGACGGCCACACCGCCCGGGCCCAACCGAGAGGTGGAGGTGGCAGTCGAGCGCGTGGCCCGCGAGCTCCACGCGCTCTACAAGAGCAAGCACGAGACCAAGGTCGCAGCATTGAAGAAGTCGTACGAGTCCCGATGGGAGAAGAAGGTGCGTGAGCTCGAGAAGCGCATCGAGGAGCTCTCGGGGGAGAAGGACAGGCTCCGAAGCGGCCGGGACGCGACCATGACCAGGGCGCAAGCTTCCGACATGGTGGAGTGCAAGGCGCAGGCTGTGCGGGACAGCGCGACGATCAAGGAGCTGAATGCGGATGTGCGGCGGCTCGAGGCCGTGGCGGCGACAGTCAAGAAGGACAACGAGCAGCTTCGGGGGATGCTGGAACGGGAAAGGGTGGAGAAGGGCGAGCTGGTGCAGCTGGCGGAGGAGATGATGAGCATGCAGAGCTTTGTCGGGCAACCACAACATCAGAAGCAGGCGCAAGAGCCGGTGCCGCAACCTCAGCCACAGCCTCAACCGCAGCGACAAGCAGAGTTGGCCAAGACGCCCCGGGCATCCGCGAACGGCGCCAGCCGCACCTCAGGCCTGCGTGCGCCCGGGACGGGACTGCGCGCTCCCCATGAGCGGACGAAGAGTGGCGGCAACGGCTCCGGTGGACTGCCACGACCAGGGGGGATGCCGAGAAGCGGCATCATGAGCTCCATCGAGAAGATGGGCAACTATCGCGGACGCGCCGAGTAGGCTGCGGCCATGGCCTTTTCACCTTCCACTACACTAAGGACTTCTGTTCGTCGCGGCTCGGCGGTTATGACGAAAAGGATGGCTGGGTCGGGAGTCATGGAAAACGGGGGCAGCGAAGCGTGAGGATGCGTCCTGTTGGACATGATTTTCCCCCCGGTAGACACGTCCGATCGCGACCGACAGCCATTCAGGGTTGCCTCTTCCTAGGGATGGCGTTTCGTGCTCTTGGTTAGCATTGATGATTGCACGTACGTTTGGACTTTATAGTTGAATGAAGTGCGGCCCGGCCCCAGAATACCCGTTACCTCGTGTGCTTTCAGATGCGAGGCGGTCTGAACAAGTGACATGAGGGACAGGAGAGGAACTATCTGCAGCACCGGCAGCGATGAACTGTCTAGACCCCTGCTTCGTCTGGTAGCAAGTACGTGCAAGAAGCTGCAGTGTCGGTAATCGACTCTCGAGCGCCGATGCCCTTGATCGCAGCACCAACGGCTCAACGCCGCCGACTGGATGACTGCCGAAGCAGCTTTGCTCGTTCACAAGCGGTACGCTTTCTTGGCAGTTCCCCCGAAGATCATGGCCCTTTCCTCATCACCCAGCGTTGCCATCCAGCACATCTTGTCGACGACCTCTTTCCACTTGGGCCAGGCTTCCTCTCCATCCCCGAGGGCGTGAGCGCCGCAGACGGGCCAGTCGCTGCCGAACATGATGCGCGAGGGGCCAAAGGTGGCGAGGATGATGCCGAGCCAGGCGAGCGTCGCCTGGAAGATGTGAGCGGCCGGTTGGGTACGTAGAGAATCGGGCATCTCGGCAAAGGCGCCGGAGAGCTTCATGTAGGTGTGGGAAGCCTTGCTGAGGGTGTACATGGCGGTGCGCCAGGCGTGGAAAGAGGGATCGGATGTGACGTTGTAGATGGTGAGATCGGGCTTGCAGAGGTGGTCTACGCGACGAGGTTAGGAGGCCCACGGGCTGCCGCCGCGACGGAGGAAGCGGATCGGGGGACACCCACTCAGGATGAAGGTGACCTTTTCGTCCTCGGGGACGCCCTCGTGAGCGCGGCCGACCATCTCGACGACCTCGTCTAGCTGCTTCTTCCCCCGGCTGTGGTGGTCGATGCCGACGTCGAAGACGAAGCCTTTCTTGCCGAGGAGCTTCAGGCTATCGACGAAGTCCCGGGTCAGCATCGTCCCGTGCGGCTTGTCCTGGAGAAGATAGCGGAAGCCCTTGATCTTGGGCCAGGAGTCGCCGGCGGCCTCCTTGACGGCGTCGAGGTAGCGAGCCATGACGGCGGGGCCGCTGGGCAGCGGTGCCCAGGGGATGATGGCGAGGCACAGCTTCGCATCGTCGGCCGCGTGGCCCTCGCCTTCCTTGGGCCGGCCGAGGGCCACTCGCTTCAGCCAGCGGACTTCGTCTAGGGGCAGTTTCCAGCCGGAACCGTCGCGGGCGCCGGCATCGAGGTCGTGCTTGCGGTCGGCCTCGATGGCGACAAAACCGAGGAGTGAAGGGGCCGACTTGGCGGCGGCGCGGTACTCGTCGAGGGAGTGCTGACCGGCGAGAGGATGCTCGGCGTCGTACCAGGCGAGCGAGTCGGTTTCGGACTCGGGGTAGAGATGGATGTGGGAGTCGATGATGGGAAGGATAAGCTGGTCGTCTGCCATGGTCTGCGGCTGGAGGCGCGCCGGCCCTTTAATCGCTCTGTCGTGTAGCGGGAGCGAAGAGACAATGTGGCGGCGGCGGCGTCGGGGGAAAGGATCTTACTTCTATTCTCGGGCTGTGAATGACGATGAAAGGTGGCAGGCAGGAAAGCTTCTGGATCTGTGAAGTAGCTGCATGAGTGAAGCTACTCACAGATTGACCTCGAGAACTGAGCGGTCGAGGTTGGGGTTCATGGCGTTACCGACCCCGCTATTATTCTGTGATCCCCTAATTACTGCCATGCCAATCGGGAGGCAGGTGGCAGAGTGACGTCGGAGTCCCACTGGTAGTGCAGGTACTTACAGTGGGGTGACAGAAATGTCGATTCAATTTGTAGGAGTCGCGCAACCAAAACTGAATCGTCACTTTTGTCAAGTGACTGTACTTGCTTGGACCTGCAGTACATGTACTGTACTTGCAGTACGGAGTACTGTACTCCGTAGTTGTACAACTAATATTTCCAGTCAAGGAGTTAATAGTTGTAATTACATGTAAGTAAAACGCCGTATCAAGTACCTATGTACATAGAAGTACGGCGTACAAGTAAGCACTCGCACACTGCAGGAGCAATAACAGCAGTGGCAACTGCACCGTAAGTACGGTGTTACATGTGTTGTACCTACAAGTATTACATGTGCAGTACGTTACGGAGTACTCCGTACATGTACAGCACATCAACACCTAAGTAGGTGCAGGTACAGCTCTGT
The DNA here is from genome assembly GCF_001625195.1 of Drechmeria coniospora. Lineage (NCBI taxonomy): Eukaryota > Fungi > Ascomycota > Sordariomycetes > Hypocreales > Ophiocordycipitaceae > Drechmeria > Drechmeria coniospora. Next base: position 6,052,084 of record NC_054389.1, on the reverse strand, counting down.
CTGTTCTCACAACGAACAGGTACTATTAACTTTACGCACCTGTAGGTACCTACTTGCTACCTTCGCATTATCCTCTCCATGCTCTGTGCTCGGTAGATGAACATGCAGCCTACCGCAACAGTGCTGCAGTATACCATTTACATGGCTCATATCTACCTCCTTCCTGTATTATCATGTCAAGCTTACCTGGACGGGTAGGGGCAGGAGGGAGAACACTCGGGACAAAGTTGGGTAGTTTGCATGCGACCTCTGGGGTTCCAATGTCACAATGCGACGAGATGGAAACGTGTGCTTGGCAACACAGCTGGTCACTTCCAAGTTTGAATCTTGGTACGGAAATGAGACAACTATCTGCAGAAGTTTGGGCTGCCTGCTCTTTGCTGGATAAATGGAAACCGCCAAGAATGCAGGCGTCCAACATTCGTAACCGAAAACACTGTTTACGAGAGAGGCGAATCGTCATGCTCCTAGCCCGTGCTCCGTATCGCGCCCTGGGGCTCAGATGGCCCCTGTGGCGTAATGAGACATTGTGATTTATGATTCATGAGCTCAACGAGTCTAGCAATAATGGCGACGTCGCGACTGTCATGAATGCCAGTTTCCCGTCAGGGGAGGGACTTAGCAGGTGGGCGTTAAAATACGCGTATTTCGACCAGGTACGTACTTCAGGTGAAGGTGAAGTAATACGCGTATTCTGGCGACAATTCCCCCCAAGCGTCCCCCGAGCGTGGTGGTCCGCGTATATCGGACAGGCCCGATGCCTATTTTGGCAACACGGCGAGGCCGTGTGGAGCGGCAAGTACGCGGCCAACTGCACGGCCACACGACGGCCAAAAGGTATAAGATGATGGACGACGCCTGGTCCTTCGATGCCGCTGAACTCGTAATAAAGACAATTAGAAGAGAGAACTTCCACAAGCGAACAAACATGGCCGAATTAAAACCGTACAAAGGCAACTATTACCTCTGGGAATATGTCCCGTCGAAACCAGCCGGCCTCGTCTTCGCCATCCTCTACGCTCTGGCGACCGTCGTCATCGTATGGCGCATCGTCCGGACGAAAACCCTGTTCAGCATCGCCTTTGCCGTTGGCGGGATCTGTAAGTGTGAATCGAACCAACCGTCCAGGGGTGACATACTGACGAGCCATGTTGCGCCGTTGCAGTCGAGACCTTGGGTTACGCTGTCCGAGCCATCGCCGAAGACAAGACCGATCAGCTCGGCATATACATTATGCAATCAATCCTCATCCTCGTCGCGCCCGCCCTCTTCGCCGCCTCCTTGTACATGGTTCTCGGCCGGCTGATGCGTAGCATCCACGGCGAGCGACATTCCCTCATCCCCATCAAGTGGCTGACGCGAGCCTTCGTCATCGGCGACATCTTCTCCTTTTTGGTCCAGAGCACCGGCGGCGGGCTCATGGGCACCAGCGGCTTCGACCCCAAGACGGGACAGAATATCATCCTCGCCGGTCTCTTCATCCAGATCGCCATGTTTGGCCTGTTCATCGTCACCTCGGCCGTCTTCGACGTCCGCATGCGGAGGTGGCCGAGCCGGGCCTCGTTGGAGAGCGGCCGCCGATGGAAGAACATCATGGCCATGCTCTACACCACAAGCGCCCTGATCATGCTGCGCTCCGTTTTCCGTGTCATCGAGTACGTCATGGGCAAGGAAGGCTACCTGCTGAAGAACGAGTGGACGCTCTACGTGTTCGACGCCGTGCCTATACTCCTCGTCATGATTCTGTACGCCGTCATCTATCCTGGCGAGCTCAGAGCGTCCAACCTCAACAAGCCGCGAGACATGGATGAGTTGGAGTCCGATTCGGTGAACACGACTGGCGATCTGGAGCATGGCGGCAGAGAGATGAAGTAGAGCATGGCCTGCGATTTCCTTCTCTCGTACGGTAGAATGCTTCCTAGATGACGAATAGCCTGGGGGAAAAAGATTTCAAGGATGGGCGCGCGGATACAAAGTTGAGTTTGGGATCATAAATGGGCGTCTGGACACTTTTTTTTTTGTTTTGGTTTGGGATATACATGTAATTGGAGCGGGATTGGAGATTGAGTGCATACTTTGGTACTTGGATGCAGCACATGCAGAGATTGTACATGTACAAGGAATAATGAACAATTCGACACGGTAACCATGACTATAAACTACTACGGGTACTGAGTACTAGTACATGCATCAAAGTACCTACGTGTACACCTACCTACCTACAGTACAGTAGAAAGTATGTGTCGGAGTGCATCAATGTGCCTTGCAGACCATGCCGCTCAGCTCCAGTGCAAGGAAGGTGCCAAGATAGCGTCATGGCGGGAAGGAAGCGTCGGCCGCCATTGACCCGACTTTGCCGCTTTGGGCACCTTCCGGCTCCAATGGGCGAGGTGGTCAACTTCACCAACTTCATCCCTCACCATCCCTACATCAATGTTACAGTTGATGCCCTCTCCTACCTGAATCGCCCACCAATCGATACGATGCAACTGCAGTGGCGCTGACGTGGGAGATCGCACGATGCATGCTCCTCTTCTGCGCCCTTGACCCCCGTCATCATGGCTCCGACGACGGCGACTGTGGAGAGGCAGGTGGAAAGTCCTGGCGCCGCCGTCAGGATCTCTCGTCGCTCTCACCAGAAGTCTAGGAACGGATGCGTAGAATGCAAGAGGCGCCACATCCGCTGCGATGAACAGCGTCCCGTCTGCTCGCATTGTTCCACCGCCCAGCGTGAGTGCGCATTCCCGCCACCCAAGGAGCCGTCGCGGAGGAGGACGAGGACGAAGCCCATCGTCCCGGTCCAGACGCAGGGCCTGGTCCAGACGCAGGGCCCGGTCCAGACGCAGAGCCCGGCCCAGACGCAGAGCCCGGCCCAGACGCAAAGCTCTCCAAATGACTTTGTGGATGGCAATGGTTTTAACAGCCCCCAGAGCCAGAGCCAGAGCCAGCCGTCGGCCGAGAATGAGCTGCATCGGCGACCGCTCAACGTCGCCCCCGTCGCCGCGCCGCCTTTACTACCTTCGTTTGACGAAGCATTCTCGGCTCGGCCGGCGCCTGAGTTCGGGGGTGGAACCGATTCCAGTCGGCCCTCTCTATTCACCGCTCAGCATCTTATGCTCTTGCATCACGCCGAGAATGACATGAGTGACAACATGATGGCGTCCGGCCAGACAAAGCGAGTCGTCGACATCGCCGTCCGCCACGCCGTCGACGCTCCCTATCTCATCGACCAGCTGCTCGCCATATCGGCCCTTCATTTTGCCATCACGGCACCCTCATCCCAATCATCGTCGCTCCGACGCCAAGCGACGGAACTGCAGACCAGAGCCGTCGCCTGCTTCACGCGCGAGACGGCTTCCTTATCCCCCGACGACACAACCAGCGCCATCCCTCGCTTCCTCTTCGCGTCCACTCTCAGCTTGCACGTCCTCGCCGAGACTCTCGATTCCGTGAGGCATCTTCACCGCTCGCACTTTTACGTTTTCATCGACAGCTTCGTCGAGTGTCTACGTCTGCACCACGGCATCCGCGCTGTCCTTCGGCCCACCTGGAACGATATCCTCAACTCCGAGTTGGAGCCCCTGCTCTCCGTTACCCGGGATGCGAATGAGCGCCTCATCGCCATGAAGTCCAACCCTAACACGCCCGGAAGCAGCCCGCCCCACGAGTTCACCCACCTGTTGACCCTTCTGGACAAAGCCGACCTCGGACCCGCCACCGTCCACGCTTGTCGCGAGGCCGTCGATCGCCTCCAGTGGGCCTTTGACCTCCACGCTTCCATAAACGACCCGAACGGCGGGCCGCACGCCGCCTCGGCCTTTTCCGTCACCGTCGGAGCCGACTACATCGATGTCCTGCGGCGGCATCAGCCAGAGGCCCTCGTCATCCTGGCCCACTACGGTGTTCTCTTGCACCGCTGCCGCCGATTTTGGGTTTTTGGTGACGCCGGGGCCTGCATGATACGGGCGATAGCTCAGCATCTGGGCTCCTATTGGCGTGACTCGATAGCCTGGCCGCTTCGAGTGCTCCGAGACGAAACCGGATGAGGATGAAGTGTTATAGAGCTGTCTCATTCGCATGAAGCCACATATACATGACACATTCCGCCTCAGAACGTCGCCTGCCTGACGAGTGTGCTTGCTCCATTATTGGGACATGATCCGATCCTTGGCCATGAACGTTGTTGCCTCTGCAACGAAGACTTATCATCCAGGAATGCCTAGTCAGCCATTGTGATTGGTCTCTGTCGCGTTATCCGTTCGTTCCTGTCCGGAAAGATAGGACACAAAACGGACGTTGAACATCATACTCTGATTGTACTGTTTTCACGACGCTGCAACTTGCTGGCAGGCAAAAGGCTCCGTGCGCGTAGATTCAACCGTCAACTATGCACAGACTGGCAGCATGGTTGGTACACCCTCCAGTGCCTTGGCCATTCATCTGCCCTCCTTCGCATCTACAGTGGTAGTGGCTAGCCCTGCACCGTCAATACCGCCAGGCCCAGGGCCAAATCCAACAACTTGCTGTTCTTTGCGGAGCTGGCACCTCGCCCGGGGGCGAAGCGCTCCGATATTATCCACGCAGCAGCAAGAGAGGGCGCGCGCACGAAAATTGTGTCCTCGTGCGTTTGTGCTCGTCACTCGTTTACATGCGATTGTGAACCCACCAACGAACGTTACTCGCAGGCACGAGGTTCAAAGTGCCTACAAGGGGGTCGCAGCATCGACCCATTAGTCATGGCGCGCACAGCGAGCAGGCATCCGTGTTCTCCAAGTGCCGGCTTGGCACGGGCGATGCTGCGTTGCGGCGGGAGAGGGGGGTTTAGGGGTGGAGATTAAATGAAAGCGTACCGGGACATGAAAATCGAGCACTAACACCGAGGTAGAAATTCAGCAATGTCAAAATCCGATGGCCGTCTGCCTGTTTCGAACGAAGTGCGAGCAGCCAGGGAAAATCGTCCTCGTGCTGGTATCTGACGAGAAGGAAACACCACCGCGCATCGACACTGGGTGGAAATGTCTCAACAGACATGGATGCCGTTGCGGCGCGACGAGGTGGTGCGCGAGTACCTCTGCTGAGGTCCGTACTCGTCTTCGCCACTACCGCTCGAGCACGACGAACCGTCATCCTCATAGCCACAGAACGAGCCGCCGCAGTCGAGCCTAACACGCTCCCCTTTACGGGTGATGCCGTAGCGCTCGCAGGTGCAAGCGCTGCTGTCGGAGTTGGGCGTGCTGTAGCCCGAGAGCGGCGAGTTGGGAGACGAGCTGCCGGAGCGGTAGGACAAGGAGGAACCAGTGGTTGAGACGGGTGAATAGCCCAAGTTGGTAATGAGATCCTCATCGTCGAGGGCGGCGTTACCGAAACGAGCTGTGAGCTCCGCGAGAGCGTCGCTGTCGTAGTAGTCACAGTCGAGAATGTGCTTCGTCACATGGGGAGTCATGGGCTTGGGTGCCTGGATTCGTGAGACGGAGAGCGGACGGCCCTTGGGGATGTCGACAGACAGCTCAGCTCGGTTCCACGGTGGTAGGTGGTGATCCTTGAAGGGGGAGTGCTGTCTTGAAGAGGACGAAGCCGACGACGACGACGACGACGAGCTCTTGCGGTTGGACTTGTGCGATGACGCCTTCGACGACGACGACGCCTTGGAAGTGGACTTGTGTGACGACGACGATTTGGAAGACGAAGACGATGAAGAGGACTTGCGAGACGATGACGAAGAAGTGTGGTGCCTATCGGAAGGAACGTCGAGAATGTTCAACTCGCGGCCGGTAGTGGGCTCCGTGGTGGATTTGATGCTGGGGTCGTGAGCAACGTGGTAGCCGTCGATGATGTAGTAGTACCAGTATCGTTGGCCGGCCGAGAGCGTCGAGTTCTGAAATCGAAAGGTGCCCTTCCACGAGCCAGATTTGGACGCTTTCCTGTCCTTGGAGAGCGGGAGCTGGCCGACGTAGTTGTCCCAGGAGCCGAGGAGGTGGACGGCCTTGACAGTCGAGGAAACTCGGAGGGAAAAGGAGAGCTGGACAGCAGACATATTGGCGGCTCTCACGTCGGTCGATGGCCTCGTTCGCATATGTTCTCACTGCCGGCGAAGTTGGGGGGCTAGCTGCCAGCTGGTGATGGCTAAAAATGGCTGACAATGGTGGTTGAGTTTAATATTAGAGTTGGTGAGCAAGCTGAAATCCCAGTTTCTGTGATTAAGAGAATGTAGACTGTGCCGTATGCAAATGAAACAAAAAAGAGTACGAGTGTAATATGGACTGATTTCGTCTTTCAAGCTGACCGGCAGCAAGAAGTTGTTGTCACCGAGGGCGTGCGGTTGGATGGCGGATTGACGACGAAACCAGGCAATAGAAGAAAAAGGCAGAGAACCAGCTCTGCTGGAAGGGGCAGCGAAAGAAGCAAAGGCAAAGGTGTTGGGCACAGCAGAAAGGAGGACTCAAATTGGCAGGGCTTGCTGAGGAGAAGGGGAGGAGAAGAGGGGGCAAGGAAGAAGCGACTTGCGGCGACCGGCATATATATCACCGGCCACCGCCCTCTGCTCTGTCCTCCACTCTTTCCTCCGCTCGTTCCCTCGCTTTTGCCTCCGCTCGTCCAAAGGCGGGCGCGACTTGCTTACCACCTACGCATGCATACGACGTAGCCATGCAAGTGCTGTGCTTGTGGAACGCGGCCAATGAGATGGCCGTTGCATGGATGAGGGAAGCTGGGAAGGCGGATGGATGACATGGATGACATGGATGGATCTCGTCGTCGGTCACAACGTTGTCAGGACGGCGCTTACAGCGGACCGACCGAACCGCATCCCCACCGCCCGTGTACGGCGTACAGTGCTGTACGTTGGTAAGTAGCCGTACGGTGGTGTATCACACCGGCATTGGTAGGCCTGATCAGCACCTAACTGCTTAGTGGTGTGCTAGTAATCCAGTGTTATGATCGACGTCGCGGATTGCCTCGTGCACTTGGTGGTGCAACTTTGTGGTGGTGGTGCCTCTCGACTCTGGCAGCAGCTTTCTAGTGGGCAGGCCCATGCCGTTGCAGCACGAACCAGCCAGTAGCAGCGCTCAGTCAGCCACACCGAATGCTCTGCTATCGTCGTCAGCGTCTAATGGCAACGCTTGATTGGGTCACCGCCCCTACCGCCACTTGCCCGACTGTGTTGTGACGCACGCTGCTTGGCTCTTGGTTGCGGCAAAAAGACAGACCATACGAGTGAAAACGCTCTCTCCAGCAGATCTACCTGGATGACAAGTTGGCCGTCTGCGTTGTTGTTTCTCCCATCATTGTGCCCCGGCCGTCACTCGGACCAGAGCTGGAGTGTTCCAGCTGCACAGTTCAACACTCACTACCAACAGTACGCTCACCCATCGTCGCGGACCGGAAACGGATCACGCTCGTGTGGACTGTTGATCTCGGTTCATGATTCAAAACTGCCCAGTCGTAGTGTTTCTATTCCGTGTCACAAGGTCACATGCATGCGGTCAACGAAATGACATTGATTTCAATGCCTACGTCGGTTCTTCATTAAGCCCCCCTTGCCCGCACCTGTACAAAGATCCCTTGCAGCTTCGACAGGCCCGATGCCACTGCCAACTAGGAACCCGTCCAAAGCTCGTCGACAATTCGGTCAGGTCCAAGGTAGGAGGAGATAAATGCTATAAGAAAAACACAGAAAATGCTCCAGCGTGGTAACATGTGACAAACAACGCCTTTTCTCAGAAATCCAACCAGAGATTGGCTCGGGCGACGTTGAGACCTTGCCGCAAGGACAGCAAGAGTGGTGACAACGCTAATCGGAACAGAAGCATTGACGAGCGCGGATGCAGGCATAGTGACGGCACTGCTTTGCTGCCATTTCCTGGCGTTTATGAGCTGGTCGTCGCCAGGATGCCTTGGTTTAGGGGCCGACGTCCAAACCATCGATCGCGTCGTCAGACCACTGCCCGTATCCTCCCATCGTCCACCCTCCAGAACTCGGTCGGCTATTGATTCATTTCCGTATCGCCGTTTTCACCCCCTGCTATGCCCCGAATCCACAGGACGTTGTTGCATCTGTCGTTCACCGCCAAATGTCAGCAACGGAACCAACGACGAGGCACGAGGCCCAGTTCCTGCGACACCGGGGATCACTCACCGAATAAGCACCTGTCCCAGATGGCCAGTCTCTTTGTTGTCGATGAATTCGCGCGTGCCTGCCAGCTGGAGGTTCATGTAGCTGTCGATGGCTTTGAGCACGCCCTGATATTCGGTCTGGCCCCATTTCAGGCGAACAGAGACGTTTCTGTCGACAAGATCCTGCAGCATCGGCCGCGGATTGACGGGTACGAAGCTCATGGCGCCTGCGACTGGGGAAGGACTGATATTCGTCTGCGGTGTGCGTTCGCAAAAAGTTGGACTACGTGCAGCCGTTTGGGGATTTAAGGATTGCGTCGGGCAAGAACGAGGCTGAAAGTTTCACGATGGTTGTATTCGCACGCCAGGTGCTTCACGGCAGCATGGAGATCCACAAGGCTTCCACGAAAGATGGTCAAGCTGACTAAGCAAATATCACGTGATGACCCGTTCACAGTCCGCTTGGCCTATGGTGGGCGCTTTCGCGGCGATGACAATTCATCGACAATCACTGTACGGAGTACTCCGTATGAATGGTTGATTTTGTGCGGGATCATGAATCGTGAGCTGTGAATCGCGGAACGTACGCACCAGGGAGCAGTGAAGCATATCAGACTAGCCCAGCCCAGCCCAGCCCAGCTTGGATTCGAACGCCTGCGGCGATAGCACACAAAGCAGCATCCGGCGTCGAAGCCAGCCAGTCAGCATGGGTGAACTTCTCGAACTCGAAGTCGCCGATGATCTCATCGTAAAGGCGACAGACTATGCGCGAAGCTACATGGCCAAGTACGATGGCTCCCACGACTTTCACCACATCGAGCGCGTGGTCGCTCTCGCCCACCACATCCAGTCGCATACGCCCGCCACATCACGGCCCATCGTCACCCTCTGCGCCCTCCTCCACGACGTTGGTGACAAAAAGTACCTGGCACCGGGCGAGGATGGCTCGCGGCTCGTGCACAACCTGCTCGTCTCCCTTGGTGCCCCGTCTGTCCTTGCGAGCAAGGTGCAAACCATCTGCCTCGGCGTGAGCTACTCATCCGAGGTCCGGGACCCGGCCCGCGTTGCCGATCTGATCGACGCCCACCCGGAACTCGCCGTCGTGCAGGATGCGGACAGACTCGATGCCATCGGCGCCGTCGGCGTCGCCCGCGCCTTTGCCTTTGGCGGTGCCAAGGGACGCGCCCTTGGCGACTCGATCGACCACTTTGCCGAGAAGCTCGTCCGACTCGAGGGCATGATGAAGACGGCCGAGGGACGACGGCTGGCGAGGAAGCGGACCGAGAGGATCGAGCTGATGCAGTCCTGGTGGCAAGAAGAGACGGACGGTGTCGAGGCCCTGTGAACAGTGAGAACACTACCACTCATTCGGCTTCCTTTGCGTTCTGCTCTTCTCCCGTCATGCCGCAGATGTTGGGTACCCCTTGCCATCGGCTTGTTGAACATGTGCTACCCAATCCGTGGACTTTACCGGCCTGGCATCGCGATGAATAAAGTCGGCATTCACCTTCACCTTTGCAACGGCTGGGAGTTGCGGCTGTCCCAGACCGGAACGCGTCTGGCAGCATCCAGTATCCGATTTCCATGACCAAGACAACCCTTCGAGCAACGTCGCTCTCTAATCGCCATTCTTTTCCTGGTCGGGAAACGCAGCTCGCTCGCGCCGACGTCACCCACGAGAAGAAGGCGCTGGCTGAAAGCCATTTTAGATCAGCCCCGTTACTCCGTATTCGACATCTACCGTACTAGTGGCTGGACGGGACGCGGGACGCGCCACAACTTAGCAATGTTCAAACTTCCAAAGTGCACGACGGCTAAGCAAGGAATTATGTTCATTTTTGTGGCAATCAAGTACACTACGCTAGCTGGTAAAGCGTTCTCCCCCCGACGTCCACTGGTGTTGTCAACTGCAGTGCATATAGCAACGTGTGAGTGACCCAGCAAAATGCCTCACGACATCAGTACTTAGTATACTTTTTTTATGCATGCACGCCGTTGACTCTCATCATCTTGGCCATCATATGCTGGAGCACTTGCGCATGTGTTCTCGCTTCCCTTCATCCTCTTCATTGCGTTGCCGTGCAGCCCAGCTCGTCCAACCGGTATATACAAGACATCTGGACTTCTCGCATCGTTCATGAGGTTCGATCCAGCACTGCCGTGCTTGGGACGACGCAGCTTAAAGGAGGTAGACGGCGACTATTCCGGCAGCAAGCAGCAGGCCGGTGACGCGGTTCGCGTGCGCTAATGCGGTCTTCGCCGTCGTCGTCACTGCCGTCGCTGCCGTCGTCGCTGCCGTCGTTCGCGTCACCATCTGGCTTTCAGTCGCCGCAGTACCCGTAGGCCGCGTTGATGGCCGGCCGGAGGGCATTGTGGCTGTAGGGGTTCGAGTCTGCTCCGTGAGGCTTCCCGTAGTCGCAGCATGGCTGGTGCTGGTGCTTGCGGAAGTAGGAACAGGCAAAGTGCCCTCGGGAATGGAGAGGGTGCCCTCGGGGATGGACATGGTATCGCCGGTGACGGTGACGGGGTCGTCGGGAATGGCAAGAGAGCCCTCGGGAATGGACATGGTACCAGTGACAGTAGCAAAGTCGACAGAGTCCGTGGCCGGGTCATCGGCGGTGACAAGGTTTGTGCCTTCCGGGATGCTCATCATGTCGCTTTCGGCATTGGTGACGGCTCGGCGTACCGGGGTTGGGATATAGCTCGGCGTGCACCGATCGGCGGGCAGGGTGAAGGAGGGCTCAGCATAGACGACGCACTGCGAGATATGTGAGCCTCTGGTTCACTGCCAAGGATGCCTCGTCCCGTGCTGTGCGCGGGGAGGAGGCGAGTTCAGGCACATACGTTCTTCTGGCAAGCAGCGTCGCCTGCCTCCTCGGAGCTCTCGAAGCACTCGGCGGTGCCCCCAAAAGGCGGGTATCCAGAGACGTTGGCGGAGCAGCGGCCCTTGGTGCCGATGCTATTCTCGTCGCAGCGCAGGATGATGTCTCCACCGATGCAGTAGTTTGCGTTGGGCCTGGCGCAGTTGACCTTGTCCGCATCGTCGATGCCCGTAGCGCTGGCCGCGACGGCGGCTAGGGTGGCGGCAAAGAAAGCCGAATTCTTCATGGCGCACGCTGTAATAAGTTCAAGAGGGTTGTGCGCCGGTCGATCCGAAACGTTATTGCCTACAATCGCGTGAGGAAGGTAAGTTATTGACGATGTGCTTGTATCACAGGCGTGCGAAAGTGTGTGTTTCTGGGGGTAAAAAACACTGTCCGATGGGAATAGTTGACGAGGAAGCGAGCAGAATCAGGCCGCTCGCGCTCTTCTTATATACCGGTACATATATGCATGCACGATAGCTATGCGCAAGCTGTCAGCAGCGCCCCGACGGCCGATGCCAGACGGCCCACGCTCGAGGCTCGACAGAGAATGCATCGGATCGATGGAGGACGGCAGGAGGCCTACCGTCACACATGGCCGGCTGCTGAAAATAGCTTAGGTGGGCAGGTAGAAGGACCACAGTGTGCCGTACACCTGTCCAGTGTCTGCACGCCTGCAGGCCCGCACGTCCCACACTTGGAGGGTCAAGCCGGGAGGCGGACGGGAAGATAATACGAAGTTCAAGGCGGCTGCCGAAATGAGCATGGTCGCGAAGGCTATCAATATCGACGAACCACAGACGCCGCAAAACGATGACGAGGAAATAGATGAGACAACATCGGTGCAATGGTCATGGTACACTCTTGAGGAGCTGCTGTTTGGAGGAGTCCGATGGAAGGCAGGGCACTCTTGTGTGTGGTGGACAGTTGGAAGCCGGCCCATGCTGACTGGCCCGAGGTTGCCATGGCGTCACATTCGCATTTGCAGGGGGCCACTCCCGCAGTTATCAGTTGGAGTCTTCGATGACAGAAGCAGTCGGGGTGGTCGGAAGGGGTGGTCTGAGGGGAGGGAGAAATCACGGGCAGGAAGCCGGGTGAGTGTCGTGATGATCCATGACAGGCCCAGGTACTTGAGCTGCCATCCGGGCCACTGGCTGCGAGCACTCTTTGTGGGGTGGGAAAATGATGAAGCGATGATGGACAGCGCCCAACTATCAATCTGCTGCCATCTCGTATCCGCAGATTCGGCCAGGTTCTCGTATTCACCGATTGGTGGTGCGTCGTCATCGGTCCACCACGAGTCCTTTGGCTCATGCACGGACGAAGGAGCTGAGAATTTTGACGTCAGCGTCATGAGAGATGCTTAGGGACCGAAGATGCTGGCCGAATGGTAGCACAGAAGCACAGTAACGGGTATAGCACGAGGAGCAAGCGAGCAAGCAAGCAAACATGCAAGCAAGGCAGCTTGCATTCAGCCCACCGTAAGCATGGTATCAGGCGCTCCACCGGATTACCGTCAGACCGACACGACCCACGGCTCGGGGCGATGGACAAGCGAATATACCCAAATAGTCAGGTGGACAAGTCGAAGGAGGAGACTGGATATGAATACGGAGTACGAAGTACGGAGTACATGGTGAGGAGGTTGGGCCATGGAGTATTACTCCGTACAAGTACTCTGTAGTTGTAGTAGCCATCTAGCGAGATCGACGTGCGGGGACGCGCAGGGGTAGGAGGAGTCCCGAGGTGCCCCATTCGATCGATCCTCTACCTCAAGGCAGGCCTCGTACTGGTAGACCAAAATAATAGACTGGGTCCAGGTATCTTTTTATGGGTCCACGAGACTAGCCTTGTACCTTCCTAGTATCCCACATCATTGATTTTTTTGCATCTTACACAATGCAACACAATACTGTTCAAGTCTTATTTAAACAAGTACAAAATAATTATTTCATTCACTACACCCTATTAGCAAGTACACACAATAGCCATAAAATTCATTTTCTATTTTATTTAAATTATAATTATAATACACATATGCTATATAAGGACATAAAAATAATGGACTGATTCCAGTAGATGCCTGAGGTGTAATTATTTGTGTTTCTTGAGAGCTACATAGACTTGACATCTTCTTGCTACCCTAGAGCTGCTCGTCCTGTTTCTGGGATTTTTTTTTGGTTAAGCTGTACCTACAGTATGTGGCAAAAAGTATTTGCCCACCTTTAGGTACCACATTCCAAGTCTAATCAAATCTAATCATTGTCGTTAGTATTGTAACAATTCAATAGCTACATGCGCATCAAACGTAGCAATAACATGCCTCAAAGCAGCCGTAACGATGCCTCGAGGCAAGGAATTATCGCAGCAATTGCGATTACGGATTTGCAAGCTACCTCTCGAAGGACGAGTCGATAGATTCGTTATCTTCGAGATTTAGAAGCTGATTGATCCAATGCCCCATTGCGTTGAGGCTATTATTGCTGCAGTAGAGGGGTGGTAGACGAAATATTTATTGTTATATTACTAACCAAATAAATTAGGCTTGACTGGACTTGGAATGTGGTACCTAAACAGGAGCAAATACCTTTTGCCCCCCACTGTAAGTAAGTGAGCTGCTGATGGCCCTTGTCGGTACCTGGTCCACATTGGTTATTTACCACAAGGCACAGTACTTACTTGCACTTGTACTGCTCTTGCGAGAGCAACAACTCGCCAACCAACGGACCCTTCCTCATTGCGCCGCCTTCAGCAATCGGACTGACTGCAATGACTGTGATGGCACTGCACCGGGCCACTCTCCGACGACCTCTTACTGGATGTACTTGTACGGAGAGAGTACGGAGTATTAATACTTGGATCCTTCTCGTACAGTACTTTCTGATAAATACCCGCATACCTATGGAGTACTGGTACTTGTAAATCCCATCTAGCAATATGTAAGTACAGTGTACTGTTTCCATGTACTTGCGTGTGCAGTCCACCACCATGTGCATGTACTGTACTTATATTACTACCTACTAATACAGTCCTCCGTACTCCGTACAGAGTACAAAGTACATGCAGAGACACTTACCTCTCGTATGTTCTCGAAGACGGCTGGCAGAGATTCTTGAAGTTTCTACAATCGTGGTCAAGGTGCGTGCGTGTCACAACCACCCCGTGATTTGCATGACGTTCCATTGTACGATAGCGTTGGCCACTGCATCGTCACTCGACTTGCGAGCCCTCAAGCTTCCATCTTCCCCTTGCCACCATGCCACCTCTTCACATCACGATTCGCATGCAGCACGGAACAGACTTGGTGCATTTTTTTTCTCATCAGCCCTTGTGCACGTGCTGCCGCTTCTGGCGCTGATTCACGTCGTCGGAGGGAGAGAAGCCCATGCTTCCTTGGGGTTTCATTTCGCATCCGACCTCTCGATCAAATCTGCTCCCGGCAATCGGATAGCGGAATTCTCCGTACAGCCTGGAGTCTACTCCGTGTAGTCTGTAGAGTAAATTCGTGTAAAGTGTTGGAGAACAAATCATATTCTGTTGGATCAAGGGATCGAAATAGAAGTGCTTTAGACCTCGGCCCAGCCGGAATTGCGACAATTGCACGGAGTAGGCACGAAGCTGACGTTGCGAAGGCAACGAAGTCGGCTTCGTCAAGAGACACATAAGTGGCTGGTCAGAAAACTATTGATCTGCCACAACTCGCACTCTCTCGAATCGCATCGAATACGGAGGAGGTGACTCCAATTCGGGGATGCAAGGGGCTGGAAACGCGAGTACCTGTGGCACCAAGTCGCATACTGTACTTGTATGCCACTACCGTTGTGAGCAGAAGTACCAACCAAACGTTTTAGGGTATACGGATCGAATCCACAGCAGATGTATCGTGCGTTCGCTGAGTTGACGGCGTCAGAGAGTGCTGGGAGTTTCTGCTGCGCGACAAAGTCGTCGGGTGTGGGGATCAGAGTGAGGTGAGCAACCTTGTCATGGCGACAAGTTCCAACTACCAGTACGGAGTAATTAATACCTTGACTGCAACCAAGGTAATACGGAGTGCCCACAGTTGGAGCCACCTTCAGCACTAGGGTCTGCTCCAACCTCAGCAACGTACCCTGCTGCTACATACCTAGTACCCTTCTACCTCAGCCACCCGCATTTCGGACCCCTGTGTCGTGGTGACGTACGGAGGACTCCGTACGTGTAGTTAAAACGGCACCAGGACTCGAGCACGCACCCAGCCAGCTTCCAACCTGCATCTAACCGCGTCCAACCTGCATGTGCAGTACATGCATGCGCGCATAATTGGCGCTTGGAACCCATATGATTTGTCCCGTCCAATCCTGGAGGGCAGAGAAAGCTTTCGTCTTCCGCCAATCCGGCCGTGGCTACGTCGCTAACGGAAATGGACGAGGACGAGCAGACGAAGGATCATGCGATCAGGGGACCGACCAAGCTGCGACTGAGAGCCAACGTATCCTGCAATATTTCACCTCCTCGGCACCTAGGTAGAGCGTGGGCGAGGAACACTTGCCGTCTTCTCTCCATGCAGCACACATACCAACTGCAATTGCGGAGCGCAACCAAGTGCATACAATACAAGGGCGCGAGTAATACTCGTGGGCGCATAAATGGCGCATATAATCTGCTTATTGCGGCAACTTCTTACCAGCCAGAGGTTATCATCTGCTGCCCACTCACACGAATACGCCTATGCCATCGAGAGTTGGCGGTCGTTGGTGCTTTCTAGCCTTGCACACCAGTGCAAGCTTTCGGCCATGATGAGCTGAAGGCGTTCCGATCACATCCATCCGCCAGGATACCTCCCGCACTCATGAGCATATCCGCAGCACGATTGCATGTACACCTGCAGTGATCTGTGAAGTGGTCCAGGTGGCAGTGATGATGGGTATTGGATGTCCTGACTGAACCGTCGGGCTGTGTGTTTGTACGCATGGCGTGTGGATGGTGGGCGATAGGTGTACACTTGCATGTGGTCCACGCCGTTCAAAGTGAGCCTCGACGCCAGCGACGTCGGCCCCTGATCCATGGAGCAGTACAAGTAAATTCGTAGGAACACAACTCGACAGGGCCAACGATGACGCCGGCTCCATGTTCGGTACCTGCTGTATTCAGATGGCTATGCTATACGACACACCTAAGTACATCCTAGCATGCAAGCGCAGTACTGGTAGTATCATGTACTTAAGCACATGCACGTTGGCACACATGTGGCAAGTGCGTGCCATACAGTAAATAGTACCTGGCAACCTGATCGCTGGCCCTCGAATATTTACTCGTATCTGTGACAGAACTGTCAGGCAAGGTCAGGCATCTGCTCTTGCTACAGTACATTATAGAGGTGTACAAGTATGTACAGTACGTGTGCAATTATCTGGTGGGAATAGTACCATTTGAGTGCATGCAACACCTACAGTAGGCACCCCATATAATTACTGTACAAGTACAGCACATGTACGGAGTAGTCACAGTAGTATGGTACCTAAGTAAGTACTCTGTACTACTTACTGTACGTGCTAAAGTACGTTCCAGAATGTCGTTGCTGCAAGTGCTGTAAGTAAGTACTGTACTCGTGCATCTGCGTCTCGACTCCAACTTGCCCTTAGTCGACCAAACTCTTGAAGGCGCTAGATCCTTTCTGGTACTGCTTTCCAACTAGCACCCGATTCCATGTATTTTTTAGTATCTCTCTGTGCATTATGTGCCCACGACGACCGACTCGGTACATGTTGAATTTCGAACAAAGACCATTTCTTTCACCTTTCGTGACCCGTCCCGTCCCGCCTCTCCTTCCTTGGCTTGACCCGCTCCGCTATCCCTTCCCTCCTCTGATAACCGCTGCGTCAGTCCCCCCAATTAATACCTGCTGTGGGACTAAGCAGGCGAGACCATCCGTTGCACCTCCCTCTCTCCGGCTTCGCTGCTTCCACCTGCCACCGATCTGTTGCCCCCTTGTTTTGTCCCCTTTGTTCATCCCCTTCGTCTGCCCCCTCACGCCTCCAGCCTTGGACCAGCGGCTGAACATCTAGACATATGAGCATCTAGAACTCGTCGAGACATCAGCACCACCCGCTGCGACGTCAACTGGCACCTCTACCACGTCAAACCTGCCCTGTCAAATCCTGCCGACATCCACCAGCGGTTGCCGGCGTCTACCAGTGCCAGTTACCCCCGCAACACCTGTCGCGGGATGAGATCCATCGAAATGATCCTCGTCCTTCGCTCTCCTTTGTGACCGCGCGCCTTTCTCCAGCGCTGACCCGCGGACGAGGATTCCGTCCGTCACTTCGCCTGCCGCCAGCCTCACCTCCGTCCCTCTCGGATTGCTTGTGACGACCAAGATTCCTGACCGCCCCTTGCACGACGTCTCCTTCTCGCTCACCCTTATCGTCCTGCAAAACTGCATGCTAGCGAACCTGTACCTGTATGCCTGCCTGTCTCGGATGCCCGTTCAGCCCGTCCTACGCTTCCTCGCCTCGAGGTGATACCATATTTCGGAAGCCTTCCTCCTCCGTCAACGGCCGCCGGCCCTGAACCCGACCGTCCTCTAGTTGCATGGAGCCAGTCCTGTTCAGCCTTTGTTCAGCATGCACGGGGCCCCCCTTTCCTAAATTACCGCTGTCAGGAATTTCACGCCACGACAACATCCAGCTTCTCATTTCTCATCGAATATGCTTGCCACCGCACCAGTCGCCCACCCGCCTATCATGGCGGCAACGCCGCCCGCTTTTGGCGTACACGCCGACTTGACATCCCAGCGTCAGTTCAAGAAGCACAAACCCCTCCCTCGACCCCGCCATGATCCAAGGTTCCATGATGCTCAGCTTGTTCGAGAAAAGTACCGAATCATCGTCGATACGGCCGCTGTCATAACGGGCGACTCGCACCTTTCGAGTCCCCGATCTCCGAAGCACGAGTCGAGGGTGATAAGCTCAGGTCCAGACCCGCCTCCTACTCCGCCGAATCACTCTCGAACAACTTCCAGCAGCCATTCCGCCGTACCATCAAGTCCGACGATCAGTACCAGCCATCTCCTAATTACCCCTCAAACTTTACCTCACAGGCCTATAGCAACTCCTCCCGACCAGCGAAGTCCCCCGACTCCCGACGTCACGCCCCCAGGCCCCGCGACCCGCGCGCGAGCTTTGCGACTGTCAGTGCGAGATCGCGGCCTATCCAAGAATACCCTGGCAGATTCGCGCACCGAATCTTTCCAAACGGCACGAGAAGAGCTTTCTTCTCCCGAGGACGATCCCACTCGGCCAAACGATAGTGGTTCTCTAACAACCTCACGAACCGCAATCCGGCACGTCTCCGACAGCAAGGCCACAAGCACTATCCAACTCCCGACGCTGGATCTGGCATTGGAAAAGCTGGAAATCAAACCAACTGTTTCCCATGACTCACCTCCCAGAGAAGAATGTGGCAGATTGCAGGCAAGCTGCCTCGAGAGGGAGCCAGTTGACAAGTCGGAAAGATGCCAACGCCCAACCACCACGGGAGTTGCTCGTCAAATCGGTCACGAAGCAATTTGCAGGTATGACGTCGTCTCGCCGACGAATGCAACAAAATATGCCCGTCAAATATCGCGGCGTGAGGGTGCTGTTGCGGATTCGTCTTCTCCCAGTCGCGAGCATGACCTCGCGCATTCGGGGACCAGGGTGCGGTCGGATACTCGACGGTTTTCGAGCCAGTCTATGAATTCTATGCGTTCCGTCAATACTGAGACTAATCCAGTTGGTCTTCCACCTCAGCGAC
Organism: Drechmeria coniospora; assembly: GCF_001625195.1. Classification (NCBI taxonomy): domain Eukaryota; kingdom Fungi; phylum Ascomycota; class Sordariomycetes; order Hypocreales; family Ophiocordycipitaceae; genus Drechmeria; species Drechmeria coniospora. The sequence continues at coordinate 6,033,335 of NC_054389.1, read as the reverse complement.
AGAGAACTCTTCGCCGAGTCCAAAAGCAGAGTGTGTTGCGAGAGCCCAGCATGACGTGCCAAGTGTCGGCCCGGACCGGGACCAACTTGAGCCGTCGTTCGATACCGTTGCCTAGCACGCGACGTGAGGCTGAATGTCGACCTGACGACCCCCGCACGTCAAATGCAACCACACCCACTTCATCCAGCGGGCGGGCAAGACGTGAAGTATGGAAGAGCGGCGGAATACCAGTCGTCATCATACCGCAACGGCTGTCCTCGAGCAAACTACCGCCGACCAAGACGCCTTCCCTGCGATCTACGTCTAGCAGACGATCGAGGAGGACTATGAGCGATGGTCTGCCACCCCGAAACACGCACCCCTGCGACCATTTGGAGGCCGAACCGAACCACCGAGGTAGGAGTCGAGTCCCGACAGAACTCTTGGGCCCAAGGACCATCGATTTTCCCCCGTCCATCCCTGCGCGATCTTCGTCTCTGTCAGCTCGTGGCAGCGGCAATACCTCGCGAGCTGCTTCCTTGACTAGGGAGAGCGTTGCAGCTATCATCAGCTTTCACCAGCCGCCGTCGCGCGAAACAGAAGAAAATGTGTTGCTCGACCCAAAGCTCCATCATAGCCCTCTGCCAGGAATGGACGCTCAGACACCGATGTCCGTCTCAAGTCGGTTTGAGCAAAGGGAGAGCCAAGACTTCACTCTTAGTCGCCATGATGACGGGTTTGCATCGAAGAGAATCTCTTCCAGGAACACCCCCTTCAGCATTGCTTCCTTTGAGACGATTGGCACGGCTCCCGAAGTGTCTGAAGCCCTCGTCGTTCACATGTACCCCCACCAGAATTCCTCCATCGTCATCGTCAACCAATCAAAGAAGTCGACTGAGGCATCTGGCAGCACAATTGACGAGACGCAAGCGAGGGAATTACCGGCCAGCCCCCCGAGGATTACGAGGACAAACCCTGGTGGAGGGATGGTGACCCCGCCTCAGCAGATTGCCTCCGATGAAGTTGATTCTCCCCTCCGCAATCCTCGACCACCACCACAGCCGCCAACGTACCCCCCGACCATCAATTTCATCCCGGCGACTCCTTCGGGCACGACGCCGGCAGAGGAAAGGCCTGCACAGCCTAGTCCTCGTCGCCGTCCATCCATTGTTCGAAGAGCCCTGAGCCGCCGTCGTCATTCCGTCGACTACCCTCCCACATCAACGAAGCTCCCTGGTCTTCTGACAAGGACGCTTTCCTTGTCAAAGCAGGGCCGCTATCTTTTGGGAGCGACCACAGCAGGGGGTGACGGTGACGTTGCCGATTTCGCCAACCGGGAAATGGCACAGTTCACGGATGAGGACAAACTGCATCCGTATTGGCGGCCTCAGTGGCCGAAAGAGGAGGGCGACGGCGACTATAAGAACCATGAGCACAGTTTCGAAGACGACGTGCACCTGCACACAGTCGTGAACAATGGGTCCCGGATGCCAAAAAGGAGTCTCAGCGCAAGGATGAAGCGTACATTCGCGATCATGCCTATCCGCGACGACCAATATCCAGTCGGCAACATGCCAAGCCCCGAGCGACGCACCATCCGGCGGACTCCTAGTGGTAGTCTTAGAGTCATGCGACGCCGGGCGAGCGCAGACTCGACGAGACGACGAGCGAGCCTACTGGACGGTACGTCGCCAAGCCCAGTCGAAGGGGCTCGCTACCGTTTCTGGCAAAGCCAAATCGTACGACGACGACCAAGCCAGAAAAGATTACGTCGGTTTTCCATCAGTAGCCGCTTTGAAGAGATGCAAAATCTGCCACGGGTGCTCAGCGAACGGAGACGGGAGAAGCGTTCACAACAACTTCGGCAGATGATCAGTGGGCCCAAGGAAGTTCGTCACGGAGTTGATGAAGTAATTAAGACGATGAGCACCAAGGACCAGCCATACGACAGCAGAGCATTGATCTGAACTCGCATGATGACTTATTTCAGGTGTTGAATCGGCATGGTATTGCAAAACGGGACTGGAGGCAGGGGCGTGGCGGATAATTATGACTGACGATGGAGACCCCGTGCGGCTGCGTACGTGGTTTGTGATGGCTAATGTTATATACGAAGCAAGGGCACACTATGGGCTAGTGCAGTTAGGTCGATGGGCCTGGAAAGGAGAAGATGCACCTGATTCTGGTTTCGCTTTATATGTAGCCCAACTCTTCTGCGCTGGAGAATAGACGGGCCCAGATTCGGGTTCTGTACAGTATATACAATTGCTCTAGAGCCAAGGGGCCAGTAGTCCTACCTAATCGTTGGGGATGCAAAAGCGCGGTCATGCGATCGACGGGTTGCATTGTGATGTGTGGCTTGGATGTGGTTCAGGACAGCTTCGTTGGGGTGAAATGATGCATGACGATGATTCATATTCCTCGTACGAGAGACTCCCTGCCTATTCTGGTAGGAAGAGCAAGAAGAGCTATGGATTCATTTAGATGCAGCCTACAAGTTGCATCAAAATCTAGTCTCTGATTCCTCAATGCACAGAAGACCTTTTGCCGACACCGAACGCCGCCTTCGCCTCCCATGCTGGCAATAAAAAACAAGGAATGGTATTACGATGAGTGATGAGCCGTGTTCAACGTCTCTCTGGCCCGGGTGCTTGCGAGTTTCCCAGGGGGAAAGGGGGGTGAGGGAAGCCCTGTCCGGGAGGGGGCATGCCGGGCATGCCGGGGAAGTTGGGGGGGGGAGCCCCCGGGGTACCAGGAGGTCCAAGAGGGTTAGCACCCGGTGGTGGGAATGGCGGAAAGCCGCCGGGAGGAGTTGTGAAGGGAAGTCCGCCGGGAGGAGGTATTGGCGGCATGCCGTTAACGCCGGGGGGGCCTGGGAACGGTGGCATCGGAGGGACGCCCCGACCAGGAGGACCGGGAGCTGTGGGGGGGTCTGTTAGCTGAGGGCTGGATCGGTAGAGGAATATGCTTCATTTTGGGGCTCGACTAACGCGGAATGCCGGGCATCCCGGGGAATGGGGGTGGTGGAGCACCTGGACCTAGATTCGATCGGTCAGCTCCCTAACTGCAGGTTTTTTTGGGGGGGGGGGGGGTCAAAGGCCGGGAAGAACGTGCCTCCTGGGAAGGCGGGAAAACCAGGGGGAGGAAAGCCCTGGCCGCCAGGTTGATTCTGCGGAAGCATGGGGTTGGCGTGGGCCTGGCCTTCAGCGGCGTAGGACGAGGTGATGGAGTCGATGACCGACTGGGCTTTTTCATGACCGATCTCTGCAAGAGACAAGAACGTCGTTAGCAGTGTTTCGGCGACGGATCTGGTTGGACTAGGCAGATTGACGGGGCTCTTACGCTGGTAATACTCTACCACGTTACGGATGTGGTTTCGGCCGCTGTTGTGAGCCTTGCGCACACTCATAGAGTCGTGCGTGAGGTACACGTCGCAGTAGTCGCCTATAGGTTGATGATTAGCCAACAGGGTGGGCTATGTGCGCATTTATCAACTCTCCGACGGCTCAGTGAGAGCGGGAACGCGATAAAGAAAGGGGTCGGGTGCGGAAACGGCATACAAAAGACTGGAAGGTGCAGAACAAGTCAGGTCAGCAGAGAACCAAAATGAAAATGATCCGAGTATGGTGGGAGGATTGACTCACACTTGGGCATCTTGACGACTGATGGGCGGCGTGTCGCCGTCTATTTAGTCTTGAGTAAGTGTCTGCTACTTTGTAGGCCGGGATTGTCGTGCAGGTGATGTTGAAGATGTATGGGAGAGTGTAAGTAGACGTTGATATTGAGCGGGAGAGGTAAAGGTTACCTAAAGCCAGCCTCGAATGGAGCCTTGCGGCCAACGGCAGAGCTGCGAAAGGCGGCGCCAATTACAAGCGTTCGAAGGCAAGGCTGGCCCCACACGTGACACAGGAAGTTCTGGATGGCTGTCTGATTGGCTAAGGCTGTGCTTTCCAGTACACTCCTACCACTGGTTGGTGTGCATGTGCTAGTCCTGGCAATAGCAAGTACTTACATGTATCTACTAGCAGCACGAGCGGCGTGCGAGGCCGTTCGTTGATTGGCCAGCCCCGATGGCTACTGGTGCTGCTGAGCTTAGCCAACGCGACACCTTTCAGTTTGGAAGTTACTTACCGACTACTGCCCCAAGTTGGCAACCAAACCCTCCATCTCCTTTCTGGCCCTCACCATTCCCAGCAGCGTTCCTTGCGACAACGACAACGCACGATGGCCATGGCTTCGCCCCCGAATTCGCTCCTGCAATGGATTACCAGCCTGCTGCTGCTCGTCTGCGCAGCCGAGGCGCTCAAGTTTGAGCTCGTCGCTCACGCAGGAGCCGAGAGCCATGCGAAGGAGAGGTGCATCCGTAACTTTGTCGGTCAGGAAACTTTGGTGGTCGTCACGGCCACGGTCGGCGGAACCAAGGGCGACGGCATGATGGTCAACATTCACGTGCGTCACCTCCCCACCCCCCCTTCTTTCTTTCTTCCTGCGGAAGTGGCGGACGGCGCAGGGGACGTGACGAGATGACGGATGGAGAAGTGGCATTCACACACGGAGCCTGGGGTAACAAGGATACAGATTCGAGATACATTGGGCAACGAGTACGCCAGGCCTCGAGACGTCGTTGGCGAGTCAAGATCTGTCTTCACATCACACTCGGAAACGGCCTTTGAGGTTTGCTTCGAAAACGTCTACACCGACAGTATGTGTCCCTCGTATCGCCGCCTTGTACCGTGACGGGCAACTCTGACATAATATTGATGCAGCCCGACGACCGAATCCGGCCTCCCGACCGGTCGAGCTCGACATCGACATCGGCGCCGATGCCAAGGATTGGTCTGCCATACAGGCGACGGAGAAGCTCAAGCCGGTCGAGGCCGACCTGCGGCGGATCGAAGAACTCACAGCCGAAGTGGTGCACGAAATGGACTACCTGCGCTTCCGCGAGCAGAGGCTACGCGACACAAACGAGAGCACCAATGCACGTGTCAAGTGGTTCGGCATCGGCACCACTTGGCTCCTCATCGCCCTCTGGGGCTGGCAGATCATGTACCTTCGCGCCTACTTCCGGTCCAAGCACCTCATCTAAACAAGGCGAAGGCTCATTCACGCTGGCGGAGCGGATACTACTGCCACCGAGATGGCATGGATGTGGAGAGGAAAGCTTCTCCAAACCCAAGAAGGGGCTACTGTATGTCGGTTTGCCGTACGAAGAGTGTCACGGACGTTTCGATGCGCATCCGGGATATGCTGAGACTTGTACATCACGACCAACGATGGAGTTTCAGTGGAATGAAGATGGAAGAAAGGTAGCACGAGCTCCTGATTTTGACTTTCCTCACTTTGATCCTCCGCTGTGGTGTGTGATGTGCTCGAAATCGTCCATACCCTTTGCTTTTGCGTACAGAGAACACGGCATCAATGCCTCTTGTTCCTTGACATATAAACGTAGCGCGAACGAGGGACACTGTGAATCCCAAGCAAGTTCTATCTGCGCAAGATGAATATGATCACTGCGTCTCAGTGCAGACACCGTGTGAAAGCTCAGCGGAGCTCTCGGCACGACGGGCCGACCATGATGGTGGGTGGCGACCTAAGTGCCTACTATCTCACTAACCCATAGTAACTCATTTGCTCCGTAGTACGGAGTGCCTTGTACATGTACCTGCATCCTGTCGGCTATTGGTAATTAACTATGCCGACATCCAATCTATGTACGTAGATGTTGAAAACTCACATACCTTTCCCACGAATCCCAACCTCGTCACCACGCAAAATCGCCAAAGGAAACATTTACAAGAGCGCCAGTTCAGCATACCGAGCACGAGCACGAGCGCGCTTCCTCCGAGAAGTCCGGCCCTCAATGGCGACTCTCCGTCACAGCGTCATGGCGGCCCGACGCACCGTCTTGAGACCCCAGCAGATCACGGCGCATCCCATCCTCCTCCTTCCGTCGTACCGTCACAGCAGCAGCAGCAGCAACTCGAGAGCCAGCACTGGCGCCGGCGACCCTTCTGCTCCACCTTCCCGCGAGCTCGGCGTCGGCGAGCTTGAGGGTGCCCAGTTTCGCATCGAGCCGCTTCGCCGCACAGGCGAGGACGACGGGACCAAGCGCGCACGCCTCGTCTGTATGTCCTTGTCATCCTCTCCTCCTGTTCTCTCTTCCACCTCCATGTTTGCATTCGCGCTCGCCATCACCACTGGTTTGACCGATCGGCTAATGCTGGACGCTTGACCAGACCAGTCGCGCAAGCGCGGCACTCTCGAATCCGATCTCCTCCTCTCCACCTTTGCCGCGAAGCATCTCCCCACGATGGCCGGCCCCCTGCTCAACGAATACGATCGTCTCCTGGATGAGAACGATTGGGACCTCTACTACTGGGCGACGCAGCGCGAACCCGCCGATGGCTACATGTCCACAAACCCCTCTGATGACGCGGCGGCGACGTCCATGCCCACGTCCAAACCTGACGATGACGCCCTTGTCCGGCCGTCCCCCCCCGTCGGCGAATGGGCGCAAACAATAGGCAACTTTAAGCCCGCGTACCGCCCGGTGCCCACCCGATGGCGTGGAAGCGAAATCCTTTCGCTCTTGAGGGAGCACGTGCGCGAGCGAAGCGTCGATGGTGGTGATGGTAACGGCAGCGGCAAAGGCATGGCCTTCATGCCTGCCCTCGATGAGAAGTAGCATGGAGCTCACGACACTAAATTTTCACGTCATGTCACATCATGTCACGCGGCATCGGGGATGCGAATCGGCAATGGTGTGGAAAGAAGCAGGTGGCGGCCAGACGCGAATATGTGCATGACTCGTTCTCTTTCATTCGATGCACCGGTAGAAATATTCAACCGACAACGGACGAGACTCCTGCGCCAGAGCCCTGCGCAGCATCTTGCCTGCTCTCCTCGATGAAGAAATTAAAAAGATAGGGGGAAAAACCTGTGCCCAGGGTTTCGATGTCCAAGCCGTATCCAACAATCCCGACTGGACTCTCTCACGCTCTCTCTCGCTCTCTCTCTTCCTTGCTCTCTCTCTCTGTCTCTCTCTCTCTCTCCCTCCCTCCCTCTCTCTCGCTCTCTTCCACCAGATATGTACAGCAAAAGGTGCACCGGCCAGCCGTGGCATGGCAAGGAAATATGCCCTGCAAAATATCAAGCGCCTCGTCTCGTCATCAGTCTCGTTAGAAGCCAGAGCTCGTCCGTATGGTACGTGACACCCGACGCGTCGTCATCCACCGTTGCCCTCGGGAAGGATGCTGCTTAAGCCTCTGAGCACCTCCATCATGGGCATATCCCTCGTCCCCACTTTCGTCCTCTCGCGCTGCTCGCGCTCTCGCAGTCGTCCTGCGCTGGCTCGGAGCACCCCATCTGCCTCCTTGCCAGCCACCAAGACTCGCTGCTCCAGTTTGTGTACATAGTCGGCCAGCTGATCTGTCTCGAATTCCAATCGAGACTGAATTTCCCGCAGCCTCGACTCCGTTTTGGACCGTATGCTCGCGAACGAATTGGCTTCGTCTGCTAGATAACCTCGTATTTCGCCCTCCTCAGCATCAAGAAGATCAAAATCCGGCAGGATGATCTGGTCCGTTTCTGTCTCGTCTGAAAATAGTATAGGCTCCTCCACTCGCAGTTTCTTCATCGCCTGCCAAGCTGCTTTTTCCTCCCGTAATCTAGAGTCAAGTCGTGATTAGCGTCCATTCTTCCTCCGTCAACTGCAACAGATGAGGAGCTACCGACCTCTCTACTTTCTCCTGTAGCGTCGCCAGCTTCTCGTCCATTTCTATGTTTCGGGGATTTGGCTTCAAGATGATCTTCGGCGTCGGTGCACCCTCATCGTCCCTGGCAAACCAGTCGGAAAACTCCGACCGAGATGCGAAATCCTTAAGTAGTTGGTCCTGTATCGCACGAGCTACAACGAACCGTCAGCGGTGAATGATTGACCCCTTCCACCGTATCGGATGCACTTACCTCCGAGGATGGCATTCGCATTCGGCGTCCCAAGAGGCGGCTTTTCCGACAAGGCGCGCTCTCCGCACCACATGAGCAGTTGCTTCATCCTCCTCGGTTCCATCAAGTCAGCGCCGATGTGCTTGTAGAAGGCTGTAGGATCGACCTCGCGATGCGGAATCGCCGTCTGGCCGCTCTCAATCAACGAGCTCGCTCTGCGGCCCCGCGACCCGAGACTGCTCCTCCGATTGGAGTTTCCCTTTTTGCGCATGTCCTTGTTGCGGCTGATGATGGGTGTGTCGCTCATCGGAAGAGAAATCTTTGTCGATTGGACTTGTGCCAGCGCCGTCGATTCCCTCATTTCGTCGGCCTCTTCCTCTTCCTTCGCCTCCTCCACCAGGGAAGCCACCAAGGCAGAGGCACGGCCCTGCATGCGCGATGCGCCACTGGCTATTCTTTCCTCCGCCCTTGGCTCGCCCGATAGCCGTTTGCTCTGTCGCGTTGGTCGTTTCGGAACCATCAAGTGCGCTTCGTCTGGAGGAGGCTCATCGATGCTCTGTTTCCGCCGTGAAGATCTCCTCGTCGCGGTGCCCTTTGTCGTTGCTGCTGTGGAACTCGCAGTCTCGGCCGGCTCTCTGCGTGTGCTCGTTTCTTTGACGGCCCTGTCCTTGACCGACGGGCGCCCGGGGCCCAGTTTCCTCCCCGATTCCCCCTCATCCGACTTCTGCCGTTTCGATTTCCGAACGAACTGGAAGTCATCATCCTCCTCGTATTCGGTCGCGGCTATTGGATGAATCGTCAGCATTTCCCACCATGCATCCAAGAACGGTTACGCCAATCGCCCGCCGGAATACCTACCCGCAAGCCGCTTGCTCGATCGGCGCTTCTGCTGGTCGTTCATGCTAAGGATTTCCAGCGCCTGTCGAGTCGCCACGAGGGTCGACATGGATGGCGGGCACACGATGGCACACGACCGTCACTGGCTTGTGCGAGCCCGCCGCTTGTTTTTCGATTTCCTTTCCGCTTTTCCCTTTCTTTTTTCCTTCGACGAGCTTTGCTTCAACTTTGTCGTCGCGTAGCAGGACCAGCTCTCGACAGGCAGTGAAGTCGCGTCAATAGCCTTGCATCGGGCTAGCGAGCTTGCGCATCAAGGGTTTCTCGTCAAATGCCGCGCTCAGTTCGCGACGATGCAGTTCGATGGCAGGCGGCGGAGGGCGCCGGGGCGAGGGGGGGAAGGTGGTGGTAGCCTGCGGGTCGTGGATTGACGATGCTAGTTTGGAGGCGTGGAAGAGAGACTTGCCTTGCCGTTTAATGTTGTTTATCTCGGGAAGGTTAGCGATGCTTCCCAATTTCTACGCTAAACCTTACTGGGCGGTGCGACGCACCCCGCCAGCAGGGCCCACCAAAATGGCTGCTGATTGGCCGAGGCGACTTACACCGTTGTCCACCCACTTTGCAGCTTCTTTCGCCCGGATTTGTCGACGATTCTTGAAAAAACGAAGTATTAAATACGATGACTACTTAACTGCACGTACTATACGGAGTACTCCGTGCTGTACTTACAAGTACTGCCCTGTCATTACTATCATGTGCTGTCTTTTACGTCCAGGTACATGCAGAGTCGTTGACGCTGAGGACGGGAGAGCGAACGATGCTGGGCGTTTCCATGTGCCCGAGTTAGGATATAATATGTGTGTGTAACGCCGTTGCGAAGCGGTTAGAATGCTTCGTCGTGCTTTGCGGACAAAGTTGCTGCTCGATATTGTAGCCTCCGTTTTCTGCAGCTACCGCTCGAATTGATCCTGGCAATACCAACTAATAACTACAAGAATGCCTTCCTCCACCAGGCTAGCTAGCGCACAAGGCTCGCGAAATGCATCGACTCAACGCAAGCCCTCTCGTGCCCGACACCTTTTGATGTGCGTGTGACGCGCAGAAAATACTGCGAAACGTACATTGTAGAAGAAGAAGGAAGAGTACGAGAAAAAGGCCGGTGGCGGAGGTTTCGGCGACGACGAACGAGGAACCGAAAGAAACGAGGCCAGGCGCTGCGTCGGTTTTCATCGTCGTCCGGAACCCAAGTTCAACTCCAGTCGTGCAGAGCTCGTCACGCAACGCATAGTAGACGACATCGTCGGGCCCAGACAAGTTCCCAGTTGTCCGTCACCCACGAAGACGGTAATCTGCTAGGAACGGCCACTCCCGCCGACGGCATCCATCCATCGACGGGCCGGCACGCTCACCGAGATGGGAAGAAAGGGTCGTTCATCAACATCAGGGCGCTAGCGAGGTCGTGCGGCATTTGACCTGTATCGTTATCCTGCGCTTGCCGCGTCCCGTCCTAGGAGAAACGTCGCTGAACGCCCTGGCCGGCCATGACCTGCTGCTGGCTCGCCATCGTTCCCGCCATGCCGTAGGGGTTCATCTGGGCATTGAAGGGTTCGACAACCTGCGACATAAAGGCACCGTGGATGCCCTGCTGCTGCGTGACGGGGCAGTCCTTGTGGGCGAGCAGGAGAGTTTTCAGATTGACGACTTCTTCCCTCAGCTGCGTGATTTGCGTCGTCAGTGCCTCATTTTCGTTGCTGTACAGCTCTACCTTGCCCTGCAGATTCGCCAGCCATTGCTTCTTACGCTGACGACACTTGAGAGCGGCGACGCTGGCGTCTGGTTAGCATGTGCCACGCGCGTCAGAAGGAGCGGGCGTGGGGGGAATACCGATTACGCTCGAGGAAGTTTTTGCGCTTCTCTTCGTCCGTCATCTTGGTCTTGTTTCCATTCTCGTCCCGCTTCATGTCGTCGTCGTCGTCGTCGTCGTCATCGTCATCGTCGTCCGACAACATGTCAACGCTGCCTTGCGATGCACCGCTATTGCCTCTAGCTTTCTTCCTCGGCGGCGCCTTCGCAGGCATCGCTTCCGCTTTCCTGCGACCGCCATTGGCCGCCCCGGGCTTCTTCTTACCCTTTCCCCTCGTGTTGGGCTTGGCCTGGTCGGCCCCGTCCGACACGACACTCCCTTCGCTTTCGCCTCGGCCTGAGCCGATGGAGCCCGGGTTCCTACCTGACATCTGCACCGCGCCGGCCGAGGGCAGCGGAGCTGGCGCGGGCGCAGGAGCGGGAACGGGAGCTGGTGCGGGTACCGATACGGGTGGGGGCGCGGGCGCGGGCGCGGGATGTGCGTGACCAGGGGCCGACGTGACCGAAAACTGGCTCGAGTTCTGACTGCTGCTGCGACCCTGGGCACCCTGAGCAAGCATGAACAGGCCGTTGGCCGCGTCGTTGTCGTGGGGGTCGAAGGGCCCCGAAGGAGGCTTCGGCTCGGATTTGACGGCGGGCGCGCTGGTGGGTATGTCTTGAGGTTGGGACGTGACGGACGGCTGATGCTGCTGCTGGTGTGTCGATTGCGGGCCACCGTTGATCTGTTCGCGCTTCGCGGCCGCACTCAGCGCGGTTCGATGGAAGTCGATGGTGCTCGGCGTCGCACCACCGCTGGCAAGCTGGGCGAAGATGGCTTGGGTGTTGGGACTCGGCGCAGGGAACATGGAGCCACTGCCGCCGGGGGTGAGGCCCGATCGCAGGGAGGACTCGTTGGGTGTCGGGAAGCCGCCTCGAAGCTGGTGGGTGTCGCCAAAGTAATCGTTCGCCGGCCCCGACAGCATGGCCGGGCTCAAGGGTCCGGTGCGTAGGGAGCCACCGCCCCAGTTGAAGGGCGTCGCGTTGCTGCCGGGCAGGAGCGACGAGGGCGACGTCAGGGAGGCGACTGGAGGCAACTTGGTTCCCCCCGGAGTCTCTGGGCCGCTGCCCCCGAAGGACTGCTCGAAGGGGTTGGGTTCCAGACTGAGGGATCCGCCGGCTTGAGCCGTGAAAAATTCGGGTGTATTATTGTTCCCCTGGGCCGATTGCTGCTGCTGACCCGGTCGAGGCGGGGGCGCGAGCGGTTTGGTGGCTTCGATGCTGGACGAGGGGCCTTCAGGCTTGCCCACGGTATTTGCTTTCGATTCGGGGGCCGTGTCTGCATCGCCATGTCAGCACGAGGGTCCCGTGGGGCGGTGATGCTGCTGCGAACGACAACGGCGGCGACAAGCAGGGCAGCCGACGACGGGGAGGGCAGCACAGCGGGGGAGCAGGGGAGAGGGGAGCAGAGAAGGGGCGGAGCATGGGTGCCTGTATTCAACGTCGGAGCCGGGGAGCATGGGGAGGGAGGAGGACGAGGGCGAGGCGGAAGACGGACGCGGCGACGTGGAAGGAGCACGAACGGGTACGACAAGAGTGGGATGTTGGATGGCAAGGCAACACAAGACAAGCAGGCGGTGTTGGTGGTGCAAGGCGGGCAGCGGGACAGAGGGGAGGAGGATGGGTGAGACTTGCCTCGCCGTGAGGCGTCATTGGGATGCAGCTGTTTCGGGGACTTGGACTGACCTCGGGCGGAGGAGTGCTTGGGAGAAGCCCCCATGATGACGAGTATTATATGCCACAGCACGGGTAGACGACCGCAAGTGGGGTTCAGGAGAGGACGGACGGGAGGACGAGAGTTTGGTAATGAAGGTCGATGAGGTCACCGGCAGGAAGGCTGACGACCTTGAGGCGGTGGGCGTTGGGCCTGCTAGTGGCGGCCGTGGCTCTACGCCCGCCAGCGCGTGTTTTTTTTTTTTCGCTCGGCGTCGGACAGGATGGAGGCCCGGACGAGGCGTCGGTCGTCAGGGAATAGGTGATACAATGCAGAGGTATAAAAAAAATAAAACGTGGCTACTCGTGCAGTGCTGCTGCGGCAAACGTGCCCGACGAGCGAGCGTCAAAAGGGAGCGCACCTCTCGCTTTGGGGGGTGGGATTGCGTCGGTAGGGAGGTTGGCCTGGGGTGGTGGTGAAGTGTGCAAGGTTGAGGAGGGAAGACGTCAGAGATGACGTTGTGGGAAAAAACAGACCGGCGGAAGGGGAAGAAGGCGCAAGAAAAAAATGAAATGGCGGCGGGCCCCGGGAGCCGCTGCTACAGGATTGGCCATGACGGTCCGCGAGCAATTGGGAGCGGCAGGGAGCAGGGAGCAACATGGGTGGGTAGGAGTCTTGGTAGGCGTACAGTATGGAAGCCGAACCGTCGTGTTCGGGGGGCAAGTACCGACGAGGTAGAGGTACGAAGCGAGAAGGTATTCCTTCTTCCCCCCAATCTCGCTCTGCTGGGTAAGCCTCTTCTCCGTCGGCGCCTCTCCTTGGCTCGCTGGCTCGCTGGGGTGTTGGTTCCCCGGGAGCGGGGACGAAATGGGGGGTTCTGATTGATGGAGGGCCGTCAGTCGACGCACCAACAAGTCAAACTAGTCGACGCACCGTACCAAGCAAGTACTTGCTATGCTCAGTAAGTACATGTACAATATTTGACACGGACCGTGTCCCGGCGAATTCTTGTACACCTACTTGTACGCGGACAGTGCTACATCGACATGCACTTTGGGGCAAGTGTACTTTTTCAGTCTTGCACTACCAGCATGTACCAGGTACTCGTGGGATACATGCAGTCATACGTTTACTGCTGACAAACGCGCCTCCGTCGTACTGTGCGGGCCGTGGACGTGCTGACGGATCATATCAACCAAGGATGCCCTCGGTGCCAATCAGTTGGCGAAGCTGGTCGGCGACGGAGGACAACGGACGGCACGAATTAATACTTACGTGAAATACGGAGTACGGAGTACGGCCTTTGTGAACAACATCCGATGTGGAGCACGTGCGCATCGCATATCTGGCTCCTAGATGTACAGTACTTAGGGACGTGCCAGTGTCTACGGATACAGCGTACAAAACAAGTACAAGCGTGCAAGATGTTCTCCGTGTGCACTCTCCTACGACGGCGCATGTACAGGAACGCGTACTAGTACATGTGCAAGTAAGTAAGTGTGTGCACTTGCATTTCCAACTGCATGTACTCCGTACTGTAACAGCATTCGCAAACTATTAGTACGTGTACGGAGTACATCTACACGTCATTATCTATGTGTACACGCAAGTGCACTGTACTTACGGAGTACCCTGTACGGTGTGCGGAGTACATCTTACCAGTACTCCGTACTGTATACCTATGTACTTAAGTACTTGCACACCCGCCTGCACAGTACTGTACTTTAGGTGTAAGTACTTACAACTACTACAGTAGGTGCTTCGTACTCGGTAAGTAATTACTTACCAGGTATTACTCCGTACTCCGTACTTAGTGTATATGTACAGTATGAATCAAATGAGTAATTGGATTCGTGGGCTATTCCTGTGCCACATACTGTACGAAATACAGTAGGTAAGAACAGTACTCCGTGTACAAGTACGCCGTAATTACCGGCAATACTATTGTGCATCAAAGTACAGCATGGTACCGCTCGCATATGACCTTGCAGCACCTGTAGATGTACTTGTACACCTACACCTATGAGTTTTTCTCCTGCCACATGTACATTCTGTACGATTACTGCAAGTACATATACAGTGCTTCCCTGTACATGTATCGTACTGTAGGGGTACTTGCATCGTGTACTTGGAGTACATTTGAAGTACCCAGTATCTACTAGGTATTATCTATGGACCATGTATCCCTACAGGTGCTGTGCCCCGTGCTCCGTACTGTGCATGCGGTATTCCCGTGCAATTCATTGGCCTCGGGTGACGCGCGACAGCCATGAATGCAGGTGATTGGCTGTTGGTCTTGGTTCAGCATCCTTCAGAGTTGGGAAGTTGCCATCTTGCACTCCCATGGGAGCCGTGCACCAAATCATGACGACCTTGACGAGACATGCATCTGCCATTACCTCCCGCGGGTGGACTGCAGCAGGGCTACTGTTACTTCTCCCCGTCCAAATCGTCCCGGCCAATGCATCATCTCACTGCGGTGCACACTGGCTTGCTGCCAGGTGCCTCGTCACGACACACGACAGCTACAATGCAAGAATGGCGGGAACGGTGTACCGTGCCTGCACATGTGCAGTTTGTCAGCGGGACGGGTACGTCGGAAGGAGAACAGCCACACCGTGTGCGAGCTCTGTGTTGGAGTTTGGGGAGACGCATTCACTCGTACTCGTATTCATTATAGTGCATGTATGCTCGAGCATTCGCAGTTGCCTCTTGCGCGTTGGCGTGTTGCTTGGGTGGTGATATGTGGTGGTGATCCATCCAGACATTGTACGTACATGTACGGAGTACAGTGCCGTATTAACAGGAACGAGGGATTTGCTATTCACGTACCAGTGCTTGTAGGTGTGCTCGTGCATGCACATTAGTACACTCCCAAGCAATTTCGTGCTTGTTTTTACCACCGCTTATCCTACAGCCCGTCGGTGCTGATGGCGGTGGTGATCTTCCTTCCAAAGGTCCAGGTGGGATCATGACGTGTTGCTGGAGGAGGGATGCGTGCTAAATTATTTGTCCGCGCCATCCGCCCTTGGCGTCCTCGTACAAGTACGTTCCGTACCCTGTACATGTTATGTACATGTACAAGTCATGGACGCCTTAGTTGCATGTACTTAAGTACTTGCTGTGAGCAGGTGCAGATATCATCGCGGTATTGGTGTGTTCAGTATTTGTACTCCGTAATGCCGCACGAATCCATGCACTCCGGTAAACTGGATCTCCTGGCAGCAGGCACCTCAACTTGCCGGTAACAGTTCTCGCAGGTGGTTAGTTGTACGTACTTCAGAACACTTATTACCTAGTAGTACTGTATTAATACCGCTTGCTACGGAGTAGTACATCAACATACTGTACAGTAACGTACCTAGTACTTGTGCGTACGGTACTAGCAGTATTGTATGTACTTACAAGAACAAACAGAAAGTTCCGAGTACATGTCCGGCGTGCAATATTAATACTCCGTACTCCGTATTTGCATCAAATAGTCCTCGCTTGTCCTCCTTGTCCTCCTTGTCCTTGCTTGCATATCATAGGGACGACGTCGGACAATCCAAACGAAATCCGAGCGAGTACAACTTTCACAACCTCACTGTCTCTCTGCCTGGATGACATGGGTCGCAGACGACCAACCAAGCGACGATGGACGAAACCTTGACACGACGTTCCAAGTCCCCCTTGCCTCCCCCCTCATTCCATCCCATCAGCCTTTCCTCCTCTTCCTCTCCATCCTGCTCCTCCTCTTGGCTTTGTGCCCGCATCACCTCTGACGCCATTTCGTCGTGAGCATCATTCGAACGCATGACGACCGACGCACAGCTCGGCAGTCCAGCCATCCGTTTTGTATCTGTTCGGAACTGTCGGGGTCCAATCCTCTCCTCCATCTGCAACGCCTGCACCACCACCTGCATTCTCAAAGGCAAAATTCCCGAGAGAATGCCGTCTGATGCGCAAAATCACGCGCACTCAGCATCCCCCCTCCTCTTGCGTTAATAAGGGATAATGGGTAGGTGCAGTGTTATGGTGATGACATTCCGCCATCATTGCCTTGCCTACCCGGAAACCCACGCACCCAAAACGCACACCCAGCATGCAGCATGCAGCATGCAGCATGGATCGTAATTCCAACATAGTTGGCCACGGTTGACCAGTCTCGGCGCTCTCGGCCTGCGCGGATAGCCTCGTGTTCGTTCCATCATCCTCGGTGCAAGTTCGATGAATGAACTCGTGCTACGCATCGAATACGGCAACGGCAGCGGTTGCTGCGTTGCTACGAAGTCAAGGGGGCGCACTCGAAGTCTCGTTGGCAACAGACGATTTGCAAGATGAAAGAGCGTAGCGATAATTCCAGTCTGGCGCCTACACCTGCGTGGCGAGTGATGTGGGTGCGAGTGCTCGCGACTTTGGCGAGATCGCCAGGAATGAAAGTAGGTGCGCATCGCCAGCCGCTCCGAGGCTTAGCCGCAGTGTCGATCGATCACGAATACAGGTCATGTCCTGCAGGCTCTTCTCACCTGCTAGGAATAGCTCTGACATTCTTTTGTCATCGGGCTCGAAATACGGGTGACGTTGCTCAGCCCTTGCAATGCTTCCCAGGCAACAACGGCGAAGCGGAAAAATGGCTCAGGATGCCACGATGAATTCACAGCAATACACGCTCCACCGCCTTCACGTCCACGATGATGAAAATGAACACATCAACGCATTGATTACCGCTTTGCGCCATTGTTGGGAAGTTGAGCCTCGGGGATTACTTCGCACCATCGTAGCTGTGTTGTGGCAAGTATCTTTCGCACGTTCTCACCATGGCCAGCTGTCTTGGCGAGCGCTGGGATGCAGGCGAAATGTATTGCCACCGACACTGCAGAGAGCAAAGGCAGGCACAGACGCAAGAAACGGCTCCTATGCCCAACAATGTACCCATTGCATTCTACTCGGATAGCGCGCACCGTCACCAAACGGAGAAAAGCTGGACTGGGCGAAGCCTTCGCCTCGATTTGGCCAATGATGCATCTGGAGCCAAGCTGTTGACGAAGAAGGGAACCACATGACAACTCCTGGCCTGTACGGTGCTGCAGAGCTCGCCTGATTTCCCATGCCCTCTGTATCGTTTGAACGCTCACCTGTTCAAGGACGGCCCTCGGACGGACGGGCGTACATTCAAATATGCACACCCACTTTATCTCTGAGAAACGGCACATCGCTGTGGTCCTTTTCCTTTCGTATTTCTCGACCTCTGCAGATATCCGATGACAGCTATGGTGATCTACCTAAAGATCCCCATCAGTAGCCTGCCCAGCCAGCCATTCGCCAGCCAAGCACCATAAATATGCCGGGCGAGCATGCGGCATCATGCGCAACGCCCTCAGACGCAAATGTTAACTACAGGACGCAGAAGAAAATTCCCATTGCATCGCCCCGCCTCCCACACGCAGAAGTCAGTCAAGCTTCGTATCCGTACTTACTTGCAGTATACTTAATACTACCTACAAGTACTTGAATTTACGGATTACGGAGACGTACATGTATAGTAAGTAATTACTACTCCGTACAGCACTGTAGGTAATACATGCAAGTAAGTACACCTATACTGCACTGTAAGTAAGCAAGTACTTACTGTACTCCTCGGAGTACGTACTGTACTTGCTTTCTGCCAGATCGGAGGTCAAGATTTGATGCTCAGCCAGATGACGAACGAACCTCGTCAGTGGTTGGTCCGTCATCTTCACCGGAATCCACCCGAGCACTGCGGTATCGGCACTGCGTATGGCCTAGCTCCTGTCAGACCCACTTCGCTAACTCCTTTAACGCTACGGAGTACCAGTTGGATAGATAATTGGGCCACATAAAAATTCCGGCCGACCCTCGTTCACTCTCTCCCTTCTCCGTCCTCCCAAACCATCGCCCCTCCATCGTCAACTCAATTCACCATGGCCTCGAGAAGCTTCTCAAAGGCCCTTCGCGCCCCTCTGGCCCGCCAATTGGCCTCGCCCCGTCTCCAGCAGCGCTCCTACATTGCCGGCCGCAACCTTGCCCGAGCGACGGCCGTCGCTGCTCGTCCCGCCATCGCCGGCCCCGCCCAGCAGCAGGTCCGTGGCGTCAAGACGATTGACTTCGCCGGTCACAAGGAGGATGTCTACGGTAGGTTTCGCCTCGCCTCCCAACGCTCTCTGCTATCTCGCCCGGCCTCGTCCTGGGAGACGGGAGGTTTGGCCGCCGACTCGTCGCCGCCTCGCCATTCCATGTCGTACCCCTCCCTACCCGTGCCCCGTTCCCGCCGGCGACCTGGCACACCTTACGCTGACCTTGCTCCCCCCCTCCTCCAGAGCGTGCCGACTGGCCCCAGGAGAAGCTCCTGGTGAGAAAGGCCCCACGACCTCGTTCGTGCTTGGACCATGCTTACCGTGCCCAGGACTACTTCAAGAACGACACCCTGGCCCTGATCGGCTACGGCTCCCAGGGCCATGGCCAAGGTCTCAACCTTCGCGATAACGGCCTCAACGTCATCGTCGGCGTCCGGAAGAACGGAAAGTCCTGGAAGGATGCCGAGCAGGATGGTTGGGTTGCTGGCAAGAACCTCTTCGAGGTCGATGAGGCCATCTCCCGTGGCACCGTTGTCATGAACCTGCTCTCCGATGCCGCCCAGTCCGAGACCTGGCCCGCCATCAAACCCCAGCTGACCAAGGGCAAGGTGCGTTGGCCTCTGGCGCCTCGGTTGCCGCTTCCTGCTGACCGGTGCAGACCCTCTACTTCTCCCACGGCTTCTCGCCCGTCTTCAAGAACCTCACCAAGGTCGATGTCCCCAAGGACATTGACGTCATCCTCTGCGCCCCCAAGGGCTCCGGCCGCACCGTCCGCTCCCTCTTCCGCGAGGGCCGCGGCATCAACTCGTCCTTTGCCGTCTTCCAGGACGTCACCGGCAAGGCCGAGGAGAAGGCCGTCGCCCTCGGTGTCGCCATCGGCTCCGGCTACCTGTACAAGACCACCTTCGAGAAGGAGGTCTACTCTGACCTGTACGGTGAGCGAGGATGCCTCATGGGCGGCATCCACGGCATGTTCCTTGCTCAGTATGAGGTTCTCCGCGAGCGCGGCCACAGCCCCAGCGAGGCCTTCAACGAGACCGTCGAGGAGGCCACCCAGAGCTTGTACCCCCTCATCGGTGCCCATGGCATGGACTGGATGTTCGAGGCTTGCTCCACCACCGCCCGCCGTGGTGCCATTGACTGGACCCCCAAGTTCAAGGATGCCCTGAAGCCCGTCTTCAACAGCCTCTACGACAGCGTCAAGGATGGCTCCGAGACGCAGCGATCGCTGGATTACAACAGCCAGAAGGACTACCGCGAGCGGTACGAGGCCGAGATGGAGGAGATCCGCAACTTGGAGATCTGGAGAGCCGGCAAGGCCGTTCGGTGAGTCTGCCCCATCAGGGAAGCCGACGAATTTCTTTGCTAACTTGCGTCTGCTATTCGCAGTGCCCTCCGACCCGAGAACCAAAAATAAGCACCACGCCGAACCTTGATGGTACCTTGAAGATGACTTGTCGTCATCCTCCTTCCTGGAAACCCCGAGGCTAGACGCATGGAGAGATTCATGTCACTTGTGATCCCGCCAGGGTACTTGATTTTTTTTTACCTATACCGTCCACCTCGACTTAACCGTCAGGCATGTAATACACACACATACTACGAGGAAATGCCTCGCCCGCTACCCCCGCTAGTTCCTGTTGTTGGGCCGTGCACACATTCTTGTCTCATTGATTGGTCGCTTAGCGGCATCTTTGTCACTTTCAAATGCTGAAACCAGTCCCGATACCTGTGCTCTACCGTGATGGTTGGCTCGCTGTCCATGTTCGGACGGGACCCTGGGGCTACCCTGGTCCATTTTGGCTGGTTGAACCATTTCGCTTGCTTCCTGGTCATCACCGCCGACGTGATGTGATCCACCCACTCCTCACCTGGCTGAGACATTTCGCTTTGGCATGCCTCTAAATCACAACTCTTCCTCACAATGCAGGCCTAACATTGCTAGTATATCTATCTATGGTAGGATAACCGGCCCGGTCACAGAAGTGAGAAGTCGGTTCAATTCAGTCACAGCCAGTTCTTGAGCACCATGCACAGCAACTAAGTTGCCATTTACCTTGTTCCTATCCTTTGCTACCACACTACGGCCTTGGTAACTGGCATCGTAGCAGCCCCGGTAATTGACATCATATCGGCATAGGAAGGAAGGTGTGGCCTCGTTGCGATCGCTACTGGCTTGTATCAAATGCCAGATTCATGTGCAAACCCTGTTGTGATGGTCCAAAGCCGTCAGCTTGCTGCTTCATTCTGCCGTCAAGACCCCTTGAGATCACCTTCTTCAGAGGGCCTTGGCGCCTTTGGCTAGTTCCAGCCTTTCCTACTGTGAGGCCGGTCATATCAACCTGGAGGGATCTAACAAAATAGCATGACAGTTCACCGCCACACCTTATTCTGCTTCCCTCTCAACATAAGCAGAGCAGACGCGGTATTTGCATATTTGGCCTGCTGGCAGCATCCCCAGTACTCGAGTGCATCTTGTTAGCGCCCCGTACCAATTCATGCAGCACCCAAGTGCTGCTTTATGACAAGAGGTTCAAGGCCGAGGGAGAGTGGTGATGTGAGGGTCGAATCGATGCGACCCAACTGAAATTGCTATTATTCTTGGGTCAACTACACCCCATTGCTATGGCCCAAAATGGCCTCCATCGTCGTTGACCCCAGTAGATAACTCTCAGGCAGCTAGTTGAGATGGACTGTGGATGAAGATTAAATCATCAGGTCCAGTATGCCTGTCGCCTACCAGCCGGCAACAGCAGCAGTCCAGGAGTCGTCAACAGCCTTGCCGCCCATGTTTCCACCTGAATGACCATTCGAATGTCCAATTTGGTTCTCAAAGCCCGTTGCGTCGAATCCCTCAAACTCGCCCGGGGGCTTATTGCATCGCACTTTCGTGTGGCCATACTCCTGGCAGTTGCTGCACTGGACCTTGCTCCCTGGAAGTTTGTTAGCATATGAATGACGACGGGATAGGGCTCAAGCTTCTTGCAGTCTTTAGGTTCCGGGCAGTCTCTGCTGACGTGTCCTGTCTTTTCACAGTTGCGACATGTAACAAGATCCATGTTGCGTGGCTGATCACAATCCTTGGCCATGTGGCCTTCACCACCGCAGTTACGGCATCCTCGGGGGCCACCCTTGGGGCAGTCCTTCGAGAAATGGCCCACTGGAATAGGTCAGCACCTGGTTTGAGTCTCAGCCTTGGTTGAAACTCACTTTCATTGCACTTGCGACATTCAACGTTATCAAGATTGGGGGGCTCTTCGCACTCCGTCGCCTTGTGCCCTGATTTGCTGTTTCGTCGTTAGAAAGGGCTGTAGCAAGAGATGAGGACAATAAACTACCCGCAGTTCCTGCATGCAAATTTGTCGATCCGGGGCTGGTGACCTGGAAGGCAAGTTCAGCAAGTGTCATGGTTTATCAAGGGGACAGAGAACTTGCAGTCTCGAAGGCGGTGGCCATCCTCCCCACAGTTATTGCATGATATCTTTTTGGCTTCGGGCTTGTCAGTCCTTTCCACTGTACAATACTTCGAAGGGTGGCCTAGTTCTCCACAGTTGCGGCACATCACTTTGCCCGAGTCCACGACTTCACCCGCATCCTCAAGGCGGGCAAGTAGCTCGTCTCGACTTTTGGGGAATGAATCGGCTTCTCGAGGGCGGTCAGGCTTTTCGGAAAAGCGGTACGAAATACTGTACTTCTTTCCCATATTTCCTTGAAGGTCCATATTGGTGAAGACAGTGACGAGCGATCGCTCCGTAGCGATCAGAAACAGGTTGATGCCCTTGTCGAACATGGCCTCCTGCAGCTCTCGATAGGTGATGACTCCACCAATCGCTTTGACGTACTCTTGAACCGCTGCCTTTGTGTCGTCGGCGTCTCTCTCCGCAACGGCTTTTTCAAGTTTCGCCCATGCAGTATCGGGGGAAACATCGGCTACATGATCACGATTGATCTTGCGAGCATTCTCGCACTTGTTCCTCGTATGACCTAGAATGGTCAGATAATCCCCTACCCTTCTCATTCAGACGAACCTTCTAGGCCACAATTGCTACAAACCATGGGAGGCTTATCAGGACACATCTTGAGCATGTGGCCAGGCTGTTTGCAATTATGGCAGATCATCTCCCGAGCGGCGGGACACTCGGCAACTTGGTGGCTTAGTGGCAGTCAGAGAAGAGCAGCCATTCGTTTTTTGGTCATTTTACGCACCCTGGCTGGTCACAGTTGAAACATTTCTCAGGCTCCAAGCCGACTCCAATGACAACGTCATCACCCTCACCGTTTGCGAGCGGTGTGTTCTCTCTGTACAGTTCATCAGCGTGGTAAAAGCCCGGTTATGGGGTATTCTACATACCTCTCCTGTTCACGGTCGTCGAAGCCCTTCCTGTTCTCGTCACCAGCCTTGATGGTTGCGCCATCCGCAACTTTGCCGCTGTCACCCCAGTATCCAGTCGTGATGGCGGCTGTGCCCCAACTAGCGGCTGCCGCAGCAGATTGTCCCCAGTCGGCCATTTTGCTTTATGGCGAATGGTATACCGACAGACCTTGAGATACTAGCCGTTAGTGATAGGTATTAGCCGGTGGATGTAATACCGAAAGTGTGGCAAGCAGTAGGCCTCAAGGATTGTGGTTAGTATCACGAGAAGAGATCCATGACTTGGGAGACATTGAAACACAGGACGACATGGCTGTTAACTGCTGGCAAGGCTAGCAATCAAGCAGAGCATAGAAGGAAGACAGATGGTTCTTGCTTGTTGGGCAGAGGTTATTGAGGCATTCGGCCATCCACAACCTTGATACGTACAAAAGAACCCAGAGTAGATGAAGGCATTCACTTACGAGTGTCTTTAGTAGTTCTTGACGCTTGATTCTCTAGAGTGATCTGCTGGAAGACAGCAACTGCTGATGCGACTGAGTCAAGGTTGATCGGTCGATATCTGAGTGTGTGGTGCTTGAAGTGAGTAACCCGAGTATGGAAGTGAGCCACGAGGGGGCACTAGGTAAGATGATAAAAATCTAACGGGCCCTTTGTGCTTGTTGGCAAGCAGAATGGTCGAATTTGGAGGTGAAGAGAAGAGAGATGGAGGGGGGAGGTTTTGAGAGAAATTTGCAAGCCGTGCCTGCCGTCACGGTAATGCATGTTGCCTCAGGCTCATGTCGATCAGGCCTGGCCTATTCTGGAACCCTTTTACTATATGGAGTGCAGGGAGCCGTGAATCTGCTCTGTGCCGGGCGCCTGTTGGCCTGGCAAAGAAACTACCTGGCATACAAGGTACCTTGAACAAGATCCGAGTCCTTCCAAGGCCACTAATCGGGCGTTTATGCAGTCGCGTTACCTCCGATACTCAACACAAACATCCGGTTGTGTCGCCATTTCGGATATGAACCCATCTTTGTCCTCACATATGGGTAGCTTTGACTGGCTCTTCTGCGCTACGGCCCTAACAAACCTGTCACGGAAAGCAACTGTCGCTAGAGGGATGAAGACGAAGTAGAGATACATCATATAACAGAACTACGATTGTGTTCTTTTATCCGTCTCGGCAGCATCTATCACTTCCTTTTCAGTCCCATTTCCGAGGTTCCGGAATGCCTGGCGAGAAATCAGGTCTAACTGACAGACAAGTCGCAAATATTGATATTGAACAACCTTCTCCAGAAACAGACCCCGGTAATTCTCAAAGGCTAAGAGGGGTGGGGTTGGCGCAGCTTGGATGGGTGATGGTTAATCATCCGCGCGAATTTTGAGGACATGGCATTCAGGAATGCATCGTCCCACCAAACTCCACCAGGGAAGTGATGGCTCGACTCCCCAGGTCACATATAGGCAAGTCGTCTGCGTGGGGAGGCAAGCGGTATTCAGGTTGTACATAAACTTCGATCGATGCCGGCAGTCGGGGTCCGCCCCTGAGTCGGTTAGCAATATCGCCTGGGTATGTTCCTAGTGTGTCGACAACCGACCTCACCGCACCTGATGTCGACGATGTTGGCCCAAGAAGAAACGAACGAAGCCATGCTAAACAATGAATATCACCGCTGATGTCGCTTGACTTGAGGCGTCGGACCTATTCAAGCTCTAGCGCACCGAGTCTATATAACTGAGTAATACACGCATTGAGCGCCGGTACCAGAGTCCATTGGCGTTCAACAAAGGATTCATGTGTTGTTGCCAGCTGGCCGATCCCCACCAGATCTATTCCCTTGGCTCCCTGTTTCCTTCGTCGTCCCGTCGTCCGCCCGACCCTCGTCGCTTTCGTCGCCGATGCTATACCGGCTCCCATCCGGGGCGTGAGGGCTTTCCACATGGAGATCATCCAACTGCGTCTCGTCAAATGCGGCAGCCTCGAGGTCACCTTCACCCGGTTTCCGACGCATAGCAGACATGCGATAAGCCCTTCGGCTGGTGTTTTCCTCGCCGTTCAGGACGCTGTACAACGCAATCTTGCGACGTTGTCGCCAGATGAAGACGCCCCAGGCGGCGGCGGCAACGATGACGATTCCGAGCACGATCTCGCCAGACCTCCGATAGGCAGCCCACTTGGCCTCGGTGACCTTCTTCTGCGCTTCCGCCTGCCCGTGGTGGGTCTGGTTCGAAGCCCCACCAACCGAGGTTGCCAGCCCCTTCTCGCCGTCGATCCGACTGTCGGTTGGCTCGCCTCCGATGCTGCTGATGTCGACGCCCATGAATCTATCCAGCATATCGCGACTCCGCCGCGGAAAGTCGAAGGGAACCATGTGGGACGCATCACGGAAAAGAACATAGGTGAGGTTGCGAGCCTCTTGCCAGAAGCCAGCGTCCTCGCCCTCGAAGGTCCAGTTTCGACGAGGGGCCCAGTTTCCGGGTGTCACCTCGAACCCCTTTCCACCGTTCCACTCCAAGTTGTTGATCACTTGCTCGGTGCCTATGTGGTTGCAGATGAGATCTTCTGCCCCGGAGAAGAGCAAGATTTGGATTTCCTTGATCAAATCCGGAAGCAGGGTAACGGATGGCTTGGAGTTCTTGGCGCGGAAAGCGAAGCTGACAGCGCCGTTGCACTCTTGCCAACCAGTGCCGCGCTGACGATTGACATGCAGGGCTTTGGTGACGTCGTCACGCCTCAGATAGGGGGTCATGTTGGCCAAATCCGGGGGCCAATTCATGCCGCAGCTCGGGTACGAGTCCCTCAGGCGCACATCGTACATGTTGTAGCACTCCTCGTTTCCCGAGCCAGTTTTGAGAAGCTTCAGCATCGATGACATGATATCTTCGCATTCTGCGTAGTCGACGTGGCCGGGGTTGCTGCCAAGCAGCCGGTAGCACGTGTTCTGCTTGGCTTGCAACAGCTCGGCCTGTTCCGAACCCTTCTTCAACAGGCCCTTTTCAAAGGCAAATTTGAGATAGGTGTCGTACTGGTCATTGGGAGAGAGCCAGCCGTTGCCGATCAAAAGACCCTTGAGTTTCCATTCCTTTCCGCGATTCTTCTTGTTGCGGTCCAGGATTGCCTTGGCAATGTACGGGATGTGCTGGCCAGCATAGGACTCCCCGGCCATGTAAATCTGCAACAGACTGTCAGACGGCAACACTTTGGATGCGCAGGTCCATTTGTGAGAGTACTACTCACGTCATCCTGGTCATATTCGGGGAAGATGGCAAAGAACTTGTCGAGAAACTGAACGAACTGATCGGCCATAACATCAAGCTCGTGGACGTAGCTATCTGTATCGACGTAGCTGAATCCCGTACCAACCGGGTTGTCGACAAAAAGAAGGTTTGCGAACTCGTTCCACGAGCCATTGTTGACCACGAGGTTACCTTTTTCTCTAACTCGGTACGGACCGATTTCCATCAAGGCGCCGTCCTCGGAGGAGCAGCCGGGTCCTCCGTTGACCCAGATGACGGTTCGCTGTCGGTTTGCAATGTGCTTGTTTTGGAAGTGCCAGAAGAACATGTTGCCGTTGTGGTCGGGTGTGATCTCGATGTGGCTGCACGGCCGTTAGCAGCGTGATGGATATCAGGACGGCCGACTCACCCAGCATGCATCTTGACCGGATTCGAGTCTTGAGGAAGGCCAGGCAGGTCACGAACGTAATAATCGGCAGCGGACTTGGCGGCGGCTGCGGCCGTCACGGCTGGCGTCAGAGCCAAAACCAGGACGGCCAGCCATTGCCAGGCAATCGACAGGGGTTGGACCCAAGTCATGGCGAGCTATCGCCTCTTGCAGGCCGACAAATGCTTGCGTTTTGAAGTGTTAAATCATGGGTTGGACGATGCACGAACAGCAAGATGCCTCGTGATTTATTGACGGAATTGTAGACGCGGCCTGCAGGGGGGAAATGAAAGGTGGCGGAAGCTGACCTCGACACGGTCTCCGAAGCTAAGTCGACAATGCCCCGGAATCAGGAGCAGCGAGCGAGACGCTGAGCCGCACGACGGTAACGGCAAGGTACAGCCAGTCGGTTTGGGCGGCCACGTACCTCCCTATCTGCTACCAAGAGAATTAGCCAGCAGTGGTATTAGGCAGGTACATGCTTACGGAGGGCGGCGGGCACAATTATACTTGTGGCGCTAATGTGGCGCTGAATTACGGAGTACAGTACTCCGTGCACTCGCTCAATAGGATAATTGCTTCCCCAACCTGTGCATTTTGCACGGTTTCTAGACGAAGTTCTGGACAGCCTATTCCGACAATAGTAGGATAAAGGCTCAAAGAAAATGGCTAAGAACTTCTGTTCATTCTTACAATTTTCAGTTCAATGTCCAAAAGCATGTTGCTGTGAAAAAGGGAACTCAGGCCAGGCCATTGCCGTTATCCTCAAGGTCCTGCAGCTTCATACAGAATGCATGCTGTACTAACTACTTAAGTATGTAGGTGGTAACTTGCAGCAACCGGTATAAACAATAGTTGGCTGCTCCGCGTAGCTGTATTTGCGTGACACGATGCTCGACTAATTTCCGCTCCTATCGCGTGGCGGGTACGTGGCCATCAGGTTGTCACATTATGGCGAATGAAAGTAACGAAACTGTGGGTATGTTGTCGCAGGACCACCAATTGGGACGGGCTATGCCTTGATTTCAACCTCAGATTTGTCTCCCGCTGCCGATTGCTATTCCACTACATATATTTACAAGTACTTTCTCGCAAAAAATACGAACGGATTTTCCCAATATGACGACCGAGGGCAAGACCTTCATCGTCGAACACCTCGATGAGGAGCTCGGCCCCTGGTCTGAGCTTGAGTACGCAGCAATTGCAAAGGAGACGAACGAGGCCAAAGCCCATTTCATCCTGTCCAGCTTGCCATCGGGCTTCCAGGTGCCGAATTCACTGTCCAGTAATCCGGCATTCACTGCTGAGCACCGTGGTGTGGAGGATCTCTACTCTTCTCAAAAGTCCCGGGTCTGTCTCTTGGACCCGTCTGCGTCGAAGGACCTGTCACCAGAGGACGGCGACAAGTTCGACGCCTTTCTCTTTGGCGGAATCTTAGGTACATTGCCGGAGCATTGGCAAGGCAGTGTGTGACGGATATGGCTGACTATCAAACAGGTGATGACCCCCCTCGTGGTATGTAGCTATGGTGTTGCTGTTAGCACTTTCCGTCAGACATAGGATGGTATTGATTCACCGTCCTAGATCGCACCTCTGAGCTGCGCAAGAAAGGGTTTGAAGGTCGCAGGTTGGGCGAGAAACAGATGACGACGGATACGGCTGTGCGGGTGACACGCATGGTCGTGCAAGACAAGAGTTCGTCCTTATCCAATCGCTCGTACTCGTTCGTACGAATGCGACGACTAACTTTACCAGTTGCCCTCAACAAAATCCCATACGTTGACTTCCCAGAGCTGAGATTCAGCGAGCATGAGAGCACGGAGATGCCGTTCCGCTACGTCACGGATCATGACGGCAAGCCAATCATGCCTGCAGTAAGAATTTCTTTCGCTAGCACATTGGACATGACTAACTTGGCCATGATGAAGGGAATGAAGGAGCTGATACAAAAAGATGCCGACAAGTGTGTCAATGACCTGTTCTAGTTCCGAGGGCCTACTGAATATCAGCAATGTACAACAACTTGTCAGATATGCCTCCTACTTGTGTGACTCGCTAGAAGTCGGCGTGCTACGAGGCAACAATCGGCCGTTTGACCGACAGTCCTGGTTGATGCACAGCCAGTGCCTTCTGAGTCCAAGCTCAGTTGGTTCGCATGCTACTTTGGACGCGGCACCCACCTCCTCACATCCTAACTCGCACCTGAACTCATCTGGCCTCGTCTGCGATGTGTTTTCACCCGATACCAACCCAGGTATGATGGTAGGAGGTGAGAAGGATGCCATACAATCGGCTAGGCCGATCAACAATCACCGTGTATCACCCCACCGGACCGGCCGTAGTGGATTGTCACACCAAATCATATACACAGCGGAGTGGGACGCTGCCACACCCAACTTGCCCAGCCGGCGAATGACGTGTTATTCTCCGAGTATGCCCGACATAGCCACGTCTTTCCGTGCGCGATTCGTAGCCTAGGAGGCGCTGTACAGAATCCTTCTGCCGGCATCCGCGCGAATTTCTCCGATGCGGCTGCCCGTCCGCCCGCTTGCAGTATAAGATGGTCTGACACAGATGCAGTGAACAATAAGCTGGCCAGCTCGCACGAAATTCATGCTACGAATCGTGGCAAGTGGCCAGTCTAGTTCTGTCAGTGTATGGACACCAAACGGTCAGAGAGCTGGGTTCGGAGGTGGGGTGGCCGGCTGGCGGGGAGAGGGGTGTCGGCAAAATGATCATCAGGCTTCCCAATGGGCTGATAAAGGAGCTTCAAAAAATCGCACGGGATGAGGGTAATTGGATTTCAGGGACCAAGATCTGCTCAATTTGGCTGTTCCTCGGCCGTGTGACCAAATTCGCGGCCGAATCTGGGTCAAGGTTGATGAGTATTGCGAACGGTGAGACAACGAGCTGTTTCCAAAACATCTCTGTCGTTCGTTTCAATGGCCGCCTCGTTATTTGAGACGCATCTGTAAATAACCGAAGTGGAGGTTTTGGCAGTATCCGTTGAAACGGTGATATCATGGTCTGAGAGGGATAAACTGACGTATCGGATGTAAGTCGCAGAGTCAGTTGGCAAACACTATTGATGACGGGAACACCCATGCAGCGCTTAGGAGTATGCTTGACTCCGGTAGGGAAGATTCTTGCTTCGAATCTGATATTATCTGACGTTGGGTTGGCCAACCAATCCACAATGCCTTGAGTGCGCACGGTGTTCGAGGCAAGAAAGCATGTCTCCCACAATATGCATCGTGCTCAAGCTCTATTGTGCTAAGGGACCGTCGCCTGAAGAGTGCCACATCTTCGCCAACACATATCACCAGGTTCGCGAGAGGCAAATGATCTCAAGGTTGTGGAGCGAACCTGGTGGGACAAGTGCCTCCATATCCAGTTTGCTGTATGGGGTAGGACAGCATGGGCATGAGCATCAGCCGTGGCATTGATCTGCTCGTACGCTCACTCCTGCAGTTCGCTCCGCTCCTCCGGTTTCCTGCGCAGCATTTCGAGCAACAGCGGGGCGATAGGCGAGCGTGGCATTCTCGTGCATCTACACTCGTGGTCGTTTCTTGTATCAGACCAGGGAGTGCACGCAGTTGAACAGTGGGGATAGACACTCTGCAGGGACACTTCCGACCCATTTTGTAGCGAACAGTCGTATAACCTTCAATTAATGCATGTACTCCGTACTCCGTACTTGTACTAATACTCATGAGCCAGCCAAGCCACAGCTGCCCCGGCAAAATGGCTTGTTAGACTTGCTGTCGATTGTAACAGGGGTTCTAAAAACGGAGACGGAAACAGGGGGGTCGGGTTTTAACTCAATCTTGCTATATTGGAGGGGGTCTCCAAATCCCGAAAGTGCATCTGGGGGATTCTGGCGGAGTTTGCATCGGCCAGGAAGTGATGAAAGGTGCTGCAGAGTGTTGTGTGTTAAAGGAAAGAGGCCGGATGTGGCCATACTCCCTCCAACGGCATGTTTTCGTTCCGGGAACATGCCAGGAATATCGAGAAATAGGAGCTTGCTGACAGTTCATCTTATCTCCGGTTGGTCGTACCTCGCGAGGCGTACAACGATCCGGCACATCAAAGCATGTACCTGTGGCATGCATATGTTTTTGGTTGCTTGGGCCCTCGTATATGGTAACGATTCTGGCATGGTTGAACAGGGTTCGTGCAATTTCCATGACGGCCCGGCAGACCTATTACTGTGCCCGTCTGAGCGGCAGTTGATCTTGAGGGTCTGGGCGACCAAGGCGCAAGCTCAGTGCTCAGTGCTCCGCCAACCTGTCCGTCGGTTGCATCACAACCGAAGTCTAGACCGAACCTGGATTGAGAAAGGATTGTTTGAAACAATTCTTGTCTGAGACATTGGCGGCGGGCGAACCGATCGGCACAAGGATCTATTCTGGATCGACTGACGTAGTCGCTGCCCTTGTCCCGTCTCTGCGAGAAGGAAAACAGTGTAGTCATACTGTATACAGTTTTTTTCAGCAGAGGAAGTGACAAGTAAATTCTGGTGCCGAGGAAATCTCCAGAATCCCATTCGAGTTCCAGATGGCGACGTTCTGAGGCTGTCATGCATTGTGCAGGATGTTGTAGATGCAGATACTTCGCACTACTGAATGTACGTGTGCGTCGGCACGTCCTTGCTCAGGAACGAACAGTACTGTGTACAGTATGCATGTAGTTGTACGGAGAACTTGTATGCGCCTTCCTAGTTTACCTTCTCGGACAGAAGGTAGCATTCTGAAGTAGGCAAGTACTTCTCGTCCTACCTGCCCTGTCCAAAAGCAACCTGTGGGGGTCCAGACTCATCCACCTATACATTCCATCATCATCTTGTTCCGCTGGTGCTTCTTCCATAATGTCAACTCATCGTCTCGCCTTGCCGTAGCTGCAGCCATGATTCTTCGAACTTTGGACGCTTAGGCAGTAGCATGTGCCGCCCTCGTCTCCCCCGCAACTTGCCTTCGTCTCCCCTGGATCACGACGCCCGTCGTACTTACGATGACAACTCATCCGATTGCCTCGACACATCATCAAGTGATCTACCGAGTCGGTTGAGGCTCGTCAAAGGCCAACAAGAACAGGATCTTGCGTTGGAGGACAAGTGTTTCCCTGCTAGGTGCAAACTTAAAATAGCATTGATCGCGATGGACTTTGAGCGGTCCTTGCAAGCGAGGGTCCAAGTACGTTTCCTTGGCCAAGGTGCTCCCTTTTCATTTTCACTTCATCTTCACATCAATTCATTACCGCTCCCTTACGGCCATTGTCGAGCCGCTTTTGTCGGCTGAAACGTGAGGCGGGCCCTTCTACAACGCTACCCATACCCATGTCGTTGCTCTTCGCTGGATTCAGAACAAGCCTGATGTTGTCATGGCTGTTGTTATCCGTGCGCTCCCCTGCAAAGCTTTTGGTCAAGCCCCTGGTCGTTTGACAATTGCCTGAGAGAGAGACTGTGTGTGCCTGCCATGCGACACTACATGCACAGGACGCCTGAAACTAGAGGCAAGCCTCATCCTCATCTCAACGCCCTGCGCAACCGTGCCCAGTCGGCCGGCCCGCTTTGCGCGACCGATGTTTGACCAGTCCCGGTCCCAAGATCCCGATTCCGGAGGTTGCACCTACAGGTCTATTCTGACCATGAGAAAGGCCGCCAATGGATGCAGTTTGCGCTGTGTTGTTTTGGCTTCATTGGCCTATCGCGACTTGCCCTCGCATGGGATCAAACTTCTCTTCCTCGAGTTGGTCGGCTTCGGATGCTACATCACTGCTTGTTCGGATGACCAAGTATTTACGGTCGGAAGATTATGTCCTGTCAGAAGCTGTGTGACGGAGAACATCGGGGAAGCAATGTCCCCGTCGTGGCGCCATCGGCCAGCATGCCACCACCCCTTGATGCCAGCCTGACACTTGGCCCTTGACCTGGCTCTCAGGGACCTGAAGGAGAGGCGGTACCACCTGGCCTGAAGTGCGCGCTGCGTATCTCGTAGGCCTGGCTCACAAACTTGGCTCAAGAACAACTGTCCATGCACTTTCCCTCCAAGACCTACCAGCATTGGGCCATGCCCACTATTTCGGGAGTTAGATATTAGTATTATCACTGTCTCGGCGACGATATCAGCTCGCGAAAGGAATTCCACGAATGGGGGCATCCGGTACTCCGTGGGGATGCCGTTGCCCGACGACTGTCTGGCATCACTTCATGAGCAGCAATGCCTGATGTATCATCTGGCACATACACCATGACGAGCATGTCGCTTGGTCCCGACCTTGCGCAATTGCTCTTCACAGGTATACGTACACTAATACTTGGCCAGCCACCATTGATGTTGTGAAAACGGCCCAAGCCCCGGGTGGCCCACGCCTCGGCATCTCCCGATCCCCTATTTCTACACCATCCACGGTGGGTCGCTATAGATTCGGCCAGGGACGATGGCAATCTGGTCGCAGGTTGCACGGGGTGTAACCCCTGTCTTAGTTGCCAACAGAGCGAGCTCATCCTGGTCAGGTTTCACATCTCGTTGCAAGACGTATGCTCTGCTCTGCTGACCGACGCTCTGTCGTGCTTCAGAAGCTCTGAACGGCACTCTAGCTAGCAACAAGTCAAAACGGCAAAGTCTGGACGTGCCCAACAAGGCACTGTCGGCCTATTCACGCTTACTAGTAGCCGCCTGCACCTTGCCGTTCCGGCGCGGCGAATGAGCAGGATTCAGGTCCCGGATGCTCCGACATGTCATGTTGTCTTGCGGTCGCCGTGCGGAGTTGTCGGCTCCGACGAGCTTCGCCGCCTCCTTGAACTACTTGCGTGCTCGCTGACATCCGTTCCGCCTCGCGCCAACCGGCACGTCCGTGTCAACTATGCTACTGACCAGCAGAAACTCAGCTAGCTCACAGGACCCTGCTGGATTTTCTTTCAGGGTATACTGTACCGGACAATGACACACGATTGTCGCTGCTTGAGCGACCGACCAGTCGGAGGCGTTGTCGACCCATGTCGCCCAGATGTTTCGTAAAGTGCGATCCACAAAGTATCGGCCCGCGCTCTCCAACGCATTATCCGTCAAGTGCATTCCCGTCCTAACTGTGACAATTTCATGCATAGTGTGGTTTGACAAAAACTTAATCATCCTTCACTGTCAGCCGTTGAGCTGACTGACAGCCGGGGATTCGTCTGGCTCATCCGACGCGTTGCTGCACATTCTGCATGCCCAGGGTTCATCGTCTGGTCAGCATCACCACGTATGCAATGTTGAGTAACAGTGGACGCAAGGGTGAAATGGATTTTCTCCCACCCATATCTGACCCTGGCCAGACGCCGCTAGGAACGGACAAGAGTCGTCAAGCTGCAGCGTCTTGTCTATTACGGAGTGCAGCGACCCTTTTCAGCACAGACGCATCCAATTCTCCGGCTTGCTGAACCGCTCATTTCTCCCTATCGAACGCCCGCTGCCTTGCACTGTTTCCTCTTCTGTATTCCGCAAACCTAATCCCTCCCCTTTCATTTATTCTCGCACGGTAAATAGGCCTTTCCGACCTAGATTGGAACGCTGATACATGGGGCTGTCTCATGACGCCGTTGCCCCCTCGCCTCTCGACATCGCCTTCTGCACTGCTTTTCAGTTTAGCCAGAAACTGGTTTCTATTATCGATTTTTACCAAAGAGCCGACAGGAGCAGACGGCTCCCCGACAAACCATCTTCTAGACCGACACCACCACTACATTCTGGTTTCAGAGAACATATATCCCAATTTATGACCACATTGGCCTCTTTCCGTCTCGCTCGGACCGTCCAAGATCTGACATTCTGTCGAGTGGAAGCCGGACAAAGGTCATCCTTCTCTGACGACGAGCCATACATCTTTTGTCCAAGGCCGTTTCGGTTGTTTCGATCTGTTTGGGTAAGCAGTTCGTCGGTGCGATTGGTCCACTCGTCGTCGAAACCTCGCCCATCTTAGCTTCGATCCTGCATCAAGGTTAGTTGGCCAACGGACTGTCGTCAAGAACAAAAGGCATCGTCATTCTCGACATCACGAACATCGGTTCCTGTTCATCTCCCGGTTGAGAACTCCCGACTTTCTCTTTTGCGGGGCTTGATACACACGATTCTCGTTCCCATTCCTATTACACGACCCTGTTGCTGGCTGAGCCATAGTCGGCAGGCCCGACATCTGGCCTATTTCGTAACATATAATTCTTTCCTTCTCATCGACATTGATATCTCCCGGCAGATATTGGCATCTGTTCTCTCTGAAACAGCCTGTTCCTCGCAAGGTCCCAGCGACCGTTTAGTGGCGGGATACTGCGCCTACCGTTCGTTTTGACGGTTGTTATACTCATCCCACCAACTCTACCCCTACCATAGCATGACTTTATGTTATGGACGTTACATCTCTGCTAAACCAGTCTGCTGGACCAACGGTCCGCGGGCCATCTAGCAGGAACTCCACGCCGCCATCCGTAATACGAAGCGTGGCGACAATCCCGCCACCGGCGTTTCCTACCCCCTCCCCAGAGAGAAATCACTTGCACCGGGAGTGCGAGCTGAAAAACAGAGACCGGGTACCATGGAAATGGGGGGATTCCCTGCCTCTGCGCAGCGAGCACAACTATCGTTCGGCTTCAATCCTTTCGTGTAGATCGGCGAGTGACCAGTTGGATTCGGACACCTCATACGAGATAGTCACACCGGGGACTAGCCTACATTCAAGGAATGGCTCGATAGATTCCGATGTCATATCCTCGCGTGAATCGATATGCTTTCCAAGGCCACAAATCGTTCGGTATGTTCATCCTTTATTGGCCATCATTGCAGCAACGCAAGTCTAACAGCGCATAGCATTGTTAGAATGGATTCGGAAGACCGACAAGTTGGTTATTTGGAAAAGAGGTACCACCTCGAGCTGACGGCTGGATACCCGCCATCACCAAGCCTGTGCATTGCTGACATTTGGCAGACCTACTTTCTGGGACGACCGCCGAAGCGACAACGAGGGCACTGATTCACTGAGACACAAGTTATCGGATAGCCGTAGCAGCCTTTCTTCGTACACATCGTGGCATTCAAGAGCACATTCGACGGTCTCGTCTGTGACAACCGTCGCGGAAATGCCCGTCCTTGAGTCCAGAGTGTCGGAAAACGATGAAGACATGCGACTGAATCACTCAAACCCCCAAAACACGCCTTTATCGGTAACTCCTCGGCACCAGCTAGCAGAGAGACGCGAAGCCGATGAACTAGAGAGGCCAGGAAGCCCTTCTGATGCTGTACTGAATATGAAGGGCCTTGGAAGGCATCGCCAAAGCATCAGCGGCCCACGGTGAGCCAAGATTCATTGATTTTCTTTCGTTTATTTTCCTTTCCGATCGAATGGTATGCTTTCTCTTGCGCTGGTTTGGCCATGAAATTCCTCAATCTCGTGTGCATTGTTGTACTATAATACGCCAAGTGTCCGTTCTCCCTTCTGCATCTCCCCGTATGGATTCCTGACTTATTTCCCACCGGTTGGCCACGGATCTAATTTCTATTGTATTCATCATGCTCCCACTGGCAAAAGTTTGCTGGCTTCCATTATTTGTCAGTCGTCATGTGGTCTTGAGTTCATTCATCGGTGTCTAGGTGAATCACCTCGGCGCCCAGCTTGACTACGAAAGCCATGACCTTCGGATGAATGGCTGCCAAACGTCGGTGAGCGCGTGCTTGCTGCGCCGAGCCTCGTGGTCAGTTGCCTCTGCGTCACAGTCACTCGATGTGCTTCTGAGCTCGTGCCTATTTATTCCCTTCTAGTCATACAGTTCGGGTTGGTCTGTTCAACGTCGCTCCATCCATTCCGTTGCCTCCAATTGATTCTATTGTTCTGCCACTTCGGATGTTTCATCGGCCATTTCCATGATTTCTAAATAATAGCCATTGCTCTATCATTATTCTGTATCGAACAGCATTATCGGCAAGCTCATCAGCTAACGACAACCACGTCAGTCAACGGTTCAATCGCGCCGCACACCTCTCATCCCCGACGCTGCTGCACAAGAGGGCATTTTCAGCACCTGACTTTCCACCTGCACTTTCCATTTTGCCACGGCGTACTTCGTATCAGTCTTACACTGTGCTTCCACCTCCTAAAGGATCCATGGCTATCTCTGTCCATGGTCCACCCGTTGTTCGAACGAGCTCTTCCTTCGCAGGGCGAGAGAGGTATGAAAGCGGCGAGAACGGTGCTCCGGCCTCGAAGAGTCAGGCATCAGCCATGACTTTCGGTCAGCATACAGGCCCACAGTCACCGACGGAAGCGGCTTCCCTTCATCCCAGACCGCAGTCGCCACCGCTTGCGAGGATCGAGGAGCCACACACTTCGGGCAGCTGCATGGACGAGCCTCGCTGCATGTTTGTCGCCAACTGCGATACCGGCTCTCAGTTACGAAAGGCCATATCCCACCTGTTCGGTCGCAACAAGTCGTGCACGCTCAAGATCCCCAAGGAGGTATGGGTGTATTACTGTAGGAAACACTACCAGAGGATTCGATACCGCAACGCCAGGACGTACCCGAGCAATCAAATGGAGCTCGTGAAAGTACAGATCGTT
Source organism: Drechmeria coniospora (assembly GCF_001625195.1). NCBI lineage: Eukaryota > Fungi > Ascomycota > Sordariomycetes > Hypocreales > Ophiocordycipitaceae > Drechmeria > Drechmeria coniospora. The sequence goes on along the minus strand of NC_054389.1, from coordinate 5,996,334 downwards.
AGACTGCAGACATGGAGCGAGACCAACAAGTTGAAAGGGAAGGGACCTTTTATCAGGCAATGGACCTTGTCTCTCCGGAAACGCGAGCAGAGCCGCCTCGAAAACGGAAAGGGTGCACAAGCACTGAACGATGGCCATGACGACCACTCCATAGGTCAGGGAGGCAGCGCAGTCCCTGTCTGGCTCATTCAACTGGTCGGTGACGGTTACACGACCAACAAGATGCTTGATATTGCCGAACGTCTTCACAAAGAGATTGCTGCAGGCAGCTTGAGCCAAGTTCCCGAAATTGAGTTTCTCCCTGACATTGTCGACGACGAAGCGGGAGGCTTGCCAAAACCTGCACGAAATCGCAGACAGAACTCTGCCAACGGTGCGCTAAAAACGCCGAAGCGTAAAGCTCCCGAGCTTCCGGATCTCACGAGGCGGGCCTCCCACAGCGTCGTGTTCCCAGATAGAAGGGAAGAAGTCGATGAAGACGGCACTGATCTCGTCAGCCCCTTCGGTAAACGCGCCCGGATAGAGGGGACGAACGACACACAGTATCACCATCAGCCTTCCGGTGGAACATTTGCGCGCTCTGAACAGGCCTACGTGCTGCCCGCTTACGGTGGAGAGAGCTCTGTTCCACCCCGGGCACCGAATATCGTACCTAAGATGCGACCGCTCGAGTACAACCAGAGTTATGTTCAAGCAGGATACGTTCAGTCGCGTATGGGGCAATACCCTCTTCCATTCCACACTGGACAATCCGACAGCGCGTACTACAATGGCGCCCAAGCCGCCTACGCGCAGAATGCGGCTCGCTTCGTCGATGGACACGGAAGCATCGATTCCCAGTTGACTCTTCCTTCCATCAGTTCCCGCATGTCCAACGGAGTTGGACTGCACCACTCCCCGCTACCGAGTCAAGCACCTGGTGCCACTCGACAACCACACCAGCGATCTGCCAGTGCTTACACTCCAGCCAGTCGGCATGTACTGGCCACGACGCGTCCCTCTAGTTCAGGGAACGGTATTCAAACAGCGCCGGGCCAGCTGACAGTTAAGGAGAGCGGGGGGGTCGTCTACGAAGTGGAAACGCAAAGCGGCCAGGCTCTTGCCGAAGAGCAGTGGGCGACGCAGCCGTACAATCACGTTCAAGGCTGGACGCAGGATTATAGTCAAGCGTTTGCATTACAGCATCATACTTACCATCAGTCGGCCGAATGTAGCCAATCCCCTCGTCTGGACGAGGTGAGCCCACGGTCCAAGTCGACGATCAAGGTGCACCCCGCATTCAACGGAGGCGACGACGGTGCATGATTGGCAACACAATGTACTCGGCTGAAAGTGGGCGAGCTGACAGCACAAGCAGGGCATTGAGCTGTCGGCATATAAGGGTCGCATCACGCCGTATCCCTGTGTATCAACACGTCAACCTGGCGACTGCATAGGGGAAGGGGCATAGCATAGTTTCGTCGTTTATTCGGAGATTTTTCATGGTGGAGAAAATGATGATGACGGATATCAGCTGGCAGTCGACTCGTAACGTCGACGTGTAAGAACGGGGATTTCTTTGTGGCTGTGCCAGCGAGTGTGCAGGCGATGGAGCAAGAATGGCATTAATACTCTGGAACAAGGACCAACGGGAACGGGACAAGTGGGACAACAGGCGAGGCGGTAATGAGAAGAAACCGAGGCTCGCCGACTGGGCTGTGAGGGATGGGATGGGGAACAGGATACGCAATGCGGGCGAGAGATATGAGCGATTTGATGGCTTGCTGGGCTTGATGACATGTCGGATGGACAAAAGGGAAATGTCAACAGATGTGTAGAGTTAATGGCACTGAGAAGAAGGGGGGCGATTAGATTGATTGAGAGAGGGAATCCGACATGATATCATTTCTTCTCTGCCTGCGTGTGCGTGAGGCTATCATATATTGTTCTTGGCAGAAGACACCTTCCCACGACGATGGCAAATCAATCGGGTTTCCGTATGATGACTAGGAACAAGTTCGTAATATGCATATATTGCATACGTGTACGTTGGAACAAACAAGATTACTGGATGGCTCCGTCCTCCGAAGCGGTATGAAATGACTCAATCCCATCCAGTCAGGCTAGCCAATTCGTCAACAGAGCAATCCGGATGTCCTTGTTCGTTCATGGGAATGGATGTTACAACGCATTCGTTGGCCAGAGAATTGCGTTGTTCTTCCTCCTATTCGATGATGTACCACAACATGAATGGGGTCATGCCCTCGATTACAATACGAAAGGCTATATAGAGAGACACATATATACATATATATACCACGCTGATGTACTGATTCGCAGCAACAAAGCAACGCTTTCAATGCTAGACAACGGTTGCGTGCTCTATGCCGCCCGCCGCAGGACCTCGCGCCAATCTCGACGTAGACAATTACACGAAGCGAGAGGCTCCGAGGGAGCGGGTATGCCATCGTATGCGGCCCAAGATGCGGCCAACCAATTTCTGTGCGCGTCATGATAGTGGGTATGAAACAAAAGAAACGGGTCTCGCGCTGGATAATCTCGCGACTCAAAAACTGCGCATTTCCATCACGGGGTGTTGCCGAGGACGAGGATGAGCAACATGCCGTTGAGTAGGCAGGATAGGACAAAAATGGTGCCGACAACCAGCCGGTAGGCGAGGGACAGCTTGTCGCGGCGGTAAAGGGTCATGCCCAGGCTCGTGCAGGCGCAGAAGAGGCTGGCCATGACGGCAACGGCGACGCCGGCATCGACTTCGACGCGGAGCTTACGCTTGCCTGCGGAGAGCAGGATGGCGGCGATGGCGAGCAGGACGAAGGAGACGGCGAAGCAGGCAACGGTGCCCCAGAGCAGGACCTGTTCCCTGTACCTCACCATCTTCTGCTCGTTGATGCTGGGCAGGGAGTAGTGCAAGGCATAGCCCTGATTCGGAAATCCGTCGGAGCTCGCATAGCCTTCCTCGTCCGAGTCGACGGCGGTGGCAGAGTAGCCGGAGCTCGTGTTGGCGCCGGAGAGGAGCGGTTGGGACTCGCGGCTTGCGCGCCGCGCGAACAGCTGCTTGGCCTTTTCGTACGGCATCGAGAGGACGGCGCGGGCGTAGGCGAGGCCTGGGAAGGAAGCATCGTCGCCCGGACGGACGTAGATGGCGTAGTCGTCGGCGGCGTCGCCAGCTTCGCTTCCGTCATCGTACTCGTTCCAGTACTTGGCCTGGGAGTCTTGCTGCGGCGGCAGGGGCGGAAGGAGAGGATCGAGGCTGAGACGAGCGCGGGAAACCGGACTGGACGGTTCGGACAACATCTGCTCGTACGAGGACGGGGAACTGGGCTCGTCCAATGCCGGCACAGCCGCGCGAAGCTGGTTCAGGATTTCGTCGTGACGAGCTTGGAGGGGCGCGAAGTCGCGCTTGGTGAAGCTTTTGGGGTTCGCGAGGACGGTTTCGTTGAAGCGCGAGGTCAAGGTGGTCGAGCCTGTCCACTTCTGCAGGCAGGTACAGTTTCGTTAGCAGGAGGGTCGAGCGGGTCGAGGGTTAGGAGTGCAACGTACGCGATACTTTTTCAGGATCTTGCGAAAGGCCGTCACCTGGGCGTTGGCGAAACGCGACAGGGATTGGATGTCATCGCCGCAGCAGAGGAGGTCGCGCTCGTACTTGGCGAGGCGACGCTGGCGTCGGAGGGGGACAGATTCGTCGGACAAATTGGCATACTTGCCGATCCATCGTTGGATGTTGGCGCCGTGATGCTCTTCAGGATGGGTGCGCACATGTTAGCCGCGTGCGTCACGTCGCGACGCTTCGTCGGGGAAGAGAAGGGAACGCACCCAGTCGCCTCGAGATCTCGTGGGCCTTGCTCGTGATGAACAAGTCGACACGATCATGCTGTCGGCCGAGCTCGTCGTACAGGCTGTCCTCGAACTTGCACAAGGCGGTGTCGGGGCGGCCCGGGATGGCCATGGCCGAGGCCTGGTCGCGCGTGGTGTGGACCTTGATCTCATGTTTGAGAGCGTTGTAGTCGAGGTTGTCTGTCATGCGGCGGGATGGGCGTACGTCAGCGTCGGTCATGGAAGGCCATCGAACGAGAAGGCAAGACGGATGGAACGATTTGCCTGCGGTTGCACCCTCTCCGCGGCACAACGCGCACGGCGCCATGCATGTCATGCATGGATACGAATGTTGTATAGATTAAAGCAGAGAGACGCAGGAATGTTCTTTTTTGCACGCCGAGGAAGAGGAAGAGCAAAAAAAGCAAGAGGAAGGGAATGGGGGAATTGGGTTGGGGTTGGGAAAGGAAAGACTGAGGTGACGTACGGAAGCTCCATTCGGGAACTGATTCCTGCACCAGCTGCTGGCCGTATTTCATTCCGAGTGTGTGTGTGGGTTTGATTGTGCATGTATCGTTTCTCAGTCCTGCACGCCGATCGATTGTCTCATGTTCGTGCCCGCACGTGGGCGGCGGCTGTGCAGGGGGCGACTGCCGGGCGAGGCACGGCGAGAGTGGTGGAAACGATCGATGCAAGCCGTACGGGTGCGTCGCACAGTAGGTGTACGCAGCACGCAGGAGCTGGCGTAGGGTGATGACCTCGGCCTACGACGGCTCTGCTTGGAGGATAACGAGGTTGACGAAGAATGGTTGAATGTGGGCGAATCGCCGTTCTGCCGCGGCTGTCTTTCGGAGTTTGCTTGGCCAACGAAGGGGAGCGAGCGGCCTGGGCGTGAGAGAGGTCCCTGGGGAAGGATGGAGGGCAGAGGATGATGGATGGCGGAGGACGGAGGGTAGAGAGGATGATGGATGTGGCGACGGGAGCAAGCAGGTAAATGAAAGAACCGAGATGAATTTATCACGACGGACGGACGGTGAGGGTGCAAGCGGGAGGCCCCCTCGCAAGCGGAAGGCATTATCTGGCCGGGGAAGTACCTGCATGAAACACAGGTGTACACCTAGTCTTAGTGCCCTGCAACTATTGTTTGGCTCACGCGCTCGCACCCGGACTCGGTTCGGTACCGATACGGTGGGCGTACGAGTGCACGCACAGCCAGTAACAGCAGTGCTGGACCACCGCTCACCGTCCAGCGTCCACCGCGCCCGCAGACGGCAGCAGAGGCCCCCGCTGCCCTCCAACCCCCCTTGCAACCTGTCCTCCGTTTTAGCGCATCACCTAGCGGACCAGCACCGGGATGCCCCTAGCCTAGGACCCCCCGGACGATGTCGAGCCCCCCACTGAGACAGGCATGGAACTCTCCGAAAGCGGCACTGGGTCCGTATTTCAGCTCAGTTAGTACCTGTACCGAGTAATACTTTGTGTATGGAGCACCGCCCAGGCTACTGTGTACTTACTGCAGAGCGCTCCTGGTACAAGTACTCCGTACAGCAAGCTAGCTACAACTAAGTACTAATACAACCAAGTACGGAGTACGGAGTACTGTAGTTGTATTGTTACTCTATTATTACTCCGTATACTTGTACATGTGCGGAGTACAATGCATGTCCAAATGCCTGTACTGTACAGTTTGTATTCCGCACCAACGTGCACGTACTTAAGTGCGAGTACTGTACGGAGTACGGAGTACGGTTGGTGTAAATAGATGCTCTTCCAGTTGCCTAGTAGCAGAAGCTGGGCCACCATTACCACCCGGCCGATCAGGTACAAACGTGCAGGCGGTGCGAACTGGACGTGTGGTATTAGTTCCCTGCTAGGTACCTTTCCACCGCCTAGTACTAAGTCGGTAGTTGGAACAAACATCACCAAAGTCCTGTAATGCTGTCAATATCCTCCTGTCTGTACAGCTGTGCTCGTATACCTAGATAAAGTTATGTGCGCGTAGTCGGAGCGGCTGCCAGTGCTCGTTCGTACAGCACGGTATTCCTACATGCAAGTATACGATCTATATACTTACCTGGGTAGACAGCAGACGCCACTATGCCGAGGTTGAGTAGGCTGAGTAGTAAGCAAGCTGGTAGGGCACCTTTGTTTGACAGCGGCAGCCACGAAACCGCCATGGCGCTTGATGCTGATGCATGCCATCCCCTCCCACACGCCAACGCAGCTCATTATACTATCATGCGGCTCATGCTGCTGCATGCAGCAGCAGAGACAAGCTAAAATACTCACTCACTCACCCCTACCGTCCGGCAGTTGCAACGTTGTTGACGCACCTCTTGCCCACGATCCTGGGCCGTCCGCCCGCCGACTGTGTTGGCATCTGCCTCTGGTCGCCGGCATCGCAACTCCATGCCGTCCCGTCCGTCCTTACGTCCGTCCATCCGCCCGCCCGTCCTCCCCTTCACCCGTGCCAGCAACGAGCGCGGCTCAGGAGGAATCGAGCCGATCTCTCGGCATGTACCTGTGCACGTCCATCAAGTGTCCGCCCCGAGTGGACCATCGTCATCCGGAGGTGACTCGAGTCTCACTCGCACCACGACCAGCACCATGGCCAGGCCATCGCCATCACCCTCACGTTCCCGCTCAACCAATTTTGATCCGAGACGTCAGGCCACGGAGCTGGCCAACGACGAGTCGGAGATGTCGACGTACGGTACTCCACAATGCTCGTTCGTGCGTGCATGTGAATGTGGATGGCATCGATGCATGTCCTCGCCGCCTGCTAGCCTCTTGACCCGTGGCCGGCCGCGGCTCTTCGTGCCGCTACATCTACCGTCCTCGCCACCGGTCGGCGTACAGTGATCCAATCGAATGCCTCGTTTCGATGCCGATAACGAGAGATCTCACGATGCCAAAGTCCGGTGGCTGACGTGGCATCGGACACGGGCGAACGCATCCCGAATGGACCAAGGACATGATCAAGAGCTGGTCCTCGCGCAGTCATGTCAGAGTCGCAGGCGCCAACGCCAAACCAGAACGCAGCGGATCCTAAAGCGATCGTATCGGCACGACGAGTAGGCAGGCGAGCAAACGATGGTTCAGTCTGACGGATGGGGCAGGTCATCGCATGGCCCATGGCAAAACCACGCAAACAACGGTCAAAGTGGTACCGTGCCGGTGGCACAAGTGTATGCGTACACAGTATGCATATCTTGCAGGCGTGGGATGCAACGAGTGGCTGTTCTTGCAGTCCATGGCCAGCATCCATCGGTCAGCCTGCAGTCCCGTCTCATTGCATGACGGGTGCATGGCGTCCGGGCCGTGTCTGCATTCTGTCACAAAGGAACTCTCCCCACCCCTTGCCACATTGCGCACGCAGCACAGTATTGCGGATTTTTTTTTTCGCCCAAGCTCTTCTCTCATGAACCGACGGGGGAGCTCTCTTTGCTCGGAGTGGCAAGTACGTGCAGCGGCTGGGAGACAAGCCGGCCGAACGAACACCGAACGGAAAACATTCTCGACGGGAACGAAAACGGCCGACGGCGAGCCGAGAAAGGAGCGAGGTCCAACGTTTGGCCTGGTAATACCGATGGTGCGGTAGTGGCAGAAATGGCATCATCCTTATCGTTGGCTGAACGCCTTTCCCGCATCCACGAAATTTGACATGTGAAAGGTCTCCTCCCTCCCTCCCAGCCTAGTATCGCGTTCATCATCGGCGTGCTGTGCAGCAAGTGGAAATATTGTCTTTATCGCCGATCAAGTATCTTCCCCAACGTGCCTCCATCCTCAAACCAATTGACTGCAGTAGACATGAATCACCCTGTGAGGCCTCCGGAGGCCTGTGTCGTGGCTCTGATGCGTCAACATTATCCATTCGTTTGCATGTGCGCGCATTGCACCATCACGTCGCTGTATCATCGTCCATTACGACCTCGCCACATCTACTGCTGATCGGTATCTACCAGGGGCCCGCCGTCTATCCATCCATCGTGCATACTTGCGTACGTACGCGTCTACACAGCGCCGTTCGACTCGAGTATGCGAAGCAGTACCGTTGTTTCTTCAGCCACCAACGCCTGGCTGTCCTGCTTGCTTGCTTGCTTGCTCGCTTGCGTAAAATTCGTCCCTAGTGCTTGCCTCGAATGAAATGGCCAAACTTCCTGGGGGATCAACTCGCTATAATATGCCTTGATAATTGCTCGTCAAATCATCCATCGATATGCATGCCGTGCACGCCATCGATGGCTCGAAACCGACCCTGTCGTTGGGTGTACGTTACGGAGCAGAGAAGGGATCGGAGTACCCGAACGTCAGACCCCTTCGCGTTCGAGCTGGTTGGCTTCGAGGACGCCGACGATGTTCCCGCCCTCCATCACGGCAATCACCACATCGTGCCCCATCTCGCCGTCGCTCGCATCCTGGCCTGATGCGTCCACTCGCTCGCCCATGGACCGCAAGATGTCGCCGGCCTGCCGGAGCGACGTATCCGATGGCATGACAATCATGTCCGCTCGGCCGACGAGCGTCGTCGTCATCTCTCGAAGCGGCAGGCACATGTCGGTGCTCGAAAGCTTCCGGATCCTGTCGGGCGACACTACGCCGTCCTCGACTCGAACCCAGCCCGTGCTCGAGTCGAATCCGGCGCGCAAGAGGTCGACGCCCAAGCTCTCGTGGCTGAGCCAGCTGGGCGCCCGGATTTCCGACCACGGGACGGCGAGATGGCCGATAGTCCGACTCTTCTGCACCTTCGCCCCGATGGCCCCGCCCGGGTGGTTCCTCGCAAACTCGGCCGGGACGTTCTGGTGAAGCTCGTTGGCGACCGTGATTGCGAGCGCGTCGCAGAGGGCGAGCGCGACCGTCGTCGAAGTCGACGGCGCCGAGACGCCAAACGTCGTCACCTCCGACTCGGGTATCGGCGCCGGAAGCAGGATCGTGTTGGGACGATGCTTGATGAACTCGCACGTCTCCGGTCGCTCGTGCGACGTGAGGATGATGGTCGGGAGCGCCTCGGCGAGGTGCGGCAGGAGGAGCAGGAGCTCCTGCGTCTTGCCCGAGTAGGTGATGAAGAGTAACGCGTCGTGCGGACCGACGATGCCCAGGTCTCCGTGGAGAGCCTCGGTCGGGTGCAGAAAGACGGATCGGATGGCGAGGCTCTGCAGTGTCGCCACCAGCTTCTTGCCAATGTGTCCGGACTTGCCGACGCCGATGACGACGAGCTTCCCGCTCGCCGCGCTGCGTGTGGCGATGGTGCGGACGGCCTTGTCGAAGCCGTCGCGAGCCGCATCATCCGTCTCGTACAGCTTGGAGAGATTCGTCAGCGCGTCGGCCTCGATGTTGAGGACATGCAGCCCGCGGGCAAGCCGTCTCCTCGTCGCCGTTGCCTCGGCGAGGCTGAACGAGTCTGTCGGCTCGCAGAGCGAACCGTCGTACGCCGAGATGGATGGCGTCGGCGGCGAGGGGGGCGGTATGGAGGCGCATTTCTCGGCCCCGAGGACGATGACGGCGCTTGTCTGGATCGGCCGACGTTCGCCGGCCTGCCTATCGGCCATCCTTTTTCGTTCTCCAGTCGGTCGAGCCAAGGCCGTTGGTGGCTGGGCCGAACGGGCGCTCGCACCGAGGGCCGCTTGGGAAGGAAGGCTGACGGTGGGACAATGGCCAATTCCAATTGATGAACAATGGCCCGCGTCCAGTTTGTACTCTTGTAAGTTTTTTGGGCCGTCGGCCGTCGGAAGTCGTCGCGCCCGTTCAATCACCGGCGATGGCCTCGTGCGGATCGCAACATCTCCAACCAAGTCCGTATTCTCCTACGCCGAAGCTGAAGCGCCGTCCGCGGCCAACCGACTGTCGATGCGAGTCGAAAACTCGGCCTTCAGCTGCAATCTGACTGGTGCTGAACGAGCGGAGGACGGAGAGGAGACCGAGAGAGGGAGAGAGAGAGCGCGCGAGATGAAGTTTACGGTTTGCGGTACGGGCTCGAGGGGTCGCAGGCAGCAGGAGTCGGCGCCGCGCTTGGTTCGAATCGATCGTCCGAATGCACGCAATCTCGCGCAAGTCGGGGGCAGAAGTGTCAAGATTGGGTGAGCCAGGTGGAGGCTCGGAAACCCGAATCGTCCTGTGGCTCCGACTGCTTCGGTTCGAAGTGGGTGCGGGTGTGATGCTAGTATTTTTACCAGGTAAGTACTCGAGGAGACCAGCCAGCGCCGTTCACCGAGCAGTACCGTAGCAGTACAGCACCTTTAGGTAGTATTCGTTAGCGCTCGCAAGCGGTGGCGGCAGCATTGGCAGCAGCAGCGGAGCGAGCGAGCGAGCGGTACGGAACGCAGCCAAGGAAGTTTGCCCTATTATATGTCGTAGGTGAGAGCAGAATACTAGACTCCTCCGATCGATCATTTTCCTCGAGACAGGCCGATCAGGGTGAATTGAATTTGTCAGCCAGTTGATGGACAGATCGGTAGAGAGTTGATGGCTGTCAATTAGCCTGCTGCTAGGCCGTCATTAACCCCACGAAGCAGATCGATCGATCGCCCACCACCACCCATTCTGCCGCCCATACTGGTGCCCATTCTGCGAATCGAGTCGGTGACGAGGCGGCACAGTTCGCTGCCGTCGTGAAACCGATGGGCTTACGCGCTGCCGCCCGCAGTCATCGACATCATCTGCGTAGCCGCCTCGGTGCCTGCCTGGAGTCGATGATGCGTCGACGCGCTGTGGTTTTGGCCCCTCGTCGGTGTGACTGGCACGAAATCCGATGGAACGAGCACGGAGAGCAGGATAGCATGGACGGAGCATGACGAATTGCACATGCATCGTCGTGATGCTTGCCGCTTCCTGCATGTGTTGTACGATGCAGTCACCGACTGATTTCTCCCACTAAAGGCCGTCGGCCGCATGGCTCGCTGCTCGCCTGCCTTCCCGTCTCATTTTCGTCGCACCTGCCGTCCGTCTCCGCACGCGCCCATGTTGGCGAGGAAGGAGCGAGCGGAGAGTGCAGCAAGCGGAAAGTGCAGCAAACGGAAAGGGCAGCCTTGGCTCCAGATTCCCCGTTTGTTCCATTCTAGTGCCCAGTACGCTCGAGTACGTATTTCATATCGTGCTTCGCTTCGTGCCGACAAATTCTTCCTGCTTCACCTTTTTCCCTCGCTGCTGCTGCGTGCGTCCGACCTCCCGCCGATTGTCCCACGCTGGCATGCATCCGGTCGGCGCACCCACCGGAATCGTCACCCACGAATGGCCCGGCCAATGCGGACCCCCGCGGTCGCCACGGAATGTCTCAGGCAAGCGACATCCCTTGCGTCTGCCAATCCGGCAGCTTGCTGTGCGGTCAGGTCAATCGAGCGAGGCATTGAATGTGCAGCCAAGACGAGCCTCCACACTCCTCTCCAGTTCGCCGGGAAGCATCAATCAATCGCCCTCCCCACTCACGGGCCGCGCAACAAGTACAGGCGCTGTACTCCGTACGGGGCATGGAACGAGACCACAAGGTGGGACTCGTGAGAGTCTCGGCCCCTGCTAAATTACATCATCGCATCAAGGTAATGAATGAAGACCCCTTGCTCTCGGCTCCATCAGAAAGAGTGCAGAGGTATTCCGGCGGGCAGCCTACCGCAAACAGTACGACTCCTGGGGCCTCGAATTCCAACTTTCCCAACGCCGTTTGCGAGAGTTGGAGCCACCAATAGCAGCCATCGTATAGCATACATCCCCCTCCGTCGCAGAAAGGTACCCCGGAACGATAGCGTCGCTCGGCACAGCCGGACGGGCCAGCAGCTTGAGTTGCGAGCTACGACGTGTTCGTGTTACATGCTCGTATCATACTCACTCGGCGCACCGACGCCCAGCCAAACTCAGCTCTCGCGTCCCGACACCCCTCCCACACTTCACCTTTTGTGAGCCACAAATATCTCGAAGCGCGACCCTCGGCCTCAGATGTCGCGCCTCCACCGAACCTCCGCATCGAATCCCCAGAAGCTCTTGTCATCCTCACCATCCCCCCCCCTCTCCTCCTCCTCCTCCTCCTCCCAGAGCCGTGATGTTGCCGGCGCACGAAAAATCCAAGGCCACTGATTGGCGGCCCCCGCCCGGAGTGCCCCCAAGCATCCGCGAGCCATTTCGCCGACCGGAGCGCAGGAGCTGGCGCCGTCACTGCATGGTCGTCATCGTCCTCGCCTGCGCCTTCCTTCTCGCTTACTTCCGCGCCCCGGACTGGACCGGCGAACCTCTGCTCTCGTCCGATCCATCGCTGCACAGCAGCCGCCATCACTGGTCGTCCAGCCATGGCTCGAGCAACGTCTGGGCGGCCGAGACCCTACCGGCCGGCGAACCGGTCAAGGACCGGTACCTGCTCGGCGTCGGCAAGGCCGACATCACGGGACCCGTCGTCGAGTTGAACATGATGGGCTACGCCGACTTCGGCCAGATCGGAAGCGGCTTGCGCCAGCGGCTCTATTCGCGCGCCTTCATCGTCGGCGACCTCGCCGACCCCGCCGACCGCTTCGTCTATCTCGTCCTCGACATTCAGTCGGGCGACACCGCCGTCCGCTACGGCATCATCCGAGGCCTGCAGGCTCTGGGGCCTAGGTACTCCATGTACGGCCACAACAACCTCGCCGTCACCGCCACCCACTCGCACTCGGGCCCGGGCGCCTGGCTCAACTACCTCCTGCCCCAGATTCCCAGCAAGGGCTTCGACCGCCAGAGCTACCGCGCCATCGTCGAAGGCTGTATTCTCTCCATCCGACGGGCGCACGAGAGCCTCGAACCGGGCACGTTGAGCGTCGGCAGCACGCAGATCCTCGGCGCGGGCATCAACCGCAGCATGTTCTCCTATCTCGCGAACCCGGCCGAGGAGCGGGCGAGGTACAACGTGAGCGCCGAAAACGACGGATCCGTCGAGACGGACTTGACCCTGCTCAATTTCCAGCGGGCCTCGGACGGGAAGAACATCGGCGTCCTCACCTGGTTTCCCACACACGGCACGTCGATGCAAGCCAACAACACGCTCATCACCGGCGACAACAAGGGCGTCGCGGCTGACATGTTCGAGAAGAAGGTCCGAGGGGGCCACATGGAGTCCGACGGCTTCGTCGCCGGCTTCTCCCAGGCCAACATGGGCGATGTGAGTCCCAACACCCTCGGCGCCTGGTGCGAGGACGGATCCGGCGAGATGTGCAAGTTCGAGGACAGCACCTGCGGCAACGGCCGGTGCAACCTCTGCCGCGCCCGAGGTCCCGGGTCCGCCGGGGACGACTACGGCGCCTCGTCGTGCCTCGAAATCGGCAGGCGCCAGTACCAAGGCGCCCTGGACGTGTACGAGTCGCTCAAGCGGAAGCCCGCCAACGTCCGAGGCGACGGCGTCAAGGCCTTTCACGAATTCCATGACATGTCCACCTTTCACTTTTCCCTGCCCAACGGGTCGGCGGTGCGGACCTGCCCGGCCGCCCTGGGCTACTCCTTCGGCGCTGGCACCTGGGACGAGCCTGGCTCGTACGACATCGTCCAGCACCTGTCGACCAAGTCGAACTCGTCGGCCTTTTGGAAGTTCGTCACCTGGCTGCTCAAGCCGCCGGGCCGAGACCAGGTCCTCTGCCAAGCGCCCAAGTCGATTCTGCTCGACGTCGGTGAGGTGAGCACGCCGTACGAGTGGACGCCGAACCTCGTCGACATTCAGACCTTCCGCGTCGGCCAGCTCGTCATCATCGTCAGCTCCGGCGAGGTCACGACCATGGCCGGTCGCCGTTGGAAGGAGGCCGTAGCCAAGGAGAGCGCGAAGGTGTTGGCCAGCGAGTTGCGAGGCGACGAGCCCGTCGTCGTCCTCGGCGGGCCGAGCAACAGCTACACGCATTACATCACGACCGAGGAGGAGTATGGGTAAGTCGCCGTGCCGATCTCGCTCCCGCTCTCGCTTGCTCAATCTAACTGCTTCGTCGCCAGCGTCCAACGCTACGAAGGGTCGTCGACGCTGTACGGAAAGCACACGCTGGCAGCCTACATGAATCGAACGCTCGAGTCGGTCCGGTACCTCCGGAGCCTCGATGCACCGGCGCGCGCCGTGTCCGAGTCGGTCGTCGTGCCTCCAGACAACAGCAATCGATCCTTCAGCTTCATCCCCGGCGTTCTCTACGACAGGCCGTCGTACGCACGGCAGTTTGGCGACGTCCTCTCCGACGTCCGCACGAGCGCCTTCCACCGGTCCGACACGGTCAAGGCCACTTTCGTCGGAGCCAACCCCCGCAACAACCTGCGGCTCGAGGAAACGTACGCCGCCGTGGAGCATCGGCAGTCGCCCCGAGGCGAGTGGAAACGGGTGCGAGACGATTCCGACTGGGATCTGACCTTTCACTGGAGGCGAACGAGCCACATCCTGGGCACGAGCGAGGCCGTCATTGCTTGGAAGATCGAGCCCTGGTCGCCTCCAGGCGAATATAGGCTTCGGTACTACGGGGATTACAAGTCGATCACGGGCCGCATCACGCCGTTTGATGGCGCGAGCGCGACGTTCCTGGTCGGCTGAATGGCCGAAGGCGCACGCGATGATTGGCACGGGGCAGCATAGCACGGAGTTGGGGATCGATCTTTTCGCAAGCCGGCTGGAATTCTTGACACGTATGGCCGTGGAACCCGCCGGGCAGTGCGTGCGTTGGCGTCGAGCCGATGTCGACCCTCGAGCCATGCATGCAGGCAAGGTGGATATATGTGCTGAAGCTATATTCGGACCCAGAGTGTACTCGTACATGTCCGAACTGGCAAAGCCAACAAAGCCATCGGCTTTCTCGGACCGTTGTCGGTCAGACACCTTCCAGTTCAAGTCACGCCATGGCCCTCAACGACAAAATCCGATTACATACATTCGATCGTCCGTTCGTTCGTTGATCGTATCTTTGCGCCCACCGCTGCGCTGTCTGAAGGCGCCGCAGCGGATGCAGAAACAGGTGCCGTCGCTACGTGGACAGTTCGTGCCGGGGCATCATTACCTGCGTCTCCGCAGAGTGGGCCATCTCTCGAGGTTCTTGGTTCTTGAACTGCTCAGTTGGTCCGACAAACTGTGAGGCCGCAGCCGCCTTCCTCCTCCGCCGGTTCATGACGATGAGTGCGGCGCCAGCGCCGGCCAAGACGGGGATGCCAACCCCTACGCCGACGCCAATGCCGACACCTACCTGCGTTGCGCTGCTGCTTCCGCTGCTTCCGCTGCTGCTGCTGCTTTTGTTATTGTTGTTGTCGTTGTTGTTGTTGTTGCCCATTCTGCCGTCAGGATCCATGGGCGGGACACTTTGCGTGCTAGGAGGTGTGGATGTCGCCGTCGTGGAGGATCCGGACGAGGGGATATTGGCTTGATATCCTATAGTGGTGACAACAGTGGGTGCTTGGCAACGCTCGTTGTCAGTCTCATATTCGCCGCGAATGTCGACGTTCGTTCCCGGTCGATAAGGAGACAAGGACTTACATGGAAAAACCAAGACCTTTCCAGCGATTCTGCAGCCGTCGGCCTGTTTGTTGATGCAGAAGAAGCGAGTCTCGGAATAGTCGCCCGGGCAGGCCTGCACTCCCGAGGCGGCCCCGATGTTGTCCATGTTCTCCTGAAGGCAGAATGATGGGCAGTTGCCACTCCGCCAGGACCTGTCGGTGCAGCTTCCGCGAAGGTAATTCGTGTCGGGTGGCGTGTCCTGCTCACGACCCGTCGTCTTGCACATGCCGTTGCTGAGACAGGCGAAGCCCTGGCCGCAGCACGCCGACTGGTCAAGGTCGTTGCGGCAGGGTGTGTCCTGTCTGGACACGGCACCATTGGGATAGTAGCATATCGAGTGGGCCGATAGCGCGAGGCCGAGAAGCGCGAGGAGCGTGCGCATGGTGACGACGGATCGGTGGCTGCTCTGGTCGACGACGTCTATCTGGTCTTGGTGGAACCGGGTCGTTACAAGATGACGCAGCGAACTCCTGCCAGTCAGGAGCGAAACGGGGACTTCTTTGCACTGCTTGGCACTGTGAAGCGGGCTCGCGTCTGTGTGGAAATGGTGAGCTGGTGAGCGAGCGAGCGAGCGAGCGAGAGGGTATCTCGCCGTCAGAGCACCGTCATCCAACTATACGCGGCATCGGTCCTCGTGCTCATGCGTACGCCAAGCACCGCCCCTGACGGAACGGCAGCTACGCGTCATGCAAGAGACGATTTGCTAGCTACGGCTTGATGAACCATGCCCATCTTCCATGTTTCCCTGCCGTCGCTGGATCCATGTACGGCGTGATATGGTTGAGGACTCGACGCCTCATGAGGCGACGAGTGGATCGCAAGCAGCTCAAGGCATGGCATCGCCCCGAATCAACGTTCTAGTTCTGGGGTCTGAAAATAAGCGCTAGGACAGCTGAAGAGCAGGACTTCCGGAACCATAGGCTCACTTTCATCCATGTTGGGACCGAGGGGTTGTCCCGACAGCACAACTCGGACGGCCAGGGTCAGGTACAGGCTCATGAGACATCACCGCCCGGCATGGGGGACCAATCAGCCCCAGGCCTGCGCTCTGAGAACTGGTTGCTCCCACCATCACATTCAGCCCTCAACGACCCCATCATGTCCTCCTTTGGTCGGAGAAGGCAGCGTGGCGGCCGGATATGGACCGTCACACGCACCATGGTTGCGGCGAGAGGGGGGCGTCCACAGCAATGGCGCAAAAGTTATTCATCGCCATGCCATCATGGGTAAAAACTTCGCATCGGAACAAGTTCACACACCTTCTTAGCCGCCGATATCTCGCCCGAGAACAGACGTGGCGACTTTGGTGAGCTTGGCGGGACGGGCCGAGGCTCTTTCCCGGGGGGACTTGCTCATCCAATGTGCTGTTCACGTAATTGGTTCGTTGCTAGGTCTTCAGTTTCGCTATCTAGCCACGCACTGCTCCTCGGTCTGTGGTCCGACTCTAATCCGTAATTACTTTCTCGTCCCTCTCACTCTCGTCCCCCTAGCCGAGCGGTGGTCAACCTCACAGATCAAGCGTTCATCCAGCATTCAATTGCCCTCAATTCTACAAGTCCCCGAATGCCCAACGTGCTTCTTTTCGATTCCATGGTGTCTGCTCCATAGGCATCTTCTCATTTTACAACATTCACACGTCTCTCTGGTTCTGGCCTTTTGTCTGTATCCAACATGCTATGCTTCTCCATCTATGTCACGCTAAACTGAACGCTCACTCTAGTCTCTTGCAGTCGCTTCTTCGATGCCCGGTTCATGCTATGCTCTCAACACGCTTCCAACGCCGTCAACATATCCCTCCCTGCCACGAAATCATGTCTGTGATCCGATGCAGACGTGAGCCAACTGGTCCTAGTCCCACGCTGCATGTCGAGGATGCCTTTCAGCAAACCTTCATCGCCCCGTGACGGCCGCATCGACTCGGGTTCCTGGGAGAGCTCATGAAGCAGTACGATTTGACGCCGTCGCCCGCCAGCATTCCGTAAATTTTCTTAATCTCGCAGTACTCGTAACCGGCGCCCATCCAGTCCTTCAGGTGGCGGTGCAGCTCGCAGCGAGCGATGCCGCACTTTCGACAGTACACCTGGCCCTTGACGCGGAGCTGACTTAAGCCGTTGATGTCGCTACCGGACTGCTCGGAGGGGCGGATAAGGGGACCGGCCCCTCGCCACGCCCACTCCATGTCGTTGGGGCCCGAGTATCGGCTATGCAGCGGAACGCGGCCGTACTTGCGTCGGTGGATGGCGTACAGCCTCGAGTGAGCAAGCCCCAAGCAGACGCCGTCGATGGGGTCGAGGAAGTCGAAGAGGGAGTAGTGGAGCTCCGGAGGAAGATCGAGAAGTGTCATGCGGTGCGACGGCCGGGGCTGGCCCGCCGTGACGGGCTCGGGCTCCTTGTCCGTTACGGAGTGCGAACGACGCGGTGGTGGAACCTTCGGCCTCAGCCGCATTTGCGCGTCCTTTTCCACCGGCAGCGCGGCAACGACGGGGGGGACAAGGAGGACGGCGCCCTCCGGGATGGTGGCCTGACGGTCGACCTGAGGCCCCGTTCCCAGTGGGTGATGAGGCGCCGTCGCGGTGTCGGCGTGATATTGATGGTCCGTCATGCTCCATCCTCGTCTCGGGGTCCTCATCATGCTCCGCTTCAAGCTCAACTCTCTCATCCGCAACGTGTGTTCCTCCCTCGACATGCCCGCTTCCTGCTTCTCCTCGGCAGCCGGGCCATGCTGCGAGAGTGCTGGGTCTGCCAGCACCTGGACCATTATTTCGGTTGACCAACGTGAGACGGCTTCGACTCGGACGATATTCGCGGAAAGGGGGGTGGGGGGGGGGTTCAAGTTTGACTTGATACGGCAGCTACGACCTCGCTTCGAGCTCGTGCGCGGGTTGAAAAGCGACAAAGACACTTCCGCCGAACTGCGCTGTCTCGCCTGGTGGTTGGAAGACGGTGTAGGCAGTTAGGTGGTTGTAAGTGGCGCAACACTGGCTTCTTCACCAGCAACTTGCTTTTTTCGTTCTCATGCCCAATAGTAATGACGGTGACAGAAGGAACTGCAGGACCAGATGGCGCTGGGCCGTGATGGAATATATTGGACGAGATCGTGGTGAGGTCAGAGGCGAGAGGTAAGAGGTAAAGGAGGGCCGTTTCAACTTTCGGGACCCGCCACCCATTGTTGTGATGGAGCCTGGACCCATCATGGGAGGGAAAAAACGGGAAACTTCCCCTGACTTGGCCAGGTGCCATCCAACGTCGAGGAGACTTGGCCCGGCCGAAGATGGATTTTGTGGATTCCCCGGTGTACCTATATTACACCTAGGCTAGACGTGTGTGCTGCACACCGCATGCTCGTGGAGGTGCGGAGGGAGGCTAGCGCGTGAGGGACCACCCTCCGCCGTCCATCGCGCTTTTGGGTGGCGTCCACGGTCATCTGTCTTGCATATGACCGTTCGAAATTTTCGGGAGATCGATCCAGCCGAGGTAGTGATTTGCTTCTCGCAGACCAGCAAAGCGGCCGAGAGCGCAAATCATCGCCTTTGCGAGTACTCCATGGTCTCGGTGGCGAGAAGGGTGGACGGCAACGGAAAGCTTGTCGGACGGTACTCCCATTCTCCCATTGTCATCAATAACGCGGTGCGCGGTGTGTGCCAGTGGGGCCAGCGGGACGTCCGATGGTGATACTGCCACTAGTTAGTTACAAATACAGCCTGCGACGAGGAGGAGAAGCGGAGTTGTCGGCAGTCACTAGCCCAAACAAACGTACTTCGGATACAGACGGCGCAGGCGATTGCAGGCGAAGAACGATTGTCTCATATGTTTTGTCCCGATAACGCCGTGGCGTATTCGTATGAATTGTCCTCCAACGCAGACTTCGTGGTCCTGAACTGTCACCGGCTGCGATGCTGCGAAAAGCGACGTCCTATGCCGGATTCCGAGTGGTGTCCGAGGGCACCGGGCGATCGTCAGCAAGTCTTTCCCCGCAACCATCCTCTTTCCGTGTTGCCGTGCCCAAAACCAAGCAATCAATCAACATGATGACGGCGCCATCGGGCGCATTGGCGCCAGCGATGTCCATGTGATGACGTCGGTTTAACCGTCGCGGCTCGTATTCTGGGCGATGAACGAAGACGACAACTGTAGACACCACCTCGCTCTGCACCTCGATCCGGGACAAGCGTGAATCACCAAGCAATCCACCAGTGCTGCGGCCTCTGGTTTGGGGCGATTTTCCGCTATCGGGTGCAGACTGGGTATAACTTTCCGCCATCGCCCGTTCGCTCCGCTCGTTCCGTTCCTTGTAATGATATACAAGACCAACCTCAGGACCTGTATGGCAAGCGTGTGCCCAAACTTGGCCACTGAATCGATTCGCTCAAGGTGGCGTCAGCATCCGAGCAGAGCCGCCAAACGAGTTGAACTGAAAGACGACAGAGGTACTTGTGTTCGTGATGGAACGGCATCGTTGGCCGTCCAGTTGGTCCATCGCAGCGGGTTCACATCATACATCATCCAACAGATGATAGCTTGGGTCCTCGGATATGCAACTGCAAAGGTGCCGTGATGCATGCTGGATGGCGGACAGCAGGCCTTCGGTCGACCCGATGAAAAGGGGTGCCGTTCTTTGCCCCCTTCAGACGCTGCAGCGCTTTATCGCGTGCTCTGCAGTAGTCGTGGTGAACCAAAGGCTTCGTTCGGACCAGAGGAAGGGTCAAGACAATGGACAAGACAAGTTTCATGTGAACACGTAAGTGCTGTCCGTCTACGAGTACATGCATAGCTACTGCACTGATAGTGCACTGATAGTCGTGTCAGGACATTTAGATCCATGAGCTGGTAGCACCTTCCTTTCCAGCACACTCGGCGGATCGCCATACATGCATACTGCACACCTATAAATATATAAGTAGGTGTACATGCATGCACGTACGTGCATTTACATGCACCTGCATGCAGCGACATGAATACGTCTACATGAATACATGCATATGTGCGTACGTACTAGTTGTATGCATGCTCGCCTGCATGCATGGCACTTTACTTCATGCCACCTCCATTCCACTGCGCTCACTATCTTTCCTCGTCCATTCGATCCTCGGTCCATTCTGACTGCCTCGTACCACTTGATCCGGACTGGCTAGCGCCGTGGCGAGCGCCCGAGGTGAAATGTCTCAGCAGAGGGCTACCAAAGACACAGGTGCGAGGAGCCACTCAATCACCGTCATTCGTAGTACGAGTTGCAGCGGGACTGAGAGGACAATTCTGTCCGTAATGGAATCAACGATGCAGGTGTGCATGGCTATGCGATATCTGATGTATTTGTCCACCAGATAACAAGAGGGGCAACATGTGCGAATTTTGATGGTGCCTGGGATAACGTGGCCGTTCTCCGTGGGCATGTATTCCGTTGAAAACCCGGTCAACCTGGCCGGCACGACTTGGCCGTCGCGGGGCGGCCATACATGAAAGCTGGCTTCGACATCGTTTCGTATGCAATCGGGCTGGCGTTGACCGCTCTTCTCCCCTCGAAGCCCACCTCCCCGGTTTGTTTGTTTATTTGTATTTCCAGTCCAAATGCGACTAGCTCAACATTCAACATTCACACGCCGCCGAGACGAAGAATCAGGAGCAGGCTCATCCATCGTTTCAAACAAGTCGTCATCAAAGGCTCTCCGTTCAGCAGCGGCCCAAAGCTCGATTTCAGTTGGCACTATGTGCATCCATCCAACCTTGCTAGAAACCAGTCGCGACCGGCGGAAGAGACTTCGAATCCACCTCCTAGCTCCCTGAACGCCTTACTGTACATCGGCAAGGCCCTCGGCCAGACGAAGGCGCCTTTGGGGTACGCACGCCATCATGGCAGCCGGCCGCCCCTCAAATGGCAATCCAGATGAGCATGACGACGACGTCCATGCCCTTGCCCTCACCGCCGTCGTATTTGAAGGTCCACATGCCGTCCTTCTTCTCGTCCCAGTACGCACCCGTCGCGCTGTGCATTCCTCGTCGGCCGACGTGAGGCTTGCCATCCGTCGCCGTCGCATCTGAGCTCGTCGAGACCTTTGCTTCCGCCGCCTTGCTCTCTGTGCCGCCGCGGGCCTTGTTCAGCGATGAGGTGGGGACCAGGTGCTGGACGATGGTGCTGTTGCAGGCGAACTTGAAGCCGGGCGAGGAGGCGCCCTGGGGCGTGGACTCGGAGATGACGGCTTTCAGCATCGAGTTCTGCAACGCATCGTGAGTCTTGACGGACGCCGTCAGGGGTTCATCGGCCATGTGGAAGCCTTACGATGATGGTGGAGTTCCATTGCTCCGTCTTTGCGTGGTCGTAGAACTCGGCATTCCCGATGGCGCTAGCGCAGACCTGCGCATGTCAGCGTGAGATGCACCATCATCTCGCTTCATGGCGGGAAGCAAACGGGCCGCGGGGACGGACGTACATCGCTGGCGATTTGCTTGAGTCGGTTGAGGGGGACAGGCTGCTCTGCGATCAGCGTCGTGCGTTGCCATCTCTCGTCGTCGGGAGACCTACAGGAGCGGCCATTGTGACGGATGAGTCTCGCGATGGTAAATACGATGCGTATTTGCCGACGGTGGACCTTGGGGAAAACAAACGGTCTGGTGCGATTCGTCTCGAGGAACAATCTGAATCCGCCGAAGCGAAGGGTACGTTAGCTGCGGTACATGTACAGGAGGCTGAAACGCGTGCGAGGGTGGCTGTACCGTTCACGAAGCGTAGCGTACGGTGTAACGGGTAGAATGAGGAAAAGGTTGTCCGTCTGGCAACACGTCACGTTGTTTGATTGTCTTGTCTGGATCGCGTCAACGTTCCGCTAGTAATACTCCGTACCTGTGGCACCCTCCTGATTGCTTTCCCCTTTCGGCGACGCCCCACCGTCCGCTCGCGGGGCAACCGCACGTGACTTGATACCAACAACACAATACTAACAAGTACAGTTCAGTAAGTACTCATGCGGAGTGCTCCGTACAAGTATCGCGCAAGTACAACTACTGTAAGTATTATCCGTAATTAGGTACTTAAGTATAGTTCAGGTACTTACAGTACTTAGGTGCACAGTACTACGGAGCAATACGGAGCGTGGAGTATCTAGGTACAAGCACACCCACGTGCAGACGCTCCAGTCCAATCTCCTCTCCAAATCGGCACTGGGTTGACCTGGCTTGCCTGTACTCCGTACTTACAAGCAAGGACTTACTTACTGAGTAAGTACTTACAGTACTTACCTCTGGAGTGGGGAAAACGGCTGCCAAACCGTCGACGAGCCCTTTTTCTCGTTGCTGCAACCTCCTCCCTCGGCGATTTCATATTGGTATTTTTTGTCCCTGTCCTTGGAGTTGGCTGCCAGTCCATCGGGCTTCCGTGCAACGCCAACCTGTGTGCCACAGTTTGGCCCCCAGCTGCCAGCAAGTCGAGCGTCCACGGCCGCTACTGGTCAATTGGACCCCCACGAGCAGCTTGATCAGTCGACAGCAGCCGCGCCCCCCTCCCCTCCCCTCCTCCCCGCCGGAACCAAACAAGAGTCAGGGACACGACTGTGCGACGAGGCACCATCGCGATGTCGTCCCAGCCGCTTCTGCAGACCGCACCGGGTATGTGAAACAATGTCCATCCAGCATCCGTGCCTCCTCGATTCCACCCAATCAACACCGGGCTAACGGGTCCTGCAGGCAAGCGCATCGCCCTGCCGACTCGCGTCGAGCCCAAGGTCTTCTTCGCCAACGAGCGAACCTTCCTATCATGGCTCAACTTCACAGTCATCCTCGGCGCCCTCGCCATCGGGATGCTCAATTTCGGCGACCGGGTCGCCTTCATCTCCGCCTTCCTCTTCACCGGCGTCGCCATGTTGACCATGATATACGCGCTCGTGACCTATCACTGGCGGGCAAAATCTATACGAATGAGGGGGCAGGCCGGCTTCGACGACCGGTTCGGCCCGACCTTCTTGGCCATCATCCTCCTGCTGGCCGTCATTGTCAACTTTGTCCTCCGCATCATGGACTCGTCCAAGAAGCAGAAGCACGGCTAGACGTCGTTGCTCTGACGGCGGCTTTGGGAACGGAAAGTGCTTGTGCAAGAGGAGGGCAGTGGGAATGTTCCAGCGAGCGCTACAATTTATGTCATGGGGCGGAGTGGTGATGCGCGAGGCGTCACGTGGCGAATGGGAGCGCGCGCGTTGACGTGCGCGACGTGCTTTGGAATATTCTCCTGACATACATATATACATATCTACTCGGGGTGTAAATGCATGAATCATTTGGGTATCATGGTTTCCTCGCTCTCCGTCGGGCAAGAAAAGGTGCGTACGCATCAGCACCTCCCCATCTTGCGAGCGGTGCGCGGTCCTCGCCGGCATTCTTCCGGCTCGCAATCGCTGCTCGGCATTGACTTTATGTCTCGCTTGTTTGCTCCGTCACGTCATCTTTCGACCGCAACTCCGGGACCAGCTGCGGGGATAGAAAGATCCTCATCGACTTGACGGTCCGATCCGAAGCAGGCGGCAGCAACGCGTTCTCGAATCGGCTCTGCATCGCTTCGAAGTCGTCGTCATCGGAGGGTTCGTCCTCTTTGTCGAGAACCGTTTCCTCTACCACGTCCCTCTTCTTCCTGGGTTCGTCTGGTACGTCGAAAAGTTGATTGTATTGGTACCAAGCTTTGCCTTTTTCTTTCAGCGCTCTCTTGCAGTGTTCTACGATGGTGATCATCTTGCAGACTTCGGCCGTCCGCGCGTGCAGCAACACGACGCGCGGCTTGCCAGCCGATTCCCCGAGGTGGGCCGCAATCTGCGTGATTCGTTTTCGTATCTTGGTCGACGAGATGACGGAGGCGACGAGGACATCATGCTTGAGTTGGAGCTCGGCCGTGATGGACTCGTGCGGCCCAATCAGCTTTGGTAGTTTTCGCTGCTGTCCTTGCGGGTGCGCGTTCGCGGGGCTCGACGGCGTCTGCGGTGTTTCGGTTGGCAGCTTACGCTTCCTTGCGCCCTTGCTGGTCACGGTGGCCGCGGACATTGTTGATGTGTGCTTGTGGTTGCGATGGCAGTTGCGTTTGCGTTTCGGCCTTGAAGATTCGGTCGTCTCGGAAGTCAACCCACCAAGTACTGTATGCCTTGTGGACGGGAGATTGCTCCACTTCGGCTGCCCCACACGGAACTGCAAAACAAGTACAGTACTTACCGACCACAATAATGCTTGCTGTACATTGAATGAAGTAAGTGTAAGTACCCCCGTGCTGGAGGGAACATGAACGTACCGAGTAAATATGCGATTGGAAGTGCGATGAATGCAGAAAGGGTAAGTCACGTTAGCTGCTTTACTAACGGGGCGTCTGGTGTTTTTTTTTGTTTGCCCTTTCGTATCCTGATCTCAAGCTCTGGACGTCTCCGAGAATCGACCTGCTCGCTTCGGCACAGTTGCAGGATGACGGGAGCGACGATGCTACCCTACACCTGCGTGGGATCGGGCTCTTTGAAGTCGATAAGACGGCCAACTACCTGCAGTAAACGAGGCCGCCGTCGGGTTTCCGCGGTTCGCCCTGATTTTGTGGCTTGTTATCGGTGTTGTGTGCCATTCTGAACTCCAATCTATGGTTGTCGGGAGATGGGTCTCACCATCACGCGCGCAACCTAGGTTGGAGCGTGAAGACACACCCAGTACTCCGTACTTCATGCTGAGATACATTGCTCCGAACGGACATGTACATGCGTTCAGAACCCCAGGCACCAGGGCACAACTTGATTCAACAGTCCATGGAGCACACACAATGCCTTTATCGCCACTTCATTGGGTGCATGTCCTCAGACTGCCGCGACAAGCCTGCGGTTGACATAGCTACCAATCGCAATGGCGCCCATGGTCCAAGTCAATGTTGTCGCATGCCATGACGAATTCAGACACGATGCGACACTTGGGGATCAATTTGAGACGAAACGAGTATAGATTTTGGTCGGGGATAAGTGTGAGCACTTTCATGCACCACCGTCGTCGTGGTTGGAGCTCCGCGTACGGAGTACACCTAGTTCTGAGCAGCAGGAAGTATTACAGTACATCAGTGGCAGTGCCTTCCGGTTTGAAGGTAGCACATGCACTTGTATTTGTGTACGGAGTACTCCGTAGTACCGACATCCAAATTCAAATGCGGCCAATGTTGCTGCTGGCTCCTCCCTTTGCTGCCTTTGACCATTTTAAGACGAGATACTGTAGATGCTGGACTGTACATGTACGTGTACACCAACACAAACTGTACTGTAGCTGCGGTACTTACTTACAGTACATGTACTCCGTACTATGCACCTACACATTCATTATGGTTGAAGGTTCTAGGTACTAGGCTGCTGCGGGTGTACTAATATAGGTACTAACATAGGTACCTACGTACTAGGCACTTACTCAGTACGGAGTAGGTGCCTGTATAATACTACCTAGTAGGTACCTTACGGAGTACGGAGTACTAGGCACCAGGAACGCCAGTGAGTAATACATGTAAGTAAGTACAGTACTGTACTTAAGTACAGTGCCTAAGTATTGAGCGTCTACATGCGTGCTGGACATGTGCTCCGTCCGCATTTATAGTGTACAAGTACTCCGTACGGAGTACTCCACCCTTCCTCCGTAACTACTAGGTACCTAGTAGAAATACGTACTTGCTTCATAACTGATTTGCACAGTAGAGCTTGGCAGGGTGCTGATGGAGTCCGAGCATGTGCAACATGCCAAGTAAGTACTGCGTACTCCGTACTCCGTACTGTACTTCGTACTTACAAGTAAGTACAGTACACGCACTTCTGTGGAGTATTACATTGTGCATGTTATACTTAATTGACCTACATGAACTCCGTACTCCGTACTGAAGTATTGCTGTACAGCACAACAAATGTAAGTATGTACATGTATGCAGGCACATGTACATACACGTGTAAGTACATGTACAGTACTTACTTACACCCAAGTACGGTACTGCTGTGCGTATCTGTACGCGTACGTCCATGTATACCGCACAGGTACTCCGCACTTGGTACCTGGCTCGGTACTCCGTACTGCCCGTCAATATTGTTGGCGAGCACGCGGCAACAGTTGGCCGAGTTCGTAGGTACGGTACCATTGCCCGAGAGATGGCTAATCGTACCACGTCCGACTCAAGTGAATCTGACTATGGCTGCATTAGCAACATTGCCGAAACGCATTCTGCCGTGATACGCAAATCGCGAAACACAAGGGGGCGCAGCACACCCGTTATCAGTTGATTGCCGTGTCGTTCCAGTACCAAGAGCCGGTATGTGCCCTTACGTGCACATGCAAGTACTACTGTACATGTAAGCTTACCAGTATAAGTACTCTCTCCGTACCTAGTACTGTTTACTAGTAGCTTTAGGGACGGAGTGTAAGTACTAATAAAGTGTATTTCATTATTACATGCAGCTGGACTGTACTTACAGTACTCCGTACTCCGACTTCGAGTACTTACTTGTGCTAGGAGCCCTTGCACTTAAGTACAGTACACTACAGAATGTACTTCCGTACAAGTACTGTACAGTGCTTGCAACGCAAGTACAGGCCCTGTTCTCGAACGCGTTCCCTCATTCGTTGGCAATGGTCAACGTTTCCACACCCCCCCTTGCTGCTCAAACTACAAACCTACTTTCGTAAAACGAATCGAACCTATCCTTCCACTCGAGGCGAGCCAAAAATAAATGACCACTGGCCAGCCGATTATTGGTGCTGGCCGCACCACTCTTTGGTGCCGCCTAACCCGGGCTGCGCACCAACTCGCTGCCTCCCCTCCAGGCGGCCACCCCCCCCCCCATTCAGCATCTCGTCATTCGCCGCCATTCGCCGCCATCGCGCGAGTCTCGCTGGATTGACCGACGCACGGCTGGACCATTCGCCTCTGGACGGTTGTCCTCCGCTGCGCTACCCAGCGCTACGCTCCCTGGCTGGTCGACGTTCGAACCGAACCAGCACTGGATAAGGATAGGCTCGCAGTTGCTCAGGCTCTCGGACTCTCCTCGCCTCGCCGCCGCAAAACAAAGCACTCCTCCAGCGCCCAACCCAACCCTCCTCATCCCCCCCGTTCGCCTCATCCTTTGCACCTTCCTTGCTCCCCCAACGCGACAATCTCGCCTCTGTTCTCGCTCACCCGTTTTTCTCTCTCCCTCTCCCTCCCTCTCCCGCTCGGTCTCCTTCTCTCTCTCTCGCTCCCCATCGCTCGCTTGTCTCGTCAGAGAAACGGCTCGAGGCTTTTGCTAGCACTCGGTCTCCTCTTGCTCTCTGCCGCTGCAAGAAGCCTTCCTTTTCATCCATCCTCTCGCCTGGCTGCCTGTCTGTCTGCTGGCCAACTGGGCTCCGTGCGAGTGTCGCTGTGCAGACAACGAGCCAGCTGGCCCGTGAGGCGACGTGCCCGAGGGCCACATCATCGCACTCCCCCAACCAACAAGCCCCCTTGCCAAGCCAAGGCCGGACCCACCCCCCCATCGTGCGACCGAACCGTCACCAAACTCTAGGGGAATCGATTACGTCAGCACATCTGGTCGCGATCCGATCCACCCATCGCCGCACCCAGTCATCCATCCAGCACGACCTCGCACGCCGAAGATTGCTGGAGGTCGCGACCTTGTGCTCCCGTCGCAGCGCAACAACATCCCGTCCTTACCCCCCTTCAGAGGGCGTCCCCATGTTTGGATTCTTCAAGTCGGACTTCAGGGGAAGCGAGCAAGAAGCCGCCTCGGCGGAAGGCACCATCGCCGCGCCGTCGCGAATAAACGGCTTGATTCGCGGCTCGGCGCAGCCTGCCTCGGCCACGTCGGGTTCGAAAAGAGTATGGGACAGCTTGGATGACGAAGATGGCCGGCGCGATGCGGGCCCGTCGGCGAAGCGCGCAAAGCACGGCCCGCATCACCACCGTCGTCCCGACGCGACATGGGCCGTTCCCGCCACCGCTCTCGAACAGGCCCGCGATGTCATCGATCATCAGTTTGGCCTCGAGATTCTGCTCAAGCACGAGGAGCTGAGGCTGATAAACCAGGAGTTGGCCAAGTCCCAGATCGCCCTGGAGCAGCTGCGACGGTGCCACCTGATCCCGTACCCCCAGGATTGCCCTACCCCTGATCAGATGGTCAACGTCAGCAACGGCCGGGGCCCGGCGCTCGCGAGTCGGTCGGGCGAGCCGGTTCCCCGATGGGCACCGCCTTTCGGCGTGGTCGATGGTCCGTACGCCCGTCATTACGCGAAGTGGCTCATTCCAGATCCCTCATTCGATGGAATACAACCCGAGTGGCAGTTCGGCGCCGACCACGCGCGCGCGCGCCTCTCCTTGCCGGAGGGCAGGACGACGAGGAACAGCCTGTCGGAGCCGGCCATGTTCGGCAAGGGCCGGCCCGTCCGGGGCATCGGCGGCCAGAAGCTGCAATCGTTGTCGAGCGGGTACCCTCAAGCAAAGGACAA
Source organism: Drechmeria coniospora (assembly GCF_001625195.1). Taxonomy (NCBI): domain Eukaryota; kingdom Fungi; phylum Ascomycota; class Sordariomycetes; order Hypocreales; family Ophiocordycipitaceae; genus Drechmeria; species Drechmeria coniospora. Next base: position 5,967,617 of record NC_054389.1, on the reverse strand, counting down.
GGCTGGTCCTTGCATCCTCAAGCGATCCGACGGTCAGACGGTCAAGCTGGTCTGCCTCGACTGCAAGCGCGAGAACTTCTCGAGCACACAGGGTTTCATCAACCACTGCCGAATAGCGCACAAGCGCGACTTCAAGAGCCACGAAGAAGCCGCCGTCCACAGCGGCCACCCCATCGAGGCGGCCGACGCCGGCCCCTCGGGCGCCGAGGACAAGATGCCGGCGGCCGCCACGGCCGGCTCCCATCTCGTGCACCCGTTTGCCCGCCAGGACATGACGGAGCAGCAAGCGTGCACGTCGATACGCGCGAGGCTCGAGGAGTCGCTCAAGCTGTATCGCGCCGGGAAGCTACCCGGCGTCGACAGCATCCCCTCCTCCCGCCATTGCCCGGGAGGCGGCGGAGTCAAGAGCACGGGCGTCGACAAGGGTGCCGCCGTGTCGGAAACGCCTCACCTGTGCCACCTGATGGAGAGACGGAACTTTGGGGGAAGCCTGCGCGATCTCGTCGCCGACGCCAAGACCAAGATGTCGCTCGAGGACATCACGCCGGAGGAGGAGTCGGATGAGGGCGAGACGACACCGTACGGCTACGGGGTCGGAAACGCACCCCCAAGCCGGACGCCGGTCGTGATGCGTGTGCCGGCGAGAAGCGGCAAGTCTCCGGCGCCACCCCTGCCGGGCAGCAAGAGCCGCCTCGCCGGGATGCCTCTCGTCTTGCCGACGCCTGGTGCGACGTCCAAGGACGTCTCGAGCGTGACGTCGTCGGATGACGACGCGGACATGGAGGATGCCAACCTCAGCCCCAACACGTTGATCAGCAACAACGCGCCCTCCCTTGTTAGTGACGATGGCGAGTACGACGACTCGGACGAAGGCTCCTCCGTGTCCGGGACGAGCGACCACCTGGAAGAGGCGAACCTGTCGGACGTGGCGGAAATCACGCTCGATGACGAGCACGAGCCTCGAGCCCTTCGGCGCGCATCGAAGGGCGTGGCGGGCGCCGTGAAACTCCGAAAGGACGACGCGAAGCACGTCACCTTTATGAGCTCGGTGAGGAGCACGACGAAGCAACGGAAACGAGGTCGGGTCTGATTCTTCGTCACACGACTCGGCCGACGGCGACGCATCACCTCTCCTCGGCTGTTTTACTTTTTTTCTTTTTTTCTGTTCCGCGCGCACTTGTGCCCGGACAACCATCAGCCGGCTCGACCAGCCGATGACGCTTTGAATGGGTGCACGTCGCATGCTTTTTGGGTTGCCGACCTCCCCCCCCCCCTCCCGCACCCGTACATCCCTTTGAGGGCACAATGTTGCCCCAGGGTTTTCGATTTTGAGAGAAGTGAGCTGCCAACTCGTTGGCGCTCGGCCACGGAAGTGAGTTTGTTGGTGGGCCCCTGCTGATGACGGATCAAGACGTGTCTGGCCTGGTGACAGGACGGCACGTTTTCTTTGGCAGATGTTTCGTGTGTTTCAGCGTCGGAGCGAAACAGGATCGACGCTGCGGGTTGGCGTTGGCCCGACTCGCTTTGATTCCTCGAGATGTTTCGGTGCATCGGGACGCGGCACGGTTTGGGCTAGTATATGTTTTGCGCCTCCCATGTCGGAAGCTGGTGTCGTCGACGGACGAGGGCGCATCGGCGCTGTAGACAAATAGGATGCCGGTAGGCTTTGGCACAATACAACGAACTACCTACCATACCACTAGCAATAGCCCGCCTGGTGCAGAACAGGATAAGACCACACGCACGATGAAGCCGCCTGGCCATGGCGCCAAGGGAGCGGAGCCACGGCGCTGCTTCTCTCGTGCTACATGTACTGGTGAGGGAGATGGGGGTCCCAAGCCGATTCCGACCCGAAGCCGTTTGCGACTGGGTCGTGGGCCTTGACGGGAATCAAACGGCATCGGCGCTTCCCGGCATGGGCGGCACAGGTACATTTTTCGACGCACATGGGGTCCAGGCAAAGTGTGATATTGAATAGTGATTAAAGGCTACGTAAGACACGAATCTGACAAGATGAAGACACGAAACTGCTGGCTGCGCTGGCAAGGGCGTCCCCAAGAAAGCAGGAGGCGACAGGTTCCTCGGCCACGTGACAGGCACCAGCACGGCTGCTCGAACCGTTGATCGTCCTACAGGAGGGCGGCAACGACACCGGCAACGACGAGGGCGCCGCCGGCGCTTCCGGAGCGGGCCAGAGCGGCGGCGTTGGTGTTGACGGCGGCGGGAGCCGAGGTGGTGCCGGTGGCGGCGGACTTGGAGGCGGCGGGTCGTCGGCTGCTGGACGTCTGGGCGGGTGCTTCCTCGCTGTCGGTGGTGTCGGGGGACGAGGTGTCGGATTTCGCAGCAGCGGCGGCGGCGGCCGTCTTGGCGGCAACGGCCCTGTCACCGAAGACGGAGGCGTTCATGCAGAACTGAGTCACCTGGCCCTGGGCCGTAGAGACGCGAGGGTCGTTGGGGCAGTTGTTGTAGCAGCTGGAAGGGTCGCGTCAGCATCGGAGTAGCATTCTTGCCTTTCCTTTCCACCTCCCATGCGCATCCCAATCTTGTGCCGGGGGAGAGAAACGAAGAGCGATGAGGTGAAGGGGGGAGGGGCGGGCGAGAGTGTGCGAGTGGGTGACGATGCGGAGGGAGGGTGGGACAGAACAGAACAGGACAGAAGAACACAACAGAACAGGACAGAAGAACACAACAGAACAGGACAGAAGAACACAACAGAACAGGACCTACGTGGCGATGGACTGGTAGGCGGCGCAGAGGCAGTCGTAGTCGGTCGTCTTGCAAGCCTGGGCCTTGATGTCGCAGTTCGAGTCAGCACGCCTTGTTCAGGATGGGCCGAGGGACAAAGGGAAGGCCCGTTACCTTGGGCAGCTCGGTGGAGAGGCACTGGGTGACGATGAAGTCGGCGTCGCAGGACGCTGTTCCGTCGGCCGAGACGCCGGCGGCGACGAGGAGAGTGAGGGGGACGAAAAACTTCATGGTGGCGAGTGGGATATTGTTGCGAACAGTCTATCAAGGAAGGATTGCGAAGGGATGGAAGGGCTCGTCGCTTTGGGGAGAATACTCGAGCGTGATCTGTCTGTACGAGCGGATGAAAGAAGGAGGAGGAGAGCGAGCGCGGCCCGGGCGACGACGAAGCAGAGAGACGAAAGGGGCGTAGGCGTGCAATGAAGGGCGTCGGCGTCACGTATCAACAAAGAAAGGGAACACGGGAGGAGCAAGCCGGTGCGTACCAGGGCGAGCGTAGCAGCACAACATCATGGCCGATGACAGTGCCGCGGCGCACTGCACGAGCGGGTACATGCTAGTTCAGGTACAAGTCCAGGTACAAGTCCAGGTACAAGTCCAGGTACAAGTACCCACCGTTCTTGCGCATGCAACTATCCTTGCAGCTATACTTGCAGCACCTGTAGTTGTAAGTACATGTTGGTAGTTGTACACTTACTGTACTAGGTGTGGTGCACAAACGCGAACCCCAGACAGGAGACGGGAGGAAGACAGGGGTACGGCGGCGACGGAGCCGATGAATGAAGGGTGAAGATTATAATTACGGAGTATTACGGAGTACTGTAAGTACTTACGGAGAGCATGGTACTAGTGCGGAGCAAGTGGGCGTACAGTACTCCGTAGGTACTGTAAGTACATGCTCTTTGTCCCTGCAGATACTCTGGATGATGTACGGAGTACTCCGCACTTACTAGTACGTATGTTCTGTTTCAACTCATGCAACACAACTGGGATTACGAAGGACTCTCCTCCGTAATTACAGTACGGAGCACACGCACGGAGTATTTTGCCCTATGCACGTGTGATTCCTTGTATGTATTTATGCTACTACGTTGTGCAGGTCATGGGCGGGCGAGGACAAGGGCAGTATGCACTTGTGCGTGAGCGCCGATATCACTAATGATAGCGTACCAAGTACAGTACTTAGAACTACTGTACTTGCACAGTACAGTACACTTACATGTACAAAATATACTTGCACTATCTTGCACAAGCATGCTATTACTTGTACAAGTACGGAGAATGGAGCACGGAGAATGGAGTATTCCGTAAGGACACTCTGTGTACATGTACATGTGCATGTATGTGCAAGTGTGCTGCAACAGTGCTCCTACAGGTACCAGTGGGAGCATGGGGTTACATGAGCCGAAGGACATGCCAAGGCGGTAGAGCAGGCCTTGCCGTCTTGGCCCGAAACTGCATGGTCCTCATAACTTGTGCGAATCTTGTCGTACGAGCAGCAAGTCCTTTATCGCTGCGCATGCATAAGTGGCTCGTCTCGACCATCGATTCGTTCGCATCAACCATTGGTGTATTCGTATGAAGCACCTGCAGATTCGACGTACATGTATACTAATACTAGGTATCTAAGTACACCTGGTCAGTCGTAGTTGTACATTGCAGATGCAACTGCTGTTAGTAGCTTTCGCCGCTATTAGTCCATATTCATGTACTTGGTACACCTACAGTACAGGCGATGGTGTTGTATACTAAAAGTCGGGCATCCCACGACCCTGTCGCAGACAACACGCGCGCACACTGCATGCATCCTTGTGCGCTGTCTTGCTTCCCTGGGGGACACAGCCTTTCGTATTCGTACACATACTTGGAGTGTATGACTGCCAGCTGTCCCCTTTCCCCTGTCCCCCTCCGGCATTTGCATTATTTTGCAAGTAAACCAACATGTATGGAGTTTGAGGACCTGCGCCGCACCAATTTTGGGCAATGCGTGCAAGTATTGATACCCCATTCATACTCCGTACTAGGCACTAGGTACTGTAATACTACTAGGTACTAGTACCTAGGCATAGGTGTACGGTACTGTACTGTACAACACTGCACAGCACTGTACGGCTCTGTGCAGCACGTACTCGGTACATGTACTATGCTGCAGCAGCCCTAGGTACAAGTACACCTACATCTCTGACTGCTTTGGCGCTGATGCAACGGTGCCGTTCAGACGGACATGAGGATTGTTTGTTTGTTTTCGCGAATGACCATGGCGCACGAGGCTCCGCTAGTACCCTTTGCCCATCCTCATTCCCGCCTTCTCACGCCAAGATGGACCATCGAGGCGGGCCTGGGTGAGACATGGGAAATGGGTGTCTCAAGCCGCGGCATGTGCAAGGCTGCCGAAAAATTTCCATTTCTCTGACGAAATGAACTGCAGGGAACTCTCGCTGCACTGGTACGGCGCACTGCTAAGTACTAAGTTACTACTCCGTACTAGGTAAGTAACTCTACTAGGTACTTGCCGTACAGGTGCCTGCCTAGCACAGTAGTAGGGGATGCAGCTACCGCCACAAAGTACAGTACAAGTACGGCAGTATGTGCATCATGCAACACTTCCGTATGGCTGAATACTAGGTACTCATGACACATGTACTTACTGTACGCATACAACACTCACTCTCTCCCTGTAGCAAGTAAGTACAGTTCGACCTCGCATCTACGGAGTATTATTATTACTGTAGTTAATTACGTCTTCTTCGCAAGCTTGGATTGCTACGCCAAACTACGAACCAACCCCTGTCCAGTCGGCTCGCTTGCTTTGTGCAACGGTCCAGGTCCTCCTCCCTCGCCCGCAGAATTGGTGCGCACCAAGCTCGCCTGAGGGTAAGGGGGCAAAGAAAAAAGGCTTCGCTGGACAGCTCCGCAAGAGGTGTGCAAGCAACACCACTCGAAAATCCTGTACCGGAATCCCGTATCCGTGCTGGTCTGGAACCAGCTGTTTACTACACGAGGCTCAAACCGATGAGCACTTGCACGGCCGCTCGTCATTTTACAGTACAGTACAACTATGCGCGTACGTAATTGAGAGATGATCAGGTATAAAATCAAGTGCACGGAGAGGTGGTGGTAAGTAGATGGTAGCTGTATCCAAGCAATACATGTACACCTACAGTACACGGTCTACCTAATGTACTTAGGTACTCCGTACTTACAACTGCGATGGTAGGTACGGAGTACTTGCACGGCGCTCCGTATCTCAGTACGCCCAAATACGGACACCTAAGACGTACGACTACGTGATGTTACCATCATATTATTACCCACTTGAATTACTTGTAGAGCATGTATCAGACAAGGGCATCATGTTCGTGCAAGCCTCCCACACATTGTGATAAGCAAGTACATGTACTTACATGGTACGACCTGCCTGCAAGTACACAAGCACATGCACGCATGCTCGTACCTAAAAACGTGCATGATGAAGCCAAGCTCGTCGTTCGTCAAGGCACCCGCGAGCAACCCTTGATGCCTGGGGGTGATGACGAGTGCAATGGGTCACCGAGACCTTGTGCTGACAATGACGTCGTCGTCTCGGGCCTGCCCGCTGCGCTGTCCGGTGCGCCGGTGGAGGGAGGAGGACAGCCGTTCGGTTCGGAGGGGAGGTTCATGGCACCAGCTGCTTCGTGCACGTGCTGCAACCCGTTGAGCGAGGAAATGGACGCAGCATGCCTCTTCTCTCCCTTCTCTGCCCACCTGCCCGTCGGCTCGCCGTTGGTTGGGAGGCAGAGAAACGAATGCTGGCGCCGTCAAGAAGTTGATGCACCGACGAGGGTGAATGTTGGCATTGACAAGCACGAGGAGCAGGCAGGCTCGCCCGACGTCATTTTTGCTGCCCCGCAACCCCTCCCCCGCCTCGGCCGACTGCTGAACGAGCATCCCGGCAAGCTCCCACCCATGGCACTCCCTCCCATTGCCATTGCCATTGCCATTGCCATTGCACTGCCACTGCCCCTGCTAGGCACCAAGGCAGGACCAAACCGTTACGAGTCTCGTCTCGACTCAACGCCAGCTCTTCATCCTCCCTCCTTTTCCTCTCTTCATCCTCTCTCTCCAAGTGCCAAAAAATAGAGACAGTGAACAACAACGCTGCCGGCTCGGTGATATCGAACCGACTCGACCGACCGACCGACTCGACCGACCGACCGCTCCGCTCCCTCTGAACAAAGCCAAAGCATCCAAAGACCTGCTGGCATGGCCTCCCCTTCCATCACCATCGACCGCATCCTCGCCGCGGCACCCGCCGTGACGCGCGGCCAGCCCACGCAGCTCTCCGCCGACGCCCAAGGCCAGCGGATAGCGTACCCGGTACGCATCTCCTCTCCCCTTCTCCGTTCATCCTCTCTAACGGCAGCCTTCGCCCTCAGTCCGGCAAGTCCATCTTTGTCCGCTCCATCGACGACCCTGCCGACTGCCAACAGTACACCGGCCACACGGCGCCCACCACGGTCGCTCGCTTTGCCCCCAACGGCTTCAAAGTCGCCAGCGGCGACGCGAGCGGCCTCCTGCGCGTCTGGGAGCCCGAGAACGTGGAGCAGACCAAGGGCGAGTACGGCATCCTCTCTGGCCGCCTAAACGACATTGGCTGGGACGGAGAGTCGCAGCGTCTCATCGCCGTCGGCGACGGCAAGGAGCAGTTTGGCCGCTGCATCACCGCCGACAGCGGCAATTCCGTCGGCGAGATCATCGGACACTCCAAGGCCGTCAACGCCGTCGCCGTCAAGGCTCAGCGGCCTTTCCGCGCCGCCACCGTAGCCGACGACGGAAACGTCGTCTTCTACCACGGCGCCCCCTACAAGTTCGACAGGAAGAGCTCGCGGCACAAGGGCTTCGTCCTCGGAGCCGCCTACGCCCCCGACGGAAACGTCTTCGCCACCGTCGGCGCCGACAAGACGATACAGCTGTACGACGGGAAAACGGGCGAGCACCTGAGGGACGTGGGCCCGGGCGAGCACACCGGCAGCATCTTTGCCTTGTCCTGGTCGCAGGACGGCAGCAAGTTCGCCACCGCCAGCGCCGACCAGACGGTCAAGCTGTGGGACCTCAAAGGCGGAAGCCTGCTCCAGACCTGGACCTTTGGCCGCGGAGTCGACGTTCGGCACCAGCAGGTCGGCGTCGTCATCCCCCACGGCCGCGACGACGGCCTCATCATCAGCCTGAACCTCGACGGCGACCTCACCTACCTGCACCAAGGCAAGCAGGAGCCCGTCCGGGTGGTCCAGGGACACAACAAGGGCATCACCGCCTTGACCGCCTCGTCCGACGGAAAGGGCCGCTCGCTGTGGACCGGCAGCTTCGACGGCCGCGTCTGCCACTGGGATGCGACGACGGGACGGGCCACCGTCGTCGAAGGGGAATCACACACGAACCAAGTGGCGCAGTTTGCCGTCCAAGGCGCCACTGGCAAGCTGTTCAGCGCCGGCTGGGACGATACCGTCAAGGCGGTAGATGAATCGGCCAAGAGATTCCTGCCGCAGTCCGTTCGTCTTTCCTCCCAGCCCAAGGGCGTCGCGGCGTCGGACGACGTCGTCTACGTTGCCGCAGCCTCGGGAATCGCAGCCTACGCCGACGGCAAGCTGCTCAAGGAAACGCCCATGGACTACGCGCCCGGCGCCATCGCCTCCTCGGCCGGCTTCGTGGCCGTCGGCGCCGACGAGAACTCGGTACGGATATACAAGGCCGGACCCGGCGGGAGCCTGGAGCAGGCCCGGGTCATCTCGAACCCCACCGGCACCGTGTCGGCCCTCGCCTTCTCCAACGACGGCTCGCATCTGGCGGCCGGAAACAGCGCCGGCAAGATTTACGTCTACGAAACGGCTTCCTGGGAACTCGTCGCCGATCGCTGGTCGGCCCACACGGCCCGCGTCACCTGCATCTCCTGGGACGATAGCGGCGCCCATGCCGTCAGTGGAAGCTTGGACACCAACGTCTTCGTATGGTGCCTTGAGAAGAAGAACCAAGGCAAGAGGATCAAGGCGGCCAACGCGCACAAGGATGGCGTCAACGGCGTCTGCTGGCTCGGCGCCGGCAAGGTTGCGAGCACAGGAGGCGACGCGACCGTCAAGATCTGGCACGTGCAGCACTTGCCGTAGAGAGCCTCGCCACGAAAGAGTCGTACAGCGCATGCTGCCGTGGCGCCGTGTATCTCCCATCTGCTAGCATGCATACAAACCCACCCTTTCTTCGCGCCCGTGACCTTTCATGTTTGAGGCAAAATCCCATCCCGTATCGTCTGACGACATGCTTGGCATAAATACCGATCCTTACGCCGTGACCCGTGTTCCGGTTCCTTTCGGTCCAGCCAAGCCATTCCGTCCCGTGGCCCGTTCGCGCCGTTCGCGAGTCTCAGCTGCGATGTCGATGGTGGCGAGATGCAAAGGCCGAGATGGCCGAAGCCGAAGGATGGCCTAATCGTGGGCCAGCTGAGAATTCTCCTCGGTCTTGACCTCCATCGGCTTGATGTCCCACAGAGACATGGCAACGCTTGGACCTGCCGTGGCCGAGTGCGGTGGCCAGCGGGTCTGGTTGTCCTCGACAAGAAGCCCCGACTTATGGACGGCGTCCTGAAGATCCTGACGACTGCGAACACGTAGGGTGAGTCGCCGTTTCTCGGCAGCCACGGGTCCGAAAACGTACCTCGCAGTGGCCATGGTAGCGTAGCCTTCCCGGGCTAGATGCTGCGCCATTTCCGTCTGGTGATTGTCGAGCAGGCTCGTGTTGGGCACGACGATGAGGGGGATGCTCAGCCTCCACGCGTCCAGGATCGTTCCGGTGCCTTGAACGGATCAGAGGGGGGCCGTGGCGTGAGTGGGGGATGGAGAAGAGCTGCACTCACCCGCATGGGAGATGATGAGACCTTGCACGCGACGTCCAGGATCTGGCGAGCACAGCGCCATTTCCTCCGTCATCAGGTTTCTCCGGACATCAAACGCGACGATGTCGAGGCCCTCCGGCGTCTCCTCCTTGCGCTCCGACAGCTTGGCGCTGACCCATGGGATGTCCGGGCCGCACTGGATGCGGAGATTGGTAAAATTCTTGGACCGGAGAAACTGCCAGAAACCGGGTTCCAGCACGGCCGTGGTGAGCTCCTTGAAACCGACCGTTGCGCCGACGGTGACGAGGCAGTACCTCTCGATGGCTGTGGAGTTTGCCATCATTGCAGCGCGGCGCTCCGGCATCAGCACGGCACACTGGCGGGATTCATGCACTGCTTCTGACGGTGCCAAACGCTACACTTGTCGTCGGCGTACGAATTTGACGTGCGTACCAACTGCACATGCACATGCGCATACACATGTGTTGTAGTTGTGAAGGACGATGGGACGATTGAAGTTGCATGTGCAAGTACTTGCAGTAGATGTAGTTAGACTTGAGGTGAGGTGAATTCCGTAAGTACTACGGAGTGTGGAGTGTTACTTTACTCTACATTAAACAATGATACAGGAGCTTATTCGTAGCACGAAGTAGGTAAGCAAATACAAGGATTTTATACAAGAACGAATATACTTAATTGCTAAGTATCCAGTAGAGACAGAGTACATGTCAGTACGGACTACAGTACTTAAGTAGAGTAAGGAAGTAAGTTCTTAAGGAAGTATTACTTGAGTAGTTGCTGAACCTGGTGGACCAAACTATGACCCCATGGTACTTGTTCTGTAAGTACTGTACTTACAGTTACTTACTTGCATTGGCCGCAGGTGCACTATTAAGTTAGCAAGTACATATACTTATGGACGCTGCAAGTACGTCGTAATCATAAGGAGTAGTTGTACTTACAGTACTTGTACTATAACAGTGACAACCAAAGTCCTTGTCCTTGCCTGGGGCATCCGCATCTCTCCCTAGTGGGTCTGGGAGAACTTCGGCCAACGCCGCCAACGACGGATTTTTTGAAGCTCGCGACACTCCAAGGAGTTCAGGAGGACTGACCAAGACTCCGGCGCGGCGTCAGGTCGTACACTTGTCAATTCGTCATGGCGTCATCTTCCAACGCCGCAAGGCTATGCATGCTTGCCTGCCGACGGGCACCTGTATCGCGGCGGTTTCCCCGGACGCAGCATGTCGCCCAGCAATGCGTCAGATCGTTCAGCACGACTCCCATTCAGCGGGCCGACGGCGCACGACGGGGCAAGCACGGCGACGACGCCGACGCCGACGCCGTTCAGCAGCTGCACCTCAAGACGATGGAGACGTCCTTTGCCGAGAGCGCCACCCCCGAAGGGCTGCGGCAGCTCGACGAGCTGGCCAAGAGCAACGGGCACACGACGATTGACGAGTTTCTGGAATCGGCGCTGCAAAAAACGCCCGGCTGGGCGGCCGAGGACAGAGCGCTGGACGAGGATCTTTTCAAGGACGACCAGGGTGACAAGCCCAACAAGTCTTCTTTCTGGTTCGACGAAGAGGACCCCGAGACCAACACGGAGGAGCACGACGAGTTTGACGAGGACGACATCACATCCATGGCTCACGGAAAGCTCGAGGAGGTGCGGGAGATGCGGCACTACGCACGACTAGCCGTTTGGGAGATGCCGCTCCTTGCCCGTAAGCTCGTCGGCGGAGGAAACGGCATGCGGACTCGAGACGCTAACGGACGCAACAGAATTCGCCAAACCGTTCGTGCCGCCGACGGACAAGCAGGTGCTGCGATGGCGCTACACCACCTACATGGGCGAATCCCACCCGGCCGAGAAGAAGGTGGTCGTTCAGTTCGCCCCCGACGACCTCAAGCTCACGGCGGTGCAAACGAGCAAGCTCAAGAAGCTTGCGGGCCCGCGGTACAACCCCGACACGGATCTCGTCAAGATGAGCTGCGAAAGCTTCGAGCACCAGGCCCAGAACAAGGCGTACCTGTCGAACCTCGTCGACGACCTGATCGCGGCGGCCAAGGATGGCAAGGACACCTTCGAGGACGTGCCTTTGGACTTGCGGCACCACAAGGTGGAGGAGAAGCCCAAGTTCCCCAAGGAGTGGCGTCTCACGAACGAGCGACGGCTGCAGCTCGACGAGCAGCGGCACCAGGCGGCCTTGGCCGACATGAAGAGGGCGGAGGAAGGCCTGCTGGTCGACGGCCGGAAGGCGATCGATGGGTACCTGATGCAGAAGTTGGCCGAGGAGGCCGAGAAGAAGAAGGTGGCCGAGCTCGTCGTCGCCCCCAGAGCCAGCAAGTCACACGGCGGCGCGAACCGGGCGAGGCGGTAAGGCGACCCGGTCGATGCCCCTTTCGAGCGGCTGCTGCGAAGTCGGAGGGTCGACGGCAGCATGTGCCGCACCGCACCGCCCCGCGCTCTGCAGCTGTATTCAGGAAGCTACCATGTATGTATGGATGGCTGTGTACGGACAAGATGTCAAAGTGGCGACTGCCGCAGCGACCAGTATGAGCAGCTCGGCCACGCGTTGGCGACGATGAATGGCCGAGTCAATGGGCAGGTGGTCCTGCAGCTCGTCGTTACTTGCAATACATGTATGTACATACCTAGTACATGCTACTGTAGGTAATGAGCGATGACGGCCTTTAAAGTGCCGTTTTTGGGGAGATTGTCGTACAGCAGCTTGTTGAGTCGATGAGGGGGGGGGGGATGTTGGGAGGCAGTGCAACGAGCAGTGCAACGAGGGCTGGCAGCAGCACGCAAGTCAAGCCTTGAAAGCAAGTGTATTCTACACTATTAGTAGCGACTAGGCAAGTTGGTTGCTAGTACCTGATCATAGATAAGCCGGTAATCGTAAGACTATGGTACCTAACTCGTGCATGCACCCATAACTTGCCGGACTTCATACAATGCTGAAATGCCAGATTGTGCGTTTTGTTAATTAGCGGAAGCGTGCCTATAGCGACATCATTGCTCGTCCAGATAGGACCTAGTGTGCATTGCACACGAGCTTTGCTTCGTGTATGGAGTGGTGGTGAGTACAAGCAATACCTGCTTACTGACAAGTACAGTAATATTGATGCTTGGAGGCTGCAAGCAGCAACTACCGCAACAAATGAGTCCGAACTGACGGCGTAATAGCAGGGGTGTATTCATTGTTAGCAGAAGAGCTCCAAACGCCGAACCGCACAGCACGAACCGCAATGCCAAAATTGGCGCTGGCCTTCTGGAAGGGTCTACTGTTGCCCCGCGTGTCCGTCGGCCTCTGGGGCAAATCCAGGGCTCCGACTGGCCCGATCGGCGCTGGAGCCGCGGTGTCGAATCCAGGCCTAGGATCACCCAGGACAGGTACATGTAAGTACTTACTTGTACAACATAGATTTCCATGCACATGGAGTACCTTCTTGCTGAGAGCATGTACATGTCCTGTACAAGAACTCCGTACTGCGTACCTCTCGATACATGTACCGGTACTCGTACTGGTCAATTTCATACGCCGAGATCCTGTACGGACTTTCATCCTGCCTCTTCAGTTGCCCACAAAAGTACCCATGGGAAGAGGACTCGGACGTTACAAATGTTCTAGTAATGGAGAGTACAGGTAGTATACGGAGTATCCGGAGTACTATTACTCGGCAACACTGTTCATGGTCATCCGTGTACACGGTACCTCATCTACGACCTACCAACGCTCCCCGGACCTGCTGCGGCCATCGTAGGCAGATGCAAGTACACGTTGCCATGAACAAGTACCTGTACATGAAATTACATGTGCAGAGGTACCTGGGCGTACCCAAGCACCCACGCACATGTATCTTGCTCTGTGCCTGGCAAGCTTCTGGGCCGAGCTTGGGGCCTCCTTGGCACTTTCCGTTCCGAAGCACCCTCGGCGCGGTGCAAGCTGCCGTCCGTCCCTTGCGCTTGCCCCCCCCCCGATTGGGGGTCGCCGCCGTTCCGTCTGGCTTTCTTCAGTGGCAAACGCCTTGCCACCCCCTCCCTCGCCTTCTTCCTGGCACGTTGATCTTCTCCTCCCGATCGTCGCCTCCTGCGTTACGCCCATCATCCCTTCGACACCCTCCATACTTGCTTAGCTGCCGCCGACGTCGTCCGCAGCCACGCCTCCTGCTCCAAGATCCTGCGCCGCCGCATCGCCATCCGTTCGCCGTTGTTGCACGGCACCTTCGCTGCCGACTTGGGGACACTCGACCCTGCCCTTGACCCTGCCCTCGACCCTGCCCTCGACCTCGGTGACGGTCACGCCACGCCGCTTTCCCGCTTCCCCTGTCCAACCACCGGAAGCCATCGTATCGAGAAGCCCATCATGGGGTCCGTGAAAGAGGCGATTCCTCCCTTCGAGGCCACGGCCCTGGATGATATCCAGGCCCGGTATCAGAACCTGCGCACGACGTACCGAAGCAACCGCACCAAGGATTTCGAGTTTCGCAAGAAGCAGATCCGCCGCCTGTACTGGGGCCTCGTCGACAATGCGACGCTCATCGAGGACGCCCTGCTCAAGGACATGGGCAAGTCGAGGTTCGAGGCCCACCTGACGGAGATCGACTGGTGCAAGACCGAGTGCATCAACGTGGCCAACAAGCTCGAGCAGTGGGCCAAGGACGAGTCCATCGTCGACCTTCCCCTCCAGTACTGGCCCATGAAGCCGCGGATCCGAAACGAACCCCTCGGCAGCATCCTCATCATCGGTGCCTTCAACTACCCGTTCCAGCTCAACATCACGCCCCTCGTCGGCGCCATCGCCGCCGGAAACACCGTCGTCCTCAAGCCGTCGGAGCACTCGCCCCGCTCGGCCATGGTGCTGAAGAAGATCTTTGACGAGTACCTCGACAACGACTGCTACATCTGCGTCAACGGCGCCCTCGACGAGACCAAGTACCTGATGGACCTCAAGTTCGACAAGGTCGTCTTCACCGGCGGCAAGAAGACCGGCGCCATCATCGCCACCAAGGCCGCCCAGTCCCTCACCCCCGTCCTCCTCGAGCTCGGCGGCCAGAACCCGGCGTTCGTGACGAAGAACACCGACTTGAAGATGGCCGCCCGCCGTCTCATGTGGCAAAAGTGCCTCAACGCCGGCCAGGTCTGCCTCTCGCACAACTACGTGCTCGTCGAACGAAGCCTCGTGGACAAGTTCATCACCGAAGTCAACGCCGTCTACCGCACCTTCATGCCCAACGGCGCCAAGGAGAGCCCCGACTTCTCGCGCATCGTCAACAAGACGCACTTTGACCGCATCAAAGCCATGCTCGACAACACCAAGGGCAAGATCGTCATGGGCGGCGCCGTCGACGAATCCGAATTCTTCATCGAGCCCACCGCCGTCCTCGTCGACAGCATCGATGACAGCATGATGGCCGAGGAAAGCTTCGGTCCCATCTGGTCCATCATGCCCTACGACTCTCTCGACGAGGCCATCAAGGTGGCCAATCAAGTCGACCCGACGCCCTTGGCCCTCTTCACCTTTGGCTCGGACGAGGAGAACCAGAGAGGTAAGTGGCGGACCCCGACCTGACTGCCGCGCGCCGCCTCGGCCACGCAGGCTGGACCTCTCGTTAACCCTGCCGAACAGTGTTGTCCAACGTCACCTCGGGTGGCGCCACCTGCAACGACGCCTTCTTCCACTGCATGATGAATGCCACCCCCCTCGGAGGCGTCGGCTCGTCCGGCACCGGCAGCTACCACGGCTACTACTCCTTCAAGGCCTTCAGCCACCAGCGCGTCATCGCCCAGGTGCCCAACTGGGCCGACAAGATCCTCCGCGTCCGCTACATGCCCTACTCTTTCGCCGAGCTCGTTCGCTTCCGGAAGCTGGCCCCGACGCCCAACTTTGACCGTGATGGCAACGTCACCAAGGGACTCAAGTACTGGATCGGTCTCCTTCTCACCCTTGGCGGAAAGAGCGCACCGGGGGCCGCCATAAGGTGGGGGATCCTCCTTGCCGTGCTTGCGACCCTTGGGCTGAAGAGAAGCTCGTTAGGCCAGTAGAGTAGTGGAGTAACCGGTGTCGATTTTTTTTGCGGCCGGGTAGGACGTGATCTTTCCCTTGCCGTTACGCATCCTCCTCCGACCGACGAGGAAATGTACCGACGACGTACGCGTACATACCCGATGATGGGGGGGTGAGGCGGATGCGCCGGCGATTCCATTCCACTGCGCCAACCTCAAGCCTGCGATTGCTTGCTCTAGCTTGGAAAAAAATGTATATATGTACCCTGAATGGCCATCTATCTCTGCGCAGCCGCCTTGGTTTTTGTTGCCACATAAAGAACCGGCCGGAATGGAAAGCCTGATTCGACGCCCTGCCGGGCCGGGCCGACCTCGACGGCGGAGCGTGTGCTTCGACGCCGTCTTCCCTCCTAACGGCCGGCCATGATGGCGGCCAGTCTCCGGCCCTTTTCGCCTCCGAGGTACAAGTCGTCGTCGTTCGATTCCCTACCCATCTCGACGGCTTCGTGGTACGCCCTCGTGACCGTTTCCTCGTCGACGCGTAGACCGTTTTCCACCAGCGCGAGGATCGAGCTTCGAAACCGGGCAATCTCCCTCATGGTGGCGACGTCGATGTGGTCGTTCTGGCTCGAGTAGACGTTGCTGCTGGTGTGCTCTTCCATTCGGTTGACGCCGGCGGCCTCGGCGGCGGCATCGCTCTCGGTGTGCTTGCAGATCCAAATGTAGCCGTTCACGCCGAGAAGGACGTCGATCTTGCCGGCGCCGTTGGCGGCCTCGAGGGTCCAGAACTGCCTCTTGGACCTGACGACGCCGCCGCCGCCGCCGGTGCCGGAGACGGACACGAAGACGCCGTTCCTGAGCTTGCCGTACTTGAGACTGCGGGTGTGCAGGCTGGCGGCGCCGTCCTGGTGGAGCTGTTGGACCTCGGCAACGACGAGGTCGCCCTCGGCGAAGAAGGAGCGAATCTGGAGCTCATCCGTCTCCGTGCGCTTGCGGAGGATGCCGCCGGGGAGGTTGATGGCCGATATTTGGAGGATGGCGAGCTGCGAGGCGGCGACGTCGACGCGCCACCTTCGGGCTTGAACTTCGGCGATGCGGCCGACGACGAGGTCGCCAATCTCTGGTGTGTAACGCGCGCGCAGGGGCCGGACTGAGAGGAGCTTGTTGGTCTTGGTGAGGATGCCGGCAAGGGAGGACGTGATGTCTGTCGAGGAAGGAGGAATGTAGGTGCCGTGGCCGCTGAGCGAGTCATCATCAGTTCCATGCGCACGAAGAGAAGCCCACCACCTTCCTTGAATGGTAGGGGATGCGGGACTCTTACCGCATCCATTGTGCGTTGGAGGTTATGATGCTGCCAGGCGTGAGGATTTCATGAGCGTCGTCATCGTCGTCGGGGCTCGCGCGGCGGCGCTTGGCCGCGCGCATGACCACGTCACCGCCAAGATCAGCACCGCCATCGGAGTCGGAATCGGAGTCTGTGCCGTCATCGTTGGTGCGGGCAGCCGCTCGTGGCCGCTGCGCTGCGGTTTGGGGCTTGTTGATGGTGATGGGCATCACGACCTGCCGTTGTCTGACTTGGTAGAAGGGGAGTACGTGCGCCCTCTGGCGTCGACGACAATTTCGCCTTGGCTGCTCAGCTACTCGCCCAAGACTTGGCAATAGATTCTTGTGTGTGCGGTTTGGAATGTGGTGAGGTAGACAGAGGATGCTTGCCGTCTTGTGATGTGTTGGGAGTTGACGGACGGCGTGCTTAAATAGGGTGGGGCCGATATAAAGTTTTCGTTTGGTTCACTGCTTTGCTTGCTGGCCATTGAGATGGCAAAACTTTCCTACTTGCCGAACAACAAATGTGAATATCACCTCTACTGAGGCATGGCAAGATTTTTTTTTCTTTCACTTTATTCTACTCGCGTGTTTCGAATATTTATCCCTTTCAATCGCCCGCCTTGACGGCTTTTCGTGGATGGTAGATCGTCTGACCCAGATTGGCCACTTACACGAGGTAAATCAAAGGCAATGAGCTTCAAGATCTTCTCATAAGTGGCCTTTTAACAAAAGGAGAAAAAAGACAGTACAATATATACATTTATATTATGTCACAAGGTTCACTGGTAGTGGTGAGTTTGTATTCCGTCATTGCTGATGGGTGTCGCCAGAACCGATTTATGCTACTTCATTCAACGTCTCTGGCCACACAGCAGACGCAGTTGGTGATGTGACAGGACTTTTTGTTGCATTCTTCCTTCGTAGGTGGGCCAATAGGATATGTATCAATAGGGGTGAATACAGTATTATAATTACAAAGATTCCCGTTGCATCGTCGCCGTCATCGGAAAGCCCTCCATAATCCCATCCAGAAAATACCGGCAGAGATGGTGGCGATGCCAAACTTCCGGCTCCTCATGCCGAACATGGTATTTTTCTGGATGATCAAGGCCCGCTGCTTTTCGAGCTGGGACATTCCGGAGAAGTAGCTGTAGGCAGCGAGGCCGAAAAAAGCTCCGCTCCCTGTCGCCATTTCTTAGCATAAAGACGTCCGGGATGCATCGTTCATTTCATCGTGATGGCCGCCAGTGGGTGCCACAGACATACCGACTATCCTGCAACCGAGGCAGTCATCGCCACGGTCTTGCCGGATGAGCGTCTTGAGATCCTCTGGCTTCTCGAGGGAGTGCAGCGTCGGTATCTTGTCGCCTGCCATTTCGACCCTATTAGGCTCTATTCAATCACCGGAAACCGCGAATGAACGCAGTGTGGATCGAAGTTTGTGCTCAAGCTTGCCTGTCGCTGATGGCCTGAGGGGGGTGGTGTTTGTCGTGGATTTTGCGTGTGTTAGTCAGCACAGAGAGAGACCTGAACTTGAGTTTCGTCATTGCTGGTTGGTCGGTCCGGTTGTGGATGACTTCATGCAACGTACGCGTACGCCTAGGCGCTCCCCTCCCCCACCCCTCCCCAGCTTTCACGACGGCTGGGAAAGGCGTCGATGACAGGATGAACGGGGTAATCGAGGCGGTGCACGTTTACGACGACAACAGGTTCGCTTTGCGTTGCTACCTGTTGCACGTGAGTGGCCGAGCTGACATCGTGCACTGGCAACAGCGTCCTGTTATCGCACATCTTCGCCGGACGCCCATTGTCGGCAGAGCACCTCTTGCCTCTCTACCTCGAGCATCCTTCGCCGAGGCCCAACCTTGCCTACCTCCCGAACACGAATCCACCGACGCTCATCTTCAGCTTGACGCACTCGAACCTGCTGTTCCTCGCCACTTCCTCGGCTGAGATTGAGCCGCTGCTGGTCCTCGAGTTTCTGCACCGTGTCGTCGACGTCTTGGAAGACTTTCTTGGCGCACCTCTTCTCGCCGTCAAGATCGAGAACAACTACGATGTCGTGGCCCAGCTGCTGACGGAGATGTGCGACGCGGGCACCGTCAGCACGACGGAGCCCAACGCGCTGAGGGAGGTCGTCGAGATTGAGGGCTGGATGGGCAAGCTGCTGGGGAGCATAAGCCTGCCAGGGCGAGTCCCCCCAAGAGCACGACGGATGCCACGCTCGGCTGACATGACGGACAGGAAATCGCCTCTGAGCAACAACTTCTCGACGGCGGCCCCGCCGTCTCTGTCGCCGGCCAACACAGCAACCTTACCTTGGAGGCGAGCAAACGTGCGGCACACGTCCAACGAGTTATATGCAGACGTCGTCGAGACATTGTCCGTCACGCTCGCGCCGTCGGGAAGGCCGCTCGCGGCATTTGCCAACGGAACCATTGCCTTTACCGCCAAGGTATCGGGTGTACCCGATGTGACGGTCAACATCACGAGCCCATCGGGGATGCACAACGTCGGGAGCATCATGGAGCTGCCGGTATTTCACCCGTGCGTACGATTGAATCGATGGAAAGAGCGACCCGGGGAGCTGAGCTTCATTCCTCCCGACGGTCGTTTCATCCTGGCCGGATACGAGGTCGATTTACTTCCGACGACGACGGGAAAGAGTGGTGGCATAAGCTCGAGCCAGCTGAAGCTGCCGGTGCACCTCGACATGAAGACCGGTCTAGGGCCCGTCGGTTCCGAGTTTGAGGTTCGGCTACAGGTGGACAAGGTGTTGGGCACCCTGAGCTCCTCGTCGACGAGCCAACCGGGACGAGGCGGGAGCACAGGCAGGCTTGGGGGTCCGCATCCCGGCTCCCCCGGCGCTCCCTTGCTCGACGACTTGAAGATTACAATTCTGCTGCCGGAGGAGGTGCGGAATTTGTCCGACATCCGGCCCAGCAAGGGCGATGCCAGCTTCAACCCCGGGGAGCGATTGCTCGAGTGGCACGTGCCGGCGAAGGAGCTATCAGGACCATCGTCGCACTTTGGGCTGCGGTGCAACGTTGTTGGGCCGCTGGCGGAGGGGACGGAACACGAGTTCGACCCGAGCGGCTTCGGATTCGGCACCGACTACGCATACAACGAACCGTACCAGGCCGCTGGCTCGGACAAGGCCGGGAAGGACAAGGCCGGAGACGGTGGCGAGCAGGATGCCAAGAGGGTGGCCCAGAACAAGATCCTGATGCCCAGCTCGGCATCCGTCAGCTTCTCGGTGAAGGGCTGGCTTGCCAGCGGACTCAAGGTCGACAGCATCACCATGGACACGAGGAAGAGTCGGGGCCTAGGCGAGGGCGTGAGGCCATACAAGGGTGTAAAATACTTGACTGTCAGCAAGGGCGGCGTCGAGATTCGAAGTTAGCGAGTGCACAGCTGCTCTTGCTCCGCCCTCGTACACGCGTGAATGTATTGAATACCCAAGTCAAGAGAGAATTCGTTTCCGGCGCAGCAACGAAGGAGTGCAGGTGATTGTTTGCGTGCTTCCGTGGTTGGTGGAAGCTCTCATACGAGAAGATGGTGTCATAAGATAGTAGCAAGTGCGAAAGTCACGCTGAAGAACGTCGACGAGCTCAGGTCAGGTCATGGAGGTTTCGGTCCTGGCAGAGGTTCTACACTTAGTACGTACAAGAGCCCTGTTGCTACAGAGCCACTGCACTGATACAGAGCCACTGCACTGATATAGAGCCACTGTAACATATCGCATGCCACACAGGTGGGTGTCGACAGTGGGTATGTCAGTGGAGTGGCCAGTGGAGTGGATGGCGGGCAGTGGGCACCACGGCACCCCGCCTAGCCCCTCTCCCCTGCAGCAGCCGCCGTTCCCGGCCCCACGGTGGTTCCCAGTGCGGCTGCTGCGGCTGTGACGTGAACCATCCCGAGACATCTGACGGCCAGCTTATCACGTCTCGATTTCGATCCGTTGTAGGCATGATCGAACTGCTGGCACTGCACCTGCGAGCCCACGACCCGCTCCGTCCACGTCGATGAAGCCCTTTGCTGGTCCTGCGCTCCGGCGCGGGAACGTTGCTGCGGGCGGCCACGCTCGATGCCTCGGGCTGGGCGTTGCAGCCGGAGCGGCGGCGGCGACGACGACGACGACGCGAGCCTCGAGCTCGATGACGAGACCCAAGACGGCCATTTTCTTTCCAGGTGAGTCGTCGCGCCTCGGTACATCTCGTGCAGAGGATCGGGCATGGATCATCGACCGCCATCGACCGCCAAAGGCCACGAGCGAGGGCTAACGCCAGAGTCCTCTCGAACGCGCTCGCACAGGCCAAGGCACGCAAAAGGTTGGCATGCTCACGCCCTGGCTCGAGGCCTTCCCTTCGACCGCGTCGGCCATCATAGAAGAGATTGATCACCATGTCGGCTACAAGCTCTCCGAAGTGATACGAAACGGCCCCTCCAAGGTGCTCACGCAGACGAAGAACGCGCAGCCGGCGATCATGGCGACGTCCATCTGCATCCTCCGCATCCTCGAGCGCGAATTCAACTTCAAGGTCGCCGACCACTTCGACGTCACCCTCGGCCACTCGCTCGGCGAGTTCGCCGCCCTCGTCGCCGGCGGATACATTCAGTTCGAGGATAGCCTCTACCTCGTCCAGCAGAGGGCGGCGGCCATGTCGGAGGCGACGCAGCGCGCCATCCAGGACTACGGTGGCGAGTACGGCATGGTGGCGGTCGTGACGGAGCCCGAGTACCTCATCCCGCTCATCGACGCCATCCGGGATTTTGTCGGCCACTCGAGCGCCGGGAGCAAGGCGGAGAGCAACCAGGACCTGCCACCGATCGAGCAGGTGCTCATCGCCAACATCAACAGCAAGAACCAGATCGTGCTGAGCGGCAACCTCGAGCGGATCAGGACGCTCATCGCGCACGTGCGCCAGTTCCTCGGCCACGACCCGCGCGCCGTCCGGCTCCGCAGCGACAGCCCCTTCCACAGCCCGATCATGAAGCCGGCGGTGGCGGTGATGCGGACGCTCCTCGAGCGCAAGAGCCGCGTCGCCGGCCGCGAGCACGAGGACATCATCACTTTCCCGGCCGCCATGCCGTGCATCAGCAACATCAGCGCCCGCCCGTTCCAGAGCAAGGAGCAGCTGAAGGAGCTGCTCGCCCGGGGCTGCCTCGAAACGGTCCGCTGGTGGGACAGCATCCGGTACCTCGACCAGGAGCAAAAGGTGAGGCGATGGGTCGGCATCGGCCCCGGCAAGGTCGGACGGAATCTCGTCGGTAAGGAGGTTGGCGTCCGGGGAAGAGATATGGTGAAGGGAGGCGGCGTCTGGGCCATCACCGATCCGTCCGAAGTGGAGGAGGTTCTTCGTGGACTGGAGGATACGGCGGGCATCGTCGACGACGATGATGACGACGAATGAGCGTCCTCGTACCCACCTCCTCGGTGTCGAGGCCTAGGTCCAGGTCCATGTTGACTCGACGTTGTTCGCTGCAGCTCATCAAAAGAGGCTCGTGGCTCGTAGGATAAGTAAGGACAAGGCTTGTCGCACCGCATCCTGCCGCGCGTTTTTCTTGCTGCGAGGCACCCATGTACTGTTATTGTTACTGCTGCTACTACTGCTACGGCTACTGTTCCACCTACCATTACAGTTCCGTTGCTGTTCCTGTCCACCAGCGTCGAGACACTTTTGCGAATTCCAAAGCTGGCGCCCCCTCCACCCCCCTCCACCCCTTTCCCCGAACGAGTTTCTGAATTCTCTGAGATATCAATCATTCATAGTCTGCCCTGGATAGAGACAGGGCAGTGAATCGCCAAAGTACCAATTGGTGCCTTTCCTGGAGACCCTCTGTTGCTTGCGTGTCAAAATATTGTACTGTCTTAATCTAGAAAAGAGAACACTGCCGTACCCCATGTCGTGCTGTGGTCGCCGTGGCCTTCCCGATACTACTGGGTTTGTTAATCCAAAACGTGTATATATTTGTGCGTAGGGAGTACTATTTGTTCATTCTTGACAACTGCTATTAATTATTAGCATGTGTTGCTGGTTTGAGCTCCAAGACGATGAGGAGCGAATGCCCCACTAGAAACGACGATGACGGAGCTAAGCTGTGTGTCCCATCGTTCTCCTGCTGGAGCTTAGTCCCTACACCACCAACAATCAACCTCTATCTCTCTCAACTTCTCTCACAATGACGGCCGCCATCCCGTCTATCGCCTGCCTCGGCATCATCGGGCGCAATGTAAGGCACGATTAGGGGTCAACCGCCCAACTCTCCTTCGAACGACAACAGCACGCTGACCAGACCCCCCTCTGGAGGAGGTGGGACATAGAACAACCCGCTGCACATGTCCGTCTTTCCATCACACGACTCATCGAACGATGCCGCGCCGACGCCGATCCGCTCGGCCCTCCAATTCTCCCTCCTTCTCTCCTCCACAATCGACATATTTGAACTACGGGCGAAGAATAATGCGGCCTCGGGCGTCGGCCTCTCTGGCGACTTAGGCCTCCTCCACGCCGTCGACGATCGCGTCGCCGCATACGGCTTCGAAACCAACACAGGCGTTCGCATGGTTTGCGTCGTCGATATGCGCGGCCGTTCCGTCGCCATCCAGCCGGGCACGGCCGCTGCCGCCGCCGCGAGGACAGCCGCCGCCGGCCTGCGTGACGCCGAGCTCAAACCCGTCTTCCGGGCCATGCAGAGCGCATACGTGCGCCTTTTGCAGAATCCCTTCTTCGATCCTGACGAGCACGCACCCCTCGGAGGCCGCGGAGGTCGCAAGATTACGAGCAAGAAGTTCAGCGAAGACATGAAGCGGATAGGCGAGGCTTGGGCACCCGGTGTGACGACCCTGTGAGCCTGCTCCTCCCGGTGAGACAAGACAATGACTGCATGGCGTTCCGGTTTGCGATTGGGGAGTCATTATCCATCCATGAGGAGGGAAGGCACACGAGAGAAGAACAAAATTCCCTTTAGGGTCGTTCAATAAGAGCAATGATGTCCTTGTGATGGATCGAGGTGCTTTATACCCTGTTGCGGCTGCCGCCGTCGCACGTGCCCTCGCTCTGCGATCCCTCGTGTTGCTGCTTTCTTAGATGCCTGACCCTCCACTTGGCCAGGCCTGCCGATTCTTCCTCTTCCACACTGTCGCCTACGCCTTCGCCGCCGCCCGCTTGGCTGCTTCCTTCCCTCGTCTCGAATCGTCGCGAAGCTGAACCACCTTCCCAGTGCCTCGCCTCCGCCGGCAGAGGCTGCCACCAATCACCCGTTCTTGCGTGCCATCGCGCGCTACACAGCTCCCACATGCGTGAGACGGCACGCTTATACGCAAAGCGCTCATCTTCTCCCGTGAATGCACTCGTCTTGCCGAAATCAATGTCGCGCTTCTGGGGACCAAAGTCGGAGTCTTGATCGGGATTATACGTCGACGTAGCCGAATTTGCGTCGTAGTAGGAGACGTTTGGCCGAAAGGGAGACATTTGGTCCTGGTAGACATCTGCCACCGTTTCGGCGTAAGTTGCGTCGTCGGTGCTTTGGAGGATATCTCCGAAACTGCTCGTCGGCGCTCGTTCGGGGAAAAAGATTTGATCCGGCGGGCTCTCGGCCCGGATCATGAGTTTGCATCGCGCCTCGTAGATGGCATCGAGAAAGGTGATGAATCGTCGAGCCTCATTTTTCTGAGAAACAGTCATCACCGGCACTCGGTCGATGATGAATGAATGATACGACGAGGCCATGGTAATATAGTCGGCTGGCCCAAACGACTCGACGAGCTTTTCGAAATCCCAGAGTACAACGCCGTTGTAGTGTTGGGCTGTGAGGATTCTTCGTCCATATACCACACGCGTGGAAGGCTCCCACGGAACGGCGGCGTCTCCTGCTGTCCAAGGTAGCAGGCCTCGCACCCGCTGCTGCCAAGATTCATCGTCTTTCCCGAAAATAAAGTAGCCGTGTGGACTCTTTCGTCCCTCATCGCTGTCCGGCGCCGTGCTGTTCTGCTCGACCCCTTCTGGGTGGGGGCTCGAAGTCTTCGGAACCAGGTCGGCACCAGCCGTCGCCTCTTCTTTTCTCCGCCAGTCTTGTGCACCTTCCATTTGCCAGAAATCGCATCTCGCCTTCAAGACGTCGAGGAAGTTGGCGAAATCGCTGGTTGAGCCGTAGAGCTCGCCCTTGGTCCGGGTCCAGCCGCTAAACATGTTCCGCATCATGCCCCGCGTAGGACCTGGAGTGTAGTCGACACCGCTGGCCCTCTCGAGCTCCTCGGGCATTCGGTTCGACGACGCGACCAGCACGCCGCCAAGCTGGAAGAATGCTATGAACAGATGGCTGAGTATCTTGCTCGCCGCTCGGTCCGGGAGCTGGAACTCGTCGAGGAAGAGGATTGGGGATTCATCCACGAGCTTCTTTGCCATCCACAAGAGCGAATGCTCGGATTCGGCGTCAGCATCGGCACCACCCGTGGCCTGGCATCGCCTGCGGCTCTCCAGCTGCGACAGAGCGTAGAGCATGAAGGTGCTGAAATGCCATCTCCTCTTGCCCTTGGTGGGCAGCGCGTCGGCAAGCAGGTCCAAAAGCATGGACTTCCCCGTGCCCACCTCTCCTGACAGGAAAAGACCCTTGGGAGAGTCGATTTCGATGGCCGAATGGTGGCCCTGCAGCACCCTTGTCAACGCGAGACTATCCGCTTTCCCACCCGCAGGCAGGAGATGACGGAAGAGCGGGTTGCGCCATATCCCATGGTTCTGCAACGCGAGCACCCCGCGAGGGGCCACCTCGTCCGGATGCTTGGCTTCGGTAAGGCGGGCCACGTCATCGAGCCTTTGCCTATACTCGACCCGCGGCGAGTAGTCTTTGATGCGCAGATATACGCTTCGGAGATGTCTTGCGAGCCGATGCTGGGCAGGGTCGGGCGAGTATAATCCCGATTTGACGAGGGTTTGGTATTTGACCAACGGGTCGGTGATGGTGACCGCCGTAGAGAATGGTCTCATTGGTGATCGTAGGAGCCTTTGGTGCACTGTCTTGACTGGTGGAGGTGTTCGGCTTGCGGTTGGCCAGTGAATCAACTCTTCATCCCCTGCTGGTTTCGTCATATTATTAGCTCGTAGCTTCCCTGGGTCAAGCTTGGCCTTGCAATTGAGTGGACTAGTCGACGCGGCCTAGCCAGGCCATAGCCTCGGAACTTTCGGTCGACTTCTTCATTCAATAACAGCTTACATCTCCGCTTCCTTACACTGTTGCTCTTGCGCATTGCGATACTACTTTACGCGTTTTATCGTTTCCTTTCATGCTTGGGACCCGGCGATACTGCTAAGGATGTCCTGACCTGGACCAATTCGCTAGCCGCGCGGTTTGGGAGGAAGGGAAGCGCTGGCAACGGATGTTGTAGTCCATGAAACGCAACCGATTACGTACATCTTTCAGATGCGTCCCTACCCTATGCACCTCCCTACTACTATAGAACAGATTATTCGTTCTGTTCCTTTCTCCAATCAATCAATTTTTATCAGTGCCTTTAATCTCGAATTCTCATCTCAATCCCCTTCCAATTATAGCCTCTGTTGCTTCGTTGCCCCCTTCCAACCCCCCTGATGACCGGGAAGGATAACGTACCCCGAATGGCCCAGTCAATCTAGCAGTGCCTCGGCAGCATTCTCATGGCAAGGAAATCAAGCCCGACAAGAGGTTTATTAGCATTGGAGACCTATTTAAACGAAGGCCCAATGTCGACACAATCGACGAGTCCAATCATATTTTTTTGCACACGTTGGCAGGCGAGCTGGTATCGTACATTTTAGAAATGGTAGCGCGCCAAGTTGTACCGTGCGCTCACGCTCCTCGCCCAACTTGACAGTTGTTTAATGGGAATGAAAGTTCACATCCAGGTTTCGGCAATACTGAATACTACGAGCATGATTGGACGGGCCTGGATATGAACCTCTCCAACCTCTCCAACAGATCCTCTGATATCTGGACGAGTCCTGTACGTAGTACTACTGCAGTACGGAACTGGCAGTGGAAAAATGGACTGAAATTGAGCCGGTAGCGAGGTAGGCACTGCTGATAATGTATAAATACATACCACTGCGTACCGATTGCTTGTAATGGTAGTTATTTGAGATCTTCTGGACGAGTATGGCACTTGCACATATGGTTCAGTTCCGAGCTCTAGCCGTCTGTTGTTGGGGGTTGTCATGCATTGGGAAATACTTGAACATGCATGTATAGGTACTGTAGCCGGAGTACGCGCACTGTAGGGGTATTCGAGTCCAAATATTATAGCTGAAGGTGCTTTGTGCAATGACAATAATACTAATACTCGTAGTTGCGGGAGCACACACCGTACTTACACTTGCAAGACTCCGTACAAGTGCTGGATGTCCAGTACGGAGTGCCCCATACAGATACGCCGATTGGTTTGTAGGTGCACTTAAACTCCCTACAAGAAACAGAACCTGTAACTGGCCCATGCCCCATAAAAAGTTGAATGTCAGGCTTCAGCACCTAAGCAAGGCAAGACAATCCCTGTATCCACACTGCCACACCACGGTGGGAGGTCGCTCCAATCTGCCGTCCGCGCAATTGGGTTTGTTTTTTTGCACCTCGAGCCCAGGCACCCAAGCCTCTAGCTTCTTGCTACTGCATCATCAACCCTGGAATCAAGTCAGCCCCTTCACACTCTCTTCGACTATTCTTCCTCCTGTGTCCGACTTTTTTTTTTTTCATCACCGTCATCCTCCTATTCAGCGTCCCCCGCGTCCCCCGCGTCCGCCATCTGCTTGGACCCTCTGAGACGGCTCGAGATGCGTTCCTGAACCCAGTGATCCTGCACAGCTTCGTCGCCAGCATCGTCATCTACACTTCTCAACATCACATCTCGAGTCCCCCCGCCGACTTTCCTGGGCCTCGCCCTTCCCGAAGCGGACGCTCGAAAGACTGATAATGTTTTCCCCCGCTGTCGCCGAGGGCGGCCCGGCCACGGCCACCCGATCTCGCCGTCGAATGCGCCCCAAGAGCTCGGAAAGCCTTCTTCAGCAGCCAAAGGCCAAGCGTCAGCGCCTCCCACTTTCCGAGCAGACTTTCGTCGAACCTGCTCCCCAACCGGAGATCCCCGAAGCCAAGCCCGAGAAGTTGGCGATGGTCGAGGCCAAGAGCCATGATATACCCGTCATACCCATGGGCACCTTCCATCCCACACCGCGCAAGGAGTCGAATCTGCGGACGAAAAAGCCGAAGCACGGAGATCGAGCCACCAACAAGGGCGATGGAAGTCTTGTTCTGGTTCGTGAAGACGCCTTGGTCACTCATCTGCAGCATCGCTGCCGTTCGTCACAGCGCGTTCGCTGACCTGCTACCATCCAGACGAGCAACAATGCCTTCACCGTCTCCAAGCTGCCTGCTTTGCCGGATAGAATCAGGTCCGATTGGACAGGTACGCACCCACCGCCGACCCGGCCACAGGCAAAAAAAAAAAAGCCAAGACCTAACCATGGAAAATTTCAGGAACGCAACATGCCGACATCTTCTCATCCTTCGGATACGCCTTGACGCTGACCCCGGCTCATGCCATCGTTTGGCCCTACAACTCCACATCGCAGTCACCCGAGACTTTCACCTTCACGCTTCCTTCCGCCTCGAAACCCTCCGACCCTCTACCCGTAGGATGCCTCGTATCACCCTCCGCCTCGTCGACCGAGCCCGGCCTGGTTGTCGTCATGTCCGGCAGTGGAAAGGTGGTGTACTGGGAATCCATATCGAGCGCCGCGACCTTTGCCTTCATCAAGAAGGATCGATCCGGTGTGGAATACATGACTTCCGGCATGTCGTCTGGCGAAAAGGTTGTCGCCATCACCAACGCCGAGTCGGCAGGTTTCATCCTCACCTTCAACTCCGGACGGCTGGCCTACATGGCCGTGCGAGACAGCCATGGACGGCCGGCAATTTCAGTGCAATTTCTACCCTCGAGCCTCGCCACCTCCGGCAGCGGCATCTTCGGAAGCATTCGCCACGCCTTCTCCCACCTTTCCCTCCGAGGCGACATCGCAGCAGTCCGTGCCGATCGATCCGCCCGCGTCGGTGAGCGGAGCATTGTCGCCCTCACGAGCAAAGGCAAGCTGCAATCCTGGAAGGTTCATCGGGGTGGTCACAACGAACCATGCGGCGAGGCAGACTTGCGAGAGCGCCTCGCCACCGCCCTCCAGGACGCCGATCCGCTCAGTCAGGATTTTCCTACCGACTCCTTGGAAGCCATCGACTTCACCTTTGTCCCCAAGGGCCTCGAGCCCAAGTATCTG
This sequence comes from Drechmeria coniospora, assembly GCF_001625195.1. Lineage (NCBI taxonomy): Eukaryota > Fungi > Ascomycota > Sordariomycetes > Hypocreales > Ophiocordycipitaceae > Drechmeria > Drechmeria coniospora. The sequence goes on along the minus strand of NC_054389.1, from coordinate 5,938,381 downwards.
GAGCTGAGCAGGCTGAGCGATGCCATGGCCGACGACAACCCCGCCGTCCAGCACTTGCTCTTGCTCATCAGCTTGACGCGAGGTAACGTATCTCGATATGCCTTGATCGAAGCCATCTTGTCGCGCGACGAGTGCCAGATCGGCATGGTCCGACCCATCACCTCCTATTCCACCCCCTTCTCCCTGTCGGACACGTCCCAGAGCGCAAGACCTCGCATCTATCTTCCACGCCCAGCTCTCGTCGCCTTTGTCGTCTTCGATCGCGCCGCCGTCCTTGCCTCTGTGGCGATCCCGCCCGAGTCCCCCGACTCGCAGCTGCAGTCGGACAACCGCATCCTGCCCGCCTCCTTCGAGGATGTCATCGATTTTCGGGAAGACAAAGTTCACGAAATTCTCGGATCCGGCTTGGAAGAGTCGCTGCCGGTGGCCGGCGCCCACGACGAGGGTCGAATCACGCGCCACAAGACCAAGAACCCGGCCGTTGTCCTCATGGTCCGAGGTGCAGGCGTCGTGAGGATCGTGACGACCGACGTCGACAAGTTCGCCAGCGACCAGCCTCCTCAGGTATCTGCGAAGAGCAAGCTGGAGCAGGCCGTGTTTTTCGGAGCCAAAACGGATAACCCGCTCATATTTGACGGGCGACTAGATTTCAACTTCACAAAGGAGGAATTGGCCGCGGCGGCGCTCGACGTCAGCCAGGAGATTTTGAGCTCAACAACCCCTTACATATCGACACTACCCGTCTCCCTAGAGGACAACCTTCGCGCGCGCGCGGATGCGCTCGAGAGGCTCGTACTGCATCTTCGAGCCATCGGTGCGACTCTGGATCGAAGCACACGCTGGAAACTTTTGCACAACGCCGAGAAGATGCACGTTGCAGCTCTTCTCTGGAAGCGGCAGGAAGTATTCACCGCGAACCGGCCTGCGGATGACAAGAAGAGTTTGGTCGGCCTGATTGTCGAATTCATTCAAGAAGGTCAAAAAACCGGCCCGGCCGCCCACAAGGGTGATGTGGATCCCGTTCGCTACTGGTTCGTCAACGACATCTACCGCCTGGAAATCTTCGTTGCTTGGTCCTACGAGGTCATCAAGGTCTTGTACAGAGACAAGGCCATCGACGACGTCAAGGTTACCGTCTTGATGAGCGAGGCGATCCAAATCAACGTCAACACCCACCAGGGCGCCCACGATTTCCGACGAGCCAACCTGACTCTCTACGGACTCGGAGACGAGAAGCTGCGCATGGGAATCCTCCCCGATGGCTACGAAGGGCTCCCGGAACCTTGGACTGGTTGCATGTACATTGCGAATAATCTGAAACGGCTGAGCGACCTTGCGGACCAATGGTTCAAGAAGCACGAGCACGTCCAGGCCGCGCCAAGAGCACCGCACCAGCCGGATCCTACTGTCATTACCGAGATCTTCGACGACCTCCCGGCCGTTACCGACGCCATGCTCACCGCCGTTCTGGAGCACGCCCGCTGGGGCTTGGCCAACTCGGAGAACAAGGCAGAGGCACAGGAATACGTCAAGACGTACGACACCGAACGACACAACAAGCCTGTCTTCCTCGCCCAGTTCGGAAAGTGGGAGGAGGGTGCCAAGATTGCCGAGAAACACGGCTGCCTCAGCGCCTTGGCTGTCATCTTGCTCGAACACATCGGTGCGCTGGAGTCTCGGCTGGCGACCACGACGCTGACGGCTGCCGAGACCAAGAGCTTGAACGCGCTGCGGCAGGCCAAAAAGTCTCAACTCGAGGACTCGTTTGGAAAATACGGGGAACCGTTTGCCTTTCCCGTGTACGATTACCTGCTCGAGAAGCACGGTGTCGCCGACGTTCTCGATTTTGGACTGGATACCCTTGGTTTCAAGACGAAGTTCCTTCGAAGCAGACCGAACCTGTCTCGTGTTTCCTGGATCCACGATGTTCAGCAGGAAAAGGATGTGGCCCACGCAGCCGACACGTTGCTGGACCTCGCCTTGACGAGGGAGGACCAGGTCTGGAAGAGGAAGATTGAGCTGAGCCTCGGCAAGCTCGCACTGATGGCCGAGGCGGAAAAGAAGCCCAAGAGCCAGCAAGGGCTTACGGTTAAATCTGACGAATCTCGCCGCGAAGAGAGACTTCGAAAGGTGGACGACGAGTTGATTGTTGTCAAAATTCAGGATCAGCTCTACGGCCAGATATTCCCGAGCACCTACGACGCTGTTGACAAGGCGGCGGCTTTGAATTTTGCGCTCGAGGCGCACAGCACCAACGTTCCCAGACGGCAAAAGGCCCTTCTGCAGCTGTTTACCGATGGCATGGAGAAGCTGCTGGACCACCAAGCGCTCGACCCCATGTACCTCATCGACCTTCTGACACTTGTATCTTTGGGCCCCGAATCGAAGGAGGAAATCCCTCACCCGTTTTGGATGGCTCTGAAAGTTGCTGAGAGCGCATGCAAGAGTGACGAGATCAAGGCGGCGAAGAAGCTGATCTGGAGGCGTCTGTTCATCCGCGACGACTGGGCCAAGATCAACGACACGCAACACAAGGACGATGCCGAGGTCGTGGAGCGGATTGCTGAAACAGAACTGTTCGCCATGTTTACAGACTGCATCCGATTCCGTACGTTTTCCCACATCCTTCTGTCGGGGTGAATGACACGACTAACGAACAGGCTTTGCAGAGGATGCACGTGACCCGTTTCGGTATACAAAGCCGGAGGATGTGCTCGGTGCCTTCACCGACGGTCTAGATCGTCGATTCCAATCTTTTTCGAAGAACGAGCAGACGAAGCTGATGGATGCCATGCGTTGGGAGGATAAGGTCCTCACTCAGTACATGGAGAAGCATCATCTGACGGAATGGGTGCGATCTGCCTTCGAGACGGCTCAGAGTGAAGTGGATGACATGACGGAAAACGCCATGCAGGACGGTGTCTCCGGTGCCGATCTCCATGAAGCCTTTCCCCCATTCGGCCATGCCCCCGTCTCGTTTGAAACGGAATAGACGGGACAGGCCAGGGCTGTGATGTGGGTAATTTTTTTTTGCGTGCTTGTTTATGTTCCATCATTGGATGGCGTTGTGTTTTTTGGTTCGTCTCGGTGCTGGGATGGCAGACTACACTTGATTTCCGTGTCTTGACACAAAATGACGGGAGCAGAGGACTGGGGACAAACAATCAAGTCCTATTGGTTTCATGGTTGAGAGCATGCTATGAGCCTGAAAAGAAGAAGTAGAAGGAAGGGAAAGGAGACAAGAATGGAGTGGAAGCAGAGATCTGGTTGTGGCAGATTGAGATAATTTGCAACGGAGGCGGGTAACAGCACGAATGAATACATGGGCGACCGCATAGAACGGGTCCATCTCTCTCTGGCAGACAGGATAATGCTCACGTGAAACTACAAGCGCAGATTCAACTTGAGTCTTCCCGGCTGCTGCTTTTTATGTGAGACAACATTGGTTACTGGTGATGGAGCCGTCCCCTTCCCCGAGATCGACCGGCTTGGTGCTGCGACGTCACGCCGTCACTGGATATTGTATTCGGCCCATCACGGGCTGACTACGAGAGGGACAAGATGTATGCTCGTGGCGTCGAAGACGATGATTTATGCGATATTGACATGCTCCACCGCGCCAGATACGCCACACAAGGTCCCTTCCAAGATGGACCGCGATACACCCCATGATCCCATCCACCACCTAGTGCCTAGCCGGCGAGCTAGTTCGTTGAACCTGTTTTCATCCCTCACGCTTGTTCTCCTCCACAGCTCGTGAGCCATCCTCCTCGTGGTGACAGGAGTGAATGATTTGCATGATTCTCCAAGCCAACCACTTGCCGGAGCCGGAGCCGGAGCCGACAAAGCGGTACGGGGATGGGCAAACGAGGTGGCAGGGGGGTTTTTTGAAAGTCGACCACCAACAACCGAGGCGCGCTTGCGTAGCGAAGGCGAGACGAGGCCACTTAGACCTTCATCTTCTTTCTCTTGCCGACCTGGGCCGAGAAACCAGTCTTGATGGCGGTGACACTTCGTCGCGATCCACAGTTGTTGCAGGTGATGAAGTACAGACGGTTCTCACCCTTGCTAAGCTCGGTATCGGGGGACTTGCAAGTCTTGCAAGTGACATACTCGACTGGGAGACATCAGCAGCTGAAATCAAAGGTGGCGTGGGGGATGCCGGGCGTGGAAACGGGGACGACGAACTGATGTATTTCCTGACCATGTTTTCGATCTGCTTCTGCTGGAAGCGACCCTTGATAACCAATCTCCTGCTTCCGTCGACGGAACCGTTGGTACCCAGCTCGGCAAAGAGGTAGGCGGTAAGATGCTCCTCGGTACGCTTCATGCGCTTGCAGATGTCGGCAATGTTGGCGAAGACGGTCTTCCTGTTGCCTTCGCGCATGCACTGGGGTGGGGGGATCTTGTAGCTCTTGGTTCCGCTGAGGGAGTGATCCGGGTTCTTCTGCGACAGCTGGCTGAAGAAGCGCTGGAGCAGGAGGGTGTAGCCGAGAGCGCGCGTCTCGTCGTGCTGCCAGATTCCGGTGCCGGCGTCCATATCCCCCTCCGCCTCCTGCTCAACCTCGGGCGTCTCGTCGGCGTCCTGGACCTCGAGCTGCTTCAGCTTCGCCGTGAAGTCATCGTCGGCTTCGCCGACCTCCTTGGCCTTCTTCTTCTTCTTCTTCTTCATGCTGAGGTCGAGGCCGCCATCCTCGGCCTGGGCAGCATCGTCGTCGTCGGCGGCGCCCTCGGCATCCTCCGTCTTCTTCTTGGGCTTCTTCTTCTTCTTCATGAGCGACAGGTCCAGGCCAGCATCCTCGGCAGGGGGCGCGTCGTGGGCGGCGACTTGGGAGGAATCAGCAAAGTCGCCGAGGGCGGCGGAGAGCGGCTGCGTACGGGACGTGTGCGACTGAGCCGTCTCCTTGGACTCTTCGGTGGCGTTGACCATGGTGACTGAACCGTCTGCGTCGACAACGATTTGCTCGGCTGTGAAGGCGACGGATTTGCGAGACTTTCGTCTGACCGGCACCTGTTCCTGCTGGGCGGGAGGGAAAGCGGTCAGCGAGGGAAATGGGCCGACTGGGAGGAAGAGGAGAGCGCCGAGGAAGGAGGAGAGCCGTACGCAGGGGAAGCAGAGGCAGGCAGGCAGGCAGGCAGGCAGGCGGGGTGTCGGTGGTGGTGACGGTGACGGTGAAATATGGGGTGACTCAAAAAGTTGGTATGCCCGCTCACGGCAGGTCGAGAGGATATTTGGTGGTGGTAGTGGTGGTGAGGGATGTGGTGGGGGCAGGGAAAGGTCAAGAGACCAGTGGGAGGGCAGGAAACTTGGGGCTTTGTGTGCTCGGTGGAGGGGTCGAAGCGCGAACGTACTCACTGCACACGTACTGTACAATGTACCCTTGGTGGTGTGAACGTACCAACTTGGTACCTCAGTAATACAGCAGCAAGGCACGGTGCAGTAAGTAGAGTTGGCAGCAGGCAGGGTGAGCGGGGCGTGGAGCTTTGGTGTGGTTCGGGTGGAACAGGGCGATGGGGGTGTGAGAAAAGGATGAGCCACTCGGCTCGTATGTTTAAGTGGAGGAGTGACGACGCTTTTTTGGACCCCCCCTCGGCGGACGCGGTCCTAATGGCACTGTAGGGCAGTTGGCGAGACAGAGCGTCACTCACCTGGGCATCCATGACGCTGAACCAGATCGTTCACTGTAGATACCGTTACTGCACGACCTGCCGTGGTGGCGAATCCCGTTTCCCTCGCTTTCCGGTCCTTCTCGCGTCTGTTCGCTCGCGATCGGCCAATGATGTTGCCGGCTCGTCCGTTGTTCCCAGCAATGGTGCTGCCAATGGCTGCCGTCCGCTGCTGCTGTTTCTTGCCGTCGGCCGGATCAGCTGTGGCAATGGCCCACGTGCACACTTGGCTCAATCAAGGCGAACGATAGGGGTCGAGGCTCGATGGCGAGTTGAGTTGATGAGACGTTGTCGAGGAACTGATTCGATTCGACAGTTGCGTCAGCCGAGCCGCGAATGTCATGCCATCAGCAGCGGCCAAGTCATTGGTGGGTAGCTTCTCGTGGGGACACTCTGGGTGGCAGGCAAATCACCTCGAGCGGCACGTGACGCGGCCGCGCTGGTGCTGCTCACTGGTGGCAATGACACCCTGACCAATCACGTCGAAAGTAGTGGGTACCTACCCCAATGGGACCGGCGGTGTCAACCGTCAACTTGAGACTCGGTGGACGATACGGAGAAGACGACGACAGACGACGGCGAAGACGAAGACGACGACGAAGCCGAAGAAGACGACGACGACAACGACGACGACGACAACCGCGGGGCCCTCCATGACCGACTTGACACAGATCCTGCGGCGGTGACATCTCTAGCATAGGGTGAGTCTAGCTGCCGAGTCCAACACCGGCTGGTCAGGTCAGGTCACCTTCCCTGAACTCGGAGCTGCGAGCTGTGCCGTGCGCGCCGTCGACCTTGACCGAACCGGCAGCCAACGGCTAGCCCCCGAGGAGAACCGGCAGCCGACGGGCTCTATCCCGCTACACCAACGCTCGATCACGTCGGAAGAGGGCGCAATGGCGATGACGGCGGCCGAGTCTCTCGTCGACCTCCACGACACGTCCCTGACGGACGACAAGGACGAGGTCGACTCCCTGCCCTCCATATCCACGAGCGACATCTATTCCGAGGCCGATTCGGAGGCGCAGGAGGAGTGGGAGCGTAGCCTCGAGCAGCTACAACTCATGTTGACCATGATGATCGTGCCGTGGGTGGGAAAGTACGTGGGGCGCAAGTTTGCCTTTTGGAGTACGTTTTCCCTCTTGGCCGAAGCTACTCTCAAGGCCGGCCGGCCGGCTGACGCAGCATGACGATAGGCTGGGCGCGGTACATGGAGTGGATGCACAACGTCGAGGTGCGGTGGACGAACAAGACGGCGTTCAAGGTTGCCGGCGCCGTCGAGGCTGCCGCAACTCTGTAGGGAGAGATGGCTGCGAGATGTGCAGAGCAGAGCGCGACAGGCCGTCACGTCTGCTGCGATGGATGAGCAGCGCAAGGGTAGGGAGAGAATTTGACACCACATACCGGTCCCACGCTGCATTCGCAACATGCCACGGGCGCGATGACGAGCTTCCCGAGGTCAGAGGCCAAGATGATGCCATACAATAACATATAGGGGACGGGAGCGCCGCTCCCGAGGCTCAAAGCTAGTTTTTGCCAATACTACCCATTTCGACGCACGCAGACACAGTGATGAAACGAATGAAGTGGATATGGAAACGGAAGGTTGACCGCTGCTTGAGTCGTCCTTGTCACGGCATTCATGTCCTCGTACGGTCGTCGGGTGGTGCACCGTTTTGAGCATCAGAGGCGGGCGTGAAGGAGAGTTGCTAGAGCGGTCGGCGACCATGACTGGTGCGTGCATGAGATGCACGAGACGAGTCCATACGTATGCATCGAGACTGCAGCAGTAGTGCTAGCCTGGCGGCTCGCTACGCACACAACTTTCACGAGGTCCAATAGCCCGTACCGGTGATTGAGCTCCAGCACTTTGCGACAACGATGACATTATACCAGCACCATGGCGCTAGACAGTACGGAGGTACCGAGAGCGTGCCGGGGAGGGGGGGGGTCTCGAGTTCGTTTGGCCCATATGGTGTTTTTGACCACGTTGACGCCGCCTTTTCCCATCCTGTTCTGAACACGTCAGGAAACCGACTTTCATGTGGCTCGGTGCGTTGAGTATAGTGCGGGGGAGAAGTTGACATGCGCACCCCTGGACCATACCTGCTGCCATGAAGGATGGGGGCACGACAACGGATGCGATGAAAAGGCGACATGCGCACCTGAACCGCACCTGTTGCCATGAAGGACGGGGCACGACAAAGGATGCGACGAAAAGGCTTGCACTGATTGATCGGAGCGCTGAGCTTCGACGTCCAGGCCGGAATAACGCTGCCGTGGGCATTGCAAACCAACGGCCTGAACCCCCCCTCCGCCTTCGAGCAAGACGACGAACAAGAGGTGGAAGTCGAATCGACGCACAGCACAATGGGCACGGATGGCCCTGGCCAAGGCTTCCTGGCATTGAATCTGTATATCATACATGGCATTGTCCCACGTGTCCAAGCGGAGAAACAAAGCCTAAACTCTCATTACCATCCTTCCCAACAAGTACAACGACGATGACAACGACGACAAACGATGGACAGCCGCAACTGCGTCATGGTCTGCATCACCGGCGAGCACCAGGCCCGACCGGGTGGGGAAATGGCATGGCGTGACGCAACGACCGGTGGGTGGGCGTTGGTGGGCATTGGCTTTCTGGCATGGCATGCCGTGACGCCGATTTCTCATACGCCAACCTGAGACATGCTCGGTCGCGACGAGCGCATGGAACCGCCGAAACCGCCGCGCCACTCCTTGATGGTGAAGAAGAGAGCGCCGCAGAGGCAGAGCCAAAGGAACCACATGAAGACGGTGCTTGCCTGGATCTCGCGGCAACGCTTCTCGTCGTCGGCCGAGCCGAAGCCGATCCAGCTGTCGGAGAGGCCGGCGTTCCGGATGTTACCGCAGTTGACGGCGCCGAGCTTGGCGGCGAGGACGATGGCGTCGATGAAGGTGAAGAGGACGGCGAGGACGTCGAGGACGAGGAGGACCATGACGGCGCCGAGCGCCGAGACGAAGCCGGCGACGAGACCGTAGAGGCAGACGATCCAGCAGAGGACGGCGACGAACATGGTGAAGTTGACGGCCGCCGTCGCCGAGGTGGCGGCGTTGATGTTTGTCGCGATGACGTTGCCGATGAGGGCCGTGATGAGCAGGGTCCAGAGCAGGGCCGCGGCCCGAAGGACGATGCTGATGATGCTCGACATGATGGGGCTGGGATCGTCGCGGGATGGTTGGTGAGAGTTGGACGAGTATAAGGAGGCGTTTCGAAAGGACCTGCTTTTCTGCAACACTTGCACCGCTGGCCGAGCGATCGAGGCACACAGCTGACGGGAGGTCGGTACGAACGGACAACAACGAGCAATCGTCGGGATGATGGAGCGCGTATGTCGGTCGTTGCCGAGGGCCACGGAATAAGGCGACGATGACGAGGATGGATGGCGATGGCGATGGCGATGGCGATGGGAGATGACGATGTAGACGATGATTGTGACGAAGCGATACGAATTGATGGAGCCGAAATGATGTGTTTGTGAGCGGAAGCGAGAACTAACGATGCAAAGGTGCGGAGGCCCAAGGTTAACGGTTGGGGTTGAGGGTAAGGTAACGTCTTGTATTGAATGCCGGGAAGGCCGCGCCCACCAGCAGCCCACTGCCGGCCCAAGCTGTTTCCGTGGGAGTCGATGATGCCCGTTTTGCTGCTGAATCGCCGCTGATTGGCGCCGGAAGCATCGGTAGGTTGCCAGGGGTGCCATGAGGTCATTGGTGTCGAACCGGCCCCACGCAGGCAGCCTTGCCCATCGCGTTGGCTGGCCGTCCGCCTCCGGGCCGCCTGGACGCGGCAGCGACTAGGCTAGGTAGGCAGGCGCTTCAGCGGCGCTACAGCGGGCAGGGCGCTGTGTACCTAGTAGTTTGCAGCTCGCACCAGGCACAGGGCGCTACGGCAGGCTAGCACTACGGAGCAAGTACAGGTCTTGGTGATGCAGTGTGCAACCAGGGCTAATTAGTGCCTACGCCCATTACAAAGCACCTGCCGATTTGCCAAGTAAATACTCGCTCACCAACGAACTGGTTGCAGTTGGCCGCTTGTGCATCGCGGCCATCCGGCTCGTTCGCCACCTCCCAACGGACGCGACAGGCTCGACGCGACGCTGGAGTCAAACAGGGTCCAAAACAAAGCAGCCATTCCGACTCTCCATGAGGCTGCCCATTGTTTTGCTTGCCGCCAGCACCGCTCCTGGCCCTTTGCACGAGCGCGTCGGCGGCGCACCGGCAGCTCCGTCATTCATTCATTGACGCAAACCATTCACCTAATCAGCCAGCCATGAGATCAGTCGCTTGGTTTCCTTTTGCGCCATCGACCGAAACTTTTCTTTTTTCTTTTTCTTTCCGTTGCTCTACTCGGCCTGACGTGGACGTGACGCCGCATCTCATTCTGCTCAGTAGTTACAAGGTACAGTATGTACCTTGTTGCTGTACGTTGCAAGCAGTGGCACTTGAGCGTAGTACCTTGATGCTGTACCTTGCAAGCAGTGATGCTTGAGCGTAGTACCTTGATACTGTACCTTGCAAGCAGTGATACTTGAGCGTACAGCGGTGGTACATAATTACAACTATACTGCTTACTCCGTACATGTAGAATATTACAACATACAGTACTCGCAGACGGACCTGGCTGGAGACGCCCAGGCTTTCTGTGCCCAAGCACCTCGTCCGCTTTCGGCGCCGATCCACCTGAACCCTGCCCCTCCCCGATCCCGAGTCCGCCAAGGCTGTCCCGTTCAGTTCCCGCCGCCCAGCGCACGGAAACGCCGAATTCACCGACTCCGCCGAGCCCGATCCCTGCCATGTCCGGAATGCAGAATGCCGCATTCGACGACTGGCATATTACGTCCTTTTCGCAACCACGCAGCTATTCCCGTGTCTCCGGCATCGCGACAACCGCGAGGTGAATGGACTCGCCCCCCACCCATGCCGGGCCCGATGTTTCATGTTCCATGTCCGATCCGATGAACCCTTGGTCGAAAAACTCGCGTCGTCCAGGGAACGCCATGGCGCAGCGCACCTTGGTTGATGCGACCACAAGGTCCGTCCAGATCGGGTCAGCAAACACCTCGGCCGTGCCCGTGCTTGCGTCTCAACGTCCTTGGACCGCAGCTGGTGCGCTCGCACATGTCCAGCTGGCCGATTGGTTGGGGCCACCGCATGTCGTTGCGTGATGGCCTCGCGAACTCGCCGCCTTGGTCAGCATGAACCGCTGCAGCCCGTGCTTCCTCATCGCCAATCCATTATTCTCCCCAACGTCCGAGCTCAATCGGCATGGCGTGCGTGCCGCATCCAGTAGACTCGGTCGCGCGATGGAAGAAGCCATTTTCAGCGCCGCAGCAGCCTCACTTTCCGCCGTTCGACCTGCCAATCTCGCCTCGTCCGGGAAGCCTGCCTCGCTAGCGCAGTATCTGGCGAGAGTGTTGGCTCACGCGCTCCGGCAATCGAGTCCATTGCATCGCCATATTTTGAACCTACTTGAACCATGCCACGCTTTTGAAGTCGCCCCATGTCATCACCAACGTTTGACCCTATCCTAAACCATGCCACGCTTCGACGACTCGTGGTCGGTCGTACCCAAAAAAAAAAAAAAGACTATCAACGGTACATGCATGCTGCGTGTGTGAATCCAACAAGCATGTCGTCATGCATATTCCGCGCCCTGCTGCCGTCGCCTCCCCGGCTCAAGCGGTGTCGGGATGCCGTTCGTTGGCGGCCCCTCGTCGCTGTCGCACGAGAGCCTTGGCTTGGCTTCGCAAGGGGTCCCCAGAGGCGATGGACGAAACGCCGCCTTCGGCGAGGTGCGTCGGCACGCCGGCGAAAGAGTCCTCGTCAGCCATGGGCATCGGCTTCGACTCGTAACTCTCCGGCTGCGCCGTTGAGTTCCACAGGTATATCCTGTCCACCGTCGTCGTCTCGTTCACCACCGCCACCTCTCGGCTGAACAGGATCGGGTTGGGCTTGAAGACGGGCGTCTGGGCATCGTAGTAGCGGCCGCCGAACTCGAACTGCTGCCGCATGCTGCCGAAGCCGCCGCTGCTCTTCCCTCCGTCGCGTTGGTAGAAGAAGGCCCGTCCGTTGCGCGCCGTCCTCAGGTCGATGCCCCTCTTCTGCGACTGGCCGAGCGCTCGCGAGAAGGCCTCGAGGCCGGTGGGGAAGACGGCGAGGCCCGTGATGACCCGCTCCTGCCCTTGGGTGAGGTTCGCGTCCAGCGTCAGGCTGTAGGGGCCGTCGGGCGACCTCGACCGGTAGCTCGTCGCCAGAGGGTACTTGTAGGATGAGTAGTAAATCGGCACGGAATCATCCGTGGACTTGTCCTCTCCCCGGTAGCTGGCCATGACTTGCTGGTGGTTTCCCATTTCCCGGACGAGACCGACGTTGGACATCTCCATGCCCTGCTTCCACGTCAACTCGGCCGTGCCCGACGGCCTCGAGACGCGCGACGTGACCTCCAAGTAGCGCGTGATGGTTTGGTTGTACAGAAGCTGGCTGTTGGCCGTGGAGACGACGCCCGGCCGGTAGTTGTCCCGGACGAGCCTCACCTTGGGCATGCTGCCGGACGACGGGCGAGAGCCATTGGAGAGCCAGAGGAACAGCTTGGCGGACACGATCCAGTAGCGGGCGACGACCTTCTCGCCTTGGCCGACGACCTGCAAGCTGAACTTGTGCTCAAACCCGTCGGCGAGGAGGCCGAGCCAGGGCGTCACGTCGATCTCCTGCTCGCGGAGGTTGAAGGCGTCGATGCCGACCATCGGCCGGTGCAGCGGCGGCGAGATGCCGCCGGTGAAGATGACGGGGAAGGGCCAGGACAGGCCGGCCAGCCGGCCGTCGATGAGGAGCCTCACCTCGCGGAAGCTGCCGCCCGTCTGCAGCGTGACGTTGGCAAAGGTGTCGGCGCCCTCGTTGGGTACGTTGGACCACCAAAACTCCTCGCCCGCCTGGCCGTTGGCGGATATGGACACGACGGCGCGCTGGATGTTTCGTGGCAGCGTCAGCCTGGCCTCGGCATTCTCGTCCGGGTAGGTAAACGCGCTGGGCTTTCCTTCGTGACTGCGACGGGCCGAGATGGGCAGCACGACGTTTGCCGGCCTTGCGTGCGGGCCGACGGGACCCTCGGCCGAAAAGTAGGCCGTGAGGGTCGCGTTGAAGTGGCCCGTGTACCGCTCGTTGATCAGGTTGCCGAGGTCGAAGATGAGCTTCTGGGGCTCCATCCAGAGGGCAAGGTAGTGGGACATGTCCTTCCAGTAGGTCCAGGCGATGCCGGGGCGGGGCTTGGGCTCGGCCGTCGACGTTCGCCAGACCTCGACGTCGCCGAGCCACATGGTGGCGAGGCGATCGAACTGGCGGCCTTCGGAGACGACGTCCAGCTTGATCAGCACCTTGCGGAAGGGGCAGCCGGGAGGCGGCTTGTAGTCGGCCACGAACGGCTGGCCGTAGCTGTTGCCGAAGACGTGCACCATGAGAGTCTGGTGACAAAAGGGATGGTGGTAGCTGGGGATGTCGGGCTCGATGGTCCTGTCGTCGATGACGAGGCCCAGGTGCGTCAAGACCGGACTCCTGACCTCGAAGCAGCGCAGAGGCTCCGCAGGGGCGGCGTCGGCGTCGGCGTCGGCGTCGACGCCGGCATTGGTTTCACCACCAAGACTGCGGATCGAATCGCGGAAGCCAGCGAGGCCGACGGCGGCGGAAGCTGCCCTGACCGAGGAGGCCAGGAAGAGGGCCGAATACCAGAGGCGTAGAAGCATCATGGCCACGTCGGCAGCGTCAGTCCGGCGATGGCAGGATCGGCGGCACAGCGGGATGATTTGCGTTGGCTCGAGAGTAATGGGATGGAGGAGGAGGCGGAGGAGGCGGAGGAAGAAGAAGAAGAGGAGGAGGAGGAGTAGAGGAGCAGCGGCAAAGTTGTTATCCTGCGCGGGGGCTGGCTGGGCGATCAGGAATGGAAGGTGCGTTTGAAGGCCGCAGATGCCGCGGTTGGCGACAGCGGCGACGGCCGCGAGCATGAACCATTGTCACGTCAAAGTTGCGGTGGAACGCCCCGAGATGGCCGCTGCGAAAGCTCATACGCGTTCGTTGGTTTGGTCGGGCAGAAGCAGATGGAAGCTTAATTTCCAAGTCGGTCGTGGCGGAGGCCGGACTTGGAGCGCGGCCGCCCAACAGCGGCGACGGTGACGATGGTGGCCAGCAACGCCTGCGACGAACAGATTGGGTGCTCTTCGGATGAATGCCTGCACAGGAAATAGGGGTACGTAAGCGTACCAGCACAAGTTGCTGTTTTCTCCGTTCATGTACGAGCATGAATAGTACGAATAAACCCCAGTATCCTACCAAGTGTCATGCTTGCTGGTGCATGCACTGTGAACCGCCTGGCTTGGAAATCCCTCGATGCGACGTCGGCGCCGTGTGCGTCGTAGCGAAGAGCACCAAACACAACAAGGTCTTGCATTGCATGCTAACCATGCCATGCCCAGCGTGGTCCAATTCTCTCCCCGGAATTGCATGGGCATCGAGGGGGCGGCGAGGCTCGAACCGGCCGGCGAGGACGAGCAGCCCGCTCCAATGCATCCCAACGGCACCGAGCTGCAAACATGTGTCGATGGTGTCGCGCAGGGCAATCATTGTCACCACGGCAGGAGGGGGGGGGGACTACTACAAGATGAAATGCAACCTCGCACAACGCTCACCAAGGCGCAGCGACAGCGGCGAGTGCGTTGACCACGGCAGGGGACGCATGCGACAAGAGAATATGCACAGGTAAGCGTACCGTGTGCAGAAAACGCACTATAAATATTCTTATTTGTTCGGAGTAGTGCTCCGTACTTATTACCGACTGACAATTACCGGACTGGTACGTGCCAGTGCAGCTAGCTGGTGCAACTTCGCCTAGGCTGCGTCAAGCTTACCCAATCGGATGGAGGGTATTCTGGAAGAGTGCAGCATAAGCCGCCTTATCTACTGTATATGCACCGCGATACAGCACTTGACAAGTGTTTGGAGCACGAAACGCCATTCTCTGCCGTGTACCAAATAAGTATACGCGGCATGCAAGGGCATGCATGTAACTTCCCGTCCTATCCTCTATCCATTTAAGTACAAGCACAAACTATCACTTGCTTGCCGTGCTCGGCACGGACAGAGAGCTTCTGCAAGCTTTAACTCGTACGAGCTTGAACTCGTACGAGCTAGAGCTCGGCGCAATGGCTCGAAGCCATGCTATGCCCGGAAGCCCTCGTACAGCCGCTGAGTAGTCATCAGGTAGCGACAAACTACAACTACGCTGCAAACATCCCTCCAGGGAGGAGGACAAGATGATATCCATGTACGGCACAGGCAAATCATGGCCTCGGAGGATACTTTTGAAGGATCCGTCGCAGTCGGTGCGGTGGCGGTTTACTTGCAGATTGCGATACGGCGTTGGACCGGAGGCTCCATCTGATTGCACGTACCTGTACTTTTGCATCTTCCCCTCCACGCTTTGTCGAGTTCACTTCGACGCCGTCGAGATTTGGTCCACAAATGAACGGCCAGGTCGGTCGGCGAGAAGCACGGGCAACCAGAGATGGGCACGCCGAGGACACGCGCAGCGCCGATTCCGGTCGGTCCTTGTGGTTGACGTTGGTCGTCCGTTGGACACTGGCAGGGGGCTCGGAACCGGAGATGGTGACGGCCAGCTGTCGCTGGATCAAAGGAAGGGTGCCGATGATGTATTTTGAGGCTCCAGTGTTGCAAGTACTGTATTTTCAGGCTCCGAAGCGGAAAGGCCCCCCTCGCGCTCGCAGCGGGTGCCCTGGCGCTGGGGGCGGGGCCATCCAACGTTTCGGGCGGCGGACCCTGAAATCCCCGTCCGGGCCCGCCAAGAGTGACTGACAGCCAGTCTGGCAAGGATGCTGCGGGGGCAGCAGGCATAGCATTCAAGGCTAAACATAGTACAAAGTATGTATGAAAGTACACGTACTTACTTACTGTACGCTTACACCCTCCGTACGGAGTGCGGACCCGTGCAAGCACGCACCTGCAAGAACACGAAAGCCTGTCGACACACTGAATGCTAAAGGCCAGACGCAGAAAGGGCCTATTGCGTAGTAATTCTCGTATTCGTATACATGTACTCCGTACGTACCAAGTACGATCATGATGCTCCGCACAGAAAGTATACGTCCTAGTCTAATGCAGCACTTACTTACATGTACTCCGTACTCCGTACTGGATCGATCAACGGCCGGAAGCCGGCTCCGCCTATGAATCATGCATACGTGCTAGCAGGGCACCCACGAGGAAATGCGCGCGGCGAACGAAGAGGCACCGTCGCTGGCTCGCCCCGAGGGAATCTCTCGCCGCCCCTCCTCAATCCTCGTAACCGTTTGCCCCTTGACCGTGGTGCGCTGGATCCTCTGTTCCGCCACGAAAGGAGCCCCCGTCCTTCCTCGCGGCCCATGAGTTGGTCTCTCCCCTCCAGCGTGTCCATGTCCCCTGGTGGCGCGAGGCGCCGCACCAGAATCGAGCACCGACCGACGGGTGCGGCATATGCCAAAGTCGCAGCTTGCTTGGGCTGCACGACCGACGCGTGACGGCAGTCGATGCGAGCCTGGCGCTTGCGTGCGGCACGCGGCGGGCTCTCGTGCCGCTTCGTGCGTGGACTGGCTGCGCCCGCACATGGTCGTCCATCGATCGGTCGGTCCATGCTCATCGTCAAGCCGACCAAGTGAGCTTGCGCTCGCGAGCGCCGTCGGCCCAAGTCGGCTACACCCTAAAGTTGTCCCAGAAGCGCTTCCGGGCGGCGACGGCATCCTTGTCGCCGACGAAGCGGTGCTGGAAGAAGTTGAAGACGGCAAACTCGTCCCTCGTCATCAGGTACGTCGTGGGCTCGGCCTTGACCTTGGCCCATATGTTGGCAAGCGCGTGGTCCAGGATGCTGCTGACGGTGGGATCCGACGCGCCGTCGGGGCTCTCGCGGGCTATCTCGAGCGCCTGCGCGACGGCCGCGTCTTGGGATATCTTGGATGCCGAGCCGGCGCTTGGGGGTAACGTCTGGTGGCCCACGACCGGGGAGACGGACTCGCGGTGAGGCATCGTGTTGAACTGTGCGTTGTGCGCTTGGCCGGCAGGAGGGCTGTGCTGGTGCTGGTGCTGGTGCTGGTGCTGGTGCTGGTGCTGGTGCTGGTGCTGGTGCTGGTGCTGGTGCTGGTGCTGGTGTTGCGGTGGTGGCGGGGGTTGGTGTTGCGTCTGCTGCTGCTGTTGCTGCTGCTGTGGATGCGGCTGAATGTAGGTCGACGGTTGCTCGTAGTGCTGACGATGCTGGTGGTGGTATTCCTGATGCTGATGAGAATCGGGAGGGTAGACGGACAACATGGTACGCAGCGTAGGCGACGGCGAGCCGGTCATGTATTTATTACAGGTAAGTGTGCTTCGGTGGACAGGCGGACGTGGGCGTGGAGTGTGACTGAGCGACCGCCGCGGCAGTAATGTGCGCTACAGGCCCTGGCTGGACGGGACGAGCCCACCCGACTTGCTGCTGATGAAGGGGGAGGGGTGGTGAGGGGGTGTGCGACGTGACGAAGAAGAGACGAGGGGTCTCATTCAATGGTGGTCCGATGACGGGATGGGTTGGTTCAGAGCGAAGTGAGACCTGCCGTCGACATGTGCCGGGTACAGCACGGTACCTTGGTCTGTCTGCCTGCTCGTCCGTTGCAGTGCAGCGTGTTCCCGCGTGGAGGCGTGGAGGCGCGGAGGGAAGGAAGATGCGTTTGAGGTTCGTACGGGGTACGGACAGGTCGGCGACCTATGTGTACGACAAGGGGCGTGTGCGCGTGTTCGGGATGTGAGGTGTGTCCAAACAGGACAGGACTGGGTATGGTATGTGGAAAAAGAAAAGAAAAAATAAAAGTAAAGGGACGTTTCGTTTTAACAACGAGGTTGGCTATGGGGCACTGGCAGTTGGTTGGTTGGTGGTGGTGGTGGTAGGCGGAAAGGTTGTGGGCGGCAAGGTGGTAGACGGCAAGGTGGTAGGCGGAAGTGGTGGGTGGTAGGGGGACCGAGGAAACGGTATAGCGTGTAACGACCGCTCAAGCTGAGATGCAAGTGGACGGATGAGGGGATCGATCTCTCAAGGTGATCCGTACCGCGAGTAAAGGCATGTACTTGCGAATGTATGCCGGCACCGATGCTGATGTTGGTACCGGTTCAGGCGGCGGTGCTCGAATTGATGCAGGACGATGGCCGAAGTGTATGGGTAGCGGAGGAAGTGTGCGGGTAGCGGAGGAAGTGTACGAGTTAGGTAGGTCAGTGCCACCAAGGAAGTGATGACGAGGACGGGGTACTTTGCACAAGTAGAGGCAAGTGCCAAGGCAAGTACGGAGGACGTGATGCACGAATCTCGCGTACGAATGGTTGTGTGAGTAATACAACAACGAAGCGGCGATGGATAGGGTGACGACGGCAGGAACTGAGATTCGAACGGCACATGACAGGAAGCCGATAGGGGGTACTTGTTGGTCTTTTAAAGGAACGAGAGCCGGCCGGCTATATTGGAGAGTTTAATAAAATTGGTAGACTAGGTCTCCCAAGGCATAGATGATGTGATGGACCGGCGGTGGTGCACCTCTGCTGTAGGCATCGCTCGCCTCTCGCCTCTCGCTCACTGACGCATCACAACAGGTACATTGCATTCGAAGCCAGGCGGCAACGTAAACTTTGGAGCGCGGCGGAAGCGAAACTCAGACGACGTACGGATGGAGCAAGCCTGGCCGAGTAAGGCGAGCTTATTCCAAGTTTACGGTTTACCTATCGGCACTTGTGGCCCCTCCCATCGCATGGTTTGGCCTAAGGAAGGGAGAGGGGGGGGGGGGGGTGGGCGGGGGCGCGGCGCGGCGCTGGCACACTTCACTCAATCCCACACGTGGGCAAAAAAGTATATGCTCCTTCTCGTCGTCCCTATCTCGCACGTCGTCCATTCAATGGGCACCTGACCTGCGGCCGCGCATCTGCCGTGTGCAGGCAACCGTTCCGCCAAAAGGCAAAAAAAAAGCGGCACCGCCATTGCTCCCTGCCAACGTCGAATCTGCTCTGCATCTTTGTCGGCAGCGCATCGGCAGCGCATCGGCAGCGCATCGGCGTGCTGCTCTTCCCGCGAGCTTCAGTGTCGCTTGCATGCACGCATGGTCCCTGCGAGCACCTGCGTTCCGATTCTGCTTCGCTCTCCCCTTGATCGTGCCTCGCGACGGCCCTATGCGCCGCCGTGTCGCTTTTCGCTTTTCGCAGCATACCGTGCTGGCCTACGGGCCAATGAGAGTTCGAGATGCTCGTCGGCTTTTGTAGGTAAGGAAGCTCCTGAATGGCGAGAGCCGCCGAACATTGTCCTGGAACGGGATGATGGCGGCGCTAGACGGGCGTGTCAATGAATGGTGGCTCGGAAGAATGAAACCCGCATGCATGTCTGTTTATTTTATCATGCCTCTCGGCCACCTACGGGTCTCGTACTCGTACTCCAACTTGCAAGTACGCAGTGCTCCGACGTTGGCTGTCGGAACGAGCACGAAGTACGTAACTAATAATCGCAACTCTCAGAGATGGGAGTGCAGTTACAGCGCCTACTCACAGCACTTACCATGCACCATGTTGGCCGCTAGACCGGCGACTAGTACTTGCGCATGCTTGCGCATGGGTATGGGCGTGGCCTCGAGGTACATGCTTCTGCCCGCGCACGAGCATACGATTGCATGTACAACTACGTACCCGCACCGTCGTTGCACCGACCCGACAACAGAGTTCATCAATAGTACCTACTAGGTAGTACCCATCGTTCACTGATGCCACCAGCCGTTGGTACGGATTTGTGTTGCCTCCCGCCAGCCAGCCAATCCAGCCGAGAGGTGTGCAATGCGCCAGTCATTTTGTCGGGCAAACCTTGGCATCTCTTCGGCCATACCGATTCGTGCCGGACTTTCGACGCATCTGAGCGTGGCCACGCTTCTCCAGCTGCTGCCTAGGTGCGCAAAGCAGATACTACTCGTCATCGGCAAAGGCAAAATAGGGCACAAGGCAACGCAAAAGGAAAAAAAAAAAAGAGCCAAAGTCTAAACCAGCAAAGGAAACTTGTCATCTTTGGATCCAACCGCCTCCTCCTCGCACGGACGAGATGGAGATGGACTTTCGTCGCCAGAGGGAAACCCCTCAGGAAGTAGAGGCCGCAGAGGCAGAGGACGGGGAATAGGATGCCGGGGCGGGCCAACGAGGCAGCTGGCTTGCATATGGCCGGTCCCCCACAGGCTGCCCTGCCCGTACTATTACAGTACAACATGCACATGGTGCAGCGAGTGAGGGCCTAGTTCGTCCGGCCGGGTCGTGAAGACGGGTCAGGGAAGTCGATAAATTTAAAATCCAGCCCGGCTGTCCATCAGCATAAGCTTTTCCCCTTCGTCCTGTGGCATCAGTAGTTTTGCCGCCAGCGGTGGCGGGGTGGATGCGTCACATCGGCCTTGCCAAGCTTCGTCCTAGGATTCAACACACATTCGTGGCTGGCCTGACCCACTGGAGTTTGGTCGCCGAGTGGAAATAAGGGCATGATAAGGTCCTGCTGCCCAAGTACAGTACCAACTTTTGCCTCTGATGCAAGTATGTGCTGGTCGTCTGTATCGCGGCGCGCACTTGCTTCGAGGCACTCCTGCCCTGGCAAGATACGTCTTGACATGCTACCTAGTAGTGAAGAATTAAGTACTTGCCGACTTTGCCGCAGGATACAATGGGTACTGTAGAAAAAGTGCATATACTTTCTGTACGGAGTAGGGTAGTCTGTACTGTACTTGGGTACCTTGGTGCGGAGTACAAGTAGTTGTGAGTACAGAGCGCTAGTAGTACTTTCTGCTACCCGTGTGGACTCCTCCAACTAATAGTTGTCGACTAAGTTATGTGCAAAGAGTACTAACCTATACCTACTTGTACTTAAATGTGCTAAGGTGAATACGGAGTACGGAGTACTTAAGTACATACTAGTTGTACGCTGCAGGTGCCCACAACTACTAGTTGTAAGTACTTAATATTTGTATGCAAGAAATGGTACTTGCAGGTACGGAGTACGGATGAATAAGTAAGTACTTGCGAATTAGTACAAGTATAGGTAGCCACACATAATTGTACTCTTGCAAGTGCAGTCCTGGTCCTACCAGTTCCTAGTACTCCTATCTGCGAACATCTACTGTATAATTACTTTAAGGTACTGCATTAGGCAAGAACTGTACGGAATACTCCGTACTGTACACCTTTCCCCGTATCGGCGACCGTTTGCTCCGTCGGCACCTGTTGTACTCGGTGCACCCACAAGACCTCACCTCCATGTCTGTGCTGCCTAGGCCAACCTGCAGGAACGAGGAAGAGTGCACGCACATGGAACGGCCGTACGTACTTACATTTACGTACCTATACATGCCAGCACGACTGACGGAAAAACCCCACTACTTACTGTACATACGAGCAAGCCGCCGGTATGGTTCATCAACGGTCGGAAATACGAGAGAGGTGAACCAAGTACTTGTACTGTAGTAATAGGTACCGAACTATTGCATTCCATGTGTATAAAGCGTACCACTCCGTACTGCAGTTCAAGTAATACGGGGTTTTACGGGCCGTATGGCGAATGAAATAGTGCCTGGTAGTGCGACGAGAAAAAGGCAGATGGCGGCGTCGCAAAAAGTCATAATATGATTAATCGCATAAGAATAGTACTAACCCCGTACCGATACATGCATCCAATTGTTCCGTACCGAGTATAGCACTCCCTTCTCGCCACCGTGTACTCCGTACCCCGTACGCCATCCCCCCCGTCGGCGATGGCCACGAGATCACCGGTGCAGGTGCAGGCGTCCTCCTCTCCCAACCCTCGCTCGTCCACCCACGCATCCATCCACGCCCAAGGCGTCGACGAAAGGGAGTCCGGGAAACGGCGCCCGACGCCTGTGGCAAGCCTAACCAATCTGTCGGTGCAGCCGCGCAACTGCCCGCAGCCACGTCGGTCTCCCTTGGTGGTGTGCGTGGGTGCCGGCTTCGCAAGCGCGACTCCCCGACTCCACGACGCTGTTGCTCCCCCCGCGCTGAGGCGGCGAAGGGGGGCAGGCAGGAGTTTAAATGGGCAGACAGAGTTTCGAACGGTTTCTGACGTTGCCAGTCGGTCGCCGACGCTGTCGCATTTGGCATGGCGAAAACCATGTGAGGCCGGCGCTTGACCGAATCGGCGCGGACGAAATAGAATTTAGTGCTACGAAAAATTCAAATCAATTAAAATGCTAGCGAGTCCGTGCAGGGCACAATGCCTTTGCGGAATCCGAATGAAAGTATGCGAGATGGATAGAATTTCTCGTCCACGAATCGATCATGGCGGAACGCCGAGAGCCCTTTTTTGTTTTTGCCTCTACGAGCGATATGCGAGCTATGCTAGTGCCACCACGTCAGGCGCGAGCATCCCATCACCCCTTGACGTCACGGTAACTTGTCCTGGGCGAGGATACGCGCGGCAGGCAGTGTTCGTTAGTAGGCACGCGCACCTACAGTGCAGAGCACGCCACTGCTCAAGTACGGTCAACGTGTGCATGTCCCGTGCGGTGCAAGCATGTTGCCTGTGCCGCTTCGCAAGCCGTCTTGGCCGTCGCCTCTGCCTTCTGTCGCCGAGGGCCATGCCATTGTGTGCGAGCGTGTCCTCCAGATGTGCGCGCGTGTCGTTGGGCGTGCATGCGTGCGGCCGGTGCTCGTGCTCATGTGACGTGACGATGAGTGAAAGAACGGCGCTGGTCGTGTTGTCTCCGCGCTCTGTGCTCTATCTCTATACTATACGCTCCCAAGTACAGTACAAGGGTTCCGCTGGAGCCACTGCTACAAGGTATGTGTGTGCCTACCTGTAGCTGCCGGGCCACGGCAGGTAGCGCTTGGAAGCAGAGCCGCCCGTTGGCTGTGCCGGTGTGCGCCGCTGGCTGGCATCCCCTTCAAAAGTCAAAATTCGCATCAAGACTGCGCCTCACCTCGCCGCTGCGGCCAAGGGGAGAGAATAGAGTTTTTTTGTCGTCGTTGGTTATGTCCAACTCGAACTGTAAAGTCACATCTGCTTCCTTATCTCTCGCGCGACCTCGCGCCTTTGTCTCATTTGATCGTGTACAGGCTTGGTATGGGGAACGAAGCATAATTGAACTGTAATACTTGTAACGTGATTTGGTGCCTTCTCAGTTTAGGTTAACGCTTGTCGCTCCCTACTGGGTAACTATGACTTGACTATTTACAATACAGCACTCCGTACTCTTCATGGTTTCGCAATCATGTACAGTACGCCAAGTACAAACCCGTCGTGTGTGCAAGGAGGACAGGCACATGTACAGTAAGTATGTCCTTGTGTGTACAAACCTTCACAGGGTAACGAACCACCGTCTGCCCCACCAGGCGCTGAGCCTTGGGCACTCACACTGCGCATGCCTAGGGGCGCCTCGACCGACGATTTTGGCCAGTATTGAACGCCGAAAAGGCTGTGACATTCTGATGCCATGCTTGGTATTGTTGCTCTCCGTCTCACCTGTTCGTCGGCGCGCGAGCAGCTAGTTCCTACCGGGAAACTGGGTTCACGCCAGCAGCGTATTGCGACACAATGGATGCAGCACCATATTTTTGTTGCCTATCTGCGTTCGAGACTTTCCATGCAGATTTCCTGCTTGCTCTCCTGGCTTCCGAGTCAAAGCCGACGGCGCAACCGACTCGTGCGGAACCGCCCCGCCAGCCATCAACTGAAGGCTGGCTAACAAGCAGGCTGCGACGGTAAGCTTTCGTCGTCGTCGTCGTCGTCGCTCGTCCGTGCTGCGCGTACTGGTGAAGGGCTGAGCTCATGTCAAGGGACGTCATTGACCCCTCCCGGCCGTCCCGTGTTGGCCGAGGACGACTCGTGCGCGACGAGAGATGCGATGAGGAGAGGGAGAGAGGAGGAGACGGATCGAGGTCGAGTCGAAACGTTGGCTCGATTCGCACAATGGGTTGGGAGCGTTTACGCTCCTTTGGAACGCCATGTCCCGGCAAGTTGGTGTCGAGCACTGGCTTCCACCCACCGGTCCCCTGCCGTTCCGGTGCCGTGGTTAAGGAGGGCAGAGCAGGGAGGCATGCTCCACGCAGAATCAGCTCACTGCGTCATGGCGTAGGGATAAAGTCGAAGCCACGCAGGCAAGCCACCGAGCCATCGGTCTGGTGCAGTTGCGGCGGCAGCTTGCCACTGGGGGTGGGGTTTGCAAGCCGACAGAAGACCATGCGATCGATGTGTTTACCTTTGTTCGCTACGCTTGTGGGACGGTGGGACGGAGCGTACGGCATACCCACGCCGAAAATTCTCGGCGGGGGGTTGCGGAGTGATCCGTGGCGATAACGTGCAAATTGCGCGTCTGGACCTCGGCTGTCTTCTCCTCACCAAGTTGCGCGTTTGCTTCGAGTATCTTGATCGCGGCCCATGTCTCTCTCGGTGCCGAGTCCGACGCTGACGACCGAAAGCTTGTCAGCGAACAGATGCAGCAAGCATGAGATGTCAAGGGCAAGTACTCTGCGCATGCACCAAGGAAGGGCTGGCATTCGGTCGTCAAGGCGGAAAACTTACTTTTTATTACCAGGCGCATCATCCCTGTTCTTGTCGCGAGACTCGGACGAGCAGCATCTCCTCGTCCCGTCGGCCTTCGGACAGCGTCCGCCTCCTTGATCATGACGTACTTGTACTTGCCTGCATCAAAGGCGTGGCGATGCCGGAGCTGAAGCCGCCATGCGACGGGCACGGCCGATCATGAGGTCCTCGCACCGACGGCGCAAAGTACGCAGCATGTCGCTTGTTGCCCCTCCATCTACAAACCTTTCCTCGTGGGTAACTGGTAGGCGAGACGTCGCCGAAGCCGATCACGCCTTCACCGCCGGCGGTGTGACAGTGAATGGCAGCCCGTGGCAGCCCGTGGCAGCCCGTGGCAGCCCGTGGCAGCCCGTGGCAGCTGCTTGTGTTTGGATCAAAACCGGGCCGTCGTCCGTGCCATGCCAGCGCTTCTTGCACCTTCCATCATCATCCATCGGTCATCTCCTTCCTCGGGAGGCCCAGGACGTGACGGGTACTTTCCGAGTGGCCAAAGAAGACGTACGGGCACGTGCAGTACATGTGAACATGCGTAGGTGTGTATGTACATACGAGTAACGATAGGTGGTTCGTGAGCTCTCTCCGCTCTCGTCATTGCCCTCGCCCTCGTCATCGCCCTCGTCATCGCCCTCGTCATCGCCCTCGCCCGCTTGGACCTCGAAAAATCGTCCAGTTGTAGACTGGGAATTGTGACCAAAATAGCGACGAGACTCCACCACGAATCGCGACATGATAGAGACTGGCAATCTTGTCCACGGCCGCGCGACCGGACCGCCACGAATCGATGGCAAGAACTCGTAAACTGCGCTCGCTTGCATGCGGTCCTGCAACCAGGGCCTGCGAGTCAATGCAGATTCCACCGTCTAGATCGATATGCTTCTTGTAGCCCTTGTCGAAACCTCGTCTCGTCAAAACGGCCAACGCGACTGACTCGGCACCGAATGAGCGCGTCCGCATGGCATGGCTCCCTGCACGCAAACAGCAAATTTCCAGCCCCTACGTACATTGATGTTCGAGTCCGCAAGGGCACATCGCACGGTGCACATAGGCACACGCGAATTCATCATGCGAGAAGCCCCGAGCTTGGTAACCATCATCAGGACGGATACTCGATTGGGCAGCCGGAACAGTGCCCAGAGCTTGGAAGGTCTTGGTAATTTCCACAAGGTCACGTTGCTGCTCCGAGGCAAAGCTTAACTCTCTGCCTCGGCAGCGGTTGAATGCGATGCCACAGCAGAGGCCGTCACATGGAGATGGAGTATGAATCATCACCTCTATCCCTGCTCGCCCAGGATTCGTCGTGAGCAGGCTCTTTCCGGATTCTCTTTCCATCCCCGTCGTTCCCCTGCTCCCTTCCCCTGCTCCCTTGTCCGGGGGCCCGAGGCGAGCGAGGCTGCAGCCATCAAAGAGTGGCCGTACCGACGGGCAGAACACCCAAGTGCCAAGACACGCTGCCCTTGGGCCCTCGGAAAGTTTATGCCAGCGTCGGCTATTTCTCTGTGACGGCAGGCGGGTGAAATGCAATGCACAGTTTGGCGTCACGCCTCCGGGCCCGGCGTGCTGACTCTTGGCCCACCACCGGCTGCCTAGTTCCCTTGCCGTCGCCGTCGGGTAGGTGTCGACGCCTGTGCGGCGGGTAACCGTGCGAATGGAATGGTATCCATCCGTGATGTTCAGCTCCTGAACCGGTCGAGGGAAAAAGCAAGGTCAAGAAATGGCCAACGCGAGAAAGGCAAAGTGCTGATGACCGAGGGGCTTCCCTTCAACTCATCACCTGCCCCGTTCTCATCCCCCCTCGGCTCATCTCTCACCGGCATCGTCGGAGGCTCTGCCAACTGGCGTCCCACAGCGCTTGGCCGGTGGTTGCGGCATCCTACAAGGACTCGCATGCAAGGCAAACGATAGCTTCCGCCATCGGCCGACGGAGCGGCGAGGCGAACACTATCGACGAGGGCGGCTCCTTTTTCGAAACGGACCCCCCCCCCCCCCCCATATGCTCCTCGTCTAGTACCGAGACGATGCCGAGACGATGCAGAGGCGAGGCCGAAATGAGGACGTCCGGCCGTTGTCACGCACGCCGAAGCATGTCCAGCACGAGGGGCCGATGCAATGTCGTGGCCGGTGTGTGTGTGGCACGGAGCCCAGTCTGGTGGGCTTCGTGCGGCATGCTTGGGATGGCATGCGTGCCTCCAGCTCCCCCACCACGATGCAAGCTCCGACTCGTCGCATGGCACCGGCCTCATGCAGCATCGAACCTTCTTGCACGCATCTCCGTCTTCGCGAATATCACCTACCCTAGCTGGCGTGCCTGCACAATGTCTCTCCCCCTCCACGGCTGTGTCTCTACCCGTATTCATGCATGTGCCCGAGTATCTCATGTACAGTCGATAGTCTCTGTTTGCCCTGTCTATTGGTTGCATCTGTCAAATGATCCATACTGCCAAGCCAGCTCAGCTGCCGCCTGCGTGGCCTGATGCCGTCGTTTCTACCATCATACTTTGTACATGTACACGCACACCCTCTCTCCTACTCGAACAAATACCTGCAGTCGCACACGCTCCGCCCGCTTCATTTCGGCACCCGCTTGCCAATATTCCACCCCCAGGACCGGAGCACCTTGACGATTCGTGGCGTGACGGCGGCCGTGAGGGGTACCCGAAGGAAGATGAAACTCTTGTGGATGGCGTAGGCCAGAGCCAGCTGCGTTGCTAGACCTGCTCCGTCGTCAGCGAACAGCCTCACCAGGCGCGCGTCGAGGCGGCACGGCTGCATGAGGGACGCGATGGCACCACTCGTGGTGAGGGATCAACGTACTGGCTTCCTCCTGGTTTCGTTCCTGCGCTTCCTCGAGACCCCATCCTGCCATTTCCACCGTTTCGCTGATGTAGTCGTCACCCAGCGTCTGCGTCTCGACGCCCTTGATGGATCGCCAGTATTCGTGAAGCTTTTCCCGAACGGACTCGGGCACGACGCTCGAGACGCTCGAGACAACCCGTTGCTCGATCTTGCCTGTCATCATCTTGTCAGTGACTTGCGCCGGCGTGTCCGGTACGTACGCACCAATCTTGTCGGTGCCGACGACGCGCACGAGCAGGAAGCAAAAGGGAAAGTCCAAGACGCTCAGCGCGAGGTAGACGCCCACCGCCGACCAGCCGTATTCGCGGGACAGCTTCTTCAGTCGGTCGCGCAGCGACAGCTTCTCCTCAGCCTTGGATCCCGAGGCGCTCCTCCTCCAGGCAGAAAAGTGAAATGCTCGACGTTGCGTTTGTCCGATCCTTGGCCGACATCCGCTCGTCGGCACCCTTGGTCGCGGTCCGGCCTGGCGTGCAGACCGCAACACCGCCTGCAGCGGGCTTGACGTTGGCCATGGCGCACCGTGGGACAGCGACTGACTTGGCTCCGAGCTGCATAGTCTCTTCCAGACGTGCTCCCACGGACGGATGCCAGCCGTTGGGGTGCCCGCTCTCCGGAAAGGGGATGCCCAAAGGCCGAGCACTGATCGAATCATGGCGCGTCGGATCGGCTGAGGATCGATCGTCCCGTTCAAGGCTGAGCCTTTCGCCCCGGCCACGCGCGCAGCTACCTTGGGGTACCAGTTGGAGTCGTAGCCCGAAGCTCGGCGAAAAGGTCCGAAACGACTGAAGCCAGAGAGAGCGTCGAATGGTGAGAAAACGAGCTTCGTGCTGTCGGGGACGGGCCGTGAAGGTAGTGCAGTGGTAGCTGTAATGGCGGGTGCGACTGCAGAAATCTCTGCCTGCCGCAGATCCGTGCCTTGTTGTTGGTCGTGTAGAATGCCTGTTCTCGAAATCGCCAAAATTTTGACACAGCCACTGTCGTGACTCCGATGGTCGCGATGATGTAACGAACGAGGCGGCACGTACTTAGTTGTACTAGTACAGTACACTTACATGTACAGTACGTTACGGGGTACTCTGTAGTGCTTGCTGTATTACTCCGTGCGCTGTGCAAGTATTATACTGTACATGTACTCCATCGGCGTACTTAACTACCTGCAAGTACAAGTACCTGGTCCGATGGTACGCCGAATTATTGTTGGCAGCCGCGAAAATAATTACGGGGTCACGTGCCACCAGCCAGCAACTACAGTACACCTCCAATCTTGATCAGTGGATGATCTTGTCGTTGCCGAGCCTCATGAATGGATTCACACTTGACTTCCCAAGACAGCTCGGCTGGAGGCGGTATTGATTTTCCCACGGGCCCACGTGAAACCACGTCAAACCTACGTTGGCGTAGAAATACACCACAACATTCATCGTATTTTTATCGGTGCTCGGATAAAAATGGTCGGACTGGCAGGTACCCAGTTTGAATGTTTCCGTCGAGCTCATGGCAGGAGGCACTCCACGATCGCCATCTGTCTTGTGCCCAGGCCTGATAAGCGAATCAATCGATTGACGAGGTTAGGTGATGTGCATCAAGGTGCACCGTACATGATGGCCATGTAACCCTTCCCTGATTTCGAATCAGATGGACATTAACCGAAGTGCAGCAAAAGGTCAAGCCACAGATGAAGGAGCATTGTCTGACTGATAGGTCTACGACCTGAGCTGAGCGTAAAATGTACCACTCGACGAACGAATTGCTACAACATAGTTCTCGGAGTCGGCCAGGATCCAAACAGGCCAGGCCCTGCCTGGGTTGGTCATGTTTGCTGGAATCCAACTTCGTAGCGCCCTGCAGAAACAACGGGATCAGACGAAGCAGGCGGTATTGGGTTTTAACTCCACTGAACTTTTCCACTTGCCCATTATTCCTCTGCGATTTTGCTCTTGCCTTTTTGTTGATACCACTGGATTGTTCCTTCCTTACGCTCCATCTCCCCAGGCAACAACACTTCTTCGGGTTCGAGCCCGCGTCCTTCGCTTGATCGACGACATTATTTCGCTACCTTGACGAAATAAGTTGCGCCTCATGCTTGCCTTATCTCTTTCCATTTTCATTCGTCTTTGATCTTCTGTTTCGACCTCCGTATTTCGAACTCTTCCCCGTCACGCCGTGCCACCGTCGAGTTCGCAGCAAGAAAAGTCACCACTTTCAATTACGGTCCGAAAGAGATCGAATTTCCTCAGACCAGTTTCCTCTGGGATATACGACGCAAAAGTGGTGAGCATAGAGATGCTGACGCCCTTTTGCCTTTTCTTCATTTTCCTTTTTTTATTCGTCAAGACAGTACCGTCTCGTTCAAACACTGCAGTTTCATGAGAAGGCACAGCATCGCACGCCATCGGCTTATGGCCGTCAATCGCTTGATCTTGCACCATAGATTGCCTTCTGATTTTAGTTCCCTCTATTTTCCCTGTTTTCTGGCCTTCCGTTGGTGCCTTCTCCCTCCAGCTCCGTCTTCCACTTGGTGATGGCGCCCAGAATCTCAACGTACGGTCGGAAAAGGAGCTTGCTGAAATCGCTGGGCTCCCGTCGCCTGCAGAAGGTGGGAAATGCCGTAGCATCAGAAAATGACCTTGGTACCAATCACCACGTGAAAGCTACGCAATAATAACTCTAATTTTGCCTAGGGTTGCCCGCCATTAATTCTTCGGCGCGTACTGACTGTCGAATCGTGGCAAAAGCTCGCCTCATCAACCGCTTGAGTAGCATTGATCAGATTGCGAGTGCGTTACTCGATGACTCGGATGAAAATGTGAATAGCAGCGGCGATGTAGCCTCGGCTGAAACCCAGGGCCAGATTCCGTCGTCCATGTCGATGCCGATACCGATACCGATGCGAGACATGTCTGCACAAGTTGTGGCAAAGGCCCACATGGCTCCATTTGGCATGCATCCAGTGTTTGAACCCGACAATCAGTCATCGGAGGTTCAGAAATCGCCGCCCAAAAGAATCAGGAGTTCATGGGCACAGGACAGTCCTCGTCAGAATTCTCGGGGCTCGCATTTCACGAAACCAGCACCGCATCATTTCGTGTCACCGCTTGATTTTCTTGCTGAGAATGGTGCGCAGCACGAGAGCAGCCAGCAGCAAGAGCAATTACGTGCGTTTGAAGAAGACGAGAATATTCTGCGCCCGCTTCCGCAGAGCGTGACCATGCCCGCTGGTAGAGCTCATACGGACGAGATCAGCCAAAAGGTGATGCTCATGTTGGCTGCTACAGACGCGCTGAAGCCGAAATCAGCGCAAGGCATTACTTCCTCTGCGTCAAAGATATCTCGCATGGTTCCTACCAAAGTTCTCACAAAGGTGTCAACCGCTTGGGAGCGGTTCAGTGCAAAGCCGTCAACACCCGAGCCAGCCTCTGGTGCCAAGCTTGGAATTAAGCCGCGAGAAGAGGCCAAGGATACTGCCATGTCGGAATGGGCCTCTACAAACGCAGTGTGCCATGGTCGTCATTCGACCGACTCGATCGAGCGGAGCATTCACGATGCCAACTTCCACAAGAGAAAAATGCAAAAAGTACTGGGGGGGTCCGCAATTAGAAAAGCCAACTCGGTGTCCCGTAAGCCTCCACAACCCGGCGAAGCGATAGAGGTTTCTGTTGGCGAGCCCACGACGGTTCAAGCACCGCCGGCTGCCAATTACCAATGGGATATTTCGGGAGCCGGGATCGATAACGGGGCAACCGCGGCGGGGGAGACAGCCGAATGTCCTTTTGAGTCGGAGGTAGGATTCGAGCACGACCTCGAGGATAGAATCTTGAGCACTGAGCCGACCGGGTCCTCTACACCACGAGCGCGATCACTAAGAGGTTCTATAGCGACCTCCTTGACTGATTCTGCTCAGAGTCTCCACTCGGACGTTCAAGTACGATTAGCCAGAGTTGTCATCAAACTGGGAGACGGAAAATTGGCCGGTACCCCGGCGCGGGAGGTGATGTTGAAGCCAAGCCAGTCAGGAGGGGTCGTCAGGATGGCGACGGCGGGCCAGGTTCGACCACGGGAGACTCTGAATGCCGGCAACCGTGTCAGCTACGTCAAAGGTGATGAGAGGGTAAAGAAGCATCCATCCCCTAGCAAGCAGCAGTTGGAAGAACTTGAGGTGGGCCTTCAGCGGTACTTTCCACCCGAGGCGCCCGCCCCCGACCTTGACGTTGACCAAGCCGCAGAAAAGAAGGACCAAGCACGCCGATATTGCTCACGAAAGATCGTAACCGATTGATTACGCGTCGCTCCTCTAGCATTAGAGACACGGACCCCCTTGTTCGGCAGGGTCTCTTTTCCGCTCGGAGGTCTCGTGTGCCACGACCGATTGCATCACCAAGCTGTCAACGAGGAATAATACGTCGTGCGACTCCGTTCCGACCACCGACTGCTTGGCGAGAGGAGCCTGACGAACTTTTCTAATCAGAAGGGTGAAGCCAGAGAGGATGTGCCCGGTTGAATGAATGCAAGGTATCGAACGAGGGCGGCATGTTCACAACAGATGCGGCGTTCGCAGACGATGGAGATGTTGAAGAGTCAAACGAGCATCATATTCAACTAATTTCGTGTCGGCACCCCCTTGAAACTTTCCACAATACATATTCGCCCTGAAAGGGCTTGAAGGCTTTCTTCCAGTGCAAGAGCTAACGCGGCCTGACCTATGGTGAAAATGCAATGATCGCTTCGTTTGGAAGTTGGGCGCCAGTATCGTACAGAGGCGAACATGCAGTTGACAGACATAACCAATTTACCCAGGAATTGCAACATGAGCTCGTGCGGAATTTGATGTGAAGCTTGTACATGCACGTGGCATTCGTTCATCGCCCTGTACTCGTCGAGCCAGTATCTTGATCGCTCAGGCTGTCTTTACAGAAAGAGGCGCTTGATGCGGTGAGCACGGCGGCCGTCGGTGCCATGCATGCGACGCGTGCCGGCAGCCTGTAACAATGGTAAGTACTGATGGCGCATTCCATCATCCATACCCTGTGCAAGAGTTGCTCACCTTGAGGCCGGGTCGATGGCTTAGGCTGCCCCTCAGCTTGGTCAAGGCACCACTAATCTTGTCCTTTAACGTGGGCTTGCGCTGATGGCGATTTACGGGAGCGATGCGGTGGCGACGACGGGAGAAGATGTTGCGACGTGGCGTGTGGGTGGTGATTACGGCCGTGGTGGTGTGAGGATGATGATGATTTCGTGTACGACGACCGGAAAACATGATGTTTCGACTTGCTTCATAGGTCGGTGGTGTCGTGTATGAGTGCTATGGGTGTCTGCTTTTGTTGCTTCTACCGCAGCGTAATGTGATGTGGTATTGTTGACGTTGAACAAAGCTTCCTTTCCATGCTAGACATCAGGAGCCTCGCAAACTATAAATGGAGGACACTGGCACTCTCACATCACACGGGAGGGAATGAATGAGTTGCCTGTCACCATGCGGAGCACAACCTGCATCATGACATCCCAGC
The DNA here is from genome assembly GCF_001625195.1 of Drechmeria coniospora. Taxonomy (NCBI): domain Eukaryota; kingdom Fungi; phylum Ascomycota; class Sordariomycetes; order Hypocreales; family Ophiocordycipitaceae; genus Drechmeria; species Drechmeria coniospora. The sequence continues at coordinate 5,905,699 of NC_054389.1, read as the reverse complement.
TTGCACATATGATGCCATATCTATAAGCTAATGTCTTCGAGGACGAATGAGGGGACTCACAATGGTCGGCGATCGCGGCAAGGGTAACCAGTTCGAAAGGTTGACCGCAATTGAGGTGGACGTCACTGGCAGGTGGCTGCAGCGGTTCCTGTGGCGCAGGCAGGGTTCCGTTATATGTGGCTTGCGCGTGCACGGCAAGGTGATGTCATCGACGTGCCTGACGGGTTCAACTGTAGCAGACATGACGACAGCACGTCAGGTGGGCGCGTCCAGAAGAGGAGATGAATGGAGGCTGGGATATATCTGATTCTATTTGACGTACGAGCGCTTTGTTTCCGGAAGCGCGGCAAAACATTTTGCAAATGTGCTTGTAGCAGTTGGACAATGACGTTGGTGACGGCATTGCGGGGCGTGGCGAGCAGAGCGGCCGATCGCCCTGGGAATCGAGCTTGCGGGAGGTGAATGGGAGAAAGCAAATGAAACTGACGAAGCCAGCGACGATGAAGACAAGGTAGGTAGCGCCGGCTTCAAGGCCAACTCAAGATGCTGCCTTCAGCGTGCGTCTTTCGTTTGATATCTGCGTTCCAAGCAGTCCTCATGATCAGCTTTTGTCGAACTGCTTAGCGCCAACATCTCGCGCAAAGACTCGGAAAAGCAGACAACGGGACGACAACCGTCTGCTCGACGAGATCACAGAACGAAAGGGGGTGGCAATCCTTACGCCTGATGGCAGGCCGACCAATGTTAGGCTGATTCGTACATGCACGACGAGGCGAGAAGCTGCGCTCGGGTATTCGGCGTGGGAGATGGCGGGGCCAAATGCATTGCAGTAAGCTCGTACGCCATATCTACAGCTTCTTGCCCCCGGGCGACTCGTCGTCGTTTGCATGTCCTGCGGCCCAAAATGAAGAAGTCACCCCAATGGCAAAGCTCTCGCAGACGTCGTCCGTGGTCGGTCATTCGACTCGGACGCACTCCGTCGCACCTAGGCTAGGCACTGTTTTTCAAACCACTTGGCAAACTTGACCGTCGGAATGTCGACGGCTCGCCAGAACACATCAGCCCACCAAACGACGGTGGGGACGCAGAAGCAAGCACCGAGGAAGAAGCCGGCATTGTACCAGTATCCTTCGACGCCCGTCATGCTGTAGGCCCACTTCTCCCAGTGGTAGCCAACCGTGTGCATCGCGGGCCCATGCATGAGGTAGAGGGCGTAGGAGATCTTGCCAAAATATTGGACGACGGGCGTGTTGAAGAATGCCTGCCAGCCTTTCGAATGACCGGTGGCAAAGACGAAGATGATGGCGCCTGCCGACTGCCAGTATCGATACTTCTCCTCCTGCCACCACTCGGGTATGATGGATGTCAGGTATCTCCATCCAGGCGTGATTTCCCCACGAAAGTCGGGCTGGCACATCAAATAGAGGCCTCCGATACTGACGAGGATGCAAAGCACCCGCTTCAGAAGAGGTCGGCCCGAGTCTTCTCGCGACTTCTCGTCCTGGGGGAGGGTGAGAGAGCCCGTGTGGGCGCCGCGGATGTGATCCCATTCGGCGAGCACCATGCCGGCGTAAAAGAGAAACAGCTCCCACCTCGAGTGGCGATAGGTGAACCACATGACAGCGCCAACGACGAGAAAGCGAACCTTGGTCCGTAGACGGGCCGTGCCGATGAGGACGAGAAAGAGGTAGAGAGAGCATCGAAACTCGACGGGAATGGTCCACAAGTGGACGTCGTACTCTGTCGCCGACGCGTCAGCTGACGGACAGGGACGGGGCTACGAGGCAAGTGACGATTACCTGTTCTTCCGCCTTGCAACTCCCAACCGAAAACGTGAAGGAACCGGTACATGTGAATGAGCCAATCCCTGTATTGGGCCCAGGCGCTCTCCATGCGGATCGGATGCGGCTCGACAACAATCTTCATGTAAGCCCGGTCATTGGCGAAGTCGCGCGTCCACTCGTAGGCCCCGATCCTCAGCAGGCCGATGATCATGAAGGTCGAGATGGCCGTCGGGAGGTAGAGCCGGATGCCTCGACGGAAAACCAGCGAGCTTACCGTCGTCGAAAAGTCGGTGAATGCGCCGCTCCGGGCCAGTTTCAGGGGGCGGTAGGACAGAGCGTACCCGGAAATGACGAAGAAGACGCAGACGGCGACGGGCCCTTGGTACCAGAGGCGGAGAAAGGGAAGCTTGAGCGGGTGGTAGTTGGTCTCGCCGCAGCCCCATCCCTCGGCAATGGTGAAGGCTTGATAGGAGTAGTGGCAGAAGTAGACGAAGAGGGCGGCCAGGCCGCGCATGCCGTCGAGGTAGGCGGTCGGGGACAGCCTGGCGGGGCATACCTGCTCCCGAGCGTGACGGCCCTGCAGAAAGCTGGGAACGAGGAAAGCGAGGAAGCGCGTGGCAAGCGCGGGCCATCTGGTCAAGCGGACGTGTTCCCAGGGGACCGACAAGTAGGCAAGGTATCGTGGTGAAGGCTTGCGCTGGTCGAACACGTTGCGGCCGTCGACTTCGGCGACGGTGCCCTCGCTCTCCACGTCCGAGGTAGTCTGCTCGCCGAGGAGACCTAAAGAGTCCTCCTCGTGGGAGTGGGAGCGGACGAGTGGCGCGTGACTGTTCATCGTCAAACACCAGAGCAGAGCAGAGCATGCGGGAATAAGGGCCGAAGACAAGCGGCCGCGAGGCGACAAGAGCGTCCGTCTCGAAGGTGATGGACACCTATGCCTCTGTTCGCCGTATGCCGAGGAGGTGATGGTACGGGGGAAGAAGGGTGAGCGAGAAATGCCGTCGGTGAGGCTGGAAGATGCGGGCACAGTGGCCGAGCTGTCGAATATTCTCCCGCCGGATCGATTTATCCGGACGGAGAGGACCTTGAGGACGGGGGGAAGAGGTCGAGAGAAAGGGGGGGGCGGGGGAGAGGATGGGAAAACGATCAAGGCGACGAGGCAGACCTCCTTCTTCCGGAGCAGGTTGAGATGGGCAAACAATACAATGGTGGGAAGCTGGAAAGAACGGAGGCCAAACAACGGTGCAAAGGGTGAGTGAGGGCGCCGCACAGAAAGCGTTTCTTTCCCTCGCAAGAGCAGAGAAAGTTCCGAGTCTTGGCTGGTACGTACGTACGACCTTTTCCGTCGCTGCTGCTTCGGATTTCAGAGGCAGCGATAGACGTCGGACGCTCCTGCCGATATGGATGCCGAGCACCTGCCCTCGTTTCTGTAGGCGCGGGTGGCTACTGCCGTCGACGTTACCTCAGACACTTGGTACGACCGGTTCAGGCCTATTAGCAGAGCTCCGTCGAACAAAAACGTCACCATCCAAGGTCACGCGTCGTCGAGCTCGATTGACCTGGGCACGGGTAGTCAAGGACGGCTAGGGGAGGCGATGGACCGACTACCATGCACGATGAACGTATTGGCCATGGGTTGTCTGGACGAGCCCACGGGTCGAGGAGAAAGGCATCTGGACTCCGTGCACCGAGCACGGAATCAATCCAAGTACGGAGCAGGTACATTACGGGTACCATAGTCGTCGGGGGGGCACTGTGCTGCTACGCCTATGGAAAGTAAGTACTTGAGATGAGAAACGACGACGATCAGGGGCGCGCAGGCACATGCCGGCATTACACTCCGTTGTGGCACATCCCTTGTTTCGTACATTGTGGGTACCAAACGCCCATCTTCGTCCTTGTCGCCTCGCTCCGCAAGGTGGGCAAAAAGACGCAGCAGCGCAAGAAAAGCTGCCGTGGAAGAAGCGGCAAGCGCTCCGTAGTGCGGCGTGGCGTCGCAATGGGGGCTGTACTATCTTTGTTCTAGGCGGCTCACGAACCGGTCTGTGTGCCAGCACCCTGTTATAGTACGCAGCGTGAATGGGGTGCATGCTGCACAGGCTCGATTGCCATGCATGCACAGGACGTCTCGCAGGTAGCAAGTTGCTTCAACCCGCAGACCGAAAACGCATGCGCTTTTCTGCCCGTACTGAGTAAGCAGTACTTTCTACCACTTCAAGTAATACTGCAGGCAGGTCAATGCACCGTTCCAGAAGTACTGTGCAGCTGGCAGGTTGTGAGTGATGTACGGCCACTAGGTGCGTGCTCCGACAGTCGTAGATGAGTCTGCCAGTATTGGCACGGAGAACGGAGTAATAGTAACATTGCTAGTACAACTACTCCGTACGGAGTGCTGTATTACTCCGTAGTCGAGTTCTATTTGAGTACTACAAGCACATGCATGTTGTCCAATGCCAAAGTACCCTCAAGTACTCCGTACACCTACTTACTGTAGACTTGCACTGCTTTGCTGCAAGTACGAGGAGTCGTTCTGGTCAAGGTAGTACTTATGCAAGTACAGTACCTTTACCTAGTACCTACTGTGTACAACCAGTACTCTTTGCTGGACGAGCTTTTGCGCTGGAGGTATGGAGTATTTCTGCAAGGACTGCAGTGCTCCGTAAGTGCTCCGTACGGAGTATTGCTACCTAGTACGTATCCCGTACTTAAGTACCTAGTACCTAGTACACATAAGGAGCCAAGGTATTACTATTAATCAACTTACAGCGAGTGGGACGGCATTTCATCGCCCGAGTGCCATTAGGAGAATGTCGCGCCATAGCGCTGGTGACGGGGTTACAGGAATAAGTCGGACCCCCCCAAGATGGGCACCCCCCAAGATGGGCACCCCTTACGACGATAAGGCGGCAGACTTTAAAGCCGAAAAAAGCAGCATTTTCAGTACTGCAATATTAAAATAAAATATCTAGAGTATCTATTTAAGCTGCCATTCAAAGCAAAGGCTCTCAAATTCGTAACTAGACGTTAAGGCGGCTATTGGGGCCGGATCTAGCACCCGTTGTAGTCTTGCTCGAGTCTTAACGATCTATTCAATCTATGCAAAGCGCTCGTTGGGATCTTGGGCTACTTTTTGCTTCTTTAGAGGCTTAAGTCGATAGATTTAATATTCCAATTAAGCGATTTTAGCCTAGGCCTCTGCAAGGGTAGTGTTTTGGGCATCAAGGCCCCGGCCAATCTTCCAAAACAGCCGCCTAGCAGCCCGATCAACTTGGCCGGGCGCGTATACCTTTGCAATAAGGACTTTAACGTCGTACGATCTATAGGGTGTTCGGAATGGATCGGATTCCTCCTTAAGCTGCCTTTTTAGGGCCTTGGCTTCTGGAACGGCTAGGGGGTCGGTCTGTAATAGAAGGCGGCTTATTAGAGGCTTTACTATATTAACGGGCCACAACCCAGATCCCTTCCAGCCTCCCTTAATATTCCGTTCCGTAAGACCTTCCGTACGGGCCTTGTAATAGCATTGCAAAAAGGTAGCCTTACCGATTGGCGTTGTATCGTTACTACCAGCTAAAAATGCAATAGCTTTAATAGCCCGGCGGTAGGCAGCCTTAATAGGTAAAAAACACAATACGTCGAGAGGCTAGAGGACGTATAAGGCGTATACCGGTAGGAATAGTAGGAAGATACTATTATCGAAGCATTCGTATATAAAATCATCTATTGTATGGCTTCCGTACCCATTAACAATAAGTAGCTGTTTATTCGTTTTTAATGCCTTCGTCCCAGGGATAAAGACCTCTTTTAGCCACTTTAACGCAATTGTATCGCTAGTCCAGCCCTTATCGGTTGCTGCAAAGCGCTATTAATCCAAATAGGCCAATTTCTCCGGAAACCATTGGTGTTGAAGGTCTTTACCCTTAAAAAGGACTAGCGGCATTAGGGCCTGGCCCGTTGCAGAGACGCACTCTACAATTGTAGTCCAATAACGCGATCCAAGCCGTTTTTTTAGCTGTATCTTCTTCTCTAAGCTCCCTAGTACAAGACCGTTACTGCCAAGGCCTTCTAGGATCCCTGTTTCGTCTATATTCCATCGGTATTAGGGTAAGATAGCCTGCAGTACCGGCAGCCTTAGTAAATTGAACTAGGACTAGATCCGAGGGATAGTAGCGCTATTTAAACGGGCGCATTTAATAGACTTACCTCGTACGGTACTAACTTCTAGGTTACGACGCAAAAAGCCGGCAATCCAGTTCTTACCGAGAGGTTTAAGGTCTCCTCCAGCAACAAGGATCCGGGCGGCAAAGACCTTTAGTTAATAATATAACGGCGGTAGCCCCAACGCGCCTTAGGCAAGGACCCAATTGCGTAGGTGCTTTTCTTAATTATTTAAGAGCCTCTGCAATATCTCTTTTGCATCTTTTATTGGAAGGCGGCCGCGTAATCGATGTTAGAGCGTAGCGCGCGGAATTCCATACTGTCGGGCAGCCTGGATTTGCAATAGCCCGTTTCGAATAGCGTAGAGAGCTAACTGGACCGTTTCTTCGGAATAGGTAGGTAGCCTAGCCATTGAGAAAGCCGTATATAGCTTTTTTAATTGATTGTAGTTAAAATGCACGAGAAAACGCGGTTGTAATATCGTAGGTTGATGTGGATGAAGGTGCTAAATGGGGTGCCCATCTTGGGGGGTGCCCATCTTGGGGGGGTCCGACTTACTGATCGGATGGTTCGGTACGCGACCGTGTCCACTTTCCCCAGCAAGGTACTTAAGCAGGTATTATTGGACACTTAATATCTACTCGTGTATCACAACAGTGACGGATGGTTTGAATCGTGTGGGTGGGCCATCCAGCGCATCTCGTGCCGCCCGGAGCAGCAGAATACTATTCCGACGTTGGAAACCCTGAGGTAATACGCACTTCACTTTGTCTGTCCCGGACCGTGCCCTGCAAATGATGGCCATTTTTAGTACGCACGCCTTGAAGTCATCCAGCACAGTGCATGTTACGCATTGTGTGCCAGTACGAGCCCAGGTCGCTTGAACTGAATGACCTGGAGCGCAGGGGAAGGGGGTTGATATGAGACGACCGCGAGAAGGTGGCACCGCAGTCATGGATCAACATCCCCTCTGTCCAACCGAACAGAATGGCCGTGGTCGTGCCTTTCGCTTCCAGCAGCTGGAGTTGAATGGAGGAGCATCGACATCGACATTTTTGCCATCCATCCTCCTCCGTACTCATCGGTGCCTGCTCCTGCTCCTGAGCCAGTATGAGCATGCTGAAACGGTGGTGAGCCTGCCTCATCCGTCATCTGCCGCAACGGGCGCCAGCGTCGCTGATCGCTGGTGGAGGGCTCGTGAGATTTAACGTCTGGGAATTCTAAAGCAGCAGTCGTTTTCCGTCCTCGCCTTGCCGAGCTAGAACCTTGCCAATGTGGCAAGTCCCGAGTATGGATACGGAATATTCTGTTAGACCCCCCCCCAAATCATCTGGAACACTTGTGCCCTTGCCGACGCCGATCAATCGGGACACGGGGCGATGGAGGAGGTATCGTCTACATCGTTTCTCTTGCTCCATTCTCCGTACGGCGTGCTCGATTGCCATTGAGGTGACATCCACTGGACTGGTCGTCGGGAATGGATGGGCCCCTTAGGTCCCAGGGGTCACGGTCCAACGTCTAGCATCGAGATTGGAGCTGTTGGCTTTCACCATGGCGCATGGGTCTCCGCTGCTGCCTGTTCGACTTGGTTGTCGAGTCATTGCCGCCGCCTTGGAAAGCCGTCATCGTAGCTGTCGGGTCAGGGCCTGAGAGACGATTTATAAAATGCACGAGTACCAACCAGCATAGAGCATCCGAACGGCCATCAACCGTGCCTTAAGAGGGGTCGGAAGCCGCCAAGTGCCTTTTCTGTATCCCGGTCCTCCCTCCGCCTAGAAGCACAGCGTCGCAGGTTCAAGCCGGAGGGCCGCAGAGGGAGGTGTTCCTTTCCATTCGAGGCAATTTTTTGGGCGACGCACCAATGCTTGTATTAAAAAAAATATGGCTTGGTTGATGTAGAATCCCGCTATATGACCAATTGGATCTTTCCACCCTCCCAGCTGTTCCGGGCAATGATCGCACCTCGAGGCTCCGTCGAGAATGTTGTTCGCCCCAACCCGCGACCTCGACGTTAGCCTTCAAATGATATGTACATGTACTCTCCGATGCAGCCAAATCGGATCAGGCCGAAGAGCAAGTGGCCAAGATGGGCAGCGAAAGAAGACGAATGGTCGCATCTCCCGGTCCCAATCACAATTCGTTCCTCATGCCGTTGTTCGCTCACGAGCCAAAACGGACCCCCTTTTGCCGTAATTTTGCAACGCCCCAAACGCTCAAACGCCGTTCAACACATGCAACCCTCGTCGTGTCGTCGGTGCGGCCAATGTCGTACCGTACAGCACCGCCGCCAGCGACGCCCTGAAATGTCGTCGGGATCAATGCTCCAGCCAGTCCAGGAATTGAGGCGTAAAGTAGCTGACGACAATCGTCGCGCCGGCGCGTAGGATTCCCTCCGTCGACTCAAAGGCCATGGCCTTGAGATCAAAGACGCCGGCCTTGGCGCCGGCGTGGATCATGGCGTACTCGCCGCTGACCTGGTAGGCGGCCACGGGCAGGTCCTTGCCGAGGTCCTTGGCGTCGCTGATGATGTCAAGGTATTGGCTCGCCGGCTTGACCATGATGATGTCGGCCCCCTCGTTGATGTCACGGGTGATGGCTCGCCGGGCGAGGCCGCGACCGCCGGGCGGCAGCTGGTAGCACTTGCGGTCGCCAAAGGCCGGCGCCGAGCCGGCGGCGTCCCGAAAGGGTCCGTACAGGCATCCCGAGAACTTGGCCGAGTAGGACATGAGCACCGTCTTGTGGGCGATGCCCTCCTCGATCAGCTTGAGCTTGATGGCCCGGATGCGTCCGTCGTTCATGTCCGAGGGCGCCACGCAGTGGGCGCCCGCCTTGGCGTACGAGATGGCCACGTCGGAGATGCGATCGACCGACAGCTGGTTGTTCAGGCTGCCGTCATCGCGCAGGATGCCGCAGTGTCCGTGCGACGTGTACTCGCACAGGCAGACGTCGGTGCAGATGAAGAGCTGGGGGAAGCGCCGGCGGATCAAGCGGATCGCTTGGATGACGGGGCCCTCGGGGTCGTCGGCGGCGCTGCCGAGCGCGTCCTTGGAGCCGGCCTTGAGAGGCACGCCGAACAGCATGACGGAACGCAGACCCTTGTGAACGAGAGGCTCGAGGAAGGGCACGAGCTTGCTGACGGAGAGCTGGTGCTGGCCGGGTAGCGAGGGCACGAGGATCATGTCGTTGTCGCCGTCGGTGACGAAGAGGGGATAGATGAGCATGGACTGCGAGAGAGAGGGGGGGCAGATCAGCATCGAGATGACAAGGGCCGAGGAAGAAGAGGAGCGGGAAATGGATGGGTAGCACGTCACGGTGACGGCTGCTCGGCGCGCGTACCTTGGTCAGCTGGCGCTCGGCCTGCCATGATCGTGCGAGCGGGTGAAAGTAGCCGCCGTGGAGTTGGCTGGAAATGTCGCCCGAGATGCTGACGCTGGTGGCAGCTGTGCTGGTGTAGGACATGGCCCGGGAAATGTGCGAAGCACGGTCGTCGACGGTCGAGACGGACGGCGGAGGCCCCGGCCTACGGGGACCGCCAACTTCGCGCATGGTCAAGTCTTGGACGAGGCTGGAGAAGGACATTGCGCCGCGGCCGATTCGAGTGCGGTGGAGGGGGATGCGGATGAGGACGATGCCGAGTGGGTGTCAAGCGACGCTCGGTAGAGATGCGGCGACTCGCGCAACTCGGCTTCGGGAGAACAGGCAAACCGTCGCACGCGGAGCGGCGCAGGAGGAGGGCGAGGGCGAGGAGGAGGAGGAGGAGGAGGAGGAGGAGGAAGAGGAGGAGGAGGAAGGGAGGGGAGGAGAGGATCAAAGGCTGGGACTTGCCCGAGGATTCGTCGGCGATGAGGCAAGTGAGGGGTACAGGCTGTGTGGCTGCGTCGACGGTATTGTGTGTGCGTCGTATACGTGCGTCGTGTGGGTGTGCTGGAGAGTGTGAGACATACGAGGGCGAGTATGGTTGAAACTGGATGGACGATGGATGGTGTGAGACGTTTATTTTTCCGCTTTCCTCAACCGATGCCTCGGGTTGCGACACCGAACAACGGGCAAGCCATGCTGGAGGGGCAGCTGCAGCCAATCGGGGGACGGCATTTGCTAATGTCGTCGCCTCCACCGAGCCTCCGCCGAGCGCCATTGTATGGCGCAATGGCTTCCATCGGCTGCTTGTGATGGATAGCACGATCACCGAATAGGTACTGTGCACCTACTGGACATGTACCTGCACCTAGGCACTGTATAATGCACAAAGCAAAAGAATACTTGCCGGATTCGTACTCTGTACTTGTACGGATTAATGAGTATTATCTGCATGCATTTTCTAATCCCTGAATTATCCGTCGGGCCGCAAGTAAGTACTTTAAAGTGCAGTACTTTGTACGTCCATATCAGCATCAAGTACAGTAGGTATGGAGTATTGCAACTAATTACAGTAATACTCCGTACATATTGCCGCAATGAATGGAGTACCCAACGTTACTTAAAGGTGCGGGACCCTGTACTTGTGTTCCCCGTCCATATCTCATATCTGCTTGGCATCGCCATCATTTGCCTGCTGTAAGTACAAAAGGCAACTGTACTTCGCCAAAAGTGGACCGGTGCTGCAATCAAGGAGATCAATCAATACATCCTACCCAATGTTCCTCGTTCAATAGTGCTCGATCGCTCTATTCTAGTTCGTTGCCCTCGACGCTCCCATTCTTGAACTCAACAACGGACGACGAATCACGGCAGTCTATGTGCACATACCGTCTCTGGGTTTCCGACTCGATTCTCTACCTGCCGTAGGCGTTAGTGTCTTTGTATAGGGTCCAATGCACACTTGTGCCGCCTCCGTCCGCACCGCCGCACCACCGCACCACCGCCCTCACGCGGCATCCGTTCCTTCACAGCCCTCTGAGCACAGTGTTGTCCCGCTGGTCCATTGGCGTGTACCGCTCCTTCAGCACCTCGGCCACCGAGCGGTTCGCCTTTGCTTCTTGCTTCTCGTACCGCTGCTGCAATGCCTTCTCGACTGGAGACGCAGCATTCTCCTTCGTTGCCGATGTCGTCTTGACTTCAGCAACGCCTGTGGCGATGCCTACAGCAGTCTTGACCTTGCCCACCATGTCTCGTCCCTTTTCGAGTGTCGATGAGATGATGCCCTGCGTCTCGACTGCCTTCTCCTTCACCTCGGTCGACACGTTGGAGATCTGGCTTTTGCCGCTGAGTCGTGCCTCGAGCGCCTTGTCCTCGAGCGTAGACCTGAATCCTTCGGCCCTCTCTTTTGCTCCTTCCAAGGCACCCTTCGCCGCCGTCGCAACGGTTCTGCCGGTATCCTTGCCGGCACCTTCTGTCCTTCTCGCCACCCGCTCGAGCTTTGCATCAGCCTTTCCGGAATCCTCCGCCGACTCTCCAAATGCCGCCGCCCACAGCCCCGAAATGCGCGCTTCCATACCTTCACGGACCTCATCCCAGTCGGTGCCTTGCACCCACCGGACGGCGTTGCCGACCTCCTCGTTCCATCGGTCCTTGGCCACCTCGATCGTCGCCGTCCGTTGCGCGGCAGCAATTTCGGAGCGTGTAGGTGGCAGCGGTTGAGGGATCGGGTCGACGAGATTCTGCAGCACGAGCGCCTGGGCACGGATGGATCTGCTCTGCTGCTCGCGGTTGCGCTGGTGCGCGAGGACGGAGAGGTAGGCGAGTGAGAGCGTCAGCGTGACGCCGCCGGTCTGCAGCGACGGTTAGAGAGGCCAACTGGCAGTGTGAGCAGGTGGGTTGGCGTACGAAGCCTGTGGCGAAACCCATGACGGCGGTCGTGATGGACGACGTAGCCTGTCTGCTTGCGGGAGTCGCCTGTTGCTCGACTGCCGTGAATGCAATGTACCGGACGAATGTGAACGTTTCGTAGGCCTATACGCAGCTTCTCATGGTGTGTTCCTGCCCGGAAGCTCGCCAGCGGCAGGGCGTTGTTTCAATCGCAGTTCGCTGTCGTGCGTACGTTGGTGAGGAATTGACGTTTGAATGAACAGTAATTCAGCTGGTCGCAGTAGAATAGGTATGTAGTAAGTAAGTACTCGTCTAGCGCTCTGATTAGAAGTGGTACTTACGAATAGCAGGTTAGCGCTGTACCTTGTAAGGCAAGTGACGTTTGCGTTGTACCTGTAATATCTATCTACAAGTAAGTACCTTCCAGTGCGGCAATAGAGCAAGTACAGTATTAATAACTACAACTACTGTAACACTCGACAACTACACTGACAACTACAGTAAGTACTTAAAATACTGTAAGCCAGTCAAGCGGCTCCGCCAAAAAAAACCAACCAAAAACCAATCCCGCCAGTCTCCGAGCTGCGCGATCGACAGCCAACCCTTTTTCTAAGCAGCAACTTCTCGATAAAGTCCCTACCAGCAGTGCTTGATTCTTGCCTGCCAGCTCCGAAACAACCCCCCCCCCCCCCTGTGCACCTATTCACACACACACACACACACACACGCACACACAAACACACACCCAACACCGCCTACAAAATGGCTGGCGGTGCCGTCAAGTACCGCCATCTGAGCCGCAACTCGTCTGCGCGCCAGGCTCTGCTGCGCGGCCTCGTCACCCAGCTGGTCCAGTATGAGCACATCCAGACGACGTACGCGAAAGCCAAGGAGGCCCAGCGCATGGCCGACAAGCTCATCACTCTCGCCAAGAGGAACAATGAACCCTGCAGACGGTCTGCCCAAGGCATTCTCTACGTACGTCCTCCCACCCCCTGCCCTCGGCCTGAGGTCGGCACGACTGACAACTCACGCCGTCCGTAGACGCCGCACGTCCTCCTCCCCAAGCTCTTCGGCGAGCTGCGGAATCGGTACCTTGCCCGTGAGGGAGGCTACACTCGCGTCGTCCGCACCGAACCCAAAAATACGTACGATCAGGGCGAGAGTGCCATCCTCGAATTCGTCGACGGCCCCAAGGACTCGCGCTTCATGATGACGGCCAAAACCCTGGCCAGAGACCGCCTCCTCGGTCGCCAGTCCACCCCCGTGACGAACCAGAACGTAAAGAAGGTGACCCAGTTTCGGGGTCAGGAGGACCTCGAGGCCATGGTCCAGCGCTTCATGGCCATGCAGACGAGCCTGGACGGCGCGCCCTCCGAGGAAGTCAACGATGGCGAGGCCACTTACATGGCCCGGATGGAGAGCCTGGCGGCCGAGGGCATGGCGGCCGAAATAGTGCCCCCCTCCGCAAAAAAGACGGCCGACGGGCCTCGGCAACGGACGAGGTGACGAGGGGCGAGCGCGACAAACAACCTACGTGGCAGCCAAGGTCCCCATGCGCAATGATGCAGACATGTACATATATCCATCTATATCATCTTCATGAGACGTCTACCCCAGCCAAACGAGTTCAATTCCTGCGCTCGTGCTACTTCCCGCCCGCTGCTCTCATAGAAAGTCAAACGTATCCCCCCTGTCCTGTATCATCTTCCCCACTCGCTTCGATCCGGCGATGCGCTCCAGCTTCATAACGTCATACTTGGAGAACAGCGCCCTCACGGCGCCCTGCCCCGGCTCAATGACCAGGTCCTGCTCGCTCTTGCCCAGGTATCCGCCCGCAATCTCTTGGTAGAATAGACCGTTGTCTGGGAGGCCGTAGAAGATGACCCTCTGGACGCCGCTGAGCTGGTACCGCCGGAAGTGATGCGCTCGCTCCGTGTACAGCAGCACGCGGTGCCGGCCGTTGAGGAAATGCGATCGCGCCCGAGACGCCTGTGGCACGTCGGTGTACTCGGATATGGCGCCGAACGTAATGCTGCTCATGGTCGGGGAATTTGCAAAGTAGTTTCGGACCCGAACAAAGTCGAGGTACGAGGGTACGAAGAGGAGGGTGCCGGTCGGGTCCTTGGCCCGCTTGACAAGCGTCGGCACAATGGCCGAGACAAAGTACTCGAACCTCGCGTCCGGTTCGTCCTCGAGCGATTCGGATTGAACCCGCGAGAACGTCTGCTTGGCTTTGATTCCGAGCTGGTGGATAACGCCTGCATACTCTGGCTGTAGCCGAACCTTGCCGGCCCAGTTGTGGCAGTAGAGCCTCTGCAGTTCCGACAACTCGGGTGTGTTGAAGCCAGATAGCATGATGGTTTGTCTAAAGTACTTGGCCCAATCTTCCAGGTACCAGTTGCGGACACGACTGAAGTCGCAGCCGTGCGCTTCCTTGGGCTGCAGGTTGAGGTGCTCGAAGATGTACTCTACGTGCTCCCAATTTTGCATCAGCAGCGCATCGGCCTGGTCGACGATGACCATCTCAATGGAGCTGAGAAAATCGTAGTCAATGCTCTTCTTGTCTTCCTCGGATCCAATTGCCATCCGCAGACCCAGGGGACTGGCAAGTAGTATATCCGAACCGTAGAAAGGAGCAAAGTACTTGATGGTCTTGCGCGTGAATTTTATGCCAATCCGAAACATGTCGTCGTCGTTGCCCTCGAAGAGTTCTCGAAAGTCGGCCGGCCGATTCGTACCAAAATTTGGTTCTTTCTCGATGTACGATTCGTCGAATCTCTTGCGGTTCTCGTGCTGATCAATCTCGCACAAGTCTCGAATGACATTCACGATTCGAGCGCATGAGTTCCTGGTGGGAAGCAGGAAGAGCACCTTGGGTCGAGTGAATCCTTGATCCCGGAACTCAAGCTCTGTGTTCTCGCCATCCTTGGAGAGCTTGTAACTGTTCTTGACGACCCTATCCCGTGTCCTTTGTGCTGTTAGTGCGACGTTTCGGCGATTCTGAGCACAGCCGTTGGCGGGGCGCTTACTTGAAAATGTGGTTCAGCGCATGGAGACAGGCCGACTGCCGAAGGCCCTCCGCGTTGTTGACAGTTCGGTTGCAGTAAAGCACATCTCGGTAGTCGAACATGAGAGGCATGAGAGTCCGCTGCGTGTCGTCAAGTGTTGCCATCGTCTTGCCGGCAGTCCTCGTGAGCTTCTGCTTGAGCTTAAAGTCACTTAGGCTCGAGGCCGGCTTGGGTGCCTCCAATTTGCACTCGGTCCCTGCGTCCATCATCGTCGCCCGAGCTGTCTGTATGAGGGCCCTCTTTGTCGTCCATTGACCATCTTTGGCCGCTTTGACTGATTTCGCAACCGCCGGTTCATCCGCATGAGCAAAGTGGACGTCGAAGGGATCCGTCGATTCGTTCTCGTCATCTGAGTCTGAATTATTGTCGTGTATTTGCTCCGCATCAACTTCCTCCTCCTCCACTTCTTCCTCGACTTGGTCCACGTCTTCTGCTTCATTCCTTCCGTCCTCGCTGTCGTCTCGGCCCGCTTCTCTCGCAGGGGATTCTCCATGCGCCAGCTTTCTCCTTTTCGCTGTAGGACCACTGGAATCGTTCAGGCTTTGCAGGAGAGCCATGTAAGGACGAGCGGCTGGCTTCTCGTCCTCGTCGTCCTCCGAGTCGATCTCGTTCGAATCGGAATCCGGCACGTCCTCTTCATCTTCGTCGGACTCGGAGTTTTCAGATCTTGAATAGAAACAAAATAAGCACGAGGATGAAAATTTATAGTGTCATATTCACATACTCGTCTTTATCCGCAAGTCGATCTCCGTCAAAGCGTCTCGTAGGGCCAAATCGACTTGAACCCCGTCCACGTCCTCGACCTCGTCCACCTCTCCCACCTCTACCGCGCGAAGCACGCCCCCGAAAATTGCCACTCCCTCGTGGTCCCATGGCAGCCGAAGAGGGGGGCAATGCAAAAACGGCAATGGGTGCAATCAGACGTTGGACAAGAGGTCAGTTGCAGACCCAAAAAAAAAGTTGCAAGAATTCCCGAATTAATACTCCGTACTTACGAAGTACAGTACGGAGGAATAAGTACTGTAGGTACCTCCCTCACTCCGTCGTTGACTATGGAGCTACGTCCCGCCACAATTGGTGGGGCATCAAAGGACCGCGCCACATGCCTTATCGATGCTTATCTAAGTGCGCACAACCCCAGCGGAGCCGCCAAACCTGCAAATCACAAAATCGGGAGAAATTTGGCGACATCGCGAAGCCAGCGCCCAGAACCAAGCGGCGCCGCCCTCGTTTTTCTCCCCCCCACACCCACCCGCCGCACCTCGCCGCTCACTCAACCTCACGTCGCTCCCGTCGACTACGAATTCTTGCCCAGCATGGCTGCCGCTACCGAGCGTTTTATACATCTCGCGCGCCCGCTGGCTCACGGCAACGTTGGCGTCCAGACCAACATTGCCCCGCTCAGCGTCAATATCCAGCCTCAGGTACGGTACCCCTCTTCCGTTACCCAAGCTCAACGTGCCATATCGGCCACGGTTCGGGGCCAACCCCCAGGTCAGCCATGCTAACATGCCCCTTTCCTCCTTTGTAAAGGCCGTCCTCTCCATCCTCGACCACGCCGTGCGACGGGACGTCCGCGAGAATGCCCAATCCACTCGAGTTATCGGCGCGCTAGTCGGCACCAGATCCGAAGATGGCACCGAAGTCGAAGTCCGCTCCTGCTTCGCCATCCCCCATACCGAAGAGGAGGACCAGGTCGAGGTCGATGTCGAATACCAGAAGACGATGCTCGCCCTGACCCTGAAAGCCTCCCCGCGCGATTCGCTGCTCGGCTGGTACACGACGTCGCACGAGCTCAACAGCTTCAGCGCCCTGATCCAAAACTTCTTTGCCAGCCCGGAGACCGGCACTTTCCCCCATCCGGCCATCCACCTGACCATCTCGACCGACCCCGGCGAGGATATTGAAACGAGATGCTACATCAGTGCCCCGGTGGCCGTCAACGCTGAGAGGGCGGCCGAGAGCTGCCTGTTCATCCAGGTCCCCCACAAGATGCTGTACGGAGACGCGGAGCGGAGTGCTCTGGACGCCGTGGCGAGTGCACAAGACTCCGAATCACGAACCGCGCCTCTGGTATCAGATATCGAAGGCCTCGGCCGGTCCATCCAACAGACCCTGAACCTCCTCGATCGGGTCAGCGAGTGGGTCAGCGGTGTTTTGGATGAGGAGGAGGAGCCCAACAACGCTCTGGGACAGTATCTGATGAGTACCCTGTCTCTGGCACCCAAAGTCGACGAAGACCAGATCGAGCGCGACTTCAACAATCACATACAGGATGTCCTCATGGTCAGCTACCTGGCAAACACCATTCGCACTCAGATCGATCTCTCTCAGCGATTGGCTGTGGCCAACTTGACTGGCGGCGAGAAGGACGGCGAGGGCAAGACGGAGGGCGACAAGGGCGGCCACCAGCGCGGAGGCATCAAGCGTGGCGGTCGTGGCGGTGGCAGGGGAGGCGGTCAGCAGAGGGAACCGCGGGAGCCGCGGGAGCCTCGGGAGCCTCGAGAGCCTCGGGAGCCTACGGAGTAGAATGCGGCACTAACCTGGGTTTGTTGTCAGTCGCGGGGGAGGAGAGGAGCACCGAATGGAAAGCTCAGCCGGTACACTCTCTGCATGTATTACGAGACGTGGGCATGGGCATCGTGTTCAAACACGCAAATCATCATGGCGTTGTTGGCAAGCAGGAACTGAGTCGGCTCCTGAGAAATTTTAGAAACGAAATTCGATCGTCATGCAGTTTTCATTTGACAGATGTTGCCGCTGCGCTGAATGTATCTTGCCTGAAAGTAGGGCGGGGGAGGGGGTGGGGGGGCGATAGCCTGCGAGGGGGAAACACCAATCATTCATCCTATCCATCATAAACGCCAAGATGCTTGTATGCTCCGATACGCCGAACGCAGTCCTTCACACCTCGTCGTTGGCCATTATATTCCGGGTGCCGGTTTCTGCGGCAACGTCGCCGGATTGCCATAAGTCGGCAGATGGCCATACATCGGGCTTGGTCCCAAAGGAGCAACCAGGCGGCCTGGCACATGGGCTGGCGGGTTCTGAATGTTCAGTGGGGATGGCATGCCTTGCATTAGCGGCGCATGCTGAGGCATATGAGGGCCGTGGTACGAGGGGATCGAGTTGCTGGATCCCTGCCTCGCCATGCCGTAGCCTCCAGCGAAAGGCGAGGGCGCACCCTGCTGGTACCCGACGCAGGCAAGGTGAGGCGAGCCGATCAGAGGGCTGCTGTGATGAGATCCAGGGGCCGTGAAAGGCGGCTGGGGAGCCGGAACGGGATGCATGCAATTTCCGCCAGGAACAAACGACTGCGTCTTGGGGTTGAACGCGTGGTTCCTGTTGTAGCTTCCGGGAATGGGATGCTGGCTCTTAGGATCTTGCGGGTTCACATTCGCCGGAAGCTGTCCGAAAGCATACGGAATGCCAGCCTGGGCCTGTGACGACGGCGGAGGACCCCTGTTCTGATACGCGGGGGGGGCAAAACCAGTCTGCCAGCCTTGGGGTGCAACTGTTGGGGGAGCCGGGGAGCCGTAGACCGTCAGCGGGCTGCCATCTGGTTGACGCCTCTGCTGAGGAGCATGAGGAGGGTGCTGCCGGTGCACGTTAGCGTGGTGGATTGGGCAACATGCTGGGCGTCACACATGCTGGGCGTCACCTACTGGAGGCACTGCGTAGCCGGAGTAGGCCGGGTTGGGTCCCGGCACGGGCATCCCAGGACAGGCGCCAGGCTGTTGACCATAGACAGCCGTGACCTGCCCAGGATGCGCCGGCGGCGGTTGGGCGGCGTACTGGCCAGGAGCGGGCGGCATGAACTGGCCCTGGTACTGGGGAACCCAGGTCTGCTGTTGCGGGCCCCAGTATGGCGTGTACTGATTCCTCGAGTCAAAGCTGTCCGAGTCGTCGCGACGTTGCTTGCCGGTCTTGCCACGCTTAGTGACGTTTGCCTTGTTCGTGGCGGACATGGAACTCGTGCGAGACACGCCGGCTTCGGCTTCGTTTTCTGAAACAGAGTTTAGCCTCGGGCAGGCAAGGACGGCCGGGCAGATGCCGTAATACCTTGGACACTGTTGGTCTCGGAATTTCCAAAGATGCGCTCGCGAGCCAGCTTATACATTTCCTCTCGTTCCTCTCTCGACATCCTACAGACAGTCAGCCGATCGGATCAGGCGGAAGGTCCGCACAACTGGACGTACTTTTCTTTTGCCAAGGGTTGCTTGTCCTTGCCGTCACTTCCATCTTCCGACGTAGGCTTCGAAGGTCCCGTGCTGCAGGGACCACTCTCACCATCTCGTCCTCGGCGCATGATCTTCTTGGGAAGAACAACGGGGGGCGGGGTGCTGCTGGCCGAAACATTGGGCTGGGGCGCCATCGTGGCCAGAGATGGCGGAACGCGGCAAAAGGGTGTTCTAAATATTCGCACAGATCCAATATGAGGCTCGTAAGAGTGCGTCATGTGATAATAGTCGGCCAGCTTGTGCGTGAGCATCCTACAGAACGAATTTGACGGAGGTAGATCCATGTACGGCTCCCTGCTGACGGTCAGCGCACGGTGAGAAAGGGGAAGGGGGGAGGGCAGTTTGGGCAGTCGTACTTGGAGTCCTGCACAAAGTCAATGACATCCTTCTCCAGCCGCAAGAGATAGTATCTATCCTTAGGGCTCGCCAGGGCATCGAGCAGCTTCTCGTCCGGGGCCTGGCGGTATATGACGTTCAGTGCATCCGACGACCCTTCCACGCCGAGCGGCATGGCTGGGTTCAGCGGCGGCGGTTGCTCCGACGAGGAGCTCTGAGGTGTCAAGATTCCGGGCCCGAGAGGCCCTGGAGGGGGTTGGACAAGACGTCGCTCCGGAATGTCACCGAGCTGGATGCCGCGCGCTCTGGCGGCAATATCCGAGCTCATGCGTGAGCCGGCAATGAAAGAGCCCCGTATCGAAAAGGAATCGTCGTCTTCGGCGGCGGCCTTGACGCTAGCGCTGTCATCGGGGCGGAGAGATTCCTTCTCATCCATGGCAAAGGTTGTCCCGGAGGTGATGCTCTTGCCGTCCAAACTTGGGGGTTTCGTGCCCAGTTCCGAGCTCGAGTCGAACCTTTGCGATTCGTCGGAGGCGCTCTCCCTGCTGACCCGGGTTTGCTGGCGGTCCAGCACGGCGCCAGTGCCATCGATCACCAGGCTAGGAACTTTGGAGCCAATCTTGAGATTGCGAATCGGCACGGCGACGCTGTCGACGACGACGATGCCGGCGCCAGGAGAAGCCCGATCTCCAGGCTTCGGCGGCGACATGGCGCGCGAGCGGACAGCGGCAGCGGATGCACCGCTTACGATGACGGGCACATCCGAGGCAGGCGCGGACATTCGGTTTCCGGTTTGACCGCCCACAAGTAGGGACCTCGGCGGTGCCTGTTTGGAGATGGAGGCGGCCACCTACGGGGTGTTTCCGAAGCGTCAGTTCTACGAAAAAAAAAGCGGGAGGGAGCTGGCGAATGCGGCGGCGCGCGGGGGTGGGTGGATGCATACCTTGGCAAAGGAGGGCCTGGGAAGGTCTGAGGAAGCCTGCGCACTCGCCATGACGTCGCAACCAGGCAGGGTTCGATATCCAATCAAGGAGCAACAACGGAGTGAACTACCGAGGTAATACGACAGACGGCGATGACGATGGGTTGATCGTCGCCGGTGAAGTCGGGGGTAATGGGCGAAACCAAGGCGACGAAGGAGAAGAGACAGTACGGAAATTCGAATCAAGAAGCAGAATCAATCGAAGCAGGCCGGCAGGTAAAGAACAGAGCACCGATAATCATCGTCGTAGCGTGAAGGGCATCTTTTCGAATTAGGGGAGAAGAAGTAGCGGTTCGATGAATCAGACTGGTCGAGTCGGACGGATTGGCGCTTCTAGGCTTCAGGCTTCGCGTCCAGGCAGGCAGTCGCGAGACGAGCGATGCGTAGATCCGCCCCGTCGGAACGAGGAAACGGTTTCGGCGGCAGACGGATGGGATGCAACAACGGCAGGCGATGATGGTGTCGCGGCCGAGGGTCGGGTCGAGGGGAGGTTGCACCGAGAGGGGGCTTCGCGAACTGTTGCGGCTCTTTTTTCACAGCCTCGATTGTTATGCAGGCGACCGACGACTAGGAGAAGGCCACAGACAGAATCCAGAACAGGGAATTCCGAGAATGCGGTGACAAGTCGTAACTCGGAGTGCCGGCAAATGAGGATGAAATCCAAGGCGCGATTCAGGCCGATGCCATGATATGGAAATCGACGGAGGGACTTGAGGTCAATGATGGGAAAAGGTTGGAAAAGGACCTAGCGTCGACCGACGCCATCCCTCAGCCACCCACACAGCCAACGCTTCGGCAGTCACGAGAAAATGTGCGTTTGTGTGACGCTTATGTAACACATGCGGTGCTACGCGTTGATGTCAACGAGTGGGAAAGACGGAACACGGTTGGAGCTGGCACAAGATGCATGATGATATTTTGGCTTCGGCAAAAAGAAGCATTTACCTCCTCTACTGAACTGAAATGGTGTCGCAAGGTAGGCCTGGATGCGGTCCTGGCAACGACCAGAAACGTACAAGGATTTCGTGCATCGTCGAGGCGGCGATTGCCATCAGTTGGTCGATGGTTCTGAAGAGAGTCACGTGACTCGGATGGCATATCCCGCCGAGGAGTTCCATGTAATGCAGTAAGCACTGTAAGAACAGTAAAAGTACTAGGTAAACTAAGTCTGATTGCCTGGTAGGTGGCATGGAGTCCTGGTCCTACTGCACTGTACTTTCAGTACTTACTGCACTGTATTTAGCTGGGAGAGTGTAGTCCAACCAACTCCCAAGCCGCCAACTCGCACTAGTGCCAAGTACTTGGTAAGGTACCTAGTAGTTAAGTACTGTACTTACATCAGCCAAGGTCCGCTACGCGTACTTACTGAAAAAGTACGATGCTCCGTAGGAAACATAAGTACAGTAATATAGTAAGTACAGTACAGTACTTTGTACGGAGTACTCCGTACAAGTTACACCTATTACTTTCTGTAGCGCTCAATCTCCATGCAGAACCTCGACACACGTTTGTTTCATTTCGTCATACTTACCTCCATGTAGGACCTACACTCACATTTCCCTATTGCGAACACCCTGTTTTCGAATTTTCTGCACACTTCCGCGACCCATCTCATACCAGTTGCCGCCATGTTTGGCCCTCGCGGCCGAGGAGGGCCCCCACGGTCCACTCCAGCCAATGTTCAGTGCCAAAAGTGCCTGAAACGAGATATGCATCACTCCCTCCTTGATGTCGGAACAATGTAGCTAACAAGCCAGCACGTCACTACTCATACGAGTGCAAGTCATCGACTCAGGAAAGACCGTACGTTGCGCGTCCTTCTAGATCTCAGCAGTTGCGCAACCCCAAGCTCGTGCCGAAACTGGCCAACACCAGCCTGGAACCAGTCGAGGCAAAGTACGTGATCCCGCCGCCCCCCACCTCCAACCGACAGCCCTGACCCTTTTTCCCACAGGAAGGGCGTCGCAGATGAAGAACTCGCCAAGAGGGAAGCGGAGCGGGCCAAGCAGCGGGGCCAAGATCAAGACGAGGGCGAGGATGAGGTTCCGAGAGCGACATCGAAGCGGCCACGGTCCCTTTCCGCAAACTCCATCTCAACAATCTCAACCGACAATTCTGGGGACCGAATGCGAAATCGAAATCGCAGCAGGTCTGCGGAGCCACGCAAGCGCAAGCGCAGTCCAGGGTCTCCGAACGCCGAGGGCGGCCGCCGAGGCAACGGCAGCCGCAGCAGCCATAGCCGGAGCCCATCTCCACCGCAAAGGCGCGGTCGTGCGAGGTCGCGAGACAGCCATTCCCCCGTGCCCGAGCGTACTGAACGACTGTATCGGTCCCGCGACCACCGTGTGCGAAATCGAGATGCCCCGCCGGAGCTGAAAGGAAATTCTGCCATGACGAGAGATGGCCGAGAGCCGCCTGCGCGCCGGCCATACTACTCAAGATCGCCGGAGCGGGGATCGCGGCGACAGGAAAGAAAGGAAAATCGGCTTGCTCCGGCGGCTGGCGAGGACCGGGAACGGCACGGTGGCCGTTCTGGTGTGATGCAAGCAGATCAACGATCGAGGGAACGCAGCCTGAGCCCCTTCAGCAAGCGGCTGGCCTTGACCCGAGAGTTGAAAGGCGACGCGAGGTAACTGGGTATCAATTTTCCTTGGGCAGACGGCCCGCAATGGCGGTTCCGAGAAGAAGAAAAAATCCAAACATGATGCTGCTCATCACACCAAGTGCAGAACAATTCCCCTCCCCGTCCGCCCAAGACTGTTTCATTCCTCCTGTGCCCTTTCACGCTCCTCCTCCTCCCTTTCCTCTTTCTCCCGGACTCTGAGGCCTTCGACGAGAGCGAGGCCGTCGAGGCCGACAGCGTCTCCTTCCACGGCATCGCTCCGCGCCGCTCCGCCCTTCTGCACTGCTTCCTGGGCGCTTGCTATCCGTTGCCGAACCAATTTTGCGATTGCGTTATCGGTCCGTACGTTGAGAATCTCCATCTTCGTTTCCAGATTTCGCTTCAGGTCCCAGTTTGGCTTCTTCGGTTGTAGTTTGAATAAATCGATACCCTTTTCGTTTTGCGCCTCTTCGTCGGCCAGTCTCTGGGTCTCGGCTTCAACCTCGGCCGCTTGCTCCTCCAACGTTGGATTTTCCAGGCCCTCGTTGGGCATGTGCTCAAAGCCTAGCTTGGGCCCCTTGGTCTCGAAGTCATAGTTGCGGCCCGAGAGGTGCTGCCGCGCAATGTCGACTCCTTCAGCCGCTGGCTGCGACGGTCTGTTCTCTGCTTCGGGCGTTGCGGTTTCGCCATTTGGTTGTTTTCTTTTCAGGCCGCGTAGCGCCGCCAGACGGGCTTTTCGGTCCTCTGTGGCAGCGCTCAGGTTATTGAGCGAAGATGACATGACGGGTAGCCTTTGTCCGTTTGGTGCCCGGGGAAGAAGGTTGCAACTGAGGAATCGTCGACTGTTGGTCGTCGTCGAGGGTGGCGGGCCGAAAATGGGGTTGGCTCCGTTCAACTTGGCGCATCGGTGTGGCTAAACCTATCAAGGTGGGAGAGAAGTGTATCCAGGTACCTACCTGGATGTACAGTAAGTACGGAGTACAGAGTGATACTAAGTACTCCGTACTCCGTACTGACAGGTGCATTACTTAGTACTTAGTAGTGAACATTGCCCTGTACTGTACTCCGTACACTGACTATTAAGTATGTCTATACAGTACTTAAGTAAGTACGTACAGTACTGACTTCACAGTACAACTAAGTACACTGCACAGTAATACCAAGTACTCCGTACGGAGTAGGGTACTGCGATAATATTGATGCTCCGTACCTGTGCATGGCACTGTTATCGCTGTATCCACACTTTCTTGGTAGAATTCTTTACCCGTCTGCTTCAACGCCAAACCGTCATCTCATAGCAAAGCACCAACCTGGATATTTATTTTCAGCCAACTACACACCATGACGGGCGCTTCCCGCTGCCTGGCTCCAATGCCTTTATGATGCCAGCATCTCAACTCTGCCGCTCGAGCCTCCGAGGATCATATTTTGCTGGACGAAGCCTGCTCTTGACCTTGTCCTTGTCCAGGACCCGACCGTCACCATCGTCGTCACACCTGCGCCGTTTCTCGGAGTGCTTATCCGGCCTGCGTGGTCTGGCAATTCCATTCGGTGACCATGAAACTACATCGGCATGGCACCTGAATGGTGATGCGAACTCGCTTGGCTCCCGATTCGTCACATCCGAACCACCTCGAAAGGAACCGTCTCTTCGCTCCCACACCCACACAGCCAAGTCGGGGACCGATTCAAGGCTCCAGAGGCGCCAGAAAACCGACGACAGAAAACATGGCGGTCGGCGGCTGAAGCAAGTCTCGCGGTTCCTCAGACCCAACACGCGGAAAGTTCCGCCTGCCTTGACGGATTTCAAAGGCTTCAAGTCGACGTATCAACCCTACCGGGGGCAGTTGACGCCAGAGTGTTGGAAGCGGATGCAGGAGGAGAGAGCGATATATCAGCAATGGGGCTACATCCGCCATCAATATCCAAAATCCGACTTGGGTCCGGTGAGGCGGGCCTTCAAGCGGTGGAAAAAGATGCTGCACCACGTTCTGAATCCCCAGCAACCATCCTCGTGGCCTTGGCGCGAGGACGGGAGGTGGCTATTCGAGCTTGATACTTCTGCAGCCATGCGCAAGGCCTGGGAGTTGACTTTGCCGCCGACGAGACAGCAGCAATGGCCGACGGTCATGCTCTCGACGATGCATCTCGCTCCGGACAAGATCGGACTCGTTCTCGACGCCACGCTGGATCCTCTTCCGCCAGGTTATGCCATCCACGACGTTTTGCTGTTCGTCGCCAAACGCCTAGACCTAGGGCGCGTCAAGTCCACGACGGAACGAACGGCGTTGGCCGAACAAACCCTCTGTCTTGCGGCACGGGTTGTCGAGGATAGCCCGGTCAGACATGTACCGTTTGCGCAGAGGACTTTCGGACTTTTGGCAAATAAGCTGCCGGCTCACCAGGCCGGCGAACTGTACATGATCTTGAAGCGAGCTGGTATCAAGCTGCACCCCAATACCCTCATTCAGTTCGCGAGGAGATTGGCCGACGACGTGGCCCACAAACACACGGCCTTTCAGATCATCAAGGACCTGGCGGATGGCGGCATGGATCTCAACGACATAAGGGCCGCCAGCGTCATCACCTCGCTGCTCCACCACAAAATCGGTCACGACGGCCTTTCGTCGCAGCGGAGGCAACCATTCTCGCCAAAGGACGGGCTCCAACACTTGGTTGAAAGGGGCTTTTGGCCAAACGTCATCACCGCCACCGCCCTGCTCGACTCTCTCTGCCAGCAGGGCGAAGTGGAGGAAGCCATCCGGCTCGCTCTCCTCTTTTCCGAAGCTGGCGTCCAGCTCGACGCCAAGGCATGGGCGACGGTGTACAGAGGGGCCAGGGGCAGCCTCAAGGTCGACAACGTCGTCAAGGCCCTCGACGTGGCGCGTGCTGCCGAGGCGCCGTATGTGGATGTCTTGAACAACGCGCTGCACAGCATTTTATTTTTCGCCGAGATGGAGTCTCGCGAGAAGAGGCTTCGCGTGCCACGACCGCTGCCGATATTTGCACCCATGCTACGCAATTACGCCAAAAAGTTTGAGCTCGAGCCCCTGCAATGGTGGATGCCCGACGCCTTGCCTTTGTTGTTGTCGCAGCAGCCACCGGGCGAGCCCGTCGCGCCGCTCGAGGGAGCCCAACAACGGGAATGGGAGTTTCAACACTCCATCTTACCCGTCGTGGACGCATTCTTCTCCGCCGGTGAAGGTCCACGGCTGCGGCCCAACTCGACGACAATCGCCATCATGCTGAGGGCGTACATCAAGAGCCTCGAGCAACCGTACGACCTGATGGCATATTACAACTTCTTCAAGTCGCGGCTCGAGGGGCAAGTTCAGAGTATTGCCGGGAAGGGGGTTCTCGGCAACCAGGGCAGTCTCATCCATGACACCTTCATTCTGGCCATGACGGATCATCCAGGCCTGTTCCGGTCGGCTCTCCAGATATTCGGCGACATGCTCAAGGACAACCTGAAAGCGGGCGGGCCGGAAGGGGGCGAGACGCGTGGGGAGGGTGCCGTTGCGGCCATGGAGCCCATCCACCCGGCCCCGACCGTACTCACCTTTACCATACTTTTACGCGGCCTGATGAACAGCGGCGAGAGAAACCTCGCGAAGCAGGTGGTTCAGGTGATGCGTGAGCACGGCGTCGAGCCAACCCTCGTGACGTGGAACACGCTCATCAAGGGGCACGCATCGATGCAGGACATTGGGAAAACGGTGGCGACGCTTCAAGGCATGGAGGCGGCGGGCTTCAAACCTGACATATACACCTACAAGGCGTTTGGAAAGCTTCGGAGCCAGACGAAGGCACTTGAGATGATGGAGGGCATCATCGATGCCAATAGGAAGCGAATGGATGAGGACATCATGTAGCGACTGTATTCATTCGGCCTGTGAGAAACAGGCCTGGCACTTCGACTGATACCATCACAGAGGAATACCACCACCAACAAATGGTCCCATGTCGTCCATCTGCAGTGCGGAACTAATGGTTTGGTGTTTGGGTAGTCGTCAAACGCGGCATGCATAAATGCCACATCAACCTCGCAGATGCCGCCTCCGTTCCTGTGCAAATGGCCAGTCTTGCACTCGACACTGGCCGGAGCTAGTCAACCGAAATTTCCTTTCCACACAGCTCAGCATACCCGTCAGTTCGACCCCAAACGTCGGGCAGGCGGTGATCGAGGGCGGGTGCAGTATGTCAAACGCGCACCCTTCCGCGTCTACACCGTTCGAACCGGGCCTAAAGCTGCGTGTCTACTGGCCCGGGAACGAGCGGCTGGCTCGACACCAACAAACCGGCACGGCAGATGCAGTTCATGTGCAGTGCAGACCACCCGTCCTGCCCCATCCCTTTCCTACGTGAAGCCTTTCGTATCATCACTCCAGCACGTAACGTTATGCACATGGCGGGTGCGAACGAAATCCCTCAACCCCCAAGGGTAGACGAAGATTCCTATTTAGTTTCGCTCAAGATTCATCTCCAAGTCATGAAGCGTCCCCAAAAAGGAGACGATGCAACGCTATCCCCGACCAGCTCCTCACCGGTGATACCGGAAGGGGTGGTATTGTCTCCCGCCTCTTGCAAGCCGAGTCAAAAGATACATGTTCATTGGCGCCTTCGCCGAAAGGTCATCAAGAAATACCGGCGTAGGATACACATGGCAACGTACACCTGTCGACCTGCCACGAGGATCATAACAACACGTACAGTAAGATGCAATGGGCGGCCACGTCAGCGGGTGCGCCATCCGGCAAAGGTGCACGGTGGTCATGGTCGGACATGTTCTCGCGGTCCGTCTCGCGCCACCGTGGCACATGATGGAAGAGAGCGGCGGTCGCCAAAGCTGCGACGGCCGTCGTGTTGACACGACCCGACGGATCTCATGTCATCTACGGCGCAACGCCAACGCCACGCAGGACGCGCGCGGGGTTGCCGGCGACGACGGTGAAAGGTGGCACGTCCTGGGTGGGACCGTCAGCCGGCGACGCAAAACAAAGCAAATGCGCGGAGGAGGGGGCGGAGCAAACCTTGGTGACGATGGAGCCGGCGCCGACGGTGCTCCCCTTTCCAATGATGCGGCCCGGCAGGATGATGGCGCCGCCGCCGATCCAGCAGTCCTGCTCGATGGTGATGCCTTTGCCCATCTGAGGGCCCTGCCCTCCCTGGCGCTTCTTGGGGTCGATGGGCAAGGATGCGGTGAAGATGCTGACGTTGTGGCCGATGACGCAGTTGTCGCCCACCTTGACCTCGCAAACGTCGTTGATGGTGCAGTTTCGGCCAATGGCTACGTGGTTGCCGATCGAGATGTTGTAGCCGTAGTCGCAGGTGAAGGGGGTCTCCACGGCAACGTGGCGACCGACCCGCCCAACGTTGGTCACGGGTGAAGCCTCGCTCGGCGATATCCGTACGGGATAGCGAGGCTGCAGTATCTCGAGGAACAAGCGGGCTCGCTCCTCGGGGGACACGCCGTGGGAGGGCGGGTTCGTGAGGTTGTTGAACCTCCAGCAAGCGACGGCGCACCGCTCGCGCTCCAGACAGAGCTCTTTGTCGAAGGGGTAGTAATGCCTCCCGCACAGCATCTCCTCCTTCTGCGTTCTCCTCTGCGGGAACTGCGGGTGCGACAGGGCCAGCTGGGCGGCCACCTGGGCATTCGACGCCGGTTGCTGAGGGCGGCTCGTCGGGCTGCTCGCCCGCGTCGGGTGGAGAATGTTTATCTGTGGTAGCTGATTTCCGGCCCGGGCCGTCTCGCCTTCGCTTCTGGCCATGTCGTGGAGCGACGGCACGTGGTGATAGTCTTTGGCCATCCTCTCCGCGAACGGCGGCGGCTGCGTGTTGGCGCTGACGGGTGTCGGGAAAGCGTTGGCGGGCGTGTAGGGAGCGGCCGAGATCTTCATGCCCGGGCTGGTGACGGACGCGCCGGTCAGGGTCGACGCCGTCGGCCGGTCGTCGTCGGACAGCGCCAGAGACCGGCCCTGAGGGGGGTCTATCCGGAGAGCCTGGCCGCGATAGGGCGGTAGGGGTTCCCGCTTGGCCGGTTGGGGGGCGTACGCGGCTTGCTGCGGCATGCCGTAGGCGCCGGGCGGGACGTAGCTGGGATCCTTGGACTCGAGCGGTATCGTGGCCGGCTGCTTGTCCGCCTTGTGCCAGCCAGTTCCCCCCCGTTGGACGGGGTATCCCGCACAGGCGAATCCGCCTCGGATGCAGTTGCTGCCTGGGGCATCGTCAGCGTAGAATTCAAAGGCAACGAAGGGTCGGAAAATTCGGGGCCGGCGCATGGCGTCGGGCGGCGAGGGCCTACATTCTGGTTTCTGCTCGTCGCACTTCTTCTTGCGCTTGCGGCAGGTGAGGCAGCCGGTCTTGGTTCGGTTGCTAAAGTTTCGCTTCCGCTTCTTGGGGTCGTGCTGAAGCATCAGGTCCTGCCGGTGGTCGCCCGGGAAGGGACTGTAGACGGACATGGACCTGTCCTCGCCGTCGGGGCTCGTCTGGCTGTAGTCGCTGTGATCAAGCTGGCTGCTGGCCCTTTGCAGCGTATCGTTGGCGTGATCGTCTGCTCGTCCATGGGCGGTCGAGTTCGTCGTCGAAGTCGGCCGCTTCCCCGGCACGCCGTGCTCGTCGTGTCCGCGGCGAGAAAGCCGCACGGCTTCCCCTTCTCCGCGTCCATGACCGGCATGCCGATGCTCCCTCGGTGGACTCGGACGTCCTTTGCCGGTGGGCGCTTGCTCTCGAGCGGGAGACGGGCTGTTCGCGTCATCCGAGCTTGAGCGTTTGCGCTTGTGCGAGCCGTCCACGTCGGCGTAGTTTGGCTCCGATGCCGTCCTTTCCGGCTTCTGCAGGCTCTCGGTCCGATGGCGAGAAAGTTCCGGCAGGTCTCTCGACTCCACCGTCACCTTACCCTGAGGACGTTCGTGGGGTACGGTCTTCCTTCCGGCGGGCTCAACCGGCTGGGGCGGTGCCGCCGTTCGTGGTGAGCCCCCGTTCAGGGCGGTGAAGGCGGACATGTCGAGTGCGGCAACTGGAGGATTTCGCCGTGTCGAGCTTGGGGTTCAGAGGAAAACATGCGACTCGAGTTGCTGACACCGGTCGCTGAAACGCAAATGACTGAGCAGCAGAGCGGTACCGTCAGAGCAACGGGCCGCCTCGTTCCTACCGACGGTGTGCGGTTGGGACGCGCGCAGAGAGCGTATTTCCCGTCCCAGGTTGTTCACAAGGGGGGGGGGGGGGGGTAGGGGGGCAGAGGATGGTTCGAACGAGAGCAGTGACAGGTTCGACGGCAATTCAATTCGCAAAAATCGATTCGCCAGCTATGGGGCGCTGCAAAGGTGAAGAAACGGCTGCTGTCTTGGCACCCTTCCTCTCGCTGCCACCTTGGGGAGAGGGTCCGGCCCGCAGGTGACAGCTGAACGGAACAGAGAGCTCGAGAGGCGAAGGAAGCCACGTCCAATGGGGAAGGCTCTCGCGGCCGTTTCGGCCAACGCAGTCGCGCTTCTCGGGCCTCGGGAAAGAGACGGGCAGAGCAGGATGAATTAGGTAAAGGTGTCGGCGTCGTGCGTGTCAAGCGTGCCGGGCAAGGCGAGACCAAGGGTCGAGCATGCAGGTGGAGGCTTCGTCGACGAGCCCTCGGGGGTGCAATCTTTGGCCGTCTCTTTCGATGGAATCCAAGTAATAATGGGAAGCTCGAGGGGAAGACGGAACGGACAGGGTTGGTCTGAACGAATCCGTCTGGTGGAGTGGAAGGATGCCACCCCGATCTGCTGTCCGGTCTGCCCTCAGAGGCCTACCGCGCAGCACAGCAGCAAATCACCCACGCAGAGGCAGAGGCGGAGAGGGGCACAGGCATAAACTTGAGGGCGCGTCAACCGTGATGGGAATCGGACGCCGGGCGGTCAGGCAGATCTGCGACGGATGGGCAAGTTTGGCGCTGCCGGTGGCGGGTGACCGGCCAGCTATGAGACGAGTATGGACGGGATGTGAAGGCGCGCTGCTGGGACGGGCGGGTGCGGCGGCGGCGGCGGCGGGTGTCCTGCAAGGCGCAGGACCAAGAACCGGCAAAGGCGGCTTCGGAATCGTGGCAGGGTGCGGAGGGAAGTACGGCGGAAGCGAGGAGGCGAGGATGAAGAAAGAGAGCTGCGAGGTTGTAAAATCAGGGATTTGGGATGGCATGGAAGGAGAATGGAGAGCCGTGAGAGGGACGAGAGACGGGTGCCTCCTTCCAGCTCGTCGTCGGCCGGCCGCGGCTCCTGCTCGCTCGGCGGCGTCGGCGGCTTGCAGGAGCAAGCTGGTACACGAGGAGTAGTACCCTGTACTGTACCTCGGAGCGAACAGCTACAGGTACCTTGCCAGGTAGGGAGCGCTGTAATTAGGTAGTTGCACGGAGTACCTAGTTGAGGGTAGCAGGAACTGCGGTACTTGCAGTGCGCAGCAATGATGGCATAGGTGTGTACTGTGCTGCAAGTACAAGGAGCACTTGATGATATATGTCGGTCCAGAAAAAAATACGCCAACGATTAATACAGATCCCCAGGCACGGACAGGGGACGGCGAGCGGGTGCAAAAGGTACCGAGCAAAGCCGACCAGCAAGTACAGTACCTGTACGAGTACAACCAAGGAGTACTGTACATGTGCATACTTACATGCAAGTACACCGTACTCCGTACTCCGTAATTGTACAAGTACTTACTGTACTGTACAGTATCTGCGAGTACTCTACCAGCGCGCAGGTGTTGGTGAGCTTCGCAGAGCACCTCGAGCCGGCACCAACGACGATGGTGGGTTGGTGCTCATAGGGACGAATACGAGGCCGATTTACTCGTTGAGCTTCCATTCGTTCTTTTCGATGGCGAGCGACGTTGGTGTCGAAAGTCGGGCGTGTGGGCGGGTGGGCATCCGTACCGTACGGGGCCGGCGTACGCGCGACAAGCACTTGCCGCACTGGTGTACCCCGTAACTACTAGGTACTCGCAAGCGTAGCACAAGTGCTCGTAGGTGTGCGTGTGCAGTATTAATTAATACAACGCACCACTGTGCGTGGACATGTGGAGGAACACATTTGGGAGACGTTTGTT
Organism: Drechmeria coniospora; assembly: GCF_001625195.1. NCBI lineage: Eukaryota > Fungi > Ascomycota > Sordariomycetes > Hypocreales > Ophiocordycipitaceae > Drechmeria > Drechmeria coniospora. The sequence continues at coordinate 5,873,717 of NC_054389.1, read as the reverse complement.
ACTCCATGTCGCAGTACATACTGTACTTGAGTACTTGGTAAGTAAACGCAGCCGCAGCAGGTACCAATCCGCAAGGGCAAGTATACCGTAGGTACTTGTCTGTCGGCACAGGGCATCCATGCCAAGCATGGCTAAAGGCCCCAATCTCGCGAGTACAGGTACGCGAGCATGGATGGGGTGCGTGCTGTGAATGGTGGGTGAAGAAAAAGGCGCGACATCCGGGCTAAGCGATCGCCTGCCGCCGCGTGACCGGGCTCGGGTTCTGCGTTGCGAGCGAGGCGAGAGATGGGTTGCCTGCTCGTGCGCGTATGGATTGTTTCGGAGGCGGCATGGCGCTTCTGCGACGGACATTGGCCGGACCCTACCTGGATGCTGCTAGAACTGAACTTTGTACCCAGCAGACAGCCCATGCCCCCCCCCCCCCCTTCTCCCCTCTCGCCCCCCTTCCCCTCCCCAGGGGAGGGAGGTACGGAGCCAATACGGCGTACGAGCTGCCGAGCTGGAACGAAGGACTGTCTGCTTCGAGGCTCCCACATGGGGGCCGACAGAATAACCAGCAGCTAGTCGCTTTCACCTCTCTCCGCCTGTGCCTCTGTAAGCGAGGGGTGGGTGGGGATGGCGGCCAGGACGTACGCGCGCAGAGGGCGGTGCCAAGGGCGCCTTGGTGTCCTCTCGCCTCACTCTTGGCTGGAGGCGGCGAGCGCTGCGACGAGCGGGCCATGCGCAAGCGCCAGGCAGACACTACATTGGCATGCACCTTGGCCGTGCTGGCGGAATCGCATGCAAGTGTATTCCGTACACTGCGGCAAATGCGTGTTGATCATACTTTTAACCAGATGTACATGTGGAAGGTGTCTGTCTGTTGGCTTCAGTGGATGCATGAGGTGAAATAATTCACACGTTTCTAGTAACAGTACTACTACTAAGGTGTCGCTCGTGTTGTGCATCACTCGTGTTGGGCGTCGCTCGTACCGGCACAGAGTTCAGCTTCTGCCGGTATTGCCCCGAACATTACAGGTACTCAGCTAGCATTCGAGTGCTAATGGTGCTGCGGCGGCATGTACGTACAGTACATGTAATTACTGTGCGTGTGTGCGTGCGTCTGTCGGTCGTTGCAGGGAACTTTGATGCATGCCCGCACCGGCATCGGCCGCTTCACGACTCGGCCAGCTGCCCCGAAGCCAGCAGGGGAGCGCAGCGCCATGCACAGTCATCACTTGGGATAATCCCCCGTTTCCCGCCCCTCGCCAACCAACCGTCTCGTCGTTGCCGTCTCAAGACTGGCGGCACGAACACGCTGTGCACGTACAACTAGGTGGGGGGACGAATGGATGCCATCTTCATGACGGCAAATGCGCACCCGTACTCTGCGGCACATGCACCTCTGGCCATCGTCCTCGTCCCGTCGGAGCGGGGGGGGGGCGCTGGAAGGGGGCGCCAGGCTCTCGACGACCGAGGACAGCATCAGAGACATGGCCAACCGAGTCGGCCACGGCATCCTCGTAACTCCTGCCATTGCTTCTCGGACAATGATGAGCACGCAGCTGCGCGGGTCGCACGGCGCGGGACGTGTCTGCAAACACTCGCGTGCGCCAGACATGCCACCTGTTTCGTTCAACACACGCATGCTCCTAGGCGCCTGGTATAATTACAGTGCAAGTGAGTGCGGGCGGGGGGGCGGTAGGTGCAATTTGATGCTTTCCAGGGCACTGGTGCGCATGCATTACAGTACTAACTAATGCATTCAAGTAAGGGGTACATGCGGGTGCTTGTACCTGTGCGTGCATTTCCTCTGGAACTGCGGGGTGCTCCGTCTGTTCTTGTATTGTGTAACATGTGGTATAGGTGTGGGCGTGCTGTGGCGGAGCCTGGGTGCGAGCGCGAGGACCAAGGAGAAGCAAGGCAAATGCTACACTTGCATGAGGATACTCGGTATTACTGCCTACTAGGAGGAGGGAGTCAGTGCGGTACGTGCAGCGTCGAGGTTCAAGCGACACAAGACGATTCAAAGGAGAAGGAAAGGAGCTGCTACACTCCCATGAGGACTGCTGAGCAGTAAGTAGGGTGCCCGCAGCATCGCGGCACATGTACATGCCACACGTAACGGTGCGACAAGTACTCCGTACTAATGCTTGCTGGAGGAATACTAGCAAGTATTACAGGTAATACCTTAGTACTCCGTAGGTAGTATTAATCTGTAATAATACTTGAAGGGTGAACGCAGAATCGAATAAATTAGTACTACTTAAGTATGTACCTAAGTACACATGAAAGAACTTGTACTCTGTACATGCTGTAAGTACTATGCCAAACGAGCATGAGGGCAAAGGAGAAATGGACAAAGAAGCCAAGGACTCCGTACTGTACAGAGTACAAGGACAACTATTAATACACACTTACTGTACGGAGTACTTACATGACAACGACACACTTACTGTGCATGACAACAACACACTTACTGTGCATGACAACTACACACTGTACATGACAACTACACACTGTACATGACAACTACACACTCTCTGTACATGGCAACTACACACTTACTGTACATGAAAACTACACACTCACTGTGCATGAGGATAGTTCTTGCAGTCCGTACGTACTAGGCATTACAAAGGAGCATGCAGAATCGAGAAACCGTATTACAAGCTACACAAATCGAGCACTCAGGCTCATGCGAATGTGCCTGAAAATAGCAAGCACTTGTGCACAAGTACCATGTACGGAGTACATGTATACTTACTTACTTGCCTCGACGGCGCCCGCAGTGTGTGAGCGCTTGCGTGTGCGAGTGCTGTGCTGTAGCTTGCAGCCGCCTGAAGCCTGCCTTTGTCTTCCCGCCGTCTCGTCTGCCTGCACCGCCATCTCTCGTCGGTCACGGCAGGCTGATGTACCAACGACGTCTGACGCGTGCATCACCGCCTCGCCGGCAGGCGTGCGCGGCAAGCGTAGGAGTCATCGATGCTGCCGCCTTCGCCCTACCATGTCCTGCATCGCTTTCCAGAGAGTGCGGCCGATCGTCGGCTGGCGGACAAAAACATCGAGTCGCATGCCCACCCGAGATGCCCTGGGCTGTGCCGCTTCGATGCTCGTTCGCTCTCGGTGCGGCTCGGGCGCTTTCGCGCAAGCAGCGCATCCGAGTGTTGTGCGGACCATGTGCGCCGGGCTCAAGGGACTTTAAAGCCGACGGTAGTGCCGCCGCCCGCTCTCTGAGGCGCTGCCCGCCTACGTCACACCGACTCGTTTGTCGGAATCGGCTGCCCTCATGGTGTAGGCGCCGGGGGCAACTGCCAGGACCATGCATTTCCCGCCCCGTCAACAGGCCAACGACCGAGGAAGAATGGCGGGACGGAGCCATGGATCCATGCAGGCGAAGCAACGACCGTTGGCCTCCCGTGAAACATCCGAACTCGAGCGTTGCCCGCGGTCGTGCTCCGTCCTGCTTCCGAGCATGCGCACGAGTGACAATACCTACCCTACCAGGATGCCGTGCCCTACCAGGATGCCGTGCGCCGGCTCGCAGGTCCCTCGTGGGGGGAGGGGGGAGGGCATCTGCGCGAACCGCCCAAGCACTTGCGCCTTCAGTGCCGCGCATTCTTGTCTGGCTCGACCCCCTTGGTCCGGCCCGAGCAGTGGCCTTGGCACCTTTGCCGTTGGGTGGGAAGCCGGGCATGGCTCAGCTCAGGGACACGGCTGCCATCTGGCCCGCCGGCCGTCGACGCCCGCTCTACTGCGCAGCAGCACTCCCATGTTGTCGGGGGCCTCTGTACGTGCGCAGGTAGGCTGGTAGAGGGCGCCGGAGAATGTGCATGAAGTGCGTGCATGGCAAAAATAAAAACAAAACAAATTAAAAAAAACAAGCAGGTGCGACGCATGTACGGAGTACACGGTTGAGAGAGAGCAAGTAAGCCCGTCAATCTGGCTCTCGTCCCTCCTCCGGCTCTCGCATGCATCCGTGCATGCCATGCGCATGCGCCGACGGCAGAAACCTGGTGTCCGTACTCTGGGCGGAGCAGGGAGGGAGAATGTTAGGCCTGTACCGCCGCCGCCGTCGCACATTGCCCAGAGCGAGTGCGGGAGCTCTGCGGGTGGTGCTTCGAATGCATGCGAGTGCCCTCGTCACCAGTGGCAGGTCACGATGCCGCGAGGAGCCGTGAGCGAGGTCGTGGTGTCTGGTCGGCGATATCGTTGAACGCCGCGGCTAATACTCCGTGCCAAGTACTTGCACTGTACGGAGTAGGTATTGCCATCTCGTATCGCCGCCCCGCGCGGCTACGGCAGGCCCCGCACGTACCTGGACAGAAGTGTAGGGCGTACTGTACAGGTACGAGTGCATAAGTAAGTACTTGGATGCGAGCATGTACGTAAGTCTCTAGTACTCAGAGTACTTAGGTGTTCATGTGCTTGTGCTCCGTACAGCACACGGTGCAGCAACACACAAGAACGTCGGTCGACCTGTGCTGTACAAGTAGTTGTAATTGTAAGTAGATGCCCAGGTGCCCGTACTTGTACGTACCTAGTACAGATAGGTAGGTCCTTTGCAGGATTAACCAGTAACAGTCCGGTCCGTCCGTAGCACCTCGTGCTCTGCGCAAAAGTCAGTACTGTACGAGTGCGGTACAGAGTACGGAGTACTGCCGCTGCAAGTGCTTGCATGTGCTGTAAGTGATTAATCGCTGAACAGTACGTACCAGTACCAACCCATCTTCTTCGCCGGCTCGCGCCCGTTCAACCCTTCCGCGACGCCCTCTCTCGACGTCGCCAGGGGCGGCGACTGAGACGGACGCCATGGCGCACGGGACCCGACGACCCTATCCACTGAGCAGTCCGTCGGCCCGCACGCTACTCGCTTGTCCATGCATGCGTTGCCTGCAGCGGTTGAGGATGCCGTCCTCACGCTCGTCGCCCGTTGGCTTCGTCCTTGCTCGAGTGCTCCGCGGCCGCGAGGACGTGCCTCGTTCGCACGGCATCTCGAGCCGACCGACATGCTCGCCTGCTCTCTCCGCTCCGCGTGCCTTGCTCTGCCGCCGATGGCACTCGATCGTCGCTCTGCTCGGTACGCGTGCCCGTGGGTGCCTGCGCCTGTCCGCCGCGCACCTTCGCCCGGCCGAGGCTGGGTGGGCAGTCAAGAACGGTCGACGGGCCATCTCGACGAGCGTGAATGCCTGCCTAGGTGGCTAGGTCCCGTGGCGCCCCACGCCATGTCTTGGGTACCGGCCAGCCGTCGAACGGCGGCAAGGGGACGACGACGAGCGAGCCGCACAGCTCGTCCGTCCTGTCAGCCCGCCGCTTCAGCCTGGCTCGTCTAGCCCGCCGCAGGCCGCAGCCTTCTTCGCGTCGCTTCGTCGCTGATGCGGCCGGCCAACGGCTGGACGGGCCTGGCTGCATGGTGGACGCCGGCCCGGCTGGATCTGCCTCGCCCGAACTGTCGGTGTTGGTCCATGCACCCTCTCGCTCGGCGTACATGTGCATGCGCATGCGCACGTCTATCGGGCGCCCTCCGTCGCTCCAGCCTCTTGTCCTTTCGAGCACTTGCGCGTGTGGATATCCGTACCCGTTCGAGAGGGGCACGCTCGACTAGGACGCCGGGCCTTGCGTCACGGCCAGCCAGGAACCTATCCTGCCGGTCCGGCGCTTAATGCCGGTCCGAGAGAGCACAGCAGAAAAAGCAGCGTGTCAATCCTGGAGTGCAGCGGCAGGCCCACTCGTCGAACAAGGAGGATCGTCGGCCCCAGACGTCCCGACGCCCGACCTTTTTCGTCGTCGTGAAATTCCAAGCCGACTCTCCGACAGCTGCGTCTCGGCAAGGGAATGTTGGATGCAATCACATCACGAAGCGGCCGCCGGCGCCTGGGCGTCCTGGGCATGGGCGTCCTGGGCATGGGCGCGTCCTGGGCGTCATGGGACCAGGTCCTGGCCGCAGCCTCATCGTCGCCTCAGAGGAGGGGGGAATGCTCCGTAGCCTGTTGGTCAGAAGAAGCAACCCAATGTGACGGCAGGGTTCGGATGTCGCCTGTGAGTGCTTGGGTGCTCGTCCATGCATGCGAGCACACTGGCCTCCGTACCGTCCCTTTTGCCTGGGCTTGCTCGCGCTCCAGCGCCAGCACCGCCGCCGCCAATGGCCCCCGGAACCGAAGCCTTGTGGCAGGTCGGGCGCACATGTAACCCTCCGTCGTCATCGTGGTGGCTGTTTCCTGCATCCCTGGCGGTTGCCGTCCGTCAGACGCATGGAAATAGAAGCACTCCGTCGTACCCCGGCGCCAAGGGAAGGCCTCCGTCGCCATCGAGGCGCCGTCCGAGCCGCCTAATTCGTCATTCATCTCCACCGCCGGCAACCCAAGCAGCCATCCTGTCGGTCGAGTGGGCGGACCTGTCATTTCGGCGAGTGACCGGTTCGGCAAGGACAAGGGGAGAGCGTCGTCGTCGGTGCGTAGGAGCAGGAGTCCAAGTGCTGCGTGCGGGGAGGAGGCTGCCGTGTCGCCGTTGGATCTTTGCCTTGGCCATTGGCACCAGCTCCTTCCCCCGAGTCTGTTCCCGTCACTCCTGCTTCCCAGCACCCAACAATAGATGATGCGAGTACTTTGCGGCACTGGTAGTAACAGTACCTGCCTGTCCCTAGTAGCCTGGTAGGTTAACGGAGTACTTGTACACCTACGGCAACATCTAGATGTGCAGTACTTACTGCACGCTCCGTATAATTATTCCCCTACCAAGTGCGGAGTACTACTAGGTACCTAGTACGTTTGTTCGCACTGTTCTGTACGAGGACCAACAGTAGTAGTAATATGTCAAGCACTGTATTGTCGGCGTACAGAGTACTGTATACAGTAGTACAGCACTTGTACTTGCTGTATTAATACTGTAATAATTATTATCCACCGGAACGAACCATCCCGCGACCCACATTAGGCACGAGTTAGTACTTACTTACAGTAATACTGTACAGTAAGTAATACGGAGTACTCCGTACTAGGCGTGTATTTGCCGCTGAATATTATTAGTACTAGGCAATTACTGCGTACCTTCTTGTGCCTTACTGCACTTAGGCGTACTTGCAGTAATACAGTACTTGTGCTGCTTTGTACTTGTACTTACTGTACTTACGGAGTACTTGGAACAGAGTACAGTACGGAGTAAGGTGTGCTGCTGCTCATTGGTGCTTGGTCGTGGTCATATTAATAGTATCCAAGCGGAATACAGCGAGATCCTCCGTCAATGGCCGCAATACCGCCTATTCCTGTATCCTGCCTGTATCACCGCTATTCTCGCCCGCCTTGCACCTTGAGCCGCGGAGATATTCGTGCTACCCCCCCCCCCCCCCCCCCTCGTGGTCGCAGCTTGTTTCAGCCCGAGCCATCTGTTCGACTCTTCTAGCAAGGACATGTTGGCCCGCTGCCTTGCCTGTAAGTGTCCGACGAGCCTGGAAGGGGACGAATGCTGACAGGTGCTGATGTCTGCGACTCCGTCACCGCTCTATCAAAAATATCCTCATCGACCACCATGCTCGTCTAGCGGACATCTCCATCTTCAGTCTCCTAGCGCTCACCTCGCGAGCCTACGGCAGCCCACAAAGTACTGCTGCTCTTCCAAACCCGACGCCGAATCAAGAAGCTTGCCCCGGCTTGGTCGTGACGCCTCGCCATCATTCCATGTCCCATCTCACCGACCATCTCCCACCCGCTCATCGTCCCAAGTTGCGGGCCCAATGCTGCCCCCGTGGCACGCTCCATCTCCAGTCTTGGTCCATGTGCCGTTCTCCTCCCGTGGCGTTCGTACCATGACCTTGTCTCGAGCCGCCTTCGGCGTCCGCCCAGCTTCGCACCATGTGCGGACACCCTCGACGCTTCGCAGGAGCATGACCCTGAAATGGTTTCCGCCGACTGATGCCGTTGGGCTGAAGCTTGCCATGGTCGCAAATCCATGCGACGTCGGTCTCGCTGACTCGCACGCCTTTGCCCTTCCCTGCACACCCTCCATGAGCGTCGACGTTCTGTTTCATTCCATGATCTGCTCATGCCGAGGGAATATCACCCGCCCTCGTTGGACGCGAATTCCCTCTCACGGTACTCAGTACTCTGCTGCAACCTGTTGCAGGGTGCATGAGGTGTGTTTCTAGCTACTCCGTCATGTGCGTGACCTGAAATACCATTCGATGGCACACGCTCGACTCTGCCCGTCCCCCCTCATCCGTACTCCGTGCGCCTGATTACATGGTCCCTCGCTGCCCTCGTCGGCCGACGACCGGGTGGTGAATATTCATTAGTGTCAACGGAGCGGTGTCCTTCACTTCTTCTGTCGCTTGGCACTTTTGTCGCTCACGGCGCTCAGCACGCTGGCGCTGCGCTTGTGATTCGTGCTGCCACCGCCGGACCTGCCACCGCCAGCCTTGTCCTCCTCCGCTTCTTTCGGGACCTCTGTCTCGGCCGTCCCTTCGCTCGGCTCGTTGCGTCCGCCACCCTCGACCGGCTCGTCCGGCTGCTGGTCCCCGTCGCCTCCGGCCTTGGCCTGGGCCGCTTCCTGCTGCGTCGGGACGGCCGCCTCCTTCTCCGCATCCGCCGTCGCCTCGCCAGCCTCCGTCGACTTCCCCGTCTTCTCCGGCACGGCCGTGGGTCCCTTCTTCGACTCCGGTGGCCCCATGGCCTTCTCGCGCTCTGCCTTCTTGGCCTGTTCCAGCTTGATCTCTCCGTCGAGCTTGTCGGACACTTTCCGCGTGTCCAAGAGGCTGCTCACCGACGCCAGGAGATGCTCAAACTGTAGCGTCGTCGCCGCGGTCGGCATGGCCAGCTTGCTCGGTACATCCAACTCGCTCAGCGCATTGGATATGCGAAGCTGTTGCTGGTTGGACTTGTGCGAGAACATCTTGTTGATCTTTTCCGTCCGGAACGAAGGACCCGAGCCGAGCCGGTCGTGATGGGTGACGCCGTACAGGGCCTCCTCGTGGGTCGTAAGTTTGCGCCGCTCCTGTTGTGGTGTCGGCGGCTGCTGCTGCTGCTGCTGCTGTTGCTGAGAGCCTTTCCTGCTGGCCCCTGTTGGCGTGCCGGCCGCCCCGAGGGAATCACGGTGGTTGCTGACGGCCGACGTGGCCCCGCTCTCTCGTCTTGCAGCCTCCTGCGCCGCGCTTTGGCTCGGCGGCACGACGCCGGGACTCACGCCGTCGGTGCCCATTATGGACTTGCGCTTCTTGGATTTGTCCGCCGTCAAGAGGTTCTGCAGCAGCGTTTGCAGACCGGCCGAAGACTTGAACGAGCTTATGTCCGTGTCCGCCCGAGGATATTCCAGCCGGTTGTAGAGCTCTCGTCGCTCCTCGTTGAAGCGCTCGCTCCGAGCCAGTATCCGTTTGATCTCCACCAGGAGCGATTCTTCCTCGCGCGCTTCCTCGCGGGACCGGGACATTGCGTTCATCGCAAAGTCCTTTCGCAGCTTTTCTTGCTGTGGGTTGAAGTGCGACATCAGCTCGTGCAGGGCGAACTCGGGCTGCGTCATGCACTGAACGGGCTTCTGAGCCGCCATCATCTTGGACGCGACTTCGTAGTACCGCGCCTTGAGCTCTTCCATGGCCCTCGAAAGCGTCGTCGGCACGATTGCTTTGCTCTCGTCTCCATCCGCGTTCTCTTCGCCGTTGGTCGCCGGCGCGCTCCACTCGTATCTGTCCCAGATGATGGGCCATCGCACGTCGTATTCCCGCACCAAATCCATCAGGTAGTCCGTCTCCTCCTTGGTCCAGTCTTCGTTCTTCAGAAACTGCGAATACTGCTCATCGCTGTACTCGGGCACGGAGACCTTGACGTTGAACTTGGCAAAGGTCGAGTCCTCCATGGCATCCTCCGACTCCATCGGCGCCGTCCCTTTCTCCTGCGCCTTCTCCTCCCTCGCGTCTTTCGCTTCCTTCCGTCTCCAGTGACGCAGTATCAGGCTCTGGTCATCACGAGCAGAATTGAGAAAGGGCCGCATCTCCCATGGTTGTGCCGGTTTGCGGCTCGCGAGCCTTCGCCTCTTGAATTGGGCGACCTCGGGGACGATGGCGATTGGGTTGTCGCCGCCGAGCTGATGTACTTCGCGCGCCAATCCCTTCAGGTTCGGCCGCGCCGCCGACGTCTTTTGCTTCTTCGACAGTCGCGGCCCTGTGAGGCCATCTGGGAGATTGAGGACGTCACGGACGTCGGAGGTGGTCATGATGGCGAGACGTCGTGTGACAGGTTAGCAAATGGCCGGGTTCATCGTCCTACGTGTAGACTCGGGCCGAGATGAATTGATGGCAGATGTGCAGTGAGGAATGAGGAGTTGCGCGAGAAGAAAAAGAGCAAGTTGGCTTCGGCATGTCGAATCGCGCAACTAGAGATTGGCACTTTGCAAAGGGACGTTGGTAATGGAGTGCACGTGACCGCGCACCCCTGACCGGGCTGGGGCGACTTTTGAACGTGGCAGCTTCCCCGGGCGGACGACCCGGTCACCAAATCAAACGATTCGAACCCAAACGACCTTGACCGACAACCGGCAAGGCAAGATTTTGCGAGCATCGCAACTGTCCGGGCTCAACCATCTTCTGCTAACTGGAGATCAAGGAGCACATTGTGCTTCTCACACCGCGGGCACGATGAAGGGCTTACTTCCGCTGCTGTCGCTCCTGTCTGGCGTCCAGGCGCTGTTTTTCTACGTCGATGCCATGACTCCGAAATGCTTCTACGAAGAGCTGCCAAAGGACACCCTCGTCGTTGGACACTACACTGCCAAGGAGTGGGAAGACCGTGCAAAGAACTGGCAACAGCACAGCGGCCTCAACATCTACATCACCGTCGACGTGCGCCTCTCCCCTCCCCGCCCAAAGCTGTCGGTCAAGAGCTCGGCTCGTGTGCTAACTGACCTGCCGTTCCAGGAGGTCTTCGACAATGACCACCGCGTCGTGTCCCAGCGTGGCCAGTCCTCTGGTCGCTTCACCTTTACCGCGCAGGAGCCTGGCGACCACAAGATCTGCTTCCAACCCTCGTCGAGCTCGGGCAAGACCGGCTGGCTCTCGCTCAAAGGCGACAACGGCGGTATCAAGTTGAATCTCGACCTCGTCATTGGCGAGACGAACCAGATCGAGAGCAGCGACAAGGACAAGCTGCACGACATTTCCTCGCGCGTCAAGGACCTGCATGCCCGACTGAACGACATCCGCAGGGAGCAAATTTTCCAGAGAGTCGGTCTTCCATGGGTACTCCCCTTCCATCTTGCCATCGTCATATCTAACATGCTAGTTAGGAACGCGAGGCCGAGTTCCGAGACCAGTCCGAAAACACAAACTCGCGCGTTATCCGATGGATCCTCATCCAGCTAGTCATCATCGGCATCACCTGCGCATGGCAACTCTCTCACCTGCGCTCCTTCTTCATCAAGCAGAAGCTTACATGAAGCCGTACTCTGTCGTTTTGGAGCTGGGCTCAGCCATGGGGCAAAACATTGGTACACGTGGGGACGCGCTCAGCGTCTGGGACGGGGAAGAAGTAGTCTGGGCGGAAGACGTTCGTCTGGGCGGCTGTCCGGTGCTTGCGGGGGGGGGGGGGGGACCGACACGACCGTCGTTGCGACCAAATTCCGCGGCATCCATCACCTTGAGGATTGATATGAAATGGGTGAAGAGAATGAATGATTCAAACTCCTGTTCGATTAGAATACCGCCTGAGGAAACTCCATACTTGCGTATAATGAGAGGAGGGTTCATCTCGCAAACAAATGCCTTCCGCCGCACAAGCCGGGCCATTGCCTCATGCTGCATTCCCCCTTTGCCTCCAGCAGCTCTCCGAGCAGCGCCATTCCTCCCTCACCCAGTCCTCCGCAAGAAAGGTCGAGTGAGACTATATATGACGGCGCAGAGAAAGAAGAGAAAATGCACGATGCGGCAAGGCCAACGCTGCCATCCGTGACCGCTCTGCGCCGTGCCGGGCCGGGCCTGGAAAAGAGGCCCAAGCATGATTTCGTGATGGAATGACATGGAAATAAACAAGGAAAGTCCCACCGTGCCAACGGTCGAGGACCGCTTCTCAACCATTTTCGCTCACCTTTTCGTATCGTCCCTCCCGAGCGTGGCATCGCTCGTGCCATCATCCATCATCATCGAGTCAGGGCCTCGATCGGTTGACCGGCTCGGAGAGGGTGCGTCGTTGATGATGGGGTGGCGCCAGCCGGCTGAGGCTCCCTGACCGTCGCAAGCTCGTCGGCCGTGGAACCCTCACGCATCGCACACGGAAGAGCTGGACGGGTTCGTCGTCAGCATGGCGGCCGCCTCGGCCCAAGACCGTGGGCGGCGGCGACGACGACGAACGGCCATCCTCCTCCCACGGCAATTTTTCGAAGCGGGGCCGTTGGCGCCTGGGGCTGCCGCAACGGTCCGTGGACAAGTTCCCAAAGCTAGTAGCGGGAGGCGACTAACCGCAGCAGATGGTCTTCAAGAACTTCTGGAACCCCGTCGGCTGGGGCTCGGCCGGCCGCTGGTTAAGCTGGCCGACGGCCGTCATGGGGCCCTGCTGCTGGACCCGCTGCTGGGAGAGGTTCTGGGTGCTGGTCTGGAACTGGGCTTGGGTAGAGCCAGTCGGGGTGGCCATGTCCCGGAGACCGGCGACGCCGCTCATCCTCTGCGTCGAAATGACGCCGGGGACGCTTGGCCGATCTCTCTGCTTGCCCATCTGCTTGATCGGCGAGGGAGGGGGGGGTTGTGCGGCGTTTAAACGGCTCACGGTGAGGTTCTGCGCTTGCTGGTGAGAGGTGGTATTCCCAGGACGATGGCCACTGTGAAGTTCCATCTGAGAGGGACCGGGACGGACGTTTGGGTTGTGCAGGTAGGCTCCGCCGCCGTGGTTCTTGGCGTCCCAGCCCTTTCCCGAATCCTTGCTGACCTTCATCCAGTCGTACTCGCCGTCCTCGACGTCGCCGGCGTTCTTGAGCGACTGGGTGAAGAGCTCGCGGAGGTAGTCGTAGTCGGGGGTGTCCTCGAAGCCAAGGTTGCGAACGTAGGTGAGGTACTTGCAGAACTCCTCGGGGAAGCCTTCGCAGAGATCCTTGATGGCCGTCGTCTGCTTCTTCTCGCCAATCTTTTCGTACTTTTGCTTGTTAGTGGCAGCCTTGAGGCCCTGCCACGGCAGTCCGCCGCGCAGGAAGTACATGAAGACGTGGCCGAGGGCTTCGAGGTCGTCGCGCCGGGACTGCTCGCGGCCGAGGTGGGTGTTGATGCTCATGTAGCGAGCCGTTCCCGACAGGGACTTTCGCTCGCGGTAGGGAATGTGCTGCTTCGTCTTGGGGTCGCGGTACTGCTTGGCCATGCCGAAGTCGACGACGTGGATGACGTTGGAGGCCTTGGTGCCGGGGCGGCCGATGAGGAAATTGTCGGGCTTGATGTCTCGGTAGATGAGGTTCTTCTCGTGTATCGTCTGCACCCTCGACAGCATCTGCTTGGCGACCATGACGACCGTCTTGATGGTGAAGCGTCGGCCGCAGTGGTCGAAGAGGTCCTCGAGCGAGGGGCCGAGAAGGTCGATGACGAGGATGTTGTGCAGGCCTTCCTGGCCGAAGTAGTAGACGTTGGGGATGCCAGCTGCGGGAGATTCCATCAGCAAAGGGGAACGGCGAGACTGGGCAAGCCAGCGGGGGGGGCGGCGAGAGGAGGGCACGGCGCTGCTTACGGCAACCGACGAGAATCTTGTAGGTTCGGTACTCGTCTCGCAGCTGAGGCGCGTCGCTCTTTCGAGGTTCCTGCGGGCGAGGGGTTAGCGAGCGAGCGCGCGCGACGGCAGGGGCACGCATCGGCGGCGGGGGCGGTGGTGACTGACGAATTTGATGGCAACCTGTTGATTGTTGAGCAGGTTGGTGCCCTCGAAAATGACACCGAATGAGCCCTCGCCAATCTTCTTTCCCACCCGGTAGTGGACACCGACGACGTTGGACGATGAGGAAGCCATGTTGCGGGGGCGGGTGTGGTCGCCTCAATGCAAGGGCGACGTGGTGATGAGGAGGAAGGGGAAGTGATGATGGTGGTGGAAATGCGAAGTTGTCGTCGACCGGCCAGCAGACGAACGGGGAGCGAAGCGTTTGGGGGCTCGCGGCGAACTCGGTGGAGAAGCGAGCGCTGCCGGTTGGGTGGAAAAGGGGGGGGGGGGTTGGGCGGGCGTTGGGCGGTAAACAAATTAACGAGATGTGTCAGGACAATGGGACTGGGCACGCATTTCTGGAGCGCGCAGTTTCTCGACGACGGGGGTCGCGGGCGACGATTGATGATGGTACGGGGTGCGAAAGGTGAGATAAAAATCTGGCTGCAGCCGACGAGGGCAGCGAGGACGACGGCGAGGCGAGAGGGGACGTTGGGAGGAGGGAAGCGAGAATGAGAATGAGAATTGGTACGAACGGACGGACGACGGATGAATGTTTGGATGGATTGGCAGCGGAGGGAGAGTCGAGTTCGAGACGGAGCAAAATCTGCTGAGACGGGCAGCAACAGGGGGGGGGTGCCGCGCATGCCCGGTGGTCCAGTGACTGCTGTCCACTGGGGACCCCTTGTTGCGTGAGGGGGTTGGAACACTTGGCAGCGGCAGCGGCGCTGTGGACAGTAGGAGCAGGCCGTGGCTGGCGGGGGTTGTCTCAGGCCAGGCAGCAAACTGGAGGCGGCCATCCAACGAACACATGTACCACTGGTGGTGCACCACGGCGAGTGGCGGGTGCACCTCCGACCTACAGATAAGCACTAATTACCACTACCAGCAGCGTTATCTAGCAGTTAGCAGCATGTACCACGGAGCACAAGTACAGAGTACTCGCAGCTGAGCCAAGTCCCGAGGTGCCAAGGCAGGCAACGACTCCAAGGCAAGTACATGTACAACTACAGGTACAAAGCAGTGTGCGTACGTCCTGGCTTACGTGTTCGGCTGCATGTACTTATGGTACTTGCCTACTAGGTGGTACGTACTTGCACTGTACGGAGTAAGTACTTGCTTACAGTACACACGCACACCAGCATATAAGTACTGTAGTACTGGAGTACGGAGTACTAGGTACTAAGTAAGTAGCGCCTGCCTGACGGCTGGTGTTTTTATTATTGTGTTGCCGCTCGTGACTACCAAGTACAGTACGTACTTAAGTACAGTACAGTACTCCGTACTGGCCAGCGACTGGGAAAGAGGAGGAGGATCGACAGCAATTTTCGACCCACCATCTGATGAGCAAGTGACAAACGGATACGAGCGTGTTTCCGTGAGCGGCGTGTGGGCCAAGGTACATGCACAGTACGGAGCACGGAGTACATATACGAGCAGTTACATGTACACTGCTTGTACTTGTTCGTGGCTGCTCGGCCCCAAGTGTCAGGTCAGCAGGGTCGGACGCACCGCGCTGTGCGCAGAGAGCAGTGCGGTGCAACGAACGCTCCGTGAGCCGCGAGCTGTGAGCCGCGAGCTGCACAAGCAGTCACGGTTGCCCCTGGGAGCAAGAGTAGCCTCAGTCGAGAGCGCCTTGGTGCTACTCTACGACATCGTTAGTGCCCTCCTGTGCATGCTGTAGCCGTATGCAGTGTAACTAGATGGTAGGGACGGACGGCAGTACATGCAAGTACATGCAGGTGCACCACATCAACATGCCCTGGTTCGTACCGATAGGTACCTGCCTGCTAGGACACGGATATTTTGTGCAGGTACATGTACTTTAGGCAGGCACTACTTCATTGCTTGCCAGGTAATAATAAGAAGTAATTAGTACAATACGTTTGGCACCTACGGAGTAATTACAGTACAACAACTGTACTTACTGCTGTACTGCACCGCTGTACATGTACTTAAAGTACTTGTAGTACCTACCTAGCACTTTCTTGCCTGTATCATTTCTTGCAAGTTGCTATAATGGCACTCCGTAGTGCTCTCCGCAAGTACAGAGTACAGCACCTTGGTAAGTACTGTACACCAACACTTTCCCGGTGTAGTACCGAATAACTTGGTGCCGTATTCCGTACCTGTCTGACGATGCCAGGCCAAATCTGGTACCCAAGGTCCAAAACAACGCCAGCGCACGGGCTACATTCATGCAGGTGACCATCGAAACGGGCTCGACTTTCATTCAGCCGGCTGGCGCTATCGTTCCTTCCCTTCATCCAGCCCGATGCAGTGGCCATTCAAAGGTCAGCGGGGATCTTGCTGGTCGTTCGTGGCGCACCAAGTCGACAACGACACTGCGCCCTGTCCATCTCAATACCATATACCTCCACAGTACGCTGCCAACTGGGATCACGTAGGCAGAAACGAAGGCATGTACTGTATGTAGTTGGGTGAACTTGGTTGCCCCCAACGTTGGTGACTAAATGCATGTAGCTCTGAGCTCGAACCCGCTTGGTTACCTGTGCATATAATTACACCTGCGCGGCCGACAACGAAACAACACTGGTACTACTCCGCAATAGGTGCGCAACTTGATGCGGCAACAGCTCGGAGTAGGTAAAATCGTACCATGCCCTTCTATCCACGTACCGTGCACGGGACGTCGGCGAGCAGGCTTGTTCGTTCCTCCCATGCTGTCCGTGTTCAGGGCTTGTAGCTGCTTGATAGATGATATTGTACCACATGCTGCTCACATGCCGAGCAGGACTGCAGACGTGAACAAGCACTGACTTTGTACTGGCCTGGTACGCCGTACTCCTTGTTGTCATGTGTAAAGTACCTAAAGTGCCTACATGTACAAGTACGCTGAAGTGTGGGCGGTGTATTACTCCGTATTGCAAGTACTGTACAGTAAGTACTTTCCTCCAGTATGGAGGACTCCGCACAGTACAAGTACTTACTGCGGTTGTACTTGAAGCCTGCAGGCACGTGTTCCCCACTCGCGTCCAGGTAAACATGAACGCGTACTACGAAGCAAGCGTACCGCGGAAGTATGTACTGCACAGTGCGATAATTGGCTTGACTCACCATAAGTACTGTGCTGCCGACGAAGGACATGTACTGCAATTACTTGTAGACAACTGTAATAATACCAGGTGCTACGGATACGGAGCATGAGCGAGCATGAGCAGAATACATGTCGAGTACATGCAAGGACATGTACTTGCTTACATACAACTACGGAATATTACTGTACTGTACAAGTGCAGATTGCGCTGGTACTTGCGCACCACTACCAAATCGTGACCAGCTGGCTACTAGGTACCTAGTATTTATTACCTTTGTGCTTGCAGTACTCAGTATGTTGTGTAACGGCCATCTACAACTATCCATCCAAAGGCGCCCTAAACAGATATGGCGACACATGATTCGACGGGTCGGATAAACAGTGACATGCGAACCTTGCGTCGCACAATCTTGCAGGCGCGATGGCGATGCGGCATTTGCTCCCTTTCTTAGACGCCAGTCGTCTGAAGTCGAGTGACATGTTGCCATTTCCCTTCCTTCCGTCGTCCGACCAACCGCCGTCACCGCCGTCATTTGTTCAAAGTCAACAGATGGCCAGGCACCAAATACAAATACGGAAGCTGGTAGGAATACAAGTTAGTGTACGTCCGTCCCAGATATCGTCAGCGCGTGTACGTGCACTCGTTTCCACGGTACAAGTGTCATCTCATGAAGCACGGCGACCGATCGAGACAGTCAAGGCCAGCCGTCGTGCCGTAGCGAGATGAAGGGGTGGTGAGGCGAATGAGAGATGACGACGGCTAGGCGATGCAATCTCGTCCAAATCCCGGTCGGTCCGGGTCCAGGTCCAGGCCCATTTCGAGAGCGAGCGAGAGTCGACAAGACTTACTCACCTGCTGACCGCACGTGCCCCCATCCATGAGGTGTATGAACGGACTGGCATGCTGGTGGTGGGTGCCTTGGGTAGGTAGGTCGGAAGCTCCCCCACGACGAAGCGGCGACTGTGAGTATCGGGCACGAGTGGGGGGGGGGGCCTTGGGCACGCACTCGGACTCTCCACTCGACATACCACACCGCTGCCGCCTTCTCCCGCCTCCTCCCGCTTCCACCCCTCGCAGCAAAGGGTGAAGGGTGAAAGTCAAGTTCCGATGACGCATTATTTCGGCCTCTTGGCCGCCGAATCCTTTGCTCGGGCGATTCAAGAGGGAACTGTCCATGCCGCCATATCTATGCGGAGTGCCAAGAATCTTGCAGAGAGGATAGGGGCTGTGAAGTGGAGTAATTGTGCGTAGCAGGTACCAACCGTGCTGTGTCCCCCTTACAACTCGGCTTCAGTGATTGCTGCTGCTCCTGGTGGTAATACTGGGTCAGTGCTGGGGCATGTTGGCCAGCAGCGTTTGAGGGAATGCACGGTACACCTTGTCGGAAGTCCAGCAAGTACCGTTCGGCACGGCACCTTATACTCATACCTACAGCGCATGTACACCATAACCATACTCCTCGTACCTACGGATGGTGAGACTTCCACATAAGCCAGTAATAACTGCTACTCCGTACTACGAAGCAAATATCTGCCTTGTATCCCGTAATGGTAGGCAAGCAAATACATGTAATCTTGTATTAATGCCATGTGCTCCGTACATGAACCTATCTCTCCTACTCTGTACCTTTGTATGCAAATACTGCAAGTACTGCAAGTAACACTACAACTACAGTGTACAAAGCACAAGTACATCTTATTCCATCTACAGCAATAACCAGGTAACAATTACTCCCGTACTCTGTACGGAAGGTACATGTACAGTTCAGCAGGGAAGTCACCAAAGCATGTCCGTGTACTCCGTACGGAGTAATAACTCCGTACGGAGAGTACAGTGATAATTACTGTCATAGCAGTCATTAAAGCATGTACTGTACTTAGGTACATGTACGAGCGAGTGCATGGATAACAGCCTGCACAAGAGCATGTTCCATGAGTTAATAGTACTTTTGTGCACAAGCTACAAGTACATGTGCAATCATCCCACATCGTCGCCAAGGGACGGAACCTCTCATACGTTAGTAAGTGCTCTAAGTAAGTACTTGAATATCCCCGATCATCAGGGCACTATGCTGCGGGCTTCTTCCATCCTTGTCTTCTGTGCATTTTACCCCCCAATCGCCGGCTACCGGGGGAGAAGATGCTCGCCGCGCCCATCGTCGGCCGGAGAAAGGCGCTCGCCATAATTACATGGACATGTACAGCGTTGTTGTACGTGTACACCTACAAAAGTACAGTGCAGCGCAAGTGCTTGTAAACACCAAAGCACAGAGTATTACTTGTACATGAGATTACCGGCCAAACGTCGGTACCACGAAACTCCGACGAGATTGTGCAGACGTCGTGGCATGCAGGCGAGCTGGCTGGCAAGCTGAGAATGATCAAGGGGAACCTTGATGGAGCAGCCGGGGTGCACCATGCTCGGCGCGAACGAGTGGAGGAGTTCGACACGAGCTCGACGACAATATTGGCCTCGGCCCAGCCTTCCCCTCGTCCATGAAGCAGGGCAAGAACTCGTGATCTGCGTTTCTCCGGGAGGCGTCGTATCGCGTGCATGCTGATGCTGTTTCTAATGTCATAACGTGGCAGTGCTACTCCGTAAAGTCGGGATTTTTATATCGCAATACTGCAACGCAACACGCATGTGTCCGGAGATGCAGTCGGCCGATGGCGGGCCGGCAATGCTCGGGAATGCGGAGGGCTTCGATGAATGCCCCAAATTACGAAGCAATTTAGTAGTTGGGAGGGGAGCGTCCAGGAATCACGGAATATAACCAAGTACACCATGGAGAGAGTACAGTTACACTTTCTTTAGTACACATGCACATACATACTTAAGTACGGAGTACAGTACAAGTACTTACAGTACGTACTTGAACACTGAATGCAAGCTCATACCACCACAGCACGGAGTGCATGTACAGTGGGGGTGTACATGTAAGTACACATCTTCAGTAAATACAGGAACAGTTCAGTAAGTACTAGTTATGTAAGTACAGTAGGTACGTGCCGCGCCCACCTAAGTACATGTACTCCGTACACCTACAGGTACTGTAAGTGCATACTTATAGTACGTACGTATTAGTGCCGCTGACTAATCAGTATACCTCATACCACATCTCCATACTTATCGAGTATAGTCGGTACCTACCCGGTACTCTGCCGCGCTTTCCTTGTCGCTGCAACTGCCTATAAATGACGCTTGCGTCACTCTCACAACATGTCCCGTTCCGCCTTGCCCTGGTATTTCCAAAGGTGACTGCATCATAATCTGCATAGCAGTACTGCGGATAGTAAACGGCAAGATGTCGACGGCGCGACTTCAGAAATGGTTCCCCTGGGCCTTGTCGCCCATCATCTGCAACGGACCCATGATCGGGGCTGCGAGTCCCGCCATGGCCACCGAGGTGACCAAAGCGGGCGGTATCGGTATGGCGAACCCGCGCGTGGCGACGTAGCATGGAGAGAGATTCTATCCTGTTCCTTGTCCATCTTACTTTATTCTGGCTCTCGTTCCATTCATTCCTGGTATCCGTATGCACACGCTGACGGTGCCACGCAGGCTTCCTCTCCTGCGTCTTCGACGTCAACCCGGACTCGGCCCAGCTCACAAAGCTCGAGGCCGAGCTCGTCGAGGCGAAGACTCTCCTCGGGGGGTCCGATGCCGGTGCCGGTGCCGCTGCTGGCCCTCTCCGCGTCGGCGTCAGCTTCATCACCGGCCACAGTTCCATTGGCCATTTCTCGTCGACGGCGCTGCCCATCATCGTGAAGCACCGGCCGGCAGCCGTCTGGCTATTCGCTCCGGCCGCGTCTCCAGACCAGCGGGGACCGCACGGAGCCGTCATCTCGGCTCTCCGGAAAAGCCTTCCGGCTGGGGCGGGACCGCGTGTCTTCGTCCAGGTGGGCAACGTTGGCGCCGCGCGCGAGGCTGTCCGTGACGGCGCCGACGTCGTCGTCTGTCAGGGCATAGACGCCGGCGGCCACCAGTTCCGTCGTGGGGCCGGCGTCGTGAGTCTCGTGCCCGAGGTGCGGCGCATGCTCGATGAGGAGGATGAGTTTTCGTCGTCCGACGTGGGCCTGCTGGCTGCCGGGGGCATCGTCGACGACAAGGGCGTTGCGGCCGTGACCATGCTCGGTGAGTGGTGCCGGACGGCGCGGGAACGTGCCGAGAAATGAGGGAGCCCGTCGTCGCTAACGCCGGCTCAACTCGCCTCCAGAGGCGGAGGGCGTCGTGATGGGCACCCGCGTAGGTTGCTCGTCCGGGACGGCTGCGGAAGTCGGCGTCCCTTGCTCGCTAACCTGCATGGACAGTTCACCGTCGCCGAAGAATCCGTCTACCCGGATCATCGCAAGCAGCTCATTCTCCACACCGTCGACGGCGGTTCCTCGACCTTGAAGTTCGTGCCCGGCGGCCGAGGGACGAGGAAGGCGGTTGCGCCTGACGCTGACCCGTCATCCACAGGTCGCCGTTTCATGATCAGCTCAACAGCAATGCCCTCTGGGGACCGCTGTACGACGGTCGAGCCATCGCAGGGCCCATCCACGAAAAGTTCCTGTCCGGCACCTCGCTCGACGAGTGCCGAAAGAGCCTCAAGGAGGACTATTCGGCCGAGGAGTCGGTTCGCATGATCAACACCTGGGCGTGAGTCGAGTCTGGGCCCCCGAACCCGAGCCTTTTCGTCTCTCCCCTTGGCACCTTGGGTCGCTGACGAGATATTCTTCCAAGCGGCACCGGCGTTGGGCTCGTGAGAAAGGCCCAACCGGCGGGCGAGATTGTCCGGGAGGTGCGCGAAGGAGCCAAGGCGCACATGCGCAAGATCGCAGGACATTTGTAAAATCTCTGCCGACAATGAGACGCTCCCTGCAGCGGCACATGCTCCTCTATCCATTCCATGGCAGCGGATCACCGATGACGAAGGGGGGATCCGGGTGAACATGATCAAGTGGCTTCGCTGCCGAACGGGACGTGTGCAAGACCATGCATGCATGCATGCCCAAGCTGCATTCCCCGCCCTCGACGTAAGTACGCACGTATATTTTGTATCCTGTACTAGCAGCAGTAGTAGTATCGTGCCGCATTGCTCCGCTCCCTCCCGACCCTGCTCATGCATCACCGCCGGGCGCTCGCCCGTTACAGGTTGGCCTTGGCGCCCTGGGCCTTCTTCATGATGGGGTCCAGCTTCGTGGCCTTCATGACGTCGCCCTTGATCTTGAGCTTGCCGGACATGAAGAGGCGCTGGGCGTTGGCCTTGCCGAGGACAAGGTTGCCGAAGTCGTCGTCGGAGAGGGAGAGGGTGACTAGGACGCGACGACGGTGAGCATGCGAGCAGGCACATGCCAGAGTCGTCCAGGACGGTACGGCAGGGGTGGGTAGGTAGGGTGGGGAGCTCGCCGTACCTGTGGGCTTGGTGCCGGTGCCGGCGCCGACCTTGCCCGTCTCCTTGAGGTCGATGTGCCAGCTCGCCGTCTCGCCCGCCTTGTTCTTGAGGGTAAAGGCGAAGACGGCGTTGCCCTGCTTGATGGCATCCTTGCGGTCGGCATCGCTACCGAGCGCCGCGGCGATGGCGTCGAAAGCCTGCGAGGCAGGGAACTTGGCTGTTGGGCGGTTTCCGTCAGCATCCGATGGCATGGAAACCCACGACGCCTCGCTCCGATTCCATAGCCTTGCCCGGATCGCGAGAAGCGTCACTCACCGTTGGCGAGAGACATTGTTGCGTGCTGCGTTGGCAGAAGGCGAGGACAAAAAGAGCTGGCCTTTGGGGATGATGGTTGAGGATGAAGAGAGATGGCGAGCGGACGAACGAGGCAAGTTGGAAAGTCGGGGCAGAATAGCTCGGCTGTCCATCTGGGGGTGGGGAGGAATTGATTGAATGCGACGACGGAGAACGGCGTGCCGGTTATGTCGAGGTGCTCGCATGTGACGGTAACCTCGGCCGGAACGGCTGACAAGATGTGCGCAGTGAATGCTGTAGGGAGTACTTTGACCGGGTAAGTACTAACTTGGTACTGTATGTACTGTACTACTATAAGTACAGTAATAATCTGTAGCACAAGTATTGGTAGGCGTCGGGGTACATTCAAGTGCCTGCAAGTACAGAACCCAAGCACAG
Source organism: Drechmeria coniospora (assembly GCF_001625195.1). Classification (NCBI taxonomy): domain Eukaryota; kingdom Fungi; phylum Ascomycota; class Sordariomycetes; order Hypocreales; family Ophiocordycipitaceae; genus Drechmeria; species Drechmeria coniospora. Next base: position 5,850,708 of record NC_054389.1, on the reverse strand, counting down.
TACTCCTGCTACCCGTACCTTTCCCACAAGTACCCCCACTGTACGTACTGGGTAGGTAGTACTTACGGAGCCCAGTCCGTCGACCTACAGCACAAGTACGGAGTATTGTTATAGGCTATTTGTGGCCTGACTACTTGCTCCGTACGGAGTACGGGTTCGGCGTAATGGTCTCAATCCCACAGCCAAGTACGGAGTATACGGAGTAATTAGTGGAACGATCCCTAATGCTGCAGGTGTACTAGCGGAACTGTAACTGTACAAGGGACTACAAGCAATTACCACCAGAAGGAACGCCGTGCAGTGCAAGCACTTGTACTACTAGGTACAGATACATAGAACCCGCTTCCCCAGGGCTACCAACTTCCCAACCACCTACTTAAGTAGTACTGCACAGTAAGTACCTAGTACTTGTACACCTACTTACAGCACTTACGTGTACTTACCTGCACACCTACAAGTACTGTACAGCACTCTTGCAACTATTTACTGTACTAGGTACCTTACTAGGTACTAGAGGTACCTTGTAATTACAGTGCTGTAGAGTGCTGTTGGTGCCGACGGACCTTGTGTGGGGATTGGCCCGAATGCGGCTGCTAATTGCAGCGTTCAGCGCACCGATGCCCGCCCAAGACCCGGACCGAGCCAGCAGCAAGCGGCAAGTCGCGCAAGCGGACGCATGCACTCGTGAACCGGTGCATGCAATCATACCTGCCATGGATATGCACCTGTGCAAACTTGCTCGTAATCGTACAAGTCATCGGGTTTCATGACCGCCAAGACCGAAACGGATCGTGATGTTGGTCCGAAGCCGCTTCCCGGCCGCGTTGCCATCACCCCTTCACCATACTCGGCACTGCACAAACCTTCCACAGAACGGCACAGCACGTGTTGGGGAGAGGAACGAAACCGACGTGGAAGCGTACTCGTACATCTTCACCCTGACCGAGGTGGCATCGGCCAATTCCATAATTCGCCTCCTGCGAGACAAAATGCTCCTTCAATTGGCCGGCGACGGAAATCAGTGACGGTCCATCCATCGCACGGCCCAACTTCCAACCAAGATGGAGCGGAGAGGGTGGCGAAACAGGCGTGGCAGTGATGCAATACCGCAGCGGCGGCTTTCTCTGTGCCGTCAAGCACTCTCCGCGGGCGTATGCGGCGGCGGAGCCTTGATTTGTTCGCGGTTGCTCCGATGCCCTCCGTATGGACCGCTATGCTAGCAGCTGCTCCGTTACAGCTCCCAACTCGGCACGGCGAAATTTCGTTGCTGCGGCCAGTTCTCCGGTCTAGCCCATCGTCCAACGTTAGCGGCGTTCACGCCCCGAACCGCCAGGGGAAGGGGGGGGGGGGTGTCGCCGTCGACGTACCTCGTCAGCAGGAGCGTTGCCATCCGCCGCCGCCTCTCCGTGGCATCCTCGGCCGCCGTCAACCGCAGCCAGTCGCCGAGGAGGGCCCTCAGCCGCGTTTCGCTCTTGCCGATGATGTCGATGCCTCGCTCGCTGCAGGCGATCCGGAGCTCCTCCGGCTCGAGCTCCAGCGGCCCGCCGTCAACGATGAGGCGCCTGTCGTCGCCTTCGAGGAAGGCCATGCGCAGCTTGCCCTTGAGCTGCCACATGCCCGGCGGCGTAAAGGCCAGCCGATCCCACATGGTGCCCGTCAGGTGCAGGCTCCTCAAGACGTGCTTTCGCGCCACCGCCGCCGTCAGGCGGGGACTCAGGGCGCCGTGCGGGTGTCGGCCGTCGAGCTCGTCAAAGGCCGCCTTGCGTCGCTGCTCGGCCTTTTGCAGGCTCGTGTAGATTTGCTTCGGTATCCGGCAGGTGTAGGGCACGACGCCGTCGACGTAGACGACGACGAACGCCGTGAACTCGCCGATGACGATGAGCATGAGGCCGAAGAGCGGCAGTCGCAGGAGGTCGTGTCGGACGCGCCAGAGCAGGACCCAATCGGCGCGCGAGAACGACTCGGGCACGTGGTAGGGTCGGAAGACGGACGGCCGGTCCTCGGCGGGCGTCCGCTCGAGCTTCTCCCGCAGCAGCTTGCGATTCCCCCACACGCTCTTGAGTCCGTTCTTGTAAAACGTGAGGTACGCCTTGCCGAGCTGAAAGAGGTAGGGAAACGTCGAGTTGAAGGCGCTACGCTGGGGGGAGTTGAGGGCCGGAGGCCGCGTCGACGAGGGAGGGTTCACGAGAGGATTCGACGCTCGCTGCCGTCTGCCGGCCTGCCCGTCGTGAGCGAGCCGCGACGGCGTCGTAATCGTGACGGACGGCAGGGAAACCCCTTGGGGGCGTCGCAGAACCGAGGGCGAGCATGGAAGGCCGGGGAACAGGCCTCCACGTCCGTGATGCGTGCATCGTCGCCAGGGCACGCGGGAACCCATGGCTGGCCGCGGTCGTCGCTGCCGTTGATGTGGTTGCGCGTGTGCTTTCCTCCCTTCGCGAGGTTGCTGGCAATTCGAGTTTGCAGTCTCGAGCTCTCGCTTGCCTCCCTCCTTGGGGCGAGATAATTTCCCGTCATGGCGTCATCCGTCATTGGTCAGCCTGCTGCACGCCCAGCGTCTGTCGCCTGCACGGCTGGGCGGCGGGCCGACAGCCGCGGCCGAAGCGCCTGCAGGAGGCGCGTCTACTTTCAGTGGTTCTGAAGCAGAAGCATTCGTATCCATCAACGTTGCATGCGCATTTTCCCATCAACTCTCGGCTTTCCTGCGAAAGAACGAGCATACTGTAGGCTGCCGAGCTCCAGCAGCCTTCACCCAGCGGCTGGCAGGCAATCACGATCAGCCACCTGAATGAAGATGGGAATGAAGAGGATGCGAGCGAGTTGCGATGAAATCTCCCGTTTCCGACAAGGTTCGCCAACTGTCAGCCCAGGCCAGGAGAGCTGGAAGGGCCTCTTGTCATGACATCAAACTGGCACGCATGGTGTAATATGCATGGAGGGATGTACTGTATTCATTTCACAATAACGGTCTGTTAGTCGGTTCGGTACCGTATTGCTGCGCAGAGCATGTACGGAGTACCTGCACAGTAATGCCAGCCACTGACCGTCGTACTTGTAGCGGCACATTCTTCCAGAGGAGAGCCGTCGCTAGTCAATCGCTCGTCGGCTTTTTCATTCCGAGGGCCCGATCACGCAATTACTTGGGCACTAGTGCGGCATCTCACACGCATCTGCCTCGTCTTGCACGGATCACGTCCTGCTGTACTCGCTTCTGCTCGTGTGGCACCGAAACTCGTGGTCGCGACTTTCAACAAACAGCCAACATCTGGAGCTGAACTAGGAATCTAGCCGAGGCTGGAGAATCGGCATCACCGCCTCGATCGGGTCCGAAAACTGTGCACCAGGCATTGCCTGCTTGAAAAGAAAGCGAGCGAGCTGATCGAGGCAGGGCCAGGCAGGGTTAGGCAGGGCCAGGCAGGATCAGGCAGGGTCAGGCAGGGCCAACAGCCGAGCAGCATGGTCCGTGTCTCGCATGCGACGGCACAATCTCGTGAGGTCCGCTTTCGCTAATCGACGCGGCTGCAGGTTCATGCGGACGCATCCAACTTTACGCAAAGCGTCACAAAGGCCGACGCGTACGAGCAGATCCTGCTCCAGGCGGAGGGACTCTTCACAGGCCAACGCAACTGGGTACGTTGACGAGCTCGAATGCGTACCTGCCGGTGCAAATGACCATTTCTTAACGGCGCGTGTGCGACCTTAGGTTTGGTGAGATCCATCGCGCTTCACCAAGTACAAGTCGGGGGTGGGACGAACTAACCTCGCTCGGGGAAGCAACCTCGCCAATGCCGCATCGTTGCTATGGCATGCCTACAAGAGCCTTCCTGCGCCGATGCAGGATGTGAACTGGGCCGGTGAGTGCCAAGGTCCATCGGTCGGTCATGAATCACCACGCCGGCCAGCGCGGACGTGACTGACTGACGGATGCATGGGACCCCCCGCCATCAGGTTTCTACGTCTCCGACCCTACGTCGCCGAAGCCGCGGCTCATACTCGGCCCCTTCCAAGGCAAAGTGGCATGCCAAACCATCGACTTCGGCCGCGGCGTCTGCGGCACCGCGGCGGCCACGCAGGAGACGCAGCTCGTCGCCGACGTCGACAAGTTCCCCGGACACATTGCCTGCGACTCCGACAGCAGGAGCGAGATCGTCGTACCCATCCTGGCAGAAAAGGATGGCCGTGGTGCCAAGGAGGTCGTGGCCATCATCGATGTGGACTGTGCCTCCCTGCTTGGCTTTGACGACCTGGACAGGACGTACCTCGAGAAGCTGGCCGAGTTGCTCGCCCGGAGCTGCGACTGGTAGCTTGCCGGCATCCATGGTAGCATGTATCAATGCATCAATGGCCTCGTCGAACTTTGCCCGCGCTCTCGTTGGATGTGACATGGAACCAGCAAACTTTGCTATCGTCCACGTTTCCTGCACAGACCACGTCTTGTCATTCCTCGGCCAGGTCATCTCATTTCTGTCTAGTTCGTCCAGAGGTGCTGCTCTCCGTGACGATCCATTTGGTGCAAGCCGCGGCCCATTGCGATACGCTGCGCGAAGCAATATTCATCAGGTGCAAAAAGCATTGCACCGCCGTCAGCCACCTCCATTGGGCGCTCATTTGCCCATTTGCAGGCCAAGCCAGGTGGGATAGGGTTGGCAGGCATGCCCGTTGATCGCTCGCACAGACAGTTGTGTTGCTCGTGTTCTCAGCTGCTGAGGAGTGCCGTATTTACGCGTAGGCGTCGTCGGCTGAGCCAATGGGTACAGTTGCTCCACGCCTGCTTATTCCTGGTCATCCCGGTAAAGGATCGCAGTGGCATCGGGGACGAGATGATGACGACGTCAGCGAGGCTTGGCGCTGGGGCAAGTCGGTTGGTCGACACGCGCTTGCTATCCAACCGAGCCGGCGGCTCTGGCAGCGTGGACAAGCTGGTGACGAAATCGATTGCATCAAAATTGGTGCGCCGTGACACGAGCAGTGGGTTGCTTGTCGGAGGCACATGTGGTGGCGGGAGGAGCACAGAGTCATGCGTGCCTGGAAGCAAGGAGTTCCGATCGCGGGTGGCGAATCAGACAGTTGGGAATTCAATGTTGGCTGTCCTGACAACGGGGCCCTCGTTCGGGAAACCCGTTGCCGGGGGCTTCTTGGAAGCTTCTGTGGACCTCGTCTAGCTTTCCCAGCCACGTCGGGGCTGACCGCTGTCCTAATCCGAAAGCTAGTACGGTACGGAGCACGAGTACTTGTACAAGTGCACTGTACAGTAAATGGACAGTACTATATACTTGTACAACTACTGTACCTGGTAGTAGGTTATACTGGTCTGCCGCTTGTGAAAGTACTAGGTACAAATAGCAGTACTGGTACAGCGGCACACCAACTTGTACTTGAAGCACAGTACGTAGGTACCTAGTCCGTACAGTAGGTTAGTAGGTTAGTAGTATTACGCCTAAGTACTGTACGGAGCAAGTACATGCCCTAAATTACAGCCCATCCTCCGTCGGCAATGGAGGTACATGTAACTGCACTTACTTACCACTTGGAAGGCATGTGTACGGACTGCGTGTATTACTCACTGCACTGTACCGAGTAATTAGTGTACGTATAGTACATTACTCCGTACAGTGTAGTATTACCAAATGCTCTCGCTTGCACTGATATTACCCGTACTCTGCCCTCTCGTTTGGAGGGTTGCAGTCTAAGCCTCACTACCGACCTCAACCTCGAAACTAAACCTTCCTTCCGCCATGGCTTTCATACGGGTTTGGCGTTAAAAATAGCACAAGCGCCAGGCAATTGGTAGAGATTTATGAATTGTGCCGTCACCGACAGAGCACGATGGCAAGTACAGAATGCCATTCATGCCTCGCTGGCTGATGCTCAGGCTATCGAGCTACTGCTAGGATGGCAAACACAAGGACGGAGTGCTCACGAAGATTTTCCACGAGCCCTCCGTACAGAGCAAGGATGAATGCAGTGCTTGTACTCCGTATGGACTGCTCCGTTGTCCGCACTGATCCAGCACAGCAAGTAATACTGTACTGTCCCTGTACGGAGTAGTTACAACTACAGTACAGTACGGAGTACAGTACGGAGTACTCCGCTCCGTACAGACAGAGCCACAACGTCGGAAGCTCCTCAAACAGGTTGTGCTCAATGCTGCCAATTTGCAAAGCCCCCTTGCAGTGCTGAACCGTTGAATGTCAGTGGAGCCTACGGGCGTCAGCCTCCCTGATTTACTGAACCCCAGCCACCGAGGGTCGGCGCTAAACTCGATGGATGGGTCTCCCGTGTGCAGGCTTCCCCTCTCAGCGAATGGCAGGTCAAGCACAGGCAAAACAAGGCGTCACTAGAATTTCTCATGCCTGTAATACAGCACCGTACCAGTATTACCTACTCCATAATACTTACTCCGTACACGCTCCGTAGCACCTTTGCAGTGCTGTGCCGTAATACATGTGCACCTACTCCGTAGTCTGTACGGAGTATATTCGTTCTCATCCATCCATCTACTGCTTGTTCCCTCGAGCATCTCCACGTTACGACGACATTCTCTCTGCCGCATTTCGTTCCCTCCCCCGCTGATTTTTTTTTCCTTTTCCCCCCCTCATCATCGTCGTCGTCGTCGTCGTCGGCGGTAGCTCCCCTCCCTCAGCAATTGATCCGCGTGCACCGATGTCGCCGATGTAAACAAACCGCTTCACCCACCTTCCTTCGACCATCGCCATTTCCGCTTCGGACCAACTCTCGAGTCTCGAGTCTCGAGGCTCGAGAGCGTAGCCTCCCACACGCCCGTACGCACGCTCGCACGCTCGCCAAACACTGCCATCATGTCGATGAGGGCAAAGTCGTACGCGCTCAATGGCGGCCATACCGCAGGCATCTTCGCCGACATGTCCATCGACGGCCCCGTTATCGGTACCCTCGTCGCCGTCGTCGACAGGGCCAAGAATCTGCCAAACCGAAAGACGATTGGCAAGCAGGACCCTTACTGCGCTGCGCGGCTGGGCAAGGAGGCGAAGAAGACGACGACGGATGTTCGGGGTGGTCAAACCCCTAGATGGTACGTGTCTTTCCATCTGTGCCTCTTGCCACACGTGAACAGCACGAGCTGACCAGCTTCGCCACCGACTAGGGACCAAGAACTCCGCTTCACCGTGCACGATTCGGCCGACTACTACCAGCTCAAGGTCTCCGTCTTCACCGACGACAAAAAAACGGACCTCATCGGCGAGGCCTGGGTCGATCTAAAGAGCATCATCGTCGCCGGTGGTGGCCAGAACGACATGTGGCAGACTCTCACCTGCAAGGGCAAGTACGCCGGAGAGATTCGTATCGAGATTACCTTCTACGATAGTCGGCCCAAGCCGGAGAAGCCGGCGAGGGCGGCGAATTCGTCGGAGCAGGACAACGCATCCCCGAAGCAGAAGACGCCTGTCAAGAGGAGGCCGCTGCCGTCGGATCCCGTCACCGGCGAGGCGCCAGCTCTCCCCGTTTCGCCGCCTGCCCAGCCTTCGCCCTTGGAGCATCGACAAACTCCTCCGCGATGGCAGGGGAATGACGGCCCGCAGCCGGGCTTCGTCGCCACCCAATCACCGCTGCAGTCGGTCGAGTACAACACGCCTCCGCCCGCGAGCCGACAGCACCCGGACCATTATCCAAGCCAGTACTCGCCCTCGCCCCAGTCCGCTTTCGCGACGGGCCGTTTGGATGGTCCCCGTCCGTCACACCCGTCGCGAGAATCGTCAAGTGCCCGGACGCCTTCGCGCCATCGCGACGACCGGGATCACCACCACGGTCACCACGTCCATTCTTCGCCGTACGAAAGGCAACACCCTCCCTTTCCGGAGCATCCCCATGACGCGGTGACGGAGGACTTCCGAGAACAACCACCGTTGGAGGATGGAGCCCCCCCCCCTCCCCCCGCTCACCGCTCCAGTCCCGCCGGCGGTGGCCAAGAGCTTGTTCATCGGGGCAGCTACGACGGTTCGCCTCAAAAGTCGATGCAGTCCGTTCAGATGAGGCAGGATGTGTTGAGGAGCGAGGCTCACAGGCACTCGTCCCCAGCCTATCCGGGGCAGCCCGTCTTCCGGGCCCACGATCCGGCACCCTCGAGCCCGTACCATCCTGCTCCTCACGGCTCGACGCACGAAGCGGCCTCCCCGAGGTACCCGTCCTACGACGGGTACGACCCACCTCACCGATCGATGCAGCCGACGGTCGAAGATGTTCCCGAGTCTCCCCCGGGACCGATGCCGAACACGTACCATCGCCCAGTCGCGCGGATGCACTCGCGTGACGAGACAGTGTTCGAGACGAACCCGAGCGCCGTGCCGCCAAACTTTGGCCGCTCCGCAGGCGCGTCGTCGCATCCGCTGAGCAGCACCCCTGGCCATCACTCGAGCGCCTGGCAGAACCAGAACGGCCATGCTGGTGATGGGTATGATGTATCCAGCAGGGACTACCCCAACAGCCCGGCGCACCCGCAGCACAACCAGGATATCCACCGTCCCAGCCCACGCCGAGACTTTGAACCGCACCACCAGTTGCGAAGCTCGCCAAGCTACGGCCCACCCGACGCGCCCCCCTCGCTGTCACCTGGTCATGACCCCGCGCTGTCTCACGAGACTCCGGAGCAGATGTACGAGGAGAGCCGGACCGGTGGCCAGCATCCTTTGCAGCTGACGACGCCAACACGGGGCCGCCGCCAGTGGGAAGGGTCCCCCACCTATGTCACCTCTCCCCAGAGCTACTCGTCACATCCTCACGATCACCGGTCGGCCGTCACGTATTCCGGAGGTCCCGACAACCAGGTGGTGGTGAGGCGTAGGGCTGTCTCGCCCAGCCCGAACCCGCTGCACACGATCCGCCGCAAGTCCGTGAGTCCCGTTCCGCCTCCGTCGGATGACAGGATGGCGTCGGACGTTCCTTTCAGCCCGGATTCGTACGACGCGCTGAATCCAGCCATGGCATCTCCTCGAGAGGAACAGTCCGCCGCACACGGACGCGGACACGGCCAGGCCGAGGCGGATGAAAAGATTATCATGCATGACGGGCGCGAGGTCGATCCATCCGACCATTTGCCCGTCGAGTCCTGGGCACCGGAACCCTTACCCAAGGTCCAGAATGAACAGCCACCGGCCGAGTCCCGCAGCAGACCGTCGGGAGCACAACCCATGCCCCCCAGTGGGCGGCGGCCCCTTCGCATCGCCACGCGACCGCAGTCGAAGACGGCCGCGCTGCCGCCATCGTACAGCTTCGGAGATGATGCTCGAGGTGCGCCACTGGCTGCCGGTGCAGGGCGCAGCCGGCTACAAAGAAGGGCCCATCGCGGTTCGACCGCTCCTTGGGCGGCCCCGTCGAGCCCGCTGGCGCCCGTGTCGACGGACAACTACCAGGAAAGGCAAGGTCTGTACATAACGACTGGAGGCAGGGACCTGCACGGCGGCGGATCCTGGGGGTATCCGAACGAGAACCAGGCGCCATACTACGGGTCGAGACCTCCGATCCCAGCCAAGATGCCGTTGCCGATGATGAGCGGAGCCAATGGGGGGGGGGACGTGGCGTTGGTGGAGGAGATGCAGAGCATCGATCTCGGTGCTGGCCGGTCGAGGCGGAAGGGAGGATACTAGACGAACGCGACGGCCGATATCGTCGTTGCTATGGTTGCCACTGCTGTCACGTTGGTCTTGCACATGTGAAGATGGACGTGGCGCACATCGGGAATGGGGTTGGAGGGATGACGGCGTTGGAAGATGCATTTTGCTCGATGAACCATTTGATTGGACTTAGCGAGACACACATGGTGGTGGACTCACGCATGGACATGGCATGAACATGGACGTCTTTCCGGACATGACGAATATGTGACCTAGTTTTTGGCTTGGAATTGCTCTGTCTGCCTTTTCCCCGGAATCCAAAACCGATTCTCGCGTGCGGTTGAACCCTTCGTCATCCGGATGCCCGGCCTGGGCGGCGCCCCCGAATTTCGGTGCCGAAGGCAAGGCGTCGGTCCCGAATCCCGAGATTCAGGCACTAGCCCATTCGGGCAAGGCCCAGGTGTCCCGCCTCCAGGCAATGTTCTGCTCTGCCACGACAGACGGTCCAGTGTACAAGTAAGTACATGTACATGTACTTAAGTAAGTACAGTAAGTAAGTACTTTCGAGTACTCCGTACTGCGGCTTGTAATTACTTGTACTTACTTACAGCAGCAGCTGGTACATGGATATACTTAGCAAGTAACCTAGTAGGTACTTGCTACGGTGTCTGCATGTCCAATTTAATGTACTTATTTGTACTTACTTGCTAGATGGACGTAAAAGTCGGAACCACTTTGGCATATCTCACCGGTAGAAAAAAAAATCAGCTCTCGAGGCTCAACATCCCGGCGGCCACTCCGACGAGACATAGCGACAATGGCAGCCCCCGTGGGATCTCTCCCGCAGCTCAGGCTGCCGTCGGGCCCGACGCCCATCACGGCGGAGCAGCGGTACTGGCGAACCTTCAAGAATCAGCTTCTCATCCCGTCGCCGACGAGCTATCCGGTGACGCACATCTCCTGCACGAGCGACTCCTTCGCCGTCACCACGGGCACGCGGGTGCAAATCTACTCGAATCGCACGCGTAAGCTGCTCAAGACCATCACCCGCTTCGGTGACGTGGCCCGCAGCGGCGAGATCCGCCACGATGGCAAGGTGCTCGTCGCCGGCGACGACTCGGGCAAGATGCAAGTCTTCGACGTGAACTCGAGGGCCATCCTCAAGACGTGGACGGAACACAAGCAGCCCGTATGGACGACGAGGTGGTCCCCGACCGACCTGACGACCCTGCTGAGCGCGAGTGACGATTGTACCGTGCGTCTCTGGGACCTGCCGAGCAACGAGCCGACCACGACATTCGTGGGTCACAACGACTACGTCCGCTCGGCCCAATTCCTGCCTGGCACCATGTCCAACATGATCATCTCAGGAAGTTACGATTCGACCGTCAAGCTCTGGGATCCTCGCGTCGGCAAGAACTCGGCCGTCATGACCTTCAAGCACGCAGCACCGGTCGAGGCCGTTCTCCCCATGCCGTCCGGCACGACCGTCCTGGCGGCGGCCGACAGCTCCGTGAGCGTGCTCGACCTCGTCGCGGCGCGGCCGCTGCACGTCATTTCGAACCACCAGAAGACGGTGACGTCCCTCAGCCTCGCCGGCGGTGGTCAACGTCTCGTCACCGGCGGGCTCGAGGGCCACGTCAAGATGTTCGAGACGACGGGCTGGAACGTGGTCAACAGCGCCAAGTACCAGTCGCCCATTCTCTCCGTCCTCGTCATCCCATCCTCGTCGGCCGACTCGTCGCCGTCGAGCGACCGCCACCTCGCCGTCGGCATGCAGTCCGGCGTCCTGAGCGTGCGCACCCGCCTCAGCGGAAACGAAATGGCAAAGGAAAAGGAGCGGGAGCGGGAGATGGCGTCGCTCATCAGCGGCAACATCGCCTCCTTCGACGCCAAGCAGTCGAAGAGGAAGCGCAGGATCGAGGCCGGGAGCCGGCTGGACCTCGTCGGTGAGGGCGCCGACGTCGTCATCGCCAACGACAGACCGACGAAGACGAAGGAGCGAGGCTGGCAGAAGGATCTCCGACACGCCCGCTACGGCCGCGCCCTCGACCAGGTGCTCGACAAGACCTCCCCCCACCACAGGCCCCTCGACGCGCTGCAGCTGCTCCTCGCCCTGCGCCACCGGAGCGCCATGCGCGACGCCCTCGAGGGCCGCAACGAGGAGAGCGTGCAGCCGGTCATCAAGTGGACCTGCGGTCACATCTGCGACCCGCGCTACGTGAGCGTCTGCGTTGAGCTCGGCCTGCACCTTCTCGACCTCTACGCCGAGTACGCCGGCGGCTCGGCCGAGCTGCACGACGGCTTCCGGACCCTGCATAGGAGGGTCAAGGTCGAGGTCGAGAGGGCCCAGGTGGCCTGTCAGACGGGCGGCATGCTCGAAAGTCTGGTGCTAGGGGCCATGTGAAGCGAAGAAGCGGAAGCAAAAAATAAAAATAAAAATGGGACGAATGCGACAGGCGCATCCGGATGGGTTGGTTGTGTTTGCATTGCAGAGGCGTTTGGACTGGGACCGGCAGCCAGAGCTTGACCTCTCCCCCGATCGAGTAGAGGAGGGACGAGACTCTTGCGGTCATGCCGTGGCAAAAATGGGTATGAAACAAGTGCTAGCTTCTTGCCGGAATATCTGTTCTTTAGACGCAGATAGTAACTAAAGTAAATGTCCTATTGCCATTGTTTCCTCCGCAATTCACTTCTGACACCACCTGCCTGACGGCGATCCACGACTCCAGACGGCGGTCGTCTCGTCACCAACGTTCCCACTCGACAGTGGCCATGTAGCGGCGACTGGGCATCGGATGTATCGGTAAAGAAACGGCATCTACGATGTGGCCTAGATATAAACCCTCGTGGCATCCCGCCTGCCTGCCGTCGTCAGCCCGGACCCGCAAACCGCGTCACAGACGCACCATCACACCGATTCTTGCATCCCCCCCTCTCCGCGACGGCCTGGATTCACGACACCCCCTCGGCAGTGTCCGGGTTTCATTTCACACACCTCACCCCCCCTCCTTTCCCTGCATCATGTGCCTGCCATGTAGGCGTACCATGCATGCCACTCGCATGCAGCTGCAGGCGAACTCGCCTCTTTTAGGCAAACCGTCGAACCCCCCCAGCTCACCGGTCCTGCACCAAACGTACCCCAGACCGGTGCTCGTCGATTCGCTGTGTAGAAATCGTTTGCAAGGGTTGATAGGCTCGAGCGGCGAAGTCTTGGTCACGATGGAAGAACCATGGTTCGTTTTCTTGCCGTCTCCTTCTAAACAACGACGACCATCGTGCATCTGTGCCCGATACTGCCCAATAAATACCCATTCCCTCACCGCACTTGGTCGCCTCCTGAGACATGTTGGCTCTCGCTCTCTGTACGCAGAGCGGCAAAAACAAGTGGCCATGTTTCGCCGTTCAAATGATCATGTATTGCAATGTACAGGAAACATGCAAGTGAACCCATCTACCCGTGGTGGTGCTTCTAGCTCGTGCAGCTTGCATGTTTGCATGTATGTAGCCTTTCTAATCAACTGCACCTGACCTCACCAGTGCTTCCATCGTCCCATTTCAACAACCTCTTATCTCCACTCCAGATGACGTCGTCAATTTCCCTTCGCTCCGGTTCCGCTAGGGCATATGCCGAATATGACGAGAGACAATGTGGTGAGAATGCATGGTCGTAAACGGTCAGGCACGTGCGTCGCCGGTAGACATGGCGGATCAGGACATCCTCGGCCGGAACCAAAGAGGAAGGATGAAAGGAACGAATGAAAGAAGAAATGAAAAAAAAGACCGACGAATATCCATCAGGTTTGTGTGCAAGAAACCGCCGTGCGTCATTCTGACAAGACTCCGATACCGAGTACATCGCAAGCTGTAGAGGGTGATTGATGCCAAAGTGGGCTTCATCTTGCAAAGGGAATGCCCATCTGACTTTGACGAGACATGGCTGCCAAGAAGTTGTTCTCGCCGCCTGGATGCACGCCGTGAGGCAAGACCGCCATGGGCACCCTCACTGCCTGCACGCTTGCGCTGCTCGCATTGCTCGCTTGGCTGGAGAAACTCGAGTTGGTCTTGACGTCATGGGTGTGGAACAGATCCTTCTGCAGACACTGCAGGATATACATGTCGATTCTAAGCGTGCTTGTTGCCGTAGAAGATTGTGCCAGAAACCGTATCGTTCGCTGGAATAGACCTTTCAGGAGTTCCTCATCGACGCTGGACTTCAGAACAGGGTCGCGAAACGCGGCCGATAGGACGACCAGGTTCCCCCATTGACTAAAACCAGTTAGAATACATCGATTCATCAATTCATTGTCATGGAGGGGTTACATACGCATGTGCTGTTCCGAACACGTTGGTGATGATTGGACGGCTTTCGCCTAGACCATGAAACGCTCTCGTGCTCTCAATCAAAGCTTTGATCCCTCTACGGGCCAGCTCCACTAGTTTCGGGTCGAGATCGTTCGATGTCCTCGTGCCCGGTGCGATCGTTGGATAGACGATGCCTTCGCGAAACTCGGGCGTCGTTGGAAAGTTCGGGCTCGCCGGGTGAATCTTCTGGTTGTGGTTGAATTCCAAGATTGCCCGGACAAACGGCCGGTACGTGATGACCTGCGCACCCCAGTACTTGCCCCTCAGCCTCGCCCCGAGAATCTCGGTAGCCGGCGGGTCTTCTTCCCTGAAGGCGTATCGCGGCGCAACCCATGTCATGTCGGAGACCCCATCCGCCACGAGTCCCACGTTCTTGAACTTGTTGTCTGCCGCCTCCTTGGACTCGGAAGGGTCGTGAGGGGAGTAAAACATGCGATGTATGCTGTTGAGGTGCGTCCTCAGGTAGAGCTGCCCAGGGTAGCTGTCTAGAACTCCTTGGTCGACGCCTTCGATGAGGCTCATGTTCGGATGAGGCATGTCATCCTCGTACGAGAGAAGCCCGGACGGCGGTAACGGTAATTCTGCGATGAGATCGCTGCGAGGCAGGCGGACCGCGTTAGAATCCTGACTTGCGTGCACCGGAGCCACCATATCTCACCTTTCAAGTTGCAAGCACGTCCAGAATGCGAGCGCAAGCTGATTGTACTTTGCGTCTTGTATGAACATGCCGGCACGTTTGATGTCCCGCAACTTCCCTAGGCTCCTTCATCTGAGGTCAGAGAGTGATCAAGGAAGATGGTTGGTCACGCGAGCTACTTACGGCCTCATAATTACTTGCAGCTTGTGGCCGGCCTGGTGGATGAAAGCAAAGCTCTCGACCGGCCGTGCCAGTTGTCCCTGGTAGAGACCAGCAAAGATGTTGGCGTAAACATTCTTCATGTTCGTGTAGGAACCGAGGTGGTTCCCGAGAATGTCGGTGGCAAACGCAAAATATTCGAGGCCCGGTATCACTTCATAATTCTTCTTGAGGCTGTAGCCAGTCCGGACGGGCCCCGTTCCATACGTCGACGATCGTCTGCTCTGGGGGCCTCGTTCCGGATCATTAGGCGAGGGCAGTCCCGAGGATTGTGACTGTGATGATGAGTGGCTCGGTGGTGATCGCTGGATCAACGGCGGGATTCCGTTTCGACTCATGGGACTCCCGTGGGGAAGTGGATCACCGTGATGAACCGCGTCGGGAACGTTGTCGCGGTGAAGACACACCTTGCCGAGAGCTAGCACGGTCAGAATCAAGGCGTTGTGGATCGACCGCTCCGGTTTCCCAGCTCTCACGGCGGCCGGCGTCGAGGGGGCATCCTGCCCATCCAGCCCGGGGGATCGCTTCCGTTTTGAACCCACGGTATCGTGACCTCCGCCACCGACGGCAAAGGTAGGCTTGGACGTTGGATGCTTCAGGGATTTTGGCTGCACTTTCGGCAGCGTGTCCAAAAAATGGTGAACCCAATCATCGAGGACTTGAGGTTGGATGATGGGATGCATGTTCAGTATGTTGTCCTTGAAGCTCTTCACATACTGCCAAACCCTGGATTCGGTGAAATCGGGGTTGCCATCGTGGCCCAGGACGCCGCCACGGTAATCGACAGTCTCGGCAGGGCTGAGCCCGCCCAAATGTCCCCAATCGGCAGCCGGAGAAGGCGATGCAAAGTCGGACAGGTCATCAACCGTGTCGAGTGGGCCGCGATCGGGGATCTCCATCATCTGGCGAGACGGGTGCGAGGCTTCGCCCCGACCGTAAACAATTAATTGTCCACGATTCTGCTCCTGGCTGATGGGGAACTCGCCGACGTGACGAATGCCAGCCCGCTCCACATGCTTCCTTGTGAGCGCCTGTATCGGCACCCAGTTCAGGAGCAGGCCCGCTAGCGTGGTGTGGTTGATCGGAATGGCAGGCTCTCCAGGAGGAACTGGCGGGCCTGGCTCTGCTTCTATCTCGTCCTCTACCATGATTTGCATGGGCAGGCGTTTGGGGGGGCTTGACATGTGGTCGCGTGGAATCTCGTGCGTGTAATACTCAGGTTGGATGGACGCAGGAGAATGACGGCAGAAGGACTTGGTGTCCTCGGGGAATCCAGAGTCTGGCCGAACGTGACCACTGCCACGAAACATGGAGACGGAGGACTCAATCTTTGTCATCCTGTCGTTCATGTGATGGACGTGATCTGCCAGTCTGTTGAGGCTGTCCTGCATCATGGTGATGCCCTCGAGGATGTCGGCTTGGGCTTTGTCCGTGCTTGGAGACAGTTAGCAGCCACTCCCACACAGGCGAGCAAATCCTCCATCAACGTACGCTTTGGGCACGGGGTCCCGGTATCTGCACTCGGTGCCCTTATCTCTGCATGTCTTGCATGGCTTGGTTTCGTCACACTTTGCCTTGAGCTGGCGACACTGGTCGCAAGCCTGGAGGCGAATCTTCGTCAGCATTCCGACGCAGCACGAGATCCGGGTCAAGGATTGGGCGTACCTGGGATGCTCGGGTGTTCTTCTTCTTCGTCGTGGTTGCTGACGGGTAGATGCTGTAGAAAGCCTCGGTGGGATAGGAGGCATGAGCGTCGTAGGAGGATTGGTGAGACGACGGCGCAGGCTGAGGAAAGGTCGGCGCACGATACACTCCCGTCGTCGGAGGCACCGGCTGGCCGGCATCGTAACTCATGTGTCGTGGTTGGCCTTCTGCCGGATACACGGCAGACTGAAGTGGAGCGGCAGGTTGAGGAGCCGGTACGGCGTGCGGTGCAGGTGGTACCGCGTCCGGGGCATGACCCGTCGAGTTCGGTCGTCGAGGATCTTCACCGGTTTCCCTCGTCACAAGCGAGTCTCTCGGAGGGTATTGGGAGTAGGTGGGATTCGCCGGCGAAGGAGGCTGCTGCTGTTGGGGTTGAAGTTGTGGCTGAGGTTGTGTTTGAGGATGACGATAATGATCTTGCAAGGGAGCAAGAGTCTCTTGTTCGTAATGGCGACGGTCGAGGTCAGAATGCGGCTGCTGCTGCTGCTGCTGCTGCTGCTGCTGCTGCTGGGTATGGCCTTGCGCAGGCACGGTGACGTGGTCCGCTGAGCGGGGTGCATATGTCTGTTGATACTGGCCCGAGGTCGAATGATGCTGCTGAGGAGCAGCGGCAGGATGCGATGAAGGAGGATGAGAACGCTGAACGGTTGGGGTGACATGAAGATGCGGGAGCGAGGCACCTTGGGCTGCAGATGAGGACCATGAGAGACGAGGGCGTTTGCTCTCGGGGATTCCTTGATCCATGTTTGTGGTGCTTGACGTACAGGCACGGGGGGGACACAGATACATAATCAGGAACAAGGCGAATGGCAGGGTTGGGACCACGGAGGGGCGGTGGCCATGGGTTGAAGGCGAAACAACAGACACGGGGGGGAGTGAGGCTCAAAGGTCGACTAGTATTGGGTCGTCGAGCTCTTGCGTGCGAGCCCAGGAACCAGGCCGGTGGGCATGGGGTGGACGGAAGAAGGTCGCGCGATTGGTAGGCTATGAAGAAAGCATGAGCCGGGCCGGATCGAGCGAAGGCTGGGTTGCTATAACAAGTTGGTTTGCTGATCGACGGCGGAGAGCTTCGGGGTGCTTTCGAGGTCCGGCGCAAAGGCCACAAGGACGGCAGGCGAGGCGAAGGCGATCGGCCGTTGGGCCCGTCCAGAGGTACGAGCGTGTAGTCAAAAGCGAACGGTGGGGCGAAAAGCGAGTCGGCTGGCTGCTGTCACCATACCACGACACACCTTCCCTTGACCTACCGACGGCGGTTCGACGGACGCGTAGAGTTCGGCGGTGTGTACGCAAGGCCTAGCGGTACGAGCATACATGTACATGTATGTTGGTGTAGGCGTGCGCACTGGCTAGCGATGGGCGCGAGGGTTGGCCGGAGCATGCACGAGTGCAACAGCGCGGGCTGACGTCGCACAGCGTCGAGGTAGGGTAGGTAGGGTAGGGTAGGGACGTGCTGCCGATGTTGCGCTCCGTTTGCTCCATGTACAGACGGTATCGCAGGACAAGCGGCCGGAGGAGAGAAGGCCGATCGATGCAAGGTCGGAAGAAGGGTGCAAGCGGCGGGCGATGTTGCAGCAGACGGATGAAATGCCGACAAGGCTGGATCTCGTCAAAAGTTGTCCGAAGGAGAGGAGGGAAAGACGGTAAGAAGTCGAGATGTTGCTGGAACTGGAAGCGAAGTCTCAACGACAGGCTATTAGCAGGCGAACCCACGAGCTCTCACCCATCAGCACGCTAGGACAACCAGGGTTGTGTGGAGGGGAGGGCTCATCAAAGGCCGTGACCCAGCAGAGGAGACCGGGGGAGGGTGGCAACGCAACGAATACTTGTACTTGCTCCGTCGTGGTAACACGTACCTCCGCCGTTTCCTCCTACACACCTGCACGTACACGTATAGTACCGGCCGGTACGGTACAGTACCTTGTGCTCGAGCAAGGTGCGGTGCGGTGCGGTGCGGTGCGTTGCGGTGCCAGTAGTTAAATGAGGTCAAGGGGAGGCGGAAGGCTATTGCGCTGTCGTGAAGGATGGATAGCCGCTTATCGTCCTCTCTTGCCCACACCCCCCTCCCTTGCCAATGCCAAGTTGCCAGCCAACCAAGCAATCCGTCATTTGATTCGTCCTCGTTTCCGGGTTGCCTGGATCTGGATGAAGGCGCCGGCAAGGCCTCATCTGCATTCCCAAAGGTTTTGACGCCGTCGAGTGCCGTCCGTGCCACCAGGCAGCGCGTACGTGGACAGCATGAGGATCGGTACCTGTGGCCGACTCGCCTCGCCAACGCTTTCCTGACCGATGAGTGCTCGGATGCGTACCTACGCATTCGCATACTCCGAGCATGGAGCATCAAACCAAATGATACGGCGGACGGATTCTGGCCAGCACAAGGCAAGGACCAGAGAGGAGCCCGAGTTGATGGTGGAGGCCTGAGGAGGAGCAAACGGCCAGACAATCAACACGGCCAATAAGCCAATGAGGCGCATGCACGAAGATTTTGGAGTTGTCGGAACGGTGTGCGACGTACCTTTCTCCTGACGTATTACAGGCTGCCATGTACAGTAGTTGTACGTACGGAGTACAAGGTCTCGGTATACCTAGGTAGCCAAATACGGAGTACGACTGACCGAGTACTACTAACTCATCAGCACCACACAGTAAGTACTCCGTACTCCGTACATGTATGTACGTTGCCAGCCGACACGCATCTGCTTTGACAGATACGGAGCACATCGGCTTGCAATAGTTGGAGAAGAAGCAAGCTGCAGTGATCGCCGTAGCTGCCACTGGAGCAAGCGTTAGTACCTGTACAAGTACCACTACTCCGTACCTTACAGTACATCGCATGCACTCTGTATTCCGTACGGTGCCCCGCCTATTACAGGTGTACGGTGTACTGTACCTGGAGGTGCGGAGTACAGGTGCCCCGTATTCGTAGAGTACATGCACATGTACCAGTACAGTGCAGGTACAGGTACGTGAATGTATCCATACCTCGATATCCGGACAGGGAAGGAGGCAGGGCACGACCCTTAGGAGTGCAGGATCCCAAGAGGGGAAGGGGCCGCCCGGCAGAAGTACGTGCTTGTGGCAAGACCGACTGGCTGGGCCGTGGCATGCCTCACCATCCGCCTCCGATCCAAGTCCAACCCAAGTCCAATCTGCCATGCCCATTTGTGCGGGGGGTCCTCCCTGCTGGAGGCAACAAAAGCACAACCGCTTCGTCATCAGCATCCCAGCCAAGCTCATCCACCGCCTCCGCCAGAACGAACCAGCGGATCAGCAGGGCTTGCTGTTTTCGACGCGAGGGCTTTGCACTCGCCGGCGGCATGGCACGAGTCGTTCAGGCCCTCCTCCGGCGTTGGCATTGGACCGACAAGAGAGACACGAAGCAATGTCGAAGCACTCGACCTGCCACTGTTTTGGCTTCAGCTGGCCCACTGCTCGCTACGAAACGAGCATGGAGACGGCTGCGTGCGACCAGACACACGTAGGTGTACAGCACACTTGACGCCGTACGTACCAATACTTGACCGAATTTACGGAGTACTTGCATGTACTCCGTACTTGCATGTACTCCGTACTTGCTCCGTACTTACTCCATACTTACACCTACAGTACGTTATTGCGCCGTATTGACGAGAGCACCAATAGGTGCGTACATGCACTAGCTCTCGATGCTCCGCAGCCGCACTTGTTTCTGGTTCTCCATTCTTGTCCCTGTAACAGGGTGGAGCCCAAGCTGGAGAAGGGGCAATTCCCCAGGTGCGGGCGGGAACGGTGCGAGGCGAACGCGCCCGCGACGGCCGCGCCCGCGGAAGAAGTGCGGCAAAAACAGGGCCATCGGTCTCCAACTGGTGGGATCGCCCACTGCTTACGAGGAGGAATGTGGCCGCACTCGAATGTGTGCACCGCACCCCAGTGTCCGTGTCGCTAGCCTCGCCACTTTCCGATAGGGGCCGAGTCTCAAAGGTGGGTGAGCCGTGGCTTGAGGTCGTCGTCCGTGGCGCTTGACGGCGCGCCGTTGGAGCTGAGCTACTTGCTTGTCCCTAACGCCTAGGTGGTGGCCTGGACTTATGGCGGCCGTTGCCCGCACTGGCGCTCGCACTCGTGCACTCCGCAGACGCTCCTTGGCACCTCGCCGTCACTTCCAAGGTCGCTCCCGTCCCGGCGGTCTGCATATTAGCGGCTTAGGGTTGAGATATGCCGTCTGCGACACGACGTGGGTTCCTCTCGGCCGGGCATGGGATTTCGCTCCCATCTGATAGAGGTTTTGCTTCACGTGGTTTGACAGCAATCGGGCTTGGCCATCAGCGATGAGTGGCGGGAGATTCGGCGATGGGCAAGCACGGTTGGCCATGGCGCCACAAATCCGACGTTTGAAGTGCCACCCGTCTGGAATTCGCATCAGGAACGACAAGGCTGCACAAGGACGGGCATCGTCTGCGCCGTGATGCATGCAGGCGGACGTCTTGGGGGGGACGACGGCGAAGGAGAAGCATGTTCACCGGCGGCATGGCCACGACCACAGTCCGAATCCACATACTTGCAGCAATCCACATGCGGCCTGGCGGGTCACGAGGCACGTACGCTTCGTTCTCACCGAGCAGCTCTGACAACGGACAGAAGGTAAGCAGGTAATACATGAAATGTCGAAAATGCTCTGAGAATGGTCCGAGGAAGTTCAAAAGCAAGCAAATTCAGAAGCAGGTTGGGCGTCCAAGTGATGGGCTCAGCACCAACCACGACGGCCGGCATGGGAGTGGCACTCGATCGTGGCCAGTCGTACCGGCGGTCGAGCGAGCTTGGACTTTGATGTTGGTGTTGGCGACGTTGTTGGTGTTGGTCTGCTGCTAACAGATGCACTGTGCGCGCGACTGACGGACAGAGCTTTCGTGAACCTTGCTACTCGAACAGCAAGGATATCCCAGCGACGCTCCAACGGTCAAGGCAGCCCCTCTCATCTGGTGATCCCGACACCCGAGTCATAACGGGACCCAATGAGGACCGATGACGCCTTGTTCCCGAACTTGCTCGGGATATTACATGGCTCGTATGCACCCACGGCCGCACCCCCAGGTCGGCTCGATGTCGACCTGAGCCCTGTCGCCGGCGCATCGAGGGGAGCTGAAGCGATGCGGAGTCGGTCTTAGCAAGCATTTTTTGATATCCGTCCGATGCCCTTGCTTTGTACGTACTCGTGCTGGAAGGGACGAGGACAACAACGAATGGAAGTGAAATGTCGGTCAGATTGCTGATTCTTGGGGCTGGATAGGCACGGTACGATTTCGAGTACGCGCTGCCTCGGGTTGCCACTACGCCATCCGAATACAACAACCATGCCTGGTATACGCGACATTCATCCTTCTCCCGTCCGCAGCAGGGCCCGCAGATGGGAGCTCGGGGCAACATCGACGACATTCTCTATCGGTGTGCAAGCCTTGCTCGTTGACTTCACTGCGCATGCTGAAAGCCGACCGCTTCCTGGCGGGCCTAGTCTTGGTCATGGGCCAACTTACTTCAGTATGCTCTACGGCGACGAGGACTGCGACAATTTTCGACGAGAACCTCCTGCGCGGTCTCCTATCTGAAACAGTCAATCTCTGGTCAGATCGATGGTTGCCGCCATGTGGCTGCTGCAGTGTATCCGACCGACCATGGCCAACTCCCACATGCCCAAAAGGCACAGTCTCTCGAGCCTTTTCGTTGTCGGACCGCTATGTGGTCGATGGCATCTGCCTGCGAGGCTGATGGATGGCTTCGGCTGAAGCATTTCGTCGTTCCCGAGGACGGCAGGTGGCGCGCCCCCCCTCGCCCCCTAAATAATTCAGCAGCGACTAATGAGCGGACCGCGGTGACCTCAGAGTTCCGGCACCGACCCGCGGGCCGGGAGTTGTACGGTACGGAACGGGGTCACCCGTCCGTGCCACATTTTGTTTTTGGCGTACGTCACTGACTGCTACTATCTAAGCACGTACGGAGAACGGAGTACGTGCTGCTCATAGGAGTACAACATTGATGAATACTACAGTGCAACAGCACACGGAGAAAATGCGAGCACCATACTGTACACTACTCGTGCACTCGAGCCGTCTCGATCGTTACGCTTGCGCATCCGCTGCTCGTCTTGTATGATTCCGAAAACTAAAGGCAAGGGTCGTCTTTGATGCATCACAAGAGTATGATATGATGCCACCATGTACGGACAACTACTCTCCCTCCCTCTCCCAGCCGCCATGAAAACCTTGGACGAGGCGCCAGGCGCTACCAGCCACAGTACGGACTAAAAAAGGCGAGCAAGTGATGGGTGCGGCACCGAAGACAAGGACGATCTCTCACATGCAAGCACGGTACATGTATTATTCTCCCAAAAGGATATCCGCCAGTCGGCACCCTAGGCGTCCCACCGTACGACAGGGTCGAAGCATAACGGACTCACGAAGGAAGCGGATGCACGTACCGGTGCAGTGTACACTTGCAGGAGAAAACGAGGATGCAAGTCGCTCGCTACGCGGAGCCCCGGAAGTGATACAGGACAGTGCAGTCGTTGTATTACTTACGCACTTGCTTGCAGCACGCACAGCCAGGTGAGCTCCACCGCGACGCTCAGCAAGAGTGCGCCAGCGCTTCGGTGACCAGTCAGTCTGCCTCGAAGAGGTAGTTTTGGGACCCCCGACGTTTTGCTTTGCCGTTTTTTCCTTTTGCCCCCCACGTAGTGCGGTCGGTTGTCTTGCGACGGAGGCAATGATCGCCGTGCGCGCTGAATCTCGACAGTCATCACACGTCGCACCCGAGACTACACCACACGGAGTACTCCGCACATGTAGGTACATTCCCGCATACGGCGACGAAGCAGCGTGTGTACGGAGTGCACGTTGTCCGCCCCCGCCTCGCCGCTGCGGAGGTCTTTGGGGACGTGCGTATATGGAGTACTACGGGTCACTTGTGGTCCGTATACATGCACTTGCAAGTGAGCACAACGGAGTGGTATGCAACAAGTTGCAAGTACAGTACAGACTTGGGTGACTGTACGAAGTAATCAATACTAAGTATAGGTGCACTCCGTTCGTGCACAAGTCACCGATAATACTCCTCGCAAACCCGATGAGGTGTAGTCAATTGGAATGGGGGAGAGACGACAACAGCCCGATGACATGGAAAGGAAAGGATACAACTGACGAACAAGTGCTACGAACCGCAAGTGCAAGTACAAGCACTAGCTCACGTGCGAGTGCAAGTGCTACAAGTACATGTACGGTAAGTACATGTGCAGACGTGTACGTGTATTAATTACAGTGTGCGGAGTGCCTGAGCAAGCGCACGTACTGTACATGTGCTCGTAGACAGACTTGCGAGTTTGTCTCGGTATGCAACGGTGCCAATCTTCGGATCCAGACTAACCTGGCCGTTTCGGACAATCGGCCACGATCAGGGACAAGGCGAGCTAGGACCATGCATGCACTTGACCAGCGCGGTTTTTGTTTTGCTCTGCATTGGCTGGATCCGCCTCTGGTTCCAAGTTCGCACAGATGCACGTACTTGGGTGTAAGTACCATTATCGCGGTGCCTGTGCTGTCTTTACCAATGAGTGCTGGGGCATGAACTCCGCACAGCACGTCTCATGTACTGTACCTAACTGTACTTACATGTACCAGTACCTGAACAGGTGCCGCGATTACCTAGTACGTATTAATAGTAGTCAGACTCTCTCGAACACCACATTCATGTACGGGTACGGAGTGCCGAGTCCGACTAAGCGTACCTGCTAGTACATATACGTACAGCACAGCAACAAGGAGCATATGTACAACTACGGAGTAGCTGAGCATATTACTTTCATGTTCACCTACGACGATACGACATGTACGGAGCACGGGGTACTTGCATGGAATTGTGAGGGGAAAAAGCAACCCCAGCGATGGCTGGGTCTGGGTCGCCCTTTACGAATCTCGGTTTGCTTTTGCCGCTTCATTCCATGTCCATGTACGGGGTACGGAGCACAGGGTACGGAGTACTTGTGATCCATATCGTACAAGTAATGCCCCAAGTATCAATGCATGAACTCGGTGCCTTCGCATGGGCTGGCACAAGTGCGTGTACATCTACCCGCTGCTGTTTCCTTTTGCCCTCTTGGCCGCTCCGAGAAGCTGCTCACGACAAACGAGAAAAGGGGAAACGTCTCCTATGCCCCAGACGGTGCACCGCCGGGTGAGACAAGGACACCCCGAGTGACTGGTCAAGTCCCCTACCTCGCAGGCCAGAGGAGAAGCACTCCGGCACGGCATTGGCACGGTTGACGTAAAAGCACGGCTCACTTATTACCCCAGCCAGTGCACGCACATGTACGGAGAAGGCACGGAGTATGGAGTCTTACTCGCCAAGTTCCACTACAAGTTCGTGCAGCACTTGCAGTGTACGAGTGCCTTACGGGTGCGTGTGCATGTACTCCGTATTATTTCAGTGCTAGTACTTGCGTGCCGCACTTATGTGCCGTGCACGAGCGCGTGCGAATATATTACTGTACTTACAGCCATGTGTACGTACACGGCAGTGTAGCGTACAGTGCAATTATGCCTCCCAAGTACGGAGTACTTACAGCTGCTGGACTCGGCTGGATGGTCTCGAATGCTCCTACCACTGCACCTGCTCACACTCCCACCCGCAGCCATGCGGAAGGAAGAGGCAGCACGACTGCTGGCAGTGAGGGTTCGAGAACCTACAACCCACGAGCACGAGGTTCATGTTCATCAGCCGGACATCGACTCTCCATCATCGACAGACATTTGACGCACTTGCGTACACCCTCCTACACGTATCCTCGTACGAGCAGGGATTTCTTGTCATGGATGACAGGGCAGCATGGGCGGAAGCGAGAAGCAGTTTTTCTTGGTCAGATGCACCAACCCACGGCCAGGCTGACACGGCGTGCGGAGGCATCGCGGTACGGTTGTTGTTCCTGCCACGTCCATCCACTGGTGCTCGGCAATGCGCCGTGGAGATGAAGATGATGATACCAAGCACGCCGGCTTTTGTCGCATGCAGGCTCGGTCCTGTGCGACGTCCCCTCCGCTCCCCTCCGCAAGCTCGAGGCAAGCCGCTGGACATGATGGCGACGGGAACAGTCAGGCCAGTCAGACGGTGCGAATGAAGAGCGGAATAGTAGACGCGAACGATACCACGTGCTCGTCCGCACAGCACGCCTAGATGCCGCCCGCGTACAGTCTGCATGGTCGGTGCAAATGGACGACAACAGCTTTCTCTGTGCTCCGTCCGCACGCCGGGAAGCGATGGCACCTTGCTCATCGGTGAACGCATGCATGCCAACGCAGGTATGTCAACGCCGTCATGTTAATACAGGCCTCGTGCGCCGCAACCTCGGGTGTGACGGATAGGGGAATGCATGCAAAAAAAGCGCAGGCAGGGATGATACCTACGGTACGGAACGAGTTTCTAGCCATGGCACGAAACGTTGCCTTTACCACGTGGGTGGCTCCCATCGAATGAAGGCGAATGCCATCATCGTCACGACTCGTCTTGCTTCGATCGGTACTGTCGTGCCACGCCGCACCCTGCCCCGAGCCACCGACTACTAAGTGTCATCCTGCGCTTGCGTCAAGCGTGGGGGTTGCCAGTACCGCACCTGTAGCGAGTGTCATCTTGTCACGCGGGGAGGCATCACGTCGACCGTTTTCGTCATCATCGACCGTGCAGGGTGCAGACCTGAGCACGTACGAGCATTCAACTGCAAACTCTACATGCATTACTTCCCTTGGGGGCGGCGATGCGGCTGGGAAGCACAGCCCACACCAGAACATGATGCCGTTATGCCATACCCTACCCGGGACGCCTCCCCGACTCGGTGAAGAGAATGGGGGGGCCACGTCGGGGATGCTATGCCGTCCACGGATGAAAAAGGTACTTTCATGCAGATCTCGGCATGCCAAAACAAGTGCCTGCTGGTGCCAACCTTCAGCGAGAGAGCGCAGACAAGAGCCGAGACGAAACAAGGGCAAGAACTGGCGAGGCAGCATGGGGCGAATTCCACTCATCAACCCGGCCCCCTTCTCCCTGCCGGCTCCGAGAGCCGGGGATAAGGTCGGCCGTCTCAACCCTATTCGTCTTCAGCTACAGATATGGACATCCATCTCGACCTCGTTTTGTTTCCTTGCTTCTGACACGTCTCGCCGCCGCTCGTCGTCGAGAAAGGGGGTCGCAGTCGGAGACGGAGGTCGTCGGCGTGCCGGCTGCATGGGCATGGCGAGGCAGCCTGTCAGAGGACGTCGATCCACGTTGCTGTCAGATCGGATGGGAATCGGTCAGCCATCGGGGCCCTGTCTTAAAACAATGGCTTTCCTCGTCGTGTATTTTTTGTTCATTTGGCAGCGTTCCCCCCTTGCCGGGTGCGTGCGTGCAGCTGCGCGTGCGTCCCGTGTGTGGCGGCGTTTGGGAGAAGCCGGCCAGCAAGACAGCCAAGCCAGGCTGCATCACGCACCGGCAGGGACCCCTTGCGAGGGCGTGCGGCGCAGTGTTTTGCCGGTTGGTCAAAATAATACCCCCCCCCTGTCGCCGATGCGACATGAGGCTGCGGGTGGGTGGATGCATCTTGCTGGCGAATGTGTGACGGGGTAAAGGCACAAACTAACTGCCTGGACCAAGGTACGCCTCAGTACATGCTCTGCTCACATTGAACGCGTGGGTACGGAGTAATTACTTGCTGCTACAGTACAGGACACTACTCGGTGCGTTCAAATTCTCAAGCTGATATCTAGCACGGAGAAACGGGAGTTGAGTGCACATTTCGACCCAGGTGGCTTGGGGAGCGGGTGAACCTCATAAGTGTACGGCTAACATGCGAGTAATACTGTACATGTACAGTATGTAGCGGGGCGACTGGACGATATCCCGTGGGTCACGCAAGCAGGGTCTGTGTTGTCCAGTTGGTACGACGGAGTGGTGGTGGGTTGAACGTTTGTTGCTGATGAATCGCGCTCGAGATTGGCCACCTCCTAGTTCATGTGACGACAGCAGGTGTCCGGCAACAGCAGAGGCCTCGGGTGAACGATCCCAAGTGACGGCTCCGCTCCGAAGATTCCTTCATGAACGCGTCGCCGTGGACGCTCCGTGTTCAAACATCGTCCGCCCACTCCATCGACGGCATCACCGAGCGGAAGATGGTCCGCAACGGTGCAGCCCGAGGCGAAATGGCAACACTCGTCCGACGGAAAGGCCAGCATGCCGGCGGCGCACCATGCTCTCGTCGTCAAGGTCGCATTTCCTGAGCAGCATCAGGCGAGCATCAGGCAACGAGCCATCATCGACCGAGTTTCACATAGAGCGAGAGCGAGGGCGAAGAGGGCAGAGCACCCGGCTGGCCGAGGCCTGCCCTGCCCTGCCCTGCCCCGTCCTTCCATGTGCCAGCCGGAAGGGGTCGACTCGTCCATGTCCAGGTGTATGAATGCAGGCTTCACACAGGCGTGAGCACGAACATCTGCTCCTCCGACCTCGTCGTCTCGACCAGGGACCGCGTTCTGCGGCCGTGTCGACCCGATTCGGCCGCGAGCTGGCGTGTTCGAGGTCGAGTCGCCAAGAATACGTCGACCTGCAGCTGGCACCGTCGTGACCCGTGCTCCACCGAGAGAGTTCGGAACCCGCTCTATTGTTTCGCTGCCTTGTCGACAATTTCGGTCAACCATGTTCCGTACGAGCCATGACACGCACGAACCAGCCGGCGGCACCTGATGAAATGACGCTCACCCAAACGAGGCCAGCAGAAAGGGGGGCATGGTCGGCCAGCGACGGAAGGAATGGGGTGGCCGTGATTCGCATAAGTCTGCCC
The DNA here is from genome assembly GCF_001625195.1 of Drechmeria coniospora. Taxonomy (NCBI): domain Eukaryota; kingdom Fungi; phylum Ascomycota; class Sordariomycetes; order Hypocreales; family Ophiocordycipitaceae; genus Drechmeria; species Drechmeria coniospora. Next base: position 5,822,375 of record NC_054389.1, on the reverse strand, counting down.
ATACGTCTTCCGGCCCATGCCCCCGTTGTCCATTCGTTTGCTCGAGAGAATAGAGGCGCAGCGATGTCGGTCGAGCCCGGAAACCGCTCGCTGGTGCGTACCGTCGTCATTCTTCCGCCTGCGTCACCCGCCTCCTCTTGCGGCCCCTCCTGGAGCTCGAGCACGATGCGGCCGAGTCCGAATCGGTCGCCAACTCATTTCCGCTGGGGGAGGTTCCTGCCGCGTGCGCCAAATTCTCGTCGTCGCCGCCGCCGTCGTCGGCTGCCTCGGCGAAGACCATGGCGCCCCGACGGCCTAGCACCTCCCTCCCGGCCTCTTCGAGGAGGATGCCAAAGGCGAGGAGGGCAGTCTCGTCCATGCTGCGGTGATTGGCGCTGCGAGGCTGTCCATCCGGCACCGCGAGCCGGCTGCGCCTGCGATCCAGCGCGCCGTAGAAGCTGCTGGCGTACCCGTGCACCGCCTTGAGCAGGTCGCTCTCGGGCAAGACGCCGCGGCCGCCGTGGGCGAAGTCGCGATCGTGCGCGTTGTAGACGTCATGTTGCGCGTAGCGCTCGGGTGCGTCCTTGCGCCGAAAGAGAGCCTCGTCCGGTCCAAGAGGTGTGGGCCGAGTGTAATGTTTGATCAGCCGGGCTTGGCCCTGCTGGCCTTGGGCTGTTGGCCCCTTCAGATCGTCCTTCTCCTCCTCTGCTCGGCGAAGTTTTCGGGCCAGTACTCTGCCTGCATCGAATCAGTTTCACGTGGCGGCATGAACTGTCTGGTGCCGAGGGCTTGTCTCACCTGCCACGGCGTCGTATATCGTCGCCACGCGCCGACGACTTTCCAGCACCGCGTCGGCGTCGGCGTCGGCGTCGAGCTCCCCAAGATGGTCGATCTCCTCCTCGCTTGCATCTAGAGAAGGCGTGTGGTCTTCCGATTCCTCCATGGATGGGCCTGGGCTTTGCATATCCCTTCGTTGGTCGTGCAGTGGGCGTGGTGGACCTGCGTCTGGAATCCTCAGGGTGTGGCCACGCATGCCGTGATTGCTCGCCTTTCCACCCAGTCGCCGATGTTTTTCATTATCCCCGGGCCCAGACGGCTTCGATTCGGCTCGAGCGGCTTGATGGGACTTGGGTTATTGGCCGGCGGGGGAGCTACGGGAAGCGAGCATCTGGACGTTGCGAGTTGAAATTGAGCAGAACGCGAGATCAGGTTGCGATGTGGGGGAGTTGGAGCTAGTCGACAACACGAATGCCGGTACCTCGTACCTGTGAATTCCACCAGAGGTACGGAGTACGGAGTACGGAGTAAGTAATAAATGCTAGCACGGATCGGCCAGCTGCTGCAAGTGCTGTATTACAGACAACAACGTATGAAGTAATCGCTGTAATTATAGCACCTACGGAGCACTGTAGTACTTTCGGAGTACTGTATAGTACAGTACCCCTCAGTGCACTGGCATGCTTGGCAGCGCAGGCCGCGTCTAGCCTACCGAGGAGCACCCGTGACATCATGTCATGTGGGTGGACTCGGCTGTCATCATCTCGGCTTCGCAGCAGCAACCTGCCCTCGAGCCAACGCCAGGCTGTTCACCCAGCTCACCCAGCCCATCCAGCCCATCCGGATCATCCTCACTCTCGTCACTGGTAGAACCACGTCGAAAGGTTGACCAGTCGAGGCCAAATGAATGCAGACTCGCCTCCTCTTCCGTGAAACGGGCGACATCGACAGTCGAGACTTTTCAAGGGCAGTTGCCTTCGACCTCGTTCGTTCGTTCGCACCCGCACCGCAGCATCGATTCCACGGCGAACGGCCGCTCCCCTCCGCGCCCAATGGGTCGCATGCAGAGGATGCAGCTCTCTCGGCTCGTGCCCACGCCGCTGGCGTCAGCAGCATCGCCCTCGAAAAGTTCGACGGTCGCATTCTCCTCTCCGGCGGTGCCGAAGGCTCCATCAAGATATGGGACCTCGAGGAGAGCGGCAATCCGCATGCGGGCCACACCTTTCGGCCCGTGAGCTCCATTGCGCGGCCCGCGAGAGATGGTCCGGGCCCCGGCCACAGTCACGGCGTCACCCACCTCGCCTTCTACCCCTTCGATCCGGATGCCTTCCTCTCGAGCTCGTACGACAAGTCGCTGAAGCTCTGGTCCACCCAGCGAGCGGCTCTCTCCGCCGAGTTTGACCTCAACGCAACGATATATTCCCACTCGACGAGCCCCATCGCCGACCACGTTCTCGTCGCCTGCGCGACCCAGCACTCGAACGTGCGCCTCGTCGACCTGAGGTCGGGCTCGGCCGTCCAAGCCCTCGTGGCGCACGGTGGTCCCGTGCTCTGCACCGCATGGAGTCCGCGTCACGAACACGTCCTCGTCAGCGGCCATGCGGATGGCAAGGCCTGCGTCTGGGACGTACGGCGCGCCGGTGGCGTCCTGGCCCAGCTCGACCAGGAGGATTCCCTCGGCATCGTCCATCGCTTCCGCCACGCCGCCGCAGCCGGCCTGGACTGGAGCCGGATGGCACATTTCCGCGCCTCTGCGCGTGCCCACGATGACGCCGTCAATGGGCTCGAGTGGACCGACGACGGCAGGTACATCGTGTCGGCCGGCCTCGACAGACGGATCCGGGTCTGGGACGCGGCGACGGGGGCCAACACGCTCGCAAACTTTGGTTCGCTCATCCAGAACCAGCACGTCAAGACAGCCAACATGCTCGCGACGCCCTCGGGTCTCCTGAGCAAACGTGAGCTGCTCGTCTGGGCCAATGACCGGGAGATCCTCCTGCTCGACTTGCACGACGGGACCATCGTCGGTCGGCTTCGCAGCCCTGGTGCGGCGAATCCGCTCGGCCCACGCGGCGGAGATGCGGCGAAGAGCCGGATCGCAGCCATTGCATGGCGCGGCGCTGGCGGCGGCGGCCGACAGCTCGGCCCCGTCATGGGCGGAGGAAACTCTGTAGGCGCCATCTACAGCGCTCACCTCGACGGGCAGATTCGTGCTTGGATGCCCCGGATTCCAGGACCGGACGACGTGGAGGAGACGAACGAGGCGGAAGAGGACGACAAGGTTCGACGGAAGAAGCGAAAGGCGGTTGACGATGCGTATAGGAGTTTGATGGGGAAGCAGATCACCTTCACCTGAGGAGCGGGAAGAAGCTGGAGAGATCAATAGTTGGTCATGTCTCGTGTAAGAGACGTGCAAACAAAAGTCGTCCAAAAGCGCTCCAAACGCCGATTCGTTTGCCCGTCGCTATGCCAAACAGCTTCATGACCCCACAATACATTGCCATCAGACTGTGACGACCAAGTACAGCCAGCCATCGGGGTAGGCCGCCTCCTTCATGAGTTCCGCCAAGGGGGCCACCAAGGGTACGGGTGCGCCGTGCAGCAACACATTCGCCAGCACGGGGTCGCGGCTACTGGGGAAGAGCCTCGGCATCGCATCCTTGAGCGCTTGGCCGAGCAGCTTTGGCCTGCGGTCCGGAGTCATGGCCGGCGCGAGGGACTGGACGACGGCAAAGGACCCGGCCACGGCTACCCTTCGGTCCCCGGCGCTGGCGTCGGCGCCGGCCTCAACGTCGGCCTCGGCATCGGCCGGGTCTGGAGGCTTGGAGGGAACAAAGACGCGGATGGGGACGTGCTTGAGCGCCGTCGGAGCGTTCAGCAGACGGCTTTGGACCTTGCTGAAGGAGGTGTAGTCGTTGTCCATGACGGCGTGCCACAGTTGCGTCGTGTGCTCCTTGGACATCTTCATGATCTGGTTCGCGTTGCCGTTGCGGATGAAGTCGGCCTGCTGACGTCAGCGTCTGCATCGTGGCAGAAGGCACGGCGATCAACGATTCGATGGTACGCATCACGTAAACTCACTTCTTTGGCGCAGTTGAGAAATGTATCGGCAATGTCCCATCCCACCCCGTCGCTGACCGTCAGCCGCCAAGGCAAACTGGGCTGGTACAGATCCATCAGCAGACCGGCGGGGAAGTTCCGGAGCTGCACCTCTTCGAAATGAAAGCTCGAGCACGTCGTCTGGAAGAATGCCGACAGTCGAGGGAGCAGCAGCGCCAGGTAGCTGAATCGAGGAATGCTCGTGATGAACGGCGTCGTTGGCGACGACGCATGGTTGACGTAGAGGGGAACCCGCGCGTTCCAGAGAGTCTGGGCAAGAGAATCCGACATCACGACGGTCGCATGGCGAAAAGAAGATGGACTGGTGGAGATGGCGGCTTTGAAATGAACGGCATGGAAGACATGAGTGAGAAGCAGTCTGCAAATGATGATGACGGGACGACGTCGGGCTACAGTGCAAGCTTAGGAGGTGGTGGAGGTGGATGGTGGGGTTGGTGGTGGTATTAATGGGCAATGCTTCGCAACTTGTAGCGACTGTGGACAGATAAGATAAGTACAGAGTACGGAGTACTGGAAGGAACTTTGCCGATACTACTCCGTACCAGCAATTATTATTATTATTAGTCGATTCCTAGGAGTAGGTGCCTACTAAAGTGGCTGTACTGTACTGTAAATAATACTCTGTACACTGTACTCCGTAAGTACGGAGTGGTGGGATAAATTTGCTGCCTCAGTTGGATGCGGCCTGTACTGTGACATTCGCATGGTAGAAGGTGCTGTATCACAATCACTGCCAACCAAAATATTCACCGCACAGGAACTTGTACATCATATTTCAACAAGTATAAACTGATTCATGAATACGGCGAAAAGATTGGTGACGGAAAAGATAGCAAACTGTGTAAGTCATGACGCATCCCAATGGGTATTACGCACTCCCATCTTATAGACCTCGATGCTGCTCCTGGTGCGAGATGCTATGCCGCTCTTCGCGCTCATGCTCGGCATCATCGTGCTGGATCTGCACATCCCCAATATGCTTCCTTAGCACAGAAGGAGGAACCTGGGCGGCATCGGTGGGGTCTTTGTTTGCCAACAAATGGTCTCTAGATGGAATGGAAAACCCGCCGTCAGATGATGAGTCAAACAGGACCTCCGATTTCGACGTCTCCGTCAGTCGGAGCTGGGCAAGCTTAGGATTGAGCGTACGTCTTATCTCCACCAATGGTCTTACTGCCGTCGAGGTCGCTGTCCACTCGGGGGTCCAACTTGTTCATCATGTCGCTCTTGTGAGGGCCGGCGGTATTGGGAGCGGGACCTGGAGCGTCATGGCGCGTGCCCGTCGGGCCGGTGTGGGTTCCGGTACTGCCGTGGGTACCCGCGACGCCTGCCATAGTCGAGTGTGTGTTGGAGCCCATGTCGTGACTTCCACCGGCGTCCGAGTCGATCCGGGGGTCGGCGACATTGGCCAAACGACTGTTGTGGTGACCGTAGGTACCTTCCGGGGCACCTTGGTTATGAGTTCCCGTCGTGCCAATCAGGCCGGTGCCGGGAGGAATGGCACCGGTGAAGAAGGCGTGTTGACCACCGGTGCCGCTGGCGGGCTTCTTAGTGGTGTCGGTTGTGGTGTCGGTTGTGGCACTGCCGGAGGGATTCGCACCCAAATTCTTGCTGTGGTCGCGGTCAGAATCGACGCGAGGATCCAACTTGTTCGCCATGTTGGATGAATGAGGGCCATCCGTCTTGCTCGCAGGTCCGTCGAATCCACGGTTGGCATCCTCCATGACAGCATGCCCAGCAGCGCCAGAGACCATGCCTGTAGCGTTGTGGCCGGCAGTGGTTGAGTGGGCAGCCGTCGTGTTGGCACCGAGGGTACGGCTTCCGTCAAGGTCGGAGTCGACACGAGGGTCAACCTTGTTGACAAGTTTGCTGCTGTGAGGACCAGTTGCCGTGTTGGAGCCTAGTGCACGGCTTTCATCAAGGTTGCTGCTGTGATGGCCTGTCGTCGTGGTGTGGCCTGTGGTTGCGGAGAGGCCACGGGTCGCAGGCGTCGTCGTGTTTCCGGTAGTAGCGGTGCCGTGAGGGTTCGCGCCCAAATTCTGGCTGCGGTCGCCGTCGGAATCGACACGAGGGTCGACCTTGTTCGCCATGTTGGACGAGTGAGGACCGTCAGTCCTGGTAGCAGGTCCATCGGCCCCTCTGTTCGAGTTGTCTCCGCCAGTGACGTAGTGGTCACCTGTGGCGTAGGAGCCGTCATGACCCGTGGTACCGTGGCCTAGGAAACCAGTTCGAGGCTCGGCAGAGTTCTTCGTCTGGCCCGTTGCGTGCGTGCTGTCGGTCTTATCGTGAAGGAGTGCCTCCTTGACCTTGTTGACGAGTCCAGACATGATGGTACGTGAAGTGATTTTGTTGTCTCCTGAGTGGTAGGGCTATTGTGAAAAGGTGCGTGGTGTTCTCGCGGTATGTAGGATGGCGAATGCTAGTTCGGTATGGTATGAGGAGAGGAAAACGTTGCGGGATATCCGGAATGGCATCCAGATTATATAGACGTTCCCGTGGACAAATGTCACCGTTGCCCTCCGTCATCGACATGACGACTTCAACCTGGTTTCCCCCAGCACAGGCACGGGCACGGGCACAGGCCACAGGGGAATAGAACGGATGTGCAAGACGCATCGTCATAACATGTCGTACCGTAGCACCCCAAAGCCAGGCCCTGGTTCAACTGGACGCCTCGTTGGTTGGCTTCACATCACAACGTCATACCTGTCGGGAGTGACGTTGAAGCGACAGCAATGGAGGACGACGCGCATACGCTGGCCATGGTCCGGACGGTAGTCTCCGTCACGTATTGGGATGAAGTGGAGTCGGATTCTGTTTTGCCCAACGCAATTTGTTACTGCTCTGGAGAGGAAGTGAGGAAGGACGGTGGGAAACAGAGCGATGACGCAACGACTGACCCGGGCTGGAGGTGGCTGTGGCGAGTCTGGCAGTGCGTCAGCCAGGGCAAGCGTAGTTGTAATTTGCCGAGCATCGCTGCTACCTGTACATGTGTGGCTGGTGAGCTCACTAGTTGATGAATGGTGCGGAGCTCCTTGCCCGCCAAAACCCGCGACCTGAGGCTTCCAACCTCAACCACAATCGACTGCCCGGTACTACGATGCTCGCTGAGCCAAGCACGACATCATGTCGAATATCGGCAAAGCCTGCCTCGAAGCTCGGATCAAATCCCGAAGAACTGTGGCCTCAAGTAAACACTTAATAACAAGAATTGCAATGACGTACATGCCGGACGGTCACGATTCCATCTACGTTTCAGCGGGAAGCGCTGGCATCCGTCCTGAGCAATATCATTTCCTTGCCACTTGGTATCTTTCGACTTTCAATCATAGAATATTTCGGTTGGTTTCAGAAATGGTTGCATGCTTCAGCATGGTATTATTTATATTACGGTCATGATGTCGATTTGCCGACGCGACATGCTCCGACAAGCAAGTCCCCCCGAAAAACCACAGAAATAGCAAGCCGTTGGGCGCTGCTCCTCAGGGTAGCAAGAGTACCATGTACATCCCGCAGGGTCAATCTAGAAGTGACCGGCTTTCCATCCGGATCGCATCTTTGAACAGCAAACGACTCCAATGCAAACAAAGCTTGCTCCAATTCGCATATAGATTTCGAATGGAGATATTGCAATGCCTTGCTCGATACATGGGACATGTTGAGTTATCGGTCAGGGCGAAAGCACCAGCGCTAGGCTCGACTTCGTCGGTACCAAGGTCGGCTGTGGTGAACGTCGGCACGAGCGGCAGCGCGGCGGTCCTGCTTTCGAACCCAGAGGATACCGACAAGTGCCGAGACGAGCCACAGGAGGGCCGAAAGAAAAGCGAAAGCGATATCAGCCTTGAACCTACCGCACTCGTCGCCTCGCAGAGAGACGTCGCCCCAGTAGAAGACGGCGCCGCAGGAAGTTCCGACGAGCTGTCCCATATTAGCAGATGCCGCTCCGCGACCGGTTGTCGGGGAGCACTTGCATTGACGAGCAGACCAAACGAGATCCACCACAGGACACTGACGATGAGGTCCATGGGCCAGTGGATGAAAGTGGAAGAGAAAGGAAACAGCCATATGAGGGATAGGAACATGGCGATGGCAGCGACCACTTCGGTGTAGATGAAGCGGCTCAAGTCCCACGAGCTGGCGTCGGACTGGTGCAGGTAGTGGCCTGTGACGCCGGCGACGATGGCGGCGAAGACGAGCTCCGTAGCCCGGAGGGCCATGCTGACCAGTCGATCGAGGACCATGCTGATGGACAGGTGATGTACTGTGTGATGATGAATACGTCTTGACAAGCTACGTCTGCGAGGGACGACAGATCAGTCAACGTCGGCAAATACGACAGGATGGATGCGGGCACGCAAGTCGCCAAGGCCGATCGAAGGAGGACAAGCCGTTCTTTATCATCTTTCCCTTGACGACCGACTGACTGCTTGCCACGACGCCTGCCGACCCAGCTCGTACAAGATCCCTGCGTGTCGAGAGAGGAGGCAGGAAGGACAAACTTGTCTCTGTCACACACCCTTTTCTGTCTCGTTTGGCAGCACGTCTACATCACATCGTGCACGTCGCTCAAGAAATCAGCTGTTTCAATGACAACCCCTCATTGGCAGATGCTCAGCAAGCGGCAGCCTTTATCTGAATGAGGTCATGAGCCAAGTGCTGTGCGGGTGGCGTGACCGGCGCCCTAAGCCCGTCATTCGCCCGTACTAGCACCACGAGACGGCTTCACGGCAGCGTGATTTTGGGGGCCTGTCCCCTGTATGCGTGTGCATCCAGGCGAACTCGTCAATATCTATTCCAACCATGATGCTGATCGCTCCCAGATGTATCCTGAAATGCGCCGCTACTGGCTGGTCGGCCGCTTCACTCGCCATGCATGCAACCTGCGCGGTGATGTCAATCGCACAGCAGCTGATGCGCGAGTTGGGTTTCGCTGACGTAAGTAGGCACATCACACATGGTGTGCCTAGGAACGCGTGGCAGCCATTGCCAGGAGCAATTCCTTTAAAAAGGCAGAGCACCCTTCCAGCCGGTTTACGATCCTGGCAGGAGAATGGGAGCAGCTTGACGTCCTCCAAGACCCAGTGGCAAACGCTACCGACTCTGGCACTCGATCGTCTCTCGCAATCGATATCGCCCACTGACTTTGCCTGAGTGATGAGCTGGCAGTTCCAGCAACTCGATCGCTGGCCGAAGGCGGCATTGCGGGAGACAGCTCAGCCCTAGACCCAGCGCCCAGGAGCCAGGCCTTTCGAATTCCGATTCGGGAGTCTTGGGAGCTGGTGAAGTCGAAGTGCATCCGGGATTCCCGCTATTGAGATGACCCGTAGGTTGAAGTTCTTTCTGCAGCTAGACGAAGGAAGCATCCCAAAAACTCCATCACCATCGCCCGATCATCCCATAGAACCGTTATAATGTCGGCAGCCACGAGCGTTGTTTGTAGCTGCAGGGGGGAAAGTCACTGTACTTGTAGAAGTACGGCTCATCGTGGCCGCCATTGCTGGCAATGGTTGAATCGTCGTCACCCTGACGAGGGGTCCTTGGTACAAACCACTTATTTAGGTGTACATGTAAGTACTGTAAGTAATACTCGTATTACAGTACATGTACGATACGGGATGCCTGCTGCAGTAAGTGCAAGTACATAGGTAGGTGTACGTACGTTGTATGTAACTGGCCGATGCCGCTGGCAGTACGGAGTAGTACCTGCAGTGGGGTAGCAGCTCCTGTCAACTGGGCGCCGCCGAAGATTAATGTACAAGGCATTGGCACGGAAGCACGGAAGCTGGAAGCACGGAAGCTGGCACCTACTATTACCACAAGCCCCTCCTCACTCCTCCTGGGTGCCTGCAGTGCTTATCAATCCACCAGATTCAGACCGTGCACTGTACAATGTAGAATCAAGGCTCAAATCTCGCCTCCCCTCTCGCCTTGCATGATACAACGTCCCCGGTCCTCCTTGTGAGCTGCTATTAGCGAGGCCATTGAATTCTGGACCCTTGCTGCCGCGATCATCTCGGACAGGACTCTGCACCCCAAGTGCCGACACACGCAGGCCCCGTCACCGTCGCCATGGCAGCCGCTTCACGGTCATCGCCTTCGTCATCGGCCCCCAAGGAACGTGGCATCCGTATAGCCATTGACCGCGGCGGCACCTTTACCGACTGTGTTGGCGAGCACAATGGCGAGGACATCATCATCAAGCTCCTCTCCGAGGATCCCGCCAACTACAAGGACGCTCCCCTCGAGGGCATCCGCCGCATCATGAGCCATTTCCTCGGCCGCGAAATCCCCCGCGGAGAGCCCCTTGACACGTCCAAGATCGCCTCTATTCGTATGGGCACCACTGTGGCTACGAATGCTCTCCTTGAGCGCAAGGGCGAGAAGATTGCCCTGGTGGTGACCAAGGGGTTCAGGGACTGCCTCGCCATCGGCAACCAGTCGCGACCAAGAATTTTTGACTTGGCCATCAGGAAACCCGATGTTCTGTATGAGACGGTCGTCGAGATTGACGAGAGAGTGACGCTCGAGGACTACGCCGAGGACCCGTGCAGGATCGTCACCGAGCCGGAAGCTCAGGTCGGAACGGAGGCGGCCCGGGGCAAACATCTCGTCCGTGGTCTCTCTGGAGAGACGGTCCGAATACTCACAAGAGCGCAAGATGAGGATATCAGGGAACGACTGTCGGAAGTTTATGGCAAAGGTATCCGAAGTATCGCCGTCTGCCTCATGCATGCCTACACTTTCCCCGACCACGAGGCCCAAATTGGCCGCGTAGCCAGGGAGATTGGCTTCAAGCACATTTCGCTTAGCCACGAGCTTATGCCCATGGTTAAACTCGTCCCCAGGGCAACTTCAGTCTGTGCCGATGCCTATCTCACACCTGCCATCAGGCGATACATTGACGGTTTTCAACGTGGCTTCCAGGGCGGCCTCGGAACGCAAAAGATCAAGCCAGATCAGGAGCACCAGGGAGCGCGCTGCGAGTTTATGCAAAGTGATGGCGGTCTTGTAGACGTCGACAAGTTTACCGGCCTGAAGGCCATCCTCTCCGGACCGGCTGGAGGCGTCGTCGGGTACGCCGTAACTTCGTACGACGAGGAGACGAAAACTCCCGTCATCGGCTTCGACATGGGCGGAACAAGCACCGACGTCTCTCGATACGGCGAAGGCCGCTACGAGCACGTTTTCGAGACCACCACCGCTGGCGTCACCATCCAATCCCCGCAGCTCGATATCAACACCGTTGCAGCCGGCGGCGGCTCGAGGCTATTCTTCCGCAACGGGCTCTTTGTCGTCGGGCCCGAATCTGCCGGCGCACACCCTGGACCCGCCTGCTACCGGAAAGGAGGCCCTGCTACCGTGACGGATGCAAACCTTTACCTTGGCCGCCTGCTGCCGGAATTCTTCCCCAAGATCTTTGGCAAGAACGAGGATGAAGGGTTGGATCTTGAGGCGAGCAAGGCGGTGCTGCAGGAGTTGACAGATCAAGTCAACAAGGAGACCGGGAAATCCCTAAGCGTCGATGAAGTGGCCTACGGTTTCCTGACCATAGCAAACGAGACCATGACGAGGCCTATTCGATCCATCACCGAGGCCAAGGGTCACGACTCCTCCAAGCATCGTCTTGCGACCTTTGGCGGAGCCGGTGGCCAGCACGCCGTCGCCATCGCAGAATCTCTTGGAATCCGTCAGATCCTTGTCCACCGCTACTCCTCAGTTCTCTCTGCCTATGGCATGGCCCTCGCCGATGTCGTCGATGAGCGGCAGGAACCCGACTCCACAGTCTGGGATGACGACAGCGCCGCCATCGGTGAGCTGCAGCGCAAAATGGAAAAGCTGAAGGAGAAGTCTCGCGCGGCGCTGAAGGAGCAAGGTTTCGACGATGGCGAGATTGTGTTCCAAGAGTACCTCAACATGCGCTACCGTGGAACCGAGTCGGCTCTCATGATTGTCATGCCCTCTCCTGAGGAGGCCTCGGCTCACTTCGGCGGCAAGGACTGGGAGTTTGGCAAGGCCTTTGTAAGGCACCACCACTACGAATTTGGCTTTACACTCGATGACCGCGACATCATAATCGACGACGTGAGAGTCAGGGGCATCGGTAAAAGTTTTCGACACCAGGAGAAGACGGTGGATCAGCAGCTCAAGGTGATCAAGCAGCTACCTGTGACGGAGACAAAGTGTCACGGCACGAAGGCTGTCTTTTTCCAGGGCGGCCGGCTCGAGACTCCCGTTTACAAGCTGGAGAACCTTGATATCGGGGACGTCGTTACCGGCCCAGCCATGCTTGCTGATGGAACGCAGACGATCGTCGTGACACCAGGGACAAAGGCCCTGGTCACGGGAACGCACGTCGTGCTAGATATCGGGAGCGAGCCCAAGGATGAGTATGCCAAGCCCAACTACTGGTTCATTGCGCATTGTACATGGCTAACTCGAGCCAGATCCCACAGGGACCGGTCCGCGCGCGAGGTGGACCCGGTCATGCTCTCTATCTTTGGCCACCGCTTCATGGCCATTGCTGAGCAAATGGGCCGGGCCCTCCAAAAGACAAGCGTCAGCACAAATGTCAAGGAGCGTCTCGACTTCTCGTGTGCCATCTTCGACGCTACCGGCGGCCTTGTCGCCAACGCGCCGCACCTTCCCGTCCATCTGGGATCAATGTCAACGTGTGTCAAGCGACAGGCCGAAATCTGGAAGGGCAAGCTAGCCAAGGGGGATGTCATCATCGCCAACCACCCCTCGTACGGCGGCACCCACCTGCCCGACGTAACGCTCGTCATGCCGGCCTTTGATGACAAGGGCGAGAAGATTCTCTTTTACGCGGCATCGCGAGCTCACCACGCTGATATCGGCGGCATCACCGCCGGAAGCATGCCGCCCCACTCCCGCGAGCTCTTCCAAGAAGGTGCCGCGATTCGAAGCGAGAAGCTCGTCAGCGGTGGCAAATTTAATGAGAAGCGCGTGGTTGAGCTCTTTTACGATGAGCCAGCCAGGTATCCTGGTTGCAGCGGCACGCGATGCCTCGCCGACAACATCAACGATCTCCGCGCTCAGGTATCGGCCAACCAAAAGGGCATCTCCCTCATCGACAGCCTCATCGAGGAGTACGGTGAAGAGACTGTCCAGTTTTACATGGTTCAGATCCAAGAGAACGCCGAGCAGTCGGTCCGAAAGCTGCTCAAGAACGTGCACAAGCGTTTCGAGGGCCGAGAACTCTCCGCCATCGACCACATGGACGACGGCTCCCCTATTCAGCTGAAGATTAGCATCGATCCCGACAGTGGCAGTGCCGAGTTTGACTTTGAGGGCACCGGCGCCGAGGTCTACGGCAACATCAATGCCCCCGAGGCCATCACGTACAGCGCCATCATCTATTGCCTCCGCTGCTTGGTATCGGAAGACATTCCCCTGAACCAGGGGTGCCTGAAGCCTATCAAGGTCAAGATTCCGCCCAAGTCTATTCTCTCACCGTCTCCAGGGGCCGCCGTTGTCGGAGGCAACGTATTGACGAGCCAGCGCATTACGGATGTTATCTTCAAGGCATTTCAGGCCTGCGCCGCCAGCCAGGGGTGCTGTAACAATCTCACATTTGGCTTCGGTGGCAACCAGCCGGGTGAGAAGGCCGTCAAGGGCTTCGGCTACTACGAAACCATTGCTGGCGGTAGCGGAGCCGGGCCTGACTGGGAGGGCACGTCTGGCGTGCATGTTCACATGACCAACACACGCATCACAGACTCGGAGATTTTTGAACGGCGATACCCCGTTCTCCTTCGCGAGTTTTCCATCCGGAAAGGCTCTGGCGGTGCGGGTCAGCACCGCGGCGGCGACGGCGTCGTTCGCGACATTGAGTTCCGCATCCCTCTGCAGGTCTCGATTCTCAGCGAGCGCCGCGTGTACCACCCGTACGGCCTCCATGGCGGTGAGGACGGGGCCTGCGGTCTCAACCTGTGGGTGCGAAGGGTGGAAATGTCCAACTGGGATAAGTCACTCGCCCAATTCCACGAGATTGGCGGTAGAAAGGAGGACCCCGAAGTCGAGACGGAGTACGAGGAGCGGCACATCAACCTGGGAGCCAAGAACAGCGCCGAAATGAAGGCCGGGGACCGCATCATTGTCTGCACTCCCGGTGGTGGTGGCTGGGGCCGTCGTGGCCAGCAGAGCGTTGCGAAGCAACTCGTGGATCACACAGCGAGCTGGCGGAAAGGAAGCGGGGCGACAAGAGAAGACACGGCGTTGCAATCATAACGGTCAACTACGTTTGTGTCAGTCCATCAGAAGAGAAACCAGATATCGTTGGTCAGCCAACTTCGGAGCAAACCTACAAGCATACTTCTGAAGGTAGGATGGCCATGAATGAACGAAACTTTGACCTTTCTACTCCGTGCCTGTGCTCCCGCTTCCAAGCGCCCCTCTTCACCTGATACCGCAGCTGGTGCTGTGCGGATGACCTCACCTTCCAGGGTATAATCAAACCCTGGTCATCTATTTTCAGCATTTCTTCCCTCAGCGTTCAATAATGACACTCGATTCATCCATCAGCCCATTGAAGCAATTGCCGCGCTCCACCACAACCTGGAAGTCTTCAATTTGGTCCACCAACCCTCGTGTACATGTACACAACGAGAGCTATTATTATCTGTTTGATATTGCCGTTCCCATTTAGCAGTCGCCCGAAATACACAAAGGACTGTAGGCCATTCGGTCGACACGCTCATTACTTACCTACTACAGTAGAACATTGAGTGGACTAAGTCAGCTCTAGAATGATTTAGGGATGCTAGGATTTGGGGAGCATGGCCGAAATAAACCCCCTATCCAGCGATGCTACTGCCATTGAGTCAAATATTGGTTTAAGCATGTACAAGTAAGGAAATTCTAATCATTGATCGGGCCAGGGACACTAGGACTGAGGTTTTAAGATGTACTTGTAGCTTAGGCGCAGATATACCATGAAACTAAATGTCCTCGCGGTCGCGTGCCTTTGACAATTGCATTGTGACGAGTGCACTTCCGTTGGTAACTAGCTAAACGACTCGTAAAATTAACGACATCGATAGTACACAAAAATTAGTTACCTGTATGTATCCGTCTCATGCGATCAGTGTTTTGCCCAACTTCGCTATAATGCAGTTGCGTTATCGATGTTGGAGGTATGCTACCGAAACAAGGACAATGTGAAAGCAGGATTCAGGCACCGACAAGTTCAAAGGACGTTCTGCCGGGCCATATTGAAATCCTCACATCTGACGAATTTCCCATCTGGCAACAAGGTGAGGCAGTTGTGCCCTGGCTGGGGAAGTTCCATGAGGCGTTGGCAGGTGCCGACGTTGCACAGGAGGCCATGGGATATTATTGCGGTTTCAGTTCCTGGAATTTTCTAACGGCAGTTCCGTCAGGGAGAGTTCAAGGTGAATCAACATCCTGGGCCACCAGTGGCTGGGTTTGCGAGGTTGAACCATGCCGGTTCCTGACCGTCTATCCAAACGGTCTCGTTCCGAATCATTCAAACGCCAGGCAGAGCCCCTAGAACGAGACAGTTCACCGTCGTGCGACGCTAGCATACATGATGCATCGGCGATTGCAGCGATTTGTTGCCATCAGGAACCAGGCCCGAGAAAATCAGCTGGCGAACCGCATGCAATCGTGTCACTTCCACGCGCTCAACTCGAGTTGATCCGTCGCCGCCGCACCAGGATCGCCTGCGACTGGCCGGTCGTCTTACGAGACCTAGCTGGAAGACGGGTCGGCAGCCGACCTGGCGCTGGCCGGCTTCACGTAGGTGAAGTGCGCAGCACGTGTAAGCGACGTACATGGGGCAGTAGGATGGATGGTGCCGGTTTCGGGGGGCTTCAGTGGTGACCATGGATGAGAGCCGGGTGCTTACGGCCATGATTCGAGGAAAAGGAGCACCCTTGGCTCTGGCCACTTGTCTGAAGGGTGGACAAGCTGAATGATCCAGCGGTGCATGTCTGCGCCTATTCGCCGTGATCTCCCCAGAAGGGCTCGCACCCGATTCGACATGGATCATGGATGTCTAGGCCCGCCTCCGCCCAAAGCCGAGCCGCCGACCACCAGGTATCAACCTGCGAGAGTCAAGATCGCAAGTACTTACTTAACGCACCTTGGAGGGAGTGGTTTTGTCCTGCGCGGTGGGCCTGCGAAACGGGTGGTCGGCGGGAAGCCAGAGCTCAAGAGCAACATCCAATCCGGCTCGAGAAAAACAGCCGTTTCCCGATCGCCAGAGGGCGTCCAGCCGAGAGCAGAACATCACGACGGCTTACCCGTGGCTGGGCAGCCAACAGTGCCTTCCCGCGTGGCGTCGTCCCAGGGTGGGTGTCTCGATAGAAGACATGCGTGTGATTGCCGGCGGAGGTCACAGCATGCATCAAGTCGCGCTGGGACGAGAAGCGGTTTGCGCACTTTTCGGTAATTTCTTCGTCGTAGTGGTGATTAGTTTCGTGTCGCGAATGTAACGTCAACGAGGCGGGAAACGGACACCCCCCCCTCGGCGGGCCGGTTATATTCAAAGGTCGGATCCTTGGCCCATGCTCGCTCGCTAGGACAACATACTCGTACGCACCGCAGGCATTCGGTTGCCGCACCAAAAAACGAGCTGTCAGAAACGAGACAACGTTAGAGGCCCGAGTGCGACTCGCCGCGAGGAGACACGACGGCCGACCTGGGCCCATGGTGGCCATCGCGCTGCGGGAGCCATGATGCGAATCGCCGTCGCCGGAGGAGGCGGCCTCGGGTACCTTCTCGCGACGCAACTGTCGCAGGCGGCAAACGCCTACAACGTCGTTGTTTTATCAAGAACTGTTCGGCCTCCACGCAGGTGAAGCCACGGACGGCTGCGTATTGACCAGGCGCAGGCGAGACCCGAATTCGGCCAGCTAGAGGTCCAGCTCCAGGTCGTCGACTACGGCGACCTCGCGAGCCTGACCTTCACCCTCCAAGGCGTGGACCTCGTGATATCGACGATCTCGGGCAGGGAGCAGCTGGCCCTCATCCAGGCCGCCGCCCGCAGCCGGGTCCGAAACTTTGTGCCGTCCGAGTTCGAGGGAGCTCTGAGCCGGCGACCGGCCCAGCAGCACGATCCGCTCGACCGCGGGTCGGGGCAGGCCATGGCGCTGCTCAAGCAGCTCGCCGCCCAGTGCCGCATCAAGTACACCGTCTTCTCCTGCGGCGTCTTCATGGAGCGCTTCCACCCGTACGGGCTCGGCTACCTCAACATCGGCCACGGCTCGGGAATCGCGAAGCCGGGGGAGTACCTGGTCGACATCGGCAACGCGACGGCCGAGTACGCCGACAAGGACAGCAAAGGCCGCACCGTGCGCATCTGCCTGTCGTCCGTCTACGACGTCGTGCGCTTCCTCGTCGCCGCCATCGACCTGGGTCCCGAGCGATGGCCGAGCGAGTTCACCATGCGCGGCGATCGGATGTCGGTTCGCGAGCTCGTCGACACGTGCAGCTACGTCCGCAACGGTGGGTGCCCAACGGGCCATCGGACGCGCTCCCCCTTGGCCACGCCGAGCAGGAGTCGAGAGGCGGACGGCTTCGGAAGCTAACAACGGTCAGTGGTGTTTCACCGTCATACTCGATCCACTTCCGAACTCCAGGCATACCTGAACTACCACGTCGAGGCCGGAGACGTCGACCGGGTGGCGTACTATCAGCGACTCTTGGCTACGGCCAACGGGCGATACGACTTCAGCCGGGCGACGCTGAACGAGGCCATCGAACGAAGCGACCTGGTGGAAGTGCAGCCTCTGCGACTGAGCCAGTGGCTCATAAACATGTGGCAGTCGATGTGAACGCATGCGTGCACAAGCACAAGCACAGGACACGGCATGCCGACGTCCACGGAAGCATGAGCACCGGAAGGGAATGGGGGATGCAGGTAGGGCAAATGCCTCAGAGGGGAAATTTGAGCCGGAGTTGGGGGCGTTTTGTGATCAGTTATAATACCCGTGGTCCCGTCGTATCGCGCCGGCCGTTCCCGCCTCTCGTTTGACAAGGCAGGTGGGTAATATCCAGACAGCGAGTCGTTGCCGTTTCGCATGTTGCAGTGGCCACCTCATCGTGCTCGTGGCCCATCGTCCCATCTCGCATAGAAGGGGTTGGCGTTGGTCGGCCTGATTCGTACGAGCCTGGTGCTGTCCATTTCCATTTGTCGACGCTGCCGTGCTCGATGATGTCGCCGCAAGTACGTGACCGACGAAAGCGAGAAACAGACGATCGTTCGAACATCTTGGTCCTGGAAGCCGCCTGCATCGGCTGCGGTACTGGCCAGTGTTTAGGAGAGTTTTCTAATTCCGTCTTCACCCGTCGTCAGCCCCGAGCGCTCGTAGGGCCGAGCAGCTAAACCCGCTTTAGGCGCCGACGGCCGACAACGAGGCTAAGCCGACAATGCGTTCATGAACAGGTGTTTCAGGACAATCATCTGCCATGATACGTTGACACGGTGGCATGGGTGTCACGTCGTGCCCTCGGCCATCATCTGTCAAGGTGATGCTCCCCAACGCAGTTGCGACCTTGCAGGAAGCTTTCTCGTAGTTGATGTCGAACTGGCCAGTCTCAGTGTTGTCCTGATCGTGGCCTCTATCTAGGGACGAGCCACCGAGCGCATCGTGCATCGGTGGGTTGAATGACGAGGTGAAAAGGAACAGCCGCGATGCGGCCGCATATGCGGCGGCCGAGAACCCTTTTCTCATCAAGTTGCTCGTCGTTTACGATGACGCCTATCCGCAAACTTGGGTCTCCGTGGCGAGGGTGTCGGCGCCAAACTCTTCTCCGAATTCATCCACGATCCAGAGACAGAACTTTTCCCAATCAACCTGCCACTCTTTCATGCGATTGGCCTTGACACCCGTGCCCAAACTCGCCGCCTTGATCCCATCGGTCCATTGGTCCGCCGTCTGGTCTTCAAAGGCGGCCCATCGGACGCTGTTCTCGGCCATGCTTCCCAAGCCGGCGAGGCCGAGGTTTTCCCAACCCTGCAAGGCCTGCCAGAAATCGTGCGACATGCCGGCTGTGTCCTGGCCGAGCATGGCGGGATCGTCGTTGCACAAGCAGCAGGCGACGCCGCGCGCGAGCAGCGCAGGCAGCGGGTGGGCCGTGATGGAACCGCACAGGCGGAGGACCTCGTTCGAGATGGGGCACGACTCGATGAGGATGCGCTTCTCTTTCACCATGTCGATCAGCAGCGGGTGCTTGTAGAGGCTGAAGGCGTGGCCGATGCGTCTCGTGCCGAGGAGGATGGCGTCGAACAGGTTGCGGTCCGTGCTCGAGCCGTCGCCGAGCGTCTCGCCGGCGTGGAAGAAGAAGGGAATGTTGACGCCTTCCTCGGTGCACTGCTTACGGAACCAGAACAGCTCCGGCAGCAGGTCGACAAGCGGCCTGCCGAGGTCCTCGGGTCCGACGACGTCGTAGCCGGCGATGAGATGAGGAAATTCCATCTTGGTGCTGATGCAGTGGTCCATGTTCTCCACCAGCGGTCTCGTCTCGAAGCTCCGCAGCGTCGTCCAGATGGTTGTGAGGCCCCAGAAACCTTGTCCCTGCGGGCATGACTTGAACTCGGCAACCTCTTCGGCGAGAACCTTGAACATGTGGCTGTAGTCCTGCTCCGCCTCTTCCTGCCGGTCGCGGCAATAGTTGAGCGGCCAGGTAAAGCTAGTGCGGTCCGGCCCGGTTAGCAATCGTCGTGACGAAGGGAGCGTCGCAAAAGGGGAGCGAGGGTCATACCGCAGCTCGGCCCAGTTCACGCCATCTTCCTTGAGGAGAGTCATGAGGCGACGTAGAAAGGAACGGAAAATGGGTTCGTAGTGAATGATGGTGGCGACGACGGTGAAGCACTTGGCAAACTTTTCCCAAATGGCGTCGATGCCGTGGTGCTGCTCGTGACTGTCGACCGTCGACAGCGTGCAGCGACTCTTGAGCCAGCGCAGGAAGCCGGTCCGGCCTCCGTCGGGGAATTCGTCGGCGACCTTTGTGAGCAGGATGAAGCTCTGGCGCTCGTACGACTCGTCCCAGATGGAGCCTTCCGTCCTCTCCTTTTCCCGGTACCGGAAGCTGAACGCGGCCGATTCCCTGGCTTCATCGGTGTCGAGGGGCCGGTCGCTCGCCATGTGCATGCCGGGCAGCTTCATGAGCTCGTCGAGCAGAAAGTCAAAGTCGACCATGGCATCCATGTGAGCATGGAGAAGGCAACCCTTGGGCATCTTCCGCACAATCTTCCACAGCTTCGTGGCTTCCATGCGCTCCTTGGCCATCATGAACATCATGCCGGGAAAGACGCACTGGCGAGTTTCCCTGGCCATGTTCTCCTCGACTTCTGCCGTCCACACCGTGCTCTGCTCATGGTTGCGAATGCGGTCGACGATGTCGCAGGCCTGGCGAGCGATTGGAGACAGCGAGTTTCTGAACGAGGCATCTGAGCGAGACGACTTCTCTTTCTGCATGAGACTCTCACGTCCTTGGAGGTACTTTTGAAGAAAAGGGTCCGAGAGAGATGGTATTTCCTGCTCAATGTCTCGCCAGACGTCGTTGGGCATGGCCATGGCGAGGACCTAATCGTACATGTGCTGTACGTAGCAGCAGTGCAAGCGACGAACCTCACAGGGACCAGGGGTGGTGAAGGGACGGTCGATGTTGACCCTTGACAGCTGACAGCCGGTCGCGGGTGACGGTGTGGCCGACCTGCACCGTGGCACTTGGTACGAGCACTCGTATTGTAATACGTGATTCGTCGTACGTCGGTTGGCCACTCAGATGTAGGATGACCTGCCGTGGCCAAGTCTCGGTCGGTGCCGTAAAAGCCGCTCGCTCGGAGACGTTCCCTGCCAGGGTGTCCCGGCGTCCTCCGCCTGGGCGACGATGGACGCGTGACGAGGCAGATGCAGCTGGCAGCTGACAATGTGAGGAAGGCGAGCCGTCGTCTGCTCAGTCGGGTCGGGTCGCCGCGGTAGGAGAGGGAGGGCCAAAACGAACAGATGTGAAAGCCGAGCTTGAGGGAACGCCGTGGGTGAGGATGGGGGATTGCGTGTGATGACTTTAAGACAACAATTGGTGGTTTCGTTTCCCCGCGAAGAATCTGGCGGCCACGATGCACCAGTGCCTTTTTGCATTACGAGTTCTACGGCTATCCGTTTCCTTCTGTTTTTGCAGGTATGCTGTAGGTGTTTGTACCAACGTTGCAGCGTGGTATTACAGCAGGAAAGGAGAGGGCCAGTGGGCAGCGGCTGCGTTTAGGTGATGAACATCAGTGGCCGCCCCCGCTGCTGGTAGGTGCGAAACAGTGAGCAACCAATCTCATTCACAAGCACGCAGGGCGGGGTTTCGGCTTCGGCTTCAGGTGACCCCCCGGGCCTCTTCACGTGATGTGCCTGGTTCAACACCAGTCCAACTCGTGATCGTTACTCCGTCCTACTGAGAAACTACTCTCAAGTTCACTCGTGCATGTGCATACCTAGGTAAGCACTGTTGCATGCAAGAATAATACAGCACTGTTCTCAAATCTGGTTGCCTGTATGTTTGTATTGGTGTGTACGTTGGAATCTGCCACTAACTACTACCTAGCAACTGCCTGGTTTCCTTAAACGTCCACCCTAAACGAAATCCTATGATCCGGACAAGCTCAATGTTCCCTCGCAGTAATGTTCGATGGCAATTGAGGAACCAGCCGTCAACCACCAGAGGGCCGAGCCACCTTTTGCTTAAGGGACATGAAAACTAGTTTGCGTTCACGTATACATCCGATAATCTTTGGTGCCATTCTTCCGCTTGCATCATCGACTGTTGGCATTCAGCACATGGATTCTCTACCGAGTCCTCCATTTCCTTTATCCATTTCTTTCCGCGTGATGACCTGCTCTCAACTCCAGGACGATCAGCGTGTGCATCAACGCATAAGAATTCAGTCGGAACAAGAGCTCGAGGCCATTGCACGCAGTTCGGAAACGTCTGTCAGCTCCTGCCCGTCCTGCAACCTGGGGCAGTCCGAAGTCGGTCGATTCTGTTCTGATCAACAGGAGCCTGCCCACTTGGCATAGCCAACCCATTGCTGTAATGCTGGAGGCTATCAATTGGTGATGTGGGGAATGTAGGATACTCGGCGCTGGGAAGCATCCTGCACCAAGGTGGAGGTCTGACGGACGTCAAGGTGAAGCTGGCGGTGATGGCTCGCTTCGACCCACACACGGCTGACCAACCTCAGCGCCAGTTGGCAACCCAACTGTTGGTCCAAAAGCTGCTCGCTCCGCCGAAATATCCAACATCCGCTTCTTGCATGCACATGTGCACGCTCGTCGTACTGCCTGCCCAGTGCTATTGCTTGGAGCTGCCCCCCATACTATCTCCGACCCATGCTGATGCAGGCAGTCCATGCAGTCTTGAGCTTGAGCAATACTCGCCTTGACCTCCTGCCAACCCGGTTCGCGATACCTCTCGATGCGTGGCAATGACGTGGAAAGACCGAATCAGCAGCTACCTCGAGCTCTGGGAACCTGTGCGATATGGTATCTGGGGTATGACTCGGCCGTGAATATCCTACACTGCGACCCTAACGACTATCCCAGCCGTATCTGTAAGCGCGAGGAAATCATTCCAGCAAGGGAGCTATCGCGTCTTGTTTAGTGCATCGAAGCTTCTCGACCTGGGCTGCTACACGTGGTTCCGAGAGTTAAGTAGGTTGCTTCCCAAGATTGGTCCGACGCTGCCGTCACTGCAGTTCCTGCTATTTTTCTCTCTCGTCCGGGCAGAGTGTAAGCCTGACACCGCCAGACGATAACTTTGTTCGCTTCGAGACAAACATGACCATCGTCCCTCAGCTGGTCCCCCAATGCGATGGTGTCGTCCTCGAGCTAGGTCCGGGTCTGGGCAACCAGCTCTGCCGCTTTGACAAGAGCAAGGTCACGCGCATCCTCGGTGTTGAGTGCAATCCATATTTCATCCCCGACTGCCAGAAGCAAATCGAGGAGCAAGGGCTCGAGGACAAGTACGAGCTCATCACCAGCAGCATCCAGGACAGCGATGTTCTCGAAAGGTACGGAATCGAAGCGGGAAGCCTAGACACCGTCCTGAGCATCCAGGTGCTCTGCTCCGTGCCAAACCCCACCGCCGTGGTCAAGGAGCTCTACCGCCTGCTCAAGCCGGGTGGAAAGCTCATCTTCTGGGAGCACCATCGCAGCTCGGACTGGATTACCGCTGCGGCGCAATGTACGTCGTGCTTTCGGAAAGGTCCTCCGTTCCAGCCGACGGCGTTTCCCGGCCGCTAACACTTCTAGATTTCTGGAACCCCTTCTGGTGGCCGTTCGTCGGAGGCTGCAATTTAACGCGCGACACTAGGGCCGTCATCGCCGCGGCGGGAGAGTGGGAAAACTATGACAGTATCGAAGGGGACGAGAAGCCATGGAGCATGATGCCGCGAGTATGGGGTTTGCTGGTTAAGTCAAAGACATGACCCTTCAAAGTCCTAGATCATGTTGTCTTGCCAGTCTTGCTTCAACAGCCGCTCTCGGCCACATCGAATCAATATTGATGACGCCTCGAATTGTCTCATGTCCAGATGCCATGAGGTGGAGCGGCGGTTTCCCCAAGTGTCCTGTTCTCGACAACCTTTTGCGAGAATTTCGAGATTCCTGGAACGTACCAAGCAAGGTTCAGCTAGATTCTGGCTCCTGGTGACTGCCGTGGTCCCTGACGTGAGGCCCCCAGGGCACTTCCATGTACTTGCAAGGGCTGCTGGTAAGACCTACTTGCTGCAGACGTATGGACTTGTAGTACTGCTAGACGGTGAACATCCGGATACGCCATCTAGATGATACTGCACCGGTCCGCACGTCGGGCTTATTCGCCAATCTCTGAAGTAGGACCATCCCGCCCAGTGCGCGCCAAGTCCATGTCATGTGATGGTTTCATGGAACCGTGCAAGATGGATCGTCGATCCCACCGTCTCCATCTCGTCACATGACGCAGCCAACGTCCGGCGTGATAGTCCCGTTCAAGGCGCCAGCCTTACTACCAGGACAGACAGGGTGGCATCCAGCAGCCACACAATGATATCGCCCGTCATGGCAGTCTGTTCATTGCCGTTTTGGAAATCACGACAGGGTGTTACTTACTACCCTGCTCGCAACTTTGGATGAGTATCGAAGAGTGGTGGAACCGATGGTAGAGTGGCATTTGTCAACCTCGCTTCTCCCAGCCGGCTGTTGCTCACTTTCTATCGATTGCTGATGACCCATTTTCTCGAGATGAGCGCACCGGCGACTTGCTCCTCGGCTCAAACCAACCCAGCGGATGGTACTGCCTCCATTTCGCCGACGAGAACCAGATTCTCCGCAACGAGTTCAACGACGCATGCATCATCAACGTCGACAGCGAATTCCAGTGTCTCGATCCCACCCCGGGCGAGATGATCTACGCTGTCAGCAAATCTGGCTTGGCGGGCGGCCGAAACCTCCAGCTCGCCGCCAAGGGACTCGCCAGCACTTGCGATGGGATCCATGAGTAAACACGTGGCATTTGGAATTTTCCCCTCTCATTTACCGTCATGATATAGAGGGAAAGGAAGCACGGGAGATGGAAAGGACGGTAGAAACGAAACAAAAAAAAAGAGCGCGGGAGGGGCATTTTCTATCGGCACAATATGAGTGACAAAAAACATCACTCATCAACAAGGTTGTCCGCCGCAGCAGCAGACGGCGGCCACATCTCAGACTCAGAGTTTGGAAGCCGTGAGACCATCCGTGCCGTAGACGATGGCCAAGTCCCTCTGCAGCTCCTCCATCGGACTCCCTCCCGGACGTGGTATCCCGAACTTGCCGTCGAGGAAGCGACGGAAGATGTCTTCGGCCGCTGCATTCCCATCCGTCGCAGCGTCCACGTACAGGAGCACCGAGGCCAGAATCTCGGCCACGGCCCAGAGCAGCTCTCTTCCCTCGGTCATCAAGTCCGCCTGAGAGCTTTCGTCGACGTGTGCTCGCAGGCCAGCCCACCGTTCCAGAGGGTTCCAGCCGCTGGGTTTCGCAGCCTTGGCCTGAAATTCGCTGCCCTTCTTGATGACTTCCTCGAGCGCATCAAGCGAGTCCGCACCGCCCTTGGGATGCTTGAGCGCACGCACGAAATCCGTGCACAGGACATCTGTCGTGCCCTCCCAGATGGGCCCGACGCACATGTCGCGGAAGATGCGCGAGAGGTTCATGTACTCGGCTTCCTCGTTCCAGAGGTAGCCGACGCCGCCGAGGGCCTCCATGCAGGCGAACATGAGGGGTACCGAGGCTTTGCAAACGTAGGCCTTGGTCACCTGGGTCAGCACCCGGAGGAGCGGCTCGGCCAGCGCGGTCCGGGGCGCCAAGGCTGCGAGCGCGGGCGTCGGCCCTCGCTCACCCTCCGGATGCTCGACGAGGCCGAGGGTGTAGGTGGCGAAGAAGGTGAGGAGCATGAGGCTGTGGTACTCGGCCGTCATCTTGGCCAGAGTCCGCATGTGCAGGGAGCTGTCGATGAGCCTGATCCTCTTGCCCTTGCCGGCGCCGATTTCGCGCACTTGGGTGTACGCCTTGACGACTCCCAAACCACGACCGATGCCTCCGACGGCCCCGATGGCCGAGTGGATCCTCGTGAGGTTCAGGATGGAAGCGACTTCCTGGATGCCCTTGCCCTCCTGCCCGAGCAGCCAACCGCGCATGTTCTCGAGGACCAGCTCGGCGGTCGGGAGAGACTGCGTGCCCGACTTGCTCTTGAGGCGGGAAATCTGCACGCCGTTGAGGCATTCGCCGTCGGTCAGTGACTGGCCCGTCATGGTGGTGGCGAGCGGATCGTGCTTCCGCATCGGGGCGAAGAAGGCCGAGAGGCCCTTTTCCGTCTGAGCGAGAAGCACCGTCATGCGAGAGTCGGTGGCGCTCGAGAACCACTTGAAGCCGTTGATGCTCCACGGGCCGAGGGGCAAATTCTGCTGCTTGGACGCCAGCCCGCCCTCGTTGGGCACGCGCGCGGCCGTCGTTTCCGTGCGTGACACGTCGCTACCGCCAGGCCGTTCCGTCATCCACTGGCCGCTGGTCCAGGCAACGTTGGGGTCCCGGGAGGTCAAACGGTCGTAGGCATCCTCCAGCACTCTTCGCTGCTCCGGCGACATGGGCGAAGGTTGCGTCGCGTGGAGATGCTTTCGGAGGAGTGCGGCCGCGCCGTCCTGCATGGCCGACGGACAACCGACATTGGCGCACGAGGCCGTCCACAGGTGCGTGCGAAGAAACTGCAGCGGTCGCGAAAAGGGCCCGTGAGGGGTGTCGTAGCCGGCCGCCACGACGCTGAAGGAACGTCAGACCACTGACGGGTAGGGGGCAGGTAGAGCAGGTTGCCTCGTGGGGAGAGCGAAGCGTACCCCTTGGATATGCCAAAGTTTTGCAGCTCCCTCCACCCTTCGGTGCAGACGAGCTCGCCAACCCATTTCCCGAAGATGTCACGTCCGCCGCCTTTGACGTAGGGTTTGTTGCGTTCAGCGTCGGTGACCCAAGCGAAAATTTGATCGGTGAGGACGTCACGTCCCAGGGCCGCCACCTCGGCCTGATGCTTGGACCTTATGTCGGCCGGCAGAAAGACTGCATCATCAGCAATTGACCAAGAGCAGCATTGGCAAGCGAACAAGCAACAGCACAAGCGTGACGGGGAGCAAGCTCCAGACGTACGAGTAAAGCATCGTTGAAAATACACATCGTCGTAAAACTGATTCGGAAGCGCCGGTTTCTTCTGAAAGAAGCCTTTATCGGCCGACGATGACTCCATGGCTACGCGTGCCTCGGAAGATCATGGTCTCAGAGTACCTCGGACACGAGAGTCGGACACAAGTCAAGGAGCTGGGCCGGTGTGCATGCATGTAATACAGGCGTAGCAATGATGACGGAGCCCATGTTGGGGTCGGACGGTGACATTCCGCACATGCAGTGGCGCCCCCCGCCTAACCGAGGCAGTCATGGGGGTGGAACGGGGGGAGTTTCAGTCGCCGCCGTGGACGAACGGAACGGATTCCGACCAGGTATTAGGTGGCTGACGGTCACCCATTTAAACCGCAACAAATACGGTGAACGGTCGACTGGCTTGAGTTGACTCTAGGATGCAAGTGCAGGTGATTCAACGGAGCGAACGTTGGGTGCAGCGAAAGAGGATGATGGTGAAGAAATCAGCTGCGGGGTAATTGAACGAGACGAGATGCGGGGAAGGAAATGAGCGTGATCAGCAGGAGCAGTGACCGAAAACGATGGCGAAGACCTGCCCGGTTTCTTGCTCGCCAATATATAGCTTCCAATTCCTTACGAATGAAGCGGCGCACACGCTGAAGACCGTGCACCAAACTGCATACATTACAACGTACGTACTTACTGTACAGTATTGCTTACATATTTGTACCTGTACTCCGCACAGCACTCTGGTACTCCGTACTGGCACAAGTATTAATTAATCCATGATAATATCGAGCATGGCCAAGGACGACATGTGTCATGGGTAACTCATTTCGTGACCAGTCAATGGACCTCGACGCACGAGCCCTCGTGGGTCAACCCCGCCTACACCTACATAAGCATCAATACGCCCGTCGTTTCCAACAGCTGATTCAAGGCCGAAAGCCGCAGTCGTCTAGGGGTAAGGACACCAGTTTGTGGTCCGCCATATTCTAAGTCACTGGAAACCGAGGTTCGAGTCCTCGCTGCGGCAAAGTCTTTTTTTCAGCAAGTCCTTTAGGATATCACCAATTAGATCATCTAATTGAGTATCCACTTTGGCCGCAGTCGTCTAGGGGTAAGGACACCAGTTTGTGGTTCGCCATATTCAAGTCACTGGAAACCGAGGTTCGAGTCCTCGCTGCGGCACGTTTATTTTTTGCCGCATCGACGGTTTAGTCAGCGCGGCTCAATCCTTTGGAGGGGGAGTTGGCTAAGAACCGCCAGACAATTAACATTGATTGATGTACGGAGTATTACGACATGGATGAACTCTCAAGTTACGGAAGGGATGGAGCGGATGGCATGTCATGCATACAATATTCTCGGTTCACACTGGCTGACATGATTGACAGACATACCTTGAAAATGGGCTACGAGAAGGAACGTGCTTCGTGCATGTCGTGTATCCTCGTGTGTGTGTGTGTGTGCATGTATGTATGTTGTATGTGTATGTGCATATGTTTCTGCGTGTGTATTGTTGGCCACCTGCATGCAACCTCCCTTTGGCTGCCAAGGGTCGAGAGGCGTCTCCCCAGATGTCAGATGTTGATGGCGCAAAGCGTGCGATTGGGAATGGGATCGACCACCGAGATATCGCAAAGGTCAGTTGACGTGAATAACGTCATGCATGGCTGCATGCCATAGACATGACGAGACGAGGTGAGGATGAGACAGTGACAAAGACAAGCAAGGAATGAGTAAGCGAGGGAATAGATAGGGACTAGAGTTCAGGAGGAGAGGAGAGGGAGGAGAGGGAGGAGAGGAAGCAAAAGCAGTCGGTCGGTAGCAACGATTCTCTCGCCTTGCCGGCGTGATTTCGCGTTCTTCGCAAAGGCAGCCAGCCGCATGAGTCGCCGCGTGGCGAGAGGAACGCCGACATAGGAATTCGCAACCGGGGGGCGTGAGCTGATGGCCCGAATCAAGAAAGGTCTCGGGCAGCGAACCTGGGTTGGTCCCGGATCGATTCGTTGGTCACCAGGGAGGTACGAACTACTGGCCTCGCTCGCCATGGAAGAAAGCACGGATGCGCTACCCGTCACTAAACACTCTGCTAGGTCGGTTGTTGCGTCTTCAGCAGCCAGGTTGGACTAACGCGATGCGCCTGCCTACGAGTACGCTCGTTTCGAGAAGCAGTTCATGGCGGAAATATGAGGCTGACAAGTGGTGAGTGATGAGGTAGGTTTAGCATCACTAGTGCGTAACCCACCATGTTGACATTGGCATACTGCGTCCAGCACACGGCCCGCATCGCAACCCCCAAGAACCATTCGTCCGCGCCACGGGCAGCCACTGGACACCCACAGGGATATGGGAGGGAGGGGGGCGCTGTTCGATTTTGCACTATTTCCTGGGTGCTGAATTATTATTATATGATATGGACCGACTCGCACCTTGCGCGCGTGCAGTACATGCTTGCAAGACTTGGTCAGTCAGTGTCAGTCCGAACGAGGTGCGAGAAGTGGACGCATACGTGGTCTCGCACAGAGCCATTCTGGGCACGCGTCGGTAATGGAGAGAGCGAAGCAAAGCGTAGATCGCTGCCTGGTCCACTGGCGGCGGCCGGCCCATGACGGCAGAATGGGAAACCCCGGGAAAGGGAAGGTAGATTAGGTGTACGGAGTAGGCCTCTCACTAACCTACTTACTGTAATTAGAAGCAGATACGAGACGGGACGTCTTGACGGTTGGAGCAAGCATGAGAGCTGAGGCGGCCATGCAGCGCAGCGCAGTGTTGCTTGCTAAGCGCAGTGCAGCGCAGTGCAGCGCATCGCTGCCGCTGGCCGTCGTGGTACCAAGCCGCGTTGCATTGCGGAAAGCGCAGGCCCAAAGATGTCACCGCCAACACCGCTTTCGGAGCCAAGGCAGGCTATCGTACCCGCAACTCGTGCTGGCGATCCAACCAACCAGAACCAGTGCCAGCATTGATCGGTACCGAGGCACTTGTAGCAGTACTTGCTTGCACTGTACTCCGCGGATGCACTCGTACTCCATGCTACTGTACTGTAGGTACTTACTAGGTTAGTACCTAGTACTTAGTAGTTGGCACTTAGCGCCCAATATTACGAATCCGTCTCTATGCGTAACTGTCACGAGCAGGTAAGAGGTAGGTACCTAGGTTCCTACAAGGAATAATACCAAGTACAGTACTCCGTACTCTCCGTAGTACCAAGTTGGTCCTCCAAAAGGTGCCCCAACTGGCAACAAAGTAACACGGATTCCTATCGCTTGCTTGCACGTTTCCTTACCAAGTACCAAGTACGTACTTGCATGTACGTGTACGTTGCATGCTGGCACTCCGTGCCTCGTACAAGTACGCACACATGCAACAGGCCATGCTACGCACGGCGCCTCGGGTAGTACGATCACGGGCCCGCGCGCCCGATCGCTCAGGCAGAATCAAAAGAAAATTCACTCGAGGCAGACAGAGTATCACGATCTTCCCTGAAAACAGTGTGGCCTGTCACTTCCATCATCGTGCCACGTCGGCACCTGTCGCGAGCACCAAGGACATGTACTGTGCTGTAGCTTTGTCTTGGTGTCTTGGCTCCATCGTCGGTTTTGTTGCTCGTGACTCTGCCAGACAGGTTCGAATCAGCACGCGACAGTGGTAAAGGGTGCCGGCAGGCGTGCAAGCACCTCCTGTGTACGTGTGCAGCACAGCAGGGTGGGTGTACGAGTACGAGTACGAGCATGTACTTGGCCTGCTGTGCACTGGACGGACTTGTACATCATACCACGTACTACCTTAGTACCTACTGCCCATCACACCCAAGTGCACTTACGGAGGAGTACTTGCACAGCTACAGACGATGGCACGAGTGCATGTACACCAACACCATGTACACCAACACCTTCAGCACGGCTACCGTCTCCGACCGTCGCCTGTTGCTCAAGTACAAGCGCGGCATGTACAAGTACAACATACATGCACGCCAGAGTGCTCCGTGCTGTGCTCCGTTGGTGTACGTGTACAAGTACTGAACACATACTGTACTGTACTTACTAGCACTGATGACTAGTGGTGGTACTTTACGATTCCACGCGCTTCGACGCCCTCGTGACCCTGTAAATTGCCTAGTCCTCCGTACCCAGCGACAAAATTACCAATCTCAGCCAAGCCGGTTCCCTGCCGCTGCAGGAGACCCCCCCCGGCGGAGCCGCTCCACCGCGGGTGGAGGCAAGGGTCTACAGTAAGGAATCGACTCCTTGGTGGCGGCGATTGACGGCGCCTTCTGCTGAGGTGAGTCCTGCCTGAATCGTTACCTCGCCGGTCCGGCGTCAGCCTTCCCCTGCGCTACGTGCACCGCCGGAGCGAGCAGGTACACCACCTGCGAGGCAGAGGCGGGAGTACATGTACATGTGCTCCTGCTCGTCGTGCGTGCGCTCGTGGTCGTCCCGGCACCAACGAGCGAGTACCTGCTACCTGCTGTCGTCGGCCACCTGCACTAACCTACTCCTGCTGGCGGTGATCGCTCGTATATGTGCTACGTAGACCTATAAAGCGGCTGGCTGCCAGCTGACGCCGTGTCGCCGTTCCGCCTCGTCCTCGTTGCCCTCGCTCGATCGCTCTCCCCCCAACAGCAGCAGCACGCTTCTCCAACGTCCAACCTCTCTCTTCCTTCTCGCCGCCGCACCGCCGTCGACGTGGTTGTGAATTTCGCTTCCACGGGCTGCTGAAGTCGGCAAATTGTCGACGAGGACTTGCTCTCCTCGCCACTCACCCGGTTCGCCACACCACCACCACCACCACCACCGCTACTACCACCACCACTCGCCATCCTCCATCCTCCGTCCTCCATCATGGCCCCAAAGAAGATTCGCTGCCACGCCAAGGACTGCAAGGAGCCGGCCCAACGCATCGTCGGCGATTGCAGCTTTTGCAAGGGTCAGTACTGCGGCAATCACCGCCTGCTGGAGGACCACCGGTGCAGCGGTCTCGAGGACGCAAGTGACCCTTCCCCCCCCCCGGCGCCCCGGCACCCATGCTGACGTTCCCAGTGCAAGAAGCAATCTCACGAACGAAACGCGGCCCAGCTGCAATCGGAGAGGACGCAGGTCATCCGCGGCGTCTGAACCGACGGCTCGTCCACTCGAAGGCGTTGCCTTGCGACGAGGTGTTGCCCTGAGGCTGTTTCGGCGAGGTGCTCTTCCGCCGCCGCGGATGCCCGATGAAGCGCAAACACGCCATCCCCCTTCCCCGACGACCAAGACGAGTCTCGCGACTCCCACGGAGCGGCCAGGGGCATTGCTGCCGTCGACGCTGTTTGCCCCGAGGCCGTCGGGTGCTCCACATTTCCGTACCCGATGATGGTTGAGTTGGTGAGTTGGGCTCATCACGCGGCTGTTGCGCGCCGCATCGGACCAATCTGGATCTTTGTTTGCCTTTTTATTCCATGTACACCCAGCCTGTTTTGGTTATGAATTTATTGATTGATTGATTGATTGTCCACTCGCCTGGGCACCTGTGACGGACCAAGGGTGCGGCCGTGACTGGTTGCGCCGCCCCTTTGCTCGATGAAACAATGCCCTGGAGCCCGGCCGTCACCGAAACTGCCATGCGTCGCATGTGCCAGTGCCAGCGCACCTGGCCAGCGCACCCAGCCAGCTCATCGGCCAGCCACAAGGTCGAGCTGGCCCGATGTGCATGCGCCCTCTGGGCATGATGCCGATGCCACTCGACGGCGAATGCGCCATTGGCCTCCCCCGACGGTAGGGTCGCATGCATCTGGCTCGGCCGCCGCTGGCCCGCAGCCGCCCGCCGCTTGCTGCTCGCACGAGCGTCGTGCCGTTTCGCCGGCCGACGCTGGCACTGGAATTGCCTGGGCGCGCCGTCGCCGCCTCGCAGCCGCGTGGTGGGAAGCAGACGAGCATGGGGGCGGATGGCAACCCGTCGGCCGTTGGTCCTGGACACGATCGGTGACATGCACATGCCGAATGATGGGCGCATCATGCAAGCCAAGGAAATTGGAGAGCGGCGACGTCCACACCCTCCCCCCTCCCCTTTCCTTTCCGGGAGCTGACTCACGGCCGCAGGCGGGTCGCCGCCGGTCGTCGGTCGGCAGCCAACTCGTGACGCGAGGAGAAGGGAGAGAGGGCGAGAGGGCAAATAATTGACGCAAAATGTTCAAAGGCCGAGACAAGCGTACCCTTGCCGTCACCGAGATGCGCAAGTACGCCAGAGACTTGCACGCAAGTACAATGGTAACAACGTGTGCCCAAGTACGGAGTAAGTACGCAGCAAGTACGCAGTACGGACTAAGTACGCAGTACGGAGCATGGACCACGGACTGCAAGTACACCTACTGACTGCTTGTAGGTACAGTAAGTGTTGAAGTAATTACAGTACTGTACAGCTCAGTGCACACCTACGGAGTCCTTTGGCAAGTACCGTGCAAGTACTTACTTGTACTGTACTCGGGCAACCAAGTACAAGTACAAGTACAAGTACCAAGGTATTGACAACGTAACCACCACGTGGATACCGACTGAGGCGGCTGCTACAAACGGCGGGAAGAGTACCTACCTAGTACTGTACCAGCCTAACCGTGCGTGCCACTACAGTAATACCAGCAGGTACCTGCTATTAATACCAGGTACCAAGCATGTGAGTGAGACCTTGTGGCGATTTCGGGTGTCAATCTCGGTACCCAAGCAACTCAACCCGATCATGCGGCACACCTAGGGGTGAGTTCTGGCTAATTGCTGGCAAATCAATCTTATTCTGGCATGCATTCCTTGTGCAACTCTTCCACCTTCTCGTCATGCTTACTTCAGCAAGCACTTGGACGAGCATGTGGACCAACAATGTCCTCTTGGCACTGTTCTTGTGCACCTACAGTACAGTACATGTAATCAACGCCGTAGGCGCTTGTGGGCACACTTGAACGGAGTGCAAGTCGAAAAATTCACACTCTATCGCTTCATCCAGCCTCCCCTGAACCCCGTCCGCCTGCCAGCCCTCTGGTCGACAAGCACTCCCGCAAGCACACACCCCTCGCATTCTTTCAACGTCGGCACGGAACAAGGGCAGAATACTATCGACAGCCGTCAGTCCCATCGGCCAGGACGGCCGACGACGCAAACGTCCATCGGGTTGGTTGATGCCTCTGCAGTATTCACTCTTGGATTGGATCCACCAGGGACGAGGTCTAAAAAACGCCCACTCAAAACCCAGTCCATGTCCGGCGGCAGCATGCTGCATTTGCCGCCCTTGTGAGTTCGCACTCATGTCTTTCTCCGTCCAAGAAGGGAACACTAGCCATGACCTTGATTGGCCTGGATGTTGACCATATCTACGCATCGATCTACGTATTGGTCTCTCCGCCGATACAAGTGTATCATGATGCAAGGGAAATGGACGGACAACGCAAAACCGCTGCATCGCCTCAAACCTGCTCCTCCTCCTTCACCTCCACCTTGACCTCAACCTTCTCCGCCTTGACCTCAACCTTTTCCGCCTTGACCTCAACCTTTTCCGCCTTGACCTCAACCTTTTCCGCCTTGACCTCAACCTTTCCGGCCTTGACCTCAACCTTTTCCGCCTTCACCTCGGCCATTTCCGCCTTCACCTCAGCCATTTCCGCCTTCACTTCAACCTTCTCTCCCACCTCCACCCTCTCAACCGTGACCTCTTCCTTGACTCGGCGAGCCTCGAGAACCTTTTTCCTGTCGGCAGCCTTGCAGAGCCCTTGCAGGCCCAGGTCGCAGTCGCCGCATCGTCGTCCGACTGGTAGGCAAACCGCCTGGCCGAAGCCGACGAGCAGCCAGTTAATCTCTCGCCATTTGTCCCGCGGCAGCCATGACTGCAACGCCAGTCGGGTTTCTTCCGGGTTTTTGCTCTTGTTCCATCCCCAGAGGTTCGTGATTCGATGGACGTGCACGTCGACGCCGATGCCCTCGGTGCGGTCCCACGCCACCGACAGGCAGAGGTAGGCCATCTTGGGGCCGACGCCTGGCAGTGACGTGAGGCCCTCGATGGTGTCGGGAATGTCGCCCTTCCACGCGTCGCGCAGGATGACGGCCGTCTGTTTGATGTACCTGATGACCGGTTAGCGGGCAGGTCCGCGCCGGGGGGGGAGCGTGCCGCGCCGTCCGTACTTGGTCTTGTTGTTGTGGAACCCGACAGCCCAGATCATCTGGTTCAGCGTGTTCGGGTCCACGGCGAGAACGTTGTCGAGGTTCAGTCCGACGGGCGCCCCGGGCTTGTGCGCCGGCAGCTCCGTCTGGAGCTTCTTCATGACGACGGCGTTGACGGTATCCTTCGTTTGGCTCGAGAGCATCAGTGATATGAGTGTGTGGAATCTCTGGTCCTTGGGCGACGCATTCCTGTCCGCCAGCCGCTCGCAGCCCATGGTGTCGACGGCAGCGCCGTGGGCGACGCCGCCAGGCTGCCGCATCTTCTTGACGGCGCTGTACATGTCCTCCCAATCGGACGGGGGTGCCACCATGGCTTCGCCCGTGTCGGGATCCGTCGTCTTCCGCGCCGGTTTTCGAGCTCGCTTCTTGGGCGGCGACCGTGTCGTGCTCGGCACCTCGTCCACGAGCTCCGTTTTCACCGCTTTGAGGGGCGACTCGCTCGACACGCGCCGCCTCTTCGCTCGCGGGATGGCATCTTCAATGTCGTCGCTGCGCCCGAGCCCTCGTTCGGAGCTCGGGCTCGACGCGAATGCGAATCGGGAAAGCGAGCGTGTCGTGCGTCGGGGAGCCACCGAGTCGGAAACGTAGTCGAAGATTTTGGAAGTGTCTTTCGATATCCGCGAAGAGCGCATCGTGTACGGGGGAGGATTAGAGAGCTAAAAGGTTCATGGGGTTGGGAAGACAACGAGGAAGTGCGGGAGACGCGTGCGATTGGTCGTACCCGACCGGCTTGACTAGTGCAAGTACACAGTACTGGTGGCCTTCAGTGCTGCTTGCTGACTGCCAAACCTGGCAAATAGGGGAGTGCTGATAGGCGGATACACTCTCTTCACGCTAGTCTGCTTTGGTCAAGCTGCCAGCCAGGTGATGCAGCAGACTGAGGTCAACGAACTGAGGACCGATCTACTTATGTGTGGCAGTACGGAGTAATTTCATTGACGCCCAGGGCGACATAACTACTGATAGCAGGTCGTTTCACTATCAAGTCTTGTGCTTTTAAACTAATGTTTTGTCATGGCCTAGGCAGCTACTACCAACCATCGTGATGAACTCAAACTCTGTGAATTTATCAGGCTGTGCTGTGACTCCATTATATACAATATACAATGTTGCCCTTTGCTACCTAGGGTACGGAGTACTGTCGAGCAATGGAACTCTCCACGATTTATTCATATGTACTGGCCAAATTCATTGCGACCGTAACAATCAATATTTCGTATACCACCCCTCTGCTGTGATATGGAGTCACTAGTACTACCAGTATCTAGTGGTCGGAAATAGTTGTTAAGAAATCTGCAGAACTCTACCTCTACAAGGCATTGGAGTACTTATACTCCAATGCCTGCTTAGTCATAGGATAGAGTCACGTGCCAAGTTTGGTCACCTGACCACGTGTTTTTGCTGTGTTGCTTGGCCGATACGCTTACGTCGAGGGACGTTGACATAACTCCGTTAGGCTGGCAAGCCTAACATCATAACAAGGCAGCCCAAAACATCTGCTTTACGCCCTTTGTATATTGTTCGAAGCTATCGTAAGCGGCAAGTTATCTACCGGCCGCACGAAGGTCCACGTTGGCCTCGCGCCGGCGCTCCGTTCAACGATAGACTCGTCGCTCCAACCGATATCCTTCCAATCTTGATTTCGATATCTATTTGCCCATTCGAGCCGGTGAGAGGCATGCCGATCTGGTAGATGCGGGCAGCGCCGTTGGAGCCATTTTCGCCTACCCATTTCGCGCAAGATCATGCAGAGGGCCCGCACCTTGACTCTATGGTCTACGGCTTCGAGAAGATCGTTCGTTTTGATGTGCGGATCTTGATGCGTAACGACTGTTATGGTATCGGGCGAAGCCCGATCGTATGTGATAAGACGAGGGGAAACAACAGACCCACTAAAAGGGTGCACACAGAAAAGGAAGGAAGCCATAACGGACAAGCAGTCTTGATTCCTTCCAAGTCTTTTAATAAACTTCATTGAGATTTCTAGAGCAGCTGCCTAGTGACTCCGTAACAACGACATCGAAAATCCGATCGCGATCCTCTTCAGAAAGAGACCTCGGGCGCCCGGAACGCGGCTGGGATACGCATTCTTTTCGCTTTTTGCTTCGATTTGGTAAGTGTAACGGATCGTTGAGAGCTTGATTTCTGGATGGGCCGCTTGGATCTGCCTATATGAGTGACGAAGGGACCGTAGCTTGCAAATCCGGAATCGCATTTGTAGCAATAATTCCTCGCCTCGAGGTATCGTTACGGCTGCTTTGAGGCATCGTTATTGCTACGTTCGATGCGTATGTAGCTATTTGATTGTTGTAATGCTGATGAAATAGGTTAGGTTAGGTTGGACTAGGAATGTGATACCCTAGGGTGGGCAAATACTTTTTGTCACAGACTGTAGCTTCAGCCTCCGCCTCCTGTTCGCCCCAGAGCCCTCCAGAGACTCTCCAAGGTGGCGCAACAAGTAAGTTATCTACGTTGCGTACTATTACGGAAGGACATCGAGTCAGCTCAGCACTCTAAGATGAAGAGCCACACTCACTGGGAAGTCTCTCCAACTGCTCCATGTTGGGTGGGAAGCCCTCCAGTAGGTTCCCTGTCAGTATGCTGTACAGAGGAACCAAAGGAGTGTTGCCCCGCTCGACTGTGCTATTCTGCGCCCGCACCAGTGCGTTCTGATTCCTGTAGGGAGAAAATCGGGGTCAGCAAGGCATGTAGAAGCAGTCGAGTCCTTCGACATACAAGATGGTTATCTTTCGGTCTAAGCCGTCCACCTTCTGGTCCAAGCCGTCCACCTTGCGATTTAAATCCCGCATCCCGCGGTTCAATGTAGTAAGCTGTTGCAACACTGTCTTCTCCTGCAAACAAGTACCGCTATCGGCGGCGGGTAAATTTCCGTACAGCTCCAGATGCTCTACTGCGAGCCGTAAACCACCTGCCGCAGTAGAAAAGTCAGGCTGGCGAAGGGTTTTATCATGCTCCATGATTGTAGGGGAAGATGTCCTTTAAAAGTGTCGATCTAAATATTGAGGGACACACTTTGTTGGTGACGAGGCAAGATTCGAAACCACCTGCCGCGGTAGAAAAGTCAAGCTGACGAAGGGCTTTATCATGGTCCATGGTTGCAGGGGAAGATGTGCTTTGAAAGTGTCGATCTAAGATTGAGGGACACACTTTGTTGGTGACGAGGCAAGATTCGAAACCACCTGCCGCGGTAGAAAAGTCAAGCTGACGAAGGGCTTTATTATGCTCTATGATTGTGGGGGAAGATGTACTTTGAAAGTGTCGATCTAAGATTGAGGAACACACTTTGTTGGTGACGAGGCAAGATTCCGCTTAGTGAATAACGTCCCTCGACGTAAGCGTATCGGCCAAGCAGCACAGCAAAAACACGTGGTCAGGTGACCAAACTGACTCAGCAGCGACAGAGACACTAATATCTGCTCCAGCGACAAACAACCTCAGTGTGGGTACTGTACAGTCTAACCTTCTATTAATACCCCCCAACATTCAAGCAAGCCCAGTCTTTTTCATCCCCACATATAATAATACTGCACACTAGTTATGGGTGCATCAACGGAAGTACGAGCGCAGATAAGCGCAGATAATTGTGCGACTCGAGTTGTCTTTCTATTCCTTCCATTTCTTCTCATTCGAAAACTCCCACTCATGATTGAATCATTTTGGTGCGTGCCGTACATGTATGTACGTGTTTGGTGCATTGGTAACCGTCGTCCTGTATCATGTACGGAGTACGGAGTACGGCGTAGTAATATTCCGAAGCTCTTTGAGAACGCAAAATGAATACGGGGGTAATACTCCGTACTTACACTAGAGCCATAGTAAGGTCAACGATCCTTGGCCTGTCGAAAGGCGAGACCAGGAGCAACTCCAAGCGGAGACAACGCAGGAGACACGAAGAATGTTTCAAAGCAGCTGTGCTACACGAAAATTCGCTCGTGCTACACAAAGACTTTTCACAAGCAGTCATGCTACGCGAAGCGTTTTCAAAGCAGTCGTGCTCTTGAAAATTTAGAGCGTGCTGTTCCACTCTTACAATTCTCTCATGTTCACCACGGCGCGAATGCAGTCTCCGCTCTTCATCACCTCAAACGCCGCATTCATCTCGCCGAGAGTCTTGCGGTGCGTGATAAACTCATCCACCTTCAAGGCGCCGTTGAGATAGTCGCTCACGAGGCCCTGCATCTGAGAGCGGCCCTTGATGCCGCCAAAGGCACAACCTTTCCAGACACGGCCGGTGACCAGTTGAAACGCTGCTCCATGTCAGCCACATGTACAACTTGGCGGCGGGGGAGGGCGAAATGAAAGAGGCAACAGAAGCACGTACGGCGCGTGGAAATTTCCTGGCCGGCGGCGGCGACGCCGATGATGATGCTCTCTCCCCAACCCTTGTGGCAGGCCTCGAGAGCGGCCCTCA
Source organism: Drechmeria coniospora (assembly GCF_001625195.1). Taxonomy (NCBI): domain Eukaryota; kingdom Fungi; phylum Ascomycota; class Sordariomycetes; order Hypocreales; family Ophiocordycipitaceae; genus Drechmeria; species Drechmeria coniospora. The sequence continues at coordinate 5,783,214 of NC_054389.1, read as the reverse complement.
TGACGCCGACGTTGCCGGTGCAGTCAAAGGTGTAGTCGCACCCGCCGTCCGTCATCTCCACCAGCTTCTCGACGACGGTTTGGTCCTTGAGGTCGTTGGGGTTGAGGAAGTCGGTGGCGCCAAATTTCTCGGCCCAGGCCTTCTTGGAGGGGTTGACGTCGACGACAATAATCCTGCCGGCCTTGTTCATCACGGCGCCCTGAACGACCGACAGGCCGACGCAGCCAGCGCCAAAGATGGCAATGTTGGAACCTTCCTCCACCTTGGCCGTCACGCGAGCGGCGCCGTAGCCGGTGGTGATGCCGCAGCCCAGCAGGCACGTCCGGTCCATGGGGGCGTCGGCCTGCACGGCGACGACGGAGATGTCGGCGACGACGGTGTACTGGGAAAACGTCGATGTGCCCATGAAGTGGAGGAGGTCCTTGCCCTTGCACTTGAAGCGCGAGGTGCCGTCAGGCATGACCCCCTTGCCCTGCGTCGCGCGGATCTTGCCGCAGAGGTTCGTCTTGCCTGACTTGCAAAATTTGCACTCCTTGCATTCGGGCGTGCTGGTTTTTCCTTTGCGTTAGCCGGACACGGCTCTTGGGAGGGGTGAGGGGTGAGGGAGGGGTGAGGGAGGGGGGGGGAGGGGGGGGGTTGTTCACTAGAGAGCGACGACGTGGTCGCCGGGCTTGACGTTGGTGACGCCTTCGCCGACCGATTCCACGATGCCGGCACCTTCGTGGCCTAGGACGATGGGGAATGCACCCTCGGGATCCTTCCCTGAGAGCGTGTAGGCGTCGGTGTGGCAGACGCCGGTGTAGAAAATCTGGATGCGGACCTCGTGGGCCTTTGGCGGAGCTACCTCGACATCTTCAATGCTGAGCGCCTTGCCCGCCTCCCAGGCGACGGCAGCTTTGCAGGTAATCGTCTATCTCGATGAAGCTGTCAACGACTGCCCTTTGTCGTCATCTGGGTGGTTCCGACTCCTTCCTGGCCTGAGCCTCGCAAAAGGCGGGCTGGGTGGTGCAGAAGATGGGGCGCTGCGCTCACCTTTCCAACAGTAGATGCCATGGCTCCGGTTGACAGTCCTTCGGATGGAGCAAGTCAGTCTCGAGTCGTGATCAGGCTTGCGGCGAAGATGCATGCGTCCAAGGCGTAAACAAATCGGCGGGCAAAGGTGGTGGCCGTTGAGAGAGGCGACCGTCGCTCTGACTTGCCTTTGTACTGGTCCGAGGCTGGCTGGGTAGGTGTGGTGGTGTGGTGGTGGGTGTGACGGACGAATAGTCGCTCTGACATTCTCGTGACGCAGCGAATGCCGATCACCGAGGGTTGCCGGCCGCTACCCCGCAGCGGAGCTGTCAGGCGTCATGTGCAGCGCCAGCTGTGCGGCCATCTATCTGCAAGACTCCAACCGACTTGAGGCTCCGTCGCTCTGCATGCCATGCATACCAAATCAAAGTTTCTTAATTCTCGTGTTGCACCGCCTGCGCCCAAGTTCGAGTTTCGGGTCTCGGCGTCGTTCGGAAATGCGTCGTGATGAATGAGGAATGCCTCGGATCTCAGACTCATGCAGACGCGAATCATGCCGTCATCGGATATTCGCAATCACGGCAAAGGCCCAGCCCATACTCCAAAGGGCGAATCCTGCACACATAAAAAACCAACTGCCTTGTTGGCGAAAGTCACATTTTTTTCTAAACATGCCATGAGTGCTGTATCAAATATATTTGTTTTACCTTGGCAGCTAGCTCTCTCGGTTCATCTATCGCCGACGTCTGGCGGATGGCTGCGGGAGGTCCAGGGTAGGCCGGCTAAACCACGGCCTATTTCGCGTCACCTCGAAAATATCCATCCACGCGCGAAGCGAAGCTGTTTTCAACATACAATTCATGGTACCATCTGCCCAGGTCAATCAAGGCAACCACCTCACGTCGCAGCTCCCGTTGTACGCAAGCTCTTGATTCATGTCAGCCTGCACCTCGAACGGGCGCGTGCGAGACACAGTTCGCGTACGAGGGGATGAGTGCCTCGCCTGAAACTCGACACCGCAACGACCGATTCGTCCTCGTGGCCTCGCATCATGGCCCACCGCTTCGTCATCCAGTCGAGTCCTCCCGGCAGCCCAGGAGATGATGAGCCAGCGCCGTCGACACCCAGCAGGCGATACAATGCCGGCTTCTCCTTTCTCGGCGAAAATCCCTCCACCACGCCCGCCGGTCCACCGCCACCTTCCTCGGTAGCCTCCTTCACGCCCGCCGGCGCGCCGTCGGAATCGTACCTGGGCAGCTCCATTTTGCACGGTACCGGCACGGGTGGAAAACCGTTCAGCTTCGGCTCGCAATCGCAGGCCAGTGGGAAGAGTCTCTTCCACCAGAGCGAAAGCTCCAACGCACCACCTCGCAGGAGCCAGAGAATGCCATCGACCTTGAGCAGGCAGTTCATCGTCGATGACGACATCCAAGAGGACCAGGACGCCGAGGGCGAGGAGGAGCTGCCTCCCTACGCCGGAGGACTGTTCAAGCGGTCAAACAGGGCCGTCGACCAAGGCGATGACGTCGACGCCGAACTCGAACGATACATCGAGGAGGATATAGATGCCGAAGGCGACACCCAGGAAGAACCGCAGTCGGAGTCGGAAATGTCCCAGGACGGCTCGGCAGACCTGTTCCTTAACATGCGACATGACGACCGAGCGTACGGAGAGCCGCTCATGGGCGAGGGAGACGATTTGATCATGCTCAACACGCCGGCGGCCAAGAACAAGGTTCGCAAGGAGGCACAGAGCCTCGTCCGCCGACCGGCCCGAGCCGGAAACGGCCGCCGAGAACCGCTGTTTGACTCGATCGCCCGCGAACTGTACGGCCAGCAAGAGCCGGCGCGGATCACCGAGCCGGCCGACCTTGTGCTCAAGACGGAAGAGTTGGTCTGCCGACTCTACTACGACGGCGTCGGGACCGAGGACGACGCGGAGAAGATGGACAATTCCCTGGCAAACATCACCCACCGGCTGCTGAGCCTGTGGAACGAACATGTCGAGGCCCTCCCTCAGCCAGAGGGCGAAGATGTTGCCACCGTCGGGCCCGGCTCGCAGGCCGAGCTTTTTGAAAAGGCCGCATACGTCGCCGAATTGATGCTGAGAATGCACCACACTCGATTTACCGACGACGCCGACGACGACAAGACGCCACCCCTGCCCGACATCCTGTTCGATTGGCTGCAGACAAACCACAACCTCTATCCCGACCAGGTCCGAGAGATCGGCCGACACAAGCCTAGCCCCGCCTGCCACAGCCTGTACTGGCCGACGCTGCGCTGCGCGCTTCTCCGCGGCGACGTGGCCGGCGCCTCGCAGCTTCTGAGAAACGCCGGATGGGAGAATGTTCGGCGAGGACCTCGGGGGGACAGGGCGTACGCGGGTCAGTCACTCGACAACATTCGTCGGTTCGCGGGCGCGACCTGCGACATGCTCGAGCAGTGCCCCGCCATCAAGTCGGACTGGGACATCTACAGCAGCGGCTGGACCTTGTTCCGGGTTCAGGCAAGGGGATCCCTCGACAGGTTGACCCTCTTCGCCGAGGGCAGCGAGCCTCAGGCCGGATCGGTGACGCCGAGCTACCAGACAATGTCGACGATGGCGAGGAAGGCGTCGAGCCAGATCCCCTGGGACGTCTACGAGAACCTGCAAGTCGTTTACGGCATCGTCCTCGGCAGCCACGAATCCATCATGGACACGGCCCAGGACTGGTGCGAAGCCACCATCGGCCTGTTCGGCTGGTGGGATGACGGCACCCAGCGAGAGAAGAGCCTCCGGCTGTCCGGCTTGGCGTCCTCCCGCATCGCCGACTCTGCCGACTATTTCGACCGGCTGGCGTCTGCGTTCCACACGGTGCTCGAATCAGACATGAACCCGAACGCCATGGACCCGGTCGAGGTGGCCATCGCGTCGGCGTTCGAGGGCAACGTCAACGCCGTCATCGGCTGCCTGAGGACCTGGTCACTTCCGATCGCGACGACCGTGGCCGAGATTGCCTCCCTCGGACAGTGGCTGCCGCCGGCCGAGACTTCAAAGGCGCTGCCGACGGACACCCTCGACATGGACGACCTCGCCCTCTTGGGCGTCATGCCGCCGACGATGGATGACATGGACGGAATCAAGGACACCACCATGGTCATCTACGCCCGCGAGCTGGCCGGCATCGAGCACCTTTCGGCGCAGAGGGACGGATGGGAGATTGCCATCCAGGTGCTCGGAAGGATGGACGTGCCGCAAAAGTCGGAGGAGACGGTCGGCGAGCTGCTCCGAGACCTGCTGGCGAGGCTGCAGGTGGACTCGAGCGCGACGGTGGACAAGATGTGGAGAATACTGAACGATCTCGGCATGCTGACGTTTGCCGAAGAGACGGCAGAGGTGAGCGGACCCGCCGAGAATGCTTCGTCGCCCGCGAGGCGAGCTAACCGATGGGCCGGCTAGACGTTCGCCGACATCCTGACCAGGGAATCCCACCGATACGGCGAAGTTTTGTGGTACTACGCCCTGTCCCATCGTACCGATCGCGTGCGCGAGGTGCTCAACCTCCTCATGTCCTACTCGCTCGTCCAGTCGACGGCCTTCCCCGCAGACAAGGACCTCGACGAGGACCTCGGGAACCTGCTTCGGAAGCGGACGGAGACGCTGGAGCAGCGAGCGAAGCAGGACCTCGAGGCGGCGCAGCTGCTGGGCCGAATGCTCAGCGGCTACGCGACGCTGCGCAAGTTTTACGAAATCAGAGACGGCGTGCACGCCGACATGCCGGCCTCCAAGGTCGTCGCCCTCCGGAAGCAGGCCGCCTTTGCGCTCGTCGCCGTCATCTCGAGCGCCGACGACAACATCCGCGGTGGTCTCTACGACGAGAGTCGCGACGCCGTCGTGAGCGAGGATTTCATCCTCGCCCTTCTCGGCGAGGCAACCGTCTTCATCAACCAACCGGTTGCCGTGATTTCGCTCGAGCAGATCGACATCCTGCTCAAGGCCATCGAGGACGTTCAGACGGTAGGCTCGCGCGTCTACAAGACCTGCGACGATTTCTTCCACCTCGTGCTGTCGTCCGGCCAAGGCTTGAAGGGATCGACGCCGGCGGATCTCATGAACAAGTCGACGACGTCGCTGAGCGGGAGCAGCTACGTCATGAGCGGCAGCTCCATGCTGGCCAGCCACCTGCACAAGTCCGTCTCGTCGGCCGGCAGGGTGCACCGCGGATGGGACTGGAGAAAGGGGCTGCTCGTCAACACGACGGGAGAAGCGGTGCTGCGGAGGATGCGTCTGGGGTTGGCCAAGGATCTTGCCGGTCTCTGGCTGCAGGAGGCGGACAGCGTTGCCCTCTACCAATGAACGCTGCACCGGGTATCTGGACAGGGTCGGGCCGGCGTTTGCAGCGGGAATATTACGAGTAATACCAAGCCGCTCTGGTGCATTGTACGCTGACGAGGGGCAAGACGATTCTTGCTTGCCGTCACAGCCATATTTTCAGTCTCCACATCCCACCTGACCATTGGGAAAGCATGCAGGAGAATCGAGCCAAATCGACACTGCAGTTGCGTACGGTTGGGCGTTTGGGCGTACATGGTTGGGAGTTCATGGTCCGGCTCGACGCATTTCACCGTGTCGGCGAGAGGACAACCTCTATCCTAGTGGGCGAAACTCAACTCGAGCGGACTCCTTCTCGATCCTTCCTCGATTGATTTGAGCTCTCACTCGTTTCTCTGCTTGCATCTCTTTGCTCTCACTCTGCTTCGTAACGGTACAATGTGCGCCATCGTTACTTGTATGTCAGGGCGCAGAAGTACGTAAGTATTGTAAGTATTCGTACTTGCTTGAACGCCCCAAGTACAGTAATACGGAGTATCCGTACGGAGTACTTACTTACTTCGTACGTATTGATTACATGTAGGTGTACTTGATACTAACACAGTACTCCGTGCATGTACTTACGGAGTACTTGTAGGCATGGTGGTTCCGCGAACGTGGGCGTACTTACGAGTAAGTACTACAGTATGTAATAGTGCTGTAAGTACTCCGTCAGTACGGAGTACTCCGTCCAGTACTCGGCCAGTAAAACTCTGTCCAGCACTCCGTAATACAGCAGACTGCTGTTGGTGTACTTACAAGTACGTGTTGTAAATGTGCAAGTACTCACAACTACAGTCACTTGACAAAAGTGACGACATTTCTGCCACCCCACTGTACATGCGCAACTACTTCAGGTACAGAGTAAGAATATGGAGGACAAGTAAGCAATACGGAGCACGTTGTACAAGCACTCAATATCGCATCGTACCCCTAAACGCACTTATCCGCTTGTGTGTTCTGGGCTGGGGATCAAGTACCGACCCTGGTAAGTCGCCACTATGGTTGTACAGGTACCATGGCAAACAAATAGTGGGTCGCCGCGATCGCAACGGAGATAGGTCGTGTTGGTGGGAGCCATAACCACCGGTACTACGGAGTACCTTGCGCTTACTTATTTGTACATGTACTTACCACCTACTTACAGTACACTACACGTACTTACATGTACAGTACAGTCCTCATGACGGTACTTGCTCGAGATGTACTTCGTGCATGTACCACCAAACTGCCGCCAGTCCAATCCGATGTCGCCCATTAACACTCAAAATTTCCAGGCCCCTCCTCCATCATCCATCACTCGAGGCGCCGTTGGAGGAATCACAGGCATTTGGATCCTCCACTCTCAACATGGCGCCCATTGAACTAGCAGCACGTTCCGGAGGCGGCATGGCGGTATGACTTGTCGTGAAAACCATCCATCGGAGCCTGCTAGCTAATGAACGGTGGACAGCGTACCTTGAGACGCGCCGCACGACTCCCCGCCGTTTGCCTGTCCTCGACCACTGCACGAAAGCTCTCGAGCGTCAAGTCGCTGCCGCCGACCTACGAGAGGCTTTTCAACAAGTACACGGATGTCCGTAAAGTCCTGGGCAGGCAGCGGCTCACGCTCGCCGAGAAGATCCTCTACAGTCACCTCCACAACGTCGAGGAGTCCCTCCTCACCAACACGGACAATGGGCGAAGCATCCGCGGCAAGGCCAACCTGCGCCTCAACCCCGACCGGGTCAACATGCAGGATGCGTCGGCGCAGATGGCCCTGCTGCAGTTCATGTCCTGCAACCTCGCCCGCCCGGCCATCCCCGCGAGCATCCACTGCGACCACTTGATTGTCGGCTCCAAGGGTGCCGCGAGCGACCTCGAGGCGGGCATCGAGACCAACAAGGAGGTCTTTGACTTTCTCGAGTCGGCCGCCCGCAAGTTCGGCATGGACTTTTGGCCCCCCGGCGCCGGCATCATCCACCAGACGGTGCTGGAGAACTACGCCCTGCCTGGGCTGATGATGCTGGGCACCGACTCTCACTCGCCCAACGCCGGCGGCCTTTGCACCATCACCATCGGTGTCGGCGGTGCCGATGCCGTGGAAGCCCTCGTCGGTGCCCCGTGGGAGCTCAAGGCGCCCAAGGTTCTCGGCGTCGAGCTCACCGGCAGGCTCGGCGACTGGGTTTCGCCCAAGGATGTCATCCTCAAGCTGGCCGGAGAGCTCACCGTTCGCGGCGGTACCGGCTCCGTCGTGGAGTACTTTGGACCTGGCGTTGACACCCTCAGCCTGACCGGCATGTCCACCATCTGCAACATGGGGGCCGAGGTCGGCGCGACGACGTCGATTTTCCCCTACACCGACGCCTCCGCCCGCTACCTTCGTTCGACGCGACGCGGCGACGCCGTCGACAATGTCGAGGCGCTGCAGCGATTCCCCGGTCAGTCCATCTCCGAGGACGCCAAGTTCTGCTTCAGGGCCGACGAGGGCGCCGAGTACGACCAGGTCATCAAGATCAACCTCTCGGAGCTCGAGCCCTACATCAACGGGCCCTTCACTCCCGATCTTGCCACACCCCTGTCCAAGTTCAAGCACACCGTCAAGGACCAGAAGTGGCCCGAGAAGCTGTCGGCCGGACTCATCGGCAGCTGCACGAACAGCTCATACGAGGACATGACGCGCGTCGAGAGCCTGCTCAAGGAGGCCGCCGGCGCAGGCCTGAAGCCCGCCGCCGACTTTTACATCACCCCCGGCAGCGAGCAGATTCGCGCAACGCTCGAGCGGGACGGAACCTTGGAAACCTTGGAGGGTGCCGGCGGAATACTGCTGTCGAACGCTTGCGGACCGTGCATCGGCCAGTGGAAGCGCCAGGACGGCGTCGAGAAGGGTACCTCCAACGCCATCCTTTCGTCCTACAACCGCAACTTTCGTGGTCGAAACGACGGAAACCCCGAGACGATGAACTTTCTTGCCTCGCCCGAGATCGTCACCGCCATGGCCTTTGCCGGCTCCACGACCTTCAACCCCATGACGGATGCGCTCAAGACCGCCGACGGCAAGGACTTTCGCTTCTCCCCGCCGCACGGCCAAGAAGGCCCCGACGCGCCCTTCGAGTCCGGTCTCAAGTCTCTCGGCGTCCTCTCTCAGCAGCCCGACGCCAAGGTCCCCGTTGCCATCTCCCCCACCTCGGAGCGCCTCGCCTTCCTCGAACCTTTCCCGCCCTTCCCCGATGCGGACATCACCGGACTCCGGGTCCTCGTCAAGGTCACGGGCAAGTGCACCACCGATACCATCTCCGCGGCCGGTCCATGGCTCAAGTACAAGGGCCACCTGCCCAACATCAGCACCAACACGCTCAACACGGCCGTCAACGCCGAAACGGGCGAGGTCAACGTCGCATACGACCTCGACGGCTCCAAGCACACCATCCCCGCGCTTGGTCAGCGCTGGAGGGAGCGTGGCCAGGAGTGGCTCGTCGTCGCCGAGCATAACTACGGCGAGGGCTCCGCCCGCGAGCACGCCGCCCTCCAGCCCCGCTACCTCGGCGCCCGCGTCGTCCTCACGAAGTCGTTTGCTCGCATCCACGAGACCAACCTCAAGAAGCAAGGCGTCGTTCCGCTGACGTTTGCCAACGAGGCCGACTACGATCGTATCTCCGCCGGCGACGAGGTCAGCACCGTTGGACTCTACGACATGCTTCGCAACGGCGGCAAGGGCGACGTTCAGTTGAAGGTGAAGCGGGCCAGCGGCGAGGAGTTTCTCGTACTCACCAAGCATGCCGTCAGCAAGGACCAAGCTCTGTTCATCCTCGCAGGCAGCGCCCTGAATTTGCTGTCGAAGGGACAGTAGTAAGCGGTGCCACCGGCGAGATTTCCTTTGTCTAGTTGACGGCGTCTGGTTGATATCCAATCCAATACAGAGAGAGAATATGGGAGGTCAAGATTGACCCGGCGAGACATGTTCCAATATACATGTACCTGTTGTTCACATAGATAGTTGAACCCCATCATGCTGGGTGGGCGATTAAGTATTTTAATTGTTTATTGCATCCTTCTGCAGCAAGAATAAATATGAGCAATCGCAGCAGGCCCGAATCGAAACTCGCACCTGTCGAGTGTAGGGCCAAACCAGTGATGGTAAATGTTGTCGCGCATCAACGCGCTATGGCAGCAAGGCAACATGCAGATGCCGTGCCTCGTGCCATCGCAATCCCCCCAAAACTCCGTTCAAGTATACACCCCGTTTATGCACCAGAATTCATTTGGTTCATGATGACCTCGTAAAACTCCTTGGTCTCTTGCTCGCTTTTCTTGGCCTCGACATGCCGTAGGTGCCGTATTTGCTCATTTTCCCGAAACCAAGCGCAAGCCTCGAGCCATGCAGGGTTCTGCTGCACCATATCTGGCAATTCTGATTGCGGTACATCTCCAAAGTCCAACGGTCGGTTGAAGGTCCACGGCTGGGGCTCTAAACGTAGAGAATAATCTCCCTTGCATGATGCCGATTGACGCTTCTTGTGCAGCCACCTTTGCCTTTCTACCACTTTGCCGAACCAGTCTTTACGTCGACCGCGGGACCGTATCTCCTGCGATTTGGCTTCGTACCACTCTTCTGAACGATTATGTGTCAAGTGAATAAAAGGGTTCGCATGAGCATACATCCGATCTTCGCTTGAAGATGGCACTGAAAGCTGTTGACTCGTTGATATGGAGACGCATGTAGGTTTTCGCACTCCATGTTGCCGATATAAAGCGCTATCAAACGCCGCAGCATCCAACACTCGACTATCGTAATGCTTTTCGCGACATATTATACTCCTCTCCGTTTCGACCGAGGCACCCTCTGCTAAGGAATCTGACGATTGAACATCCGAGAGAGGTGTGCATAGCGCCGGGGAAAGACCCTGAATGCGAGCTGCTTGCGTACATTGAGGAGACGACTTCGCGGCCGGGGCCTTGGAGCTGGTTGGCTCATTGGGCAGTTGCGACATCGAGACTGCACCATTTACGGCAGCTTGATTTATGAGTGGCAAAGGATAATGTACCGGCAATCGATTGTCATTGTCTCTCGCATGGATGCAGCTACCTGCTTCGCGTTCATGTACTGGACGCACATCCTCATCAAGGCCAACTCCTCTGTTGGTCGGAGACTGCCGACAAGGCGAATCTGTGCCGACCAAGGGAAGGTCGATGCGGGCCGCATACCCGGCTGCTACCGTATCCGATGTGATTGACGGGTTTTGGAGGCGATCGTTCTTACGGCCAAAAATGGCCAGAAAGCGGGATTTGGATGTCCTCCTTGCCGTCTGCTTGGGTGCAGCGGAGTCGGTCGCCACTCGTTTCAACGAGGTTTGACCACGTCGTGACGTTGGGGTATTATGGCTAATCCCCTTTTGCTGCCAAACACCAGCAGAGTACTTTTCAAAAATCTGGCGGCCCTCTGCGGTATCTTGCTTGGGATGCATTGAAGACTGCTGTTGATTTTCCCTTCAACAAAGTCCGAATTCAGCGTGTCGTGAGCGGCAAGCTGCCACGGTGTAGCTTAGATGTCGCTGGCTCTACCAACCATCGAGAATAGCCGTAATCAATATGCGAGGGCGTCTCGGTACAAAGCGCAGAAAGCGAGAAAGGTGACCTAGATTGACGGAACTGTTAGCAGCTGGGGCGGATCCGTGAGACATCAGGATGGGTAGAACGAGAGCCAAGTCAGATCTTTTCAGTTCCTCTTTTGTCTTCAGACTGAAAACGCAGCGGCTTCGAAACGAGCCTCCCCAGCCGAGGAAATGGGAATTGATCGCCGCCGCCTTTGGTCCAGATTCGTGGCTTCGAAAACCGAGACTCCAAATGGCGGCTCTCGGTAATGTCCCCTCCCCGTCCACATCTGGGCCACTGAATAGGCCTCATGCTTATGACGAGAGAGTAACCAACTGCACACGATATACCTGAGTAACGAGTGTGGTTGGAGAGAGCGGGGGCTTGGGTGAGACAGCAAAACCAGCAGGTTTCGACCAGTCAGACCTTTTACCATGGTACATCATTTGGCAGTGGACGACAGCGATAAGCAACTGGAGAATGACAAACATACCGGTACAGTTCGAGAGAATCGACTCCAGATTGACCGAATACTCGACTCGGACTTTGACGAATCTTGGCCGCGAACCGTCGTGTTCGCAGGTGTTGTCTGGCCTATCCTAAGCGTGCCGTGTCATGCTACGCTTGGGTGGATGGGAGTGAAGCAGGTCGCAGGGGCAACGGGCGAGAAATATTGCAGGGCCTCTTCCTCAGCGGAAACGAAATGACCGTCTGACGCGAGGGGAGTAAGGAGTAAGGAGGGAATAGGAGCTGGAGAGGACTCTGAGTGGAACGTCAAACTCTTCCAGAGAACCGAAATGGTCAAGCGGCGAGGCGATTGCTTCGAGCATCACCCACCGGCCAACTGCCTTGTCGTCTGTTTGATTGATGAAATTGGCCGACATGCTGTGAGTTGGTAGAGAGCACTGAGCCATTTTGTATGTTGCAGCGTGCCTTTGTTCGTGCTGGAAAGCTTCCACGAAAGCCTAAATGGGGTTATAGGAGAAGGGGAATCAGGATGGCCCGATCCAGATCCACAGCGGGTATTAAGTTCGAGGGGGGGTTTTCGGCCCCCCCTGTAGTCGGCCCCTTGCATTTTAAGCCAATTAGAAATCTTGCGACTTGCCACTCTTTTATTGATTAGATTTTCAGATCACTTTTCGCCAATTAAATCTCTTTTTGTATCAGAGTGCCTTCATCCAGCTTAACGCTAGATATCCCAAGCAAGAATATTACACCATCCCACTCATTTTATTATAGCTAATTGTTACGGATTGACCCTAGTAGGGCACAAGCAGTGGCCGTGCTACTAGCCGTTGCGCCATGCGGCGCACCCTTATTGCAGCTAGCAAAAGGTACGTATAGACAAAGCTGATACTTTGTCAATTAGCCACGCTTATAAGAGCCGTTGCTGTCTCTTAACCATTCTACTTGGGACAGCCCAAGTAGATAACACTAATCAATATACTGTATTTTTTTCGTTGCTCTAAAGCAAATGAATCAATCCTTTAGCTAGGTATTCCTACAGTTTGTTTCATGAGATTTAAATACCTATTTTGAACGAATGGGTATTAAGAGTTGACCCCTCAATGCATTCTAATTGGCCCAAGCTACTGTAAATTCTTGGACTTATAACAGCTAGACCCTGCTTAAGATTGCGGTAAATGGTTATTCCGGGCTCGAAGGGTTTATTCCTTTGTTTTGCCGAAAGCATTTCGTGCGTGGGTACGGAGTACCTTCTCATGCAATTGTATTGGCAGAAAATTTAATAATGTAGCATAAACTGCATATTATCGGAGGGATGTATTTTTTCGTAGCGTATGTCGTATTCTCACTGTTGAGCAAATCAGCTCGATGTACCGATGTAAACTAGACCTAGCAGACTTGTACGGAGTACGGAGTACTGTAGGTCATTTTGACCTGGGGCTGAATACAGGGGGGCCCTCGGACTTACTTAAGTACAGTACGGAGTACAGCACATGTTTAAAGTTCAAGATGAACCGTGCCTGGCAAGGAAGCACTGGCATGTACTTGTTCAGAGTACTCCATACGTGTAGTAATAATGAGAAATTGTTAATAACTGCCCTTTGTGCAGAGCACGCACGCTACACTAACAGGACGTGGGTGCCCCTCAGCACAAGCACCATCTTCTGGTACTGTAACTTAAACTTGTACTTGCATGTACATGCACATGTGCTGTAAATACTTGCTTGCACGGTACAGAGTACTCCGTACGGAGTACGGATAGCAAATTACAATACTTGATTCCACTCAGTACGGAGTATTTATACTTGTATTACTCCATGCTGCGTACTTGCATGTACAGTACAGTACTGAACATGTACATTTTTCGTGCAATCTGCCGTGCTGGAAGTACGTACAGTATGCTACAAGAACTCATACTAAAGTCTTGGAGAGTACTTAGTCCTTAAGGAGCACAAGTACTTGTACACGTGCGGCGAACTGTACATGTGCCAGTACGCTAACATGCACACTTACTGGTACGCTAGAACGGAGTCGGACCGCCAAAAGCTGCCAGCCAAGGCGGGGGCCGACGTGGAAGCTGCCAGGCTGATAGCAAAGTTGACCTCATCCCGTGGAGTAGAGCCCGGTGTACCGCATCGCGCAACGTCATTATCTCCTCCACCGTACTGCCTAGTTGGTCTCGTCGCACGTATTGTTGGAGAACCATTGTGCTGGCGTGATGGACTTTCTTAAATCCGCCGTGGCCTCCGCCATGGCCCAGGGCCCCCCTTTCCCGTACACGTTCGGTGACAAGGTCGACGTGGACGAGTCCATCTGGACGTTGTACAATGGCACGAAGAAGGCAAGATGCTCGTCTCTGCACCGTCTTCTCATCCGCTGACCCCCATCCAGGAAGACGGTTCAAACTGCAGCATCTTCTCAATCGATATCCCCGCCAACAGGAGCCGACTGCCTTTGGCCAAGAACGCTCTCAAGAAGCTGCGAACTCTGCGTCACCCTGGCGTCATCAAGGTCCTGGACACCGTTGAGGTATGCTGCGCGGCCTATGTCCTGACTTGATCTGTCCGATGCTGATGAAGCAGACGGAATCCTACATCTACATCGCCACCGAGCGTCTCGTGCCGTTACGATGGCACATTCGAAGAAAGAGTCTCAGCCCAGAAACGATCAAATGGGGTCTGCATAGCATCGCTGTAGGAGCTCTCTCCATCCGTCTCGATTGCGAGCCCGACCTCTGACCGCGCCAGCGAACCATAAAATTCATCAACGCCGACGCCTCCTCGATCCATGGCTCACTAAAGGTCGGATCCATCTACACTACCGAGAGTGGCGAGTGGAAGCTGGGCGGCTTTGAAGTAGTGAGCAACGTAAAGGACGACGAGTCGGTCATATATGTAGGCCCACCCGACATGCCGGCTGCCCATATTTCTTCCTGCTGACCTTGTGTGTGTGCCAGACCTACGGAAGCCTTGTTCCCGATGCGGGCCGCTACGCTCCCCCGGAGCTCAGAAACGGATGGGACATGATCAAGAAGAGCCCACACTCTGCCGTCGACTCGTTTAATTTTGGAGCCCTCATGTTTGAAGTCTTCAATGGCGACTACCGCGGGCCCGAAGAGGCCGGCCAAACGAAAAACATCCCGCCCACCATGCAGCCAGGTTTCAAGCGGCTCTGCAACGCGAACCCCAAAGCTCGAATCAGCGTCAGCAGCTTTCTCGACCAAGGCAGCCGAGCGGGGGCCTTCTTTGACACGCCTCTGATAAAGTTGACGGAGGGTGTCGACAACATAGGCGTCAAGTCCCCCAGCGAAAGGGAGGAGCTTCTGAAGTAAGAGCGACCAGCCTCCCGGTCGATTCTCGTGGCTAACCAACCATCCTAGTGATTTGGATCATCTCGCAGACGACTTCCCCGAGGAGTTCTTCAAGCTCAAAGTGCTGCCTGAGCTCATCAAGTCCGTTGAGTTTGGTGGGGGAGGGCCAAAGGCCTTGGGTGTAGTGCTCAAAATAGCGGCCAAGTTCTCCAACGAAGACTTTGATTCGAAGATCTCTCCCTTCATCGTCCGAGCATTTGCCAACCCTGATCGAGCCATCAGAGTCTGTTTGCTGGACAGCCTACCGAAGATGATCGAACGGCTATCACAAAAGATCGTCAACGACAAGCTCTTTCCCCAAATTGTGAGTGAACCCCTCGGCCTAGCCGAAGGCCCTCGCTGACTAGCCGCAGGTGGCCGGCTTCACGGATATGCAGCCGGTGGTGCGGGAACAAACTCTGAAGTCGGTGCTTGTCATCATCACGAAGCTGTCCGACCGCACCATCAACAGTGAGCTCTTGAGGCACCTGGCCAAGACGGCGAACGATGAACAGCCTGGCATCCGCACAAACACCACGATCTGCCTGGGGAAAATTGCACGCTATCTCGGCACGTCATCACGGGCCAAGGTGCTGATAGCGGCATTTACTCGCTCCCTCAGAGACCCCTTTGTCCACGCTCGTAGCGCTGCCCTCATGGCGCTCGGCGCCACGGTGGAATACTTTTCGGACGAAGACTGTGCCGTGCGGATCCTACCGGCTCTCTGCCCCCTGCTCATGGACAAGGAAAAGCTTGTACGAGACCAGGCAAGTCGAACCATGGACACGTACGTTCAAAAGGTTCGCAAGGCCGCGGCGGGAATGCCAGATACGGCCCTGCCTTCGCCCCAAGCGGCCGAAGCACAACAACCCGCACGGATGGGCACGCCTCAGCAGAGTGGCTCGTCTGGATGGACCGGCTGGGCCATCTCTTCTTTCACAAACAAAATACCTGCCGCGGCGGGAGATATACAAACCTCAAACGGGTCGCCTGCTGACGCCCGACCCGCGCCAACCTCTCCTGGTGCAGAACTTAAGAAGCCAACTGCCGCCCCGGTCACCAGTGCCGCGACGTCGCTACGTCGACAGGCCACGATGCCATTGTCTCCGACGGAAATTTCCTCTCCCACCACAATAGACCCAATCGCCGAGGACTTTTTCTACGACGATGGCGACGATGCAGGAGATGCTTGGGGAGATATGGGGGATATGGGTGAGGACGATGAGATTCTGACGAAAAAGGGCAAGGAAAAGCCGCGGGTTGCCAGCACTACGCCCTTTGACGAGGGCGAGCCGGACTTTGCAGGTTGGTTGGAGTCGCAGCAGAAGAAGAAATCTGGCGGCGCCAAGCCGTTGCCAAAGGGGCTCTCCAAGTCGACGGTGACCAAATCCTCGGCGAAGAAGATGGCTGCAAAGCCTGTAGCCGCCAAGAAGATTGACATGAAGCCTAAGGAGACGGAGAATGACGATGACGGTTGGGGTGACGGATGGTGAAGAAATACGCGCAGCGGCAAGATTGGTTGGCCACATTCAAGTACGTGTTGACATCAGGATGGCGCTGGGTTCATATTGGGATACCACGAATGAGGCACCACTGGACAGGCTCATCGCCGTGCTGGAGTTTCGGATATTATGCGCATGTTCACCTCTGTGGTCAACACACAGCTTTATTGCGTCGCCGCAGCTCATACCAGAACGACTCGTTCTGGTATGAGAATTCCTGAACAGAAACAGGCCCAGGACAGGAGGCTGCATCGGCGAATCGCCCGGAAACCGACTGGTCAATGAAACACCGTTTGAGGCTGGTTCAAATGCGTCAAGGCCCTGTAACCTGTAGCCTTTGCAGTGAATCTCGTACAGCCCCCCCCCTCTATGCATCCCCGCCGTTGGTCTCATGCTTCGCTTTCTCATTCCTTCTCACGCATTGCACGGTCACATACGCACATGAAGCCTTGCATCCCGTCCTGTTGATATATCGCATACTGTTCTCAAGTTCAGTATACCCTCGCCCTGCGTTCAATTCAACTCCACATCCGCGTCGTGCTCTGATCCCCATCAGCTATGGCGAGCGGCTTGGGCAACCGGGCTTTTCTGGCGAAAATTGACAAGCTCCGCGAGCTCAATGTGGGATCCATGATTCCTCTTCCTCAGGTGTGCTCCTCTCTCCACTTTGGCGAGCGACACGGAAGCTAAATCGTTGGTAGCTTGTCGTTGTTGGCGACCAGTCTTCGGGAAAGAGCTCTGTTCTTGAGAGCATGACTGGCTTTTCATTCCCGCGCGCCGCGGGCCTCTGCACCCGCTATGCGACGCAGATTACATGCCATCGTCACCCTATTAAGAGTGTCCGCGTATCGATTATCCCACGACCTGATGCCGATGATACTTTGAAATCCCAGCTCCTCGAATTCGAGCGATGCACTACCGAGCTGGATAACGACGCATTGACCGAGATCTTCCACGAAGTTCGTTATATACCTCTGCACCCGCCCTTGCGATACCTGGATCGTGCTGAAGAGAAGCAGGCAAACTTGGCTATGGGCATTCGTATGACTGCGGATGACAAGAAGGATGGGCTTGCCGCGTTCAGCCAAGACATCCTCAAGATCGAGGTTCACGGACCTGATGTAGGATTTTCCCGCTTCTTGCCAACATCGCATGTGTTTCTCTTTCGCTTACAGCCGTTTTCCATTAGCAAAGCCACATGACTGTCATTGACGTTCCGGGAATATTTCGAGTACCCACTGCAGGTGAGTAATCTCGTCGCCTAAATATGCATCACTTGATGCTGACTGGTTCAAAGGACTCACTGCCGAGGCCGACATTGTTCTCGTTGAGAATATGGTTAAATCATATATGAGCAACAGCCGTACCATGTCAGTCATTTCTATCGAATTCTTGTCCAGTTCCGTCCAGTATTGGCTAACTACGTACCAGAATTCTTGCAGTAATGCCGTGCAACGTCGACATTGCAACGCAAGAGATCCTGAAGCTTGCCGAGGCCGCAGACCCCGTTGGTTTGAGAACGATGGGCGTGTTGACGAAACCTGATCTCGCCACCGAGTCAGCGACAAAGGAGGCAGTGATTGACCTGCTGGCCGGAAATCGGAGCAACCTGAAACTTGGCTACTACGTTGTCAAGAACCGTGGCGCAGATGACAACACCTCCACACTCGTTCAAAGAGCAGACGACGAGAAGGCATTTTTCATGGGATCCCCGTGGCCATGTGTTCAGGAACGGTGCGGCATCGCAGCGCTCAAGGGACGACTTCGCCACCTTCTCATGAAAATTTCGAAACAGGAGATACCGAATGTCAAGTTCGACATCGAGCAGCGTCTTCACCGCTGCAAGGATAAACTTGCCACCATGGGACCTACCCGAGGGGACGAGAACTCGCAGAGACTCTACTTGGGAAAGTTGGCCAATAAATTCCAAGCCATCGCTCAAGCGGCGCTGAACGGCTACTACATCAGTGACAACATCTTTGAGGAGATGCCTGATCTCAAACTGATTACTCGAATCATCAAGCTGAATGAAGTGTTTTCCAACACGCTCTGGACCAGCGGACATTCATGGCCGTTTGAACCAACGGAACAAGACAAGGACGGCAAGGATAATGACGGCGACAGTGATAACAACGAAGACCTGCTTGGGGATGCCTCGAAGGATACTCCCTTCCGAGTGCCGATCAAGGACTACCCGGAAATTCACGGCATTATATCGACAAAGGAGAAACAAAAGCTCCATGAGCCCCTTTTAGGTTTGAGCGGCGGAAACTTGATTGATCGTATTCGAGACGTGTACGAGACCAGCCGAGGGCCAGAGATTGGCACCGTAAGCTCCCCTCGCCTTTTCTCGCCACATTTTTCCACTGACAGAACACACTAGTTTGGAGGGAACGTGCTGTCTACAGTTTTCATCTATCAGTCGGCCAAGTGGGAATCAATGGCGATGTCGCATGCGGCCAACGCTGTCACGCTCGTTCACGACTTCATCTCTAGACTTATCCGTCATCTTTGCCCGGAGAAGAATGTCAGGGAGGCATTGTGGGATGATATTCTGATGAAAAAGCTTCATGAGAGATACGGTGTGGCGATGGATCATACCCGTTTCTTGCTCACAATTGAGCGCGGTGGACGTCCAACCACCTTCAACCATTACTTCAGCGCCAACCTTCAGCAGAGACGGGTTCGGCGCACGTTGAAGCCAATGATGCAAAAAGCCACATGGAATTCTCAGAATCAGAAGTGGATCTCGTTGCATGACGTGGACAAGTGCGTTACCGGCAAGAACAACGGTCAACAAGTCTGCGAGGACATTCTCGACACACTTGTCAGCTACTACAAGGTTGCACGCAAGCGCTTCGTCGACGCTGTCTGTCAGCAGGTTGTAGCGTACCACCTTCTTGACGGAGATGAGAGCCCGCTCAAGGTCTTCAGCACCGACTTGATAATGAGTCTCAGCCATGATGAGCTGGATGCGATTGCGGGAGAGGACGAGGAGTCAAAGGGGCAGAGACACTCTCTCGGGCGCGAGATTGAAAGCTTGGAGGCCGCCTTGAAGGTTCTTAGGGCCTGAGCCAAATCAGTCGTTTGCTGGATCCTGAAGTCTAGCCGATGAGTTGTTCGACGAGGCGGTTTTTGAAACTGGGGTAGTGGAACGGTGAAGGCAACGAGGCACGGAGCAACTGGAGCCTGACATTTGTCCGGTGCCTCTTTGTCAGATGCACGGTGAAATATTCCGGGGACTATTCATGTTCAGAGGCAGACCCGAGTTCGTTTTAACCCATGATTATTCTTTATTTCCCTCGGTAATCGTGCGTGTTGACCGCATCCGATCCGAGACCATTGTGAGAGGTATGAACGTCTCGTATGGCTTGGGGTTTCAGCCAGACTATTGAACCAAATGTGAACTTCGGCTCGAATATACGTTACATTATTATTGTGCGATCGGCCATTGTAATTGCGTCTCGTTTGGCACTCCAGCTTGGTGGCATTGTGACTGGGTGCTTCTTAGGTGCAGCACTTTTACAGGAGGTGTTATTACTATGGACTGTGGTGCCTGGGCATGGGTACGTACCTTGGATGGTGGTCATGACTTGAGTTCCCACTTGGGAAAATCCAAAACCCAAACCAAGAAAATCACGTTTGAGAACTTTGAACCATCGCACAATCGCTTTCTTGTCTCTCAACACCACGAAGGGATCTGCAATAGCACCTCCTCACCGCGCGCGCCCACGCCCACGCACACAAACACACGCACACACGCACACACGCACGCACGCACGCACACACATACACAATGGTGCAAGGCGCCATCAAGTCATCTACGCGGGCCAAGGCGCCCAAGGCGACACACTCGAAGCGCCAGGTGGCCAAGGTAGCCAAGCCCAAGACCAACAAGGCTGGCGTCGACAAGGCACACAAGAAATTCACTTCAGGCCTCATTGCCAAGACTGAGGCCCTTCTAGGCGAGCGCGCGGGCCACCTGGAACTGATTGGGAAGGGCAAGAAAGGCAGCAAGAAGGCGACAATCAAGGGTGGCTCCAAGAAGTTTGGCTGACCGGTGCCCTGTCGACGCCCAAGGGCCTGCGTTTTCTTTTGTGGATTCTTTCCTTTCATACAGTTGTTGGCAGTGGGCGGGTGGGAAACGGGAAAGCGTTGGGATTGCCTCGACAGCCGAGCTCGGCCATCGTTCTCACCGGCGTCCGACGTCAAACTTTTCCCCCGCAGCGACGGCGTTGAGAATGCCTGCGACAATCTCGAAATCCCGATGCACGTCCACCTTCCAATTCGACACGGCTATCCGAACAGCCTTTGAACCCCCCCACGATGTCTCGCTCACGTACATCTGCCTCGTCTCGTTGATGCGGTCGACGAGCACGTCGTTCAGCATGTCGTCCTTGGCTCTGAAAAGCACAATCATGAAGATGTCATCTAGGGATGCCGATCCATCTGGCAAGAGCTCATAGTGCGTCGAGTCCCGCAAGAAGGCGGCTATTCGGCGAGAGATGTCAACCATGGCGGCCACCAACCGCCCAAAGCCGGCCTTCCCCTCGTTTAGTATGGCCGCATACAAGGGAAGGGCTCGAAAGCGGCGCGAATTTTCGAGGCCGATGTGGAGGGGAGAGGGAATGCTCGAGCCAGGGCCGGACGAGAGATAGGCGGCGTTGGGATTGGCGAAGACGGACGAAAGAATGGCAGGGGAACGGGTGTAGAACATGCCGCAATCGTACGGCTGTGATGCGTCAGCCTTTTGGCGTTCATGGGCTCCCTCGAGGAAGAGAGAGAAAGGGGGGAGTTGGAGCTGCAGGGCAGTTCATTCCTGTACGCACGAGGTTGAGAATTTTGTGTCCGTCGACGGTGATGCTGTCCGCGAGCTCAATTCCTTGAAGGCGTCGGTGGAGAGGAGAATATTCGTCAACCAAGCCGAGAAGGCGAGTGAAAATGCCAAACGCTTCTTGGTCATCAGCCTTCTGGTATATGCCATGGACCTTGGGTCAATGCGGGAGGACCAGACGCACCTCCGTCGACGTGAATCCAGGATGCGTACTTGTCGGCCAGAGCTCTCACTCTGCTCCACTCGGCCGTGCCTTCGAGGGCATACCGGCCCGTGTTGACGTCCCCGGCACTGATGGCGATGATGCTCGCGACGCCGGGTCGCTGCAGTTCGCGCTCGAGGCGGTCGATATCGAGCCTCCACGGCTCCTTGCCGCCGAGGCCGAGGTCCTTGACGCAAGCCCTTCCGATGCCGACGACGGCGGCGGCTTTGGCCAGCGAGCTGTGGCCAACGCTCGTGAGCACTTGGATCTCGTCGACGGC
This sequence comes from Drechmeria coniospora, assembly GCF_001625195.1. NCBI lineage: Eukaryota > Fungi > Ascomycota > Sordariomycetes > Hypocreales > Ophiocordycipitaceae > Drechmeria > Drechmeria coniospora. The sequence goes on along the minus strand of NC_054389.1, from coordinate 5,761,646 downwards.
GGCCCGACGGCACGCGGACAGCAGCCCCAACTCGGCGACACCGGCGGCGACTCCCGCGCGGCGGAGCCTACTCTCCAGGACGGCTTCGCGCCCGCAAGCGAGGCCGAGGACATTGCTCGCCGTCGCGCCCGTTGTCAGCGTCCTGCCTGGCCAGTCGGCCGGCCGCAGGCGCAGCAGGGCGGCGAGCATTCGCAGGGAAGCATCCTCGACGGCCGTGGCGACGGACTGGGTCGGGAGGTGAACCTGGACGTTCTGGTCGAGGCGGGAGACGACGTTGTCGGCCCACTCAGCGACGGGGAGGACGCCGCCTGTGACGAAGCCGTAGTATCGGCTGGTGCGCGCCTGACCTGTCAGCGCTGGTACTATGTCGTCGAGGATGTGCGCGACAACGGCGGCCGCAGGGAGGCTCTCATGCCCGTGCGACAAGTGCCTGTCGGTGACGGCGGCGAGAGCTGCTTCGGCGGACTGGATGGCGCTCAAGGTGGGGAGCGTCGGCGAATCGACGGCGTCATCGGACTTGAGTCGTCGCTCGAGGCGCCGCGCAATGGCCGTCGGCTCTAGCGTGTCGTCTGACATGGTGCTTGCGAGCTGTGCATCGGCGGAGGCGGGTGATGAAGCAGCTGACGATCGATGCTGTGGATAAGGTCCCCTCCATCTGGCGGGTGCAGTCAGCATACCCCGCTCAAGCAGTGCTTCAGACGTTTGCTCCCACTTGGCTCCCGAAGAATGACGACCATGGTTTGCGAAGGAAAAAAAAAGGCGGTTCATCTCGGGGGATTCGAGTCTGTGCTGGCGACTCCCTGGTTCCGAACGGCGCTGATGTGGCAAAGGGGAGACGTGAGGGCTCGACGGCCCATGGCAGGCATGGACGTCGCAGAGAGGGAGACGACGGATCGATGGAGGGAGAGTGTAGAATTTCATGATGCTATCCTTTCTACTATCCTGCATGTGCTGCGAACACGGAGGCCGTGTCGGAAAATGCACGCAACGTATGCTCCCCGCACAACGATGCTCCCCGCACGACGATGCTCCCATCACAACAATGCTCCCACCACCGCCCGTTCGCGACGTCAAGCTGGGGCCGCCGTAGCAGCCCCATCCGGCGTCGAGGTGTCTAAATGTTCAAAACGGCACCGCTCTCGGATATCAAGTCAGAATATTCATCAGGCTACCACACACATGCACATGCATCACAGCTTGGCCGCCTCGCCGACCTCGCCAATCTTATACTTGGCGCCGTACCGCTCCAGCACGCTCTCGCTGTGGTACTTCCAGAAGGCCTTGGTCGCGTTCTTGCCAGCGAAGCGCTTGAGCACCTTGTCGCCGCCGGGGTGCTCATCCATGAACTCTGTGCAAGCAATTCGTCAGCAGCCGTCTCTCCTTTTATCTGCGAGCTCGGGAGGAGCGGGAGCTTGAGGGGACGGAGGAGGGAATCACGGCAAGGCAGGAGGGTCGAGGCCGGCAACGTACTCGTCAGGTCGTAGACGCCGTTCTCGACAATCAGCCAGTAGCCGTTGTCGGCATCCTTGTGCTGGCCGACGTCGGCCGTCGTGAACTTCTTGTCGGACGACATGGCGTGACGGTGTCGAGGTGTGGACGGAGGGGGGGGTGTGAGAGGTCGGATATGGTGGTGCGAAAGAGCGGCCGGGAGAGCGGCGTAGCGAGATCGGAGATGGGCGAATGAATGATCTAGCTGTGGTGACGACGTGGGATTATTGTTCAGTAAAGAACGTGAGATGAAGGAGAAGGAGAAGCGGTCGAGAGCAGTAGCAAGCAATTAGTTCATGTACGGTTAACTGGTCGTCCTTGCTGAGCCGACCGCCGCTTGTCGTTACCGGCTTGGCGGCATGCTGCAATGGGCCCACTCTTTTTCACTACCTCGGCTCCGGCCTCAGTTGTACATGCAAGTACTGTCACCGTACGGCGTAGGTAATAATAGCATGAGGAAAGTACAAGTAAATGTTCAGCAATTACTCCGCAAGTATCCGTACTCTTGCAAGTAAGTAATTAATTATTACTTACGGAGTATTACTTACAACTAATTAATTACAGTACTTACAGTACCACAGTACGTACGGAGTAAGTACTGTGTTCATTTTCCGGCAAATCTGTACCGCCGACGGGCCGACGTCATGGGGAACACCGCAAGCTTCGCCAATGAGAGCGCTCCCATTGCCAACACAGCAAGGGGCGTCCTTTCGAGATGAATGCAGCCAGTTCTCGCTCCTCTTCCGATCACCAACTCACCACGCCCATTCATTCGTTCTCGCACTCTCCTCCCCGGCCCTTGACTCTCGCGACGCAGACAAGCAGTGGATCGGGAATATTACTTACGTACACTGTATTTGTACACGCAAGTACTGTGCTGTGTATGCACTGTGTATGCACTGTGCATGCACTGTACCTGCATGTGCACCTACGACATGGAGTAATACAACTGCAGATACGCACCCCTTCTCCACCACGACCTTGCATGACGCTGCACAGGCGTTTTGCTAGGATAACATGAGTCCTTGGCGACTATCGTCGTATATTTGTAAAGCGATGATGATTCCGTTGCCGCCGCTCGCGACGACAAGGGACAAGTGACGTGTTTTTCAATTCGCCGCTGCCAAGATTCCGAATCTCGGACGTCAATGATGTGAACAATGTGCTGCCATGCACCTGCCTGCTGCCCATCACATAACCACAGTCTCGATGGGTCTTCGCCTGCGCAAGGCGATCCTGAATCGATCAGCAAAGGCCGACGTGCCGTTGCAGTCGCTTTCTGTCCGCTTCTTCATGGCATCCGGCAGCCATTCGACAATGTTGCCGATCCTGCTCTCGTTCTATCGCCAGCCTTAGTCAAGGGCTGCAAACCTGGCGGTGGCGCATCGCCCACTCCGGGCCGGCTGGCTGGAGTCGACAGTGGAGGGGGAACTCACCGAGGGATGTGTGCTCAGAATCTCGGGCGCCTCGTGCCCACCCGCCTGCTGCAGGGCTTCCATCCGCTGCCAGAAGCCGACGGCGGCGCGCGGGTCGTAGCAGGCCTCGGCCATCATCATGAGACCAATGTAGTCCGCCTCGCTCTCCTGCTTCCGTCCCATAGGCAGGTAGAACAGCAGGTCCTGCAAGTAGAAGCCTCCGACGAAGCTCCACAAGCCGAAGAGCATGAGGCCGGGTAGGGCGCCGGCGAGGAAGAACAAGCTGCCGGCCGTCAGGTTTCCCACCCAGGCGGCCGAGAGCCGTTCGGCGGCGTGCGATGCCGTGTTGTGCGCGATTTCGTGTCCGAGGACGGCGGCCAACGCATCCTCGTTCCGGCAGACGTTGAGGATGCCGCTGTGGACAAAGACCTTGCCGCCGGGGAGGACAAAGGCGTTGGCCGTTCCTGATGGGTCAGGGCACGAAGCCGGCTGTTAACGTCCGAGGCAAAACATCCATCTGCGGCGCGAAACACAGGTCGTCCCAAACAAGGCAAGGAGCGGGCAACGAGGGGCGGACCGAGAACGTACGGTTATCGGCGATGACGCGAATCTCCCAGTCAAGGTCGGCGATGCCGCTCACGGGAATGAGCCGACGCATCACTCTCTTCACCAGCATCGTGCGCGGATCCCAGTCCGAGAGGAAATGGCCACCCTGCTGGTGCACTTGCTGTATCACGGCCTCGGCGGCACCCCGGTTCGTCTGGGCGACAAAGGCATCCGACAGGAAGTTGAAGCGCCGCCGGCCCGTGATGGGCACCGTCTGCGAGTTGTAGAGGTAGAAGGTAACGGCGGCGACGACGCAGCCGACGACAAAGGCCTGCGAGGCGCGTGAGGTGCCGGCGTCGGCGAAGCGGCGGGATAGGGCGTGCGGAACCAGCGGCCGCGCATTTCGGAGGTCATCGTACGGGTCCTTGGACAGTCGCCGGCCGACGTGGGAGAAGCAGCGTGGAGGAGCAACGATGACGACCACCTTTCGAGCCGGCGGACGAGCGAACGAGCGGTCAAGGCGTAAGCACTGCGAGCATGTGGAAACGAAAACAGAGAATGAGCCGCCGGCGGGCGGTGCGACGAGGCGCCTTGCTATCATTGTTGTTGCGATGATGTTGGCGGAAGAAACCAGGCAGGCCGAGGCCGTTTACCGGCATCCAGTCCGGAGCATGGAGGATGAGTGATGTCAACGGCACAGGTGCAGTGCGTACTGGATACTGGAAGGTCTTTGGCTACTATCGATGGACCCGTGCCTGTCAAGTACCTCCCTCTATTAATATGGAGTATGTACTTAAGTACGGTGTACGTGCGTACGTATTTACGCTACGGCACGAGGTACCTACTTATGTGCTGTTGGTGTAACCAAGTAATATGTACTTTGCACTTACTGTGTGAACCTACAGGCCAGAATCAATACAGTGCAGTACTCCGTACCTACTAGGTACTTAAGTACAAGCACAGTACTGTACAGTACATGTACACTAGGTTAGTACCGAGTACATGAAGTACAAGTATCATCGTACTCCGTAGTGCATGTGCGCCCAGGTACAAGTACAGTACGGAGTACTTACTCCGTATGTTCACAGCAAGTTGTGCGGCCAATGGGATATTTGTACTCCGGTATTACTCCGTGCAGCACAAGCATTTACATGTGCAAGTACTTCGTACTCCGTACGGAGTACTCTGTAGTCCGCACTTAATTACATGGAAATATTCATGCTTTGCCACTTTCATAACGGCCCGTCCTCCCGCAGCGCCAAGCCCTGCCGCGTGCTCGAGAAACATCAACTGTTACGCTTGCATGCGAGCAACGTTCTTCCTGCTGATGTAATATCCAATAATTACATATGAACCGTATCCGCATATTCGCGCACCTACAGTACGCACGCCAACACCTGCCTGCATACATTGGCATTGCGGTAGGTTCACAATCCTTCCAATTGTCGCTGCGTCGATGTCATGTACAGATTGGCATGTCGAAGATGGTACGGGCCATCCTGGCGGATCTGCATTGGGGAGGCAGCTCCATCTTACGAGATTCATCTATTAGCTTAAAATCTCTTCCATTCCATCGGCATTGCAACCGATCCACACATGCCAATTACTGGTGCCGGGGCATCGTCTTTCTCACACTCGCATACTCACACTTGCTCCTACTTGCAAATAGATTGGGGCCGTTGTGAAGTAGAACCATGACGTATGGATATGTACGTGCATATTTCAACAGCAGCAACACGTCATTTACTAACCACCACTAGATCGTGCGTTGTTGCCGCTGCTGTTGTTCGTAACACCCACCGGTTGTCGTGCCGATCCGACATCCCCTCGCTGGCTGCCTGCTTGTCTCAGTCTCACGAAATCGTCTCTTCAAGGCACAAGGCAGCACTCCCTTCAGAGCCTCACACAGAGAGTGACGTGACAGAATAGATTACTCTCCTTAAGAGAGGAACTCACCAAACCCACCCGAGCCGCACATCAGATGCGAACGGATGCGTCAACCCTTCACTTGATCCCTTCCTCATCTATATCGAAAGAAATCGTCAAGCATGACCAGTGGCATCTTTCCATCCGTGCCCTCTGTGCCTGGCAAGGAGACGGGCGAGGCTGCGTCCACGTCTACTGCCACGCTCTCCAACACATCATCGGCTACATCGGCTACATCGGCCACGCATGTCGACCTTGAGCCCCCCCACGTTCGGGATACCATCAAATCGCTCCTCCTCACTCCGCACATCGAAGGTGGATACTATGCCCTCACCGACTCGTCACCGACCCTCATTCCGAGTCCCTACCCGCTGACCAGCCTATCTGAAAATACACTGCAACTTGTTGGCGGTCTGCGACCAGACTTTGACCCGGCCGTGCGCCGTGCCTCCTCTTCGATACTCTACTACCTCACCCCCAGAAGTCCCGTTGGCAGCTTTCATCGCAATCGCAGCCGCATCGTCCACACCCTTCACCGTGGTCGTGGCTGTTATGTTCTCATACACCCTGATCGTCGTGTCGAAACATTCGTTGTCGGTTGTGAAATTCAATGCGGGGAAAAGTTGCAGTGGGCTGTCGACGGGGGAGTCTGGAAGGCGAGCTACCTGTTACCGAACCAAGATGCGACCAGCCGCTGCTTGGACGTCCACGATGAAGAGCTGCTCATCTCGGAGACCGTCGTTCCAGGGTTCGAGTACGCCGACCACGAATTTCTCTCCAAAGACAAACTTTCTCAACTCCTGCCTGAGGAACTGGCTGAGAGATATGGCTGGTTGGTAAAGCATTGATCAGAGGCACGCAATCAACAAAGTCTTCAGCCGGTATTTCCACCCACGATAGCTGTTGAAACGAGATAGATCACAGGCTCACGGTGGTCATATGCTCGTAGGATTTGAGAGTAAATCATAACGCGAGGAGGAACAAAGTTGCATTGTAGGATCACGCCACAAGCCGTCTCCTCCACCACGACACGGCATCATGAATTGGGCCAATGCCGGCGTCGGCGGCTTTTGACGGCAACGGGGAAGCAAAATTCCGCCCTCGTCCATGTCCAGGTGTCCCGGCCTGCTTCAACGATTTATCGTCTGACGTGCAGTACCGTGCAGTGCGCATGGAACAGCACAGTGGGGAGGGGGATGATGTGTGGACATGAATCAAATGCCTGCCGCTGCTGCCTTCAAGTCAATTCGAGTTTCTCGTCATCGTCATCCAAAATTTGGTCTTGGTATCGGCCCCTCCCCAGGGAACGGTTTTCTTCCCCACACGACAAAGATTGGCATGTACGAGTGTACTTTTGAGTCGGAAATCTCTTGTCGCACATCAACCAACGATACCTGGCAACGTCAGTCAGAAGACGCGGCGCATTGCGACGGGGAGCGTCCGGCGGGAAATCGCAGTCCACGTCAGGCAGCCATGAGCCGGCTCACCTCGATTTGTGCTGCACTCCAGCCATAGGTCCTGTTGAAAAGACTGTAGGAAAAGCCGCTGAGTCCTTGGAGGAGGTTTCTCTCCCACATGAGGCCCAACTTATTGATCATCTCATCCTTGGCCCAAGCATTCGTCGGCATTTTGAAGATGCGTTCTTGGACGTCCACGAACCCAACGCGCTCGTATATTTCCTTCAGAGTAGAGCCCAGGATGGTGGGCCGGTCGCATTGCTCGCCGGCCGCCGTGATCTTGTGAAACCAGGTCGAGAATGGACCGTCGGCCCTCATGGTACCGTCATCGCAGAGGATAGTGCTGTCTGTCTCTTGCGATTCGAACCAACCGCCGGGTTCGAGCAGGTCGAAGGCTTGCTGGGCAATCTGTTTTTCAAACGACGACCAGCAGCCAAAGGTGATCCGCGTGTGGATGTAGTCGAACTTTTGAGAGTACTCCCAGGGATCGGACCTACGGTGTACCGGAAACGTGTTAAAACGAATCGTGCCAAACAACAGAGGCACCGGCACGGCCACCGGCACGAGCACGGGCAAGGGGTCACCGAAGAGTGGACGACGTACGAGTCTTCCACGTAAAAGCAAACATTCGGGGGCACCTGTTTAGGTTGAATAGGCGACAAGTCGGTGGCGATGATTTCCGAGTTGGGAAAGAGATCGCCCATCTGGATGGCCCAGTCACCAACCCCCGTCGCGACATCGAGTATCGTTCTCGGCGGAGTTGCCTCGGAGAGAGGCGCAAAAAAGAGTCGGTCTCCGAAGAGCTTTTTCAACGCCACACCCTGGAGTTCCAGTCGCTCTTGCTCCTGCGCATCATTCGGGAAAGCATATGCTAGCATGGCTTGTCAGCTGGGATGGGAAGGAACGACCACCGTGTCAAGTGCAACGTCAGGGAAGGTGCGGCCGATGAAGGAGATAGGTACGCATGTACATGCCATGCCTCCTTTGCCCTGCCATGCACGGGTGGAAAGGAATTAATTACTTACATCCCGCCCGGTACGCATGGTAGGTGCGGCCAAATTCCACCGGAAAGTTTTGCACGCTCTCCGTCAAGGACTCGGACGATTCTCTTCTGAGCGAGCCATGCCCTTGTCAGTCGAAACATCCAGCGTCCCATCGATCCTCTTGACGCCTTTGGGGCACTCACAACTTGTCTGATGTCGCCTGCCGTAGTGGCAACAACCAAGATTAGCACGTCAAGACGAACCCGTTCGTTCGGCAAAGGGCACAACGCCTTACACCCTCTTCCATCATCGTGCTGTCCTGTCCCTGTCCGGGAGAAGGTATGCAGCCAAAGGTGAACTGATAGTGTTGCAAGTTGGACCCCCCTCCGTCACCACCCTCGACCTTTCCTTTGCCAGACTTGCTGTCCATGGCCGTCGTCAGCTCCTGCTTGGACTTGACTGGTGTGCCTTCTTGGATACACGGCCATCCATGGGTCAGATCGCTGAGCGCTGGACAAGGGCAGCTGTGACTACGGCTCGTTACCTTGTTCGATATGAGCAACAGAAAGGTGAGTTGAATGAACGATGGTGTCGAGGACGATGTGGATGTGGCGTTATTTATAAGAGGCAACGAGGTTGGGTAGGTACGAGTACGACCTAGAAGTACAACGGTTTGACGGCAGGAAACGAGCCAAGAGCATAGCCGAGGGAGAGGTTCAGCACACGGGAGGCAGGATCAACGGCCGGCATTGAGAAGGAGACGCTTCAGATCCGAACCGCGGTTGGGAGAAATACGGACGGCTCGCTGCCTGCCTCCGAGCATAGAATCCCGACTCCCCCGTGTCTCGGTCTGAAATTCCGACTGAGTCGTGCCAGCACCAGTCCTCTCACTCGACTGGGTCGAGTACGGAATAGCAGGCTGACTAGGAGCTCCGGGGCCCTAGGTGTCTAGCATCGGCCAGGACCAGAACGTGCTCGCGTCGGTGGTGTGCATACGGCTGCATATCCACAACAAACCAACGGGGAAGCCACCTCCTCGGCTGCATCCACTCGCGCTCTCCACTCTGGAATTGCGGTTCACGACAGCTCACATGCGGTCAAGTGGCAAGGCGCAACGGCCGATCCAGACAACGATTTGCCACGTTTCTGCCACAAGAGAGTTGCCCTTTCTGGACGGGAATTCTCTTCCGCCTGCTCCGCATATCTCCTCAAGCCACGCCCTTCTTGATTCCAACGACTGGCCCGTCTCCCGTCCAACTACCCGACATCGAGCCGTTCATGTTGCTCGTGTAGCAAGGCCTCATCTTGCCGTCCTAGGATGCCAGACGGCGGTCGGTGTACGAGAACGAAAAGGGTCGGGCAATCTCCCCCGACATTGGCGAGCGGGGCCATTTTCAACCGTGCTAGGGTCATGGCCAAGCGTGGATGGCAGCCCGGGACTGAACAGGGTGGTCCTGTGCCGTTCGCGGCTGGTGCCACCAACACACCTTGACGCCCAAGATAGCACCCGAACCAAACCTGTGGGAGTCCCGACTGTCCGGGTCGGCACCATCCAGCTTGGCCCGGCTCCGCTGCTATCGTTTGCTGATGCTGTCACAAACACGACGACGGGCCCGACTCACGGGAAGAGGCGTGGCTGACCCTGCGAGTGTCTGACCTGTCAAGTGCGAAACAAGCGTGCGAGATGCACGCAGAAACACGCCGCTTGGCCAATCGACCCTCCTCCTCCTTTCTTTTTCCCCTCCGCTCCACGCGCTCTATTTCGGGCGGCAGTCGTGCGGCTGCAGGCTAGGGAGTGGAGTGTGATATGCCACTGCAAGTACTCCGTACACGTGCAACTGTCGTTGCAGCTTCCGGCGTCGCAGACGGAGACGGGACCAACGATGGCTCGTTCATGACGTAGCTCTCCCTTGGTGATGACGGGATCAAGCGTGGCTGATGAACCATAGTACGGCGTGATAATCGGTCCACCCCAACTGCCCGAATCATACGGGCCGCATCCGCCATCGCGCGCTCACCTGCAACAGTGTCACAAGCAGCATTAGACGGCCTCTGCAGCGAGCACCGATACGTGTAAGACGTCTGCGCACCCAAGGAACACACCTGCAATACATGCATGCACACGCTCGACCCCAGCCAGAGACGGGTGCGTCGTTTCGAGATGACGGAGCGTTGCATATTACGAGATTGAAACGATAGGATACTCTGCCAAGGATCTTGACACCATCATCAGAGGCACTTTCTGTACAGACTCGCATGTGGGAAGCCATCAAGGTCGTCAGCGAACCGAGCTTCATTGTACCATCTCCCTGCATCCTACTCTACCTTGCTTTTTTGCCGCCATCCACAACCAGCTAAACGCGATGGATGAAAAGAGGACGGCAAAAGAAACCTGTTTGCGGACTTTTCTGCCGTTGCGGTCCCCCGTTGCGGTCCCCCATTTGAGCCGCCGCCAAAGCCTGTTCCATGCACATTCTGGGGATGTGGAGGTGGCCATCGCAAATTGGCCAGCTCGTCCCGACGGTATGGTACCCGTTACCGACCAAGCCGTCATGGCTGCTGGGCGGATCCAGCAGGTTCCCGTTATTATCAGCAGGGTGCATCCCTGCGATCCGGCCAGCTGGGACGTGGACCAACGGGAACGAGGTCCACAAGGCGACCGTGCAAGTACGGGAACAGATGCTGATGCAAAGGGGTCATCTCCAAGCCCGTACTTGAACGCACCGAGCATCCACACGTTGGATCCCGTCTTCGGGCTCGCGGGCGTGACGAGGTACAAGCTCTACTCGTTCATGTACGCGCAGTCCAAGTGCGCGTAGCCCATCGGGCTATTCAAGCTGTCCGTGCCGTGTACCACTGAGCGACACAGCTGCAAGGCGGCACGGGCAATTTTGGGGGCCCGGCAAGGGTATCTCATGCCACCCCGCAGGCGATTGGGCATCTATCTTCGCATTACCATGTCCCCAAGCATTGGTGGCGAGTGCATGGGCATCAATGCATTTGGCCGGGCGACACATCTCGTGTTCGGTGCAGACGTGCGCCGGCCGCAAGCGACATCTGCCCTTGGCCATGCACCATGCTGGTTACCAAGCCCTTGCGTAATGAAAATCAGTCAAATGAACATGGGAACACAGTCAACAGGGACGGCCGGACAACTTCCAGCTTAAAACACGAAGCGTCAGAGACTCCAAAGTGGACCAAAAGCCAACCTGCTAGCCCTTCCCGCTGTGTTCAACTGTTCGGTCGTAATGGGCGGTAACGCCGCAATTGATGGCTGATTTATTCATGCAAGTTGTATGCAAGGTGCGCGATGTTGTTAAGGTGCGTTGAGGCTGGACTTCAGCACTGCTGCTCGCTCGGCGCCTCGGCAAGGTTACAATCATATGTCACTGATATTCGCGACAGGTCGTCGTTTCATGCACCCGCCGCACTCGGCAGGTTGGAGGAATCCACGCTCCACCGCTAGATGCTCGGCGATTGAACGGGAATGGCCATAGCACTAATATTACTAGTAAGTGCATGTACGGAGTACGGAGTAATACTACAAGAATGTGTGCTTGTACTGTACTGTACGAGTACGAGTACGAGGATGGGTTGATCTTGCGCTTGTTGATCCATCGACAATGCTACCCCTTTCAAGACGGTAATAGGCGGAACGCGCGGCGGGGATGGGTGACCGATGGTATCCAACGGGAGGAGCCTTCGCCATCGGGCCGACAGGCTGAAAATTAGTTGGTGGGCTGGAACGGCATCGAAGGGTCGAGGAAGCTCTGGTGTTACGAAGGTGACGAGGGGGTGATGAGGCATGGTTTGAGGCTGACATAGAGGCTAGGAGACACATTCTCTGCTGTTCCGCTATGGCTCATTCAAACATATGGAGCCCTCGAATACTTTTCACGAATCATACAAGGACTTCATCGTGTAACAACCAATAAACAACAGGCCAGCCACGGGCATCAGTTGTCTCGTTCATTTCCCATCTACGAGCTTCCAGAGAAGAGACCTTGGGCTTGTACTCAAGAGCCAGCTGCCAACTAGTTGCCCGCACCCCGGTCCCTTGGTAGGAATCACGGCCCACAGCACAGGGAGGGTGATGCAAAGGAAAAGGCGTGGGATCCTGCAGGCTCTGGGTCGGGTCATGCAAAGATCCCCTCCTATTACTCGAGGCTGGAGCATGGCATGATGATCCAGCAAGCACGTGGTACTCACTTCGGTCGCAGGGTGGGACAGGAATGTTTGATCGCCCCATGCTCCTGCTACTCCCCCGAACATGATTCCCATATGATTAGATAGTTCAATGCTTCCCGTGCGCCGCCACGTTCTTGGTTCCTGCCGCTCTCGGGGTATTTTAGTCTAGCTTTTTTCATCTAAAGCCGCCGTCGCGATATGTGAATGATTCTGACAAAAGAGACAGGTGAGAGAAACAAGGAACAGCAAGGGAAGGGAGGAGGGGAAAGGGAAGGGGGTATACAAAAGGCGCATGATATCGTACAGGACGTATCCTTGAAAAGGCCAACCAGAAAATAAAGCAAGCGCGAGACGACGAGATCATGATTCTGTTTTCATCCACCACGGCCCTAATACTGGCTCCTGGGGCTCATGACGCCGCTGTTGGGGTTGCTTTCGCTGTTCGCAAGGTACGTCTGGTCGATGCGGAAGATCCAGTCTACCTTGTCGCGTTCGCTGCGAGCGGCAAAGAGCCAGGTGTTGTCAGTCCCGTAGATGGCAAACACGGCCGACTGCATCCGTTCGCTGAGGCGTTGCGGCCCTGACCCCCCCAACGAAGCCGAGCCTGTGCCCCCAATGCCCGTCCAGATGGTCGATATGACCCTGCCCGAGGATGTGCGGCGATGACCAGAAGACAAGTCCTGGATTCCATGCTGGCCTTGTGCCGGTGACTCATCACCACCCTCCGGTCCGTGGAGGATGCCGAGGACGCCAGGTTGGCTGTCGACGCGAGAGTTTCGCAAGCTTACGATGGCAACCTCGTCGCCGCCCGTGGCCGAGTGGATGTGGAGATAAGGCCGCCGCAACTCGACGAAGCGCTTCACCCACCGTGTCGAATCGCTGTTGGGCACGAGCAGGTACCCGCCCTTGAGCACTTTTGGATTCTTCGGTACTCGAATGATTGTCGTGATGAGGCTCGGGGGGGGCGACTCTGGCGCGATGCCGCTCAAAGGGGGAGCCGTGTTTGCTGGGCTCAGGATGCTACTCAGCGGGTCGGGATACCTCTTCCAGAGGTTGAGGCACCGCTCCAACAGTTCCGTCTCACCCTCGTCGTATTCGGGCTTCTTAACCAACGACTCGTTCGCATCCACCTTTATCGTCTCCTCTTGCGGATCCTCCGCCATGTCTTCATCGTCCTCAAAGGTGGGCATCTGAGACGTATCAGGGGTGTCGTTGAGAACATCATCGTCAACGTCCGGCACAACCGTGTTGATCGTAAGCCCCTTCTTCGTCCCCAACTCCTTCTTGGGGAGTGTATGCACAGCGGAGGCATCGACGCCCATCTTGTTCAGGCAGGCATGCATCACGCCAATCTCGGCCGTCCGCTTCCTCTTCTTCTTCGCCAGTATGAAATCGCTGACGAGGGAGACGCCGCGGGGAGTCCAGCTGCTAAGGTTCTCCTCGCCCTTGACGTATTCATGCTGGCTGTTCATCCGCCACAAGTCGCCCACTCTCTTGACCGGGGCTGGACGCATCGTCAGGGTGAAGATGCCCGACGACGAGCGGACGAACCGAACATTCTGAAACAGCGACGAGAAGACGGAGGTCTGGCGGACGAAATTCCTGGAAAGTATCTGCACGCACACTTTCTGCGCGAACTTCATCGGCTCGGCCAGCTTGTCGGAGCTGACCTCCCAAAAGATGGTCATCTGAACACGGTACTTGTCTACCGTCACCCTGTCCAGAAGCAGCGAGTTGTGCAAACTCGAGTCCCACTGGGCGTAGATGGTAATGCTTCTTGTTCCGTTTGCGTTCTCGCGAAAGATGGGGTTCGACGACAGCTTGAGTGCGACGTGGGCTTCCTTGCTATTCATGTCGGGCGTCTTGCCCGCCGAATCGACCAGGCGGATTCTGCCCACGCGCACGGCCGTGACATCCCCCCAAGGCAACGCCTCCCCAGAGCTGTGCGAAATGTTGATGCCAATTCTTCGCTGCAAGCCCTGGTGCAGCTGGAAGGTGCCCGTGTCGAGCTCGCTGGTCTGCGTCACCTCGACGGGTTGGTACTCGCCAACCTCGTTCAGCTCCATGATCTGCACGCGGGCCAGCAGGTCGTGCTTCTCCTGGGTGAAAAACTGCGACTCGCTGATTCGCGACGACTTCTTTCCGTCACCCATCGGGCCGGCGTCTCTCATGTCATCCCAGCTTAGGAGCTTGTCGAGGTGCATGACGGAGATGTTGGCGAAAATGGCAAGCCTGAGAGTTGTGCCGAGGGGTGCGAAGACGGACACGCTCATGTTGTGGACGCTCTCAAATCGGACAGGCCCTTCATCGAAATCTTGAATCATCTGTGTCGTCGTCACCCCGTCCTCCTCGGACGTGCCGGGTATGTAGAGCTGAGCGTGAACCTCTGTCCCTTCCCGCTCCGCGAAGCCAACGAGCTCATGCACGACCACGTTAAACTTGAGCGTGTTGGTCGGCGCTCGTGCGTGGGAGGGCTCGAGTGACAGCTTGACGATGCCGATCGCGTGCGAAGTGTAGGGCGAGTGAACGTCGAGCGAAAAGTCCTGCACTCGGCTCTCGAAAACTGCCTTGAGAGGAACGTCGGCCTCGCCAACCAGGGTGTAGGATGGCATGCAAGTTTCGACGAACGGGTTGTCGAGACTCAGATGTTGGGCATACTCCGGCTGGTCGAGGTACTGATGCATCTGCCGCATCTGCCGAACGCGGTCGTGGAGCTTCTCGATGCTCCAAAGATGGACTACGTTGTGCTTGTAGTCGATAACGCGGACGCCGATGCAAGGCTTGCGAGCCTCTTCCAGCGCGGGATCGTCACCCTCTCCATTCAAGCCGTTGAGGACCATGTCGTAGGAGGAACAAACGCCGTGTCCGACATCGACGACGGCAAACTGGAAGACGACGCTTCCGTTGAGCTCGTTGCTCATGATTTGGGCCTCTTTGAGAATCGCGGCGTGCTGGAGGACGGCTTCGGCCATCTTGACATAGTGCCGGCCCTGCCACACCTTGACGGCCTCCTTGGCGAGTCCGATCTCGGAATCGGACAGCTTCTGGCTCGGGCGCGGTCTTTTGAGGGGGTCGAGCTTCTCAATCTTGTCCTCGAACTGCTTGCGCTGGATGACGAGCTGCCTCTGCATGTCCTCCTTCAACTCCTCGAGGGCCGTCTCCATCTTCGCCTTTTCCTGGCGAATCTCTTCCACCTCCACGTTCGCCGCCTCGGCCGTCTTGAGCTGTGCTTGGAATTCCTCCTTCTGGCGGTCTAGCTCGCTCTGCATTTCCTCCCGCACTTCTCGTAGCCTCTCCTCGGCCTCGACTTGCTTTGGTGTCGACGGCATGGTGAGGGCGGTGTCGAGAGAGAAGTTGTCAAAGGTTCCAACAGACGTGTACTTTTCTCGGAGCTGGCAGGAAGTGGCCGATTCGGAGTCGTCGCCATCTTCTCGGCCATTAACACGCTCGGCGCGTGCCCGTTGAACCTCTTCGAACAAGGCGTTGAGCTCTTCATCCGTCATGCTCGCCAGGTTTTGGTCCGTCCCGAGGATGGCTCCGGCAGCCTCCCGCCGGGCAAGCGACCAGTCCGAGTCTCTGCCATTTCGAAGGAAGGGACTCGGGGAGTCGGGCTGAGAGTCAAGCGCATCCGAGGCCCTGCTGAACGACCGTTCGTGACCCAGCCGGGGCGAGGGGCTTGGGGAGGCTCGGTCCAACGTTTGAATCTGGCTCGCGGTGACGGTGTGCCGCAGCAGGCTCTGGCCAACCTCGGCCCGCTCGGCCCTCGCCTCCATGGGATGGTTGAACCTGAAGATGTGAAAGTCTCCCAGAATGATTCGGTAGCCGGAGTGAAGCTGGGTCGGCTCGGCAACCCGCTTGCCGTTGACCATGACGGAGGCCCCCTCGCCGGGAATGACGGTGACGGTGCCGTCCGAAGCGTTCTCAAAGGTACAGTGGTCGTGCAAGATTCGGGTTCCATTGAGGCGAATGTTGGCCTGGTGGTCGGCGTTGGTGTCGACGTTTCCGACCGTCGTCGTTCCGGGCTTGACGTTGTACACCAAGCACTCGGCCAGGAGGGGGTCGTCGGACAGGTTGACCAGATGCGGCATCTTCTTGGGCGTGTGCAGGCCGATGAAGCCCTTTTCGATGCTGATGCCGAGCTCCTCCAAGGCTGCCTCGCGCTCCTTTTGGATCTCTTCCGTCTTCTGCAGCTTCTGCTCCCACGTTTGGTTGAGGTCGGTGAGCAGCTTCTCGCTCTGGCTCAGCTGCTCGGCGATCTCGGCCTTGGAGACTTTCTTGACGACGCCATCCGGGCCCGTGATGCTGACCATCTGCTTCTCCAGAGGTGTGCCGTCGTCGTACGTCTCGCCCGGCAGCGATCCCGGGCCGCCGGCGGTGGAGCCGCCTCCGAGCTTCCCTCGCAAGAGGGCGAGCTCCTCCTTGAGTTCCCTGATCATGCGCGCGTTGGCATCCTCGTTGATGACGGCATGGTTCTTGATGCGCTTGGCGGAGTCGGCGTATCGCAAGGTGCTGAGCGTTTCGTCGTAATTGATGTCGGCGGGGCTGATGGCCGCAATCATGGCCGTCATGCTGTTGCCGCCGAGCGAGTCCTTAAGCAGCCAGGTGAGGACGCTATCTCGGTACGGGACCTGACTCTGGCCCTTTTTCTTCTTCCCGGTCGACAAGTCGGCCAGGGCGGCAATGACACGGCCGAGGGTCGAGAGGGATCGGTTAATTTCGGCGCCCTCCTTCAGGCGGGCGCCGGTGGCGCCCGTCGAGGTGGCCCTCTCGGAACCGGCCAAGTCGACGAGGCTAATCTTGGCCACCTTTTCCATCTCCATCTTGGTCTCGACGTCAAGCTTCTTCTGGGTGAGCATGATGGTGAAGACGGCGTGGCTTCGACTCGACGTCTCGTTCATGTTGGTCGCCGCCACCGTCCGCGCCTTGTTTCCTTCGTCCATCAAGTTCTCGATTTCCTGGAAGCTTCCGACGACGAGCTTGGCGAGATCCTCGACGTAGGGGCCCGTCGACGGATGCTCTCGCACTTTGAGGTTTCCCTTGGTCGAAGGATTGAGCAGATCGCGGACGCGCTCGTTGTAGATTTCGAGGTAGGAGACTTCGATGGTGCACTTGGTGGTGCCGTCGGCCTGGATGGCATCGATTCGCCCGAACATTTCTTGGCAAATGTTGGGGATGATGCCGACCTCCTTGCCGTAGCCCATCATGGAATAGGATTTCCCCGAACCGGTCTGGCCGTAGGCGAAGATGCAGTTGTTGTACCCCTGAAAGGCGTTGTCCAGCAGCGGACCGCCGAGGTCGTCGAAGAGGCTCGACTGGCCGGCGTAGTTGGCGTCGTCCTTGTTGAAGGACCAGTATGATCTATCGAAAGCAAACGTCTTGGCTCCGCCGTCCTTGGCTCCTTTGACGCCCGCATGGCCGTCGGGTAGCGTCAGGACGGTTTGGTTGTCCTTCATGTCGACGATGCATTTTGATCTACGGTCGATTTCTAGAAGCCGGAAGCGAGATTCGGTCAGCACTTGCCTCCCCGCAAAGACGCCTACCATGATGACGGGCCGACGACGTACCTCGTCCGTTGAAGGGCCTGACCCTCACCACCACCTTGATGTTTCCGCCGCCGGGAGGAGCCATGGTTGAAGGAAGGTCCGAGGGGACCTAGTCTGGCCCCCCTGCGAAGTTGGTCGTCTCCGCACAAGCACTGTGCACGAGGGCTTTCCTTTCCTTCCGTTCAGCGAGTCCTAAATGCGCTCCACGACTCCGCCCGCTCTCGAGGTTGGTCGCATGTGTTCCCAGAAGCAGATTCTCTCTCGTCAGGGAAGCTCGCGCTCGACCATGCTCTCCGCGTCGTCTTGCCCTCCGTAGCGCAGCCGCTATGTGCAGAGGGAGCCCTCCGTAGCGCAGCCGCTATGTGCAGAGGGAGCCCTCCGTAGCGCAGCCGCTATGTGCAGAGGGAGATGCAGAGAGGTGCCGCAGATGTTGGGGATGTCGAGGATGGGACGAAGAACAAGGACGGATGAGAGTGTATGGAGGTGATGGTGGACGACGGCGACGAACGAAAAGTGTCGAAAATGAGTTTAGAGTATGGAGACGGCTGTTGGGAATTGTCGAACGGTTAGTTGTGGCGCAGGAATGTCGTCGGCTTGTGTCGTGGTCTCATGTCTTGTCAACAAATTCGAGGGAGGGTGACACACTGTCGGCACGCGGTCGCGCGGATCCTGGCTCCCCATTCGAGATGGCCTCCAGAGGTGGCTGATGGGGATTTGGGGATTATGGAGGGGAGTGAGGGGCGCGTTCACGTGCAAAGGATCTCGATTTGCCATTGCGGAAGCACTGCCAGTGCTGAAGTACAAGTACATGTAAGTACGTGCAAGGTTATCTTTTCCAACTTGTACTCGCGGACGTTGAGCGTCCGGAGGACGGGGTATTATTGTGAAGGACAAGTACTGTAAGATCTTACCTGTATAAGTACTTATTTGCACATATTCATAATTAACAATTAGATGTACATGTACTTTCAAGAATGGCCATGTACATGTAAGTGCATGCAGCGTTGCTTATCTATATACAGTCCTGGTAGCGTACAAGTACTTGCAAGTACTTGGACTGACTGAGTGTGGACGAGTCTTGGTGTATGAACACCTATTGGGCGTACACCCACCTACGGAGTACTCCGTACAGTACTTAAGTACAGTCCTCCGTACTTAAAGTACAGTAATACTTACTAAGTACAGTACAAGATCATCAGAGGGATACGCAGGTTGTAAGTACTTACATGTCCACAAACAGTATAGCGCAGCTGAATCCAGAGCACCGCCACATCTTTGATCCGTGGATTATCCGTTGCAGATTGCCTGTTGGTGAGTTGCAATAATCGGTTCAAAGTCCGCGTCGACTCTCCGGCCTACTACTAGTATTGCTGACAGGTCTTGTGACGATGGATGGGGTTGATGCACCGTGTACATGCAATATACGTATACCTACTTGTCAGTGGACGAGTCTGTTATGCAGTATCGAGATGCCGTGTTGCTGAAATTGGCATGCCCAATGATCAATGATACGCAACAAATGGTATGCACCGTTCGTCCATACATGTACACCTCATATACTTGTACTTGGACCCTGCAACGATCCAATACCAAGCCATGCGCAATTCCGACACTGACTCGAGAGTATTGTGAAGCTCTGGACCGCTTGCTGACACGTAGAAGCTCTACTGAACCACCAAAGGGCGCCCATCCATCTATGCTTCCTACTTCGTTTGCATGTGTTCCTGTCAGTCCGCGCCGTTTGTGATACTACATTCCCCACCGGACATTGCAGATTCAAGAGGCTTCCCCCCGACCCTAGAAATATCTGCAGACCATACAAGGAAGTGAAAAGCACGGAGTACGTATTCCCTGGAATCCAATGACCTTGGTCCCACCAGCTGCTTATGCTTTGCATCCGAGCAGCCCCAGGTGAGGGTAGGGGTATTGCCATCTGCAGGGGTAGGGAACATGCATCGGGCTTTGGTGCCCAACCTGAATACAGATTCCGCCGCACAGGGAGCGTGCATTTCGAGAGGGTAGTCATTGGTCTGAATGGAGATGCTTGTCTCCTTGCCGCCGAATTCTGCGCTGACACAACATCCTCGGGCGGGCGTCGTATCCACCCACCTGTGCTTCTCCCAACCTGGGACCTTATCGCCATGCTTTGCCAGAGTACTTGGTTCGGATGGTGGCAAGTCTTGTTGCGGATCGCTCGACCGACGCTCATTGGTATCTAGACTGTGCACCGTCCCGTTACGGATTGAACGTCTCGCCTCGCCTAGCTCGGCTTCGCATCACTCGATGCAGCAACAGGGATCATGGCCCTGAGACTTGCGTTTGCACGCAAAAAGACGCATTTCCAGCCCTGCACACTCTGCAACCAACCGGCCATTGATGGAAAATCTCGAATGTCCACATGCCTTGCCGATGCTGGCGAGTTCGGTCTAATCCCTCCTTTGATTGGCCCCGGGAAGCAGGCACAGGCGATGCGTATTTCTTTCGACCTCGATCGTGAAACGGTAGTGATTGGAAGCATTCTGATGAGTTGTCCGGCACCGTAGCGTCGAATGTTCCTGTATAAATACATGTCGTCATCGCCCGCTGGCACTTCTGTGTCGTCGAACGCGGCATCGTCGTCGTCCTCCTCTGTTTGAACTCATGCCATGTCGTCTCCGATGAATCGATATTGGATAACGCATCTGGATATACACAAAAGGGTCATCACGCAGGAGCTCCAGTATCACCTTGGCCCTCAAGCCACGGTACGGCCATATACCCTCGAGGTATGCCAAGAATGACCCACGATCCTCGGGACGACTCGTTCCTGACAGTAATTCGCACGCATTAGGGAGAAGATGGCTTCCTGATATCGACTCCGGGCGCCTGCTTGACCGATGTGAGCACGTAGTGCAGCTGATCGAGCGTCGGTGTGTTCTCCGGCTGACGGGTTCCTCCATTCTCGTTCAGGAGCAGATTGACGATATATGTCGAAAGTCCAAGGAGTTGTGGGATAGGCAGATGGCAGCCAAGATTCAGGAGAGTCCTGCAAAGTCGCTGAAGAGACCGCTGCACCAGCCGGTTGTCGTGTCTCGTCGTCCGAGCGACCCAGCCAGTAAAGCGTCTCACCAGCCTTCATACA
Source organism: Drechmeria coniospora (assembly GCF_001625195.1). Lineage (NCBI taxonomy): Eukaryota > Fungi > Ascomycota > Sordariomycetes > Hypocreales > Ophiocordycipitaceae > Drechmeria > Drechmeria coniospora. The sequence goes on along the minus strand of NC_054389.1, from coordinate 5,740,979 downwards.
GCGGCCGCCGACGTCTAGGAAACGAATGAACAGCCACCCTGCCGACGATGATCCTCACTCGGAGAAGATGCAGTTTCTCATCGGTCATGGCCCGCATCAAACCGGCACCATCGTCGCATCCCGGACTCTGGTTCGCGTGGCGCAAGCTGAGTCGCACAAGGAGCCCGTCATCTTGAAGGCCGGGACATGGAAGGTGCCTTGAAGTTGAGCCAAGCGCGCGTGGCGATAAACGGCGGGATACACTGGAATTGCATCATTTGTTCGCTGGCTGTGGAAGGTAATACCAAGAGGTGCGAGGATCGAGCGTCTCCACGCCGCAACGCTACACCATCTGGCAAGGTGCCGTCGGCCAAGTGGTCACGTTTCCATCCAATGAATCGATGTCAGTCTCTCCCTCCCTTCATTACCCGACACATGCCGACTTGGTAATGTTGAATTCAAACGAGATTTCGCTGTATGAAGACCGTGTTTCCATCGGTGCCGGGCCCATTCATTCGTTGGCAACCGGTGAAAATGCGGGCATCCAGCGTCGGCTGGCTGCACAACCGAGGTGGTGGTGAAGGTCGACCGCCCTTTCGAGTTGTTTCGTTGCGCCGTGTCGCCCACTAGGTTGGAGGCGCCGCTCCCTGGTCAAACGTCCCCTCGTATCGCTGAAGATCCAACGGGCCAGTGGACCAGACGAGCAGGGCCTGGACGCATGCAACCGGCCCATCGGCCGATCCGTTGGCCTTTGGTTTCGCCGTCACGTACCCTATGACATTCACCCACTCTCCTACACGTGTCAGGCCGGATTGGAGCGTCTGAAGCACCAACTCGATGTTGACCGACACGAGCGCGTTGGAGCCGGCCGGATACCGATGGCCCAAAGTGAGCATGGCCGACGCGGTGGAATATGCGGTGACACTGCGAGTCTGTCAGCGTGATCCGGATCGAGCCCGAAAGTGGAGGACAACAACGGGAACCTACCATCCCATGAAGCGTACTTTATCGCCGACCGACTGCTTCGCCAGCGCCGACAACAGGCAAAGTTGCGATGGTGTCGGGCCCCGCGGCATGGCGGGCGGGGTAAGTTCAGCGTCAGTCAGGCTTCAGGCCACCAAGTAGAGGCAAGACACAGCATGACATGACATTGCAGAACCATGATGGCGTGGGGAAAGTCGAGGATGACGGCCATGTCGAATTGGCGAGGTGGATGGACGTCGAGCCCACTTGTGGAGTTTTGCCGCTGAGCTCTGCGTCAGTCGGAGCGGTCCTGAGGTAAGCAAGCAGGCAAGTTCGCGACTCCGCCATGGTCGGAAGAGGGGAAGGTGGGTGCTTGGGAATGGGATGCCCGCCCACGGCACTGCCCGCCCCGAAAACACCAACGCTTCTTCTGCCACATTCGTACAGTCTCCAATTGAAAATTTGGCACTTCTTCTTCCCGCATCCAATGGATAAGTCAAGCTCGGTGCCCCGGTACATCTACAAGATCGTCCCGAGCGCCCCTCCGGAACCGATTCCAGACGCCTTTCCCCTGTCACGGCTGGATGAGTCGGATGGGTTCATCCACCTCAGTACTGCAACACAGGCAAGGCAGCATTCATCCGCACGCACGCGTGCCTAGCTGCGAAGCACCGCAATTCTGAAAATTCTGACCATGACCATACACAGGTCCCCCTCACGGCAGGCAGGTTCTTTGCCTCTGCCGCCGATTTGTGGCTGCTCAAGTTTGAGCTCGCCAAGTTCGATGATCCCATCCGATGGGAGGGTGGATTCCCGCATCTGTACGGCAACTTTGGCAACAAAGATGTCGTCTCCATAGAAAAGTTTGCACGCACAGGGGGCCGATCGTGGGAAGCGGTCATGCAGGAATCATCATGGCTGGAGTAGGCGGTGGCAGCCCCCTGCACGTCGTCGGCTAGTAACAAGCAGGCCTCTGATCGACCACCGACCTCCTCGTCACGACGCTTGCTCGTTTTTTAAATCCCCAGATCCTTCTGCACCATGCCCCTTGCGACAGGGTGATAGAAGTCCTTGTTTCGTTCAAACGTACTGAGCGCCAGTTTCCGGTCCACCTTGTTCAGTGCGCGGAACAGTGGCCGCACAAACTTCATGCGTCCGACAAGGCCGAGGAGCTCGGCTGCACCGTAGTAGCAGGTCGGGTCGTTGGCCTCGAGCGCGACCAAGTAGTAGGCCGTCTTGATCTCGACGTTCTTGGACGAGATAAAGTCGTACGCCTTGCCAAGGAGCTGAGCGCGTTCGGCGCTGAGAGGGCCGGACTTTTGCACCTCGCCGAGGAATACGAGCTTCTGGTTCGCGGTGAAGGACTCGACATCCTTGACGTTTGGCTCGAAGGACTAGGCCAGGGTCAGAAACGGATGGTTCCGTTCGGGCAAGGCACCGGTGGTAGAGAGGTCGGTCGGGCACGTACCGCATCCTTCCACTTCTCGGCTAGGTCGTAGCACATGGTCACCATGGTCGTGTCAAACTCGGGCTTCGGTGGCAGTCCGGGCGTGTACAGCCTGGCGTCCCAATCGATCGTCGCCACCTTCTTGGTCAGCTCCTCGTCGCCGAGGCCGTTGAAATAGTCGACAAAGGTATCCCTGAACTCGAACGAGTCCAACGACTTGCCCGACCACTTGGTGAAGTAGTGGGGGATGAACTTGTCAAAGTTGTCACGGCCGACGAGTCGATCGAGGTAGTACAGGAAGTGGAAACCTTTTTCGTAGGCCACCTGACTGTAGACATCCTCGGGGTCGACATTGTCGTGGCTGATGATCAGCTTGGTGTATTCGTGGTCCTTGCCAAACATTTCGACGGCGTCCTCTGAGCAATCATCAGCCAACGTTCCTAACCCCGGCGCATGCCGGATGCCGCGCTTCTTCGAACGAGCCGGTTCGCTCTGCCTTACCCAGCCCTTTCCAGCCGATGATGGAGGAAAAGTCAAACTCGGGCTCGCCGTGGATGGCAGCCTGAATTCGGCGTTCGAGGTAGACGGTCCAGCCCTCGTTGAGCCAGCTGGTGACGACGGTGCGGTCAGCGCATGGGCCGGTCAACCAAGGAAACGGGCGCCACGTTGTCGACTCGCGAGCGGGTACCTACAAATGCTCCCAGCTGGCATTGGAAACCAGATTCCCGCTCCAGCTGTGGCTCAGCTCGTGGGCGATGACGTCGACGTTCTGGCGATCACCGCTGATGATGGTCGGCGTGGCAAAGGTGTAGATGGGATTCTCCATGCCTGCGGAGGATGCCTGTCAGGAACGGTCCTCCCTCTCTCACGGCGGTTCGCGGGACGCATACGTACCCCCGTATGGGAAGCTGGGGGGCAGCACCAAGACGTTGTACTCTCCCCACTTGTAGGGGAAGATGAGCTTCTCGGCAACGTCCATGAACTTGTCCATGTCCTGCTCCAGCTCCCACTTGCAATCGGCGAGCTCGTTGGGGCCCGTGGCGACGACGCTGCGACGGCCGATGCGGGCGGTAGCAATGTCCCCCGAGGCGACGGCAAAGAGGTACGAGGGGATGGGAACCTTTTGATCAAACTCGTAGAGCTTTTCGGTGCCCGGCGTTGCCGTGTGGTCGCCGACGGGGACGCCGGAAGCGACGACGGGCAGGGACGAGGTGAGCTTGAAGGAAAAGGTCGACTTCACGTCCGGCGTGTCCTGGCAAGGGAATACGGAGCGGGCGTTGATGGCCTGGCATTGCGAGAACATGTACGGGTGCTTCTTGTTCGACGTCTGCGCGGGCGTCAGCCACTGCAGCGCCGTGCACTTGTCCGTCGTCTCGAGCTCGATGGCGACGTCGATGACCTGGCCCTTGGGAGTCCCCTCGGGGACGGAGACGTGCAGAGGAGCGCCCAAGGGATCCGAGTGCGGCTTCAGCTCCCAGCGGGCCTCGTTCGAATCGACATTGACGGCAGATATTTTGAGAAAACGCGTGTCCAAGACGACCTCGCCGCTCGGCTGATCCGTCTGGTTCTCCAGCTGGAGGACGACGGATCCCCTGAGGCACTTTTTCTCAAAGTCGAGCTGGAAGTCGACGGCGGTGTGCTTGGTGCGCCAGGCGCCGTAGTTGGACAGCGTCGTGGGATCGCGCGTCTTGGGCTCCATGGTTGCCGTTGCGAAGGTCCGACGCGTGATGCTGATGGAAAGTCGCGGGGACGAGGGAAGGACGATTCTTTTCAAGGAGGAGAAGTACGACATGTGATTCAATCGAGCCCAAGGCCGGCTACAGGCGGCCATCTGCTTTTGGCCGCCGAGAGCGGCGACGAAAGGAAGGTGTCATTGCTGTGGTCGCAGCACGTATGGGTATCACGTGGGGGTGTGCCCCCGCCCCGAATAGACGATGGTTCAGCAGGAACTACAATAGATACAGTAGGCGTACAACTAATTTCTCCCCATTACAGAGCATACATTACGGGGCATTACGGAGCATTACGGGGCAGCACCTTGTCCATAGGTATCATCGAGCCCTCGGCTTCCGGTTAAGTATGTATTAGAATACAAGCACATGTATTATTTATCATGTTGGAAGCAATAAATACGCAGTACAGGAGACATGATGCCCGCACGGAGAAATGACTTGTATTACTGTAAGTACACGTGCCCCTTGGCAGCTTGTGTGTTGGCAGTAAGGGTGCTGGCATCTATCTGTACAGTAGATGGATCATCAGAACCTGCATGCGCATCACCATTCTCAAGCGTCTTTGCCTAGGCCTAGATGCACGCAACAAACGCAGCAGCCGTCCTTGCTAAGGTTCCAGGAAGAAATACGCGGCAAACTGACGACACTTTCTTCATCTTCTGCAAGCAAGGCGCAACGGAAGCCATACGTCCACGATGACCGGCTGCGAGGCACGGCGGGTGCCTATCACGCCTCACCATGCACCTCGTACCGGAATGCCTTGTCCTCCCAACGCCGCCGTTTTTGCAGGAATTGAAGGACGTGGAGGGGCAGATGGATTGGAGGAGGTTTCCTCTTGCACGCAGCCCACCAGCCTCCCTACCCAATGATGATCTCTAGGTCGTCCGTCGTAAACTCCCCGGAGGAGGCACTGCGGCTCGAGTGATCAATCTCCTCGTCGCTGAGCTCGCTCCTGTCCCGCGGCCAGACGGCCATCCAACGGCCCTTGAGGGCCACGGCCGCCTTTCTGCCCAGCATTTCCATGGGAACCTGGGGGCTTTGCAGCACCAAGTCGTTTGTCACGCTCTCGCTGGGCGGGACGACGATGAGGGCCTCCTTCGGCGGAGGCCATTCACGCGACACCTCGATGGTGGGCAGGTCGAGGGGCTTCGAGGCGCCGGCGGGTGAAACGGACAAGAGGCCGAGAGGAAGAGCGATCTTGTCGAGCGGCGATTGGTAGGACAGGATGGTGACGGGATGCTTGTTGTGGTTGGCCACACTGACCCTCACCGTCGGCGGCGACGTGCTGGTCTGGTGTAGCGAGACGGCAAGATTGCCCAGCGGGTTAGCAAGGACGCCGGTGGTCATTTTGACTGCTTGCGACGGATGCTGGCAATGGACGGAAGTTCAAAGGGCTGACTGCGGTGTCATCTCGAGGCGAGAGTGACTCTGTCGGAGCTGACGTTGGTTCTGTGGCAAAATTGAGCGGTACCGCAGTACCCAGTTCCACCAGGTGGTGTGCACGTACGGTAACAGCAACACCACGCGGCACATCTCCAGGGCGCAAGATTCGGTTCCGTTACACCCAACTACGAACGGCCGCTCGATACCAACAGACCACCACATGACGGAACTGATGGAAAATGGAGCGCACTCGTTGTTCCAGTACGATGGGGTACGTTGCGGATTTCTGCACGAGGAAATCGATGCAAGGGTTGGTGAATCTCGACGAACCGCCATCATATAGCGAAAGGTTGCAACATTCAACCGCCTCATTCTCGCACTTTCGGGAATCAAGATAGACGACGTGCGGGAGAAAATTGAGAATTCCGCAAGCATTTCCAACATGACTAAAACACAAGATGTGCACAACATGTCTAGGCTGTTTCGAGAGCTAACAGTTGGCAATGTAAGAAATCGAGGTCGACGATGAGATGCATGGACGACCGAGCTTGCGAAGCCGTGTGACGGCGAATGATGGATTGGAGATTGTTCCGGTCGGGCCAATAATTAATAGCTTGCCGAACCGTCCGTGCCCTCTCCTTCATTAACGCTTGGGTTCAGGTCCGAGACCCAGGGCAGGGAGAAGCGTTTGGAACAGACTTGACAAATGAATGACCACAAGCAATGTCCAGCTGTTGCATAATATGGCCAGCTGGCCTGCGGGCAAGGTGATGACGGCGAATGTTGGATTGGAAATTGTTGCGGTCGAGCGGCAAGGCAACAGACGGAGGCAAGAGAAAATGGTTCAGGCAGACTGTACTGTAGAGATGTCAAATGAATGAGAGTTTGCGACGATGGACGTATATAGAGAAAGTGCATGTAGTCGCCGAGGTGTGGTCCCGTCACTGCTCGTATCACGAGGACGCCGTCCCGGCCTTCGCTTCAGCATACAATTGGTTGACTTGTAATTATTACGGAGTAAGGAGTAGGAGCGTTAATAGCATTTGGACGCCTGGTGAACCGGCCGGCCCCACTTACCGAGCCATCGGCGGCTTGTCTCGGGCTCATCAGGTATCCGTACTCGAGGTCATCCTCAGCAGAATACGATGACTGGTACATGTATTTACAAGCACTCCTTCCAGATGCAGGTTTGTTCCTCCCGGAGCCCCGTGACAACCCGGGCCGCCGGACCGTGTGCAGAAACAGGACTCCCTACGCGACCATGGATCATCACGACGCTGTTGCTCAAAATGGCTGCCGCAACGCCGCCGGATTGATAGTTGTTTCAGCCGCAGCAGCACTCTGTTGTCTCCCGCATGTTGGAATGCGGAAAATGTAGCTTGTGGCGAGGGATAGCCTCGTCAGCCCTCGGTGCTTCCTACATCCTACAAAGGTTCTGAAACTTGTAACAGTAGGTATTAGTATGTACCTAGGTACGTAGGTGTACTGCATCAATCTGATTCTCCGTAGATACCTAGTACTTAAGAACCTGGCAATAATGAGATTACAGTGCAGAGTACTTGTGCTGGGATGGCTGAATGTTTGGGTACTCTGGTAGTACTCTGTTCGGAGTACTGTAATACAGCCATGCCTTTCTCGCCGCTGTACGGCGTACGGAGCAATTACAATTACTGTACTCCGTACTCCGTTCTTGTAAGCAAGTAATGCAGTACATACAGTACTGCACATGCATACATGTGCAAGTACATATTTGTAGGTGTACCGTATGAAGTAGTACGTGCATGTACAAATTGGTGCACCGATTGATTACAGTACTTGCATGTACATAAGTACGTAGTACGGAGTACGGAGTACACTTGCGATGTATTCATGTGCACGGGTGCATCTTGTGCTGAGAGTTTGCACAAGCACAATACTGTACTTAAGTACTTACAGGAGCGTGTAGGCCAACAAAAGACAAAGCAACACCAACCCCGTCCTGTACAGGTGCATGTATTACTCCGGGGAGCATGACCAGGATATCCCCGTCAGCACACGCTCAGGCCCCCCGTCGTCGCACTTGCTCAGCATGCCAAACGGGCAGGCATCTTGAACAAGGGCAATCTACTCCGTACTTGACCAAAGTTCCATCAATAGAGGGACAATCGTCAGAGCCTAGGTTGCCTTCCCCTCAATTCCGATACTGGGCAGGTGCGCTGCTGCTGGCAAGGTTGAGGACGAGGACGACATGGTTTGAAACGCAGGTATCCCTTCAAGGAAAAGTTCCAAGGGATACGAAAATGTCTACCAGGAATAGCACACTATCAAGCAGCCGCAGGCATACCGGAGACCCCTTATGCGCGAGTGGCATGAGGGTACCGTGCGTGCAAGTGTGCGTCGAGGCGACGAGTCGACCATTGACAGCCGGAGGGCGTCGAGGATAGCGCCCAGCGTTGGCCTATCGGTTCATTCACTTCACCTTGAAACGGCCGTGCCAGCGAGGCGGGTATCGGCCGAGCTAGACGAAGAATAGAAGATGGCAAATTTGGTTGGGATTGCGGGAACCGAGGCGGCGAGTATGCCCAGTGAGAGGTGGGCTCATCTTGCATGGAGGCGACAACGCCGAACGACTCCGATCTGCTTGTGAATTATGATGGCAAATGCGAGGAGGCTGGCAGATATCAGATTTTAGGCATGGCGCACGGCTGCCGTGCCTTGCAGAATGCCGCATCCACCCCCCGTACTCGTAACGATTTATGGATTCTGAGTGCTCGGTAGGGCACCCGCGGTCACCGTGCGCGCTGCTGTTGCATTGACGTGAATCCGGAGTGCTTGCACTTTAAGTGCATGCTCGTGTCACGTAGGTAGGTAGGCATACAACGGGCTGAATGAGACGCTGAATGGAGTTGGGACACGCAAGGCCAGACGGGTTTGACAAGTATGAGTGCCACGGACTGTACCGGTAATACGAGGTAAAAATGCTCCGCACAGAGTACACACGGTAATAATTAGTGTCTGGAAACCATGGACTTGCAGTTTGATCGCGGAGCATGTAAGTAAGTAAGTAGTACATGCACGGAGTAAATGCATGCACGCGTAAAGTGCAGTACTGTACGCGTCCAGTACGGCACAATATTTATTTCGTCGCTGTTATGCCGAAAATCCACCTTGGATGCGACGAGGCCTGCGAAAAGGAAAAAAACACGGGCTCAAGGCCAGCCGCCTGCCCAGTCGTGCGGGGACCAGGGAGTTTCAGCGGCTCAGCGCATCGGCCAGTGGTCGTGCACACTGACAGGCAGGCAGACACACGGCTTGATGCGGCGGGCGGGACGGTTCATGACCATCAATGTCTCGACTTGATGAGCCAGGGAGTCGGTATTATCCGTCCATGATGCAAGCGCCAGCGCTGTTCAGCGTCGTGTTCAGCGTCCCGGGCTCGGGAGCGGCGGCCTGCATGGTCGACGAGATGGACTGATGGCCTGACTGCCCCGCCCAGCATGGGGCAAGGCGACGAACAACGGAATGACCGTATTCCATGGGGAGACGAGCAGGCCATGATGGCCAGCAGATGCAGTTGCGGAAGGAAGCGTGGAAGCCTGCAAGTTTGGCGAGATTTCTACGCCACAAGTGATCGATTGAAGTGGCGCTGTTTGAACCTGTGTCCAAGTCCAAAGGGGTATGGTGCAGGCGCGATCTGGACAGAGGGCACTGGAGCGAGTACCCAAGGCAGGCACGGATGGTACGAGGGGCACAACCGCTGGAGAGAGATGGATATAGCACTCGGGCAGGCTTGACGGGCTGGCTTGACGGGCTGGCCTGTCCTCACTATTTTTATCATCTATACTTGCAGTACTCCGTGCTCTGTACTCCGCAAGCGATACGGGATCCATCTATCTGCCCGCAGGTAGCCGTAGTCAGTGAATGGCTTGACGCCATAAGCAAGCGGCTGCTGTGGTCAAGTCCCCGGGCACGATTTCTCCGTTAGGTTGAATCCCTCCGAAACGGCCGATGGATAGTGAGGTTGTCGGCTTCGCAAGGTCAAGTCGACGGCGGCACGCCAAAACCTACCGTCCCCTTTTTTCAGCCGCTGTGCCCACGACTGCCAAGCGGTTTGCAAGCTGCTTTTCCTTCTTCGAGCTTCCGTTCAACCGTCGGACGTCGACTGGCAAACGTGGCGATGCGGCCAGTTCGGGATGCGCGCCTCGGCTCCACTTGCCTCGTCATCGGCCGATATTCAGCGTGGCGTCTTCGCTCGCCGCCTTTCGTCGACGTTTTTAGCAGCCACCTACTCGTGCCAAGTTGTAGCGGCAAGCCACTGAGGCGCAGCCAGGGGAATTGGAAGCCATGGAAGCTTTTCAAGCGGCCTTGCCGGTGCTTTAGTTCTGGTAACGCCTCACTAGCAGGCTGTGCCTGTCCCCGTACCTGATTTCCGCACTCCGTACCTGATTCCGGTCGCGACATGTACGGATACCAGTAGCGGTAGGCATTCGGCTTCCAAGAGCCAAGTCGTGTTGGCAAGCCCAAGGTCGGGCTCCTAGTCTCCTTCAGATTCGACGCCTCGCCGCCGCTCTCCTGCCTCATGCGGTCACTGGTGCAGCTCGGCCGCTCCAGTCTCGCCAGCTGACAATCATGGTTGCTGAGTCCCGAGTCCCGACAGTCCGTCCGGCTTCCCGAGCGACCAACGCACCGTGGTCTACAGAGTGCTGCGTACCCGACACTCCTGTCAATGGTCCTGACGATGGTCCTGCCACTGACCAACCATGCCCCTCGGGCCCCCGCCGACGAAACAGAAAAGGAGGAACGGGAGGGCAAGGTGGGCACGAACAAGGCCGGTACACTTACTGTAACGAAAGGGGCCTTTGAAACGAAGCCATCTTTCAGCCGACCTAACGGGCGGGCAACCGCCAAGGAAAGGAAGATGGCTGCAATACGAGCACGGTACCTACTGCACCCGCGCATCTACCTACCGACAAAAGTGCTACGACAAGTGGATGGGCCTGTCACCTGCACGTGGGCAGGTGCCCCAATGAAGCTGGTCGTGGCGACATTTGCAAGTTCCAACGACAAATCGTGAATCGACCGAATGGCTTACAGGGTTTTCCGAGCAAGCGTTCCAGTAGATGCGAGTGCTTGTACGTACTTGGTATGGGTGCATCATTTGGGTGTGCGTGCGCTGCGTGGTTGCGAGATGAGGACCCAGTTTGCCACGGCCACCGATCCTGCCGTCGTCAAAGAGTCGGGGGCAGCAATGACGGTGAATGTTCGGAGTGCCTACCGAGTACTCCGTACCTAGTACGGAGTACTTTGCTCGTGGTTGTCCTGGCTGTAATGCTTGCAGGGTAATATCACTGCACACGTGCTTGGCCGTTGATCGCAAGCGCATTCCCGCCATGCCTCGTCCAGATCCTGCATGTAAGTAATATTAGTTGTACTTGCAGTTGATGCCTTGCTGGACCCGTTACGGAGCACATGCAGGTACTAATTACTCGCGCTGCTGCACCGTTACATCAACTACGGGGCAGGGTAGATGGCTGCAGCATTGACGCACCAGCACGGCCCGTATGCTGCCTACTAGGGTTCGCATCTGTGTAGTACCTACTCCGTAGTATTACTTACAATACCACTATGCAGTGGCATGCAAGCTACGAGTGCAGCAATGCGCACGACCTCTTGCTTTTACAGTGCGTGCATGAGTGGTGTGGCCGGTTGCAAAGAGAGCTGCTTGTCTTGGCCCTGTTGACTGACGGTAGCAACGCTCACTCGTTCCTTGGAGCAAGGCACCTGCGAACATGGGCCATGCCGGGAAACCAAAAGGAAGAGATTTTGCATTGGCAACTATGCTAAATAAAGTACACGAGGGGAGGCAGCAAAATAGAGGCAACTCTGTGCTCCGTACTCCGTACTCTGCACAAGCACCTTCACTTACAGGTACCAGTATTGTACGGAGTACTTGCTTGTGCTTAATTACTTGCATGTAATATACGGCATATACAGTACATGTACGGAGTACTCCGTACAACTACTTACATCGTGATAGTGGGGGCAGGTGCAGGGTGACTTTCGTCCAGAAAGGCAGGCGTGCCGCATGCATCAATTGCATCGTACCTGTCTGTAACCTGTCGTTGGCAGGTACTGCAGTTTTTAGTAGCGACTTCCGACCTCTCTCACGTCTGACGGGGTATTTCCATCCACCGTATCCTTTTCGTCCCCCTCGCTTCTCCCCAAGGCGAACAAGATGGGCCGATGCAGGGGGTACGTTTCTCGAATCCCCGAGTCTCCCATAGTCGACGATCGGTACGGAGTACCTTGCGAGCACGAGAGCGATACAATGTCCTCCTCTGGGAGCAGCGTTCGAAAGAGAAAAAGAAGGCGGCAAAATCGACCGCCCTTGGCCTCCATCTAGCCGACGAGCGGCCCGGTTCACGAGCGGCATGGAATGATTCGTCATTTCGTCATCTAGCGGCGACAAGGGAAGAATCCGTTGCGAGTCGGAGTTGTCGTCGGCCAATATTTTCGTCTAGCCTGACGGATCGGAGTGCATGTACCATTGCTTCTGCTGCGCACTGATGGGGGTCCAAAATCCCCTTCTGGGCGGTCGGACGTCCCTTGGTCGATATCCCCGCAACGAGGGATGCACAACCGCTCTTGGTGCTGCTACCGCTCCAGAACCACTTCTGCCAGCACTACCGCCAACTGCTACCGCGACTAAGGAGTACACGCACACGTACTGCTACACGAACCTCGCGGCCGCAGTAATGGCTTCGTGGGCCAACGCGTGCATGCACTCACTCTCGAATGCCAACGCGTCAACGGCCAAGCGCGGGCTGTACAGTGTGATGCCCTCATCTTGTCCGACAGCCATATCGCAGTGGTAGCGACGGTCCGCTTCGCCGCTTCGTCGCTTCGCCGGACCTACGCTTCATGCTCCATCACTGCTCCCCGTCATCTCCTGCTCCGACGCACAACTCCCGGTGGGGTGGGACTGCAGACTGTGCCGAGGATGCTGCTGCATGTGGGCAGCGTACCGTACCTGCTTGGCCTGCTCGATCTAATCAATCTCGCCCAGCGAACATCGGCAGCCAGGATCGCTCTACCGTGTCGGCATCACCCCAATGCTTGTGCCACCCGCCCGCTGGTGGAGCCGCCTGACCCTCAGACGCTACGACCGACGATGCGACCCCGTGAACCATTTAGTCTCCTCGTACGAATCGGGTCACCCAAGGGGCTAGAGCACTTTCGACGCCGTCCCTTGGCCAGAGGCGCTGCCCTGCAACTGCGCCCTGGTTTCTGGCCCACCAGCCAATGTCAAAGTCCCATCTGGAGCGTCGGTCAGTACTGGCCGTCGTGCCATGCTTGCAATAATCCGCAGCCTTGGGCTAGTTTCAACGCCGTGTGGACGCCCAAACAAAGTATCGTCCGCCTTGCGGCCAACCGCCTACGCCTCCGCCCCCACCCCGCACACCACAACCACATGGCACCACGCACCAAGGATTACCCACCATGGCCACGACGGCCATGACCACCACCACCACCACTACCGTTGATCCCCCGCGCCCAAACGGCCCATCCCAGACCAGGTCAAGCTTCGTGTCTCAGAGTTTTGGCCAGCATCAGCTTCTTTGACCACGAAGCCCCTCTCCACTGCGGCGGGGTGGCCCCGGCCACTGCTTGCTGGCTAGCTCCGATGCGAACAATGTCCGCATTACTCTGCCCCGGCTTCTCCGTCCAGACCACGGCCGACAGACACAGACATATACCTCCTGCGCCTCTGTCACAGCCAGCAGTTTGATCCACGCCCATCTGCACTTTTCCCTTTTATTGTTGTCTTGCACCTTGCTCTCCGTCGTCGTTTTGTTCATCTTCATCATATTTTCTTTCTCCATCCGAGACAAAGCAGAACAGGGAACATTGGAACTGCAGGTCGGAGTGCCGCCGCAGTCTCACCATGGCTCACATCGCCAAGTGCATAACCAGTATATCAAAGCCAGCCTCGCCGGTTCCTTCGAATCATTCTGTAGGCATCACGTCCATCTCCACAGCTTTTCCGGCGGCGACTAACAGCACGGCCATGCAGTCAACGTCATCCACCTCTTCCTCCCTCGACAAGATTGTCGGTTGGGGGGCCCAGTCGGACAATGGGCGCAACCATCACCACGTCCCGGAAGAGTCCGACACGACAGCCGCTGGACTCAAGGTCAGCACGCAGGATTCCATACGCCGGCAAGTGGCGACCATTACTCCGGACCTGGACCAGCTGAATGATGGCTGCATGGATTCCCGTATGCGCTATCCTCCACTTTCCCTCTCGAGCCTCCCGCTAACGCCGGACCAGCGACGATTCCCGGGAGGCCACCTGCCTTTGAGCGCTCCCGAAGCGCTCCCGAGGATGTTGGGAGTCCTACCAAGCATAGAATCGCAGCGCCCAGCTCGGGGCTTCACGGGGCTGACTATGACATGGCCAACGCCATAAACGACGTTCAATCTCTTGTCTCGCCGGGACCTCGGTCGCCCCAGCACCTCGCCCCCCATGACATGCAGAATCGTCGTACTCCCAGCTCTATGCTGAGATCGAAAGAATCAATGGCGCGGATCAGGTCCGACAGCCAACCGCCGATGGAGGGACGATCCAACAGACTGGAAGTGTCGCCCATGCCACGCACCCGCTTCTCGCCCAGTGCGTCAACGCCCGACCTCACCTATGCACGATCCACGAGCGCCCATTCCGCCTCCACTCTACCAATGACCCCTGGCTCCGCTTCTTTCGAGAAAGCGCATCGTTCTCCCGTGCCGATGGATCCTGCGGCGATGCTGCAGCCGGGAGATGCACATTATGACCCTGGCCATGGTCACCAACGAGCATCAGAATCGGGGAGGCAGGGAGACAGGGGCAGAGCCAGAAGGCGCACCGAAGTGCCGACCAGCAACGTCGGTGAAGCGATGGGGGACCCCGGCTCGGAGCGGAAGGCCTTCCAGGAGTTGCCCAAAGGCTGGAAGCCGAGCGATGCCGTGACCAGGATGAGTGCCGTCGACGTTGCGAACCTGCAGAGGCAAGCATGCGGCCAAGCAGAGAGATTTGAAGTTCTCCAGATGGAAGACGTCCACGGGCTTTCCAAGGTATGTGCAGATCGATGGTTTCGGCGCGAGCATGCGGGGTCACAGGCTCACAAGAGGCGTGCTACAGGAACTTCGCCGTCTCGACGAACGAACAGAATATCTCCGTCGTACCTACACCTCACTCCGCGCCGGACGCCGCAACCTCCACTCTCGCATCTGCCAGTACCTCCGGTCTCCCCGCGCGGCCAATTTCAGTCACGAGTCGATGCTGAAGCAGGAGGAGGCGCTCGCCGAGCTGGATACCTCCATCGACGAATGGGTCACCAAGTTGGAGCAGGCGGAGAACCGACGGACCCGGGTCCGGCAAAAGCTGCTGGAGCACGTCGCGGCGGCCATCCTGCTTCCGGTTGGTCGCGGTGCGCCTTCTGCCCACGATGGCTCATCCCAACGGCAGAAGGCGACGCGAGCACCGTCTCATCACGATGTCGCGACGCCGCCGAGGAGTCCGTCGAAGGCGTACGTCACCCGCGCCGACCGCGGCGAGCAATCGCCTAAAAGGATATTGTCGAGCGTCTTCAAGCAGCTACCCCCCGAGCCGGGAGCAGCGGAACAGAGAGGGAGCCCGGCGCCGAGGACAACGACGTTGAGGCGGACGGACGTGGAGAGCATTCGGGTCTACGCCGGAGATGACGTCTACACCCTTCTGGCCGACGTTGAAGATGAGATTACCCAGATGACGTCTCATGCGGATGACCGACGCATCGAGCGCGAGGTGCAGCTTAGCCACGAGCTGGATGGGCGAGAGGACTCTCCTTTGTCATCCACGCACTACACCACTGCCTTGCCCAACAACTATACCACACCGCCACTCGATACGCCAGCGGACAACACCTGGCTCGCCAACCCCCCCATACCTGCTGCGCCGGTTCCCACGACGCAGCCGCGGGAGGTATCGGCCCAGAAGCAATATCTGCTCTCGAGTGCTGTCTTTAGGCCGTGAAGCGGCCACGTTGGGATCACCTTTTTGCCCCCCCCCCCCTTCACTCCTCTCTCAGCTCTCTCTCTTTTCTTTCTCTTTGTCTTCTTCGTCTTCTTTTTCTTTTTCATTCTCTTCCACTTTCCTCAACTTCTTTACTACTTCTTCTTCCACTTCTTCTTGCTTCCGTTTCGATACCCGTTTTGCGACAGGCAATGACCACGTATCGCGGGCATCAGTTGCCCCTCACGCTGGTTTCCATCGCCGACATCAGTGCACACATTTGACTAAATGTCGTCATTATTCGCAGCGAATAGATCATATCATAGAACAATGTAATTTTCGTCGCCACTACCACATGGCATCGCTGTGAACTACATACATGTATACCGGTTGGTCACAACGACGCTCGCTTCACCTAGCTTTGGATGGCGTGGATTCATCGTGAACCGCGAGTGCAACTTGCACGCGACTTCATGATATGGTGATATCCAGGTCGAAACTCATCTGTATGATGGCGTTCTCGTGGCGTTGCCGTTGGAAATCTGAATGGCTCGTCCATTAGCGGGAGGACCTTGTGGGGCTCCACAAGATACGGAGTTTAAGGTTTCTTAGACTTCATGGAGGTCTATCAAACGGTCACCACAATGGACCTACATGCGGCATGACAAAGGGAAGTGCCGATACCGCTTATTTTGGTACGGGCTTTCCTCCTAATACTAGGCTACAACAGTGGTGAAGCTTCACAACGGTCAGCAATGACCTACCCAATATTGAAGTTATCGTGCTACATTTCCTGCCCTAACGAGCCTGAATGATAGAGTCGTATCATTTGAGGCCGTAAGAGAGGCTGCCAAGATAATCTGTTGAACCTAAGCGCTATGTCCTAGCTATTCGTACAATGAAGTCGCCCAAGACCAACCAGCCGACCTACCATGTTGCTTTATTGTACTGCTCCATAAATGCTGCCGATGAAAAGGCATTTGTACTACCGGTATTTGTCCATCTTGCTGCTGGCCCAACTCTTCAACTTAGATCACAGACTGCAAGCTGTACCGAAGGACTCCGGCAGCTGGGTAGTCTTATCAAGACAACTACCGCCTATTTGATAAGACATAGACTTACCAAAATACCGCACCAGAATGCTGACGCTGCAACACCACCACCGCCCCATGGAACTGACCTACTAAGTACGTACATGTACTTGCATCCAGCTTAGATTATACTATACGCAAGTATGTACTCCGTACATACGCTGCAATGCTGCCAGGTGCAATACTTTTACAGGGCGTCGCGGCCCGGCGTGGGATCCCCCAATTCCCTAGCCAGAAACCAAACGCCGAGAAACAACTATGGCTTTTAATACCCACTCGCCGAGTCCGTAGTTAGCTAACGGCCTTAGAGCAAGCTGTTGGCACCTTGCAGGGAAAACCTGCCGACACAGTCTCCAGCAGTATTCGTTCAAACTCTGAACGGATTGAACTCCAGATATGAATACAAGTCTCCTTCGTGTATGTTGGACTACGGTCACGAACAATGCAATGGTTAAATAATACACACGAGTCCCGTGACTCTTATCGTATCGTTCCTCCAAGTGGATGAACGTACATGCAAAGTTGTCAAAGAAATTTAGCTTTTCTCCTCGTCAAAAAGGTACGCCCAAGAATGTGTATCCTTTCGAGACCGGTTTGTGCTTTCAGTGAATATTGCATGATCCCACTTCATGACAGCTTCTGACCATTGTTGAGCCGCGGTTGGATCATTTTTAGCGACCATTTTTCATACGACACGTAGATGGACATCAACCTGGATTGTCTTGGCTGTTACGCTCTTGACAATGGATCGACTGACGAGACGTATGATGTGGACTTTGATTGGGATTATACTTGAAGGCGGTCCAGAGCACCATGCACCAAGTACTAGTATGGACAAAACGTCGCCGAAGCTGTTGTCGCGATGCCCTCGTGTGCCTCCCGGGAATGCATATGCATTCTCCCCTTTCAGCAGACGCGGGCTCCTTATCAAGTACAAGTACTGATCTATATATGGTTACAATGACACTCTGCGTGCGCATCGTGCGCAATCCAAGTTTGCTCTTGACGCCCAGATGTACCATGCCAAAGGACTCCATCAAAGACATATGTCGTGATCCGCATCTCCTCCCCTGTTTCGTATTTCATCTGATGCTGCAAAAGTGGACGAGAGGGAGTGTTCAATGCGTCAAAACCCTCACGGCCTGCAGTATGAGCCCAAATATCATGCCCCGCGCCACCTCCTCGATCTGGAGGCAGTCAAAGACACGACCGAGGGCCTCGCCCGTGGCGGCTTGGCCCATGACGCCCATCAGGGCCGTCGGCACGCCGCTCTGAATCAACAGCCGCCGAGCTTTGACTGCGAGCTTCTCCTTCTCCTCCGCCGTCAGCTCGGCCGGCCAGCCCGCGAGCTCCTGCTCCGTCGGCATCGTGTTCTCCCGGAGCTTGCGCAGCGACGCCGCGACGCCGGCATCCGACGTGTTGGCGTCGAGCACCGACGACTGGATGAGCGACTGCACCGTCAGCAGGGAGGGGTTGCCCGGCCGCAGCAGAAACGACTTGGCCGCCGCGAGGAGGGTCCGGCGGATGTTCCAGGCAGAGGACAGCGTGTACATCTCGTTGATGACGGCGAACAGCAGCTCGACGGCGACGCGCGTCTCCTGCTCCGACATCTGCGCGTACTGCTTCGCCGCCTTCGTCGCCACCTTCTTTGCCCCGTTCGTCGACGCCGTCGTCTCCGTCTGCGAGCTGTTACGGGGCGTTGGCTGCGTCGTCGCGCCCTCGCTCGGCTTCGGCCCGGCCTCCTCGCCGTTCACCGAGGCCTCGTAGTCGGAAGCCATCTCGTCCGGCGGCGGCGGCAGCCTCGAGTACTCGATGCCGGAGGACTCGGGCGACCGGAGAGCCAGACTCGACGCCCGACTGTGATCCCTGCTAGGACGAGCACTGGTCGGACCCGACGCAATCTCGAGTCCCTCGGAACGGCCCACTCTGGCGGCGTCGCCGTCGCCGTCGCCCAAACTGTCGCCCGGAAACTGGCAGGTCGACTGACAGCTCGGCCGCCTGTCCATCGGCGGCATCTTGGCCGGCTGGATGGAGACGACCGACGATCGCTGGCTGTCGCTGCTGGCGCGCTCCGACCTGGCTGAAGATTTTCCGCTGACCGATGGCGAGTGGCCGGCTACGGGGAAACGGCTGGAGCTCGGTGAAAGCTCCACAGACTGCGCCGTAGACTTCCTGCCGAGGCTGGGGAAGCTTCCGAAGACGCCGCTGACGTTCCCGACGATCGACTTGCCGCCCTCCATGGCCCCCTTGGGTGCGGTGGCGAGAACGTCGAGCATGTTCTTGCCGACTGTCTCCCAGCCAAAAGACTTGGAGTGGGTGTGGGTGTGTCCTTGGGACTTTTCCAAGAACCTCTTCATGCCCTCGCTCTCCGCCAGCGACCGGTACCAACATGCATCACGCAGGTATCTCTCGAGCTCGCCGCGCAGAGACTCCCTCGTGTGTATCTTCCAGTTCGGCAGCGCCCTGTGGAGCTCCGTGAACGCCGTCGCGCCCGAGATGGTCGCGATTCGCCTGACGATCTCGTGCAGGGTCTCAAAGTCGGAGTACCTCCTCACGATCATCCACCCGGGATAGGACGCTGACGAGGGCTCCACTTGAATCAAGTAGTCCCAGGTCGGTTTCGTTCGGATCCTGCTGCTGTCGTTCGTGCTATCGTCCGACAAGGTAAAGGCAGCATTGTACAGAGTGAGCGGCACCTTGGCGGGCGCATCTTCCTCCGAGCCATCGCCCTGGGCGGGAGGCACGATCTGATCGAAACTTGTAAACTGCTGCACGGTCGTTCCTCGAGGCGACACGTTGGGACTGTAGGTGCCCTCGGCCGACCTTGGCGTGCCGGGCGTGTTTCCGTCTTCCTCTCTGGAGGAATAGTCGCTCGACGACGTGTCGCGGGATGGGGACTGTTTCAGAGAGTCGTCGGAGCCAGGGGCCGTCAGCGTCTCCATGACAGCCTCCTCCTTTTTAGAAAACTTTGGTACGGCAAGCCCAAGGCCGGTGCTTTGATTCGTCTGCTCCGGCGTCTCCATGCGAGTGGAATCTCGGCTTGGCGGTTCCGCTCGTGAGCTCGCGTTGCCCACCCTGTTCACCTCATCATCCGCAACCTCCTCCAACTTCTCGTCCGCCTTGCCGAGCTTCTTCCGGCGCGCCATCGACTCCTTGCGTCGCACGAGGTCCGCGCTCGGCCGCTTCGGCTTGGCGATTCCGATGTTGCCCAGGTTTCCGTCCAAGTCTATAAACACGTCGTTGCCGGTGTCGCGGCCCGTCTGCATGCCAACGTCGATGGCGTGGTTGATGTCCGGCTCGCCAGCCTCGAGGAGGTAGACGATCCAGCTGTTGATCCACTCAGCCTTGCTGCATGTCTGCAACGCCGTTTCCAAGACCGAGTTGGCGAGTGATTCCCGCAGAAAGATGCGAGCCGGGTCGCAATTCTGCGTGTTTCGATCGAGAAACCCCAAGAGGTCCTCGGCAACCATCTTGAACTTGGCCGCCTGCTGTCTCTGGTTGAGAAGATTTGCCAATCGGGATTCGGGGTTGGTGGCCAGGTAATTGTAGACGGCGTCCGCGGCCGTCATGTTCGAGTCGGGTGACAGGTCTGCAAAAGCGGCCGACAGCTCCGACAGGAGGGCAATGATGATGGAGGAGCAGTTGGTCAGGAGGTCGAGGAACGAATCGGCAGGTCGTTTCCGTGAAATGCGGTTCGAAATGGCCAAGATGCACGAGTTGACCGTTTTTCGGCACGCCAGGGGGAATGAGTGGTCGGACGGTATCATAGGGCCGTACCACGAGTTGATGTAGTCTCGGATGATGGCGTCGACCAGGCCGGTCAAAGACTCGCGCGTTTCCGGGCGAAAGTCGTCAAAGGCCTTGAACGCAGGCTCATCGCCTTGCTCCCCATTGCACTCGACATCCTGAGGCTTGGTATTCTGCAGTTCGAGCCACAATCTCTCCAGCACCTCGGGTGCCTTTTCGCCTCGTACCGCTCTGCCAATCGCTGGCCGGCTGACCTCGAGAGAGGCAAAGGCAACGACTCCTCCAACGGCACCTATGACCAGGAGACCAAACTTGCCAAGGAGCGCATAGGTGATGGCGGAGAATGCGCCTGCAATCCCTGCAAGGGTCGTTGGCGTCGCCGTTGAGAGGAAACGAAGGGCTGCCGTGGCAAGATCCTGAGCTCGAGCGTTCGCCTCTACAGGCGGGAGGTTTTGCTCCGTCTCGACGCTTGGCTTTTCTGCTTCGTCATCATATCTCGGGGTCCGCACGCCGGTCTCGCTCGTTGGTTCGACCGCTGCAGGT
The DNA here is from genome assembly GCF_001625195.1 of Drechmeria coniospora. NCBI lineage: Eukaryota > Fungi > Ascomycota > Sordariomycetes > Hypocreales > Ophiocordycipitaceae > Drechmeria > Drechmeria coniospora. The sequence goes on along the minus strand of NC_054389.1, from coordinate 5,720,081 downwards.
TGCTCGAGGATGACGTTTGGGGGTTGCACGTCGAGAGATGAAGACATTGGCAAGCTGGCCCTTAACGCGAGGATGTCGACGCGGGTGTTCGGAATGCCGGCAGCATGTCCGGGCTGCGGTGTGTGAATCGTATCGAATCGTATCTTATCGTACCGTATCGTCTCGTCTCCTGCCGTGCCGTGCCGTGTCCTGTCGTACCGACAGGTTGGATGATTATGCAAATGGAAATCGAGGGGGATGCAGGAGAATTGTTCGAGGGTGCAGTTTGGCCATGTTGAGCTTCTCTCTAGTCCGTATTCCTAGCGGTATCACAGTACGTACCAGGTTGCGTACATGCCCCAGTCCATCGTCCCTGGGGATGGGAAAAGTACCCCGAGCGGAGCCTGCGGAGCCTACCGTAAAAAACCTTGAGGGTCCTCACTAGGCCTCCTTTCGGTGGTCTCCCCGTCGTCGTACGAGTCCCAACGTACGTTGTTGCGCCTCACCCTTTACCGTTCGCGTCCAAACAGGTCAGGTAGCTTGTACGGAGTACCTGCGGAGAACTTGGGTACGGCACTCCGTATTGCCCCATGCCCAGGCACTACATGGGCACCAAGCATGGCTGTCTAGGTAACTGCACATGTACAGTGTACACTGTACTCAGCGGTGTTTTGGCTCTCGACGTCATTCGCTCTGAACTGGTCATGATGTACTCCGTACGGAGTACTGTAACTGGCATGTAGCGCGTCAATCAAAGCGTCAGCTCAATGCCTGCCTCCCTTGCGACACTTCAGCATCAATTGTGGGATAATTATTGGAAGGTCACGGCACTTGTCTCCTTGAACCGTACGACGCTTTCCAGTTCTCGGGATCAATTGATAGCCTTGATCAGTGTTGTCGGCAACGACCGGCCGTCGACCGCTCCTTGCCGTATTAAACTGCTCATCTCCTTGATCTGGATTTCGGGAATAGAGCGAGAGTCAATCGAATTGCGCTGCAGAGTGCGGAGTACAGCTCGACCGTGTTCACGCAGCACTGGCATGAACTTGCGGCACGCCGTCCCTCCCGCGAAAGGACCCCATGCTGACACAATCAATGGGTGTGATGTTACTCCGTAACTCCAAGGGATACATTGGTTGCCGATAGCCGACATGAGAGACATTGGAGCCACCGCGAGCCTCTCGTTCGTGCTGGAAGTGAAGGGATGAGTTTGTTCGCGATGCGTCTTTGTTTATCCTGCGGTGAATATCCCTCGACAAAGGGGCAACAACACCCAACTCCATGCAGCGTGGCAGGATGGGTCAGCCTCTTGGCAATGACACCTACTTGGCTAGATCTGCCTAGGATGCACACGCTTACGAATTGCCTATACGTCGTATTGGCGCAAGCTCAAACTGCCAGTATTCGTCCCGTCGAGAATCGCGTGATTACGTCACAGACAGCGGTCGGGTCATCCTGTCACAACTCGGCAGCGTAGTTACATATACTTGAGTATAAGTACAAGTATTCAAAGGGGGCAGGATCAGCTAGCAATGGAGAAGTTGCCTGCTTGTTGTGGAGCAGGTTCATTTTCTGAGCAACTATGTACGGTACAAGTACATATGATCAAGTGCGGCAATTATACTGTATTATTTGTGCTTGTAGTTTTGAGCATGTGCTCAAGTGCCGTATGCAGTGTACAGTACGGAGTACGGAGTAGCTGTAAGTACATTGGATCTTGGGTAGGAGCGCAGATCGAAGAGAAGTGATCGGAAGATCGAGATCGAGATGGGTCACGTGACTTGGCGTTCAGGTGCGCATCGGAATGGAACGATCGCGTCTTCCGCGGTTCATATCCGCCAGCTATCCACCAACCAACCGCTGCTCCAGCTTGCAGCTGCATTCGAGTGAGACAAAATTGCCTTGTCCTGTTTCCGGCAACATGTCGCCCAACCCAAACAAGCGCAGGGCCAGCTTCGACTCGAACGAGGGCGAGAGCCAGGTCGTGGCCAAGGCCTCGAAGAAGAGCAAGACCGCCGACTCGGCTCACGGGCCCGTTGGCAAGGATGATGAAGGCCAACCGTACTGGGAGGTGAGGACAGCCGTAGCAGCCATGAAAAGAAGGTATCGAGTCAACTGACAAGGCTTGCAGCTGTCGTCCAAAAGGCGCGTCGGCATTTCGAAGTTCAAGAACATGACCATGGTGAACATTCGAGAATACTACGACAAAGACGGCAAGATGTTTCCAGGCAAGAAGGTATTGCGTGCTCCGCTGCCTGGCTGCCCGGTACTTGCTGACCTCTGCAGGGCATTTCCCTGTCCGTGGAGCAGTACACGGCGCTTATCCGAGCCGCTCCCGCCATCAGCGCCGCCTTGAAAGAGATGGGCCAGCCAATCGACGAAGCCAACCATCTCGGCGAGACGGCCATGGTGATGAAGGGATCCAAGGCTGAGAAATCCAAACCGGGGACGGGCGAAAAGACGAAGGCGGCCAAGGCCAACTTTGATACGACAAGCGACGAGGACGAAAAGTAAGAAAGAAAAAAATACATTCGCCGTCGCACACAGGCTTCGAAATTTCAGTCACAGGGTCAAGTAGGGTTGGGAAACGGTTTCAGTTCGAGTCATTTCTTGGGAGTTGGGCGTTGACAGCCCGCGGGCTCCTCTATTTGCGTTGCTTGTCGTGGGTTTTTCTCGTTGCGCCCGCATTCACAGATTTGACACAGTCTTGAGGAGAAACGGTGCTGAAAATGTTTCCACCACCCCCCGCTAGTCAAGAACGATTTCAGTACTTCTTCGAGGACCAAATGTCGTCGCCGCTGGCAGAAGTGTCGTGTTCATCTTGGACAGCGCCGACTCCCAAGCTCGCTGTAGAAACGTGGCCCAAAGGGAAAAGGCTGTTGACTGTCGCTGGTCAGCGGACGATTCATTCCGTACCACTGTGTCTTGCATCAGATGTCAACATGTCGTGTGTGGACGCGGTCGAACTGATCACGGTCGTAGTCCAGCCCGTATTTAACGCATCGTCACCATGACGAGTTCATGCCTTGGAAAGAAAATCGAGCTTCATAAGGAAGCTTTGCATTCCTCCTTCGATTCGTACGAAGCCCAGTGGCGAGAATATCTGGGGCAAGAAGCTACAAGTATCAGGTCAGGTTTGGGAGAGGTCGTTGGGAGCCGCACGATTGAACCATGCAACTGCTCATTGCTTTTGCGGGAGCTATATTAATTACTCCGCACAAGAACAGCCAAGTCAAATATGGGGCACGGAATGCCTCAAGATAGGTACTTGGGGGAAGATGAAGCCGCCGCGGCCCGGTGCGCACAGGCCCTGATGAGGTCGAGGTTACGTCCTCCATGTTTAGTCCCTCATACAGTACTAGCGTGGACGACATGGCACCCCGCCACACCCCTAAGGGGGAACAGGCAGCTGCAGCAGATTCCAGGCTTCACACCGCAACCTACGAAACGCACCAAGTTACGGTCAGTGTACGCTCACCCTTCCGCCACTCTTCCGTTGTTAGCCGTCCCTTTGGAAAGGATGCCACTCATTCATATCATTATAGTAGAGGAACTCAACAGACTCGACAACCACTCCATCGCCTCCCTCCGCGACACCATCTGACCCATTTCTCGCCTTCGACTTGCTCCGTTCCAAGACCAATGCCGTTTCCTTAACCGCGGGCGGCATTTATTCGCTGCATGGAGCGGGATATTCACAGCAGTCCGCCCTTTCGACAAATCCACTCGTTTCCAGCAGCTCATCCATGACCCGTGCCAAGAGCACCGCCCGGTGCAGCTCCCGCAAGTCAATACGTTGCCATGGCCTTCTTACGGCAGCTAGGTCTGGGCCAGATCGAGTCGGTGCATGATTATGTCGACGTCCTGATTCCACTCGAGGAAGCCCATCGTCATAGCCACTCTGTGCGGACGGGTCGAAATGAGCTCACGTCGCCGCCTGATGAGCCCGGGGGTCGCGCAGCCGCCAAGGCTGGGAACAGCGAGTGCCAGGGCATGCTCGAGCCGGACGCAGCCGAGTACACCATCGAAGGACTGCGGCAGGAAACGCGTCAAGGGCCCAGCGGGCGGCGGTGGACCGAGTACGAGAGTGAGTTGATCGATAAACCCGGTCCGGTCGACGGTTGAGCGGGCCCTCTCTTACCGGATACAGTCAAGTCGAAGCTCATCAACAAGGCGATCCAGGATATCGGCATGGGTACCTACAACTGGCAGCTCTTCATCCTCTGCGGCTTTGGATGGTTTGCCGACAAGTGAGTACAATACCTTCCGGTCTCGGAAAAGGCACCTTTGCTCATGGCATGCCTTCGGTCAGCCTTTGGTTGCAGGTAAGAACGACGAGTTTCTGACGCGCTCCGTTCTGGATGCCACAGGTTGGCTGACACGGGTTCCAGGGCGTATCCTTGTGCCTCCCCTCGTTGTCGGCCGAGTTCGACGTGTCGGAGAAAAAGGTTCGGTACACGACGAGCGCCCTCTTTGTCGGCTTGTCCGCTGGCAGCGTCATGTGGGGTATCGGATCCGACTTTCTGGGACGTCGGCTCGCCTTCAACGTGACTCTTCTCATCACGAGCCTCTTTGGCATCATATCAGCCTACGCCCAGAGTTGGGGCGAGGTCTGCTTTTTCTTCGCCGCCCTGGGCTTCGGCGTTGGCGGCAACCTCCCCGTCGACGGCGCCCTGTTCCTCGAGTTCCTGCCAGACGCCTCGAGCGCGCTTCTCACCCTCCTCTCGGTGTGGTGGCCCATCGGCCAGCTTGCCTCGTCCCTGGTCGCCTGGTTCTTCATCGCGAACTGGCCGGTCGAGCAAGGTTGGCGTTACTTTGTCGTCACGATTGGCATCATCACCCTCTCCATGTTCATCGTCCGCTTCTTCCTCTTCCACCTTTTCGAGTCCCCCAAATTTCTCCTCCACAGGGGCAGACAAGCCGAGGCCGTCGCCGTCGTCCACGGGATCGCCTTTCGAAACGGGAAGAAGACGTGGCTCACGGCGGACATACTCGATCAGGTGGCTCACGAGGACGTCGAGCAGACCGTACCGCAGCCTGCGTCGGCCAGGAGCGCTCTCAAGGAGAGGCTTGGGGCCTTTTCGGGCGACCGCATCAAACCTCTGTTCAAGACCAGAACGCTGGCCGTGGCGACTCTTCTCATCTGGTTCTGCTGGGCCACCATCGGCATGGGCTACCCTCTCTTCAACGCCTTTCTGCCCCAGTACCTTTCCCACCGCGACACGGGCGATGAAAGCTCGGAAACGGCACCCATCTCGGCCGAGACGTATCGTAACTACGCCATCACTTCCGTCCTCGGCGTCCTCGGCAGCCTGCTCGCCGCCTACCTCGTCGATCACCCGTCCCCCTTCTTGGGCCGCCGGGGCACCCTTGCCTGCTCGACGCTCGTCTCGGCCATCTTCCTCTTTTTCTTCGTCGCCTTCGGCACGACGCCGGCCGCGCAGCTCGCATTTTCCTGCATCGAGGCCTTTTCCCAGAACATCATGTACGGTGTGCTGTACGCCTTCACGCCGGAAATATTCCCCGCCCCCGTGAGGGGCGCCGGGACCGGTGTCGCGAGCTTCCTGAATCGCTTGACGGGGCTGATGGCACCTGTTGTGGCCGCCACGGTGCCTGGGGACGGTGTCTCGGTGCCCATATTCCTGTCAGGCATCCTCATACTCGCCGCCTTTGTGGGCATGTGTCTGATCCCCGTCGAGACGAGGGGCGCGCAGAGGCTGTGAGGCTACGGCGTAAGCAGATGAAATGCGCCAGCAATTTCCGCCGACGGCGATGCCACGACTGGGCAGCCAACTCATTTGCCAAGTCGAGGCCGGTCCGGCGGAAGCATCTGGACTTGGTTTCGATTTTGGATACACAAGCACGTTGCCAATTCCTTGTCAAACAAGGGGTTCATCATCTCAAGCGTCCGTCTTCCACAGAGGCAGGACACACGCAGTGCGCACTTTTCCCGCATGGCGTCGCAATTCTCAATACTATGTCTACCTGGCCGTATCTGAAATTACATGGTACATCTATCGGTTGCCCTTTGCGCCACTGGGGGCGTCTATCCGTCTCTTCACAAATGACTTGCCTAGCGCGTCCTTGACCAGGGGGTCGGATCGGATCGTATTCTGAACCAGCCACTCCCGCATCTTCCCTTGCAGGTTGCGCACCACGAGGGGATCACCCTTGAAGGGCGAAAGCTCCATCTCCATCAGCCTCGCCGAGTCCGTATTCAGCTGGGTTGCGGTGTGTTCCAAACGGTCGAGTGCGTTGGACAGAACTTTCTCCTCGCTCTCGGCAGACGCCGTCGACTGGCGTTGTTGCGTCGCCAGTAGCGGACCGATCTGAGCGAGGGCGATGTAGACGGTCACCGTGAGCTTCCGGGCGAGCTCTATGACCTGGAACGGCAGGTAGGCCGGATGGGAGGTCATGCGGGTCATGTAAGCGTTGAGCAGATCGATGACGAGCGGAAAGGTCGGGCGCGTGACGGCGTGGACCTCGAAGAGGCAGAGGGTGATGAGAAACAACCAGCGGTAGAATTTGCCAAACTCCATGTAGCCGAAAAGGCCGACGATGTAGATTGTGCCGGCGACGACGCCGTAGTATGGCAGAATGCCAGAGAGCACCCCATGGCTGACAAACTCCTTGATGGTGACGCACTTTCTCCACTCGGCGATGGAGGGACCGAAGCGCTCGTAGGCGAAGCGGCGGGCCGCGTCCTGGAGGGTATCGCTCGCAAGCTTGAGGTGGATGAAGTAGTTGGCCGAGTCTTGCGGCGTCGAGGAGGTGACCTTGTCCGGATGGTGCAGGGCGGCGAGGCGGCGGAAGCGAGACTTGATCTGTCGGTCGTCGGCGTTGATGGCGACGCCGAGGTCCTCGAAGAAGGAGGATCGCCCGCGGATCTCGTAGTCGGCCTCGTATATGGTGTAGGCGAGGTAGACCGCGACGACGGCAATGTTGATGATGCGACGGTGGGCGGCGTGCCGGGCGGAGCCGGGGACGGGCTTGGGATCACCGGCACGGATGGTGATGCCGTAGAAGATGGTCTGGATCCACGACGTTGCGAGCTGTTGACGGCACATTGTCCATTAGCTTCGGCCATTGTCGGGGAGAACAGCATGCCACCGTCGGGGGGGGGAGGGTTGAAGCGTACGCCTGGGAGAAAGGACCAGCCTATTATGGAGAGAAATTGCGACATGATGGGTTCAGATGCCTCGCCAGAGGGTGAGGGGCGAGGCGAGGAAGAGATGGCAGTCTGCGTCGATGCCGAGGACAAATCGCGATGCCGATACGATGGCCAACGATGTTTGAGATTTTGGAGTCGCAGTCACTAATACACTAAGTAAGTACATGTACTGTACGAGTAAGTAGCTGGTACTTGCGGACAAGGCCATACTTGCTCAACTTGATGTGGGTAACCCATACTAGCTCAAGTACTACCTGTAGGGGCACACATGTACATGTACGGAGTGCGGAACGCGGAGTACATGGAAGGACTCCAAAAATTACCAGCTGTGTGGGGTTCACTTGAATGAAGGGCCTTGGTACGGGCTATGGAGAACAAGACACAGTTGGACTTGATATTCCATGGGCATCCATGTAGTTGATACTGTGGAATATTACAGTGCTCTGTAGTACGGAGTACTAGATACTTTGTGCTCCGTCCTGCGCACCGAGTACTTACTTAAGTACAAGTTAAGTAAGTAATACTTGCTGTACTGTACAGGTACGGAGTACGGAGTACACGGCGGAGTAATACAAGTACAAAAGTACATACAGTACTCCGTACTCCGTAATTAATACCCAAGTACAGTAATAGTACAAGCACCTACTTACTGGACCTTAGTACAAAGCTACAGTACAAGGACGGAGTACTTCCATGTACCGTGGGGTGGCAAAAATGCCGATTCAATGTGTAGGAGTAGCGCTACCAAAACTGAATCGTCACTTTTGTCAAGTAACTGTAGTTGTACTGTACTTACCTAGTGCGCACTATGGCAACATGGTTGTGCAGGCTGTGCTGACAGCGTTCGGCCGCGGCATGCTAGGGGCGGTCTATAGCAAGCGCTGAATGAGGACCAGTTTCAGGGTACGATACCAAGATGTTGCAAGAGAAACTTGGGCGATATTTTCCCATGCCGCAATATCATTACATGACTTCGGCAGAGTATCGGGTACGTCTCCATCACTTGCCTAATTTCGATCGGGACTGCGAGCAGAAACCATATCCGTATTCAGACGGCTTCCGCCCTCGTACCACTGCCAGCATTGCAGAAGTACTGTACCAAGAAATAGCACGAGAGAGCAAGTACACGGTACATTAGAACCAACTCACATTCGTGCCTGTGTACGAGTGCCTGTACTTTGGGAGTTTCGGGGTATTACCATGGGTGATGTTACCCCTCACGCACCGACATCGGGTGGCGGCAGTGTTAACTGCGCCCAGCCGGATTCTGCAGCTCTGCCATCGTATTACTCGTTCTCGCACACGCACACCAGTTGGCTCGGACTCGGAACAGCACCCAGGCGCAGCAGGCCATGCCAAGATGACTGCCAGCTCTCGGCCCCAACGCTGCACAGGCCGGCAACTCCTCCGCAACAGCACAGGGGGGCCGATGAGACGATCCCGTGAGCCAAGTCAGGCCCTGGATGCTGGATGCTGTCGAGTCGACGCAGGCGGACATGGCGGCATTGCATGCGACCACCACCAGCCTGCCATCATCAGCGATGAATGACGTTGTGCGAGCGGGACTCGAGGAAGTCCTCGCCCGCTTCCTCTACACTACGCAGCTCCTCCGGGAGGCGCCGTCCCTCTTCAAGGTGCAGCTCATCTTGCCGCTTGCGATGCAGCTCCTGCACTTCGTCGGAGTCGGCGTCGACCCCGTTGCCTGCAACGGTCACGGAGAGCTCTGCGGGCGTCGGTACTCGGACGTGACCATGATCGGCACCCACAACAGCGCCTTCGTCGGCGACTCGCCCGTCCACAACCAGTACGTGTCGGTCACGGCCCAGCTCGACATGGGCGTCCGCTTCCTGCAGGCCCAGGCGCGGGACCGGCGCGGCCGCATCGACCTGTGCCACACCTACTGCTGGGAGCTCGACGTCGGCCCGTTGACGAGCTACCTCGACGAAGTGTCCGACTGGATGGGCCGTCATCCGGACGAGGTGGTGACGCTGCTGCTGACCAACAACGACGGCATCGACGTCGACAGGTTTGCGGCGGCCTTGGAGACGACGCCGTTGACGAAGCTCGTCTTTCGTCCTGGACGGGAACTCGTGGCCAAGGCGCAGTGGCCGACGCTCGGGGAGCTCATCAAGGCCAATACGCGCCTCGTCATCTTCATGGGTAGGTCGCGGCCGAGCCGAGCGAGCTCTCCCCTTGTCACCCCCCCCCCCCCCCCCATCCATGTCCGTTCCTGACCGACGGCGTTGCGAGATAGACTATCACGCCGACCAGGCCAAGGTCGACTACATCATGAGCGAGTTTGACTATTTCTGGGAGACGCCCTACGGCGTCACGGACCGAAACTTTCCCACCTGCCTCGTTGACCGGCCGGCCGGCGGCGACCCCGAGAGGCTGATGGGCATCATGAACCACATGCTCAACTACAAGATTGGCGACATTGTCTTTCCGAACCAGCTTGATGCGAGCAGCACGAACTCGATGGCATCGATCCGGAAGCAAGTCGACCTTTGCAAGGATGAGGGCAAACCGCAGCCGAATGTGATTTTGGTGCGTCGCAGTCTTGGCATTGTTGTTACTCTATCATCGCTAACGTGGATGCCAGCTCGACTGGGTGAATATCGGAGATGCGCAGCAGGTGCAGATGGTTCTCAACGGGCTCGCATGAGCATGGACGATGGGCGATTGGACACAAACTGTATCTGCAAATGGGGACGATTTGGACGTATTTAAGTACGGGCGGGCCGCTCAAGCCGTCCTCGGGAAATTCAGCAGGATTCAAGGCCGTTCCAACCGAATGCCTAGAATATGTCGATCGATTGGCGACTCTCATGTACGATGCGAGGCCGATGCAGCGTTCGGATTCGATGGATGGAATCAACATGGGCAACAATTTGAATGCACCGTTGCACGAGAAGATGATTCCGCTTCTCGCCACCATTTCCAGAGCGTGACCTTTGGGCCAAGCGGTGTGCTTTACGCTTGCGTACAATGGCAGATGGCAGGCTAGGCTAGGTGCCATTAGGCTACGCCGTGCGGAGCACATGTGCTTAAGTACAGTACAGTACTTGCAAATACTTGCACCCGCCGTGCCAGGACCGGTATTAGTACATCGCACGCCGTACTCGGCACTTTGTGCAGTACAGTACGTGTAGGAGGTATTTCTAAAAAATAAACCGTAAATTGATGCATGAAGGTTGCGTGGACCGTCGTCGAGCAAAATATTGGCCCATGATTAGACGACAGCCGCGTCGCAGCCATGATCAAATTCATACGGTGCAGTACATGCGACTTGACGGGACTTGATGCGGCAATTCCCATGGAGCACACCGTGGCTGTCGTGCTTGGTGCGCCGTAGCCCGCATGTCCATCCAGCCTGTGGCGCATGTCCATAGGCGCTGAAGTAGGGGATTTCACTGCCCTGAGGACTTGCGTCATTGCCCCGAGGCGGACGAGGTATGGGGCCCCTTGGCGTACCTTGCAGCAGGTGTACTTGCAGTACTTACTGACCATGGTGAGCACCAAGTACTTGTACTGCAGCCTGTACAGTACTAAGTACGGAGTTGGTGTACGGAGTATTACTAAGTGGTACATGCTAGTACTTGCGGTACATGTGCCGAGTACAGCTCCGCCCAGTGCCGGCAAGTACTAAATAGCTGCTCGTACTCACGATGCTCGTGGGTGCCGGAGCGCAAGCCACAATGGCCGCCCAGCGTCAGAATACGAATATCAGAGGTGTCAAGCCACAGCAGGCACTGGCAGGGGCTTGTTTCTTCCACCGGCCAGGATTCAGGATCCGCATCCGCATCCACCTCCAGTGCAGAACCGACATCCTACGAGTGCCACCACGTTCCAACGCCCTCACCTTCCAACTCCCCTCGCACCCAAGGCCTGCATCTGCGCTTCGTCATCGTCAAGGTCGTGCACGGCCTCTCTGCTGCGCCCGTGTGACGTCGTCAGGATGCTGCTCACGTCGCTGTGGCCCGTGGCGGCCCTGGCCGCGACAGGTATGCTTGCTTGCTTGCTTTTCCATCTTCTCCGCCGTCTCGTCCGCCGAACGCTCGCGTCCGAGGGCCGGGCGGTGAACGGCGCCGGTGCCGGCGCTGTCGCCGACGTCGACTGACCGCTGCTTCGATAGCTCTCGCCGAGGACACCAAGGATAACCCGCCGGGCCAGTCGACGTTCGTCTCGCCCGGTGGCGACGTCGCCTTCGCCTTGACGGTGCCCGACAACGACAACTTGGACATCTACTTCAGCCTGCGCGTGCCCAAGGAGAACTCGTGGGGCGCCGTCGGCCTCGGCAGCGACGACATGAGGGGCGCCCTCGTCCTCATGATCTACCGCAACGAGCGAGGCGACAACGTCACCTTCTCCCCGCGCGTCGGCCACGGCAACTACGAGCCGCAGTACTACCCCGACGTCGAGTACGAGGTCCTCAACGGCACCGGAATCTTCGACGACGACATGGTCTTCGTCGCCAAGTGCACGAGGCACTGCCGCAGCTGGCCTGCCGGCAACGACCCCGGCGGCTACATCGACGTCTCGTCACCGAACCAAAAGGCCATCTACGCCGTCGGGCCGCGCCAGGGCTTGCAGAGCAACAGCCCGAGCGCGGCCATCAAGTACCACCGCGAGTACGGCGTGTTCACCATCGACATGAAGCGGACCCAGGGCAGCGCCGACCCGCCCGTGCTGACCAAGGACTCCAAGAACGAGGGCACGACGCTCGACGGCCAGCAGACGGGCAAGCGGGACGTCAGGTCGGCCCTGCACGCCGCCTTCATGATCTTCTTCGTCGTCTTCATGTTCCCCCTCGGCGTCGTCCTCCTGCGGCTCGGTCGCTGGGCGCGCTGGCACGGCCTCAACCAGACCGTCGGCATGGTCGGCGTCCTCGCCGGCCTCGTCCTCGGCGTCCTCACGAGCTTCCACTACCAGAGGGTACGTTCTGCCACCGTCGCCAGCCGGCCGGGGAGTCGAGGGAAAGTTTGTTTGTTTGCTGACGGTGAATGGGTACCAGTCGCGGGACTTTCGCTCCTACCATCAGATTCTCGGCTTCATCCTCGTCGGCTTCATCCTCATCCAGTTTTCCCTCGGCGTCCTCCACCACACGCAGTATCGCAAGACGCAGGCGCCGACCAAGTTCGGCAGGGTTCACCTCTGGCTAGGCCGCATCATCATTTTCGTCGGCACCCTCAACGCCCTGTTGTACGCTTCCCCCCTCTCCCCTCTCCCCATCCCTCTCGACCGTCGCTGCTCGCTCGTCGCTGCTTGCTCGTCGCTGACGGCCGTCCAGCGGTTTCTCCTTTGCGCTCAACCGCAAGTACGGCATCGCCCTCGCCACCCTCATCGTCATCCTCGCCTTCACCTTGTTCTTCTTCACCGTCGGCAGGCAGTTTCTTGCCAAGGGGACCTTCCGATCGACCGGCCGCGCGCCGGCCGCGGCCAACGCCGTCAACGGCGCCAACACGGGATACCAGCCGCACCCTTGGCGACAAGAGTACCAGCAGGCGCCGGCCTCGAACGATGGGTCCGATGCGCCGCCGGCGTACACGCCTCCGCAGCAGATTGGCCTGCGGCCCGTCTCGCCCTACGCGCGGTCCGCGTCGGGAAGCTCGGACGCAAAGGACGACGAGGACCAGCCGCAGCTGGGCGGTGTCCAACGGCCGAGGGAGTTTGCATGATCGGCCGGGGAAGCCTCGAGGGCGACCCTGCGGGGAGGGCATAATACATAAAAGGGCGCAGCGGATTGCTTTCAGTTGATGGGATGCCTTTTGCAGTTTGGGCCCGCGGATCCTTTGTCGAGACGTTTGCATGTGTATGATAGATACCTCGGTCCAGCTTTTCTTCCCCTTCCCCCTCCCCCGTGGCCCTGCGCGGCGCCAGCTAGAGTGACGATGACTCGCATTTGATGATGCCATCCACCTTGGCCACGCCCATCCTCAACGCCTCAGCTTTGATCCCTTTTTTCGCTTTCTGCGCGGTGAGGCGGTCCGAAAACTGGGGTGCGGGCCGGTACGGCGGAGAAGCCCGCCCAGAGGCGTCCGGTACGGGACGGGCTTCGGTAATCAATACCACCTACGGCACGACGCGCACGACGCATGCCTACGTCCATTAATTACTAAATACCACTAGGACGCTGGAGTCAACGGCCGGCGAGGCCATCTTTTTTTTTTTCCTCCTTCATTCCTCCACATTGAGCGAGAGCGTCACACACCATGACCCTCACCATCGACACAGGCGTCGACGGCGTCTCGATCACGGCTGAGCCTCTCACGCCGACGGCATTTGCGCCATTCGGTGCCGTCATCAGCAACCCGCGGCCCGACGTCCACCCATCGTCGGCCTCCTCATCCTCCTCGCTGCCGCCCAACGGCGTATCGGCAAACCAGGGGACGGCGATTCAGTATCGCAATGTCAGCCGGGCGCGCAACCTCTACGCAGACGCCCCCAGCGGCTCGGCTGCGCCGGCGACGAGCCTCTTCGTCTGCGCGGCCCGCGACACGGCCGTCGTCACCATCGGCGTGCTCGAACGGCATCCCTTCACGACGCAGACATTCTCGCCGCTCGCTTCCTCGGCCGACACCTACCTCGTCGTCGTCGCGCCCAGCCTGCCGCCGAGCGCGCGCGACGAGGCGCTGCCCGTGCCCCGGGGCGACATCTCGGGCCTGCCTGGCAGAGGCCTGCCGGACTTGGGCCGTCTCCGGGCCTTTGTCGCCAACGGCGCCCAGGCCGTGACCTATGGTGCCGGTACCTGGCACTCACCCATGATCGTCCTCGGTCGCCGCGGCGCCACCCTCGACTTTGTCGTGTCGCAGTTTGCGAGCGGTGTCGCCGTCGAGGACTGCCAGCTGGTCCACATGGCCTCCGAGAACGTGAAGGTGTCGATCCCGGAGAGGAGCGGGATTAAATCGAGGCTGTAGGCGGAAGGGCGGGTGCACGGCCGCGAACCTCGAAGGAACCTGGTCGATGTCCTATGACGCATGATGAACCGTACGAGCATAAGCATGATGAGCGTTGGGTGTGGATACGTGATCGTTACGAGCCTTCTATATTTGAATCTTTTTCTTTCCCCTACGATCTGTGCATGTACGAACGTCTCGGCAACGCCTCCTATCCGAGTAATGGCGGCAGAATCCTGCCTTTAACTTGTGCCGTCACCTTGGTTCAGCGTGTAGTCGTCGCATTTTGTGGTATGGTATGGTGAAGAAGCTCATTATAGATACTGGTGAAGGAGCACATTATAGATACTGGTGAAGGAGCACATTATAGATACTGGTGAAGGAGCACATTATAGATACTGGTGAAGAAGCTCATCATAGATACTGAGAGACGTATGATTGTTCTTTCTCGTGCTTGTCACAGAGTTACAATGGTGAGTTGGATACCATCGTGAAACTTGTATACACTTTCTGGTCATTATCGCACGGCATCGCAGTGTCGGTACGCATTCGCGAAACACTCCCAAGAATATTTAAATACAAAAACAAACCTATCTTCTAGGAATACAGGAATAATCCCGCTTCAAACACTCAAGGCAATAGGATATCAACTAACAGTAAAAACAATTCATGGCAGTGGACGGCCTTCAATGAATGCGGCGTCCAGTCACTAGTCCAGTCACCAGCGGCTCTGACGGCTACCCTAGACGGAGGAAAGCATGCATATGTGAAAGATACCAGATTTGTTCGAGAAAATGATCAAATGGTGGACAGAATCTAGCTACCAGCCAGTCAGTGCATATTTCCTGTCGCCAGAGTAGCAAAGCTGGAGGTGCTCTGTTCATCCCCGGTTCCTTGTTTTCGGCATCAAGTTGATGAAGAGCCATGCGAGACGGAGGCATGAGCGAGCCTGGTAAAACCCTACCCTCCAACAATTGATGTGACAGGATTACGCCTTACATATAGAGCATAGATACAGCCAACCATCTACCCTTGATTTTTTTTCGTCCTTTTCTTTTTTTTCCTCACTGGAAAAGGGCAACCGGAGGAGCTACGTATCGTCGTACTGCGACGGAACTGCCAAGTGATGGTGAACGCAGTATTACTGAGTACAGGGTACAAGTGCAATACTTGCTGGTAATACGGAGCAATACTGAGTGGTGGCTTGCCACTGGCGGGCATGGGGCTGGTGGCGCTTACGTAATGGAAAGCTCACAGTATTGGTAGGGAGTAAGTATGGAGTATTACAGTGGGTGTAAGGTAATTACTCTGAGCGTTGAAACACAGTCTCCATTAATAAGCACTCGAGAATGCTGTAATTACAGTGCTTGCGATATCGGGCTACGGAACTACAAGTTCGGACGACTGTACATGTACTTCCTACTGTACATCTGCTTCGGACTAGTCTACAGTACGCCTAGAAGTACTGTACATGTACTAATTACAAACACAATGCATTCATGAAATGTACCCCGCCATCCTCCATAGTGCAAGTAGATATTGCGTGGGATATTGGCACGCACAACGTCAGCTCGCAGGCAACAATGTGCTGGCTCCTTGGCTCGCCATTGCTTCTCTCTTCCCACGCAGACGAGGCTGCACCCATTCCGACCGGGCCCTTCTACTCCCGTCTCCCATGGTCCAAACCAACGCGGACGACGACGTCGTGGGCACGGCCGAGAATCCCTACGGCGTCGCCATCAAAGAATGTCACGACAACCATGTGCCGTCCCCCTTCAACGAGCGACGGCAAGCAGAGCCAGCTCCCGCTGACCATCGACGCTGCCTCTAGAAGGATCTGCAGCGGCTGTACGAGGAACACCGCACCCGCCGCAATGGCCAGCAAGCCCAAGCTTTCCTGGCCCCCGACTTCGGCGGCCTCGTCGTGGACGAGCACCTGCTGAGGCTCGAGAGACCCCTCGTCGAGCCCGGCTTCCGCGACGAGAGGCATTGCTTGGTCATTTGGGCCCGGCCGCCGTCGCATGTCCTCCGTCTGGCCGAGAAGCTGCAGAGCATGATCCGAAAGGCGGCACCGCGTACGCTCCCACCCCTGCTTCTCTTGTGCGGAACACCGATGAAGATGCGATGACAGTGGGCTGACAACCAGTCGTCGCCGACGGCAGACGTGTGGCTGATGCCGACGTACAGGATGCATCTCACCGCCATCGAGATTGCCTTTGCCAAGACGCCCGCGGAGATTGCCTCTCTCGTCTCGGCCCTGCGTCCCGCCCTCCCGACGGTGACGAGCTACACGCACGGCCACCGCAGCCGCCTCGTCAAGCCTCTCCTGTCCTACGACCGCGCCGCTTTTGCCCTCTCCTTCCTGCCGGCCGCCGGCGAACGGATTCTCTCGCCGGCGACGAGCTCGACGGCGCTCGCCGATGCGCCCACCGCCCCCTGGCCGCCGCAGGCCGACGCCTACACCTACCACCACCTGCGGCGCGACCTCTTCGACCTCGTCCGCGGCGCCGGGCTCGACGTTGTCTCGCGGTACCAGGTCCCGAGCGCCCACATCACCCTTGGCCGCTTCCTCGACGAATCAGACCACGACACGGCGGAGAAGCGGCGGCTGTGGACCAAGACCATGGACGACATCAACGACTGGCTGCGGCAAGAGGTCTGGGACCGACCCGAGGCCGAGTACGTAGGGGAATGGCTCGTCGGCCAGGAAAGGGGCCTCGACGCCCGCGACGGAACGCTGTGGTACGGAGGCGGCCGGACCATCATGATGGGCGAAGGGTTCTAGCGCTCGGCGAAAGCGACAACCTTGGACCTTGGACCTGGCAGAGGAAACGCGTGGATGGATGGATTGATTCGATGCGCGGCGGACGCGCGAGTGACGGGGGAGCCATGCCGAAAGCCGGTATTCCGTCACATTCACGGGGGCATTGCTTGCCCAGCAGGCTTGGCTTGCTTCGGTCCCATGAAATAATCGTCCGTCCCCGCCTTCACCATCGCATGGACGCAGAAGCTTGCCGTGGCATCGCCGTCGAGCGACCGAAAGCTGATTCATTCCTATCAACGTCCCCAATCGGGACTTGACCCTTCTTCGCCCGTTTCCAGATGCCCATATGCCGCAAGGAGAAGCAGTGACCCAAACAATGCACTTAGAACACCAAAGCCGCACCCTTCGTCTTCTTGTCACCACTGCACCGCCCTTTGTTAGCACGTCGGACCACGCGTCGGCCGTCTCGGCGTTCACGTACCCCAGCTCGAAGTGCTTGCATCGCTTCAGCGCCAGCTGGCACTTGGTCTTGCACTTGACGCATTCCAATCTCAGGACGACCTTCTTGGTCGTCTTGGCCTTCTTGTGGAAGACGGGCTTGGTCTGACCACCGTAACCGGACTGCTTTCGGTCGTATCGTCGCTTACCCTGGGCGAACAGGGAGGCCTTGCCGGCCTTGTACTGGGTCACCTTGTGCTGGGTGTGCTTGCGGCACTCCTTGCCCTTGCAGTAGGTGTTGCGGGTCTTCGGGATGTTGACCTGTTTTCGCCATTGTCAGCATTCATCATCATTCCACTCCCAGCGCGTCACTGCTCGGCGGCATCGATCCAAGCTCGCCGGTTCGTCGTCGACGCACGACAGTCCTCGGGAGGGCTCGCGCGCTTCATCCACTCGTCTGGCATGGTAAAAAAACTGGCCAACAGCAGGTTCTGCTTCGTACGAAACGACGTGGCCATGCATATCCACCGTCGCGAGCCCCCTCTTGCGTTTCGCGCTCCTTCGGACTGTCATGGGTGTGCCGACGAACCGCTTGCGAGCTTCGAATGGATAACCGGCCGTGTCGTCGATGCATTGTATGACTGTTGGAGGAGTCGCGCGGAGACGTACCATCTTGACGACGTTGTGGGTGTCGTGGCTATGTGGTTTGGCGATGCAAAGTTCCCAGGCCAGAGCGAAATTTGGGGAGGTTTTGGTGATTTCTTGAATTGTGGGAGACTAGGGTAACCGCTATTCCTGATTGGCGGTGTGGCTGGTGCGGGTCAGCCACGTTGCAGCCTCATTTCTAGGGCCGCCATGTGAGTCCCACTGAGCTTTTGCTGACCTCATCAAGGTGGTGAGAGGTGCGGTACTGTACATGCAATTATCAATAATACCTAAGTAGTACATACTCCGCATGTTGCATTGCATTGTACTGTACGGAGTACCCCGTATGTACTTACCGTACTGTAAGTAAGTACAGTAATCCTCTTCACACCACCGCACAACTCCTAGAGCACAGCACGTGCTGTACTTACACAAATGAACGGAGGACTGTTCCCGTTCAAGTCATTACAGCACGCATACTTAGTAAGGTGTACTTTAAAAGAGCCAGCCGTAAGTACAGTAAGTGCTTCGTAATTACTGTAATTACTCCGCAAGTACGGAGTACTTGCATGTTTATCTCAAGGGCATGTAATGACCACTTTGTCCCTGTGCCTGTGTTTGTGCCATTGTCCATCGCCAGGATGAAAATGGTAGTCTTTGAGAATAATGACCCTTGAAAACCCAAGTTCATTTCATTTTCCATTCTATTCCATTCTAACTGGCCAGGTGATGTCCAAGTACTGTCCACTGTGCATGTGCAAATCAAAGAGCAAGGAAGGATGAGGGCAGATGCTACTTGTGCAGTACTCGGCATTGTACTGCTGCACATTGCCTTCACAGAATTGCTACATGGACAGTATTTGCTCTCCACACTGTATCCAACGTCTTGTTGTAACTCATTTGCTGTGGTATGGCTCAGATACCAAAAAGTACCTAATGTTGCAGTGGCCGTGAGCGCAAACCCAAGTACACTTAGGTACATGGAATTGGGTGGGCTGGGCACTGCTGGGCCATCCATACCCCTTGCGTTGGTGGACCCCACCCTCAATGCCAGCTTGGTCTGTTCGTAGCCTCGACAATGAGCTGAGCTGACTTCGACCTCGAGAGAGCCCGACAGACATACGCATCTCAGCACCACCGTCGCCGCACCACCGCCGCCATGGATCCGTACTCTGCCGAGGGCGAATTGATCAACATCCACAACCATTTTCACCAGGGCCAGTACCAGGAAGTCGTCGACTTTGACACGTCCTCCTTCTCGGCCGAGAACGCCCTTCCGGCGCGGGTCCTTCAGCTGCGTGCCCGCGTCGCCCTCGGCCAGTCCAGCGATGTTCTCGCCGACGTCAAGGGCGAGACGGAGCCGGAGCTCGAGATAATGGCCGCCTTTGCCGAGTTCACCCTTGGAAAGACCGAGTCGGCCCTCGAGACGGTCGAGAGGCTCGCCGAGTCGACACCCGACAACGTCACCGTCCAGATCGTCGGCGGCACGGTCCTGCAGGCGGCCGGAAAGTCGGACGAGGCGCTGGCTTTGCTGTCCCAGCACCAGGCGAGCTGTGAGAAGCCAACCCCCCCCCCCCCCCCCCCGCACGGGGGTGCGACGACACCTCGAAGCTGACGAGAAGGATCGACAGTGGAAGCCGTGGCGCTGATTGTGCAGATCTACCTGCAACAGAACCGAACCGACCTTGCCGTCACCGAGGTTGCTGCCGCGCGGAGATGGGCGCAGGATAGCCTGCTCGTCAACCTGGCCGAGTCGTGGGTCGGCGTGAGAGTGGTAAGAGGGACCGGCCGTGGCCGCAATGGCGGCGACATGGGAAGCTCGACCGTCGGGATCACCTAGCTGACGTGGGGGTCCGCAGGGTGGCGACAAGTACCAGCAGGCATTCTACGTCTACGAAGAGCTTGCCCAGGCTCCCTCGACGGCCTCGATACGGAGTCTCGTCGCCCAGGCCGTCTGCGAGCTCCATCTCGGCCGTCTCGAGGAGGCGGGGAGCGCGCTCGAGGAAGCGATGAAGAAGGAGCCCGGATGCGCCGACGCCATCGCCAACATGCTCGTCCTCCAAGTCATCTCGGGAAACGATGTTGCGGAGCTCGCCGAGTACGCGCCCGGCCAGCTGCATGATTTCCTTTGGCCGAATCGTTCGCTAACGGCTCGTAGGTCTCTCAAGAAAGCCGACGGCAAACACCAGTTCCTGCTCGACCTGCAACAGAAGAGTGAGCTGTTCGACGCCGCGGCGACAAAGTACAGCGCCAAGGTGGCTTCGTGAGGCGGCAGGTTTGATACGAGAATAATGATGGGCGCATGAACGTGATTATAGTGTGAAGAAATTTTTTCGTGCCTTACCAATCCATCGATGGTTCATGTCTCGTGACAAATTCCGCCACGGCGGAGCGTCATCCTCGCCGGTCGGTACCCGTCGGTCACGATTGGGCAGCAGAAAAGGCGTGCGCTTCAAGGCGCCAGGGCAAGCATACAGATTCCTTTTTTGAAGCTTTGCGGAAGCTCTATACCTTACTCTATGATGTGCATCGTCGACCGAAAGCAGAGCGAAATCACAGCGTCGCGTGTCCCATTTATACATGACCCACTGTCGAAAAGAATTCCTCTCGAGCTCCTGCCGCGCCGCCGCTCACTTCTTGTTGGGGAACTTGGGGGCGCCGACGTCGTTGCCTCGCAGCTTCACGTTGAGGACGCGCTCCATGTTTCCGAGAACCTTCTGGTCGGGGGTGGCGGACCCGCGCTCGAAGTCGGCGACGACGGACTGGGTGGTGTTGCAGCGGGTGGCGAGGTCCTTTTGCGTCATCTTGGGCTCCATCTTCTGGCGAGCGGCCGAGATGGTGTCGCCGACGAGCTTGCCAACCGTGTTGGGCTTGATGATGTCGTCGGAGCGGTCCACCTTGGTGAGCCGCTGACCCTCGGATCCGCTGCCGGCCTGGGGGTGGACGGTGGCATGTCAGCAAACGGTCGGGCAGGGGACGCAATGCTGCGACGGGTCGCGACGGCCATCGCCGACAGACGTGCGTGCGTGCGTGCGTGGAGTGTTCGTACCGCATTGGCAGAGCTGTACTTCTTCTCGGTCGCGAGAATGGCACCGCTTCGCTGAGCGGCGTTCAAGGCGCTCTTGCCTCTAACGACAGTCTCACGGTCGGATGCCCCGGGGCCGCGAACCTTGCTGCCAATCTTGGTGACGTTGTCCCAGTCAGCCATCGTTGCCGTTGCTCGTGCTGTTCTGGCCGCTTCGTAGAGTTGTGCGTTGCGGAGGTTGAGGATATCGTCCCTCTAGGAGGAAGCTGGACGGGAGTTTACAGGTTTGTAGGAGGTCAGTAGCGGATGGAGGAGTGAACTATGATGGTTGTGGTGGTAGGAGGCAAAGAAGAGTTGAGATGGAAGGCGGAGCGAATGTACTGTAATGAATATTTACCATTAATGTACACGTACGGAGTACTGCAACTGGAGGAGTCAATCGGCGAATGGATGCACGGCCGTGGTGGGGTTCGCTGGTTGACTGTTCCGGCCATGGTGGAAGGTGCTAGAGAAACGGGCGAGGTACTCGCAAATGTACTTAAGTACTGTAGTTGTACCTACTTTCTTACAGTACAGACGACTGCACAGTAAGTACTTACGGACCACATAGTAATACGGAGTACAAGTGGGTAAGTATTAACAGGTAATTCCAGTAATTACTCCGTACTCCGTACTTACTCCGTACATGGACTAATTATCTGATACACTCTACGGAGTGCGTGCATGTGCACTTGAGTAAGTGCAGTTTTTTAGGTGGACTCCGTACTTGCGTATAAGAACTTGCAATAATACTCCCTCGGAGTACTCCGTACATAGTCGTATATGAAGTAATACATGCATACCCAAGTACGGAGTACGGAGTACTTGCAGCATTATTAGCACATGCACGCTCAAGTACGACTGGGGGTGAGGACGGCACACCTGCATACAAACCCTCTGTGCTTTGCACCGTCATGATATGAGACGCATTTCCGTAGGTAGTATTGACACCTGTGCTGGACGGCTGGTGGGGGGGATTCCGGCCATGTGCACAACCGTACAGCGCGTCAAGAATGCACATACACGGATGCTTTGATGATATTCGTAGCATGCACTCCCTGTACCGTAGTTCACAGGAGCCGTTGCTAGAAAGTGCAAACCGCGCAAGTGTAGTCGGGTGGACAGCGCCTATGATGCCAGGAAGGTACAAGCTGGCAGTACAGAAATCCTCGGCAGGGAGTTATTGCTTGATGATTGCTTGATGATTGCTTGTGTCGGATGGCTCCCCACTGTGGCCACGGACCATGTCCCAGGTGAACGGGATGGATGCCCCATGGCCTGGCCGTCAACGGCGATGTGTGCTGCGATTCACCCATATATTGACATCACGTGTCCAGGCACGTTGTGTCCACCTCGATGACGCTGCCAATAGCAGTAGGATTTCTTTTCATCAGCACTATCCGAGAGGTCACGCTCAAAGGGACCCATGGATGAGTCTTTGCAAAGGAAATGCATGTACGGCGTACGGAGTCCCGGATATTGCTTCATCAGCGAGACTTGCTCATGTATTCGCCCGTCCCATGCTGGAAGCACTCGTGTGTTTTCCGTCAAAGTCAAGGATATTCCGTCAAGACCAACCAACCTGCTGGCCATTGGCAATGGACGATTCGACCAGGAACATGACCAACATGTGGCACGGCCAGAAACCGCTTAGGGCTCTCGACAAACCGCTCATGGCTCGGAGAAGGCGGCAAGTTTGGGATGAAGGAGGGGATGGAGGAGGGGGAATGGAGGAGGGGGGAGGGAGGCGGGGAGGGTAGGAAAGCGTCATCATCAGCCGGCTACCGACGTTCACCCCCGCCATCGAATCTGACCCGTCCCATCCCCCCTCCTCCGTCTTCAGCCGGTGAACCGGTGGACGGCACACTGTGCGAGGCAGCGATCCATCATTACCCCGCCAAGCCCTCCCTCTTCCCGGTTCCCCTTCATCTCGTCCACACGTACACGATCAACCCGACGACGTTGCCACCACCTTCATCCGCCGCTTCGCAAGATAGCAAAGACGATGCCTCTCACGGGACACTGCCTCTGCAAGGCCGTCACCTACAAGGTCGACGTCGACGCCCCCGCCCTCACCGGCTACGACCACTGCGATGACTGCCAGCGCCAGTCGGGCTCGACCTACTGTCCGTTCACCTAGCCTCGCTCTGGAGCGTCCAAGATGGCTGACCGGGTGATGCGATCCCTAGCCCTCGTCGCCGTCGTCCCCAAGGACAAGTTGACGATTCAGGGCCCCATCAAGAAGTGGTCCGGCATGGGCTCCTCCGGCAAGGCCGTCCATCGCCTCTTCTGCTCCGAGTGCGGCTCCCCGATCGCCCACGACCCCGACTCGGCACCCGAGATCATCGCCCTCAAGGCTGGCACCTTTGACATGGAAATCAAGAAGAAGCTCAAGCCGGTGCGTTGCCGTCGACCCCCTCGTCCACCCTGCCGTTGTTCCGTGCGCGAGAGCGGCTGACAGGCCTTGCAGGACACGGAAATCTGGACCGTCAGCAAGTTGCCCTTCTGCCAGGAGAAGCTGGCCAAGCCTTTCACCCACATGCCGCAGTGAAGCATTGGTAGGCCGGCAAGCAAATGTCCCACCGGCCGAGTTTGGCAATGGTTAGCTAGCGCATCAAGCCATCATCGGCTGCGTCGCCGTACTGCAAAGGCATGCTCGTCTCGGGAAGCTGGCAGTCGGCTAATTGAAAATATGCGCTCCAAAACGCTGACGCGTGTGCCCATCGTCACGCAAGAGTCAAGGCGTAAGACGCTGGATGCACCCTGTTTCCATTGTTGCCACCGCAAAGGGCATGCTGTATTCATCATCGTCGTGCAGTCCTATCTTCCATTCCCATTCCCGCCCACGGCGCGCCTCGACGTGGCCTTTTGAACGACATCACGCCATCTCAAGAGGTTGCCGGTACCGACGTCCCCAACCATCACAGTCCCCAACCATCAAAGTCCCCAAACGCCAGCTTCCCCCACCAGGGCCACTCACAAAGCCATGACCAACGCGGCGCCGGCGAGAGCCATCGCAGCGCCTCGGGACCCGGCGCCGTCCGTCGCCGCGGCGCAGATGGACGTGTCCGTGCATGCCGTCGCCACCGTCGAGTCGGACGAGGCCGTCGTCGTGTACGCCGTCTCGTTGCTCGCGAGGTCCGTCGTCGAGGCATCCGGAACGGATCCCCACGAGGTCATGACGTCCGTCGGGATGGGCCCGCCGCCCGACTCCGCCGTCGTCATCACCATCGGCGGCCCCGAAGCACTTGGCGGCACGGAACCGGGCCCTTGCGTGACGGAGGCGGTGTAGTAGAGGCTCACGTCGGTCCTGCCGGGGAAGCTGTCGACGCTTTTGGTGTCGCCCGTCGTGGCCAAGGGGGCTTTGTCGGGGTTCGCCTCGGCCGAAGCGAAGATGGCCGAAAACTCCGCCGTCGGGGTGCCGGTGCAGAGAGCTTCCGAGGCCACCGACAAGACGTTGGCCCAGTATAGGTTATCGCGATCGCTGCGGATGCCGTGGGCGAGAAGGCAGCGCTGGCAGCCGCGCCAGTCATCGAAGAAGCTGCCGCCGCACATGCACCGGCCGTGGGCTTCCAAGGCCACGTCGTCGGTGCCGTTGGCCACGCAGGCCGTCTCGATCTTGGAGATGGAAACGCAAGGAGCCATCGTGCCGTTCTCCACAAACGGGTAGCAGACCGTGGGCCAGAGCGCATCCGTCGAAGCTCCACCGGTTCCGGGAGCGCGGGGGACGGGCTGTCGAGGGCGCGAGAGGGCGAGGCCTGCCGAAGAAAAAAGGACGGATACCCACATGATGATGGAGTGGAATTACTGCGTATCGGCTTGATCCAAAAAACAACAAAGGATGTGAGAGGGTGCCAAGGTTAGAGCGTTCAATCGATGCTTGCATGTGCAACGTGAAGGAAGATGAAATGAGAGGAGAGCAGAGGCGAGCAAAGGAGAGCAAAGGTGACCAACAAAGAGCAAAGCAAAGCAGTGAAGAGGAGAGAAGGGAGAAGAGAGAAGGGAGAGGAGAGAGAAGAGAGGAGAGAGGAGAGAAGAGAGAGGAGAGAGGAGAGAGGAGAGAAGAAAGAGGAGAGAGGAGAGAGGGACAGGAGAGAGGGACAGGAGAGAGACAGGAGGCTAGATGCTGGGAGAGAGAGAGGAGCAACGACAACCAGCACGCCGCCGGCTGGCTCCTTCTCGAGTACCCGGGACAGTCTGATTTCGATATGCCGTGCCGAGTTCTGAGCAGGTGCCATGCAAACCCTGGGCAGCCTGGGTGAAGACGAAAGCTTTGAGCGGCCATGGCAACCGACAAAGGCCATGTCGCCTTCTCGTCGTGGAAGTCGGAAGTCGTTTGCCGGACGAATGTTGCCGCTTGCCGGGTTGAGCGTGAGGAAGTCGCTTGATCGTTCCATCTTGACGCGTGGCGACCACAGAGCCGCGACCGCCAAGAACGTCCAGAGTGTCACGCATCTCCTGAAGGGGCCGGCTCGACGAGCACCTCCCGTCCTCCGAGGTGTTGGGAGACAATGCTGACCGTCATCTCTGTGTGCCTGCGCAGCAGGGGATTCAGATTCGAGGAGGCCATTGTCATGGCAAGCGCCGCTTTGAGAAGGTGTTTGGGCTTTGGTAGGATAGGAAAGTCTCTCGGGGAGGCCTTCCCTCACGCAGAGGAAAGGGGGTGGCCGGTGGCAGCAGCATCGTCATGCTGGTCCTGCCAAAGCTCTTCTCCCCTCCCCTCCTCTCCCCCCCCATCATGCCCATCATGGCTCGTCAGATGATGGGAGTAAAAGGCCATTTGCATACACAGCCGCCTGTGTCTGCATTCCTCGCCATGGTATTCGCACAGTACATGAGCAAAAAAAAGGTAGGTGGTTCGCTCCATCACCACCAGAGAGCATGCATCATCACCAAGCAGGCCCCGAGAGCCGGACCGAGAAGCAACATGCCAGCTGCGGCTGCACCAGCGCGAGAGGCTGCGCTCTGCCCGGGAACCAGCTTCGGCCTGCTTCCCGTCTGGCTCGCCTGGGCGGTGAAGCAGCTCGCCGTGCCGCACGAGTAGCCGCTCGGACAGCATCCGGCGACGGGGCCGGCCTCGCTGCCGCACATGAACCAACCGTTTGCGCAGGTGGTCGTCGCCGTCGGCCTAGGCACATCGCCGACGGGCACGACGATGGTGACCCCGTTGGCGACCATGGTCGTCAACGGGGCTGGTGGGCAAGAGGACGTCTGACATTGCCGATCGGTGCGGCAACAGCCTCCACCGTGGGTGGCGAGACAACCGTAGAAACCGGTGGGACAGCCTGACTGCGTCGCCGACTCGCCGCTCGTCCAGGCCGTCGTCGTTTCGGGGGACCCAGTCGGGCGCCATGGGGGACTGCCGGCGGCAATGTTTGACGTGGTGGTGGATGTCGTCGAAGCCATCGTGCTTGACGGGCTCGCCGCCGCAGCGGTGGTCGTCGCCGAAGCGCTGGGAACACCTGTGCACGCTCGTCAGCCTCGCTTCAGCCTCGGCTCGCCAGGGCTACATCGATCAAATGGGAGGCACGGTGACGTACAGCCGGCACCTTGGCATACGAAGCCGGGTATGCAGCATCCGCCGCCGAGCTCGGACGAACAGCTCGTCGCATCCGACGGGCAGCTCCCGACGCCTCCGGTGCATCCCGTCCCCAGCGGGCAGCATGCCACCTGCCCGACATTCGCATCGGCCACGCCGGCGCAGTAGGTGCCCTCTTGGCAGCACTTGTTCGGAGCGCCCTGGTCGGCGCAGCTCTTCATGCCCACGGGACAGCTTGCCTGCCTTTGCAGAAGGGTCAAGGCCTCTGCCGCCCGCCTCAGCAGGCCCGGCTCGCCGTCATCTTGATGACGAGCAAACGCCGGGAGAAAGAACCGTGCCGTCTCGTTGAGCTGCAAGTCTTCGTCGTCGTCGTTGTCGTAGGCGAAGAATTGCGCTGCTTCGCGGGGAAAGACGGTAAGGGGAGCGAAGGAGAGGTGCTCGGGGAAGAGCTTCTCGTTGGAGTCGGGCGAAAGCTTCTTGATGGCTGCCAGGAGCTGCTGCTGCTTCTGTTGCTGACTTGCCGCCGCATGTGACGCGAGCACGAGGAACGAGGTTTGGAGAAGGAGAATGGATGACAGGGGCGCCATGGCGATGTGCGACGGCGGGTTGCTGATCAGAATTGGCAGTGTCAAGGGCCAAGCATGTGCGTACGAAATGGTGCTTGCGTGGGAGCGAGTGTGAAATTGTGCGTGCGTGCGTGTGCGGGTGATGGTGTGAACTTCCGTCGAGTGACTGCACGTGTTGAGGCTGCCCGATGTATGGACAATGCATGTAAGCAATACACTTACATGTATGTACTTGCACTTGCTCATGAACAAGGCTGCGGCTGGCGGGGAAACCAAGAATCATGGCCTGCCCCCCCCTGTCGGGAAACATGGGTCGCACCGGCTGGCGGTTGGCTTTACTTACGTGCAAGTACTGTAAATACACCTATAAGTAGTTGTACACGCAAGTACTTGTACATGTACTCCGTACTCCTGCACGTCAACGCCTTGCTTCGAGCTGTAGCTCTTAAAGAAGCCAGTCCACACTGACAGTAAAACGCTGAAAAAATAAACCAGCTCACTTGAGATGTAGTTGATATGGCATTTATCATTTCTGAGCACAAAATAATTGCTAGCTCAGAGACTTCCCAGATGACGTCGACGTCGGAAAGATGCTTCTAGAACTGTGGCGTTGCTGGAAGCGGGGCATTCCTTGGTACCTGGGACAGGCATTTATTTCCGGATTACAGAGTCTTGCAGGTACTGACAGAGTGTCTAGTATACCTAGTATTTAAGTGACTTGTAAATGCACGGATACGGAGCACTGTACTTAAGTACATATATGTAGTAGGTACGGAGTGCTCCGTAGGTGTGCAGTATAATAGTATGTGTATAGTAACTACCTACTCCGTACTCCGTACTGTACTTGGGTACTGTATTACTCTGGAAGTATAATTGGTCAATGCACCAGTATATGTACTCAGTACATTAATAATAATTGGCGTAAATACCTACAATTGCTGCCAACCGCCATAAGTATTGACACATTGTAAAGAGTACTTGCGTGCAAGAATACACGTGTGTTGCAAGTACTCTGTACACCCACTGCATCACCCAGACAAAGCCCGAACCATTCTTGCAGTCTCCTGCAAGACTGCTTGTAAAGAACAGAGTATTGATACATATATGCTAGTAGTCAATGCCGCGCAGAACATGGTTTCCAGCACAGGAAAGCATCAATGCAATCGCTCATCGTACAGCAGCAGTGAGTGTCTAGACGCCCGAATCAATCGAGGCCATATTCCATGTCCAAGTCGGCGTCGGGTCGCTTCCTGCGCAGCTCACGAATGCAGCGCCTGCTTAAAACAAAGTCTCACCCTCATGGACACCTTGCCGAGCCTGACGCTGGACAGCGACTGCTTTTGTGTCCGTCTTGGACGGCCCTTTCACGAACGCGTGACATAATAGTCCTGCCGCGACGCTGACGTTTAAGCTGTCCACGCTGCTGTCCTCGACGAACCGCGGCACCGAGAGCTCGTGGTCGGCAGCCACCTTGATCGCCTTCGACAAGCCGTACCCCTCGTTGCCGAGCACGAGAATGCAAGGGTCGTGCGCGAGAGGACCATCCTGCTCTATGGCATCGGTCGAGAGAAACTTGCGGCCGTGAAGCTTGACGAGCTTCCGCTCCGGCGGTGCCACGGCCGCGTACGTCTTCCAGCCTGCCTTCCTGGACTCGTCGATGAATTCGACGGGCGAGTCGACGGTAAATATCGTCATCTCCTCCGCCGCGCCCGCCGCCGACTTGAGGACGACGGCCGTGAGGGCCGAGGAGCCGCGGTTCGTGATGCCGACGGCGTCGACGCCCAAGTAGCTCGCCGTCCGCAGGAGTGCGCCCAGGTTGCCCGGATCCAGTATTTCGTTGAGCAGCAGCACAAACGGCTTCGGCGTGACGTCCGTCGATCGCCGGATGAACGTGCCCGTGCCGTTGACGGCTTCCTCCTCTTTCGTCTGATGATCTAGCTGGACGTGAAATCCCAACCTCGTCGGCGACTCCTCGAGCTTGCCCAACGCCTTGACAGGTAGTTGGGGAAGTGGGGACGTCTCTAGGACAAAGCCGTTGTGCGGCCGTCCCATGCTCATCTTGTCCATGAGCCGCTGATGCTCCCGAGGAACGACCTGAATCGGCACGGCACGCCGCTCCGCCAATCTCGTCAACATGGCCGTCTCCTTGGATTCCTTGCGATTGTCGCCGCCATACAGGTAGAGCTTGTACAGTTTCCGCCTGGCCTGCTCCAGGGCAGCCCGGACGACGGACCGGCCGTACAGAAACTGTGACGCCGCCGTCGTATACTTGACGTTCACAGGGGCGACGGCTTCGTGACCCCCAGTGTCAGACATGCCCGACGTGCTGTCGTACGCTTCCTTGCTGCCTTTGGCATCCTCCTCCTTGTGGCGCCATCCTGAGCGGGACGAGGATGCGTTGGTACGAGTGGATCGGGACCATGACGGTCGCGCGGCCAGGCGGTCGGAGGTTTGAGCTCTGGTGCGCCACCGCGTCCGAGGTTGGCCGCCGTCGCCGTCGTTGGGAGAACGAGCCGACTGAAACTTGGCCGCAAACGCCCTTTCGCTCATACGCGAAGAAAACGAGACGGAAGGGCGGGGAGCATCTCCGGCGGCAGGAGAGGGCGCTGGTCGTACAGGCTCCGGCAGGTTCAGTGATGTCGCCTTGCCCTTAAGATTTCCATGTTTGAGTTGGTAGACCAGGCTCTTTTTCCCAAAGGAGAATTCGGGATCAAGGAATCGCTTTCGTCGAGTCTGTCGTCCGATCTCGTCCTCGTCGTCGGCGGAGGCTTTGCGATCCAACTTTTTCCTCAGCTTCTGCTGCTGGCGGTAGTTGGCAGCACCGTCGAGCGCCCTACTGGTTCGGCCACGACCACGACCACCGTCGCGGGTACGAGACGACTCTTCGTCGAACCGGACCTGAGACGATTTGCGAAGGCCTCTGTGGATCGCCGAGAGGCTGGCCAGTCGGACTGAAGCGGGGAGGAGGCATATCGTGACGGGGGAGGCGAGGAAGAAGTTGCAAAGGAGTGGCCGGCACGAGCCAGCGGCTCTTGATTGGCGGCCGTGCATCATCTCATCGTGAGAAGGAGAGCTCGGTAGTAGCAATGGCAGTAGTAGCAGTAGTAGCAGCAGAAGCAGCAGCAGCAGCAGCAGCAGTAGGAGGAGAAGTAGAAGTAAGAGCTCGATAGTAGTAATGGCAGTAGTGGCAGTACCAGCAGCAGCAGCAGTAGAAATAGGAGGAGGAGGAGGAGAAGTAGAAGTAGGGGGAGGAGGGGAGGTGTTTGGGAGAATCGAAGACGGCCAACAGGGTGATCAACAAAACAAACGTTGACTAAACAAGGTCAGTCTCTTTCCTTGACGTGTAGGTATTGACGCCGATTGAACGCGTCAGGTCTGAAGGAGTTCATACATACTTACAAGTATGCTGTTGAAGTAGCTGTTGGACGCAACTGCATTTTATTTTTTTTAGTCTTGGAGCAGAGTCACCAGGCTCGTCACAGGTGGATCAATAGAATGCACATCGTACCTGTATGTACACGCACTTACTTACTCCGTACAGTACTGTGCAGTACTGGACGGAGTACAGCTATGTACAAGTACTTGTACACGTAAGTACATACTGTACACGTACTGTACTTAAGTACATGTACAAGTAGTTGTAAGTACATTACGGAGTACGGAGTACTTACGGAGTACTCCGTACTCCGTAATAGTTGTATCTGAAATTAAGTAATACGGAGTACTTACTCCGTATGGAGCGCGTTGTACTTACAGTACTTACTTACTATTCCGGATGGAGCACTTGGGGGCGTTATCACTGCGTAGCACCTTCAGAGTACTTGTACGTACAAGCACAAGGCACAAGTATTCCGTACATGTACTTAAAATTGGGCCACGGACCAATCTACGGGTACCACCTACAAGTGTTCTGGATGTTTACAGAGTACTCTACGGAGTACAGGTGCCTAGTAATATAAAGATACTCAAAGTATCGGCATGCACGGAGCATTCCATGCTTTTACATGTGTATTTGTGTGGACGGGGAATGCACGTGCACTTGTACACCGTACAGCACAGCACTCCGTACTCCGTGCCTTGTGCTCCGTACATGTGCATCTGTATTACATGTACACCTACCTAGTGCATTCACAGAGTAAGTAGAGTAGATTTCTCAAGTACTTAAAGACAGTCTAGTACTCCGTACTAACGGAGTAGTACTGTACAAGTACATCAGATGTTAGAACCTCAGGTGCCCCACCATTCGCAGCACGCGTGCGTGTCCTGACAGCTGGACGCAACCGCGTCACTAAAGTGGTCACCGCCGTGGAAATTTGTCAGTCCCGTCGCCTCTGCCTCGAACCGCCAACGACTTCATGCTGCCCATCTCCCCGTTTCCGACCTGGACACTCGTGGCATGGCAACCGCAACCATTGTTGTCAAGGACCCAAGGTGAGTTGGCGCTACGGGAAGCCTGCACATGGTTCACGACACAATGCGCCGTTTGCAACTCCTGCAGTTCCACTTCCACCAACCATCCATCCATGTTGCCATTTCTCTGACCCTGCTGCAGATGGATGACGACCAGTCCGTAGAGGATGCGGTCGCGCGGCTCCTCGCGAGTGTCCAGGACGATAACAAGTTCGAGAACGAGCGAGTCGGATCGATGCCCGAGACGTCCTTGGACTATGTCCGCACCAACGATGGTGCCGTCGATGAAACATGGCTCGACAGCAGCCACGAAACCCCCGTCACTTCTGCGCCGAACCTGACGCCAATCGATGGCGACGGAAATGGCAACGGAAATGGCGATGCCACTGGTACTCTGTCGGACTCGACGCCAGAGCGAATCCCCAGTCGCCCTTCGGAGCTGTCAACCGGGCCGCCGGTCGAGGTCGAGCAACCGCAGAGTCAAGCGCTCCATCGACCTCCCGATTCGCCAGTCGGCCGTCGTATCGAAGTTGCTATTCCTGATATTCCCATCGAGGTGCGCAATGAATACGTCGCACTCACCAGCGAGGTGGTTGAGCATGTCGCCGAAATGGTTCCTGGTTCGGGCGAGATGCAATATGTCGTCGAGTTCACCGACGGGAGACGAGACCTGGTATGTCCCACATCCCTCAGGGGCTGTTCTTCCCAGCACTCGAGAATCGGCCTGCCTTCGGCGCTGCTTCTCGAATCACTTCTCTATCTGGCGCTTCCCCGCTCCCTCCGCTGCCGCTGCGAATTGCCCGACCCATGTTCCTTCCCGTGCTTCACCGCAGCAGCAGGCCATGGATCATTTCATCGTAGTTTGGCCTTGGCAGCCTGTGCAACGCCCTTGTCTTCCTTTCCCTCAGATTCTTCTCGCACCCCTTCCCGCCTGTACTTGCACATCCGCCAGGGCACATCTACCCGCGCATCTACCCGCGCATCTACCCGCACATCTACCTGCACATCTCTAGTACTTACCTGCACACCTACCTGCACCCCTAGCCGTGCAGATAGCTGCACATTTCCCGTTGCCGCCCCATCCTGCCTCTTGCATGCTCATTAAAAAAACATCATCACAACAGCCTTCTCCTCCCTCCAGCACTGCTTCACTCGCATCCCCATTCG
Organism: Drechmeria coniospora; assembly: GCF_001625195.1. NCBI lineage: Eukaryota > Fungi > Ascomycota > Sordariomycetes > Hypocreales > Ophiocordycipitaceae > Drechmeria > Drechmeria coniospora. The sequence continues at coordinate 5,687,442 of NC_054389.1, read as the reverse complement.
CTCCGTCAGAGCCATCTCCGCATCTCTCTAACCGATTCAACCAGATCTCCGTAGAGGAGCTTGCCGTCCTTGAAAACGGTGTTCCGGCGCTGCGTCAATACAAAAGGAACAAGATGGGTGGCCGAAAACGCAAGTATGGTCCCGATGACGAGTGGGATTCGGATGTCGAACACGCAGACACGGACCCCATGGAATTGGATCCCGACGAGAGCTCCCAGTCCGTCACACGCCCTGGCCGCAAGCTCCGCGTCCGAGAGTCGATTCTTCAGTCGCACTCTTCGGATGACGACGACAGCGACATCGTCAAGAGCACATCGACGAGACCTCCCTCCACCCGCAACCTGAGACAGCGGCAGCCACACCAGCCGAATATGTATACCATATCCGTCAAGAGCGGTGCGGACCTCGACGACGAGCTGGCCACCGAACCGCAGCAGCCCTCGGAAGGAGACGATGACGAGTTTCAACCGGTCGTCTCGGATATCGGCATCACCAAAGGTCGACGACGGAACGCCCTCCAGCGTGCGAGACGAATGCGCGCCCAGCCCTCCCGCACTCGAGGCCATCCACGGGTGACCCAGGCCGGCGCCTTTGCCGATTCCGACATCGAGTTTGAGCAGCCACGGCGGTCCTCGAGAGCGACGAGGAACATGGTCGACATGCGTGACGACGCCCTCATGGATGATGACTCCTTCTACCTCATCGACGACCGAGCGCAGCCGGCCCCAAAGTTTGCCTCCGTTCGAGAAATCTTCCAACCCTTGCCGGCGGAATCCGCTTTTGGCACGGTGCATATGGGCACCTGTCATACCTGCGGCGGCTCGAAGCATCGGGGCCAGCTTGTCCACTGCCAAGGATGCAGCCTGTCGTACCACAAACACTGCCTCGGCGTCCGGAGTGTCCGTGACCATCTTGTCACCAAGATCGCCGACGACAGTTTCGTGCTCCAATGCAAGTTCTGCATCAACATCCACCGGAAGAGGGACCGCAACGCCCCCAATGGCAGCAGGTGCCAGACCTGCGAAGCCGAAGGCGACGCTTGCGCCCCCTTTTCTCAGCGGAAGACGGCCACCCAGGAGGAGAAGCTGCGTGTCGAGAACGGTGGCACGGACCCCATCTCGCCCGTTTCCCCGGCCCTCGTCAACAATGAAGATGTCCTCCTCTTCCGCTGCGTCGCGTGCCACCGGGGCTGGCACCTCGACCACCTGCCCCGTACCGGCAGCGAACCGATAGGAACCGACGTCAAGGCCGAGAGGCTCAAGGACTACATGATCGACTGGCAGTGCAACGAATGCAGCACCCAGAAGCACAAGATCCAGCGCCTTGTTGCCTGGCGACCTTCCCAAGGCGTGACCGACGACGCCCCTCGGCCCGCTTTCGAGAGTCTGACCGACGACGCCAAGGAGTATCTCGTCAAGTGGGACACGCTTTCGTACTTCCACTGCACTTGGATGCCCGGCCCATGGATCTTCGGCACCACCACGGCGGCCATGCGAACGACCTTCAACAAGAAGGCCGTCCAGCAGGATCTCCTGAAGCTCACCGACAAGGAAGCCATTCCCGACGAGTATCTCATCCCCGACATCATTTTCAACGTCAGACTGAACTCGACCGGCTCGAGAGCCAAACCAAAGGAGGCCGAGCTCGCCGACGTCGGAAATGTCGGCAAGGTGCTCGTCAAGTTTCAGGGTCTCGGCTATGACGACGTCGTCTGGGATGAACCTCCCACCAAGGACATGGAGGAGCTGTACGATGCGTTTCGAGATGCCTATCGCGAGTACGTTCAGGGCAGGCAATTCCAACACGAGGCGACCGCCAAGATTCGAGATCGCATCCGAGCCTTCAAGGCGGCCGACTTTGTCGAAGTCACGTCGCAGCCTGGCGGTCTCAAGCGAGGCAAGCTCATGGGCTACCAGATAGAAGGTCTCAACTGGCTCCTCAGCAGCTACCACGCAGGAAGGAACGTCGTCTTGGCCGACGAAATGGGCCTCGGGAAAACGGTGCAGGTCGTCAGTCTCGTGACGTCGCTCGTGCAGGACAAACCCAAGGTGAGCACGGCGGCCGCCCCCTCAAGCATGAAACGCACTCGCTCGGCTAACATGCTCCTCCGAAGTGCTGGCCGTTCCTCATCGTCGTACCGAATGCCACTTGCCCGAACTGGCGTCGAGAGTTCAAGCAGTGGGCTCCCGATCTGCGCGTTGTGACCTACCACGGCGGTAGGGAGTCGCAAGAGCTCGCCTACAAGTACGAGCTCTTCCCGGACGAATCGGCCGACATGAAGGCCCACGTCGTCATCATGTCGTACGACTCGGCCCAAGATCCGAAAACCAGAGTGCTTTTCAAGTCCGTGCACTGGGCCGGCCTGGTCGTGGACGAGGGGCAGCGGCTCAAGAACGACCGAAACCTGCTCTACCTGGCGCTGCGCTCCATGAAGATCCCCTTCCGTCTCCTGCTGACCGGCACGCCGTTGCAGAACAATAAGCGGGAGCTCTTCAACCTGCTGCAGTTCATCGACGACCGCCAGGATGCCGCCGCCCTGGACATGGAATACGCCGTTCTCGACAAGGAGACGCTTCCCAAACTCCACGAGAAGATCCGCCCCTACTTTCTTCGCCGAACCAAGGCGGGCGTTCTCAAGTTCCTGCCACCCATGGCCCAAATCATTCTGCCCGTGAGCATGACGGTCATCCAGGAAAAGCTGGCCAAGAGCATCATGGCCAAGAACCCGCAGCTCATCAAAGCCATGTTTGCCAACGGCAAGATGAAGTCCAAGGACCGAAGCACGCTCAACAACATCTTGATCCAGTTGCGCAAATGCTTCTGCCACCCCTTCATGTACTCGGAAGCCATCGAGGAGCGGCACCACGATCCGTCCGTCCTTCACCAGAACCTCGTCGAAGCCTCGTCGAAGCTCCTCTTGCTGTCGATCATGCTCCCCAAGCTGAAGGAGCGTGGCAACCGCGTCCTCATCTTCAGCCAGTTCCTCCATCAGCTCGACATCATGGAAGACTTCCTTTCCGGACTCGGCTATCAGTTCCGAAGACTCGACGGTGCCATGTCGAGCCTGGAGAAGCAGCGGCGGATCGATGCCTTCAACGCCCCGGACTCGCCCATCTTCGTCTTCCTGCTGTCCACCCGGGCGGGCGGCGTCGGCATCAACCTGGCGACGGCTGACACCGTCATCATCATGGATCCCGACTTCAACCCCCACCAGGACATTCAAGCGCTGTCCCGAGCGCATCGGATCGGCCAGAAGCAAAAGGTTCTCTGCTTCCAGCTGGTGACGAAGGACACGGTGGAAGAACGGATCATGCAAGTGGGCCGCAAGAAGATGGCCCTCGACCACGCCCTGATCGAGAGCATGGACGACGAGGAGATTGCCGGCGACGACTTGGAGTCGATCCTGAAGCACGGCGCCCAAGCTCTGTTCAGCGACGACTACCAAAAGACGGCCATCCACTACGACGGGCCGTCGGTCGACAAGCTCCTGGACCGTTCCCAGATGGAGCAGACAAAGGCTGACGAAGAAGGTTCGGCGGAGACGCAGTTCACCTACGCTCGCGTGTGGGCCAACGAAAAGCAAGCCTTCACGGAAGGGCTAGACATGGCCGAGGCCGAAGCGCCGGAGCCCATAAGCTCGAGCGTTTGGGACAAGATCCTCGCGCAAAGAGAGGAAGAGGCGCGGCTAGAAGCCGAGGCGAACAGGGAGGTCCTGGGACGAGGCGGTCGACGTCGAAATGTGAGTTGTTTCCTTCATCCCGCCCACCATCCAGACCCTGGCCGGGTCGGCTAACCGTCCTGTGCGACATGCAGACAATCAACTACAAGACGAGCTCGACTTTGGAGAACGCGGCATTCCTCGAGGGTGCTGTCCCCGATTCGGACTCTTCCGATGAATTTGCAGGCGGCGAGTCGGCGGACGATTCGGAAGACGACGATTCGGCCAAAAAAGGTAAACGGCGTAGGCCATCCAAGACTCACCTCAAATCTCCATTCGGCACCCCCAAGAAGAGTGACAAAGAGAAACCGGTTGACAAGAACTTAAAGCAGAAGAGCAAACCGAAGGTGCGACAACCAGTCGGCAGCCAAACGCCGTCGGCCAACGGCAAGTCTACACCTCTAAAGGGGAGCCGGGCCAAGCAAAGTCCAGGCGGTCCAAGTCGAAGCCGAAGCCGAAGTCAGGACCAAGGCCAGGGGAGACTCCCGCGAGGCCCAGCAACGCCCAAGAACAAGAAGGTCCAGCCAGCTTCGACGCGAGGCGCCACGCAGCCTACAATGCCGCACAGGGGCACGCGGCTTTCGCCTACCCTCCCCAAGCCGCATCATCGCAAGCCAGCTCCATCAAGGCCCAGTTCCTCCACGGCCCAGCGCCCCCCCCCGATGGGCTCACCGGCTGGAGACCCCCCGGAAGGCCCCCCAACAGACCCACAAACAGACAAGCCATTGGCGCCGTGTTTCCTGCCGCCCCCGCCGTCCCCGTGGTCAATTTCGGCGGGAACGCCTCGGGGAAAGGCATCGCCGGCAGCATCCCCGACGGACTCCCCTACTACGACGACAACGTCGGTAGATTCCCTCAACACTTTTCTCATGAGGGTGAAGGCAGAGGAGGAGGACAAAAGCGGCCCTTTCAAGGCATGACGGACCCGAATGTCCTGTACGGAGACGGGACTCAGCCTCATGCCGCCTTGTCGCAACCGCAGCCTCAACCTCCTCCCATGCTCTCGTACCCAACTCCTCATCATCCAGCACCTCATTCCCATCCAGCGCGTCGCTCTCTGCCAGCAATATTCTCCCCACCGATTCCCCCTACTTCTCCGGGGCTCTCCTCCCCCTCAGCCCACCAACCCGGCACTTGGCTACGGGTCGGTATGCGCAACGGCAAACCTTTCTTAAACAGCAATGGCGATTTCACAGAGGCCCAGCTGCGCCTTGCTATCGACGAAGTGCGGCATTCTACGAAGAGCCAGGAGTTCAAACAACAACTTCTACACTTCCTTCTCCAACAGCTGAGAGGCATACGAACCCCCCAGAACGGGACTAAAAAGTCGTGATGGAACCAACTTGGCCATGCGATTTGCTACGAACTGACGCTCCGTATGGTTTACGAAAACCTAGATGGTGGCGTGTAGGATAGAACTAAAATAAGCAGGCGCCGTGCATAGGGTAGCGAAGAATTGATCGGCCTATAGAGCAAATTGAGCCATGCTGCATGTGCATCCTTGTCGTTGTATGATATGTCCTCGTACATCCATGTGCGTAACTCCTGCGGTTGGCTTGGCGCCTGCACTGACTTGCAAACGGGACGCGTCCAGGGGTGTGAGACAGGGAGGAAGCGAAATGTCAAAGGACGCACGTCGTGTGATATCCGCACATTTGTCAGTATCAAATTATTCACATGACAGGTGCATCTGGGAGTTTCCTAGTAGAGTGAATTTTTCCCCTTTGGCATTGCGGAAGGGTTTTGTAGAAGTGGGCATAAACACTTCATGCTATACCACCTTTGATTTTTCTCAGTGGGTGACTTGTTGGGCTTGAAACTGTTTGTCCTTCCCCGCACATTGCTTACACCTTTCGCCATCTCAAGCCGGCCGTTTGCATGGATCGGTTTGACGATCAGCACTGGACGCCTCGGACCTTGCCCAATATCTCGTGGCCGTCCGAGGCATCCCGTTCTCGCGGAGGCTGCCACCCTCGTGCCACTGTTGATCACCAGACCTCGACTTTGACCTTCAGCTCTAACCCCTTAGACAAGCACTTCTTTTATTCTTCTGGAGGAGAGTCAGCCAGGATGAGTGCTGTCCAGGGTTCTCTGCCGGCGGTACACGCAAACGGGCATCATCATCGCCATACCAGGAACCAGAGCTACGTCCTCGGCTCTGAGCGTAACGTGATCGCCAGCGATTCGTGGTCGGTGGCTGGCCAGGCGTGGCAACTATCGTCGGAGACTGATCGACGCTGTCCGTCGCTTGGTCTGCTCCTGTCAGCGGAGATGGGAGGCGTCGGCATGCAGCACGGGTATGCGTACTGCCTCGATCGAGGAAACGGTCAAGTGACGAGGCTGATACCTGCCGATGTGCTGCCTCCGCTCAACGAGATCCCGGCCAGAGAATGGAAGCGTTTGGGACTGGTGGTGCTTCCGACGCCGCTTGCGGACCCGCCAAAGGGGGTTGCCCAAACGAATCGGTATCTGACTCTCAAGGCAAGTCCAATCAGGCTCAATCTTCTACTTCGCCTCTGCCGAACATGAGCCACGACTTACGTCTCTCTCTCTCCTCACGAAGAAACCCGAACAATTTGTACAGAACAGTGGATTCGAAATCACAAACAACAGGCGCGAAAAGGTCTACTGCGACAAGTGGATCCACGAGGGCGTCTGTGCCTTCACCCAGCAGGGCTGCCGATACAAGCATGAGATGCCCTTGGACGAATCGACTCAACGGTCCCTCGGCCTGTTCCAGGGATTCCCGACCTGGTGGAGGAAACAGGACGAGCTGGCGAACACGTCGGTGGAACGACAGGCACAGAGGCCGAGGCAAACGTCAATCTCGTGCAGAGAGTCGATGGCCTGCGGTGAGATGAACCCTTTGTTGAGCAGACAGTGGAGAGAACGTGCGCAGAAGGAGATGTGGGTGACGAGCGCGAGCCCGCGGCATAAGCAGAGTTGTGCGCTCCAGCCTTCTGCCCCCTGAATCGATTGGCATGGGCTAACCCTAGGCAGACATCCGCAGGCTGCAGTCCAAAGCAGACGACATTGCCCCTTGCATTTGGGGACCCATTGGCGGGCCTGTTCGTGCAAAACCAGTCCCCGGCGACGCATTCTCCAGGGACCACTCCGTTGAAAGCGCACTTCCGATGCGTACCCTATCGAACCAATGCTGGCAGCGATCATGTTGATAAATTGAAAAGGAAAGCAGAGGAATGATGAAGAATCGGAGATGGGAATGGACGTGCTCTTAAAGGCGTCGTAACGTTGCGTATAGTCTAGGTATCAAAGTAAAGGGGGTCGAACTTCGTTCCGCTAAATCCACTCGAGAGTCCACGTCTGCTGCCCGCTCCGGAAAGGAACGATCTCGACACCGTCGCCGAGTATGTTACCAGAAATGAGCTCCTGGCCCTTTGACAGCCGAATCCTCTGGCCGGACGGATCCTTGATACCGTAAAAGGTTCTGCCGAAGCCGCCGAGGACGCCTTCGAGCAACTCTTGGGTGATGTCCGACTCGCTGACCTCACCGCGCTCGACAGCCTCCTCGAGGGCCGTCATGATGAGCTGGCAAGCGTACGGTTGGGTGAAGACGCCGGCGGCTGTCTTTCCCTGTCCTTTCTTGGCGCTGATGTCGTGAGGGGCACTGTCAGTGCCGAGGAAGAATTTCCCCTTGCTGCTGACGAGGGCCTGCAGAAGCGCGGTCCGGTCCTCGGGGGTCTGCTTGGTTAGTATCGATAGACCGACGTGTTACAAGAGCGTATCTCCATCTTTGGAGTGTCTCATACCTTGGCAACCGGCTTACAAAACGAAAACTGCAAGTTTCATTCATCAGCAACGGTGTGTGGGTCATGTCAGGTCCGGCGGCTGGCAACTCACCACCTCGCCGGCCCAGTCATCGACGGTGAGAAAGAGATGATGGCAGGTCAGGGTGCCAACGACACTGCTCCCGCAGGCTTTCACCGCCTCGACGGCATCCTTGGTTGAGCAGTGTTCCAGCACGATCCTCAGCCGGGGGAAGAGGCTGTGGAGGGAGCGCAGAGTCGGGAGGAACTTGCTCTCGGCGTTCAAGATGGTAATCCCCTGCTTCTGGTCGCTCGGGATCTCGCCGTGGAGGTTGAGGATGAGGCCGCAGTCCTCCATGGCCTTGAAGACGGGATAAAAGGGTTCATACGAGAGGACCCCGGAGGACGAGTTGGTGGTGACGCCGGCGGGATAGCTCTTGATGCCGACGATGCCGGCCTCCTTCGCCTCGCGTACGACGTCTGGGGTGATGGACTCGTGCAGGTAGAGGGTCATGAGGTAGTTGATGGACGGGTCGATGGCCTCGAGCCGACGCTTGTACTCGAGCGCCTGGGATACGGTGGTGACGGGAGGGACGAGGTTGGGCATCACGTAGGCTGTGTTCACGCCTCCACGACGGATTGTGGGCACGACAGCGGCAGACATTGGGCCATCGCGGAGGTGAACGTGAAAGTCTGCCGCGGCGGGCAGCTCGAAGGGGCCGAGAGGCATGATGGCGATGATGGGTGCTGACGAGTCGAGATCCGCCTTGCCGCTGAGCTTTTGTGCCTTGATCCTGGCGGCGGTGCGGGCGACGCGAACAGTCAACGTTGAAAACGTTGGCAGCAATCGGATCCTGAGGTTAGATTGTTGCTTCGTTTCGCTTCGCTTCGAATTACGGAGATTTATGTCTTTGCAATTGCCACCTTGAATGGGCTGTACAGCACATCCGCTGCAGTATGATGCATTGATTTGATTGCCGTCTGAATGGTGGCACGTTTTGCTCTCTGGAACAGCCCCTCCCACCCCACCACCTCCTCCCCTCCTTTGGCCCCAAGTACTTAGTTGTACATGTACTTGCTGTACTTTCAAGCAAGTACATGTACTTATCTTCTACATATAGTCGCACATGTACTGTACTGTAGGGTAGGTGTACAGTACGGAGCGAGTACGGAGTACAGTAAGTACTTACTGTACTGTACTTAGGCCTCTTGACATGGCGGGTGGGTGGTGGCCTATCACGGCTCAACCTCGGGGCTTCCCACCGACCTAATCTGGCAACGTCCAGGCACATGTATTAGGTACAAGTAATACTTGAAAGTGCCACTTCGTGTGGACTCCGTTGATGATCTCCATTGAACTCCACCCCCACCAAACTACAAGCTCCGACTTCAACACTCGACCCAAGCTCCTCAGAGTCCGGACGACAAATGCCTCCCAGGAACGGTGCCGTCTGATTACGCTTGTGGTTCACGCTTGTGCCATCCAGCTTTGACTTGTGCATAAAGCTGGCAGGTGAATCATTCGCTGAGCATGAAGACCACACAACCAGTGTAGACGGACCGTGGGATTCTTCATAGCTCGCCCTTGGTCACGACGATCACGACGACGACGACAGATCCACTATTCCGCCCCCTTCTCTCGGCATACTGCACCGGCCATCGGTTCCCGTCCTGACCGTCGGCTCTCCAAGATGACCAGTCTCAAGAATGTCTTCAAGGCCTTCCCTCCGTCCATGGACGTGGTCGAATCCACGACACAGTACGATGGCGCCATCAAACAGTATCTCGCGTCCTTGACCCAGCTGTCGAGGGAGGAGCGACTTGATTTGACGCAGAGCTCGATCAAGGTTCTTGACGTATGCTTTCCACATCCCCCATCCGTCCCGTGGATGGTGAGAGAAAGACGCTCATCCTTCAAAGGAAATAGATGCGGCCGACAACTCTCTCGGTTACCTGACCATTCTCGACATCCTTCTCGAGGACGCCTCCTCCACACCCGGCATCACGCGAGACGAGCTGCTCGACAGGATTTTGGAGTTTCTCCTCAAGTTCGATCCGATACAAGTACGGTACATGATGGCCCAGTTTCTGTCCCTCCTCGCCAGAGTGTCGAATGGCAACTACTTCTCGGTATGTTTAGCCCCGGCCCACGACGCAACCTTCCCAGGCTGACGCCGTGCCAGCCTCTCGTCGCGGTTGACTTGATTGCCACGGCCATGCTTCGACTCGACCCTGCTGGCTCCACATTCACGCCTCTGCACCTTCCGCTGGCCAGGCTCGCCTACATGACGAATAGCATCGAACCGGCCCTCGGGATCCTTGATGCCGACATCTTCTTCTACCCCAACATGCCCGGTTCTATCGACACCCGACCGCTATGCGACCCGGACGTTCCTCCGTACCATTTTATGCCTTCGGGCGCCATGCGAGTGGAGTGCCTCGAGAGCACACACCTCATCGAGTATGACCTTTGCCGCGGCATGGCGTACGTATCTCGACGAGACTGGGATAAGGCCCTGGACGTATTCGAGCACGCCATCACTCATCCCGCCAAGGACAAGGGAGTGAGCAAGATCATGACGGAGGCTCACAAGAAATGGGTCCTCGTCGGCTTGCTGTCTCTGGGCCGGCTTCCGCCCCTGCCTGAGCGCACACCACACATGTCCCAGAGCACGTTCGAGGCGGCGAACGGGCTATACAACTCTTTCGCGACGCTGTTTCAAGGGAACAAGACGGGAGAGCTGAAGAAGATGTCGGAGGAAAACGACCAGAGGTGGAATGAAGACGGAAACGCCTCGCTTGTGGCCGAAGTCATGGCGGCGTATCAGAAATGGCAGATTGTCAACCTGCGCGACGTCTACGAGCGTGTCTCCATCGCCGAGGTCCGTCGGTCGACGGTCAGCGCGGAGACGGGGGAACCATCGGTAGACGACGAGACGATAGTCGTCTTGGTCCGCGACATGATCAAGTCGGGCATGCTGAAGGGGGACATTGAGGAGGGTCAAGGCGCCGCCGACAGCTACCTTTCCTTCGCCACAGGGCGGCGTCTGCTGTCGGAGGCGGAATTTACCAAGGAAGTGGCACGCAGGCACGAGAGCATCCTGTCACTGAGCCAACTGTATCGAGCGACCGACGTCCGACTCAGTGGCCACCAGGACTTTGTGTGCTACCTGGCCAAGGAGGAACAAAGGGCGGAGATGGACAGAGAGTCGGACCCCGCCGTCGGCTTCGAGTCCCAGATAGAGGATGAGGATTTGATGACTGGCATCATGGCCACCATTTGAATGCTTCCGTATTCGGGCTCGATCGAGACTCGAACGGAGCATCCGCAGCATTCCCGGACGTGTTGGGGCCGCGACAAGGCATGGAACGGGTGCAAAAAGAGCATAGCATTCGAGCGCATTCTGGCAATGAAGCGATGACCAGCGAGGGAAGCACCGCGACAATATTCCCCGTGGATGAATTGTATGGTGAAGATGGTCACGCGTAGAGAATGCTGGCCGTGGTGCAGGCAATCGTCCCAGCTTAGCATTCGCTAGACGTGGATGAGCAATGAGCGGTACTTGATACAGGTAGAAGGTCAATGAGGAGATGTGAGGGTGAGCCCTCATTCAAGCTTTCACAACATAGTTTGATCGGCCTCCGGAGTGCCGGTGGCCTCACCTCTCCTTATCATGCTGGAGAGAAGGAAGACGGGGTGCCGAAAGGATAGATAGGGGTGACATCGTTCTGCAGTTTTGAATGGGGATGAAAAATATGCTGAAAGGGCATCCCGACGGGCTACAGTCAAGTACATGAACCTTTGATGACGGATGACCCCCCAAGTGAACTGCGTTTCCGGGCCCCGAGACCTCTTACTGAGGCCATGCAGGTGGCCTCGCTGGTTTCGGTGCCCCTTGTTCATCGTGATCCAGTTCCGGTACATCTCGTCCGCAAGTCTGTCCTCTGGTAGAGAGCCTTCCACGCCAGCCAGTTCATGTGCACGGTTGTCCTACCCAGCCAGGTGACATTCTTGACTGGCCGAGTAAGAGCCCACTCCATATTGTACATGGTCTCACCGCGCCGCGGCTTCGCGGCCTGAACATGCTTGAGCCGATCCTGCACCACGATAATCATTTAATTCGCACCAGACGACCGGGCCCCTGACGGGGAACTTGTCCCGGAAAACGAAGCCCTCCTTGCCGCTGGGGAAGTTGTCCTTCTCGGGCAACGACTCGGCCATGCGCACAGGCGCGGTAGGAGCACGGCAGTTTCGCCATCGTCAATGAAACGATTCAGGGGTCATTTGGGGACGAGCTCATCGTCGAGTACGGCGACGAGACGGCGGAGGAGCTTCAAGCCTCCGAACAGCTCCGCCGTCGAATTGCCTTTGCCCCATCGCCGCCGGGGTGGGAACGAGACATGACGAGGTTACGGAGGGGCATATCACCGTCCGCGTCGAGCGTGCCCTGAATCTCGGTCAACGGCCGGTGGTTCGAGATGAGGCTTCCCTCGATGGCGGCGAGCTTGAAGGCCTGACCGCCTGGGTGAAGTAGAATGGGCATATCATGCTAGGACCCCTTGGCGTTGTCGAGCGTCTCGAGCCCGTCCATGATGCGAGCCCGCGCACGGACCAGAGAGGGTGAAGTGACTGGCTGCACGCTGCTACGGGGCGGCATTTCGTCTCCGGCGAACGAAGCTGGGCAGAGACAGAGAGAGGTCGCTCTTCTTCACCTCGGGGCTTGTTCGTGACGACTCGGCAGTGGCCAGTGGCCGATGAGGCTTGCAGCAGCAGCCCATGGCAGCGTGCAGCAGGAATGCAATGCTGGTGAGGATTGCACCGATCCACATGGAGACAAGCATGCTCAGGCCCAACTTGGCACGGAGATTGAGCTGATCCTGGGCTGTGATGGCCATCTTGGCGGCGAGGCTGATGACGGTGGCGATGATGGCGGCGAGGTTGAGGACGACGGCGGAGACGAGGGCGAAGGTGCCGACGAGCAGCGTGAACCAGCGTGTTCGGATGACGAGCGGAGAGGCGAAGATGAGGAGGAAGTTGACGACGATGCCGGTCATGAAGCATCCGTACATGAGTCGAGAGCCAATCCGGAGGAGACCGAGGACGGTGATGACCTGCGCGGGCAATGCAATCTTGGCGCCCGCCAGCAACTCGCTCACGAGTATCTCGACCGGGTTGAACCAGTAGAACTGCACTGGCCGGGAGCAAAAGGTCACGCCTCTGCCGACAGAGGACGTGTCAGCGTCCGTCGGCGGTGCGGCAGTGCAGGGCGACCATTGGCCATGATTTTCGTTCGGGGGTGGGGGGGGGCAGAATGGAAGGGAACCTACTCGGCATCGTAGCCCTCGCAGAAGTTCCACAAACCAACCTGGTAGAAGTCATGCAAACCGAGACTCCGGGCGACCGAGTTGAGGAGGCCCGCGTTGGCGACGGCGATGGGGATGATCTGGGAGACGTCGAGCTTGAAGAGGTACATGTCCATGAGGACCGAGGACGACTTGTTGGTGTTTCCGATGATGACGAGGACGAGGAAGGGTATGGTGACGAAGTAGAGAATCGAGGCAGCAACGGCCGTGTTGCGACGAGCTTCGGGGCCTGCCATGACGATGGAGGGATGGATGGATGCCGGTCAGCCAGCAGGTTTGGTCGCTCTTCGACGAGACGCGAGGACGAAAGACTCGTGTTTAATCGGGCAATTTAAGAGGGCAGCCAAGCTGATCTATCGATGACGATGACGACAACGGTGCAACGAGGGCGGCCTGTCCTCGATGTCGATGGCGGCTAGGAGCCATCAGGACGGGTCGGATGGAGGTCGGACAACGACGTTTTTGGTTCGCGTGGACAAGGTAATGCTGACGAATCTGCTCGGCGGCTAGGTTGACGAATCCATGGCTTGTCTGCCATTAGAAATGGTTGTCACCCTCCAACGAGGTTTGGGTGGTACTCTTGATACCGCGGCCACGACGCTGTGCATATTGAGTGCCACCAGCCGTGCATAGTTCCAACATGCAGCACGCTACCTCGTAGGTACTACCTTAGTAGGTACTTTAGGTACCAAGGTTGGCGTAAGTACTATGGTGTCCTGTATTTTAGCTTCTGCAAGCGGCACGTCCACTGACTGGTATTTTGTCCAGTGATTGTACTGTATGTACTTGGACCTCGGGCTAGAGCAGCCAACGACCGTTCCGCCTTGTTCGCCAGCACCAGACCGCCATGCTGAGCCAGGTCCAATACAGCGGTCGAGGTCACAGCGTGCAATCATTTGGTGGTGGTAACAAAGATCACGCAGAGAGCGTTCTCCCGTGCAAATTATCAGTGGGGGAGAGTCAGAAGAATCTCGAGAATGCTCTGCCGCTATCGATGCTGCCTTTGCCTTTGCCTACACTCGCAAAGTAAAACCCCCGAGGCAGAGGACGGCTTGTGAACGCTGTGCCTGGCCGTGTATCATGAATATACATAGGGGATGCCGTCATTCAAGCAATAGCAATCGAATCGACCACTAACATGCACGCATGCACCGCATACAGCACCTGCTCGTACACGTACACCTTAGTACCTAGTAAGTAGGTACATAATACTCTGTACATGCATCCACTCCATGCTCTCCATGCTCTCCATCATCTCTGCTGTTCATGAGTGTTTCACGAAACGCACGTTCCGCCGGCCTTGCCCTACAGAACGTCCTCAAGAGACGGTCGGCCCCCACGGCACTGGGGAGAAATTCATGGATGGAAAATTGCGCGCGCGAAGAAATTCCAAGCCATCATGCAGAAGAAGCACGCCGAAGTCATGACCAACTTCGTCACTTGCGCGCCAACTGAGGATACGAGTACGAGTACAGAGTACTGCAGGTACCTGCATTTCATTGCTTGCCGCACCTACTTGCAAGTCCCCCAAACCTGGTCCGTTTCTAGAACCTACGAGTGAGTAAATACTCGTCGTGCTCAACTTGCCTACTCAGGTGGTCCTGCGGTTGCGGCGTAGACGCCCTGTTGGTTGGTCGACAACATGCCTCCCACATCACCTCTCATCAACTATCGCATCGGCACAAACGGCGACAAATCAGGAAAGCAGATGGGTAATAAGCGTCAGCCGTCCCATGCTCGTACTCGGTACATGTTGAACGGCTGAGGTTGTCGGTCCCTGACTGCCAGTGAGCCCGCCGAGGTCCGCCCTCGGTGGCGATGCCCAACCATGCTTGCCGCCCGCACTCCAGCTCCCAGCTCCCGAATATTCGGATGGCAGATGGCCTCGTGAACCAGAAACCGGACGGTTTCGTCGCTCAAAAGTCAAAAAATCGGTCGCTCATCTCCGGATACCCCTTAAGTGGCAAGAACTACGCGGCCAACTCCGTTCAAGCTAATGGGAAAGGCGACAACTTCTACCTGGGCGGACGCAAGGCTTCCACCATACTCGATGCAAAGCTTCCACCATACTCGACACCAGGCTTCCACCATACTCGACACAAGGCTTCTATCATACTAGACGCAAGGCTTCCACCATACTAGACGCCAGCCGCTTGTACGGCCTACCTCAAAGTTGGCGCTCGACCCTTTGTGAAGCTCGTCGTGAAGCTCGTCGTGAAGCTCGTCATGAAGCTCGTTGTGAAGCTCGTCATGAAGCTCTCGCGAGCCGTTGTCGGCTGTCTCCTGCTCTCGCCCGTCGTCGCCCAGACCGTTGTCATCTCCGACGTCTCCAAACTCTCATTCTTCACCGGCACGAGGACGGAACAGATGACGAGGCAGACGGCGCCCCCGACGGGGCCTTACGCGAGCTACGGCTCCAAGATCACCCTCACGGGCGGCGCCCACAACACGACGGGCACCTCGAGCTTGTCGGGCACCGTGACGATGGGTGCCAACTTGACCCGGACGTCGCCCGTGACGGCGGAGAACACGCAGGCGTGCAACGGCCACGTCGAGTTTTGCACGAGAAAGTATAGCAACATCACCTTTGTCGCCGCCCACAACTCGCCCTTTGTGCGGCCCGGGAACTCGGCCTCCAACCAGCAGCTCGACGTGACGACGCAGCTCGACGACGGCATCCGCCTCCTTCAGGCCCAGATGCAGTGGCCGGCCAACGGCAGCGTGCCGCACTTCTGCCACAGCTCGTGCGACCTGCTCGACGCGGGGCCCGTGACCGACTGGCTGACGAGGGTGAGGGAGTGGGTTGACAGGCACCCCTACGACGTCGTCACCATCCTGCTCGGCAACGGCAACTACTCGAGCCCGGACCTGTACGTGCCCTTTATCGAGGCGAGCGGCCTCGTCAAGTACGCGTACGAAGCGCCGTACCTGCCCATGGCCCTCGACGACTGGCCGACGCTCGAGCACCTGATCCTCCGCGGCAAGCGCGTCGTTTTCTTCCTCGACTACGTCGCCGACCAAGGGAAGCACCCTTGGCTGCTCGACCAGTTCTCGCAGATGTGGGAGACGCCATTTGACCCGCTGAACCGCTCCTTTCCCTGCACGGTGCAGCGACCTCCCAACCTCAAGGCCGACGACGCCAAGAGGCGGCTGTACTACATGAACCACAACCTCAACGTCGAGTTTGACATCTTTGGCACTCAGCTCCTCGTCCCTGCCGTCGCCCTTCTCAACGAGACCAACGCGGCCGAGGGTGCCGGCAGCGTCGGCCTCGCCGCCAACAATTGCCGCTCGGACTGGGGCCGCGCGCCCAACTTTCTCAACGTCGACTACTACAACTACGGATCGCCGCCCGGGTCCGTGTTCGAGGTCGCGGCGAGGATCAACAACGTCACGTACAGCGGCACCTGCTGCGGCACCGTGTCGTCGGCGCCAGCGCTGAACCTTGGCGTCCGCTGGACGGTCGTCGTCTCGAGCGCCCTCGTTTCGTCTTTGTGTTTCTCGTTTCCTTGGTGAACAGCGCCGCCCTGCCACTTCATCGTCTTGGATTTACCCCGTTTATCGGACAAATGTTGGAGAAATGCAACGACGAGCGATCCTGGCACATGTGGGTTGGCGAGGGCGTTTCGGACCTCATTGTACAAAAACATTCTCAAATAGACATGTGCATACAACATTGATTATATGATCCGAGGCTGATGATGGAAGAACCGCTGATCTTGCCTCCCCAATTCCGGTTCGGAACGGACGCAAATAATGCTGGAAACCGACGACGCAAAATAATTCCTACCCTTCGCTCCGCGGCCCCAATGTTGTAACCGGCAGCTATAGGGTAGGTAGGCGAGATGACGTGGAAGTTGACTCAGTACTGTACTCCGTACAGTGCCTGCAAGGATATCGGAATCAGCCGTGGCAAAGTATCGGGTACACTGGACAAGCTACAATCCTCTCCAGCCATTCGAGCCCAAGTTGGGCGATTGCGATTTGTCCGTCACTGCCAATCGTATCTGTATGCCAATGCGAGCCGGCATGCGAGTGGCGAGCGACGGGCGACGGATTCGACGACGCCCGGTCGACAAAAACTCCTCGACTCGCTCCTTGGCCGCCTTTCCAAAAGCATTTTGACATTTTTGACATGAGCAACCACTCACATCGAACTTGGCATACTTGGCTCCGTGTCCGAGGAGACGGCGGCCGAACGATGATTCAAGGTTGGGTCGAGTGCGTTGCCAAGGCTTGGCTTTGCCATCAGGTTGCATTATTTCCTCGCTAGGAGACGCAAGATCCAAGGCCAAGTCGGCG
Source organism: Drechmeria coniospora (assembly GCF_001625195.1). Classification (NCBI taxonomy): domain Eukaryota; kingdom Fungi; phylum Ascomycota; class Sordariomycetes; order Hypocreales; family Ophiocordycipitaceae; genus Drechmeria; species Drechmeria coniospora. Next base: position 5,670,291 of record NC_054389.1, on the reverse strand, counting down.
CAGAAATGACGGAATCCGTGTGGCGCGAAGCAGAGGAATCAATCTCCAGCTCGCATCACCGCTTTTTGGCCAGGATCATTCTTGTTTTCCGCCGCTTGCTGTTGTGGAAGTGGAATCGCTGAATAGCTTGGCTCGGCCGTGAAACGTGCAAAACAGGTCGACCACAGGGGCGTAGGACACTCGAGCAGGGGACAGAAACGGATTCCCGCAGCGGTCCGTTTGCAGTAGGAAGGCGAGACCAAAACACGACCAAAACACACACGGCACTCGTCGTCCAACGCGTAGCCGAGTCAGTCATCGATGCCTTTCCACCAAGGAGTACCTGCGCAGACGGTGCGCCGATAGGTGTGCAGAATGAGGAGGGATATTTCAGTACCATCTGCCGATGGTAGGGCTATAACTGCGCTCGCTGTGCTTCGATTGAACACGGGGGACTCCGTACTATAAAAGTAGGCCTAATTCCTGGTATAATCTGATGAGTCTCGTCGAGGTTCGAACGCCTCTCTGCCGCTGCTGGTCATTCCGCCACTTCGGTTGAAGCTCCTAGGAGCGAGGAGTCAGTCCAAAGCTGCGGAGCGACGTCGGGATGGGACAACCACGGCAAAGTTCATTGACTCTCCAGGACACTTACTACAAGTATAGTCGGTGCACGCTGTTGCGCGTGAGTGCTCCGTCGCCGACCGATCCCGATTTCGTTCGTCATCTACAAGCAGCGGCAACGTGGAAGGAGGGTTGCTCTGGGTCGGGTAGAAGAGCGTACATGCACTGTGCAAGTGCACATGCCGTAGGGGCAGCAGTACACAACATAAGCACACTGCGGAGTCTTATTTATGCGAGCAAAATTACTTATCGTGCTGGTATGCATTCGTACTTGCGCATTTCAATACAGTGTTACATGATAGAATACTCATGTGGTTTGTACGGTATTATGGGTTGTACAGCGTGGGTTGTATGGAGTACAGTATGGGTTGTACAGTAATGGTTGTACAGTATGGGTTGGACAATATGGGCGATACATGTACAGTATGGGTTGGACAGTATGGGCTATACATGTACAGCATGACTTGTTCGGTATACGTAGGTTGTACAGTGATTGATTTGGACAGTACAGTATGATGGTTTGCAAGTGTACTTACTTACTGTCTTGTCCGATGAAGCGGGACGTTCCTATTCCTGCGGGTTTTGTGTGTGATAATTATAGATCCAGTTTCTTCAGACTCAGTCACGTGGGGCGCAGTGCGTGCAAGTATCATGTTTAGGAGTGGCCAACCGCCCGGAGTACCTGTACATGTGCCCAGGTACTACACACGGTGCAGCACAGAGTACACGTACTTGTGCTAGAGTTCCTTCTCGTCGTTCGGCAATTCGTTACCCGGCAGCAGGATAAGGACAACGGATATCAGCGGTCCCACGTGTACTCCGTACTCTGCGATGTTTTACCTCACGTACTTGCCTTGCACAGCTACAGAGGTACTACAGTACGTGAACACATGCATGCCTTTGTCCCCCATCGTCGTCACCTGGGTTGCTTCTCCATGGACCGGCGTGCGGCAGGGGCAAGGTCGCACAGGGCTTGCCATTCCAGCCACTCTGGGTGACGAGTGCGTCTCGAAATGAAATATGGAGCGCCGCTCCCGTTCCAGCCAGCAGGCCTGAAGCAGCGACCCTGGTAGGACCGACCGACTTCAGGGGTCCAAGGCGAACGCACGACCAAGTGCACCTCGGAGTGTTCGTACTGTACAGGTATTACCGCGTGCCCGCACACCATGCTGCCTACCGCAGGAGATAAGCATCATCAGCGCAAATGAGTTTGTTCGGCGAGGTTCTTCAATTAGTTGCAAGTACTCCGTACAACTAACTGGTGATGCGCAGCGGCATTGGCAGATGGCAAACCCCCCATCCCAAGTACTTAAGTACTGTAAGTAGTGCACAGTACAAGAATAGGTACATGTACCTGCAGGTACCGCTGCAAGTCGCTGCCACATGTCGAATGCCTCTGTTGTGACGGAAGGTGGCGTAACTCTCTGTATCGGTACTTGCCCTGTACATGGAACGTAGTTGTACTTGGGTGAACAGTGCATGCACGTCAGTACAGCACAAGCGCAGCGTGCGAGCGCCATCTTGATTAGCCCCTTGGCGATGGCTTGCGGACTTGCACGCGGCCGAATGCAACATCAATTATTACACCACCGACAAGTACGGCGTACAGTACGAGTATGTCACTCGTCGCATGTACAGCGGAAGCCCTTACCCCATGACAGCAGCGAACCGCTACGGCTTGTGGCATCGGAATTCGAGCAGCGAGACATGCACCTTTTCATCCCATGAAGCAGCGATGCCCATGTTGATGCGGCACAATGGGCCTGGGCCGGCCAAAAGTCTTCCTCCTCCGCTGGCTAACCAGTAGAGTATTAGGTACCTAAGTACTTGTACTGCAGAGGTACAGTATTACTCCGTACTTACTTAAGTAAGTAATTCATTGCTTGGCTCGACAGGCATGCTGGGCGGTCCACTGAATCCACTTTGACGCAGGCGTCGAGCAGTGCTCATGTACAGTACTCGTGCACCGACGAATGCACCAGCCCATCAAGTACCGGTACATATGACATGTGGAGCCGAGCCGGAGCTGAACCACACCCCTGAGTACAGGTACATGCTGCGTCGAGGACGTGCACTGGTACTCGTACCTGTACTCGTGCTTGTCCTCGTTCATGTCCACGCCGTATTCGTCGTCCGTCGATCGGGACCTTCGTTTGTGCATGGCTGGGCGATACCAAGACATCTACTACGGAGACCACCCAGGTGCAGCGGTGGCCACCCGTCCGACACGCTTCCGAGCCTTTGATGCTGCGGCTTTTGATGCTGTCATCGTTCTACCCGTGCGAACCAATGGACAACGTCATGTCCTTCCTACTCCGGCAGCCGCCTGTTCGTTGTACGGGCCGTCGTACGAGCACCAACGAGTTAAATATAGCACAGCACGCGCGTGATGCGTCGAGAGGGTAGGTATTGCCGCGTGTGCGCAAGTACTTAAGTAAGTAATTGCAAACATGCCTCGCAGCGTCAACCAGGTCAGGGGGACGACCGGCGCGACGTGTGCGTCTGCTAGGGCCGAAAGGCGCATACTGTACTGTACGAGATCAAAAAACCGCTGCCATCGCATTCATCCCCTGCTGGGGGTCCCTCCGCGGATTGGCAACCGGGTGCGCGTACCGGTACTTGGCCTCGTGCGAGGGCCGCGACCGAATGCAGGTACCGATACTCGCTGCCCCGTCGTCCCCATCGTTGCACAGCCATCGGCGACCCACAATGCCGATACGGCCATGACGGCACACGACGCGCTAGGTACCCCGTGCCGGTAGGGGAGCAGGCAGCGAACGCTTGTATACTGTGGTTGCAAGTACACCTACATGCCTTGGTACAATTTCCGGCGCTCCCTACTCCCCACGCCGCACCACAGCACGGCACCGGAACGCCTGCCCAGTGCGACCGGTACGTACCCGAACCTGCCCGTAGGTACGTTGCTTCCCCTTTCCCTGCAGCGGCGAAGAATGGCCAAGTGGCTTTGATTGGCGCTAACCCGGGGAGGGCACCACCGGTGATCTGATTCGCCCCCCCCCCCCTCTCCAGGCGTCTTCCCTCCTCGTTGCATCCGGGTCCGTCATCGACCCAGAGCAACTCTCCTTCCACGTTGCCGCCGCTGCAATCCGCCGCCCTCCCGCTAGACCCCCAGTCGTTTCGGGCCATCCATCCATGCTGGTCAACCTTTCCTCCTCCATCCTTTTCCGCTCGTGCTCCATCATATTCCATCATCCCTCACGCTCGCTCATCGTCGACAGACACGTCCGTCGAACCGAGGGCCCGTCTCGCCGAATTCCTTCGCAGCCATCACCTCTCCATCATTCGCTACTTCGCCCTCGCCTTCCCCCTCGCCGTTTCGCCCTCGTCGCGGGCCCCCCTATGTCCCATCTGTTCGGCGGTGCCCTCATCGAAGCAACGTCCATCCGGCAGATCACCTTCGCTTGCAGCCAGCCTCGAGCCCGATAGGCAAGCTTGATCGACGCCCTTGGGTGGCCGGTTCGACGAAGCAACGCGCCAGCGCGACATTGCCGTCGGTCCGTCTCACGACAACGCACGAGACTCCCGTCATTCGCCCGTCACGTCCTCCCCCGTCCGCGCCGACGCCATCCGCCGACGTGCACCTCGCCCCGACCGACCGATCGTGCCCCCGCAACCGGCGAGGCTGCTTGAAGCGAAGCGGGACGCTCGCCAGGACGACGACGCTCGCGCCCGGGCGGTAAAGCGCACACGCCCACCCGCTGCATCCCCGGCCCGCTGCATCCCCGGCCCCGTCGGCTGCGTCCTGCTCGACCCCCCGTCGTCATGATGTGGTCGCTCCTCAGGGCACCCCTGGTGCTCCTCGCCTCGATGGCGGCCATGACGTCGCCGGCCTCGGCCGAGCAGCTGCTCATGTCCAACTCGCTCAACAGCTGCCAGCAGGACTCGGGCTTCACCGCCTCGCTCTTCAACGTCATCTACACGCCCAGCAACAACTCGGCGAGCGTGCAGATGTCGGTCACGTCGTCGGTGCAGGGCAAGGTCAAGTTCGACCTCATGATCTCGGCCTACGGCTACCAGTTCCTGCGCAAGACGCTCGACCCCTGTGACATGGACCTCGCCGGTCTCTGCCCCATGGTGGCGGGCAAGAACTCCTTCACCTTCAACCTCAACATCGCCAAGGACGCGGCCAGCCAGATCCCCGCCATCGCCTACGGCATCCCCGACCTCGACGCGACGGTGCGCGTCTACGTCAACCTGACGTCGACGGGCCAGAGCGTCGCCTGCCTCGAGGCCGACATCTCCAACGGCAAGACGGTCAACCTGCTCGGCGTCAAGTGGGCCACGGCCATCATCGCCGGCCTCGCCCTCGTCTCGTCGGCCGTCGTCAACGGGCTCGGCCACTCCAACGCGGCCGCCCACCTCGCCGCCAACTCGCTCTCGCTCTTCGGCTACTTCCAGGCCCAGGCCATCGTCGGCCTCACCGCCGTCCACCTGCCGCCCATCGTCCAGGCCTGGACCCTCGACTTCCAGTGGTCCATGGGCATCATCCGCGTCGAGTTCATGCAGGACATCTTCACCTGGTACCAGCGCGCCACGGGCGGCACGCCCTCGCACATCTTCGACTCGCTCACCACCGTCTCGGTCCAGGTGGCCAAGCGCTCCGTCGAAATCGCCGCCCGCTCCCTCGAGTACGCCGGCAACGCCGGCCTCAGCCTCTTCAACCGCGGGCTGGCCATGATGCCCCGGGCCGCCGTGGCGACGGCCACCAAACTCGTCAAGCGCGGCAACATCACGACGGGCTCGGGCGCCTACATCGTCTACGGCATCCAGCGCGTCGCCTTCCAGACGAGGATCGAGACGACCAACCTGTTCATGACGGGCCTCACCTTCTTCTGCCTCTTCGCCGTCTTCACCGTCCTCGCCGTCGCCCTCTTCAAGGGCATCTGCGAGCTCTGCGCCCGCCAGAAGTGGATGGACAAGGACAAGTTCCTCGAGTTCCGCAACGGCTGGCGCACCGTCCTCAAGGGCATCCTCTTCCGCGTCGCCTTCATCGGCTTCCCCCAGATGGCCATCCTCTGCCTCTGGGAGTTCACCCAGGTCGACTCGCCCGCCGAGGTCGTCCTCGCCGTCTTCTTCTTCTTCGGCCTCACCCTCACCCTCGCCTGGGGCGCGAGCAAGGTGATCCGCATCGCCCGCCGCTCCGTCGCCATGCACCGGAACCCGGCCTACATCCTCTTCTCCGACCCCCAGGCCCTCAACAAGTGGGGCTTCCTCTACATCCAGTTCCGCGCCTCGGCCTACTACTTCATCGCCCCCGTCCTCTGCTACATCCTCGTCAAGGCCATGTTCGTCGCCCTCGCCCAGAAGAACGGCGTCGCCCAGGCCATCGGCTTCGTCATCGTCGAGGTCACGGCCCTCATCGCCGCCTCGGTCATGCGCCCCTGGATGGACAAGCGGACCAACTCGTTCAACATCGCCATCTGCGTCATCAACTTCCTCAACGCCATCTTCCTCCTCATCTTCTCCAACGTCTTCGGCGCCCCCGCCATCGTCATCGGCGTCGTCGGTGTCGTCCTCTTCGTCCTCAACGCCGCCTTCTCCCTCATCCTCCTCATCATGGTCATCGTCTCGACGACGGTCACCTTCTTCCGCAAGAACCCCGACGCCCGCTACCAGTTCATGGCCGACGACCGCGCCTCGTTCATGAAGTCGCAGACGCAGCTGACGACGACGACGGAGCTCGACGCGCTCGCCGCCACGGCCCGCGGCGACAAGTCGGGCTACAAGTCGCACCTCGACCTCGACGAGGACAACGAGTCGCTCACCTCGGACGACCTGCGCCGGAGGATGGACTCCAACGCCGGCCACCAGGCTGTGCCCGCTCAGAGCTCGCCGCAGCAAGCCGGAGGCCGCCCCCCAGCCAACCAGGCGATGCCCCTCTTCGCCGGCGCCGCCGGCCAGCGACCGGAGAGCCCGTTCCGATCGGCGTCGCCGAGCCCGTACAGCCATGCGGTACCCCATCACGCCCAGCAGAGGGCGGCGAACAACGCGAGCCCCGCCGGCTTCCGCCAACAAAACACGTCAAGGTAAGTGCCCGCCGACGAAGCGTAAGCGGAAGCACGGAGCTAACGGTGCGTTCAACAGCCCCTGGCAGCGCGGCGCAGGCTACGACCACTGAGCACAGCGAGCGCACGCACCCTAGCGAGGGTGTGCTTTTCTTTCACGTACGCATGCCTGTCGGCGGCGTATTGTCAAACTTGGGCGACGGATGAAAAAAAAAGCCGTGTGCCGAGCCAGGCCTGTGACGATGTCGCCGCCTTCGACGGCCGGCTTCGGAGGAAGCACAGGTTCGTCGGGGACCGTCGCTCGGACACGCGTTACCGCCTACTGGGAAGTCGACGGCTCCAGACGCGCGCGCGGGCGTTCACCTGGCATTCCAATACTCTTTGTCCCTTTGTCCTGTCTTTTTATTTTCTTCATGGATTCCGCATATTCTTGCTTGGCTCCTCGCCACGGAGGCATGATGGCGTCTGCGATGGAAGGCGTTTAAAGCAGATCTGACCGGATGCTCATGTACGAGTGTTTGACTTTTGTGTATATACATGGGAACGAAGGCGCGGCGAAGAATCATCATCTGCTTGCTCCTCGGCTGGCGGGCCAAATATGGCCTAGCATATTGGAGGGACAGCTTAACTAGGGGCAATCAGCAGTCGTAGTTGACTCTAGCAATACACGATCACACGTTAGGTCTTGTTAAAAAGCCGTCCAAGTGACACATGAAGCAAAGCCATGGATTTAGCGTAAGAGAACGGATAATGAAGCGGTCGGTGCTTTGATGCAAATGCCCCCCCCCTTTCTCACTGCCCTCCCCGCCATCCGGACAACACTATGCTCCTTCTCATTCTCCGCAGAGGCAGGCAAATCGTATGATTGAACATCTCGAGTCTAAGAAAGCAAGGTATGGAGCATGAAGGAAGGGGATGTGAAGGGGAGAAACGGGCAGCTCGTGCCGCCAGTCTGTATCAATCTCCTCGCACCGACAGTCGTGAGTTATCATCGAATCATCATCACGGTCCGTTGCTACTCCCTTCGTGACGTCTTGGCTTCAACAGAAAACTGCTTAAAGAGTCAGACATGGATGCCATGGAGAAGATGTTATTCATTTTCAGTCCTTGCCGCGCCATTCATATATATGGGTGTTTGTTCTTAGGAGAGTTGCTGTATTTGTGGATGACAAATAGATATAATAAACAATTGGCAGGCCCCCCCTCTCTCTAAATATGCACTTCCTCCTTCTCTCACTACCATCTCAGTCACCTTGCTTCTTTCCCGAGGAAGTGCTAGGAGGAGATCTTGAGGAAAGCAGATCGAGAGCTCAATCCAGTGGTGAGGGGTAATAAACGACAAAGTCAGCGTGGGCGCTCGCTCACTTTTGTTCCTCTCCTCTCTCCACCTCCCTGGCTGGCCAAAAGTAGTCAACGCCGAAAACGCCAACCTTCCCCAATGAACCGTGCTGATAACTATTTTGCTATTAATCAGGATCGTACATCACCCCGGTCTCCCGTAAGAAACCGCTTCATACCCAGTGTTCGCGACGGGAGCATCCATTCCCCAAAACGAGTCTCGACATCTTGTTTTGTCATGCGGTGGTTGCACCACACAACTCAATATTTCACGGCTCGAGACGAAAGAGAGCTCGAGGACGTCGCAAAGGCATGATACGGAGAGTGAGGGGAATTTTGATCTTATCGAGGGAACGGGTGGGAACGAAGCTGTTTGCCGGCTAGCTATGAGGAATAGTACCTGCGCATATGACGGTGTAGTTTATTTATGTGATTCTGTCTTCAACCGCCGAGCAGTGTTCCCTTTTCAGCGCTCAGAATGCGTTGCCTTGGTTATGATATTCAAACTAGACCACAGCTGTGGCTGTGGCTTACATTCCCAAGCCGGGGCGAAGTGCCACTATGTGTTTTGACAGTCCGTCTAGCACGTTGAGCAGGCTCGAACCGAATCGTGGGTACCAGGTAGGAAAAATACTGTTTGTATTCCATCGTAGAAAGCAGTGGTAATATCGTAAATCCATTCATTTGCCTTCATACTCCCTCCCCAGTATCGTGCGCTGAACTTCGGTGCCATAACAAAGGAAATAAAGATGGGACGTAGGAGTCCTGGAGGAAGAAGTAGAAAAAGACAAAAAATCAACTCAAGGACGGATTAGAATTACACTGTTCGGCCTGCCGGAGACGCAGTGCCCACGGTAAACATCCCGGCAGCACCAACAACCTCTTCCACCTTCCACTCCCATGCCTTTTTGATGTACGCTTCCTCAAAGCGTGAACCCCTGCTCGAGCAGCTTGTCGACGTCGCCCCCGGCGGCGGCAACAGCCTTAAGCGCGGCCTCGCTCAGTCGCCGACGCCGATCTTGTGCCTCCTTCTCGCGACGAGCCTTGGTCTTGGAACTACCGCTGGGCGCGACGCCAGTCATGAGGACGGAGCCATCGTTCGGAGTGAAGTTGACGAAGCCGACGCCGAAGCCGTCATCGCCACCAAAGGACACGCCGCCGGACCCGCTCACATCCCGAGATCGGCGCTTGCGAACGCTGCAAGGGGTGCCAGGCATGCTTCCGGGAAGCCGACCGGAAGAGCTCCGGACGGACGAGACGGAGCCTCCGGAGCTGTGCCTTGACCGGGGGCCGTTGATGACTTGCGGTTGATTGGGCGTAGGCGACGCCGACGGTGCTCGTTGCTTCCTCATCGGGGAGCAGGACAAATGTCGCGCGCCGGAGGACTTGGCACGGGGTGGGCGGTGAGGTCGCTCCGACGCCGGTGCCGTCGGCATCGCTGGCGGTGGCGGCGGTAGGTACGTGTGAGCGTTTAGCGTCAGATCGTTGACGACGGTCGGTTGCGACGGATGTGGTTGTGGCATGTGGATCATCAGCCCGGCCGCGCCGGTGTCGGGCATGGCCGAGTACTCGTACGGCAAGCCGGAGCTGTGGGCGTGGCTCGCGAGGTTCAAGCTCGCGTTGCGGTGGTGGTTCGCGAACTCACCGGCGCCGTTTTGCGTCACCATGTTGAGGTCCCACCATGCCGGATCCTGGCCGGGCGGGACGGCTGGCCACTGCTGGCGTGCCATGACCTGCTGCTGCTGAGCCATCCAGGACGCGGCCGGTGGGACTTGAACTCCGGGGGCGGCCGAGCCGTTTGGAAACCGGGCCTGTTCGAGCTTGACGCCGGGGGACTCGATGGGCGTGTGGATGCCCGGCTGGTTGTAGTACTGGGCCGCGGGCATCGGCGGCGGCGCACCTTCGTTGAAGGGGTCCTCGCAGTATCCGTGGATGAACTGGGCGCCCCCGGGGTTTTGCTGCTGGACAGGGGGCGACTGGGGGAGACCGTGGGCGGAGGGGTTCGGCCTCCCGCGCCGCTGCTTCGGGATCTTCAGAGGTGATTGCAGCTGCCGCTGCTGCTGCTGTTGCTGCTGCTCGAGGCTCGGCGAGCGCACCTTTTGCTCCGGAAGCGCCTTTCTCGTCTTGCGCAGCGTCGTCGCCTTGCGGATTGTGGATGAGAGGGCCTCGACAAACTTCTTGGGCTTGCGTGCCGTCGCGATGGTGTTGGGCGGCGTCGGCGAGGACGGGTCCGAAACCGAGGCCTTGGTCTTCTGGGGAGAGTGCAGGCTGATGCTCTCGAGCCGCGTCAGGTCCGTCTCGGACATGGAGCCGCGGCCGAGGTAGCCATAGTGCTGAGCCTCCACCTCCTCGTCGTGCGACTCGGGGCCGAGGGTGACCATCTTCGGGTTGATCTCGTAGCTAGTCGCCAGCGCCGACGGTGCCAGGTGAGAGCTGTTGGAGAGAAAGTCGAACTCGTCGGCCGTCGAGGCGCCCGACGAGGCGGTGCTCTCGGCGCCTTGCTGCTGCTGCTGGTCGTCCATGACGAAGAGCGGCTCCGGCCCGGCGGACATGGTGCCGAGGTCGTTGAAGGCGTCGCCTGGGGTGGCGGTGGAGGCGTCGTCGCCGCCAAAGTCGACGAACTGACCGAAAAAGTCGTTTTGCATGTCGTTGGAGCCCTCCATGTCCTGCCAGTAGAAGCCGGAGTCCCTGTTGCTCTCGACGGTGTCTGCCCGGTAGGGCATGGTCCAAGATGCCATGCCGGCCGCCGTCGAGTTCGCTCGAGAGGGTGCGTGCAAGTCAACAAAGCCGGGCGGCTCAAGGGGCCTGGCGGGCAGCGTGCCAGCCGATCGGAGGAGGGAGTAGCTCGCAGTCGGCAAGAGGCAGGAGGGGAGCAGGCTTCCGGTTCGATGTCGTCGAGGTCAAGAAGCGAGAGGCCGGGGCGGCGGAGGACGAGGACGGAGCGCGATGGAGAGTATGGGGTCCCAGAGGGCGCCGTTTTGGAAGCACGAAGCATGCAGGTAGGATGCGGGAGGTGACGAAACGTCGACTGGGCATATAACGGGTAGCGGCAGTAGGGTCATGAAAGAGCATAGCAACCGTTGCGGGCGGATAGCAACGGACATTTGGCCGGCATAATAACGCAGCTTGTTGTTGGCGAGGACCCAGGGCTAGGTTGAGGAATGCGTGGTGTTACCTATGCCACGCATTCCATCGACACATCTATCCTCCGGGGACCACCAGTTCGTTCGGTCGAGGTCCCTCGACCCACATCGGGGGACCATCCCGCAACGTCAAATAGGCGAACAGGAACTAGAATGGATGCGCCGAAGCGGGCGGAAGAAAGCAGTGTGCGCCTCGTGAGCGAGGAGGGGCGGAAGCCAGTTCGTGGGCTCGCTCGATGGGACGATGGAGGTGTGGAGGCCATGGTGACTGTCAAACCTTATCGCCAACCGCCTTGACAGTTAGCTTCTCCACGACGGGGACAGAACAGGCCCAGGACGAATCGGGTGCGCCGTGGGCAGGCGCTGCGACCTGCGGCCGTGGCCCGTGGGAGGAAGCATCGACGGCGGCGAGGGCGGCGAGGGCGGCGAGGGCGGAGAGGGCGGTCGAGAGGATGTCCGTCTGAAAGCGACAGCCGGTCGGCATTCACGACCCGAGTCCGAGTCGCCTTGTATATTTCGCAGCAAGCAGCGAAGCGAGCCGGGGCCCTTGGAAGGCTGCGGCTGCGCCGTGCCAGAAATCATGGCCTGGGCCAGCAGGGGAACGCGGCATGCGATAGGCTCGAGCATGATGTGCCGGTGCGCCAGCCGGTCAATCCGACACGTCCATGCAAGGCACACCGGCTAGCAGCGCACCCAGCAGCAGAGCTGGACACCAGGCGGACGACGCACACCACCGGCCGGCCGCCCACCACCCATCCATCCATCCACCCCCGTACGAGGGTAGTCCGTCGGCCGTACTCGTACGACGGCAAAGCCTGGCCAACCGTGGCTCGCGGGCGACGCTTGGCGTCAATGCGAACCATCGAGTGAGCTGGCGATCCCACGAAGCAAGCTCGAGGCGACGGGGACGACGCACCATTCATTATGCCTGACCTGTGGTCAGTGGTCACTAGGGTGCGGAGCATGAATATTACTCCATAATTCGGAGCGTACCCGTCCGTACCCATCCGCACACATTGTCCATCGTCCGTGTGTTCGGCTCGGCTCCACGTGTCTCGGCGACGAATGTCGATTGCCAAGTCAACCGTCGAGCCAACCCCCCCCTCGCGCGCAGCGGCAGCCCAGGGGTTCGGGACAAAGGGCCACCGATCAGAGGAGGCCTCTCCGACCGTCATTCGACGGCATTCACCCATCATCATTCGTCCACGGGCGGGCAACCTGATTGGCGAGGGGCACCTCCACGCTCGGCGGGCCGTACACAAGCAGGCTGGGGAAGCAGCCGGGGGGAGCAACCATGAGGTGATCGTATCATGCGAGATGCAAACCCGAGGCACGATCCGGGGGGGGCCTGCCGCGGTCGAGGACGGAAAATAAGCTCGAGCTGCAGGGCTCGCAGTACGAAGGAAAGATGGGCGTGCGTGCGATGGGGAGGCCGATTGCAGATGCGAAGCCGCGAGGGCAGATGAGCGAGCTCCGCGTGCCGAGAGTCGAGGAAGAGACGGTCTCAACTGCGGGTGCGAGCGAGCCAGGCACACACACCCGCGAGGGGGAATGGGAAGAGGGAAGCTACAGGCCACGGCACAAAGGCCAAGGTGGCACGATGGGTCGCGGGGCGCACGGGAGTGCAGGTACCTACCTGCCCATATGCTGCACGTGCACGGCGTGCAGCGGTACTGTGTCGAGGAGGAGAGAGAGGACCAGAAATAGTACCTAAGTAGATAGTACTCCGTAGGCCCAAGCCTATTCAATAGCCTGCACTCCCTCCGTACTGTGTGTATGTACTCTGTACTGTGTGTATGTACTCTGTACTCCGTACCTAGTACCTAGCTTACAGATATACTTACCTAGTAGCTAATACCTAGTACGAAGCGCGGAGCACTCCGCAGGCGGACAAGTAGGTGTGCAAGTATTACTCCGTACGCAAGTACAACCACTGTACTCGGTAATTAGGTACATGTACTTGGAGGATGCCCTTCCGCGCAAGTAAGTACTTGAGAGTGAGCAGAGCAGCAGGAACGATTGGATGGATGGCCTGGATGGCCCTTGCGGGCAAGTGCAGGAGGCCGTTGCTGGGGGAGGGGAAGGAACCACACCCTCTTCAGGGTTCAGGCCAGCCCTCTCATTGGAGCAATTACTGCCGTGGCCGTACCTGCCACTAAGTAGGTACCGCCATCCAATGTCGGTGTAGAGTACTCCGTACATGGAAGGGACTCTTGCGCTTTTGAGCAAAGTCACTCGTACTCCGTACTCGTACTCGGATCCATACGCATCCGTTGCGCCTGCCCTTGTGTAAGTACATAAGTAAGTACATATGTACTTGCAGAGTACTTGTACAGTACAGTACACGCTACAAGCGCCCACCTAGCACTCCGCAGTAACAGTCGGTTCACATGTACCAACAACATGTAAGTACTGTACGGCAAATGTACCGGCGGGTGGGTGGGTAGACCGATGGCTGGAATGCTGGCCAGCCGTGCTATGGCTCATGAGGTTAGGACGCACAGCATCCCGCAGAGGGGCAGAGGGTCCACGGGTCATGGCATCGAGGCCCACGGGTCACCATGGCCTTGAGGTCCACGGATCATCGTGGTCTCGGGAAGAACGCATGGGCAGCGGTCGTGGGACCGGCAGCTTCGTGGGACCGGCAGCTTCGTGGGACCGGCAGCTTCGTGGGACCGGCAGCTTCGTGGGACCGGCAGCTTCGTGGCACCAGAGCGCCAGCTCGGGTCGTGGCAACGTCCCGACACGACGCACACGCGCAGCAAGTGGCTCGCCGCAGGAGACGGTCTGCGTGGAGGCCACAGGATGGCTGGTGGCATGGCATCATGGCATCACGCGGTAGAACGTACCACCAGCCGCCACCACGCTCAACGGCGGAGCTGGGATCATCGTGGTGCCGTCACCGACTACATATAATAGCTGCCAAGGCTGCTCGTGCCCGCGTTCCGGTGCCGGAGGCCTACACCATGCTGCTGGCCGCCGGAGTCTGGACCCTTGCGGGCAATGCACGCCGGCCGCACGGAATCTCTCACGGGCATCGAGCAAAGACGTGCATGCCTCAAATTCTCGTACACAGGACGCGGCGTACGTACAGGATGCATGCAGCAGACGAAACGCAGCAGTGAGCGCCCCCGCACCCTCGCTCACCTGCAATGACGCATATTCCATTCGTGCAGGCCCGAGACGGGCCATCGACGTCATACGCGGCCGTCCGTCCGTGTGACCAACGGGGCTCCCATCCGACCCGACACGCCGTTTCAGACCGGACGAGAACGGCCCGTGCGCCCGCCTGCTGATGCCAGTCGTGGGTTTGTCGCGGTGGCCGCGGCGCGTGGTGGCCGAAGACCACAATCGCGCACATCAAACGAGGGCTGAAAGCTTGGCCGTCGTTCGTTGCCTTGGGGTTCGCGGCAAGGCAATTGACGCACCGTGGGTGCCAGGCCGTCGCGGGAGCTGCATGCCTGCAATGCCGTGCCACCAAGCTGCGCTCCGTCCGTCCGTCCGCCGAGGAAATGCTTTGATGCTGCGTGCTCCTCTCCGAGGCATTTTGATGCCTTGCCCCGTGCCCGGCCTCGGCGCTCGGGTGGACCTGCCAGCCATGGATGGGGAAGACGACGCATCACGTCCCGTCGTCGGTAGGCATGACCGATGAGGCGCGCGAGGCCGTCTCACGCTTCCTCTGTCGTCTCCTTCGCATTCGCGCGTGCTTCTGCACAACCACGGAGCATTGCAGGGCCGTCTCGGCCGAGGAGCGGAAGTGCAAGATGCCGTTGCCGCCGAGGACGTCGGACTGGCTGTCGACCAATATGCGGCCATCCGAAAGCCAGGACACGTTGTCGGGACCGTCGCCGAAGCCCTCATCGGGTTCCAGTCCGGGGAAAGTAGGGTCCTCCATCGGATCGACCTCGATGGGCGGCTGGTTGTGCGACGGGGTCGGAAGAGCCTCGGTGACGTGGTCTACGCTGGGCCGCATCGTCTCCCGTCGCACGGCGGGGGGCGGATGAGGCCTGCGGCCGGCATGCCGGACACGAGTCGGCCGCGACGGTTCACGACGGGAGTGCATGCGGCGTAGGCGCATCATCTCTACGCTGCGAGGCACGGGAAGCAAATGGCGCGCGTCAGCAGGGTCGGGGTCGGAGTCGACGTCGATGGCCATGCGACTGTGCTCTGGCGTGCCATCTTGCCTCTCGTCGGATGCCGCCCCCCCCTCCTCTTCCCCTGACCAAAGTGTTTGCTTGCCGAGATTTCGGACGAGCGCTTCCATAGGCCGAGGGGAGACGGAAGAGAGAGAGGGGGAGGCGTTGGTGGTGGTGTTGGTGTTGGTGTTGGTGTTGGTGGTGGTGGGTGAAGGATCGTGAGAGGGAGGGTAGTGGTGGTGGTGGTGGTTGTGGCGGGTTTGATGGTGGCGGAGGTGGTGCCTACCATGGCGCCGGCGCGAGGACCTTGTCGTTGTATCCGGAGACGCACCATGTTGCCGTTCGGATACGCTCAACGGCGGGGGCCGCGGTCCCTCGACGTCTACCCGTGACGACGAAGACGACGACGATGGAGAGGACGATGCCGCCATCCATTGCGGCGACGGCCGTCGTGGCTCAGCCAGCCACGAGGGTTGGTCGTTCATGGTGACTCGCGCGTCCTCAAAGACGTACCGTAAAGATGGATAGTACGTGGAAGGATAGCAAGGCCGGCTGCCAGCCTGCTTGGCAGCGATCGACCAGGTTGCCGTGCTCCGTGTCAGGGTTGACGGCGGTTGCTATATCGGTGGCCCATGGGTTCGATCCGAGGCTGAACAAACGTTGCACCGCTCCATCGACCGAGGTCACCGCCGCTCGGGAGGGGGGACGAAAGGCGGTGAGGATGCAGGTTGCAGGACGAGGACGAGCCCTCGGATGGCCTTGAGGGGTCCGATTCCTCTCTGATCCGGTTGAGGCTGCCGATGCTGCCGACGATGCTGAACGAGGACAATGTTTGACGTCGCCGTGGGCGATGATGCTCATCGCCGGCGCCGAGTCGCCATTCGTTTGGAGGAGAGGGGACGAGGGCAGAGGGCGCCATGGCCAGCCAGTACGGTGAGGGTATCCGGGGCACTAGGCTCAAACCACACATTTTTCCAACACTTCCAACACGCCGTGCTACTCGGCGTGCGTTTGGGCTTGACCGTGCTGCGGGCACGCGGGCACTTTGCAGGCACTCTCCTCGAGCCTTGGGAGGGGGGAGTGCGCAGGCCAGTCCAGGGCAAGGTTATGGTCCGGCACCGTGGATGGTCGACTTCAGATGACAAGTGGGCGGAGGGTGCATTGGTGGCGGTCCGTTTGTGGCTTAGTTTGGTGGCGTCGGCTGATGAACGCACCGTCGCCAGTGAGTGACGGGAAGCAGACACTGCACCGTAGTCCACAGTGCACTCTAGTTGCGCTTGCAGCAACTCTACAGTACGGAGCACTTGACACTGCAATACTTGCTCCGGACTGTGCATGCAGGTAAATTACAGTGCAAAATTGCATACACACCTAGCACTAGCACCTAGTCACCTACCTTGGTAGTACATACAGCGGGGGTGTAGTCCTCCGTGCATGCCTCCTGTCAACTGCGAGCAATGTACGGAGAACGTACCAAACCGCTAGCAGGGGTCTTGTACGGAGCACCGAGGTGTCGGGTGGCAGGCATGTAATTGAGTGCTAGGTACTACACTGTTATAGCTGGTAATTCCTCGTACCTGTACGTACTGTAGATGAAGTACTGTAGGCTCGCGCCGCACAACGAGGCACAGGATACTTGCACACATGGCCGGCCTATTGTTGCACCCGGTTTCGGGTACTCTGTCTGGAGCCGAATGGCTTGCGACATCGGGGATGGATCGTGCCGATGGATTGCAGGGCAAGCTGTCTTGGTTCCAAACTCTGCAAGGGCGGCGACCGAGCGAGCAAGAGACGGGCGAGAGCAAACGATCATCGTTCCCAGCATTGGCCTTTATTTTAGCACGTTGCGAGACCTGGACGTGCATGCATCAGTAGCACACGTTGTCTCGAAGTACCGCTGCACCAACACGTCTACGGTACACGTACACGGCCTGCCCACCTCCACGTCCCGGTGCCAAGGTGCCCCTACAATGGTCGCACGAACCGGCTGTTTGTCGAGCACCACGTACCAAGTGCACTAGGTTTACACTGCTTCGTACATGCCCATGCGGCAGCGTCGAGGAGCGCACGAGTTGCCAGACACCATTTCCCCCTGTCACCAGCGATCCCCTCGATACCTGCCTGCATGGAGTGCGCCGTACAGCAAAGGACGTAGGTGTGCCTGCAACGTTGCGGAGGGTTGATCCCTCGTCGCGCGTCGGCGACAGGCCAATCAACCTTCTGGCGTCCGACCTGGGGAGGGTGATTCGCCATCGGCACCTCGTCCGCCTCATCCGCCGCGGCAACGAATGGTGAACAAGATGCGTCTCGTCGATGGTGTGGATGACGAGTCCCGTTCCCGTGCCACCCGTGTCGCGGTGGTGCTGGTGCAGATGGGCGGGCACCAGCGCCGCGTCCCGGTTCCTTGGGACGGCGGGGACGCATGCAACCAGTTCGACCAGGGCGTCGAGCTGGACACGGCCGCCGCGTTGCCCTTCCAGGCGGCCAACCTGCCGTGACCCTCATGTTGGTGCAACGGAACCTGGTCCCCCCAGTCGGCAGGTGGACGCATCCCACTCTCCTGCCAGGGTACTCTGGCCGTACCCAGATTGCCAGAGGGGCGGATCATGTCCCAGGACGAAGCGGGCAATCGATCGATGCACCCATGGCCGATGATGACTAGTACCGTACAGGTACAGGCACGACACGTGCACTTGATATTGACAGTACCTGCACTGCACGCACTGCAGGTTTCCTATATTACTGTGCTCCGCACTTGTACCGCACATGCACGCCCCGCGGGCTATGAGCACCGTCTTCATGTCCACCCGAGTATTCACTACTAACCTAGTAGGCAGGCATACAAGTAATAATATGTCGTACTGCTTGGGTATCTGCAAGTACATGTACTGTACGGAGTAGAGGAGCCCTACGCCGTACCCTTCATACTACCCCATTCAGGCCTTCCTCCGTACTAATGGAGAACATGCAGCTTAGTAAGTAATTACTACTAGGTGCTTATTGATACGTACGGAGTACAGTACAGCGAACTTGGCATTACATGTACATGTACTCCGTACAGTACTTGCGACACCGGTCATAGTCCATCCCCCGCCCCAGAGCAGATGCAGGTACGGTGAAGGTACAGCACACGGTGATAGTAATACCATGTACACATGTATTGTAGAGCGTAGTACCAACATATTCCGTACCACGACGTCTACTTGTAATCGGTTGAACCTCAGCAACCACTCACCGCCGTAGGTAAGTAATGCAATTGCGCACGTCCGGTAGGCATGACGGTCACGGGATATATACAACTACAATGTATGTACCGCTGCTGGGCACCTACTTGCAAGCAATAGTTGCACAAGTGCTCCAGACAGGCGGTAACAACATGTGCTTGTAGCGGTCACGAGTGTTGCTGCGTTCCCACCACCGACGGCAAATCACCTAATTACAGGTACCTACCTAGTACCCAGGTACCTAGTAGGTACCTGCTGTCCGACTACCGCCAGTACTTATGCGCGAGCCTGTAGTGCTCACTGCCAGGCTAGTGCTGTCAGGTACATTCTCCGTTCCTTTCTCCGCGCAGCACACAACCCGCGCCTGGAAGGGACTTTACAGGCACCGCCGAGTACAGGTAGCCACCACCCTCAGTGCTGACCGGGTAATGCCTTTGAGCCGTATTGCTCCTGGCAGGTGCCACCGACGTCCGACCACGGCAGGTTGATGGACCAGAACGGTGTGCAGAGGTAGGTAGAGGCATTGCCTCAGGCACCGATCCAGCTGAGATGGGACGTTGTCGACATGAATCTCGGCCTGTCCACGGTGGCGACGTTCCCCTCTCGGGCCTCACGGCCTCACCTCGTCAAAGCTCCGCCGCAGCCGCATGCACCGCGGAAGCTCAACCTGTCGCGTCAATCCGACGTCCCAGCCACGGTGCGTTCAAGGCCCTTCTGCGGCTGGCGGTGGGCGGCCACGTGCCAAGGCATGGTTCTTCTGACGGGCTGTACGGACGACGACTCTAGCCCGGCGAGGAATCGTCCTGCTCGTACCCGTGCTCGCACCCGTATCATCTCGCGCTCGAAGAGTATTTCGTCTTGGCAAAACGCCACAGCGTCCGATCTTCAGATGACAAGCAGCCATTGACGGACCCTCTCGCGGGTTGCCTGGGCCAGGCATCGAGCATTCGACGGCGGACGAGAGAGAAGCCCGGCACGCTGGCGCGACTCCACCTTCTCCAGCTCCCGTCGGTTCAGCGCGCCGTCGAGCCCCTCGACGAGTGGACACCATGTCGAGTACGCCAAGGGGCCCATGCCATGATTGGCGGCAAGGGTCGCCGTCTGAGAGCTGACGGCTCGCTAGCGATGGGCCAGTCACCAAGCACCGGACGCGCGCACTGGCTCCCTCCTGACGATGAACGACTCGAGGTTAAATCAACGATAGTGTTCGGAAACGACGGGTCCAGCAAACTCTGTTCCCCGCCGTGCTTGCGACGAGCATAAGGTACCTCCGTCGTAGCGGCTAATAGTTTGTCGCCAGCAGTCGCCGCAGCATCGCTCGACGCTCCGCACGCCGGGCTAGGCCGCTGGGTCGGCTGCCAGCCATCACGTCGGAGGTACCTCCGTACGAGGTATTAATTAGCTGGTTGGAAGGAGACGGCAACCACAATTCCCGATGGTTCGGATCTTTCTGGACTAGAGGCAAGCTGACCATTGGCCGGCTCTCCGCGAACGTGGTTGTGCTTACCTCGGCCCTCACCTCTCTCCATCTGCCATGCACGAATACCTATATACTTGTAGCTGCAAGTATTATTCGCACGAGGAGGGGGGGTTGTCCCGTCCCACAGCCACACCAGCCAGACCGTCGGCGGTCCAGGCATCGGCGTAGGCAGCACGTATCAGGCAGCAAGTGATGCGTGCTGCGCTGCTGCTCCGTAATTCGTTCTTGCTGATACGTCCACGGTACCCACAACGGCGGCTGTCGACACCTCGGACGCGGTAACGATATTGGGGCGCTCGCTGGGAGCCATCCCCGAGTGCGCATCAAGCTGCGCGCCTGGCCAATCGTTCAACATGGCCAGGAACTCCGGAGAGCACCCTGGGCGATGGAGAGCCGGGCTGCTCGTGCCCAGGATTGCCGCGGGGAGCAAGGGCGAACAACTCGCGGATGGCGGGATTCACGTGGAGGTGATGGAGCACATTCATCCTTGAAGGCACCTCCCCGCGTCAAGCTGCTGCCGCGGCTGGAGCGAGCGCAGTACGCCGCGCCTCATTCGCCTGCGCCTTGCGAGGACTGTTGTCAATGGGAACTTGCGGCCCCGCTGTGGCTGCCCAGAACGTGTTCACGAGTGCTCACCATCAGAGCACCTGTGCAGAGTACTTACGAGTGCTTGCGACCAAAGACTCCGCAATACAACGGGTAGGAAAGTATTACTTGACCAAGTCCTTAACCGCAGTACTGCACACTTACTCCGCACCTTCGGTGTACTGTAAAAGCATGTTCGGGCGACTACAGGTGCCTTAGGCAATACTAGGTACTAGTTAGGTACTAGGTAGCGTTATGGAGTACAGAGTGTTGATACGGGATGGTGCGGAGTACGAAGTACAGGGTACATATGTATGGTACTCGACCGTACTTAATACTTACAGGCACGTGTGCAGGCGCCATGTTCATGCATGCCTTCCTGAAGTATTCGGCAGTGGACGTGCTGTATGCAAGTACTGTACTGTACTGTACTGTACTGTACTGTACTGTACTGTAATGTACTGTATTGCACTGCACCTGTACACTGTACTCGAACCTGCGTCCTCGGATTGTCTGGGAGTAGTATTGATGAATACCTAGCGCATTTGCCGTACTTCAACTGTACTCGGATGCGTTGACAGATGTTAATTTGATGCAGGCAATAGCACGCCGATTGGCACCCCCACGCCTCGCGCAGGTTCCCAGGAATACGAGTACGAGCATCGACACGGAGCTGCGATTTGCTCACCAAGCAGTCCTTTGGAGGCCGTTTGGGCCACCTTTCTTCCGACGAGGCCATCGTCCGTCCCGCCGCTACGTTGATGGGGCACCCAATTTGACGCCAACGTTGGGTGGCACACCGATCCACTGCACTTTTGACCCCGACGCGCGTCTAGCCTCCAGCCGCCGCGCAGGCGGTTGCGAAATGGAGCTGCCTGGTCCAAGGCCTCGAGAGGAAGGAAGCTATTCGCCGGCTCATGTGGCGTCGCAGCCTGGAAACGACACGGTAGCCGATGCTCGGCCTTCACCCGTTCCCCCTCGGTACCGAGCCGACGGCAGATTCGTGCGCCTGAGCAAGTATGCGTCGGTCGAGCTTGAAAGGCGCGCATCGGTCGAGCAAAAGGGCCGACGTCGGGAGTCATGATCCATCGCCGCCGAGAGACGCCAAGCTCGTTATCCCCATTGATCCATGGCATCGGACGGACCGACAGTGGCCATGATGCGGCCGGGATTCGGAGTGACGTAACTTTGACCATGATTACCTGTACTCCGTGCTCCGTACAAGGGCATGCATCGACCAGCCACGCATGAACCCGCACGCCTCGCACCCGCCAGACACATGACGCATGTAGACGGCGCGCACACATCGCACCGTACGCAGTACCGGCTCACCAAGAGTGTACTTACTTGGACGTATCGCCCCTGTACCCCTACTCACATCGGCACATGCAAGTTGGATGTGCGGGCACGTACCGAGTACGGTGCTGCCATGTATCGTGTTGCGGACCGAGTCGTTGACAGGGGTTAAGACTGGCGTTGGCGTTGGCGTAGCGTATCGACCCACTTCCCCAATTTTGACGACTTGCTTCCTGTAGACATGGCCAACTGTGCTGCCCCCATACTACGGTAGCAAGTACTCAAGTACAGTATACTCCATACATGTACTGTAAATGTAAGTACGGAGTAAGTATTACTGTAATAGTTGTGAGCAAAGTGGCTAGACTGAGCTGACGAAGCAGGTTAGCAAGAATACGACAACTTGTACTCCGCACTGTAAGTACGCACCATAACCCTTGTCGACAACCAAAGAGGTGACATGAATGCGTACCCGGGACGGCATGTAATCTTGCATGGAATCAGCCAAACAGATACATACGCATGAGAGGGTAAGCGTCGTGGACGGTGCTAGTCCTGCGGGAAGAAAGCTTGGCTCCAACATGGCAACACCAAATGTTGTGGCTCCTGATAGTTTCTACCATCGAGCGCCTTCGTCACTATTGGCACCGACCTTGTAACGGTACTCGTTCGCTTCTCGTTGCTTCGAGCTGAGGCTAGGGCAGTCAGTCAGGGATGACTCTTGGCTTCGTAGGTAGCCCAGCTTCGTAAACAACTGGCATGCTCCATATGACGGTGGTGCTTGTATCCACTGGCCCTGTAGCCCACGGTAGGTTTGCGAGGTGCTGCTGGTAAGCGATTCGAACCCCCCACCCCAGTTGGCACTGGATAGGCAGATTCAAGCTCAAATCCTCGTGCCTGCTCCCATCGTGGCGGGAGTTCTGACCCGAGGACGTTGACGCCATCCGACCCCCGTCGTTCCGTTGGTAGGTTGTGGAACTCGATAGCGGGGGATAAATTGTGGAAGAATTCTTCGCCCATAAAGTCGAACATTGCAAACTGCTGTGGCTTGGTTGGCAGCGGCTCGGTAGGTGAAATGATGCTGGCAGAAGGAGCTTCCACCAGACGCGCAACTGGTACGGCACTGCGGCGCGGATGCAGCACTACCTGCAGAAGTCATGATACGCAGGCAAGCACACGATATTAATACCAAGGTGCTATGTACGGTTGGGTGGTGGGAACGGGTATTACTAATACCCCAACGTGCCTGCTGCGCAGAGGATTTACGTACTTGGGTGCAGGCAGGTTGGCAGGTAACTCTACACCAATCTGACGAGCAAAATCATAGGTGTTCAGGTAGGGAGGTACCGACGCCGCTGGTGCCTGGAACCCGCACCCCAGGCTGCGGCTGTACTGGCCAGGTCCGCCACGGCGCCTACGACGGCGTATGGCAGCACGCGGTAGGTAGGTGCCAAAACTCCAGCGACCAATGGGGGAGACAGAAGCCAGCTCCCGCCCGCTGAAGAAGCTTGGCCGTCCGTTTCAGGCCCCTGGACCGAAGCCCGCAGCGTCGGCTTGAACGCCCAACGTCCGAGCAACGTGCCAGACAGTGCGCCCGCAAAGAGCGCAGCTCCCACGGCCATCATGGCCCCCAATGTCAAGCATCATCAAACATGTCAGTCAGTATTCGAAATGTCCATGGAAGGGCACGTGGCACATGTGTACATGTACTGTTGCTCCTTGACTTCACCGATACCCTTTTCGAGTACCACGCTGCCAGTGGTAAGTACATCGTCCACGGCGGGGAGGTCCATCCTGGCTCCGCTTCGTCCACAGCGTGCAAGCTCCCGGCTGGGCACCGACGACTGGGACGGCTCACGACGCACGACGCACGACGCACGACTCAGCACTCCCGACTCCACGACTCCATTTGTTTATTTCGCCATATCCTCCTCGCATTTGCAATCGAGCATCCTCGCGCCCTGCCCTACCAGCACAAGTCCTCCGACGCCAGGTCGGTCCATCCGTCGCCATTGACGACGACGTCCAACAGTCGGGAAAATGACTGTGCAGCAGCAATTCTATCCTCGTGAGTTTCATCGTATCGTCCGCCCATGGTGCATCCGCACCGCCTGCCTTCGAGGCTGACCTCGCCACCGTCGCAGCGCCTCCGGACTCGGGCCCGCGAGGTGCGTTGCCCCGAATCCGACGCTCGATGCTCGGCCTGTCGGCCGACGGCTCACTCGCCTCCTCTCTTAGTTGCTCAATATTATCCCCCTCCCCCTCCGCCGCCTCCTCCACCACAGCAGCAGGAGGAACTGCATGCGCCCTCGGCAACGGCTTCGCTGTCCGCCACCGTCCAGAATCAATATCCACCCCCGCCGACGTCACCCCCGACCGACAGTAGGCAGTCCTGCGGCCCGGTCCCTCAGGCCTCGCCTCAGCAGCCCGTCAACTACCCTCTTCCTCCTACCCAGGATGCAGCATCGCCTCAACTTCCCCAACCGATTCCCCAGCAAGCGTCCCGGCAGTGTCTGCCACCGGCTGCTTCGCCGCCACCACCACCACCACCACCACCGCAGCAGCAGCAGGCATGTGATTCACAGCACATCTCGGCGGGGGCGAACCCTGTTGTGACGCGGCCTCTCGAACGTCGGCAGTCGACTCCCCTGCAAACGTCTCAGAACTACCCACCACCACCTTCCTCGCCGCCGCCGCCGCCGCACGAGCAAGCGTATCATCCGCAGCAGATAATCAGCGCGGCGAGTTCGACCATGTCGCCGCATGCCGAATCGTCCCAGGAGGCTCCCCGGCTGACGCCCGAGCAAACGGCTCAGTACTTCCCGCCGCCGCCTGCTTCGCCGCCGCCGCAACAGCAAGCGCATGATCCGCGGCAGGTGCCGATGTCGATGCGACCTATTGTGCTGCCGCATGCCCAACCTCCCCGGCTTCCGTCCCAGCCGCAGTCCGGGCTGTCGCAGGTGCCGCCGCGCTTCGACCCCCCTCCCCCGCCGTTTGCCGAGACTGGTGCGTATCATGAGCCGGCGGAGAAGTTGGGGCATCTCGAGCCACAGGTGGACGGCAGAGATGCCGCCAATCTGATTGCACATGCCGGCGAGCCGATCGCCAGTCACTTCGTCGGAGCCGGCGCCGTCGTGGATGATGTGGGCACCTTCAACGGAGGCAGTTATCGAATCAGCCACCGAGACACCAACACCATCTTGACCGTCCAGCTGGCCATCGGTTGCCCTTTCGACGCGAAGCCAGGTAAGCCGTTTTGTGTACCGCGTGCCTTCCTTTTCCGCACCGAGACGTCCGGTACGTGCGTGCGTCGTGGGCTAACCAGAGGGCCCTTCCTGTCGGCAGGCTCCATGATTGCCATGTCGCCCACAATCACCCTTCACGGCCAGGTAAAGTTCAGCATCAAGAAGATGGTGGCCGGCGCCAATCTCACCTCGTCGAGGTACGTTGGCCCCGGCGAGCTGTTGCTCGCACCCCCCATGCTTGGTGACATCACGAGCATCAGACTGTCGCGCGGCGAAGCCTGGAAGGTCGGACATGACGCGTACCTTGCCTCGACCCAGGGCATCGTCAAAGAACACAAACGCCAGGGCCTTGGCAAGGCCATCTTCAGCGGCGAGGGCCTCTTCGTCTACAAGTTTAGCGGCGAGGGCCTCTTGTGGATCACAAGTTTCGGAGCCATCATTCGGAAAGATGTACGTCACGCCGGGTCAAGTCGGGTCACGTCACGCGACGGTGCCTGCTCCGCCGTCCGTCGAGAAAGTCGTGAAGCTGACGTTGCCATGCCTGCAGCTGGCCGAGGGCGAAAAGTACGCCGTGGACAACGGCCACCTGGTAGCCTGGAACGCAAAATATGTGCTCGAGAGAATCGCTTCGGGTGGCATCATCTCCAACTTCGCCGCGGCCGAAGGTCTGGTCTGCAAATTTACCGGCCCCGGCACCGTCTTCATCCAAACGCGAAACGCGGTGAGCGATGCAGCCAAACCTCTTCCGAGGCCGTCGACGGGCTAACCGTGGTGCAGAAAGCTTTCACCGCCTACATGGGCGGACATGCACTTTCGTCGTAGGAGAGAAGGCGAGGCTGCGTCATCATTGAGCCATGATGCTTCGCCATCGTGGCCCACCCGCCTTTGTCCTCCCGGTCGGGGACGGCCAGCGAGGAATTGTTTTGCCCTCATGAGCTCTGCTGTTGTCTGTTTGCTTTGGGTAGCCCCTCCTCGAGTTCGCGGTGGCAAAGGGCGTGCCCCGCATGAGCTGGCCGCATGAGCTGGCCGCATGAGCTGGCCGCATGGGAACCAAAAAGTCAATTTCGGATAGACTTTGCCAGTGCTCTTCGCATGCAAATGCACTCCGAATGTCAATTCAAGCTTCCGCTCGCCGTGGGTATTGGCGCCGCAAGGATGGAGCGGAGCGAATTGTCGTCAGCTGTCTCCATTGCACATCACTTGGAGGCCTCACCCTCCGCCTAGTACATGCATCGTGTATGCGCGAGCACGAGCGCATGCTTGCGGCCAGCAGATGTAAATGAACCTCGTAGTATGAATACCCATGACAAAGCCCATCGCACAGAGGGAAGGACGCACCCTCTCGGGGTCTTTCTACTTCTGTACGACCAGGACATATCTCGCCACAGCAGTAGAGGAAGGACCGATGGCGACTGCTTGTACCTGCTACTCTGCAAAAGGAGACAATTTGCCTGACCATCGTGCCTTCTCTCCCTCTTGGTCCTGCACTGGACCTCGCAAGCCGTTGTCCCGTCCTGTCCTTGCTTTATACGGCGAACTCGGCCAAGATACACGATGCACCAACTCATTAGCCTTCAAGCTCCCCTCCCCCCCTCCCCCCCCCCCCCCCCCCCCCATTCTCTCATCTCGCCTCCCTGCATCTTCCTACGCCCCCAGCATCGGCCGAGAGAGTTTGATTTTTTGGATTTTGCAGCTTACGCTTTTGGGCCAGCGACTACTGCATATGTCGGTCTCGCATAGTCACTTGATCGAAAGCATAGGTTGCCAGAAGCGTTTGGCGTTTGACAAAGTGAAGCGTTTGCAAAGCGAATGACCTGGATTCGTCTGGCGTAAGGTATTCACCCGACATGCGCTTGGTGCAAGCTGCTTACATGACTGCACTGCAGAGTTTGTCATATATTTCGGCCATAGCACAGACTGGCTTACAAAGTTCGGGCCTTCGAATGGTACATGAACCCGTCGACCTAGCTCGTCTTTGAATCTCTCTTCTTCCCTACTCATCATTACCCAGTCTTCCCTTCGCACCGAATCAAGCGGAAGACAGACAGCTCTTGACAGCGTACAGAGAGACTCTCGAGCCCCTTTTTTGGTTACCCAGCCACTGTCAACCACGAGGTACCACCGCTTGACCTGGCCGTCGTCCCCGTCCCCGTCGCTGCTGCTCTCGCTGTCGCTGTTTCGGGGTCTTGATCGACTTTCAACCCCGTCTAAACCATCTATTCCCTCCTAAACAGGAGCACTGTCATCCATCCACTTGACATAGCAAGTCATCAACTTCAACTCCTTCCACCCTACCAACCACTGCCCTCCGTATCCCGAGGACTCACACATTCCCGGCATGGATACCGCCGTTCACTCCGGTGGCAACAAGGTCGCAAGCCAACTTTTCGATCTCTACGCCCGGGATAAAGCCACCGGAAAGATGGTCTTGAAGGGCAGCAAGCATCAGAAGCTGCCACAAGCCATGACAAATCTCAATTGGCGAGCTCGTAGCGACAACGCCAACTCGACATCACATTCCTCGGCGGAAAGCGGCCACTTCCATCGCTATGCACTCAGGCTTGCCAACAACGAAGCGGGAACCGCTGGCAAGGAGTGCCTGCTACGCGAGGAGAGCGACAGTCTGGACGATATTATCGACTTGACTGAAGTCTGCAGAGTTATGAATGAGCAGATACTTCGAGATTCGACAACAATGAGGGGCCGTGGCACTAGTCCTGCCTTGTACGGTGTAGAATCTGAGAGCAGCGAGAATGCCCATGTTGGCCACTTGAAGGGCCTTGCATCGCGACCACTCCCACCCCCCAAGAGGCGGACCTACCATGGCGTACAGCTCTCGGACGACGACCCGGTCCCCGATCGGCATTTTATGATGTTGCCGAACTCGGCCATGTGGTCCCAGAGGGCGGCTAGAGACAACCAGAACGATCCGTGGCCTAATGCCGGCGCCGACACCGGCGGCAAGACTGTGCCCAAAGCATCCATTTTGCCTGACACGAACTCGACCGGCCAGAAGGAGAGGCAATTCGTGAAGTTGATCGAGAGGCTCAACAGCCGTGCCTGCAATACGGGACCACTTGAGAAGACGTTGACGAAGCAAAGGAAATCGAGGCAGGAGACGCTTGGGTCGATGTCGGACGGTGCCGACCAAGGCTCTGCCGATACCGATGCCCAGGCCCATCGATCAGCGCCGAGCTCTGCCAGAAACGGTGACGAATTCGACAGCGGCTATGCGACCGCTTCGGTACCGGATGAATGTGTTCATGATTCGGCCCGTCACCTTCAGCCAACCATCGGCGACGCGGAAGCCAAAGGAGCGTCTCGTGATGGCAAGCCAACGGTCAAGGCGGCCAAGGACTCGAATCAGTCGACGAATACGAAGCCGTCTCCTAAAAACAATACCCGCCACTCTCCACGCAGCGTGCCAAAAATCTCCAGCAAGGCCTTCGCGGCCAAACCATTGCAGCCGGCGAAGTTGAATGGCGGCATTAACTACCACAGGTTGAGCGCGGGCTCCGACCAGGCTCATGAAGGGTTCGTCTCCGAACATTGGAAGACGATGAATCCCAAGGCTCGAGAATTTCTCTCGTGGCAGCTCGACCAGGAGGAGGCGGCGGCCAGCCAGCCAATGTGCCATCATCAACCTCCCTTTGGCTACCACACGGCATCGTCACCATCCGTCTGCGGCATCTATGGGATGCCGGACCTTCGCCTCATGGTGCCTATTCACATCGGCTGGGGTGGTCTCCCATCTCCGTTCCACACCTGCGTCTCCTGCGCCCCTGCACCACCCATCATCCTCCCACAGCTCGGCGTTCAGCCGGTGGGACTCTATGGGGCCGGCGCGGCGGCCCACACCCCACCAGTGATGCCCTTTTCGTTCCACCCTGTACCTGGTCAGCCAATGGCCTTTGCCCCGGGCCCGATGCTTGACGCGCCGCAAACGACCCGCTATGCATCGGCGGCCCCGGTGCCAAAGCCTAGGGTTCCGAATGCCGGTCAGCAGCAGGCATACGAGGCGTACATCGAGCAGCAAAAAGCGATAGTGCCCGGCTACGCCATGGAATGCAGGCTCCGACAGCAGCGACGTGCCAAGCGAGACTTCACCACACCAAGACTTGCCCCTCAAGGCTGCGTTGGTGTCTAGGATCAAGCCTTTTTGCTTGGGAAAATTTCTGACTTGCCGCAAAGACTGAAGTGTCCCCCATGTTTCCGGTTACTTGTCTCCCTGTCTCCTTGTTTATCATGAAGAGGGGGAATACTTGCATCTGCTAGCCGTCTCGATGGCGTGTTTCGCCATTTAAATTGACGTGGTCGAGTTCCAAACTGCTGGGGTGGATTAGAAAGCTCGCTGCGGTTTCGCTGTGGAATGCTGGCGTTTACGCTCGCTGTTGGAGGTTATTGTGTTTGGGCTCGTTATTGGACTATTATGCGATTATTCATGATAATTGCTGGTTTGGCTTCGGTACTGAATAATGATTTTCGTCGTCTCTTATCACGTACTGTTGATGCGACAGTGACTATGAAAAAGATAGCCAAGGGGATGCTGTCGCTCGACTTGCCACATACCATGCCAGTGAACACTACGACGTGCTGCATCTCAGCCTCTACCCATTTCACCTCACAATGGATTCTAGCTATGAGGTATGGTATACCAACACCGAGGCACTCTCACCTGTTGTAGATGGTGACATTATTGTGCGATGTGTGCATATGTCTCTGTGTAAGGCCGCAACAAGCAAGTCGTTTTCGAGGTGGGTTCTAGTATCGTGCCAACAGCACATCTTTTCAACGGTGATAAATATAGCGGGCAGAATAAATTAGATACTAAGCCAAAGAGCTTGCTAGCGTAAATCAACAGGCAATCCTGTCCAATACTTTACCAGATCGATGAACCAAACGGAGTAGGTAGGCGCAAGCAACTCGTAGTTTCTCAGGTATCCCAGTAGTATTGCGGCCATGGTAGACAGCTATTTCGACGCCAGCTACTCCGTCCATGAATGCTCGTAATATTAGCGAGACAGAAAGAAGCCACAGCCTCGCGGTATGCAGAAAAGAGGAGTATGACATGCGTCAGCTTTTCAGTGGGCAGGGATCCGAGGTACAGTGCATGGAAGTGATGGAGAGGGGAGGGTGGTGTCCATCAGGGCTCGTTGGAACAAGCACCGCACATGTACTCCGGACACCCAACCATGTCTGCAGTAAGACTGCCAAACTGACGGCTGATAAAGGTGGTAGGGAAGTACAGGTAAGTTTGGAGTACATGGAGTTGAAAGCATTTCATAAACTAACAAGTGTACGGAGTACATGTAAATGTCCGTTGCAAGGATGGGAAGAGCAGGAGCATGCATGCCTACCATGAGTAGATAAATGAGAGAAATGATGATAGGTACTGGGTAGGACGGTCAGGGAAAGACCAGACAATAAACGCAAGGAGCAGGTAAACACGAACCTTCCGACCAGGCGCTGCCTCCCTGAAGTGAGGGAGGAGAGAGCTCGTATCTATCTTAACTTGGGTATACTCTGCATGCACCGCCACAGGCCTCAAGCTCGGCCTGGGCCCGACACGTCTCTTTGGCTCCCTCGGAATCTCAGCAGTACCGCATAATTAGGGATTGACAATCTTGGAGTAGATACATAATCAAACCAGGCCTCTGCGAGTACCCCTGCCTACACCTATACATGGGTACGTCAAGAGTTCACCACGGCGTTGTTCTCGTACCTAGTGAGCAGCAGGGATGCATCGATGGCCGAAAATTGAAACCGGGGAGAGGTGGGGTCTTGGTTTGCACGTCACCCGCTCCGAGTAAGTAGCGTACGGGTGGGCAGCGACCTCGCATGCAATCCCTGAGCGAGCTGAAGGTGGCACAAGAACAAGGCAGCGACTTCCACCAGACCTTTTCAGGTCACCAACAGTAAATCGGCAAGGCGTCAGGCTGGCCCACTCGCTTGCAAAGCTTTCGAGTGAGCTGGCTTGCGAGCGGCTGAGCGAATATCTGGTGGCGTCTCGGCTTTCCGGGGTAATTGGCATTGTGCTGGACACGTACGCCACCATGCATAAGAGATAAACGGTTGCTTGGATGATCCTGTACTCGGCAGATGATCACGGCATGCATTTAATCATAGCCGTGGCTGAGAGCGCCAAAGGGAAGGAGGCTGGCGTCCGGCAGGCAAAATCGAAGGATAGCAGGAGGTTGACATCAAGATGGAAATGCCGAGACTGCCGGCTGGTTCATCGACCGGAAGGTCTGCGATGCCGTGGCGGACACGAAATTGATCCGCACACAATGATCGTCATCTTCCAGCCAGTACGAGCTGGCATGGATTCGCTCGAAGCTGGCTGCAGGAGTTTGGAGCGAGACGACTGGTGGTCATAGGGCTGGCCGCGAATTCTCGCGGGGTCGAAATCTCATCAAAGTTTCCGCTTCTGGACCGTCCAAGACTGCTTCTTTCCGTAGACCCTGTTTCCGACAGATTTCGGCTTGTGGCCCTTGACTCCCTCCAGCGAGTTGGCAAATCGTACCGCGCCGCACGTTTCCTTGAGAAAGCCCGTCTCGAGGCCAAAGTCGACAAGCCAACGACCCCTAGGACACAAGGGTGACAGTGGCGAGCGCAGGTGGCCGACGTCGGCAACGTGATGCAAAAAGGCAGCCCAATCGGAGAATGACTCTTCGCATCCTGGCGCGTAGCACGCCATCGACGGCGGCATCTGAAGAGGAATCCTGGTGACGCCCGGTAGGCTCCGCATCTCCGAAGCGACCTCTCCATGGGCGCGGCTCATGTGATTCTTGAGCAAGTCGATGCGAGTCGCGACGGTGCCGTGTAGCGGAACCAGGTGGGCTTGACGGGTCCAGACGCTCGGCAGAGGCCGGAGGCTATGCTTTGGCCCCTTCTTCGCGCAGCTCCCCAGCGTGCATATGAAACTTTCAACGATGACATGAATCGTGTTGACGTGCCGCTTCCACTCGTTCTTGTAGAGAAAACGAAATTTGCAGCCGGCGAAAAGGAAAAGGCAGGGGAAGGGTTTGCAGAGGCCTCCTGCCACGTGCCTCCTCTGCTCCTCCAAAGTCGCCAAGTTGACGGAGCAGATGGAACACGCGAACTCAGTCGTCGCTTGCGCGCCCACGTTGTCCTGTTGTGCGGAGCCAGCGCCTTGTAGCACGCGGAGATGGTCCAGACAGCCAGTGGAGTGAGGCGCGAGATGGTGGCCCGACGCTTCGCCAGCGTCGAACGAAGGGTCGATGCCGGCGTCGACAGATTCCACGAGGCCAGCTGAAAGGAAGCCGCTCGACGTCCAAGGTGCATTTTCCTCCCTCGTCGGCGAAAGTGCGGCAGCAGTCACAGGTTGCGATGGATATGTCCATGTCGCCCAAGCTGTGAGAGACGCTGGAGGGCCATCCGGCATCGTCGTCACCTCCAAGCCCGAGTTCTGAGCAGCAGGGGTTCCAGACGCGGGTGCCTCCATGCGTGATGCCGGCGGAGCCCACGTCTCGCTCTGCAACGGTGGGTACCGAGGAGCATGGTACACATCCTCGTCCTTGCAGCTCATGGCATGGCCATCGACGCAGTCCCATTGTGAAGGCGAATATCCTTCAAAGGAGCTCTGGAGAAAGAAAGATTGATCAAAGAGGTTGTCGTTCGGAGAACTCTGCGCATCGCTGACCGGTGTCACGCTCCATGAAAGGTCGCGGTCATGGAAGTCAGGGGGAGGTTGTTGTCGAGACATTGCTCGCATTGGCCGCGTGAAGACCGTTCTTGACGTCAGATGTTGAAAGTTCTTCTTCGGAAGCTAGCATGTAGGTCCTTGGCTTGTTCAGTTGCAAAAACCCCGCTCTCTGGAGGCACTTTGCGTTGAGGATTTGGCAGGAAAGAGTCAAAAGGGAACTAAATCACCATGATTCGACAGCAAGATGAAATGCAGCCGTTGCTAGCCAGGTCGCCGCCACGAGAGAGCGAAACAGGAAGCGAATCTTGATAAGGTTATTGACCGACGTGAGCAGAAAGGGGCAGATTCCTCCGTGGTCCGAAGCGGAAACACTAGAGAACCGCAGTGGACGTGATACGGGAATAGGATCTTCAAGGCAAGAGGAAAGGAAAAGATGGGTCAGATATGTAAAAGATGGCGTCACGATATCGATGCGGGCGGGGCGGCCGAGAGACCCGGTGACGGACCAGACGCTTCTCGTCTTACAGTTGCCATCGGGCAGGTGGAGCGATTTGCCAGGAGCCACTCCATGCCCTGCAAGTGTCGGGCCTTGCTGTATGCCAGGCATGGCGAGCAGGCGCCAGCAGCATGCATGCCATGGCAGCTTGATGGGGCCCATGGCGATGCATGGACGGTTGGCGAACGCTCAGGTTGGTGGTGAAGCGGCATCGGCAGGGATGGGGAACGGATGGAAAGCGACGCAACCCAACGCGACTGTTCCCTGTCCGTAGGTATGCAGTCGACAGCCGGAAATGGCGGCGCTCCAGGCTGGAGATGGCAGCATGGACATGCTGACCTTGGCTCTGCGTCTGCCGATGCATCCAGCCTGGCGGAGGGCCAGAACTCGGCAGAAGGCAGCCGAGTTTCTGGACCTCCTCTCCTCGTACGGGTCGAGGAGGTGATCAGATCGCTTCATCGGATGGGTGAAGCGACGGGCTTGGTCACCGCCTCGGCCGTGACCGTTCTGTTCTCGCCTTCGCCGGGCGAGAGGGACGAGGGGGACGAGAGGGTTAGGCAGCATGCCAGGGCTTTGCTTGAACGAGGCGGCAGGACTACTGTTGACGCGGCCGGTCGATTGATTGGTGCATGAACTCGCTGTCCAGCGGTTCGTTCGATGTGTCGGCCAGCGGCGCGGACATGAAAAGGAGACTTGCTGGCGAGCCGATAAGGCAGAATCGAGAGCTCACTTGGCTAGTCCTCGTGTCGGAGCCGAACGCTGCAAGCCACGCTGGCGATGCTGGGTTGGAAAGGGGGACCAGGCGTGGATGACATGGGTCTCCGGAAAGGCCGAAGGTTGTTTTCTGGTGGAGCGCGCAGACGAGATGTGCCGAAGGTGTAATGGTATATCATCTGTAACCTGTCGATTTCTTACCGCAGCTTGGACCCAAGTTCCCGGGCGTCGGGCTGCCGCGGCAAGTCGGGAGCGCTCAAGGCCATCAACAGTCCGGTGGACCACGGGAAACGAGCTCTCCCTCGACGGGCGGCGGCACGGCTCGAGTGTCAACGGCAAGAAGTCCTCGTAAAGCAAACGCAACTTGCCTCTTTCTCGGCCCACGACGGGGAGGGCGGCGAAGGGAAGGTTGTCGAGGAAGGGGGAGGGGGAGGGGGGCACGACAGGGTCGCTGGCAGTACCTGCATATCGGTCAAATGTTGTGAGCGTAGGCGTCACGCAGGCGTGGGGGGTTCAGGGGACGTTCGAGGGCGACGGTCGCTCTCGCCGGCATTGTGCGTCGAGACAACGAGAGACGAAGCGTCCGTGCTCAGTGCAGAGGTGAATGAAGTCGAACTGGAGCTGGCCGGAGGCGTGGAGGCGACTAGCCCTCATTCGCACGCGGCTGCCAGCTTCTTCAGGTTGTCCGCCGCTTCTTGATTTGCCCACATCGCCGCGAGGGGACAAGAGGGGGGGCAACCAGGGGGGCGAGCGGACCAGGGGGCCGATGCTGGGGGACACCAATCCATCGAAAAGAGATATCGATGCAGCCACGGCGTTCACTGCTTCCGCCCCTTGGCTCCACCGCTTGCCTCGTCGAGGGCGTCACCGTCGGCTCTGCACGAGCACGAGAATCGTCGTCGGGCTGTGAGAGCCGGCACCGGCAACACAGTCTTGGCCGGCCGTGGACGGCGAGCAGGTGGGTGCGCCGTCGTGAAGGGCCAAGGGCGGCCGTCGAAGGCTGATCGATTCATCCGTCGCCGTCCCACGAGCATGAGAAAGAAAGCAGACGGTTGGGGGCGGCAGGGGGCAGGCCTTTGACGGCAAGTTGCCACCTCACACCACCAGCTCCAGGCACCAAGGCAGCAAGCATGTTGGTGGCAGGTGGCAGGTGGCAGGTGGCAGGAATCATGCCCACCTCCCAACTCGTAGCACCGCGTACCTCTCATGCCGTGCTACGCTCATGCTGGCAGTCGGTAGACGGCAGCGTGCGGGCGATTGTACATGCCCTGGAACGTCATGCTCGTACTCCAGAGACTTGTCGGCCAAGGGCAGCCGTTTGACGACAGAAGCGCCGGGATCTGTGCTGCCGGAGGCAAGGCCGCCTCGTCGTGCAGCGTGCGGAGACGACCCCATTTCCGCCCCTCCTCCACCAGGCCGATTTCATCTCGGGCGGACATGCATCGTCCTGGGTTGTCCGACCGGCTTCGTCGCAATCGAACGCCTGTATGCATCACGCCTACCTCCTCCCTGGACTCGGTACATGCACGCTGTACCGCTGCGCCGTTCCGAGAGGCAAGCCGCCCCCCAGGCCTCACGTCCTTGCCGGTCAGAGGTGGAAGCTGATGCACACCGCCAGATGTAATGCCCATGAAGGGGTCTCTTCGAGTTCCATGGCCGCCCATTCCGCACCGTCCAGTGGAGGCCGCCGTGAGCCCGAGGACAGCACGGCACAGTGCGTGAGAGGCGAGCGCTTGGAACGAGAAGGAAACGGCTGACGGATATGAAGAAGATCGGCCGACCTCGGCGTCGGCTCGCGCACGTCGAGCCTGGCGAGGTTCTCGCCATCTCCAGCCGGTGACGGTGGTGTTGTTTGGAGCGAAGGGGGCCTGACATCTGCGTCAGCTCCCGACGATGTCGTCGACGATGCGTTGGCTGCCGCGGGAGAGCTCGGCCGATGCCAGCGGAATTATCCGAGCTCTCGTCGCCTTGGTTCCCTGATCCCTGCATGAGCTTGCAGGCGGCCAACGCGTAAGCCAGGCACGGCAACAAGGTGCAGCTGCCACCACCATGCGCCCGCCCAGAGACCCGCGAGGCGCCGCTCCTTCGCCAGCGGTCGTTGCATCGAGGAGGCACTCCATCCCACCTTCATCGACGCGTCAATGCGGCTCTGCAGTGAACGGCCTGTGCCCTAATACCGTGCCTGCACGTGAGCGAGTGCGAGTGCGAGTACCGATACCGATACCGGACTCCTTCGTCCCTGTGAGCGGCAGGTATTCATGCCTTGAGTGCATTCGGTAGTTCTTTGTCTGACCTACTTCCACCACTAGATCATCGCCATCCATCGCCGCAGGAGAAGGCAGAACCACGCAGGTGAATGGCCAATTCCAAGAGGGCTTCCACTTTGAAGGATGCTCTGCGGCACAAGCAAGTTCATCAGTGCCGAAACCCCCGTCATCTTCGCCATCTCCGCCACCGCACTCTCCACCGACGAAAGAATACACAGTGTTTGCCCGAGGTGGCTTTGCCATTGCGTCCAGCCGTTTGTGCGTGTGCGCGTGTGTAGATGAACGCCGCCCATGCACTCTTCGGGTACAGGACGAGGTATGGCGAAATGCTCGCTATCCTGCCTGCGTGAGCTTGGCTTCGCGAGCACCTTGCTCCCCCGTCGTGACACCCTACAGATGTCTCCGAGGAAGTGTACCAGGTACCAACCTACGCACGTTGTTGCATCGTGCAGCGCTGCGTAAGTACATGTGCATGCATCCGGGGTACTGAGTGCATGTACTTGAATCCGTACGGAGTACCTGTGTCATCGTTGTCTTGCTCATGGAGCACATATCTCTCTCTCTACACGCACACCTACACCTGCCCTGCATCTCCACCCGCATTTACACCTGCATCTCCACCTACACCTACACCTACACCTGCATCTCCACCTACTCCTACACCTGCATCTGCACCGCAACCCATCTCGAACAGCCTACCGATGGGCTGACGAATTGATCCCGCCGAGCAGGTCCTCCTCCTCTCATGTTTCACCTCTCCTTCGAACCGAGCCACCAACACTCTTCAGCGGGACGCCCTCGGCCTTGTCCGCTCGCTAATTCGTTCGCAGTCCAGTCTTGGTTGTTCTCAGGCACATGGGCCACCGAACACGCTCGTACCCTTCGGTAGTTCTCCCAAGCCCCGTTGCAAAGTTCTCGCCCGGTTCATCTGATATGCCCGGGACCTGCCATCGCTTGCAGCGCGGGTACGTCCCCGAACGTCTAACTGGAAGCCCTTGCCGGACGGCACGTCACATTCATCTTACGTACTAGGAAGCCAGGCGTATGCATGATACCTGCTGATACTTCTTGACAACCTAGTCCGCTCGAGCTCAGGGGCTGAAAATGACGCTGACGGCATTTCTGTTGCTGTTGCCCGAGCACGCACCAACCCCTACACCCAACACGAGCAGCTCGACACCCGACGCGGGCCAGCAACCACTACGAATGTGCATCCTTCGCATCGGCAGCGTCGCTTTCAAGTCCGTGTCCCTTTCTTTCCATCATGCCATCCTACTACGCTGTCTTTGCCTCCGCCATGCATCTCACCCGTGTCTCTCAATGTCTGTGAGCCCATGTTGCAGCCGTCTTGTCCGGTCAACGTTGTCTTCCCGCCGGACCTCGACCCCTTTAGCGGCCACCACGTTAATGTTACCATCGTCGGACACTAAACCGCAGGGTTAAGTCATAACATTGTTCAGAAACAGCGCTACGCTATACGCCCATATAGCAGCCGTCTTGACCGGCCAACGTTGTCTTCCCGCCGGACCTCGACCCCTTTAGCAGCCACCACGTTCATGTCGCCATCGTCGGACACTAAACCGCAAGGTTAAGTCATTACACTGTTCAGAAACAGCGCTACGCTATACGCCCATGTAGCAGCCGTCTTCACTGGTTAACGCTATCTTCCGCCGGACCTCGACCCTTTCAGCGGCCACCACGTTAATGTCGCCATCGTCGGACACTAAACCGTAGGGTTATGTCATAACACCACTCAGAAACAGCGCTACGCTATACGCCCATGTAGCATCCGTCTTGACCAGCTAACATTGCCGCCCAGCCGGATTTCGAACCTACTGGCACCCACCTTCACTCATCGCTATCGTTAGACACAAACTCGAGGGGTAAGTCATGATACAACTTAGAGACAGCACCGCACCGTGCGCCGATATAGCAGTTGTCTTGACCAGCTTACGTTGCCTTCTAGCCGGACCTTAAACCTAGTAACGGCTACCCCCTTACTTGTCACCATCGGTGGACACTATCCCGCAGGGTCAAGTCATACCACCGCTCAGAAATAGCGCTACGCTATACGCCCAAGTATATGGGAGCCCGCTTGATCAGCCAACGTTTCCTCCAGTCGGATTTCCAACCCACTGGCTGACACCCTCACTCGTCGCCATCGTTGGACAAGAACCCCCGGGGTCAAGTCATGACACCGCTCAGAAACAGCGTCGCGCCATCGCTGCGGCCGTCACGCAACGGTAAGCAGGCATCCTCTTCAACCGACGACGTTCCCGGCGCGTCAGGTTAGGTGTCGAAACCTTGCCGCGGGCTGCGGGTGTCCAAGAAGCTTTTGTCGGGGGGGAATAAAAGGACAAGACCTGAGTGACCTGAACACTGCGTCACGAAGCCATGGACGGCAAGGTAACCCGCGCGTATAAATTTTGTAAAGGGCGTGCCAACGACCCCGAGGAAAGGTTATCAACAAGGTCCCCGCGCACTCGTGC
The DNA here is from genome assembly GCF_001625195.1 of Drechmeria coniospora. Classification (NCBI taxonomy): domain Eukaryota; kingdom Fungi; phylum Ascomycota; class Sordariomycetes; order Hypocreales; family Ophiocordycipitaceae; genus Drechmeria; species Drechmeria coniospora. The sequence goes on along the minus strand of NC_054389.1, from coordinate 5,631,586 downwards.
CCCCCTGCGGCTGCCTGTCCCTCTGAAATTCCCCGCCAAAGACGTCGTCGTCGGAAGGAACCTGCTCTATCGTGCAATGGAGCGAGCACCTCATGTGGCCGCATTCGATGCACGACAAGGAGGTCTTGAAGTTCATCATCGTCGGGCACATGCACTTTCTGCGAGTCAGCAAATGCCACGGCAAATCTGGGACGCGGCCGATACGTACGCAGGTCCACACGTAGTCTTGGGTGTTGCTCGCCTTCTTAAGCCGTCTTTCGTCGCCCGGTGAGCCCTTTCTTCGCTTCCTTTCGTTGCTCTCCATCTCGCCGAGGGCGGGACTCGCAGTCGGTTCGCTCCCATCGTCGCAGCATGGGCTTTCTGAATCGTCTCCTTCGTCGTTCTGATGCCTCCACTCGCCGATGTTCTTCCTCGGCAGGTCGTCCTTGCCAAAGAGGTGGCTGTCGATGTGATCGCACCTCGTGGTCCACGAGTTGCTCCCTCGTTTGCGCACGTCGATCTCGACGATGCTGACGCAAAACCCGCACCAGAATCGCGGGTCGCAATGGCGGCCCATCCGGCAGCTTTCAAGTTTCTCTTCCATCAAGCCGCTGTCCACCAGACCATGCTCCTGCTGCAGGTGAATTTTGAAATTGTCTCGTCGCTGGCACGATTTGCTGCAATCGCGAACATCGCAGTTCCACGTTTCGAGTTGGTAGTGCTGGCTGCTTTCGTGCCGCTTCCAGTCGTTCTTGCTGCCAAACCTCTTGAAGCATCGTTTGAACGTGCAACCGTATGGCTTCATGTGTCTCTTCATGTGCTTTCTGCATCGAGCCTTGTCAGCGGAGGCGGAATCGAATCACGACCAAGTGGAAACCTACTTCAGCTCGCATTGTCGACTGAACGTCTTCGGACAGTCCATGCACCCTATTCGGCTCCTCGGAACCGGATCCTCGTCCGGTTGGCATGCATTCTCCGATTCTTGCACGTCTCCCTGAAGTGCGGTTTGAAGAAACTCCTTGGGGAAAAGCTTCAAGTACTTGACGATCACTTGGGGGTTTGAGCCCACACACGGGTCACCGTTAATCTTGACCATGTCCATCAGGGCACTGCCATCCGCTCGGCTCCATATCTGCTGCGGACGAACCTCCGCGGTTCTCAAAGTGTCGAGTTCCACTGTTGTGGACTCCCCGAAGCCCGACTTGCCCAGTTGCCAATTATCTTGGTTCAGACTCAGCGCCGACTCTTCGACCGGTTCGCCCTCGGCTTTTGAGGCGACGTAGTCGTTGCGGAGCTCCCGATGATCGGAACTGTAGGCTTCCAACGGCCGCGTCATTGGCGAAAAGGCCATGGGATGCATGAACCCGTCATCTTCATGTTCAGCTCCGGCGGGAGGATCCTGAAAAAGAGCCGGGTCGATGCCTATCTGGGCTTGATACGGATCCTGGCCTGGCAGCAGCTGAATGTCCTGCTCCTGCAGGCCTATGGTCGAGGTTCGATTCGACAAGATAGGGTCGGGCGGTGGCATCGGCTGTGCCTGGGCTTCGGAAACGGCTTCCTCGCCGACGTCCTTGGCTTCGCTCTCACTTGCGGGTGGCCTGGAGTCTTAGAACCAATGATGGAGGGGAAGAATGGACGTTCGATTCTACTTACTCGTACAGAAACCGTTGGTGATCATCGTCAGCATCGAGCTTGATCCTGTGGGCCCGCAGGAGATGGGAACGAAAATTATCCGCCCGCGGCCATACTTTGGGCCCGGCAAACTCGGGCATGCAATGAGGGCATACGAATGAGCGTCCAGGAAGCCCTTGTTCAGCATGAACGGATCTCTTGTGACGAACGAGATCATTGGCGGTGCTGAAGCCATGGTGACTCTTGGCACAGTTGGGGTAGGGACACTTGTGGATCCTCAAATGACGCTGCATGTGCTTCCTGCGGGACATCAGCGGCTTATCTTGGAAATTTGCGCGGCACGAAAATGCGGCCAGGACGCACTTGAGTTGGCCTTGGCTCCTCAGCACAGTCTTGCAGTAGGGATCTGGGCAGCTGATATTGGTGGCCGAGCGGGCGAATTGCGGTGGCGACAGCGAATCCAGAGCCGTATTCATCGGACAGTTCGCCGGAGCTTGACCTATGCAGCTGTCGAGACCGGCTTCTTCTCCATGGACGGATCGGCTCGCAACGCTAAACGCATGGTGGCTGCTTCCGTAGCCAGAGTCGCCAGGCAGGGTGGCGCATTCGGAGGGCGAGTCTTTGGTTCTGTAGTCGACGACGGTCGGGTTCTGCACAAAGTGCCCCGGTGTGTACGCTGGTGGACCGGCTTGGTCGTTGGAGAGCGGTGCCTGGATAACCCCAGAGGGGATCCAAGGGTCATTTTTGGAGGGCGCTGCGTAAAAGTTGAAAATGTTCCACGGCTGCGGCGCCGCGGCCTGGATGGCGTGCACTCCGGCCTGCAGTGGCTCGTCGCAGTGACGGTCCATCCTGGGTGAGATGGCAGGCAAGGTAGGTAAAGGTGGACAGCAGGTCGGTGATCCGTCGTCAGTGGCAGGTGGTCGGTGGATGCTGGTATGGAGGCCCTCGCTATGCGAGACCCAGGCTTGCCAATTCTGGGATGGCAGAAGCAGCGTCAGGCGATGAAACGTCCAAACGGCAGTGTCTCAGACCGTTACTCGCGATGAGGCCCCGAAGGACCCGGAAGCTGTGATGTCGTCAAAGGGCTGGCGTCGAGGTGACGTTGAGAGTGGAGAGGATGCGAGAGCAAGGCAAGCAGAGGCGAGACGAGGGTATAATAATCAACAGCCACGCAGGCAGGTTGAGCCGCAATGAGCAGGCACGGAGGATTTCTGCACCACCACCACCACCGGCTACTGACACCGTGGCCGTGCTGTCAAGGTCGAGGTGAACGTCAGTGGCATGGGGTACGTATCGAGAGCGAAGGGTGCGCCCGGGGGAAGCAGACGGCGGTACAGGAAAAACTGGGAATGCGACAGAGATGCTGTTGGGTGACGAGTGACTGTGCACCAAGCTGTGGCTTTCGTCGGCGGCCGGTGCGGTAATACGGCGCCGGTGCGATGGAAAACCCAAAGGGGAACGGGAGGCCTGATGGTCGTCACTGAGGAACTTGGGGGCAGATGGCATGTCTTGGGGGCGGGGGTTGTTGACGAGACGTACGTCAAGTCACGAAAGTAGCATGCACGAAGCCACTCCCGCAGCCCTGCTGCATCGTACTCGGCCGACTCGAGGGACAGAACTGACCGGCGGCGAGATAAGAAGCAGCCGATCCCGGTTCATGGGCTGCTGGTTATACCGTCTTCTTGTCTGTCCTGTGCGCAACCATGCTGGCTCTGTGCCCTGGAACGGGCGGTGGAAGACGTTGGAGGGTGGTGGTACGCGGTCGGTCGCTGTTGGAGGCCGGTGGTACAGGGTTGCCGCTGGTGTGGAGGCCACTGCGTACGAGCGCCCGAAGAGTTGGGTATCTCGTAATGCTCAGTCCAAGAAACGAACGGTTGAGAGCAGCCGTATGCGTGGACTGGAGGGAGTGAACAACATGCTGCTCGAGCGACGGCCTGTTGGGTGTGGTCCGTTCGACAAATCGCCGTTCGCCTCACTTTGCCGTTGGGACGGCCTCGGTATGCCGCTGAGCCAATCAGATGGCGTCCAGTCACCACTTGCGCCTCGCTCCTTCCGCAGGTGCCCGGGGGTCGGTGTCGGTGAGGGTGGAGGGTGCGCATGACCCTCGCAAGGCGGCAGCGAGGCAACCGCGACCCTGAGAAGCGGGCGACTGCCTGGCGTTGCCATGACCCTGCCAGTTTCCTGTCGATGTTGGCCTCTGACTCCGCAAAGAGCAAGTACATGTAAGAGTACAAGTACTTGTACGGTAATATGGAGTACTCCGTACGAGGATGTACGTGTCTGTACTGTACGCGCGTGTAACAGGACGGTACCTGTACGTGTAAGTGTGCGCAAAATGGTAAGTAGGTACCGGTATTACCACGTCGTGCCATTCTGACTTGCACGGCTGCGTACTGTGCAAGGTATCATGTGCAACGTAGGTGTACGTACATGCAGATGCTGATCCATCCGTCCGAGATCAAGGATGCAGGCAGCTTTTATCGACCTGTATCTCCAGCCCGTCGGTCCCTGGCCTACTGCCTGATGCTGCCGCGGTGCCGTCCCATGATGACCGGGTGCCTTGAATCGGCTGTTGGAATCGCGCATTGCCTTGTCCATTCTGCATCTCTTTGCCTGCATGGGGCCGATCCTGTCACCTACCTGCGTGGGCCGAGATTTTTCGTCACTCGCTTTCCATCCTGCGAGCAAGTCGACCAACCCGATCGGTCCCCGGAAGCCTTTTCAGCGCTCAGGAGATGAAAACAGAGTGGCGAGTAGGTGCTTCGCCAATGCGGCAAGGTAGGGCCTGGCCCTGGCCCTGGCGACAACCCTGACGGCAACCCTGACGACACGCCGCGGCTCGCCAAGTCAGACTCGCTCGATGCCAAGCGTCTGCTTCGATGGTAAGGATCCCATCCTGATGCAGATTCTCGCAGAACTGTTAGATTCACGGAGCGAAGAAGGGTGCAGCGGCTGAAAACACATGCGTACGCGGAGCCCATGGCTCCCGACCAGTTTGCTGCACGAAGCCGTCTCTCGCCGTGGATCTAGTCGCCATGAGCAAACACACCCTAGCAAGACTCCAGGGCTCTGGTCAGACAAAAACGTCACGTACAGTACGTACTTGTACTTACATTTGTGTGCTTTCCTTTTGGTAGACGATGGCGGAAAGCGAGCGATATCATGTTTGTTTGTTTGCCTAGATGGACTGGAGGCCATCGATCGACGTCCACCATGCCTTTCTAGCCCATCCAGAACCTGCGACGGCCGTCATTCCGATGCAACCTGAACCCATCGCCCGGCACTCACCCTGCATTGCGCTTATACGCGTACATACCATTGGCGGGGGGTCAAGATTTCCATCCTCCGCTCCTGTGGCTATCCTTTCCACGCTCTCCCCTCCCCCTTCGCGTCTTTTCTCGGCCATTTTTAGAAATTTCCGACAGTGTGCTTCCCTCAGTACGTGCCGGGGAAAGACGGGTTGGCGTAGGCAGCAGGCAGCCAGCTCGTGGGTCGTGGCAGCTGCTACGTGGACAGCCAATCGATGCTTCCGCTTCCTCATCCCTCCTGTTGAATGCCTCGAGGAATTATCTCTGTGGCATCCTTGTGCTCTGCGACCGGCCAGTGGCTCCGAGAAGTCTCCGAGTGAACCAGCTTCGGCGCTTTCCCTGAGCACACAAGCCTGCGTGCTTCACCAAGCGACGGTCGTATGTATGTCGAGATGATCTCCGGCAACCAAAAAAAAAGTGACCATATCAGACTCCTCGCGGCTGCCGCGGTGATCAAGCATAGTAATCAACCATTCTGTAGAGGCGAATGGCGCTGGTCAAAGGCTTGCCTGTTTTCAAGCGCCTCGTTGCTCTCCGGCACGTCCGAGATTCCATTCTGTAATCATATCGAGTGCAATCCATTCTTGGCAAGACGCAGACAGGCAAGTGGAGTTACTCGCGTTGCTACCGTGTAAATTCAACAACCTTGCTCGTTCGCGATCCTGTCCCCACTTGTGCCGCTTGCTTTTCAGTCTCCGACTCTGCGCTGCCTCCTTGTCGCAACCTCGACCCAACCCGTCTTGGCCCCTGGGGGGCTCGCGTGCGTGGGGCTTGGTTTTCAATAGCCGAGGGGTGCCTCCTCTCAACCGCCTTATTTTCAATTTTCGTCTCAAATCCATCACTTGTGGCTTTCGTTGGTGAGTACGATGTCGAACACCTCGCTTCTTCGGCCGCCGAGTTCGTTTGCTGAGAGCCCCGTGCGCCGTGCGTCAACCGATTCCATTCCCCTGTCTCGATGGTCGGGTTCATGACTTTCGCCGCCACGACGGACAGTTTGACTTCCTCGGCCTGGGGTATAAAGGGCCTGTCCGGAATCACCATGCCTGGCCCTTTCCATGAGAATACCTGGTCCGACCTCGAACCATTCGCGGTAGCTTCATGAGCCAACTTCCGAACCTCATCTGCCGTGATCCCCAATCCGAAAAATATCCATCCAGTGCCTGCTTAAGCTTCTACTTGTTCGGCAACATTGTTGTTCATAAACGGTCAGTGTTTGCGCCTTGCGCACTTGGAATTTTGACTAATGCTGGATTGGCTCCTAGATTTCAGGACCAGGACCAGCAACAGGAATAAACAAGGCATCATGTGTGATTGGGAAGAATTCATCTTTCTCTGCAATCATTCTGTGATCCGGGTCAAATCCCACTGCCACTTTGCTCGCAACGACGTCAACCACGAGTGCCACGGTGTCCAGGTGCTGCGCAGCTCATGGGAACAGGGTCGATTGTGTGATGGCTGCTTGACGCAGGTTCAGCGGCCGAGCACAGTGCCGCGACGAGGACGTCTATTGAAAAACGGGCAGTAGTAGGGTGATACAAAGCCTTCACCTCATTTGATGTGTGCTTGGTAAATTCTGACCTCGTAAATTCGCATGCCTGAGCATGGGTTTGACGGATGATAAACACTTGTGATGGGTAATCGCGTCCGTGACCGAGCTCTCCTCCGAGAGAATTCAAGGCGTAGCATCTTTCTCGACATCTTCCCCGTCAGACGTACTTTTGTCCAGCGTTAGTTTTTCTGAGCGAGAGGTTTCTATTTTCCACCGTCGCAGTCCCGTCGGCTCATGTGGAGTCGGAAGTCGTCAAGCAAACAGTGCATCTCATATCGCAACCATGGCGTATTGCGCCTTGATCGGATAGCTGCGCCACGTGAAAACGTCTCGCGTTACTTTCTAGAAGCACCAGATACATTTCCGTGCCACCCTCACGGCCTGGCGTCGGGCAATAGCCAAAACACTGCACGCGTACGAACCGTCTCGGCTGACCGCCGTTGCATGCAAATACTTCCTGACATGTCGCACAGACTTCCATGTATATGGCCTGGATGACGGTGTGATGATATTTCTCCGGATGACGGCCAAGGAGGCTCGCTCATGCCACCAGCCGCCAGAGCATAAGGCCCCCGGACGGCTGCCCTGCGATGCGTAGGTTACCAGGTTTTGAGCCCTTGTACGCGTCAGTCGCCTGGAGGTCGGAAAATGCGACGGCATCGTCGCACAAGTATGCCGTAAGGCGCCCTGAGAGAAGGGGAAGCGTCTGGTGTAGAGGGGTGGTGAAGGCGGGTTGCCGACCGGATGTATCTCGACATGGTCACGACTTGACCGCATGGCGGATGAACTCATCGATACTGTTGCGCATGCTCGTACGTGGACCGAGTTTCCTGGGTCTTCGAGGTCGCATGACTCGTCTGGGTCACTCTTCACGGCATTCGTCGGGCAGTTGGTGTGGTGAGACAAGAAACAAGGACCCACGGAGACAGGTCATCGACGATGATGCAGGGCCCCGGCCCGAAGGAGGGAAGGCGGTCAAATCAAGGGGCGTTACACTCAACGCGGATCAATGTCTGACCTTTGAAAGACTGCAGCGGGTGGCCTTGTGAGGGATGATGAGTGCAATGACCTACGGTACATCCTGAAACGAGATCTATCGCGGTGAAGTCGCGTGCAACACCACGAGGGCAGTATGGGGCGATGCGGCCTCCTTTGCGCAAGCGTTTCCATCAGAGACGGCTTCGTGGTAGTCAATCCATATTCGTCGCACCCTCGACCACACCGACTATGTTGTAGCGCTTGGAGAAGAAGGTGATCCAGTCATCCAGAACGATCTTTTCCTTGTCATCGAGCGTGCTCCAGTCGGCGTCGACGTCGTTGGCCTTGGTAGACATCATGCCGAGCGCTCGAGAGGCGTCCTTTCCAACAAATACTGGTGCATGTCAGCAACAGCAAGTCGTCCCTCTCTCCAGCAGCAGTGGCAGTGTCGCACCGTGATATGCCCCCCCCGGCTGGTACGCCTTGTTCCCGGTCACATCGTAGACCTTGCCCTACGGCACACACCCGTCAGTCGGCCAATTCTTTCTCGACGGCAAGCAATGGCGTTCATACCTTGATGGCCACGTACCCCTTCGCGCCGTCGACGCCTGCATCCGATCAGTCAGCGCCGTTCAGATGCTTGTGAGAGCAAGGAACCGTTGTGCGTTGGCCGCCCCGACAAGGTCGTGAGCGAATACAGGGGAACAAGCGAGTCGACTAGCGTGCTCGCGATAAATGACGCAAACAATGCCGTATCAAAACGACGTCGTAGGCGTGAATGAGGCTATCGCGACCTCTTACGTGTCACACACTTCTTACTGCATTGGCTGGTGATGGGGAGGAATTGACAAGGGAAGCTCTCATAAATACCATTTGCCTTGGCCAGCTCCTCGAGAGAAATGGGCTCATTCTTGGGAGGATTCAAGCTCACAGGAGCCTTGGGCTCGAACTTGCCCGACATGACGTTGATAACTTGAAATATCGTACCCGTTTGCGGTGAGTTCGTTGCTGATGAAGTGGTGGCTCTGTCCCGCTTGATCCTCGGTGAGTGAGAACGAGGATCATGGGCACGGACCAACTACTCATGCCAGTACCGAGTACGGAGTACTCCGTAGTGCATTGGCAGGTACTCCGTACAACAAGTACATGTACTTATTTATCGATGTGTGGCATTCCGCCCGTTCTAATTCTGTACTTGTACGGAGTACAGTACTTAGATATGGCTGACATGTACGGAGTAAGTACATGCACAATACTTGTACTTGAGTACTCCATACTTGCACATGTATATTCCGTACTTTATTACTCCGTCCTTGTGCTTTACTTGTACTCTGTACCAAGCCGAGCAAGAAGCCAACCACTCCGTACGTTGTACTTCCACCTAAGCACACCTATTACCTCTTTAGGAATTATTTTATTCATATTTCGTCGTCATTCATCAGCACGCATCCACGAGTCGAGAAATGGCATTTCAATGAAATCGACAAGACAACGGCACTGCATCACGATATAGTGTCAACATCAGTTAGCCATGTCGTTGTCGGCCATTGCCACGCTGCGGCCCCTGCACGGCCGCTGCTTTCGCCATGCGGCAACAGGCCTGCTGTCGCTTCACCTCCGATCAGGGTCCTCCAAGCTGCGACTCCAGGCTGTCGTGTCGATTCGACCTCAACAGAAGAGGCAGCAGTCGTCTGTTTCAAGGGTCGAGCCTTCGAAGCCTGAGCAGCCCAAGATGACGTTCTTTCTGTTTCTCAGGCGCCTTCTCGGCGGCAGTCTTAGAAACATGGCCGTCGCCCTGAGCCCTCGCGGCATCCGATCGGCCCTGCGCGATAGCCCTGCTTCGACCAGCATCAGCCTGATCCTGTAAGCCTGCCGTGCTCTCTTATCACTCACACTTCCATGGGATCTAATGAACTCAGGCTCATCCTGACTCTCGCCGCTGCCGTCGTCGCCGTGCGAGCCTACATGAAGACATTTTACAATGCCCAGTTCAGCAGATATCCCGAACCCATCGCGAACACGCTGCGGCGTGCAATATACTACACAAATATCAAACCTGAACCCGAACTAGCACTGAAATACTACAAAAAGGCCATGGAGCAGTGCGCCGAGCTCGGCCTGGATCCCTTCTCCGACGAGGTGCTCGGCATCCGCGTCCAGGTGTCGTTTTGGCTACAGAAGATCAATAGTCACAAATCAGCCATCGATGTGCTCGAGTCCGTGTTGAAGGACCTCAAGAAATGGGTGGAAGTCATGGAACAATCGGTCAAGGACGGCAAGGTAGACGCCAAGGGCTACTACGTGACGGACGCGCCGCCGTCACCGCCCAACAGCCGAGGGGGTGGAGCTGGGGGTGCCGAAGCGGAGGCAAAGACGGAGGCGACAATGAAGGTGGCGGCGAAGAGTGAGGTCCAGGACAGCGAGGTCCAAGCGGAAACGCTTTGGCGAAAACGGCAGCGGCTGCTGGCCAAGGCCATCGGTACTGGTGTCAAGCTGGGGGAGCTCTATGCCGATGAGCACATCCTGGACGGAGACAAGTCACACGCCCATCTCGTGTGGGCGGTTGAAACCTCATTGAAAGAATTCAAACGCCGCAGCACGGATGGCATCAAGCCGGGTGAGGAAGCATGGCTGACGCCCGAGGAGCTAGGCAGCTCGATGGAGTCGTTGGGTCGAGATTACGAACGACGATCTCAGTTCCAGCTCGCGATTCCTCTCTTTTTCCAGGCCCTTCGCCTCTGCCAGTCACCCTGCCACCGCGCCGTCATCATGAACAACCTCGCGGCCGCGTTTGCCCAGCATCCAATCTACAGCCCCACGCAAGCGGACGGTTCGGACACGCTCAAGGAGGTTTTCGACTCGGCCATGCCGACGACGCGCAAGGACTGCCTCGATGCCGCGGCCACATGGGCGAGTAATGCGTTCATGCACGCTCAGGACGTCAAGGGCGAAGAGCGTACACCCGAGTGCGATGAGGCTTGTGCCGTAGCGCTGTGTAACTGGGGCGATGCCGCCGCCATGCTGGGTAAGACGGAGCTGGCGAGGAAAAAGTACAAGGAGTGCATCGAAATGAGCCGCAAGATGGAGTTTCCCGATGGCGTGAGGCAGGCACAAGCTGGCCTGGCAAGGCTGGCATAGACGCCCGTGAACCAGATATGATGAGGGGTTTCATCACGGACCATGGACGAGGGTGGATGGATGCGGCTTGCAGACACAATTTGACGCCGTCTCAGACGCCCGCGATCTGCAATTATGTATTGCATGCGCATTTGCTACAGGACCGTCGCCGACAACCGACATCGGCAGATATAAAAGATCGTATCCTTCAAGCAGGCCGATTCCAGGGATGCGAGTTGCTATCCTCCACTTGACTACCTACCTTCGGCTACCTTTCATCCCGTCTCTGTCATGGTTCGTGTCAGCTCTTGAAGTTGAGGCCATTCATCGTTGTCTCCCAGCAGTCCGTTCCCGCTACAACTAAGAATATTCAGAAGATCCTTCGTGCAGTGACGATACGATACTGCTTGATGGTTGGCGGACGATGGTTCCTTCATCACCGCTGTCCACAGTGGAAGAAAACTTGTGCACCTCGTCCGAGTCATCTGCATCTCAACGCACGAGGCTACGACAAAGAATGCTTCCAAGTCTGACCCGTTTTTGTTGAGTTCAGAGATCAGCGGTGAGAATCCTCTTGTTCCTCTTGTTCAGTATCCCCAATATCCACTACCAGCATCCATCCTATGGACTGGAATCTCACAATTCCATCTACCAATCCGGGGTAGTCGATCCCAACATCCCGCGGCACAAGTTTCTCCTTTTGAACGGCAATGGCCCCCTCCACCATGAGAAAACGTTCGTCATTGTATTATGTGAAGACTTTCATTTCACATAGTCGAGACAAGCCAACACCAGAACAACATTGATCTCGCTTACGACGGCGAATCAACGATCACCGCGTCCGCATATAGAACTGAAACCACGCTGCCCCCGGTAGCCCTGGCCACAATGCTATAGAGTATCAAACATGTGGCTCTTTTTACGCACTGGCAGCACCAACAAGAAGTTGCGATGAGATACGCAGCTGATGCATTGGAGCAAAAAAAAGGGGCACAGTCCAGCATTCACATCAAGGGCGATATTGATACGCTCTTCTTACTCCCTCCCGTCTCTCCATTTCAAACAGCAACTCTAGTTGGTTCACGACGGCGTACGTCACGAATGCGAAGTTGCCGCTCCGGCCCCTGCTCATCTTCGGAGCAAGGCTCTATGCCTCGCTCACTCCAAAGCATGGAAAATAATCAGCAAAAACTCCTCATTCTCGCCATATGGCTTACATGGAACCCATTTCATCGTTTCTATCCAATCGCCACACCACCAACCCATCGTCACTCGCCCAGGTGGCAGCCCAAAACAGGCTGTGTTTGATTCATTGTGCTGTTCCGACCCTTTGTGGTCATACCTTTGGCGACGATCATAATCCATCCGACAAGTCTGGGACGCCGTGTCGCGTTCCTGACCAACAGCATGTTCGTTGTCTTCGGAAACCACTCCAAGTCAGACCTATGTCGCGCAAAGGAAGCACCAAGCGAGCAACGAGCCAAAAATATAACAAAAGACAAGCACCCCTGCTCTCCGGGGGGGGGGGGGGGGGCAACAATGCCATTTAATTTCCCGGTGACAGTCAGGGAATGCTCTAGCCTACCAACCACGTGGCATAGGAACCGAAACACCATGCACGGTTCTACTGCCGTTAGCTCTACTTCTGCTCTTCTCCCACACAGAACGCAATATTATCTTGCTATCCACCAGTAGGATGTTCATACGAACACCGCCCTGTTTTTCTCATCCCCACCTCTGGTGAGCAAGGTGTGTACGAGTGGGCAAATGGAGGAGAATGAAGGTGGTTGTGCACATATGGCTGAGTTCCTTCCTGTCCAAGGGGAGGGACAGTTCTTTTCTCGTGTGTTCTGGTGGCGTGTCAGTGCTGTCTAATGGAGGCCTTCATTTGTGCGTCACTATTCCCGACTCTTCTGATAAAAGAAGACTGCAGCATCTCTGCTTTTTATGGTCCGACGTAGCCAACGCTCGACATTTCGGCCATGAGATGGGTTGAAATGACGAGGAGTGTAAGGGGGGCGAGGGGGTATGAAGGAGAGTCGGAGGGCAAGCTGGATGTCCAGTAGTTTCTGCAGACTCCTCGCCCTGCTACTAGCTCGGATTCTGTCCCCAACAATATATCTGTCTGTACTCCGTACTCGAATGGATATTCCCGCACCTGTGTATCATCACAAGATTGTGATATGAACGTTATCCACCTGCCCGACACAGCAATAGAGCATTCTCTGTCAGAAACGTGTTTCAATACGAGTGCTTGAAGAATGAGCTCATCATTGTGGTCTTCCTCACCGCTGCCGTTGGGGATCTAGACTCGGCATCTCGTCCCGTCGCCCTCTGGTCGCCAGGCGACCTGAACAGCATCCCTGCCAAGTGCAGTGGAAGTGGAACAAGACTAGAGTCAGCATGTCCTGCTGTTACATCTTCATCGGCCAGCGGTCCGCTGGGAGAACCGTTGCCTCTCCTGTCTCGTCATGGTGCCGCCAATCATCTCCCTTCACCTTTACAGGTGTTGCCTCTGCTTCGGGGGTCGCGGCATCAGGCACAGCAACGGTACATGCCTGAAAACGTCAGGATGCTTGGTGAGACCCAGAGTCACTACATTATCTCGCCCGTGGCGCCATCCTATGGCCTTCCCGGCCGGTATTGTTCTGCAGCAGGAACGTCCCCGTCATCGACCCGAATGCATGAATGCAGTTCGTCCACAACTCTTGCGAGTATGGCATCAAGTTTTAACGTGTCACATCAATATCGAGGCCGCTGAGCATACTGTCTCGGACCTGAACGGCATCCTCATGATCATTGTCATCTCCGGAAACGGCAGCAACGATCCCATAACCCCCGGCATCGAGTCTTTCGTCTAGAAGCGCCCGGGATCCCATGCGGGTGAAGATTCCGGGGAGCCGGTCACCTATACCACCCGTCGCCGCGACTACTGCAATGGCTCTTCCTGCGTCATCACCGAACAGCATCGGCACCCCCTTCTCTTGCTCCTGTCTTTGCCATCATGAACCAAGTCGCAACTGTCAAACAGCTTCGCCGTGCCCAAAACAGAGCCTCCCAGCATGTATACCGGGCACGCAAGGAGTAGTGCATCCGAGACTTCGAAAGGCTCCTCCAGGAAGCCACTAGGAGCGATGATTCCCTCCGTCAAGATCATGCGGTACTTCAGTCTGAGCACCCGAGATTTCGGGAGGCACCCGGGAGACGGGAGGCACAGCAAAACGCCGGCCGTTCAACACTGGCATCAGTCCACGGGGACGTCGTGAATGATGAACAAATTGGCAGATCCCTAGGTTGCAGGCTGCGGTTTTCAATTTTGGCCCGATTCGGACGAATGTCCACGGCATGTGGATGGATATTTTTTGTCCCTGATGGCAGCACAATACCATTCAAACCCGCCGCCCTCTAAATCAACGACCGAAAGTGGGCGAATATTGTTATTATGCTTTCTGTCCGGCTCGTTGGAACGTCAGAGGTGATACGTCAATGTCGAGTTGTACCGTTCCATAGTATTGCGTGCGTGATCAAAACGCGAGTTGATGGTGACATATGCTGCATTGGCGAAAGTTGCCGATAGTCGTTTGTTCTAAGATAGTGTCCATTCGAGTCCGACTCGACAGGTCGCAATGGGCAGCTTGTCGGGCGAGATCGCCAAGCGCCCAACTCCCCCGGTTGACCAAGAGCGCCAAAGAGAAGCCAAAATAGAGATGCGAATTTGCGAATCATGTCATTTTTTGTCGCTTCGTGTCGATGGCATCTGTTGCCGTGGTATTATTCAGACCGGCCGTGTTCGTTGGGACGTCCGCAAGCGCCGATCGCGATGCGACAGCGGCACTTCCGTCGGCCGGCAGCGGGCGCTTCATCGATGGCGGCTTGTAGGCGCCCCGATTTGCAAGAGGGCTGCTGGGGCCACTCGGTGCTCCGATGCGGCGAGTGTGATCCAGCGATGGATTCACCAGGTTGCTGCGAGTGATGGGGCCGCCATTCGCCGACTGCCTGGCGGACGTAACGCCGGTGGCGCTTGGGCCAGAGGTGGAAGCGGGAGCGGGCGAAGTCTGGCTGTTTGTGGGTGGCACGTGCTTCATATTTCTCCCAACTGGCTTGGACGAAGAATGGTCGATGCCGGGTGTCTTGCGGATAGATGGGCTCTCCGCTTTGGGGTTGAACAGGTGCTTGTGCTGTGTTGATGGTGCATTCGAATCGGTGTTCACCACCGACTTCGCGGAGAAGAAGGCAACGGGTGCGTTCGATGTTTCATCCGACACCGACACAGCATGCGGCTGTGCTGCTTCAGCGGGGGAAGCCTTGCCGGGGATGGTTCCCGTTGCGCGGTGCTGTTGCGCATCCTGATTCGGTATTGGCCGCGAGTTCACCGGATGTGGTGTTTGGGGCGGGCGAGCACCGCTGCCTGCCGAAGGCACCCTGTTCAGTTGCCGCGAGGGTGGCTGCTTCTGAGCTGGTGGGTTCGTAGCTGTCGATTCCTGCGCATGCCGAGGATGAGGGATGATGATCTCGTCGGGATGACCGTCTCCGGGCACGCAAAAGTCTGCCTCGTCGAGTTCTAGAGGACTTCAGTATCGGGTTCATTGAAGTCAGATGAGCAAAGCATACCTCCGAAAAAGTCTTCGAACGATTCGCTCGGGTTCGTCTTTGCCGCCGCCGCCGCCGTCGTCGTTGTCGTCGTTGCAGGAGCGGGTGCAGATGCAGCGTTTGCTGGTTCAGGCTTGACGGTGATAAAGTCGGCATGTCGGTGCAGGTTAACTTGGTCAAACTTCTTGACTGGCTGTGCCTTGACCTTGGTGACTTGCTTGACGTAGTCCTGGTCGTAGATGCAATTGCCGAGAACGTTTCCAAAGCTTCTCAAGGCTCTTTTCAATCCGTCCGTTGTGCCCTCCTTCTTTGCCTTTTCAAAAGCCATGGCCTTGCCCTTGGCGTTCTCGATGGAGCCGTAGCCGATGTCTTCGTGAAAGGTGCCGTCACGCAGCGTGACGCGGACGATGACGGAGAGACCGATACTAACTCGCTGCGTCTGGGGATTCTCATCGGCGAAGTCAACCTGGATATTCTGTATGGAGGATGACCATCCGTTGAAGCCAAAGACCTCGTTGGCGAGACAGATGCACTTCTCGGCGGTGAGGTAGTGCACTCGGGAACCGCCAGGTCCGGAACGGGACGATATGTACTCCGGACCGAGCTGCTTGTCGAGCTTGGATGAAATCGTCGCTATGTCTCTGGCCGTCCATTCCGATATTCGAGGCCTAGTCTCTTCGAACGGGTTGGCCCAAGACGTGTGCTGGTCGCCTGGGCTGCGTGATTGCATGTTAGACGGCGTGAGCTAGACTGCGGGGGCACGAAACGCATGAGACGCGAAGGAAACGTACGCAGGCATGGCGACAGCTTCTTCGTTGACATGTACGAACAGCAAGGCAGTGACAAGGCGTCGATCGATGCAACTTTTTGTACGATTTTCCTGCTGACGGTTGTGGGATAGCGAAAGAATGTGCGTGGCCTTTGTTGTCGTAGGCCGACTCGTAAGCAATGCACGCTGATGGGCAGTCGCGTTCAGCTCTCAAGGCAGGAGGGGCGCGTCCACTGGACCAGAATAGACGGGTGAGCACGTGACGACTCGCATCAACCAGCACCAGTTGCTGATCATGACCAGGGTCGACGGCAGCTGCATGTGCAGACGATCATGCCGCCTTCTTTTGCCATGTAGTTTAATGCAAATTTCTGTGCGTAAATTAGTCTTACTCCAAAATTCCTCGTCGACAAGGGCAGGTAAGCATTTGGTGTTTTACTGTTTTACTAGGCACTTCCCCATGGACACTGTTTTGGCTAGAGGTTGCCGGTGGGTACAATGTCGTTGAAGTCGGCTGGTTTACGAAGGCGACAAAGGCCCCAGGCGGACGCAGCCTTGTCTACGACAAGTTCAGGAAAGGGGTTCTAATAGCCGCCACCATGACGGTTGTCGCATGCATGGAAAGAAATGTATTGGCGACGGTGCGCCGTGTCCTCGATAAACAGGTCCTCAGCACGCAGAGCATACCATATATACATGTATGCATGAAGGTGTGGTCTGGAGCACAGACAGCCAGCCTGCTTAAGCAATCCAACGAGTCACATTATCAGGGTCCCATCTCGCGCGGGGCATGCTAGGAGAACACCAAAAATCGCAGACAGAACGCCGTCCCATTCGGCCGTGCAGGAAAAACAAGAGCGCCCCATTCTATGCTTTCGAAAGTCAATGACAGGAAAAGTTGTCGTGCTCGTTTGCCGTCTCGGGCGTGTGGCGGCCCATGGCGCTCACGGGCTTCCACCGGGCGGCAGGAAAAACGAGGGCGACTACCAAGGTCCGACTCGGACGGGGGAGCCGTACGTGCCCGACATGAGCTGGTTCAAGATGGAGTTTTGCTCGGGCGAGGGCTGATCGGAGGCCATCCAGCCGACGCTGGTACCCATGGCGGCGACAGCGGCGGCAAGACGACCGGCGGATTGGTCATTGTGCCTGGCGAGGATGCGATCCCACGCACCCGAATGCAAGTTGATGCCTCCACCTCTCTTGCCAGCCTCGTTGATGACGAGAACCCAGGCCCTGGCGATGTCGTCGTAGGCGGTGTCCTTGTGGTGCCGGTAGGCCTGGGCTTGCCAGTCGGGCAGGCTGTGGATGATTTCGGTGGCGCCGTCGAGGAACTGCAGCGACTTGGTCGCCTGGGCCTCGGTTGGGGGGAGAAACTGGTGCGTAAAGTCGGACAGGGCGTCGAGGAGGGCGACGAGGACGTCCCTGATTCGATAGTAGGTGTACTCCGGGCTCGACTCGCCGTAGGGGACGGCGGCCTTGAGCTTGTCTTGGTACCCTTGGAGGACCTTGAGGGCCGAGGCGACGGTGGGACGGGGTGCACCGGAGACGACCTCGTGGCCGACGTCGGGATGGCGTTCGCAGATGTGCTCGAGGACGAGGCGGAGCTGGTCGGTGTCGAGCGTCTCGAGCAGGCGAGGGAGGGGGAGCGGACGGCCGAAGAGCTCGACGTTGGCCCGTACCTTTTTCGACGGGCGGGCGAGCGTTCTAGAGGAGACGGCCGGAGAGCTCATGGGAGACATGGTTTCATCGCCATCTTCGTCGGCCTTTCGTTTGCGGTTGGCCATGGGACCGCCAGGAAGTGGGCAGGCTAGCAGCAGGATTAGTGGACCGCGGCAGAGAATTCTTCGTCGCGGGACGGCCATGCACGCACCGGATCGTTGGGGAGATGGCCGATGATTTTCGCGTTGGTGGGGGAAGACGGGCGTCTGTGGCGGCAGCAGCAAACTCATGGTGCTGACGGTCGCATGGGAGGAGGGGGAGAGGGGAAGGATGAGGCACCGATGGCTCGACGGTGGCGATGGCGGCCGCGGCCGGCGATGGCGGAGACGGTCAAGGCGACGGCGGCGGGTGCGGCGGCGACGACGAAGACGACGACGGCAGCGTGGAGCAGCCTCGGTGAAGGAGGCCGGGCGGCTCGATTGATCGAATTGCGCGGCACGCCTCTGTTGGGATCAAGATCGGTGCCAGGTGACTAGGAGGAGGATGAGGGAAAAGAAGGCCCGTGGAATGAGGCAGAGGGCGGTCAAAACGACCGGAGCGGGTACCTAGGTACTTGCAGTAATCCTAGTACTTAAGTACAGTATAGCAGTACGGAGTACAACCACTAGTCTAATAGTACCCCAGTACGAGGTGTGGATAAGTCGGTTGGTAGGTACTCTGTACTAGGAGCAAGTACTACTCGTACATGCATACACACAGTAGTACGGTACGTGAAGGTGCCTACTAGGTACTTACTATAAGTACTTACTACTTACGGAGTACTCCGCAGGTAAGTACTAGTAAGTAATTACAAGTCTGCCCCTAAAAGTACGGAGTGCAGCAACAATACTTACTACTACTAGGTACTAAGGTACTGAGCAACTACTTGTACGCATTCTCCCACTGTAATTAAGTGCATGCAGGTTCTAAACTGCTTGCTCAGCGCGTGACTTACTGTAGGTACTATACTCGCACGCCTAAGTACAGTACTTTTAAGTAAGTACCTAGTAGGCAGTTGAGAGGTAATGACATGTACTCGAAGTAGTTACGGAGTACAGCGTACCTAGGTGGTGCACCGGGCTCGTGCTCCGTTCTCCGTTCCAACTTGTACGCGCTCTGTACTTGCGGCACGCTTTTTGGCAGCCGTACGTCCAAGAAGCTGGTGGGCCTGGCTGACTTGGGAAGGCAAACAATTTACGTGCAACCAAGTTTGCTGTCCTCATTACTTGGGTGCCAGGTATCTCGGCGTGATGGAGGTGCCTAAGGCATTACTGCAGTTGCACTTGCTACCTGCTAGGTCAGTCGTCAGCTGAAATACATGTACTGTACTCCGTACTTGCACCTACAGCACATGTAAGTAAGTACCTACCTAGTACGTAGTTGAGCCTGTTGAGGTAGATGGGTTAGTCCTTAGCTACAGTACCTACTTACAAGGACTTGTACTCCCTACTATACAGGACTGTATAAGTGCTGGCGAGAACAAGTACGGAGTACGGAGTACCGTACAACTAACTACCTACCTTTATTCACTTGCTTGCACTATTAGTAGCCATGGATTACATGTACCTGCATGTATTACTTTACAGTAGTACCTACGGAGTACTGTAATAGTGCGTTGCTGTGGTAGTAGGCGGGGTGGAGTTTGATACGATGGTTCTGATTTGGTACCTGTGCTCCGTACGACTACTTAAGTACTTGTGCATCTTCGGAGTACGGAGTACATGCAACCAGGTATGCACTGTACACCTACAGTATAAGGAATAGCACTGGGAACCCACGTGATGGAGGCGTGGACCGCTGGACGTACAGTAAGCTCCATTAGCGCCTTTCCAATTCCTAGGCTGTATTCGTCCAGCGGTGCGGCGTGTACAGTCCAAGTACAGCAAGTACGCGTAGAGTGCCACCGGTATTTGCCATGGTCCGCCTGTCTGTATTCAAAGCCATTACCACTTACTACAGCAATACCTGCGGCTGGTTCGTTGCCCTTGAGCAGTTTGAGGCGCGGAGGACAAGAGATCTGGCTGACTCGACGCTGCCACCTAGCCGGCGCGCGCGCACCACACCCCCCTCCCCTCCCTCTCCTCCGACTCCTCCACATCCGGCTCCCTACTCCCACCTCGCAGCCATGGATGACGATGGGACGTGCGGAATCCTCCAAGCTTTCCAGCCTCTCGTGCGACATTAGTGCGAGGCCCGCCCGAGCACAAGCTGCTAGAGGCGCTCCCCAAAATGGCGGAGGCTATTCAGCTGAGCACAGGTCTTTACGGGGACTCGGCGTCGTTATGCTATAGCACTTCGGTTTTGCAGGCCGCAGCCGATCAACCGCGATCAACGGGTGCGAGCACTCGTTCCACTCTCTCCCTTAAGACCTAGCATGCATGCATGCATCGGTATGTACAGCACAAAGCACATGTATTTCTCTCCCTGCCGGCCGACGAACGTTGCCTGGGGGCGGGGTTCGTTTTTGCCCGCAGCAGTTGCAAGCTGCCGCTCTGCGGTAGCTAGGTGTGGGATTGTGCAAGAATGACAGTCCTCTTCCGTGGGGTAAGTTGTTGGCCATCGTTTTGTCATGCAGAAACTCGTCCTCACACACGTTCCTGGATACCAACTATTAATACTAATACTTGCTGTAAAATGGAGCAGGCAATTCGAGAACACATCTCAACGGACCATAAATATGTGCATGTGCAGTACAAGTACGGTCCATTTCTTCTGCACGTATTGTACCTGGAGGTACGGAGTACTTGCGTGGTAATACTCCGTATTCCGTAATACTAGGTATATTACTGAATGTACAAGTAGGTGTACAAGCGTACTCCAGACTGTCCTCCGTACCATACCTAGTACGAGTGCTTGTGCGTGTGGCTGCTCCATCTAGTGAAGCCCTGCAGTGCCAAGCCCAACTCAATCAGCTGCCTCTGTCAGTAATAAGACATGGCCAACACAGCGACCAGCCACCAGCCACCACCAGCATGGAAAGGGCCATGGCTGTACGGAGTACCAAGTACGTACCGTAACCTACTTACTTGTGGTACGAGGGCTTTAGTACCAACATGCAAGTAAACTGCTGCATCCATGCACAGAGTACTCCGTACGGAGATTAATACAAGAACATGTACGGAGTACTTACTGGCCGGAGTATATGTACTCCGTGCAGCACCCGAACAGTGCGAATTGCGGCGATAAAAATGCAAGCCTTCGCCAGTGGCACCGTGCTCCCAAGCCCCGACGGACGGCATGCGCAAATTGCACCATCTGTGCGGCATCGTCGACCTCCGAGCCCCTCGCTGCGAAGGACCAGGAAACCCAGCAGCACGACGTTTGTGGCGAACACTTCTCCGTGGAAGAAGGCTTGCTGCGCTTGTGAAGTAGCCACCGACGATCCCTGGCAAGCGTTGGAGGATCGCAGCCAGCGGGAAAGCACGGACAAAATACGAGCGCGTGGCCTCTGCGATAGTCTGTACGCCTTTGGCAGCAGCGAGTCAATCCTCACAGGCTAGTATGACTTGAAGTTCCGGATAATGAAATTCGAAAACGACGACTGATGTACAGGATAGGTAGTACTTGACCCAACTCCGTACCAGTGTACGCTTTCCATGAGCCAGCTACGGAGTGCCATTTGATGAACGTACAGTATGAGGTAATGGTACCTAGTGCGTATGCCGTTCAAGCACTTACCTACTAACACTGCACAGTACTCGGTACACCTGCATGTACGGGTAGTAAGTATACCTAGCACTGTAAGAAGTACACGTGAGTACTTATCTCAGCTCCGTATCGGTACAACAAGGATATGTATCGTCCAGGTACGGAGCATACAAGCAAGTACCGTCCACATACTTATGCACTACTGTACTCCGTAGCGCACTTGTACTCAATCATTGCAGCACATGTAAGGAGTACAAGTAGTCGTACTCCGTAGTTGAACTGGAGTCATCGTATTGGTTTTATTGGCCTGGTTCGAGTGCTTGTATTGAAATGGGATGTGCATCCACAAGTCACAGCTCATAGCACAAAGCTCTGTGGTGTGCAATGTACTGTACTTGCTTATTACTCCGTATACAAGTGTACTGTGTACTTGGTTGTGATTACTCCGTACATGTACATGTACTCCGTACTCCGTACTCCGTATGTAAATGTACAAGGACTCTGCAAATATGTAAGTGCAGAAATAATACTTACTAACTTACGGAGTACTTACTTAGAGGTACCCCTACCATCAAAAACCCATGACATCCCCGCCAACCCGCTCTCGGCGGGGCATCCGTCGGCAGCGAATCGCTTATCGCTTATCGCCAAGGCCTGAGCCAAAAATTTCTGGCAGCCGCTTTTGCGTCCATGCCAGCCTCATCCTTCATACCGGACGTTGACCTTCCTTCCTTTGCTTCCGCCGCCAGCACTGCGTCACGTACCGATGACGAAAAAAGAAGAAACCCCTTGCCAGGAGGAGGTGCCCAGGTCCTCGTCAGCAAAGCGCAAGTCCGCTGCCGTTGACGAGATCGAGGTTGATCTTGCGGCGCCGGAGCCACCGTCCAAGCGAGCCCGTCGTGCGCTGAAAAAAGGCAAGGCTCTCCCTGCCAAGGCAGCCTCGAGCGACGACGAAAAGGACGGCGACGACGAGGAGAACAAGGGCAATAAGGCCAAGACTCGGTCGGAACATGGCGTCTGGATCGGCAACCTTCCCTTCACGCTCACGGCAGCCGATCTGCGACGATGGCTGGTCGACAACTCGGGCGAGGTGATCAAGGATGAATCCATCACGCGTATCAAGCTGCCGACGGTGAAGGAGCCCGGCCGAGACAAGACGAAGAAGCCGGCGAACAAAGGCTTTGCCTACGTCGACTTTGCCGAGCTCGGACCCAAGGTCGCGGCCATCGCGCTCTCCGAAACGGGCCTCGGCGGCCGAAGCATCCTCATCAAGGACTCGACCTCGTTCGAAGGCAGACCGGCCAAGGCGAAAGAAGACGGCGACGGCGACGGCGACGAGGCTTCCCGCGGCAAGCTCCAGAAGAAGGATGTCGAGGCGAGCAGAAAGGTCTTCGTCGGCAACATGGGCTTCAAGACGACCGAGGACGACCTGCGGAGGAACTTTGAAAAGTGCGGCGAGATCGAGTGGGTGAAGCTGGCGACGTTTGAGGACAGCGGCAAATGCAAGGGATTCGGCTGGGTCAAGTTCAAGGAGGCCGAGGCCGCCGCCTGGGCCGTCAAGGGTTTCGTCAAGATCAAGGAGGCCATCGAGACCGAGGACGACTTCAAGCGGGACGGCGGCGACGAACCGGACGAGGACGAGGGCGGAGACGAGGGCAAGAAGGAGCGACAGTTCAAGACGAGGAAATGGTGGGTGAACCGGATGCAGGGGCGGCAGCTGAAGCTCGAACTGGCCGAGGACGACCAGACGCGGTACAAGAAGCGCTTCACCGGCGGCGGCCAAGGGGGGGGCAAGCCGGCGACCGAGGCGAACGGCAGGCTGCCTCGGGAGAGGTTCGGCGGACACTCGGGCCACGGCGACGACGGGGCGGACAAGGCCAAGACGATCAAGCCGCTCAAGGAGGCCACGGACATCCAGGTGGCGAGGCTGACGGGTGCCGTCGTGACGCACACGGGCACGAAGACGACGTTTGACTGATAGTGCCATTGATTGACGGCAGGCTACGCCAATCAAGTACTCAAGACTTTGCTCGCACCCTGTGTCATCTCTAATCCGACTTGGGCGTCCACAACGGCCCGTCTATGCATCTACGTCTCCCAAGCTGCTGTCCGGATCACCAAGGCCACGCCGGCCGGTATACACTCATTAACGTGTCCATTTTTTTTTCTTTCGCTCACTCGACCCTGTCGAACCAGACGTACTCGTCCATGCCATCCTCGAGATGCAGCCCGACCCTCGTGGCTCGCTGCTCCTTGTCGAGATCGAACTCTCCTTTGATGAGCGAGTCGTCCTCGAAGGAATCCACCTTTAGCCTTGCAAGATACTTGGTCTGGCCGCAGACGTGCTGAAGCGTGAGGATAAAACCCAGAGAGCGATCCATGGCATCGACGACGAGGGAACCGTCTCGTTCCTCCACGGTGATGTGTCCGTAGCCGGCGTGCCGATACTGTCCGATGTAGGCGCCGAGGGGCAGCTTCTGGGGCTCGCGTCGCTTGATGCCCGGGCAGAGCTCTTGCAGCAACTCCTCCTCCACCTCGGCCATGTACTCGCTGTCGGAGTCGTCGGCGTCCGAACCGTCGGCATCGTCAGCCTCGTCGGCGTCCGAATCCGAGCCCGAGCCGCTGCCGGAACCGGTCCCGGAGCCCGACGTGGACACGTCGGACCTCGGCCTGAGCGACTTGGCGGGTTGCGGCCCCTGCAGCACCTCGTCGATGACCTGGAACGTGAGCTGGCTGACCAGAGGACCGGCGTGGTCTGAGTTGCTGAAGATGGCGCCGCCGAACTTGAGCTCGGGAACGAAAAAGTGGTTGCATTGGCAGCCGATGTCGCCGCCGTCGTGGGAGACGATGGTGTGCCCTCGGTACTGGCGAACGTCCCAGCCGAACGAGTAGTATATCATCTGGTCCTCGCTCATGCCCTCGGTCGGAGGGTCCTGCAGCATCCGCTTCTTGGTGAGACCCTGGTAGACGCGGTCCGTTATGGGGCCTTCGCGATGCATCATGGCCTTGACCCACTTGGCGTAGTCGTTGGCCGTCGAAAAAATTTGACCGGCCCCTTGGGACTCGGGAGTGCCCGCAAGAGGCGGAGCCTCGCTTGGCTGCCCCGTCTTTCTCGACCGCACGTACCCCGCCGCAACCCGATGGCCCAAACCCTTCTCCTGCGCGCGCTCGAGGAGGAGAGCCGTCGAGTCCAGGCGGAGGGGACCGAGCAGGTTCTCCTCGAGGAAATCAGAGAAGGAGGTGCCCGACTTTTGTTCCACCAGATGGCTCGCCGCCGTGTACATCATGTTGCAGTAGACGAACTTTTCTCCGTTGGCCGCCACCACGGGCAGGTGTCGCAGTTTCCTCGTGATCGAGCGCGCGTCGTCGGCACGATTGGGGCTCTTTGCCTGGGCACCGAAAAGGGCCATCTCGTGGCTGCGGCAAGGCCGTCCTTCTTCAGCGACTTGGGCGGCAAGGGCCAAGGGCCAAGGGCCAAGGGCCAAGGGCCAAGGGCCAGGGGAAGGGGGGGGGGGGGGGGGGCTCGGGGGGAGGACGCTTACGGTGGCATGCCGGTACGATGGCTGAGCACGTCTTCCAGCGTCACGTGGGCGTGGTCCGTCCCGGGCATGACGAAATCGTCCGGCAGCAGGCTGGACATGGTCGCCTCGTACTGAACCTCGGGATACTTTTCGTCGTCGTTGACCATCAGGGCCACGGCGGCGGCCGTGAGAGACTTGGATGCCGAGCCGACGCAGATGAGCGAATCGGCCGTGAAGTCTCGGGGTGGGTTCAGCGAGGCCTTGCCGAAACCCTTGGAGGCCAGCTTCCCGTCCTGGACGAGGGCGATGGCGAGCCCCGTCACATGGTGGCGATCGATGGCCTTCTGCGTGCGGTCGGAAAACTCGGCCGACTGGAGGAGGTCCATCTTGGCCGGGCAGCGTTGCTGGATGCGAGACGGCCGTGTGGCGAGAGAACGAGGGGAGAGGGGGAAAGGAGGAAAAGGCGGGAATGGGAGGAGAGGAAGATTTCTCGGTGGTGGTGTGAGCGAGCAACGCAGGGAAGTAGCTACTTGGGGAGCAAGCAGCAGGTGGCCGGTGGAAGGTAGCGGCAAGGTAAGTATTATATACTCCGTACGGACTGGTGGTGCTCAGCGCGATTGCTGCGTATCCGGCGTCCTTGCTGCCAAGAGCACGTACGTATTGTACGGATACACGTACACTCCATGCCTAAGCAGGTACTTGGCCACTCTTCCTCATCGCCTGTCAGACAATACTCCGGTCGTGAGACCAATAATAGCGCAGTTGCAGCGACGAGAATTCTCACCTCCTCGTTGGTGCTGAAAAAAAAAGTAGAGGATTCCGTGTTGCGATTGCCACTACGACTCCGAACTCGCACGTCCCCTTCGTACCTGGACCTGAATGCGACCTACCCAAAGGTACCCCCTACTTCCGCGAGCAGGCGTGTCAGTAGGAAGCACTGCCAGCATTATTGCCTTGCATGTAACTGATACTTCCATGCGCACATCTACTTAGGTACCTACAAGCAGGTGTACATGCATGCACTGTACTGTAGGTACCTACCTAGGCACTAGGCACAATCCTTGTAAAAGCACGGAGCACTGTACTCCGTAGCACACGAGTGATTCGCGCCGTCATACTCTCCGTATATGGGTATATGTACCACCGTATTTCTGCACCTACACCTACCCACAGTACCTACATGGCAATTATTACTTGCTGTGCTACTCACTTGGTAGTACTTGCACTCCGTACTCCGTCCATCTCAATGCTCGTAGGTGCATGGACATGGACATGGACGGATGGTGATCCTTCCTACTTCGTATGACCGCGAGCGCATTCACTTACTTAAGTACATGTACATGCAAGTAAGCAACCCAGTACATGTACAGTGGGTACGGAGTACTAGCGTGCACTCAAGTACGGAGTACGTACACCTACCGCCGTCTGCTGCAAATACCGAGTACCTGTGTTGGTAGGCGGACGCGTACTGTAACACTTGTATCCGTACTTGCGAGCGGTACTGAACCATAGGTACCGAGTATTACAACTGTACCTGTACCGTACTCCGTAGCACAGTAGGTAATGCTGGTACCGAGCATCGGCGCCAAGGATCCACCAACTTCCTCCGCAGGTCTAGCGGATGCCCCAACGGCGCCGCTAGCCCGTCGAACCCGCCTGACGAGCCAATCGTAGCGCCGACCAGCTGACGGCACGCTCACTAACTGGGATGCCTCGGAAGGCCGGCACCAGGATCCCGAACCAGCCTCCTGCACGCAACTGCGTCACGCGTCCGTCGACTGCATATCCGTTTCTTTTTTTGGCCTTCTTCTTTGCCCCCTTCGCCCCAGCCGTCGATGTGCATCGTGGACATCATCCCTACCCCAAGACGGGCGCATGAAGCGAAAGCAGGAAAGCTGCCGGCTGATCGTCGGCACAAGCTACTCTGTTCGTCGGCCTGCTCCTTCATCCGCTCGCCCCCAAGCTCACGCCGTCGCCCCAGATGTCGAGGGCGGCGAGGTCGCGAAGGATCGGCTTCTGGAACACGTCCCTCACCGTCAGCGTCGGCACGCCCCTGTCGTGGGCGAGCCCGACGAGTCGCATGGCGCCAAGAGAATCGCCGCCGATGCGGAAGAAGCTGTCGTCGATGCCGATGCTCTCCCGCCCAACCTTTGTGATTTCCGCCCAGAGTTCCTGGACCCGCCGCTCGGCACCTGTTCGCGGCGCCCGCCATTCGCCGGTCACACGGCTGAGCGCCGCCAAGTCCTTGCCGGTGAGCCGAGAACCTGCGGCCCTGAGCTGTCGACGGTCGACCTTCCCCGTCGGCATCCTGGGAATCGTCTCGAGCGGGACGTAGAGTGAAGGTACCATGTACGGCGGAAGCACGGCACGCAGCTCGTCCCTGATGCCGACCGTTGCCTGCTTGACGGCGTCATCGTCGTGCGCGTCGTGCGGGCCGCCAAGACGTACGAAGGCGGCCAGCAGCTCGGCCCCCGTCCCCTGCGGCTCGACCACTTCCGCAACGACCTGCGCATTTGTCATCGCCTCCCCTTGCCTCTGCAGAGCCTTCTTGACCGCCCGCTCAACCTCCTCCAGCTCGATGCGCTGCCCGTGGAGTTTGACCTGCGTGTCCTTGCGGCCGATGAAGTGCAGCGATCCGTCGTCGGCGTATTGCACCACGTCTCCCGTTCGGTACAGTCGCCCGTGCCGTCCCGGTCGCCGGCCCGGAACGCCCAGAACCAGCCACTCGGGGTCCTGGACAAATGCCGTCGCCGTCCGTTCCTCATCGTTGAGGTACCCGGAGCCCACGAGCGCACCCTCCAGCCACAGCTCCCCGGGCGCACCCACGGGCATGAGCCTGCTTGCCTTGTCCGGGTCGACGACCCATGTGCAGACGCCCGCCCCGCGCCCGAGACCACCTCGGCCGCCCACGGTCAAGTTTTGGATCGTCGCCGTCGGCGTGCACTCGGCGGGGCCGTAGGCGCTCCTGACCCGTGCGTCCTCGTTGGCCAGGTCACGATCGCTGGCCAGGACCACCTCGCCACCCAAGACGAGCGTCGAAACGCTCTCGAGGCCTCTGATGTGACGGGCAATCGTGGGCGTAAAGTCGGCAAGCGTGATCGCGTACTTGCGTAGGGTCCCGGACAAGTCGTCCTGCCGTTGTTCCGTCGAAGGTATGCAAAAGCAGCCGCCTGTTGTGCGCAACTCCGTTAGCAGTCGTCATGGGGGGGGGGGAGGAGATGTGTCTCTCTGGAAATTCTTACCAGCCGTCAGTGCGTTGAGCATGTTCGACCAAAACACGTCGAACGCGTACGAAGAAAAGTCCAGCACTCGAGTCCCTTTCTCATACCCGAGAGCCTCCCTCTGGTGCCTCATGGCGCTGGAGAAATTCCTGTGGCTCACCATGGCGCCCTTTGGTGTGCCGGTCGTGCCCGAGGTGAAGATGACGTAGAGCAAGTCGTCCGGGCTCACCTTGGGCAGCTGCTGGCCAGCAGGGGAGGTTCTGAGCCGGTCTGGACCGACCACCACCACGTCCGCGCCCAACCGGCTTGCCAGGCTCTCGTTGGTGACCGAAGACAAGCAAACTCTGGCCTTGGTTTGTTGCGTAATCGCCCAAAGTCTTTCTTCCGGCTGCGATGCTGTGTCGGTGGCAACGGCCCCGGCCCCGGCTTTCATGACAGCGAGCGCTGCCACGGGCATCCACATGGATTTCTCAAAAAGTAGCGGAACGATCGTCCCGGAACCGACGCCTAGACGAACTAAGTCCATCGCCAACTTTGTCGAGAGCTCGTCCACTTGTCGGTACGACAAGTCACCGTCCCAGGCGCACACGGCTGGCGCGTCCGGCTGTTGGTTCGCTACTTGAGCGACGAGCTCGTGGACGCATGCATCCAACGGTTCCGGGACCGTGCCGTTCCAATCCCAAATCTGCTCCAAATCTCGTCTTGCTACCAGGCTGAGGCTTTCAAGTGCGTGGCATCTCAAATGTACGTCGAGGAGTTGATGCAACAGGTGCTCCAGCTGGAATCCAAGTCTCATGGCCTGCTGTTCCCCAAGCACGTCCGAGTCAAAACGGAGGCAAATGTTGGCGTCGCTCATGCCGACCTTGCACGAAAGAAAAATAGCACAGGGATGCGTGCTTTGGATTTGATTGCCCTCCGCACCCTCATCCATCACTTGAATGACTGTCTGGAACTCACACGCCTGAGCGGCTTCCTCGCTCATGGAACTGATCCAGCAAAGCCCGGTTCGCTCAAATCGAGCCATGTCCTCGGTTTGCCGTTGCATCGCATGAAGATAACCGCCAACGGTACTCTGCGGGTCCAGCAAGACGCGAACTGGGACCACCGTCCCAACTGCTTCCGCACTGACGCCAAATAATCCTTCATTGGTGCCCGTCATGCAACTCGCGAGCAGGGCCCATGCGGCTCTTACTATCGTGGTTGGTGTCAAGTCCCCATGGCCCCTTAGATTCACGTCTTTCAGATGCAGATTCACTTCTTTGTCGGCTTCAATTAGGTCGCCTGCCCTTACAACTGGGAAGTGCGAGCCCTCCATGTTGGTGAACTGAGACTGCCAAAACTCCCTGGTGGCAAGCTCATCCTCGCCGACAAGGGCCTTGAAGAATCCGTCAAAGAGCGACTGCTGTGCATCGTCGGCATCAACGTCGTGGCCAACGGTGGTGGTCAACAGGTACCGAATCGCCTTGGTGAGAACGCTCGCGGCTTCTTGAGCGACATGTCGTGTAATGTATGGCTCGCGGTAATCCACGACAACGTCCATGATGTTCCCATCAATAATGGCATTTAATCCAATGTCAAACTCGTGTGGGTCTTCGCCGCCGTACGGTTCAAATGAAAGTGTCTGCTGTTGGAGGTTTCCCGTCTTGTCAGATCCACGGATCGATATCGCCGTGTTGAAAAGTCTCTCCGAGAAACCGAGGTGATGCTGGATCTCCGCGAGTGACGTGTGCTGGATGCGGAGATGCTTGATGGAGTTTTGCGATGTTGTCTGAAGCACGTCCTTGGCCGATTTCCCAAGGTCGACCCGGCTGATCAAAAGGTTCACGAGGGGGCCAACCATGGCCTCGATGCCATCGACTGGCGCGTCTCTGCCGTTCGCGAGGTAGCCAAAACAGACCTCCTTCTTGCAGGTATATTGAGAAAGGACCATGGACCAAGCGACTTGCATAAAAACAGATCGAGTGATACCCATATCCTTGCAGAAGTCTGCGACGCCGGCGATGGCGGAGTGAGAGATGGAGATGTCGTTGAAGCTCTCTTGCCTCTGTTGGCTGGTGCGAGAGATGGGGAACACGCAAGGCTGAACGTTTCGCAGCAATTTTTCCCACGAAGCAATTCTTTGTGCTTTTGGTATCTTTGAAATGTACCGAACCATTTCCATGAATGGTGTGGCCGGAGCCAAGCTGACGCCCTGATAGGTGTTGATGATGTCGCCTACCAAACAGGTCATGCTCGAAGCATCGATGAGGCTATGGCTCACATCCAGCCGGCAAGCCACCTCGCCAGTGGCCGATTGGCAGATGCTGAAAGCGTGTTCTGCCTCGTTTGCGCCGAAACTCGGACGTTCCAGACGAGACAATACCTCTCTTGGACTTTCGCCCTCTGCGGCGACGTGAAACGTAATTCGGGGCTCAAGGCCGGCTAGAACCACCTGAATGAAGCCTTTACCCTCTGGGTGTATGCAAAATACAGATTGCAGAATCGTATGTCGCTTCGTCACGGCTTTCCAAGCTCTGCCAAGCTGCGAAGCCGATACTGCCGCCGAGCCGGAAGGCGGAACACAGCGCCAAACCGAAAATGTAGCGTACGAAGCCGCCTCCTTTTGAGCGCTGATCAGTATGCCTTCTTGCAGCGGCGAGCAAGGGTACATGTCAACGACGTCGGCTAGCTGAATTCCGGCACGAGGGAGCTGCTGATTCAGTAGGGTGTCGAGTCCTTTGTACGACAAAGGCAGGAGGGGGAGGTCGCTGAGTGTCATGGTGGGAGCTGTTAACAAGAGTTCATCGATTGCCGAAATTAGTGTTTGAGCAAACATCTCCGTCCAGTCTGCGAGTCTTTTCTGGTGTTTCATCTTCTTGTGGACCTGAAAGGTGACCTCGAGCTGTCCTTGCTCCACCTCGGCGTTGATTTCGATCAAGGTAAATCGCCTAGCCAAGGGCGACATTTCGACCAGATCCATGTCTCCCTCATGTTCGCCTCCAAGATCGTCTGGACGCTTAAACAGGCCATCGTCGCTTTCAAGCTGCTGAAACTGGCCGGTGAAGTTGAGGGTGAGCTCAGAGATATCCTGCCCATCAAACGCCTTGCGTCCGGATTCGCTGAGGTAACGGCACGAGAAATATGGCTGGCCCTTGTTGGGAATACGCTTCCGAGTGTCCTTGGCAAGGGTGACAGCATCTATGACTGAGCTTGCTATGGTGACGGGAAGCGCCAGGGGGTGCAGCGTCGTGAACCAGCCAACAGTGCTCGCGACGTCGGGAAGGCCCTCGGAATGTTCTCTCCCGTGACCCTCGACCCAGACAGCAGCAGGCTCGCGTTCGGGAAATGTATTCACAAAGGAGTGAAGGAGTGCACCGATAATGATGTCGATTGGTTGGCTGTGAAGAGCGTCGTTGCAACTTCCAAACAGAGCACCGCTGCAGCGGTTGTCAAGCGTCTTTGTGTACGCTTGGCAATCTGTGAATGTGTTTTCGAACTCAGAAAACCCCCAAAATTCAAGCTGTGGTTGAGGGACGGTGACCGGGAGGACCGACGTCGGGGACAGTGTTGCCGCTATCTTTGCCTGGCGACGACACCATTGCCTGAACGATGCCGTTGGATGAGACAGAAGCGTGCCGTGGGATACGTAGTCTTCAATATCGCCCCAGATGATGCGCCACGACACCAAATCGATGACTGCGTGATGGGCAGAGAGGAGAAGAATTTGTTTTTGTCCGCGAAAGGTCTGGAATAGATCACAAGCGAACACAGGGCCGTGCTGAATATCTAGTGATTCCTGTCGGGCTTGGCTGATGGTGATGATTTGATCCTGCTTCTCTACGAGGTGTTCGGTGAACGCAAATGATGATGGGGCATCTTCCCCCTCAAGGATGTGCTGAAACCAATACCCCGTTTCGGGATCCTTTTGGAAGCGGCAGCGAAGCATGGCATGGCGACGAACAACTGCGTTCACGGCTTCTTCCAAAAGAGTCACCGATACTGGTCTGGCTAGCTCCAGTAGAAAACTTTGGTTCCAATGGTTGAGCCCTTCAGGGTAGGCATTAAAGAACATATGCTGGATAGGAGACAGATCGAACGGTTCAGCCCTGTCATCATCTTCGTCAACCACGAGATCGGCTGGCGAAGCAATGATGCATCGAGTGGCGAGATTTTTGATCGTCGAGGCGTCGAGGAGGTCGCTCACGGAGAAAACGATGTTATGCAGCTTGCACTGGGAGATAATCTGCATTGCCGTGATGGAATCGCCACCAAGTCTCGCAAATGCTCCGGTAATGGACGTCTCGTCGACTGTCAGGTTTAGGACGGACATCCAGATTTTCTGGAGAATAGCCTCGATCTCGGTCAAGGGTTCTACCGTTCGGTGTCGGCGCCCCTTCTCTTTGGGCACGGTACGATACTGCAGATAGGTTTCCTCCGCCACAGCCTGAAGCGACTTCCTGTCTACTTTCCCGCTCGCCATGATGGGAAGCTGGGACAGGGGGATGAACGCAACTGGAACCAGATAGGAAGGAATCGAATCCTGCAGACGTCTTGTCAGGCCATCTGTCGCCTGTTTCACGACAATGTCATGCGACTCCTCTGTTGAGAATGCAGCATTTTCTAATGTGATGAACGCAACGAGCAGAGTGCTGTTGGATTGCTTTGGCCGTATCGTCTCGGCTGTCACGCGGGCGGAGAGATCTCTAGGCAATACAAGGGCATCGAGAACATGCCGCTCGACGTCGCCAAGCTCGACTCTTTGTCCTCGGATCTTGACCTGCGTGTCGGCACGACCAACGAAGATCAGCGTGCCATCATCGTTATGCCGGACCAGATCTCCGGTGCGATACAGTCGTCCTCTGCGACCAGCCCTGCCTGTCCTACCAGGTCGATCGGGGATACCGCGAACAAGCCAAGGAGGATTTTCTATGAAGACTTTTTCTGTTCTCACGGCATCGTTGAGGTAGCCCTTGCCCACTATCGGGCCTTCCAGCCAGAGTTCACCCACGGCTCCCACTCGACTTGGCGTCTGTGACTCGGGATCGATGACCCAGGCACACACGCCAGCACCGCGCCCGATGGTCATGTTTTCTGGTGTCATCTCGGCAAAAGTGGCAGTGGGTGTGCATTCAGCAGGGCCGTATACGTTGAAAACTTTGGTCTCACTGCCGACCGTCGACAAATACGGGTCACCAGGGAGAACTGCTTCGCCGCCAAGGATTAGAGTCGACAGTCGTGCGAGAGCGGGTCGGCTGATGATACGGGCGACTGACGGCGTCAGATCGACGGTGTTGACCTTGTATTTTTCGAAGCAGCCGTCAAGGTCATTATCTCGCTCCTCTTGCGACGGAACGCAGAGACACCCGCCGCTTGTGAAGCTCTGCAGACTGTTACACCACGCAGCATCGAACGAGTAGGATGAAAAGTCGAAGACGCGGGAGGAGCAAGAAAAGCCCAGTGCCCTTTGCTGATGTTCGATCGCCGAGGAAAAGTTGCCATGTGTGACTACAGCCCCCTTTGGAACACCGGTGCTCCCGGAGGTGAAGTTGACGTACAGAACATCGGATGGGCTAACCATTGGAAAGGTGGACGACGTCGACTCCCACGAATAGTTCGATCCAACTGTCACACTCAGACTGATCTCAAGTTGAGAGGAGATGGATTGGTTGGCAATCGACGATAGGATCAGCGGCGCATCTACCTGCCTGACGATGGACCGTAGCCGTTCCAAAGGCTGCTTCGAGTCCAGCGCGAGACAACCGCCGCCGGCCTTCATTACAGCCAAGACGGCAACAGACATCCACTTGGACTTTTCAAAGAGAAGAGGCACGATCTTTCCCGCGACATTTGTGTCGACGAGATGAAGTGCCAGGCCGCTGGAAAGCTCATCCAGGTCTTTGTAGGTGAAGTCTCCGTCCCAGGCGTTGACGGCAGGTGACAGGGGTTTCTCAGACGCTCTCTGCGAGAAGATATCATGAATGCAGCGCGGGAACGCCTCTGGTACTACATCATTCCAGGCCCAGGCTTGGTGCAAGTCCCAGAGCTCGTCCTGGATACAGCGGAGACGCAGCTTCCCCTGACAAGTATCGGACAACTGACGGAGGGCAAACTCAAAATTCTGTGTGACGAAATCCATCCGATTGCGGGAAACTATACTCGAGTCAAAGGCAATCCGCAGATCGACACTGTCTGAGCCTAGCTGACACTCCACCACGATTGCGTACGTGTCCGAGGTGAAAAGGCTCTCTCCGTCCACAACTTCGGTCAGGAATGGCTCGCGCTCATCAAGCACACCATCGCCATCAGCAGGCTGTACTACCAATAGTGACTGAAACTTGCATCCAATGGCGGAATCGTCGCTAATGCGAGAAATCTTAGATAGGCCGGTTTGCTCGTACGGGATCATATCCGCAGCTTCGCGTTGCACTGCATTGAGCAGATTGTCGAATCTAGCATCCCAGTTTACTGATACTCTAACAGGAACAGTCGCAATCGTGGGACCGGCCACGATCTCGATGCCTGCCAAGGGTGCTTGGCGGCCGGTAACTGTTGCGCCAAAGAGGGCCTCGTCTGAGCCAAGCGCGTTGGCAATGGCAACTGCCCAGGCAGCTCTGACAATCGTGGCTGGTGTATAGTCCCCATGACCCCAAGCTAAACCCGAGACCTCCGATGTTATCTGGCTGTCTGGTTGAGCGTGGTAACCTGGCTTTTCGGGCGGGAATTGGCTGCCATTGGTGTTTTGAAAGTACGCCTGCCAGAAGGCTGATTCGGCAGCCTCGTTCCGGCTCAGAATGTGCTTAATAAAAGTTGCCATCGGCTGGAGGCATAAACTCGGCCGGTTGAAGTACGCGTTCTCGACCTCTTTTAACAGAAGGGGCAAGCTCCAGCCGTCGTACAGGGCGTGATGAATCTCCCAGGTAAGACGACGAACCCCAGCTGCCGTTTCGGCAAGGCATAGTCGAGTGAGACGCGTACCCAGACCCATCGGCCGCTCACTTTCAGCCTCCTGCTCTTCGTCATGACGCTGATCTTCACCACAGTTCCACGATATGTCGTCATCAAGCACAACTTGCAGGAGAACGTGAACCCCTGAAATAGGCAGACTGACAACCCTAGTGCGCAGTATCGGGTTCGTAGCCACAGTTTGATTCCAAGCTAGGCGAAGCTTATCCACATCTACCTTTTCACCAATTTCGAACTCGTTTTTTGCCACGTAGTCACCCGGCCGAATTGTAGTGAGCGCAATTAATCCCTCTTGAAGTGGAGTGCACGGCATCATGTCGACAATCTGGGAGGCACTCACGTGGCAGATATGAGCAGTATTGGACACTAATTCCTCCTTATTCATAGAAGGATCGAGCAGTGAGAACGGCAAAGGCGCTTCGGGGCCAAGGTTGGGGTCGGAAAGGTTCATATCCACCTCAGACATCAAGACATACCCGTCGGACAGATCACTCGGTGTGGGCTTTGGTGATTGACTTCCCAAGCTGAGCTGCATGTTGATGCCGATTTCGTCGTCGTTGAGCTTCAGATCCAGCCCTGAGTCGTTCTGAGAGCTTGATGCATCGCTGTCCTTGTCATTGTCAAGTGGCCGATATCCCACATGGGCAAGCCGTCCATCTGGGAGGTATCGCGCAAGGACACCGGTGCGATAGACCCAACTGTAACGACCTGGAATGGCATCAGAACCACGGAGGAGCCAGCAAGGATCTCTCCAGAATCGTGAGGATGAAATGCGGTCAGAGGTGCTGAGATGATCCTGGCCAAGGAGCGGCCCTTCGAGGCACAGCTCACCGACGGCCCCAATGGGAGACAGTATGTTCGGATCGACCACGTCAACTACCCAGGTGAGAATCCCAGGCCCTGGATGAAGGATTAATTCTGAGGCTTCGTTTCTGGCCTCGAGAGCCTCATTTTGCGGTATGCTTTCGGCATCGGGGACTACCTCATCATCTACGGGTTTGCTTTGAATCTTGGTACCGAAGTGCTGTAACAAGTCATGGGTCTTGGACGGATCCAGCATCTGAGCCATGGCAACAATTGTGCAAGGGGTGGGCTCCTTGATGGGTGGCTCAACCTGGCCCGACTGTTCGACAGCACCAGGCAGGCAAAGACAACTGCCAGCGATCAAATTGTAGAAAAAGATAGACCATGCCAAATACGATCCCGGGGGGGCCGAGTCGTAGCTGCAAAATGTGTTTGTGAATATCGAACCGAGGTGCTGTTGATAAACGGCCGCACTGCTAACGTTTTGATGCGTCACGGCAGCTCCTTTGATTTTCTTGCCTGATTCGGGGTTCGGGGAAAAGCCCGAGGTAAAGGCAAGGTAGAGGATGTCCAAGGGACTAACGACCGGGAGCTCGTGGAGAGGCTTCAAGGTGAATAGCGTTGATTCGGAGAGCAGGCCATGATCGATGAGTAGGAGATTGTCTGCGCCAAATCGGCGCACAATATGGGCGCTGTCCGCGGATGATATGAAAAGAGGCGATTGTACTTGGGCCATGATGGGCTGTAGCTGGTCGTGAGGCATGGTGATATCCAATGCCATCAGCGCAGCGCCTGTCTTGGACACCGCAAGAGCGGCGATTGGTGCCAGCAGCGAGGAGTCGTCGAAGCACAACACGGCCGTGGTGCCTTTCCGGACGCCTCGATAAAGCAACTGATACGCCAGGTTGCTGGATTGGCGGTCCAGTTGCGAATACGTCAGGTCGCCGTCCCGCGATCGGATGGCGATGGAGGCCGGCTTTTGGCAGACAACTCGCTTAATAAGACTGTGAACACAAGCCTCTATAGCCTCTGGCACGAACGAGTTTGCGGCCCAGACATGGTCGAGAGTCCAGGGCCCCTGAGCCTCGGTGACGCAGGAGGATGCGTGGTCGAGTGAACGGCGCATTCCGACGACGACGAAAATTTCGATAAACTATTGTAGGTATGGGGAGGCATCCAACACGACCTTTATCCGGCGCTTGGTAGAGTTGTCGAGCTCTCACAGCTCCGGCCCGGGTCTTCATGCCGCTTTATACACGGAGCGCAAGCCGATCGTGAAGATATCCCCGCAGCTACCGAGCCGTTCTCTCAGGAAGTCGGTCATCTCGGCTCCGCACGACATCGAGTTGACATGGTGATCATGCCAGGCCTCGCGGAGCGGGTCGGTCAACGCTGCTCGGTCTCACTACAGCGTTCGGCTTGGTGCCAATCTCATCTGCTTTGGGCCTGTCGCCAGAGCGGCGTGGACGGCCTGGACAAGTACAAATTACGTTATTGAGCAATGTATGTCAGAAGATTCTAAGACACTTGCCATAATCATGGGCCCAATATTGCTTTGGCGTCCTAGACCTTCGTATTTTACGAGGCAAGGATCGCGTGTCGTATTTCAAACGGCCGAATCGGGTGCGCGTTCAGGCGCTTGGCTGACGGCAGAATGCAAGCTCCCGCGCGAACTCGACCGGGAGGTCATATACCATCCTTGATCCTGGACGACGACTGCCGCGGCCCGGTACGGGCACCGAACGTATCCATGCAGGTATGCAGCGTATTACCAAGTAGACATGCTGAAGACGGAAAAGGGGGGCGCGGGGAGCGGCGCGAGGGAGAAGGAGGGGCGGGCGGAGGAACCACCTCTGTCATGCAGTAGCTTGTGCTGCCGACGCAGCAAATGCATCTTGGGGTAGATAAAGTTGCACGTAGGCGTGTGTGTGTGTATGCACATGCGTGCAAGGTGATTTCTCCGAGCTGGTTGGAGGGCGTCATGTAGCTCGACACCCCCAGGGCCAGATGACATCGTCTCGCATGCGGGAGTGAAACATGGATGATTGCTCAGAAGCGGACCGAGGCATATTATTTCCCAGCTGCATCGGCTGTTGGCCATAATAGGGCCGGCCAGTGGGCGTTGGAGGACCAAGAGTGTCTGTGACGAGGAGACGCCACAAGCGTGCAGCTTGGCAGAGTCAGGTGCCGTCGGTTGTGCATTTAGTCGAAACTGCGTCTCTCCGTCTCGTGCTTGTTGGCGTTGCCAGACGTGCATGAAGAGAGTTTGTCGTGGGAGGGCAGCCAGCCCGCCGAGAAAGGGCTCGTCGACGTTGCCGATGCAGCAACCTCATCAGCAGAGTCAACTCCCCGACATGGAAACGATGCGGCCCCCAAGAGGGGTAATGCGAGGAAGGGGATCGACGAGCCGGACCCAAGTGGCCAAGCTGGCCATTGGCCGTCATTTCAGTCGTCTCTCGGCATGGCCGTTCATGTCGTAAATGATGGATTCTGGGGCCAAGCCGAGGACGAGGAACGGTGCTGAAGCCAGCCAGGTGCAGCCTCAACTGAAACCGGGATCTTCAGCCGTTGACGAGAGGGATGGTGAAGGGATTGGCCAATCAACCTTTGCACGCGAGGTTGTATCCCATGGCACAGCCGTCCCTGTCAGGGCTGTATTACGACGACAGCAATCAAAGCAATGGCTTGAACGTGTGTGCGTACCTGTACCTGAGCTTGTACGGCATGCGTCGTGCATGGGTCCCAGCCAACATGCCTGCAAGGGTACGCGCGGCAGGAAGGGTTGAGTCGAGTTGAGAATAGAGAATTGGAAAGGATCAATGATCAAAATGATAGTGAGAAAGACCGTCACGTGCGCAGGGCAACGACGATTTCGATGACTAACGAGTTGCCAGCACCTGCAGAAAGTGACATCAGCTGATGGCACCGTCACGATGATGCCGACCTTTGCATTGCAACGAGTACAAGTAAATGATGGCGAGGTGGAGTCGGGGAGTCGTGTGTCGCTAATCGTCGTGGCACAACCTCCCCCATGCAAGTAAGTAATACTATGCACGGAGTTCTCCGTACTATATTGGCCTGGAAAAGGTTGGATCCAGTATTACGGCAAATAACTGACGCTTTCAGTACCAGCCTTTCATCCCAGCTGTGATTCCATCGATGAACCATACTCGATTCGGAGGGCTGCCCAACGTTGTCATGATCGGCATCGTGAGGTTTTTGATTATATTGGGAAGCCTGGCCAGTGCAACCTATCCCCGTGTACTCTTATTAGGTGTACATAGTATGGCATCGTCGGCACGAACGGGCCATGCTAGGCATCACCAGTCCCTGGCGAGTTCATTCAAGTGCTCTCCCATCGCTCGTTTTTTCTTCCACAGTCGACTATAGGACATGGAATCTTGGCAGCAGTGGCAAAGTTCCCAGCCACCTCTATGTCCTAACGCTCTCTCTCTCACAAATCACAAATGATATACCTGGGGGGGGGGGGGGTTGTTCTCCGTACCTGCCCCGTACTATATGTACACCGTGACATATATCTGTGTGTAACTAAGTGCTGATACTAAACAAACCACGCCAGGTATCCCCCAGGAAGGACGCGTTGACGAGCACCCCCCCCTCCTCCTCTCGAATCTCCATATCGCTCAGGATGTACGGAGTACATGTAGAGGAAAACAAGATCGTAATTCATGTCGAAAATTCATCATATGGCATAGCTTGGGCGTAGCGATTTCATGCCGGTTCCGCGGCGCGCCTGTTTGTCACGACCTGCGTAAAATCAGGGGCACCAGCACGCTCTGGCTTGATAATGTCCGGTCCTCGATCACCTCCTTGCCGCAGCCGTAGTAGAAATCCCCACGGGACATGAGCCGACAGGCGGTCACGGCATCTGCGGTCGCTCCGCGCGTAGGCCTGCCGCAACACTCCCTGCTGAGCTTCGACAGCACGGCTTTCTTTGCCTTCTGGAGGGCACTGACACGCGCGGAGGCGTCCTCGGCGAGCAGCCGGTGAGCTTCCTCCCGCTTCGTGTCGCGGTGGATGCTAGATATGCCCTCCTCGTGGGGAGCACCCGTCTGGTGGGCGGGTGGGCGGTAGATGGTGGGTTGGAGGAGTATGGGCCGGGGCAAAGGGGCGAGCACGGCGGCGGCCATGGTAGATTCATGCAGGACCGCAGGGCGAGATTCCTCCCGGCGCTCGCCCGTGGAATGTGACCGCTTTCTCCCATGGGCTGAGGCGGACGAGGAGGTGACGGGATTCGAGCGGGGACACTTGGCCCCGTTCTCGTCGCCACGACTGTTGGGGCGGTGGTGACTCTTGCGACGGCGCCGACGACGCCGTTTCTTCTTGAGCTTGGTCGTGATGCTCGTCGTCTCATCATAATACTGCGTAGCCGCCTCGAGCTGAACATCATGGCCATCGTGGCACTGCCTACACCACTGCCCACCCCGTTGCCCATCAAGATCTGCACCAAGCAGACGGCGGCTTGCAGCCGCAGCGGCGACGGCGGCGGCGCTCGGACAAGGTAGTACCTCTGAAGCATCGTTCGCGACGAAGCCGGGCTCGGAAGCTGTAGGTGCGGGTGCGCTGCTTGTCACCCACGCATCATCCCCCACGACGGGCGCCAGTGCTTCGTCCCAGCTGTCGTTGCGCATCAGGACAACATTCTCAAAGTCGAACTCATGGACCGTGGTGCGGTGCAGGCCGATGAGCTCGCTCAGCTGCTGCGCGTTCATGGTCGTGTTCCGCAGCCGTAGGTGCCGCAACTGCAGGAAGTGGATGGGCGCTCGGGACGGCGGCGCCGGCAGCGGCGACATGAACGACGTGACCTCCCGGAAGAGCTTCTTGGAGGCCTGCGGCGGAGCGAACAGCGGATCGGCGGCGAGGGCAACAGGGCAGGGTCCCTTGCCGCCGAGCCAGGTGAACTCGAACCTGTCGAGGGCGGGCGCCAGGTGGCGGATATAGTCGTCCATAACCTTCAGTTGGTCGAGACCGGGCGATGGGCCGTAAAAGTCCCAGGCGGCGACCGAGAGGCGCAGCTTCCTGATCTGCCTCCACCGCCGTCCGGCCGAGGGCACGGAGCCGATGCCGGGCGTGTGGCGAAGGTAGTTGAAGGCCGCCGGGTGAAGGGAAAGGAGCGACAGCTTCGTCAGCCTCGTCAGCGGCGCACGCTCGACGGCGATGCGCAGGCTGACGAGGGCGTAGTCGACAATGTCTCGCCTGTAACGCTCGCGCGGATCCTGGCCGGGACAACGGATGGTCAGGTGGCGAATGTTGGACAAGGGCCGCAGCGCGCCGATGAAGCTCGGCACGTTGGTGGCGGCGTGGAAGAGCGGAGGGTACTGATCGGTCAGCATCTCGGCGAGCTCGGCGGTTGCGTACTTGGGCCTCGCCAGGGCCGAATCCGTGCTCGTGTGCGGAGAGTACAGGAAGGCGACCTCCCGGCCGCTGACCGGGTCGACCAAGGGCGGCAGGAAGGTGGCGTCCGAATGGGCCAGGTGGAAGGTCAGATGCTCGACATGATGGCCAACGCGGCCGAGGGCAGCCATGCGCGACGGTCGGGTGAAGGTGACCGGCGTGAAGGTGACGGTGATGCGAGCAAAGAGGCGCTTGGTGAGCAGGCTGCAGCAGGCCGACGAGGAGGCGCGGAGGGCGCCGAGGTCGAGAACAGATAGATGAGAGGCGAGGCAGGACTGGCCCTCGCGGGAGCCGAGGACGGCGAGGAATAGTCTTTCGTTCGTCGAGATGTCTGCGGCATCGACATGACCTGCGTGCTTGCCGCCTCGTCGTCTCACCCCCGCCATCTTGCAGACCGTTGTTGGTGTGTCGTTGGTTCGCCGAGTGCTTTCCTCGGCTTCCTTCCCCGCGTGGAGGTTGTCGAGTCAACAGATGGTTTCGCTGCCGTTTTCGTTTGCATCACTCGCCGCCGCGTGGTGAGGTGGTCATGCCCGACTGGACTGGAGCGTGTGCTGGGCCCATTCATAGGTGGCATCTCATAGCCCAAACCCAGGATTCAAGGTCACAACGGCCAGCCAAGATGGATACCCGGCTCTCTCCTCCTGCTTCACCGGACCTCGGCCGTCGTCCATCCGTCCATTTGTCGGTCATCCAGTCTGTCCATGCAGCCATGGCACTCATGGCACGCCACGGCACCCGTGACGCGATGGAGCTTCGCGAGATGTTCCGTTCGTCCTTTGGTTCCTTCGACTTGCAGGAAAGCGACTGGCACTGCTCGCACCGAAGCCGTCTCAGCGTATGCGGCTAGGCACTTGTTCATCCAGTAGGCACGTTGATCCGGATACTCCTGTCTCGCGGCGAGCGCGTCTGGTAACGCGTCGATGGCCTCCATTGGTTTCTCGCGTGCAGCGACTGCTGTGCACAGCGTTGCGGTGCAGGTTGCAGGTGACCAAGCGGGAGATGTGCATGTATCTCCAAGTACCGCATCCGTGCATGTGTGTAAGTATGTGTGAACGAGGTATTATTAATAATGATTATTACAAGCACCAGTACGACGGAGCGGTAGATGCCAGTACTGGCACTTGGCCACCTTGGAATACTAGGAGGTACCTACTTAAGTACGGAGTTAGTAGGTACTAAGGTAATTAGGTACGGAGTACATAGTAGCTAGGTAGTGGTAGGCACGGCGTTGAGCTGCAGAACTGCGGGACGGGTCATGCCGAGAGCTTGTTACAGTGCTCCGGTACCTTGCCGTAGGGTACTAACCTTGCCGTAATTAGGGGGTACTCCGTACTCCGAACAACGGTACCAAAGTACTAGTACTTAATTGTCCTTGCACGCACACCAACATGTAATACTTGCAATACAGTATCCGTACGGAGAACCTGCACTCGAGACATGTACACGTAGGGGCAGTGCAGGAAACTCTGGAGTTCAAGTACACCAGGTTCCTATCGTTAGGGATGAGTGCTCCGTACCTAAACTTTAGTTCTATCATCGACACTTACAGCCTTTGGTTACTGCGTATGTACAGTAGGTGCACGCACATATCTACAGTACAGACTCCAGTACTTGCGTAGCAGGCACAGAACACACATGGTATTACCAGCTTGAACCGACTCCACCGTGCATTAGTAAGTAAGTCCTAAGTAATTACGGAGTACAAGTAATAAGTGAGGTGCATTGTACGGAGTACTGAGCAAGTAGTACGGAGTACATGTATCCGGTAATACGATCAATATATTGTGCAAGCAATACTCCGTGCCTATCAAGTGATTATACGGAGTCCGGATACTCATAAACCCCACACAAGTACGGCGTACGGGAGTAGCACAAATCCAAATGGACGGCTCATCGCGAGCTCGGCTCGAGCCGCGGGGTTTTGTAAACCCGCGCCACCACACCGCCGATCAGGGAACTGACTGGACAGCCGTCTGTTCAATTCCACGACGCACTCGTACTCCGTCCCCCATCCTCAACGAGCACTTGCATGCATCGTACGGCACATGGACCATGCTGCCTCGAATCGTCTCCAGCACTGATGCCTGCTCCCAACCCAACCCGTCAGTCATTGTGCCGCAACCGAAATACGACAGTCTCAGGGAGTCGTCACCTGTCGAGCATTTCGCCTAGCCCGCTCTTCCTTGCCGTCTCGCATCCTCGCCAGTTTGGTGGTGTTGGTGGAAAATGCCTGCGAGGCATTGCTCTTTCGTTCTCCCCCGCCATCACCATGCTCCTTTGCCAAGTACTCTACAGTGCGAGCAAACTTGGGTGCGGTGAGTGGTGGTAGATGCTGAAGTCATCACGGTGCCCCTAATCCTAAGTACGCCCACTAATCACAGGTACTCCGCACAATGCCGCCTACCGCCGCTGCCCGCCGCGACAACCACAACGTCCGCCGCTATGCTTGTGTGCTACACACCCACCACCACGCCTGTTGCCGCACCAGCTCGCACAGCCTCAGACATGTACATCGCGCAATGCTTGTTGTACATGGGTATCAGAAACTCAAAAGCGT
Organism: Drechmeria coniospora; assembly: GCF_001625195.1. Taxonomy (NCBI): domain Eukaryota; kingdom Fungi; phylum Ascomycota; class Sordariomycetes; order Hypocreales; family Ophiocordycipitaceae; genus Drechmeria; species Drechmeria coniospora. The sequence continues at coordinate 5,587,858 of NC_054389.1, read as the reverse complement.
ACGCCCCTGTATACATGTACCTCGTCATTCGTCGTCTTTCGCGAGAGCCCATTTGTCATCCGCCACGCGGCCTCTTCCTTTCACCCACTCACTTGCCCCGACCTCGTCCTCTGCCCCTGCCCCTGTCCCCCCGTCCGCGACCGCGAAAGCTGAAGCCGCCTCGCGCGTTGCCGTTCCTGCCCTCGTCCTGCGCGCGCGTACCTGACCCGCTCGGCGGTGGCGGCACGTTGTGGTATCCTCGCGCCGGGCCCCTCGCGCCTCGCGCGGCGCCCTCGGCTCGTGCCGGTGCCGGCGGCTTCGCTGGCAGCGACATCGGGTTCGGCCTGAGCCGAGCGTTCCACGGCTGCCGCACGTCGGACGGTGGCCGCCCCGGAGGAGGGGGCCCCTGGGGCAGCGGGGGCTGGGCGTCGTGCGGCATCGCGTTCCTGCCGCCTCTGCCTGGCCTGCGGTTCGAGTACGTTCCGGCCGGCGGTTTTATGTTGCTCGATATTCGCATCTGGCCGACCTGCGTCTTCTGCTTGACCAGCCTGTTGTCGAGGAATTCAGAGGCCGAGTCGTCGCTCTCCGAGTAGTGGACGTTTGTGTTGCGAGCCGAGTGGCCGCGCACCTTGAACTCGCCGTGGCGCGTCGGCGGCTGGTCTCCGCCGTTTGACTCGGCCGCGGCGCCCTCGATACTCAAAATGCCGCAGTCGGGGTCCAGGTAGCGCGTCCGAGTGGCCGTCAGATACGAGGCATGCGCCGGATGCCGTCTCGCGGCGCAGTCGGAGAGGCAGTGGTCCCCGCCGCCGCAGACGGCGCAGGAAATGGGGAGGGCGACGACCTTGCGGACGGCGTCGGCCTCCGGGCGAAAGGAGCGCCAAACGTCGGGGCAGTCGTCCTCGAGGTGGTCGGATCCGCAGCAGTAGGCGCAAGCCAAGCCTTCGGCCGCCGTCAACTTGAGCTTCTCGCCGCACGACGCCGCGGCGTGGCCCAGCTGGCGACAGTTCTGGCATCGCCTCTTGGTCTCGCAGTGGATGTCCCAATGCCCCTGGTCGCGGCAGAACCTGCACGCGGCATTCGGGCAGTCGGCCGCCATGTGACCCTCGTGGGCGCAGCGCAAGCACACCACGCATTCGTCGTCGCCGGAAGGGAAGTACCTCCGCCGTTGCGCCAGCTCATGAGCGGCGGCGGCGGCGGCGGACGCAGACGTTGTCGGTGCAGGCGCCGCCATTCCTCCATGCGCGCCGTCACCCCCCTCGACGGACCCTGCCGGCTCGGCCTGTGCCGTCGTCGAGCCCTTCGCGGCGCTTGCCCCGTTCATGAGCTGGCCGTTGGCACCATTCGCGCGGAACATTTCGAGCTGCTTCTCCAACGCGCCGGACTGCTCCGACTGCTTTGATGCTTGCTTGGCGCTCCTCCTCTTGCCCGCCTTGAGGCCGCTGTGGCTGTCGAGGTATCGGGTGTATGCCGCCAGGGCGACGGTCGGTGTGATGGCGGCGCCGTGCGCGATGTTGTGATGGAAGAAGAGCTGTGTCCAGTCCTTGAACCTCGCAGGCCATGATCCGGCCCTCTTGGCCGTGAAGACGGGAAGCTCGAACGAGAGGGAATCGGCTTGCCAGGTGGGTGGGTCGGGGGGGACGAAGACGACGGAGCTCGTCGGCACCGCCGCGACATTTCTTCCTGCGCCCTGCCGCGAGTCTGTCGCCGCCGAGGCGGTGGAAGGCACCTGCAATTGCCCTCCGACGTCTTCCTGCCTCCCTTTGCCGCCGTCAGACTCGTCCACCTCTCCTTCCTCGGACTCCGACACGGTGCTTCGCCGCGCCTTCTTGGGCGAAGGGGAGCTGCTCGCCGACGAGATGCTTTCCGAGTCGTGCGCGTTGCTTCCGCGGGAACGCTTCTGCCCTTTGACGAATCTCTCTTCTTCGTCGCTTGACGAGTCAATGATGATGACGTCCGACCGCTCCTCGTCGGCCGAGGACGTGGACATGGCGGCGAATCGACTGCCCCGTCTGCCAAGTGGCTGCTAAAGTGACTGAATGGTGACGAAGCCAGGCGGCATCAACGTCGCGGGGTACCGCTAACAAAGGGGGAGTCGCTCGTTGATTCTGTTTTAGTGTAATTTTATTCTTTGGAGAAGCTCGTCATGCATCGACCTCGCGCATTGTCGGGACACCGGTCCGAGAAAGCAGCTGCTGAGCAGTAGTCGACCTGCGGCACCGGTGGCTGCACGAAAAGCAAGCTGATGCAGGAGTCACTGCTTCTTACTAGAATGTCAAGCTCGACTGCGCTTTGCCGTTAAGCTCTGCGATTTGAACGAGGTGGCAGCCAACTAGCTGCACGTTGGTGGAATGACATGTCTGCGGTAGTTGGATGTGAAGAAAAAATCAAGGCACCAAGCAATAATACTTGGTACTCCCTCCGTGCGGAGTACTGTACAGTAAGTACAATGTACATGCGACCAGTGCTAAACGTGGGCATGGATTAGAACGACATTCAAGATTCATGGCTTCGTGCCGATCATTAACCGATGGCTTCATCACAACGGTACCTGCAGGTAATTAGGCTAGCGTGATTGGTGTGGGACGAAACGAACAGTCGCAGGCCACAGGCTCCACGACGCTGCACTTGTATACAGGAAGTACTACAGTAGTAATACAGTATTAATTACTTACTGTACTCCGTACTTGTAAATGTACATGTACGTGGTCACCAGCACGCGCCAGCATAAGTAATACTTACTTAAGTAAGTACTCCGTACTGGACGGAGTACTGACTGTATTTGTTGTAGTATCTTGGAACTCCGAAAAGTACATGTACTGTACAGTACTCCGTACTGTGCATCTACGTGCACTCCGTACTTACAAGCACGGCACGATTTATCACCAGCTAGGTACGAGATATATACATGAACACTGTGAGCACCTAGTAAGTATTCCCTGCTGTACATGCTCTGTGCTCGTACTCCTTGTACTAGTATGCTTACTTGTACTCTAAACTGTGTGCTGCTACTCCGTACGGAGGCCAGATAGTCACCAGACCAAAGTGACGATTCAATTTTGGTACATAGTGCTATTACCACTACGGAGTAAGGAGTACAAAGCGAATCGACACTTTTGCCACCCCACCATGAATGTACCAAGGGTAGTATCGTGGTACCTCTACGGAGTAGTATTTGGGCTGTTCATGACCTCCATGACCTCCCTGCCGCCAATGACACAAGTCAGCGGGATCACTGGGTGCAGATTCTGGGCGCTGGGATGCTTCTCCATTCCCACATCTCCTTCTGTTATGCTTTGTAGGGCATGTACCGGCATGTTGCATGCACATCGCACCACCACCCATCGCCTGTGTCGTCATGTGGCGGTATCGTAGTAGCGGAGCAGCAGGTAAACGACCAGTGAACAATGTCATCCTCACGTTCCTCGCTCGACGTGCGTCTGCACAAGGTAGTCACTGCCAGGCGGAACAAAGGCAAATTGTGTACATGTACGGAGGACATCAGGATGGCAGTACTCTCAGGTCGCGGAAACCAGTGGATGGCCACGAATCAATCTACCATCTACCACGCTCAATCAAGCCGGCAATATATCTTGGTGCGGTCAACGTACTGTCGGATAAGGTGCATCAGTGATGAGGACCATGGTGATTTTTATTGATACCAAACCGCAGCCAGGTACCTCCTCCTATTGGGTGCCATTGGCAGGTCCGGCACGGTGGATGTGGGCATGGCAGGCAAGTGTACATCAACACTCCGCATCTCTACTCCATTGGAATACGGAGTGTGGCCTGCAATGCAATATGAGCATGCAGTCACGACAGCTATCTTGCATCAAAGTGCAACGCCATCGCCATTCGACGACGGGCCCGACCATCCCTGAGGTCGGTGGTGGCCACTTGCACGAGCTAAGAGCTGTGCTAAGAAAACGTTGACCCCACTGCATGCGCGGCTGCTCCGTGCGTGCAAGTACTTGTTTGTACTGTACTTGGTACTTGATGTACAGTAACTGCATTCTACATGTTCCTACTGTAGTTGTACAGTATTCCGTAGTCGGTATCAAAGATTCAAATTTTGGCCCCTACAGATACAGAATGTCGTGGAGATAGTTGACGCATGTAAGTACTGAACGGAGTATCGTTGCCCAGTCCGCGCACCTGTGCCTGCACACTGTATGTACTGTACCATCTGCACCAACAGTGCTCAGTACAGTTCGGAGCATCCCTTAGTATTACTCCGTAGGTGCTATAAGTAAGTATATTGCCTAGTACTCCGTGCTCCGTACATGGTAATAAGTACTTGCAAGTACGGAGTACTTAGTGCAGGAACTAGGGCTCCCGTACGGAGTACTTGCAACAACCAAGTACTAACACACCAATAGGCCTATAGTAGGTACCATCATGGAGGTACAAGTACAGTGGTATTACCCTGTCTGCGCCTGCAAAGTATGGCAGGGACAAGTACACCGTACTCCGTACACAGTATTGCTCCCGTTCTCCGTACCAGCCAGCAACGCGGCAAGGTCGGGTGCTTCCGACAAACACCCGATCCCCCCCCCCCCCCCCCAGAGTCCCTACTGGAGCTACACGTACTGTACGGAGTACTTGCAGTGGCTTGCACACTGTACCGTACCATCCCCAGGCACGTCCCGTCACCGCTCAACTTCCCAGCTTTACTCTTGCTCGTGTCTGCCTGTACTCTCGTTCGCATCGTCATCGTCCGCCATCGACCATCCATCGTCGCCGCCGCGCTTCCGCTCTCCTCCATCTCTCTCTGCAGCCGTCCATCCTCCCCACATGCACTCTTCGCTTCGTTGACGTCCGTCCCAATCACCCACTGACCGACCGCCGTTACCGCCACGTCCGTTTCCTTTCCTCGTGCTCTCTGTCCTCACCACCGTCACTCGCCGACGAGCAAGCAGCAAGCAGCGAGCAGCGACTAGCGACCCTCGCCCTCATCCCCCATCTCTCGTACCATGACACGGGCTTGACGCCATCCCTGGCCCATCCTGAATTGCCGCCCCCGCGTCGTCGCCGCCGCCCGCCCGTGACCGCTCGAGCTCGAGCTCGTTTCTCGACCCGTCCTCCGCCGCAGAGGGACTTCCCGACGCACCCATCCTTTCTTCCCGACGATCGGCCAATACCGCCAAGCTGTCTTCCCCAATCCTCCTCCCACGAACCATCTCCTACGACGCGGGAACCAACCCGCCGCGCCGTGGAAACGTCTACCTCGACATGGCCGACCGCGAAAACGGCGCTCGCCGGAGGAGATCCAGCAGCATCCTCCAGGTCTACCACGAACCCCCCGAGACGCTCGAGCAGATCAGCGACCAGGCCGCCCTGCCCAATCTCAACGCCAACTGGACGAATGCAAAAGGTAGTCGCACCCCCAACCGTCGTGGGCGCCCCGTGCCTTGCCCGAGCCGCGCTGACCTGACCCGGCCGCTACCCCAGGAGCCTGGACGATTCATATCGTCCTGATAGCCTGCCTCAAAATTTTCTACGATGTCATCCCTGGCGTCTCGCAGGAGACTTCGTGGACGCTGACAAACATGACATACATGTTCGGCTCCTACCTCATGTTCCACTACGTTCGTGGCGTTCCCTTTGAGTTCAACAGCGGCGCCTTCGACAACCTAAACATGTGGGAGCAGATCGACAATGGTGCTCAGTACACGCCCACCAAGAAGTTCCTCCTCAGCGTCCCCATCGTCCTCTTCCTGCTGAGCACCCATTACACCCACTACGACCTGGCATATTTTATCATCAACTTCCTCGCCGTCCTCGGTGTCATCATCCCCAAGCTACCATTCGTCCGTCCTCTCCCGTCTCTCCCTCGTCAGGTGATGGATGTGTCCAGAAGCTAACTGCCGACCCAGAGCCACCGGATGCGATTCGGCCTCTTCTCGGGCCCCCCGGAGGAGTAGCCCGTCGAGGGTGCCGGGAGGATAGTTCACATGCTAGAAGACGGGCGCGGAGCAGCATCATGAGGGGGGCCAGGGGATATGCATATATCTACTCCGGTGAGAATAATCAGGTACGGTGGCTCCCGCCGCGAGGGTGTTGTAATATTGTCCTTCTCGAGCAGGCCGTAGTTACGAGGGCAGGAATTGGATCACACCACCAGCGCATTTCCTTTCCCATCTTCCCATTTCCCTGTCCGTTGGGGCTCCGACTTCCTCTTGATCTTCAACCAACTTTCCATCTCCGAGTTGACTGGCTGACACGAGTGAAGTTGATTCTCCCCCATCCGCGGACCACTGGTCTCGGCTCACGCCGTGACGACGCAGCTCGTCTCAATTCGCCATGCCGCAACTGTCTACCGAAATAGTGCCCAGAAAAGGGGCACGACGCTGCCCGCAAGGGTTCGTGATGTTATGTATGTGCCTAGTGTGCGAGATGCTTCCCCTGCCGGCCGTTCCCTTGCCGGCCATGCTGTGTCGATAGCGAGCCACGACGCCGCAAAGCATATGATTGAAGCACCGCCGAACCTTGTCTTCGGCAGCGTTGTGCCATGGTACCTGGAAGCCAATGTACGGGTCGATGGTGGCATCAGAACGTTTTGACTTAATCCCTCACGATTTTCAAGTCCCCACAACTGGTGAAGGCAGCTCATTCTCAAGTACAATTGATCCTTTGGCCCGCATTCCATCTCGCCATCACCTCGTGCTTTCGTGCTAGGAAGAAGAGCTTGTATACCGTCTTGAGTGACAGATGCATATTCCTTGATCGACATTCGCTACAACATGAACATCAACAAAATGATATTCGGCCTCGTTGCCGTCTTGGCGAGCATCGGCTATGCTGCCGGTCGAATACCAGTCTTTCCGGCCTTTGCCTTCGAAGGCGGGCTCGCCGAAAAGGAGGAAATGGTCCAGGTCGCTGCGGACGTGCCAGTGAATCGGTTTGCAAAAGTTGGTTTTGATGACGAGAAAGTTGAGTCATCGACTCATCAAGATGTCGTTGAGATACCAGCCAGCAGTGACAGAAACTTTCATGTCGACAGAGAAAGACTTGCTTTTCAGAACAACGTCTACGACACGACGACTACAGCCATGACTACGCAGGCCACAACTACTAGAGCGACGACAACCCTAGGCGCAACCACAACAACACAGGCTACGACAACGCATGCTACCACCACGCAATGGGGAACAACAACAACACAGGCTACGACGACTCGTGATACCACCACGCAATGGGGAACTACGACAACACAGGCTACGACGACTCTTGCTACTACCACACAATGGGGAACAACGACAACACAGGCTACGACAACGCGTGCCACTACCGCACAATGGGGAACAACAACCCAAGATAGTACAGCCCAGGCCACGACAATCCAGACTACCACAACCCGGCCAGGAACAACCACTCAAGCTACAACTACACAAGGAACAACAACACAGGGCACCACTACACAAGCCACAACGACTCGTATTACAACAACTCAAGCAACGACTACGCAAGCAACCACAAGTCACACAGGAACCACGACGCAAGGAACAACTACAGCAGGTACAACTGCACAGACTACTACAACGCAACCAGGGACAACAACGCAAGCAACTACAACGCAAGCTACAACCACACAGACAGGAACTACAACCCAAGCCACTGCAACCAATACAGGAACAACTACCCAAGCCACCACAACACAACCGGTCACTACAACTCAAGGTACTACTACTCGTCCAGGGACTACAACCCAAGTAACGACTACCCAAGCTACTACTACTCGACCCGAAACTACTACCCAGGCAAGTACTACCCAAGCAACGACTAGCCAAACAGGAACGACTACACAAGCTACAACAACTCATCCCGGAACTACTACTCAGGTAACTACAACCCAAGCTACAACCACACAGACAGGAACTACAACCCAAGCCACTACAACCAATACAGGAACAACTACCCAAGTCACTACAACCAATACAGGAACAACTACCCAAGCCACCACAACACAACCGGGCACTACAACTCAAGCTACAACAACTCATCCCGGAACTACTACTCAGGTAACTACTACCCAAGCTACAACCACACAGACAGGAACTACAACCCAAGCCACTACAACCAACACAGGAACAACTACCCAAGCCACTACAACCAATACAGGAACAACTACCCAAGCCACCACAACACAACCGGGCACTACAACTCAAGCTACTACTACTCGTCCAGGGACTACAACCCAAGTAACGACTACCCAAGCTACTACTACTCGACCCGAAACTACTACCCAGGCAAGTACTACCCAAGCAACGACTAGCCAAACAGGAACGACTACACAAGCTACAACAACTCATCCCGGAACTACTACTCAAGTAACTACTACCCAAGCTACAACCACACAGACAGGAACTACAACCCAAGCCACTACAACCAATACAGGAACAACTACCCAAGCCACTACAACACAACCGGGCACTACAACTCAAGCTACAACAACTCATCCCGGAACAACTACTCAGGTAACTACTACCCAAGCTACAACCACACAGACAGGAACTACAACTCAAGCCACTACAACCAATACAGGAACAACTACCCAAGTCACTACAACCAATACAGGAACAACTACCCAAGCCACCACAACACAACCGGGCACTACAACTCAAGCTACAACAACTCATCCCGGAACTACTACTCAGGTAACTACTACCCAAGCTACAACCACACAGACAGGAACTACAACCCAAGCCACTACAACCAACACAGGAACAACTACCCAAGCCACTACAACCAATACAGGAACAACTACCCAAGCCACCACAACACAACCGGGCACTACAACTCAAGCTACTACTACTCGTCCAGGGACTACAACCCAAGTAACGACTACCCAAGCTACTACTACTCGTCCCGAAACTATTACCCAGGCAAGTACTACCCAAGCAACGACTAGCCAAACAGGAACGACTACACAGGCTACAACAACTCATCCCGGAACTACTACTCAGGTAACTACTACCCAAGCTACAACCACACGGCCAGGAACTACAACCCAAGCCACTACAACCAATACAGGAACGACTACCCAAGCCACCACAACACAACCGAGCACTACAACTCAAGCTACTACTACTCGTCCAGGAACTACAACCCAAGTAACTACTACCCATATAGCGACTACTACGCAAGCTACAACTACTCTTACAGGAACTACTACCCAAGCTACTACTACTCGTCCAGGAACGACTACCCAACCCACAACTACTCGTCCTGGAACTACTACCCAAGCTACAACGACCCAGTCAGGCACCACAACTCAACCTACTACTACACTTCCAGGAACAACTACCCAAGCAACTACGACCCGTCCTGGAACGACTACCCAACCAACAACTACCCGTTCCGGAACCACTACCCAACCAACGACAACACGTCCAGGTACTACTACACAAGCAACAACTACCCGTCCTGGAACTACTACCCAAGCAACGACTACTCGTTCTGGAACTACTACTCAAGCAACGACCACCCGACCTGGAACTACTACTCAAGCAACGACCACCCTACCTGGAACTACTACTCAAGCAACAACTACTCGTCCAGGTACTACTACACAAACAACAACCACACGTCCTGGAACTACTACTCAGGCAACAACTACTCGTTCCGGAACTACTACTCAAGCAACAACTACTCGTCCAGGTACTACTTCACAGACAACAACTACCCGTCCTGGAACTACTACACAAGCAACGACTACTCGCACTACTACACAAGCAACAACCACGCGTCCTGGAACTACTACTCAGACAACGGCTACTCGTTCCGGAACTACTACCCAAGCAACGACTACCCGTCCTGGAACTACTACTCAGGTAACAACTACACTTCCAGGAACAACTACCCAAGCAACTACGACCCGTCCTGGAACGACTACCCAACCAACAACTACCCGTTCCGGAACCACTACCCAACCAACGACAACACGTCCAGGTACTACTACACAAGCAACAACTACCCGTCCTGGAACTACTACCCAAGCAACGACTACCCGTCCTGGAACTACTACTCAAGCAACGACTACCCGTTCTGGAACTACTACTCAAGCAACGACCACCCGACCTGGAACTACTACTCAGGCAACAACTACTCGTCCAGGCACTACTACACAAGCAACGACTACTCGTTCCGGAACTACTACTCAAGTAACAACTACACTAGCTACTACTACTCGTCCAGGCACTACTACACAAGCAACAACTACCCGTCCTGGAACTACTACCCAAGCAACGACTACCCGTCCTGGAACTACTACTCAAGCAACGACTACCCGTTCTGGAACTACTACTCAAGCAACGACCACCCGACCTGGAACTACTACTCAGGCAACAACTACTCGCCCAGGCACTACTACACAAGCAACGACTACTCGTTCCGGAACTACTACTCAAGTAACAACTACACTAGCTACTACTACTCGTCCAGGCACTACTACACAAGCAACGACTACCCGATCTGGAACTACTACCCAGGCAACAACTACTCGGCCTGGAACTACTACCCAAGCAACGACTACCCGTCCTGGAACTACTACTCAAGCAACGACCACCCGACCTGGAACTACTACTCAGGCAACAACTACTCGCCCAGGCACTACTACACAAGCAACGACTACTCGTTCCGGAACTACTACTCAAGTAACAACTACACTAGCTACTACTACTCGTCCAGGCACTACTACACAAGCAACGACTACCCGATCTGGAACTACTACCCAGGCAACAACTACTCGGCCTGGAACTACTACCCAAGCAACGACTACCCGTCCTGGAACTACTACTCAAGCAACGACCACCCGACCTGGAACTACTACTCAGGCAACAACTACTCGCCCAGGCACTACTACACAAGCAACGACTACTCGTTCCGGAACTACTACTCAAGTAACAACTACACTAGCTACTACTACTCGTCCAGGCACTACTACACAAGCAACGACTACCCGATCTGGAACTACTACCCAGGCAACAACTACTCGGCCTGGAACTACTACCCAAGCAACGACTACCCGTTCTGGAACTACTACTCAAGCAACGACCACCCGACCTGGAACTACTACTCAAGCAACGACCACCCTACCTGGAACTACTACTCAAGCAACAACTACTCGTCCAGGCACTACTACACAAACAACAACCACACGTCCTGGAACTACTACTCAGGCAACAACTACTCGTTCCGGAACTACTACTCAAGCAACAACTACACTAGCTACTACTACTCGTCCAAGCACTACTACACAAGCAACGACTACCCGTCCTGTAACTACTACCCAGGCAACAACTACCCGGCCTGGAACTACTACACAGGCAACAACTACTCGGCCTGGAACTACTACCCAAGCAACGACTACTCGTCCTGGAACTACTACTCGAGTAACAACTACACTAGCCACTACTACTCGTCCAGGCACTACTTCACAAGCAACGACTACCCGTCCTGGAACTACTACCCAGGCAACAACTACCCGGCCTGGAACTACTACTCAAGCAACGACTACTCAAGCAACGACTACCCGGCCTGGAACTACTACACAGGCGACAACTACTCGGCCTGGAACTACTACCCAAGCAACGACTACTCGTCCTGGAACTACTACTCGAGTAACAACTACACTAGCCACTACTACTCGTCCAGGCACTACTTCACAAGCAACGACTACCCGTCCTGGAACTACTACCCAGGCAACAACTACCCGGCCTGGAACTACTACTCAAGCAACGACTACCCGGCCTGGAACTACTACACAGGCGACAACTACTCGGCCTGGAACTACTACCCAAGCAACGACTACCCGACCTGGAACTACTACACAGGCAACAACTACCCGTCCTGGAACTACTACCCAAGCAACGACTACCCGTTCTGGAACTACTACTCAAGCAACGACCACCCGACCTGGAACTACTACTCAAGCAACGACCACCCGACCTGGAACTACTACTCAAGCAACAACTACTCGTCCAGGCACTACTACACAAGCAACAACCACACGTCCTGGAACTACTACTCAGGCAACAACTACTCGTTCCGGAACTACTACTCAAGCAACAACTACCCGCTCTGGAACTACTACCCAAGTAACGACCACCCGACCTGGAACTACTACCCAAGCAACAACTACACGTCCCGGAACTACTACTCAAGCTACCACTACCCGTCCTGGATCCACTACCCAAGTAACAACTACCCGACCTGGAACTACTACTCAAGCTACCACTACTCGCCCGGGCACAAGCCAAACAACAACTACGGCACAAGCCACAACTACACGCACAGGCACCACCACCCGTGCAACTACAACGCAAGTCACTACTACTCGTCTAAGCACTACCACGCAAGCGACCACCACTCTAGGTACAACATCACGCTCAGGGACAACGACAGAAGCAACCACTACTCGACGTACAACAACCCGTTCGGGTACAACAACACGAGGCACTACCACGGGTAAAACCACAACTACTCAAGCTACAACCACCGGTCCAAGGACAACTACCAAAACTACTACTACTCGTCCAAGGACAACTACGAAAGCTACTACTGCTAGACGTACAACTACCCGTCAGAGAACAACTACAAAAGCAACAACTGCAGGTACCACTACCCGCAAAAGGACAACTACAAAAGCTACTACTACTCGAGTAACAACTACCCGTATGAGAACTACTACAAAGGGTACTACCTCTCGGGTTCCAACTACACGATCAACCACTGTAGTAGTTACTACCACCCGGCTTAGCACTACAACGCAACCTAGAAGCACCACTCTGGCTACAACTACGCGCCCAAGCACAACTTCGCGTCTGAGTAGCACCACGATACAAACTGGAACAGCTACAGTAATGACTTCCCACTCAAGAACGACTACATATACTCGTCAAACGACGACCACCCAGCCAACAACTACCCGACCAGGGACTACAACCCAACCGACAACTACCCGGACTACTACAACTACACAACCTACAACTTCCCGGATTACGACAACTACCCGACCAGGGACTACGACCCAACCTACAACGTCCCGGATTACTACGACTACTCAACCTACAACTACTCGACCAATGACTACTACCCAACCGACAACTACTCGACCTACATCTACAACCCAGCCGACAACTACTCGGATTACTACTACAACACAACCTACAACTACTCGACCAAGAACTACCACCCAGCCGACGACTACTCGGATTACAACAACAACGCAACCTACAACTACTCGACCAAGAACTACCACCCAACCGACAACTACTCGGATTACAACAACTACGCAACCTACAACTACTCGACCAAGGACTACGACCCAACCGACAACTACTCGGATTACAACAACTACGCAACCTACAACCACTCGACCAAGGACTACCACCCAACCGACAACTACTCGGATTACAACAACTACGCAACCTACAACTACTCGACCAAGGACTACGACCCAACCGACGACTACTCGGATTACAACGACGCAACCTACAACTACTCGACCAAGAACTACCACCCAGCCGACGACTACTCGGATTACAACAACTACGCAACCTACAACTACTCGACCAAGGACTACCACCCAGCCGACGACTACTCGGATTACAACAACTACGCAACCTACAACTACTCGACCAAGGACTACGACCCAACCGACGACTACTCGGATTACAACGACGCAACCTACATCTACTCGACCAAGGACTACGACCCAGCCGACAACTACTCGGATTACTACTACTACACAACCTACAACTACTCGACCAAGGACTACGACCCAGCCGACAACTACTCGGATTATAACAACTACTCGAGCCACGACGACCCGTCCAAGCACCACAACGCGTCCAAGCACCACAACACGTCCTGGAACCACTACCCGCCCACTAACAACTACTCGTATCTCAACAACCCTTACTAGGGCATCTACCCGTCCAAGTACGACGACTCGTCCTCGTACTACGACCTCCCACACTGGAACCGCCACCGTCATGACTTCACACTCGAGAACATCAGTAACCTCTCATACCAGACCAGCGACGACGTCGCACTCTAGAACGACTCTCACCAGACAGGTCACGACTACCCACTCAAGATCGGCTAGAACGTCACTTACCAGAACAGTTCGGACGTCCCAAACGAGTACGGTGGCTCCTCTCTCCCCCACTGCTACGACTACCCAGACGCATACTGCCTGCAAGCCTTGCAAGCCCTGCCCGTCTTTCACCCACACTCGAGTATACACGGTGACGGCGAAGTGCACGACGACACCCTGCGCGAGCGTTGTGGTGACAAAGTTCAAAACCATGCCCTGTCCACCAGCGACACGAAGGGTTGGGCCGATTCCGACACATGCCCGAACCGACGGCGGGCCGATTTGCCCACCTGTGGATTGCCAGGACTGTTCGCATTGCCCAGACTACACTCAGGGAGGATATATTCATCGTCCCGTGCCCACACACGCCAAGGATATTCAAATTCCGCAGCCAAAGTATTCTGGTGACGTTCAGCCGAAGCCCGCATTCACACAGGCTTACGAGCATGTTGATTGCCCCCCAAATGACGGAGATGGCTCATCACCTTGCCCCAAGCACAGCCAGGCGAAGGGGATGTATCGGCCGGTGCCGACGCATGCCAAGGATATCCACCACCCTCATATCACGCCTGTGATGCCGGTCGCGCCACAGTACCACCCAAAAGGCGGCGATGGGGCAGCAATAGAGGACGGCAGCAAAGAAGCTGGCAGCGTTCCGGGTGGTGGATTCACGCCAGGGCATGGAAGTGTGCCAGGAGGCGGCAGTGTCCCAGGCGTCCCAGGCGACAGTATCCCAGGTAGTGGATACACTCCAGGGCATGGAAGCGCTCCAGGAGGCGGCAGTGTCCCAGGCGTCCCAGGCGGTAGTATCCCAGGTAGTGGATACACTCCAGGACATGGAGGCGCTCCAGGAGGGGGCAGTGTTCCAGGCGTTCCAGGCGACATCATCCCAGGTAGTGGATACGCGCCCGGTCATGGAAGCGTGCCGGGAAGCGGCAGTGTCCCGGGCGTCCCAAGCGACAGTATCCCAGGTAGTGGATACGCGCCTGGCCATGGAAGTGCGCCAGGAAGCGGCAGTGTCCCGGGCGACAGCAGTCCAAGCGGTGGACGTGTGCCAGGGAGCGGGAGTATCCCAGGAGACGGCACCATTCCAAGCGACAGTATCCCAGGGAGCGGCAGGATCCCAGCAGGTGAAACTATCCCAAGTGACAGTATCCCAGGCGGCAGCAGCGCTCCCGGCGGCGGCAGTGCTCCCGGTAGCGGCAGCGCTCCCGGCGGCGGCATTGTCCCAGGCGATGGATATTTACCGGGTAGCGACGGTGCCCCAGACAGTGGCAGTGTCCCTGGCGGAGATGATAAGAGCTCGGAGCATGCAACCGTCGGCACGGCTGGAAGGACAGCTATATCTCGCTTCAGCTTGGTTGCTACGGCGGCCGCTGGCTTCTTCCTGCTTCTGTAACGGCTGGTTGCAGCGTTAAAAGCCATCGTTTCAGTCCTCTACACCTATAGTTCTCTGCTTCCGCAGAGCGACGGAGACTTTGGTTTTTGACTCTGGTGATGCAACTGCTGAGCACCCCTTTCTTGCTTTGTTTTGGCCTTCAATAGGAATATTTTCGCTGTCATTTACTTATAGGTCAACCATCGGCCGAGCCCCTATTCTCCATAGCAGTTTTCTCGTTCAATTACGGAGAGTACAGACAAGATGGGTATCGGTATCCAGCTGGCGAGTTGGCTGCAACCCGTGGAGGGGGCGGCACCGTCAATGGCTGGCCGACGACAGCCACATACGGCGCACATCGATTTTCACATGGATTTTCTCAGGCATGGGCCAATAGCCTGTCCGTGGCATCGCGGTGGGATGACAGGGTGTCAGTTCCCGACATTTCCGAGCAATGCTTTCACGGCATGGCCCCGGGAAGCGCAACAAGCAACGGAGCCGAGACCGGCCCGTGGGTGGGGCCTTCGGGAACAGACCCAGACCCGGCTCGGAGGTCCGAAGCAACCCAGATGCTTCGACCGACTGAGAGTTGGACATACTTGACGAGGGACGTTTCTTTATCCTTTTCATTTATTATTGAGGGAGGGAGAAATAATATTAACAAGACATACTTTGCCACGCACTACTGATGCTAGCTGTGTTTGTACAGTCACTTGCTTTGAAGGCACCAT
This sequence comes from Drechmeria coniospora, assembly GCF_001625195.1. Classification (NCBI taxonomy): domain Eukaryota; kingdom Fungi; phylum Ascomycota; class Sordariomycetes; order Hypocreales; family Ophiocordycipitaceae; genus Drechmeria; species Drechmeria coniospora. The sequence goes on along the minus strand of NC_054389.1, from coordinate 5,571,672 downwards.
CTTTAGATTGTTTATCAAGTATCCGCTCATTGACCATTTGGTATATAGTTCGTGGTACTTCATCACACCCGACGTTGAGTTGGCAGGATTGATGGTAAATGTATGAAAATCCGCCAGAGTCCGTTGCCATGCTTGCCTGATTCGTATGCGATGCGTTGCGCAGTACGAGGGAGGGAGGGAGAATTCGGAATAGAGAAAAGGGAAATAAAATGAAATCAAAATTATGCATCTGTGTCAATGCTGACGAGGCTCTGAGGGCAGATGTGATGAAATATCATGTTCTCATCTCGAGGCTAGCACAAGGCAGCACATGGACCACAGCGACACCAGGCCGTGAGACGAGACGTGCAATGAGCGGCGGGCAAACGCGGTCCAATTCTATCCCGGTCATTCATGGCCCAACCCTGAGAGACTAGGCGCGTGGGCTACGCTGCCAGAAACGGCGTTTGGGGGTGGCCGAGTTCGTGTGGCCCTCCTTGGCTTGAACGGCGGCGCGTCGTTTCTTGGAACGCTTGACGCAGCAGGTGACGAAGACGACGAGGGCGGCGAAGAGACAGCAGAGGGCGGCGGCGACAAGGAGCCAGATGGCGGAGCCCCAGCGGGCGGTGCTGCGACCGTTCTTGTTGACGGCGCGCTTGACGATGGCGAAGGCGACAACGTCGCAGATGAGGGCGACGATGGTGACGACGAAAGCGAGAAGGGCGAAGAAGGTGGCGGCGATGGAGCCGACGACGTTGGTTGCGATGCAGAGAAGGAAGGCGATGAAGCACAGGGCGGTGGCGACGGGATGCAGGACCATGACGCGGGTGAGGGCCCTCGAGGTGGCCTCCTCAGCATCGGAGAAGTCGGTGTCGTCGATGTCGGAGATGACGGAGGCCGGGTCGTAGCCGATGCGAGAGTTGGAGCAGGAGTCGGTGTCCCTACAGGAGCGACGTGTGAGCAGGGCAGGGCAGGACGAAGAAGGCTGGCTTCAGAGGGTCCGGACGAGGTCGGGAGACGACGTACTTTACGTTGAGGTGACAGTAGCCAAAGGTGCCAAAGGTGACTTGAGTCCCCTGGACGCCGCGGCCGAGATCGACCTTGAGGATGGACAGGGTGTTGACGACGGGGGCCGTCACGTCAACGACGAGCAGAAGCACTGTCGCGACGAGCAGCAGCAGGGTGCCGATGTGGTGAATGAGTGTACCGACGCCCATCTTGTCGGAGATTGGGCGTTATACGCGTCGACGGAGGCTGCGTTCGGAGGCTGCGTTCGGAGGGCGTCTGGCTGCGAGGAGGGCCGGTTCGGATGGGTCGAGAAGGCTCGGGGACGGTGGTACGGATGGGCAGGGACGGCGACGGTCGTCGACGCGCTCGCTGGCGAGGCGACGGCGGCATATAAGTAGGAGCACATCGCATATCCGCATTCGCACGCCGCGTTTCAAGCATGGCTGGCCTTCCCCGGCGATGCTGGCAAGCCGGCCGCTCACTATCGGTCCAAGCGGCGACGTCATGGGGGTGGCTGTGGGTCATCCATCGCATGCGACGTGCAGTGAAGCGTACGGCACTGCGCTCGCAGGTGTGCAGGTGCCGGCCTCGCATACACGTGCAGAGTGCACTTGGGTGCGAACAGATTGGCACCCGATCCTGATCCTGGGCCCTGCAATTATTTCTGAGGCAGCGAGGGACAAAAGGCTGACGTAGGCTGACCGACTGTCGCGAATGGGAGGAAGGCCTTGGCCGATGTGGGTCGGCCGGCGGTGTTGGTGCGAGTCAGTCAGCCTTGGCCGCCCAATGCACGGCCTCGTCGTCTTGCTTGATACTGGCGTGTTTTTAGGTGTTTTACCGCACCGCCGATGCGCGATCGGCCAAGGGTGCCGACGGCGTGAGGGAACCAGCTGAGAAGGAAGATGAAAAGAGATGTCGTACTCCACCGCTTCGGTGACGGGGGCCAGCATGGAGCCAGCCATTCGGACGGCAGTGCCATCCACATCCACTTCGACATCCACTTCCACCTCCACCCGCAGGCGTTCACAGCCACAGCCAGTGCCAGCCTGCTGTTGGTTGCACAGAATTTCTTGGTGACGTACAGGCAGGTACAGACCGTACCGTGCTCGTAGTCGTGCTGCGCGAACCGTACGCGAAAAAAAAAATTGAAGCCATCATCCATGAAGACGGCGTCGCAGTCCGGCCATGACTGGTCCAGTGGGGTTACCGACGATTAGCCAATGGAGGTGCATCCTTCGGCGGCGCGCCTAAATGAGGAACGACGGACCCCTGATGGTGGTTGAGTGGACGAAAGGAAGGAATCGGGCCCTAGTCCATCGATCGTGCTGTGCTTCATTTTTCCTCTCCTCCCGCTCCGGTACTGTTCGTTTCGGTCGGTCGGCGGTTTGGCCGCATCATGCATGCAATCAGCGGTCATGGTCGCTCGGCGGCAGCCTTGCTCGGGAGCCAACCCTTTGACTGCAGCCGCTTCGACTTCCCATTCTTGGCCGTGCTGCCGAGCTCGAAGAGCCAGTGGGACAGACCCTTGGCCGCCATCGTCTTGGGCAGCGACTGGCGCAGCGTCGTGGCCATGAAGGACCGGTCGTTCTCGTACCCGTCCGGCCACGGATCGTGAAGCGGTGAGCCGTACATGGCGCGCCCGTGGTTATATTCGGGGGCTGGAAAGATTTCTAGCGTGAATTGTTTGACTTCCTCCTCCTTCTTGTGGGCTGCCGCCGCATCGACGTCCGCATCGACGTCCGCATCGCCGTCCGGGCCGTCGTCCGGGCCGTCGTCGTGGGCCATGGCCGAAGTCTGGCCGCTCGTCACGGCCGGTGGTCGGTCGGCATCGACGTCATTGTCGCTTTCGAAGAGGCCTGCCATGGACGTGTCGGTGCCGTTCTTTGGCTTCACCATGTTGTAGGTCAACGGGCTGCTGGCCACGAGCTTTCTCGCCGTCGCCGCCTCCTTGGTGACGGAAATGTAGTTCGAGTGGTAGCCCTGCGACGACGGCAGGCACTGTCAACAACACGAGCATCGACGCACAGTCACCGTCGCCGACAAGGACGGGGACGAGGCCGCGTAGAGAGTGAGGGGGGAGGGGGGAGGGATGGGGGTTCTGGTCATCGTACCGGCGTCATTCGAAAGACCTCGACGCGGCCATGCTGCTCCAGCACCTGCAGGACGGAACGTCGCTCGGCAAAGGAGATGGGCGTCGGGGAAACGAGGATGCGGATCGACCGCTCGGGCAAGGTCCGCCGTGCCGCACTGCCGATGGATGCCATGATGGCAGACGGACGGCCTGCTCGGCGTCCCGTTCCGTTTGGAGGAAGACGTGACGATGGCTCTGGGAGCTCTGGGAGCTCTGGGAGCATGCTGCAGAATTGTTGGTGGGAGCGTGATTACATAATCAGTTTTTATTTTCATGGTTCTGGGGTGGACGACACTGCTCACGAGCTACTAAATAATTGTATTGCTTGTACATTTTTTTGGAAGTGTACCGTGTACATGTACATGTGCTTACAGTATTTTCATGCAGTCATAGTTGTACACTTTCAAGTAGGCACTTAATGGACCAATAAGTGAATGTACACACACACTTGCATACTAATGGACAGTACTCCGTGCAGTACTACTATTACTGGTACTAACAATATTACCATTAGTACCAGTGTGGACAAGTACAGGTAATGCTGCCTAGGACCTAGGGTAGTGGGTGCAACGATGGTCGCATGTGCACTTGCTTTCGTCCTGCTTTTGTCAGCCAGCGTAGCACGCGGAGAAAAAAACGGCTTCGAGCAGGTGTGAGAATAGGCACGCCTTCATGGCACGTCTTCCTGAGACTCAACCTGGCCTGCACCGTGGGTCTTGGCGCTCGCAAATACCTGTAGCATCTCGCCGGCAGCAGTGTGTGCAGGTAAGAAGCAGTTCCTGTCGACGAAAAACAGGCCAAAGATGCGGCCCATATTTTCCACTGCGCATCGAGATTTGGCAGTTCGGCTCTCGCCCGGCCTAATTTGCCCCACCCACACTGCCCCGACCGTTCGAACGGCTCTAGAAGTACAGAGTACCCCGTACCTATTCTACATGTACAGTGCTAGCACATCCAAGTACACGTGCCCCTACAGGCACTTATATGCACGGCGACGAACTTCCAGGCAACTACCTGAGCACTATTACAGAGTACTTACCGTACGAGTATGCGAATATGTACTCCGTACTTGGCAGCGTCATCGTTCATGTTCCCACGCCTCGAAGGTTCCGGTCGCGACGCTTTGATTAGTAGTTTCACCCAGCACAGTGCACTGCGTCCCAGCGGGGATAGATACCCCTTTACCCAGTACTCGTTCTCGCATGTGTATGTATGCCTGTTTATTCGATAGGCTCGAGCCCTCATGCATCAATCTACATACACCAGACGGGAGTTTAGTCCTTCTTTGCCGACCTTGTTTCACTTTTCCATCACGCGCCCGTCGTAGCGGGCCGTCCAACGGAATGCAGCGACAACACTTGCATTTCTTTTTTTTTCTTTTTTTCACCTGGGCGTGGCACATCGTCCCCCCCTTCCCTACTGCACCGATACTGTGTTGTCGCTTTGAGCGCAGTGGGGGGGTGCTGCAGCCTCTGGTCACCTTCTGTCCGTCCTCCTTCTCCATCTGCCCTGGTGGGAACAGGAGCTTTCCAACGAAGAGTGCACGCATCAGTAGGGAGAGCCAGATGAAACGCAGCAGCGAACGCCACGCAGTGGTGTGATCACATTTCATTCTGTCGATGCAAGGAAAGGAAATAATCAACACCTGAAAGTATGTCTGTTCGCCAACACCTTCATCAACAGGTACAGTGCCCCGTATTTCCATGCATGTCCGGAGTATGGAGCACCGTACTGTTCACTTGTGCATGCATGTGCGGAGTAATACTGGACTGTGCCTTTGGACTTGCAACGTAGCACTCCAGGTGCGCGTAGGAGGAAGACCGTTTGGGGGCCAGTTCTCGCTGGTCGGATCTGTGGGACGGTCCTAGACCCAGTCCAAAACGAGGCGGCCGAGAACTGCCCAAGTCATCGGTAGCGCAGCAATCGCTGGCGTCGTCCCCGCGCAGTGACGTAGATAGGCTCGATACAAGCTTTTTCCGCAGTCCCGAGTGCCGGGTCCAGAGCGAGGCTGTCTCAAGTCACTTGGACCAAGGCGATGAGCTTCGCAAGAATACTGCGCGGTGGATGGGCAGATACGAGTCCATTGCGTCAGGCATTGGATCCTTTGCGACCAGTGTTCGTCCTGTGTTACATCATATCATCATGGTGGCACCTGCAGTCATCATGTAAAGAGAGGAATGCCCAATCCCAGCCTGCAGAAAATATTGCCGTCATGATGACAACTCTTTGCCCAAACGAATGGCCGGTTCCGCTGACGGTCGATTCCGGTTGGTGCGTGGTATTCTTCTACCTGTACCGTGTGGCTGCTACCTTTGCGGCCGCTGAGCACCGAGGTAACAGTACGAGGAGAGCCGCCCGTAGGTGCTACAAGTACTATCGGGGGCCATCCAGTACTGTCCAGTACTGTCCGGTACTATCTGGTAGAGCGAGTTGGCATGGCAAGAATCGACCGAGTACATGCTGGTAGTGGCAAATGGGAACTGCGAGGGGATGTCATGGACATATACTCGGCACAGCACCGCATTCTAGTGTGCAGATTTGTACCTGCCCGTTGACCGCCACCGAGTGCCGACTCGATGTTACCTACTTCTACCTGCCTCCTTACCTCCCTCTACCTCCCTCTACTTCACTGCCTATCCGACTATCTAACTACATACATGCCTGCCTGCCTCCCTGCCTCGACCTAGTACCTACCTTGAACATGCCACTTACGACCTACTACTACCCTTACCCAGCTTGACTGATATACCGCCTGCTGCCCTCATCCTCGTCGTCCGTCCCTTGGCTGCGAGATCTGCCCACTTCTGAGCTGCAACTCGTCCCTGGGGTCATCACCATCCCGGCACTGCCATTTTATCAATTCCGACGGCTGCTGGCCTTGCACAACGTTCCCAAAGATCAAACGACGGCTGTGTCGGCGGGCATCATGACGACGCACGAGGAAGGACGAGAGTACGACATCATCTTTGCTGGAGGTGGCACCGCCGCCTGTGTGGCTGCTGGCCGTCTGGCCCATGCGGACCCTGGCCTGTCCATCCTCCTCGTCGAGGTTGGCAGGAACAACTTCAACGATCCAACCATCGTCAACCCGGCCCTGTACCTGTCCCACCTCGCCCCGGGCTCCAAGACGGCTCTCTTCTACCAGGCCAACGAGGAGAAGGCGATCAATTCCCGAGCGGCTGTCGTGCCTGCCGGAGGCGTCCTCGGCGGCGGCTCCTCCATCAACTTCATGATGTACACGCGAGGCAAGTGAGAGGTGGCCGGGCCGTCCCTGAACCAAAGTCTGATGCCCCATCTCCAGCCCAGGCCGTCGACTACGATTCCTGGAACACCAAAGGTTGGGACGCCAAGAGCCTCCTGCCCTTTGCCAAGAAGCTTGAAACCTACCATCTTGACGACCCGGCCGTCGACAAGGCCCTCCACGGCTACGACGGCCCCGTCAACGTCTCCCTCGGCACCTACAGCCAGCGAGGCCCGCAAGACGACATCCTCGCCGCCGCCGAGGCCCTCGGCATCGAGGAGATTGTCGATCTGCAGGATTTCAAGGCCGCCAATGGCTTCTCCCGCTGGCTGAGATACATCGGGCCCGACGGGAAGAGACAGGACGCCGCCCACCGCTACATCCATCCGCTCCTGGTCTCGGGCAAGTACCCCAATCTTCACCTGCTGCTCGAGAGCAAGGTGAGCCGTGTGCTGTTCGATGGTCGCCGCGCCACGGGCATCGAGTATGTGCCCTCGGCGGCCACCCCGCCCGACGCAGGGCTGAGCAAGGTCTCGCCGTCCGTCATCCGTGCGAAGAAGCTCGTCGTCGTCTCCGCCGGTGCCCTCGGAACGCCATCCATCCTCGAGAGATCCGGCGTCGGTCGTGCCGAGCTGCTCGAGAAGCTCGGCATCGATCTCGTCGCCGACCTGCCCGGTGTCGGCGACGAGTACCAGGACCACAACTTGGTCCTGCTCCCCTTCAAGACGACTCTCGAGCCGAACGAGACGCTCGACGGCCTCCTCAGCGGCCGCCTCGACTTTGCCGAGGCCGCGGCGGAGGGGAATCCGATCCTTGGCTGGAACGGCATCGACATTGGCGCCAAGCTGCGCCCCTCGGACGAGGAAGTGGCCCGGATGGGTCCCGACTTCCAGAAGCTCTGGGATCGCGACTTCAAACACCAGACAACGAAGCCCATGATGCTCGTCGGCATCCTCTCCTCCTACCTCGGCGACCACAAGCTGCTCGTGCCACGAGAGGACGGCGGGACCCAGTACGCCACCATCGGCGCCTACACGGCCTACCCTTATTCCCGCGGCAACATCCACATCGTCTCCAAGGACCCCCACGCGCCCGCATCCTTCAACACCGGCTATCTCGACCACCCGGCCGACCTCGAGAAGCAACTCTGGGCCTACAAGAAGCTGCGCGAGCTCTACCGCCGCACCAACGCCTATGCCGGCGAGCTCTCGCCGGGCCACCCCAAGTTCCGCCCAGGCAGCAAGGCCGCCCTCGCCGGCGAGCACCCGCCAAAGGCCGGATACGCGACCGTCGAGGAAAGGCGGGCCCTGGCCCCGATCGAGTACGATGCCGAAGACGATGCCGCCATCGAGGACTGGATCCGCTCCAACGTCAACTCGACCTGGCACTCCTTGGGCACCTGCAAGATGGCACCCAAGGACAGGGGCGGCGTCGTGGACGAGAGCCTCAATGTCCACGGAACCCAGCAACTGAAGCTTGTCGGTGAGCATCGTACCTGTCATGGACTGGCTCGCCCTTTCTCCACCCCCCTTCCCGCTGACCCTTTGCCCCAGATCTGTCGATTGTGCCCGAAAACGTGGCGGCAAACACGTACAACACGGCGCTCATTGTCGGAGAGAAGGCGGCCGATATCATCGGCAAGGAGCTTGGCCTGTCCGTGTGATGGGATGAGATGTCTCGTCCGGAGAAGGCGGCTGGCTCATGATGCCGTCCTGCTGCCTGTTCGCCCTAGCCGTGGTGGAGGACGACCATCTTCAGGCCTCCGTGGGGGGGGGGGGGGCACATCGGCCGGGGAGTACCGTTTGCCTCTCATTTCCCATCCTGCAATCTCGCCGGGGGTGCGTCCAGCTGGTAGGGGTGCGTTCGTGGGCTTGCCCGTCAACCTTGTCGGCGTTGCTGGTATATTGACACCCAACCACGTCGGCACCAGGATCATGGTTCACTGCATTGGCACACACACAAACTTCCATCGCCCTTCTGGAAAGCAATGCATGTTTTTCGCGCCCGCCGTCTGGCAATCGCCTTCTACGCATTCCTCGCAAACCAGGAACGGCAGGCAGCGCGTTCGCTCGAAAACAGACAGCCCGCTGCAGTCGTCGTAGCCTTCATTCGCCATTCAACGATTCCTGGATAACCGTTTTTGGGCCAAGAGGGGAACCGATCGTCCTGGTGGTGATGACGCAGTGCTTTGCCGAATCTGATGGAGCTCATGATAAGTCGCCAAAACTGTCCTCGCCAATGTCCCGGCGCCATGCCCCCCGACGCTTGACGTAACCCTTGTCGCCGGGTAAGCGTATTTCCTCTCTTCGGATGCTCATGTTTTGTTTCGCATCATGACGCGATCTGGTATCGAGTCTCGTTATACTGCTCTTTCAGAATCGAACTTTTGGTCGTGCCGCCCGATCGTGTCCACCGAACGGCCAAATGGCTGGCTACCTGACCTCGACCGTAGACATCGACCAGCGTATTGAAGAACGACAGAGAAGCATAGTCTTCGCACATGGCTTCTAAAACGCAGTTCAGATACTCATGGGCAACATCGGGAATGCTTATATGCACCATAGTTCCCTCGGTCGTTGTCTTCCATCAGTCGTGCCGTCAGCGACCTCCAAACCTGGGAGGCCGTTGGTTTATCCTCTACAGGTTCGCATTTACTTTCTTCATCATGTACGTTTCCGTCACATTGACACGGATGGCCACCGACGCTCTGACCCGGCATGTCTGACAGTGATACTCTTCAATTCCTCGTCTACAACCTCTTACCCGTTTTCAACCAGCCATCGACAGATGATGAGTCGCCATCCATCGCCATACAGAAAGTGGGGGATATCACCATCACCACCTACTTTGGGATACACGAGCTGGCCGCCAGCAACCTCCTCATCACTCTCGTTGCCCTCGGAACCGAAATCGACTCTTGCCAGGGCATAAGAAGATCTTCCAGACACAAGATTATCATGCGTGCAAGCTGCTGCGTAGCCTTCATCCACGGTCTGCTCTGCTTAGCTTCCCTTTCGATGACGCCATCGATGTTGACGGCTGCATGGTCCGGTTCTACATCGAATATTGGCTCGTTGGTTTATCTCATTTACTTGAACATCTTCGCCATCAGGATAACTCATACGGTCGGAGAAATTTTCATGTCAGTCGCTATTGCCATCAGAGTGAGGTTGGACCAACAGGTGGTATCGGTGAGTTGAGGTGCCGACGGAACAGCATGACTTGGACATATGGATTGACCTTGGATGCAGATTTCGAGGTTATTCGTTGCCTGTTCCGCTCTGATGCTTCCAGCCATGTGCTACGATCTCGCCACCGCTATTCACTTCGGTGGTCTTAGGGGCGATATGCCTCGCCTTGTTCCCTGGTACATGTCGATGATCCAAGTCATGACCACATCTGTGCCCATGTTCACCACTTTCTCCATCATATACTACATTTGCTTCTCGAAGCAGAAGGCAATAGGAATGAACGACGTCGAGGATGACGAGTCCGTTCGGACGCCCCTCGGTGCAGACATTCATGGAAGCGAGGACCGACAGCCCAGAGCCACCCAGCCATTTAATCCACCACAGCAGCCAGTCCTCGATGAGTGGGCGCCTCAGCAAGCTTCTCGAGCAGCGACGCCGTCTCCGCAGGAGCTCTCGCCCCAGCTGCGATGCTACGAACTCCCGTCGGTACAAGGTATTCCCATGACTCTGAACCCTCGCATCGACCAAGGACCTGTCCGGCGGCCGCTGCCCTGCTTGGTGACAGGCTGGTACGATTCAGACGAGGTACCGTGACCCGCCATTGCTATGGCATCGGTTGTTGATGGACAACGAGGCAATGCAATAGGTCAGGTGTACGCTCACACAGTACGATGTGCTTTGTTGCACGATGCAGGCTTGGATTCGTTTCGTGTCTTACGTGTTTAAGCTTGGGGAAATGGGAATAGCAGAGGCATTGTATTCTTGTGAGGTATTCCTTTCCACTTGAAGCAAGTCAGTGCGCCAGTCGTGCTGAAAAGTATTCCCTCCCTTTACTGTGATTATGCGATTGGAAGAGAGGAGGAAGGTTCACGGCAGAAACAGTAGACACAGCCGTTTCCCGTTATTTTCATCGCATCAGGAATCGACAGGTGAGCCATGGTGGCCATATCTATTCTCTGTTTACGTAGCAACGCTTGGTCGTTCCCCATCTCGTATTGAAGAAGCAAAACATTCTATCACAGCAGCTAAAATTGGACTTGCACCTTGCTGACAAAGGTTAGCATCTCGTCCTTCGCTCTGCTATTCGAGTTGTCGACGAATCTCACCGAATTCCTTTTTGCAGTTCACCTTCACCGGCGAGCGTTCGGTCAAGTTCGATGCCATGGCAAAGGCAATCAGGCCAAGTGGGAGAATCGTGGTGGTGAACTTCATGATGTTGAAGAAGGAGGCGAGGGTGCTGATTCGATTGCAACCTAGGATTTGATTTGAAGGGTGATCACCACCAGGCCCGAGGATGACGGGGGACCGCAGAACCTTTTATACTGCACCGGCTTGGTCGATGCCGACCAAGGGCATCATGGCCAACGCCGGCAATGGCCACTTGGCAATCCGAGCTGCCCCATTGTGCCCGATTCAAGCATCGAGTAGGTAGTGGCAATAGAGATGGTTGCCTAGTTTTGAATTCGACGCGGCCGACTGGATGTTGATCCGGTTTCGTGACCGTGACCGACGACCAAGATCAACAAGAGGCTGCGCAATGACACATGGACATTACGGCGACCCGAGCTGCGTTATTTTCAACTTCTCGTCGTTTCATCACAGCGACTGGATACGCGTGCATACAGGCTTGCTGTGCTTATGCTGACGTGAATGACAGCTCGTTCGATTCGATATGTTCAGAACAGATGACTGGCCTGCCGTCCATCGACCTCATATGCCTGCGGAGATGCCGTATATGATCATTGCTGAGCGAATCGTTAGGAGATGATCGGTAGACGCTCACTTGCGCCTGCTAGAACTCCGTCCTCTCGGTACCGACGAGCAGTCATTGGCAATCGCACGCTATCGGTGAAGCCAGGGAGGGTGTGACACATTGACGTTGCTATTGATGCTATTGTTTCCCCTGATAAGCACCTCGCGGTGGATCCTTCCTTCGACGTACTCGACGAACTCCGTACTTGTAATTAACGATGACAAACATGTGCTACATGCTATTCACTTACCTGTACTTATGGATGTGTTCAGGTAACGTAGCATGCAAGGATGAGAACAGGACTTCTTCCAACCAGGACGTGGGGAAATGTTGTCGTTGCCCTTCCAAGTCAGATTAATGATGGAAAAGGCGTCATCAGGGGATCGATACTTTTTCTCTGATATGTAACGACACGTGCCAATAATGAATGAACATTTCCGGGAGTGCAGTGCTGAAGCAATACTGCGCAAGACAAGCAGCGGGTAGGAACCCTGACTGACGAAATGATAGCACATTGGGATGGCAAAAATGTCTATTCAGTTTACAGGAGTAGTTCCACCAAAGCCGAATGGTCAATTTTGTCAAGTGACAGTAATAGCTAGTGCAAGCACTGGCAATCCATGCCGCTCCATGCGGACATCGGAGTATCAATATTACTGTTGGCCGCTGGTCTGGCACCACGACTAACATTTACCCGAATATCACCCGCGGCTAATGAGCGTACGAGTATTCCGTACGAGGTACGGAGTACTCCGTGCTTGGACCTATACCAGCACTGTATACTTGTATTGTATACTGCACAATACTTGTATTTGCGTACAAGCAAGTGCTATAAGTACTACCACTGTAATACACCGTACGGAGTACATGCGGTTGCTTTTCACACTGACACCTTTACTGTACTTGTACTGTAAGTATAATGCTTGCAGCGGTGCAACCATTAAAGCCAACATACTCCGTACTCTGTACTGTACTATGTATTGATACTCACTGTACACTTCATTTGGGCAGGCAGGCTGCGCGCGCCCATCCCCTCCTCTTCGACTTCACCTCTTCCAACCGGTGGCCAGATCTCTGCACCTAACCCCCATTCTCGGCAGAGCTGGGCCCGTCAATGCATCGATCGTACCATGATATAGCGGCAGTCGATTCGCTGACAGACTGTGACCATGTCTGTCAGTCAACCGCAGTCCCTCGGGCTCTCTGATTACCTCGAGAAGCTTCCTGGCACCACGTTTCGGAAGCTCTACCAGCAGCCTTCGACCGCCTTCGCCGTCTTCCGCCGCATGCTACCGCACTTGGGTACGCTTCCTCCTTTGCCCTCTTCCCCCCTCCGACCGCCCTTCTCGAGCCGGAACCCTTGGGCGATGGGAAAGGCGGCTGGCTGACCGGCGTGCCTGCAGCCAAAACCTTGGTCATGCGCATACTCTACATGCCGAAACCGATGCTCCTTGGCGACCTGGATCTCTGGGTCAAGCCCGAGGCAAAGCGGTACGGCCAACTTGGTCAACCCTCCGTTCGCGTCATGGTGTCCGAGGCTGACTCGGATAGGCAAAAGGATCATGCCCTCTCCATCCTGCGCGGCCTCTACATCATTCAAATCTCGGTCCCGTCCAAGGAGAAGCCCCACGAGATGCAGCTGACGACGAACTTCAAGACCTCGCTCCGACTCGCACTCACCGGTGGCGGCTCGCACAATTCCTTCGGCGTTCCCTCGGCCCTCCTCGTGCCCCCGGAGATCGACGTGCCCTTCCTCGACCGGTACGCGCGCAAGAAGTGGGAGGACATCCTCCACTTCGTCGTCTCCAGCGTCGGCTACCGAACCGCCGGTGACCCCGCCGGGCCCAACAAGAGCGTCAAGGACCTCCTCATCGCCGGCCGGCTCGTCGATAGGCGCCCCAATGGGTCCGTCGGCATTACCAAGGCCGGCTTCACATTCCTCCTGCAGGAGGCCAATGCTCAGGTCTGGACCCTGCTGCTGCTCTGGCTCGAGGCCAACGAGGTCAGCAAGGCGGCCGGCCTCGAGACCGTCGACATGCTCTCCTTCCTCTTCGTCCTAGCCAGTCTCGAGCTGGGCCGTGCCTACGACACGAACGCCTTGACCGAGCAGCGTCGGAACATGCTCCCGTCGCTGCTCGACTTTGGCCTCATCTACATCCCCCAGCACAAGCGCTCCATGTTCTTCCCCACCCGGCTCGCCACGACTCTCACGAGCGGCGGAAACAGCCTGCGGACCATCAGCGACGGTGTCGCCGCCGCAACCGCCGCCGCCTCGGACGCTGCGCCGTCGTCCTCGGGCCCCTTGGGCAGTGCCGGACAGCAAAAGGGCAGCGTCGTCGTCGAGACAAACTACCGCATCTACGCCTACACCCAATCCACCCTCCAGATCGCCGTCCTCGCCCTCTTCACCAAGCTCGGCATGCGCTTCCCCGACATGGTCGCTGGCCGCCTGAGCCGCGCCTCGATCCGCCAGGCCATCCAATTCGGCATCAGTGCCGACCAGATCATCTCCTACCTTGCCGCCCACGCCCACGAGCAGATGCACCGCACCGCCGCCCTGACCAACAAGCCCATCCTGCCTCCCACCGTCGTCGACCAGATCCGTCTCTGGCAGCTCGAGAATGAGCGGATGAAGACGACGGCCGGCTTTCTCTTTCGCGATTTCGACGATCACAAGGAGTACCTCGACACCGCCAAGTTCGCAGAGGAGATTGGCGTCCTCGTCTGGCGGAGTGACAAGTCGGGCATGTTTTTCGCCAGCAAGCATGAGCAGATTCGGGATTACCTCAAGAGCAGAAAGAGGGCAGAGTGAAGAACGAGCGCGAGGTCATGGCAACATGAATGCCTGTGCCGCACGCATGCATGACATTTCGAATGGGACTGGATACCCTGGCTAGGCCTGACACACATGCAGATGAAAAGCTCATCATTTACATATGGTAGTTCGATACGTGCTCATGCCAATCGTCAACCCCATACCACCACATTGATTGCCATCCCGAGCGTTTGTGTTTTGACATTCGCCGCACATCGCACAGTTTCCTGTTAGTTTCCGAACCGGCCGAGCTCGAAACTCGCGCCGTACCCCCGATGTTCTCGGCTCGGGCCAAATCTTCAGGCGAGCATTCCGCCACGTCTGCTGCTTATTCCTCCTCTGGAATACCCGAGCTGTAGAGGCTACGTTGGAATACGGTAGCACATCTCGGCGCGGACTGGCACACGAGGTTAGCATCCTTGTTAGCACCCTTGCTGCCGGCCCGGCACGAGCTCAGGACAAGTTTTCACTTGCCGTAGACGTCGGCCTTGACGAGTGCATCACTGACGGCGAGGCTGAGCTCGAGCCCTTGCTAGACGGTGGAAAGGATTCAACGAGCCTCCTTGCCTGGAAATCGGCGCGCCCGGGCCTCAGTATCGAGCGACGGAACCGACGGGCGAACGTGTCCTGGAACTCTTGCAGAGATTGCTTTGCCTCGTTCGTGACGCAAAGCATCTCGAGCTGGGCAAACACGGCCAGGTTGCGAGCGTCCTCGGTCCGAATATCTCTGAGCTTTAAATCAAAGCGCTTCTGCGCCGAGAGGCCAGCCTTGAGGCAGACAAGGAGCTTGTCATCAATTCCTTGGCTGCGATACTCGCTATCGAGTGTGCTGAACCGTCCGGTCCACTCCTGCGAGGGCAGAGCAACGGTTATGGGTGTAAATTCCTGTATGAATTGGCTCAAACGTTCGGTACGGGTCGAACGATGGGTAGATGCCGCCGAGTTAGGACGCGGCTCGGTCGAGGGGCGAGCCTGTCCAGGCAGGCTTTGATCCGAGGGAGAATCGAGAGAGCTCCGCCAAGGCAGGAGAACATGTGAAGCTGACTGCGACGTCTCCGTATCTTGCGTTGATGGTGAGAACGCTGGATCCTGTGGTGCCTTGAAACGCTGGTGTTGGCTGGGGGTTTGCGAGCGCATGGAGGCGGACGGCGCAGGCATTCTCCTGGTCAAGTTGGTCCGCGAAAATGAACTCTTCAGACCGTGAAGAACCTCATTCATCGTCTTCGACTTGGGCAGATGGCCCTGCTGAGGCGGTTGTGGGTTTTCCTTTCCAGATGCCGTTCTCGACAAGCTCGATGGCTGCATTTTCTCGCTCGGCGGCCTTGTCGTTGCTGGGCCAGGCAGGCCCGACAGGGTTCCACTGGTAGGCAGTCGGCTCCTGGATGGCCTTGCCCTTCCCCATGTGCTAAAGAACTTCTTGTGCCCTGTGTCGTTTGATGACCCTAATACCGGCACTGCATGGGCAGGAGGCGCAAGTCTCGTGGATGGACCGTCCTTTGACAGGACCGCATCTCTCGAAAATGCGGTCGGTACTTGCCCGTAAGGCTCCAGAACTGCGGTCGTGGGAGGCTCGGAAGAAGAAGTCGCCACCATGGCTTCCACCCAGTCGGCGATTCTGAGGTTTTCAAGAACGTGCACGACAGCAAAGCTGTCGTTTCGTACCAAACTCCGGCGGTTCTGGCTGGGGACGTCGCCTACGGGGGCCGAAATGTTTGAGTGAAAGCTTTCCTTTGGCATTTTTTTCAATGTCAACACGTGCCCCCTTTGCAACCGGAAGACATGTTTACCTACGTCTTCGTCGAGACACGTATGGGGAGCCTCGTGCCGGTGTCAACGTCGCTGCGCGGGCAGTTGTCAAAGAAACGTCAAGTTTGTTCCTGGACGAATTAACACGGGAACAATCGTTAGATGAAGAATGGTGAGGTCGAAAGCGAGGCTTCTCACTTGCCTGTTGGAAAAGAGTTCGGTGACTGGCGGACGACACGGATGCGGGATCCTTCGAGGAGTTCTGCGAGTGGTGAAGAGGATGAGGGGGAAGGCTGATGAAGGAGGCAGTTGGCAAGCAGAGGCTCACGAATTCAGCGTTGAGATAGATGACGATGGTGCTCGTGCCGAGATGAGGCGGAAGATGGAAAAAATCTCACAGGGCTCGATTGTTGTGTTGGGGAGCGAGTGGCAAGCACGCACAGCCTTGCGAGAGTGATGACCGCGAGTATGAAGGAGGAACCTAAATCAGTGATCTTGCGAGAGGAGGCCTGTTCATGTGGCAACGGACCGGGACCGAGCAGTTGTCTGTCAAATGCATGGCTCAACAGCAGTGCAATATCGCACGGCGCAGCACGGTACGGCAGAGTACAGCAACGTACATGGTTCGCGCTGAAGGGGCAATTGGGAGGAGGCACTGGTCCAGGCCGAGTCATGTGACGACACAGTGTATCTTCGGTTGAGGAGGAAGGCACGAGATGAGGGTATGTATGTGGGCATGAAAATAGCAGGAATCGGCGAGGCTCCGTGACGAAGGCTCGTCTAGATGCACCCTTTCGCATCTCCATGATTGTCAAGCTATCAAGTACGTACCCGTGTTGTGGTGTGAAATGCGTTGCAGCATCTGCTTCACTCATCATCCCAACCGTCAATCTTGAATCGGAATACGACATCGCCGTCGCCTTGGGGAATCTTGTTTCCGTTACCGTCCCAGAGAGCCCTCTCGACAAAGGTGACGTTTCCTTCCAGGTCCACCAGCAACACCGTCTGGCGCTGCGTGCCGTACATGCCCGTTTCGAAGGCGGCGGCCGATTCGAGGCTCGCACGGCCTTCCGGTCGCTGCTCCGCCATGAGCTCTTCGACGGCCCTCGTGTCGCCGTTCATGTCGGTCCAGTCGACACGGCCCTTGGCCACGGCTTCCTGCATGGCCTTCTCGTGCTTTTCGTCGCCTATCAAGGGCACAAAGATGGTGTGCTTGAGGTGGCGAATCTGGTGCTCGACGCCACGGTCCCCCCTCTGTTCCGGCAGCGTATCGGTGTCGAGCAGGGAGAAGAGGTCACGGACGAGGTCGTCCTGGCCGGACTGCTTCTTGACGGCGTCGGTCACGACCTGGTCGAGCAGACGCTTGCCGTTCTCCACCTTGGGCCACACGTGCGGGTCGTCAAAGACGGTGTTGCTGAGACCCCAGGTTTCGTTGCGATTCCGAGCGACCAGTGGGACGTCATCCGGATGCTTCGCTCGGTTGCTCACAACGGCAATGGCGCCGCCCTTTCGTCTCAGCTTCGCGCCAAGCATGGAGAAGCCGCCGACGCCCTGGACTCCGGCGTCGACGACGAGCTGGTGGACGCCAGCTTGGACGCTCTCGTTCGCGAGCCCTCCGAGCCAAGCGTTGACCATGCCGCCTCTGCTCTTGACGCCGTGGATGGGGTGGGCGGCATCGTGCACGTTGGCCTCACGATAGTTTGTCAGCACGGCGAGAAGTCCCGTCCTGGTGATGCCGAACCACGTTCCTTTCTCCGTCCGCTGGAGGTCGCGGGCCGCGAGCACCTGGCGGCCCGACGTCGGGTGCGTCCACCAGCTGGGTCGCGATGTCGGCCGCAGGATGAACTCATCTCGGTTGTCGATGACGATGAGCGCGTAATCAGGATGCGCCGTCGTGAAGAGGACGATGCACATGTTTCCGGAGATGGCGATGCCAGCCGCGGCGCTGTTGCGGAGATGACAAGGCACGCCGTCGACTCTCTCAAAAAGTCGTGTTGATGGCCAAAGGAAGGTAACGACTGGTTGCAGCGGCCAGTGTTGCCACGGAGAGCGCAGTCGGATGGACAGCCGACACCACCAAGGCAGGATGCTGTGGCATCCAAGACGGACACGTAAGATTCGGCCGGACGAATCGGGCAACGGATCGCCATGAGAACAAAGTCAGCGACCCGTCGGCTGCGGCGTCTGATTTGTGACATCGCGTCATTCGCCATCAGCCCACCATTGGCTGCTGACGCGGAAACGTCCGACACGCTCCTCGGGAATTGCTAGTTCCTGGCCATTGCCGCAGTCCCCGGGATTTCGCGCGTAGCTTGATCGGTGATGATGAAAGCTTCCATCGGACATGATCAGCTGCTTTTTCCAAAGGCCTCGTCCGAAACTTTTCGTATTTTATTCTTGGCCGTCATGTTTGACGCTCTCGGCGGCGTGGCGGAGGTCTCGGAAGAAAGCCCCCGCGTGAAATCGCATGAGCAACAGCGACCTACCGCTTATCCATCATCCTTGTGTCGCCGCATGACCTGTTCTGGCTGTTCATGACCTGTTCATGTGTACGGAGTCCGGAGAACTTGTACTTTCTCCTGCTTATTTTCATTTACGGAGTATTACATGGTACATTATTTACATAGTACATTCATCCGTGCATGTAACCAGGTGCAACCACATGTACTTTCATCAAATCATCAACTCCAGGACAACGGCACATGCAAATCGGGTTCCAAAACAATGCCTAGGCTTTCCAACCATGTGCTGTCTGTGACAGTTTTGCCTCGCTCCCCGAAACTTTATTCTACCTACAACGGCCCTGCTGGCTCGTGCATGAAACGAACAGCCATGTTCGCGATGCTGACGGCCACGGCAACACCTGGCTTCCTTCCCCCCATGCATCGTCTGCAAGCAAGGCATGGGGAAGACTTGGTCGTTGTATATCTCGTCATGCCTGCGAAGCCTTTTCAGCTCACATGTCGTTTCGAAGCTGTCATTTGCGGATCGGACATGACGCCTTCTCAAACAGGTACATCTCTACCGACTCTGTCTCCTTTCCCAGCACCGGCAGTGGTAGAATCTGCGTCTGCAGCGTCTCCCAGCCGTCGCCAGCCAATAGGTCGAAGAGCGCCTTCTCCGACTCGTGGCGAGGCTTCGTCGCCAGAAATACCCTCGTCACGAAGCCGTCGTCCCGACGCACGTTGGAAGCGTGCAAGGCGGAAAGCGTCTCCACCAGCGCCGGCAGCATGTCGACATTGTAGGTGCAGTCGCTCAGAACGACGAGGTCCCACCGGCGACGTTGGACCTGTCGTCCGAAACGGCCGTGGCGAGCGTGCTCCCAATCGAGGTTCTCGTACAGCAAGTGTGCCTGTCCGAGCCGGGACACCGATTGGTTGTGCTTGAGCAGCGCAATGTTGGAACGGGCACGGCCTTCGGCCTCGTCGAGGTCCGTCATGAGGATGGTGCAGCCCCGGGTGCCTGGCGGGTAGATGGCGCACAGGCCGGTGCCGAGAATGCCGACGCCGCAGCCAATCTCGAGAATGTTGATCGGCTCACCCGAGTCAAGGATACGCCGCAGGGCCTTCATGCAAGCATGCTGGCTGCATGCCATGTCCGGCAATGTGTACGTGCCCACGATGGCAGAGAGGGCAACGACGCCGGCGTCCCAGATGTGCCGGGCGATGCTCTCGCCAATCTCCTCCTCAATCTCGAGATACTCTGGCGCCTGGGAGGCGGCATGTAGACGGATCTTCCGCGAAGACACGTCGTCGTCGACGTCAGGGCCGTTCAGTGTCGCCCGCACCGGCATCACCAAGCCGCAATGGCCGGCCGCTTCGCTCGTGCTTGTGGTCGTCGACGTCGACGACAGAATTCGCTCGACTCCCTCGGCAGAAAAGATTGGGGCCGTGCCGATGCCAAGGTCGACCATATCTCCAGACGTTATGGCCTTGGCCATCGCAAGAGGCAGCTCGCAAATTGGCTTTGCCACCCTCTGTCCGGAAGCCCATTGCAGCTTTCCGACCTGTGCGGGTCTGCTGACGGCGGATAAGTCCCGTGTCGACGAGCGTATGCTGGCTGTGACGAACAAATCGAGGGGCACCAGCGGTGAGAGAAAGGAATCCCCCAAGTCCGTCGTGACTGTAAATACAATCTCGGCCTGCATCTGCCTTTGGGACGAGGACAGCTTGGGCGGCCTCAAAAGCCGAATGTAATGCATGACGGCGACGCATGCACTCGGCGGCTGTGATGTATCTCTGCAGCGACGATGATGTTGTCCAGACGTGAGCGGATGGCAATCCAATGGAATGAAAACTACTACTATTCCACCATTGTTCCGAGCTGTTTTGGTCCTACAGACCCATGATCCCTTTCTTTTGGTGCATGAATGAATGAATGGCGAAGCCTCGATGATCAAGATTGACAAACGGTATTTAATTTGATCGACTTCGCTGCTTAGTCAGGTCCTTACTAGTGAGGTCCCTGCGCGAGCCATGTTCCTTCCACCGTACTGTACTTGCAGTAGCTGAGCTTGTATAACGTACTCTGTACCTACGGAGTACAGACACTGATTACTATTAATACATGTACTCCGCACTCCGTGCTTGTACTTGGTACATGTAAAGTGCTGAAGACGGCACCTCGCTAAAGGACGGACCGAGTTGGTGCTGAGATGCACAGGGGTGCGCCCGGCAAGGAAGCCGACGAACCCGCTTCCCTACCTAGTAGCTTGAAACCTCAAGACCTACAACGACAACTACCCACCGCTCCACATCCGTATTAGTTGGCTGCTGTTAACTGCCATCCATGGTGCAAAATGTTGGCACATGGTAGGCAGTAGGCATTTTGCCAGGAGAGTCTTCAGCGGTATAAGTGCAAGGCTGACCTATGCAATGCACAAGTTTTGTGACTCTATCGAGCCTCGCAAACCCCCTACAGATGGATGGATGTACCCCGTACCTCTGCCTACTACAGGTAGGACTGCTCTTGGCTGCTCTACACTGCTCTACACTGCTCTACAGCGGCTGAGTACATTCCAGCGCCGTATGGGCAATAGTACAAGGCTACATGCGGAAAGGACGTGAGCCTTAACCGTTGACCATTAACCACTTGGCTAGCCAGTGGTATCAGCACTCGTTGTCGTTCCATCTCAGCACCAACAATCATCTTCGTTAGGGAACGGAACTACTTGCACCTGCACTTGTACCTGCGGTTTGTTCTCTCCTAGACTACTACGCGCTGTGGTGAATCGACAACAGGTATTGAAGTGAACAATCAGGTAGTTGCGCAACTTCTGCCCCAAAAGCCCGTCCCATCTCGTGCCACGGACAACGTGTTCAATTCTGACGGACAATGAACAAGATGCCATTCGCTTGCACATCCCACCCGATTCTAGCATTATATACAGTAGCTATAGTTTGTAGGGCTTGGCCAAGCAAGAAAATGCAAAATCATTCATTCATTCACTCATTCGTTCGTGACACTCGTGCTCCATTCAAAATTCCAAATGCATAAAATTCACATCTGCAATACCGTTGCGCAATCGTGTGGCCACCAGTCGTTGGTCCTTCCTAGGACCCTGTGCCCACCATGTCAGCGCTGCCATACTGTTCATTTGTGTGAGCGGTTCAACCACCACCCGCAAGCCAATCGTGAATCATGATCAGTACTGGCCGCATCGCACGTAGAACCATGGCCTCGCCCAGCGCCACCCCATCATTCGACAAAGGAAATTCACACCACGAAACGAGACAAAAAAAAGCAGAACGCGTTGGCCATACCGTCTCAGTCTCGTACACCGTCCCTGCTCCGTCGTGGCGCTCGCCATGGAGCGTTGGGTATCAACGAACGGTCAAGCATTCCCGGTGGCGGTGTCGCTCCGCGCGCGCATCGCTCGGTTCGGGTGGCGCAGGCCGCCGAATTTTGGTCGCCCAATGGTCTAGTTTATGGAAACACGTAAAACCGTTGCTCGAGGCGGAAAGAAAAAGGGTTCGAGAAATGTTCAACGAGAAGGAACCGTCGCCTGGGTCGAGGGTATCCAACGGAGATCCACGGAAGTACTGTAAACAAGCAGGAGAGGACAAGGAAAGGGAAAAGTAAAAGGAAAAAGGAAATCCTCCGCGGCCCCCGAGGCCAGCCCATCCGCTACGGACATCGTCGTTCCCAAGGCTCCAGTCCGATCCGGGGCGGCACGGCAGTGCTCGGAACAGAAGAAAGAAAAGGGCTACGGGCGCACGCCCTAAGCAGTGGGCTCCGCGAGAATTTTAGTACAGTTGGCATCGAAGCGCACTCGGAACAATCGGATCTTTTGCGTCAGCTTTTCCGTCCTCACAAGCTCCCGGTCGCGACCGAACAATGTCTCGACAAACTCGACACCCGAGTTCTTGCCAAGGCTGACTTGCTTTCGGCGGGACGCCTTGGGCATCGGGGCCTCGCACGCCTTGAGCATCGGGGCCTCGCACGCCTTGAGGAGGGCCCTCAGCTCGGCCATGAGGCGCTCGCCGGCGTTGATGACGTCTTCGACAAACTCTCGGTCTTCGGCCCTGCGGATGGCACCAACCTTGGCCTCGGCATCCTTCACCTTGGCCGTGAGGTGGATCAGATTCAGCCAGAGGTCAGCAGCCATCTCGGCGATGGGCGTCAACGCGCCGCCCTTGTGGAAGACGGTCCAATCGTAGATCCACTTTCCGAGGCTGTTGGCGTCGAAGACGCTTCCGAGGAGCAGGATGGGCTCCTCGTTGGGATCCCAATTCTTCAACGAGAATCCCTGGGGAATCTTGTGCCGGCGGGCATCCGCCTCGGTGGCCTTGGCCGTGACCGGTGGATTGGCTCGCTGACCGTTCGACGGCTTCGTCATGGCCGGGCGCTGGGGAATCGAAGCGGACGATCGACGGGCGTGGGAATGGCTCGTCGGCGGCCGCGCTTGCGTGGCAGAAGGCCTCGGTGACTCGTAGTGGGCATCGTACGGAGGCCCATACGGGGCCGTCCGGGCACAGGCCGCATCGACGTAGTAGGTGCCGTACTACAGGTGGTCATCGTGATTAGTGCACCAAGCCCTCTCACGGTCAATTGGATGGCGGTGGGGGAGCTGGCTCTTGGACCGTGCCAGGAATGGCAACGCGCAGGTGCGTTCCATGGCCTCGACGTCCTCGTCCTCGTCGAATTCTCCATAGGATGCAGAGGCCCGGACGTGGGGATACGAGTGCCGACGATGACGCCTGAAAGGGGTCGGTCTGGGAGGAGAAGGGGGGGGGGGGGGGGGGGGGACCTCGAATGTCGCCGCCGGGACGGAAAGGGAATGTGACTCACATCTGCCGTCAAGTAGCTTCCGGAGCTATTGTAACGCGGGGACTCCGGGTGCGCCCGCGGCGGGAGAAATTCACGATGGGAGTAGCTGCTGGATCGGGAGTGGGCGGCGCGGGTGGCCGGTCGTCGTGGTGTTGAGACCGACTCGAACCAGCTCGGTCTCGGCGACGGCGTGGGCGTTGCCGACGACATACGGGAGTACTCCCAGTCGTGGATCGGCGTCGATCCAGGTGTTCGTGGTGAAGGGTAGCTCATGGTGTTTCGCAGCCTCTGTGCGATGGTCGACAAGCAGGGTTCGTGGGTTTGTGCGTGTGCATGTACGGTGGCCGCTCGAAACCGCAGCGGTCGTGGCGTGGGGGACGGCTAATATAGTCGAAGGCAGGGTTCGTGATTCACGGCCTGCGTGTTATTCTGCACCTTCACTGCGGAGCCGTCTTTTGGCCGCCGTTGCTGACCTCCCGCCTGCGTATTTCTCTTTCGTCGAGCCAAGTGAAAAGCGTGTTGGGTGCGGTGATGGGCCGTCACCTCGGTATCGGGTCGGGAGAGTAGGGGTTGGAGAAAATTCCTGCTTCTGCAAACATGACCGAGGCGTCAAAAGGTCGAAAGATTTCCTCTCGTCACGAGATGCGAGAAGAAACCGATAGCCAAATGTCGAACGACCTGGCTGGCTGTGTCGTGATGCAACGAGTGCTGGACGTGGGGGAGGGCCAGCAGCTGGAGTCGAGGTGGCAGGCTTGTTGGAGCAACTGCAGTGTTGGCCTAAGATGAAATCAACGTCGACGGCGACGTGCTTTCCGTTGGTTTAGGGTGAGACTTTGCGAAGGTTATTGATTGGCAAATGCCAAAACGATGCAGGAAGGGAAAGGAAAGACGTTGACGCGGGTATGAGGCGAGGTATATATGGAGGTTGGTATGTGTGCAAAGTGCTCCCAGCAGGGGACGAGAGGAGCGGGACGGGCGCCGTCCAGAACAAGACTGGCACAAGCTGGAAGGAGACCAACAACAGGAACAACAGGAAGTGCCAGGGACAAGGGGGGGGGGGTGTCGCCCAAAAGGTATGCGGGCGGGGCCAGCCTAGACGAGCTAGGGGGCTAGCCGCTATTATTTTTACGTTGAACGACGGATGTTCCTATGGGGGGTGGGGGGCGTGCTGATATTAAATCGTGTACAGTACGGTATAGAGTACGTACTGGTGTGCAACCACAGTACTTGGCTTATTGCTTGTGCATGTCCGATGTGTGCGCGTGTTCAGTATTGATACTTGCAGTGTAAGTAAGTGTACGAGTCGTTACTACTTGTACATGTACGGAGTACGGAGTACGGAATACATAGCTCGTGGTCGTATACTGCAATCCGCAGTACAGTAAGTACAAGTACGAAGTGTACTGACGTACGGAGTAATTACTTCGTATTACTTACATGTAGTACGCCGTACATGTACCTGGAGATTGACCATGACATGTAATCGCAGCACTTACTTATATGCAGTTGTAAGTACTGTAGACACGTACAGGGCAATCCGTACGGAGTCTGCATCGGCGACTTGCAAGGCTCGGTCAGCAGCGACGGATACGGATAGATGTCTGGTGTCTCGTCTCGTTGCTTCTGGCATCGCACAAAAGCGCTTACGAGCTGTAGCAGAAGTGCATCGGTGCATCTCTTACAGGTAGTTTGTAGCGTTAGATTGGTCAGGCCATCCCAGCAGCCGGCTTACTCGTAGATTGGCCATAGCTGCATCGGCGCTGACGGCTGCGCATTTTCGGCAAAGCAGCCTGCGTAATTGTGAATTGCTTGCACAATATGCATACTTTGTGTGCGCGTGTGTGTCTGTGTCTGTGCGTGTCCGTGTGTATACTATGCAGTACGGACGGGATAATGCCGTCGTATTGGATGCATGGTCCGAAGAAGGCCGAGCGGTTTTCTGTTCTGTAACCGTGAACAACCATTGTCGCCCCTCCTCGGCGTCTGTGATGTATCTGACTGACGATGAGAGTAAGCAAAAAATCACAGCTACTCGAGTGACCTTGCATGGTGCTATACGCGAATATGCCTGCGTCCTGGCCGATATGCCCAGCCCCTATCGAGAAAGTCGAAATAGAGAGGCACACGGAGAATATAGCCTCTTTGTTTGCCCGATTGGGCAGATACCAGGATGTAATTACATGGTCAACTTGACGGCTGGGTGTCTCCCACTATATCCATGGCAATGTTGTCGGGCAAGGTCATCAAGCTGACTTTCGCTACCTTGCGCCAACTGAAACGACGACATGACTTTACGCGTCATTCTACGTGATGCTCGAAATCAAGATTTACTATAGGAGGCTATGCGATCGGTCCGAACTGGATCATATTCTCCGTACTCCGTCATGTAAGGATACTTACTTCACCACTCGCCCCAAAAGCCAGACGGCCTAATAGCACCTGCCAGGGCAATACAAAGTACTAATTACACTACTAGGTACATACTACCTAAAGGTACCTAGGTAGGCAATACGTAGTACCCGACATGTGTACGGAGTGCATGTCCAAATCTGTTAAGGTACGGAGTACACTTCAAGACAAGTAGTGGTCAGTACAAGTACATAAGTAGCGATTACTCCGTATAGGTACGGAGTATTACTAGGTAGGTACAATACGATGCGTGCCTGCGTGCAAGGAGATGTAGCAGTACACCTCGGAGTACGGAGTAATAATGCGGAGTATAATACAAGTTCTGTACGGAGTACTTGCACCTAAGTAATCATGTTAATTACTTACTTGAATATCGTCGCAGAAGGGAAGAACGACTGATCAACTCCCTAAGCCTCATTTGAACTGCTCCTACGGCTGTCACCTGCCCCGCCACGTACGCGCAGTGCAAGGGTGATGAGGTGCAAGCGCAGCGGGATCACGCTCGCGCCTGTCACATCTGAGCGCGAAACTCTCCATCAGCAAGCAGTTGGTACTTGCATGTACGCCTGGCACTTGCTTCTTCCTCGGTCACCGCCTGACATCACAACCAAAAACCATGAGCGCTGCGGCAGAGACGCCTCCGTGTGTGGGAGTCCAAAAACCTTGGGCACTTCGGTACCTATTCCACGCTCTTCATCCGACACACGATATGGACCACGTATGTAAAATACCACACACCGAAAAATGCACGCTTCTTCGTCGTGTTCTCATCGCGGCCAAGCGGGTATTAAACGGGCGAACGGGGAATGCACGCCCTGGTAGATGGCTGTGCTGACGAATGGGGTCATTTCCTCCTGCAGTTCCACCCGATCCAAACAGTAGGTAAGAATAC
This sequence comes from Drechmeria coniospora, assembly GCF_001625195.1. Lineage (NCBI taxonomy): Eukaryota > Fungi > Ascomycota > Sordariomycetes > Hypocreales > Ophiocordycipitaceae > Drechmeria > Drechmeria coniospora. The sequence continues at coordinate 5,545,238 of NC_054389.1, read as the reverse complement.
CCAGCCAGCGTCGTCAATCCACTCCAACGGCAGGTGGGAGCCTTCCCCTCCTCCGCCCCTCCATCTCGTACCTGCCGCGAACTGAGTGCATACCTTCATACTTGCGACCTGTAATGCGTACAGATACTTTGTACTTACTCCGTAGATGCTTTGAAACCGGTATCTCGTACTTGTGCGCGTACAATGTACCTGCCTTCTGCATCTACTTACAGTAGGTAGAAGCACATGCCCACGTACTCCGTACATCCTGTACGTAGGTGCTCGTGTATTACATGCTTGCTTGCCGATGGTAAGCCATTCACCAACTCTCGCCGATCGGTAGTCCATCGCCGCGGCTTGAAACATGTAATATGACAGGGTCGAATTTGAGGCTCCGAACGCCTGTCATGCAGCATCAACCTCGGTCAGAGACTCGCCATGCTCAACTCACCATCGCCGTGCCCGACCGAGCACAAGCATGAGTGCCAATACCGGCCACAGGGACGAGAACGGAAAGGATTGGAGTCATGTCTCACAATTTTTCACGCGTCGACTTGCCCTCGCGCTGACGACCGAGTTACCTTTCGGGACTTTTCCGCCTATTGTTGAACCAGCCAGCCTTCCCCAAATGACGAAGCGGGCAGGACAAAGTGCATGCGTGCATACGGGTACTCGCCCGTACGGGTATGTGCACGTTCGAGCGAGGCGAACGAGTGGATGAGATTGGCGAATAGGCGAACGTTGCTGAACCTTCGGCAGTGCGCAGCAAGATCAGGGCGATGTTGCCGGTCGCTTCCGTTTGCCCTCCAGCTCTCGGTTGCAAATTCCCTGTGCATGTACGACCATGACCAGAAGCCGCGACCATTGCAGACACGTCGAGCGGGATCCCGCAGCGCAACGTCCTGCGTCCCGCGTTCCCCCGGCCATCGGCCAGAGACAGCACACTCAACGCACGGCGATTGAACCGTGTGTGCGAACGGGCTTGAAGACGACGGCATTCGGCGAGGTTTCCACACCCTACCCCTCCTGTGGCACCCATGCTTCAGCCTGCTCCTGCGTTCTTTTGCCATCACCTTTTGGTTTCTGGCTTGGCCACGCAACAGGACGAGACCCAAATGTATCATTGGTCCCTCGCCTTGGATCAGGGAGCAGAGTCTACTTGCCACTTGTTTTTTTCCCTCTTCACAATGGCCAAGAGTTGAACGACAAACGCTTCACCACACGCCCCCCTCCGGCAGGGCGCCGGACGTTAAACTAGCACCCCTGCTGGCTGGCGTGAAAATACTTAAAGTACGCTGACGAGATCAAGTACTGAAGAGGTACGCTTGCACTCTGTCTTCACCGTACTGTTGGTGGTAATCATACGAGTCACCTACGTGCATGCTTACATACTTGCATGCACATGGACATCTGTCTGTGCCTGGATTGCACATGAATACAGTAGGTCGGCCCTGCAAGCACGGAGTGCGATTCATACGACTTCTCCTCACTCGCATCGGCAGACCGGAGTGTGGACAAAGGCAGGGAGGGCACACTGCAACGCACATCCATGCCCGCCACGCCTCATGTCTTATTACAGTGGCGCTAGTTTCGGTGGCCGGTGTGATAAACGAGCTGGCTCACCATCTGTTGTGCCTCGTCCCTCGTCGGACAAGGAGGGAGAAAAATTTTTCTCTGCTCCTTTCCCTCTTTCCTTGCGCGTTTCGCAATTTGCCAAAAAAAAACACGAGATTCTTGACGAGGGCGTCGATCAAAAGTATGGGCACGACGCACCGAACGCGGCATTGCATCGTACTTTCGTGCCTGCACTCTCTGCACTACCACTATACCTCATGGAGCAGCGATGACGAACGTACTAGGACCTTCGCCTCACGCGAGCAGGCAGCACAGACTTCTTCGATTCTCCCCCAACGGCTATACCGAGTATTACTTACTCTTATCGCTGTATTGATGTCCAAAGCCTCGTTGGCAGCCGATGGCAGTGCTGGATGCTACCTAACAGCCATGGTGATTGGTGCACCTTGCATATCCAGTATTGTCCAAATGAGCCGGCTGCTTTCTCGTTCAGGCCCAACAATGCAGGGTGCGTGACACGCCTACAGTACTTGCAGTAGGTGTAAATGTAAATACCTGTCCAGCTCGCGTACCGCGCACTGATTCTGCCCCATACGGCTACATGTACAAACCTACTGTACAAGTGCGTTGTACTATGAACAGTGTTTTGTAGTTGGATACAAGGTATTACTGAAGGTGGACTGTACTTCTGGACCCTGCAGACGCCGAGTATGCATCGCTGCCCCACTGAGCCTGACCCATGCCGTTCAATTCGCGGGAAGCTCAGGCTGCATGCGCACATGTCCCGACATCAGCCTCACATGGCTCATCTGGAGTCTCCGAAGCTTCTGACCGACTCTTTGACGGAGGTTTCCCTTGGTCATGCTCGAGTATTCAGAAGGGGTACTCCGCCGCGGCTCTCCCGCAGCCCGCACATGTACAAGTGTGCATCTTAACTGCGAGGCCAGAACCGGATGGGACTGGAAGGGTGACCCAGGAGCATCATCTGCACAGCCTCGAGACACGACATTCGCTACACTAGATGACTGTCTTTGACGTCGGCTTCGCTATGCTCAGTGGCCACCTCACAATGTCAAGGGGCGACATCGCGCATGGGCGCCTGGTCAAGCTGCTGCAGGTGTTGCCTCCTGGCGAATGCGACGATGCCCAACCCACCCTGTCATTTGAATTGCCGCAATGTATGGTGCTTATCCCCAACGATCCGGATGGTTCTTACCAGACATTTTGCCGGGGATAGGCAATGAAGAAGCAGCGTATCCGGGAATCCTGCGAAAGTGATCTGGGACAGCCCCTCAAAAGGACGCTGGAAGCCGCGACGAAATTCAATCAAGTCTATCTCGTCAAACAGACGGCGCCCCTAGGTACCACAGGCCTCCGTGGCCTGTCCCGGCACTCACAGTAGCGGCCCGGGCAGTATTACCAGTAATCACCAACGGCTTTAGTCATCAGAGCAGAGGTACCGGCAGTCACAGCAGCCCTGATAATCACCATGGCTCTAGTAGTCGCCACGGCTCCTGCGGACAGAGCAGAGGCCCCGGCAGTCACAGCGGTCACAGCAGCGGCCCCGGCAGTCACGGGAAGCTGGAAACGCCTCCACTCCTGAAGGAATTGCCATGTAGCATACGGCATCCATTGCTCCCACTCTCATTGCGGCGCTCTTTGTGGTCCATTTAGTTCAACTTGTACTCTGTTGCAATGGTGGTTTGGTAAGGCATAGCAAGAGCTTCAAATATACTTAGGTTAGCGTTAGCATTTTGCGTCAACGTTGTATTAATAATGGGTGGGCAAACCCCCGCGGTGGATACCTATTGGTACGGAGTATTGTAGGTGTAATTATAGTCCGTATTACATGTAATGTTGTCATAACGGAGGGGATTCACACACCTAACAGTCATATATCTCCAGTGGGGGGGGCCAAAAAATAATCCGTAAATTATTAACACTGGTAACTATCGCACTTTAGGCATCCCTGGTTGTAGAAGTGTTGGCTGAGAACTGGACCCATCATGTAAATGACGAGAGCTGAATTATTAAATGCGTCTGTGGTTTCACGGATTGTTATAGGCAAACTCTGCATTGCGCACTTAACTACGGAGTAGTGGGAACGACTTGTCAAAAGTGCCCCGGTGTCCGATCCATTCCTTGCTGGCACCGTATTCGTAGCAAATACTGAGAATGTCTAATGTTTAACCGTGGCGATGCTATCGGTTCCTCCGCCACAGCTGAAGTGTCCACTGATAGATGTCGAACGAGTTGTCGCTGTGGAGTATCAGATCGGCAGGTGGAGGGGAAGGAGGAATCAAAGTTGTCATGCTCCTTTCTGGCTTCGTTCATGTATCCCGAATGGGTGCGGAAACGAGGGCTGGCCGGGTAGGAAGTAGCGTTTTTCAACGGGTCCTCGGGCCCTTCATGGAGTAAATTTGTTCGCATGGAAGCTCGCGTCAACGGCATTGGCCCATCTCACGGGCAAAGACTTCACTCGCTCTGTTGTGCGACGAGCATTCGCCCGAAAGCAAGCAATGCCTCCTCCCGCTTTCTGGGTGACTCTCGATGTGGCCGGCCGCGCCTGTCATGCCCACGGATTCCAGCTTGGACGCGGATGCTCCCCGATATTCCGATCGAAAACCAAGCACATTACTGGTGCCAAATGCTGAGGAGCGACATCCAGGCGCTCCTCGGTTGCCTGCTATCGGTGCGTGCATTCATCCATGCCCACGGCATGCAAGTACAAGAAATGCTTGTGAGAAAAGAAGCAACCTTGAAGGTAGCAACGGTCGAGCGTTTCACCGAGAGTGGAGCTCTGGGTCGTGCCGATGACCTTCGGGAACCGACGCATTTTTTGCAGAGCAAGTCCATCCTCGGCCGTCCTCTCGGGTCAACATTCGAATCATCCGTAGCAGGTATTCTGCGGGGAAACAGTCCGACTCCTGCGACCGACGAGACGAAAAACGTGAGGCAGGATGGCCGCCTCGTCGGATGCCCGCAAGCTCCTCTCGGCGATGCTCGCCACGGTCGAAGACGCCATCGTTCCGCTCACTCGGCAGGGTGTCTCGTCCGGCTGCAAGCTCTTCGGTGCCGCAATCCTTGCCCGCGCAGATCTTCGACTGCTCAGCGTGGCGACCAACAATGAACGGGTCTCGCCGCTTCTCCACGGCGAAATCAACTGCATCCAACAGTTCTTCACCGTCGACTTTCCGGACGCCGCAAGCCGTCCGGATCCGAGCAAGGACTGCATCTTCTTCGCCACGCACGAGCCATGCAGCCTGTGTCTGAGCGGCATCGCCTGGTCCGGCTTCGGCGAGTTCTACTACCTCTTCAGCTATGAAGACAGCAGGGACCTCTTCTCGATCCCGTACGACATCGACATCCTGCAGGAGGTCTTTCGCGTTCGGGGCGAAGAGACGGACGAGCAGCTGAGCGGGCGGGCCCTGTACAACAAGACGAACAAGTTTTTTAGTGGCCGGTCCATGGCGGACGTTGTGGCAGGCCTCGAGGACGAAGCTGAGAGGACGAAGTGGACGGCGGAGATTCAGAGAGTCAAGGGTATCTACAAAGAGTTGAGCGAGAGGTATCAGGAAGGGAAGAGGCTAGGTGCGGAAACGTCAAGCGTGTGGAAGTAACGCGATGGCCTCGGCTTGAATCGCCCCCAAGCAGAGTGCCTCTGCTTTGAAATGTCAAGGCACAACTCCTTTTGCTGTGCTGAGTGAAGTGTGACGACAGGTCTCCAAGTTGTCGGCCGAAGGCGCCAGCACCGAACCTGCGTCAAGGGTTCGCAAAAGTTGTGCATGAAATGATGTGCGGTAGATGTGATGTTTGTGTTTTAGTCGAACGCGCATCTATTCGACGTCAACTACGTCCGCCCACCTCGGGTCAGCTTCGGCACAGCCTCGGAGACCCCGATCTGCGGCGGCGACGCCCAAACCAACCATGAGTATGTGCGTTGCGAACTAGGTTGAAGACGCGGCCGGTTGACTCTTCGGCAAGTCGCAATCACAGCAAGAAATGTGAGGCGATCAAGGTTGTTTGTGGCAATGGCATACCACTTCTTCTTCTTACTCGCCAACCACGGTATCGAAAAAGCGCCCGAGACTGCACTTTGTCATACTAGAGATTCCGAACGGCCCACGCCTCCTCTGAGAGTAGCAGTTGTTCCCCTCCCAAGTACGCTCCCATTGAGTCGATTACCATCTTATCCGTCACGCCACAAAGTGTAGTTGAGCCTGGTTGTACCCTTTCTGGGATGGCGTTGAGATCATGCCTACTCCGCATGTTGTGCTATGATAATCGCCGTGCGTGCTGTGCGCCCACCCTCCTACTGCATCATGCTTACAAAATCCAGGCAATGCTTCTCAGTCACCCATTGAATACAGAATAAGCATCAGCTTTGCGACCTGTAACCCAAAGATGGAGCCATGCTCTCTATAATCGCATGATTCCTTTCTGTCGAGTTGGGGACAAAGTAGTAAAGTGAGGTGGGCCTGTTAGCAACTCGCCTGTGAGAACCCTGCCCCGGGAAATGCTCTACGATAATTCTCCTATCGCATGATTACATGGGCGGGATGAAGTGGATTTCATTCTGAAGTGATCAAGGATGGAAGGTTGATAGTTTATTTATCTGAATATCGGCTCTCTTCTGCAACAACGGAATGTCTGATTCCTCATGTCCGACCTTTCCCTTCAAAGTTGGGATTTCCTATGCAGGACCACAACACACCCAGTGCTGAGTGTCCTCGTCAATTATATATGCTTAATAAGCACAGGGGAATGGTGATTTGCCTGGATTCTAGCTGAATACGACACTCGGTTCCGTGTTAAGCTTGTTTTTCATCAGTTTCAGTTGGCCGACGGTGATCTCCTCCTTGCCATCTCATCCCCATAGTTCACAACTCTTTATGGCCTCCTTTCTTCTTCGTTTTTATATCTTTCCCTTTTCTATCACGACATCACGTCACACAATTCTTGCGTGCAAAAGTGTTCACGGGGCGGGGGGGGCACTCTGCAATTCTTAGACTCAGCCATGTCGGCGAAACCCACGTCGAAAGAAAATGCACTCCTTGACGATGACAGCAGCGGGTTTGATTGTAATGAGAAAGTTAGCTGAAAATGGCACAACTCCAGACCAAGAACTCATCAACTCATCAACTCTTTCGAGTTTCTTTCCAGATGCTAATCATCACTTTCTCGAGGCATCCCTCCGTAGACCCCTCCCAAACCATGGGCTCCGAGTTCACGAGGCGGATAGTCTCACCAAAATGCATCGCATTCTTGCCAAGTGGCCAACTGCCTGGAATACCTTTGTAGGGTTTGCCAAATCACAATCGCATCATTGCACGCAACTTGCCAATGTCCCCTGCCCCTACTTCTCGCCGTTCGATTTCTGCTACTTCCCAATCTGGTCCTTGGGGAAAGTGTTGCCGCCTGACGGTTTGCGTCCATAGATGCTGCGAAAGAAAAAGTAGGAATGAAAGACGGGCACGCCGTCGACCTCTCGAGCCAGATCCTTGCGCACCTCGATGAGGAACATCTCGATCTGCACGCTCGTCCAACCGAGGCCATCGCGGAAGGGCCTCCGCGCGAGGCCGATGAGCCCCCACATGATGACGTCTCGTAGAATGCTGCCGCATTCCCTCAGCTGCGGCCTCTTGGGCCACGGCCCGATGGGAGACTTGAGATCCTGGTATCTCAAGTCCTCGAAGCCGGCGGCAAGGAGCTCGTCTTCGGCGTGCTGGATGCTGTTGAGCTGCGACCCCAGCGCCTCCAAGCCGGCCTGCAGATAGTTCAAAAAGTCGCGCAGGGCGTAGGGCCCGTCACAAGAATCGTCGTCGCAGGCGGCGACATACTGAAACTCTTGGACCTCGACGTAGCCTCCGGGTTTCAAGTGGCTGCACACCACGGCCACGCGGTCAGCAGGTGTGACGTGTCTTTTCGAGACGGGAGGGTAGGTCAGGAGATAATGACGGACTTGAAGATGCGCTCCCACATCTGTGGACGATTCTTGATCGAGTGAATCGTGTGGCGCACGTGGATGTAGTCAAAAGTGTTCAGGGGGTACGTCCAGCCGCCCTCGTGCTCGATGTCGTCGACTACAAAGTCGGTGTTCTCGGGAACCCAGTTTGGCTGGATGGGCGAAAGGTCCATGCCATGAAAGCGGGTTTCAGGAAAGGAATCGGCCACTGGGCCCCTTGATCGTTAGCAACACGCTCACGAGGGGCCATCAGGCCACAGGTTCCGGAGGCTGAGCGGTAGCCGGTGGTAAACTTACTTTCGATGCACCACTTGCCCGTTCCCGTGCCTGAAAAGTGTCAGATCAGCTGGTCGCTCGTGGCGGAAATGCCGAGCATGAACTTGCCTAAATCTAGCACGTTGGCCCCTCGTTCGAGCAGTTTGCGTACAGGGGCGTAAAAGTAGTTGCTGCCGCACAGTTGAATGGTCAAGTTGTGCTTGAGATCATCGCGCAGCTGCTCGTTCTCGTCGTTTGGGAACGCGTACTTTCCTGCGTGATAAGCGTGATACCGCAAGTGGCCGTCGACGACGTGCTGGCGGACGCTCGAGGAGAGGCTGTGGGTGTCTGCATTCTCAGATTCGTTCTTAATCAACTCCTCCTTCTCACCGAGATCTTCATTTTTCGCCATACGGGCCAACTTGTTGACCCAAGAGGACGGTGACGAGGACCTCGAATGGCAGTAGCGAGTTGCTTCAGTATCCTCGGTCATGGTGAGGAAGACGTCTAGTCCTGTCATTGTTCTTGTTTGCGGAGGCGAAGAGACGGATGCCGATGAGAGAATGGATTTAGATTCAATGTGTTCTTTTTGGAGGAGCGTCGACTACCTCTTGGCGACGGCTGAAGCAGAAGGGGGGGGTTTAAATGGCAGGAGAGCCTTCTGGGGCCCCGGCAGGTTCATGCCCCCTTCGATCGTCCTCGTCGAACTAGACTCGTGCCCGTGCTTCGTGCCTGTGCTTCGTGCTCCGTGCAGACTGCAGACTGCAGGGTGATGTGGGAGCACAAAGTTGCTCGGCTGGCCTGCAATGCCGTGGAACGAACTTACTTGGCGACCCGGGCCCGAGGACTCGGTAACGCTCCGTTTGTCCTACCCGAGGAATGCCGGGAACGCCAGGGACGCCAATAGGAAAGACGGAAGGGAAAGACGTCGTCGGGGAGCGCTCGCTCGTCGGCGGTGGGCCGCTTCAGATCGGGCAGCGGGTGTGAAGGGTGGTATGATCTGCCTGCTTTCTTGTCCTGCAGGATATTGGGAGAGGGAAAAATCAAAATTTGCCGCTCTCGATTCATCCAGGGCAGACAGGCCAGGCACGATCAAGGTTCGTCTTGTCGACGGCGCATGCCTATTCGCAGGAGCTCCCATCCAGTACAGGATGGAAAGAGTATTCGGTCGCCTGCGATGTTGGCATGGCTGGCATCGTGCTGTCACCTTCACCAATTTCGAACTAGTCGTTCAAACCCATGCAGGGGCCAACCGCCACAACAAAACGGACAGACAAGGCGAATAACCGGCAGTGTTAGGTACGGAGGATCAGCAGCAGGTTTCCTCGTAGGTGTCCGTACTAATTATCGGGCACGCATCGACCACCACCTGCACATACTACTCACTACTACTCCGTATCCTACCATGAATTAATACAATGCCAGTTGGTCATATTGTCGACGTCCAGGTTGACCGTCGCGCGGTTTCGCACTCGGCAGCGATATCGGCAGCCAACTAATTGTGCCAGCGGACAGGTGCTGGGCCTTCGGAGATGCCATGCCAAGGACCACCCTTTGCTCGCTCGCTCGGGCGCTCAGCTTCAGTCGGAAACCCTTGGCCGGCTACCGAAACCGCCATCCGTGCTTCTGCTGTTCTCCCACCTCATGCACGGTGTACGGTGTACGATGTACGGCGGATGATGTATGGAGCACGGGTCGGCAGAGATTGTCGGGCCAGAAGATAATTTCCTCGATCGGACAACAAATCTCGGTGACGAAAATGTTGTTGCCAAAAACGAAAAACGGCCTGAGGGCGACGAACTTGCAGACAAGCCGACCACCGAGCCTCCGACCAAGTTCCTGCCCTGGTCCCCGTCCTCATCCTATGATGCAAGTTTTCATGCAGGCAGCGAATTCTATGCACAAACTGCCGCCTTGATGCAGAAAGGAAGATGCAGCTGCCGTCGGTGCGATCATCAACAACATGGCCAACGCCGGCCATCGTGTCCCACCGGCTCCTGTTCGACAGCATGCCGACATTACCTGTATCTATAAAAGTCACACAACGCGATTCTCTGCTCTGCAGCTTCCTCCGTCCCGCTTCTTCGTCGGCCCGCAGGGACCATGAAACGACGAAGACTGCGCTCATGGCTCGACGGGAGCGCCCCCCCGGCCCCCGGTCTCGTCCCACGAACTTGGCACTCAATCCTGCGCGTCAGCCAATTCTAATTCCATTTCAACTCTCTATTTCTATTCCCGCTTGGCCCAGGATCCAGTTCGTTTGCTCTCCATATCCGTACCGGTACAAAGTACCATGGTGGCCTTGTGAGAGACGATTGGGTGTCACCGTCGTCCAGTTAGACTCTACCAGGCCAAGCTCAGCGTCGAGTGCGCCCCGTGCTCGCCGCCTCTGCCTCCCAAGGGATCCCGAGCCAACGACGAATGGGTAGAGCAAACAAGTCAGTCAGCCGCAGAAGCTAATCTGTTGCATCCTAATTGTACGCCACCCACCCTAGCCGGGTCCTGGGAACAACAGTTGTTGCTACGGCCGTCGCGAGGTCGGTACGTCGTATTGTCTGGCCGAGCAATCACGACTGCCCCCTGCCTCGATCCGATCCCCGCGGCTGTCCAGGTATATTTTTCTCTCTCCCTCCCTGCTTCCATCATTCCATCATTTCGGCGGTGAGAGTGTTGGTGGCGTAGGAAGACCGCGTGCTCGGCCGCGACGTGTCGTGTGCAAGGAGGCCGGTTTATGGCAGATGTCAGATGTCCGCCCCAAGCAGCCGGAATCTGTGTAACCCTCTGCCCTGTCGGTTTTGAGTGAGGGGACATGGCATTGCAACCGCCCACGGCATCCTTACCGCGTGTTGTGCCACCCTTCTCATGGTTCCCCATCACGACCTGCTGTCGCTCGATGGCTCAACTTTCGGCTGCTACGCACCGAATTCTTGCGGCATTTCTGAGAGGGAATCTGTATTACTTCCAGCCGCTGGAGCCATGGCCCAAGAGTAGCGACTCGTCGTCCATCGACGGGAGCCCGTCCCTTGACGTCTTCTCGGTTACGAATCCCTCATGCAGACGCGCAGGGGACTCCCCAGAGAGGATTCCACATGCGAGTTGCGACCCCCCGTCACTGTCGGATGCATCATCTGCCGCTGTCTCGAATGCGCGGCGAAGCTTGATTCGTCCGATGCCGACAACGGTACCACCAAATGGCAGATCGAGTAGCTGCAAGCGCTGTGCGCAGCATGGAGCTCGGTGAGTATGCAGGAACGGTACCCGGGACATTGCGAGGACATGAATTGACCACCGGGGCGACGAAATTGTCAATGATGCCTAGGAAATTTATTGAAGGAAAAGGACATCTATAGATATTGGCTTCGCCCGACACATGGCGTGAACGCATTTGGTTCGCGCCCTGTGTCTCCAAGCCATCACCGACTCAACTCAACTGACTTGCTGGATTGACCGAGATGCTAGACTTTGCCCGGCCAGTTGTCCAACAGAAGAAGTTCAATGTATTGTACTGGTAAAGCCCTCCGCGATCCATGTCGTCTGCGTCGTTATTCCACCTCTAGATATCCTCCAAAGGCTCCAGGTATCGTTTGGAGACTATTTAGAGCATGAGAGCGAGGCCAACAGCAGCCGCCAGGATGTTGTAAATGACGGCGACCTTGCCGGATCCGGCAACGACGACGACGTCGTGGTCGTAGGCCTGCGTGACCTTGGGAGCAACGGGCTTGACCTCGGCCTTCTTCTTGGCAGGAGGGGCGACGCACTCGTCGTCGCAGACGGGCTTGACCTTGCAGTCGTCGTTCTTGCAAACCCACTTCTTGTAGCACTCGTCGCCGTGGCACTTCTCGTGCTTGCAGTCGTCGTCCTTGCAGACAAACTTCTTCTCGCACTCGTCCTCGTGGCATGTGTCCTTCTTGCACTTTCCGTCCTTGCAGACAATCTTGCGCTTGCACTCGTCACCCTTGCACTTGGGGTACCGGCAGTGGTCGTCGGTGCACTTGACGAGGCTCCAGTGGTTGTCGTCGTCTTCGCACTCCTCCGTGTGGCAGTCATCGTCGTCCTTGCAGATGACGCGCTGACGCTTGCAAGTGGGGCAGTTGATCTCGGCAGCGCAGAAGTCACCGATGCAGATGATGGTGTTGTGGATGTTGATGGTGATATCACCGTGGTGGCGGGGAGGGCAATCCGTCTTGCCGGGCGGGCAGGCGGTCATGACGCCGGTGCTCGTGTGGGTCGTGTGGATCGTGGTGGGTGGCTCGACATCCACACGCTCGTAGAGGGAGAGGGCAGCATTCCTGGGGTCAACCTCACGGCGCTGGAGAAGATGAGGTCGGCCGCCGCAGGCTTCCGAGAACATGCCCGGGCACCGGATGTTGCACTGGGCCATCTCGGGCTTCGTCGAGATGTTGTCACGGCTGATGGAATCGCCGCAGTAGCAGTCGCTGTTGTTCCGTCAGACTTGTTCCACAACGTATGGAAAGGGCAACTCACGTGTCGAAGACGCCAAAGTAAAAGGTCTTGCAGGTAGCGGCGCAGATTTGAAGATCCATATCAGCACGGCTCGCGGCCTTGCGGAAGCCAGGGAAGCCATCGGCAGAGACGGCGCAGCCGTAGAGCCTGAATGGACCAACACGTGTCGGCAGCGAAGGTGTCGGACGTGGTTCACCAGTAGGTGTCGGGGATGTGGTGTGGTTGCTGAGTGCCGAGGCCATCTGGCTGGCGCCCAGGGCGAGGGCGATGGTAAAACGCATGATGCGTACGGGAAAGGGGGTGAATGAATGATGTGAAGTTGCGAAACGAGTGACTACCCTTCTGTGACGGAGGGGAATGAGTGAGTGAGCTGATGGTGACTGAAGAAGCAGGACTGCTGTTTGGACGGTGGTGGGGGACTGTTGGACATATTTATATCAGGACATGTGCAGTCTCTCGACGCGTTGTGATGGCCGCCGATGCCTCTCATTCTCCCCTCTACTCCCCATGCCGCTGCTTCCACGCACCGGTGCATCGCTGTGGTGTGTCGCACAACGACTCTGGTCCAGAATCACAAGCGAAGGTCGAAGAATGTACCAAGCGCAGCTACCAGTCGCCGCTTAGTTTGGCCGCTGCGTTCCTGACCGATGCCGAGCGAGGAGGCAGGCAGGCGCGTGGCGTATGACGGTCGATTCTAGTCCCCCGTCATGGGCTTATGTTCCCAAATGTGGTCATGTCCTTGAAGAAAGTTGGCTTGTCTCAGGCGACGGGCCCCCGCAGACCAGCTCGCAGCGCCGTCGGTTGGAATTCGATTTGGAGCTCATGAGGCGAATTCCAGTCCCAAAATGGGGCCGCGGTGGTGTTGAGGGTCGGTCATCAACCGGAAGATTTCTATCTCCCCATAGAGTCGAGATGAAAAGGCAGATACCTGATAGTGTCAGAGTGTTGTCGGGTGTGCTCCTAGGAGTAGTCTGTGCTGCCACTTCCTCGCCATTCAACCGTCTGGCTTTTTAACGTCGTATTTGTGTTATGACGCTGTCATCGACTACCTCAGCCTTGGCTGCCTGCAACCTTGAGCAGCCTTCAGCCCTGCGGGAGACCCGCCCAGGCCGAACCCGATAAGGCCAGTGGGTGGCTGTCGTTCTTCTCGGTCTGCCTCGCGCGCGCGGGCAAGCAAGGTTTGTGCCGTGTCTCAGTTTGTGTGTCTGGGCTGTTTGAGCCCAGAGGTCATCAGGATCCACCGAGAATTCCTCGTGGAGAATGGGGCCAGACAATATTATGGTTCGCACCCACAACCGACACATAGCAAGCACACACTAGGAGTCCGAGGACGGGATCGATCATGAGCAGCCAGTACTCACGATGTAACCAGTAACGCCGGTGAGTGCCTCGACCTTCCAGGCGTGCGGCTACTGCTCACGAGCTCTCTCGCGAGTGCCGAGGACACTTCCACTCCAGTGTAGGTGAGCAGTAGTTGTAGATGGTGATGCCACAATCCACGAGGCAAGATCCGCGGCCATGGCACCGTGGTCCACCCCCCCTTCCACTGCGTTGCCTGCAACGAAAGCAAGTGTGCAGTGCAACAGAGTGACATGAACTCTGACGGAGTACTCGGCAAGTGCTTGCTTGTACAAGGCACTTACTACTCACCCAGGTATCCCAACTCCCTTGCAAGAGGAAGAAGGCTTATCCAACATCATAACGGGCCTCGGGCAGCTCCCGTCCATCGCCTTTGCTGGTTCTCCTCCGTCTGGCTGCCAGCTCTGTGTCCCCATCCCAACCCGGCGGTAGTCTGGAAAACGAGGCAGCCTTCCGCACGAATATATCTCGCAGCTGATGAGCGGATGGCCAATGGAATCTGTCGCATCCGACAGGTTGGGTTTTTCTCGATCGGCCCTGCTCGAACGACAACTCTATCATGTCTGTGACCCTGTGGCACATGATTCATTCGGTCCCGGTGCCTTCCTCGTCATCGTAGGGTTCTGGCCGTCGAGCTGTCAAGCTCGCTTCCTCTGAAAGCATCCAAATCGAGGGCGTGATCCATCGGTGGCACAACTGCGTCGAGGGGCTTGTGGGCCTGGCACGCAGTGGCGATGACAAGCTGAGACATCTCGGTATTTGCGAGTCGAGACAGCAGGATGGCGTGTGACAGTTCCACATGAATCAAGCTTGGCTCTGTCCTGTGGCAGGAAAGGACAAAGTCGGGCGAACAGTTGAAGTTTTGCAGCCTGTGAGTGCTCACAGTTGTAGCGGATGGTGATGAACCACTCCACCGCTCTCTGCTGGTGGACATGCAACTAACCAATGCGGAGTACGGAGTAATACAGAGTACATGTAACAGCAAGTAAGTACTGTCCACTGTACCATGTAGATCGTGTCGCTACAAGTACTGCGTGATCTAGGCCGAAGTACGGCATTGATCGCTTTTACTTGGGTACGAACGGCTGTGGCTACAACTCTTTTAATGTACTGTACATGTACGGAATACATGAACTGTTGGTACCACTGGTCAAGCAATCGTGGGTGTGTGCATGTAAATACATGTAGTGTTGGTACCCATAAGTACGGATTACTCCGTACATGTGTATTGTATTCCATATTACTTTGTGCGTCTGTATTGTATTGGTAGAAAATGGAGTTATTGATGTTATTAATACTATTTATTAATTTATCCAACCTGTCCGTCGTCTCACTGGTTGCAATACCCGTAATGCTACCCTGTAGCTCCACCATGACAGTTTCAAGGTAGGAACTGACGAACAGAAAGCTTTATCGGTATTGTATCTGTGAATGCTCGCTCTCTGTCGCCCTTTCTACTCTTGTGGCACGGCTATGAGCATACGCATGTATTTTTTTTTTACTTATTGCTTTCGCTCCAAGATCACTCACTGATGCTGCGTGCTAGAGCGCAGGGGCATGATGATTCCGATTGCTTGATCCCTTCTGCCTCAGTAGCTACTGAGCCTCCCCCAACGAAAAACGTGCGGCATCATTTGCGGCATCATTCGCTACTGATGCAGTCATGCCATGACAATACAGGTTGGCTTATTGTTTTTGCTATTGTAAATATTTCACTTTATTTGGTTGCTGGCAACCCTGTGATGGTTGTCATTGACGATTTGGACTTGATTTTGGCACATTCTAGCAATGCTAAGCTTATTTTACTGCATACCGACTGGTTATTACCAAGACGGTACTAACGTACTGGTATTGCTAGCCGTCCGTACCCGTGGTGCTTGGACGTGTACTTTCACTCCTCAGGTTGGTGCATGTTTACAGCTGTTTCCCCACTAGCCGTTAGTGTTCGGATAGGCTAGTAGGTTCATCAGTAGCCTTTGTAACTCGTACCGACGAGCCGTAATACCTACCAGTATTACCTTGTGCCTGAACGTCTCCTCCTCCTGCCACGCACCTCTCACATCCAACTACTTCGACAACACGCACCTGGTGCCATCCGCGTCATTGGACTCATCCGAATTGGCAACAACTTGTCACCCTGCCAAATTCATCGACCTTGAATGGGAGTAAAATGGGAGAGGCTGGAGATGGCAATTGAAACGCATCCCAGCTGGCCTCGCCAGGAGTTGCTGGGGATGTCCATCGGTGGGCTACCGCCCTTCCTGTTGCGTCCTACATCCTCCATCGATGTCGCCACGTGTGGTCTAAGTGGCTGAACTTGTCCGGTAATGTGTACATCGAGCCAAGTGCAAACCATGATCACACCCGCTCGACCCCTTTTGCCTACCCAGCACACCCATGAGCATGAGATGGAGCGCAGGATGCCTGTTACTGGTATGCGACGCGAGAGGGGCCCATTTGGAATGCAATGCCAAGGAGCGCCTTGCGAGACATGGCCTCGGGATAATGTACAGTCCGCCCGCCTTGTCGTGCCCAAAGTTAAGCTTTAGGAATTAACTACGAAACTAGTGCCTGCTTACTTGGATTAACCTATGTGACCGAGGGGGGTTGCTATTCCGTGGATACCAGGACCGTATGTGTACATGCAATCTTTGATGGTGGTTGGTACCAAGGGAGGCTTGCCATTGTTGTGGGTTTGCACAAGTACATGCAAGTATGGAGTACACTGACCACTATTTCTTGCGCACCGTACTCTGTACTTGCGTGGAACTAATTACGCGGTACTCCGTACAAAGTAATAATACATGTAGTTGATACTTTGTAATATTACGGAGTATTCCCTGCTGTACGGATACTTGAGTATCTGTACTCCGCGCATGTATTAATACTCAAGTACATCACAGTTTGTCTAAATAATGCTCCATGCTAGCAGGCGGACTGTGAAGAATGAGCCAAGCGCCATCCTTTCGTTTCTGCCCTGTCGTTTGTCAGATGGATTCTCTTTCTCGCCTCATACAGGTTTCCTTGTTGTCAGGCAGTCAGTCCTCACCATCACCAAATCCGTTTGCTCCACCCATCTCTCATTCAACTCAGCCTTATGCAGTGGCTTTCAAGTGATATTGCCTTCAGCTGGACAGAACGGGAATGTTAGTGCCATTCTTGAACACTTCCCGCCGCCATTCACCCACAGGTCATCAGATCAAGGGAGGGAGCCGAAGGAACCAAGGGAGCATCGGCAACCCCCCCGCTCCCACTCAGCGCCAGAATGACAACCTTGCGGCTAGTGCTCCGTCCAGATGCTTGTATTATTACTTCATGCTCGTATTTGGGTGTCGAAGTGTGTGTCACCGAGCAACTGACCTGGATGCCACCTGCAGCTCGACGACGACCTCGATAGAAAACAGACCATGGTTATTATGTTTCCCTCATCAAAACTTATACGGACTGCTCACACGTACTTACATTCGATGATTTCAAGTGCTGCTCATGCCTAGGGTGGTATGAGCGATGCAGCGTTGGACATGGTACTTACTATTGCATGCCTGATGAGGCAGACTCCGCGGCAAGTACGGTACATGAATGGCACGGTCTACGTACTCTGTAAGGCCTCCCAGCACTCTGCCCCCTGTAATTTGTACTGCTCTCGGTACCTAGTATGATGATGTACGTGCATGCGACGCTGTTCCCCTGCAGGATTCTGCTCTATGGTGCAAAGAGCCATCGTCCTAATACCAGTACCTACATGGCTGAGCGAGGCTGGAAATCTTCGTCCTTGTGAGTCGTCATTTTTTTATTCCTGAGTTAAGTCCCGGTCAGTCAGTTTATCGTAAGAGCTGCACCATTTCTCCGTACGGAGTGCTCTGTACGTTTATCGGTCGTACCTTTTTGTATTTATTCGATGAATTTCATTAAACTGCCAATAATCCGGAGAACTAGGTAATTTCTTGCATGTGTCCCCTGTGTACGGAGTACTTTGCATGTACATCGTCCACCACCAAGCTTGACCACGCCAGCTTCGACAACGTCACGCTCCACGTCGCCAACGCGTACCGTTTCACGCGCATCCCAGCCCCCCTGGCAAGACCTTTGTCCCTCACGAAAGGCCAGCCGTCGTCCTCTTCGCACCTTGTCTCGCGGAAAAGCTCTCGGAAGGCAGCACTTCGTGCAGCGTCGGTGCTTGAATCGGTGCGAATTTCGGCCCTGACAAACAGGAGACAGGCGCGAGTTCAGCGTCTCGCCACCATCGCTCTTCCTCCGTTTTCTTGTTTTCAAAGCCTCGACATCTGGCAAGTGCTCGGCGCAGACACGGAATCACAATCTCCCCGCAGGTCCCCTCGAGGACAAACATGGACCGAGTGGAGATGCGACCAGTCTCTGTTGGGGTTATGCAGAATGCATTCGCTAGATTGCTCCATCGCAGTCTTCAATCCCCAACTCTCAATCTGACCATACCAGTTTGACAAATGACAGCCTCGATCGAATTATGGTTTAGATCCCTCCAGTCCAACTATTCAACGAGGAAGTGCTTGGGAAGAGTTCCACGACATGTGCAACGCGTGCAGCCAGGCGATGGATGGGACTCCATACAAATCGCAAAGTTGCAAGCATAAAACCTATTCAGAAGATGAGAAGCCTCATCATCTGCGTTCGTGGTCCCGTACCATGGCATATTTCGAGACAATTGTGGCCATCAAAAAGCATCAACTTAGGCTCATGGTTCCTGGGCTTTCTTGCTCCAAGAAGTCCGTCAAGGCAGTCTCCCCTTGCAGGTCGCTTGGCGCCATCATCACCGTCAGGAGTAGTCAGTCTCCTTCAAGGTTGTTTGGCTCATTCATAGCGCCTTGACACTCCCATCAACGGTCATCTGGTTGCCAGCATCACGGCCGAAGCCTGATCTTCCAGTCTCCGTGATCAAACCGCCACTCCCGAAACCTGCTCCCGAATCTACCGTCCTAAATTGGCACATCTTGGGCTGGTTTTCCATCTTGACCCTGGCTGGCTGGGCTGGACCTTTGGGGGCGATGAACGTCAAAGCGATCGCCACGCTGGGTATGAAGAGACCTTGAGCTTCCCCTCTCGACGGCTTTGACGAGCATTTTCTATCGACCTGCACACGAAGATGATCAAAATTGGTCGGAAAGGTCAAAGGCTCGGAGATCCACTTCATGGACTTCTCTGTCCAGCCTGCACTCGGAGAGGTACAAAGCAGCGCACTTCTCCGGCATACGCATTGCACCGCTTTCGCCCCTCACACTGACACGATGACGGCGACGACTACAGGGACAAGTGGAAAAAAAGTTCATCGAACACGACGAGTACGGGCAGAGGCGTGACCAGCTCCCGCACGAGGGTACTGGAAGATTTGTATTGACAAATCACTTCCCGAGCTTCTAACCCGTCCGTGGTCCCACATACGACGAGAGGCCGAGGCAATTCATTCATGACGATGCCGCTAAACCCTATGGCTTCCACGTCCAGTAAACCCCGACGCTACACGGTCTACTAATCACCGATGAGGGCGTGACAAAGGATCGGTGAAGCCAAACCTCGGACTGCATGGATGTTCTGTATGCGGGAGCTTGTCGTTGCAAGGCGCTGGTGTGGAGGGCCCCAGATGGCCCGAGACCGCCGCGCACGAGGCTTCTGAGCCAGGAGGTACCGTTCCAGAGAATAGGCCTGACATTTTCCATTGTTCATCATGAAACCGTTCGAAAACCTTCAGAAGGCCCCGCACGGGTAGGGAGAGGACGCCGTATCATGCATGTGTCACGGACTAATCCTCTTGGCCACAGTCGGCGAACTCAAACATCAGTCTAGGTTCAAGCTCCAAGATGAGCCGTACTCCCGATAGAGGCAGGTTTGTGAAGACGAGCAAGTTCTTGAATCGAGGGTGTGAGCTCTGCGACATGCCTAGCCGCAGCTCCAACGAGAACTCCCCCGATGAGCTAGGGTAAAGCGAAGCATAGCGTTGGGTTCCGCGACGCCCAGCTGGGCATCGCCTACATCGACATTATCCGTACCTTGCTTCTTGCCGGATTTCTTGCATGTGACTGATGTGCATGTGGTGGAAGGGAAACTCGATAACGACATATCCAGACCAGCTGAGGCGAAGGACCTAAAAGGCACTTGTTTCGTCATCAAAGCCACGCAAAGGCTAAATGGAGACGCACAACATCGATTGTACCTCTTCTTGAGAGGGTTTTCGCGGTCAGAGCGCTATGAATGCTCCACCAAAACGTTTTGTCGTGAATGAATGTGTGTGTGAGCGTGAACAATGGAACAAGGACGGTGGCGCTGAACTCTAGCTAGGTCTACTAGAGCTGCTGCTTCGGCCGAGTAGGTTCCGATTTTGCCCGTAGATGCATTTGCGCAGCGCAGACAACCTGGTTTTTCCCACTCTTCGTTTCCCCGAGGATCCGACGTCGGCGTTCGAATTGTCACGCACCCACTCGCCAGGCACCTTGGTCCAACTGGCTGAAGCGGTGGGAGGTCGATATAGTTGTGACTGGCCGGCCAGCCTCGCTGAAGTGCAACGTCGGTGCATCGTCCGTCCAAGGTTGGTTTGGCATCCAGCCCAAGAGCAGACCAATATGCTGTAGATCCTGGATGCAATCTATTTTGGTCATCTCTCTTCATATATTGCCCTGTTCCTCGGTCATGTGTAGGGGGCAATTTGTTGTGCCCATTTTGTTGAGGAGTGCCTTCATCAATGAGGTGGAAAGTTGGCAGGCACTTGGGCACCACCTGAGTATCAAAGGCACATTTGGTACGGAGTAATACAGGTAATTACTGAGGTATGTTAGGTACCCTGCAGATACTACTCCAGTTTTGCTCAGTACCTAGGGTTTACCATTGCACTGCACAGCAGGCGCTTGATGGTCGCTGGGTACCTGGTAGGTACCTTGTACCAGCACCTGGAAGCGGATAAACTTGCTCATAGGCCCTATTGCCGGTACAGTTGTGCTCATCTTTGTTCGGGGTACCGATACATGGACCTACAAGTGCCTTAGTTCATGCGTCCTAGGTACTGTACTCGTTGCGTAGGTATCACCTTAGTACCTATCAGCAAGTTCATATCATAATACTGTACATGTACTCCGTACGTAACGTCTTGCTCAGCGAGGCGCAAATGGTTGCATGTGCGTCTACAGAGTGATTACGGTGTACATGTACTGTACGTAGTACTTGACGTACTGTAGCCCTTGGACACTGTAGCACTTGGACCAACAGTACCTAGTATGCTTAGTTATACAAATACAGTGCTTGCAAGTACTTGCAAGTACTTTGTAGGTAACATGTGAGTGCCGATCGATTCGTGTGTCGTCACGGGGCGAGTGACCGCTCCCCCCCCCCCCCCCCCCCCCACCCTTCCCCGTCACCAAGTGCCTGATGCGAACGTGGGGTTACGGCCCGCCAGGCAGATCAGGTGTCCCGCCCCGTCGCTGTGACTGCTTGGCCCCGCCAGCTAGGCAGCTAACAGTTGCTCGCCTGCTTCTACGGCCGTTCTTCGCTCCACTTGGAGGACCCTTGACTCCGTTTCAACATTCGCTCGCCTCGCCATTGCCTCACCCCACGACGTCACATCAGCACTTCCCATCCGTCGACATTAAAGCTCATCACATCCTCTGGAGATTCTGACCCAGATATTTCGCACCCCCTTCCCAACGCTTTCCACCCCCGCGATCCCTCTCTCCGCTCTCCTCCACACCGCTCACGCTCTCCGAGATCGTTGCGGACCGAGAGGCACGGCCTCGTCAGGATATCCGTCATGTTTGATATATTCGCCATGCTCTTATCGTAAGTGCCACAAACGACGATGCCTTCGTCATCGCCCCACGATGCTGTCATCCCCCCGCGGCCGCCACCACCACCGTCGTCGCGCACCGAGATGGAGGAGCTGCCATCCCTCAGCCGGCTCGTCTCGCTTGCTAACCCCTGTTTCCACCCCAGCTCCGTCGCCTCCTTTCTCTTCCCCATATTCGCTTCCTACAAGGCTCTGAAGACGTCCGATCCGGCCGAACTGACGCCCTGGCTCATGTACTGGGTCGTCTTCAGCTGCTGCCTACTAGTCGAGTCATGGGTCTCGTTCATCCTCGCCTGGTACGTCTCGGTCGAGCCTCACCCGTGGTGTCTGTACCGTTCGCCCGATGCTGACTCGGATCGCAGGGTTCCCTTTTACGGGTACATGCGCCTCCTCTTCCTTCTCTACCTCATCCTGCCGCAGACGCAAGGCGCTCGCATCATCTACGAGGAACGGGTCCATCCCTTCCTGGAGGAGAACGAGGCGAGCATCGATGACTTCATCGCCAGCGCCCACGATCGGCTCAAGACGGCAGGCATTTCGTACTTCCGCCAGGCCATCGAGTACATAAAGACTTCCATACTCGGCTTGCCGCCGACGGAGCCACCGCCCGAGCCGGCGGCCGCACAGAGCTATACCCAGGCGCTTCTCGCGCGGTTCAGTGTTCCAACGACGAGGTGGACTTCCGCCGCCAGCACGGGCAACGACTTCTACAACCTTCTGGCCGGTGCCGTATCCGCCGCCACGGGCGCTGGTAGGAACGGGAACGATGGCGGAGGCGGCGGCATGACCGACTCGGGCACGCTCATTCCACCGAACCTGCGCGGTTCGGCTGAGAAGATGAGCTTCATCGCCGCCCAGCGCGAACGACTCAACATTCTTCTGTCGGTGCTCGACCACGAAGCGCAAGAGATCCAGCGCAACGACCAATCTCGGTCGGCTACGGCGGCGGCGGCGGCGACGGCGACGACGCCGGGAGAAGCGCAGGACGAGGATGCGACGCAGCGACCGCCCAGCGGACTCAGCGTGTGGAGCGCCCTGAGCAAGAGCCGCAGCGAGACCGACTTTGAAAAGGTCGAGGCCGAGAGCCCCACCGAAGAAGACAGCACGCTGCGCCGGCGACGTACCTCGGGCGCCAGCACGAGATCGTGGAGGACCTGGGGATGGGGTGGCAGCGCCGACACCAGCGCGAGCTCGGCGCAGGAGGAGTAGGACCTCCAGACAGATTGGATGCGTCGGGCGTTTGGGAGTTTTCTTTAGAATCAGCCACCAGGTGGCGTCCAAGACTTTTCTCGTCGTCGTCTTGTGCTTTTCTTTTCATCGGCCATCTATGGAACCGGTGCATTCTCACGGATGAATCCGTTGCCTTTCTGACGGAGCCGGGGACAATATTAACTCCCCACATACATACGGTATACAGGGCAGTTATCATAGCAAGGACTAGCTAGGTGTGTGCTCGCATCCTACAACGTTTTTGCAGCCCGAATTTGTACAATTCAACTCTCTCCCCACTTCTGGTCCTCCTCTCCGCCATTATCGCATCGTGCACGCAGACAGGCCTGCGTCGCTGTCTGTTTGCAGCTCGCGAGACCGTCCATTTGTGTCTCCCTCTCCGATGTCTGAGTTGAGACGTTCTCCCGCCGCTTGTTGCTCACTTGGCCAGCTTGTAGGGGTAGGCAACGTCGACCTCACCCTTGCGGTACCAAAAAGTGCGCTTCTTCTTCGTCGTCGTGTGCTCGACCCAGACCTCCTCCATTTGCGTCTTCTTGAACCAGCGGACGAAGTGGGGGTCCCATAGCTCCGAGGCAACGCCCAGGTCCTTGCAGCAGCGCATCAGCGCGTTGGATTTGCATCCCTCGACGGCCGAAGGAAGTTGGTCGGGCGAGAAGAACGAGTTTTCACCCTGTGCCTGTGAGGCGAACCTGCGGGGCTGGCATCAGCACCGCCTTTCTAGCGGGCAGAGGCGAGATGGAAGACGACATTGTCGGCCGAAAACGACGGGCCAAGGAAGGAGGCAAGGGAAGAACTTACCGTCCATCGACGATGAGGGCGTACTCGCGCGTGACGACGGCGTTGCCCACGACAGACTCGCCCTTGGGTATTATGCCCCAGCCCATAGGGCCAAAGGCTTCGTTGAGGCGCCTCCTGTACTTGATCTCGGGAAGGTATATGACGCCGTCGGGTTTGACCTCGATGTCCCGGTGATCCAGGGGTTGCATGAGCACGCGGAACTGCACCTCGGATACGGGGCGGGCTGAGATCCCGTGGAAGCTATTCGCCCAGTCGACGCCGGATATTTCTTGGGCAGGAAGAGGGTCTTCGGCGCTCGCCCCGGCCGCCTGCGGCTGATGGGCAATGGTCTTGGCCTCGTACAAAGCGCGCGAGGGTACCGATGTGATGACGGGCTTGGCCACTGTTGAGACCTTGGCCTTGGAAACCTTGGTCCACTTGGATGCTACTGTCGTCGGTGGCGTCGTTGCCGTCGGCATGCTTGAGCTCGGCACGTCTTCTATTGCCTTGACAGCAGCGGCTTCTGTGGCATAGTGGTGGCGGAACAAGAGGGCAACGGAGGGAGCGCGACGTATGAATTGCCGCGGCGCCGCGGTGGCGATTCGACCCGAGAGAGACATGGTTGGACTCGTGCGCGCGGTCAGGGGGGGAGGTGTCACGATGCAGGAAGAATTGTCGTGGTGGCTGCTGTTTTGACAGCCGTTTTTCACCATCCGTGAACTGACTCTTGCAATTGCCTGCCACTACGGGGTACGGCAGAGCTGGAACGGCGCCTAAGGAACGAATTAGCGCGGGCGAGCGGAGAAGGGTGTGACGGCGCTAATGAGCTCTCCAGTGGTTGAGCCAGCACGCGGCAGTGGACACTCACGTCACCGACAAGGAACACCAAGACGCACTGAGCCACAAAGCCGTCGAAATATGAGATATGCGGCGGGTATTGAAGAATAGTATTGTAATGGAAAGGATGCAAAAACACTACGGTGAAGCCGATGAGAGGTATACCGTCCTGGACGCCATGCCAATGAAACGATTGCCGATAGATCGCCGCAGGATTTCATCGCATGGTCTGTTGCGCGGTCGGTTACTATCTAGGCGTCCTTGCTCGACGTGCGCTCATCGTTGCCGTGACGCTTCCAGCACTGCTTGAACTGCTCCATCTAGATTCCTCCCCGTCAGCATCGGGAACAGCCACGACATCGCCGCTCGCAGACAGTCGAGCAAGGAAAAGGGAAGGATATTCACATGCCTCTGCGGTACATGCCCGCCAGTCCTTTTTGTCAAAATAGCAATCCGTCATCTTGGCATTCTCGTCTGCCCATCGTCAGACTTGTTCTCTGCTTCCCCGTACCTGGGGAAGGCAGCGTGTGCCCGTAGCGTCGAGGAGAGGGCAGAGACCACGCACCTGCACAGCCCGTGCTAAATATCCGTTTGTCCCTGCAGTCGTCGCCGTCGTCGTGTCAGTCAGCGTGGGCCAGTGCATGCCGAGACGGGGACTTGGATGAAGAAGTGCTCGGCTGGTGTCGTTTTATCCGTCACTCACCACTCATCCGGCTCGTCGTCATCCACCGTATCTGCCGCAGCTGCATTCTTGTCCTTTTCGGCCTGCATGATCGGTCCTTTGATTTCCGAATGCGACGGATGAGGCTCTCGTTTGGCAGCTGCCCTTTGGCTTGGCTTGGCTCGGCGTGATGTCGATTGTGGTGGTGGAGGGAAGAAATTTGGCAATGCAGAGCTCGGGTCGAGCGTCGTCAAACGTGGATCAGCCACCGAGTCAACCCTCCACTGCCAACCACCATGGCTCCCCGGCGGCTCAACGTCCTCGTCTATACGGGTAGCTACTACCACCAGCTGCATGCTCCCGAATCCTTTTCGTTTTCTCCCTGACACAGACACACGCAGGCACCGGCACGACGGCTGAATCGGTCCGACAATGCATCTACTCTCTTCGAGCGCTGCTTTCGCCCAACTACGCCGTCATCCCCGTCGGCGAGTCCGTCGTCCTCAAGGAACCCTGGGCTCCGACCTGCGCCCTTCTCGTCCTCCCCGGGGGCGCCGACCTGGGCTATTGCAGAGTCTTCAACGGTGAGGGGAACCAGCGCATCAGCGACTACGTCCGTCGAGGCGGCGCCTACCTCGGCTTCTGCGCCGGCGCCTACTACGGCAGCGCCCGTTGCGAGTTCGAGGTCGGCAACAAGCCGCTCGAGGTCATCGGGAGCCGGGAGCTCTCCTTCTTCCCCGGCACCTGTCGCGGAGGTGCCTTCGAGGGCTTCGAGTACAGGAGCGAGAATGGAGCGAGAGCGGCCACGCTAAAGGTCGCCACCGGTGCCTTTGACGAGCCCGTGCCCGAGACCTTTGCCTCCTACTACAACGGCGGCGGCGTCTTTGTCGATGCTGCCCGCGTCGCCTGCCGCAGGGTTGACGTTCTCGCCTCGTACCGTGATGAGTTGAACGTCGACGGCGGCGATGGCAAGGCTGCCGTCGTCTTGTGCCATGTTGGTGACGGCAAGGCGATGCTCTGCGGACCCCATCCCGAGTACGTGGCAAATTCCGAGCCTCCTTGCATCCCGAACTAATGACGGCAGGTTTGCCGCCGTCAACCTCCACCCTAGGCCCGACGTGCCTGGGTACGACGCGCTCAGGGACCGGCTCGCTCGAGATGACCACGCGCGAACCGCTTTCCTGAGGGCCTGTCTGGGAAAGCTTGGCGTCGAGTCGAGTCAAGAATCCATGGCATTTCCAAAGTTGTCAAACCTGCACCTCTCTGCCCTCGATCGTACCAAAGTCTCGGAGCTGCTCTGTGGCTGGGAAGATGTCATCGATAAGCTGGACGGCGGCCAAGAGTGCATCAAGGGCGAAGCCGATACGTTCCACATCCTAACCAACGAACTGCCTTTGAATGTTGACGAGCTGCGGCAATCGCTTCCCATGAGCG
Source organism: Drechmeria coniospora (assembly GCF_001625195.1). Taxonomy (NCBI): domain Eukaryota; kingdom Fungi; phylum Ascomycota; class Sordariomycetes; order Hypocreales; family Ophiocordycipitaceae; genus Drechmeria; species Drechmeria coniospora. The sequence continues at coordinate 5,518,898 of NC_054389.1, read as the reverse complement.
TGGACTTGGCTGTCGAAGATGGTGCCATGGTGGACTACTCCAGCATCCCGAAGCGCATCATCGCTCACGAGGACGCCTGGCCGGAAGTTGGCCTGACGCCTCGCTTCGACCACAGCCAGTACTATTCGAGCCTCCAGCGTTTCCAGGCCATGGAGGAACATGCCGATGACTGGGGAAGCATTCTTATGTACGGCGACGTTGTGACGAGCACAAATTCGCTCCTCGAAAAGTATGGTACCGGGCCGCTTTGAGTCTCCGTCCGCTTCGCTGACAGCCTCGCTAGGAACCAGAAACTCATTTCCAAGCTGCCAACTGGCTTCACCTTTTCTGCATCGACACAAGTCGCTGGCCGCGGTCGTGGTACGAACGTCTGGGTAGCCCCCCCTGGCGCCCTCATGTTCTCTACCATCATCAACCATCCAGCACATCTCGCCGCCTCGAGGCCCGTCGTCTTCGTGCAGTACATTGCGGCCATAGCCATTGTCGAGGCCATCCAGTCCCTTGACGTGGGATACGAGAACCTGCCGGTCAAGCTCAAATGGCCCAATGACATCTGTACGGTCGCCTGAAGCAAGCCATCTTCCACTCCGTCATTTCTGACATTCCCAGATGCCCTCGACCCTTCGAAGCCGGCGTCGTCGAAACAGTATGTGAAAATCGGCGGCATCCTCTCCCAATGCGGGTACTCGGACGGCGCCTACCAAATAGTGCTCGGCATCGGCATCAACGCCATCAACCCGCGCCCGACAACGTCCATCTCCGACCTCCTCCCCACGCACGCCGCGCCCCTGCACCTCGAGAGCCTCCTCGCACGCATCATCACCCGCCTAGAGGCCATTTACGCGCAGTTTCGTCGCCAGGGCTTCTCCGACGACCTCGAACGCCGATACTACCGTCACTGGTTGCACACTGGCCAGGCCATCTCGCTCGAGGCGGAGGGCGGCGCTAGCGCTCGCGTCCTGGGTATCACCCGCGACTGGGGCATGCTGCGCGTCGAGGAGACGGATTCCGAGGGGAGGGGCACCGGTAGGCTCTGGACTCTGCAAAGTGACGAGAATAGCTTCGACTTTTGGAGAGGGTTGGTGAGAAGGAAGGAGTAAGTGGGCGGCGGCGGCAAATCTGTGTTGTAGAATGAGCCTGCCGAGGGATATCATCGCGTTTGATGCATCGTATCAGGTAATTGAAATGCATTTGCATATTCACCTGTGAAGTCGTACATGCGACCGGGCATGCGACCAGGCATGCGATGCGTCGAGATGAAAGGCCGGATCAATTACCCTATACCAATGTCATCTTTCTTGGGATTTTCTCGCACCTTGGCAACGCTGAGTGCGTTCGCATCAGCGGTAGATAGTAGTGCGCAAAACTGCTCAGGGATGCTTTATTGACTAGTTTCTGTATGTTTGCACGACGCTGTCTGTCCTGTTATGTTGTCAAATCTCGAGAGACACCGAGGCAGTGTAAAGTTTGTGTGACTCTCTCTTCAAACAAACCTGACCGCAGAAACAAGGGATCCTGCATCTGCACGAATATTGTTTCGTACATACACCAGATATTACCGACACCACGCAGACAGAGTTGGCTCTAGCAGTATTTCATTCGAATGAGAAAAAATTACAGACAGATTCAAGGCATGCTCCTAACTAACAACGCGTTCCTATCGTACATATGTATTCATGACATGGAAGCTCCATTTTTGTCTAATCCCAATAATCAGTGGCTGCATCCGCATTGCCGCTCCTGGATGCCGCCGAAAACGCCGTGCCATGCCGCAGTCGAGTGAAGATGTACATGTTTACAGAGGGGACCTCTCACCCCTGCGAAGGAGCAAACTGGCTGGATCCTTAAGCGGCTGCCATGTATCGGCCACCGAGTTCTGTTCCAGGCTCTTGCTTACCGGCTCGTCTGCGAAAGGAACGGAAGAGGCGGCGCCGTGGGTGAGGCAGTGCGGCCTCCTCATCGTTCCCTGGTGCGCAGATTTGTCGACTACCGATCCTTGTAGACCTTGGGCTTCCAGCCCTCCGTCGTCTCGGCCTCGGTCTCCATCTTTTCCCGTATCGGACCGAGCTCACTCTCGAACCGCTCCTTGGCCCGTACGATTTTGCTCTGGAGGTAGAAGCTGCCGCCCTTTTGCGGGTCGTTCGCGTCGAAGAGCCGCTTGTACCGCTCCAGGACCTCCTCGATGTTGGCTTGCCCGTTGGCAGGAGGCTTGACGTTGAGAATGCGGCACGCCTCGTCGAGGGTCATGCCGGATGACAGCGAGGCTCGGCCCGAAGCTCCGACGCCGCCGGCTTTGCCCTGGGCGCGTTGGTATTGTGACGAGGCTTGGGCCTGCTTGTACGCGGCCATGAAAGACCGGCCGAGGATACGAGAGCCGGTCAAGAACGCGGTGATGACGAAGCGGTGCGCCTACGGTAATCAAGTCAGCCTGGCGAAAGTCAAAGACGTGTGGACCTTAGGGCGCCTCTTCGTCGCTCGATCGTCCGCTTCATTGACACAACGAGAAGGTGGCAGTGAAGCATACCATTGTGACGGAGGCGTGTACCCCACGAAGAAGGATCTTATCAGAGAGCGACTCTTCGTTTTATTTGCGGACTGCCAGGGAGATATGCCCTCGTGATGTTGACAGACAATATCGTGAGATTGGGGGGAGGGGGTTCGATTTTTCCTCGTCCTGACGCCAAATGTTGCCGTGGTTGGAAATACTTCAAGCAAGGTACCAACCGTAAGTACTTTGGAACTCAGGGATTCACTGCCAGGGGTTTAGCCGAACATGGGCCATCGAAGCCGCAGGGAAGTCGGTGAGGACCACTAAAGCTCCCAATCCGTTGCTGATTGGTCTCCCTCACCGCCTCAGTTTCCACCCAGAGAAAGCTTGAACCTGAGCTATCTCTCAGAGTTTCAGGCCACAGGCACACTTCCCAGTCGTTTTATTGGCCTTTTGCTCCAGCTTGGGATCGTGGACCTGCGGATATTCAACTTTGCGGTGGGGACGAACACTGGGAGCATATTGGAGCTGTTCCCAACTCGTTACTCGTCATGACACCTCAAGATATCGAGGCTCTGCTCCAACAGCACGGAAGTGGTCAGTCCCAAGATGAATATGACGATTCACTCGAGACGGAGAGCGTTCGCGAGCATAGAGTGGCATTCCTGTCACCAGTTCTCAACTTGTGCCAGGTATTACTGTCGGCAAAGTCGAGCGAACTGGAAATCATAGCACAGAAACTCGGCGATGGTAGCAGAGATGGTAGGTTGACTCTGTCATAGACTTCTCACTTGAAGCTTTGTTTGAGCACCCGTGGGCTTCCATTTATTTTCCTCCCACCTCGCCTGGGCGGCGGCTTACTTGGATAGTTGCCTGGCGTCTCCCGTTTGGCAGATCCGGTATCCTTGAATTCTTCCTGGAAGCCCTGGCCGACCAAGGTCTCAGCAAAGGACTCAGAGTCCACTCCCTGCGCATAGTGGGAAATTCGTGCGCGGACACGGACGAGAACCGGGAACGGACAGTCGATGACGGCCGACTCTTGGCGGTGATCCGCCAGCTCGACGATGAGACTCTCATTCCCTTCACCATCCCTGTATTGTACAACGTAATGGTCGACTATGGTACGTCCGCCCTGGTACGCCATGGTTATTTCCAGCCCTCACCAGCTCCAACAGAACCTGCCCAGCTTCTGGCGTCGCAGTCTCGTCTGAGTAGCAAGCTCATCGCCCTACTATCATCGCCTGTGATCGCAAACTACCTCGCCATAATCCCATACTTTTGCAAGATACTCGCGCTGCTCATCGCGCAAGAAGGCGAGCCACTGATGGCCGTCCCCGAGACCGTGCCAACTCTTCTCCGTCTTGCCATGAGCTCACCCGCCAAGGAGGACCCCGATGTTTTCATCTCCTTCGTGAGTGTAGCAGTGGCTTATCTTGCCAACGAAGGCCTGCAGTCGAAATTGCTGGCCGGGAACTGCCTCAACTTGTTCACCAATGCCTTCTATCACGCCCATATGAATGTTGACGTTAAGCCGTCGGATGATCCGGATACGGTGACTGAGTTAAAGAAACTCCGAACCGCTCTTCTCGCCACCCTCGCGGACCTCACTGGCAATGACTCATTCGAATCTCATTATCCACTTACTTCGGATGTGCCGCAATCTTTTCTCGATTGGATCCGGGCCACAAGTCCTCCGCTGCAGGCTGCGGCCTGTCTTGCATTGGGAAACATTTCACGATCCGACCAAGTTTCCATTGCCTTAGTCGATAAGCACTCTGTTCATCTTCCACTCATCTCTCTCCTGTCCAGCCCTTCCGTCACTGACACTCAACTACTCCACTTGGCTCTGTCCTTCCTGAAAAACCTCGCAATTCCCGCCCAGAACAAAGCAAGGCTTGGCAAGCTGCTGGAGCGCTCCTGTGTTCCCCGCATCTGCAACTTGGATACCTTGCCCCAGGTGCAGTTCGCTGCCATCTCGCTCATCAGGTTGCTGCTACTCAACTGCGCGGAAAACGTATGTCGGGCATGTGCTCCTCTCAGCACCGATCCGCTGAGTCCGGACCATGGCCACACCAGTATCGGCGATATCATAACCTTGTTTAATCGTTCTGACTCTGAGCCAACGCGGCTCGAGGCATCTCGATCCATCGCTGCGTTGTGCCGCGTCCTACATTCTACAACACCCTTGGCCAATGTACTTCCAGGCTGGAAAGAAGTCAATCTCTGCGCGAGCGATGATCCGGGTCTATCAGGGCCGTCCCTTAGGCAGCAGCAGAGCTGCCCAGGCCAGACGGACGATGGAAAGCGACGAAGTGTATTCTATAAGAAGCACAACTTTCGCGGACCATTGTCATTCCTCATCGCGCAGGAGAAGTGGCCAACTCTGCGCTCTGAGGCCTGGTTTGTCCTCGCACTCATGAGCCGTTCTGACGACGGTGCGGCCGTCATCGCCAACCTGCTCGAAATCCACACCGTGCTCATGGCCCTCTCGATGACAATCACGGGGCGCGAGGAGGCGGAATCCCTAGCGGACATGGACAAGCAGGTCGAGAATGCGCCTGCTGGTGGAGTACAGTCGGTTGATGCTCCGTCCATTGATGCGACCCTGCAGCTGGAGCCGCAGCAAGTGGACCCAGCCCAGCAAGCCAACATGGCCAAGATCGATAGGGAGAATGCGCTGGTGCTGTGCACCGAAATGCTGAGGAACTCGGCTGGAACGCTGCAACCAGAGAGGCTCTCGATACTGCAAGAGTTGGTAAAGAAGGGCACCGAGCTGCTTGTCGCGCAGAGGTCTGCCGCGAAAAAAACTTAATCGTCGGAAATAGATCTCTTTCTCTTCGCAGACGCTTGTAGAAAGGCGAAATGGACAGTTCTGGGTATCTGCATGACTGAAGTTCGCTCACGTAATGCTTCCATTGACCAGCTTAATACAGGCAGGGTGTCATCATGCAATAGTTCCTTGACATGGATCTAGAGTATCTTTCCTCCTCAACCCTGTCAATAATTCCATAAGAGCCTGGAACCGCCGTTGCCACTCCCTTAGAGACGCAAAGAGCAAAATCCTCAAACACCAATTCCCTTTTTGCCAGTTTATTTCTTGGCCGACTCGGCCTCGGCCTTATCCCTAATACGCTTCTCACGGGCACCCTGGTACCGGGCGTTGCTTCGGGCCTGGCGCAGCTTGGTGTAGGCACCGCCCTCGATCTCCTTGGGCATCTCGCTCTTCTTGATGTACTTGACGGCCAGGTCGGTGGGGGCGATGGGCAGGACGGAGGAGACGGTGGCAGCCTTGTTGACCTTGGACAGGTCGGTTTTGGTGTCACCCTTCTTGGGGGCGTTGGACCTGCGGGGCAGCAGGATCAGGCGCTGGCGGTAAGCCTTGAGTCGAGCGACGTTGATCGCCAAGCTCTCCTCGCTCAAGTTCTGGCGGCGGTGGTCGACGCTGATACCGATGGTGGGTGCAAGACGCCGAGGAACACCAGCCTCCTGCCGAATAGTCAGAATCCATTCAGTCCCCCTCAGTGTGCAACTGGCAACAATCATCCGTTTGTCACCAGATTGCTCTCGACATGGCGTACCTTGAGCTCAGCGAGGGTGAAACCCCGGCCGGCGCGGACCTTGCGGTTGTACTTAATGGTAGGGCATCGCACAATCGGGCGCAGCTTGTCGACGGGGCGAGGAGCGACGGCAGCGGCCTTGGCCTGGCGGGCAGTGCGTCGCGATGCCTTCTTTCCGGGCTATTCCAACTTGTCAATACGAAGTCCGGACATGATTCGTTCGCTTTCGATCATCGCGTACCTGGTCGAAGTGGGTGCGAACCCTTCGCTGCCAATCCTTGCGGAAGTCTACAAAGGAAGTCAGTCGTCTTGTCGTGGTGTCGGCGTCTCGTCATCCGAATGACCGTGGGCGCTTACGGTTGTTGACGAGCTTCTGGTTGTGCTTGATCGCCTGCGGGAAAAAATAACCGTCAGTATGAATGCTCTCTGATGTCGTCGCGTTGCTGATCGGCGAGTATTCGTACCATTGTGCCTGCTTGCGATCAAACTCGCTCCTGTTGTCGATGTTCGGTAGGCGTTGAAATTTCGGAGATGGAGGCTCGACAAATTGATCGAAGGGTTTTCGTGCCCTACGGCGAGCCGATGCGCACCGAGTGGGGTGTGCCCTGCAAACCAAAAATCTATTGTGTGCGTCACGTGGCCGGCCTAAAAGATTTCGCGGCCTTGATGCCTCACCAATTAGCCGCCTCAGGCATTCACGCTAAGCAACGAGCTATAAAATCCCGTCGCCGTCCGCTCCTTTGCTCGTTTTCTTCTTTTCTTCTTCATACTTACCTTGTTTCGAATTCCCCAGCTCAAGAATCGGGGGATTCAGTTGGGGAGGCCTGCATTGCACAGCGCGGAGTCGTCCCTTGCTCCATTGTCCTTCGGGGCCATGGGAGGCGGAATTTTTGATACCCACCATTTTCATTTTCATTGTGTGCATTGCCTGGAGCAGTGACATGAAGAAGATTGTTGTTTGAAAGCGCCCTATTTTGTGTAACAGTTTCGGACAGATCCACAGCGTTGGATCGGTTGCGGCTCACTCACCGCGTATAGACGCATCTGGGCGCATTCCGTGAGAGCGTGAATGCATGGGGGCCGCATGTCTGCCATGAGGCCCACCAGTTTTGTCCTGTCGTTGTCGAAACCATGCAACAGATGGTCCACGGAACGCCTGGGTCCATCTAGCTCAGGCATCCTACCGTACAGTACGGAGTACAACAGCCTGCCACGCAACTTGGCTCAACTGGTGCAAAACCCATGTTCTCTGTAGAAGTTGTGTGAAGCAGTTGATTTTCATCAGGAAACTTGTCATTGCTGTGCTCTGTACGGAGTACTTTAAGTAATTGTATTACTTAATTGTTTGCAGTTGCATCTTGCGAAAGCTTGGCAACTCGAGCAGGTCCATCGCCGGACTTTCTCCGCCCCAATCATATTATTCGTATTCCACCCTTCTCCAGCTGCCCCTTCGCCCCAAAAAAACTCACGAATCTTGCCCGTTCTCGTACCACGGCGGACAGGCGAAACACCCAACCTCACCGTCAGCTCGTCACAGATTTCCGCCATGGCGTCCAGAATGGGACCAAGGAGCGTCAAGGACGCCACGCGCTTCACGTCGACGATTCCACACGCGACAGCAAAGACTCCGGGAGCAGCTGGTTCCGGTTCTGCTGCAGCTTCAGCGAGGCCGTCACCACGGCTTCCTGGCGAGACGCCAGAGCAGCGGGTACGAAGGCTGCGACAAGCACACCTTGCGGCGCAGAAGGCACAGATCAGCAGGACCGATCGGGTGATTGATGCGTCAAGGAGATTCTTGGATGTGGCACACCGGTGGACTGTCGGAGGCATCGTCGTCTTCACGGGTAAGTAAGCTCGGTCACAAGAACGAACCTGCCCCCTTCGGTCCAAATGCACCGTCAAGGAAATATCGAAACTGAAGAAGGACGCAGCTGTTGCCGGTGTGGTGAGTGTCTACTCCGTGTGGGACATGCTGCGCTACAACCGTGCCCGTCGTGCCGAATGGATCGAAGCGCAGAAGAAGCTCGAAGAAGACTCTCTCTCCGCCGCTCGCATCGCCTACGTCAAAGGTCAAGCAACCGAGGAGCAGATCGCGCTCGTTGAAGAAGCAAATCGTGTGGCTGAAGAGACGGGCGTCAGGCTACCGCCTCTGCTGTCGCCGCCCGAACAACGAACACATTTCGAGGAACGTGTTCAGCCCGCTTTCCAGGCTGCAGAGAAGAAGCAGGGCAAGGGAATTTTCGGTCTATTCTCAGGCCTTCTTGGCGGACAAAACCCTAACGAGGCAGCGTCCTCGCCGAACGACGCGGCAGCGCCCGCCAACACGTCCACAGACGACGTGCAGTCGATCGAAGCCAGGTCAAGAGATGTCTGGGAGGCTGAAAAGGCGGCACAGCGCAGTGGAGGCAGCCTGGACCAGCTCGGTCTGGAGACTGGGAGTTCAGGACAGTCCTCTGGAAAGAAAGGATGGTGGCCCTGGTGATCCGTTCATTGTTTTCGCAAATGCTGGCTCCATTTTTCGCAATGTTTTGTCATATGATCCAGCAAGGATGCATGGGTGGAAAGCAAATTTTGCGTCATATTGTGCATGAGATGGCGTCAGGAGTCATTTTGTCCAATTGAAAGCTCCATCAGCATTGGGGAGCTGATTTCGACCACCTCACACGTTGATACGAGAAGGAACATGTGAATTCATGGGCATCGTTGCGTTTTGGAACACCTGCATAAGGCATGGCGTACGGCAAACGCCGCACTTTGTCTCCGTTGGATGCTATATACGATACGTTAAGCCTGCGCTGCTGCTTTTCGCTCCCGACCTCGAGGCGGGATTCTCGAAGCGGATGGATTTCGTGCTACTTCTGTTTTCTTTCTTGTGACAAACCATTCCGCTGTGCTCAATAAACGCTTTCGCGCAGTACGTGATTGAGCAAAGAAATCCAAATAGTACAGTACATGGGCGTCCAATACGCACGGTTGTAGAAGTGCCCAGCAACAGAAAAACGTGACGTGCGCTTCTGGGTGGATTATCCGGCGAATAGTTTTCCCTGGCAGCCATAGCCTGCAATCCCCTCTCCAGCAAGTGACCCTGGCGCCTTTGACGATGGTTCGGAAGCATTGCGGTCGGGGGGCGTGGAGGAACTCGTCGGAACTGCGGCCTTTGCCTTTGGTGGGGAGGGGGGGTGGGCATCAGAGGGGGTCTCTTCTTCGGTGTACATGGACCAAGACTCGAGGATCGAGCCTCCTCAGCCGACGACAGCTCTCTACTCAGTCCAGGGGACGGAGGGCACCATGCTAGTGCTCAGTGCCATCTCGTTTCCCTTGGAGTCGACCAAGATCTTGTGACCCTCCTATGAGATGACAATGTGGTTGAAATGGCCAGGGACTTTGAGTCGGCACTTTTCGCAGTCAGAGCGGTATCCTATACTGAAGCTCTTCGTCATGCCAGGTTGCCAGGTCCACGAGTTGACGGTATGCTTGCTCCGCACGTGGCCCCGTCTTCCAGGGGAGGAGGCGGTAGAGCCGGTTTCGGAGCTGCTGGTTCGCTGTATTTTGGGCAGCTCAATGTCCATGGCGTTGGCATGGTCGACGGAGCATGGAGCCATGTCCGTGTATCGAGATGAAGTCGCCGTCTCGTCATCCACCATCATGCTTGAGGAGTCGAAAGCCTGGAGTTGGAGCGAGTCGGTCGGTTCGGATGGAGGCGAGGGCACATGTCCGCTCAATGGGAAGGCGCCCTCGTTTCCATAGCTGCCGACGGCCCGATGCCCAACGCTGCTCTCGGCGAAGCCTGTCTGGTGGTGGCCCATATTCACGACACCATTCATCTGCGTGACATGTGGGTTCCGGCCAGCCCATTCGGCGTTGTGGCCTGTGACGGCGGTTCCGACGCTGCTGGCTTCGACAGGTGTAGGAATATGGTCGGCCGAGTGCCCATACGGTCGGTCATCCGCAGCTTCATTATGTGGAGGGGGGCTGGCGTCAGCCATTTCCATCTCCGTATCTTGCTCCAGCACGGTTGCCGCCAGGGGTGCGGGCGGTGCGGGAGGCGAGGACCAGGGCACATGGTGAGATTGAAAATTCGCCTTGTTCGCATTCTCGGTGAGTGGCGCCACTTGGAAGGAGGATTGGCATTTTTGCTGCATAATTCTGCAAGCGGACCGAAGAGGCAGGGAATGCAAGCGTTTCTGGGCAACCTGTCAGCAAGGTCGAAGCAAGATGCGGCAAAAGGGTAGCGCCTACATTTGGATGGTCGACGAATCCAGTGCAGTTGCTGCTGGCCACTACATCTTCCTCCCTCAGACGTTTCCTGGCGGCACCAGGCACCATCGCACTCACGTTGCTGTAGTGTTCTGTCGCACTCATGTTGCTGTAGTGTTCTGTTGCAAACATATTCGATGAGCCAGGGCTGAAAAAGGTTCGCTGCTAATGCCGGTATTGGGGGAGAGAGTGGAGAGTGGAGATGGTGATGGTGATGGTGATGGGAGCAGGGAGGAGTAGGGAGAATGACGGTGGCCAACAGGCTGCAGCTTGAGCAAGGCTGCACAGCTGCCGCTGTAGCCCGCGATTCGTGAGACACGGTGACAGTCTGGGAAGTCGCAGTGCGAGGGAGTCAGGACACTCAAGGTCGAGTCAAGACTGGAGCAGTATGTTTGCTTTGCCGACAAGCGCCCTTACGGGGTGCGGCCGAGTGGAAGGAAAGGCTGCAACGAATTGGATTGATGCCAAAAGCGCAAGCGGCGGTGCTGGCGACGGGTCACCGTTTCGCAATGGTGGGCAGGGAGGTCTCGCAGGGGCGACGTCGAGGTTGGAGGAAGCGGGTAGAAGCACTCGCGGGTGCTGATGGTGAATTGATGGCGACGGGGACGGAAGGCGGTCGAGACGCGCAGCGCAAGAGGTCGCGGGTCAAGAGGTAGGTAAAACACGGGCTCAAGTCTTGGGACGGTTGGGGGAGGATGGTGGGGAACTGTTCGTTGGAGCAGTGATGTCGGATCTGATCTGGCCCTGGGGAAGCCGGGCCGAAACGAGTGGTTGGACGCAGCAACGGTTTACGCGATTGCCCAATTCCCTAGCCTGGCCGGCAGGGTGGGGAAAATTCGGCTTGGTGATGATTGATGGGCGACGATTGATGGGCGATGATTGATGGGTGATGGATGATGGGCGATGGATGATGGGCGATGGCATGAAAAAGCAAGCAAATAAGAAAGTACTGCGTAGAGGCGACACGAATCGCTGATGCTGCTGCGCTCTACGGAGTATGGCGATGGCTATGCTCGTATGCTCGTGTGCATGGCAGCCAAAACAGCGAGTGCACGAGTAAGAAAAGCCAGGATGGTTGGTTTGCTTCGGGCGGGGGTGTCATTGGTTGACAAAAACAAATGGAACGATGGCTATCAACGTACGCGTGGCCTTGCCACGTTAGTACGGCACGGAGTGCTGACACTTCGTACTCGAATGCAACTACTTACATACTAGGTATAGGTAGCATGTCAAGGTACCAGCATGGCAGCAGCACGAGCACAGGTCAATGAACATTTCGGCTGGCCATACAACGAGAGGAAAACGGCTGGTCGAACTCCAAGACTGCCGGGCACCACATTGACGGAAATTTGGAACTGGTGATGAATTACGTGGGAATGAACAGACAACGGCCGACGGCGATTCCTTGGCGGTTTGATTCTGGATTCTGGGGAGCATGAAGTTGAGCTGTGACGGCCCCTTTTTTGTCACCCCCCCTTTGTAGTTAGAGAGTGGGTGGTTGGCTGGTACCTGACATATGGTGGCGACGAATGAGCACGCTTATGCAGGCGCTCACTGGGGCTGCAAGGGGGAGCCGAAGGACGGAGTGCTGACAACTGGCAAGTTGACCTGTGCCTGCAGAAGTACTTGTACATGTACGGAGTAGTTGTAAGTACATTGATGGTGCTGAGCCTCTTCGTACGATTGTGGAGTCCTAAGGGGTATAACCGCATGCTGCACATGTATAATAATTATTACTCCGTACAAGTATGTACAGTACAGTCTCGGTCGGCACTTGCAAATGAATTAAACCGGGGCATTGCAGAGAGCTCCTGTTGTCTCATGGCCCTGATGGCCGAGGACAGTATGCCGGTCGTATTGTGGTTTTAGGCGTCATCTGCGACGGTGCCCACCTCAAGTTGACGGAGGGCGATACTCTCAGGCTCCTCATGCATGCCCTGCCAGTAGGTCGTAAGGCGTACTTTGCATCGTCCAATGAAACGGGCCGCCTTTGTTGGCTTGACTTGTTGCGTCGTTGGGCAGCAGGAAGCAAGGGACGGCACCAGTGTTCCTTTTGAACGGCTCGCTAGCCAGACCAACTGCCTGCCTATTGATGCCATTGTTGCCATCGAGATGGTGTACATGGCGGACTGAGCAACAGGCAGGATATATTAGATTGCAAGCACTTGTCCGATTTCATGTGGCTATTCCTGACAGAGTAAGACGGCACACAGAACACCAGCCAGAATCGTACAAGTAATACGGAGTACTATTACTGCAGATGTACTCCGTACAGTACGTGTAAGTACTTGCAGACCAGTAAGTACTCCACACAGCACAGGTCAAGGTGGCATATCGTTGCCAGCTGGAATAATAGGAGGTGAATACCTCTAGTGCAAGGTTTCGAGTACTAATGTACAGTACTTGCGGAGTACGGAGTACACCTCGCCATCACTAGCGGTGTTGGTGGCTACTAGGTACTATTACGAACTGGGACTTGGGGGTTGGTGGGGTCTCCTCCGACGCTGCTCCGGTCTGATAATTTTGGCTTTCGTCAAAATGGTTACCTCAAAATTATCATCAGTACACCTGGAGCATTCAGTCCATATCACAGCCTGGATGACTCGCCGCCCGAGACACTTCCCCTTCCAGACGTTGACCTCTCTTCGACGCCGTGCCTCGTTTTTACTTTTGCTTCAAGCCCCTTGAATCAACATCGTCCCAGCAGCATAGCTCAACGGCGTGCTCCAGGGTAGGACCGTCGGAGAGTGACTTGACTCGGCTCGCGAACCGACCTTTCTGCAAATTCATAGCCAAACACGGGCTACGATCGATCGATCGACCGACGGAACCGCTGAACATTCATCCGTATCCTGCCATCAGAGAAGCACAATGTCTGGAATGGATTTGCCCCCGCAGGCCGCGGACGATACGAGAGGTTAGTTTTTGGATGACGAGCCCGTCGTACGACTGAAGGAACATGGTCTCCTCCTCCTCCCTCTGCTGTCGCCATGGAAATGATCGACCTTGTGTTGCATCATGAGGATCGGCAAGGGCTCGCTTCGCTTGATGGTGCTGATGATTTCACGGCCCGGTCTCAACCTACTCTGCCCCAACACTCTGCACTGGTCCTGCTCTCTACCGCTGCACAGCACTCAGTCCACCTACCCCTCCATGCTACCCCTCCACACCACTCCCACGCTCCTCCCTCCGATCGGCACCGCCAAGGAATAATGGAGATGAATTGCTCAGGCACTTGCAAGAACTAGCTGACCCGGAGAGCAGTCCTCGGCCAGGATCCCCTCATCCCTCCGGCACTTCTCACCTCGGAGATTCCCATGACCGCCTCGGCCGTATCGACCGTCGTCAAGGGACGAAACGATGCCGCCGACATCGTCATGGGCCGCAGCGACCGACTGCTTGTCGTCGTCGGCCCCTGCTCCATCCACGATCCCGCTTCCGCTCACGAGTACGCGAGCCGGCTCAAGGACCTGGCCGAGAAGATGTCGAATGATCTGTGCATCGTCATGCGCGCCTACCTCGAGAAGCCTCGCACCACGGTTGGCTGGAAGGGGCTCATCAACGACCCGGACATTGACTCTTCCTTCCAGATCAACAAGGGCCTGCGCGTCTCCCGCCGGTTGTTCGTCGAGCTTACCTCCAACGGCATGCCCATCGCGAGCGAGATGCTCGACACAATCTCCCCCCAGTTCCTGGCCGACTGCATCTCCGTCGGCGCCATCGGTGCGAGGACGACCGAGTCCCAGCTCCACCGCGAGCTCGCTTCCGGCCTCTCCTTTCCCGTCGGCTTTAAGAACGGCACCGACGGCAACCTCGGCGTCGCCATCGACGCCATCGGCGCTGCCGCCTCCAAGCACCACTTCATGGGAGTCACGAAGCAGGGCCTGGCCGCCATCACCCGCACCAAGGGCAACGAGCATGGCTTCGTCATCCTCCGCGGCGGAACGAACGGTCCCAACTTTGACAAGGAGAGCGTTCAGGCGGCCAAGAAGGCGCTCGCCGAAAAGGGCCAGAAGCAGGCCATCATGGTCGACTGCTCTCACGGTGCGTTCCCATGACAGCCACTGGAACCATTCGCTCCCGTGCTTTGGCTCCTTTCTTTCGTCGTTGCACGGTGGACTAACGAGCTTCGCTCACTGGCAGGCAACTCTCAGAAGAACCACAAGAACCAGCCGAAGGTGTCCAAAGTCGTCAGCGATCAGCTTCGTGAGGGAGAGAGGGCCATCATCGGCGTCATGATCGAGTCCAACATTAACGAGGGCAACCAAAAGGTGCCCGCCGAGGGCCCCTCGGGCCTCAAGCCCGGCATCAGCATCACCGACGCCTGCATTCACTGGGACGACACCGTCTCGGTGCTCGAGGACCTGGCCGACGCCGTTCGCGCCCGTCGGGCAGTCAATGGCGACGCGCCCAGCGGCGAGAAGGCCAAGGTAAGCATGCTGGAGGAGGATTGAGAGGGCTCAACACAGCACAGCGGTGTAGACGTTGCGTCGCGGGCGGGCATGCATGCCTGCATCTTCAACCGGACCAGGGGATGGTGTCATGACGCGGAGCAGACTTGCGGCGCTTCCGTTTGATTTTGGGATATCTTGAAACGAGGACTTTATATTCGTTGACATTATGTACGTTGCGAGTTCAATCATCATTGGCCGTGCACCATGGGTGTGTAGTTTATGTCTTGCCGACTGATGCCCCTGCCGTCGCGCCATTCGACCACCCGTTTGAAGGCTGTCCATCCCAAGAGGCCGACGGTGCCCAGGATGAAGCCCCAGACGATGATCTTGTCCTTGTTGCTGTCCCGCTGGAAGCACATGGTGACGACGTTTTCGTCCTTGGCATCCTTGCAGAAGCCGATGCCCTGGCTGAGGCAGAAGGCCTTTGTGCACTCGGAGCATGATGCCGAAGCCGATCGGCGGTAGTTGTTGTCGTCGTCGCTGCTGGCACCGCCATCAAACAGCAGGGAACGGGGGTGATGATGGCGGACCGATGAGTCGAAGGAGGGTGATCGTCGAAGGACAGAGGCGTGGCCGGCCGGTCCTAAAGGAACGATTGTGCTGTTCTTGAAGCACGTGCACTTGCAGAAAGTCGGTGCAGCTGTGACGAGGCCGCCGTCAGAACGATGCGGGCGGAAGCGTAGCGATGGACGGATGGACAGAGACGGATAGAGGAGGGACTAGGGAACGTACCGGCTGATGCGAGGGCCACCAGGGCCGCTATCGCAAGCAAAAGAAGCAGTATCCTCGGCATGACGATGCTGTTGAAGTGGGATGCGAAAGACGGAGGATCGAGGCGGCGGAATAAAGTCTCACCCGCCATGTAGGGGGGCTCGGAAGCTAACTGATTCAGCAGATGCGTCAATACATGCAAGTACTCCGTCCGTACTCTGTACAGTAGGTATTAATATGTACTTGCATGTCCTATAGCAGCCCTGTAGTTGTGCTCCGTAACAGTGTACTGTAAGTAGTACATGGCACAGCTATGTGTCAAACGGCCTAGTAAGAAGTACATGTACGAGTACATGTACGGAGCACATAATAGTTGTAGGTACTTACTGCAGGCGCTATAAGTGCAAGTACCTACAGTAAGTACTTGGTACTAATTACAGTACGGAGTACTCCGTACTAGGTACCTACCCAGCAGGAAATCACCAGTGCGAGTACTCCGTCAAGTACAAGTAAGCGTACGGAGTACCGGGAGCGGGATTGGCTTTGGTGGGCCCCCTGAACGCAGCCAAAAGAATCGACGACTCCTGAAGTCCTGGTTGGTCCGAACTTGCGCATCCACTAAAAAAGTCACCTACTCGAACGTCTGCAGACACGCTGCTTGCGTTGTCGACATCCTGACCTCGGTCGCCCATCGGTCCATCCGTCTTCGTCTCCCGTCCCTGGTGCCTTCCGTGCCGCAGCCGGCGTATATTCCAAGCTATGGCTCGAGCACCGCGGTTGTCGGGACTGCAGTCTCTGCATCTGCAACTCGCCATCGCGCCATTGTCGTGGTCGTCCACTCGATCATGTTTCGTTCGCTCTCGCGCCATTTCGACCACGTGCGCCGCCCGAGGGAAGAATACCGATTGGGTTCGAGGAAAGCTCTGGAAGGACGAAGCTCCCGGCCCCGAGGACCCGTACACGCAGAGGCCGGAGGAGGAGAATGTGTCGAAACTGCCGGAAGAGGTGCTCCAGTCGATGCCGCGTCGAGATAGGACCCCCGCCGCCGTTCGGGACTCGCGCCTGGTGTTGCCGCCAAAGCGAACGGAGGCGATGTCGGAGAAAGAATTGAAAGCGTCGGACCCGACATATGCACCAGCCACCGACGCCTCGGGCCTCGAGGAGATTGAAACGGTCCGGTCATGGTGGCACCAGCCGGGGCATTGGGGCGAGGAGAGCGACTTTCGGCCATTTGCCAGCACCGAAAAGGTCGCGGACAAGGACGTGATCGAGGTCTATCTGCGAAGAGCGGTCGTCGAGGTGCTTGCGCTGCAAGAGGCTGGCTCCTTTTCCCCGTGGTCGACCAAGAAGTGGAGGGCGGGCGACAGGAATGCGCTGGACGAAGCGTTGGCTGTCGAGATTCAGATCCGCGATGGCAAGCCATCTCTCAAGGGCAACTCCTCATCTGTATGCCGAGCCCTGACGTCCGAGGCTGAGGAAGCAGCCGAGGCGGTCGAGAAAGTCTCACAGGAGGAGGCGAGGAAATTGATCAAGGCCTGGGACCCGTCGTGGAAGGACGTCAGCTTGGGCGATGAGGAAAAATTTGCCGTACGTGCTTTGCCTCGCTTCCGCATCACGCATCGAGTTTCTGACAGGCGAGCAGGTTCGAAAACGACTCTATCAGCTCACAGGCAACCTCATCCCCGATTCGAAGCTCGGGGCGGCGCGAACGGTCAAGCATCTGCTGACGCTCACGGCGAAGCCGACGAAGGCACCGAAGCTCGCGGAACAGCTCAGGCGGCGTGATGACTTGCGGAAGCTAACAAACGTCGAGCTGCACGACAGCAAGATTGGACCGATCCAGAAGGAGATGGCCATCGGCCGCTGGAAGGTGATTGAGGCCGAGCTCAAGAAGCGCAACCTGCCCGTCACCGGAGCGGCGGGCTTGTCCAAGAATAAGGAGCGAGATTGGTTGACGGGAAAGATGTAAAAAAAGAAGATTCGTCGAGGGGGGGCGCCCGGGCTCAATCTGATGGATCGAGCGTGCAGAAAGTCACGTATGCTGTGCACATGATTGTTTCTGATACGACCAATATTTGAATAAATGTCAGGACGCGAAGGTGGCCTGCCTATTCTGCACTCGACGACAAACGAGGAATGGTTGTTCAATGCAAGCATACCCTGATGCTGGATATCTCCAATTCCATCCGATTCTACAACTCAAGGACCAATGTTACCACATTTGAATCACAGCCGATGTGCATCAGGGAGAGCATTAGCACCCGGCCGCGCTCGTTGATGCATTCAGGCGACACGACTAGAATAATCGATGCTTGACCGCCCACCAGCCGGACAAGGTCACAGCCGAACCGGATTTGGAGCGTAATTATTGCCACCCGTTCATGTCCTGTGTCTAGGAACATGGCATGGGCAGCTTGGTGATCGGTCATCCATCCAGGGCTAGTACGTGTGTCCGTTCATGACAGGATGAGAGAAACACAAGGGACTGTTCAAGAGACGAGAGGGATCAGGACAGTACCGTCGGGATGTGGGAGTTGTCCGCACAACGCACTCGGGGCTGTTCCAGCAGGGGTTGGACAGAGCATTCGGTACTCCGTACAGATCGGCAAGTTCCGTATGCGTACAAATGAACCCGAACACAGATGCTACTACCGCTCGCACGTGCGCATGAGCTTTTCAAGTACGCGCGTATGTCTTTGCTGTGGGCTGATGGAGAAATCCAAGGACCAGAGAGGGGCGGTCTTGATGTCGCAGTGCTAGTCGGGAATGTGGGTGGCTTGCTGGCCGCGCAAGCAGGGGGGCAGGGGGAATTCTTGGAGCTTGTTTTTTGGAGCACCCATAGCACTGTTGAGACTACCCGCGCACTTGCAGTATGGAATATGTACAATATTACGTAGGCTACAAGCTTGAAGCACATGGGCTTACAAGCTTGAAGTACATGGGCTTAAAAGCATGAACCACTTCAGTGCGAGTAAGTACGGTACGGACGGACAGGGGAAAGGGGGCCTGACTACTCAGAAATACCCAGTAACTGATAGCAATTCGATCCTCTCTACGGCAAGAATGGATGTGCCAAGAAAACCCCCCCCCCCTCTCTCCCGGGGCGCTGCTGGCGGCAGACGACGAGGTGTATTATTGCTAGGCAAATGCTAAATTAGGAAATGTAGTTCGAGATGGGGGGTTGCAGGGTGGAGGGTGGAGGGTAGAGGGTGGAGGGTAAAGGGTGGAGGGGAGGGGGGGTTCGAGCCAATCTGGACGGCAGCGATTTGATGTTAATTTTTGCGATGCGAGTCGGAGCTCAAGAGTGATCAATTCTTGCTCGGTGGAGTGGGAGGGAGGTTCGAGATGGACAGGTTTCGATGGCATTTCATGTGTGCGTCAGGTGTGATGGCTTGTGCATGCTTTTTATGTCCAAGTCCATGACGAAACGTGGTGCGGCAGCGCCAAGCAGTTCATTCATCGGCTGGGGGGTCTGGGCACAAAGCAAATGGCGGAGCGACATACTTACATACCTAGTACTGCACTTACATGTCGGTACAAGCACTTATAGTACGGAGTACGGAGTACAGGACTCCGTATTACTTGCACATTACGGAGTACAGCATCCTGACGGATACTTGGTACATAGCTCTCACGGAATACTAGTAGTACTTAAGTAGTACGGAGTAGTCCTGCGGCACTTGCAGTTGTGCAGTAGACCCAGTATACTAGGTACTGTACTTGCTGTACTGTACGGAGCACGCACACTACTTTCCAGGGAATCGAGGGTCCCTGCCCACCATGAATTTCGAAACCCCAGACCTTGGTCCCCCATCTATTCACGTGAAAGGAATGGCTTGTCGTTTGCATCGCGGCCATGGTGATGACGAAGATGAAAAACAAAATGAAAATGGAATACTTACATGACAGGTCAGCAGCCGCTCTCGCTACGTGTCTCGACCGGCCTGGAAGCTCTCGAGGGACCCCTCGCCGCAGACCGACATGGCGAAACTGGCACAGAAGCAAGGCCTTTATTCCCCTTTGCATTCCCGGCCTCAACCTTCTCCTGCATGCGGCTGCGTCATCAAGCACGCGCTAGCGCATCAGGGCTTTCCCGGTGATTGGGTCACGGACGGCCGAGCCGTATCGCTCGTGGCGCCTCTCCGACGAGCATGCCGTTCTTGATGGCGGCACTGAGGCGGACGGTCAGCGATAGGCACTGGCGTTGGCGCTGCCATCGGCGCCGGCGCCGGCGGCGGTGGCACCGTTGGTTGCCCAGGCCGACCCGCTATTGTGAAGGGTTAAGGTTCGATCGTAAGCGTCGTCGGCGCGTCGAGCAAGCCTCGGGTCTCGAACAGGCGCAACGAGTTGCTGGCACAACCGACCCAACGCTCGATGGGGGTCATGGAAGGCGAGATGGAAGTTGCACACAGATCCATCAAGCAAGCCTGCAGGCAGGCAGGCATCCACAAAAGTAGCCTCGTACCGTAACATCGGTAGCCTCGCGCGCTAGCTCGCCTTTGGCCACCAACATGCGGTCGGTACGGATGGTGGCAAAACTAGGCCTTTGGCGAACAATCATGGGTTGCGAACAATACTAGCTCGCGCAGAGCACGAACGTGAGGCGAGGGCCGGCGGCCCTGCGACGGACAGCTTGGCGCCCACGACGAGAGAGCCAGTGGTCGAGGCACGGACGGGTTGGTGAGAAGGCAGCGCCTCCTGGGAGAACAGGAGAAGAGGAGACGATGACGAGTACGAGTACGAGGGGACGAGCGAGCGATAGGATAATCCTCGTCATCATCATTCGAGTCGCGACATCCGACGATTCGCCGGCACCGGCCCTCCTTCTGGCCCTTGCTGCTTTCGTCGTCGACTTCGGCTCGACGTCGTGGCCTCCCCCACTGTGGCTTCTGGTCTCGGGAAGCCACCAGTCCATGCTGCAGCCGGGGCGAGGGAACAGAGCAGCGTGTTGTCCTTGTCTGTGTCTCGTCTCGGACGTGAAGTCGAGGGCGTCTCGTCTCGGACCAATGCGTCGCCCAGAATTGGCAGGTACTTGTCCGTGCTGGCCGGGTAGGCCGAGATGGGCACCTAATACCGACGACGACGACGAATTATATCCGAGGTACTTTGGAGGTGCGACGATGGGCGTGGACGGTAGGCCGTCCTGTGCCGTTCAACGTTTGGGGATGTGGAAGCTCGTCGTTGGGGAAGACAAAGTACCCGTCCTTGGTGGCTAGAGGCTGTTGATTGATCCCTTTGCGATAATCGCACGTGTATCGCCATCTTCCTATCGTTGGAAGGAAGGAAGTCAGTCGCCGGCCAGAACCCACCAACCATGAGCCGGCTTGCGAGGTCGTGGGCTCCAGCCTCGTTGCCGCACGGCCCCAATCAGCCGCTGGGCGCCGAGCACGGGGCTGGTGCACGGTACGTATAGGCGACTCGCCGTGTATCAGTACAATTCCAGGTACGTGCCAGCTCAGAATAATGTGTACAGTACAAGTAAGTACACCCTACTCCGTACTCGACTGCACTTAAGTAAGGTACATTTGTGCGGCACAAGTACTTGCACACCCACCTGCTTGTACCCGGTGCAGTGATTGCACGTAAGCGTACTGCTGGTACGCATTGCCGGCACGGTACAGTACAAGTACAAGTACAGTGCGGTTCGGCACAGTCCGGTCGGCACTCGTGGTGGGATTACTGGCAATGCTGGTGGCTTTCTTCAAGCACGTTCTCCTACACCGCACACGTAGGGACATACGAATCCACGCAGGGAGAGTGGGAGGGAGGGAGCGGCCGGTGGGATTGTTTGGAATGTGCAGCAGCTTGTGGGATGCGGATGTTACAGCATAGGGACGAGTAAGTACTTACTTGCATGCTGATGTGCATGTAATACTTACATGTCCATCTCGAGAACGCAGCGCGGTGGGACCCTGGAAGCTGGGCGCCGCACCCCCAAACCTTGAGCTTATACTGTACTTACGACTCCGTACCGATACCAGGCGGGCAAGTACATGTACGGCACTCACACAGTACTTACGTGTACTTCCTCGCACACATGGACGTACACGTACGCACCGACATGCACGCCGTTGTAGGTGTACGTGTACATGTGCGCCATCACTAGTACTTGTACATACCATACCAGTAGCGCCTGCTCTGGTGCTGCTGGCGTGGACAGGGTGAGCTTGGAAGGACGCATGGAAATTCATACAAGTGCGTCATCTTCGTTATATAGCATCAGCAACCCAGCTGTTCCACGCCGTTCCACCTTCCATGCTTGCACGGAACATGACGGAGAGCATTGCTTTCGCCTGCTTCACCTGACCTGAGAGTATTACCTGTCGAACCTGTCTGACGACCGAATTGGTGCATTTCGTTATCGCTCGTCTCGCCGCACTCCTCGCTCCTTGGCGCTATACTCCTTGCTCCCTGCTCCTTGCTCCTTGCTTCTTGCTTGCCGTCCTTGCCGCCTTCGGTTCGCACCCACCACGAAGCAAGACGACGGCAGGAGACGAAACCGCACGAGATTCCTCCATCTTGCTGCGAGGATCCCTTGTTTGATTCGATTCGATTCGACAACTCTCCAATCCGCCTTCTCATCCCACCTGCCTGCGATTGCTAGTGCGACCGACGTGCAGGACCTGACTCGTGAAGCCCTAATATACGGCCGGCCCTATATAGAAGGGGCCTGCCCGCCTTTTGCCTTTCCTGCTGTTGACGGCACGAGACTCGGCCCCCCCCCCCCCCCCCCCCCTCCCCTCCCTTTGGCTACGACTGCCCACGCAGGCGGACGACGAGCTTGGGACGTCTTCGCTCGTCGAAGAAGCGACTAGGCATCAGCATGCGCAACGCCGCGGCAAACATAGGCCTCGCCCTCCTCGCCGGGCTCTCGCCTCGCGGCGGCGCGGCGGCGATGATGTTGGAAACGCCTGCCGCGGCCCATTTCGAAGCCTCGCCGTGGTTCGACTGGGGCTGGCACGGCGCCTACCCGCGTCAGAGCTACCGCTCCTTCGGTGCGCAGTCGCCGAAGCCCAACCTACTGCGGCGCAGCGATGAGTGCGACGGAAGCGGCCTCGTCTTCGTCGAGCCGCGTGGCGTCTACGTCGAAGCCCCGGGGCCCGTCATCCTCGACAACGACGGCAACCTCGTCTGGACCGAGACGAGATGGGGGCAAGCCGTCGACCTCAAGGTCCAGCGGTACCGGAATCACGATTACATCACCTTCTGGCACGGTACCGAGGGCGCCCCCAACGCCGACGGCGGCTATGTAATGGTACGTTGGAAACCCAAGGTGACGCCGAGAGCGCCGGCAAGCCCGACGTTGGTTGCTGACCGCCTCCCGTCCAGCTTGACCAGTCGTACCAGATCTACAAGACGATCCGACCCGTCGGCAACTTTGACGGCGACGCCCACGAGTTTCGCATCACCGCCGACGGCACCGCTCTCCTCTCCATCCGCAAGGAGGCCCGGGCGCCGGCGACGGGTGACGCCATCTACGACAGCATCTTCCAAGAGATCGACATCGACTCGGGTGCTCTGCTCTTCGAGTGGCACGCCTCGCACCACTTCGCCGTCTCCGAGAGCAAGGCGAGGCCCGCGCCCGACGGCGGCCCCGTTGATTTCTTCCACCTCAACAGCATCGACAAGGGCCCCGACGGCAACTACCTCGTCTCCTCGGAGCACCTCGGCGCCGTCGCCTGCATCAGCCGCGGGGATGGCCACGTCGTCTGGCAGCTCGGCGGCGCCCACAACGACTTCGAGGACCGTTCCGAAGGCGAGGCCACGGCCTTTGTCTCGAACCGGCACGCCACCTGGCTCGGGAACTCGACGACGCTCACCCTCCTCGACAGCGGTGCCGCCGGAGGCAGCCGCGGCAAGATGATCGAGCTCGACGTCGTCGGCCGCACGGCGACGCTCGTCGGCGCCTACCGCGAGCCCCGGGGGCTCAACGCCCACGGCGGCTCCGTCCAGGTCCTGCCCGGCGACAACGTCCTCGTCGGCTGGGAGGGCGCCGCCGGCTACACCGAGTTCTCGCCGGACGGCGACGTCCTCTGCGACACGCGCCTCGCCCCACGCCTGTTTGCGAACCTCGGCTGGGTGACCAACTACCGCGCCTCGAAGCACCGCTGGGTCGGCCGGCCCAGCACGGTGCCCGACCTGGCCATGCGGCCGGACGAGGACGCCGTGTACGTGAGCTGGAACGGCGCGACCGAGGTCGACGCCTGGGTGCTGCAGAGCGGGCCCGACCGCGACGGCACGACGTTTGTCGACCACTACGTCGTCGACAAGGTGTCCTTCGAGACGCGCATCCCCATCCCGCGCCACACGGAGGAGTACATCAGGGTCGTCGCCCTCGACGGCGACTGGAGGTTCCTCGCGCACTCGCACGTCGTATCCAAGCACAGCCGGACCGTCGCGAGGCCGCTCTTCGCGCCCCTGCGGAGGCCGACCCCCCAACCGCTGACGCTGCTCGTCTGGGCCCTGGCGGGACTTGCCATCGCCACGGCCGCCGTCTACCGCCACGTGACCCTGTGCCGCAGGCGGCGGTACCTGCGTCTGCTGCGGCAGGAGACGCCGGCGCACGAGTACAAGTCGGCGCCGAAGAGCTGAGGGGCGCGCGCCACGACACGGTCATGGTCACGGTCACGGTCACGGTCACGGTCACGGTCACGGTCACGGTCACACGCTCGCTCCGTTGCTTGTATTCCCATCCTTGTTACCCTCTTTTTTCTTCTTTTTTTTCCCTTGCCTCTCCTTGTCGTTGACATGCGAACGCACGTGGCGCCGTGTCTTACGAACGACGTGGAGCTCATAGGAGGAGTTTTTGGCGTTGAACATGTACATTGGACGTATTCGCCGTGGGTGCGGTGCGTCCTCCTTGATACCATACTGGCGCGTTGCAGGGGGACCGACGGACGGACGGGGCCGGCGAGCCGGATGGCTACGATGCCAAGCACACGTACAATAATGCTGCTGATGTATGCACTACACGATGCTCTGCCACCATTCGCCGAACCATGTGACGCCATGATGGCTACGATGATGTTCTCGACGAGCATGCGGCGTACTCCCTGACAGTGTGACTGACGATGTGCCTCGTCACACGTGTATGCATGGACGTCCATGTGATGAACGGCGGCAATGATGCGAACGGCCCAAACGGCATGACTCGGTGGTCACTATGAAGCCCATGATCGAGAACCGACAACCAGGACGGGTGGCACCAGGAAATATGCCTCATGGGTCACGGACGAACGGGAGATTGGGAAAGGGGGAAAATGGAGAGAGAAGATGGGCCCGTGGACAGGAACGCCTGAATGCAGGTTCCAGCAATCGAGGGCTGCCAAGAAATCATCGGCAAGAGCGGGATGCACCAGCCGATGTCCTGCAGCTTGGATCGGACATGCTGGGTCGACACGGGGTACGGAGTACCTGTATGTACATTCAGACCAAGTACATGTACACCTACCGGTATTCTCTTGATACAATACGGTACGAACACATGAATAATCAAGTACAGTATTCCGTACTACTCCTTATATTACCACAGGCAGTTCAGCATGAGCGAGGATGCTTGAAGAAATGCAGTCAATCGTGATGTCAGGTGATGGGAGAGACAAGCGCCCGTGTATACGAGTGAAGTGCCACGGCGATGCACGGGGGACGGATGTTAAAGCTCCGTGCGCGGTGTGCGGCGTTCGCACAAGGCCGACGGACGGTATCTCTACTGTGCTAGCAGTGTAAGTACTTTGACTGTCACAGTGGTGGTGACGGCCTGAAACGGGATCAACGGACATAAGTGTACTCCGTACTTGTACACGTACGTATACTTATGTACTCCGCAAGTGCACTGTAAGTACTCCGTACTCCGTACTCCGTACAACTGATTAATTAATATACATGCACTCGTACGGAGTACAAGCGGGATGGGAAGCCCAGGCCCTGTGGCAGGGGACCAGGGGGGTGGGCGGCTTTGCTGCCTTCGCGATCCTCGCGCTTCCTCCCTCGAGTTGCCTTGCCTCGTCATGCTTCGCGGGTGAGGCTTGTGCGTGACCCGATGTAGCTAGGCGTACCCGTCACTCCTTACATCGCAGGCAAAGTACCGGCAAGGTACAAGTGAGGCGTACGCAACTACTTGCGTACCAAGTGATGGCTTGCCAGCGCAGCAGGTGCCCGTACACTCCGGGCGGCCTCGTCGTCGTCCGAACTCGCCGGTACGGAGTTTGATGCACCAACTCCGCCCGTCACTGATACCCCGAGGCTTCTCCGTCGCTGTGCCAGCACGGCGGTCAATCGTTCGAAATTGAACAGCCAACACCCACTCATCGACGGAATGAGACTCATGCGAGGGAGAGTGTCGACAATCGTGGCCATGCCCGCTTCCGCCCGTGAGCTTCATCAACTCGACGATTGGTAATGCCGTTCGCAGAGCCGACGTCGCCGATGCCGCCGCATGGTTATCTCGCAACTCGGCAACGTGACGACGAGTCGGTGGAGGCTTGGCCCAGAATGGCCCTTGCTAGTACCTTGGCATCTTGGCATTGCCTTCACGCAGCTCGTGCGGCGATGCTGCTTCATCACCGGCGAGCCGGTGACTTCATATCTGGCAGCTACGTAATACTCCATCGCCCCGTCTACACCCATTTTTTTAGTGAACGAGGGGAGGAGAGGAGAGGGAGGAGAGGGAGGGGAGGGGGGCGAGCATGATGCCGCTATGATAGCGTGGCGGTCGTCCTGACAGGTAATATCGACGGCTCGAGGGCAATGCTTGGTCGAGGGCCATGCACACTTACAAATACAAGGCGGTGCCGACATGTGCCGTCGACGTCGACGTGAACTTGAATGCCGCAGCGTGGCCTCGCTGAGAATCGGTGACTCTTCTACGCATGAGCCGGAGCGTTTCCCGTCCCCTCGGCAGCATACATCGCGGCACATCCTTGCATCGCCTTGGCCGCCGGTGGCATGAACAGGGGCAACTGCTCTCGTCGAAGCAAACCGTCGCGTGAGCTTCTCTCGAGGTCGACGCCATCATGATACCACTTCACCACCGTCCTGCTTGGCTTGCCCATGGTAACGCCGCCGCCTCCGGCGGCAGGACCAGAGTGACGCTCCTGACGACGGGCCTCGTCCTGGCACTCGCCCTGTTTCTCCTCCGGGACCTGCTGCGCACGTCGTGGACGCTGGCGGCGCTGCGCGTCGACTGGCGCGAGCGAGCGAGCGGCTTCCTCCTCTCGGACGAGGACGGATTCGACATCACATTCGCCAACTACAGCCGCGGGCAGCTCTCGGCCGCGCCCTACCATGACGTGATCCCGCCCGTCTTGCACCACATCGCCCTTGGCATGCCCCGGACCGGGTGGCCGCCGGAGTGGGAGGAGACGGTGCGGAGCTGCCTCGAGCTTCATCCGGGCTGGACGGCACACCTCTGGACCGACGAGAACGCGGCCTCGTTCGTGGCCGACAGGTTCCCCGAGCTGTACGACATGTGGGAGAGCTACCCGTACCCGATCGAGCGCGTCGACGCCCTGCGGTACATGGTGCTGCACGAGTACGGCGGCGCCATCCTCGACATGGACCTTCGGTGCCGACGAGGGCTCGGTCCGCTTCGCCGCTTCGAGTTCGTCGCCCCCGAGGCCCACCCGACCGGGTTCTCCATCAGCTTCCTCATGGCGAGCCGGCATAACACCTTCGTCCGCGACGTTCTTCGTCACCTGACCGAATACAACCGGCGCTGGCTAGGGCTGCCGTACCCGACCGTCATGTTCAGCACCGGCGGTCACTTTGCCTCCGTCATCCACGCCGCCCAGCCGGACCGCTCGCCGCTCAAGATCCTCCCGGGGCCGCTGCACAGCCTCAACGGCCGGGTAACGACGCCCTTGTTCGAGCATCTCGGCAGCTCGTCATGGCACTCGTACGACGCCCAGCTCATCACCAGCCTCGGCGCCTCGGCAAGGTTCCAACTGCTGCTACTCTTGGGCCTCTTCCTCTCGCTGGGCCTGTTCCTGCGCTGGCGGAGAACGTTTCGTCTGTAATGCGAGCATGTCGCGTCGAGCTCGTCGCGGCCACGGCGCGTGCCCTTGCGTACTCGATGTCGGCGCGTGGACGGTGATGGGACGAACATTATCCATATTACATATGCTTGTCAATTTGCGCGCGCGCGTGCAACTACAAGGCCGCATTAGGTATTACATCATAATCATGTAGGCTGCTGGCAGTGCCGATGCGGCATCGGACTCTCGTTTGGCGTGCGTGGGTACTTGGGAAGGTTGGCGATCAACGAACCATGTACGTTGACTTCTTGATGAGGGGAACGCGTCTCGTTAGGCACGATGGACGGATCTGCCTGAGGCAATTCGAATCGAGTTTGCTTTCGCCCTGTGGAGACTCAACTTCGGGAAGCTTCGATCGCTTTACTTCGTAGGGAAGGCAGGTGCGGCACGGTGACGTCACACCGGAGCGTTCCCTCCCAGTCGTTTCGTCAAGCTGCGAGCAGCAAGACTTAATATCCATCAGCGGAACCCCCATCGCCGAGTGCAATTATCTCCCATCATTCTCATCTCACCCCGCATCGATCTGAAACGTGAAACTGCCGCGGCCGCTGCCGTTAAAGTCACCAATTTCTCGCCCCTTCACACACTCGGTACAGAGTATCTTGACAAGGTCACTCCATCGATCAAGGCCGTGCTTCCATCGTATCACACCGTCGCCCCCAACGCCCAACGAATTCCCCAAAGAATTCGCCCTTGCTTTTCGCCATTCGCCCCTCCTCGGCATCGTTCTCACATCGCCATGCTTCCGGCAAGACATCTGAGCCGGCTCAGGGCGACCCGGGCTGTGCGCGCCTCCGTTCCGCGCATGTCTCGTCACCAGAACGTGCGCTTCCAGTCCACAGCCCCCTCCTCGGAACCAGGATCGGGCGGCTCCCACTTTGTGTCTGGAGCGGTCGGCGGCGTCGTCGGCGCCGCTGTCCTCTTTGGTTTCTATTCCTTCACACCTGCCGGTCAGACGGCGAGCAAGGTCAACAAGGCTGCGGCCGAGGTGACCAAGACGTACAACGCGGCGGCCGAAAAGCTGCAAAAGAGCACGCCCAACGCGGCCGAGGCGGCCGAGTCGATGAAGCAGTTTGCCTACACATACGTGGCCTGGGTCCCCGGCGGAAGGGGCTACGTCGATGTCGCCTTCAACGACTGGGAGGCCGTCCGCGAGAAGCATCAGGATGAGGCCGATCGCATCGTCAACGAGGCCTATCGGCAGCTTCAGGCCGTATCCAAGGGTGGCTTGAGCATGGAGACGGCCGTCAAGGCCTGCGACGTCATCGCCGACATGTCCAAGAAGATTGCCAGCCTCTCGGGCGACGCCGTCTCGGATCTGCTCAACAACCACCCGCAGGTGAAGGAGAAGTTGGGCGGCAGCATCGAGCAGCTGCAGAACATGGGCAGGAGTTACGGCCCGGAGGCGAAGAAGCAGGCGACCGAGACGTGGGACAAGCTCAAGGATATCCTGACGAGCGGCCTCGGCGCCGACAAGGTCGAGGAGGCGCGCAAGCTCGTGCAGGAGACGGTGGACCGACTGAAGAAGCTCGGTGACGAGGCCTGGAAGAAGGGGCTCGCCGAGGCGAAGCCGTACCTGGACAAGAACGCCAAGGCCAAGGAGCTCATCGAGAAGAACGCGGAGGCGCTGAAGCAGAGCAACATTGGCGAGCTCTTCCGCAAGGTCCGCTCCGCCGTCGACTCCGGGGACGTGAGCGAGCTGCAGAGATACGTCAAGTCTGTTGCCGATGGCCTTGCCGACAAGGGGTCCGAGGCGGCCGGCGGCGTCGGGCTCGACAAGTACCTGAAGATGATACCCCAGGGCGACGAGTTGGTTCCCAAGCTGCAGCGGATGGGGCAGATTGCGGAGAAGCACCGGGACGAGGGCGAGAGGCTGCTCAAGGAGACGGTTGAGGAGCTGACAAAGGTGCTGGAGACGAAGTCGCAGGAAGCGCAGGGCATCGTCGATCGAGCCAAAAAGGAGACCAAGTAGAGCGAGGCCGGCGGGCTGCTGTTGCGCTCGAGCACCGGCACCTCGATTCGCCAGCGACGGGCTCTTTTCACGTGTTTTTTATTGGTCCCTGCAATCCATGTAGTGTTTGTATGTACATGTATATCATATATCGAATGCCATGTCGCCGGCGTTGGCAGCCGTTCCAATCTCGCGAGGACATTGTGACCTGCTGACCATTCTCCCGTCCGAGCCAAGACGCCCAGACCAAGGCTGCATATGCACACCAACTGACATCTACTGCACATGTACAAGTAGTTACTGTACGGAGCAGATGCAGATACAGCGCATGCATCAGCTACTCCGTAACTGATGCAGATGTGGCAGGAGTAAGTAGTAAAAGCAAGTAAAAAGGCCTTTAGGTGCACTCCGTACTGTGCATGCACATACACCTCCCTACCAACCTAGTACTTATGCATTTGCTTGTAAGTACTTGCTTATACCCGCACCAGAGCGAACACGCGGGGGGGTCTTTGCCGGATCGCGTCCGGGGCAGCCCACCTGGACAACGGATACAACCACTTGCAAGTACTGTAAGTAAGTACTTCACGGAGGCTGCGAGGAGGTTTTGACGACCAGGGAGAGGACGGCGCGGCCGAAGGACCTCCACTGTCAATTTCGTGGCCCAAACGAGCTCCGCACATAATAAAGTAAGTAAGTACAACAGGTGTAAGTAATTAGTTGTACTCCGTATTCCGTACATGATGCTACGATGGCACCGGACGCCGAGGATTGGCTGGAAGGGGCGGTCTTGCTGGTCCTCCGTGTCAATAAGGACGGGTGGGTACACTGACTGCTGCTCTCGGTGGAGGATGCATGGGAAGAGTTTTTGATTTTATAGCTTCGCGTCTTGGCACATCAAAGTGCGGTTTACGGTGGACAATACTGAGTATTATTGCATCGTATACAGTAGTCATATACGGAGTAGTGTGCACTGGCATCATATGAACAATTTTACTCCGTACAGTATTACGGAGAAAAGTCTACAGTAAGTACTATTAAGTTGTATTGCATGTTCTCCGTACTCCGTACTTACATGCAAAGAAATTGCGTGTGCTTCGTACGGCGTACCTAAGTATACTGAAGTGCTAAGGCGTATTACGGAGTACTGCAAGGAAATGTACAACTAAACATGAGTGCCTGTACAAGTAACATGCTTGTTTTACTACGGGGTGTTGTGCTGTACTTACTTCCAAATACGGCATATAACATATCACACAAGCACGATTCAGGAGCACCTGTGTGTGTTGAAGCATACAACTACAGTACTTGCAGAACGGTTCTCGTCGGCCAAGCAAAACAGCCGTAGCTCAGCAACCGGCTGGAACAGGCTTCGTTAGAAAGCCCGGCGGACGGGCGGACGGGGTCGCATGTCGACGGCGATGCTATATTTAAAACGTTTGCGTTGCGTCCCTCCGTTGCCTCTCCGACAAGGGCCGGCTGACTCGCAATGGCGACGAGTGTTTCGTTGTCGAACGTCGGGAGTTGCTGTGGGAGGAATCGTTGGTCATGTTCGAGTACTGTACATGTGCGGAGTATTCCGTACATGTACATGTATTATTGTACGCAGTAAGTACAAGTACACCGGGGCAGCACTTGTACTGTACGGAGTACAGAGTACTTGTAAGTAGGTGGTGCAGTAAGTACAAGCACAGGTGTACTCCGTATCCAGTGCTCCGTTTGGTAGGCCGGCCCCGACTGTGCGGTACATGTACATGACTTGTACTTGTACAAGACAGGAAGTAATATTTACTGTACATGCACTCCGTAGCACATGTACTCATACTTACTCTGTAAGTACTGTACTACAGTAGTTGTAATGATAATACTCTACGGAGTACTCCGTACTTGGTTGTACATGCAGTACCGTACAGTACTCCGCGCTTGTGCTGTTGTACCTACTTGGTTCTTGGTATGATCCACGATGAGATGAACCCGGAGCGTCGCGTCCGAGACGAGATCAATGGCGAATGAAAATGTCAAGGGGACTGCAGCACGAGGCAGGGCGTTGCTGAATCATGCAAAGCACGCGGGCACGTCGTCAGGATTTCCCTACACGGAAGGGATCCACAATGCCGACAAGCTGTCTGCCGATTGGCCAGTGCGCCGAGGGTCGCACAATTCACGCAGAGGGTGGATCGAAGATGCTAGACGTTTCCTGCCCAGCAACCAGGCAGTAGTAATAATACTTACAGTAGGTACTCCGTAGTGAGGCCTTACTGCGGCTGGGCATGACTCCAGACGCCGACCGCCAGTTCGGCCAAGCTCACAGCCGACCGAGGCATACGATTCCGCCGCACAAACCGCGCAAGGCGCGTGCCTCGTTGATTATAAAAGATGCCGATTCCTCCTCTATTCTCCGTTCGTCCCTCTCCTCCCCAGACACTCATCATCATCAATCTTCAACAATAACCAATTTTGCCCACCCTCACAACCTACCACCTCTCACCATCACCACTACCTCACCATCACCACTACCTCACCATGTCTGGCAACTGTGGATGCGCTGGCTCTGCCTCCTCTTGCAACTGCGGCTCTAGCTGTACGCTTCCTCCTGCCCAACTTGCCCGACACGGATGAAAGGGGATGAATGCTA
Source organism: Drechmeria coniospora (assembly GCF_001625195.1). Classification (NCBI taxonomy): domain Eukaryota; kingdom Fungi; phylum Ascomycota; class Sordariomycetes; order Hypocreales; family Ophiocordycipitaceae; genus Drechmeria; species Drechmeria coniospora. The sequence continues at coordinate 5,486,813 of NC_054389.1, read as the reverse complement.
ACGGGAACGTCCGCAGGCTCTTGCTCCACCTGCAAATAAATGCGACGTGTGGCCATTCAAACAACGCAAAGAGAACATGGCGCGAGCGCGATTCGCCAGCTTTTGACAGACACATACATGATCATGGTCAGAGCAGCAACGACGCAAGCACGGCGATGAAGCGACAAGGGAATGACCTCGTTCGACAAGTCTGCGAGGATGGAATTGGTAGCTGGCAGATGAGCTACGAACACATATACAACGTGCGCCGTATATAACAGTACTCCGATGTGTTGAGCGTATCCGTACACGTACAGTATTAGGTGGTTTCCATGTGAACTTGATAATCTCGGGTGCCGCCGAATGTCGGTGCTTCGCGGTATTATTGATATTATTTCTGCAGTGGAATGGTCACAGCGTTCGGCTTGGAGCGTGGTCCACCATTACCCACTGGAGCGTGGCCTGTCGCCTGCATTCGAGAACTGCTTACTGTCCTGTTCTTGTCCGTCTTTGGCGCTCCGCATCAGGTCTCGAGCTCCGAATCGTTACTGCTGATGGTGCTGGTAGGGAGCGAAGCGGGGAGGAGCAAGGGCAACACCAGCCTGCCGCCCAGTGGCACCCATCGCAAAGCACTCCAGTCATTGGGGCGCTGGATTTCCTCCAGTGGACTCAATAAGTACAGCGCAGTACTGTTTAGTACTAGGTGATATTTGGAGCGATGCAAACCACCAAGTGCTCCGGACCAGTACTCTTACGCTGGCTACTAGGTACTACAGGTAGTACTGTAGGTACTGTACTTGTGCTACTGCAACACATGGTAGCAGCTACATTCCCTCGGCTGCTGCTCCCCCTCCCCCGAGGTTCTGCTTTCGCTGCCCGCCAGCCATAGGTTCTTCCGCCATGCCGTCTGGGTCTCTCTCCGACTGGGTCTGCCCAAGCTCCATCCATCGCCCCCCCCCAAATCAACCCCGCCCGTCGTCGGTAATTAATTAATACAGCATGCTACCTGGATGCGGCCATGCTCGTCCACGCCCGGAATGACCCGTATTGCCGCTGCTTCTACCTGATCTACTTACGAGTACTCCATACTGCAACTGTCATCGTCATCGTCATGAACGTGTCCATGCCCATCATCCTTTGAACACCGTCGACGTTCGTTGCTGCTGCTGCTGCCTGCGCTGCGCCGCGACGCCCATGACGACGTGCCAGCTGGCCCGCAAGCTCAACTCATCGCCCTGCCTGCCCTGCCCTGCAGCGCAACACCCGCTGGCGACTTATTAATGGCTGCCATGGTGAGTCGTCCTTGTCCTTCCTCATCGCTGCCCCTGCTCCGCCAACGTCCTCAACCTCGTTCGCTCGCGTTCCCTACCATTGCTCGCATCGCGATCGCATCGAGTGCCGTCTTTCTCCCCACGGTCGATGCTTCGCTGCATACCGTCGCCACCCTCTCCCTGCCATTTCGATTCTCCGTCTTTCCTTTTTTCCCCCCCCTACCCCTTCTGGATTGCTGCCGCCCCGTGCCGCTGGCATGTGACGTCGTGCTCTCTTGACCTCTCGCACCTCTTGTCCTACCCTGCCCTTGGCTGCTGCTACCCTCTGGCTGCCTCAGCCTGCCCTGCCCGCCCCCGTTCGGAGCGGCCAGCAGTGAGCGGCGCATCATTTGCGTCGACAACCCACCCCTTGGCTCGGCCGACGCCGCTGCGTGACATACATTCATTCCACATACCTACCTGCCGTCCACCGATCCGATCCCATCGACGACAAAGAAACGGAGGAACGGAGGGACGAGGGAACGAGGGAACGAGGGAACGAACAAACTGACGGTCCGCGCCCTCCAGGACTCCCCGTGGCTATCTCCTCTCGGCGCGCCCATGTCGAACCGCGACGTCGCCCCCGCTGGCGCTTCGTCGTACGACTCGCCCGGTGCCGGTGCCGGTACCGGCCTCCCCCCGACCTTTGCCGCCTTCTCTCCCGTCACGCCTTCGGCCAAGACGCCGACGCGGCCTTCCCATCGATCGACCATACTCGTCCACCAGAAGAGCCCGCTGCTGCTCGCCACGCCGCCCCAGGTGACGCGCGCCCTCGCCTACAGCCACCCCTTCCTCCTGCCCCTCAACAAGTTCGTCGGCCTGTTGACCTGGAGCTCCGGCGATCCCTGGCAGAGCTTCCTCTTGCTCGCCACCTTCTGGGCCGTCACCCTCTACGGCGATGTCGTCCTCAGGAGGGCCGGCCCCGTCGTCGTCGGCCTCGTTCTCATCGTCGGCATGTACGGGAGGAGGTACAGCCCTCTGAGCACGAGCGGCTGGAAGGAACCGGCAAGGGAGGTCAAGGACCCGTCCAACGCCGCCAACGCCGCCGCCGGTCAGCAGAAGGAGGCGCGGCCGGGAGCCGGCGACGGCGCTGGCAGGAAGGTGAAGCACACGCGGGCCCGTTCCGAGGTGACCAACATCAAGCACCAGAAGACGCTCGACGAGATTGTCGAGACGCTCAAGGAGTTTACCGGACGGTGCAACGTCCTCATGGAGCCCTTCATCGAGATGACGGATTTCCTGAGCACCCAGCGAACGCCGACGAGCGCGACGACGAGGCCCGCCCTGACGGCCATGTTCATCCGCCTCGTCGCCATCACGCCCTTCTGGCTCGCCCTCACCATGCCGCCCTGGCGCGTCATCACCACCCGCCGCGTCGTCCTCGTCGCCGGTTCCCTCGCCTTGACCTGGCACGCACGCGTCATGAGGGTGTCGAGAACCCTGCTCTGGAGGAGCGCCCTCGTCCGACGGCTCGCCTCGGCCACCACGGGCCTGCGCTTCGACAGCCCGACCAAGGCGTCCAAGAGGATCGAGTCGGAGATCGCCAAGGCCACCAAGAAGGTGCCCGGCCTGCAGGTGCACGCCGAACGAGACGCCACGAGCTCGGGCGTCAAGTTCACCTTTATCATCTTCGAGAACCAGCGACGATGGGTTGGCCTCGGGTGGACGGCGAGCCTCTTCGCCTACGAGCGGCCCGCCTGGACCGACGAGCACAACAACTCGGTGCCGCCCAAGGACGAGTTCGAGCTCCCCGACGTCGAGGACGGCAGCCGAATGACGTGGAAGTGGGCCGACCGAGGTCGCTGGAGGGTCGACGGCGTCTCGGACGAGCAGAGCGCCGTCGACTACGACGGAGACGAGGGCAAGAACGGCTGGATATATTACGACAACAAGGTACGGACCGACGGCAGACCCGAGCCTGCCCACCATCGCTGACCCTTCCTTTTCTTTCACTTCGCAGTGGCAGAATGGCCGAAGAGGCCTTGATGGCTGGGGGAAGTGGACCCGCAGGAGAAAGTGGTACCGCGACGCGGAGCTTGTCGAGGTGGACGAGAGCGACGCGCTGCTGCCCGAAACGACGACCGCGGCCGTGGCCAACGGCGACGCCGGCGGCAAACCGCACGCCCAGCGATACAGCACGGCTGGCGAGATGATGCGTGCCGAACTGGTGACCCCCGGGCCCGAACCGACGATTGCTGACGACGCGAGCGTCAAGACGGCCGACGACGCCGCTTCCATACACTCTACGTCGTCCCGCTCATCATTTTGGCCGTCTCTGCGAAGGCGGGCCATCGACAAGACACCCCTGTCGACGGCGGAAAAGGAAAAGGACGGTCCCCGAAGGTTGAGTGAGGTCGTGAGCGAGCCCTCGTCCCAGGACACGGACCCTGGCCTATTGGGGGCCGAGCTCGAGCTCGAGCTGCAGAAGCAGGGCAAGGACGGCGGGCAGTGGGGTATCGGTGACGAGGCGAGAATGAACCTCGAGTGAGCGGCGAAAGGGAACCAAGGCAGAAGTAGGGCCTGTTACCCTCGGATCGGGTGATGAACGAGCGTGTAGATGCATGCCCACAGTGCCGATGCTGTTCCATGCACAGCAGGCGGGTAGGACAAGGAGGAGGGACGAGCTACAGAAAGAGGAGGAGAACGAGATGTGGAAACGCAACGGGGCCGAGGAACGGAAGCAAGGAGGGCCCAGGAACAGCGAGTGGGAAGAGCGAGTCTTTCTTTGACTTGCACCATGACAGCGCAGCCTCTATCGACTGACTGAACTTTCCTACTCTTCCCTGCGCCGCGTTTCGCTGCGCTGCAGACCGCCTCACCTGGCAACACACCAAACAGCCGTCCTCGCACGCGCGAGGCGAGCGATAATAGAGGTCCGGCCAACTCTCAAAGTGAGATACTCGCCGGCCACCTTTCATCCCCTCTTTTCATATCCCCACTCGCTCCCTCTCCCGCCAAAGGTGCTTGATTTGCCTCCAAAACGCACATAAGCACAGGCGCACTCGCACGAAACGCCAAACAGAGGCGTAAACCAAACACCAACCCCTGGGCGGCATCGGCGAGGGCACACAACCATTCTCCCATTACACATCAAAGCATTCGCACGTCGAAAAGGTGAGCCTGGTCTGTGCCTCGTCTTCATCGTCGCCTTTTACGCACATCGTTGACTGCGCGTAACGACTTTTCCCCACCAGAGGGGGTACGCAGGGGACCAAGGCCGATTGCCATGTCCATCTCGAGAATGGAAGTTCACGACAGAGCCAACGAGGAGGGAGGTGCGGCTGCACGCCGACCTTGGCCGAGTGGTGAGACGGCCCCGGCTCATCTAACGAGTCCTCGACCCCCGTCCCATTCTGGGAAGTCTTGGAGCGGCCCGCCGTTGACGCCATCGCCCGACCGTCCAGCCGTCCAATACCGCAGCTTCGCAGCACCACGGCCGTCTGGTCCCCGAACCGTAGGCTGTCCTTTGCCGGGCGGCGATCGGATGGCGGGACCGGATGTTCTCGTTTCATCAGCGTCGCCCCATCATTTTTGGAGTCGACCCCTGAGCTCGAATACGCGTCGTCACTCGACCATGGAGGAGGAATTCGTGGGACCGCCTTCGGGCTGGTTTGCCTCATCGACGCCCTCTAGTAGTGCCATGACGGCCAAAAGGCTGCCCTCGGAGCCCTTGACTCCGTTTCCGCCCTGGGAGGGAGGAGCCGACGAGGACGACGGGCCTGGGTCTTCACCCATTCCGGAGAGCTCACCCGCGCGGGACCAGGTTGAGTTGCGTGCGGCGCAATTTCTTCGTCGCCGTCGAGCCCTTCATGTGGCCATGGACGGTACCTTGCTCGTCGGACAGTGTCTCGTCTGTCTCGCTGTGGCAAGTGTCGTCTTGGGTGTCGTCGTGTGGAAAGAGGAGGGCGCACCGTCTCCCGACGGGGATCTGTAGGTCATCTGCTTCGATGCATCATGCATTCCCCGCATTCCCTTCAACTATCTGCGATGCTGACCATCCCATCGCAGATCTGGGGCCTGTTTGGCAACGATGCTACTTGTCGTCTTTGCCGTATGTCTCGGTACGCTCGTTGCGCACGAGGTACGCTTGCTGCGCACCGTCGTCCTGCTCTACCTGCAGGCGCTGATCCTGACCATGACCACGGGCGCTTCATTCGCACTGTGGCTCGGCATGCTCGCGACGGGCCAGGATGTCGACCAGCTGGCCAAGGGCGTGGCCGTCGGCAGCATCGCCATGATGGTCGGCACCGCTGCCGTTGCCTTTTCCCGAGCGGTGGCCGTCTGGTGGTGGGCGGTGGAGGTCTCGGGGATGGATGACGACGACGAGGCGACAGAGGAGGACGTTTCGGGGCAGTAGATGGTGGCTCCGTGGGGGGAAATGGACGGAAAGAAGGCAAGGCAAGGGAACTTGAGGGTCTGGCGCTTGACCTGATGAGCTTTGCTGCTGCGTGTATTTGCTTGGGGGAGCTAGCTAACGTCCCGAGTCTAGAGGGGTGCTACACGACAATGTCAGTTGGCATTGGATGGACCATGAAGAATTTACGATTTCGGTTCCCGTTCCCGTTCCAGCGGAAGTTTGACCGTACGAGGGCATCGAGGGCATCGAGATCGAGCGACGAGGAGACGCATGTCAGCTCTGCTTGCCATGGCAGATGGCCGTCGTGATCGGACGATGCAGCATGTCAGCGGCTGCGGCTGGTGGCCTGTTGTACTGTAGGCACAGTCGAATGTGGTCGTGCCAGAGCATGATTTATGCCCCGGAACAATGGAACGAGCTTTGGCCTGGATGGACATGGATGGCGATGGATAGATAATACCGCCCATTGATCCATTATGTGGGAGTGACGTGCACGCGATCTTTCCGTGGGCACGAGCAGTACTTGCACAGTAAACCTACACGGTACAAATGGAGATTTCCTCCTGCTGCCCGAGGTGGTCCTATTGCCCAATGTGGGAGTGATGTGCACGCGACTCTCCATGGGCGCGAACAGTACTTGTACAGTACACCTACTTGCAGTACACGGTACACATGTAGGGCCTCCTATTAATTCCTCCTATAAGTACTGCACTATTAATATTGGGTACCTACTTCCTACTGCCCAAGGTGGTCCTACTTATTGCCCAAAGTGGTCCTATTACCCAAGGTGTCTGGCGATTAGCAGAATGGTACTACTGGTTATCGCTGTAATTCATGTACTTACAATACTTGCCTTGCGGAGTACCGTACTTAGATTGTACTTGAATCTGGACATGCAAGTAACACTCTAGACATGCACGTACACACTCTGGACATGCAAGTAACACTCTAGACATGCACGTACACACTCTGGACATGCAAGTACATGTAGGTGTACATGTAGTGTAATATATAAAAATACAAGCAACTTGCACTGGATTGTAAGCAGTCCTGCTATTCCAAGGTGGGAATGTAGTAAGAGATAATCAAGAGTACGTCGCATGGGCTAACGGAGGCCATCGTGAGCGCCGTGAGGTCATCTCGACACCTCGGTATCAAGGTAGCATGGAAGCAACCCATGCTCCGGGTCAATCGAGGAGAACCCGCCAGATGAGGAAGAGCTCGTTCCCCAGCGGCGCGTACACGTATCTACACGTGCGAATAGCCATTGACGAAAATTCTTCTCGACAAGAATCCTCTTCCATCAGGGACTCGTAACATACAGGAGTACGGTGTGAATGAATTTTGCCTACTAGGCACAAGTGCAGTAGTATTATAGTGCAATTACTTACCAGGTCATAATGAATGCTCGGCATTTCAGTGGACAGGCCCCCGAACGGGGACCACCGACAGTGGATTCGACAGCAACCGGCATGCCCCACCAGCAGCTGAACGGAGAGGGGCAACGGGGCTTGGCCGCCTCGTCGCACGCCAGGGTCGCGGGGCAAAAAAAAAGTTGGCAGTGGCAGCGCGAGCGACCAAGGACGTGAGGAGCTCTGGCTTCTCCTCCTCCTGCTCCTCCCCCCTTCCTCCTCCTTCTTCCCCCTCCTCCTCTCCCCCCTCTCTCCTCCTCCTCCCTTTCCCTCTTGGGCATCGTGCCTCGTTACCATCAGCCGTCTCGCTTGCGCTCGATAGTTCGATCCAGTCCGAGACATCCTGTCTGACCTCGTTGCGAAGCGCGACGCACCGATACCCCGCCTCCGCCTCGAATACCAAGGTTATAGGCCAAGAGCCGAGAATCATCTTTCAAGATGGTGGAAAAGATCTACGTCACGTACAATGATGTAAGTGTGCTCCAGCAGCAACGGTCGTGCCCCGCGGTCCTGGCTTCGCCCATTCGTCTTGGCCTTTCATGGCTGCAGGCCATTGCGGCGACCATCAGACTAGATGTCGGGTGAGCAGCGGCAGCCGGAGCGACAGAAAGCTGACGACGGACGAGTAGGTCCACAAGCTGTGCCAGCAGTCGGCGGAAAAGCTGCTCGCCGAGTTCAAGCCCAACCTCATGATCGCCATCGGCGGCGGCGGCTACGTCCCGGCCCGCATCCTGCGATCCTTCCTCAAGCAGCCTGGCTCGCCCAACATCCCCATCCAGGCCATCGGCCTCTCCCTCTACGAGTCCCTCGGTGACACCGAGGTCGAGGCCATCGGCACCAAGGTCACCCGGACCCAGTGGCTCGACCTCAGCGCCCTCGGCGAGATGGACAACCTCGTCGGCAAGCGCATCCTCATCGTCGATGAGGTCGACGACACCCGGACGACGCTCGAGTACGCCGTCAAGGAGCTCGAGAAGGACGTCGAGATTGCCCGCCAGCGAGCCGGCCCCGATGCGCCCCAGACGCAGTTCTACATCTTCGTCCTCCACGTATGTCGTCCTCCCTCCCGGTCCATGCTGGACCGTCACTGACCGGCTCGGACGCAGAACAAGGACAAGCCCAAGAAGGGCAAGCTGCCCGATGGCATGGTGGACAACGGCTACGAGGCGGCTCAGACCGTCGGCGACGTCTGGATCAACTACCCGTGGGAGGCCATCGACATTGACGAGCACGACAGGCTTGCGCTGAAAGCGAACACCCCGCCGCAGTAAGCCCGCTGGCCTTGTCTTTCGAAAAGCGTTGGTCAGATGAGCGAATGGCCGAGTCAAAGGAAGCCGACGGCGCTTCGATGCGCTCGTCTTGATGGCTTGATAAGCAAATGTTGAACAGGATACCCGTCTACCTACCGGTATGTAGTGAAGCAAAGAATGAGAAAGGATTCACACAAAGTTGTTACGGCGGTCCCTTGCAACGCACCCATCCATCATCACGGCATCCTCCCTCGCCCCATCCCCCCCTACACCTTGCTTGTGCCTTGATGCAGCCGTCTTGAATGGTTGGTTGGATTGAGAAATATGTACACGGATAGGGGCGCAGTCCATCATCGTCTATGATAACCCAAGTCTATTCGATCCATGTAGTCTATAGCGCCATGATTTACATTGTTGCGTACATCCAGCCTCTCAGCCTCCCCCTGTCCCTTCCCTTAGGTGCTTCTCCTTCAGTCGTTTCTCCTGCTTCATAAATTCGCGGATGCCCACCGGCACGTTCTGGAGGATATCTTCGTCCCACATGTTCTTTGAGATCTTGGCCGGCCCGATGCTGGCACTCCGCTGTGCATCACCCTCTGCGCCGGCGCGAATGAAGGCAGGATCCGAGTCGGCGGCGCCTAAGCCCCGCTGCAGACGAGCTTGCGCCTCGTTCTTTTGCGCCGACCACTCCTCAATATCGTCTCGATAGCGGTCCCAGACGCAGTTGACGCAGCCGCTCATGCAGCAGTTGTCCGGCTCCTCCGGCCGCGGCGGCACGAGAACACCTGCGATGACGGTCGATTGGGCCTTCTTCTTCGCAAGCCGGTCGGCTTGCTCGGCCGGTCCGAGGAGTCGCGAACCAAAAACGATGCTCATTTTTTTCTCCTTCTCCTCTGCTGTCTCCGCTGACTTGAACGAGACCGACGGTGCGGACGACGGGTTGGATGGGGAACCGGAACCGTATACCGTGCGCTTGTGACTCGGCTTGCTGGCCCCGGCACTAGTGCCAGCTTTGCTGCCAGCCGTGTGAGATGCGTAGGAGATGGGATTTCGCAGGATGGTCTCGTAATAGGAACCGAGAGGCGTCATCTGCGGCCATGGTTCATCTTTGCCCAATCGACAAGTTGTCGTGCCGAAGCCTCGGCTCGAGCTCGCCAGCAGAGATGGCCGGAGGCAAGTCTTGCAGGCTGCGAGCCTCGTGGGCGCCGGCATTGTGGATTGGCTGTCTGTAAATGCGACCTGCTGTTATCGCGGCATGCTGGGAAGGGACGGCGACGCCTGCAGCGCGAACGAGGGGTTTGGCTGCAATCGACCGACGCTGTTCAGCAAAGAAGGTCAGAGAGACGTCATACTGTGCTGTGCCCACATACTGTAGTTAGGTCTGTACGGTGTGGATAGCAGGGCACTGGCGTTTCAAACTAGTTATTGTGACACGTGATGATGGTGCGTTCCGCGCTCAGCTGTATTGGACGGTCGCAATGTACTGTAGATAGCTAACTAGTTCAGTTCCTTGGTATTCTCGCTGGGATGATATGTCACAATATGCCGAGGTCACACTTCATTGCTTTGACATACAGTAATATATACTTTCAACTGGATGGAGGCTGTGGTGTGGCAATGGCAGCGAGAGGTCCAGTCCCGGCCGAAGGGACCAAAACCAAGAAGCTAGGTACCCATTTACAGTGCTTACAGTACTTGCAGTACAGCAGCTCACTGGCGTTGCCTACACCATAAATACAAGTACTGTACTCCGTAAGTAGGGAGCACTCCGTAGGTACCGAGTACTGTAATAATCCGTTCACTTATGGTCACTTATTGTACATGTAGGTACATGACACGAGTAGTACTACTCAAGTACATGTACAGTAAAGTACAGTACTTGGTGGTAGCCGATTTCGACTTGTTTACTGTAGATTCGGCATAGCGCGCCTGGAACTGCAACTCGCAGCTGATATATTCGACTTATTCGCTGCAAGACAACTGCAACCTGTGCGTCCCCTGCAACGACAACGTCAGCAATGTTGGAGTGGTGAGCGGAAAGCCGAAATTGCCATGGACGAGTCGCAGGCCAAGCGTCGGCGGGTGGCCCCTCGTTCCTCGGCTGGGACGTCGACGAGCGAGGAGCTTGGCCAAGCGCAAGCTCGTCGTCGAAATCACCCATCGTTTGCGTCTCCCACCAGAGCAAGCCTTGCACGTCACAATCCCCAAATTCTCCAAAGACGACTGTCTGCATCTCCTTCGAAAATACTCTCCCCGACGAGAGCGGCGGCGAGTTCGAGCGAGGCCGCCAGCCGACGCGGGCGCGAAATGTCATCCCAGCGGGGGACCCAACCTGGAGCGGCCGACGTGGCCGAGAATGTGCCCGCAAGCGAGCCGGACCTTGAAGGCTACGAGGACGAGGACGCGGGTGAGACGCGTCGTAGCGAAGCCGGTCCACGCTCGGGATCCCCTGTCCGGAGAATCGGAGGCGGCTTTGCTGCGGCACCGATGAGATCACCAGTCAGGTCCAGGCCGAGTCCGAGACCACTCCCACCGCCTGCGCCGGAAGGCGACGACGAGTTGAATCCGTTCATCGGTCGCCGCCTCCGTCGATCACCCCCGACAGGTGTCAATATACCCCCTCCACCCGAACCCGAACTTCCACCCGCCGTTCCGGATGTCGTCTCGTCCACACCCCCGAGAGGCATCCACAGCAGTCCATCACGATGGCGATCGAGGGATCGGACGAAGAAAAGCTCGCCGTTGAAACCCGCCGCAGAACGGCCCGTCCATCCATGGACGGGCAAGCAATCCGCTCTCGCACCTCGCAGCCTCCATCAAGATGCCAACGTCCATCAGTCGTTGCCCCGCATGGCCCTCGATGTGAACACCAGTTTCGCCCGCAGGATCGTTGCCTTTGATCCGGATGAATCGAAGAAGCAGCGGAAGGATGAGCTGATGGCGGAAATCGCCAAGCTCAAGAAGGACCTGGAGACGGGGAAGAAGGAGAACGAGCGCATCCGCTTGATGCAGACGTCTGGACGGACCGTCGCTCCCACGGACGAAGATGCCCTCCTGGACCTGCTGCAGCGCTCTCTTGACTCGGGCAAACCGACTGCGGTTGCGCCATCGAGCCAACTAGCCCAGGCGGTCCTGCACCCGCTAGGCATTTTACCCTTTGGCAAGCCCTCGTTCGTCACGACCGCCATCGAGGGCGAGATTCTAGATCCGGACGGCTTGAAATCGCACCACCCCGTTCTCATGACGGCAGACGAAGAGCTGCCTTATCTGCAACTGTTTAGCCCATTTAGCATCACATCAAGCCTTGCTGTGCTGCCCCCGCTTCCGAACCAGCCGCCGAGACAGCGGCGTCTGCTGACGCTTCGATCCCGCGATATGCCGGGACTTTTCACCGCCAAGCTGGAGATGGTCATCAACGCCATCAACTTCAGCATCCTGGAGCTCGGCGTCGTGTCCGTTGAACCATCCGCCAAGTTTGAGCTGGGACCCTTCATCGACACGATATGTTCTGGAAAGTGCAACAGAACGATGCAGCAGAACGTCGGCATCCTGTCGTGGGCCATGGGGGAATGGTGCAGGGTAGCGCTCCAGCGGGCCCGATTCTGGTTGCAGCTGGAAGGCCGATTGGGATCGGAGGAGCAAGTACGAATCACGACTGCCGAAACCCGGACCCGTCTTCATCACGGGGCCGAGGCGGCCAGGAAAGAGTCGTCGGCTCCCTGTACGAAGGCGGACCTGATACGGCTTCTAGGACAGCAGTTCTATCAAGTCCGTGTTCCTGCCGCGGGCACGGGGTCGTCGTCGCTTCGACTGGAGTGGAAGATCGGCTTCGATTGGACCGGTGAGGCGAAAAGCACCACGGCAATTTCGGTCAGCGTCGCCGGCAAATGTGAGTGTCATTCATTGGCGGAGACGAGTGCATGACTTCTCTAACGCGGTGTGCAGGGAGACAGGCGGACCAACGAGGCGTGCTTGGCAGGGTGCCCAAGCTTTTTGGAGACCTCGTCGAGGGTGGTGAGGATGCAGACGTAGCTGTTCATAAGGTAATCGCACTTCTCGCTGGAGAGTGAGTGTGGAGTGCTTGTGACGAGACATGATGACTTGCAGCGAGGAGTAACAGGTGGATATCAAGACATGGAATGGACATTGTTTGTCTATGCTGTACACATCACACCGCCTCCAGGCGTACGAGGCTTTCTTCTCCCCCCCCTCCCTCGCTGTGCTGTGTTTGCCCGATGCCCGTGACTTATTTACCCCGTGTATATTCAACCATCAAATGTACAGCTTAGTCCACAGAGACGCCGAGCTTTCGAAGGTCGACCTTGGCCATCTGAATCTCCTTGGCGAGCTCTTTGTGGGCTTCTGGAACGTCGTTGAAGGTCAAGATGCCCCAGCCGAGGCGGAAGAGGAGAAGAGCGCCGAAGGAAACGAGGGCCCAGATAGGTAGCTGTGAACAAGGTCAGCCGTGTGCAGGTCAATGGGGGCCGGCTGCAACGCAGAAGGGGACGCTACCAAGTGAACAATCTGCTGCTGGACGAGGGCAGGAAGCGGGATCAGGCCGAGGTAGAGGGCCAGGTAGAGCTACGGCGCGGCGGTTAGCAGAACTGCGCTGTGACGGGAAGGCTGCTGCGGCCTGGGGAGCGGTGAGGAGCGTACAGATGAGACGAGGAGGGCGAGGGAGATGGTCTGCTGGGCGCGCGTCATGATGGCTGGCCGCAGATGTGACGGTGCTTGCTTGAGGGGGGGACCGGTAAGGAAAGAAGTCGGCGATGAGCAAAGGAGTGACGGCCGTATCGACGGTGCGGTGCAGGCTGGTGTGCTAGTGTCGAGTGGACGATTCTTCGTGACCCCTTGGGACTTGGTGATGGATGGATGGTGGTGGTGGTGGTGGTGGTTGGTGCGATGCTTTCCGTGGAGCTGATCAATCGATCAAGTCGTCCTTAAGTACAGCTTGAGCTTGCAATGGCGGCTGCACCCATTACGGCACACCAAGGTGACTAAGCACTCCCGTTGCCCCCCCACCTTTCGCCATAATTAGTAGGTTGCCATAATAGGTAATTTATTAGTTAATAGTGCTCTCTGTAAGTACAGTACTCCGTTCATACGGAGGGAGTAACTATTACCGTATGCTCCGTAAGTACATGTACAAATTATAGTTGGGACTTACCCGTAGCTGTGCTGTGTACTGTAGTCCTGAGTTCCTACGGAGTATTACTACTGTAGTTGCATGTACTTGCGGAGTACCCCATGCAGCTGCCTGTAATAGTTGCAAGTAAACTCATGTTCCTGCCGTCTTGCTGGCGGTTCGCGAGCTGTGAGCCGCTGTCCAATCACATGCTTGCTGATTATTCAACACTACAACCTCGCCAGGGTTTACCAGCCACTGCCAGCAACGCTTCGTCCTGCGATGCACCAACATGGACCATCGCCGCCCGCACCGCCCCTTGTCCGGGTCAGACGCTAATGCACGCCTCGCGATGTGCCGAGGACCTTGGTTTCAGAAGCCCTGCTTTCCGGCCTCCATCGACGGTTGCGAGAGAGTTCTCGACACCCAAGCATTGGGTCGACTGCTTGGCCGCGCCCCCTCATCCATCCCGTCCCACGCTTCGACGTGCTCATACGAGCACGAACGGGATCATGGCCGAATGGCGTCCGGGCATCCAATACCGAATATGTGGCCGGCCTCGTTTCCCAATCGACGGCTACGACCCTGACGCGATGAACGAGCTGCTAGTCCTGCCTCGACGCTCCACCCCTGAGCTCCTGATCGGCGGTGGCTGCATACGTGAGCCGGAGTCGTCCAACAGGATGACGATGGCTGGTTCACTGCAGATGTAGCTGTCCCATTTCAGCTGCGTACATGTTCCAGCACGACTGCTGTACGGTGCGCGACTACGATGCACGCCCGTACTCCGTACATGGTATCCTGGATCCGCACGCACAGGCACACGTTTATATACACGTACGTATGCCTACACCCATGTGCTGCCGCCCGAGTCTCCATATGAACCCGCTCGGCCCCGTCAGCCCAACTGGCCGTTCGTCACCGGACTGCACACATCTGCCCTCTTCTCCTCGCCACCATGTCGCAGCCGATCCCTCAACCCGCCGGCGTGCCTATCCTCGGCAACATCTTCGACGTCAGCCCCAGCAACACCTGGTCGTCGCTCAAGAAGCTTGCCGAGCAGTACGGGGAAATCTTCCAGATCAAGGTCTTTGGCCACACCATCGTCTTCGTCGCCACCGTCGCCCTAGCCGAGGAGATTTGTGACGAGAAGCGCTTCCGCAAGTTTGTCGGCGGCCCCGTCGTCGAGATCCGAGATGCCGTCCATGACGCCCTTTTCACCGCGTACGACCACGAGGCGAGCTGGGGCATCGCCCATCGCATCATCGCCCCGAAGCTGCAGCCTGATGCCCTGGCCGGCCACTTCCAAGAGATGCGCGACCTGACCGTCGAACTCTTCGACATCTGGAAGGCCTCTGACGAGCCCATCTCTCCCTTCGGGGACCTCGGCCGCCTGAACCTCGAGGCCACGACGTATACCCTCTACGGCAAGCGGATGAATTGTCTCGCTGGCCCGGAACACCCGATGCTCATAGCCATGGAGGAGTCGACGGCTGAGGCTGTCATGCGCCCCACCCGCCCCGGTATCCTCAACGCGCTCTTGTACCGGAGTAAGTGGAAGTCGTCCATCAAGACGATGAGAGACTACGCCGCCGATGTCGTCCAGCACCGGAAGGAGAACCCGACGGATCGGCAAGACCTTCTCGCCGCCATGATGACCGCCAAGGACCCTGACACCGGCGTCGGCCTCACCGACTCCCAGGTCATCGACGAAGTCCTGTCAATGCCCATCGGGAGCAGCACCGCGCCGTGCCTGCTCACCATGGCCCTCTATCTTCTCCTCCAGAACGCCGACGTCATGGAAAAGGCCCGCAAAGAGCTTCAAGACGTCGTGGGCACCGGCGACTTCAAGTACGAGCACCTCGCCCGCCTCCCCTACCTTGACGCCGTCATCCGCGAGTCCCTGCGCCTCTCTTTCGCCGCCCCCGGCTTCAACATCGAGCCAATACCGACAAAGGAGAAGGCACCCATCCTGCTCGCCGGCGGCAAGTATCAGATTGCTCACAACCAGCCGATGCTCATCGTCATGGCTGGTGTCAACCGCGACCCGACCGTATTCGAGGACCCCCTGGCCTTTAAGCCCGAGCGCATGCTCGGCGAAGCCTTCGAGAAGCTGCCGCCCGGCGCCAAGAAGTGGTTTGGCAACGGTAAGAGAGAGTGCATCGGGAAACATTACGCCTGGCAATGGAGCTTCGTCGTTCTCGCCATGATCCTGCGTGACATCGACTTGGAAATGGCTGATCCGGCATACAAGCTGGAGCAGGATGGCTGGTTCAACTACCGGCCCGTCGACTTTTGCATCAAAGTCAAGGCGAGAGCATCATAGGGAATCCTGTTGCCAGTTGGGAGTGTTGGGGGTTGGAAGCAGCATCGATTTCATTCGAGGTTACATTCCAATCGATAACGTGGTTCTTTGTCGCCGCAATAGTGGCTATCTTATTACCATTACTTTCGTCCTTGCGCAAAATTCCGCTTTTGCTGACGTCGACATATTCACGATACGCCCGGTATAAGCAGATTCCTCCTTCAGCTGTCCATGGCTGCAAACACATCGACTTCCCACCAGGCCATGCTCTGAAAACCGTACTGTGTTCCAACTCATGCCGTGGACAAAGCACCTGTTCCTGCCAAACTTCCTCTTGCTCCAGTCCTTCACAGTCAGATAATCCTAACGACCAGCAATGATTGTTCCCCCTGTTTAGGCATTCCACCAGCTTGTCGTACAATAGGAAAAACTCAAGGAAATGAAAACTCGAGTCAAATCCAGTCTGCAAGAGGATATCCACAGTTCCGCAGCGTGGTCACGAGGCTATGCAGACGACCAGAACATAGGCCATCGAGCATGGCGAGAATATAGAGCTCATTGTGGCCCCTTTCAGAGCGGCAACGCTCAACGTACCTAGCGATCAAGCAACGGTTCGAAGCCCAGTTTTTCGCTTTATTTTCGCCACCCGCGAGGGCCACCGCGCCAGCTCGTGCCCTATGCCTCCTTGAGAGAGTGCACGCTAGGATGGCCGTGGGAACCCACCATCCATGTCTGCCAGACATGGCCAGCCGTCCTGCCGATAGGGTGGAAGATGAAAGGCCGGGAGAAGGGTCGTCCGGGAGGTCCGCCAGTGTTCCGAGGTCCTTCCGGGGCAGGTTTGGTGAAGCGTAGCAACGTGACGGAGGGTGGCCGTGGGCAGGCGCCTTGGCCACTATATAGGACTCTACGATTATTGGATGCTGTTCGAAACCGACGTGGTGTAAGGGAAACGATGGAAGGGAAGCGACATCATGCACTTACGTGCGGTGTCAACTTCACTGCCAGAGTCAACCTCGGTGTCGGCCTCGTTGCCGGATTCCACCTCGGTGTCGGAGCCATCGAAGTCGCTGACTTGGCTAGGCAGGCCCCAGGCTAGTAGGACCATCGCTGTCATCGCCTTTGTCGCTACTTTCAGTTCTAGCATTGTTCTCGTCGAGGACGGTAGAGACCAAGACCGACGCGGAATCCTGGCCGTCGCTCTCCGACCTGACGGCGCGGAGCTGCATGGTCGAACATCGCTCGCCGCCACGAGCGATGGCGGTAAGCGTCTTCGGGCCGGACACGGTGATGGCCCATCTGCGTCCTTCGCCTTGGCGAGTCAGCTTCTGGGGCGGCTCCGCTTGAGACTGCTGAGAGACTGTGAGTCTCCTCTTATGGCTGTATTCTCCGCTCGTGTGGAAGTCGTTGGTGGTCGGAGATGATGGTCGAGCGCCTTGTCCCGACCCCAGAGCCCGCTTGTATTCCAGTTGTTAGTCTGATGAAAAGGACGATTCAACTGGTTCGGATGTAACAAACCCGTCCTTCGAGACGCGAGTTGGGAAGCGAAGTCCTATTCGCAGCTCGTGAGCGCCACTCTGAAGCTTGAGGAAGACCATGATCATGGATCGGGCTCTTTCCCTGACGTCTGGTTTTTTCAGCCTCGCCCGCAGCCGTTGGCAAGGCAGCGGCACCTGCCTCCGGCGTGCCTGTCACGGGAGCTGGTCCAGCAGCGCAGTGTACAGTCTGAGGAGCAGGGAGTGTCGTCGACGATGACGCTTCAACAGCATTTCCAACGATGGCACCAGCGGCAGAACGGGCAGCAATCGCAGCCTCGGCCGTTCGGACTGCGACATCGACGGCCGCGTTGGAGCAGGCCATGTTCCGCTCAAAGCGATAGACTCTTCGGTAAAAGTCGATCCAGCCCACGCCGAAGTGGCTGTTGAGAATCTCCAGGATCGGCTTCATATGTTCCTCCGTCCACTTCGACCTCATGAGGGCAGACTGGCGCATTATCTCTTCCGGAGTCGAGAAAATGGGGTGGAAATTGAACCGAGCACGGTGCTTGCGGGTGAAAAGGTCGGCAAGGTTGAGGAAACTCTCGGTCAGGGTGGCGACCTGCTTACGCAGTGTCACCATCTCCCCTCGAAGTTCTGCGTTCTCCTGCCGGCAACCAGAAATCTCCTGAACAGATCGCTCGACGACACCAATCAGCTGATAGAGCTCCCGTTGAAAACGCTGCTGGGAGGCAGAGAAGCCATGGGTGATGGCGAGAAGACTATGATGAGCAGCACTGACGCGATTATTAGGCTGGTCAGCCTCCAGCTGCAACATCTGACGCCAGAACGCCTGCTGAAACTCAATTTCGCCGGGAAGGATTCCCCGGAGGGGAGCAGCTGGCTGCTTGACGAGAGGTGCTACACCCCGCGTGGCATCAATGGCATCTGGAGACGAGTGGCAGTGATTAGATGGGAGAGAATGCCCATTGGTTATCGGACAAGATGCTTGTTCTCACCAGCCATGCTTTTGTCCGAGCGGGCACCCTGGAAGGTCAAATCCAGACCTGGCGCGGGAGCCGTGACGGTTTGAAGTTGCTGATTCCCGTCAGTTACGCCTGGGGGTGCTTCTAACCCCGATCCCGAAATGGAAACAGGAGGTGAAGTCGGGACCTTGGTTGAGGCCGACATGATAGCACGCGCGTAGCGATTTGCCCTGACCGCCTGAATAATGGCTTGATGCGATGTGTGCGTGTGTGCGTGTGTGCGTGTATGAGACTGTGCAGAGGTTAATGGGTAGAATAAAGGGTAGTGGACGACGGATTCTGAGGATAATAGATGGATGGTACATTTGTAATGACACAGATTTGGCTTCATGGAGACAATTGGGGCAGTGAATGAAAATCACGACTTCAACTGCCCAGTCAACGGGCAGCTGATGAACAGGCTCTTCGGGTAGGATGGGCAGCTGTTGGTGATTCAGAGGGGGAGGCTTCAGACGTCACGGCACTGGGCTGCGGCAACGGTTGCACACTGTTCCAGTGAACCGGCGAAAGTAAACAAGAGAGGATGTGCGATTCGTGATTAACCCAAAGGCGAGACATGTACGTGCTCTGATTCTCCTGCTGATTCCATTTTCGAGTTTTCACTTTCAACCCACACACGCGCTCGGTGGACCGCATTCACGATCAAACTTCCTCCTTGGTTTGCCCCTCCCAGCACCGACAAGGCACATCCCATATATCATACTCAAGCCTGCTCCGCCGCGCGGACCGGTGCCGTCTTCGCCAAGGGTTGACGACCTCTCCGTTTGTGTAACATAAACAATCACGCCTCCATGCTGCAGGGTGAAGATGGTGGGTATAGAAAAACGCCGGTGATGCAGAACCTGCCGCCATGCAAACAGATGGAACAAAGGAAAACAAGAGGTCAAGTAAAATGAAGGAACAGGCAAGTGGAGGCAGCGCGGGTGCCGACGTGAGCGCTGCACTCAGGCAGTACGACTCTTGCGGAGGGGCCAGATCTGCCAGCCTTTGCGGCGCGGGTCGAGGCCCTGGCAGGCCGACGGCGGCTTCTTCACCTGCTCGTCTTCCAACTCGAGCCTGTAGCGACGCACGCTTCCTTTGTCGTCGTCAAAGGCTACGTGCCGCGGGATGAAGCAGTCGGGCACGAGGTGCCTCCGGACCCAGCCCTTGACGCCTCGGCTCGCGGCATCGATGGCGGCATACTCGAGGCGGCGGGTGTTGTCGCTCGTCCAGTAGTGCGTCGTCGGCGGCGGCAAGGGTATCACCTCCACATCGTCGTCGTGCTTGGGTACATCCGAGATGAGCTCGATGAGGCTCGGGGACGTGGGGAGCTGATGGGGGCCGGCTTGATACGAGCCGGCACTGCGGCGGAGCTGATTGCGCAGTTGAGGATACGACTGGGCCGATCGGCGGCTGGACGGGCAGCGCGGGCGAGGACGCAACGGAGATGCGGCGGCATGGGAAGGAGAGATGGGGTCGGAGCTGCGCCTCGGCGGAGAAAGGGGCGCCTGCGAGGTCGACGTCCTCGGGCTCGCATTTCGGGATTCGTACCCGGAGTCTTGCCGCTGCATCTTGACGGGCGTGGGCGAGTGTCCTTGCTCATGGACGGGCCCGGCGGGGTTCGGAGGGGTCATGTCTCGGATTGAGCGTCTTCTCTGGAGCGGCAGGGGTGGCGGCGGCAGCAACTCGGCACTATTGAACGTGCTGACGACGGGTCCTCGCAGGCCAGCGGGATTTCGCGGTTCGATATCGGGCGCGAGAAGGAGGGAGGCGATAGAACAGTACTCGTGCACGGGAGAGAAGGAGGTCGGGCGTAGAAATGTGTCAGTCATGGTGAAGACGCTGCGGAGTGTAAATCCATAGCCGAAGCAATCGAGTGCCGTATGTAGCTCGACGGTCCGCAAACGCGGCGGCGGGGTGGGTTGGGCAAGATGAGAAAAGGTACGTGTGCTCTCCAGTAGGGAGCAGCGTTCGAGTGAGTGACGAGAGGTTTTTTTGCGCCACCTGGCGGCGTTCGAGCGAGTGACGAGAGAGGTTTTAAGGTGCCACCTGGCAGCGATCGGTGGTGTTCCGTATCAAAGGTTGCTTGCCAGCGGCCAGGGGTTCGTGAACAGAGGCAACGAGGCCGTGAAGTCCAAGGTTGGGTCGGGCTGAGGGTCGACCAAGGACTTGCGTTGGAACAAGTACCTGGAGGGCCTCTACGGCCTCGTCGAGCGTCGACCGGCAAGCCACTCACCGGTGGTTGAAGGTGTGGTTGGACAAAGCAGGCTCGCTCGAGTAGGTATTAGAGAGGAGTTGGACTTGTGAGGGAAAGGACAAGGGGAAGGTTGAAGGTTGAAGGTTGAAGGTTGAAGGTTGAAGGTTGAAGGTTGAAGGTTGAAGGTTGAAGGTTGAAGGTTGAAGGCTGAAGGCTGAAGGCGGCTGAAGGCTGAAGGATGAAGGTTAGTTGGAAAAAGTGGTCGCCTCGCCCGGGCCCGTCCTCGGCCGGCTCGATGTCTCTGGGCGGCGGCAGCGGTGAAGAGGCTCGCGGGTTTGCCGACTTTATAAGTATACCGTAGTATTGCAAGTGTGGGCTCCCCGTTCGAGCTCCGTAACTACCCTGGCTTCTCCACGGGTTGGGTGCCGGGGCCAGGCACAGGCACTGCAACCTTACTCGTGCTCGCCGGCGCTTGGGTTGCAATGTGGAGCAGCCTGCGCTATCTCTCGTCGCTAGGTGGGGGTCGGCGGCGGGATCGAGGAGGGGCTCGTTCGGTGCAAGCTGCGACGTGGGGAGCTGAACGGGCGACGATAGGAGAGGTGCGTTTCGTAATGGAAACGGCGGTGATGGTGGTGAATGGGGAAGAATGGGCTGAGGAGGCAGTTGTCGACAACGCAGTCGTCTAGGCGCACCAGTACGTACAAGTACTTGTCGCCTGCACAGATGGCGGCTGCCAACCTTCATTGTTGTTAGTACTCCGTACCTTCCTTCCTTCCTTCGCTCCGAGCGCACGCGTACATACAGGTACGTAAGTGAGTACGGAGGACGACTGCTAGAATCGTACGCCGTGCGAGTACTTGTACATGTACATGCGCACGAAAGCAAGGACCTAGGATTAATAGTCGTTCGCTTGTTGGCGGGTGCACGCTGCACGTGTGCATGTAAGTAGTAACTTGGTATTCCTAGCAGGTGTCGCAAGTGTAAGTAAGTACAGTACTTGCAAGTACTACTTAGGTACTAACCTACTAGGTAGGTACCTAGTAGGTAGGCGCCTGGGCAGGTATTGGTGCCAGACCTAGCACGTTAGTGTACTAATCCCGTCCGTAGTGCTCCCGCCCAACTGTACTAAGTGCGCTGGTACCCGACGGTAGTGGAGGTGGGGGGGAGGGGATGCTGGGCCACGTTGGTGGCTGTGGAGACGGCCAAGACGGAGGCAGCGTGCACCTGTGGTACATGCACACCTGCACCTACTGCACTCGTGTTGACCGGTCAAAAAGAAAGGGCAGGGTGGATGATGCAATGCGATCGCGCGTGCTGATGGCCGAGATCAACAAGCCCCCGCCTGTTCTGTTTGGTCTGCTGCTCGCGGCCGAAGGCGCGGGGATGGGCGGTCGATGGTGGTGGACGTG
Organism: Drechmeria coniospora; assembly: GCF_001625195.1. NCBI lineage: Eukaryota > Fungi > Ascomycota > Sordariomycetes > Hypocreales > Ophiocordycipitaceae > Drechmeria > Drechmeria coniospora. The sequence goes on along the minus strand of NC_054389.1, from coordinate 5,464,972 downwards.
TTCGTGCGGTACAAGTACGAAGATGGTTGAGGTAGGGGTACCTGGTTGGACAGCTTCGCTGTTAGCAGGTACCATACGGAGCCGAGCCCATGCATGGCCATATACCGTAGTACTTGAGTCTGCTCCTCCTCGCGCTCGTATTACTTGGCACCCAAACCTACCCGCATCAGCTGCGCAGGCTGTGCGTCCGATGTCGCGCTACCGGCACGCGGTGAGGATGGGGGCCTAATACGTTCGTCAGCGGTACGATGAGAAGCAAATCGTGCTTGTACACACAGGTAGGTGTGGACGTAGAGTTGGGTGCACGCACGGTGGCAATACACGTGCTGCACTCGAACTTGCGAAAGTACCAAGGTACGAGCGCGAGTTCGACCGAGCCCCCCCTCCCTCTGTCGACCCGGGTGGAGGCTTCTTTATATCCCGCGTCCCAACTACCGACGACGGCGTGCTTGGGTGTACGGCACGAATACTGTATACATGTCACCTAGGTGTCGATGTGTACGAGCCCGGCACTCAGACACATGCTGCTAGCAGCGCGGGAACAGCACAGTAGACCAGTCCGTACCAGTAGTCCGACGGTTGGCTGCACACATTCACGATGCAAACCAGCGCCTCGTTCTGGGGTATTCCCACCGGCCGCAGCACATGCCACGGCGCCGACGCCCCGATGCCGCGGTTCGTGGCTTTGTGCCACAGGCGCGCGAAGCGTGCGTGACAAGTTGTCAACTTGCCTAATACTAGCTAGCCACCTCCGGCCTTCAGGCACTCGCCTGCTCGTGTGGGTGACGGTGTGACGCGGGTGTCATGACATGCATGGGCGAGTACCGTCGCTCATGTGACGGAAGGGCGGCAGAACATCACATGGGCTGCCGACGTCGGCCAATCAACGGGAGTCACGCAGGAAGCACGGCACGACGGGCGGGGGCTAGGGCTCGTGGTCGAAGAGGGAGTGCTGCACGGAGTACGGAGTACAAAGTATTATCACTCCGGATGGCTGTACGGAGCACATGTACGGAGTACGTTGTCTCTACAGCACTCCGTACTAGTTGGTGCAAGTACTTGGTACCTATTATCATGCACACATATCCGGAGCACGGAGTCCATGTACATGGATAAAACAGTGCACGAGTAATAGGCACCGACATGTGCTGAGGTAGTAACCCGTAATACCATGGGCACCTCGCACGACGAACTGTGCATCACTCGACCAGTATGATGTACAGAGTACGGAGTACATGGGAACAAGCTCTGCCTACCAAGGTACTACTACATGTACTCCGGGCAAGAACATGTACTCCGGGCAAGTTCATGTAAATTGTGCATGTACCATCGCAGCACCTACGCCCACGAACCTGAAAATTCACCGCACACCGACATACATGTCCTTCCATGTCGCACACATGTCCGCGGTAAGCCTACGAGCACATGCAGAACAAGTGCTCTGCAGGGAATATGGGGTAAAATGTAAGCACCTGAATGGAGCGGCGAGCGTGTGGTCGCAATCAACGGTAAGCAACGATCCGATGTGCCGCTTTGGGCCCTTTAGCGGTTGCCCGTGGCCCGTTCAGATGTTGGCGTGCATTTTACAGGCTACTTGCAGCTAGTCCATCCACTCCGGCTTGATCTCGTCCGCTGGCTTCGCCACGGCCCGCCCCTGTAGGGGAGCGGGAGGCGATGGATCCACTTCCGCTGCAGCAGGGACGGATCTACTTTCCATACGAGGCACGGAGCACTGCTACTAATCACCACTAGGAGCAAGCGTGCACGTATCGATTGCTCTGGACGACGTGCGCATCAAATCGTACAATTACACGTACGCGCACACGTACGTAAGTAGACCTACAGCTACTCATACACGGGCAGGTACAAGTACCTCGTACAGGTATTACATGTACATGTGCACATACGGCTGTACCTTGCGAGCTTCCGAGGTCACGTTCCCTTACGCCAGCTGTAACCGATCTCCCTGCGCCTCCGTTGCCACCCGCTTCGCTTCCACTCTCGGCCGCCTGTTTGCTTGCGAGATGAGACGAGGTGCAAGTACTGTCTGTTCTCCGTCGGAGTCACGGAACTGGAACTCGTCCTGAATTGTCATCATGTGTCACGCAACTTGACAGGGTCCAGCTGGGGCGTGTTGCGGACATGGCGTAGGTACTCCGTACCTAGTACCCAGTTCTAGTACCCCGTAATAACCTACAGCTTCTCGTACGCATACGCCTGGACGCAGAATGACAGTCGATAGGTGCCGGCCTCAAACGAGTGGCTGCAGCGACATCCAGCCTATTGATACATCGGCATGCTTCCACGACTGTCACGGAGCCATCATGGCGACCAACGATTGAGAAATATCGAAAGAAAGGCCCAATGGGAGCCACCCTCGAGACTTCCGTCTTCCGTCCCGAGGCTGCAGCATCCGCCTGAGACATGCTAGCCGTGTACGTTTGGTATGACCATCCCTACGAGGTACTGATGCCATCGCGTGTTCCGTACACCCTCTGCCAACTGACCAACGGCAACAGGTAATACATGTTCGTGTACGGAGTACTCCGTATATACATTGAAAGGTAGGTACCTAGGTATTCCTCATCCCCCCCTCACATTGGAAGGTGTACGCATGCAAGTACTCCGTACACGCAGCTTGTACCTGCCACCCAGCCTCGTTGTACATGTGCGGCCCAAGCTTCCGGTCCTATCACTACTTTTGGTACAAGTACTTTGACCGCACCTACTTACAAGTACTTGCTAGGTACCAAGGTACGGAGTACGTACGTAGAAGTACTTACGTGCCTGTTACCACCATGTGCTGCTGCATTATCGTCATCGCCATGGGGACTACTTGGCTGCTCACATGCCATCCGGAGGCATCGCCAGCATGCAGTCTACAACATATGCAGCCGACTCACCCGTCCTCGACCCCTTTCACATGCCAGCTCCCCCTCCCTCTCCTCTCTCTCCACGCCACCTCCGTTTGGATGCAAGTTGCCAGCCATCCTCGACCTTTGTTTCGCTCGACCTATGACGCCCCTCGACCCTTCCCCTTCCACCCTTGCACATCGGGCAGGCCAACTAGCAACCGGCATACCATGACCATGCCGCATCAAGCGTTCAAGTGCTGCCGTGCTCTTTCTACGCCGCCCGGAGTAAGCAGCCGGGATGATGACCGGACCGGAATGACCCTACATGGCTTGGCACTTGCTCATGTCAGGTGCCTCATCCTGCGCCAGCATCTAGGCCGCTAGTCGGACGACGAAAAGGAGTAGGCCTGAAACGGTCTCGGCTCCCGGGGGTCCAAACGAGGTGTAAGTGAAGAAGAGACATGGCATGGATTTGTTGCCCTCGCCCTCGTATTCGCAGAATGACTCCGTCGACCTGCCGAGCACCGCGTGCTTCCGCCCTACGCCGAACGAACACCACCATGAGTGTGGAGGCATTCACGGGTTGAAGCGGCAACCGATGTGTCATGACATATCGTGACCGTTGCCATATGTCCTTTGTCGAGCTGAGGGCTGACCGTTCACCGAATGCGTACTTTTCAGGGTCACAGAGGACGGCGACGGCCCTACCCAAAGGCCGCAGTTGTGTAGCGGTCTGTCATCGCTTTCACATCCTTCTCCAAGACACACCGACGTCATGGCAACTCGGTAGCCCGGCATCTCCAAGATGAGGAATGCGACCAGCGACCATTTCGAACTTGAAGCATGTGAGAAAGAGCGTTGATCATCGATTTCTCCACTTGAAAGCCAAATAGGCCATATATGCCGAGCACCATGGGCGCGAAACCACATCCAGCAAGCAGCTGATGGTTTTTTCGGCAAGCTCCACGGCCGGATCACCATCCGCAAACTTGCACCATTTTCGGCCGACCCTCGACCGCGTCGACGGCCCAGCTTGAGAAGAGTTGCCCTCTCATAATTTCCGCATGCTCATGGATGTCAGCGTCGGAATATTGTAGCCATCAAATACTAGCCATCAAAGGGCCAGATAATATGGAAAATTCAACATCATGTCGTCTACACCGTCGTCCTGGGTTCTGTTTACACTCTTTTGTGACGAACATTCATCTTGTTCATCTTGTTCGTCTCAGCTACCTCGAGCGTACCAAACTCAAAGTGCACACACCAGCTGCCGCGTCTACGAAGCGCTACCCAACCCAACAGACCTCACTCGAGTTGGAGCATGTGCCATCCCATAACGGCGGCTATACCATATCGCAGCCACCATGGTTCGCCATTCAAGGCGGTTGAAAAGCTGGAGGCGGCCCATGTCAAGGTTGACACTATGACCAACGATGCAGGGCACCAGCTAGATCTAGAAGCCGTCGATGGCCACCGCAGAGGCTCCTTGATCACCAGGTTCCTGAAGCCGGCGCATTTTGCTCTCCTCTTGATTTTCTTCGCCACCATCGGCGGTTTCACGACTGGCCTTGATCAATATCTCGTCTTCGGCACGAGCCCCCCCCATCTGTCCCAAAACCTGGACCTTGCCCTGACGCAAAGTAGGCAAGCCAGCCTCAGCGCGCTCGTGGGAGCCGTTGCTGGTGCCCTGCTCTTACATTCTGCCAATGAATATTTTGGCAGAAAAGGCGCCGCTCTACTCTCTACTTTGCTTTGCTCCACAGGTGCCGCGCTGCACTTTGTCTCCTTCAACTTTGGTACCTACGCGAAAAAGAAGTCTACGCTCGAGTCGTGCGACAGTCTAGGCTAACGTCGGAGGATCAGCCATGGTACTTGCGGCACGCGTCATCCTCAGCCTGGGCATTGGCCTTGCGAGCGGCACGATCCCCATTTACGTCGCCGAGACGGCCGAGCGCGGCGTCCGGGGAAACCTCATCTCATTGTACCAATGTACCACCATACTCGGAAACGTCGTCGGGTCCGTCGTCGGCCCCGTGCTGGTGGAGGAGCCCTCCAACAAGTGGCGATGCCTACTTGCGACCTCGCTAGCCGTCTCTATCACCATGTTTCTCGGGTGAGCCTAGATACACGGCAAAATTTGACGATTGACCGCGACTGACCATCATGTCCATCTTCCTCAGAGCCCTGCTGCTGCCTGAGAGTCCGCGATTCCTGTTGCACAAGGGCAGGATGATCGAGGCACTCGGCGCGTGGAGACGTATGCGGTGCCTCGATAGCTACGAGCAAAAGGCCGAGCTCATTCTCCTCGTTGCGGCAGCGAGACAGGTGGAAACCTGGGTCGGAGAGGGCCGGCAGTACCGGTGCATGGACATTTTGACGCCAGTAGCCCTTGAAGCTTTGACTTGATGAGCCTTGTTAATGATCCTTGCAGTGTCCCACGCGCCCGTCGCGCATTCGTCTGCGCCAACATCGTGGTTGTCATGGGCCAGCTCACGGGGGTCAATGCCGTGATGAACTACCTGCCAATTTTGATGAACCGGTTCGGCGTCGGTGAGCATGACATGAACTTGACGTCACTCGTGGGCACCGGTGCTCTTCTCCTCGGCTCCATCCCTACCATCTTCTTGATGGACAGGTGCAGTCGACGCTTCTGGGCCATGGCAACGCTGCCCGGCGTCTTCGTCGGCTTGCTTTTGATTGCCATCAGTCATCAGTTCGATGCAGCGTCGGATGTTGAGCTGGTCGCGGCCTTTTATCTGACCGGCCTCGTGTTGTTCATGTCTTTCCTTGGAGCCTACACCAGCGTGGCTTGGGGTACGTCCCTACCGCATGTCCCCGTCGGGCTGCTCATCTTCCTAACGGCTTCACAGTGATACTCTCGGAAGTCTATCCGACCCACCTTCGAAGCGTCGGCATGGCGACGTCCAACACGCTGCTGTTCCTCACATCCTTCCTCCTCACCAACCAATTCGACGCCATGCAGGAGGTCATGTCCGAGACCGGGCTTATTCTCGGCTTCTACGGCGGCATCGCCCTCATCGGTGGACTGTACCAGGTCTTGTTCCTACCAGAAACGAAGGACAGGACACTTGAAGAGATGGATGACGTCTTCTCCCGCTCGGCCACGGACATTGTTCGCGAGAACTGGACTGCGCTCCGGAAGACGGTAACCAGCCCTGGCCAGGGACCCATCAGCAATGCAGTTGCCGAGCAGACAAAGAAAAATGAAAAGCGGCCAGACCTTTCAGGAGGTGAGAAGGCGGCGGCGGTATTGCGAGACTGCGAGGCGGCGCTGAATGACAACGACCAAATTGATGTCAAGCCTTGGTGTATAGGAAAATGGGACATCGGCAACCGCAACGTTGACGACAGGTAGGCGCCTATGCTTAGTAGTCTCCAAGGTGAGGGGATTACTGGTCTGGGACAGACATGGACACGGACGAGGCAACCTCCGCCAGGCTGGCCCCTATGGTCGCCTCGTTACCCCACATAACATCGGCCATCCGTCTCCGGCGGCACGGCGCTCTCTCGGGCCACTCAACTCTCTCCACGAGGCTTGCCCGCACGCTACACACGTGTGCGCGCACACAAGCATACTCGGCGCATTTAATGGTGGGCACGGAAGAGAGATCTGATCGTCGGGAGGTTTGAGGTGTTGGTGAGGTGGGTGAGCATGGAGACGACGTCAATGTGGCAAGAAAGGAGGCTCGTGCAACGGCGTATCTTGCCGGTGCTGGTGCTCGGGTACCAGAACTCTCCATTACCATATTGTATCAGTGCTAAGCGTGCCGTACTACTACAGTACGGCTAGTATGATTGCATTACCTATTTCCAATTGTTCACAGCGGCTTGGAGGTTGGTGTCAACTCGTGTTGGTCGCAACCGACAATGATAAATTAGTGCGAGAACAATACTACACGTTGTCCTTTGTATATACGGATTATTTGAGCAGCATTGTTAGTACTAGGAGGTCTCTACTGGTAGATTATGATGTACGATATAGCAGCTTTGCTTGCGAGCACCACCTACTGTGTGGTCTTGCTAGTATTGGTCGGCCACTGCCTCTGACGTACTTGCGTACTGCATGTGTTCCATGTATTGGCGCCCTCTCATCTGTTCCCACAGCGCCTTCAGGGGGTGCCGTGTGCTCACTCAGCAGCCGCTCCGACGTGCTAGTACCTGGAGCCGAGCTTAAAGTTGGTGGTTCTAGGTGCACCATCAGTGCCAATGTCACCGCTAGCCTCGCGCAAGATCCAGAGACCAACTTAGACCTCACAAAGTCCCAGACAGCCAGATAGCACGACAACCATGCAGTCGACGCCATCACCCGTGCTGCCGACGCATGCGACGGCCGACTCTGGCCATCTGTTCGACACCTCCTTGATCGGCTCCTCCGACCAGGCGTGCAAGGAGTGCCGACGGAGAAAGGCGCGCTGCAACCGGGCTCTGCCCACCTGCAACCTCTGTGTCAAGTATCGAAGGCATTGCTTATACGAGAAGCATGCAAGGACGCCTCTGACGCGCAAGTAGGCAATTCTAAACACGTGCTTCTTTGCAGCTGAACTGACCTCGAACCCCCGATCGCAAGACACCTCACCGAGGTCGAGGCTCGATTGGAAAGGGCCGAAGTCTTGCTGCGCCAGGTGCGCGCTCTCGTTCCTCCCCATCTGAGATCGTGGGAGAACCCATCGTCGACGGCTGCGCCTGACTCTGTTCATTTTTCAGAGTCTCTTTGTCATGAAAAGACAGTGGCCGGTGGGCAAGCAAGGTCGAGGTTGTCGCCTCCCATCTTGCGGCAACATCAGAGGGACACGGGCGACGTTGATCACCAAAAGATGCTGGAGCGTCCGCCCCTGGAGGACTTTGAGTGGAGCGAGAAGGACTCTCCCTACGCCTGCGACCCGTCTCCCGATGGTCTTGGGCCCGATCCATCCGGCGCCGACGACGTTCCCCTGACGGACGGCATGGCGTCGCTGACCGTCAACGAAGGGGACTCCGGCTACCTCGGCATCGCATCAGGCGCCGCCTTGCTGCGATTGCTCGAGCCCAATGCCCCGAGACAAAATCCGTCGAGACTGCATCAGGAAGTCTCGCCTTCCATGACGTCTCAGCCCAACCCCAATCGCCATATTGCCGAAACGATGATCGACGCCTACTTTCGCCACTACCATGTGTGCTACCCTCTTGTCCACGAGCCCTCCTTTCGTGCTCAGTACAGCGAAGTCATATCGAGGCCACATGGGCCCTCCTGGACCGCCCTCGCCTACGTCGTCGCCGCCATTGGCGTCTGGACCTCGGCAACCTCGTCTGCCGACAAGCTCGACTTGGCCCTCTTTGCCCAAGCCCGCTCCATCCTCGGCTTCAACTTCCTCGAGCTCGGCAACTTGAGCCTTGTCCAGGCTCTTATCCTTGCCTCGAACTATCAGCAGAAGAGAGACAAGCCAAACTCGGGATACAACTACCTCGGCCTATCCAGCCGCATGGCCATGGGCCTGGGACTGCACAAAGAGTTTCAGGGCTGGAACATTGCGCCCCTGAGCATGGAGATTCGACGACGCGTCTGGTGGACCCTTTGCTCCTTCGATATTGGCGCCTCCATCACCTTCAGTCGTCCGGACGTTTGGCCCTACAAAGGTGTCGAGGTTTCCTATCCCCTCAACGTCAACGACAGCGATCTCACCGCCGCTTCCGACGCCTATCCGCTCGAGAGCAGCACGGTCACTCCATACTCCGCCGTCGCCACCCAAGCACGTTTCCACGTTGCGACGCACGAATGCTACGAAAAGGTCATCTCCAAGCCCTTTCCCTCCGCCGACGAGCTGCTCCGGCTGGAAAGGACCAAGATAGAGGGTTGGAAAGCCGACGTACCGGCCTACTTTGCCGAAGAGGCCATCGTGCCGCGCCGGTACGCGCTTCCGCACGCCGTCATGGCCTGGCGTCTGCGGAACTTGCGCATCATCATGTATCGTCCCTTTGTCATTCGCCGCGCCCTGCGACGAAAACCAGACGCCGACGAAGCAAGCGCGACGGCGTACGATCGCTGTCTTTTCGATGCGCAGTCGACCATCGACATGATTGAGCGCTTTTGGCATCGTCATGAACATAATCGCCTGTCGGCATGGTATGCGCTGTAAGTGACTCGGGAGCGGCGCGGACGAACGATGCCCCTCTGATGCGTTTGCTCCAGGTACTTTCTTTTCCAAGCTGCCCTGATCCCGTGCGTGTGTCTTCGAAACGACCCGACGGCCGACGCGGCGGTCGGCTGGAGGGGTCAAATTTCGACCACCCTCCGATTGTTGGGCGCCATGTCGCACTTGAACAAGAGTTGTTCGCGCTGCCACGGCATCATCACTGGCCTATGCGGTCGGTACCTAGACGGTAACCAATCCGAGATGCGAGCGTCACAATCCGAGCCGCAGTCGGAGTCAGCCGTGGAATCCGGAATCCAACCTGCGGACGAGCGACGATGCGGGAGCAGCCAACCGGTGGGGGAAAGCCCCGAGACGCAAATCAACAGCGTCTTTCCCATGATGTGGCCGAATCTGCCGCCGATGGAGGTAGCTGATGCCGTCATGGGAGACGACACAGGATGGATGGAATTTCTGCGGGCCGGAAGCGAAGATGAGTGGGAGACATTTTTCTGACGGGTGTATCCCTTCGACAAGAGGATTGTTAGAGGTCCAACAGCAAAAATCAAGGGCACCATCAAGCCCCCGGCTTCTCAACGACGAGTGTAGACATGATTCCAACTGGAAGGAGACTCGCGACAGCCTCCATGGCGTGTCCTATATCCATTCCATTCTTGCTGGTCCAAATGAATGTTATGCCCAAATTGACCGGTATGAAGTTGAGCTCAACGCTTTCATCTCGCAGGCGCCCCGTTCGAAAGTGCTTCGCGTTGCCGGAACGCTCGACGAAGAGCGTCGGATGGGCCATGTCAGAAGTCCCCTCCACAGAACTCCAATCGTGCTCAAGGTACGGGTCGTCGGTGGATGATAAAGTCGGGCTCTAGAGGCTTGCTGCTTCGGGATTGCAGGATTGCTTAATCACGGCCTCCAATCTCGACATGAGCACGGCGGCCGGGCCGCTTTCGTTTGTGGGATCGAAGGCGGCCAAGAACTCGGCGATCGCGCAACGACTCATCGACGCAAGTCTCATCATCTTGGGTAAAACAAACATGACGGTAGGTAGGAGCGGGGGAGGTCTGAGCATGCGGGGTTAAACGATTCGCCATTGGCCGACAATGCCAGGAGTTTGCCGTCACGATGTTGGCGATGATAATGCCCGAATGGTCCTCCCACGGCGGACAGACCCTATCTCCGCAGGTGAGGAAATTCGAGGAGAACGAGACGATACTCAGCCACTGGGTAAGGGACATGGGACGATCCGATGCGGCGTAACGAGGGCATGCATCGCACGGGATGCTGACGAACAACCATGGTTCATCATGGCAGCGTACACGGAGCAAAACGATCTCGAGAAGGCGCAGAGGATGCACCGTTCGCTTAGCCCGTCGTACGTGTACATGCACAAGTCAGTTTCGGTGGTCGCAGAATGGCCGTTGATGAAGTTAGATGATGACGGTGCGGGCGGCGGAATGCAGGTTTTGTTTGCCAGTGCATACTTGTGCAGTGCTGGGTGAGGATGGAAAAGGAAGGTGATGAGTTTGTTCAGAGTACAGACGCGGATGTTGACATGCAAATCTCGATATACATATAAGCATGAATGATGTACTTTGTGCGTACTCTGTCCTCTGCTATGCTTGCGGTGTGCGAAAGTCAGGAGCACTGTTATGACAAGTAGATGTACTGTACTACGTACGGTGCAATAAGTACATGTATTGTAGGTCCCATAGTAGTTGTACTCCGTACTCTGTACCTGTTCGGTACCTACGGAGTACAGCAAGTAATACTGTGCAAGTACTTACTAGGTACATAATTACGCCTACACCTACAGTACAAATTCGAAGTACATGTCGTTGGCTACTGCTGTACAAGTAGGTGCCTGTGCGTTTGCGCTACTTGCAAGTACACGTTATCGATTCTCGGGTGCTGTCCGGAGCACAGTACACCTACCTACTAGGTATTGCGGAGTATTACATACCTATTATTGTTACTAGAGTATTGTGCTCCGAACGCCTAAGTTCAGTAAGTACATATTGTTGTTACTCTTGTCACTAGACAAAAGTGACGATGGTAGCGCTACTACGGAGTACTACAAAGTGAATCGACACTTTTGCCACCCCACTATTACAAGGTTACTGTCATCCATACTCCGTACACCAACATCAGTGGTTACTGGGGTGCTGCACGCCGACATGTTACTGTTGCAAGTCGCCGTATACCCATCTGTTCCTGTTCCTAGTGTGCTCTCCGGCACACCGACATGCGCGTTACTGTTTCCAGGTACCTTGGCTACAATGCAATACTGTGCTGCACGTACACCAAGGCCTAGTGCGTGATGCGGCTGACGGCAACCAGTCTGGTGGCAGTTTCGGGACATGGTGCGACTTCCGCTGCTTCTTGTGGTAGGGCATCCTGGTCCAACGAAGCGCTCATTGGTGGAGAGAGTGATGGATAATGCGACTGACGCCGGGGAGTGCTGCATCATGACAGAAAGGGTAGTCAATTGTCAGCGTGGACAGTATCCGGCCGCGGCCGATACCGGACTGGGGAGGCGTTCGATACGACGACAAGGTACGGTACGGCTGCATGCAGACAGACGACACGGACATGTGTAGTAGCTTGCGATGAAAGGAGGGTGCATCCGTGGGTGGATTGGTCTTTGTATGCATGTTTGCTGCTTCACTTATCTGTCTAGACTATTAGTTCGCACCGCCCGACGAGCCGTGCCACGCATTGCGACAAGCGCCCACGCAGCTGATGTGGGGGGCCTGCTGCGACTGCCGGACTGGACTGACGGCTGGTACGAGCTTCGGATTAGACTTCGCCATGACGTCGTTTTCGGCCAAGTCTCATGACCTCGTCCCCTGGAAGTTTAAATCACATGCACTTGCCTGCTTCTATCCATCTCAGACGCATAACGCACCGGCGTCGCACGAAAACGAATGCAAACGAAAGTGTTCTCGCAACACCAGAGCTTTTCCATCTTCCCCCTCAAACGAACGGAAATCCTGCATCACTCTTCTCCATTCCACCGCTACTCATTCGCCTTCACGACGCTGCCATTTTCCGGGAGCGACCAACTTCATCCTCGATCCGCTTGGACGATAGATTGTCGCCTGCATCAGCGAACTTGTCCCTGCCCATTTCCAGCGCTTCTTGACCACAAGCCGGGGTCAGGTCAGTCAGTGCCGCCGTCGTCGCCAAACTCTCGACCGCAATTGCGAACAAGGAAAATTATTCTCGTCGCCGTCACGGACGCCGCCAAAATCCGCCCACCATGCCGTCGACTCACATTCCAGCCGATACGTGGACGGAGCTGACCAAGGTGACGGGAGAACCCTTTGTCACGTATGTGCTGTCCTCTCCTCTCCTCGCTTCACCTCGCCTCATCACTCTTCACCTCGCTTCACCTCGCTTCACCTCGCTTCACCTCGCTACACCGCACTTCACCTCGCTACACCGCACTTCACCTCGCTACACCGCACTTCTCCTCACTTCACCACAACCTCCGCCCCCGCCTCCCCTTATCGCTCACCTCATCCACGGCCAGTTCTTCTTCTCGCGCCCATGCTAACTGGCTTTTCTTTGGACCACGTAGACTCTACGTCACCCATCCGAATGTCGGCCAGTGCCGTTACAAAAAGGTCGAGCCGGGCAACAAGACGGACGAGAAGGATCTGAGGCAGCCGGAGGACAGTTTCCGCTTCGTCGGCGCCGGGTCGCTCAACGTTTGGAGCCCCGTCGCGACGGAAATCAACTGGCGCGTTTGAGTCATCCCGACCTGTTCTCTCCTCTCTTCTCTCACACACACGCACACACACTCTCTCTCTCCTCATGGCTTTTGCGTTGGCTGATGGCCGTTGCGACCGTATTTGTTGGATGGATGGATGGATTGACGGATGATTGACAGACTACATTTCATTTTCATTCATTCTCCTTCATTCTCACCTTCATCTTCACTTTCGTTCCGCCGGGGCCTCTGCGGCATCGAGCCGTAGGGTACGCTCGTTGGACTGGGCGGGGCGTGATGGCCGGATCGGATCGGGTCGGATCTGATCGGAGGAGTCGGTCGCTCATCGCCCACCCACAACACCACCCAACTGGCACCTGGATCGAGGAATCGAGTCAGGATTTTGTCGCCTTGTAGCAGGAGTCTAGGTTCGTTATACCAAATGGAATTTTTTGACTGCGAGTTGACCCACCTCTGCCTTTCATTCGGGCAATTCTTCTTGTACCATGATGACGTACATGTACATGTACCACGCTGGTACGCATTCGATGGTGTGACGGCGGCCGAAACATTGAACAAGTTAGTTCCTGTACTAATAATGATCGTCCCCCCGGACTCCCTCCCCCCACTGCCCGCGCGTCTGTATCCGTACCATAATACCCGTATCGAAGCTGCAATAGGCTGTATCGGCGGATTCGGCTACTACACTAATTATAGTACATTTTGCATGTACTCGTTCAGCAAGCGTTAACAACCCAAGTACTGTACACCGTACCAATACCAGTACAAGTTCGAGCACAAATACGGATACAGTACAAAGTACGGAGTCCTCCGTAGTTGTAGGTGTACAGTATTACTTACATGTACAAGTCCTTGCGGAATGAGCTGCTCCACTCATGCCGAGTCGGCTATATCGTCAGCCTTCCTCACCGACACTGACACCTCGCCTCAGCCAGTCTGGCTTGTCGGCGGCGTATAAGTATTCGAACATGGGATTGAAACAAGTTCAAACTGGTCTGCCGGCAGTCGACGAGCACGACTCGGCCAGCGGTTTCTTGGAGACGAACTAGCAGAGACAAAAATGTCGACCATCTGTTCGGCCCTTGGCCGTTCCTTCGGCCGTCGCCCTCGGCCTCTGTTCGCATCACTGCAGGCCGAGGCGTCGAGGGCCTTCTCATCCACGCGCCGCCGTCGCATTATGGATACCAGCGGCTTCACCGACGATGAGCTTGTCGTCCACGATGGCGTCGGAAAAGTATGTGCCCGATTCCCGAACTCGTACTGGCAGGAGCGCGACGCGAGCGAAAAGGACCCCCAAGAGTTCCACGCGGCCCTCGCCGACGCCGGCTGGCTCGGCATCGCCCTCCCACCCTCCCTCGGCGGCGTCGGCCTGGGCCTGTCGGAGGCGACGATGATGATGCAGACCATCGCCGAGTCCGGCGCTGGCATGGCCGGCGCCCAGGCTATTCACGCCAACGTCTACGCGACGCAGCCGCTGGCCAAGTTTGGAACCCATCATCAGCTCCGGGAGACGATACCGGACATCATCTCCGGCCGGTCGCGCGTCTGCTTCGGCGTGACGGAGCCCAACGCCGGTCTCGACACCCTGCGGCTGACGACGGCCGCCCACGAGGTCGACGGCGGATATGAGATTTCGGGTCAGAAAGTCTGGATCACCTGCGCCCAGGTGGCCTCCAAGATGATCCTGCTCGCCCGTACGAGGTCGCTCGACGAGGTGCCGAAGCCGAGCGAGGGCCTCTCGCTCTTCTGCATCGACCTCGACCGCCGTCGGCCCGGCCTCGAGATGCGTCGCATCCGCAAGATGGGCGGACGAGCCGTCGACGCGAACGAGGTCTTCTTCGACCGGTACCGCGTTCCGTCGAGTGCCCTCGTCGGCGCCAAAGGTGCGGGATTCGCCGTGGCCCTCGCCGGCATCAACGCCGAACGTTGCCTCGTCGCCGGCGAAGCGCTCGGGCTCGGCTACGCCGCTCTCGAGAGGGCCGCGGCGTACGCTCGCGAGCGTGTCGTCTTCGGTCGACCGATCGGTACCAACCAAGGCATCGCCCATCCGCTCGCCGACGCCTACATGCGGCTCGAGGCGGCGAAGCTGGCCACCTACCACGCCGCCCGGCTCTACGACAAGGCGGGAGGGGGTCGGGAGGGCTCGTCGGAACAGTCGTCTTCCGTGGCCGTCGGCGTTGCCGCCAACAGCGCAAAGTACTTGGCCGCCGAGGCCGCCTTCACCGCCTGCGAGCGCGCTCTGCTGACGCACGGCGGCATGGGCTACGCGGCCGCCTTTGACGTCGAGCGCTGGTTTCGCGAGTCGCTCGTGCCGCGGCTCGCGCCCGTGAGCAGGGAGATGGTGCTAAACTACGTGGGCGAGCGAGTGCTGAAGCTGCCGCGAAGTTACTAACGAAGAGCAGTGTCGTCATTGGTGCTCCGTACGTGTACTTAGATGGTACTGTTCAAATGTGCTAGATACTAATACCGGCATTGTTGGTACATGGGTGACTACGGGCTGGCTGCATCGAGTTCGTTGTCCTCGTTGATTCATCAAGGCTCGTCCCATGTTTGTTCGAGGCGCGGACAAGTCGACGGACGAATAGGTAAATGCGGCTGTACTAGGGGCACTTGGACAGCCCCGCAAATGGCAAAATGATGACAATCCCAACCAAGTATTCGGTCCAATGGCAAGGCTACCCATCTCCAACTCAGCGTCATTCCGAGTGTTTCATGTCATTCCCGAGAGTCGATTGAAATGCGATTATGTGAAGGAACAAGAGTATGTTTTGGCCACATGAGGTATGTTGGGATATAAGTGCTAAGCCTTCTCTGTGCCTGTTCTTGTCAGGACATTCATGCTTAACTTGGTGGAACCGAATTAATACCCTCTGATGAATTAGTACCAATCTGAGAGAATGGGGCAATACAGTATTACTTGTGTCGTACGCAGTAATACACACACACACACACTCCGTACACTTACTGTACTTGTATCACAGTCTCCCGAGTATGGGGTAACTAATACGCAGGGCGCCTACATAGTACCTTAGTAGGTACCTAGTAATAGCTGTTACTCTGCGTACTTATAGGTGCTTAGTAGCAAGGATGGTCCCTAGAATAGTACCCGTGGACCATCGACAACGTGCTAATTAGTACCACTGCTCACCTACAATCATTACCTGCGAGCCACCTGAATAGAAGCTCGGCGTGAGCTGTGCCTCAGGTTTCTCAACGTGCACTCTTCGCCCGTCAGCTTCGGCGGAATAACTCGCCCACCGCCATCACCATCACCACGAATGGTATCCTGGTCGACCAATGCGCCCTTTGGACTGAAGCATCGACGCCATGGCGACGCCCGAGTCGAACAAGAAGACGCGGGCAAAGCATGCCTGCCGCAGCTGCAACAGCCGCCGCGTCAAGTGCAACGTCATCGAGAGGCAGCCCTGCTCCAATTGCAGCACGACGGGTGCGAAGTGCGAGATTCTGCCATCCCGCCGAGGCAGGTGAATTTCCCCTTTTATTCATCTCTTGTGTTGTCCACTCCGAGTCGGGAGGATCCATCAAAGATACCAAGTACCATCTGTTTGCATTTCTCGTCTCTCCCGTGCTGAACTGGTTCTCCCCAGGTATCCTCGCCGATCACAACGGCTGCAACCCCAGATGGCGACCGACGACGCCGGCATCTCGCTCAACCCTCGTCTAAAAACCGATATGGACCAAGGGACGCCCTCAAGCGCAAAGGAGAATCCATTCACGAGAGCAGATGACCTTTGTGGAGGCCGAGACTCGGCAACCGATGGCATTGCTCGTCCTTTGCAACGGATCGCCCCTGCACCTCCCTCTCCTCCTCCTGATCAGCCACCTTCTGATCCTCCTTTGGCCTCGGCTTCGGCTTCGGTATCGGCGTCGGCACCGCTGGGTCACCCCAACACGCCGTCACCTACCTCCCCCGCCTCTGGCACGCTCTTCTTCGGAGAGTCCAACTTCCTCACCCTCGTCCCAAGCGAGGAAGCCGCCGCCGCCGCCGCCGCCGGCCGTTCGTTCTCCCAGAAACCTCGGCTCACCTTCCCCATCCCCGGCAGCCCGTCCTCGTCTACGTACGCGGATGGTAGGGGCATCAGTGCCAGCACGATGCGTTACCTGCGCGACGAAGGCGCCCTCACCCTACCCGACCTCCGCACCTGCCTGCCCGCCCTGCAAGCGTACTTTACTTGGTTTCACCCATCCTTTCCCGTCGTCGACCGCGCCGAGATCACGCGTCGGCTCGCCGCCATGAACATTTCACCCTTCTTGCTGCAGGCCATGCTCTTCATTGGCGCCACCTACTGCGGCGACGACACCATCGTCGCCATGGGATTCCGGGACCGCGCCGAGGCGAAGCGGTTGCTGTACACGCGGGCAAGGCTGCTCTTCCACGCCGACTGGGAGAAGGACGAGATGATCCTGATACAGTCCATCTTCCTCATGAGCTTCTGGCGCGGAGGACCCGCCGACGTGCGGGACGTCCGGTACTGGCTCGGCGTCGTCGTCACCCTCTCCGAGTCGTACGGTCTTCACAGATCGTAAGTGCCGCCGCCCTGTCGCGGGAAGAAGTGAAGATACATAGGAAGCCGAGGCGTGCGGGTGGAGAGGAAGCGTGAGAGGAAGCGGAATATGTGAGCTGACAGCCAACAGGCCCAAGTCTTCCATGTCGAAAGACGCGCACGCGACGCGGATGCGGAGGAGAATCTGGTGGTCCATCTACGCACGTCAATGCCTCGATCACCGGCACCAAGCCAATGAACCGCTGGCATTTCGCTAACGAACGGAACGGCCAGGTCAGGGAACGACAGGTAGCCGCCGCGCTCGGACTGCCGAGTCGCGTTCGAGACGAGGACTGCGACATGGACCCCCTCGACGTCGGCGACCTCGAATCCGAGACGGACGGTCCCAGCAGCGGTCTCTTCGGGACCTGCCAGGCAGAGCACATTACCTATGCCATCAAGATGGTCGAGATGGCTCGGTTGCGTACGAACGAACCTCCCTGCCATCCTCCCTCGCCGCGTGTGCTCTGGGAGTGGAATTCTTGCGCTGACATTTGACGGTTGGCACCCAATCAGTTGGCCGAATCGTTGACCTTCGCTTTTCGCCAGGCCAACCTGCGTCGTCGACGGTGGCCGATGTCGGTGGCCTTGACCACGCTCTCGAGTCGTGGAAGAAAAGTTTGCCCAATGGCATGAAGTGCGCGACCGACGAGGGCAGCGAGTCCGTCTGGACCTGTCTCCTCCATCTGGCATACAAGTTCGTCGCTGCTCTCGCTCACATCCGCCACGAGCCAACACCCCCCTGTTCCCAACTAACGGTGAATGGCCAGCCACCTCCGCATCCTACTTCACCTCAACAGCTTCCTCCGAAGCGGTGACGGCACCGGCGAGGACGACAAACACAACCAAGTGGTTACCACGGCCGCCTGCCGCATCGGCCGCATCGCCGAGGACATGTACACGCACGGCACCCTCCGATACGGACAAATGCACCTGTAGGTGGCAAACCCCGGGCGCCCAAGCCCCTTACAATTCATGCCCTACAATTCATGCCCAACACCCAACTCCCAAGCGCTCGGCCCGAGCCAACGGCCGGTCGGTATGCGTTGCGTGCGATTGAACGCCTGCCAAAGTCGACAAACGCTTACCATGACAATCATTGTCATCGTTTCGCAGAATCACCAGCCTCTTCGCCGCTCTCTGCATTCACACCATCTGCATCCGGCGCGGCACGGGTGTCGCGCGCTGCATCGCCGAGCACCGGGCGCGGATGTGCCTTCTGTGCCTTCGGGAAATACAAAAGTACTGGCGCATCAACAACAACGTCCTCGATCTCTTCCTGCGGTACCTCGACCGCTCCATCGCCGAGCGCCTGGATGCGTCGTCACACGCCGGCACCGGCGGCCATGATGTTGACGCCACGGTCAACAACGGCGCGGCGAAGTCAGACGCTGCACCTCCCGCAAGGGTAGGCGCAGGCGTACAAGTGGGCGTGAGCGACGCTGGCCATGCGCTTCCGCCCTCGTCGCCGACGCTGGGTCAGTCGCACTCGCGGGACGGCTTGTTCGAGGACCCGTACTTTACCCTCGTCAACGGCCACTGGGAGGGTGACGACGCCTTGGGCGACCTGAGCTTGTTCCTGCAAGCCGATGCTTTTTCCTCGCCCGAGAAGGGGCTCGGTCTGTCCGACAGGGCACTCTAGGACAACGGGGCGAGCCAAGGCGGTTGCCAGTGGCAGAGCCATGCCATACCATCATCAGATGTACGGATAACTTGTAGGTGCTCACCTAGGTATGGCATCTGCACACATGCGGGTATGCTCGAGTATTACATGGATATGCACGGAGTACGGACTAGAAAAAGCAAAATGTCCAGCATATCACAAGGAAGTAAGTAAGACACGGACAACAGGGACTTTGACGTCGCATGTCATGTCCCAATTAGGGAATATCATGTAGCTTGTACTCCGTACTGTAATACCCCTACCATGACCATGGCTCTGCCCCTCGTCTCTTCCCCGTTCACCTTCACGATCTCGATCGACGCTGCACTTAGCATAGTGCCGAGTTCTCGTACTCCAGTAAACACTGTCACATGAATTTGTGTTACATTTACTCCTAATAAACGCACATCTCTTCTCGTCAAGTACAAAAATACATGGCAAAAGGCAAGCTCGTCAACCAACACACACACAAACCAACCGGCTGCCTCAGGTGGCATTCTCATTTCACCGCGGCCCGACAACGCACGTGACGCCGTACCTTCTTCACCTTGCTCAACTCAGGAGACGTTCGGCTTGCGATATAAAGCAAAAGGCCACTCACCTCCATCCCATTCCGAGCACCAAGACGACACTACTTATCGGCCTTTTTTCCTCCTATTTCACAACCAAAGCGACCAAGTCATTGTCTATAGACACCGGCACCATGCTCCTCCGCTCGACAGCGTCACTCGCCCGCCCGTTCCTGGCCCCGGCGACTCTGACATTCCGCCCGCTGACCCGCCAGGCCCTGATGCTGCGACGCTCGCCGTTCACCACCCAGTCCTGCCTCCGCGAGGGTCACAAGGGCCAACCAGCAGCGTCCAAAGCGGACGGCAAGGGCAGTGCCGCTGAGGAGTCGAGTGCGCAGAACCCGTCGTTTGAGACCAACTTTGCCGGCCTCGGCTTGAGCCGCGGAATGAAGATATTCCTCATCGTCGTCGTCGGTATCTTCGGCACTATGGAGACCTGGATGTACTGCAAGGCCATGTGGAGGTGGTGGAAGGGAGAGGGCAAAAAGGCCGAGTAGGTATACCCTCTGCACTCGCGCGCGTTCTCGTCTTATCCTCGCACGGCATGCATGGACGGAGCTATTTACCTACCTGGGTTCTGGGACGATATAGATATGCAATCAATGTATGTACAGATTCTCATACGTGCACAAGCACTCGCGCAGTGCACTTGCGCTTGTTCTAAATAATTGATTTCGGTACCTACGAAGATAGTTGTTGTCTGAATGCTGTATACGGACCAATATATACACGCAGTCGGACGTCCAATAATGTACTACGCGTTTGTCGTCTGTCCAGCCTATGGCCTCTCTGCCTGTCACCGCATGGCTCTGGGCAGCGCCAACGACCGTACGGTATACACATACACTAGGAACTTAATCCCCGCCAAACAGTTGATACTTGGTACTCGGCATCATCTCATCATGTACTTTTACTTCTCACCTGCGACCCTGTGGCTCGAAAGGAGTTTGATAGCAACGGTATTATAGGCATCCCCTTCCGCCAACCAGCACCGTGTTCTCTCGACGCCCGAGCGAGCTCTGGACACTCCAACTGGCGGTCTTGACCTCTAAGCCAGCCGATCTTCTTTCACGACCCGACATGATCTCATCGTCCATACGCACCACCTGCATCGTTCTACTCGCGTCCATCATTAGGACTACATACTTCTCCTACCTGCATGTACATGCGCCTGTACTCTATACTCCTGCCTTGGTGTTTTTGCCTTCCTTCACATGTCCAGCCTCGACTCCCAAGTCACTTGCAGCAGTCGTGCGATGCCCCCGTCCATCATCATCCATCATCATCTACCATACGTTTGCCCTTAACAATTGTCGGTATTCTGGGACGAGGGAAACCCTAGTCCCCTTTCCTTCTCGCGACCAGCAAAGCAGGCAATTGCAAATGCAGCCGAGGTCCGCCGGGCGACGCTACCAGACGAAGCCTGCCGAGTCTATCTCCGTTCCTCTGCCATTCTCAAGAGAAACGTCATCCATTTGGCCGGGCGCGGTGACTCGCCAACTCCAACGACGGGAGCATGACGCTTCGCCAGCCTGCTGCACGATATCCGTACCCGCCACGAGGCAGTGTTACAGCCCGCGGTTGAACCACACCTTGCCGCCGTTACCACCCTTGCCATGAAACTCCTCCTCGAGGTAGTCGGCCGATATTTGCTGCTGCTGAGGGAACACAGCGAGCGCGAGGGGCAGCACCGCAAATGCCGTCGCCGTGATGAGCCCCAGATTAATACCGATGGGGATCGCCGTGCCGATCCGAGGCCTCGCCTTGACCCATTCCCTCTCCATCAGCCTCTTGTACCACGCCCCCTTCTCCTGGATGTAGTAGAGAAGCATGGGCGGAATGATCATCACCGGGCTGCTGTTGAACACGCGGCTAGCTGCCGTCTCGTACACCGCAAGCTTGGCGGCCTTTTGGCTCCTGCCCAGCGAAGGAACGTCCCGCTCCGACTTTCCCTCCTCCTTCAGCCTCTGCTTCTCCGCCTCCGACAGGACCGGCCGAACGTCGATGCCGGTCTCAATCTCCCCACGGCGCATGAGGTAGGCGTTCAGGGCACCGGCCGAGGCGACCGCCGCGAAGGGGACGAGTCGCTTGAGCACGTTCCTCGTACCATCCGAAACCCTGAGTCGCGGCACGAGCCGGCTCAGTCCGAGGGCGACGGAGCAGGATGCCGTGACGGCGATGGTGTACGACTTGGCGAGCACCGCCGTCGTCATGGGCGACGATTTGTTGGCATTGGCGCTGTTGATGGCCACGTTGACCGACTGGTTGGCCCACTGCCAGCCAATCGTCCCTGCTGTTCCGAGTCCGGGCTGAAGCATGCCCATTGTGACGATAAGGTTGGTGAGGACGAAGCAAGACATTCGAAAGGGGAGGAAGACGGGCTCGCCGGTATCTTGCATCGCTCGTCAGCAGTGCTCTCGGTCCCGATGCCGCGCCCGCGTGGAGACGGGGCATCGATGGAGAGAACCTACCCGGATGCAGCGTCGAATCGACAACTTTCTTCGCAGTCCACAGCTCTGGCGTCATATGCTCCAATTTTCCCATCTTGTAGTCTGTCACAAGTTTCTTGGCCTTGTCGAGTCCGGCGGTGCCAGCGAAGAGCGTGCTGTAGAGCCATTTTCGTCAGCCACCAGGCTCTCAAGCATGCATCCCGGCCAACGCTCACGGTTATCCGCTTCGTCGCCACCGACATGATACCGAACCCCATGAGCAACTCACCTTGGGTCCGTTATTCCAATTGAGTGCCGCACCCGGCCCACGTACGTACTCAAGTCATATTGCGAGATGGGCAACTCGCGATTGCCTGGTAGTGAGGACGACATGGCGCGTCACCTCAAGCGCAGCCGACGAGAGGCAAACCGGAATGACGCTGCCTTGATGCTGGAAATGATGAAGACGTCGAGGCACGTATCCCCCAGACCTCCGCTTTGGCAGGTAACGACAGCTGGTAGTTTTGTGGTTGTGGGCGGTGGCTGGTTTGGCAGTGAGTGTCGGTGCGGTCACACGACTCTTGTGCTGCACCAATATTACTAACAGATAATATCTTGCATTAATCTTCCGGTGGTTGCCGATGTCGGCTTATCAAACTGCCTTGTTCGGTTTAGTCTACAAATATTTCCCTAGTACAACGCCAGCCACCAGGGGTAAAAAGCCGCCCACCAGCAAAAGCGACGCACATCCTCGGTGATGAGGAAAACATCGTTCATAAAGCACGATAATATGATCTCTATACGCGGAGAAAGGCACATTTAATAGATATCTAGTATTCCAGTGCATAATACCGAAAGACTATATAAATGGTAGTGGTAGTAAAGAGCTGTCAACAATGGTTAGTTTGATAAGGATTGATTTGAGCGCACACCGTCATTGTCTCGCTCGCCCACCCCGCATCCGATTTTGCAAGATCGGCAAAAAGATGGCCTTCTTTTCACTGCTCACTCACCCACCCACCACCGCTGGCCTATTTCATTGACTGTAGGCACTAAGGAGGCTGTTGCTATGCTTGCTGTGATGCCAGGCAAAAAATGAGGTGAGCACAAGTACCCATCCGACCTCGCTTATACGACCACGCCAGGAGTCGAACCTGGAATCTCTAGAGAGCACGGTTGAGATCGGTTGACCGAAATCTAGCGCCTTAACCATTAGGCCACGCGGCCCGTATAATTAGTATCACCTATGCGGCTCTACTGTCTTGTCTGTGGGTTGCTTAATGTTTACTATATTGGTCTCTCAGATTTCGTCTCTACCGAACGTCGGACCTTAACCCCTCCCTCCCCTGTTAATTACAGATTGGGCGTCAAAAGTCCTCAAAAGCGAAAAAAGAAGTATGCATGACATGAAGTCATAAAATCGATAGGTCTACGGAGTAGAGGAAGTCATGATTCGATACATTTCAGTCCGAAAATAGGGCATGGCTCTGTTTTAACACCGAGAAGGTACATGACCAGGGCACTGGTCTCCATCAGAAAGATAACGCGTATCAAATTCTCGGCATGCAGACTTGACTTGAGAACATCACGTCAGCAACAAGTTGAAGGTTCGACGGATACTGAGCGAAAAGCTTCCGGTATCCATTTCGGGATCAAACTGAAGTGACGGCTATCGGTCCATGGGTAAAATCGGCCAAACATTTGGACTACGTCGATGCGCGAATTTAGGTGTGACAGCACCGAATAGCTGTGAAATGTACTATTTGCGAGCGAGGTAGCCGGCCCAGCTATCAGCAGCCAGCGACATCGTTGCGACATGTTTCAACACCTGAAACCTCATTGACGATGGGCAACTGGGTGCTAGGTAAAGATTGGAGGCATGAGGGATCGTATGGGAACTTTGATGCGAATGAAGTCATGCATATGACTAGTAGCGTTGATGAACGCCTTGGGAATTTGATGAGAACCTCCTTATTAATATGCTGGTCCGTTTCAGCGCCGTGGTGGTAATAAATGGAGTATTAAAATTAAGATGGGTCAGGTACGGAGTGCTGTACTCACGTGTTGCGACGCCTCGTCTTAGGCACCCACTGAGGACGCTGAGATTCTGTGCGTCATCATCACCTCAATGACTGGCAACCACATCCGATTTCTGGTCCCCCAACCGTGAGATTGAGCAGCAACTCAATCAGGCAGCCTTTTGTCCTTGGCTCATTGATCTAGAGAATCGTCAAAATGCTGTCAATCCTCCGAAAAGCTCGTCTAAAGGACAAGGAGATGCGAGTTCTCATGCTGTGGGCTGGCGCGACCTCCCCTCGACCGCGATGCACTGTCTGACACTGAGGCATGCAGCGGCCTAGATAATGCGGGAAAGACGACGATCGTAAAGCGCATCATGGGAGAGGACGTCAACACGGTGAGCCCGACGTTGGGCTTCATTATCAAAACAATCGATTTCGAGGGGTGAGTGATGCAGCTTCGCTCTAGGGTAGCTTGGGCTACCAAAGATTAACGTGGGGCGTGACAGGTATAAACTGAACATTTGTACAACATACATTCAGCCCGTGACGGTGGCGGAAAGGATTCTGACCTGAACAGGGGATGTTGGTGGACAGAAGACACTGCGGTCGTACTGGCGGAACTACTTCGAAAAGACGGATGCGCTGATATGGGTCGTCGACGCAACGGATCGGCTACGAATTAAGGACTGCCGAGACGAGCTTCACAGCCTTCTCCTGGAAGAGGTACAACTTCTTACCAGCGGGGCCCGAGTGTGCTGGTGTTCGGTTATGCTGACGAATTGGCAGCGTCTTGCGGGCGCCACCCTTCTGATCTTTGCAAACAAGACAGATGTGGACGGGTGCATGGACGAGCAGGAGATTCGCGAGGTAGGGATCGCTTCAGCCTGATTCTGGGATAGCTAGCTGACAGAGCAGTCGCTACGATTGGATGAGATCCGAACGCATCAATGGCATGTCCTACGATGCAGTGCGATAGCGGGGACGAATTTGACAGAAGGCCTGTCATGGGTAGTGGCCGACGCAAAGAAGAGGCTTTTTCTCTACTGATGACGAAAACAGACATCAACGTGTATTACTCCGTACGGAGTACAAGGATACGTATGCAAGCCTGTAGGCATCACAATCACATGCTTAAGCTGCCATGGAGCTGCAGGGGACGCGGGACTCCAAGCAAGGTGACGTGAGCAGGTCGTACTACAGTATTACATCACCACGAGAATCCGCACTATTTTAAGAGTGTCTGGCTTGTGTTATATTAATTGTAAGCAAGTTGACGGCAACGATGCAAACAGGGATGATTATTGCACACACAAACCATCATTCACCTGTATGGAGTACTGTGCAATGCACTTGCAGAACACAGTATTCACCAACATTCCCCCCGTGTACACGGTACGCATCTGGAGTGCAATTTGCCAGTTGTGAATTTCCATGCCTGTGAGTACTCATACAGTACAGTATTACTGTGCAGTGTGCGCAATACACCTATTATTAGTTGTAAGTAGATGTCCAAAGGGCACAATGACGCGTCATTGTGTCAATCGCTTTTCATCGCCGCGGCTGCGAACTGACGGGATCGACGCGATCGCGCTTGTGAAAGTAAACAAAGGCGTGCTCACCCGGTACGGCAAGGTTGCCAACCCTGTAGTGTATCACAGGCCACATACCCACTAATAAGACTTGGACTCTAGCATCCAGGGTTCAGTTAGCGACTAGGTTCTACCTAGTAATAGTCCTATAGTGCGACCACAAGTACTGTACGATGCGTGCTGCTAGTAGGCAGCTAGATAAAAATGGCGGGGCCACTGATCGGGAACTGCCCCAGGTCGAGGATCCAGCACCTGCTCGATTCCTCAATTGGTTGGCCTAGCTGTTACCTCGTAGCAACTACGGCGCTGCAGGTGACCCCTCCCACCCTCTGTTATCTTCATCCCGACGCTCCGACGTGGCATCCTGAAAAAGCCCCGACATTTACGCCTTCGCGTACAACCACCTACACCAGCTGCAGGAGCAGGTGCAATCGGAAGCAGAGTATACGGCGTGCTCTAGGAAGCACGTCGGCTTGTCATGCCCTCCTAGAAGCAACAGAACAATAACGCATCCGACCATCCCTTCAACCAACTAAGCAACCACCCATCCATCCATCCATCCATTCCATCCCATCCATCCATCCCATCCATCCACCCATTCATCCACAGCATACAATGTCCGACGAAGTATCGCAGTTCCTCGAGCAAGTCGAGCTGTTGCGTGGCCGGCAGATTGAAGACGACGAGGTACGCGCCCGGGAGTTGGAGGAGTTCCTCGCCGCCAAGCGGGAGCGTCAGGCCCGGAGAGAAGGTCAGTTGCCGAACGAAGCTGCGTTCCATGTCCTCTCCATCCGCGGCTTTCTCGTGCGTCGGAAGCCGTAGCAACCCGATCTGAACAGCTCTCACACCCGCCCACGTTACTACTACGAATTCTATCCCTTTCCCCGGACATGCGGGAACCTGCCACACGGAGGTTCTCCCGAGGCTGACATGCTTCTTCTGCAGAACGTGCGCGATCCATCTCTCCTCAAAAGTCGTCGCCCATCCATACTCCGTCTCCTCGATCGAATCGTCGTAGCGTTCATGTCTCCGACGCGCTGAAGCTCGAGTCTCCCAGCAGGGCCCGCGGAAAATCCGTCGACGTGCCCACAGCGCTAGACGCGAGCCCCATGGCGCTGAGCTCCCCCTATAAAGAAAACGACGACCCTGCGGACGCTTCGTCGCCGACACGACAGAGCGCATCGACGTCACCGATCAGGTCATCGACCTTGTCTTGGCAGCAAAGGCGGCCCAACTCCCGGGGTGGCAGCCGGCCGCTGAGCATTGTCGCAGCTCAGAATGCGACGCAGAAATCGCTCGCTGGGACGCAGGAGCCCGCTTCTGCCACGGAGCATGCCTTTTCCAGGGAGCAGATCGCACATGCCCTCGGTACCAAAGATACTTCGTTCTTCCGCCAGACCGCCGACAGAGGACTCAGTTCAGCAGCGTACAGACGAAACCAGGTCGAGGATGACGATCGGCTGGACATGGGCTCGCTCAAAGCCCAGCTGCCGGGCATGTCGGCGGAAACGGCCGAGGAGCGCCCCGCGTCGCATTCCGAGATCAGTGCACCTTTGCAGGGGAGCCTTGACTCTCCTATTTCGC
Source organism: Drechmeria coniospora (assembly GCF_001625195.1). Taxonomy (NCBI): domain Eukaryota; kingdom Fungi; phylum Ascomycota; class Sordariomycetes; order Hypocreales; family Ophiocordycipitaceae; genus Drechmeria; species Drechmeria coniospora. Next base: position 5,437,821 of record NC_054389.1, on the reverse strand, counting down.
TGCATCCGCCTCGCCAGCAGGAACCCATCGCCGAGCGGTATCTGGCAGACCAGACGATGACATCCCCCACCGGCCGTTCATCCCCCGTCCGCGCCGCCTCGCCTACGAAGGGAATGGGTGGATTTGTGCAGAGCGCAATGATGAAGCGGAGCGACAGTGTCAAGCGATGGAGTGTGACTAGCCCTCCCGGTCTTACGCGGGCCGACTCGGTGGCGAGCCACGGCGTCCACGACAGAGGAGCGTCGTCAAAACCAGGCTCGAGACCACAGAGTATGATTCGCGCCGGACCCAAAACGCCAACCTCCAGTCGGCCCACTTCTCAGCATGGCTTCCAGGAGGCCGTTTCGGAAGCAGCATCCAGGCGGTCAACCAAAGACTTGAGCCTCGACACCGAACGTGCCGTTAAGCAGGACGATGGAGCTTCCCTTCCCACCAGTCCTACAAAAACGATGGATCCACGCCGTTGGAGCCCAACCAAGTCCAGCTGGCTTGAGAGCGCTCTGAACAGGCCAGAGTCGCCCAAGTTGCCGGCCAAGGCAAACCAGTCCCAGCCTGCCTGGAGATCGGAGCTCCACAAGAAGGCGGATCGATCAGGCTCCAGTACCGAGTCGAGTCGACCGTCATCCGCCATGCACAAGCATCAGGTCAGCATCGATGGGCTCATGAGGCAGTCGCCATTGGGTGAGGTGGCCAAGCCAAACACAACTGGCCTCGGCGGCATCTACTCACCGCCACCGCATGCGAATCGGCCTGCTTTTGGCCACGTGTCGAAGGCTAGCATGTCCGAAATCGCACCGAAACAGGAGGTGGAAGATCCAAAGGAGAACCCCAAGCCTGCTACGGAAACCCCGTCGGCCGACAAGAAATCACCTGCACGCGGTCCACCGGTACGGAAAGCCAAGTCGGAAACACCTGCCAAGATTGACTTTCGTGCCAATCTCAAGCCGCGAGCAATCCCACGTGATGAATCAAAGGCCAGCGAGCCAGAGTTCAAGAACGTGTTTGGAAATCTGCGCCGGACCAAGACGCAGAATTATGTCGCGCCGGACGAGCTTAAAAACAACATCCTGCGTGGCAAAGCGGCCTTGAATGTGACGGACGGACCCAAAAAGAGCGAAAGGAAGGATGAGTTCAAGGAAGCGATTCTCAAGAAGCGAGAGGACTTCAAGAAGGCGCAGGCAGAGGGCAAAGGCGTCACGAGGGGCTCGACGGCAACCTCCGAGAAGCCGGTGCCCGAGGGTCTGACGAAAAGAGCTGAGCTAGGGAGTGGTGTGGTGGGAAGCAAGAAAGATGCTGCGACGCGAGACAAACCAAAGGATGAGGCGAGGAAGCCGAGCTCCACCAAGCCGACCCCCGGAACGAAGCGAATTTCCAGCCAGTCTGCATTCACGCCCAGGTCGCCCAACGCAGCAGGGCCGCCCAGCAAAAGCCCCGGCCTGGACAAGCCGAGTCGAGGGCTTCCCGAGACCGGCCCGGCCAAACCCGTCGTAGGTGATCAAGTTTCTCCAACCCTGCAGAAGGGATCAAGCGCATCATCAAGGCCGCAGCAGGGCCGCGAAGCTGGTGGTGGTAAGCCGTCGGATCAATTTAACTCGGCCCTTGCGGGCATGCTAGCAAGAGGACCACCACCCATGGCGGCAAATGGCGGCCGGACATCCGATGAGTCGGCCTTGAGGCGGACTTCAGATGCGAGCGATGTCGCTGAGGCGGGGACTCCAGGTCCTCAGCTTACACATATGACCAAGAGCAGAGCTAGAGGTCCGAGGAGGAAAGCGCCGACGAAATCATCATCTACCTCAAAGCCAGGTATCCGGGCAGGGTCGAACCCCAGTACTGAATTGATATCTGATAGTGTTTTGAAGCCGGACGCAGGCAGCGAAAAACGCACACTGTCGACGATGAGCAGGCCAGCGCCACTGTCTTTGCCGAAGCCGGCCGCACCTGTGGTGTCTCGTCGGGATAAGCCGGCATCTGGCACATTGGATACGACGACAAGCGAGAACGCAAAAACCACAGTAGCCGAGGCGTCGTCGATCTCCTGCGAACAGGAAGTCACCGAGAATTTGGGTCATGTTCAAACACCCACCTCCGCCTTGGCGGCAAAAACTCACGAGAAAACTGCTGAGCCAACTTCGGCTAAAGAGCCGGAGATTAAGAGAGTCTCGAAGCTCTGTGACGACACTCAAGCTGTCAGGATGAAACCAGACTCGCCGAAATCGCCCTTGAGACTGACGCATCAACGGACTGGATCCATGTCCCCTACCAAGCTATCTGAGCGGCCGCTGCCTTCGCCGTCGCTGTCGCCGACGAAAACCGACCGCGACTCGCTGCCGTCCATGAAAGATGCACCACGATCCCCGCGATCCCCGCGATCCCCACGACCCGGGGCATCGATGACGTCTCATCAGCAACGACCGAAGCCGTCACTTGACGAATCTCAGCCAGAGCCTGCATCGCCCAGAAAGCAGCCGAGAGCGGTTGTACGGCCGCTCTCAGGGATTTCAGCCGGTGGGCTGATGTCCCCAACAATCTCCTCCCCCTTACGAAGTCCTACGAAGCAAGCTGGCGAGCTGTCGATGCTTCTCACCAACTTCTTCGGCTCCGACCGGCCCAAGGCCCACACCAAAGTCGATACTGCCGAAATTTTGATGCACCGTCCTTCTGCTACTGCTAAGATCATGAGCACAGGCTTTCAGATGTTTCAAATCTCTGAAGACGGGAAGAAAATTCCAGTGTCGGCCCAGAACGAGCGCGTCTTGTTTGAGAAAGAAATGTACTTGTGCGCACACAACTTCGTCAACGCTTCTGGCAAGAACATGATTGAGGTATATTTTTGGGTCGGCGACGAGGTGTCGGATGTGATGGCCGAGAATGCGCAACCCTTTGTTGATCGTGAGGCAAAAGCACTGGGCGGGCGGCTTGTGACGCTGCGCCAAGGAAAGGAGCCGGCCGAGTTCATCCAGGCATTGGGTGGGGTCATCATTGTGAGAAGGGGATCCAGCAACAAATACGACTCTCTTGCGCCGAACATGCTCTGCGGACGAAGCTACCTCGGACAAGTTGCCTTTGACGAGGTTGACTTTACGCCGTCGAGCCTCTGTGCCGGCTTCGCGTATCTCATCACGAAGTCCGGAAACTGCTCATTGTGGAAGGGAAAGGGGAGCGACGTAGCTGAGGTGAGCTGCGCGCGGCTCGTCGGTATGGACTTGACTCTTACGGGCGAGCTTGCCGAGCACGAAGACGGTAGCGAGCCGGAGTCGTTTTGGAAGTTGTTTGATAATGGAGGCTCGAAGCCGCACTCGGCCGATCACTGGCGGCTGAAGCCAACCTACGACAAGTACCGCTGCAGACTGTTCTGCTCCGATGCAAACGCACGACAGCAGGTACGTCTAGGCTTCCACCACGCCCTCCGGCGGTGCCACTCACAGCCATTGCTAACATCCGGCTCGCAGATCTTCGAGATCAGCCCGTTCGGCCAGGCCGACCTCTCGTCCTCGAGCATCTTCGTCCTCGACGCCTTCTTTGAGATGTATATCGTCGTCGGCGCTCACGCAAACTCGCAATACACGTCGTTCCGTATCGCGCTCGACTTTGCGCAAGAGTACTCGATTCTCGCCGCCGGCATGGAGGACCGCCCCTTTGTGCCCGTGTCGACGGTCGTGCTCGAGGGAGTCCCGCGGGACCTCAAACGCGTGTTCCGCAAGTGGGACGACGCATGCAGTCCGACCATCATGAACCCGGCGGCGGCCCAAGGCTTGAAACGGGGGCGCAGCTTGAAGGTCGTCACGCTGAACTTGGCGCTCCAGGTGCTGAGCCAGTGAAGGCGTGCGGCATGTGTATGCCGTGCAGGACGCAGGGGCAAGCCGTGACAAGCCATGAAGTGCGACGATGGCCATTGACGCCGAATGAGACGACGGCCTTGACGGGAGCAACGTCCAGCGGGGTGCTGTATTTGATGCCGCCTCACGACATAAAGCTGATTGTGTTCATAATTACGGCAAACAATGTTGTATACTCTTGCTATCCTGAAACAATGCCAATGATGAGTAAGGTCCAAAGAGTAGACAGGCAAGAAGCAAAGAGGCATTGCGCGCCTACCCAGTGCCCCGTCCATCTATGTAGTATGGGGTATCAATCATGCTGGCCGTGTCGAATCTTGTCGTCGTGTGTTTGCAGTCCCATCTCCACCCCAACACCCATTTCATTCTATTGCTCTGCTCTATGCGATACTTCTATGTCCCGCGGACCTCCCACAGGTGCAACTCCCCCGCAGCGCTTGCCGACGGTAACCGACTAGGAGCTGGTGTCGATGCCAGTGCTGGTGGCTACGGGGGAGCCGTTGAGCGGGCCGGAGTCGGGGATGGGCTGGCCCTTGGCCTCGGCGGAGAGAATGATGAGCTCTTTGAGCATGAGCTCGCGCGTGGTGCGGGACAGCTCGTCGACATCGGCAGAGGTAAGGCCCTTGGTAGGGATGGGGTCGAGGACTGCAGCATGTTTAGCACAAGCGAGAGCAAGACGAGGGTATATGGCGCTCGGCCATGGGGGGGATGGCGCACTTCTGATGGGAATGGTGCCCGACTTGAAGACCATGTTCTTGAGGTACAGGATGTGGCTGTAGTTGGCGGTGATGCAGGGCACAATGGGCACGCCAGCCTGGATGGCAAGGTGGAAAGCGCCCTTTTTGAAGGGCAAGAGCTCGGGCTCCTTCGTGTAGCTACGCGTGCCCTCGGGGAATATGTAGACGCTCTGGCGCTTGTCGCGGATCTCCTTGGCGGCGCCGGCCATGGCGTGCCTCGCGTCCTTGGAGTTGTTTCGGTTGATGAAGATGGTGCCGCTGAGGCGCATGAACCAGCCGAGAAAGGGGATGGGCTTGAGGTCAATCTTGGCGGTGACGCTGCAGTACTTGGGGAACATTTTACTGAGCATGAGCATGTCGAGCTCGGACTGATGGTTGCCGACGAAGACGGCGGGGCGGGTGGTGCCGAGGATGTCGCGGGGGTCGTCGACGGTGAAGCGGATGCCCGTGGTCCAACGCATGGTGAAGTGGAACCAACGGCCGGTGACCCATTGCGAGATGCGCTGTTGGCCGATGATGGTGAGGAAGATGGAGGCGAGGCCGCCGAAGATGGCGGCGGCGAGGATGTTGGCGTACGAGACGAGGACGCGGGCGACGAAGCCGGCGCGGGGGATTGCGAGCGAGAGCAAGTAAAAGAAGAGGATGAGGCCGACGTATCCAAGGAGGACGTTGGTCATTAGGGTGAGCAGCGACGCCATCTTGATCGCTTCGCTTCGCAGGCCGACCGCAAGGTGATTATATGGAGAGGGCCGAAGCAAACGTGCCGACGAGCCGAGATGGCGACAAGCAGAGGTGCCAGAGGGCCGAGGTGTGAGCGTGATTGGGGGGGGGGGGGGGGAGTCCTCGGTCGTCTACCACAAATCCATGCTTCGGCAAGGACAGGTTGGTCTGGTCGGTTCGGTGGCGGGAGCAGGACGGCCGGTCACAGGGACGACGCTGGAAGGTGCGCTGGGTGCGGTTGAGGGTACACGGGGCACGGCGGACGACGGGGAGGAGGTAGGACGAGGGCAGAAGGAGGGTGGTGTCGCTGACGGTGCTGCTGGTGAGGGCCTCGTGGGTGTTGGACGATGTTGGATGGTGGGGAGAACTCGGAGGCTCGGTTGGTCCATGCAGCCCCGCCGTTGCCCCACGCTGCAATGTGCGAGCGAGCGAACGAGTGGCTTGTGAAGGAACAGTTGGGCGGAACGACTTGAGGAGGAGGGGGGGGGGCTGACGGAAGCGAGTACCAGTACTACGTTAGTACTTGTATTCCGATGCGTGCTCAGTGCTCCGTACCCTGAGTACTTGTACAGTGATTCAAAGTGATACAAGTACTTACGGAGTAAGTACATGTCATGTCACCAACTTCTCGAACCAGTGCACAAGACATGCAGATACGGCACATGCATTTGAACAGCGAATGCACAGTACACGTATAGTACCTAGTAGGCAGTAGCTACTCCGTAAGGAGTTCAGTAAGAGCAATAGGAGCCGAAGACTGTGCCTTGTATTTACATGAAATGTGCATGCAGCTGTACAGAGTAGCTGTGGCGGAACTCGCATCGTGCTCTTCCAGACACCACACATGTATAGTGCTGCATGGACGGATACACTACGGAGTACAAGTACTTGAGTAGAGCGTCATTGGCGCGGCAATTTTAACACATGCATCGAGCAGACGGACGCATGACAACCCACCGTCGAGGGGCTGACAGGGCATGAACATGGCCGAAATTAAGGCGCAATATGAAAAATACCGAGTGATTACCTGCAGTCAACCCACCCACGAGGCGCTCGCAAGTTCTCCGTACGTACCGTACACCTGCAAGGACTCGCCTGCAGTCAAGTACATACACGTACTGCAGATGTGTGTATGAAGTCAAGTGCGTCATCACGTGCAGCAGGGAGCCCATTGTTAGCACCTACCACCTGGGCTGGGTTGCCTGCGTCTTCCCATCTACCAGTACGGAGTGCAGCTACGACATAAGTAAGTACTTACTGTAATTACAAGGTATGATGATGTAAGTACTTGTCTTGTATATGTACACGTACACTACTCACTCATGTTTAGTAAATTCGTCATCGTGGGCAGGTGCCGTGTGGGAAGGGCCCCTAAACACCAGACTGCGGGTATGTACAACTACAGTACAAGTACGTCAGTGTCAGTGTACTACCAAGGGTAGGCGTCAAGATACAGTGGGGTGGCAAAAATGTGATTCAATTTGTAGGAGTAGCGCTACCAAAACTGAATCGTCACTTTTGTCAAGTGACTGTACCAGTAAGCAGAGCATATATATTATGTATCACCCGGCACAGCACCAACATACATTACATGTGCAGCACCAACATACAGTACAAACACAGTAAGAACACAGTACACATACTGCACAAATACCGTTCAAATACGGTACTCCGTACAGATAGAGTAAATACAGTGCAAAGCACATGTAGTGCATGTAGTAGATGCCGCGGGTACCGTACCTCGACAGCGGCCAACGTTTATAGGCCGCCCACAGTACGGAGTACATGCACATGCCAAGGTACTAATAAGTTGGTACTAGTTACGGAGTAGTCAACTAATATCACAAAATACATTATTAGTACTAGGTACCTAGACACCTAGGACTTCAGGATGCCACAGCGGTATTATCCCTGGAGCCTCCTAGCAGGCTACGCACCGTACAGTGGTCAAGCCGAAGGCACTAACAGTACTTATGTATGGAGCTCATCCCAACTACCTTAATACTTGTAGAATACTTAGCACCTACCCCGTTTCGCCGACCAAGTACGTACCGTTCTGTATTTACTTATGTACTGCACACGTACTCACAGTAAGTACAGTACTTGCACATTACAGTGTACTGTACGGAGTACTTGTGCTCCGTACCCCTTGTTGTACATCCTTCCGTCACCGCAAGCCCTCCCAGCTCGACCGACGACCCTGCCTTCGTTCCGTCTGCTGAGAGACAATTGCGCATGGGCAGCATCTATCCCTCCATCCATCCAGCTTCACATTTGCGAGGAATCAACTGCCCGTACTCTTCGTCCTCAACCCGCGCTGTCGCAACCCATCCATTGCTCCGTCGCTCGCGTTCGCCCGCGCCCGCCCACGCACCGCGGCCCCCTTCATCACCCTCGACGGCGAGCAATCGGTTTGCCGACGGGGTCAGCTCGAACAATCTGGCCATATTCCATTATCATGCTCTCCTTCGGCGGCCCTCAGTGATAGCCTAGCAAAAGGCAGAAGCACCGTCATGTCTCCCGCACCTCGTCGCCAACGTCAATCCTCACCCCCGACCCTCATCACCTCCCACCCTCCTGCGGCCGATCGCCGGCCTCCGCTTGCGGCCCTCTTCCTCATCGACTTCGATGTCAAGGCAGGCTACACCATCGTTTGGAAGCGCGCCGTCCCCAGCACCCTCGAGCTTGACGGCTGCGTCGAGTACAAGTCGCTGCCCTCCGGCCTGCACACGGTCCGGGACGACCTCATCTACTTTGTTCACCATGACTCCCATGCCGGCCTCAGTGCCTTCGTCAACGAGCCTTGCGATGAGGAGGATGCCCGAAACGCTCGCATGATTGCCGTCGGCATCCTCGTCCCCCTGAGCTACGGCCGCCTCGGCAGGGCGTGGAGGCATGCCGATGACTTGAAGGATATGGCAGCGTAAGTCAACGTCGTGCATCCATGACGCCAGGTGCTGCAGCGCTTGAACCTGTCGAACCGCACGGCTAACTGCGAGGACAGGAAGCTCGCAAAAGACCGCAACATGACCGAGGTGCTGGAGCAGTATTGGAACGCCAACAAGGCAAAGGACGCCGGCTCGGTCTATTGCCCCGCCGATCTCCCCCCCTCCCCTACGCTGGATAGAAAGACGCCGGCTGGAAATCAATCCTCGTCGGATGGCCACGCTCTGCTGCCCGCTCAGCATAAACTCTCTCCCAACCACCCCGCCTGGAGCTTGAGCAAGTTGCTCGACAAGTTCGGCCCGCTCATATTTCCCATCCATAGAGCCGCCTTGCTACGAAAGCGCATTCTGATATCATGCCATGCTCCGGTCCATGAAGTCTGCGATTTTGGTAACCTCACCCTGGCCGACGTGATTCTCTCCCTCATCGCTGACGACCTCGCAGTATATGACATCTCTATTCTCTCCAGCATCCCCGTCTCCGTCGTCGACTCGCTGCCCGCCTCGGCACCCGCCCCGAGGATGCGACCGCTTTTCACCATCGGCATCCATGATATTCCTTTCCTCGTAAAGGACTTCGAGGCCACCAAATCCCCGGCCGAAGCCCGCGAGAGCGTCGAAGATGAAGCAGGCACCGGCTGGGTCGCCTGCACCACGGACAGCATTCTGGCCATGAAGGACACTCTTTGGGACATGCTCATCACTCTACCCGCCGAGCACTCGACCAACGCCAAGGAAAAGGTTTGGCCTACGGTAGAGTGTCCTCGCGGAAATCCAGTCAAGGCAACTCAGCGCGACCTCCGCCGCTTTAACGCTCTCCGCGCCGGCCTCGACCGTTTGGCTGCGTCTGCACCCGACCCGTCTCATGACACTCCTGAAGTTGAGACATCGCCCACGTCTCCCCCAATGGGCTCCCGCCAACCGGATTTGTCCGCCTCGGATGAAGGAATTGACCAGCTTGTCGAGCCACCGAGTTGGGCCGCTCTTGCCTACAACGGTTATATGTGGTGGGCTAGCGCTGGCGAGCAACTGCGCTCCGAAGAGCAGGAAGAATCCAGTCGTGACGCCGGACTGCTCGCCGACCTCTTTCCCACTCACCAGACCTCGCTTCGGTCATCGTTGCGACCTGATCCCCTGACCGACTCCGTTCTCTCACTTGCCGGTCGGCGTGCCGCAGAGGCGGATGAGGCTCGCATCGAGCTTGCTATTATCGCCTACTTTCACCGTCTGACCACCCAGATTCTGTCCGTTGTCGTCGATGTTGTCGATGGTGCCGACGAGGCCTACCCTGGACAATACCGTGACGCTGACGACCAAGACGAGGATTCCGGCAATGACGATGATGATGAAAGAGAGGTGCTGCTCAGCAACGGCACAGATATGAACGTCGTCACGGTGGATAGTCAGTGTGTCGAAAATATGGGGTTGGATGTTTGGAGTGCGAGCGATGCGCAGTTTGTTCAAGACCTCGTCTCCGCCTATTTCGACCGCGAGGCACACATAGAAGGCAAGGGCGTCGAGGTCTGCGGCGTTAGGGTCTGCTGAACAGGTTGGCCGCTTTTGGTCGCCATGAATATTGGATTGGTTTACGAGTTCGAGCACGAGTGCACGGATGTAATGGATGTGACATATACTTATCGCCCGGAACCATGGAGACTGCTGTTCTAAGCACAAGTAGGGAGAGTAGCACTATTTGATGCGGTGCAGTTCGGTTCCAAAACGACAGCCGCGAGTGCAGTTCAAGACCTCCAAATCGCAGGTGACAGCCATTCGATGACTGTTGGTTGCTCTTCATTGCAAACTGCAGGTATATAAAAGATGCATCGAACCTATGTATTGTACTCGGAAAATTCCCCTATAGCCTCCCCTCTGTGTCAAATATCGGGAGCTCTGTGAATCATCTCCAAGAGTATCAACACGTCTGTGTCTTCCTTCCGTGGCATTTCACCCACCCTCCGCATCCGAAACCGGGCCGGGGACCACCATCTATGACTCGTCCTCGGTGTCCGTGTTCGTATCACTCGTGTCATCGGCCTCCTCCTCCGTGCCGCTCTCGTCCTCGGAATCGTCGTCGTCTTTTTGCCTCTTGGACTGTGGTGCTTGACCAGTCTTGAGGGCGTGCATCTGGCCTGCGATCGAGTCTGCGGCATTGTTAGTCGTCGACGTTTCACTTCTTTGCGTCGCAACCAGCTGGTAGGACTCACCCTCGTCTGGTTCGCTGATGTCGTCGTCGCCAGCCATCTGCGCGGCCTTTGCCGTCTCCTCCACCACGAGCGTGACCTCCATTTTTGTGTCAAAGCCAACGTACGAGTCGCAGACGACGTGCATGACAAAGGTGTAGTGGCCGGCCTGTGGGGGCGCCGCAAACTGCGCCTTGAGCGTCTGCATGTTGAAGGTTGGCTTGCCCTTGTCGTCGAAGATGGGCTGGTCGAAGCGGTCAAAGGTGAAGGGTGGGACCGCCATCTTTCCCTGCTTCGAATCGCTCAGGAAGGCGTACCACTTAGGGGTGTGCTCGCGGGCGTAGTGTGGCGCAAAGGTCAGGGGCGGCAGGATAGACTGCTCCTCTACGGATATTGGCTTGCCATCGGCGCCCTTGATGGTCTTCTTCTTGCGGCCCATCAAAGCTTCCAGATCGTCTTCATCGGGATCAACATCTTCCAGGTCAGCATCCTTGACGGCCGGGACGCGCTCGGTGCCGGGGGGGATGAAGCGACCCTTGATGACGAGGGTGACGAGAGATGAGGGGATGATGACCCGCTCGCCGGTAACCTTGAAGAAGGCCTTCGCGACACGGAGGTAGGGAAGCTGCTTGCCGACTTCGACGCTCTCGACGTACTGCGCTTCGCTCAAAAGATTCTTGCCAACCGCTAGCTTTCGGCGCTGGGCGTCAGGAAGATCAAGGTATTGCTGCAGGGTCATGTGCGTCTTGGAGCCACCCTCAACGGCCATGGCGATGCTGGGCGTGAAGTGGGGAAGCTGGAGAAGAGGAGAGGACTTGGGAGAAATGGCCTGGATGAGATGCTGGTTGGCGTAGAACGAGCCGGCGATGGGACCGATGTTTCCGTAGGCGAGGGCAATGGCAGCAAACGACTGGTTCAACATTCGGGCGATGGGGGCGATGTCATACTTGGCCCTGGTGAGGGCGGCATCGTCGAGCTCAACACGCCCCAGGTACGCCCATAGCAAGGCGAGGACCTTTCGGCGCACGCCGCTCTCGAGGTCTTCGAGCTTTTCCTTGTCCTTGACGGAGAGACCGGCGGCGAAGAGCGAAGCGACGCCCTCGGCAGTGATGCGCGACTCAATCTTGGACAAGCCAGACTCAGCCTGGTCGCCCTTGAGGATGCTTTCGAATTCCTTGCCAGCGCTGAGGGCGGTGATGATGCCAGCCTCGTCCATGAACTCATCGTAGTGCCGGAACAGGTTGTTGGCGCTCTCCATGAGGACACCCTCCTTGGAACGCTTCTTGGTGCCGTACCACCAGGATCCGACGAGGTACGGCAGGAGGACGCCGAGAAGCCCGGTATAGAGAAGGACAAGATACTTTCCATTGCCGTCGGAGATGATGAATTTGGGCAGGGCAATACCGATGCTGAAACTCTGCTTGCCATCGGGGTGACCGTACTGGATGTAATTGTTGCGCACGTCTTCGTCCGTCAGGGCTTGGTAGGCCTTGGTCAGTCCGACGTAGTAGTCGTTAAGGGACTCGACAGTTTCGTTCTTGGACGCATCTGGTCGGACTTTGTCGGGGTGGAATTTCACGGAAAGACGCTTGTAGTGCGACTTAATTTGCTTTTCCGTATAGGACTTTGATTCGGTCAGATGAAGGCACTCTGCAGACGCGAACGAATCCATCGCTGCGGGTGACGGCTGATTTCTGTGTTCTCACCTCGGAAATGCCCAAAATGTCGTAGGGGTTCCAGATCTTGGCCACGACGGGCTCCGTTGTCATGATCAGGTAGGCCATGAAACCCATGAGGCCCCAGCCGGCGAGCGAGAAAATGGTTCGCTTGATTTTGCGCTGCTTCCGCTGCTGGGTTGCCCGCAGACTCTCCACCACGCCGCCATGCTTCGTCTTGTAGTTGGACTTGATTCGAGGGGCGAGGTGCGCGTCGTCGGTGTTGGCCCGAAGCAAACTGTAGGTCAGGGGGAGAGTGACGAGGCCCGTCAGCGTCAGAATGAAGAACGGGAAGAATTGGGCCTGCGATGTGGCCTGTCAGCATAGCCAAACAGCCCGGGGGTAGTGGGAACGGAAAAGGGGCAAAGGGAGAGGGCGCACCTCGTCATCGTATGAGTATTCGGAGCTGGAACTCATCTTGGTGGCAGACGTGGGCTCGGCCTGCTCCTCGGCTGGTGCGTGGAGTTTGGTAAAGTGAGCAAAGCTCTAGCACCCTGCGCAGGTGCTGAAGGACAGGGGCTCTGCGACGCGGTAACAGCTGCCCGCCTGTCGCGAATTGGTTGGGTGCAATGTCGACTTGGACCACGACGATTCGAAGTTTCAATGTCGACGATGTTGATAGTATTCGTAGCCGTAGCTAGATAATACTTGTTACTGACGGACGGAGTACATGTCCGACTGTGCCGTAGGGGTCGGTGATCGGATTATCCGTATTCCCCTGAAAACCCCCCACAGAAAATCATGCCGCCACCGTGTTCACATGGCCAACCATAAGTACCCAAGTAAGTACTTGTACGGAGTACGGAGGACATGTACTCCGTATTGTACATACAGTACTACTTACAGTAAGTACAGCACGCTGAGAACACAAGTAAGTACCTGCGATTGCGCCCAAGTAAATAATAATAATACTATAATAATACCCTCCTCTATCCATGCATGTCGAGAATCCGAATTTCAGGTGCGTTATGTACTTAAGTACTTATTACGAATTGATTCCGACGATTATTAATAAGTAAACCTTGTCACGACACCTTGCGAGAGCTTGGATAATCATTTCGCCTGCTTTCCCCCACGCGGTCAGCCTAGATACGTCTGGTTTCTTCCATGGCGAATGTTTGTTCAGGTACATTTTTGCTGTCTGTACACAAGGATTGTGCGCAGCGACACGCTCGGCGCACTTGGACGAGCACAGCGACTTCAATATCATGCCGTGAATTGGATTGGTGGATTGATGAATGTACGGATCTGCCATTACTGGCGTGGTATATTTATACTACGTGCTCAAGAAGAGACATCGTCGCGCATTCTAACCCACATGCATACATGTACTACTTGTGCATGCGATCAACCCTCAAGCCCTGCCTGAAGACTGGGGTAGGTGAGGAGGGCTGGTGCCGGTGCCGTCTTCGCTTCAGGTGCTCCTGTCCCCCGAACCCGCCAAATCATCCGTCACCGCCGGTGTGATGTCGTATCCGTCCCCGTCCGTGTCCTCTTCCGTCGTCGCGTTAGGCGTCATCCCACTCACAAGCAGGTTTCTGAGGTCATCCTCGCTCAGTCTCGAAGGCAGGCCGACCCCGCTATTGAGCCGTGGCCTCAGCTCTCGCAGTCCCTGCTCCACCAGCCTTTCCACCTTCAGCCGGTTCGCAACAAACTTGAGCTTCGGGAAGGCGCTCTGCTGGCCCTCATGGATGATTCGCGCCAGTCGTTCCGGTTCCGGGTCCGACAGAATGTACCAAAAGTCGGAAAGGACCGCCCTCGGCCAGATGGTGATGGTACCGCTGAACTCCTGCAGCCACAGCTGGCTCCAGTCCTGGCCCAACGGTCGCGGCAGCAGCTCCGCGTGCCGGATGAACTTGAGCCACTTGTTCATGTCGAGCTTCAGGTAGTTTTCGATGGCCGACATGAGGTATCCGCCGCGCCAGCCTCGGCCCTTGCGATGGGTCACAGGCAGGCCCACGGAGCCTCTCGAGGAAAAGAAGAAGAGGTTGATGTGTGGGTTTACCTGACTGACGATGGTAAAGTTGACGTTGAAATGCGTGTTGAGGGCCTTGATGGGAATGTCCGTCCGCAGGCTGCCATCCTTCCACTTGTGACCAAACGAGTAGGGCGCGAGGGTGCCGTCCTGCAGCTTCATCATGAGAACGACGGGGTTGATGATGCCGGGCACCGCGGCCGAGGCCAGAACCGCCGACCAGATGACGCAGTCGGGGCTCGTGAGGTAGTTGCAGAGAATGGTGGGCGAGTGAGGATCGGCCGGAACGCAGGTGACGTTGAGGATGCGACCGGTCCGCTGGTACGCCTCGCGGAAGGTCATGGACCCCCTCGTCCACCACCCGCACCTCTCGGCCCAATCGATCGAGTCAAACCGCGCGCCCGTCTTCCACCATCTTGGGAGCCAGACGGCGGCGCCCTCGCTGCAGCCGTTGATGCGGTACGCGAGGGCGGGAACGAGCAGCTGCTTCAGCTCCTCGTTGGTTCGTGTGGCGACGAGCGCGGCGATGAGAGCGCCGCCGCTCGTGCCGGTAATCACATCGGGGAGTTGATCCGCGTCCAGCAGCGCCTTCACGACGCCGAGGTGGTAGTAGGCAAAGGCGGCACCTCCGGACAGGCACAGGGCTGTGCGGCCGTAGTTGGCGTAGACGTGCTTGAACAGGAGCCCCTTCTCCTCCGCTCCGAGCTGTCTTGTCTTGATCAGGAAGTTTATGCTCTTGGCAACTAGCACTCGGTCAGCCATCTGCACGCTGCGTCCGAAGCGTGGTCCCGCCCTGGCCAGAGAGTGCCTACCTTCTTCGATGAAATTCTGCACCAGATTCTTGGTCCCGTAATACGTCTGGCTGTACAGCCGCGAATTCTCGACGCCAACAAAGTTATTCTTGACGCAGGCTTCGATCAGCGCTTTCAGGTCCCCGACGGCCTTGCCCCCCCCGGAGCGTTCCTGCTCTTCCGCTCGCGCTCTCATCTTCCGTATCTGCGCCCACACTCGTTTGACCGTGACGGAATCGTAGTAGGCAAAGTCGTTTTCCTCCTGCCACGTCTGCCTGCCCAGGAACGAATCGAGTTCCTTGGCGGCCGAGACCCAGTCCTTGTAACTCGACGTCTTCCGGAGGTTGCGGCGCAGCGTCTCCCTTCGACCACGCCAGGTGAAGAAGTGCTCATAGACCCAGATGTACCATCGCGTCGACAGGTAGGCGACGGTAAGCGACAGCAGCCAACCGAAGACGAAGAAGAGAAGCGGCCACTTGGCAAGCTGATAAAAATACCCTTCCCTCGTCTCATCCTTGGTGCGGGTGCCCAGAAGACCCTCCACGGCAGCCTTGGCTTTCTTTCTGTCGCCCTTCCGGGAGCGCCTCCTGTTGCGGTAGACCCTTGTGTTGACGGGAGCCCAATCGTTTTTCGCCGTGATGAATGTTGGCGGGCTCAGGGTGGGCATCTGGGGTGCTTGGGCGGGTGGCTGTACATCTCCGCCGGCTGCGGCCGCGGCAGCCGCCACGACGGCAGCGTCACCGTCGTCCGTCTTGGTGATGTTGAAGCTCGAATACCTCCTCGGCGATTTGGAATCGGCATCGTCGACGGGGCTCTGCAGCGGGTCGGGTGCTTGCAGCGCCGTTTCGAAAGCCTTGAGGTCTTCTGCGTCCATGAATGCGCGGTCGACGTCGGGAAGGCGGGACCTGTCGAAGGCTTCGAGGGGGAAGCCATACGCCGTATGCGACGGCATCCTGTCCAAGGGCGGCGCCAGGTGCCTTGTCCCGTAGATGGGACCGTTCTCTACAACCGGCTGGCTTCTCTCTGCCAAAACATAGCCATACGAAAGCTCCGATGCGAATGCGGATAGAGGGAGAAAAAAAATTGATGGTCGAGGTTGAACGTTGTTTGTTTATGGCAGTGACAACTTTGCATTGTCGCCGTTGCCCCACGCAAAAACCTGGGGAATGTGAGTTGGGTTGGGTGGATGACGTCGGCCGCCAACCATTTCGTTGGGGGTACGTACGGGCTAGCTGGGGAGCCACACATTGTCCTACTGCGTTTGCGATCGGACGAGCGAGATGCATTGCATTCCAACGACACTCCGACCATGCAACCACCTACATTGCCCGTCAACGATGACCGCGACAGCTGCAATTGCGGGTTTTGCTACATCTTATGGGATCTACTTGCATCCACGTCGCCCCGACCTCGTCACTGCCTCCGACGTAGCCAATCTCCCTGGGGCAAACAAGCCTCGGGCCAAAAAAAAAAAAAACAGGTACACTACTTGGGCTGTTCTGAATATTCATGGAACCACACGACCCAGGCTGGGCCTAAAGAGAGTGCTGAAACTCATGTCACATGACTTGCCTCCCCCGGACACCGCCTCTGGGGACCAGACACCGGTGCGGCGTAGCGGTGCGGTGCAGCGGTGCAGCATGTCGTCCACGCGCCGCCTCCGTCCGCTTAGACGTACTGCGAGAGCCACCGTATGCCCTCACCGTAGCCTTGCCGCATGACGACGGAGCACATGAAGACCTCGATCGGGCGGATACCCTCCAGCTGAACCTTGCCCTTACCCGTCGTCTGGTACAGACCAAGTTGATGTCGCAGCTCGTCTTCCGAGACGGCGTCGGGGTGGTCAATCTTGTTGCCGAGGATGACAAAGGGCACCTTGGAGAGCTCCTCCATGGCCAGTAGGGCGTCGAGTTCGGCCTTGGCCTCGCCGAATCGCTCGTGATCCTTGGCATCGATCAGGAAGACGACGCCGTTGACCTCGGGGAAGTAGTCTCTCCAGATACGGCGAGCTATGCGACCGTAAGCAAGCGTCTCGTGGGCAGCTGCGAAATCTCCGCATGTCTCATACCCTGTTGATGGCCACCGAGGTCAAAGGTGGTGAACCGGACGTTTCCGATTGCGAGCTCCTCGGATGCTGCAAAAGGTCGGTCAGCACGCAGGCTGCCGACGCCTCGGCACCGTTTCGGCGGACTCACTGGGGTGGAGTGTGGGCTGGAGAATGGCGACTCGATCATTCTATGAACGGCTCCGTGTCAGCATCGTCGGTGCGCGCAACCGCCAGGCCGGCATCGCAGCGTCCGGGGTGTCGGGGCCAAGAGTCTGTCTCCCGGCATCGAGGGGCGGCGTGACAGGCACGTACCTTGAGCATGTGCAGCAGAGTCGTCTTTCCGGCATTGTCGAGGCCGAGGAACAACAGCTTGGCGTGCTTGTTGAGCAGTCCTAGAGAGGAAAGCACATCGTAAACTGCGAACAGATATCAGTTCAAATTGACCATGCACCGAGGTGACTCCAGGCCGGGGCGAGGCGGCCAGAACATACACCAGTTGACGATCCACATGATTGCAAATCGTATCGTGCCAGCGTTGAAGTCGTCGAAACTTTGAGCAACGATATATTCTCGATCAGAGTTGTGGTGATGCGATCGGAAGATGCAGTCGGAACGTCGTACGTAGCTCGAGTTGGTTTAGGCAGGCTAGGCAGGACAACCACCTGGCACAAATACGGGTGGTCGCTGCCTTGCGGATAAGGCATCCAAATCTACCGAAATCGGTTGGTGCCTGTGAGTTCGAACCCACATCTGTGCTGCTCCTTGCTTGCGGCGGAAAGCAAGCACCAGCGAGCCACGTTGAAGTTCCAGCTCGTATTAATCATCTTCTCCCGACGATGCGATGCGTTGATGACTGACGAGCGATCGCCTGCTACGCGCATACTCTAACCAAAAGACTACAAATACTGCGTATTGGCAGGTAGCTAATTGCCTCGTAGGTTTGGAGGTGCTCGTGCGATTGGCGCGAGGTACGAAAGTACAACGAGCACCGCCACTACAGTCAGTACAAGTTACCTACAGTACCGTACCGTACCGTACGGAGTGCTGTACTTACAAGTAACTTGCCCTACTTCCTTGCAGTAAGTAGTACGTGCACAGTATTACAGTACAGTTTTATTAATTACTTGCAGTATTTGCTTGCAGGCAATACAGTATATGCAGCATCTGTGCTCTGTAGCTTGAGCTAGGTAAGTACTACTAGGTACCTAGGTACTCTGCAATGATAATCACTATCGCTTACCTCGTACCTAGTACACCCACTGTACTCGCAGCAATTCTTGCACTTACAGTTACTGTATCATACAGTCTGTATTACTTACCTATGTACGGAGCAGTACTCCGTACTTGTACTTGCACACTCCGTAGTGGACGATTGACCCCCCGCAACCGCCCATGCTCATGCATGGACTCGGAACTTTGACAAAGCGAGGAGGCTCGTGCCAACTCTCCACCCGCCGTCTCTGCTGCCAACGGCATCCCGAGTTCCGCATTACCCCCCTTTCCTCGTCGTGCCATCCATCGACCTTGATGCCGTGGCCTACCTTTCTTGCATTGGCTGCGCAAGGTAGCGTACATTCCATTCGTGCTAGACCTGCCCACTGTCCAGGAGGAGGGACATCCGATCAGCACGCAGACACGGCACAAGTAAGCCGAGGCAATCTCAAGACCATGGCACAAAGAGCGTTATTTTCATTCTCGCCATCTAACGAAGAACCTGTTCAGACAACCAACCCTTTGCCGTCTCCCCGCTTGTGATGCCAACCAGCGCCGTGAAAAAGTCTGCAAAAACGTACGTTGCCTGATGCAGGGTATCCAAAATGGGGCAAAACAAACGTGCTCCGTGATGCTTCATGCAACGAATGTATCAACAATATATATGACGAAGGAAAGTTATGTGCGATCTGGATAACTAGCAACAAGAACTTCGCTCCAAGTTTGCATCTGGGTAGTGATTCATGAAGTCGTGATGATGAAATAGGAATATGGTTGCCGACGTCGGTAGGCCAAAACCGACAAATGCCATGCACGAACCGGGCCACGACGGCGGCATCGCCAACATACTTGGGCACCGATTGATTTTGATTCTTAGCCCCGCGTGCCAAAGGTGATCGACCTAGACGGCAGCATCACACCGACAGCACATAATTGCCTTGGTCTCGCTTGCCGGCCATGAGAAGCCCGAGCTCCTTCATGCGCTCGGCACCGCGGCCGGGGAGGGGCTTGCGCTCCGGGATCTGGCCTCGACGCGCTCGGTTGCAGTACTTCTGGAAGAACTTTTCCTTCCGTCGCTGGCGCTTCCTCTCAAGGCCCTTGACGATGTCGATGGCGCCGCGCATGTGAATGTCGTTGTCGTGGAGGTACTTGATCGACTTCCTCATGTTGGGGCACAGGGCGGCGGGCCGGGGAAGCGACTTGGTGCGAGTCGTATTGGGGCGACCCGTGAGGCGAAATTGAACGCGACCGGCCGGGGCGGGCGAGCCGGTCGGCGTCTTCTTGGCCTTTGGGGCAGGTGACTTGGTCCTCCTGCGAGGCGAGTGGCGGCCGACACGATTCTTGGGCGATCGACCCCTGGCCTTTGGGGGCGGCGAGAGAATTCGAACGGGCGCTTGGAAGCGATGGGGACGAGGCGAAGCCAGGTGCTCGCTCTGCCTTCGTCGTCGCGAACGGTCTTGGCCGTGGTGCAAGTCCTCCATGACGCCAGGCACCCACGCGTCTCCGTCATCGCTACCGTGGCCGACGGGATTGTAGACGTCGTCGTCATCGTTGTCGGGGTCCGAAGCGGGAAAGCTCGGGTCGATGTCCTGGGGGATGATGCGCAGCTTGCCTGTCCTGCGGGCGGCAAGGCAAGAAAGATAGGCCTCCTCCAGTGGTCGGTCCTCGTCCAAGGTGCCGCACACGAAATCGGTGCTGTCGGGAAGGTCCGGCGTTTCCGACTGCGGCTTGAACCGCTTCATCTTGAGACGGCCAACGCTTCCGCTCGCGCCGGCCACCAACGAGTCCTCCGACTGAGGCTCCGTCAACGAGCTCGATTGCGCGCGGACCATGGCAGGTCGTGGGCGAATGGCGATGTTTTGACTCGGCGTCCAGAAAACCATGTTTTCATTCTCGTCGTCGTCGTCGTCATCCGAATCGGCGAAGCCAGTTTCTTCGTCCGTGTAGTAGCCGTCGGAGCCATCCTCATCATCGTTCTGGTCGGCTCCGTCGTCATCCTCCTCATCGGCATCAAAGTCATTTGTGTTGTCGTCGTCGTCATCGTCGTCGTCGTCTTCGTCATCGTCGTCATCGAGGGCAGCCTCTTCCTCCTCTTGTTCGGCCTCCTCCTCGACCTCGACGGCGAGACGGCGGATATGATTTTCCTTGGTCAGCGTGTCGTTGATGGTGAGCTTGGCGGCAAGGACCGGATTGGGCTGTCGGATCCAGTCTTCCTCGCGCGCCGTGCCGCTAGCAAACTCGTGGAACTGCGAGCCATCGTTGACGATGTCCTTTGAACTGGCGCGAAGGAATCTGGGTCGACCGGTGACGGCGGGACGTTGAGCAGGCAAGAGTGGACAAGCCGGGTTGGCACCAGTCGGAAAGCCGAGCTTTTTCGGCGTCGACGGCGACTCGGTATTGCCGGCGGGGGCAAAGACGACGGTGGAGCCTCTCGTTCGATTGGGAGGTGTGTTTTGCGTCGAGGCTGGGCGAGGGGGGGCCACGAACTTGATGCAGGTTCGTCGGGGTGCTTCCTGGGCCGAAGGCGCCTTGACCATGGGTGCGGGACGAAGAGCGGCCTGCTGCAGGGGCGTGACGGGCTTGGCGTCGCATGCGAACTGGATGCATCGCTTCCGAGGAGCATTCTTTGACGTCTCCTGGATGGTATGGTCCGTCAAGTCGGAGCCGAGCGCCAAGCCCATCAACTCGGGGATGGGCGGGCTGGGGGTGTTGGTGCGGCAGGGGCTGGTGAGTCCGGTGTCGCTCGTGAGGTCGGCCGTGGAGGCGACGCTGACGTTGCTGGCCATGGAACGGCGGCGTTGGCTGTCCGTGGGAACACCGGCACACTCGTTCTCGTCATCCGACAGACCCATGATTGCCCTGGTGAGCAGCGAGGACTGGCCGTTCGACGGTCGAATGGTCGTTCGCTGGAACTTGCTCGGCGTGGGCTGATGCAGCTGCGGCTCTGGCGGCTCATCGACGTCCTCTGCCTCGTTGGCAAAGGCGCAGGCCGGGGCCGGCACCGTCATGGGAAGGGGCGTCATGGCCAAGGGCGGATGCGTAGGAGGGCAGGGAGACGGGGTGAACGGGTGGGTGGAAGGGTGACGCCGCCACGAGGATCGTGCGTGATGTGATGGAGAGATTTGGTGGAATCGACGAACGGACCCAGTGGGAGAACTGGTCGCTTCCCCGGGTGACGGTGGTTCGGCGAAGCTCGTGAGAACTGTTGGATGGTGCTTTGCGCTGACGAAGCCCAGAGGCTGCGTCGACGACTCGTCGTCGGAAGAGGGAGCCTTGGATGGTCCCTCGCGTGTCCCTGAGGACCGACTGGCTATAACAGCAGAACCAACATGGTGGACTTGGTTGGGATAAAAAGGGCGAGGATGGAATTGATCCGTGTCGTCGGATATCCCGACAAACGGGTACGGTATGAGATCGAGATCGATCGGTCGAACTCGGAAGGTTCCAACGGCTTCGAATGACGTTTGAATCCGTTGGACAGGTTCAAGGGTCCAGGGTCAGCATCCAGGGGGCGTGTGTGACCAAGGCGGCAGCGGGCTTGGCAGATTTGTAACGAGGTTCGTTGCGATGTGGCGCGGCCGACAAAGGCGAACAGAGGATCTGAGTGGCCAGCAGGTGCGTGTTCAGCACAAGGGTACCGTCGTAGGTGAATGTACGCGTGCGCCTCGGTGCGTCCGTTGGAGAAGGTGGCCCGTTGATCCTCACGGTGAACGCAGGACGGCCTTTGGCCGGAGTTGAGGAGAGCAGACGGGGCAAACAGATTGACCGCGTTGACGACGGGTGGAAAGGACCTTGTTTGAAGCGTGAAGAGAGAGAAAAGAGAGGACGAGGAGTCTGGAGCGGCCGGGTGGGAATGAATATATTGCTGGGTGGGCCGGGACACGGTGGGAAAATGGCCCAGAAAAAAATGGCTGCCCTCTCTCTCCCCTCTCTCGTTGCCCTCTTTTTCCGCGAGCAGGAGCGCCGCCGCCGTTGGGCAGGCGGCTGCAGGCGACCAGAAAGGAGCCAGCCAGCGGGTGGGGAGGGGGGAGAGGAAGGGGGGGGTGTGACCCGGGAAAAAAGAGGAGGCGGACAGGCAGACAGTGGGAGGAGGTGGTGGGAGTAGTGGGAGGCGCACAGTACGAGGCGCCTTCAAGGAAGCCACCCAAGCGATCCGTCAACATGGGCCACGGATGGCCCAGGCCGGCCTGGGCTGGGCCTGCTGATTTTCATCTTCGGTGAGGTTACTCACTCGCTAGCGGGATGATGCATGGCAGCCGCACCACCACCGTCATCGGAATTCGGTCGTTGTTCAACGACTTGTAGCAGCTACGACGAAGAATAACAATGGTGATGACAAAGAATGCCTGCATGGCATTCGTGCGAGTACGAGTACGAAGATTCACGGCAAGCATACAGTAATTACACTGCTTGTACCATGTAGAGTACAGTACGTACTGAGGTACTATGCAAGTAAGGACTGTACAGTACTTAAGTACAGTACAATGACGCGAGGTATCGGGGCGCTGGGCCCTGTATTCTACACCACCAGTATACTGCACAAGAACTCCGTACTGTAATGCATACCAGTGCACCGAGCAAGTACACAAGTACTGACGCAGCGCTCTTGATTTTTACCCTTTGCTTCCTTCGCTTCTTCTTGGCGCACACATCCGGCCGTAGCACTGGGCAGCAAAAATTTGCCGTGGTCGAGTGTTTGAAGTGGTGGTGGTCCCACTGACTGGGGTGGTGGAGCAGCCTCAGACGGGACGCTTTGCTGTTCGACGTTGAGGGGGTTGGCAGGGAGGGAGGCGAGAAGGATGGGGAGGGGGAGACGAGGGCTGTCGCACGGAGCGCACTGCGCGCGAGTGGTGGCAGGGTGGTGGTGGGCGAAGCGGGGATTCTCTGCCTGCGGCAATATCCACCATGATTGCCGCCGTCCGTTGGCCATTGCTGCCTCGTTGCCTGGCCGCACCATGCGTTGATACGTTGATGCCTTGGTACCAACCTCAGGTTAGTAGGTGCCTATAATAATGGCTCCAGCAGTGTGACTGTACCATCGAGGGCCACGTCGGTACCAGAATGCCACCAAGAACGACACTAAGTACTTGCACTCCGTACCGTACCACACGGTGCAAGCACTGATTCATTCGATGTGGCTCCGGCCGGATGAATGCAGCTGTTGCAGCCACGGCCGCACTGTGATTTGACACTGTCCTCCGATCCACTGACCCAAGACCCAAGCCGACGGTCGCCCTGTCGAGTATAGGTACCTACTGGTGATGCGTACTTGCTGCACAGAGTACAGTAATACTTGCTGTACTCCGTACTGTAGTAATTACTAGGTATTGTTCAGCACTCGTGCCACTCATGCCAATTCTACCGTCCTGGTACTGCAAGTACGGAGAGTACTGTACATGTAGTTGCTGCGGATTACAGTACATGCTTACTTGTACCGTACAAGGTACCAAAGTACAGTACGATTGCACATGGACACTTGGTTGTTATTACTCGGTAGTTCTACTCCGTACTCCGTACCGTGCCTGGATTGGCAAGGTACGTCTTCCATCCGTCGGTCCGACCAGGCGAACGCGCTCACTTGTGCCCGTACAGTACACGCAAGTAATACTCGCTGGAGCTGGAGACGCTTACGTCGTGCCTGGCCTGGCAAGCACATTCAACAACCGAGCAATTACTTGTATGCATGCGTCCATCCCATTTCCGTCCTCCCATGAAGCCAACCAAACGCCCATGTTCAACTCCGTCGGCGCGAGTGCTGCAACATAACGAGCGAGGACAAGGGCGACGCATTTCGACGCCAGCGAAGCCAGCCGCCACGGTCCCGGCGGCAGGCAGGAGGAGGTGAGCTGTTTCGGTCAGAGTCGCCTCCCCCCGTCAGCTGGACTCGTCCGTTGGCGCTACTGCAGCGCCGCCGGCCCACCGAGAAACAGGAGAATGGAATCCGGGAGCTGCCTTGTTTACCAATTGTTTCGTCCTGACTGGTTTTGATTTCGGATTGTCGACGAGGCAGCTCCTGTGCATGTACCTGTACGTACAGCATGGGATGTATTTGCTTGCAATGCATGTGTACAGGTACCTACGTGAACGTGCACATGCATCAGCCGGGTGCTGTTGATGGGTGCTGTGCGTCTGGCAAGTCAGTAGTGATGCGCGATTGTTGCTCGTAGGTCGTGCGTGGAGGAGGGCACGGGGCTTTCCGCAACGAGCGTCTTGTCACCCAATGTTCGCAGTGGGTGGAAGCCGAATTGGCCGATCAACCGGACGTGTGCTGCCCACACCGAGTCGAGTACTACGGAGTACGTGTCCAGCCAAACAAACTCTTGGCGACTGCTTGACTGACTGACAGGTAATTTCGCCGAAGCAATAGGTGAACGAGTATTACGATATTCCCAACTTGTACGCGCACCGTACTTGGCCGAAGTCGTACTGGCGCTGACTGGGAGGCACCGACGTCCTGAGGTTAGTGCTTGCAGGTTATTCGTCCTCTGTCCGGAATACTGGTGATCCGTATTCCCTGGGATCTCTGTACCTCCGTACCACAGTACGGAGTACCAGTACCTGGTTGGTGTTCAATACTCCTGTGTGGTAGACATGTACAGTAAGTACTTCAGTGCCTAGTATTACCTGTGGGCCTACGGAGTACAGGAACTTACTTAAGTAGGTGCTACAAGTAGGCACTTACTTAGGCGCGTTATTCGCAGCACCTAGTGCTAGGTCAGTAAGAGGTAATACCCAGTAATAATACCAAGTGCCGTGCTTCGTTCTCCGTACCGTACAGTACGGTGCCTGTACAAGTCCTGCACTTGCTCGGCGGCAACTCTGCTCTGCTGGCCTATGATCGACGGGTCTTGGCTCTACACCTTCACTCCAGCGAGGAATCCTGAAGCGGCCACTCAGCGCGTGCGGTGTCAACCACCGTCGTCATCGCCAGCTCCTCCGCGTGCCGCTACCAGCCCATGTGCGCTACAGCGGCATCGTAGCCTGGGCTGCCCCCCCCCTCCCCATGACCCCGGATGACGATGGAGCCGTCCGCTCGCAGGCATCGACGCGGCCTAGGTAATACCCTCTCGGCGAGCACCACAACACGACCATCAGAGATGGCCGACGGGTGGGGATTGGAATGGAATGGTCCGACGGCCGAGCGGCAGCGTCGCCGGTCTATAATGTACGGCCTGGATAATGGTGCACGAGGGCACCTGCACGCACTGGAGATGAGGTAGGTTAACATCAACTTGGTAGATGCACCCTCATTCAGATGCAATTGATCGTCAAGTCCATGCCTGTCTGTCTGCCTCAGCAGCAAATTGACTGGCGGCACATGCACTGGACGGCTGCCGTATGGGGTGAAGTGTACTGTACTGTACAGTGAAGTGTATTAGGTATCACAGTACTCCGTACAAGGTCGCCCAATTGTACTGTGCGCCATCGGCGCAAGCAGGACAGCGGCCGAACGCCCTTCGCGCAGCATGCAGCATGCACGCTACAGTGTATGCAGCCTGCACCATGCACCCATCCGGACCGTCGACGCCCGCGACTTGCGCTACCTGGTACCCAAGTCACGTTCGTTCACGGAGGCCCGCGCCGTGCAACCATTCCATCGGACTTGCTGCCAACTACGCTCGACTGGAGATGGCCTATGGCAGCTCGCGCGTATTCCCATTGTCCCCTCCCATCCCATCCCACCCTCCACTCCCAGCGCTGGTGATGACGCCTCACCGCGCAGTGGCGGAGGCGGTCAGGGGAGCTTGTCCAGCGCATTGTCCATGTCCATGTCCAACTTCCACCCTCCAGCGAGCGTGTCGAACGTGTCCATCGTGACTGGGCGGCCTTTGTCCAAGCAGCAGCCACGGCTGGGAGGAAGGTTGACGAGTCGTATCGCATATCGCCCTGGAGTCGTCACGCCACGACGTGTGTGCCATGGACAAGGAAGACGGACCTGCGCCTGCGTCTGTCTCCTTCATCCGTAGGTCATCGACGACGACGACGACGACGACGACGCCACGCTTGCAGAGGCCGTCAGAGCAGTTGCCGTCGTAAGGAGGCCTCCCTGTCACCCGTCGCTTGCATGAGCTGTTTCTTCCCGCTTCTGCAACAGCGACCGGGTACGGGCAGTCGAGAACGCGGCGACCTGATGCCGCACATGTGCATACAATATGCACATGAAGAGCACGCACGGCAAACCCGGCTTGCGTTGCATGCATGGGAATGATGACATGGTTGGTTGTTTCAATCGCAGCTGCCACTTAGGTGTCCTAGCTTATCGAATGCACCCTGCTACAAGGTACATAATCATCGCATGGGGTCATTTCCGATATGTACTTCGGTAGCGTGCAGCGAACCTACTTGTACAGAGAGGAACGGAGGAGTACTTACAGAGCAGGCCGTTGCACTAATACCCGCAATGCGTCCCAGGTACACTGCATACGGTTCGGTGTACCTAGTATACAAGGAGTAGGTAGGTACTATGTATGTGAAAGTACTGTACTTGTTGTATGCGAGTGCAGAGAGGTGTAGGCGCTCCGTACTCCGGTAAGCTCACACGAGAACTGTACGCCCACTTCGGTGGCAATCCCCCATGAGCATGCGTGCAGGCGTACGCACGCACAGCATGCACTCGTGTCGTCGCCCTTGGCCGCCAGCTGCCTTGGTGCGAATGAGCGCATTGTCGCTGGCGCCATGTGAGGCGTGGCAGATGGTCTGAGTCTAATACCGTCTGACCATCGATTGATCGGACCTGGGGCCCCCGTTCCCCCGTATCGGTCGTTCCGCCTTACTTGAAACGGTTTGTCGTGTCGAGAGTCTGCCCGTGCGCCATTGGCTCTGCGAACGAACACCTCATACATACTTACACCTCAAACATAGGACCACCAGATTGGCCCTTTGTGCGCTAGTTCGGCCGTCGTTTGGACCGGTCCTGGACGTGCTGGTTTCGACAGCCTCGAGGCGAGCGCGTATTACTACTTCCACCCAATTGACTCTTATCCCACATTGGCCTAGTAAGTACTGCGACCTGTGCCTCCGTACGGAGTGATAATTGATACGGAGTACAAGTAGGCAGTCGTCCTTGGAGCATCATCATCAGTATTACTTATTAGTCATTCGGTAAGGATTGCTAACCTGCTCGCAGTGAGTGCAGGCACTTACTAGCACCTTCCAACCTTACAAGCACGTGTCCGGGCCGATCATGATCCGCAGGGCACATTCTGCAGCAACTCAGCAAGTTAGTACTGTATTCCTGCAGGTTTGTTGGAGCATTGCTACGAGCGTCGTCGTCGGTACTTCCTACTGTTCATGCATGCTGCTTGTACATCTTCGAGTTGAAAGCATCTAAAGCACATGAATAGTGTGCGCAACCCATCTGCACACCGGACGCGATCGGGGCCGAACCTCTTCTGTCCACGATGCGCATCATGCTGCCGTCGCCGGATTGCACCCGTTGTGCTCTCGTCCGGCCGAATTGATCCACTGACCGACACACATGCTTCATTCGTACGTGGAATAATCCGGTGAAATGGTCACGACCCAGTATCGTAGCACTTGCAGGCCGACCGTGCCGAGCCGTGCGACGACGCGTACAGTACGTGGCTCATCTCCTCTCGGCGTGCCAACCAGCCCCTCCAGGATGGATTCCAGGCCGACACTGCTGCCAGCCCGTTCATCCGGCGGTGAGGGCTGAGTTCACCGCCGTCAAGCCTGCCCTGCCCTGCCCTGCTTAGCTGGAAGAAGCCCGCAGGCAGAGCCGGGGAGGACGAGGTGGAGTAGACTGGATGGAGCGGACGGGATGGAGAGGACGACAGAAAAAGTGAGGGCGAGAAAGAGGAGAGGGAGCATGCGATTGCGACAGCCTCACCCACAGCGGAGAGCACGTTTGATGGTGGGTTGTTGAGGGGGTGCCATGGTGTTTAATTTTGTCAGAATGGGCGCTTCACGAATCTGTTCGCACGCAGTGGTCAAGGGCAGAATGTCATGTCAGCCTGACCCCCGCCGCGACACCTCGGCTACGATGCGCGCAGCATACCGACAACTCTCCCCGTTACCTCTCATTGCCGTTGTACCAAGTGACACATTTTGGTTTTGGGATCGGAGACATTGCCAAGACAGGTGACGGAGAAATGTGGCCACTCGTGCACGGTGGTGTATCACCTTTCGTTCGTGTATGAATGTGTACGGGTACACTTACCTCTGGTCAGCTCTCAGGATTCGGAAACTCCAACTCGTCAGACGGGGAAAGTACTGGAGGTGCGAGACCTTGCCGGAAGGTTTGCCACTGGGAATCCTTGTTTCGCCAAGAGGAGCAAAGCAATGGGTGATGCAATAGGTAGAATGCGATACTCAAGTCCTTGTCGAAGAGCCTGTTCGTTCCCAACAACGGCATACAAATTTCTCAAAATTTATACCCGCCGCAGACTTGAGTATCGCAAACAGTATTTGTTTGCGTGTTGATACTAACCTACAGAAGGGTAAGGCTGATGGTCTGGACCACGAGCCTGTCGGTCCGTGGAAGAGTCGATTCCCCCGAGGAAAGACTCGTCGGTGCAGGCTCTGGGCACGACGATGTATTCGTACATCTCGGCATGCATATAATCCTGGGCAATGAGTGCATATGTCACATACGACCATAGGCAGTGGAATATACTGGATCCCGTCTGCTCTCCACACGTCAAGCCACTGACCGGCAGATTAGTAGTTGAGTCGGTGACGATCAGCGAACACCGGCTGTTGTATGTTTTTTATTATTTTTGTACAGGTTTCATGCCAAGGATGAATCTATCTACAAAATTAACTAATGATTCTAGTACATACGACCATAGGCAGTGGAAAATACTGGATCCCGTCTGCTCTCCACACGTCAAGCCACTGACCGGCAGATTAGTAGTTGAGTCGGTGACGATCAGCGAACACCGGCTGTTGTATGTTTTTTTATTATTTTTGCCCCATTCCATGTGTCAACATATTCTCCAGACTTAAATGGAGTCTTTGCATATGGTGCGATGTGCGTCATGGGAAGCGTATGTCGGTAGACCTACTGTAGCTATTCATAATGTCAGCCAAGCCACAAGATATATATTCGAGCGGAGGTTCTCAAGGGTGTCGTAAGATGGCCGAGGTTCTTGCCGAAGCCCCCAAGCATTCTACCATAAGCTTGCACCCTAACGGAATAATAGTGCAATAGTCAAATGACATCTTGTGTTTTAGTTGCAGTATCATCCAACAACATTATAGAATTCAATGTGCTGTCGTATTTTGTCCGAGCACCGAGCCTTTCGCATCTTTTGAAGCCTTTTTTAGTATTTCAGTCCCGAGAGCTTAGCTTGTGCGCATCCGGGGCCATGTAGGCTTCCAATGGTCTGCATGCCTCTTGTCTAAGGTGCTCGTTAAGTTGCAGAAACCTGGCTTCGCACGCTGGGGTCTCTCGCTTTGTCGTTCTGCTGCAACCTCGAGTTCTCTTTCTAGGAGTAATAGCGGCTCAGGTTCTAGGGTTTTGCATTCGCCATCGGAATTATCGTCAGTGGTCGAACTTGTAACACTCAAACGCCTTCCCTTGGATCGTTTCGGGACGGTTTGCACTTCGCGTTGGAAGATGACCTTCGTCGGCCCATCAGATTAGCCACAAACCAAACAAGGAGGGACATCAACAGGTGAAACCTCGTTAGCTGGCTTGTCTGGCGGCTTCGACTGCGAGAATTAAGTATCCATGGCAAACGGGTTTGCGGGACAAAGTGTTGATATCGGCGTCGCAAGTGCTGCGGCATCCGGCGCAGATGAAACCTTTAGCACTAGTTCGCTCCGACAGCGGAGGTCATTCTTCAGTACTGTCTAGACGCAATTGATGAGCTGCAATAGCCAGAGCCATGATGATCACGTTGAGGAAACGATGATGAAGACCATGCTATGCATTGTAGGATGTGTACCTGCTATTGAATAGCGGCGACCCTAGAGGTTGGGGATCTGTAACATGCGCTCGGCTGGACGCCGTCGACATGCATTCCCCCTACCGCCTGCACTGCCATCGACTCGGACTGGTTCGTGGGCAAAAATTGTCGACGCTTGGACCAGGGCACCCTGAGACGGCTGCTGGAGAGGAGCGGCCTCCTTATACAAGAGTCTGAGACGTAGGGGGCTGTGAACGGGATAACCTTCGACCTGGCAAAGACTGAAGTCATGCACGACTCCCGGACCAAGTCAAGAACTGCACCTCCAGAAGGGACCCGACCAAGCTATGCAGTGGCTAGGCATTTGGCTTGAAGTCACCTCAGACAGCGGCAGTCAGCCGAGCAATGAGCAGAGACTTTGGCCAATTCAATAAATTGGTCAAGGCAAGTTCGATTTTCGGGACAATTTGTCTTCAGTACTAGGCGACCACTCTCGCTTTCCCTTACGACCTCTGCTTTATCTCTCTTCTGCCACAGTCAGGTGGAGGTTGTTTCATCGCCCTTTGCCCGCCCGGGCAACCGAGAACATCGCTCTCATCCGAAACCAGTTTCGAGATTGCCCGACGCTAGTACGATTTCAGCTTCCTTCCTCGGCGTGTTCTCCCGACATTGGCCGCGCATTGGCTTCGATACGGTATTGCGCAATTCCTTTGGCACAAACTTCAGCTTCCTTACTCTGCGGTTCTTTGTTACGAGTACATAGTGGGCACATTATCTTCGATGGGGTATTGCGCAGTTCCCCTAGCACCATCTTCAGCTTCCTTCCTCTCCGAGCTTTGCGATATAATCCCCGCATTAACCAGTTCCCCGTATAATCCAACTTGCTCGTCCGCATATTCGGGCATTCTCAAGCCGGTAGGTATCCATCTATCCCTACGAACCAACATGGCCAATTTATATCCAGAACTCTACATATAGATTCGCACAATAACTACTTCGTACAGGATCAATTTATCAACGCCATCATGAATCTCGACGACGTATTCATGTTTGTAGAATGCTAAATCTGTAGTTGTCTTGTTTCTTTGATAAAATAGTACATATAACGTATAGGAAACTCGATGCAGTCACATTATGGCATCCAAACCATTGCCGAGTGACGATTGACTTGTACTGTATCTTCGGCCAGCATCGGATCAAAACAGTCGCGATGAAACGTAATGTGCCCCCACTGGAGTCTCCCCATCCTATTATCAGACCGACCAATAAACGACATTATCTTGCAAACATGCTCGTACTTGTACGCACGATTGTCCACCACGATCTTATCATAATCAGGCTAACTTGTTTGACGTTTCTTGCCTAGAACGGCAGGCGGGGGGTTCTGAGATATGCTATTAGTTCGTACTTATTAGTACGGAGTAGTCTCAGCAGGGATAAACAGCATAATCTAAGTACATCGTATTCAGAGTAGTCAACGGAGTAGTTTATGCATGGACCTAGGATATTCCTAAGACACGAATTCCGCAAGGGACTCGCGATTTAATGCACTCGTATTTACGGAGTAGTGCACTCGTGATGGAATGGTAGAACCATAGCACTCCTGCGCCCCATGGGGTATGTTGTAGCCCTACCAAACATGGCGCCAAACTACCCATCGCGGCTACAAAGGATTGAATCGCGGTTACGGGGGGCTAATGCACAGGACGACTACGTGCCAAAATATAAGAGGAAGCGGCATAAGGAGGCTCTAGAAGTTTCCAAGCCAACTCTCACTTATCATCATCCTCTCAAACCCTTACTCTTACATTCCTACAGCAACCCACTCATTGTCTTCATTATGTGCTCACCGTCCTTTCTTGCAAACCTACTCATTGCGGCTACGCTTCTTCCGCCAGCCACTACTGCCGCCCCTTTTTCAAACACCATCCCTCGGGAATCTATCAGGCTGCCATCATCGAGTTCCGAACTTGTAGAGCGAGATGATACATTTGCTAATGAACAAGAAGCACCCGATGTTTTCATGAATACATTGGCAAGGTATGAAGATGGTCTGGAAAGCTATATCAATCCGGATAAACCGCCGAGCCAGATCAAAGATCAGTATAATGGGACGTCTTGCCCAAACAGGGTATTTCAATGCAGCAACCCCGTCTTCCAAAATCGTTACATCTTGATGGAGTCAAAGAAGAAGCCTAGACTCAGCGCCAAGCTATTTTTAGAACGAACGTACACCACCTTCGGACCGAAGCAGGATCCTGGAGCAAAACCTCCAGAATTTGGTATAAAAGACATTCATATAACAACAAGCACGGATTTGAATAGCTGGACATTTTCGGCCGAGTCAAAAATAATCCCCGATTTCCTCAGTGGTAAGGGAGAACAAAAGTCTGAGCACACCGAGTCGACTACAGAACAATTTGAATACACATTTTCAATGCCGTGTCCGATAAACATGCATTGCGCGATTTGGACTATGTCTATTCATGCAACATTTTATGGAAAGTTCGGAATTGTTCCAGAAATTATTTGTTCTGATCCCAAGCTGCCGCTAGACGCATGTCAGTTATCTTACGGTTCCTTCGAGTGCCAATCTTTTATAGATTTCTCCCGAGAGAGGTGCAGCACTACACGGATTTCGGACCACCAGACGGAACGACATTACCCTGTGGTAGATGATTCCGAGATAACCGTCCCGTTGGTCAAAGATGACGGGACAAAATGGTTTGAGGTTATAGGGCTGCAATATAAGCTCGATGAGAATGGGAAGATAATTGACAAGCGGAAACCTAAGATGTTTCGAAACACCATATCGATCGGAGGCGATGGAATTAATGTTTTGAGTCAGGGTTCAGGGCCACGGCCAGAGTCGAAGCCAGACTCAGAGAAGGGGCCGGAGCTGACGCCGGAGCCGATGCAAGAGCCGAAGCCAGAGCCAGAGCCAGAGCCGCAGCCAGAGCCAGAGCCGCAGCCAGAGCCAGAGCCGCAGCCAGAGCCAGAGTCAGAGCCGATGCAAGAGCCGAAGCCAGAGCCAGAGCCGCAGCCAGAGCCAGAGCCGATGCAAGAGCCGAAGCCAGAGCCAGAGCCGATGCAAGAGCCGAAGCCAGAGCCAGAGCCGCAGCCAGAGCCAGAGCCGACGCAAGAGCCAGAGCCGACGCCGGAGCCGACGCCGGAGCCGAAGCCAGAGCCAGAGCCGCAGCCAGAGCCAGAGCCGATGCAAGAGCCAAAGCCAGAGCCGGAGCCGATGCATGAGCCGAAGTCAGAGCCAGAGCCGATGCAAGAGCCGAAGCCAGAACCGAAGCCAGAGCCATCGTCAGACCAGAGCCAGGATAGACAGGACCGGGCACGGGGGTGTCAGCCTGCGTGCCAGGCTCTTTGCAAGGATAAAGACGAGATTGAGTGTCGGGCTGGCTGTCGAGATCATTGCATTTCAGTGTGGGGTGATCTGGCCCTGGCCCAGGGTCAGAGCCAAGGCAAGAGCCAGAGCCAAGGCCAAAGCCAGAGCCAGGACAGACAGGAACGGGCTCGGGGGTGTCAGCCTGCGTGTCAGGCTCAATCTTGCCCTGTGAATTCGAATGAAGACCAGGATAAGTGCCGATCTGACTGTCGGGATTTTTGTATATCGGTGTGGGGTGACCTGGCCCTGGGATAGGCCAGAGTCAGGGGTCAGGGCCAGAGTCCCCTTCTGCAGGTGTGATTTTATTTTATTGTTGTATTTTTAGGCAGTTTTATGTAAATTCATTATAAAGTCCTAGTACCTAGTATTGCGAAACAGACAAACTATTTCGATATTTATAAGCAAGAAAAGATGTCGTGGCCCTTGAGGACTGAGGAATGATGCCATCCAATGATGGCAATCAACCCAGACCTTCAATCTACTTGGTCGTATAATGGGTCAAGACCGACAAGGGAGGCAAGGTTCAAGATCTGACCGAGAAAAGCGCTATATACTAACTTGGCAACAATATATAGAACTCGTCAAAGGTAGCCTATATGCGTACATTTGCCTATTCGACGAATGCAACGAGCCACAGAAGCCCTCATAGCCCTCGTAGCCCGGCCACCCACCGTCGTCATAAGGCTTTTAAATGCCTAGGAAGCCACACCGCCCCTTTCCGCCCGCCCTCCTCTTTTCTAACAATACGGCTATCACGCCACCCGCTTCTGAGGCTGCAGCGAGCAAAGGTCCTATTGCCATGTCTATCCAGAGCTGCGTCGGGGAAACCGCTCTTTGACACATCAGCGCACCGTATACCGGGTCGCGGTTCTCTAGACAAAGGTCACATTATCCCATACTTACTTCAACGTGCAAAAGTACTAATAGTTTGCGGAGAACGTATTAGGGAGCTCAGCGACGTTAAGGTATCAAGCTCGGTATTAGTTTAGGAGGACCGGAGTATATGTCCGGGGGGGAGGAGTTATTCGTGTCAACAGAGTTCGCAAATAACTTATATTAACGCGCGATATCTTCGGTAAGAAACGGTATAATAAGGCAGATACACGTCATGCATTCCCATTCCGACACCTGTTCGGTATACGGCGTCGTTCTAATAGGGGCGTCGAGTTTAAGGCCGAGTAGGAAAATTCTTAGGTAATCCGGAGAAACTTGAGGGAAAGGAAGCAATCGAGATAGCAAAGAATCCCGCAAGACGCTATCTCGCTCGAAGCCGACGGAATGACGAGTAAAATACGACTGGTCACCTCGCAGCGGCTCTATATTCGTCAAATGGTCAACAGCAGGCCACTAAGATCCTAAACAGAGACAGAAACGACATAGCAAGTAGAAATTAAAGTAAGCACTACCCGCAGACGAGCCAGTTAGTTATAATATTTACGTCAAAGTCAATCGAGGAGAGCAATACGCGGATAGCATTACACAACTCCCATTCGCCAG
Organism: Drechmeria coniospora; assembly: GCF_001625195.1. NCBI lineage: Eukaryota > Fungi > Ascomycota > Sordariomycetes > Hypocreales > Ophiocordycipitaceae > Drechmeria > Drechmeria coniospora. Next base: position 5,402,893 of record NC_054389.1, on the reverse strand, counting down.
GATATAGGAAAGTATCGCTAGTTACAATAGTTCATGGTAAATTTAGAAAGGCTTCTGTTCAGAAGGCGCATATATAGAATGACCGTAATCAGTGTTGTTAAAATTAATCCAATTTCCCAGTCGATAAGGAACGTCTTATTCACCGCCTGTACTTCTCACACTCCCTTTGCTCTAAGAAGAAAGCAGAAAGGGTTTGAGTGGCAACAAACCTACCTGTCCTATTTCGTACGCAGGGCTACTACGGGATTCCTTTACCCTAGATGAGTAACGGAGGCTCCACATATGAGCTTTGGCCTGATCTTCAAGTCTCTTCGGCTTCAACACAATGTTGTCTGCGTTTCGCACAAGCGCCGCTCAGACGTCTTCAAGAGTTACAGCGCAATTGACCATCTGGACCTGATGCCACTCTTCCGTGCCAAGACTCGGACGCATCACCATGGAGGTCTTTACGTAAGATTCGAGAAAAGCCCGACATCGAGCTTTGGCTTTTTCTGATCCAAGACAGAGGGCGAGCTATATATCCTCTGGGTGCGCCTTTATTCGTGCGGCGAATCTATCGCAATAAGAATGCGTTCATCGCAATGCAGTCGAAAGTCAACGAACCGAAGCCACTGGTTCCATCTCTTCCAGATATTGCTTGTCTTTCCAGCCAGGAGCTCAGACTCGTCGATTGGGTTGTTATTGTAGTGATGGAGAGCTTCCAGGGCGACAGTAAGTATGACGTCCATGTTGCCCTTGCGGGCATGAGTTTGCGTTAAGGGCCATTCCTAGTATTGCGACAGGTTGTCTTGCGTATTGACAGAAACTGCTTCGAAAGAAATAGGATAATGGTTCGGCGAAGGGTTTTCTCATCCGGAATATAAGGCGGCGTTCCCTAAGTGTCGGATGTGGGACGTTGTCAAAACTTGAGCTAAAGAGGGTATGGAGTGTACTTAGAACATTTTAGCCCGCTGCGAAGTAAGTAAGGGAGGAAAGGTTTTTTAAGACGAGGGGACGAGAACGACAAGAGAAATCCAGAGGAAACAGCAGGCAAAGAAGGAGACAGGGTGCTGGGACCAACAATAGACCAGGGCTATCGAAGTCGATTTGGCTAAAATAGACAACACTAACGCAAATACGAGGATGGCTGGCCGTTAAAAAGAGGAGATAGAGGGGAAGTGTCTGATCCGGGGGGAGGGTGTTCGGCGCTTGCAGGTCAGGACCGGGACCGGAGCTCGGAAACGGTACGGAGTAGAAACTCGAGAACAATCCGGAGCGAAGACGGATGGGGAGAGTGACGGCGCTCTAAGATCGGGTCTCGGTTAAAGATCGGATCAGGTTCGCTAGAAAGTAAGAAACATCTGCTTTCTATGCATCAAACCACTGACCGGCAGATTAGCAGTTGAGTCGGTAACGATCAGCGAACACTGGCTATTGTAAGTATGCTTTTTGTTAAACAGGTTTCATGCCAAAGATAAATTTATAAACATAATTAACTAGTATCCCTAGCACATACGACCATAGGCAGTGGAAAATACTGGATCCCGTCTGCTCTCCACACGTCAAGCCACTGACCGGCAGATTAGTAGTTGAGTCGGTGACGATCAGCGAACACCGGCTGTTGTATGTTTTTTTTTTTGTTTTTGCCCCATTCCATATGTACAAACAAGTCCTCTGTACGGAGTACTTGAGTATGTACTTAGATGGAGTCTTGGCCTACGGTGCGATGTGCGTTAGAGACCTTCCGCGTCCCGTTTGTCAATACACGTGTGAATAGAGGATGACTCTCATAATGTAGTAAGAAGAATCCAATAGTAAAATGCATAGGATTTCTAGCAAGTAATTCTTACCGCCAAGATTTGGGCGTATTGCGTCGACTTGAGCCACCGACTATACCCTGTCGAGTATAATGAATAAAAAACACTTGCGTGTACAGAATACGTTCAAAACGATGGGCCGATGAATGGTGGATGCATTGCAAAATATACGAGAGTGAGTGAATGCACGGGTTACTCTACTCACCGCCGCAATGGAACAGTCAGTGCAGGTTAATAATACTTACGTCCTGAGCCGGAGGATCCTCGCAATAGACACGGAACAGATAAAGTTAAGCAAGTGCATGTGGCCATAGCAATAAATACGAGATTTATCGGAAATTTTGTAAGCTGCACGGAGTACTTGTGTGCTTTTTATCGACGGCGAAGCCTCCTTCTTGGTTGACGAACGTATTTAATATGTATTATTACTGCAAGTAAGTTCCGACTTAGTTGCACTTAAGTAGGTACTGGATAATAAGACTCAAGTACTTGGTGGATGTACCCAAGAGGAAAACATCGCAAGCTCTCACCTGCACGTGACTAGTCATGTGCTTCGACAGCAGGACAGTTTTCCCGCTAGCCGAAGCCTGGTGGTAGGACGAATATTCGTGCCAAGCGACCTCTCGAGCCTTGCGTCAAGCAACATTTCAATCAAGCCGCTCAATTCACCATGAACTCTGTCCGCCTAGCCCGCGCGGTCATTCGCGCTCGTCCCGCCGCCATGCGGGTTGTCGCCCAGAGGAGGACGTACGCCGAGGCCGTCCCTGACAAGGTGAGCGAGTTCCGCACCCCTCGACATCGAAGGGCCCGACAGTCTCGTCTTTGACGGCACAGGCACAGCTAACTCGCCTCCGCAGATCAAGTTGAGCCTGTCTCTGCCTCACCAGGTACGAATGAACCCGACTGATCATCATTTTGTGACGATTCGAGAGGGCGCAATGAGGAGCCCGACACCCGTTGCGCAACCGGACCGTTGATGGAGCCGAGCTAATTGCCGCAACACCCTGCAGTCCATCTACAAGTCCCAAGACGTCGTTCAAGTCAACATCCCCGCGGAATCCGGCGAGATGGGTGTCCTTGCCAACCACGCTCCCGCAATTGAGCAGCTCAAGCCTGGAGTCGTTGAGGTCATCGAGGAGTCTGGCGGTTCCAAGCAGTTCTTCTGTATGTTTCTTTTCTTTCGCCCATCGGCCTTGAACTTGGTCAAATACATCCAGAACGCTCAAACTTGTGGACGGTTTCACTGACGATGCGCAACGGAACATAGTGTCTGGCGGGTTTGCCACCGTCCAGCCTGGCTCCGCCTTGAGCATCAACGCCGTCGAGGGTTACCCACTCGAGGATTTCAGCGCCGAAGCCATCCGAACCCAGATCGCCGAAGCCCAGAAGGTTGCCAACGGTAACGGAAGCGAGCAGGATATCGCCGAGGCCAAGATTGAGCTGGAGGTATGCCGAACCAAGCACTACTTTTCGCTCGGTGATTCATCGACCGATTGGCTAACCCACCCACCTTGCAGGTCCTCGAGACTTTGGCCGCTCACGTGAAATAGCCGTTGTTTATAGCAGTGCCTAGGAGTGCCGGAGCCCATGTACATCAAAATTCCCTATCGCATCGTAGCACCTCATGGGTCAATTGATACCACCTTTGGTGCTTTGCTTACCCACCTGGGCGACTGCGCGTCTGTCTGTTCCTTGAACTGTCATATCTCTCTACTTGCTGTCATGCCGGAGGCTGGCAGCCTGTGTGCCTGCTGCCAGAGCCGTATCTGCCTGTCCGTTACCAGCCCGCCCTTTCATCACTGGCAGAATTAAGTTTGCCAACCTGCCGAAGCTTGCACCTGCGCCTTCACCATTCCCTGAAAAAAGGTACTGCGGACAAATTACTAGGTACTATGCTGTGTATGCCCTTGAACGGCTGGCAAGCCGATGGAATCGAGCTGCATAACCTTAAACGTCATCAAAATCTCGTCACTTGGATATTCCGTTCGCACGCCATCCTCTGCCCGCCTCCTCGATTTCCCGCAAGAATAGGGCAAGTAGTTTGCCACTTCTCACACCGGTGGAAGTGGAAGTTGATTCAAGCCAGCTGAATGAAGATGCTTCGGCCAAACAACCGAGGTCGCTTCTGCACTTCCAGTAGCATCCATGTCAGTTCCGGGGCTCGTACGCGCCTCCGAGCGAAGTTTCTTTCATGCCCCATGAGCAAGGCAAGACACTAACGAATCACCACTAGATTCCAGTTCCCCTTCCAACACCTGGACGAGTCGCAGTGTCCCAATTCTGTCTGAATATGGTCGCTACCGCACCACGACCACCGTCTATTCCCCCACTGCAGATGTTAAGCTGGATCCTTGGCCTTTCTCCGATGAGCATGGATCAAAAGGCACATCCGCACGCCAGAATCACTGCCATGGAACTGCAGCTTGCTGAGAAAACGTGCCAAGAGGTGATGGAAGCTCCAATTCAAAGTGCGTGAGGATGCCAACGATTGAAGATGGTCGGTGAGCGAGACAAGAAAATTGTCCCCATCATCATCGGCTGGCTCACTTGACGACCGTTTCTGATGGTCATTGGAATATACAAAGGCTGAAGTATAGCTCTGGACTTCTTCCGACAGCAGCATGCAAGCATACCTGGTTGTTTTGCGACCAGTATCCACCGTTGTCCGACCGAGCCGAGGTACTGCATTCAAAGATTGGAGCCATAAGAGCGCGCCAGAAGTCGAAACCGTCGAGCCGCAAGCTTCATTCGTTTCTATCGACAACTCTACCACCCCCTTGACGCTGAAAGGCCATGAAGTGGAACCATCACCTTCACTGAAGGGACATGGAGGGTGGATGGCGAGGCCATGGGGATGGCAAAGGCCGAAGCTGGCTGGCGGATACACTGCGGGACGCTGGATCTCAGCATGGATCTTACGAAATGAAAAGCAGGGTTAAATCTTCTGGCGTCGGCGAGATCCGAATATAGAGCGTGCAGCGGTTTTATCGGCAGGTAGATATGGGGTTGCAACATCAAACTTTGCTCAACGGCGAAGTCCCGATGACATGGGCACCGATGTTTTTGGCTATTGCAATTCGGCCGAGGTGCATGGATGACCTGCTGATCAAGTTAGATCTTCCATGGTCACAGGTCGAGAACAAATGAAGAGCGGGAGCGGCCGATGGGGCGAAGCACGAGCATGAAGGGTATGACGCAGATGCGTTCGGTCGATGGGGAAGCCTTGGTCCCGAAGTATTCGGCTTCTCGTTCGCCGTGGTGATCCGGTAGAGGATGCCCTTACCCGTTTCTCGTTCTCCCCAAGAGTTCTTTCAGTGTGACGGTACAACAAGTCGATTCACTGGTGCCAACTATATGATATCGGGACGCCATTGTCCGTGGTGTGTTGATGTAGACGCCTGCTCGCGTTGCGCGCCACAGCGATACGTCGAGAGCAATATTACTGCATACCCAGGAATGTTCATGGAACGACGATTTCAGCTTCATGGTTGTGAAAAATGATGCCAGACCCTCGACGATGGGCCGCGAACCACTTCGGCTTCGGCTAGCGGCCCGCTGATCTTGCCCCATTACTTATGGCCACGCAAAGTACGAGCGAGTAAGTGTAGTCTGACTTTACCGCTTGGCCTCCGAGATACGAGGACATGGTGTATGCGTACACATTCACTGCCTTGATTAGGTGGGGACGGTTGCCCCCTCGAACCGTCGTCAACGTGGGGATAGTTACCAACCCGATAGATGTACTTGCATATCTTGTGGGACTGTCGGGGGTCATCTTCTTGGCATTTGTGGGAGCATCTCATGAACAAGGAGCCCGGTACGGCTGAAGTGAGAAACGCCTCCAAAGTCAACATCGTCGGCGATGCGCACGACGGCATCGATGAGGCACCGCTGCAGATATGTGCTGCCATGTCCGCTGCTTCTCCAGCCTGCTTCGCCATCTGACAACATGAAACCAGCCTGTCCATTCGTGGCTGATCCTGACGTCTTGCCAATGAAGGTGTTGAACTGATCCTGATATTGGCAGTTCATGACACGGCCGCAAACGATGATCCCTCCGTCGCCGAGGATACGACCAAAGACGCGGCGAGGTTTGAAAGACTCACAAGGGGGAGAATGGTTGAATATGTGCGTGTGGGAAGGTGCGCACAGATCCTGCCGCGCCCATGAAACGTGTCAACGGAAATCCTTGATGATCAACAAACGGCATTTCGCTTTCCACCTCATCACCCCTGCATCTCGGCATGATGAGCGACATTGCAAGCAAAGCCCCACGCAAACGCACGCCCCGATAGTCTAACTTGGCCGGTGATCGCATCTCATGGAGATGTCTGTCGGAGAACATACAAGTAAGTCTGCGTACCGGTGCCGGTTGTGTGGATGTAGCTGCATTTTCATACTTGTGTGATAGGATGTATTACCAACCTTCACGAGTCCGTCGCCCGTGCTGGAGCTTGGGGAATACAAGGGCGTCCCAATTAGGTGTATAACCCTTTTTCATTTGTTTTCTTTTTCGCCTGGATAGGTGGTGAGGCGGCGGTGAAGACCAACAGACATGCATGAACCATTGGACCATGATGGGTCACCAGTATCAGTACCCAGAGTCATAAATGGCTTCTTAACTGCCGGGGTTGAGTTGAGCTACTGGGGGGCTTGACCAGCGACTGCAGTGCTGTCCCGTCACCCGCTGCCGGCATGGACGTGCAGTGCATGCATTGCATAGCTGGGGGCGAAACCATAAAGCATGGTGCAGCGTACAGACAGGGGTTGGAATTTGGGACTCGCAGCCCTGGTTTCTCATCGCTCGCTCATCACCGACGGTGAGAGTCGGCAATGCTTATCACTCCGTATCCGTAGACTGGCTATTGCTTCCACGAGGGGGTGCCAGCACAGAGCAGAGGATCTAGACGGGCTCGTCCACCGTCATCACACGCAATGCCTCGCTCGGGTGGGCGAGACACTTGCTAGGGTCCAAACGCACAAGTACCATTCGTTTCTGTATGGACGTGATTAAGCGTGTACAGCATGAGTATGTTGACCTGCCAAGATGTGATCCACTGGGAAGCGTATACCTACTGGTGCCATGGCCTGATGTCTACAAGATGCAAACACAAAAATGAATGCAGTACTTGGACATACCTGTACACATCGAGAGTGATAAATCGATCAAGTTTCGGTAAGAGTTGAGACCATCTTTTTACCAGCTGTCTGCTGGAAGACACCCCCCCACGACTTCTCCTCGTTCGTTTCGCTTCCAATCATCCACATTACGGACATGGCTTCAATTGTCGTCTGTTCGGCCTGGGGTTTCTAAGCTGTAATTAGTGCAATCGCCCTCGCATCCCCTTGTGTCGTTTGTGTCGTTCGCCACCGACGTAATGAAGACCTCGATTTAAACTGTGCCACAAGCTGCGCGCACGATATCGCGCTTGGGAGCTTGCGTTGGCCACGTTGGTCACATGTGCCACCCACCTACACATGGCCTTCCACGGGTTGCCCTCTTCGTCGGCGCGCAACCTCCGTCCCGCTCATCACCCGTGGGGTGCTGCTGGTGAACGAGCCGCCTGCTGGGCAGAGCGCCTGCATGTACTGAGCCATTGTAGCATTCCCAAGCCAATGTCGAGTGACTTTGGAATGGGGAATCGGCCAACTGATATGAGTGTGAATGAGGGATAGGGGTGACAAGACTCGCATCAGAACCGTCGCTACCTCGCTGTCACTCCCGAATCTCGGGAGGGAACCAATATTGAGTTCCTTGCGGTCAAGGATGTGGACGAGCCTTCGTAGTCCCCTGAGGATCAGCCGTGCCGACATGGTTCCCCAGAAGCTCATTGTGCTATGCAGTGAGCAAGGTGAAGCACGCAAGCGTTTACTGGACTAGCATCATGATCCAGACACGTGATTTCTCCGAGAAAGTACCAGCCACTCTGGTACCATCCGACGACAGCTCTCATGACAGGTGTGCAGATGTCAGACGAATCATCTATAGAGATGAAGGGACCGTCGTCGATTTTCACCGCGTGCAGGTTCGTCTTCTTCTTTTCTTGATGGCGATGAGTTCCTTCCGAGAGCGGCCAGGAGCACAATAGGCGGCCCTTGCCCGCCGATGTTCAGGAACCAGCCATGATCACGACCTCTGGTCATCGACGTGCAAGTAGAGTACTCCGTGTTCCGTCGTAAATGCACCTTAACACCCATGCTGCCAGGTCAGTGCATTTCATTCGCAGCTTAATCCTGGTACATTTCGAGCAACAACAGCGAAACATACCATAGGCAGCACATGTAGCGCGTAATCAGGCTCGAGGTGCTTCACGTGGCTATCACAATATGCGGTTGATGCCTGCTCGTCCGTCGCAGCTCGAGCCCTTCGGGCCTTGAGGCATGGCATTACTCACCTATCCCGCTCGGCTGATGTCGTGGCCAGGGAAGGTGGATGGACGAAAAGGGGCTGAGGCCGGATGATCAGCAGAACTTGCTTCTGCCCCCGCTTCCAACCCTGGCATTTTCCCATTGTCTTGGAAGTATCCGTTGCTCCAGCCAGGATGAGCAAACTAGGAGACGCAAACTGTCGTCTCAGGCTGATGTCGGGCACCAACAGCTAGGATTCCGATGACAGGGAAGGTTGCGATGCCCTCGATGGCGCCAGCTAGTGGTGTTGTCACATTTGGGCCCAATGTGCGGTTGTGCTCACTGAAAGTTGGTAGGCCGCTACTAGTCCCCCATGCCCCAATTGCTCGTTTGGGTATCGCGATTCCTCACTGGGCCGTCCCGCAAACCTGGTTGCCGAAGCGTCCATGTCCAGGTCATGATCATCAGGGTAGGAGTATCAGGTGGCCCGGCACTCGCTACCGGGCCATGCCCCCCCCCCCCCCCCCCCCCCCCTCGCCCCAGTTCCACCCAACTGATGCTAGCTGCAGATGCAATGCATGCCATTTTTCATTCTGCACGTTGCACATGGCGGCTCGACTCCTCTTCGGTGACACCTAGAGCGAACATCCCTTCTGGTTCCCTTCCGCACCATGGCCATGGCATATCGGATTCCACCCAGACTGTTCATTCGCATGACATAAAATCAGCGAAAAGTCGGGGCAAAACGAAGGCATAGAAGTTGGCTGTTGGTTACCAATCCATTGTTTGCACAAATCTCTGGATAAAGGGATGCTCATGATGACCTTATTGAAGTACCTTGTTTGCCTCTGCTGCATTGCTCCATGCCTTTTCATTCACCCATTCCAAGGCGAGAGACAAAGCTGATCTTGAGGCTTCAATTGCCTCCTCCTGTCTGTTTGCATGTGTGTATATGTGTATTTTGGTCATCTTCACTTACTGTACACTTTGAGATGCGCGTGGAGAGGATGGATCAACTTCAGTAGAAAGCTTTGGTCGGTGTGATATCCAATAGCGACAATGAATAAGATTGGGCGATAAAGGTGGGAAATCCACCCGGACCTAGACATCATCATCCTTCCGGGATGTTATTTGCACCAGGCGTCGCGAGCGAGGAGATGCTCCCGTTCACAGCGTTTTCAGTTGCTGGCCAAGTGGCATCTGCAGGAGATTGGTATGTGGAAGGATGGCCCCTGGAAAATGCCGATTCATTTCGCGTCTCATTTCCTCCTTCCTCACATCAATTGGTGATGCTGCATGGAATATAGCCGACAGCTCACGGCGTACAACTAGGCTGGCCCCAATGTTCCAGATTAGTAACGTCAGCAGTGAGCCGGGGCAGTAGCAAGTGTCAGTGTATGGATGGAGGCCGGGGCATCTGCAAAAATGATATGGACAAGGTGGAATCCGGATGTTTGTACGGAGTACGGAGTACTCGTCGGAGGCTTTAGCAGTGCTCCAGTGGCAGGAGCCGCACAATCGGTGGGGGCTTGTACGTGCTTGCTAGCAGTCTCTTGAGGACGTTCAAGCTCACTGCAAGATTGGCGAGAGTACATGAGCTCTTCTCGTCCGAATTCGGTACATGTAATGTAGGGGCAGGTGTACTGCAATCGAGGAGTCGTGATGTCGGGTTCGTGACGGCGACGAGTCTGAATGCCTACCACGCGGGCGTGGTCTCTGAGAGGCTCAAATTCATCCGATCATTGATCATTGATGCACTCACTCCCAGGCCCAGGCATGAACCAACCCCAACCATGGGGCCGGATCCAATAGTTGCGGCAGACCGGGATGGGGCCGCATATTGGACCCGTCCGCAGGCTGCGCCATGTTGGATGGATCCAGCAGGCCCCGTCAGACCAGCTTAGAGACGGGGGGTCCCCAAGGTCACATTAAATGCCGTGCAGGGCAATGGAAGGCAGCTGTGCAGACAGGTCTAAAACAGACAAGGTAGTTCGCTGACAGGTTCAACGGAGGAAACGCGAGCACGAAGGGTCTGTACAACCAATGTCAACCATACTTTGTACGACCCACGAACGGGCTAGCTTTGGTCCGATGTCGTGACGCGAGCGAGAGCGAATGCGGCGCCCGGGTGACATTGGGCAAATCGATTTTGTTGAACAGAGCGAGATTAGACATACCACGACGGATGATGCTGATCGTCGGCGCATGCGCACACGCGTTGATGCGAGTCGAGAGCGAGACATGCGGTGCGGGGGGGAGAAATGACGACGCTGTGAGATTTCACCTGCCATTTTGGCAGAAAGTACTTTGTGCTCCGTACGCCCTCATACACTTACTCGTAGAATGAATGCTCTGCTCATCAGCTTCCTCGTACGCCGAGGCGTCACTGTCGAACATCGACGCAACGGGTGGCTTTGATGATGAAGAGTGGTCAGTTTTCGGGCGAGACAATGTATCAACAGTGTCAGGTTCTCTCACACCACAGCCAGCCACCAGGTCATCCAACGCTACCCGCCAAGCCCGTTTCGGCCCTAGAAACAAAACGTCCGTCACCCACCACCAGTTCCCGGGTTGAGTCGTTCGTCATAACTTGGGAGGTGCTTGTTTTTGTCGGGTGGTTGAGATCGAGAGTCGAGATGTAGGGTTGTGCACAGTATTAGTCGCACTCCATACTATGGTGTACAAGTAGTGTATAGTATCGGTGCCCGTTCTCAAATGGCAAGACCATCCCTGCCGGTGTTGATCCGTTTGGGCAGTTGGGGAAGGCTTTTCTTGTCAAAAGGAAGGAGAGACCACCCATCACAAGTGAAGGAAGGGGCAAATCTCCATCTACCATCGGCCATGCACCATACCCGGCAACTACAGCGGTGTACTTGCACATACATTCACTATTTGAAGTCACGACTCCATGAATCGGGGCTGAACGCTTCCACCCAGTCAACGTCGATGATCTCGTCCTCCATCCTCCTTAGTGTCGCCAGACAAGCAGTGGGTGGGTACGTGCACTTGAATGTACAATACACGCACACGCACATGTGCTAGGGAGCGCCCAGTAAGTCGGGGGGGGGGGGCAAGAGAACGAGCACAGCGCCCACCCATGCCGCCTCGGAACTGGCGAAAACCAGGTTGAATCCCAGCACCCTGTGGAACATGCACCCTGGACACGGTCCCAAACATGGCCCGTTCCTACAAGTGTGAGTACTCGTCCCTCCCAACTGAATGGATGGATGTCGATCAACCTTGACCATGGAACATAGGTGCCCCGACGGATACCAGTACAAGCAGATGTACGGAGTTGTACTCCGCACACAATGAACATTCAGCCCAGCCCAGCTCGACCTCGGCCACGATCCATTCTTCATTCAGCTACCTACAAGTATCTACCGACTTTCTCAATTGCCTGCCTCCCTGCTTTCTAAAGGTACATGGACGGAGGAAGGGACGGCTGTACGGAAACGTGCCTGCCGCACGCCGCAGCCTCGAGGATATCGCTCTGCCAGCACCTCTCCGGCTTCCCGCAAGACTATGCTGTGGAGTGATCGATGGCTGTAAATCAAATGATCGGGTCTCTCGGGATGCTCCTCATCATGTCATCTCTGGCGTAATACAGCAGCGCGCCATGAGGGCCAGTGGCCGCCTCCCAATATCTGTATGACGACAAGACGGCCACCCAAAGTTGGGCCCTCCCGCCTATCCTTTCCATGCCATCCCTCAGCAAGATTGCCCAGCGTTGGAGGTAGGACCGGATGATTACAATCCGTATTGGCAAAAATAAGCACCATTATTCGGCATCACATTTGCGCTGAAGTGCGTATTAACAAACGCGCACGCGCACACACTCAATCTCCGTTTCGCCACCACCACGAGACACCAGCGAGGAATCCAGATCTTTGGTTCCATAGCTGCGCCGCAATGCTCTTGTCAAGAACGAGAACATGCGGCTTCTATTATCCTCGACCATTCGTCCAAAACAACACCATATCGGTTGCGACTCGGATTGTTGCTGTTCAACACTATACTTTGGTACCAAAGCACAACATAGTTATCGGGCGGCCTTGCCTTGTGGCCCACCTGACCAGCCTCACTAGCATGGTCGATTTCTTCCTTGTGGCCACAGTACATGTCTCTCGTCAGGCGGGTTGGTAGGTGATGGATTTGTCACGAGAGCCTGAGCCGATGATCGTGAGATCTGTACTGGGAAATCACGGTCCGTACCGGGAAAACTTGCTCGCGGAGGAGCTCTGCTTCTGACCTTTTTCGATCACCCGCAATTATGATTCACAGCTTGACTCTTTGACAACATTTCGGCTAGCATTCCTGCCCAAGTATATTTCTTGTTCAGAGACCATCGAAACTGGGCCGTCGTCGACGAACACGGAGTGCCGTGGAGGTACCGTCTGAAATTAGCAGCACAGTCCCACCTGGGAAATTGGCTTGCCGTCATCGGAGTGCCTCAACACCCAGCAGTCGCATGGCCGGATCGACTCGAAAGGTACACAAACACCTGCGTTCTCGGTCGAACTGAGCAGGAAGCTCGAGGCTTTCATCATTATTTGTTCACCTTTTTCTTTTGCTGTTCGAACCTCCCCAGAAGCTTCCGTGGGCGCCGGCGATGGTGAAATGGCAATGCCCAGATTATATCACCCCGACGGCGTTCCAGCGACATGGGAAAAAGAAACATTGCAGCCGCCACCCAGCCTGGCCTGGACCACCAGATTGTCATGCCGCCCAACCAACAAGTACTCCTCTGGTTGAGCCATGTTGCGACTGCCGGGGTCTTAGCACCGCGGAGAGTCTGCCAATGATGACCACCCCTGTTCACATGGCTGTACACTTACGAAGTATGTGTAATGTACGGAGTACTCCGTCTTATTGTGTGAGATGGGAACGAGTACAAGCACCTGTGCTCCGTACTGTATTCGTTCTCGTACTCGGAGAGTGGGCGACCCATCAACCATCCCATCCAAGCACCCTGGTCTGTGTTATTCCTCCCACACGACCCTAACTCCACGAACTCTCTTCCGCTTCAACCTTGCTCCAGTTGTCTCGCCCTCCCTTCTGCCCGTCAGTCAGGGTGAAGTTGTACGATTTGTGAGTAATATCAAAGGACGATCCGCAGTGCAGTACATGTACGTTGGTGCCGTCTGGCCCGAGCATGCCTGCTTGGCCAGGTGAACGCTCTGTATCGGAACTGCTAACTGTTTGACTCGATGCAGAGTTTCTGACGCTTAGTTTTGCCATCTTGGCTGTTGCGTACCACCTGCCAGGCAGTCCGGTAAAGTTATACCTCCGAGGTGCAAACAAGCTTTTAGTTCCTTCGCCTCGCATGCCGCCTAGTCCTTTAGCCCATTCCACCTTTCGAGTAATTTTACTTCTCTCTTACAATAGCCTCAGTGGTCAGTCAGGTCTTCTGTGTCGCTTCTAATTCCTGACGTCAGCTCTTGAATTGGCGTTGAATCCACCGTTGATCGTTGGGAACCGACAGAAAGAACAACCACAAGCCGGATCCACCTCCCGATTTTCATCTCGCCAGTATCTCCTGCGCCGATTTAGATCCCTTCTTTGATGGCACATGATTCGACTTGGTCCATTGAGAATCATCTTCCATGAGCGTGGAGGTGAAACCCTCGATAGCTTTTCGTGCCGTTGATGCGACCTAGGTTGCATCATCATTGATTATAATCGCTTCATTTTCCTCCCTGCGGTCTTGTCTTGGCCAAAGACGTTCCTGGCTCGGTGACGGTAAGGAGCAACCTACTGGTATTGATTTGTCAAGTTCGAACCTGCAGCAACACTCGGCCCCCATGTGAGTGTTGCAGCGTGTCACTAACAGCCTACGGCAGACAAATCTTGCAGTCCAGGACCGATCACAGTACATGATGCATGTAGCAAGAGTGCCTAATCATCAATAACTTGATTCTGAACTCGATATACAACGCCGTCACGGAAATCGACCGCTTCCACGGCCTGTCTGTCTCGAGGTTGCTGCCAGTACTGTTTGGGTACAATCCCGAGACGGTCTTCTAACCCTTGCCATCCGATCTGGAAAAACCCCGGTAAGCCTGTGGTAGCAGGAGTTTCCTGCACAAGATAGTTCTTGCACTGCAACGACCGATTATACGAGTGCGACGACACCGGACTCGCCTCGAACACCGTGGACGCCCCCAGAGAAAGCCGAAAAGTCGGCGACAAGCGGTTCCATTGGATGGTACATTGAGGATTTGACGACAAGCAGCGGAAAGGTTCAATGTACTGGTCGTTGGTTCCAGGGATACGTAGGGGATCCGGTCTTGATGTCGCAAAAGAGGCCGACGGCACACCTCCCTGCCCCTTACCGAACCTCAACTTCTCCAACCAGATCTCGTCAAAGGGTAGAACTGGAGTGTGATAATGTCGGTTGCGCAACACCAGCTCATGCTGTGAGTTCAACGGAAGGCATCAGTCAGAATCCGCAGCCACCCTCGAAAGGCTTGGGAGTTCACAGCATCCTAAACTCATCTCCTTCTCGGGCCATGGCTCCTCGGGACGGCGAGCCGCTTTCTTCAATGTCCATCTCGCCGTCCATTGTCACACCCTCATCGGTGCCGGCTACCAGCACCTCCATGCCATCATTTTCTGACCACACAGGTCTTGGATCACATCCCAGCACGTCTGCCGGTATCCCAGCCCCACCAGCAAGGCCTCGTCTTTCCGGGAGAATTTCGCCGCCAGTTTCTTACCCACTCCCTCAATTCAGTGAGACTGATAAGACTAAAAGCCCCAAGCTGCCTCGATCTTTGAGCTTCAGCCATGCTAGTTCGTTTCGTGGAGTGGAAACGCGGCGACAATCATACGTGGCCAGTGTGTCTCCTGCCAAACGTCCGTATGAAACGGCGGCTCCTGATGTACACAGATACCTCCCTCGACTGCAACACAACCCTAATCCAGGGATGCACCCGCCCCCAAACCATGGCTTGAACAGGCCGGATTCGACGCACCCATCGTCCCATTCAACGGACCGCATGCATTACCCACGATCCTTGTTGGAACCAAGGGACGGGCAAGGCCAAGACCGTCCCCAGTCACTCTATTCGCATTCGACACCGCAGGGCGCTCCTGGTAGCCAACCGGTATCGGCATACAGAGGGCTGGAAAGTGGGACGTTTTGGTCGGAAGATTCGCGTCGATCCGGGATGAGCAGGGCCGCAAGCAGCGCGGAAGGACAGCAGGCATACATGACACTTCCCGGCAGTGACATGACGATTCCAGTCCAGGTTGACTATTCACAGGCGTCAAAAAAGGCGGACGAGAAACGGCAGCGCAACGCCAAAGCCTCCACGAGGCATCGCAGAAAGAAAAAGACGATGCAGGAGGAGAACATGAGGCAGCTTGAAGATCTCCGGGACGAGCGACACCAGCTCGCGTGCGAACTGGAAGACACGAGAAGACAGCGGGACTTTTATCGAGACGAACGAAACCGGCTGAGGGAGGTTGTTGTCCGAACGCCAGGAATACACCACCACGCGGTCGGGCCGCCGACGCCTTCGATCCGCGTGGTCGAAGAGAGAAGTGCGGGCGCCGGCTCCCAGGTTCCGAGGCCAAGATTGGGAACAGAATACTCAAGCGATCAGTCATCGGCAGGTCGACCGGCGCGGAGGCGACGGATAGAAGACGAAACAACAAAATATTCTGCTACTGGTCTCGGGCCGCCTTTGGGAGAGACGCCGGGGGGTTCGAGCCCTGTTCCAGCACTGGGCCATACATATGGGACCGTATCAGCTGCCTCGTTAACAGCTGGCGAGAGGCTACCCCCCTTACGAGCAATGGAAGGGCAGGTTGCGGCCCAAGGCTTGGGCACTGCTCATGATGAGCAAGAAGCAAAATCTGGACCTTGGAGGACAGGCCAAAATCGACAATTTGAGACCGGGTGGGCAAGGGAACCAAAGTAATAGTGGCATGGAAGTAGCTTTATTGAGACACAACTTGTTTTGGGTACAGCTCCGATAATGATATCGCATGGCCGAAGGCTCAATGCACCATCACCATCCGAGCAGCACTTGTATGGTGTATAGTGTATGTTGAGTGGACTTTCTTGAACCTGCTAGGACACTGGGATGTGTAGTTACTTACATAGGTGTGCAGGTGATTACACATAGAAGCACACTGCCCAGATACTTGTACAAGTACAGTGCAGCAATTGTTGTGCGGTGCCTACTCATGCACATACCACCCGTGCTCGCTTGTAGTGCAGGTACACTTGGACGTGTGCCCGCCCGTAGCAGTAAAAAGCGTCCTGAAGCGTACTTGTACAATAGATCTATTAAGTACCGACTATACCGTACTTATAGTGCTGAGTGTACAGTAAGTATAAGTAGCTAGCTGTACATGTAGTTGTACAACCACTGAAAATGTGCTTGATACTGTCTTGGCTCTACTTGTACTTGTTTGGACACTTTGGTAGGTCCGGAGTCGAAAAGGACATGTAAGTATCCAGTACGTGAACTCCACTACTCTGAGGCCTTGATAGCCTCTATCGTTTGCTTCCAACGGCTCTGGTTCATCGCCTTTTTGCACCTCTCGACCCACTCCTTCTTGATGTTGCCGGTAAAGGCCGTGCTGCCCAAAACAGCTATATGGAATGCACCACAATGGATCGGATTCCAGGTATGTATCGTCTTCTGGATTCCACATGGGCATTCATAAGTCCTCTTCGATTTCTGATTGTTTGATGCACTAGATTTCTGATCCGTTGTTGAGTTGGCGGCAAAGGCACTCGAGACTGACGATGCCTTGTGTCGATCTAACTAAGACTTGGTATGTACAAGGAATTCTGCCGCCAGCAGTTTTAACGTTATATCAAGGTCTTTGCCGGCAAGATGACGATGTATCAACCTCGCTTGTTGCATTCGAGACCATTCGGCACTGAATGTCTCTGCCGTATCCAGGAATTGAGTGATGCCGAAGGTGCCTTGGATATCAGGCATGTCAAAGGCAACGGCATCAATGTCTGCCGCCTCCCATTGCTGATACCATTCGAGTACACCTAGGCGCATAGTGTTGTTGATGACCTTGGGAGTAATTGATCCTGATCTGAATCTCCTGTAATACGTGTGGTATAATGCCTAGTCGTTCCCGAACCTTGCTGACGATCTCAGATACCTCTACAATATCTTTGAGGTTCTTCAACAGATCCGGATTTACGGTCTCTTTTATCCACTTTACGAGTTCCGTAGTACACGCCTTCCTGTGCGAATAGTACCGTCGTATCGTACTATCGTATTCGAATCGTTCGAGTTGGTATCTCTCTAGGTCTCGAGAGCTGAGGTATTCGATTGGAACGAACTGGTCCTCCTTGACTTCCTCTTTGAGTTTGATAAGGGTTGCTGCATTGATCTTTGCAACTTCATCCTTATTGGTGATTTCCTTTGGTGGTGATAGTATCACTGCTCCGCCTGGGTTAACGTAATCCCAGATTTCACTCTGCTTAGCAATGCGTTGGTACGATCCGAACCATCGATCCCAATCCGCAGACGTTTAGAGCACTACATTTGCCTTGGAGTTGGCTGATGCAGTTGACATCGTGGCGATCGTTGGATGGATGTGTTTGTTGATTTGAAGAGTGGTTTGGAGGCCTTGGGAAGTGAAAAACAGAGTGCTGAAGGGGGCCGAGGCTAAGGTTATCTTCCTTTTGGTAAGTCTTCTGCAAGAGCGGTGCAGCTGTCTTGATCGGCACTAATGCATTGAAGTGGATAGGAGAAGGGAAGGAAGAAGCAGAGCTTTGTGTGACCGTTGCGGCTGTTATACTGGATCGTTGAGATCTTGTTGAGATCAGATGGTCGTTGTGATCTCTTGATCCGCTGTCTCTTGATTTGATTAAGTGATTGCTGGTGATCCATTGATCTGCTGTCTGTTGCTTCTTTCCGGATAGCAATTTGCGCGGGGACGCATACCGGGCTCATAACTGTTGCACCAAACCAGCCACAAAAAATGGGCGCCACAGTCAATGTGGACATGGTAGGTGCTATATGATGTGGCATGAAACGATTAAGAACGGAGTATTGGAGAACGGAGCACGGAGCACGGAGTACGGATACGGAGTACGGAGGCATGTACCTCGATGGCAACATTCTACGGAGTAAGTAAGTACTCTGAAATCCAACAATCAACAGATCTATCCTCGAAACGTCAACCTGTCATCAATTGGTATCAACACTCACGACATGTCTTGATGTCCAATTCTTCCTATCTGCAAGGGAATGCCTTTCTTTAGGCGCGACCAAATACAATCGTTCAGGAAGAAAAGGCATCGTCCCGAAATTACTATATATAGCAGCAGGTCTTTGATCATGATAAGATTCAACGGCTATTGTAGACTGTAGTACTCCGTAGAGCAATCGGCTTAATCTTGATGCTATTGTGCTAGCTTAGTTGTAGATGGGGGCTGTACTGTGGATAGAGGCCCGAAAGCTACGGACTGACGCAATTGAGTGTACTGCTTGGAAAGCCACCGGGCAGTTTTTATATCTATGCAATTTTTGATTGAGGACTGAATTGAACGGATTCTAAGGCGCTCAAGTGCTGAGTTGATTATTCATATTGACAGAGGAATAATTGTAATACTTGTAGAAGTTCTGGACCATATCCGTCGAGATGGTGTAATGTAAGTACTTGTACAGGTACATGAGAGGTTGTCAGTTGGTCAAATCTCGCTAATTACTATCCCTGCTGCGACCTGGCGAGACAGGACTTCTGAAGGGCTCAAATACGAGCGGGGCTGCTGTGCAGCTGTTCCAAGCTGAAAGTACAGGTAGGTACTCCGTACGTATTTGAGAACGTGCATGGAAGTAATTACTGGCAAGTATTACAGAATACGGAGTACGGAGTCCGTACAAGTATTAGTACATATACTTGTACAGTACTTACTTGCACATGCCCCAACCCTAGTGTGCCTATTGAAAAAATCTTCTTGGATGAAATTGCTTGCGGATATACAGTGATTGAGAATGAAATTCTTTCGAAAAAGTATTCCCTTTGAAGATGCGAGGAGTATCATTACTGTACGGAGTAAGCAATGCACTTACCACCACCATCCATACCCATATAAGCCGATATTGGCGACAGTGCAACGTCAGAGTGTTCGCTTATGTCAGATGGCTGGATGCATAGAACCAGTAAGGAATATCTATCGTACTTGGTATTGAATACGGAGTAAGTAATACTCTGTGCTATAACTTGCAAGTACGTACGGAGTACGGAGTACGTGTGTGTACTTTACTCGGCACATGTACGTAAGTGCTCCGTACATGCCAAAGTACTTTTACTGTGGTGCAAGAACTTACAAATGCAAGTACTGTACATGTACGCTGTACTTACTTAAGTAAGTAATAGAACCATACCCGATGAGAGGACCGAGTGTCCACGTAAGTACCTACTCCATACATGTATTAAGTACTTGCAATCACGAGTAACTAAGTAAGTAAGCACATGTTTTAAGTACACCTACGTACTGTACTTGCACAACGGGCGGCTAGGGCTCAAGTCCCTCCATCTCTAGGCTATACTGTACAGTAAGTATATCGAGACATCAAGTACAAGTGCTGTACTGTATTACTTACTCTGTACAGTACGCTTTCATGCACAAGTATGTATTAAATGTATTATTAACTACAGTACGTCGTTCGTGTATACTGTACTTAGATGCACAGTACAAGTACGTATAGAGGTACAGGTATACTGTAGAAGTACTTACGGTATTATGGGTCGTCCTCGACTTCCTCCCATTCCGTACATGTGCGTGATGCTGTAGTAATACTTCGTACTGGCCATTACGGCGACATCAGCTTGCCATGTGCTTCCCCAGACCAGCATCTCCGTGTCCGACCGCGGGAAAGGTAATGTAGCTTCTTGCCCTTTGCCATAGAGTCTTCTTTCTTGTCATGGTCATCGCTATCATTATCCGCCGCACCGTTGTTCCCTTATCGCCATCATCGTCCAACCGGCGTGGCAGTCAGTCCAACCCCTGTTCAGGTGCACATATCTCACGCTCTTCCTTTATACCTGCACAGAATACATCGGCCGCTTCATCACGGACTGATGCAGCGATGCAGCCGCATTTCCATTCGCGCAGCTCACCCAAGATATATTACCGCAGGCCAGGGCAGAAGGGAACTTTCGACTTGTCGAGATGCAAAGAGGTCAAATGCTCGGCAGCCCAACTTGACGACACGCCGCCTCCTGGCGTGGTCGCCACAAAGGACGATGGTGAAGATGACGACGCAACAAAGAAGATGATCGGACGGGCTCAAGCTCGAATCCATTCAGGACCAAGTTGCCCTCTGGTCCTGCGGCCAAGCTTAAATGGTGCGGCAAGCGAGCCGAACGGTGAGGCTGAGGCCTGGGCTCTCCAAGCGTGCCGCTTAGTCATGCCTTTGACCAGTCAAGTGAGCGAGGCATGGCCCACAGCATGGATTCCCAGCTACCATGCTTCCGGTTAGCACGAAGCTGTGGGACGTTCATGTCGGTTCCGTGGGCGTACAGTAAGTGCAGTAAGTAAGTACTATAGGTGGTACAGTATGTTCATACCTGCTGCTTGCTCGTCCGAGTTCTCGCCACCATCAACCAGCCCGACCTCGTCTCGGTCGCAGCAGAGCATCGAGGACATGGCCCCCCCCCTCTCCAGCGCGAGCATAGAGCTCGACTACCCGCTCTACGCGCTCGACTTTGACCCCGAGGATGCGAATCGGCTCGTCGTCGGCGGCGGCGGCGGCCCTGGCCACTCGGGTGTCGGCAACAAGATTGTGCGTCGAGCGACGGCTCGAGCCATGGCTCGAGGCCTCCTCCATCCCCGTCCGTCCTTGGCCGACGCTCGCTGACCTCATCGACCGCCCCCAGACGGTTCTCGAGCGCGATGGCCAGGACGAGCTGCGCATCGCCGGCGCCATCGACCTGCCGCGAGACGAAGACTGCGTCATGTCCCTCGCCCTCGCCGGCCGCAAGAGCAAGTCGACGCAGATATTGGCCGGCGTCAACTCGAGCCCGGCCGAGATGGCCAAGGGCATCAACCAGCACCTCCGCACCCTCGTCGTCGAGTCGTCCAAGTCGCGGGCTTCGGCCGGCGTCAAGGCGGCCGGGTTGACGGTCAGGGAGCTCTCGCGGACGGCGCTCTTCGAGAAGCCCAGCCCGGACGCCTATCAGCGTCGGCTGCGGCTCGCCGGCACCACGGGCGTCGTCTCGACCGGCATGGGCAACGAACCCCAAATCGCCGTCTTCGACACGGCCGGCGGCCAGCCGAGGGCCAAGGGCGTCGTCGAGCTCGCGCAGGAAGCCGAGGACGTCGACGTGGTGCAGACGGGCCAGGCCAGCTTCCAGCTGGCCTTTTGCCACAAGTACGAGCTTCACGTCCTGAACATCAGCAAGAAGAAGGCGGAGCCGGAGCTCATCTTCACCATGCCCGACGACGACGGCGGCGCGCGGCCCGTCTTTCGGTCGCTGCGATACCTCACGCCCGAATTCATCCTCGCCGTCGCCAACCTGCCCGGCCGGAGCGGCGTGCTCATCCAGTGCCTGCGACTGCCGGCGGCGGGCCAGGAGCGGGCCGGGATGGCGGCGACGGCGCGGATCCCGCGCAAGATGTCGGCGTCGGCCCTCGCCGTCGTGAACCTCGCGCCGGGCTCGACCTCGTGGGCGCGGGCGGGCAACACCCAGTTCCTCATCGCCGTCGCCGGCAACGACTCCTCCATCTCCCTCTACGGGCTCGAGCACAAGGCCTCGAACCTCCTCCACCTCCTCAGCGGCCTCGACCCGATATGCACCCTCAAGGACGTGCACGTCGGAGGCAACATCACGGGCGTCGCCTTTTCCCGATTCGTCACGCCCAAGACGCACACCCGACAGCAGTCCGTCAGGCTCGCGAGCATATCGATGCAGAAGACGGTCGTCATGCACAGCATACCGCTCAGGAAGCAGGTCGAGACGGCGGCGGCGCGCGGCAAGGACGCGGCCGCGCCGACGGTGCGATACGTGTCGTCGATGAAGCCTCGAGCGCCATCCTCTCGCCCTCTCGTCGCCGTCCTGACCCTCTTCGTGCTCATCATGGCCATGGTCGGGCAGGCCGTCATGGAAATGTACGGCAGGAGCGAACCCTTCATCTTCGCCAACAGCTTGCTGCCCGCCTGGCACGGCACGTTGGGCTCGCCCGACTTTCCTTCGGCCGCCTTCTTCGACGGCGCGCTCGCGGACTTGTTCGCCGGCGGCAAGGCGGCCGACGGTCGCGAAAAGGTGGTGCTGCTCGACACGGACCACGCCGCCGCCTCGGCCGACACGTCGTCGCCGGATGGGAAGATCAAAGCCGACGTGTACGACTCGGACGTTCACGGCGCCGCCAAGGCATGGGAGGAGCTGGGCGACGAGGAGAAGGACATTTGGCGCGAGCGGCTCCGCGAGGCCGGCGCCTGGACGCAGGGCATGGGCGAGAACGTCTTCAAGGGCGTTTTCTTCGGCCAGATTGCCGCCGCCATCGGGGATGCCGTGGCGAACTAGCGACGACGTTGGACGTTGAAGCCGCGCTTGGCTGTTCCGAGGGAGTTTTGTACCATTTTCCCGCTTCCTCTGCATCGTTCTTCCCCTCGGCGGGTGCGGGCATGACGAGTGTATGTACATGTAGACGATGAATTTTGACAACATCACACTGCCCTGGCTCGTTGGACGCCGACGCCGAGAGCGGCCGAAGCCTGCGCCGACGCGGGGCCAAGACGAGGACGGCGAGGCCATGGCGGTCACGGGCTGGGCCGCATCCTCGGCCAACCTGCATCGATGCGCAAGGGGATGGCCATGTCAGAAGGCCGCATCCCATGCTTTCCGGGGCGACAAATTGCCATGGACCGATGCGCAGACGCGCCGATTGCCCGCCTCCAAAGGCCACAACCAGGTCGATGGACGCATGGGGTTGCCGGCCCCGAGCTGGAACGGCGGCCGGGGGGGCACATCGGCAACGAGCACCGCATACAGCAGCGATGCAGAAATGGAGATTCGCACCCTGTACTCCGTCCAGTAAGTACTTGCATCGCCCAGGGGTGTGCCCCGGCAGCGCCGAGACGATGGGGCCCCGAGACGCGACCGATAGCCGCTCGGTGGGTGCGAGGTTCGCGGGCGCGAGGCTAATAGCTCCAGCGTCGTTGCAATATTAATACAGCCTGTACTTTTGTCGACGGTGACCCGTCCAGGTACGGAGAATCTGTATTAATATTAATAATACTTGAAGTACGTATTCTGTACTCTACAGCCACAAGTACTCCGTGCTGTACGTACAGTACTTGCGGAGTACAAGTACTTGCTTGCGAGTACGAGTGCATGTGGACGTGGGCCGCCGTATGCAACTGGACATGTGGTCAGCATTACCTACTAATAACAGTGCTGCACGGAGTACTTGTACCGCTACTGTAGTGCACTGTACTTCCTTGGGTTAGGTGTTGGCGTGGCGCACATATACGTCCGCCGCTCAGGCAGCCAGCCAGCTCTCCGCTGGGGGCGGTCCGCTGGCTTGTCGAGGACCTTTTCCGGCCCCCAAGCAAGCCAAAGCTCTCGGAAGGCGAGGAATTTCATGCAAGGACATGCGTGCACCTACAGTTGTGGCACATGGGAGCAAGTGCATCTCATGCTCCTACGCGTCCTGGGAAATTTGGCTGCAAGTTGAGCACGGCGGCTAGGCGTTGTTGACGTTGCTCGTGGAGAAGCGTTGGGCGGCAGCGCCGTCAGCCACGGCACTTGTTGTACTGTAGGTGCATACAACTACCTACTAGGTAGTATGGAGTAATACAACTACTTGGTAGTACCTACTATTAGGTACCTACCTAGGTAGTAAGTAAGCAAGTACTTACTGTACTGTACGCACAAACACTGCAAGTAATACTCCGTACATGAAGGTGCACAAGTACTGCAAGTACTCCGTACTCCGTACATGAAGGTGTGCAAGTACTGTAGGTGTGCGCGCTAGCAGCCGCAGGCACAGCAACCACAAGCGCTCCGTCGGTAGCGCCAGGGGCCAAGGCTGGCGCAACTTGGGAACCCCCGTCCGGCTTGGCGACGGACGGTGCGAGCATCAGCTCGGCCCCTGCAGATTCTGGCTCGCTCGCGGCGCCATTCCGGTTGTGGGGGGAGGGGGAGTGGATGAGGCCCGAGTTGGTGCTCTCCATGCGCAGCAGGTACCTGAACCTTATCGGGTGTTTTCACCAGACACTTGTGCATGTACTGCAGCATGCAATAGTTGCAGGTTCCATGGAGCATAGCATCACATGTTTTCACCAAGCACTTGCGCATGCGGAATGTAGGCTCCATACAGTCATCAGATGATCTCACCGAGTGCACGTATGCATGTGCATGTATAATGGAAGTTTCATACAGTGTCGGGTGTTTGAACTCGCAAAGTGCACGTGCGGGTAGCACGTATGACTACGGCAAGTGCCTGGAGCGGTGATGGGTACGTGCCGATGGCCAGGTGAGCTCCCTCCTCTCCCGCCACTGTGCGTGTGCAACGGTTGCAAGGAAGAGGCAAGGGGCGGCATGATTGGTGCTCTCCGTCCATGGATTGTTTTTTGCACCGCGCCGTCTCCTATCAGATCAATCTCTTCACCAGCCGATGGGGGAGGGGAGGGGGGGGGGGCTGGGGTTCTTGGGCCCGGACAAAGGTGTGTGCAAGTACATGCACTTATATACTTATAGCACGCTGGTGCACAGTGCACATGTGTCCTTGTCCCGAGAGGCATCGATCGAGCTTGATTTTTAGCATCGCATGCTGGCATGGTCGCGTCGGGGGTGGGAAAAAGGGTGTGCCACACGAGTCGCCGAGAGGAAGCGAAGACGAAAAAGGTGTGGACGAGGCGTCCCTACTCCACCGGGCTGTGCCCCTTCCACTGTACTTTTGCCTCGAGGCGGTCGGGGTCGGTGCTTGGTTGAAGTCGGCACTCGTCCGGCCATCCTTTGTCCGGTCAAGGTGTGTGTGATGATGGTCTTGAAGGATGGATTTTGGACGGGACCGTCGGCGGGGATGCGAGAGGAGAGCTGCGGTCGAGGGGCGCGAGGGCCAGCTTGACAGGGTTGGGCCTGGTGTGATGGATGGTACGACGCGAGCACTAGCAGCACAAGTGCGCACCTTTCCAGCAGCACGGAGCATTGTACTTACTTGGGGAGAAACAAGCATAGGCACAAGTACAGGTACGAGTCGTTTTTCACTTGAGCGCTCTGAGTGCCGCGTGGTTGGAGGAGGGGAGATGGATGTACCGACGGTACGGAGCACTGCGCGCCTGGTACTACGGTTTGTTAGTGCCGACTAGAGTGCTGCTAAGCAATTCCTACTTACCGTAGTACAGAGTATCGCGCAAGTGCAAGTAGAGCAATGCCACTACCTAGTACGGAGTACGGAGCAACTACAAACAATCACAACTGCAGAATTACTACGGCCGGTACGGAGCACTTGTTCTTGTACAAACAAGTAAGCAATACCGTCGTGGTTGCGTCTGCTCCATACAAGTACTCATAAGTACATGTAAGTAGTACAGTACTTGCTCCATTTGTATCAGTGCAGTATTAACATTGCTCTACACACCATCCACCTACCGTCAAGTGCCATCCGTGTGCAGGTGCGCGATGCATGCACCATACTGCACATTACATGTACAGTACTTGCACCGTGCCGTATGCACTCTGTGCTGAAGCCACCTGCAGCAAGTACCTGTCGGCAACACCGAGCAGTGTCGTCGATGCAAGCTTGTGCTAATCGGCATGTATGTATCGCTGCGTGTTGACCGAGCCGCCCCTCCATCACCGTTTCTCCCTTGCATCGGTCGGTACTCGGCTTGCTGCGAAGACGACGGAGATGGAGGGAGGCACGCACGGTGCCGAGCCGAGTTTGGTGCTTGCATGTATTTACATGTACAAGCACAGCGCGCACATGTACCTGCACGTGGTGTGCAGGCTTCGTACGCGGACGAAACGCAACCCGACCAACTGCCCACAGCACACCTCCGCGTACTGCGCTCCCTCGGTGCGCTCGCGTGCGCAAGTGCGCGTCATTTCGAGGGAAAGACAGGCGGCGGAGCCGATCCGAAACAAGGCGCAGCGGAAACATTTGGCCTCCTTCCAACTGCTCGGCAACGGACGCGGGCGACGACTAGCCTGCGGCCGCAGAGGGGGAGGGGGTGACGACTCTACGAAAGTCCAGTCCCCTGCGCGCGTAGGTACGTGCTCGGGAGCAGCCGGGTGCTCACACGCATCATGCGAGCGCTCCGCACTCGGGCCCGGGCATTATGGTGTTGCTCGCGCGCCGCACTTTGTGCCATTTCGATTCGCCACTGCGTGCCGGGCCTCGATGCGCGGGCCGCATGGCCGTGGAGGACAAGCACGAGGACGGGTGCCGTCACCTGTCCTTGGGTGCAAGGCGTGCGGCGAGCACGGTACAGACAAGCATGGAGACGACGAAATGCTTGTTACTCCCCGACGCCATCGTCGCCGTCCCGCCACCGAAAGACGGAGGCATCGCATCGGCGTCTGTGCCGTCGTGGCAGCCATCGCAACCGTGTCGCTGTCGGAAAGCTCTGTCCTAGTTCTACGAGTGGTCGTCCTTGTAGATGTACTTGTAGGTGTGTACTTGCTGTACTTGTACTGTACTGTACTAAGGCACCGCGTACTGTACGGCAGGTGTTCATTTAATTACTTGGAACCTACCGGGGTACGTGGAAGCAAGCCTACTCAGCATAGGTGCACTCAAGTACGTACATGTGCCGGAAGCAAGTACGTTGTACGGAGTACATTGTATTATGTTTTATATTTTTCCTCGCTAGAACAGTCCCATCGTTCCGGCCATCACGTTTGGCCCGTTGATGGCACGGAAAAGGTTCAAGGGGCCTTGCCCACAGACGTCCACCCAAGGGGGGCGACGAGCCGCTAGACATGGGTCAGCCCGGATAGGCGACAGCAAGGGAGGCGCGGGTGCTCGTGCGCGTGCTCGTGCTCGTGCTCGCGCTCGCATATGAGGTACCAAGAGAAAGGACGGACAGTACTCAAGTGCTTGCACGCACTACTTACTGTAGTATACTCACATGTAAGTACTGTACTTACATTGCAGTATGTAAGTGTACGGTGCATGCAAGTGCACTTGTGCAAGTGTGCACGTAATAGTTGTAAGGATGCTTATAATACGGCAAGTAGGACACGCGTGTGCCGCACATGGAAATATCGGCCGAATCATTGATCATGGCATGGCAAGGGAACGCCGACGCAAGTTCTGTCTCCGTACCGCAACGACGAACCAGCTCGGCGGTCGAGGGTTTTTTTTTTTTTTTTTGCCGCCGTGGACGCCGTCGTCAATCGCCTTCCAAGGCCCGTCCTCGCCGCCGACTGCTGGGGGAATCGACGGACAGGGAGGATGCGAGGTCTGAGAGCTCCGGTCCATCTGCTGCCAAGTTTCCTTCCTCCTCTCCTCCTCCTCCGGCGTGCCAGCCGTTGCTCCATTTCTAGTGGCGTCGCGTCGGTGTCGGTGTCGGTGTAGATGCACGCAGCACATTGCTTTGTTGCAGGAGGTAGGTGTATGATGCATACCTGAACAGGTAATACGCACATGCAAATACAAGTACGATGAGAGTAGGAGTGCATGTACTTGATTGCTCCGAACATTACGGAGTAGTTGTGCTGTATTAATATGTAATTACTTGCTGTACATGTAGGTCAAAGTCGAGTTGGTCCCTAAGTACTTACTTACTGTACTTGCAGTAATTACTTACTCCGTAGTATTACTGTACAAGGACTCGGCACTCAGCTGGTGCACAAGTACTGTACTTGGCTACTACAGTACCTAGGTTAGTACTAAGGCTGGCGGACCGGTGCTGCAAGACTGTAATATCCCACAGGTACTACTGGTACAAGCCTGCACAAAACCGGAAACTCCGTCGCCCGCTGCCGACAGAGCGACGAGCAGAGCCGCGGCTCTCTCCACCACTCCCTTGGTCCCCCGCTTGGCGAGACCGACCCATTGCCGGCACTTGCATTGGTTTGAATCTCTGCTGCGGAGCAGGCTGTGCTGCCTCTCGGCTGCCTGTCGATGCGAGCTCTCATTTGCCCTCGCACTCCCGCCACCAAGTTCTGCGGTAAAGGCATGCGACAGGGCACGGGGGGCACAGGTCGATGGGTAAGTACAGTAAGTACTTACTAGAGCGCAAGTACAGGTACTTGTACAGTGTACATGTAGCGCAGGTGAACGGTGCAAACGGCTGCCAGACTGGGGTCGATGGGATATTGAATCGTTGCAGGTGTAGAACGCTGAGGGCTCGAAAGGGAAAATTGACCGATTGCGCCGGCTCGGTGGTGCAGAGTGTGGTACGTGCACGCACACGTACAAGTACTGCACGATTGCTCGCGTGCGGCGAGTGCGGCACGGTATATGGCATTGGTGGTGTTGATGGCATTTGCGCTCCACGCATAATGTTCATGTCGGTTACCACTTCACCTCGCGTCGTGCCTTGGGCGAGTGCCTGCCATCTACGCGCCTCCGTCACCATTGGTGGTCAGTGCTTGCAGCCTTCTCCGTCTTCCCTCTCTCCGCTCGCCGCAGGCAAAAACACACGGGCGCCCCGACATCTCCCCAGCGCTGGTGCATGCCGTCAAGCTCGCAGGGCGACGGTCGTACGTGCAGCCACGCGAGTCCTCGCTCCCATGGCAGTGGGCTTATTCTCGTTCTATGGCGGAAAGTCTATCGCGGAAAGTCATCCTTGCACTGGCCATTGTTCGGGGTCCGACAGCGATCCAGCGCGCGCGTCTTCCGAGTTTTCCCCACACAGCATGGGTCGTGAACTGGACGGTTCGTGTACTGTACATGTAACTTTTGGCGCCAAAGTACATGCACACCTACGGAGTACAGGTACTTTCACTGCACCTCACGCCTGCCGTACCTGTACAGTGCCTGTGCTCACCCAAGGAATTACCTGTGCCGTGGCGCCCAATTTAATGTACGTAGTTGTACTTGAGTACTCGCATGCTCGTCCCCATTGCCCCTGCTCAACCTATCCTTGACAGGAAAAAGTGCCGGCTGCTGTAATAGGTGTAATAGGTGTGCGTGTACGGAGTGCCTGACAGTGCAAGAGCAAGCGCAAGTGAAAGTGCAAGTACTTAACAGCAACGAAGCGCACGGCAAAATGCATGCGCAGGAAAAATACAAGCAAGAGTACTACTTACATGAACAAGTACCTACCTCAAGTACCTACTCCCAAAGTCAACTAGCACTCTCCCTCGTCCGTGGCGCCGCCGGCTGGGCCAATTTCCCAAACAGGAACCCGGCTAACCAGCCCCCAAAGTGAGGTCGGTCCACCAAGGGGCGACGACCTTTGACGACGAGCGCCACCAATACCCAGGAACACGACGAGGAAGAAGAAACGAAAAGCTCGTGGAATTTCCTACGGAATAGCGACGGAATCGTGAGAGTGCCGTAGGATGCCGTTGTGCTCCGTCTGCCATTCGAATCATCTCCTTCACGAGTCATATCGGCCTCCAACCGATTTGTCTGATTAGCCCCCCCCTCCTCCCCCTCCCCCCCCGGCACTCGACCCGTGTTTGCCTTGCCAGGGTTCGTTCCACTAGCATCGTCTTTGCCCTGGCCGCCACCGTCAGGCCAAGGAAGACGACTCCGAGCATACTGGTAGAGTGCGAGGGCACCTGCTCATGCCAGAAATTCACACTCCACAGTGCGTACACGGTCCTTGTAATTGTACATGTAGCCATGTCGGGCTTGTTCCCCAGGTGTACTCTATACAGCTGTACTTGTCCCCTGTGCAAGTGCGGTGCGAGCGCTCAGCCGCCTCCACGTACTGTACTCCGTCCCTGTCTTTCGTCAGTTGGGACTGGGACTTGAGTCGGTGGCAGGCCGCTGATGCTGGACCTGTCCTGGCCACGCGCAGTCGGCTGTTATACTTTGCCGACGGCGCTAGTACCAGATAGTGCGTGCTTGTATGGAGTACATGCAGGTTAGTACTTTACAGTACTTGCACACACTCCTGATACTTACTTTGTTGTACATGTACAAGTGGTCGTCGGACAGACGTCTTCTGCAGCTGTACAGTGTCGTCCCCGTCGTACGCCTAATGTACCCAAGGCCTGCTCGCACATGCACTGACGTGTGCTTTTGCATGTCAGGGACAGCGCTGCTGTATACTCCGTGCGACAGTGCTAGCACTGCACATTTGCAGTAGGCAAGTACATGTAGGTACATGTGCAAGCAAGTACTCGTCCACCTACCAGTATTATTACTTGTGCAGTCCGGAGTGGTTGTGCTTGCATTGTACGAACATGTACTGTACAGTAAGCAAGTACCTACTGTGCTGTACTCCGTACAGTACACTGCTGCTGTTGTGCTGCCCCACACCAACTCAACTCCCGTCCCCCCTGGGTACCTCTAGGTACTACGCTACGTACTAGGTACCAAGGAACCCGCCGTACTCATGGACTTGCTGACAGTTACATGTACCCTTGCAAGTACTCGCAGCCACCACCAGTACGGAGGAATACCTACGGGTACGAGACCGTACGATCGGAAACTACCCAGGCAATTACCGTGCGCGCCATCTGCATTTCCACTGTATCTACCTCCTCCGCGCCGTACGGAGCGGTGCTTTAACGCCACGGCCCATGTACACGTGCACAGTACCCATTCTCGGTGTGCACTGATCCTGGGCTAGTCGTGCCCGGTACGTACTCTGCACACCTACTTACCTAGGTACCTACTTAGTGCAGTACGTGCAGTACAGTACGAATACAGCGCCAGCACCTTATCCCATCTGCCATGAATGTCGATAATGCGTCCGCCACCTTCATCTAGGCTTGGATGTTGTTGTTCCTCCAGTCTCCCCTTCCGCTGCCCGCCCCGATGGGCAGGATGAGTGCCTTTGTAGCCGCCTGACCATGGCAGACACCATTCATCCTCACCATGGCGCTCGTTGTCGTCGTCGGTGACGGCCACTCGTCACGGGGCGCGACCATTCGGACTCGTCCCTCCGCGGGTCGAGAGGTTGAGACTGGGTTAATGGTAATACTACGCTGCCGAGCACGAGTACCTACTTACTGTGCACCTACCAACAGTGCTCCCCAGTACTCCGTACTCCGGCACGCACCCCTCCTGCTTCACGCCCCGCACTCCCTAGAGCCGCCTCGCGGTGCGCACTAAACCTACCAATACGAGTGCGGTTGCTCGTGCATACAAGTGCGACCAACATGCATGTACTGGGTACAGAGTACAGCGCACGCCTCGCCACACCATGTCCCCTCCAAGTATCCGTACACCTACTGCTTACCTTAGGTACCGACGTCCGACGGGCAACACCCGACGTACCGAGCGTCGTGTCGAACCTCCTCTCGTGGGCGAATCACCGACCGATGTGCCTGCTCATGCCTTCGCCGCGACGAAAACGAGCACGAGACGTACCGAAAAGCGCCTGACGAGCGTGCCCTGCCTCTCGTCGCCCGCCAACCTTGTACCGAGTACTCCTGCTCGAATGTAAGCTTAACCGGGTACTTCGTTCGCTGCTAGCAGCTGGGTCGGGCCCTGTGGCAGTCCAGTCAGGCCCCGTCCCGCTGCGCTACGGTAAAGTGTCCACTATCCACCACGGATCCATGCGCCGCCAGGTCCCTCACCTCGCCTTCTCAGTCCCTCGCCCACTCCTCGCTCGACGCCCACCCGCCCGCTCTCCCACGTTTCCTCATTTTGGCGAGCCCGCACCCTCGGCCATCGTCTTCCCTCCACCACCACCCACCACCACCACCACCACCACCACCACCACTACAACCACCCACCACCACCACCAACACCACCGCCGCCGCCTCCTCCTCCTCCCTCTCCTCCTTCGTCGAACCACCCTGCCGCCCGGACTCGCCTCTTGCGGCTTGACCAGCACCTTGGGCATGCCTCTTTTCCCTCCGCGTTCTCTCGCCGACCTCCCCTTTCCGCCGTCCCACAACTCGACCCGTCTCGAGCCCGAGCCGTGCCGTGACCTGACGGTAACGACTGCGGCAATTCTCCCTCGACGTCGGCCCATGGCCGCTGGCACCTCTACCTCCGCAACCTCTCCCGCCCTCGATTGATCCTCCGTGCCGGAGGCTGCCGCTGTCGGGATATCGATCGCGTCGTCCTCCTCGAACCTCTGCCGTCGGCGCCTTGGACGACCGAAAACCATCGCACACGTTGTTTCACCTGCATTTCTCACCCGCACCGCACCGCACCGCACCGCAGGTCGTTCCGCGTCTTGCAAGCAGCGATCCATCCCACCCACGACTCCTCGCTCCCGCCCGACCTGCCAACGGGGCCAACTCTGCACCCTGCGCCGTCCGCCGATTCCTTTGCATCCTTTCCGCCTGGACGTCCCTCGCGTGCTCGGTACCTCCTCGCCTTCGTTCAGCCTTTCATCCCATCTACACTGGCCGCAAGCATCCATGGACACCGCCACCCCGCGCAGCTGAGCCGTCTGCACATTTTTACACACGCCGGACACGCGCCGACGACCGCTGCC
Organism: Drechmeria coniospora; assembly: GCF_001625195.1. NCBI lineage: Eukaryota > Fungi > Ascomycota > Sordariomycetes > Hypocreales > Ophiocordycipitaceae > Drechmeria > Drechmeria coniospora. The sequence continues at coordinate 5,370,231 of NC_054389.1, read as the reverse complement.
CGCCATTGTCTTGCTTGCCGTCGAGAATAAGCACGCCGCCCCGTCTCCCCCCCCCCCCCCCCCCCCCCGACTCGTCCGGCCGTCCGCGCCTGGCTCGACCCGTCCACTCCCTCCGCCCTCCTCCCACCGTGCACGCCGTTCCCCGTCGGCCGCCGCCTCATCTTCGACGTCTGGCCGGGACACCTCACCGAGCGAGGGTAGCGTCCTGTCCGCCCGTCTCACGCGGCCATGGCCGCCAACTTGCCGCCGCACATGACGCCCATCGGCCAGATGGGCGTGCCGCAACAGGCGCGCAAGGCTTCTGCCCAGCAGATGCAGCATTATGTCTACAACAACCTTATTCAGACCGCGCAACCAGCCAACGGCATCGGCTGGCACGCCGGCGTCAGCATCAACGATCGTCTGGGGAAAACCATGGACCTGTACGTCGCCCACCTGCCCTCGTCGCCCACGCCGTCCGAGCACGGGAGAGGACAAGGCTTGCTAACCAGAACAGCATCACGAACCTTGCCTTGGCCCACAACGGAATCGATCAGATGCGCGGCGCCGACTTTGCCTGCAACTTTGAGCGCGAGGTGTACCACAAGTCCCCTAGCAAAGTATGTCCCACCCACCACCCCTCGGCTCCACCTGGCCCTGCGGCGTCTGCCTAGATGCCTCCTCCATCCTTCCGTCCTGTCGCCTTCCTCTCTCTAACCTTCATCTTAGGAAGCCTACGAGCAATCCATGACCAACAAAACGATGGAGTTCTTCAAGAAGCGACAGGCCAACGAGCCGCACCTCCAGAACAGCTTAAACGTCCAGGCCCAAGCCGCCCAGGCCGCCCAGGCCCAGGCCATGATGAACATGCAAGCCCAGATGGGTCGGGGCATGGCCCCGGCCGCTCAGCAGGGGTTCCAGCACCTGCAGCACCAGATGCCAGCCTCCCAGATCCCGCAGCACGGCCTTCAGCAGCAACCGCAGCCCATGGGCATGGGTGCCATGGGTGCCATGGGCATGGGGGCCATGGGGGGCATGGGCATGGGCATGGGAATGCAGGCCGGCCGCGGAGCCCTGGGTCAGAACCAGCAGCCGATGGCCGTGCCTCAGATCCGACCGCAGCAGATCGCCGCAGAGATGGCCAGGCTTGCCCAGGCGGACAAGGCCAAGGTCATGGAGTTGGCCTCCAAGATGATGGTCCAGACCAACGAACAACAGAAGGCGCAGCTGCGCGTGAATCTGCAGCAGAAGTTGCCGCCGCAGCAGCTTGCCGAGTTTCAGGCCCAGGGGAAAGACCCCCTACTCTGGTTCTTTCAGACCCAGGCGTTCCACGCGCTCAAGAACAACATGAATCGCCTGCAGCAGCAGCAACAGCAGCAGCAGCAGCAGCAAGGAGGGCCGCAGGGTCAGAACGCCACCCAGGCCGCCATGATGCAGCAGCAGCATAGCCAACAGTCTTTGCAACAACGCCAAGGCATGATGGGCGCGGGCGCCGGGCAGCCAAACGACTTCTCGCAGTTTGCTCCCAACATGGACAGCATCAAGGATCAGCAGATGACTGGCCTCATGGCCCAGCAGGCTGGCCAGATGGTCGTGCCGGCCAGCAATGCCGGCGCTCGAAACGGCACTCCCCAGCCCGGAAACCAGAACATCCCCGGTCAGCAGGGTCAGAATCAAACCCCGCGTCAGCAGATGCAGCAAACTCCGCAGCAGATGCAGCAGGGCGTCAACCTCCAGCAGATGAAGATGAACCAGGCCCAGCAGTCCCAGGCCCAGCTCCAGATGACGCAGATGCAGGGCGCCAACGGAATGACCGCCGGCGTCCCTCCCTCGCAGAGCCCGGCGATGAACACCCTGAACACGCCCGTATCCCGCCCCCCGAGCGCGATAAACGGCATGGGTGCTCAGGGCATGGGCCAGAACAGCATACAGTTTGGGGATCAACGCTTCAACCAAGGCATCCAACGGCCCAACAACCAAGCCTTTCAGGCGATGCTGGCCAGCATGACGCCAGAGCAGCAGCAGTCGCTTCACGGCCTGCCTCCGGAGAAACTCGGCGAGGTCATGCGTCGATGGCAAGCCCAGCGGCAGGAGCAGATGGCCATGAGTCAGATGAACCAGCAGAACCGGCCGCAGAACCAGTTCGGCGGCCCGATGAACATGAACATGGCCGGCGCCCAGGGCCCCCTGGGCATGCAGGCGCAGCAGCCAAGCGGCCCGGCCGCCAACGGAGGTCTGTCGCTGCAGCAGCAGCAGCAGCAACAGCAGCAGCAGCAACAGATGCAGATGCCACGAATTCCCGCCCAGGGCGCCCAGGCAATGATGGACCAGATGGATCTGCCGCCTCAAGTGCACAACCAAATTGGCCAGCTGCCGGTCGACGTCAAGAAGTGGAGGGACCTGAAGTTATGGCTGAGTCAGAATAACAGTCTCCCTCAGACCGTCCGGAGCCAGCTCGGCGCCCTTCAGCAGAAGCAATTCCAGATCATGATGCAGAGGCGAGCCGGGGCCCAGCCGCAGACGGCCGGCCAAAACGTGGCCATGAACCCGGCGGCGGCGGGAATGCCTGGCCAGATACCGAATCAGCAGCAGATGGGAATGCAACGGCCAGTCGGCAATCCGCCCCCCAATCTGCTCCAGGTCACGCCCCAGGAACTCATGCAGATCCGCAGCCAGAAGCCGGCGTTGGCAAACGTGCCTGACGAGCAGCTCCGAGCCATGGTTTTGCAGATGAAGCGGAACCAGTGGATGCAACAAACGCAGCAGCAGCAGATGAGGGCGCAGCAGCAGCAGCAGCAGGCCCAGGCCCAGGCCCAGGCCCAGGCCCAGGCCCAGGCGCAAGCGCAGGCACAAGCACAGGCTCAGGCCCAGGCTCAGGCCCAGGCTCAGGCCCAGGCACAGGCACAGGCCCAGGCACAGGCACAGGCTCAGGCTCAGGCGCAAGCGCAGGCACAGGCACAGGCTCAGGCACAGGCACAGGCGCAAGCGCAGGCACAGAGCCAGGCGTCCGGCATTCCGCAAGGCTCCATGCAGATGCAGCCGACGCCGTTGCCACAGCAGCAGAACCGCACGCCGCAACAACAAGCCAAGGCGGCGCCGAACGCCTCCATGACGTTGGCTGGTGGTCAGAAGCAGCCGCAAGGCCAGGCTGCTGAGCAGGCACGCAACAACCGACCGCAGCCGGCAAAGGGCAGTCTCAAGCGACAAAACAGCGACGATGCTGGGCAAGAGTCTCCCGCGGCCGCGAACGCGCCCGGTGCGGGACCGGCGCCGCAACCTGGTCAGCAGCAAGGCTCCAAGGGATTCGCGTCCCTCAACCCTCAGCAGGTCGCCCAGCTGAACCCGGAGCGACGGGCCAAGTACGAGCAGTATTCCAAGATGCAATTGGCCGGCCAGGGCCAGCAGGCTGCCAGCCTCATGCAGCAATTGGCCGGCGGAGAGGCTCTCGCTCGCCTGAAGCAGTTCAGCACGGAGGAATCGAAGAGCCATCAAGGTCAAGACATGCCGGACATCCCGATGTCGCAGCAGGAGCACAACGAGACGGCCGCCAAGCTCAGACGAATCGCCCTCGACATGCACAAGGTCAGCCGCGGGCTCACTAAGTGGTACTCCCTAACCGGGGATGATGTGCGGGCCAGGATGTTTTTCCGAACTGTAGGTGGTATCCGACACGGCGGCAGCTGTTTTGAACCCCATCCTTGGCTAACCTTGAATGCAGCGATTGCGGATCATGAAGCAGTTTTCCGATAGCGAGACGATGAAAGCCCTAAAGGACAAGTTCAGCATTCGATCGTCGGAGATTGACCAAGCCCGCGCCGTGCTCGAAAGCATGGCCAAGGACCTCGCGGCGAGCATGCTGAAGAACGGGATGCTGAAACCCGCCGGCCAGGCGCAGCAGCCTCCTCAGGCGACGACGCAGCCCCAGGGCGGCGGTGGCCAGCAGCGCCCGCCGCAGGCTGGCCAGCAGGGGAAGCCGGTTCCCCTGAACGCAGCCAACCTGGAGAAGAACTCGCAGGCGATCAACAAGATGAACCAGCAAAGGACGACGGCCAAGGCAGGCCAGGCGCCGACGGCGGCGGCGGCGGCGGCGGCGTCGCAGCCGCCGTTTGCCTTTGGCGCGACGTCGCCTCACGGAAACCCAAGTTACATCGGCAAGCCAAAGGACATGAACCTTCAGCTGCCGCCGGCGCGGAAGAAGCAGAAGCTTGCGGGACAGCAGCCCGGCCAAACGCCGCCGGGCGCGACGCCCTCGCCCACCATGGTCAAGAACGCGTCTCCCGAAGCGCAGCGGGCGGAGCCTCCGAAGCCGGTGTTCACCTGCAAGGATGCCGAATGCGCCACGTCGACGCTCGTCTTCCCCAACGACCAGGCGCTGAAGCAGCACATCCAGGAGGAGCACGTCAAGCCGCAGGAGGACCCCCTGAAGTTTGTCAAGGAAAACTTGGCGCTTGCCTTGGGCCTGGAGCTCGACGGCAGCCCTAAGGCGACGCCGAAGCCGGCCGAGGCGTCGACGGCGATGAGCAGGGCGACGTCGAAGCAGGGCCCGACGCCGGCCATGAAGAGGTCCGGAAGCGCGGCCGCATCGAAGACGGAAACGCCCGGATCCAAGCAGCGCGGCGACGAAAAGGCAAGCGACTCGGCGGCGTCGTCGGCTCAAGCGAACCCCTGGGCGGGCTGCACCATCGATCCTCAGGTCTTCATCGCCCACCTGGGCTGGGAGAAGGGCATTGGCCTCCCGAACATTGTCAGCGAGGCCAACATGTACCGGTCCCTCACGCCCAAGGACACGCCCGAGTCGAGCAAGGACGGTGGCTCGAGTGAACCCAACAGCGACATCTCCGAGGGTGCGGCACTCGACATCGATCTCTACTGGTACAACTACGAGTCCTTCGACTCGGACGTCTTGATCGGTCTCGACACGACGAAGCTGGACGAGAACGCGGCCGCGAAGGCGTCCGGCGGGGAGGAGACGCTCGATCCGCTCGTGCTCATGGAACCGCCCTCGGGGCTCTCGCTGGGCTGGGACAATTGAGGAGGTGACCTGTCCGAGCCTGCCGAAGTAGTGCGCAGTGGACGATGGCGGTTGTGCGAATACGTTTTGGCGCTCTACAGTTTTTTTCCTTTGCATGCTTTTTCCCTGTCAACGCCCATTTGACTTGAGCGCCGCCAGGATATATACCCAAGTTTGACTGACGACACAAAATTGATGGACAGCACGGATGGAGGAGGAAGAGCAGAGAATGGATGAGTGAGACCAAGGATACGTCTGGGGGAGGGTGGTGAAAAGGGTGAACGGTTCGGGCATGGCGAACAGTTCAGTTCTGTGCATGCATGCCTTTGTGTGGACAACGCAGACGAGACGGAGGTGGTGTTTGTTGGTGGGCCGTGAATAATGTACCGGGGATTAATGATGCGTTTGATTTTGGGTTTCCATTGCCAACGGCGTCCAGCCAGCATTCGGCTTCTAGATGATAGTCTAGATAGTGGTTGAAACGAGTTGTATTTGTGCTTTTCTGGAATGAATTTCCCCCCATTTCAAGCGAATGCACCGAAGCGCGTGAGTGAGTGTTCCATGGGTTTGGAGATGCCCTCGGTTACCACCCCTTGGTCAAGTGCCTGGATGGGTGCCGCTGTAGTAAGCAGTAAATTTGCGGATGCCCTCTGTAAGGAGTAAAGTTGCAGGTGCCTACATTGCTGCGAGCTGCCCCCACCGTGGAACCGAGGGGCCGCTGCGATGGCCCACGGGGCAGATAGTAGGCCGCTTCAGCACCTGCCACACTGGTCCTGCCGCCCCCGCCCCCACGCCGTAACCGAACACGAAATACGGAGTACCCCGTACCAAGTACTACCTGTACAAAGTAGTGGTACTTGTAAGGATACGCGGAGTACTTGTACAAGTACGGAGTACGAAGTAATTACGAAGTACTCCGTACAACCAGGTAAGTATACTTATTCTAAAGTGCACGTAATACTTCGCGACACTGTGCAAGTACTGTAAGTAATTACGACTAATACTCCGTACTCCGTACAGTACACCGTAATGCCGCAAGTACTTATACGCTTACTATACATGTACATGTACACCCAGTATGCGAATACCCAGCGGTACCTTGCTCTCAAGTAGATACGTGGGCATATGCAGATTGAGGCAAGTACTTACTGTACACAGCAGAGGTACATGTACCATCACGACTACATCACAAGTACTGGCGTGAACCTCAACCACAACTTCATCCCCACACTGACAACGACGTAACCCAGCCCTCTCCATCCTGGCCCCTTTCTCCTCTTCTCTCCCCTCTTCCCTCCCCTCGGTCCTTCTTCCCCTCTCAGTGCCCCTTTCATGCTCGCGCGCACGTCACCGCGGATTTCGATTGCGTGCTCCGGAGCTGTCGTTCAACCCGTCAAGCTCTCGTCGTACCTCTCCACCTCGTCGCCCATCATGGCACCCCCGAGAGCGGCCGTCGACTTTGTCAGCTTTGTCAATGCCTCTCCCACCCGTACGTCACACGTCACCCGTGCCCGTGCCGTTGGCGGATAGGGTCGACGCCTTTCATCACCACGATGGCGGCTGACATGCAGCTGCAGCCTACCACGCCACGAGGTCTGCCGCCGAGCGCTTCGAAAAGGCCGGCTTCACCCTCATCAAGGAGCGCGACTCGTGGGCGTCGAAGCTCCAAGCAGGGGGGAAATACTACCTCACCCGCAACGGCTCATCCATCGTTGCCTTTGCCATCGGCCGCAAGTGGCGCCCCGGAAACCCCGTCGCCATCGTCGGTGCCCACACGGACTCGCCATGCCTGCGCGTCAAACCGGTGTCCAAAAAGTCCAATGTCGGTTACCTCCAGGTCGGCGTCGAGACGTACGGCGGCGGCATCTGGCACTCCTGGTTCGACCGTGATCTGAGCATCGCCGGCCGCGTTCTCGTACGCGACGGTGACGACTTTGTCCAGAAGCTCGTCAAGGTCGACAAGCCGCTGCTGCGGATCCCCACGCTCGCCATCCACCTGCACCGGCAGAACAGCTTCGACCCCAACAAGGAGACGGAGCTGTTCCCCATCGCCGGCCTCGCGGCCGCGGAGCTGAACAAGGGCACCAAGACGGAGGAGGAGGAGGAGGCAGACGCCGGCTCGGTCGAGGACTTTCGCCCCCTCGAGCGCATGACGGAGCGCCACCACCCCGCCCTGCTCGATGTTCTCTCCGGCGAGCTCAAGGTCGAGGTCGGCGCTATTGTCGACTTCGAGCTCGTGCTCTACGACACCCAGCAGGCCTGCATCGGCGGCATCCACGACGAGCTCATCTTTTCCCCCCGTCTCGATAACCTCGGCATGACGTACTGCTCCGTCATGGGTCTCATCTCTTCCGTCAGCGACAGCGCCTCGCTTGACGACGACGAGACGATTCGAATGACGGTCTGCTTCGACCACGAGGAGATTGGCTCCACGTCGGCCCAGGGCGCCATGTCGAACCTGCTGCCGTCGGTCCTTCGCCGGCTGTCGGTCCTGCCCGGACACCGGGACGAGTCGAGCGAAGGTGGCTACGAGGCCGTCGGCCATGAGGGCGAGGAGTCGACGGCGTACGAGCAGTCGCTTTCGCGCTCGTTCCTTGTCTCGGCCGACATGGCGCACGCCGTGCACCCCAACTACGCCGGCAAGTACGAGCCCTCGCATCAGCCGGCGATGAACAAGGGCACCGTCATCAAGGTCAACGCGAACCAGCGCTACGCGACCAACTCGCCGGGCATCGTCCTGGTCCAGGAGTGCGCCCGCGCCGCCGGGGTGCCGCTCCAGCTCTTCGTCGTCCGCAACGACTCGCCCTGCGGCAGCACCATCGGGCCCGGGCTCGCCGCCAAGCTGGGAATGCGTACGCTCGACCTGGGAAACCCGCAGCTGAGCATGCACAGCATCCGCGAAACGGGCGGCACGGCCGATGTCGATCATGCCGTGAAGCTCTTTGACGAGTTCTTCGCCAGCTACGGCCAACTGGAGGCCAAGATTTTGGTCGACTAGGCCGGTGGCGCGTGCCCAGTACGGTTTGTCCGGACGCCGATTTGGGTGCCACATGACGACCGTGGAAGTTTGTCATGCTTCGTGGTGCGAGCGACTCTGATGTTTAGGAGGCGACTCTGGGACATGTATCACATTGATGTTTGCACGACTTGACGTACTGGCATGTGTGCAGGCAGGCCCGTCATGCAACGGCCAAGGTCGACGGATCGGGTGAATGAGGCAGCAGGAGCCCCGTAGGCAGGCATTGTTTCAAAACAAAAAGGCATCATATATTCCCAAGTTCCCATACGATGCGTCCACGTTTGGCTACGAAATGGCCAGACAGACGGCAGCCGATAACGCCACGTACGCCCATAGTCATGTGCTTCCTCACGTCAAGATAGGTCGGCATAGTTGGCAAAACAAGAACGAAGAAAAGAGAAGCGCAGGCAATTCGAAGGCAGGATGGGCCGGCGTGAGGCGTCGCATCATGAGCCACCGATGGCTCTCGCGAGGCTCAGCAGGCCGCTCGCGGCACCGCTTCTTAGGGCGTTATTGGTCGTCGCGGGAGGGTGGGCGTCGGAGTCATCTTGGCCACCGCTGACCCGTCGTGCGGGCTCACTTTCACTCTCCTTCCCGTGCTCCTCCTGATCCTGTGCTCGGCCGGCGGCCGGCTCCAGTTCGCCATGCTCCATCATGCTTGTAGATATTCGGGCATCGTCGATTGTGTCCGGCGCGTTCGGCGAAGCGGCGGATGCGTCATTGCGAGCGTCGAAACTAGCATAGGAGCGGGCTCGGGCCTCGCCGGCGGATGTGGCAGACGGACTCTGTAGGCGAACGGCAGGGCGGGGCGACGGGAGAGGTCGGGGAAGCAGGTCGGCGAGCGGAACGGCGACCTGTCCGGTGCGGACCTTGTAGCTAGCGAGCCCTAGCCGTAGCCGCAGAATCTCTGCTTTCTGGACCCGCGGGAGGTTCGTCAGCGGCGTCAGCCCGTGGTGGAGGAGGGCAGACGGACCTCGCGCGCCTGCTCCCTCGTCAGGCCGGGCCTCGGAAGGCGGAGGGCGGGTCTGTCGAGGATATCGGGCTCCGACGTTGTGGTGACCCAGGAAGCATCCCCGGCGGAGGTGTCGAAGACGGAGACGGAATCGGGGCTGTGGGAGCGTGATGACCGCTGCTGGCCGTCCTGCAACGCATGGCACGACGGTTAGCCTAATGTCCTACGACCGACCGCGGCGGCCGTCCTGCTGCAACAACGGACGTGGGCGAGGGTAGGGCGAGGATAGTGAGGATACGTCGAGCGAGGAGGGTGGGGGAGGGGGGGGGGAGGGATCATCCAAACCTCGTCACGTTCCAAGCAAGCCTTCTTGGCCTTTGGACTGCCAACCGCGTCCGTGACGGCAGGCCGCTTCGAGGTGGACAGGCAGACGGCAGCAGCAAGCTTTAGGGGATTGCCGGTAGGCGTTGCGCTCTTGCGGTGGAGTGTGGTGCCGTCCTTGCCAACGGGGACGGGCGAGGCCGACATCGCGTTCGCGTCTAGCGGGGCGAGGGGTGCGCGTTTCTTGGCAGGCGAGGCGATGGAGGCCGCGGCCGAGTGTTGAGCGTCCATGACGGCTCCTCTCGCGAACTCAGAAAGTGGAGGATTTTGGAGCGGGCGAAGAAGGCGCAGGTGCGGTCAAGACGCTGTCGCGCGCGGAGCCGGAGGGTGTGCCGGTCGTGATGTGCGGTGATGGTGGTGGTCAGCAGCGGTGGTGGTGGTGGTACAGCCTCAGGCACAGGCACAGGCACAGGCGCTGGCACGGGTACAAGCACCCACGTCGCGCGCTGCTCCCCGTGGTTTGGTATGACAGGAAAGGCGAGATGCGTGTGCTCTTGTGGCAAAAATTCCCGACCAGCGATCGGCTGCCTGTTCGAGCGGCAGTGAGAGAAAGGGACAGAGAGAAAGGAAGATGATGGCGGGAGAAGGGTGTCGTGGGTGTGCAGTCGAGCTTCCAGAGAATCACGAGAGGCAGGAAGTCAAGGCGAAGGAAGACGCGCCAGTGGGTAAGTGTGTACCTGCTGGTGGTGCATTATCATGATGATGTACAGGTACCCGAAAGAGCAGCATCAGGTGGCGGAGCGATGCACATGGACATGTACATGTACTTCCGACAGCGTAGTCTGCCGTACGCTCAACCAGGAACGGAGCTCCACAGGCGTCCCAGATTGCGTCTCCACCGGCTGGAGAACGCGCCGATGAGCAGCAATGTTTGGTGCCTTCAGGCTACAGTACAGTACATGTACATGCTGTAAGTACGTACAGTAGTTGTACGTCTACAGTACTTGCAAGTATTGTACTCCGTACTGTACTTGAGTAATATGTGCACGAACATACATGTACTGCATGTAAGTACTGTAGGTACAGGCAGATACTAATGTAGGTAAAGGTACGATAGCCACCGTCCACTGCTCTGTTCCCTCCGGACGCACAGATGGCACAGATGTACGGTGGGCGTAACGAAGTGCAGAGCCAGGTCTAGGTGCAGAGGCCTTCATGTGCACCGTAGATGCACACCTTCAGATGCATCCAAGTACACAAGCGGACAGCACATTCTCCTCCTTGTTGTTGTGCAGTGCCGTACCATACTACTAACAGAGCACGGTGTTGATGTACAAGTACTTGCAGATGCATGCATCCCGCGTCCTCGCTGGGCAAATGAACGTGCATGTACTGTAAGTAGGTGTACAAGCACGCCCGCAGTAACCAAGGCGCAGGGAGTAAGTACAAGTACTCGCCAGCAGGTGTCGCAGACGTTGGGAACGTCCACCGCCCTCGGCTTGCACGCCAGACAGACCACGGCTTCGATTTTAGCGCTGCCGTCGGGCATGCGGGGCGCGCTGCCGCTGCGGACAGACACGCTGAAGAGTCCGCCACAGCGACCGTGCGGTGCATCATCGGCCATCGACACGGCACCAGGGTTGCTTGCACTCGCAGCCATGATCCGATGGCATTTCAGGTACCGACGAGCGAGTCGAGTCGCCTTGTCTTCTTGCCTTCGCACAAGGGACCATGGTGTTTTTATGGACGGCGATGCTGGAATGGATCTTGATCGATCGAATTGACCCACCCAAGGCTTTCGTTGACCTCCAGGAGAATCAAAGCACAACGACCTCGACGGCGGGTAGTCTCCCGCTCCATGGCCAGTCTACCGTGCGGGACGAGCGACGCATCGAGCATCGGCAGGTATTAGATGACATGAACCCGTGTGCCTACAGCTGTATTTCCCGCCGCCACCCACGGAGGATGAGCCAAGGGTGCTCGCACGGCACACGTGCACGCGGTACACATGGCATGCAACATGTGCATACAAGCATGTACACGCGTATGCTTGCATGGATATAGTCGCAAGTAAGTACTCCGTACACGTACACTTGGTGTGGCGCTGGCGGTCCCTTCATGTTCGTCCGTCCGTCCACGTCCATGCACGGTTTCCCGGGCAGCGCGAACCGGTTCCGCCGACGGCACATCAGCTTGTGGAAACCTCCTGCTTCTGCTCGGGCGTGCCCCCGCCGCTCTCGTTGTCGGCCTTGGCCGGCTCGTCGCGCTTGAAGACCAACCCGGGGTGGCCGAAGAAGAGGGCCATGGAGGCGAGGACGATGAAGACGCCCTCGAGGATGATGAAGGGGACCTCCTCCTTGATCAGCTCGCCGCGGTAGCCGTCGCGCAGCTCGGCGACGCGGTAGGCGCAACGGGCGAGGATCAAGGTGATGGCGACCGAGAGGCCGGCGAAGAATGCCTTGATGCGCCAGGTGAAGGCGGCCGTGCGGCCGGAGCGCCAGTAGCGGATCATGTAATCGGCGAAGCAGACGACAAAGGCCGTCAGGACGATGACCTGCAGCGCGAGGCCGGCCATGGAGATGTCGACGCCCGTGTTGTCCTGGCCGTCCGAGTTGGTCGACATGGCGCCGCCCGTCGCCTGCAGGATGAGGCAGACGATGTCGAAGGGGATGAAGATCCAGTAGAAGAGCTGGGGCTTGAAGCGCGACAGGTCGGGCCCGAAGTACATGATGGCCTTGGAGAGGGTGACGTAGATGGAGGCGGTGAAGAAGACGGGAGCGATGGTGAGGCAAACTGGACCACGGTCAGACGGCGCACTCTGGGGAGGGGAAGGGGAGGACGCGAGGGCGCGCACTGATTTGGATCATGAAGCCGACAAAGGAAAACGGGTTGCTCCAGAGCATGATGCGGCCGGCGTAGCCGATGATCTCGCTCAGGCAGCCGAGGATCATGCCGACCATGAAGCCCCAGCTCCTCCACCGGCAGCCGAGATAGATGTGGACGAGGCCGACGAGGGCGAAGAGGACGAGGAAAGTGACGTTGGCGGCGAGCGACGGCCGGTACCCGTAGATGCTCCACTCGACGGGGCAGGTGTCAAGGGTGCAGGGGGAGTCGGGCCCGAAGGTCTCGACGCCGGGAGGGACCGACATGATGAGGCGTGTGCGGCGTGTGCGGCGTGTGCTTGGAGATGCCGGAGCGGCCGAGTAGCAGGCGGCCGGCCGATGCCAACGGGGGGACGCCGATGCCAAGGGAGATGGAGGTGGAGATGGGGCGTCGGCGCCGACGGGGATGCTGGTGCCAAGGGAGATGTCGATGTCAATTGGGATGTCGACGGGGATGTAGATGCCAATGGGAACGTCGATGCCAATGGGCAGTCGATATCAAGGGGAATGTCGACGCCAAGGGGAACGTCGATGTCAATGGAAATGCCCTCGCCTGTGACGACGGCCGTGTGTTGTCTTTGTTGACACAATTGACCAGCACAAATGTTCAGATAGACGGCGGGCTTCCGTCTCTTCAAATACGCACATGCTTCCGTGCCTCGACGAATGGCGAGGGAGGGGATTTCTGCCTTGAGCGGCCGCTAGGCTGAGCCCTCTCGGACCTTGATGACTCCAGGGCGTCATGGCGTTTTCCGCTTTTGAACATCGATTCGAGCCCACACCTTGCGCTCACGCAACGCCATCGGGGCCGTGACTTTTTCGCAGGGGGCCAACGCCACGTTAGCGCAGCGGGTTCCCTGCCAAATTACCTGTAAGACGAGTGTTATTCTTCCGTCCATGACGTGTGCGTGCCTGGAACGATGCCATGGTCGGCGGATGCCATCATCGCATTGTTGCCATCGCAGAACGTCCTGGGCGACGGCTCCCAAAGTCTTGGGCGGCGACTGCCATGACGGCTACGCCTGCAACTCCCGCAAGCCCGGCGAGGCCCGCCCGATGGCGGATCAAGCGCAGCACGAGGAGAGGGGTGATGCGGTTGAGGATGCGGGCACGCGTTCGTTGCTTCGACGCCGTTGCATGGGAAATGCGATGATGGCATCAGCTCGATGAACATTCACACCCAGTATTGGCGGCTGCCGGTATACTTGCTGTACTTGCGTGTAGTGTAATAATGGTAGCGCCAACCAAGGAAGGCACCCACCCACTCAGGCCAGGTACGACGTTACTACCTGTTGAGTCGGATGGGCATGTGCCATCATTACCGAGTACGGAGTACTTGTATTATTACTGTACGGAATACAACTAGAGTACGGAGTACAGAGTACAGAGTACAGAGTACGCGTCTCGCAGTTGTATACGTACTGTACTCTGCGTACTCTGTACTTTACTTAATACTTGGTATCCTTTTTTTACATGTTCCGGGTAATACGGTATACCATGTACAAGTACTGTAAGGGACGCGAACAATGACGTAGTGGATAGCACTCGACGAGCAAGGGGAGCGCGCCGAGGCGCACTTGCCCGTTATTCTCGTCTCGATCTGACGGCCAACCTGATGATGAGAGACGAGGGTGCCAAGGTGCGAGCATCGGTACTCGCCAGTGAATTTTCAGGTGCTCATCGTTCTACGGCATCGCTCGACAGTTCGACGACGGCGACGACGACGAAGATCACGGGGGCAGTCATTGATTCCTGCTCGAGCACCGACCACCCTCCATCGACACCCTCCATCTTCCCTCCAGTCACCATCCGCTCCCCCACCGCCACTGCCGGAGGCAAAGGCTGGAACAGTCGCACAGACTCCTCAGCTGCGCCAACACCACCGACCTTGACGAACCGGACCATGTTCAATACGGGTGCCGAAACAGAAGGGAATAGAGAAACTTGGCACGGAACGCTCGGAGAGGCTGAAGGGGCTGGCCATGCGAGCTGTGCTGTGCCAACCGCACGGCTACGCTGTTTGAATTGTCCAAGTAATCAGTATGTACGTTCGTATTCGTCAGCAACGTCAGACGAGTCCCAGCACCGCCGCTTCCGTCGGAGCCAACGGTTTTCTATCGCGCCGACTCCGCGCATGCTAGTAACCAACAGCGCAGCGGCAGCCGAGAGTATGTGCACCAACAGGTGCCGCTGACAGCACCGACCTGCCACGGAGGGCCATAGTCAAGGCAGCACATGTTCAGAGTACGCGCACGGAGCATTGGCAAGACAGACAGACTCGTCATGGCTCAAATCAAGCACTGTTGGCCGTCATCTGCCGGATCCTCAGCGGCGGGCCGGTGGTCCACAGTGTGCCTGTCAATCCGTCGTTCCGTCGCCGGCTACCTTTCGCAGACGGGACGATGCCATGATGAGGATGATGGTGCTGGTGGTGATGATGGCCATGATGCATGATCGCTCGCCTCCTTGAACAAGCAATCTCGCAGGGGGCTGCAGTTTCCTAGGGATCAAACCATGCACCGCGGTACGCCTCAGCCGATGAGCGCGTTCCATGCCCTCGGCACGGCATCGTCTTGCGACAGTGAGCGTTGGCATGGCATTTTTTTCTTCTCCTCTTAGAACCTCATGCATCGATGGGTTCTGGAAAGACGGCGGCGGCGGAGGATATGCGCACCACGATGCACGCATTCAATCACGGCTGCAGATTTTGCCTAGTACAAGCACAGCCACCACCACATGCTCGAACTGCTCGTCGGTGCTTTGCGGCTTAGCGTCCACGGCCATGACTGTATCCGTCCTAGGCGTGTGGTGCCATATTTTGGCATGATTCGCCCCGCCATCACCCAAGCACTGCGTGTGTCCGATGGACCATTTTATTTAGTCGGTTGCTTCGATGCCAGAGTACAGGTACAAAGCCATGTGCCCAAGGTGCGTTGCCAAAACTTGCACCGCCAAAGTACTCGGTACTTGCGCGCACAAGTTCTCGACGGGGTGTCGACTAATTTGGTTCGCCAAGCAATAGACAGCTTGTCCAAGATCCCCGCCAAGATCCCTCCGATCATCCGCTTCCGATTTGCCCACCAGCAAAAGGCTGAAACCGCCAGCTTCCAGGCCCGAACCCCTGCCGTGTTGCGTGGAGCCTGGTCAACCCCCACACAGCCCATCACCGACAAGGACGACCACCTTCGGAGGGGGCCATTACCACCCTCGCCCACCACCAGACGCGGCACGCTGTTGGCGTCACAATGGGCACGGCAGACGGAGGCAAGACGCGAAATTTGGGTCAAAAAAATAAGAGCCAGACAGTCGGGTTGGGATCCCTTCCAGGGTTCGCCTCGCCCGAATGACCGTTCGTCATGAAAAGATTAAAAAGAATAAAGAAAGTACATGTGTGAAACCCCCTGTTTATATACCGTCAAACAAGCGTCGATAGCCAGGCATCGGTTCAACTCTCTGTACATGTCCTCAGAAGTCCTGAAGTGATAAAATGCTTTTTGTCATAAAATGCTGCCGTGGGCCAGCCAGCCCTTACACATCCCGAAGTCGTTGAGAAAATAGAAGAATTTAAGCAAGGACAAACGCGGCAAGACCGGCAGCGACGGCGAAGAGAGCCGAGCCGGCGAAGGAGGAAGCGCCAGCCGTGAGGGGGGCGTTGCCAACTCCGGGGGCGGTCTTGTTGCTGACGGGGGCGGAAGGCGAGGCTGTGCCGATGGGAGCGACAACCTCCGTCTCGGTCGGGCACGGGACCGCGATGGTCGAGACCTCGACCGACGAGAGAACGGTGGTGTAGGTCTTGGTGACCGACGTGACGCTGAAGCTGGGGCAGGCAGACTCGGACGTGGGCAGGGCAGCACCGGTGTTGAGGTTGGATTTCTTGGGCTCGGCAGGAGCAACGGGAGAGGGAGGGCAAGGCTTGCCACCGCAGGGACCGTGGCCCGACGGCATCGTGCTGTTGGAGTAGTTGGGCCTGGGCACGGACGAGGGGGAGACGGAGGCGACGGGGCAGACGGTGGTGTAGGTGGCAATCGTCTCGGTCGAGACCATGGTGCTGCGGGCAGGGCAGTCCGTGACCGTCTCGGGGCACGAGGTGACGGTGTGGATCTTGGTCTCGTACTTGATCGACGTGGTCATGGGCACGGCGCTGCTCGACACGCTCGTGGTCTTGGAGACGGGGCAGTCGGTGACGTCGTCGGCGCAGGCGGTGACCGTCACCAGCTGCGTCGAGTAGTCGGTGGTGGTGGTGAAGTTGCTAGCCTCGGCGGCGACGGCCATGAGAGCGACGGTGGAGAAACGCATCTTGATTGGTTTGTGATTGTTTGAGTTCGTGGAGAACAAAAATGTGATGTGATGTAAGTGGAATGAATGTATAGAAGCGTAAGCTCGTGGGAGGTTGTATTCAAAGAATGGACGACCGAAGTCAAAAGTCGAGTCAAGAACAGCAGAGTGAAAGTGGCTGAGAGAAGAAAGGAAGGAGAGGAAGAAGGGGGGGAGGGAACAGTAGATATTAATACCCAACGCCGTCGCCGTCGTTTCTACCGAATCGGAAATTACATGGCAGCCGACTTTTCATGGGAAGCACTACACCAGGGGTCGGGAGGAAGTAGTTGCACACGTTGGTGGTGGAGGCTTCGATGGGTCGGCGCTTAGCACCAGCGCATCCCCCTCCCCCCCCCCCCTCCGCCGCCCCCCCTGCCCGCTTGACTTGGCCGGCGCGATTCTTGGGGTGGAGAGGGGGCCCACGGAGGGGGGGGGAGACGGGCGGCGATCGAGTCGCCGGGGCACTGTGCCGCAGACGCATGACGCTGGCAAATTGGTGATTGGGTGCCGTCGACGTCTCGCACAGTCGCCATCCTTGCGAGGCAGCATCCAGGCGGGCCAATTTCCATCTCGTCCGCCGATTCAGTGCCCCAGAGGTGCACCGCTCGTGGGGCCATGCCCGGCAACCCGTCGTGGTTGGCCAGGGAGCGGCCATCTCAATCTCGTCTGCATCTTCCTGCCGGAGGGAAGCGGCTTGGTTCGACGGGGCGATCGGGGATGCTCTCCTCCTTCGTCCTCGTCCTCGTACTCGGCAGGGAATGCTGTAATACAACTAGGTGTACGGAGTACAACTAGGTGAGAGCATGGAGCGCGTAATTATTATTGCACGTCCAGCAAGTCCACGGTCCACGGTCCACGCCTTCCACTCTGTACTTACTTGCGTGGTGTCTGTCCAAAGATTCGAGTATCGTGTACACCGGCCCTGTACTGCTGCCGCCGTACGACGACCTTCGTCATGGTGCGCACCTACTCGAAAGGCGGCTTGGGGAGGAGAGAGGAACACAACGAGGTTTGGACGACGACTTTGTTTGATGGCTTGTTTGATGGCTTGTTTGGAGGCTTGTTTGGGGGCGTGTTTGATCGAACTGTCCGTCGGCCTTGTCGGTCAGGCCGCCACGGCGAGTGCGCAGCCACAGGCGCCATCACGACCAGCGCAGAGCTACGAGTCGTTAGCCACACCTGCCTGCCTGTCTGCGCAGCTGTTCGACAGCCACGGCAGTGGCGGCTGAAGACGGCCGCACCGGGACATGGCGCATGATCACGGAGAAAGAACGGCTTGAAGCACGGCTTGCATGTGTGCAAGCAAACACATGCAAGTCCAGGTGCGCAAGGAGGTGGATAGGGCGATTCCCTGCGCACTGTACGGATCCATGGGCTCGCACGCCGTGCCGCACCGTGGACGTAGTGCCCTCTCCGTATGGACACCATTCATGCGCACGGTCGCATGTGTACACTGAACCAGGGAGGTACTCGCTTCGACAGCAGCATTGTGGCAGGAAATTAAGTGTTCGACATGTACCGGTACCTCTTCTGGCGCAACTCTCGCACTAGCTAATGGCGCACCTACGCCTGCGTCCATCGTCCTCCCGCTGGGATTTGAGATGCGCCTGCGTCGACGACCAGCTGCCGCTATTACTGTTCGTGCCCATCATCACCTGGGTGCTGCTGTTCGGAGTGCTCCGTACAACACCCTCTTTCACGTCGTGCTAAGCCCTGGGCCAATGGCGCAGCCGACATACGATTCGGGTGCCTCCCGCCTTTGCCGTGGCCCTGTGTACGAACATGTGCTGCTGTGTGTCGGCCCGTCCTGCTAACGCGTTTTCGACGGGCTGTGCATGTCCCCGTCCGCCGGGAAAGCTGGGGAAAGGCCGTGGCATCATCATCATCTGCCGACCGACGGCCGTTCAAATGTTTGACTTTTTGACTGATCTTGCCCGCCGTCACGTACCGTAAGCATGTGCACCTACTGTGCTTGCACTGTACGTGCTTCCGAGTTTGCCTAGTACCAACCTGCGAAAAAGTGTGCGGAGCACTGTACTAGTAATAGGTAGGTAGTACGGAGTAGTCCGTACTCCGTAGTATTGTCGTAATTCGCCATGCTTACAAAGTACGGGTTACTTGCATGTAGCATCACTCTCAAAGGTGCATGGTACGTGCAACTAGCACAACTGCACCCACGTGCAGCGCATGCACAGCTCTAGAACCTTCATCAGTGCCGCCATCCGTCCAACTTTGGCTCGTGGCCACGTCGTCAAAACGTGGCAGATGTTAGCGAGAGGTTGAAACGGCGACAAGAGCGCTGATTGGACGGCCATGTTTGACGGCGCCATCGGGGGTGGTGCTGCTGCCTGTCCTCGGTCACCGCAGCAAACGTAGCAGCCGCCGCCCTCGCGTCTGTCCGCGTCCGTCCGTCCGTCGTCTGGCTAAGCTGCCTAGCACAACGACCTATTGACGAAGGCGCTGCGGTGGCTGCCATTGCGCAATGCCCGTTCGGATTGGCCGCTGCATTCTGGCACTGCTCCTTCTAGACGCCAATGCAGGAACAAATCCGCACCATCGCTGGCCCGCACGAGAAATTAGGTGTGGTGGTCAGTACTCCGTATTAATACAGCATGCTTGCAAGCGGCAAGCGGCAGACCAAGTTCGTGCTTGTAGTAGCACAAATTGCTGTCATGTGTTCGGAACTCGAGACCAATGGATGAGGCTTCCCCCCTGCCTGTCCCGTGCCTCGCATGTCGGCCGCCGTATCATCATTCATGAGAGGAAATCGGCACCTGCCTGGTTGGGCGGTGCAAAAACAATCCCTTTCATTTGAGAAGCTGCAGCCTCCGTTCGGCGGTCGGCCATGGGTGAACGTGAGCGCGTTGTTTATGTATCTCTGTCTTTCCGAGTCAGTACCTGATCTTACTTGGAGGGGTCGACGAGCAATTTGAGGAAACAACAAAGCCAAGTAGGAACATTGCGGAGTACAGAGTCAGTACGGAGTACTTTTGGAGTACAGTACATGTGCAGATATTACTGTATACTGTACACCTAATACTTACAAGTCCTTGTACTGCAAGCATCGTACATTTCTTGCGAGCTGCCTACTCCGTGATAACAGCAATAATAGTACTAGTACCAATCACGCAGTATACTGACTTTAATTAGTACCATACGACCAATACATAAGTACCGAGGAAATACGGCGTACTTGTCCTGCAATGTTTACTTACCTACTGTATTGCCTTCGTATTGCTAGTAACGGGAGGTACTACAAGTTGCGTACAGTACTTGCGCTCCGTACTTGTACCCTAGGTATTGGTTCCTACTGTAGTCCCCCGTAAGTAAGTACGGAGTACTAACGTAATACTGTGCGCCAGCACTAAGCATTTTCAGGATGTCCTTGACTACGTCGTTTCAGTACGCCGACATTTAATATTACTTGCTCGGTATTACTCGACACAATACTCCGTACTCCATGTGGACTGGAGCCTCGTGCGATTCGCTGGAGAATCGGCGTTGCAGGGTTACATGCGTTGGAGATCATCATCCAATTGACCGTGGCCAAGTGCAAATGCCAGCTGCCAGACGCGAAAGCAGGACGCAAAGTTGGATTCGTTGGCCATGTCCGTCAGGTGCTGCCCCAGCGTTGCAACCCCGAGACTTGTGGCCCAACCGAGCCAAAGGCCAAGCTACCCTTGTAAAATGAAACAAAAATGATGCGAGGCCGGTGAAGCGCAAAACGCAGGAGTGCCGCTGGGGCACGAGGGAGGGCACAGACAGGTCGGGGGAGGGCACGGATTGCAGAGGGTCTCGAAACGGCTGGCTTCCACGACTCGCCCGTGCGCTGTGTGCCTCGACCGCCATGTTTTACCCGCCGTCAAGGATGGATACCTGGTTACGATTCCGTGTTGTGGGGAGGGCGACGAACGGAGCCTGACACCTGTCGGAGAACTAAAATATTCCGGATCTGCCCAGCTCACGGAACCTTTGTACTGGCCAAGTCTACATGTGCAAGTATGTGTACTTCCTTACCCCTCCCTACAAGAGTGTGGGAAACTGATTCGAGCAGCATTCGTGCGGGTACAAGTGGCCGCGTGAGCACATGTACTCTAAATGCATGTGCATTGGGTTGATTCATTGCAGCACTGGAGCATGTGCCCGAACATGCCATGTGTGGTGTGCGTTAGTAGTGTACTTGCTGACTTGGTACAACTGCTCGTGGTGTACTCCGTAATAGCTGCTTGTGTTCTCCATACCTGCCATGGAGCTGACAGGACAAAATTCCCGACTGCCAAACACCTAGGTAGCATTGAAGCGCGACGGAGCGCTCGCTCTCAGGTACCAATTTGGTGGTTGCTGACTGTATCGCCTGAAACAAACTCGGGTGGAGGCCACTAATAGTCCTTCTGCAATCCCACTGAAGTGCAACGTTGAACTTCGAGAATCGTCGCCCGGCGACTCACGGCTTGCTAGCGGCATCCCACCTATTCGTAGTAGGTACTTTCCCTTCATCCCTTTCGAGCAAAAAGAAATGAGATGAGGCCCAGTTCCACAGGCGAATATGCATGCATGGACTCTCCACGCGCCGTCGGAGCACTCCTACCTTGCTGCTACTGATGCATTGAATATGGATGGGTACATGTAGCCAATCCCGCCGCTATCTCCTAGGCCATCCTTAACTTGTTGCAAAATTATCTCGTAGCCTTGTGGTAGGCAGTTATTCTGCGTATGTGCCTCGAGGAAACTGGAGATTCACTGTAGTACTAGGAAAGTAAACATGGCGCTCAGCGCTCCAAGCGAGCTGCGTAAGTACGTAGATAGCTAGCATTACCCACCTAGGTCCATGTCTGTCCCGTCCGACGACCTGGGTCCAAAAATACAGCCATAGCCATGTTGATGGTAACGTTGGCAGATCACTCACACGTGCTCACGCCGAAAAGCACATGTGTATGCACATTTAAACTCCCCTCGCTCAAACCTTTATTCCTGCGAGACTCCGTACCTTTCAAAAGATAAGTGGGTTTTGAAAATGACCTGTCGCTGTTCAGTTTGTGGAATATCCTGTTCGTTATTGGCAGGTGTACGGAGCACAGAGCGGTTGCAGATGTACCCAGCTGTTACGAGAGCTCCTTTCGTAATCGCACCTACAGTACGGAATACTGCGAGAGCAAATATCGGCGCGTTGCGAAAGCATGCCGCCGTTTTGGGGGGGCTTTTCTCCGTTCTCCGTTCGCCGTTCGCCGTAAGCGTACAGTTGCTCCGTGGCTAGGTAGCTGGAATGGGAGCATCCTTGATATTATTAGGTGTCCTCCGTACCGTGCACAGCATATTACCACCAGCTTGCCTTGTTATTATTACGAGCCATGAGCCAGGCGCATTTGTGCGGGTCCTAGGGAAGGCACATGCATACCTAGTACTTACAGTACTGCAAGTACACCTACTTTGTACGTTGTACTTAAGTACGGAGCTCAGAGTGATACTGGAATAATACTCAGTACTCCGTACTCCGTACGCATGCACTGTATTATTGCTTGTACCGTTCGGAGTACACCTGCAGTGGGTGGGTGGATGTGTACGGAGTACTCTGTACTAACTACCTACGTACTGTAAGTACTGTACTGTACATCATAGAGTGCGTACAGAGTACTCCGTACGGAGCACACACATACTATACGGAGTACTTGCATGGACTGATGCTAAATTGCCCGAACATCTCCCGCTTCTACAGCACAAAAGCAAATCATACCGAACGATCGAATCATCAAATCTGTAAAAAAAAAAAAAAAAAAAAAAAAGTCCTCAGAACAGGCAATGTATATCTACATGTGCCAGGCTTCCGAGAATGAAGCCATCCCCTTCCTTCTTCAACGCTCCAAATATTACATGTAGAGGAGCGCTTCCGTTGTCGCCGAATGCCAGTCATGTAGTACGGACGTGCACTGTATGTAGGTGTACTTGCAGTACCGTCAGTATGAGGTGCAAGCAGGGCCATGCTCGCGCCTTATGTAAGCTGTTCTGGATTGGTTCCTGCCATCCAACATCCATCCACCCAACCACGGACCACAACCTCTCGCTCCCTCCGTTCTGTTCAGAAGAAAAAAAAGTCCCCACAGCAGCACACAACGACATCCTGCGCCGACATTTTGGAAAGCGAATGTGCAGCCAAGGACGACACGCACTCGAAACCCCAGCCCAACCCAATCGCAGACAGCAGTGCTCCAGCAACCCAGCGGCAAGGCGAACAAACGGTCCGCCCGCCCTCCTTGCACGCCAGCCGGCCGACGACGTGACCCGACGACCCCTCGCTCGGCTTTTGCACCCCGCCACCAAGCTTCGTCGACCCGCCTGGCCCCTCCAGCCCTGCATGACTGCTCGGTAGCCTCGTCACATCAACTATGCTGCATGCTGCCTGCACCGCGCTGCCGACATTATAGCAGCTTCCGCTCTCCTCTTGAAGAAGCATCAGCCCTCTCCATCAGCTCTCGGCTGCGGCGTCCCCGCCCGCCTCAGCGAGGATGGAAGCCCAGGTGAGGCCTCGTAGCATGGGAGCCTTCGAGCTCCGAGCCCCATTGCTGTCTTGCCGCGAAGCCGCCCCGCCGCTTTCCCTGCACCGCGTCGCAAGACGACACCTTTGTCGCAGCTCTGCCGAGCCTCTCGGCTGGCTAGCCGGCCGAGGCCCGTCGGAGCACAGCCGGCCGCCGGGTTCGTCGGCCGGTCCGCTTCAGCCTGCCACCGTGCCTCTTCGCATCACCCTACCTGCCATCCGCATCGAGAGCGCTGCCGCTGACGCCAACTCCCATGCCAGGTCCAAAATGCCGTCGAAATTCTGTCGAATACCACGTCCGATCAGGCGCTCAAGGCCGAGGCGCTCGCTTTCCTCAACCAGCTGCACGCCAACCTGCAAGGCTGGCAACCCTGCACCAACCTCTTCACCCAATCTCCGCGCGCCTCCGAGCTCGTCCGCATGGTCTGCCTCGAGGTGGTCAACTCTGCCGTCCACAGCGAACGGCTCGACGGCGAAAGCCTCGCCTACGTCAAGTACGCCATGCTGCAGTATGTCCGCCAAGGATACGGGCCCGACGCCCCGCCCGAGGCGGACCCCGTCTCGCTCCAGAACAAGCTCACGCAAACCCTGACGTACCTCTTCGTCTTCCTCTACCAGGACGGTTGGCAGACCTTCTTCGACGACTTTTGGGACCTCACCGGCGTGCCCAGCAACGTCACCAACCCCGCCGGCGTCGTCTTCTACCTGCGAATCCTCTCGTCGATCCATGACGAGATCGCCGACATGCTCCTCGCGCGAGAGTCCAACGACGCGAAGCGAAACACCGAGCTCAAGGACCGCCTCCGTGCCCGGGACATGCACAAGGTTGCCGAGTCTTGGAAGGTGCTCCTGGCCAAGTACGCCGACGACGACACCATCGTCCACCTCGCCCTCAAAGTCATCGGCAAGTGGGTCAGCTGGATGGACATTTCTCTCGTCGTGAGCCAGGACATGCTCAACCTCCTCCTCCCCGTCGTCGGCCGCGCGAACCAGGGCGGCGAGGACAAGGTCCGCGACACCGCCATCGACACCTTGACCGAGATTTGCGGCAAGAAGATGCGGTCGTCGGATAAGATGGAGATGATTTCCTTCCTCAACCTTCAGGAGATCGTCGGCCAGCTCATCGCCTCCCCCTCCCTCGGCGGCACCAAAGGCACGTCCAAGTACGACACCGACCTCGCCGAGGCCATCGCCAAGCTCGTCAACACCGTCATGTCCGACATCGTCAAGGCTCTCGACGACTCCCAGAGCACCGACGACACGAAAACGCGCGCAAACCGGTCCCTCGGCGGCTTCCTTCCCTACCTTCTGCGCTTGTTCTCCGACGAGTACGATGAGGTGTGCTCGACCGTCATACCCGCCCTCACCGACCTCCTCACGTTCCTCCGAAAGCTTGGCCAGCTGCCGCAGGAGTACTCGGGCATGCTGCCGCCCATACTCGACGCCATCATCCGCAAGATGCGCTACGACGAGACCTCCTCCTGGGGCAACGAGGACGAGCAGACGGACGAGGCCGAGTTCCAGGAGCTGCGCCGAAAGCTGCAGAACCTGCAGAAGACCATCGCCGCCATTGACCAGCCGCTCTACATGGACATGCTCAGCACTCTCGTCGCCACCACCTTCCAGACCCTCGATCAGCGCGGGTCGGACATGGACTGGCGGGACCTTGACCTCGCCCTCTACGAGATGTACCTCTTTGGCGAGCTCGCCCTGCCGAACCACGGGCTCGGCACCAAGAACCAGCCGTCGACGGAAGCGTCCGAGAGGCTCGTCGTCATGATGCAGAAGATGGTCGGATCCGGCAAGTAGACCCCTCGACCCGCCGCCCGGCCTCGCGCCCTGTTATCGTTGATGGCCGTCGCCATGGCTAACCGGCGAGCAGGCATCGCCAGCTTTTCCCACCCTGCCATCCTGCTGCAGTACATGGAGATCTGCGTCCGGTACTGCGTCATCTTCGAGACCCATCCCGACCTGATCCCCCAGGTTCTCGAGAACTTCGTCCGCTTGGTCCACCACGATCACGTCCGGCTCAAGACTCGGTCCTGGTATCTCTTCCACCGATTCATCAAGCAGCTGCGGTCTCGCGTCGGCAACGTCGCCGAGACGGTCATCCAGTCCATCGGCGATCTGCTGCCCATCAAGGCCGAGATGCCGGGCGAGGACGCCGACGTCGACGACATGTCGTCGGACGAGTCGGATCACTCGGCCGACGCCCTCTTCACGAGCCAGCTGTACCTCTTCGAGGCCATCGGCTGCATCTCGTCGACGAGCAGCACGCCTGCCGAGAACCAGGCCCTCTACGCCCGCTCCGTAATGGACCCCCTCTTCCGGGACATGGAGCTGCACCTGCCCCGTGCCAAGTCCGCCGACGCCCAGGCCGTCCTCCAGATCCACCACATCGTCCTGGCCTTGGGGACGCTCGCCCACGGATTCTCCGACTGGACGCCCGGCACCGCCTCCAGCCATCACCCGCCGCCCGAGAAGGCCTTGTCGGACGAGTTTGCGCGCGCCGCCGAGGCGATTCTCATCGCCTTGAATCAGCTCAACTTTTCGGCAGAGATCCGAACCGCCTGTCGATCCTCCTTCTCCAAACTCCTCGGCGTCCTCGGCTCCGCCGTCCTGCCGCAGCTGCCGCAGTGGATCGAGGGCTTGCTGTCGCAGAGCTCGTCCAAGGACGAGATGGCCATGTTCTTGCGTCTGCTGGATCAGGTGGTCTTTGGCTTCAAGTCCGAGATCTACGACGTCCTGAACATGCTGCTGACCCCGCTTCTGCAACGTATTTTCGGCGGCTTGAGCGAGCCCATCGCGGGCACCGACGACGAGATACAGCTGGCCGAGCTCAGGCGAGAGTACCTTTCGTTTTTGCAAATCATCCTGAACAACGGCTTGGACGGCGTGCTCATCAGCGAGTCGAACCAAGGCTTCTTCGAGCCCATGATTTCCTCCATCACCGAGCTCGCTAAGACTCTGGACGGGAACATTGGGCCCAGCCGGCTTGCTTTCACGCTCATGACGCGCATGTCGGCCATCTGGGGAGGCCCCGATGTCGCCGTCATTTCCAGAAGCCCGACGGCGCCCAGCGGGAGCCCAACTCCGGCGATCCCTGGGTTCGACCGCTTCATGATTGACAGGTTCCACGCCGTCTGCTGGGAAGTGATGCGGAACCCGAGCTTCCGCCCTTCGCAGGACGCGCAAACGAAGCAGGTCCTGAACGAGATTGCCGGCTTGGAGCAGACCATCTACACGAAGACGGGTGACATGTTCATCCAGGAGCTGCAGAACCGTCTCTTCCCAAGCCTCGGGGTTGACGCCGACGTTTTCCTGGCGTCGCTCACCACGTCGACGGATAAAAAGGGGTTTTCATCCTACCTGCAGGGTTTGCTGAAGAGCAGGCAGTAACGGACGAAGCTCGGAGGGGCATCGGCAGAAGGGCATTCGATCATCGATCGGTCGGTTGGCGGGAGGTACGGGTTGCGAAGCATCAAGGCAAAGGCAACAGTGGAAAAGACGAATGAATATACCAGTTTGAGTGGGTGGCATCCGCTTTGTATGCGGGCCACGGCAGAACAACGGATGGGCAGAATAGAGACGCGTTCCTTTGCGCGAGGCCGTTGCAACACCGGCCATCGTTCCAAGTGCTTGTGAGCATGTCACCTTCCATCTGTGCTGTTGGAAGCCTCCACCTTGTGTCGTGTTCTTTTCACAGGCCATCCTTGCCTGGGCTGGGCGAGGAGACGGATCGCTTGACACAGGAACCGGGATGGGACACCATGTTGACCTACCCGACCCTAGAATTGGTGGCTTCATCGCTGCCATTCGGCTCGGTAAGAGATCACACACAATGTCTCGGTAAAGTTGGTCACTGTGACAGTCTACATCGTGATAACGCATGCATTCCTGATGGATGGCTCGTAATGGCCTGAAAGGTTAAGTTCCCGTCAGAAACTGGAGAAGGAAGGGCTACAGTAGTGCCGATTCGTGAGGAAAGCAGAACCAGTCGTGTGATTCGAGAATTTCTTCAACGCGTCATCCACATACCTGATGATGCGTCTTCTCTCCACCATCCATTTCATGCACTTGTAGTACTTGTTCCTTCGATACCTCGTTGGGGTTGTCTTGGTCATCTGATAATTGCTTCTTGTATTCGAATGCCGTGAATGTAATGCTTCTGCAGGACCATGCTGCTCATTGGTGGCTGACGCTTAGGTCAGCCCGCCAAGTGGCTAACTCTATTTTTAAGCTTATTAATATGTGTCCTGTCCAGGCCAGTTTACTTGCCGGTATAGTTGAAAAACGTATTTCGTACGCGCCTTGTTGGACTTTACTTTCAAATTTTAGTACCAAACGAGGTACATATATTCTAGGTCTCCAGCTGGCTAGCAATTATCAGCTACTATATGTGCGGAGTAGTATTACTTTAGCAATGATGAGGTTGTTGTTGTTAAGGTAACTAAACTGTACTGAGAGAGGAAATTATACAACTACAAGCGGTATACCGCATTAAGGTTGTGGCACCAAAATAATAAATAATACTCAACGGTTCTTTCACTAACGACCCACAAGTTGGATACCTCCGTTGGTCCCGGGCTAGGAGCCGACCTACGCAAGACGAAGGCGCCTAGGGAATTGAAGCAAGGGTCAAGAAATCAAGAGTATTTATTACAGCAGAGAAAAGTAGCATTGCTAATAGTAACTCGTAATCAATTTGCCAAATACTCAAAAGACTCCTTGCCAACCTTATGCCCCCAATCTGGTACAGGACAATAGAATTCCTTTCTCGACTCGCTCTTCACAAACGCCGCCAATTCCGCCATATCCATCGATACCTATGCAAGATCCACTTCCGGAAAGAGCGATAATGTCGCGTCGTCCATTTCAATTCCCATTCCTAGCTCAGGATCCTCCAAGAGAAAGCCGCCCCCGAACGGGACATCCTCTTGCCGTGCCCCCTCTGCAGTAAAGTACTCTGAGGCATGATCCGTATCGATATTCAACCCCACTCCCCCTGCGTCCTCTGCGGGAAGGTTATTGGGGGGGGGGCTCCTCCATTGCGACACGCACCATTTTGTCGTCCAATTCTAGCCCTGAATCAATCGAGGGGGTGCTCAAGGATAGGTCATACTCGGTATCAAGGCTCAATCCTGTTTCCATCCATGCGTCTCCTGCGGGAAGGTTTCCAGAGGGGGGGCCCGGAATGAAGATTTCCATTCCCAGGCATGCGCTGTCGGCGGGAAAGGTCCCGAACATAGGGTCCGTCGAGCGGATGTTCAATCCCTTTACCACCCCTCCTGTCATCACGTCACTCCCGCTATGGACGACGGGAGCGGCAGGGATTGCAGGAACGATAGGAATTGTGGAAAAGTCTTCTGGCGGAGCCGAGGACTGGATGGCAGTAGATGCTGGAAGGGATACCTGTTGGGGCCGACGACCGAGAGACTTGGAATTGCCATCTACCGGGCGGACCCTTCGGGGACCCTTCGCCTTCCCCAAGTGCTTTTTGTATTGCGTATGACGAGGAGCAGATCTTCGAGGGGACACCAAGCCTGGCTGGTAATCGAGGGGGTCGAAGTTTTCATTTACCATGCCGGCCTTCCAGACAGCTGAAGCATTTCTTAAGCGTATGGTTGCGGAACTGTCGTTGTCGAGGATGTTGCGAATGCCCTCAATAAGGGTGTCGATCTTGTGTCGGGATGCTGGGCGGGAAGGCGTCATATCGGTGCAAAGTTGTCCCTGGTCGCTGCACATTGTAAGTAGGGTAAGAATCTGGCAACGAGGTAGCTTTCCCTCTGCAACACTATCGAGGGCTGCGTTCATCAGATTGCTCTCAAACGGCCAGGTAGCTTTTTGGAGCTTCATAAATGGCAGCCGCATGTCTTTATTGGCGCCCTCCATGCAGTATACCCAACGACAAAGGTTGTTCCGGGCAGCAAGGTTCAGGTTTTGCAACCGGCTCTTTCCTTTATAGAAGGAATGGTGAATGATTTTGACCTCGGTATCTGTGGTGGAGGTAGCAGCCTCGCGATTTATGGGAGCATTGTCAAAGGGGTTTTGCTCGGAGGGAATAGCATTACCAAATGTGGGAGCATTGCCAAAGGTGGGAGCATTGCCAAAGTCGGTATTCGCAGTCGCCATATATGCTTCGGTGTCAAGACCCAACCTGTCTTCGGGGTCAGGGAACGTAGACATGGTTTCTGCGTTGAACCAGCTGGTATTGTTGATATCCGGCTCCATATTTGTGTAGGGCCCTGTGGGCAAGGCGGTAGTGGTAAAGTCGGTATTCGCAGTCGCCATATATGCTTCGGTGTCAAGTCCCAACACGTCTTCGGGGTCAGGGAACGTAGACATGGTTTCTGCGTTGAACCAGCTGGTATTGTTGATACCCGGCTCCATATTTGTGTAGGGCCCTGTGGGCGAGGCGGTAGTGGTGAATGAAGGGAGGGAGGTTGTGTGGTGTAAGTAGAAGAAGAAGAGTAGAAGCAGATGGCTTGGCTGATCGGACGACTTTTCTGTAGCAGTGTCTTTGAAGGGTGCTTGAATGCAATGATAGAAGACGAAGGGTCTGTTGCTATTCTGCTTGCTCTTCGATTCTTGCTTGGTATAGCTAAGAACAGTGTTGTGAAGGTTGCAAGAATGAATGAGAAGAGACCGACGCTGGGGAGCAAAAGAGGGAATTAATATTGACTAAAGAGACAGGATGACTGATCAGAGAACAGAGCTTAGAGATTCAAAGTCTTTGCTAAGATTGGAACTCCGTAGAGAGAGGTCACAGCATCTTCCAGCGCCATGGCGGTATGCATCTTGCATATGCAGGCTCCTCTACACCGTCAGGTGCTCGTTCGATGCAATCCGTGGAACCAGTGGCACAGGGGCTGAGACTGTCGACACTCCTATGCATGACGAAAGACCCGCTAACTATATGTAATCCAATAGGAAGTCAAGAATGGCAAGAGCATGGTCTGAAATCGGCAAAGTCTTTGGTTTAACTTTGCCCTTGGTCCTCTTGGCTCGCGGGTGCTCAGATTTCGAGAGGAGTTCAATAACAAGAAGGAAGCTGGCTTCGATGGAGAGTCGCTTGTTTTACCGCGGATGAATCGATTAATGGTGGCTAGAACGTGCCCAATTGTCACTGTCCTTCGAGGAGACCAATTGCTTTAAGGAGGGCGTATGATTTGAATAAGAGTGAGGGACACTGTCATGAAAGGCGATTGCATCCGCGCAGCTGGATGCAGCTGTGGGCACTAGCTGGCAACGCTTGCTCGGCAGCCAAGTCAAGAAAGTATAGAGAGATGACTGAGGGAGTTTCATTCTCAATCCCGGCTCCATCACCACTGTCATTGCTGCATGCTGGCTTGTAGGCTGCTTCGGAATCCTTGCGGTCGATACTTTTCGACGATGCAGGACTAGTGCATGTTAACGCTAGGCGATGCGCAATGGTCGACGAATGATCTGTAACTATTCAGTGGGCGGAAAGGATGTAGGCGACAACGAAGGCCGACGAGGTGGCGATGATGCCAAAACACACGAAGCCTTGACGAACCGAAGAGCAGGTTGTTGGATTTCCTATTTAGGAAAGAGCAACTGAAAGTGCATGCATTAGTGCAAGTAGTGTACTAGTGTACTTATGTACCGTAGGTTTGGGGCATACCTATCGGTGGGCCCCACATATCTTCGAGGTGTGACCAATAGTCAAACCGATGGAAAGCCCCACCAACTTGATATGGGAAAGAATCTACTGCAAGTACGGAGTACTCCGGTACTCCGCAGGAGTTTACCGAACTTGCATCACAGCGCACATATTGGACTTGTTACCGCTTACGGTATGGTGCCAATGCTGGCCCATCAGATTTCCGATCCAATCAGATGAACGGTCCAACCCACCTATCCAATTGCCTGGCGCCTCGACCAGAACGATTGGGATGCACAGGACATTCAGCAATACATGTGCATGTAGCTAGACCAGTAAAGCAAGAGAATTTAATTTCATCCATGGTAACGATACAAAGAAGCTGAGGCGGAAAGGCTTCAGCAGCCGGCCAGCTACAGAGTGTGACGAGCGGGGGCTTTTGGGTGCCGAACAACCTTTGCCAGCTGCCCACAGCTGTGACAGGAGAATGGCAACCTAGCCACGCCTGTGACAAGCTGCCAACTGCAAACAACTGCGGCTAGTGGATGATAACTAGTAAGTAAAAGTGGTTCAGGCCTAGTTGCTGAAATTGACTTTGGCATCGCATACACATGCATGTACATGAATGTATTGCTAGTTTCAGCTGCCTACAGCTGCGCCAGGTCGATGCCAGCTGCCCACAGCTGCAAAAGGTGAGTGGCAACTAACCATTCCTGTGACAGGCTGCCACCTGCGAACAACTGCGGCTGGTGGATGATGACTAGTAAGAAAAAGTGGTTCAGGCCTAGGTGCTGAATTGGCTTTGGATTGCATACGAATGTATTGCTAGTTTCGGCTGCCCACAGCTGCGATAGGTGGATGGCAACTATTCGTGTGACCGGCTGCCACCCCCCCCCCCCCTTCCCCCAACTGCGGCTGGTGGAGGGTAGCTGAAAGCAAAACTGGTCCAGTTCTAGTTGCTGGACATTCGGCACCGCATACACATAGGTGCACTTCTCATACACGGGCAAGTCTTGCGCGGAATAGGAAAAACAACATAATTACGGAGTGCGGAGTAACATACCACATACTGAAATACATATACAGTACTATAAGTACAGTACTTGTGCGGAGCACAACAGCATACAAACAAGTACATGTACAACTACTGTACACCTACGGAGTATCAAGTACTCTGCAGCACTAAAGACGTACTTGTACTGTCCTTATTGCCCGATCTGGACGAGGACCACGTGTACGGGCGCGCTCATTGGTTGCTCTATCCCTTCCCGTGCTAGTAACGATCTATTACTGTAAGTACTATCACTAGAACTACATGTACAGTAATAGCATGTACTAAATATGGATGCCGTACTCCGTAATACAGCACACGCATTTATTTCTAAGCACTTACAGTACGAACTGTCGCAATTTGTAGTTGTAAAGGCGAAACAAGCCCACGCCTGGGCATGCCGCTTTTGCAATGATTGCTGCTGCGCATACAGTACGTGAATGAATCAAGAGTCTCGGATCATGGAGTATACTCTGCCACTCTGCTGAGTATTGAACTGATGATTTCGCCCTCTTCCACTACCTATCCGACGTCGGAAGTGCCCAACCAAGAACTGGACGGCTGGCCGCCATTTGCGTACTTTTTGGCTGCAGTCCACCAAAGTATTGCAAGAGCATACCTTATACTAGAATACATCTACATCTATGGAGTACATCTACATGATCTACCTACAGGACCTTGTATACCTATCGCTACAACATATCTCCTGTCGCAGGACGGAACAATATTGCCGTATTACACACCTGCGCCATATGTCACAGTATTTCTACGACCATTTCTATATAAGTATCTAATGATGAAGGATATATATTGCTGCGGTACAAAGAATTGGTGTAGAAAAATATTGTGCCAGTAAATTATTGAGCCAGCAAAAAGATTGCGCCAAAAGTATTCCGCCAGTAAAAGCATTGTTTAAAAAATGGCACTGCGCCAATACAAATATTGCGGCAGCACAAATATTCTTGCAGCACAGGTACTCATTCCCGCAGTACAAATAGCTGTAATAATACAAACATAAACTACAGTACAGTCCTTACGTTTCAAGTACTTACACATGCCGTGATTTGCCTCACCTAAGGCATCCCGGCACTTAGGGACCCATGTTCGCTTTATTGAGGGAGGCAGCTTGCCACACAGGATTATGCTGTCAGCAATTATGTACTCCATCTTTACTATATATGCTATGTGCCACTGCAACAGGTGTGCTGCTGCAATAGATATTCTGTCGCTATAGATATTCTGTCGCTATAACTACTATTTCTGTTGTTACCGTCTCTCACATCTCGCAGGGAAGCCAAAGCGTCATGTGGCATGTGGAATGGTCGTCTTGGCTTTCGGCATTCCGCAAAACCGGTACTGACATGAATCGACTACCTGTCGAGTGACCGAGGAAGTCCCTGTTCGACACTCACCATCTTCCCTCAACATTACATCTTCGACCGGCATCACGCTACGTCACGTAGCGGCCGCCCCCGAGGCAACGCACGTCCCGCACGCCCATGGCCTCTTCGAGCTCGACGCACCACCACAGCACCTCCTTTGCCTTGTCCGCCTGTCCGCTCTCCTCGTGCGCGCGCGCGAGGGCAAACCAGGCATCCGAATAGCTCCACCCGCTGCCGAGCCGCGTCAGGCCCGACAGCAGGGTGAACGCACGATCGCGGGCCGCGAGCCGGTCGACGAGGGGCAGCCGAGACGCCTTGTACGGGGCGGGAAGCTCGTCGTCGTTGCCGTCGTCACCCGGGGACGTTGTCGCCTGCGCCCGAGTCGCCGGCGTCAAGCTGTCGCCAAAGGACGGCCCGAGTCCGAGGGGGGTGGACGGCAGGCCCTCGGTCGTCTCACCCTTCGGCCTCTTGCTCGGCTCCGACGACGCCCACGACTCGCCGCCATCCCCGTCCATGCCACTCTCGAGCGGCGCCATCGCCGGCGTCGGGAGAATCTCTTCGCTGTAAATGTCCAGCAGGATGTTGCAGAGTCCGACCGTCGCCACCGGATGATTAGGCCAATGCGTCAGGGAATACTCAAAGTCGGACCGGCCGGTGACCGGGTCGTCCTGCGCCACAGACACAAGGCCGAGCTATGCTGCTGTTAGAAACTCGTGCCATCCCGTCATCGGTGCAGGAATGCATACCTCCGACCAGACGTCACCCCACAGTTCGTCGATGCTCTTCGTCTCCGCCCAGCCGGCACCGGCCTGGGACCCGCCACCTCGACCGCGCAGCGAATCTCCGCTCGCTTCCGACTCCAACGCCTGAACGAGCTTCTGGGCCTCGGCAATGGCACCCTTCGCATCGTCGAGCATCTGCGCGCGACGATAAAAGCCCGCGATCGTGAGCCAGACTTTGACCAAGATCGTCACCCGCTGCGCCCGTTGCTTCTCCTTGGAGAACTGCACCAACGGAAGCAAGGGTGGCGACGCCGACGACCCTTCCGCCGACGTCTCCGCGCACTCGGCGCTTTTCGACCCTGTGGCCGTCGCTACCGCCGCTTTCCCGTTCGACGGAAGCAGCGCCGCACCAGAGGGCTTGCTCGGCAAGAAAAAGGCACCTGCCAGGTCGGGCTCGGCCGCAGACGTGAAGTAGGTGTCCCCGTCCGAGGCGGTTGCCTCCTGCAAAGTCCCCCCTTGGCTGTCCATCCTGGCCTCGCTTCCGCTCCGGTTTCTTTTCTTGAGACTGTTTCTCCTCCTGGGTGCGCTCCCCAGTCCATGCGTAGAGCTGGCCCGCCGCGACTTTGGCCCGCCGTCGTGGTTGCCGTTCTCCTCCTCCGTCACCTGGATCATCGGTTTGCCCTGCGCCGTCGCTGGTCTCGACACCATGACCCCCGATTTCTCGCTGATCGTCGAAGCGCTCGGGTCTCTCGTTGGCGGTCTCGACCGGTCGACCTTGGTCCCGAAGATGCTGCCTCTCATGCTCCGCAACGTTCCCGACGACTTCGGTGGTGCTGGCCTGTGCCTGCCCGTGACCTCCTCTGCCGTGACATTGCCGAACAGGCGCGAGAACAGCGTCAGCAATTCGTGGCTCGAGTTGACCGCCGTTTCTGGGCCTTCCGTCAGCTCGGTGAGGGCCAGCTGCGTCATCTTGACTTCCAAGATGGCCTCCCTCTCCCCGTCGTCCATCTCGTCCACCAATCCGCGTCTAGACTCCGGCAAGGCTCCGCCGACGCCGGCGTCGTTGAGATGCTCGCTGCGGAAATTGGCGTCCGTGCTGCCGAAAAGCATGGTGGGATCCTCAAACTGCTCGAATGCGGCCTCGCATGCCATGAAGGCCATGGCGTAGTCCTGCCTGGCGCTCATCAGCAGTGCTAGCAGGTGCCACAGCGGGATGAGGCTCCTCTCCTGCCAGTGCGATCCGTATTGAAGCCTCCCGCTTTCGTCCGCCTTCTTGCTGGACAGGAGTACCGTCTTCGTGAGCTCCACTGCCGTCGTCAGCTCCCGTCGCTCGGCGAGAAGGAGGGCGAGGCAGAAACAGCCTCGGACATCGTTGGGCCGACCACGCTCTGCAGCCAACGACTGCCGTAGGCAGCGGATGGCTTTGGATTGTATTTCCATCCTCGACCCGGCTTCGTGCGTCAGCCTCGACCAATGGGCATGGGAGAGGCCGATGGCCTGCCAGGCCAATGCCAGTGTGGATGGTGCCACGGGGTGCGACGAATCACTCTTCCTCATATCCTCCGACGTTCTGCCTTGAGCGTCTTCGCCATCTTTGAGTCGCGTCAGTTTGGACAGCCAGTCCTCGAGCTGCCCGCCGAGGTGTCGTGCTTTTTCCCCGGCTTGCTCGTTCCCATAGCGACAGAGAGCCATGATGCCGAGAGACATGATCTCTAGAATCGTTCCGTCGTCGTCCATGTTCGCCTCTACCTCACCTGTCTTATCCGCCCTAGCCTTGCTCTTCTTGACGATGCCAAGATAGGAATCCAGCGCTTTGAAGGCGAGGTCGAACTCGGCCACGGACAGGTGAACGGTGAAGAGGGAGCGGAGGATCGCGTTCGAGTGGTACGTCCTAGTCGCCGCGCTGTAGAGGGTATCGAGAACGCCACGGCTGATGGCGGCACGACCCCCGTGGCCCAAGTCGTCATCTCGCCACCCTCGGCCGCACAGAATGGACCAGTTCTCCATCACTTGCTTGACCAATGCCTCCACTTCGCTTCTTTCTTCATCCGCTCGCGGGAAATGGGTTTCGGCCAGGAGCATTGTGCGGTACGTCATCTCGACGTATTTGAGCTCGGCCCGAAGCTGACTGCGCCATGATACGCCGGTAGGCAAGGGCAAGCCTTCGACGAAGCCGGCTTCGTAAGGCAAGTTGTTTTTCAAGATGCACGAGAGAGCCATGTAGTAGACGAGCCAGATCTGCCTTCGCGGAACGGAACCTTTGAAGCCGTAGCCTCCCGGCTTGGGTGCCCGCATGGCCTCCCAGTACCTGGCCCAATTGCGAAGTGGCGCGAGCGTGAGGGCGTCATCCAAGGGTGCCTCGCCGTCGTCAATGGCATCGCTCAAAAGCAGACAGAGCTCCGTCAGAAAAAGCTCGGACCAATAGCGCAGCTGCTTTCGGACCTCGCTCGTCAAGGCGCGATTCAGCGCCGGCACGACAGACTCGAGCGCAGCGAGGGCCTCCTTCCTCTTGGACTCGCGCATGAGGCAGTTCGCCCTCAGGTAGGCAGACTTCAAGGCGCATACATGGGTCCATTCGAACGTCAAACTGGCCGGGTCAAGGCCGGTGCCAAATTCCTCGAGCCGCTTCGGCAGGCGAACGATGGCTAGACTGTATTCTCCAACGACCCAGTGCAGCCAGCCGACGCAGACTTGGGCTTGGAATTTTTCTTCGACATGTACCCGCTCCTCGTCTATGGCGGTCAGGAGCTGGGGGACTCTGGCGTAGATGTCGAGGTCTGGAACGACGCCAGAGGTTCGAGCGCCGGCCGTCGTCGCCTTCGAAATGACGCATTCGGTCTCGGCGGCCAGTGTGAGGCCTGGAGGGAGAGGATATGAGTCTGTTTACCGCGCAGGGGCTGGGTATGCCACGGTGACACATCGTGACGTACAAGTTCTCTCCGGTGCATGCTTTCGGACCTTGCGGACGAGCTCGGGAACGGCATCCCAGTTGCCGTCGCAGCGAGCGAGCTCCAGCAGCTCGACGTAGTGGCTACCTTTGGTCTGGGCGCGTCGCATCAGCTTCAAGAAGAACGATGGGCAGGCGATACAGCGGCGTGTCGCAAACATACCATCATGTTTCATCAACGTCAGGGCAGTCGGTGGAGGACCAGATGCATGGCGAGTCCAGGGCACGACGCGACGGGAGTCACGAGGCGAGTCGAGGCGTCCGCGGTCAGGTTCGCGGCCCGGAGCTGGACGATTGGGGAGGCAAGGTGGGAGGATACTGTCAGTGATGTAGCATCGGTGGTGTGTCGAGGCGTGCCGCGAGTAGGGTGACGACAATGCCCTCGGTACAGTACCCTGCGAAGGTGCTCGTTGCTCTGATGGAGCTGTGCCTCCGCTGCGGTTTCTCGTCCTTCATTGGTGGCTGCCCGCAGCCTTGCACATCTGGGTTTGTACCCTCCCAGCACGGTACGATGACTACAGTACTTACTTTCATGTACATGTACGTAAGTACGTTGTACAAGTACAAGTAAAAATGTACTTGGAGCAGGTGCGAGTATTACTGTGCTTCTGAGTCGGTTAAGTACTCGAAGCCCCCACTGCACAAGTACTAGTACTTGCCTTCATCAGCAAATGGACTGTACATGTACTTTACTCTAGATTAGTACAAGTATACCATAGTAATGCACATAATTACCAATAAATGTACTCGATATCTGCAGAGAGGTGCCTGTATACCTATGTATAAGTACTTGGTGTCCAATTACATAGGTGTACTGTATAAGTTCTCCTCGCCAGGCACATGCACATGGAACGCTGTTAGCACAGTACTTGTACCTCGTAGAAGGGAACTTAGTACTTAATGTACATGTACATACTTATGCTCTGTACATGTACTTAAGTACAACCAAGTACTTACAAGTAAGTACTTGTTGATATTTCCATGGACTGGATGCCACAGCCAATAAGCGTGCCTGAAGCTACTTAATCAGTACGGAGTACGGAGTACGGAGTACTTACAAGAATACTTGTACGGAGTACTAACTCAACGTTGGGCCAGTGGGGCTGGAGGAGCCTGTTGGAGGAGACCAGAGACATCTTCTACAAGAGCAGCAAAAAAAAGTTCACTTCGTGTTGTTCGAATTATTGCTTCATTCGTCATCAACTTCCACATCAGCCAATCCGCCATGCACCATTGAGACCTGTGTGTCGCATTTCCGGCCTCTTTCGCAATCCCTTCGCAACCGGTCACTTCTTATTATCCCTTGGGTATTATTTTACTGTAAATACGATTTTTCAGCCCGTCTCATATGGTCACTCAGAACACCCCATCACGAAATCCCCCTGTCCCGCTTCTCATCCGCCTAGGATGTCCTCGTCTTCCTCCCCTTCCGACCTGCGGGTTCTCTGCAG
This sequence comes from Drechmeria coniospora, assembly GCF_001625195.1. Taxonomy (NCBI): domain Eukaryota; kingdom Fungi; phylum Ascomycota; class Sordariomycetes; order Hypocreales; family Ophiocordycipitaceae; genus Drechmeria; species Drechmeria coniospora. The sequence goes on along the minus strand of NC_054389.1, from coordinate 5,332,044 downwards.
AAAGCTCAGTTCCATCCCACCAGCTCAGCTCCCCCACGCGCTGCCTGCCCTCACGAGGCTCGTCGTCCAATGTAGGGATGCTCTCTCGGCGCCGCAGGATCAAAAGCCCAAGGATGGTGCGCCCCACGGTGCCATGCTTGTGAACAAGCTGAAAACTAGTATTCTTGCCCTTTTGAATGGACGTAGTCGAGAGGCTAGGTTTGCCGCCGTCGGCTTGATCAAGGTCTTGGTTGATGTCGGCGGCTGGGAAATCCTCCGCGCTTCCGAGCCTTGGGTGAGGGGGCTGCTGTCCATCGTCCAGGTACGTTGCATCGCAGGTCTACGTCGCGCGTGCGAACGAGAAACGCTAATGCCATTTCAGAAGGGTGATTTGTTCGCGGCCAAGGAGATCGCTGTCGTCACTCTGACTCGGATTTACCTGCTGCTTCACCCGTATCAGACCCTGGTCAGAGAGATTGCCACTCCCACCATTCCGGAATTCATCAAAGCTTGCCTCCAGCTCATCAAAAATCGCACTTCTACGCCCACTTCTACCACCCCATTGGCATTTGTCGAGGCATGCTCCCAAGCATTCTCGATCCTCATCCCCAGCTATCCCACCATCTTTCGCCCGTTTAGCGCCGATATCCGATCCGCAGTGAGAATCTACCTGGCACCAACGAGCTCAGATGACATCTTTGTCCCCCATTCGCTACAGGAATCTTCTAGACGACTCACCATCTCCATCCATCATGTGGCAGCCAAATCCGGCGGCGGCGAGGAGTGGGCGAAGCTCGTCGATGCTGTCCTGAAGGACCTTCATGTAACCGCCGACCAAGTCTTGCGGGCAGTAGACGAGTCCTGGCAGGCCTCTGGGGGATACGGTAAAACCAATGTCAACTTGGACCAAGAGCCAAGCGGCGGCGGTGCGGCTGCGAACGAACTACCTCCCTGGACCGGGCTGAGTGCTGGTTCCGAGAGGTTGATCGCCCTCTTCCACTACCTATCCGACTGCCTGAAATGCCCAACTAAGGGCCCCGTAAGCTTACCCATCAGTGCCCTTGTGGACGCCATCTCTCGCGTCTGCTTCATCGCGAGACTGTCGCCCAAATCCCAATCGTGGGACCAGGCGCTCGAGATGAACGCTGCTGTTGGCAGAGAGGAGAAGGAAGAGCTCTGGAGTTTAATGCCCGAGATTCATCTCTCGGCCATGAACTTGATGCTCACCATGTTCCGGAGACTTGGTGAGGGGATGCTGCCTGTCGTTCCCGATGTGCTTGATCACCTCGTCCGCGTCTTCAAGTCCGGTATGAATATTCCTGCAGTTCGGACGGCCGGGTACCTCGTCCTGGACCAGCTGCTGTCTACCGCCGGACCGACGTTGTCCAAGGCAAGGGTGACCATGCTCGAGCCCCTCATCGCAGCATGCTGTCGCGACCTTCAGCAGGATGCCGGTTTCCTCCAGCCCGTCAACAAAGTTGCCGCGACGTCGAAAAAAGACACGAAAAATATGATTGCCAACGCAGACCTGTTCCTCCAACCGCAGGCCTCCGCTGCAGAGGATGCTTTCTCTCTCGATCGCCATCACAAAGTGGCGGCGGACGCTCTCCTCTCAACTCTCCTTTCGAGCCTGCGGCAGCAGCTCCTAAAGCCCACGTTGCGCGGCCTCCTCGACAAAACGGCGATTCTTACGCGAAATCGCGACGCCATGTTTTCCAGCGTGCTCAACCCCTACAAGGATCAGCGTGGCCGCATGTATCCGAGCATCTTGCCTCATCTGTCCCGGCAGTTTCCTGAGGCCCAAGGCCTGGAAATTTTGCGGACTAACATGCGCCCCAATGGCGTCCTCGGGGGCGATCAAATGGTTGCTTCGCTCAATGAGATGGAGGACGAGTACACAGAGGATATTGACGAGGAAGCGGCTGACGGGGTGAATGGCGACGGCGACATTGACATGCAAGAGTCGTCCAACGATATCAATTTGCCGCAGGGTTTACCAGTCGCTCCGCAAGCCGACGCGGAGATGCCCCTGCAAAGCAACCCATTCGAGGCCAAGGTGGCTAATGCATCGGCGAGCACGGATTCTCTACCCAAGCGCAAGCATGAGGGCTCAAGCCCAAACCCACCCAAACGACAGGATGTTGAGAACAAGGCTTCGATCACGGGGACCAGTATGGCTTCAATGCCACCACCACCTGCGAACGAGGACGAGGAAGGCGATGACAGTGACGTTAGTGTGCATTTGAACATGGAGTTGGACGATGACGACGAGCTCGAGGAAGACGAATAGTAGAATGAGTCACCTTTCGATTTGGCCGGGCTACAAGAGCTGGAAGTGGAAGTGAACATGTGCATTAGCAGTAGAGTCGAGGTCTTGGGTATAAAGTGCATGCTCCGTCTGCGTCATGCAATAAAAATGCTCGTACCCTCCTAGACACTTTTCCATGAATCTATTAGAAAAATTCGGTAAATGCACCGTTCCAGCACGCCACAGACCCGCCCCAAAACGCCAGCACACGGATGAAAGAAGAAGAGCTACCAGGAAGCAGACGCGAACCGGGAGCAAACAGTTGGGCCACGTTGGCAAACCTCGTAGAGAGCTAGATGACCGGGTTAATCCATAAGCCACGCTCTACGCTTCTCTTCTTTCTTGGCACGCCGCTTCTCTTTAAAGGCTTTCAGCTCTGCTTTGCTCAGCCGCTGGTTCTGGCGCTCGGCCTTGAGGCTACGGCCTTCATGCGCGTTGGCGGCGGCGTCGACATCGAAGAAGGCATTCATCTGCCGTCGCGACTTGGCTTCGTCGCTGTGCCTACCAGGCCCCATGTCGGCCGTCTGGAATTGTCCAGTAAAGCGGTTGAAGGCAACTGCAACGTCAGTGCCAGCTGTAGGCTTCATGATGTTGGCGGCGGCAACAGCGTCGGCCTCCCTTTGCTCCTCCTCTTGCTTGTACACTTGGGCGTACCAGGCATTGGGATCGTAGTCGCCATGAATGGCTGGGTTGTAACCACCTACCGCAGGCGTCTCGCCGACGGGAGGCTGGGGAACACTGGAGACGGAAGTAGCCGGGACGGCACCATCGGCCGTGGTGGTTGCGCCCTGGGACACGCGAGGGTTCTCCCACTGAGAGGCACCGGTGAAGCGGTTCACAAAGTACCAAGCCTGGTACGACTCTTCCCAACGACAATCCCAGCCGTCGTCAGGGGGTTCTGGGACCGGCTCGCTTGGAAGCGGAGGTCCGTCGGGCGTCGCTTGTTGTGGCAGTGGCGGGTCGTCATCCGTAATCCTGTCATCTCCACCCTTTGATGCATCGTCAACCAAGGCCTCGCTGTCTGTCGCATTGCCGTCCAATTTGCTTTCCGATTTATCATTCACATTAGGTGAAGAAGGTACGTCTGCCGCCGATGGCGATCTGCTCTCTCTCTCTGTCTCTTGGTCCTTGTCCTTGTCTCCATCCTCGGGGTCTCGAGGCGGCTCTGGCGTCATCACAGGCGATTCTGCAGCCGCCTCCTCAGAGGATTGCGGTGAAGGCATGGCGGGGTGAAGCGCAAGCGGTGCAACGGACGCACCGATATCCTAGAACGGAAACGGTGAGCATGCTGAAGCCACAAATTTGTGCATTACACTCAATATAGGCACCTGGAGTGTGAAGGCAGGCTGGCTGGCTGGCACAGAGAAGGTCGCAAGAAGCAAGCCCCTTCTATGCTGTGACGATGTTGTTGGGCAAAAGAAGCAGGCCGGCGGATCGAAACCCTGGTAGCAAGACGCAGGTAGCAAGGAAGGTTGTTGTTCGAAGGTTGTCTCAAGGAGCATATACATGTCACGTGATAATCTCTCCAGGCCATGCTAGCGCCCAACGCGGCAGATCGGAGCTGTTACTATTACTTGTTACGGACTAACTGTGCCATGTACATGTACAAGTACTTGACCGCAGAAAAGATGACGGGCAACAGAATGTACATTTGCAATTAAGCATGTACAAAACTTCAAAGCATGAAGTAAAACGTTGTGCAGAGTTAATTACTGTACAAGTAGGGGTAAACAGTAATAAAAACTCATTACGGAGTACTCCGTTACAACTACATAAGTACTTCAGCAAATATATCAAAACGTGGAGTCATAAAACTCAGGGTACAGGAAGCACAGTAAGTAAAAGAAACCATTCAGCACGCTTCTCTACCAATGCCCACAATACGCGTTCTCGTTTCCGTGGAAAGCAATCTTACGTTAACTCACGAACCGTGGCGGTGACATTCGAAGTTCGTGTTTTTGTCGTGCGAGCACTGGCCCAGAACTATTTATGCAACTGTAGGCAGTTGTACTTACTGCCAGGTTGTCTTACCCATCCTGATGAGAGGGTTAACACTAGTAATAATACTCGCGAAGCATATCAAGCTACTCCGTACATGAGCGAAAGTAACAGCATCATGGCACAACAGGAGCCCAGGTCGCAATTACGTACCCACGAACTCAATGATTTTATACATCCTCGTTTCAAGCTATCGTCTAGTAACAAAGGTATGTGCGTGCTCATGGTAACATACTATTGAGCTAACTGCAGACCGACACCAAGCCACCACTACAATCAGTTTAACATCCTACCCTATCCTATCCTATACTCATCATCAAACCCATTTTCACCATATACCAGGACGCCCCAGACGCGATCCATAAACTTCACTTTTGATTATCCTATTTTCTTCCACAGTTTTTGTTATTTTTGCAGCGCTCGCAGAAATATCACCATTGGGTATACTCGCACTCCCGTCTCGAGAGACGCGACGCGGCGAGAGCGCAGGCATTAAAATCGTTTTGACGCAAAAAAATCAACGTAATTCGTAGGCAAACAGTAGGTTGGTATCCAAAATTATCGATCGTGTCAGTACACCGTGGCTTCCGACGAATGGCTTGGCGAGGCCGACACGACGTGAGAAAACCAGATGTCAGACGGTCCAAATGCGACCAAATGCGACCGAAGCGAGCGCTGGGTATAAGTGATCGTTGTGTATATATAAAATGTGCCGGAAGAAGCCTCGTAGGCGTTGTCGACGTCTCGCAATCTTCAGCATGTGGCAACTACCGGCATTCGAGGCTAGCGTTGCTCCCGACCCGTCGGGCACATGCCATCCATCGATAAGACATGGTGGTAAGAGTCGATTAGGTGGTCATGGCAGGCCGCATCACCCTCTAGCTTTGCACACATGCCATTCGCAGGATTTTTTGAAACCATGCGGTGTGTGCAGATGCAAGCGAGATCTCCCATCACCTTTTGTACGGTGTCATGGCTAAACGCTGGTGGCGTCAATGGACGACGTTCGGGCCTGAGGAAGCGGATGATGTTGATGCCGAGAGTCACCGAACGTTTGCATGGTCAAAGTGAAAATGCTGGTGGTTTGGGAAAGCCATGCTAGCACCGAGCCCAAAGGGATCATATTCAAAGTTTTGGTCCAAGAGCTGCGTCATCGAAGGGAATTGCTGGGGAGGCACCGACGTGTTCGGGGTGTGTGGCTGGGAGATGCTCTGTCCAGGAGCCGTCGAAGTTGGTGAGAGAAGCATGGTCTGCTGATTGTGGCCATTGAAACCACCGTTGAAGGATGCAGGGCCATGTGGGTGGTTTATCTCCGAGTCATCAACCATGTCGGTGTGGCAGCCATATTCGTGGTCTGTGCTGGGCGAATTAGCATCAAGCTTCCCACGCCAACCATGGGAATCACGGTCCAACGTACCCATGTTTTCAATATGGGCTTGGAAAGCAGGCGTGGGGTAGTAGTTGGCCCCGTTGGCTGACGACTGCCCACGGCCGGTCCGCAACAGGCGGGGCCTCGGGGCTGAATTCGCGTTCGGCGTCGGCATGCCCTGGCGAGACAAGCCTCCAGCCGATCCGCGCATCGAGATGCTGTCCGATGGGGCTGGGGAAAAGGCCGGCCCAATGTTGGTCGTGGGGGAGCTCGAGTGGGAAGAGTGCGTCGGCCGCAAGGTGGGAGAGGTGACGGGCTTATGAGGCAACAAGGCCGTGTTGAGCGGTGTCGTACCAGGTTCCACCTTGGGAGCGATGCTCGAAATGGACCTGCGCGGCTGGTGCTGTCGGTTCATGAGGCTCCGCTGGATCGGCGGAGGCTGGACTAGGTTATGGAGAGCATGGTTCGGTCTCAGGTCAGGGCTGCCCGTCTTGGCCTGGAGCTCTGCGTGGACATCGATGCCTGTGGACGGTTCGGTCGCGTCAGCCATCGCATCCGGAGAGGTGGTGTGGCGAGAAGAGCAAGACGCGGCCGCCCTACGTACCCTTTTCGAGAAGGATGCGCTCGAGCAAGGAGTTCTTGTACCGAAACATCAAGCACTCCTCGGCGGCATTCCGGTGGGCGACTTGTAGATTTTGAAGATTCGACTCGTGGACTCGGATGGTCTCCTCGAGCTGCTTGATGTACTCGGTGCGGCGCTCTCGAAAGGCGGCCTGAGCCTGCCGGTTCCTCTGCTTGCGCTCCTCCGAGGTGGCATAGATCTAAGAGATAAGGCTCCGGCGTCAGCGCATGCGTCGACGGATGGCTAACCAGCCCGTGTGCAACGGTCGCACGCATAGACTGGTGGATACCCAGTCATGCACCATGTCGACGCGGCGAGGCGGCGACGACTGGCGTGCGACGATTGTATGACAGGACGGGGGGTCGGACGTGGAGGACAATACGCGGCACGGCCACGCCGACCATCGGCGGACCTTTCCACGCACGGACGAGAGTTTGGATGGAGAGGGGGATACGAAGGGCTCGGGTGGGGGAATGGAGGATGGAGGGGGGAAATCTTACCGGCTTGCGGCCACCCTTTCGCTTGGGCTGCTGGGGATCCTGGGAATGGGGAGCATTGTTGCCAGAGGCAGAAGCCGAGTTCTGGTCTCTCTCCGGCGTGGAATTGACCGAGTGGTCAGACTCGTGTGAAGGGTTCGGCTTGGTGTCGATGGACATCTCGTCTGCCATTCCTTGCGTGTGCAGTGGCGCGGGGCCTTGTCGAAGACGAACAGCCGCGGTGCGGCAGAGCGCCCCAGGGTCTCGAAAAAGACAAAACGGCGGTGGACGATACCGGCCAAGGCACGTCTGGATTCCTTGCCGCGAGCAAGGGCAAGGAGAGGATTGATCCCAGCGACGGGAGGTGGTTTTTCGCCGTCTAGGTCTGGCTCTGGATCTAGGACTCGTCTCGTCTCGTCTCGTCTCGTCCGGTCTCGTCCGGTCTCGTCGGCTGCCGGTGCACGGGCGGGACAGGTGACGGCTGTGGCGGTTTTGACGATTCACGCACGGCCCCTGTCTCGGACGGACAGCGACAGTGGCAACGATGGCGACACGGATAGGTGTAGGTGTAGGTGTAGGTGTAGGTAGGTAGCAATGGCAGTGCCGGTCGTGATATCGACGATGGACGTGGAGGAAGGTGGCGGGCGGCAGGCGGTGTTAACTCCGATGGATGGCGGCGGCTGTGGCGGCTATGCTCGAGCGCGGGGAAGCAGCGGCTGGCAACAGAGAGGCCTCCTTTGCCGATGTGCTGCCTTGAGGAAGTGGTTTGAATATTGGATGTCCTCGCCGTTGCGACAGGAGAGAAAGGCAAGGATGGATCGGCAGGGTCAAGCTTGGACAGACAATTGTCCGCGAGAGCTTCGGGGGACGGACGGATAGCAGCAAAGCAGCAGAACGGCAGAACGGCAGAGCAGCGTGCCCAGGTCATTTATGTAATAAGAACGGGAGATGCAAAGAGGGGTGCTCGCAGTCGCCTCCCCTCACGGCCTGCTCGAGGACTCTACGGCCGTCCCCACCCCCAGCCAGTGGTTCTAGTAAAGAGGTACTAAGGTATCAATCTACATAGACTATAGGGGGGCAGGTCGGCCATGAGCAGTGTACCCTCTACGGTTGGAAGCAAGTACTCCGCAGGTGTGCAGGTACCTGAGGAGGTGTACGAGCAGGCGTGCGGTAGGGGTGCATGCAACTACTTGCAAGTACTGTAGCTAGATCTCCAGCCGACGAGGTTGGCGGCGTGAAGACCCTGGAGAGCTTCCCATGGAACCCGCCGCCGTGGACTAAACTTAGGTACCAAGGAACTAATACTAGTTTAGCGGTAGCTTACTAGTGGTAGGTACCTTATTCGCAGCGCCCCCCGTTGCTGCGTCGCCGAAGGTACTGCAGATACCGCGGCATGTACCTCTACCTCCTCACGCATGTACAACCTGGTGTACAAACCCGGTACGTGCGTTTGTCGGCCAGTTTACGTTTGGTCGTCGAGAGGTCGAGATTCCCCATGCTCACCATTCTCTCGAGATTGAGTTGACGAGCGCTGGCTTGGGAAAGCTTTTCCTGAGAAATGCGTCTTGCCATCCGCGCGCTCGACCGAGTCAAGGCTGCGACGGCCGTCCTGGCCGTGACGTTGGCCTCGCGCTGGGGCTACGTACAGTACGCGACCAACGGGCGAGACCCGGCAGATACCTGTCGATACCTGGCCAGGTACTTGGGTGCTATTTGGTTGTACCAAGCTGCCGGTGCGACCACCTCTGGAGGGCGCGTGGGTACCATGGTCAAAACCCACCAGGAGAGGTGGTAATCCTACTCGGTCCAAATAAGTACTAGCGTGAACTTGTTTGGTTGGCGGACACCCCGCTTCCGCAACCTTGCTGGTCCAGCGGGTGTCCAGCACGCCTCCCCTCCTACCCTCCTCCCCACACCTTGCGGGCGCCTTCCGTCGAGTCATGGGAGCTCATATGGACTCGTGGAGGCATAGGACGGCTCTCTATTTGGAGCCAAGACGAGCGGCATCTTGAGCGGCGGAGCGCTGCTTGACAAGATGCATGTAAGTACTTGTCTACCTACTTACGCCTCGGTCGTACTCGCACATGCAGGTTCGGTGTGCTGCGAGCACGCGGATGGATGCCTGCGCAACTCCATTGTCGACACAGCGCGATGCATCATGTCGAACGTGCGCTCATGAGACCATCCTGGGCAAGTCAGTAGGCGTACCCGACTCGCACATATAGCATGTATGTCCTTTGCCGGTTGGAGGTGAGAGACTAGCGAAGGTGCGCAGTACAGCAAGTAGGTACGACAACCAAGTGGACATGTTGATGTCGGTGGAAGTATTTCGCATTGCCGCTCTGCTCCCCTCTTTTCTCGGAAAATAAGTGCGTGTATATCCGTACCTGAATGGAGTACAAGCAAGTACAGTACCTAAGTACATGTACTTACAGTACTGTAAGTACGGAGTGGTCGATGAGGGTGGGCAGGGTACTCCGTATGGGACCTTGGAGTTGTTACTTCCCGCCAACCAAGGTGGGTATCCAAGCTTTCTCTCCATGACGCAACCCGCAAGACGCAACTGGTAGTCGGCGACGCCGACGCCAGACATGGGATCATCTCCAGTACCAGAACCTGGGCAGCATCCTCATTCCTGACCAAGCCCGCAGGCCGGGTACGCACGGTACGAGAATCTCCGACTCCTACCTGCTATGCTACTGCGGATACCTTGGGCGGTCTAGCACCAGGTACTAAGCTAGGTGAGCGTGCAGCTGGCGCCCTAGATGCACAGTGAGGACGGACTGACTTGCAGCGTCGTACCAGGGATAGGTTATTGGCGCGATTTCGCTGAAGAGCTCTCCTAGGTACCAAGGAAAACACCAAGGTACTGTACATGATCGAATGCATGTACATGTACTTGTACTCCGTACGGAGTGCTCCGTGCTTGCTTGCACACCTGCAGTACAGCACAATTAAGTACATGTAGGTGTGCTACTCTTACTGTACTGTACTGTACTGTACAGTATTCGGCGGAACGGTCCTCGTATTCGTACCTGGTACCTACCTAGAGTACTCATTTACATGCATGTACTTGCTGTACACACGAGCATAGTAGGACGCAGGACGTGTGGACCGCGGGGTAGAAGACCAAGCGGGTGTTTATTGTTCCACACTGAATTAAGTGCAATGGCATGCTTACTTGTACGCGTAGATGTGCCGGCATACTACATGTACTGTACTTTATTAGATACACTGCTACCAGCACTGCTACTACGTACTGTACTGACACTGCATGTGGCAGCAGACGTACAGTAGGTCAACGTGGCCCATGCATGCTGGCAGGCATGTCAGTACGGAGTACGGAGTACCTGGTGCATTCAGTACTACTATATGTAAGTATGTACAAGTACAAGTGCTAGGTAGCACCTAGTACCTACAGTCGGTAATGTGCATCAGGACATGTACTGTACTTACTGCGGTATAGGCTGGTGGGACGGACAATGACAGCGGGCGACGGAGGGTCCGACCAATCCGCCATTTGCCCATCGTCACCCATGCCATGCCCATGCCGCTGAGCTGAACCAGGATTTGGTGTTGTTTGGGGAGGACGATGATTTCGTTGGAACGGCCTTGGATGGCCTTTCAAGCCCAGGTAGGTGTACACCGAACGACCCGTACACCCACGAGTAGAGCAAAGCACTCGTACGAGTAGGTGCCTAGCATTATTATACTGCACTGTACTCCGTACCTGTCCATGTACTCACGCATGCACACCGACCTACTCACTGTAGACCTCCCAAGTGAATGGAGCAACAACTCCGGGTACTACTGGCGTCCAAGCACTCCTATTGCGCAGTGCATGCTTTGAGTACAGTACTTGCATGAGTACTGTACAGTACTCCGTAAGTGACTGAGTCTTGCAGATGAATACTAGGTGTCGCAGTGAGGGTCCCCTCCGCACCAATTACAAGTACACTTCATTCCGTGCCAAGACCGTGAACCATCCGCGGGCCGGTTTACGAAGCGAGGCAAACAGTACAGTACGGAGTACGGAGCACAGTACTTGCACCAGGAGGTACGTGTATGTACCTGGATTTACATGCACACTACTTGCTGGTAGGTGTGCTGGTCCACCTAGAAGTAAGTATTCCTACCTGTACTCCGTGTACCTACATGTACACCTACTTGTGTACTTGGGTATGGTGCAGAGCGTGTCTGCGAGTAAGAGTTGTACTGTAGTTGTAAAAATACAAGCAAGCATTATCCCATTCTAGGAAATTTCCATGGTGCCCAGCGCAGACCGCAGCGGACATGATTCGGAACAGCTTCTCTTTTCATGTGCATGTACTTGGATGCTGCACGACAACGAAGCCATACAAGTATACCTGCACGGAGCACTCATAAGTGCATGTGCATGTACAGTATGTACTGTACTTACGGAGTTGGAGTTGGATGCGTTTGAGAAGGCCCATGGTCTATAACACAACCACACACACCTAGATGGATACTATGCATACATGGTTGGACTGATAATTATAGATGTACGGATATTTGTACTATATGCACGTGTATCGCAGTAAATATGTAATAATACCTGTAGGTGTACGAGTAAGTGCTGTTGTTGCATGCTTTTTTTTTCGGTAGGCGAGTGCAATTATTGGCAGGTGTCGATTGCAGATGCGCATGTGCTATTACAACATCCCTCGCAGCCTCCAAGGTTGATTTGGATGGAGCACTCGTACCGCTGTCCAGGTACCGCGAAGTCATTGCGAGCCATGTGCTGTACAGTACATACTTAAATAAGTGTACGGCGCACAGTACGTATTGCTGATGCTTGTACTTACATGTGCAAGTAAGAAAGCTTGTGTGCAGACAAGTATGTGTATCCCTGGGCGTAAGTATACCAGCAATACGGCACGAGTACGAGCATGCTGCACCGTAAGTACACCGTGCAGAACGAGTATTGTTATTACTCGTTCGCTGCAACTGCCGAAAGTCCCCGACGGGAGGGACAGACGGGGTGGGATCTCACTGCTGGCGGAGGCTTGGTGGGTCAGGGGACCTGCGAGGTGCGATAGGGAGCACGCCCACTAAACAAACATGCTAGCTCACAACATCCCGCGTTGGCTTGAGCCTGCACAGCCTTTTGAATTTCGGGTGATGCGTCTGACAGGGTACCGAGAACTTCCAAGTATGCTTACGGCATGTCCCTACCACTTGGCGATGCTCCATGTGCCGTACTGGTACGTGTACGAGTAAGTACATGTACAAGTCCTCCAGCTGCAGGCCGCCAGCACGTCCATGTACCGGTACCCAAGTCCGTCCACCAACGCTCGGCAGGGTCTCCTCCGTTGCACACTTTTCGCGTCCATACATACCAATAGCACTTCACCACTGCTATAGTGGTAATACATGGACCGGACAGGGACAGCATCACCAACCAATTCAATACCTAGGTAGGCACGATGCGTACTGTATACTCGTGCAAGTATATGCCTAGTGCTAGTGCTCATGAGGCAAGCTGACTGACGTCAAGCAAGGTCTCGCCGCCTTCTCCTCTGGAACCTCAAAGGCCAGCAGCTACTTACATACATGCACGTGCACAAGTACACCTACTTACTCGTAAGCAGTGCACCTTGCCAGCCCGCGAGCACTGTGCAGCGGCACTACAAGTCCTGCACCGTACTTGCCTACGTGAACTCGGTGCATGCATGCGCGCGGCGGGCAAAGGCTGACGAGACGCCATCCCCATGCAGAAGCTACAGTACACTCTCTCCTCCCCCGCAGTCTCGTGATCGGCTGCTGCAGGAGCGCGCCTGCGAAAGGAGCGCGGAAAAGGTCTCGCAGCTATGGGGGTGTGTGGATGGCATGGACCGTGGATGGACCCTGGGATGAACCTTGGCGGTACTTGGCCAGCCGGCCCCCGCCGCACCCAACAACAATGACTGGCTCGACCGTCGCGTGCAAGGGCGAAAATTCTTCCGCACTGCTTCCCATGGCGCCCATGGCGCATACATGTTCGGAGCACAGCCAGTACTTACTCGTATGCCGTAGTTTGTGTTGCACGAGTAAGTACTATTCTTGATCACATGTACGGTGTATTGCTGGCGTACCACTTGCAAATGCTTGCTATCTACGGAGTACTGTTAGTAGGTACCTAGTATTATACTACTGAGTACTGCGTACAACAGGTACACACATGAGCATGTACTGCACAGTAGGTAAGTACTTGTATACAGTACTTGTTGCTGTACAGACATATATGTACACCCATACAAGTAGGTACACACAACTCCGTACATGTACAGTAGTACTTGTACTTGTATGCGGCGTAGGCCTGTAATTACTGCACATGATATGCTGGTGCACGTGTACTTCACTTGTGAGTCTGCGTATCCGTACTCGGTCCTCCGTATACTTTACAGTACTTACTTACAGGACTTACGGTTCGGAGTGTCCGTACCGGTACTCCGTACACCTATTCCATGCGCTACATAGTACATGTACAAGTAAGCACAGAGGTACATATTACTGCACTTGCAGGTGCGCATGTTCTCCGTACGATTCACCGATATACTGTACATGTGCTTGCAGCACGCAAATGTACGGCAGGCGCATCTGCCCAAGATTTCAATCGTAGAAATCATTTCCTCTCGTCTCGTTGTCCAGTCTCGATGGGTGATCCGATAAAACCCTATTTCAACAACTATAGGAGTAGGTGTACGGCATAATACGGAGTGCATGCACGTTACTTGTACCACGGGCCTGATATTACCTACTCTACGGACCAGAATGCTCCGTAGCTGTATGAGAAATCCCAATGATGTTCGACCAACCGACCTGACGCACAATTTTCGCCATGAACATCCCCACCAAGCGGCGATCCTTTAACCCGATCATGGTTGAGAGGCTGTGGGATTATTCAGCTATGATGGCACGGTCGTCCCTAGTTTTTCTCGGTCGCATCTACTCAAGTACACCTAGGTGTAGAGTACTTGCACGAGGTAGGGTGCGAGTGCTCAAGTATTGCTGTACTTGCAGCTACTTGCCACAATACCAAGCTTCGCATCGTTTCCACCTCGTTTGTGTCTATAAGTAGGTGTAGTTGTACTCGTACGCCTACACCTAGGAGTACGTGTAACGTACTTTGGCAGCAAGGACGTAAGTACTGTAGTAGTACTTGCCCTTGTAAGTACACATCCTGGCACTGTGCAGATTTGCACTACCTGTACGGAGTACTTGTAGCTGCAGCAAGCAAGTACTCCGTATAAGGTATTCCGCGCGTCGCATGCTGGGCACCGCACACCGTACGGACCTGCTCAAGTACTACAGGCAGGTATCTGTATCGTAGCCGCGAAAGCCAAGAAGGCGGAGCGGGCGGGCGGCCAGCCCGTACCCACGTCAAAGCCAGCGTCGCTGTTGTGGCGCCGGTCATCTGACTTGTTTGGGGAACTTGTGGACGATTTGACGGAGCGACCAAGTACAACTACGGAGCACAGGACTCGTCGCTCATCCCGACACTTACTCGCCCAGATGGCGCCTTTCTAGACGAAATTACAAGCACGAGTACTTACTCGTCCACGCAGGTGTGCATGTTTTAGTCCACCTTTGTGCGTTGGGTGTTTGTTGCGGTATAGGCGTACACCTGCCTGCTGTACCGTAAGTTGGTACCGGTAGTGGACCTCTGTGGGAGTTTCCGGTCTCCGAGGAGGGTCCGGCGGCGGCCTCTCCTCGACGAGTATTTACCAGTATATTTCACGATTCCACTTTTGAGTTCATCACTAGCTGACGGGCCCGCCATCCACCAAATTGGATGGCCTACACGTACGGACGGAGTTCGGAGTGCGGGCGTCCTGAATCATTTCCATCACCTGCACGTACTTGTACACCTAGCCAGGTACTGTACCATACCCTGAGCACGAGGCAATCAATCGATCCATTTAGCGTTCACGGACCGGGTGCAATACAAGCTGGCCCGGCCCCAACGCTGGTCGTTAAAACCTTGATACCTGATACTTTGCGATGCCAGCCACCACTCCTTTACTTGTACCAAGTACTGTACTTACTTGGGCTGGTGTACCGGCGTACAGGAGTTAGTACGGGCACTATTATAGGATGTGCCCAGGTCCAGTCTTGGCCACGGACGCACGGCGAGGGGAGAAAATCCGTTGGGAGGTGGACTCGACCATCCATATCCACCACCCTCGGACGGACCTCGAATGCCACATGCCATGTGAACCGAATTGCTCCGTGCTGATACAGCACTTACTCCCTCCCCGTACCTGCACGCACAAGTACGAGTAATATGTCCTAGCGAGCACAGCCAGGTACATTTCACCTGTCGGCTACGGCACAGCGCCATCCATCCAGGTCGGATTCTTCCTGTGCGGAGTAGACTGGCTCATGATGGTGCCGTACAGTAGACTCATTTGGTTCAATCACCGCCTAGGCCAGAATGAATGAATGGGTGAGCGAGTGGGTGGCTGGCTGGCCAGACAGACATGCCTGCATGCCGGTACGCATTGGTGTGCGTGTCCTTGCTGTTGGCGTACCGCGCACTTGAGCTTCTCCAGGGGTTCTCATCTGCTTTCCGGTCATTACGGTTCGACCCGACCAGCTGCAGACTGTTGGTACCAATAATGAAGACGAATCGTTGGGGGTTCCATTGTGCATGGGAACGAATGCCGCGAGCAGCTCTGGAGGTTGATGGGTGCAGTTCTTACTGTACAGTAATATTTACTTGTCCTGCATACCTGCTCCGTAAGTACTCCGCACATGTACAGTACTCCGTAATTACTTGCATAGCTGTACTCCGTACATGTACTGTACAGCAATACGGAGTATATTAGCATGTTACTACGACAGTACACTCTTGGAACCGCGTAGAAACCAAGAACCAACCGGGCCGACTTGCTGCCTTGCCAAGGTGGTGGTGAACACAGTGCCTGTATCGTGCATATTTCACCCTCGTACTGTATCCTTCGCACTGTGGCTGCCTCGGGCCGCGCTTCGGGAGAGAAAGCTTGGGCCAACAACGCCTCGCCCAAGCGAAAGTAAACAAACGACTTGGCCGCTCCCCGCCCGAGCCTGCGTCAAACAACAACCGCTCGCCATGCTGTCCTGACATCATACAGCTCACCCTTGCACAGAGTCCCCGATTTTTGCTGCATTCCTTTTCCTTCACCTTGCTTCTGGTTGGACTCGCCATCGTTGCTTTTGACTTTGTTCGCTTCTTAGCAACCGCAATACACCACCCGTCCGTTCATCACAGCATCCAAACAATGTCGCCGCCGCCGCGTCGTCGATCGGCGCGACTGGCGGGCGTGATTCCCAAGGTAGGCCATCTCCTTCTCCCTTCTCCCTTCTCGCCTCCTCTCCATCCTCCTCTCCTGCTGGCCTCCTCTTCTCTTGCCTCCTCTAGCGCTCGCCTCCTGTTCTCTCTCCTCGCTCTTGTCCATGTTTCTAACCTCCTTTCTTCTCCCCAGCCCAAATCAGCGCCGGAATTGTCGTCGGTTGCTGAGCACGATGCCACCACGCTGGCCCGAAACGTGCCCACGAGCCTCGACGTCGTCGTGTCCCCCGCCTCTACGCCCGTACGGCAGAGACCCGTCACCCCCGTATCCTCGTCTCTCAAGCCCCCACGCAATGAGATGCATCCGAGCAAGACGCATTTGACGACGGGGAAACCGGATGTGGCTCTTCGACTCGGCTTCTCCGACGTACCTACCCACAATGATGGCCACGCCGCTGGCTTGACCGCGACTCCATCCAAGGTTGCCGGGCTGCCCTCTTCGCCTTTTACCTTTCGCTTCAGTCGTCAAGTCACGGATAGCACCTTGAGCGGCGAGGCCCGGCGAATGATGGACGAGATTCGAAGCAAGGCCGTCAAGATAAAAGAGGACCTCGTGGCCCAACGAGAGGCTGAAGAGCCGCCTGCGGTCGGCGAACGCGTCATCGCCATACCCAAGGGAAAATCCGGTCGCTACAGTGCCGCGCACATGACCGAGTTCAAGAAAATGGACTCGATCGAAAACCATGCCTCGGCTTGGAGGGCCCAGAACGGTCGCTTTTCTCCCGTTAAATCTAGCCTCAAGCGTTCCCCTTCCAAGGCCAGCCTCGATGCAACGCCAACCGCTCCCGCTTCCGCCTTGAAACCTTGTCCTCCAAGGATGGAGACGTCCCAGCGCCCAAAGTCTGGTTTGAAGCGCACCTCGTCCGTCGCAAATCTCGGGTACGGGCCTCAGGGGGAGGAGCCAAAGGTGACTGGCATTCCCACGGCGGTGGCAAGGCCCCTTTCCGCCGTCAAGGATGTTCGGAATCTGCCTTCCATCAAGAGGCATAAGAAGCGGGAAGAAGATGATGCGTCGACTTCACGCCCAGTCGCTCGCGGCGACGGCGGTGCGGAATCCTTGCCCAAGCCTCGGTCTGGTCTTGCCCGTCTCATGAGCCCTACCAAAGCTTCCATGGCCCACGCCGCAGGTCTCAAGAAAGCCACGGGCTCGCTGCCGTCTCCGTCGAAGATCAATGCGCCAGCTCCGACTGCGACTGCATCGAAGATCACCGTCGGCTCCGTGCTCGGGTCGATGGATACGAGACGTCGCATGGTAAGCCCTCGTCACTTCCAGAAAGCCAAGTCGATCCTCCGCGGGCAGAGGCTCGACACCGACAGCCCGAGGAGTGCCATACCCCAACCCGTCCCTCAGGCTCCGCCGGGCCCCGGCCCGCTGCGCAACGGCGGGGATCTGCCACCGCTGCCTCTGACCACGCCCCGTCGCAAGTTGTCCAAGCGCGTGGCATTTACGCCGGAGGCTGCCGACCCCGTCACGCCTCAGGAGTCGCCTTCTCGGAAGAAGCTGGCTTCGGCGCTCGGCCGGTCCCCTCTGCGGGCCATTACGCGGTATCCTGCGGTTGACGAGGTCTCGTCGGGCTCCCAGCCACAGGACAACCCTTATCCGGACTTGTCTCCCTTGAAGCGGATGATGACGCCGCAGGCGGCAGCCGTCAAGGACGGTTCGGCCTCTGTTCCGGGCAAGTTCACCTTCCGCACCGACCACACCATCAAGTTCGGCGACGCCCCTGCTGAGGGGTTCGGCGCTTCGCCCGGCCAGGCCGGCCTGCGTCACGTCCGCGGCTCCATCATGCCGTTGACGAGCATACCTGGAAGTTTCCCCGCTCCGCCTTCGCCCAGCTCGCACCCTGACAAGGAGAACACGGTCCCGTCGCCCAACAGGGTGCTGCCCGGAACAGCACATGGCCTTGCCAACAAGAAGCGGCACCGTGCCAACACCGACGAGGAGGATGCGGATGAGGAAGCGGCTAGTCGGGCGGCCAAGAAGCGCAAGAATGAGAATGTTCCTGAAGGCCAAGCGCTCCTGGCCCCCCGTTTCATGGCTGCCGCCGCCGCTGCCGCCGCAACTGCTGCCCACAGTGCCAAGAAGATTGATCTCGACCGCACGCCCATCAAGCCTCGTGGCTGGTCGGCCAGCCCGTCCAAGAAAGGGCCCCTGCTCAGCATGAGTCGGCTAAACATGCTCGCCCGGCCGAAGAAACGTGGCTAACTAAAGTGTGACATTGAGCATGTGCGGCAGCACCGGTCGCGTACCAAGCTAGTCACCTCATGGCGAGCCAGTGCCCCGGGGGCAGGGTACGAACACGTGTAGGAATAGGGACATCTTCGACACTCGGGGTCGGCTGCGGCTTATCCTAGCCACATTGGTGGCTTCTTATTGCCTCCTTGCGTTCTGCACGGGGGATGGTGCATATTGATGTTTAAGTCTTTTGAGGCGCTGCATGGCCCATGCTGGAGTCGGGGAAATGGGAACGGCGTTAGGCATTAGGGAATCGGTATGATGCGACATTCTCAAGGCATCGGGGTAATTGATTCCTTGTCACCTTTGGTTTGGCCAAGCAATGACAGGTTATTCTTTTCTGTTTGACCTCTGGCCGACGTGCTGTCTCCGGACAGTCAAATCCCTCGTCTCGTATTCGCACTGGTGGGCACCTAATGCTGGGTACGTGCTGTCTTATTTTCACATCGCCCCGGTCCATTTCATGTTCATTTGTTTCGTGGCCGTGGTCTTCGTACATTTCATTGTTCCTCCACTTGCCGACAGCCGTTGGCTTCACGGCTCACGACCAAACTCCTGGGATGAACTCTGTGAGATACAAGAGGGGTGGACGCAAAGCGAACGAGGTGTACAAATATGTATGCTGATCTTTCAGCGGTGGGTTTCAACTCTCACGAAGACGTGGCACAGGTCGTCTTGTACGATGGAGAGAAGGACAATTCATCCTAGCCTTGTGGACAGATGTACTGATTCGTCAAGGCTGGGGGGGAACGAGCCTCAAACTATGGGTGCATCCGTGAAACAACATAATGCGTGGCCTCCATCGACAAGAGAGACTCCAGCTTCGGCTGTTGGCGAATGCATGGAATTTGATGCAGATATGGCGAGGTTTCTGACAACTCTAGGGTAGGCGCTAGATTCCCGCCTTACTATTCCTTACATTTCCTCACTTCCTGGTTCAGTCGCAAGTCCGACCTGGCGGGGCAATGATTTCGCCCTGTACTCCCTGGTATTAACGTACATGAACCTACATTACTGCGCGGAGTATTGCTGGGTAATATTATTAATTATCACTCCATGTTGGCAATGTTTCGCTGTACTTATGCAGCGCACTGTACCCGTACTTGAGCAAGTAAGTACTTAATTACAACTGCGCACTCGAGTGTTTCCGTACAGTCCGTCTACATGCAAGCGCGGTTTTATTCATGCACCTTCGCTTCACGGGTTCGTACACTTGGAGTGGCAAGGGAAGTACAGCAGAGGGTCGAAGGACAAACCGGGGGACTACACGTAGATTCACTCAACGGTAAAGGTCTTGTTGTGTCCTTTTCGTCGAGGCCGAGGATTGGACTGCATGCAAGTACACGTTCATTCCTGCTCGCACGATCATCGTTCAGTACCCGAGCATTCTCGGCAGATACGCTGTCCGTCCGTGACATCGCTCATGCCGACCTTGAGACCAAGGGGAAGGTGGCTCTACTGGGCAACACCCAATGGCAATGTGACATTTAACCTCACGTACATTCACGGTAGTGATGATACACCTAGCTGTACGAGAGCATGGCACGGAGTACCGAGTCATAGGACTTGCGTCATGCCCGTGAAACTACTAGGTAGTAGACATTGCACATACAGTGCGAGCCAGCATGCTACTCCGCAATGGTAAGTGCACCGAAGACTCGATCAGGCCGGATCAATTGCGTCTCGTACACGCAGCCGATCGTCCAGCGAACACCGCAGGCGGGTTGGATCTCGAACGAACCGTTTAAACCGACCCTCAGCCCACCATCTACCAGAGAATTGCCACTGTTACTACTACTGTTAATACTACATGTACACCTACGAATGGATGTACTTGCTTACCCGTACAAGTAGGTACTTTGTTCTCGTCGTGAATGATGGCACGAAGCAGGAAGAGTGACGAGGTAATTAATGGAGCCAGTGAGAGTCAGGAAGGAACGAAAAAAAGAACAGATTCAAACGGCCAGCTTCTGAACACAGTTGCGCCTGGGTGCAAGTATTTGTCCTGGGCATGGAGTGCATGTAGTATGAGCACAGGAGTATATGCACACGAGTATAAGCACACGAGTATGAGCACTCGAGTATGATGACACGAATATGAGCACTCGAGTATGAGGACACGAGTATGAGCACACAAGTATGAGCACACGAGTATGAGCACACAAGTATGAGCACACGAGTATGAACACTCGAGTTTGAGCACTCGAGTATGAGGACACAAGTATAAGGACAAGTATGAGCACACAAGTATGAGCACACATACCACCGAGTTCGTTGTACAAGCACTCTCTCGCCAACAAAGTTGGCGTACTCGTCTGTGTACATGTACAACTACACCAAAGTTAGTGGAAGTACATGAACAGGTATGCGTAAGTACCGGTACAGTCGTATTACAGAACCTCCCTGAAAGTACGGAGTACGAAGTATTTGTACTCCGCGAACGAATACCACTTGTTAAACGTGTACTGTACTGTACTGTACATGTAATACATGTGCAGTAATTAGTTGTAAAGTAGCAGTAGTGCATGTACTTACATGTACTGTACTTACTTACAGGTTAGTATTGTCTGTCAAATGTACTGCAACTCTGTTGTAAGTAATACTATGCAGTACTTACAGTGCACCAGGCACTCACGTCCCTGTCCGCACCGGGCTCCGTCTTGGCACAGTTGCATGTACCTGCTGTTAGTGCAGTCCATGACATGTCCGCCGATGACTTAGCACGTCGGTGATGGCGCACGACTTTGGAGCCCTAACAGATTGACCACAAAATTTAAAATACCCTAACTGGGATTAAGCGAGAGTGGGCCTTGCTGAGCTGCGCTAGCCTGTTTACCAGCCTGCGAGGACCAGTCAGGCAGAGGCCAACAAGCCGAAAGCCAGCCAAAGGCGGATCCGGCATCACGCATTTTCTTCCTCCCGAAGTCTCCTTCACGCCCCAGCAGCTCCCTCCCCCCAAAGCAACAGCGAGCAGTACGACGCCCGACCCGACCGCAGCAGCCAGCTGGTGCCCACCCACACCCACTTTCCAGACTCTTCGCGCTTTTCAACCCTACCCAGAGGTCATGCCATCTTAGCAACCTCTCCTTTGCCACCAACAGCAGCAACGCCGCCATCGAACGCACGCCCTGAACGGTAGGCGACAGCCAGGCGACCATCATGTCCAACGTGGCGTCCCAGGTACGAAACGAATTGCTCGCCCATCTCGATTTCCCGTCTCCTTGCTCGCCGTGACGGCCTCCCGCCCGTTCCCTTTCCTCCTCTCTTGCCTGCCTCGTCGTCACGCCGAACGACAGCTTCGGCGAGAGGGGAGGCGGAGGAGAGGCGAGGATGCCGTCGCGACACCGGCCACCTCCACCCGAGCCGTTGTCCTCGATGACTGAAGGCTAATTCGCTCGCCAGAACCGTTTTGCCTACCTCGGTACCGTCCCGCCGCCCCTTCACCTCTCCATCTCCGCAACCCGGCGACGCGGCTTCGGCACGGCCGAGCGCCCCGTCCCCCGGAACGCGTTGATCAATGGAGGGAGCCCGCAGCTGACCGTGCATCCACGACCCAGGCAACGACTCGGACGGCGAGGAGAAGCCTGTCGTCCCCGTCAAGACCGTGGACAAGGCCACCACCCGCACGACGAAGCGTAATGTCGAGCCCCAGGCCCCTGCCCGTGGCACCGTAACCCAGCGCCGCGGAGCTCCCGCCCCCGCCCGCGGTTCCGTCATGCAGCGCCGCGGAGCTCCTCGTGGAAGCGAGGGTGGTGAGTGCCGTCACCCGCTGTTCGTTTCTCATGCTCGAATCCGTTCTGACGTGTCGTCTTGCAGCCTTCCGTGACCGTGGTGCCGGTAGCGACCGCAACCACGGACGGCCCACGGAAGAAGCTCCCCGGGATGGTGCCCGCGGCGGTTACGGCGCTCGCGTCCGCGGCGGTGAGGCTGACAATTCTCCCCGTGCCTGACCGCCCAGCAGCGGCTGACCAGATCGCAGGCCGAGGCTCCCGCCGTCCCCGCGAGAACGACGACCGACACCCCAGCCGGAGCGGTGCTCATGGGTATGACATCGCACCCGCCATTTGCCTGCTGCCAAACGCCCATCCCATTCGCTAACTTCTTGTTCCTCAGTGGCTCTGACAAGCAGACCGCCCAGTCGTGGGGCGCCACCGAGGGCAATGCCGAGCTGAAGGACGAGCAGGCCGGCGAGGCCATGGCCCGGTCTGAGCAGCGAGATGCTCTCGCCGAGGACGCCGCCGAAGAGCCGGCCGAGCCGGAAGACAAGAGCATCTCGTACGATGCCTACCTCACCCAGCAGGCCGAGAAGAAGGCTGCTCTCGACGCCGAGTTCAACGTCCGCGTGGCCAACGAGGGCAGCAAGCTTGACAAGAAGTGGGCTGCCGCCAAGACGCTCGAGAACGAAGAGGAGGACTTCATCACGGCCTCGGGCGGCAAGAAGCAGCGTGAGCGTGAGCGCAAGGTCAAGCAGACCGTTGACTTCGACCCCCGCTTCGTCGAGCCCGAGCGCACCGGCGGCCGTGGCGGCCGTGGCGGCCGAGGTGGCCGCGGAGGTGAGCGTGGCGGCGACCGTGGCCGCGGAGCCAACTTCCGAGGCGCACGCGGTGGCCGCGACAACGCCGCGCACATCAACACCAAGGACGAGTCTGCCTTCCCCAGCCTCGGCGGCAACTAGACGCGCTCGATTACGCCCGAAGAAACCGTGCCGTACCCCACACCGCACCCGATTGATTTTGCCTCCTTGGGCGCCGTCGTCGTTCCTCGTGGTGGTTTCGAGAGATTTCGTGTCCGCTCCTGCTCCCTCCCTCGCAAGAGAGGAGATGGGCCATACTACTACCCATATTTTGTGTGTTTGATACGTCGAAAAGTTGTCAATTGGTTTTATCTACGGCGGATTTCGTCCTTGCTGGGAGGGGGCGGGGGGGTGGCGGGAACGGACGGACGGACGGGCGGCCCTCGATTTCCAAGCATCATTCCATGTTGCTACCTGCTGCTACTAGCTAGCTGTGTGTGCTCAGGTGTTTTCCAGCTTAGGTAATACTGTGGTTTCCCTACGACAAATCAATTTTCTTTAGACAGCCTTGCACCGTCTCGGCGAACCTGCGTGGATGCCAACCGTGCAGTAATCCGCGAACATGTCTAGAAGTGGGTAGGTAGGTTCGTCATCTCAGGCATCGGTCGTGCACGTAGCTCATGATGCTAGGATTGCTCGCCCACATCTGGCCCTGTTCCCTGTTGAGCCTCCAATTCCATGACAATCCCCCAACTCCATTTCCTTTTCGACATATTCCTATCCAGCCCTTCCTTTCCCATACTTTTCGTTTCCCCCCTCGAGGAATATTCCTGTCGTACGAAGCAGCCTTCGGCGGCGGCACTGCTTACGAGCCGAGTATGGCCACCAAAGATTTGACGATCTCGTCTCCGACCTCTTTCGTCGTAGCATTGCCACCCATGTCTTTGGTTCTGAGACCACCATCAAGCGCCTTCCGGACGGCGTCCTCGACTGCCTTCGCTTCGACGGGGAGGTTGAGAGAGTAGCGCAGCATCATGGCAACGGAGAGGATGGTTCCGATAGGGTTGACAATGCCCTTGCCGCTGATGTCGGGCGCCGAGCCTGGGTTCTTCATCAGCCTCGGGCTTTCCACGGTCAAAGGGCCAAAGGATCACATGATGGGACTGGAGGAGGATGGGGGGTAGCCTACCGTGAATGGGCTCGTAGATGCCGTTGCACTTGCTCTTGCCATCCGGAATGCCGCTCAGGCTCGCGCTGGGAAGGAGGCCAATGCTGCCGGGGATGACGCTGGCCTCGTCGCTGATGATATCACCGAAGAGGTTGCTGGTCACGACGACGCCGTTGAGGGCGGTGGGATTCTTGATCATGATCATGGCAGCGCTGTCAATGAGCTGGTGCTCAATCTTGAGGTCGGGAAACTCCTTCTCGAACGTCTCCGTCATCACCTTTCTCCAGAGCCGGCTCGTGGCCAGGACGTTGGCCTTGTCGAGGGACCAAACTGTCTTGTCCCCGCGGCCCCTGGCCATGAAGCCGGCAAGGCGGGCGACGCGCTGGATCTCCTCGCGTGAGTACGGCTCCGTGTCCCAGGCCTTGCCGTCACCGTCGTCCTCCTTGCGTTCGCCAAAGTAGATGCCGCCAGTAAGCTCGCGAATGATGATGAAGTCTGTGCCGCGGCAGATGTTGGCCTTTAGCGGGGAGGAGTCGACGAGGGCATCGGAGGCAAAGAAGCACGGTCGCAGGTTTCCGTACGTGCCCATCTCCTTGCGCAGCTTCAGGATGCCCTGCTCGGGTCGAACGGCGCCGGTTCCCCACTGGGGACCGCCGATGGCGCCTAGGAGGACGGCGGAGGCCGACTTTGCGGCGGCGAGGGCCTCGTCCGTGAGGGGGGATCCGGTGGCATCTATGGAGCACTGAACGGCGAGGAGAGAGTGTCAGGCGCGGAAGCGGAGGGGACAAGAGGGGGAGGTCCTTACACCACCCATCAGATGTTGTTGGAGCTTGAACTTCCCAGCGCTAGGCCTGTGCTGCTCAATTGCCTTGAGGATCTGAAGAGACGGTCATCAGTGTTGCCACGGCCGACCCAGGGACGGACCCGTCCTACCTTGATACCCTCGGCAATGACCTGAAGCACCACGTTAGCCCTTGGCTTCGCACCCTTTCATCTCCTCAAGCTGTCGACGTCAAGCTCCTCCCGCGTGAGCTACAGGAGGGAGGGGGTGGTGTGAAGCATACCTCGGGACCACAATGGTCGCCGCCAAAAACGACAATGTTGTGTTCCGCCATCGTGATG
Source organism: Drechmeria coniospora (assembly GCF_001625195.1). Classification (NCBI taxonomy): domain Eukaryota; kingdom Fungi; phylum Ascomycota; class Sordariomycetes; order Hypocreales; family Ophiocordycipitaceae; genus Drechmeria; species Drechmeria coniospora. The sequence goes on along the minus strand of NC_054389.1, from coordinate 5,306,919 downwards.
TTCTCGGCAGCAGCACGCCCGTTTCGGAATGGGATCGTCGCGAAGAGAAGGGGGAGAGTCGGGTTTCAAAGTGGCGAGCGTGTTCACACCGTGGGTGGGTTTCGCTGGGTGGCGGGGAGGATGGATGCTCAAGTGAAGCGCAGCCCGTTGCCCCTCCCACTTGGCATCGATTTCCTCCGCCCCACCTGCCGAGATCGGAGGCTTGTGTATCCGTACTGTATGTACTGTACTCCGTACGGAGTAAGTACTCATCAAAATCCAACCTACGTACGTACGTACCTGTACAGTACGGCAGCAAAAATGAAGGTGGCGAAGACAATTTAAGTATACTTGCATTGGAACGAGGGGATAATACCTCCTGTGCATGACTTATCAAGGGTGTTCTGGATGCCTTAGTATCTAGGCAGGTTGTTGGCCAACGGCTGAATAGTGGCCGCTGGTACGGAGTACGGGTGTACAGGTTGTAGGTAAGTGGGGAGCAAAGTATACTTACAGTACTGGTACACGTATATCTCTCGCGAAGTCGCTCTCCTTGGTGTTAACGTGGGGAAGATACTTGTGCGGCGATAGTGACATATGTCCACTTGCTGAACTCTGTAGGCATGGACAGGACGACCATCCATCTACACTGGATGAACGCTGAATAGTCTGGAAATGAAGGAAACACGTACTTTCTCACGGATTTCCACTGGAAACTATTTCCTTCCTATTTACTCTGACGGTTGCTTGTCGGCCCAGCCTCTCTCCTCGAGCTGTGGTCATGGAACCGACCAAGAAACAGCCGACACCAGGAGACAGGACACACACCGTTGCCGGCGCATGAGTGCAGGTACCTCTTATCAAGACATCGATACATGAATGAACCGCTTGGCGGTGCATAGCAACCACCAACGCTATGTCGACTCATTTCCAGAACATACCAGGCCACCCGTTATACATACATGGCTCATGCCTCCCCCCCCTTATTAGTGCACCCTGGCAGGAACAGTTTGTCCACCAGGCTGCCCTCTTGCGTGATATCGGCTGACGGCTGATCGTTTGCCTGCACAAGCTGCCAAATACAGGCTGCCAAATACAGGCTCAAGACGGTCGTGCAGCTATCGAAAAGACCTAAAATACTTGTTCGCCAGCGGCGAGACCATGGCGCCGATGCCAAGCGCATTTTCTCGCGATCTCTTGTTCGGCGTGTTTACGCAGAATAGGCAGATGTAGACGCTCGGTCTCGAGCGTCTCGTGACGTTGATGCATGCGCCGTGGAGCCACATCTCGCAGGCCTCACTGGATGTGCGTGTTAGCCGGCGGTACGCGGGTGCTGGCCCGTCGGGGCATGAGGGCGAGCAAGGGAAACAGTGCGGAAACTCACCATTGAAGCATGAAGCCATCGCCGTCGTCCGCCGTCGTCTTGTCGCACAAGCACCGGACGCCAAGACCTTCCGGTCCGCAGCTCGATCCCGCCAGACTCGTCGGCGAGATGATGCCTCCGGGAAAGTTGCCCATGCTGGCCGAGGTAAATCGCTGCGATCGAGCGCTCCCCAAGAGGCTGGAGCGTTTCTGTCGATCTTCAACCACCTTGCGCAGCTCGCTGGTCGCGTCGCCACCCTTCCTCTGCCGTTCGTTGATGACCGTCTCCGCCTCACTCTCGGCATCGTTGGCCGAGTTGCTCGCACTCCTGTCACTGATGCTCCTCCTCGATGAATGAAAGATGGAGCCGACCGGCTTGTGCGGGTCCGGGAGCGCGAACGAAGCATGGAACGAGCTGTTGCGGCTGGGGATGATGATGGGCTCGTCGTCTGTCGACGAATCGTCGTCGGATGAATCCAACCGCCGGCTTCCCATGGCAACACGGGCGCTTTTGCTTCGGCGGATGCCTCCGCTCAGGCCCAGACCCTCGCCCTCATCCGTCGTCTCGGCCCTGGCTCGGCCGTGGGCATCGATGGTAAGCCGGACCGACAGCCGGGGCCGGCAGTGAGGGGACGTCTCAGGGATAGACGCGAGGCTGGAGAGCCGCGACATGGTCTTGGACGGCGAGATCCTGCCGGACGAGCGACCGGCTGCCCGGGCGACAGGGACGCCAGTCCCCCGGCTGGCTTGTGGTGGTTCCGGACGAGCGGCTGGGGCCAAAGTCGGCAAGGCGGCCCGGCCAAGCGCCCTCCTGCCACGGTTCTCGCTGTAGCTCCGGCCGAGCCCAGGACGGACCGAAGGTTTGATCGGGGAGCTCGCAAGAGCGCGACCGGGCAGCTTGCCGCTTCTCGTCCCCCTCAGAGAGGTCGACTTCCGCAGATGTCCAGCAGCTGGAAGCTTGCTGGAGGGGCCGATGGCCTCCTCGGCCGATCCGTAGCCGGACCGAGCCATGGCGTTAAAGTCGGCGTCCATCGCCGACGTCTGGGGACGGCTGAACAGCAGACCCGGGTCGACGCTGTCCCCGGCCGTCATGAGCGTCAGAGGGCCGTCGAGGGCCGTCGTCTGGGTGGTCTGGGCCGCCGCCATCGGCAAAGCGTCCGAGCTCGCCGCCGGTGGTTTCGGCGCCAGCGCTCTCTCGGCCCGGGCGGGATGAACGTTTTCTTGATTGGAGGAAGGGAGAACGGGGTTGATGTCTTGGAACAGCTGGATATCGGCGTTCCAGTCGAAGGAACCGGTATGTCGATGGGACGACGTCGGGGACTGCAGTGCCATGGCGCTGGCGACGTTGAAGTCTAGGTCCATGCCCATGGACATGACGGGATCCCACAAGTTCACGGGCGCCGTGGCCGGTGCGGACATGGGGTAGTTGAAAAAATCGGTCGACGTGCTCAAGAGGGCGCCCATGTCCGGCTGGGCGGGGTCGACAAAGTCCGGCTGACCGAACGGCTGATCATTGTGCATGCTGGGTTTGGGAGCGAGCATACGCTCTCCCTTGCGAGCTGTCGGTGGTGGTGATACGACCTGCGACGTCTCGGGCGGTCCGGCGGGCGGTCCTCTCCGAGACTTCTTGGCCGACCTGGCGACGGAAAGGGTAGGGCTCCGCTGGGCAAGTTCTTGGCGATTCGTCAAGGGGTCGGGCGATGAAGGCAGGCGTCGGGAGCGATGGACGGGAGGAAGCACGGCGCCGGGATCGGGCGAGAAGTGGTTGGCGTGCGAGGCGATCTCGGCCGCGAGCCCCTCGGCGGACAGCAACCGCTTGTGTGCGCCCGAGGACGTCGACGGGGTGGCGGGGATGAAGTCGGCGAAGGGGCCTTGTGCGCCGCTGAGGTTGCCGGGCGTCGTGTTGAAGACGGAGTAGTCTTCGGCGAAATGAGGTGTCAAGCCCCCGGCGTCGTGGAAAGAGCCTTGGTAATGCTTGGGCGTCTCGAATCTCGGGCTGGCGACGACGGCCGAGGGGGTTTTCTTGGGCGTTGGCGGCTGGGCAATCGGATCTCCAATGCTGCTCGCGGGAAGGCGACGGTCAGCCGGGTTCGGGTACGCTGGGCGACACGACGACGGTAAGGGAGGGCGCGGCGGGGGACGGAGAAGGCTTGCCTTGAGGTTTGCGGGCCTTCGCTCATAGCAACAACGCCTTGAAGTGCAGTTGGTCACAGCTCAAGCACGTTCATTCCCGGGAGTTGTCGAGAGCTGGAGCGGTGGCCGAGAAGCACGGGGTGCGTTCAGGTCCAATCAAGTTGCTCGCAACGGCAGGGTGCAGTGCACATGTGGCCAGGGACTCGAGGGACCGACCAAACAAGGCAAGCCAGGAAGACGGCTGCACTCGAAGGTGAACCGAGGCCGGACGAGGACGTGGGTGCGAATCGAGGGACGGGAAAGGGTCGAGTCGAGGCCAGAGGCATGCACGTCTGGTCCCGCCGCAGCGTAAGGGACGGAAAGAATATGGCGAAACGGGCGTCGATAAAGGGTCGTTGGGACGGGACGGAAGAGGACGACGAGAAGTCTGAAAGAACGATGCCGTCAGCTTGCCTTGCTTTTGTCTTGCCTTGGCTTGTCTTGCCTTGGGCTTGAGCGGCGGGATTTTGTCAAGGGTCAAGGGGAGTAAGGTCGGATAGGATACGTAGGAGAAATGGTGGTAGTTGGAGCGGAGGCACTCGAGGTGGTGCCCAGGCAGGCAAGGGAGGGAAAGCACTCGGTGTCGGTACCTACTAGCACTCGTTGTCGTTGGCGTCCGCCAAAATCAGGGGTACCGTGCAGGCACAGGAAGGGAGGGACGGAGGAGGGACGGGCAGGTAGATTCTCCCACCAGCTCGCTCACTCCGGTCCCAAGCCGTTTTGAACTCGCCAGGGGCGTCTGAGGGTAGGTAGGAGGGTATGCGTCGACGTATGCGAGAACTCCCGGGACAGGGCAGGAGGAGGGTAAGGAGGTAACCGCGCGAGAAGGAGGGCGGGAGGAGGGCGGGAGGAGGGCGGGAGGCGGACGATGGGCAGGACGGGCGGCAGCAGGATGATGATGATGATGATGAATGAGCAGGCAGGAGAGGTGAGATGGAGAAGAGGCAGACGGTCGAGGGCTCGGGAGCGGCAGCAGGAGCGGTGGTTAGCACAGAAACGGGCGGGAGAGGAAGAGAGCTTGCAGTGATATGTGATGCCCAAGCAGCAGATAGATTCATGGCCAGCACGGAGCACTGTACATGCAGCAACGTTAAATGATGAATTCTGGCGGTGGTTGTAGGGCTCCGTAGTGGTCGTGTCCACCGCAGGTGGGCCTGACAGGGGCAAAAGTGGGCGACGGAAAACGGAAGCGGCGCAATGACGGGCTACGGCTCCAAGCAGTTTGCAGCAGGCATGTACCTGAACCACTAACGCTCGTTCGGTACGCCTCGGTCTCGTTGGGTGCTAGCCTCTAGCACGGAGCAGAGAGCTTGCAAGTACCCGTACAGTGTCGAGTGCAAGCCGGTACGGAGTTCTAATTAATGCAACAGGCAGCGAAATGAATAAAAAAGCACCGGGCCCACTGTTTTACCCGACGGAGCGAGTCTTTATCGTTCAACAGCACAGCAGGGTCGGCAGCATCTGGACCTGCCCGCAGAGTGCGCGGCGGTGCAGGCGAGCACCAACACGGCGTACAGTACGGAACGGCCTGGCCGGTACAGTACGAAGACTGGCGACGATGGCATGCGGTCCTTCTTTTTGTTGGCCGGCATTATTATACTACTACTGTGCATGACGCAGGATTCGCCATGACCCCGACGACAGAAGTCTAGAATCACAACTGTCGCTCATCGTCACATGCAAACAAGGTCCGTCACAAAGGCATCCTCCCACCGATTCTGCCACGGACGGATGGACTCTACCCGGATCAGCACCACCCAAGGAGCTACCTTTCTTCCTAGCAGGAACCTAGGCAAGCAAGCACGAAGTAGGCAATATCCCATGTTGCACCGAGTACAAGACACGAGTATGGAGTACGTCTACTCCGTACAGTAGGTTTACTTGCCTTGCCACAGTCACCATGAATTGGGGGCCATGTATTCGTACCTAGTACTGTGGTACTCGGCCATTCCAGTGCTGCCAGGATTTTTTTCAGCGCGCGCAGCGTCGACGGTACAACCACTCCGTACTGGACGGGACAGTTACTGTGGTGCCTTTGTGGATTTGTACCTTGGTACGGAGTATCCGGCAATAAGTACGGGGTTGGTAGGGAGTACAGCAGGTGCACTCGGTAGAGACAAGCGTCCTTCCGCTGGCACTCGGCTAGTATTGTTCTGGGCAGGAGGTAGCCAGCCAAGTGCCTTTCGCTGGCAGCCGACTTTGTTCCGCGTGGTAAATTTGTTGAAGCCGGTTTGCCTTCGGTGAGCTGCACTTCCTTCTCAACAGCACCTCGTTGGGATGCGGCATCGTTCATGAGAAGAGATGGAGATGGACAAGACACCGGGTCGCTTGCTCCACGGACGACTCGACGACGAAGACATCGGACCGACCGTGGACGGGCCGACGGGACGGGGTGCGGACGGACGAATGATCAGGGTACTCGGCACCTGGATTGCGGATGTGGCCACTCTCTGTTCACCCTGCGACGCCCCGTTCCGCGTTCCTAAACTCATGGGCCTTTAGAGTTTCGAGGTGCGATTTGTTGGCAAGGCACAGGTTCGCGCTCCATCGATCGATCGACCGACCTCCCGCACCCGCCCATGGCGCGCAGGGGCGAGATGCTACCTGCTGGAGTGCATGCATGATGCTGCGCGGATAATGACAGGCAAGTGCAGGCCTGACGATGGAAAAGAAAAGCAACGGAGGCGCACCCGTGCGTGGAAAATGTCTAGCATGTGCGTGCAGTGCAGTACCGGTATTACCGAGAACACCGTTCGGAGCACCATGCCTGCCCCTGCCGGCACTCTCCCAGGTCGATGTTTCGTCCACGGCGCTGCTCGTCTTGCACGCTGCCGCCAGCAGGCAAGAGGACATTTGCAACGGCCCATGCGGTCTCTCATCGAGCTTCGAACACGGCAGCAACGCCGACTCGGACTTTGCTAGGTTCGTGACGAGCACAGATACCTAGGACCTAAGTACATGTACGTACCTGCTACGAGCAAGCGCAGAATGTGCCGTGCTCAGTCAGCACCAACCAGGAGGCACATGCAAGGATAAGGTACGGATGAATGCTGCGCTCCGTAGGCGTAAGTACTGTAGGTAGGTAGGTAACTGCTTAGGTGCCATGCGACTTGTCCGCGTGCACGGGGCATCCATCGACATGACAGACAGTCTCGCTCCCACCACCCAGCTACTTACTACCAACTACTACCGACACCGTCACGGCATCCGTCTTCGATCCATACTTGCTCCATCGATTCATACAGTAATAATACTTGCACCATCGATCCATCCGCCGTCCGACCAACGTGTCAAACACCTCCACTCTGCCAAGGCGCCGTCGCAAGCAATCGCACCCACCCGCAGCCCGTCGCTGCTGCCGGCCCGTAACACCTGCGACGCTGGCGTTTACGCGAAGCAGTCTTGCGAGCCGATGAAATGCACGTGGGCACGGAAGGATATCTACCTATCTGGATCGGTGAGTTCTGCAATAGTTGGTGGTCGAGATGGATACCCCGTCGACATTCATTCCAGGCACGATGCTGCCCTCCCTGACAAGTGGCCCTTTCCTTCAGCATGCACTTGATACTCGGTGCTCCGAATGTGCCTACGTGGTATCATTACATGAAGGCCCATGCCATGAAAGACAAGCCTTGCTCTCGTGGCGCCTTGGACCCTGAGATGGTGGCAGTAGCCACCGCACTTGCAAGCACTCGTGCTGTCTCTTCGGAAGGCGCTATACCCTACTCAGACAAGCAAATCTCGGATGAGAGAGGAAGTGGAATGGGTGCCAAGAGGGAGAGGGTCGACGGGTTTGACGGTCCACGACTCGTCGCCTGGTGCAAGGCGGTCCCAGAGAATGAGCAGCACCGACCACATCTTCGAACCTGTATCGCCTCTGATTTTTTTTTGTCCTCGTCTTCGCAGGGGGGCACGAAAGCGTGCTGGTGGCGAGTCGTCTGCGAATCCGTTTCGCCCAAGGACGTATTACGGGAAGCGAACTCTCGAGACGGGTTGAAATACGTCCACCCGCGGCAGAGACAAGATCAGCGGTTGGCAATTTATCTGTATTACCATGCTGGTGCCGTCTGGTTCCCACGATGCCCTACATTATTCTTCCTCCCATGCAACTATAGATCACCTTGGGGCTGGGACATTTGAACGCTGCGATGCCTCCTTGTCATCCGTAGCAGGGCCTGGGACGATCAGGTGCTAGACTGGCGACGAGATCCACCCACCGTGCAGCGAGAGATTCACTCATGTTCTCACACGTACATGTGCATGGATATCCGGGCATATCCATACATGAATACTCCGTAGCACGCACTAACATGAACGAACCGGTTGATGGTCCGTGTCTGAGAGCATCGAGAAGACCGAGTGGGCGCGACGCCCAGCCCTCGGAGATTGGTTGATCAAGCCGCATCGGGGAAGCCTGTACGGAGCAATTACAGGTAATTCCCACGGAGTCGAATGTTTTCCGTGACGGGACCGTTGCCACGCTGGACTAGTGAAGTGCCGCATTTCATCGGTGCGTCCGTGGGATGGCGACGTGCCAAACCACAGGCCAGCTCAGGATGGACGACGGAGGACCACCTGAGCGCGATCATGTTGGCAGTGCCCTGCCGTGCTGTGCAGTGCGGTGCAGTGCATCGCTACGTACGGAGTACCTAGTAGGTAAATACCTAGTACCTACTAGGTACCTACGTTAGTACTTAGGTATCCAACCCAGCCGATGCTAATGCTAGCTGTGCCTCGTACCTACTCTCGAATGGATGAGTGTACTCCGTAATTACCTGTACAAGTACCTAGCGCACCATACTTTCAAGTACCTACAGCACTTCTAGGTGCAGCAGGTGTACTTGTGCCCGCACGTATCAGCACTGGTAGGTGAAATCAGGTACTGCTACGGTGTACTTGTTTTTTCTTCCAATCTCGCCTGGCTGCCATGTCTCGCTTTGGGGCGGGACGGGTTGTCCCAGCAGCCAGGCCGGCGAGGGCGAGACGGGCACAAGGGCAGTAGTTAGGCAAGCAAGTACATGTACATGGGAGGAAGCACAGTGCCGAATCGACAATCGGGTATTGAGTACCTGTTGGCCATCGGCCACATATGCCACTGCTTCTCATCATTCCTTGCCCGATGCCCACCATTTGTCTGATGGCACTGTGCGAGTAAGACGGACCGCCGACCAGCGCCAGCAGAACGGCATGCAGTTCGAAGCTGGAAATGGCAGCAGGTTCAGCACACCTTCACCACCACCACCTACGATGCATCCATTACCAGGTGACGATGTAGCGTTTCGTAACCCCACGTCGACATGACGCATCCCCTCGCCACGCCGGCTTCCAGCAAGAAGGCAACCAACGATGACTGCGTTGTCCGTGGTGCGGCATCCATTCTCACTCGCATTACCAGTAACCCTCGGCGGCGGTCACGAGCAATGGAAATCCGAGACGGTCGAGACCTCTATGACGACGCTGCGACTCTTCTGGTTTCCAATCCCACCTCCTCCGGCGCGGAAAATTGCCTGGTGATACGGGGATAATGGACCTGACTTTTCTCGAATTGGCACAAGTCTTGGACAGACCAGAGAACGCAAGCGCCAGGGTGTCCCGACACGAATCTCGGTCGTTTTATTGTCCAGCGTCCAGTGTGCAGCCAGTGCGCAGCCGCCAGTGCGCAGCCGCCAGTGCGCAGCCGCCAGTGTACCGTGCCCCGCGGTCAGTTATCCCGTCCCACCCGTAGTCATTGTGGCGAGCTGAGAGACGTGCGACGGAGCACAGGTTGTGCAGAGGGCCAGAGCCTCCAACCCAACGACAGCTTCGACCTAGTGCGAGCGAGTAAGGCGGCATCCGGCATCCGTCAATCTTGACGCCCATCTCACATGTGGTAGTTCCGCCATTTCGCATACGATCGACCACCGGGTTGCCGCCGTCTACGAGAGCCGTCCATGTCGATGCAGGCTCGCATCTTGGGCATCGCAGGCACTTGCCTACACCTACCTACGCCCACGTTCGATAGGGCTATGAATAAGACTACGAGCACAATGTCGGCACGGCATCAGGGTAAAAATCGAAATGATCATCACGCCCACCCAACCCGCTCATGTGGCACAGGGCGGGAAGCAGAAAGCAACGCGCAGCTGAGCAACCGCCCAGCCTCCATTCTCTTCAACCTGCAACCTCTTCAACCTGCCATGACAATGACGTCGACTCTTCGGCAAAGTGGCGGATGCGGAAGCTGGCGGCATTGAGGTGCCCCATCCTCTTCCGATCCGACAAGCGTTTGTGCAAGCCCAGGGAGGGAGGGAAGAAAAAAAAATCAACCTTCAGCACAATCTTGTACGAGCACTCGTCCTCCACCACGTCCTTGCATGCACCAAATAGTATGCTCCGTGCCTTGACGCGCGTACAGATACACGGACGCGTACGCCAATGAATAGCAGGAACATGTACTTGTACATCTCTCACCTTGATCTTGGAAGGTTCATCGGTGTAGGCGTACTACCGACTGGTGGGCGTGTAATACTGTAAGTGCAAGTACTGTACTCGTAGGTGAGGATGGCCGACGTCGATGCGAGCCCCTGCTTCCCTCTCTCCATCTATCCCGCCCCCCTGGTCTGATGCTCCCTCATTGGGTCTAGATCTGAGGGCCTAGTCAGAGCTCGGGTGAGATCGACGATGTTTGCCGAGAAGAGGAGTCCGCACCATATGGGGCGGCGATGAACTAGATTACTATGCCCTGAAATTCGAAGTACGAATACGCAGAGTCGCAGCTTGATTAATTACTCGTGTGTGCATCAGCTTGACGGTATCGAGATGAGGATCGAACAGTGGAGGGAGGGACTGGTGGGGTCCCGATGGACGCTTGATTGCCAGACCAGGGGGTTTCCCGGGCGAAGAAAAAAACCCTGATGCCGCCCGGTACGAACTCGTCGTGGTACTCGGTACCCGTCGTTCGCAACGATCCCCCGCATAAGTGGGCGTACATGTATGTATCCATATATGCACAGGTAATTACAGTACTTACTTGTACTCCGTACGGAGTACTGTAGCGTTGAATCAGCACCAAGTCTGTGACAGTACGGAGTACTTTAGTGCATGTACATGTCTGCAAGTACATGTGCGAAGTACTTTGGAACTTCCGCCGAGGCGCTATCTTGGTAATACCGGCATGTACATGTACCACCGTACTTGAGGTGAGATGAGCGTAGGTATAGTATCTAGGTGTGCGGAGTATTAATACGGAGTACCCGAGTACGGAGAGTCCATGCCCCCCCAGCTGTACATGTGTACATACTGTACAGTGGCCGTCAACCGGCATGATGAGTTCGCAGAATCCGTCTTCCCCTGTAATACTCGTATTCTCTCGATCTTGTGGGCTCCTCATGGCACGTGCAAGGTATTACGTGCAACCAAGTGCAGTGCTTACTCCGCATACATAGGGACTATACTGTATTACATGTGTCTTGCCCAAGTACTTGCTTGCTCCGCACCCGCCGTCCATCCGCTGTGGGCCTCGCAAGCCTGACTGCCACGGACCAGCTGAGGTGACATCATTGCCTGCTAACATTCGTGCAGTGATGGCCACTACCCAAGTACCGCAAACTTGAGGTACAGTACCTAGGCAGGCGTATTCAAGTCCTAGGCAGCATGCGAGTCGTCAGCTGCTGGAGCAATGACTGAGCACAACACATCATCTCCCCATCTCACGAGTCACTGACCGACCAGGTACGTGGCGGGGATAATCCGCAGCCTCCGGACCGCTACCCAAGTGCTCACGTTTCAGTAGGTAAGTGTATTGAAGTCCTAGCAGCATGCGAGTCGTGAGATGGGCGGCAATGAAAGATCGAAACACATCTTCTCCCCGACTCTCGAGTCACTGACGGACCAGGTGCGTGATGGCGATACTCCTAGTCTCGTATCAACAGACGGACTGCCGACGTGAGAACAAGGAGCACGTGAGAACAAGTAGCACGTGGGGAACGGCGGATAGGTATTCAAGAAACTAGAATAAACAAAATTCTCCAATTCTTTTCAAGTCGCATCTATCAGTCGACCGAGGCAAGCAAGCCGGAATTGGAAGCTCTCCTTGTAGCTGCTTCTCCGCTCTTGGCCGAACTTTGAGGGAAATCGTCGTGCCACGTTCCGGCGAGAACTTGCCGTGCCCATCATCATCAAACTTCCCAAAAAACAACGAGCCTGATATCTTTCCAAACATCATCTCGCATCCCCATCAGAAACGCCGTAGGGTGCAGAAGACCAAGTAGAGTTGTTGTGTGTGCGTACTCCAAACCACCAATCCACGCCCAGCCAAAACGCGGCTGCCAGATTCATTGCCATGCCATATTCTCATTCGGCAACGAATCAATGCTTTTCAATGCAAAAAAGAAAACCACACTTCCAATGATGAAGACATACATACATGTTCTTTGTTCTCGTTTGCACTCGTCCAGTCCCCATGGCAGACAGGACGACGCCGCAGAGACAACAATAATGAATGGGAACGTAAGCCGCGCGTCTAGATCATGTTGCTCATGGTAACCGAAGTGGCCGAGAGCGGCGTTGACGGCATGGCGCCGGCCAGGTGAAGGGGTTCGGGGCTCGGACCCGGCGTCAGCTGGTTGTGGACTCCGTTTTGCATGTACACTTGAGGCATCGGGACCGAAGTCGGTGTGTTGAAGCCCGACGGGGGAAGGCTGCCGACTTGAGGGCTCTCCGGCTCCTGCAGCTCCTGCTTGACCTTGGAACCGTTTTGCGCGCCCACCGGCCGGTTGTGGTTGGCGTCCCGCCGCCGCTTCGGGGCGTCCTTGATCTTGGGGTGCGTGTGGCACTGGTACGAATTAGCACTGTTCCCGACCGGTCGTTCCGCCGAGCCACGTGAGCTCGTCGCATCGAGCATGCTTACCTTGTACGCGTGCCTGAACCAGGTCGTGCCCTTCTTCTTGCTGCTCACGAGCGCTATCCAGTCGTTGCAGCTGCCGCAGAGTCCTTCCCAGACATCCGGGTTGCCATCCATTCGCCTCGTGTCCAACGGCTCCTGGAAAGGACTGCCCGTGGCGGCGCTGATTCCGTGCGTGAAGGACTTGTCGTACCAGAAGGCCGAGTTCTTGAGCACCAGCCACCGGCCGGGCTTGCAAATTCCGCACCACCCTTCGCGCTTGTTGCCGTGCCCGCGCACCCACCGCGGCGTGTACAGGTCGCCCTCGAACCTCAAGTCTTGCTCGTACGGCGTCATCTCGGGGTCCGACGGGTTCATGTCCTCCTCCGGCGGCGGGATCTGCTCCTCCTGCAGGGAGGCGAAGAGATCGGGAGGGTCCGACAGGTCCGTGTAGTGTCCTTGCAGCGTGTGGGGATCCCCGTTGCTCTGGAGCATCTTGAACAGTCCCTGCGAGTGCATCCCCGGCGCCTGGTCGTAGCTGCGCATGTCCGAGTGGAAGGGTTGAGGCGGCCCGAACATGTTGTTCCGCTGATACATGGGCTGACCGTTGACCATGAAGGGACCGCGAGATGCCGGCGGGAAGGCGCCCAAGTTCAGAGGCAGCGGCTGGGCGGGATGGGGTCCCTGGAACGAGGTCCGGTCCGGCATGCCGTACGCATCGGGCGGCGCGTTGTAGACGAATGGCGACTGGCGTCTGGTGGGTGTCGGCGCGAACGAGCCCGTCGACCACCGCTGATTCTTGGGACCGTCGAGGCTGTACGGGACCGATCGCACGCTCGGCCGCGGGGACGGAGTTGCCCGGCCCCGGCTAGGACCCCGCACTTGCTCGGGTCTGGCGCTGGACGTCATGCGAGGTGACGCCACGGGCGAGAGGTGTATCGACGACATGAGAGAGTTGCGGTTCGAGGTTGAGGGGTAGTCCGAGCTGTACGAGGGCGCCTCGGACAGAGCGGCCGAAAAGTCGTCGTAGGGCGGCTGGTCGGACATGGCCCCGGACGTGGTTGGCGAAGAGCCAGACATTCTCCGACGATTCAGGTTGCCGTCCTGCGCCGGGTTCGAGTACCTCAGGTCGATGATGGGCACGGTTTCGTCCGTCGTGAAGGCCTGGCCGACGGGGCCGTCGACCTCGAGGCCGTGGAAATCCATGCTCTCATCATACTGCTTCTGGTTCCAGTGACCTGCTGCCGGTTAGACGCACACGCTTCTGCGGGAATTCGAGTCACGAGTACACGAACCGTTCACGTTGTTGAAGGGAAGGAGTTGCTGGTGCGCAGGGATGGGCCGCGCGGCCGCATCCTCGGATCCGGGCTGGAGGAGCAGCATGTCCCAGCTCGGAACAGTCGAGCAGTCGTCGCCAGGGCAGCAAGCCATGTTCTGATAGGCGATGCCGGGTCGTCGTCGAGGCTCCGAGGTTGGCGGTGTCATCCAGGCGGGATTGGAAGGCGTCATGCCGTCCGCCGAATGGGCCGAATCCATCACTGCGGCGGGGGGCGATTTGTGCGAAGTTGGCGACGGCAGCTTGTCGTTCGCGGCGCGATATGAGAGCGGTTGCGGCGGCAGCTGCTGTTGGCTGCAGCAGAAGATGCATGTTAGCACGACGAAGGCGGCGAGACGACAGGGGAGGGCGGTGAGCGGACGCACATTTCTGCCTGAGAGGCTTCCATGAATCACAGAAAGGGTCTCGAGAGGCCCGAGGTTGCGACGAGAGGTTCGCTTGAAGGCTCTCGGAAGGAAGCGACGGCGATGTGCTGTATGCTGCTGTTCGAGCAACCAAAGTATTACAAGTCGTCGGAGAGGACTGAAAGCGAATAACAACGCGTGATGTGAGCGAACGAGACGCCTTGTACTCGGACTTGTCGAATGGCTCGGCGGAGGGTAGGCGGAGGAGAGAGAGGGCCGGCTCGGGGAGGGGGGGGGATCGAGAGCAAACTGCTGGTATATAACAGATCAAGGAGGGGCCGGAGAGTGGTGTGTTAATAAGCCATGCTTAGATGGCTCGAAACTGGCGAAATGAACTGGGGTGGGAACTCAAGCCTAGTAGGGGATGTGTAAGTTCGTTGATAAGTCAAGATCCACGGGAGGGCGGTTCATATGAGACGACAATGATACTTGCAACAACAGAGTCAGGGTACCTGTCAGGACAAAACAAGGCCGGAGGAGCGTGACGAAGAACAGAACGGCAGGCTTCCATGACATCGCACGGCAGTCCGGTCATCGGTCGTCGTAGGGATGTTGCCCGCCCCCCCCCCCCCCCCCCCCCTCCCCACTCCGGGAACCCACGCCTTGCTTTCAGGCCGGCCAGGTCAGGCTAGCATCGACTAAGCACCAGCTGGGCAGGCCTCGTCAGTCAGTCTTTTGGCCTACAGAGTCCTCTCTCGTTGAACCTCGAGCACACACGGAAGGGGGGTCGGTTCCACTCTTGGTGAAGGGATTGAGGCGAAGGGGGGGGGGGGGGGGGTGGAGTGGCAACTGTCGAAAGCAACGGCCGACAAAGATAGATTCCAAGGCCAACGTTGAGGGTGCGTGTGGGTTGAAAGTGGATGCATCGTCGGTCCCTGGATTTCAAGTTGGGCGTTCGACGAGGAGCGGTGCGGGATGGGAGTGGATCCAGCGAGTTTCTGTTCAACTAATCGACAGCCAAGGCCCACTTGGCGAAGGTAGGTACCTGACGCCAAGGCTCGAAAGGTCTTGGTACGAGCGTGGTACACACACGTATACGGAGTACGGGGATCAAGTACTCCGTACTTCTTGTGCCGATGGCGCATGCGGGTATCGTCGAGGACGTAACGCCGCCCCACTAGTACGTAGGAAGTAAGTACGCCTGTTGTGCTCCGTACGATAAGTAGCACTATGTACAGTTGGGGGTAGCGCCGGTACGTAGTCACCTAGTGGCAGGTACGCCGTCACAGGAAGCCCAGTGTGGAAAGAGGCTTGACATGGTTCCTGGTTTTTGACGTTTCGTCGCGTGCGAACTTTTGGCGATGGACAACGAAAAAGCAATGGAAATCGAGCGACGGAGAGAGGGGAGAAAGGTAGCTGATACAGTTCTTTCCCCTCACTGCAAGCTGTTCTTCTGGGAAGCGGCTTCCTTCTGCTTGCGTCAGTTGTCCGACGCCCCGTGGATGCGGCAGGTTTCCCGGAAGGCGCGTCCCCGTCCGACGACTCGATCCCACATGAACACAAGTTACAAGAAAGTACAGTTCAGCGACTAGCAGGTACTACCTGCCATGCAAGTGCCGTTGCTGCGTGTACCCCGTACATGCAAGTGCTACACGTACATGAATGCTTCGAGGTAGCCGATACCGCAACCACATACTACTCGCACAGATAGGTACTTGCACAGTACCATAGCAGTCCGTACAAGCATGCTTTGATCAATTTTAGCGATGTCGCAATTCATGTGGCTGAGTTTAGCTTAGATGCCGTCGGGCGGACAAGGGAAGTCAGTCGCGGGGAGACCGGCGTGTTGATTTGCAGTGTATGTAAGTACACCGTACAAGTACTTGTTGGTGTACGGAGTACTGTAAGTAAGTACCTGTACTTGACCACGTCGGTGTGCACGGAGTGGGTCTTCGCTATCTAAGTAGCACTGTACTGTACTCACTGTGCTAGAGTGTGGCGCTGTGCACATGTGCGTACTTGTACACAGGTACATCCACACCTACACCCAAGTAAGTAAGTAATTATTAAGTGCATGCCAGTTGGGTTTGATGTGCAGCCTCGCTTGGCCCATTTACCGGCTTACTTATGAACGGCATTTGCTGACTTGAAACGGTGGACTGCGCGGGATGGAACTACCACGACTAGGTTGGCATTCTAGTACTCATAGCACAGCACCGCATATGCAAGTACACTTGCACGCGGTGCACGCCACCTTGCGGCGACGGCAACGGCGGAACGAAAGTGGCTGTCCCGATCGAATCGGTTGCCATCACTCGATTCGAGACAACCCCTGACCCTTTCCGCATTCTCTCGTTGGCTTCTGGAAGCTGTCTTGGCTTCCGCAGCGGCTACCTCAACTACGACGACGGATTCCGAGGTGGCAAAGTTACTGCCGCTAGTGGAATGAATAACGTTGGCACCGTCTCTCGCCACTCGCTTCCCGTCCATCTGCCGTCGTGTTGCTTGAGCCCATGACCGCTTACTCGTGGGAGACAAAGGTGAAGGACTCGGCGTCTTACGAATACGGACCCGGAAGACGAAAGAGAAAAAAAAGGGCTCCCGTCGGTCCCTCCATGATTCAGCAGCTCAATTTAATCAATTAACTCTTTTCATTTCATTAAGTACGCTGACACTGCGACGGTTCGACAATGTCCGCAGCTGACTCGACTGCATCGTCGCCATGACGAGCGAGATGATCGTCTCAAGCATAAGAAATCATCCGGAGCACATCATCCGGAGCACATGAGGCAGGCAGGCCGGAAATTTGAAGGGAAAACTCCGCACATCTATCCGAGTTCATGGTTGGCATGTCGCGTTGCACTGGCCTGCATGTAGTGGTCGAGATGCTGTGCACTGTACTGTGCCTGCAGTAGAGAACAGCCCTTGTGCCTACACCTAGATCCGTCCAATTACCGGAGGGACCTGTCGTCATTTCGGACATGCGCATGAGCGGTACCGGCATTGGTCGGCAGAGCCATCCGGCTGGGTCCATCCTTTCTACTGTATATGGATCACCCAAGCGTCTGCTTTCTTGGCAATGGCGATTGGGAGGTTGTTGTGGCCAACAAGCCGAGGCCAGGATTGACTTGCACCATCACCACCGCCGCAGGGGCAGACCAAGGATGGAAGTTGAAGAGGTTTCATTGCGACGCATGTGCCAATGCCGCCATCCGACATGTGCCTGCAGACATTCTGCGACAGTTGGCGTTCATTTTGCCACCTCGCCGGCTCGCCGACGGGATGTAGGGTAAGATGGTGGTGGTGGCCATGCCGCAGAGACCATTTAGGCGTAGAACAGGAACGCCAGTCGGCAAGTATTGACATCCTCGTATGCTGTACACACACGTGCATGCTTCACGAGAAAGGAGCCGGCCATCCCATCCTCGACCTGGACGCTTGCTTGGTCCACCAGGGCTCCAGAAAGCAAGGGACGATTCCGTCTCTCGGGTGGGGACCGACGGCAACGTGACTGTTGCTGCGCACCCACGTCGATGTCGTATGTGTATTTGGCACCCACAATTTCGTAATGACAGAATCGTCGAGACTCCGAGTTTGCAGTACATCGAATGATGGCAACGGGCAGAGTGCCCCAAGCCGTGAAGGCAATCGTCTTTCCCTTTTAATCTGATCATCAATCATGGGCCCAAAATGGCATCAGGTCCTTTGATGCGCGATGCACGACAGTGCAAGCGATGCTCATCGACGACGCAGCAGAAGGACGGTGACGACGGGTACGACACGCCTGCCTGGCACCCGGAGACGAATGCCGATCCTCGGCCAGCGAACGAAATTGACGGCTTCAGCAGGGGAGGAAGCCGAGGATCCTCCACGAGCGTTCACAGCCGCCGCCATGCGACGTAACGGCATCGTCATCGGCGTTTGCGGGGAAGGGAACGGCAATGGCAAAGGCTCACGTGTGTAAAAAGTGCAAGCCAAGCGCGAGCGGGTGGCGTGCGCGCTCCGCGGCCCTCTGCGAAGCCGTCTCGGTCGCCGGCCTCGTGTTCGAGCACAGTTCGGCACTCCAAAGGCTTTGCAGCTCTTGGTACGGACGGGAGCGAGGAAAGATTGTTGCGCGCCGACGAAAAGCACAGGCTCACGTGCCGGTGCGACAAGCCGTCCGTCACAAGCTGCGCTGCATCGTCGATGCCACAGCTGAGATCCACGACCGGGGGAGGGGCGGAGGAGGGGCGAAGGAGGGGCGGAGCTGGGGCGGAGGAGGGGCAGACGCACTTGGTCGCCACGAGAGAACGTTGGTTGCCCACGGAGAAGGGAGGGGAGCTGGGCGTGTGAGTGCAAACACAGGTGCACCCGGAGCAAGGTCAAGGATCAAGTCCAATCGAGTGCACGTCTACGTACTCGATACGAGTGGTCGTGCTCGTAGAAGGCGAACGTGATTGAATGAGCAACAAACAGTAAACAAAGGGCAAAGGCAGCATCCACAGCCGAGTGGACGATGGCCCACGCTCGAATGAACCGGAGGAGGCTCAACCGATGGGCAAGGACGCGGAGGACGGTTATCCGGCTCGTATCTGCTGTGCTACGGAGTGCAGATTGTACGAATAACTCGTACCGTACGGAGTACAGATGGCATCTATAAAGTCGGTGTAATGCACACGCACGAGTACAAGTATGCACATGCGCGTCCGTCTACTCGCACCGTTAGTACTTACTTGTCCTATACTCTCGCACCGTTAGTACTTACTTGTCCTATACTTACTCGTGCTCGTTCTACACTGCACACCTGCAGCATGAACGCGTTTGTTCAATGCTGAGCAAGTTGGATAGGCGTGCACCGTGTGCTATATTATTACTAGGTGTACATGTATGAATTGCTGCGAGCCCTTGTACTGCTCTTGTATGAGCACTCTCAAGTACACTCGAAGCGGTGTGTGTGCTTGTAGAGTACCCCGTGCAGTGCTCCGTATCCGCACTTGCGTGTACGGAGGAGTCTTGCAGTGGTCATAGTAGATCATGTACTGTAAGTACGCAGTGGCGGTGGCACGTACAAGTACGTACTTGAGCAGTGTGCGTGCAGTGTATCGCTTGTACATGTACAAGTAGAGACATGCTCAGCAGAGCGTACAGTACTGTACGGAGTACTTGTACTGTAGCTCCATTTCCCAGTGGATCTGCCGATGGAAACCGTGCCAAGGCTGGGCAGGTCGTGGGTGGGTGGCCGAGGGAGGAGCGGAGCACAGCGCTTGACTCGGGAGTGGCTGGCCCCAGCGATGAGACGCCGCGTCGACGACATCGGACGGAAGCCTGACAACGCACTTGCCTTGCTCCAGCACGAACGATACGAGCCAAGAAAGTCGGTCAGTCGTTCGGGCAGGACCAACCTGTGAGCATCAAGGTCGCCGCGGAAGGAGGCTCCGAGTTGCGAAAAGCAACGACGGGGAGGAAGGCGCCGCGGCTTGTCTCATGTCGCTCGACGGGATGATGCGATGCTCCATCAGATGTGCCGCCTCGTGCTCTGCAGGTACGGAGATCGAGGCTGATACCAACCCAACGGATGTGATGCAGCCGGTTTTCTGAAGGTACATGATCAAGTACATGCATCTGTGTTCTTATCCAGGCCGTACCAGGAGCGCGCACGCACCGAGGTCCGAGACGAAGCAGAATCCATCGGCAAGGCAAACCACGCGTCTGCTGTCCGCTCCGCGTTCCCCGGCCTATTTCTCCCCCGAAAAGCCCGGATTCGCGGCCTTGCCAACCGGCCTGGACAGGGGGTCAAGTACTTGCCTAGTGCTTGCATCGATTCGTACGCGTAGCAGGAAGAAGTACGGAGTGCGGAGTACCGCAAGTACCGCAAGTAAGTACACTGCGCTGGACGAGTCCCGTGCTTCATGTGAACACACCAACGGTACAAGTACAGTACATGTACAAGTAGTATAAGTACTGTACTTTGTGCAGGGCTCCATACTCGTACGAGTATTGATACACTTGGTACGGAGTAGTTGCACTAGAAGTGCGTGTACTGTACTACTGTACTTGTACATGTGCTGTACATGTGCATTTACCGAGTACCTGTGCCAACCACGTGCAAGGGCAGCCCACGTCGCGTGGAAAATGGGGATCCGATAACGGCAGTGGGCTCTGCTTCTCCGCAGGCAGAATGGCGGGACCCCCAAGGGGGGCGCGACTTGCCTGCCAGCCAGCCTAATCTCGAGCGTGCCCAAGAACACACATGTATTCGAATGTATGGTGATTGTGCTCGGATATACAGTACATGTACCTGTACCTGTTCAGAAGTGCATGCACACCGCACCTCGTCGTCGTCGTCCGTCGTCGTCCTTGTCGGCTCCGAAAATGGCTCTGTCGCGTTCGGCCTCGTCCTTTGAGCCTCCGCAACCGAATGGTGGGTGGTTCGTAGGGTACGTCGAACCATAGCTACGTACAAGCACGAGCTCGACACTCGCTCTCGACCTGCCGTCACGCGCGATGGCCTTGGCGCCGCGACGAGGAGGACTCGTCGCTTAGTACGAATGCTTGCACGGTCGTGGTTGGCGAGGGCAGTGGTTGAGCGTTTGGGCACCCGCAGAGCGTCATGCAGCTCGCACCAGATCGTCTTGTTGCTCTCGGATGACTGACTTGTCGCCGAGGACGTGTGGTGAAAGCGTACCGACCCGTCCGATCGGATGATGCGATCATGAGGCGGCATTCGGGACCCTCCACCGAAGACGTACCTTGACCGTGCTGACCGTGCTCGCCGCTTGGCCCTGGCCTCGTGCCTGGGTCGATGAGGTCGGTGGCGTCCGACTGGCCAACGGATGCTGGCCGTGGAACCTGTTCTGTTTTCATCTTCGGCCTCATCGTATTTGTCATTGCACAACAAACGAGAACGGAGTTTTTGACGTGCCATCAGCCCAGGTGACGCGTAGTCCGTTGTTGCCCGTGATTTTTCCAACGCAAAACACGAATGGACAAGCGGGCCTCTTTGGCCTCGTCATCGACCGACCGGATCGACGAGCCAACGACGACGTCCGAGTGATCAACTTTCAAGGAAAACGTCAACTTCCTTGTGGACATTCTTGCCAGAAAGCGCCCTCATACTCGTGGAAACGGCCTGCCTAGGTATTAATTGCTCTTGGACGAACACGAACACACCAACGAACGCAACCTCGTTCTTTTCGTTAACCGATATTATCTGTCGCCATACTCTTCTCGTCATCGACTGATGCGCATACCTACTTAACACTTACTTTGACAAGTACATGCTACTTCTCTACAGTACGGAGTACTTGTAGCGCACACATACTTACATACATACACCGAGTACATGTACAGTGCATGTAGCTGTATGGAGTACTTGGTGTACATCGTATCCGCGGCGAAATCCTCACCGTCAAGCCCATGCCCAACCAAGGCTTGGCTCACTGACAGCCAGGCCGGCCCCCGCCTGCGGCTGTGGCTCAGTGGTGCCCGCCAGCCATTGGCCCCGATTTGCCGCCTTGTGGGCCGGTCCAGGGTCCCGGCGAGGTGTGCTGGCTCCGCCGTCTCAGATCCGTCTCATCCAATCCCATCCTTCATCCCCCTAAGAAATGGATAACACGGGGGTGGGTGGCTGGCTACCTTTGCAACCTCCATCTCTTCCCGCCGTTACACATCAATCTGTACACCTTCTTTACAGTACACAAAGTATACTTACTCCTCCCTACACACCAGGTACACGCCAGGACGCCGGGTCCCCATGCACCTCCATGTGATGAATGTATGCGCAGCAGATCACTTGCACGTGTACGCCGCAGGCGTACCTGTACCTCGCGGCGCGGCCCTCGGAGCGGCCGGAATAGCAATCGACTCTACTCCGTACATGCGCTGCATCCGTCCACTTTTTTGATCGGCGAGGGCGTTGGAGGGTGGTCCATCATGACGCCGAATCGCCACATGGATGCTGCGCTGCTGCGGGGACATGATTCGTGGTGGCAGCATCGCCAAGTACTTGCTGTCGTACGGGGAGCTAGTAAAACATTCTTGTACTCCATACGAGTAATTACTAGGTACTCCGTTCCTAGGTACTAGGTAGGTACCTAAATTATGGCACGTAGTACGGAGTACGCTCGTGCACGAACTACAGTTCGGGAACCACGTGTACTCAAGTACAGTGCAGTGCAGTGTCTGTCAACGTAGTGTGCCAACACTCAGTATACCAGCTCTCCACGTCCATGACACATGTCAGCTGGTGTTCGACAAGTACGGAGCACAGGTACTGTGTGTGTACAGTTGGTTGCCAGTACCATTGTTACTAGTAGCAAGCACACACGCGGAGCACATCGTTCCGTACAGTACGGAGTACCTAGTAAGTAATAGTACTTCTTCACTCCACCACCTGTACCAAACTAGCCCATTATACACGATGGCGCCATCGCTTTTCCCATCTTCTCTCTCCGCCTTCTCCATTGCCACCATTCGGCAACATCCGGTACAGTGCCACAGTCCAGCGTCGCCTCTGGATTGTCCGTTGCCGCGGCCGAGCTTCGAACCCTTTGCACGAGCAGCATGCGTGCACTTTCTACTCGTCCATGTTCATTTGCGTGGTGTGCCCTCGTATTGGCGGTGCCGTGCGAGACAGATGTGCCATGTACAGTACTTACTTGCTGTGCTCGCTGTATGCAGTTGTACCTGAGTGCGCATGTGCATGAGCGCCGCTGAAGTGAGCCGAACCGTCAGAGCAGCATGAGCATGCCGAGATTGCCCTCCCTTCGTTGTTATCACCATGTATCACCGCCCCCGTCACTTCTCTTAACACCCGCTTGCAAAGGTAGTTATCCCACGGCTCGTTGCAACGTTGTCAGCGCCGTCCGAAAAATAAAGGATCAACAGTTCGTCAATGCCGACGGAAATCTCGCTTCAGACCAGCATCCTGCCGCGAGTCTGGGGAAAGGTACGTATATTTGTGCACTGCAAGTGTACTTACTACCTCTAGTATCTAGTGGTAAGTATGTACATGGGTGTGCACTGTTGCGTGTATGCGTACTGCGTGTTTTCCCACTGCATGTGTGCGCACTGCATGTACTTATGCTTACAAGCACATGTTCCTGGGAACTGAAATCGCCGCCGACCGCAGAAAACCCATCGTACGGCCTCTTTTGGCTGGGCATTCGCCGATGCCCGGTCGTTGCACTCAACTTGGTAGCACGCCCATCCTCCAACCCCTCGGACTGTCCTGCCCGGCAGATCGGACGACAACCGAGAGCGCATCCCGGTGCCACGCCGGGGTGTTTGCCGCTCCTCGACGCCGTTGCTGCGAGAGTGCAGTCAATTCCCACGGAATGACGAACAAATCAAGCATGGGTGCTTGCTTGTCAACAAGACCCCATCACTCATCGCCGTGCCGCCATGTCGCTCGCAGTCCTCCGTGCCGTACGGTCTTGCGCTGCGGTTGACCCTTGTCGAGCGAAATCCCTTCCTCGGCTCCATGGGTACTGCAGGGATGCCCAGCATGACCGAGTGTTTGATCTGCGAATCGCGCATCTGCGCCATTCCATGGGACAGCCAGGAGGAGATGGCCCCCCTCCCGGGGGGAACCCTTGCACGGCCACGCGAAAGTGGCGAGCCGACGACCCCCGACCACGACCACCACGTGGTCACGTTCGAAGCTCGCCTAAACGGCCGGCGCGGGGAGTAACGGTCCTCGCACGAGTGCGCGTACCCGTGTGCTTGCGTGTACAGTACTCGGGGTGGAGGCTCGTGTGGGCTGGCTGGCAGTCGCCTTGGCTTGCCTCGAAACGCCTGCCTGCGACGTGCCTTTTTTTACTCCTTGTTGATTCTCTTCCAAACTTCGTTCTCCGCCGCCGCGAGGCTCTCTCCTGCCGACGCGGCCCATTTCTTGGCCGAATTCCACCATGCTCCGGACTGCGATTCCTCCTGATCGGCAGAGGCCATGCTGGAGTATTGGTACGCTGCCTGATTGTGACCTGATCGAACGTTGTGGTTGAGCTCCGACGCATGAACGTCTTGCTGATATCCAGAAGGGTGAGAGAAGCCGTCGGAGGAGTTGCCTCCCTGCGGAAACACCGGGTAGCCTCCTCCCGCCTGCGACGTGGCCGGCGCTGTGTAACGGCCGGGAGCTTGCCGGGTGGCGGCGGGCAGCTGATAGGACATCTGGTGCGGCATCGGCATCGTCGTGGCCTGCGCCGTCTCCGCGGGCTGCCATGTCTCTCCCGCCTTGGGCGGTGGAGGAATGTTCGTTGCTCTCCCGGGTGGGACGGGAACGGCGCCTGGCTGCGGAAAGGGGGGGTTGGCGAGCTGAACCGTCGACGTCGGCGTCGGCGTCGGCGTCGGCGCCGGGCTCGCCTGGAAGTTGGGAAACGGCTGAGGCGCTGGTGTCTGCACGGCGAGCAACGGAACCGCACCGGGCTGCGGCTGCGCTGGCGGGTGTCCTTGCTGGCTAACGGTAGCGGGCGGCGCGTATATCCCCGCCGCCTCCTGGTTTGGTCCTGGTTCCGGGGACTTTGTCTGGGGCGTAAGGCCTGATGCCTTGGAGGCCGAGATAGGGCTGGCGCTGTAAACCGGGATGGCGGGCATCTTGGGCGATGCGATTGATTTTCTCGAATATCAGTAAACTATCCCTCGAATTCGGTCCAAGGTCGGAAGACGACGTATCAAGAGTCGGCGCTTTACGGTTACGGAACAAATGCCTGTGCTTGCGCTATGGTCGAGTAGCAGTGGCCTGTGATTTTCTTCTTTTCCGTTCTTTGCTTTGCTTTGTCTTTCTTTTCTTTGCTGCTGGGGTTTTGGGATGGGATGATGATAAAGGGAGTCGTCGCTGTGTCGAGGGTGGGGGATGCTGACTTGTCAAGTTTTTGAGAAAACCTGGCACCGTCGTCATAATGCCAGTCAGGTGACTGAAGTTTGCCGCCACAGAATTAGCTATGCTACTAATTACAGTACAACCAAGCCGCGACATCGACCTGACACCTGTCCCGACGGAATTCATGTACGAGTAAGTACAATCAAGCTCGATACCGTGGTGCGCTAGCACTGGTAATTTCTCTCTCGTTCAAATTGTTGCACGCTTGCGTCATCTGCTACGTTTCGCATCCCACGCAACGTCATGAATCTTGTAGACACGATGATGAGTGAGGAGGTATGCAAGTACGCCAAACAGAGTGCGGCATTGTGAGCGATGATACACTTGATACGCAACTCAACCGCGTTCATGTCCTTCCATGGACACAATGAGTCAGTCGCCAGAGGTCGCCAGAGTAGTTCTCCTGGCCTTTCGCCAGAAAGGCGCCTTGTGTGTGGGAGCCGCGGTAGAGAAGCGACCCTACCAAGACGTAATGACTCCATACACTGTTTGCTATTGAGATCAGATATTCTATTCATCCCCCAGAAAAACACGCGCGTACGGCCCCCAAAAAAATGGCCCCAAGGAATGGCCGTCGACGAGATGCGATTGATGCCTCATAGCGACCATGAGCACACTTGTTTGGACATGGCACGGCGGATCTTCGGAGGGTGCGAACAGCGGGTTGACCGATGAACATTCATACATGTCACTGCTACGGACACTGTTGGCCCTGCAACCATCTCCTGGGCGGATTGCCAATCCTGGGCTGATTGCCATGAATAAGATTGCCAATGCCGTGCAATGTCGTGCGTGCACTCGTGTCCCTCTTGGTGTACGAACAGGACCCTCAAGTGATGCCATCGCATTGGCTGGGCCAATGAATGGAAGCCTGAGGGTGCGCATCCGTCGTATTTCCTGCAAGTTTGGCGTTGGAAAATCCGTCAAACGATAATATTAACATCATGACATGGCCTGTCATTTCTCTTCAATCCCCATGCACTAGCCGGGGACGCAATGAGGAAGGATAGCGAAGCAAAGGAATGACGCTCGTTGCGCAGTGTGATGCTGTGGTTGGCTTGGGCGGCGAAAGGCGGATTATAGTGACGCCGTGATGACTTCGAGCTTCCACAGCCGCTAGAAGTGCACCCACTTGTCACCAACTGCCTTGTCCGAAAATCGCTGGCCGATCTTCCCCAAACGACCTCGTTCAACAGCACCGTCCGAACACAGTCTTTTTCCTACGTCGGTGGGAACCAAGTTCCACCATGGTCGGCAAGGTATCCGAGAGGGTTCTCCTCCGAGAGGGTATGTCTTCTCTCCCAATTGAATGGCCTTGAACGCCGGTGTTGATGATTTCGTTTCCCAGGACTCGAGAGGACGGACAATGGCATGAAGCTGACCAGCTGGCCGGATGTGACGCCCATCAACCAAAAGAACTACTACACGTGAGTCCGCGCCGCGCACGCCGCAACCCACTTGCTGCGTCTGCTCATCAGCACATGCTCTTGCTAGCGACTACATGAAGCGTGACGACCAGTTCCTCGCCCTTCGACTGCAAAGCGATGCGACGCGTGACCGCCTCGTCCAGAGCGCCCGAGACCGTGACAGAATTCTTTCAAAACCCGCCAATGGCGAAAGCTTTCTCCCCATACCTGATCTTGCCGAGGACGACGGGGCCGCCACGCCGTCCGCTGGCATCGACCCCTCCAGGATAATCGTCATCCATCCTGGCAGCCAGAACCTTCGAATCGGCTTCGCCAGCGACGCCCTCCCCAAGACGATCCCGAGCGTGCTCGCCACAAAGTTCCCCCAAACCGAGTCCGACATGTACGAAGCCCTTCCCCGGCGACAGTTTGAAGCCAAGACGACTGAACAGCAATACGGCGAGGAATGGTCCAAAAAGTACCAAAAGCTGTGCGCCGAACTGAAATCAGACATGCGCGCCAACAAGCGAAAGGTGCTGCCAAACTCAAAGGAGCTCGTTCAGACTTTCAATCGCCGCGCAGAGGCCGAAATCATCCAGAAGCACAACGACCCCCTGGAGATCGAATGGACCGACATCAAGGCTCTGGAGGATTCGGAGTCTCCCGCTTCGTGCTTCATCGGCAACGATGCCTTGCGCGTGCCTGACGATTCCGAGCCCAAGTTCAAGTTGTGGTGGCCCATCCGCAATGGCTGGTGGAACGAAGACGACTACGCAAGTCAGGAGCACCTGTTTGACGATTTCGAAACCCTGCTCGACAAGGCGTTGCGCCAAGAGCTTGGCTTGAAGACAAACAGCGAGTGGCAGCAGTATAGCTGCGTGTTCGTCATCCCGGATCTCTACGACAAAAAGTATGTTGAACAAGTATTGCACTCCTGCATGGTTTGGTTCGAGTTCAACAGGGTCTGCTTCGTCCAGGAGAGCATGGCGGCCACGTTTGGTGCTGGATACACCCAAGCCTGCGTCGTCGACGTCGGCGCTCAGAAGACGTCGGTCACCTGCGTCGAGGACGGTCTCGTCATCGAGGACTCGAGGGTGAACCTCAAGTACGGAGGCTTCGACATCACCGACACCTTCGTCAAGATGATGCTGTACGACAATTTTCCCTACCAAGAAATCAACCTGCAACGGCGCTACGACTTCCTCTTGGCCGAGGAGCTCAAGGCGAAGCACTGCACAATGTCTCAGGCCGAAATATCTGTCCAGCTCTGCCAGCTGCACGTTCGCGCCCCGAACCAGCCTACTCGAAAATACGCCTTCAAGACGTACGACGAAGTCATCTTGGCCCCCTCCGGCCTCTTCGACCCTTCCATCTTTGACAACAGCACCAAGCTGAGAGGACGTCGAAAGCTCGTGGAGCGTTCCTACAACGCCTACGACGTAGACATCCCGGACGACCCGGCCCCGGCTGCCCAGCTTGCCATCTTGGCATTGGTGAAGCCGTCGATCACGTCCATTGCCAACGGCAACTCGCAGCTGCCGCATGAGGTCTCGACACCGAGCAAGGAGAAGCCGCAGTTCAACTTCATCGCCAAAGGCGAGGGCATCAACGGCACGCCGGCCGAGTCACACGCGGGATCACCGGCCCCGGAAGGCAGCGGCACTCCCGCGCCCCCGGCCTTCGTCTTTGGATCCGGCAAAGACGGCCTCAACCGTGACAGTCCCGCCCCGAGCGTAAATCGGGCCGCCGGCACGCCTATCCCGGGACAGGCTTCCCAGGCATCCCAACCCCCCTCGGGGCCCGTGGATGCCCCCGAGCGGAGTGCCGCGTCCATCGCCGCGGAGAGAGAATCTGTCCTCCCCGTGGTTCCCCTGGACGTCGCGATCCTGACCAGCATTCAGAACGCCGCTAAGAACGATGACAAGAAGCTGAGGGACCTGCTAGGAAGCATCATGGTGATTGGTGGTGGATCCAAGATCCCCCAGTTTACCGTCGTGTTGGAGGAAAAGCTGAAGGCGAGGCGACCTGGCCTGATTGACCGGATTTTGGTCAGCAGGAGCGCCCGAGACATGGACGAACAAGTCGTTGCCTGGAAGGGCGCCAGCGTCTTTGCGAAACTGCCGACGAACGACTCTTGGATCTCCCCCTTCGAGTACGAGCGGCTCGGCGAGAGGACGCTTCATCACAAAGTGCTCTGGGCCTGGTAGCAGCATGTCTGTCGAAAGTTTGGGTTTTACTGGAGTTAACCAAAGCGAGGGATTGAAATGAATGGGCGCACGAGATGCCGATACTACTGGCATGACATGGTGAAGATGCATTTCGTCAAATGTACGGAGTAGGAGTACATGTACCGTAAACAACAACTTGATCCATCCATATTGACGCTGGCTCCCGTCGGCGCAAGTTTGTCTTTGAAGCGAAAGACGATTTTGTCCATCGCAATACTGGGAAATTTCACGGATTTACCGAGTATTACGTACTGTAATTGACATACTGGTACTGTCTGTAATTGCCGCCTGCGCTAAGATCTCGATTTATTACTTCACGGGTTCGAAAGCGGGCACCTTCGAATGAGGAGGCGTGATCGTGGTCAGTTGATCGATTGCCAAGCTTATGTAATATTCCTTAGCACACCGCTGACTCGGCCAAACAACATTCACAACGCGTCTCCCTGCAATGACATGATCCCAATTCTCGGCCCGAACCATAATTTATATCCCTCATCGCCATGGAGTTCTGTTAACCGGGTTGTCCGAAGAGGTCATACACCACCGAAAACATGCCTTTGCTGTCGAAATACTTGCCCTTCTCGCCCTCGACGACGACGGCCCAAGCGGTGACGTACTTGCTCGGCATTTCGCTCTTCTCCATCTCGTTTCTCGTCTTTCTGAACAGCTCCGTTTCCTTCGTCATCACCGACCTGATCGGCCAGAAAAAGGAGGTGGGCGACGTCGTTGGGACGCTTGGCTTTGCCGACGAGCTTGTCGCCCTCGTCGCTTGCCCGACATGGGGACTGATATCCGATCGGCTGGGTGTTCGCTGGGTGGCGGTGATTGGCTATGCAATCATTGGCATTTCACTCGCCGTCTTCGTCCAAGCAAAGAACGTCTATCCCCAGTTGCTGCTGGCACGCATCTTCTTTGCTCTCGGAGCTTCGGCCGCGTAAGTCAACCAAGGATTTGGAGACGGATCGACTCACTGACGAGACGATCAGGGCCACAATGGTGACGGCAATCCTGCCCTCCTTGACGGATGATATGGAAGACTTGTGGAAGATGTCGGCAAGTTCCAGAGCGAAGCGGAATCCTCGATTGAGCGCCGCTTTTTCGGTTGAATCCGAAATCACCATCACTCCGGAGCGGTACACGCGAAACTTGTCGAATGACCGGGTCCAGAGCCCGCACGAAGTTGCGGCATCCACAGCCGGAAAGCCCTCTGCACTGGCAGGGTTTGTGGGCCTGTTTACTGGATGCGGAGCCCTCGTGGCGCTGGTCATGTTCCTGCCTCTCCCGACAAAGTTCGGCGAGATCGACGGCGTGACGCCCGGTGAGGCTGTCTCGTACAGCTTCTACGTCGTTGGTGCCATCGCCCTGGTCGTCGCCGTATTTGTCTTCTTTGGCCTGCGAAATTTGAATGGCGAGGAAGGAAAAGGCTGGAAGAACCTCCTTGGAGGCGGGAGCAATGAGGATGAGTGCGAGGGGCTTGGGGTGGATGAGGAGGATGGAGCGCGAACACAGGTGAGTTGTCCTGCATGGCGCGGGCTCCTCGTCACGATTCTGACGTGCGGTAGAAGGCAATTCCGTATCTCCATCTCCTGAAGGACTCCGTGCTGCTAGGCCTCACCGATTACAGGATTTCACTCGGCTACCTCGGGGGGTTCGTCGCCAGAGCATCGACCGTGGCCATCTCGCTATTCATCCCGCTCTTCGTCAACACGTACTTCATCAGCAACGGGTACTGCCAAGGCTCGCCGAATGACCCGTCACCTGAGCTGAAGCGGGAGTGCCGGGCGGCCTACGTGCTATCGTCCGTGCTGACCGGCGTCGCACAGCTGATGGGCCTCCTCTGTGCCCCCCTCTTCGGGTACCTATCAGGCCGCACCGGCCGCGTCAACTACCCGATCGTGGTGTCGACAGTGTTTGGCATCGTTGGCTACACCATTCTACCGCAGCTATCCAGCCCCGAGATCAAGAATGTGGAGGGGCGGGGAGGCAGCCCAATGATATTCCTGGTTGTGACTCTCATTGGCATCAGCCAGATTGGCGCCATCGTCTGCAGCCTAGGGTCTCTCGGCCAGGGGGTGCTGGCTGTCGAACTGCCGAGGTCGACGCGACGCGAGCCGTCGATAGCGCCGGACGAGGACGAGTCGGCCGAATCGGAGCCGCTCATCCGCATATCGGCCGACGAGGACTCCGTGTCGAGAGTTCGTCTGAAGGGATCCATCGCAGGCGTATACTCGCTGTGCGGTGGCGTCGCCATTCTGGTCCTCACCAAGCTTGGAGGGGCCTTGTTCGACAAGTTATCGAGGGGAGCGCCGTTCTACATGATGGCCTCATTCAACGCCCTTCTGCTTGTTGCCAGTTTGTTTATGGATGCCTCGCAGGCTTTTGCGAGAGCGTGATGGGTCAGCGATGGATGGTAGGTTACGAAGTCATGATCAATTGTACTCTCTTCCAGTTGGAAGAGCATCGCCCGAGATGGGCACAAAATGCCGGGGCGTCCGGCGACGACGCTGCACCAGAGCAGGATGCCGGATCAACGGGGCCAGGTTGCGCGAAGAGGTGAGGAGACTCGGGCCCGAATCCGTCGCAAATCCAACTTCCTATGCCTGATGCTCGACGCTGGAAGAAAATGGAGATGCGTCCGCTGAGCCTCCGCCCACCTGCCCTGCCCGTCCGTCCTCGGAAGGAGAACCAATCGGTAGCGCCACCGCACGATGGAAATTGCAAAATATACAAGTATACGTACTCGTCGTATTTAAGAAACATAGTACTCATACATATTATTATTACTACTTTGCGGATGAACGGAAAGCGATGCTTATAGTACTCCGTATATTGCAAACGATTGCCGCCAGGGTCCATGTTGCGTCCTTGCAGGTCCGTTGTTGGAGAGTCCACTGCCCCTTCCTGTTGTGACGGCCCGGATGGAAGGAACGACGTTGCCGGGAGTGGCCAAGGCAGGTGGGTGATGCCAAGGTTGCAGGCACCATGCCATCCTCCACCTGCGGGGTAACAGGTTGACATTGCTGGCCTCTTCCGGTGATCCTATCGCGATCTCAACTTCACCACGACCGCATATACGGATACGGCGTATTACGCCAGCCCTGTGCGACTCTTCACCAATCAGTACATTGCCTATGGATCACCTGCTCACCAGTCGGAGACACCTGCCAGCTTATCTAGAGGCTGCGGGCGCGCCATGACCGAGTACGATGGCGATTTGTGCACGCGATGCGGATTCATGTAGGCTGCATGCTGCATGGTTGAAACCTCGTATCTGCTGCGAAGGTATTGTGCACGTACAAGTACAGTTCTATGATGCCTACACGGACGGATCGGGAACGAACGTCCCCGTATCGACTGCCGACCACACGACAACCTATCTATCTCGACGTGGCACCGCATGTGCAGTACCTCCGTCGCCCGCATTGTGGCTGGTTGGCTGCCCGTGAACGCTGGAAGGACGCGTACTTGGACGTATGCATGCTGTCCGAGAAGTGGGCAGTGGGCGGGATGCTTGTGCATCAGAGAATTGCGGAACAGTGTACGTACAAGTGCGTCTCCTTTTGTGCCTCGTGAGGGAATCCCCTACCACAGCCCGGCCTTGCGTCATGACACGTCATCCAGGACCACACTGGGCTCCTCTACCAATGCTCCGGTGACGATCACCTTGAGCGATGTCGAGAAGGATATGAGCAGCAGTATATCCGTCGAGCTGCATATGCGTGCTGACGATCTCGGCCGAGTTGATAAAAACCGGCAAGCATATACGAGGTTGTGATGGCTGCCACCAGGACGAAGCGGTGGGATGACAGGAACGCGCAGAGCATGCTGACGTGGAAGCCACCAAATCATATGGCCACCACTGTCGGAGCTCTACAAGCCAGTCTGTTCATGTCATTCGCAATAATCGTTGCTGAGCAGCAGTTTGCTGGGACTAATTTCACCGAAGTGAGACGCGCCCGATTTCTTGTTTATGGATGCTACTCTGCCAGGGTACATTGCAGATAAGTATTCACCAATACTGCCAGCCCCCCATCGCTCACAGGCAGTCTGCTGACCAGACAGAATTCGACTCATGTAGTCATGAGCCGGATGGCAGCTGTAGAGAGACACAAACCGGATGATGATGGCGGGATTGGCGCTTCCCGCGAATCTCTGCAGCGTTCATCCTGTTGGGACACGACAGGCCTTGCCTTGCGTATCCGTTATATATGTGCGTTGCATTTTCCTACGTCGTACTTCGTACGAGTGACTGCTTCGTCGTTGATCGGTGGTTGGGCACCTGGCGTTGTGGTTATGCGGTCGGCGGCCCCTGCAAGGTATCATATGCACGGCCTGGCCTACCTGAATATTGCGCGAAGCCGCATCAACCAAGCGGCGTGTTTACATTATTTATGGGGACAGCTCACGGTTGACAGATGAGATGGTGCAAAGTCCTGGTGCTCACAGCTTCTGATTTGATGGACGTCGGCGTACACTTGCGAGACCTGCATCGAGAGGAAGCCACACTCTCCAGGGACGGAGCCCATCATCCAAACATTCATCCTTGCCTGTGGTGCAACCATTGTGCGTCGCTCGACTGCCTCCCGGAGGCGGAGTCAAAGAGACAAACGATGGCCTATGCCGAACACGTGGACCTTGTTCTCTCGACTTGGTCAACACGAAGTCTTGGCTTGCCAACGACGAGCCGCTGTTACCATGCACCGCGCCACCGCAGGTCTGTTTCGGCAACAACCGGAGTCTGGGAAGAGACTGTGGGGAATGATAGATGCTATTATCATTTGAAGCTTTCAAGCCTGAAGGCTAGCTGGAGTCCCGCCCTGCACCATTGAAGCGGAAATCGATATTGCCAAACTCGGTTGGACACAGCTGGGATCCAAGGCTCCGGGAAATGAAGTGCGCATTCAGTTACTTTCTTGGTAAATTCAAGAAATACGGCCGATCTGCGGCCGTCTCGGCCTGGTCGCTGGCCCGTGGCCTGTTGCACAGCCCTTTTCGTCACCCTACCCGATGCCGCCAACAGCTGGGTGTTATTACTCGTGCATATCGAAAACGGAGCGGCTGGGCTTCCTTAAAGCTGTCTTTGTATACTACACCCCCCTGCTCCCCTGCAGCGTTGTCTGATATAAGTCCACGGCATTCTCCCGGACGGCAGACGTTGCTTCCATGTCCACTCTGGCTATTGCGTTATCCGCTACCTTCATGGTCTCGGACAACCTGCCTACCCTCGTGATTGCCGATCAAACACTCAAAACTACCTTCGTTACGCTGCTTTAGCACGCTCTCTTTTATTCCATTCTGGAAGCGACCGCTTGGCACTAGGTACTTCAAGGCTCGACAAAAACACCCAGCCATCAGCTCTCCTTCGTCATGGGCTTCCGAATTGCTCTGCTGGCTTTGGCTGCCTCGGTGCTGGGAAAACAGCTCGACGGACGAGGGCACGATGAGTACAAACCCCATACGACCTACACCACAACGACCGTCTGTCCCATCACTTCGACAATCACATCCGAGGGAACGTGAGTGATACGTCGTGCCGCCCTCCCATGAATCTGAACCTCGAGTCCTGACGGAGTCTAGCACATATTGCGTGACTGACCTCACTACTTCGACCATCACTGTCACCCAGTGCTACGGCTGCTCCGGCGGGCTCACTGTTGTCCCCGGACCGACCGTGACGCGAGGAACTACGACGGTCGTGAAAGTTACCTACACCACCGTCTGCCCGGTGACAGAGACCATCACGGGACCGACTTACACATACTTGACAACGCGAACGACTACCAGCAGCATTGTTACGTACGTGCCAACGACCATCTATGAAAGTGTTCCCGGGCCTGAGAAGACGCACACGGCGACTGACGTCATCTACACCACCATCACGAGTCTCTGCCCTGTGACGGAAGTGACGACGATTGCCGGACAACAACGGACAATCACATACACCACTACAAGCCTAATTGTGACCGTCGTGCCGACTACTTTTCATGAAACGCTCAGGAAGCCAGATCGCACGGCGACCGCCACGGACGTTGAATACTCCACCATCACGAGCCTGTGTCCTGTGACACAGACGAAGACTCTCGCGGGCACAGAGTACACCGTCACGTACACTACGACGAAGTTGATCAAGACGAAAATCCTGAAAACCATTGAGGAGACGATTAAGCAGTCGGATAGAACTGTGACTGCCACCGAGGTCCAGTATTCCACCTACACGACCGAGGTTCCCGTCACCAAGGTGACGACCGTCTCCGGCAAGGAGATCACCAAGACGTACACCACGACAAAGGTGATCAAGACGGCCGTTCAGACCACCATATACGAGACTGCCCGACAGCCAGATGTCACAGAAACGGCTACGGATGTTCAGTACTCGACCATCACCAGTCTTTGCCCCGTCACGATCGTCACCACCATCGGCGGCAAGGCGCGAACGATTACGTACACGACCACCAAACTGATCAAAACCGTGGTGCCGACGACGATACGGCAGACTGTTGAAAAGCCGGACGTCACGGCGACGGCGACGGATGTGCAGTACCAGACAATGACCCACCTTCAGGCTGTGACGAAAATCACGACAATCGGCGGCGAGGAGCGAACAATCACATACACCAAGACCAAGACCGTCAAGGTGCATCTGCCATACACCGTGGTACAAACTGTCAGCGTTCCGGCAAGCACCAAGACAACCGTCGAGGTTGTCTATGAGACCAAGACCAAGTCGTACCCGGTCACAAAGACCATCGCCGTGCCCGAAAAAGGACACACAAAGGTTGTGCACGACACGAGCACGGTCATCTACAGCACGTCTTACACGGTCACCATTTCTCTTCCTGGCCCAAGCTCTGGGTTCTACAGTCCGCCGCCTACGGGTACAAGGACATACCATACTCCATTGCCTCCGCCACCCAGCTCCGCAGCTTCCGCAGCGGCCGTGCCAACGGGTGGTGTTCAAGCTAGAAGCGCTCCTTTCGTAGCGGTCATCGCTGGCGTTGCCGGCATCATGGTCCTTCTCTAGTCCGGGCCTGCTCAAGACACTGACAAACCTTGAATTCGTTCATTTCTTTCTCCTATTGTCATACAACCCGACTCGCCCGGCCACCTCTGGATTTGAACCAAAAGTCCGTCTCATCCGCCTTTCCAGGCATCTGGTCAATGCGGAAGAGGTGAAGTGATGGGGAAGGACAAGATAATTTTCACACAAGCGAGCAGATGATTTAGGGTGGCAAGTATTTGGAACATTCAGACTTCATGCACATACTATAAAGGCTTTGGGACAGCTAGGCCTCCCATGGAAGAGGCGGAAGGCGGCACATAATTCAGGATATCGCTCTCATTTAACAATGTAGTCACCGTGTCTCAGGAAGCCACTTGTAGTAAAAAATGCAGCCAGATTTGTGATGACTCTAGCGACGTACGTGTCGTCATGCTACCGTTGGGTTAAGGACATGGCGGCACTATCAAATCCGATATGAGTATTGAGAGCGACAAGGAATAACAGGGTCTCGTGATAGAATATTGATAGCCACTAGGTTTCCATCATCCAGGATTGAACAAGACATCATCCTTGCCAGCAACTCAGGTGACAATGCACCAGGAAAGCGTCGCAAATACACCGAGCATACTTAGAAGCGCTCGAATGGGAGCCTGGACAAGACAGTGTTATCATAAGCACCAGCAGGACAGGGAAACCGAGCGGCGCTGCGCAAGAGGCAGCCAGGGGAGAGCGCAGGAAGACAAGGGTAGGTACCATTTCCCCTTCATAGTAATGACGGCCCAGGTGGCACCGGTCACGTCCTGCTCCTTGGTGATATACGTCTTGAAGCAGACGCCGCTCATGATGCCGTCGCCGAACATCTCGTTGAGGACGGCCTTGTAGGCATATCCGTAGTTCTGGATAATTTCGTAGAGGCGGTAGATGAGGGGTTCGGTCGGCGGCATCCGGACGGAGGTGCCACGGTTCGGGAAGCCGCGCATCTGGCTGGCCAGCTTCTCAGGGTCGATGCCGAGGAGGCCGCTCAGCCGGGCGATGTCCTCAGGCGAGGCCATCGCCTGGCCGTAGAAGAGGGCAGCGCAGGCGACCTCGGTGCCTCCAATTTGACTGGCGATATCAGCAAACGTCATTTGCTTTGCTGCTTTGGCCTCGAAGAGGAGGGTGCTGAACGAGGGAACCCGACCCTCCATTGTGGACTGACTGGCTCCGTCAGCATGGGCCATTGGCTGCCATGTATGCGTATCATCGACTTGAAAAGGGGACGCACGTCGAGGCAAGCTATTCGTGGCTGCGCAGACATGTTGACGATCGCTGCAGTCGACTCACTTTTGAAGAAAATGCCTGTGCCTATACAGGTGTCTTGAGCGTCATATTCCTGACGGCCGGGAGCGAGAGCGACGACACTTCCTATAAAGGAGGGGTAGAAACGAGCGGAGAAAAGGGAAGGGGAGAGAGTGCGGGGGAGATGTATTGGGATTGACCTACATACACCGAATCCCGATGGCAGGGATTCTTGACGCACAGCACTCCGTAAGTATCACTTAATAATAGAGTGTTAAACTTGTTCCATCGGGGCATCTGGTACAACCAGGTGCCGGGGGACGCCCCCATCTGTTCCCACAAGAGTCAGGGAAAGGCTTTGTGGTTAGCGGACTCCCCGATGGAATAATGGTCGAGATACTGTCACAGATTGCAACTGGCTCAGTCATCCGGTGAACGATTCTCACCAATGGTGGCTGCAAGACGACGAAGCAGAGTTGGGATGTGTAAGACGTCACATGTCCATTCTCATGATGCCTATCCGAATATGACCAAGGCCAGTATCAAAGCTAACAACCCCTGACCCCATAAACCCGAAGCCTTGGAAGCTCCTCATCTACTTTTACTGAATTCATGAGCGAAAAAGCAACAATGCTGTCAGCGCGGCAACGACAGCAGCCTGCTGCGTCCGGGTGCCAGCGTAAGCGCCGTTCGCACTACTGTCGCTTCGGCGGCACTTGAGGTCGCCGGTACAACCATAGCCGGGGTCGCAAAACTTTCCACCGCCACAGCAGTTGCCGCCCTTGGGCATGCAGCTATCACCGCAGGAGACCTGATCCGAGTTGCAGCCGCCAACGACGCCGGAGCATGTTCCGCCGACGAGACAGCAGCCGTTACCGTCGCAACGCTGGCCGACAGGGCACGAGCCGGCGTTGCTCGAGCAGCAAGTATTGAGGACCGGCATGCAGGCGCCGTTGCAGGGAACCTGGGTCAGGCTGCAGGAGCTCGCTCGAGGGGACAGACGGTCCAGGCGGAGGGGGCTGATGGTGATGTGTGCCAACAATGGGATCGATGCGTCGCGGGCAGGTGAAAGCTCCTCCACGGCTACGGTTGTACCGCATACGCTCGCCATGGCGAAGAGTAGCACTGTTTTGATTTGCATTGCGTTCCTGACCAGGCTGGGAAATTCAGAAATGCCGACATGCACTTGGCGAGGGGGCTACCAAAGAAGAAGATTCTGGATGGTACGGTATCGGGCAAGAGCTGGACAGATGCGCAGAGATAGACATCGGACCCTTCCAGGAAGGTGATATATATATATAGGCATATCCTGCTTTCGGACGACGCTCCATGCTATCGTGGAGCATGGGGACTTTGGTTGCGAGTCCGTTGCCAGAGCTGAGCACATCCCGATAGCCTGCTCAGGCGCCATCGTAGGATGCTTCACAGGGTGACATGTAAGACGGGTGACGAAGCCGACCAATAGCACGACCTGGCGGCACCCAGCGTTGGCCTATATCGCCTCAGCTTCTACCACCGAGGTAAGACATGGGTAAAAGACTGAGGTGCTTCCAGCGCTTGCAGGAGGCTGAAGAAAGACCAAGGTTGAATGACGGAAAGCATGCGAGGATGTACGGATAGGGTATATCACAACTATGGAGCGCTGCAGATGAGGCGAGTAGCACTAGTTCACTTGGTAGGGAGAGGGTATACAAGCCATATAAAATCACCGCCGAGGAGCGCTCCTCTCGAACTCAAATCCGGTCGAGAGGCTTGGCGAGGAGGACGAGAGCAGTTCCATCAGCAAGATTGTTGAAATAAGAAGAGAAGGAGAAGTGAAGGGAAGGGAAGGGAAGGGAAGAGAGCAGTTTCGCAGTGGCGAACAGGGGGCAAGGGTCGGAAGGGTCGGTCTGGCTTGTCCGTCGTGGCTTCAGCTCCTCTGCGTATGTCTTGGACGTGACTGGGCGTTGTGCGCGGATTCGAACGTTGCGGCTCTACACGTGCACTTACGCCTGGTGGCGACCTTGTGATATTGGAATTGTCTGGGCCGAGACCATCGTGGACGAGGGACTTTCACGTATGTTCGAGGTGGGACAAAGTGTGCTAGTCCTCTGCCCTTGGAGGAATGAGGTGTACTATACTCCGTACAGTGCAATAAATACATGTACTGTACTCGAACGGAGTAGTTAAGTACTCCGTACAGTACACACCGTTCACTTGTAGTACTTAAAGTACTTACTTAAGTAATAATTAATTACGGAGTACACCATACTCCTTACTATGTACTGTACAAGAATAAGTACGCACTGTACAAGTACTCCACTTACAATACACATATATAATATTAGAACAAGTACGCCGAACAAGACAAGCTTGGGTTGTAATTACTTAAGTAAGTACAAGTACGGAGTACTTACTTTGTAAGTAGCTGTATTCCCGTAAGTACTCATGTACTTTCAAGTAGACCGCCTACATGTATGAAGTGCAGTATTACTTATAATTGCTGGCAGGTGTTCCGAACACGGAGGAGAAGTAATAATAATAGTCCGTCCCGTGGTGTGGGGCGGGCTATTCATATTCCTTGCCTAGGAAAGTCGGAGCTACGAGTGCGAGGTCGGTCCACTCTGGCACGGACTGGGCCTTGCTGCATCAATGGTAACTCGCAACCTCCATCCAAGAGTGCGACCTGCTTTACTCTTGCAACCACGACCAACTCAACGCCAGCCGCACATCCGCAATCATGGCGCCCGTCGAACTAGTGAGCCACGATGAACTTGAGCGTACGCACATGAAGCACTCCTTCCCTCGTTGGCCCTTCCTTTTTCGTACGACTGACGCATCTCGCAGAGCAGCTCAAGGACATCATCCAGGACCTCTACAACATCATGGTCCAGGTCACCACCTACGACACCACAGGTCGCCCCAGCCGTGACGTCATGTCCAACGAAATGTCAGTCTCCTATCGCCACTCCCCTCCGCTACTCCGTCCCTCCGCTCGTCCTCCTCCCCTCCGCTACTCCTCCGCTCGTCTCCTCCTCCCTCGTCTCCTCCTCCCTCTGCTCCTCCCTCTGCTCCCCCCTCTGCTCCTCCTCTCTCTGCTTCTCCTCCCCTCCAAAGAATAAAATGGCTGACGTGGTGGCACGACAGAGAAACTCTTTCTCGTTCAATCCAAGCAATCTACGCAACCTCGACGTCACCACTCGTCGCCCTCCCTTCGGTGCCGCCCGAGCTTCTCGAGTACGTCGAGAATGGTCGCAACCCCGACATCTACACACGAGAATTCGTCGAGCTTGTCCGCCGTGGCAACCAGCTCATGAGCGGCAAGATGGACGCGTTTGCCTCCTTCCGCGACGTCCTCGCGACCGAAATGGCCAGCGCCATGCCCGAGCTCAGAGAAGACGTCGAGCGCGTTCTCGAAGCCACCGGCGGCAGACCGCTGGGTTCGGCAGACGATAAGGCCCTGAGCAATAGTCCTGTCCCTGGAGGGCAGCTGGCCGAGTCGCAGAGTGCCAGTTCGACCATGGCCGATGGTTTCGGTCGCGCCGAGACAGGGAGTTGATTTGACAACAGCGTCCACGAGTGCGGCAACGGCAAGCTGCCTGCCGTTCTACCTATATTAACCCGCCCCTCCGGCCCTTGTGGCCGAGTCTACGGCATAATGCCGTACTGCGGCGGAACTAGCGTCCCCTGGCGCATGATACCCAGATGTCGAGCAGCAGGCTTTGTGCTAGGCATCAGCGAGAGCCGCAGAAGCGAGTCGTTGATTTTTTTCGAGGTGACCTCCTCCACTACGGAGCTGAGGCGTAAAGAGCGATAGCGCAGTCGATACGATGTCTACCAACCATCCCCATCTCCAACCGGCACTCATTTTCGTGTAATGG
Source organism: Drechmeria coniospora (assembly GCF_001625195.1). Lineage (NCBI taxonomy): Eukaryota > Fungi > Ascomycota > Sordariomycetes > Hypocreales > Ophiocordycipitaceae > Drechmeria > Drechmeria coniospora. Next base: position 5,266,239 of record NC_054389.1, on the reverse strand, counting down.
TTGCTCGTCAGATGTGAATGCCACTCCAATGTAAATATCGCAACCGCCCTTGCAGCTGCCCGCCCACCTTGTTTCGGTCCCGAAGACTTCGGCCATCTGATTCAATATGTCTAGACCCAAAAGGAGAAAACGCCGTGCAAAAATGCCTGTGCGAGCACGCTGTACGCGCATCCTCCACCCAACCGCCATTCTATCCAGTCTTGGTGCCTCCTCGCCTCCGAAGTGGCCAAACATACGTCTTACACGCGAGCACGAGACCCAGGGCAAGGACCATCAGCAGCGCGAGGAGCGGCGGTAGCAGGACGGCAGCCGCCAGCAAGCCCATGCCATAGCGCCGAGTCGTCTCGACCAACTCGGCACGACTGTCTTGTCGGTCCTGTCGGTCCTGTCGGCCCTGCCGCCGCTCGTCGTTGCCGTCCCGCCACCTTTTCGCCCAATCGCCGCTCGCATCATTTTCCCACGCGGCCGCATCAGCGACGTCCTCCCTGCTCTCGTCGTTTTCCTCGTCCTCGCCACACGCCGCCTCCGGGCACTCGCCCGAGCACGCCTTATCCGTGTCGGCTGGTCACGAAAAAGGGAACCCGCCGCCTCGCTGCCGACCGCCGCCCGTGTTGAAGTTGAACTGGGCACCGCCAGGGAAACCACCGCCCCCGGGAAACCCGCCCGCTCCTCCAGGAAAGCTACCAGCCGTGCGGAAGCCGCCGCCGCCGCCGCCGCCGAAGCCGCCCTGGTTGCCCATCATGCTAAAGAGAATCTCCGGGTCGATGCCGCCCATGCCGCCGCCCATGCCGCCGCCACCAAACATGTCCGCCGGATCCATGAGGTCGTCGCCGTTGTCGTATGCCGCTTTCTTTCTGCTATGCGTTAGAGCCAACACTGCCATGAATTCTTTCATCTTTCTTCGTTGTGCAAACACTTACTGAGGATCGCTCAAGGTCTCGTAGGCTTCTTGCATATCCTTAAACTTGGCCTCGGCGTCCGGGTCGCCGGGGTTCTTGTCGGGATGCAGCTTGACGGCCATCCTGCGATATGCCTTTTTGATGTCGTCCGGGCCGCAGTCCTTCTCGAGCCCCATGATCTTGTAGTAATCCTTCCGCAGGCTCTTCTTCAGCTCCAGCTCGGCCTTGCGCACCTCCTTCGGGATCGTTCGGTCCTCCGGGTCGAGCTCCTGGATGGACTTCCATTCCTTGACGGCATCCTCCCACTTGCCGCTCTGTCCCAGTGCGTTGGCCTTTGTCTTGCGAGCCTTGGTGTAGCTTGGGTCGAGGCTGACGGCTCGTTCGGCATCGGCGATGGCATCGTCGTACAGCTTGAGCTTGATCTTGCACTGCGCTCGGTTCTGCAGCAGCTTCGCATTCATGCTCCGGTTGGACGGGTCAATCTCGAGCGCCGCCGTGTACTTTTCGATGGCGGGCTGCAGCCGTCCGGCCTTGAACTCGACGTTGCCTTCTTCCTTCATGCGATCGAGCTTCTGGACGATGCGCAGCCACTTGACGGCGTCGCGGAAGTCGGGGTCGCAGTTGATGGCCATGCGGAAGCATTGCATGGCCTTTTCGTTGTCGCCCTGGCCGTAGAGGACGCGTCCCCGAAGAACGAGGGCCTCGGGGTCCTGGCTATTCTTGCGCAGCAGCGACATGGCGATGTTCTGGGCCTCGCCGAGCGCATTCTCGCGACCCATGGCGATGTACGCCTGGCCGCGCATGAGCTGCCACTTGCGGGGCTTGCCGACGTCGGGCCCCAGTCCGCGCTCGGCGAGGTCGAGGGCGTGGAGGACCATGGAGCCGGCGGTCCCCTCGTTCAGGCAGTTCTTGGCCGAGTTCATGTGGTGCAGCATCTCCTTTGTCGGGGCCACATCCTTGGCGGACGGAGCTGGGCTGATGCGTCCAAAGGTGGTCATGGCCTCCTCGGGGCGCCCCAGTCCGGTGTAGATGCGCGCCAGCCGGAGCAGGACCTTGGGGTTCTGAGGGTCGACGTCGGCGGAGCGTGAGCAGTCCTCGAGCGCGGCCTCGTACTGGCCATCGGACATGTACGCCGCCGCGCGATTGCTCAGGAAGGTGGGCGAGTCGGGGAAAAGATCAACGGCTGGCTCGTGCGTTAGCGGCCAGGTACGAATTTACCGTATTTCATCGGCGGGCGGAGACGGCTTCGCAGGCTCACCCTTGGTATACTGCTCGATGGCCTTGGAGTAGTTCTTGTCCTTGAAAAACCTGTTGCCGGCGGCCTTGTAGGATTCGGCATCGTCCTGGGGCGTCGACAGCGGACTGGACGGGTTGGACTTGTGAGGCGGCGGAACGGGAGCAGCCTCGTCACGACTGGCCGTGCCGTTGGGGATGGGCACGGAAAAATTCGACTGAGCCGACGGGTTGGGCGGCGGAGTCGAGGGCAATGGCGTCGAGGTGCGACGGCCGTTGCCGTTGACGTTGCCGTTGACAGGCTCGCTGTCGATATCCATCGAGTTGCTGCCACTCATGGCGGAGTTGGACAGGGCAGAGTATCGCTTGCGTTCCTCGGGAGGCAGGTTCAACGGGTGGATGTCGCTATCGAATTTGTTGCTGCGGCGGGAGGACGAGGACGAGGACGACGTCGTCGGCTCGGTTGAATGCCGGGAGAGTCGAGAGCGGCGCGGCGACGACGAAGATTTTGTCAACGAGTCTCTGGTCGAACCCTTGTGCGACGCAGCCGTGGACGTGGTGGACGCGGAGGTGGACGTGGGCCTGGCCGACGATTTTTTCGCCGACTTGCTGGATGTGGACGATTTCGTGGGGGAGGACGGCGCTGAGCGAGAGTGGGTTCGGACGTCGTCACGGTCGTCGACGCTAGAACTGGAAGCGTGCTTCTTTGCTGACGATGAAGGTTTCTTACTACCACCGAAGAACTTCATTGGGGCACTGGCTTGCCGCAGGGACGACGATAAGTATTCAAACCAGCACGAGTAAGGGCTGTCCCGAAACAAGGTTATGCCGGATACTGAACTGCAGCCGGTGGAATGGAGGGGGGGGGCCGCCTAGTAAACGGGCATTAAGAGCTAAGGGGGCAAAGCCTGGGCCACCGAAAAGCCCAGAGCGAATGCAACAGCGGCGGAACGCGGATGATGGGGCGCGATGCGGGTGGTGCGGGACGGTCGTGAGGTGGTTCGTTCGTCGACCAAGGCGATGAGTTCGGTCTAGTCGAGCTGAGCGGAGGCCTCGGCAGGCAACGAGCACAATGCTGGCGGAGGAGCAGTGGAAGAGGAGCGAAAGGATGAATGTGTGTCGTCGGGCGACGTCGGGATTGTTCATGTGAGGGAGTGATTGGGAGTTTTGGGAAGAACAGAGTCGGAGACCACACGCCCGAGTCCAACGCAGGCACACAATATACGGAGTACATGCACTCGCAGATACGGACACAAGACACAATGTCGACGATGGAATTACGACCAACACTCGGGCCTATTTAATACACGCTGCACCCGCACAAAATTCACACCCCTCGTCACCGCGGCAGGGCGAGAAATGAAATTGTGCCCCGAACCCCAAGTGCCAGCTAGCTCTGTCACTACCGATGCGGTTACTACCCATTCGGTTCGGCACTGGAACACGAGCAAAATTCGGGGGCCTTTCAACCCCCCCCCCCCCCCAGCCAAGTTGTGTGCTAGGGAAGAGGGTACTGAAAGGTTGAACGAAGTCTGCTGGTTCGAAATGGTGCTTGGCACGCCTCGCTTCCTGGATACGATTCACTCCCAAACGAAGGCCCAGATCGCCTTGAGGGCGCTGATGGTACATAAGTACGTCCTGTGGCGCAGTCGTACAGAGCACAGAGTACTCTTCTGTACTCCGTACTTGCTGTATCACTCCGTGCATGCTCCGTGCATGAAAGTAGATTCTCGTCGGTACGAGAACATGTAATACACCGTACTCCGTACGGAGTACTTGTAATTACATTGATTACTATACGGAGTACGGAGTACATGTACGTGCATTATATTGACAAGACCGATCGGAGGGCCCTCCCCCAAGTTGGATATCTTCATCAACTGCATAATTCCTCCCGTTGTCACATAGCAGTCTCCCGAAGCCGGGCAGACGTCTTCGCATGAGTTGCAACGTCAGCTGCGACCCTGACGGCGAGAACGACAGGATTCCTGTTCATGCCGGTGCTTTCAACAGCCACGAGGGCGATGGTTTGGAAGCGAGCAACGCAAGTCCACAATGGTGTATCCAGACAGAGTCGATTTGCTGCTGGCAGGCGCATCTGCGATGGGAAACGCTAAGGGCCATTTGTGAGACGGTCTCGCAAGATGGACAAAAAGGGTTGCAAATCGCTGCCATATAATCTCACATACAATGCGTTGCTCAACACCTGGCTGCATTCTGTTTTCCTTCGCTACATGCCACCATTTCAAGGGAGCTCTTGTAGGTGTAGACCACCCACATGAAGAGACAAGTACTGTACATGCATGCTCCCTGAATAGCCCATGATTGGTTTTGAATGAAGATATAGTTAAGAGGCGCTCTACGAACCATAGTTAGTCAGTCCTTGCCTGCCTAATAGAGATTCGAACTTGGATATACGGATATGGATATATGTGCACGCACGTTAGGCAGTAGATGATCCAAGCTTGGTAATTTTTCAACCCTACGAGAGAGTGTCGGTCGCCCACTACGCAGGTTGATGCTACATCAGCTCGCACAGGGCATGGTGCACATCCATGTGTACTCTGAAGCTTGTACGAACGATGGTTTCTTCGCAAACCCATCATCACTGAGCACGCCATTCTCCTGCCCTGTCCGCATTGGGAGGGGCGGTGAAACAGCCGCCGCAGCAGGGACATTTCGGATGTGATTCCCAACCTCCCGACCGAGTCCAGCCAGCCTGTTTGTATGATTGCTTTGCGCGTGCTCCAATCAGCAACGTCTCGTTGTAGCATGCTCACTGTTGTGCTAGCAACGAGCTGCAGGGGCTCGTTCATTGCTAGTTCCCTGCTGTGATTGAAGGGCGGTCTAAGCGTCCTTGGCTGGGTGGCTGGTGAATTCCCTTAACGAGGACTTGCATTTATGAGGTTGCAATTCTAGAAGGTTCAGTGGGGCGGGGGAGAGGCGGCCCGCCCCTACCACCCGGGGTGCGAGCGAGATCGGACTTGCAGTGACGGAGCGGAGCACATGTACTCCGCACAGCACATGCACTTGGATACAAGTACTCCGTAAATACTTGCTGAAAGTAATATTACTCCGTACTCACTTGTCGTAGCACATGCAAGTACATGTACTGTACACCGACTTAAGTACAGTACTGTACTTAGGTGTACATATGTATACTGTACTCCGTACAGGCAGAATTTCAACCACACACTTAATTGCTTCAGAGTACGGAGCACTTGTACCATGTATGCGTACACTGTGCGTAGAAGTGCTCGTACTATTGTTAGCAACGATACCTTTTCCGTGTACGGAGTACTCTGCTGCACTTTCAGCAACAAGGGAAAATACTTGTACGTTCGTTTATTTCATTAATCCATACCAATGCTTTCGCTGTAGGTCCGGACGTAGCTGCATCTGGATGCGACAGGATTCAAGATGTCTGACGAATTCTATCCTGCCTGACGTTGGCTACTGGCCAGATGCCCCTAACAAGCACATCTCAGCAATCTGATTATCCCATCTATCAAGAATGTTCCTCATGACGCCGTGGTAAAGACACTGGCGACCTACGAGTTCCATGTGCATGCATCCATATCTCTTGTGCATGCTTGCAAGCTGTCAACGGATGGGGTGCGAATCATTGCGTTGATGTGATGTTGTGATGTTGCGAGCGCCTCAGTAACAAGGTAGAAATGCTATCGAGATGGCTCAACAGTGCTATATGTACAATTAACTACCACGAATATCCAGTGATTACCCTAGCGTACAGGCCGAACGTGAAAGGGGATGGGCATAGTCCCTTGGTTCTGCGTTGGCTCATTCCTCCATCAACCTTCCGAGCTCTCGTTCGAAGCAGGTTCGGCAGCGTTGGTGCTCATGATGGAATTGACAAACTCGCGGTATTTGAACACGTCGCCCTTCTTTGCGCCTAGCTGCGCATTCATGTTGCGGTTAAAGGCCCGGCGGCCCGTGAATCCGCTGACAACCTTGTCCACTTCTGCCTGGGTCAATGGACACTCCCCAGGCTCCGATGCCGTACTCAGCAGCGCGTTTTTAAGTTCGGCACAGTCGACCTGGCCGCTGTCATCGTCGTCAAACGCGGAGAAGGCCGAGAGGAGTTCGGCACTGGGAGAGAGAGCGGCGAGTGCCTCGGCCAGCGAGTTCAGAAAGCCCGCGAGGGCAATCGTCTGCGGCCGCGATGGCGGGAAAAAATGTGCGACGTCGGAAGGGCCGTTTGGCAGACCTTGTAATCGTTAGCTCTCCAACGTGACTTTGTCGTGATCTTTGAACATGGGCGCCATTACCCAGCTGGCTCAGCATGTCCGTGACATCGTCGCGATTGACAACCCCATCGCAATCCCGATCCAAGATCTGGAAACCGTCTCGGAGCGATCTAACCTGCGCAGGCTGTAATTGAGAGAGCGCGTTGCCGCTCCCCAGCGACTTTGACGTCGCCGTTCTCGAGAGCGGCCCGGGCTTCTGCGGCATTGCCATCATGTTGTCGGTGACGGGCCGGTCCCTCGTGGCCCAACTCTCCGGTATGTTCGTCGGAGTAGTTGGCCTCGCGAATCTGGACCCCCCACTTGCCACCGGGGCCTTGGTAGGGGACGTCGTGGGTGTCGTGTGTCGCAGCGGCGAAGGCGAGGCAGGAGATTCGGGTCGTCGGAAGGGCGAGCTGCGAGTTGGAGGAGAAGATCCGTATCCCAAAGGAGAAGGCTTGTATGATGCTGAAACAGACTGCACAAGCGGACGATGGCAAATGGCACTGTTAGCGAGCTCCTCTCTCTTGCGGGGGGGGGGGGGGGTTGGGCACCACAGTGGCCCCCCTACCATGGTCGTGAGTCGTGACCAATTCTGTTGGTCAAGCAACGGTCTCGAGCTGCGAGTTGATTGACTTGGAAGATGCGAAACGAAAGGTAATGATGGAGACTAGCGAGGTCTTCAATGACTATTAAATCCTATCGCAATCGCTTCGGCGTCGCTTCTTGAATGTGCGGTGTCTCACTGTGTATCTATTGTTGTCCAAGACTCCAGCAATCGTCCAAAGAGCACAGCTAGCGAATGTAAACAATCAACATGCACCACTGACAAGAGCAGAGTTAGATGGCGGTGCAATCGGCGGGGCGCCTGTGGCTGGAGTCGGGGTGTGGCTTGCTGCCGAAATGTGCCCGGGCCCCAAGATGAACATTGCTGCGCCGAGGATCCCGAGTTTGGCAAGCTTGGCAGTCAGGCTCGTTCGTAAGTAATAATACACCTGCACCTACTACTGTGCATGTACTGTACTGTAAGTGCAAGTGCATTATCTGTCCGCGTACGGAGTAATACATGTATTTAGTATGCGTCCTCCGTACTCCGTACTGTACTCATGCATGAACTTAAGTACGTACCACTACTGACTTGCACTGTACATAGGTACGTACACATGCGCATATACGTAAGTAAGAAATAAATGTTGTACGGAGCGCACTAATACTGATTCAGGTACGTACTCCACACGGAGTACTCCGTTCTTGTGCTCCGTACGTGTACACCTATTGTAGGGATTACAGTAACAGATTTACACGCATATGTCGTGGTTCTCCCCGTACGTACTTGTACTCGTAGATTACACGCAAGTACCGCGTAGAAATATTGGGGGGAAAATCAAAGGTCAAGGCTAGGTAGGCATGCTCGGGGTGACGTACAGTATGGGAACATGCAGCGTTCTGTAACGCAAATGTACTTACTGTGTACTGTCGGTACTACAACTACTAGTACCGAGTACGGAGTAGATACTTGGATAATTGGAAGGGCATGTACACTTGCGGAGCACATATTCCTCATCCGTACAATACAACAAGCCTTCATGCCCAAGTTCCAACATGGATACCTCAATGTTTATGTAATACTCTGTTCGAGACACTGTTAACAAATAAGCAAGGATACTTGCTCCGTATTGTATGTACTACCAACGTGCATGTGTAATTTAGCTGATCAGCACGTGCAAGTACGTGTACAACTACGTAGTACTGTAGGAGTACGTATTATCAGTGTGCATGGACTCCGTAGTGCAATTACAAGTTGCAAGTAATTTGTACTGTAACTTTGCTCGTGCACTTACTTAAGTACTTACACTTACAAGGACAAGTACGTGTAAGTACTACTGTAGGCCATGAATTTTGCCAGTCTACTCCGTGCCGTTGCATGATTATCGACGGCGCGAAGGATGCAGATTGCTGTCATTTATCAACTAGAGCTAGTCCCGATAAAGGCGGATGCATCATGGCGAACGTTGCTGGTAAACGGGTAGCAGAACGTATGCGCGCAACTTGTAGCCAATAGCGCGGCCCCATTGACCTCTACCCTGAAAGTGACCTATGAACGGCCTGTCTCAGGGGCCAAACTGGCCACTCACAGGCTCTCAGACCGAGCCTGCCCCCTCCACAAAGACGCCCTTCAATATCGGACGAGGCCAGCCCCTGATGGGACTCTTGGAGTACCAGGTCGCAGCACATGGCCGGTAGCCAGACGTTTGCCGATTGATCGCCTCGCGTACTACCCATCGCACGGTCCTGCGATTCGACACCCAGGGCTGAGGCAGAATTGCTTCTCGTCGAAGCACCGAGCCTCGTCTTCCGGACGAAGCCGCCTGCCAACCCTCTTCCCCGCACTCGCTCATCTCGCCTCGTCTGCCGTCTTCGATTGCCCTCTCTTCTGCGCATGGCGGTGCCGCACACCAATTCATACCGCCATCGCCCTGGCGATATATATACGACCGGGTGCTTATACATGTACGCATCGGTCTATGAAGACGAGTACTTGCACGAGTGCGAAGCCGCCATCGGTCGTCGAGCGAGCGAAGAAGCAACCGGCGGATTTCATGGCAGCCGTCCCTGGTCCCGCTTAGGTGTAGAACGCGAGGACGGACTGTTGCCGCATCTCCAGCATGGCGACGACCGCCTTGCCGTACTTGCCTCGATACACCAACCTCATCAACCGGTCGAATACTTCCTTGACAAACGCACGAGCCTCCCTGACCTCGTTCCCTCCGTCGCGATCCCCATCAGAAGCGTCGCAAGCCTCCCATCCGTCCGCATCACATCAGCTCCCAATGGCCGACACCGACCGGATATCCGACCCGAGCTCGAACTCCATCACGCCATCCCTTGACGTTTCTTCCCAGCACTCGTCACTCTCGGCACCGCGCCGGCCCAATGCCGATTCTAAATCATCGAGGAAGCTACGGTCACAGTACCCTCGCTCCTCGGCTGAAAACCATGTCGAGTACATCTTGGTCGCCTCCTTCGACATCGACCGCGGTCCCGTCATGGAGCACCAGTACCCCATCGCCATCACCGGGGATGAGAACATGCTGGCCGAGCTCATGTTGCCAGATCAGGCACACGCCCGCAACCAGGACTGGACCATATTCTTCCTCCACAAAGACACGAGCCAAGAGGACGAGGATGAAGAGCGACGGGCAAAGGACCGGCGAAGGCGTCGTCGCAGAATACGACGCGCCCGGGCGGCAGGAATCATACCGGAAGAGAATGAAGAGGAGGCGGGGCTGGACGACGACGGAGACGACGACGGCGCCGACGACGGCTCGGCCGACGAATCACTCGATAGCGAGCCAGAAGGCGGCGAAGGGCCGCCGCTAGTCTACGTTTTGAACTTGGTCAACACCAAGCACGACAAGTCGGCCAAGAGGGGCGCCATCGTCAAGGCCATGGCCATTTGCACCCGGCACCCCTTTCTGCACATTTACAAGGTGAGCAAGAGGAGCAGGCATTGGCTCTCTCCCTCAACTCAAACTTTCAAGCGCAGAGCTAATCACCGTCGCCGCTAGCCTCTGCTCCTCCTAGCGCTAGAGGAGTACTTCAAATCACCGGTGCCGGAGACGCTTTCCATGCTGTACGACGCCGTCAACGCCATGGATCTGTCGCTCATGCCCCGGCTGAGCATCCTCGAGCGGCATCTGCTGCTCGCGAGCGAGAACCGAGACCTGTTCGTCGAGAAATTCGAGCAGATGATACAGATTCGAATGGCCGAAGACCTCGAGCGCTCGGCCGCGAACGGCCTCAGCAACGGAAACCACAGCCCCACGAAGCTGGCGGGCATCTCCAGGGCCGGCACCAAGGCTCACGTCGAGGGCGGCAGCCAGTCCACCTACTCGGTCCCTCGGGACACGCACGAGTTCGAGAGCAAGGTCATGTACAAGGGTATCCCCATACCGATCAAAGTGCCGACGGCGGTCATGCCCGAAACCGTGGGCGACTTCTCTCTCATCAAGCTCATCCAAAACTTTTCCGAGCCGCACGTGAAGTCGCCGCAGCCCTTTCCGCTGCACCCGCACTTGACGACCAACGGCACCCACACGCACCCCATCATGGTGCTCGTCAACGGACTGTTGACGCAGAAGCGGATCATATTCCTCGGACACAACATGCCTTCAGGGGAAGTGGCCGAGGCCGTCCTCGCCACATGCGCGCTCGCCTCCGGGGGCATCCTGCGAGGCTTCACCCGCCACGCGTTTCCCTACACGGACTTGACCAAGATCGACGACCTGCTCAACGTCCCCGGCTTCATCGCCGGCGTGACGAACCCGACGTTTGAGAACCACCCGGAGTGGTGGGATATCCTCTGCGACCTGCCTACCGGGCGCATCAAGATCAGCAGCAAGATCGAGCCGCCGTCGGTGACGGAAGGGCTCTTGTACTTTCAGCAGCAGCATCCGAACCTGGCGACGATGGCGAGCGGCACGACCAACAACAACCAGGACTTGACGGGCGATGCTGCCTTCATGACGGACCTGCTCAAGAGCGTGGCCATGAGGCACGGCGAGCGGGTGATTCGGGCCAAATGGCGGGACTGGGTTCTCAAGTTTACTCGAATCGCGGCCCAGTTCGAGGAGGGTGTGTACGGAGCCAGCGCGCTTTACATAGGAAGTGAAGACCAGGAGATGACGATCCCCGGCACCGGCGGGCACGGGTACGTGTGGGCGGACGACGCGGCGAAGAATAAGGAGCTTGCCGGCAACGTCACCAGGATCGAGGGCTGGCGCAACACCCGCAGCTACTACAGCTACATCCAGGTGAGTCGCATTCCTCCGCTCCCTCCCGCACTCTCCCGTCCCCAAGCAGCAGCTGATCCCTAGGCAGGACCTCGCCCAGGTGTACACGGTTCGCCCGCTCAAGGGCCTCGACCTCGCTCACATGCACGACCGCCTGCGTATGCAGCGGCTCTCGCCGACACAAAGCCGCGATATCTACCTGACGCTCTCCAAATACATTCACTCGTACGACGAGATTTGCCTGCTGCTCGACGTGGCACCCGAATCGCACGCCGGGTTGTTCTACCTCGCGCTGGGCCTGTTCCACAAGGATCGCGAGGTGCGGCTCAAGACGGCGGAGCTGTTGGAGCGCATCTCGGAGCACGAGGCGGGACAGCACTGGTGGAAGAGCATGAGCCGGTTCGAGAAGCTCGCGTACGAGCGCCTTCGACGCGAAGCAGATGCCGAGATGCGGGTCAAGCTGGAGAAGGGTGGGGTGAGCTCCGGCTCGGAGAGGAGGATCAGTTAGTCGGACGGTTTGTGGCTGGGCCGCAAGCCTCGACTTTGACCTCGGACGCGGACACGGACGGTCGCGGACGCGGACGCAGGTGAGCGGGAGCCAGGGGACACCCACGGCTGCCTGCCTGCGGACGTGCTGTTGAAAGACCATCTGGCAGCGTTGCCGTCGCCTCATCATTGATGGGCCGGCGAATCATGGGCTCACGACTTACTACGGGATCATGCTTTATGGGTGGGACGGATGGCACTTTGCTGTTTTGAGATCTGTCGCGATTCTTGTTTTGGATTGCCGGGACAGCAGTTGACTAGGTGTAGGGGGAGGCGATGACTGACGACGGCGGGCGTTTGACGTGGATATGCGGCGACTGCTGACGCCAACCGCGGGGTGATGGGCCACTGCTCTCGGCGCGCACTAGATACCTACCTTGAATGAGTGAAAAGTGCAGGGGCGAGCACTACATTACGCGTGTACGTATTGGAATACGTTTATCAACTTATCATCGTCGAGCACTTGGCCTGCTCGCCTCGCTGTTCCGTTTTGCTTCGCGGCATGGCGTCGAAAATCACACCAGGCCAAGAGCCTTGGCGGCGTGTTTGATGTGATCCTCGCCAAAGGTCGACACGAAATAGTACGAATGGTCGTAGCCCTGGAGATGGTTAGTTTACTAGAGAAGGGCGAGGGTAGGGCGAGGGCCGAAACTGGTCGCCTACATCTTGGTAGCGAAGGTCGAGGCCGTCAATGCCGGCCTCCTTGACGGCGCGTTCAAAGTTCTCTGGGAGAAGTTGTCCCTGCTTGTAAAAGTCGTCGGCGGTCCCCTGCGATTGTGGTGCACACCAGCATCAGCTGACCAGACGGAGGATCGAATGGACGGGAAGCAGAGCCAGCCAACATACGACGTCAATGAGGCAGTTGAGCGGCCCCTTCCAGGCCTTGACCAGCTCGGTCGCGTCGTGCTTCTTCCACTCATCCTCGTCGTCGCCGAGGTATCCCCGAAAAGCCTTTTCGCCCCACGGGCAGCGGGACGGGTTCGTGATGGGCGCCCAGGCGCTGACGCTCTTGTACATGCCGGGGTTTTTTAGGTAGAGCGTGAGGGCGCCATGGCCGCCCATGGAGTGGCCGGCGATGGAGACGCGGTCCGGGTCGATCTCGGGAAAGGATTTGAAGAGAAGGCCGGGCAGCTCGCGGGTGATGTACGACTCCATCCGGTAGTTGGCGGCCCAGGGCTTGGTCTGGGCGTCAAGATAGAAGGAGGCTGCGCTGCCAAAGTCGTAGGCATCATGTTCTCCGGGAAGGTCGGTGCCGCGCGGGGAGGTGTCGGGGAAGAGCAGGGCGAGACCGAGGCGGGCAGCGTGGGCATGCAGAAAGCCCTTCTCCGTCACGTTGTCGGGGGTGCAGGTGAGGCCGGACAGGTAGACGAGGAGAGGGGTGCGCTGCTCGTCCGTTGAGCTGGTGCGTGTTCGCGGCGGGTCACGGCTGGAGGAATGGCCGGGGAGGAAGAGGTTGAGGTTCATGGGCGTCGAGGTGGAGCTGGATTGGTGGGTGAGCTTGAGGATGCGGCCGCCAAAGGCGGTGATGGTGGCTTTGGTGGTGAAATCCATGACGGCGGCAACGTTTGTGGTTGACGGTGCGGTGGTGAGGCGATGATGGTGTCATGAGGGGCAAGCTGGTGAGTGCGCGGGGAACTATCATGGCTCGGCATCGGTGACGACGGGGCGTGCCACACTGGTCAACCCCACCAGCAGGGTACCTGGACTGGTGGCTAGGCATTGTACACTTACAGTACACCTGCTGTAAGTATACTTGTTAAAATACTTGCAGCAAGTACACTTACAGCACAGTAAGTACATGTCTCTGCAGAAGTACGAGTACAAGACCTTTACTATAAGTACTTGACGTGACAGTAAACATTCACAAGTGTATTCCGTACTTTCTTGTACATGTAAGTAATTATGATTTGGTGCCAAAGTGGGCCGTGGGGGGTTGGGGCTTCCATGATTCCAGCAGGGAGTTCCCGTCCCTGCCGTACAACCACAGGAGTTACATGTGCCGAATGCTGTAATTACTGTACTTTACCGTACTTGCATTTGGAACCTGTTCCTGGGCGCCTCCATCACTCCACCAACCACTGGCAGCACCGGGTACAAGCAAGCACAGTAACAACACGTGATACTTTACGGAGTGCATGTGCACAGGCACGTAGGAAAGGCAGCCACCGCTATCATGGAGGCCGAACCCACATGGGGAAGCACCATGGCTTGGAGCAGCGTTATGCCATTCTGCTGGTGCCTATTCTCGGCGTACATGTTTCTATCTTTCGAGCGCCAAGCATTGGCACACACACTGGTTCACAACGTTGGTTTTCGCCGTCGTCGGCACTTGACAGTATTATACATGTACATAAATGGTGGCTAGAGAGAGTAGTTTATTTTACGGTATACAGAGAATGGATACTGAACCAAGCGTTAATGAAGCTGCGAGGCATACAGGCACAACAAGCAAGTGTGCTCGCACTCCTTTGGCATCGACGCCATCGAGGCTGTCTATTCCTTCAGGAAGCAGTCGAAGCTCGAAATGATGGTGTTCCAGCCGATGGCACTCAAGTTGAACTTGTGCTCGTAGGCGAAATCCACGGCACCAAATGTGCAGCCGGTCGGGCTCCGACAGATACCTTGACAGTCGAAAGCGCGGGGGGAGCAGGCAAAAGGCTCTCTGTCGGGCGCAAATGTGCTTGCATTTCGGTAGAATGGCGCTTCGAGCTGCTGGCAGACGTTGAGGGAGACCACCTTGTGCATGCATGTACCTGTAGCGTTAGGTCCGGTGCAGATAAGAACCTGATGGCCCGTTAGCTCCTACGATATTGAACCAACAGCTGGGTGGCGGGAGAAGCGAAGGAGAAAGAAACGGAAAAGAAGGAGAGAAGATGGGGGGGGGTTGAATGAGTGGAGGCGAACGAGAGATGACGAAGAGGGACAGGAAGGTGCAAGAGAGGTGAGAAATGGGAAAGTCTTACACCGCCTAGAGCCCGTGTCTGAATCGGCGTAGCAGCGACGGCGGCGGCCGACGCCAGAACGACGACGAGGTCTAACGCCTTCATCTTGCCGAATTTCGGCGAGCTTTATTTCAGAGCAGAGGCTTCCGAGAAAGAAATGTTGGGCAGGTAAAGAAATACGACGTGCTTGCTAGTAGTTGGAACAAATGTGTGCAAGTAAGTGACGTTGAGGCTGGGCCACGGTCAAGCTTGCTGTGGGGTGGGTGGTTGGTTGTCCGGTTGGCTGTTTTATAGTGTTGCTGCTGCAGTGAGTGTGACGCTGAGCGCCGAGTGGTGACCAAGACCGAGTCCAAGTACCATTCAGGCGCACGTCCATGACAAGTACTACTCACTCGAACGCACCGAGTACTTGTACTAATACTTGTAGGTCTGTAAGTACTGAGTAAGTACAAAGGATTTTACTCCGTGCAGGTACTAACGTTACCTAGTCCTGCATGTATGCCCGAGTCAGTGCATCATCAGTACTAATTACTAGGTATCTACGAGTACGTCTATTGGTGCCTATAAGTCACCAAGTGCGTCACTGAATGTCAGCACAGCACTCCATACACTCACTACCTGGGCGGTTCCAGTCCCAGCACCTGCACAGCGACAATCCTTGCACGCACTTCGTCCCTTGCTAAACGGAACGCAGAAGTGCTGGTCTTGTACGGAGTAATACCTCGTATGACTCCGCACCAACACGCCCATCGATCAATCCACAGCTTATCCTTTCCATTTCCGCCTATCGACGCGGCCATCCAGGTAACTAACTGTACAATCCTACTAATACTTACTCCGCACATGTAGGTGTACAAGTCCTCCGTACATGAAGATTTCTTTTGCTGGCCAGCAGTTTTCGACGTCATTCGCGACGTTCTTCTAGCTGGAGACTAATGATGGAACGCTGGACGCCTCCAAGACGACAGTGATGGCTGTCCAACAACACGAGCCAAAACTTGGTTTGCCCTGCGCACTCACCTTCATCTGCATCGGCCCACGCTTGCTTGCTGGCTCGGCCCGACTCAGCTACATCACGATTGGCCTCTGTCCTCGGCTCTTTCCTCGCTCGCCGGGCTTCATCCATACATGATCCATGCCGAGCGTTGCGGAAGCTCGATGTTCCCCCCAAGTAATGGACGGCGTGGTCAGGCCATGCATGATGCATCATCGGCGAGCTTCATCGGCGAGGGGAGAGCTGACAACAGCTGCCAGACTCTTTCCTTTGCGGTCCACCCCATCAAATCAAACTCAGAAATAACAGCACAGGTACGAATGAAGGTGTCGAGGCGGAGCAGGACTGGCGTCAAGTCGCTGGAAAACTCGCCGATTGCTTTTCGGTGCCAACCGCATGCTCTGTCGACCTCCGAAGTACGCGCGCGAGTGCGGAGTACACCACGGCGACGTTTGAATGGTCCTTCGTCGCTTGACGTATCGCACCAAGTCCCGGCAAGATGGCGACTCCAAACCGTCAGCAGAGAGCCCAAGCCCTATCTAGGATGCTTAGTTGGCCGTCGGCGGTGGGAGAAGGTACCGAGGTACTGGATATCAAGGTACTGTAGGTCGGCTGGTCGGCACGCGCCCTGCTCGCCATGCCTCACAAGAAGAGCGTGGCCAGAGGCGATTCCCGCGGGTCATGAAGGCTAGGTGAAGGATGCCAAACGACCGTCTCATTCGCCCATCCCATTCCGTCCCGATTGCACCTACGCCACGCGGCCGTCGAAATCTCTGCCGGGCAAGTGATAACCCTCACTGCAGGCAATTGGCAGATGCAAAATTCGGTCATTCTTATTGTTCATCTATTTCCTAAACATGATTAAATCTCATAAACGCCGCGCTCATGCACCGTCAAACCACTGTCAGCGCGAGCCGCAGAGGAGCCTGCAGGGAGCGGAATGGCTCAGTTCGAGCAGTCTGCCTCAGGCATGTTCGCCCCGGACGTTTGGCCACCAACTGTCATCGGCCCGTGTTCCCCCCCTCTCGTCTTCCCCTTCATTGCAGCAGCTCCTCGCATGTCCAGTCCTCGTAGCTGGCTCGTTGTTAGCCTTCCCTCGGCACGGTATCGCAGCCTGACCCGACTCACTAGCCATCCGGCATATACCTCCGGACAATCAGCGGAATTTTCTTCTCTCGCAGTTCCTTGATGGCAATCTGCAGTGGATCCGTCTCGCCCTCGAGGTCCACGAGCACCGGCGCGTTCATGCTATCCGGCGAGCGATGCGTTAGCCGAGCCCCTGCCACCATCCGCAACGGTATCCCGTCACCCCGTACCTGATCTGCAGAGCCCGGGTGCCCAGGATGCGCGCCCTCTCGTATTTCGTCATGTACGGCGTTGTAGTCCGCTCGCTCTCGGGAATCTTCTTGTCCTTCATCGACTTGTCGCCGCCCTTGAGCGCATTGGCGGCCGCCGATGGGTCGCCGGAGATGACGACATGGTCCTGATCTTCGCCGTTGCCTACGTTTTCCCCATCCTCCTCATCGACGACCTCGGGGTCGTAGAACTCGGTCGTCTCCTCCTCCTCCAGCATGGGCTCGTCGCTATGAGGCGCCCGTGTCAGCCCAAGGAAAGGATCCGAGGGAAGGCATCTCGGGGGACTCACCCGCCCACGCCGACGTCGTCATCTCCGAAATCAGACATGATGAGATGGTACAGAGCCCGCGCGTGCTTTGGGGGTGGGAGGGGGGCTTGTAGTATTGGGAATTGCCGTCGTTCGTTGCGAGTGCTGCCGACCAAACTGCCACGGAAAAAAAGCTGTTGGCGATGAAAGCTCGTTGTTTTGCCGTGGCTATTCCGAGACCCACGCTCTGTTGATGGGTGGGGCCAACCAGAAGCCGGCCTGTCTTGTCGTGGGCCCGATCCACCCGGTCGCTCGTCAGAGTCGTCACCAAGCCAGAATTTCACTTCACCGCCTTAAAAGTTGCCCATTCTGCCAACGCCTGACGAAACGAACCGGCCTGCGACTTGGAAACCATTCACCCTTCACGACGGCGAGGTGCCGCCGTCCCTTTGCAGCACCATGAGCAAGCGGCCGGCCCCGGATGATGGACTTGAAGCCTCTCCATCGAAGAGGCCGCATGTCGAGGGCATGGCGACCCTGTGTGCGTGCCGGTGCCGACCCACGATCCTGTCCTCGCTAACCTGTCCTCAGCTCTCGACGACGGCGACGACGACTTCACAGTCGTCCAGACACCGAGCTCAATGGTCGATCCAGATTCGCCCGTAACCGCAGCAACAACGCCCCGGACCAGGTTTCCCTCAGACCTCAAGACTCTTGCCTGCACCTGGCCGGGCTGTCCCAAGTCCTTTAACCGCCCAGCCCGTCTGCGGGATCATCTCAACTCGCACACCAACTCCCGACCCTTTCGCTGTCCGTACGACGACTGCGACAAGGATTACATTGAGGATAAGCACCTGAAGCAGCACGTCAAGGCCGCCCACACGCACGACCGCAAGTACATCTGCCACAGGGACGGCTGCACCAAGAGCTTCGTCACCGGAACGCGGCTGAAGCGGCATCAAGCGGTCCACGACGGTGCCGACAGGTTCCGCTGTCAGACTTGCGGTCAAAGTTTTCGGAAGAAAGAAACGCTGCACAAGCATGTCCGAAAGGATCACCTGCACAAACCAGCGTTTGAATGCCCCGAACCAGCTTGCCAGGCCGCGTTTGACTCGAAGCCAGCGCTGAAGCGACATCGGGAGAAGCTGCACGGGCCCATCAAGTTCTGGTGTCTCGAATGCGGCTCGAAAGCGGAGGAGGACGGGACGGGGAACCGGGTCGGCTTCACGACGGAGCTGCTGCTCCAGCAGCACCTCAAGCAGGAGCACCAGAATTGCATTTTCTGCGATTTCAAGTCGAGCTCGAAATGGGATCTGGAACACCATGTCGAGATGCACCATTCCGGCAAGACGGTCGAGGACCGTAAGACGCACGCATGCACCCACCCTGGCTGCGGAAAGCGATTCACCAAACGATCCAACCTCAACACCCACGTTCGCACCGCCCATGAGGGTTTCCGATTCGTATGCGGAGACGTCGACTTTGCCGGCCCCGGCTTCGAAGCATGGTCCAACGATCAGGCTTGTGGCGACAAGTTCAGCACCAAGGCCAGGTTGGAGGAGCACGTCCGTTTCATTCACCTGGGTCAGGAGCGGCCAAAGCTGTCGAGGCCGGGCAAGGCCAAAGCGGATCGGATCATCGATGACATCTCGGGTACCGCCACCAAGGCCAAGCAGGTCATCACCTGCCCCCACTGCGACGAAAAGTTTAAACGATATCATGACCTCAACCTGCACACGGCCAGGGACCACGGCCCGTCCCGAGAAGCCGACGCAGGAGTCGTTCGCACCGACGCGCTCTTTCCAGAGCCTTCCAGTTTCGGACTAGGCGATGCCCAGTCTGTGTGGTCCGACCAGTTGCCGCAGGAGGAGACGCAGGAGGAGGAGCTGTTCGCGGCGCAGATGGACTATGGTCCACCGCAGGACGACTGGCAAGAGGACGAGGCCAACATCCTGCTCCTTGCACGGGATCCTCCAGGCACGTTGGAGTGCCGCATTGATCCTTTTCTGGCATGTTAGCAGCGCCGGTGCCGACTCTGCGACCGTCTCGTGCTGCTCGTCATGTATGTATTGTATTCTGCTTCGCCCCTTATCGTGGCACTTATTCGCACCGCACGAGGTGCTGGGACATGGCATGCGGGCCAACTCACGACGGGCATCACCACATCATAGAATCATAGCGTTAGGCAGTGCAGAAGCGTATCTATTTATGGCGGATTGAGAGAGCAGTGCGACGTAATGCTTGCGGATACGCCCGAAGCCAGCATGCGAGATACTGTCAAGCCCAACGACCGTTGCTCGCCATGTTCGTAGGTATTCTATGTGCATTGGTCACCCTGTCCTGGTTGCCACCAACCAGGGGAGCGATTCAAACGATGGGCCAAGAAAACATAATCCGGCGCCCCTATTCCTGATTCCTGATTCCTCATGTCCCCATGTCCCGATTCCCGATTCCCGATTCCTGATTCATGATTCATAGCCTTGATTCACGAATACGAATACAATTAAGCGTACGTCAAGTCGTGCTTGGCCAGCAACCAGCTGGCGATAGAAAACGTCACATCGTCGACGATGCGAAGCCTGTCGCACGCCTGTCCAGCGAAAACGTTTCTGTCGCCTTTGGCTGTCCGTCAGTGTGAGGCGAAAAGGGCGTTGCTCAGGCCGAGCAAGGCCATGCCGAGGAAGCCAAAAAAGATGCAGAGGTTGCGGTTGTGGTTGAGGCTGAGGCTCTCGACGAAGAGCTGGAGGGCGACGCTGACCATGATGCCGGCGGTGACGGCGAAGAGGCAGGCGTAGGCGACGGCGTTGGGGGTGAGGTGGGTCCTGCTGGCGAGCCTGAACCAGAGGGCGGCGATGGCGGCGCCGAAGGGTTGGGAGAGGCCACCGAGGATGGCGGCCCAGGACATGGCCCGCCAGCGGGAGCCGAGGGCCATGTAGAGAGGCAGGGCCATGGCGAAGCCTTCGGTGATGTTGTGGACGAAGAGGGCCATGAAGACGTTGAAGCCGAGCGTCGGGTTCGCGTGGTTGGTGGCGTAGGTGATGAAGCCCTCGGGGAACTTGTGGAGGGCAATGGCGATGGAGGTTTGGAGGCCGATGGAGAGGAAGGCGTTGGCGGGGACGTGATGGTGGTGCTGCTGCGCTTCGGCCTCGCACTCGTCGACGGAGAGATGGACATGCTCGTCCGGGACGAACTCGTCGGCGGGCACGACGGTATCCCGCGACGTCGCACGGCTCGTGCGGAAGCGCGGGCTGATGGGTTCGAGGCCATCGGTGTGGCTATGGTCGGAGGCGAAGTGAAAGACGGAGCCAGTGGGGGTGTAGAAGGGCCCGGTGGTGGTGCGCAGCACGGTCGCGTGGCGAGTGCCGTTGGCAGACTTGTTCGCGACGTGCTTGAAGCACTCCTGGCCGCAGGGGTCGGTGTAGCCGTAACAGGAGCCTTCCTCGTCGCAGTTGCACTTCGTATCCTTGACAAAGGACATGACGCGTTTCTGGACGTCGTACATGGACGACCTGCGCCTGAGAGGGCCGCCATCGGCCGGCAATGTCGTTGGCCGGTTCCGACCCCCCACTCGGGGGCTCAGAGGTTGCTCGGCCATCTCCTCCCCCCTCGTCGCCAACGACGGCTGCCCCTTGGACAGCGGGACGACGGGGTTGCTCCTCACCGGGTCCAGCAAGGCGGTTGTCTCGGTCGCGCTGGAACCGTTCTCCGGCACCGCCGCGTCCCTCTTGGCGGGAGGGTAGGTGTGGGAGTGGTATTGCCATGCAGCCGAGCCGCGTCTGCGAGCGCGACTGACCCTGGAATGACGTCGGCTGCGGGCTCCGGAACAGGAGTGGCCGTCGACGGCGGCGGCGTCATCGTGGGTGTGGTCGCAGTCGACGACGTGGGAAGGCATGTACTGGTGCAGGAAGCGCGAGAGGGTCTGTATGCCGAGGAAGCCGCAGATGAAGCAGGCTATGATGAGAAAGCCGGCCGACTGATGGTCCCAGCCGTCATCTTCGAGGTAGCCCTTGGACTCGGGGAGCATGCTGTAGAGGGAGGAGAACATCTGGGGAGGATCCACGGTCAGAATGGCTCGGCGGGGGAGGAGAGGGGATTGGAGGGAGAGATGGAGGGGAGATGGAGGGGTAGGGGGGGGGGGGTTCATTACCATGACACCGAAACTGAGGCTCAGGGAGCATGCGAGGAACGCGCTGCTGTCCTGGATGCGAAAGTTGCGCTTGCCGGGGAGCATTCGGACGATGACGTCGACGCATATTATCGAGGCACCAAAGACGCAGGCTGCAGGATGAACGGGGGGGGTCAGATCCGACCTCGACGACGGTTCACCACAGCGTCGCCCATGGACTCGCACGTGGACAGCCGGGAATCGAGATGAGGGAGCGACGACGTACCGATGCCACTGACGATGCACATGATCCACCCGCGGGTGTCATTGTCGACGTCGAAAAAGGCCAGCATCTTCGGCTCGTTGGCTCGTTGGCACACGGCTTGCTAGCAGTCGGTCTCGTCGACTCGACACGGACGGACTATCATGAGGCTCGAGCCTCGCGCTTCGTTCGGGGACGTCGGGATGGGCCAGCTCAGCACTGCAGCAGCGGAGAGCAATGTACAGTAAGTAGAGCGGGGGAGGTGTCTGTCTTTGGTTCGTCCTGCGGAGGCGGTGTCGATGAAGAGGATGGGAGAGGGCGCCTGCTTGGGCTGCAGCGGACGAGTTGGCCTTGGCAAAACTTGGCTGGGGGCCGACGAAGCGGATGACGGACGCTAGCGACAAAGTTGGCAGGACAGGTCAAAGTCGGGACGGACAGGTCAAGACAGGTCAGACAGGCTACGAGATGGGGTTTATTTCTTCCAGAAACGGAAGCGAAGGGTGAAAGGAGGGGCTTTTAGGTCATCGTTGGGTCAGCATGGAGCCAAGATCGTGCAAAGAGCAGGAGGCAGAGTGGACGCGCACCGATAAGAAGGATTGATATTTACTGCCGTCCGACGCAGGCCTGCGGCATCTGGTGGTATCGCTGAGGTTTGAGGAGGTTGTGATTCGTCGTCGGCGCGAATCCTGATGGGTTCGCTCAGTTTGGTCTAGCTCGGGGGGGGGGGATGAGACGTAACTGACCGTCAAGGTTCTCCACCCCGATTGGGAAGTTTATGCAGATGGACCAGCATGTACTGTAGAGTTCAAGTAATACGTGTGCAGCAGTACTTAATTGCGCGTCGAAGGACTTGCGTATACTTGCAAGTACTTATGAGCACACTATTCATCCGTTTGCGCCGTTCTTGTACTCTGCACTCCGTACTGTTGCATGTACAAGTAAGTAGTTCGAAGTAATACGGAGTAATTCTCCGTACAGTACTCTGTACTCCAGGCGGAGTACCTACAGTGCAAGCATACGCATAATGCATTCCAGTACTTGCATGTACGTGTAAAAAGTACAGGCCATACTTGCAGCTACAATGGAGGACATGCACTCCGTACTCCGTACAGTAAGTACGGGCATTCAATACTCGCAAGTACATGTACATGCACACCGACGACTTGTGCTGTTGATGTACGGAGTAGATGTTGCTTGAATGGTACCGAGTAGTAGTTCACACTTGCGGAGATACGCAAGTGCAAAACGCCTCGAGAGTACATATACAACGGCGTTGAGAGGTAGATCGATAGCCATAGTAGTACTCCGTACTTAGATCGGATAACCATAGTAGCGGTAGCAGTGTGCGCATAGGGTATCCGCCATCCACCCACACACGTCGTCAACGCGTGACGATTGTCCTAGCGTCGGTCCAAAAGCTCAACAAAAGAGAAGAAAATATTAACGACTCTACCAGTGTCGGTCAAAGGAGCAAAGAAACGTACTTACTGTAACGACGGTGGGTTGGTGGGCTGGTGGGCTGGAGCTTGGCAGAAAATACCAAGAGAGAGGGGCGGCGAGTGGCTGCTTCATTGGAGTTATCCAGCGTCGGCAGAAGGAAGCATGTCCTACGAGCCTTAGCCGCAGAAGCCAAGTTCCGCCCGATGCCGCAGCGTCCGGCGCGGGCTCGGAGCCGCCGCAGCGCGGCAGAGGGAGAACCGGGGGGGGGGCTGGTCATGGTGGACCGAAATCTCGTCCTGGCCGGGCTCGCACGATGCAGCTCCCACCTTCGTGGCTTTCTGCTCGAGTTCCGGCCACGTGCTCGCATCGCCCAAGGCTGTCGACGCAGTGCTGGCTCATGCATGCGGCAGCATGTGGCAGCACGAGGCGCATGCAGGCACATTTACGATCGAGGGTGTACGAGCCCGTGGACGAGCACGAGCGTGCCAGATGCACTCAGGGCGAAGGCGTCAGACGACGATCTCATCTCGTCGCCCGACGGCGCGCACCGCGCATGCTCGCCATGTCGCGAAACAGCGTTTGTTTGTTCCGTCTGCGACACGACCAGCATGCATGACTTCTGTTGTCCTCCAACATGAACGGAGATGGGCTCACCGGCTGTCATCCAGCTGGTTCGCCTCGGTCGATCCGTTCGCTGGACGAACGGTAATTAGTGGCTGTGCTTGCACTCTACAAGCAAGTACATGGTTTGCTCGTCGCGTTTGCCTATGCCTAGTTGCCGATTCTGCGGGAGCTGGTCATCAGACCAAGAACAGAACCAAATATCGGCCAAAGGGAGCGAGCGCATTGTGATGATGGGACGTCGGGACGGATCATCAGCTGGCCTGGCCATCATTCGACATCGGCACGGTATGAGAAGCAAGGGATTGCGGGCGTTGTTGATTATGTGCCATTACTCGTACGCGTAGGCCCTGCTCCGTCCCTACTCATCGTCGCCCTGCATGCTGCCATTGCAAGTACTTGCAGTAATCGTCCTACTAGCTCAGGTACTACCATGCGCACCCTTTCCTGAGCACAGTTCTCCGTACAAGTAAATGTAAACGAAACAAGGCAGCGTGAGCAATGCCGAAACAACGTAACCACACCGGTTTCGAGAATGCGGCTGACGGGTTGACGCAAAAACCATCCCATCCCCTGATGCATCAGCAGCCTACTGTAAGTACCTAGTAGGTACTTGTACTCGGCACGGCGCAGTGTACACTTACACAGGCATTACACCAGCCGCGTCCAGGTGCAGTACTTAAGTATGAAGTATTACGTCGTACTTACCCGGCGCGGTGTAACGAGTGGAGGAGGGGCGGCATTGCGTGCCAACGCACCATCAAGGTCCTCAGCGGTACCTACCCTGCTTGTCGCACCAACTGTACGGAGTACCGACTGCTCATTCGTCGCCAATTCATCCATCAGGGTACGAAGTAATTACGGAGTAAATTACCAGGAATATCATGTGCTCCACGCAAGGTGCGAGTGCCTCCTCCACGGCAATATACCAGTAAGTACGGAGTACTTACTTACTTACGGAGTAATTACCACCGTGTACTTACACCCGCTACACCCACAAGCACAGACTACAGTACAGTACTGTAAGTACACCCAAGTACTAATATGCATATCACAACGTGCAGCACTCCGCACTCAGTACTTGCATTGACAGTCCTTCGAAGTTGGTTCAAAAAAAAAAACTTGGCAGGCAGACTATCCGCCGCGGACGATGAGCACCGACGTGAGCGGATAACTTTGTGGCCAGTTGCGCCGCAACCTCAACTACATGTACTGTAGATTAAATCTAGTTGCTGTCCGTACGCATACTCGAAGGAGTCATCGGCCACGCGAGCGGCTGAGGAGCATTCAGGCATGTGTGGTCAACGTCTGTCTGTACATGCCAGTACCACGCACTCCAGAGCAGCTGCACGAACGTGAGCAAGTAGGTACCTACACAATAGCATGACGCTCTTGGCCGAACGCACTTGCATCGATTTGTTTCGGTACGTGCATACATTTACAGTACATGTATTCGTGTAATTAATAATACGTCATGATACCCCAAATGAGCGCATGTGCGTATGCAGTAATATTGTATGTTGGTCGTGCCTGCAGCAACCGATCAATGAAGAAGGCAGGAGCTGCGGTCGACGGGGGAGAGGAGAAGGAAGACCGTCGTCTCCCCCTCCTCCTCATCGGACGGTCGCTGCTGCGCGGCCTGCTCGACAAGAATCGAGAGTCGAAAGCAGCACGATGCGTTCTGCGTGAACCGCGTATGCCGTCCAGGGATCGCGTCATGGGCCATCGTCGATCGTTGCGAGTGTTTCCTTCGCCTTCCAGCACCAACAGCACGTACCCCTACCGCATTGACCAATCCTCCTCGTGGAGCGAGGTGCGAGTATTATCGTACTTGTACTGCAAGTAAGTCACGCCGTACTGGCTAAAACCTCATGCTCGTTTTACTTACATGCAATACATGTAGGTCGGGCAAGTGGCATGTGGACGAAGATGATCAGTGCCCTCATCACCCGACCAGGGGAACCAATCGTAAACCCCCCTTCCTCCGCTTCTCCCCTCCCCGGAAATCTCTTTGCAAGGATCAGCAACCGGTCCAGAGAGGTTCTCACCAGCCGAATCTTGGCGCTTGCACCTCATGCAAAACTCGGCGGATAGCCATCTCTCCTCTCCGCCACCATCAACATGGTCGGGCACCCATATTGGCCTCGCCTCCTGCGTTGTGGGCCCTCGGCCAGATGAGACGGGCGCGTCGAGGCTTCGAGTGCCACAAGAGAGCGCGAGTACGGGGCGGCATGAACTGTCCATCGAAAAAGCTGTTACCCGCTTTGCCAGTAAACAATAATGCACCGTCGGATGCAAGTATTTAATCAGCCGTCGTTGCTCCTCTGCCAGCCAGCCTCGCGTCCCCCCATCTTCTCTCCCCACGTCTGTCGAGATCGTCGTTTTCCTTCTCCGGTCCAGTCCAGTCCAGTCCAGTCCGGTCCAGTCGAGCCAGATAAAGATGCATCCTACCGCGTGGCTTTCGTTCGCTCTCGTCGGCTTAGCCGTCGCCACCCCCCATGGGCAGCATGAGCATGTGGAGGACTCCGCCGTGGACAAGACTCCGCTGCCTTCGCCTCTCAACTCGCCAACACCATCCATCACCGGGACGTGCAGGGGTCACGGCAACCACTGGCACTGCCCAGACGGCGTGCCCGAGCCCACGACGCCTCCCGCTCAGAAAACGACGACCCAGGGCGAGATGACGGGCCACGGTCACGCCGAGCCCACCGGCACCAGCTGCACACCTCACCACGGCCACTGGGACTGCCCGTCCGGCGTCCCGGAGCCTACGACGCAGCCCGCTCAGGACACCACGGCCCAGGGCGAGGACACGGACCACGACCATGCCGAGCCCACCGGCACCAGCTGCACACCTCACCACGGCCACTGGGACTGCCCGTCCGGCGTCCCGGAGCCTACGACTCCGCCCGCTCAGGACGCCACGGCCCAGGGCGAGAAGACGGGCCACGGTCATGCCGAGCCCACCGGCACCAGCTGCACGCCTCATGGCGACCACTGGCACTGCCCGTCCGGCGTGTCTCGGCCTGCCACGCCGCCGGCCACGTTCGGCTCTCAGACGGCGTCCCGCAACA
This sequence comes from Drechmeria coniospora, assembly GCF_001625195.1. Classification (NCBI taxonomy): domain Eukaryota; kingdom Fungi; phylum Ascomycota; class Sordariomycetes; order Hypocreales; family Ophiocordycipitaceae; genus Drechmeria; species Drechmeria coniospora. The sequence continues at coordinate 5,239,483 of NC_054389.1, read as the reverse complement.
GCAGCAGCACCTTCGCCTCCCCTTCCGTCACCGCCTCTCCCGCCGCCGCCGCCGCCGGTGGCCGGCCCGCCGCTCCTTTCTTTGCCGCCGCCGCCTTCTTCGTCGGTGCCATTATTTTGTAGGCGGTCGCCGTTGCGCACAACGTTGGTCGGCTGGGAAGACACAGTACAGTTGGATTCTCGATGCAGCTGCCCTGGACCGCGCACTTGTTGGTGGAGGGTCAGGCGAACGATTATGATTTCCATTCTCACCCTTTTTTCACCACCTTACCCTTGAAGGGCATCTCATGTGAAGAGAGAGGGGCGGGGTTGCGTCGATGCCGGCAACGAAGCGCCCGAACCCGTGAAGCGAGAAGACTTCGGGCGCCAAGCTCGAAGGGATTCATAGCACCCGACCATTAATGCTATTTTCGAGCCTCCCACATCGAGTCCCCTGTGATTTCTGTCGCATCTTTCAACGATTCGCGTCGACGAGCTTCTTGAGTGTGAAGGGTACTTGCCGTAGAGTACGTGGTATTCCTGTGCGGGTCACCAAACGATGTAGATTGACCATGGGCCGCGGGTCTGAAAGGGCGGGACACAGGTCATTATGGCGCCCTCGACGCTGCGAGTGCAAGCATCGACCTGTGCACGTGTGCCTATGGCACGGAGGGGACAGTCGAAGTTCCAGAACCCCCTCGGGAGGGGGCGCAAGCATACGCATAAAGGTCGGACAGGTTCGAGCGATGGCGCAAATGATGGGACGCCAGGCAATAGGCGGACTGGGGATGTCGGCATTACTCGGTCGATGCCGATAAGCATCGATTCATCTTCGGCTTGCGGTAACGATGCTGGTAACGATGCTGGTAACTATGCCGGTTGCACAGATCACCCATTGGCCCTGTTTCCTTTCCTGAATCTACGGGCATGTACGCCGTACAGAACACGTGCTCCGTGCTGCATCTACGGATTCTGCGCATTTGTTTTAACTGCCAATCACCCCTGCGGTACAGGTAGATTTACCTGGACTCCCCTGCAGCCGTGCTCGCTCATTGACTTTGTCGTCATCTGTGGGCTCCCATGTCGGTGGGCCGGCGGTGGCAATGCAGGTACCGACCCTGCTGATCAAATTAATTCCTCCCCATTCTGCCTCATCGGAGAGGCAAAGTCATTCAGCTAGGACGAAACCGTACGACTCCAATCCACACTCTCCTTCTCTTTGATGAAGCTCGCCCGCCATCTTGAGGTGATACTCCTCCCACTCGGCCTTGGCTCGCCCGCCAGTGCCGCCGCCATCTCATCGGTTGCCGGGGCCTGGGCGCTCGAGAAAGGTTTATGACGTGGCCGCACCAAGTCTTGGTCGTGTCTTTGACATGCTTTGCTCACATTCATCCCATCCACCCTCAGCTGCCACACATTCAACATGAAGCTCCTTCCAGCCCTCACTCTCGCAGCGCTCGTGACCGCTCAAGCACCGGCCAGGTCGATGGAAAGCGTCCAAGCGGAACAGTTGAACGCACTTAGCGCTTGGAGATACGCGAGAGCCGTTGAACGTTCGGCCATGCTCATAACTCACAATGTTCAAACGATCTCGAAAATCGGACAAACCACGTTGGACGATGCCTTCGCCGCCGTTGATACCCTGTCCAAGGACGAAGAGGAGCACATGAAACCTGTCCGAGAACTCATGAAGAATATTATAAACGGCCAAGAGCTAGAATCCTTTGCTTCCCTTGTGAAGAAAGCGGAATTAACCTCTCGAGAAACTGCGTATATGGCGTATAGGAGATATGTGAGTGAGCCAGTTTTGCGATCGTCGTCTGCCACCGACAGGACGCTAAACACTACACTCGACCGCACAGGACAAGCTCGGAGAAGAAATAGATGGCTTGAGGAACCAGCGGCCCGTGCAAAAACAAGGGGCTGGCCTTTATGGCTCTGCACTCCACGCCGCACCGAGCAAGTAACCAGCTGTGGCCGTAACGGATGGAGTGAGATGCGATGAAATGGACTGCAACACAGGGCAAAGGGTCGTCTTGGTCCCGATATACCGGCAGCAGACGACGAGTCCAAGCTTTCAATATGCATGATATTTTAATACACATGATTGCACGTCAGCATGAGTACATTTAGATTTATATTGAAATTAGCTGGCATGATTCCTACTGCACTGGATATGTAGATAAAAATAAATGGCCAGATGTTTGCATCGTCGCCATCCAATCCCAACTTGCATACCTGCCAATCATCATGAGAGCTCGTACGGCGACCGGAATACCGATCGACGGCCGCCACAGCTGGCCATTTACGCACTTGACCTGTGGGGATGAATACGCTGCCTTGTAGGTGCCCGTCAGCCTCCTTCTCTCCATGTCGTTGCATCACAGTACCTGGTGCGTACTGGTCTCTGCAGATGTTCAAGCACGCAAGAATACTCCTCCAACACATGCTACGTACATGTTCTTAGGTTAGGTGTACGAAGTTCAAGTTGGTTAATATTGATGATACTTTCACACTTACATTTAGGCTTCGTACCAGAACTTGCACCAGCCACAACCGCGGCCACAGCCACAGCGGAAAAGCCCCAGTTGGCCTTCCCGCCACTACTGGCCCACCAGCTCCAACGTTGCAGCAGCTCCCAGCAGCTTCACGCTCCTCCTCCTCGCTCTGGTCACGCGGCATCGTCAACACCAAACGTCACTTTCTCCCATGTGGCCGAAGCAGCACCCCGAAACTAAGCACATGCGCCCTTAGACTAGTCTCCCACCCCTTCCTCGTGAGCCGTCGAAAGCGAGCCAGCAGCCAAGATCACGACGACGTCCGGCCCGCCTGACTCTACTCGCCTCGTCCCAAGCTTTATCCCCGTTTCCAAGCCAGCTCTTTTCCCTTATTCCACGAGACACGAGACACGACACATTGATACACATACCATATATACGCATATAAATGCGACACCGCGGCCAACGCACCGCTGCCGCCGCAATGTCCAAATCAACGCTCGCCATGTTTGCTGCCCTCGGCGCCGGAGGCGGTGCCGCCCTCACCGCCGCAGTCTATTCACTACGCTCCCCTGCCAACGCCAAGAGAGCCGAAGCTACCAGCACGACCATCGTCTCCCCCACCGCCACGGGGACGAAAACGGCGACGGCTCTGCCTCCCACCCAAATCTTCGCCAACACCGCTCTCGCCGGCACTGCCAACCCCGTCAACCCGGCCGGCCTCTTCGACTATGGCTTCCCGGGTCCCGTGGCCGATGTTGCCAACCGCTCCGCCCTCATCTCCAGCTACGATCGTCGCACCCGCAACCCTCACTGGGTCGTCGAGCACATCACGCCCGCCTCGCTCGCCATCCGCGACGGCGATCGCAAGCACAGCGCCTTCCTCGAGGACGACTCCGTCCCTCAAAAGTTCCGCGCCGGCCTCAAGGACTACCACCGCAGCGGCTACGATCGCGGTCACCAAGTGCCTGCCGCCGACGCCAAGTGGTCCCAGAAGGCCATGGACGAGACCTTTTACCTCTCCAACATGTGTCCCCAGGTCGGCGAGGGCTTCAACCGTGACTACTGGGCTCACTTTGAGGATTTCTGCCGTCGCCTCACCAGGCAGTATCCCTCCGTCCGCATCGTCACCGGCCCCCTCTACCTCCCGCGCAAGGATCCCGTCGACAACAAGTGGTACGTCAAGTACGAGATGATCGGCAGTCCACCCTCCGTCGCCGTGCCCACGCACTTCTACAAGGTCATCTTCGCCGAGGATGGCAAGACCGGCGGCAACGTCTCCATCGGCGCCTTCGTCCTTCCCAACGCCCCCATCTCCAACGACAAGCCCATCACCGACTTCGAGGTCCCTATCGAGGCTGTCGAGCGTGCCAGCGGCCTCGAGTTCGCCACCAAGCTACCCATCCAGCGACGGAAGCGCCTGTGCGCAGACACCACCTGCGCCCTCGTCATCAAGGACTACGCCGACAGGCAGAAGGCCTTCAACAAGCCTGGTCAGCGCGCTTTACCGCCACCCAAGGCATAGGTTATAGACCATCAACCGTGAATCACGCCGCATCGCCATCGTTTTGAGGAAGGAAAGGACCGTCGCATGACGAAACTGCATCGTTGCATTGCACCGCCTCTGGCCTGTGGCTTGAAAGACTACACCAGCCTAGTTTATTTCATCGCATATCTCAGATAGATAGACCCGAGCGCAAGCGCGCATCGCCGCCATCATCCTAGTGTATAATCGCCGTGTACATTAGCACCCATAGTTCAGGTGGCCCTCGCTTTTTCATTCAGCCTTATTTATGTAGCAACAGCATCACGTCCCCCTTATCCGTCTCCGCTTTCGTTCCTCTGCACGCGTCCACGCAAGCATCGTAGAAGCGCCCCTGTCACGTCGTCACCCCTACTCGCAACTCGACCTCCAAAAACGCCGTTCCGAGGGTATCACTCCGCCTGGCTGCAAAAATCACTCGGCAGCTCCTACCGGGCTCTCGTGTACTTGCCGTGCCGCTGCTCGTGACGCAGGCTCTCCTCTTGGCTGGGAAGAGGTGCCCGTCGTCTGATGGTGTCGCCCTTGTCGCTCTCCACATGCGGAACGGGTGGAGGCGGCGGCGGCGGCGGCGGCGGGATTTGCAGCGGAAAGCCGCCGGGCAGCGAAAGAACATTCCCGGGCGGCGGAATGAGGCCGGGAGGCAGCGCGCCCGGGGGCGGCAAGGGGACACCAGCTTTCTTCATCATCTCGAGGAGACGAGCGGGGTCGAGAGGGTTGTTGGGGTCGAGACCTGGCAACGGAGGCGGCGGCGCTCCGTTGAGCCCCGGAAGAGGGAACAAAGGAGGTGGCAGGGGAGCCCCGGCGCCGGCGCCGACACCGGGGATCATGGGCGGCGGCGGAGGGACGGCTCCCAGGCCGGGGACACCGCCGCCCAGGGGAAGGCCCGGGATGCCAGGCAGACCAGAAGCGGCGAGCTTTTGGGCATCTTGGTCGACGAGGGCCTCCATCTCATCCTCCATCTCTTGCTGCTCTTCCTCCTGTCGCTGTCGACGATTGCCCCGACGGTCCCAGGTGCCCTGGGCTTCGGCCGCGGCCTCGCCGATGTGATATCGGTCTTGGGAGACGTCGACATCCCCGGGCCTGGCGCGGGTCCAGAAGCGGGTGATCCTGTCGTTGGATCCGGTAGCCAGGATGTGGCCAAGAGGGTGCCAGTCTAGCGACCAAATGGCGTAGTCATGTGCAAAAGGTACCTTGTGCGTCGGCCAGACGGATTGCGCAGGCGTCGTGCTGGGCTCCATACTGTCATACGGCGCCACAGTCAAGGCCTGACCGGGAGGGGTGTTGGGGGTGTCGAGTAGGTAGTGGAAGAGGGAGCCGTCCATGCCTCCGGTCGAGAGCAGGTTGGGATGGATCGGGTGGAAGGACAATGTCGAAATATCCTTTTCGTGCCCTTTCAGGAGGCATATATCTCGCATCGTCCGGAGGTCGAATACGCGTGCCGTCTGGTCTCGAGCCGACGTCGCAAGGCACATGCCGCGAACCTTTTCGAACGTAACCTTGGTGATGGTGCTCTTGTGTCCGTGAAGGGTGGTCAGGCAGCGACTGGTTCGGGGATCCCACAGCTTGACCAGATGATCCTTGGACCCGGATACCAATAAACCCTTGGTAGGGTGCCAATCCACCGTCTTCGCATCCCATCCGTGTCCTTCTAGCTTGGACTCCATCTGGCCCATGGCAAAGTCGAAGACTTTGAGGGTCGAGTCGTCGGAGGCACTCACAAACTTGGAGTCGTTGGGACTGAAGGCGAGATCTCGGATGGGGTCCGAGTGTGCGTGGATGCTCTGCACGTTGTTGAAGTTTGGCTGCCAGTACTTGATTAGGCCATCGTGATCACCGGAGATCAGCCAGTCGTCGCTGTGAGAGTACTCGAGAGCTCGAATGGCAGCGTCGTGGGCCTGCATGATGGTCTCGAAATTGAACCCAGTACCGTTCCAGAGGGTGAATTCTCCGCTCGTCGATGCCGTCAAGAGCCGGCGACCTTCCGGAGTCCATCTCACGACGTTGACAGGGTGCTTGATCTTGTTCAAGGAGGAGTGTAGATGCTTGGAGGGGATGGTATCCGCAGCAGACACCGGTCGGCCCGCCGGCGGGATCATCTAGACGCGATTAATAACGCCGGCCACACTGATGAGATGTCGAAGCAAAGAACATACATCCACAATGTAACTTGCACTGGGTCTCTCCGCCTCACCAGTATAACCGCCCTTGTACGAAGCCGTCCGGTTGCGCAGCCATTGGATGACAGTGGCGCTGTAGTCGGTAACGGGCCCTGTCGGATGGTAAGTCAGCGCCGCAAAGAGAGTACACTTTCTCCCATCTCTCCTAGCCCTGCGGATTGCATATCAAAAAGAAAGGATGGGATGGGATGGGGATGGGGGCTGATGTGATATGAGGCGATTCGACATGATGTCAAGGCAGGCGCACGGTCAGCACTATAGGGGTTCGACCTCTCATCTCTCCGGGACCTGCTACAGTGGCTTCTGGCAGATAATTCTGTTTATCCTAGGGCACACGAAAGGAGATGATGCATCAACAACATCGACTCGGACTGGGCCCATGCCTACAGGGTCTGCGGGGGGGCAACAGGACGTCCGATGAGCCGCCGCCGCATCGAGGGATTGACCAAGCTAGACATGATTGAATGCGAGTGGTCGCTTCACCACTGCGTTGGAATACTTCGCACCCGACCTGACGCTGGGGAGTTTGCGTGGTTGTCTTTCAACGACAAACGCGACGGAGGAGAGGGAAAAAGTGCAAATGCAACTGTTGGTCCACGATATGCCCGGGGGGGGGGGGGGACAAGCCAGCTCAACGGGCGAGGAGAGGCAAGTGAAGAAAAGGAAACGACGGCAAAGTAGGGACTTACTTCTCCCACGAATCTTGAGATGTCCACCATCTTGTCCCCCGCGATCGCCGGGATCTCCACGGGGCTCATAAGCCATGGCCACGATCTCGCCGAGGCGAGCCTCGTCAGAATCCGCTAGTTTTGAGACAGTAGTAGCAAGATGGCGGTCAATGGGGTGAAATCGTGCGCTCGCATGCGTCGCGTGTGGATGGTGAAGCAGTTCGGTTCCGGCCAGCGATCGGAGAAGTTGCGATGGTGTTGAAGTGGGCAAGATTTTGTCGGCTTGAAGCTTGGAGCTTGCCGTGGCGTCGCTGAGGATGCGGTACTCTATAGATAAGATACAGGGAGTTAGTGGTTGCGCGTGTTGTACGTACCCACGGACAACGGAGTATCTTGGGTCCTTGATCGCTTGGCTAGTTGTTAGAGCGAGCGGGAAGGCACTTAACTAGCAAGTGACGAGTATCACGTGATGCTACTATGGTCACAACCGACAGGAGGAGGCCTGTTCTGTTCCTGTTCATGTTTTGGTTTGTGTTGTATGCATGGCCTGCGACGAGGTCCAACAGCCGTACGAAAGGGGAACGCCTTCCTAATTTTTCCGATGATATGCATAGGACCAGTTTATTCTCCGGGAAAACCCAAGGCGTTATCACGGCATATAACGTGCAAGAGGTATTTCTATCCCTCGCTCAACTTCCAGCATGTGCCACAAGAGGGGTGGCGACCCAAGAATTCGGAGGAAGTCTTGATGAAAGGAATGGGAGCAATTTGCCTGTGCCATTCAGTCCACCTCATCAAGGGCATGACACATGAGAAGTGAAATACAGCATGGAAATACACACGCCGTGCTCGACAAGCCCAAATTTCCAACGCATGCGAACTTGATGAGGTGAGAATGCGAAACGCAATGGTAATGTTCGCCGCAAATGCTGTACAAAAAGTGCATCAATCTGTTCCACTCCGACATCCCAATCCGTCCTCACCTGCTCCCACCGCGCGCAACATGTTCCCGAGGTATTCATTCATGCCATCATCATCCATCAGCTCTCTCGCCTGCCCCTTTTCACGGGTGGCGGCGACCGAGACCTGCTCTCGCTGTACTGCCTCCTTCGCTTCGGAGGCGCCGGGCTCGGCGACCGAGACAAGCTCTTGCCGTAATTCCGTCGCGACCTTGGCTCCGGTGAGCCAGAGTATGAGTCGCGTTCACGCCCTCGCCTGGGGGGAGTCCGGGAACGAGAGCGGGACCGGGACGGTGATCGGGAGCGCGACCGCGACCGCGAGCTATACGATCTCGATCGCGATCGGCTGCCCGAGTACGACCGCGGTCGTCCACGCCGCGGTGGCGTCCGTGACAGTGTGCGCCCTCGCCCGGCACCCCGATTCGGACTCGGAGATGGCGAGCGCGAATAGGACGATCCAGTGTAGGACGAGTAGCTCGACACGGAATCCGAATCCGAGTTGTCCTGCGCCGGGGGAGCCGGAAGAGCAGGCTTCGGCATGTTTTGCAAGTACTCTCTCATCTCCTCCGTGAGAGCGCCCATGCCGATACTGGTAAAGTAGTTGATGGAGAACCTGATGTTGCGAGGATTGTCCCGTGGCAGCAGACCGGCAAGGCTCGGCTGCATTACCGGATCATTCATCTTGGCCCTCAGCTTCGGCAGTCCGGTCTCCTCGACGATGGCTTGAAAAAGAATCTTGATGAAGATGCGGCTGCTCGACGTTGTTTCATCCTCGTTCAGGTGAATCACCGACATGCAGTGCCAGCCGATGGCATCCACGCCGAGCATGTGGCCGAACAGCTGGGCAATGTTGCGAAGCTTGTTGTTCTCATACCGATGGATCGTCTCGTAGTACTTGACGAAGGCCTGCTCGAATAGGTCGCACCAGAGACGGTTGATCTTGGCAAACCGCTCACCGATGAGGCCGAAAAACTTGGTGTACGTCTTCTCCTGCGAGCAACACTCGATGATCATCGACGGCAACTCCGACTCGAGGCCCGTCGGGAGGTTGATCTTCATGAGCTTGTGCACCGCTTCCTCGGGATCGGCGCTCGACATGATGGTGAGGTAGATGGTCCTCCGCAGGTTGACAAGATCGACGTTGGATTGATCCTTGATCTCCATGGCTTTGGTCTCCTCATCTTCCTCATCGGAGCTCTCATCTTCGTCACCGTCATCGTCATCGTCGTCTTCGTCGCCGCTGTCTTCGCCCAAAATTTCCGCCTTGAGTTTTCTGTACGCCTCCTCGTTCTCCTCCCAGCTCGGGTCGAACTTGAAAATGTTGAGGCCATCCTGCACGTCAAGTTCGCCCTCGAGGTTGACCTGATGCGTGATCTGATCCTCTTCCTCGACAAGGTCCAGCTCCTCCTTGATGGCCGGGTTGTCCTTGAACTTGTCCTTTCGAACCTGGAAGAGCACCTCGATCATGTACTGCGTTCGCTTGTCGATGTCGGCTTCGTGCAGGATGTTTCGAAATTGATCAAAGACGGCCATGGCAATGGTCGGCTGCATGTCCTCGATGTATTGGCCGACTTCGCGGCAGAAGCCGACGGCGATCTCGACGCTGTCGTCCGTCGGCTTATGCAGCAGCAACAGGAGCATCTGGCCCGCCAGCATCTCGTGCTGGACCTGTTGGTTGATGAGATGGGCGAGGAAGGTTGTCGAAGACAGGCACACCGACTTGTCATTTCGCCTGAAGCCTTTGCGGAACTGCATGACGAGGCGCTTGACCAACAGCTCTCCGACCTGCGGCAGCTTCGTGTTGACAATGGCCGCCATGGCCGCGTAGATGGGCGTGAAGGGCAAACTGGCCGCCTGCGCCTTCATGATGGATCGGCAGAAGAGTCCCCTCCCACGAACGAGATTCTCGCCGAACAGCTCGGGGACGATGTGCTTGATGTTCCCCGTGTTGACCTTGTTGATGAGGCCGTTGATGCTCTTCTTCAACGCCTCCCACGCCATCCGCTGGTACTCCTTGCTCGTCTTGTCCGTTATCTGCGCCTGAAGCGCCCTCAGCCGCGCCGGTGGTATGTAGGTGCCCCCCGACCTCATGTTGAGGAGCTTCTCGTACTCTGCCTTGGCCGTCGCCTGCTTCTCCTCCTCGGTGCGCGGTGGCGGCTGGGGGCGCTGAGGGCGCTGGGGACGATATGAGTCGCCGCCATCACGATGGCCTCCACGCTCGCGACGCGGCATGTCTACTCCAGCCGACGCCATCGTCGTTGTGAGGTGCGTTGTCGGGTTGGAAATAAGCAACCGAGAGATGGTATGGTAAAGGAATAATTCCGCCAGCCTTGTTTGTCTTGGCTTGGAGTTTCTACCAAGGAAATCTGGTGCACGGGCCAACAAGGCTCAGCAAGGCAAGGCTGGCACGATGAACGACGGTGCGCCACAGTGATGCACCGCCACCCTGCCTCACCCTTCTACGGTGCAGCACTTAAGTAAGTAAGCACATGAAGTCCATGCATGTACTCCGTACTTATGTAAGTACTTGCACCACACTGTGCATCAAGGTACCTTGCGCTAGCCAAGTGCTGCACTGTGCTTCCTGGTGGGAACTAATCCTAATACATATACGGAGTATTCGTACAGTGCACAAAAGTAAATACAAGTACATGCGGCAGGAAATACTGCACACTGTAGTGCCTAGCAAGCGTACTTACATAAGTATGTACTTGTTGCAGTGCTGCGTATTGCCGCACTGTACTTACATGTACCGTGCGCATATTGCAGCTCACTTGAACTAGACAGCATCGTCACAAGCTCTCGGAGTATTACTGCGCATCCCTTGCTGGCACCGCGACTGAACCACGCTCCTTTTCAGCAGGCGCCTGCGTACGGAATCACCATCGCCACGCATCTACGTGTGTTCTAACAATGGTTCGCGCGTTCCCCTTCCGCTTTTGCCTCCATCTCGGCTCGGACATGCTGACGCGACCAATTCTAGCTCGACAAACTCGTTGGCCTTGCCATGCTCGTGGCCGCCTCCGTCGTCTTTCTCTACTACACCGTCTGGACACTTCTCATGGTACATCCTACCCTCCTCGGAAGCATGGCCGCTCCGTCGTTTGTGCATCATCAGCTTGTTAACGGCATGAAAGCCCTTTGTCGACGACGACCACCCGCTCCAGAACTTTTTCCTCCCCCGCGTATGGGCCGTCCGCATCCCCGTCATCATCGTTCTCCTTGGCTCCGCAGTTGTGGGATCATTCTTGAGCATGGTTATGATTCGAAGCAACCGGAAGAAGGCTGCCAAGGCCAAGGCTGCAGGGAAAAAGAAGGCGTAGGAGCAGGTGCATGTCGCCTATTGCCTGTACCTGTAATATCAAACCCCCCCAGGTGCCATGGCACATCACACACACCCCTCATCATGTATAATCGAAGCCGTCTGTCCGTGGGCACGCGTATTGTGGCCAACGGTATCCAGACCGGTGGACTGCAATCAGAAGAGGAGGCGTGGGGATGGGTATCATATCTGTTTCTATTTAACAGCTTGCTGCTGAGCGCCATTGTGCCAAAACAAAAGCTGACCATACAAATGAGTGTACCAATGAAGTCAATGCATCCAACGGAGCATACTAAATGCATGATGAGGGGAAGGGGGTGCGGAACGCATGCCAGCAACACCCAGCAGATACTCCATGTATGAGCCACACACGTACATGATCGGCTGACCTGTCCGGCTCATGGCGGAGACGAGCGAGGGGCACCAACCCGGCTCCCAATACACACCTAAACATGGCACGGCACGGCACGGCTTCAGCAATGCACCCCCAGCACCTCCGCGGCGCCAGCTCCCAGGCAGATGCGACACCGGCTCAGACCCTCTGGTCGGCGAAGTCGAGAACCTCACAGTCATCCTCAAAGAAGCCATCCTCGTCGGGATCTCCCGGACGCGCACGGCGGCGTCGTCTGGTTGTCACGACGATTTGCTCTTCGTCGCCAACCTGCATCACACGCTCCATGGCGGATTGAGGTAAGGCGAGGTGGTCTTCGGGTCCTGCCTCATCGGCGCCGAGAGCGCCGAGTCCCCTGTCCCGTTTGATGCTGGGGATGTCCTGGCCAAAGGCCCACGCAGACGCTGCGGCGGTGGCAGGCTCCGTGTCCGCTTCCAGCTGCTGCCGCTTCTTCTTCTTTTTCAACGATGGCTGCTCGTCCAAGCCGGCGTGGGCGTTGATGGCCGAGTCGGGGCTCAGGTGTGCCGCCGGCCCATCTCGGACGTACTCGCTAAGCACCACTCGCCGATCGGTGTGGAACGGTTGGTACGGCGCGCTCGACTCAATCTCGGCTTGCGGTATGGCGGCATCCATGCCGTGAGCCGGCGGCGCAGGCCGCACTCGAGCCTGGACCGTTGTCGTGTTGGTCGCTTCCATTTCGGCGTCCGAGAGCTCCAGGTTTTCATCGGCGGCGCCCATCTCCATGATCTGTCGGACGACGGGCGCAACGACGTCGTCGGGAAGCAGCGGCAGCTTCACGTCCTTGTACCTGTTCACGCGTGCCGTGCGCTTGCCGGCCATCGGCGTGCAGGGAAACATGCGGACGAGGCCGCCGCCAAGGGAACCCAGCACCTGCGACTTGCGGCTTCTAAGCCAGATGACGCAGGATGCCGAGGGCAGCACGGCACTGGGCGGAAGCGAGACGCGGTTCTCACCCGTGTGCCGCAGCTGACTGATGGCGGTCCCCGTCTTTCCGAGAGAATGGCTGATGCTGGCAGCGATGGCTCGGCCGCCCTGGGCGGCCGAGTCCCTCAACGTACTCCCGGAGGTGGCCGGAATGTGGGCGCTGCTTCGGCGGGAGCGTGTCACGAAAGGTTTGGCGACCTGGTACGCCGCTCCGAAGGCGCCGGAGGCGATGGAGACGGCGGAGTCTGGCGTTTCCGCCACGCTCTTCGTCGCCACCTTGCGACGGCGGGGAGGAGGCCACATGAAGGCGCTGAACGGCATGTCCAGAAGGTGAACCGTCCCCCTCTCCGTGACCATGGCCAGCCGGTCCCCCTGGGGTGAGGACCAGGCGACGTCGACGATGCGGGCAACGGTCATGCGCGAGAACTGGGCGATCTGGCGAACGAGCGGTCCGCCGCTGTCGTGCTGCGGCAACGTCGACTGCAGCGGGGAGGAGTGCGTGTGCTGGACGCGCAGCAAATCCCACACGGTCTGGACGTCCCCCTTGGTGCTGGCGGTGAAGAGGGCAAGGGAAGAGGGCGAGAATGAGATGAAGCTGCAGCCGAGCGGGGTCGCAAAGGTGGCGAGGGGGTGCGCCGACGTCGAGTTGGCCAACGTCTGGGCATCGAGGAGGGAAACGAGGCCGGGCTCCTTGACGGCGGCGTTGGACGACGGGCCGTGCGTGGGTGGGAACTGGGCGGCATCCATCCGAGGAGACTGGGAGGCTACCCAGGGCTGGGGAGGTGTTCTCGCCGGCTGCTGCTGCTGCTGCTGCTGCTGCTGCTGCTGCGACTGCGCACCCGACGGCTTGTTCCAGTACGAGTTCCAGGCCTGCAATCCCTGCTGCCCAACCCACCTGGCACCCTGGATCAGCTCCTGGGTCGTCTCCCGCATGATTTTGTTCACCACGCTGTCCGAGATGGGGAGCTCGACCGCCGCCGAGACGGCAGGGAGGTGGGGGGGCGTCAGGGAGGAAACTCCGGGGGCTCGGCCAAGGATGGGCACCGGCACGTGCGCTCGCAGGGAGATTTGCGAGGACGGCGCGGCCGGGCAGTAGGCGATCCAGTGGCCGCCGAGGGCGAGGATCGGAGTTTGCGGGCTGGGTCGCTGGGATGCGGCCGCGGGATGCGCCTTGCCACCGGCAGCCTCCTCCGGGACCTCGGCGCCGTGGCCTTGCTGGAGGGTGGTCCAGAGCTTGCCGGTGCAGGCAAAGGCGTGTTCGTTTTGGGCCTCGACAAGCTGACGGTACACCCAGCACTCACCGGTGATGCCGGAGCAGACGGCGACGGTTCCGGCGTCGGCCTTGACGGTGAGGGCTCCGCTGGGCGGCGGCGGCTTGAACAGAGGGCTATAGATGGATACCTCGGTGTTGATGGGCAGCTTCTGAGTTTGCAGCAGGACGTCGACCAGTTGGCTCGTGTGGAGAGAGTAGACTTCGACGGCCGTCTGGTAGAAGAGCGGTGCGGGTGGCGGCCGTCCAAGCTGTCCTTGAGGTCCTTCTGGTTGGGCGATGCCCCGGCGAGGACTCTCCGGCGCAGCAGGTGCCGCTTCGTCATCGTGGCCGGCGGGTGTCGGGGACAGGACCGGACCATGCACAACGACGGCGACGAGGGGGGACAGGCCGTCGTTTCCGCCCTTGACGGTCCATGGAAGAATCTTGGCATGATGAACGCCGCCGCGAAGACCCTTGAGGTGTGCCACCCGATCCAAGCCTCGTTTGGTGACGGCGTAGACTTGCAAGCCACCCTCGTAGCCGGCCAGGACGACGTTCTGCTGGCCGGCCGAGCCGTGGACGGAGGGCAGCTTGTCGAAGCCGAGGAAGAGGCCGTGGCTTCCCGCCTTCATGCCGCCCGACTGGGGCGTGATGGTGAGGTCTAGATCCTGCGCGCCGTAGAAGTGCGGCTGAGCTTGATGGGGGAGCGGGGGGTGCGGACTCGCCCTGGAGTGAGGGTACGGGGAATGCAGAGAGCTCCGGCGGTGGGACGCAGCCGAGACGGCGTGGGGTGACGGGCCGTGGACGTGGTACTTGGCATCCATCTGGATGCTGAGCGGACGACGGTGGTCGCGGGGAGGCGAGAGCGAGGCCGGCGAGGGACTCATCAGGGGCCGCGGGGCGACGGGCCAGCCGTGATGCAGACCGCGGCCGGCGTCCTCGTACGACGAAGGTTGCGTCGGCGGCGATTCGCTCGTCAGGTTGATGAGGTTTCCGGGCGAGCCCGCCAGGATGGCCCCCTTGAGCCATTCGTTCGCCATGCTGGGGGCGGTGCTTGCGGAGACGGACGTCGTCGAGAGGGCCTCGAGAAGGGGCGACGGGCCGTGCTTGTCATTGTCCGGCCGCGACGGCTTGATCTCGGGCGTGTTTTCGGGGGGGGACGATGCGTCCGAGACGGGGAGGCTCTTGGGCGAGTTGTTGCTGCTGCTGCTGTTGCCGCCGTGGCCGTTTCTGCTCGTCCGGCGTCGCCGTCAGCCAACGTCATTCGGCAACGATCGCTTCGGGGTAGGGAGGGTCAAGACGCACGGAAGCCTGACGGCAGCCTGCTTGGTCACCGCCGCCGCGATTCCGCCGTTTTCTCTGCCATGCTTCCTGTCCTTCTTGGAGCCTGCCCCACCGTCAGCCAGACGTCTCGGCGGACAGGACGGGGGAGGGGTAGGGGACCATGTCGCCACGTACTAGGCATTCAACTGGTGTTTGGGGGCGCGGCAAGAGCAGTTTCCTGCCCCTGGAAGAAAGGCCAAGAGAGCAAGAATCCGCCGTCGCCGTGGTCGAGGTTCGTAGAGGTTCGTACGAGGAGGGAGAGGTTGATGAGGGAGGAGGGTCGAGCGCCGAGTGCGACGCCGGAGACGGAGGCGGAAGCGGGTCGAGGGGGGGAGGGGTGGTGAGGGACGACGGTCGGCGTACCGTTCGACAGACACCCTGGTCCCTCGCTGGCCGGGGGGGGGGGATGTTATCAGGGCCAGACCCAGGGTCGGTGCGAGGTTGGTGTTGCGGGAGACGGAGCAGCGACAGTCGCAGCGGTCGGTGGCGGCCGTCGACGCGGGAGGCTTCCTCGCGGTACGTAGGTTGGCGCTTCGACGACGATGGGCAGAGTGGTTTGGGTAGGCAAAAAGGAACAGGGAACCGGACAGAACAAAGGCTCTCTCGGTGGATGGTAACCGTCCACGGTCTGCGAGTACGGGCTGGATGGGATGGAAGCTGTCGAAAGTCTGGAGACGGGAAGGGTGAGAGGAGGGCCGGTGCTCGGCCTCGGGACGGGTGCTGATGACTTCAGAACGCTACATGCACAGCGGTCGTCCGCCCGTACCTTTGTCGGTGCCTTGGGGTGCCAAGGTTAGTACCTGCCTGTCCTGTGGTGGCCTGGAGTCGGTGCTATTGCGCACCGTAGGCATGTGTCGCAGGCGGCCCAGCTGAGGGGTGGCGGGGGGGGCTTGGGCCTGGGTTGCCGTAGGAAAGAGGGGGGCGGGCCATGACACCTGCAGGGTACCTTGGTGGTCGTGACTAGCAGGCAATGCGAACGCGGGGGATGATGCTTTGCCGGGTCACTTGCAGCTACAGCGTAGAGGCCCCGTAGCGCGGGCCATGTGTCGGTGTCTCGAAGGACCTCCCGCCAGCCGCTCGCCAATAGATCGCTCAATGGATCACATCACCAATAGTCCGTCCACGCACACGTACTTGCGCGTACAGATAACCCGTACCTCCACTCTAATCCTGCTATATGCAGTGTACCTGCCTGCTCGTGTAGCGGCAGCATGGAGTAAGTTCAGGTAGGCAGTCTGTCGCAAGCAGCGGAAACAGTGACAATGGCACGGCTTCGATGTGGAATAGTGGTACCTTGGTACCTGAGGCACTAGGTACCCAGTACTTGGTTTGTGTACTGTACATGTAAATCCTCCGTTCAGCACGTACTGTACTGTGCTGTACTGTAAGTACATGTATTAATACAGTACAGTGTAAGTAGGCATGTGCGGAGTAGGTTCCCGTACATACGAGCATATGCGTACAGTGCACCAGCATAAGTACTGTACATGTTCATGTGCATGAGTCACCGCATGGCACGGTACTGCACTGAATGTGTGGCAAGTACGCCGTACGTGATGATGTGTACATGTACTGTACATCCTTCATGCTGCGTCGGGGCCGTCCATTCATCCACCATTCTGCAGGCGGTCAAGCCAAGGACAATCAAAAATGCCAGCTCGTTACCGCCATAGCCGTGTCCAGCGAGGTATCCAGTTGCCATCCCCAACAACTGCTGCCGCAAGGCCGCCGACTTCTAACGGACTTCAAGAAGCATCCCGAACCTTGTTGGCTTATTGATCAGCCATGTCCTGCTGACTCACCAATCGCCGTAAGTCGGCCGTGGGAACCCTTCAGGCCCGAAAAGGCGAAGCGCGCTGATATCCCCAACAACCTCCACCACGGAGACTCCATCAACGTTCATTCAGACACGCACGCCCCCCCCGCCCCCCTTCTCCTTGGTGGCGCCCGTTTTGGGCGCCACCTGCTGATGATACGCCGTGACAGTATGTCAGGTGAGCAATGCCTCGTACGCCATTTATACGAGGCCTCAAATCAAGGCATAGACGCGGAGAGGACCATAGACGACCACGCAACAATCTCACCAATGCTCGCCAGCCAAGTTGCAAATGCAATCCATCTTGTCTCCGCTCCGTCTGGATTGGTTGCCTAAGCAATCCCAGGCACAAGGTTCGACGTTGGATTGTCCCAGTGTCTTTGCGAGAGCCGCGATGGTAGTGGCAGCGTCTTGGTCACATGCTCAGGCGAAAAACATACCGTCCATGTCATGGACCGTGTATCATGTAGCGAGTATCACGTACCGCCCATATTGGAGCGTGCTGCGCGCCATGTGTTTGTAAGTACGGTAATTACTCGATCACATTGATCTCAACATCGCTCGGTACCGATGATGTCATCAGTAGGGGTCATGTTGATGCTGCGTCCATCACGGTGTTGGTATAGGGTAGCCCAAACCAACCACGACCGCGTCTGTCCCGACCGACCCATGCGCGCGCACAAGCTTGTACTCAGAGTGAACGACGAACGCTATTCAATGCTTACCCGCCCGCAGTTGGTATTACGCTGCGCCCTGTCCCCCTTTTCGTACAGGATCGAACGGCGGTCAAAGGATGGATGGCTTCGCCGGCGCATATCTCTGATGATTGCTTCCCTTCCCGCCTGCGTGCTTGTCCATGAGCTCTCGCAAGTGACCGTCCGCCAGTAGTCCCGTCCCTTTCGCCGAAACTCCCAAAGCCCAAGACGCCGGCGGCCGCATCCTTGGTGCTACTTTCTCACACCGCGCGCGCTCACCTCGCCTCTCTCGCCGATGTTGAGGAGCCTTCGACAGTCGGGACAGTACCACTTCGTCGTGCGGGCCGGAATGTCGGAGAGGCCCACGCATCCGAGGTGGAACCATTCTTCCTTGCAATGCTGCCCAACCGTTAGCTGCTTCCTCGCCGCCTCGCGTCGAGCCGGGGTCGCGCACGTACCTCGAGGTTGTCGCACTGGATCATGGTGCCGAAGCCGACGTTGTTGCAGAGGCAGTAACGAGGCTCGTCCGGATCGATCGGCTTTCCCTCGTCATCCACCTCCTCCAGCTCCGCCTCCGCCGCCTGACGGGCCTTCTTCCTCGGCGCGGCCTTGCGCTTGCCGACGGCGCTGTTCCCGCCGCTGTTAGTGGTGCTGACGACGCCGGGCGCCGGCCGCTTCGTCCGCTTCGGCGGCTGCTTGAATTCGGGCGCCGGCGTGTTGCGTGCCGTGCTGGCGCGCCGCGTTCGGTCCGTCGCCAACGAGGCCGGTGGCTCTTGACTAGCCGCGCCTCGAGAGCTGGGCCGCCGCCCCGGATGCGATTCGGGAGTCATGGATGGTGCCGGCGTCGGTCCGCGTGAGCTGGACTGTCTGATCGACGGCTCGGCCGCGTGCGACGGAGCCGATGCTTGCTGCTGCGTGCGCTTGGCCGCCTCTCCCCTCGTCTCCCGCCTCGTGTTGGCGTCTCGAGTCGGCGCCGGTATCGGCGTCATCGTCCGCCGCTGATCCGTCCTGGGGAGCGGGATGGGCGTCTGCGAAGCCGGGGGCTTGATCGGTATCATGGTCGTGATGGTGTTTCCGTTGGACGTCACCGACGTCGGGGAGGCCGCCGATCTCGCCGACTGGTTCTGCGGAGGCATCGGGATCGGTACCGGCGTCACCGACTGGGTCACGGCCGCGGTGCTGCCGGGCGTGAGAAGGGCGGGATTCCCAGAGCCGGAGCCGTCCATGCCTTGACCGACCGAGGACTGGCGCGGGGGGGGCGCGAGAGTCTCCGTCTTGCTTCGTTTCGACAGAGGACGCGACGGCGTCTCGCCTCGTTCCGCCTCCGGAGCGTCGGCCTCGGCGTCTCGCTTCCGCTTGCCGTTCGACCGCGATCCCGTCCTGGCATTTCCGGAGGGCGTCCTGGCGTCCTGCGAGTTGCCGGGGCCGCCGTTCCCGAGAAAGAGCTGGGCCGCGTGCGCCATCTTCCTCGCCGACTCCTCGGCTTCTTCCGCGGCGAGCTTCGCCAACGCCTCCCGCTTGACCCTCTTCGCTTCGTTGAGCTTCATGCCCCTGCTGGTGCTGGTGCTGGTGCTGGTGCTGGTGGTGGGAGGTTGGTCTCCGCTGCCGAGGGCGTCGACGCTCATGGCTCCCGCCGGAAGCTGCGGCACGCCCGAGGCTTTGTCGACCATCGGAATCGGCACCGTAGGATTGAACGGCCTGCCCTCCGCTGCCGCCTGCTTCTTGGCGTCGCGGTATTCGTCGGGACCGCGACCCAAATTCTTCAGCTCGCGCGCCACCATGGTGTCGCTCGGTGCCCAGGTTGCGTTCTTCTTCATGCGCTTCCTCAGCTTGGCGAGCTCGTAGGCTGTGAGCTGCAGCCAGGGGGCGTCCGCGCTGCCGACGACGGCGCCCTCCGGGGGCGGATTCAGCAAGGCCGCCGCGTTGGCCGCCACCGCCGCCGTCATGGCCGCCGACGTGAACGGTTGGCGAGAAGGCCGGCTCGCCTGCTTGTGGCCCTTGCTGGCCATCAGCTTGATGCGTGAGGCCGGGGCAGGCGTGCGGCGCCCGCCCGCGGGTATGTCCGACTCGGAGTCGGAGGAAATGTCGCTTTCGTCGGTGCAGGAGTCGTAGTGGATATCATAGGGCGCCAGCACTTCGCCAGGGACGGTGACGCGGGGGATCTTGTGTCGGGAGATTTTCTTTCCATCCACCCCCGTCGGCCGCACCGACGACTTGGCCCGAGACGTCTGCGGCGACTTGGGCACCAGTGGGCTTTTCGGCTCCTCGGCCGGGTAGTGTTCCATCATGCTCTGAAGCTTCGAGAGCAGCAGCTTGGCCTTGGCGTGGTGCCGCATCACGTTCTCCGACATCCTGACCGCCTCGGCATGAGAGAAAACGCGGGAGCTGACGGCCTGCTGCAGCTGCTCCGAGATGTCGGCGCGCAGCTTGGCCGGGTCGGGCCTCTCTTCGCCCGCGAGACTCGGCAGCCGTCCCCATTGCGCCGTCAGGTCGTCCACCTTGTGCGAGGCATCGGCGTAGGCCTCGTCGAGCTTCCCGATGAGCGTCAGGGATCGCACGATATCGGAGGGCAGGTATTCGGTAAAGTCGAGAAAGTCGCTAACAGTCGTGTGGGCGTCGGGGTCGGCGCGCGATTCGATGCCGGTGCCGGCCATGTCCATGGACACATGGTAGACGGAACTCCTGTTCTTGGGGGATGCAACGTCGGCATCGGCATCCCCTGACGCCTCTCGGTCCACGGCCACGAAGACCATGGCCTCGGGCAACGAGACGCGTCCGACGCGTCCGGTATCACAGAGTCAGCGGTCGTAGGCTAGGACTGGGCGCGCCTGCCGGTTGCGCAGCCATTTGATGAAGATGGGCTTGGCTCGTGTCGCGGCTTCACCGTCGCAACCGATTGTTTAGCCAACATTGACGCCACCAGTGGTAGTTGTGGTGGAGAAGAAGAAAATGTTACGTAAGGCGGCTATTCACTGCCGACTGCTCCAAACAGCAGCGGCGCTTAGCTGGGCAAGCTCAAGTGGGGCTGTGCTAGTGGCGGTGCTGCTGCCCAAGTACTCGTACTCCGGCCTTGTTTTTTCAGCCGTGTGTGTACTCCGTGCAGCCTGGTTTGTTCAGCGCCAGTCTCAACTAGCATCGTCATCAAGGCGCAATATCCAACTGTCCATCTGCTGACAGAGTCCATCGTGAATATAATTCTCCTTTGACCTGGAACCACTACATCTAAGTTGTCCTTGCGGCGATTCAACTGTCTCTTGCAGCATCGTCCATTCTAGGCCATCGTGTAACAAGCAGCTTAGCAGGCGGCATTTTTTTTAGGCAGCCTCCAAAGAGATATAAAGGAAATGTTTAGGGAGTGATAGGAAACCAACGACGAGGGACATGTAGGTAATGTCAACAAGGTGACACAGCGTACGACTGACCATAGATACCCAAAATACAACTCATCCGCGGCTGAAATTTCCCTTTGATCCAGTCGCCGACTTCCTCGTTCTTTTGTTTCAGGTGGTGATGGTATATTCTTTACCAATGCAGTCGAGGGCCGTCTGATATGATCTGATCAGCGACAACCTTCCATGCATTTGTTTCTTTGTGTTGTGGGAGGGGGTTCTCCTGCGAATGGCGTTCAGGTCCGCCCCCCCAAATGGTGCCCAAATGGTGCATCCTGATCTGCGAGCCTCATTCTCTGCCCACCAGTCCGAGGCCCAATCCTGTGAAGATG
Source organism: Drechmeria coniospora (assembly GCF_001625195.1). Taxonomy (NCBI): domain Eukaryota; kingdom Fungi; phylum Ascomycota; class Sordariomycetes; order Hypocreales; family Ophiocordycipitaceae; genus Drechmeria; species Drechmeria coniospora. Next base: position 5,218,195 of record NC_054389.1, on the reverse strand, counting down.
ACTGCGGATGCCCAAACGGCGGCGTAGGCCATGGCACCTGTCGATTGGACGCCCTGGACCGTCATGGCGCATGCGAGGAAGGTGTTGATACCAGTCACGAACATGGCCATCGTCGTTCGTCGGATCACCACCTTGGTCTTGGCCGAATATCCCCAAACGTTCCACCATACCGTCTGGCCCAGCGTCGCCTGGACAGGGTCAAAATCTTCGAGCTTGTCATCCTCCTTGCACTTGCCCGTCGCTGCAAACGGCGCAAAGATAAAGGTGCTCGCTGCGACGCCGAAAAGTGCCATCACGGGGACCAGTCCGCCGTAGGACGCCATGTACGCAGGCACGAGGGTAGGCAGGCCGGAAAAGTAGATGGCCAGATAGCGCGGCAGCAAGAAGCGAAGCGAGAGGATAAGTGTCACTGTGTAGATGACCGTTGCCAGCGTGGCCGTGTACAGCTGCAGCGACCAGTCAAGGAGCTCGCGACGAGCGGCCTTGGAGCGACAATGGAAATCCGAGAGCGGACGAAGGATCGCAAAAGGCACCGCCGCCGAGAGCACATCCACCACGAGGGCGGAGAGGGCAGTGCGGCGGCTCAAGGAGTAAAAGGTGGTGAGGAGATAGAGCTATCGGGAGTCAGCATACTCCGGATCACTCGCCCCATTCGAAAAGTTGAACAAAGCACGTACCGTGGGCCCGTGAGACAAGAAATCCATTGCGGCCACATCCAGGCCATCCAAATTGCCAATCCATGCCACAGCCAGCTCGGTGCTGCATTCGACCCAACGTTAGTTCTCGTCCGACGGCTCGCAGCGTTCTTGCGAAAAAAAAAGACAGGAAACCTACATTCTCCAGGATACCAGCATAGCCAGCTCGCCCCAGGTATCTTGGCGACGGCTCAATGATGCCAGTTCACCCTCGCTTAGCTCGCTGACAATGCTGTACCCCAAACTCGCGATGACGAAGCTCATGGCAGTCGCAAGAGCAAAACGCAGCGGAGATGGGACCTTGGCAAGAGGGTGAAACTGAGGCGGGCCAGCCGCCTTTGTATCGATGCCATCCAGCGCCCCATCCACCTTGGCCGTTACCGCCGTCTCCGACTTGGCGCTGCGCTTGGTTGTTGCCATTGTCGCCGTACCGTTGGGTGACATGCGTAGAGATGATCGTTCCTCGGAGTCCTTTTCTCGTATTCTGGCGTCCACTTCGTGACTTGGCTGCGCATTCAAATGAGGGAAGATAGTTGGGTTGAGTTGCAGGTGGAAAGGTTGCGTTGCGAAAGGTCTGCGGTTCCGTCGGCTTCAATCCGCCACTGGTGGGAAAGGTGACGTCGGAGGGTGACAGAAAAGAGAGTGCACACATCAACAGCCTCGCAGGCTAACACGCGGAACACGATGGATGATTGAATTGATTTTGAGAAACACAACTCTGCCATCGGAACTTGGTAGCACCTCCTAAGCTGAATTTATATAACCCCGATACCATTATGCACCTCTCACCACTATCTTGCAGGCTCTGGAGGCCCTGGGACGAGAGCGATTCATCGTGACGTACGTCCAGACGTAGATTGAGAGTCCGATGACGGTGGATGGAAGTGCCTACTCATTTTTGTCAGCGTCATGTTCGTCGCTAGGGAAACACCCCACCTGTTACGATTCTCCACTGCACAACAGCTCAGCACTAACAGGTTTACGTGTACTTACTTTCTTACGTACTTGCTGTGCAGGAATCCGTCCTCGTTCATCAATACATATTTACATGTAGACTGGCCCTGACCGTGTACGATTGGTAATATCTAGCCAGCAGATACTTCGTTTTCCTTTCGTCACCGTTGCCCCCCTCCCCGCCTCACGAGGCGGTCGGCCTACGGGTGCCACCAGCACCACGCGACGCCTCAGAGTGCGATGTGTGCAATTTTGAACAATGGGCTTTGATTTTACATTTCATTTGGTATTTGTTGGGGGTGTTCGCTCGACGCCTCTCCGGATCCTCACTTTAACCTCGTGGAGGCGCAATCACGTCCCCCTCCGTCGCCCAACATGACGGCGGCAGGGACGAGGCCCTCCACTCTTCGGTGCTGAGAATGGCAGCGGAGCAGAACCACCTCATAATCGGTAACAGTTCGTTATACAAAGGAGAAAATCATGACAGCCCCCTCCCCCCCAGAGCTTATCCAAAACGCATCCAACCTCGGCGCGCTCGGCGGCGGCGGCGGTGTCGTCGTCGTCGTCGTCGTCGTGCACAGCTAGCTAGGCTGTCCGCGCGTGCTCACGCTTACTCCTCCATGCGACCGAAAACACCATCGTCGTCTTCGTCGCTCCGGGCGCGAGATCGCAGGTCGAAGTCGTCGTCGTCGCCGCTGTCTTCCATCTTGACGTCCTCGCTACCGCGTCGCAGCTCGCCTCTGGTGAAGCTCTCCGGCTGCCGGCTCGGGAAGCTGTTGATAAAGGCCGTGCTCGACAGGGACAGGTCCTGACCTCGGTACTGGGCCGGGACAGGCGGCACGGGGGGCGCATCCGCCGCCAGCGTCATGGTGGCGTACGAGCCATTGTTGCTTCCGAAGCTGCAGCTGAGGAGCTCGACGGCCGCGGCCAGGTCGCGGTCCTCTTGGCCGGTCCTGTTTGCCCCCGACGATGGTGGGCGCCGCTCGTGGCTGGGCTGCCGGAAATGCCCGAAAGCCGGGCTGGAGATGCCACCCGAGAGGAGAGACGGCTTCAGCGACGGCGATTGATGGCTCCGCGGGAAATCGGCACCGACGTTGTTAAACCTGTCACGATAGGACAAGGCTCCGAAGCTGAAGGCCTCGGCCATCGGCGGCGGCGTGGTATCGGTCGAGCTCTGGCGCTCTGCCTGCTCCGAATAAGGCGAGGCAGCGGGCGAGGCCGAGTCGAGCTCGCTCGCGGAATCTTTGGCCGAGTCAGGCGGCGTTGCCTCGCTCTCCTTGCCGTTCATGGCAACGAGGACCGACGCCGCCTCCAGCAGCTGCACCTGCTGGTGCTTGGAGATGAGCAGTTTCGAGGTGTACGACCACTCGGGGGTGTGCTCCCAGCTGACAAGCCGTTAACAAGACTCATCCACCTCGGAAGACACATGGGCAGAGAGAGCATTGATTGCAATGACACCGATTCCCGGGCCAGGGAAGAAACCCGAAATGCCCAGGGGCATGCAAGGGAAGGATGGTGCCCGGGGAGCGAGAGGGGTACTAACAGATGCTTTGTCAGGCAGCTGCTGTGCTTGTAGCCCTTGCCGCATTTTTCGCAGCGAACCTCGACGCGGTTCATCTTCTTGGCAGAGTCCTTTGCCAGTGGCTGACCGTCACTCGCACGCCTCATACGCGCTTTCTGGTACTTGGCAGGCCCCTCGTCCCCAGATCCTTCGGGAAGCTCGTCGTCGATCGCACTATCCTTCGCATCCGGCAACATCTTTTGGGACGGCAGGCTGGCCGGCGGGGAGGGAAGGCTGCCGACCCTCGACTTGGAGAATGTATTGCGCCGGCTGCCGTTGGCAATGGGCATGGCCACGGATTGCTCGCCGCTGGCAATGGCAGCCGTGAGAGCGGCAACGTTGTGAGCGGGGTTGGTTACCGACTTGCGTCGGCTCACCCGGTGATTGACGTTCAGGGAACTCGTGAGGAGGGAATTGGAGTTTGTTCGGGCGTGGGTTTGACGGCCGGCGAGGCCACCAGAGGGAGAGGAGTTCGAGAGAGAGGGACGCTGATGCGGCGGTGGCCTGGAGGCGGGCAGCATTTCCTAGAGGGCAGGAGGAACCATCAGCACAAGCGAGTCCTCGGGAGAAGGGCGAGGCAGGAGCCTCCGCGGCGTGCACAGCAGGACGGATCGTACCTTTGAGGAGGCCATCGGCAACGACTTGGGGAGAGGCAGGACGACGGTGGCCAGGTCGTCGCTGTCAGGGCTAGGGGTTCCGGCAGCGGCTAGCCCTCTGCTTCGTCGTGAGGCCGTGGCAAGGATATCAGGAATTCGGAGCGATTGTGCGTCGTCGTCAATGTTTATGGCGTTGTCGGGGTTGTGAGAGGAGGCAGGATTTCTCGAGAATGCAGCGAGCAGGAGAAATAATATTTTGGGACAGGCACAGGCGGACTACGTACGGGATGGATGGGGAGTGTGTGTGTGAGGCAACAGCGGAAGATGGGGGGTGGGTGGGGGTGCGTCTGTAGCAAGTCGGCGTTCTGCCGCACAGTGCAGGCTGAGGTGTGCTGCGCATGTACAGTACAGTACTGCAAGTACATGTCGGAGCACACACAGTAAGTAATGATACGGTGTACGGTACCGTTGTCGCATCTTGGAAGTGTACCGTAAGGTACGTTCGTAGCTAGCAGCCGCAGAGCATCCGAGTGGTACTCGGCGGTACCTCCATCGCCCCGTGGCCGGCGCTGCGATTATCGGCACAAAGGGAGCCTAGGGAGGACGCGAGGGCGGCCGTTAACCCGTCGTTGGGGCTGCGACGGAAAGCTAGCAGGCGAGTACGTGTACAGCGCAAGTACCTCGCTACCAGCAACCGGCCGATGACGGGTACGTAGCGCCTGCCGACAAGAGCACTCGTGCCGGGCCAGGCAGATGGTAGCGTATGGAGATACCTGGCAGGTACTAGCCGGCTGGACCGTGGTGGGCGCATGTCGCCTCCACCGTCGTCACGTCACGCCAACATCTTCCAGCGACTTCCAAGCGCTGGAGCCACCGTGGGCCGCATGCGACAGACTCACCACGAAGAGTGGGGAGTGGGGAGGGGGCAAGGAGTGCGGGCAGCGGGGGGGCTATTGGCTATCCAGGCCATCGCAGCGGCCTGATTGGCCGGGCCGATGCTGGCCTTGCCCAGCCTGTGGAGACTGGAATTGGGGCTGAGCAGGTGCTGTAGCAGGTACCAGCAGGAGCAGCGAACCGTGCCATGGTGCACGAACGATTCCTCGAGGGATGCGAGTTGCGGCGAGCACTGGCTGGAGGTGTGCACTGGGCGCTGGGTACGGAGGCCATGCACAGGCAGATGTACAGCTGCAGCGCTGCGATCGTGCCAGCGTTAGGACTCGTGAGATGCAAACAATGACATGGCGCTACGGAAGGACGGTGTGAGAGCATTATGGAGGAGACTTTCCGGCGATGAAGCGCAGAGATGTACTCCGTACTGTAGGTACCTGAACGGAGAATACAGTGCACGTAAGTACTAATGTATTCGTTGCTGTACCCCCCCTCTCCGATACAGTACAGGTCATACAGTACAGAACGAGAACGTACAAGTACCACGGAGCATCTATAGTATGTGCAAGTTTGTGAACTGAAGCACTTACTTGTTGTACTGTACGGAGTAAGTAAGTACATGTATGCGGTACGTCTGTGCATGCACTAGCAGAGCGGGTGTTGGCGTTCTGCACTACTGTAATGTATTGCATGCATGTACTCCGTACATGGTGATAACGTTAGTACTTACTTTCAGTGCTTGTACAACTACGGAGTACTTGCACTTGTCCGTGTGCTAGTCCCGAGTGAAAAATAGTAGTAAGCAATTGACACTACTTACTGTATCCGTACAGAGTTCATGGACTCGTACGGAGTACTGTATTCCTGTATTTGTTCCTAGTAGCATCGATGCAGTGTCTGGCTCCCCTGGAATACAGTGGGCACAACTGCCGATTGGCATCGGAGAAAGCCCTAAATGCCAGCGACGGCTGGGGGCGGATCAAGAGGCCAATTAATTGGTAGGCAATAGTAGGCAAAAGTAGCTGTACAACAACGTTGGTACGGAATTTTCCGTGCGTGCGTATTTGCTAAGAGCGAGCATGCTTGCACTTAAGTGCAGCCAGTAGTGCCGTGCCGTGCCTTGCAGCTGCAGATGTTGCACAGTACGGATGGGCGCCTGCTAGGACATGCGGTGCATGTACATGTATTGCAACTAATTACTCCGTACACCTTATGAGTCTAGTACTTGGAAAGAGAGTAATACTCGTAGTCCCAAAGGTGGAATCTACGGCATGTTACTGTATGTACTCTGCACAGCACTCCGTACTTGTACAGTAGTACGGAGTACCAAGTACGAGGTATCCTGGTACGGACGATAATGCCCCTCAAGGTGGGAAACGCCCCCGAAAGCAAATAAGACAAAATACGGAGCATTTACGCCTCCTGACAGTAATTGGCTGACCCCTTCTTCGTTGGTTCGTTACCACTGTGCGCTCACATGACTGCCCGCCTCCCATATATATTCCTGGTAACATCGATTGCACACTGTACGGTGCTGTGGGTGCAGGAGCATGGTAAAAACGCGCAGGAGAGCAGACAAGTGTACTGTACTGTACTTGCAGTGTTGCGCAATTGTGCGCGCATGCCTTGCTATACCTTCCTAGGTACTTGTACATGCACGTGTGTCGCACTCGTACGCAGTACTGTCAGGGTAGACCGTACTCGAACATTCGTACGGAATAGGTACCTCTGCAAGTATAATAATACTGTACTGTACGGAGTAGTTGTACTGTACTTACTTACGTGTGCCACCACGAGCACAGTAAGTAAGTCCAGTACATGCACGCCCATTTGGCCTGCATGGGGGGGCGCCGTTCGGGCAAGGGTGTGGTGGGGGAAGGAGGGGAGAAGGGGAGAAGAGGAGTAAGGGAGGGGGGGGGGGGGAAGAGGAGGAGGGGGCGTCGACGGATCAGAAACCAAGTCAGACACTTCGCTCAGTTGCACAGCCGAAGGCGGGTACCCATTGGCCCATGGCGGAATAAATAGAAACATGACAATCCTCCTGGACGGCTCCGTACGTCGCAACGACGAACAAGAATGTTGGGCGGGAACAGGCTGAGAGTGACTGGATTTTTGCTCCCGCTTCTGGTACGGGGACCCGGATCTTTCGCTTCGAGTCGAGGGCAATTGTTTGCTCATGTAATTTTATGCAAGCAGGCTGTTCACATCATCGTGTCTAAACCGGGAAGGGCGCCGCCTTGGACGCTCGGTGGGAGGGCAGTCTGCCCCCATCCCTTCCGATTGTGTAGCCTGTACGTGCTCCGTAGGTTCGTTAGCGGTGCTTGGTCGGAATACTAGCGACCAGTTCGAGGTACCTTCAGGAACCGGCGCCTCATCATTTGCCTTTACTCGCTCGGCCATGATTACACCATACGCTGACAGGTCACGGTCCGGACTGATTGCACAGAGAGTTGGGTGGGAGCTGGCACCTGCCTGGAGCAAGTCGCAAGCGACAAAGGAAACGAACAGGGCAGCACCAATGTAAACACTTGCTAGCTCGAGCGCCATGCTGGCGATGATCCTTGCTACCCGAACGGAGCATATGTTTCATGTTTCGACCTGGCGACATTCGCATGAACAAGTATAGGTAGACACATGTAGGAATACACCTGCTTGTGCATTAGTAAGTCCTGCAAACACTGTACTGTGCACATACTTGCAACTACAGTAGAGATGGTCGTACGGAGTACAACTAACACAGTACTGTACACAGGTTGATGTGGGTGTACAACTACAGCAGCAGTACTGTGTGCACTGGGCGAGATACCTTTCCACTGTACTCCGTATCCCGTAGTCCGTACTTACTGTACCGTTGCAGACGAAAACGGAGCGAGGCCGCGAGCGAGAAGTGGATCGGTCGAACCACCAGTCACTGACCTACCAGCGCCAAGGTTCCTAGGCTCCGCTTCCCCACCTGCCTCTGTCCACATGGACGGTCTGGGCTGGATTATTACTTTGCTTCGGTATCCGTACGGAGTACAGTACTTGATTGTATAAGCAAGCAAGTAAGTAGGCGCGACAAGTGCAGTTGCGTGTCTGTATGTAATGAAGTACCTGTACCTATACTTAAGTACTGTGCATGTACTCCGTACTGTACTTTGGTTAGTAGCGGGTAATAGGCATTGCCACCCAATGCGCCGCGAACCGAGTCGACGGATTATTGCTCCATATGAATCTGTTTGCTCCTCTGGTCCAAGCACGTAGGAGCGTGTGAAAATCGGCTGCGTGACGAGCAATCAAACCTACCGACGGACAGACGGGCAAACACACTGCAGGTACGGAGTACAGCGATGGCACCCGATCAAAGAGTGCAGTGGCTGCCAAGCTGTAAAAGTAAAATGGACGCAGTATTGCTGACTACAGGCGTTGTGCACGTACTTCGGAACGCCGCCAGCGGCGGGTGAGGTAAGCTGAGGGGTTCAGTCTGGGCAAGCGGGGTATGCATGTATCGTAGTACTGTACAGTACAAGAGCACCCGTTGGGGTACGGAGCACTGGGTAGTACTAATACATGCACTTACAAGTAACGGAGTACGAGTACCAGCTAATAGCATGGTGCCATTGGTGCCACTCGGCGGCCGAGGAGTTTCCCGCCGCCACTATTGTTCCTTTCATTCGTGGTGTCCTGTTTGGTTGAGGCAAAAAAAAAAAAAAGGCAAGGGAAGGGAGCGCTGGGTGAGAAGCTTCATTCAGTCCGTCTCAACTCCATTTCATGGCAGGCTGGTATTTCCATCCATAGTACAGTACTTGTGCAAAGCAAGTACGTGCGTACGCAGATGGAGACGGATACTTGGCGCGTGAGGACCGGCTTGGGAACAAATGGATGACGGAAGGGCATCGGCAGCGCCTGGCCATGCCTGCGGCTTCGCCCACTGAGGGGATGGATGCTGGTGCGGGCTGCTCCGTCGGACGAGGCATGGAGGGACCTGCCTCCACTGGAAGATCGGAATTGCGGATGCGCCGATTGATCCTGGTTTCCAATAAGTACAGTACAGTACTCCGTACCAACTCCGTACCAACTCCGTACTTGCCTCGGTGTTCCGCACGCTTCAACAGTACTATGACCACCCTCGCGGAACGGAGCTGGGTCACTCGCATGCATGTGCGTCCAGCATTCGACCACTTTCACTCCTCCCACGGGCTTGGTCTGGAATTGGTCCTCGGCGACCCGCGAGTGACAAATACGCACAATGCCGAGTACATTCGGACACGATGCAGCGTGTCCCCGTCCCGAACAAGCAGGCGTCTCGTCAGCATCTGGCGAGGTGTGCGCCGATCACATGGCTTGGTCTGCTGGTCAGTGCCAGTTCCACCCCTCCACCCACCCCACGCTCACAGCTGGAGTCTGGAGTCCTTGGGCCTCCACAGGCGACACGTGCGACCACAGAATACAGTACTGTACGAGTCGAGGTGCGCTCTTACGGTATTACTCCCCGCAGCTCGGATACTTGACTTCATGTGCATGTAGCGGTGTTGTATGAACACATGCACCTAGGGGGTGTTTGCGCTGTAATACTCTGTACTTTTTCGTGTTGATTGTGTGTGCATGTATGTGTGTGTACATATGCTAGGCGCACACATACGTCCTTGCCCTGCAGCCGTTCTCAGTCCTCGCTGCAAGTACGTACACATACATGTAATTACGTCCACGCACTCATGTACAACAAACAAGTAAGTAAGTATTTACATTCGCAACAGTACAAGTAAACCACCCACGATCGTGTGAACTGCAAGTACAGAATGCACTGCACATATGTGAATATTCGTACGGAGTACGGAGCACGGAGCTTATATATGGATTGTTAGTAGGCGCAAACAGGTACGAATACATACTTAGGTACACACGCAAGCACCTACGGTACTGACTGTACTGTACTTACATGTTCGACTGCGTGCATTTCTGCAGATACCCCGCGTGGGCTGTACTTTCGCCTACAGAACTTTCACCTGTTATATGGAGCGTACCTACCAAGTACCTACTTATCCATCAGGTACCTGGTCGGGTGCCTGTAGGCCTACTGGTGAACTTGCCGTGCTAGCAGTCTCGTATGCAAGTCGCCAACTTCATGCACCTACCGGGCCACGCTCGTATCTGTGAGAATGGCGAGTTGGCATCGATCGGACTTCCCCATCCGGCTCGTGGCTTTCTGCAGCGCTACTTTCACTTGCCGTTCTGCTGCGGGCCGGGATAAGGAGGAGCTTTGTTATGCCGTAGATCAGCAACCCGAGCAATCAGCATCCAGAGTACGCCCTCCAACGAGCCGGCACCCTGACGATGGCGAGGGAGCAAACAACACCCAAGGTGGGCAGGCATGGGGAGGCTGCGGATAGCAGATGCTACCCCGCAAACGCCCAACGGATCGGTGCATGCAGATATTGCCATTTAATATGTGCGCAGCTCGTACGCCGTGGCGAGATGCTCCTTGCGCATTGCGTGACATGAAATTCAAAGCGACGACGATACGCAATTCAACCTGCCTGCCACTTGCCTGCCATCCCTTCGTCCCCCGCTCCTCCTGTCTCTCTTGCTGCGGGCCAAACACCAAAAAAACTTTGTACGCGAGACAGGGAGCAACCGGCCTCTCTAGCCATCATGTACCAATTCAGGTCCGGTACCTGGAAGGAGGCACATGGAACCCGAAAAGAGTTGCCTAGCCGTGGATTGGATCGCCTGGGAAGGGGGGGAGGGGGAGGGGAGGAGACGGCGCCGCTCAATAATGCCAACGCATCCAATAATTCGTTGCCATCGCCTCCCGCTCACCTCGCCTTGATGCACACCCGAGCAGGCCCAGAGCGAGCGACGAAAAAGGTTTCCAGCCCGCAAGATTACTCGTCGACACTGGCACCTCGCCGCTCACCTGACCGACCTGTCTGGACAGTCTGACTGCAGCCAGCTGGGGGCACGATGCCGCGCCACCACCCCTCCCCCCGTTCCATTGTACCGCTTGCCACCAGCCAGCGCTTTGACTGTTTGTACTCTAGTAATACCTGGCGGGCGTTTGTATATGGTCGATCCAGTCGGGCAGGCGAGCAGTTTCGAGACCCTTGCCACCACTCACGGAAGTTTGCACTAGTGCTCGTTTGGTCCGGCGAATGCACTCCGTGCTGTGCTCACATATGGACCGCTACGGGACGCATAGCATCCTAGACAATGACCGATGCTATCTGCCGGGAGAGGGATGTATGCTGGGATGTGGCATCTCCTTTACCCGGGCGTTTTGACGGTACAGTCATTTTGCTTGACATGTGTATTTTCCCTCCGTAATCGGCCTGCCGTCTGTCGCCATTTGGTTGGGGACTGCATACGTACAAGTACTGTATGTTCCTGACCCCCTAGGTACTACTACTACCTCCGAGGTAATAAAACTAGGTACTTACCAGGTAGCGTGGTACAGTGTGGATAAGGCGCTACGAGCACTGGATGGAGGTGATTGCCGATCGGCGCCGCACCTCAGCGGTCGTTACGCCCGTTCCGTGGGCGACAATCGATGCCCATTTCAGCGGCCTGCAGATTCCATCGCCCTGTCGAGGGTGGCTACGGATGGGGCTTCCCCTCCCCCAACAGGCTCGTTCCAAGGGTCCCATTGGCTGCTAGCGACTTGGGTACGCGTCAATGGAGCAGTTGCACCGTACCTACATGGTGTGATGCTGCGCACAGTACGAGTCCGGGACGCACTGTAAGTATTCCGTAGGGGTACTATGAATATTCTGTTTGGAGTATAGCACGCACATGTACGGAGGACAGAAGCACAGTATTCTAAGTAAGTACCTACTTAGGTAGGTACGGGGAACATGCTGCCGACTTGTACCATGCTGAATGTATTTCGTACGCTTATTACATGCTTGAGTACTCCGTACTCCGTACAGCAATAATACCATGTCGTTAGTGCCTGTTGATGTACTTGTACTGTACCTGTACTCCGTACTGTGCAAGTGCTGGCCCTGCACTGTAGGTAGGTGAACTTGTAGGTGCGGAGTACTTACTTACAGTACAAGTACTGTTTGTACTTGCTTACTAACCTTACTAACGCCGCCTGCTCCTGCCTTACGAGTACCACCAAAGGCCCACGCGTGCCCTAATAAAGACCCTAGGGTTGAGACCTGCTGGACTCCCTATACTCCTCGTTATATGCCTGCATTGTACAGTATGCATGGTGTTGGATACGCCTGCACGTTCATTCAATCTCTAACCTTGCTGCCTATCGATATTTTCGAGCAGGAGCCGACGTCAACCCGGCCTCTGCGATTGCAGCCTGCGATCGTGATTTCCGCGTCTCTCGCTCGTCGGGAGCCTCTCCCTCGTGACACCTGGATTCATGACCTGTGCATGGGTTGCTACGAATAGCAAGTCATGCGATGTCTCGGATCGTCGTCGCTTCCCGCAGCCTGGTCTGGTGCCGTACTGCAAATTCAAGTGACTCATATCTCCTGCCGATTGCTGGTCGCTCGAGCCTGATCCAAGTCCGCTTGTTTCATCACTGCAATGCTTGACCGGACATCACGCAGCGTACCCGCGTGACTTGCATGTCTCGTTCGTTTCAGGCTCTCTCCGCTGAGCCTTGCAGGCCAAAAAGGGCAACAACTAGAGCAACGCTCAAAATTGAACACGATACAGTCACATAGGTGTGTGAAAATTGGTGGGCGAAAGCCTCGCGGTAAAGGGGCGAGATCCAATTGCAATGGGTGCAGAATATGGCGCCTGCAGCGACATAACAGCGAGCGACAATGACGTCAGTGAATCATCCTGAAGCATACACCCGCAACCCTTCACATTTCTAAGCGGGGCTTGATTTGGTCCGGAACACTGGTGCTATGCCGACGCCAGAACGAAACCAGAGCTTTGCACCTGCATAGCATCAACGGCATCGCCAGCCCCCCAGTGCGTTCCCGCATGCCGCCTCACGACGAAGCCCCCCCTGCCTTTCGCAACGTCGGCCGCGGCGGTGCGGGAAACCACCATCCGGCGTCAAAGACGGTTCCCGCGCAAGAAGTAGGCACTCGACGACAATTTCTCCATGAACCCCCCCCCCCTTCCACTCCTACTTGGAATTGCGTTCGTCCGTCTTGTGCTAAGCTAACTGCTCTCGTGTCTGCTCAGCTCGTCCAAGCCCCGACAGCACCGGCCGCTCCATCGCGGCATCCATTGCAGGACGCTCCGCCGCAGCGCACGCGCCACTCCGACCACCCCGTGCGCGCAGGCCGCGGTGGTGCTGGCAACTTCTTCGACCCGCAGCCGCCCACGATCGGTCATGACAGGCAACAGCAGGCGAGCGCCGTCGATGAGACCGTGGCCTTGCGCCGCGACCGGCAACGGTCGGCCATGGGAGGGCGCGGCGGCTCCGGCAACTGGACTACCTCCTCCACCTCTGCCGAAGATGCCGTGGGAACGGCCGTCGAAGATGCCGTGGAGGCGCTCGAGAAGAAGGTCAAGGAGGTCGTCGACAAGGGGCTGAAGATGCCGGACCAGGTTCACCACAGGAGAGGGAGCGCGAACGAGCCTTGTTAAGTTGAGATTCAGTCAATGGAAGCGGGGGGCGCATGGTAGTCGTGTGCAGAATATTTACACCAGAGCATCTATTTATTAAACTTGAGCCGGGGACCCGCGTGGAATCTACAGATGCATCCTGATTATCTTCCCTGCGACGGGCTCCAGCTTACGACGGCCGAACCCTGAAGCGGTGCATCAGAAAATCACCTCCCAGAGATAGTTCGTACGCTGCCGTCGACAAGGCATCCTGTTGCCCAGCTTTCATGGCCAACTCCTCTGGCGTGGGCAACTCGAACAGGTCAAAGTCCTGCTCACACTCCGTCCCTGGAGACGGGACCGTGCCGTTTTGAAAATAGGCGCGCACAAGCTTCAGAGTGCACGTCGATGGCGCGGCGAGCGAGCAGTGCTGCCGTTTACTTGTCAGCCCGACTCATCGAACGGGTGTCGGATGGAGCAAAACCTACGCCGTACGACTTTTGTGTCAATACGACCGAGCTGGGAAAGAGGGCCGAGTTATTGCGCGCGCTTTGCAGGGGCGTGACGTTGTCAGCCAAGTTGCCGATGTAGAGGATCGGAAAGTCGGTATCCTGCTTGATCATGTCTGTGAGGAAAACATCATCAGCCTTCTTCTTTCGCGCACCCAGAGCTCAAACTCAACGCTCCGTACCGATCGTAAAACGCCACTTAGGTCGGATCGATCTTCCCGCACAGCCCGCGCCGAGGTCGGCAAAGGCCGCACCCATCCACCGACTGCTCTCGCTCAACGTCTCGGCAAACTGCTCAAAGTCTCCGAGAGACGTCATGGACCCGTCCGAGTCGGAGCACATGATTCCCGGGAAGGCATCCTGCTCCTCCTGCGTCTCTCGCGGTCTCGTCGCCGGCGTATCCGTACGCTCGCACAGCAGCTCCGATCCCGGACTGTTTTTCATCGCCGTGGCGAGGTCATAGTATGGCAGTCCATCGCCTGCCTCGAGGGCGGCGTAGACTTGCGCCATGGTTTTGAAGGTCCAGATCGGGGCGTACACGAGGCCTTGCGTCATCCGCTGGAGCTTGGTATACGTGACTTGCTCCGGCATCTCCGGGCCGGACTCGCGGGACTGCGCCGGAATAATGATGGGTCGCCTTTTGAGCCTCTCGAGGAGGTCGGTACGGCGCTTCTGGATAGCGCCCGGTGTGGATGCCCAAAGGGCGCATTTCTTGGGCCCGGCGCCGTGGCATGCGGAGTCGAAGGCGTCGAAGATGGTGTCTGCGTCGTCGAGGTAGTGGCGGGCCCCTGTGCCAAAGTACTCTCTGTAATCGACGTTGCCTACGACGGGTGGTCGGGTGCGTGAGTGGTTCGGCCGAGTTGTCGGCATGGAAGCGCAGACTCACCATCGCTGACGAGCCTTTCCACACGACCCGGAAACATGCCGGCAAACGCGCCGCCGAGGGCGGTGCCGTAGCTGAAGCCCCAGTACCGAAGCTTTTGGTGTCCGGTACCGTCGAGGATTTCGAGCATGTCTCGAGCGTGGTACGCCGTGCTGAGATGCAGAAGGATGCCGCTGTCGTTGAGTGCCCTTTCGCAAGCACCGGAATAGGCCAGGCCCCGGGAGTAGGTATCGTAGATAAGACCGGGACGCTCGTCAATGACGCCCTTGTCCTGCATCGACCACAGCTCCCGCTTCTGCGATGTTCCCCAGCACTCGACTCTGGGCGTGGAAACACCGACTAGTAGACAACGGGTCAGTTGGGCCGACACGTGGAACTTGGCGGAGAGGGGTGTTGAAGGCCTACCTCCTCGAGGGTCCCAGGAGATGATGTCCTTGCGGGTGGTCGGTCAGGTCAGCATGAGCAGAGCGAGCTGTGGGAGGTGCCATCACCTGATTCTCCCCAACCACCCTCTGTAGCTGCGCAGCCAGGATTTGCATAAAGTAGATGCCAGAGCCACCCGGTCCCTGCAACAAAGATCAGCACGCTGACCGAACGAGGTCGGTAGTGCCACGTACACCAGGGTTCACGAATACGGGCGGAAGTCGATCGGTCGTCGCCTTGGCCGGCAGCTTCATAATGCCTAGTGTCACCCGCTCGTCGTCGGAAGGGCTTTGCCAGTCCATTGGCACCTTCATCTGCTCGTCAGAATGGTGACCACATGAGATGGGGCAAGATCAAACGTCGCACATCAAGTCTCGCGCATTTGAAGACGTCGTAGCATTTGGTCCACGCCAACGAACGGCTCGGCTCGACCTGTTCCAGACCAGGCAGTCAGCGCATGCCAGGCAGGGCGCACTTGGTCTTCACCCGACGAAGCTTACGTCTTCCCAGCTCCACGACAGGTGCTTGCCGTCGCTACCCACCGGTCCGAAGCCGCCTGGCCCGTACCTTTGGCGTTGGAACCCATGCCAGACAGATGTGGCGGCGAGAAATCCGAGGGCTATGATGAGCGCAGGCTTGGGGCGGCAACCTCGAGACTTCTTCTGCACATCAAACGACGACTGGGCCACCGCAACCGGTGGAATCTTTTCCGGCATGGTGGGAGGGGTGCGAGCCAGGCACGCGTGCCAACAGCAACGTCTGATGCGTCTGCTCTGACCTGAACAAAACAATGGCAGAAGCTACGGTACTTGCAAAGGGGAGCCGGGGTGGGAAGTCGTTTGCGACGACAAGAGAATTGAATAATAGGTTTTCTGCACTCATCGGCTAGCGGCGAAGATGGCATTAAACCATGATAGAGGTCAAGAAGAAGAAGAAGAAGAAGGGGGGGGATGTAGGAGGGTGGTACGTAAGACGGATGAACGACGAATCCGTAGAGGCTGGAGAGTTGAACTACGGGTTGTCATCGGCACCCGTTTCGTTGGTCACAGCCAACGAGAACGATCGCGGTAGTCTTTCCCCAAGAGGGAGCGGCAATTCGGTTTGTTGTTATGTTTTGTTGTTAATGGAAGAACGATCGAGGGAGCGTTGTCCTCGAATGAGGTCTTGCCTGTCTGCCAAAGTCGTAGGTACTTGCTCGGATAGCAAGTGTACTTGTACTTGGGTACGTATTATCAGGCTGTTGACAGAATGGGCAGAGCCTCACTTTAGGCTTCCTGACAACCGTTGCCAACACTGTGGTTCCAGTATCGATGGACTACTACCATTGCGCATCGCACCCGTTTGGCTCGGTGATGATTACAAAAGTACTCTGTCGTTGATATGTCTAGTGGAGTTGTAGGAGAACCAAGATATCAATTATAGTTATACCAGGCACTTATGTACTGTATTGTAAGTACGGGGAGAAATGGTAAATGTACCATGTACTTGTACAATTTATTACTGACCTCCTCGGCAACTTTACGACCCCAACAGCATTCCCATTGTCTTTATTTCTTTTTTTTTTTTTTTCGATTCCTCGTTCCTTTTGAAATAGCCAACGTCAAGTTTGGAGTAAATCTAGTAAGAACAGCATGTAAGTACATTCGTACAAGCAAAGCAGTACGGGAGAACAAAGTACGAACTTGGGCCACCTCGTCGTGCTTGACTGCCTTTGGTTCGCCATCACCAATCGGGAACGGAGCAACCTTTCCCCGCGCCATAGCGTCCCTTAAGTCTTCCCAAATCTCAGCGAGGCCCAAACGACGGCGAAGACGAAATCCAGGGTTCAGCAAAACCACCACCGCCCGTACCTCAGTCACCACCAGAAATGTCTTCCGTTGTCGCCATAGGCTTCGGCGCCGCCGCCGCCGCTTTCCTCGTATGTTTCGCCTGTTCTTTGGCAAGACCATAGCCACCAACATCAAACTTGGTCCCTCGTCGCACATCCGCCAGCAGCTTCCTTACCGAGTTCAAGCTAACGTCGAGCGCAGGGCCGAGCAGGTCTCGTTGCCTGGCGACGATCCCGTGGCGGCGTTGGTGCCATGGGCAAGGCTTTCTACAAGGGCGGTTTCGAGCCCAAGATGAACAAGAAAGAGGCCACCCTCATTCTCTCGCTCAAGTACGGCATTCCCTTGTCCAACGTGAACGATGCGCTGCGCCATCCCGTCCGTCCACTGACCTCGTCGTCCATGTAGCGAGCGCGCCATCAACAAGGACAAGATCCGCAAGGCCCACCGAACCCTCATGCTGCTCAACCACCCCGATCGCGGTGGTAGTCCTTACCTGGCAACCAAGGTCAACGAGGCGAAAGAGTTCCTCGACAAGCAATACTGAGCCGATGCGCGGGTCAGCCATGTCGAATGGAACTTCCAGACGTCGCCTCCTTGAATTCCTAAATCGTGTTCGACTCCCAGCATCCCTTGCTCGACTGGTGGCGGTCAAAATTTACACTGGGCGGCAGAGGCGCGTCACCTGTATGTACATGTACGATATGCGGTTCACATAGCGATGGCGTTTGCAGACTTGATTTTGTTCTGAGAGCTAGTTAGAGCAGATCGGACGGGGTACCGATTTTTCTTCCCGCCCGACATGATACTTATGTCTGTCATAGTACATGGTCCCACGCATCAATGCCCAAGTTCTCCCCTCAAGCCTACACTACGTCTTTACTTGGCTCACTTTCTCCCCACCATCATGGCCGGTACATACTCTTCGTTTTTGGCCACGGCCTCCTCCTTGCGCAGCTGCTCCACTGCGAGGCCGATCATGGCCCGCATCGTGTACACCGCATCGTTGCCGGCGTTGTGTAGGTTCTTGTTTTCAAACCCGAGTTCGTTGAGCACCGAGCGCAGGCTCCGGCTTTCGTTGGAACTGCACCATTCTTGATGCAGCACAGCTGTGTCGATTTCGCCAATCATGCCGGGGAGTTTGAGCACGTTCATGCCAATGCTGGAAAGGAACTTGACATCCTGCTTCGTGTCGTGCGCGACGAAGACAAGGTCAACCCTCCCGTTCGTGTAGGGTGCCAGAATTGACTTGATCGTCTCGACCAACTCGCCTTTCGTCGCGAAACTGCTCGCGCTGGCCATTCCGTTAGCATCCACTCTTGCGTCGACCCCGGCGCGACGGGAACATACCCGAAATCGAATGCGTCGGGGCACCCGTGGACATATTTGTGGTTCACCAGTCTAGAGTACTCCTTTGTGCGAATGTGACACGCTTGTATCTGATTCCACCATCCTGAGCCGCTCTCACCTACCGCCGTCCCCCGAATGGTGTCCGTGTCCAAGATGGCGATTCCTACTTCCGACACCGGGTGAGGGGGGAACTCAATGGCCTCAACATCCATGCATATGAAGACAGTGCGACGCGGGCTCTTCTTCTCGAGATCAAGGTAAGCCTGCACTTTCATCATCATCTCTTTTCGGTCCGACGCCCTCTTCTTGGCTCGCTCCAAGGCACTCTGTTCTTTGTCCTTGTACTGTGCATATTGGTTCAACTTGTCCAGCATGTCCATGAAGGCATCTTGCTCTCCTTTCCGAGCTGTCTTGAAGCTGCTGGTATCGTCTGCAGAGGCTTCCGGGTAGATGAGGTTGTCGAGGCTTCGCTTGCCTTCAGACTGCTGGAGGAATCGCGGCTGGGGGGTCCCGTCTTTGCCAAATTTAAGGCAGAACCTCCGTCGATTTTCCCCCATGGGTATTTTCAGGGCGATGGAGAGTTTTTGGTTGATCTCGTCCAAAAAATCCTCAAACTGAAACGTCGGTACGAGAAGATGCGGTCGATCCAGTGTCTTGATCGGATCATGCAGGTAAAAGCTTGCAAATCAGCCATGATCGATGTACTGGCGGATAGGCCACTCACAAGTCCCATTTTCGTCCGTCCATGATATTGTTGAAGAAGGGACGGGCCTACATTGTGATCAACATGAATCAGATCGTAGTAGGGGAAAAGAGAATCATGGCTTACACGAGGCTTATTGGCCTTTCCGATGAATCTATCTGGATATCTCACAATCATGGCCCATGGGCAAAATTCAATGATCGCGTTGTTGATGTCGCCAACCCGAAGAGAGGAGCTGTCATGGCTCGCGTTGGCGAGAGACCAGTCCTGTGTCGCTTGCGTCACTGGTTGCCCTCCGAGCTTTGCTGGGGAGGAGCTTGCCCCCAAATCGTCACTGGAGTCGTGTCCATGTTCGGTTTGCCATTTCTCCCCATCCGTCTCGAAGTTCGTTGGCTTTTCAACCGAGTCGCGCTGCTCGTTCTCCACCTCTGACGGACGACGAAGGCGAACCGGCAACCCTAGGATTTGTTGGAGCTGTTCCAGGTTTGCGTCAAGAATGTTGTCATTCATTTTGGTGACGTTGGATATGTCCAGCAAAGGAATCCCTTGTATTGCTCGTTGCAAGATGGGCTGCGAAGCGAAAATGCGTCAATCGAAACCAGCAATGAGTAATTTACCCGCTCATGCCCAAAACGTAGATTCGATGACTGAGGCAATTCAGGCGATGTAGGAGACTGTCTTCCATGTGGGAAAAAAAGGAACGGGAGGGTAGCAAGCTGGTTTGACGACGGAGAGAAGGACAAAGCAGCGAACGGCAGATGTTCATGTAGGTGGAAGGAAATAACGGGGACGCTGCAAAGCTCGTAAATGAGTAGAGAGAAACAAAGGCAGCTGCTACTGCTAAGCAACACAACACACATCAACCAGGCAGTAATTCACTGTTTTATCATTCCCATACTCGTCGTTTGGCTGTGTGCATTTAATTGGATATCTACAGGCAAACAAGATTCTCTTTGAGAACCCCCCTCGGCTACCTGAATTTGAAAAACTATTGCAAACGGGTTAACGTCGATTGAACGGCTCATCGTCCATGGCTCGGCCGTTGGAGTTTCTCACCTCTTTCGCCTGCTCATCCGTGACGTCGGATATTTCGGATTCCCCTTTGCTAATCAACCCCAGTGGCGGCTTCTGCATTTGATACCACAGTTCCCTCCTGTCTCCTCCCAGCTCCCCGGAGAGCAGACTCTTCTTGAAGTCGGTTACGAAGGCATTGTAGAGTCCAGGTTCCTCCGCATTCGTCAGCTCCTCCCGCATGACGCGGAGGCACTCCAGGGCCTGGGCGTCCTTGCTGGTGCCAAAGCTGTTGGTGACGAGCGACCGCACAACGGTTCCCATCTGCTTTGCGATTGGCCGAATCGAGCTCGTATCTGATGCGCCTGCCAAGGCCTGCTTGAAGTCCGGGATGGGGTTCTCCTCGGATACCTGGCCATTCTTGCCATCACCAAGCAGCGCATCCACATCCAAGCCCGAGATGGGCTTGACAGCCTCCCTGTTTCGCCGGCCCTTTGCCTTGGGCGGCACTGCAGGATGTTAGCACCGACGAAGCCGCGGCAAGAGGCAAGGAGCCGCACCTTTTTTCACTTCTGCGGCCTCGATCAAAGCATCTATTCGCTCTTGCACCCTCTTCACCAAGTCATCAGGGGGAGCAGAGTGCAGAAGGAGCGCAGGGGGCATTTTCGAAATCGGCCGATCTGGATGAGCCGCTCGCGTCTTCACCGCATGGTTTATGCGGTGAATTGCTGGGTTGAACGTTTCATCCATCGGCATATGGTCGGCGGCACCACTGAGAATGTCAGCGCGAGCAGACGCGTGCGGGCGAAGTCGAGGGACGGACCTAGATTTGGCATATTCCGTCAAGTCCATCGCATCAACGTAGTCGCTCATTGCCTCGTTCAGCTCATCCGAAGGCAACAGTCGGTGCTGGGTGAGCGTCTGCCCGCTCACCGTCATGACCTTGTCCAGGGGCGGGAATCGGTAAGCGCGAACGTCCTCCGCAAACGGGAGAGGTACGTCGTAAAGGCACTCAATATCATTATCAATATGTGGAGCCAGCAGCACCAGTTGCGGCTCCTTGCCGTCTTTCGTGACGAGGCGAGCGATGGCATACGACTCAAGTTCCGAGAGCGCCCATACCAAGGAAGATAGAGCGATTTCCGACCGCTCGTCAAAAGCGCGTGCGTGCGTGACGCAAGCTTCGCCCATGCTGAGGAACGGTTCGTACTACGACGGTCGGTCAGTTCATTCGGCAGATGGGCTTTCTGGCATCATACCGAGTTGAATGGGATAAATCCAAGGATTGAAAAGCATTTTTGCGTCTCCAGTTTGGTGATGTTGTGCTCCGACTCGCTGATGTGCACAGCCGTCCTCCCGTATTCGTAGCCCTTGGCGAGCGATTCAAACTCGACGTCGCGCTTGCCGCCTGGGGCCTCCGGGTCGTCGACCTTGTATGACCGTGTTTGTTTTGCCGCGCAGAACTCGACGCCTTCCATGGCGTCATCGTCCAATGTCTTTGTTGATTGGGTGCTGGCAACCTGCTCGGATTTGACGACGACGGTGCTTGCTCCCAACGGACGAGCGAGGTGTGTCTTGAAGTATCTCTCGACATTGATGCTCATCGAGGGCGACAACTCCGGGTTTCCTAGAGTGAGGAGGCCATCGTAGGTCTTGTACGGCTTGACGGTCTTGATTCGAGGCATCTCGAGCTCGTCGATGGCCGCCGCCATGGTTGCAAAGTCTCCATTGTCGCACTTGCTCACCAGAGCTCTCAGAGCCTTCTCATTTGTGGCCTGCGAAGAATCCATTGGCAAGGAGAGCACAAGATATTGGCAGGTGGACGTACCTTTACGGCGGTCTTGTCTTCCTCTTTGTACCCGAATTCGGCATCATCAAAGTCGACACCGCTAGGTGTTCAGGTCAGCAGTGCCAAGCGGCGAGTCATGGGAAATTGAAGACGAAAGATGCATACAGGACCGTCAGCGATATCTTGGAGTCGTTCATCTTGTTTGCTATGTCGTCAACGTCGTCGGTGTCCAGCTCGCCTTCGCCATCGGTGACGAGAATAATTCTTCGCATGTATTTGAGCTTCTTGGTAAAGGAGTCGATCATGTCGACGGCCACGACGACGGCGGAGATTGCATCGCCAGACGATGTCTGGTTGACTTTGATGTGGGACTGCAAAGACCGGAGGTTGGGCATCGTCATCTGGCCCAGCTCTTGGAGGACCGAGATATTTTCGTACCCGTCATCGGCTTGCAACTGATTGCTGGTCTCATCCGTTCGTAGGCCGAGAATACCAACACACAGCGTCTTGCGGTTGGCGGCGACAATGTCAGTTATCCTGTCCCAGACGTAGCGCATGCTCCAATCCAAGTCTGATTCGTTGCGGCCATTGTTTCGGTTGACCCTGGCCATGGACGCGCCAAGGTCGAGAATGAAGATTGTCGCTTCTTTTTCCGCCATATTGGACAACAAAGGCAAGGGCAGACTATGAAGCAAGAGGCAACCGTTCCATCCACCCGGTTTCCCTCTTACGCGTGTGAGACGATGGGAAAAGTGAGCTGAACATTGAGCTGTGCAACTATCGAGATGACGTCGCGCGGAATAACGCGGCTCAGTCGCGAGGCCACGTGATCGAGACTCTGACGCACACGAAGTTGCTAAATGGGTGCCATCCCGACCCCCGCCCTGGGCGTAAGTACTTGTACCTTACTGTGCGGAGTATACTGTACTTGTATTACTCCGTACTTACCGCAGAACAAGCAAGTAGGTACTTACTTACACGTGCAGGTGCGCTGTGACCAGCTGCGACGACGACAACCTGTCTCATTCCCCCTCATTCACCGATACATCCTTGGGGTGCATCACACGACGAATACAATGGCAAACTCTGTTATTTTCTCCATGGCGCCGTACCATGTTCTCTCGTACGTGTTCGCACTGCCAAGGCATTGTCTATACCGTTGCGCCGCCTGCCTTCCTGCTTACAGCTAGCCACAGTTACGGGACGTTGTTAGGGACATCCTTTTGGCACGTATGCTGCCGTATCGCCACTTCCACGCATGAGCCTGCGGGTGCTGACGCATGATCAAGTCTTTCATCAATAGCCCTGTGCTTTTCAAAACTGTTGAAAGACCAGCTTTCTCTGCGGTGCAGAGTTGCCTCTTCCCCGTCTACTTTGGCTTGCAGACGGCCCTGCCAGCAGTGCTAGCTCTATCCTTTCCAGGCAACTCGCTGGTTGGAGTTCCCTCCGGCTTATCCGGCCTGTTTCATGCCTCTAAGCGGTGGAATTCTCTCGTTCCGATTGCCATCATGTTCTTTACTGGCCTTGCGAATCTAGTCGTCCTGCAGCCTGCGACGGCCAAGACGATGAAGCAGCGCAAGGGTCAAGGTGTGTTTGCCATTTTGGTCTGCGATTCGATCTAGTGACTAACCAGTCGCAGCGAAGCGAGACGGCAAAGACTACTACGCTGAGGGCCCTCACTCGGAAGAGATGCAAATCTTGAACAAGAAGTTTGGCATGCTGCACGGCATCTCGTCGTTGCTCAACCTCGCCACGTTTTTGGCGACTGTTGCATACGGCTTCACCCTAGGTACTCGCATCCAGTCCATTGCCGACAGAATCTGAGTGGATATTTTGCGAGTTCTCATCCACACTGTATGCCGTCAGAGAGTGGTGCTAGGAGTAGTCGCCCTTGGAGGGCTGCGTACGTACCTGGAACCGGGACAAGCATGAGAACACCTCCAGCTGGAACAGGTGATACGAGGGAACAGTCTCTACCTCGTGAAGGAAAGGGATATTCATATGGAACCGGAACTTCGTCGGGCATTGATAGTCAATACCGAGGCACCTTCCATGGTATATTTCCGTCATCTGTCCAACATATACCTTGGGTCGCCGATGGCCTGGAACTTGTACTCCTCCAACGTCTCTACGACGCTGTCTCTGGGATTAGGTGATACCAGGTAAGAGTGATCCTGTGTAAGAGGTCTCGTTTCATTTCGTACTTTCCTGCGAATGCACCTCATGTGAGGCCACAACTCACGACGGCCTCGCCATCGTACGTGGGATGGACAATGGCTACCATGCACGGAGGCGTTCCGTGGCAAAGCAAACAGATACAAGAGGCCCCGATTGCATGGTTTCATGTCTGTTAGAAATTCATATTCTTGCATCTCCGTCCGCCTGTTCCCGCACGGATGCAAACTCCTCGCTGGGATTGACGGACGGACGTCGCCGCAACAGGTGCCTGGAGCGTCCAGCTCAACTTGAAGGGCGTTATCATGATTCCTATAATACGGCCTACGTATTTACCTCCTTTCTCAGGCACTCGCATTCCTACGGTAGAATCGGTACTAGGCAGGTAATGGACTCGAAAAAGCACGTCGAATACTGCCATAGTAGTTGAATGTCCCTCGGACGATGGCGGGAACCAGAGAGTGCCGCACCAGATTGTCACCTATACGAGGCGCAACGCCCTCGCGGTGGCAATTCATTAATAATACCTGTCTGTAACTCTACGCCGTCCTGACAGAAAGCCCAACTACCCACTGTGTTCTTGGTACCAGAGGCACTGTGCAGCAGCTACACAGGTACGTTTTACCAGCACGTGCTCGCAGAGCATGGAATACTAGGTAGCAAACTGGTGCACGGCGAATATTGGTCAATGGATGCTGCTGTTATTCATTGCTTTGACAGTTCCAGCTCTGCGACTCCAACAACCTTCCTGGACCAAACATCAATTTCACTTCACAATCACATTACCAAACTGTTTGCGATGTGTTTCGGTGATTCCTCTGGCCTGCTAACTCGAATAGTGAAGAGGAGTACCGATTAGTGCCAGGATCTTGCCCTCCGCTCCTGTTGGAACTGTTGCCTCGTCTCACTCAATCATGCATGTACGTCATGCCGGGTGGGATGCAACAGTTGGTCTGACTCATGACTAATCAGATCAATTCCATCTTTTTCGTTGTCCATGGACGACGATCCTATCGCCATGTTCCCTCCACTTCCCATGCCGGCAGATTTGCGATAGGATTTCGTAGCGAAATGGCCTCTATCCCAAGGCATCTTACCGGCGACAAGGCTGCCACAAATGAATTCATTGACAAGTTCGACGTGAGTTCATTCACCCGACACCAACCAACCCAACCTGGGCGACCTGTCTCGAAGCCCCACGCTCATGCACTCAAACTCGCTTCTAGACTTTTCTGTTCGACTGCGACGGTTAGTCCTCACCCAGCCCGCCTTTCCCGAATGCGATGGCAAGACTCACTCGCTCAAAGGCGTCTTATGGTCAGGCGACCACGTATTCGACGGCGTTCCCGAGACCATCAAGCTGCTTCGCTCGAGGGGCAAACGCACCGTCTTCGTGACCAACAACTCGACCAAGTCGCGGGCCGATTACGTCAAGAAGCTGCACGGGGCCGGCATCCCGTGCGACGTAGATGACATTTTCGGCTCCGCCTACTCCTCGGCCGTCTACATCGCTCGCATCCTCAAGCTGCCTCGTGGAAAGAACAAGGTCTTCGTCATCGGCGAGGCTGGCATCGAGCAGGAGCTCGCGTCCGAAGGCGTGCCCTACATCGGTGGCACCGACCCAAACCTGCGCAGGGACATCACGCCGGCCGACTTTCAGGGCATCGCGGATGGGTCCCTGATGGACCCGGAGGTCGGCGCCGTCCTGTGCGGCCTCGACTTTCACATCAACTATCTCAAGCTCGCGCACGGGCTGCACTACCTGCGCCGCGGTGCCATCTTTCTCGCGACAAACATCGATTCCACGCTGCCGATGCATCACAACATCTTCCTCGGCGCTGGCTCCGTCATGATCCCGGTCGCGAACGCCTCAGGCCAGAAGCCGCTCGAGCTAGGGAAGCCAAGCCAGGCGATGATGGATGCCATCGAGGGCAGATTCCAGCTGGACAGGTCGAAAACCTGCATGGTCGGGGACAGGCTCAACACCGACATCAAGTTTGGCGTTGACGGCATGCTGGGGGGTACGCTTCATGTCGAGACCGGAGTGGACAAGCGGGAGGATTGGCAAAAGGAAGACGCCATCGCCGTACCTTTGTACTATGTCGACAAACTAAGCGACCTTTACGATGCCGCATGACAAACAGCAGACAGCAGACGATGCGCCATAGATCTCATGATGAGCCGAACGACGCGACGGCCGGAAATGAAAGGTCATCCATCGTCCTCTGAACTTGTGCACCCAAGCTGGGATAGACCGCAGACCGGCCGCTTCAACCTTCAACCCACGGACATGTGACTGTCATTCCTGCTTCCGGCTTTCTTTGTCCTGCTGGCGCTTGGCCGAATCCCGCGCTCGGATCTGGTTGGCACTGTATGGAGGAGGCTGGTATCTCCGCAGAGACGTTGGAATGAACCTGCCCACTTGCTTCTGGTACTCGGCATACTCGGCATACTTGCTCGTCGTGATGCTTTCCGTCAACCACGTCGAGCCTTGGAAGAGGAGAATCAAGCTTGCTGATCCGGCGAGCGTGTAATTGCACAGCGAGTTGGTACCGTGGCAGCCCCATAGGTACAGCACCAGCCAGATGGTCTGCTCCGCGAAGAAGTTTGGGTGTCTGCTGTAGGCCCACAGGCCTGACGTGTTGAATCCCCGGTCGAGGTCGGCCTGGGTCCATCCAAGGGGCAACTTTGCGTCCTGGTAATACTTGTGCTTTGCAGTTTGGTATCCTGCATGGCGTTAGCAAACCGTCAACAAGACTTGCCGATGTGACGGAGACGCACTCCACTGCTGCCCATCGCTGAACCATTCGCTGACGATGAGTGCCACCTCGGCGGAGAAGTATGCGACATCAGCCGCCGTGACCTCGGGCTCATGGTGCGCGGAAAGCAGGATAGCGTAGGCGGGCACGCAGGAGATGGCGAACAGAAGAATACTTTGCATAAACGAGATGAAGGTGACGTTGAGGACGAAGAAGAGGACGGCAGGAATCTTGCTCTTGACGATTTCCCTACAAAAACAAATCAGCCGTGGTCCGGCCCGGCATGGCAACGGGAAGATGAACCATCTGTAGTCCTCGGAGCCGATCTGATATCCGCCTCTGCGCCAGTAGTTGAAGGTCAAACGAATCTACTCGCCACTGTCAGCCTTCATAGCATGGGGAAACCAAGGAGGATGGCTCCCTACACTCCAGAGCGTGGTGAAAGCGGCCACCAGATCAATGCGGCTCGTCGGCAGGCCTGCCTGACGAGCCCAAATAGCTAGGTGGATGACATAGAGATTGGGGAGGATGCTCCAAAAGCGATCGACCTGGGAATAGTTTCGGTTCGCCTCCGAGGCAACAAGGAACACGCCGGCGAGGAAGAGGGAGATGGCAAAGCCGGAGATGAGCGGGTTCGTCCTCGCGTACAGCTGCCACACGTCATCGAGGCTCCGAAGCTGGAGGAGCTGCGACGGGAGCTCGTAGAGCTGCGGGATGAAGGGCTCGACTGATAGAGAATAGTCGATGCTGTCCCCGACGGAATGGAGGATTGGAACAGACATGGTGTGCAGTACCACCTAGGGCGGAGGAAGCAAGAGTGAGTGTTGTGAAGGAGATGGTTGGTATCAATTTTCGCTGGCCTCCCACGATCGAGCAGCCGAGGCGCCTCAGACAGTGAGGGGTTAGCCTGGATTGAGCTACGATGCTCTGCCACTGCAGGGCTCTCAAGGCAAATGAGGGGAGGGCTGGTGTTGGCTGAGCTGGGTGGCTGGGTGCGGCGTTCACACAACGTTGATCTACAGAGTACAAGGAACCAACTGTAAATGCTGTACGGAATTATACGGTAGCATATATGACTTTTATTGCAATACAAACCGGAACGTGCTTGCTATACACATACGGAGTACGCAGGTAGTATTTATGGTTCTGTAATTCCTCCGTATGTGCTATATAATACAGCACTGGGCACTACGTATTAGGTACGGAGTACAGTAGTACAGCACGTACAAGTAGTACAGTTCTTGCATTGCGTAGTGCTCCTGGTAGACTTAATACTAGGTACCTAGTACATAGTAGTACTGACAATACTTACTAGTATGCTACAGTAGTAGCAGTACTGGTGTCTACAGTGCATGTAAGTACTATTAGGGACTAAGGTACTGGCCTCAAGTACAAGTACTTCCTCCATAGAAGAGCAAGTGTTGACTAAGTAAACGTTTGTACAATGTAGGTGGCTAGTAAGTACAAGTACAAGCAAGTACAGAGTATACGTTACGGAGGATTGATACTTGTAATTACTTACAACTAAAGTAACTTACCGTTGGTATCCACCTTGCCATCAGTTTTCGAGCTTCAAGCATGACGGCATTCACCTCTGGCATTCTCCCAACTCTTGATACGGATGCACACGGATGGAATGTCACTTCTCAGTGCTTGCATGCGTTATCAACACCCTGGGGCCCCCTCTCTCACGGGCTGACTTCTCAAGACCTGTGCAAGATAGCCATTGCCACTGATCGACGGATGATGTGGGATGACACGACGCGACACCTGACGCGTTCAACCTGACACATCGGTGCAGACATGACAATTCAAAGAATAGGAAGATGAGAGTTTTGTGCGTGGCGGAGAAGCCATCCATATCCAAGGCTGTTGCTGGCCATCTATCCGGGGGAAGCATCCGAACAGTGAGTGCGCAAATAGGGTTGTCAGACAGGTTGATTGCCGATGAGGACGTGTGTCAGTAACCACAAGTCTCGCCCAGCACCCTACACGCAGCCAGTACATCAAAAACTATGCGTTCAATTTCGACTTTGGACAGCCGTGGGGGGAGTGCGATGTTACCATGACTTGTGTCAGTGGCCATCTCACCAACGTCGAGTTTCCGGCCGAGTACAAGAATTGGAGCCATCCTCCTCCCGAAACTCTCTTCGGTGCCAACATCATAACGAGCATCCACGAAGTAGGTACACGATTTCAGAAAAAAACACCCCGAAACGCCTTGGTCTCATCAAGAGTAGGACAAGAAGCCGATCGCTCAGAACATTGAGGAGCAGTCCCGATACTGTCAGCTTCTCGTCATCTGGACCGATTGCGATCGCGAAGGAGAGCACATCGGTCAGGAGATTGTCAACGCAGCCAAAAAGGGCAACTCTCACATCCAAGTGAAGCGTGCTCGGTTCAGCAACATCGAACGAGCGTACGAAGGCCCACCCACGATGTCGCACGTTGGTGACGGATCGACTGACTGCCGCCACATCTAGCCACGTGCTGTCGGCGGCCAGACGGCTCGTGAACTTGGATCAGAACCAGATCAATGCCGTGTCGACGAGGATCGAACTGGACCTGCGCATCGGCTACGCCTTTACTCGTTTCATCACGAACAGCCTTCGAACGCTCGGAGGGCCCTTGGCGGAGTTGACGCTGAGCTACGGTGAGCCGAGGGAAGAGGCGGGCCACCGGCTTTCGAAGTTTGCTGACTCTGCCCGGCTCTCCAGGATCATGCCAATTCCCGACACTGGGCTTCGTCGTAGACCGCTACTTTCGCGTCAGGAATTTCGTGCCGGAACCGTTCTGGAGCATCAAGCTCACGCACAAGCGGGAGGGAAAGCAGGTGCAATTCAGCTGGGCCAGAGGTCATCTCTTCGATCGGATGACGGCCGTAGTCCTCTACGAACGTTGTCTCGAGGCTAAGAAGGCCAAGGTATTGACGGTTCAGGAGAAGCCGACGCGGAACTTTAAGCCCCTGCCGCTCACGACGGTCGAGCTTCAAAAGGCGGCGACTCGGATGCTGCGGATGAGCGGACAGCAGGCCATGACCGTCGCCGAGGGCCTCTACAACAAGGGTTTCATCAGCTATCCGAGAACGGAGACGGATCGGTTCGACAAGGGCATGAACCTCAAGGCCTTGGTGCAGAAGCAGACGTCGGACCAGCGCTGGGGGCCTTTTGCCCGGCGCTTGGTCGACGGCGGCTTCCAGCAGCCGAGGGAGGGCAGGCACGACGACAAAGCGCACCCTCCGATCCACCCGATCACCTACGCGGCGCCGTCGGTGCTGAATCATGACGAGGGTCGACTGTACGAGTACGTCGTGCGCCGCTTCCTGGCATGCTGCTCCGAGGACGCCAAGGGCATGGCGACGGAGATCGAACTGCAGCTTGGGGACGAGAGGTTTAGCACGCGCGGCGTCATCGTGCTCGAAAAGAACTTTCTCGACGTCTACATATACCAAAGCTGGAACAGCACGACGGAGCTACCCAAGTTCACGAGGGGGGAAGAGTTTGAGCCAACCGAGGCCATGCTGTCGGAAGGGAAGACGGGGCCGCCAGGATATCTCACCGAGGCGGATCTGATTGCTCTCATGGACGCCAACGGGATCGGCACGGACGCGACCATGGCCGAGCACATCCAGAAGATCCAGGACCGAGAGTACGTCGCGACGATCGACCGGGCCGGCGCGACGACGGCGGGAGACGACGACGGGCCGGACGAGCAGCCCTCATCCCGAGGCGGACGAGGACGTGGGAGAGGCGCCGGCAGGGGGGGCAGGGGCCGCGGCGGGGCCGCGTCCGGAGGGCGAGGCGGAAGCCAGAAGGTCTTCATTCCCACCCAGCTCGGCGTCGCCCTGATTCTGGGCTTTGATCGGATGAACTTTGAGACGAGCCTCAGCAAACCGTTCCTACGCAAGGAGATGGAACTCAAGATGAAGGCCATATGCGAGGGCACCACGACGAAGACGGTCGTGCTACGCGAGAGCATCGCGCAATACCAACGGGTGTTTTATCAATCGCAGGAGCAGCTGCGCGTGTTAATCGAGGTACGCTGCGCCCGCCCGCACACGCACCCGGAGGGGGTTTCGCTGGTTTCTGACGACAAGATTTAGGCATGCCGAGAGTTTGTGTTTGGCCAGCCTCCACGGTGAACGCAAAGGTGGTGCGAGTTGGTGGCGACGAATGGCGGCACCACATCGGCGGCCCTTCTGTTGGGTCGGAGCCTTTTGCAACGAGACTTTCCATCCACCTCGAGGCTCGCACCCGACGGGCGAAGCGCCGAGTCCTGGCCGGCGGTGTCACCCCGCCCGCGCAGCGTAGTCGCGCAAGGAGAGGGAGGCTGTCCGGCCGTCGGGTGAGGCCGGGGCTGGTGAGCCCAGCAGAGGGGGGGGGCGGATAGGGTGGGCGAAGGACCAGCGAAGCAGCGACACTGACGATGCCCAACACCTGCACGACTGGTATGTGGTGGATCCGGAGCAAAGGCTTCTACCTATCAAGGTACCATGTGGTGACGAAGGGTATCTATCTATAGTAAGTAATACCTGGTGCATCTGCGTGTGACGTACATTTGCCCCGTAACTACAGTACTTGATCTGAGCACGATATTCGTGGAACTGTGGGCCGAGGTAATCGGAGCAGCGGAACAAACCAAGTACTTGCAGCACTCGTCCATGTGCATGTAGGGTTACATACCTACTTGCAATGCACCGACATTTCACGTACGGATATCTACGCACATCATCCACGTACGGATATCCACGCACATCATCCACGTGCAGATATTCACGTACTTGGGACCTACATACATGCACCTACATGTACTGCCCGACTTTGTGCCCCCGATGCCTGCGCAAGGCCGTCACGAAATGCCTACCTGGGAGGGAGCCCGTGTCCGAGGCTCGCTCTTTGTCCTGCACTACTTGACTGTACTCGAGCATAATTACGGGTTGGGGGTGTGCGAGGAGCACAAGCTCGCCATCGCGCGGCGCAAGGAATTTTGCGAACCAGCATGCATGCCGTACGGAGCCGAGTGCCTACTTGCACTGCTACCTTGCATGCGGTAGCAGCATGAACCGAGGCGGGAGGAGGGTGTCACTACGAGGTTTGCGAGGTACTGTGAGTCAGCGCGTCAGTGCGGTGCGGTGCGAGGCGAGGCAAAAATGCGAGGCAACGGGCTGCGCAGGCTTCCCGATCGGGCTGCTTCGGGATCCGACGGCCAATCAGCGGGGCGCACAGCATGAACGTGACAGATGCTGGACCCTTGTTTGGGCGTGTGCGATGAAGGCAAAGGGGGGAAGGTGAGAGACGAATCGAGGACGAGTTTGCCGCAGGCTGCAGCGTGCATCATCATTCCTCTGCCTGTACCGACGCCCGCCCCGTACGCCTGCTTGCCCATGTAAGTAAGTAGGGTTTTCTGTCGTCCCTCACCTCGTACCAGGTCATCTCGGCCGACGTCGGGACCGATTTGTGGGACGACTGATGCAGTTACGCACACAGTTCTTCTCCGTACAGTACGGAGTACTGGTACTTGCGTTGGTGGGTGGGTGGTGGGCTGCCGACGCGCTTGATGACCGTACATGAACATGTATGCACGTACGTACATGTACAAGTACAAACAGTCGGTTGCCTCTCACGTCATCCATCCATGTTGGCCAGCTCCACGCGGCACACGGTAGTTGAGAGGTTTGGTTCTGACGCGCGAAATGCAAAGAGAAAATGGACTCGTCGGCGCCTCCGAAATTCTGCGCCCGCACCTCCGTGTCAAAGTCTATCGAGGGCCCTTGCGTCGAGAATGTATCACGAGACGTGGGCAGTGGTTGGTCGTCAAAGGACACCGTCTCCATCGTCAATGTGGGCGCTAACATCGTTTGGAAACCGGGAGGCTTGGCCCAGACGCAACCGCCGACCTCGCGACTCGACCGCACGCCCGCTCCAGACAACAGCGGCTGAGCGGAGAGTGGAACCGATGGCAAGGTGGCAATGGCGATGCATCGTGCTGGCTGACCGACCGCAGCGGCGACAAAAGGCCAGCCGTGCGCTTTGTGACTGACGTTTATCATTCTCCGGTGAATTGGCTAGCAACGCTCAAGCATGACTGACGGGTAGCAGCAGCTCAATCGGCCATTCGTCTGGGTCGACAATTTGCTCCAAGCTTCGGCGGCGCAGACGTGCACGTCCGTACAAATGTTAGTGTGTACATGTTCCGTGGGCGTACTTGATGCTGCGGTGCAAGTACAATGTATTACCTTCAGGTGTACAGCTACCTACTTGGTGCTGTAGGTGGACTGGACCACCTGGCGCTGTAGGCGGACCGGACCTGGTGCGGTAGGTGTACAGAGTGCGTACAGTACATGCAAGTGGGTGGTGCCGCACAAGTATTACTGTGCATGTAGGTGTAGGTAGGTATACTTGTACTGGGCACTGGAGGTGTGTACTTGCATGTGCAAGTATTAATATTTGGTAGTGCTGCACGGAGTTCTGGTATGCTGCATGTAGTTGTACAGCACTGCACTCGGAGAGCATGTTCTCGGGTCTACCTACCTTTCCCCCCCCCGCCCTCCAACCCGTTTCGTGCCAGAGGCATATTAAGAGCCATCGACATGCCCTCTGCACAATGGCTTGTGAATGAGTGAGTATCGAGTACGGAGTACAAAGGTACGAGGTCGAACTTCATTCTTGAAACTGCTCGCTGAATGACGAATGAATGGATGGGCTGGCTTATCGCTGAAAAGTCACAAGATCTCATGGGCGCCCAATGAGGACCGCTTCGCCATCGGTGCGTCCACTTCCGCGTCGCAGCTTTCCTGCACCCACACCCGCCCTATGCCCATTCTACCCACGCCTGCTCTGCAGTTGGCCAACTAGCGGTGGGACGTAACCTTAACTTTCCCGCTTTAGGCACCAACCGACTGAACGGAGAACCGATGTATTCCGTAGCATGCCAGCAAAACGCCAGACCATAAACAGATACAATACTTATTTACGTACTTGTGTCGCAGATAATACTGGTTGGTTGGTTGTGCTTGACCAGCTGACAAAGCGAAATGGTGTGTCGCTAGCACCGAGGGCAGCGCGAGAAACTGCCCTGCCCTCGGCCCCCCCCCCCCCCCTCTCCTCCCCACCAGTTGTCTTTCCCGCTTGCGTCGCCTGGACCTTTGATCGTGCGACTGTGGGAAGCAAGGGAAAGGAAAGGGCAGCACGAATGACCCCGTACATGTACCAACGTTGGCTGTATTGTATCGTCGGTTAGTAGGAGCCATACTGCCAGTATGCCTGCATGTACTTGTGTACTCCGTACCTGCTGCAAGTAAGTACAGCACTAGCATGTACAGGTACTGCTGGATGCCTTGAACCAATACCTGTCGCGTCGCGGACTTGCCACTCAACACGAGGTACCTTGGGGTACGTCGGTACATGGCTGGCTGGCTCCTCCGTGTACTTCATCGTCCACGACAAACCCTCCCTGCCCTGGCTTTCTTTCCCTTCTTCAACACAAAATCAACAACGCAAAACAAACTGCACGATTCCCATCGAGAATCACCCGTCACAGTCCCAGAGGATCACGCGCCAGCCTTGCCTGATACATTGCCTCGCCCTGCCAGAAACGTAACGAAGCCGTTCAGCACTCCCGCTACGGCTCAACACCGCTTCAGGTACGTACCGATCCGTCCCCCGTCCACCCTGACTCGACCTCGACGCCGGCCGATGCCGACGCCGGGCGAACGATGACGACGACGGGACGAAATCCGTCGTCGGCATGCTGGCCGTCAGGTGGCGCCGACGCGTGCCGACCAATCCTCCTCTCCTCGGACGGGTGACGTGAAGGAGTTGGAAGCACTCTCGCTGACGGAGGGTTCGCGGCTAGACGTCGTTCTGAAGCACCGGCAACGAACTCTCATCATGGCTACTCTGGCATCGGCTGCTCGTGACATCCCCAAGGTCGTATCCTCGAACCGAGACAACTTAGCTGTTGTAGCGGATCGGAACGACTCGCTGGCTGTGACACGTTCTCACACCCTCCCGACCCCTCCCAACTCCATCTCTCCCGCCCTGCCCGCCCACGGCCTCCGGGCTCAGCTCCAAAAGGCCAAGCTCGATCCCATCGACTCCGACTTGGACCTTCACGACAACCCCAAAGGCCACGACCGGTCACTGTCCCCGGCCTCCCACGAGGCGTCGGGCGCCATCACGGCCACGATGCTCGCCAAGCACCACCTGCCCGACATCCTGCTCAACCACGGCCCGCTGGCGATCCGGCACATCATGGGATACCTGACCACGTCGGTCCCGGGCTTCTCGGCCATCCCCCCGGCCAAGGCCCGTCGCCTCGTCGTCGGCGCTCTGGAGGGACGCGGAGGGGACGGAGGAGGCTCGGACGGAGGCGTCGAGTATGAAAAGGTAGGTTGGGGACGGTGGGATGCCCGCCGACGAACGGCGGACTCGCGCAGACGTCAAGGCACCCCGCCGCCGCGGCGGAGCGGCGGCCCCATTCCCATCTCCGCGACGGGCGGGAGGGCGCAGGAGAGGGGCGGCAAGCTCAGCGTCGCCCGATCCGTCGGCCAGCTGTCGACGCACTTCTCCCACGACGGCCACGACGACGTTGACCTCATGGAGACCGAGGCCGACAACATGTCCATGGACGGATCGGCATCGGCCTCCTGCTCCGAGGCCCCCGACGACGACGTCGTCATGAACGACGACCCCGAGGATGTGACGGACGACGAAGACTGGGCCGCCATGGGCGCCGCCGCCCTCCGAGCCGAGTCGTACCCCAACATGGTGGCCGCCCATTCCGGTGGCAACCTCCGGCCGCCCACCTTTACTCTTCCCGGTGGCCTGCGAGCCTTTTCCGTCAGCTCCGGCCTCGCCCGACCACCCCCGCGACCGGCCATCGGCCACCTCGCCACCCTGGCCGGCACCTCGGATGCCCAGGAGCGCGAGGCCGTCGAGGCCCTTTTGCGGCTCGGCTCTGTATAGTACGAATTTGCATGAAAGGCGTTCTTCTGCCGGCGTCGATGACGGTGTTTGTTTTCCCCTCCATGGATTGGCCCGTTGGCTGGCCCACGGAATACGTGTCACGAAATCAAAGAGGCGGCGCCCTCTCGCAACTTATGCCGCTCACGATCACACCCTCCTTGTCGCTCCTCTCGAACGCGCGCGCTCCCTTTTCCTTGGACACGTCGGTCGTCGAGCGTCGTGGCCTCGTTTCACGAATCGACGGGCCCCTCTGCGCTCCTTGCTCGCCACTCGCCACTCGCCACCGTCGCGGCTGGCGACGCCGCGGCAACCGATGCTCAGCAAGCGACGCCCGGATTCTCCTGCCGCGGCGACACACACTCTTGATGATGCTTGGTGCGAGGCAGCGCACCGATTTTCCCATGTCCCTCCCTCCCTGTCCTTTGTCCAAGGAATTTAGCCCGACAGTTTCGGATCTTGCTCGTTCCATCGGCGTTTTGCACATTGCATTCTTGCACATACGCTTGCTTGCCACTGGCGGCTGCCGAGGGTCACCCACCACTTGGACTCGAGGCCAGCCTTTCTTTCCCATCTTCTTCGTTTCCCGCGGGAATGGTGCACCGGGAGCCCCGTCTCCGTGCCCGCGGCGCATGGTTCTTTGCATTTACGCATTTAATATCGAATTGAATTTTCTAGGGTTGGAGAAAAAAAAACACAACATGCATTGCATATCGAGTTGGCGGCAAGTCTACCTCGGTGTCGTATCAGAAATACATGCACATACATGCTCTCGAGTTTCGACACACAAAATAACGGCGAGCTGGCGGAGGAGGCGTGGCGTGGGGGCTGGTGGTACGGGAAGGAGGGTTCGCAAAGCGCGCACCACCACGTACGTTCGCACCGGTTCGCAGTCGAGAGCACCAAAAAGATGGAAGGGGGATGCGGGCAGGGGGAGGTGTGAGTTTGGAGGTGACGGGGTTGAACGGTCTTGAACAAGGCTGGGTGCAGCGATGGAAGTCGGATGAGATTGTCTCTCTTGCGGGGGATATTTTTTACGCTCGAAAGTCATATCTGTTTATGTTTGTTCCCGGTGCTCGCCCTTGTCTGGCGACTCCGGTGCTGCGAGGATAGCTTAGCCGTCGGCGCCCAGCAGGACAACACACCGTCGTTGAGACGGAGAAAAAGGCTGGCTGGCAACCTGGGGGCGCATGTGTCGCGCGAGCGGGAACATGGTCAACCGGGTGACAGACAGAAAAACGAATAACGCAGATCGGCTTGGCTGATAGACGGCATGCCATCGAGAGACGTGATGACTTGGCCACGCTCTCCCCTAGAGGCGAACGCTGGAGGAGGTCCCTTTTACTTCGGCCAAAGTGCGCGTGCCTCTGCCGTGTTTGCCGATGCTGTCCGTCGATGCAATGCGGCAGAGTCATGCAGAGAAGCAAAGGCTAGTTCGTACGAGACTGGAAGATAGAAACTGGTATGGAAACGGTGACCGTTGCCTCGCAGTCAGCATGTATTCGCCATCGCCTTTGACAGGTACACCTAGTTGCCTACCATTCCCCTGCTGACTACTCCGTACCTACCTAATACATGGCCATGTACAGTAGCTCGTCGCTGCTCAGCAGGCATGTCAATCAGCTTGGTATGGGCGACCTGTAAGTACTAGGTATGGAGAAGATGCACTCTACCCAAGTACAGTAGCTGTACAACTACAGTACTGTACAGTACTTACTCCGTACTTCTGTGTACTTCTGTGTACTCGAGCACTCCGTACACTGGGTATTATAAGCATGTACAGAGTACTGTACGGAGTGCCGTGCTGCACATCGCTAGCAGGACGGCGCACGCAGGCGTACAAGTGCTCCGTGCTCCATACATCTCGGCACATTGTGTGGAGTACGGTAGGATAGTGGATGAATATGGCCAAGTTGGGGCATCGCGACGGCTTGGCTTTCAGAGTCTTGGCACGCCCAGTCCAGACTCCTGGCTCTTGGCAGTTTGTCGAGGTTCGCCGTCCCACGTACATGTACGAGTACTTACGGATACTTGGAGTCACCATGGTCCCCTGGCGTCGTGCATTCCTTCTGCCGCCGCATGCTCATGCATGTGTTGTACTTGTATGTGCGTGCTTGTATGCTGTGCATGTGTACGGAGCAAGTCTGTGGAATTACATGTACTGTACGGAGTAAATACTCCGTATGGAGTGCTCCGTACCTTTGTGGGTTAGTAAGATAGTAGTGGAAGTCTTGCTGCACAGCTGCGAACAAGTACAGTAGTTGTGCTGTATGTAACGGTGCACCATTGCCATTACCACCAGTAGTGCTGTGCTGCTACAGCTACCACGTAAGGTACTAGGCACATAATAGTACCTAAGGTACGGAGTACGGAGTAGCAGGTAATTACTTGCACCCAAGGTAATAGGTACAGCACCACTAAGTACCCAAGTAGATACTGTAGTTGTATTAGTGCCTACAACTAGTACGGAGACTCCGTACCCCCTACTTCCTGTACGTGACATGTACATGCAAGTACGTTAATAGTACTGTAGGTGCATCATGTCGGTCGTCGGTCGTCCGGGCTAATGCTCGTATTCGCCGCCACTGCAGGACCGGCAGGGCGCAGCATGGCAGGGCGGGATCGTTTTGGGCACGCACGGTAATTATTGCATGTGTTGTGATCTCTCAAGTACATTGTCTCAAGGCAGCGAGCAAGATGCTGATGCTGTTCCTCAGCCTGTACTCTGTACCTTTGAGGATGCGGAGCTCGCTGGTGGGCACAGGGTTGGTCCACGTACCTCCTACTAGGTACTCTAAGTACTAGGTGGTATGCTTGCTTCCCAAGCGGATCAGCACGCTGTGCACTATACTCCGTACCCGCGCAGTATTGATGCAAGTCAAGGGCAAAGGACGCAGGCACCACGACGCCTACCTACGAGCACATACAACTACAGTACATGCGCAGTACTTACTGTACATACCATGCAGCACGTAAGGACATGCATGCACTGCTACAGCTGTCAGCCTGTCGCTACATGTGCCGTACGGCCACGCCCGCCTGTTCCAGGCACTGCCGACAATTAATTACTACTGCCTACTTACCTGTAAATACCTGGAAATGGCCACTCCTGCTCCCTCCTCTGCTGCTGCCGTGACTAGCAGGGCACGGCATGAAAAGCGCGAGCAGCAAGATATGCTGTGCCGCACCATCCTTGCGCAGAGTTTGTCTGTGCCACCGATGAGCATGCCGCCACGATTTTTCATCGCATTGAACCCGCATGCGCATCGTGGTCCGCCCGGTGCCCTGCCTGGCGGTGGGATAATTCGTCGGAGAAGATGCGTCCAAAACGAAGCCTGCTTCTCCGGAGTCTCCGGCGGCGGGGGAAAGGCTGCGTGCTCATGTGGCGGCCCACATATGGCATCGAATAAGCATGGTCTGGACGGTGAGAAATCTGGCAACGCCCAGAGAAGGCCAAACCGGTTGCCAGTCCGACGTGTGGTGGCCGATTTGTCTTGGTGCGTGGGTGCATGGCCGAGTGGGTGAACGAATGAAAGGATGTGTGCGCCATGGGAGGGAGGGAACTCCGGAGCGTGGGCACGCAACGGGCGAGCGCACCCTAATTACCTGTACTTACTTCCGGTCCTAGTCGTCACCAGAAGCGTGCGGAGGGATTGGTGCGCGCTGCGTGCTCCCACTGGCAGCAGCATGCTTCGGCGCCGGCTGCGACGGACGATGGACCCTGGGAGGAGGAACTCTTGTGGGGGAGCGCCGTCGGTTCGCTCGCTGGAACTGAGCTGAGCCGGTCCGGAAGCGGCAAACGGACGCTCGCAAGTGTGCGGAGCAAGCTAGCAAGCAGCGTCATCAAGCCCGCTTCGCAGCCGTCCACATGAGTAGGTACGACGGCTATACTGTGCGAGCACATGTGTCATGTACTTGCATGTACAGAGTAGGGGTACTCCGTAGATGTGGCAGCGTTGGTGTGCATGCGGCACGGAGTGTTCGGAATACGGAGCACAGAGTAATAATACGGAGTACAGTGTGCGCGGTTGTGACGAGTACCAAGACTAGTGTGGTAATAAGCAAGTGAACTCTCCGTCTCTCTCGCTCGCACGCGGCTGGATAGGCGAGGGAAAGGGCGGGGGGGGGGGTGATGAGGTAGTTAGAGGGCAAGCGACAGGTCCAAATGAGAGATGCACGTGCCCGTACACCGTCTTCCCGTGCGTTGCGAAGATGAGCGCAACTGGATATACTGTAAAGTATAAATGCAACGTACGAGCGTGCACATCCGTCCCTTCTTGCTACCTACTTGGCCGGTCGGCGAGCATCGGAAACAGATGTTGTTCCAGCCTGGCCGACTCTGATCACCCACGCAGCGTTTTCGTATTCGCACGATGCCATGCCGTACCGCCTGGCAGGCATTCATCTATCTTGTTATGTGCTCGCATGCTTGCCGTCGTATGCAATGCCCACGTTTCAAGTCGGCGTCACTCGACTTGCCTCCGGCACGTTCGCCTGACCGGAGGCGGTGGCTCGGCCGGAAGCTTGGTACCACTTTAGGTAGGTACCTTGGGACGGCAGCCGTACCAAATTTGTACCGTCATGCTAGTCTACTGTAGAGCATGCAGGTAGGTATAGGTGAATTGGTACTCCGTACTCCGTACTTTGGTGAGATTAAGTATTACCAGGTTAGTACGGGCGGGCACCCAAGTGCTGAATACGTCGTATTACAACGAAGAACTATAAGTAAGTACTTACAGTTAATACTAAACACATACTCCGTACTTACTTGTACTTATGTTTGTACCAAGGCACATGTACATGTACCCCGTGCCTTGCAGAGGGCATCCTACTGCACAACTACTAGACTTAGTACCGACTGTACTCCGTACTAGGTACCTAGTACCTTAGTATGTACTTGTGTACACCTACTGTACATGTAGGTGTACAAGTACTGACACTCACACGGAGTGCATGTGCCGTCCATGTTTCACCGAGCTGCTCGTCCGCCAAAGTACAGTGCTTTACTCGTAATGACTCGCAAAGTATCCGACAACTTTAGAGGTCAATCGGGCTAGGAGGTCAGGCCATGTTCTCAGGGACATCCGTTGCGCATGCGGGGGGGCTCTGCACAACGGCGCCCATGTGCAGCAAGTACATGTACTCCGTACAACGTCCTTGCAAGTACGGAGTACGGAGTACCAAGTAATAATACTGGCACGAAAAAGTACTATAATAGTTGCAGGTGTGCTCCGTGCATAATCTCCGTACTTGCACAGTACACCTCCCGTACTCTGTACAAACACATATCATTACGTCACACCCACCACTGGATCACTCACCGGGACTCGGTGCTGGCCGAGGTACTACTCAAGTATCCGTACTTGCAGATGTAAAAGCACCGAGTAATACGGAGTACATGTACATGGATGTGCACTACCCCGTACACCTAGCGGTACAGTATGCCGCACTCACCCCGTACTGTCCAGCACTTGCACTTGCAAGCAAGTATTACAAGGCCCCCGTGCCTGGAACGGAGCACACTTCACTTCGTGCCAAGTACGGTGGACTTACAGAGTACCTAGCCACAAATTTACAGCTCCTCCTCTGCTATAACCAAGTAACACATGTACTAGGTAGTGCTGTACGGAGGTACAGTACAGTACTTTGCCTTGTAGTACCAACCACTACTGTGGATTATTCGTACTGTGCTCCATGCATGCCCAAGTCCGCCGTCCCCATCCGTATTGTGCGCCGACGGGGGCGGAATGACAACGGCGACGAACCTCCTGCCCTTTAGCACGGGGAATCGGTGCGCCCGTCTTGCATCTCCTCCTCGTTCGTGTGGCCACTGGTGCTGCTGACCCTCGTCCTGCTCGTTCGTCCTCGCTCGTGGCCAGCGCCTGCCAATCGAAAAGTGGTGATGAGCCAAGTGCCCAGACTGTGCCAAGCCTTGGCGAGTCTTGGCAGTCTTGGCAAACCCACCTCCTCGAGCTAGTACCCCGTACTTCCGTTAGTGGCGAGCCGGTGGGGACACGGTGAACCGCGGAAAGCCCAACGGCCACCAGGTCCCTCGCTATCGCGGATACTTGGACGCGACCGCCAAGCCCGCCAAGAAATTCCGCTCACCCTTTCACATCTACCCATGCTTTCTCTCTCCGAGTTCTGCGTACCTCGGGGCTCGCAAAGGGAGCAACAGCACCCCGGGAGCCTTCTTCCAAGTAAGTACTTGTAGCCGTTGCCTCGCTCCACCGCGAGCAGCGATTCTTCCTTTCCCGAACACACCACTGTCTGCTTCCCGGGCCTCTCGTCGCCAGCTTTGCTCTCTGGATCATTCCCCTCCTCGTTTCCGCCTCTGCCTCTGCGCGGAACAACCGCCTCCGACCGACGCTTCCGTCCGCCGGCCTGCCGCAGCCTCTCGGCCTATCAGATAGTCCGTCCGTCCGCCATGGCTGCCCATCTCTCCGATGTCGCCCTGGCCTCGCCCATGTCGAACAACAGCAACGACTCCAAGTCGATCGCCTCAGCCCCCTCGAGCGCCACGTCGACCAACTCGCAGGCCCTCGGCGGAGCCGAAGACAACCTGACGTGTCGTTGGAACGCGTGCAACCAGAGATTCGCCAATCCCGAGGTTCTCTACGTACGTCATTTCCCTCGGCGCCCAGCCGCGCCCAAGCTGGGGGGGGGAGGGGGGAGGGGGGGGGCCAAGACCGTCCGGCATGGAGACTGACTGACATCTGCACCTCGTCCAGGAGCACATCTGCGAGCGCCACGTCGGCCGCAAGAGCACCAACAACCTCAACCTCACCTGCCAGTGGAACGCCTGTCGGACGACGACGGTCAAGCGTGATCACATCACCTCGCACATCCGCGTCCACGTACCCCTCAAGCCGCACAAGTGCGACTTTTGCGGCAAGTCGTT
Organism: Drechmeria coniospora; assembly: GCF_001625195.1. Taxonomy (NCBI): domain Eukaryota; kingdom Fungi; phylum Ascomycota; class Sordariomycetes; order Hypocreales; family Ophiocordycipitaceae; genus Drechmeria; species Drechmeria coniospora. Next base: position 5,175,707 of record NC_054389.1, on the reverse strand, counting down.
CAAGCGACCCCAAGACTTGAAGAAGCACGTCAAGGTACAATTTTCCTCGAGCCTCCTTCCACCGATGGCCGCCCGCTTCCCTTTCCTGCCCTCTCTCTTTCTTTCCCTCTGGTTTGGCCTCGAGCTGACGGTCCCGCCTGTGCAGACGCACGCAGACGATTCCGTCCTCGTCCGTCCCGGACAAGACCAGCATGGTCTCAACTACAGGACCCAGACCACCAAGGGTACGCTCGATCCTTTCACGCTCCTTCCGACGAGACCGTGGCGGCCTTCCGTCGCTCGCCCCTTGGCGGCCAAGATGCTCACGCTTCCCTCCAGGGCCCAGCTACTATGACCACGGCGGCCAGATGCGTGCCATCGGCGGCTTCCCTCACCAGCCGACGGCCAACGGCAACTACTACGCGCCCCAGCCGTCGACCAACTATGCCCTCTACTTCAACCAGCCGCCCCTGAACACGCCCCGCAGCGAGCAGCACGTCGGGTACGGCGCCGCCGCCGCCGCCGCCGGTGCCTACGATCGCAAGCGCGGCTACGACCGCACCTACGACGCCATGGACGACTTCTTCGCCCATGCGAAGCGCCGCCAGATCGACCCCACCTCGTACGCCCAGATCGGCCGCTCCCTCTTGCCCCTCCACAGCTCGCTATCCATGGCCAACGAGCCCCTCGCCGGTCCGGAGCAGTACATTCCCCAGCACACGCAGGCCATGGTGCAGCCGAGCCCCTCGCCGTCGGCGAACCCTCTGACGCAGCAATACTACCTACCGCACATGCCCCACGCCCGGACGCAGAAGGACCTCCTCCAGCTCGACGGCCTCCTCGGCCAGATGCAGGACACCATCTACGAGAACGCGACGCACGCGACGGCCGGCGTCCACGTCCACCACGGCGGCGGCGGCGGCGGCGGCCTCGCCGGGTTCAGGCACAGCCCCTCGCCGGCGCTCCAGCGTTCGCCCGGCGCCATTCAGGTCTCGACGGATGGCTACCACCAGCCCATGTCGGCCGCCAGCATGGCCTCGCCACTCACGAGCATCTCCTCGGCCGGCACGCCGGCGGTGACGCCGCCGTCGAGCGCCATGTCGTACACGTCGGGCCACTCTCCCAGCCCGTCGGCCTCGTCGGGCCTGTCGCCCCAGTCGCGTCACAGCTCGACGGCCTCGGTCATGTACCCGACGCTGCCGACGGCGCTGCCGACGGTCACCCAAGGCTTCGGCCAGTCGACGACGGCGACGCTCGGGCCCAACTTTGACAGCAACGAACGCCGCCGCTACTCTGGCGGCATGCTGCAAAAGGCCCGCGGCATGCCGCCGCCGCCGCCGCCGCGCTCGGCCGATGACGCCGGGAGAACAACGCCCAAGGCCGGCGACTCGGCCGTCTCGGTCGGCTCCCCCTCGTCCGAGTCGGACAGCGAGTCGACCAAGGAGCGGGAGGAGCAGTACGACCGCTGGCTCGAGAACATGCGCGTCATCGAGTCGCTGCGGGAGTACGTCCGTCGCCGGCTGGATCGTAAGGAGTACGCCACCGAAGAGGATGTCAAGGCCGACCGAGAGGGGGACGACGACGCCATGGAGATTGATGACATCAAGGGTCCGAGAAGCGCCGTCGAGCAACCGAACGGCCTCCGCGAAGGAGGCGGCCCGTTGCTGTACCCGCGGCTGCCGGCCGCCAGCGCCTGAGGGACCCCTCCTTGCCGCTCTCGCATCTTTTCCTGTACCAATGAGCTGCATGTGTTGCTGTACATGTCGGGATGGAATGATGAATCTCAACGGCTTCTCTTTTCTTTTTCTCTTTTTCTCTTCTCGTCTCGTTCGTCGCCGACACTTGGCCGAGGGATCCGACGATGGACGACGACGACGGCCGATGGACAAAGGCTCAACGTTGTACAACAATGACGCAGGTGTTGGAGTTGTCTTTATTCGGTATGGCGAGTGCAGATACGATGTCTGCCGTACTCGCAGAATGAAACTGCCTTATTTCAGAGTCGTCTCACGTGTGCATCTTCGTGCGCCAACTTGGCACTAGAATGGCATATGCTCGTCCTCCCCGGGCTTTCGGGGTCGATTCCATGTCGCCTTCGTGAGGGCTACCTCTCTGCAACGTGGAAGAATTCATCTTTGCGAGCCAGTGCGATGCTCAACTTGAATATTCGTTACACTCTGGATGCCCTACCTAAGGTGCTTGCGCGCTCCGGTGATGTGGAGGAGGCTGCTGACGGTAGTCTGTACGACGAGACTGGTAAGAAGGCCATGGCAATACTACCAAAGAATTTGCCTCCCATTACTCTGTACTACCAAAGAATTTGCCTTCCATTACTCAGTACTACCAAAAAATTTGCCTCCCATTACTCTGCCTGCGCCTGAGCATCTTCCCCCCCTCGACGCGGCAATCATCGGCTATCGCTGGCTTCTCAGGATCTGCCAGGCCAGGGCGCTCCTGTGAATCAGCTCGACTGCAGAAGGCGGGGATGACAAAACGCTGACGGCATGACGGGCACTGCATACGGCGATGCGTACTCTGGCCGGTACCCAACCATGGCGATGGAGAGTCACGAAGCGCGGCCGGCACCACGTTGGAACAACCGGGGTTATGCACGGTACCCTGATCCATCGACGGACTACCAGACAATGCGAGCATCACGGCGGCAGTTTGATGAACAAGTTGTACCTGCAAGTATCGGCCAAGGCGATCTAGGATTTCTGACGCCCGAGGTGGTGTTGCGGTAACCAAAAAAAAAACAGAGGAACGGGTGGCCGGGTGCAGGGGGACGCGCAAGACAGCACGTTACTGTGACGTGCAAGTTGACGGACGGATGACGGACGGATGGTCGACTCGAATGACAGACAGCTGTTGCGAATCCGCCCAAGCCGCGAGATCTCTTCCGAGGCCTCGTCTTTTTCTCTCCTCGACGTGTTCTGGATGGGCCCATTGTCAGCAGCGGGAGAGAAAAGACCTCCATCTCGGTACCGCCGTCGTCGCGGCCGAGGGTTGGTGGGAGGCGAGAGTGATTCAAGCGGACGAGATGGGCGTGAATGGGATGATGAGGCGGCCAACGTTGACAACTGCTTCTCCTTTGCTTCTGCTCAACGGCTGGTCGAAAATGGCGATCAGGCGATTGTCGTCCCAGCGATGCATGAGCAGTAAACGTTACATAAACATGGTTGTTTGCCTTGATCCTTGTCCTCGTCGTTGCTACTCAAATCCTTCCCGCCGTCGCATCCGTCGTGCATCTCTCGCACTGCCGGTGGGCAAGATGCCAAAGGAACGGATTCTTGTCCCGTTTTGGGGGGCCGCTCGAGGTCGTTTATTGGCCACGGGAGGATTGCAGATCGGGTGCTGCGAGAGACAAGCAGTCGACGGTTGGTCGCGCGACGGCATCCGTCACCAGCGGCGACGGGGCTACAAAAGAGGGCCGAAAGACGGTGCCGAGTCGAGGTTGCGTTCTTCCATGTCGATCAACAGACTAGAAGAGAATCACAGCAGGGGAGAGAAAAAGACATATAGAGTCACGCACGCACGCACATACGGCGCCACCACCACAGGCACAAGCACAAGCACATCCACATAACCACAACCGCCCACGCCGAGACCGACACCGACAGCAACGCCGGCAGAGAGAGAAAGACATTTTCAAAATGCGATTCAATCCGCTTGCCATGCTCGCTTGCGCCGCGGCAGTCGACGGCTGTTGCTGCTGCGACATCAATCTCAACGCCATCGTTTGCGTTCACCGGCCGGCGTACGAAGGGTGCTTTTGCCCAGCGGTTGTCTGCCCGCAGGATGCGTCGACCATCTACATCAACGATGCGTATCCGACGTCGACATCGATCCGGTCCGTGCCAGGGACGCCGACGCGATGCCTGGAGCCGTCGACGTTTGCAACGTCCGGCGCGGGCGCCTCCCGGCGGCGCGCAGGGCGAATGGTGCGCCGACGGCGGGCTCCGGAGGTGACCCCGCAGGCTCCGATGCCTCCACCCCGACGAGACGCCGACGGGGCCGACGAGGCGAAGGAAGCGACGCCGACGACGAGGGACGGCAACGAGGAAGAGGCAAAGGCCGAGGCCAAGCGCACCGTCGGCTCGGGTGCGAGGCTGGCGCCGTGCTGCTGCTGCAACGTCGCCAGCCTGCAGACGGTCTGTCGGATGGCCGAGGCGGGGGATTGTTACTGCGCCGCCGTCGTCTGTCCCGAGGGGGCTCCGACGGTGTGGATCGACTCGGCTCCGTGCAGCACCAGTGCGACGTAGGTTCGCTCGCTCGCACGTCGCAGGCGCTTTTGACGGCGTGCTTCAGGCCTCGGGGACGCACACGGGAGGCGCGGGAAGAAAGGGGGGGAAGAGCATGGCAAGGATGGGCAAAAAGACTCGGAAAGGGCGGGCAAAAGGACTCAGGAAAGGACGGGCAAAAAGACTCGGAAAGGACGGGCAAAAAGACTCGGAAAGGACGGGTAAAACATAGGTCGGCACTGGCCAGGAAGAATACGGAGAGCTGCCTCTTTCACCGTAACTGTGCGAGCAATGCAATCTCGACTCGATCGATGCCGGTCACGTTGGATGAAGAGGAGCATTTCGGAATCGCTGGGCGCTGATGGTATTTCCAACTGGTCAGGGCATGGGTCGCGACGGACGGAGGCGAGAGATATGTCTCTAGAATTCCCATGATTCATTAACACGCGGTGGATGATGCCATTTCGACAGACAGGCCGTCCGACGATGGCATCACCGATGGCATCACCGACGCCATCGCATGACGGACAAGACGCGAGCGGCTCGAGAGGATTGAAGCATTGCGTGGGCTTGATGGGTTAGGCTTGATGGGTAGGGCTTGATCGATTGGGCTTGATTGATTGGCCTGGATAGTACCGCTGGCGCAGACGCAACGGCAGCCGGATTCTTCTTAGTCCGGCGTCGGTGAGCCGCTCGTGCCACGACGGCTGTCGCCTCTCCACACGGCGAGGACACCCACAGCCTTTTGCTCGTCGGTACGCTCCCTGCCATTTCGAGAACATGTACTCCGCATTCCGCTCGGGGTACTTTCATGCGTATCGACATGTGCTGGTGGATGGTAACGGTGAACAAAGGGTGAATCAGAAAAAGGGGTCGCACCTTGTCCCGTCCTGTTGATCGGGCATCCTCCCTTGGGCCATGGCTGATGATGACGTTTAGCGTCATCACCTCGGGACGGCCAACCTCTACGGTAGGTAGAAAGAAAGGCATGGCCGAGAATAGAAAGGGGAGGGCCAGGGGCAGGGCACGGGAGGACAGGATAGGATAGGAGGGGGGATAGCAAGAAACAAGCATGATGTTCTGGACAAGTACGGAGGACGAAGCGTGGAGAAATTACTTCGTACGAGTACAATGTGCACCATTACTTGTGCCGTACACCAACGTATGTACTGTATTTACGGCGTGCTGTCCGGGTACATGTAATAACACCGACACAGTATTAACAGGAGCAGGTACTTAGGTAGGTAAGTAGGTGTACGGAGTAAGTACTAAGAAAGTTGTGCATACATGCAACTCCGTAAGTACACCACACCATAAGTACAGTACTAGTGGTTACTAATACAAGTGCAAGATACATACATGCAGATAGTGTGAACACATGTACAGTATAATTACTTAATTACTTGTTATGCTTTACATGGACTCCCTGCCGGCACGGCCATGGTCTGTTCGGGTACTCTCTAGGTACAAGTAGTCAGCGCAAGACGTTGCGCGCGTGTTCCGTACATGTAAGTACTGTATACGCATGGCTGAGCAGGCACTCCATCGTCTATCCAACTTGGCCGGCCGCCTCGAAATGACGTGTGCAAGGGGGGACGGGCGGGCGGACGGGCAGGCACCCAGGAGGCCGCTGCATTCTGGCATCCGTCTCCAAGCTGATGTATCATGTATCATATACCAGGGGCCGCCGACGAGACAAGAGGGCGTGCAGAGGGCGGTGATGTCACTCCCTAGCTCGCAGACAAGGCAGCGAGATGGCGCGAGTAAATTGATGGGTCGACTGGATCGGCCGATGGAAAGAATTCCGCGTCAAACGCCTCCAGCAGCACGGTGGCTGACCTCGGGCGCTGCATCCACCCTCCATCACCGGGTCTCGGCCGACGAGACGAATGGGCAAACGAGGTTCGCAACGCGAGCACCGCTAGGACGGTTACGCACGCGCAGGTGCGGTGCGGCGAGGGCGCGAGCGCCGAGTGCTTGCAAGCACCGGCTATACGAGGTACCCTCGCGCCAACACAAGTGCAGCTACAGCACCGGTTCCACGTTTCGGCCTTCGGGCGAGCCGACATCCCCGTCCCCCACGGAAGTCGGCCTGTCGCTGGCTGGCTGGCGTGGGCAGCGGGCGGCGAGCCGTCGTCGGGGTTGGCTGCTGGGTGCTGTGCGTCGGCCTAGTGGGCTTGCCACGGCGATTCCACCGCTGCTTTTGATGGCAGCGCCCAAGGAAGACGGCAGCGTGACGACGGCGCGGCCCTCTCTCTGGCGAGCCTCGCTTGGGGAGTGGGAACGGGGACGGTCGACGGTCGACGGTCGACGGACGCATCGGCCACCACCGCCACCGCTGCTCTCTTGGCACCTACAGTACCTGCAGCCGGACGTCCGGACGTCGCGAGGAAGCAGGAGGCGGAGAGTTGGAAGTGGCAGGGAAAGAAAATGGCCGGGGGAGAAATGGCCGGGAGAGAAATTCCGGGGAAGAAATGGCCGGCAAGGAAATGGCAGGGCAAAGCACCCGCTGGAGGAAAGCGAGACAAGGGGCGGGGCGGTGCCGCAACGGTGACGGAACAGCGGCACGCTGGAATCCTGAAGGCGGCGGCGGCTGAAGCGAGCAAGCCACGAGCAGATTCGCCAATGGCAGCCCGCGCCACGGCGATCCCGGTGGCTCGTTCCTAGTGCCTGGCCACTCGAGCAAGTACACATTCGTACCCCTACCGTACCGGAGCCTCGGGAATCGCCATCCAGTGGGGGGCCGCCGCCCAGAGGGTGGTGCGGTAGTGGGAGGTCTAGTGCCCCGTGGGCTCTTGGTGCTCGGTACGAGTACTTGCCTGTACCTGCGGTGGCCGCGAGTGCACCGCGTCGTCCTTGCGCGAGCGCTGCCGTGTGCCGCATCGAGTGCGCGCATGGCCATTTGTGCGCGTACATGCTGGTACCAGTACTTGAACGTCCTGGCGTTGCCGACCATCGTCTTCTTGTCCCATCCCATCCCATCCCGTCCCGTCCTGTCCTCGTCACCAACGCCGTCCTCTCGGATCGTGTCGAGGAGAGCAAGGAAAAGCACACGAGTCTCCCGAGTAGCGGATGCGTCATCCTGCTAGCGGTTAGTATGCTGCTGCCACCAAACTTCTTGTGCTCGGAAGGTGGTGATGCCGTCCGGGTCCCGCAAGTGTACTTTGTTTGGTGAATGTACTTGCTGTACGTTTGGTGCATGTTCTTGCGCCTGCAGTGCAGCAAATGGTCCTTCATGCCCGCCGTACAAGTCGGCACGACGATGGATGAGCTTGTCCGTCGGTCGAGCCCGTACCGGAGGAGGACGAGCTTGACCTTTACGTCGCAGCCTGCTTCACCCATCGTACGCAAGGACCCGTAGGTGTCGAGTGCGCATCGTATCGTACCGTACTCCGCTCGTGCAAGTCCTGTATTGCTTCCTGCATGACCCTTGTAATGAAAAGGGCAGCCGGCCGTGCCCCACTTCGCTCTGTGCGGCGAGCACTGCTAGCATCTGCTAATACCGGCAGCATCTCCAGTGGCATCTGTGGTGGCCCTGGTGGGCAAGGAGGCCTGTGGCAAGGTCGGCGGCACCAAGGACCAAGGTTTGGGGGGGGTGGCCCGTCCGTTCGTCCCCCAGAAAAGGCAACGCCGGTACGGCCTGCACCGCATTGGATACGCCCAGGGTACCTGCACGCCCGTGGCCCCTCCTACTCGTTGGCGGCGGCTTCGCCGCGGCACCCAAGTACCTCGGGAACCCCCCGCGTACCTGCGAGGTAGCGACAAGTACCCCCTACAGCGGCGCACCCACCAGCCGCACAGCGGCCTCGACTTCATCGGCATCGTCGGGCGAGAGCCGGCCGGAGCAGAAGGCCAGCCCAGCTCGCAGCCACGCCACTGCACGTCGGCGCTTCCTTCCTTCCATCCATCCCATCCATCCCACCTGGCCATTCATCTATCCACCCATCTGCTCGACCAAGTCACCCACTGCCACTCACCCAGTCATCCATCCACCGCACGCATCTCGTCCACGCATCCCCTCGACGCTTGCCATCCTCTCACTCACTCCCATCCCCAACCTCGCCTTGATCCGTTCGCCGCCGCCGCTCCCTGAGCTGTCCGCTCCAAGTGTTCGCGATCGACGGCTGTCATCCTGTCGCCACGTCGCCCGTCATCGTCGCAGCCCTCCGTCTCGCCCTCCTCATTCTCACGCTCCTCCTGCTCTTCTGCTCTCCCCCTCTCCATCCCCCCTCTCCCCTCTCCCTCCTCCTTCGACCCCCTCCCGCGTCCCTCCCGAACCTCGGCATCGGCCTCTGCTCTCTCGCCACCGTCCGCACGTCTGTCCGACAACCGTCCTCCGACCGTCCCAAGGGCCTCGGTACCCTTGGCCCTTCCTCATGCCTCTCCTCGACGCTGTCCTCGGCTCCCGCTTTCCCGCCTGTCCCGCCTCCTCCTTCTCCGCCAATGTACATGGATTCGTCGGTCGGCCGCGACGCTGACGGCCTGCCGGCTCATGCGCCTGCGAATTCCTCGGCCCATGCTTCCTCCCCGACCGAGCCTCCCTCCAAGCGACGCCGTACCGCTCCCCTCCCGACGGACTGCTGCCGCATCTGTCGGCTGCGCAAGGTGAGTGATCGACCACCACTCCGCCTCGGCCCCTCGATTCGACCGGCCCCTCGATTCGACCGGCCCCTCGATTCGACCGACCCCTCGATTCGGCCGGGCCCTCGACGTGGTCCCCGCCTACCCTCCCGTCCTGTCTGCTCGTGGAGCGAAGCTGGGCTGTTGAGGGAGCATCTTCCATCCCGCCCGTCGACCGACCCAGCGGCCGGTTCGATCGCTGCTTATCTGTCCGTGTCGACTGACGTTGGATGAATAAACTTCAGGTCAAGTGCTCCGGCAATCCCGGCAACGGGCCCTGCACCAACTGCGTTCGCCTCGATTTGGCCTGCAGCTTCATCCTTGCCGTCGAGGACGACCTCTCTTCGAGTGCGCCTGCCCCCCCCCCCCCACCACCACCTCCTCCCGTTCTCGATGCCCATCCCTTGTCTCGTCTCCGCTGACTTGCTCGTCCCCCTTCCCCGCCCTCAGTCGCGAGAACGACACCGTCCCAGAGTCACACCGAGGCCGGCACGCTGAGGAGGAGAGCCCAAAGAGCCTGCAGGGAGTGCCATTCCCACAAGACAAAGTGCTCCGGCGACCTGCCCCGGTGCAAGAGATGCGAACTGAGCAACCTCAGCTGCGAGTACACGCCGGCCAAGAGGAGATTTGCCAGCCTCCGCACCCAGCAGTCGGCCAGGTCCAGCGCCGCCAACTCTCCGACGGCCAGGAATCCCGATGGCGCCCTGAGCCCTACCCTCAGCAGCGGCAGCGGCAGCGGCAGCGGAAGCACGGGCATCGGCAACGGCGCCGGGACTGCTCCCGGGGGCGAGGCTGGCCTGGGCAACGGCAACGCCTTTGCCCTCCTGATGGACACGGCCGCCATAAGCGCCGAGTAGGTCACGAGGCGGAATCCGCGTCCGAGCCGATCGCTGACGGACCGAAACAGGGCCTTGATGGCGCGCAAGGATTTCATCTGGCGCCACCTCGACGCCTACATGCGCAACATGTACTGGCTGCCCTCCCAGGGCTTCGTCCATCCCGAGATCACGCACCAGCAGATCGAGGTGGGAAGCCTATCCATCCGAGGCTACCGTGCCGGCCGACCGACTGGCTAACTCTCCGTCCACAGGATGGCTCGCTCAGCCCGGCCTACGCCGCCGGCATCTGCGCCGTCGCCAGCTTCTTCGTGAACCCGACCGAGGCCGGCCGCGAGTTCGGCCAAAGGTGCAGCGACCACATCGAGATGACCCTTTTCCAGAGCGTCCAGCGGTTTTCCCAGCACCTCTTGCCCCTCTTCGCCTTCAACATCACCTTCAACTTCCTCAAGGGCTCCATCGAAAAGGTTTGGCAATGCTTCGGCTGCGCCTCGAGGCTGATACTCGGCCTCCGCATCAACTGGGATCAGTCGCCCCCCGAGGGCAACTTCGCCCAGCAAGAGGCCATTCGCCGCATCGTCTGGCATTTCTTCCACCTCGATCGCGTCCTCGCCGACGGGTACGAGGAGTACATTTCCTGCCGAGCCGAAAACATGCGAATCCCTCTGCCCTGCGACGAGGCCGCCTTCCGAGAGAACCGGCCGGTGGTGGCCGAGATGCTCTACGACAAGCCGACCCTTCCGCCCAACAGCACGAGCCTGCACGCCTCCCTCATCCGCCTCGTCGACCTCCGACATCGAATCCAGGTGTGAGTACCCTCCGACGCCTTCCTTTCCGCACCCCACCCCACGTCCGCTGAACGGCTGTCAGCACCACCAAGAGGCTTTGCTCGGCCTCGGCCCAGAATCTCCTGCACGTCGATGGTTCCAAGATCATGGCCGACATCAATGGCCTGCAGAATGAGCTCACTCGCTTCCACTCCTCCCTTCCCATCGACATTCGTCTCAGCGACCAGAGCGTTTCGCGCTACATGGCATCCATGAAGCGCCCGGCCTACGTCTATCTCCACTGCCATCTTGCTGGGAGCCACATCGACTTGTACCGTTACTTCCTACCGGGCCAGCAGGAGCGCATCCCGGACGAGATCATTCGAAAGCTCCCGCAAGCATTCGTCTCTCGGTCCCAGAAGCAAGCCATCGCCCACTCCATGTCCTTTGCCCGCTTCTGCGGTGCCGTGCAGGATGAGGTCGACCAGATGAAGGGCACCGGCAGGATCGAGCTTGCCGGCGACTACTCGACCATCCAGCTGGCCACGAACTGCATTCGAGTCCTCGTCCTGACCCTAAAGTACAAGCTCTACCACGACATCACGGAGGATACGACGGCGCCCTTGTGGAGGGTCACGACGGTGGACGAGCCGCACATACGCTCCCTCATCAGGTCCGTTCAACGCTTGACGGAACCGTGGTGCGGCATCTTGAAGATGGCCCAACACGCGGTAGGTTCTCCGTGACGCCTGGCCTCGCGCCTGCAACACGCACCGATCAAGCATGCTGACCCGCACGCGCGCTGCAGTTCGCTCAAAGCAAGGCCCTCGTCGCTGAGCTTGACAAGGCCGACAAGGTGGACGACAGGCAGCGACACGGCGAGAAGATGTTCCCGCCCCTGCGAGCCACCGGCGACGGTCGCTTTCCCGGGCCGGAGCTGCTGCTGGGAAACCCCGCCGGCTCCGCGGGCGCCGTGGAGAACCCGCTCAGGCATTCTGCCCTCGACACACAGGGAGCCGACCAATGGCTTCGCTCGGCCACCATGTTGACGGGCAGAACGCCTTCCTTTTCGAACTCGCAGCTGGGAAGCGTTGCCATCGAGGCAGGCACTCCCGGAATCCCCATCCTGCTGGCTCAAGCCCGCAAGGCAGCCGCGCTCGACCAGTCGGTCGTCGCCGGAATGTTCGACGCGAACAACACCGTCTTTGGCCTAGCAAGCGTGCTCCCAGATGGCAACCTGCTGTCACCGCCAAACGACATACCCATGACGATGCAAGTCAACGGCAGCATCGACCCTGCCATGTACCAGCAGGAGGCTGGACCGAGCTCCGGATTCTTGATACCGGAGCCGGGTCCCTACCTCGGCGGCTTCGCAGATCAATATTCCAATGCCTCGGGTCAAGCGACCAACTTTGGACCCCAATCAAGCTACGGATGATGTCGGCAGGCAGGCAGTCTTGACCGCTCGATCAAGCAGGCGAAGAAAGGGAAACACCGATCCCTCCCGCAAGGGCACATCATCTCGGTTCGCAGGAAACGGGCTGGGAAAATGTCCGACCGGCCCGAAGATATCCTGCAGTGATGGCGGCGATTGGCGAGACATTCGCCCTCTCGACCAGCAAGCTTGCCAACGTAGAGATGCCTGACCCTTATTTGCAGGAACCTGTGGGTAGGTGAGGGATGGGTCACGAGCACTATCACGAGGCATGATCTATTTCCCATCAACGGTTCGCGTGTGCAGACATACCAGGCGAGGAAATGCAGGATGATAGTATGCCCCGTATGTATATCGATTTTCAGATTGGGTGGGCACTGCTGGCGGACTCGAGGAATACGCGACCGAGTCGCTGGAAGCGATGAATGTACTTGTACACCTTGTGCTGTGCGCTGTGCCGGGATGCGCCAAGAGTGCAGGCAATGTGTAGACAACGTTGCAGCGCAGCGGAAGGGTTGACGCAGCAAACGCGCCCAACCTATGCGCTCATCCCGTTCAATAATTTGCCAATATTACATGACAGCTTGCCCAGCATGTATGTATTTACTCATGCACGTAGGTGGTAATAGTAGTGCTGTCAATGTATGAGGCGTCTGCTCCGTACTCCGTACAGAGCAGGTCATTCATGCAATATTGTCAGACATGCCTTTCCTCGCCTCCCGCACGCCTGGCTTGCGCCGGGGTGACTTGAGTGGTTGGGACCGGCCTGGTGCTGTGGTCGTGTCTCGGAAGTGCAAGTGGCGCATGCCTGTCATGGCGGTCGCTGTGTTGATAAACAATGACGCAACCGCTGTGGACGGCAACAATTCGCAAGGCTGGTTGGCGGGGAGTATAGACTGGATCGCAGAAGCGGCCTGGAAGAGATGAGCACGCCGCCACCAATCCGCTCGCCCACCGTCGAGCCACTTGACCTCGGGCGCCATGCATCCTCGATTGGCCAAGCAAGAGCAAAGGCAGAGTGCAAGGTGACAACTGTAGAACGTAGGAGCACACAGGTGAGGTCACAGTCACGGGAGCTTCATCAATATTGTAGAGAAAGATTGTACATTTATACGCTGGCGAATATACAACTATGCCACAGGTATGCTGAGCGGGTTTGGAAGCGGACGTTGAAGCCCGGTTCCCCGCCAATGCAACGCTGTAGTTGCCATGTACCAACTGCGTCGGTCCTCCAGCGAACGTCCTGGACTCGTCACAGCTGCTGTGCGGCCCGGTCGGACAATCGTACAAAGGATACAAACGGTGCGTCTATCTTGAATGTCGTCATCAAGGTCGGAGAGTGTAAAGAGAAAAAGAAAAAAGTATAAAAAGAAAGGTAGAAGAAGTGGTAAGGGTTGGGAAACGGCTTGTTGATCAAAACCCGCTAGGATGTGCAGAGAAGGGTAAGAGAAGAAGAAAAGAAAAGAACCACAGGGCGACGAGGTTGCCAATTGCAGTATCCAGTAAAGAAAAGCGATGCGGCAAATGGTGAGGCCAGATCGGATGCTGTCGTGAATGAAGAATGAAAAAGCGGCTGATGAAGAGGAGTGGCGGACGGTCCAAATCGAAATGGTTCGTTACTGGAACAGGGCGCGGTCCTTCTCCTTCAAGCCTCCTATCTGGTCCATGTCGATGGAGTGGAACTGATCTTTGGAGTCCTTCTCGTACGCTGGCAGCGGCTCCTCGCGCATGGGCTCGAGGCCGACGGTGGCGTTGTCGCCGACGCGGACGACAAGCACGCGACCGCTCCTCGGTCGGCCTTGCTCATCCTGCTCGTCGGGAAAGGTGATGCGAATCTCGGGCACGTTGTCGAGCGAGTGGGGAGGCGAGCGGGGGTTCTGCAGCATCGGCTCGCCATCACGGCCGATGTAGACGATGCTCGGGCGGCCGGTGTGGGAGAGCGTGAGGCCTCGCTTCTGCGACATTTCCTTGTAGGTCGGCAGAGTTTGCATTCGCTGCCGGTTGAGGCGGCGCCGACGATGGAGAAAGTAGAGGGCGGTGGCGAGAACGAGGGAGAGGAAGACGAGGCCGAGGATGGCGAGCAGGAGGTTGATTAAGCTGTCGGAACCATTGTCGCCCGAGTTGACAGCTCGCGTGTAGAACTGCGTGACGGAACGAAGCGATCTCGTCCTCAGGTTGGCCAGGGCATCGGATGTCAAGGGTGCTGCGATCGACTCGGCGGTGCGGGAGAGAAGCGTGCGACTTTTGGCGACGAGCTCCATGATGGAAGCGGTGTGGTTGTCGAGGGGAGCCATGGCTGGCATTGTATGATGCGGTAACGTATTGTTGTTGGACGTGGCCCTTGCGTAAGAAATGAAAAAGGGAACGTCTGCGGTGCCCATTAGCAAAGCTCTCGAGCGAGGCAACGCATGACGATGTCAATATATCGCAAGGGACGTTGGGTGCGGACGAGGCGGCCGACGAGAGTGTCGCCGGTAGCAACCCATACCAGGCAGTGTCGCAGGACGGGTAAAACAAGCAAAAAGGAAGAGAGGAAAAAGAAGGGCGGGGGGGCTTGCACGTACGGGACGGTGGATGCAACAGACGGTGGTCAGCTGCAAGCGGTCCAACAATAATGAACAATGGCTGGCGAGGCAGCGATACAGACGGACTGCGTCTGCGGGCTAGCTGGTGGCAGGGAAGAACGACTGGACGGACGCCGGCTGAAGGAATGGAGCCGAGCGAACCAAGGGTGCGGAGGCGAAGGAGCGAAGAAAGCAAGCGTCGAGAAAAGAGCGAAGGTGAAAAAGAAAGAGCGACGCTGGAGACAGCCAGTCGAAGACGACTCCGAGATGATCGTAACGATGATGAAGGAGATGGGGAGCGAGAAAGGGACGGAAAGGGGAGAGGAACGGCCAGGTAGAAAAACCTCGAGGATCCCGCTGCAGATGATGACGGGGAAATGAGGGATGCATGGGGCGAGCGAGGAGCAAGGGGGCTTGGGGGGCGCTTCCACCCTCCATCGGCAACCTACCATTGGCCGATTCGGTTGAAACAAGAGGCAGCGGCCAATGACGGCCGGCGTTTCCTCCACTCTCGCATGGTTTCCCGGTCAGCAGCCAATCGGACTCTCTGGCCGACCCTGGCTAGCTCACCTTTTCGCCGTACGGCCTGCTGCCGCGCAGCGCACTCGCCACCGTGCCCAGCTGCCCGTGGCGTCCACAGCTTTCCGCTCAGCGTTTCCACGGAGTACACCGACCTCGATCTAGGTGCATCTTACGCCGCCGGGGCGCTGAGGCGGAACCGCTAACACGAGAGGGTTGCCGCGCGCGCCTCTGTGGCTTACGACCCTGACTGGCAGCACCCT
This sequence comes from Drechmeria coniospora, assembly GCF_001625195.1. Lineage (NCBI taxonomy): Eukaryota > Fungi > Ascomycota > Sordariomycetes > Hypocreales > Ophiocordycipitaceae > Drechmeria > Drechmeria coniospora. The sequence continues at coordinate 5,160,483 of NC_054389.1, read as the reverse complement.
GGAAGAAAGCACGTCAGATCTGAACCAAGATCTGTCTTCCCTGGCGGATCGCCCAAGGTTCGCACATGACCAGCTTTTGCCGTGCAGGGAGGGGTTGAATGGGTACGGGCACAATCAAGAGAATACGAAAAGACAAAGGCTGACTTTGTTTGGGACAACAAGACTCCGTCGCCATTCACACAAGAAGAGGATGATGGAGAATGACGGGATTCATCTGGTTGAAAGATGACGAGTCGACGGTACGACCAAATCGTTCTGCCGCTGAGTGCGACCCGGGCGGAAGGATCAAGTTCCGCACAAACGACATCGCCGCCAAGTCCGGATGCTGGCCGCGCATGGGTGCGCGTGGGCATCACGGAGCACGGAGCAAACCAAAGGCAAAATGCGTTCGTGTACGCTCTTGGCGTTTCATGACGCCGCGGCTGACAAGCTGTGGTGACAGCTGGGTACGGAGGTGCTGCGCTCCCGCCGTGATTGAATGCTGGCCACCAGACGCAGGCAGACTAGACTAACCCACTCGGAGTAGCTGCGGGCTGCGAGTGTTGCTTGCTATTACTTACTTTGTCGTCAATCGAGGAAACAAATGGGCAAAGTATTTCTGTGCGTGCACTCTTGGCGTTTCAAGCAGCTGCGGTCGAAAAGCTATGGGGGACAAGCCGCTACGGCGCACACTACGGGCGCACTAACACACGTACTAACATGCTGCACTGCCCGGCACCGCAACAACCAGTGGCAATACTGCTAGCAGCTAGGCACGACGGACTTGCCGACCTGCTCTTGGTGCACGCTTGCACTGTCGCCAGTGAGCGGCAGAGATGTCGTTCCTGCGAGTGGCTCGAGTCCCGCTGACTACGTGCACAGGATTCCGCAAGTCCATGTGCACTTGCACTGGTCGTCATGTAGTCCAAGTACACCTACGGTTCATACTTCATACAGTGTAGTGGTGCGGAAGTGACTTGTCCTCGGGATACGTAGGTGCGTACTAGGTAATACTCTGTAGTAGGTACTAGGTACCTAAGTCGTGCGTTTTGCCCCCTGCCGGTTTACCCGCAGACTCACCCTGAGCCTACTAATTTTTTACTTGCACTTCCCGACTGTGCAGTGCGGAGCAAGGACGCGCCACCCACCACCCATTGGGAGTCGTCGTCATCTGTACGGAGCAGGACGGTGGTAAGTAATACATGCCACAACTGCCTCTGCCGGACCGCCATCGTCGTCCCCACTGCCAACAAAGCTTCACACCCTCCTGGTGAGCCGCCCATCTCGAGGTATCGGCGGGCGACGTAAAGGTACGCGTACGACTGCGCGGTAGTCGAAAGCGCACGGCATATCCGCGGCCGAGATGTTTCCCGTCGTGCGGGCACTCGGCCATGCCGCAGCTTCCCAGGCGCCACGATGATCGACGGCAGTCGTCAAGAATGGGTGCCGGCACACTAGCTTGGACACGCATTAATAGCCGCTACCCTACACGTACGGCAACACGCCTAGTTAGTGCCTCGGGCCACGAACCATTCGGCCCATGCAATACATCCATCGGTGGAAGGTGCTGTCGTGTCGAGCTGTGCCGTCACGGGCCATGTTGTGACTGCTCCCGGGGACACCTCCAGGCCAGGAACATGGCGCTGAAGGCTCTCCTCCAGCCTCTGTTGACGATAGCACCATGGCGGTGTGTGATGATTCTTGCTCGAACCCAACGCCAGCGAGGCCGTCAACGAGCCGCGCATGCCATTCCTCGCTCCTTCATCCATCTCCGATTGTTGTTTCGTGTCCAGATGAAACTGCTCGCTGGGATCCGTGCATGGAGGGGATGGATCAAAGCACGGCCAGGCGACTCGAACGGGGACGTGGGGATTCGTTGATCACACGGCGTCTGCCGATGGCATACCTCCGTTTGCATTCATTCATTCACGGTCAGGGTTCCGAGAGGCCGACACATGAAATTCGGCACATGGCGGCATGCCCGATAAACCAAGCCCACGACCACGAGGATGTCGTCGTTCTCCGCACGTCGCACAAACCCTTCACCTCGCTGGCCTCTGGACTAAACGGATGACCTCGTCGTCAGGAGTTGGACCCGGACCACTTGGTTTCGGCGGCCAGTCTCGAGCGACTGCTGAGACCACCGCCTCTCCCATTGCCGGCATGGGCACTCGAGGATGGGGAGACGGCTCCGTCGAGTGCGAAACCTCGGGAGACTGGTAGCTTGGCTGCCTGGAGACGCGGAGCCACGCAGCGCAGGACGTCGACTTGCAGACGGTGTCGAGAGCCTACTGGCCATGACCGGCTGCTGCGAAGGCGACGAAGCCGGTGAGTGAACCGCAAGTGCAGTGGTTCGTGGATTCGACGACGACAAGGCCTTGTGAATCCCACCGCATCCCAAGCACACGAGGGCATTGAATAACAAGACCACCTGTGCGTGCGTACATGCACGATTCGGGAGCCTGATCCTCGCTCCAGTGGCGCACGGGTCGTCGGCTGGTCAAGACATGCAAGATGCCAAAAAGCGGGACGTCGACGGCTGTAGTATCCTGTCGCCCCATTCGGCGAAGGGTGATGGGGCGGGCAGTTCTGGTCGCTTGACCGCCTTGCACGGATCAACCATCAGCCTGGCCCCGCGGTCGAAGGACCGCCAGATGACACGGCACTGCGATGGCCCCTAAAAACGAGCATGGCCTCGGACAGGCCTGGTTGGCAGCGGCTGCATGCGCAAGGACGATTCATTCCCGCGGCGTAAGTGTATGGTGCATATATAGCTTACACGACGGCTCAAGTATTGCCATGGTTCCGCTCAAGAAGGGTGACGAAAACCAAAGGCGAGCCGAGAGGGCGCCAGCGAGAAGTGAAAAGGGACGGATATCGAAAGGAGGCAAGATGAGAAGGAAGCTATCGACAAAAGGGTGAGATGGGCTTGCGACAGGGCCGAACGAGAAAGAGGCGGAGATTGACTGGTCAGCACCCCGTCCCACGTCCCAGTGGGTACTTGCGAATACATTACCAGGTGCCAAAGTAGCGACTCGGACCAACCGTACGGAGTACATGTGCAGTACTGCACATGTAGGGTGGAGCGGACATGGGCGGAAAGCACAATGTATCCAGGTATTGTTGCATGGTCTATTATGAGTATTACTCCGTACGGCTGGCGACACCTCATCCATGTGCGCGCACTTGTAGCGAGTGCGAGTACAAGTACGGTCTACGCAGAACATGTGTTCGACTACTCCGTACTTCATCTAAATTCTTCCCCACCTCGGTGGAGGTGAAGAGACAGAGGCGGCCGGTTTGGAGGGCGCAATATTGCATCGTCCTTCAACCCTCCTCCCTCATGTCTCGGATGGCGGGGAAGATAGTGAGCGGCGCAAGAACTGAACGTGTTTCGTTTACCTTAGTACCTGGTAGGTACCTAAGTAGTAGGTAGAGGCTAGGAGTACAAGCACATGTAGGCAAGGGCAGACACTTGTAGCACGAGTACTCCGTGCAGGTACGGAGTAATACCAGGTAGAGTCATTCATGACTTGCCTTCATGACTTGGTACTACTAGGTAGGTAACTAGTACCTAATTAGGTCTGCAGGCAGCAGGACTCGGCAACTTGTACGTGCTGTACTCCGTACAGTGGTTGTATGTGCTTGCGGAGTACAGAAGGTAAGTACTTGCATGCTGTCCACGCACGAGTACATGCACCCAACCGGTACCTTTGTCACGCACTCCCATGATACAGGTACGAGTTATTCCATAGTACCTTAGTACTTTGCACGGAGTACATTCAGTACGGTTCTAGCATTCACACACGCATGCGCGTAGTAGGGGTAGTACTGCGTGCAGCCAGTCGTGCTGGGACCACATGTAAGTAGGTGTACTGTATTATTACAAGCGCTGTGCCGCTTACGTGCGAGCAAGGGGTGGCGTCGGTGGGCCACTTGTGCCCCTCAAAAGGATCCTGGCGGCATCAACGCATTTCCACAGCTCATTGTTTGCTTGCCGCAGAGTGTCGCAGTGGACTCGTGATCGTAGATTTGGCGGGGGAGGGGGGGGGCAACCCCTGACGCAGGATTGTGGCCAAGGAAGACGTTGCCGCCGACGTCGTCCCTTGACTTTGGCTTGATGGATGAGGAATCGATCGATGATGCCTGATGCAAAGGCCACCTCCTGCAGGCCCCCGCACGAGACCTGCCGGCGGCGCAGGCCGAAGGCGGAGGGGATCACGAGTCTGCGACGGCCAAGCGGCGGAATCAATAGTACGGAGCAAACGCCGACCGAACCGAAGCTGCGATAGCCTACATGCACGCACAGGGCCAGCTCCCGCCTTCGAGAGGCGAGCGAATGGGACGACGGCACGACGCGCGACGCGCGACGCACCAGGCACCATGCACCATGTACGATGCACAATGTAATTATGATGCACGATGCCCGATGCCCGACGCTCGGGACACGATGCTCGGGCCATGCATGCATGCTCACTGGACGCTCGCTCTCGCTCTGCCGGTCCAGCTGCAACGCGCTTCGGCACCCCGAGTTCCAACCAGCCTTGCATCGTTGTGTTCTTGTACTTGCTTACTGTATGCAGCACAAGTACATAGGTGTTACTACTGGCTGGCGGGCAACTAACTACTAGGTACGTACTTGCATGTGCTCGACAGAGGACCCTCCAGTGTACTCCGTACTTATCGTAGTATGGCGCATGGGGGCCAAGGGGAAGGAAGGATTTTGATCCACCTGTCTGTCCATGGCCGCAAGTTCTCGTAGGTACCTGCACTAGCGCACTTGTGCCGCCAAGCCGGTGTCTATGCATGCACAGTGCGTGCTAAAGAACTCGTGATGGTCCGTTCATCTTGGTGTGCAGGTACACACGTACAGTGCTGTGTCGGTGGCGGTTCGGTGTGAAGTGAAGACAAGTTTACAAAGTACAACGTGCAGCTGTCGTGGGGGAATAAATTTTCCAGGGTAAAGAATATCGCGCCCAATTATTCTCGACACTCATCGTACCGTTCACACAAGGCACATGCAATGTAATTACTCAAGTACTTGTGCAAATGTACTGTAATCGATAGGTACAAGTGCTAAGAGCAGTGGTGGTGCCAGGTGTCAACTGTCCGTGCTCGCACTCGGCCGGCGAGGCGCGCATCCAATGAACAATTACTGTACATGTATTAATACTTATTACAGGTACGGAGTCGGTACTCCGTACTCCGTACTAGACACTGGTTTACATGTATCCATGTACAGCACTTTGCTGTGCTAGTACCGAAGGAGTGCCGGGCGTGGGAGGTGGATAACCGAGCCGCAGCAGATCGTGCCCAGAGCGGGCTGCCCAATTTCTCTCGCATCCACCACCCTCGCCTCTCCCTCTTGCTGGCATCACCTCCACCTCGTGGCACCCTTGCGCCATTCTGTGACAGCGGGCCCCGGCTTCTGGCAGTACATGTACAACTAGGAGTGCAGCACTCCGTACTTCGTACTTCGTACTTCGTACCTACTTAAGTACTTACAGCACGCTTGTGTTCTTGTACTCGCTTACTGTACTTCACCTACCTAGCTAGAAATTCTTACATTATTAATAATACTTACTTACAGTACTCCGTAGGTTGTCGGGAATCGGACAAGCAAGGAAGCCAGCATTGCTTCCTCGCCGTGCCAAAGCTGCTGCTACTACTAAGCTATCTTGTCCCCAACACCAATTCCTGGCGGTCCCTTGGACCTAATTCAGCCAACTACGACCTACCTGGTTAGTGTGTGCACACCCGTCATCGACCAGCCAATAGCTAGTGCTTTGCGTTTTGCCGTATCGTAGCAAGTAATATTGTACATGTACTCGCAAAGTGCTCCGTACTGTTGTTCAGTATGCTTCCTAGGTACCAGTACCTACAGTACGTCGTAGATAGACGGCAAACGACGACGGGCCAAGCGAGCAAAGGCAAGCAAGCAGGCAAGCAGGCAAGCAAGCAAGCAAACAAGCAAAGAGCTGAGAACTGTACGATGCCCACAAACTCGCACTCTCACACGAGCCAATTCTACCCCGTCCTATCCTGTCCTGTGCCATGTCGATCAAGCACGTCCTCGTCAGGCCTTCTTCACTTCCCTCTTAACCTGCGTCCCGTAACCGGTCCTTTGCTTTTGCCCTTTGCCCAATTCCTCGCTTACCTTCCCTTTTCGTTCGTCTCCTTTGCCAATACGGCCTAACATACCTTCGTCTCGGTGCTCTGGGATCCTCCATGCTTGTCTGCCACGTCGACCGAGTGTACCGACGAGGTACCGGAGGCACGAGGTACTGCGAGCAAGTACCTCGTCTCTACCTACCCTCTTGCCCGTCCTTGACCTTGACCTCGACCGCTTCCTCCCTTGGCCCTTGTGCTGTACATGTACAAGGCCTGTCTCGCCCATCATTCCTCATTCCTCAACAAGCATATTGAATAATTATCCCTCGACGAGGAGCCGCTTCTCTCGACGACTCTCGACTCCTACCGCGCACATTCCGGCCCATTGCACGAAACCTCCCGGCACCTTGACCGCCCTCGACGTGTTCCTGCATTCGAGCACGACAACTATTAGAGTCGCCCACCTCCGCTTCCCATTCCTGCTCACGATCCCCCCCCTCCAACTTTCTCTCTCGACATACGAGTACCGGTGGACATACATTTCCGTCCCATTCTTGGCCTTGGTCCTTTTTCTGCTTGCCTGCTCGTCCAACTGTCGCCATCACGTACGGGTTTTGTCACATAGTCGTCGCCCGTCTGCACAATCCTTGCCGTCAGTCAGTCGCCTTGGTGCATGTACATGCCGTCCGATACACGTACCCGACCGAACGAACCCTCACAACCGTACAATCACGACGCCGCCAACGACGCGAAGCACGACGCACACCGCACGACACTCGAGCACGCCCGCCACGGCTCCAGCCATACGGTACAGCAGCACGATCCGACACGATCCGACAGTGGTGGCATCCCGGGGGTCAAGCGTCGCCAGAGTTTCAGCTCGCACCTCCACCCTCTTCCGTCAAAGCCTGGTAAGCATCCGCACATGTCCTACTGCCCCTCGACCCAAATTGCTCGTACCGCATGCCCGCACGACCGTACGACCGCACGACGGGAGTGCCTCGAGCCCCAGGCCCCCAGCATCGACGCCATTGAAACCCGCAGAGGCTGCCGGCCGCAATCTTGAACCGTGCATGCCCCATCCAACCCCATTGCCCGACCCCCCCCCATAGCCCATGCGTCACTCGCCTGTTGGAATCAGCCTTACCAGCAGCGTCGGGCCCCGTATTTTTGCCTCTACCCCAGGCCTCTTCCCTTCTCCCGTCGTCGACCCTTCACCCCTGCTCGTTGGGCCTGCAGACAGACGCTGACGTGCCTCCGACAGTCTCAGCCTCGAAAACCTGTTTCGCAAAGACGCTGGTCTGCCTGCGAAAGCAAGACGGATCTATCACCTTCGACGAAGAGCAGCACAGTACAGGAACACGCGAGCACCTGTCCGTTCCGTTCCACGTGCCCAGCCGACAAGCAGCCGGCCAGACGTCTCTCGGTGCAAGGGCCGAAGCCATCGTTCAGCCTGCGTCGCGACGAGCAGGACGCGTGAGGAGAGTCTTGATTAGTGTGGCCTTGCCTGCATGCGACCTGTCCTTTGGTGCAGGTGGTATGCAAACTGCTCGCCCTTGGTGCCTACCTACGTCAAGCCGAAGCCTATTCCACGCCTGCCTGTGAAGCGAAGCCTTTGAAAGCAAAAGCATCCGCCAACCATCGACGAACCGGCCCAGCCCATTGAAGAAATCGTCCCGAGCCGGTTTTTTTTGCTCAGTCTTGCAAGCACCGATCGACCTTCGATGGCCACTGCAGTGAGTCCTCCCCCCCCGTTCTCGCTTTCTCCATCGCCTTCTTCGCTCGTCCGGCACTTCGCCGTCCTTCCTCGCCGTCGCTACCTACCGCGTCCGAGGGGCTCGTGCCTTGTCTCAAGGGATGCCATGCACCACCCTCTGGCTAGCGCTCGCGGAAAATGGCTTAGGTTCGCCCGCTGTTACCTCCTCCCCCCCCCCCCCCCCCCTTTCCCCTTCCCAGCAGCGGCTGCCTAGTACTGTAGCTGCTGCCACTGCCTGCGCCAGGGCGGGCCCCCACGTCCCTTCCACACTAGTACCGACGCCCTACCGAGGCCCTATCGAGCCCCTACCCACGTCGCTCTCTAGTGGCGGCCTAGACGCTTAGACTCCACACACCGCGGTCAAGGTTCTGTTTTGCCTGCTGGCATCGTGGTTTCGACCTCGTCTGCCTGGTCCTGACCTTGTTCTATATATTCTTTCTCTGCCGACTTTGGTCTTCTCTCCATTCCAGTCGGCTCCTCTCTCGCTCACCTACCATTCATAGACGCGACCGAGGGGATTCCTGAACCTCAACATGGCGCCCGGATCGAGCGACAAGCACCAGCCGCCCATGGGCCGTGGCTTCTCCGGCTCTCACCTCTACCCGAACAAGAACATCTGGACCTCGTCTCTCTCCAGCGCGCGCGAGAGATCCATCAACTCCCAAGGTGCGTTCGTGCCCGTCGCATCGTCGGGTCGTGACGCCGCCCAGCCGCCCGTCGGCCTCGCTCGCCGTGCTCACACCATGTCTGCAGACAGCGACGAGAACCACGCCGGCTCGAGTGCGCTGAATGCAAACTCTGAAGCCCACGTCTGGGCCTCGTCCTCGAGCCCTTGGAACTCCGAGAATGCGCACCGCTCTTCCAGCACCTCGCCCAGCCGGACCCGCGACGGCTCCCTCGCCAGCGGCTCCGCATACTTCGACCAGCAGCAGCCCGCCGCCATCGGCCACAAGGCTGGCGGTGCCTTCGCCGCCAAGACGTTCCACGACGAGTCGGCCGGCTATGCCTCGGCCTTCACGTCGCAGCAGCGAAGCACCCACGACACGGCCGCCTACATGGAGTCCATGGCGGCGTACGCCCAGCAGAGGGAACCGAGCCTCCCCCCGTCGCGCCAGTCGCAAGGCTCCCCGGCCTTCCCGGAGCTCTATCGTGGCGTCCCAACCCCGAGCGGCGCTCTGCCCTCCCAGCGCCACGTGGCCGGCCACCAGCCTGCGTCCTACTCGACCCAGTCGGCGAACCAGCGAGCCTTCAATCTAAACAAGCAAATCGACGACGACCTCTTTGCCCAGGTTCGCAGGATGACCCTCGATGGCTCGGCGAGCTCGGCCGGTTCGTACTCGCCGGCCCAGCAGCAGTCTTTCCAGTTCAACCCTGGTTCGCAGCCATGGGTCGGCGAAGGCGGCGGCGGCCCGCCGCGGTATGACCCCGTTGCCGCGCAGTATGCCGCCATGAGACGACCCTCCGACCAGCTCTCTCAGGGACCCAACTACCGCCTCGATTCCAACAGCAGCCCTCGATCGTACCAGCCGAGCCCGGACGCCTGGGCCGCCCGGCCGGCTTCGCGTCAGCACAGGCCCTCCGAGTTCGACCGCCGTCCTACGGCCGTGCAGTACGCCTCCCACTTTCATCCACCCTACTTCCCGAGCCAGTATTCCTACCCCAACATGCCCGTCCAGTACGCTCCCGATTATCTCGACCCTTACGGCCAAAGCTTTCGCAATCACCCCATGATGGCGAGCTACGGCATCCACACCATCAATGCCGGATATTCCATGTCGGCGAACTTGCCCCATATGAAATCGGCTCGGGAGCAGGACATCGGCAGAGTCTTGCGAAGCCAGCTTCTCAACGACTATCGCCTCAACAACAAGGCCAACAAGCATTGGGAGCTCAAGGAAATTTACAACCACATCGTCGAGTTCAGCGGCGACCAGCACGGGTCCCGCTTCATTCAGCAGAGGTTGGAGACGGCCAACAGCGACGAGAAGGAGCAGGTCTTCCGCGAGATCGAGCCGAATGCCGTCCAGCTCATGAAGGACGTGTTCGGAAACTACGTCGTGCAGAAGGTCTTTGACCACGGCAACCAAGTCCAAAAGAAGGCGCTGGCGGAGAAGATGAAGGGCAAGGTCGTCGACCTGTCCTTGCAAGTCTACGGCTGCCGCGTCGTCCAGAAGGCGCTCGAGCACGTCCTCGTCGACCAGCAGGCCGAGCTGGCCCGTGAGCTGGAGCCCGAAATCCTGCGAGTCATGAGGGATCAGAACGGCAATCACGTTGTGCAGAAGATCATCGAGCTCCTGCCGCGACGGTACATTGACTTCATCGTCAGGTCCACCCGCGGGCAGGTGCCCGCCCTCGCCTCGCACACGTACGGCTGCCGCGTCATCCAGCGACTGCTGGAGTACGGGACCGAGGCCGACAAGGCTGAGTTGATGGCGGAGCTGCACGCGTCGGCCGGCATCCTCATCATCGACCAGTACGGAAATTACGTGGCCCAGCACGTCATCGCGCACGGCACCCGGGAGCACAGGGAGCGCATGATCGAGCTAGTCATGACGCAGGTGCTCACCCTGTCGAAGCACAAGTACGCCTCCAACGTGGTGGAGAACTGCATCGAGTTTGGCTCGGCCGAGCATCGAACCAGGATTCGCGAGTTGCTCACGACGCCCGCCAGCGACGGAACCAGCCCCCTCCAGCAGATGATGCGGGACCAGTACGGCAATTACGTGATCCGTGAGTCTACAACCGAACCGATGGCTGCCCTGGCGCGTTTACTAATGCAGATGGCAACAGAGAAACTGCTGGACCAGCTCCACGGCGCCGAGCGGGAAGCCTTTGTCGAGGATATCAAGCCCCAGTTCTTCAGCCTCAAGAAGAATGGCGCGACGAAGCAGCTGCAAGCTCTGGAGAAGCTCCTCGAACTGGGACCCGCCGGTGAATATGCTCACGGCGAAGCCAACTCGCCGGTGAACACACCTCCCCTGACCGACGCGACGAATAGTTCTCAGGGCAGCAGCCCTCCCAGCAGGCAATCGGTTGCCGTTGCCATGCCCAACAGGGGTGCCGTCAAGAGAGGCGCCTTCGTCGCCCCCAGGGTCCGGCCAGAGGAGGCATGAGTCACGACGTCGCCTGCCATGCTCGATCTGGCCTGGACCTGAACTTACCCGATTTGCATCGTGACAATGAACCCTTGGAGCAATTCTCCAATCCAGATGCGCCATCGCATTGCATTTCTAGCACTAGCCAGACGAGCACTTTAGACGATACATGGTCCTCTACAAAGATTCGCGAGAAACATATTCGGCATACGCATTCATACAACATTGTAATACATGTTCTAATCGAAGGGGGGAGCCGGGATTCAAATTCTCTGCTGGATTATTTCACCGTTATAGCAAACACTGGGGGTCATTCTGGATATGCACAAAGCAGACTCGTGGGTACAGAATGGATCCATCCTGGGAAGGAGATTTCCCTCATCCTGGCTCGGCACCCTATCCACGCGTATTGGGGAAAACAACGAACAAAAAGAAGGGTTTGGGAGTTTTTGAGTATGATTTTTACACCCGTTTCGTTTTGTTCAAATCCGTCGCTTCGGCACTTGCGATTGGGGTAGGGGGCGGAAGGCTCTCAGTTCGGCACAATGGCTGGAGTCATCGATGAGGAATGGAACAGGTGTATACTGTATTGGGAAGGCGGGATGAATGGATTCGCGCAGCGTTGTATTGGTCTAATCCCCGATGGAATGCTCGTTTACAACGTTTCTAGTCGATAGGCGTAGAAATCAATATTAACTAATACTGCTATGAGTATGCTTCTGCGTGTGCGTTTCCAGTTGTTCATCAGTGTGCAAGTAAGTATTACGGAGTAATACTGTACTCCGTATAACAAGTACATGTAAGTACTTAAAGTATTTGCACTTGGAGCGGCAAAACGTCGGTCTTTCGGAGACTCGGGGACCAGGAGAGCTCTCCTGTCGCCGTGAACCAAAAGTACTTGTACAGTACCTTCGACAGCGGTAGATTTGCCTATTCAGGCTAGTGACGGGTGATTAATTGCTAGTATTTATACCTGTAGTACACTTAAGTACTTACTTATACTTATACAAGTCCATACCTAAGTACTTAAGTAGACCTACGGAGTACTCCGTACATGTACAGTAATTACAGTAAGTACAGTACACTCAAACCCAAGCACTCGTAAATACTTCCTGTACTTGTACACAACGCCATCGACCTCAAGAGATGGAGAAACGCACAACGGAATAGCAAGAAGCAGCAACCCCACCATCTCTCCGCCCTTTCCTTTTCGCCCCAACCACGTCGCCCGTCTACATCCCCAACTCCAACTGCCGCACGGGCAGTCGTCGATTCCCATGCCGGCCGGGACCCCCCTCATGTTTTTGTATCCTCACCTGTTGCGAGCCGCTTTGAGGCGTGGTGCAGCAGGTGGAAGGGGAGGGGGAGCTTGCGCGGGCGCGGCGGCGGCGCGAAGGGCGAAGGGCACGTTTGCCCCGAGGCATGGGAAGGCGATCGAGCCATCAGTCTTGGGCAAGCAGCAAAACCAGCCGCTGGATGGGCAGGAGGTATCGACGCCAACGTTGACGGCGACGCAGCATGCAGACGGAACACCTGCGCCGAGCCAGCGATCTGCTGTCAAGCTCAAACCCAAGCCCAAGACTGAGCTTGAGCCCGAGCCCGAGCCGGAGCACGCGGAGCAGGGAAGGATGCGGGCAGTTGAAGAAGAAGGCGAATCGACTTCCGCGGCCAAGCCAGCAGATTCAGAGCAAGCCCTCGAGCCAGAGACAATGCCGAGAATCGAAGCGAGCGAACCGGCAGCAACGGCGAAGACCGAGCCGACGAAGTCGGAAGGACTTATCGAGGAGGACATGAAGCAGGGCGGACCTGTCGATACAGTGCTTCTCATGCCTGGCCCCGCGGAGACTGCGAGGCAGCACCCGCACCTTTCACCACCCCCGTACGTCCACCATTTCGACAGCTACTCGCTGGTCAAGCAGCTGCAGGACGGAGGATATACGCAAGCTCAGGCGACGACGGCTATGAAGGCCATCCGGGCGCTGCTAGCACAGAACTTGGACGTGGCACAGCAGAGCCTCGTGAGCAAGAGCGATGTGGAAAACGTGAGCCCCGCATGCCCAGTCCAGCTCATAGCTCGGCACTGACAGACCCGTGATGCAGGAGACGTATCTGTTTACCGCCGCATGCTCAGAACTCGGCGCCGAAGTCAAGAACAACAGGAGGTTGCAAGATGAGCAGATGCGGCAGCAGCGGACGCATCTCGCCCACGAGGTGGACATCTTGACACAGTCACTCAACCAGGAGACGTTGACGCTGACGGACAACGTTCGCGGCATGTTCAACGACAGGAAGATGACGGTGCGGGAGGAGCAAAAGGCCGTCGACAGTGCCGTACGTGGACCGTGACCCTTCCCTTCCTTTCCCGTCCTGTCCCGTTCAAGGACGCTCAGTGACTGGCAAACAGATCCAAAAAATCACCTACAAGATGAGCATCCTGCTGAGCAGCGACAGCAAGTCGGAGATTGAGGGTGTCCGATGGATCCTTATCCGGCGCTCCGTCCTTGGCATCATATTCATGGCAATCCTGACGCTGGGCATGCTACGATATGCGACCTACGTCGGCCAGCAGAACAAGCAGGAGGCGGAGCGAAGCGAGAAGGAGAAGGAGGCACTGCGCAAGGACGGGGGCAAGACGGACCGCAGCGCCCCTGTCGATGCTGCGGCGATTCTTGCGGCCAACTGATAGAAAACGCCAGTGAACTGCGCTTGAAAGCCCTTGACCCAGACCTCGTGTTCTCGAGAGCATCTCAGGCGCCATGACATGGAAGCGCAGGCAGGGCGGGTCGGTTGGTGTGTAATGCGTCTCTACGATGCATATTAGAGATTGGCTCGCCATTCTGAATGTGCCCCTTCTGCCGCTGTCCAATCCAGCTCGAGGACACGAGGCCCTTACTCGAGCAAAAATAGAATGGTGTTGGACGGGGGGAGACGGGTGGGAGTATTGACAATGTTAAAAGTGAGCAGCGTAGAAGTGATATCAGCGTTCTGTATGAGTTGGACGGTTTTGTTGAAGTGACGATCCGGCCAACAGCATACAGTACTGTGCTACGTATTACTCCCTACTTTTAGGTACATGAGGCGCCCTATGGCAAGTGTACCGTCATCGCTCCCCGCCCATCATATACTTACTTACTTACAGGCTATCACGTGCCCACGCTCCGCTCCACCATGAAGCTGCCCCACCACCACTCAGCGCGTCGTCGTCGCTGACGCAACGACCGCGATTTCAACTTCCGCAACCTCGACTCAGCCGCAAAGAAGAGAGAGGGTGACTCAAAAGCGCATAGTCACGCCGAGTACGGCACTGGACGTCGGAGCAACGCACCGACTATGCCCGACGCTACCGTCGACGGGCCTCCGGCCGAGCTCTCCGCGGACGGATCCCGAAGACGAAGTGCTCCAGGAAGCACGGCAGAATCACGGGAGCAGGAGCACGAGAAGCAGCCGGAAGCAGGAGACAGTGGTGTTGGGGAGACACCAGTCTCGCCGCCTCTTCCTGCGCGGCACGTTCCCATCACGGCTGGCCCGCGCGCCGCGCGACTGCAAGATATCTATGCGCAGGCGCTTCGTCATACGCTCAGCAAACTCGCCGCCTGGGACAACTTCGCCGGCTGCTACCCAACAGTGGCGGCCCGCGCAGAAACCGTGCTCCGGCAGGTCCAGGGGCAGATGGTAAATAGGATGCGCGAAAAATGCGAGGTGAAAGAGTCCCCTCCCCGGACCATTGTAGGCGCGAGGAGAATGGGCGTAGTGCTGACTCTACGGGACCGTATAGAAGGAGTTTGAGAACATACTCGTCGCGCGGAACGTCGTTGTCAAGCTGAATGAGCTTGAGTCCCTTATCGATGATGCCTCAGCGCGACGGAAAGACGCCTCCTCGTCGGCGGTCGAACCGATACCGTACGTGAAGCCCTATGGGCACTACCTCCCTCGCACTCGCAGGGTAACCAGCCTGCATCACATATTTGCTGATCTCTCGCCCGTATTCTTGCAGCCCGCACCTGCTTCCCCCGCCGACCATACTCTCCGCCCACTTGTCACCAGCGCTCGCGCCGCACCAGTCGCTCCTCAACGCGAAGCTGCAAACAACACAGTCGCAAAACGCCCTGTTGGCGGATCATGTGCGAGGTCAGCACGCTGAGATCGAGGATCTGCTCGCGCGCCTCGAAGCTGCCGCCGATGATGTCCGGAGCGCGAACCGCGCGCTCGGTGCCGTCGCCTCCCAGATTGCCGAGGAAGCTAGGGATGCAGTTGTGGGGACGCCCTGAGATGGTCAAACGATACGGTTATGTAGCGATTTTGTTTTCTTCCGTACGATGATGTAGCATAGGGTTGGACGATGTATGATGTGAAGGGGGAAAAGTGAATGAGCGTTGGTTGGCTTTGCGCGTACGGATACTACGCAGCTTGCTTCTCCATGGAGAGTGGCATGTATTCAGGAGCCTATTTCTCAGCTGTGGACATGATCCGCATGGGTTGTCCGCAATAGTTGCACACAGATAGATGGTGCTCAAACAAAGACAGTGAGGGGCTATCATGATGAATCATTTACCATTGAACGTATAAAACGGCAACAGGCCTGACTGGAGCAGAATGACACCGTACTGGGTGCTGCAATGTCAGGAACAACATTTATGCACGAAACTTACCCGAGATAGTATGCTTGGGCGGTCCCGGAGATGAATGCAGGAGTAAAGCACCACCATGCTTACACTCCGTGTTGCGCGGACTCGAATGGATATAGCATCACTCTTCCAGCAGACTCGTGGATGTCGGGGACTCTCATTGCCTGCACGAAGAATATTTTGGTATCGTGTCCACCCTAGGCTTCTCCCGTCAAATCCTGAGAGAGTCACTCATGTAGCGACCCTCTCGCCAGACATGCCGTTCTGAGGATACCGCGGTCCGGAATGCCGATACGTTGCGCAGCCGAACGGACAAAACTCATTCCCTGAACGCCGCCCCCACGCTGATGCATATCCAAACAGTGCTCCTGCAGCCGCGATGCAGCTCATGCACCCTAGGAAATTCGACTTCATCTGCGGCTCCTGGTTCCTGATGCCACCAACGATTGGGGCTGCCACCTAAGCAACTATTCCTTTATCGACGTGCGTCACAACCCAAAGTTCCAGGCGATGGCCCTAATATATGAAGAGGATTCCAGTGGTATAATCGACGAATAGTAAATTCCGCGTCCAGGTCCGAGCCCTGTCCGAGTCAAGTTCATCGTTCATCTCCAGGTCATATCTATGGCTGACGGGGTATAAAACTCCCCAAACTCCACCATGGGGGTAGAAAATAGCGGATAGCATTCAATCTCGTTCGACACTTGGGCAAACTTGCAAAAATGGATTCTTCGAGATGCGAACTGTCGCAACCGAAAATGACGGATGGGATCGATACTAGATCGCTTGGACATCTGCAACCGATCGACAAATCTAGATTCTCGAGTTTTCGGTATGGATGACTTGCCATGGCCCAAAGTAGTCGATCTCTCCGTAGTTCGGTGGGAGAACACGGACCATCTTTCCCGTCTTCCAGTCGACGTACCACTGCTTGCCCTTACTAATGATGTAGTTGGACTTGCGAGGGCTCCTGAAGAGAAGGTTGCTATAACAGAGCTTGGCGTAGAGTAGGTCGTGAGCACTCGACCACCTATGCTCGGGGAACCACTTTCCCGTGTGCGGATCGATCGACACGTTGGAGTACGTTGTCGTGCTCATTCGGCGGGGTCTTTCCATCCGGGGCGGCCCACGCATCTCATTCTGACCGGCGAGGGTCGACGGCAGCGGGTGAGACGGTTGGGGAAGTCGTTCTGCCGCTGATGGATCAGGCTCGGACGACAGCTCGGAAGGTCGCGATGTCGTTCGCGCTAGAACCCCAGAGGAAGAATCCCGGTCCGGTGGTTGGCTGTCAGATTCTGCGGATGCCGTGGCCGTATAGCCCGGAAGCGCAGGCGACTGGCCCTGAAACCAACGAACTCGCTGGATACGTGGGATGGACATATCGCGGGGGAAATCCCGGTCGTCGATGGGCGCGGCTACGTCGATGGCTGCAAACAAACACTCAAGCCACTTCACAAAGGTGCTTAGCTCGATGCAAGAAAGTAGGAACTGATCCGTCTCCGCCCGTATTCGGATGACGTAGCGGCGTCTACACACACAAGTTGTCAGCGCTCACGTCCGTCGTCACGCCAATGGTGATGCCGATCCGGCGGATGGGGCGAGACAACGCTGTGAGAAGGAGAGACCTTACTTGTCGTAGTCGGCAGCTATTCCGGCGTCTGCATGCAGCAGGCTGTAGCTCTTTTCCAGTTTCGATTTCCTCACCCACGGAGGGTTGTCGGGTGATATGGTAGGGCCGTCCCTGGTCTTACCCCATCCCCAGTCCTTCTTCGCATTGTAGACGTTCAGAGCGGTTCCGTTGAGGGAGACAAAGACGTCGTGCCAGTGGCGGTCTTCGGCTCTCTTGATCGTGTGCTCGATTTCATGTTTCTTGGCGAAGACTCCTTCGATGCTCACGGCGCTCCAATAGTCCGGCAATGGCTCGGGGCCTTCCTCGGCTCCGTCGCGATGCATGTCGGCGTGAGCAGCTGTGGCCGACCCGCTTCCCCTTCGGCCCTTGCTTCGCAGTGTGAGCTCTTGAATCTGACCGGCATCGGCTCGCCCCGGAGAGCTAGACCGGTACGGTGGTGGCCGGGACGGGCTGCGACGGGGTGCAATCATGATGCGGTTATAGCGCATGTCCTCCTCCATGGAGTACCGCCGCCGGAGAGGCGGCGTGGTATCGGCGTATGATGGTCCATTGTCGGCGGACGGGTCGCGGGGATCCATGGGGAACCGGCAGCCCTATATGCGCCGACGGCTGACGACTCCGTCGGAAGGGGCTGCAGGGAAGAGCGGGAGAAGTCAGTTTGACAACAGCTAGCGTGCGAACGTGGGACTCACAAGCAGGCCTCGTCCTAACAGAGTCTCCGCCGAAGGAGTCGACGAAATATGTGCTCATCACGGCCCACTTCACGTCAAAGCAGGTTGGAGAGGGCGACGAGCGAAGGCGAAGGGGTGTTTGCGCAATCAAGGTGACGTGGTTACAGTGCGGAGGCTCTTTTGCTAGTGCTGATGAAACATCAAAAGTGCTGTACGAGAGCGAGTGCGGGTTTGGGCCTGCCAGGTGGGAACGGCGATAAGTAGGTATGGGCCAAAGAGCCGAGACATGAACTGTAACCGGAAGGTTGTGATGATGCCAGTACCAGGACACGGTCGAAGTGGGTAGTACTGGGCATGTAATGTAAGTGCAAGTACGGTTGTAAGCGTATGGTTACGTACGGGGTGCGGAGGAATCGTGGGATCGAAAAGGGTGCGGAACGGTGCGTCAGGCCAAAGCAAAGGCAAAAGGGCGGAGCGGGAGGACCAGCGGCGCCGCAACGGCAGATGAACAGAAATTCTGACCTAATGTACGTTACCGGGGAGGGGTGTCTCAAGTCGTGACGTTGGATGATGGTCGTAGATGCAAGGCTCCCTGTCGTGTCGGACGATCCAAGGTGATGCCGGTTGTGGAGCACAGCCAGGTCAGCGGCTCTGGACCGAGAGTGGAAAAAGAAGGGCGTGGGTAATTCTATATGTACTCAGTGCAAGGACTCGTCACGAGTAGACCATTGAGATTGAGCATGACAGGCTGCTGAGAGGGGGGTGGTGAGGAAGTGACACCAGCGGTCCACCAAGACATAAGGCTAGGAGAAGCTGCGATTGGGCACCGGATCTTCGAGCACCAAGTCCGTTTTTTAACCTCGACCAGAGATGAAAATAGAGAAGAGCGTGAGATAAGATGGACGAGCAACAATGAACGTCAAGCTCTCGGTGCTGATTTGTTGCAAGCGTTCTTGCCTCGTGCTCGACCGAGAGGGGAGGAACTCGATGGCGAACGAACGGGGAGCAGCGCCGTTGAGGGCGAAGAGCAGGACGCAAACCAAGGTGGAGCCTGTAAGCAGCAATAGTGGCCAAGCGCGACGGTCCGAAAGCGGTCCGGGTATTTGTACCGACTGCCTGTACCAGCACTGCTGTGTATACTTGCGTGCCGAGTGGTGGTTGTAATCACCGTCTTGTCCGAGCGTGTGCTGGAGCGCTAATACTGGGTTGGAGGGGAGGTGACCCACGTCAGCAGTAACAGGCAGCTATTAGGTAGAAATATACGTATCAGTAGTATCGGGCGGGGAGACCCAACAGCATGCTCATGCGCTAATCCGCAGCTGGTAGGTGCCACGCCACAGCGTGAGACAATGCAAGTCGGAGAGAGCCGGACCTCCGTCGTGTGGGCGACGACGGCTTGGATCTGGAGCAGGATCAGGACAAGTACCCGGGCGCAATGGAAGGTGCATGCGTCATGCCGTACCCCTGGGATCATCGTGCGTTTCAATGCGCGCTCTTCGGCATACGAGCGGCGAGAATGATGGCTTGAAAATACGCCGAGGCAAAGCTGGTTCCCACCTCAGCGGTCACACACTGAGGGTGACATTGCGCGGTGGTTCCCACTGGTTTTAGCTGATGGAACGGGTGCAGGCTGGAGGCAGGCAGGCAGGCAGGCAGGCAGACAGGCCATGACCCGTGGTTGAAGCCGTGAGAACTCTGAGCGAGGAAGTGAAGCAATAGTAAAAAAGTGATGGTGAAGATTACTGGAAGCAGTGGCTCCTCCTTGACGTGCAGACCTTGCGCTATCGTGCCTGCCAGCTGCTGCAGAAGCTGGAGTCTCCCCATCGCATCGGCAGGTCCGTTCGAGGCTGCTCTTTCCACCACCAAGACCCTTCACCGCGTTATGGCATCGCATACGAAGATGTACAGATGGCGACGATTCGACGCCGTGCGCGCCTTCTTTTGCACCGTCAGGTCCTGCTGGTCGGATAATCGTCGTCCAACTGAAGCTGCCGGGATATCTGCCATCGTATCACATCTCTCGTTCCTCATCTCCATATCTTTGCCTTTGGCTGTGCTTCTGTACCAAGCAAGCCCAAGGCGGCCAAAAGGACCCAAAAGGACCATGTTCAGTAATTGCGGCCCGTGGGGAAAGGAAGAACGCCTGCCCAGCGTCCTGCGGCCACCCCTCTACTGCTACAAGTACATGTGAGTAGGCACTCTGTCTCTGCGTCATCCATACGAGGGATACATGGTGCACTGGGATAGAACTACATTTATACTCGGTATCTACGGTTCTCATAAGTACTTACAAGACACCTACTGTACTGCAGGTGTCTTGTTAGTACATGTACTGTAGGGAGTACAACTGCGTGCTAACAGGTACCGGATTCTGAGGGGTGGGCGCCGCCCCTGGCTGGTCACCCCTCGACCCCTGTCTCTCGCTTGGAACTTTTGCTCCAGACTCCTTCAACCTTCGACCTCGGCTGCCATCATTGCTCGATGGCCGTTGCATCCAATTGGAAATTCGTTGCACCGCGGTTTATGCCTTATGATTTCTCATTCAGCGGGCCAACATGCCGCCTTTGGAAAAGCTAGGACATCCACCATGAGTCTATTTTCGTACACCGTACGTGCAGCACTAGTACGTATAACATGTGCCATTTACGGAGTGTAGAGCTTGTTCGGAGCACTTGTAATACTTGCTAACTTAGTACTTATACTCGTCCTGCGGCGTGTACGAAGAAGACGTTGTACGAGGACGAGCGCTCCAGATCTGATCTCCCCCGTTCGTTTCCCTTGTAAACCCTTTCCAATAGATACAAAAATAAAAGAAAAAATGACGTCGCTGGGAAGAGATGCATGGAAAAGCAAAGAAAGGCCTCCAGGTTGGTGTCCTTGATAAACCCGCAAATACGCAGTCGCATTCTCATGTAGGTAGGTGTACGTGCCTGAATATGCACCAAGACCCCCCCCCCCCCCCCCCGTCATGCTCAGGTGGCAACGAACACAGATTCCGTGCACCTCGGCGGACGAACTCCGAGAGAGACCGAACTATCGCTGGTCCACCCGTCGTCGTGGTTTTCCCCTGCTCGCACCGACGGCCAGAGCAAAAAATATTATTGCTCGCTTTTGTTGCTAATGCGTACACGCCACCCCCCCCCCCTTCCTCCACCAGCGCTCTCGCTACCAACATGATGGGATACTCCTTCGTCGGCCTTATTATTTTTTGCATCGGCAATGTACTTACCGATACTTTACTTCCGCCCATACACACACCCCGCCTGGGCTCTGTGCTCTGGATTATCTTCCGTCTCCTCCCTGCGACTCAGCACTCCCGCCAGCCAAAACCTTCACCAACCGATAGACAACCATCTGCGGCTTCGCTGTCGACGGTCGCGTGCGAGGCAATGCAGCCTATGTACGAGCGCAGGGTGCAGGCCTGCCACCGGCAAGGGTACCCTCATGTACATCAAGGATGGATGTGCAGGTTTGGGAGGAAGCAACCTGTACCGTGGCCCTTGGACGAGCTCGAGCCAAGTAATCATCTGTCTGGTACCTACCAATTCTTCACCAACAACATGCCAAGAGCGCATCTCTTTCATATTATCCATCGTTCGGGCTCGCCAACCGTCGTGTGACCCTTCCACGGATGCTCGGCACACAAAACCTGGGCATATCCATCGACCACCTCGCACCGACCGCGTCCTGGTTGCATACACCGTCGATGCACTGTATGCACTCGTGCGCATGGCCATGCTCGTTCGACGACCTATCTACCGTGTCTCTCTCGTGCCCTGTAGGCAATACGCGTAGGGTTAGATGTGTCTGTCGTGGTGAAGACAACTGCTCTACGAGCAGTGAGCACATGTCCGTACAGTACTTGTAGTTGTACACTTGCTCGTCCCCGCGGGAAGCCATCCCTGCTGGTGGGGACTGTCTGTCGCGCTTCGGCGAGTCTCCACTGCTTCGAGAAGGTCCCCGCCGTTCACCGTTTGACCGATGCATGTTGATCGCACGACCATAGTTGTATTGCCTTTTCTTCCTTGGTACGGACTGTTGCTGACCAAATGGCCCTAGATGTACTTCTGGACTCTTCCTGGTTCGCTTGACCGAGGGCCAAGTTGTGTTGTCCCAAAGAACCCACCACTCGCCTCCTAGTCCTGCCGGAAGGTCGCACAAAGGGGGCCTGATGCCATGTGTCGGCGTCTCCAACAATACAACCGATCCCCCCCCCCCCCCCCGGCAGACAGCAGACGACGTGTTGTGCTGCTAGGCGAGAGGATATGGCCAGTTGCAGGATCTGACCGGACAAAGGTTCCTTCCCGCGTCTCGCCCCCTGTTACACCTGACCACTGCGCCTTACTTGGTGCCCCGCCGAACGTCGTCCTCGAGCTCCTATCTGTGCTCTCGTGGGTCATCCTGCTCCGTTCTTCTTTCTTTGGGCGATGGCAGGTACTTGGACACGGCGTATTTTACGATTGACGCTGTCGTATTCTCTCTTGCTCACCCTTCCGCCGTCTCGGGCGCAGCGTCCTCATGCGTACCTCACACCCCGCCGTGTTCACTCCCCGTCTGGCCGGCTACTCCGGTCAAGTTCGGAGTATGAATGGCTGTTAATTCGTACATGCTTCTCCCCTATGCTACATACCACAGTTGGGGTGGTTCAATCTCAAATACAAGAACAACCCAGTTCCTCCGCCGTCACCGTCATTGAATCAAGTCTAGCCAGCGGAGGGCCGTCGCTGGCTTGCTGCTTTGGTCCCTCTCCAAACAATGCAATGAGCGTCGACAACGGTCCCGTGCAGTGCTTGCCTGTTCGTTCTCGTCACTGTCCTCCGTACCCAGCAATGAATGTACGCCCCCCTTTTCCATCGGTATCTCATGCTCATTCTCTCGCCCTCTCCCAAGTCCGGCGCGTGACTCTAGCTAGAGCAACTGGCTCGGCTCTGCTCCTCCAGACGCTTCTCCAACAGCTCCCCAATCCTGCTACCAAATGCACATTGAAGAAACAGCGCAATGCAGTGAGAAAACAAGAGTGAGAATCAAAACCTGATGCAATCCCGACCTTGGAGCAGGCGGCGACCCGCCCCAAGGCTCTGGCTCCGACTCGGAAAACAAAACACCAATTACCTGCTGTTCACTTGCCTTCCTCGCCCCCTCCTAGCCGTAGTATGAATGAATACCGTCGCACGGCCGCGTGCCCCAACATGCAGTCAGACAGACCGACGCGTTACCATCGGGGGCGGGGTCTCCTTTTCCCACAATGTCGACTCTCAAATCACGAGTGCTGCTGCCGTCGCATGCTTCTCCTAGGCATTGTTGACCTGTGAGCCTCCGCGACCACGAGGCGCACCGCCACGGCCGCGGTTCTGACCGGAGAAGTTGCCGCGCGAGTTGCCCTGCCCACCGTTGCGGTTGCCGTCGAAACCGCCCCGTCCGCGGCCCGAGGCATTGCCTCGAACAGATCCGTAGTTGCTGCCGCCATAGGCGGTGGATTTGGGGCGCCGAGGCTCAACAATGATGTTCTCGCCATTGACCGTGTGAGGATTGGCCGAGACGGCTGCCTGGTAACCCTCCACGGTCTTGTACTCGACGAAGGCGCAGTTCTGCCCATGGCCTTGGTTAGCGGGCCGATCGTCACGGACAGGGAACGGTGCATACCTTCGAGCGGTTGATGTCGAAGTAGGTGAGTTCGCCATGGGCGGCGAGGGCACCGCGGAGATCTGCATCCTGGACCTTTTCCGTCACGTACTTGACGTATCCCATCGTACCCTCCTTCTCGGGGACGTTACCCGAGATGGACTGCGGCCGGTTCTGACGTTTCGAATCGGCGCCGGCCGTCTGCCATCCGGACGACTCCTTGGCCGACGTTTCGGCGGCGGGGGCTGGGGCGCTGATCTGCGACGTGGCAGTAGGAACCGGAGCTCCCGCGGCGGCAGGGGTCGGGGCCGGGGCCGGGGCCGGGGCCCGACTTTGGCTCAGGGCCGGTGGGGTGGCAGTCTTTGGCAGAGGGACGACTGGTCGAGGACCGGCGGCGGCGGCGGCTCGGCTAGCCCACGTCATAGGCTTAGGGGGCGCAGCAGGCTCGGAGGGAGCAGCGGCAGGCTCGGCAGCAGGCTCCGGCTTCAGGACCGGCGTCGGCGTCGGGTCCTGAGGCTTCTCGGGTTCTTTGGCGTCCTCATCGGCGAGTTCTTGGGCAGTGGCGTCCACGTCGACGGACGGGGCGCCCTCGGAAGGCTTCTCCTCCGCCACCTTGTGTCCGTTGATGCCGGCCGCTTCCATCTTGCTGGCTTCCTGAAGTTTCTGGTCCACAGCGTCGGCATCTAGCTTGCCGGTCACCTTCTTCTGGGCCTCCTTCTGGGCGGGCACCTCCTCGGCCGAAGCGGCGGCAGGGGCGGCGGGAATCATGGTGACAGGCTCGTCGGCGACGGGAGCATCGGCAACCGCGTCGGCCGAGTCCTCGTCACCCTCCTCGTCGATGTATCTCAGAATGTCGTTGAGTACAAAGTAGCCCGAGGGCTGCTGGGCGAGAACGAACGTCTGGACGAACTTCTTGGGCTCGGCCGCTTTGTTGGACGTCTCACCAATGACTTGGATGACGATGTTGTCATAGGTGGCCTGGGAATCGACGTTGGAAACGCGAACCTTGCAGTCCTGGAAGTCGAGCTGCTTGATGCGCTCTTGGATGGCCTGGCAGCAAAGGGTCAGCAAGCGGTGTCGACCGTTCAACGCCTGCACGACAGAAAAACTAGGCATACCTGACGGCCAACCGACACGTTGGCAACCTCGGCCTCGAGGCCGTAAACAAACTGCGAACGCTTGCCGTAGAAGAGCTGAAAAAGTGCGAAATGGGTCAGCTGTGATGGCATGCGTGTTCGACGGACTCTGATGAGCATACGTGGAGCTTCTCTGGGGACTTGCTCAGGGTGGTGTAGTACTGCTCGACAAAGTACCAGCCAACCTCATCCTTGGAGAGGTTACTGTTTCCCGCAGCGTTGGGGGTGCCATCGGCGGAGGCGGGGGCGGAAGGATACTGGTCGGCAGGGCTCTTGTACTGCTCCTGATGAGCGAAGTTGCCGTTGGTCGCCATTGTTGCCCTCTCGACAGGATGGAGATGAGGCGGACCGAGAGGATGCTGGATGCGCAGGCGGAGGGAAGAGGCGGGGGGAAGAAGGATAGAAAATGTCGACCAAGAATATCGATGCAATGAGAGGTTGCAGTGAGGCTGAAGACGTCGATTCGCGATGCCTCTCAGCGTTGGCTGGGGAGCGTGGCGTGGAAGGTGAAGGTGAAGGTGTACAAGGAGTCGACACCTGATTACGGCAAAAAGTCCTTCGATGCGCGGGCGACTAGTCGGTCGGCAGAAGGCAAAAAGGAGAAATGGGCGTGTCGCGGGTGAAGAGACGACGGAGGGGGTGTTGGGATCGATGGAGGGACGAAGAGCCTCGTCTCCTTTCTTCTCGGGTGGATGGAGGCGAGGGGAGGATTGCTGGAGTTTGTGCAATGGATACCTGTGCTGGTGGTGGAAGGGGAGTCGGGAAAAAATAACACTTTTGGGTGGTCATCGATGTCGAGGTTCCAGTTGGTCCGTGCGCCATTTCAGATTTAGCTGCGATGGTCGGAACGGAAAATGTGCAGTTCAGGGAGGGTTTTCCCGCCGCAGTACGCTGTATTGCTTATTAGCTAGCGCCCTTGCCAACTGCGCAGCCGTTCCTTTGTCACCTTGACGCCTTGATCAAGTGCTCAAGCCTCGAGGCATGTCAAGGTGATAGATACTATTTCAGGATATTCTTGAAACGGCTATTTTGACATGTAGCCCTTGCCAGAACTATGATGGAGATCAGTGCGGATCAATGGGCAGTATGAGTACCCGACAATGAACTTCAGTAGCAAGCGCATTCGCGCTTACTTACAACTACATCGTACATTGAATGTAGTTGTTGGCATTCGCATCTGGAGGTACTTTCGTGTACGGAGCAGTACATACTGTGTGCAGTCTGCCAGCGGTACTCTCGATGTATTCTTGTTTTCAACCTGGGAAGAATACCTACGAGTACTGCACTGGGTACTGGTCCTCTACGTACTTTGGCACTTCGCACTGGCACACAGTGTGCAAGATTGGAAGTTCACAAGTTCCTTCTAAACTATTATTTCAGGTGGCCAGGGGAATGCATTCACAGCCGCCGCAATTTCGCACATGAACCTTCCTCTTTTTCATGCATGCACAGAATTGGTATGAGTGCAGGATGCCAATAGTTCCAGTAGTTGTCAAGCCGACGCCGACATCAGAGTCGCGACCCATCGTTCTGCTTCAGGTCTATTTCAGCCAACAGACGGGGGCCACGAACGTACTTACTGTACAGTAAGTAAGTACTTACGCACTAAGTACTTACTTGTAATACAAGAAATACCCCGTAGAGTACTAGCATTTAGCCCCCACAAGTCGCTTTCTGTAGAATTAGCTTAGTGCTGATACTTTACGGGCGATAAAGATGTTCTTCCCCTACCTTTAGCCGCCTGGGGAGCCGCCGCCTTCGCCCAATTGAGACTTGCGGGGTCCGTCTCTCGGTCGCTGCGGCTCCAAAAAAAAGTTGTCGCTGTTGGTGGCGAAATTTTTCCGCAATCTTATCGGCCTCCGCGTTGGCAGACAATCACCGTTAACCTTTTCCCACCGCCCTACCAACTCACTGACCGACAATCAGGCTCCTACTGCGAGACTCAATAGTTGCTGTATCAACTGATTGAAGAGAGACGCCGAACGAGATCCGACCGCCGCCATGCCCAAGTCCAAGCGCGCCAAAGTCTTCAACCTCACCCAGGTGGACAAGAAGACGCGGGAGCAAAAAGACAAGCTCTTCCAGAACATCCGCGATGCCGTGGCCGATTACCAGCACTGCTTCGTCTTCAGCGTCGACAACATGCGCAATAGTTACCTCAAGGATGTGCGCCACGAGCTCTCCGACTGCCGCCTCTTCTTCGGCAAGACCAAGCTCATGGCCAAGGCGCTCGGTCAGAGCCCTTCGGAAGCGGTCGCTCCGGGCATCGAAGATCTGACGCAATACCTATCCGGCACCGTCGGCCTCATCCTCTCAAACCGGCCAGCACAAGAGATCATCGACTACTTTGGCAACCTGGCCAAGGTTGACTTTGCACGGGCGGGTGTCACGGCAAGCAGAAAGTTTGCCATCCCGTCCGGCGTCGTCTACGCTACGGCCGGCGAGGTGCCTGTTGAGTACGATGTCCCTCTCGAGCATAGCATCGAGCCCGAGCTTCGGAGACTGGGCGTCCCGACTCGAATGGTCAAGGGAAAGGTCGTACTGGGCGACGAAAGTGGCGAGGGCGAACCGTACATTGTATGCAAGGAAGGCGATGTTCTAGACTCACGGCAGACGAGACTTCTCAAACTATTTGGAGTTTGCCTCAGCGAGTTTCGAGTCAAGATCTTGGCGTATGTACCCCGCTTCGCTTTCCTTCTCCCTTCCCGACGCCGTCTGCATCACTGACATCAATTTCATAGTCACTGGAGTGCGGCCACGAACGAGGTGACGGAAGTAAATCCTGAGGCGATGGATGGTGTTGTCGCAGAATGAAGAGGACCCGTGTTTCTGCGAGGGAGCAAAAAAAAGTGATGTATCCTCTGTTGAAGGGGAAATGGATGGAGGGCCCCTTTTGTCCGTCCGCAGCATTGGTACGGGGCATGGATTTTGAATGGGTCTCGGCGTTCAGAGGTCATGGGTTAATACACGCTGGCAGGCATTCGTCATGTTTTCTAGAGTACCTTCTCGGATGACAATATCAAAGGCATGTTTCAAGATACCTGAACACTCCACGCCCAGCCAAGCTTACCTTGTGCTCGGGACACAGCCGTGCCACGTCCTGTGATCTTGATTGTTTATCCTCGTCGTTGCCTCCTGCTCTGCCAGGGATATCCTATAACACGGGCGATATTTATACATGGTCAGCAGGACAATAGTGCCTTACCTCTGACCTTACCTAGAGTGGGAAGCATTCGTCTTCTCTTCTCGGGGCCCAGCACGTTGTGAGACCACCGATACTTCCTTCCGTCATCCTCGTGGGTTCAATACATTAGCAACACCCTGCGGATGAAACCGCTCCATCTGCCCGACTATGCTACGGTGTTGCGGGACATGCCACGGCAGCACGACTGCAGGAAACAAAGGAAAAAGAGGTGACCTAGTCCATCTCGTCGCGGGCCGACTTTTCGAGTTCGCCATGCCAATCGCCACACGCAGTTGCCTCCATATCCTCTAGCTCAGAAGGGAGAGTCGTCGATGCCACGAGGGGTTGATCGAACGTGCCGACAGCCTGCGGATGGCCGATACGGACAGTTCAATAACGAGGCATTTTCCGTGAGTCGTCGTGACTCCCTCCCTCGAAGGGTCGTTTTCTGTCATCGTCTCGCGGCCGATCATAATCCCGACGGTCCCAGCCTCGGTCCCTATCACGGTCCCTGTCCCTGTCCCTGTCCCTGTCCCTGTCCCGGTGCCCATCCCTCTCGCGATCGCGATCGGGGCCTCTATCACGATACCCACCGCCGCCGCCGCCGCCGCCGCCGCCGCCGTCGCGGCGGCTGCCAATGGGTTCCATGTTGCTGCCTGTGCGTCGACCGCCGTCACGATCACCGTATCGGCCGCCATCGCCTCCTCGGAAACCACCTGGTCGGTCATCGTAGCGCGGCCCACGGCCATCGGGGCCGGAACCAGAGAAGGCTCGATCGTTGGTGCGTCTATCCGAGCCTGGGCCTGACGGTGCACCCATCGGAGGGCCGTATCCACTGCGGTCGCCCCTAGGGCCACCAAAATCACCTCTGAAGCCACCGCGCCCACCACGGCCGCCGCCGCGACCACGGCCGCCGTCAAAGCCTCGGAAGCCTCCTCGGAAGCCGTCGCCTCTAAAGCCGTCGCCTCCAAACCCGCGAGGACCCATGGGACGCGAAGGAACAATCCTGGAGTAGCCTCGACCACCCAAGCCGCCGCCCAGCCTTCGAGGCTTCCAGCCTACAACGGTCCGACCCCGTTCGACGTCAGTCTTGATGGCTTTACCTTTGATGCGATCCCCATCGCACGATCTGACTGCGGCTATGTCCCATCGCCACGAAAGGCGTCGTGTCAGCGAGGCTTACCAACAATGATGAAAATTTGCAGAATAGCAGAGGTCGCAAAGGCAAGCTTGAGGGCCCATGCGGTATCGTGGGCAACTCTCAGCCTTGGCAAGCTTGAGGGCCACATCACCGAAAGCACATTGACTGGAACACCTCCTGGTTTGGGGAGCGGTGGGGGAGTAGGGTTTACCTTGCATATCAGACTCCCGCTCAAACACGATGAATGCATAGCCCCTGTGGGGTTTCTTTTTCTTGCCCGGCTTCTCATGAGCGTGGGTGTCGGTGATGATGCGAATCTAAAAGAACAAGCAACTTCATCAGCCATGACAGAACGGAAGGGAGGCACGCAACATGAAAATATGGACGAGTTGACTAACGCGAGCGATGGGACCAAAACGGCCGAAGTGTCTTTCGAGGTCGCGCTCATCAGCCTCGTAACTCAGCCGCGCAACGACCATGGTCGATAGCGCATCACCGCGGATGTTGGGATCCTCTTCGGGGTGGACTGGAGGTAGAAGATTAGTTGTCGCTCATGGAACTTCGGATGGGAAGATGCACATTTCTTGGGGCCCTCCTCGAGCAATTGCTTGGCAGCAGTCGTCTTCTCCTCCTTCTTGCGATCGCGAGCTTCGAGCCAGCTCTCGGTCGAGACGAACGTGTCGTTATTCTTGTAGTCCTGGAGAGATTCAATGTACGATGCCACGCCGTCAACATGCTTCGTCTTGCGCTTCTCTTGCGGTTGATCGACCGGGGGAACCCAGCGAAGGGGAGGGCGCGGTGCGAAGAGGGCGAGCAGGTTTCGAGGGAGTTGGTTTGTCATTGCGCCAGCCAGGCGTCAACGCCTTTCCCGATACGACGGCGACAAGGTGGCTGGCCAGTGAGGATTTGGACCCTGATGATGATGGGCCGGCGACGGCACGGAGTTGTTGGTCAGAGGGAGGAAACCGCACCAGTTGGACAGACCGACGCGCGGTGCTGGAAATTATCAAGAGCTTGCTTGGGTGGCCGCAATTCGAACTTAGCTAGCGATGGAGCAAGTTTTACCGATAATGTGCCGCCGACAGGCGCTAAGCCCGACTCGGTCGACCCCAAAGCCAGCGAATCCTTTTCCTGAACCAAGGCAAGGCGCGTTTGATTGCTGGCTGCTGCAATTCCTCTGTGCCATCGGATCATGAGGATATCGAGAGTCACGGCAAAAGCAAGATGACAGTCAAGGCATTGCGAGCCATCGCACAGGGCCAAGTATGCGGACCGACAAGTGTATCGTTTTGATGCAGGAAGCTGACGAATCCAGAACGGCCTCGGCGCCTTCATCTTGCAATGCAAGAAGTTGGACCTTCATTACTGCGACTGGGCTGGTAGCTCCAAAGGCATGAAGTGAGTGGTGCGACAGCGGCGGAATAACGAATCTTGGTCTAGTGGCTAACGTCGTCTTCCTTTCCAAGCGGCTTCATCAAGTCTCTCCTTCCCAAATTCGCCGCCGCCAACCCCCAAGTCGAGTTCGCCGTCTCTCCCCGACCGGGAAAACACCCTGTCATCATAGGGCACTACATCAACGGCCGGACAAAGCCCATATGCGTACGAAATCTGTCGCCGTACGAAGTACTGCAAAAATTGGAGCTGCTCCGGGATGCCAGTGGAGAGAAACTGAAGAAGACGAACAAGGCGGTAACGAGCACGAGACCCAGCGTACGAGGCATATGGTCCCCTTATCACGGCAAGGGCCTGGTTGTGTAAATTTGCATGGAGAGGTGGCGGCGACACTGAACTGTCACATGAGTGTCTGCTGTGCCAGATGGACTCCTCGGAGTATACATGCACCGGCAGGACAGGGCGTCGACGTCGCGAATCTGCTACAAAAGCCGTCACTTGATTATCGTGACCGAAACTTGATAGAGCGGGCATTGTAGGTGATATCCAATTTGACGAGTAATACTATTTTTACTTCTGGTCAAACCTCCCGTCATCCGTTAGCGAACCTGGATTGGTAACAATTCCTACTTCCTGCAGTTGATGATGTCGACAACTAGTAGAAAGATATGTCAGCGAGTGCCAAGACAAAATACAGCAGTGAATTTGGGATGGAACAGTCGAGGTACTTACAGGCAGGCTTGAGGGAAGCACCGCCGACGAGGAAGCCGTCGATATCAGGCTGCTTGCTAAGCTCGCCGCAGTTCTTCTCGCTGACGCTGCCACCGTACAAGATTCGGGTCTCGGCGGCGACCTTGTCGCTCACACACCGTAGCCACTCTCGGATGGCCTTGTGGACCTCCTGGGCTTGTTCTGTGGTGGCAACCTTGCCGGTGCCGATGGCCCAGATGGGTTCGTAAGCGATCACGATTTTGCTCCAGTCCGAGACCTGGGCCTTGAGAGCTTCGAGCTGGCGGCTGACAACTTGGATGGTCTTGCCGGCCTCGCGCTCCTCGAGGCTCTCGCCGCAGCACCAGATAACGCCGAGCCCATTTTCGGTAGCGTACTTGGTCTTGGAAGCGACCAACTCGTCCGTCTCCTTGAGGATGGTGCGTCGCTCCGAGTGGCCGAGAATAGTCCATTTAATGTTGCTGTCTTTGAGCTGGGAGACAGAGATCTCGCCGGTGAAGGCACCATTGGGCTTGTCGTAGACGTTTTGGGAAGCCACCTCGATGGTTGAACGAAGAGTGTCGCGAACGAGGTGGAGGTACAGGGCCGGAGGGGCGACGACAACCTCTGTTCAGAACGTCAGCTTTGCCGTCTTTCGTTGATCTCTCACGCTACTGATTGTGCGGGAGAGCGGGCGAGCGCGGTGGCCGTACCAACGTCGGCATCGAGCTGAGCCTTGTTCAGGTTATCGACAATCTCCTTGATGGACGCAATCGAGCCGTTCCTACACCCACTGTCAGTCTGCTGCGGCGTTTTGAATCGTCCATGATCGCGGGGCAGATGCCGAGCAGCATGGAGGGGCAACCAGCTCACATCTTGAAGTTGCCGCCAACAAAGAACTTGCGCGCCATCTTGACTGATTCTGAATTTTCAGGTTTCCAAAGAAATGAGGTTGTAATACCGTGTATTGTCAGGAGTAAGGGAATAGGATGCTATTGGCAAAAAGGCTGTCCTTGAGGATCGTTGGGATCGTGGTTCAACAGTGGCAGAAGTGGTCCACCTCAATAGAGGGGTAGAAAAAAGCGCCAGTGCCGCCAACCCAGGGTACTCGCATTATTACAGTTAGCACTTACAGTACAGTACAGTACAGTACATGTAAGTACATATCTACAAGTGGGCACCCGTAGTGTTAGTACTAAGTACTGTACTGTACCTAATAGTACTCAGTACTTGAACATAACATACTGTACGGAGTACATACTTACACCTACAAGACCGGTGCAAGGCATTACTGTAAGTACAAGTACTTACAGTACGCATTATGGAGTAAGTACAGTACGGAGCACATTCAGTGCAAACAGTACATTTCACGTACGCAAAACTACCTATAAAGGCAGGTTCCTACATGTTTACGTTCGGGGTCACCCAACTCCGAGCTTCAATCCCTTCCCATTCAAACTTGCATCATCTTGAGATCATGGCATCACCTGAAACTACTCATCAATTGTATAGATACGTTCTCTTTTCCTCGAATCTCAGGAACATAGTCGAGGTCATAACGTAGCGACCAAGCCTGCTCCGCAAATATTTCGACGCCCCTAGATCCCCTTCCTTCTTGTCTTGGCTCGGACGTTCAGATCACACTGCAGACCCATGGGTCGCAAAGTGCTTGCTCACCTAGCATTAGGTCTTTTCGAGCAATTCCCATCAGGTCGAACAGGTTGATCAATATTGTCACAAGCTCGGCCAGTTATGGAGAGGAGCATTTGACGCCTTCAGTATCTCCTGATCATTTCCTCCCATCCACCCCTACATTCGGCGCGAACCCGAAAATGGTGACTTGACCTTCCTATTTCCTTGAAACAATTCGATCGTGTGAAGGGTTGGGGATAGCAAATCGGCCTGTTTCCGGTTGGTCTAGTCACTCCGGATAGGTCTCATCCAGGGAGGGATGGAGCCGGCTCTGTGGTCGTGCATGGAAGCGATCCATATGGTGTGAGGATAACATGCCCGTCAGCTTGGAATTGGCCCTAGGGTGCGAAACTTTGCCTTCCTACTCCGGTTTTTGTCCAAAGACATCTTTGCTGTCGATGCACTTGCATCTTCAAGTGGAAACACCCCGTCGCCGGGTCCGATGTTCCGCCTTTGCCATGTTAGTTGTAGTCCATTTGTTGCTGCAACTTGGACAACACTCACGCGGTGACACTCCATTCAGCCAGAGGCATAACTCCGTCGGGGAGCCACTGGCGTAGTATCGGCTTTCGGCATGTCGCCGTTGTCGGCAGTCATCTTGGCCATGGCAGACAGATGCTTCTGCACCCTGGTGATGTGTCGCAGATTCCGGGAATCCCCGGGCTTGTTCAGTCCTCGAATGGCATCCTCCACAGCCCGCCGATGGTCGAGCCACTGATCGAGAAGCGGTCGGGTCGTGTTGCGTACCTGCTCCACCATCGGAACAGGTTTCACCACCGTCTTGCGGCTGGCGGAGACCTGCTGTTCCGGGGCATCCAGCTTCCGCTTGCGGCTCCCATTGACTGGCTGGCTGACAGGAACTGCGGCTGCCGGCGGGGAGCCGCTGGAAATTCCGTGGTCATTGTGTACGCGCTTCATGTGGTCCCTCAGGTTCCACTGGCGGGGGAATCCGTTGCCATGCATGGCACGCTCACAGCCATCGTAGATGCAGAGGAACGGCTTTTCGCCGTGGCCGTGGAGCCCATGCGCTTCGCGCTCGTGACGAAGGAGGCAAGCGGTGGAAGAGAATCGCGCTCCCTCGCAGGTGATCGCCTTGCAACGGTAGGGCTTGAGATGCGAGTCGACGAATTTGCTGAAATCGAGTTAGCTGATTGAAATCGAAGGTGGCAGGAGGTCAGTCCTTACTCATAGTTGCACTTGAGCTTCTCGGCCTTGTGGTTGCAGTTTGCCTGGCCTTCCCAAGGGCAGTGGAAGAAGCCGTCGGGCCCAGGGGCAGCGCTCTTGTAGAGAACATGATCCCTCGCGGAATCGCTGACGTTGCTTGGTCGGCGCGGTCCAAGCTTCTGCGTAAGGCCAATCGAGTCATCCATGGGATTTGCGGATATGTTGTCGTATTCCGGGATCAACGTCAACTTCCTCTCGGAGCTGCGACGTTCCAGTGGTTAGAAACTGCAACAACTCATTCACGGCGGTGTGAGACGTACCTTGGCGACTGGCATTTGATGTCGGGAGAAGAACGGGAGCTCAGGGGAGCGGGCATCCAGGTCTCATCAATGGTGGCAGGAGAAGAAGTTCGAGAAATGGAGCTAGAAAAGCAGTCCCACGAAGAAGGAGATGATGCATCTGGCAACCCGACTTCAGGGCCAAGATGCATGTGGGCAGGAGCCATGTGTAGCGGGTCAGCACCTGGAAGATGGTACACGCCCTGGTGGTTTGCATTCAGGCCTACGTCGATGCTGTAGTCGGGCCAATACAGGTGGTTGGGTCCACCGGCATCGGCGACGAGCAGCAGGCACGAGTCCATTCCAGCCATGGGGGGTGTTGAGTGGGATCCATTTTGGAACGCGGCTGCGTCATCCGCGGCAGACATGTGTGAATTCTGCGAAAGAACTGTAGTGCTGGACCTGCTCGAGTTCGCCCTCGACATGGCTTGAGCCATGGTCGTGGCAACCGAGCCGGTCCTGGAAGCAGTCCAAATGGCCTCTGCACTCTTGGGTCGGTCCGTCCTGGTTCCTCTGGGAGTGGTCTGGCCTGATGTGAAGAGGCATTCCTCCACATCGCCCACGTTGGGTGATGCAGTGTCCGGAAAATCTGGAAAGCTCTGTCCTTCACCATTTGAAGCCCATGACGATCCATTCAGAAGGTCCACTGACGGGTCTATGGGAGGGAAAGAAAAGATGCTTGGGGCATTCGAGGCCATGCCTGGCGGAGGGTAGCTGTAGTCGCTGGGTATGGTCAGTATTCGGTTCTCCAATGCCACTCAAACAAACTGAAACAGAAAACACGAGTTGCAAAAATATAAACTAAAGCAAGGCTCGATTCAACTTTGATGCTGCAGCCGGATGTTAGCAAAACGAGTGACTGGTCAGGTGGATGTTACACAAACCGAGCTTGGTTCGAATGCAGGCGATCTTTCGCAAGCCTATCCTGGGGAATTTCCCCTGGTTCGAACTCTCGATCCTGATGCGGCCGGCTAAGCGCGAGGGTGGAAGGAAGCAAATGCGGCACAACGGCCAGCATAGCACCCCGTTCATATCCGGACCTGTGGATTGGGCAGGTGCCGCTTTGCTTTCGCGATGTGCCTATTCGTATCGGTAGATGACCCCAATCGCTGCGGTCCCGTTGCAGGTTGACGAGCCGATACCACGCGCCAGGTTGAGCATTGGCCAGAGACACAACTTGGTCGATAGATGGCAGCAGAAGCAGAAATGGAGCAAAAAGGAAAAGAAAAGAAAAGGGCTCCTTGACCCATGAAGGTGCGGTTATGCATCCATTCAGGGTGATCTTGACTGATGCATATGTGTTGGAATCCATTTTTCGCGGCTGCGAATGCAATCAAATGAAATTGCAAGAACGTTTGATGTTCTGGCTGCTCCGTCCAGGCGCCTCCCCGAAGAAAGGCCGGACGGAGAGCAATGGGCTCCTGGATGTGATGGTCCAGATGGACACGCAATGGCTCCTGTTCCTGGTTCGAGGTCCCGGTCCGGTTCAAGGATTTTGGCCGGTAGAGCATCCGGCAAACAGGCTGCAGGTCCCGTGCATGTGCATGTCTGCTGCTAGTTTATGACACGGGCAATACTCACCAGGGCACGGGACTTGCAAGCAACGCCGTAGGTAAGCGTGTCCGGTGATGACAGGTTCTTCGCAAGATACCATGGGTATGGCGAGAACTTTGATGATGAAGGGGTCCCGGAAACTTCACGGTAACAAATCCTCAGGGGTGATCCAGATGGTGGCCAGATGAAGCAAAAAGAGCAAAGGCAAAAGAAAACGGACGAAGCAGAGACGCGAAAACGGAGAGTGCGAGACGGAGAGAGAGACGGAGAGAGAAACGAAGAGAAGAAAGAGATGATGGTACAGGGACGCCACTCAACATCAATATGAGAAAGAAAGAAAAACGCATCCCGGTGTGAGTAGAAATGAAGTAACAGTACCTGGAGAGTGATTGAGCCTCGTCGAGGTCAACTGGATTGGTGTATCCTGGCATATTGCCGGGATGGGACATGAGCAGAGTAACTGTCATTGCGTCCTAGGCCAGGGGCACAGTGCACAAGCAGAGGTCTGATCTGGAGAGAGCAGACTTGTTCAGTTTTGCCTTGTGGACAATATGTGCAACAGTATGGTTAGAGCGCGGGCCGTTATTGGGACGACGGGCAACAGAGCAGAACGGTTTAGTCCTTTGCTGCGTCTTGGGAGATCCTTTGGGTTGTTTCGCAAGAAGATATGTTGTGAATGGGGGATGAAGTCCGGACCGAAGAGTACAAGTATGTGCGGATCAGCGGTCAACAGGAGGTTGGGCACAAACAGTGGGCAGGATATGTGGGAATCAGAAGGCTGAGGTTGGGCAATGAGGGGGGCAAGCGGGTTTTATCGTTACAGTTGAACCATGACACCGCATCAACAGTACGAATACGGGATGCCCATGTCGAGTAACGCCCATAGTTGGTCGGGGTCTCTGGACGGGCCGCGCAAGTGCGTTGGCGCTTTCTTTGAGTGCGGCTGATGTGCCTGTCGTGCAGGGATGGGTTGGTAACCGAGTCTCAAGTGCTTGGGCGGGTTTTCCCTGTTCTACCGTGGCGGGCTTGAGGCCGGGAGGGGAGGCGGGGGAGGGGGGGGGAGGGGGATGATGGTTGCATGACAGCACAGAAGACGAGGAGGGAGATGAATGCGAGACAAAATTTTGTGCCATCGGCTCTGCGTTGGCACTCGACCAAGGCACTCGACGAGATGAAAGATAAGAAAGCCATGGTCGCGAATCGATCGGCAAGGCGCGAACGGAGTTTACGACGGCGCTGTGACTGACCTCAGGCGGCGCTGCCTTTCGGCTGCGTAGTTGTGGTCGAGGATCTGCTGCAGCAGGGCGCGCAATCAGCCAACGTGTCACGCCGGCCTCTTGCAGAAACCAAGAATCACCAGTGTTTCCTGGCTCCCCTCCCTGGCCTCTCTACACAAACCCCTGGCCTTCGGCCCCCCCTGCGTGGCAGGAAGTGAACGCTGACGAACCAGACGGCCGACGAGGCACCAGTTGCGAATACATGCACAAGTGCAGATGGTCGCACAAGCGATGCTGCGACCAGGTGGGCCAACCATGCAGGCCAACCACGCAGAGTCGTAGAGTGGGAGACGGGACGACAAGCAGAAGGGGTCGTTGGCGAGTCATTTCGATGTCGTCGCTGGTCCAATAAGCGGGGTTATGCGGCTGGCCAGCTGTCCCCCAGCTCAGGCCAGCCATTACATTTTAGGGCGGTGTAGAGCGAATGAGAGCTGGGCCTGGGAGGGTCACGCAATGGCGGTCAATGTAGGCCAAGCCAATTATCGGTTGCGGTGTGATGAGGCTTGCATGATGAACGAGGTGAGATTGTGAGAGGGAAAATCACGCAAAATGATTTTCTTGGAGTTTGCTGATGCATGCCTTTGATTTGGAAGGAGGAAGGGGTAGGTAGGCAGGTGTACTGTAAGCAAGTACGGAGTGTGGAACACCAAGGGTTTTTTTTGGCTGGGAGTGGGGTGATTAGCTAATCAGTTTCAATTGCCGTTGTCTGGCCTTTGTGGCCAACTGCCTGCCTGCGGCGTGCAACGGCGGGCAGGCGCGGGACGGCGCGGTTAGGTGGGTCGGGACGGGTGTGGCTTCCCGAGATCGTCAAAGTTTCAACGCTCTTTTCTTTTGTTGGAGCGTCTGGAAGCCAACAGAAAACGGTCGCTTCCCACGTGATTTCAGACGAGGTCAACCTCATCCTCGATGAGTTTTGCCGACCATTAGGATCGCGGGCTTCTTCCGATAAGAAATTGTCAGAGGCGAAGCCGCGTCCCGTGGACCCCCTTCGTCAGCATACCTGGGCCTTGACAAACAAGGAGAGGGGGAGCAGTAGGTCGGCGCGACGAGACCGAGCCCGCTCGTCTTGTCGTGCAACGTACGCTGCAGACTGGACACTACCGAGCGCATGAGCTATCATAATTCTTCATCCAGTCATTTCAAGGTTGCAACACACCTGTTGGATTCGACGCAGCTTCGAAGCCGTTGTGTGGTTACCGAGCCGTGTTGGACCCAGACCGGTGAGAAGGTGCAGGAATGTCAAGGTTCTTTGTTGCCAGCAACGTAGAAAAACTCGGCATCGCCCGGTCTCGACGTCAGCACAGAATCATTTTGCTTGATCATCAGACGCGGGCTCTTTCCATTTTCTCCAAGGGGCAACGCATGTCCGTGGGATCCTGGATCCCTAGGATCGCTCAGATATCAGCGGCAACCTCGACGCCCGGGCTTTGGGTCGCTTCCGGCTTCACAGTTACGGCGAGCGGCGTCACCTCGGTCATCCTACCTCCTTTCCATACAATCTGGTCTTGGATATCAGGAAGGCAATGATCTGCATCCGTCGGTGTCGCAGTTGCGCAAGTGCAGAAGCATGGGGGGGTGGGGGGTGGCGAGGCAGGAAGAACTGACCAAGATGTTGTTTTGCACGCATCCCATCACCATTCTTGCACTTTTTGTTATTCAACAAGCCATATTCAGAAGGAGTGATGAGAGCCGGTCACACATGAGAACATGAGATCCGACAACTTTGGGACAACAAGGCAGCTTGGTGACGTGTGCATTCGCAACAAGGCAACGAACTGTGTGAGGGATGCAAATGCTGACGTACAAGGAGGCCATGTGCCAATAGTAGCCACCGGCTGCGGATGGCTCGTAGAGATCGTGACCAACCAGTATGGACGCATCCCTCCCTTGCCTCTAACGCCGGGGACGAAGCCAAACGGGTCGCAGTCGTCCTTTTCCGTCGGAATACCATCCGCCGCTGCTCTGTATCCAGAACTGATATTCGGGCCTCCCTTGGTGCGGAGTGTAGGTGTATACTCGGTACTAGTACGTACGACTTTTGAATCACGTACTCCGTACTCCGTCCATGCGCCTCCTTTGTGGACGAAGGGCTCGGTAAGCGCCGAAACTGCCCGTCTGGTTTGTTACACTCCTCGGCGAGGTACTCCGTACAGTAGCTGTAATTAGTTGTCGGCAGTAATGATCAAGTGAAATGGCCAATTGAAGGAATATTTGGGGAATGGAGTTCTCCGTACGTACTC
Organism: Drechmeria coniospora; assembly: GCF_001625195.1. Taxonomy (NCBI): domain Eukaryota; kingdom Fungi; phylum Ascomycota; class Sordariomycetes; order Hypocreales; family Ophiocordycipitaceae; genus Drechmeria; species Drechmeria coniospora. The sequence goes on along the minus strand of NC_054389.1, from coordinate 5,121,168 downwards.
CGTACAGTACTTACTCACATTCAGAGGAGGTACAAAGTACAAGGTACTATAAGTGGGTCTCTACTCTTTGGACGCAAGAGGCAGGAGGCCGTCACAGTGGTTGGGCCTTCTATTCCCTATTCGACAACCCGCCGCCACCCCGCCGACTCCCTCCCCCCCCCCCCCCCCAGCCCCGCCTGATTCCTGCCGACCGCCATGTCCCGCGCTCCAGTGTGCAGGGCCTTCCCTGTCGCTATCGACCTCCTTTTCATCCATCGATTCCAGAGCCCAGCCATGAATGGCATCACATTTCTCCTTGTTTGTTCTCCTGAACATTCATCAGGCAATGAATCGGTCCAGCGGCCCAATGCCCACGGCTTTGCAAACATCCAGCACCACCTTCTCTGACTGCTCTGTCGGTCGCTGGCTGGATGAGGGTGTCGCGACATGCATGATTGAATGGAATCTGCACTCCCTCCCGAGTTCCTCCCTCTCCGATTTGTAGATGCCGAGTCTCGCGATGCGACCACATGCACGAGCATTCAGTAAGCAATCGTACATTTTCCATCAAATCTCGCCCGCTCTCAACTCGGGCAGAACCACCGATGCGTCCTTGCATTCTTTCATCCTTGGCTCAGGTATTGGGTATCGTGTCTGAATGGTGGTTGCGGCTCGCATGTTTGACGATCTCTATTTCATGCTAACCCATTCAGCACTTCCGACAGGTGAAGCTCCCATCAGTATGGTGCACCATACCACGAGTCGCCCTGCGGTTATTCATATCGGAGCGTACCTGCTCCCAGTGCCCGCGTGAGAATTTCCAATCCAGCCGCGGCTGCCCAGGAAGCTGGCCAGGACGATTCATCAGCCCCCCCTCCTAAAGTTTCCAAGTCCTGACTTCGGACGCTCGCATTCGAAGGGACACCTCGAAGCCTTCTAGAAGCTGCCTTATTCATCGATGTTGTTGTTGGTGACCCACACTAGTATTTCCTGTCACTCGTCAACGGCGATACCTTGTAAGCCTCTAACGTTGGCCATTGCGGATCTTGTCTGGTCACCTGGCCTCCCACTACACCGCTTCCTTACTATTCACATTTCCGCTATTCCACCCCCCCCCCCCTTTTCTCTCTTCAAAACCCCTTGAGAGGACGTCGGGGGATACGTCACCCGCTTAGCAATCAGCGTAAAGCACTCACCCACCCTCCCGAGGTCGAAAAGGCATCATTTCAGCCTCTACCAGCACAGCACGGGTCAAGTTGCTCCCTTTGCGCAGATTGTCGTATGGTGTCGGATTTGGCGGTTGAGAGTTCCCATTCGCATAATCCGACTGTTGCCTCCGTCATCGTGGACGCGCTCTCCAACAAGCGACCATGGTAATCCTGGGCCGAGTAATCCCTGATGACATGACTCGGCCAGCCATGTCATTCAAGAACTCCGCCATAACTCGAGACCCGTGGAATTCCGCTCTCAGGTACTGCTATTCTGACCGACAATTTTCGACCCCGTTGCTGACCCGTTGTTCTGTAGCTTTCCTGATCCGTATGGCGTTGGAGGGTTTGGAAGCAAAGCCTACCTACCTACGAGGTGAGCGGGCGTCTGAGCTTCGTGTGTTTGTGGACACTACTTAGGTGACATCAGTGACATCAAAAGTGTGGATTACACAACCGCCGCTTTCTACCACACAAGCATCGCATCTAGGACATCAACAAATGGCAAGAATTCACGGCCAGAGTCCTCAACCTCGACATCTCCATCTCCGAGCTACGGCAATCACCCATCTGCCGAGTTGAGCACCAGCGCGGTGCCGACGCGAAGCTCATTCCTGGACTCCAACCCAAAGCTACCACTATCATGGGATCCCCAGGGGGCGTACTCTCCGACTGGATCGTTCGACGACATCATCGCGTCCCCAAACTTGTCCGACTACTCTCCGGGGAGCAAGATGAAGCCAGGCGGGAAGCGAGGCACCCAGCGTCGCTCGTCGCACCGGGACGAGTTTGACGGGCCTCACCAATTCTTGCAGCGACCACCACACCAGATAACCGCCATGCAGGAGAGGGAGCTCCCTCACCTCCCAACCAACCTTCATGCCGAGGAGCAGGACAGCGTCATGAGCCAAGTGAACGACCGCCTGTCACAGTGCGCCTTCGACTTTGTGGCCAAGTACCAGTTTCCGATCCCCCTGACGCAAGATATGCGACCCGTCGAGCGGCCGCAGGACCGCGATTGGGTGGAATGGGTCTATCTTCTGAAGCGCCTTGCCACCAAGCGGCGCATTCCCGCCCGCCTGCTCTACAACGGACAGATTAAGCAGCTTGTCACAATTCTGGAAAACTCGCTCGAGCTGCGCCACCCAGCTAACCATCAGAGTCGACCCCTCAAGGACGACCGCAACATCTTGCAGCTCATCTCGGCAGGCATTCAGGTTGCCAAAATCCTCAAGGATGCCTCAGCGATGAGCCACCTTGACCAACTATACGTTGAAACGGAGAAGAGAGTTCAGCAGCGGATCAGCTCAACGTTTCGGCCATAACCAAAGTCGCTCGATTTAGACAGCCACTGGCTCAACCACGTTTACTAGATGATTTCTGCATGCATTTTCGCCACCGATAAGGCATGGAGTCGCATGCATGCATTGGGCGCGCCTGGTCTTTGCAGACGGATTGACGACAGATGGAAATGATGTGGTCCTTTTGTTTCCACCCGTGGACCTTGCCCCTAAGCCGTACCTACGCTCGTTCGAGGCCGCTCCTGGCCGGCTCAGATTTGGAGCGTTGCCATCTTTTCATGTTTTCTATGTTGGGTTTGATGAACAGCAAGCGGCCCAACGCTGGATAATTCACTCGATGAAGTAAGTAAGTCAATAAATATGATGAGAGGGCTTGTAGCAGGGAATAGTACTGTTGTAGAAAGCGCCCGCATACAATAAGGATATATATCTTCACGCTTGACTTTCCTTCATCATGCAATACTGGACGCCACCGAGCCTGTCAAGTTGCTCTAGTGGGCCTGAGCGCGGCAACAACGGCCAGAAGTTCATCCAGCATGAACTGTCTTATGATACATATGAATGGGGCGCCAGAATACGATGGGGTATGCGGTGAAGCATGCGGTGAAATACTTAATATGCCCAAGAGTCACCTTCAGCATTTCACGAAGCTCAACCGCCGCAGTGACAATTTGCAAATTAGGACGGACTTCAGTGGACGAACGTCCGATTTGTGCATCACTCTGGGCGGTGCATTTTGACATCATGATGAAGATAATTCGTTGCAAAAGATATGTGCATCCGATTCTAGTCCTGGGGCCACACAGAATGTCTGTGGCAACAGGGTGGAGCGGACAGGTTGTCTAGACCTTGCGTTTGTTCTCCCACGTCGAACGAAATAAAAAGTTGACACGCTTGCGCATTGAAAGCTGCGAGGTGTAGGCAATCTGTGGGTGTGCTGCGAAGCAACATCGAGTAAGGCGTGCTGTGTGCTGACACTGACGCGAGTTCCCTGGCGGCCAGCTGTGGTGGTTGGAAGGAAATGCACTCGCAAATCCAGGAGCAGATGCTATTTGAAGCGTTATACTCATGAAAAAAAATCATGTCTGCGCACACCGAGTTGGCTGTCACGCCACGGAACTCAGATCAGCATTTTCAATGCTGTGACTTTGTAGGGAAGAGAAAAAGATTCTTTCTTTCAAGGTGGGGAAAACGAGGGTTAAAAAGAGACTGAGGGAGAGGTGAGCCAAGCGAGATAAGTGAAAGGTCACGTGATCTGGCCGACAGGCAACAAGGTACCGAGTACATGGTACTTGCTCAACATACTTTTAAGTAAGTATTGTGCTCCATTATGGAACGACTTTTTTTTCCTCCTTCTTCATTCATACATACATTCATGCACGATTAATCAACCGATGATGAATCGCCAACTTGTTGTCGGTCATATTTGCGTGCTAGAGTAACGGATTTGTCTACCATTATATTGTATCTTTTAGGTACAGCGACGAGATAGTACTATTGTCTCGCCGGGAAGGTGGTGCTTCCGACATGCAGGTTTGGGGCAGCCACAATAGAACATGTTGTTCTGTCCCGCCTCCAGTAGAGAAAGGTTCAGGACGTTGTAGTCGAGCAAGTACTCATTCCGCGAGAGAAACAGTTTCCATGCAACCTCTATTGCTGCCATGAGTTGCCGTGGTCTTGCCGAGGGCGTCGGCGGGAGCTGTACTTATGCAGTACCAGCAGGAAGCAGGAGCGTCTTCGCAGACTTGGGACCTTACCCCTGCGGTGCCTGCACTGCCTGCATTTGGTGAATGGTTAAAACGAAGTCGGTCTTGCCTGTATAGACAGAAATTCGCTCGTTAAACTGAACCCATCACTCCTGAAGAGCCATCTCTCGGCGATAATACTATAGTAGTTCCTAGGCAATTTCTGCACCTATTGCATTCATTTCACAAAAACGAAGAATCAAGAGTTCGCACGTCTCCAGTCACCTTTCCCATTGCATCAAGTGGCCTAACACGTCGACTCTCGAGTGCCATGTTTCACCTATCCGACATGACTGAGAGCGAATCCCGTGCACAGGAGGTTTTGGTCGTTGCAATATCGGTCCTGTTCCTTGCACTGCTGCTCGTATCCATCGTCGCCTACAATGTCAAGTCGAAGGATAACCACGGACAAGGCAATGACAGCTGGCGAGAGATGTGGGGTTTTCAGGAAGGCCCTGCCGCCGTGATCCAATCCCTGCAACGGCAGTCTTTCATGGAGAGCGTTCGACGGCGAAGCATTACCCTCGCTGAAAATCTGCAGCTGGAACTCATGAGCTTGAAACGAAAGCTCTCCTGGCGGCCATCGATGGCGGAAAGCGTGCCCGTGGCCGACCTAAGCGTTGCCAATACGTTGCAGAGGTTCACCCTAGATTCGGGCGACACAAAGGCTGAAAGCCAGGCTGTTGGCAATGGGTCTAGGTGGCGCATCTCCCAAGACTCGTTGGCCTTGATCACTGGGAGAGAATCGGTTTGGGCTGATAAGCGGAGACGTTCGACCTGGGTCGCTTGCGAATCGGAAGAGGAGAGCTGTGACCTGGAAGCGCAGGCGTCAACCGACTCAGCGTGATGGGCCATTCCTGCATGCTGCAGAGATTGGGCGGGACAGGATCGATAACGCGAGGGTTGCATTGAGGTTGTTGTATTTCATAGAGAGAATTGCATAAAGCCAAAGTAGGCTGCTGTCCTACCATTCGGCCGCCCATCTATACGGCCCAACCAACAAGGTGACTTAGTTTGTACATGCTTGTGCCCAATGGACCCGTCATCGCTTAGGCCCTCTCTTTCTTCAGATCGCGTGCGGCTTGCTTGAGACTAAAGTTGCACTCCTCGTAGGCCCGCCCGGCGCCGAAACCGACGCCGACGAAAGCAGGCCACGCTCTTCGCTTGAACAGGAGAACAGAAAAGACGACACCGAATCCGAGGCCGAGAGTCGACTTGACGAGGAGATTGGAGAGGCAGCGATCCCACTGCAAGGAACGGACAGATGTGTTTTAGCAACTCTGGTACCTTGTCGATGAATCAGCTGGGACACCCACCTTTTCGTTCAGCAGCGCCTCGCTGACGGGCCGGGACACAGCGCTTGGGAGAGGACGGTTCGCGATTTCGGTCATGATGGGCGAGGTGAAATGCTGCGCAGGAATTAGGTGAGTATCCGATCGGACAGGTATAGCGACTGCTCAGCCGTCTCACCTGTGGTGTCGCAAAACGGGATAGGAGCTTTGAGAAGCTGCAGCTCAAACGCAGTAGTAACCAATAACCAACTGGATGCCAACAAGCGTCACGACGAGACAGCCGGCACAATGCGCTACGAGTCGTCCAGGCCATCCGAAGGCGGTGAAGGCTAGTCGTGCTAGTGTGGAGCCTGAAAGTGGATTAGCGTTGGCAGAAATTTAGAAATTTTGGAGTCGCGCAGTACTTGTAGTCCGAGTACATGCAGAGAGCATCGGCGACAGCTTCAATTCCAACTGGATGGCGTTGCTTCCCTAGTTCATTCTTCATCGCCCCATCCGTTTACCAACTTTTTGCCCGTATTTTCTTCTCGGATAATTTTTCACTCAAAGATATGAGGCATATTAATCTTTCAAAATGGTGGGATTATGCTCCGAATCACCTGGAAGATTTCAGCTGCTAATGAATGTAGAGCACTACAAATCTCATCAAAACCGTTCGAGGACTTGAGCAAACAGGACCAGGAGAAAAGGGCGAAAATCTACAGCGGCTTTGGAGTGGCCTTGCTGCATCATGTGATGGCCGCTTTCATGCTGCAGAGGAGAGCACCTTGCGATGGCTCCTCAAATCCATGAACGGTTCTGCTCCAACTGCCGAAACCTTGAGGCGATACCCTTTGTCATGGACAATTCTGGCCTGCGTCTTCCAACGAATTCCCCTCTATCCTCTTGCCAAGTCGTTAGCCGATAGAAAATTCATGGCCGTGCTGCAGCAGGCACTAAAGGACGCATCCAATCCCGCCGCTGGGTTCTCGTCCACCCCCTCGAAGCGAAAACGAACGCCGACGACCGACTACATCTTGGAGGAGTTGCAATCGCAACATGGGTGCCTGGAGACGGCGCATGCGCTGTTTGACTCGTTGAAGACACTGCTGGATCGTCTAGAGATCACCGAGGGGGGTTACTCACGGGACAAGATTGGCGCCGAGCACATCAAGTCACTCTTCGGCACTCCGGCAGCAGAATCAGCACGCATCGTGGCGCCAGCGTTGCACACTTGCGCCATCCTTTTGAGCGACCGTTTGGCGGACAATTTCGATGGAGCCCAAGACAGGATCCGTATCATTTCGTCCATCTGGGACCTTCACTTGCAAGGTAGCGACGACACCCTCGAAGTGGCAACCCATCTCTTCCGGCCAGCGGCAACCATACTTGGCAGGCTCGGCGCATTCTCCTCAACTCATGCGGTCGATACACCCGACCTTCTAACGACACGTTGGACCGGAGACCTTGTGGCGTTCATGCACAGAAACTTCATTCTGCCCGGAAGATTAGCTTTCGTCAACATGCAAACTTTCGAGCCATTTCGCAATGCTCTGGACATCACGACAGATATAATTCACGTATCCGGTCCTGCCTTGTACTACCTCGCATCTGGAGTCTCAAGCCGAGTGACCGAAGGCGACCTCCGCAAGAACAACGCGGAATGGATGAAAAGGATATTCCAAGCCGTCGAACCTATCATCAGGAATCGGTCGGATCGGAGCACGCTCTTGCAGTCTATTCTCGAGCTAGCTGTACAGAATTCCACCCCGGTCGATGCGGAAGACCTTCGGCGGATATGCCGCGACTACGCGTTGCAAGGAGCAGAGACCAATTGGCAATTGATGTCCAAAGCGGCCAAGTGCGAACCGGACATCTTTCAGCTGTCTGATGAAGGTGTCAAATTACGGGGAGACGTATGCGAAAGGATTGCTGAGCAAACCCTAGGCGATGGCCATGATAGGAATGCTGTCCTGGACGTCGTTGGCGCCATCTCGGAAGGGTTTCGAACGAGACGCGACTTCCCGAGCTTTCTGCAATTGTGGTATGAACAGCTGTGCGCAGCTGAAGGGCAAAACCTGGACGCCCATTCACCATGGTTTGAACTTGCGCAACTCACCGCCACCAAGCAGCCATTTCATTCTTTCGTGGAATCCGAGCTCTCACCCTCTCAGCTGCTCGATGTGATTGCATGGGCCGAGGCGCAGAAGCCGAAGTCGCACCCAAAGGCCACCTGTGTATTCGCAAGCACACTTGTTCAAGGACTACGAAGCGAGTCGTTTGTAGATGCGGTGGGGCGCAGGCTCTTCGATTTGGTCGCCCCCATCAAGAGCTCTCCTCGTACCGCCCTCAAATGGACAGTCGTGTCCAGGACCATCTCCTGGGTTTCGCCAAATGACAGAGCCGACGTTTGGAGCTCGGTCAAGAGTCGGATGGCCAAAATCCTGAAGTCCTCGCCAATATTTTCCACCGAAACCTTTGAAGCATTCAAATGTTGTCACCAGGTTTGGGATTCGATGTACCCCGATGACGAGCATATGACCGAAGCGGCCACCTTGGTCGAAGTCTTCAGCAGGCGGCTCGCGGCCGAGATTGCCTCAGATAAGAGCTTGCAGAGGAGCGAGCTCTCTACAGCTGATGCTGGTGCCAAGTTAGATCTGTCAGCCAGAACTGCATATAAGCAATACCTATCTTGGCATCTATCCGCTGCCAGCAGGTTCAGTACGATGTACTACAGAAAGAAGGAGGAACTGCCACCCATCGTGGCCAATGCTCTGTCGACGGAAAAGGGTACTGAGCTGCAGTTGCTTTGGGATACGATTCTGCGCAATGAAGTGAATCTAAGCGACGGAAAACTTACGATAGATCTTGTTGATCGTCTGGTCGTCGCGCTGGAAGATTCCGAGGAGAAGAAGGGATGGCCACGCGAGGAGGGTCAGATGTGGATAAACACCCTGACAGGCATTCCGCTCGATGCGTACAATCGTGCGCAGCGCGAGAGGCTCATGATGGCCCTGAGCAAACGAAGGGTCAAGATGGTCAAATCCCCGAAACGGATATCGTTGGATGCCTGGAAACTGGTGCTGACACTAGAGACTAAACTAATGGCACGGCCCACATTCTATCCCGGTATGAGCTTCGCACACCTCGTCGAGCTCGCTGAGGCGATTCCTACCGTCACCCTGGAACGATCAACGGAGCATCTGGCTTTTCTTGAACTGGTTGAGAGATTTTCTCTCCTGGCTGCTGCGACGATCAGACAAATGGCGGAAAACATCGACGGTCGAAGTCTCGAATACTTTCAAGGGGCCTCAGCATTCGTATCTGACTGCGTAGGGCACGCCGCATCTCAAAGAGACGGTGGAAAGACAGCACGACCGTTATTCATGACGCTACTGAAGTCTCTCACTGCCGAACTCGCGCGTTCACCTAACTGCCACAACCATGCGGAACTTGGCCCCCTGTTGGATATCTCAAGATCGACATTAGCGAAATTCGTCCTGGCCATGGCCAACAATCTCTTGTCTGATAAACAGCTGTTGGGTGCTCAGGATCCTCTCGCCGATATGGCGCTCTTCGCTGCAGTTGATGCGGCCAGTCAAGCCGGAGATCTCGTGGGGCGGGTGGATGCAAAATCTTCTTTCATCCGGAAGCTCGAAGCCCAAAGCAAGCAGCTAATGCAAGATGGAGACTTGAGAGGATGGAAGATTCAAGTTTTACTACGATATTTGTTCAAGGAGGACGAAGTGCCCCGCCCTGCAACGTACGACGGCTTGGAAAAACTGCCGAGTCAGCTTCGGGAACCTCTCTTGAAGGAGCATGTGCAGTCTATTACGGGGAATGCGGACGAAACAACTCGACTGCAGTACCTGAAGGAGCTTCTTCCCGAGCCTGATCAAAGTTTCAACGCAGTCGGCCAACTTCTTGCCATCCAAGCAGTCGTAGATCAACTCTTAGGTATGGTGCCCATTCGGCACAGGAATTTCTCAAGCTAACGTGGAGCAGATTCAGCAGACGTCCGAACCCAGACCAAGGGGTTTAGCTTGGCGGCAGCTCATAGCCAGTTAACGATTTCTTTGATGAAAGGATCATCTCACGCCCGGCATATCTGCCGCATCCTGCGCGCTCTGCTGGAGAAGAGACCGCAAGCTATGGGTCAGTGGAACATTGAGCTCACGCTGGATGCGGTCTGTCTCCTATCCGCGCCGGAAAACGACAGCTCTGACGTACCCTTTTCCTGGCTGTGCAAGCTGGTCGAGGTCATCATCAAGAAGCACAGACTCCGGCTCGAGGGTCACTACCACCTGCTACTGAGCACAATCCAGGCGCTTCTTCGAAATCTGATCATAATGCAAGCCGCCAAAGACGATGACGATGGGTTGTCACAAGAGTCAAAGGCGCAATCTTACGCCCGTCTCATCACCCTGATCTGCGAACCTACGGCTGGTGCTGTCTCACGTTCTCAGCTCCACAGTGCCTTGGACTCCGTCACGGATGCAGCTAAACGCTCCGCTGGCAGGCACATGTACATGGTCCTGATAAACTACGTCAAGTTGCAGCTGGAAGACAATGTCCCCAGAGCCACCAGGGAGGCACTTGAGCCGGCGATGAACTCGATCTTCGGCATCACTTCGCCGGCGGGCAGAAAGATTCTTAACGATGCCATGGATGAGAGCGGAAGGGCCATTTTGCGGGAAATGTTCAAGCGGTATGTCAAATTTGGCAAGTGGAGCGGCGTATAGTAGGGCACCTGGCATCGTCCTTAATAGGGAAAACTCAATTTCAGAGGCGATACCTGGACCTCGTGCCGTGCGAGCACAAGAGGTCTTGGGTTTTAAACTTGATGCTTCTTGGCTGTACTTGGGTGGCCGTACTTTTTGCCATAACTCTTGATCTTGCCGTGTAGGTCCATTTGGACGAACATCCAGACAATGGACACCAGCCAAGCGCCAAGGGTATCCAGGACCCAATTGTTTCGAAACGAACCACCCATCATCCCCCATCTCATCAAGGTGCCGAGGAAGTTCACTGTGACAAAGTAGTCACCCCTTTCGAGTCCGCGGATGGCAGCTTCGGCCACCTCATCAGGCGTTTGCTTCGGATCACTTTCCTCCAGAAGCTTGGTGATGGCGGGTTTGGTGACGTTTTCCCTGTCGAAACCGGGGGAGAGGATGCTTCCTGGGTATACTACATGGACTCTAACGTTTTGGGGGTACATCAACATCTCCTGGGAGATTGTGTCTGCAAGCCCTCGAATGGCCCATTTGGAGGGTGCGTAGGGGGCATAGCCAGGGATGGTATAAAGGGCAACGACGCTCGTAGTCATGATGAGATGCTTGGGCTCCTTCTCGACAGGCGCATCGACGGCAAGCCACTCTTTCAGAATAACGTGGGACATTTCTGCAGTGCCGTAAAAGTTCACGTTCATCTGCTTGCGCAGTGACTCCATATCCATGTCGACGAAAAGCTCGGGCACCGACGTACCGGCAACGCACCAAACGATGTCGGGAGACTTTCCATTGTTCCACTTAATAGCTTCAGCGATGACGGGAGCGGCGTACGAGGACGTAGATACGTCGGCCGAGATGTAGTGGAAGCGTTGCGAGCTGGGGTGCTTCGCAGCGGCCTAACATCAAGTTGGTGAGCAAGGAACTCAATGATGATGGAGGTGAGTGAAAGGGGAAAGGGAGCCGAACCTTGACCGAATCAAGGGCCTCTTCGAGCTTGCCAACGTTGCGGGAGATGAGGATGACGTTGGCACCCCGGGCAGCAAGCTTCTGTGCTGCGGACAGTCCCATGCCTTCGGACGCGCCGGTGATGAGGACCGTCTGGCTAGATGAGATTGGGGATCTTCGACAAATCGTTGAATGGAGAGTGTCACCTTTCCCTCAACGGGTAGCTTATTCCCACCGAACAGACCCATGGCTGCTGAAGCTGCGGCGATGACAACGATGGCAGGAATCAGGAGCCAAATCGCGGCGATTGCCGTCGTCGCCATGCGGGTAGATGGGCGACAATCAGACCTGCAACCCCCACCTAAAGTGCTTCGAGTATCGTGCCACCGGATTTGGCCAACAGAGTGGTGGCGACGAGAGTCGCGAAAGAGGGGGTGGTAGAGAACGCGTTTCTCGTGAACGCCCGTCAATGGGTAGGTAAGAATGTCAGTGTAATGACTTACCTTGGTACGACTTGGCATTAATACAGTACGGCGCAGGGGGTAATAATACAGCCTAACGTACATGTATTGGAGGAAATATTAGCCTGTAATTAATAATTGACACAGCGGGGTACGTACTTAGGCCTAGGACGTAACAGCTTAGCTCCCGTTGACCACTAGGTGACTTGCCCACTGTAAATCCGCTGGCACAACTCACGTGAACCTCGCCATCTTCAACTCGGAGCACGACCACACGTCCACTCATATCGCTGACAACGGACGATTCCAACCGCACTTTCTAGGGTGCTTTTGGCTTCCATATAATTTCTAGGCTCGAATGCGGCTCTCTACAGGTACTTAGGACTTGGCCTTTGACTTTTGCCGTGAGGGACCTGACATGAAGCTGGTCAATAATGACCGCTACCGACGATGAGAGGAAGATAACCGTACCCAAGTTTTCTTCTTTCAAATCTGGAGTAACGCCTTCAAGCTCTGTGAAGAAAGAAGATATCCTTGAGAGAAATGAAAGCAAAGCAAAGGCTCGCAACAGTCGGTCAAGCAAGCATCGGCGTCGGGATCATCAACCTCGTCATCGAGAGGACGATGCTCACCAAGATCGCCACCAGAGGGATCGATCACGCCAAAGCAGTCGGACGCAGGAGGCTCCGGATTCTCGCCAAAAATTCTCAGACGGTTTACCCACATCCAACGTTTCTACTTCTTCCGTGCCTGGACTGTACGTTCTCGACACCAAGGGTGACCCGCTTGTTCAAAAGTATGGCTTGGACCGCCACAAAATCCCCAAGTTCTACCGCTTTGGTCGCGGGAAGGTCTTGGGGACCGACGCTCGAATGGTGATACATCACGATGGACCGATGGACACCTTCACTCTTGTATTCCCTGGCGATGGACCCTCTGGATCTCGCGACAAGGATGGTCTACGGTCCAAGAGTTGGCAGAAACGCCGGTCAGTCAAGATGCGCGCCAGCAAAAGGGTGCTTGAAGACCCTGGTGAATATATTCCACTAGAGTCCCAAAAGAGGCGCAAAGTGGATCAAGAAGCCAGTGATTCTTCGGGCGAAGATGACAAACCTTCTTGGAAAACCATTGATATCAAACCAAAGCGTGGCCGGTCAGCCGTTCAGAGTGATGTGGAAGACGACGACTCGGATGAAGATATTTACGAGACAAACGAAGATAACCCGATGAAGTGGAAGTCCATGCAGCTGAACAAACGTGTCAAGGAGGTTCCCTCCGATATTGACGCGTGGTTGGAGCTTGTCGACCACCAGGACGACTTGATAAGAGCGGGCGAGACGATTGACGAAAGGGCCACAGACAATGCGGCGCACAGCTTCGGTGAGATCAAGGTTCACATGCTCCAGTCGGCTCTCTCCCACACGACACTTGGTCCAGATCGGCAGCGCGTGTTGGTCCGCTTGATGGGCGAGGGCGTCAAGATCTGGGATCACAAGATGGCAAGCAAGAAATGGTCCGAGTGTGCTGAAGAAGAGACGCACTGCTTTTCCTTGTGGAAGACGCATCTCAACTTCATCATGTCCAGCATCGTCAAGGTCGACTTCGACGGCGTACAGAATATGCTCCTGGATCGCTTGCGTGCAGTGCGTTCGCGGTCGGGACTGCAAGCCTTGGACGATGTGGAGGAAGCTATCTATATATTCCTAAGGGCCACTCGCTTCCTTCATGATGCCGGTTACAAGGAACGGTCCGTGGCTGCATGGCAGGCGCTCCTTGAACTGAGCTTGCTGCGACACCCTGACCAGGAGTTGGGCCACGAGAAAGCAATGCAGTCTTTTGGAGACTTTTGGGAGAGTGAAGTGCCTCGACTTGGAGATGAAAACTCGCAAGGCTGGAAGCGATTCGTCGAGAGCGGTGGCAAAGGAGAACCGCTCGAACCGGCAAAGGATGAGCCGGTGCAGAATCCCATGTCACGAGATGCGTTCATGGCCTGGGGGGTGGTTGAACGTTCTTGGTCCAGGAAGGCAGGAATGCCGGCTCGAACACTTGATGAAGGAATGGAAGACGATCCTTTTCGGGTTGTAACGTTTCCTGATATTGAGCCCTGGCTCTTCGTTATCCCCGATGACAAGCTACCGGATGCGACGCCGCAATTGGTCGATGCTTTCCTGCTTTTCTGCGGGATGCCATCTGCTTTCTCCTCTAAAATTTATACAGACACGGCAAATGACGACACGTTCCTGACGGGGGCTAATACGAGCATCCAACTGCAGCCGGCTTGGGAAGCTGCCCAAGATGGCAGCGAGGAATGGCAGCGAAAAGACCCGGTATTTAGCAGCGGCAACTGCCGTGCCCTCATATCCCCCAACCTACTGTTCAGTGGCACCAGCTGGTTCCAGTATCTCTCGGTAGTTCACCGCGAGCTTGGGGTTGACATTGCATTTCTTCAACGCATGTTGAAGCAGCTCGTGCTGACGGCCAACATGGCTACCTTGGGTCTGTATTACCTTGGAGTTTGCTACGCAAGAGAGCCCACAGCCATCAAGAAGCCCGCCAAGGCCCTGCTCCAGAAATTTTCTACCGATGCCGAACTATACAGCTCGTACGCACTCGCCGAGCTCGCCAATGAAAATACCGAGGTTGCCAAGAGAGTGCTCCTATCTGCGGCGGAATCTCCATCCGTACGGAATCCAGTCTGTCGACTGGTGTCAAGGCAATGCTAACCTGTTCATTCAGATCAGACACGTTCCAACCGCGTCCTTGTTGTTTCAGACGTGGAGTTGGACAGAGTTCTCGAGTGGCAATCGAGGTGCAGCCGCGAACCGCCTATGTGCATGCGTCGATGACTCGCTCCTGAAACCAATACTAGACGACGGCGACGTCTCACCGTCCGTCATCCTCAAGGCTCAACGAGCCTTTTCATCAAGTGTCGAGCGTTTTCTATATGAGGAGAACCTCAACGCGGCCAGCGTCAACATGCAATGCCTGGTACTGCTGTCCTATCTAACCAGCAGAGGAGGTACCGAGCCATCATCTGCGTCCCAGGGCAACATTACAGCGGCCATGGCCGTGATTGAAACGATGACGTCCAAATTTCCTGCGCTGAGGCATGAAAGGGGTGCGGCTCTCGAATCGCTCCTCCAGTTCTCCGCCATGCTGCTGTACCACCACGCCTTAAAGGGGTACGTGGGCGAAACTCATCCGTCTCCGGTGCCTGCTCATCCTTGGTGCTGACGAGAATCACATAGGCCGTTTCGACGAGCGTACCTGCGCGACCAGCTCGCTCGCTTCGTCGACGCGTTTCCCCGAAACACGATATTCCTGACTCTGTTTGAGTGGGCCGACACCAGCATTCGTGTTGTCGACGAGACCCGTCATCTGCTCTATGACAAAGTGCTCGTCAAGGCCCGAGACTCGGTGGGAGGTCGGGTGTTTGCCGTCGAGCACGAATTAACTCGCGGGAACATCAACAGCACGAAGGCCGCGTTCGAGCACGCCGTCTCGAGCGACGTGTGCCGATCCAGTGTCGCGCTCTGGATTGCTTACCTACGATTCTGCCACTCACAGCAGCAGCTGCGACCCAAGGCAAAGGACGTGTTCTATAGGGCGTTGCGATGCTGTCCATGGTCCAAAGAGGTGATGATGGAGGCCTTTGTGACGCTGGTGGACGAAATGCAGTCGGGTGACTTGCGGTCCGTGTACAGCACCATGATAGACAAGGGGGTGCGAATTCACGTGGACATGGAAGACTTTGTGTCAAAGTGGCATGAGGAAAGGCGAGGGGGGGGGCGAGAGGAGAGGCAAGGGGAGAGGCGGTGAGACATGAGCATGAGTATGAGCCAGCTGCATTAACCTCCATGACATCAGGGCAATTGAATATACGGTGTACCGGTACAGACGGAGTACTAGGCACGAAGTAGTAACCGAGCACAGAATGTGGAATGCCCGTGACGGATGAGCAACTACATAACCAGATACTATTCAAGACGGGCCGACCCAGCTACAAACTAACTGTTGGTGAAGCTTCGCAGCGGTATCTACCTGATGCTGATACTGGCGGGCATAACCGCTTCACAATGTGATTCTGCCGGCTCCAGGGTAGGCTGGTGGTGGATGGTAGCAGTACCTTCCGTAACGTAGCGTAGCCTTTACGGTCGTACTTGCCGCCCTGACTTGCCATGCCGGGTCGTTTCTCCAGGGTAGTAATAGCAGGTACCTGGTCGGCTGTGCCTGCCTTGAAACGTCAATGCAGGAACCACCAACGTTTGAGTGCCACTCCCCCTCTCCCCTCCTCTTCGACGTCCTCACGATCACAACGCCCTCAAAGAAATCCTCATTAAACCCCTCTCATTTCGCCAAACGCCGAGGAGCTTTCGATTTATTTGCCGTGATTAAACGCCGCACGGATGGCTCCCGTTGATCAACGCCTCAGAAGCAACTCAATCCGGCAGGCGGGCGGTGGTGTCGACGACTTCCACCATGCAGTCAAGGCGCCTGGCCAATGCGTCCTCCAGTACGTGCAGCGCATCTTCGAGTCACATGCCGGCCCCGAGAAGGAATGGACCAAGTCGCAGGCCCAGAGGTTCGTCCACGTTGTTCAGAACAACGATGACAAGACACCATCGGCCATCCGGCTCCTCGACCTGCCCAGCGTCGATTTCAACCAGTTTCTGCAATACATGACCTCTCAAGATAGCAACGTAGGTATCCCTTGGAAGAAAAGCGACCTGTCGTGGCCACTCGCGAGCTATTACATCAGTTCAAGCCACAACACCTACCTATCCGGAAACCAGCTTTCCAGTGACAGCACGACGGCCGCTTACACCAATGTACTTTTGCGAGGGTGCCGCTGTGTCGAGGTCGATGTATGGGATGGAAATGATTCCGACTCAGAGAGCTCAGCGAGCAGCGCTGGCGGCGATGAGACGAAAGAGATGCCGAAGCCAAAGCGCCAGGGCACCTTCAACCGACTCAGGAAGAAGCTGCCAGGCTCGCTCGTCGCAAAGTTCGACAAGACAAGTTTAGGAAAGAAGACAGAAGAAAAGGACGGAAGGAAGCCCGAGGGCAAGGAGGTGCCCAAGGATGGCGCCACTGCGGCGAGATCAGGCACCGAGGAAGCGGCAGAGGAAAGCGAGGAACCCCAAGTCTCCTCCTTGGAGCCCCGGGTTCTGCACGGATACACGCTCACGAAAGAGGTTCCCTTTCGAGATGTGTGCAATGCAATCCGGGAGAGTGCATTCACCGTTAGCGACCTACCCCTCATCATCAGCCTTGAGGTACACTGCAACCCGCAGCAGCAGGCTGTCATGGTCGACATCATGAAGGAGTCTTGGCGAGGCTTGCTGGTCACCGATACAGAACCGCAAACAGAAACGCCGCCTACTTCGTTGCCCAGTCCTGACGATCTGAGAGGGAAGATTCTCGTCAAGGTCAAGTATGCACCGCCTGGTGCCGCGGCGCAAGAGACGGAGAGCGGCGAGGATGACCGAATGTCAGCCGAACCGGGAAAGACACCAAAGAAACCGTCCAAGATCATTCAGGAGCTCAGCCGTTTGGGCGTCTATGCTCGAGCAGTCACTTTCAAGACCTGGACTCAGCCTGAGGCCGCATGGCCGACTCACATCTTTTCCCTGTCGGAGAACAAATTTCTTGATCATCACGCGAAGCACGGAATGGAACTCTTCAATCACAATAAAAGTTACCTCATGCGGGCCTACCCGTCTGGACTTCGCATCTCGTCGTCGAACCTCAACCCGCCCGTGTTCTGGGGGGGAGGTACCCAAATTGTGGCCTTGAACTGGCAGCAAACTGATGAAGGCATGATGCTCAACGAGGGCATGTTTGCTGGCACTGGTGGCTACGTCCTCAAGCCAGAAGGCAAGTAATCGGCCCAGCCCGAGCGGCCACCGACGAATTCCATCGACTGACACATATAACCCAGGCTACCGTCCCGATATTAAGTCGAAGCCGGCTCAAACTGGATCCACACAGCGGAAATCCCTCACGCTCGCCATCACTTTCCTTGCCGGCCAGTCCATTCCGCTGCCGGCCGACAGCAGCTCTGCCAAACGCTTCAACCCGTACGTCAAGACGGAGATCCATGTCGATGCTTCGCACCTGTCTCCCCTCAACGACGGCCACGTCCACGAGAGCGAGTACAAGGTTCGCACGCGCGTCCATCGCGGCTGCGACGTTGACTTTGCCGCAGAGAGGGTGTCCTTCGACGAGATCAAAGGCCTCGTCGAGGAGCTGACGTTTGTGCGCTTTACCGTGAGGGATGATGAGTTTGGCAGGGACGATCTTGCCGCGTGGGCATGTATCAGGCTCGACCGCCTGGGTCAGGGCTACAGGTTCATTCACTTGATGGATTCCAAGGGCACGCTTACCGAGGGCGTGGTGCTGGTCAAAGTTGAGAAATCGCTCAGGTAGGATGCGAGATACTCCACGTGCGTAGGTACGTAGCGGCAATGCATGGGACGAAAACGAAATCGTCGCAACCATCGACTTGGTTCCTCCTGGGCAGTGGTGAAACTTAGTTTCACCGTCGCAGTCGAAAGGTAGACATCAATTCATTGGTCTGCAGAGTAAGCAGTGTGCGTTCGTGCAACACTGGCACGACTGCGCGAAAACTATTTCCCTCGCGTCATCGCACTTTCCTCAAGATTACAACCATATTCCGCTTCCCTGCAAATTAAAGTTCATCGTCACGCTCCCGCGTGTTAGAGCCGTACGAGTCACCGCCAGAGCCGCCATAGCCGCCAGAGCCGCCGGTTCGGCCGGAGGAGTAGCTGTTGTCGTCATCACCAGAGCGGCCGGAGGAACCGAAAGCGCCAGAGCCACCGGTCCGGCCAGAAGAGCCGTAGCCGCCAGAGCTACCCTTGCGGTCTGAAGAGTCGTACGAGTCATTGCCGCCAGAGCGGCCGGAGGAACCGTACGAGTTGTCGCCGCCGGAGGAACCGTATGAGTTGTCGCCGCCGGAGGAACCGTACGAGTTGTCGCCGCCGGAGGAACCGTACGAGTTGTCGCCGCCGGAGCGACCGGAGGAACCGTAGCCACCAGAGCTACCCTTGCGGTCAGAGGAGTCGTAAGAGTCGTTGCCGCCAGAGCGGCCGGAGGAACCGTAGCCGCCAGAGCTACCCTTGCGGTCAGAAGAGTCGTACGAGTCGTTGCCGCCAGAGCGGCCGGAGGAACCGTAGCCGCCAGAGCTACCCTTGCGGTCAGAGGAGTCGTAAGAGTCATTGCCGCCAGAGCGGCCGGAGGAGCCGTAAGAGTTGTCGCCACCGGAGGAACCGTACGAGTTGTCGCCGCCGGAGCGACCGGAGGAACCGTAGCCGCCAGAGCTACCCTTGCGGTCAGAGGAGTCGAGAGAATTGTCATCATCGCCAGAGCGGCCGGAGGAACCGTAGCTGTCAGAGCCGCCGGTGCGTCCGGAGGAGCCGTACGTATCCGAATCGCGTCCGGAGGAGCCAAAGCCGCCAGAGCTCTGAGGACCGTGTTAGACAAGAGCGAGTGTGAACGTGCATGGGGCGGTGCCATCTTACGTTGTCGTAGCTAGACTGCGGCAGCATGTCAGCCAGGTCCATTCCGGCGTCGAGATCTCGGGCCAGAGGAGAGCAGGGGACTCACCTCGTCGTTGTCACGGTTATAAGACATTGTGTAGGTTGTTGGTGAGTGGGTTGAGGCGGGTAGGGGAGGTGTCTCGAGCTAGGTTGGGATAAGTGCTCGGGTAATGCGTGGATGAGTTCTTGAAGACTTAGTCCACAATGAGATGGAAACGGTGTTGGTGGACGAGGACGAGTTCGGAAATTGATGGGAACGGCCGGCTCTTAAACCAACGGAGGACGGCCGATCTGGTGCGCCAAGGTGGATGGAGTGCATGGAGTGCATGGAGTGGACAGAGGAATGGCAGAATCGAGAGGCCTCTTGCGGTATGACGTCGAGCCCGAAACGACCAGGCGGGCGGCTTGTCGAGCTGAAAGCTACTCCAGCTTTCCTACCGCCACACCTGTGGAGCGTCGACTGGTCGCACGGCGGGGTCTAGGCCTCAGACCCATGGCCGGCACTCCGATCCGTAAAGGACGTCCCCGGCGGTAAAACCAGCCTGGCCGGTACTCGCAGCAATCGGAGATGGATGGATGGATGGCTCCTTGGCTGCGATGGCTGGCGGCCAGCGCAGAGATGGGCCGCCACTACGACAACCAACTAATACGACGACGACGACGACGACGACGACCACACCACCACCGTCATGCAGGCCATGACGCGAGAGACGTTTGAGAAGGCGTCGAGGCTAGGGGTGATGTCAACGATACTAACGAATCGGGGCAACTTAGCAGGCTTTCCCAGCAATGAAGCATAGGTGTACATGTACTCCGTACATGTTGCTGTACTGTATGTGGTAGGAAGTGCTCGTGCTGTCTCCTGGAGGAGCATCGTCATCCATCCTTCCCGCATACCAGTGGGGAAGCGGGTGCAAGTTCCCTTACTACCGGATGGTGAGGGGTATTCGTACGCGGCGGGGTAATTAGCTGGTCACCCCACCACTTGCTCCGGCAGCGAGAAGGAAGAGGAGAGGATTTACGATTTACTAGTAAGTACTGTAAGTATGCGTATTCGTCACTCTCCATGCCGAGGAGCTCGAGTGCGGGGCTCGCCAGTTTTAATTTCGTCGCGCGATGCTGGAGCGTCGAATTGGATGGTGGCTGAGCAGGGAGCGGGCTCACTGAGCCAGCAACACTGTACGGTGGGTGCACTCCAGCAAGTGTACCGCACCGCAGCTGCGTGTAAGCATTGCGCATAAAGCGGCTCGTCGCACGTTGGGCGTTGGCGAGATTGCTGGGCGATGGCACTGGCAACCTTGCGTGTGCAAGCACGCACACGCTCGTGCTGTCTGCATACCCCCTCCCTGATACATCGTGAGACGGATGCGTAGCATCGGAATGGCATGGGCCAGCTGTCGAATACACGGATGGAGCTGCCGTGCGGAGGCTTGTTTTCTGGACTCGTATGCCTGCCAGCCCGCAAACTCGGCATCGTCCGTCGTAACCCGTTGTCGTACGAGCACTTCGTATCATCCGTGAGCCCTGCTCGAGGCCTTCTTCTTGCCGAACGACCTTGCCGACGTGGACGAAGCAGACAGGACCGAGACGATGGTTCATTGTCACGAGAGTGGCCGTGCAGGTTGAGCCTTGTCGACTGAAGGCCCCCACATGCGAGGTTTACGGAACCTGAATGGCCGGCGTCGCGATGGGCTCGGGGAGTTCGGGAAGCACGAGCGGTAGGCAGCTGGGAGGAGAAGCAGGGAAAGCTTCGGTACAGGGCCAGCACCGGAGCGGGAAAGGTTGGGTCAGAACTGAGGGGGTAGAATGCATTGCATGGATGAGGGGTTTACTTGGAGCACGGAGAGAGTGTGCGTGCAGGTACGTACCTGCTCGAGCAGGACGATCGCCAGGTGGGTTGGCGGTAATTAGATGGTTTTAGATGGGGGAGGAGACAGGCGAGGAGGGGAGGCGCAACCGACGCGACGGCCCACCCAGTGCTAATTCGTGTTCGTTCGTGTCCCAAACTTGTTGTAGCGTGACGTAATAGCATCGTTCTCCGTGCCAATGTGAGATTGGGAGGCCGCCGCTGAGGATGAGGACAGCTCATCAGGTTCCGCACTTCATTCACCTTGGACGGCCGAAGCATGTCTCACTCGCAAACCCGTCAGCTCCATCACGCAAGCATCATGACTTGAAAAAAAAAAAAAGGTATGTGCGTGGGAGAGTCAGCAGGTGTCGGCGGCAAACCTGCGACGGCTGGGCTAGCGTCACGATTGGACTCTGCGACGAGTGCTTCGTGCAGTGCAGTAGCCTCCTTTGCGGCAGCTTGTGCGAGAGTGGGCGTGAGGGGAGTGGGAGAGGTCAAAGGAGGAGAAGAATGGCAGGGATGAGAACGCAGGAGTAATACCTCTGACCGATTGAATCATTCTGTAATTAATATTCCGTACTGTACATGTTAAGTAGCATGCATGCCCGTGCTCTAGGTGTACCTGCGTCGTATCGTACAGTGCATGCATACACTGCGAGTAAAACTGCAGTGCTGGGTACGGACCACTACCAAGCAGGGAGCTCTTCATTCCGCACCAGGATTCGAGTATACCTACTTATCCGTCGACGTAAAGGTAAACGTAACAGGTAATAAATACTAAGACTTGCATGCATGTACACTCAGGTGTACACCAATGTCTAGCAGTTTGCTCCCACGCATTGACAGGATCCGTTTTGCGCCGCCCCAGCTGCTGGGCCTGCCCCTGCCTCCCCCGCCGGACCGTACTTCAGAATGCACTGCCCCGTGAGGGAGGCGTTGCGGCAGAAGGCGAGGCCGTCGCAGGCGTCGTGATTCATGGGCCTGTCGCCCCGCGACCAGGCAATGTCCACCCGCTGACGGCTGCACCGCCCCTGGGCTGGGGTGCTGACCCATCGCGGCCTAGGTCGCCGGCGCACTGAGGGATGAGATAGAGACCCTGATGGACCTCGGCGCAAGTGATACCGTCGTGGAAGTGCCTATGCGTACTCACCTACGTCCTTGCAACCGTCCGGCTGGGGTACGCGCTCGCAACGCCGGGCCGCGTCGGAAAATCCTCGCAGACGTCGAGCGTGCATCGCGCGACTTCGTCGCCGGAACGCTGCTGGTAGATGGCTCTCGCACTCCTTGTCGCTGGCGTAGGACAGGGTCCGGCAGACGGACTTGCCGTTGACGCAGACGCCGTGTTCGTACGTCGCTTCCTGGCAGCGGCCCGACATGTTGATGCCGCATTCGATCCCCAACCTGTCGTTGCCACCGCACGGCGCAGCGGAATCCCCGCGATGATGGGCGTTTGGCTGGCTGGAGCGACCTCGCATCGCTGCTTCTCGTCGCCGCCCTCGATGTCCAAGTCCCCCTCGCCAGGGGGTAGGTGGTCCCCGTGGAAGCTGTTGCCGTTGCCTCGCCGAAAGGTGCCGTAGCTGTCGAGAGGATAGCCAAAGGATCGGGGTCGCTGGCACCGGACGGGGAGACGCTCGAGTCACTACCGGCCGAGGTGGCAATCATCGGTTGAGCTGCCAAGGAATCCCTGGCCGATGACGAGGCCGCCGCCGACCTGGCAGTCGCCAAGCCAGTCGCAGACGAGCAGGCAGACAGCAAAAAGAAGCGACATGGCATTCGTCTGGCGACTTTGGATGTCGCACTGCGTCACAGCCGACCTGCGTTCCCGTCACGCACGAGGGCGCCGCTCATCATCGGCTCCTCACGACGCTCGCCGGACAAGACCAGCTCGCGGCCTCCTTTGGTTCCCCACCAGGCAACGCCCATCGTCGACCTTTCGACGTCCATCTCGCCGTTGACGAGGACATCCCAGAATCGGCTCTTCACAGGCGCCCGCAGCCTCGGGTCCGCTATCCCGTTCATCGTCTGCGCCGTGACGGTGAGCCACTCCTCCACCAGCGGGAGCGGCAGGAACGGCAGCGAGTCGACGAGGGCCATGACGAGAGAACTCTGCACAGACATGGGCACCTCGTCCTGTTGCGTCAACCCGGCGTGGGGTGGCTGGTTGGCCGACGGGTCGAGCGGCGCGGCAGGCGCGGCGGCGATGCTGGTCCGGAGCATCTCCAGCAACGTCTCGGACAGGTGGGGATCCATGGCTGCGATGGGGAACGGCGGCGAGACGATCTCCATGACCGTCTTGAAGGCTACGCGAAACTGCCGCGGCGACATGCGGTCGGGAAAGGACTCGAAGAGCTTGACGATGTAGAAGGGGGCCACTTGGATGGTGAGGGGGCTGTGCTGGGGACAGCAGAGGACGGAAAGTATGGCGCTGTGGGCCGATTCGAAGAGCTCAGCCATGGATGGTGTCATGGGCCCGTCGTAGGAAATGTACGTCATGGCCGGCTTGATGATGAGATTCTCGCAAGCCTCGACCGAGAGCGAGAGCGGGAGATGCTCGGCGACGTTCAGGTAGAACAGATCCAGCATCCTCTGGAATGGTGCCACCGGGACCGACGAAGCATCTCCAGGCCGCAGCTCGCGCAGGAAGGCATCCGTCGCGGCCGCGTCCTTTGACAAGACGTCGATGGATGTCAGGTATGAGAAGGTGTAGACTTGGAACGCTCCGTTGCCGTTTCTCGACGAGATGAAGTAAAGATTTCGCAGGATGTGCAGCGACGTGGCGGATACGCCCGGGGCCATGCCGTGGGCAAGCATGCGAGGGTCTAGCAAGCTGCGAGAGACGATGGCGTGAAGGACGGCGACGGTCCCGTAGAGAAGCTTCCGCAAGACTTGCCAGAGCAGCGGCCAGGTGTTTTGAAGGGTGTCGGCCGTCAGGCAGGTGCCCTCCGAAGCTGCGTCCACACCGCTCAGGGGGTTCCTCGCCCAGCAGTCGAGGAGCCTGCTGGTGAAGACGGCGAGGGCATCGTGGGCCTGCAGCACGGCGGCCGTGTCCGTCGCATGCTGCACCGCGAAGCCGGCCAGCTTGGCAAGCGGGCCCACGTTGGCCATCAACGGCTGCTTGTCCATGTCCTGCAGCAATCGCGAGGAGGGCGAGGTGGCAGGCCAGTGGAGCAGCGCCGCTGCCGTCTCGGTCGTGTCTCGGGCGATGGCCTTGAGGAACTGACCGTCGCAGAAGCCCTCCTCGGCGGTGATGGCCCAGACGGCCATGGGGAGCAGGGCGTTGCAGTTGATCTGGGCCCTGCGGTGGTCGGAGAGAAGGGGGAACGCAAAGTTTAGGGCCGTGACGATGGATGCCGCTGCGGGAAGCCCGTCCTCGACATTCTCGTCCAGCGCGAGGTTCGCGGCGGTGACGACGGCCTGCTCGAGGGTGCTTCGCAGGCCGCTCGACAAGGCGCGCCTGTTGTTGCCCTCCATGCCGACGAGGATCCCCGTCAACACGAGGAGGTGCTGCCATCGTCTAGATCTTTCGTCTGCACCCTTTACGACGGCTCGTGCCCAGGCGTCGCATCGCAGCCCGCTGTTGGCTTCCCTTGTGCCTTCCATCGGAGAGGCTGCCGCATGCTTGGCGTTCTGCATCTCATGGTCACGCACACGCGCGGCCGCGGTGTGGTAAATGCCGATGATTCGTATCGCCGTTCGGGGACCATCCTGGCGATGCCATATGGCGCGCGCCGTGAGAAGCTGGGAGGTGAGGAGGCTGAGGTTGAGGGGATTGGAGAGCTGGGCGAGCAGCTGGGTCGTCGTGCCGATTATCTGGTCCGTCTTGGGGGGGTCGTGGACGTCTTGGTAGTACTTTAGTACTGTGTTGAGAAGCCTGTCTGCAGGCATCGTTGGAGTCGAGGGAGTGACAATATAGGGACGGGCATCGAGTTGTGAAATTCGATGTCGATGCAAAACCGGGAAGTGAAGATGTAATAGCTTTCGGGCGAGGCAAGTCGAAGGTGTCAGCGGTAGTCGGAACCGTTGCCGAGGCTCACCTCAGGCCTGGCACAAGGAATTTCAACTTATTGTAATGGTTTTGGGGGTCGGGTGGTCTAGTGGTTAAGACGCCCGATGGCAGGCCAACCCAAGTAGGTCTTGTTAGATTGGGCACCTAGCAACTCTGAGACGGGAAGGTCGTGGGTTCGAAACCCATAGCCCCCACCTATAACCACATCGCGCGGAGGGCCGGACGAGGTACAAAAGGACATAGGGGTCTTAGGTTTTTTTCTCTACTTACAATGTAGTCGTTTTCCTCAAGACGCATATAGGGACGAGGCTCGAGGAGGTGACTCTCAGTGGGTAGGAGCTTACAGAAGGACGGAAGTTTTGGTACAGTGCCGGAGGAAAGGGCTGGAAGGGTACGAACTTCTGTGGGTAACCTATCCTTCTCACACTATATGCTGGTAAATACCCCCCTAAGGTTAGTGCACCGGTTAAATTGATGTACTTAGTCTGGGCTCCGGTCTATCATAGCCTCTGAGGCTGCATATAGACTAATAAATCTGAATATATATAATGGTAACTACGGAGTACTTCCAGGCTACTTACTGTACGGAGTAGGTGTATAAGTACTGGGTAGGTATTATTACTTGATTGCCAGGTACGGGTAGGTACCAACGCACTTGCTCGTACATGTAGTTGTACATGTACGTTGTAAATACTGTACTTACGGAGTACTCCGTACTGTAATTAAGTACTTGAGTATTCACAGTATTTACTTGGCTGCGTACCACATTGGCAGGGGAGGAATCCCAGGGCAGCTTGCAGGTTCCAGGGCCAGGCTTATCCGCTAGCCGCTTGTGCCCGCACCACCCCGCCCCCTGCCCTTCAGCCAATTTTTGTACCGGAGCCTGCTGCGATGGGATCGCACTGTGCACAACAACGTTACCCGACAGTGCTCCGTTCTCGCACTTGCAACTCATGAGAGTACACACAACAACAACATTGGCCCGTTGCCATTCGATCGCTTCATCGGCCAACACGCCAACACCCTCGCGAGGCCCCTCATGACGCCCGACGCCCGACGCTGACCCTACGTTCTCGCTCGTCTCGCCTCGGTGGGGGAAGGAAGGCAGGCCTTTGACGGAATGCCGAACCCGAACGACCCCCCCAAGGACTACGAGTCACCACGCTTCCCGTCGCTCAACGTGCACACGCTCACGGACCCGACATCGAAGCGCATCTACACACTCTACTACATCCGTGACGTCTGGCACTTCACCGTACTATGGACCCTCATCGCCTACGCCATCTTTCACCTAGGCGCCGTTCTCGTCGCCATGTCGACGCACCGCTGGAAGCAGTCGTCGTGGCGCTTCCTCTGGGCTGTGCCCGTCGTCTATCTCGTCACGGCCGCCCTGGAGGCGCTTCTGGCAGGTAGCATCGTTGGCGTCATGTAAGTGCTCTGTGCCCTGACGGAAAGCCGCGCCGCCGATGCGGACTGGGCTGACAAGAAGCGAAAAGGCTTGGCGCCGTCTACCAGGCAGGTTACTACGAGATGAATACGTGGATCCCGTGCTCTTGGGGTTTCATCAACGTCCTCATCCTCATCATCTCCTCCTTTTCTATCCAAGGCGGCCTATGAAGAAGTCGCCATCATACCGTTACAGCATGACGATGACCTGACGCGGACGGGTCAATCTCCCGGGCCCGTTGTCCGAAGCCCGCAGTCTTCCTCCGGACGATATCAACCGGGACGTCCCCAGCAACCGAGCCGAGGCGGAGTTACGATGGGAAGAACGCACGATGGAAACATCACTATAGGATTCCCATGTCAAGAACGGCGCCTGGCGAGCGACGCGTAAGCACACCCTTGCCACCGGTGCACTTCTCTTGCTGACCCGCCGTCCAGAGGTACATGCGCGATCAATGGTGACGATCTAGTATTTTTTTTCTCTGGGCTGGAACCACGTAGAACACCGGCTTCTTCCGGACTTTCGATGCATATGTTGAGCGTGTATGGGTTGCTTGGATGCTTATTTGTGAACGAGATGGCCGAACTCGAGGTGGAGCGGAAGCAGGGACATCAGTCCAGTCATGTCGTGTCTCTGTCGGACTATTGTTACGCTGCCTGTCCGCAACGAATGGAATGGTGGAGCCTTCGTGTCAAGAGAACTCGCCAGACTTCCATTACCAGCCGTCGGGTGTGTATCGCGGTCAACTCTTGAAGCAAATCTCTTGGCTAGCAAATCGAGCGTGTTGATCAAATAGGCTCCAAATGCACTACTTTTTTAGTGGAATAGTGCACCATACTCGTAGGAGTGCCTGCTGAAGAAGGCGCTAGAGAAAATTCGACAGCCTTGGCTCCCGTCGGCCTGCAAATCATCTGCTTGACGCAGGTCCGCGACCTAGATCATCTTCGATTGGCGCATTCGACTTGCTATTGTTCCTCGCCGAACAATCAGACCCAAGCAAGATACGACAAGGACAATATTGTACTACAGAACATTGGCACTCCAGAATTTCTTTTCTGGCACACTCGCTCTGGAATTGGGTGTTGAAACCTGGGCCCGCCTTCTTTTCGTCTTCTAGGCCTTCACCTTCACACTCACCCACTCATCGCCATGTCCACCGCGACGTGATCGCCTAGAACTGGCCGCTTTCTTCATCAACCCCCTTGCAAACCCTTGCAAACCCCTTTGAGGAGCCAAGGACGTCGAGAAGTCTCACCTCTAGCCAGCATGGACCCCGCAGCGCCTCATCCCCGCGATCGGATGATGGCATGGGAGCCTGCGTCCAACCGACTCCCCCTTGAGGACAGGGATGAAGTGCGGCTCGACGGTGAAGGACAAGAGTCGCCACTGAAGCCCTTCTTCGCCGGCCAACCAAAGTCCCTCGCCGGCATCGCCCTTCGCGCCTTCTGCCTCGGCATGGCAGCCGCGACAGCAGCAGTGGCAACGGTCGGCATTCTGCTCTACACCTCGAGCCCCATCTGGCGCGCGTCCTTCTTCGTCCTCGCCCTCGCGCTCTTCCACTTTCTCGAGTTCTGGACGACGGCGGAGAGGAATACGCTCGTCGCGAGCATCGACAGCTTCCTTCTCACCGCCAACTGGCCCTCCTACGCCGTCGCCCACACGGCCGCCTTCCTCGAATGCCTTCTCGTGAGCCTGCTGTTTCCCCACCGTTCCTGGGCGCCCTTCCGCTCCGGACCCGTGTTCCTCGCCGTCGGCCTCACCATGGTGGTCGTCGGCCAGGTGGTCCGCTCGGTGGCCATGCTCGAGGCCGGCGCGAGCTTCAACCACCACGTGCAAACCAGAAAGTCCGACTCCCACACGCTCGTCACGACCGGCATCTACGGCTTCCTGAGACACCCCAGCTACTTTGGATTCTTCTATTGGGGTCTCGGGACGCAGCTCGTGCTGGGAAACACGGTGTGCTTCTTCGCCTACGCCGCAGTCCTCTGGGTCTTCTTCAGCCGCAGGATCAGGGTGGAGGAGAGGAAGCTAGTGGAATTTTTCCGAGCCGACTACGTCAAGTATCGCCGACGGGTAGGCACGAAGATACCGCTGATACCGTAATACCATGTTCTTCTGCCGAGAAAGCAAGCATGTCAGTCACACACGGGTGGATCAACGGGGTGTGAATGAACATCGGGCATGTTGGCCGTAACATTTTTGCCGCTATTTTACTTCAATATATCGTCCTCGTCGCCGCTGCCGAGAGGCTACTCCAACGGTGGAACACTCGGTCCGCAGGCAGCCGACGAGCCAATTCGTCGTGCTCCTTTTGTTTTCGCCATCCTATATGCGACCCAGCGGTTGGGGTATCTGCCTGCTCGCGCTCCCGTACTTTGCTTGCCAGGCGTAAAAATACATGAGGGCGGCAAAGGGCTGGCCGAATATGGTGAAGGAGACCCAGAAGATGACGTTGCCAAAGAGCTTGCCGCCGTCTCCTAGCTTCATCTTCTCGAGGGGCGCCGTCATGGCGATGAGGGGCAGCTGGAGGAACATGCCGAGGAAGGCGACGCCTGCGACGAGGGTTAGCTGGCAAAACGTCAAGGGGGTTTGGAATGCAAGGACGCATCGCACCGATGATGTTGTGCGTGGGGACGCCGACGAGAATCTCGTGAAGGACGGCGGAGAGGAAGAAGACGACAAAGCTGGCGGTGCGATGACTCCAGCCCCTGCCGATCATGGGCATGTAGACGTGCCGCTTGAAGTACGTGTACACGGGCCGGTTCCAGGTCCGCCAGTAGGAGCCGAGGCTCTCGCTGTTCCACCAATCGTCGTAGAAGGCCCTATCGCCGAAGCGCAGGATTTCGGCGAGGGCGTTGAGGAAGGACTGGAAGAGGGCGAAGAAGCCGGCGAGCCAGATGACGAGGGAAATGGTCGACAGCTTCAGCAGGCGCTCGAGGATGGAGGGAAAGTCGAGCGAGGCGATCTTGTCGAGCGAGTTGAGCAGCACGGGGGCGGCGTACTGGAAGCTCGCAAACCAGATGAAGGCGCTGAGGCAGAAGACCTCGCCGAGGCGCTTAAGGACAAAGATCCACCTGATCTTGTCGGTCCGGGGGTAGACGGGCTGGTAGACGAGCGTCGGGGCCCACCAAAAGTAGACGAGGTTGCCGAGGGTGATGTTCCGGGGATAGGGGCACTCGGCGTACAGCTCCGGCAGGCTTTCGCCCTTGACGGGATGCAGGTAGGCGTGGCGCAGGTCGCGGTTGGTGAAGGCGTAGGAGGCCGTCTTGAGCCAGACGACGATGGCGTGCATCTCGGTCAGGGTGCCGATGAGCGGGTGGTGGATGTAGAAGTAGACGACGTAGGTGGTGAAGACGAGGGCGAGGGAGATGTTGACGGCGTGAAGCCAAGCCGCGAGTATCCAGGTGGCGTGAAACTCCTTGCGATCGGCCTCGGAAGGGCGAGCCGCGCCGTTCTTGGTGCGCTTCTGGGTGCCGACGGCATGTCTGGCGGCGACGAGCTCGATGAGGTAGGCGGCGACGAGGTGGCAGGGGATGAGGAAGTAGAGGAAGCCGCCGACGAGGATATCCTGCTTCGTGTAGGCGTGGCAGCGGATGCATATCAAGACACCGTACTGGAGGCGTGGCAAAGGCGTCAGCGGCGGCGAGTGCGGCGGCGAGTTCGTATTCTGCACGCTACCTTTTGGATGTTTTCAATCATCAATCGCAAGTTACCGACCACTAGCCTCGTCAGTCAACGGCGAGGCGGCGAGGCGACGGCGCGACACCCGCGGGCTTACCGAGCACAATGACCATGAGGTTCCTGAAGCCAATGAAGCTAGGAGCGGCATCCGAATCATGGCTCAGGCAGGACGGCCTCGACTTGCAATGGACGGCCGCGATGTGGCGGTACTTTCTCTGCGGGGAAGCCCCGAGCTTCCTGCCGACTGTTGTACCACCGTTGCGCGTCTCGTCCGAGGTCGTATCCTTGGTTGTGCGACGTCGTGAGGGGCCGTTGCCGTTGCCGTTGCCGTTGCCAATTTCGGTCGGCACCTCATGGCCCGTCGCCGTCGCCGTCATGTCTTGTGGCGATGCCGACGCGGACGACGATAGTTGCTGTGTGAGATTGACGTGTCGCATCGAAGGGAGGGGAGGGGATATACTCCTTGGCGATGGTCGTCGTCTTCGTCCTCGTCGGGATTGGGACCGTCGTCGTCGTCGTCGTCGTGAAGATAAAAAAAGGCGGTCGGAAGAAAGGGATGGGTTGGGGTGGATGGAGGGAGGCGGCGTCGACTAGATCGTAATAGCCGCGTCCGAGCTTCCAGCGCAGGCTTCGGGGCAGCAGGCCGGACGAATAGCAGCGCTACGAAGATGCTACTCGCAGCTGGTATGGGGATGGGGGGGGGACTTTGCACCTGCGCCTGGAGGTACGCGGTGCAGGTACGGTACACCACCCAGTATAAGTATAAACAGGTACAAGCGCACTGCACCTAAGCAAGTACAGGTAACTGCAGTACTGTAGGTATACGGGAGGCTTCAAGGCAGAGAGAGGTGAGCACTTACGACGGCCGCCAAGTGTCTCGGTCTCGGTCGACACCATCCGTCCTCCATCCTCCGCCCGCAATTGGTCCATTTTCTCACCTCGCCATCCATGTACCTCGGCGAGATCCATCCAGATCGACTGTTGAAATCGCATCCTCGGAATGGAGGGGAACGACGGGAGATGTCGCCGAAGCTTACTCGCAGACGCGCCTAGGGCATGGCCCACCCGTCACCAGTGAACGCCGCCGCTACGGGGGTACGGGGGCACGGGGGCACGAGCGAGCCCGTCAATGACGCCAGCGTGCCCACAGGAACAGCGCCCATTCGCTCGGTGCGGCGGCGACCACGGAAACAGCGGGGCGGCAGGCGGCTCGACGGCTCGTCAGTGGCCCTGGTTCCTGGCAGCGGGTTCCCATTCAACAGAACAACCCCGTCTTCCCGGTGATTCTTCCGGCAGAAGCATGTGAACCTGATTGCACTCGCCAGCACGTCCTCGAAATCTGCCATCTACCCCTGCATGTACATGTTCACATGCTCCGCAGGGTTCGTCTACTGTACGCACACCATGGCCCGTCGACTTTTGTTCAACGGTATCCGACAAACCCAAGGATGGTGGCCAGATGTGATGCTCGGCCAGACCTGGCCCCAGTAATGACCGTGCTTGGTTGCACTTGGAGATACGGAGTACAGAAGTACAAGTACGAGAACACCAAAGTACTAGGTAGTTGCATTTGTAAGTGCTTACGGAGTACTGTACTCCGTAGTTGTCCTGTAGTTGTACTGTAAGTACATGTATAATAATAATAGTACTCCGTGCTCCGTACCTACTCCGTATTACTGTACAGTAAGTAATTACTGTAGAGTACTTGCAACCACAAGAAAGCGGATACCCATATGATGTACTCCGTACGTAGTATCCAACCAATCGATCCACAGTATCCGTAGCCTGTAATTACTTACTTATCTATGAGCACTGAAGATTAATTTACGGAATAAAGGTGGATCGATTTGTGGCTGCACTAGTCGGTCCAGCGCCGATATCGCCACCTTGGGTGCGTGCCTCGTCCTTCGGAAGCCAGTTTGCAACGCCATGGAACGAACCCTTCGGCCATTTCACCATCGAGATGTGGCCTTGTCATCCAATTTTGCATCAAGTATCCCGAATCAGTTTGGACGCCAATCTCGCTCTTCAGTTCCGGTCACGAAATCCCCCTCTCCGAAACCTTTACCGAGACGTACAGAGACCTTGGCCAGCCCTGGCTTTCTACTCGGCAGTGGGAGCGGGAACAAGGAATGGCTGCGTCGTTGGCACGCCGGTAAGTGGCCATCCGTACACGGGCCACCTCCGTTGTCGTCTACTTGACAAACGGCAGTCCATCGAGCCATGAATGCGCCGAGCCGATCGAGTCCGACGCTTCAGCCGGCAACCAACTCGTCTCGTGATTTGATTTCTGCCCTCTCTGCTTCCGCGGCCGCCTCCTGCGTCGCCTCATCCCCCGCTCGGGTAGGCTCTTGGCCAGCCCCCTCGGCAGATGTGCCTATCTTGTGAAGGGCCATCGTCGACTTGGCAGTTTTATCCTTCTTGCTGAGCGTGATGGCTCCTTTGGCCAGAGCCTCGCTCGGAAGCGGTCGCACGATCGGTTGTGCGATCCACCACGGCCTCTTGCACCTCCGTATCGTGCCTCGCGAGCTCTCACCTTCCGGCAGCTGCAGCTGCTCCCCGACGCCGAGCGCGCTCAACTCATCCTCGAAGCTCTTGCCCTCGGTCCGCTCGTAATCGAGCAGGCCCTCGGCCACCTTGCGCTCGACGGCCTCGAGAACTCGTTCGTAGCCCTCGATGCCGTCTTTGCGGCTGCGCGCCAGCATGTCACGCACGTCCGTGTGCCGCGTGACGAAATGTCGCAGGAGGTGAAACAGATGCGGTTGCATGGCCCCGAGGTTGGGATTCGCCTCCTCGCGCTTCGGGCCCCCCTCCGTCTTCCGTCGCTTCTTCAACGGCTCGTCATTTTCTGCCTCTCCTTTGTCGGCCTCTGTCATCCAGGCTGTGTCGTCGCCGGGCATGAAGAGCGGTCGTCGACCCGGTGGTTCCCTACCGAGCGCGTGCTTGTGCAGGATGTCGAGGTATCGTCTCGTCACCGCGTCGACTCGCCAACCACCTTCGCCATCCTTGCCTCTCCAGTATTCGCGTCCTTCCTCCCCCACCGGCGGCGGTTTGGCGAAGATGGCCGGGTCGCTCAGATTCCCTTCGGCGCTCATCACTCCGTCGGCTCCCGTTGCTTCGAGGCACTTGCCGACGTCTCCCTCCTGCAAGATGTTGCCGTTGGCGAACATGACCGTCTCGGCTGGTAGGTTCTCTCGCAAAAATTTGACCATTTCCCAGTCCGCCAATCCGGTCAAGTGGCCCTTCTGCTCCCTCCTCCGTCCGTGCACCGTGATGATGGAGGCGCCGGCCCGGAGCACGTTCTGCGCGTAAGCCAGACTCTTCTCCTTGGTCTCCAAGAGACGGATCTTGGCCGTCACGGGAATGGGCAGCTCCTTGTGCAGCTTGTTGATGAGCCGGAAGATGAGATCTTGATCCTCCTGAAGGAACGCTCCGTAGTGGCCTTTCCGCGCGATGCCCTGCGGGCAGCCGAGATTCAGATCAACGGCATCGCAGTACGGGGCAACCTTTTGTGCCGCTGCGAGGAGCGCATCCGGATCGTTGGCGCAGAACTGGACAAAGAGTGGCCGATCAATCGAAGGGTTGCCGTCCAGCCAAGGTTCGCTCGTGCCGGGCCGGACAGCCTGGAAGTGAGCCCTGCGGTACTTTTCCTCTTGAGAGAAGAGGCGGGCATGCAGCATCGGGCTGTAGGCGAGGAGCTTCGGCTGCTCCGATTCCGACATGAAGGATCGCGTGAGAGCTCGCCAGGCCTACGCAACCCATACCTGTTAGCCATCGTGCCTGTCATGTTCAGGATCATGCTGAGGAACAAACAGCAAGAGGGGTCGTCGTTGCGTACAAACTCGGACTGGTCCACCATGGGCGCCACGACATACTTGGGGCACCCGATACTCTCGTAGAATTCTCTTCCATGCAGCTTCTTCGCCATGCCAGCCGTCGCGGCAGGGCTACCCTGCTGCGCTTCCGCCGCTGTCATCGATGCGACCCCTCGGGAGTGAATCCGATTTTGGACTTGAAAGAATCGTGCAAAACCGCGGGTCCGTAGATCAGGCACTCGACAGGGCCAGGCTCGCGGCATGAGACAGGGCACTTCACAACCGAGCCGGCCTTTGTTGGGAACCGAGGTGCGATCGATGCACCGGCCAAGCGTGACGAGGATGTGGAAGGGGAACGAGTGCTTACCAAAAAAAAGTTGGTTGAGGCGGCGAGCGTATCAGTCAGTCTCAGCCATTGGACACGGCCCCAGTTTTATGCGCTCCCAGCCTGGTCGGCCGGCATCGGGAAGTTGGTATCACCTACGGAAAAGGTGCTGTCTACGTAATGATTCCGAGGTATTGTACGGAGCACTCGTGTTGTGAGCCGGTACACCATGATCAGAGAGTGGCGGTCTGTTCTACGAGCCACGCGTGGATACGCTTGGCCGAATCATGGGAGCTTGTCGTTCACAAGTATTCATTCGCAACGGACCACCTTCGCCGGCGAAGCAAAAACATCTCGCTTATGAACTAGGCACGCTATTGACACAAGCTCACTCAACAAAGCCCATCAAAAATGAAGCCGACACCAAGCCTCACCGACGTCGCTGATACGGCCGCCATCCTGTCGCCTGCATCGACCTGCTGCTCCGTTGCAACTAGGCGTGGGTGGCAGGGTCGTCACCCGCGCAACCAAGGCACCAAGAGCGCAAAATCGCGAGCCCCCGAAACTCGTCTGCTCTATTCCAGCCGCCGTCTATTGTTCCGTTCCGCTCCCTGCAGCCCACCCAGCTGTGGCTCTGATCGCATTATTATAGGGGATGGGGGATGCGTTTCTTGGGCGAGACCCTCGCAACATTTATAGTGATCAACGCCATCGACGCCGTACGATGCTGTCCCTGAAACGCCGCGAATGGTAAACATGGAGAAAATACATGGCTTTTGGGGCTTCGAGTGCCCATTGTCGACAAATTTATCAACTTGTTGCAAGAGCCCGTTCGGCTGTGCCGTGTCGTCATCAGAAGAAGTGCGTGTATATCTTGGAATTCTCGTGCACTTCCATTTCCTGCAGCCGTCGTCAGCACGGCACGGCTGGCGAGGGAGAGAACGCCGCCGACTTACCATCTTGAACGTGTTGAGCTCCTCCTTGATCTGCTGAGCCAGCATCGGCGTGAGCCGATTGCAGGTTGCGACCTCGCCTCGGCGATCGTATTCTTGGCTTGGCCAAGTGTCGTAGAAGATGATGCGAGGGGAGAATTTCGCGTTCCGCTTCGAGCCCTGCGATGTTCCGGGAGGGCTCTTCGTGTCTTGTCGGAGACGCAGCGCGGACATGAAGTAATCCTCGTTGCCGATGGCAATCGACCCCGTCCTTCTGTGTCCGTGCGACTCGTCGTTGGGCGTGCTCGGCGCGCTCGAGCTCGGGGAGTCGGAAATGGCTGGCATGCTGGGAAGCACAAGCTCGGGCGACCCCTGGAGAGATGGGCTGGAAGAGCCTGTTTTGACTGTCAGCTTTCCAAAGTCATCCTACTAAGCAGACGCGACAGAATGCTCACGCTTCAAGATGCCCTTCCGCACGGCGGCAAGAACCTCGGCACGCTCCTTGTCGCCTCCGATGATGCTCTTGCGCGACGCAGAATTGTCCGTTCCCGAACTCCCGAGTCGATCGGACATCTCGGGAACGTGGGCGGCGTCTAGTGAGTTTCGCTCGAGGTGGGGGAAGCCGGTCCCGCCGTTCGCCGCCGCCGGGTCAGCCGTGACGTTCACACGTTGCGCTTCCGCTTCGGCCGTGATCATGGACACGGTGGCTTCGCTGCCCTCTGGCGTCGCCGAGTCGGCGGCCGGAACTCCGATGACGGACTTGGGTCGGAAAAGCCCGGCGAGCGATCGAGTGCTTTTCTTCATGCCGTGGCCCATCTTCCTGATCATGATGGACGCCGACGACGCCGTCGAGGAGATGGACAGGTTGTCCGTCGAGCCGAAGAAGCGGCCGCCGTAAATGCTGTTCCCGATGCCCGCGGCTTCTTGCGCCTCGGCAATGCGAGCCTGCTCGACATCGTAGGCCTCGTCGGGCGAGGGCTCCTTGTGAAGCTTCGATGGCTCGGCCCTGTCAAGGTCGTGGCCCTGCCCGCCGGCAGCTTTGCGGAAATCTGCTGCGCTGCCAAAAGAAAAGGCTCTTCGCAGTCGTGAAGTTTTGCTCTTCGGCTTGCTTCTCTTCCGATTGATGGCCGCCAAATGTTGGGCCGCCGGGGACTCCACATTGGCACTGGCCGGCCCAGCAGGCGCGGTCTGCGAGGACAGGTCCTCGTCCATTGTCACCGGCCTGGAGAGAGGAGAGGGATTAAGTGTGCGTTTCGCCGCGTCAGACGAGCCTCGCGGAGGGATCGTCACCATTTTTGGCTGCTCAGTATTGGTCGACGGCTCATCAGACGCAGGTAAAGAGGGGTTGGCGGTGGGGGTCGACACATTGCGGTTGGCGGCAGTCTGCAGGGGTCCTGATTAGCAGCCATAACAGGCATCAACAAGGGTTTGATTGGACAATGTGCGATGCGTGCTGCAACTTACTGAGGATGAACGCGAGTGGCTGCTGCGAGTGGAAGAGACGCTCGACGAGCTGCCGCTGCGTGAGTGGGCCTGGCTGGAAGCCATCCGAGCCGATTTTGCGCCCTTTTCCGAACTGCGATTAGACGTCGGCCCCGTCCGGGTGGCGTCACCCATGGCGGGAGCACCAGCAACCTTCTGAAGTTCGGGTGAATCTACCGTGTGCCTGCTACGATGCCGCAGTCTCTTGCCCTCCTCTTGACGCGTCTTGTTATTGTAGAGTCGAAGGTCATCCATCGACGAGGTCGTGGCCAAGCCTTGGCTGCCGGCGTGGCTCTGCGCAGCAAAAGTGGGGGCGGTCGGTCCGCCGTGCTGTTGGCCGGGATTTAGCATGGTGATGCTGGGTGGAAGAGTGGAACTCTTGGAGCGGCCGTGATGAGTAACTCCCCCACTCGACGACCGCCTGTATCGGTCAGGTGCGTTCCTAACAGCCGCTGCCGAGCCGAAGGACGGTTGGTTGTTCACGGCAATAAAGGACTGCGGTCGGACCGCGGGGACGATGGTTCGAGCCGTAGAAATGGCAGAGTCGTCACGCGAGCCGCCGTGGCTAACTCCGAACGAGGGCGAAGCCCCCATAGTCGCAGCCGAGGGACCGTTCAGAACCGGGATACGAAAGTTCATGCTCGGATCGAACGTGTGCGGTCCTACGATGGCCGGCGACGAATGTGTCCTGAAAGTGCCGTACTGGTTCCACGCCGTACTCTGGTGCAAATTCGGCGTGCTCGCAAAGGCGTACGGTTGCACCGGGGTGCCGTTCCCGTGATAGGTGGGTGCGCCAGCACCTTGATACACAGACCGCGGTGCTTGCGACGTGCTCCCCATGTATTGATGGTTGCCATGCGGCTGGCTCGCGGAGATGATGCCCGAGGTCGACGGCGGTCGAGTCTGAAGCATTGTTACAGTACCAGTCTGCTGCGGATACGTCTGAACCAAGGCAGCCATCATTCCTTGGTACAGGTAGACAAATGGCTCCCCGCTCCGACTTGTCGTCGTTTGTCCGTGTCGGATTGATTCGCTAGACAGGCGATTCGATACGTAATCGGTTCAGAATTGGACGACGGATCGAGGCAGGCCGGCACAGGTGGAAAGGGAAGATACTGTCATGATGGTTCAGTAACAAGGTCCAATAAAGGCCGCGTACGACGCAAGAAAACGCCGTCGAAATGTGACTTCAACGACGGAGAACGAGAGATGGATGCAGACGGAATGCCGCTAGGAGGAAGAGCACAATCAGTTTCTCGGGGGGTCTAACCTTTTCGTCGTGCTCGAAATTCAATGAAGGAGCAATTAGAACTTGCTCGACTCGCGCTGGTCG
This sequence comes from Drechmeria coniospora, assembly GCF_001625195.1. Classification (NCBI taxonomy): domain Eukaryota; kingdom Fungi; phylum Ascomycota; class Sordariomycetes; order Hypocreales; family Ophiocordycipitaceae; genus Drechmeria; species Drechmeria coniospora. The sequence continues at coordinate 5,083,099 of NC_054389.1, read as the reverse complement.
TGTCGAAAGGAGCACCAAAGAAAGGCGAGAGTATGAAATGGTACGAATCAAAGGACGCCAGCGACCGCAGAGGGAAAACGAGTGTTTCGGTCGAAAAGAGGTTCTTAATATCACCGAATTCCGTCGTTCAGGTTACTCTTCCGACTGACTATTCCTAATGGCGGAAACGGTTGTGACGGGGCGCGAGGAGTCCGGTCGTGATGCCGAGGGGGACGGCACGTTCAAAAGCCAATCTAGGCCGTGCAAAACATGAGAGCCGCGTTGACGAGCCGTTCTGGAACTGGCAAACACTATGGATCGTCGGGGTTTATGAGACGAACAACGGCTAGGCGCAGAGTAGGAGAACTGGTGCAGCGGAGCAGATCAGAAAGGGGAGGCGAGGCGAGGCGACGACGAGGCTCGCTGCGTTTTTGCCAGGTCGATCGCGGGAACGGCAATGCTCGAGATCGACAAGGTGGGAGACGGATGAGGAAGAGAACGAACAACAAGGCTCGGCTGTAGAAATCGAAGGCTCGGTGGCAACAGGAAGTCAGGGGCGGTGCGGAGGAAACAGGCTGCCTGGCAGGCGTGTTGCTTTGACCGCTGTCCTCTTGGCGTGAGTGGGTGCGTGCTCGATGCGGAGATGCGACAAAGGGGGGGGGGGGAGATGGTGAGGGCACTTGGTTGAAGAAAAAACGAGTACGTAGCTCAACAAGATGAAGATGGAAAGGAAACAAGACGTGAGAGAGACTCGACAGAACCGTCTGGTGGCGGCAATGGGTGAAGGAGGACCAGGAGTAGATCTGGGGGAAATGCAAGTGGGAAGGAAGGAGGAGCGAGGGATTGCGGGCGGCGGAAAACAGACATCCACTGGAACCTCGCAGAAATGGTCGGGTGGCACGGCCGGGTGCGACCTTGGCCCTTCAGGAGGACAATTATTTGCTACTAGCCCGCTACACTCAGGTACCAGAGGGTAGTCGAGGGGCCATCAGGACTGGTACGGAGCAGCGCAGGCACCCCAGCCGGTCACCATGGCGCCCAGCACGCGGCAGGGAACAAACAGACCAAACAGACGGACAGTGGCACTGGACTGCCCTGACAGGGAGTCGGGCAACACCTGTTCGGGCCATGGGAGTGTAGTGGCTAGCGGTTGGGCGTACGTGTTGTTGCATGTTGTACAATGTACTTTACTTTCCGTACTTGCCTGGGCTCAAGATGCCATAAACCAGGCCCCACCAATGAAGCTGCTAAGTGCAGCGGCTTGCCGGGGTGGGCTCGGTCCCCTTACAATATCCCGTAAGGCCGACGTTTCGGGCTCCAAGGGCGCTGGAGGGAGTGGGTTTCTGGTGGGCGCGGAGCACGGCGGCGGGTGGGCAGAGGCCCGCTGTTGCCACCGTCATGGCACCCACCATGGGCGTGTGCGGGATCGTGAATACGATATGCATGCACTCGGACGAAAATTGACTAGAAGTCGCACGGAATCGACAAGTATGTAATATGGCTGCTGCGACTCCGTATGCGTTGCTCTCATTTCAAAGACCTTCTGAAACTTGCACTCGGCACTGGCACTGCATCCTCTGCAGCGGTAACGACCTCGCAAGGTACCCAACGGCAGCGAAGCGAAGGTGCCGTGTGCGAATAGGGGACGACGGTCACCCTAGATACTGAGAGTCCGGGCCGAGAGGGCTGATGTTGGTAGCGATCGAGTGCGCTTGCGTGGGTGTGGTCCTCTGGCACGACGGAACGCAACGCGGACATCAGGGCATCCGCTTCATCGATCCATCCACACACCCACCCTTGCCACGCTTTCCTTCGGCCAGCTGGCACGTAGCCGAAGCGGCACGTCATGCTCAACTTGCAGAGGCACTAGAAAGGGGGAAGCGCAGCGCTATTGATTGGGTGGGCTGCACCGAACGGCTGTGCGCTAAGGGCTAGTTGCTGCGCCTCGACGCAAGTCTGCAGGTGGTATTACTCCGTGCAAGTATAGTAGACGGAGTACACTCGCAGTGTACAGCTATCTGTACGTATACAAGCACATGTACGTACAACTATCCGTCAGGTACAGTTCCAAGCTGGAGCAAAAGTAAATGCGTAGCAAGTAAGTATTGGTAGACGGAGTCGTGTCGCGACTGTTACTGAAGCGTATGTCTGTACCACTATAGTACATGTACAGACAACCAGGCCAGGAGGTTGACTTCGTGAAATAGCAGCCACCGAGACCACTATCAGGCCTGCATGTACAAGTACGTACATGTAAGTGTAGGTGCTGCTGCCTACTTCGATTGTTACTGCGATTACGGAGTGCAAGGAGCAACACTCCTTACTCGTACTTGGGTACGGGCGGGGTACGAGTAGGTGCATTAGGGACGTGCGTAGGTAGGCGAGTGGTACGACCGCGAATACTGGTATAGTCGTACTTGCAAGTACTCAAGTTTCGTCGTCTCCAACTTAATTAGGCAATCACATCATCCTTAGTACGGAGTACAGAGCAAGTACTACTTACTCGCTCATGAACGTAGCTAAGTATACGGAGTAAGTATGTGCAAACATAAGTATACTTACGTACTGTACGTACTTGCTGTAGATGGCGAGTCACCGATGACGCACGCGGTTGGCTTGTTATTCTTAGCTAGTTGACTGGGGCAATCTTGAGACAGACAGATCCTTGACAAGAAAAAAAGACAGGCAAGATACCACTAGGGTAAGCCCTTGGCAGTGCGAGCACCCTGTTCATGCAAGTACATTGCGAGTACTCCGTAGTTGTACTCCGTACTCCGCACTCGCATGCACACTCCGTAATAGTACATGTACTTGTACATGTAATTTGTAATTGTACGTAAGTATACTAAGTATGGAGTATGGAGTACGGAGTACGCCTGCACAGCTGCTAGTGGATCGGTGGGTCCGCTAGATATTGCTGGCTTGTGCTTGTTCCTGAATCGACCAGGCACCACCACCATGTGATTCTACAACTATTTAAGTACATGTGAGAACTTTTAGTGTTGGTTCTCCGTACGGAGTACTGTACGTGTACAGAACGGTGCTCAAAGTAGCACGATCAGGCAGTTGGAGACTAGTGCATTTAGCGCATACTGCACTTGCACTGGTTTTGTACTCGTGCTCTGTACAGGTACCGACGCCTACAAGTACTGCGATGCAACTACATACTGGACTTACGTACTCACGTACAGTACTTGCACCCAAGTAATACAAGCAAGTACTTAATTAGGTACTGACTTGACGTACTAGGAAAGGTACCTAGGTACTACGTACACCTACAGTATATCCAGGTGTCGGCTGTCCCTAACTGTCCATCTTGACACGCCTTCTTGAGCAGACAAATGATCGACTATACGCCAGCGTTCCAACTGACAGTACCACGTTGGCACGTTGGATTGGTTGTCTTGCAGCAGCAATCCAAATTGCCAGGCGAAACATGGATCCTGGACGCATGAGGTCGTTGGTTCAAGTTCTCTGGCAGCCGTTTCAGACTGGCTTGCGACTGGCTTGCAACAGCCAAACAGAGACGACGGCTTGATTATTCTTCATTTCCAACTCGTACCATACTTGTATGTACTTTCGAGCAAGTACATGCGCACCTACTCTGCACTGAACCTGTACGGCGAGCACCTCCTTTCTTCACCTGGCCTGCGTCCCTTGTGATCTGACATCCCCCATCCCCGACACAACCCTCCATCCGAATCTCGATGTTTTCTTCCTTGTCGCATCGGTTCGCCCTTGTCGCAAGTACCGTGTACATGCTGGCGAAAGAAGCCACAGGGCTCCTTCCGAAGCAACAGCCAGCACGATGGAGGAGTGAGTACCTGCCTAGGTATCTGGCTAGACAGACGCGTTCCCTGCCAAACCCCCGTCTGCCCTCCACGAAATTGCATGACCGTTGACGGCGATCAGCACGCCAATCTTTTGGCGGCTTGGCCCTCGACTGACTCTCCATATTTTCTTGCCTGCCCTCGCCTGCTCCGAGACGTACCTCGTGCGGTACTGTGGTGCAGACACGAACTGCAAGTGAGCACCTGGCTGCGGTTCGTACCTACATGTTCTTGGTAACAAGTGAAAACGGACATCGCTTCCTAACCAGGCTTGGACAACCGTGCTCCCCACACCAAACAAACCCTCGAGTTGACTAGCGGCGAGTACCGAGTGCGTTTGAGGCAAGGAAGCGCTCACAATCGTTTACACCTACACGATTGCATGTCCTACGTTGCTGCAAGGCATGTATGGAGACATGCATGCTCCGTACATATGACGGCATTCGAGCACACTGATCGGCAGAGTTCAGTCTCCCTGGTCCCGCTCTGGCGTTTCGTGCGCCGTCGATTTACCAAATACGTGAAGCACTACCGCTGCATGCTGCGCAGAGCAGTATTCTCCGTACTATGCACAATCTACTGCGTACCTGGGTGAAGCGGATGAAGATGTGGGTGTGGGTGTATCGGTTGGTAGCGGGCACCGGGGCAGGGAGACTCGAAAGAGACTTGAGACCTTCGGCTGCATGGTCATGAGGGCTGCAGAGGGTAGCTACGGCATGGCATGCAAGCCGACCGGTGCAAGCTCTTTGGGGGGGCACGACATCATCTGTGCTTCCCACCCCAATGCGCCATGTGTTGCAGATTGAAGAGCGGCCATCGGAGGAAACAAATAACAAAAACACAAGCCAAAGGTTAGTTCTCGGCAAGCAGGAAACAATCACCATCTTTGCTTTCGCCGGCTGGTTGGAACTTGACAGATGAAGGGCGGCATCTGCACTAGCCTAACTCAACTTGGCCGAGTGCTGCAGCCCAAAGCCAATGCCAGTGCCAGTGCCAGTGCCAGTGCCAGTGCCAGTGCCAGTGCCAGTGCCAGTGCCAGTGCCAGTGCCAGTGCCATCGCCAGTGCCATCGCCAGTGCCAGTGCCAGATGCAATAAAGTTGACTGTAGAATCCCTTGGGCGCTTCTTGATGTGAAGGGTGGCGAAGCAAGAGCAGAAGAGCGGACGGAGAAGCGACATGCGGTCGCAAGTGGACTGGACGCGACGGCAAAGATGGTAACAAGTTTGCCTGCCTGTAGTGAACTAGCCAGGACGCGAGTCGCTCGCCTGATCCTGATGGAGGTGACGCACGTCAGCGACGAGCCCTGGCAGGAGACGAATACATGTGCATGCTTGACCAGGTACTTGCCTACCAGGTACCGACTCGCAAATACGAGTAGAATGCGAGTACGAAGTACCTGCATATAAGTACTGTCGACGACCTGAGACAGTACTGTACGAGCCTGTCTCCTTGCAAGGGGTCAAGGGCCGATTCGAGACGGAACTAGCCAGCAGGGAAGTCATTCAACTGGCTGATTCTCCATCTGTCCAGCCTTTCTCCAGCGGGCTGGGACATTGATGTGCATCAAAGCGTTCTTCAACCTCATGCGAACAAAGCCGGGCACGCGAAACGGAACAGGTACGGGGTGACATGGCTTGTTAATCGAATCCAGAACCCTTGTGCACGTACTGTACAGTACAAGTGCGTGCGGTTGCATGCGGGTACTTGCGGCACTTGTACATACCTGCAGTACGTGTATTTACACGTAGGTACTGACGGGAGACGGCAACTCGCACGTGGTCTACGTGTCCAGAAGCACTCGAGCTGGTGCGCTGGCTGGTACTGCACAGACAGGTCATCATTTTCACGATACGGAGTACATACAGAGAGATGCGTACAGTAAGTAATGGCTATCAAAGAAATTAATGCATGTGCATGCAAGTACTCCTTTGAGTCGCCCTGCACTGACGCAAGTGCTTGCCCCGAGAGGGCACTGTTGGCCTTGGCACCCACCGACCGTCCTTCAACTTGACTTGGGCAAGTCATTTTTTGGCCCCGCCACGTTGAACCAGGGGCCGCAGGCCTTGCAGGGCAGGGCAGACGATGACTGACCCCTGGAACTCCGCGAGTCCGGAAGTATCGGGTACTGATTATTACCGCATAGCATATATCAGATCGCTCCCACGGCAGTGACAAATAAGAATACTGTTGTTCACTTCTGCTTGTAATAATACACATTATCGACTCCTTTTGCACATTTAGTCACGTGCTGCGCAAGCCGATTACTTGTACTTACTCCGTGAAAGATACTTGATGCGGGGTATCTTCAGAGCAACCATCAAGTCCTCGTTTGCCATCTCCGTCCGTCCGTACCTTGCAGTACCGTACGGTACTGTTGGCGATAGACTCGTTGTCAAACTCGCTCACGTCCAGCATTTCGCTGTCGGGAGAGCTCAAGGTCAGCCGAGCAAGCATTCGCTGCTGCGTTGACAATACCCATCATTACCCCGTTCATTTTCCAACCCTACCAAGCACGCCCTTGTCGTAGCAACAATGCTGCCATGGCACGCGAAGAAAAATAGCTAGATCTGGTTCTAGCGTCACTGGGCACACAGCGATGAGGCGGAAGATGATACGAACCCCCCCGGGCAGAGGCTGAGGCCTAGCAACAAGCCTCCATGTCCGACAGCAAGCCGCGGTTGCCTGGCGACCACTTGATGGCTTGCCTACCCTATATGGCGAATTTCGGGGTGGTTTGCGTTCCGAAGGCTCCAAGTTGCCCTTCGACGTCGACGAGATACCGGATGGAGGGCAGATGAATTCCGCTTTGTTTGTCGTTTGTCGCAGACGTCTGTTCGCCCGGCGTCAAATGACGGCATCGTCCGTGCATCCGAGCCCGACATTCCTAAGAGCTTCTGCCCGCAATCGCCACTGCGGCATCTACGTCACGCAGACATGTTGCATTAGTAATGCTTGTTCGCGATTCCAATGATGGATGCATGCATGTTAGAAGTGTGGGCACGAACCTGTAATGAAGGGAACCAAGGACAAACAGCTGCACCTTGGGTGCGTGCGTGCACCTATACACGTTCTTGCACGTGGTAGGTGGCATCTGATACAGTCTGGATATCGTACCTTCCCCCGAGCCTAGGAACTAACTGCTCCCTCTAGTCTATTAGTAGACCGCCTCCTGCATGACATGAACGAAGGAGAACCCGAGAACCCTGAGGCAACTACGCTTGCTACGCGTGACAACGCCTTTCACATTCAATGGCGAAGACAACCTCGAGCAGAGCCAGAAGAGGCGAATCAGTTCTAATAACGCATGTCCCGAATACAGCAACCGCCGCATCGAGTGGGCGTATCGACCGCGGTTGCGAGCGAGGAGGAAACCTTCTGTGTCTGGTACGTGCCAAGTCAGATCCGCAAGGAAGCCAGAGGCTGCACGCGAGCCTGAGCACGAACGGAAGCATCCGCCTGTGTATCCTCGGACGATGACGATGACAGTGACACCGGCTAAGCTACTGCGTCGGCATCAAGTCGCAGGACAAAGCCCGTCAGCCAGCCACCAGTGAATGGTTACCATGGCGCGGCGCGAACATATCGCACACCTTCTCTCGCCACTGGGGTTCATTCTGGCCATGATGATTTTCCGTCGTATGTTTGACGCAAATTTGACGAGCAAGTGACTTACAAAGACCCCAAGGCCTCTCGGCCTGCCTCATGATCAACACAAAATTGTCGGCTCAGGATCGAAACGACATTCATTCCACATGGCAATGGCAATGCAGCGGCGGGGACGATTTATCCTGCTCGAACCCACACTGGATTCGGCACGACTTCATGCCATCTACAATCGGGGTATCACACAACAATCCAACAATGAAATCCTTGCTTCCTGGGATGCAACTGTGCCCTTCCCTTTCCCGCCACCTCGTGACTCGCCTCTCTCGAGCGCGAGTTTCATTCTGTTGAGCAACGCTGACATAGGAACTGGTACCATGGTAACCAGTGCTGTCGTTCATTCTGTGGTCCATAACCCGTGGTGCGTGTCGTATGTACCGTGCTCATCAACAGCGAGACGCTCATACGCCTGCGCCGTCATGGGACATGCCCAGACACTCTCAATCGTGTCCAGTGAATCCTAGTCCTTCTTCATGACCGATCGCGCAAGCTCCCGCAGTGATGGTCCGCCAAAAAAGAACTGATCAGTGTGCCGGCCACACGTGGTGTGCACGTTGACCTTGGGAGTGGGCCTGGTCCAGGAGGTCGACGTCTTGCGAAGGGATGTCGAGAACGTCGACGAGTTGGATGGTGATTCTGGGACGGTGCCGGAACCGGAGCCCGAGACATTGCTGGAGTAGGATGCTGTCCGCTACTTTCATACTCAATATTGCAGTGCCCCCGAAGGTAGTTGTGACGGGATGAGCGCACCTTGACCCTGGAGAGGGACGGCTTGTCAATGGGCTTGCTACCACCAGCCATCATGCTCGGGCGTCCACTCTTCTCCGCAGGGGGATTCCTGGCTCCGATCCGATGGGGACTGAAAGTTACCCACTGCACCGGAACGATGCAGGGTAAGGTATTATTCTCTATTGTCTACCCTCCCATGTACGGAGCGGAGTAACAGGCAGTGAATGTATCGCGGATGAGTTGAGGATGCCGGAGGAGCCACCCGCGACGATTGGAATAAGACTGCGTTGCAGTAGAGTAACCAGCTGGAACTAGTTTAATCAAAAGCACAGTTGGATCGACTCGGGGAGCAAGGGGAAGACCACGATGGCTTTCGAACTGCGAGCTCAATCAAGAAAGAAAGGGTTAGGACGTTATTCATATACATACACTTGCCGACAGCCTTTCCTTTTCGCGTACTCGTACCACCTGCATACAACAACACTTACGTATGCCTCTCCTGCAGCCCTCAGGAATTATCATTCCATTGTGGGTACTTGCCCGCGAGCGACCAACGACACGATATCCGACATCTTACATCCCGGGCATTGGTGAACCCGATTTGCTTGGAGCCTGTTGAAGGCGAACGAGGCGTGCATGCAGGGCTGAAGCGAGCATTCAGCAGCAAACGCAAAGCCCAATCATAGGGCACGAGGAACATGACCCTTGTGACGCATATGAGGCTGGACCAAACGGCTGGCTCTATCAGCCAAGGCGGCCGGATAGGGACCAGCTGACGAGCGGCATCGTTTGGGCAGCTCTCTGCCGCCTTGCGCATTTACGATGACCGATATGGAGGGACCGATACTGTTCGTCCAATTTTGACCGTGTTACCCGCTTCCATCTGGTACCGCCGCTGCCGACAGTCAGCAGTCGGCATTGCCTTTCGCGGAAAAATCACTTCTTTTCCAGCCACGGAATGGATGAGGATGACGCCTGTTGCTGAACCATTGATAGAGTTCATACCGGCCCATCTCCAACCGCATCAATCCATCGTTCTTGACACGATACATGCGACCGATGCGACAATGGGCCGAACCATTGCCCAATTCGAGCGCTGAAACGGCCATCAACTCGAACGGGGTCCTTGCATAGAGCTTGTGTGCATTCAATATTGGTTTCTCTTCATTGTTGCTTCGCACCGAGGAGCGCTCGCAAAGACACACCACACCAATCGATCGATGTAGGGTTTTGGATGGGCCGCTGTGGATGGTGCTTCCTTGCCGAAAAAGATGAATGCCCACTTCTTTGGATATTTATCGATTTCATGACGAAAAGACCCGTTGACTGCAGCTCCGTTGATGGACGCCTCACCATCTCTATGCTTCTTCGTTCGGTTCGCTTCGTCCCGCAGCGTTTACAGTAAATGTACAGGTACATATGGAGTGAGTACGGAGTACTCCGTGTTACAGTATTAATACTAACTGTATTCCTCCGTACTCCGTACTTGTTTGTATGCAAGTACTGCAACTCCGCACAGTGCCTGCACATGTACATGTACTTGTGCCTGTGCTGCAGCATAAAATAGTGGCCTGGAAGTTTGGCAGGCAAACGCGGTCGGACCACGCTTAATCAGCACCCCTGCACGTGAGGAGCACCATCCCTCCCCTAGTCTTTTGCAGGTGCTCGTACAACATGCTGACTGGGTGGAATACTCTTGGAATACCCGCGACGAACGACGCGACTATCGACAGGTGAACTGCCGCCTGCCGTCGCACCGCAAAGTCACCTCACCACCAACGGATACCGGAACCGGGCGCTGTCTTGTCGCTTGAAAAACGTTCCTGTATTCTTTGTACCTTTTCTCGGATGCCATAGCTGCAGTTCGACGGCGGCTCATGCATTATCGCTACCATTGTCTTTCGTCCGCGACTTCGCGCCATTCACGCCGTCCCATGCATCTTTCTCGCGACGCATAGCATCCCTCCAACGAACAAAAACTGTCACCTCTCTCATGGTAGGCACACAAATTCTATTGCTCTCTTTCCGCCGCCTACCCTCGGGCTGATCCTCTGCCAAGTCCCTTGACGACGTGCCGGCGACCGACCCCTTTCTTCACCGATCGTTATTCTGGACATTCGAAACGATACGATACCTTACCTTCGATTTTCTCATTCGACCGCGAACACTACCACTCACCCGCAATATCCGAACATACAGCCATGGCCAATAAGCGCAAGCGGTTGCTCGAGGATTTTGATCCCAACAAATCCGACTCCGAGGACGAGAACTTTGATCCCGCCGAGGTCCCCGTTAGACGAAGTTCCAAAAAGGCACGTCCCTCGCGTGGTTCCCGTCCTGGCCGCAGCAGGGGGCACCGATACCGAGGTTCCGACATAGACGAAGATGACGAGGAGCTGTCGGACAGCCAAGATGAAGGCTCTTTCGCCGAGTCCGAGTCGGAGGAAAACTCGGATGCCCCCGTCAACGCCGCGGGCCGCCGGGTTCGAAAGGCCGCCCGCAGCCACAACACCTACAAGGAGAGCAGCGAGGACGAAGAGGTGGACCTGAAAGATGACGAGAACGAAGACCCGAAGGATGAAGACGACGACGATGACCCGGAAACGAAACCAGAGCCGGGCGTGTCAACATCCCGGAGGCTTGTCAGGCTCAAGGTTCCCAAGGCGGCTGCAGTGTCTGCCACTCGCAGAACAACGCGTGCAAGCACCGCCGATGCCGAGGAGTTTGTTGAGCTTTCCAATTCGGGTCGACACGCCGTCACGTCCCGCGACTCGCGCAGCAAGAGTCCGGAGACATTTACCCGCATGCGGCGGTCATCCCGCGCCATGAAAGGCCTCAAGATCGCCCCTGAACCGATAGAGCCGATCCAGGAGGCGACCCAAGAGAGCAGTGCACCTGGTGTGCGCGAAGCGGAAGATCCGGCTCCCATGTCCCCAGCTCATGATCTCGTTGAACAGCCGAAGGGAGATGACCAAGAGATGAATGACACCGCCATGGCCAGTGAAAACGTCGAGGAAGCCCAAGAGGCGCCCAAGGCTGAAGCGGACTGCGACGACGACGACGACGACGACGACGACGTTCGTGCTATCCGCAGGACGCGAGCTTCCCGCGCAGTTACCTCTATCAACGAAGAGGGCGACTCGGATGCTGATGCCAAAGCGGCCCCCTCGCGGCGCTTGACACGTGGGTCCCGCGGCAAGAAGTCGACTCAGGAACCAAGTAGCGACTTTGAACCAGGCGATGAATCCGAGGATGCAGAAATGTCGGGCACCGACAAGGAGGGGAAGCAGCAGGACGACGACGACAGCCCCACGCCTCGAGGTAGGACGAATCAGCAGAGGGCCCGTACCGCTGGCCGCCACGAAGACTCCGGAGACGAGGAGCCCGACTTCGACCTCGACGAGCTGAACGAGGAAGCTCGCGAGCTGCGCCAGTCGTCACGCCCACGACGCCGACAGAGGCACGAGTCCCCCATTGTGTACCAAGAACCAACAAGGCGGGCTCGCACCAGGGTCAACTATTACATGCCGCCGTTGACCTCGGCAAACATCGAGGAAGAGGAAGCTGCCGATGCCGCGCCGACCCCATCCCGGAATCGCCGGGGGAGGGGCGGCGGCGGCTGGGAGCGCCATCTCAACACCACCTTCGGCCCCTTTGGCGGCGGCGGCGGCGTTGGCTCCCTGCTTGCCGGTCCCTGGGGAACCGGTGCGGCGGGCGGAGCGGATTCCGACAGCAGCGATGACGAGATGGTCCATCGGTCGAGCGTTGCCGGCAACGTGGGCTTGACGCCCACCTCTGCTACGCCCGGCGGCTTTCTGCCCGGAGGTGCCGGTCTCATGGCCGACAACGCCGGCACGGCGCCCAACGTCGGCAAGATCAAGGATCGCAAGGCGCTTGCGGACGCGGATCCTCTAGGCGTCGACCTCAACGTCGACTTCAGCAAGGTCGGAGGTCTCCAGGGACACATTGACCAGCTCAAGGAGATGGTCCAGCTTCCGCTCCTCTACCCCGAGCTCTTCACCAAGTTTCACGTTACGCCGCCCCGTGGCGTCCTCTTCCACGGCCCTCCCGGCACCGGCAAGACGTTGCTCGCCCGCGCCCTGGCCAACTCGGTCGGCTCCGGGGGCAGAAAGATCTCCTTCTACATGCGCAAAGGAGCCGACGCGTTGAGCAAGTGGGTTGGCGAGGCCGAGAAGCAGCTGCGCCTGCTCTTCGAAGAAGCCAGGAAGACGCAGCCCAGCATCATCTTCTTCGACGAGATCGATGGACTGGCGCCGGTGCGCTCCAGCAAGCAGGAACAGATCCACGCGTCCATCGTCTCGACGCTGCTGGCCCTCATGGACGGTATGGATGGCCGTGGCCAGGTCATCGTCATCGGCGCCACCAACAGACCAGACAACATCGATCCTGCTCTCCGTCGGCCCGGACGCTTCGACCGAGAGTTCTACTTTCCCCTGCCGGACTTGGAAGGCCGTCGATCCATCCTCGACATCCACACCAAGGATTGGGGCCTGTCGGAACCGTTCAAAGTCTCCCTCGCGGACAAGACAAAGGGCTATGGCGGTGCCGACCTGCGAGCTCTGTGCACGGAAGCGGCGCTCAACTCGATCCAGCGCACCTACCCCCAGATATACTCCTCTGGAGAGAAGCTCGTGGTCGATGCGGACAAGATCGCGGTCCATGCGTCCGACTTTATGATTTCCATCAAGAAGCTCATCCCGTCGTCGGAGCGGTCCGCGACATCCGGAGCGCAGCCCCTTCCGCGATCCGTGGAGCCCCTGCTCCGTGCCCAGCTCGGCGAAGCAAAGCGTGCTCTTGATCACCTGCTCCCTCGCAAGAAGAAGATGACGGCGTTGGAGGAGGCCATGTACGAGCAGTTCGACGACGACGACCACGGGTTCGGCCGCGAGGTAATGCACCAGGAGTTTGAACGATCTCGCGTCTTTCGGCCCCGATTCTTGATTTACGGGGTTCACGGCATGGGCCAGACGTACATCGCCTCGTCCCTGTTGCATTACATTGAAGGAGTTCATGTGCAAAACTTTGACCTGCCGAGCCTGCTCGCGGACGGACGGGTAAGTGCGCGAGTGCAAAAGTTTGATGTCGTGTTGTGAACGCTCGCTGACGTGCAGCAGTCGATGGAGCAGGTCATCGTCGGTCTCTTCACCGAGGTCCGCCGGCATAAGCCCAGCGTCATCTACATCCCCAACATCGATGCTTGGTATGCGACGTTGACGGGGACGGTGGCCCTCATCACCTTCCAGACGATGCTCCGATCGATTTCGCCCACGGACCCGGTGCTTCTGCTGGCCACGGCCGAGTGCGAAAAGGGGGAGCTCCCCGGCGATCTGGTCCGCGACTTTTTCGGCTTCTCTCGCAAGAATCGGATGGAGATTCCTCGGCCGGAGCGGGTAAGTTTCATTCATGACCCCGAGCCGGCACCACTTGACGCTCACCGTTTCCGCCTTTTTCTCTCCCGCAGGCAAACCGAATGGAGTACTTTTCCGCAACGCTCGAGTACGTCAAGAAGAAGCCGGGCGAATTCCCCGATCCAGAGAACCGCAAGAGGCGCACTCTGGAAGAGCTACCGGTTGCTCCACCGATCCAGCCCCGACCGCCGACCAAGGCGGAGAGGAAGATGGTGCAGAAGAGGGACCACCAGCTGCTGAACGCGCTGAAGATCCAGCTGCAGCCGATCATGGACCAGATCAATCGGAAGTACAAGAAACTTCGGCAACCGGTCATCGCGCAGGCCCAGATCGACTACTTGTTCTCGGAATCGGACCCTAACTTTGTCCGACCCGACATTGCGCAGGAGTTGGATCGCGTGCATCGGCCGTACGAGATCGTCAAGGACAAAAATGGGCACGACATCTTGCGTTGCACGTCGACGGGGAAAAGCTACTACAACTTGGAGACGACGACGATCGAGGAGCGGCTGTCCAACGGCTACTACGCGCGCCCGCAAGACTTTCTGTTCGACATCAAGGCGCTCGCCAAGGATGCAAAGAACATCGGCGACAAGGAACGAACACTAAAGGCCAACGAGCTGCTGAGCAACGTCGAGGTGGACGTCGCGAGCATCGAGATCGGAACCGGTCACGTCGACTGGGAGGCCCTCTACCAACGGCAGATGCAGCGGGCCAAGGAGTCGGCGGAGAAGGAGCGGAAGCAGAAGGCGATGCAGTCCATCACGGACGCGTTCCAGTCCGAGCAGGCGGGCGGCAACGACAGCGACGCAGCGGGTCCCGTGATGCTGGGAGAGCCCGTACCCGGATCGCGGACCACGGCTCGTTTCCGGCTGCGCAGCCCGATGGTGAACGGCCAGAGGGAGGCGAGCGAGCCGGGGCCGGCGGGCGAGCCGGTGCCGCATGGCGTCGGCAACGGCATGCCCGAGCCTTCGGAAGCGCCAAAGGGTGACGTGCGGATGAGCGGCCTCGACGAGGAGGTGAGCGGGGCACCGACGCAGCCATCGTTGGCGATGGGACCACCGGCCAAGTCGTCCGAGGAGGAACCCGTGACGACCGCCGGCGGCATGACGCAGATTTCTCAAAGGTCGGCCGTCACGTCACTGCCCGCGGGGGTGTCTCCTTCGGCGGTGCTGAACGATGCATCGACGACCAAGACGTCGGATGCGTCGACTCACCACCGGTCGTCCAACTGGAGCACACAGCTCACCAACGGCCTGGCGGGCGAGAGGCGCAGCCACGGGCAGGGCAACGACGGCGACACGACGGACATCCCGGACACGCTGCCTCCGCAGAGCCAGGTGACGAGCAGCGACGACATGTGGCCGCACTCGCAGGCGCACGGGCTCGCGCGAGGCAACGCCGGGCCGAGTCCCCTATCCTCGCCGTCGCAGGCGCGGATGGGAGAGGCTGGATCGCGCAGCGCAGGCGCTCCGGCGCGGTCCCAGGAGGTGCAGGTGGACGAGGAGGCGCATCTGCGGAACATGGGGTCGTCGGCGTCTCAGCCCCTCTCGGTCGAGGGCGCCGTGGAGAACTTCTTGGTCGAGGTGACGGACGGCACGTCCGGATGCACGATCGAGCAGCTCGAGCAGATCAACCGGGAGCTGATGGACGAGATTTGGAGCAGCCGACACGAGTGGAACCGGATGAAGGTGCTCGGGCACGTGACGAAAGTGTTTAACGATACGATTGGCGAGATTGAAGTGATGCAAGGGATGGCCCCGGCGAGCCAAGAATGAGAGAGGGAAGGGCGGGAGCTGGAATGGATGGACAGGAGCGATCTGGTCGAGGTAGAGGATGAACGAAGGGCGACGGAGGGCGACACGGGCACGGGCACGGGTCCTTGTGCGTTTGAGAGGCTGTACACCAGAGAGCAATCGAGATGGCGGATGTGGTGGGAACCTTTCGGATGGCAAAATGGCAAATGACAAATGGCAAAAGGCAGAGGGCAAAGGGCAGCTGTGGCAGAAGCCCGTCTCGCATACAAGAGTTGATAAGATAGTCAGGGGAGGAGCACACGAACATACTTTTATTATATTACATTCTTTTTTCATCACACCCCCCCTTCCTTTTGACCGTCACGAGGAATGAAGCGGGCAGCAAAAGGGAAGCGTCGTGGTGTTGATTACATGGATGATTGATTCTCTCACAACCTCGACTTTGCCGCGGCGCTGACATAACGCTTCCCCTCGTCATCCTGCTCGGCGACGGTGAGGTCCGGCAGGCGGGCGGGCATGATGCGCCGGGGCGTAGTGCCGGGGACGACGTTGTACTTGGAGAAGTCGGTGATGGCGGCGTGGGCGCGAAGGAAGTCCTCGTCGAGGAGCAGCTCGCCGTTGACGACAGAGGGAGGCGCGGCGAGGATGGCGAGGACGGCGTCGGAGAAGATGGTCGCTTTGCGGAGGTCGTTGCGTTCGTCGGGGTTGGCTGCCGTCATGGGCGCCGTTGCTGCGGACTCGATGGCCTGCAAGATTGGCGTCGGGTCGGGTCAGACTTCCCTTCTGGCTTTCTGTTCCGCTTTCAAGGAGATGGACTCACGACGGCGGGCCAGAGGCTCGTGATGGCCATGCCGAGGGCGTCGTCACCGCGGCGGGCAAAGTCCATGGCGAGGCCTTTGGTGAGGACGCTCATGGCGACCTTGCCCATGGCGTAGGCGGTTTTGCCGCGGAAGAAGCGGCTGTAGATGGGAGGGCTGACGACGACGATGCGACCGGCAGCGGTGGAGGTGGATTTGGGGGCGCCCCCCCTCGCAGCGGCATCGCGCAGGTGCGGCAGGGCGGCTTGAACAACGGCATAGAGGCCCTCAGGGTTGACACGCTGCATGAGCTGGAAGCGCTTCAAAGGTGTATCGTGGACGGGAGCCCAGAATATGGCGCCCGAGTTGTAGACGAGAACGTCGAGGCGGCCATAGGTCTGGAAGAAAGCATCGGGTCAGCGCCTTCGCCGTTTGCTGCACAGCCTACTCTGATTCTGCTCTCGGCCGCCGCCGTCGTCGACTCGAAGGGAGAAACGCACCGAAAGAGTCTTTTGTACAAGCTCGTTGACGCTTCGCTCGTGGCGGACGTCGACGGGGATGGCCGTGGCGTCACCGCCGGCGTCATTGATTTCGTGCGCGACCGTTGTGATGGTGGACTCGGCCGAGTTGGGAGCCGGTGGCGGTGATGGCAGGGGCACGCCGGGATCGCTGACGGACTTGGCGGCAACGACGACTACAGAGGGGGGAGGCAAGATCCTGCGCGTCAGCTACTTGTTCCTCGCCACAGTTGGGTGGAGTGGGAATCGAGAAGGGAAAGGAAGGGATGGGAGATGGAGGGTAGAAAGAGAACGAGGGCAGAGGGGGTGAGCAAGGTAGCCGCTTCCATACCCGCATATCCGTTCCGGGCGAGGTCGACGGCGACTTGACGACCGATGCCGCGCGAGGCTCCGACGACGAGGGCGACGGGCTTGGACGATGCCGGCATGCTGTGAGATTTCGGTCGCAGCGCAGCTAGGCAGTCGAAAACGATAAACGGACGGGTAGCTGTCCCGGCATGAGGCAGGTAGAGAGCGGTGGGCGACGGGCGGCGGGTGATGGGCGGGAGATGAAGTGGTTCATAAACCGTCTCGGCCGACGAGATTCGTTGCAGGTCGTCGTGGGCATCGCTCAATCGGCCTCTAATCATCCGGTGATGCACCTCGGCCTGGTGGGGCATCCATGTGCAGCGTGGGATCTGCCTCGGCAGACGCGCCGCGCCGGTGGGGCCGAAGATCGGTTCCCGAATGTACAGTAGATACATGTAGCAGTACTACGAATACACGTAGTCCGTAGTACTCCGTACTTACTTACAAAGTTACAAGTACCGTGTTGTACGGAGCACAGCTCTTTTTACGAAGTATCTGGAGCAAGAATGGAGTTCTTACATGTACAAGTACAAGTACTCGGTACAGAATCCCTACGTACATGTACACCTTTGCATGTACTCTATAGGTATGGAGCAATCCATACATTTACTTGCTATACAGCACATGTATAGCATTTACTATACATGTATCCGTACAATTACTACTTGTACATTTACATTTACTCTACATGTACTCCGTACTCCGTGCATGTACTCTACATGTACATATACATGGAGATGAACGGCATATTATAAGCACATGTTTTATGTTATGTACTGGCACACAATAGTGTTTGCGATAGGAATAGGAATGGTAGGTTGGAACAAGGTAAACGCAAGGTACTTGGGATACGGATAGTATGGGCCGAATTACAAGCATCATTGGAATGAAAACGCTCGCTCCATGCCTCGCTTGCGTGTTCAAGAAGCAGCCGCCGTTGCCAGTATTTGCACTCCGCCGTGGGAAACGAGTCTGCTTCGTTGCACTTGTTGCCCAACACACTCATTGTACTCCGTACTTGTACATGTAGATACATCGTACTCCGTATCCTCCCGGACTGGATTAGTGAACATGACGGCACGATCGATCGAGGTTTGAGCAGGCAGGTCCTGGGGCAGGACGCACCTTCTTGGTCATCCCAGGTGCGGATGTGCCTGCCTTACCCTCCTTTGCCTCGGCAGGCCCCCACTTGGCCCCGCCACCAAGAGCCATGCAGGTGCAGGGTCAACTCCGATATTAATACAGTACACAACGAACACCTACGTTCAGTGCAGCCGTGTTACTGGCGACAAACATACCTCTCCCAAGCACATCCATCATCCGTCGGTCCATTTCTTATCACGCCTCCGACGCCCTCTGCGTGCTGCCCTGAGCCTATCCTCTCATCCCGCTGGCCGACACTTCTTCATCTGACAAGATGGGTGGCGGACGCATCGACTGCTACATCGACATAGGTTCGTTCCCAAGTAACCCCGATGCCGAGTCTTGAGTACTGACGTTACAATCTCTCCCCCCTCTAGCCTCTGTCTTCAGCTATGCCGCCTTTGTCGACCTACTGGCCAACCGCAGCAAGCTAGAAGCCAATGGAGTTCAGGTCGAGTGAGCCGTCCAGTGAATCAACATGTCTCACGATGCGGCGCAGCTCCTGTGCTGACCTCTCTACCCCCATCATCACAGAATCCATCCCGTTTTTCTCGGCGGCATCATGCAGGGATCCGGTGAGCAAACGCGCGCGCCATCTGGCCGGCCGGAAACTATTCGCTGACGATGCCGTTGCAGGCAACACACCCCCTTGGACTCTCCAGGGCAAAGCCAAGTACCTCTCGTACGATGTTCCTCGCACCATGGCTGCCCGCAACATCACCGGTTGGGGCACTCCCCCGAACCTCTTCGAGCTCGCCCGAACCATGTCTCCCCTGCGCGCTCTGCTCTACATCAAAGAGCACTTCCCGCCTGCCGCTTTCGACGCCACCATGCTCCTCCTCTTCACCAAGTTCTGGACCCCGCCGCACGTCAGTCTCGCCGACGACGCAAATCTCGCCGCCGCCCTGGCCGAGGTGACTATGGGCGGCGGCGACGACGACAAACGCAAGCTCTTTTCCGACGACGACGTCCGCGCCATCATGGAGGGTCGCGGCGGCATGAGGGACCGCCTCAAGCAGGAGACCGGTCGGGCCCTCGAGCTGGGCGCGTTTGGGACCCCCTGGATCTGGGTGACCAACGCTGACGGCCAGTCGGAGCCCTTCTTTGGGAGCGATCGGTGGGTTGAGCTCGCCGTCGGACGGGACAACGCAAAAGTAGCTAACATGGCATGGATGCAGCTTCGGCCAGATATATTCATTTCTCGGCATCGCTTTTCAGGACGTGCAGGTGCTGCTGCCGACGGCCAAGCTGTGAAATTGCTGGCCAGAATGCCGATTCTGCGCATAGAGATGTAAGATGTATAGGACGTGTGCATGTGAGAAAAGCGTTCCACCTCATGCCTCATACCTCCTGGTTGCTGTGCAGCCATACCCAGTTCCACCATGTGCCAGCTACGCCTCAGCTGGCCAGCCAGAGAACTTCTCTCAGCTGAATTAAGAAAATGAAATATTCATGTCTTGTTTTTGCAGCTCATCATGCACCGCTCGCGCCAGACACTTGTGCACGGATAATCTGAAGGTTGGAAGCTCATGACACATGCTTCAAGACGTAAGGCGGTCACATTCATCTTCGTTCGCTGCACGTAGCAGTGTCGCGAATATCATCCGTCTTCTTGCTCTATCTAATGAGCAATAATAATAATAATAATAATAATAATAATAATAATAATAATAATAATAATAATAATAATAATAATAATAATAATAATAATAATAATAATAATAATAATAATAATAATAATATTCCCGACTCTTTTAGCCCAATGGGCGCGAGTGTAGGGACGTAGATGCGCTGGACGCCGCGCCACCATAAGTTGGTGGTTGAACAAGTGCATATTTGGTATACTGTACTGTACGGTGCAGTGCAGTTAGTATTCCTGTGCCGCAATTACGTGTCCGACCTCACATCCCACTTCCCACCTCCAAACACGGTCGGACAGCGAACAGTCTTGCCTCGTCTCCCCACGACGTGCGGCACCATGCAGCCGCTCGAACTCACGCTCATTGTTGCTGCCACGCGCAACATGGGTATTGGCGCCCACGGGTCCATGCCCTGGACGGGGCTGCGCAAGGAGATGCAGTATTTTGCCCGCATCACCACCCGTCCACCGCCTCAGGTGCGTCTGGCCTGACCTCCTCTTCATCTTCCCGTTCTGCCTTCCCCTCTTCCGTTCTCGAGGTGCACCGCACGGGAATGGTGCCATGTGCTTGCTTGCTAAGTTCATTTCTCACCATCAGTCACCTCCCGGCACCGTCAACGCCGTCATCATGGGTCGCAAAACCTGGGACTCGATCCCGCCCAAGTTCCGCCCGCTCAAGGACCGTCTCAACATCGTCATCACCCGCGGCGGCGGCGGCGACCCGGCGGCGTCGACTACGAATTCAGGGGCCCAGGCCCAGGCCTCGCTCTCTGCCGCCGGCGACGTCGTACGCGTCCCCTCACTCGAGCAGGCGCTGCAGCTCCTCGCGGCAGTCAAAGCACCCGTCACCGTCGGCCGCGTCTTCGTCATCGGCGGCGCCCAGGTCTACGATGCCGCCCTCGGCCTCCCCGCCGCCCGCCGCGTCCTTCTCACGAGCATCGCGCGCGACTTTGACTGCGACACCTTCTTCCCGCTCGCACTGGCTGCCGGCGGTGCTCCTGGCTGGGAGCGGAGGGACCGAAACGTCCTCGAAACCTGGACGGGCGAGGATATCGTCGAAGGAGGCCAGGAGGAGGCCGGCACCAAGTACGAGTTTCAGATGTGGGAAAAGACACCTTGATCCGGCTACGAGCTCGTCTCCCTCTTGGTTGCGGCCCGTGCGGGCACGACGTGACACCACCACCAACCGACACGGCGTCCCAAGGCAGAACCGCCAGACATGCGGCCGCTGTTCGCCGCCATGCGCCCAGTCATCGTGACATTGGCGTGTATTTCCCACTCGGGGGTGAACGTCATCGTACAATTCTCCATCCCACGCGCCCCTCATATCGCAGCGGCTGGTCGCTGTGCCGTGTTGGTCCCCTGCGTCTCCGCCACCGGTTCCGCGACCGGCTCCGCCGTCGTCGGCCCGGCCCCCAGCGGCCCCTCCAGCCGCGTCCAGAATACATCCACCGGCCTCGCGAGGATATCAACAACCCTCTGGGGAAAGGTGGCGTCCGAGGTGACCTCGAGCGCCGCCAGGCTGGCCCGCATCCAGCCGACAATGGCCAGCAGGGCACGCGGGTCCGCGTCGGGGCTGCCCTTGAAGAGGTTCCGCCAGATGGCGCTCGCGAGGATGGCGTCGCCCTTGATGAGACCCTCGTCGTAGGCGAGCAGCAGGCCGCGCCATTGGATGAAGATATCCTTGAGGTACCGTTGGCGCAGCGCGCTCGACGTGATGCCGTGGTCGAGATGCATTTTCTTCTCGCACTCGAAGAAGAAGTGATCGATGAGTTGCTGCTGCCAGTTGCGGTACGTGTCGGCGTCGAGCATGCGCACGCGCGCGTTGACGAGGTAGAGATGAAGCATCGTCACGTGCGACCAGGTGCTGAAGCTGGGCTGAAGCTTGAAAGCTGCGGACGAGGCGTGCCCTGTCAGTCGGACAATCTTCTGCCGCCATGCCGTACGATTCCGCGGGCCATACCGTTGTGCCAAACATTATCTCCGTCCACGGGGGTGCCCAGCTCCTCGCCGTCCTCCAACCGCTCGACCTCGTCATTCTTTCGTTGCTCGTCCGATATTTTGTAGTCGGCTGATTTGGAGCAGGCCTTGTACAGCCGCTCCGACGTGCCCAACACGCGGTACGACTCGGCAAGCTTTCCCATGCCGAGAATTCTGCGACGTTCCGTGCTGCTGAACGACCGCGCCGACGGCATTGTGCTTCTCGTCGACGGCTGGCTGGCCACCTTCGTCACCGTCTTGATCGTGGCCGCTATTCTCGCCAGCCCGGGGCGACGAGTGGCGGCCCGGATAAGGACCCGGGCCTGCAGCCTGCAACCCTCGCAGGTGTTCATGGTTTACGCTTGACTCCTTGGCTGTCGGAAGCTTTCGGCGTAATGGAAAACGGTGAAGGGGATGTGATGCTGTCTGGTTGCTTTCGACGATGGCGACTTTTTTAGCAGAGGATGCGGCCCATGACGCCTCGACCGTTATTTTACAGCCTGCTAGTCCTCAATCTTGGTACCATGTACACTGTATCCGTACGGAGTACAGTAAGTACTTACTTACTTACATGTAAATGTAAGTACATGTACTTTACTTACTTTTTTTGGTGCACGCGTTGAGCGGAGAATTTGCCCCTAGTTGCCAAAGACATAAACGACCGGCCCGGCATTCTGCCGGCCTCAAGGCCGTCTCGACGCGTAGCCAAGTACGGAGTACTTACTCCGTAAGTTAAAAGCATATTATTAGTACCAAGTATTATACCTACAAGGAACTCGGTGTACATCCGCACATCCAAGTAAGTACTTACTGTACAGTCGCATGCATGTGGTTCAGGAATAGTACGGAGTATAATTAATATATTACATGCAGTACTCCAGACAAGTACTTGTACAGAGTACATACTGTACTTGTACTATGCACCTGTAATTGGTCCCAACCCCGGTTGTTCGGCACCGAGTCGCTGGCGGATGCATCACGACAAGATACATACGTACATACAGTATACACATCTCGTTGCGGAGGTACTCAGACGGTGCGGAATACGGGAGGACAAAAGGCTAGCAGTATTGGGGAATTGTGTCATGAGGATCAGTACATGTTCATCGTATCCCGTACCCGCCGTCGCATTGTAGAGCCACATGTGCATGGCAATATACACCTACACCCAAAGGTGCATTAACGTACCCAAACGGCCGGCTGCCCCAATTTCATTCCATCTTGGTACAGCCCATCCATGTTGTCAAGATAGCTGCGAAAAGACGAGGCTGCTGTTTGTGCCGCCAAAGCCGAAGCTGTTGCTGACGGCAACCTTGACCCGTTTCGGCTGCGCTTCCAACGGCACAAGGTTGAAGCCGAAACCAACGTCGGGCGTCGTCAGGTTCAGGGTGGCCGGCACAATTCCCTTCATATCGCCATGTCAGCGCAACGGACGGCAAGCAACTTCCGGGTTCGGCATGGCAAACGCACCTCGTGTATGGCCAAAACGGAAAAGAGAGCCTCGATGGCGCCAGCAGCACCGAGGAGATGACCAAGGGCGCCCTTGGTGCTGCTCACCGTGACCTGCGACTCCGACGACACGCCTTCTTCGCCGAGCATCAAGCGCCGGATCGCTGCTGCCTCGGCGACGTCTCCCACCAGCGTTCCCGTCGCGTGGGCGTTGATGTAGTCCACTTCGGACGGCTTGATGTTGGCCTTGCTCAGCGCACGCCTCATCGCCAGGTAGGCGCCGTTACCATCCTCCCTCGGCGCCGTCATGTGATACGCATCGCCGCTGCAGCCGTAGCCGCGGACCTCGGCGTAGATTCTCGCCCCCCGCGCTTTGGCATGCTCCAGCTCCTCGACGACGCAAACGGCGGCTCCCTCGGACACGACGAACCCGCAGCGGCCGGCATCAAAGGGGCGGCAGCTGCCGCGCGGGTCGTCGTTGTACGCCGTCGACAACGACCTGGCCCGTCCGAAGCCGGCAAAGGTGAGGGGGTGGATGCAGGACTCGGACCCGCCGGCGACCATGACGTCCGCGTCTCCCATGGCGACGAAGCGGGATGCGTCACCGATGGAGTGTGCCCCCGTCGTGCAGGCCGTCGTGGCCGCGTGGTTCGGCCCCTGGAAGCCGTGCCTCATGGCGACGTGCCCGGCGGCCATGTTGATGAGGATTTTGGGGACGAAGAGCGGCGACACCTTCCGATAGCCCTGCCGCATCGTTAGCGAGAAGGGCCAGGTTGAGCGGCAGGTGACGAGCTCACGCCGCCGTCGTGAGCCAGGCTGGTCTCGTAGATTTCATCCAGGTTGCCGATGCCGCTTCCCAGACAGACTCCCGTCGCCTCTCGGTCCTCCTGGCCGACGGCACGCCAGCCTGCGTCCTCCAGTGCCATCTCGGAGGCGGCGACGGCGTACTGGGTAAAGGTCGACATCCGCCGCTCGTCGGCGGCGGTGAGCCAATCGGAAGCCCTCCACTGGCCCTGCTTCTCGCCGCAGGGAACGACGCCGGCGACGGTGCTCGTCAGCTCTCGCCATCGAGCCTGCGGCTCACGAGTGGCGACGCTCGTAATGCCCGAGTCTCCGGCGAGAAGTCGGGACCAGGTGCGGCGAATTCCCACGCCAAGCGGCGTGATGGCCCCGAGGCCCGTCACGACGACGCGACGCATGGTGCCCTTCCGGGTTACCTTGAGTGGTTGCCTGCCATCTGCTGGCGAACGGCCGGGGGTGAGCTTGGATGCTTTTGGTGAAGGAATGTGAGGCGCCTCGTGGGCGGTGGGTTCTTTCACTACCCTTTCGGCGACAGAGCTTCGACTGTGGAGTAGATGATTGATACCGCGAGGCGGCTAGAGCACCTGCGCTGTACTGTACTTACTGCATATTCACCTGCTGGCAGTGACCATCGGTACTTGCGAGCCACCGAACCCACCAACACCGCCGTAGCAGTACAGTACTAGGTAGTACTAACTTACAAATGTACAGGGACCCTCTGGCAGCGCTATATCAAGGCACCCCGACCCCTTAATCAGGGCATCATCTCACTACTAGGTAGGTACTAGTAGGTACCGGCGGCAGCATATTAGTTACTTAGTACGGAGTACCTTAGTAGGCACGGTCCATTAGCAATAATCAGGTACCTGCCTACTCCGTACTTCCGCTGGTACCGCCGTACCCTGGTGGTACCAAGATATTATGGCAAGCCTACAACCACACATTTACGGGCTAGCGGACTACAGTCGAGGTACAAAGGTAATAACCGAATAATAGCACACTTCGACGCCAGCTCTGCTCGGGTCTCGGGACAAGGGGCCATGAAGCTGCTGGCAACTCGTTCGACATCGTGGCGTCAGCTATCAGATTCGACTTTCCTTCCCTCATCTACCTCGCGCTGTCTTCTCTCCACGTGACGGAATCAATGATTGCTTCTCACAAACCCCTTCTCAGTAATACCACGGCGAAGTCGTTGTCAACTCTGGGTCGCCACCGCCCGGTGCCCTCCCTGCGTCTCTCTACAGAACACCTCACCACTTCACGGATCCCCCTTGCAACGAGGCAAAGCGACAGCCCGACGACCGCCCGTCTTGATGACCTCAAGTGAACCCTCCCAATCCCTACGGCAATAATACACGGCCTCCTTCCATTATACTTGTGGTCCAACACGCTGTCAAGCGTCGAGTAGCTTCGGCAGAACCTGACTGATATCGTTGATGCTGGCCTCCACCCTTGATGGCTGTCGAGATCTTTCAGCCTACGTTGACAACATCCGCAAGGCATCGGGGCTCTTGCCTGGACCATGACGGCCAACCATGGCGTTCACGATGCCGTCACCTTGGCCGAAGCCACCAGCATGGAGATTGGCGCCGGGCCCGGTACGAGGAGCTCGTTGTCTCACCGGCGCTCTCACTCCATAGACAAAGTCGAAGAGGACTTCTCCCTCGATGCCGATGACGACGACTTTGAGGACGAGCCGCTCATGGATCCCAATCTGCCGGATGAGTACGAGCTGCAGGACCGGGGCCAGCTGGAGGACGCACTTCTCCCGGACGACGGCTTGCACAGACACGGCGAGGAAGACTCGCCTTACCCGGAGGTGCGGGCCGCCGTTCGGAACTACGACGAGGACCTCCCCTGCAACACCGTACGAGCCTGGGTCATTGGCATGACCCTCGTCTTCTTTGGAGCGGCCATGAACACCCTCTTCTCCCTTCGCCAGCCGACCATCTCGATAGGCGCCCTCGTGGCCCAGATCATTGCCTGGCCGATGGGCCACGCCTGGGCAGGCGTGATGCCGAGCAAAGAGTTCACCACCTTTGGCCACACCTGGAGTCTGAACCCCGGACCATTCAACTTCAAGGAGCATGCCATCATCAGCGTCATGGCCAACGTCGCCTTTTCCGTCGCCTACTCGACTGATATCGTCCTGGCCCAGCTCATATTCTACAAGCAAAACTTTGGCATTCTCTTCCAGCTGCTGCTCACCATATCGACCCAGTCTCTGGGCTATGGGATTGCCGGAACGATGCGCAAGTTCCTAGGTGACCGACGACTCACCCGCCACCTTTGCCGCTCGAGACGTGCGCTGACCCCTTCGAGCAGTCTACCCGGCCGCCATGATCTGGCCGAGCAACCTCGTCAAGGTGACGCTGATGAACGCAATGTACGAGAAGGACGAGCAAGGAGACCCGACCGTCTTCGGAGGCACCATGCCCCGGTACCGATGGTTCATGCTCGTCACCGCTGCCGCCGGTCTCTACTACTTCATTCCCGGCTTCTTGGCCCAGTGCCTCAGCGTCTTCGCCTTTGCCACCTGGATCGCACCGCAGAACGTCGTCATCAACCAACTCTTTGGCGGCACGACGGGCCTGTCACTCTTGCCCATCACCTTTGACTGGACCCAGGTTGCCGGCTGGTTCGGCTCGCCGCTGATTCCGCCATGGTTTGTCTGCTGTTTTTAACGCCCTCCATCCATCCGGCGGCTGACGCCGGGCTTGGCCAGGTACGCGATTGCCAACACCCTCATCGGCGTTGTCCTATTCTTCGTTCTCGGCTCCTCTGTCCTGCACTACTCTGGTGCCTGGTATGCTCCGTATCTCCCCATGAGCGACGCGGGCACGTACGACAACACAGGCCAGCCGTACAACACGTCTCGCATCCTCACGCCCGAGTTCACCCTGGACGAGGAGGCGTACCAGAAGTACTCCCCGCTGTTCATCAGGTACCTTGCCTCCTTCTTCTCGTCGGATCAACAGGCTGACCGAAGGGCGCAGCACCACATTCGCCATGGCCTATGGGCTCTCCTTCGCCACGATATCGTCCCTCATTGTTTATACTCTGCTCTACTACCGCAAGCAGATATGGAGGCAGTATAGGGATAGCGCAAGTGAAAAACCCGATATTCACATGAAGCTGATGAAACGGTACAAAGAGGCACCAACGTGGTGGTACATGTCACTATTTGCTGTCGTGAGCCGTCCCTGCGTACTGCCTAGCCAGTCTCATGACTGACCCGGACCGATGCAGATGCTTGCCCTAGGCTTATACACCGTATTGGCCTATCCTACCAACCTCAGCTGGTGGGGCTTTCTGCTCGCCGTCGTGATATCCTTTGGCTTTTCCCTGCCCATTGGAATCATCGAGGCCGTGACGAATAACCAAATCGGTCTGAACGTCCTGACCGAGTTCGTCTACGGATACATACAACCGGGCCGACCCTTGGCTCTGATGATGTTTGTACCCTCACGACAGACCCTTTCCCTGCTGGGCACTGTGCTGAACTCTCCGCAGCTTCAAGACGTTTGGATACATCACCATGTATGAATGACTACCGCACCCACCATGGACCAGGCTGCCCGCTAACGGCGTGGTCAAACAGGTCCCAGGCCCTGAGCTTCGTCTCGGACCTCAAGTTTGGGCATTACATGAAGATCCCCCCGCGCACCATGTTCTGGTCTCAGGTCGTCGCCACGACGGCTTCCTGTTTTGTCCAGATCGTCGTCCTCAACCTCGCCCTCGCCAACATCGACAACGTCTGCGATGTCCACCAACGCGACCGGTTTACGTGTCCCGGTGGACGCGTCTTCTTCGCCGGTGCGTCCTTTGGCCCTGTTCGAAACTCGCAGCAAACGACGTCCGTTGCTAACCTGTCCGCTAGCCTCCGTTATTTGGGGCCTCATCGGGCCGGCCCGCATGTTCTCCCCCGGTCGCATCTACTCGGACCTCTTCCTTTTCTTCATCCTCGGCGCCCTCGTGCCCGTCGTCGTCTACTACTACTGCAAGCGCAAGCCCCAGTCGCCGCTCAAGTACCTCATGGCGCCCCTCGTTTTCGGCGGTGCCAGTGCCATCCCTCCGGCCACCCCCCTCAACTATTTCTCTTGGGGCCTCGTCGGCTTCGTCTTCCAGTTCTACATCAAAAAGCGCCACTTTGGCTGGTGGAGCCGCCTCAACTTCCTCACCTCGTGCGGCCTCGACCTCGGCCTCGCCCTCGCAACACTCTTCATCTTCTTTGCCTTTACTATGCGCGATATCGAGCCCCCCAAGTGGTGGGGGAACGAGATTGTGGCCACAACCATGGACGTCATGGGCACGGCGGTGAGGGCGAAAGTGGCAGAGGGACAGAAGTTTGGGCCTGAAGCGTGGTGAGGGGAGTAGGCTTTCGGACGCGTCTGTTGGGATACTCGCCGCGAAAGGGCAGGGCGACTGTCCAGGCACACAATGTATGCAAATGCGTGCCCGGGACGTTCAACCCAGGAGGGGGGGGGGGGGGGGGGCAAGCAAAGCGGATTTTCAGCAGCCTAGGCTAAAAGATGTAAAAAATCTACAAGTTGAAACAAAGTGCTGTACTGCCTCGTCACAACACCAACCGTCCTGGATCGCTCTCCAGCATTAGCTTGCACCGCGACAGGAACTCGTGCGCGCGCCTCCCCTCCTCCTTGGGCACGACTAGGCTGAACAGGTTTAGGTCGTTGGACAACCCTGGCACTGTCGGGACGCCACGGACCCTGGGCGTTGTCTTCTTCCGGGGGGCGAGCTCATCGATGATGTCGGCCTTTCTGGTCCGCGGCCGAAGAGGTTCGAGGACTGAGGCTGGTGGGATGGCAGAGACTTGAGGCATGTATGCGGCCCGGGAACCACCCTTGATCTTGTCGAGTCCGAGAACCTGGTCGAAGAGCTCGGCGGGCGTGGGCTCGCGCGTGGAGCGAGGGAGGTGGTCGTTGGCGGCCTCGGCGGCGCGGGCAATGAACGTGGACAGGGGAAGGAAGATGCCGAGGGTGTCGTGGATTCTGTTCTGGACCTCGACCGCCTTGGCCAGCGAGATAGGGACGTTGACTTCGAGGGCCTCAATCTCGGGAGCTTCCACAGCAGCAGTGCCCGCCTTCTTGGGAGGCACAACGGCGGACTTCTTGACGGCGACTTTGATGTTGCTCAGGTCGAGGTGGGACATTTTTTCGAACCGCGAGGACAGGACGGCCGGAGTCTCTGCCCGGATGGTTCCGAGGTAGGCGAGGACGTCTCCCTTGAGCAGGCGGCCATTGGGACCTGTTGGCTTGATGCTGGCGACGTCCTCCTCGCGAAGGTTATGCTGCTTCACCAGATGCTCCACCGCAGGCGTCAGTGGGTACTTTTGAACGTGCGTCTCGCCGCTCGCGACACGCGGAGGACGGCTAGCCTGCTCGACGGGCGTTGGGGCGTTCTCCTTGGCCGCCGCCGCGTTCTCCTGGCTGGTCGTCCGCTGGGGCTCATCGGCCGGGATCTCGAGAGCGTTGATGTCGTCGCCGGCCTCGGCGAGGACGGCGATGCGGGCGCCGACTTGAACGGCTTTGCTACCGTCCTGAGCCATGATCTTCATCATGACGCCGTCCTCCTGAGCCTCGACATCCATGGTGGCCTTGTCGGTCTCGATTTCGAGAAGAACGTCGCCGGCGCCAAAGGCCTCCCCTTCCTTGACCTTCCAGCTCGCGATATTGCCCTCTGTCATCGTGGGCGAAAGGGCGGGCATGATGAAGTTGTGGGCGGCGAGGCATCGCGACGAGTTGCCGAAGCCTACATCAGTTGCACCAGTGTGAGAAGCGGCGGCAAAGACAGTAGGGGGAGGCAAGAGGATGATGGATAGATGCTCTCCGGCCGAACGAGAAGATGAACGCACCTCGCGCAGTGGCAGCCCGGCTGTAGACGAGGCGAGCAGAGGCACGGCACGCAGCCGCCGTGAGAGACGCCATTGAAGCTCAATCAGGCCGAGCAGTCGGTGCGGAAGGCCGCGGATGTGTTTCGCGAGAAGGGAGAAGGTGGCAGGTGTGTCGCGGTTCGAGTGATCGGCTGGTTGGCGAAGGTGTTGGGGGGGGGGGGGGGAGGATGCATGTAGATAACGAAATTTGGTGGGACGGGAAGGGAAAATGCCACCAAAAAAAAGCGTCACTAGTGCTGTTGGCACCTCACGGAACGCAAACTTCCACGGCCGACAACGGACGAACGGCCAGCGCCAGCCAGAAGTTCCACCAGTCAGGCTCGGGCCCACCTGAAGCGGATGGATGGAAAGCAAGCAGTACAACTACATCAGATGCAGATTCAATATGCCTTTACTGTAAGTACTTACTGTACTACTTGTACTTTGGTGTCGATACAATTATTGCATATAACTGCTCGTACGATGAAGATGTTGCTAATGGCAATTCTTACAAGTATAATACTTACAGTACACCATTTGCTTACTTACAGGTACATCTTCAAGTTCATAGGAACATGCAATATTAAGTAATTACTTGCTACATGTAGGTATAGGTACATGTACGCTGGTGAGCTTATCTCTACAGTAATAATACTTACTTGTACGAGAAAAAATGACCAGCAGTAATTATTGTACCCAATAAGCACGTACTGTACACCTGCTGTAAGTACAGTACATTTAATACCTGGAATAATTACTTCGTACTGCTCTGTTCTGTACCACTTATTACTCGTACTGCGCGCCGAGAAGAAAATACTTGCACCAAGGTTGTCCATTGAAGCAAAATCCCCCGTCTCCGTGACGAGGAGGAATTGCAAGCAGTTATGAGGATAGTGCTCTGCCCGCACTTGATTGATTTATTATCTTGTATTATATCCTTCCGGCGTAACATGCACCAAGATATCCCTTGCCATCAGCGGCCCAAGGGAGCGTGATGGACTAATTCCTGTTGGTCGACAGAATCACTGAACCAGGGATGCAGGGTCTTAAGGTATCTAGATGCACACGTGTATTTTGTCATGTAATTAACACTTGTACTGTACTCCGATCTAGGACCCAGGGAACGGCCAGCAAGAATGTACGGAGTAATTACAGTACCTAAGTAATTACTTACGGACCGATACAGCACGGAGTACTCCGTATCAAGCTACTACAGTAGGTACCTATGGACGACCAATTTTCCACGTGTACCTGTACGACGCTAGATATAGGTTCTGCACCATGTAATTTACATGACGTCGCCTGCTTCATCGTAGTCCTTGTACTTGCGACGAAATTTTATCTGCACATCTCCATGGCCTCGTCTGCGTGACACGGCCCGATCACGCAACCACGACGCAGAGCGGGACGGGAATGATGGCCTCACTCTTGCCTGGAGCCATGGCGAGCCTCTCGAGAAGCTTCGAGCTCCCCTGCAGGCGCCTCTGCGCGGGCGCGACGGTCTTGCCCACACTGCCAAGGACAACGACGTGCCGACAGCGCTTCACCACCTCTCTCCGCCTCCGTTCTGCCGCCAATCCGAGCAGCAAGCAAGTCCGCGCTCGAGCCAGGCCTCCCGCTCTCGGTGACGTCTCGCCGGCGCAGGGGTCGACGGCACCCAGTCGATACGCATTCATCAAGAGCCTCGCGACCAAGCAGACGCCCACGGTTCTCTACGAGGCGCCCTCGCACTTTTGGTTCTACTTTGGCTGCTGGTCCAGCGGCCTGGCCATCATAACCTGGACGGCGCTCACGGGGCCTACGGTGGTCGACCAGCCCGAGGGTGTTCCGCAATGGGTCAGCGTCACCTTTGGCGCCTCCTACGTCCTCCTCGGCGCCATGGGCTTCTACCTGATATCAAAGACGCCCAACATTGTCGGTTCCATCCGCATCCTCCCCGCCGCGACCGCATCCCCGTCCGCGTCGGCGGCGGCTCCTCGCAGCCTCTCCAACCGCGCGGCGGCGGCTCCGGCGGCTCCGACGGCGAGCCCGCGGCTCGAGGTCACCGTCAAGCGGATGGTGCCCCTGTTGGCGCCCAAGGTCATCAGCACGAGCCTCGACGGCGTCGCCCTCAAGTCGCGATTCTCCTTGCCCGAAGAGTACGTGCCCGAGCTTCGGCGGCTCGAGCAGGAGCGCGAGGGGAAGGAGCGGGCTCGGCAGCTGCGCAAGCACGACATGGAGCATCTGCTGACCATGCCTTTCCGTCGCCTCGGCCGCGCCTTGGTCAACATGTTCAGGGGCGTGCGCGCGGCCTGGACGGACATGGGGTACGGCATCATCAGGGTGGACGGCAAGGAGTACAAGGTGGATGTCGCCAAGGGCTTTGCGCATGACGGGTTCAGGACGCTCGAGAGGATCGTGACGATAGGGTGGAAATGAGAATGCAATGATTCTTCGGAGGCACATCCACGCGCCGTAGGCCGCCTCCACGGTCGTGCCCTCTCGCGGCGGTCGAGCGTCTGGGTTGACAGCCTGGTGATGTTGTGGCCGAGGATGGGATCGCCAGGGTCGAGACGTGCACCCGTCGAGAAGAGCGCAGGCCTGGAAGACCGGCTCCTCTGCACCCCCTTTTCGGCCTCGCATTCGTCAGCGACCGACCACTTGTTCGGCAGAAGCCACGACGGCGAGCGGGAAAAGGCCGATGCGGCCGGCGGGGACCGCATCATGCACACCACCAACAGCCGATGGACGGATGGCTGGGGGCACGAGGCGAAGGGTGGCATCGCCGGCAACCAAATCGCCGGGCTGGAGGCCCGTCAGGCAGCCCACGCGGCTAGCAGTTCCGGCGACCCCCCCTCCCCGCAAGCAGAAGCAGCGAGGCTCGAGATGGATGACGGCGGTGGGTTGAAGAGCCACTTGAGGCGCGAAAGGAGCCCGTGTCGTGCGTGGAAGCCAAGGAGACGGCTGGTTGGTGCAGGGGCCAAGTCGCGTGGTGGGCAGACGTCGTCTCGGTGCGACATGCGGTCATGCATAGGTATGCAGCCTTCATTTGGGTCTCACGAGCAGGCGTCGTCGTCCTTGCTCCATGACGCATGAGCGGTCAGCGACGACGCTCGCTCGGGAAGCTCGAGGGGAGAAAAACAAAAGGATGGGGACGATGGGGACGGAGACGATGCGCCATACCAGCGGTGGGGAGAACCGAGGGCAACGTGGGTGGGAGCATGCCATGAAGGAAGGGTCCGTAGATGTCATGTGGCCGTCGAGCCATGTGGCATGTGTGGCATGTACGTGCCAGCCGCGAGGATGGCACGAGCGAGTGCGAGGAGGTCATAATTTCTGTTCATCGTCATGAGGAGCAAGCACTGGTGGGGGAGCGAGTGCTGGGGGCGGGCAGCACTCTGTACCGTTATTATACCTTATTATTAGCGAAAGTTCTCCGTGCAAGGACTCGGTACATGTGCACACCAGTCTGTAGCAAGGCATGAATACTCTGCCCGGTACTCCGTATCTACCGATATCAATATGTACCTACGGTGCGTGCAAGGAAAAGGTACTGAGTACTAAAATACTTACAGTAAGAATCAACTGCTGTACATGTGCGGAGCACAGCTGGCGCACCGAGTGCAGGGTACCTCGACTTTCCATACCTGCCTGTATGT
The DNA here is from genome assembly GCF_001625195.1 of Drechmeria coniospora. Taxonomy (NCBI): domain Eukaryota; kingdom Fungi; phylum Ascomycota; class Sordariomycetes; order Hypocreales; family Ophiocordycipitaceae; genus Drechmeria; species Drechmeria coniospora. The sequence continues at coordinate 5,049,509 of NC_054389.1, read as the reverse complement.
AAGTACGATGCTGGTGCTTGCAAGTACTCCGTACAAGGTACCTAGTGCTCAATATTAATACCACATGTACAGTAAGTACAAGTATTGTCCCGACGTGTCGCTCCGTTCTGGAACAAATCGTCTGCCGTGCCTCCCATCTTTCCATGCACTCCCGGAAGAATACCCTGGCGATGGAGGGGAACAAAACAAGTACCAGTACGAGTACGAGGTACCCAGGACTTGCGATGCCTGCATGTACAAGTACTCTAGTGACCTACGTGTAGTACTTGTAGCGAGTGGCATTACCTTTGTACCTTGTGTGTGCAGCAGCCTTGCGCAAGACTGCAACGCACTCTTGCCGCATAAGCACGTAACTAAGATTGGGGCCGACGGCACGACTGCGCTAGGATTGTCCAGACATGGAATACCCAACGGCACATGCCCGCGTAGATGATGGCACGCAGATGGCCCGATGGCCCGCATGTGGTGCTTCCTTTTGGGAGGAGGCAGCGTGGGGAGGACTGCTGGTACCGCGCCGTCGTCCCGCTACCGATGGCACTAACACGTACTGCAGATGGACGACGCAGGCGCGCAAACTGGCTACTGTCAAGCATCAGCGGCGTGACGCTACTCTTGCGCATGGTTCAATTATTACCGTTTACTCGTGGATGCAGAGGTGTGGAGTCGGACGACGTTTGCGTCATGGGGGTGAGAAGTGAAGGCGCCGAGGAGTGAGGAGCTGAGGTGCAAACCAGTGACGGCATGAGTTGGTGGGCGACGAGCTGACGAAGCAATTGGTCCATTTCAAGTGGCAGCCTTCCCGCCATGTCGACTATTGATGTCGATGTCGATGTCGATGTATTAATATCGTCTCCAACGTATATGCTATGAGCAATTCGATGCTGGCGGTGGCTTGGCTCGGACCTCGACAGGTAATCATGCCGTTGAGCTGCAAGTCGTCGTCCGCCTGTTCCGTTGGCTTCATGCGTCGCGGCGACGCTGAGCGACATGGCAGGAGGACGACGACTCGCCAGCACGGCCATCCGTGCTTGCCGTCTCGTGCGATGCGAAGTCGCGAAGTCAACCCCCCCCCCACGAACGGGCCTTGATGCTGACGGGTGATGGTGTTCGTCGTGCGCGCAGCATGTGGCGTGGAGGAGAGGAGTGGGTTGGAGGCGATGATCAACCGCGGCGTGGTTTCCATGGCCTAATGGGCAACGGCCGACGGGATCGAGGAAGGAACAGGGTGAGCTGAGAGGACACGGAGGCGTGCAGTCATTTACTCGACGGCATGGGAGCATGGCTCAGGCGCGCACTCTCACTCGTGCGTACGTGCAGGCGTGCAGGTGATGATGCTCAATGCGTTGGAGTACATGTACATGCCTGTGTGGCAGGTGCAAGCATCCATTGCGTGTGCGGGTAATCACTAGCAAGCACTCGTTCCAGGTGCTCGACCGACATCGCTGGAGACAAACCCACCTTGCTGGGTTCTCGCCCAATTGCCTCGGGATGCACCTGCGGCACTGCTGGCGTGATGCGGCACCACCCACCACTACGTCGAACGAGCGAGACGCGATCGACACACGGGCACTCCGTACCGGTCGATGATGCCAGCAGATACAAGACATCTCACGAGCATGGGAGGCCATGTCTGCCAGTGCTACGGAGCGTGCAGTGCTGCACTGCCGCACCGTACATGCTAGACGCCAGTGTGCATGCGTAGGGTGCATGCACAGTGGCAGCATCCGCACTTGGGCTGCCCATGTGCATGGATGCTGCAATTGCCGATGGCAGGCATCTGTGAGGGTTGCTTTGTGCATCCCAAGCCTTGCCGTTGCGGTAGGCATACCAAGGTGGGAGGGCAACGAATGCTGCTTGTTGTGCATTCCAGCCTCTCGGCTGACCGTTTTGGTGTCCGGATGGTGCCGAGCAGAACGATCTCGTGGGTGTGAAACGGCCTCGAGCGGCAGGTGAGAATGACACGAGAACGCAGGTCATGTCATGCCGCTTGGGGTGCCTGCACGGAGCGCTTGGGCGAGCGGGTGCGGGCGGTCGGGAAGCAGGAGTAGGGTTGAGAGCGAGGAGAGGTAGGCTGATGGCAGAGCACGACGGGGGCATGAAGCAGTTGGAGTCGACGATGTGAGGTTTCCTGGTGCGCCGCAGATGTCGCACATTACCTAATTCGCCTACTACCTACCTTTGTAAGAAACGTTGCAAGGAAGCACTTGCATGTAAATACTTACTAGGTAGGTAGGTACCTATGTACTAGGCTTTCTCAAGCGCAGTACTGTACTTTCTCCTGCAGGCCCCTACAGTATACAAGGACTACAGTACTAGTTACAAGTACTACAGTATCAATTACTACAACATCCAAGTAATATACCTAGTATTACTCTGTCCTGCGGAACAGAATCGACGAGCGGAGTGCAGGTCAAGTACAACTCCCTAGTACATTTCAAGCATAGTTGTGCAGCAACTACTTAGTAGGCAAGTTAGCATGCGTGTTCTGTACAAGTAGAGGTGTACGTTGCCGGTATTACAGTGTGTTCCATACAGTACGAGGGTACCATACAAACACATCGCCGTACGCAGCCAATTCGTACTCTGTACAGAACACAAGTACTTGGGTGCTTAGTATGTATGCGCATGTACTTGCATGCACTTGCAGAATGTGCAGCAATTACACGAAGAATGAACTGATACCAGTACCTCGAGGTACGCATTTGCGTCGCGAGCATTGCGTACGTGCCACGAACTAGTGCATGCATGTTCGAGTATGCGCAGCAGATACGTGCTCGTGCATACATGTACATGCATCTTGGTGGTATGCGCATGGGTGAGAGTGGTTGATGCTGCGGTTCTGCATGCTGCATGCTGCATTCAATCCTCGCGGCCATGTTTGGTTCGGTCATGGTGTTGGCCGTGGTGTTGGTCGTGGTGTTGAGCCGTGTCGAGATTGCTGCAGCAGGGAACCACCTGTCACTCGGATGCAGGCTTGGCTTGTTGGGGAGGGGGATGTCTCAGCGCAGACTTGCAGAGGCTCGCATGGTATGGGCCCTGTAGGGGGGCATGCGCAGGATGGCATGCATACGGCGACCTGGTCGGTACTCGTTCGGTCCGTACTATAAGTTAGTACTGGGTACTAGTAGGTAAGTAATAATACTACATGCAGCAACTAGTACCATGCAGCAAGTGCCTGCACAGCACGTAGCTGGTGTTCAGGACTTGTGGCACTGGCCCCTGTAATTGTACGGTTACACGCGTGCACACTGGACTGTGCTGTGCTAGGCGGAACGTGGAAGACTTTTGTGCTTGGTACGTATGGCCGAGTACGGAGTATGCAGCATTGCAGCCAGTTGTTCGACAATTGCTTGCTGCTTCACGACCACCAAGGAGAACGACGTCGCCACATCCAGAAGATCGAATGTGTGTGCAGAGGACGTCGCCTTGCGAGACTTGCACGAACCTACTACGCAGTACCAAGGTAGTTGCGAGCACCAGCGTGCTGATTGTGCTGTAATTACCTGGTCAGGAAATATTTCAACCGTACTACTGTAAGTGCATGCACATGTCCGCGTCCCTCTCCGCATACACGTACACGCATGTACTTAAGTACATGTAAGTACTCTGTACTGTACTTACAATTATTACAGTACGGAGCACTTGTAGTATTGTTACTTGGTGCTGCGAAGGCCATGTGTTGTACTTACTCTTCGCAACCCTCGTACTAAGTACTTACCACGTACGGAGTACTCCGTAAGTACGAACATGTACAACTATTATAGTATCTCGGTAAGTAATTAATACTGAATACTACTGTATTTTGGTTCGACCACGGAGTAAGTAATAATACGCCGCAAAAGCACCAGCCTTGAATACACCTACATGTGCTCGTACTGTATGTACGGAGTACATCTACAAGTACAAGTATCCGTACATGCTCATGCACAGGTGAGACCACTCCCACCTCGCAGTCGAAACGGCGGCGCCACCCATGTGTGTGGGCCGTGGGGAGATGTGCCACAACGGCGGGGGAGGGGGGGCGGCGGCAGCGAAGGAAGCTCCATTGTGCCATAAACCCGTACCCGTCGTCTCTCGCGAGATCGATCTGCCACCAGCTGTCGTTTGTCCGCCAGGATGAAGCTCCGTCATCGTGACGGCGAGGAGGGGAGGCTGGCTGGCTCGCACTACGCTCGGGCCGAGCATCGTCAACCAGATGCATCTGTCGATGCATGCCACCAGCTCAGCTGCATGCCCGATTTCGTCCTCGGACACTTCTCCTCGTCCTTGGCCGGTCTCGTGCGTTGCCCGGAGGCAGGTGCTCGTGACGGTTGTCATTCGGAGGCGGAGCGGAGGCTGCCCTGCGGCGCTAAAATGAGACCTGCGGCGCACGACATGACCGTATGGGGCCACTATCGGGCGCGTTTCGCGTTCTCGACTTCCCACTGGTGCTGTCGCTCTCGAAGCTCGAAATTGCGTCTTGCCAATCGGCCGACGGGTTGCAGATGACGGACATGGCAAAGGCTCAACGTCTCGCTGCAGCTTCGCACCGCAGCGGATCATGATGCTCTTTTCGGGCATTGATTGCGCCCGCGGCGTTGACCGGCATTGCCTGTGGATTCGACACCTCGAACTCGCGACATGCCTACACCATGGGTTTGGAGTGCTGCTGTATCGTCCATGTACTCACTGCGACGAAGCAGTTGTAGTACGGGACACTCCGTCCTTGGTGCTGACTCTGTATAAGTATTTATGTGTGTGTACAAGTACATTTCGTGTTAGTCCTGTCGTGCCATTGCTTGGGGTGGAAATGCCCGCCTTCGATGACGTCGAGGGGCCCTACTCCTCAGGCCCGCGCCAGTGTTGCATGTAAGGTAGTAGGCAAGTACTGTTAGGACGACTGCCGTCCGTCCGTTGTGCCAGGGAGCAGCCACAAGTACGATCATGGCATGTCTCTGCCAGTTCACGGGATGCACCGTGCCCATGCTGGACACTTGCGGCACGCACTAAACTTGCACGCATACTTAAGTACATACTAGGTTCGGAGTGTAGTATTAGTTCTGTACATGTACATGCACATAGTACGCGTGCTTGTAGTAGAACGTGCAAGTACTGTAGGAGATGGCAACAGGTGCAAGTACATGTACGCGCAAACGTTCGCAGAGACAAGCACTCCGTACATGCAAGTACATTATTCGTTTCTCGTGCATGTGGAATTACTTAGGTGCATTGGATGGACGTGGGAATACCTACGGACAAGTGCACCATGCCGTGTCGGTACCTGGACGCATGTACTTGGCACGGGCGCCGACCCTCGTACCCCCACATCGTTCGCCGACGGCACAGCCTTCCTCGCTTGAACCAAGATGCCAATGCAAAACGAACGATTCTACACCAATGTGCCAGCGCGAGTAATCTGTTCGTTGATGCTGCGTGAGCCAAACAATGCAAATCCAGAGACGGCGCACGCGAGTAGTTCTCCGTCGCAGTCGTGTTTCCGTTTCTGCGCCGTCCAGTCTCGGCGCAGGAGGGAAGCTACGTCGAGATGCATTCCACGCCCTCCGACCTGCTCGACGGCCGATGCGGATGCGGCGCTACGACATTGCCGTGGCATGCACCGAGTATTCCTCCCGTGCTCGTACGACATGGTCGTCGTAGGTACTCCGTACGCAAAGTCGAGACGCTGATAAGAGAACCCGTACCTCAAAGTACATACGCCTGCAGTACATTAAACAACTAGTTGTAAGCAAGTACATGCACAAGTGCAATTGCGTCCCGGTTCGCATTGCTCAGCACTCGTCCACAGCCTGCCTGCGAGGAACGGAGAGATATCCAAGTCGCACCAGTCCTCACTTCAGCGACCACCAGGCGGAAAGGTGGGTGCAGTACTCCGTACTCCGTAGAAGTACTTGGTACCACATAATTGCAGCACGCCCACTGTACATGCAAGTACATGCTGCACCTGGCAAGGTGGCAGCGACTAGCGTCAACTGCTGCTGCCGTGCTGCGAGTACTTGCACTTGTCGGTACTACGCCCAAGCAAGCCGCTGCTGTCGTCCCAACGTCCAGCAAACGTCAAACTCAAAAACACAATCGTTCTCGAACTGAAGCACCGTCTCAGAGAGTGACATGGTGACCAGTGTTGCGTGTTTCGTCTGGGACCGTGTCTGTGCCGACGTGTGCAAGCGCATCTCTTCACCGCCCGTAGGACCCGTTCCCGCCAGTCGTTCGTCTGCCGTTCCACCTCCTAGCACGCCGACCGACCCTGCCTTTTCGCTTTGCGCCGATCGCGGTACGTGCACAGTAGTAAGCATGTACATGTACAGTATTAGTTCGTTGCGCCTAAGCACTCCGTAATACCGTCCGTTTAAATACGCCTTTCTTGGTACTCATACTTACCTCCTGTTATCTACCACCAGGCCTCGTCATTCGCCCCCTCCCCCGATGGAGCTTGTGACTTCCATCTGTAATCACCCGCTAGGCGATCCATCTGCCAAGCAACCGGGGGTCTGGTTCAGCGTCATTCACCCCTGCCCGCCTCTAATTGCCACGGGATGCCTATCCCGTCCCGTCCAGTTTTCGTCGCATCGTTCGGTGAAACGATACGGGGTAGCGCTCGTTGGTGGGTGGCACTCGTAGATGAACAAGATGCACCTGCTGTAACCCCGTGCATGTACATGTACATGGACTGGACATTTGCATGCGCACCTACAGTTACAGGTGCTCACGAGCGTAACACGAGTGCGATGTACCGACAGCTGCAGAAAGTGTGAATAGGTACCTGCATACTAGGTGGCGAGCACGTACAACTCGTATCCGTCCGTTTTGGGTACTTGCACTCGTCCGGGTACCTGCAAGTACGGAGTACAGATACGGAGTACGGAGTACGGATAAAAAATGGGGGGTCCCTGCTTGTACGTTACTTACTACCTAGTACCTACGAGAACTTGGTGGTGGTGGTGCTGTACCATCCTAGTGCTTAGTTGGTAGGTACCTAGTACTTTGGTGCTGCGAGGACCAGCCAACGTGCTACAGTGCTCCGTACTTCTGGTACAGTTACAGCACCACTTTTTACCGCCGTCGCGCCCGTCGCCGTGTTATTACTACCACCCGTTGGACGCTCCCCCCCCCTCTGGACCCCTTCTTGAATTTCTCCTCAATTTCCTTCCTCCCCCACGCCACATCTCTTGTGCATCCGCCTGCACGGTGGACGACGCTCTTCACGACGTTGTCCTGCTTACCCCGTGGAGGACGTCGTTGGCATCCCGCCCTCATCACCGAGCCGAGCCTCCTTTTTGCTGGTCATCTTGGCTGCGCCGTCGTCTCCGGGTCCGTCCTTGTTGTTGATCCCAAGGTGAGTCACTGTTATCGTCGTTATCGTCCCGTCCCTCGTCTGTTTCCGTTGTCTTGCCCGCCCCGTCCTTCATGGCCCAGTCTCCCCTTTTCCAGCCCGTCTCGTCCTGTGTTTTCTTCTTCCTCGCCTCGTCATCCTCCCTGTTGAACCCGATAAACGATGAGTTCTGCTGCTTCCCTCGCTAGCTTGCCCATGTCCCTCCCGTCACGCCCGCTGCCGTTTCCCGTGGCCTTTCTTTGTATTAGCTTGCGCGACAAGGAGAAGCATCATCCTTCCTCGCCCTCGCTCTGATTGTGACGGAGAATCGCTTGCAGGCCAGTCCGTGGCACAGTCAACCGGTTCGCCTTTGCCCTGGACCCCCCACCCCGTGACTGTCCAAGGATTCTGTCGCCGACAGTTTCGAATCCTGTTCCCCGAGCGCTGGTGCCCTCCTTCGTCGACCGCCTTCCCTGTCCTACCTTGCAGACCCTTCTCGCTGCCGTGCGACCCTCCCGCCATCGACCTTGCATGCCGTGCATGGCAAGAAACCGGCCGAGGGACCCTTTGTTGCTGACCCGCGTTGATGCAGATTCTTTTTCGAGTAATGCAGCGCGAGGCTGCACGCGGCTGCTGCTCGAGTTGACGAGCCTCCTTCGACTGTCCCGCCGCGTCTCCTCTCGAAACCTAAACTCCCGAAATCGCCCGTCCAGATGCATATCCGTACCTGAGCCGAACATGGATTCCGAAGACGGCGAATATTTTGTCAAGGTACGTGGCCCCCCTCCACCCTTCCACCCCCGGTGGGACACGCCGGACGGGCGTGCTGACGACCGCATCGTAGCAATTGGCTGCCTTTGTGCGCACGCACGAGAAGGCTCTCGCCAACGCCTTGCAGTTCCAGCGCCGCGAAGCTCGTCACCGCTCCTCCCAAAGCACGAGCGCTGCCGCGATCCCCACGTCCCCGACCCTTCCCGACCGACCCTCGACATCATCGTCCACCAATTCCTTGGCCGCCGCCTTCTCCTTCGGCTCTCTCAAGTTCACCTCGCACAGTGTCAAGTCGGCGAAGCTGGCCCTGACCCCCCACCACCTGTTTTACATGCTTTCTCGATTCGAGGAGCTCGGCATCGACGTCGGCCCCATGAAGGTCCGTCTGGAGAACCTCCACGACAGCGCCTCCTCCACCAACTACATTTCCTTCCTCGGCAACACGGGACGTTCGAGAAGTCGCAGCTCCGATGTCGGCTCCATACATTCCGTCTCGAGCATCAGCAGCGTCATGTCGGGCATGTCGGCGCTCTGGGCGAGCTTCAGCATCGGCTCGAGCATCTCGGCCGCGAGGACGGAGCGTCAAAAGGCGGCGGCCCAGGCCGACCTCAAGTACCTCTATTCGGCCTTCACCAAGATCCCTTGTCTCAAGCTGGCGCCGGACTGGCGTGCTCGCCTCATCCGTGGATATGAAGAGTTCCCCTTCGACTCGGCTGTCCCCATTTACGTCTTCAAGAACTTGCAGGCGCTCGAGATCAGCAGCATCGACTTCCGCCAGTTCTTCGGCTGGGACCGGTTGGCGGACCAGCTGCGCTCCCTCAGCCTGAGGCACGCCGGAATCGAGGATCCCGCCGACATCCTCATCGACGTCGTGCTCGATGACATGGACAGGCGCCGCCGGAGGTCGTCCAAGGCCCAGTCCTCGCCCACGTCGACCTGGGCTGCCACCAACATCCCCCGTCGGAGCTCCACCTTTGCCCAACCCCAACCCGAGCTCGTCCGTGCCGTGTCCGCGCCGGGCTCGCCCGAGGTGCAGCATCCTCTCGCCGACCTGCGAATTGGGTTGCTGGCGCCCAACGAGTCGGCCATGGAGGACGCCGACGGCTCCGACAACCCGGGAACTCTGCAGGCGCGCCGCGACAGGGATGATGCCGCTCGGTCGCCGCCTCGATCCGCCTCCAAGGGCTCGCGTCCTCGGAGCAGCTCGCCGTCGCGTCCCCTCGGCTCCCGGAACCCCTCGTCCCACGCTCGCTTGTCGCAGCGCATCAGGCGCTCCGGCTCCGGAAGCTCGCATTCGAGCTTGTCGGACTCGTGGCACCATCACTCCAGAGCCATGTCGGCGAATCTCATGTACGCCGGTGGCTTGCCGCCGTCCAAGTGGCGCTTCCTGAGGCACCTTTGCCTTGCCGACAATGCCATGACCTCGATCCCTCCCGCGAGCCTCGCGCCGCTCTCCAATACTCTCTATTCCCTCGACCTCTCCTCCAACCTGTTCAGCCAGATCCCGGACAGCCTGGCTTCCCTCTCCGCCCTGCGCGCCCTGAACCTCTCCCAGTGCATGATCGACTCGCTCCACTCCCTCACCCGCAGCCCGCTCCCGGCCATCACGGCGCTCAACCTTCGCGCCAACAGGCTCCAGTCCTTGGCCGGCGTGGAGAAGCTGTATCCGCTGGAACGACTCGACCTCCGAGACAATGGCCTCGCGGATCCCATGGAGCTTGCGAGACTGACGGGAATCCCCGACATTCGCGAAATCTGGGTCGACGGCAACCCTTTCACCCGCACCCACAAGGACTACCGGATCACCATTTTCAACCTATTTCGGGCCACGCCGGGCTACACCATGGACGTTGACATTGACGGTAGCGGCCCGAGCTACTCGGAAAGGCGCCAGCTGGTCGACCGGGCTTTGATCCCGGATTCGGTCCCGGTGGTGAAGCCCAAGATCCCGGAGGCGCCGGCCATCGTGGAAGTTGCCAAACCGGCCATTGTGTACGGCGCTCCGAGGGACGGCGGCATGCTGCGAAAGGAGAGGTCGGCATCGAAATCCGTGACGAACGAAGTCAACCCGAGCTCGACGCGGCGCCGAAAGGCCCCCAAGAGACGCATTGTGGACTTGGCCAACGAGCAGGCCGCCATCCCCGCAGCTGTCGATCCGCAGCAGGAGCAGCCCCGGAGAGCGGAATCGAGAGACGCGTCGGATCCGCCCATCGGAAACTACCTGACCTCGCGAACCTCGGAGACGATTCTACTACCGCCCGTGGTCCTGTCGGATGGTCGGTTGGACATGCCCACCACCCTCGACGCCGTTGCGGATAAGCCAGAGCCTCGTGAACCCGCGCCCGCCTCCCTGCCAGACGCGGGCGGGCCTCAGAACTGGGATGTCGGTGGCGAGCTGTACCGCCGCAAGATAGAGGCCCTGCGAGACCGTGTTGGCAGCGGCTATCTCAGCGTGCTGAGCGAGGAGAGCTGGGACGGAAGTTCCGTGTACGCCCCCGCCGGCGTGCCACCCATCCCACCCCTCCGAGCAGGTCACATGTCGCATCATGCGACCCCTGGCCACGCAGTTCACAGCGGTCGCATGCTGGGCTAGCCTGTGCATTCTGGGTCCCCACGCCGACGGCATGGAAGCGTCTGACGATGCGCCGTATCATTCCATTATACCCCTCGGCCCCGTCATGTCGTATATGCCGCCTCTGGCCCACGCTGTCTAGCACCCTCCATCCCACGTCCGCTTTTCTTCTTCTTTTTCTTCTTCTTCTTCTTCTTCTTTTTTGCGCCTGGCGGGGTATCATTATGAACTGTCCGCTTGGGACCATTTATTTGCTGCGTCATATCGGTTGTTTCGATTGGAGCTGTGTCAATGGACGGGATCGTGAAGCATAGCGACTGCGGCGTTCAGGCATGGTAGGGATGAGTACTTCACGATGGCGATTCCCCGCCGTTCACGTTTTCCCACACCGGCAACGGCGCACGCAACGGCCGCGAGCCTTGTTTCGAAAGTCGAGCGGAGAGAAGAGTAGCCACGCGAAGTGGAAAAGGGTGAATGCCTGGTCGAGATGGTAGCTCAGTGACGGTGGCCTGCTTTCCGTTTGGGGTCGCAGCTGGTGGTGGTGGTGGTTTCTTTCTTTGGACTTGCAGGGTCCGCTCACAGCATTGGAGATGAAGCGTTAGGCAGATAGATGACAGGATGTGCATTTCGCGGGTCGAATTGAATACATTCCGTTCACACACCGGGACTATTTACGTACCACCTCGTCCCGTTTGGTTCGTCGTTGCGCGCGCTTTGTTGGTTACGGGACTGTGATTGTCACGGCACGTGGTGAATGTCTCGTTTGCCCACGGATGGTCGTCCTAATCGGCTGCGGATATGCAGCCTCCGCGTCAGACGGTGGCTTCCATTCGGCAGCGGCCGAGCTAGCTGAGGTATGACGTGAAACGAACCTGTACGAGTTCATCCCAAGTGAATACCACCTCGTGCAGATCAAACTCCGCAATCCGAAGCACTCGACCTCTCCATTGGCCTATTGACTTTTCATTCGCCGCACGTCACTAGATGATAATGAATGAGAGCCTGGCCCATGGGTGTACGTGAACAGACACAGTAGATGGATGGAGCCACTGTGAAGTAGTCAACATGGATTGCAATGTTCGTGATTCCCTGCAAGATGAGTGGACGGATCGGCCAGTACTCCGTATGCTGACGTGCCTTTTCCCTTATTGTTACAAGTATTATTTCCCGACGTTCTCCGTACATGTACTGTACGTATGGTAAGGCGTACAGTGCAGTGCAGTACTTACATTGGTGTAGATGTATTACTTAAGTACTATTAGTATCTACTCTACTTGAACTCCACAAGGACGACTACAGTATTACCTTAGTACTCCGTACAGTACTGTACAGTACACTGTACAGCACTCCGTATAGTACATGTATTACTTAAGCATACAAAGTACATACTCAGTAGGTACAAGTACTTGTACAAGTACTTGTACAAGTAGGTGAATCTACTTACACTGTAAGAAGGTGTAAAATAAGGAATACTCGGTACTCACATACATGTACAGCAGGTGCCTACAATGTACTGCACTATAAGCGTCCAAGTGTCCGTACAGCAATAATACTTGTACAAGTAAGTACGCAGTACTCCATACTGTGTATCCAGTCGAGATAGAACAAAAGCGGGTAAATCGTGGTAGATCTATTCCGTACCCCGTACTCCGTACCCTTCCCCGAATTGGCAAAGCGGGGTCATTGATGCTGACTAACCCGAACGTGCTTTTGACCCAAGTTGCTGCAAGCCACTGACCAGGCAGGGTACGGACAGGTACCCTGTGTGCTAAGTACAGGTACCTACGGTACTAAGTACAGGTACCTACGGTACTAGCAAGGTACCAGCACCAGCTCCCCGTACAACTCCTGGGCTCCAGTACTGCAAGTACCTACTTTACAGTGCTGTACGGTTCTTGTACGGTACAGGTGGTCCGTGCAAAATGCAACTTCACGCGTTGTCTGTTTTTCGCTCGGCCCTACGCAGAGCCGCCAGCCGACGTCACGTCTCCTCCTGATGCTGCCCACTGCCATCGACTGCGCGCCAACAGGGCTCTTTCTTGCCTTCATACTCTACCGCATGTGAGTTTGGGCACGTCTGGTCTTCCCGAGGCCTGCAAATGCCCGCCGTCCCATCCCGGCCCGTGACGAGCTCGCGCGTCGCCACCCCCCCTTATCTCCGCGCCTCTGGCCAGCTGCGACGTCGGATCGGCAGTTCGCTTCGCAGATAGGTTCGGACCGCCACCGGTAGACATGGCTCCCGCATCCCCTCTTCCACGGCGCACCCCCACGGGCCGCCGACGCGGCCGCCCGCCCGGCACGACCAACGCGGCGAGGGCGGCGAGACAGGCGTCCCTCTCGGCCATGGCCGCCTCGGAACCACCGTCGAAGAAGCGTCGCTACGTCCCCGGCGGGCCGGGCGGAGGAGGGCGATTTGTCGACTCCGACTCCCTACATCGCTCCGCTTCCGCCGCGTCGGCACCGACGTCGAGATCGAGCAGGAACGCCGCCCGCGACCTCGCCAACGGCGACACACCATCCGCGCCCCCTCGACGAGAGAGAAGTGCTCGAAGACGGGTCGTTGCCAGCGAAGACACGAGTGACTTGCCGTGGGGCTCAGCCGCCGCCATGGCTGCCTCGGTCAAGCAGGCGGAGGACTACAAACCCCGCGAGGAGCGGGGCTGGGAAGAGTTCCACCCGGACCTCGACATCGAGAAGACGTTTATGGTTTTCACGGCAGTCGATACCGATCCTGCTGCGCAACCTGCCGTTCCTGCTCCTAGCACGCCGGCCCGCCAAGCACCGCCCACGCCCTTGCTCAACGGCTCGCTGACACCCTCGAGACACGTGAACCCTGCATCCACCGGCAACACGCCAAACCCCCAGGAGAATGCAGAGCCGAGTGTGCCGGACACGCAGGCGGGGACGCCGTCGAGACGCCCTCGCCGGCAGACACGCGAAGCCGTTAGCTTTTACGGCACCCGCCCCATCGACTTCGCTTCGACGCCCAAGACGCCCAAAATTCTACCGATACACAACCAGACGCCCAAGGAGAGGTTGGACCTGAAGCTGCCCTCGTACCGCAAAACCAACCGCATAGAGCTGTTCGAGAGCAAGACCTTTGGCCAGGCGCGCTACGTGGACAAGGCGATGAGCAACGTCGGCTATCAAGGAAGCGATCGCTTCCCCCGCTCGGACCGAACCCTCATCAAGGCCATCGACGGCAGCGCCGAGGACGAAGTGGACATGTGCGCGACGCCCAAGGCCGAGGACCACGTCCCTCAATCCAGGCTCGGCCGGGTCGAGTACGACATGGACGAGCAGGACGACATGTGGCTGGAGCAGTACAACGCCCAGCGAAAGCAAAACGAGCTCGAGACCATCACGAGGGAGGTCTTCGAGATCACCATGACGAAAATCGAAAAGGAATGGCACACGCTGGAGAGACGAATCCCGAAACCGAACCCGAAACCGCCGCAGACGCATCGGCCGAGATCCGGCTCCGCCGCCGCCGTGAACGGCGAGACGCAGGGCGGCGAGGAGCCCGACAGCAAATGCGTCATATGCGACGACGGAGACTGCGAGAACACCAACGCCATCGTCTTCTGCGACGGCTGCAACCTGGCCGTCCACCAGGAATGCTACGGCGTGCCCTTCATCCCCGAAGGCCAATGGCTCTGCCGCAAATGCCAGCTCTGTGGTCGGGGCGTGCCGGTACGTTCAACCCCCCCTCCGATGTCTCCGGGAGGCTCCGTGGACGATGACGCGTGCTGACGACGGCCTCCTAGACGTGCATCTTCTGCCCCAATACCGATGGCGCTTTCAAGCAAACAAACTCATCCAAGTGGGCTCACCTGCTCTGTGCCATGTGGATCCCCGAAGTGTCGCTCGGAAATCACACATTCATGGAGCCGGTGATGGATGTGGAAAAGGTGCCCAAGACGAGGTGGAAGCTCTCCTGCTACATCTGCCACCAGAAGATGGGTGCCTGCATCCAGTGCAGCAACAAAAACTGCTACCAAGCCTTCCACGTAACCTGCGCCAGACGAGCTCACCTCTATCTTAAGATGAAGACCAGCCATGGCGCCCTTGCGGTCTTGGACGGCACCATGGTGCTGAAGGCCTTCTGCGACAAGCACTGCCCGCCCGACTACACCAAGGAGCGCAACGTGCACCAGGCTGCACGCTCGGCCAAGAAGTTTTACAAGAGAAACATGCGAGGTCGCATCTGGGCGGACAGCCACGCCATGGCCAACGTCATCGCTGCGCAACACCGCAGCGCCATCGCCGAACATCTTCCGGACGAGTCCCTGCTGGCCGGGGCCAAGACCTCGGCCGTGGCCGCGGTCGATAAGAAGAAGGGCGAACCGGCCAAGAACGTTTGGAAGCTCCCGTCCGGAGCCCCCATCATTCCGCAGGCAGTCTTCGACATCGTCGAGGCGTCGATCCAGCGATTCCCCTTTAGGAAGCGGAAAGACTTTCTCGGCGAAGCGTGTCGCTATTGGACGCTGAAGCGAGAGGCCCGTCGTGGCGCTGCTCTGCTCAAGCGACTGCAGCTTCAAATGGAGACGTTCACTTCCATGGAGCTGACGCGGCGGAACTTTGCGTCCATGGGGCCAAGCGGAAAGGCTCGGCTCGCCCGCCGCATCGAGTTCGCCGAGGACATCATCAACGACCTTGAGCAGCTGAAGGCGCTGTCGGAAGAGGTTGTCCAGCGCGAGCAGATGAAGCTGCAGGCTTCCGAGCTCGAGCAAACCTTTGTCGACGAGTGCTACTTTCCAGTTGCAACGCTTCTCGCTCCCGCGATTGAGAAGGCCATCTTGTGAGTCGTCCTATATTCCGTTCAAGGTGGAACGATGACCGCGTTGACGATGGGATGCTGACCGGAACTCTAGACTCGACAAGGACCTCTTTTCCACTGGGCTGGACATGGTTCAGAATCGGGTCGGCGAGCGTTATTACGTGAATTCGCTCTCCTTCGCCCAGGAACTCGGCGATGTTATCAACGCAGGCATCGTGTCGCGCCCCCGTGTGGACGAAGAAGGTGACGGCTGGGACGCGGGAGACTCGGCTTCGTCCAAGAGCATGTTCTTAGACATACGTGAACGTCGAAAGCTGGGCAAGCGCATTCTCAAGGCCGTCCAGCCATACATCGAAACGGCATTGCGGGTCGAGTCCGAGATCTTGAACAAGCCGTTTGACGGCATGCAAAAAGACCTCGAGAGCCTCATCGACGCAAGCATCGATACGGGGCGAGCCGTGAGCGGCGCCGAGGTGGAGAAGCAAGAAGGTGACAAGGAAGACACCATCATGGTAGATGCTCCAGATTCGTCCGAAATTACGGTCAAGAGCTCGTTCAACAACACCAATCATGACGGTGACGCAGATCTGATGGACACAGCCGAGGACCGACAGGATGGCGGTGGCGGAAACATCGAAGTGAACACGTCTGGCTTGGGCATGACCCTACCCGCGACAACGGACGAGCTGGTCAACCCGGCCCGAAAGAGCAGGAGGAGCACGGTCTTGAAGAGCGTCGAGTCGTCGGAGACGCCGCCGGACAGCAACGACTATGTGGCCGCGCTGGCCCCTCGTCCACCGCCGGCGGAGCCGCCTACACCGCCTCAGTCGAACGGGAGCTTCGGAAAGGAGGCGAGCGACCCCCTCGCCGAGGGAGGCATCCTGTGGTATCTTAAGTCGATGAAGCCCCGAGGCACATCTATCCTGGGTGAGCATTGGGCCGCTGGCATGGACGCGGTCCGGATGCTGAGCGAGGACCTGACGGACCTCGACGACGAAGAGCTTAAGGGGCTCGGTCGCGACGTCAACAGCGCTGTCACGGCGTCGGCCATGGAGGCTGAGGTGACGGTGGACACCTCTGCGAGCGTGGCGAGGAGCAAGGCCAGCAACAGCAGCAGATCTCGAAAGCGGAGAGCGTCGGGTAGAAAGCGATGATACCCATTTTAACCCGAGCAACTGCGGTCGTTGTATTCCCACACCCTCTTCCATCTTGCTTTGCTGTCTGCGGTTCCCGGGTTAGCGCGCGGTTTTCGCATGGTCATGATCTTGGGCAGCGCTCTGAGACTGGTTTCTGGGGGGATGGGAGGAGTTTGGCGCGCGACGGGTGACAGCTTTGGTGGGGCCGAGGCAGCCGTACAACGCGGCAACCGTCGTTGCTTTTGTGTCGGCTGGACCAGCGGCACTGCTTGTATGAATAATGACGAGCCCGTGTTCGACAGACAGACGGGGCATGGAGTGAGGCTTAGACACGACTCTGCTGAATTCATCGTTGCATGGCCGCATTTCTGAACAAGCGGCCATGACTCATGTCTGCATTTGAACTACTAAGCGTTGAACATTTTGCCACAACTCATGAGTTACCACAAATTTCGATCGTTGGGACCTACATCGAATCTGGTCGTTACCCGATGGAGGCAGACGATGGTAAATCTGCAGTCGAACCTCGACCATCTGGCCTGTGACTTCAGTGGCTGCACAAGTTCGATGCCTTCTCCTCCAACCATCAAGGTAATCTGCATCAGAGTGTTTACAGATAACAGCCGTGCTTCCGATGGCTGCGGTTAAGACTCGGAACCCCCCTCCCCCCCAACGGTACGAATCAGGGGTAGAGGCCAGAAAGTCCTGCAGAAGGGGTTGACAGAGTATGCCGCGGCACCGGACGGGAACCAAACACGAGACCAACCGAATTCGATGTGGGACGAGGTGGGATGCATCGACAACTCATCGTAGTGGTGATGTCCAATGGAGGGCGGGAGAAAGGCTCGGGTGCCCGGGCAGTTTCTTACAACAGAAAGCCGTGCCCGCGCCCCCCTCCTGCCTTGGTCCCCGCTTCTTATCTGGATAACCGGTGAGATACTGTCAGAGGCCAGTCAAAACGTTGTTCGGGGTGGATGGAGGGTTGCAGCAGACAAGCAAAGGAGAGTGAGAGGCGGTGACGGTGTTGGCCTGGCTGTTGTCATTGGTTGTTGGTTCGTGATGTCGAGGGCGCCAACGGCAGGTTGACTGCACGCGTATCCGTACGTATCATACAAGGTATCCAGTACGTGGACGTTCGCCTCTTCGTTTCCGTACCTTTGGATACACGAGGAACAAAGTTTGGATCGAAGATCAGCTGGTGCCGGGTTCGGATGACGGCGCCACGTCGCAGAGTGGACGTGCTCTCACGACGGTCCCCAGAACCGTCGCGGAAGGGAGTTTTGGTTGTAGGTGCCAGGCGTACTCCGACAACGGTAGTTGGAAAGCAACCGGGCTTGTTCCCAGGCACAATGGACCGATGAAGTAGTCGTCGACCAAGGTGTAGACGGTGACCTGGCGAGATGTCCATATATTCGTCGGAGGGCTTTCACGTCATCGTCTGAACGGCAAAAGGTTCCGGGAATACCGATTTCGCTGCCCTGCTATGCGTTGCAGGGGTCCTTGGGACGGGCCGATGATCAGTGGTCAGAATGTTGGATGATACAATCCGAAACGGACGATGGAGATGGCAATGGATGATGTAGAGCTGCGATGGTTCAGCCTCCCAAGATGCGCATGGGTACATGTATGTATACAGGTGTCTGTAGAACGGTAACAACATGTATAAGTGGTGTTCAGCGTGCTGTACCTACTTGGCACCTACTTATTACCTAGTACCTAGTAGTTGTAAGTAGGTGCCTTTGTAAGTACCTGCAAGTGGTGGTAGGCTCTGCTGTATACTTAAGTGCCTATTACCTAAGTATGGATCGAAATCATGCCAGTACGGAGTAGCATTGCTACTGACAGGTAGTACCGTATAATTGCATGTAAGTATTTGTATGGTACGGAGTACTGCAGTGAGTTCATGTACCTGCACTTGAACGAGTCCGAATACGTGTGAAATACGAATGTACAACTACCTACAGTAGAGGACCGCGTGCTGGACGCCTCTACATGAATGTAATACTTACGGAGTACAGGTAGGTATAATACAAGTGCAGAACCTACAGTACGGTACATAAGTGTTCCAAAGTATCTGTACTTCGTGCAAATGCCTGTATCGTGGCGCGCTCGCACCGGGGCTCGACCCAGGTACGGACAGTACCTAGGTCCTGATTCAAAGTACGTACTCCGTACTGCCTGGTGACTTGTTGGATAGTACGGAGTACTGTACAGTAGGTGGTAGTTACGATGTGCCCTAGAATACGGAGTCGGAGCACCTAAATCGCGTGCGTGTATTACTCCGTTAGTAGTTGTACTCGGGTACTCGGGTACTTTGTGCCCCGTACATGTCCTCGAACCTGTACTTGTACTCGCTGGGCTGCCAAGCATCGATCAAGCAAGTACGAGTACAACTTCGGTACATGACTAGCTGCTACTCTCTGCCCACCGATGAGGTTCCTCAGAGTACTTGTACTCCGTACCCTTCCCTTGACCCGCCTCACGCCTTAGCGGGCACTCTCCTCGCCCACCGAGGCTTCCCTCCTGCGTCCCGCTAGGGGCGCCTGCATTTCCAGAGTTCCTCCCACTGGGGCACGACCCAGGGAGAGCGAGCGGCTCCCTGCGGTGGTTGCTAGTACCTAGGTAGTATCAACTACAACCTACTTACTTACAGTGCTGCCACCAACCGCAACCTAGTACTGAACGTAGTTGCGCTAGTGCACGTTGTGGTACCGCTACGACACAGTACTGGCTGGTCGTCTACGGCCCTAGCGAGCCACCGCAGCCGTCGCCGCCGCTGCTGCTTCGTCCACCTCCATCTTCTGGGCGAGACCAAAGAAAAAAATAACAACAGCGACAGCACGAGACTGCACCATCTTTCCCCCCTCCTCCTCCTCCTCCTCCCCCCCAGCGAAATCATTTCCACTCCATCGGGGAAAAACTTTCTGCCACCCGACCAACGACCCTCTTTTTGGGCTCTGGTTCATCGAACGTACGAGCAGCGCGAGCCCGCTCATCCCCTCAGCGCCTCCTCCTCCCCCCTCTGTGGTCGGGAAAAAGACGATTTTTTGCTTGACGAAACCCCCCCCCCCCTCTGCGAGCCCATCCGCGAGCTTCTGCCACCATCGACCAACGTTTCGACGACCAAGTGTCCATCCGCGACCCGGACACTTTATACCTCTTACTTGACGGAGCCGCCAATTTTGGCCCTTTTAGACGACGGCACGCACGCACCACGAAGCGCGACGCTCACGTTCTCCTCCACCGGAAGCCATCCGCACCCAAGACGGCCCTCCCGAGGGAGCCGCGACGACGACGACGACGACGACGACGACGACGACGACGAAGACGACCATCCGTCGCTCCACTGATATCACTCTATCGCCAAAACGCTTCCCATCCCCCCCCAAAAGCCTCATTCTATCCATTCGACAAGCCGCTCGTTTCTTGCCTCTGCTCGTCTAGGCTGTGATCACTTCTCGGTGAGTACGAGCACCACATTCCGCCCCACGCTCCGTCGCCGCTTTTTCCCTCGCTGGCGCCTCTTGGCCTCGTCCCCTCCTCCCACCTCAGTTGCGACAGCCACCCTTGCAAGAGATCAATCTCGAAGTCGCTGGCCTTTCCTGCTCGCCCGTCGTGAAGGACATAATTTCCGCTGCCCTCGCACGTACTCGGTCGTGCCTCCCATCGCGGAAGTCCAAGAATCCGGAATCCGCCCCCCTCTTGGCGCTCCCTGATCTCGTGGCTTTTTTTTCCGCCGCTTTTCCTCGTCATCCAGCACATTGCATCGCGTTCCCGACCATTCTAACGCAACGCCAGCTTCCCGAAGTGCATCGTATCAGCGCACCAGGACTAGCTTCCTCATCCCAATCAGTCTCCCGCGACGGCGCCAGCACAGTTCTGCGCACATCGGCCTGCACCTCCACACCTCCTCTCCCACGCGCCGCCGCTGAACAGCTCTCCGGCACCTGCGGCCTATTCCTCTCCGGGGGAGCTTTTTACCATGGCAGACCAGCACGAGGTTGATCTCGATTCCATAATCGACAGACTGCTCGAGGTTCGAGGCAGTCGCCCCGGCAAGCAGGTTCAGCTGCTCGAGGCCGAGATCAGATACCTCTGCACCAAGGCCCGTGAGATTTTCATCTCCCAGCCCATCCTCCTCGAGCTCGAGGCGCCGATCAAGGTACGCTCGTCCCGCTCACGTCCGGCTGGTCGCCCCGCCTGCGCGCCGGCTTGGATCGTTCTGAACGACGGCTGCTGACTTCTCCACCCCGCGGCAGATCTGCGGCGATATCCACGGCCAGTATTACGATTTGCTGCGACTCTTCGAGTACGGCGGTTTCCCTCCCGAGGCCAACTATCTCTTCCTCGGCGATTACGTCGATCGTGGCAAGCAGTCGCTCGAGACCATCTGCCTCTTGCTCGCCTACAAGATCAAGTACCCCGAGAACTTCTTCATCCTGCGGGGCAACCACGAGTGCGCTTCCATCAACCGAATCTACGGCTTCTACGATGAGTGCAAACGCCGTTACAACATCAAGCTGTGGAAGACCTTCACCGACTGCTTCAACTGCCTCCCCATCGCCGCCATCATCGACGAGAAGATCTTCACCATGCACGGCGGTCTGAGCCCCGACCTGAACTCGATGGAGCAGATTCGCCGCGTCATGCGACCGACGGATGTGAGTGCTTGACTCCCGACCGACCGACCGGCCAGCTGACTCGCGTCTAGATCCCCGACTGCGGCTTGCTGTGCGACTTGCTCTGGTCCGATCCCGACAAGGACATTACCGGTTGGAGCGAAAATGACCGCGGTGTCTCCTTCACCTTTGGCCCCGATGTCGTCTCCCGGTTCCTGCAAAAACATGACATGGATCTCATCTGCCGCGCCCACCAGGTCGTCGAGGACGGGTACGAGTTCTTCTCCAAGCGCCAGCTCGTCACCCTCTTCAGCGCGCCCAACTACTGCGGCGAGTTCGACAACGCGGGTGCGATGATGAGCGTCGACGAGAGCTTGCTCTGTTCCTTCCAGGTTGGTCGAGGCCGGGAACCCCCTCTCGACCGGACAGCCGGATGGCTAACGCGGACCCTAGATCCTCAAGCCTGCTGAGAAGAAACAAAAGTACGTCCACGGTGGTCTCGGGAGCGGAAGCAAACCAGTCACTCCCAGATTCAAGTCCAAATGAAGAACGCGTTTATACGAACATGATTTTTCCCTTTAGGTTCGGAAGGCGATAGATTGCCCCAACAAGCACTCTCCACCACGGCGACCACTGTACTCGCCACCATCTCCACGGGGAACTCTTGCGCCTTTCTCGACAAAGCTCTTCGTCTCTGTACTCTCTCACTCTCTCACTCTCTGCCTCTCTCTCTCTCACTCTCGCCTCGCGCCGTCACATGGTCCGGGTCCGGCTGCGAGCATCACATGTTGGGTTGGATGTGCCTCCGAGGGCATGCATGCGTCGGCTGTTGAGACCAGTCTCTTGCTGTCTCGATACTCTGTGTGCCTTTTGTCGGAGGGACTGCGACCCTAGTCGCCTCTAATTGCTCTACGGGAACTTGATCACGACAAACGGCTGTTTCTTAGCTCGCAGATAAAACACATACATCGCTTGTCACGATGGTTGACGTTGTGAAGATCCTGCTGTGCGCAGTCGGCGGTCATCCTTGTGTGAGTCATGTTTGAGACCTGCAGCATCCGTATTGAACGCGTGTCCCGGTGCGGGGGACGGAAAGCGACCGCCTAGACGCCCAGCGCACGGCATTGTGCATGGCGACGTCTCCCCGAATGGACTTCCATCCTCACAAAGCACAATCATCGCACGTGGCTCCCGCTTTCGCCCGCTCCTTTGCGTTGCTCTCGTCCCCCCGGTCACCTTCTACCGGCCCTGTCTCGCGGCCCTCTTCGTTGTCGTCGTGCTCCCGGCCGTGGTTGCGGTCAACATGGCCCAAGTTCCTCCCCGGCTCGATGACGTCCCGCACGCGTCGTTTAAGCTCCTTGGTCTCGGGGAAGCCGCCGTCAACCTTGCGGTTCCAGAGGACACTGCTGGTGATGGCGGCGACGTGGTCCTCGTCCCGGGTCGTCGCCGTCGGCCGGTGGTGGATCGTGACGACAAAGGTGCCGCCCGTCGATGGCTGGAGGGCCACTTCACCGAGTGTGAGAGAGAATGTGGAGAGGAGCTCTTGGGCATACTGTGTGTTTGGCGAGCCACTGGTTAGCCTCTTATGCATTTCCATTTTTATTTTTTAACCCCCCTGATTGCTTCAAGTGTGCCGTGGCGCCGCATAGGCTGGCGTTGCCGACGAGGAGGAGGTTGAGGATGAACATGAGGACGAGAGGCTCGGCACGAACGTACGTAGGCAGCCCGGAGCATCCATTTGCATTGCGTGCAATACTGTATGGTCACCCGCGGGAGCGAAAAAGGCATGGATGCCTGCCTGCTGTCAGTGGGATCTGGCATCACGACGCGATGTGATGCGCTCGACGTGCACCCGAAGCTTGGATTATTTGAGACGGCAAATATTCGAGACGGCGAAGGAGGAGGTACGGATGCACGGGCCCAAAGAGGAGAAAGGAGACCCAGTGTGGATTTTGCAGTAATAACGCATGCACCATCCTGCCCGTCTTTCAATGGATTGGACACAGTAATAACAACTAGCATACAAAAAAAAAGACACAAGCGTTATCAACCATCAGGGAGGATAACAACGACAGCCAGAGACAAGTAACATAAGAGGATATAAAAAATTAATACATGTTGAAAAAGGCGACCCTTCTGCGCCTGTTACCACGCGGATATCACCTCGCCAACGTCTTCCTCCCCGCTCCTAACATCGGCTTCCTCGAGGGAAAGGCGACAGTCGGTCGACGTCTGCAACGTGCAACAGTCCACCAGTCCATCAAGTGTACCAGTTTCCAACCCTTCGACATCTCCCATTCAAGCCCTGGTAAGCATGAGGTGCCGATTCGGGGTATCTTCTCGCGCCTCCTCGAGCCGGGTCCAGAAAAAAGTTAGTGTCTCCGGCATTACTTGTAGGATGTGAGATCGGCCGTTCCCAACATCCTTTGGGCCCTTCTTGCAGGACCCCCGCTCCAACCGAGTGCGTATTGTGCGAACAAAAAACACCAAGGAGTTGGCAGGGTGCCGTCCTCCTCGTTCCCAACCGCTAGAAAATCCATCATCAATGGTCGTACGCTTCTTGGTAATCTGCTGTAAATCAAAACAGTTTTGGTTTACATGACGACGCAGCATCCGCCCGATTGTTGGGGCGCGTAAGGGTCCTCGCCCTTTGGTACGGAGCCCCAGACAGAGGGGACCATGTAATCCCTCGTACCGTTGCAGTAGGCGATGATGCTGCCGCGAACTCTGGTCAGCGTGTGCCGTTGATTTTGCACCGGCGAGCAGGGACATACCTTTTGGCTGCCGTGCTGACCGGGATTCGTTCGCGTTCGAGGTCTTCGCGCAGGCGGTTGTTCAGTTCCGTCAGCCGCCGTAGCTTGAGATCGGCCATGGACTGTTTGTTCTTCTTGATCTGGGTCGGGTCGCCGACGTCTCGTGACTGGTATTGAGGCATGGTGGTGGCTGGTTGGTTGGTCGAGCAGGTTGCGCGCGTTGAACAGGTTTACAACGAGGCGGAGGCAGGCGGCGGTGGCGATGACGAGCCTCGTGCACTGCGCGGTAGCGGTCGACGATGAGGCACAGGGAAATGCGTCGCGACGAAGACCTGCGTCCCGGCAAAGGTTAGCTACTGCCGAGCTAATTCGGTGCAGTTGGATGAGCGGAGACGTCTCTGTCGGTGGCAAGCTTTGACAAAGCGAAGAACGGAAAGCTTTTCGAGCTCGTCAGGAGCGGCGGACAGGTGCGTTTGTGTGTGCGGCGAGATGGACAGCACCCTCCTATTTTCATCTCCAGGCGTGGATTGAGCGGTCGGGAACGCCCTCTCCGTCGACTCCCGCTCTCGCCTCCCCCCCCCCCCCCCCTTTTCTGCCGCAGCTGTGCGGTGAAAGGGCGGCCTGCAGGACGAAGAAAGACACTCGTGAAGGGCAATTGGATTGCATAAGAACTTACCAATCGCTGAGCCCGTAGCGAGGACGAACAATTTCTCCCCAAGAGCGCGACAAGGTGTGTGGTGAAGCAGTAGGAGACGTGGAAGAGTAGGCGTAGGCGGGAGGTGGCGGCGACACGAACGATGGACGAGTACTCCGTACGAGCACGAGCGACTCCGTCCACAGAGGCCAGCCAGTCGATGTGGAGGCTCGCTTGGTCTTATCTGGCGAATGCGGTACGTAGATACATGTAGGTACTTGCGCACTTGTGCATACTAATGCTGTACACTGTGCCTACGCCGTGGTATGCAAGTACACTGAAGTACCTGCCGCGCGTGCGGTTCCGTACCTGCTACCTACTGCCTAGTAGTACTTGGTAGTACCGCAGGCCGACCTAGCGTACCTAGCACCTGGTACCAAAGGCACCTTGGTACCAGTAGGTTCTAGGTACTCCGTACTGAGTACTGTACTTAGGTACAGTACTCAGTACGGAGTATCTGCTGGGCAGTACGGAGTAGTTATACTTTTGTACCTCCTAGTCCGTACTTGTGCCTACTACCGTAGGTACGGGTGCGCTTAAGTACAGTACTTAGATACAGTCCTTCCTTGTACATCGACGTGCCAGCATCTGCTCAGAGGGCCCGAAGAAATCAACACAGCAGGGCCGTTTGTTGATGAGATGCACTTGTATGTATTCGACCGACTACAGGTCCTCGTAGTAAGTAATCAGGCAGGTCGAGCAGAAGCTTTGAGAGAGGGGGTGGAGATGCCAGGCGTGCGTTCATCACGGTTACTCTTGTGCGCACTTGCTAGAGGTACTTTTTCCCCTGCGCCGGTCAGCGAAGTCACGATAAGTTTGGCCGTTAGTGCTGGGACAGCCGTTCCACCCTCGCCAAATTTGGTGCCTTGTCAATAATTATTAGTACTGGTACTTCCTGCGACACCCATCGATCTTGGGGTTGTCGTGCGCTAACTGGAAATTGGGCGGCACGGTCGGCCACCACCGTCAACAAAGTTGGCAGCTGTCGGGAGCCTCTCGGTCCTAGTACCTAGTACTTTGCTTATGGACGAGCGTCAAGGATAAGGGCACTCCCTGAAGAAGCAATTCCTGTTAATAATTGAACCAACGCAAGTACATGTACTGTACGGGGTACACGGGCATGCAGGTTCTTTCAGTATAATACACCGGCTGCACAGGACATTCAGGACATTTACCGGAACGCACCTGTACTTATTAACAGACATTATTACCTACTTGGTACTTTCTGTATCAGGTACGGAGTACACCGGCCGTATATTTACCAGGTATTGACACTCAACACCAGCACGTCCCTGCGACCAGGACTCCGTACCTCGGACAACTGTCCAAGATACCTGCACTCCGTAGTACATGTTCATGCCATACTATTACCTACCTTACTAGTAGTAATTACCTACTAATAGGTACCTCTCCGTTCAAGGGAAGCTACCAAACTACATACGGAGTACACCCAGTTGCAATACAGTGAGTGCATCCTTCCTACGACCCATCTGCACGTAATATCTCGCCACTCGGCCCATTGATTTCGTCCGTCGCGGTCTCATGCCGCGACGCAACGACGCACACGATTCGGCAAGATTTGACATCATGCGCCGATCAACGATCCGATTCGACCAACTCATTCCTGGCCTTTGTCCATCTCGCCGTGCTTTTCTTTTTGCTTTTTTTTCATGCTGCATCTAATCCCTCAACCCCCCTGACAGCCGAGCGTCCGCTTCGGTCTCACCAGTCCGTAGCCGTGTATACTAAAAGAAACAACCCAGGGGAAACAACCCCCTGCCACGCCCGAAAAGCCTTCGCGTCGTTGCGCTCGTGTGGTGGTGTGTCATGAGGATTCCGCTCATCGCGTTGATGAAGCGTCGAGAAACCCAGCTCCAGCGGTACCCAATCGACCATCCAACCCGTTCTCAGCACGAGAGTGGACATGCCAAATGGAAGCCAAGACCCAGGCATATATGATAGTAGGTACCGTCAGCCTCCGGGGCCGTAAGATGGAGGCGCAGCGGAAATCTGATTTATTCTCAAAAGGTCCTGTGGCTCAGTCGCCGGTGTCAACCTCGAGATCGAGTTGCACTCCGTTAGACACTCCGTAGTCCTCCAGGGTCAGCTGGTCTTTGAACGGCCGCTCGCCCTGACGGCGAAGCATAATTTGTCCCGCATCTCGACCGACACGGGCCGCAATCATGAGCTTGAACTGGCCGATGGTGTCGGATGGTAGACATGGGATAGCAGTCTTGGAGCCGAGACGATCATTGACATGAACGATGATCATCTCCTGGCCTGCGCCCGCCGCCGTCGCTGTTGGCTTCTTCTCTTTTTTGTCTTTTTTCTTTTCTTTGCCTTTGTCGTTCAACCCCACGTCGTCGCCCCGGGTTGGAACTCGCTCTCTGTGTCCGTCACTGCGTCCGTCACTGCGTCCGTCACTGCGTCCGTCACTGCGTCCGTCTCTGCGTCCATCTCTGCGTCCATCTCTGCTGTCCCTTTCCTTGCCCCATCTGTCCCCGTCTCTGAATCCATCTCTATCTCTTATAGAGTCTCGGTTGCGGTCCCTGTCACCGTCACCAACTCTCTGGCGCATGCCGGCCTGGTGGGGAGAGCGATCGCGAAAGTCTCGACGCCGTCCGGAGTCTTGTCGACCATTGCCACCACCCTTGCCGCGAGAAGTGTCCTTCCACCTGAAGCCTTTGCTACTTTGAGGCTCGCGCCGCGGCGGGGATCGCGATCTAGATCTTCTGGGGGTGTCGTCCCACATGTTGCTTGATCAAGTTCAAGAAGTATTTCAGCCCGACGGCAGATGAGTCGAGCTGTTCCGGTGTTGGGGTGCATTTGGATCCTCCGTAATCGAGCTGACATCTCAACCCCGCGATCACGTGAGCCATGTCATAATGGCCACCGCCCACTACGGTACATACTGCAAGTACAACAAGTACACTGCACACTAATTTTTAAGTACTTGTTCATGCGCGCCGGTTCAGAGTAAGAACATGACCATAATACATCTACGGAGTATTATTTGAGTACTGAATTCAACCTAGAAGTACTTGTACACCTACTTTCTTAAGTAGGTGTACTTGTATAGTACGAGTACGGAGTAATTGCTTTATTGTTGAAGTATGTCCCTTCGTATGTGTGCAAGTACAGGCACTGTACCAAGTACCGTACAGTACATGTATGCATACCAAGTCCACGCGAGGCTGCTGCAGTTGCCATGGCTGGCCGTCAAAGTCAGTATGAAGAAAGTATTGCATCCCGCCTCATTGTCAGCAGGTAGATGATGATAGTAGCTTGCAATCGGAGAGCGATGGGGTGGGTAGCTTGGGTCGGTGATGATCACGAATACCGGCTATTGTATGCTTCCGTGCAGAATGCTGTCAAGAAATCTTCCTGACGTTGAACAAATGCACTGGATGGTTCTGCATCCCATTGAGCCCTTCTTTCGAGCCATATTCTTGTTCTGCCTTCACCCTTCCCTGTATAGTATTTTACTAGTATGAGGTCCAGCTTCACTTTCGTCTTGATGCTTTCGGAGGCGCTGTTTTAGTTCAAGTTGCTGACGTAATGTACCGCACGTGACGGCAACAACACTCCCTAAGCCCCTCCACGCTCGGATAGCGTCCACACACGAAATTAAGAAAAATTCCTCCCAACAGTCGTCGTGCCGACTTCACCAGCACGAGTCCCAGCCAGTGCCCCATCATCGCACTCTGGCTTGTGACGGCTTCGCGTAGCCTCGACATCTCCTCATTCCCAATCAGTCAACCCACCGAGGAGGTTGCCCAGCATGGTGCGTCACTGTCCTTCCAGATGCGACCGTCTTGCCAACGTCCTCTTCCCCCTTACCCCTCTCCCACACGCCTCACGCCGCCATGAAGCTAACGACAACCCCCCTGATAGCCTCCACCGCCGCATCAAAAGCCCGAAAATGTACTGAAGCGCGCCCACGAACTCATCGGTGTCAACCAGGTGCCCGCGGCCCTGACCCTTCTGCACGAGCACATCACCAGCAAGCGCTCCCGAAATGTGCCCATCGCGTCGCTCGAGCCGGTGATGCTCCTCTTGGTGGAGTTGTCCGTCGAGCAAAAGAAGGGAAAACTGGCCAAGGATGCCCTGTACCAGTACAAGAACATCTCGCAAAACACCAACATTGCCACTATCGAGGTGCGTTCACCTATGCTGCCGCCGCGCGCATGACCCTGATGGAGCTTGGTCCTAACCCCGTCGCCAGCTGGTCCTGAAAAAGTTCATCGAACTCGCCGTCGACAAGGTCACTGCCGCTCAGCAAAAAGCCGACGAGGTTCAATCCAGCATCGATGCTACCGCGGCCACCTCCAACATCGATGACTTGGAAGCGAGCGAGACGCCCGAGTCGATCCTCCTCGCCACCGTCTCTGGCGAACAGTCCCGTGATCGTACCGACCGTGCCATCGTCACTCCTTGGCTCAAGTTTCTTTGGGAGGCCTACCGCACTGTTCTGGATATTCTCCGCAACAATGCCCGTCTCGAAATTCTCTACCAGAGCACGGCCATGCAGGCCTTTGACTTCTGCCTCAAGTACGCCCGCAAGACGGAATTTCGAAGACTTTGCGAGCTTCTCCGCAACCATGTCCAGACGGCGGCCAAGTACTCCTCGCAGATGCACGCCATCAACCTGAGCGACCCCGACACTCTCCAGCGCCATCTGGAAACCCGTTTCCAGCAGCTGAACGTTGCCGTCGAACTCGAGCTGTGGCAGGAGGCCTTTCGCAGCGTCGAGGATATCCATACCCTGCTCAACCTCAGCAAGCGCCCCCCCAAGAACATCATGATGGCCAACTACTACGAGAAGCTCACTCGCATCTTCCTGGTCGGCGAAAACTATCTCTTCCACGCCGCCGCCTGGTCGCGATACTATACTCTGCTTCGACAGTCGTCTGCCCTGATGGCCAGCGGCCAAGGCAAGAAGTCGGACAACCCGCCCGCTTCGGATGCGGACCTCCAGAAGGCCGCTTCCTTCGTCCTTTTGTCTGCCCTCGCCATTCCCGTCATCAGCACCACGCGGTCGCGCGGTGCCATGGTGGACTTTGACGAGGCCAAGAAGAACAAGAACTCGCGCCTCACCCACCTCCTGGGTATGGCTCAAGCCCCCACCCGTTCTCGTCTCTTCCGCGACGCGCTGTCCAAGTCCCTCGTCAACCGCGCTCGGCCCGAGATCCGTGATCTTTACAACATCCTCGAGGTCGACTTCCATCCCTTGTCCATCTGCAAGAAGATCTCGCCCATTTTGACCAAGATCGGTGCCGATGCCGAGATGGAAAAGTATATTGTCCCTCTCCAGCAGGTCATCCTCACCCGGCTCTTCCAGCAGCTGTCTCAGGTGTACGAGACCGTCGACCTCAACTTTGTCGAGAGCCTTGCCCAGTTCCCCGAGGCCTACCAGGTTACCCGTGGCACGATTGAGAAGTTCATCATGAACGGCAACAAGAAGGGAGACCTCTCCATCCGCATGGATCATGCCACTGGCGTCCTCAGCTTCGACAGCGACGTCTTCTCCTCCTCCAGGGCCGGCCACACCGGCTCGGGCGCCGGCTCCGCCGAGTCGGAGACAGGCACCGTCCAACGCCTGCAAAGCACGCCTTCGGAGATTGTTCGATCCCAGCTGACGCGCCTCGTCCGATCCCTTTACACGACCTGTCACTACATCGATCCCGATTTCAACAAGGAGCGCTTGGCTGCACGCAATGCCGCCCTGGCTCGCGCGAAGGCAGGCGCCGCCAAGGAGCACCTCGAGATTCTGAATCGCAAGGACGTAATCCAGAAGCGCAACGAGGAGGCGTCGGAGATTCAGGCCAAGCGAGAGCGTGAGAACGCTCGGCAGAAGCGGCTCCGGGAGCAAGCTCTGCAGGAGGCTGAGGACAAGCGCCTGGCAGATGAGCTGAAGGAGCGCGAGGCCAGGCGAATCAAGGCTGAGCACGACCGTGTGCGCAAGGACGAGCTCAAGAAGCAGATTGCGGATCTCAAGATGAGCGACAAGGCGCTCGACATTGATCTTGACGATCTGGACAACCTTGACACCAACCGTCTCCGCGCCATGAAGCTCGCCCAGCTGGAGCGCGAGAAGAACGACGTCAACGAGAAGCTCCGCGTCACTGCCCGCCGTATCGATCA
The DNA here is from genome assembly GCF_001625195.1 of Drechmeria coniospora. NCBI lineage: Eukaryota > Fungi > Ascomycota > Sordariomycetes > Hypocreales > Ophiocordycipitaceae > Drechmeria > Drechmeria coniospora. Next base: position 5,018,731 of record NC_054389.1, on the reverse strand, counting down.
CTTGGAACGAGCCTACCGTAAGGAAGAGGTGAAGAAGCTTAGCGACGACTACGCCAAGCAGGTTGAGCAGGACCGTGCCGTCTACGAGAAGTTGACGGCCAAGACTCTTCGGGAGGCCGAGGAGAATCACAAGGCGAGCGTCGAGCTCAAGCACCGCCTCAGCCGCCTCGTTCCTCTGTACGAGAAGTTCAGAGGATCCCTGCACGAGAGGCGCCGTGATGAGTTTGAGAAGCGACGCAGGGATGCCGAGCGCGAGCTGGAGAAGCAGATCCTGGCTCGAAAGAAGGAGTTCCGAGATCGCAAGTTGCGGGAGAAGCGGGAGCGTGAGGAGCGTGAGCGTGAGCTTCAGGAAGCCGAGGAGCGCGCGGCCCGCGAGAAGGAAGAGCAACGCATCCGCGACGAAGCTAGAAAGGCCGAGCTGGCGAAGCTCAAGGAGCAGCGGGAGTCCGAGCGACAGGAGATGCTGGAGAAGGCGGCCCTGCAACAACGTCGCGAGGAGGAGGCCCTGGCTCGCCGCAGGGCAGAGAAGGAGAGGGCACCATTCGGCTCCGCCAAGACGGAGACGGCGGAGGGGCGAAGACCGCCTGTTATCGGTTCTGGCAGCTGGCGCGACAAGGAAATGGCAAAGGCCAACGAGGGTGCTGCGCAGTCTCGAGCCGGTCCCCCCATGGAGCGGACCGACTCGCAGGACCGGCCGTCCGCCGGCGGTCCGCCCCGACTCCAGCTGGCTGGCGGAACCAAGTCGAGCTGGAGAGATCGCGAGGCTGCCAAGGCCACGTCCGGCGAGTCCCCAGCTGCCGCTGCCGCGGAGGACGCCCCCACTCCTCCAACGAGGTCTTTTGGATCCCGCGATGCACCATTGGAGCGTGGTGCTTCGAACCGTGGCGCGAACGGCCGATCGGAATCACCAGCTGCTTCTGCGGAACCTCTCCAGTCCCGGGCACCCGGGAAGTGGGTTCCTCCTCACATGAGAAACAAGGCATGAAGTGGTATGACATGACGGCGGTCGTGAGTGCAATTGATATTTGCATTGGCGTTTTTGGGGTGGATAGGCAGGCTGTGCTACATGTACTCTATAGAGCTCAGTCTAATATCGGTCCTCTGAAGGTACTATTCCTAGCACACCGGAATGGAAGAGAAGTAGTGTTTGATACATGACAATGCGAATGCTGTTCATCGCTGGTGGAAGGCCTGCTTATTCCGACGTCACTTGCCGTGGCTTCGTTCGACAACGGTGTAGGGCTAGGCCGAATGGACGGCGGATGGACGGCGAATGAACCACGGTGAGACTCGCCTCGTCCGCGTGCCAGAATGAGCGCATGCAGAATGGACAGCATTGAAGGGCACACACTATACTGTGGCATGGTCCTGAGTTGATTGGCGGTTGACCATTGCACACTACGAAGCATTTTGTCAAGCAACATTGGGTCTCGGTAGGAGCAGATATTTGCTGTTTTAGCAGCCGACATATTCAACGGCTAGGATGCAGGCATTTCCATGAAGGATGTTCCGGAGCGTACTGGCTATCGGTCTATTTACACAAATGCAGAGCAATGCTAAAAAGAGTTTCCCGAAACGTCTGAAAGCTGGAAGGCCCATACGCTCCTCAAGATCCAACCTCTAAACCTACAGACAGTAGCAGGGGTGTCGGTTTGCTTAGGCCTTTTCGCCGCCAAAACCTTTGCGAGAGGTCTTGCCGATGGATTTGCGAGAGGTCTTGCCGGCGGTTTTGCGAGAGGGCTTGCCGGCGGTTTTGCGAGAGGGCTTGCCGGAGGTTTTGCTGGCCTGTTTCGTTGAAGACTTTCCTCGCGATGTTCCCTTAGGTGCCTTCGGTTTCGTTGGGTCCTTCTTGGGCGCGGGGCCTACCGTTCCTTTGCCAAACCTCATCATCTCACAAGCATCGACCTTCTGTTTCGTGTTTTTATTGAAGGACATCTGAATAAGCTTCGAGCCGCAGATCTTCTGCCAAAAATCTGCCAGATTGTTTGATGCTGCTTGACCCGCGAACGCGTTCCACGGAGTCTCCTTCCATGCAACTTCATCCTTGGGAAAGCCAGCCAGCTGTGGTTGAGGTCCGCTAGATCGTAGTGACCGATATTCGGGATTGAACTTGTCATTCTGGTGAAAGCCCTTATAAAAGTCATCCAGTCGGCCGGCCCGGATGTCTTTTTCAAGCTTCTTACTCAGGTCTTTCACACTAAAGACCCTCCAACCCTCAATTTGGTCGAATGGAATGAAACCGACGGCGGCGAACTCTGCTTGGTCGGCAAAAGGGGAGTGTCTCCCGAGAGATTTGTTCACGTCGACCAATTTCGGATCGGCTCGGATTTTATAGATGTATCCAGGCTTATTTGGGTCATGGCCAGCGGCAAAGAAAAGAGCGGTGAAGAGATCGGTGGTTGTAGAAACGAACTGCGTGTAGTGCCTTGTCCCGCCTTTGGTGTGAAGGAAGAGGCTGCTGCCCGCTTCAATCTCGTCGTCGCTGAACTTGATGTTGGCCAAGGATTTCTGAAAACCACGCGAGTATATACCACCATCTTGTTCGACTTCCGCTGGCGTCCTGCCGGTTTCACCACGCCAGACAGACTGAACGTCCGAATCTTCCCTTTGCGGTTTCGATCCACCTAATCCAGGGGTCCGTTTAGAAATGGTCGGAACAGCGTCAGATGGGACCAAGTGTCCTGCACACTCGCTCGCGAAGAGCAGCAGGAAGGCTGCCCATAGCACCCGTGAGAACCAGAATCCGTTCATTGTCCGTTGGTGCGTATGAAGCAGCGATGGAACCGTTCATGCCTCGCATCGTTTCTTGAGATCTGGGGGACACTTTGCGACTTAAGTAGGATCAGGCAAGCCGTGCAAGCGGAGTAGTTCGAGGCATGCTGGTAGGTCAATACTTGGTAGTGATAGCGAAAGCCTGGCTGACTTGATCCTGAACACCAGTGCCAAGGAACATGCGTGTCTCGCACAAGGGTCATTTCCAGCCTCCAAGGTGGTACGAGTCCTCGTTGACACGGCTAATCAAACTATTTTTGTCATCCGTCGAGCTAATGAAACGAGTGTCACGAGATGTATGTCAAGTAAGTATATGAGTAAGGAAGTGGATGTATTACTTAGTCAAGCATGTGGCACCTGTCGACGACACCTTCAACAGCACGAAAGGACATTGATGGGTATGCATGTGGGCTTTTCGGTGACAATTTCCATGAATGAAGGAAGTTTGGTTTGACTTTGGGCCCTAAACTGCACTACAGGTCAACTTGCCGGGTCACTGTTCCCACATGGGACGTGTTTTCCTGGTTCAGACGATGTCATTGCTTGGCCTAACACTTGCACTAAATTTAGCGCTCCTGCGTACCAAAATGATACATCAACGAAATAACTTCCACTTGCACATGTATATTCATCATCTTGGGTAGTTACAGTCCGGCGGTCATACCGCACAGGTGCTGTAGATGCGTGACCGTTACTTCCAGCGGCCCCAGCGGCCAAAGCGACCCAGATATTCGCAACAGCTCGGGTGGGTGTGGTTGTGGTTGTGGTTGCCTACAGAGTAGTCACAGCGGCCCACCAGACGAGGCGGCGCTGGAATCCATTTGCCCTGACGACTCTTTGCGAGAGGGGCCATGATTATAGAATTCTTTACGCCTTCAATCACGTATGAATCACCGTTTCTATTGCTAGCTCAGGTACATGCGTGCATGGGTGCCATCTCGTCGAGTCACGGGTCGCGTGACTTCGAGCATCGTATCACGCAGACGCGTCGACTGGGCATCGAGGCGATGCATACGAGCAAAGGATTACACGCATCTATTCATGATATCATAGTACCGTTCGTATTGTATATTTTCATATCATGTATGCATTTGCTTTGACTTGCGGGCACATGCACAAGTGCAGTTTCCTGTTGTGCGTAAGATTTTGCAGGTACGTCTCGGTTCAACTGGCAAGTGACATATGTAGTTGTGCAGAAGCACCGGAATCGAACACTTGTACTCCGTACTTGGCAATTGATACAGTAAAGACATTGATGGATATGCAATTATATGTACTTACAGACAGCACCTCTGCACCGTCTACACCATCATCCCCTGGTTGTCATCATCTAATTTTGGCGGGGTGTGGGGGCCGGGGACCCCCAATGGTGGCGAGATCGACAACTACTCCGAACACCTACTCAAGTACAAGTATTACCTAGCGCTTGACGCTCTAATAATATACTGAGCGCAACTACGGAGTACAGAGTATTACTTGTACAGTACGTAGCAGTTTACATGTGGCACTATGTTTTATACAATTTGCATAAAAGTGTAGTAGTACTTGGTTTCTCGTGAAAGGAGCCGTATCTCGGCATTGAGCCGACAAACGCCTCGAACTCGTATTCGCATGCAAGGTCACCGGATACAGTACTCAGTATAGTTAGTACGGAGGAATACCCTGCACAGTTCGAGCAGATGCACATGTATGAGAAGCGAACAATACTTTGGTATTATAGCGTAATGAATACTACTGTGCCCGGTGTAAAAGCAAGTACATGTACACAACATTTACTGAAGTACTTGGTTGTCGGCAAAGTGGGCATTGCGGGTTCGGGCATGTGACCATGCTTATTGGCTCCGACACTGCTCGTGCAGTCCGTTTCTATGGAGTATAAATGCATTCATTGATGCTTCTGGCATTGTGCAAGTTGGCGTGTCGTACAAGTGCAGTCAAGTGGGAATGCTGCTATGATGATCTCTACTGGGGAATTCACGTGCAGCCTCCTGTTCTTATGGCATAGCAATCGTTACGTTATGCTTTTTGTGTGTAAATACTTATGAAGTTGCACGAATACCTTTTGAATCTTGATACCAAAATAGGCACCGTTCGTATCTCTTGTGGCATGTCGCCGTACCAATAGTCCTGTGTGCCGCAAAAAAAAACCTGTGGTAAGAGTGAGTGACCCAGTACGAAGGTGGATCTTCACTATCTATCAATCGGCAGTTGATGTACTAATATTTATAATTCTACAACATTAGAGTTGCTCTTCTTTTCTATTCAGGTACGGGCTCTTATCACAGGAGATGTCGTGGTACGATACGAGATGGAGGAGTGACGCGAGGACGGATCGAGTGATGCAAGGGAGGCAATCATGATGAAGGGAAGGAACAGGGAATTCTCCGTACCGCTGCGAAAATTGGACAGCTAGACAGTGGGCATACTTCCTAATTCTTGTCACTGAGTTTGCGAGACCGAGACCGGCCTCGACGTACGGAGCTCGCTGTCAACCAACCGAAGTCGGCGCAGGATACAAACAATCCATGGCCGTAGAGGTACCACACGAGGCTAATTACAGTACTTACGCCCTACACCAGGTAGCCTCGGGGGTTTTTGGTCGTTCAATGTGAATATATTCTCGCGGAACATTCACGGAAAAACCCCCTTGGACAGTCTTTCTTCATCAATCACGGCTGGCTATCGTCAACAGTATGTGTCCCTTTTTCTCAAGTAGCCGGTTCATACTTGACTACCAAACGATACTGAGCAGAATCGTGCGCCGGGAACTGGCTTCAGAGTGTGGATAAATCAAACCATGGAAGCTCTGGGTATTACTGTAGAGTACGGGTAGCCTTGGCAACTACAGGGTGACAAAGGATCCGGTCGACCCCACCCAAAATGAAATTAACAAACAGTACGGAGTGATACAGATTACAGTACTGTACAGTACTCCGTACTCCGTACCATAATACAATCAATTATAAAATTATTAAATAGTCTATACTTGTACAAATATGCTCTTTCTAAAAGTACTACCAAGTACTTTGTATGCTAGCCATTTGCAACTACAACTGCTGCTAGGCGCCGAGGCATCGATTCAATCAACGAATTCAAGACATCTGTAACACAAATGGGGAGGTGTGCCCATATTGACAACATATCAGTTAGCCGTTAGACCAAATGGCCAAAACTAAGTACCTATCGAAAGATCCGCCAGTATCCGCACTTCGCGTGGGAACTAATTACACCTCACAGTCGCTCATACGTAAGGCCTACGCCTATAGCGCGCCTTAAGTATTACACAGAACTTTTGTCCCCATATTGTAGCTGCAGTACTGTACTGTAAGTACTGTACCTGTATTATTACCACTCTAGGCAACATACTTACTTACAGTACACTACAACTAGCGTCCCGTCACGATTCCACAAAATGCCCCATCATTGCCATACTGTAACCTACATAAGTAGTCATGTACGGAGTGCTTATAATTTACTGTCCCTTGGTCCCACCGCGCTCGTACACCTTCTCGGCACAAGTACAAACTACAGCCAAGTAGTAGGATTACCGTGACCAAGCAAGTACAAAGATTGCATCATCCCTGGCTGCCCTGAGAATCCCCGCATTGCAAGTCAGTATTGGTCAACGAGAGGTAAAGGCCTAAGGTACGTTGGTAGGGTGAACTGCTTCATCCAATCCGGAGGCATGCAGCACTACGTAGTTGCATTCGTACGCCCGTCACCAAGATCCATTGGGTGAAAGTATGACTTCAGCATCCTTCAAGTGCCGATTTCATGCTTGGAATATATATATGCATTAATATTCACTATACGAGCCTCACTGGTTAGACTATTGCATTCCTCGTCATGAGTAAAACCTACCCATCTCGACCATACCTCGCTAGTAGTTATCATCGAATCAGGATCGACTGTCCAAGAAAGGAATTGAACAAGTCCCTCAGTGATCCAGATATGGAGCCACGGTCGATCGTCTCTCACAAGCCCGCCTATAGCCCTAAGTTGAGAGATGGACGCTCGGCCTTGGACCAAAGTCGCGGTCGTCTTTGCATCTCATCTGGCTGGCCAGTGCCACTGAATGCTTCTGGGAGATGTGCCATTACATGTACGGAGTATCCTTGTGCACATGCACCAACAAACCGAATCCAGGCTTCGTTGGGAAGGGCTCTACCGGTACGGAGCACTGTCAATATGTAGTGTACAAGTATGGTTCACGGAGTACGGGGTATTACGGAGTATTATAATCCGGACTTAAACTCGAGGTATTGCACAATTAAATGTACAGAGTGTGCAAGTGGTACGGAGTATTAACGCTCTAGTAAATACAATATTGTTGTCATAGCTTGTAAATATTATTATTACTGTACTTACTTACAATGCTTGTATAAACTTAAGTCGCCCATGATTGAAACCTAATTTCGGACATATGTTATTCCGTGATCCTCCTCTATTTCTGTCCTGCAGTTCAAGTCGACGTACATAAGTACTCCGTAATACTCCGTATTCCATGTTTAATCAAGACTTGCACTATTACTTGTATTATTACGGAGTACTTACTGTACTTACACATGACCTGGCTCATAGGAGTGAGTGAACGTCCGTCGTGACGAGTGATTTTTTGGAGACCATCGATGGACCATCTCAAAAGCAGCATCGCTCTGCTGCCACCGAGCACATGGGTTCAAGCATTTTTTCTCGCTGCCGCAGGCGGCATTCTCGCCTTGCACGTCCTCCCGCGCGACGTCCGCGGCGAGCTCATAGATTACGGTGCTAGACGGGCCAACAATGGCCACCAGCTGAACGGCAAGAGCAGCGGCAAGTCAAGAAGCGTGCTGGCTTTGGCCACTTCGCTCATGAGCTCCGCCCAGGTTCCGCACTCGTGGTTCTGGCACTTCTACGCCCTCTCCGTCTTCTCGTCGGCCTTTTGGGCCTGGCAATACGCTCGGAGAGGGTCGTTCCTGGCCTCGCTGGCAGAGGCGCAAGCTCGATCGGGAGGCCCCTCGGTGGGTATGGGACACATCTTGCTGGCATGGTTGATGATGGTCTCGCAAGGCACAAGACGTCTGTACGAGTGCTTCTTCGTCCTCAAGCCGGGACGAACCCCCATGCTCTTGGCCCATTGGATCCTGGCTCTGGCCTATTACGCCGCCATCAATGTTGCCGTCTGGATCGAAGGGTCGGGTGAGTTTGGCATCCGTCACCGCCGTCGCGCCCTACGGATAGGACTAACACGGGCACGTCGGCAGGCGCCATTCTCGATTCGTGGACGTCGCAACACCACCTCGCCCTGACCTTCACTTCCCGGGACATTGCTGCCATGGTCGTCTTCGTCGCCGCCTGGCTGACGCAGAACCAGTGCCATCGGCACCTTGCCAGCCTCAAAAAGTACACCCTTCCCAGCGAGGGCGCGTTTGGCTATCTCGTCTGCCCTCACTACACATGCGAATGCGTCATCTACCTCGCCATCGCCCTCATGGTGGCGCCGGCTGGCAGTTTCTTCAACACCTCGGTTCTGTCTGGCGCCGTTTTCGTCGTAGTCAACCTCGGGGCCACGGCCCAGGGTACCAAGCAGTGGTACGCCCAGAAGTTTGGGGCTGACAAGATCGCCGCTCGATGGGCCATGATCCCCTTCGTATTCTAGCCCCATAGAAAGCAAAGGAATGCGGCGATGGCGTAAGCCCGCCCGTCACCTGGCCAGCATGGGCAACTTGGTTCCCATTGTCGACACCTTGACAACGTCTCGGAAGGTCAGGCTCGTTCGAAGTTTGCGAACGTTGCGACCATCTGCGTGCGCATCGGGATCGCGAAGCAATGGCCAGTTGACCACGCCCCCCTCTGCCGACAGGTTGACGTCCTCGTCAATGTCGGCGATGCCGTGGAGGTAATCGGTATAGAGACATTCCGTCGTGATGAGAAGACTACGGGGTTCTTGGAGAATTCGCCAAGCCGGCGTCGGGTCGAGGGCACCATCGTCTCTTGTACGATGCAGATTCAGGCAGAGACTGGCGCCTAGACTGACGGTGCAGACAACTGGCCAGTACGCCGCGCCGTCCTACGTCGGATGAGCATTCCTGGAAGCATCTGGAGACATGACGGATCATCCCTCCACCAGATGCGAGCACTTAACTTATGCGGCATGATGCCTATGCCCGGAGGATACTCGTTAATGAGAACATGGTTCGGTCCTCGATGCGGGCTGCCTTCAAATATGTCCGCCGGGTTGCTGTCGGACAGCGGGAGTGATTGCAACCGCGGGACGACAGGGTCTCTTAGCCACGAGGGGAGCGGTGCGTGCAGAAGCCTGTCTCGGACGAGTTCGGATGGCCAGGCTTGGAGCCTGCGGTGCGTGAGCTGTTTCCACCGAGGCTTGGGTGCCGAGGCGACCTTGCACGGCTCCCTCGTCAGCACCAGGCAACTGCGGGCCGGGGGAAGTAAAACACATGCGGCGAACAGGATGAGGCCGACATCGGCGCTAGAAACGCACCTTTGCCAGGATGGAGTCTTCCTCTTCCTCGCTGATGAAATTGGGTATGTAGTAGGCCGTCGAAGGAAGGCCTTGGATTCTTGCCTGCTCGAGAGATGGTGGGAGGGAGGAGGCCATGACCGACCCGGCGGCAACCGAGGGGTGAGGACTGTCCGCCGTCGGCTGTTCGAGTAGACCTGGGCGCTGTGCCGGACTCGTTCGGTACGTAGTTGTGGTAACAAAGGCCGGTGGGTTGCGGTGCAGCGACGTCGAGGGTGTCGTCGCCGTGGGCCCCGGTCCGTGGATGCTGAGGTGGACGAGATGGGCGTTTCAACGCATCGTACGAGCATACTCGAGCATAGTGGTGCAACGCCTGTACGCCAAATACTTACCGCAAGAACCAGTACTTAAGTCAGCACTTACTGTAAGCAAGTACTTAAGTATGTGCACGCAGCTGTCGACCGGTTACAGTACTATTAAGCTTAGTGCGATATGAGTACTTGCTAGTTCGCAAGTATAGTGCTCTGTGCGGAGTACTGTACTGTACCTGTACTAATATTGCCTCGGAGCCGGCTAACCCCTCTGTGTCATCAAAGCTTGGTGCAAATCGCACTAGCCTAATCAGTACAAGGAAACGGGTTTAGTCGCATATAGTACTGTACAAGTAGAAGCATCACGTGTCCACGCTCGCTCTACAGTACGTGCATCGGCAGATGGGGAGAGTTGGGAGGAGCGGTTCGTTCGCTTGCTCCTGATCAATGAGTCATCATTGCGAGCACGAGGATGACGATGTAATTCATAAATGCCCGATGGACTGACTATAGTAAATATTACCGCGTGTATTGACAAGGCCGGTCGAAGCGAAGAGTGGGAGATGCGGCGACTAGGGGACGGGCAACTGGCTAAGCCAGATGCAGGTTTTTGCTTGCCATAAGCTTGGAATTCTTGCCGGCTACGTATGAAAGCACCGGCACTTGCGCATGTAGATCGACCTTTGTCGACGGTTCGGTCGTGGTCGTAGTAAAATATTGACTGATAATGGGTGGCAAGCAGGAGAGGAGCCGCAAATCAACACCAGCTGATGCTGCCTCGGAGGTCAGAGCTTGCTGAGTACGGAAGAATGGCTGAATGATCCCTACCCAAACCATATGTATGCCGCACTTGTGCACTTACTGAATCTAGGCGCGCAGGACTCCGTAATTGTACGCAACCTACTCATGCCCATACTCACTCATGTACTGCAAGTCGTAAGTAGGCAGTCATGACATCTTTCGTGCAATGGCTGAGCAGTTGTGGCTGCGCTGGCTGCTGCCTCAGTGTTTCGGCCCAAACGCTGCGCTCGCCTCGCCTCTAGCTCGCCGGATCCGCCCCTGGGTGGACCAATCAGACGGCTAGATCAGACTTTTGCGGCTTCATTTCCCTCCAGGCAGAGGCTCCAGCATTTTGTCGCTGTCGTGCCTAGTCATATTGGCGGCGTCCATTCTTCCGACCCGTCCGTCTTGCCTGCCAGTCAAGTAAGTACTGTAGGTACTTGTGCTAGTACATTGAACCCTATCAAAAATGCCTGCTACGAGCATCCCTAGGTACTAGGTACCCACCCACTACAGTATGCTCCCCAGGTACGTTCTACCCATCCAGCCTGCAAGGCATTACTAAGTACTTGCCAACCTGCTCCGTTCAATGTACCTACTAGGTACCTACCTACCCTACCACCCTGCCAACTTACCTCCCCTAGCCCGCAGCACCCACCATCCATCTGCTCTGCGGTCGGAAAGTAGAGGCCGTGATCGTCAATACTCGTACTTCTCATCCCCCGTCACCGTCCCCGTCACCCGTCCGTCACCCGTCACCATCGTCCGTCTATGCATGCCGCCGCTGGAGAATCCGACGCATAGGTTGCCCTTCTCATTTCCTTTGGACTTTCCCCACCGACGCGCCCTACATTCGGTGAAGCGATCAACTCCCCCGCCCGCCCGTCCCTGGTCGCTCATTTCGGATTCGTCGTCGTCGGGACCCTCGATAGGGGCTGCGCTGCCCACCCATCACGACAGCATTCGACCGTACCTTTGGCTGCTTTGCTGCCACCCGTGGCCGTTGCTGACGAGCCAAATCAATCGCCCGATTTCGCCTCTGATCCTCGCTTCACCTGCACAACTACTCAACCTCCCGCCGGCCCCCGCCCGTCGGCGCCCTCCTCGTCGCCCTCGACCAGAGCAACGTGTCCCCCATCCCCCCGCCCCCAATCCCCTTCGGTCTCCCATCTCCAGGATGGTGGTAGTCGCTTGCTCCTCTCGCAGATAAATGACATGGATGCGCAGAATGCTGCCGAGTCGACCCAGACGAGGCCTGCTGGCGCTCCTTCCCCTCGGCAGCGGCGAAGCTCTGGGCCGGACCAGAAGGCATCCTCGCCGACCCACCTGAAGGCCCCGTGGCCGAAGTCTGCAAGTTACAATGCGGCCGCCTCGCCTTCCGCCCATGATGGCTCGCCGACATCGCATCCCGACGACCATGCCGACGACCGCGACTCGGACGCCGAGACCATCGTCCTGCCTGGTAAACATGCCCGCTCTCCCTCCAAGGCCCGCAAGGTTCGCCAGGAGGATAAGAGTGAGAGCGACGCCGAGGCCGGCAAGCGCCGCAAACCCAGCCAAATACCCATCAGCGACGATGCCGACCCGAGCAACGGCAGCAACGAAGGCGACGCCAAGGCCCCAGTCTCCGCCGGCGCCCCTGGCAGCAACCTGAACGTGAATAAGAAGAAGCAGCAGCAGCAGCAGCAGCAGCAACATCGCCTCTCCGCTTCGGGCTCGGCTGCGCTGGAAAAGGACCGTCGTCCTCGCGGCAAGGACGCCGGTGCCGCTTCGGCCTCTCTGAGCTCTGCACCCGCCTCGCCCTCTCAAACACCTCATCAAAACCATCACCGACAGGAGCGGCAGGAGCGGCAGGAGCGGCAGGAGCAGCAGGAGCCGCCGCAACGACAGCAGCAGGTTCATCGCAGGCATCGCTCTGATGTCGGCCTCTCTTCTCTTTCCGACTCCGATCAACATTCATCACACAAGGCATCGTCAAAATCATTCCTACGCGACAAACTCAAGCCCGGCGAGCGACCTCTGCCCCACAAACGAAAAGCCCCCAAGACGGAATCCGATGACGAGGCGGATGCTCGCAAGCCCAGCCGTCAACGCACCACCAGCGCTGGCCTGGACGTCGACGGCAGGCGCCCATCCAAGACACCCTTGAAGGCCCCGCCGGACTCCCGTGCGAGGTCGATTTCGCCCCAAAACCGACACCGTCGACGGAGCACTTCAACACACCTGCCCCCGAATTCATCAAATAGCATCTATCACAAGAAGAAGCAGCTGCCTCCACCTCTCCAGTCCGTGAGCTATCACTCCGACTCCTCCGACAGCGAGTCCCTGCAACCGCGCACCTCGAAGCTGCGCAACCTTGCCACTTCGACGGCAGCCGATTCGGCCATCTCCCCGGCCAAGATGGCACCCCACAAGAAACATCTCGACGCTCACGGCCAGACCCTCTTGGCGCGCGCCTGTGCGCGTGCCGAGTACGACAACGCGAAGAAGCGACTCCATGAGCGGCCCGAGGATTTGAACGTCGCAGATTACGCCGGCAACACGCCGCTCCAGATCGCCGCCATTAATGGCTGCGAGGATATTGTGAAGCTGTTGATCGATGCTGGCTGCAACCTCGACTGTGTCAACTACGACAAAGACACTCCGTTGCTGGATGCCGTCGACAACGGCCACCTCGGCGTCATCAACCTTCTTTTGGCCGCTGGCGTGAACCCTCGCAAGGCGAACGTCAACGGCGAGGAGCCGCTGGATCGTGTCACGGATGAGACGGAAAATGCCAATGAAATCCGTACCGTGCTTCTCGAGGCCCGAAAACGTGCCGGAGATCGACGGGGCCGAACCTCGGAGGACCGCAACTCGCATCACGACAACTTGGACGCACATGCTCCCGACAGTCCTCGCCGCTCCCCGACCGGCACCGCGGCACTCTCGACCGGCCGCAGGGCCGGCACCGTTCGCTCCACCAAGACGAGGAACGACTTGCTCTACATGCCCTTGGACGACAAGACGTTGCGCCAAGCGGCCGGGCGCGGCGATGAGGAAACCGTCGCGCGCATATTGCAAGTGAAGGAAAAGTTTGATGATCCGGAAACCATGGTGGCCGCCGCCCGAGGCGGCCACGATCTCGTCCTGCAGCTGCTGCTCGGCCTCGGCAACGCCAACGCCGACCCCAGCCCGGTTCCGTCACTTACGCCCGAGCTGGCGACGCCGATGCTCGCCGCCATCGGCCAGGAGAACATCAAAGTCATCGAACTCCTGTTGGAGCAGCAAGGCTTCGACCCGACTCGCCGGTTCAAGGGCGAGACCTACTACGAGATTGCGCGGCGTCGAGGAGGCCCGAATGGCCACGAGGAGGAGCAGAAGTTGAAGAATGCCTATGACGAGTATAAGCGCTCGCATCGGGACACCCTGAAGCTTAAATCTCCCGGAGGACGGCTTGAGCGCGAAAGGGAACGAGAGTCACGGCGAGACGACGGCAAAGACGTCTCCCGGCCTCTGAAGCGAAACCACTCGAGCCCAACCCTCGAAGTCGACCCTAAGAAGAAGCTCGCCTCCGCTTCCAAGCTGACGAGTCCCCGTGAAAAGAAGAGGTCCAATTCGCTCGCAAATCGTGGCGAGGATGATCATCCAAAGCGTGTCGTCGAACGTGTCAGGAAAGACGCGGCAAACGTCTCCGACCGAGAAGTCTCACCGGCAAGGCCTCACAAGCCCAAGGCCGTGCGCGCCGAGTCGGATCTCACGGCCCTGTCGTCCGAGGGAGAAGCTGCCAAGCCTCGAAGGAAGCTCGTCTCCAAGGGCGAGCTGAGCCGAGAACGCGACAAGCAGAAGCGCGCCTTCAAGGATCCATCGAGCCCGAACGAGCCACGAAGCGACGACGCGGCCGACAAGAGCAAGTCGTCGGAAAAGTATCACGGCAGGGCCAAGGCGCTGAAACGAGACGAGCTCCGAGAGCATGGACCTGGCGAGGGTGCAACCAAGAGGCACCGAGCCAGCATGACGCCCGAGAGGTCGAACGATGCCGACAAGGATCACGGCGAATTACCGGTCAAGCGGCGACGGCTTGACGTGGAGAGCACGGACAAGTCCCTGAAACAGCCTTCCTCGGCAGACGGCCGTCAACATAAATCCAGCCTGCCACGCGACCCTTCTGCGAAGCTCTCCAGAAAGGACCGCGAGGAAGGGAGGGACCGGCGGGACCCCCAGCATCCCGCCGGCGCAAAGGCCGGAACCGGCAAGTCGATCAAGGTCAAGTCCGAAGATGCCGACGTCCACATGCTTGATATGGTACAAGCCCAAGTTCCCGTTGTTCCCGACGCCTCCAGCTCCAGAAAGGTCCAGGACGAGCAGGTGAAGAAGAAGGAGATGGAGGAGATTCGCGTCACCGAGGTGGCCAAGGAAGACGAGCGCAAACGGATCCAGGCGGAGGAAAAGAAGAAGCGCGACGCCGAAGAGTCACGGAGGAAGGCGGAGGAGGAGCAGGCTCGCAAGGCGGAGGCGGAAAAGAGGAAGCGCGAAGAAGAAGAGGCGCGCAAGCGACAAGAGCAGGCAGACCGCGAGCGTCGAGAGGCCGAGATTGCTGCGCGACGACGCGAGGAGGCAAGGCTACGGCTCGAGGAGGAGAGGAGGCGGAAGAAGGAAGCGGAGGAGCAGAAACGACGCGAGCAAGAGGAGCAGCTGCGCAGGGAGCAGCTCGAACGCGAGGTCGCCGAAGCGGCTCGGAAGCAGCGCGAGGAGGAGGAAAGCAGGGAACGGGAACGGCGAGAACGTCTTCACCGGGAAGAGCTGGAACGGAAACGAGCTGCTCGAGAGGCGGAACAGAGGCGACTCCACGAGGAACAGGAGCGATGCCGGCTGGACAAGCTTCCACCACTGCTGCGATGGTTGGATACGTGTCCGAATCCCAAGCTTCCCGCCGTCGCCCAGAGGTTCGCCCGCTTGCTCGGCTGCCGCTACGACACAATCCACCCGGAGACGACTGGGACCGAGGTCGGTCGCGAACAGTGGGTTCTCAACACGGACGTCGCGCTGCTGCTGGGCGAGAAAGATCTGAACCTCTCGAGATGTAAGCGGCGCTGTGGTGTCTCTAAACCGAAACCGAGCTAACTTGGGGTGCCTAGATACCGGGTGGTCACGGACGCCGGCGAGCAAGCTGGCTAAATTGACCGTTTGGGGAACCGAGGGTATTCGCTACGCGCTGATCGAACACAAGTGGTGGGATCTTGGACAACAGCTTCCCGGGTACTACGACGGACGTAAGCCGTCAAGCCTGCGCACGCTGGAACTAGATCTGCTCAGGAAGGCGGCGTGGGAGAGGTTTCTTGCCTTGGACATGTTCTTCGTGAAGGTATGCTTCGGGCGATCGTCCCATTCCCTGCGCCGGCGTTGTTCGCACTCTACTGACACACACTCGCAGGTGTCCGATCTCCTATACACGATACCCAACGTTCCGCACCTTCTGAACATCAAAGTTGCGGTCGAGTATCGAGAGCTGTTCGAAAGCGAAGCGGATGCTGCCAAGTGGACCGTGACCAAGTCGAAGTGGAAGAAGGATCCCGGGGCGGCCAAGTACCACGGTCACGCGCCGCGCAACCAGTACTTTGTCAACGGCGTCTTCGTCGGGGAGGACATTGCCAGTGGGTACCAGATCAGCAGGACGCCGTTTCCGGAGAATCGCGTGCCGAGACGGGGATTGGTTCGCGTCTCGCGAGACGACCCGGACTACGAACGCCTATGCAAGGAGCAGGGTCTGCAACACTTGCTCGAGGAGCAGCAGACTCCTGCGTCGGTGCCGAATGGCCTTTTGTCATCTCCTGCGAGTCAGACGACGGCCGCTCCGGAGGCTGCCCTCGTAAACGGAACGACCAGCCATTCCACCGCACACGAGCATGTTAACGGCGTTGATGCGGCGGGTGAGTCGACGGCGAACGGTGTTCAAAACCAGTGAAACATGGATTCAGCATGATAATTGGCTGTTCGAGTATCGCACGGGGTTTCCTATATCAGACCGACCCGGTGTGCTCGCCACGAGGGCGCGGTCGGGAACAGGACAGTTGGCGTTGATGGGGAGTGGTGGTTGACGGAAGCGTTGCATGCATGTCAGTGGGAACGAAGCATTTCAATGATGGCATAACGGAGTGCGATTCTTTGCAGAGCTCTTTTTTGGATTTTTTGCTTTGCATTGCAATGGACAAACGAACGAAGTCACTGGCCGACACTCCTGCTCGCGGCAAGCTGGAGAAACAAACGAAGCTGCGTTGGGGCGTCTGGTGTCTTGAATTTTGTCGAGATACCTGTTGGTTGTAGGCAGTCCCGGATAGACAAGAAGCGTGATTGTGTTCCTTAGCGAGTATATTGAATACATGCTTTACGATACGAGGCTTGCACGCGCCTCCATTCTCGTCTTCGGTGGTGGTGGTGGTGGTGGTGGATGGGAACGGGGATATTGTTGTGGGTGAGACTCGCTCGTTCATACTATAGTGTGATGCTGTATCATTCATTCATGGTCATCTAGCAGTCAGAAGTACCAGTTGTTAGCAGTATTTCGGAGCACTATTAAAGCTACAGACAGTACTCCGTAAAGTACGGAGTACTCCGTAAGTACAGTACTTACAAGTATTACAAGGACTCCGTATTACCTGCAGTGCTGTATGTACTGTAAGTAATTACTTACCTAGGTACAGACACGTAAACACCTAACATAAGTACAAGTACAGTAATACTGTAAGTACTGAGAACGGTACGGAGAATGGGGGGGAGGGACGGACTAAATCCCAAAAAAATTACCCCACCAGGCCATCCCACCGATTACTGCCAGAATCGATCACTTTCGATTTCTCAACACCATCAATCGCACCCGCGACGAGCAGGACGGCACTGCAGGACTTCCAACGGGACGCTTGACACGGATACACTAGCAAGGACCCGGACAGAGGGATCTGTCGAGCCGGCACCATGTCGACAACGGTGGAAAAGGTATGCTGCCCCGATACCCGTCCACGGCGGTGTCGGCACGAGCGAGAAAGAGTCGAGGCTGACAATGGCGATTCGGCAGATCAAAGCAATCGAGGAGGAGGTGCGTACCACGAAGAAGCCGAGACGACCCCCCTCCCGTTCGGACGACGCTTCTTCCGCGACCGAGTTTCTAACAGCGAGGGTGGATCGCAGATGGCCAAGACGCAAAAGAACAAGGCCACCTCCTACCACCTGGGTCAGCTCAAGGCCAAGCTGGCCAAGCTGAAGCGCGAGCTGCTGACGCCCAGCAGCGGCGGCGGCGGCGGCGGTGCTGGTTTTGACGTGGCGAGGACCGGCGTCGCCAGCATCGGCTTCATCGGCTTTCCGTCGGTTGGCAAGAGCACGTTGATGAGTCGGTTGACCGGGCAGCATTCCGAGGCGGCGGCGTACGAGTTTACGACCTTGACGAGCGTACCAGGACAGCTCATATACAACGGTGAGTCGTAAAGCTCGATGGGTGGCACGCGACGACGACGACGACGACGGACGGCATGCTGATGCAGGCCTTGGCGCGTCTCCAGGCGCTCCTCTTCAGGTCATCGACTTGCCAGGAATCATCGAGGGTGCCAAGGATGGCCGGGGTCGAGGTCGGCAGGTCATTGCCGTCGCGAAGACGTGTCATCTCATCTTCATCGTCCTCGACGTGAACAAGCCCCTGACGGATAAGAGAGTCATCGAGTCGGAACTGGAGGGATTCGGCATCCGCATCAACAAGGAGCCGCCCAACATCACGTTCAAGAAGAAGGACAAGGGTGGACTCAACATCACGAACACGGTGCCTCTGACGCACATCGACAACGATGAGATCAAGGCCGTCATGAGCGAGTACCGCATCAACTCGGCCGACATCACGATACGCTGCGATGCCACCGTCGACGACCTGATCGATATCCTGGAAGCCAAGAGCCGCAGGTGAGCATGGACGCCGCGGGGTGGACGCGCAGGCCGGAGCACCGTTTGCCGCTAACGCCTTCCACGCGCTCCCAGCTACATCCCCGTCGTGTACTGCCTCAACAAGATCGACTCCATCAGCATCGAGGAGCTGGATCTCCTGTATCGCATCCCCAACGCCGTCCCCATCAGCTCCGAGCACGGCTGGAACATTGACGAGCTCATGGAGTGCATGTGGGACAAGCTCAGCTTGAAGCGCGTCTACACAAAGCCCAAGGGCAAGCAGCCCGACTATTCATCACCCGTCGTGCTTCGGGCCACGAGGTGCACCGTCGAAGATTTCGTTCGTCCTTCCCCCACCCCCACTCTCCGACATGGACATGGCATCTCCGACTGACCGGGACACTTCTCATCCAGTGCAACGCCATCCACCGGACCATTGTGGAGCAGTTCAAGACGGCCATCGTGTACGGCAAGTCGGTCAAGCATCAGCCTCAACGAGTCGGTTTGGGACACGAGCTGGAGGACGAGGACGTGGGTGAGTACCTCCGCAAGCCCTCCGCAAGCGCCGAGCGAGTGGGTGAGGCTGTGCAACCGGCGGGGACGGCAGCACGAACCAGGGTTCTCGCTGCCATCGGCACATGGACTTGATGGCCGCAACGGCTGGATGCCCTCTCCTCGCCCCCTGCTCCTCCTTGGCAGCCAGTCCCCTCATTTCAGCCCAACGGTGCGGAAGCAAGACAACGAGGACAAGGCTAACCACGAGCAGTGACCATTGTCAAACGATGAACAGACCCGACGTAATCATGGCGGGGGAGGGGGATGGAAAGGGGGACGCTCTCGGAGGCTGGCTCAGCCGCCGGTCGAAGGGGGTGGGGCCGGGCCGTAATAGTTTACCTCCAGTCCACGGTAGCGCCGTGTAGGGATGCATCGAAGCCCGACCGTTGGCTGCGCGCCTGATGAACTCGACCGGCCGTCCTACCTCTTCCGGCCACTCGCTGATGATGGCGTCCAAGGTTGGAAGATGGATGGCGTTGCATGCAAAGGTCATGGCGCCCATGCCGGCATTTCAGCAAAAATGGTGTCCGCAGGTCGACAAGGTCGGAAGGAAGAAAACGAACATGGTCAGAAATGAGCTGGTCCTCATAAAGGGGTGACAACAACGACGACGATCTACGGCCAGGTCATGCCTTGCGGTGTGTTGGCGTCCCTTTCGAGGGTCGGGAGAGGGAGAGACGGGCGATCTGGAGCACGACTTCGATGCGGCATGGTGCTCGTTTGCGCATGGCATGCGTAGGAGCCGGCGGATGGGAATGGAAATAGCCATCGAAGGGACGGTTCGGAAGTCACAGAGCAGCGTGGGCGAACGCGAACGCGAAGCGGCAAGAAAGTTAAACGACCATTTGTTCCCTGCCGGTAGTGCCCCCAACGTGTACCGTTAACAGTCTGCATGCTCGTACTCTGCGTGCGCAAGTGTAGCCGCTGCGTGGCCGGTTCCGCCGTGGTGATGGGGTGAGCTTGGAGGAGCAGGACCCTCCCTGCAGGGGCGCCACCATCTTGCCCGTTCGGACGGACGGTCCGGAGCCCAAGACAGGGAGAGCGAGGCCGTGCAACGAAAAGCAGGTGAAGATGAGGTTGGGCAATCGACATTGACGTCGCCTATCCGTCGGTCATACGATCAGCGGCCACAGCGTTCGGTACTCGTACTGGTACATGACGGGGCATTTGTGGCAATCTCAGATGTACAAGTAGGAGCGCGTATTATCCTCATGATACCGAGTGCGCGTACAAGTGCACGTGCATGTGCTCGTCGTGTGTGAGCTGTGCTCCGGACGAGCACGGTACCGCATCATGGTCGGTACGTAGCAGTCAGGACGATGACACCTCCGCGTTCGTTGTACACTGTCTGCGTCGGATGCGCTGGATGCATGCATGACGGTGGCCAGGGCAGGGCCGCACGAGACCAGGGCAGGGCATCCAAAGCATCATCATGCGGGCGGCCATCCATGCGTGCATACGCATACATGTACACACGAACATACGTACCGGTACACAATGTGTGGCCTATATTAAGTGTAGATGAATGCATGGCCCGCTCGGTAACTGGCTTTGGACGGTCGGCCGTCTACCGTCCGTTGGGCGATCCAAGCGATTGTCTGGCTGCACCTAGGTCGGGACATTTTCCTCATCTCGGTTTTCATGTTGCAGGAGGGTAACTTGTTATTAACCGAGCCAGCCTTTCACAGGCCCGTCGCCTGCCGCCGCCAGGGGCAAGCCGGCGGCGGTGGATCACACAAGGTCCGATGGCGTCGTATCAGCTGCCACCTTGGGGAGGCTGGGGGGATGGGCCGCATTGAAGTAGGGATTTCGAGGGACGGAGAAGATGTCGATGGCCGTGGGAGGAACACGGCATCGATACGTCTTGGCGTGGCCGAGAGCCCGAGGTGGGTTGGGTTCGGTTCGGGCATCGGGGATGGCACCTGTGCGACGGCGAGAACAGAGCAGCACATCACGGAAGCACGAGAGAGAAGGAAGCAAAGCATAGGACTCACCCTTTGCCCTCGCCGTTGCCGTTGCGGAGAGAAGCGCCGTGCACGTGTGTGACGGGGGCGGTCGGAAGCCATCGCGGCGTTGCCGTTACGTGTGACGAGGGGTGAGGCGGACGACTGTCCGGTCTGTGACTGTCCGGTCTGTGCGGACTTTGGGATCCAATCGTCTTTGGGGACAGGAACGTGACAATGTCTCGGCATTGTGACGAAACTGTGGGTGTTGGATGGTGGACGCCTGTGTATGAGATGACATGACAAACCATGGCGGAGATGGAGGGCGGAGCGAGGGGCTCCGAATTCGGACACGAAATGAGGGCGCAGGTACGTCGTGGTACTGGTACATGTGCGGAGTACGGCGTATATATTAATGCTTGTACTCCGTACTTGCTGTATATTATGCAAATGGATATTACGAGGGACTCGTTTGGAGCAGAGGCGGTAATTACTAGGGGTCTTCCCTACCTTGTAATACCTGCCATCAGAACCTACCTCCCTCCTATCAGTTCATGCCTCTTATCAGTTCGTACCTCCTATCAGTTCATACCTGATATTAGTTCGCACCTCCAATCAGTTCATACCTCATCCTATCAGTACCTACCTACCTTCTCGGAGCACCTACAAGCACTGTCGGCATGTACCTACGGATATGTCGACGAACAACTACGGTACCTAGTATTATCAGGTACCTAGTAATAGCTACTGTGCCTAATAGGTACAGCAGGTACCTATCCCAATGATGGACAGAGTCGGGAGGTTAGCAATCATGCGGTGCTCCTACGCCCACCCACACGATTGGTCGCTCCCAAAGTCGCAAGCAGCATCCCGCTGACCCTCGTCTGGTCGAGCAGTGCTCCCAACGATCCACCCACGAGCGTGTTTATGCTTTTGCTTCGTTGAATTCAAGGCTAGCGGCCAAGGGGAAAGAGAGTACGGAGTAGGAGGCCCCTGATTGTCCCGTATAGTACCTGCATAGGCAGAGCTCGTACTCCGTGCCTACTTCAAGTCTACAGTACCATCTGCAACTACCAGCACCAACACAGTCCGGGTGCGAGGCCGAGACTTGAAGCCGCTACGTAGCCGTCGACTATGGGGTGTCATTACTGTATCTTGTCCGGCTCCTGTCCCGTACTGGTCATGTCCTTGTCCTCGACTTGCCCTGTTCCTCTATGTCTAGTACCTACAACTACTACGCCTACTACTATTGGCAACTCAGCTCGCCAGGAAGTCCCACGAATGAATTAGCGCATATTAGGAAAGCCTGTCAACGCTACGCACAAGTATATATGTACGCGCATGCAGTACACGCACGAGGGCAAGTTTCCGGGCTTTGTAATGTGAACTGGGTACTAACATTTGCACTCGTGCCGCTGCGCCCAGGTCAAGTGTACAGCAGAGTCAGATATCTGCCGGTGCGGCCTCGTCGCTACCGTCATCCTTGCTGCCCCCAACTCCAGTGCTAATCCGTATGGGCAGGCTGCAGGTACTTACCTCTAGCATACTGCACACAAGTACGGAGTACATGTAGTCATACGATTAACCGCCTTCGTCGTCGCCTGAGGCCCCGGGGAAAGCAGGGAAAGCGTGACCAGATCGCCTCCGCCAAGTTGCAGGAGCGGCCAACTCCTCGATCATGACGCAGGCTCAACGTCTGATCCATCATCTTCCCAATCCATCGCCTACCTACGATCGGCAACCAGACAGACAGGCAAGGCAGCCTCTGCGGTTGTCATCATCGGCCGACTCCTGTCGTGCACCGTGCACAAATTCGAGGCATCACATCCTAATTCATGCCATGGCTTACACTGCACTCACTCTCTGCTCCTCTCCTGCTACCCACCTGCACTGGCCGGCCACTTCCATCCTCATTCAGTCCTCCAACCCTCACCTGCAAGACATGGCGCCGACGATGGCACGGGATGTGTACTCCGTACATGAATAGGAAACATCGACCAGCCACCATGGCGCTCCCCCTGGCCCCGGGAGGTAACCCCAAGCGAGCTCGTTGGTTCAAAGCCAGCGGTGGCTTTCTTCAACGATACGCTGGACCCGGCATCCTGCTCCCGCTGCCGCAGCTTGCCGCATGCTGAAAGCAGGGCCCGAGGGGCCAATCGCACAAGATACCCTTCCCCTTTCGAGGCACCTCGAATCTACAGGGTCATATCATGTGTACTCATGTAAGTAGCATGCCCGCATCGCTCAACACCACCTACTCAAAGCAAGCAAAGTCTCGCAGGTGAACGTGCGTCGGCGGGTACATCCTTCGTTGGACGCCCGCTCGACAAACCGACGGCCGTTTCCCGGTCCGCCCCCTTTTCAACTGCCGTCTCTGCGAGCCCATGCACCTATCCATCCTTCCACCTACGAACGAGTGCGATGGAGCACCTGTTCGTGTGCACGTGTTCGCCCAAGTACTTACCCGACAGTTCCCCATCTCCGCCGAAATGCGACCTGGTCCAGCTGCAGCAGAGTCGGCTTTCCTTCCGCTCGCTAGGGCGCCTTTCAGCCCGACCCCTGGCCTGTTGCGATGCTAACAACATCCTCACCCGCCGGCGTGGGTGCGGCCGCACTTGGAAGCCTCGAAGCCTCGGTGAAAATCTTTCCCAAGGCTACGCGTGCACATACTTGTACACTTATGCATGCGCTCACCGTACACTGTACATGTATGTGCGTGCGCGCCTGCGACATTGAGAATCCATGACCATGACCATGACCATGACCTGGCAGTGTCCACTCCACACCGGTGCCTTGTGGAGATCAGCTTCCATCGATAACCAAGGAGCTCGGTCAGCTTGGAGAACAAACCCATGCGAGACATCGGAAGAAACCAACTGGAGCCTTGGTCGGCCAGCAGAAGCCTGTCTTCGCTTGGACGCTCCCCTTCCGTCGCGTCGCTGGGATCGATCGGTGACTGAGCACTGCCCATTCCCATTCTATTCCTGCCGCTCACCACCATGACCCTGGAAGTCTGGGGGCAACAAGCTCTCGAGGGGCGGAGAATCCAAGCACATGCTATGCAGGTCCAAGTACTGGCGCTTGTTGCTGCCCAACTATTGAGCAAGCCGTCAGTCAACCCTCTCTACTTCCTCCACCTTACCGGTCGGAGATTACGGCTACGGCGATTGGCATCCTCGCCTCCGCCACCGGTCTCAAGAACCTCGTACCCATCCTGCACTTCGTGTCTTGTCGTGGACGTTTATTGTTGAAGGACGGACCGTACCTGCTCCGCTGGCTGCCACCTGTCAGGTGTCATTGTCTCGACCGGTGGTTGATAAAGGTCAACATGCCTTCGAGCTCGAGATGACTCCGGCGGCTTCCTTGCAGCGCACACCTCCGGGGCATCATGCCAGATCTCCCTACGAAGGAATATTCAGAATGAAATTTCTTCACACGCAAACGACGGGAAAAGGCATTCTGCATGCGGTCGCTTTCTCAGTGTCATTCAGAAGGTCCAAAACTGCTCGCGGGCGCCACATTCGTGCACGAGTGTGCAGAGGGCCCGTACGAGGCTGAAGGACCGTCGCCGTTCTTTGGCCGGCACAAGATCATGTTGGACTACAATCTTCGCGCCAATCCCTGCCCCGATCCCTGCCGTCTTGTGAGGAGATGGATCGCAGGGAGTCCCCGGTTGATGAGGAAGGACCTCCCGCTGGCCAATCTGAAATCCTGCCTTCTCTCCGTCCATCTATCAGAATGCTCGAACTTGCGTGAGGCGAGGGCCAGCAGGCCGTCAACTGCATTACCCGCCTGTACGAGTATGCGGATGAGCAACCACGCCAAGCATTCACTGTCGTCGGCAGTTCGTGCGAGATGATGAGCTCGAAGGACGCATTCTAACGTTTGATTGAAAACGCTCACCCGCACATTCTTGGTCCAGCAGCACCGCACAGCGACTCTGCATTCCCCAAACATGGGATGGGCGCCTTGCCCTCATGCCACTACGCAAAACAACCCGCTGCTGTCTTCAACAGCCCTCGGGCACCGCACGTTAGTAGATGAGTACTTCAGCAAATGGCATCAAACGAGATGATGACTTCGCTCGCCAGCAGGAATCTTTCCCCAGTCCACACACAGCCACTTCGCATGGTACGCGTGTTAGCTCTTACTTGTACGAACAGGCCTGTTCCCGCATGGACGCGTGCAGACGCACCCCCAGGAGGTTAGGAGTCAATACTCCCCTGGTACGGACCCCTGCTTGTCGAGGAAGGGGTGTGCCCGGTGCATTGTGGCCGGTCCACGGCTCAAGGGTGGGTGGCATCATAATTAGGCATCATCTCAATCCCCCATCTTGGCTTGTAGGCCGTCTGAGCTGAGTTGACCAAGGGAAGGAAGAAATTCTGGGGTCGGAGCCCTTCATCAGCAGCACTGGCTCGCCAGGCCAACCCCTCTCCGGCCTCTCGACGCAGTCAACGCGACTGATTGGTATGGCTTCAGAGACCTCGGAGCCTTCGGGGACGGGGGGCAACAGAAACCAGACCACTTGGTCTGACAACTGGTACGCTTATTCGAGTACGCACATGTATGAGGCTTCTTATATCGCCCTTCGGGCAGTGATGCTTACCGTTCAATGACGACTAGGGTCTGGCTTTGCACCAAAAAGCCACGCGGCATATCCCGCTCGTCCGTCCGTTCGTCCATGCGTTCTTCCTCATGCAAGTAGACTAGGAGGAAGGGGCCGTCTTGCAGCTTGGCTTACTGGCACTTGATGTCTTAATGTACGTACGTCCAAGTGCGAGATGCGCGAATATGCATGCATGTGCGTCTCCGATGGAAGATGCGCAGCCTTGAGCGAGGCGGGCGGAGCACCATCACGGGCAACACAAGGCCTTCAACCCCTACTAGCCACCACGGCTGTGCTGCCGGAATCCTCTCTTTCCCCTGGCCTGATCAGGAAAGCCCGTTGACGAATACTCACTTGCCGCATTGACTGACAAGGCAGATGCCATCCAGAAGCAATCGTTAAACAAACGATGGTCTAAGCAAAGTCCAAAACGGTCTTTTTGCTCTCGCATGATGTTCTTCCTGTTGGAGTTCTCTTGATGCCGTGGACGGAATGGTTTCCTCCCTCCCTAGGTCAGCAGCCTTTGTCCTCCTATCTGCTCTACCCTTTCCAGTTGTGCATTCGTCATACCTCATCCCTCACTCTCCCGACAACGACCAATCAGCCGTTCTCATGCAGCCTGGCTCGACCTGCACACCCTTTCCAGCGTTTTCTATATGTAATTTTCTATATTCGATGCTACCCACCAAGAGATTCTGCTTGTTGGCACGCAAGCTCGTACGCACACAGCAGAGGATGCAGGCACATGAGCGTACTCGTACCTGCCTGAAGGCTACAGGACACAGGCTCCAGGTTGTGAGTACGGGCATGAGTATTTCGTCCGTACGAAAAACCACATATCTGTACGTTCCTACACCCTTTTACCCGCTCCTTTCCCACACTCGCCCCTCCTTGCACCCCCCCCCCCCCTGGTTGGAACCCCTGGCCGATACTCTCCGCAGGTGTGACATATATACGTACTCTTATACGAGTGCAGTCGAGGAACGGAGTATGAGTACAAATGTGACCATGCCCTTGGATGACCGATTCTGGCCTGGAGCAAACGACCGACACCCTCGAGCCGTCGAGGAATCCCTTCCATTCGGCGCACACTTTGCGGTTACTTGCTGACAGTGCATGGCAGAATATCATCCCATCATTCTGGTGCCCTTCCTCACTCAGTTACCGCAAGGGCGCGTTCGGTTGTGGACAGCTTCACGAGTTATCGTAATCGGGGCAAACATCTGGGTTCTTGCTTCAGAAGCCTTCATCAACCCATCTTCAAAGTGTCGCAGACTGTTCAAAACATCCTGTTCCAGCCTTCACACACTTTTCTTCGATATCATTGGTATTTCGGTGCAATCGCTGGCTTATTACAAGTAAGACGTTTCCGTTTGATGCTTCTTCGTCTTCTATTTCACAGCTTTACGCTATCTTCATATTGTTTGCGAGACTGTCTTCTGTCTCCTTGGTTCCAGAGATTTACGAAGCACCGAGCAGCCAACACAAGAGAAGAACTACCGACGTTTCTATCGGCCCAAGTCAGAATTCTGATCCTGCATTCCGCGCACCTGGATTTCAAACTCAGAGATGATGCAGTTTTTGACCGTGCCCTGTTTTTTATGAGGTTTGTCCCATCTTACCTGTTGGTCAGCATTCTCATCCCATCCCCCGTTGCAGCGGAATCTGCAGAGAACGGGCAACCCGCAGGAGAGAATCCCTCGCTCGTTCAGCAATGACCCAGTTCTCATTTGCTGACAAGGTTCGCATGTGGAACAGACCAGCTTCGTTTCACACTCTAATGGAGACTTAGAATCGGCCTGCAGAGCAATGAATCCAAGCAGCGACAACATTTCGAACATGGATCATGACGCCCAATCGGCGCAGAGCAGCGGCTACGAGAGCGACAACTGGGTCACCATTAGCCCATACAGTCAGAGTCCATATGCCAACAGTCCTATGAACGAGTATTCCGGGTTCGGATTCATGCCTCACGGTTTGCCGTCCGACTCTATCCAACGAATGCCCCCTCCAGGAATGGCACCGCATCCGAGTCACCACCAGCCACACCAGCTGATACAGCCAGCGCCGCCGTCCATTGCCCCCCATCAGCTTCCAATTCTGAGAACGACGTGGCCAAGCCAGCTGACGAACCCGACGCCAACGACCTCAGCAGGTGGCTACTCGGCAGTGTCCATGCCCATGACACCCGTTTCTGGTGGTGCACCCCCGACATTTGTGCCCCTATCGTCCACAGCGCCGCTTGCGACATCTTCCAACGGTAAATCCGGAGAGGGGTTGAAGATGGTGAAGAGTTTGAAGATAATCGAGAAGATTCCGAGGAAGACGTTGAGCGCGGAGCAGAAACAAGCCATGTGCCAGTACCATGACGAGAATCCGGGTGTAAGGCAGGCAGACATCGGTGCAAAGTTCGGCGTGGAGCGAAGGTGAGTCGTGCCGTGCCGTTGGGAATAGGCGTTCCACAAGCACATGTCTAACCGCCATGGCCATCCAGCACCGTCTCCAAGGTGTTGCGGTACAGGAATCAGCACCTGAAACGGGAGCAAGAGGCGGCGAATGCTTTTAAACGCGGCAAGACCAGGCAAACAGACTTCGACAGAACCCTCAGCAGCTATATTCGAAGACAGCGGAAGCGTGGATTGGACATCACAGACGACGAGATCATGGAACAAGCCAAGTTGTATGCCCGAGCTGGCGGATATCACGAGAGTCTGCTGGGCACTCTGACCAGCGGCTGGCTCCAAAAGTTTAAACAAAAACACAAAGTCGGCTTAGGCAGGCCCTTGAGGCGCGCATCGGGAACACACATTCCTGACAGCGCGAGACTGTCGACGACACTTCCCACCCTCATCAAGTCAGCGACGCATAGCGTCGTCGCCCCAGCGTCGCCCACGCAACCGATCTCGCCCCTGTCGGGGGATCGGAGCGACGAGGATCTCCACAAGGAAACTCTTGAGTTTGAATTAACATACAGCGCCCAGGCGTCCCAGTCGAACAATGAGCTCTCTGGCGATATGCGAGACTGCTGTGCAACCTTCTCGGCCGGTACAGTCAGCCCGGCAGCCTCCTTTCACTTCTCCCCTAACCCGGCCACTGGCGACACATTTGCCGTTGACAACTCTTTGCAACTTCACGTTGCTGATGGTTCCCACTTCCACCACCGCGAGAGGAGGAGCCACACGTTCCCATCCATTGATGTCAACTTTCTTAATCAAGAGCAGCCGGTAGCAGAAGAGCCGGTAACACCCCGGCACCCGCCTGCTGCCACTTCACCTTCCTCTACTGCGGTTCCTTCTCCCGGAATCGACAACTGCATGGGTCCCATTGTCTGCACAGCGCTAAACTCTCCACCTTCTCTCCAACGTACTAGCAGCAATTCCAGCATCACTGATCCCGTATTAGGTTCACCGGCAGAATCATCGCCCGCATCTCCTACGCAAGAAGAGGCACGACAGGCGGCCAGCACACTACTTAACTACATACGGAGGATGGGATCTCTTGGACATTTTGACCAGGGCGAATACATGGCTGTTGTACAGCTGACCAAGAAATTGCAAATACACCAGAGCCAAAGCTCCCAGCCATCGATTGAAGACATACTGACATCTGCTGAAGCAGCCATGGAAGTGCGATGTGTGTGACTATTCATGTTGATATCAGACAGCCGCAGCCTTGCCTTCTTCGGTGTTGCTTTTCCCGGGAGGCGGGGGAGCCACTCTGGATTTCTTTCTCGCAGAAATCTGGACGTTGCTGCTTTGGAACAATAACACAAGAACGGTGCGCGGCCATTGGGCCTTTTGGGACCTTTGGGTCAACGAGATTGGTGATTCACATACGAGTCACTACCGACAATCGGCGGCACGATGCTCTACTACCCCATCGCTGGCGAACTATGGGAGTGCAAGGTCTGGTTAGCAGGTACATGGGAGGAAGAACGAGGTTCGGAAATGTAATTGCAAGTGAGGGGGCAACTCTGTACAATCTGGCAACAGATACATCGGCGACGACAGTTCCAAGGGCCAAGCCCATAGCTTTGGTCAATACCCTTCCTCTATCTATTTATAAACCGTGTCCTGGCTTCGACCATGAGACCTCGCGCTGAACCGGACGGTTTCAAAACCGGAAGCATCTCCGGCAGAGCTTCCCACGACTTGTGTATATGTACCAGAAGGACATTTGAAGGGGTAATTGGATTGGTTAGGCAGGGTTCAGGCTCAGTTTTCAAAGACAGTGCATATTTCGTGCATGCATGACCAGGATATATTGTATTGCATTATATTACATGCCACCCATGGACGTAGCATGAGGGGTCTCCCACTGTATCTTATACGGAGTACAGGACTTGAGCATACCAGAGTATCCAAAACTTGCCTTTGACTTGGCTGAAGATGCTCGCTAGTTCGTTCACGAGGTGTTCGCTCAAATGTGTATGTGCGCCCAGTCGTCTACGATCCACAACCAGATCTTGTCAGCTCAGTGCTCTTTCGTAAGTCGAACGTTTTTGTTTCTGCATGCCTTGTTCGTCAAGGTAGCAGCATCACGTGCATCAGCTTAAGCTCTCTCTTCCCATAGCTCAATAACGCCCTTGTCGCTCAACTCTGGCATCAGCCTCACGAGCACCAGCTCGAGCACACTATACATCAAGTGCTTGTTACAATACTCGTCGTCCAGTACCATCAATAACTGCTCTACCTGGTCCACAATTTGTTCATTGTCCTCTCCCGAGGCACCTGGGCGGACGGTCAAGCGGCCACAAAAGTACACTCGAGCCACCCCCCCTGGTAGGAGGTCCGAAAGCGCTCTAGCAGCCCTGCGTCGTAGAGCTCGCAGCTCGGCGTCGGATGAGGGAGGTTGCATGGACGACGAGCCCAGGGAGTTATTAGGAAATAGAACGCCTCGGAGTGTCCGAAGAGTGGGGGGGAGTAGGGTGGGCGAAAAGAGGGATCTGATGTGGTGTGACAGAAACCTGGAGGAGAAAGCAGGTTAGCATAGCAGACGTGGCTCACTCTCCGGTGAGGCGGCGGTAATAGTTCGGGTGACAGGTAGCCAGTACTCGTTTGTGGCAGGGAAAGAGGAGTGTGATGAGACATGTGGCCGGAGCGGCACGGGCGGCATGGCGGCAAGTGAAGGACAGGTAGTCCGGTTCACATGGATCCCCTGAATGAAAAATGTTGTCGTTGCAAATTTCGTGGCGTCAGTGAGCTGCTGACAGAGGGCCGGAATACCGAAAGCGTGCGAGGGTTGTCCAACACACTCATGACTGCCGAGGGAGGTATTTTCGATAGTCGCGTAATTAATCGTGAAGGCGAATGGCAAGTCAACCAGATGAAGATTTCGGAGAGGATGGAGAGGGTGATGGCCGCGAAACCACTGGTGGAGGCTCATAACCAGTTCTCAGAGCACCTTGATGACATGATCGAGCGGCTCGTTGAAGTCTGAATATCTTTGCATGATTGTGCTGGAGGCAACCTGCTATCGAGTGTTTTGAGGCTCCCTGGTCAATCCAAACAAACGGGCGACATGGTGAGTGACTGTCCTCCCGAGCTCGTTCGATGGAAACCGAGGGCGGGTTTTTAAGTCAAGGTCGATTGAAGAATGAGTGGACGATGCGAAGACTTCAAGTTTCCACCACAAGATCGTCTCGCCATCACGTCCTTGTTTAAAGAGCCGAAATGAACGAAACTGCTGCCAGTGGTCTGAAGGTAGTTGTGGGGAACTGGCAGATTCGGTTTGATGAGCGGCTCATCACGCGGGCACCTGTTGGACGCCTCTCTTTCGCCGACACCAGTGCTGAGAAAGGCCAGGACACAGAACGCGTCGCAGGCTTGTGAAGAGGGGATACGGAAGAGAAAAAGGAGACGATCACGGCTTACCTATCAAGCTTGCTGTCTGATGCGGCGATCCGGCCAGGGCCGTTGACAGCTCCCAACTGCAGCAGCGAGAAACAGGCGGCGAGCCAGGGCATTCTGGAACTCAACTCAATCAGGTTGGCGAGGAAGGTCCATGCACGAGAGGCTAACACAGGCACCTTGCTTTGTGTGGCTGTGACATGATCGGCCGTCGTTGATGCAGGGCCATTTGGGTCCTCGATTTCTTCCGACGGTGTCGTCCTTGGTGGCAAAGAAGTCGACATCGCAATGGTGGCAGCCATTAGACGAATTGAGGAAAGAAAGACGAATATCAGATGAACAATTGCTGGGAATATTCCTCGTGCAGACCAACGACCCCTTGTGGAAATCTTGAGGTTCGTTTGGCCCGTCACGGGCGTGCTTTCCTGTTTCGATGTGACCTTTTTTTCATCTCGCAAGCGTGCGAGGATACATATTCCCTCATAGAGGAGCCACGGCTGGACTGCTTTGGTTCCAACCGCATTACCAAGGATGAGCTCGGAAAATATTTGGCCCACGAGGGCCGTCAAGCACGGGTTTTCGAGCTCGGCGGTGGGGAGTATGACGGCGAGGACGGCTTGGACGAGTAGCTGGCGGTATATTGCCTCGTTCTCGCGCTGTTCAGCCGCCTTCAAGCTGTCTCCTGGCTGAGGGACTGGCGAGAGAAAAGGGAGTGGCCAGAGGGCGTGGTATGCCTCCCGGGAATCAAGCTCGAGTGGCGGTTGCACCGACGACTGGTGTGCCGTTCGATAGGCTGGGTAGCAGTCAGCAAGAGGTCAACGGGGAGGCTACGACAACGGTCAACTTGCTCGTCACATGCTTCTCGAGGAGTTCTGGTATCTCATTCAGAGCCAGACTCTCGAGGTCCAGCTTGCGAAACCTCTCTTCCAAGGTTTGAGTACAGTGGGCAATGATATGGAGTATCTCGCCGACAAAGGTCTCATCTGTCGTGACTTTGCTGTACCAGCTCTGGACAAACTCTCGTAGAATGATGGCTAGGAAGGCATAAAGCTGAAGGTTGACGTCATTTCGGCTCGTTAGCGGAGGGAGGAGCTTGTCGATGGGCATCTGAGAGTCGCGGCCCTTGTCGGCCGACCGCTGAGGGCATAGCGTCCGTCGGATGAGCGCCTGGGTGGCGCGGTCGGACAGGGGATCTATCGAGGCCGGACGGGCCGAGCGACGGCCGGCTTTAGAGTTGAATTTCTTGCGAAGCGGAATGCCGGCTCGAGGCGATGCTGGGGTGTCGGCGAAAGAGACGGAGGGAGGCATGATGGCCAGTTTTGCATGGACTGGACGGGCGTCGTTGCAAACATGGCACAGGGAAAACAAGATGGCCGTCGGGCGGGGTCAAAAAGCGCCGTGGTGGTCGTCGTCGTCGTTTTCGTTTGGTTTTTTATTTTTGCCGCTGTTTGTCTTTATTGTTGACGTTGTTATTGTCATCGTTGTTGTCGTCACCGTTTGTCACCGTTGTCGTCCGTTCGTCGTTGGTGTAGTCAGTCATGGGTCGTAGTGGTGCCAGGACAATAATAGTTGGTATCAGTACTCCGTACTGTACTGTAGTTTGTATGTCCCTAAAATTAGCTACTACCCAGAGCTTAAGTACTTTTAGTAACTTTTGGTAGTACTTGGACAAGTCAGTACGGAGTACATTGGTTAATAGTTACCTGTACTTATGTATACACCTGGTTGTACAGTAAGTAATAATCAAGAACTAAGGAATTACAGCACATTAATTAGTACAAAGACTACGCCTACGCCGTACTTGGTACTAAAGTGCAAGTACAAGTAATAATACTCCGTATTGTATTCCGTACTCCGAGCTTGTAGGTGTAATATTCCCGACACGCACAATTCTGCGAAGCTGCAATCGGTCCCATACTCTCCAAAGCCTGGCTTCGCGGCACGACCAGATGGCATGGCAGAGTATTGGCATGTGCACTGGGCGTGGCAGTCACGGCATATTAGCCAATACTCGAAGGACTACGGACAATATGTTTTTCAAACGCAGCGCACCAGGCCTATCATGAAGTTGAAGCTTGCGTCTATTTTTGCTCAGTGGATATTGCCAATAAATTACATACTTCCTGCACCCTTTCACACACGCGTTGTCGGGGGCGTGCATGACTTGATGTACAACGCTTCGTACGGTAGGTACCGAATACAAAGGAGTATAGGTGGTGCCTACTACGTACAGGCTAAGTCCGATGGATTCTCGTCGCCTTGCAGCCGATATCTACCAGCCCATGCCCGTTCGGCGGGTCTTGTTTGAGTGGTCACTCAGGCTTCGTCGTCGTCTCGTATCTGTATTTCCCGTTAGACTTCGGATCGGTTCCGGAAGAAGTAAAACATGGCATGGCACGT
Organism: Drechmeria coniospora; assembly: GCF_001625195.1. Lineage (NCBI taxonomy): Eukaryota > Fungi > Ascomycota > Sordariomycetes > Hypocreales > Ophiocordycipitaceae > Drechmeria > Drechmeria coniospora. The sequence goes on along the minus strand of NC_054389.1, from coordinate 4,985,150 downwards.
ACCTCTTGCCTCGGAAGGCCCACACGCCCCAGTTGCCGCAGGTGATATCCTGAGGGTCCATGTCGTTCAGATCCCACCGTAGGCTGCGGAAAATATTCTCACCCGGCTCCAGCAGCACGTCAAACTCGCCCTTCGACTTCTTATGCACCCACTCAACGTCCCGCTCGAGGTCGAATTGCGTGTACCCGGTGCTGATGATGGGCACCTTCGTCTCCAGCAGCAACGGCAGCGTCTCCTCCCACTCGTGCGTGCTCGCCGGGTGACCAAGGCCCGGATGGAAGAGGACGAAGCAATCAAAATACGGGTCGTGGGGCGCAAAGTAGCCTGTCTTGTGGATCGTATGGTAGTAGTCGACAATGGTGCTGATCTTCATCTTGTACCAAACACGGTCCTCCACGACGGCGCCAAAGGGATTCGACGCCGTTCGCGCCGGCAACGGGAATTCGTCATCTCGGTTGGCCATGCTCTCGGGCCCGACGAAGATGAGATGCAACCTCGACTCGGGGAATAAGTGCGCCAGCTGCACCCAAGCCGATCGTGGCAACGACGACTCCGCTCGAGCACCAAGGATGAACAGCCTGACCGGAGGCGGCTCCGGACGCAGCTGCTTCACCCCAGCGCCGCGCCCAGCTTTGGGTGGATGCAAGTTGTACCTCAGAGCTGGCGTTCGAACGTTAGCCGAAAATTCACCATCGCCCGATACCATGCCACCATCGCGCCATCTGGTACCTACCACTGAAGCTCTTCAGCCCCTCGGACGTAAGCCGTCCCCCTTTGCCAATGTTATACGGGCTCAGTTCGTGCAGCACGCTGCCGATGGTGACGGGATACGTCAGCAATCGTGTGATCTGCCTCATGGAGCGGTCAGAGTTGATCGCCTCAAACTCTCGAGTGTACATGAACGTGTCCCAATTCGTCATGTTGATCGCCGCCTCGTCCAGCTGCAGATCCGGCAAATTCGCTTCGTGAAAGACGCGCCCGGAACGGAGATCGTGGTCATCCTCGTTGATCTGCCGCAGCGTGTCGCATACTTTTAGATGCTCCTCGTAGTGTTCCATCCAGTGCTCCTTGCTGCAGTAGACCGGGAAGCCACAGTCTGGGCACTCAAAATCCACCCGCTTCGGTGCCAACTCCCCAGGCGTCATCTCGTTGCTCTCATCCTTCGGCGCGATAGTCGGCAGCTTCGTCGGCTTGTGATCCGGGTGTGGACAGCATGCGTGTTGCTTCATGAACGCCGCTCGACGCCGAAACTCGGGAACGGGCGAGGAGGAGAAGGGGTGGAACAAGTCATCTTGGCCCAGTCTCACGCTTGTTGTCGCTGGTCCTGAGCTGTAGTGGTTCTTGGAGCTTGTGCTCGACGGGAAACTCCTCGCCCTCGCTTCCTTCGAAGAATTCTCCCGCTTTTTGGCAGGGAACGACGACCCAGTATGGAGGCCCGCGGTAAACGATTTTATCAGTTGCTTTTTTTCCTTCCCTTGATGTTGCGAACTCAGCACCCGGCTGCGCAAAGAGGCTGACCAGCAGCGGCCGCACAAACTGCCTATCGTCTTACGCAGTGCTGGCTCCATGCTCAATGTCGTCCGTACGTAGACGAGTTCGACAGTCGTCTTCAGAGTTCTGGTCAATGGCCCGCTGCTTCGCAGTCAGCGAGGCTGTGGGTGGGCAGATGTTGGGAGCTCGGACCACTTTCGCATTAATAGTTCCTCCACCACACCGCGCAATCTAACTGCTAAAACTTTCCAGCAGCCGCCCACCCTGCCAAGTGGGTTTGGAGCTTCCACAACACAAAACACACCTTATCCCATCCTCCCACGCGGCAGAGCGAAACCTCGCGGCAAGTAAGGCACAGCACAGAGCCGCGCAGGCTTGACTGCACCCAGAGAGGACCATGGCGACCACCTCCAACATGTTCCTTTACTCGCTGACGATCCAGCCGCCAACCAACGTCGTCCAAGCGATTCTGGGTCAGTTTGCAGGCACGCGAGAGCAGCTCATAATTACCGCCTCCGGATCGCGCTTGACTCTGCTGCGTCCTGATGCGAGCTTGGGCAAAGTCCATACCGTCTTGATTCACGATGTATTTGGCATCATCCGCTCCCTTGCCCCCTTTCGCGTCACTGGCAGCACCAAAGGCAAGTTCATCGCTCCCGTAGTCCTCCCAACCCATCATCACAATTTTCCATCCCTTGCCTCGGTACCCTTCGCACACAACGTACACTTCGTCGGATGCTTCCCTTCCCCTGTCATACAACCATATGCTAACATTCGGCGTTAGATTTTGTCATTGTCTCCTCTGACTCGGGCCGTATCACCATTGTCGAGTACGACCCTGTGCAAAACCGCTTCGCGCGGGTTCATATGGAAACATATGGAAAATCAGGCGTCCGGAGAGTCGTTCCTGGAGAGTACCTGGTGTGCGACCCTAAAGGCAGGGCCTTTCTTGTCGCTTCCATCGAAAAAAACAAGCTCGTCTACATCTTGAACCGCGTCTCGGGCGGCAGCAATCCAGAAGGGAACCTGGCGGCAGAGCTAACGATATCGTCGCCCCTCGAAGCTCACAAGCCTAGAGTTCTTGTTCTCTCAATGGTGGCTCTAGATGTCGGATATTCAAATCCCGTCTTTGCAGCCCTCGAGATCAATTGCTCAGCCCTCGATCCGGACACCAGCGAAGAGGGGCTGGACGAGGTTCAGACCCAACTGGTATACTATGAGCTAGACCTCGGCCTCAACCATGTCGTCCGGAAGTGGTCCGAACCCGTTGATCCTACCTCTTCCCTGCTCTTTCAAGTCCCCGGAGGCTCTGACGGTCCCAGCGGTGTCCTGATTTGTGGCCTGGAAAGCATAACCTACAGGCACAGCAACCAGGAGCCCCTGCGCATCGCGATTCCGAGGCGTCGAGGCGCAACGGAGGATCCCACCCGCAAGCGCTCCATTGTCGCCGGAATCATGCACAAGCTGAAAGGTAGCAGCGGCGCTTTCTTCTTTCTCCTCCAGACTGAAGACGGTGATCTCTTCCGCGTAACCATGGACATGGTCAAGGACGACGCCGGCAAGCCCACTGGGGAGGTCAGAAAGCTCACCATCAAGTACTTCGATACCGTCCCGGTTGCGACGAGCTTCTGCATCCTCAAGAGCGGTTTCCTCTATGTCGCCAGCCAGTTTGGAAATGCCGGCTTCTATCAGTTCGAGAAGCTTGGAGACGATGATGGAGAAATGGAGTTCACCAGCGATAGCTTCCCGGTTGACCCGCACGCTTCGTACGATCCCGTCTACTTCCACCCTCGAAAGGCGGAAAACATCACCATGTTTCAGAGCATCCCGTCGATGAATCCACTCACGGACTGCAAAGTCGCCAACCTGACGGGAGATGATGCTCCCCAAATTTACACAATCTGCGGCACCGGCGCCCGCTCCTCGTTCCGTACACTCAAGCATGGTTTGGATGTTACCGAAATTGTTGGTTCCGAGCTACCAGGCGCCCCGGTGGCCGTGTGGACACTGAAACTGAACCGAGATGACCAATACGATGCCTACATCGTTCTCTCCTTCGGTAACGGATCTCTCATTCTCAGCATCGGAGAAACGGTAGAAGAGGTTAGCGATTCTGGCTTTCTCACCCAGGTGCCCACCCTCGCGGCACAGCTCCTGGGCGAAAACGGCCTGCTTCAAGTCCACCCGAAGGGCATCCGAGTCGTTCGCAACGGACAGGCCTCCGACTGGGAGGTGCCCCAGCATCGCTCGATCGTTTCCGCCGCAACGAACGCAAAGCAGGTGGCCGTTGCCCTCAGTTCTGGAGAGATCATCTATTTCGAGGCCGATGATGAAGGCAACCTCAACGAATTTGAAGATAGAAAGGAGATGACCGGCACCGTCACCGCCCTGAGTCTGGGCGATGTTCCCGAGGGCCGAGTTCGCAGCTCCTACCTCGCCGTGGGATGCGACGATTGCACAGTCCGCATACTCAGTTTGGATGCCGGTTCCACTCTCGAAAGCAAGTCGGTCCAGGCCCTGACAGCTGCGCCCACATCCTTGGCCATCATCGCCATGGATGACGCTTCGTCAGGCGGGTCAACCCTGTATCTCCATATCGGCCTGCATTCCGGAGTCTACCTGCGCACCGTCATAGACGAGGTCTCGGGCGAGTTGACTGACACGCGCCAAAAGTTTCTCGGTCCGAAGCAGGTCAAGCTTTTCCAGCTCACGGTCGAAGGCAAAACCTGCGTGCTCGCGCTGAGCTCAAGGCCATGGCTTGGATATCCCGATCCCATCACCAGCAGCTTCGTAATGACGCCTCTAAATTTCTCCGAGCTCCAATTTGGCTGGAATTTCACCAGTGAGCAGTGTGAGGAGGGGCTCGTCACAATCCATGGTCAGGAACTAAGGTATGTCAAGATGCTCTTGTTTCCCTTGTCGTTACCACCTCTCCCCGCTCTACATGATGAAAACATGGATCCTACGCCTGAGGGCTGTGAGGCTTTTTACGCATTATTTCCAATTGTTCCTACTGATGAGCTTGCTCTGCGTCTCCAATGTCCTTGGTCGCCCATGTATCTGTGAGCTCTACCCTGCTGACACATCGCTAGCATTCTTTCCATCGAGCGGCTCGGTGACACGCTTACCCATAAATCCGTCTCCCTGACCTACACGCCGAGAAAGCTCATCAAGCATCCTGAGCAGCCACTCTTCTACACCATCGAAGCGGACAACAACACTCTTTCGCCCGATCTGCGGGAGAAGTTGCTTGCTGATCCTGCAGCGATGAATGGCGACTCGGCGGTTCTTCCGCCGGATACGTTTGGTTATCCGAGAGGAAACCACCGCTGGGCGTCGTGTATCAGCGTCATTGACCCTGTCTCTGCCGATGAGCCTCAGGTGCTCCAGACGCTGGAACTGGACAATAACGAATCTGTTGTCAGCTGCGCGATTGTTCCCTTCGCAAGCCAGGATGGAGAGCATTTCCTCGTTGTTGGCACTGGAACGAATATCGTGGTGAATCCGCCAAGCTTCTCAAGCGCTCATATCAACATTTATCGTCTCAACGATGGCGGCCGAGCGCTTGAATTCGTCCACCGAACACCCGTCGAAGATCTTCCGTCTGCACTGCTCGCTTTCCAAGGCAGAGCATTGGTCGGCATTGGCAAGACACTGCGAGTGTACGACCTTGGCATGCGACAGCTGTTGCGAAAATCACAGGCCGAGGTGTCCCCTCGGAAGATCGTGTCCTTGAATGCGCAGGGGAACCGAATCGTCGTTGGAGATGTCCAGCACGGCATCACATACGTGGCGTTCAAACAAACATCCAACAAGCTCATCCCCTTTGTCGATGATTACGTGGCCAGATGGACCACCTGCTCAGCCATGGTGGACTACGAATCGGTCGCCGGAGGTGACAAGTTTGGCAACATTTTCATCGTTCGCTCCCCCCCCAAAGCGAGCCAGGAAGCGGATGAGGAGGAGACGGGCATTCATCTGCTGAACGCTAGATCCTACCTGAACGGAACCCCGAACCGTCTAAACCTCATGTGCCACTTCTACACTGGGGATACTCCTACCAGTATCGCAAAGACGAGCCTGGTAGTTGGCGGTCAGAGCGTGCTCCTTTGGAGCGGGCTTATGGGCACGATTGGTGTTTTCATTCCCCTCGTCACCCGCGAAGACGCCGATTTCTTCCAAACGCTCGAGCAACACCTTCGAACCGACGACCCGCCACTGTTGGGACGGGATCATCTGATGTATCGTGGCTACTATGCTCCCGTCAAAGGCGTAATCGACGGTGACTTGTGCGAACGATACAATTTGCTTCCTAACGACAAGAAGATGATGATTGCGGCGGAGCTGGATCGCTCGGTCCGAGAAATTGAGCGAAAGATCTCTGTATGCAGCACCACCTTCATCCCGCACCGAAGCAGTAGCTAACACGACGCAGGACATTCGAACTCGATCCGCCTTTTAGCCAACGATGAGTACCAGGAGGTATGAGCGATGCGATTTATGATGTATGTTGTCGATGCCGGCCTGTTCGTGTGGCATTTCTGAGTACTGTGCAATTTTATTCCATTCAAGCGATGATGGACACACAAGGGGCGGCGCATCGTCACCTCAACAAGTTGAACTTTGCAATTTGCAAAGCAAGTATGAGGCTTTGATACCCCAAGCTGGCTGACGCTATTGACACAATGCGAAGCGCTCAGTCATCCAGCCAGAAATGTAAATAGACCAGATAGGCCAACCATCGGTATTTGGTATGCATGTCGACGGGCTGACATTTCAGCTTCCGGCTGAGTTTCTCGTGTATATGAGTGTATCACGCAGCGCCCTGATCATGCTGGGAGATGCGGTCGTGCTCGGCATTCTGGTAGCCACTGTAGGAACGTCTTCTCCAGCATGATGCACTTCGAAGGCCTCGTATGTGTGTATGGTGTTGTGTTGGTCCATGGTTACCAGGACTATTTCGCCGAAGCCCTTGATGCTCAAAGCCTAGAGGTCACACGTTGACTTTTATTGATTTGGATAGCCCCGATCATCTTGTAATTAAGATTAATCAACTCCAGGCAGTGGGGATCAGTAGGTCTATCTTCAACGTAGTTTTTATGTTGGGTTGGTGAGCCAGCTGGTCGATGCTCTCTAGAGGCTTAGTGACAACCTGATCGAGTACCCAGTTATAGTTATTTTGCCCCCCCCACCACTTCCCCAATCGGCGACAAGGCTGCCGTATTTATCCTCCCTCCGTTTCGCAGCTTGTTTGGCATGCTTCTGCACCCAGCACGTCCCCGAAACCCTACCTCTTGGGGCGTCGCAACTTGCGGCTCTCAGCGACGGATACCCAGAACAGCTGCTGCAACTCGCATCTTCAGGACTGTATTTGACTTCAACGGAGCCATCCCCAGCGCTGAAGATGAGCAAACCCGGCCTGTCCTTTGGGCTCAATGTGCGGAAGAAGCCGGGTCCTGCGAAGCCTGTCCCGTCGAAACGGAAGCCACTTTTTGGCGGTGACGACGATTCCGACGATGGCAATGCGGATGGCGAGGCATGCACTGAAATTGGAGGGCGTTTGGACCTCGATGGCACGACCTCGGAACAATCTTCAAGTCAAGTTGCTAAGCAGAGGGGCGCTCTGCCCACACAACCGCCGAAGCTCAAACCGAAGTCGCAGAAGGCTGTATTTGGAGACCTTTCCAACACTCTGTCATCCAAAAAGAACGCTGAGACGGCCGAAAAGCTAGACCCCAGTGTCTACGAGTACGACTCAGTCTACGACTCCCTCAAGCCCACGAAGGAGGCTACGACAGAGGATGTGGAACGAAAACCGAAATACATGAAGAGCCTTATGCAGGCGGCAGAGGTACGAAAGCGTGATGCGCTGATTGCCGAGGAGAAAAAGATTGCGCGCGAGCGCGAGGCTGAGGGCGACGAGTACGCGGATAAAGAGAAGTTTGTTACCGAGGCGTATAAGAAGCAGCAGGAGGAGAACAAGAGACTGGAGGCGGAAGAAAGAAAGAGGGAGGAGGAAGAGGCAAAGAAGAACGAGGGTGGCGGCATGTCTGCCTTTTACAGAAAACTCCTCGACCAGGGCGACGAGAGGCATAGCCGGGTAGTCAAGGCGGCTGAGGAGAGAGCGAAGCAGGGTCCGCAGACGGATCAAAAGAGTGACGAGGAGATGGACAAGGACAAGGCTGAAGCAAGGCTCGCGCAAGATCTGAATGAGAAAGGCGCATCTATCGCGCTGAACGAAGACGGCGAGGTTGTCGACAAGCGCCAACTTCTTCAAGGGGGTCTCAACGTCGGCGCCAAGAAAAAACAGGCTGTTGAGCACGAAGCGGGTCGGGCCAGGGAAAGCAGCCGGAGCCATTTCAGCGGTGCACAAGTCGACAGGAAGCAAGCCATGAGGGAACGCCAGACGCGTATGTTGGAGGAGCAACTGGAACAATCGTTGAAGCGTTCGAGGGAGGACGAGAAGGCTCAACGCGAGGAAGTCGAGCGCACAGCAAAGAGCCGCAAGACAGAGGGTGAGATCTCGAGTGCGAGGGAGAGATACCTGGCAAGAAAGCGCGAGGCGGAGGAGGCCAAGAAACAGGGCTCGACGGAATAGAGTTGATAAGATACCCAATCAAGTGAAATATTTCGCTCTGCGAAGGAATATATTGTTATCTGAGGTGCTTGGGTCGTTTCACTTTTTCCATGTTCCGCCAATGACCCAGGTGTCTGCATCCGACTAGACTGTCGAGTTTCCCCTGGATACCTCATGCGGCGCCCTTTTGTATATATATCAACACGTACTGTACATGGAATCCCAGGGATTCCCCCCTGCGCTTGCTTCTGAAAGCTTTCTAAGGTGCGACCGCGCGCCTACTGGTTGCCCTGCGCCTGTCGAATACGGTTGATATAGGCCGAGTTGACCTGGTTCCAAGTGGCCATGTACTTCTCCATGCACATCGTCATGCATGTCTGCTCACTGCTGGAAAGGGAGCTTCCAGGTTTCGCGATGCACTTTTCAAAACAGGATTCTTGAAGCTTCTGTATCACCGAGAGCGCGGCAAAGTGGTTAGCCAAGACGAGTCGAGCAGAGCCGAAGGGGGATCATCCAGAGGGAATATTGACTTGCGTCCTACCTCAATAAGAACTCTGGCGTTGGCAAGGTTCGCCTCGGCGGTGACCTGTTTCATAACAGACTGCTTGACGGAGCTGGAGTCCATGATGAGCGATGGGTGTTGGTTGTCGCTGCAGCTACCGAACTGAGGGTGTCTGAAATATCGACAGTACGAAGTACTTGTATGGCCATGACAAAATTAGGACGTATGCATTAGCCACAGGCCGGCAATGTGGCGCAGTGCTCGAAAACTTCCCATTTATTGTGCACCCACCAGCAAGGTGCAGCACGGAGTAATAACGAATAAATATTACTCTCGTGTTACTCGGTGCAAGCTAAGCTGTCTGGGGCACCGCCACACCGGAGCACCATAGCTTCGTTCCAGGTGTGTGTGCCTGGCTGGCCTTTTTCCCTGCCTTGACCACACCTGCCTCAAAACGCAGCCGTTCATTATTTTCCACCTCACTCGCCTCATCACCGCCTGATCGACGGTCGCGTGAGCCGAACTAGGCTACGAGGCAGGATCGTTCATCGAGAACTGAACGCAACGCGCTCCCTTTCCTTCCGCTATTCCTGCCCAATCGTCAAAACGCGAGGCACGGCCCATGATGCGGCTACCCTCTCTGTCGGCGGCGCTGGCCGTGGTGCTCGCTTGGACAGCACGCGCCGAAGACCCGCCGAACTTGAAGAGCATCCAGGCTCGTCCCCTTCGGCCGGCTCTGTTCAATTTCCAATGAAGCTAACGGTCTGCCGCAGTTGAGGACGCACAGTCTGTCACAGGTAGGTCGGCCGGCAGCAAATAGGGGTCAAGGATCAAGGGGTCGAGAAAAGGCGATGGAGGACTGGATAATGGTTGACGCTGACTGGTTGACTGATTATAGCCATACCTCGACTCGGATATGCAAAGTCGATGGTTCGACTTTGGAGGAGATGCCATCATTCGGACCGACTCGTATGTTGATCGGACCTCGCTGCATTGTCCCCCGATCAATAAAGGTCGACGCTGACTTGACGCTCTCTCTCCAAGGTACATTCGCCTGACATCCGATCTCCCCTCACAGTCGGGGTACCTCTTCTCCCGCGTACCGCTGACGGCGACCAACTGGGAGGTTGAGGTCGAATTCAAGATCTCTGGCAAGAATCAGCTCTACGGTGATGGCTTTGCCATGTGGATCACCAAGCAGCGAGCTCAGCCGGGACCGGTTTTCGGCTCGACCGATCGCTTCGAGGGCTTGGGCATCTTCGTCGACACGTACAAGAACAATCGGCCGGGCATCGTCTTCCCCTACGTCATGGCCATGTTTGGCGATGGGAAGACGTCGTACGACAAAAACAACGACGGCAAGGATGCCGAGCTCGCGGGATGCTCGGCGCGAGGCATCCGCCACGCCTCCGTTCCGACCAAGATGCGCCTGACGTACATCCAGGACAAGCAGCTCCGGCTAGAGCTGCAGTACCAAACCGAGGACGAGTGGACGGTGTGCTTCGAGACGGACTCGCCGCCGGCGATCCCAAACATTGCCTACCTGGGCTTCAGCGCCGAAACGGGCGAGCTGAGCGACAACCACGACATCATCTCGGTGACGGCCAAGAACCTCTACAGCAACCCCGGAGCGCCGAGCCCGGCGCAGAAGAAGAATGGCCAGCCTGCCAGCCACCCGAACCAGCAAGGCGGCTCCTGGACGTGGTTCTTTGCCAAGGTCTTCATGTTCTGCCTCGTTGTCGGCGGTGGATACATCGGCTTCACGGCCTACAGGGCGAGGACCAAGAGCCATCGGTTCTAAACCAGCAGGCTGTCGGAGCCGGGCAAGGATGGGTTACCGGCTGGGACAGATGCGATGCATGAAAATGTTGGGTCGGGCCAGGATGCTTCGCTCCATGTCGGCGGTGCGTGGGTTTGTCCAAGTAGGTGCAGGTCCAGGTGATTCGAGGAATATAGTATAAGCTCAGTGCGATGGAGATGCAGAGTTGTTTGGCCGCTGCCCTGTGCATATGTCAGACGAAGCATGCATCATTGGCATTGGCGGGTCGGGGTGAGCTGGGGCATATGATGCGCCAACAATGAAATGTCTTCTTCCCCGGATACGAGTTTCGCTTGTTGGATCACATTTTCGTCCAGACTGGGCCCAATCCGGCTGGTAATGGTGATGGCGAAAATGAGAGAAGTGCGGAGATAAAGGATGCAGAATCGCAGAGAGTAGGAGCCATAGTGGCCGGTGCCCGTGTCGAATCTTTCATGGGTGCCTCCGTTTCAGCTCGCTCGCGCCGCCTGCAAATAGGTGCGGAGAACAGCACTTCTTGTAGATAGCTGTGCCGAATCCCGATCGAGTTGGTTGGTGCGGTATAGGGTAGGTTGGATGGGGAAGTCGATGTCTCGGCACCCACCCGCCCACGTTGGCCAGTGTTTCGATGCGAAGCTCCTGATACGGGCTTGGAAATATTTGGGCAAAGATGCCACAAGAAACAATCAGAATAAAATTCATCGACGGGAAAAAATGGCTTCTGACGAATACTCTTCGGCGGCAGTAACCGAAGCATACTCTATCCTTCAACCTATGCAATTTGGGAATGGTGCAGAGAACGGGTCTACGGCATCTATGAACTGCGTGCGGTACTGATCGTGGTGAAACACCACCTCTTGCAAATGGGACTTCTTCATCAAAAGAGCTCCGGGGATAGAGAAAGCCTCTCTCGGATTCGCTGAGGTCCGATGGAGTTTTTAAGGTTTCTGGTAGAGCGAGACGACTACCGATGGCGTCGTTCTGTTTTCAGCGTTGACGCCTCGCCTCGCCCCTCATGGTCGGATGCTGGATGCCACAGGAATCCCTGCCGTCCACGGCCATTCGCAGATGACCCATTGGACCAAGGGCCTGGTTTTCCGTATACAGGCATGCTGGGCAGCACCTGCATCATCGTGCGGTCGTTTTCCGGGAAAGCTGCGGATGTTAGTAGCCGAGTCAATGAGCTACCAATTTCACGAATGCCTGCAGAGAGCATGATTCGCAACCAGTACGGCGATTGGCCAGAGACATGTGGGATTGAGTTCTTTGCTCATTCTCGGGCACCCGCGCCAAGGGGGCGAAAAGGAGGGGGAGGGGGGGGGCGCGATGGGGTTCGGTTCGACTGATCCTGGTACGTGAAAGCAGCAGGTGTGCCGGTGTTGGTAAGAGAGAGTCTTGACCAGAATTGGGCAAGTCGCAGCTGGCTTGCTGCGGCGCTGCACCGTCCGTTCTCGTCCAACTGCCATGCCAGCCAGCTGCGAGGATGGAACATGGGCCTGACCGACCACTCACTCGCCTTGTTTCCAAATGCGTAGAGGGGAATCGATGACAAAGGTGAGCCTCGTCTCATCCTCAGGACCTAGTGAAATTCGCATCATGAATGATACTGCACTACAAGCAGGTGCCATTTGTAGGCCTCGCCTGGTTCGAGGTGAGCAACATTTCCGGATATCTCAGTAAGCGTGTCGACTACTGGTATTACTCCTACTGTCCGGCGCTGTCCGGTACTGAACGCTTACCAGCTACTCTAGTAGTCGATGCTTGCACTCGCATGCGATCACCGCGCCCATGTGTAGTTGTACATGTGCTCAGTACGTGCATGTGTAAGTACAAGTGCTCTTGCAAGGTACTTTTTCGTTCAAGTACTACCTAGTAGGTAGTAATTTACTACTCCGTACTTACCTGCACATAGTAAGTACGTGTGGTGTATTGTAGAGTACTCCGTACGTGTACACGTAAATGGGTGCACAATTAGGTGTACAGTACTTGAGCAGGTAGGTAGGTACCTGTACTTGTAAGTGAGGTATTACTGTAGGGACGACGCAACAGTACGATTATTTACTAGAAGGACTAATACGGATACTCGTACTCCCTACTCCCTACTCCGTACTTTGTCGTACCGATACTCCGCACTCCGTACCCTTAGCTACTAACCGTACATGTACATGTAGTACGCCCAGTTGCATCTAGAAGGCTCGGTAGGCACGAACCTTGGGCAGGACGAGCAAGTACAATCGGCCTTCGAGGTACTCCGTACTACAGAGTACTTGTACCAGTACCAGTACAGGTACTGTGCAGCACCAAGACGGACGGGCTTGTGCGTACTGTACGGAGTCCTGTACATGTGCAGTACAGTGTTCTCCGTACTTGCGAGGTACTTACTTGGTTCTAATGCTGCTAAACCCCATCCGATCCGATCGGCCGTGTCCTCCCAAGACCAAGCAGCACCAAAGCCGCACCGAATGTTACCCTCGTCGACTCCCAGACCTTTGTAGCGCGCAAGTAGTCCGCATGTGGTGCCGGTAAGTAATAGCTCTTGTCCGGAGACAGACAGGGCCCGTACAGCAAGAAGCCCCTGGGCCCCGCTGGTTCTCTCGCGCCCCGGTAGGTTTGCGGCGAACTGTCCTGCCCACCGTCGACAGAGGACGAGAACGAAGATGATGAAGGAAGAGGGCCGTCCGACGTAGTTCGAGTACGTGTACAAGTAGTACATGCTCACACGTACCTGCGCTGCTGTCGAATCTTACCTCCCCTCCTCCCCGTCACCTCTCGCCGATGTGACATCGAACCCCCCATTCGATTGAATTATCCAGCAGCGAGCGCTCATCCCGTGCAGACCTGCTGCCGCTTCGACCAACCCCCCACCCCTGGACCCCCGCCCGCCTCATCTCCTCGCCTCGATAGACAGGTATTATTATTATGCCTTCCCTCGGCGGATTCCTTAAGAAAAAGAGGACGAGGGACAGCACCTCCACGTCAAACCCGACCAGCCCCGTCGCTGGAACGGCACTGTCCAAACCCTTCGGCTCGACCTCGTCGCAGCAGCGATCCAGCGCAGCCTCGGGCTCGCAGGAGCTAGGAGCATCAATTGCCACCCAGCTCGGCCAATCTTCCATATCATCTGCATCGGGCGCTCAGGCGCAGGAGTCGCAGCCGGAGCAGGCGCAGCCGACGACGATGAACCCCCAACCGAGCACCGGCGCGGCCTTTGCGACGCCGCCAACGCCGCAGCAAGCGCAGCAGCAGCAGCAGCAGGATCCGCAAAGCCTCCCCACCATCAGCAACCTCATCAACGTACCTCAGAATGACGGCACCACCTCCTCCGCCGTCAACAGCATTAACAACGGCTACTCTCCCTCACCGCACCACCTGACCCAGACCCCCCCTTTCCCGAGCGAGAGCCCCGGGACCGATCCTGCTCGGATGCAGCAGCAGCAGCAACAAGCCTACCCACAGCCGACGATGCAGCCGAGCCAGCAGCCCGCGCCCACGTCCGATGGGCAACCGCAGCAGCCGCACAACCAACCGCACCACCAGCATCAGCTGAGTCACTCGACACCTCGAATCACAAAGGGCAAGTACTCGCTCGGCGATTTCGACATCCAGAGGACCCTCGGCACCGGTAGCTTCGGTCGTGTCCACCTCGTCCAATCGAAGCACAACCAACGGTTCTATGCCGTCAAGGTGCTGAAAAAGGCCCAGGTCGTCAAGATGAAGCAGGTCGAGCACACCAACGACGAGCGCCGCATGCTGGCCGACGTGAAGCATCCCTTTCTCATCACCCTATGGGGCACCTTTCAGGACTCGAAAAACCTCTACATGGTCATGGATTTCGTCGAGGGCGGCGAGCTCTTCTCCCTCCTGAGGAAGTCGGGTGTATGTATCCGCGCCCACCCACCGACGCACCGCCCCTATTCGCTTCCCCTCCTCCCCCGTTTGCTCCCCCTCCTCCCCCGTTTGCTTCCCCTCCCCCCCGTTTGCTTCCCCTCCTCCTCCGTTGGCCCCCTCCCCCCCCGTCCTCGTCGACACCCGCTGACGTGTGCATTGTGCCGTGCGAAACAGCGCTTCCCGAATCCCGTCGCCAAGTTCTACGCCGCCGAGGCGACGCTGGCAATCGAGTACCTTCATTCGAAAAACATCATCTACCGAGATTTGAAGCCGGAGAATCTGCTGCTCGACCGGCACGGCCACCTCAAGATCACCGACTTTGGCTTCGCCAAGCGGGTGCCCGACAAGACGTGGACCCTCTGCGGCACGCCCGACTATCTCGCCCCCGAGGTCGTCTCCAACAAGGGGTATAACAAATCCGTCGACTGGTGAGTGGCCTTGGACGGACGCGTGAGCGCCAGCTCGGAGGCGGACGAAGCGGCTGACCGTCGTGCTAGGTGGTCCCTCGGCATCTTGATATACGAAATGCTCTGCGGTTACACTCCCTTCTGGGATAGTGGATCGCCCATGAGGATATACGAAAACATCCTCAAGGGCAAGGTCAAGTACCCAGCCTACATCAACGCCGACGCGCAGAACTTGCTGGAACGGCTCGTGACGGCCGACCTGACGAAGCGACTGGGCAACCTGTACGGCGGCTCGCAGGACATCAGGAGCCATCCTTGGTTCACCGAGGTGACGTGGGACCGCCTGGCCCGCAAGGACATTGACGCTCCCTACACACCACCCGTCAAGGCCGGTCAGGGCGACGCAAGCCAGTTCGACAAGTACCCCGAGGACCCGGAACCGTACGGGGCCACAGGAGTGTCCGACGAGTGAGTTTTCCCATCCATCCGACTCTCGACCCCGCCCGCCCGACTGACCCGTTTCTCGACAGCTACGGCCATCTGTTTACCGATTTTTGAGACAAGACTTGACGCTGGCCGATCGTGGACGACGACGGCACGAAGCGTGGAGGCGATTGGATCGGACGGAAGCTGTCGGAGCCTGCGCCGCTGTACCCTTGTCCTCGTTTGTGCCCGGACATGCGAGGCCGACAAGACTCTGGGCTGCGCACAAAAGGCCGGGAGAGGGCGGAGATAGGCAACACCATAGTATGCATCTGCATGCAGGCTTTGTGGTTGGTGGATTATGGAAGGGCCGGGCCTCACCTAGGAAGCTCTCACTCACTCGCTCGCTCGCTCACTCACTCGCTCACCCGCTCACCCACCCACCCACTCACTGTCTTTAGCTGGTTGCGACGCAACAAAGGATACCTAAACACCCTGTACCTGTATGTTAATTATTCCATCCTGGGCTTGGCAACAGGCGGTGCACGGGACGATTGAAACAGAAACAAACAAGAATACAAAGACAAGGCGAGGAACAGAACACCGTGTGGATTTGCACCCATGTAATTGTAGGTGTTTTTCGGAGAAGTCGTGAGCGTATGATTCTTGGGAGGCCAAAGGGCCGCGCGACCGACTGTGAACTCCGTACTGGTTGATGTCATTATGTGCTGTCTGCAATCGTCGTACTGTGCGGAGAGGGTTGGTTCTGTGGTGTTTCGACACTTGGCCCTCGACACACACTTTGATGCCAATGTCGCTATGGAGTAGGCTACTAGTAGCATTATTTACGGCAGCACTTTCCCGTACCAACAATGGGTGTAGCACATGTCCTCCGTGCAGTGTATTTACATGCAAGTAGGCGTGCGAAAATCGTAGTACTCGTACGGTCCTCGTACCTGTAAGCGTACATGCCGGGTAAGGGAACTGAGTGTTTGTAAAACTACCTAATACTTAGAATCCAAGTCTCAAACCAACCAACCCCTTGGAGAGCAGGCGATCCCTTGTCTCCCGATCCTGGTTCTTCCAACCCCGCCGCCCCCGCTATCGTGGTATCAACTACCGACTGGGTTAGGCGGTTACGCAGGGTAGTAATGATAATTACTTATAGTACTTACTCCGTACTCCTTACAACTACAGTACTGGGTATTAAGTACTTAAGTACTGTACTTGCTCACTTACATGTACAGTACAAGTAAGTGCTCCGTACTCCGTACTTGCACCAGTTCCCTAGTATTATTACATGGGCACCTACTGTACTCCGCACTTCGTACTTCAGTACTTATAGTACAACTACATACCTACAAGTACAACTATATCCATGCAAGTACAGCAACGCGCTGACAAGGACTCCGTACACCTATACCATACCGAAGTATGTACAGTACATGCAGGTGTACTCCAGGCATGTACAGTACAGATGCTGTGCCCTGCTGACAACTGATAAAGTCGCGCGGCTGGGCGGGGAGGTTGGATCGGACAGGGGACACAATAGTGAGTCGTGACATGTAAGTAGGAGGCAATTACGGGCGGGCACGAACGAGTACCAGTGTCTGGCTGTGCAGAGGGAGCCGCTGCCTATTCTGCATGTGCATCGGCAAGAGGAGGAGAGCGAGGCATGCTTACCTATTACCGATCCATCGACCTACCAACCTACCAACCTGCATGGCTTGCTTCTCTCGTTCCCTGCCGCCATCGTCGAGCTCTACCCCGACTCTGTGCCTGCAGTGGACCGACCAGCTCTTGGATCCCGACATAGGCACCCAGGTACCATGGCGATTGCATTCATTTTTCGGGCACAGTTCAATAACTAATTGCTGCGCAGGCCGGAGACGGGGCGAAACGAGATGGACGATTACATGTTTCGGTTCTACATCGATGAGTGTCGAGTCGTGAGCGAAGCGACCACGTACTTGGAGATATTCAACTACTCGGTACGTCCTCGGCCGCCATGGTCTCGATATTCATCCAATCCGCCCCATGTTGTCCGCTAACCTCCCGCAGGACCCGTTCTACAACTCGTGCGAGGAGCATCCGCTGACGCAGGATGAGTTTGACAACTTTTTGCATCGGAGGGTGAGTTGCAGACGCCCGTTCGCAGATGCTCGTCCCTACCGGCCCGCCGAGCGACTGACTGAATACGGCACCGATATCCAGGGGGCCTTTGCGCCGCCGGACAAGATGCGGGACGGTACGAGGCTGCTGAGCGGCATACGACTTGTGTAAGCTGAGCTGCCGACGACCGGCACCTACCACCTCCATATCACTCCCCTCCCTTGATCCTCCGTTGACGCTCCCGCCAAGGGTGCAGAAGAACGCCAAGGACAAGGACACGTTCATGCCAAAGGTCATTTCGTTGCCCAAGGACTCGTACGAGAGTATGACGCGGGTGCTCAAGCTGCCCTTCCGAGCCATCGAGACGTCCTCGGTCGTCGGGCCCTTCTTCTGGTCCGCCTACGACCAGGATGACGACGACCCTCATCTGCGTGAGCAGCTCTTCCCGAGACCCTGGCCCGGTCCCTGACCCTTCAATGGGCCGTCCTGCGGAGTCGGGTGACGATAAGGCGAACTGACCCGACCATTTCCGCCGTAGAAATCATCCACCGCAAGTCGGACGTGCGGAAAAAGGGCAAGACGCGTGGCTGGGAGATGATACTCTCCCACTCCTTCACCACGAGCATCACCACCGGCTTCGTCAAGGGCACCGCCAGCTCCGACGTCGTCAAGATGCTCGAGCATGTCCGTGCCTGCGCGCCCCAGGTCGGCCATCCGATGCTCCTGCCAACAATTGTCCTCTCATATGACCTCTCCCCCACCAACGACCAGAAGCAGCGCGACGCCCGCGATTGGCTGCGTCGCCTCGAGAACGCCGTCAGCCTCCGCGACGAGGTCTCGGCCCACGAGCAGTACTTTCAGGACGGCCTTCTCGAGATCGACGGCCTGAGCAGGGACCTCGTCGAGTGCCACGGCCACGTCATGTGGAAGCGACCCCAGGCATACTGGGCCCTGACCGAGGAGATGGAGAGGGCCATGGACAAGTTTCACGTCAAATGGAGGACCATCGATGGCCCGGATGCAAACCTGACGCCGCAGGAGGAAGCGCACTGGAAGGAGATGGACAAGCTGCACAGGAGCCTGCAGGCTCGCCTCGACTTTTACAAAGTCAAGCTCAAGGGACTGGAGAATTACATCCATACGACGCTCGAGCGCCTCAAGGTCCAGCGCGAGGCCGTACGCCACCACTCCACACTCAACGGGACGTGTATGAATCTCTGTCGGCTAACCGAGCCTTAGCTGTACAATATCATGTCTCAGCGCGAGGCGAGGCTGAACCTCGAGATTGCCGGAGAGCAGCGCCGGATCGCGCATGCGAGCAAGCGGGACAGCGCCGCCATGAAGACCATATCTCTCATGGGTGCCTTGTTTCTGCCGGGAACCTACCTCGCCTCGGTCTTTAGCATGACCTTTTTCAACTTTCAAGCCGGTACGGCCAAACCCCACTTCCGTGTACCCCTTTCCCCTAGAAACAAGGGGAAGATCTCCGGAGGCCATCCTCCGCATGGGCGTCAGGTCAAAACTGACCAGAGGCGCATGCACCTACAGAAGCAACCCGGGCCGTCGCCCCTCAGCTGTGGATATACTTCGTCGTCACCATCCCTCTAACCGCCATCATCGTCTGCTCGTGGTGGTGTTTTGACCGTCGCCGCGAGGCTCAGTACGCCGTCGACGACGAGGACCTGGAGAAAGACATTGAAAAAATGGAAAAGGACATCATGTTCCACCTACGCAAGAGGACCATGAGCAAGGCTAATACCTGGAACTCGCTCTCCTCACCGGCGCACCCATAGCCCATCTTTCTCCACCGTTTCCTCGCCTATCCATTTTTGTTATTTTCGGAAGCATCATGACGATGCGACCAATGTTTCGCATCCGGATTGGTGCAAGGATGAATGCATCACCGCCGCAGAAAAGGAAGGACAAAAATCGCAACAGAGGGTCGAGAGACTTGGAGTCTGTTATGCGCAAAATGGCGACGACTAGCTACGACTTACGAATCCGCTTACGACATTGTCTATATTACTTGCAAACCTAGACAGCGACATTCATCCCATATTCACTGTGCCCACATGCCATTGATCGACAGTTGTGACCTACCTAGCCAATCTTACAGTAGTCGATGATTCCATGAAACAGAGCCAGAATTTTGTCGGGAGAAGCCCCCGCCGGCCACGATACGCCGTTCTAATGCAGGTCACGCATCCTTTCCGATCCCCAAGGTGCGAGAAAAGTAGTACATGAACACCAAGGCCCGCCGTGACCTGGTATTTCTCCTCAGATGCGAACTTGTCCCTCACTCCCACTCTCACCACCCCCTCCTCTTCCGCCAAACCACCTCCTAATGTCGGAAGGGTGCTGCGAGCCGGGCTCGTCGTTCCCACCCATCCATTTTGGACTTTTCAGACCGCTCCCAAAGTCTTGCAGCCACTTGGGCGCCTCTATGGAGTCGAGAGTGTTCTTCATCCGGTGGCCAATGATTTGGAACATATTGTCGTCCTCGGGGGGTTCATCCGCGAACGGCACCTGTCGACGGCCGTTGGCTGGTACAGGGACGGTGGAGCGGGTGGGAGAAGCGACCGAGCTTTGCGTCGAGGGGACCGATAGCCCAGGAGCGGATCGGCCAACTGCGTTTCCGCTCGCCGCCAGTCTGGCCATGGCCTCGTCGCGTCGCCGAAGGAGAGAGGTGCCGCCTAAATCGTGCTCTATGAGATCCCGTCCCTCGCGCCAGGATCCTGCGCCGCCGCTC
This sequence comes from Drechmeria coniospora, assembly GCF_001625195.1. Lineage (NCBI taxonomy): Eukaryota > Fungi > Ascomycota > Sordariomycetes > Hypocreales > Ophiocordycipitaceae > Drechmeria > Drechmeria coniospora. Next base: position 4,965,203 of record NC_054389.1, on the reverse strand, counting down.
AATGGGCTGTAATAGTCGTCATCCATGAGGTCAACTCCCACCAAGAGACGCTTAACCCTGCCGTAAATTCCGAACAATGTGGCCACGATGGGAACCAAGAGGACAATCGGGAAGATGTCGTTGAACCATCGACCGAGAGAAGTGAAATCGATTAGCCGGCCCAGAAAGTGGTAGAAGGTGGTTTTTGTGTAGATTTCGGCCGTGAGGAACGTCAAGAAGTTGTACGACAACGGAATGCAAAGCTTCGCCACCTGCATCGCGTACCAAAAGGCTGACTCATAGGCAGTGTTACGCTTGACCAGCGCGCGGCCTCGCCAGACCTTGACCTCTGTCATGGAAGTGAGCGCGGCCGCGCACATGTAGCAGATCCAGCAAGCCGATATCATCTGGCCGGCGAACCCGACTTGGGCCTTGTCACCAACCCAATGGTGGACGACGCTGAGCCGAACAATGGACAGCTTCGGAAATGTGAACTTGACGAACTCGGACCATATGATGCAGACAGAGGCGACGGCAAGAAGCATGCCCAACAGCAGCTGTCCGTATGGCAAGATGTAGTAGTAGCAGAGGAACCGTGTGTAGGGTGTTAGGATATTGACCCTGCCCCAGCCTCCAGAATGCGGCGAGGTATTGCCAAAGTCAAGAGTTTTGGAAGCAGCCGAGTCCAATATCGCCTGCGCCCTGGCGGCATCTCGGGTGAGACGGTTCCATTCGTCCGCGTATCGAGACCGGGCGTGGCGTGCGCGAACGAGCCGTCTCGTCAGATCGGCCAGATACATTTCGGTGATGACGGTCGGTACAGTGGAATCGCGCGAGTCAATCCTGACAGCGGAGGATGGATGCTGGTTGGCGGATATGCCGGCCATATCTTGCAGCTCCTCAATCCAGTCCTGGAAGCCCACGGCGCTGCCAGTCTTCCGGCGACCAAGCTCGTGGACTTGGGCCTCAATCTCTTCCAGGGTAATGAGAGAATCCCCCACCTGCTCATGGACCTTGGGTGCCATGGTCTGCAGCCTCCGTAATCTCCCGCTGATGCTCGCGCCGCGAATCAACTGCCTGGGGATCGACACCAAGCCGTGTCCCATCAGGTAAACGGCGAGAAACAGGCCCCAGCAGTAGGCGAGGGCCATGATGAGGGCCTTGAGGGATTCAAATGTGAGTTGGTACACGATGGCGATGTAGGCGATGCCGACGACGCCGGCCGCGGCACATATAGTGTAGAATTGTGCATTCTGTCGGAGAGAGTACGTGAGCTTCTTGTTGGGGTCGTGATAGCCGGCATCCGAGTATTCGCCGAGGATGGGGAGGAGAAACCTGGGATCGATGGGTTAGCGGCACGGAAGAACAGATAGAAAGGGGGCGCACCATGTCAGGGCGAATATCAGCCAGTACGTGATCCTCCATGACACCAAGACCACTCGCTCTGGCAGCCACACGCCTCTCGTGGCCTCGTCATCGGTGGCGGCGCTCGACGCAAGATCGATGGGGACAAGGATGATGACGATCGAGGGGAGCCAGAGAGCAAAGAATATGGGAACGAGATAGAACGCAGGCGTTGTTCGCAGTGGGAGGTAATGGCGCAAGATTAGGAGGACGACGAGGGAGATGGCGAGAAGGGCAAAGATGGCGAAGATGGTTGAGCCGACCGGTGTGGCAGCTCTCATGATGTGCGCCATGGTGAGCTTCCAGCTATGGAAGCCATCCGAGCGCTCGCCGCGGTCGTGTACGAAGGATGCCGGTACCTTGAGGGAGATGGAGGAGAAGTTGGAACAAACAGGTTGGGGCCAGCCGTGGAGTAGAATTGTTCGTGTAGTAGTAGAAGGGTAGGTCTGAGTTGCGGCCGATGTGTAGGGTGAACGCAGCCGAGTATGCGGAGTATACAGTACACTACTGAACTTGGTTGTTGTACTTACTGTACGGAGTACTTACTAGGTACTGTATTAATACTGGGTAGGTACGGAGTACTCCGTGCTTCCAGGGGATGACGCCAGTTGGGTTGGGGCGCGTGGATTGTGGGGTCGAACATGGTATACAAGTACAACTACTGTACTGTAAGTACAGTACTTACATGTGAGAGTGCTTGCACGGAGTACGGAGTACTTGTGCCTTAATACTCCGTACCTACTTGTACATACAGGATGACTTGTACAAGTAAGTACCTCATGGCTACACACTCCAGGTACGAAGTGATCGTGCTTGTACTTAAGTACAGTACATGTCCATTGCAATCCGCAAGTACTTCGTGCAGTAATTGACCTTACTGTAACTACTGTACGGAGTAGCCCTTATTAATAAGTACTAGGTGCCAATATGTGCAAGGCCTGCTTGTAATTACAAGTACCTTTAGGAATAGGAATTTGATGTATTCTAAGTAGGTACTACTTAAGTACTGTACATTTAGGGGGACATGTACTGTAGTTGCATGTCTACAACTAGGTACAAGGACCTACATGCGCTGCACTTACTTACATGTGTGGTTTACAGGTACAGTAAGTACTTATTACTTATCAGCCATACCAGGAACTATACTTAGTACTTACTTACAGTACTATGGTACAGTACTGTACTTGGGTACCTACGTAGCAACTAGTTGGCTGGCTCCTCTGCTCCTTAAAGTGAGTCGCGTAAGAAGAACGCGGCAACTTTCCTCTCGCGTTGTGAACGTATCCTCTCTACAACCACCGCAGAATACCGTTCTGACCCCCCCCAAACTGCCATCACCATCACAGCACTTCGTGCATTTTCTGAACCAAAGCTCAGAGGCATCTGCGGTTTGAAGCAGAACGACTCTCCTGGGAGAGCATCTGGCCATGTCTTCCGTGACGGATCTCCAAGAGTGTAAAACCGCCCCTCCACGGCCCCCCGATCAAGCTACTGAGGTGTAGCTGCGTGACTGACTGGTTGATCGCGCAGGGTTTGAGGATTCAAACGAAGCACTCTCCATCAGCCTCGTCTCGCCCACATCGTCTGGAGTCACAACCGTGGCGACCTTTCATCCCAGATTCACCTACTCCATCTTCGGCGATGACGAGAAGATCTTTGGCTACAAGGACCTCAAGATCGCCTTGCGCTTCCGCGCCAGCGACATGCGACCGCACTTGCGTCACACCTACAGCAAGAAACTGAAGCCGTCACCCGGAGTTGAAGAGCCTGTCGATGTGGTGGCTGTGCTGGACGAGGGCCATCATCTGCCCAAAGGTTCGCTCTGGCATAAGTCTCCCGGCTTCGCCCCGATTGCTAACGCCGCTTAGTTGCCTTTGTGAAGGCGTCCGACTTCGAGGACAGCTCGATCCAGCTCGGCGACGACTGGCACCCGCCTGGTGAGCTTGAGGCAACGATCAACGACGGGAATGACAGATACGAGATTTGGAGAGGCAGCCTTCAAGATGGCGCCGTCAAGCAGCTCAACAACCGTGTTCAGATACTTGTCCCGCTTTTCATCGAAGGAGGAAGTTACATTGGACAGGATCAAGAGTCATCCTCGTCGGATGTCAGCATCCCCGACGCCGATCGATGGACCGCCTTCTTTCTCTACAAGACGCAGCAATCCGCTGAGGACGCCGAGAAGAAGTCGTACGTGTTCGTTGGCTATTCGACCGTGTACCGGTTTTTCTACCTCCAGCCCACTTCACCCTCCAAGTCTCCTCGAGGGGATTGGGAGTTGCCCAAAGGGGACTTGGACATGGCGGAGCTTCCTTGCAGAACGAGACTTTCCCAGTTCGTCATCTTGCCCCCCTTCCAGGGTAGGGGCAACGGACATCGCCTGTACAAGACCATTTTCGACCACTACCAGAGACACCATCAGACGTTTGAGTTTACTGTGGAGAACCCGAGCGAGTCCTTTGACGATCTCCGAGATATTTGCGATCTTGCATTCCTCCGGGCCGTTCCCGAATTCCGCGCGTTGCGCTTGGACCAGTCGGTGTCGATACCGAAATTTGGCACGGTGCCGAGCCTAATCGTTGGCGAAGAGACCCTCGAGGATGTGCGGAAAAAGGTCAAGATTGCGCCACGACAGTTCGCCAGAGTCCTCGAGATGTATCTCATGTCTCAGTTGCCTCGATCCGTGCAGCCGAACTTGGACCTGGACGAAGTCCTTCCGCAGCCGACGAAAGCCGACCAGCACCAGGCTCGACTTTGGAAGTTGATAGTCAAGCAGCGGCTGTATCGACACAACAAGGATGCTCTCTCTCAAATCGAGCCCTCCGAGCGCATCGAGAAGCTGCGCGAGACGCTGACCGGCGTCGAGCTGGAATATGCTCGAATTCTGGCCGCCTTTGCCCGGGCTATGGGGCATGCGGGCCAGTCGCAAGCCGGATCGAACGGGAAGCGGAAGCTGGAGGAAGCTGACGGCGACGGCACCGGCAAGAGGGCGAGGCGGGGGGACGCATGAAGGAACCGAGCACACAACCATGATGACGAACCTGGACTGTATGTAGGCGTTGGGCGTCGTGGTCGGGCTCGGGGAATACTCGCTCGATATTCTAGCAGACTTCAGGGCCGAGGGTGCGACGAATTGGCACCGGGCAAAATCACCACTACTATACGCCAACATCCGTGTGGCTCGCGCAGCGCTAATGGGTTCACTGCTGATGCCCATCACGCTTCATACCTTGAAGCTTTCACCATTATTTTGGCCTCGCGAGTATCGATGACTACGTAGACTCATACGCTCCCCCAAATCTCAATGTCTAGTGCCATTGACGTTCTTGACGCCCTCACCAAGCTGGCTGGCAACACAGGTGGCCTCGCGCATCGCTCTGGCAATGGTGCCGCGAACCTTCCCTTCCTCGAGCACCAGCAGCCCGCCAATGGTGCAGCCGCCGGGTGTGGAGACCTTTTCCCTCAGGATAGCCGGGTGTTCGCCAGACTGAACTAGACCCGTCGTTCCCCTCATGGCCTGGACGGCCATCCTCTGCGCTTCGGCACGGGGAAGACCCATTGCTACGGCGCCGTCGATGGCAGCCTCGAGCATGAGGGCAAACATGGCAGGGCCGGATCCGCACAGGGCCGTGGAAGCGTCCATGGTGTGTGCGGGGAGGTAGACGACATCGCCGATGCGCTTGAAGATCCACGTAACCAACGACTTGGTTTGCGAAGGCAGCGGGGGGTTGTTGATGCCGACGACGGTCATGGACTCGCGGATGAGAGCAGCCGTGTTGCACATGGCGCGGACAACCCTGCAGCGGCCGTCCTTGCCCGGGTCCTCGGTGGGGATTTTGCCGTGGAGAGCCATCTCCATGTGGTCGGTCGTGATGCCGGCGCAGACGCTGATGAGCAGCTTGCCGTGCAGTGCCTTCGCCATGCCGGCTTGGCCGAGGACGTCGTTGATCATGTAGGGCTTGCAGGCCAGGAGGACGACCTGGGACTGCTCGACGGCAGACAGGTTCTCGTTTTGGACCACCTTGACGATAGATGAGTGCTCCCACAGCGCTGCCTTGACTCTCTTGGCGCTCTCGGCGCTACGCACACAAGCGATGAACCGAGACGGCAAGGCTGGAGGAAGTTCCTCCGAGGGCGTTGATGTGCCGGAGGAGGGGGTCTGCAGAGGCTTGGGGCCATTTATCTCCGACAGGGACGTGAGGACGCCGTTGAGGATGGCGATGCCCATGGTACCTTGGATGCATCCATGAGTGATTGTGTGGAGAGAGCTTGGACGAACAGCACGTACCGCAGCCAAGAACGGCCATGGTGAGGTCCGAAGACAGGGGGCCTTGCTGGGAGAGCATCTTGACTTCTTGGACGAAAATGTAGCTAGATGTATTGCTGGCAGGATCGCGACACTTTCCACGGAGCAGGACTGTGTCGACGCAGGTGGCAGGCACTCGCCAATTGGAATGGCCGCTGCTGGTATAAAATTTGGACCGAGATGAGCAATTGTCGGGGTATGATGATGACGGAAGATGAGCTCGTTATACTCAAGTTTCAGACTTGCAATGATTACAACCCAGGAGGAGAGGTGTCGTCAGATGGATTGCTGATGAAGCGGGGAGGTCTTGATGGGTGAAGTGGATGTCGACCTCTGGTGTGTTAGCGGGGATTTCGGGGCTTTACCGTACCTTCTCTAGTTAATCTTTTCAAGACGTCACACTCAACACCACTCACCACCTGTTTGGCAGCAACCAACTCACTATCTTCACAAAGAACCATTGTTGGGCAGGAGTCCCTCAGGCTTCCGCAATCGCAAGACCAAGGCACGACGAGCCATCGGCATTGCAAGACAAGGCTGTCGCGACGTGCACACCTACGCATCCCTTTGCGCCAAAGGCGCGAAGTAGGAGCCATGGCGGACCCGTTCGAGGTCCGCATGCGCTTCAGCTCGCAACTGCAACATCTCAACGCCTCGGTGAATTCTGCACAGAAAGCAGCGCAGTATGCGCTAAAGTACAGAGACATGGACGAGGACCTGCACTCTTGCATCCTCGAGCAAGTGGAACGAGTACGATACCTGCTTCGTGCATCCTATCATGTCCGTGGAAAGGCCCTTGGCCAGTGTCTGACTTGATTGAAGAACAATATGAACACTCGGGCGAACATCATGTATTTCATCGAGCACTTTCTTGACCTTGCCAAGGATGGCCACACAGACTACATCCGCATGATGCAACGCGACATCATCCGAGTCGTTGACGCTGTTGCTCCCGATGATGGCTCCGGTGCGGCCAACGTCAAGGTCGTTCGCAAAGTGAGTCGTCGTCTGCCACGAGGCCGAGCATCGGCGTCCCTCCTTACGCACCCCCGAGTATCCTGTCGGCTAACCTCACCGCAGGTCCTCCAAGGCCTCCGGGCAAAGGGCCATCTGGAATCCCAGGCCGTTAGCCAGATCGAAGATGTGTTGAAAGAGCGGGAAACCAACGACGACGACCTCGTCACGACATCTCCCGCGAATGATGTTGGCATGTTGGATAGACCTCCGTCACGGACGGCGGCGAAAAAACCTGGTGCCCACCGGCTGGACAAGCGACAGGTTGAGCAACGCATCGAGGAGGACCGGGAGCGCCACAAACGAGAGAGGGAAAACATCTGGGCAGTCCCCAAGGGCGATGACGCGGAGATGAACAAGCTTTGGGAGGAGACGAGCGACTTTGGCGAGGACGACGAGCGTCTCGTGGCGGAAGAAGAGGAAGATTTCGAAAAAGAAATGGCGATGCAGCAATGCCCCCACAAGCAAACGACCAACGGGGATCGACATTGATGATTTTGATTTGATTTCAGCATCCATCAGCGGCATCTGCTGGCGCGGGCAGAATCCGGCGTCTGTGCGCCGCATGAACATACTATTTCGGCGGCGAGACGTAGTGTTTAGTTGCAACAAGAGATACCCATGTACCAGTTTTGCTCGGCGGCTGGGGTGATGGGGGAGTATTGCCCACCGGAATGTCAAGATGCGATGAAGCAAGCGTGATGCCAGATGCGTGGGGGTGCACGCCCTGCTCGGGAACGGCGCGAGAGCACGGACAGCCCCGTCGAGTGGATGATCTGCTCATTCAGAGGCGACCCATTGTCGTCGGATACTAGATACTAGTACACATGTGGTTTTGTACATTCACGCCGGCCGCGATCGTCACCCAGCCCGTTCGTCAGAGCGTCCGAGATAGAGCCAGCTCCTTGTTCGAGCCTTATTCCATGACAACGGTAGCACCTAGCTCTTTCATCGTCGCAATGATCTTCTCGGCCTCCTCCTTGACAACGTTCTCCTTCATCATCTTGGGCGCGCTCTCGACAAACTTTTTGCTGTCCACGAGACTCAGGCCAAGTAGGCCCTTGACCTCCTTGATGATCTTAGCCTTGGCCCCGGCGTCGAAAGCCTCGAGCTTCAGGGTGAATAGGGTCTTCTCGGCAGCAGCTGGCGCGGCTTCTTCCACCTCTTCCACGACCGCGGGGGCGGCCGCGGGGGCGACGGCGAAGCCGCCCATGGGCATGTCGGGAATGTTGAGTGTGCTCTGCACAACTATGTCAGCATCGAGCCCAAGCCTGCCGCACCCACCCAACGACGTCCAAGGAGCCACCAACCTTGAGGCTAGAGACGAGCTCTGCCGTTTCCAGCAATGTCAGTTTGCTGATCTGGTCCACAATCTGAGCAATCTTGGGATTCGTCGCGCCATCGGCTTCAGTCGAGTTGAATCGCCTCGGCGTCGCCGCAACTCGAGCCATCTGTGAAGGCGCTCTCGCCAGCTTGGCGGACCGCAGTTGACGAGCGCAGCTTCGTGCCGCGTACCGGCAAGACATGGCCATGGCTGATGATGTGGCTGTGGGTGGGCGTGAGATGACGGGAACACCTATAACACCTATCTCGCGAGTCGAGTACAAGGAGCGTTCATCCCGAAGATTTTCGAGCTTCGCTGTGCTTGCTGGCTGACCAGGCGGCGCGCTAATTGGCCCGGAAATTTGTAGTACCACAGCCGACGCACCCCTGCTGCCCCCCCCCCCCCCCCTGGTAGGAAAAATGCTGCCCGTACGAACTAGTACGTCTTTTTTCTTGAGTGAAGAAAGTCGTGTTTTAATCAACAAGCACCAGCAATTGAAATTTCAGTCGACTGGACGGCGCAATCATGGCAATGATTGACGTCTCACGGCAGAGGAGGTCGTTCCTACAGGATACGACTGCCTTGGATCATCTGCCCCCGGATTTGCTCGACATTATCCGGAACACGTCGTCGACGAACCTTCTGGATGCCATCTCACAGGCGGCTCTCATTCCGTCACTTACAGAGAGAATCTTCGTCCATTTCGAGGATGCTTTCCCCGACATTTGCGCACGATGGATCCTCAACGCCGGCAATGACGCGACGAGGCAAATACGATGTGCCTCCGCCTTTTCTAAACTTTTGCCTTTTGCACCCTACCTCTCCAGTTTCCTCACATGTTCTGTGCATGATGCCGCATCTCTGAATCAGCCTCCGTCCCTGCATTTAATAGTACCCTCGGTTGAGGAGAGCTCGTCGTCTGGCTTAAGCGCAGATGTCTTGCTGGAGAGCCTTATAACAGCTTGGCGACTTCTAAACTTTGACATTCGGACCTTCAGTCACTTGGCCTCGCTGTCGTACATCCAGAGCCTGTTCAACCATGAGTGCCGGGCCGTCAGATACGTCGCAATTCGCATCTTTTGCCAATTGCTTCGCGCATCTGATTTCAAGCTCGAAACTCTTGTTGACGCCCATGTTGGAAAGGAAGCGGCCATTATCGCCGACCTGGATGGCGTTTCCATCGATTACGTTTTCTTGTCGCTACATGAGCATCGCCGAACGAAACGACTCATCGCACTACGCCAAGAGGTGAAGCAGCATGGAAATGGGCAGAGCCATGTCCAAGAACCCTGTATGCAAAGCCTCACCCCATATGTCGTACCGTATGGGGAAGTCGTTCTCCCGCGACCAGCTGGTCCCATAGGCGACCCCTCAAGTTTGACCATGACAGCTACGACGACTACGAATCTGGAGAAACTTGCCTCCATGCTTCGAGAGACAGATCCGATCCTCCTCCATGGCCTACCCGGGGTGGGAAAGACCGCATTGGTGCATGAGATTGCGCGACAGCTCGGCATGTACTCCAACATGGTCACTCTGCATCTCAACGAGCAAACCGATGCCAAGATGCTCATTGGCCTTTATTCGACGGACTCGAAGCCCGGGAGCTTCCAATGGCGCGCAGGCGTGCTCACCACTGCTGTGAAGGAGGGTCGCTGGGTGCTAGTCGAAGATCTCGACCGCGCCCCGACAGAAGTTCTCAGCACTCTTTTGCCACTCATTGAACGCAATGAGCTTCTTATTCCCAGCAGAGGGGAGAGTATACGGGCAGCAAAATCTTTTCGACTCTTTGCCACAGTCCGGTCGTCTCAGGGCATAAAGGTCCAGAAGAATCTGCCGAATTTAGTGGGAATTCGCTTCTGGCAATCCCTCTTCGTCGAACCCCTAATGCAAACGGAACTTGAGGAAGTTGTTCTCAAGACCTACCCCATATTAACAAAGTTTGTTCCCGGAATACTCGCTGTCCACCAGCGGCTATCGCAGATGAGTGGCAACCTGGCGCTCATGTCTCGTGGACGAAGTGTGATGGACCGTCAGATGAACTTGCGAGATCTTCTCAAGTGGTGTCGGAGAATGCGAGAGTGTCTCCTGACTGCAGGATCAATTTCGGGCGACGAGCCGATTAGTGAAAGCACGCGGGATTGGATGTTCATGGAAGCCCTGGACTGTTTCGTTGGAAGTTGTCCCGACGCCGAGCTGGGTAAACACCTTGTTTACGCCATCGCAGAGGAGATGCATATGTCCAAAGATCGGGCAGACCATTACCTGTCTGCCAATATACCCCCTTTGGACGACATGGAACTCACCTTTAGCATTGGCCGAGCCCAACTTCGAAAAAAGCGGACGTCCCGACTGTTAAAGTCGAAGCGGCCGTTTGCCAGCACCGCCCATGCAAAACGACTTTTGGAACAAATTGGCGTGGCAGTCAAACTGCAGGAGCCGGTGTTGCTCGTTGGAGAGACCGGTATTGGCAAAACCACCGTCGTGCAACAGCTCGCAGAGTCCCTCGGCCACAAACTTATCGCCGTGAACCTGTCCCAACAGAGTGAAGTGGGCGATTTGCTTGGCGGATTCAAACCCGTCAACGTCCGAAGTCTTGCCGTTCCTCTGAAAGAAGAGTTCGAGGACTTGTTTGCCGCCACTGGCATTTCTTCATCCAAAAACGTCAAGTACCTGGAGCAGATAAGCAAAAGCTTCGCAAAGGGCCAATGGTCGAAGCTGGCTAAGCTATGGAAAGAAGCGCCAAAAATGTTCGTCAAGATAGTATCGGAACTGGAGCGCATGCATTCCGAGGCCAAGGAAGAGGACGAACAGCGCGCCAAACGACGGAAAACGCAGTCCAAACTGCAATCTCTCCTTGAATTGCGACCGAGATGGGACTTGTTTGCTCGCAGCCTCGAACAGTTCGAGATCAATATTTCTGGAGGATCTGGCGCCTTTGCCTTCTCCTTCGTGGAAGGAAACCTCGTCAAGGCCGTCCGCAATGGCGACTGGGTGCTGCTGGATGAAATCAACCTCGCCTCCCCGGACACGCTGGAGAGTATTGCCGACCTCTTGACGGGGCCGGATGAGCGTCCCTCCATTTTGCTTTCGGAAACGGGCGAGATCGAAAAGATTGTCGCGCATCCCGACTTTCGCATTTTCGGTGCCATGAATCCCGCCACTGATATTGGCAAGCGAGACCTGCCCATTGGTATCCGGTCACGGTTTACGGAGCTATACGTCAAGAGCCCAGACACAGATCTCAAGGATCTGCTCACCATCATCAAAATTTACTTGGGCAACAGCAGCTCCAAGCACGACCAAGCGGCAGACGACATAGCACGACTCTACGTCAACACCAAGAGGATGGCTGATGAAAAGCGGCTGGTTGACGGCGCAAATGAAGTACCTCATTTTAGCTTGCGAACGTTAACTCGTGTGCTGAGCTATGTCAACACCATCGCCCCCCTCTATGGCATACGACGAGCCCTTTACGAGGGATTCTCCATGGGCTTTTTGACTCTATTGAGTCGTGAGTCCGAAACGATGCTTCTTCCGCTTATCTTTCACCATCTCCTTGATAAGCACGGAAACCCTCAAGCACTTCTTTCTCAGGCGCCAAAGTACCCAAACGATGGCAAACGTCACGTCAAGTTCCAGAACAAGGATAAGGATCGGCAGTACTGGCTCTTCCAGGGTGAGGAGACTCCTATTGAAAGGGATGACTACATCATTACCCCGTACGTGGAGCGGAATCTTCTGAACCTGGTTCGTGCCACTTCAACAAGGCGATTCCCGATATTGATTCAGGGCCCCACCTCTGCGGGCAAGACGAGCATGATTGAGTACTTGGCCAACTTCACGGGCAACCGTTTCGTACGCATCAATAATCACGATCACACTGACCTTCAAGAATACCTGGGCACATATGTCTCCGGTCCGGATGGAAAGTTACGGTTCCAGGAGGGCCTTCTCGTTCAAGCCATGAGATGCGGCCATTGGATTGTTCTGGATGAACTTAACTTGGCACCAACCGACGTCTTGGAGGCATTGAACCGTCTACTCGATGACAACCGCGAACTTCTCATCCCAGAAACTCAGGAAGTCGTCAGGCCCCACGAGAACTTTATCCTGTTTGCCACCCAAAACCCTGCTGGACTATATGGCGGCCGGAAGGTGCTCTCTAGGGCATTCCGAAACAGATTCCTCGAGTTGCACTTTGATGACATCCCGGAAGACGAGCTGGAATATATTCTGCAGCAACGCAGTCGCAACACCTCACCACCAGATTGCCGACGAATTGTGTCCGTATACAAAGAGCTCTCCAGGCTTCGCCAGACGAGTAGACTATTTGAGCAGAAGGATAGTTTTGCAACTCTGAGAGACTTGTTCCGCTGGGCTCTCAGAGGCGCGGATACGAGGGAAGAAATCGCTGCCCACGGTTTCATGCTGCTCGCTGAACGAGTTCGAAACCAGGAGGAGCGAATTAGCGTCAAGGAGGTCATCGAAAAGGTATTCAAAGTCAAGCTTGATCCCCAGGAGCTCTATTCTGCAGATGTTGCGCCAGAACTCCAGCACCTCACTCAAAGGCAAAACGGCCAAGGTGTTGTTTGGACCCACGCAATGCGACGACTGTATGTTCTTGTTTCACGAGCGCTTCGGAACAATGAGCCAGTTCTTTTGGTAGGTGAGACGGGCTGCGGCAAGACGACTGTTTGCCAACTCCTTGCCGAGGCTCTGCAAAAAGAGTTGCATATTGTCAACGCTCATCAAAATACCGAGGCTGGAGACCTGATTGGCTCCCAACGACCTGTTCGTAACCGTGGCGCCATCCTGGACGCCCTAGATGCCGACCTGAGAATTGTTTTCGATACATTGGGGCTGGAGGCTCCAATCTCGGTAGAGGAAAAGCTAGAGGCATATAGGTCTCTTGACAAGTCATTGGCTGCCAACGTTCCCGTGGAGCTCACCAAACGCATCCTGGTAAACGAAACCAGAGCCAATTCTTTATTCGAGTGGTCCGATGGAGCCCTTGTTGAGGCGATGAGGTCTGGCCACTTCTTTCTCCTCGACGAGATTTCACTCGCAGATGATTCAGTCTTGGAAAGACTCAATTCTGTGCTGGAACCCCAGCGCTCGTTGCTCCTGGCGGAGAAGGGAGTCGACAACTCTTTTGTTGTGGCTTCTGACGGATTCCAGTTCTTTGCAACCATGAATCCTGGCGGTGATTTCGGCAAAAAAGAACTCTCCCCTGCCCTGCGCAATCGTTTCACCGAAATCTGGGTGTCCCCGCTCTCGGAAAGTGAGGATATCCACGAAATTGTCAGGGAGAAGCTCGTCGATAGGTCAAAGCATCTTGTGGATTCCATGGTTCAATTTGCCGTTTGGTTTGGAAAGGCATTCAGGCCGATGGCAACTACGCCCTTCTCTGTGAGAGAGATTCTGGCTTGGGTGCAGTTTGTCAACACTTTCGAGAGCGCCGATCCATTGATTTCCCTTGTTCACGGCGCCTCTGCTATATTCGTCGACAGCATTGGTGCAAACCCGTCAGCAATCCTCGCAACAGACCTCAGTTCTGTCCAGCAACAGAGACGTGAATGTCTTGTGAAGCTGGGGGAACTCTTGGGTCGCAATGTATTGGAAATATACGAATCAGAGCCTCAGCTGGTGATGACAGACGACTCCCTGTCTATCGGAAGCTTCAGCACGCCTCGCAAACCGACCGGGGCAACCGACCCTGGTTTTGCCTTTCACGCGCCGACGACAAGACTAAATGCCATGCGAGTTGTCCGAGCACTTCAGATGCGCAGGCCGATCCTGCTTGAGGGCAGTCCTGGAGTAGGAAAGACGTCCCTGATTGCAGCAATCTCTCAGGTCTGCGGTCGGCCTTTGACGCGGATTAACCTGTCTGATCAGACCGACTTGATGGACTTGTTTGGGACAGACGTGCCCGTTGAAGGAGAGGAAGCCGGAAACTTTGCATGGAGGGACGCGCCATTCTTGCAAGCGATGCAAAAGGGTGAATGGGTTCTCCTCGACGAGATGAACCTCGCCTCGCAATCTGTCTTGGAGGGTCTGAATGCATGCCTTGACCATCGTGGCGAGGTCTATATTTCAGAACTCGACCAAGTCTTTAAGCGCCATCCCGATTTTCGACTATTCGCTGCCCAGAACCCCCATCATCAAGGAGGAGGCCGCAAGGGACTGCCGGCTTCCTTCGTGAATCGCTTCATTGTTGTGTATGCCGATGTCTTCAAAGACAAGGACCTCAGGCTCATTGCGTCTCACAACTTCCCCAAACTCTCATCCGATACTGTGGGGCATCTGATCGATTTCATTTCCCGCATCGATCACCAGCTTGCGATCGACAAGACGTTCGGTGTGCAAGGCGGACCCTGGGAGTTCAACCTTCGTGACGTTCTCCGATGGTTGAACCTGATGAATTCTTCCGATCCTCTGTTGCAGACCGCTCGCATTGACGACTTTTTGGACATCATTATACGACAACGATTCCGCACTCAGAAAGACCGAGCAGAGGTGGACAGGCTCTTTGGTCACGTTGTCGGATGGGAGCCTCGAACGCACCACCTCTATCATGACATCAACTCACGATTTGGCCAAGTCGGCTTAGCTCTCCTGAGTCGGAACCTCAACTCTCAGCCTGAGCAGCTGCCTGCCATCGACGTCGTATGCAGGTTGTCAGAGCTAGAATCCCTCATGATTTGCGTGGAACAGAACATTCCCTGTATTCTGAGCAGCCCATCTGGCTATGGGAAGTCTGCGCTCTTGCGATACGTTGCCGCGTTGGCGGGAAAGCCCCTGGTCGTGTTTCCCATGAATGCCGACATTGATACCATGGATCTTGTTGGTGGCTTTGAGCAGGCCGATCCTCTCCGGGAGATCAATGCCACACTCAGAAACCTTCGAAACTACCTTCAGGAATCCGTCATGTCGCTTGTACCGTCAATTGCACCTGCCGAAGTCCTACAGCTGCTGCATCGTCTGGATGTTTATTTGGGGGATGGCCACAACATCGATACCGTCAAGACCGCGATGCAGTCCCTTTTAGCTCGTGTCGCGGCCGATACAGAAGTTGCCGTTGAACTTACCAAAGCGTATCAAATTGTCCAAGGCCCGCTCACTCTCGCAAATCCTCGATTTGAGTGGCTTGATGGTGTCATAATCAAGGCCCTGGAGATGGGTCAATGGCTTGTCCTTGACAACGCAAACATGTGCAACGCATCTGTTCTTGACCGCCTGAACTCCCTCCTC
Source organism: Drechmeria coniospora (assembly GCF_001625195.1). NCBI lineage: Eukaryota > Fungi > Ascomycota > Sordariomycetes > Hypocreales > Ophiocordycipitaceae > Drechmeria > Drechmeria coniospora. Next base: position 4,949,922 of record NC_054389.1, on the reverse strand, counting down.
GAACCCAATGGATTCTTGAGCATCAACGAACACTGCGACCAGAATGGCAAGCCGAGAATCATCAAACCACATCCGGAGTTTAGAATATTCTTGACAATGGATGTACGATACGGCGAACTCTCACGCGCTATGAGGAATCGTGCAATTGAAATCCACATCCATTCGCCACCACCGGACATTGAGCCAAGTTTTGAAAGAATTTCGAGCATAGAGAGCAGACTTCAAAGGTACCAACAAGTGAGGGAACACTGCGAACAGTTCATGTCGGACGGCACTCCTTCCGAGGCCTGCCATGTAGCTGTGGAAAATCTGTCGCTACAAGATGTGTCGTTGCTGCCACGTTTTGTGGATGAGCCCGGCAGACTTGCCTGCGATGAGAACTTGCTACAGCCAGTCCACCAGCTGTTGCAGTTTTTCCGATCCCCAATTGGATCGGATAGCCTTCGAGCCGTCATGGATGCGGATTCACGCCTACCTTGCAACCCCTCCACAGGGTTCTCGAACGTCCAACCTATTCATATCTTGAACAACTCCAACGTTTCGAAGCTGCTAGCGAATGAAGGTGAGCCGCATTGGATCGCTGCTCGATACGAAATCTCGTACCGAATCTACAGCCTGCAAGTAGCCATCGAAAAGCATCATGTGCATGCCCGCTCGTCCAAGCTAGCATCGTTATCTCGATTGCAACGGTCGTTGGTCAGCGACCGTGTTGCAGTCGTAGCAAAAGATTCGACGGTGAGACTGGCCGCATTTTTCCTGGCTGCGATCAATTTAAGTGTGAAATACATGGGCTCCATTTCCACCACTTTTGAAGCCTGGAAAGAGCGCTCTCATCTTTTACGACTCATCAGTCTCTACCTGGAGCGAACGCTGACAATCTCTACCGACATCGATTTTGATGAGGCAATATTTCAAGCGCATCTAGCCCTCGGAACTAATATGTTGAACCTTCAAGGCAACATCGTCAACAGTCATCAAGACTCGGAGTTTGTTTCGACCATGGCCAAGCAGCTGAGAGGGGACTTTCATAGCGGCTTCAAGCTCTCGACCGGTTTAAGCATGGAAACATTGTGGAATGTATTGCGGCCGGTGCCTATTCCTAATCGGATGGTACTTGATCGGTTGCTTGAACTTGACCGATTGGGCTCAAGATTTGACGCCATTCGCTGGAAAGCTATTGCTTCTGTTGCTGACCTTTCCAAGGCACAAAGGACGCTCGAGCAAGCGTATGGGATCGTCCGCGCCGAGCAGACTGCAGCAGATGTGCTTGTGAATGACCTTACCGCGGCCATTGAAATGCTCGAGAGTCGCATTGGTGAGCAGGAGAACGAGTTGAGACCTTTTTTGGCTACTGAGTTCGAGAGCATCCGACAAACGTCCATGCTTCGCTATCTCACCCAATGCCAAGAAGGTAGAGTGCAGGACGAACTCAATATTTTGTCCAACGTCCCGACAAAGGCAACAATGCTGCTTGCAAGTTCTCAAGGATCAGCGGCCACTCTGCAATCGATTGACTGCCTTGTTTATCAGGACATTTTCTCTTGGGACGGAAAACTTACGACATCCCTGTGGAGTAAGTTGCAGAGCATGGGTGGTGTAAGCCTCCGGTCACTCGCCTTGCTTGAATCCGAACTTCCAGTTATTGGACGATGCATCTCAGGTCTAAGTACCGAGATAATTGTGGATTCTCTGGGGTATCTGAATACCTTGCTTCAGACACTCCTGGAGCAAGTCTTCGTTGCTCACGGTCCACATCTCAAAGACTTCGTCGCAGCAGTGGACTCGCATACCTTTGATCATTCTCATTCAACCTCAAAAATTGCTCGGGATGGGCTGGACCAGGACAACCACGTTTTCGATAGTCTCATCGAAACTATTGATACAGACCATCTTCGACAGATCGCTCGGAACCATCTCATTCCTGCCATTGTTGGCATGAAATTATCCGCGAGTAATCTGGAGAAGTCAGGATATTTCTCTGCCTTGGCTTGGGTTCATTTCAGTGTTGGACTTATCAAGCTATATGTGCCGGACCGGGCCTTTGATCCTCAACTTCGCCCCAAAGCGGAGCTCGAATTCTTCGACAGTTTACAGACCGAGATACAAGGCAAAATTTTGGCCCTGAAGGCATTTGAGCAATGCTTCACGGGACAATCTACAAGCATCCGAATCGAGTTGCTCGAACAGGAGCTTGCAGAGCTTGGGCCTCCGCCTCAGCAGGTTCAGCCTGTGTTCAGACCAGAGCGTTCTGAACTTGGCAGGGTGCAGGCCGAATTTTCCAATATTCTCAATACCGTAAAACGTCAATGCTTACCCCCAGTGTTGCAGTTCCTGGACTCAGGTCCATCTGGAGATGACGATGGTGGGCTGCAACTTGTTCGAGAGAATGTCAAGCAACTTGTGGACCGCCTTTCTTCTACACGCTTTGAGCCATATCAAGACATGACCAGGCCTGCGGTAAACGCTCTGCGCTGTCTTCTCGTGGGGTTATCTCTGTGTCACACAGCCAAAGCTCAGTACCTGGAGTTCTCGACAGAAGAACTAACCAAAGCAACACCATTCTTTGGGGGCCAAAGTTGGGATGTGTCCCCTGGAAAGCTGTCCTCTAAGAGCTTCGAGTACCTTGACCTCGTTGCTGCGAGGGTGTCTGTTGAAACTTTGGATAGTCTCTGTCACACCTCCCGTGATCATTTATTCGAGTGTTTCCACAGCTTCTACGACGATTGGGATAAGAAGCTTGAAAAAGACCGCAAAGCGCAAACGGCCAACACCAGCCTTTATCGATTCCGTGGAGCACTGGAGGACGAGGAGGAACTTGACGAGAGGGAATTCAATGAATTGTTTCCAACATTCGGTGATGATGATTCAACAGACCAGCGAAACATCAAGCCAGATGAAGTTCGCAGCATGTCGTTGAAAGTTGCAGGAGTCCACAACAGGATATTTCTCGAGAGACAAGATCCTGTGGCTGCGATACGAGGTGCCTGCATCTCCTTGGGCCAACGCATCTCCAACGAGACGCAAAACGCCTCAAACATCGACTTCAGCATCAACGAGAAGCTTTTGGCCCCCACGGTGCTGCTGCTCAGCGAGAAGCTCGTGGAGCTGCAAAAGGCAGGCATGGACAAGTCTTACAACTTCTATCTGGACCCCAACCTTCCGGAAGCTCGAGGTTTGGTTTCACTTGCATACAAGATCAAGGCCCGATTCCGGGAACTGCAGCTGGTGGACGAAATTGGCCATATGCAGCCTCTGGCAGATGTTCTAAACTCCTGCGACAAGCTTCTGGATCAAGTTCATGGGGAGCCACTGGCAAAGATCCTACCAAACGTGGAACAGCTACACGCGCTTGTCTACGAGTGGCAGTTTGGAGGATGGGCCAGCAAAGTTTACGCCGTCTTACCACTTCATGATGCTCTTACCGACACTATCGTTCGCTGGCGTCGCTTGGAGTTGTCGACATGGGCAAATCTGTTCGACACGGAGCAAAAGAAATGCCAAGACGATGCCTACTCTTGGTGGTTTGTCGCTTATCAAGTCGTCATCGCTGTTCCACTGTCCATGGTCGACAAGCCGTCGGAACTTTGCGTGTACGCCACGTCTCTCATTGAGAATCTTGAAATTTACTTTTCAAGCTCCATTGTCGGTCAATTCAGGACGCGCGTCGCGCTTCTGAGGCAGCTGCTAGGCCATCTGTCCCTTCTTGTCAAGGACTATCCATCGTTGGACCCCATCTGTCATGCTGTGAGGAATTTCATCGACTACTACACACGATTTGAGCAGGCTACCGACGATGTTATTCAGAAAGGCCGGGCGCCGATCGAGAAGAAGATGAAGGATGTGCTACTCATGGCCAGTTGGAAGGATACCAACATAAACGCCCTCCGTGAGAGTGCCCGAAAGTCTCACCAGAAACTTTTTAGGATGGTCCGCAAGTTCCGCAGCGTTCTGGGGCAAGAAATGAAGACCATTGTTGTGCAAGGCCTCCCGGACGAAAGCATGGTCTCAAATGGAACAGAAACTGTGGAGTTTATTACAACCACGGCCAAGGAAGTTCAGTCTGAAACGTTAAATCAGGCTCTGCCTGGTTGGTTGGAGGCCCATCGGCGACTTGCTAATGTGTCTATGACAGTGTCGGTTCTGGAGAAGATCATGAAGAATCCAGATATGAAATGCAACGCCGCTGATACCCTTGACGAGTTTGTTTCCGGCCTGCTTTCGGCCATGGCTGAACTTCGGAGAGAAACGCCCTCATTCCTGAACGACGAAAACAAAGATGTAGTGAAGCATTTGAAGACTCGGAAGCGAAAGCTTTTCGCGGATACACTGCGAGACTTGCGGAACATGGGACTTAAATACAACCTGGCACAAGACAAGCTAGCGGGGCAGAAGTCCCTGGCCGTCGTGCTTGCAACAACCCCCCTAATCGAGCTACCCTCGAGCGCCCTGAAGGAGGCCGAATACCTTTTCCACAAAACCCTTGATCTTGTCCCGAGGGCCCGAGGTGCAGCACAGGAGCATTCCGAGGAATTGACTAGTGCTGAGGTCGGACGAAGCCTTGGCTTTGTCGAAGGCATGATTAACTTCACTCTCATGCAACGGAGCAGTCTTGCCGCAGCAGCCACCTCGTTGTCATCACTGCTAAAGACGGCTCAGGAGTTCCGAGATCTCTCCAATATACAGAAGATTGGAAAGCTGGTTCGGCGAGAGCGCAGTGGCAACTGGCGCCGCCTCCTCCATTGGCTGGCGCCGATACTCGGGATTGGTACTCGACTGGTGCAGGCACATGAAAGATTGGGGCAGGTGAACCATGACGGCGTGGTTAAAGAGCTAGAAAACTGGTCTCATCGCTTTTCGGCCCACCTGACCACTCTCAAACAGCTGGGTAGGCTTCCAGAACAGCTAGTCTCTGAGGCAGACAAAGCTCTGGAATCATCCTTTGTCGGAGATCTGAAGCTCTTCCAGGCGGCTTTGGAACGCTTTATTCAGGACAGATCTAGCCTCGGATTCATTCTCCGGCAGCTTCAAGTCTGGACCACAACCTCGAGCCTACCTCTGGATCACCCGCAAGCCCCCGCGGCAGAACTTGTTCAATTTGCCGACTCGGTGGCAACTCTGACTGACACCATACTTGTCGCGGTTGAGAGCGCGACGAAAAAGGTCGCCAAGGGTCCAAAGGAGGAGGAAGCGGGTTGGCTGAATAAACACAACGATGCATGCTTCTCGACGATCAGACATCTGCACATGCAAAAAGTTGAGATGACCGTTCGCAACTGCATCGATCTTATGCAGCAGCTCGACTTCAGCATGCACAATAGTAGCGTCGCCGCAATGAGTATTGTTGGCCTAGCGACTCCAATTCTAGAACACTTTGCTGCCTTGTGTTGCCGGTCCGTCGAGCAAGGCGTAGATCTGCACCGCGCAACTGCGAACATGGCACATACCCTAACCAAGACCTTCACGCAGATTGCATCTCAAGGATTCTGCACACCCCAAGAAAAATCGGACGAAACGGCGGGTGATGGTGGTCAACTTGAGTCTGGTACCGGCCTTGGTGATGGAGAAGGTGCCGAAGATATAAGCAAGGATATTCAGCCTGACGAGGACCTCTCCGAGCTGGCACAGGAGAAAAACAAGGAAGAAAGCGGAGAATTAGAAGATGAAAAAGACGCCGTGGATATGGCAGACGAAGATATGGAGGGAGAAATGGGCAGCGTTGGAGAGGCCGAGGATGATGACGAAGGCTCGCAAAAAGGGGATGAGGAGGAGGAGGACAATGAGATGGACGAAGAGGCCGGTGATGTCGACGACTTGGACCCAACGGCGATAGACGAGAAGATGTGGGATGGCGGCGACGACAAGGCAGAGAAGGACCAGAAAGGCGACAAAGAAGCCGGCCAAAAGCAAGAGGATGAGCAGATGGCCGCTGATGATAAGCCCCAAAAAGATGAGGGCGAACGGGATGACGACGTCGCGCGGGCAGAGGAGCCGCAAGCGAATGAGGAAGAGGCCTCTGACGATGCCGAGGAAGAAGAGGCCGAGGATGAAGACGTCACGGCCCAAGAAGAACTCAATCGGCAAGACCAAAACGTGCAGGAGAACGATGCGCTGGAGCTTCCGGAGGAGATGGATTTGGATTTTGACGAGCCAGATGACGCCTCGGATAGCGATGAACTGGATCTCATGTCAGATGTCGAGGAGAATGAGAGGCCCGAAGATGAGCAAAAGAATGAAGACGACGGGGAAGAGGAGGAGGTGGACAATGCCGCCGCGCAGCAATTGGAACAGGCTGCCGAGGAGGAAGATGAGAAGGGAAGCGAGGCTGATGTCGAGGACAAGGCTGGCAGCAATGAGGTACAGGACGAACCAGAAGCAGATGAAGTGGAGGACGAGCCCAAGCAGGACGAGGAACAGAGCGAGCAAGCGCCTCCGTCGAAGGACAATGCGAACGCCGACATGGATAATGCGGCGCCCAGCGAGGTGAAGAGCTCCGGGCTCGACCAGAACGCAGACTCGATGGACGTAGATGAGCAGTTTCAAGCGCAGGCAGCGCAGCAGGAGCACGGAGAAATGGGCGAAAGTGCAGCTGATCAGGACACGAGCGCGGGTAGCAAGGGTGCGACTACTCGGTCCAACGATCCGATCGAGAAGCGGGACGAAGAAGTCGACGGCGCCGAGTCGGCACGGAGTGATCCATTCCGGAAGCTCGGAGATGCGCTCGAGAAGTGGCATCGTCAACAAGCGGATATCCATAACGCCAACCCGGAGGATGACAGTCAGCAACAGCAAGCGGAGCAAAAGGAAGATGGTGACCTAGGTCGTCGAGAGTTTCAGCATCTTCAAGACGATGAGGCCGCAGCGGACACGCAAGCGATGGGCACGGCCGAAGAGGAGGACGTGCGACCGGTGGACGAAAGCATGGCGATCGACGACGAAAGGGAGGATGCCACGAGCCGGCTGATGAAGGAGGAGTCCGAGCCGGCGGAAGCTGAAGATGCAGACAAGATGGACACGGAGGGCGAATCGGCCGAGGCGGCCGCAGCCAACAGCGAGGAAGTAGACAAGGAGAGATCGGGCGTCCAGACGAAGCAGGGAAATAACGGCAATGAGAGGACGGCGAAGGACGACGAAGACGAAGAAGAATTGGACGCTGCGGAGGAGGAGGATGAGTCACTTGAGGAGACATCGACGCAGCTTTCAGCGACGCACCTCTCGGACGACGAGCGGCCACTCCGCGAGTATGGAGAGTGCATGCGGCAGTGGAGCGAGTTCCAGAGCAAGTCGCAGGCACTCTCGCTCTCGCTGACTTCGCAACTTCGTCTCATCCTCACACCGTCGCAGTCGACGAAGCTGTCAGGGTCGTTCCGGACCGGCAAGCGACTGAACATCAAGCGGATCATCCCGTACATCGCGTCGAGCTACAGGCGGGACAAGATCTGGATGCGACGCGCGATCCCCACGAAGCGAACGTACCAGATCCTGCTGTGCGTCGACGACAGCAAGAGCATGGGCGAGTCGTCGTCGGGAAGGCTCGCGATGGAGTCGCTCGTCATGGTGTCCCGGTCGTTGACGATGCTCGAGGCAGGCCAGGTGGGCGTGGTCGGGTTCGGAGCCGACGTGTTTACGGCTCACGACTTGGCGACGCCTTTCGCGGCCGACGCCGGCGGCAAGGTGCTGCAGAAGTTTTCCTTTGGGCAAGACCGGACCGACATTGCGCAGCTGATCCGGCAGACGATCGACACGTTCCGGACGGCGAGACAGTCGGGCGGCCAGTCGGACCTCTGGCAGCTGGCGCTGATTCTATCGGACGGCCTCACGCCGTCGGCGGCTCACGACCCGATCCGGCGGCTGCTGCGGGAAGCCATGGAGGAGCGCATCATGATCGTCTTCATCATCATGGACGACACGGGCAAGAAGAAGGGGGACAGCGTGCTGGAGCTCAAGGAGGCCAAGTTTGTGCGCGAGGCTGACGGGGAGAGCAGGGTGGTGATTGAGCGATACCTGGACACGTTCCCCTTTCAGTACTACCTGATTGTGCACGACCTTGAGGAGCTGCCGAGCGCCCTGGCCGGGCTGCTGAGGACGTGGTTTGCCGAGGTTTCAGCGTGAGGGGAGGGGGACTTGTCTGCTGGTGGTCACTGTATCTGCACGCATTGCCAGGCGTTGGATGGGCATTTTCACGGCGTGAATTTTTACTTGCATACGGAGTTTATGGACGGATAGAGGGACGGTCAGGCCTTGCTTGGGCTTAGGGTCTTAGACATGAGTTTGATTACTATCATGGGTGGACGGAGTACGGAGTGCAAAGATGGACGTGGACGAGGAGTAGAGACAGAAGCAAGCACAACAAGCAAAGCTACTGGGCATGCCACCTACCTTGGAATACTATGATTAATGCTTGCAAGTTATGCACAGTACGGAGCACTCTGTAGATAGGGGCATGTACTTAAGCCTTGTATGCTTCAGGGAGTTGACTCATCAGTGGCTTCCATCTGATAACTAACAAGCTGCCTACACGTACGCTTCAACCTGCATTCGGTGCCCAGTGGAGTATGAGTACAAGTATACACGATAACATGCGCAGGCAGATATTGCATATCGAGTTAAGTGAGTAGGTACTGTATGGTTCCTACGACATACTCTACTGCACGTAGTACTCCGTACATGCATGTACATTCTTCTACATACACGTACTAAGGGATGCATGCAAGCACTGTACGTGGATATGCATATACTGTATCCGTTCTGTACTTAGGCTCTGTGCTGTGCTGTACTGTACGGAGCAATACTGTACGGATACAGTATAATACTGTATGCATATCCACGTACAGTGCTCTCTGGCTTCTGAACAGGGAATGCAGCAAGCGCGGGGTTGGCTGCTACGAGCTCCTTGTCGGCGGGGCATGAGCTCCTGTGGGCAGCATCCCAACTCCGTACTCCATGCCACGGCATCGACATCCCTTACCCCGATCGATGCCTCGTCCATGCTTCCTTTTTGCTTTTTTGCACCGTCTTCCTCCGTTCCATCGTCTGCTTGAAATTGTCAACCGCTGCCACATCTACGGAGTACTTCTTCCCAATTCCTCATACTCTCACACGAATAATTCCAGCACAGCCCGCACCTCCGGTAATGCAGTGCTCGACACGGTGCCTGCGACCTCCTCGATCCCTCCTTCGATCCCAACCCTCCCTCCTCCGCTTCGACGCTCCGTCCGTCCGACCTCTGCCACGACAACCTCACTCCCCTACCGTGCCGCCTTCTTTCGTCACGCACCCGATCCGAACAATGGCTGTATCACGACCTTCTGAGATGCGCTTCCGTGCGTTTCCCTTTCCCTCCCTCCCTCGGGCTATGCTTGCATCCTCTCCTTGTCCGACCCCATCATCATGGCTGACTTATTGCTTCGCCTGCAGAGAACCCCGCTGTCTTGTTGGTGACCGCCCGTCCTCCTCCATCCTCATGACCGTGTTCTATTCGAATGACGCCAAGCACCGAGAAGGACGGATGGGGGCTGATCCGGATGCACTTTCACTCCAGTGTCTGCGATATGCAGGAGAAGTTTCGCGACGCCATCTACGAGTTTGACACCATGTAAGACCCACGGCCCCGTGTATACTGCGTGTACCTTGCCTGCAGCCACATCCGAATGCAATGCAAACGACGGTAAAAGAAGACTCCATGGCAGGCTAGCCAATCGTCAAACGTACGCCGCTCGACCTGAACCCCCCAACTGACAGGCCATCTCTCTCTCTGCCAGTGTCGTGTCGACCACGAAGCTTCTCAACTTCGCCAACGCTCTCGGCATCCCTGTCCACGCGACGACCCAAACCGTTGCCAAGCTCGGTCCCACCGTCCCGTCTCTCGCCTCTCTCCTCCCCAAGACGCCACTCGACAAGACCAAGTTTAGCATGCTCGTGCCCCAGCTCGCCGCCTCCCTGCCACCCGCCTCCCGTATCGCCCTCGTCGGCATCGAGTCCCACATCTGCATCACCCAGACAGCCCTCGACCTGCGCGACGCCGGCCACACCCCCTACGTCATCGCCGACGCCGTCAGCAGCTGCAACAGGGGCGAGGTTGTCGTCGCTCTCGACCGTCTGCGCGCCGAGCCTGGCATCGTCGTCACCACGTCCGAGAGTTGGATGTTCGAGTGCCTGGGGGACGCCTCCTATCCAGCCTTCAAGTCCATGTTTGGCGTTGTCAAGGGAGCCGTGGCCGACACCAAGAGGGCCCTGGAAGCCCTCCCGCCGGCCTCCAAGATGTAAGCACCCCGAGGGGCAGGAAAGTTAATCGACCATCTGCCACAGCTGCTGTGGCCCGTGTTGCTGCACGACCGGTTCCAACTGTGATATTGCCTACGAACACGCTGCTCTAGCCTCTCCTTCACCGTAGTACGCATCCAAGCTCGTGTCGAAGTCCTCGTCGAGGTCCACGTCAAGGCGCTGCTTTGGTCGTGAGCCTGCTGCTCACTCGGTATTCTACACTACGCATGAATCGCTGGAGCCACGCATCACATGGCTGAGCCTTTCGCTGCGCCGCCGTTCCGCGGCTGCATCGAATCTATCCATCCAGTCCTGTCCCGCCGGTATGATCCAGTCCAGGTAGGTCGACTGCCAACATCTCTAATCTCCGTCCGCCGCCGTCGACGACTTGGCCGCTCCCTTGCTGGCCGGTGTCATCCACGAAAATGCCGAGGCCACGCCGACCGGGTTCACGGACCTCGGCAATGTCGCTGCCGCCGCCGTTCGGCCGCCGTCACGCCCGACCGCCAGCATCTTGAACTCTGCGCCTGAGCTGACGGCCCGCTTCGCGTCCCACTTCGTCGAGCCGCCGTCTACGCCGATGCTGACGAGGCTCTTGCGACGCCCATCCGCAGCCTTGGCCGCCAGCGGCGGCTCGTACGCCGCGCCGGTCCTTGCCGAGGCCGAGCCCGCCTTGAGCGACTTCAAAACCTTCATGCTGCGGCCGCTGCGCATGGCAGGCTGATAGCCGCTCAAGGGTCCCGCCTCTCGCGATTGTCCATCCGATCCGCCGACAGTTCCCTGCCGCCACGATCTCCAAATGCCCGACGGCGCCGACGCTTCGTTCCGCGAGCTTTCCGCACCATTGGAGAACTCTTTACCGGATTCGGAACCGTTGACGTCCATTGCCGCCTTCTCACCCTCCCCGCCGTGCTCAGACGCGCTAGTTGGCACCGCAGACTTGCTGGATCCCGCACGCGACTCCATCGGTGATGGGCCGAGGGGCGATTCGTCATCTTCGCGCTGCACAAGCAATGTCCCATCCTCGGCCATCTCGTCACCCGCCAGGTTGCCCTCGTCCGGCAGCACGAACGGCGCCGCGTTTGCGTTCAGCCTGCGTTTCCCGGGTGCCACGTGTACCGTTTGGATGTGTCGAAAGACGTTCTCATCCTCGGGGCGCACAAAGGGTACCTGCAAGCGCTCCTGCTGACTCCCGTACACCACCATTTTGTTCTGGGACAGCAGGACGTCGGCGGAATGCGCCCGGAGTACGTCGCTTCCGATGTAGATGCGTATCGCCTTCGCTTCGCTCTGCCGTCCCGCGCTCACTCCTCCCGTGACCTCGAAGACAACGGACATGAATGGGACCAAGCCGCTGGTAGACCCATTTCTGCTGTGCGCCTTCACCACCACCGCCTCGGCCAGGAACACGTTCAGCCTTGCGCGGTATACGCCGTCGCCGCACCGCTCGATTTCCTCCGTCAAGCCGAGCTCCTTGATCAGGGAGTAGTCCACGACCGACTTTTGCGACCCGGTGCAGATGTCGGCATAGAGCAGCGTGTCATGGGCAAAGTCGGTCGTCAGCCAGCAGCGGATGATTGATGGGACGCTGCCCAGGACAAAGAGCGAGGCGGGAGGCGCCGGCATGTCGAACGGAGAGGACGAGTCGCAGGCCGCATAGTTGGTGTCGACCCCGAGGCTGCTGGCACGACCCGAGGCGACCGAGTGATGCGAGTGCACCGAATGTCCCGCCGAGCTGTGCCTGCCGTCTGACTTGTGGGAGAGCGAACGTTCCATGGTGATGCCACCTACCGGCCGAAGAGGGCCAAAGTCTGCCGAGTGCCGGCTGCTCTGCCCACCCCAGCTAGATCCATGCAAGGCGCTCTCGTCGAAGCGAACGCTGTTTGCCCTCGAGGCAGCACCACGTCTAGCAGGCTCTTCCTCGGCCGGTCCAAGGTGTAGCGAGCCAAGCAGCTGCTCTCCCTGTTCGTCCAAATCATCGTCAAACATTTCGTTGTGAGGCGATTGAACGGCATCTAGGGGAACGGAATTAGAGCGAGTCTTGCTATTTATTCATCGCAGGAGAAAAGCATACCGTGCTGTGGTGTCCCTGCTCCCAGCACGCCGGGAAAAGGAGAGTTCCATACGGACTTCAGCGCTGACTCGTCAGCATGCCGCTTCTCCAGCCGTAATATTCGTTCGGCATGGTTTGTCTGGCTGCACTGCACTTGCTTCACTTCCATCTGCAGGACGTGGAGTTCTTCGCGAGACACGACAAACGGCGTATCCATTCCTGTCATGAAGAGATCGAAGTCCTTTGTGCATGCGGATACCGATAATGCGGAGATGCAGAATTGCCAAGGGGCAAAAAGGCCCGCATCAACGTCCAGGGAGGCTAGACAGGGGAGCGGAACAAGTCGACGATAGGGAGGGCTCCTGCTTTGGAAAGGAGACCAAAAACAGGTCAGGTTCAGCCCCCATGAAGCGCCGCTTACCCCGTGATCTGCCTGTTGCCTCTCGCGTGCGCCCGTCGTTGGCGACCTCGATCCCTCCAGAGCCGGTTCACGCGGTCCAGCCTCCCCCGCCACACATGCGCAAGCGAGGACCGCTTAGGGCTCCCGATGGCGACGCAGGGCGCGGTACTTGCAAGGCCTGCTATCAAGTTGACTTGACGAATAAAACGATGCGTCTGTGACGGGTATATCAAGGAAGTAGTCGTACAAGGTATCGCAATGGCTGATGACTGTCAAGATCGAAAATCTGTCTGGCGGGAAGCGGCGAGGACTGGTTCGCTTTGGGTTCGCTTTGGGTACCGCAGGTATTCTTCTACCATCCAAGGAAATAGTTGCCGTTTGGAACAAGCTGCAGTGGGAAAGCAGAGGGCGGAACGCCGTCGTCGAATAGTGTGGCCGAGCGTGAGAGCGTTGTGACGAAAAGGAGTCGGAAGAGGCGAGGGCAACGAAGTGGATGTCGAGGCGACAACAGGGGCGGCTAGAATATAGGGTGATGCAGAGCAATGGTTGAGCAGTGCTTGCTTGTATAGGTGAATGTCGTGCTGCAGAATTAAATCCTAGCCGTTGAAGGTTGGAAACTTTGGGATTTGGAGGTTGATCGTTGAAAGTTGGAAGTTGGGAGGTTAGCGAGTGCGACGGTGACAGTTGGATTTGGTACTCGGGCGCTGTCTCGCGGGCTGCCTGGGTGGCTGCCTGGCACCGAGGCAGTCACTGTACAGAGTACCTGCAAGTGTACCTAGTATTAATTACTGTACTCTGTAAGTACGGAGTACTCCGCAAGTACATACTTACAGTATACGTACTTGTATTAAGTACGGAGCATTTGCAATCCATTCAGTAGGTACTTAGTGTCCACGTCTATATGTACAGCGTTACTGGCTGGCTGTAAGTATGCTCGGGACGCGCCATCTCCATTAGCGTCCCACTGGGAACCCGGGTACGAATATGTGGGGTTCGAGTTTTGCTTCGCAAGAAGAGTCGCTGACGTCAAAGAAAAGTGGAAGCCATGGCCTTTTATTAGAGAAGAGGCAACAAGGAAACATTTCCTTGGAAAAAGATAAGCCAGCGATAATATAGGAATGGTCGTTGGGATGTGGTATATTTAATTGAGGCCCCGTAGGCCTCACCACTTGCTGGTCATGATTGGTAGGACCTCTGCAAACGAACGGAGTATTATCAACCCTCAATGGCGTTTGAAACTGCACTGCAGAGACGAGTATTCCGGTAAATCATGCTCTGCACAAGCTGTCATCCCAGTTCATGAGGTCATGAAATCAAGATCTGTGGCTGTGTCCCTCTGCCCTAGTGAGTACCGTAGGTCAACTTCAACCTAGGTGTTCCGTCCGAATGTGTGCCAGTGCTATTCCAATGTCCACAAGTATATTTGAAGCATGGTTGGTCAGCATCCTTGCGACATTTTTTAACAGTTTAGTGTCCGCCAGTCCGGAAGTAAATAACCGGTACGATCATTCTCTTGCAGGTGGGCCCATTCGTCAAGAATGAGTGGTTTGATCTCGTCGTAAAAGACTCTGTATGCGTCACCACTCATGTGAAGCCCGTCGGAAAGCAGCTCCTTCAGTCCTCCTCGATGCCCATTTTCTCGAGTCCCAAGCCATGGCCCTCCTGGAGTGTAGTGCTCAGGAGCCATTTCGATCGCCTTGTTCATCAGGGCTTGCCAAAGGTCGACGAGAGTGACATCGGGGTTTTCCCGTGCTACCTCACGTGCCTTGTCCGAGTACGAGGCAGAGATTGCGCAAGTGCGGGTTGTGCGTGGATGGCCCGCTGCTTTATCGACTTCCTCCCTTTTGATTTCGTCGAGCGGCGGCGGCGTCACGAGCAGGATCTTGGGTTCATGTGCTCGGATGTGCGGGTGGTTGATGATTGTTTGCAGGTTCGTCTTGTACTGGTCAATCGGAACATGCTGCGTCGTGGTTGGCATTGGGATCACAGCATCATTTGCGCCCAGCAGAATGACCTGATGACAGATTCTACCTGAGCGACGATTCGAAATTGGATGAGATCGGGACGTGTCATCCTCACCAGATGCTTGATTCTAGGTGACAACGTCGTCGGTTTCGGGAAAAGCCTATCGAGATGCTCCACGACATTCGCCGAGTTCCATCCCGAGAGCCCGCGGTTGACGACATCAAGACGTCGGATGCAAACTGAGCAGGGAGCAGGTGTTGTCAGTTCGGGGCTGGCTTCTCGGACCTCAGCCAGTAGTTGGACGGACGGACATACGGGTCTGAAGGGCCGCCTGGAATGAGAAACCGTTGTCAAGATTTACCGATTGCTCAAACAGCGAGTCGCCAAGAAGGACGACTTGAGGGTAAGGGACCTATATATGCGGAGTTGGCCCATGATCCTGGTGGCGGCAGAGTGAGCAATTTGGTGGACCAGTTTGACTTACAGCCATCTGGCTCCAGAAAGGTAACGAAAATATCAAGAAATAGTGAGATCACCGACGTGCCCAGTGGTTGTTGTGGCTTGCCAAAGCCACTGAGCAGCCCAGAAGGAGCGGGAGAGCTAATTAATAATAGAGGAGGAAGCGATTGATGAGAGCGAGGTCGGTGGGGACTCCTCGGCTTTGTCTATTTCATGTACAACTACGGAGTACTGTACTCCGTACTTACATGTAGGTGTAGGTGTACTTTGGTGTACATGTACATATAGGTATTAGCACATTTGCAGTACGAACTCATATAGCATGGCACCTGCAAGTACTTACGGAGCACTCGTACATACTTGCTATTATTACGCCAACGCCAACATGTACCGTAGGCGTACGAAGTACATGGAGGTGTATTACATGAATACTTGTAAACGCTATAGTAGTATATTCCGTATTAATACCGGAGTACGGAATAAAGTACGAGTACGGAGTAATTACTCACAACTGCACAAAGTGGGGTCGGGCAGATTCGAGCAGTATTGGTAGTGCCCCCCAATCTGGCTGGCCAATTGGCGTAGCGAATTTCGTTATCGATTAAGTTTTTCAACCGCCGCCCGTCTATTTTTTTTCAACCGTCTCTCCGTAGGCACCACCGCCCAGGTAATTACATATAGTCCAGAGTGCCTAAAATTTCGGCATGGAAGCTGCTTCCACGGGCGATATATCAACCAAATTAACCTTCTGTCCCTAGACGGGTCGCCGGTACCTCTCGTTCCAGCTGCTGTACTTCAACCGACTCTGGGCTCCAACAGCCTCGCAGTCCTGTAGCCATGGCGACCTCTCTTGCGGCGCAGTTGGCCCAGGTCGCTGCCAAATCCAAGGCAACACTCAACGTCAAGGCGCAAAAGGCCGCTCACTCCAAGTCTCTCATCTGGGAGGCCCGAGTGGCTGCTACCCAAAGTTTTCAAACCCTCTTCGCGACATGCTATCCTGGATTCGAAGAGCTTTGCCAACTAGACGCCCGCTTCACGCCATTTCAATCCACCATATTCAGCGACGAAAGCCAGGACCAGGACCGCACCCAGCTCACCGCTGCCGAGAACGAGGAGCTCGACCGCCAGGTCGAGGCCTTTCTGCGCTTGGCAGGCTGTCGCTTGAGGCTCATGCCTGCCATCAAAGCCATCGAATGGTTGATACGTCGCTTCCGGTACGTTTGTTTGCCACCTGCTGGCCCAACCGTTGAGAGGCTGACCACACTTTCCTGTATAGTATCCACGAAGAAAATACCGCGCTCCTTTTGATGACATTCCTTCCTTATCATTCCATTCCTACTTTCGCCACTCTACTATCAATTCTTCCCGCCAAGCTTCCTCACCAACTACGATTCCTCGACCCCTACGCCAAGTCGCTCACGTCCCCGCCGAGATCAGTCCTCGTCCATGAAGCTATTCAGCACCCCGAATTCCTTACATCCCTTTCGGAATACACTCTTGAGTCATGTCGAAGGCGCTGCCAGTATCCGGCTCTCGTCTCCTTCTGGGGTGGCATCATGACCGAGGCCGTGAATGGAATAGTCGACAGGTCCCGATCCGGACGAGCAGCCGTCCAGAGCGAGAATACCCAAGCCGTCCTGCACCGGGTTGGCCCCATATTTGCCGAATCGTTGATCATGAAGAAGGTCCCAAGTCTTCAGATTGCGTCGTACATGGCGCTGGCCGTTTTTGTCTCCAAGGCGAGCCTGGACGACGTCGCCGTCACCGCCTTCATGCAGCAGACTGCCCATGGTTGGACCAATGAAACCGTAAAACCCGGCCTTGTTTGCCTTGCAATCATGGCGCAGTTCAAATCTGCAAAGCAAATGAACAGCAAAGTGACAAAGGCCCTAATGAAGCTCGCCGACATCGGCCCGCTTCTTGTTGAGATTGGCCACGAGAGGCGAGTCGACAAGCTTGCCAACGGTTTCTGCCTGGCTCTTATCGAGAGGTTCTCCAAGAAGGGCGATTCGCGCGGCCTTTCGACAATCATGGCCATCTTGAGCAGCCAGATCTTGAAGGAGAAGCAGATAGCCGTCATCTTCAAATCTCTACTTCTCAAGGCCTTGAATCTCAACGATAGCAACGACGAAGATGGAAAACTCCGGAGAGACCTCGGTTCCGCCTTGATTGCCTTGTCCCAGACGACGGGGAAATCTGGCGACATCTTCCAGTCTGTCATCGAGGAAGTCGACTTCGACATCGAGGAGTTGGAGGCAAAGTTGGATCTTTCCTTCCGCACCAGAAAGCTTCCGGCCTCTGCTGCCGAGCCAAGTGGTGAATCCGAAATGGCCCTCGAGCGTATCCACCCACAGGACCTGGAAGCCGCCGTGGACGATATGTCCGCCCGGAAAGAATCCATGCCGACCTGTTTGCAGCCGCAGCCAAACGAGATATTCGATGAGTTTAGCCACCTCTTCTTCACTATCGTCTCGGAGCAGTCGCAGAACGCCGCCGCCCTCGCCAAGTTTGATGAATGCCCCAAGCTCCGGCGTCAAACGGCCTTCAACGATTGCACCTACTGCAGCTTTTTCATTCGCATTTGGTGCGGTCCTTATCCGGCACTGGCGCGCGCGGCCGCCCTGAACATGGTCAAGAACAGGCTCAAGGCCTTTGACGATGCCAAGGTAGACGTGCAAGCCCTCATTCCGTACTGCGTTGCCGCGCTCGGCGACCCGTCCAAACGAGTGCGTCAGGCAGCAGCCGACTTGCTCGCGGTCCTGACAACCCAATTCGCCCTGCCACTCTCTCCAAACTCGATGAAGGTCTGGGGCGAAGGGTTGTTGTACGGCAAGTCGAAAGACAAAACCGCTTTCAAGGCCGATGTCGCGGCCAAGCTGCTCCATCTGCAGCTACTCCCGAGCATCGAAGAGTGCGTCCTTGATCCCGAGCACATCTCATCTCTCATACAGTCCAGCATCGAGCAGGGCAAATATCTCGTCCCGCCGCAGCAGGCCCTGGACAAGAAAGACCACATGAGCCAATCGGCGCGACTGAGCGTCCTGTCATTTTTTGCCTCCCATGCTGCCTCGACGCCTTTTGTCCTCGTCAAAGAGAGACTGCTCAAGGCTCTCAATGAAGTGCGTGGCGTGGGCAGCACGACAAGAACGACATTGCTGCTGCCTGTGCTCAAGTGGTGGGTCAACTTGACGGATGACGAGACGAAGAAAGCTAGCAGCGACGAGCGACTTGATCGAGCTGAACTGGATGCACGATTTGTGGACGTTGTTGCATCCAACGACACCCCCGGCTTGGAGTTTCTCTTTGAAGTTCTGAAAGACCCTTCTCAAGCAGACAAGCCAGACCTCGTTCGAGCCATCATTGGCCGAGTCAGAAAGATGTGGCCCTCTATGAAGGACGAGGCCAAGCTGATGGCTGCCGAGCAGCTTTTAGAGGTGTCGCAGGCATCTCCAGCTAGCGACGTCGACTCCATCGTTTCAGGCGAAGCGGCCGATGTGCTGCGAGCCGTCCCCCTCACTACGGACATTCTCTCCTACTTTCTCAATTCCATCCAGACCGGCACGAAGATGATCACGGAGCCACCGCCGAACAAGCGACGACGCACGAGCTCGTCGGATGGAAACCGAGGCCTGATCACCCAGGTCACTCCCGAGCTGAGCCAAGCTTTGAGCAAGGTCACTTTTGTGCTGCAGCTTGTCGAGAATTCGGACCCGGTGTCGCACCCAGAGCTGTTGGACGGGCTGTTCACCGCCTTGTCCGAGCTTCAACACTTTAGGACGGTAGTTGGCTCGGAGCTGGGCTATCTCCAAAACTTGATCCTGCGAAGCCTCTTGGCCATGATGCCGGCCTATCGGGCGAACAAGGATCTGAAAATCGACAGCTCCGGCGGCTATGGTGACCTGCTCGTCAACTGCATCCAAAAGTCATCGAGTCCCGTGGTTCAGAATGCTGCGCTCCTGCTGGTTGCCAATCTCGCCACGACTGCGCCGAACTTGGTCTTGCACAGCGTCATGCCAATCTTTACCTTTATGGGCACGTCGGTGCTGCGGCAGAGCGACGACTATTCTGCCCACGTCGTGTCGCAGACCATCAAGGAAGTCATCCCGCCCCTGATTGAGTCTTTACGAAAAGGTCGAAAGAGCCCCTTGGCGAGCGCGTGCGACATTCTCGTCAGCTTTACGACCGCATACGAGCACATCCCGGTACATAGAAGGCAGGGGCTATTTGCGGCACTGGTGGAGACCCTAGGCCCGCAGGAGTTCCTCTTTGCCTTGATCAGCATGCTGGTAGACCGCTACGACACCAGCGATGCTCTGCTGCATTTTGTCATCGATCTTCTCAACAACTTCAGCATCGAGACGCAGCTGGAGTGCTTCGTGAAGCTTCTAGATCTCGTTTCTGATCTGTTCAAGCCGAAGCCCGAGATTTCGTTCATCATCCTTCGTAGTCACGAAGATGCCGAGGACAAGGATGTGGAGCAGATGGCCCTGCGTCAACTGTCAGCTCTCCCGAGCCTCTTGGAGAATAAGAAGCTCAAGAGCCACATCGGAAAGCTGGCGGGCCGAGAGGACGCGGAGGCCGCCGGTGTTCGTGAGCTGTACGCAGCGCTGCTGGAGAATGTTTTGCTGTTGGCGGATGAGGTCAAGGCAAACAAGACACTGCATGGACGATGCGGTTCTGTGCTGTCGAACCTGCTGAACCTGCTCTCGACAGGAGACTTTATCAAAGCTGTCGAGAGCTTGCTTGGGCGCGAAGACATGGGACTTCGGCAAAAGGTCCTCCGGGCCCTGGAAGTGCGTGTCGAAACGGAAAGCAACACCGACACGGCGTCCAGGAAGGCTCTGTTGGCGTTCCTGCCACAACTGACTGCGGCGATCAGGGAGTCGAGCGACATTCGTTACAAGCACACGGCCGTCACCTGCGTGGACAAGATCGCGGAAAAATACGGCAAGAAGGACATCGAGGCTGTTGTTGCGGCTGCGACGATTGTCGCTGGGGAGCACAGCCTCGGGCACGCCGATCAAAGGCTGCAGGTCATGGCTCTGCTCTGCCTTACATCTCTCGTCGACGTGCTGCAGGACGCGATTGTGCCCGTGCTGCCGCTTGCCATCCCGCAGGCGGTTGCTTATCTCGGCGAGAGCTTGGATGGCGAGTCCCCGGACGAAGAGCTCCACAGCGCTTGCTATGGATTCATCAGCTCTCTGGCAGAGCACCTGCCGTATATGCTGTCGACGTATACTGACCGCATCCTGGAAGTGTCCAACAAGTCGGCAGAGAGCGGCTTCGACGACGAAACCAACGAGAGCCGAACTGGCTGCCTCCGATTCCTCGCTCGAAAGCTGGATGCGAAGGACTTTTTTACAAGCTTGGACAAGAATTGGGACAAGGCGTTGGCCGCAGGTTTCACGGTGAGCGCGTACGGTCGCAGTCAAGTCACGGGAAGGCACTAACAAGCACGAGCAGGCCATGTTCGAGCACATTGAGACGCTGAGTGTGGCGATCGACAAGCACACCAAGTCAGCAATCACGAAGAACACGGCGATGCTGTCCAGCATCATACTGAAGGTGTTGAACACGCGGCGTCGCGTTCGGATGGCGGACAACCTCAACGAGACGACCAGCCGGCAAGTGGCGAAGGTCGAGGCGGCCGTAAACGGGACTGCGCTGCGGATGATCTACAAGCTCAACGATGCGGCCTTCCGGCCGATATTTGGGCAGATGATCGAGTGGACGACGACTGGTCTGCCGAAGAGCGACAAGGCAGGACGAGCTCTCCGGCAGTACAGCGTCTACGGTTTCTTGCAAGCGTTCTTCGGGCAGCTCAAGTCGATCGTGACCAACTACGCGACCTACGTCGTCGACGACGCCGTCAAGATCCTCGGCGCCGCCGATGTCAAGGTTGCCGAGGAGCGCGAGCTCTGGAGACGGGTGCTCGGGACGTTGGCGACGTGCTTCGAGCACGACCAGGACGACTTTTGGCAGTCGCCGTCTCACTTTGGCGCAATGGCGCCGGTGCTGACGGCGCAGTTCATGCACGCAGGGACGATGGATGTCGTCGAGGACCTGGTGCCAGCGATAGTCGGGTTGGCGGCGGCAGCCGACTCGCAGGCGCATCAAAAGGAGCTCAACTCGGCGCTCATGCAGCACCTCAAGTCGGAGAAGGCGGCGGTGCGGCTCGCGGCTGTGAAGTGCGAGCAGGCGCTGACGGACCGGCTAGGCGAGGAGTGGCTGTCGATGCTGCACGAGATGCTGCCGCGCATCAGCGAGCTGCAGGAAGACGACGACGAGGTGGTCGAGAGGGAGACGCACCGATGGATCGTGAAGATTGAAGGAGTGCTGGGCGAGAGCCTGGACGCCATGCTGCAGTAGCGGAGGCGTGCGTGCGTTGGGAAGAATTCGCCAGGTATTGAGAGCACCAATAGTGCTATAGTACATCACTGGACGGCGTCGCTCGGGCGAAATCGGGGGCGGCGAAGGCACCGATGCTGATATATGCATAGAATGGACGAGACTCCCTTATATCGTACTTGGTAGAGCATCGCGCAGGAGTCTTTGACAAAGGTTGGCGAAGTGGATCAAGTCAGTCAAGCCTATGTCTGATGTAACCACCGGTTGGTGGCCAAGTGCAAGTACAGTACGGAGTAAGTACTGTAAGTAATAGCAGGTATTACTTGCAGACTGTGCTTAAGTACTTGTATGTACAACTACATGTGTGTACAGCGATATATCAACAGTAGCTGTAAAATATACAAGTACTTGCACTACGGTTACAAGCATGTTCGGAGTACTAGCGCAGCAAAGTACACTGTCAATCATGCCTGCACTGTACCTGGACAAGCTAGTACTCATGGCGTTGAGGTGTGACACCATCGTTCCGGCGAATTATCGTGACAGGGAACGAAAGCAGTTTACCAGCAGCGAACAAGCATCCATTGTCAAAATAAGAAGTGGTTCTCGCCCGAGGTGGAATATGGTTTGCCTCAGATAAAAAACGCAAGCAGTGCCTGCCTATAAATGACTTTTATTCAGCCGTTTTTCTGCCCGCCGCGGACGAAGAATTGTTGACCGATGTCATATTCATGCCAGCGACGTCATCATCGTCAGCCAAACGCAACACGCGGATTCTATATCCCTCGGAAGCTCTTTTCTTCTGCTGACGCTCGATATGGCGGCATCGGCAGGACTAACATACTGGTCTAGAACATGGATGAGATCGTCTAGCAAGGCGGCGACTCTTGCCTGCGCAAATCGACCCCGGATGAAACGAGCGTCAACGCATGTCAAGGTGGATGGTAGGCAGCCACCGGTTCCTCAAACCCGGCACTCAATCTCCTCAACTGACAATGCTGATTTTTGGCGCTCAACAGAATCCCCGGAACGTATCGTCATCCTTGGTTCCGGTTGGGCAGGATATGCCCTCGGACGCAAGCTCAACCCCCGAACCTGCAAGAGCATCCTCATCTCTCCGCGTTCACACTTCGTCTTCACGCCCCTGCTAGCCTCCACTGCCGTCGGCACACTCGAGTTCCGCACCGCCATCGAGCCCGTCCGGAGGCTCGGCCTGGCCGAGTTCCACCAGGCCTGGGCGTCGGACATTGACTTTCAGCGCAAGGTCGTTCGCGTCGAGGCCAACACCCAGGGCGACGTCGGCGCCGTCACGGGCGTCACGCTGACCAAGGGCACCAAGACCGAGACCGAGTTCGAGGTGCCGTACGACAAGCTTGTACTGGCCGTCGGCTGCTACAGCCAGACGTTTGGCATCGAGGGCGTCGTGGAGCACGCCTGCTTTCTCCGCGACATCGGCGACGCCCGCATCATTCGCCTTCGCGTTCTCGGCGCCTTCGAAAAGGCATCCCTCCCGACGACCTCTGACGACGAGAGGGCGAAGCTGTTGCACTTTGCCATCGTAGGCGGCGGGCCGACGGGCATCGAGTTCGCCGCCGAGCTGCACGACCTCATTCGCGACGATCTCGCCCGGCTGTTTCCCCAGCTCATGCCCTTCGTGGCCATTACCATCTACGACATCGCGCCCAAGGTGCTGCCCATGTTCGACCAGAACCTGGCCAAATACGCGACCGACATGTTCCGCCGGCAGGGTATCCGCGTCAAGACGGAGCACCAGCTCGAGCGGATCCGGCGCGAGGGCGACCACCTGATGCTGCGAATCAAGGAGGAGACGGCCGAGGTGGGCGCCGGCGTCGTCGTCTGGAGCACGGGACTGATGCAGAATCCGCTGACGGGAAAGCTCGTCGGCCGAGACCTGACGGGCATCGGGAGGATCGCCAAGGACAGCAGGACGGGCGGCTTCGTCACCGATCAGCACATGCGAGTGCAGGTGCAGCTTCGGGGGGACTCTGGCGACAACGGCAAGACCGTCACGCTTCCGGACGTCTACGCCGTCGGCGACTGCGCCGCCGTTCAGGGGCGAAGCTACCCGGCCACGGCGCAGGTCGCCAGCCAGCAGGCGGCGTACCTCGCAAAGCAGCTCAACCTCGACAGCGGCGGCCGACGACACGGGGAGGCCAAGGGGCGAGCGGCCTTTACCTTTCGCAACCTCGGCAGCATGGCCTATCTCGGCAGCTGGCGGGCCATCCATCAGAGCAGCGCAGACGAGCTCAAGGGTCGGGCCGCTTGGATCCTCTGGCGCACGGCGTATCTGACCAAGAGCATGAGCGTGCGGAACAAGATCATGATTCCCGTCTACTGGTTTATCACCTGGGTCTTTGGCCGCGATATTTCGAGATTTTAGCCTTCGGACCGGGTGTCTGAGGAGCCTTGGATCGGAGTTGAGGAGTCTCAAGTCGCACTCGAGGATGAATCATGATGGGGCCATGCATGCATCGCATCTGGGACGGAGCAAGAGCAACAACAGCGAGTGGGCGGCACGCCGTTGCCGTAATGAATGAGAAGTACGTAGACCATCATGCTTCTATTTTTGTACAATAGTTCTGTATGAGGAGATGAGAAATATATAGATCAACTTATTGTGTTTATCTTGCACCCTTATGCGGCGAAGCTATGTAAACGGATATGCAAAATATGCGACGCTTTGTATTGCATCCTGCGTACCTTTGGTTCGTTGCGTGACAGAATGTAAGTAAGTACGGTGTACTCCGTACGGAGTACTCCTGTCGGTATCCATATTTTCCCTTTTTTGACCTCATCCAACTCAACGTCACTCACTCATCTCCTTCACTGCGATCTAGCAACTGTCGACCCCCCTCAAAATGGTTAATCGCACAGTCGACTACGGCGTATATCTCGTTACAGACTCGACCCCGGCCGTCCTCGGCGACTGCAGTCTCACGCAGGTTGTCGAGGCTGCATTGCGGGGTGGTGTCGGTATCGTGCAGTATCGCGACAAGAACTGCTCGCACGAGGATGCTGTAACGACGGCGAGGGAGCTGCATGTGCTGACCAAACGATTCGACGTGCCCCTGCTGGTGAACGATCGCGTCGAAGTCGCCGTCGAAGTCGGCTGCGAGGGCGTCCACATCGGACAGGACGATATGAGTAGGCATACCATCAATCGATGATTGACTTCCAGATCAAGTTTGATCGTAGAGCACCGACTGTTCTATAGGCTTCGATGCCGCCCGTCGCATTCTGGGCAGCGAAAAGATCATTGGTGTCACCGTCAGCTGCGAGGAGGAAGCCATCAGAGCCTGCGAGGCGGGCGCAGACTACCTTGGCATAGGAACGGTCTTTGCAACACAAACGTAGCCAACCCCTTTGCATCCGCATCCTCGACTAGCATGTTTCCGCTGACACATGATCTATCAGCAAGAAGGATACAAAATCCATCATCGGCCCATCCGGAGTCAGCACCATTCTTGAAGCGCTCAAAGAGTCCGGTCACGGCGCCGTGCCAACCGTCTGCATCGGCGGCATCAACAATTCCAACGCAGCATCGGTCCTGGCGCATGACGGCTCCTCCCGCAAGTCTCTCGATGGCCTGGCCGTCGTGAGCGCCCTCATCGCAGCGCCTGATCCCGCTGCCGCCGCTCGCCAGTTGCTTGGGACAGTGCTCACTGCCAAGATGCCGCAAGTCGTCCGGACGGTGGCGGGGACGACGCCCCTGACGCATAACATGACCAACCTGGTAGGTGTATGAAAATGGATGCCTGAGATGCCAAACTGAAGCCCGCTTCTGCAGGTCGTCCAAAACTTTGCCGCCAACGTTGCCCTCGCCGTTGGCGCAAGCCCCATCATGGCCAACTACGCCGAGGAAGCACCCGATCTCGCCAAACTCGGAGCGGCGCTCGTCATCAACATGGGAACCATCACTCCCGATGGCCTGCGGAATTTTATCCAGGCTCTCAAAGCATACAATGACGCCGGAAGGCCTGTTGTTTTCGACCCCGTCGGGTACGTCGTCGCCCTCAGTCATGACTGGCTGACCCCTGAATCCCTTGTTCGAGTAGTCCCGTTTTAATAGTGAAAGGATAGTGCCGGCGCTACGGCGGTCAGAAGAGAAGCCGTCCAGACGCTCCTGGCCGCGGGTCACTACGCCGTCATCAAGGGCAACTCGTCAGAACTCCTCACCGTCCACGGTGGCCCATCCGTCACCGAGCGGCAGCGTGGTGTCGACTCCACTGCCGTCCTCAGCATTTCTGAACGCGCACGCCTCGCTCGTGATATCGCCCGTCAGCACAGCTGCGTTGTCCTCCTCACGGGCCCAACAGACCTCATCAGCGATGGTCGCCGTACCCTCCGCGTCGACAACGGCCACGAGCTGCTTGGCATGGTCACCGGCACCGGTTGCAGCCTCGGCACCACCGTCAGCGCCATGGTCGGCGCCTTTGGCGAGGATGCGCTGGTCGCTTGCCTCGCAGCTACAGTCTTGTTTGGCGTCGCCGCCGAAATGGCCGCCGTGAGGCCCGAGGTCAGGGGCCCTGGGACGTTTGTGCCCGCCTTCATCGACGAGCTGTATGGCATTCGCAAGGCGACAACAGCAGGGGACTTGCAGTGGCTTTCCATGGCCAAAGTGCAAGTCGTCAACGCAGACGAGAAGTAGGTGAAGGAGGTGAGACGGTACGTGCGATGAAACGCTACAACCTGTGCACAAACATCGTCCCCTCCAGAGGCTGATGAGGAAGTGGAATGAAGGCATGCTATGAAGTTCATGTCTATTCTACACATGATCAAGAGTATGAATGAGTGATGAGGCGAACGTGGTTTAAATCATGCCACCGCTGGTCGTAACCCCTAGTTTGATTCCTTGGTCACATATGAATCAGCAATTTGCTCGCTATACCCAATCCCAGAAAGACGCCGAATAGAACCATGTTAATACAACCGAGCTGATCACATCGACGTGACCCTCCTTGCTCGTTTCCAGCAAGGTAATCTGTATCTGTCATGGGCATCGTGATAACCAGGCACGCCCCTTTGACGCCACTGTATATCGTCCGCTGCAGGAACGAGCCTTTCGGGCACAAGGCCCCATTGTCGTTATGAAAAATGTATGATGGCCGTGTCGCTCCCTTCGCCTCACGGTACTAGCACCGTCGAGTCGGCCACCAGGTCCTGCCATTTTTCGCCGCTCAGATCCTGGACAATCTCCTGAGCAATCTCCTGGGGCGTCACGCCGCTTAGCTGCAGCGCCACAAGCTCCTGGGCCGTCCTCAACAACCGCAGCAGACGCTCGAGCGGATCCTCCAACCCGGACTTGTCGGTCGACAACATGCCGCCTTTCCGCTTGGTGATGATTTCGTCAAGGTCCTGGATCTGGCGGCCGAGTATCTGGTCAAGCGGCAGCTCGGAGCCGATATCATCGACGTTCCACCCGGGAACGCTTAGGGTAAGAAGCTTGATGCCGGTGATAAATGCGTAAGCGAGGTCCGAGGCGATGAGGGTGAGAAAGCGCGGCCTCTCGATCTCGGACCCGGCGAAGCGGACTTTAAAGAATGCGCGGAGGGAGCGGACACAGGCCCAGAGGAGCTGCAGTCGATCGGCCAGAGCCATGTTGGATGCGCTACAGTGCTGGTCAGAGATGGCCATGTCCGCCAGGAGCAACTCGGCAATGGAAGTGTGACATTGGAGAGTTTCTATGGCAACGTTAGGGGGGAGTATTGGATGGTAATTATGCGGGGACAGAGAAACGAACGATTTTCGACAAGGCTTGCTGGCAAGGTGGCCCTGAAGGTGTCCAGCTGATCCCGGAACAGGTCTACCACCACCATGGGAGGTAAAGACGTAGCCGGCATGGCGGGGTTAAAGGCCATGGCGAGGGAAATTGTCTGGGCTATCTGCTGGATTTTGATGAGCTTGATCAGGTACAGATCGGATGGATATTCCATGCGAGTCTCGACAAGGCTGCAATACGTTTCCAGCTGCGCCGTGTCCATCAAGACGTCGGTTCTTTTGTTTGTGGTGAAGACGCTACACAAACGTTAGATGACACAACGGATGAAGTCTGACTCGGCCAACCTACAGGGTGTTGATGTAGTACACTCCCGCATAGGCCCGCGCACAGTCCAGACTTCCGTACTTGGCGTCGCCATCCCCGGATCCGTACGACATGGAATTGAGGTTGACGCACATAGACCTTGCGAGGAAAAGCAAGTTGGTCACCTGCGAGCTCTTGAGCGCACAATGGAACCTACGCGGCACAAGAACCTCGCCGTCAGCAACAGTCAAATAGGACAAGACCGGACACGCTTGGTGTGATTGAGACGCACCAAGCGACCAAGACTTCCAGTCCTTGCAACAAGTCCAGGCTCCTTTCGCCATCGACGACGGCTGCCTTTCCGATGTCTGCCAGCAGCTCCTCGCCCAACTTGGCCTGGCGCGCGGCGTCAAATATGCAACTGGCCATCATGACGGCTTTCCAAAGGAACGGTCGCTCGGTGCGCAGCTCGGCGGCGGTGACGTTGGGAACAGGCACGAAAGGGAAGAGGTGGGCAAAGGCGTCGTGGTATTGTTCGAGCAAGACTCCGGCCTCACCGGGGAGCGGCCAAGGAGACTCCCAGGAACGCAAGGCTTCCGGGCTCCAAGCAGCTGACTCGCTCTCTGCGCTGGTCGAGCTCGGCGACGGGAAGAGGTGCTCAAGGTTCAGCATCTCGCCCTTTTCCGGAATCTTTGGCGTCGGCTTGGGCATCATTGCTGCCGTCCTCGTTGCCCCGAGTTGATTCTGGCCGCCGTCGAACTGGGACGACAGTTCGTTGAGCCGCTTCTCCAGCTCGGCGACCCTCGACCTCTTGGGGCGCTTCTTGATACGAGGCGGGGCCGGAGCGCGGGAATAGCAATCCTTCTTGAGGCGGTAGCATCTTGCCGGCGTCAGTCACGGATGAGCCGGGCATTAGCTGTACGCCCCAGTGGCCTGCCCACTCACCTCTCACACTTGGCGCCATCGCCGCTTCCTGCGCTGAGGATGCACCTTGCCTTTGCCTTGGCACAGGTAGTGCAGGCCTTGGGGCCCTTGTGAGCCGGTGCTTGCATCTCGAGCGACTCTGGACAATGGCTCCGAGGCGCCTATGCGGCTATCCTGCAGCTGATATCTTGAATTGCGCACGGCAAGCAACGAGAGTGTGCGGGCGAGAGAGAAAGAGATGGATGGAGGAGTACACAGGAGGAGGTTCGGGGCGGCGGCCGGATGACGTTGGTAGCCCCATTCGATTGCCACGGAGCATCACAACACAGAGTCCAAAGCTTGGGTCATGGCACACTTACAGTACAACGACAACTGTAGGAATATGGGGCAGATGATTTGCAGGGAAGGGAGAATTGAGGGTGCATTCGCGGTTTCGGTCCCCGGACTGGCTCTGAGGTCGTACGAGTTACAGCGTAAGGTGATAAAGGGTGGGCGAAACGGCCACAATGGGCGACGGAGAGTGAAGCAGCTGTGTTCGTATTGGGCTAGCTATCGAACGTTCAAGACATCGGCAGGGGTCGCTGAACCTTTTCCCCCGCCTATCGGGGCACATGGTCGTTTGATTCGGGAGTGAGACATGGGGAAAGGTTCGATGAAGCGGATGCAGGAATTGGCCCGGAACTCCGTCCCGGACAGACAGCTTTATGATTACTCATGCACCCGTTTGAGATGCAAGTGGCGGCCTCGCAAGTCAGGCACTAGTGCGGGGCCTACGATGCACCGCGCATGTACTTAAATGTGCATGCAACTGTGCTGCTGTATCGAGTAAATGTACAACGTACTCCGTACTGTACATTGTAAATGTACAAGTACTCCGAACACCCACTGTACATGTACTTGTACGATACGACTTGGACAGAAGGTGCGGAAAAGTGCTTCTGTGCAGTACTTGTACTCCGTACGAAGCACGTACTTATAGTACAGTACTTACGGAGTACTGTAGTAGTAAGTACATGTACAGCACATTCGAGACTGGCGTTGCTGCAGTACTTGTATGCAATAAGTAATACATGCACAGAAAGTACTTGCGATTTATACTTACAGTACTTACTTACAGTAAGTACATTTACTTACAGTAAGTACATTTACTTACAGTAAGTACATTTACTTACAGTAAGTACATTTACTTACAGTAAGTACATGTACAAGTACTGCTCAAAGGCACATGCAAGAAGGGTAGTGGCAGAACGACCTACTGTAGTCAGTACCAAACAAGAGTGAGTGCTGCCCGTATATTCGAGTACAAGTACGTACTGCAGTTGTACAGGCGCACGCATCTCAGTACTAGGCACTAACTCACTGGCACGCACAAGCGCACAGCTGCATGTACGGATACACGCTGCGTACTGCCCGTACGACAGGCCGTTCCGTCTTCAGGGCCGCCCCGCAGGTGCCTGCAACTGCAGTGCTGGCCTTTTGTACTGTAGGCTATTCACCGTCGTCTGGTTGCATCGACGGCAACGGCACCAAGTTCCGCCGGTGATGGTGGCCTCGTTCCTCGGCATCGCACTCTGTCACGCGCAGCATGCTCTTCACTAGACGGCCCGGAGCCTGCGCGGGTGCCGTCGATGGAGGCAAGCGGACATGCACGTACGGCACAGTTCGTCGCCTGAGGCGTCGGCTCATTGCTGCATTTGCTACCGGAGTACGTAAGATGGCCATCGCACCACGGACGGCTCGACGTGAGCAGGCCAACGCTGCGGGCGGAGGGCGACCGAGGCTTCCTAGGCGGCGACGCGCGCGGCCTGGCTCGCGGCAGAGGCGGCCTCGCGCTCCAGGAGAGCCTCGGTGAAGCCGTGGCTCGGGCGGCGGCCCGACGCGCCGAGCTCCCGCGCGGCCTGCTCGATGCCGAGCTGCTTGTCGGTCCAGAGGGGCTCCGGGGCGTTGGCGGGCTCGCCGACGCCGATGAAGCCGCCCTCGGCGGCCCACTGCGAGGTGCGCTTGATGCCCAGGCGGCTCCAGATCTCGTCGATGGCCTCGACGAGCTCGTCGCGGTATCCCTTGGTGTGGCCGGGCGTCGGCGTGATTCGGAGACGCTCCTGGCCGACGGGCACGGTCGGGTAGTTGATGGACTGCACGTAAATATGGTGGTCCCGCAGCAGCATGTCGGAGGCGGCCTTGGCGAGCTCGGCGTTGCCGACGAGGATGGGGATGATGTGGGACGGGTTCGGGATGACGGGGATGTCGCGGGCGTCGAGCTGCTCCTTGACGGCGCGGGTGTGGAGCTGCTGCAGCCGACGGTCGCCGTCGTGCTCCATCTGGTACTCGATCGAGGCCTTGGCGCCGGCCATGGTGGCGGGCGGCAGCGACGTAGTGAAGATGAAGCCCGGGGCGAGGGAGCGGATCATGTCGACGAGGCGGGCGCTGCCGGCGATGTAGCCGCCGACGCAGCCGTAGGCCTTGCCGAGGGTGCCGGTGATGATGTCGACGCGGTCCATGAGGGTGCCCCGCGGCTGGCCCCGGGCGTGGGCCTCCCAGTCGAGGTGCTCGGCGACGCCGGCGCCGCTCGGGCCGTACATGCCGACGGCGTGCACCTCGTCGAGGAAGGTGATGGCGCCGTACTTGTCGGCGAGGTCGCAGATGGCCTCGATGGGCCCGACGGAGCCGCACATGCTGTAGACGGACTCGAAGGCGATGACCTTGGGCACGCGCAGCGGGAGGGCGGCGAGCTTGGCCTCGAGGTCGGCGACGTCGTTGTGTTTGAAGACGATCTTCTTGGTGCCCGAGTGGCGGATGCCCTGGATCATGGACGCGTGGTTGAGGCTGTCGGAGAGGATGACGCAGTCGGGCAGCTTGCTGCCGAGCGTGGCGAGCGTCGCGTCGTTGGCCACGTAGCACGAGCTGAAGACGAGGGCCGCCTCCTTGGCGTGCAGCTTGGCGAGCTCGGCCTCGAGCTCGACGGCGTGCTTGTTGTGGCCCGAGATGTTCCGGGTGCCGCCCGCGCCCGCGCCGTACTCGTCGAGCGTCTCGTGCATCCTGCTCAGGACGCGGGGGTTGCGGCCCATGCCGAGGTAGTCGTTGGCGCACCAGACGGTGACGCGGTCCTCCCTGCTGGCCATGTGGGCGCGGGGGAACTCCTTGGCGAGGCGGTTGATGTTGTTGAAGTAGCGGTACGACTTGTCCTTGCGCTTCTTGTCGAGCTCGGCGTCGTAAAAGTTTTCATAGTCGAACTTGGCCACGTTCGGCTCGGCGCCGGAAGCGAGGGCGTGGCCGCCGGCATCCTTTCCGCGCATCGACACGGTCGGCGGGACGCGGGCTGGGACGGCGGTTCGAGGTCAGCGTTCGTTCGTTCGGTCGGTCTGTCGACGGATGAAGCAGAGGACACGTACCGGCACCGGCATCTCGGACTTTGAGGAGGGAGCCGTCGACGGCTCTCGCCTGCTGGCCGCAGCTCGCGTGGATGCGCGCCTTGCCGCCGACGTTGACGGGCACGGAAAAGGCGCGGAAGGCGGCGGCGGACCGGGCGGCGGCGGCACCGTTCCTCGCCGACTGCACGGCCAGCGCCTGGCCCATGATGGGGCAGCGATGGGCAAGGAGCTGCAGCTTCGACATGGTGCCGCCGCAGGGCGAGGCCTTGGGGCGGGCCGAGGTCGACATGGCACGCAGCGTCGCGGGCGAGGCGGCCTTGAGAAAGGGGCACATGGCCTTGGACTGGCGGAGGACGCTGTCCATGATGGCCGGCGGCGGGAGGCCGAGTCGAAGTCGGGGTCCGAGGGCTGGCGAGTCAAGAGGGCAGGATCACGCAGAGGCGAGCGTCGTGGGCGAAGGACGACGGCCGCTCGACTCGACGACGATGGGAAGATGGAGGGAAGGGCAAGGTGAAATCTCCAATCACCTGGCGTCTGCCTGTCGGAAAGCTTGCACGCAGGGCAGCCGTTGGGCAAAGGTTGTGGGTTGGGCAGTCGGAGGTTGAACCCGCTCGAACGATGGATGTGTGCAAGTTTTAAGTCGGTCCCCATCGGTCCGTCGTCTGGGCGAAAGTCGGCGAGGCGGGGCCTCAGTCGATTCTTCCCCGCCAGGCGCCATGTCTCATTATTATCGGCCATCCATGCACCCGCGATAGGTCAGCATTTTTAGCCTAAGTTGAGCCGGCAGGTAATTATTCGAGCACAAGTACGGAGTACTAGTACTTGTGCTAGTACTTGTGCAACTCGTGCCACGCCCCACCACCGATGGTTCTTGTACTGCGCTTCTGTGCACGGCGGCGACTCGGGAGCGCCAAGGAGTACTGTTCTTAGGTGTACTGTGCTAGTAAGTAGGTACATCCCCACTGTAGGTGGTACCGTGCAGTACATGTGCTCCCTGCATACTGTGGACATGGTGCAGAAGCACTGTATTTACAGTACTGTACTTACAGTACTTACCTACAGTACTTACCTACAGTACTTACTTACAGTACTTACTAACAGTACTTACATTGCTGAGTGCTAGGCCCTCATGCGAGATCGTCGGCACCTGTGCAGTGAACGACAACACGGCCATGGACATTGTTGGCTGTCTGAGCAACACTTTGCAAAGTACTTACAGTAATACTTGGTTGTAATTACTTGTACTCTATTACCTACTAACCTAACAGTGTCCCTGTCCCAGCACGAAAAACCTTGGCACCAACGGAGCACCTAGCACCCACCTAGCTGCAGTGCCCTTGCGTGTTACCACGACCATGTTGTGCAGCAGGTATGACGGATGTGGGTGCGCAAGTGCAATTACTGACACGCACACGCACAACATTGCCCGCACAGGACCACAGCAGCAGCAGCCATGGGGGGGCAAGGCAAGCAGCAGTGTGTAGAACAGCATTCGTATTCCCAGATAGCCACATACCCCAACGAAGCGTCACGGCATACTTCCGTATCTGTCTGCTTTGTCGGCTTTTTTCCTTTCTCGTCAAATCCTCGTCGTCTCTTGCTTCTTCACTGTTTTGTCATGACATGATTTGGACTCCTTCCCCATCGAGCACCAAGGGGATTGGGATTGGAGGTGCGCTGTTTGTCTGTTGGGTGATGCGGTGCCCAAAGTAATACTAGGTACCTACAGTAGTAGGTTAGTGCTGGGTACTCCGTACGGAGGGCAAGTTTCTTCGCTCTAGGTGCACTGTATTCTACATGTGCAGTGAGTGTGTCGCTGGTAATACGCAAGTACCGCATCAGTGCGTGCGTGACTGCTGCCTGCCATTACGTACCACCATCACCAGCCACCAGCTGGCAATTCAGGACGACGCGGCACACCATCTCGGCCGTCTCCTTGGCTGATGCCTCTCCACGATCCCCTTCCTCGCCCGCCTCCTCCCACCTAATCTCCGTCACTCTCGCGGCCGCCGACTCGTCGACGGCCCCTGTCGCATCCAGCGTCGTCCGTACGGCGAGGACGACCATCTCGGCACCGGTCCAGCTGCGGCAGAGGTGGACGAGCATGGTGCCGTCGTCGGCGTCGGCCGCATCGGCGTAGCAGAACCACCTGTCTTCCATCTCGATCGGGACGAAGCCGCGGAGGAGGTTGGCCACGTCGGACGAGGGAATCTCGACGTTCCATGGCGCTCGTGCTGGCCTTTGCATCGGCCGATGCTGCCACTGGGATGCGTCGACGCGCGAGGATGTTCCACTCGTCACCGCCATTGTCGGACGACGAAGCGTCGAAAGGGTGAGGAAAGGGAAGGGGTGATGGTTGTCCTGATGGTGCCAAGCGGCCAAACTGACTTTCACGGGAGATGCTTCCGCGGACGGCGGTATGTAGGTAGGGCAGGTAGGCGTACTGTATGTTGATGTGGTAAAAGGACGCAACGAAATACGGGTACTCGTACGAGCTCTGGCCGCGAGCCACATAATTTGAGCGGGGCATGGTTGTCATCGTCACCGGCGAGCGAGGGGGTCACCACCTGTTTTCGATTCATGCACTTCTGCACTTTTGTACCACGGTGACGTGTGGAAGGAATACGAGGTCGCCGCATCTGTATGTGAGATAATTGCCACGAGCAGTAGTATGCATGTTTTGTCAAGGCGGCTGCTACTGGTCGATGACCTCGCCGCTGAAACATGGCTTCACCATCGTTCGGGTCGGATGGGGAGCTTCCATACATCTTCGCCAAGACGACGCTTCCATTCGAAGACAATATTGCGGTCCATGTCTGAAAGATATTGAAATCAAACGACCAGGTGGTACACGTTCTCGGGACGAAGCCGAAGCCGAAGAACGACGATTACTGGCCGGTATGGAGTCAGGGTGTGGGCATGGTTGTGCGTGTGTGTGTATGTGTGTATGTGTGTGTGTGTGTGTGTGTGCGACATGTGTCACCCCAGCGAGCCCATCTCCGTCTCATATGATCATGGCCATGGCCATCTTGGCCAGCTTCAAAACGGTAGGTAGTACTGGCGCAGGCCAGCCGTGGTGCCTTGCCCCTCTCGCAGCCAGCAGTGAACCAGCTCGACTCGTCCCCATTCCGTAGCTATCAACACCCGTACGAATGGCTACACTCCGCCCTCCATACCATATCGGCCGCCATTCCGTGCCGTACTTGGAACAGGCCATGATGGTTCGTTCGTACACCTGCGCCCAGAGTCTCGCGACGAACGGGCAACCAAGCAATCATGGGCAGCCTCTCCCAAGCGAGCCCTCATTAAATGAATATATGCAAACGGCCGGCCTTCTAAAAGCGTACAATGGGTATCACAAGTTGGCAATGACAACGCCGGCTACCGGCAAAAACGCCCCTGCCGTATGCATCTTATCCTCAGCCCTCCAGGGTATGCCAGAGCCCTCCCAATCCCACATCCTGCTCTGTCCGTCCTCTTGGCCACCGCTGGTTTCATGCCGTGGCCTGCCCCTCTCGGGAACCTTTGTACCCGGGAGGGGTTCAAACAAGCGGCGCGCCGGCGAATCAACCCCCCCCCCCCCCCCCCCAGGTCCGAGGAGGAGACCGTTCGTCGCCTAATCATCGCGGGGAAGACGGAGCCTCGTTCCCATCGGACAGCGCCTTAGCCGCCCAGGTTGGAAGCTTCGCCGATCGCCGTAGTCTCTTATCCGCGGCCTCACGCATCACCTCCATGTCGCCGTGCAGTACCTGACTGCCGTGCGTTGGACCGCCCTGTTTGCCGCCTGACCGTCCTATGTTCAGTAAATTCTGGCACTCTCGTCAGCATCACGCACGTGCCGTACGGAGTCGCCGGAGCGGCCTTGTTCGGTACATACGTGAGGATCCTGTGCCTTGGCCTCCGCCACCAGCTTGCCTCGGAAATCGCCCTCCGACAGGCTGCTCAGAATCCCCAGCCGCCTCTGCAGCTCGTCTCGGTCGGCGGCCGCCAGAAACACGGCCGTGACGTGTCCGGACATGATGGCGAGAGCAAATCGTTCGTTGCCGACAAACTCTTTGAGCAACCGCCAGTGTTGATTGTCGAGGAGAAAGCCAAACGCTTGCTCCTTGCGAAACCTGTCGATGGCCGTCGCGATGCTTTCCGCCGTCGACTCTCGACCACCAGCCGCCATGCCCGGCAAGCTCGGTCCGCGACACAAAATTTTCACAAAATCGTTCCGGTCTTCGCTTCGTACGGGCGGACTGAACATGCTCGCTCCTG
Organism: Drechmeria coniospora; assembly: GCF_001625195.1. NCBI lineage: Eukaryota > Fungi > Ascomycota > Sordariomycetes > Hypocreales > Ophiocordycipitaceae > Drechmeria > Drechmeria coniospora. Next base: position 4,913,842 of record NC_054389.1, on the reverse strand, counting down.
AGCCGGACGCGCTCACGGCGTTGCTCGGGGCCGGTCCCGCCGGCGTCACCGTCGTCGACAAGCCTGGGCTGGGCTGCGATTCCCTGCCAAAATACGTGTTCGTCCCCGGCGTAGGCTGAGGCACCCCGACCTTGGCGTGCCACGCGACCATCGGACGGCCGCCGTACCTGCTCAGCGCCGATTGCGGACCCGACGCCGCGGGTTGATGAAATGCCGCCGGCGCTTCACTGGACGTCATGGCGTCGTGACTCGGAGCCGCCGGTGGCGGACGAGAGTCGAACGGCTCCGTCGGCGGGAGCAAAGGCGTAGAGCTGGCTTCTTGACGCCGCTGTACCGGCTGAGAGGACGGTGCTGGAGACTCCGAGGGCCCATGCCAGCCTTGGCCGGCCGTCGTCGGCTGCGTCAGGGACAATCCCGCCATGCCTACGCCCGGCCGCGGTACGCTCGCCGGTGCCTGGCCGTGGCTGGGCTGGAAGTCGGCCATCTGGTGCCGGCACACCATCGCCCACTGATGGGTGTAGGCATCCGGGTCTGCGAAGCGAAGCCGGTTCAGCTTCACCATATCCTCCGTCTCCCGCTGCTCCTCGGCCGTGAGGTTCACCGTCGGGTCCTCCTCCTCGAACGCGTCGGTGGACACGATGTAGCGTATCGTCGCGCCGTCGCTATCGTGGTCGATGAGCTTGTCCAGGATCCTGTCCTTGCCCGCAAACTCCGCCAGGCTCCTCGCCGGCACGGGCACGACCGAGTGCAGGAGGCTCCCGTGCCTCTTCGACCAGCTTATCGGGTTCTTCTTGTCCACCACGCGCGATGCCAGCTGCATCTTGAAGACGGCCTTGTTCTGAAGGTCCTCCTCGTACGTGCCCGCGAGGACGAAGCGGTACACGAAGACGGCTTTTTCCTGTCCGATGCGGTACGCGCGTCCGATGGCCTGCTGCTCGTCCACGGGGTTCCACTTGAAGTCGAAGATGACGACGCGGCTTGCGCCGTGAATGTTGAGCCCGACGCCGCCGGCGCTGGTGGAGATGAGGTAGATCTCCTGGTCGCCCGTGTTGAAGCTCTTGATCATGTCCTGCCGCTTGCCAATCTTGGTGGTCCCATCCAGTCGGCAAACTCGCCTCTTCTGCAGCTCGAAGAGGTTCGAGAGGTAGTCCAGCGTCAAGATAGAGTGCGTGAAGACGAGCACCTTCTCGCGCGCCGTGCGTGCCTCGTCCAGGATCATCGTCAGAAGCTCCGTCTTGTGCGAGAGGCAAGGGCTGTCCATGTCTTTGATGGCATTAGTCTCCCTGAGCGTCGCCGTGATGATCCTGTCCGTCAGAGATACCGGCATGCCCTCCTGCCGTGCTTGCCTGGCGCCCAAGGCCTTCTGTCGGAAGCAGCGTGGGTGGTTGCAGAGGAGCATGAGATCGTTGACGATGCTGAATATCTGCGACTGCGGCATCGCCTCGGTCGCGGACTCCCCCGTGTACTCTATTCCCAGCTCCGACAGATAGCGCTCGTACAATTTCGTCTGAAGAGATGTCGGTTGGATGCAAAGGACGAACTCCTGCTTCGGCGGCAGGTCTTTCCGCAGGCACTGGATCGTCGCCCTGTTCACCTTGGGCGCCACCGTCTCCTTGAGGACTTGGAGCATCTTCAGGGCCCTTCGCTTCTCCGCACCCGTACTGTCTCCCCACAAGCCTTGGTGGATCGGCCGTGCGTAGATTTGAGTGAACTCCTTCGACGGGCCGAGGAAGTTGGGCGCGACCCAATCGATCATCGAGTAGTACTCCTCCACGTTGTTCGCCAGGGGGGAGCCCGTCAGAGCGACGCGAGCCTTTGTCTTGAACCGTGAGCAGATTTCGTTGGATTCGGTGTTTGGGTTCTTGATGTAGTGAGCCTCGTCGGCGACGACAATGTTTGGATGTTCGAGGAGCGATTTCGCCACGCCCTCGCTGATCTTGACTACTTTTCGCAGCATGTTGTACCCGATGACCAGGATGCCGCCGTCCCTTGACCAAGCATCGATGGCCTCGACCCGTTCACCTGGATTCATGAGGGCCGAGACCTTGCGGATCTTGCCGAGGATATCGCCCGGGACCCATAGAAGGAGCTCGTCCATCCAGTTGTCCACCAAGCTCGCGGGGCACAGAATCACCGTCTTGGATTCGCGGAGATCGTTGGGTATCTGCTCCCTCGCCGACGGGTCGGACGATTGGGCCGCTTCCTGGATGGCGACCAGGAAGGTGATGACCTGCATCGTCTTTCCCAGACCCATCGTGTGGGCCAGAAGGCAGCCCTGGCGGACGTCGTCGTTCAGTACGATCTGGTTCCACAAGAATCGCACGCCGTCGATCTGGTGGTCCTTGATGCGCTTCGCCGTCTCGTCGTTGATGTAGAGAAAGGCCTGGTCCTCCTGCTTCGCCTCGTTTATGATGAGCCTCGACTTGTCTCGAGACATGCCGCCGACCGTATCCAAGTCTGCTCGCAACTTTCGTCGACGAGCCTCGAGCTCCTCGACGCGGCGGTTTTCGCGCTCGCGAATGTCGACCGCCGCCTGGTTCTGGACAATCTCCTTGGGCGCGTGCCTTCGCTTGGACGGCGTGTCCGGACCAGGCACCTCGGCATCGGTCTCGTCCATTTCGATGGGTTCGTCGTCAAACGCATCCGCGCGGTAGATCTGGCTGTCGGCGGGGAACAGCGGCGCGTGCTGGTTGATGAAGGCGTGAAAACGGCTCCACGAGGCCCCCTCCCCGTTTCGGAGGCGGGCCTTGTCTTTGGAGGAGAGGGCGAGGACGCGCTCTTCCTTGCAATACTTGACCTTGATGTAGCTGAGGAAGACTCGGGTCAAGTCAAAGGCCAGCGTTTCCCATCCTCCTCCGTCAAGCTCCAGCATGTTCTCCGCCGGGCGGTTTACGAAGGCGGAGACGTTGTCGTAGAGGGCCTTACTCGAAGTTCTTCGAGCGGCATCTAAAACGTCGGAGCGGCGCGCGTGGCCGAGCTTCCACAGGATGCACAGGACGAGGCTCGTCCGATCGCCCAGCTTGGCCCAATGGTTCGCGGACATGGCTCCAATCTGCTCGATGCCTTCCAGCGTCTCCTCGGCATCAGCAGAGGCCGGCACGGGTAAGGTCGCATTGGTGATTTGAGAGAAAGATATCGCATCGTCGGGGGGGGCTTGACCCGGCTTGGCGGGCGATATCAAGTCGACGAAGGCGAGGTGCGGATCCTGCATCTCCGGTGAGTCGGTGCAAGTCAGATCCACATAGCATGGGGATTCTTCCGATGGCGCGGGGATGACCGGACCCGGAAGATGGCCTGTCGCAAATTCAGGCGCCAGGCCTTTCTCGCCAGCGTGCGCAAGTTGATGACCCTCCTCTTCCCGCACAAAGAGCTCGTCCTCGTCGGAGCTCGTTAGGATCTCGCTCCCCATCGGGCTTGGAGCTCGTTCGACCTTTTGACGCCGGTGTGGTGGCAGCGCCGTCGGCTTCGGTGGCTCGAGGCGCATCTCAAGCATCTCGGCAAGCCAGAGGTTGTAAAACTTGTCGGCCAAGCTCTGCTCGAGGCACCTGGCCTGGTGTCGAATCTCGGATTCCTTGGTCCATGCTACCGCCACCATCTCGGCGCAAAGCTTTCTTATCCTCGCGTCGTATGTCATGGCGCGCTCGCGGGCTTGTAGAATCTGCCTGATGCGTGTGCCCTTGTTCCTGGCGGTCGTCCAAATGCCGTAGGCCTTGCGCAGATATTTTGGCAACTTTTGCCGGTCCCAATATTGCCTGAACTCGTCGATGACGTCCTTCAGGATTGCCTCCACGCGATCTCTTTCGATAACGGTCCGCGATGCCGCTGCCAGTTGCGCATGGGCATTTTCGGCCTCCATCTCGCGCAAGGTTTCCTCATCCGGGGAATCGGGCAAATCGAGCAGGTCGAGGATTCTGTCGTCGTCTTCGGACAAGGCAGACGAAGACGACGGCGGAGCAAAGCCTGCGTGCAAAAGAGCCTCGGTACGACCGTTCTTCATCAAGAGACGCTTCATGACGCGAGCGGCAATCATTCGCCAAGCGGCAGGCAGCTTGACGGGGAAATGCGTGACAAAGTCCTCCCCCTCGCCCTCGAGGATCTGCGTGGTGAAGGTTTCTTGGGCGGATCTGATGGCGGAGAGAGCGATGACTCCTTGGCCAAGATAGGCATCCGAAGCGGCGTGCTCCCAAGGGTAGCCATCTGTTTGCTCGGACGGATCTTGACGCGCAGGGTCGGCGTCGACGCCATCGGCCTCGGTTGGTACGGGAAGAGGGAGCAGGTTCATCGGCCTGGCGGCGAGGAGGGTCGGCACCACACGCAGGCGCTTGGGGGGACTGTTTTCCCTCTGGCGTCGAGCAAAAGGCGCGACGCTGGAGGGTTCGATCATGGTCGTGGAAGCATCAACGACGTCGGACGGTTGCCCGCTCAGCTCGGCCGATTCTCCGCTCGACGCTGCCAGCTGTGCGCATAGTTTTCGCTTCAAATCCAAGGTCCGATGATTGTTTGGCGCCTGGCCAGCGGCACCGGTCGACTCCAGGCTGGCTGGCGTGGGCAGCGAGGTTGCCGGCAGTCCTTCCACAAGCCGAGGTCCCTCTTCCTCGTCGAGCTCGTCGGCTTGCTCCTTGACGAACTCTTGCTTCCACAGGCGAAAGGCGGGGCTCCTGGAGCGCAGCTTGACAATGGCCCGGCCCAGGGACGCCTTCTGGCCGCCGATTTTGATGGCGAGACTCTCGAATAGCTCCCGACTCGAGCACACAAGGTCGAAGGTAAGGAGGGCGTGGCCATCGATCTCCTGTTCCTTGATCCGCTTCGTGAGGGCGACAGGATCATGGGTGCAAGGCCGATCCAAGGAGCAGAGCTCTTTGGAGACGGCCTCGACGCCCCATAGAAACGGGTCGTCAGGGCGAACGCCGTCCATTAGACCTCATGGAGGCTGAGCGAAGGTCAGCAGCGAGGAGCGAGTCGACCTCGGGGTGCAAAGAGTTGCCGTATCTACAAGGGTGCGATGGCAAAAGGCATTCTGGAGGTCGTTGCCAAGTCGAGGCTATGATGTAGTGAGTGGACCGTATGATTTCTTGCGTGCGGATGAGTGAAGGGGTGAGTGCTGGGGTGAAGGGTTGTGTGAGCGGTTGTGCGAGCAGTTGTGTGAGCAGTTGTATGAGCAGTTGTATGAGCGAGAGTGTGAGCGAGAGTTGTGAGCGAGAGCGTGAACGAGTGTTTGGGTGTGTGTATGAGTGAGAGTACGGAGTGGGTAGCTGAGAGAGTGTGCGAGTCGAGCGGGCGGGTGAACCGACGATGCAGAGAGCCTCGTTTCGGACGAGCGACGGAGACAAGTTACGGTGGCGGCTGTGCGAGGTTGCTTGCTGGACACTAGGTTCGAAACACTTGACAAGTTGAAGGCGCGGCGCGTCGAGGAGGGCCGGGAAGCAAAACCGACTGTTGCTGTGCAACCGCAACGATGTCTGTCCAGACTCGACTCACCACTCCTGCAGCTCTACTGATACCCCGCTGCCGAGAAATGCAGAGAAGCAAGCAGCCCATACGTAAGGATGGGTTGTGACACTTCAAGAGCACCGTTGTCTCTCGCGGGCAAGGAGTCTAGGCGCAGGTATGTGGGTGCTTGAGACACGGGAACGTTGAGAGAAGGAGAGGAAGCACAAGTTTGCGTTGGCAACGCGATGCCTGCACATGTACGGAGAATAGAGTACCGTACGTACTGCACTGTATTACCGCATGGACTGTACTGTACTTGCACAGTCCATGCCACCGATGTCGGCACGCTGGCAGGGGAGTGCCCACCTTGGAAATGCACACTGTGCTCCGTACTGCAAAGGCCCTCATAAAAGTCAGTAACCCAGCGGTGGTGAAAAACTAGCCATGAGCACAAGTTTGCCAAACAACTTTTGCTCGCTAGTCCCAACTCGCAGGAACCCCATGTAGAGATATGTGCAAGTAGTTTGGAGTATTATTTCTGCAACTAGTACGGAGTGCTCCGTATTAAGTGGTATCATTTCATTCTTCCTCAGATCCCAATCGGTCGCATGCTTAAGTACTTTTTTCCTCTGATTAGGCAACTGTTGATGTGATGCATTCGCTCGCGCTGTATCCGTACAGTATGAATTACTACCAGTACATTGGGGGCACTAGAAGTCACTTAGGTACTTATTTTGCTTTGTGTCAACGTGAGGAGGAATAATTATTAATTACCTGACCAACGCGAAAGACAAACTCCACTGGCTGCAGGTAAGTACATGTACTTACTCGGTACTCCGTAGATGTGCTTTACTACTAGGAGGTACTTGGGTACCGACATGTTCATGATGAGTTCAGAGATGAGCGCTGGCAGACCGCAAGTCTGTTGATGGCCTGGGCCGAGAACTATTTCGTAAAGGTTTTCTCGAGCACTCGTCCAAGTGCTGGGAGCAATCGCCGAAGCATGGATACAGAGCAGTACCACGGACGCAAGCGAATGTGGTGGACACGCCGACCCAAGCACAACAGAGGCGCAGGTTCAAGAACTAATCACACTGTACTAGTACTTGGTAGAAGAGGTATGCAAGTACTTACTCCGTACATGTACGTATGTACTGTACTTGGTGCAGCACACGGTACGTCCAGGAAGGCACGTCCCTCGTCGCAAAATTAAAATTATGGGTGTAAGTATAAGTATGTTGGTGCAAGTTTACCACAGTCGTAACGTCACGTGGTCCTTAAGTATATGCGGGCTAGATGCATATTAGCGTTATAGGGATGGTGCTGGTGCAGACAATCATGGTCCAGTCTGCGTCACGATGGATTGCAATTACATCTTGCGAGAACTGCTTGGTTGCTTTGCCTGAGACAAGTACCTCATCGGAACTACTATTCAACTCTATCGGATGACGTTTTTTTGGGACGAATTCCAGCAGCTGCAATCATGCCGACGACGGCTGCGTTCGATAATGATATCGATCGAATGACGGCGTACCATGCCAAATCTGCCATGGGCCGTCTGTCGTGCTTTGCATTTTTTGCATGCATGGCCATCTATTGTTGAGCCAAGACTTTGCCGGGGTGTTCCCTCCATCGCATAAAATACTGCAGAGCAGCGCAACTCCCGCCATTCGAATGCAAAGTGCACCCCAGCAGGCGGTATGGAAAGCGGCACAGCTACAACGCCACGATAATGTGCAGCATATTCGGCGGCATGGGTATACTACCGTGCAACGAGCCGCGTCTTTTACTGCATACTGAAGACGACAAGCGCACATACAGTTGCCAATCAACTCAACTATCAAGATGCTAGCCAGGGTCGGCCGATAAATATGCTTCAATCGTATGACAATAATGTGCAGTATATTTGGCGGCATAGGTATACTAATGTGTAACGAGCCGCGTCTTTTACTGCATGCTGAAGACGACAAGCGCACATGCAGTCACCAATCAACTCAACTATCAGGATGCTAGCCAGGGTCGGCCTATAAATACGCTTCAATCGTATGACAAGATACTTTTCGTCTCCTAGCAATCGAATGATGGCGGAGAGTCATCACTCGTACACCCCATTCTAGAACGCCAGCGAACCAGAGCCTTCATGACATCAGACGCAAAATCTTCTTCGCAAACATGTTCATAATCTTCCCCGTGAAGCGAACATTAGGATGCACCTTGTCATCCGGGATTGGCAACGTAAATAAATCTTCTTCGGTTGCCGCCGGTATAGGTTTCGTAGATTCCGATGTACCGCCGTTGGTCTTTTCAGTCTTGAACAGCTCCCGGCATTTTTTCAGAATATCTGAAAACTGCCCGTATGTTTCGGAAACGGTTTTCTTGGACTCTTTAGGTACCTTTGAAGTCAAAAGTTGGGCGATCCAAGTAGATGCTGAGCCAATGTTCATAAGCTCATCTGCGGCGGTTTCAGAAGCTCCAGCCTTTACAATATCCTCCTTAGAATCAGTAAGAGCAGCTAGGAAAGAGGTGCCCAGCTTTTCGAGGCTCCGGATAATCGCTAGAACCTCTTTCGTCTCATTCTCAGAAAAGTCAGACAATCGAATAAGCCCTTCTATCAACTCTTTTAGAGGCTCAAGAACTAGACCGAATAGATTGTCGAGGGGAGCGTGCCTCATAGGCCGAATGTCTCCGAGTTTCGAAGGAAAGATACTTATTACCCCCTCGAATTCATGTAGGGCCTTGCGAACACGTTCGAATGGGGTGGGGATGGGTATGCAGTCGAACCGAAACAATTCCATACTCGAGGAAATGCCAGTCGTAAACCGAACAAAACTATCATAAACAGACTGCATATATTTTCCAGGCGATTTATCGATTAAAAGTCTAGAGAGCAATTTGGTTCCATCGTTAAGGTCATTAACCTGCTTCTGAATACTTCCACAAGCACTAGAATGTAAAATAGCCTCCTTGGCCTTTGTCAGAGCATCTAGGACAGGGTTGCCTAAATTTTCAAAGCTCCGGATAATGGGCATAAGCTTTTGTACATCGGCGTCGGTAAACTTATCCAATCGGTTGATTGCTTCTGCGCACTCTTTTAGACGGTCGTGAAGTGGGTTGAAGCTAGCATCAAGGAGAGCTTGGTCCATATTGCGGCTCCTGATTTCCGAAGGGAAGATACTAATTGCCCGCTTGAACTCGTATAGGGCCTTGCGAATGGGGGCGAAGAGAGCACTATCGTCGCTAGCAAAGGCAAGAGAGTCCCCGGATTCGGGCAGAGCCTTGCCTTGGGGGGCGGGTTGGGTAGGGATATCTCTGCAGTTCTGCTCGTATTGAAATAATTCCATGCTCGAAGAAATGTCGCTCGTAAATGGGCGAAAACTTTCATAAACAGACTGCATATATTTTCTAGGCGATGTATCGGTTAAGAGCCTAGAGAGCAGTTTAGTTCCTTCGTTAAGGTCAATAATCTGCTGCCTAATACTTCCACAAGCACTAGAATGTACAATAGCCTCCTTGGCCTTTTTCAGAGCATCTAGGACAGGGTTGCCTAAATTTTCAAAGCTCCGGATAATGGGCATAAGCTGTTGTATATCGGCGTCGGTAAACGTATCCAACCGTTTAATCGCTTCTGCGCAATCTCTTAGACGGTCGTGAAGTGGGTTGAAGTTGGCAATAAGAAGAGCTTGGTCGATATTGCTGCTTCCGATTTTCGAAGGGAAGATACTAATTGCTCCCTTGAATTCGAGGAGGGCTTTCTCAACGGGGGCGAATGTGGCATCGTTGTTGCGAGCGGAGCCATTGGGGACCTTGGATTCAGGCAGGGCCTCGGGAGCCTCCATGAATGGGCTGAGAAGGAAATCGAAAAAGCCAGCGGAGGCGATGGTTGCAAAGATGATGACGGTAGGAATCTTCATGGAGGGCGATGGTGTTGAGGAAAGTCGCTTTTAGCATTTGCAGACAATGGGATACTGCAGACAGCAGCTTAGTAGCAGCTGTAAACTTGATGGGGGGAATGTGTTAAAGAAACGAACTTGGTGGTAGAAGAAAAGTACAAAGGGTACGATTTCTCATAACGAGATGCAAGATTATATCCCGCCCGGTGCCCGTACATATATTCACCGTGCAAGTTCATGATGTTCCTGCTACTGTAGCGACCTGTATCCTGCCTGATTGATTCATGGTGCCTACCTTTCTTCCTCGCATGATACGGACGACTCTAAATGTAGTTAGTGTTGTGTATAAGCAGGGGAAGCCAGTGGAGAAGCTACTTGGTTGGAGGCATCCTGAATCGAGCAACTTTTTATTGCGCGTTTCTGCTAACCTAACTGAGCAGAAGAAGGAATAAAGCCTAGGAGGCTAAAGGCGCACTACCGAGTACGGTGTACGGAGTAGCTAGACGCAAGATGATACCGGCAAGCATTATTCCAGATGGCCCGCCGTTGCAAATAATATAATAATGGGGCACTTCCGTCTCATCCCATTTTCCATTAGCAACGCGCTAGCCCCTTGGACTCTCATGCTTCTCTTCGAGGAGACCCTTCAATAATAACTGTAGGTACTCCGTACTTGCAAGTGATTGCATGTACCTGTAATCCGGGCCTGTGGGAATATGAGTTGGACGTGTGCGCTTACGCGTACTCGTGAGGACATGTGCCCCTAAGGCCATGAGCAAAAGGGCCATGTGCCTTGCATCTACTCTCGTATAAGTCGATGCTTGAAGGGCAAACGCATCGGCGGAGTCTGGAGTAAGGAGCACACGTACTTGCTTGCACATGTGGATTATGTCTCGCCACCAACGTTCGCAGCCATCAAGTTATTAACACGCGTCAAACTGTGGAAGGAATGTCCGGCAAGGTCGAAGAGTGCTTCGTAGCTGAGATGTCTCCGATGTTTGGTCAAGATATCCATCAACGTAGTTTTGGCCGTCGGCCATCGGCTTTATGCAATAATGAATATCCAAACCAAAAACCGTTGCCTTTGCAAACCTGCCTGGTCATTGGAGTCCTGCTGATTGCTGTGTTAGCTTGGAATAACATCTGATGGATGGGATGCTCTCCGCCTTGCCTCGAAGCGTTTCCTGCCCCTGCGTCAACGTCATGGCAGTCAACGTCTGCGGCGCCAAATGCATGCCTCCGACTTTGGCGCCTTCTGTTCGCCTTGAAGCATTCTCCGGAATTTTACATGAATCTCAGTCGTGAAACGGTACGGCCCAGGCAGTGACGGCGGATGACTCACCCGCGCAGACAGAACGCAGCAGCAGAGGCTGCCTCCTTCACTGCAGCTTGCGACTCCTTCGATATGCTCGTGCCATTCTTCCTTTCAATTTAATTGATCCGTCAGACTACAATCAATCATGGAGATTTGGTCATTATCCTTGGATGGTCAATGGCCCACGCATTGCCTGTCGTGTGGCATGGGTTGCATGGCACAATCCGGGGCCTGTTCGAGGAAACTGCTAGGCGGATTGGCGCTGCGGCCATGCGGCCGTCGTCGTCGACGCTTGACGCCGAGCATCTAGCAGGCCTTGGGAAACGATGTGACGACCTTGTTCATGATGAAATGCAGGAAGTTGCTGAGGAGCGTATGTACAAGTGGTGGGATTGGAGATCCCTGGAATGTACTGCACGGAGAACTGTGCTGTGGTCGGTTGATGCGGAACGGCGGTGTGGAGGGCGGGGGATCGATTGGGGTATTTCTCAGTAATTATTCCTCCGTAATATTATTATTTAGGTACTCCGTACTGTATTTAATTATATTCAGTTATTCCTATTCCTGCTTCTCGTGCTTCTCGGTACTCCGTACTTGCGAGAATGTTCTCCCGGACTAATTGCTCCGTACGGAATACAGAGAGCTGGAACCTTTCCACTCTCCCGCCCAAGGGTCATTAGTAATCCAGACGCAGCATCACGACCGTTCGTCGGCCAACTGCGGACGATTGACGGCAAGCAAACCCCCTCTTTCAGATTCGTTTATTTATTTGCCCCTCTGCGCACAGTACAATTACTGTTCGCTCCCTCGTATCCTGCGGCCAGGACGGAACAAGTGCTTTGGAGGCGAGCATCTCGTCCCAAACCACACCTTTCCCATGGCGACGCTCGCGGCAGAGCCTCTCACGGCAGAGCCTCTCACGGCAGAGACGTATCCTCCGCCTCTAACCGAGGGCGAGCAGGACGGCCTCGTCCAGGCAATCAAGGATTGGTCCATGGGCAACGGACTGGCGGTGCGACCACCACCGGCCGTCATTCCCGTCGACGCCGACCCTGCCGGCATCGCGGCCATCAATGCGCCCGTCACCCTCTTCCCGAGTCCCTTCCCGCGGAGGTGCTTCGACCAAGCCAAGGCGGTGCAGCCGACGTACAACGAGCTGTACGCCTCGGTGAGCCGCGACGAAGAGTTCCTCGGTCAGATGGTCAAGGAGTAAGCCGCCGCTCGCGCCGCCCTCGGGCTTGCTCGTCCGTCGTTGGCTGAAGGCTGTCTAGGGTGCTGGACGGCGATGACTTCATCCGAAACTTGTGGCAGACGCACCTCAGAGTCAAGGAGGAGGGCTACACTCAGGTGCCCTCGCCGCCCGTGGGATGATGCGCGGTGCTTGACCTGCTGACCCGCCGTCAGCCTCTCTCGCTCGGTCTCTTCCGGTCCGACTACATGGTGCACCGCGACGGGTCGACATCACCACCCTCGCTGCAGGCGAAGCAGGTCGAGTTCAACACCATCGCCTCCTCGTTCGGTGGCCTGTCCAGCTTCACGTCGCAGCTCCACAGGTGAGCCCACGCGTGCCTCGACGGCGTCGGATCGTCCGTCGGTCGCATTCGCCGCTGAACCCCGGCCAGCTTCCTCGCATCCACCGAGTACCCGCTGCTGAGCCGGCCGATGGACGTCGGCGCGCTCGACCTGCCCGAGTGCCGGCCCGTCGAAGGACTCGCCGCCGGCATCGAGGCCGCCTTCCACGCGTACGCGGCCTCGGAGCTGGGGCACCCCACGTGCGTCGTCTTCCTCGTGCAATCCGAGGAACGAAACGTCTTCGACCAGCGCCACCTCGAGTACCAAATCGTCAAGTCCTCGCCGACGATACCCGTCTTCCGCCTGCCCTTTGCCGACATCCTCACCCACACGTCGGTGGCCGAGACGGCCAAGCGGCAGCTGCTCTACCGCCTCCCGCGCAACCCGACCAGGGTGTTAGAGGTCGCCGTCGTCTACATGCGCGCCGGCTACGGCCCCGGCGACTACCCCGACCGGGACGCCTGGGAGGCCCGATATCAGCTGGAGCGGTCGGCGGCCATCAAGTGCCCGACGGTGCTGACGCAGCTCGCCGGCACCAAGAAGGTGCAGCAGGTGCTCGCGGCGCCCAAGGTGCTGGCGAGGTTCATCGACGACGAGACGACGTCGGCGGGCGAGTTGTGGAAGACGTTTACGAACATCTACCCGATGGACAGGTCGGACGCCGGCCTCGAGGCCCGCAAGAAGGCGCTCGACGCCGAGCTCTGCCAGGCGTACGTGCTCAAGCCGCAGCGGGAGGGCGGCGGCAACAACATCTATCGCGGAGCGATCCCCGACTTTCTCCGGTCGGTGCCCGAGGAGCACTGGGGGTCCTACATCCTCATGGAGCTCATCGTGCCGCCGCCCGTGTCGAACCTCATCCTCCGCAACGGCCGGGTGGAGCGAGGCGGCGTCATCTGCGAGCTGGGCGTCTACGGCACCTGCCTGTGGAACCAGGGCACCGGGGAGGTGCTGCGCAACGAGGAGGCCGGGTACCTCTTGCGGACCAAGGGCGACAAGAGCGAGGAGGGCGGCGTCGCGGCCGGGTACGGATGCATGGACAGTTGCGCCTTGGTGTAGGAAGCACGAGCACGAGCACGTAGGCCTACAAACAGGCGCACCAGGATCGGATCGGATCAGATATAGCCACGGAGCGATGCGGTGGGTGCAGAGCGTGGTGATAGGATTTACCGCACCGTTCTGGGCGCGATCGGTCCTCGTCCGTCCCGTCTAGCGTACACAGAATTCGGCCCCGAGCCAGGCGGACGAGGCTGGGGCAAGGGACAGAGATGGTACCCCCAAGGAAATAGGACGAAGAGATTATGGTTCGGAGCGGGGATGATGTGCGTCGCGTCGCGTCGTGCGCGTCACAGCCAGGCAAGCTTGCCATCTGGCCAGATCCAGCTCGACATGTTTGCTTTACTCGGCCTGGCCGCCGGCCGTCTGGGGTCGCTTGAGGACCTCGATGTTGCCTGCACGGCCAAGGTCAGCACGGGAGAGGACGAGGTACGGGGCCGGGGGCGCTCCGCGTGGGGAGAGCGTACGCTGGACGACGTTGAGGCTGCTCTTCGTCTGGCCGTTGGCATCCTGGTAGGTGCTGATGGAGGCATCGCCCTCGACAAAGACCATGGCGCTGCCCATCACGAAGCGTCAGCGGGCGGGACCGACGAAGGGGGGCGAGGGGGCATGCGCACCCCTTGGGCAGGCTCAGCATGAAGTCCTTGCGCGGGCCCTCGGCGAAGCTCGTGACGCGGAACCAGCTCGTCTGGCGGTTGTCGCGGGGGCCGGTGTTGCTGGCGACGGCGTACTTGAGGATCTCGCGCCCGCTGCTCGTCGGCTGCACCTCGGGCGTGTCGGCGAGGTTGCCGATGATGGAGATGCGGGCGACGGAACGGGGCGCCGAGGTGCTGAAGGAACGCGTGGCCGTGACGGCGGCGCGGCGGAAGAGCATGGCGGAGGACATTTTGGGAGAGGTCGAAGCTAGGTCGGGGTCGGGGTCGGGGTCGGGGTTGGTGTTGGAAGCAAAAATGGAGGAAACGATGGTGATGCAGCACGCGAACGGTCGGTTGTTGGGGGGATTACTGTATCTATAGGTGTGCACGTCCTGGCTGAGATTGTCGTTATCTTTCAGGTACGGAGTACTCGATATGGCGTACGTACATGTACTTGCAAGCGCACCTACTTACTGTACTATACGGAGTACGGAGTACACCAACTGTAATTCCCTGTTACAGCATACTAGGTACTCCTTTAATAGTTTCTATTATGTGTGAGCGCCAACCAATACTTACTAGGCACCCGCAACCAAGTCGCCACCTTGTCGCGTTTTAGACGCGATAAATTAGAGGTTCACAGTGGTGGGACCTGATTGGCTGGTCGTGATACCTCGCTCGCATCCGTTTCAATGCACTCGACTCCGGAGTGCACCATCACATGTAACACTCCGTACGGACAACCAGGCTCAGACATTCAGCCCCAAAAGTGGAGGGGACATTATTTATGCAAAGGGGTGCAAAGAGGTCGGTCAGTACGGAGGACCAAGGTAGGTAGGTACAAGTATGCCTCTATCCAGGGGCGAGGTTGCTTCTGGAGGCCACCAGCACAACTAATGACGACAGTGCACGCGTACAGCTACTTGTAGGTGCGCAGGCCACAGCACAGGTACCTAGGTAGGTACCTAGTAGGGAAGACAGATACAAGTAAGTACAGATACATGCTGCTCCTTACATTTGGCTTCATGTTCACCTGCATGTTCCCATTCGTGCATGTATCGGTACTACGATACTCACTTGGTGCTTCAGTGCTCCGTTCGTACCTAGCACTAATCTCCAGGGTGCAAATGGCACTGGCAGCACCTGTAGTGCGACTGTGCGAGCGGTCCAAGGCGGCTCGATAATGCTGCCTACCACTTTTACATCATCATGGATTGGCCTCGCTACATGATCCGAAATGCGACGATACGCATTCGCTGCCCGGCGCAGAAAAGATGGACTGTATAGACGCAGATGTGGACAAAGTTGGCCTGGTCCGCTAGAGAGCCATGCAACCACCAAGTTCTGCCGCTCTCATCGTACGGGTACTGAAGGCAAGTGCCTAGTACCTAGTATATTGATGTGATAGCGTATATCGATGGGATGGCGAATATTGATAGGATAGCGCATATTGATGGGATAGCGTATATTGATGGGATAGCGTATAGTGATGCGATGCCGTTCGGAGTGCGGTCCACACACAATCATCTCGTCGTGCCAACGTGGCTACTGATGCAGCGATCGTCTAGGAGCCGGGTGCAAACAACAGCACAGACGCAAATCACTTTCCGTCCCGCAGGCATTTTCCAAGCGTCATGTTGATACAAACAAACCGAAACAAGGGAACTAGGAACTCGCAAATAGCCCTACCCTCCGCAGCGGCCAGAAGCGCCGGATGCTGTCGTAACGCCTTCCCCATGTAAAGAACCCGTGAACCCCAGGCCAGCCATGGCAAGCACGAGCTTCCTCGGCGCTCGCTCGCTAGTAGCCGCCCCGTCCACGTCCCCGGAAACCGCCAGAGCCACCACGGCCGCCGCCGCCCCTCGAGAAGCCGCCGCCGCCGCGAGGACCGCCCCTCGAGAAACCACCGCCTCCCCGGCCGCCTCCTCTGGAGAAGCCGCCGCCGCCGCGGGGACCGCCACGGCCGCCGCCGAAGCCGCCGCCGAAGCCGCCCCGTCCGCCGCGGCCACCGCCTCGTCCGCCTCGTCCTCCCGCTCCGCCCGGCCGCTTCAGCTTCTTCTCGCCGGCCACCTTGGGCTTCGGCAGGAACTTTTCGAGAGGCAGCAGCTTGTCGCCGCCGATGAAGACCTTGTCGCCCGTCTTGAAGCTCGTGGCGACGATGCCCTCGGACGGCTTGATGGTGAACATGACGTTGTTGATGGGGCCGAGCACCTCCTCGACCTTGCCCACCGGCGTCTTGTTCTCGAGGTAGATGGGCGCGTTGAAGAAGGGGATCTTGACGTTTGTCGATTTGCAGAACATCTCGCCTTCGACGGCGTGCTCGAACGTGCCCAGCTCCAGCACCTCCGCCGGGGGGCCGGCGGGGGCACCGTAACCTCCTCGTCCACCTGTTCCATCCGCTCGTCAGTCAACCTGCTTTCCGGTTCTCAAGAACGGGGACGTTGGAACCCGGGGGAGGGGGCATGCGAACCTCGGAAACCACCGCCACGGCCACCGCCACGGCCACCACCTCGGAATGACATTATTCTATCGCCGGTCGATTACTTCGCAGGGGTTCCAAGGATGTGCAAGTGCCAATGCAGGCGTGCGTACGAGAATGATAATATCCTCGGCCTCGACGTCGGAGTGTTCGGAATGCCGCGACACTGTGAGACGCTGCGACGATGATGATCAATCGACTCTTTGGCACCGATGGGAGACCGACTCGGCGAGCGTCGAGAAAGTTTTCGGTGCGCAGTTTGCAGCGGCACAGCGTTTTTCCGCTGCGCTTCCCAGTTTATCCGGCGCCATTGGCTGAGAGAAGCAAGAGCGGGGACACCTGGGGGAGGGGGAGGTGGTGCGGGCGATAAGATAACAAGCCGAGGTGGGAGTAAGTACGGAGTACGGAGTACATGTTACGGAGAGTAATACTTGGAAAGACACTTGCAAATAAGTAAGTACTAGGTACTCGCACATACTCTGCAAGTACTCCGTTTGGCGTTCGGTATTACAGCAAGCCCATAGCGTAGAACGAAGTACTCTGTACTGGAGCTCAATACGGAGTAACGAGTAAGTATTGTACGGAATACACATAATACTTACTGTACGTACATATACAAGTATATGCAATAGGCACGTAAGTACATGCAAGTAAAAAGCAGGTACCCCAACAGACGACCCGGTGGTGCTCAGAGTACAGTGTAGACTGCGGCGCCTGCGGAGACGCAAGGAGTCGGACGCTGGCATAATAAAGGACTGCAGCCTATTGCGCCAGTCAGTCTCCTGCTCACGATGCCGCATGTTATCGCGCGCCATGCTCAAGGCGCTCGGGAACAGAGCTTGTTGCGAGGTCCACGGCGTTTCAGCATGCATGGTGCGCTATACCATGATGCAAGTGCACTGTAATTTTCGTACGGTGCAAGTATTCCGCGTGCGCACTATACTCCGTACAACAAACGGTGTTAACCTGTCTACATGTACTGTACTTGCGGAGTACTCCGTACGGAGTATTTCTCCGAGCAGTTCCGTCAAGTGCAGCACACAGGTAGTACAATGCAGGTGAACTCCCTACCTAATACTCCGTACTGTACAACTACTCCTGCACTTCGTACCATGTACAGGGTGCCAGTAAGTACTTAGGCGCAGTACGGAGTACACTACTACTTGCATTACACGCCCTGTACTTGTACACCTCTACCGTGCTTCAGCACTTACTTGTACTGTACTCACCAAAGTACATGTACTACTCCGTACTACTACTTACATTACACGCACTGTACTTGTACACACCTCTACCGTGCTTCAGCACTTGCTTGTACTGTACTTGCTTACATACGTACATGTACTCTGTACTTGTCCGTGTACGTACTGCTCCGTACCCGCGCCGCCATCGTCGGCCCGCAAGTGGGTCCTCGGTGCGTATTTATTTCCCGATTTGGGTGTCAATAGGCTCACCATCCGCTCCGACAATAAGAACCTCCCGGCTCGCAAACGACGGCAAGATCCATCAGGAGCAAGGCAAAAACGTCGTCACCCCAGCCGTGGCGTCCGACACGGACCAGCTGTCCTGTTTTGACAAATCTTCAGCAGCCTGCCCGGTCCAATCTTCAACAGTGTCCCTCCTTCGTTCTCCTCGCCAGTTCCCTCTCCTCTCCAGCAGGGAAGACGGGGGTCGTGCTGCGGCCGAGAACCGGGATGCTGGGCGACGGGGGTGGCGGCAAAGGGGAAGCCATCCATCTCCCGTCGGTTCGTCCGCCGGTGGCAGCGACGTCTACTCTTGGCCGCCTATTGACCAAACCCCTCGAAGCCTTTTGTCGTCGTAGCCGGAGTGAGGCCGCTACCGCCACCGCCAGTCCGGTCGATCATGCCAGACCTGAGCTTGCCGGTGGCGCGCCCAGCCCAGCCCGACGGCACGCTCTCTCACTCGCTCCTCGTCTCCAATGTCGTCACCCCTCCCTCCCGTCCTCCGTCCATTGCCTTTTATTGTGAAAGACTCTCGATAATGACCAGGCCGAGTGCTGTCGCTATTCACCTCCATCCGCGGCCATGGTCCCCCCCTTGGCTACACCCTCGTTTTCCTTTTCCTTTTTCTTTCCCATTGATTCCTTTCTCCATGCCTGCGTCCTCTAGTTATCCTGCCTACCTGCCCATCTCCCTTCGCCATCGACATCACCCGTATACATGTTCAACTTTGCACACTCTTCCGTCTTGACCTTTCGTCTTGACCTTTCGTCTTGACCTTTCGTCTTGACCTCACGTCTTGGCCTCACGTCTTGGCCTCACGTCTTGGCCTCACATCTTGATCTCACGTCTTGACCACCGTCAGCTTCGGCCCCCCATGTATACGCCGCCGACCGTGGAGCTGTCCTCGCCGGCGACTCGGCTCCTCCGTCGGCAGGAACCTCTCATCCTCTACCCCCAGAGCCTCGTCCCCGTCCCCGTCACGACGCCCGCCCTCACGGCCAACCTCGTCATGCGCGTGCTCCTCGCTCTCGTCGGCAACATCGTCTGCATCATTCCCCTCGGCCTCCTCTACCGCAACGGCGAGTTCGCCGCCGTCGTCTTCATCGTCCTCGTCATGCTGCTCAACCTTGACACCGTCGTCAACTCGCTCCTCTGGCACAACAACGACACGGCCGACTGGTGGCATGGTGTCGGCTACTGCGATCTCGACAACTTCTTCCGCAACGCGAGCAAGGGGCTCTACCTCACCTGCCTTTTGGCCATCATGCGAAACCTGGCCCAGCAGGTGGGCATGATGCGCGCCGGCGCCCTGACCGCCGCCGAGAAGCGCCGGCGCAACCTGACGCAGGCCCTCATCATGTTCCCGCTGCCCATCGTCATGCTCGCCTGGACCTTTCCCCTCACGGCTCAGAGATATGTCATCGGCACCTTGGTCGGCTGCGACTGGGTTCCGCACTCGTCCTGGCCCTATCTAGTCTTCTTCATCCTGCCCCCCGTCGTCGTCGGCTTCGCCACCGTCGTCTACGCAGGTACGTCTTCGCTCCCGCATCGCGTTGCGTGGCGAGAGATTCATGTGTCCTGACCGCCCGTCCGCCCTGCAGTGCTCACCTATTATCGATACCGCCAGGTTTCCAAGACGACCGTCTCGGCGCTGGCGAGCAACAGGGCGGCGAACCGCAGGAGCCAGCGAACCCGACGCCGGCTCTACATGATGGTCATATCCATCTTGATCCCCTTCTTCCCCATCGTCGTCACTCTCGCCGTGCTCAACATCCTCGCCATGGGCTCGATCAAGCCATTCAGCTACGACACGATTCACAATCACGCGACCCCGTTGCCATGGAACACCGTCGTCCTCGTCACCTCCAACGACGTCCCTTGGGCCTACATGAACAGCGCCTACATACCAATCCTCACCACCGTCCCCATCTTTGCCTTTTTCGGCACCACCATTGACGCGTTGAACCAGTACAGAGTCGTCTTGGTCTTTGTTGGCCTGGCCAAATTCTTTCCCTCCCTGCGAAGAGAGTACGACCCGGACAGGGTTCCGACGGCAGCAAACTCTCTTGACTCGAACCAGACGGCAGCGATGACTGGGTCAGTCTCCCTCGTCACCACTTTGTGTCTTGTCTCTCGAGATTGCTCATCACTTTCGCAGAACCTCATCCAATGCCTCGAGAAAGGTGGCACCTACCACCGACTCGTCCAGGCAGCAGCCTGGCACCCCATTCACCTCCGCCGATTGTGCCGAGCTTCAGATCCCCGAAATGCAAACCATCGACTTTGCCACCACTGTCCAGCTCGAAAATGGGCTTGGGGGAGAGGAGATCGAGCACCAGGAGACCTCGACGAGCCCGCCGCGTCGGGGCCCGTTCAGCTTCGGCACGCCGTTCCACCTCCCGAATCCCTTCCGATTCTCTGTTTTCCGTTCGACAAAGGAGAAGAGCAGCGCTGCCCCCGCCGCATGCCCTCCTGCGGTCCCCCTCGAGAATGCTCAGCAGGCCGTTTCGGCATCTCCGTGGGAAGCACAAGCCGGTACCCCTCGTCCGCATCCCTGTGTTCGGCCGGAGGACGAAGACGAGACGGCGCTCTTCAACACTTCGACTCGTGACCATCACACCGACTGCACGACACCGGAGGAGGTCATGGCCGACGCCGAGAAAGATCTCGAGGGTCAGATACCTCACAGCTGCAGGAAGCGCTAGGCGTGTTATCTGCGCAGTGACGAGTTCCTGCCCGCGTGCCAAAGCTTCCTATGAGGCCGGAGCACGACTGCGAGGGAAAAGGAAAAGGTGTTTCACATCCTTGGTTTGGATGTCTCAAGCACGAGCATGGGGAAAGTCTTTGTCGAAAGTTCATCGTCCCAAGGTTGGAGACGTCGGAGGTAAAATTAGCTGGTCCCTAACAAAAACGCGGTGTCTCTTTCGATCTTCCTACGCTTCCGTGTCTATACACCCATGTCTCACCATGTGCTGCTCCTTTCTCCTCTCATCATGATACAAACAGCCCATCGTATCCACATCCAACCCATCTATATATAGTGTTCTTGTGCACCCGAAATTATACTATTCTCTCTCTCCAACGACTTTTGATTAAACTCCTCAAGCACGCCCATTACTGTGTAGCCAACGTCAAAATCCCAAGGCGCCGGCATATCCATGGTATCAAGAGCGCTGTCCGACTTGGCTGAACAAGCAGCGGCGGACGGCGAGACAAGCAGCATGTACAAAAGAAAAGGAAAATGAAAACAAAGCAAAAAAAGAGTTTGGAGGATGGAGGGGGGTGTGCGTATCGTCTTCATCTTGAATCATGATTGCGTGCGTGCGCGCGCTGTTCGTGCCGAATCAACGATGGGGGACGCCCTGCTGCATCTTGCGCATCGCCTCGCGGTGCGCGTCGAGCATTTCCCCTGTCCTCATTTTCTCGTCAAAGGCTCGGTCGGCGTATTCCTTCTCCCGCCGTTGCATCTCCTTCCTCTGGGCCTCTGCCTCTTTCTGACCCATAAGCACGGTTCGCTGCATGTCAATATTGCGTTGGACCTCCGTCTCTCGGTTCGCAAGCAGCGACGCGACGGTAAAGTGGGTTTCCCGCGACGGTGAGGTGACGAGGGGCGTTCCCGAGCGAAGGTCCTCCTGGACGGATTGACGAAAGTTGGCGAGCTGCGCATCGCGCACGGCTGGGGTCGGCAGCATCGAGACCCGACTTGGCTGGTGAGAGTTGAAGTAGATGTTCTCCGGGCTCTCCTGAGCAGCGCCGACCAACCGTGTGGATGATCTGTTTGCCTGCGAAAGGGACAGGATGCTGTTGTGACGCATGATTTCCTGTCGCTGGCGAAGAGGTACATCATCGGGGTCGGGAGCCCCTAGCAAGGCCGCATACGTAGAATAATTGTAGTGAGGGACCGCTTCGCTGGCGGGTTCGACGGTGGGCTCGGGCGAAACCAGGAGGTTGCCCTGTGATTTGCTTCGAAGGATGATGTCGCGCTGGCCGATGAGCGTTTGCGGGCTGTCGTATGAAACGACGCCCGGGATAGAAGCGCGCGGGTTCGTTTCCCGTGTTGCCGCGTCCTCGGCCGCCTTTGCGAGACCATGTTCCTCGACGATGGGCTCGAACGCTGCCGACGGCCTCCGCACAGCAGATGATACCGATCGAGAGAGTGGTCCGCCAGCGTTTGCCGGGATCGGGGGGACTGGCGGGACTGGCGAGACCGCAGCAAACGATGCAGTGCTCGGGCTCCGGTGTAGGTCGACGTCTTGGAAAGCCTGCTCCTGGGTGTAGTACGCGGGAGAGCCATCTTGACGTTTCGAAAGACGCCTAGAGGCAGTCGTGACAAAGGACGTATTCGAAGCTTGGGAGGCGGACCGCCTGAGAGCAGGGGACGGCATCCCGTCCTGAGCGGTCTTTTGAAGTTCGGCAACGTCAACAGGGACTGGCATTTCCTTGATGGCCGCCTTGGCAGGGCGCGCCGGTTCCTCGATTCTCACCACATCCGGCTCGGGCGTGTCTGCATAGCTCAGGTGCTTGGCCCATTCGTTCGTCCGGTACGACATGGCAACGCGGGAAAGCGAATGAGGCAGTCGAGCCTTCTTCAGGTTGATGGGCGTCGACGAGCCTGACGCAATCGACTTTGCCATGTCGTCGACCTCGGCGCCAGCCTCAACCGGGGAAGCGGCCCGGCTTCGCATCGCAGGAGTTGCCGTCGCAGCCGACTTGTCGTCCTCGGAGAGTACCGCATCTTGGGGGGCATAGTTCAAGGGAGGGGCGGTCATGGATTCTGGTCGCAACACTCCCTCGTCGTTTTCCTGCTGGACGGCATTCGGCGTCTCCCCATTAGGGAGCCCTACGTCCATCACGATGCTCTGACGGGCTTCGAGGGTGAGAACGGAGGATCGGTCATCATCGCTGATACTCTCATTGTCGACGGTGGCGGCGAGAGAGCCGTTGTCCTCGTCGTAGCGATGCGACTTGGCATTGAAAAATACTTCCGAGATTGGTCGATCTTCCACCTCACGATTCATCGTCACGGAATGGTGCGAGAAGCGGCTCGCGCGAGATTGTTGCTTCCGGTTGGACGGAGCAGAGGCCTCGGCAGCGTTGTCATCCGCGTACGTCGCAATGGAAGACCGGTCTTCGTCTTGAGCGTATCCTTCGGCATCCTGCGGCACGTGAAAGGGGAGCGGCACGACCGAGGGCACGGCTGTCATCCTCTTGGCCTGCAAAGCGCGATGGCTCGTCGCCACGTTGTCCGAAATGCGCTGGTCACCCTCCGGGTACGTGGCATCATTGTCGTTTAGGACAGCCAGCTTCTCATCCACCTCACCGTCGACGGCCGTGGGGGAGTCGGGGATGTCGTCGGCGGCAACTCGGACGGTGATCTTGCCTTGGTCGACTTCTTCGGCCTCCATGAGGGCGCTCGGCTTGGTGCGTAGTTGGTTCGACTCGGTGATGGCTGCCATCTCGTATGCCTCGACGGACGAGCGGTGCTTGTACGAGCCGTGGCTCTCTCGCAATCTCTTCTCGCTTCCAATGTCGCCAAATTCGGACAAACGAGAGTCACGACTGCCGATGGTGCCCTCTCCGTAGACTCGCTCCCAGTGGCGACGCTCGCGGGCATTCGCCTCCTCCACCTGGAGGCCGACGTTGGCTTCTTCGTGATCAAGGATTCTTCGGTCCTCGGCCCGCTCCAGCGCCTTCTGGTGGCGTTTCTCCCGGATAATCTTCCACAGCTTGATCTGCGAGACGATTCCGATGAGGAAGAAGATGAATATGGCTGCTGTTTCGACTCGAATGCCCTTGGTCACGGGATAGGTGTCGGCTCCGAGGGGGAAGAGATTCCCGTTGATATTCCAGACGTAGGCCCAAAACTCCTTGAGGCCTGCGCGGCTGAAGCAGTCGATGCCGAGGACGGTGACGGTGGCACCAGAGAAGGATATCATGACGATGAGGCCCCAGTCTCGAGTCCAGCGACTGAAGTAGAAGGCGAAGCCGACGAGGGTGAAGCAGGAGATGAAGATGACCTTGGGCGGGACGGTGTGAAAGAGACCGCCGTCAACTAAGCAGAGCAGCCACATGCTCATGCAGAATCCACCGAGGGCGCATCCCAGCCCCTCGGTCAACTCTTTGAAGAACATGGAGGCTGCACCGACGAGAGTGCCGGCCATGACGACGGCGACGACGTATCCGCCTTGGACGGCATCGCCGACGGGGACGCTCATGACATAAACAATCAGGACGGCGACACCGAGTGAGGTGAGGTAGGCGGTGGAGAAGAAGGTGTGAATCCATCGACTTTTGATGCCGACGAGAGAGTAGGCGAGGCCGGAGATGAACATGATGGTTCCGGCCACGCCCCATCCGGGGGTCAGCTGGGGCGCCAGGGGAAGCTGGCCGGTGGGTATGGTCGCTGCGGGAGAAGAGGGATGGGTCAGCCATTGCGACGTGCTCGATGCGAGCGAACGGGGCAAAACTTACCATTCAAGAAGCCGGTGGAATTATCCGACGAGCCACCGGCTTTAGCAGTTAGGGTTTGCGTCGAGGATGCGGAGGTGGAGCTGGCAGTTTCCGTCGGACCCTTTGTTGCCGACGGCGAAGCGGATGGATCGGCCTCGATGGATTTCTCAGAGAACTCGGTCGGAGCGCTCGTGGCCTCGGACTTTCGCGCCGGTGCTGGCGTCGCAGACGGGCCATCGTCTCGTCTCTGCAGACGCTCGAGGCTCTGGGCGGCAGCCAGCTGAAAGGCCAAGGCCAGGCAGAGAAGCGCCCACAGGTTGGCGGGTTTCAGAAACATCATCGTCGTCGACCTTTGTCGGTCGGGCTATTCGAATGTCGGAGGAGCTGCTAGACGACGGCGACGGCGAAGCCAGAAAGCATGATCCGTCCGAATCCGCCGACGACGCGCAAGAAAGGGGATTCAGGAGGTCCGATGCGAAGCAGCTCCGAGTATGCGTACTGTATTATATGCAAGTGCAAGTAAAACGACGAAAGAATGGAGGACGGCGGAAAGAAGCAAATCAGCTGCGGGTCAATTACAGTAATTGAGAGGTGAGACAACGCGGTGAACCAAAGGGCCGAGGCTGCTCGTGGCCGTCCGCGTGGATGCGGAAGAGCCCAAAGATGTTCTGGTCTGCTGGTGGTGGTGGTGGTGGCGGCGGCGACGACGGGGGAACGGTGCTGGTTCTGCAACGACAAATCGACGACCTTCTCCGACGACGAGGACGAGGAATCAGCGTACGACGACGGACGAGGCACGACGGAGAACGAGGGATGGGATGAAGAAAAAGCAGTCAACCCGTCACGGACGAGTGCAGGAGCGGGAGATGGCGCATAGGGCTCGCTTCATGCTCGGTGGGCGGCGGCGCCATGCCATTCATCGATCCATCCATCCATACGGATACCTTGGCAGAGCGATCACTAATACCATTTACCGGCACGAGCACTAGCAAGCGCAGCCGCTGGGTGACACGCAGATGTGACGGAACCGGGCGGCGCATGGCGAGCGCAAGGAGCAGGGCAGCAGCGGACCGGAGGGCGAGGGGAGAGTGAGGAAGAATCCTCTGCGGGGGTGCATAAGGAGGTTGTAGGGCCAATTTCCCGACCGGGGTGCTGGGTGGAGCCGGAGCCGGGTGGATGACGAGCATTTCGCAGCAACCGGGGCCTCGCAGCGAGCGCGGCACAATGCGCATCAAGATTGGCCTGTCGATGGGTTCGTGGACCAACGGGGTGACGGCAACGGCGAGATTGAACGGAGGATCGGCGACGAGGCAGAAAAGCGGCGGAGAGGCGAACGGGGTTGGCGACGGCGGAGGCGATGGCCGTCGACGCTTGGCCGCCAGCTCGTCCCTTTTTTTCGACCCCCATCGGCAGCACTTGGACTGCTCGGTACCTGCTGCATTGGAGGCGAGCGCGATCCCTGCTCGGATCGGAAGAGGCTTGACATGCGACGCGTACGAAGCTGGGCATGCACGCGTGCTTGTACGAAGGAGTCGGTTGGCTCACTCGTTGGTTCATTGCGGAGGGCCGATGGACGATGGAGGACGATGCAACATATTTGGCATGGATGGATCGATACGACACTGAGGCGGTCGGTAGAGTGTTCGCCTAAGTACTCCGTACTTACAGCGCACTTGCAGGTACAAGAAGCCGTCAGTTGCACATGTGTAAGTAGGTTAGTACCTAGCCCTTGACTTGGGGTGTACAACTAATGTACTTGCGGAGAGAGATTGGGTTGGTGCATGTAAGTACTAATTGTATGCTGCGAGTGCAGAACTGTACTTGTACTGCACTTGTGTCACTACATGTACTTACGGAGTAATACAAGCTAGTAAGTATTACTTGCGCGTGTGCACCTGCCACTGCAAGGTGCTGGTAAGTGTACTGTAGGAGCAGGGGGGAAGAAGGAACGAGGAAGCGCGGGTGGCCGAGGACGCTAACGGGGGAAAGACATGGGGACAGCCACTCGACTCCCCTTGTCCGTTACTACCTGTAAGCTGTTAGTGATTGGTAGTAATAATAGCTGAGCATGAACTCGAACCCGTACCTGAACGTTCTCCTTCCGCACGAGACCCGGCGTTCGCGACGCAGGTACGCCTGTGTGGAAAAATTGCCCCACCTTGGCTCTTTCAACGCAAGCGCCCCCACAAGTCTTGGCGAATCTGCACCGCAAGTCCGAGTACATGTACAGTAAGTACTTGCATGTAGTTGTACGGAGTCGATGTGCGCCGTAATAATACTCCGTATAAGTACAAGTACAACGTACAGTACAAGTGCAGTACAAGACAATACAGTACACCGCAAGGCCGGTGGGAGTGCGGACAAGGCAAGTGCGGACACGGGCACGGACACGGACACGGACGAGACAAGCAGGTACGGTCGACAGAGTGCCTCAAGTACACAAGTCGGTGTGCAATTGCAGCAAGCGCTGCTGCCATCAGACGCGACGATAGACTGTACAAAGAGGTAATAATACCTACCACGGAGGAAGTACTTTGGTGCACTTCCTTGGCACTGGCATGAACATGTAAGTACTTGGAGGAACCATGGGCACAAAAGTTCGGCACAAGTCGATGCCCTCTAGGCAATATGTACCTAGGTTCGCATGACACTACAATAAAAACTGTGCTTTAGGCATTTAAATCACTTCTCCCCTGCCCACTGCCCGCTCACGATACGGCCAGAAGAAAAAATTGACGAGCATGGATGGATTCGCTGCCGGTTGGACACCGAGGGCACGGAGCACGTATCGCCAAGGTTCTGGGTATTACATGCTGCCGGGTGAACTGAATACTACGTAGTCCTATCCTTTCAGGTAGCACTCCGATGTTTGGCATTGAATATCTAACAACAGCAAGTATTATTATTGCTACGTACATTAC
Source organism: Drechmeria coniospora (assembly GCF_001625195.1). Lineage (NCBI taxonomy): Eukaryota > Fungi > Ascomycota > Sordariomycetes > Hypocreales > Ophiocordycipitaceae > Drechmeria > Drechmeria coniospora. The sequence goes on along the minus strand of NC_054389.1, from coordinate 4,886,634 downwards.
AAGTACAGTACGGAGTACACATGCACTTGGATGTGCTCCTCCGCGGAGGGAGGTGCTCGGCTCGGTAGGGTGTGCATGCAAGCAAGTGCTCCCTCCGTGCTGCATGTAGTCAAGTCCTTCCCTGTCAGTGCCGAGGTACCTCAGTCGACGGTGCAGAATTGCGACGGGCCTCTGCCAGCGGGATGCTGGGATGCTGGGACGCTGGGACTGTGCATCGTGGTGCAGGCAGTAATTACGGCGCGGCGCATTATCCAGCACAGAGCATACGGCACTCCGTGCATGCACGGCATCTGCGCGACACCACCAGCTGAAATTGCCGGCAGCAACAAAACGGACGTGCCTGATCACTCAGACGCAGAGGTTGGCTACCAGTGCTCAGCCCCTCTTGCAACTCGAACGCCTCCTCCGTACCTACAGCACGACTACCTGTGCTGCTACCCAGTACCTCAAACCAGCAGCCGTGTACAGAAAGGTCACCTCTGTCAGCTCTCCAAAACTCTTCAGGGAAAGGAATCTGCCAGCTGTACGGAGTACTTGCCGGCGCTCTACATGTATCGTACATGTGCCAGGTACTGGGTACCACGAGTTAAGGTGAGTCGTACCGGTCTCCTCCGTACCTACCTACTACCTAGTACCTAGTAGCTTCTCGGTGCTTTCCAACCAGTTCACGAATGCTGCACTGAACCCTGCCCACGTGCATCGCTCAGCAACGTATGGGGGCACTCGCACTCGCACCGTTGAAACCTTGCTGGCTACATCCGTCTCGACGTACAAGTATATGCGCATACAGTTGCATGTGTAGCCCGAGGACGCGGCTGGCCCCATCACCCGCTCGACGACGAGTCCGTACCTACCGTGCAATGGCTGCCACCCAGCATTACCTAAAAAGCAGCGTTCTGGCGGCTGCCCTACCGCCATGGCTGGGTGGTCATGGGTAGCGCTGCTTGGCACCTCTATATTTGGGAAGGATAATAGGGTTTTGCCTCGGCGGCGAGACGGCTACCGGCTCCGCAGATGCCTCCCCGCGCGGGAATGGTTCAGCTCCTGGCAGGGCAACGAGACGGAGACCAATGGGCAGGCTGGCGCTCCTCGGGCCCTCGTGGCTTCGTGCCAGGACGGTGATGTCGCGCAGCTCGGGCTGCACAGCGCTGCTCCTTCGAGTGCGAAGCGCAACAAAAAAAGAAGGATGCGTGTGACAGGATTCCTTGCCACCGACATGACTATGCGCCAGGATAAAAAAAGAAACGGTTTCCTTGCCTGGTCCCTCTGCGTGGTCCGCTGCAGCACTCGTACAGGTACTCGGGCGGGCGGACAAACAAGTTGTGGAGAAACGGACAATTATGCGCATGATGGGTGATGCTGGAAACCACCGCTGTGGCACGGCGATGACATGACCGACAGGACTTTGCATGGCACTCGCGGTGCACATGTGCTCCGTACGTCGGTGTAAGTAATACGTGCTAGCATGATGGCGACGCTACTTACAGCCGCCGTGCAAGTACAATGTACATACTCTGTCGGGTACCTGCGGGGCGTGCGCGCATGTGCTCGTGCCATCCACGAAGCACTGATCGGCCATTCGATATCCTGCTTTGTCGCTGCGGACGGACCGGGGGCTGGCAATCAAATTCGACGAATGCACGATGCATCACCAATGATCATCCCGCCTTGCGCCGTATTACTCCGTCCTTGGGTGCACGCGAACATGTACACAACACATGCCTAGAACCTACCTTGTAGGTACGCACCAGCATGTGCCACCTACTGGTAGGTCCCAGGCACCCAACGCCTGTGCCCAAGTGAGGAGGTACGGAGCACAACTACGGAGTACAGGTTCACACATGTACCGAGTACTCTGGACTGTGTGTGGGTGTAAGTACTTGCGTACCTTTGCCCGTCAGTCGCTGGCAATGCAATGGAACCAATTTCCACTGCTTCTCATCGACATCCATCAGCAGCTTCCGCATCAACATCCGACGCAGCCCAGCAGCTCTACCTCTCAACCGTGTGCGAAATGCGCTACCGATGGACGACACACCCATGGACCGACGCAGAAGACGAGCGTAAGACAAGACGAAGTACGAGGTGTCTCCGCTTCACAAGGCACGACATGTATATCGAGCCGAGTAGTACAGTCGTTCGCAGAGTGCCCCGTATTCCGTAGTATCACAGTAATTGCTCTGTCAACGCACCAGTACGTACTCCGTACAGTGCTCTTACTCTTATACATACAGGTAGGTACCTGCAACTAATACTCCGCACAGGACTGCGAACTAGAAGGTACTGATCGTACTGCACTTGCCACTAGGTGAAGAACTGCCATGGCAGACACCCAAGGCATTCGTCGCACGGATACGAAGAAACAACACCTCGCCACAGTGATCCGTACATACTCGCAACACTATCGACGCCGACAGAACATGGATCTGCACTCGTACAACCCAGCTTTCAAGCCCACCTGTCCACCCACCCGTCGTGCTGGGCTGGCCAGAAAACGAGATTGCCGTGCCTCCTCCCCCCGGCCGGGTACGGTGTGCGTCGTGAACGGCAGCTCCCCTCCTGCGCTGCCGAATGCAGCCTCTGCCGGGTCGAAGCTGAGCCTCGGCCTGCGTTGGCACGAAGCGGTACCATGGTAGAAATCCCACGACGGCAGGGATGGGCATGGCATGTCGCCGCGGAGCCACGGGCGCAGACGACGTCGACGAGAAGCTTGCCCGAGGCCAACGCGACGCACCGCTGCCAGTGTCCGCCGACGGCAACCAATGCAAGGGCAAGCCGGCGCACGCATGCGTCTCGACGCTTCGGCGACGGCATGACAGCCATCTGCTTCGCATGACCCGTCTCGGTACTTTCTTACCGCCATTTGAATCTTCCTTTTGCGCTTGCTGTGCTGTTGCTCCTCGCCATCTCGCCAACTCCGTGGCTGGCTGCATGAGCAGCTATGCGCGTCATCCATACCGTGCCAACGGCCACGCACCCTCGCAGCAGCGTGTCACCTACCATCCTGGACCGAATGGACGGACGGACGTCCACGTACGACAGGTGACACGGCGCCCGACGACGGCCTCGGCGTGCCTTTTTCCATTTCCCATCGCACCAGCACAAGCCATCGGATGCCGGCGTGAGCTTTTTGGGAATTCGCCCGTCGGCGCTGCGCAGTCAATCGACGTATTATTGACTTGGCATACCAAAAACACTCGCATGAGCCGAGGTTGGCACCGTGTTGTGATAATGAAGGGTACGCAAGTATGGAGTGAGAAAGGGGCACTATGTCGTCATGAGCCCTCGCATGCACCTGCTTCCGAGTGGCCGTCTTTCGCTCCAGCAATCTCGTAGCCTTTCCTCGTCCGTCCGTCTCGTCATTGGTATCATATTCCATGTGCTAGCCTCAATCTGTCCCAGCCGGTCCCGTTCCCCCGTGCTGGCGACGCGAGCGGCATCAGCGGTGGTCGCGTTTGGGGGCGTTGGTGGTGGTGGTGGTGGTGGTGGTGGCGGCGGCGGTAGGTAGCGGTTGGGGAGTGGTCGGGTGGTCGTCGGGTGGTAGTGGTAGGGTAGGGCCGTGGTGAGCGGCTTGTGGTGGGTAAGGTCGTGGTGTTTGGGTGTTGATGCGAAGTGCAACATCACCTCTTCATGACCCGCGGCGGTACTCTGTCGCCGCTGTACCGCAGCGGAACGGCCGCCGCCTTTCCCGCTCGGCTGCTTCGGCCCTTTGTCGACGCCGGCTGTCTCTGCTTGCTGCCGCCGATGAGGGCGAGAAGGGTTCTCAGCGGCAGCAGGAGGAGTCGGAGCATGGCGTGAAAGGGCACGAGCGCCACGGACATGGCAAACTCAAAGGCGCGCATCGCCACGTTCTTCCGGTTTGCATTGTTCTTCGCCGCCGCCGCCGCGAGGGTGATGGCATCGTTGAGCCTCGCCTCGAGTCCGGAGAAGCGGGATTCCGTCTGGAATTGGAGCACCGTCGCCTTCTTCTCGTACCGTCTCACCGCGCGGTTCAGCGCATCCAGCTCCGGCTGGATCGCGTTCCGCACATCCCTCGTCATGGCCGCCTCCTGCTTCGCCCGCGCCGAGTGGGGGCTGCAGTCCGACCCCGTGGCCTTGTCCTCGGCGCCCGAGTGCGCCTCGAGCCTCTCGACGCGAGCCACCATCTCCTCCAGCTGCGCCTTCGTCTTGGACGCCGGGTTGAAGCCGTCGCCGTGGACGACTCTCTGCAGGTGGAGGGTTCGGCACTGGACGAGCCGCAGCATGTGGGAGAAGACTCGCAGTTCCGAGACGAGCAGGAAGATTGTGAGGTTGTAGTTTGAGACCAGCCCCTCCGAGGGACGGCTCAGCTGTGAGCGAATGGTGTGGAGGAGGTACGCGCTGAGGAGCGGGAGGACGAGGCATGCGAGCAGCGACAAGACTTCGTGGAGGTAGAGTTCGCGAAGGGCCGCCTGTCGCCGCTCCGACTCGGGCATTCCCTGGACCCGGGCCTTGGGGGAAGGCTTGGCACCCCCCTCGTCCTCCTCCGGGACGTCGATGAGCGGGGATCCAGGGGGAACGGTGGCCGGCGAGCAGTCGCCGTCGCTCTCGACGGCGATGGCGTCGTCGGAATCCATCTCGTGCAGGATGCGCACCTGCTGCGCGGCGTGGTACCATATCCTATCGTTTGAGTGGTTGGCATACCATCCAGCGCCCGTTTGCATTCGCATTTGCGTCTGCCCACCAGGGGAGGAAAACATGTCGATGACCTACCATGGTTGCGTCACCGACCAGTGCAGGAAGACGCCGGAGAGCGCCAGCAGCATGACGTCCGTCACGACGGCATTGCCGTTCTTGAACAGGGCACCCGAGATGGGCGGGAGCAGCGCAAAGGCGAGCGAGAGCGAGGCGAGCGAGGATGACTCGGGCAGGGACCCATCCGCGTCTGCCTGCGGTTTCGGGTTCAAGATGTCGCGCGCCTCGCTGCTGTAGTCGGACAGGTTGGAGCTCCGCCGCGGAGGCCTGCTGCCGCCGTCAAACGACGACTCCGACCGACTGGTGAAGGACGGCGGCGGCGGCCGTAGCAGCGCGTCCGAGACGTCGATGGTCTTGACGCGACGGAGCACATGGCCAGGTGCGATGCCGTTCAGGCCAGTGGCGAGGCCGGAGCTGATGCCGGTGCTCGCCGTAGACTTGGCGGATGGATGGGAGGGTACAGCAGGGCCTTCATCTGTGGAGGCTGCCGTCATGATGCATTTGCCTCTGTCCTGGATCAAGGTGGGTGGCGATCCTGGGCGTGGGTTGAAAGGACCGGGGGAGGAGAGACGGATCTGTGTCTATGACGTTGACGCGTCGAGAGTCGAGGGCGGAGTGGGAGGAATGGCTCCGGCGCAGTCGGACTCGCAACTAGCAGAGGGCCCAACGGCGCGATGTAGGTGCCTGGCGGTGCCTCCACCAACAAAGCCGTTTAGCGCGATGGATTATCCGGGGTAATACGATGGCGGCGATACAGATCTACTCGCACAATGTATGGGCGGCAGTGCTCCGTCGTGGTAACCCAGTAATAATACATACTATCAGCAGGTACGGAGAGTTGTGCACAGTGCTCCGCTCTCCAAACGATACTGCCGATTGATTGTTCCGTACGCAAGTACCACGTACTGTAGGTGTACTCACTCGCACACTATAATTTCTACGGACTACGCATGTACAGTACGGAGTGCAAGTACCTACTTTACTGCACGGGCAGTGATTCCATACCTTGAGATTCAACATACAGGGCATTCGCCCCCAAATTTGGCGCTCCCGTTCCTCTTCACCCTGTAGTCGCTCCACAATAATGCATTCCATGGGGAGATTCTCAGGCTATCTTGCTTCCAGTTATTTGGCTGAAACTATCGAGGGATACCCAGCTCGTGTCGATGGTCGATAGATCGGATCTACTTGCTTTCCCAAGGATCCATCTACGCCAATTGCATATACCTGCAGAGTGAGTACTTGGCCCACCGGTTGCGTACCGCTCTCAGACCGCGGCTGTCAATGCAAATGCTACTACTGTCCTGTGAATGATAGGGTGAGCGGCACCCGTTTGTTGATCGCGGGCGGTGAGGCAAAGGAATGTTGACATTGAAACTCTGCATTTAATTTGGGGTCTGAGCAACCTCGGATGCTGGTCTCATCCTGCTGTGACTTTCGATGCCCCGGTGTGGGTTGCAGGTGCATGTCAAAGTTGATGACACGTTTGGACCGACCAACGCCTCCCCCCCTCTCTTGACCGCAACGCTTCTCACATGGATATCCGGATTAATCGAACCGAAAAATAGTCTTAGCCCTTGCATCCGAACTATTTGCATCTGATTGCCTGGGCAGTCACAGCTTGTGATACCAACCCAGCTCCTTCCTACCCTAGACCATGCGATCGATGGAGCATACGTGTAGAACAGATTATCGGCTGTTGAACGAACGGGCAGGCTTGCGTTGGACAGGATGCTGTTGCGACCAATAATCAGAATTGGGGGCGCATGTAACAAAATAAAAAGGAGTTGGGCCAAAATCTTTTCGATGCATTCGTTGGGTAGAGATCTCAACGCTCGTTTTGATGGATCCGCAGCCCGATCGCCTGCAAGTGTCTGCTCTCCATGTTTACGCATGGTTGCGGACGGTAACGCGCCGTCAATTTTCATCAGGCTGTCGCTTCCCCCCCATGTTAAATGACAGGAGAAGGTGGACAGTGGCACACAGTCGTTGTAATATACTGTATACTGTATTAATGGCGCGTAGATTACGATTGCTCCCTCGCTCCTTGGTTGACCGCAGCTACTTTTACATGCCGTTTCAACTCAACCTGAGCCGTAGCTTGCGGTGCTCGAGCGTCGAAACATGCGCTAGCTTTCGCGAAGCAAAAGATATAGTCAAGCATTTCATCTACATTCAGCGCTTCTTCGTGAATGACAAGTCGGGGTTGAGGAAGTTACCTCTTGATATCAATTATCGTCACATCACTCCATACCATTTGCCCTCGTACTTACTTACAGGAACGGTACTTGTACGAGGTACATACAACAGCCGTACTTGTCCACCTAAGGGTGCAAGGACTGTCTTGTCGTAACGTGTACATGTAGTTGTACAGTACTGTAGTTGTACATACTATACTTACTGTAGTTGTACGTAGGCGTTCGTCGCGCTTAGTTACCCTGTAAATACTGCGCTACCTGGTACTTATTGTAGCCACTGCAGTTGCCAGCAGGAACCCCTTCCACTAAGCCGCTCTCGGAGTTGTGGGCCTTGCTTTGTTCCACCATTGTTAACCTCGGGCTCAAAGCCGACGCTTTCCACCAAGGTAGGTACACTTCTGCCAACGTAACGCAAGCTGGAGTCCTACCCCGACATCATCACCCGTCAAGCTCCAACCGTGCGTTCTCATCAACGATCAACGGCACACGACTTCAGCATCTCATCTGCATACTCGACTTCTCCGACAAGGAAAAAAAAATGAACGCCCTTCGATGCCTGCGGCCGGTTGCCGGCCGGATCCCGTTTCAGCCCTCGACCCTTCCTCGCGTGGTGCGAGCCTACAGCTCCAAGTCGTACGAATACATCCAAGTGTCCATGCCGAAGCCTGGCGTTGGCCAAGGTAAGCATGCAAAGAGCCATCCGCATGTTTTTTGGAGGTCTAACAAGGCATCAAAGTGACGTTGAACCGACCCAAAGCCCTCAACGCCCTGTGCACGCCCCTCATAAACGAGTTGAACGAGGCCCTCAACGAGCTCAACGCCTCCGATGACGCCTCCGTCATCATCTTGACCGGGTCGCAGAAAGCCTTCGCTGCCGGAGCCGACATCAAGGAAATGGCCCCCCTGGCATTCTCCGAGGCCTACACCAAGTCGTTTATCGAGTCCTGGTCACTGCTGACGACGCAGATCAAGAAACCCATCATCGCGGCCGTCTCGGGACATGCGCTCGGCGGCGGCTGCGAGCTGGCCATGATGTGTGACCTCATCTACTGCACGGATAATGCCAACTTTGGCCAGCCCGAAATCAAGCTCGGCACCATACCGGGAGCGGGTGGCAGCCAGCGACTGACGCGCGCCGTCGGCAAGGCCAAGGCGATGGAGCTTATCCTGACCGGAAAGTCCTTTTCGGGCGCCGAAGCCGAGCGATGGGGCGTCGCCGCCAGGACGTTCCCGACGTACGAGTCGTTGATGGAGGAGGTGCTGAAGCTCGCCGAGACGATCGCCGGATACTCCAAAGTAGCCATCTTGGCCTGCAAGGAGGTGGTGAACAAGAGCCAAGATCTGCCGCTGAGGGACGGTGTCGAGTTCGAGAGGCGCGTTTTCCACAGCCTATTCGGAAGCCAAGATCAGAAAGTTGGCATGAAGGCGTTTGCGGAGAAGAAAAAGGCCGAGTGGACGCACTCGTAGGCGTAGGCTGCCGCTCGCCGCGCCGTTTGTTCTGTCGGCAAAATCTCCATGCAGCATCCAAAGACATGGCTCCATCAGGCAACGGACGACAATTCCTTTACAGGTACGGAGCACCGAGTATTCTGTGTCATCTATACTGTACGCATCGAGCACCTCACGTGTTTTCCCATGACCACAACAGCTGAGCTGGAGGATATGCCAACCGATATTCCTTGGACTGATTACTTGTTTGAGATGGAAGAGGTGGCCTCTGTCAACGACTTGTACTGTAGTGAGGGGACATGTAGCTTTGGGAGCGCCCAGGTGTTGCGAAAGGCGCCACAGCTACGGAGTTCACCTACAGTATTTGGGATTGCAGGGACGCCAGGCGCCAAAGTCAATCAACAACAGCTGGAAGATGTGCCCGCCAATATTCATCGGACTGAATGGTTTTTTGAGATGGAAGAGGTAGCCTCCGTCAACTACTCGTAATGAGGACATGTAGCTTTTGGAGCTTCCAAGTGTTGCGACAAGCGCCACAACCAGTTAGGATTTCAGGGACGCCAGGCACACAAAGTCAATTAATTCATGGCGGAAGGCTGGCGTGGCTAGTGGGCCCCCCTCCAAGTATTAGTACCTACCTTACCTATTGTAAGTACTGTACTTAAGCACTGGCGGTGGGTACATCGGCACTAACTTAACTAACTTGACAGCCTGGTCAAGTACCTGGTGGGTAATAGGTATCATCATCATCCTTACTGCAGTTCATGTATTAATACATGTACTCCGTAATAGCCCGTATCCGTTGGTGTACTTGCATTGTACTCATTGTACTGTACTTACTGTACTTGCATGTTCGTTGATTACATCAAGGCATCAGCAACAAACTCGTGCCCGCCCGACAACGCAACGTTGCCAAATCGCAAACGTCCCCATCCTGCCCTGCGACCAGAGACTCGACCGACTCCAGCGGTCCTCGCTGGATAGCATGAACGGATGGATACCCGAAAACCAAGTCTGGACCTGGCGACGGAGTTGACGTGCTCCGTATGCATTGCCCTCTCGCAACCCCTACCCCGCCAACGACTTGGTTGATGCCGAGGCGTCTGGCCCCCATGGATGAAACGATGGACTGACGGCCGATGCAGATATGCACCGAGCTCCTCTACCAGCCGCTCACCCTTCTCGACTGCCTCCATACCTTGTGCGGAGCCTGTCTTCGGGAATGGTTTACTTTCCAAGCTGCCGCCGCCGAGCGGGCTCCTACCCCGCCATCACCTGGCGACAACATCTTTACGTGCCCGTCCTGCCGAAGCCCCGTGCGGGACACCAAGCACAATGCCACCGTCGTCACGCTGCTGGAAATGTACGTGGCAGCGAACCCCGCCAAAGCCAGGTCCGAAGCAGACAAGGAGGAGATGGGCAAAAAGTACAGGCGAGGCGACCAGGTGTTCCCAGAGGTGGCCACTCGCAAACGCACGGCGGAGGAGAGGCGAGTGGAAGATGAGGATCAAAGGTTGCTCGACGTGGTGAGGCAGATGAGCTTGCGAGAAGCCACCTCGAGCGTCGCGCAATCGCCGGGGACCCGGAGACGCCGAGATAGCCGCTCTGCAGACCATCGTTTCCAGCCCAGCAGGACCTACAGCTCCGACGGCCGTCCGCGCCGCAGGAGGGAAGGAGATCAGCACCCGCGGGTCGACAACGCAGCTAGCCGCAGTTCTGATCAGATCCCCGACGTCAGAGAAGGACGGCGCAGAAATTCCAGCGAAACACGCCAGCCACGCCAGGTCGAGCACCAGTCGTCGTTGCGTTCCCTCATTGGATCTGGATCCACGAATGAACGAGACATTGAGAGGGAAATTGAAGACTTTGCTCGGCAGATCCAAGAGGAGGGCCTGCTCGACGGCCTCGACTTGGACAACATTGACCTAAGCCGGGACGATGAGCTGAGTCGACGCATCACCGAAGCGTATCGTCGCAGACAACGAGAGCGCGCTCGGCAGGAACCCACCAGGAGGAGCAACAACACGGCACAAAACGGCTCATCTCGGACGGCAAACCCGCCTTCTGTCGATGCGAGGCGTCGAGGAGCCCCGACCGGGAGCCGAGCCGGCAGCCGCACCCGAACCGAGTCACGGTCGGCCAGCGGGAACAGCCAAACGGAGGATCGGAGCAGACCGCCGCCATCGAACGCGGCGAGCCTAGAAGGGCGAGCTGCACCTGGCAGGACTAGAAGGAGGGCGGCCAGCAGCAGCCGGAGCGGCACAAACGCGGCATTCGCGGCAGAGTCCGAGATGAGGCTAACGTCTCGTTCGCAAACGGACATCACCTTGCGAACCCAGCCGGCCGACCCTACATTATCACGGCATAGTTCTAGTGAGTCTCGGAGCACGGGCACCCCTTCCGTGATGGCATCTTCGGACCTTGCCGGCGAGCGAACTGCACCAGTGAGCGTGGGACAGAACGCATCCTTTGCAAGTCGTGTTCCGATGTGGAACCCATCCGTTGCGGATGCTCTGTCGGACTTTTCAGAACTTCACCAAGCGACGGGAGCAACAGTTGCGCGGCCATCGCCAACCAAGACGCAGCAGCCCGCCGAACCGGCTGCCGCTCACTCTGCCGCATCGAGCTCCGCAAGAGGCGCGGCAAACACCGATCCTGGTCATCATCGAACACGATCCCAGCTGTATACGGAGCCGTCCATTACTTGTGCGAGATGCAACAAGCCTCATATCGAGTATGACTTGCATTACAACTGCGGCGAATGTGCTGGTGGTCAGTGGAACCTGTGCCTCGATTGTTACCGTGCCGGCAAAGGGTGCCTCTATTGGCTCGGATTTGGCCATGGTGCCTGGACGAGATGGGAAAAGGCGCGACAGCAGGATAAAAATCTGGAGCGGCCTCACATGCTGACGGCGAACCGATACTTGCCGCCGCCGTCAGTACAACGAGGAGGCGACGGGCGAGCGACGTGGACCGACGACGATCCGAAAGGCAGGCTAGAGACGGGGACGTTTTGCGCAAAGTGCTTCGTGTGGACCAACAGCTGCTTCTGGCGCTGCGACGACTGCAACGAGGGTGACTGGGGTTTCTGCAATGACTGCGTCAACCAAGGCCGATCGTGCACCCACAGGCTGTTGCCTCTAACCCACGAGGCCTCGCAGCGACCAAGCCGGCCCGGGAGCCCGCGGTCGGCCGAGAAGCCAACGAGCGCGGCGATATTTACCGGCCCACAGGCGTCCAGCATAGGGCCGTTCAAACCGCTCACATTCCGGACGCGATGCGACCTCTGCCGAGAGTCGATACCTCCCACCCAGGTCAGGTACCACTGCTTCAGCTGCTCGAGCGCCTTGGTTCCGGATGCGCCTCCCGGGGACTACGACATTTGCACGTCCTGCTACGGAAACCTTGTCGCTCAAGGAAAAATCAGCAGCGAAAACGGCGACTTGGGGTGGCGAAGGTGTCTGAACGGGCACAGAATGGCCGTCGTAGGCTTTGCCGATGGCAGGGTTGGCCAGTGGAGGTACGTTGAGCGAGACGTTGTGGGAGGCCGCACGCTTCGGGCGGAACCCTTTGAGGGCTCCGAACAGCATCAAGGCCAGGGATTGCAGATCTGGTCTTGGCACAAGGGCGACGAGAAATTGAAGCGCCTTGCCACTCGCGACGTATCCGCGACGGCGCCCCGAGCTGTCGCTTCGACCACCTTTACCGCCGCCTTTCCTCCGGACGGGGGGCCGGGGTTGAGAGCGCAGGCCTTGTGGACGTGGCATTCAACCTCGGAGGCCGACGACGAACTGCCCTTTCCAAGAGGTGCCGAGATACGGGAGGTCGAGGACGTCAACGGTGACTGGTTCTTCGGCGTGTACATGGGAGCCAAGGGGTTGTTTCCGGCCCCGTACGTGCGACTGTCGGAGCCAAGGGGATAAACGAGATAAATTGCACGGCCAGACGTTGTTTATTTGACGAGGATTATTGTGAGTCAGGTTGCCACATGAATTTTGCTAGTGAATTGCAATCTTGTATGAGGTTGTGCGATGGCCGAGTTTGAAGCATCTTGGTCGGTCGGGTGTGAAGCTCGGTTCGGGCCCGATATTAGCGCGTTAGCGGGTGGGGGATCCTAAGTGATATTTGGGGGGGATGCTAGAATGGGAACCGTGCTAATAATGTCTTGGGACACTGCTGAAAATGACGTGCTTCGAGCCGTCAGGTCTCCACAGTATATCATCCTCCTTCATTGCACCACGCTCTCATCGCCGTCGCCGATGTGGTTGCTCTCATTGCAAGCACAAATATCCATTGACAACAGTTCTGACCGACGGGGTTTGGAAATCGACGGCTGATTCGACGACAGGTGGAGATTGCGAGCAAACTTGGCCATCATGTTCCGACAAAGCGCCCGGAAGCTGGCGATTGCTGCGGCCAAAGCCGCCGAACCGACGGCACACACTCTTGCCGTGTCCAAGGCGCAGGGTATCGCCAAGGGCCTCACGGGAGGCAAGTTTGCTTCGTACCTGACCGAGGGCCGAGTCTGCTGCTGACTGCTTTTTCCCTCGATACAGCCATCGGGAACACGCCGTTGATTCGGTTGAGGGCCCTCTCGGACGAGACCGGTTGCGAGATCCTCGGCAAGGCAGAGTTTATGAACCCTGGCGGCTCCGTCAAGGATCGCGCGGCGCTCTACGTGGTCCGGGACGCCGAGGAGCGTGGCCTGCTGCGGGCCGGCGGCACCGTCGTCGAGGGCACCGCCGGGAACACGGGCATCGGGCTCGCCCACGTCTGTCGCTCGCGCGGTTACAAGCTCGTCATCTACATGCCGGACACGCAGTCCCAAGGCAAGATCGACCTGTTGCGGCTTCTCGGCGCCGAGGTGTACCCCGTACCGGCCGTTGCCTTTGACAACGCCGAGAACTACAACCACCAGGCCCGGCGGCACGCCGAGAGGCTCGAAAACGCCGTCTGGACGAATCAGTTTGACAACACGGCGAACCGGAGGGCCCACGTCGAGACGACGGGACCCGAGATCTGGGCCCAGACGGGTGGAACCGTCGATGCTTTCACCTGCGCGACGGGCACCGCCGGCACCCTCGCTGGCGTCACTCGCCATCTCAAGGAGGTGTCGGGCGGCCGCGTCAAGAGCTTCCTCGCCGACCCGCCCGGGAGCGTGCTGCATTCCTACATCAGCTCCGGCGGCAAGCTCGTGGAGCGGACAGGGTCGAGCATCACCGAGGGCATCGGCCAGGGTCGCATTACCGACAACCTGCAAGCCGACATTGGTCTCCTCGACGGCTCGCTCTTCATCTCGGACGAGAAGAGCATCGAGATGGTCTATCGCTGCCTCGACGAGGAGGGACTCTACCTCGGCGCAAGCTCCTCCCTCAATGTTGTCGCGGCCAAGGAGGTCGCCGAGAAGCTGGGCAAGGGCCACACGGTCGTGACCATGCTGTGCGACGGCGCCTACCGGTATGCCGACCGTTTATTCTCCCGCAAGTGGCTCGAGGAGAAGAAGCTCCTGGGCGCAGTCCCCGAGCACCTGACAAAGTACATTGTGCTGCCGTAGGTCGGCGGCCCGGCTGGTAATAGTTTGATGTTTTACACTGTTTCATTGTACACACAGCCGTGCTACGCCTGCGTTGGGCTCTGCCAGCTAGGCTGCTTTCCCGTCGCTTCAGCATACACGTCCTCCCAGCCCTTGGACCGGCCGTGCGCCGTCTTCACAAAATCCCCCAAGTGCTTCTCGAGGGCACCCTCGACAGGAGCCAAGATTTTGGCCTCTTCGGCAAGCAGCTTGCGCGCGAGCGAGATTCCCTTGATGTTCTGCGCCAGAACCTGGACGTAGGCGCTGCCGTTGAGGCCCTTGGGATTTCGCGTGCCGTTGGGTGACGAATTCCGCTCCAGCGTCGGATGCAGCAGCGCAAACTCTTCCAGTTCGGATAGGTCCTTCTCCAGAGAGCCTTCCCACAGACTGCCGAGGAGGGCCAGCTCATCCTTCAACAGGACGACGTCTTTTTCGACGGGCTCTCCGGCGTCCTTCTTGACCTGGAGAGCCGAGGCTCGGGCGAAGAGGGCCAAGCCGCGGACAAGGCGGGAAAAGTGCAACCTGTCGCGGGCCCGTTTCGTCGAGAGCATGTGCTCCGGCTTTTGCAGCAGATCGAGGACCTGCTCTGCCCAGCACAGCGCTTGCTTCGTCTCCGTCGCATCCCACTTGCTCTCGGTGATCTTGGCGTTGACGTAGGCGAGCACGCGGACGACGAGCTCCCGGTTCGTGAGGAGCAGGCCGGTCTTGTCCGCCTGCTTCGCGCACTCGATGACGGCGAAAACATGGCCTCTGGTGCCGGCGACCCGGGCAATCCTCCCCCAGTGCTTGGCCATGAGCTTGATGCCGGCCTTTTTGTAGCCGGCCAGGAGGGTGCCGAGGTTGCTCCAGTCGCCCGTCGTCTCCATCTTGTCAAGCGCCTGGTTGAGGATCCGTTTCGAGTTTTCGATGCCCTTGAAGCGGTCGAGGGAGGAGAACTTGTGCTCGAGACCGTCGACCTCGATGACGATGGGGTTCTGCTCGAGGTAGGATCGCATTTTCGGGTTGAAGACGAGCTTGCGCTGCTTCTCGGGGAGGTAGGCCGGTAGTATTATCTTCTCTTGGATCGTCTGGAGGACCGCATTCAGCTCCGAGTTATCCGTCTCGGCGAACACGGCTCTGACGGCTGCCATTTTCCAAGGTGCATTCGTCAGCGACCGTCGAAAGAAAACAAGGGGTTCTCAGTTGAGGTGCGTACCGCATGCTGCCGTTGTGCTGAACTGCGGCCTCGAAGAAATGGCAGCAAGCGCGGAGGAGGGCGCATGGCGCCATCTCAGCGCCTTCAAGGCTGCTGGCAGCGACCGATTCGACATGGCAGCTCGCGCTTCTCGGGGAAACGAACGGGCTCGGCTGTCCAAGGAAAGTTCCCAATCGGAATTGAATTGAATACGGATTCTCGGTCCTGAATCTCAGGGTCGGCCGGCGCGCGGGTGGTTCTGGGGTGGGTCGGAGAAAGAATGTGCCGGGCCGATCACTGGCTGGCTGGTCGCTGGAACTAGCGGGAGGAAGTGCCTGGCCGCTGGTGCCAGTGCAGAGAGCGGCTAGAGCTTCGCGGGTCCAAAATTCGACGACGGCCAAGGTTCGTGCACCTCACATCGACAACCAAGGCGACCAACGATGAATGTCGCTACCTCCTGGCGGCCTTTAGGCTGCCTCAAGTCGAGGCTTCGGCATGCGAGACAAGCCAGAGCATCGCAGAGGTGCTTGGCAACCGCCGCGAATGCCGAGGGCAAGCAGACGGCATTTACCGCCAGACAACGTGCGACACGGGCACCCATCCCCTTGTCCGCTTCCGTTGCCCGCTGACGAAAAGTAGGATCGGCGCAGCAAAAGGTTGGCAAGTTCAAAATATGGCCGCAGGTGCCGTCGATTCGATGCACGACGCCCGACCCGATGCCCGTTCTCCGCCAGCAGCAAATAGACATGCTCGACCCGACGGGTGCACGAACGCGACTCTTCTCGCGCGAACACGCCGACAGCGCCAAGGTCGGGGACGTGCTCATGGTGACGACCAAGGCCGGAGAGCCCTTCTCGGGCGCCTTTATCCAGATTCGGCGGCGCGGCGCGGACACGGCGATTCTTCTCCGAGGCCAGATGATGAAGACGGGTGTCGAGATGTGGTTCAAGATCTACAGCCCGACGGTCATGGGCATCGACATCATTTGGCGCCGACCCAAGAGGGCGAGGAGGGCGCGGCTCACGTACATGCGCAAGCCCAAGCACGACATGGGCAGCGTCGACCAGCTCGTGTCGGCGTGGAAGAAGGAGAGGTACGCGCTGCGGTCCAAGTCGAAGCAGACGACAGGCAGGACGAGAGGGCAGGTAAATAAGTGAGCGGCAGCCTTGGGTGCGGCGTGTATACTATGAAGTCATTACGAGAGAATGGACAACTGGAGATGCGAAGCAGCGTCGTCTGTCTGCCGTGCAGCATGTACCGAGTGAACGACGACGGGTGGATTGCACCGCCTCCAGGCCATGGCCGCAATCAATCCATCACATCATCAACATGAGCCACCTCGAAAGGAGGCCATCAGAGGGAGACGATGGTCGCGACCGCAGATGCACGGGCTGATGGTCCAACCGAGCAACCAAGGAGAGAGGGGGTGAAGCCATGAAGTCAATGGCAACAGCAACGTGTCATACGCTTGGTAACAACGGTAAAGGTGGATATGCGAGCGAGTCGCTGAGGCACCCCTCGCATCAGGCACCAGTCTGTATCGCTCATCCTGTTTCGCATTTAAGCAGGCTCGGCAGTGAAAGCCGGAGGGCGAGGTTAAAACCGATGAGCTGTCGTGTAGGGACAAGTTCCAGCCAGGATATACGAAGCTGGGGAGAAGGTACATGCGCAGCAGACCGGATTCACCAAGCACCGCCTGACAATACCTAGGACGAGGTAGCACTGGGCTGGGAGAAGGTCTGCACCAAGTACGGAGTACGGGGTAATACTTGGGTACTACTCCGTACTGTAAGTACTTACTTACTTAGGTCCTGCGCAGGCACTGGGCTTCGTACCACTCGTACTGTAGGGTAGGAGGAAAGTACCTAATATTATAGTGCATTGCCGGGTACGTCAGCACCTAATACTAGTCCACCGCTAGTGGTTGCAGCACACCGCTGACCGGACCAGACGGTCCTTGAGTCAGCGTTTGATTGAGGTTGCGCAGGTGAGCCTTGCTCTGTAACACACCAGTTCCGGAAGGGTATGAGCAGCGTGTGAAAATCATGCGAAGCTGGTGGAAGGCATCGGCTTGGATGCATCTCATGATGTGATTGGGTGTTTGCGTCGGCGGCTCAGGGCCGAGATGGAATGGGGCGAGGATAGCGGGTGTTGATGATGAGAGAGCGGATGAGAGAGCGGATGGGAGAGCGGATGGGAGAGCGGATGGGAGAGCGGGTGGGAGAGCGGGTGAGGGAAGATGATGGAGGATGGAGTGGGAGATGGAGGGAGGGGATTGGACGGATGAATGGTGGTTGAGAGTTGAGAAGCCGCAGCAGGGAAACCGACTATTACTACTCAGAAGCCGCGGAATGACGGACTAGGACTCTGTACTATTCTTACTCGTAATGACCTAAAAGTGCAGTGCTAAACGTCGCCATCGCTAGTCGTCAAAGTCGCTAGTCGTCCACTTGCGCGCCTCGGCAGCGGCGGCACATGCCAGCGTCGATTCGTCGACGAGCCAGAGGACGGGATGGTGCGTTTCAGAAAACCCAATCCCCCATCGACGTCTCCATGCTCATGTCTCAGCAGGTTCAACACGGCGATGACGCATGAACCGGTTACGGGATGAAATGAATGCCAGGGAGAGGCGGGTCTGCTCACGAGTCTTTCGCGGCATCGATTTCCTCCCAAGCGGTGCGCATCGGCTGCCAGGCGAGCCTGTTATAAACTGCTCCTCGTCCCGACCTGTCCCGCCCGGGGCGCGACGTCTGATTCCTCGTCGAATGCATGCTCGTGTTGCAGCGTTTTCGAGGGTATTGCACGAAATTGACGCTCCAACCGCGCCATATCCACGGACGGTACCAGGCCTACCTTTTCGCACAGACATTGAGCATCACCGGCGACGGCAAACCCTACGCTCGTATCGACGATACGCCATGACACTGGACGAACGGATAACTTTCAGAGCAGTTTCTTCCACCCAGCATTCCACGACAAACACGAAACGGTGTGCTTGATTCCGTCCACGTTGTTCGTGACAGACAGGCCACGGTGAACTAGGACGAATTCGGTACGGAGCAGCAGGGGCACGCGCTGTAATTATAGTGCCTGGGCGCGAAATAGCCACGCGAAAACTCGCCACCGCCTTCAGTACGGTCCTCCAGCGCTAGTGGTCAGGCTGTACCTGAGCGGGCTCTTTAGTGCCGCCAAGGCCCCCTGCCGTCGCCTACCAAGTCGTACCCTCTGACGCTTAGGCGTTGCGAACCCTCCAATGGCAGCGCCGGTTCCCTCCGACGAGGCCCCCCAGCCGAGCCCGCCGCTGGCGCCTGGCAACGGGGGCTACGCCGAACGGTTCCCCGAATTTTGTTTACACGCTTCGGGAAGCCAGCACGACGTCGACGCCGCCTGCCAAAGCAACGACTCCTCCCCCACCACCGGCAAATACGACGACAACGACGACGACGACGACGACTACGACCCGTACCGCCACACAATCTCTCCCTCGCCCTCGCCCTCCCTCTCGCCCTCTCCCCCTGCGTCCAAATCGTCCCGCTCGCCCACAGAATCTAGCATCTCCACGTCGGCCACGAGCGTCGTCGACGTCGAGTGCGGAGGGGACCCGCGGCCGCCATCAACGCCGACGAGCGAGAGCGCGACCCTGCCCACGTTTGACTCGACACCGCCGCGACCTTTGGTCCAGCGCAGCAGGCGAGACAAGAAGGAGCTGCAAGCGGCCAGGCTCCAGCGTTCGGAGGTTGCGACGAGGTCGCCGCCGTCGCCGAGCTCCAAGGGCGAAGTCGACGTGACCAGCAGAGGCTCCCGACCGCGGTGGCGTCGAAGCAGACGAGCAAACGGGAGCAGCATCGGCGGCAACGGCAGCGGCGGCAGCAGAAGCAAGACGCCCGCCGGCGCACGCAACGCCGAGCAAGGACTCACGAGGATGACCTTTACCGAGCAGCAGCGGTGGATCACCGTCCAGCAGAAGACGTTTACCAAATGGTGCGTGCCAGCGGCTCCGTGACGGCTCGATGACGACGGCATGACGGCGCGCTAACGGCCTCTCTCCTCGCCAGGCTCAACACGAAAATCGAGGCCCGGGAACTTGAGGTCAAGGACCTCGTTGCCGACCTCAGCGATGGTGTATGTCGACGTCGAGGTGCCCCCCTCCCCACGTCTCGATTCCGCGGGCTAACGCCGGCAAAAAAAACACTAGGTCATCCTCATCCATCTGCTCGAATGCCTCTCGGGCGAATCCCTGGGCCGCTACGCGTCGAAGCCCAAGCTGCGGGTGCAGAGGTTCGAGAACGCGAACCTCGCGCTCGACTTCATCACCTCGAGGGGCATCCAGATGACCAACATCGGCGCCGAGGACGTCGTCGACGGCAACCGCAAGATCGTCCTCGGCCTCATCTGGACCCTCATCCTCCGCTTCACCATCAGCGACATCAACGAGGAGGGCATGTCGGCCAAGGAGGGCCTGCTCCTCTGGTGCCAGAGGAAGACGGCCTGCTACGACGAGGTCGAGGTGCGCGACTTCAGCGCCAGCTGGAACGACGGCCTCGCCTTCTGCGCCCTCCTCGACATCCACCGGCCCGACCTCATCGACTTTGACGCGCTCGACAAGTCGGACCACCGCGGCAACATGCAGCTCGCCTTCGAGATCGCCCACCGCGAGATCGGCATCCCGAAGCTGCTCGACGTCGAGGACGTCTGCGACGTGCCCAAGCCCGACGAGCGGAGTCTCATGACGTACATCGCCTACTGGTTCCACGCCTTCAGCCAGATGGAAAAGGTGGAGAACGCAGGGCGGCGGGTCGAGAAGTTTGTCAACAACATGCAGGGCGCCTGGGAGATGCAGAGCGCCTACGAGCGCCGCATGCGCGCCCTCCTCGGCGCGACGCGGGAGCAGGTCGAGCAGTGGCGGCGGGCGACGTTCGAGGGGACCTACGCCGACGCCAAGGCGCAGGCGACCGAGTTCTCGGCCTACAAGCGGGGCCGGAAACGGGACTGGGTGGCGGAGAAGAGCGACCTCGCGACGCTGCTCGGCAACATCAAGACCAAGCTGGGCACGTACCGGCTGCGGCCGTACGAGCCGCCGGCCGACGTGCGGCTCGACGTGCTCGAGGAGGAGTGGGCGACGCTGGCCAAGGCGGAGATGACGCGCGCCCAGGTCGTCAACGAGACGATTCGAGAGTGAGTGACCCCCGAGCGAAGGCGCGCAGGCGGGCCGGAAGGCAGGCTGGCTGACACGCGTCTGCGCAGCATCAAGAACGCGCTGAGGAGGTCGTTTGCCGACAAGGCCAACGACTTCGCCATGGCCCTCAACACGATGCAGCTCGCCATCTCGGGCCTCGACGGCGACGTCGAGGACCAGCTGCTGCACGTCCGGAAGCTCAGCGACAACCTCGCGCCGCTCGATCGCTACCTCGAGACCATCGCCGCCGTGGACGAGAAGTGCGAGGAGGCCAACATCGAGGAGAACGACTTCACGACGTACACGTACGACGAGCTGCTGTACGAGCTCGGCCTCGTCAAGTCGTCGGTCCAGAAGAAGCTCTCCTTCCTCGAGAACCAGATGGTGGCCCGGAGCATGACGAACCTGACGCCCATCCAGCTTGAGGAGTTTGAGAGCGTCTTCCGCCACTTTGACCGCGACGACACCAACTCGCTGCAGGAGCTCGAGTTCAGCGCCGCGCTCGCCTCCCTCGGCCTCGTCTTCTCCGAGGACGAGATGCACGAGTACTTTGTCGAGTCGTCCGACGGGCGCGACCACGTCACGTTTGAGCAGTTCATCCGCTTCATGGTGGACGTGACCGAGGACCAGAACACGGCCGAGCAGGTCTTCCAGTCCTTCCGCGAGGTGGCCGACGGGAAGCCGTACGTGACGGAGATGGACCTGCGCCACAGCCTCGTGCCGGACGAGGTCATCGACCAGCTCGTCGAGATGATGCCGGCCCACCACGGGCCCGACATGTCCGAGGACCGCGGCCGGCCGCAGTACGACTACATATCCTTCATGGACAAGCTCATCGACGAACCGCCGGCCGCCGACGACGAGGTGCCCGGGGGCGTGCTGCGGGACAGGATCAACGTCGGCAGCGCGGGCCCGCCAAAGGGGGAAAGGAAAAAGGCCGGTGTTGCATGATGATGGCCTTTGCCCTTGGCCGCACGCCTGCCCAGCACGCGTACGCGTCCGGCGTTTCTTGGGAGGCGAGCGACGGGCCCGACGGAGCACGTGCGGATGCCGTCGGCGGCCCGTCCGTTTCGCTTCATTTCGTTTCATCTCATGTCATTCATTCCTTTGTTCCATCATTCCCTTGTTTTCTTGGTTACTGCATCCGTAGGATCGTGCCCCGGGGACCGAGCGACGCGGTGGCAGGGCTTCTCATGGGACCGGGACGGACGGTCATGGCGACGATGGAAAAGACGGGCACGGGACGGTCGCGTCGACATGGTAGGGTCATCTGGACGGTGCTGGCAACGTAGTCGATAGTCTTCTGGGAGGGCGACCAACCCTTGATCCCAAAGGCCCTCGGGCCATGAATACATGCGATAGCCCACAGTGTCGTCTCCTCGAAAGCAGCACCAGTGTGACCATTCGTCCGGTGCAAGGTGCATGCATTGTTCATCCTACCACGGAGGGAAGGGCTTCCGGGGGACGAATCCTATGCCGGCGAAGAGACACTTTTCCATCCTGCACCTTCAAGTACTAACCAAGCCAATGCCATTAGGAGTATGGAGTACGTAGTAACTAACTACTGGCAGTATTACAGTACTGTAGGTATGTCTCCTGTGCAAGTATAGCGTACCTAGTAGTGATGCAGTAATACTCGGCAAGTACGGAGTACTACTGTAGGTACCTATGGAGTACAGTGTACGGAGTACTTGTACATACTATGTAGTTGTAGTTGTAAAGGCAAGTACACTTACAGTACTCCGTATGTACAGTACAGTACGGAGTACTAGGTACCTAGTAGTATGGAGACTTCAGTACCTTAGTACTTAAGTAGGTGGGTGTAGCCTGCAGGTGTACTGTACGGAGCATTATTACGCACTGTAATTACTACAACTACTCTGAACGGAGTGCAGTATCTTGGGCTCCCGTCGGTGACCCACCCCATCTGCTCGCACATGTACAGCTACAAGTATCCGTACTCCCAGAGTACGGAGGAATACAGTGCACATCTCGACCAACAGGTACCTGTACAACGGTAGGTACTCGGCAAGTACTCCATACTCCGTACATTTACTTACGGACATTTACTTTCGGCATTTCTCGACCAAACCCATGGCGATGCCGTTCTTGGTGGCCCTTTCAACTTCTCTCGGATCCTGCGTCTGGCCAGCACCTCGATAGCCTGCGTGCCTTTCTAGCCGCCATGGTCTCCCGAGCCCGATTCCTTCGCGCCGTGCGCCCCCCCGGCCGATGCGGCCACCTCCACGGCAGCGGCGGCATCCTTCGACCCGTCGTCCCAGCGGCCGCTGCGATATCGGCCACGTCGGCCACCTCCTGCTCGCCCGCTCCGGCGCGATGCATCGCCACGTCGGCGCCGCGCATGCTTGCCCCGAGCATCCCTCAAAGGACACGGCTCACGGCGGAGACGTATCCGCATCTCCGGCGCGACTCTCGCTTCGCCGCGCTGACGCCCCGGCACGTCGCCCACTTCAAGGAGCTGCTCGGCAGCGATGCCGCCGTCGTCGAGGCCGAGGCCGACATCGAGCCCTTCAACGAGGACTGGATGCACAAGTACCGCGGCCAGTGTCGACTCGTCCTCAGGCCGGCGTCGACCGACGACGTCAGCGGCATCCTGCGCTACTGCAACCGCGAGATGCTCGCCGTCGTGCCCCAGGGCGGCAACACGGGCCTCGTCGGCGGCTCGGTGCCCGTCTTTGACGAGATCGTCGTCAGCATGGCGCGCATGAACAAGATCCACTCGTTTGACGACGTCAGCGGCTCCCTCGTCCTCGACGCCGGCTGCATCCTCGAGGTGGCGGATCAGTACCTCGCCGAGCGGGGATACATCTTCCCGCTCGACCTCGGGGCCAAGGGCTCCTGCCAGGTCGGCGGCAACGTCGCGACCAACGCCGGCGGCCTGCGCCTGCTGCGCTACGGCAGCCTGCACGGCAGCGTCCTCGGCATCGAGGCCGTCCTGCCCGACGGCACCGTCATGGACGACCTCTGCACGCTGCGCAAGAACAACACGGGCTACGACGTCAAGCAGCTCTTCATCGGCGCCGAGGGCACCATCGGCATCATCACCAAGCTCTCGATCCAGTGCCCGCAGCGCTCGCCGGCCGTCAACGTCGCCTTCCTCGGGCTCGAGTCGTACGCAAAGGCGCAGCGGGCCTTCCGCGAGGCCAAGGGGCAGCTGTCGGAGATCCTCTCGGCCTTTGAGCTCATGGACGGCCGCAGCCAGCAGCTCGTGCGGCTGGCGCGGCCGGAGGAGAGGCGGCCGCTCGAGGGCGAGCACCCCTTTTACTGTCTCATCGAGACGAGCGGCTCCGACGGCGAGCACGACTACGAGAAGCTCGAGCGCTTCCTCGAGCACGTGCTCGGCAACGACGTGGTGGCCGACGGCGTCGTCGCCCAGGACGCGACGCAGATCAAGTCGCTCTGGAGCTGGCGCGAGGGCGTGCCCGAGTGCGTCGGCCACTGGGGCGGCGTGTACAAGTACGACGTGTCGATTCCGCTGGCGGACATGTACTCCATCGTCGACGACGTCAAGGCGCGCCTCGAGGCCGCCGGCCTCGTCGGCGAGACGGACGAGTTCCCCGTCGTCGGCGTCGTCGGCTACGGCCACATGGGCGACGCGAACCTGCACCTCAACGTGGCCGTCCGCCGCTACGACCGGGAGGTCGAGGCCATGCTCGAGCCGTTTGTGTACGAGTGGATCGCGAAGCGCCAGGGCAGCATCAGCGCCGAGCACGGGCTCGGGCTCGCCAAGAAGAGCTACATCCGGTACAGCCGCAACGAGACCATGGTCGGTCTCATGAAGCAGATCAAGACGCTCTACGACCCGGTGAGTTTGTCCTCGTCTCGTATGCGCCGCAATGCATTTCGCACGCGCGCCACCGTATGCGAGATGACATGTGCATTGCCGGGCCTCGCTTCGTAAGGCTGACAGGGATTGCGCAGAATGGCATCATGAACCCGTACAAGTACATATGAGGAACGAACGAATCGAGTGCCGTCCAGCCCCGAGCTCGCTGCGCCGACCGGCCGGCCGAGCCAGGGAGGGGAGGGGAGGGGAGGGTAGAGGAGGGCATGGGGAGGGCAGAGGAGGGCAGCAGAGGAGGGCAGGGGAGGGCAGAGGAAGGCAGAGGAGGGCATGGGGAGGGCAGAGGAGGGCAGCAGAGGAGGGCAGGGGAGGGCAGAGGAAGGCAGAGGAGGGCAGGGGAAGGCAGAGGAGGGCAGGGGAAGGCAGAGGAGGGCAGGGGAGGGCAGGGGAGGGCAGGGGAGGCAGGGCGGGCCGATTGCAGGGCGGCGATGGCAGGGCTGCGATTGATTGTGCGAGCACGGGTGCTTGTACGCAAGTCTGCCTACGGGCAAGTTGCATGTATATCTGTGCGGGCACTGCGGAGGAGTATGTTTCGGTCAAGCAAGCATGCTGCCTAGTAATTACTCTACTAATCTTGGTAGATGGAATGAGCGAGGTGTGAATCCAGCGTGCCCCCCCCCGCCTCCCCCCGAAACGCTTGGCTGCATGTCCTCGTATAGTCGACTAGTGGTATAATGCATTTGCATTTGCATGCACGAGTACATTAACGAGTACTGTACGTTAACGAGTACTGTACGTTAACGAGTACTGTACGTTAACGAGTACAGTAGTGAGCGAACTAGTAGACGGTATATGCAAGTGCAACGACCTACGCATGAATGTGCAACTACATGTATTCGCTGCCGCTGGCCAAGGATTATTACTCCGTAGCTGCATAGTACGAAGAAGCTCCACGGTACCAACTATGGCAAAGAAAAGAAGTAGGTCCCGGCGGTGGGAGGTGCAACTCGGCAGCAAGTATTTCTAGCCACCTAGTATTCATGCCCTGTACGCAAAGTCAATTCGTTCGGACAAAGAATGGCCAGCGTCGTGCACTACGGTGGCCTGTCAGCCGTACGCCGAAACGCCTGCACCAGGTACTTGCATGGAAGCTTGTTGCGCAACGCAAGACGTCCGCTGTACCTGCAAACACGGGCGACCACTCCGTACTTTGGTGCTGATAGACGACCGGCAGTGTGAAGACGGGTGGATTCTAATCGTTCGGTCAGCCCGCAGGCACGATCCATGACGGGGGAGCCCGACAAGGAGCTGCATGAAGTGGGTGCAATCACGGAGTACGAACATGTTTGTTATATTACAAGCAGTTATATGGACAGGTATCGTACAGCCGTGCTCTCCGCAATTGCTTGCTCGTACCTAATATTCCGTCCTTCGTAGGTCGAACTGCTCCCCATTAGCACTGACTAGCCCAGCTATGCGGATTGCTATTAATACATGTACTATGTAAAGGCACAAGCAAGTAAGTAAGTACAGGAATCCTCCGTTATACCACGACTCCGTACGGAGTATACGTAATGCATTCTACGAACATAGGTGTGGCCCGTACATGCACGTACATGTATTATTAATATGTATGTACTCTTGTTATGGGCACTTGCACCATCTCCGTGCAAAAGTACAGTAATACTTCGTCCTAGGCATACTTCCACCCCTACAGTACTGTAGGTGCCTGCAGTACGAGCACTTCGGCTACGATTGCACCTTCATCTCCACCTACATTTACACCTACGGGAAAACGCTCGGAAGCACACCGCCGAACGAGGCCTCCCCAAGTCGCCTTCAACGTGCAAGCGCTCGCCGGGCCCTGGTCAACGTGTCGTCTTCATTACAACCGGTGCGCCAATGAGCAGCAGTGATCCGTCCAAGAATCGTTGACCCCCCCCTGCAATCCCCATCCACCAAACTCCAACCCCCCCTCCGGCGCCAACCCCTAGCCCTGAGTCCTGCATACACCCAAGCTAGTACGGTACTCCTGCATGTGCACGTACATGCTCAGTGCCGGTGCAGCTTCGGGCTCGGAGTACGCGAACATCTCTCGACATGTGCTGCAAGGATCGCTGTACGGCGTTCCCGTCTCTCGCATGATGCATCAGCCAACCAGCCATGGCCACCGGCATCTGCGTCAGCCCTACGAAACATCGGCCCCATCGCCTGGAAGGCTGATCTGCATCGCAAGGCATCTTCTCGACCTTGACACGCGAGCACGAAACATGCCCGTCCGTACCTGTATCCGCACACCGCTCATGATGGCTGCCGATGCTGTCTGGGTACCGAGGTATTACGGGGCGTTCCCGCTCAACACATAGGCACCTAGGTAGGTACTAGGTAATAGGTAGGTGCACACAGCGCACCATCATGCTGCATTTACATGTAGCCTCTAGGCGTATGCGAGTGCAGACGGCACGCATCGACGTACCTGTACCTTCTCGAGCACGACAAGTAACGTGGCCATCCGTACGAGCACGAGTACCGGTACGGGACGACCTGCACGAGTCCATGTGCTCCGTACCGTCCGCTTGTGCTTGCAGATGCGACTGCTCGCATGCAACTCGTCGCTGAGGCTGAGCAGAGGGGCGAGCGGTGGCACCTGGACCTGCAAAGCTCATTCGCCAGCGACCAACTTGGCCCAACCGGGATATGCCTTGACCACGCGAACTCGTCCCGTCATCACCACGCCCTACGATGGTACGAACGTCGCCGCTTTGTGCCTGGCCGAGACGGCCGGCCAGCCAGAGCCTCCTTCTCAGGCCACCGCTCCCGAACCGTTGGCGAGTGGGGTGTGAAGGGAAGCCGATGCCACGCCGTCCCCGTTCCCCTTCCGTTCGTTTGACAGCCAGGACCACGTCGGTGGGATGGGTGTGGGCATGCCATCTATATAGGACGGCCCAGCCCAGGGGGACGAGACCATCTCGACTGGTGGTGGTGAACGCCATGACCCCCACAGTTCCGGCACCCGTCGACTGCTTGGGAAGCAGGCTGCACAGGCACCGAGCCGTCCAACGATAGCCGTCGGAGATTCTCGTCAGACCGTCCAACTGTAGTCGTCGAATATACTCGTCAGACCGTCCAACGGTAGCCATCAAAAATACTCGTCAGACCGTCCAACGATAGCCATCAGAGAGAGATACTCGCCAGGCCGTCCAACAGTAGCCATCAGAGATCCCCGTCGGCCTGTCCAACGATAGCCATCAAAGATACTCGTCAGACTGTCCCCCGTTAGCCATCAGAGATACTCGCCAGGCCGTCCAACAGTAGCCATCAGAGATCCTCGTCGGCCTTTTCAACGAGAGGGGCGCAGCATGGTCGGCGTTCCGGGAAAGTACAAGGGCTGCGAGACCTGTCGCCGTCGCCGAGTCAAGGCAAGAAAGAGGCCACCCTTAGCCTACCCCCCCCTTCTGGCTGGAGTCTGCCGGACCCGACCTGACGCTCGCTCGACACAGTGCAGCAACGAGAGACCCTACTGCAGGAACTGCACGAACAACGGGAGGCGTTGTGAGGGCTATGAGCGGGACCGCGTCTTCATCACCGGTACGCCCGAGACAAAGGGCAGGGTCGCCTCCCACCCCAGGAAAGCGCCGTCGTCGAGGAGACAGAGCCCCAAGACCGACGACCATGACGACGGGGGGAAGCTATCCGTCACCGCGACACCCCCGTCGACCTCGGCCGTTGACGACTACCTGCGGCCGTCGAGCTGCGGCAACGATTCCACCGTCCTGCTAACGGCTCTGCAGACGAACCTGCAGCATCTCTCGCAGAGCCATGATGCCGCCACGGACATCACTGTATACCCAGATGCATCGACGCAACGGCATCCCCGCGTCGGACCAGACGGGCTCGTTGTCAAGCCCAAGTGTCTCGCACGTGTCGGGGCTGTCGACGAGCCATACTGCGCTTTCTCGTACGAGGTACATTGCCTTCCGATTCCTCCTCCTGGCCCATCCTCTTTAACCCCCGGACGATGGCTAACGGGGGCCGCAGCGTGATTCCTCGGCCAACGCGACCTTTGCGCCATGGCACTCGATATCCCCGGAACACGAAGGCCGGGTCAAGAGTTTAGGACCGAAGCACTTCACCTACTTTCCAAACCACCAGTTCTTTGTGCAGATATATCGACCCCTGGCCGTGAGCAACCCGAATCACCCCCCTCTTCCTCTCCTGGAAAACAGCGATGCAACTTGGCTGACGAGCAACAGGTTAGCCTTTCCCTGTTGAGCCACCAAGAAACGTTCCTTGTCGAGCAAGATTGGCTATCGACGCCATGGGAGAGACACCCAAAGTCGCCCCTGGACCAGCTGCTCGACATCATGCTGTGCCTCCCCTCCATGCTGGCCAGTCTCGACCGCATCTGGCCTCTTCCGCCCACCATAGCCCGCCGCCTCGAGGCGCAGGAGCTGTTGCAGAGCTGCCTCTTTCTCGAGCCGCAGTTTCTGAACTGGTTCGGCAGTGTGGCCATCGCCGCCGTGGACCAGAACCCTCCCTACTGGTTGGACGAGTTCGCCGGCCCTGGCGGCGCCATCCCTTTCGCTAACCTCTTCACATTCAGAGACGGCCTTGCGGGAATGATGATGCTGTACTATTGGATGTCGCAAATCATCCTTCACCAGGCCATCCAACGTCTGAACAGCATCATCTACCAACCCGTCCTTGATGCCTACCCTGCCTTGTGGCCTAACCTACCACCAGCCCTTCAAATCGACCCGAAAAACTACCAGGGTGCACGAGAGCTTGCGGCGAACATCTGCCGAGGCCTCGATGCCGTGCTAGACTGCACAACCGAGCCAGACATGCTGCTGGCACCCATGACCGTAGCTCTCGGCTACTACCGCCACATCAACGCAACGTCGCAGGACGTCGTGCTGGAGATTCTCTGGATCGATGCGTTCAAACATCGCATCGCCGTCAGGAGACAGCAGATAGCCAACCTGCTGCCAGGGCAGAACTGGGTCGAGCTTGCCCGGTATTGAAGTTGGTGCCGACATGAATCGAGAAAGTCCTTGTCATGAGGGACACCCGGTGCACGAACAGATGCTCCCTGCGGATAGATGATCTCTGTATATGTATTTCTAACTAGCAGCGGGCCTGCACAAGTAAAAAAAATTCAAGTATCGAAGTGTGCCGACGTTCCTTTGCCACGTTGCTCTCGGTGATCAGGAAGACCATGTTGGCACACGACTCTGTGCCTTTGCATAGTTGCCGACACACCTCTATTGATTTCTACCATGGTACTTGGAGCATCTTTTCAATCACTGTTCCATGTGCCGTGAGCTCTCGCCCATGTGGGTGACAGATGCTCTCGCTGTATGGAGATGGGAAGCATGTCAACACACAGTACTAATGATACTGTATTACACTGTAAGCCGGCGCCAGTTTCTCCGTCAGCCGATGCTGGGCGGCCACGCGCAGAAGCTCCCACCAGCCTTTCTGTGGGTAGGCTGCCAGTCTGACGAAGCTCCAGCTCCATTGAAACCTCATACCGCCCATCTCGTCTCCGTCCGTCCCCTCAATCCCAACCCTTCCTCTCCCATAGCGTTCTATCCGAATTGGACTTTGTCTGCACCTGCAACGGGGTGTCTCAGAACGTTAGCCGCACATCTGCAATCATGGCCTCAGGATACGACCGAGCTCTGTCGGGTGAGTTGCACGCACTCTCCCACCCACGGTGACGACGCCAAGCTAACACGACGCGCAGTCTTCAGGTTCGAGCCGCCCATCCGAATTCTCCTACCTCGTTTTCTAACCCGAGGTTGAAAGCCCCGACGGCCATGTTTTCCAGGTCGAGTATGCAGGCGAGGCCGTCAAACGAGGTCCGCACCCCCCACGTTCAAGGCTACCTTGGGCCGCGCTCACAGCGAGGACAGGAACCTGCGCCGTCGGCGTCAAGGGCAAGGACATTGTCGTGTTGGGATGCGAGAAGCGATCGGCGATGAAGCTGCAAGACACGAGAATTACGCCCTCCAAGATCCAGGTCCTCGATAACCACGTCGCCTTGGCCTTTGCGGGCCTCAACGCCGATGCTCGCATCCTCGTCGACAAGGCCCGGCTAGAAGCCCAGTCCCACCGACTGTCGGTCGAGGACCCCGTCACGATCGACTACATCACCAAGTACGTCGCCGGCGTCCAGCAACGGTATACCCAAGCGGGTGGCGTGCGACCCTTTGGCATCAGCACCCTCGTCGTCGGCTTCGACCCGGGCAGCAAGGTGCCCCGACTCTTTCAGACGGAGCCTTCCGGCATTTACTCTGCTTGGTACGACCCAACGATTGCGTTTCCCCTCGCCTCCATGACGCACCGTGCTGACGTGACGCAGGAAAGCAAACGCCATCGGTCGGTCAAGCAAGACGGTCCGCGAGTTCCTCGAGCGAAACTACAAGGAGGAAATGGACCGTGAGGCTACCATTCGACTGGCCATCAAGTCACTCTTGGAAGTCGTGCAAACCGGCGCGAAAAATATCGAGATTGCCCTGATGGCACCCGGTGCGGCGATGGAGATCCTACCCACCGATGAGATTGAGGGCTACGTCAAGGAGATTGAGCAGGAGAAGCAGGAGGAGGCGGCCAAGAAGAAGACGGGACGCGCGGCTGGCAGCGGAAGCGTTGTGATCCCGACTAGAAGTCAGGATGACTCTGCTGCTGAATGATGAAGCGTGCAACGGCGTGTCCATACATGTAGAGTGTATCGCATTCCATTTATTCTCTCATCGTGTCCGCCCGTCAGCGCCACATGCCTTGCTTATTGCGAGCGGGAAACAGCTGGCTTCTGGCTAGCTTCGCATGAACAGTGACACGGCGTGAAAGAAGGACTAGATGCAGCCGAACAAGCAACGGCCCGCTGGGTTTCGTGGCCTCATCATGATTGGAAGTCAGGCTGGACCCAGCGACGCCCGTTGTTGCCGATGATGAGGGAATGACGCTTTTATCCCGAGGCCTGACATCCAAGCGGTTGCAGTGACTTGAACCTTGATGATTCATATTTTTATTGAAGCTTTTTGTACAGCATGGCGTTAGGAAAGAAGCATCATCGACCCAAAGCACCGCTCCGTCACAGCGGTGGCACAATCAAAACCTGCAACTCCAAAGGCTTCCGAATAACATCAGGATCCCTTTTCGAAACTCAACCCAGCTTGTCCGTATCCGGGTCGGGGTCGAATATGCTCCTCAGCTTTGTCTGCTTCGTCCTGTCATCCTTGAGCATCTTGTTGTTCACCCGCACATCCTCGCTCTCGATAGACAGCGCAGCCTTGGGCGTCTTGGCCTCGATGACAAAGTGATTATCGCAGTGCGGGCAGTACTCGTCGCAGTCTTCGAATTCCTGAGCGTCCTTGCGGAAGCACTTCTTGCACTTTTTACAAGCGAATGTCATCTCAAGCGACTGCAGGAGGGGATGTGATTCTTGTTCGCCATGGCACTCGGCGCAGTCGAACCATTTGCGGCCTGGAAGGCGGGAAGCGTATATATTAGTCACGCATGCCTGGATGTGTACATCTGACGGGAAACGTCGGTGTGACGTACAACAAGGGGATCGAATCGAAACCTGGGCATTGAGGATGTGTTTGCTGGTTGAAAATGAGTCCAACTTTGGCCGCAAGCGAGGCATTTTGGCAAACATACCACATTGCGTTTTGATCTTTGAGCGTTTTGGGCCGAGAGAAACAATGAGAAACAAACGTAGGGAAAGGAGAGCAATGTTGAACGCGGACGTTGGAAGGTTGAGCTTTTGGTGCTCGCGATGGCTCACTCGATACGCGGGAACAGTTGGTGGGGCACTTTGGGTCTAGCCTGCCTGGACGGAACAAGCCCGCCTAGTGATAATACAAGTGATAATTACTGCGTACTTACGGAGTACTCCGTACTCTGCGCAGTGCTATTGCTGTATTTCGCAGTACAGAAAGTAGTGGTTAATGTCGGCGTATTAGTCAGGCCACGTGAAACTGGCGCTAAGCTAATAGATAGGCAACCACGAATACTAGACCGTCGTCCCCAGTGTTCAGGCTTCCAGGTTCACTTCGTTCCTACATCCTGGCCTTCTTCCGGGACCATCTCGAGAGATGCCTCCGAAAAGAAAGGCCTTGGCCCCTCCCAAAGGAGGATCAAAGGCAGGGAGGTCCTCGCGCGTGTCGACACCGGGAGCGGCGACACCTCGAAGCCTCGATAGTAGCGACGAGCTCGAGGTCGATGACGCCCCCGTTGACGAAGTGCTCGAGCGGGACATCGACAAGAATATAGACCAATTCTCGCTTGATAGATACCAGAAAAAGCATGTCATTCGGGAACCGCTGCCGCACATCTTCGGGAACAATGACTTTTCGTACCTCGATCTCAAAAAGGACCACCCCAACCGGCCGCTGTGGATCGATCCGCAAAAGGGGAGGATCATTCTGGAGAGCTTCAACCCGCTGGCGGAACAGGCGCAGGATTTCCTCATCACCATTGCCGAACCCCTTTCGCGGCCGACGTTTATGCACGAGTACGCCCTCACGACGCACAGCCTCTACGCGGCCGTTTCCGTCGGCCTCTCGCCCGGTGACATCATCAACACGCTCGAGCGCTTCCTCAAGACGCCGCTTCCCGACGAGATCAGAGACTTCATCAACAGCTGCACGCAGAGCTACGGCAAGGTGAAGCTGGTGCTGAAGAACACAAAGTACTACGTCGAGAGTCCGGATCCCAACATGCTGCAGATGCTGCTGAAGAACCCCAAGATTGGCCCGCTTCGCGTGCAGGGGACGGAGGAGATCACGACGTCGGCGGCCCCCAAGCTGGGCGGACTCGTCATCCCAGGGACGAAGAATGCGGCGGGCGTCAAGCAGGCCACCGACTTGCAGGCGTCGAGTGCGGAACAGGGAAGCAACGGCGCCCCGGCTCCCGACGGCGAGGAGCTGCTCATCAACGTCAACGAGGAGGATGACGACGAAGATCAGGACGTGACTCACTCGTTCGAAATCGCAGACAAGGACGTCGAGACGGTGCAAAAGGAATGCCTCAACCTCGGGTATCCCGTCCTGGAGGAGTACGACTTCCGTAGGGACGAGGCCAACGCGAGCCTCGAAATCGACCTCAAACCCGGCACGCAGATCAGACCGTACCAGGAGAAGAGCCTGAGCAAGATGTTCGGCAACGGACGAGCCAAGAGCGGGCTGATCGTCCTGCCGTGCGGGGCCGGAAAGACACTGGTCGGCATCACAGCAGCCTGCACGATCAAGAAGGGCGTCATCGTGCTGTGCACCAGCTCCATGTCGGTGGTCCAGTGGAGGCAGGAGTTCCTCAAGTGGTCCAACATCAACCCGGACGACATCGTCGCCTTCACGTCGGACTCTAAGGGGTCCGTCTTCACCGGAAGCACGGGCATCATCGTCACGACGTACTCGATGGTGACGCAGTCAAGGGCTCGGTCGTACGACGCCGACAAGATGATGAAGTTTCTCACCGGCCGGGAATGGGGCCTCATGCTGCTCGACGAGGTTCACGTCGTGCCGGCCAACATCTTCCGCAAGGTCACGTCGTCGATCAAGACGCACTCGAAGCTCGGCCTCACGGCGACGCTGCTCCGAGAGGACGACAAGATTTCGGACCTGAACTTTCTGATCGGGCCGAAACTCTTCGAGGCGAACTGGATGGAGCTTTCGAAGCAGGGACACATCGCGAGGGTGCAGTGCGCCGAGGTCTGGTGCCCGATGCCGACCGAGTTTTACGACGAGTACCTGCGCGCGCCGTCGCGCAAAAAGAACCTGCTGTACATCATGAACCCGCGCAAGTTCCAGGCGTGCCAGTACCTGATCAACTACCACGAGTCGAGGGGCGACAAGATCATCGTCTTCTCGGACAACGTGTACGCGCTGAAGGCGTACGCGCTGAAGCTCGGCAAGGCCTTCATCTACGGCAACACGGGCCAGGCGGAGCGGCTGCAGGTGCTGGAGAACTTCCAGCACAACCCGCAGGTCAACACGCTGTTCCTGTCCAAGATTGGCGACACGTCGCTCGACCTGCCGGAGGCGACGTGCCTCATCCAAATATCGTCGCACTACGGTTCGCGGCGTCAGGAGGCGCAGCGGCTGGGGCGGATCCTGCGAGCCAAGCGGCGAAACGACGAGGGCTTCAACGCCTTCTTCTACTCGCTCGTGTCAAAGGACACGCAGGAGATGTATTTCTCCTCCAAGCGCCAGGCCTTCCTCGTCGACCAGGGGTACGCGTTCAAGGTGATCACGCAGCTCGCCAACATCGAGAAGACGCCGGGCCTCGCGTTCGCGTCGGCGACGGAGAGGCGGGAGCTGCTGCAGAAGGTGCTGGTGGAGAACGAGACGATGGAGGACGAGGACATTGACGACCTGTTCCACAGCGGCACCATGGGACGCAAGAAGAAGAAGAAGGGCACGGTCCGGCGCACGGCCGGAACGCTGGGCGAGCTGAGCGGGGGCCAGGACATGGCCTACATCGAGCAGAACAAGCGGGTCAACCAAGGGCTGAAGAAGAACAAGAACGGCAAGGACAGCAGCGCATTCTTCAAGAAGATAAGCCGGGAGAACGCGAGGCGGGCGGCGGCAAACTAGAAGGATGGAGGATAGGGAGGGAGGGCAGGCAAGGCAGGCAAGGCAGGTTAGCATCGGCAAGGTCTCGAGCCAACGCCTGTCGGTCGGAGTAGGCCGTAGGCGCGCATGTACATTGTGGGCGAAACCGGGCACACAAGTCGTACGGGTGCACGCAGAGATTGGATTGCTACGTTCAAGATGAAGGGTGATTCATTCTGCGCAATGTCACACGTGTGTTGTGCACGTATCCATGCAATTCTTGCCCATATGCATGCAATCGATCAACCCACCTTTCGCGAGAGAGGACGCCATGCATCGTGGCAGCAGGCTTCCCTGGGATGGATTAACTCGTGACGAGCAGTAGTTCTGACCATGGCCAGGCTTGCGATGGCGGTATGCGATGAACGGTCGTTCGTTCAGTTTGATACACCTCTTCCCTTTGGTGGCAACATGGCAATAATTTTGGTGTTTTAAGGGGGGTTCCGCTAGCTATGTATGAGGAGCCGGATTTCACTATGACATGCGCGCGTAGGAAATACGAGGAATACAGTGTTCTGAAGCAAGTACGAGCACTCGAGTAGCAATACTCTGCGCGGAGTCCTCCGTAAAATACGGGGAAATGAGTGTAGATGTACCGGGGTATCAGTATTATCACATTGCAAGTTACTCTCCTTATTGCCAACAACGGTAGGCACTCGGGGTGCGATAAAGATATTACAAGTGTAAAGTGCGGAGACTGCCAGCCAGTACTAGGGGCATCGTTCGTTTCATGGTTACTGACTATAGTACAGTATAGCGCATGTACTCCGTAGCTGAGCTTCATTACAGTGCTTGCAAAACGTTGTGCGGAGTGCTGTACAGTACTTGTGCGTACTGTAAGTACCGTAATACTCAGCTGCAACAGGTAGTAGGTGTCCGCTCTAGCGCCCGCTTAAATAGTCCGGAAAGTGGATACCGCTGCGTAACTAAATACCCGGACTTTAACCCCGTTACAGGCACGTTGGCGCGACATCCTGGCACGTAATTACTGCAAGTACAGTAAGTACTTGCAAGCACATGTATTAATTATTACTACAAGTAACTCCGTACGGATATGTAACACACAAACAGGACGACCCACACTGGCGATGCCACCGTTACCCCGCGCTCCGCACTGGAAGTTATAGCCGATCTTTACTCGAGACATCGGCCAAGATGACTCGCCAAAATGCTTCATACTAACTAAATATAGTCATCCAAATTCCTATTTGCAACTATTCTCGCATTGCACACACAGTGCTGCGTAAACTCCTGCAACATGACGAGTAACGACTAAGACTTTAGTACACTATTTCGTACGAGTCAGCACGAGTATGGATACAGGTTCTCCCACAGGTCCATTGCTATATAAATATCGAGCTCGACCCGAGGAATATCACTTTGAACAACAACACAACCACACCACACATCAACCACACATCAACAACAAGTAACAGCTCCATTCTTACACTCTTTTATCTCCAATCTTAAGAAGCTTAAACTCCGACACAATGAAGGCCACGCAAATCTCCAGTCTTGTTGCGCTCTGTATCGTCTCGGTTACTCCTGCGCTCGGTTGGCATCATGACTCTGATCCGCCTCCCACTCAGCCACCTGCGAATGTGGACGCACAGCAGTGGTGTAAAGATAATATCGACGTCCCTGGCCGATGCGAATCTGGGAGAACCAGCTCATGCGAGGATGTTGTAAGTAGGCGTAATATCATATGACGAAGTATAGCCTCTGACAGTATGGAACTAGTGCAAGGCTTGCTCTGACGGAAAGGAACCAATTAAGCAAGGAAAGTGCGATTGGCGAGGATTGTTCGCAGATTTTTTCCAGGGACAGTAAGTAAAACCGGCCGAGATTGAACAGCATTGTTTACTAAGCGTGCCTCTAGTAAGTGCGTCTGCCGCTCGGGACCGAACCCGAACCGGCTTGTGTGGCATAATTTGCACGGCGAACACGTAGCAGATGATCTTGATGCTATGAATACCAACTAAATGGGACCAACATCGGCCGGCATAATAGTACACATGTAAATGCCTATTACTCATTATCGCTTCCCGAAATTCTCCGTACACGGTATATGTCATCTGCAGATTTACAATACATTCGCTCAAGGATATCGCCGGCCGTATTCCATGTATGCGTTGGGAAGCCTTACAGATATGTCGTCCACCGCTGGTCAATTTCACAATACTAGCTCGGAACAATAGAAACACGGTCTTTGTGCAAATGATTGCTGCCAGCATAGCCTGCGTTACCTTTTTGCATCGTGAGACTCCATCCATGTACGGACAACGCGTGAATACATGTGCGAGGAGTCGATGACATGGGGGAGTGCAAAGCACAAATAGCGATGGAGTGATGTAGTAGGAGCAGCATCCGGTTTGGCAGCTGGCACCAGCATTATTACTTTTAGCTTGAAATGGCACCTGAGTCAGCCAGCGTCCCATTCAGGTCCAGAGTTTGCGCCGGCAGGACAGCCGACTCTTGGTGTATGCATTCAGCTCCGCTGCATTCTGCTTCGTTGGTGCGAAGTCACAGATTAAGACATGCATATAAATGTACAAGACACTATGCGATAATGTTACGTAATGCTGTAGTTCCTTGTACAATCCAACAACAACCTGCTTGCATAATGTGATGGTCTTGATCTAGCGGCACCCTGTGCCGTTATTATACTATCTCTCGCCATTGACGATCAGCCGGAATGTCCAGTGCGCGCAATGCAGCGTTCTGAAGCGCGAATCCTGCAGTGATGGAGTACCCCGTCGTGTAGTGCGGAGCATAGAAGGCGACGAGTTGGCACAGATAAATTAGTACGTAGTATTATACTGTAAGTAATACTCCGTAAGTACTCCGTACGTCCAGAGTACTCCATACCTACCTGATGTGTTTACTCCGCACTCCGTATTCGGCTTGTACTTACAGTACTTGCGCATGTACTGTAAGTAAGTAAGTACTTAAGTACTTATGCGGAGGAACTAAGTACCTAGTACGTAAGTACTTGCAACGTACGGAGTACTGCAAGTATGTTCTTCTACACCTTGGTGTACATGCGCAAGTACTTAATACAAGCACAAGTACTCCTTACAAGTACAAGTATTACTTACAATATCGCGTCCAGTATCAAGCTGGGCAGCCAATCTTTCCTTATTGTAATGAGGGTAGGGGTAATTACCAATGCTTGAAAAGCAATGCGGACATTACGTGTACAGCAGTGCCTACCTCGGCCTGTAGCAGTCGTTCGTTCCTTGAGTACCATTACATGTAGTTTCAAAAGCCATAATGTACAATTTCTAGGACATGTACGGAGTACGGAGTATTACAGTACACCTACATGTAACTACAGCACAAGTACTGATACTCAGACGTACATGTAGGTGTACGGAGTAAGTAGGCGTAAATACCGAGTACTTAGTGCATGATACCTACAGTAATTACATGTACAAATATTATTCAAGTACAAGTACCCTTCACTGGGGCGAACAAGTACGTACTTACATGTACAACTACTCGTGTACGTGCACCTGTGGTAAGGACCAGCCCGCAGACTGTCGCACCATCGTCGTAGGCGATCCGAAAGCACGACAGCAACCAACGTTGACTCGCCAAAATTATTCCTTCTAAACTTGGCTATATTTTCACACTTACTCTGCAGTAAACTCATGCCAATCTGGGGAACCCGGCAAATTATTCGAGTCAGTAGACTATGCACGACTATGCACGATTATGCACGACTACGCCCGAGTATTCACGAGCGCGGATATGGCTTCTCCGACAAGGCCTATTGTCATATAAATAAATCCCCAGCTCGACCCGAGAGATGCAATTGGTAACATCATCAACATCTCCATTCTTCAACGCTACGTCTCTTCAGCATTCAACTTACACAAATCCAATACAATGAAGTTCACGCAAATCTCCGCTGTCGCTGCGCTCTTCGTCATCTCGGCGTCCGCCGAATATATTTTTGGAGGAGGCCCGCCTCGTTCTGACGCACCCGATAACGGGGACCCGGTAGAGTGGTGTCAAAAGAACATCGACGTCCCGAGGCGATGTACCTCAGGAGACGCACCATGTGAGGACGTGGTAAGTGCACGCTACATGACAGGCCAGTACAGCCTCTGACGGGAAGAAACCAGTGCAAGTTTTGCTCCTTCGGCAAGGCTCCGATCAAGCAAGGAAGGTGTGAATTTCGAGGATGGGGTCATCTATGGAGCGAAGTAACCCACGGACCGTACGTGAATCCGCCCCCCCCCCCCAGATGGGACAGTATAATGTGCTAAGCCAGTCTCTAGCAAGTGCGTCTGCTACGACCCCTGGACGGAATGAAGCATGCATGCGGCCGAGGTCGGCCGTGTCGGACGCTGTAGCACACGCAAGGCTTGCAGTAGTTTGTCGATTTTCACTTGCTGTGTTCCGTGCCTCGTGGTTCCCTTCACGAGGCGTATCTGTATTCCCAACGCGCATGAATGCGATGCCTACTATGGCCAGTACAAACCGTCGCCTGGCCACATTCCCTCCGAGTGCACGCGTAGTGTAGGCCCTCTGCTGACTCACTGTGCGCCCACTCGTCGACATGGCCTACGATGCCGGTCCGTATGCCTGTGTGTGCTGGGTAGCCTTGCCAACAAGGCTCACGGCGTCCATGGCTCGTCAGTTTCGCCATGCTCGCTCAGAACAGCGGAGAGTACGATGGATCGCTGCTCGCATGCCCGCGCCGCGCTTTTGCGTCATGAGGCTCCATCCACGTGCTGACGGACTGTGGATGCACTTGTATGGGAGCGAACGTGTACATGTATGTGATCCGCACATGGAGAGAGGTATCTACGCATACGAGTAGTTGAACCAGCTGTACCTGCACTTGCACATGCACTCCGGCTCCGCACAATTACGTGGTTGCACTGCGGTAGGAAGAGCATCCGATTCGGCAACGGACCCTTGCGTACCGCCCCGAGCGGGAATCGGAATGCATCGTCGCACAGCCGGTGATGGGGTTGCACTGGGCCACCGAAGGACACCCTCGGTCAGTGCAATCGGCTCGGTTGCAGGCTGCGGCTGAATGACGCTTCAACGCTCATACCTCCACCCATGTACTCCGTACGTTAGTACTCATACAAGGACGTACGGAGCGCTCCGTTCACTGTACTAGAAAAAATGGTTCGTCATACTTGTATACTTACTTGTACGAGCAAGTATTTGTAGGGACATGATGGTGCAGCTGATGAATTCTTTAAATCAAGTCCGTATTACTTGTAGGGATGAACTCGTACGCATGTATGGCCCTGGCGATAACGGGGGTGCATATACGGAGTACGGAGTACTTGGTTGCAAGTACTTACTTGCACATACCGAGTGCTGTACCTACTAGGTACTGGTACATACCTATTAAGTAGGTATTGTACTGTACTGCGACGCGGCAAGAAACGCGTTGGTGAGTACGGCGTACTTGGGGACAAGGCAAGCACCAAAGTACTGCATGTAATTACAACTACGTGTACAAGTACTGTACTTACTTACTCCGTAGTGTATGGAGGACTGTAGTTGTACTTGCAGGTGAAAGCAATTGTCATTTGTGTACGGAGTACTACAGCAAGTACTGTAATGTAAGTACAGGACTGTAAGTGTGTGTACAGCACTGTAAGTAGGTGTAAGTACTTACTTAAAGTACTTACGGAGTACTTACATGTACATGGATTAAAAGCTACCTGTGCAGTACTCCGTACGTGTGCATACTTCCTTGCATGTACGGAGTACGGCGTACGTAGTACTTAGGTACTTATCAGTACTGTACATGAACATACTTATACTTACCTATACATGCAAGTAGGTATGCTGTACTTACACTGCGGTGTCTAGTTGTACATGTAAGCGTGCAGTATAGTAGCACTCGTGCAGAAAAACGCAGCAGGTACGGAGTACAGAGTGCAGCAAGAAAACATTTGACTGCACGGAGCACCTCGTAATGTGTTGATACACACCTTCGAGTTGCGCGTACTGCACTGGGCCAGTGTCAGCGCTTAATGTAAGTAAACCCGACGTCTAACAAGTGGTCTCCACGAATTCATTCGTTCGCAATCTGCTTTAAATTAAAAGAACGGGGTACGGAGTGCTTGCTCCGTACTTGCAGTATTAATACTTACTGCTCTCCGTTTTCCAAATAATAATGCATCTAATCCCCAATTGGGATCATCAGTAGTGCTAGTACGTACCGGTAAGCACTCCCAGCGGCCTGGAAAGAGGTATCCGCTTCCATAACAAGTCTAGAGCACCCTCGTGCGCCATGCCCAAATGAGTAGCACCTCGCGAGGCGCCGCGCCATCGTGGGTCGAGACTCGAAACAAACAAATCTTCTCTTGCCGTCAACTCACGCTCTCGTTGAGGAAGGTGGCGTTCGCCTTCAGTCCAGTTGTCCCACCCAAGCGACTACGCACCCCCCCCCTCCTCCCCGCGCCGGTTCATACGGTTTGTGGTTCTTCCAACAGCAATCCAATTGTCTGATTTCCCTTCTCGGCGGAAGCATCGGCCTCCGTCCTGCCAGGGAACGGTCAGGTGCCCTTCGTCGTCGTCCATTCTCTACACTTCCCTTGCCTCTCCTCACCTCGTCTTTCCGACCGTCTGGCGCGACGACGGCAGAGGCGACGGCAAGCTTCGACGGCGGAAGCCAGATCTACGCGCGTCCCCTGATTGCAACCGACCGGCCAGCTCTCAAGGCGACACGACCCAGCAGCGGAGCGCGCCCTTGGACTCGAAACTTCAACCATTCGACCGCCGGAGCCCATCGGCCGTCTCGCCGAGCGGAACAATCACGGACAGCACTGTCCGACGTCGGCTGGCCAAGAACCGACAGCCGCAGGTCATCGTCCGACCATCCATCTCGTCCGACCATCAGACTCATCGACCGAAGCAGATCCCCTCCCTGTGACGCTGGCCAGACCAGGACCACGACAAAGGGCGTTCCAAGCTACACCCAGGACCGATCATCGCCCGCTCCATCCACCAACGTCGCAGCAGCCTTTGTTGCTGGGTACGGCCGTGTGTGACGCTGGTTCTCGTCATCGACCCTTGCTCACCGGTTGTCCACGACGCCTGTGAAAGGACGAGAACGGCTTCGAGGGCACGCGACCGGTCCAGAGACCACGCCCGCCACCGGCACGGCACGTTGGAATCGTCGGTAGAAGGTGCCGCCATCAACGCCAACGACGGCACGTCTTTCACCATTCGTCACACCACCATGCTCTCCCTGCCTCCCGCCCCGTATGTCATGTCCCTCGACTGGACGCGCAGTTGAAAGTACCCTTGTCACCGACAGACCTACCTACAGCCATCTGCCAACGCTGTTCGGCTAATTACGCCCCAACTTGATATTCGCCTCACTGCCCACCTGTCTCCTCGGCCCTGCCTCGTCTCGACGCCGGAACGGCCGCATCTCCCCCTCTGCCGTGGCCGAACAACGCACGACAAGACATTCGTCGGACTCCTCGTTGGTCCACACCGACGCCTTGCTTGCGACCACGATTTTCCTGTCGCCATCCTTCCTCCGCAACCATGTTGGAGGGAACGCGCAGCTATATTTGGGCGCAGCTCAAGGCTGCGAGACCCTCATTCCTCTCGAAGAAGCCCCATTTCGACTTCATCTCGGCTCACTGTCCGTACAACCTGGCCTAACCCCGGCCCTCTGCCGGCTTGCTGACCAAGATTTGCAGACTTTTGGATCATTGGCGCCACCATCGTCGCCTCCATTGCCATATATGGCTCCGGTAGGGGCAGCCTAGCCTACATCGATGCTCTCATGTTTGCCAGCGGAGCCAATACCCAAGCCGGCCTGAATCCCGTCGACGTCAACAAGCTCAACGGATTCCAGCAGGGCATGATCTACACCTTTGCCATGCTCTCCAACCCCATCACCCTACATGCCTGCGTCGTCTTCCTCCGCCTCTACTGGTTCGAGAAGCGCTTCCAGAGCTGGGTCCGGGAGGTGCGCCACCGACGTCCCACCTTTACCAAGTCCAAGTCCCAGGCCCGCGGGGACGTGGAGCGGGCGCCGCCCGCCCAGGGGGTCAATGGCCGAAACATCACCGTCATGCCGCAGAATGGCCGCGTTCCGAGGCTCACCAACGACGGCATCCTGCTCGACGACGCCGCCGGAGCGAGCACCGTCGCGCCGCTGCCAAAAAGTGACCAGAGCGATACGACGACGACGACGGTGACGGACGAGAAGCACGACGCCGCCGGAGCCGGTCCCTTGGACTATTCCGTCCGAGGCGCCCTGCAGGATGAGCAGGTGCTCGAGGGGAAAGCCGTCGACGACGACAACGGCAACAACGTGGGCCAGGTGGCCATCTCCTTCGCCGACACCGTCAAGCGGAGCGACGGCATGGGCGAGGACATGCTCAAGATGCCTCAGCACCGATCCCACGCCGAGCACATCGCCATTCTCGAGCGCCAACGCCAGGACGACAACGAAGTGCTTCGCATCCCCGGACCCCGAGATGCGGAACGAGGCTTGGTGCCCAGACGGCTCGGTGCCGATGATGCCAAGGACGACGACGACATAACCGTTGGCAGGATTAGGACGGGCGACTCGCAGAGCAACATGCCCGGTCGCCACCCGACAATCACCATCGCCGAGCCCGAGAAGCGTCGAAAGGAGGAGCAGCCGGACGACGCCAAGCCTGCGACGGGCGGTGGCGCGCTCGACAACCTCCGCTTTCGCAAGCGCCGCATTTCCATCTCCGAACAGCGGCCGAATCACGACGACGACGGTGAGGATCATCCGAGGCCCGTCAGGACGCGCACCCTCGACAACATCAGGTCTGTCCTGTCGCGGGACAAGACCGACGACATGCCCTACCTCTCCTACACGCCCACCATGGGCCGAAACTCCAACTTCGTTGGCTTGACCCTCGAGCAGCGCGACGAACTCGGCGGCATCGAGTACCGGTCGCTCAGGACGCTGGCCATCATCCTTCTCGTGTACTTCTGGGGCTTTCAGCTCCTCATCCTCTCCTGTCTGCTGCCCTACATCCTGAACAACGACTTTTACGGCAAGATTGTCGAGGACTCGGGCGCATCGAGAACCTGGTGGGGTTTCTTCACCTCCAACGTCGCCTTCATGGATGTTGGCTTCACCCTCACCTCCGACAGCATGATTTCCTTCCAGAGATCCGAGTTTGTTCTGATGATCATGTGGATCTTCATCATCATCGGAAACACCGGCTTTCCCGTCATGCTGCGCTTTCTCATCTGGGCCTCGGCAAAGTTGGTGCCCAAGGGGTCCGGCCTTTGGGAGGAGCTGCGATTCCTCCTGGACCACCCTCGTCGGTGCTTCACCCTCCTCTTTCCCTCCGGTCCCAACTGGTGGC
This sequence comes from Drechmeria coniospora, assembly GCF_001625195.1. Lineage (NCBI taxonomy): Eukaryota > Fungi > Ascomycota > Sordariomycetes > Hypocreales > Ophiocordycipitaceae > Drechmeria > Drechmeria coniospora. The sequence goes on along the minus strand of NC_054389.1, from coordinate 4,842,572 downwards.
TCTTTTGGATTCTCGTCTTTCTCAACGTCCTCGACCTCGTCTTCTTCCTCGTGCTCGACGTAAGTCCATTCCGTCCCTCGTCCGGCCGCGCCTGCCGGCTAACAAGTCGCAGCTCGGCTCAGAACCCATCGCCAGGGTTCCTCTGCACAACCGCGTCGTCATCGGCTTGTTCCAAGCCGCATCCACAAGGACGGCCGGCTTTTCTGCCGTCAACCTGGCCGAGCTGAACCCCGCGATGCCCGTTCTGTACATGATCATGATGTACATCTCCGTCTTCCCCATCGCCATTTCCATTCGAAGAACCAACGTGTACGAGGAAAAGTCGCTCGGCGTGTACCACGACCCTGGTGTCGACGAGGACCCTGACGCACCGGCCATGAACTACGTCGGAAGCCATTTGCGCCGCCAGCTCTCCTTCGACCTGTGGTACGTCTTCCTCGGCTTCTTCATCCTCACCATCACCGAGGCTGGCCAGATCCAGGCGGGAAAGTTCGACTCCTTCGCAGTCCTTTTCGAGGTTGTCAGTGCCTATGGCACCGTGGGCCTGAGCATGGGTGCCGTCGGCATCAACGCGTCGCTCTGCTCCCAATTCTCCGTCCTCGGCAAGCTAGTCATCATCGCCATGCAGATCCGTGGCCGGCACCGCGGTCTCCCCTACGGCCTCGACCGTGCCGTCCTCTTGCCCAGTGAATCCCGCTTCCAGAAGGAGGCTGAAGAGGCCGAGGCAGCCGCCCTTGCCCGCGTCAACTCCGGCATTTCGAGTGCCACGGCCACAGGCTTGCAACGCCAGGGCACTCGCGCGACCGTTCACAGCAGCAGCAAGGGCCGCGATCGGGCGAACAGCAACCTCATAACCCAGTTCCTGCATCCGGGACCTGTCGTGCATCGTGAAACGACGACGCACCACAGAACGACCTCGGGCTCGATCGACTCTCGCAGACTATCACTGGTGTCGAGGACCAACACGGATCCTGGTATTGAGAATCACACGGACGAGCAGACGGCCGGGTCACCCTCAACGCCCCACAAACCGAAGAAGACACAGACATTGCCCATATTTTAGTCGAATCCGTGGCCGCAATGAGGTCACAAGTCTCTTCACTTCTTCTCGGTGCATGCGGTCGCTCAACAGTCCGCCAATCGGCGCTGAACTGGCTGCTGTTCATTCAAGGAATCATGCTTGATAGAGTTCTTTCGCTAGTCTGTCCCCTTTCCTTTTTCCTGGTGGTACGGACCGGAGTAAGATAGAGTAGAATAACTGGTGTGCGGATACCCGGCGGGTTATAGATGGAGTCGTGGGATCTTTCTTTGGAAACGCGCACCCATGGTCGCACAAGGAGATTGGATGCATTCTACCTTGTGTTTAAATGTATTTTTTTAATCGGGAGCAGGGCCAGGAAGGGTGGCGGATTGTACATAACCCCAACGATGGCCGAGTTGCATGGGCATGTAGTGCAGTGGATTGTTCACTTCAACAAGATATAGAACATCGCGATTTCGACGAGAAAATGTCACAATCCGTGTTATTCGCGTGCGGTCAACCCCCGCGTTCCAGGTGTCGACCATTGCGAAGCCAACATGGGGCTGATATTGCCACTATAAAAACGGAGTTCCCCAGTTACCAACTATAGAATCAGTCACAGGATAACACGTTATCCACAAAATGATGGTGGCCTGCGGGAGCCGTATGAATTATTTTCCCTCAAAGGCACCCAAGTTCTTCAGCGCCCCGGCCAGACGACGGTAGTCCCTTAGCAGGTCCAGAACCTCGCCGAGCCGCAGCTCGCCCGGGCTCTGAAGCTCGAGAAACCGTTTGTTGGGCGGCGCAATCTTAGGGATCTCCTTGGGTGGAAGTGACGTGGCAATGTCCGGAAACGCCTTGTGTCGTTAGCCCTCACGCTCCAAGGTTTGGAAGGGGATATCACGACGTACAGATGCCAGGTCCCCGCCGTCCGCCGGCTTGTCGGCATCTTTCGGCACCGTCGTTGGCGCAGGCCCGGTCCGGCCAAAGCCTCTCATCATGCCCATACTGGACAGTCGGGCCATGGGGTTGAAGGAGCTTCCCAGGCTACGCACCTGCTCCAAAACTGCGGGACTCTGGCTCGGAGCAGGGCTCTTGCGCTCTTCAGAAGCGGCCCCCCTCTTGGGCAAGCTGACGCTGCGGCCACTCTTGGAACTGTCAACGCTGGCATCACGACGGCCGCCGATCATGCTCAACACTCGATCCTCACGAACCAGCGCAGCCTTCAGCTGTTCGGCATCCTCTGCGCCGATGGCCGAGCTCGCACCGCTGGCATTTTCATCCTCTTCGAGCGGCGGGGTGCTGACGAGTTTCCGAGCGTCGTCGAGCGTTCGCGGGGCGACGATTGATTCCTTCGGCCCTTGCTGTCGTTCACGGAGCTTTCCGAGGAGGAACGAGTAGCTATCACCGAGACTGCTTGAAATCGTCTTGAGACCATGATCAGCCGTACTGAAAACGGCGCCACTGGCAGCACCGAATGCCTGGGTCGGGGTGTTGACGAGATCACTTAATCGTCGTTTTCTCAACGCGGTTTCAGCCTGGTGGTTGTTGGGAGACGGCGCCAGGTCCGTGGCCGTGGCGTTCTCCGTCGCGACGTCCGGTGCACTCTGCGTCGGAGTGATAAGCCCCTGAGGGTAAGCCGGGGGGAAGGTCTCCGCTTTGGCTGCGCCGGAGTGATTCACATTCTTGGGCGGCCCTGAAGGATGCTCGTCCTCTCTCAAGGTGGCGAGATCGACTGTTTCCAGGAAGCTGACGGCGGCTTCGAGGTTGGTGAGGCAGTAGGCGGCCTCGCCAGTCAGCTTCGGTTCCCATCGAAAGCGCTGGATGAAGTATAGATCGCTGATGATGTGAAGGTTCTCCGGCGGCAAGGTGATGAGGGTGAAGATGAGCATGGGCATAATTTCGTCGGCGGAGGCGGATGGGTGAAAGTGGGCAAGGGTATCGACGATGCTCTTGTGCGCAGCCTTGAGATGGTTGAGCTTGCCGAGGGGATATCTTGACTCGCTCATGCGAATCATATCGGTCCTGGCCGCGCGCAGCCACTCGCCCACCTCCTTGGACCTCTCGGCCAGAGCGTCGGGCCCCTGCGGGCTGTCGTCGCCAAAGTCGATGCCGAGGTCCGCAGGGCCGATGCCGACGAGCGCTAGGGCGGCGGTTTTCGACCGCAACTTGGCATCCTGCGCCTCGTCTTGGGTGCTCCGATGGCGGTATATGCGGTCATATATACCTTCCGAAAGTCTCCGCTCGACTGCCTCCTCCAGCAGGCTGCGTTTTCCCTCCAGGGCTCGCCTGGCACGCTTGCGGCTCGCCAACTCGTCGGCCGTAATCATTTGATGTTCTGTCCCTACTTTTTGCTTCTCTTTGGTTCCGAGAGAGGGGGCCTTGAAGCGCAGTCGGTTTGCGGCCGAGGATATCGAGTTGTTCGAGGTGGCGGGAGAGGCATTGCGGCTGTGACGGGAGGCCAGGGCGCTGAGGTGAGTGCCGATGTGAGATGCGGCCAAGGCGTAGAATTCTTGGAATAGATCCGACAGGCGGTCGATATTGGGGGGCGTCGGGTGCACCTTGGCACCCAGAGACTCGATGAAGCTGCACGGACGGCAAAATGCATGTCAGCGGTTTCCATTTCCGACTCACGAGACATGGACCGGACGGGAGTGCACGGATTCTACAAACCTGTCGGTCAAGGTAATGAGCTCGATTGGCAAGTCGTCGAGCTCGATCGAGGATCGGGCCACATCGAGGCCATCGTCGCCGTCAGCCGCCTCGGTCGTCTCGAAGGCATCTGGGGGGTGGTTTTCGACTCCTTCGTTGGCATTTCCATCGGCGACGACAGGCCCATCGGGGACGACCTGCGCTTGCTTCGCGGACATCAGGCGGACACGGGGAGGCCGGGAGGATGGCGTTCGTGCGGCGCTTTGCCGGGCGGGCAGGGTGCCCTTGGCGGACGGGGTCGCCGCGTAGCGGTGGGAGGGCGGGTAGACTATCATTGTGAGCGACGTGAGCTGAGCGTGCACCAGTCCGAGCTGCCGGGGTTGCGGGTGGGTCGAGACTCGAAGGAGAAGTGGACAGAGGCACTTGGAGGGACGAATATGTCCGGCCTCGTCTACGAAGAAGTACGCACCAGAATGTATGAGGGCGGCGATGAAGGGTAACGGCGGTGACGACGGCGATCGATGGAGGCTGGCAAGCACAGCACGAGGGAGCCCTTTCCGTCCGGCGGTTAATACGCGAACGCGGGCGGTACTGGCGCAGGAGGCACCTTCTCTGGTGGAGGACTGGGTGTCGTCGGGAGGAGGTGCGAGGAGGTGCGAGGGACGGCGCCAAAGGCAACGATGGCAGGAGAAAAGGTGCGACACCACGTTCAAGCCAGGAAAGCAACGGCAGCAATGGTGAACAAAGGCGCAAAGGGCTGGATCAATTTACACAGACAGTACAGGGAAAGTGAAGCGACGGCTTTTGGTGATGGAAGCTTGCACACAGGCGTGTGAGGTGACGGCTGAGGTTGAAAGGGCCGAGAAGCGAGAGGGAGGACTTTGACGAGGCGAGGGGCCCTGGTTACGTTGTGGTCATTACGTCGTGGTTACTGTACATGGAACGCCTAGAACTACAATTACTGATAATATATATGGATAGGTACTCTACTCCGTACTCCGTACCTATGCAGGTATTTGTGTCGGAATCTTGGTCTCCTCCACCTGCTCTTCGAACCTTGTTCGGTAGCTCGATCTAGGATACTGGTGGAATTTCGCACTGTAGGGAGGAGTACGGAGTACTGGTGTGTACATTCGAGCAGATACTCCGGCACGCTAATGGTAGGTACTTCCGTGTACACTTAAGTACATACTTATTTGCATGCTTCGGGGGTTTCAGCCTCCACTCGCACAAAGTCAGTCAAATGACTGTCGGCCATCTTGCGATTCTACCAAGTTCTCCTTGCACATCTACTCAACCTACATACTGGAATATCAACCGGCTCAATGAATCGGCACGAGCAGGTGGAAGAAGCTGGAGCAGGGCGTTCCTTACTGCACCGGCTCGCAGCTTCCACTTCGTTGGGCAACAATCATTGTCTTGGGCGGCGACGGATGATGGGCTTTGGGCAAGGGGCGCCTCCATGGGACATTGATTCTCGTTTCGTCCTGGATGCTTTCATGGTATGACGAGGCCAAGAGGGTTCGGGGCACTCCTACGCGTGAGATAGACGGGTGTACGTGACTGATTTTGAGAAAGGGCCCAACAGACTTGCGTTGCATGTAGGCTCCAGGCCGTCGCTGATCGATGACCTTGATGGATGAAGCTACGCCTACAAAGTACATGCACTTACAGTATATATTCCGTACCAAGGTAGTATTACTTGTACTGTACATGCAAGCAGTTGTTTAGTATTGTCGTTTGTCGGTATGTACTCCCGAATGGAGTACTCCGTAGAGGTGCCCAGTATTAATGGTAACTATAGTACTCCGTAAGGTACGGAGTAGTTGTTCATTTAATACAGTGCACGGAGCAGGTTGGTTCCCCTGCGTCGGTAGTGGTACCGGTACCGGGAGGAACGGAGTACTGCGCTGTATTACAGAGCAGTTCGCGAATAGTCCCGAATGCGGGGAAGCTGGAGCGCGCTGGAGCTAACCTCGGGTGCCAACTGTGAGGCCTACGTTGACAGTGACAGGACAGGGCATGTGCCAGGGGTCGGCCGCCTCGTGGTCCACCAACATCTGGAATCCAGGGGTCATCATCCAGCTCCCTCCCTCCCTTGCGGGTAGTACGAGTGCTAAGTAGCTGGACCGGCCTTGTGGGGGGGGGCCCTAGCACATACCTTGATTGCCTGGTGCAATGTGCAAGTAGTAGGTGTAGATGGCATCCGTGCTCCACGCAGTGCAGAGCGTTCGCAGCGTCACATTGTGTCGTTGCCGACAGCCAGCCACCAGCCATCTCTGCCTCACCGCGCTCTGCTCCGCCCTGACCTGCCTTTGCTCGTTGTTTTCCTTCGTCTTGTCGTCTACTCGTACGGCCCTCGCCCAGCGTCGACCACAATGTCGGGACCTGCTTCCCGCATCCGCTCCATCGTCAACCACATCCTCCCGTCCGGCCCGGATCCGCCTCACATCCATCATCTCTCGCCCACTTTCTTCCTCGAGCGCGCCGCCGCCGTGGAGCCCGATGCCGATGCCATCATTCACATCACCCGTAGCGGTGCCGCCGTTCGCCGTTCCTACGGAGAGTTTGCCACGCGTGCCATTGGCTTGGCCTATTACATGAAGAAGCATGGCTTCCAACGCGTCGGCATCCTCGCCCCCAACACGCCCGCTTTTCTCGAGTCCATCTACGGCATCGTTGCCGGCGGAGGTGTCGTCGTGCCGGCAAACTACAGGCTCAAGGGTGACGACATTGCCTACATATTCGAGTATGCCGAGGTCGACTGCATCGTCGTTGACGAGGAGTTTGAGGACCTGCTGGAAGTGTACCGAAGGAAACGCAGCAATGTGCCGTTGATCATCGATGTGGTAGGGTGGCGTGCCGTTGCCGAAAATCCGATGCGCTTGGCTCACATCCCATCTTGATTCGATAGGACACCGACAAGACGCAAGGGCCAGGTTGCGGACCATTCAACGATGCCATCCTCGAGGGGCTCGCCTACGATCGGCATCATGGCAGTCGCCGCTGGGCTGGGCTGCAGTCCAAGGCCGCCAACGAAGACGACATGCTCGCCATCCCATTCACGTCGGGCACCACCTCTCGACCCAAAGGTGTCGTGTACACCCACCGTGGTGCCTACCTTGCCGCCGTGGGAAACATAATTGAATCGGGGCTCAACATTGGACGCTGCAAATATCTGTGGACGCTGCCCATGTACACCTCCTCCCCTGCACCTCTAGGCACTGTCTTTAAACCGCTGACGATGGCAGGTTTCATGCCATGGGTTGGACGTTTCCCTGGTCGGTCGTGGCCGTCCGTGGCGTCAACGTCTGCCTCCGAAAGATCGACTACCCGCTCATATGGAGACTGCTGAAGGAGGAGGGCATCACGCACTTTAACGCGGCGCCCACCGTCAACACCCTCCTGGTCGCCGCCAGAGAAGCGGAACCGCTGCCGCAGCCGGTCCAGGTTACTGTCGCTGCAAGTCCGCCTAGCGGTCATCTGTTTGAGCAAATGGTCCGTCTGCCGTTGTCGAATCGGATGGACATTTCGCTCACCGTCGCCTAGACACGCCTCAACCTGATGCCAGTGCATGTCTATGGCATGACCGGTTAGTCTACCGCAACCGTCAACGGCAGTCTCGTCGTCGTCGTGCTAATGGATGCTTCAGAAACATACGGACCCATCACAAAGTGCTATCGCCTCCCCGAGTGGAACATGCTGCCGGCGCAAGAAAAGTACGCCAAGATGGCTCGGCAGGGACACGGCTTCATCACCAGTCTCCCCATCCGCATCATCAAGACGGACCAACCCGAGGGCGTTTACGTCGACGTCGCCAAGGACGGCCGGGAGATTGGCGAGATTGTCTTCTTCGGCAACATCTGCGCCAAGGGCTACTACAAGGACGACGACGCCACGCGCAAGCTGTTTGCCGGTGGCGGCCTGCACTCGGGAGATCTCGCCGTCTGGCATCCCGACGGTAGCGCTCAGATCCTCGACCGAGCCAAGGACATCATCATCTCGGGCGGCGAGAACATCTCCTCGGTCGCGCTCGAGAGCATGCTTGTCCAGCACCCCGACATTCTCGAGGCCGGCGTCGTCGCCGTGCCCGATGCCCATTGGGGCGAGCGGCCCAAAGCATTCGTCACGGTGAAGGAGGGGAAAAGAGTGGCGGCCGACGAGATCATCTCCTGGGCCAAGCACCAGAGCAGCATCAGCAAGTTTATGGTTCCAAGGGAGGTCGAGGTCGTGCCGGAGCTTCCCAAAACGAGCACCGGGAAGATCAAGAAGAATGACCTGCGCGGGTGGGCAAAGGGGAATCGCACGGCTTGATGTGAAGCGAGCTAGAATTCTCTCCAAGCGCCCCTGTCCGTGAAGTGCTAGCTAGCGCCTCGTTGCGAATGAAACGTTCACTTGGAGTTGGCTGGGAAGAGGGCGCCGGTGGCACCCTGGTCGAGGCCATCGAGGGTCTCCATGTCGTCGTCGTCGAGGATAAAGTCGAAGACATCAGCGTTCTGCCTGATCCTGTCCGGGTTCCCACTCTTGGGCAGAGGCACCCAATTCTTTTGCAGGCCGTACCGGATGAGGACTTGAGCGGGCGACTTGCCGTGCTTGGAGGCGACGCGAGCCAGCGTCTCGTCGCCGAGGTACTCGCCGCACGAGAGCGGGCTGTAGGCCTGCAGCACGATGTCGTTGTCACGGCAGAACTGGACCAGCTCACGCTGCTGGCACCAGGGATGAAGCTGGCGGGGCGAGTGTCAGCAGCCGATGGGTGCACGTGCGCGCAGCCGTCCGCTCATGCTCATCCGGGGCACCTTACTTCGAGCTGGTTCACGTGCGGCGGCCAGACGTTGGCGTAGTCCTTCATCTCTTGCAGGTGCTGCACTCGAAAGTTGCTCACGCCGATGGCCTTGGCCTTGCCCTCGCCGTGCAGCCTCTCGAGCGCTTTCCACAGCTCCTCACGAGCCTCGCGGCTTCGGCCGGGGACGTGGACGAGGAATAGGTCGACGTAGCCGGAGTCACCACCGAGCTTTCTGACGCTGTCGAGCGCGCTCGCGTACGTCTTTTCGGCGTCTCCCGTCGCGTGGAGCATCTTGGTGGTGAGAAAGACAGCCTCGCGCTCGACGGGGGATTGCAGCATGGCCGCGCCCACCTCGGACTCGTTGCGATAGAGCTGCGCCGAGTCAATGTGGCGGTACCCGACGTCGAGCGCGGCAAGGACGGCTTGCGTGCAGGCCTGTCCGTAGAGTTGGTAGACGCCGAAGCCGAGGCGCGGGAGGGAGCTGTGGTTGTTGTTGGGGAGAGAGGCGGTGGAGTGGATGGTAAGTGGAGGAGGCATGTTGGGCATGACGATGACGTCGGAATTGGCTCACGCAAGGTATTAGATCAAGGACGACGGAAATGGGAGGCTTGCGAGCCGAAAATGGTGTGGTGGCATACCCGGGTGGTGATGGCGCAAACAGCTGATTTCTCTTTTTTTGCCTGTTATTTTTCCCTCGATGTTTGGCCAATGCTGTCAATCGGTCGGTGGAAGAATGGTGAACATGACGATGGAGAGCTCGGCAGGCTCGCCTCCCACCCGACGTCAAGAGACGAATGCATGCGTCATTAATGAACGCTACCGAGTACAGCGCATGATACCTTCGTCTGGGGGGGGGGGGGGGGAGAGAGGGGGGACGGTACCTATGAGTACCAAGTACTCCGTACTGTACAGCGTGCCGTGTACTATTAGTTAGTAAATTAGCACTTACTTGAGCGATGGGCGGAACCGTCGATGCTCCCGGAGACGCTATCCTTCTAGCGCTGAGGAGGTCGCCCCGCCAGAACGGCGCGCTGCCAGACAAAACATCAGCTTGTCGGCGGGTACAGAGCGACTTGTCGATCCCCTCCCGTGCAACGCCCGTTGACGTCGCCAGATCTCCCCATCGGCCTCCGTTCCACCAACCGCCGTGCTTTCTTCCTCAGCAACGCCAATCCGTCGTCCATTCCGTCATCCGTCCATCGGGAGCAGAAGCCCAAGGACAGGCACGATGAGCGAGCTCCGCCCGTTGCGTGGCGGCTGCCAGTGCGGTCGGAACCGTTACATCATCGCCGTGCCTGAAGACGGCATCCACGACGCGCAAGTGCTCTTCAACACCGAGCCCGTTCACCGTGCGTGAGCTCCCTTTCTCCAAGCGACATGGCTGGGTGTCGCCGCCGTCGGGTTTGACCGTGCTTCCTCGCCGACGCTGACGATGGAGCAGAGATCCCCTTGGCCACACCGCTCGCCGCCTTCATCCGCGTACCGCTCTCGTGGTACCACAGCACCACGTTCGCCTTCTTCCCCGACGAGACGCATAGCATGATCCGCCGCGTGTACACGCACCCCAGCCAGCAGCACTCGAAGCGGCACTTCTGCGGCTTCTGCGGCACCCCGCTGTCGTACTGGTCCGAGGACCCCGTCAGCGAGGCCGAATACATCAACCTCACGCTCGGCAGCCTGCTGCGGGAGGATCTGCGCGACCTCGAAGACATGGGCCTCATCCCGGATGAGAGCGAGGCCGAGGATGCGAGCGAGGCGGCCGAGGCGGCTCCGGCGACGAGGGGCACGGCCCTGCGGGAGTCCTTTGGCGTCCCCTGGTTCGACGGCATGGTCGAGGGCACAAGGCTGGGCAAGCTGCGGCGCAGCCAAGGGGTGAAACAATCACAAGACGGCCACGTCATGGTGAGTTGGGAGGTGGTCGAATACACGGAAGGCGACGACGGGAGCGACCTGGACATGGAGGTGGCATCCACATCGTCGGGGAAGCGGAAGCTGGGGGACCTTGGCCACTAAGGACTGGGGACCGGGCATCGGGGCCCAAGGCCGGAGACGCGGTTGGTGCGGTGCCGGGCTGGAAGTTGATGCGTCGCCTTCGGCGCGGTGCCGGGGGCGGACGGACGGACGGTTGTCGACGAGCGAATGCATGCACAGTGCGTGCATGCATGCGATGCGTGTAAGCCATGAGCCACACGCCATGCGTCATGGAGAGGAGCAGCCGAGCTGGGCGGCAAGTGTCGACGTGGTTTCCGGCGCTGCATGGGTCGAAGGCGGCTCGAGAGGAGCGATATCAAGGATGCCTGCATATTCATTCGTACCACGAGAATACTTGTAGAGAAATATGACTAGGTCTAAAATTGTTGCGAACAGAGAAAGTCCAATCGAACGATGACAACGGAAGGCCGAGATGCAGGACGACGGATGGCAAGATGCACAGCCATGAGCCATCCAGGAGACACGGGGCGGAATGCCGCCGTCGGAGGCTTCGGGGTCACGTCAGCGAGGGCGAGTCGAGTGTCGAGAGGCCGCTAGTTGGTGGAAGCCCTGTTCGTGCTCGTACGCCGGGGTGAAGGAGAAGCATTGCGACGAACCACCGCGGTTGATCACTTCGTGCTAGTAGGCACCTACAGTTATGCGCAGGACTCGTCATATGCAGAGGGGAAAGCTTTTACGTCGGTAGATGGCCACAACTTGAACTTGGGTCCGCATTGTGTGCACCGTCCGACGCAAGGCTGTCCTAGTACTAGGTAGCTACGCATTCGAGGTACTGTTCTTACTTACGGCAGTACTTGCAGTGCCGACTAGTACCGGTTTGGTAGGTGTAGGCACCTGGGGATCTGTGCAGTACTCGTCTTATTCAGAGAATGGTTTGGTTTTGCGTACTCTGTACTGTAGATGCCTTCAAGTTGAACTTGTGTCCAGTGTGTTCCCAGTCCAACGAAAGGTTGTGCCACCGTAGTACTAGGGTACCTTGGCAGTAGCTAGGTACTAGGTAGGTACCTAGGTATGCAGGTAGGTGTAAGTACTATGAGGGGTACTCTTACCTCATACAACTACATAAGTAATACAGCTCTGCACAGTGTCGACTACTAGGTACTAGCAGCAATACCTACCTTATACTCTGTATTTACTTGTAGGTGCTTATACGTCGCACTGGGTAATAGGATGGGATGTTGCTGTTGTAACATGGTGCTTGAACTACCAAGGTACCTTATAGAGGTAGTAGTAGTATTGACTTCATGTCAGTAAGTTCAACACTGCGGAGTACTCCATATACAGAGGAAGTACCATTGACTACTCCGTACATGTCTAATGGTTCAACACTATTACGGAGTACTCTGTACTTACGTAGCCTTCCACATAACAGCCTAACCTGCCGACAAGAACAGAGCACCCTGAACATGAGCATCGATATGTGACACGGCTCCTTCTACAGTGTATCCTATGCTACTGCTGTAATACTTATATTACGCCAAGTACCCGTATTACTGTACTGTGTACTTTCTGCGGAGTCCGTATTCGTAGGCACTTACTATCGTACCTGTATTACTTGCTTATACCGTGCAACAACGTAGCAAGTAATACAACATACTGTACTACCTACCATGGTTGTATGTACTGAGTAATACGTGTACAGTACGCTGTAGTGCAAGTACTTGCACTGTGAACTAAGTGCACAGTACTCCGTACGCAAGTACATGTACACCTACATTGAGCACGTACATGTACTGTAATATCAAGTGCAACTCTTATCAACGGGTAGCCGGGCCGGCGGCACGGTGAGCAATGGATGCAACATTGAGCAGCATGCAAAGTACCCCGCCGAGGGGGCGGCTCCATTCCGTCTGGTTGCGTTCTCTTCTTACTCTGATTTCCGCTTCTTCATCAACCTGACCAGTGAATGAATCAAGGACTTTGATGTACGGCCATGGAGCTGCCGACGTGTCATTTTCCCCTGCTTTTGGACCGATCATCACGAAAACCAATGACCAACCGCTCAAAGGCTCGACCGATGAAGCGCTCGCTTACCGGATCAATGGGGGTGAGACGGACAGAGCCGTTCCCCTGTCGTCTTCGTGGAGGCCGCTCACACTTGCCTGCCGATGGGAACGGCGGATATATAATACGAGCGGCGACCCGTCCAACCCCTCCCCTCCTCTCTCCTCTCGATGAGCGATCCGAATCCTGCTTGCTATAGTACCGGTGAGATATCAACCACGGCGACATTCTCCTCTGAACGAGCCCAACGACGCCGGCCAGCCTGGCTCCCACCTCGAACCTTGATCCATTTGCCGCGAATATCCCAACCTAGGCCTTTCATCCATCTCAGTGGAAGGGGCTCCAGCATCCCGTCTGCGATCGGAGGGGATATTACTATATACTGCGTGGAATCCGTTGACGAGACCGGAAACGGCCTTCATCGCTCAAGCGTGGCCGCAAGACGACACAAATGGCGCTCCCTCGCGACTTTCTTTGGGGCTTCGCCACGGCTGCGTACGTTGCTCCTCCTTCGTCCGGCTGCACCTTGCCCATGCCTCGCTGACATGGCATGACATTTCGCAGGTACCAAATCGAGGGTGCCGTGGACCAGCACGGCCGTGGCCCGAGCATATGGGACTCGTTCTGCAAGACGCCGGGCAAAATCGCCGACGGCTCCTCGGGAGATGTGGCCTGCGACTCGTACAACCGCACCGCCGAGGACGTTGCCCTCCTCGCATCTCTCGGCGCGACCGCCTACCGCTTTTCCCTCTCCTGGACGCGCATCATCCCCAAGGGCGGTCGCGGTGATGCCGTCAACCAGGTTGGCCTCGACCACTACGTCCGCTTCGTCGACGACCTGCTCGCCGCCGGCATCACGCCCTTTGTCACCCTCTCGCACTGGGATATCCCCGACGAGCTGCACAGGCGGTACGGGGGCCTGCTGGACCGCACCGAGTTCCCCCTCGACTTTGAGCACTTTGCCCGCCTCGTCTTCCGCGCCCTGCCGAGGGTCCGGCACTGGCTCACCTTCAACGAGCCGTGGTGCTCCTCCGTCCTCGGCTTCAGCCTTGGCCAGTTCGCCCCCGGACGGACGTCGGATCGCACCAAGAGCCCCGTCGGCGACGGCGCGACCGAGCCCTGGATCGTCGCCCACAACCTGCTCGTCGCCCACGGCAGGGCCGTCAAGGTCTTCCGAGACGAATTCCAGCCGGCCAACGGCGGCGAGATCGGCATCGTCCTCAACGGCGACGCCGTCTTCCCCTGGGACCCGGCCGACGCCGCCGACGTCGAGGCGTGCGAGCGCAAGCTCGAGTTTTCCATCTCCTGGTTCGCCGACCCGATATACCTCGGCGACTACCCTGCCTCGATGCGCGACCAGCTGGGTGACCGGCTCCCGACCTTTACGCCGGCCGAGAGGGCCCTCGTGCACGGCTCCAACGACTTTTACGGCATGAACCACTACACGGCCAACTACGTCAAGCACCGAACCGGCGCTGCCGACCGGGGAGACGTCGCCGGCCACGTCGAAATCCTCTTCGACAACAAAAATGGCGACTCCATCGGCCCCGAGACGCAATCCACCTGGCTGCGCCCCTGTGCACCGGGTTTCCGAGACCTGCTCGGGTGGATAAGCAGGCGGTACGGGTTCCCCAAGATCTACGTGACGGAAAACGGGACGAGCATCAAGGGCGAGAACGAGCTGCGGCGGGAACAGATCCTCGACGACGACTTCCGAGTCGGGTACTACGAGGACTACGTCGGTGCCATGGCCTTGGCCGTCGAGCGAGACGGCGTCGACGTCCGCGGATACTTTGCCTGGTCGCTCATGGACAATTTTGAGTGGCACGAAGGCTATGAGACGAGGTTTGGCGTGTGCTACGTCGACTACGAAAACGGGCAACGACGATACCCCAAGAAGAGCGCAAGGCGTCTCAAGCCCCTGTTTGACAGCCTCCTGACGAAGGGGTAGTCGCCCTTCGCATCCACCCATCGTACGGAGTCGACTTGGCACTTGAAGGGGAGGGGAGGGGAGGGGAGGGGATCGAACCTGATGAATCCACGGACGATGCACCGACATGCACACAAGCCATAATGCAGCCATGCAGTTCTTACTCGCCCGAGCACAACGCTTCATGGGTCTGCCGTGCCGTGCTGTGCTGTCCAAGCTGTGGGTCCGTCAGGGTCCGTCAAGGACGGCGACGATTCTACCGCTTTCCCGTCCCGTCGTCCCTTTCGTCGACCATCGGCAACGCATCGCCACCCTCGGCAGCCTCCTCCAGCGCCATCTCTTCTCGTGCACGGCCTTCATCTGCCTCGCTCTCGACATCCGACTTTGGCCCGCGGCGGAGGTACCACTTGAAGGCGTATACGAGAATCTGGGCCATGAAAACCTGACGGGCGCGTTAGCACAAGCTTGCGCCCGGCGCCCGGTGCGGGTGGCATTCACCTGCTCTATGGTGTACAGCAGCACTGGGATCTGGATGTAGGCCCTCGTCAGGTCGTCGGACCCGTTCCACATGGCCGCAACGAGGGGGATCCCCAGGCTTGTCGTCTTCGCGGCGCCGCAGAAGCAAACGGCAATCGTCTGCTCCTTGGACATTTTGGTGACAGGAAGGCCCCTCTTGACGAAGGCGGGCAGGTGCCTCGACGTGGCGAAGCGAGGGTGAATGCCCTTGGCCAACGCGGCTGGCGGGCGGGCGAGCAGGAGGCATAGGACGGTGAAGAGCATGTAAAGAGCGAGGTTGAGGAAGACGTCAAAGATGACGGACGCAGAAGATAGCTGCAAGAGGGCCCCGGTATAAAAGGCGCCGGAAAAGGTGGTCCTGTACTCGGCCGTCAGCGCAGCTCTCCTCTCACGGGGAACCCGACACGCTCCTCTCGGCGGGGAACGCACCACACGAGCAGGACGAGACAGAAGCTCGAAAGCTTGGCGAGCTTGAAGGTATTCAGCGCCCGCACCACGGCATCCCCCCAGCACCACCGCACGGCCTGGCCGACGAGCAGGGGCAGGATGACGCTCAGCCCCAGCTGCCTGGCGACGTCGGCGTACATGATGCCGAGCGTGCTGGGGTCGGCGGGTCGCCAGGCGGCAAAGGCGTCGCCGCGGGGGAAGAAGCCGTAGATGAGCAAGGGCGAGAGGAAGGAGCCGATGACGTTGCCGACGACGACGGATATGACGGCGGCCGCTTCGTCACCGCGAGCCGCTCGCGTCATCACCACGTTGGAGGCGATGGTCGTCGGGAGGCAGGCGAGGGCGATGAGGCCGGCGAGGATGGGCGTCGCCGGCGTCTGAGTGTCGAGGGCGCCGGCGGCGAGGGAGATGTGGACGACGGCTTGCATCGTCGCGTGAGCCAACGGCGGCGGCTAGCCTCGAGGACGAGGGACGGGGAGAGGCACTACGGAGGGGGCCGACTCACCGAGGACGATGGCTGGGATGACGATGAAGCTCATCCCCTGGACTGTGAGATGCAGCCGCCAGTTGGTCGCATTCTCCTTGAGCTTGTCAGGCGCGAGCTGCAGGCCGCTCACGAGGAAGATGAAGGCGACGGCGCCGTATATGATGCTGTACTCAGACCGTATGGCGCCCCCACGCGCCGCAACGGCTGCCGCTCGTCTTCATCAGCCGGCCTGCTCCGGGACGGTCCGCCCCTTCAGACTCGAGCGGTCACTCACACGGGAAGTAGTACGCCAGCACGCATGCGACGGCGAAGCCGATGATGAGCCACTGGGCAAGGACAAAGTTGACGGCGACGGTCAAGCCCGCGAGCACGCGATTCGTCCATCCGCCGCCGCTGGGCTCGTCTGGGCCGTCCGGAGCCGGAGCCATGTTGACAGTCCGTCACGACGGCAGATGGAGTCGTCGCTGCCGTATCTGGACATGCATCGATGTCGGGATAGGTGCGAAACCTTGATGCGCGGGCGAGAGTATTTTGAGTCGCGTGAGGATCTGTTGATCAAAAGCCGTCTCCGATGTCGTACATGCGCCGTACTGCAGTCGCCAAGCAAAAATTAGGCGGGCCGTCTCTACTCGGCCGGACATCGGCGCGCTGCTTCCAGCCCTTCCTTCCATGTCTCGGGCCCGTTAAAGTGGGTCTATAATGGTCCGGGCACCTTTTTTGTACTTAAATAATACTTACTGTACTGTATTGTACAAGTACAACGTACAGTAAGTGTAAGTACATGTACAGTAATGCCTGTACATGTAAGTGCATATTTTACAAAGATACTTGCATGTAATTACTCCGAATATTCCCTAGTGAGTACGGAGTACCTTCAGCACAGTGCTGTAAGTATTTAGGTACGGAGTACTCCGTAATCGCTTGTACTGTATTCCATACTGTACAAGTCCTTACGGATCGCGAAGGGTACACCTAATAATACTGTACGTGGTACAGAGTACGGAGTACGGAGTAAACAATACGTACGCACAAAGTCCAAGTACAGTGCTCCGTACTCTATAGTTGTACTCCGTACTCTATACTTACTGTAAGTAGTTGTACTCCGTACTCTACAGTATAGGTAGTTGGACTCCGTACTGCACATAATACTCGTACTTGAACACCTAGTGATGTGCGAAGAAATTCCATACCGTAATACAGGGCAATCCGTCAGTGCTCCATACCAAGTATTGCAGTACTAATATAGCATTATTGGTAAGTAGGTACCTACTCAAGCACATGGAGCTGAACAGAGTATGGGGTACGCATACTCGTCATCTCGCACTGCACACCGGTGTGTATTGTACATCTTGATCCCTGCTACAACAAATGTTGTCATCGCTGGTGCTGTACTTGTTGCTGTGCGTGCACTGCGCAGTATGGAACGGTACTGACATGCTCGGGTACTGTTCAGCAAATAGTGCGCATGGACTCTGCCCGCTCGATAGGCCATCCCTTCATCGCGCCGAAACTCGTCGAGCTCGGGTGGGATCGGCCAAGGGGCACAATGGAGAGAATGCACCAAGCTCGGTATTCGCCGCGCAAGGAGGCTCGCCGCGTTCCCCGCCGTGATCGTACTCTATATTACTTGATCACAACCTGCCGTCGCCATCACCGACGCCGACCAACACTGGCGCAAAGGCACGCGCCAACCTCCGTATTCTAGCCCGTCATCCCTCAGCCTCATGTCCCCGCCAGGTCCCCTCGTGAGCGGTACTCGGATGGACATGGCCGCGGACGCGAACAAATAATGCCTTGGTATCGTGAAGAAAGAAAGAACAAAATCCCCGAGGCTCCTTGAGCGCTCATGCGTCATAACAATGCAGCAACGCAGTCCAGATGCAGGGCGCGAATTAAAGTATTATGTCTCGAAACGGAATGGGCATCGAGGACGGTATGCACCGTCGGGAGATGCCAAAATTAGACGCCCGATTCCGGGTCCCGACTCCAAACTCAGAGGGCAAGGGCCGGCGCCGGTTCCATCGGCGGCAACCTCGGCTCGCCCAAGCCTGCACTCGGGTGTGCCGGACCGATTTCCGGGTCCGGTATTTGAATGTCGAGCTGCGTTTCGAGTCGGTCCGTCAGCCATCGTCTCGCACAGGCGCCGGCGCGAAGGAGGATGAACCGGGCAACTCACCGTCAAGTATCCCGTCTGCCGGAGCGGGATGATCTTGGGCGGAAGGGCACTCTCTTCCGCGGGAAAGGCCTTGGCCATGTCCAGGTTCCAGCTCTCGATCCACTTCTCCAGATGGTTGAGGCGAGATTTGATGGCCGTCAGCCCGAGGTCCTCCCACAGCCAGCCGGTGGCAAGGCCGAGCAGGCAGTCCAGCACGTTGCGGACGCTGTAGGGGTTGAATATCGAAACCAATTCTCCGTTGAGCTTGTCGATGATTCGTCGAAACTCTTGTTCCGACACGCCGGCCGGATCCAGGATTTCGGGATAGAGGTTCGAGAACGTCGGCGCCAGGTCCCCTTTGAGGAGCCAGTCACGGCGAATGCGAATGACGCGCGTGGACGCGTACTCGGCCGAGTCCGTCGGAACGTGCGGGTTCAGGTGAGGGAAGCAAGCGTGTTGGGGGCCCCATTCTTCGCCGTTGTCGGCCTGCATCTCCTCTCCCATGATGGACGAGTCTGTCGACGACAAGGCGGAGCCGATGGCGTCCCCGACAGACACGTTCGACAGACGTGGCTGCATCACGTCCGGCCCCCTCTCGAGGTCCTTTGAACCGTAGGTCCCTGCCGCTTCCTCGTCAGGTGCCATCTTGGCCCCCGCGTCGCCCCTGCCGCCTTCGGGCAGCGGTGCGGCCGTGATGATTGGCTGCGATGCCCCGTCGTGAAGGGGCTCGAATTCGCTTCCCGGATCGCCGGTCGTCGGGATCTGTGATCTTCTGCCGTCACACGAGGCGTGAACGGACCCGGGCAGGCTTATTCGCCGGCCTTGGCGGCTGGTCTGGTCGATCGGCAGGCTGGCACACGTCGCCGGTGCGCGTTTCGATTGCCACCGTTGGGGCTGCCCGAGAAGGGGATGATCGCCTTCCCCGACTGCAGCGTGATCGTCTCCGTCGGCCAATCTATCAAAGGCGGGATTTCGCAAGGGAACGGGCGGTGCGGGCGGCGATGAGCTGCGTCGTCTCCGCTGACGCGTGCCGCGAGGTGTCGAGTTCGTCGGGTTCCAGAGTCGCGCGGAGGGCGGTCGAGGCGGCTGGGTAGAGTACGCGGCCGGGCATCCAGCACGGCTCCGGAAGGGGGATGGGAAAGCACGGCGCTGCCGCCGAGGAGCCTCGCCGTTTGGGCCGCAGCCGGTCCGCAGGTGGAGGGTCTCGGTGGTGACCGCGGCGGCGAGCCTCTGCGGCGGACCGCTTGGATCGTAGGTTTGCGGGGGGCGAGGCGAGAGTCGCGTGCTCTCGGACGCATCCAGGGGGGAGGGCGACGTGGAGGGCGGTGAAAGTGGTTGTCGAGGAGTTGTGGAAGGGTCGAGCTCGGCACGGCAGCGAGGACGATGGTGCCGTAGATGACCTCCTCCGAGGGAAGCAGCGGCGACGAGCGCGGTGGGTGCCGGTGCTGATGCCGATGCCGATGCCGATGCAGCGCGTGCGTCTGCTGTTGCGAGGTGGTGGGCGGCCGGCAGGGAGTCGTAGAATGCTGGCGGCGTCGGCGGTGGCTTCAACGATTGCTCGCAGAGTCCTTTCGCGGTGGAGGCGGCGGCGAGTGTGGAGGTGGAGGCGGATGCGGGTGTGGGCGACGTTGCGTTCCAGCCGTTGGAAGCGGACGGGTCTGCAGCTGAACAGTGGAGGTGCAGGTGCAGTCCGCTGGACTCGCGGTGGCCATCACCGTAGGCCGAACTCCACTGGCGGCCGCTGCTGCTTCCCCTGCTGCACGGGCCCTCGCCCGCACCGCCGTTGGTGGTGGTCGCCGTGGCCCTCGCGCTGGCTCTGGCGGGGGCCGTCGTCGAGTTGGCGGTGATGGATAGGGGCGCCGGCTGGAAAGGGTTAGTGGCAAAGGCCCTGTTCATCGTTTTCACGTCCGTCTCGATCAGGTCCGTCCGTCTCGTTCAGAGCCAGCCAGCGGCTCAGCGTCAGTCGATACTCGGTACTCAAACTTGCCCTTCGATGTGCCTGCGCACCGAGTCTGTGAACCGAACCGAACGCAACGGAAACGACCGAACCGATGGCAGGCCGCAGCTCCCGTCGCGTCGGCCGCCGTCGTCGCCCTCGTTCCACAGCCTTCGTTTGGAGGTTGGATGGATGTGCACGGCGTCGGAAGGGGGTTCGTGCCGGCAAATAGTCAGCCGATGGCGGCACTGTTGCCAGCTTATATATGTTTCGCCCTCATCCTCCTCTGCTGCCATGTGCCCCGTGTACACAGGACCGCCGATTGGGTCTTTGTCAACCCGTCATCCCCCATCTCCCGTCCGCACTGCGAAGCTAGTTGGTTGCTGCTGGCTGGCCACCGGCGAGTACTGGTACGAGTTTCGGTACGGAAAGGGTACGAGCTCAACAGCTGCTCCTTCTGCCCGATGCCCCGGTACCGGCAAAGTATCTGAAAGTTCCTCAGGACGGACCTGCTTGCTTCGTACGGCACATCCCTTGCAGAGTACACGTACTGTAAGTAGGTGGTCCGTCCTAGGTATTGCTGTGCATGCGACAATGCTCAAGCTACCTTGGTACCTAGTACGTAGATATCAAGGTACATGGTGCTGCGAGGTGCTCCAAGCGCTCCGTCCAGGTCGTTTTATACCAGCACTCTGGCCATCCCCCTCCCTCGTTTGCCGCCCGCAGGCCCTGTTATTGCCGGCTCCCAGCCAAGCCCGTGGCAGCACGTCCGTGCCTCGTCATCCTCATCACCATCGAGGGGTCCGTAGGGGTCCGTCTTGGTCGTCTCGGGGCACGTCACCGGCTCGTTTGACCCGCCAGAGACCCAGAGAGGCGGGATTGCGTGTAATTAGGTAATTGGTTCGTCGGAGCCAACGAGGAGTTGCCTCCTTCTGTCGGTGTCTGATCGCAAAGCAAAGAAACAAACGAGACGATTGCAAAACGAGGAGGACGTGCCCCCCCTGCGCCTGCTGCCTGCCGTCGTCCAATGGATTGCAAGTACCAAGTAATTACTGCACGTAGTACTTAAATAATGCTCTGTACTAGTTCATACGGTACTGACCTATTTCTTTTTCATCGCCTTGTCCAACGCGGCCAGTTCGCGCATCTCGGGGAAGCACAACCGGCTGTCTCTGATCTGGCGGGGCCATGGCACCAGTAAGGAACTAGGCTACAAAGGGCCAGCGGCCAGCCAACTCATGATACTTGTACATGTGCGGAGTGCATGTGCTGTAATTACATTATTGAATGCACGTATGTACTGTACATGTGATAGGTGCAGGTGCAGTACTGCGTTATCAGTCCGTGGTTGACAGTGCGCTTGTAGTTGGGGGAGCGGTTCAAAAATGCGAAGCCTCTTCGACAGCAGTATAATTAATAGTTCATCGCATTAACAGGCTAAAATATTTCGTACAAATGTGTGGCTGGAGGGAAGAATAAGTCTCCAACTTGTTCGACCCGGACAATGGAAGTTGACCAGCTCACGCCACGCTCCAGGGCCTCACCCAATTGTCTGGCTTGTCCCAAGCTGTAAAAAAAATGTAAAACGAAAGTCAAAAGCAACAACCAAAAGTATTATTAACCACTTGTGGCTAGTATCTTGTAGCTCGGCCGGGAATCGAACCCGGATCTCTTGCGTGTGAAGCAAGTGTACTAACCGCTATACGACCAAGCTTTTTACTGTGATCAGCTGATATCAGGTCGGGTTCTTATTTCAATATATACAGTTGACTTATCGTTTCCGGTATAACTCTCCGCATCAATTCGCCCCAACGCCCTCCTGGCTCTGCGTCAGCAGAAATCAGGATAGGTTGTCAGTTGAGAGTCTTTATATTTCTTCCGTGAACGTTTCGAAAATATTCCATCACAAACAGGTGCCATCCATGTTTTAGAAATGCACACTGTGACTGCTTGCATTTGGCCGCCAATGTCTCACCAACAATGCCCGCAAGGCTCCGACGACCCAGTTTGCATCGCATCGTACTTTGACAAGAGCTTACACGTACGGTACACATACGGTACACGTACATTTTATGCACCTGCCATGCCGCTGCATCTCTGCCATCTCGTTTCGCTCTGTTTTCAACCCAAACGTTTCAAACATGCTACTCTCCCTCTCCTGCCCTCGTACCAAAATAAACGACAAACTCCCAAGCATACCTATTCCTTTCTGCGAGGTAGAAATATGCCGAGCTGGCATCTATCGCACGCATCTCATGCACGTACCGTTCTTGGATAGTACAGTCATAGTTGCACAGTGTACTGTGCTACGTGATTACGGTTCCTACTTAGGCATTGGCCGCCGCTGCCGACGATCCTTCATCCTTCTTCCTTCGCCTCTCTTCGTCGGCCCTTTTTCCCTCCTGTTTTAGCCTTGCGTCATCTGGTTTCGTCAACTCGACTTGCGGCATGAGAAATAAAGCGAGAATAAAGGCCAAGGCAGCCAGCGACGCCCCGACGATGAAGATGGTCCGAAATCCCTGCCTGTAGGCGGGGATGAGAATCTTCTGGATTCTCTTGGCCTCGTCCGCCGAGATCCGTTCGAGATACGCTTGCGGGTTGCTCAGCAGCATCTTGGCCGATGCCTTGTCGAGACCTAGCGATGACAGGTCACGGGCGATGATATTGTTCCTGGGAGTAACTGTCAGAATCGAATCAACCTTGGCTCACACGACGGAGAAGAACGTACAGAATTGTTCCCGACACAGCCAGGCCAAGGGTTGCGCCCACATTGTGAGCGAAGCTGCACAGCACCACCACCGTCAGTCATGTTCGATCGTTCATGTCACGGCTCTCAGAAATCGCTTACGTTCGGAAGGAGGTCGCGACGGCCATGTCACGTCTCTCGACACTGGCTTGGGTGGCGATCAACGAGCTTGATATACGTCAGTCGGCCATCACGCGACGAGGGGTGTCCATCCGCGAGGGGAAAGATCTCACGGTTGAAGAGTGTTCCCGACGCCGACGCCGATGAGTAGGGCGTAGCCAATCTGCTTTCCCACGCCCGTGGTCTCGTCGAGCGTGGACATTAACCCGAGCCCGACTGCCCAGCACGCCCAGCCGAAGAGGATGCACTCGCGGTACCGCCCTGTCCAGTGAACCAGCAGGCCCGAGAGGGTACTGTTGGCCGTCTGCAGCAGCGTGATGGGCAGCAGCATCGCCCCCGACCTCGTGGCCGAGTATCCGTAGGCGAGCTGGTAAAAGGTCGGCACGTAATAGACTTGCATGAAAAAGTTCCACCCGTTGATGGCCATGGTTAGACATGCTCCGTTGACAATCCTCGACTTGAAAATGCGCACTGGACAAGTCAGTCGGCGGCACGGGTAACACGCACGACACGAGAAGCGAAAGGGGAATTCTCGGGGAAACCTACGGGGAACCAATGGATATCGAGGCCCTTTCCACTGCCACACGACAAAGGCGGCGGATACGACAGTGCCAACAACCAAGGTGGTGACGACGTGAACGGAGTTCCAAGGATATTCGGAGCCTCCCCAGGTCAGTCCCAGGATGACGACGGTCATACCGGCAAAGGCGAGGAGGATGCCTACGAAATCGACGGCCTTTAGTTTTCTGCCAAGGTCAGCACGTGTGTGCTCGCGCGAGCGTCGGAAACGGCCGCGGCCTACATTTTCCAGTCGCCCTCGACCTTCTTGAGCGGCATGAAGAAGACGACGCAAAAGGTGGTGACGATGGTCAGGGGAAGGTTCAGACGGAAGATCCATCGCCACGAGTCGGCCGACCTGGACGACAAGGCACCGCCGATGACGGGACCAACGCCATGGGCGAGGGCAACAAAGGCACCCTGGAGGCGAGGTCAGCAAATTCACGTCGAGTTCTCCGGCGCCGGCGGGTACTCACCAAGATTCCCTGGTACTTGCCGCGCTCCCGCAGAGGCACGACATCACCGACGATGAGGGAGGCGACGGTCATCAAGCCGCCGCCTCCGATGCCGGTAATGGCACGGAAGACTGTGAGCTGCAGAACGGACTGCGCCAGGGACGAGGCGAGCGAGCCGAAGAAGAAGATGGCGAGTCCGATGAGGAGAATTACTTTCCGCGACCAGATGTCGGACAGTCGACCGTACAGCAGCTGACCCACGGTCGAGGTGCTAATGACGCACGACGACGGGTGAGAATCCGCCCCTCGTCGACTGCGAGACAAAGAGGAAGGCGGACTCACATGAAGTATCCGGAAGCAATCCAGGACACTTGGTCGGTGGAACCTAACGCGCGGCCGATGATGTACACGCTGGCGGCGAGCGTCGTCTGGTCCATGAGAGACAGCAGATCGACGCTGGCGCAGGCGAGGAAGATCTACGGGGCCAAAGTCAGATACTTCTCGACGGGGGTGGGATTCATTCGCGACGACGACCCGTACCGTGATGATGGTCCTCTTGGGCACATAGTTGGTCTGCTCGTTGAACTCGTGGACCTTGCCGCCGTCCGAATCGCTTCCGGCACGGACATGCTGCGCCGTGCTCGAGTTGGTGCTCAAGTTGTCGGCGGCAAGCGACGGTTGAGCAGAAACAGCTGCCTTTTCCTCCAGCATGATGATGCGACAGAGTCTCTCGTCGGCCAGTTGCTACAGGCGAGTCTCGGCTCGACGGCTGTCGTGGGGTCCGTCCGTTGATCGATTCGACTCGGAAAGGGGAAAGGAGACGGACGACGGCAGCTCGGGACGCTCATTCGGCTTTACCGTCGGATGGAGCTAATGACGGCGCGCAAGCTGCGAGCGGGCAGGGTCGAGTGTGCGGAAGCCCATGATGATCGGTGGAAACTTCTACAAGTACGTAAACCAACTGCTGCTGGAACAAACTTTCTCGGGCGAGACTGGCAGACGTATCCATGTCGCATCGAGCCACGGCATGTCATGACATGGATGGATGGAGAACTCCCCGAGTAAGAGAGGGGAGGGGGGGGACCCGTAGCGTTTGCGCGCGTATTATTGCATCCAAATAGTGATATACTTGCTCCGTACGCACTCGTATACACACCTAGGTGTACAAGTGCAGCACTGCACTTGCATGCCCTAGTAAGTGTACGCAATCCACACGTACTTGAGTACTTTAGAGGTGTGCTTATAATTCTCGTGCACTTCTTAGAACGGTTTCCACCGTACAAATACGAGCTATTAATCACAAGTCGGGAGATTACAGTACATGGACAAGCATTTAAAGCGAAAGTAAAGTACGGAGTATTACTACACATGCACATGGCAACGCGCAATCCAGCACCTGCGTATCAAATGCAGTAGACAATATACTTACTTGCTTGTGCATCCATCCACTCACCAAATCGAAAGGCCGTTGAACCATTTTGCCTTTTCCGCCGTTGATGTTGCAGCACATGAAGGCTTGGCATGGAAGCTTGTTCCGCGCCAGGTTTGCTGCTACTCGCGCGCCCATCGACCGAGTGTCGGCGAGCGCATGCGGATGCAAAACGGGTCTCGGACTTGGTGAAGGAATGCACAAAGAATGACCGTTCGATGTTGAATCCTAAGACATCAGCGGGATTTCGACGTCGTCGCCCGGCCCATCCATCCATTGTTGTTCTCCACCCCACCTGCATCCACTTTCAGTGCCGACCAAGGATAATATGCATCGGAATATAGGTGTAAGTACTGTACTTGCAACTACTGTACTGCACTCTGTACTTGTACTGGGGTGTAAGTACAAATATAAGTAAATGGACTGCGTTGCGCATGTCTTTGTACTTGCACGCGTGCATTATTTACTAGGTCGGTGCAGTGCATATACATTTCTTCCTCGTAGCTGTCGGCACTACCATGCGTGTAATTACATGTGCGCGCCGTTGAACTTCATACATACTTAAGACCAGTACTGTACAAGTGCGCAGGCATGAGTAGGTTTGAGTGCAAATAGGTGTACAGTACTTACATTTACTTGTACGGAGTCCTGGTATAAATCTCTGTATTACTCCGTACACGAATCCGAGTCATCTCCGGAGTTGCTCCACAGCCAAGTCCTACTCCGTCCGTGGTACTGTAGGAATTGGCAATGTACGCACTGTGCTTTTACTTGTTTTGAGCAAATAAGTACAGTGCACGTACTGTACACTTACCCGTACAGGTACGCATATTTGTAGGTGCAAGTACGAGCACATGTGTATGGAGTACGGGCACATGTCCTTAAGTATGCAGTCGCAGAGCACGGAACATGTGTAGCAATAGTTATTTATACTACTTGTACGGAGTACATGTACTTCGCGCTCTGTACAGTACTTGTGAAGGTGTTGATTTTTTGAAATTCGATCAAGGAGGCCAGGCGATGGATGTTCTACTCATCCAGCGCGGAGTGGTACTCCTAACTCGTATACTTGGGTGTACGGAGTACGGAGCACGGAGTACCTACTTACTTGCGTGTACAGTAATAATACTTGCTCGAACGTTGTGCGGAGTACAGAGTGCATGTGACTCAGTCCTTCCCACACGGATAGGAACTCGGACACGGTAATTATTTGGTGTAGAGAATTATGGACACCTACTTGTACTTACTGCAGTCGCGTCTCATACAAAGTACTGTAGCACGTAAGTACATACAGCTTCTTGCCCAGTCAACCGAGGACACTCAGTCAAGCTAAGTATGTTTACAGCGTACGCATGTACTTACACTTGCACGCGTTGTCAACGTCAGGCAACATGAAATTGAATGCATGTCTGCCTCGAAGGCATCATCGCGACCCGCACTGCATCGGTACCGACACGTACTCGAATAAAACCAGCTGATCCTCGTTGGGCAAAGATGCGCCGTCCACGGGCGTCATGACGGTGTGGGCAGTTCTTTGCACTGATTTCCCCTCCCTCTCCGCGTACGCACCTAGCGGCAGCCAGGCAAACGGTCTGTACAAGTACTGTAAACAGTCGGTGGACGGTGATGAGGAAGACATCTCTTAGGAACGTGCTGGTTCCGAGATCGGATAGCCGTATCCGTTTCAATAGTTCTTGGCCGTCGAGTACATGTACCTCATCGTACGAGCAGTCCTACCAAAGTAGGTACGTAAGAACAGTGCATGTACTGTACATTGACGGCATTCATCACAAGTACGTGCTTGTGTAGGTAAGTGTAGCATAGAACACAACTTGCAATACCGTACGGAGTATTTACTTCTCATCCCGGTGAGTGGGGGAAAGCCTTACGACAAGTACTTACTCCGTAATAACACAGAAATAGGTGTACAACTACTTAGCATCGTAATCGTGTCGTAATCATTCTGGTGCGGGATCAACTGATATATTACGGTAGGTGGAGCGTCATGCTTGAATCGCACAAGCAACCCACGTCAACATGAGTGGTCAAGTGCGTGGGGCGACGACACGGTTGTACTTACGTACAACTACCTACTGAGTACAGTAGTAGGTTATCGCAAGTGCGGAGTATTACCGTCCTTGCGCCTACAGAAATTAATATGGTGCACTTCCTTGCATGTACAGGTATGCACTTACTTGTGCTCCGTACAAGCGCTGTATTTCAAGTACTGTACTTGCACGTGTACAGCGGACAATGTCCGTTGATGTCGTACTGCGCACACACATACTTAAGTACACTGTTGGTACATGTCCAAAAATGCATGCACAATAGCATATACTATCAGTCATTACTATTTTAGTGGCATGTGGGAAGTATTCCTACTCTGCGCACTGTACTAGCAGTAGTTGATTGTGGGTACGGATAAAGACTGTAATACCAGAACTTGTCATGCATGTATTACTTACTTGGTAAGGGCGGCACTGCTTTGCTTTTAAGTGCCTAGTACATTACATGTACGTGTACTTGTAGGCTGGTCCTATGCAGTAAGTACCTAGAGTACTGTACTCGGTACTTAATTATATAACAGCACGGAGTAATTACTTACACCTTAGTGCAGTACCGAAAGGCCAACTACAACAACAGGTTTCCATTGTTTAAGTACGGAGTACGGAGTACATATATAATGTACATGTAGATGTACAGTAAGTAAGTACACCTACCTTTACCGCAAGGCCAAGCAAGCACCAACTCCACATCCACACGAGTACACAACACTATCCATGCAGCACTTTGTGCAAAGTCTCGTACTCGCATATGTAAATGGATACAGTTTAATAATATCCGCTCATACTCGTATTCTTTACTACAGTATGACTGTCAGGAAACGACAATCTGGTAATTTGCTCGCACCTGCTTGCTGTACCTGCTTGTACTGCAAATACTGTACCTCCTGGAGAGTACACCTTTGGCGAGTACAAGTACTTTGGCGTACGTCATCCTTGATGCTTGCCCTGCTAACTGGGGCAACAATCAACAATCGGCCCACCAGGGCCCAAATGCAATGTACATGTACAGTGTTGCAATGCGGAGTCAGTACCTACTTAGGTGTACCTGTACAACACTTGTTCCTGGGGGCACTACGGAGTACTGCGCATGTACCGTACTCGTACGGGAAGCAGCTTCCTCCTATTACTCGGGCTCATACTGCCAGATGAAACCCGCTCTAAATCTCTCTTCGCCCTTCCCAGTATTCGTATTCGCGACCAGGAGCATCTCTCTTGGAGTAATTAATACGGAGATTTATCAATAGCATATCCTCGTACTCGGACGGGAACCGGAACGCATCGCCTCCCTTCCAAACCGGACGGAACCGGATGCTGGCCGCGGTCCCGTCTTCGACGCAGGCCGTCTGACCATCTGACCAGGGTGGGCGTTGCCTGGGCGGGTACCTCGATGGACTCTAGCACACCATCGCCAGCGCACCATCGTCGGGAGGGGGGACCCTGGACACGACGAGAGCTCTCCGGACCGCGGGCGGATGGGTGGGCGGGCGAGGAGCAAGCTGGTCTTGGGACGTTGGCGAGAGTGACGGCGACGGCGAGCTCGAGCTGCTCGCAGACCCTGTCATTGCATTTCCGCCGGCTGGAATAATATTGACTCGCAGTCTCCCAACAAGTTGTCGCTGCTTCGTTTCCCGTTCCTTACTCTGCTCTCAGACGAGACGTATTCAAACATTCGATCATACACCAGCACTTCGAGCTATCCGTTTCCTACGCCTGGCTGCCAAGGCCAAAGCGAAGCCGTTTATTCTCTGTCGTGTACTGGACAGTCGACACGGCACGCCGTATACGCCACGGGGACTTCAATCCCTTGGGTGCAAGGTATTCTTCGTCTCGTCAGGCACCTCACCTACCATCTATCCTTAGCCGAATCAAGCGACGTTTTGCGTCATGGCAAAGGAGAACCACCTCAATGTCTTCCGGGGCCCGGATTCGGTCAGAAACTACTTTGACCCCGATTCCTCACCCCCGTTGCCCCTCGTCGAGATTCCAGACAGCCTCAACCCGTACCGGCGAGATGGCGTCCGGATATACGCCAAGATGATGTCCATGCACCCGGCAAACAACGTCAAATGCATGCCAGGCAAGTCGTTGCCGCCGAAGAAAGCCCCTCGAAAAGAAGCGCGCTAACCGGGCAGCACAGCCCTGAATCTGCTGCAGAATAGCGTCGTGCCGGGGAAGACGAAGACGATTGTCGAGTACAGCTCGGGTTCGACGGCACTATCCATGTCGCTCGTTGGCCGTGCCTTCTATGGCATGACCGACATCCGAGCTTTCCTAAGCAATAAGACCAGCTTGGCCAAAATCCGGCTCATGCAGGTCTTTGGCCTCAACCTGTGAGCACCTCGCCCCCGACGCGGCCGCCGCCACGACCCAGCGAGCTGACGCGGCCAACATGTAGCACGCTCTTCGGCGGCGCCGTCCCACCGGAGCCTCTCGATGAGCGAGGGCCTATACGAATCGCCAAGCGGATGGCAGAAGGGTCTGAATCGGTCCTAAACCCGAACCAGTACGACAATGACGACGTACGTTCTGCCTCTGCTTCTGTTTATGCTTTTGCTGTTGCTCTCGTCCTGTGTCTCCTTTCACTTTTCCTTCTGCTCTCCATTTACTTCTCCCCCTACCCTCCTTCTGCCCTCCTTGTGCCCTCCCTCTATCTCTATTTTTGCTTCTCCTTTTGCTTCTCCTTTTGCGTCTGAGCCTCAGTCTTTTGCGACCAAACATGAGACTGACAACAGCACCTAGAACTGGAAGGCACACGTGAAATGGACAGGTCCGCAAATATTGAGGCAGCTGCCCGAGATCAACCTAATCTGTTCCGGCATCGGCACCTCCGGTTCGTATATTCCGAGCCGGTGACGGTTGAGGTACAAAGTAGACTGACGATGTCCAGGAACCTTGACCGGATTGGGGTCCTTCTTCAAGGAGGCGAAGCCATCCGTCTTTCGCCTAGGGTAAGATTGGGCGGGAATGGAAAATGATGTGGAAAAAAAGACTTTGGCTGACCCAAGACCGCTTCAGAGTCTGCACGACACCCGGCAACTACGTCCCCGGCCCGCGCTCGTACAATCAAATCGACTTGATGAAGTTTCCTTGGAGGTCGTCTGTCGATGATATTGAGCAGGTCAGCTCTCGCGAATCCTACGCTTTGTCGCTTGCTCTCATCCGCGCCGGCCTTCTCTGTGGTCCTTCTTCCGGCCACAATCTCCAGGGGCTCTTTCAGTTCGTCGAGAAGCGCAAGGCGGATGGGTCACTGCGCCAGCTGGCCGGCCCAGACGGCGAGATGCACTGCGCCTTCATCTGCTGCGACTTGCCCTATCAGTACATTGACGAGTACTTTCAGACGCTCGGGGATGACTATTTCCCTCCCGTAACGAACAAGGTCCGCTCTCACACACCCTGTCTCGTCCCTACCTTTGATGGGTAGGTGGCATCTGCCAAAAGCCGACAACTAACGGTGAGACAGGAACTGCTGGGCGTCGACAAGTATTCCTATGACCCGAAGTGGGAGATGAAGGCTTCCGATGCTCTCCATGACTACTTCGGCGTCGACCAGACAATCATGGCCGACCTGTTGCGGCTCGCTCCAACCCTCGCCGCCGCCGGTGGCTCCGAACTGGACCGGCTTCTCCAGAGACGCCCAGACACCGTTATTCTTGATTTTCGTCAGGCCGCCGACTTTGACCGCTTCCGCCTGCCCGGGTCTGTAAACATCCCCTTTGTCGGCCCTGAAACCAACAATCCATTTTCCGACGCCAAGGTTCTGAGGGATCTCTGGTTGCGTCTCGAGGATACCTTCAAGTCCCCGAACGAGTTCCTCCAGGCTCTCATCCGTGGCAAGCGCCTTTTGCTCCTCTGCTACGACGGCGACAGCGCTCGCGTAGCCACCAGCGTGCTGCGAGCCAACGGGTTCGAGGCCGACAGTGTCATGGGTGGCTTCAAGGCGCTCAACGAGATGCGTATGGAGACAGGAGCCACGCTCCCGACGCAGATATCACTCGAAGATACACTTCGTTACGAGACACAGCGCCGCGTCACCATTCCTGTCGGCAAAGTTGGATCTGCATCTGGCTAGTGTTGCTGTCGGCTTGTTGACGCTGACAACCAAGGAAACAGCGGCCGAGTTGTGGGAGGAAGAGGCAGGTTGTGCGGCCAGAATGATGACAAGCAGGGGCGAGGCTTGTACCATTACGCAGCGACTCGAGAAGGAAGGCGACCTGCTTTGAGCAACTTACATGTACATATAGCGCATCACGTTTTGCGATGTCTCGCATGAGCATATAAAGCACCGACACATACGATGCAAAGAAACCGGCCACGAGAGGGGTTGGGGCCACCCAAGTTTCCATATCACGCGGCTGAGATTCTTCGTCGGTCTCCGAACGCGCCAGTCCCCCATCCAAGGTTCCCTTGTCTCGTATGCCTCTCGGCATATCTTTTTGACGTGAGCGGCCATCAATACAAGTATGCCAGCCGAGCTCGGGGTTCCTCCTCTTGAGCCGAAATGGCTTACTTGGTTATTGGACATAATTCGACCCAAGTTGGGGAGCGTGAGTGTAAATATGGGCCTGAAGGCAACCGCTCGGTTGGGCAACGAGCCATACTCTCATCAGTCGAGGACATTTACCACGCTTTGTCTGCCATCGATATGCATACCATGTGCCTGGTGCCGATGTCAGTTCATACCCGGTGCTACATGAACTACGTAGTGGTTTGCATGTTCTCCGATAGGTGATTTGATCCAGCGTTCAAAGGATCACCGCATAATTTGGACAGCAAGAGGTATGGATGAGATTCAAGCATGACTTCGTTTGGATTTTCCAACGACCGGATACAAGTGAAAATTGCCATGTATAAAGCGCTCTTCCGTTTGCTCGTGGACAATGGTGGTCGCGAGCAAGAGGGTTGCAACCCACCCAGAGCTTTATCTCGCGCCTAGGATTGCTTATTCGCATGTCCCTGTCGTCGCGGTAGAGGAATTGCTCAAAATTTTAGTCGCAATTACGTGTACGACGAGTAATGTTCCTATGTATTAGTTATTATCTCCTCGATGCTCCGTACTCCTCCATCTGGTAGGTATTACACCGCACCGTTCCCATGTTGAGCACTTCTCTACACTACTAAGCTGGCCCGGTGCTAAGGTACCTTTCTTGTACTGTACCTACTAGGTATAGGTAGTAAGTTAGGACAGTAGTAATAATATCCTGTGGTATCTGTACGGAATACAGCCAAGTGCTCCGCATACCTAGTTACCTACTTACTTACAGTACTTGTACTCGGCCAGTGGCATGCTAGCATCAAGTTCTGCGGTGAACCCCCTATCAGCGCCATCGTCACCACCGTATTCTACAAATTCGCCGCGAGGTCAGACGTTACACCAATCCATCGTCTTCGACGGGCAGGAAAATGACGCGATTCCGGCCTTGCATTGACCTGCACGCCGGGCAGGTCAAGCAAATCGTCGGCGGCACGCTCGACAGCAGTTCGTCGACGCTGCAGACAAACTACGTGTCGCAGCACCCCGCAAGCTACTATGCTCAGCTGTACAAGGACCACGGCCTCGAGGGCTCGCACGTCATCATGCTCGGGCCCGGCAACGAGGAGGCCTCGAGGCAAGCGCTGCAGACGTGGCCCGGCCATCTCCAGGTCGGCGGTGGCATCAACGACAAGAATGCGGCCGAATGGATCCAAGCCGGTGCATCCAAGGTGGGCGTCCCGGACCAGGCGAGGCGTGGCGAGGCGTGGCGACTGACCTGGCTCGACCGGCCGTTCAGGTCATCATCACCTCTTTCCTCTTTCCCGACGGCCAATTCAGCCAGCCGAGGCTAGACGCCGTTCTCGACGCCCTCGGCGGCGACAGGAGCAAGCTCGTCATCGACCTCAGCTGCCGTCGCCGAGGCGACAGCTGGTTCGTCGCCATGAACAAGTGGCAGACGATGACCGACATGCAGATCAGCCAAGGTTCGTCGTCGTACCCCCTCCCCCCCCCCCCCCCCCTCCGTCTGGCGGCCGACATGAGAGATTTTTCGCCCCGCCCTCGAGCCTCCGTGTCTGCCTCCGGTCGCGTCGTCGTCGCGCTTGCGTCTGACCTGGGACAGACTCCATCCGGGCACTGGAACCATACTGCTCCGAGTTCCTCATCCACGCCGCCGACAACGAGGGCCTGCAACGAGGCATCGACGAGGAGCTGGTGGAGCGGCTCGCGCAATGGTGCTCCATCCCCGTCACGTACGCCGGTGGAGGCAGGCACCTGGAGGACCTGGCGCTCGTTGGGCGGCTCAGCGGAGGCAAGGTCGACCTCACCATAGGCAGCGCCCTCGACTGTTTTGGTGGGTCGGGTGTCAAGTTTGACGAGTGCGTCGCGTGGAACACGAGGCAGGGCTCGGGCTCATAGTGTCGTATCCTGGCGACGGGCAAGAGCACAACACCTTCTTCGACCATGCACCAGCGGGTGCACGAGCGGCGACGTGCGATATGAGAGATGCGACGCAGGAGACGGGATACGAGGAGATGGTGGCACAAGCATCGGACATGCTCTGTTGCACAGCGGCTGCGTGGAAGCGGCGGTCATCCGTCATGGCCAATTCATGACATCTGCGGCCCCTCGCCCACTCGGATCCTGCAACGGACGTGGCCGGTGGGTGACGCGCTTTCCACCCAGCTTCGAACAACATCCCCCCAGAGGTCCCCGAGGAAGCCCGGCAGGTGCGAGCAAGGAACCCCTAGTGGAAGATTGGAATAAATGTTCTGCAGATGATGGTTCGTGGAACGGTGGGGAAAAAGCAAAAGCGCGACGGGACGATGGGTTGGCCCGTAAACGGATGGGAAGCGTCCGTCATACGAAGGAGATGGTGAATCAAAATAACTCGAGGGATGCGGGACATGTAGTGAACCTGCGGTCATTGTACGAGTCACTCGAGGAGTACTACGGAAGTACCGTGGTAGAAGTAAGTACTGTAAATGTACATGTACAATACAAGCAGGGACTCTGTTGGTTGGGTGCAGACCAGACGCGACGAAGCTGGGGATGATGAACTGGTGCAGTCTTGCTTCCGATAGACACACACTTGAGGCTTGAAGGGAGGCACAAGGTGCGCACGAAGTGATCCGTGCCAGGCGACGAATACGAACGAGGTGCCGGGTAGCGACGCAAGGGAGCAGGCAAACCCTTGCGGTTCGGGGTGGCAGTGCAGGGGTCGGGGGCGCTGACGTGAGCTTCGTTCGCAACTTGTGTGCACATCCAACTGTTGTCGAACATGTTGGTACCTATTGCATTATAGCGCCTTGGTACTATTATATCTTCTAATAGCAGACACTGCGTAGTATTCGTTGTACGGAAAACGTCCTGTACGTACGGCGTGCACCTAACAGCTTCGCTCGTAGGTGTACTCCGTACATGTACATGTACTTGCCCTCCTATATTACTCAAGTGCAAGTATACAATGAGCATCGCAAGTAATTACTAGGTACCTACGGAGTACGGAGTAGTACACACTGAAATAGCACTGCAGTAGCACTGCAATAGCACTCCGTCCCTACTGGGCACGTGCTATAGGTACGAGTGACTACCACATGTGCACATCAATTGGTGCTTGTACGTGCAATAATATCTGCTACATATTCATGTCTAGTACGATACAGAGTATCTGTGCAGATGGTACGAGCACGCGACTCCGAGTACACAGTATGAGCATTGACCGACCGACTGCCAGCGCGTCAAGGTTCGTAGACGGAGCACTCCGAACGGCAACAGGATTTGTGGCCGAGCGGCTGAGTCAAGATGGTCAACGGCCGGATGTGACGACGGACGATGGGCCGATGGGACAGCAGAGAAAAGCAAAAAAGGAAAGAGACAGAAAAGAAAAAAAGGAAACAACGTGGGCTGGTGTCCTACAGCTATAATTAATGTACAGTACTTGCATCTACAGTACGCCTGCATGTACTTTGAACACTGTTGGGTCTCGCTCTCCGACGACGACCAACGAGGGCGGCCGGGGCAAGATGCACATGCGAAGCATCGGCAACCGCGGCGAGAGGGCATGAACGCATAAGCACGACACACGTACATGTACGACGACTTGCAGGCCCGTCGCCAACGGAACCAATCGGCGGGCACACGCACTTGGTCTTCCGCCGCAGCGGCGCCTCCTTCTCCCGTCGCACCTGTGCGGCCAGCCATGTGAAGGGCCTATGACGAGAGGCCCATGACGAGGTGAACATGACAACGAACCTACGAGGGAGAGAAAAAAGAAACAATGCCAAAGATGGTAAGCTCTTGGGGAGACGATTGCCAGAATTAAATCATATTCTTCTCCCAAATTGTCTCTCCCTTCCCTCTCGAGAGCGCAAGTGTAGATGCAAGGTACAGGCACCAGAGATCGAGGAGAGATACTCGAATGCCTAGCACTACACAGCACTACACGCACGCATGGTACGTGCAAGTACTCCGTATAATATACTCCGTATATTATACTCCGTACATGTACATTCAACCAACACCTGCACTGTACATGCGCGCACGCCACGAAAGCACTACGTAGCCAGCAGTCGTACAACGTAGGAACTGTGCTGCAGATACGCCTACACCTACGTATTGTCCGACGTACAAGTGACACGACGACATGTGCACTTACATGAAAGAGGCCCGTCCCCATTGTTTGGAGTCTCAGACCCTGGTCGGCTGCCATGGCGACTCCGACGCCTGATAGGTCTATCATGCTCCTGCGAACTCTGTCGCCTCGAGAATCTCATGCTCGAGTTGGCGTAGACAGTGTCTAGCCTGCGGGAGCCGGTCGGTGGGTCGCTGCAGGGAGGCGGCGCAGGCAGATTAGCGCCGGGAAGGTTTCCCACGGTTGCCACGGCAACACCGCCATCGACCTCAACCCGTGTTTATTTTCCACAGGCCAATCACGCCCCGCCGGTCGCCACCTCGGCCGCGGTACCTTAAGTGTAGCTGCAAACGCCATTCACCTCACCTCACTCTCGCCAGCAAGCACGCTCCACCTCATTCTCGCCCTCCTTTTTGACCTCCATCCACATCCGCAGCCGCATCCGCCCACATGCCCATTGTCAACCACCCACCCGTCCCTCCGTCCACCCAACATCGCCACCATCTCGGCCTCCTTTCCCCCCTCTGCTTCTCTGCATAATTTTCTCGCCTCCTTTGCCACTTCCCTGCGCGAGCCATCTGCCACTTGCCGGGCAGCCATAGCTCCTTGCGTGCCGTTCCTTGCCTCCTCACTGCGTGCTTGGCTTGTGGTTCTTGATTCAGGCCACCGACCAGATTCGAACCAATCCCATCGCCCCCCGTCTCG
Organism: Drechmeria coniospora; assembly: GCF_001625195.1. Taxonomy (NCBI): domain Eukaryota; kingdom Fungi; phylum Ascomycota; class Sordariomycetes; order Hypocreales; family Ophiocordycipitaceae; genus Drechmeria; species Drechmeria coniospora. Next base: position 4,805,967 of record NC_054389.1, on the reverse strand, counting down.
TGCAAGCCGATCCGACAGCACGGCCCACGATCCGTTTCACCACCATTGCTCGTCCTGCGCCTGACTTGACGTCGGCAAGTCGCTCGGCCTTTCATTCCTCTGCATCCGCAACGCCGCACTAGCATCACCTCAGGCATCGCCGCACCCGATGCATTCCAGCCTCGTCTGGTCTCCGTCGAACAATCAACAGTGGTCATGATGGACTCTGAATCGGTATGACGAATCGACCTCACTGCGCCCCCCGCGGCCGCCCTCCGCCCCCCTGCCGTGCGAAGCAAAACAGAATTTCTGACCCCTCTTGATGCCCTCAGGTCTATCCTCTGCGCATCGCCAAAACCACGACCAGCTCGTCGCCGTCCAAGATGGCCACCAGCCTGCCGCGCCCTCTGTCGGAGATCTCGCCGACCGAGAAGCGCCGCAACTCCCCCAGCTGGCGCCAGTACACACCCACAAAGGTCCGTCGCTCCTCCCTGCCTGCCGACCACCCGGGCGGCCGCCGTCGAGGCCCCTCGTCCGTCTCGAGCCTGGACGAGGCATCCTGGAGCTCGAGTCTCCCGTCGTCCCTCCATCCTGCCCGACCGGCCGGCTAACGCTCGCGATGCAGAAGGTCGCGCCCCCGGCCAACGACTCGTCCCCATTCCAGTCTTCGCCTCTCGAATCGGCCACCTCACCCCGACTCTTTTGGCAGAACCGAAAGGCGGACGACATGTTCGACTCGGCTCGCACCGGCTCCCCCTCGCCCACCCGTCGGTCGTCCATCGAGCGCCTCCAGAGGGCCTCGCGCGTCAAGAACAGCAACATCCTGGCCCTCGAGCAGAAGCAGGAATATGATCCCACCCGCATCCACCCCCTCGAAAGACCGCTCGCCAAGACCCAAGCGAACGCGGCCTTTGCCTTGTCGTCGAGCTCCAGCGGCCTCCGCTCCTCCGATTCGGAGCCGCGAGCCTTCGACAGCACCTCGAGCCTCTCCAACATGAGCACCTCCAAGACCTCTCCCACGCCCTCCACCTCCCTCCACGGCGCAGCCCGACCCACCAGTCCGAGCAAGGACCAGCCGTCGCCCACCAAGTCGTCCCTATCGCCCACAAAATTCAGCAGGGGCAGCTACGACGCCGAGGGCGGAACCTGGTCCGGTCACTCGTCGCTCAACGATCGCGAGCTTCCCGAGGGACGCTTCCTCCACCGTCACCCGAAGAGCGTCACCTTTGATGCCGCGCCGCCGCAGATCAACGAGTACGAAATGGCGACGCCCGACCTGTCGTCGGTCGGCACCAACTCGCGCGAGGGGAGCTTCGAGTCCGTCGACGACGACGATGACGACGACGACGACGACGACGACGTCCTCTACGATGCGGGGCATGTCGGCGTCCAGGACGACAGCTTTGACGCCTCCCTCGAGGACACGGACAAGACGCCCGTCGTCGGACCCGACGACTGGCGGGGGGAGAGCCCCATGGTCCACGGTCGCAGCCCGATGCCGATGGAGGTGAGCCCGATGCCTGAGAGCGTCCCCTCCGTCGCCACCCGCGGTCACGCGTCCCACCAGCGGACCGACTCGGTCAACTCCAACGGCGACCACCGGCCGCTGCCCCCCCTCCCAGCCCTCGGCGTCGCCAGAGCCCAGTCGGCCGGATCCATGCCCACCTCACCGGGACTCTCGGCCACGGCCGAGCGGATGGTCGGAGGCGGCTCCCTCCGGAACCTGCCCGTCCCGCCTCCGGCTTCGGCCAGCAAGATGGACATCCAAAGCTTTGGCAATGGCAAGATGACCCTTGAGGAGCGTCTCAAGCTTATGATGCTGTCGGACGATGGCGGCGGAAAGGCGGCCGCCGACGAGCAGCGCGAGCGCCGACTTCGAAGGGGCGCCAGCCGCGACCGAGACGCCACTCCGCCGCAGCAGCCGGAGGCGGACGGCCTCGAAACGCGGCACGACGACGAGGACGACGACACTGTCGGCGACATGTCGCTTCTTGACGATTTCCAAATGCCCTCCCGAATCTCCCGCGATTCCATCATGCGTCGTGTCAAAGGCAACAAGGTGCTGGACAAGGAGTCGGAATACCACTTCTCATCGCCCGCCGCCGCGCCCCACGTGCTCGACCCCGACATTCCCATCCCGTCGACGGAGGAGGGTGACTCCATCGTCGAGGATTCCATCATGGACGACGCCGACCTCGACGACGATGGTGAGCGGGAGGGCAGCGTCATCATCACCAGGGACCCTGAGAATCACGTCCTTGACGTCCTCGACATGTACGACTTCGACGACAACCGAGACCAGTCCCAGACGTCACGAGACGACGACGACGACGACGAGAGCCACTACTCGGAGCAAGAGCCGGCACGAGAAAGGTATCAGCCGACGGAGGCGAACCCCGAGGCCGAGGTCACCACCCCCCGCGCCACCTCGCCTGCCCAGTACCTGAGTCTCGGCGGTGCCGTTCCGGAGGTGGCCCCTCCCCCGGTGCAGGGTCTCGGGCCGATGGCGGATTGGCAGGACAGCACGCCTCCTCCCACGCCAAAGGCCTCTGCGGAGAATCTCGCGGGAGACGCCGCCGGCGTGCCGCGACCGCGAACCCCCGAGAGGCCCATGTCCAAGCCCGAGTACGACGGAGCCGGCTGGGGCGAGCCGGAGGACGGATCCGACGACGAGCCCGGCACGCCCGACTCGGTCATCCACCACCCCATGCTCGACGACGACGACGAGCCCCCCTCGCCCGTCATCCCCGAGCGTGTGGCGACCGTCAAGTCCACCATGGGTACCAAGCTGAAGACGAGACTCTCGAGCACGCCGGCCGATCTCGCCACGATGCGACAGGCACGCAGACAAGTCAGCCACGAGGTCCCCAGCGTCCCCCCCATTCCCGAATGGCATCGGAGCCGCCAATCGCGAGAGCAGGATGCCGCTGCGGACGGCCATCTCGAGCGCCAACTGAGTTTCAAGAACCGAAGCTTGACGTTGGACATTGACACGGGGTTGAGCCTCGATCAGGATTTCGAGAGAGTCATTGAAGCGCAAAAGGTACATAACCACCCTCCCCCCTCGCCCCCCCCCCCCCTCTCCACCCCCCATCCCGTTCAGCGCGTCCACGTCCACGTCCAATCCAGATTCTGCCTACCCACGAACAAGGCCCATCCAGGCTGGACCGAGTTGACTTGATGCTAACCCGATCCCTCTCTCGCAGCGTGGCTACCTCATGCGCCAGAACACCAAAGTCGTCACGGCCAGCGACATGGAGGGCGATGCGGCGGTGAAGGCTCGCTCTGTAAACAACTCTCCTACCAAGCAGGAGCGACCGCCGTCGTGGATTGTCGAGCCTTGGAACGGACGCTCTCGATCGAGGAGCCCCAGGAAGCGTCCGGCCACGGGCCCCGTTCCGCCCCTGCCAGGCCAGGAGAGCAACAGCGCCGCTCTGGGCCGCGTGTCGGAGGAGAACGCATCGTCGGAGACTGCCACGGTCGACACGGCCGAACGAGGTCGGCTGTTCGTCAAGGTCATGGGCGTCAAGGATCTGGATCTCCCCCTGCCCAAGAGTACGTCGTCCCCGCCCGCCCGACTCCCTGCACGGCACCTAACGTTCGCAGATGAGCGGACCTGGTTCAGTCTCACCCTTGACAACGGCGTCCATTGCGTCACGACTGCCTGGCTCGAGCTGGCGCGCAATGCCCCCATCGGCCAAGAGTTCGAGCTCGTCGTTCCCAACGACTTGGAGTTTCAGCTCACCCTCAACATCAAGCTGGAGAAGCCGGTGCACGCGGACAACCCGACCGTCTCGGCAAAGATGAGCAAGCCCAAGACGTCCACTTTCAGCCGCGTCTTTGCCTCGCCGAGAAAACGAAGGGAGATGGAGATGAGGCAGAAGGCTGAGGAGGAACGCTTCGCGCAGCAGCAGCGAGACGCCGCAGCCCGCCGAAACAACGCGCCGACGGCGTACGATCTCTTGTCGCCCCTCGCCGCCGAAGACGGCAGCTTCGCACGTGCCTACGTTTGCCTTAAGGAGCACGAGAGCCGGTGCTACGGCCGGCCGTACATGGCCGAGGTAGCCTGCTTCAACGAGTGGGCCACGGAGGATGAGAGCTTCGCGTCCAGCGTCAAGAGCAAGCGCGGGAACACGACCGTTGTCCGACGGGCCCCCTACAAGGTTGGCAAGCTGGACCTCCAGCTGCTCTTCGTTCCCCGTCCGAGGAACGCGGCGGACGACGACATGCCCAAGAGCATGAACTCGTGCATCAGGGAGCTCAAGGCAGCCGAGGAACGGCTCTCGCACAACTGGGAGGGCCACCTCAGCCAGCAGGGTGGCGATTGTCCGGTACGTCACGTTCAATGGGGGGGGGGGGGGGGGTTGGGGAGGTGAAAAGAAGATGTGCTTGCTGACCGAGTTTCACAGTACTGGCGTCGCCGATACTTCAAGCTGGTCGGTGGCAAGCTGACGGCCTTCCACGAAGCGACTCGCCAACCGCGCGCCACCATCAACCTGTCGAACGCGAAGCGCCTGATCGACGACCGCCGAGCCTTGACGGAGAGGGATATGGTGCTCAAGGGCGGGAAACGGCGCCGATCCGGCTTCGCCGAGGACGAAGAGGGCTACATGTTTGTCGAGGAGGGTTTCCGCATCCGCTTCAACAACGGCGAGGTCATCGACTTTTACGCCGACACAGCCGACGACAAGGAGGGCTGGATGAAGGTTCTCTCCGAGGTCATCGGACGAGACGAGAGCGTCGCCGACGAGGAGACCAACGGCGTCAGGTCGCGGGCGAAATGGTGCGAGATCGTCCTTCGACGGGAGCAGGAGCTCCGCGGCCGAGCGGAGGGCCGGCGGGTGCATTCTCGGAGCAAGAGCACGGCCACGTAATGGTCAAGGGACTCGTCGGGGGGGGGGGGGGGGTGGGGAGGGAGAGAGAGTTTGGAATGGTTTCGAAAAAAAAACCCATATCCGACGATGGGCATGGCCGAATCGGAGGCTCAGGTTTGCGCCCCTGATACGAACGCAGGGCCTTGGGGTTTCCGACAGACTGGTTTGTCTGCGTCCGGGGAGCCTATTTTTGATTTTATTTTCTTCTTTCCCCCTCGCACTGCTTTGGGGGGAAGCCATGTTGGATTACGAGAGTTGCCAAGCGGGGATCGGGTCGGCGTCGGCGGTGAATTTCTTGTTACTACGACCGCACTGCTGCCGGCTGGTAGCACTCTCATCTGTACCTACAAATTTGTTATATGAAGTAAAACACAAAGGTCTTGTGAAGCATATCCGGATGGCTGCGCTCCTCGAATCCTCCTGTCTTGTGAGTGGAGGCCGGATTCGATCGGTGAAAGCACGTAGTGGATGATGGTGGACGCACAGATGTAGAAACGAAGCAGGTCTTGGGAATTATTCGTGGATAGCTGGCTCATCAATCTCTCTTCGCGTGAGAGGGCGTAGGTATTGATGAGCTGAGGCAACCAAAGCACAGGACTCTGGTTGACACTCGCATCCAGACGTTGAAAGTGCATTGGCATCACGTGATGCATGCGAACTGTCTTCCCTTTACCCACGAACTTCTTTGTGTCAGTAAGTACAGGGTACTCCGTACTAATTACTGTATCAATCGGCCCCTGCCAGATAGCCCCCCACCTGCTATGGGAGGTGCGAACACCTGTCGAATAGCGGGTGCCGAGAAGTCTGGGGGGGGAGGGGTTGGTGCTGACGCTGCTGAGACAGCAGTCACTCCAGTTGGTTTATCAACCAGCCAGCCAGCCAGTTAGCTCCCTACCATGCAGCCAGTTGGCATCCAGTGAGCCGGCCAACCAACAACCATCCATCTATCCATCCGTCGATGCATCCATCCCCCTCCCTCCCCTCCAACCATCTCGTCGCCCTGTTGAACCACTGCACAGCACAACGCTACGAGCTGTGCTCTTGCCGCATTGTACCTGCATCCGGCAGCCAGGTGAAGCAGCAGCCTTGCTTATCGCAGAGGTCGGCATTCGCATTGCTCGCCACCTCAACACTCCAGCCGATTTCGTCCTCTGCTCCCCTCGAAAGCTGCCCTCGATCGCCGCCCTCGATCGTTGCACACCTGGCCTCTCTCACATCCTCCCCCCCTCCCTCTTGAACGCCCGCCAGCCGCACGGCCGACAGACACCATGGCTGGCCGTTTTGTCCGGGCGTCCAAATATCGTGAGTTGTCGCCGCCGCAACCGCCGGACGGTGTTTGGCCGGCGAGACTGACCTCATGCGCAGGACACGTCTTCGGGAAGTCGACGAGAAAGGAATTCTGCTATGACAACCTGCACATCAGCCGCAATGCATGGGATACCAACCTGGTCAAGGTGCGATTTTCCACTCGTCGTCCCCTACTTTCCTGCTTGCGACGGACGAGCAGAGCCGGGCCGGCGCTGATGCGAGCCTCGAACGCAGGTGAATCCCGAGTACTTGTCTGTCAATTGGGATGCCTCAGGCGGCGGTGCCTTTGCCGTCATCCCCCTGAGCGAGAAGGGCAAGCTTCCCGATCAGATTCCGCTGTTTCGCGGCCACACGGCTGCCGTGCTTGATACCGACTGGTACGAATGACCGACCGGCCGACGACCTCGCCGTTGTCGGCTCGACCACCCCTTCGATTGTGCTGACGCACTCGCAGGAACCCCTTCCACGACCGCATTGTCGCTTCCGCGTCCGAGGATGGCAAGGTCTTTGTCTGGGAGGTGCCCCAAAACTTTACGCTACACACAGACGCCGAGGAAATTGTCCACGTTTCGCCTGCGAGCAAGCTCGGGGGCCACTCAAGGTACATTTTCCATCCGTACCATGCACCCGGCCGCTTAGGCGCTTCCTGCGGCGGCTGATACTCGTCTGCGTCACAGGAAAGTTGGACAGGTCCTCTTCAACCCTGCGGCCGAAAACATCCTCGCCTCGGCCTCGGGCGACTTCACCGTCAAGCTCTGGGACATTGGCACTGGCCAGTCGCCCCTGACGCTCAAGCATGGTGACATCGTCCAGAGCCTGTCGTGGAGTGCCGCCGGCAACATGCTCGTGACGACGTCGCGCGACAAGAAGATTCGCGTCTGGGACGTCCGCCAAGAGAAGCCTGTCCACGACGCTCTTGGCCACAGCGGAGCCAAGAACAGCAGGGCTGTATGGCTGGGTGAGCACAACCGCTTCGCCACCACGGGCTTCTCTCGCATGAGCGAGCGGCAGGTCGCTCTGTGGGAGCCTGGACGCACCGAACCCATTGGCGGCTTCACCATGCTCGACTCCATCTCCGGTGTCTGCATGCCTTTCTGGGGTACGTACGCCCTGCTCATCCCCACCACCGCGCTCGAGGGATTTGTGCTGACCGGCGTGCAGACGATGGTTCCAACTGCCTGTACCTCGCCGGCAAGGGGTTCGTGCTGCCTCCCCTCCCCTCCCCTCTCCAGCTGGCCGACACTTACCTGGCGCAGTGACGGCAACATACGCTACTTTGAGTATGAAAACGACAAGTTCGAGTTCCTCAGCGAATACAAGTCGGCCGATCCCCAGCGAGGCATCGCCTTCGTCCCTCGTCGTGGAATTAATGTAACTACATTCACTTCCTGGCATCACATGTGTGCATGCGTGTGCGCGCAGCTCGACTGACCATGTCAGGTGCACGAAAACGAAATCATGCGCGCGTACAAGACGGTCAACGACTCCTACATAGAGCCCATCTCCTTCACCGTACCGAGACGTGCAGAGACGTTCCAGGCAGACATCTTCCCCCCGGCCATCGGCACCAAGCCGGCCGCGAGCGCAAAGGAGTGGTTTGATGGCAAGACGGCCATTCCCGCCAAAATTGACTTTGAGAGTATATACGATGGCAACGCCCCCCGGGAGGTCCCCTCTGACTACAAGCCCGTCTCCCCGACGAAACCAGTCCCCCCGCCGGTGGCGAAGAGTGAACCGAGGAAGGAGGAGGTCGTTCCGGCCGCTGTTAGAAGCCCACCGCCGACGATGAACGAGCGGAAAGCATCGATGTCGACCATGGCGACCAGATTCCAAGACAATGAGGAGGATGACGAGGCGGACGACAACGATGAGACGTCAAGCTTCGAAGAAGTCACCCGGCCAGCGCAGCGAACCGCGGCGCCCATTCGATCCGAGCCCAAGCCTACCGTTGCCGGTCCCGCCAGGGCTCAGCCTGGACCTGCCGCCGCACCGGCGCGTGCCCCGTCCCCCGTCAAGACACCGACGACTACCACATACGCACCCACAGCAGCCACTGCCTCAAACCAGTCGTCCTCGGCCGGTGTCGAGTCTTCCCTCGATCAGATCAAGCGGCTCATCGAGAACCAGACCAAGATCATCAGCGCGCAAAACGACAAGATTGGCCTCCTGACGGGCGAGGTGGAGTCGCTCAAAAAGAAGATAAGCTCGGCCGGTTCGCAGGATCAGATTGAACGGATCCGTCAACTAGAGCTGGAACTCGAAGAAGCGCGGTCGTGATGCCGACTGCTTCTATGCCGGCCACTGAAGGCCAGTCTGCCTTGCCGATGGCGGGAGGGCTGTCTTGGAAATGAAAGCCGGGTGGGTAGGCTGGTGGCAGAAGTTTGATGCTGTAACGTACCTGTATACCGAGCGAGAACGAGGAAGTGAATTGCTTAGGCATCAATTTGTACCTCGTTTGTGACGATGCATGGCTCCCCAACGACGGCGCCAAGAGATGGTGTCGTTTCCATTGTCACACGTAAATCGTACTAGAACTTGACGTTTCGTCACCACAGCTAGAATCATTGCGGCGCAGAGTTACTTGCAAATGTATTCTACCTGTCGGGTAGTAATTGGGTTGGGAAACGGTTGTCGATAGAACAGCACAGCACCTGCCTCGGGCCCCTTTCGGCCACTCTCATCGACTACACCAGTCTCCCTACCCTATATCTGGACAGTCCAATTCAAGCAATAACTTGTGTTGGCAACGTACGCATCACCCATTGTGAAATTCAAGACTTGAATTTGGGTACTCGCACAGGCCAAACGAGGGTCGAAGACGGTCATCCCTTAAGGAGCACCGACGTCACATTGGTACAACAAGGATGACGAGTAGCAACGATTCGAGGGTGGCCAACGTTGATTGACTCGCAACACTGATATCATGTTGACGCAGCTCCCACACGTCATGCATGCACGCAACGGTATGCTACGAGTCACAAGCCGGATAAACAAACAGCGGTGCTCGTGGTGGCAGTTTCACGACATGAAGAAAACGCCACCGACGCACGACACGCACTACCAAAAGGGAGGCTGAAGACCACGAACAGCCGGTGTTTGTACTTTGTACGCACCGACCATGGAGGCGAGACCTTCCGACGGGCGGTACGGCTGCCGAACCCGAGAAGGAGCAGGAGCATACACCATGAAGCTGCCCAGGTTATCATGACACTTCGAGTCATCAATCTGTCGCGAGGCGCATGCGCACTCATGTAGATTCTCACCTCAACCCTTGCTCGGGCGGGCATGAAGTCAAGAGCACGACGATGAGAACGAGGTACCGGGGCACAGGACAAGAAGCTGGTTGGTCGCTTGCTCCGGCGACTGAGCCTTGAACAGTTGTTCATGCCCCAAAGACCGGGATGCCGGTCGTCGATGTTCACTTCCGGCATCTGTGCGGTTTCAGAAGGACAGGGAGGCCTCGCCACTGATGGATGCCTCGAACTGCCATGATGGCAGCGGTAGCAGACAAGGAGAGGGTGACCTCTCAGAGGCGACAGTCTTCATCTCAATCCCCGGGTTGGGAACTTTCGAAACGAGGGAGAAAGCCCCTAACAAAGCGTGAGACTGTTTTTAGCAACTTGACAACTGATAGCAGGGCCAAGGGAGACACGCATCGCCCTCGGGATGCTCATGGGGTCCTGGTTTGCTCAAAAGACCCCGGGCCGTGGCAAGAAAGCATGTAGAACTCGAGGGTTCCAGGTCGCCACACCCAATGCTCATTGTTCGCTCGGGCTGCGGTGTGAAACACCGGCCTCACGGCCAAAAGTTGTCTTCGACCGCTGTCCCAGTCCTCACGTTGCCGAATCAGTCCTTCTGCTCCCTATGCCGTTCTACGAGTCAGCTGGCCGGGACTGGTCCTGGCCGGCAAGGTTCGTCACGTCAACAGCATGCCGTAATTCGAGTTGGTAACCAACACGGGCGCACCTCGTCTTTTGGCGGCGGTGCGATACTGGTGCTTGACGATCAGGCCAGCGACAGGCCGACATGCCGATGTAGTATTTGTCGAGGTAAATTGGGCAGACAAGGAAAGGCGAAGATGTCACGAGTCGGCCAGGCCCCGGGCTGCGCGTCGAGTGCGAATTGGATATGGGGGAACCGAAAATTATCCGTTTCATCGACGCTCGCGTGTGCATTGGCAAGTCCAACTGCTAGAGTCCGTGAGCACGAGCATACGGCAGTGCTCATACCCACAACCGCACGGCGAGTGAATGCCAAGGCAAGGGCCCGGAAACTGAACGGTGAGGGTTCGACATCGGCTTCCACCGACATGGACGGGGAACTCCCAGCTGCGCCACATGGTGCCTCGACGTCGACCGTCACTCCGCCGAGCTGGCCTTGTCAACAGAAGGAATGCTGATGGAGAAGACTGATGGAGACAAGGTCCGAGGCCGAGGTGAAAATTGTCCGACAAGCAAGTACGAGTTGGGAGTACGTGTGAAGTACTCGGGAAGTGGACTCTCCATGTATTGTCCCGTTCATCGACGACGTCGTTTTTAACCGGGTTCCAGGCTTGATTCTTGGCTTTCTAGAGGAAGGCTGAGACACACCCTCGTGGGTTTCATGGGCCGAGGACGTGCATGCTCACTCGCGTGTACGCTACGCGGTAGCGGGATGAATGTTGGCGTGCTGCACGCTGCACATGGACATGCACCCATTGCCATGGCACATGGATGGGGACAGGAGAGGGGAGAGCACGGCGTCAGGGTCGTGGTTGGGCCTGCCTGCATGCGGCTCCGTCTCCCTCGGCGAAAGAGTTACGAGATGTCGTGGCGGCGACTGTAGCGGCGAGTGGTGGCGGCGTCATGGATGACTCGGTAGGAAGTGAAGCCGACGATGGCAGACTCGTATATGCAGAGGTGCTCGTACGCTTGCTTGCTTGGCTTGGGTTTCTGCACAGGCGTGTATCGAATCGAAAGCCACGTTCGTCCCCCCGCCCCCCGGGCTGCTCTGGGGCAAAGAAGCAATTGGCCTTGCTGGTGTTTTGGCGGGTCGATTCGATGACGTGTCGGAGAACGGCTATGGATTAAGCGTAGCAGTATGCAAGGCACAGACCGATATAGCACATTCGCGTGCGTACCGATCACAGAAGTCCCCTTTCGGCTGGCGCGTTGTCGGTGCAACGGCGGGTACAAGGGCGAACGGTTTGGTGTTTCGCCGCTCGAGGGCTGGGACCTGTTTCAGGTCGGCCAGCAGTCATTCATTGCTAGCAGGAGCGGGAGGGAACGGAGGTGGATGCGAGATCTGGCTTAGAGCGACGACGAGACGTGCGGCGGGTGATGGGGAGTTCGGCTTGGGGGTGGTACTCGGGGAAGGTAGGTACGGACCACCTAACGAACAAGGACACCCTATTACGCTTTACACCGTACTTACAGCAGCACTGCGGACAGATGCGTCACGGATCGCGCAGCGGGTGGTCATGGGTATGGAATTTTGGACACTATTCAACAGACTATTCGCACGACGACCACGGGGTACGCATATTAGCCCATGCAGAGACTCAACGGTTCCCGGAACTATCCACTGGGTAGGCAATACTCCGCAACGCAGGGCGAGCGAGGGCAAGCAGGCCTCCCTTGGGCGATGGATGGGTAACAGTCCGTCCCGGATGGTGAGTGCATATACGGCTAGGCCACAGGTACAGACATGTGCACTCGCCGTAGCATCTGGGTATCCATCTGTACGTACATGTACTCCGTAGGTGTAGCTGTATCTATTTGTAGAGGCCGTGATTGCATGAGCGACGTGCATGGGCGACGTGCATGGGCGACGTGCATGCATGGGCCTGATCGGGCCCTAGTCGCGGTGGTGAAACGGCTTGCCACTTTCGAAGGCTAGGTTCGCCTTTTCCGCCATTCCTGCTGCGGGACTGAACGGGGATGGAAAAGGAACACAGATTACAGAACAGGTTCAGATACGACGGCAGGCAGATGGCTAGCGTCGCTTGCACCGTCTGCTCCTTGCCGTCGGCCCCGAACGACGCAGCGCGCTCGCCTCGAAAATGGATGCGGTCCCGATACGCTCTCGGTTCAACGGGTCTGGACACGTTTCGAAAAGGACTCGTCGGGGCTCGCACGATTTCCGTCTTCGGAAGGGCAGCTAGCGAACGCGTTCAGGCGGTCGTCGAGAGTCGAGGCTCTCGACGAAGCGTGCGGAATCGGCGGAAGCAAAGGAGGCATCGCAAATGATATGGACCTACGACGAGATGCGGGCTACGCTACGTGGGCGAGCATGATGAGTCTGCTGCGCCGCACTCCCTCTTCGTCCTGCTGTTCCGTCCTATCCTTGGAGCTAGGAAAGAACGAGGGCACACGGGTTCGCCACGGCGACGACATGACCCGACCATTGACTCGCCGTCTCTGGCAACGCTGGGGGGGGGGGGGGGAGGGGGGGACTCGAGGGCGAATGGCAGCAAGGTGGTGTGTTCTCGAACCCGTCGACGGCTCTATTTTCGACGCGGCTAGACGTGAGTGAGCGACGAGCACGCTTGCCGTCGACGTGCAGATGCTCGCCCATGCTCGTTCGCGGATGGAGACTAGTTGGAGGTGCATTCGGCGAGCGGCTTGCGTACCTGCATCCCGCCACGCACGCCGTCCTGGTGCCGTGCTCGTGGCCCAAGTGGCTGACCATCGCGGAAGGGCCAGAGTGACAAACGAGGCGAGAGAGAGAGCCAGGCGGCGGGTTCAGAGGCGTCAAGGTTGCCCCTGAGCGTCGAGAGCTCTTCAGGCTGCTGATTGGCTCCGGCAGGGTTAAGCGCGTACCCTTTTTCGGCCCAAGAGTCGGCTTTTGAGTTGCCTCGAGTTGCGTCGGGTTGCTTCGAGTTGCTGAAACGGACCTGTCAGCTGTGGGCTGGGAGTGTTTGGTGGTTGCACGATAGCCCTGAGGCAACCCCTGAATGAGTGGACGGGTTAGCACTCGGCACTAGGTCTCGGACTGCGCTGCAGTAGACCGACCAGTCCTCCGCCAGGGTGCGCGCTAGTCCTGAGAGGAACGGGCACGCACGCTACTCTGCAAGTATATCGACACCGACGAATAATGCCGTACGCACTGGCAGCAACGGGCACGAGGCCGAGTACGAGCACAAGTACTCGGTAGGTGTACTCGGTAGGTTTACTGTAGCCGGTCGGTGTTCGTGCCCATACGCACCTGGTCGGTCGCCTTTGTGCCCAAGTGCAGTTTGGCGAGCACGAGCTAGCGGAATGGGGAAAGGGCACGGAGAACCGAGGCGTGCCGAATAGCGTAGAGGTTAACGGCAGCAGGCAGGTACGGGTTGTCCCTATACCGTACTCGGCACAGCACGCAGCGGCCATCCACTCGCTCATGCTCGAGCGGGAACGTACGTACAGGATGGATGCGCAACGTGCCTGCCTGCCTAGCTTTGTTGGCGGCGGGATGTTGACCCAGAACCGGACACGGCAACCCGCCCCCTTCCTTCGCACCTTGGTCTTTGCCCTCACCGTCCCGGTACAAGTAAGTACTTGGGTGAAGGTACGGTACCTGCAAGTACTCTGTTGACAAAGTCGGTGATGATACTTCTTGAAGTGTACACCGAGGTACAAGTACGGAGAGCTCCATGCAACCTACCTACAATACTGTGTGCCACTCGGGCGTGCAGAACAAGTACACGTAACTGCCATCACGCACTTGCACCTGCACAGGAAGGAGGCACCTTTCGGAAGGCCAGCCCGCTCGTTGACTGCTCCACCCGGCCATCCCGATACGCAGCCTCCTCCAAGCACTTCGACATTTGCGCGTCCTGTCAAGTGGCGGGTCATGGCTTGGCCTTGAAAGAACACCATTTCCCCAGACATTGCACCTCGTCGTCCGGGTACGGAGCCAGCGTGCGTGGGCAATACAAGGCACGGAGCAATTGCGTTGCGGAATAGCCGCCGTCCCGAATCTGCTGGTACTTGCCGTATGGCCGGAGACTACTGTACGGAGGAAGTAAGTAGTACGGAGTACTCCGTACAGTACGAGCACCTGCACCTACTTACTTACTTAAGTAAGTAGGTAATAATTACTGTACCGTACTTGCATTAATAGTGCAGCAGGTGGACGGTAGCGAGTGGGAGAGGCCGTCCCTCCAAGCCGTTCCTGCCTTTCCGTCCTGTGCCGGCTCCTGCACCTGCGCCGCCGGCTCCTGCGCCTGCCTGCAGACGCATCCGTGTCGTGCACCAACGTGGCCATGCATCGCCGTGCCCCGTGCGGCAGTCCCCATGCATCCCATCCCATCCCATCCTGGCCTGACCTGTGCCATGCCATGCTCCCCCATGCCACACGCACGCCGTGGCCGTGCAACTGCAGCGTCGAGATGGCTCGCTGCGTTTGCGGGTTGGCGAGAGTCGCGCCGTCGATGCTGTGTCGTCGATGCACGGCGCCGTCCCACCTTTGCCGACGACGGTTGGACCATCGGCTTCGTCACCCGCTCGACTTCGTGCTGGCCTCCCCAGCGGCCGGCCTCTCTGGCCCATGGCTCGTCGATCGTCCCGCCACGGCCAAGGCTGTCGTATCGTGCCATGGCGGCCAACATCGGGCCATTCCACATGGTGCCATGCCAAATCGTGCCCACCTGCCCATGGCGTTCCGTCCCGCGGCCCATGGATCTCTCGTGCATGCCCTCGGCCCACGCAGCTGCAGCTGCGCTGCGAGCATGGGGTACATGCGCGATGGAGCTGTACATGTACTTGCAGGTGCACGTATGATGTACTTGTGCTGGTAGCTGTACCGTGTGCATCCGCGATGCGCACAAGCCCGGACGGAGACGGTGAGATTACCAAGGGGATTCGCAGGTGGCCGCTGCGACCTGGGACGACGACAATCGAGCACGGCGGCACGGCACGGCGGCCGCCTCGCACGCTAGCGATGGCATCGTCGACATGGACAGTGCCCCGAGGGCTGCGAGAAGGCGTCGGAGCATCTGCGTGATGCGGACGAGCGCTTTGCTGGCGGCCTCGAGCGTGATGCGACGCCAAGCACGGCGTGGGCAACCCCGGGACGATCAAGCAGCGAGCTCGGCCCGGCGTTTCAGAAATCGACCTCGACCTCGCTGCCGTTGCACATGCCCATCCATGCGCCCGACGACTTGACACCAGCGCCGACCAGCAGCCGACGGCAGGCCGCCACTCGATCGGTTGACGGTCGACGGTTCATGGAAGGCCGAAGCAAAAAGACGGCGAAGAAATTCCCATTCGTCCTCCACTGCTGTCCACGACCTCGCCTTCGTCTACACTACTACCTCTATTCCTACTGCTGCCGCCTTGCAGTTCTGTCTGCATTCGTGCATGTGCCTGTGGGCGTCTGCTTGTAAGCGAGGACAAGGCGGGAGGGAGGGCCTTGGGGTTGACAGTTGCTTGGGAGGAGGCGTACGCTGACTCCGTACCGTGGTTGGCCAAGGGCGCATCTCGCAACACGCACGAAATCCGCCTCTCTCGCACAGCACTCGTACGGCACGTGTGCATTAAATGTACTACAGTAGGTGCAGGTGCACGCCGGTTCGAACAAGTAGGTGCACACGGACAATGATGTACTGTGCCGCCTACGGTAACGGGTGTGTAATTACATGTATTGTCCCCGTACGGAGTACACGAATACATACTTGCAAGTACATGTGCCAAGTTTTTGCAAGTATGCGTGTAGTGGAATCAATCCGCAAGTACTCCGTACTCCGTACTAGGTAATAGTAGCATGTACTTGCTTGCTTGGCACTCCGTACGAGAATACCATCTCACGCAAATGGTACAAGTGCCTGGAGTAATAATGAGTAAAACACCTAATGTCCTCCGGCGATTGGCAGTCTTCGGATGACCTGCCACAAGGACTCGGTGCGGATTCTGGTACCCGACGAGAGCCGCTGGTGCGAGTGCTTGCTTGCACAGGTATGTACAGTGCCGGCGCGCGTCTTGTTCTGACCATGTACGTACCTGTTCACTTACTTACTTGTACTAGTAAGTACTGTCATACGGCCTGCGCAGCGCAGCTATACGGCAATGGCCCCAAGTCATGCAGCCACCCGCCAGCGACTCAGTGGCCCAACAGATCAGAGGCGGAGCGGAGCCGATCCGGCAACTGCCACGAGACTCTGGCCAGAAACAATGTCTTTGTCCCACGGCGTTATTGTTTATTCTCGCCGACAGCTGTTGCTTATTCGAGAGGGCTAGGTCGGCCAAGAATCGCAGGGTGGTACGGATGCTCCTGTCGTGCAGATATTCTCGCGCTGAACCGCGCCGATTCGTCCTCGTTCTAACCGCGGCAACCACCCACCCTCGTCCTCATGCTTGCTCGTCCCGGACGGGCGGCCACATCGGCCCTCTGGCTTCTGGCCGTGGGCATGCGTGTTGGGTGGGGGCGGTGGGGGCTCGCAGCGCGCCTCTGAAGCCTCCGACGAAGCTTCCGCCGCAGCTGAGCGAAGCCTCTTCGCATCCTCTGAGACCTGGGTACGGTTAGCGCCGTGGACGACCATGGGGAAACGACTCTGAAGCATGAATGATTTGCCCCAGCCCAGGCGTGTTTCACATCAGGAAGGCCGTCGCAGGGGTTCCACCAGCACCATGCCAGGCACGGGCCACCATTGGCTTTCGCACGGCCACCAGATCCTTGCCCGCCAAGCCGGTCCCGCAAGCAGTCACCTCTGCAACGCGATTTCCTCCTCCTCTGCCTGCCGCAGGGAACCCGCCCGACCAACGGCAGGGGGGGGGCATGCTTGCTGCCGCCGCACATGTACATGTACACCTACGGAGTACTACGAGTCGGTATTAAGTGCTGTACGGAGTACAGTCCATGCACAACTCGAGTGCTCTGTACAGTACAGTAGTGGCTAGCTTGCATGGCACTACTTACCTAGTACTTACGGAGCGCTCGTATGCTCGATGTAACAAGTACTAGCAAGCCTGTGCGCCTTTACTAATTCCTTACCCGTATTTCGTGCATCCACGTCGTTGCGCCGACAAGTAAAAGGACATTCCCGCAAACAAGGGAGTGATCAATGGCAATCCGAGGACGATCGGTTCCAATTTCGCTGAACATTTACCACTACAAGTACACCTACGACAACGAGCACTACGAGGCGTATTACTTGTTCATAAACACGAGTACGCACGCTACGGGCACATTTGCGCCTCCAAGGATACATGTACATGCCAGAGTACTTGTACTCCGTGGAGTAATAGATGTACTTTTCCATGAGCAGAGGTTGTGCGTTAATACTGGCAATCGCACGCTTCGTCGCTGCCTCCTTGCCCGAGCAGGGGCCCCCTAGGACCGACCGAAAGTGCGATGAAGCGAGCGGTTCCCAATGTAAGTACGGAGTACAGTAGTGTGATTGTACCTGTCCGTGTGCATGCGCGCATCCTCCTTCACAGACACCTTCTTGCTATCCCAGCTCTCGTCCGGGCATGAGTGTCTTGGCCTCGACGGGCGGTGCGATTCTCGAATGCCCATCTCGGGCGGAATGCTTTCCTGTCCGAGTGCGCGCACGTTTGGTTGGCAGGCACGGCGTACCGTAGGGAAATGGCACTAAGATGCTACTAGTCTGGAGAGGTTTCATTACCGAATTTCGCATCTGCACTTGCCGTACTCCGCACTGGCTGGTACTTTGCGTGCGAGTGCTTACTTTGGTGCGCGACAAGCACTCCGTACCGAGTAGTGCTTGCTCCGTATTCCGTACCGAACGGTGCATGTGCGTGCCATGACTGCACCTACAATCTTGTGCCTCTACTGCTCCGTGCTGCACTTGTGCACTCCGTACCGGCGTAATGAATGTACCTGAACACCACCACCCATGGTTCCCTCCCGTACTTGGCATCGTCGCTATTGCCATTGGACAAGCCACCATGCACTAGCAAGAACGAGCTCGAGCACGAGCTCGTACCTTTGCTGTTGTCGAATGTCAAAGCACGCCGTTCTTCGTGACGCCAAGGTCGGAATATGCACGCAGGAAAAAGAAAGGGCCAAGGACGGGCGATGACGCCTCTCCAGCTTGCCAGGAACACCCGCCTCGATGCTTTCTTCCGAGACCGACAATCAATCGCTGGGGAATTTCGACATTACTCGTCGTAGGTTGAGCATGCACGTTAGCGTTCGGAACGAGGACGCATAAGTATATGCATGGCATCGGCTATTGCTACGTAGGAGCCTACCGGGTACAAGCAAGCAAGTACAAGCGACCAGCACAAACCGGGAGGGTCCATGGCTGACGTCCATGTGCCGACAGTGTCAGCACAGCACGCGAGTACAAGGAGCGGGTACTTGTACTGTACACCGACGCCGCAAGCCGGCTTGTAAGTGTTGGGTGTACAGTAAGTACTCATGTGCTGCCCACTTGGACTCGTACTCTTCTGCTGGGAAATGTGGAACACGGCCAATAGCGCACTATTCCACGGAGGACCTAATCTGCCAATAATACAGCCCAATACTATCCAGGTAGGTAAGTACTTAATAGGAGGTACGGAGTACGGTGTACTGTACTACTCGTCATCCTGGTAGGACGTTCACTTCGGTGTACCGAGGGAGTGCAGTAATAATGGTTGCTTGTTGTACTTACTCCGTATTACTGTACACACACACACACACACCTATCTGTAGCAGGCAAGTGCTTGTCGTCGGCTGACCACTCGTTCAGGTCATGCAATTGCACACTATTCTGCACTCGTACATGCCCTCGCAGGTGGCCGCAGGCCGAGGCACGCAATCGACGGATAAAAGTCCTTGTACGCGCACGCGTGCGTGCAGTGCTTGTAAGCACGCTGCATGCGAGCATGCCAGGGGTCATGGAGCACCTCGCTGTTGTTGCTGTTGTTATTCTTGTCCTGGCACTCGCAGTTCGTGCTTCGTGACGCTCGAATGACAGACAGCCGCTGGCCTATATTTGCCCGCCGACCAGTACGAGCTCGAGGAGCACCCTGCCCGTTCTTGGGAGCGAGCCGATTGCGCAGTGCGCTTGGCTCCTGCTGGGGTCCGTCCCGGCGCCCGAGCCAACGAGATGGCTTGCGAGGATTGGCCGTGGCTGTCGCCTCGAGAACCGCCAGGCGTCAACGGCCGCTGCGCGCCGGACCAACCTGGCGCCGACGAGACGAGCGAGAGCCTCCCCATCCGCCTGGGCAGCGCGGAACGGAGTCGTGACGGAGGCCCATCTCAAGAGGCGCCTAGCTAGCCGGACAGGGGGGGACTTGATGGCTTTTTGCTGGCGCTGGTCTGCGGACCCTGCTGCAAAACAAAACGCCATCGCTCTGACGAGCGTGGGCAAATACGTTCCCAAGTAGGTACGGAGTGCTGGGCGATTAGTGGGTTAATAGCACCACGCAGAAATGGTCGGTGCCTCGCCAATTCCTCAGGTACGCAGTGCAGTCGGAGAACTGTACAAGTACTTGCACGCGGTAATATTGCACACGCATCGACACCGTACATTTCTCAAGTAAGTACAACTACGCACACCTACAGCACATGTACAAGTATACCTAGTTGTACGTACTTGATGTTACTGTACAGTCCCCCCCCCCTCCCAAGGTACTCCGTACAGTACAAGAAGTAATATGCACTTGCACTTAAGTATAAGCAGGTGCAAGTACTGTACTTATGTACTCCGTACTCCTACCAAGAGCATACCACCCTGGTATGTACCCTTGCGTCCAAGGTTCCTGGTATCTGCTCGTTGGCCCGCACGGTCTCTGTGCCCCTGCAAGAGCCGATATCTGGCCATTGCAGATGGGCAGACCGCCGTTTGGGCTCAAGCTGGACGCTGTCGCGCCGCCGCCATGTTCGCGGTGGTCGCCGACGCATCAACCAGCACAAGCAAGCAAGCACGTTGCTTCCGACCTCAAACATGCACGCTGTACAAATACAGTACCGAGTACTCCGTACTAGGTACCTCTGCATCGTTACTGTCTACCGATGATGCCATGTACTTGTACCTGTACGGAGCAAGTACTGTGCGCGCGGCAAGGCAAGCAACGAGTGCACCCAAGTACAGAACAGTACATGTACTCCGTCCTGCCTGCCAGGTAGGGTAATTCTCCACACATGTACTCCGAGCAGTGGAGGGACAGATGCACGTCAAGGACAATCACATCGTAGGTGTATGTAGTTGCATGGGAGTGCATTTCACTACGGGGTACTTGGTATTGGTACAGGCAGTTTGCTATTTCTGTCACTGCCGAACGTTGGCCTGCTTCGAACCAACCGCGCGCGTGCTTGCGAATGCCCAACCTCGGGATGAGGGCAAGACCTCCGTCTTCAGCAGCGTGCCCGCCGCAACGACACTTGACCTCGTAATGCTCGCTACAAACCCGTAGAAAGTAGGCAGGTTCGTACCTACCTAGTAGGCAAGTGCCTGGTAAGTACTCAAGTTACTGGTCGCTCTGATGCACTTCTGTACGTAATGTAGTTGTAAGTACTAGTATGTGCTTGCACTCCGTGCTCCGAATCAAGTGTACTGTAATGCTCCGTACAGTCCGACTGGTCCACACATGCGCACTCGTACAGGTACACGAGTGGCACGAGTGGTGGTATTAATGATTCCTCTTCAGATACAGTACGTACCAGTACTCGTCCGCCTACTCGTACTCGAAAGTACAATACGTTGCAAGTATTACTGTACTTGCTTACTTGCTCTCGTACTCGTGGGGAGCGCACCCAGCCAGCCAGTCGACGGCCGCAGAGTCCGAGTTCTCATCGTTGCAGCGCGAGCCCCGCAGGGGTGGGGGGTGGAGCTGGGAAGCAATGAAGCATTGATGGCGCCCACCCACCTCTATCGGCTCTCCCCCGACTCCACTCGAGCCAGCCTATCCCTCGCCAAGGCGACCGAGCCAGGAGTCGTCGTTCCCGTCGCCGCCTCTCGTTAGCACCGAGCAGCAGATGGAGAAGCGGGAGAAGCAGCAGCGAGCAATTTGCGTCTGCTGCCGTGTGGGTCTTGGGGGGCCTGCGAGTGGACCAACAAGGTGAACACCCAACTCGTACTCGTACCCGAAATACCTGCACCCGTACCTGTGCGCCTGCAAGTACTTACTTACAGTAGCTCTGCGAGTAAGTACAGTACAGTACATGTACCTGCAGTACACCTGCGTGGGCGGAGGGGGCGGCGAGTGCAGAGCGTCGAGGCCTGCTGCGCCTGCGCAGAACGCTAGGAAACCGACGTACGGGTGCGTGTGCTGCCGCCGCGACGGAGCAGGTGTAGGAGTGAATGAATGAATGAATGAATGGATGGATGGATGGATGGATGCATGTTCGAGCACGCATCGCGCACGAGTACGAGCAGCTATTCGGTAGCCACCGCCGCCGCCGACCACGTACCGCTCCGCGTCGGTCGATGCCGCGGCCTCGAGGCAGGCATCCTGGAACCTCGCCGTCCGTCCGCTGGAGCTGGCAACCCAGCGCTGCTCGAGAGCGCCTAGCAGGGCGAGCCTCTCCCCCCCCAGGCGTCCCGGCCTAGTACCTTGGTACTACTCGGTGGCTAGTGCTCCCTGGGGTACTACAGGTACTTGCTTGTTCGCTGCGCTGCGTTCCCACGTCCCTCCACTGACTGCCCTCCCACGTCCCTCCACTCCCCTCCCACGTCCCTCCCACGTCCCTCCCACCCGATAGGCAGCGCCACGACTCTGGCCCTCATTAAACCCCCCGGAACCCCCGAGCCGCCCGTTTCCTTCCCCCATCGTGACTCTGTCCTTCTTATTATTATCTTCCTCCCTCCCCCCCTCGAAACCCCTCGGCTCCCTTCCGTTTCCCTTTTCCCCAGAGTCGCAGAGTGACCTGGTGCTCGTTTCCTTCTTTCCCTTTGGCGCGAACCTCGTCGTGCCTCCCCTCCGCCTCCCCTCCGCCTCTGTCGACCTTGACCGCCCGTCTCTCTAATCCGCTCCTACCAAACACCAGCTGGCTGCGTCTTTGGCCTGGGCTGCGAACCTCGTCGGGCTCGGTCATCGTCCTCTCTCTCTGCCGTTGTCTCTTGGGCGCAATTTTTTGCAACTTTCCTTCGTTTCGCGCCTTCCCCTCCCGAGGCAAATCGCTTCACATCATCCATCATCATCGTCAGTCGTCGACGTCGTTGTCGTCGTCCTCGCCGTCATCCTCGCCATCATCCTGCGACGCCTCGACGGCCAGCAGCTTGCTCCTCTCCGGCTCGACTCGACACCGCCCCTCTTCCCGATCGCTCGCTTGACGCAGCCGTTGGGCCTTGCTTTCCCCGTGTGCTACCGTTCGTATCAACCCGGGCTGGTCTCGAAATTTCCTGCTCCCCCCCCTCCAGTCCGCCGTCGCCTCGAGCCCTCGTCACCCCGGTGCTCACCCACACCCACCCTGGCAACGCCTCGCCTCGTCTCGCCTCGCCTCGCCGCCGTCGCCGTCACCACCTCACCGCCACCCGCAGCGGACACGACGATCGCGGCCGCATCCCGCACCGCTGCCCGCTCCGTCTCCTCGGCGGCGTCCACACCGCAGGAGGCTGCCGTACTGTACATAGCCACGACTTGCTGCGTCGTCCAAGGCTTCCTGCACGCGACGCACTCGTCCGAGGCACCGCCTCGCATCCATAGCCCGCCCGGCCGACGAAGCTCACCATGTACCCTCAACAGGCGGCCATGGCGCCTCAGAAGCCCGAAACCTTCATGCTGAGCACCGAAGCGCAGCAGGCATTGCCGCACGATGCTCAGGTCGCTCTCCAGCAGGTCGACAACCGTAAGTCGTCTGCCGGCTTCTCGTGCCCGGCTCGGCCCGTTGACGCGTTTGGCAGTAAAATACTTCCTCATTTCCGCCCCCGTCGATTGGCAAGCGGATCAGTATATCCGCCGCTTCCTCCTGCCGACGGGCGAGTACGTTTCCTGCGTTCTCTGGTATGCCGCATCCCCCTCTCCCCCCCTCGGGCCTCTACGCCTCTCCCTCGGAGGAGGCTCTGCACTTGCCTGCTTGACTCGCCACGACTGACGCGGCGTCCAGGAACAACCTCTTCCACATTTCCGGCACCGACATCGTGCGATGTCTCTCCTTCCGATTCCAGGCGTTCGGCCGACCCGTCAAGAACTCGAAAAAGTTTGAGGAGGGCATCTTTTCCGATCTGCGAAACCTCAAGTCGGGAACGGACGCCTCGCTGGAAGAGCCCAAGAGCGCCTTCCTCGACTTTCTCTACAAGAACAACTGCATCCGGACGCAGAAGAAGCAAAAGGTCTTCTACTGGTACAGCGTGCCGCACGACCGCCTCTTCCTCGACGCCCTCGAGCGCGACCTGAAGCGGGAGAAGATGGGACAGGAGGCCACCACCGTCGCCGTCAGCGAACCTGCCATGTCGTTCCAGTACGACTCGTCGCAGTCGCTGTACGAGCAGCTCACCAAGACGCAGCAGGCCAACTCGTCCTCCTTCAACGCCCAGCGTCCCTCGTACCCCCAGAGCCAGTCCACGTCGCCCGTCATGAGATCCATGGACTCGATGCCCCCGCCGAGCATCATGCCCCAATCGATGCCTCTGTCCGACGGCATGGACCCCATGGCCTCGTACGACTCCATGCCCATGGCCGCCGCCGTCCCCCAGCAGGTGCAGCAGATCAAGAGGGATCAGGACTTTTCGCGCGTGCAGTACAACCAGAACGGCGTGCCCATCAGCCAGGGGCATCAGCGGCACACGTCAATGCCGGCCTACGGCCTCGAGTATTCGCCCGCCCCCTCCTTCGTCTCGTCGCAGTACGAAGACTACAGCAACCGGGGCATCTCGTTCGAACCCATCACCCCTCCGCAGCAAGCCCTGGCCATGGCCGGCGAGCCGGCCTACATCGCGAACGAGGAGACGGGCCTGTACTCGGCCATCCCCGACCACATGTCCGGCATGAACGGCCTCAACGGCGTCGTCCAGCTCCCTCCCTCCAACATGGGCGGCTCTCAGTTCGCCCGTCCGTTTGGCGCCGGCAACGCCTACGCCGTCATCGAGGGTTCGCCCACGTACAAGCAGCGGCGGCGGCGCTCCTCCATCCCGCCGTCCATGTCGGCCATGGCTGGCGCGCCAGGCTCGAACCTGTCGGCACCCCATCGCCCTTCCGATCTGCGGAGATCGGTGCCCGCCTCGGTCGGGCCCGTGCCCGAGGGCAATGAGCCGATGGACGCGGCTCCCGGCTTGTCCTTCACCGCCCCCGGCGCTTCCGTCGCCACCAGCCAGCAGCAGCAGCACCACCAGGAGATGGTCGACGTCTCCCGACACGGAACCCCCCTCGACGGCAGCCCTGCCCTCAACCCGATGGCCCTGCATCCCGACTACGCCCAGCTATCGGCCGAAGACATGTCCGGCGACGGCCACATGAAGGGCCATAACCGGAACATGTCCGGCGCGAATAGCGTCGTCCGTCGTGCTCGGTCCGCTACCCTCCTGGAGCTTGGTCCTTACCCCCACAAATCTCACTCCTGCCCGATCCCGACCTGCGGCCGGCTCTTCAAGCGTTTGGAGCACCTGAAGCGGTAAGAACAATCGAGTCTTTCTTTGTCGACCAACACCTGACGGGCCTAAATCTGACCGAATCCATAGACATGTGAGGACACACACGCAAGAAAAGCCCTACGTCTGCCCGCACTGCAGCAAAGCATTCTCCCGATCAGACAACCTTGCACAGTATGCCTCCCCCCTCTCCCCAATCGGCCCGTGGCCGGTTTGTGGTTTCTTTCCTGTGCTGCCGCGCCGTCGCGTGCCGCGCGATGATGCGGCTAGCCCTCTCGGTTGCCGAGCGGCCTGTTGTGCGTTGCAGCAATGGCTAACTTGCGTTTGCGTCTAGGCATAAGCGCACCCACAGCCGCGAGGACGGCGGCGACGGCTCGCTCGTTCTGTCGGCCGACGAGGAGGAACTGTCTGGCGAGGACCACATCGGCTCCGTCGAAGATGCCTCACCCAACTCGGAAATGGCCTACGTTACCGGGTCGCTCAACTCGACCCTTCACACGGCTGCCGACCCCATGAACCCCCACGGCGGGAACGGCATGAACCAAACCCAGACGTTCAACAGCATGCAAACGCTCAGCATGCCCATGACAATCAGTCAGCCGGCCACGGTCAACGGCATGATGTAATGGGATGGCATTTTAACGACACGTCTACCACTTTCTTTTTTTATTTGTCCGCCTCACGACTTTTTGGGATCTGCTGCTCGCATTTTGGCCAGGTCTGAACCGAGAGCCTTCGTTGCCGCATACCCATCCCTTCCTTTCGTCGTGCTTCCGCCGTCTGCTATATTTACTACCGCAGGAGTGAGGGTCTGGTCTGAGCCGCGGCCGAATTGGCGGCTGCTGTACGAGTATGAGCTTAGATGGCTGAGTGGGATGCCATGGCATCGTCGCACAGTCGCTGGCTGGGACGAAGAGGAGGTGCCGGACAAGGGGCGCGAGGTCGCACGACGCGTTGTATGGAGTACGCTCGGTTGATTATCTGAAAGTATTGGATGACTCGGAGAACATCAACTTTTTGGACAAGCCTAGAAGGCGTAGCCGGATGGGTGTAGGGATCATATAGGAACGAGAAATTCGTCATTACATTAATTCTGCAAGAGTTGCCGCGGCCATCATTGGTTTCTGATGCTTTCGTGATGATTCTGTCGTGGTATTTGTTCACTCGGTGTCATCTTGTGCCCTTTCGTCGAACGCGTTTATCGACAACACCTTCGAGACCCTTACATTAATTCTGCAAGAGTTGCTGCGGCCACCATTGGCTTCTGATGCTTTCGTGATGATTCTGTCGTGATATTTGTTCACTCGGTGTCATCTTGTGCCCTTTCGTCGAACGCGTTTATCGGCAACGCCTTCGAGACCCCTGACATCTCGCGAGCTCAAACGCAGCTCTGCGCCCTTGAGCCTGCCCACCCCAGGCCGATCCACGGCACCCCTATCTCTCGCCCGATCCCGCCCTTTGTTCTTGGCCGTCTCGCGCTCCAAGATGACACCGTTCTCCCTGGCCTCGCGCCTGCGCTTGGCTTCGCGGGCGTCGGTGGCGGCGACCATACCTTTGCGCATCTTCATCGGCATCTTTTCTTGCTTGTGGATGGAGAGACTGGAGCCGAGGGCCTGCACGCGCAGATCGAGCGCCTTTTGGCGGATGCGGCCGCTGGCGAAGGACTTGGGGGCCACCTGGTTGGTGCCGAGCGATGTGAGGGGGCTCTTGCGGCCGGAGAGGAGGTGAGATTCGGCAATGAGCCGGCGCAGCTCGAGGTCCTGCGCGAGCAGGGAAGGGGCGTCTTCGGGGAGGCTGGATGGGGTGGAGGTCCCGGAGGAGGGTGTTGAGGATGCGCCGTCGGCTTTACTTTGGTCGGGCGGGCGGGAGGACTGAATTCAAACCTTAGCATTCTATCACAGGGTACGGTCCTAGGGGGGGGGGGGCGGGTTGTTGGGACCATACGTACCATGAAAGCTTTGCGTTCGCGTTTGGACATGGATGACGTGGCAGGTAGTGTTTTCGAATTCGAATGGTCGATGACCTCGACGGTGCTCATATCTTTGTTTTGCTTGTCAGCGACTGCATGGCCGATCGCAACTAGGGGGGAGGCTCGTGCTGGGAGTTTCTACCATCAGCATCATCCGAAATTTCATCATCAGAGAGACCGCCCCAGGCGGATTCCTCCTCGTTGCTGTCATCGTCTCCATCTCCATCTTCGTCTTCGTCGTCTTCGTCGTCGTCATCGGCTTTTGGGTCCTTGCGGGCTTCATTGCGCGGCTTGGCTACGTCGGCTACGTCGATGGGGGCGAAGCGTGACTCAAAGTGCCGCCGGAAAATTTCGTTGGCATCCTCGTGCGAGATGGACGGCTCGGGGGCCTTTCGCTTGCCGAGGACCGTCATA
The DNA here is from genome assembly GCF_001625195.1 of Drechmeria coniospora. Lineage (NCBI taxonomy): Eukaryota > Fungi > Ascomycota > Sordariomycetes > Hypocreales > Ophiocordycipitaceae > Drechmeria > Drechmeria coniospora. The sequence goes on along the minus strand of NC_054389.1, from coordinate 4,778,987 downwards.
ATCAACGCTTCTTGATACCTTCTTGATGCGATTCGGCACGATGGATGTTGTATTGTGTAGGCAGGTTAGCCGTCGAGGGGGTCGTCGGGCTTGGGGATTTTTTGTCGATGTTCTTGCATAGTTGGGCGTAGTTGGGCTCCAGGGGTCTTGTCAGCCCCACTATTCTGCATCTTGAACTGGCAGCATTGTCGTCCTCAGCAAACGATACTAACGTCACGGAATTCGGACGTCTCTCGAACGCACCTACAACACAGCACAAGGTGATCAGTAAGCTGTTGAGGGCGGTATATAATGAGTACAGAAATAGTCGATATTTTCTCAATTCGTTGGACTCAGGAAAGTCGATTCACAGCGTCGTTTTTGCAAGGATGGATACGCACTGTACTGCATTTACGATTTACGATGGTCGTGTCATCTACACAAACCTAGAAACTGTCCTTGTTCTGCCCGCCCATGGTATCATGCCACAAAAAAAAAGGAAAAGTAAGAAACGCGCATCATGCTCTGGCCGCCACCCTTGCCCTCTTTTCCTCTTCGCCTCGTATCGCTTCGCTTCTCGCCAGAAAGTCCGACCGCGCGTTGTACGACTCCTTGGACTTGCTCGCGAGCTCCAGCTCGTCCTTGATACCCTCCTTGTCCACGTAACCAGCCCAATCCATCCGGCTCTTCTCCACCGTGTTCAACTTCTTCGCCTGCGCTTCCTTGGCCGCGTGCGCCATCGCGGCGACGCCGAGGTCGAGATCCGTGCGACCGGGACCGACCTCGACGATGGGCTCAAAGGCGGAGCGAAACGCCTTCTTGGTTGCGCGTTTCGCCGGAGATGTTTCGAGGGGAACTTGGCCGCCGTGAGAAGCGAGGTACAACTTGGCTTCGGCAGAGTCGCGACCGACAATTTTCTCTTCTGTGTGGACCTGGCCGGCAAAGTTGTAGGTGCGCTTGATGAGGATCGTCTCGGAGGGATCCTCGTTGGGCACTCCGCCATCCTGCATGTTTCCGGCTGGAATCTTGCGTTTGCCATTCGGAGACTCGGGTGCTTTGCTTTCTTCGGACGACTTCGGTATCATGGGGTTTCCCGACACCATTTGCTCCCACAGGGCGTCGACATCGACCGTGACTTTGCCCTCAATGGCTGCCACTTTTCGCTCCGCTTTCCTATCGTCTGGTTAGCATGCAGAACAAGCGTAGGTGAAGTATTGGAGAGCCGCCATCGTACTCTTCGGCCCGTTGCCTCCTGGTCTTGATCAAGCCACCATGAGCTTGGGCATCGTCATCGGACCCAACACCCGCATCCCTACGCTTTCTTTGTCGCTTGCGGCCTTTTTGAATAATGGCTTCATCTCCCGAGTTATCATAGCCCTCGTCTTGGCCATCGACATCTCCGTCTGCCTGTCGCTTTCTGGCTGTCGACCCGACCGCTCTGTCGTCGGCCTCGCCCTCGGAGTCTGCCTCGGAATCGAGAGAGGCCGACGCCTGCTCTGGCGCCTCTTCAGGGGCGAAGTCCGAGTCTTCCGAGGATGCGTATTTCTCGTCATCGTCGTCTGACAAGTTGTCATGCGGCATCTTGTAGACGCAGCGTTTGTATCGAAATTTCCATTTGGAGACACTCAAGTCCGTGACGCGCCCAGGTTGCGGCTATTGTGGGCGGGTCTTGTACACCTACTACTGTAAGTAAGTACAAGTATGGAGAGTTACGGCATTAACATTGTCCAGTGCTTACCCGCATTAGGCGGATGACCAATCAAATTAGTAGACGCTAATAGTCCGCAACAGATGTACTTAAGTGCTGTAAGTAAGTACTTAGGTGGAATTTCGGAATAAGCACGGAGTACGGAGTACACGTTTTTAGGTGTGTCAACAGTACTACTTACATAAGTAAGTAGGAAAGTACAGTATGTATACTGTAAGTAAGTACATGCAGTACGTAGGCGTCTCCCGTACTGCAGTACAGTAAGTACATGTACTGTGAGGTGGTACAGCCAGCCAACTTACAGTAAGCTTATCGTCAACTCGCCGCTGGAGCACGGTTCAAGGGGCGCTTGACAGTGTTGGGTTCAAGCCCGACTTGCGATTCCAATCCATCATTAGCAGAGTGGGTTCTCGTCGTTCCGGTCGTCATCCGTAGATGGTGCTTATTTTCAGGGAATAACCACCGCAGGCCATGGCTACATGTTCAATACGATGAATTGTTGGCCTGCACGTTCCCTGGCGTACCGGAAAGTTCCATATCGTAGCCTTCGCTGTCACGCAAAAGTACGCAGCTTTGAAGCCAAATAGACCTTCCCTGAAGCCCAATGGATGTTTAGTAAGACAGATGCATACATTACACCTGCAGGGATATTTCCACCACTAGAAAGGCAGTGCATGCGTGAGAGTGAGTGTCGTCAATGCAATCCCTGCTCGTTCCGCTCGGCAAGCACCTTGGGCGGACCGAACGGCTGGACGAGGAGGAGGAGGAGGAGGAGGAGGAGCAGAGGGGGGGGAAGCTGGTGAACGGGAGGAGCCAAGATGTGATTTCCACTTGGCTGGACTCGCAATGGCCATTCCGACAAGGTTCGCAAGTGTACCCGATCATCGATGAAGCCGCAAGTTTCCGACGATTCAAATGCTGCAGTCGTCGCCTCCCGCAGCTGGAAAGACATCCGTCTGCAGAGCGGGTGGAGGCGATAACGGAATCTCGTTCGCAGGCTGGGATTGCCACGATGGCGTGATGGCTTGACGGCCGGCTTGGGTAGCCCTGACGCGGATCGTCGAGGCGAGCGAGGAGGCGATGGCGAAATTGTGTGACGGCCTACCCACCCTTGCTCCGTTTGCCTGCCTTTCTCCGATTCCATCGACGGAGACATGCAAAGGATTCCGGCGGAAAAGACTCGAGATCCGAGTGCTGAGCCCAAGGGCAAGGCAGTTCGTTGATGGATTCGGATGTGAAGGATTCATCCCTGAGCACAATTCTACTTCGAAACACTCATCCGGCGGTGTGGTATGGTGGTCGTCCTCGTGGCCCCTGCCGATGGCACTAGGATCAAGGCGGGCAAAGTAAATGATGCATACTTATACAAGTGCGCACGCAGTACGGAGTACATTAGGGTCCTGTGCATGTAATTAATTTCATGTACTCCGTACTGCAGGCGTGCACTGCTGGCGCGCACTGCTGGCGTGCACTGCTGGCGTGAGAGTAGCGTTTGTGGATGACGCCGCCGGAGAAAGGGAATAATACATGGGCAGGTATACGGAGCAGGTGGTTTTGGACAACCCGCCCAACCTGCAAACGCTGTCATAAATAAAATCTCTCGCCCCCATCCAGTCTCCTCCGCTGCTAGTTTGCCGCACCTTTCGTCTCCTCCAACCCTCCAACCTTCTCCGCGGACGTCCCAGGTCCTGCCTCAGCTTGCCGGCCGACCATGGCGAGCGACGATGATTTCGACGTCGACGTTCCCGAGCTCGCAGCCGACGACCCCATGAGGGCCTTTCTGCCTCTTTCATTCGGCAAGCGAACCAAGGAAGCCGACGTTTCGGCCCAGATCGATCGCAGCAAGAGGGCGGTACCGGAACCTCCCGCTCGGCAGACGAGTCGGAAGCAGAGCGCGGGCTCGAGCAACGGCGACGGCGACGGCGACGATGACGGCAGTGACGACAGCGACGACAGCGACGACAGCGACGACAGCGACGACGCCGACAGCTATCCCGTATCGCACGAGCTGGTCCTCAAAACCCACTCGCGTGCCATTTCCACCCTCTCCCTCGACCTCCTTGGCGGCCGACTGGCGACGGGTTCGCTTGATTGCACCGTCAACCTCCACGATTTTGCTTCCATGACCCCCACCACCCTGCGAGCTTTTCGCACCGTTGATCCGTACCAATCCAAACGGGCGACCGAGAGCGCGGAGTCGCATCCCGTCCATCACATCGAGTTCAACCCGCATGCCGGCAGCGAGCTCCTGTGCGTTTCGGCTCACCCGCAGGCCAAGATCATCTCCCGCGATGGTGAGGTCTTGACCGAGTTTGTCAAGGGAGACATGTATCTCCGTGACATGCACAACACAAAGGGTCACATTTCCGAAATCTCCACCGGGGCCTGGCACCCGACCGACAGGAACATCTGCGTCACGGCAGGAACCGACAGCACCTTGCGCATTTGGGACGTCAACAACAAGCGGTGCCAGAAAGAAGTCGTCGTCTTCAAGTCCAAAGCGGCAGGCTCGGCTGGCAGGACCAAGATGACGACCGTCGCCTGGGGGGCAGCCGCCTCGGGCGGGAGCAACGTCCTCGTCGGCGCCGCCTTGGACGGGGCCCTCGTCCTCTACGCCGGCAACGGACCATTCGCGAGACCTGCCGCCGAGGTCCGAGACGCCCACAAGCCGCAGACCTGGACCGGCGGCATCGACATTTCCTCCGACGGCCGCATGGTCGTCACGAGGGGAGGCGATGATCTGATCAAGCTCTGGGACACGCGCAAGTTCACGAAGCCGCTCGTCACCACGTCGCACCCCTCCACCTCGGATCAGTTTCCGACGACCAACATTCGGTACGCGCCCAATTCGTCGAGCATCATTACCGGATCCGCCACCGGCCACCTGCACATCCTGAACCCAGGCAATCTTCGATCCGAGCACGTGACGCCCATCACGCCGGGTTCGGCCCTCATCACCGTGGCCTGGCACCCCAAGATGAACCAGATCATCACCGGCTCCGCCAACGCCGAGACGCACGTCCTCTACAGCCCGACCCTGTCGACGCGAGGAGCGGTCGATGTCATGTCGCGAGCGCCGAAGAAGCGACACATCGACGACAACCCCGAGTTCACCATGGACCAGTCCCTCGGCATGTCCGGAGACGCCATTTTCGCGCCCGGAGCGACGACTGGCTCGAGAAAGGCCGGTGTCACCGGCACAGGCAGGTCCAAGGACCCGAGGCGACCCCATATGCCGCAGCAGACGCCTTTCCAAAAGAGCCAGCCGGACGAGAAGCGCGTTGCGGAGAACATCCCTCTCGCCCGCATGCTGCACGAGGACCCGCGAGAGGCGCTCCTCAAGTACGCGTCCCAGGCCCAAAGCGATCCCGTCTTCACCAAGGCCTGGAGCAAGACGCAGCCGGAGACGCAGTACGCCGAGCTGAGCGACGACGACGAGCCGGACAAGAAAAAGACAAAAAGGTGACGATGCGATGGACGAGATTCGCGCATCCAAACACCTACGGATACGATACGAGACGCCACGACTGCTGCAGGGATACCAAGCGTCATACGGTGCACCATTGTAAACTGCCGAACCGACAGCAGACAGGCACAGCGGCCGCAGGCGGCATGCGACGGCAGTTGCGAAAGCCGCTTCAAAATACCGCCATGGAGAGAGGCACGGAGTCGTCACGAAACGACACTTCGTCGCTTTGGCATGTGTTGGACGACAACGCCGCGGGCCAAACGGCATCTTGGCCGTGAATAGCATGGCTCTCTGATCAAGACCGGACTTGAGATAGCATCCAGCAACGCGTCCAACCAGCAGGGAGGTCGGATCGGCACAGCCTCCTTGACAGGTTCAGAACAGTCGTCCGTCCGGATGCCCTCGGCAGGCGTTCGAGGCCGACCCTGGCTGAATTGACGGCGAATGCACACGTGACCAGGAAGATGTAAATTTTGTACTTCTCACACTAGCCCCTTTTCAGCCTGAGGCAGCCTTTTTACGCCGCCTTCACGCCGCCTTCTGACTGGCTGCTGTCGGGATTCGGCCTGCGCAGGAGCCGTGCTGAGATGTACTGTGGAAAATCGCCGCTAAACCGCACCAGCCAGCACGCCGAATCTTGCCAGTTACTGTCTTCACCATTCCCCATCATCAAGCAGTGAGAGGAGCGCGCGCGCATCCAAAAAATCGCCAGCTCCGTCGCAAACCATCCGCAGCCATCTCCAATCCTAGCCAACGTGGGCTTGCAGCCGATTTATTTGTCCCCCACGCCCGAGGTCACCGCCCCGACGCGTCCCCGTACCTGTATTTGCACAATTTTTCAATCCCTCCCACCCTCCCTCCCTCCGCGTCTGTCCTGGCCCTGGCCTGGCCATCGTCCGTACACCATCCCACCGCCGCAGCACCCACACGGTCAAGGCAGCACCTTGGCGCGACTCGGATCCCGACATCACCCTGCATCACGCGCGCCTCCCGACGTGCACGACACCGCCTTGACCCTCGACACCCGACTCTGCCGTGCCTGCTCGACCACCGACGCGACCTCCCCAGCCGCTTTCGGATTCCGGACGCTCTTTTTTTCGGTCCATCTCCCGCCTCGACCTTGATATCTCCGCCTCCAGCACCTCGACATGCACCGTATATAGGCCGGAATTGAATTCGATTTCTGATTGGCGTGTCCAACAGCGAGATCACCCTCACGTCACGTCAAAGCAACGCACATTACCATGGCGTCGGTGCAAACCCCCGCAGCCGTGCAGCTCTCGGGCGCGCCCATGGCTGTCGGCGCGACCAAGCAGCAGGCCGAAGAAGTCTTCCGAGTAAGTCCACGCTCCGTCGTCCGCTGCCCGAACCGACCCCCTTTCCGCCCGCCCGTTGCTGACCGGAGCCTGTCCAGAAACTGAGGCACATGAAGGAGCAAGGCGTGCCCCCGACAGATCCCGAGTACATCAAGGCCTCCCATTTCTTGAAAAACTTTCAACAGCAGCACACCATGCGCCAGAAGCAACAGCAGTACTTGCAACAACAACAGCAGCAGCAGCAGCAGCAGCAGATGCTCAACGGGCCCAATGGTGTCATGAATGGTATGCAGGCTGGGCGGCCGCAGCAGGGTACACCACAGTCGGCGCAGCCTTCCGGTCCGGCGCCGGGCGCTGCCCCCTCGAACCAGAATCTTCCGACGGCCGCTGGTCCATCGCCTGTCGCCGCGTCGTCGAGCCAGTTCAGCCAGCAGCAGCTGGCACTTTTGAGACAGCAGATCCACGCTTTCAAACTGCTCGGCAAGAATGCTGGCGTCTCCGCCCAGCTGCAACAGGCTATATTCAACCAGCGTCAGCGTCGACAAGCTCCCGTCCCCGAACCCACCCAAGGCGTCCCGCTGAAGGCACCCCATGGCGGTCAGGATGCCGCCAAGCCTGCGACGACGGCCGGCGTCGAGGCGGCGCCTCCGGACGAATCCTCTACCCCCAAACCTCACGTCTACAAGTCGGTCAAGTCCCCCTATGATTCGAGCCTGATTCGACCGACCATCAAGTACAAGGAGCACGCCCAACGCAAGAGCCGATGGTTCATCCCCGGTGTCTTCCCCACCGGCATCGACTTCGAGCACCTGCAGTACGAGAGAGAAGTCGTACTCTTCAACCGCATGAGCCAGCGCTACTCGGAGCTCAAAGCCTTGCCGGCGAGCATCGCCCATGTCGACGCAACAAAGGAGACTCTGGAGCCGGACGACTCGCTCAAGCTCAAGGCCGTCATCGAGATGAAGAGCCTGGGTCTGTACGCTAAGCAGCGGGCGCTGCGAGACAAGATTGGTCGTCAGATGATGCACTACAATAACCTGGCCATGACCACCAACCGCTCTCTGTACCGTCGGATGAAGAAGCAGAATGTGCGCGAGGCACGCATCACCGAGAAGCTGGAGAAGCAGCAGCGCGATGCTCGTGAAAATAGAGAGAAGAAGAAGCACGTCGAGTTCCTGCGGGCCATCTGTCACCACCGTGCTGAGATCCACGAGGCCGCGAACACGCAAAAGACCAAGTCCCACAAGCTCTCCAGGCTCATGTACGCCCAGCACTTCAACATCGAGAAGGAGGAGCAGAAGCGAATCGAGAGGACGGCCAAGCAGCGTCTGCAGGCCCTCAAGGCCAACGACGAAGAGGCGTACCTCAAGCTTCTGGACCAGGCCAAGGACACGCGCATCACCCACCTGCTCAGGCAGACCGATGGCTTCCTGCACCAGCTGGCCTCGTCCGTCAAGGCCCAACAGCGGCAGGCGGCTGAGACGTACGGTGATGACATGGAAAACTTTGTCGAGGAGGAAAGCGAAGACGAGGACGAGGAGGGCAGCAAGAAGATCGACTACTATGCTGTTGCCCACCGCATCCGCGAAGAGGTCACCGAGCAAGCCAGCATTCTCGTTGGCGGTACGCTCAAGGAGTACCAGATCAAGGGCTTGCAATGGATGATTTCGCTCTACAACAACAACCTCAACGGCATCCTCGCCGACGAGATGGGTCTCGGCAAAACCATCCAGACCATCAGCTTGATCACCTACCTCATCGAGCGGAAGCAGCAGAGTGGTCCGTACCTCGTCATCGTTCCCCTCAGCACCCTCACCAACTGGAATCTCGAGTTCGAGAAGTGGGCGCCCTCGGTGGCACGCATCGTCTACAAGGGCCCGCCGAACGCACGAAAGCAGCAGCAGGAGAAGCTTCGCCAAGGACGCTTCCAGGTACTCCTGACGACGTACGAGTACATCATCAAGGACCGCCCCATCCTCAGCAAGATCAAGTGGTTCCACATGATCATCGACGAGGGTCATCGCATGAAGAATGCTAACTCCAAGCTGAGTGCGACCATCTCTCAGTACTACAACACCCGCTTCCGCCTCATCCTCACCGGCACCCCGCTGCAAAACAACCTGTCCGAGCTGTGGGCCATGCTCAACTTCGTCTTGCCCAACATCTTCAAGTCGGTCAAGACGTTTGACGAATGGTTCAACACGCCATTCGCCAACACCGGTGGCCAGGACAAGATGGAGCTCACGGAAGAAGAGCAGATTCTCGTCATCCGCCGCCTCCACAAGGTCTTGCGTCCGTTCCTGCTGCGTCGCCTGAAGAAGGATGTGGAAAAGGATCTTCCCGACAAGACCGAGAAGGTCATCAAGTGCAAGTTTTCGGCGCTGCAATCGAAGCTGTACAAGCAGATGGTCACGCACAACAAGATTGCCGTGAGCGACGGGAAGGGCGGCAAGACGAACGCGCGCGGCCTGAGCAACATGATCATGCAGCTGCGAAAGCTGTGCAACCACCCGTTCGTCTTCGACGAGGTCGAGAACGTCATGAACCCGATGAGCGTTAGCAACGACCTGCTGTGGCGGACGGCGGGCAAGTTCGAGCTGCTCGACCGCATCCTGCCCAAGTACCAGGCCACGGGCCATCGGGTGCTGATGTTCTTCCAGATGACGGCCATCATGGACATTATGGAAGATTATCTGCGGTACAGGAAGATGGAGTACCTGCGCCTCGACGGCACGACCAAGTCGGATGAGCGGTCGGACCTGCTCCGAGAGTTCAACGCGCCCGACTCCAAGTACTTCATGTTCCTCCTGTCGACCCGCGCCGGTGGTCTGGGTCTGAACCTGCAGACGGCCGATACGGTCATCATCTACGATTCGGATTGGAATCCTCACCAAGATTTGCAGGCGCAGGACCGCGCCCACCGTATCGGCCAGAAGAACGAGGTGCGAATTTTGCGTCTGATCAGCTCCAACTCGGTCGAGGAGAAGATTCTTGAGCGTGCCAGGTTCAAGCTGGACATGGACGGCAAGGTCATTCAAGCCGGCCGTTTCGACAACAAGTCGTCGGAGACGGATCGTGATGCGATGCTGCGAACGCTCCTGGAGACGGCGGACATGGCGGAAAGCGGCGAGCAGGACGACATGGAGGACGAGGAGCTGAACATGATGCTTGCGCGAAGCGACGACGAGATCACCGTCTTCCAGAAGATGGACGAGGAGCGGGCGAATGATACGATCTACGGCTCCATCGCCGGCGCCAAGGCCAAGCCGCGGCTGATGGTGGACGAAGAACTGCCGGACATTTATCTCAACGAGGGCAACCCGGTGGAGGAGGAAGCGGACGACCTGATACTCGGCCGTGGTGCTCGCGAGCGCACCAAGGTACGGTACGACGATGGCTTGACGGAAGAGCAGTGGCTTATGGCCGTGGACGACGACGAGGATTCGCCCGAGGCAGCCGCCGCCAGGAAGCAGGCGCGCAAGGACAGGCGAGAAGCCAACAGGCTGAAGAAGGCCGGCGCCACGGACTCGGTAGACCAGTCGCCTTCGGCGAGCCGGGCGAGCACGGAGGAGTTGGAGACGCCCAAGAAGCGGGGCCGCAAACCGGGAGGCAAGAACGAGAAGCGCAAGGCCGAGGCTGGGGATGAAGAGCCGCCGGCGAAGAAGCGACGTGGCCCGCAGGGGCGGCCGAGCAAGGTCGCGTCGTCGGCCGACTTGAAGCTGGCAGGCCGTGTGCGGGACACTCTGCAGAGGAGCCTGCGAACGCTGTACGATGCGTTGATGACGCTCGAGGTGGACGACATCGAACCCCCGGCCGAGGATGACGAATCGGACGCCGGGAAACGACTGATCATTGGGCCGTTCATCAAGCTACCACCGAAACGCGACTACGCCGACTACTACGTGATCATCCAGACGCCCATCTGCATGAACAACATCAACACGCGTATCAAGAAGGAGGAGTACTCGTGCCTCGGCGACATGCGCAAGGACTTTGACCTCATGATACGGAACTGCCAGACATACAACGAGGATGGGAGCATCCTGTACCAGGATGCCAAGACGATGGCGGTGAGTGTTAGACAGCGACCCGAGCGCGTGACGGTACCAGCTGACCTTGTTGTTTGCAGGAGTTCTTCAGCACAAAGCTGGACGAGGAGCTCGAGGCGCACAGCGAACTGCAGGAGCTCGAGGAAGGGGGCGGCAAGCAGGGATCCGCGGCGGCGTCGGGTAGCGGGGGCACGCCGCAGCCCGGCGGGACGAGGATCAAGATCATATCGAGCAGCGCTCGCGAGGCGGCAGCCAACGGATCGAGGCCCAGCGCGCAAAGCGACGAGGATTGACGGACGAGCGTTGACGCTCCACGGGACCGGCTCGGCGCCCGGGGCGGGCGAGGCGGCGGCAGGCAAGGCCTCGCACGCGCAGGTACGGGTGAGCTCGTGCCGGCAGAGACTTCAGCAGGGTGATGATGACACGAAGGCGTCCAACGTGATGGCGCACGCATGCATTGCTTTCTCTGGCGTTTGGCGAGAGGATTACTTGATCCAACATGTATCAGAGGAGTCGGGAGGCTCGGGCGAAAGGAAGCGAAATACCACGCAACGCGGACAAGGAAATAACAAGAAAGAGAGCGAACGGTTGGTGTAGATGAGACAAAAATGTATTTGTTAGACGCTGCGATGATGTGCCAGCGATGATGTGCCAGCGAATGATGATGCCAGCCCGTTGCGTCATTGGAGCGTTGATGCAAACCCGTTTTGAAGGTAAATGACTTACGGATTGCCGAGGCAATGAAGTTGCCGCACCTACAGAGGACGAGGAGATCGATCAATTTGCAAGGGGCCAAGGTCGACTCGAACAACCCAGTACTCCGTGCTCATTCTTTGCGGATGGATGGCGTTGTGGCTGATGTGTCAGCGGCGAACCACGAACGACCGATCGTGCTATTTGGCAAGCGGCTATTAACTAGTAACCAAGAGCACAAGTTTGCAACCTCCACCAACCCCAACACATTGCCTTCCTACTCAACCGACGAAGACGCGAACAGGCACGGCCGCGTTGATGCCTACTGCGGCTTAGATGGCGGCAACATGAAGAAGACGCTGGTCCTGTGCTTCATCCACGGCTTCAAAGGAGGCGAGTCGACGTTTGGGGCCGACTACGCCTTCGCCGAGCACCTTCGGGGCGTCGTCGCGCAGAAGCTGCCGAAGCTCGAGGTGCGCCTGCTCGTGTACCCCAAGTACGAGACGCGAGGCGACTTGGGGCAATGCGTGAGCCGATTTCGAGACTGGTGAGATTCGGGTCTCCCCCCCTTGCAACCCCGTGACGGGCGCGGTTTGCTGAATTCTGACGGTGGGTGGTGAAGGCTAGAGGAAAAAGTCATCGACTTGGAAGTGACCGCCGGCACGCCCTCGCCGACGGTCGATCCCTCGGTCAGGACGGTGCTCGTTGGGCACTCGATGGGCGGCATCGTGGCGGCGGAGATGGTCATCGGCCTCGCCTCTGAGCAGCCCATCTACTCGGAGGATGGGGTGCAGAAGCCGGAGGCCGAGGCGATGCCGACGCTCAACAAGCTCATGTTCCCTTACGTCCAGGGCGTTCTGGCCTTTGACACGCCCTTCCTGGGCATCTCGCCCGGCGTCGTCGCCCACAATGCCGAGGGCACCTATCAGAGCTACCAGTCGGCCGCTGCCACGTTTGCCCAGCTTGGCAGCCTCGGCGGCTCGCTCTGGGGCAGCGGCTCTGCCGGCAGCAGTGCAGCGAAAGCCGCAACGCCCTCGCCGTCGCCGTCGTCTTCGTGGGCAAGATGGGGCAAGGCGGCCATGTACGCAGGAGGAGCGGCGGCGGTCGCGGCAGGCTCGGCGGCCGCTTGGGTGAACCGCGACCAGATCACGACGGGCCTTTCGTGGGCGTCGTCCCACCTCGAGTTCGTCGGATGCCTCGCGCGCGCCGAGGAGCTCAAGAAGCGCGTCAGGTGCATGGTGCGGCTCGGCGACGAGCTCGACGTCGGCTTCGCCAACCTCTACACACGCCTCGGTCGCGCCGTTCCGACCAAGCAGGCCGGCGTCGTCGGCACCGTTCTTGGCAGCAAGCGCACCTTTTGCAACCTACCCAAGTCGATGGTCGCCGGCGAGTGGAGGGAGGCCGTCAACGACAAAGCGGCGGACGAGACGTCGGCACACATGGGTTAGTCTTGACCAACCCTCACCCCCGGATGACTCCCCGTCACTGTGACTGCGCACGGCTGACCATGAACATGATTACGACAGCCATGTTTGAGCCTCGAGAAAACCCCGGATACGACCAGCTCTCTGACGACGCTGCAGCGTTTATTGCGCAGTGGGTGCGTCGAGACTGGTACGAAAGCAGTTCAGACGTTGAGCCTCCAGTAGAATAAAAGCACCTGGCAAGTACGTGGTTTGAATTACGCTCACTGTACTCTCGATGCGCTTCCTGCGATCCTGCCATTCCCACGCGCCCCTCGACACCTGCCTGACCAAACCGTCGAGTGCATACATGTGCGTCATCATAAGGCGTTTGCGTGCAATGCATCATATCGCTTCGCTCCTTCACATGCTGTATCCTAAGGTGTGTTCCACACGTCGAATCAAACGACCTGACGTGCATCCATCCACGCGTCGGCTTACTGCGCCTTCTCCCCCTGAGCCTTGCTGCCACGCATCACCTTTCTCCGCTGGGCCATCATGTGGGTGTACAGGACGTAGGCGCCTGACGAATCAGCATACAGACCTACGACGGAGTCCGGGTCGTTGACTCACCAGGCACATAGATGAACAGGACACCGTATAGCGCCACCTTCTCCAATGGATTGCGCAAGGCGGCAGGAACCGTGGCCATGTAGATGAGAGAGCACTCGCTGAAGATGCCGACGGGATAAAGAACGAAGAAGGTGTTGTAGCGGAGCCAGGTGAGGAATGCTGGCCGCAAGCCGGACAAGTTGAGGGCAAAGAAGGAGTAGCGGATGACCTCGGTGACGGACCAGGCGATGAGCATTGAGGAGTAGAAGGGCGAGAAGGCGAGGAAGGGGAAGGAGTCGACGATGGCCCAGACGAGGAGGAGGCGCGACGACACCTGCATGAGCGTGGTGAAGACGGGAGCGCGAACGACACCTGAGGCGGGGTAGAGGAGCGGCAAGTTAGTCGCCTCGTCTTCGAAGGGTACCAAGCCCAGGGGGGGGCGCACCGAGAAGCGAATGCAGAATCTCCACGATGGCCACGGTCTGGGTCCATTTTGTCCACTCGCCGATGTCTTCGTAGACGACCTGGGGCCCGCGCAGGACGCAGAGGGCGACGGTGCGGCCGAGGATGACGCTCCATGCGGTGGCCGACAGGATGTTGTAGAGCACGAGGTAGCCCATCTGAAGCGACGACTTGGGGGCCGGAGCGGAAGCCATGGCTGACGATTTCCTCGTCGTGGTTTCTGTCGAGACGAAGGGGGGCGAAGAGAAGCTTAGGGGGGGGGGGGGGGAGAGGTCGATGTTTCGACCGCCCAAGTATTGCAGTTTGAGGTTGCAACTTTGTGGGTAGTTGGCTCAGCATGGGTACGGGGTGCGGTACCTGACCAGTGGCGGCCTGTGACAGCCTGTGGGGCGATGAGGCTAACGAACAGCCAGGTGGAGTTGGAGCGGCGAGTGCAAGTAAGATGTCACACTATACGTTGCTTTTGTTACGGAGTCGCTAGGCGACTGCTCTAGGACTCTCAATGATGTTTATTAAAAGACTTGAAGAAGGGAGAACTACTTGACAGTTAGGGCTTCTAGTTTGTGTGCGTTCCCCCAGTGGGTCCGTTGGTTCCCTCCATCTTGTATCCTATATCGGGCTAAGCCCGATACCATAACAGCTTTATTGAATAGGAGCATACGTCTTAACAAATGAAATATAACATATAAACTCAGCGGCATATGTTTTTAGAGTATCGGTTTGGATACCCTTGATCCGTGCTTGGGTTATCTCCCTACTTACCTGGCTAGCCCATTCTGGAGCAAAACGGATACCTACAGCTTTTAGAAAGGCATCTATAGCTAGTTCTCCATTAACTTCAGGAATGCCTTGTCTTTTTGCATCAGCGTATGCACTATTCCAATGCGTATACCACGTTGTAGGCTTTATATTTGCGCGTTCCGCTTCCTTAAGTACTGCTCGGTATTTATGTTGAGCATACTCGATAATTGTTTCCTCAGTTGGTGCAAAATGCTCCTTTATCTCTTTTACAAGCATACGAATTGAATAGTCTTTATCTTTTTCTTTGAGTTCTGTCGTTATTGTCTTGTATACGCTTGGTTGTATAGTTGCAGCAATCCATTGGCGTATTTCCTGCTCCTTTTTCTGTTTGGAACGGTAGATCGACTGCTCGTTTATTTCAATTCGAGTATTTATTTCAAGGAATTGTTGCAATTGTTGTATTGTTATGCTGGGAAAATCATTAAGTAAAATATTCTTGCCTTCTTCTATGGTCCAGTGCTTTGGCTCAGTGATTTATCAGTATCAGTTGGTTGCTCAGGTTGTTCCGGATCGATCATATCCCACATTCTTCGAATGCTTGCATAGCTCTCTAAAACGTCTAGCCAAAGGACCAAATCTTCTGGGACCTCTAGCTTCTGGGTCTTTGGGAGGACCTCGTACATATTATTCCTTGTATCCATTGTATGCTTGAGTTAGCTTTCCGTGTTAGGGAAGTCTGCTTTAATTGCTTTGGTTGTTTGATAGATTTGTGTAAGTTAAATTATTGGGTTTTTTTTTCGAATAGTTATTTTTTGTTTTCAACAGTGGAAGTTACTGAGTTCTTATACCATCCGGGCTAACAACTGTCACACTATACGTTGCTTTATCGAATAGGAGCATACGTCTCAACAAATGAAATAGCCTTGATTCCTACAAAAGAGATTGCGGCCATAACGGCCTTTTTCTAATGAGCGTTTTCCTCACTGTAGGCCTGCTTGGACACAGTGGCTTCTGGCAAGAAGCGTTGCGCCGCTTGTGGGTCTGCTCGGACTAAACCTATTCTGAGCCCCTATGCATCTAATCGTATGATTAGTGTGACATAAGACAATGGAGCGGAGTTCGGCTGGCGGTGTGATTAGTCCTCCTCGGCTGCCGGGACGGTGCTCCCTGGGTGACGATGGAAGACTATCTGAGACGACGATATGAATCATGGCAACATGCTAGATGAAAACATCCGTCACTACTCCGTACTTTCCAAAACTTTTCTATTCCAACCTCAAGACATCCTCACCTCACCCCTCCACGACGATGCGGTTGATAACACCGCATGCCTGTGCTTTGCTGTTGTGTTGCCGACAGCGCGCTCAGTGACGGAGAAAAGGTCATTACGTCGTCTGCAACGGCAAGCGTACCAATCATCTGGATGCCACGCCACCGGTCACGCCACAGAGTTGTCTGCATGTGCATGGTCGTCATGAAACCGTCTTTCGAACCTTCGCACGCAGCCAACTCTTCGTACTCGGGGGTATCGACCGATCCGTTGACGTCAATACGTTGCCGTCAACCTCTGGATGAGATACTGGCCACTGTTGATGCCTTCATACTTTTTCTCCGCTTCCGACGCATACGTGCCCGGAAGGGTCTCAATATGGCAGGCAAAGTTTGGGTTGCAGAAGTACCTGGGCCAACCGTCAGCAGAGAGTCCGATGCGTCGAGGCGGCCGTTATGCGTGTCTTTGTTCACGCGCGCGTGTACGTACGCGATGCTGTATCGGGGCGGGTATTCGACCCCCTCCTTCTGCGGGGGCTCCACGACTCGGTGGACGGTGCTCTTGATGGTGTCGTTGCTCCATCGGGCGAGCAAGTCGCCGGCGTTGACGACGACAGTACCCTCGATGGGCGTGGCATCGACGAAATGGCCCGTCGGACTTTTGACTTGGAGACCGCCCCTGCTGTCCTGGAACAGAAGAGTGATGGAGCCATAGTCCTGCGGCGAGCGTCAGTCTCGAGGTTGCGAGCGCACGAGCATTGTGTCACGGGGATCGAGTGACTAGGATTGTGGGCGACGGCATGTGGCGTACACTGTGCTCTCCCGCTCGGACCTGGCCGGGGTTGATGCGGAAGACGTCGGCCTTGACGGCAGGATAGTGCAGCAGCCGCAGCGTGTTGTCGCCGACGTCAACGAAGGTGTTGAAAAAGTCCTCGCCGAGCCCCATGCCCAAGCCGATGGCCCTCATGACCTCCTGGTGCATGCTCTTGCACCGATCGAAGAAGTCCTTCATATCGGCACGGAAGCCCTTCAGCTTGCCCTCCTCGCCAGGCCACGGGTTCGCAAACTGAGCGTTCGAGTCGCGGCCCATCTCGTAGCTCTCCTTGAGGTCCGGCGCGGCGTTGCGGAGGTTGTCGACGTCCTTGCCGTCCTTGAGCTGCGTCACCTTTTCGCGTCCCGGCGAGGAGTAGCCGCGGTTGGCGGCGGCCGTCGTCCATCCGAGCTTGAGCTTGTCGTCGAGCGGCTGGTCAAAGAAGTCGGCGGAACGGGCAAAGGTGTGGGCGAGCACGTCGGCCGGGATCGAGTGGTTCTTGAGGTAGATGAAGCCGGCCGTCTGGAATCCCTTGAGGATGCTGTCGGCCGTGGCGGCCCGCTCCGAGGGCGTGCCGTCGACGAACTTGGCGTAGTCGATGAGCTGGAGAGGAAAAGGGGGTCAGACAGAACCGAAACGGCACTCGACCGCATTCCGGACCAGCGGTAGAGCTCACGGGGATGACGAGCCCTTCCTTGCTCACGGCAGCGGCCATGCTGAGAGGAGGAGAGACCTGAGAGGAGGAGAGACGCTGAGAGGAGGAGAGACCTGAGAGGAGGAGAGATGCTGAGAGGAGTAGAGACCTGAGAGGAGGAGAGACGCTGAGAGGAGGAGAGACGCTGAGAGGAGGAGAGACCTGAGAGGAGGAGAGACGCTGAGAGGAGGAGAGACGCTGAGAGGAAGAGAGACGCTGAGAGGAGGAGCGATGCTGCGGGGTCGATGAGGAGCCGACTACGAGCTATGGGTAGCACAGCAGTATACGGGCTCGCCTCCAGAACGAACACGACGACGAGGATGCTTTCGATGAATGACGGAGACGTGCGAGCGGCACAGTAGGGGGCGAGGATGGTCTTTATGCATGTGCATGGATGGACAGGATGGATGGATGGATGGATGGCATGATGCTATGCTAGGTAGATCAGACCGCTCACCACCTCTCTGTCGAACCTTGCCTTCCCATGCCAGGCTCGCTAACGGCATCCAAACAGGGTGGGACGGTAGACCGTCTGTTGTAGGCAGGCCCTCTGAGCCTGACGCCTTCCGCATCGAGGAAGACGTACTTCAGGTCAACCCCGCGCCGGCACTCGGTTTGTGGCCACCAACGGACCAACAGGCAGCTGCTTACACCTATACCGCTGGCACCGTAAGGGCCCTGGCGACCTACGAACAACACCTCTGGTCTCTAGAATCTTAGCACCCATTACTCACTAACAGCACGCCGTGGGTGCCTATCAGCAATACCTGGCGTGCACGTACAGAGTGCCTTTCCATACGAACCCTTCCAGCATGGCCGGGACTTTGATTTACAACGTTGATGGCAGTAGGCAGTCTTCATGTAATGCCTACTAGCCAGGGAACTACACACACCGAGAACGCACCAGGCAGGGACTGACATGTTGATATTCACTCACCTCGCAGGAGGGCACCTTTGACACGACCAATGGAAGCGCCGACCGAGGGAAATCATATCTCGCACGGAACGTTGCACATCTACAATCACGCATGCCGCATTCCCCACGCTACAGACTGCCGTCATTCTCGACGTCGCATTGCATTTCCCATCCGGTCTTGGCCATGCCTGCACCTGCGTCGGACGGCTGCTTACGTCCTCGCTGACCCGCCTCCGCTCTTCGTTTGTCTCCTCAACCCCTCTTCTTCCCTGTCCAGCCCCCCCTCTATCCAGCTCCCCCCTCTGTCCAGCTCCGCCTCTGTCTAGCTCGGCAGTAAAGATGGCAAGATTGTTGGTCAAGCTCGGCAAGTCAGCATCGCCCAATTTGCTTAAGCGTGTTCCGTCAACCCGTCAGATCCGCCGTTCCTGCATCGGCCTCCGCCCGTGAGCTGGCTAGCTAGTGACCTTCCTTGCCCATCAGTCCCCTTCATCGCCCACCCTTTCGCTCTTCCACCGCAACGACTACCGAGAACCATATCTGGAGCTCTGGAGGAAAAGGCGTATCGTAATTCCCAAAGGAAAAACAAGACGAACCGACGAGGAGACAGCACAGCCGCGTTCACGATGGTGCCCAAAAATTTCGTCGTCGACGTCCACACCCACATGTACCCTCCCTCGTACATCAAGATCCTCGAAACTCGCTCGACCATACCCATCGTTCGCTCCTTTCCCCACTCGTCCGAACGGCGCTTGATCCTTCTCGAATCCGAGGTCGAGTCCCTCGAAAAAGCCCTCAAGGACCCCTCGACTCGGCCGCCTGGCCGACCGCTCAGCTCGCAGTATACCTCGCTCGACCAAAAGATTCGCTTCATGGACGTGCACAAGATTGATATTTCCGTCATCTCGCTTGCGAATCCCTGGCTCGACTTCCTCGATGCCGACGATGCCGGCGCCATCGGTGCGTCGGTGAACGAAGAGTTCTCCAACATGTGCCGCCAGCATCACGGACGCCTGTTCTTCTTCGGCACCTTGCCGCTGACGGCGCCGCTCGAGACGATCCTGGCTTCCATCAAGCAGCTCCGGGACCTCAAATACTGCCGCGGAATCATCCTGGGCACCTCGGGCCTCGGAAAGGGGCTCGACGACCCGGCTCTGCTCCCCATCTTGGAGGCTGTCGCGGCCGCCCAATTCACCATCTTTTTGCACCCTCACTACGGCCTGCCGAACGAGGTCTGGGGACCGCGCGCCGAGGAGTACGGTCACGTTCTCCCCCTCGCCCTCGGCTTCCCCATGGAGACGACCATTGCGGTCGCGCGCATGTACCTCGCCGGCGTCTTTGACAAGGTCCCCGAGCTGCGCATGCTTCTCGCCCACAGCGGCGGTACCCTCCCCTTCCTCGCGGGCAGGATCGAGAGCTGCATCCTTCACGACGGCCTGCTTTCGGGCAAGGGGAAAGGCGCCAAGAGCCGGCGCACCATCTGGGACGTCTTGCGGGAGCAGGTCTACCTCGACGCCGTCATATACTCGGAAGTCGGCCTGAAGGCGGCGACGGAGGCGAGCGGCGGCGACAGACTCATGTTTGGCACCGATCATCCATTCTTCCCCCCCCTCGTCACGGGCGAAGAAGGCCTGTGGGAGAGCGTGAGCTTGAACGCGGATGCCGTGGCCAAGACGAACGAGGCCGGCGTCGGAAGCGCCGCGGCTACCATGGGAATGAACGCCATCCGCGTGCTGAACTTGGTGGAGCAGGCGTGAGCGTCGACGTATGCAAGCAGCACATTGTATGGATGTTCACATACCCGTCCGGCCCGCACGAGACCGGAACGATGAAAGCCGAGGCGACTTCCAGTAGGACAGGGAGAAGGTGATGGCTAGGGGCAGTCAGTACGAATTCCCTTCTGTGCTGCGAACTGGTGACGGTGTCACATTATCTCGCATTCGATGAACCAACCGACCGACAGTAACGTCGGCTCTGCGAAGAAGAACAAGGTGGGTATCATTTCAAATGCAACAACAGACATTTGACTCTATATAGTCCGTATGTGCGATCCGTAGGCGCCATGGTCAAAACGCTGCTGTTTCTCGCTCGTATTTGCCTTCGGCCTCGTGTATCCATCTCCGGGCTTCCTCGAGCCCCCTCTCGGCCTCTTCCAGCTCCGAGGCCGAGGCTGCTGTCCTTTGTAGGTTCCGGACCGTTTGGGCCGCCTTTAGCTTGTCGCAGACGAGCTCCCAGTACTTCTTGTCGACTTTGGCGGCCGTAAAAAGGTAGTCGCCGGGGACGTTGACGGTGCCGTTGGACGGGCCTGACGCTTTACTGGTGCTCATGGATGCCTTCATCGACTCCTTGGCCTCGCGCCTCCGAGCCTTCTCTTCCTTCTTCTCGCGAAGCCGCCTCTTGGCCTCGGCTAGATCCTCGGCCTCCTGGGCGGCCAGCTCTTGCCGGCGCGTCTCCTCCTCCCTCCTCCTCTGGACGCCCGCGAGGCGCTCCCTCTCCCTCTGCAGGGCCTCCCTGTCGCGCTGCTCTCCTTCGGCGCGCAGGCGGGCGGCGGCGGCCTCGCGGGCCTCGAGGTCGTCGGCGAAACGCCTATCCTCCTTTTCCATCGCCTGGCGCTCCTGGCGGCGGAGAAGCTTGGCCTTGGAAGCATTGTCGTAGACGGCGCGGGCGGTAGGGTCCGAGAGGATGTCACGGGCGCGCTCGAAGCATTCCCATGTGGCCGCGTCGAAGGCGGCACCAGCCTTGTCGGGGTGGTGCTTGAGGGAGCGCTTGCGCCAGGCGCGGTGGATGTCCTCCTTGGGGGTGAGGGCGTCGACGCCGAGAAGGTCGTAGAGGTCGACATCCTCATCGGCGTAGGTGGCGGCGAAGCGGGCGAGGTCCTTGGCGCCGTCGTCGGCCATGGTGGGCGTGCCTTGGCCGACGACCGGCTACCGTGGGATCGGGGTGGAAACGGCGGCTGGCCGAAGGGGCGGGGGTAGAGACGGCCGCGACAGAGGCCTGGAATCGGGCTTGATGTCAACAGGCGATGAGGGCGCGGATGCTTTTGTTTTGCAGACGATCGTAGCTGTAGAGGAAATGGTGCATCATGGAGTCGGACTGCTTTGCAGGAAATGAAGAGGTACGGAGTAATGTAATACTGTACCGTAATTGGTTGGAATTGGGATAGCGCGACCCCTTGCTCGTGACGCCGGGGGGGGGGACCCGTGAAAATACAGTACTCTCTACTCCGTACTCCGTAAGCATATGTTCATATTCTACTAACCAGTATCCACACGGGTTCCGCCTGCTGCGCCGTGGGCGTGCATGTCAAGTGGAAGGTGTCAAGGTTCAGCGCCTGCCGATTTGCTCTCTTCATCGGAGCCGAGTAAAATGTGGCACCTCACTCCATGAATGATTGGCTACTTATTGTCATCTCCCTCTTTCCTGCCGAACACTTGAGAGTGAAGTCATGCCATCATACTGACTAAAACGTCGAGGCAGGCACGATGGGCATGTTGGCAAAGGTAGCCTCAGGCATGACGGGTTGCGACAGCAACAGCGACTCGTCGAGCGGGAAAACCTCCCTTACCAAAATCGAATAAATCAAATGCAAAAGGCATCGTGAATGTAAGTGTATGCAAAGACACTATTCTAGCATGTTTTCCGTTTCCTTGCTCTCCATGGCTGCTGGCCGCCCCGGGAAAATCATCAAACCAAAGTCAAGAGCCGAAGCCAAGAGGCGGCATCAGGCAACAAGACAAACTGTGAGGAGGCGAGCAACGGGATCATAGAACACACGAATGAACACCATCATTACGGGATCGATCGACGCAATACTCAGCAAAAGAGCGTGGATAGTATATTCACGGGATGTGTCTCTGCACCCCAACCATTCTACTTACAATATTATAGCAGCGGACCGCACCTCAACCATTCCATGGACATGGATGAATAGCATTGGAGTATGCACGTGGGACTCGGACGAGGCGATGATGCCTCCTCCATGCCTCCACCTCGAACTCCGCATCTCCACGAGATGTCATGCGCACATGTGCTCGCCATCATCCCCAGTCGACGAGGATGTCGAGGTACCCGCCCTGCGAAAAGGCACAGGTTTTAAAGAATCCGCATTGGGTATTCCGCCAGCACTGGTCGGGGGTCCAGTTCCAGTACTGCGTCGACTCACGCACATACCACTTCATGTTGCCGTCCAGCCGGGCGCTCTCGTACGATGCCCGACGGAGGGCCCGAAGTGTGCCGACGCGATAGTCGGTCGGCCATTCGCGGTCTTTGACGGCGGTGAAGACGATGGTTATGTTGTGCGTCCACTGCCCGCCGTTGTATTCGGCATCCACCGGCGACATGAATGAGTCCAGGCCGGACTTGAGCGCCAATTCGGCGCCGTCGAATAGCTTGTTCATCGAAGCGAGCTGGCAATCCGTCTTGAACTGCACGTCGGCGTTCGCGTACCCCGCCATCCAGAAGGCGGAGCAGTAGCATGTCTGGGCCCTGTCGTCGGTGCTCAGGGTGTTGCACCAGTTATGCAGCGGGTCCCCGTCATCTGGTGCCGCCAGCGCGAGGGCGGCGCCGCCGAGCATCGCGAGCACCGTCTTGTGCATCGCTACCTGGACCGGCTGCTGTTTCGACGAGTTTCAACAACGAACCAGCTCTCGCACGGTGTGTGATTCAATGCGTCGTGGATATCTGTACGGGCGGTGTACGTGTTCATGCACGATGATGACGAAACAAGGAGGGTAGAGAGGAACAGGTAACCCGTCCCTTTTCTACACACTCCCTCCATGCTCCGGTGCTCGGTCGGCAGCCTGGAGGCTTGGTGCATGGCGTCATCATCCTCTATCGGCTTCTTCAATTTAGCCTACGCTTCGTCAGAGTTGCCGGAATGTCGCCGGACTGAGGATGAAGCTGCTGGGTTCGGGTCGGCAATCAATGCTAGCTTCGGCATTTCGCTCGGCATACCCCCATTCCGTTCTGAAAACGAGAAGGGCAAACAGTCCGTACCGACCAATCTCGAACAAGAGAGCAAAGGCACGCAGCTGATGAGCGATCTGGGAAAGGCGGAACGCAAGCTTGCAAGCTTTGCTCGGTCGCGGCCGACGTTTTCGTACAGAGGCCGAATGCGGTCCGAGAGGCTTGCGGCACACGGAACGGCACTCGGGGCCAAAGTGAGGCGGGTTGTCTCGGCCGCCGCCGCTAGTGCCCGCAACGCCACCGGAAGCCGCGGCACAAACTGACGACGGGCCGAAGGAGGCCCACGGCCCAGCATTGGGGCGTCGGCCAGGTCCCCGTGGATAGCACCAAGGGATGGATGGTCGCGCCAAAGGCTGTTACCGTGCCACCGCATCGTGGTCCTGTTGGTCGAGTGGCCCGACTGCCTGGTACGTGGCAGCGCTCGTGAACCCTTCCTCGTCCACCACCATGGTGGGAATGGTGCTGCCCGTCGATTGGTTTGTCACTTGGTGGACGAGAATCATCCGCCCCTCGACCGCGGCCGCCGCCTCCTCTGCTTGTCCATCCTCTTCCCGGCGTACTCGTACACGTTTGGCGCGCCGCCCGAGAGGTCCAGCAGCAATCTCTCGTAGGGTCCGAGTCGCTCCTCCCACATTTCCATCCCGTCGGTGCCGTCTCTCTCGTCTCCGACGTATGTCCACATCCAGCGCTCCTCCACCTTGTCCAGCTCGTGCTTGCGGTCGCCGTCGTCCTCGCAGTAGACCCCCCGGCAGGGCGCCTGAGCAGGCTCGCTGGTGATGACGGTGACGCGCTCCAGCTGCCAGCCGGAGAGTGCCTGGCAGGTCCAGGTAGAGTCGTCGTTGAGACCCAGCCCCTCGCAGGCCAAGCGGACGCGGACGGAGCTGTGGACGCTCTCGCTCGTGTGCTGCAGGAACTTGCCCGTTTGGAGCTGTGTCTCGGGATCGACTTGGCGGTACATTCCCGGCGTCCGCGTCGCCTCGCCGGCGAAGCTGTAGAGCAGGTTCGAGGCTTTTTGGATGGCCCCGAGGGCCCAGGGGCGCACTGGATGGTTTCGCGTGTAAATGGCATCGACGGCCCACCTGGCTCGCCGCCGTCGGCCCTGCTTCGCGCTCTGCCGAGGTGGGTTCGTGTAGAAGCCGACCGACTGCTGGACGATGCGATGGAGCGCCAGAGGTTCAAACTCGACGCCGACGCTGGACATTTGGTCCATCATCCCTGAGGCGGCCGCGCCTGTGAGCTTCGGATCGCGTCGCGCTTCTCGGTCCGACGGGTGCGGGGACGAGGAGATACGTACAAGCGAGCGTCACGTCGGACATGCCCTGATCGTCCCAGCCGCCGCCGCAGTTGCCGTGATTTCCGGGAAACCAAACCTGACGCAGGTCGGTGCGCACCCTCACCTTCCACGGCCGCTCCCACACGGCGGGGCTGAAGGGCGACCGCGTCTCGTCGAGGGCGAGCGCCTGAAAGGCATGCTCGATCCTGTCCGACAGCGCCGTGTCGTGCCACTTGTACGTGCACCGAATGTCAGCATTGACCGGCCGTCCGTCTGGTGGGAATGGAAGGGGGGTGGGGGGACGTATTCGTCGTTGGAGGGTCGGATGCCCAACTTTTCGAGCCAGGGGATGCGGGGGATGCCGAGGCTGCCGACCGTGTCCCAGACGCACACGGCCTTGATCGTGATGAGCTCGCCGGTCCTCTGCTCCACTCGCGTCAACCCCCTCCTCAGGAGACGTTCGCGGTACCTTTCGGCTGCGCGCCTGCCCTTGGGCTTGTTGGGAAAAGGGCAGCGGGGAAAGGGGTCCTCGTAGCGGTCGTCCATCCAGTGCTGCATGTCCTTGAAGATGGGATAGAAGTGCTCGACGCCCTGGCGGGTGAGAAGGCCGAGGCTCCCGATCATGCCTGCGACGGAGCGGACGGTGAAGGCGCCGCGGGAGAAGCCGACGAGGTAGATTTCGTCGCCGTCGGTGTAGTTGGCGCAGAGGTAGGCGTACGCTTCCCGCACACGCTGGGAAGGGCGCTCGTCAGCCCGCGTCCTGTGCGAAGCTCGGGATGGGAAGGGAGAAGCAAGGGAAAAGGGGGCAAGGGAGAAGGGGGCAAGGCAAAGGCGGGAATCGCAACAAGGACGAAGCTGAGGAGGAGGAGGATCATGTGCGTCCACCGTACCTCGGCCAGGCCAACACCAAAGACGCCGCCCCGGATGCCGTCGAGGACACTGCTCCCGCTGCCGACACCCGATTCGTAGTTGATGATCTGCAGGGTCCCATCATCGCACCGGCGCTTGAAGCAGCGCGAGATGCGTGTCACGTTGGATGGAACCTGCAGACCACCTTTGCCGCTCAGCGGGCTCGGCTTGACGTAGCCGTAGTCGCTGTTCATCCAGGTGCCGTCGCAGCAGACAATCAGACGCTTCTTGACGCGCAACGGCGGCTCCTGCTCGGACCAACGTCTGCCAGTGGCCATGGATCCTACTCGTTCCTAGGGAGTGTATTGTTGTTGCCGCTCTATCCTGGACAATGGCGTCGACGCAGTCCATGATGTGGTGTCCGAGGACGGATTCGTCTTTCAAGAGGGGCAATCCTCTGCTCTCCACTCCACTCCTCTCCTCGTCTCTGTTCTCCCCCTTTTCTTTTCCCCCCTCCCTCTTCTTTTCTTCCTTCGCCGTTTTTTCTCCCCTTTTCGTTTCTCGTCTTGTCTCTTTTCCACGTGTCTTCTCTCCTCGTCTCTTTTCTCTGCTACTCGCGTCCTCAGATGTCGATTGTCGGTGTCGGAATCTGTATCGGTATCTGTATCGGTGTCGGTGCCTGTATCGGTTTTGGAGTCTGTATCGGTTTTGGAGTCTGTATCGGTGTCGAGAGCAAATGGGAATCACAGGACGGATGAGGGTGTCAGCCAGCGGCATGTGTAATGAAGAGGGTGAGAGCTATGCGGCGTCGAGGCCTCCCTCGGTGGGCGTTGATGTCGATTTTGCAACGCACAGATCGTCGTGCACTGGCCAGCCAGTGTGGGACTGTGGACTGCTGCACTGTACACCTTTGGCGGCTGCCATGTTAAGCAGCACGTCTCCATGCTGCTCAGTGCATACTTGCTTTACATAATAATACGTCTTAGCAGGGACTTGCTCGCACAGAGGTAATATAGAGGGGCAATCGCCACTAGTTGACGCTGGTAGCACACGTACGGGCAACGAGCGCCTAGCGGCCGAACCGATCTCGGGCGAACCCGCTGTGAGACAATGACTTACGGCGCATTACCCCTTGCAACGTTCACATCCGTACTTGTTCCGTACAGCGCAGGCGGCAACAAAGGTCCGCCAACGACCTCCTAGCATGCCGACTTGCCGCCACCACTCACACATCGGTTGGGAAATCACCACTCCAGGCATATGGGTAAGGTTACGAGGCCTTTCCAGAAGCGCCCGACCAAAGCGAAGCCTCCATTTCCTGGGCAGACGTCGGGTTCAGGATCGCGCTCACCTCACGGGTCAACTGCCGATGGTAGGCGTGTTTGGGGCAGCCTCATTGGCACAACCCCCCCGAACATGGTCCACAGCGTCTGCACACGTGCATCCCATGCCAACATACATGTGCACACATCGACACCAAGTGCCCGGCACATACTCATTCTTGTATCGTATACACAGTTTTCCATCGCGTGGATGCTTCTTTTTTTCTTCTTCAGCGGTCGTGTTGGTGCTGCGACTCCTTCAACCGCTGCCGCAGCCAGTCCGGGACGAATGCCTTGACCTTGACCTTGGCGCCGCCCTCTTCCTCGCCCCAGCCGAGCTCGAACTCGTCCTCGGCCGACAAGGTGGCGGCCGGCTGCTCGCCCGGCAGCACCACGTCCGTCATGATCTCGAGCCGGCAGAGGGCGAGGCCGATGTTGCCGACGCCCTTGAGCCAGCGACCGGCGCTGCGACCCCGCTTGCCGAGGCGGCCGATGCTCGTCTCGGCCGGTATCATGGCCGCCGTCCAGCTCGCCGGGGAGGCGGTCGGCTCGACCGCCGGCTCGTAGGCGAGCGTCTGAGGCACCGCCTTGTCGGACTCGTACACCATGCAGGGGACGATGCGCTTGCGGACGACGCCCCGGTGCTTGGTCCGTATCGTCAGCTCCTGGCCGACGTAGCAGCCCTTGCGAAAGTCGATGCCGCCCATCAGCTCAATGTTGCTCTCCAGCGGCAGCGCCTGCTCTCGCAGCATCTCGTCCTGTCCCTCGGGCACTCCGCGGAGGTACCTCCTCACCGTGTACGCCTCTTCGCTCGACGGTTCGACCTCGACCTCGGGCCTCCTGCCGTTGAGCTGGACGATCCGATAGCCCTGACCGGGCGCTCGGTCGTCTCTGGCGACGATGCTGTCGGCGCCGGACGCCAGGCGGAGATGGCCGGCGTCGTCCCAGACGTGCCAGACGGACGCCTCGTCGGGGGTCATGATGCGCACGTCGACCTTGGCCCGAAGCTTGTACCTCTTGACGTACTTGGCCAGCCTGCTCATCTGGCTCGCGTCCGCCTCGACGAGGAAGCCACCTCGGTCGGCGTCGTCTCTCGAGCCCGAGCGGCTCGGAAAGGGGTAGAGGAAGACGTCGTGCATCACTCGGCCCGTCGCGTTGAGGAAGGCCGTGTAGAAGCCATCGGTGCGCGGCGAGCCGTCGGGCCGGCACACGTTGGCGGTGACGATGCCCTGCAGGAACTTGGCGGCTTCGGGGCCCGACACGGACAGGAGGTGCCTCGACGGCAGGGCCGCGAACCCGGACGACGGCGGCTTCGGGGGCGGCGTCGGTGACGTCGCGCTCGCGAACGGACGGCGCTGAGGAAGCCGACAGCTCGGACAGACGCGGCGCAGGCCGGGGCCAATCCCGGGGCTGGCCTTGAGACTTTTTCGACAGGGGCCAAGGCTCGTGGAGGGCATGGCGCGCAGGAACGAGGGCTTTGCCATTCTGCCCATGGCGGAGGAGGAGACGGTGAGGCGAACGGAGGTCTGGGTGGGAAGAGCTTGCGTCAGGTTGCTCTCGGCCAGGTACCAGCCAAGATTCCAGAACAATGTACCGGTACATTTGGATTCGGTGCTGGCAAGCCCAAGCGTAAGCGTAAGAGCACATGTACATGTACGGAGCACGGCAAGCTCGATAGGTACAGGTCGAGTTGCACCAATCAGCTGGCAGGTGTATCCACCTATTTCTGCTGTATCTGTACTGTACGGAGTAATTACAGAAATCACTGTACAGTAATACTGTACAGTAAGTACTTAGGTACTCCGTACCTGTATGATCGATGTCGTCACGCTGAAGGTCACACTCTCCACGGCATTTGCTTGTTTACTCAATACTGCTTACACCTACTTTGTTTCAAAATACCTTGAGCATGTATGAACGTCGTCCTGCAGACCAAGTTGCCGAAAGTCAAGAAGCGCCGGTACCGCGACTTTGAAACCCGCCGAAGCAGAATCAGACGGCGTTGTACCATTTTCACCTTGGTACACATTACGCCGAAAACGGATGCCTTTGACAAGCAGCCTGCTTCCTCAGCCTCCCGTGGAATGCATGTAATACGATGATACCTCGTGACATTCCCAGCAATTTGGTCGTACGTAGCCATCATTGCCATCGACTATTTTCCCATCATCGCCAGTACTCGTACTTGGCAATGGCGGTTGGCCGACTACCTACAGGTACTAGGTGGCCGGTTGGTCGATCAGTGAAGCAATGCATTGCCCACCAACCCAATGTCCAACATGACCGACGCCTGCGCCGTCGTCCGATGCTGATGGGTTATTCCGAGCATCAGCATATGCGTGCATCGGAACATACATCGATTGCCACTTGTCTCTTCATCTGATCTCATTTAGCAACTGATTCACTCGATACAGTCCAGTCGTAGACGGCACGCTCCATCATCCTTGGTGGAGGATCTCTCATGCTGCCAGTAGGACCGATGCCACTTGCTGACGATGACGCGCGTGCTGCCCTGCGACCACCATCTACCATCCAAGCACTGCCGTGCGATGGTGTCGGTGAGCACGAGCAGTGGACACCGGCGCGACAAGGCGATGAACGGATGTGCGCTGCATTGGCTCTTGCAATGCTGCACTTGACCATGCAAGGCACGAGTGTACATCTGCGCTGGATATTAGTCACTTGTTATATATGACATCAACAAACGTTTTGTGCGCAAATGGCCGATTCGAGAACGGCAATCCTTGCATCGGTAAGAAAGGCCTTTTCGAATAAGTGCAGCGCAAAAAGGGTAAAAAGGGTAACGACATCTGTCGTCGCCATCAAAGCCGTTCAGCCAACAGCGGACTGCTTCGGTCCGCATGCGGTACTAGTCGGTCCCAGGTCCGACGGTGCAGTGCATTGAACGTGAACCCATTGAATCCCACTTGCGCTGCTTCTCGCCAACTGTGCCTCTCGCCAATTTTAGTCATTGTAGAGGTGAGTGTCCAGAAATATCATTTCGCTGCACGCTTTGTCTCCATGGCAAGGGAGACTGATGGACGTGGTGGACCGCTGCTTGCGTTTCAAAGTCCGCCACCGGAGTTGGCCGGAGTGGTAGCGGAATCGCACTGGAAATTCTCCGCCAAGCTCCCTTTGATACAGCGGCCTTTGTCCCGTCCGAGCTGCTAGGCTAGCGCACACATTGCGGCGCAGTCCCGTCGGCACGCCCTTGTAGGTGCAACTGAAAGATGATGGGTGCCTAGTAAATATTGGTACCCATACATCGGCAGTACTGTTAGTACGCCGACATCTACTTGTACATGCCCAGGTTAGTACGCAACCACAGGCATTTACAGCACTGTAGGTACACGTACACGTAACACTGTACCAGTTCGCAAACCTAGATGTGTACTTCAAGTGCCTTGCATGCACGCACAGATCAATAGTACCTACGTATGCGAGTACTCAAACATACGTAAACGTGCATACACTTACGAGGCGCATACAGTACACTCGGACATGTCGTCACAAAGGGGAAAAAAGGAATTCCGCTCTTTGGTCCAATTCATTCATTCTACGTTTGCGATCGATGAGGATGAACCGCTGGTTATCAACACCGCGGCTACAGCATACAGTCTGTCGCGAAGACATCTTGGAAGGACACGTACCTGCACTGTACGGTACGGAGAACGGAGTACTTACTTGCAGTACATGTGAGTATGTACTTACGGAGCATTGTACAATAGTTAAGTATACAAGTAGATGTACAAGTAGGTGTGCAAGTACAGTAGGTGTGCAAGTAGGTGTACTGACAAGTAGGTGTACAAGTAGGTTTACAAGTAGGTGTAACTAAGTATTAGGTGAACAAGGAGGTGTACAAGTACTGTAGGTATACAAGCAACTGTGCTCCGTACAATACGTGTACATGTAGTGGTACGGGCGCGCACGACAAGCACGGCGAACCGTTATTAATAATTCATACTCCTAGCGTGCGTCGAATCTCACTTCATGCCATTACAAACCCCCCCCCCCCCCCCCAAACTACTGATGAGACCGGCCCGCAAGTCGGTCCAACGTCCCCATTGGCCAGGAGCCCAGGTATCTTGCTGCTGACCAACCAGTCCCTATCTTGCCGGCGTGTGTCAGGGGAAAGAGGGGAGCGCCACAGCACTCGAGTCTCGTACGAGTTCTCGCAGAGCCACTAGGACCAGAGTACCTAGTACCTAGAACATGAGTACCTTTTCACGAGTGCATGCGCTAAAGGTACATGCATGCAAGTACTGCCGATCGTGCATGCGCGGCAATCTATCGGAAATCCAGGCACTCCGTTCGGAGTACAAGTACAAGTACGGAGTACACTTGCCTAGTTGTACGTACATGCAAGTAAGTACAGTACAAGTAGCACTGCACCTGCTACTAGGTACGTACCCCCGCCGCCTCGTGGGTCGCGGACGCAAGCCGAAGCCCGAGTCCGAGTCCGAGTCCGGGCGGGGTGGCTGCCACGCTGTTTTATTTTCTCCATCGCTGCTCGCGCCATGATTCACGCCGAAACCGAGTGGGCCCCGTTTATTTTTGAAAACAGTCACGATGCTTGCAGGTGGGAAAATCGACAAGGAATCAAGTGAGTCACAGCGAGCGGGGCGGCGATGCAGTGCATGTCAACAATTCTGTTCAATTCTGAGAGCTCATTTGCATGGCCTCGTACGTTGTTGCCTATGATCGGCTACCTAATTGTACAGATAGATAGATTGGTTGATTGATTGATTGATTGGGGTTGATTCGTCTCCCTCCACCACCCGACCGCCTATGCCTAGGTTGCTGTGAAACCCGCGTTGACCAGTGAGGCCCAATTGTCGCATCCATCACGACATGCCGTTTTGCTGTCGTGCTTCCTTCTCCGGAGTGGTGAGAGTTTTGTACCGTAACAAGAAGAGGTTGGTTTGGGCTCGATTGTCGGCCGACCAATGCCTCGAGGTATCATGAAAAAAAAAATGCTCAAAGAAACGCCACGCTATGCCAATCGCTGTCAAGGACAAGAAACAAGAAAGGAGAAGGCGGCAAGATGTGCCGAGGTGACGAGCGCCTCAGTAGACGGAGATGGCGGACACGAGGCCCGCCGGTGTTCTCCGCGAGGCGTAGTATCCGTCGTGCTCGTACAGCGCATCTTGCTCACCGACATCCTTCTCGTCGTACGACAGCGTGGCGTCGGCGGGCGAGGGAGGCATCGAATCGTCGTCGGACGATTCGGAGTCGTAGTCGACGAGCTCCGGAGGGGAGCTGGAGTGGGATGGCGTCCGGACGAGCTCGAGCTGGGCGTAGTCCTCCTCGAGGTCGTCGCCCATCTCAGCCTCGTCCTCGTCGACGGAGACGGTCCGGATGACGGGGACGCGGGAGGAGACGGCGTTGGTCATCTCGACGTCGTCGCCCTCGTAGTCCAATTCGGACTCGGAGCCGGAGTCGGAGCTGGCGTCGGACGAGTCGGAGTCGTCAAACTCGTCCTCCTCGACCTGCTCGACGATGCGATCCGCCCACTGGACGCGGCGGTCGGCGGACTTGCTGGCGCCCCGGACCGATTGGTTGAACCAGCGCTCCTGCTCCCGCTCGGCGTCGGCGAGCTCGAACATGAGAGAGTCGAGGAGGTTGGCGTGCCCGACCAGCAGCCTCAGGTCGTGGTCGGGTTGGGCCGCCTCGCGGGAGAGCTTGGCCCGCGCCTTGTGGGCGAGGTAGTATGTTTGCGTGATGGACATGCTCTTCTTCTTGGGCATGGACCGGAGAAGAGGGTTCGGATGAGATGGTGTTGCGGCTACTGCGGCGGACATGTTGCCGGACGGAGGAGGGTCGGTCGTGTTGTATATATGTCGATGGAAAGGTGTATGAAGTGTTGTAGTTTGATGCCGCACGACAATGGTACGCCGACAAGTTGGGATGAATTGCGGGTGCCGCCCAGGGGGGGTGGAGGAGGGGTGGTGGGGACGATGGCCGAGTGTGAGTCAAGAAACCGGTTGAGAAGAAACGGTCAACGTTGCAGGTTGGACCAATCGGCGATGGCGAAGCGAGGGCCGTTGGCGGATGGAGGCGAAGCTCGGCGGGAGGAAGGCAGAGCAAGTTGTTGGTGGATGCGATTGCCGCTTGGCGGATGGAATGTGTGTCAATTGTGGTTGATGCTTCTTGCGATGCAAAGAATTGTGTCGCCGATGGGAGGGGGGGGATTGTGATTCTTTTAACTCGCGTCGGGAGCCTCGTGGGGAACGACGAAGCCGGAGTTGAGGGTGAGCGGCATTCGCATCGATACGGAGTACGCAATGAGCAAGCAGCCATGCTAGCGCGGCGCGGCGGACTTTGCGCTCGCCGACCCGACGGCCTGCAGCACCTGCTCAGTAGGCGCCTGGGCCACCTGTCTGCCTGTTGGCAGCAGGGGTGCGCGCCGTCCGCTCCACTGGACACTGCGCATTCCGTAATCCCGCTGACAAAATCCGAGACGCCAGCCGTGGGGCCCGACGCTCGATGTCTCGCGCATGCATCCGGTACGAGGCGTTCGCGGGGCCCTCGCCGCTCCAAGGAGGTACCCTCGCGACAAAGGTACACCGGCGTCGCTGCTCCATGGTGCTCCGTACAGGGACGGGTACGTCGACGGTAGGTGGGCTCGCAAGCCTCGTAGGCGCCACGGCGGGCCCGATGACTCTCCGAGCGAGCACGAATGTATCGGCGGATTGACGTAGCGACTGGAGGGATTCCTAAGCAACGGACGGATCGTCTCCTCGTCTCGCGCCCCTCTGAGCCTAGCCGTCGACTAGTGCCGTGATTGCGTGCGATGCATGCGATGCGTGCGTGCCCGCTCAGTCATCGACGAAGCCTCGGCCATCGTGCGCACCCCCCTCGCACTCTGCTCGCGCTCTCCTCGCACTCCCCCTCCCCCTCCTCGTCGCCCCGTCATCAACGTATCGGTGGCCACCGCACATGCGCCGACGACAACGGCAGCGAGCACCTAAACCTACTTCCAGAGCACTCGTAATCTGATGCCATCATGGATCACGGCCGCGAAGCCCTTTGAACCGGCACTAGTCCGCGTACTGTACTTGCTTATGTACTGCGTCCTTGTGCAAGCAAGCAAGTACAAGCTTGTACCGGCCTCCACATGCACCTCCACAAGCACCTCCATCGGGACAGAGTGCAGCGTACAGGTACTTGTATCCTGAACATGTACACGCAGCACAGGCACCTGCAAGTAGTTGTACTCCGTACTGCACACCTATCTCCGCTTATGCCCGTCGCTCCTCCGCCGTTTTGAATGTCCATCTCCTTGATTTCCAACCCGTACGAGTAAGGTCGAGGCACCTGCGCACATGCGTGCACTAGTACGGCACTCCATTCGTTGCATTTCTCAGCAGCGTCCCTGGTGCCGTCTTGGTGAGGGGCGGCGTCTTCGTCATGGATCGCTGCGCGAGGGACGAGGTACCGTTGATTCGCGTGGGTGGACGACGTCAATGATTCGCAATCGACCATGCGTCGCCCGTTCCCATGTGCTGCGATGCGCGCACGCATGGCAACCATACAGTGCTTGTTTCCTGCCTGCGCCTGCATAGGCGCCGATCTAGCGAAGCAGGCAAACAACCAAACGGCAAGTTGGGGGGGGGTGTCTGGCTGGACCGTTTGTCACTGCTCGCCACCAACATACGCCCGCTGCACTCGTGCGAGCGCGCCCTCTACGCGACGGATGCGGGTGTGACGACTGGTGCCGCGTCTCCCAAACCAGGGGTTGCGGTTGCGGGTGCCTTGGTGTGGTACCTCGCTCGCTGTTCCGTGCGCCCTGCGAGGTACAGCAGGTGTCGAAGTCGCGCCGGTGCTGCTGGCATCGGTACATGTGCCTGGTGCAGTACCTATCGAGTGGGTGCAGCGACTAAAACGGGTACCTCTGGAGTGCTGTTTGATGAACTACCAGTAAGGTAGGGCTGAGGCAGCGCTGCATCTCCGGTGCGATGACTCTTTCGCCCACGGAAATCTCGCCCTCTAGGCGTCAGGCTCCACCACCATCGCAGACAGGCCGAAGCCGGTCGGAGAATTCAACTCGCCGCTCGCCGTGGCGCGGGAAGGGGGAAGGGGGGAGGGGTGTGGGCAGCGTGGGGTGTTTGCAATCAGTGATTATGGAGCACGGAGTTGGGCATTATGATATGGGCGACTCGCGAGTCAATAAACTAAGTAGTAAGCAAGCACTTAAGTACTGTAGTTAGTTGTATTACTGTAAAGACACGGAGTTGGTGCGAACTACGGAGTACTTACATGTACAACTACACTTAGTACTTACTATAGTATAAGCAAGTACAAGAAAGTACACCATCAGTACTCCGTACGTACTAGCACAACTGCGAGCAAGTCCTGTACCTTAGTAAGTACAGTACAACTAATTACCAGTACGGAGTACAGTACTCCGTATTACTCCGTACGTGGGTCGAAATGCTGCGCACTGCAGTATACTTACTCCGTACCAACATTACATGTCCATTAACCGTACATGCATCACACTGTACGGAGCAATACGGCGCATACATGTATGCAACGCAAGTATACGTGTTCCCTAGCAAACACTTGATTCCTGTGCAGGTGCT
The DNA here is from genome assembly GCF_001625195.1 of Drechmeria coniospora. NCBI lineage: Eukaryota > Fungi > Ascomycota > Sordariomycetes > Hypocreales > Ophiocordycipitaceae > Drechmeria > Drechmeria coniospora. The sequence goes on along the minus strand of NC_054389.1, from coordinate 4,743,874 downwards.
TGGGTGTGAACTTGCTCGGGTACGCCGCACTATGCCCTCCGCATCAATCCACCGTTGCTCCAGTCGCCGCCAATTGGCTTGTGACGGAAACGAGAATGACTCTGTCCGGCATCGAGCTCATGCGGCATGGAGGGTGAGGGGAGCCGAGGTGTGCGGTCATAGTTCAGGCATGCGTTCCTCCATGTGCCATGTCACCTATCAGATGGCAAGCCGGAGACCAGCAGGAAGCCAAACTAGTGCTCGGGGTGTTGGTTCGCTCCGACATTTTCCATGGTACAAGTACATGTACTGTGCTCGTAGGTGTAGCAACGCCAGCCAGCAGCAACGGAACCATGCCCGAAATGTACAATCGATTCGAGCATTCTCGTGCAGGAACTTGTATACGCAGCAATTACTTACATGTACACACAAGTACTTGCGTATCAAGTCGGACGAATAATACATGCAAGTATCCCGTACGTATACAACTACTTACAGTACTTGCATATGCAGTGTCGCACACACAGGTACTGTCAGTGCACGTACACCTAACAGTATTACAACAATGTTGGCCATGTCGGCGTTTCGCCAATGCGATGAATGGGGCGACTGGCGGCATCCTGCCTTGTTTCCCTATCGAACAGAACATGCGCTGCGACCCTTAGAAGACTCCCGGGCGAATTGTCCGTTGGCACCGATGGCGCTTCAAATTCAGCACCAAGTCATGAACAGGCGTATGGGCATGCGCATCGCCAACGCATCGCATCATCCCACCGAGCAATGCCGTGCCGGTTCATCCCCGAGACTGAATGGATGAAGCTAGCGGTCAAAAGCCCACAGCAACCACAGCTCGCCCTGGAGGGTGCCCTGAAAGCCTCTGGCGTTGTGCGGAACCGCGGCGATCCAGTTTTCATGATTTCATCGGATGGATAATCCTCCGCCTCGTGCACGTGACCATGCTCCTTCCAACCGGCCATCAGGTGCGAGGGACGTTTCGATGGAAATGAAGGAAGACGGCAGCCTGTCATCAGCCCACGGCAGAGCAGATGCCATGTGCTGTTCGGTCCGTGCTTGCATCGCCAATTCATCATGACGAAAAATTACCAGGCACGTCCGCAGCCCGTGCTTGCTCCGCCGCCATGCAAGGGCATTACAGCCATGGATGGGACGACGGATTTGCAGCGTCGGCCGTGTGCCGAATCCCGCCCCGATCTCCGCCCCCTTCTCCGACCACACCGTCTTGCCACAGCCGCCCGCCACGCATCGGACGAGAGCTGCATGACGGCTGTGGCTAAAATAATCGTCCCGCTTGCCAGCTCCTGAGCGATCGGAAGCCAGCTCCTGGACGATTGGAAGCTTCGTCGGGTCGCAAGCTCGCCCAATCGACGGCACCCACATGTACCTGCCGTCGGCTGGCAGAGCATCGTCTCCCGGCCGGCACGAAATCCTGCCGTCGGGCTCGTGCGCGGAGCTCGCCTCGCCGGCCGCACGGCGCTGTCTGTCCAGGCGGCCAGCTGACCAGCTGACCATGGCGGCATGGCCCATCCGGATCCAGCCCCTTCCCACCCGAGCCGTCCCGTTGCTCGTCGCGGCCCAAGGAGCCAAGAGGCAATTGTTGCCCTCGCTTGGCTGGCTGTCCTATTTCCCTGCCGTTCCCGACGAAAAGCTCCCGGGTGTGATGGCTCGTCACGCCGGTCAATTCGTACAGGTCATTCGCTTCCCTACCATGTGGATGCCGTCGTGAAGCCCTCGTCAGGACGGTATTGCATTTGGCTTCTGCAGGACTGCACGGCTCCCGTCTCGCGCTCCGAGATGCCGAGAAAAGTGCGGCCTCGGCGCCGAATGACCCAGTCACTACACCGCACACTGTGTTGTCGTCATGGTACCTACGTGTACGGGGTATGACTTGTACGTCGTCGCGAAACCTGGTTGCTTACATTGCTACTTGGGCGCCTCCAATGCACTGCTCGACACTGCTGGGCGGGCGGCACCAAGCAAGGTGAATGCGCTGACAACACGTACGAAGCGGCGGCTCATTGGCAAATGGGCCGCACGTCAACGTCATTGCCTCGACGATGCCAACGCTTGCTTTCTGAATTGATTTCCATCTTGCGGCATTTTATCCTGCTTCCATCCATAGGACGATGCACCACGTGCCAAAAGAGCATTTGCTCCGATGCCGCACCCGTGGCCAGTCCGGCAAGTATCCTTTGCCACCACCACCCATCATCCCCTGCCGTGATGCCTACGCCGCCCGAAGCTTCTGCTTCGTCCGCTTCCGCCTGCCGCCGACCTCCCTGCCCTCCTCCATCTCGAGCAGCGCCTCACGCTTCTTCTCGCTCACCAGCTTGAGCGCGTCTCGGATGACCCTCGTCTCGAGGTTGACGCCCTCTTCCTTCCACGGCGTCATGTCTCGGCCGACGCGCTTCTCGATGGCCAGCACGAGATCGACGTCCCGCTGGCCGACAAAGGTGACCGCCTCGCCCTTGCGGCCGGCGCGCGCGGTGCGGCCGACGCGGTGGATGTAGTCGTCCGGGTCGCGCGGGACGTCGTAGTTGATGACGAGGCTGACCTCGGGGATGTCGAGACCGCGGGCGGCGACGTCGGTGGCGATGAGGATGCGGGCCGCCGACGCGCGGAACCGCGCGAGGTTGTCGGTTCGCTGCCTCTGCGGGAGCTTCGAGTGCAGCGACGTCACCCGATGCTCGAGAAGGCGAAGCATGTGGTGCAGGAACTCGGCCGTCGTCGTCCGGTTGCAGAAGAGGATGACCGTCTTGTCCTTGTTCGCCTCCGTCAGCAGGAAGACGTGGAGGTAATGCTCCTTGTGGGTGACGGGTATCTGGAGGTGCGACTGCGCGAGCGTCGACGGGATGGCCAGCGTTTGCGTGTCGATCTCGCAGACGAAGACGGGCTGCTTGCCGGCCTTCTGCGGCATGTCCTTGAGGACGCGCACCTCGGGCGTGATGGTGGCGGTGAAGAGCAGCGTCTGGCGCTCCGTCGGCGGCGGCAGGACGCCCAGGCACTCCTCCACGTCCGGCAGCATGCTGCCGGGCCCGGCGGCGTGCAGCAGACGGTCGGCCTCGTCGAGGACGACGAAGCGGACCCTCCTCAGCCCGCATATGGTATCCTCTCCGGACGTCCGGATGTGATCGGCGAGCCGGCCCGGCGTGGCGATGACGATGTGAGGCCTCTGCCCGAGCGCAATCGCCTGCTCGCGCATGTCGGCGCCGCCGGTGACGAGCATGGCCTTGACGCTCTGCGGCGCCGAAATGGCCTTGACCTGCTCGTAGATCTGAAGGGCCAGTTCTCGGGTCGGCGTCAAGATGACGCCAAAGATGGCCGTCGGATCCTCGGCCCACTTCTGAAGGATGGGCACGGCAAAGGCGACCGTCTTTCCGGAACCGGTTCTGCTGCCGCCGATGCAATCCCGACCCTTGAGAATCTCGGGTATGCAAGCCTTTTGGATGCCGGTAGGCCGCTTGATGGCCATGTTGGCGAGGGATTGAACGAGCCACGGCCGGAGCTGCAGAGAGGAGAAGGAGGTGTTTGGATCCGTCGGGGCGAGGATTCGGTTCTGCGAGGACGCAGGTGGTTTGGCACAAGCAGCACCATCCGTCGCGCGCTTTATCCTCGAAGGGGCCACTACTGCCGATCTGATCATGTTGAGCGGTTTAGAGCCGTCGTCGTCGTCGTCGTCGACTTCCATTTGCTTGTCCAGGGGTTGGGGAGAAGTTCGACGTCGCTTCCGAGAAGTTGCATTGTCCAGATAGTCAGATTCCGTCGACTCGGACCCCGATTCGGCCGCCTTGCCGGCGTCGGAGCCTGATTCTTCGTTTTCGGGGTGCGTGCTTCGCATCTTCGTTGCTTCGTTGCTTCGCGGGGCTTGAAAAACAGGAACAGACATGGAATGCCCCCCAATGAGGCCGTATTTTTCGACGCTGGTTGGAAATTTTGGGACCGGGGTGCGATTCTGCCACAAGGCTCCCAGCTGGCAAAAATAGTGGGACTAGGCGGTGGGACGAGGCGGTAGGTCTCTAAGTACTTACAACTAAGAACAACTACTCAAGTACAGCTACAGTACAACTGCAAAAAGTGCAACTGAAACTACTTGAGCAGTGGGGGCATCGTCTCCCGGGAGGGGCATGACGCCGCAGGCAGGAGGAGAGCGTTTCGAGGGTTGCGAATGGAACCCACGTATCAGTCCTGCGACGTCAAGAGGCAAAGAGCAGTTGCAAGCGCTTGTACTCCGTACTGTATGTACATGTAAGTACATGTCCGTACAGTACATGGGTCGGAAAGTGGACAGATACTCTGTGCAAGAAACCCCACTACTCCCTCGATTGCTCGCAATAATACTAATACTTGTTGCAGTCTTGACGAAGGAATGGAGGCTCATCCGAGAGCCAAGCTCGTATTTTTTCTTTGTTCTGCAAACAGTATGGTAATGAGTACTCGCAGTTCTGCATACCTGGACGGAGTACGGAGTACTCCGTACGCCGTTCTCCGCACTTGTGACGTATAGGTGTACACCTACCTGGTATTATTGCATTATTACCCCGAACTTGTATTACTTACTCCGTAGATCCAACTCTCTTCCTGACAAGCAAAGGCTGCAAGTACTGTAATAGTTGTATTTACTTGTATCTGCAGTAGTTGTGATAGAGGTAAGTAAGTACTCCGTAGGTGCACAAGCATATAATACTTAGTTGTGCTTAAGTAGGTGTTCTTGTACACCCAAGCAAGCATATCCTTGTATCCCTACTCCCAGTCTCACCTTGTTCTCGTAGTCATACTTGGTACCAGTACTCTGGTACCCGAGCCCATCGGCACCGCTTGGCCTGATTACGTACTAGCGTCGTTGAAGATGCCTTCGCCGCGGGTAGACGCGCGCCTGCCTTGCGGATGTCGGTCAGCCTGTGGTTCTCCTTCGGCCCCCAATCAATCATGATTCGCACGACAGCCATGGCTCAAGCCAAGCCCTCTAGGCCCAGCCAGCTTCATTCATCGTCGTCCAACGGCGCAGGCTGACCGACCCAGTTTGGGCGCCCGCGGCTTGCGGCGCGACAACGTGGAGCAGTCTCGGACACGGCGGAGTCGATTTTCGTTACCGGAATCGATTTTCGTTACCCGTGCCGACGACTCATGTGGAAAGGAGGAGGCGAGCAAAGGGAAGCGACGGAGGAGGACGGATGTCGGACGTCCTGGACCAAAAAGAAGGATCGGCGCGCCCACGAACGCTTTCCCGTCAATCCACGCCACGACCTCGGCACCGAGAGCCGCCCCAGACCGGCCCGACTCACCACCAATCTGCATGACAGGGGCGGGGGTTTGAGGTCGACCTGCGAGTTGAGCCCGGAGTGCGAGCGACAGGCTACGAGCCTAGCCTAGAGCCTTGTCACGGCCCCCTGACGGGGCCGACAGTGGTCAGTCGTCGCTTTTTAGTGGTCACGCAGCGAAGCGAAAACGAGAGGAAAATGGGTCCCGGCCCCTCATTGGCAGGCGACCGATGCACCAGCAGGGGGAGCAGGGAGGGGGGGGGGCACCGGCCTGCCACGCCCGCTGGAGGTGCCGGCCGCAACTTGACGCGCTGGAGTGATGACTGGACCTAGGCCTACTCCGTGCAAGGACAGCTGTGGGATGGAAGGCCTTCCACCGCTTCAACCGTTACTCCGTAATACCAGCACCAGCGGCGGGGTCGAGCCGCAGGCTCCAGGGAACCATCTCCAGGGAACCACCCCCCCCCCCCCCCCACCCCAAACGCTCCCCTAGCCAGCTCGACCTGCCATCAGCACTCCTCGTCCTCATCCTCACCTTCTTGCCTCGCCGACAGATCCAACGACGCCGATTCACCTTTTTCCCCTCCATCTCCATCGCACTCATCTCTTCTGCCCTGTACCTCCATTCTCCTCCTCGTCCGCCCGGCGCCATCTTCATCATCGGATTGGTCCATGGCCGCTCTGCCTTTCGAGTGCGCTTTCTAGTACTGACTCCAGGTCGTCATTCATTCAGCTCTCCCCTCTCGCCTTGCTCCCCTCTCGCCTCACCTCACGACGAACCGGTCCGGCCCTGTCACGGTCAAAAGACGCGGGCCTATGCGATAGGCAGCTCTTCGCCATTGGATTTTCGGCTGGCGGAAAAGGGCAAACGACGGCGAGTGCTTGAATCGAGGCTCCAGCCGATCCGTCCATCGACTGGTTCCGCCCCTCACAAGCTCGGCCTGGGTGCCCTGTCCTCGCTCGGCCTGCCGCTCCTGCAGCCTCCGACAACCGTCACCACCTCCTTTGAGCCACGACCTGCTGTCCGTCCGACTCGTCCATCCGACTCGTCCACGTAGTCGCTCCTCCGCAACGACCTGCGCTGCGAGCTGCCTCGGCCGGCAAGCGAGCTGCCGCCGTCATGGCTGACTCGTCCCCGTCCCATCCTCAATACGCCGAACCAGCACCTCAACATGTACTTAACTTTTGCCGTTCCCTCCCCTTCCGCCATCTTGACGGATCAGCTAACCTCTTCGCAGCTGCAGCTCTCCACGTCGTCGTCGTCGGCGGCGCCACCCTCCCTCGCAAGCCCGAACCACATCCCCCTCATGTCAACGTCTGCCCCCATACTCCGTCCGGCCATCCCTGGCTCCAGGGGTGGCGGTGGCCGGACGCCGAGACTCGGCCTCGCCATCCCTCCATCGCCCAGCGCGAAACCCGTCGGGAGCCAGTCGATGCAGCCGATGCTGTCGAGACCGGCGCCGCCGGCGCTGCACCTGGCGACTCCCTTGGGCAGTCAAACAACCCCGTATGAGCAGCAGCCGAGGTTGCAGAGTGCCCAGCCGAGCCAATCCACCGACGGTGGCAGCGAGAGCAGCGCCGCTCACTCGAGATCCGGCAGCTTCGGGCCCCTCGATGGCCGCACCAGCAACCCGACCTCGGCCGGTTCCCAATACTCGGCTCTCTCCTTCGCCTCCCAGTACGGCATCCCGGTGTCGAGGGCCCAGGGGACCCCGGACCCCGTGTCGGCCGTCGGGTCCATGTACTCGGAGAGGAGCGAGAGCGGTGTTGCCATGGAGTCCGATGGCAACCTGCAAGGGTTGGAGGCTTTCGACAAGCTGAGCCTGGATCGAGCGAGGAACGCCGACGTCGAGGAGCTCGACGATGATGGCTGGAGGATCGCGAGCCTCGAGAAGAGGGTCGTGGAGCTGGGCAACTTGGGCGAAGGCGCCGGAGGCGCCGTGACCAAGTGCATGCTCAAGGGCGGACAGACCGTCTTTGCCCTCAAGGTGAGATGCAAAGACTCCCCCATCCACGGCCGCCGACGCTGACAAGGGCCACCATTCAGGTCATCACCACCAACCCGGACCCCGACGTCAAGAAGCAGATCGTCAGGGAGCTGGGCTTCAACAAGGAGTGCGCTTCCGATCACATCTGCCGCTACTACGGCGCTTTCGTCGACCCTTCCACCGCCACAATCTCCATCGCCATGGAATTCTGCGAAGGCGGCTCCCTCGACAGCATCTACAAGGAAGTCAAGAGGCTCGGCGGCCGAACGGGCGAAAAGGTGCTGGGGAAGATCGCCGAGGGCGTGCTTGCTGGCTTGACCTACCTGCACACGCGCCGCATCATCCACCGAGACATCAAGCCATCCAACATCCTGCTCTGCCGAGACGGAGCCGTCAAGCTGTGCGACTTTGGCGTCTCCGGCGACTTCGGCACCAAGGGCGAGGCAAACACCTTCATCGGCACCAGCTACTACATGGCGCCCGAGCGCATCACGGGACAGTCGTACACCATCACCTCCGACGTCTGGTCCACTGGCGTCACCTTGCTCGAGGTGGCCCAGCACCGCTTCCCCTTTCCGGCCGACGGCACCGAGATGCAGCCCAAGGCCGGCCTCATCGACCTGTTGACGTACATCGTCCGACAGTCGGTGCCGAAGCTCAAGGATGAGCCTGACAATGACGTGTACTGGAGCGACAACTTCAAATACTTCATCGAGTGCTGGTACGGCGAACCCCCTACCCCCGAACCCCTCCTCCCCTTCCCACCCGTCCACCTGCCGGACGGTGCGCTGACACGCTTGGACAGCTTGGAGAAGCAACCCAACCGTAGGGCGAGTCCCTGGAAGATGATGGAGCACCCGTGGATGGTGGAGATGCGCTCCAAGCGCGTCAACATGGTCAAGTATCTGTCCTTTGTGTGGGGATGGGAAGGAGTGCCTCCTGCGGCATGAATCGCTCTCTTGTTCTGGGGGGGCGTGAGAGCCGCGCCCTCGGGTAGTCCGGACACGCATCTCCAACTCATCACATGACCCATCACGCAGGACGACGTACGGGTCGGCGACTTGACGAGCTGGCCATGACTGAAAAATGTAAAGCTATACGGAGAGCCTCGGCACCATCGTCGACGCCAAGCTCATGAATTCGAGTCACCCACGATACATTGTTGGGGTGGGTGGACGGAGCCTTGTTTGAGCGAATCGCTTTACTTGATAGCAGAAGGGCAATTTTGCATTCTGGGAGCTGGGCTGTTATGACTTGTTGCTTGAAAACTAATGATATGATGTGGCGTGGATCAGCCTTGTTCCATTTCGCCCTTGCTGGCTGCTGTTGCTTTCCCACTCGCCGATATCATCAAGTTTGAGGCACGCGGCGGGGTGGCATCGATTGTCTCCGTGTGTACGGAGTAGCTGCTACTCGACGGCTGTGTTCGGTACAGAATTCAATCGTGTCACACATCACGCGGCTGTTTCCGACAATGTCCCGTCAGCGTCGGGAACATCACCCATGAGTTCTCTCAGCGTGACCGTGGCGTAGGCACTGCTTCCGAGCTGGAACTTGACGATGGCGGCGATCTTGGTCGGTTCAGGCTCAGGCGCCTCCCTCTCGCCGCCGTCGCCGACCTCGGCTACCGGTGCAGCCTCGTCCTTGACACACTCGTCCACCGCTTCTGCAGTGGCGCCCTCGGCCTTGGCCCTCTTGCCAGAAACGCCCTCGGCACCCTCCTCGTCATCCCTGCGCTTGCGCTTGCTGTCGTTGCCCCTGGTGGTGGCCTTGACAATGTCGAGGTCCGTGGGGTGCATCTGTTCCGTGTCCTCCGAGTACAGCTTGAAGCTGATGGTCGGCGGGGCGAGGAAGCGATTCATGAGCTTGCGATAGCGGCCGGGGAGGCTGAACTCGCGACGCCTGCGACGCATGTTTGTCGGGTCTAACCCACCGTTCTCGTGGCGGCCCATGAATTCCTTGTAAAACTCGCCGATTTCGTTGTCCGGGTATATGACGTCGTACCCAGGGGTGGGTAGGACGACGTCGTGGATCGTAAAGCGACCGCTTGAGGCTTCTTCCTCACTCAAGGGCCTCGCGCGTACTGCGGCCTCGTCTTCGTCGTCGATGGGATGGACAATGCCATCGTCATCCTCGTCCTGGTTCTCCTCGCCGGCGGGCGGTACGGCCCCGGCTTCGGCGATGACGAGGTCACCCTTGATGACGGTGCCGCCGTGTTGTTGCCACCGCCGGCTCGCTGTATGGTTCCAGACGTAGGACTGGTACGCGTGGAGGTACATGGACCGAAGGCCTCTCGTGATGTGCACCAGCGCACCGGAGTGGTCCTTTTGCGATCCGTTTCCCTGCCTCGTCAAGTGGCGAAGGACGCAGGTCTCGGCAGAATACCTGGGCGGGATCAGCTTGACTGCCTTTTCAGGATCCTGTCCCGTCTTGTACAGCATGCAGGCCTGGTGTCGGAGGTATTCGTCCCTCTTCGTCGCCTCTGTGGGCAATAGGCCGTCCGCTGCCTTCTGGGCAATCTCGGGGTCGTAGCTCAGGACCGCCAAGACGGCCTGCTCCATCTTGTCGGCTAGTATCAGCTGGCCGATCTGGTGGGTGCCGACTTGGTGGGTGCCGAAGCGCTGATGGCCAAAGTAGTTTATCCAACCATGGGCCGCCATGTGCTCCATGGCCTTCTGAACATTTGCCTTCATCGTCTCGAGCCTCTCGGAGACGGAATTCTCTGCACCGTTGCCCACGATGGCGCAGTTCTTGAGCGTGATGACGAACTCGTTGCCCCGGAGCTGGCCGAGGTGAATGGGTTCATCACGGTACTCGTAATTACCGGTCGCGACGCCCCATATCTTTCCGTTCGTGCCCGCCAAGGCTCGCTTGTTCGCGTGTCGAACAGAACATCTCTGCGAGGTCGAAGCCCGTCGGTCCTTGGTTCCGGCATAGCCGACGGCTTGGGGTCTCGCGCGAAGCATGCGCGCTATCTGGTTGACGGCATCCATGGTGTCGCGGTTGTCCTTGTAGAGCGTGAAGTGGAGATATTCCCCCGCAGGCGTTGCGTCTGTTTCGGCGCGCGTACCTCTTGGTTTCCGCTTGTTCTTCTTTTTCCAAGACTTGAGGGCGATGATGGCACCAGAGTCGTCGGTGGTGGTTCCAATCTTGGACTGGAAGATGCGACGGATCTCGCCATGGATTTGGCCGCGCTTCGACTTGTCATCCAGCGGCCCGGACTTGACCTGTGTCATTTCCTGGTCATTCTCGCCCATGGTGCCTTGGAATAGTTTCACCAAGTCTTGGGCAAACTTTTCGCCGGCGAGGCTGGTGAGAACGGCAATGTCTTTGGGAGGAACCACCTCTACGGGTTCGGTCGGACCTGGCTCGGAATTATGCGATTCTTCGGGCTTCCGTTGCGCTTCCGTCCTTTTCTGCTCCTGGGTTTTGTCGATCCGCTGGGGAGATTTAGCTCGAGGGTTCGTACATCGTCGTCGTGACAGGACGGCGTCGTACCTGTCTCGGGTCTTCTCCCAGTCCAATGCATCGCAAATGTACGACCGTACCATCTTCGCTGATCTCATTTACCTGAAAGTCCGAAAATCTGGGGTAGTGGTAAGCCAGATGCATTTCTAGGCGAGAGAGCAACCCCTCAATCGAAGACCGTGTTCGACGTACCGAGCCCGCTGCTCGCCAGTCCAGGCGAAAGAGAGGGGCGTGGCTCTCTGCGTGATGCCAATTGATTCTGAGTGAGATGCGGTCCCGCGCACGTTGTGATGCGTCCGGTCGCCCATTGCACCCATTGTCCCCTAGGCTGGTAATGCGATGAAGAAAGAGAATCCAAGTAGCCTGTGTGGAGTGGAAGGAGGGACTTGGATGCTTGAAGTTGCCGCGGGCATTTTTGCGACGTCCGTTATCCGGGCAGGACTGGGGTTGGTGTCATTTACAGAAGGCGGTGAGACGCAATTCAGCTTTCAATAATTTGGAGCGGGCAGGCGGTGTGAATTTTGCCAGGCGAAAGTACTGTACGAAGTACAGTATTACTTGAACTACTTATACTTATTCGGAGTAATAATTACGGAGTTTGGAGTACGGATATATTTATATTATCAAGCATTTTGTACCACCGCCTATTTATTTACAAGTATCGTACCAACACCATCGACGTATTGGAAATACTTACCAGTTATTTACTGCAATTACTCCTTTCTTTAAACGTACTGTTAACTACTAGGTAGTACACTGGTAATCATTCTTAGGTATCAGTATTCCGTATCGCACTTGAGCCGCCTATTCCCCTAGCTGTCTTGTTCCTTTCCAGGACGGTTGTTGCGCACGAAGATATTAAACAATCCATCCAACTCGTCATATGAATTATTACTACCAACTCGCCGGTCTAGTCACAGATTTCATTGGCAGGAAATGACTTTTTAGTCGGGAAATTTGCGAGCATCATTCGCTACGAATGAACAGCTTCCATCTGCATCCGCCTAGCCTACCTTCCTTTGAACGGCCTTCACCCTTTCCGGGAGGCTCAGCCAACCCTCGTAGGCAAACAAGGCAACAATGGTGCAACACAACACGCTTTCACTGTTAGGCGACCGCACCTGCTCCTACGATCAACTCCTGCTGGACAGTTTCCCCTTGTTGAGTGGTCGCAGTGCATTAAGATGCTTCCGGATCAAGTTCGAAATCACATATTTCAACCAACGACGCATCTGCACGTGTTGACCGCAGCCAGGTCGACGCATCAGGTCGACGCAGCATGGCCAGTATCAAGAATGTCCAACGAACCGCGACTCTAGCTGGGGCTTCGACAGATCACATGTCCGGTGAAAATGATGAACTTGTCCCCTCCGACGAGCCTTGCAGCGTGCCCCTCGGAGAGAGGTGTTCGTTTCATGGCCGTCGCAAAGACGGTTGGAATGAGAAAGTGCTACTGAAGCTCTGTGATGACGCTCGTGCAAATCTCACCGAGGGGAGGATGACAGAGTCTTTGTTGGGAAGGGTCATGGATTTTATCTTGGCTGCCGTCGAGGACGAATCTCGCGGCAGTGGCAGCATGATGCTCGAAATGGATGTCATACGAAACGCTCGGCTTGACAAGCTGCTAGCGGACATTATGAGCTGGGAAACCAGCAGGACGATGCAAGTTTCCCAACGCCAATGGGTCTTTTCCAGCGTCGAGGAGCTCCAGCGGCTGTGGCAGACACGCTTCCGAAACGCATACTTTGAGCTCGACAACATGCGCTATTACAATCTGTACACGACAGGTCTACTTCGAGACATCGTATTAAACCCCGACAGCAACGACGACTCGGTCTTGTGGCGCACGAGGCATCGCAGCGCGCTCTCGGAAGCGGAGGAAAACCTCCATTACACGGCTGGAGAGTGCGACTGGTTTCCCTCCCCGGCATGGAAACGTAGCAGATGGGCTAACGCCTCGCAGCTAGTGGTTGAACATGGCCTGCGCCTATCGAGACGGCATCGTCGGCGGCACGACGGAAACCCCGACCAAATCCAGGTACGGTTTGACGGCACTACCACTCTTGCATGGCAGGGAAGACATCAACACTCCTCCCGGAATGGTCAAATACACGCGAGAGGGACGAGCATCCGACATGCATGTTTCCCTCATATCGCAAGTCGGGACCCAAGTGCGGATTCTTCGGGGGTGCAACCTGAAGAGCCCCCTTGCGCCCGAGGCCGGAATTCGATACGATGGCCAGTAGGTTTCGGACATGATGCGGCGGTGGAGAAGGGAGATGAACGCTGACGGTGGCAGATACATCCTACGACAGTACGGCCAGAAACTGGACCGGGAAACCGGACTGCACAGGCTCGTCTTGATCCTCGAGCGAGTACCGGGCCAGATCTTGTTGGACAGACTTGTCATGATTCCTCGACCGTCCCAGCTCGATGACTGGCACCTGTTTCAAAGGTACGAGGGTGAGATAATGCGGTATATGCGAGGGGAACAAGGATACTTGGAATGGAAAGCTGCCGAAGAAGAGCAGAAGGTGGATATCGGGCAGTGGAAGCAGGCTTTGGGGAGGGCAATGGAGCTGAAGCTCTTGGGACAAGGCGAGGCCGGCCGATGAGGCAGGCTGCCGAATGCGTTGGCTGTAATAGATTGGCTGGCATGTTGCAACTTACCAGTGCGACACAAAACAAACCAGCCAATCCCTTCGTCGCTCTTCAAGTATGTATTTCAATACCGAGAGACGTCGGGGAGTGAGCATTTCATACTTGGATGCGCCGTGAGCACGCTGACAAGCATCCATCCGAACGATCTGATGTGCCGCAGCTGAATCATGGCACTGCGCCCTCACCTCGCAAGTCGCTCTCTCATCGACTGACGGGATCCGACGCACCGACGCACATGGTTCAAGTCAATTTTCGCCGCCGAGCCTCGAGAGGTCCAAAACGGAGGTGCAGGCTCGGCTTGCAAGCATGGTTGGCCGGCGCTGAGAGCAACGCCCCGAGGCGAGTGCGCGTGGATTGGTGGTTCGTTTTGGCCTGTGCAGCGAACACATCTGGCTCGGTCACCGTCACAGGGGGTTGGGTCATTTAATACAGCGGTTGAACACACTTCTAGCGTGTGGAGGACCCATCCCCAGCAGGGAGGGGGCACCTTTTTCCGCTGCGATGCTGGCACAGGGCGTGAACCGCATCGGGCACATCCCATCAGCAACAACCATCATGGGTAAAAACGACAAGAAAGGCAGCGACAAGCCGGCGGCCAAGGGCAAGGCCGGCGGCGACAAGGAGGCCGGCGGCGGTAAATCCAAGGGCGCGCAGTCCATCAACGTTCGCCATATTCTGGTAGGCGACTCCTACTTTCTCACTGATCACTCTCTCCCCGCAAGGCACACGAACCCCCGCCATCGCATGCAATGGCCACGGAGGGAGGAATTTCCTTTCAGCCTCCCTGCTGTCTACACCCCCGCCATGCGTCATCAATGATCTGACATTCGAGCCGACGCAGTGTGAGAAGCATGCCAAAAAGGAGGAGGCTTTGGCCAAGCTCAACGAAGGCGTCAAGTTTGACGAGGTCGCTCGCACCTACTCCGAGGACAAGGCGAGGCAAGGTACGGACGCCGCTTGTTGGATCCCCCGCCACGCTCTTAGCTGACCAACCAACATAAAGGGGGCTCTCTTGGGTGGAAGAGCAAGGGGAGCTTGGATCCCACGTTCGAGGAGGTTGCCTTTGCGCTCGAGCCAAGCACGACCAACAGCCCCAAGATTGGCGAGGCCAAAACGGGGTTCGGATATCACATTATCATGGTACGGCAGGCGGAAGCATCCCTCATACCAACGTGCCGTGTGTCCCGACTGACATGCACGTGCTTTCCAGGTCGAGGGGCGCAAGTAGCATCTGATACGAATACGGTACGAGTGTTCGTCGCGCAAAGTCACAAGTGGCCATTCCGAATCGAGCAGGGTCAGTCCACAGCTGGGGAAGTCGGTTTTACTCCTTGTATCCATTTCCTTCCGCTCATGCAAGGTTGATCGTGTCACATGAGGCCTGTCCCAAATCCAGATGCCAACTGAAGTAGCTAGAGCACAACCACGAGTGTCGTTTCCCAGCGGTCTCGAAAAAAAAAACAAGGCCGCGCCTCTATACCCTTCGAATTAACGCCGTTGATGAGCAGCTTACTGCGAGGTCTGGAAGTAGTTGAGGAGGATGGAGCGCTCCTGCGACTCCTCACCCCAGTCCTTGACAACGACGCAAGAGCAGTTGACGACCTTGCGGGCGTTACCCTCACGGTCGAGGACACCTGCGAAACTGTGTAAGCAATCGTCCAGAAGTCGTCGGCATTTCCCGTCCTTTCGCGCGCGGGGATTACGTACAGAGACCGGCCCACTCGCCGAGCTGCTTGCCGTCCTGGACCTTGATCAGGGGGATCTTGTGCTCGTCGCAGAGAGCGATGACGAGCTTCTTGTAGGCCTCCTCCTCGCAGTTCTCGTTCAGGACGCACATGTGAGCCTGGCGGCGGTCGAGGGCCTTGGAAGCCTCGCGGAGACCACGGGCAAGACCATCGTGCGTCAGAGACAGCTTCAGAACACCCTTGAGGGCGTCCAAGACGGTCATCTGACCCTTGGGGGCATCGGCGGAAACCTCAACCTCCTCGGAGACCTCGGGAACGGTGTTGTCTTCTACGTCCGACTTTCCATCCGTTAGCGCCATAGATCGAAAGGAATTCAACAAACGACCATGGAAGGCCAAGGCCAGCCACTGCGCTCTGGCCGAAAAGGCACAGCAAGGCGCAACGGCGGCGTCGTTGGGCAAAGGCCAGGGGAGGCGTAACACACCATCTTGAATGTATATCTTGTCGGGCGATCCTCGAAGATTTAATGTCAATAGTTGGGGGGGGGAGGGGAAAGAATGCGAGCGACAAATTTTACGTCGAGTATTGATGTGTCTGGGGCTGGGGCTCAGGGTAACGAGGTTTTGCCGAAGCGAACCCGAACCCGTACGGTGCGCGCACAATTAGGGCAATCTGTCGTGCACGGACCACAAGGGCACGTAGATGCTCCACTTTCCACTCGACGCACCGAATGGGCGTCACGACGGAGCGGAATCTTCTTTTCCAGCATCGTGACTTTGCCCTCCTCACGACGATTTACGATCAACTCTTGCGAGGTATGTATGACTCCAACCGCCGACAGCGATTCGGATCCAGCTGGATGATGCCTTTTGTCGCGGCGGAAGAGAGCAATCCTCAGCCCCGCCCTCGGTGAGGCCGGCCACGGATTATGTGACGACAAGCCGATGGCGGGCGCTCTGGATACGCTCTTCTTCTTCAGTAATGAGCGGCAGAACCCTCCTCGACCGATCGCCGAGGGCACTCTCCTTGCTCACGGCCGTGCGGAGGCTAACAATGCTGCGTTTTTTTCGGACAGATACCTCATTTCCCCTTTGACTTGAGAATCTCCAACCCAAAATACCGCCAAGATGGTTCGCACTTCGGTTCTCCACGACGCCCTCAACTCGATCAACAATGCCGAGAAGAGTGGCAAGCGCCAGGTCCTGATCCGACCTAGCTCCAAGGTCATTGTCAAGTTCCTCCAGGTCATGCAGCGCCACGGTACGTGCACGAGTTGTCCTGTATTCCGTCCAAATCTGTTCCGTCCTGCCCTGTTCTTGTCAATTCCGCGACTTGCTTTGCTTCCCATGACCATTCGGTATGATAACTAGGGCGACGGCCGACTCTGCACCACGGCCCAGCCCCTATAAGTTACCGATATATCATCCAATTTTGCGGTCGTCTTGGAATCGTTGCTTCTGCACTCTCTTCACTATCAGCGCAAGTCTATCGCAACATCGCTAACGCAATTCTTCGCAGGCTACATTGGCGAGTTCGAGGAGGTCGACGACCACCGCTCCGGCAAGATTGTCGTTCAGCTGAACGGCCGTCTCAACAAGACCGGTGTCATCTCTCCCCGCTACAACGTCCGTCTGGCCGATCTCGAGAAGTGGGTCGTCAAGCTGCTGCCCGCCCGTCAGTTCGGCTATGTCATTCTGACCACCTCGGCTGGTATCATGGACCACGAGGAGGCCCGCCGCAAGCACGTCGCCGGCAAGATCATTGGCTTCTTCTACTAGACGGAAAACGGAGCGGGAAATTGGAGGTTGGCGCACAGTCGGCGTTACGGGGTCGTCACGGTGACAATACCATAGCGGACATTGGCCATGGCCGCGCAGTCGAGCCTTGTCAATGAACATGTGTCATTTCGCCAAGTTTTGCGCGAAACTTCACCCACAAGATGAACTGGTAGCCTGGAGATGCGAATGTTGCTCATCGTCTGCCTTGCTGTGAATGCTCTCCAACCGACTCGGCAACATCGGTGCGAATGGAAGGATTGGTTCAAATTGCTGCGAGTGTCGCATGCTCGAAACATCCATCTTGGACGACTTCACGACAAAGGGATGCGTTTACGTACATCTACCCGGATATCCCACGTGCGGGACACACCCGACATCTTACCTGCAGAGTATCAATTGTACGTACAAGTAGAGCTGTCGTTCCCCTGCTGTTAGGTGTATGTCGCTCTATCAATCGCATCGCATCCGACGTTCTCGAAGCGGAAAGGAAGGTATTGCAAGATACGACGCGCTATAACATATCCCCTGGGGGAATCTGGATCTCCGACTCAAGGTGTAAGAGATGAACGGTGATTGAAGTAGAATGCACCCCAAAATATCTATGAATAACGAGTACTGAAGGCTTCGATCTTGCTTGGACAATTTTCGGATTTAGTTTATCGTGCTAATTGCTGTTTGAATTGAAGATATACGATAGGACAGTACTGTAGTACGGACTGGCTTGCAAAATACCCAAGCTCGCCTTTGACCCTCACGATGTGCAATTGAAGTCAACTCTGGAAGAAGGAAGCAGGTTCTTGATAGTACTTTAAACAGGGTATCCTCGATACCTGTTGAAGATGCCGATGCTATGTCCGGATAGAACAACCGATATTACATTGCTGAAGAAGATCTTTGTTGGAAATGAAAAGATTATTCCGGATGCATCGAATGATAAATCTTTTTTGCGTATGAGTAATGCATGAAATGGTCTTCCAGATCGAGGTATTTGCACTGGATTGTGAACGATAGCGCCGAGCAATGCGCGTACTGCTAGAGTGGATACCCCTTCTTCAATCGCTACAGTACTGTACATTCTGAAAAGCCTGAACCTGAATCGTAAAGAGCAAAAAATTTAGTTCTCTTATGTGGGCTCTAGGGTTTTTTTTTTAGCATTACTGGAGGCATACTCCGTAGTTCGGCTTGGAATAGCGTTTTGAAGGTTGAAGGATATTTATTGTACGGAGTAAAGTTGACGCGTTTGCAGATCGCGATGAATATGGGTCGGGACTTTTGTTCCCCCACTGTACTCCGTAAGTACTGTACTGTATCCGTACAGTGACCTAATTCATCACCTACCGACCCTCTACGGAGTAGTGGACCCCCTATACGGTCTGCTTGTCCTGTATTCCTCCCAAGTACTTCTTTGTTTCTCGCCTCGACACCATATCGGCTCCTGGCGTGACGCGCGGCAAAGGCCATGTTCCCTGTTGACGACTGCCTCGCTCGCCGATAACCTCTTCCGCGCATCTATGCATCTATCTGTACGGGTACAGGTACAATTCGGCTGAATGCAATAACAGTGGGAGCTGACGACAGGGCCTTGAAACTCGCCCACACCATTCCCAGGTCCGAGTTGGCTGGCGATGCTGCCTTGGCCGGGAATGATGCGACGGCGACAGTGCATTTCCCTCCTTGTCATCGCCTCCTTCATCTTCCTCGCATATTCTGTACTCCAGCTGTCCAAACATGGCGCGAGGCACGTGGTCCAATCTACCCCGAAGGAAGCCAGTGAGGTACAGCCAGCGACACAAGTCGAGTGGGAGGATGCACCAAAGGTCACAGGTGGCCCGAGGCCGAAACCGGTCCCCGGAACGGACTCGCATCCGATTGAGTATATCATGAAAACCGCCCGGAGTGACTTTGAGGACGTCAGGAAGAAACAGTCCAAGACGTTGCCGGAGGCGGTTGAGGAGTACCGCAAGCGATACGGGATCCCTCCGCCGCCACACTTTGACAAGTGGTTCGACTTTGCCCAGAGGAACAAGGTACAGCTGGTGGACGAGTTCGATACCATTCATCACTTGATCACACCCTTCTGGGGCCTGAAGCCGAAGACGATACGCGCGAGGGCCAAGGAAGCGCTGGGATACGACAATGCCCTGATCGGAGTCGCCATACGGAATCACAAGGTTTCTTACATCAACGGCGGTGAGGAGTGGCAGCGCCATGCGACCGAGAGCATGATGGCCAAGTTCATCCAGTACCTGCCTGACATGGACTTGGCATTCAACATCCATGACGAACCACGCGTCGTCGTGCCGCACGACGATCTCTCTCGCCTCTTCACCAAGGCACGCAACGAGAATATGCCTGCAGCGATGGCCAACAAGAATCCCGTCAACGACTACTCGCGCACCGCGCCCGAGCTGCACAGCGGCAAGATGTTTCAGGAGACCAAGCTCACTCGATTCAATGTCTTCGCCCATCAGCCGACCTGGACGCACTCGCGGGTGTCGTGCCCGCCCGACAGCCCGGCGAGAATTCTCGACGATGAGCGAGCAGACGACGTGAGCCGATACGGTGTCAGCGATCTCGGTTTCGTCTACAATGCCACCGCCATGTCCGACATCTGCCTCACTCCCTCTCTCGGCTCGACATACGGCTTCTTTGACCGACCCAACGCTTACAACGTCGTCCACGATCTCTTTCCCATCTTTTCGCAATCCAAGATCTCGTCCTACAATGACCTCGTCTACCCGTCCCCCTGGTACTGGCACCAGAAGGTCGCCTACAAGGAGAACAGGGACAAAGCCTGGGCCGACAAGCAGGATCGCCTTTACTGGCGAGGTTCCACCACGGGCGGTTTCAGTCGCAACGGAGGCTGGAGGCGACAGCATCGGCAGAATTTCGTGAAGAAGATCAACGCCGGCGATGAAGCCTATGTCATGGTCAACAAGGGCTCCGATGGCGAGAAGAGCGCCAAGTGGGAGGTCAAAAAGGTACCGCGCGGCGACTATCGCAACCTCATTGACGTTCACTTCACCCACGTCGGCCAATGCGATCCCGGCGACTGCGACGCGCAGGCCCAGTTTTTCGACCTCGCCGATCACGTAAACCAGCAGGACGCCTGGGGCTACAAGTACCTCCTCGACATCGACGGCAACGCCTTCTCCGGTCGCTTCTACGCCTTCCTCCAGAGTAAGAGCCTGACGTTTAAGCTCTCAGTCTTCCGTGAGTGGCACTCCGAATGGCTTAAGCCTTGGGTCCACTTTGTCCCTCTCAGCCTTCAGGGCGACGACTGGCTCGAGGCGGTGCGCTTCTTCGCCGACGGCAGTCGAGGTAATCGAGAGGCCGAAGAGATCGCCATCACGAGCAAGGAGTGGGCCAACAAGGTGCTCCGCAAGGAGGACATGGAGGTCTGGTTCTTTCGCCTCCTGCTAGAGTGAGCACCCGCCCCCGACATCCCATTTTCCCCCAAATCCAGCCGCGCTGACAGACTGGGAAAGGTATGGACGGGTCATCGACGATCAGAGAGCCGTGATTGGCTTTGATCCATTGACCGCGGACAAGAAGCTGTAGAGGGGCTAACCTATGTGTATGTAAAAACCAAATAGAGGGCAGCTGCGTGTCAGAACGACTTGATGGATATGTAGGTGCTTCACGACAGACAGGCATTGGCAGGGAGATTTCAGACACACATTCCGAGATTAAATAAAGAACATCAGGATTTGCAGGTTTTTTGTTTCTTTTCATCATGTCGATGTATAATAAATAGCATAAATACCCTCAAACTTTGATCGCCGACCTTGGGCTCACTCAGGAGTGTGCCATCACCCACATCACATTGTGGGCTCCCTCCCTGCCTAGCCAAAACCAAACCCAGAGCAGAGCAGAGCAGAGCAGAAAGTGGCTCAGGGTTGGCTCAGTCCTCGTCCTCGTCCTCGTCGCCCTCGGCGTCCCGGTCGTCGTCGGGGGAGTCGGCTCTGGGCTTTCGGCCCTCGCTGCCGTGACGCTGCCATCTCGCATCCTCTTCGGCTTCGTCCCCTTCGGCATCGGCGTGCGGCGACGAGTCACGATCCAGGCTCTGCTCCTGCTCCTGCTCCTGCTCCTGCTCTTGCTCCTGCTCTTGCTCCTGCTCCTCGACAGCCTGCTCCCAGCCAAGTGGCTTCTCCCGATAACTCTTCATGGCCTCGAGCATATCTTCGTTGGGATCGACGACGGTAATCTCCATCTGGTCGACAACCTGCTCCTCGGTATCCTGCTCGGGGCCGACGGTGCGACGGGCAATGTTCTTTGTACGCTGGGGCCGGATGGCGGAGCGCTGCATGACGGGGTAGTAGTATACGGCCTTCTGCTTCGGGTAGGCGTCCTCGTCGTTGTAAGCGAGGATGATCTCATCGTCGTACTTTGTCGGATGGTCGAGCTCTGTCTCGTGGGCTGTCTCGTAGGCCCGGACACGGTTGAACTGGAAGTGGCCGTCATGCGAGTAGAGGTCGTCGCTGGCGTGCTCGGCATCGTCGACATCAAACTTGCGACGGAAGTTGTGGGCCGCTCCAGCGTTAGATGTCAGGTAGAAGTCGTAGTTCATCATGTTCTGCGGTCGCGGGTTGTGGGTCGGGTCCTGCTCGTGGGCGGCCAATGCGGCCTCGTACATGGCCTCCTCCGCCGGCGTCCGGTCTATCGGTCGGAAGAGGCCGCTCAGGAGTCGGCTGTCGTATTCGGACGCGTTCGTGACGGGGCAAGTGAGGAACTTGACGGTGACATAGGCGCCCGAGTCGGGGAAGGCTTCGAGGTCTGGCAGGAGGGGCAGGGCCTCGACGAGCTTGAGGTGCTTCTTCGAAGGGTGCTTGACGCGCTTGAGGTCGTTGAGATCGAGCGCGGCAAGCTCGAAGCCCTCGTCGATCTTTCGTTTGATGGCCTGGGGCGAGTCGGCAGCGGCGTCTAGGGCCCGCGTCGGCTTCCTAGCCTTGGCCAGCAGTGCGCGAGCGTGGCTGCCTTCGGGTCGCTTCGGCGTGCTCGATGAGATGTACTCGGTCCGGCGGAGGAAGGAAACGTTGGCCTCGGCCACCTTGAGCTTGCCGAGTGCGGCTATGGGACGGAGAAGTGGCCGGTCATGTGGGTGGACAGGTGGTGCTTGGGCAGGTGCTTGGATAGCTAGTCACCAGAAGGATGGTCAGCTACTTGTTGCCGGCGTCGACGTGGTGGGGGAAGAAAACGAAGCAAAGGCGAGGGGGGAGCGGAAACTCACATCGTTCATCGCCATCAAACACGCCAGGCATGCCCACGAGATTCAGCGGCATGCCCAACTCAGCATCTGCCTCAATATTGAGCGGCTGTTCCCTCGCCAGCCGCGAGGCGAACGCCGGTGTCGTGTACTGTCCGCTCGTGAGACCTGTATTCGGAATCTCCAGCAGCTTGGGAGGGTTCGGCGGTGGCGGCAGCGCGTTGGAGAAGCGGATCCTGGCGATGTAGTCCTGGTGCACCATGCGCTGCTCGCCCGAGCGTGCGCCCGTCGCCATCACGTCTCGACCGGATTGGCTCCTTCCCACCTGCTGCTCTTGCTCGCTCTCTCGCTCTCTCCCACCTTTGGACGGTGACGGGCGACGGCGGCGATGGAGTGGAGGGCTTGCTTGACGGTTGGATCTCGTTGCTCCGGGGATGGTGAGTGAGAGGCAGACCGAAACCAGACCAGACGAATCCGAAGGTTACGTCTCGGGGTGGCCAAGAGAGGAGCAGCGAGGAGGAGGAGGAGGAAGTTGCGTACGCCGGGATATTCCTCCTGGCACTATCAAAGTGTAAGTACGGAGTACTGTACAGTAATTAAGTTTACTTGCACGAAAGGTAGTGTGGCGCATTGGTCTAGTGATTGAGGTTCCACCAGCCACTAGCCTAAGAAAAAGTTGCGCACCGCCACAGCGGCAGCTCGCTTTCGGTCTAGCAACGTGGGAAAAGGTGAAAAACGCAGCAAATGGTAAGAAAGGTAATACGTAGTACATGAATAGGTAGAGGTGCTTGCACCACCACGAGCACAGTGTGCAGTGTAGTTCTTTTCCATGCTCATTAAAACATCACATCACATCTGCAACTGAGGAGTCCATCCTCGGGTTTTCCGTCATGCCCCCCGTCCAGCATCTATACAGCATAGCCCTGGCCGTCGGCGGGCCATCCCAGTAAGTCTTACAATTCGACGATGACACAAAGCTGTCAACGGTCGGGCACTCGTGGCGTGACGAAACTGACTGCCAGTGGCCAGAGCCCGAGCATCGTTCCCTTTTGCTTCACGTACAGTACAGCGTCCTTTTCTTTCCGTTCCTCGCTCGCCGGCTCGGGCTTACGAGTTGTCCTTCCGGTAGCTCTTCTTGCCGATGGTGAAGGGCACGTAGCGGTACTTGACCATGTGCTGAATCTGCTTTCGCACTGCAACAAGAGAAGGAGAGGGAGAGGAGGTCAGTCGAGGGTAGGTTACGAATGAAAAGGAAGAATGGATGGACCTACTCGTCAGGACGAAGAGAATCAGCCAGTACATGACCAGAACGGGCCAGAAGACGGGCACGTTGAAGAGCTCGAAAAAGGTGCAGAAGAAGGAGACGGTGACGGCCCTCGTGGCCCAGTACCAGAACTTGAACTCGGGAAGGCGGCGGATGAAGGGCTTGAACTCCTCGTCGCTCTTGGTGGGGAGGGTGCCGACGGCGCCATCCTCCATCTCCGTGTCGATGGCGTCGTTGGACGGGTCAAACTTGGGTTGCAGGAAGGCGAGGAAGAGGTTGAGCAGGTAGATTCCGAGCGCGTAGGCGACTGTCTCGACGGATAAGCGACAGGGACGAAGGTTCCGAGGGGCGGAAACGTACCGATGTACCATCCTTGCAAGAGGAGAATGCGAATGAAGAAGAGGACGAGGGTGACGCCGGTGCCGACCCATCGGTAGAGCACATGGGGGGTCGACTGGTCGAGGAGTGCCTGGTAATGCTTTGGCGCCATGTCACGTCAGCAACCAAACGGTTCTGTCCGCCAGTTCGTCGGTCGGAGAAGTCGTCCATACCCTCTGCAGCTTCGACGTGTGGGCTGTGACGGCCGCGAAGGGGGTCTGTTCCTGCTCGGGCGCTTCCATCGTCGACGGGAAGAGGGGGGAGAGGGGGGGGGGAGGAAGCGAATGCTTTATCCGAAAGTGTTTCGATCCCAACAGGAGGGCGACGGCGGTGGCGACGGACTCGAAAGGCAAGCAGTAATAGAAGAAAAGTGGTCACAGGAAGGCGAGGGGCAAAGAGAATGTGTCGTGCCTGGTTGCACTGTTGGCCGCTTCCAGAAAAGGGTCTGACTTGTCCTTGTCGTCGCGATCCTTTCGCCGCACGCGGTGTGGGGCAGCCGGCTCGAGACGGTTAGCGTAACGTAACTGACCCGTTAATCAGCCATTCATTTGCTTCGACCACAGCCACAGCCACAACGAACTCGTGCAAGCACTTGCAAGATGCACTTGCAAGCCCTTACTTAGTACAGGCACGGAGTACAAGTATGGAGTACATCCGAGGCAGGTTAACTTTCCCGTGTTATTACTACCACGTACCGGTTCGCAGCTTTGCCTGTACTTACAGTGCAAGTCCGGTAAGCGTACGAAAATACGGGTACATCAGCCGCTGTCAAGGGGTCACCCATCAGTGCGTCGCACTGTCCCTACTGCAGCAGGCATGTGCTTAGTTCCAGGGGAACAATGGCACTAGCTGGAAGCTGCTAGTGCGAAGCCCGCACGGAGTTTGGACTACGGTATCTGTATTCATGCATCATTCAACCGACGCACTTCACTCGCAGGCAACTGACATGTACGTTTAAGGTACGGAGTACTCCGTCTACTATGCCGAACACACTGATGCCGGACAGTGGCTGTCCTCGTCCAGACATGAGACGATACGACGTCATGCTCCACACATACGAGTACAGTGCACAGGAACTTGTGCTCACATCTGCAGTATTCCTTCGCTTTGTGGTCGGCCTCTAGCAATATCGTGGCGGAGCGGAGCACAAGTCCGCAACGATGACCACCCTCGCAGCCGGAGAGTGTGTGGCTGGGAGGGATATGGATGGAGTGCCCTCGAGCTGAGAGCGAGGGAAAGCAGCGGCAACTCCCCTTCGTAGTCGAATGTTGCCAACGCGCCATGCACGATCGTTGAACGATCCTATCACACGTTCTTGGACCAGTACATGTGCGGGTGCCATGCGGGATGAATGCTCGCGAACTGCCAGGAGGGAAATGCAGTTTCACTCCCATTGGTTGTCAAACGTTGCCAACGTATCGTTTGTGGGCGTTGAACCATCATGCAAGTAGATGGATGGTATGTAGCCATCGCCGTCCGGTCCACATGGTCCGGGGCGAGCGTAGACTTGCACCCTTCAACTGCATCAATTGCCAACTGCACCCAAGAAATGAAAGCCCTTGCGGCGTCGCGCCGTGACGAAGAATAAGATCGGCTCATTCACCCTCTCGTTCATTCACATGTTCATTCATCATCCGTCGGGAACCTGTCTGTAAACTTGAACACGGCCAGCCCCTCACGCAGGTCCTTGGCCATACCGGCAATGTCCTGGCCGGCGCGCCTGTAGACACCCGGTCCGCCGGTGACTCCAGCGGCCGTCGACGCCTCGTCCGCGCGGCCAAGGAAGCCAACCGGCTTGCCCCAGCCGTACCCGTCCATGAGCATCTGGAGCGGTCGTCCGGGCGGGTACAGCGTCGACTTCTTCCGGCGGCCATCGAACAGCGTCTCGGAACCAGCGGCGACGACGATGGCATCGAAGCCGGCGGCGTCGGCACCCGAGTACGTTCTGTCCACGCCGTCGGCGAGAGTCTCGGCGACGGTGAGGACGTCGACCTTGTCGGCCCTGAGGGCGTCTCTCAGCGCTGTGGCCTGCGAGATGGTCTCTTTGAACTCTGTCGACGCCAGCACGCCGACCCTCATGCCGGCAATGGTGGGAAGCATCTCCCCAAAGATGGTGATGCCCGTCGTCCTGTTGCCGTGGTAGTACTCGGGATCCGCTGCGGGGGCCTCCAAGCCCAAGGCCCTACCGACGCGGACGGCGACGTCGTGGCTGATCTTGTTGAGCTGCGCCAGCACCCTCCGCTGCAGGGCGGCATCGATCTGGCTCGTCTCGAAGCGGATGGCGTCGATGAGAAACTGCTGCTCGACTTTTGTCAACGAGTTGTAGAACAGACGGGGTTGACTCCAATGGTCAGAAAAGGTCGGGCTCCGTCGGCGGCCGAGGTGTCCTTGGACCGAGCGACGAGGCGCGGTGAAGAAACCTTTGCCCGCAGATTGGTTGGCCTGCTTCGGGAAGCCCTTGTTCAACGTGTTGGGTGAGTCTGGCGCATGTCAGCATAGAGAACTGCCCACTCAAGGCATGCAGGTGTGCTGTAGCCGCCGGTGTTGGTGTGCTGTGGGTGTCGGTGTGGGTGGTGGTTTTGGACGTAGGCTCTTACAAGGGGCCGTGTTCTTGTGGATCATGTTTTGGCCAGCACCGTCGCGATTGTTGTTGTGAATCTTTCCCAACGGTCGGTTGATGGGCAGCTGCTCAAAGTTGGGGCCGCCGTGCCGGTTGAGCTGCGTATCGAGATAGGAGAAGACGCGACCCTGTAGCAGAGGGTCTTCGGTAAAGTCGATGCCGCGCACAATGTGGCCGGGTTGGAACTGTTCAACGAGTTGGCCTTGTCTCCGTTCTCCGATGGGGATGCTACATGGAGATGCATCTCCTCCAACGGCATCTTACCATGATCTGCTCCGTCTCGGCGAAGTAGTTGACGGGATTGGCGTCCAACCTCATGACGCCCACTTTGCGCAGTGGCGCGAGCTCTTCGGGGATGATCTTTGTCGGGTCCATGACGTCGAAGCCAAATGCGAGGGCGTCCTCTTCTTCGATCATCTGCACGTTCAGCTCCCACTCGGGATAGTTGGCCGACTCGATGGCGTCAAAGAGGTCCTGCCGATGAAAGTCGGCGTTCTTGCCGGCGACATGCTGGGCCTCGTCCCACACCAGGCTTGCCTTGCCCTGCTTCGTCTTCCAGTGCCACTTGATGAGCTTCGTCTGGCCGTCGTTGTTGACGAATCGGAAGGTGTGGACGCCGAAGCCGTCCTGGTCTCCTGTTAGAAGGCATGCGGCGGTGGCGGCTCTCTGGAGGGGGAAGCCGAGACGCACCATGTGCCTGAAGCTTCTAGGGATGCCGTATCCAGCCATGGCCCAGAACAGAGTGTGCATGGTCGACGTCTCCTGAGTGAAAAAGTCCCAGGCGGAGTCGTGGGCGGTGGCGGCCTGGGGGATCTCGTTGTCGGATCTGGGCTTGACGGAGTGGATGAGGTCGGGAAACTGAATGGCGTCCTGGATGAAGAAGACGGGAATGTTGTTGCCGACAATGTCGAAGTTTCCCTCGTCGGTGAAGCTGTTCCGGGCTGTTCAGAAGCGGACAGGAGCAGGCAGGGAACGAGGAAGTTTGAAGAAGAGGACATACAGCCTGGTGGCAAAACCATGGACATCGCGGGCCGTGTCGGCACTGCCGCGGGAGCCAGCTACCGTCGAGAAGCGGACAAAGGTCGGTGTCTTCTTTCCCTTCGAACTCAGGAAGGAGGCGGCGGTGATGTTGCTGAAGTCATCGTAGCTCGTAAAGGTGCCGTACGCACCGGCGCCGCGTGCATGAACAGCTCGCTCGGGGACCTAAGGGGCAATTTAAGTCACGTATAGCATGAATACGGGGGCCATCGTACTCTCTCGTGGTCGAAGTGGGTGATCTTCTGTCGGAAAATAAAGTCTTCCAGGAGAACGGACCCCCGTTCACCGGCCTTGAGGCTATTCTGGTCTTCGATGGGACCGCCAACATCAGAGGTGAGGTACCCCTCGCTATCGTCGACGTCATACTGAGCCAGATGGCGTCGAGAAGTAACTTCCTCATCCGATCTGGCGACGAGATTTTCGGCAAAGGGACACTGCCCGTTGGCAAGGGCGACAATGGCCAGGAAAAGGGCAGCGAGCTTCGGTCGCACCATGGTGAACTGACGGTCTTGTGCGGAGTACTGCTGGCGCCGATGAGTTCCGCTCAGTGCAGGAGCCGAGTCGGAATGGTGGCCAGCAAGACGGGGGGCGAGGGGCGGCCGTTCTTTTATCTGCGTCTGTGCCTGGATGATAGGCACTCAACTACTCCGTGCATGACAGTGTCTTGCGTTCTCGGGTGTCTTACACACAGACAGGCATCATCGCATGCGGCGCACCATGAACAGGATCTTGGGCATCGTAGCACGAATGAAAGATGCATCCCATCACCCATAGGGCGTCGGGGTGAGGAGAACTGCGCCACTCGCTGCTCTCCATCACGGCATCTGCCAGCATAGAGATGCATGGAGACGAAGACAAGGACATCGGTGGATAGGGCCACTGGCCTCGGCAACAGCATTCGAGTCGGGCAGGGTTGTCATTGCTTTCAAATTCCGTCTAGATGTTGCCATAATTAGCACAAAAGCACTTGCAAGCGATGCGTTGCTTATTAAAACTCTTTCTTGCGTGTAGATGTAGAGCACGACTGAGGGGCTATGCACCTTCCACGTCCGTACATGTACATGCATGCACATGGTGGAATCCAGGTGGTGCGGGAAACGTATTACATACATGCATGGATGTGCGTCAAGTTTGGGGGGTGCCAAGTCAGGTCGCATGGAGGAGGGTGGACGCCGCATCGGCGATGTCTCTAGGATGACAATGATAATACCTCGGGCTTGATTGGACCTCGGCCTCGTATACGCATGCATGGACGCCGGATCGCTCATTCTTGTACTCGTACAAGCACAGCAGCCGGAAAGAAAGAACTCTGCGAGCTCGTCGGCCGCTGCTTGGTTTGTGACGACGCGAGGTGAGGGAGCAAGCTGGCAATGGTGTCAGCGCTTGCTCACATTCGTTCATTGGCCAACACAGTTGCTCATCGGATGAAGATCGGGCGTGCATTGTGATGAACGTCGACGCGGGCTCTGCTGGGCCGTCTGCGTGGTGCACACGTCCATGTGCGTGGCGGAGCGGACTGACACGGAATGGTTGAAGACATAAAGTCGACGAGTAATCATCCCAGCGCTGCCCTCCCTCCCTCTCTGCCCATCACGGCGGGGGGGGGATTTATAGGCCCGTATGCACATGCATTATTATTGCGCAGGCTCCTGCTGGTCGCACGTCGAATGATACGGGTTGTCCTTGGCACGACCTAGTCTCGTTCCACCGACGGAACAAGTCGGCTACCTCTGGCGTTGTCGAGTCCGGCCGGGTGGCGATTCATGGAAATGCCCATGCCATACCGATACGCATCGACATATGACGAATGGCTTGCGACGAATTTCTTCCCATTCCTCTGGAATGTCCGGGTGGTCTTGTGCCAACTCGTCTGTGATGTGTGCGATGACACTGATGGGATCCCAGGTCCGCACTCTTTCGTGCACAACGATGTGTTCTGGGTCGGTCGAGCCGTGCGGTTCCCGTTCCCGTCTACCGGCATTTAGGATTTCATATCATGCCTTGCCGGGAGTAGAGAATCCGTTACTCACGGCAATACGACCTTCCGATTCGAGGTGTCTGGTTTCTAACCGATTCGATACAACGCTACCCGACATCAAAGTGTGGTGATGAATCGGCCATGATGTACGGAGCATAGTCAACGAACAGTCGGCCAATGCTGGACCGCCGTACCGTGGTGGTGCAGAGTTGTCTTTTGCCTGAGGAATAATGAAGTATTCACCTTTGCACTCGGGGGGCGAGCTCCTGCCTATAGCCGGCTCCAAACTGCGCTCCTGCTTCCTGCGTCCCCTCGCCTGATCTTCCACCTTCAGCATGCTCCTGCCCCCAGAAGGTTACAGGGTACGGTGTAGTTCTGCCACACTCAATGCTAGTGAAAGGGCAGGATCGCAGCCTTTCAATTCCTGTGTTGCCCTAAACGACTCGGCGATGTCTGTATGCCCACAGGCGCATGGTTGGACCATTTCTGAGTTTCTCCGGTCGCTGATGCCGGCCTATCGGGTCGCGAAATGATTACATGGTGTTATACGATTGATTCTGGGTGGCTACTAGATGACCGGTGCCTGACCTGCACGAGAAGATGCGCTTGTATTACCGCATGTGTACCTAATCCGTGGACAGCCTTTCGGCGACACGGAGTGCGGTATCACCATGAGGATGAATGAATGAAATGGCCCGCCCGTAGGAAACCACCCATGCTTGCACGAGCACCCTCCATGGTGAGCGAGAAGGCGCGCACGAGCACCCTACTCCTGCGTGCGTATCACAACTGGTTTCTTCGTCCATTTGTCCCGTTCGTCGTCGTACCTCGTTCGCGCCAGCGGAGAGATCTACCCTATACTAGCAGGGGGGCGTTGGCCACAAGCTGCCGCATCTGCAGCTATACGACATGCTCCCGGCCTCGAGTGTTGAAGATGCAATTGGGGAATTGATTCGATTGTTCATCCATTCGAGGTTGGTAATAGAATAAAGCCGTTTTTCGGGCACTACGGTGAGCGGCCCTTACCCCAGTAAAATATCCACTTCATCCGTCGCTTCCGCATCCCAGGCCTTGTGCAGAATGTGGCCAATTCCACGGCGGTAGGCTATGCCGGAGATGCGCTCGATCCACATGACATTCACAATGTCTATCTTCTCATCCGAGTTCATGTTTTCCTCAAACTTTTCGAGGCTGAAGACGTACGAGCCGCGGCGCTCGCTGGCGGTCGAGATGGCGATGAACTCGAGCTTCTCGTCCCCTCCGTAGTTGGACGACTGCACGCCGAGCCATCCGTCGTGGGCCCTGAACTCGCCGATCCACTTGTCCTTTCGGCTCCAGATGTTGCCGACGGCGACGGGCGGGTTGGCCTTGTCCTTGGGGTTCAAGGAGATGGCGTAGTCGACGTCGAAAAAGGCAAAGGCCGTCCGGAAAGCGAGCAAGGGCCCGGGCAAAGGACGAGGGGGCTGTCCCGGGGCGAAGCCGCCGCTGCCGAGCGGGTCGAGGACGGGAACGGGGTACTTGAAGACGGTCGATTCGTCGCTGTCGTGGCTGAAGCGGGATCCGGACCCGGTACGAGACCAGCCGGGCGGCAGGGGCGCGTCGAGGTTCTTGCGCGACCTCAGCTCGCGGTACCGAAAACCGGCGTTGTCGACGGCGACGGTGTTGGCCCGGTCGGTGAGATGCCAGGTCACCGTCGGTTTGAGGCGGAAGGAATGGGTCGGCTGAAAGCGTTTGGAAGCCCGTCTCGTCGCCACCGTCTCCTCGACGAAGTCGGCGGCGGCCCTCCAGAGCGTCAGGTCGACGGGCACGCCGTCGAACCACCAGCCCATCCAGGACCAGGACGGCAGGAAGGGCGGACGCGAAAGGGCCCTCCGCCGGATCGTCGCCTGCGGCTTCCAGAGCAGGGCGGCGTCGAGGAAGACGAGGGGCATGCCGTAGACGACGCCGCCGGCGAAGACGTTGGAGAGAAGACGGGAGATGCCTTCGAAGGCGGGCAGCGAATCGTCGACAAAGGTCACCTTCCTCGTGCTGTAGTCGATGGCGATGCGGGCGAACTCGTCGAGATCGGGCCAGGGCGCGTGCCGATAGCCAAGCAGGGCCGTCGAGGTGCTGTTCGCGCAGGCGCCACGCTTGCCGCGCGGGGCCTTGGCACCGGCGGCGGCGGCGGGGCCCTGCCAGCCGTCGCAGTGGCACTCCCAGGTGATGGTGTCTTCGAAGAAGAAGATGGCGCGGCGCGAGTACAGGAGCTCCTGGAGGGTCCAAGCCCGGGCGGACCACTTGGAGGCGAGCAGGAGCTCATCGTGCTCGTTCGTGCCGGCGCGGGGGTTCCGAACGGGGCGTCGCGGGTCCAGCGGCAGGAGGCCGGTGGCGACGTCGCCGTGGGCGGCGACGATGGTGAGGTAGGCGTTGGCGAAGACGTAGGCCATGTGCTGGGCGTGGTCGATCTTGGCGTCGGCGTCGTCCTGGACGACGCAGAGCCTGTCGATCCAGATGTGGCGGATGCCGAGCTTCCTGGAGAGCCAGATGGCGTCGAGAAAGGTCCTCGGGACGGCCGTGTCGGGCAGCTGCTGGAGGAAGGCGTCGACGTTGCTCGCGAGGAGCTCGGCGACGGAGCCCGGGGCGTACCGCTGCGGCGGGATGCCCCAGACGTAGCTCAGGGCGGTGTACCTGTCGCTCGGCTTCGCCCGCACGAGGCAGCCGTCGACGGCGTCGACGAGGAAGACGGGCCGCCAGGTCGGCAGCGGGTCGGTACCGCTGCAGTGGCTGCCGTGCTCCGAGTTGCAGCTGTCGAGCCACTCCCTCATTCGGGGGATGGGAGATTGGCTCGCCGTCGAGGATGCGCGGTTGAGACCCGAACCGGCCGCGTCCTTGCGCCCCTGACCGAGGCTCCCGAGGAGGCGGCTGGCGAGGCTTTGCTTCTTGGCCTGCGACGGCGGATCGCCATCTCGCGCTCGTGGGGACTCGGGCATCGTGCCGACCTTTGATGAAGCGTGCGCACGTGCTGCTCTCAATGGCAGGAGTTTTCTCCCCGCCTTGGCAATGCCGGCCCGACAGCCATGCTTGGGCGTGCCGAGGCGATGAGGGAGGACGGGCGACGTCTACGGTACGGCGCGGTAGGATCGGTCGTAGGGAGGAGGTACGGAGTGAGGTGGAGGCAAGGAGGGAGGTGGAGGCGAGGAGGGAGGTGGAGGCGAGGAGGTGGAGGCAAGGGGCGGAGGTTAGTTGTAGGTGTACGAGTAGAGGCAAGTAGTTGTATTGTACGTAAGTAAGTACAGTAGATGTGAGGTGGAGATGGAGCGGTGATGCGCGTCGTGACTTGGACTAAACAATGAACAAGCGTTGCGGAGGCAGCCGTGGATTACCGTCGGTACAAGTACAACCGAGCGCCAGTAAGTTACAATACATGCGAGGTACCTACTAAGGTACCTAAGTAGTTGGTTGGTTGGTGGACTTGCGTACTAGATGCTGCACTCCGTACGGAGCACTTGCATTGTACAGTATTAATTTATACTACCTACCTACTAATAGTATACGGAGTAAAGAATGTCAGTACAAGTGACAGTATTTGGAGTCCCTGTAGGCTATTGTGCCATGCAGTACCATGTGATAATGCAGTGTACTTAAGTAAGTAGTACTCACGAACTGTAAAGTAGCCTGCTTGGCGAGAGAGATGAATGCCTCCCTTGGAGTACATGCACTTGTGCCTGTACAGGATGATGCGCGAGGTGGGTGTCTTGCGATGAAAATGACTCAGCATTTTACTTTGGCACACAACATCATTGCCGCCTTTCCATCGAGATTGGCCGAGGGGAGGACGCAGCATCGTGGACACTAGACGGCTATGCTCGCAGCGAGAGACACGACAGGCGGATCTCAGCGGCAACCTCTCCAGTGTGTGAGGCGCCCCACTAATGCCGATTATTTCCGACTGTCCCATCACTGTCGATTCGGGTGCTCCTCAGCGGGATGAGCGAGGGAGGACCATCCATTCGATCGGACCAGCTCGATCATTGGAGCTTCTCTCAAGCGCTCTGTACTTACATGTACTAGTACTAGTATATGTGGTACTTACTTACACGTCGAGCCAGCACGGAGTGATGCTCCGTGCACCTCAAACAAACATTGCGCCAGTTCCTCACTTTAGCCTTTCATCACCTGCCACAGCTGTCAATATTCAAGCTCCGCTACGCATACAAGTGCATGTATGCTTCGCCCGGTCCCCCCATCCTGCCCATCTGCCTGCCTAGGCGAGGGTTAGACACAGGCCCTGTGATGTCATGCTTCGTGCTGACCGTGAATGCTTATTTTTAGGCGGCTCTGCCTTGGCACTGTGGCAATCAACAGGTCGACGAGTGGGGGGAGGAGGAGGGTCCCTCCATATCTTGTGCCTAAGTACTTACTTGCTTACAAGTACAAGTACTCACGTGTACTTACTCCGTACAAGTGCGTGCAGTTACTTACGTACTGTACTCCGTATTATTACTGTGGTTAATACTTGTATTCCGTACTGGCCTGTCTTACAGCACCTGTCATTAATTACGGAGTACTTCCAGCCAAGTGGTTGTACTTCCAGGACCTACAGCTAGCGTTACTTGGATGCTACTTGCAGCGTCATAGTCACATGGCCAATACTACTACCATCTCTCGCTTGGACCTGTCGGAATAAATGCTTGCTCTTGCACCCCCCTGGCGGGCACGAGATGAGAGGAACGCAAACGACAACGCATGGGCAAGCATACGGGTTGGATGCCTTGCCAAGTTCCGAACATACACGCGTTCCTCTGTCGATAACGCCTGTGACCTACTAGCCTGCCAACTATACCAGGTACCTGTATGAGGGTACCTGCTTGCTACCTCCCTACTGCACTGCATGTCCATAATCCGCTGCCCCCGACGACATCAACGTCCAGCGGAGCCATCGTCGTTCCCCAACCGCACGACCACATCCATAACTTCCACGCACGACCCCCTTCCGACCCTTCCCTCTGCGGTACGTCATGCACATAACGTTAAGCTGATGCGAGCCTCTTCCCCGGCGCGGGACTCGTCTGCTCACCTTTCGACCCAACACCTGAACAACCTGACGCATTCGAAAGTCGCCATCACCCACCTCATCATCCGGACGAGAACGCGGCGACATGGATCGGCCGGCCAGAGACGAATATGAGCCCCTCGCCGGTGTCGACAACTATGCCGGGCACGAAGGCGACGTCCTCGAGGCCTCGCTGGTTCTCGACCGCCATGACGTGCCCTTTTCCCGCATCGAGTACGGCATCTTTGCCTTCCTCGGCCTCTCCATGCTCTGGGCCTGGTACTGTCCCCATCCCCCTTCGCCGTCCCCCGTCCCCCGTCCCCCAACCGGCCTTTGTTCCGCCACCAGTCTTTGGCTCGACCGGCCTTTGGCCTTTTGGATCGAAGCCGTGCTGATGCTCGCCCAGGAACATGTTCCTCGCCGCCGCCCCCTACTTTGCCTCCCGCTTCGCCGCCGACGCCTGGGTGTCGTCCAACTTCCAATCCGCCATCCTCACCCTCTCGACCTTGCCCAACCTTACCACCATCCTCATTCTCGCCCACAGCCAGCACACGGCCTCGTATCCGTTCCGCATCAGCCTCGCCCTCATCACCAATTCCGTCCTCTTCGCCCTCCTCACCTGCTCCACCCAGCTCTTTCTCGATGCCAGTCCCCGCGCCTACCTCGCCTTCCTCCTCACCATCGTCGCCTGCTCCGCCTGGGCCACGGGGCTGATACAGAACGGCGCCTTCGCCTTTGCCGGTAGCTTTCGCCGTCCAGAGTACATGCAGGCCCTGATGGCCGGGCAAGGCGTCGCCGGTGTCGTCCCTGCCATCGCCCAGGTGGTCGCCGTCGTCCTGTTTCCGCCCAACAGCGACAGCGCCGTCTCATCGGCCTCCCCCGCCGCCCGAGGGGGCCAGACCTCGGCCTTCCTCTACTTCCTCGCCGCCGTCGTCGTCTCCGTCGTCGCTCTCCTCGCCATCTTGCCGCTTTTCCGCCGCCACCGCCGCATCGTCGAGGGTCGCATGGCCGAGTGCATGACCGAGTCCCTGACGAGCGTCGACGACGCCGAGCGCGCGGCACGCAAGGTCACCTCCCTGCGACACCTCTTCCGGAAGCTGCACTGGCTCGCCCTCGGCGTCGCCCTCACCTTTGCCACCACCATGTTCTTCCCCGTCTTCACCGCCAAGATCCGCTCCGTCCAGGAAGACAAGGGTCTCCTCTTCCGGCCCGAGGTCTTCGTGCCCCTCGGCTTCTTCTTCTGGAACCTCGGCGACCTGGCCGGTCGGATGGCGACAATTCTTCCCATTTCGCTGAGCCACCGCCCGCGCCTGCTTTTCCTGCTCTCCGTCTTGCGAGTCGTCCAGCTGCCGCTGTACTTGCTCTGCAACGTCGGCGGCAGAGGCGCCGTCGTTCCGAGCGACTTCTTCTACCTCTTCGTCGTCCAGCTGACCTTTGGCCTCACAAACGGCTGGCTCGGATCGAGCTTCATGATAGCCTCCGGCGATTGGGTCGACGAAGGCGAGCGGGAGGCCACCGGCGGTTTCATGGGACTCTTCCTCGTCGTCGGCCTCACGACTGGTAGCTTGCTGAGCTTCACATTGTCTAGCCTCTAGCGCAGCCCGCCCTTCCGAGGCAAGGGCAACTCCCGTCCGCGAGCTTCGGCCGCGACTTGGTTTATTTCTTTGGCCCTTGCCATCTAATTCCCTCGGTGGTTTATGTACATGAAACGAAGCGATAGCATTGCAATGGTGGAGCATCGTACTGTAAACCGACGCGAATCTAGTATCCTGCCTCTATCGTGGCTCGTAGCACCAACGCCGCAGCAACAACGAAAGCGCCAACGATGCTCAAAACAAACGGCTCCATCCGACTATTCAATGCAGCGGGGTGTGACCCTCCATCTCTGAGACGCGGAGCGCAGCTGTCATGCGCGTGAATGATAAATAACTAAACAAAACTGGAACAATGCAAGATGAAGAGGACGGCATGACCAAGGTCGATGCTCGTCAGCGAAGCTTCACGAGAACTTGGGTGCCTCCAACTTGTACGGTTCGAGAAGTGGTTGCAAGGCGGCAAGGTCGGTGGTGTGGTGGAAGACTTTCATCCTGGACGCCGCTTGCAACGGGCGTACCGGCTCTGCGGCTCCATCGCCGTCCCGTATGTGCAGGACTTCGGGTGGATTGTTGGCCGATGTCCGCGAGTACTCGAGGGTGCAAAGAGTGGGCATGCGGTAGTAGAGCCCGTCACAGACGATCCAGTCGGCCGTGTAGAAGCCGCCGGCGATCAGCTCCTCTTCGGCTCCGCGCCAGTGATCCATCTTGACCTTGGGATTTTTCCAGTCAAAGTCGCCGAGGCGAAGCTTCATGGACCTCTCGCGACGGTGTATTTGAACGAAGCAGGTGCAGTCGCGCAGGGTCATGGCAATGTTGAAGCAGGGGTTCGACGGTTCTGCCTTGAGCGGTCCGCACGCATCGTGATCGTCCTGATGACGCTTCAAATCGTGAATGGCCGTGTGGTTTGCGACGTCGACGAGCACGTCGCCAAAGTGCTCCCCACCGTCGACGCCTGAGAGGTTGGGTGCGATTCTAAAGGGCGAGCTGGTCTGCTTCGGGGCGTTCTTGTTGACGAGAGACAGCGGGCAGGGCTTGTTCTCGGGCATCGCCCTTCCGCTCGAGGGGTTCTTGACGAGGTTCCGCAGCTCCATGGCGCATTGCCTGCACCTGACGGCCGCCTTGGGAGCGCTGGGGGACTGCGAGAGCCACTTGGGCTTGAACTCGACGAGTAGGCTCTCGTTTGCATCTGGCAAGGCGATAAGCAGGAGAGGCGGGGGGGGAGGGGGGGGGGCATGGGACGAGCCGACCCACCTTGCGGTCGCATGTCCTCGACGAGGAAGCCCCAATCGGCCTGGCCGATGAAGGATCCTCGGAACTTGGGGGCGCGGGAGTGATTAATGTCGCGAAGGAACTTGTTCAGCTCGTCGATGATGCCCGAGGCGCGCAGGATGACGAGCTCCTGGTGAACGACATGCTTGCCGAGGAGGGGCTTGATGGAGTACTGGAAGAATTTCTGCTGGGCGAGATAATCGTACGTCGGGTGAGCGTTGAGCGAGGGCACCTTGGCGACTCTCAAGAGGACTCCTGAGACAAAAAAGAAAGGGTTAGCCCATGGCGGAGGTGCGGGCTAGTGTCGGACCAACCGTGGAATTCTGGCACGGAGCCGTTGTGTCGGGGCAGCTTGAGCTCGAAGACGGCATTGGCGGAGCCCTCGCCGACGAGCTTGAGCGGCCTCGTACCCCTGGGCAGCATCTTGGGGCGGCCATGGTGCTGCAGGGTGCCGCGGGAGGCGTCGGCGGCCGCGAGGGCCTTGAGGAGGGCCATGTCTTTGGGCGTTATCCATGAGCAGTCGTCATCGTCAAGGCCGGCATCGTCGTGGTGGAGGCATTGGCCGCCGCGCGAGTCTCGGCCGTCGTCGAGACGATGGGAAACTTGGGCGGAATCTTGGGTGCGTCGCTGGGGTGGTACAAGCTGCCAGGCCATGATTGGCAGCCGTGGCCCGCCCTGCAAGGTTGGGGTTGGTCGCAGGACCGTTGCAGGTTGCGTGCTGCAAGGCACTGCAACGGTGGGAGGGGAGGGGCCTGCACTGCAGGGTCGGAAAGTTGCGAAGGGGGGCGCACAGCAGGTCGAGAATGAGCTTGCGTTGATCTGGTTCCCTTGGTTTGACTTGGTTTGCCTTGGTTTGCCTTGGGCGGCTTCGATGGACGGACGGCACGGCAGAGCGCACCGGGGCCGCGGCGGGTTGGTCGGTAGGGGGTCGGGGGGTCGGGGGGGTCGAGAGGCTGAGCGACCGTCTCCCGTCCTTCCCTTTGCACCTGGCGACTCCGTTCCAGCGTACGTAGATGGCGAGACCGCGGACGATCGTGGAGTCACTTGGACGGCATTGGCGATGACATCGAAAGTGGCAGAGACGTGGCTTGCTGGAGAATTCCTTCCCTGTGGTGCTGCTTGGCCCTCCGTGCGCTTCGGTGGCGTGGCTGCTCGAGGAAGGCTCAACCTAAATATAACCGGAACGGTGGTGGCCTGCGGGCAAGTCAGTCCCACTAGCCCCATCCTCGTTCGCTCCTTCCACGCTCCAAGCGGCAAGCGCATCCGACGATGTTGGCGGATCCGGCAACCGCTCGATCTCAGTCTGCGGCGCGGCAGGCAGCGGCCGGCCACAGAAACGCTCACCGATGCGTTTTCATTGCGCAGCGCAGCGTGAATAAATCGAACCTACATGCACACTCGAACGTACTTGTACGCGTACATGGGCATACGCCGTATGATTGCGAGCGTATCCATTCATGTGATTCATGGGGGAGTGGGTAGCGCTCCCCGCACGACGGCATCGACCCTGCATCGACCCTGCCCAGTCCCAGGCGACACTCGATGCTTGATGGAGCCAGCCACGGTGCGGACCGTCATGCCTACCGATGCCATCATCGTCAGGCGACCAGGCTGCGAGGGGAAGGGTTAAGGCCCCTCCTGTGCTGTCGAATGTGGGCGTCAATGTTCGGCTGCGCTTCTGCCTGCGCAACGGACCAGTGAAAGATCACCGCGCTTTCACAAGCACGAGCACAAACAGCAAAAAAATCTCCAACAGTACGTGCAGAAGCTGGGAAGGACATGGGCGGCTGGCAGCACGGTCGATGTGAATGGACAGCGGGAGCAGAGCGAGGACGCTATCTGATACGGCACGGGGCTGCACGTTGTTCACCATCACCTGCTGACGCTGAGGTCAGCAGGGCCTGGGCCTTGTGCTGGTTGCCGCAGATGCGGCATTCATGTAATTACTCCGTACTCCGTACATGCACATGTATTGTGCATTGCAGTATTATTAGTACTAGGTAAGTAGGTATCTATACGAGCACATACCTCATACAAGTACGGAGTAGGTGCCTAAATCTTCTTGGATGTACGTACTGCGGGTAGGCAAGCGCATGCATGGTTCATATTTACCTGCAACACTCCGTACAGTACTCCGTATGTACCTGTAATACTTGTTGCCGTACTGCAACCCGGAACAGGGACAAACAACATAGCATCACCTCTCGCTCAACGAACTAATGCGAAGTGCTGAGCACAGGTAGTCACTTACTGTCCTGTGCGTATTTTGTTACGTGCCTAGAATGTGTCATTGAAAAGGTTCAGCGGGCGACGCGCTCGGGGCGAGCGAATCTACGTCGTCCTTGCGAAGCTTGTAGACCGTTTGGGGAAACATAACGGTACTAAGGTACTAATACCCTGCCGCACTCCGTACCAGGCGCTGCGATGGTGCCCGCCACAGCAGATGCGCGGACTACCTACTGTACCTGCAGTGACTGTGTGCATGTACTGTACCTACGCGTGCGTGCCCTGTTTCGTGACAGCCTCGTAACCGGATGTCAAGGTGCCGACAGACTGTTAGGGTGACGTTTATGTGAAGCACCTTCGTTCTGGTCAGTAATTTATAATACAAACACAGTAGCTATTCAAACATAACATAAGGCATTGTGTTATGTTTAATATAAGAGCCTGTTAAAGTACAAAAAGCTAGTACATACAACAGTATGTATAGAGTACAACAGGCATACTAGACAGTAAGGTACTATTACGCTAATATATATTGTCGCTTAACATATTGTACTACTCAACATATATTGCTACTCAACATATCTTGCTACTTCAATATATATTGCTACGTAATATGCATTGCTACTTAATATATATTGTCGCTTAAGGCAGCGATTAAGGCAGCGATTAAGACAGCGATTGAGGCAGCGATTGAGGCAGCGATTGAGGCAGCGATTGAGGCAGTGATTGAGGCAGTGATTGAGGCACGATTGAGGCAGTGATTGAGGTACGATTGAGGTAGCGATTGAGGCAGTAATTGAGGCACGATTGAGGCAGTGATTGAGGTACGATTGAGGTAGCGATTGAGGTAGCGATTGAGGTAGCGATTGAGGCAGCGATTGAGGCAGCGATTGAGGCAGCGATTGAGGCAGTGATTGAGGCACGATTGAGGCAGCGATTGAGGTAGTAATTGAGGCAGATAGAGGTGCAACGAGAGTTGGTATTATTTACAGAGCGATCATTAGGTACGACAGTACAGTATATTGAGAAGTAGCAGCTGTTGGTTGTATAAATGACTGTTAACTGTATATAAGACTGTTAGTAATAAAATGGCTATTAGTATTAACAATAGGCTGTTTATTTAAAATTGCTAAAAAGCCAAAAAGTACTGTTGATTTTTTGACAGCCGGATTTTTATAGAACTAGCTGGTATATCTGCGATATAATAATTTTTACAATACAGACTGTCAGAGTTGTTACTCTGTTTAATTACTACAATATGTCGCAAGCTATAGTACAAACCAGCCTTTAACAGTACGTTAGTACGCGAATTTAGATGTAACAGCACCAAATAGCTGTGAAATGTACTAAACATCATGTCCCGCGACTGTTCAAAAACAGGGGGGCTACAGGTATGTAGGTATCAGAACGCGCACACGAGGACATGCTGCTCGTACCCCAGGTAGATTGTAGATTGTAGATAACAACTACACAATACTCGACAGTACTTACTGCATAAGTAAACAACCAATTGTACGAGCAGACCGTACTTTTACTATTATTACTTGTACGCTTCCGTTTACTTCTTCTAGTATTGGCCAGTACTAGGCAAACCGTCACCGGATAAGTGTGCATGCCAATATTATGTACTTACGTACACATGAACCTCGTCGCTCAAAAGGCCCTCCTCGGTTATCAGTCAAACAGCACACCAACAGGCGCCAATGGGTGTGGCAGCCGAACCTTTTAGCGCTGTTGATGTTGACTTTGGGTGGATGCCTGTTGACTGTTGACTTTGAGTGTACTTGCAGCACTCCGTACTAAGTACCTAGTAGGTGTGCCGGGAACTCTTAGTAGGTATTTCTCCCCGCATCACGCGAGCGACAGCCACCCGTTCATCCACAGGTGTGACGGTCATCTGACGACAGAAAGCCGCCAGGAAGCACATGGCAGGTCTTCGTCTCTTGCATGCCCGACCGCTTTCCCTCTCAGGATCGAGCCGTATTCGAGCAATCGCGTATACGAAAAGGTATACTGTATTACTTGTAACGCGACACATGCACGAAAATATTATGTACAGGGATTTTGGCACAATGCCCCAGGGTCATGCAAGCATGAAAAGTACTTACTCTGTACTCCGTACTCCGTAGCTAATGCACAATCGCAGATCGGACGCGTCAGGTACGGCTAAGTACCAGTACCTACCTGCCCACCCGGCTAGGTACCAAACTGCATAGGGAGTAGGCGGAAGGACCTACAAAGCTAGAAGAACACTCAGAGGTACGTACCTTCAATCATAACAGGAGACGAGTACGGGGCACCACGTCTGCTCGACGCTCGGCCGCCAAGGACTAAGGGCATCCAACCCATGACCGCTTACTTACAGCTGCAGTACATGTTCTTGTACTGTATTAATCCGTACATGTCGGTGTACTAAGTATGTACTGTACAGTAGGAGCTTGATGATTGAGAACTTTAAGCACAGAACGCTCGCTATTACCGTCGCACACGGTATCCGACCGCACACAATCACCACCGCCATATTCCGTCTCGGTTCGTGAGTGAACGAGTACTGTTGAGCGTAAAGCACCGCCTATCCTCCAGCGAAAATGTCACGACCGAGTGCACATTGCAGCACGTACGCTTTTTTAACAAGTTAGTACGAGTGCGGTGTGATATTACCTTGATCCCTTTTCGCTGGCAGGCACGGCTTGTTTGTCTGGATCAAAACACGTAAAACTGTACCGATAGGTACTCCGTACCGAGTTACCAATCTATCTGCTAGGGGTAAACAATGCGAGGGTGTCTTTCCCAGTTGAATCTGCACAGTAACCTGGTCAACTGATTTTCTCACCCCCCCTTTCAAAGGATACAGTTTGTTGTCACGAGTACATGTACATGGGCCGACTATGGATACCGACAGTGGCTACTAGCAAACCCAGGTGCGCGCTTGTACATGTACTCGTGAAAATGTACATGTAGGAATAACTCGACTGAGTTAGTACTTACTTGTTAGGATTAGCACTCTCCGCAATGACCCACAAACAAGGGAGAAAAAAAAGACGAGCTGCTCCGAGGTCACAGCGCCTCAAAAGATTATAGCGTCATCCCGCCCGCCTGCCCTAAATCTCCCGTCCATGCTCTCGTACACATACATCTTCCTTCTCGTGAGCACTTCCCCCCACACAACTTCCATCCGCCCCCATCTCTGTCCTCCTCCATCTCCTCCCTCTACTCTTCCTCGTACATACGTGTATGCATCGACAGCGGATATAGAACCTATTCTTTCCACTGGCCCCTCTCCCCGCCTCCGTCACTTCGGCTCCATTTTGCCTCCCTGCAAACTCGTCTCCCATGGTCTCGAGCCTGTGACTGCCATTTCAACATGGCCTTCAACTTCAACTGGTCGCCTCTTACGGCCGACGCCGACTTCTACAGTCGTGCGCGCGACCTCTTGACCAAGGCGCTCAACAAATCGCCCAAACCGCCCATCATCGTCGATGATATCCTCGTCAGCGAGCTCAACCTGGGCACCGTCCCTCCTGACCTCGAAATCCTCGAGATTGGCGATCTCGCCGAGGATCGATTTCGTGGCATCTTCAAAATGTCCTACTCGGGCGATGCATTTTTGACACTCAAAACACGGGTTCAAGTATGTCTTCCCCCCCCCTTCCTCTCCCCATTTCCCTCCCGACCACCATTCTCGCCGTGCGACGTTGTTCCGGAAATGCCCGATCATCCGCCACCGCCTGCACCACGACCACGTCGTGCCGGTGGCAGTGCCTCTTGCCATTCCGCAATGCGCAGAGTGCTCGCCTACCATCATTTGGATGACTCTCGTGCTTTTTCGGCCTGCCAAATGCTACCGTTAGCCGCTGTCTCGCCTACCTGCTTCGCTGCCGGACAGTAGCAAGATTCAGAACCACGATCCATCTGCTGCAGCCGTGTGGCAAACCACGCCTTATCCATGCACCGCCTTTACGCGAAAAACCGTCTGGTCTGCATATGGATTCCTTCGAATGGGGAAGCGTTATCGGCGATTTTGCTTGCACTCGCAGAACGAGATCAAAATATGATGCTGACGAGGACTACCGTGTAGGCAAATCCACTCAACACCTATCTCAACTCCAAGCCATCATTCACCTCTCCGCAACCACTTGCGGCCGCTTCAGGCTTGACGATACCGCTATCGATAACGTTGTCGGAAATAAAACTTTCGGCCTTCATCATCCTCGTTTTCTCCAAGCAGAAAGGACTCACTCTGGTCTTCCGAAACG
The DNA here is from genome assembly GCF_001625195.1 of Drechmeria coniospora. NCBI lineage: Eukaryota > Fungi > Ascomycota > Sordariomycetes > Hypocreales > Ophiocordycipitaceae > Drechmeria > Drechmeria coniospora. The sequence continues at coordinate 4,700,177 of NC_054389.1, read as the reverse complement.
ACCCGCTCGAGTCACTGAAGGTCTCCTCCACCTTCGACTCCATCCAGTTCGTGCGCGACTACTTGCAAAGGACGATCGAGCAGCAGCTGCGGAACCTGATGATGGACGAACTGCCTGCCATCATCCATCGACTGTCGCTCCAGTTGTGGTGCCCCGACCAAGCGAAGGGCACCGAGACCTCGCAGGAGGACACCGACGAGAAGGGGGCAGATCCGTTTGCGAGCCCGCCGCTGGACCCTGTGGATGCGAATGGCAATCTCCTAGACGCCGGCGCCATCTCGGAACTGACTCTCAACGGAGGCGGCGAGGTGCAGTCCCTCTTCTCGCAGAAGAACCTCTTACGGCTGGCAGCCTTGACCGACTCTCACCGGACACTATCCCTGTTTACGCCAGGCATCCAAGAGGTCGTCTTCCGCGCCTGGTCCGGATACGGGGATCGCTCGGGCTCCGCCACGCCCTCGCCCACGACGCCTAGCCTTGCCAGGATACACTCGTTCCCAACCGGCGGCAGCAACACCTACACCTTTTCCGACTCGGGCAGCGCGGCGTACGGCCACTTCTCGTCACGGTCATCGGTCGTCAGCCTCAACTCAGCCGCTTCCGGTTCGGCCCACGTTCCGATCCTGCGGTCGCGATCTGGGCGGAAGAAGAAGAATCGCATCGTGAATCTCCGACGAACCGGCTCGGAAGCCAGCTCGGAGGCGGGCACGTCAGAGAACGCGTCGGATACTGCATCGGTCTGCGGGCCGTCTTCCAAGTCGTCCCAGTCCGCCTCTATACCCGAGGAGGCTCCGGTGGCTGCCGTACCTTTGGGTCCTCCGGGGAGGCTTCACTCTCCAGCCTGGCACAAGGAAGCTCCGTCGATGCGCCAGGCGCTCATGTCGGACATGTACGAGAAAAATGTTGAGCAGGCTGCGTCGGCAGCGAAGGCGAAGGAGTCGCTGAAGACGGTCGAGAGCACCGAAGTGGCGGCCGAGAAGGTACCAAGGAGCTTCCACCATGGCGCCGTGCCTGCCAGGGATCAAACGTACGGAGGCCCCGACACCGGCTCCGTGATCCTCGAGCAGGCGTGGATCATGAAGATGGCGGGCGAGATTGCCCGCCGCGTCTACGACGAGAAGAAACGCGAGCAAAGCGGTTGGGGCAACGGCGAAATCCCGCCGCCTCCGGCGTACGAAGCTGCGGCCCCTTGAACGACAAGGACACGGTTGAAATTCGCACCATGTCGCATAATTGTCTGGCACTTTCGTGTCCTTTTCTTTCCTTTTTTATCAGCGTTGCTTTCATATGGCCTGGCATGGATTGGCTTTCCCGCTGCGTATGTTCCGTCGACGTCGGCGGTTTTGTGCTGGCGTTGGGGTGGGAATGGGTGGTATTTTTCTGGGCGAACGGCCGCCCACGGATTGGGGCGAGGCCCCTCATGCGTCGCGATTGGGCTGTTCACGTCCAAGAGGAGACGGGTGCGTACGATCACATGGGTGTAAGATATGTCCGGTTTCTTTACTTTACATAGCACTGCTACCTGGGGCGCGGGTTTATAAAAGCGACCAACTCACATCTTGAATACTTGGTCATTTATTGATACTGTCTGCGTCCTCTGAACGAGTAAACCGTTCTGGTTCGGTCCGGTGTGTGTGATAACAGCGATGATCTTGCGATGGACCTACGGAATGCCATCCTTTTGCCATCCCGGACGTACCCGACGAGGGTCCCAGCTGCTGGCTTCCCGATGTCCCGCGCGGAATGGTAGAGGGCCGAGGGGAGCTGGACACTGCCGCGTGGACTCGCACCTCGAAACAATGCTGCGCATCACCGGGGGCCAGCAAGCTTCTCTTGCTCTCCCGCCACCAGCCCGCTGGTGGGTGCGGGGACGGGGAGAGGTACCTCCATCTCTGCGGAAGCGCCGGGTGGTGCTTTACCGCTCAAGCCGCGGGGAACAGGGGTGGATGGGATGGAGGACGCCGTCACCGCGGGATTCTCGTCCGCTCGCAAGGGTGGGTGCTGTCCGGTGCCATCTTCTTCGTTCTACGAGACATTCCTGGATCTCCGCGACGGCTTGCGCTTCCTTGCTCTCTAAGAAGGTTTCGCGGCGGCGGCGGCGGCCTGGTTCTCGGCCTTGAGTGTGGCGAGAAGCTCCTCCCTCGTCTTCATGTCGGCGAGGAGCCTCTTGGTGAGGTCCTCGGTCGTCTTCTGCGCGTCCTCGAGCTTCTTGATCTCGGCCGCCTCGGTCTCCATGCTGAAGGGCAGACCGGGGCGGCTGTGACGCGGGATCATGGCGGTCCGCTCCCAGACGTCGCCACTGTCGGGAGCGGGTAGGGGAGGGGGGGCCTTGCCCTTGCCCTTGCCTTTTGCGGAGGAGGCAGAAGGCTTCCAGCCGCGCGGGACGGCGCCAGCGGTGAGAAGCTGGTAGAAGGTCTCATAGGGTTCGTTGAAAAGCTGCTCCTCGTAGCTCCAGGCACGGATCTCGCCATTGGCCGCCACCATTGCCTGCTTCTCCTCTTCGGTGCGGCCGTAGGGGTGGAGGCGGAGGTAGTGGTAGAGGGTCTGAGGCTTCTCGCCCGATTCGTTGACGTAGTAGAGCTTGATGGTGATGTCGAACTCACCCCATCCCGTCTCCGTCACGGCAAAGGGTTTCCCGGGGACGGCCTCGACCACTAAGGGAAGGCAGGCGGACGCCGTCAGCGCAACCAGATCATCTCACGGGTGGGCAGGCAACGACGCAACAGAGGAAGAGGAAGGAAGAATGGAGGGGATTCTCGGCAACGTACTGCGCACGTAGTTGGGGATGGACTCGTGCAGCTTGAACTGCACACGACGGACCCAGTAGGTGATGTCGATATCCTCAAGGCCTTTGACAAAGACTTCCCACGAGTGCGTGTGGTTGTCTGGCGTGCCGGGGGGCCTCGGGTTCGCGTCCGAGAACGGCGTGGCAGTCGTTCCGACGATGAAAGGCCGGCGGATCTGCGTCAGCTTGACGCGTTTCCCCAGCTGGTTCGAGGGCGCCATGGCGTCGGCGGCAGGCGCCCTGATGAAAATTCGCGTCGAGACCTTGTGCGAGGGGGGGGGGTTGCATGTATTCGCGGAGTCGCATAGAGGGAAAGGAGGGGTGGAACGTTGCTGGAGCTGGCTCGGAGCCACAGGATGAATGGTTGCCAGTCAGTGAGTGGACGGAGTATTTAGGTGCGGTGAGGTTGGGTTTTTGGCGACTGGCCATCACGACGATGAAAAGCCCCACCAACCATCGGTGCCTGTCAACCCACACCTACCTACTTACTGTATTAGTTGTAAATGGTGCAAAACTCACACGTAAGTACAGCAGTGTACTTGTACCAGTAGGTGTGCACGATTGATACCTGGTACGGAGCACTTGGCCACAGAACGGGCATACTCAGTTGTATATACATTGTACTTATGTATGGACTGTTACTCACTATGCTGTACTCCGTACTCCGTACAAGTACCGATCTTGGCACCTACCAAGTACATACATGTATTACTGTACTCAACTTGTAAGTCTACAGTACCTACGTGTACAGTACAGTGTAAAATTACTCCGTACTTGCAGTTTGGAAAGGAGGAAAGCGGGTACATGCCCATACCAACTTATTGCAAGCTTGTAATTACAGGTACTTACAAGTGGACTGAAGTAAGTACTGTCCTGTACTCCGTACAGTATACCAATAATAACGTATTACTCCGTGCAGTACGGAGTACTCCGTACGGAGTAACAAGTAGCAGTACCGTCAGACAGCACCCCCAGTTCCACTGTGCAGTGAATTCGTCCAGAAGCACTATCATATTACGGATCACTCCGTTCGCGTACAAGTACTTGGTACCTGTAAAATGGTACGTACCCGTGAATGTGGTTCCGATCATGTACTGTACTTACAGAGCACGGAGTATTACAGTACAGACTACTCCGTACAAGTACACAGTACCACCAGGTATGAATACGTACAGTACAGCAAGTACGGAGTATTAAACGTACGAGATACGGAGCGGTACATGTATATGATCTCATGACTTTTTCCTCTGCACTCCCGGACTACCTGCATATGATTTCGAGCTCAGCGAGCAATCAATTGAGCTCGACTTGAATCCTCGTCCTCTCTCGTCTACTCAGCTGCCTCTTCCTACTCTCCTCCAGCTCCTCCTCCTCCTCCTCCTCCTCCTCCTCTTCCTCCTCTTCCGGCTGCTGCTCGTCCCAGAGCTCACCTATAGGACGACGGCGGCGACACATCGTCGGCGCGTCATCGACGTCGAGTCGACGCTGCGTAGAATCGTGCACATCGTCGGATGACGGCGGCATGTCGGCGGCCAAGCGGCTTGTCGTCTGCGGTGGCAGCGGCTTCCTAGGCTCGCGCATTTGCAAGTACGCCGTCGCGCGCGGCTGGGACGTCACCTCGGTCAGGTAGCTACCTCATCCATCCTCCGCCATGGGCCATCACGGCCTGGAGGGACGCGCCCGCTGACAACTCGACGTCCGTAGCCGATCCGGGGAACCAAAATGGGACGCCGTCACGGCCTCGCCCGACACGCCCTCCTGGGCGCACAAGGTCTCCTGGGAGCGCGCCGACATTCTCCGGCCAGCCACGTACGCGCCGCTTCTCCGGGGCGCCGACGCTGTCGTCCACAGCATGGGAATACTCCTCGAGGCCGACTACAAGGGCGTCGTTTCCGGCAAGGAATCGCCCGTCGCGGCCTTGCAGCGCATGTTCTCGCCGACGAGCGACCGGAGCGCGAACCCGCTGGAGAAGAGGTCGGGCGAGGACATTAAGCCGCGCGACGTCAAGGATCAGTTCTCGTACGAGGTCATGAACCGCGACAGCGCCGTCTCCTTGGCCAAGCACGCGGCCGAGGCGAGCGTCGCCTCCTTCTGCTACATATCCGCCTGCGGTGGCGCCCCGGTCATGCCGCCACGCTACATCTCGACGAAACGGCAGGCCGAGGTGACCATCGCCACGAGCTTCCACGACATGCGCAGCCTCTTCATACGAGCGCCCTTCATGTACGACGGTTCGCGCAAGTTCACCATGGGCTTGGCCGCAATGGCCGGCGCGGGCGCCATCTTCAACAACCTGACGGCCCACTACCTCGACGGCTTCCTCGGCGCCGCCGGCGCGAAGCCCCTCCGGGTGGACGTCGTGGCCGAAGCCGTGGTGGAGGCGCTCGAGGACGAATCCGTCCGGGGTCCCGTCGAAATTCCCGAGATTGAAGATCTCGCGACCAAGGCGTGGAGGAAAACGATGCTGTAGCGCTCTTGATTCCTGTCATTCTCCATCATGTATTTTGATCCCAAAGCACGACCCGACGCTAGACCCATCAATCATACCGCACCCACAAACCAGCACCCTTCGGGCGAGCGATGCGGCCGGTCTATATCCTCGTGCCCCGCTCGAAGCTGTCCCGGATGTCTGCCGTGTACTTGTCGTAGAAGCGGCTGAGCTTCTGGTTGAACTGCTTGTTCTTCTCGTTGATGTAGGTGATGTCGCCGTCGTCGCCGTTCTTGGCCATCCGCTCCCTCCTCTTCTTCAGCCTCTGCTCCTCGGCGCGCTTCATGTCCGCCACCAGACGGTCGACAGCCGCCTTGTCGGGTTTGTTCTGGGCAAACGAGGTCGTGTCGGCCGTCGAGTAGAAGGATCCGTCCTTGTCGATGGCGATGAGCTCGCCGTCGTCCGTCTCGACGATGTCGAGGCCGCCCGAGGCGGCCGCCTTCTCGATGGCCGCCATCCGTTGCTTCCCGTACTGCTCCAAGTCTGGTTGTATGTTTTGCAGCTGCCGCTTGTAGACCTTGTTGCTCTCCTGGTGGTCGTCGGCGAAGGCGTTGTTGTCGCGATGGGATCCCTTCTTCCTCATGCGCTTGTCCCACTTGTCGCTCTCGTCCACGGTCCAGTCCCAGGCACGCTTGCGCTCAAAGTCCTCGCCCGCCTCTTCGACGTCGGCTTTGAGAAGCTTGTGCGAGGCGATGGCGCGCTTGCGATGGAGGGCCGTCAGCTTGCTCGGGTCGCTGGCCAGTCGCTGGGACTCCTTTGTCGCCTCCTTGAAGTTCGTTTCCGAGGAGCTCTTGGCCCGGGCCTGGAGGGACTTGAAGCGAGCCATGCGTTCTTTGGCTTTGGCGGCAACTTCGGCCGCGCCAGGAGATTCCGCCGCCCTCTGGATTGTCGTTTCGTCCATGACCGTTTCCGCAGCCGCTTCGGCCAAGGGCTCCGCGATGGCCACCTTGGGCGGAGATGGCTCTCTCTGAGCCGCCGCTTCTCTCTCATTGGTTGCCTCCATGGCGACCTCCGAAGGCGCAGCCTCCGACGTCTGATTTTTTTTGCCCTTCGCCTTCCGCTTCGCCGGGACCTTGGCCGCCACCTTCTCGTTCTCGGCCTCGCGTTCTTGCTGCTCATTCACCTCTGGCATTGCCGCTGCTTCCGCCGCCGCCGACCCTTCTTCTGTCGCGGCTTCGGCCGCTGCCGCGGCGCGTGTTCGTCGCTTCTTCGTCGGAGGGGCCATGGTGACGATCGGTCGGCCAGGAAGGCAGGTTTTCTACCCCTGCGCAGTGAACCAAAGGCACAGGGACGTTGGAGCGGATGGATATGTGAAGCTTGGCGTGGCTTCGGTCGCGGGAACAGAGGAGGAGGTGTCGACGTGGATAGGCGGGTGATTGATGGTTGGCTTTTGGGGGTTTGCAAAGTAATAAAAGTCCATCTCCACAGCCAACTGAACCGGGGGCCGACATGGTTGTCACGCAGAGGCCATGCATCCCTTTTGCTATTGAGCAACAGAAACCAGCGATGGCTCGAGGCCCCACCATGGCCACAGCAATATGGACCCACCTTCGAGCACCCATCTATTATCTACCCAGTCCTTCATGAACTGAACATCACGCAGACCATCATCCTAGAAACACAGACATAGAGTTATGGTTCATCATCAACAGCGCTCATTTTATAAAAAACTATGTTCTTCGGTCCATTTTCCTGCTGTACTTGCATAGATGCTCGCCGTACTTGCCTAGGATCCGCCAGACAATCTTCTCAAGGCATCCGGTTTCCTCAAGCATCTACAGTAAAAGAAGGAGAAGAAAGTGTGTAATGCCATCGACAGATCGCCTTCCCTCCTGACAACATGGGGAAGATGCTTGAAGTGCGATACAGAGATGGATCCTCATTTACTCTACATCATGTATTCTTTGGAGGGCTCTTGCCGAATGTCTCTCATGCTTGGTTCATGGCATGGCATGGCATGGCGCACCCCATCCCGTGATCCCTTTGCCGCACTGCTGGCCGTCGTCGTGCATGCAACATCTCCTTCGTGCTCGCAGGGCACCGCAGTTAAAATAATAGTGTTTTTATTAAAAGTTTAGCTACTATTCTTGGAGACTATCGGTATCCATCCATCCGTCCATCCATTCACGCCGCCTTCATTACCTGCTTGATGGCCGTCATGATAGAGACGTTTCGTCAATAAGCCCATCAGACCGACAAAATGATAGCCAAAAAGGTGGAAGAATAAAAGAAAAAGAAAAAGTGGCAAGTATTGCCGGGATGGCATGACGCTACTTTGGTCATGCCGTGTGTGGGTGGGAGCATTTCTTTGCCCCGTGGCTGATGGTGTTACATTCACTCCCATCAATCCAACAAACCTTGATTTTGCATTTCGAGGGATGGCAACCAGGCCAGGACAGAGTAAAGAAATAATAATAGTGCTGTTGCTTGTTGTGCGCATGCGCTTACAGCAGCATGGCAAAGATGGCGACGGCGAGAGCGCCGACCGGTGCGACGAGGGCGGAGCCGGCGGCGACGACGGTGGAAGCGTGGTGGGTGCTGGCGGCCGTCGTTTGGGTGGCGCTGGCGGTGCCGTTGCTCGCATAGGTCGAGGTGGAAGCAATCTGGTCGACGCAGTTGGCGGCGGAGAAGTCGTCCATGGACTTCTCGAAGAGGGGCGTCTGGCTAGCGGCGGCCGCCTGGGCCGCTGCTTGGTCCTCGGCCGGGAGCTTGCTGATGATGGCCTTGCCCAAGGCGACCATGTTGGTGTGCAGGTCGGTGACGCGCTGGAGGACTTGCTTGCATCGGCCCATGGCGGCGATCTTGGCCCTGTCGGTGAGGAGCTCGCCCTCGATCTCCTTGCCCTTGGTGTAGACGGGCGTGAATATGCCCTTGAGGGAGAGGGCCTCTTCCTGGGTCAGGACATTGCTGGCGACCACCTTCTTGACGGCCTCCTCGAGCGTCACGTCCAGATCCTCGACGGTGGCGATGATGGCCGAGGTGTTGCCGCCGGTGTAGTTGTCGATGGCCGTGTCGTAGGCGTTCATCTTGGCTCCGATCTCCTCGATGGCCGACTTGATGACGGAAGCATCTCGCTCGACGATGCCGGCTCCGGCGGCGATGGCGCAGGGGGCAAGGTAGGCAAGAGTGATGAAACGCATGTTGAAGGAGTGAAGTAACGTGCGGTGCGTACGCTGGTGATTTGTTTGTGCTCGGGCAGGTGGCTCGATCGTCGTCTTTCTGCGATCTGTTCTTGAACAACAACGGGATGATGATGCGGAAGTGGCAAGGTAGGCAGGCTTTGTTTCGGTTGCAGTGTAGATCAGGTGCAGAGGACGATGACGAGTGAGGAAGGAAAGGGTAATGATGAACTGCGGTCTTCTGCTCCTTTATATAGACGGCGAGCTTCTGTATCGGAGCGACGAAAAGAAGATTGGATTGCGTATCACCCATCCAACGTGGGCTGGCGCATGGCTTGACAGAGTGCATTCCCTACCGCCGCCAGGCTAACCGAGTCGAGCTTCCCCATGAGCATCTTTACGTAGAATCTGCACGTACCTGTCTTTCCATCGATTCGAGTGCGCTGCCTCGGGAGCTCCTCCTCGGCTCACACTGCAGGATGCCGAACGGAACCGAGCATTATTACTTCCCCCCCACCCCATCCTCATCTCCAACTCCATCCCTTTGGACGAGTGGCGTGAGCTTATGGTCGAGCCGATAGCCACAACGTGTGGGGATGGACGACAGATGTGTGGTTGAGCGTCGCAGTCGATATCGCTTTATTGTTCGTCGTCTGCCGTCGCCAGTGTTGTCGTTCTCTCCGTGTATGCACGAACATGTACGTCTCCAGATGCTCTCGGATGTACAGGGTCATCTCATGTTCACTTCGATGTACGCAGTGGCGTCGACCGTCTACGTCTTGGATGCGGCTACCCTGCCGGTCGGTGGTGGGTTGTGCTCGAGTTCGCTGGTGGTTGTGCCCGAGTTATTGTTGCGGAATGATCGAGGCTTGCTGACTCGGCAGTCGGGAATGCAGGCACCGAAAAGGGCGACGTCGGTGAAGCATCTGGCCAAGCCACAGGTCAAGCCACGTCGGCTCAATATGACAGTATGCTTCTTTCAGTAGGTGGTGTGCTCGGCACGGAGAAGTAGTGCGCTCGCTGTTGGCACTAATAGTTGGCCACTAATAGTTGGCCACTACCAAATGGGAGCACGGCTGTCACATCGCTGTCACATCAACGGTTGGATAGACAACCAACGTCCCTTGGTAACAAAACAAAACACACAGAGATTAGATGTGCTGTACTAATGCTTCTGCATGCAGGAACCTGTTCGGACCTGTCGACCGCCACGACGACCGCCACCGCGAGAGCAGAAATTGCCGACGCAGAAGCATTCCACGAGCATATGGCCCAGAGCCCCCGAGATTGGGCCGCAGTGGATGAATCTTGTCCCTCGTAGGCCTGTGTCCGGGGAGACGGGGGCAGTCGGCAAATGCCCGTCAAATGCCCGTCATGGACGCATGGCTGGCTCTCGCATCGCCGTCCAGTGTTGTTGCGGCGCAACGTTGGCGGCGAGCATGTTTTCGGATGCAGGGAGGTCGAGGAGTACGTAGCCGTCGTCGTCTGCCAGCCACGACGTACGAGCTCCAAAGTACGAATTAATAATAAAAATAACTATGCCAATGAGAAGAAAAGTCTGATGCCGAGACGCGGGAGCCGACGGGAGGGTGGGGGTTAGTTTGCTGCGTGAACTGCCTCTGTGCCCACCGAGCGCTTTCGAATCCAACTAGTTCTAGCCGTCTGCCAGTTGCTCTTGGCAGTGGACGGATGGCCCGGTTGGCAACATTTTAGTGCCCGTCGAGGCTTGTGGATGTGAAGCTTGCGGGTACCTCGTAGCACTCTCGCTAGCAGCAGGCTGGAACATCTATACTACAGAGAAGTTGTACTCGCTTCGTACAACTACAAGGACAAGTACATAAGTCCTAGGTGCTCCGTGCTGTATGTATCTGCCTGGAGCACCAAATTGGCCTCGGTGTGCTGAGAATACTGTACTTGCTAGCAGTACGGAGTAGTTGTAGCCCGACTCTACAGGTAATATTACCGAGTTCTTGTATTCCGAACAGAGAGAGGTTCATGTGGGATACGGGATAAGCTGGTCTGCACTGGTCTGCATGTGGGCCGACCTGACGAAGTGCCGCAGCCTATGATGGTTGACCGCACTTTTGCGGTTTGTCAAGTATTACTTGTAATAGTGGTGGTGTCTGACATGCACCTTTACTCCTACTTAATGACATGCAGTACTCCATATATGCTTGGTAGTACCAAGAGACCAATGATGCTGTCACGTCAAGAAGGTCTTGGAGTCCACCATGCGTATTCGCACTGGTACGTACTCACACTGTGCACCTGCAGCTTCTGATAACAGGTATTATGCATACTATTTAATTGTAAGGAGTAATACATGTACCCCGTACGAAGTACTTGTGCAGTAAGCACGTACATAAACACCTGCGCCGTACTCTGTACGGAGTAGACTGTGTGTGCCAGCCTACTTGTATTTAGTTACATACTACTAGGTACTAGGTACCTAATAGTTACGGAGTAGTAGGTACGGAGTACTTGGTGCAAAGTCTAGGAACTTCAAGGTACTCCATACAGCTAGCTGCCTGTAATATCCGCTGTATCTCCCCTCCACCCTCCCCCGCGCGGTCCCCTGCGAAGCGGGTCGCCTGTCCACCTCCAGCAGCCCCCACGGCCGCGGCGCGAGGAGCTTGCCGCCCGCGAGCCATCTGGAGAATCCATCCATGATCCGATTCGGCAAATGCCACGCCAAGCTGTGAGGATCCCAACTTCTCACCCTTCCGCGCACCGGCACCCAGCTGTACACGTTGCCGTCACCCTCCTTCCACGAAGCCCATGCGACGGCTGTCCGCCGGAGACTTGCTGCTCCTCCTCACAACATGATCTCCTCGGCGACAACGCGAGCCCGGGCTTCGCCCGTCATCGCTTCGGCTGCCTCGCAGAGTTGTCAGCGCCGCACCAAGGCCTTCGTTCGCCGTCTCGATGAAAAGAACGAAGTATTCTACACGCTCGAGAGGAAGGGTCCCGGCCGAGACGACATCCCCCAGCGGCAGTACGACTTCTTTGCCATGCCGGACCTGCTGCTCGACCTGGACGCCGAGGGGAGCGAGGGCATCCGGTCGTTTGACGAGACGGACGAACGTCGTCACAAGCTTGCCTGGTCGACCGCTCCGAAGCGTGATGCCGTCAGGTCAACCCTGAAGCGGATGGAAAAGCAGGTGTACGAGTCGCGCCGGAGAGCGCGGGAGATACGGTCGCAACCGACCAACATCTTTCGAATCACGCCCCACGACGTACTATCAGCCGCACTGCGAGGCTCACGGTCTTCTGGTCCTTCGGGGACGATGCCGATGCTCGAACAAATTCGCATCGGGAATGGCATACCGCCGCACGCTGCCGAGGACGACGAGCAGCTGCTGCGATGGATGATGCTGAGCCGGAGCAATCTCGAGGAGTCGAAACGTGGTCGAGACGAAGCCGCGCCGGTGCCCTCGCAGTTGGCCGAAGCTCTGAGGAGACAGACGTCGATCGAAGGCATTCGGCGCCTCGTCAGCCAGTGTCTTGCGGCCGGGACGAGCGTCGAGAGCTTCGCCGTCCAGCCTGCGTCCAGCCCGAACCTTCCGATCGAGATACGGCGCGCGTGCGAGCGAGTCTTCAAACGGGACCCCACAGCCGACGGACCGAGGGTGGCGGCGCTGACATTCATCGGGAACTTGTCGGATCGGGTCTCGGGTCTCAACGGAACCGTCGGCGCCTCGCTCTACGGCCTCTGCTTGCGTCTCTCGGCCGAGGCGGGCATGCTCGACGGCACGTCCGAGTGGCTGTATCGCGGCTTTGACAACAAGATATGGAACGCCGGCACTGAGACGTTGCAAGATGTCCTCTTCGTGCTGCATCTGTTTCGCTCTCGCCTCGGCAGCACGGAGAAGGCGGGCTTCGGTCGCGTCCGTGACCGGCAACTCCTCTTCCAGCTGCTTACCGGCATCGACGAGAACGACAGCATCTCTCTCGACTCGTTCCGATCTTTTGCCCTTCTCTCCCCGAATCAGGATGGCGCCGGCCCGGTGCCGCTGGCGGGCGAGATATACAGATGCTACATTGGCCTGCTGGGTCAGCTCGGAGCCGCGAGGACGATTTGGAAGGAGTGGCGGCTCGCCACCTCGCGCCCCGATGATGGCGCCCTCGAGGATGGCGCACTCGAGATGACGTTTCGGGAAGCGCTTGGCCAGGTTGGCCGCACCATGGCCACGGCCGATGACGAGACCCGACCGGATCTCAGCCTGGACGAGTGCGCAAGGCGGGATTATCACGCCATCGAGATGCAGCATGTCGACAGCTGGCGTCACGCCGCCTCTGGCGCTTCCGAAGGCAGACTCGAGATGAGACATGTCCAGGAGCTCATGTCCTTGCCGCTTGAAGACTGGATCTCGAAAGCGAAGCAGCTTCCGTCATGACGAGGTTGAGCAGCGCGCGCGCACACGCACACACACTCGCGCACACACACCCAAATGCATACATATGTGAGGATGCATGGATAGATATATACATATACATGCGTGTGCATAGTAACTTTCGCCCTGGCGCCCTGAGATGGAAATACATCTTGACGACGGACAGTATCAGACAGGCTTTTTTTCTCTGCGCACATTGCCTTGGCTCGTGCAGGGGCCATGTGTCGGGGCCATGATCCATGAATCTGTAGGCGATATTCCTCAGGAGTTCCCACGAGTCGTCTCGGTAGCAAGGACCAGGCGGGGTGCACCTTTACATTGGCACTTGTTGAACACAGATGCCCAGGATTCCCAGGGACTGCTTGGTACAAGGTGAGGACATGGTGTGCCTACCGTGTAGCTATCAAAATAGGGAGGTTCCATGACGACGAGGGTGAGGCCGTGCTATGCAGATCGTCGCAGATCGACGAGTTGAGCCTGCCGAGTGTTGGCCATGTTCAAAGGAGAAAACTCGGCCTCCTGCTTAGGGATTCCGATATCCAACATTTGGCGCTCAAGTTCACAACACGGAGGAAGAAATGGCCAATGCGGCTGCCAGTCGCAACTGAGACAACCGCACTGTTCATCATTCGGCAGAATCTTCCCACCACGGCCACGCGTGATATCGTAGACAGGCGGACAATGCATCCAAGAAAAAAAAAAGGAAGGATCGGTCGGGATGACGCATGATACCGTAGACAGGAGAAAAGTGTATCCAAGAAATCAAGGCTCGGCTGGGACATGGACATGATTCGGAGTCTCAGCCAAGGCTCACGATCGTCGGTCAGTCACAACATGGTGCATGAAGACAGTCGCCGGTCGCAAGCACAGACAAGAAGCGACTTTCCGACGGCCAAAGGAAGGAAAAATCACAAGGCCCAGCATGGGATGAATCTGAGAATGTCAGCGTTGGACAGCGATTCGTGACGTTGAGCATCACGTCCAAGTGGCATGAGAGGTATCTATTCCCCCCATTCGACGGTAGGTACCTTGGCACCGCAATGAAAATGAAAGATGTCCGAGGAGGTAGCCGCACGAACCACCACCGACCGGTTGGATGGCAGCCAGAATCCGGTGCCTCCAGGGCGTCCTTGGCGAGCACTCTCCGCGCAGAGGAGAGGCCAAAGAGCTAAATCGGGTACCAAAGGCAGCAAGGCCGGGTGGGCGGCAATAGCCTGTGGCTTCGGCTCAAACAAGGCAGCTAGCAAGGCCAAACGAGTGCCACGATGGGTTTTGGTGGCTGGTGTCTAGTCCGCTGGCGGTGCTGGCGTTCGCGGGTACCTCGATGCGGCTTCTCTCAGGCACGAGACGGACAAGGCGGAAGAATCGTCCAACCGCCGACGTTTGAGCTCTGAGCCTGGGGAGGGGAGGATGCGGTAAAGAGATGGTCGCGGCGAATCCTTCTCCTCGACAGCGCCTAAGCCTGCGGCGGGATGGCGAGACGTGCGGCAGATTCAGATCCAGTCGTTTGTGCTCGTCCTCGGCAGCGGCTGACGCACCAGGTCCTGTGTACAGACGTCCGGATACGGCGACGCTGATGGCAGTGCGAGCATGCGCACGGAGTATGTGTCCTTGTCTGGATCGATTCCATCAAGGGATCAAAGGATCAAGGGGATCAAGGGGATCGGACAATCAATCGGTGGGGGGCCGAATGGAGTGGATCGACGGTAGGGAGGGAATCAAACGATTTATTGAGGAGAATCGTCGAAGCATCGTACCAGGTACAAGTACATGTGCGGCAGATACTGTAGGTCCACGGACATGTACATGAGGCAGGTCTACTGTACGCACATGAGAAGCAGGTAGGTGTACATGTACGGAGTGCTCCGATACGGCGTGCGTCCCGGCACTTGCATGATTATTTACCAATGGATAGTTCGTGCACCCGTGCAGGCGGGTGCACACACTTGCTGCGTACTGTAAGTACCGTACGTGCACCGCAACGAGTACCGCAGAAATCGGTTCCTGGATGAGACGTGCAGCGTCGCATCGGTGCGACCCCGCCGATGTGTTCCATGGCTAGCTCGGCTAGGAAGGGAGGACGGAGAAGGAGCGGACCGACGTTGACGAGGCTCGGTAGTTCCTGTCGTTCCTGTGCTTGTGCGGAATACGCAATACCTGCTCGCTCATCTCGTTGTCCCGGTTCGCCGCGAACCTTGATGAGCGGCAGGGCGATGGTGGCGCCTTTCGCTCGCGCCCAGTGGTTCAGTCACAGGTGAGGGAGGAAGGGACAATGGAGCAGAGCTGTGCAGAGGGCAAGCTCGGGCAAGCCAATGACGCCAATCGCTGAAGGGACGGGGAAACAGCGGCGACGAAACAGGCAGGCAGGGGTCGACTGCGGCAGCAGGAGAGTGAAGAAATCCGAAACGGGCGCCTGCACTCGCTTATGTACTTACAGTACATGTACCGAACTCCCTCAACGTACTCCTCGATGAGCTTGGTTGGAGTGCGATTGCGTGCTCGAGCTCGTATCGTAAGTCATAGTCATGAGGTACGATTAGTTTCCAGTCGAACTCGATGCGGTCAAGGGAAGGCAGCAGCAATGCAAGGTACTACCTACTTCCAAGTGCATGTAAGTAAGTAGGTCTAGGCGCACGGTGCGGCGAACTCCCACATGGACATGTGCTTGTGCAAACAGAGTACGGCACTGCTGGCAAGTTCCAAAATGCGCTATGCGGACGCGTACAGTACACTCACACGTACTTACAAGTACGAGTGCGTGCATGGCGTGCCATGTCTGTACGGAGTACATGGGCGGATATTATTACGTCTTGCACGGTCCAGTCCAGTCCACAGTCCACAGTACAGCGTACAGTACGAGTACGAGTACGAGTACTCCTGGCAGGTGTGTACACCTACGGTGTACTTGCAGTTGATCGCCAATAGAGTTGTGGTGGATAAAGCAAGTGCAAAAACCGGGGAGGGGGTGCGGGTGCAATGCAGAGTCGAGAAGGGAGAAATGGAGAAATGGAGAACTCGAAAAGGTTGGGCACGCGTCGGTCGCCTGGCCGCTTGGTCGCGACTGATCACGGATCACGGCGGGCTTGTTTGTGATGCAAATGGCAAACGTGCTCACCCACCTCCATCCAGCAGGCGATTCGTGACCGAAATTATGCCATCGGCCACCAACCCGCACACTGAAACCGAAAAACCGGGGAAGCCGCTCCACCAGCGCAGGCTACTTGAAAGTATTCGGCACTATCAGTACGGAGCACATGTACTCCATACATACGAGGACTTGGGACTTGTGACTTGTGCGGAACCGCACGCTGTACATGTGCAGTACAGTGCATACGCACCTGCAGTACTTACAAGCATGTCCGTCAAGTGCAAGAGTATGGCTCGTATTCATACAACCTAGGAGAATAGTACCACTGCGTACTCTGTATGGTGCACGTGTCTGCCTTTGTTGACGAAAAGCAGCTGGGCATATGGACAGTATATATGTACAAGAAATACACCCAAGTATACAAGAAATGCACCCAAGTAAGTGAAAGTATTACAAGAAATACACCCAAGTACTCCGTACATGTACCAAGTTGCTGCAAAGTATCGAGTGGTACTCCGTACTTACGCTTACCGTATATGTGTGCAAATAAGTGCTGGGAACATTACCGTGAGGCACCAACCGAGGTACCCACAGCCCAAATCCAATACTGATGGCTACTCTCGCGCCAACGGCACCGCCTAGTACCGCACCTCGAGCGGTACCTCCCCGTCCGCGCGTGCTGGCGGCGGAGCACCGGTACCTCCAGTGGGTCCAGCACGGAGGCAGCGGTGACTCAGGCTGCTGGCAATCCCTGATTTGCCTCCATCGCGGTGGAGCGCTGGCCTGCTGCTGGTGGATGCCGGTGTGCATGCGCCTCCTCGAGTCTTCGGCCGTCCGGCCCCATCATGGGACACGCTTACGAAGGGGCCGTCATCGGATGCACCTGTAGTGCGAATGGAACTTCCCTGCAAGCGCTCCGTAAATGCAAGCACTCTCCTGCGTATCTGATGTTACTTGTATACCGTCATGGAAGAATGACTTTGCCTCCATCAACCCAACCTACCACCACCGCTACCTACCGCCTTGTACATTTTTGTTTATATATGTCCTCGAAGGCCCCACGAGTCGTCGGCGAAGCCCCAACATCCATCCCTAGGTCCAGCACCGTGTACTGCACCCGACTTCGTCATCCGAGCCGTTCACCTCCGAGCCCTCTCCCTCAGTCATTTCCTCCCCCTCATCGGAACAGTGGGAAAGCCAGCGGAAGTCGAGTGCGGCGGAGCGAGCGTTGACGTACCCCCTGGAGGCACGTCGTCTTCGTGCTAATTCGTTGGAGGTACGGAGTACTTGGGTGGCAGTACCTGCAGACAGACACTGCCGTGCCAGGTGCTAGCCCAGGCTTCTACGGTGGTACCACGCAGCAGGTGTACGCTGCCTGCGAGCCACCCCCTCCCCCGGCCCCAGCAGCATATCTGCCTGCGTCCGCGAGCACCTGCATCCGGCCGGCTTCTCTCCGCGGCCGCCCTCGAAGTCGGCTTCCAACCGTCGTCGCCGGCAGGGAGAAAAGGGAGAGGGATAGCGGAAAGAAAGGCGATTCGGTCAGTTTCGCTCGCGTCCGATCGCCGTTCCGTTGCTTCCGGGCCGAGCTGCGACTGTCCCTCCGTCCTTTGTCACCGCAAACGACGAAACAGCGACGGACGGACGAGGCACCAAACCGTTCCACCCTCGTTCACGCACCGCGACGACGATAGAGGCTCGTACTGCAGAATCGCATTCCTCCGTCTCGTCCCCTTCCTTATCTGTCGGAACATGCAGCCAGTTCATTAATCAATCGAGCCAATTAACCAACGAATCCACCAGCCCATCCGACTCGATTGCAACCTTGGACATGCGCAACAGCACACACACACACACACACACTCACACACACACACACTCACACACACACGCACACTCACACACACGCACACGCACAAACACAACTTACATGCACCTGCCTGCGCCTGCCTGCGCCTGCCTGCATCTACAACCACCCACAAACACCAGCAATTACCCACAAGTACCTGCACTGTGCACGTACGACTGACAACTGACGAGTGCTTGTCCCATCTTTACTCCCATCGCAAACGCCCGACGGTCAGACCACTCTCGAGTGAGCGAGGACTTTCACGGCACACCGGAGATACGACCATCCTCCCACTCGTTTCCCCAGTCGTTTCCCCCAACTCGTCTCCTTCTCCCACTCTTGTTTTTGTCGACTTTTGGCTTCTTGCACGTTGCTGCTCGCCCCTCGCCTCCACAACTGGCCACCACCCACCGACGGCAACCTGCTGTCCCTCCCGGTTCTTTCGTCCGCGCCGCTTTGTCCCGTCCATCCTTTCTCGAGACGGCTTCGGCCCAATCTCGTGAGCCAAGATGTACCATCAGAGGAGGAGGTCGGGCAACACGTCGATGACGGACGTTCGCAGGGCCGTCACCGTCACCGACCTCTCGTCCAAGAATCGGAGACCAGCCGCGTCCCGCAAGCACACGCCCGTCAGCGGCCAGAAGCTCGGCCGGAGCGTTCGTGAGCGAGAGCGAGAGCGTCAGGACTCGTGGGCCGACGAGCGGGAGAGCTTTCCCCAGTACTGGTCCGTCCCCGCACCCCGATCCGCCGTCGTGGTCGAGCCTTGCGTCGCTGACACGTCTCTCTCCCATTCCAGCATGACGTGCGAGAAACAATTCATCCCGCACGACGAATGGTTTCTCTACTGTTCCGAAACGTGAGTGTGTACATTCTGCGGCAGCCTTCGGTCGCTAACGGAAACCCGCTTCGCCTAGATGCCGGCGCGACGATCAACAGAGCAGCTCCGCCTCCTCGCACGCCGCCACGGCCCGGCTCCGCGACGCAGCTGCCGACTTGGCTCCTCCGCCGTCGGGAAAGACGGAGCTCAAGGACATCGTCCCTCGAGCGTCGCCTTCGAGGCCGACGTCGATGCATTACGGAAGCTCGCCTCCGGTCGATATGGAGATGAAAGCGTCGTCGTCGGTCGCTCATCACACGTCCGCTCTCTCGGCTCTTCGCTCTCTCCACATCGGCCTGCCAAGCCCTCCATCGCCGACGGGTGCCAGCTTCTGGCCATTTGGACGCACCATGGCGACGAGCCCCAGCATCTCGTGCTCGAGGCCATCGGCGCCGTACCTGTCGTCCTGTGACGGCGGCTACAACTACAACAATAACCACAACTACAAATACGGCGCATATCCGTACGACATGGGGCCGAGCGCCATCGATCGGCCGTTGCCGTCGCGCCATCCCAACATCTACTCGCGGCCGCGGAGCATCGAGCTGGTGATGCCCATCATCAGTCGTTAACGCGCCTTCGCGTAACGATGCGTTCTTTGGCAGGCTGCACGCATGCATCGCGAGGCGACTTGCGTCGTTCCCGGCCAAGGTACGGAGTGCACGGATCACGAATACGACACCTACCTGCACTCAAAAGTGCTCGAATGCGTGGTGTCTCAGCCTGGCCCTCCCTGAAGACGCTGCGGTGCACATACAGCGTGCCCCTCCTCGTCCGCGTGCAGGTCTGGCAGGGGTCGTTGGTCAACATGGCGCTGCACAATATGCGGGGTTACAGGGGTTCGAGCGGACCGTACGGCGCCTGCGAGGGAGTGTGCGCTAGCACCGCGCCGGCATTGTCGCCCTCCTCTGCACCCCTGGTTCGGTGGACAGGCACCAACTCACCAGCGATGCCGCACGCCATTTCTGCACAATCAATTACCGTCCGCCTCCGGAGCACAACGAAGCCCGGCTTTTCTTTCTTTCTTTTTTTCATCTTTTTTGTTCCCTCTCCCTCTGTCACGCATCTTTCCATGATGTCTTTTTTTTTCGCACTTTAGGTAATGGGTACCTCGAGTCCTGGCTCTCTGGCGTTAAAAAAGTGGCTTTCAACACACTTCTCCTTTCATCCATTCCATCGACGAGGTCGGCACTTCAACATACTCTTACTACCACCACCACCTCTACCACCACCACCACCACCACAACCACCACTACTACTGTACCTTGGCATGTACAAACATGTAACATGCTCCCCCTACAGTTCCGATGCATGTATTTTGTCCTTATGGCGTTACGAAACCCCCGCCTTACCACTCTTGGCAGCCCATCTGCCATCGGCTGATGGGCATGCAGAGGTTGATCCAGCTTTCATGGTCATGTCCATCTCCATGGGTTGCTTCTCGTGACGGCGCCAACTTTTGGGGCAGGTCAGTCAGTCACCTCGGGGGTTCAGGTCAGCTGATGGCAGCCTCCCCCCCTCCTTCTCCTCTGGCACGGCATGCCGTGCTTGGTAACGAATTACGAATCAAAACAGATAGAAACGAGATCGGTGCACCTGCATTAGTTAGAAAGCACAGATTGCAGAATAGGCTAAAAAAAATCAAGTCTTCCACCATGCTCTGCTTCATTCGCTGTTCCATTTGCTCGGTTCTATTTGCTTCTTGCTCTCCATCCGGTTGTCGACTATCGGCTGCCGCACACTTGTCACGGTCGGAACTCGGTGGTGCGACTCGCCCAACCCGTCACGCTCATATTACTTGCGACGATGGTGCATAGCCATGCAAGTACAGCTACATAGCAGCATATATATACGGATACACTAGTACGTGTAACGGTACCAGCAGCCTCTCGTCTTCCCCAGTCGCTCTGCTTTGGTGTGCATCGTGCATTCCAGCCGATTGGCCTCCTGTCGGATGCATTCGGGAATAACAATGTCCAAGTTTCAGCAATGTACGGAGTGCTTTCCGGTCTTCTGGCTTCGTTCCTGTACCGTTGACCTTGCTGTATCCCATGTCGGCATGTGCTGCTGGCATGTGGACGGATGCGAATACAGGACGAGTGACGCATCTGGTGCTGATTGATATCACCTGCATCATCTACAACACGGTTCGCATGACGACTATGCACAGCGGCCCCGGTCCATACGTTGCAGGATGGAGAACGCGTACGCCGATACATGCAAAAACACACAAACACTCAATTCTTCTTTGAAGGAGCACGGGGCATGCTAGCGTCGGAGTAGCTCGCCACGCTATCGTACATGGACCAGGTAGTTCAGACAACTTCTGCCCCAGACGCAGCCGAGGACCAACAACTAGGAGCCCTCGTACGGATAGAGGGAAATCATGCTCCCACCAGCACTCAACCTGCCAAAGGACGCGCACAGCCTCCATCGGTTGCTCCAGCTTTCATGCAAAGGCGGGCGGGATTGCGAGGCAGCCATCGGCGGGTGGGATGAAAAGCGGGAGCAGGTAGATAGATATCTACCCTGGCTTCTTGCATCCTGTCCGTCCGTCGTCACCGGTTGCGCAGCTTGATAATCTCATACATGTACACCGGCCAATTCGCCGTCCTAGCTGCCATGCCCCTACGTAAAATACAGCGCCTGGTTCCGTTGAAAATGCTCACGTCCATCGCCCCCCCCCCCTGCTGCTGCCTGCCGCCGTCGGTCCGCCTCCCTCGCCCCCTACCGGTCCGTCGGTCGCGAGCTCTCCATCTCTCCGTACCGTCCCCTGTGTTTTGTCGTGTCGTAGGCCTGCAGCACGCGCGTTTGGCTCTCGTCCGCCTGCGAGAAAGCATAGCCACGCTGCTTCCGCATCCGCTGCACCTGCCGCACCTTGCGGATCGCCTTCTGGAACTGCTCCATTCTGCTCTCGGTCAGTCGCCCGTCCGTCGCCCTCTCGCGGCCGGGTTGCGCTACTCACCTGGGACGGTAGTCCTGGATATTGTACTTTTGAATCTCCTGGATGTGATGGTACGTCTGTGGCCAGTACATCCGCTTGGCGTACTTCCACGCAAAGTCGCGGATGAGGCACAGGATCGCCAGGGTCACCGTCTGCAGCCAGAATATGGGGCTCGCGTACAGCCGCGGCACGACGCCGTGATACTCGTTCGAAAAGTGCACCATCGGCGCCACCGTTCCGTACGCCGCGATGAAGACGTACCAGATGGCCATGCTGCCGGGGATGGCCATGACGTGGTACTTGGTCCAGTTCGTCGTCACGAGAGCCGCCTTGCCGAGGATGGTGAGGAGCACCGCGCCGTAGAGCGCCGTGCCCCAGACCCAGTGGCCGGCGATGAGGCCGTCGCCCTGGATCAGGTCGCCGTACCAGATGAGCTCCGAGAATATGTAGAGGATGATCGAGTGGTAGAAGGCGTTGGCGATCCACTGCCCAAACACCTTGAGCTTGAACGCGTCGTTCCTCTGGCCCATTACGTACAGCTGTGGGTACCTATCGAGGAGCCGGGCCGAGATGAACTGGTCGAGGATGCCCAGCGCCAGCGGCGGCAGGACCGTGTAGAAGACGTTGTAAAAGGACAGCGTCCACGATTCGTAAATGACCTGTCCGGAGAAGACGTTCTGGAACGTGTACTGTCGCATGAGAACCATGTCTGTCAGCCCGTCTGAAACGAAATTCTCTCTCCAGGCACGCCGACGAGCGAGCATGGAAACGGGGGCGATGAAAGGGAGCAACGAGGCCGTTCGAAGCCGACGTCAACTTACCCAAAACTGCGTCATGTACAGCGTGATGTTCTTGTAAAAGGAAAACAGGATCGTCTTGCTCACGCGGTGGTAGCTCCAGGCGCCGTGGACGAGCAGCAGCTTGCGGAGGAAGCGGAACTGCGCAATCGCCACGTCGGCGCTCCTCGCCGCCTGCAGTCCCTCCTCGCCGCTGATGCCGACGCCGATGTGGGCGGCCTGGATCATCGACACGTCGTTGGCCCCGTCGCCGATGGCCAGCAGGATCGACTCCTTCTGGTACTTCTTGACGAGCTTCACCACCAACGCCTTCTGCAGCGGCGAGACGCGGCAGCAGATGACGGCCTTGCACATGATGGCGAGGTCGAGGAAGAGCTTCTCGAGCTCCTTCTCGAGCGCGTACGTCAGCGACTTGCCGTCGATGATGAGCGCCAGCGTCTCCATCTCGATGGTGCCGTCGCCCTGCGTCCTGATGGCGTCAATCTTCTTCTGCAGGTTGTCCCGCGTCGCCGCCGACGACTCCTCGTTGACGATGAGGAGCATCATGTCCTCGCTAAGCAGCTTGCAGCTCATGCCGATGTTGATGGCCGTCTCTTGACGATCGCCCGTCAGCACCCAGACCTTGATGTTGGCCTGCTGCAGCGTGTGGATCGTCTCCGGCACGCCGTCCTGGAGCCGGTCCTCGATGGCCGTCGCGCCGAGGAGGAAGAAGTCGTGCTCGATAATCTCGGCCGCCTTGTCGAGCTCGTCGGCCCGCGTCCCCCCCACCGTCGTCCCGGCCGCTTCGAATATCCTGCTCCACTCGGCGTACTCGGGCTCGGGGATCTCCCGCATGGCGAGGCAGAGCGTGCGCAGTCCCTCGGACGCGTACTCCTCGAGGTGCCGCAGCGTCACCTCGACGTGCGGGTTCTGGTCGCTCAGCCGCTCGAGGATGACGGTGTCGGCGCCCTTGCAGTAGCACCGCAGCTTGCCGTCCGGGCATCGGTAGATGGCCGACATCCGCTTGCGCGTCGAGTTGAACTCGCACACCGCCAGCAGCTCGTACTCGAGCTCCCGGCCGCCGGCCTCGATGATGACCGACCTCGGCTTTCGCGCCGTGAACTTGTAGCCGAGCTCGACGGCGCCCTGGACGAGGGCCCCTTCGTCGGGGGACGCGGCCTGGTACTTGACCGATCCCTTCTCCGTCATCTCCGGGATCACCGTGTGGCACGTGGCCAGGAGGGCGAGGAAGTGGTCGATGGCCGGCGCCGACTCGTGCCCGTCCCTCAGGTTGGCCCTCAGCCTCTCGAAGTCGTGGATGCCGTCGAGGTCGTCGGCCGACGTCGCTCGCCGGTCCTCGGACACGTCGTCGGCGTACTGGATGCCCGCGATCGTGCACTGCTTAAACTCCATCTGGTTGCAGGTGAGGGTGCCCGTCTTGTCGGAGAAGACGTACTCGACCATGCCGAGCTCCTCGACCAAGCTCGAGGTCCGGCAGGTGGCCGGCGTGTCGGTCTTGTCGTGGTACATGTCGAGGTCGTCGTTGATGAGGATGCCGTGCCAGTACTTGACGAGCTCGATGGTGACGAAGAGGGAGATGGGCACGAGGGAGGAGAACAAAACCCAGTAGGTGACCATGTCCTTGGCAAACGTCTGCGCCACCTTGCCGGCGTTGTTGATGCGGTCGAGGTACAGGTACGAGAGGGAGTCGAACTGGACGCTGCGCATGACGAGGTCGCCGACGGTGCAGATGACGCTGAGCGTGACGAGCATGCCGACGAGCATCAGGACGAGCCAGTTGAGCTGCCTCTCGACCTTGGTTCGCTTGATCGGCGTCGCCGTCGCGTTCCGCATGAGCTTGGTCTCGTGGCCGGTGAAGACGACGACGCCGTGGATCCAAGGCGTGTTCCGCAGCGTCGCGCCTCGCAGCAGAAGCTGCTCCGGGTTGAGCGGGAGCTCCTTCTCGCCCCCTCCCGACTGCATGGTGAGGGTGGCCTCGTACGTGTAGAGGCTGCTGTTGGGCTGCTCCGACTTGATGCGGCCGCCGAGACGGCTCAGCTCGCTCGACGAGACCATCGACGAGGTCTCGGGCAACGCCTGCTTGATCTTCAGGTTCGTCTCGCCGTCGAGGTTCGCCGTTTCGATGTAGCAGAGCCCTTCCGGCTCCGAGCTCGCGAGCAGGACGAGGTCGGCGGGGAAGGGCTCCTCCGACTCGACCCTCACGACGTCGCCGACGGCGACGTTGATCCACTTGGTCTCGTTGAAGCTCGATCCACGCAAGACGCGGGCCTGCGAGGTGTTGAGCGCGTTGTCGGCCTGCCTCCTTCGGTAGTCCTCGACCAATTCCTTGCCGGCGGAGATGAGGAGGACGATGAGCAGGGGGGCGATGGTCGTGTATCGGTTCGTCGGCGAGAGGCCGGGGATCTGCTGCAGGGCGGCGGTGAACAGGAAGAAGATGTTGGCCACCTTGGAGAACTGCTCGAGGAGGAACTTGGGGAGGAAGGAGGCGACGTTGTATTTGGCTGTCGATATGTGGTTGTCGACGTACTTGTTCGCCGCGTTCGCCGGCGGATTGTTGAGATGGATGATGCGGGGGCCGAGCGTCGACGGATCGGGCTTGCTCCGGCCGAAGCCAAACTTGAAGTTTCCCATGTCGAACTTCTTGCCCTTCGAGCGCTCGCGAGCGGGCGCGCCTCTCTCTTGTCCCGGTTCGGTGAGGGGCAGGTCCATCTCGGAGTAGCCCTGTCCCATGCCCAGCTTGTTCTTGAGGCGACCGAAAAAGCCTCCGCCGAGGTTGAGGACGCTGTTTCGTTTCCGCGCGACCTGATGGGCCGCCGAGGGAGCACGTTCGCGGGCGGCGGGGCCGGTTTGGTGGTAGAATGATTCGGTGTCGGTCGGGTAGTCGTCGGAGTCGTCGGCGTAGCGCTGATAGCCTCCCGGAGTAGACGATTGGCTGTACCGGCTGGTCCTGAGTCGGTCGCCCTCCTCTGCCGCGGGCGTCAACGGAGTCCCGCGGAAGGTGCCAGCGGCGGAGGGGCGTGAGCCGCCGACAAAGTCATCGTACGATTCCGACGGCCGACGGTTGCCGTGCAGCTCGTGATCGATGCCGTAGGATCGCATCAAGTCGTCATCGTTGAGGGGGGAGCGCTGGCCGTCGTTGTACACGGGTTGATCGTTGTCGAGATCCAGCAAAAGGTCCTCGAGGTTCCCGGAGGCGCCACCGCGATGGGGGCCTCCGGTTGATCGTCCAGCCATGTCGGAGGACGACAATGGTCAGGATGTCGACTGAACGGTTCGACTCGGGCGCATGCAGAAAGGATGCACGTCTGGTTCGCTGGTGTTGTCCCTCGTAGGCGCGAGCGTGGCGCGGCCGACTCTCACGCACACATGCACACACTCTCTCTCGCGCTCTCTCCGACTTTTCTCGCTCGCGACGTGGGAGCGTAGGTCGTCGCTGTCGCCGCCGTCGTCGTCGTCGTCGTCGTTGGCAATGACGATCTGATGCGTAGGGTCGAGAGGCAAAACTCGCGGTGGACGCAGGCGCCCCGTTGATGAGCTCGAGGGGTCGGGGCAAAGGCTGCGCGCTCGCTGGTCAATCAATTCGGGTGCCGCTGCACAGCCTCCTGAGGACCCAGGATCGGAAGTGGTACGAAGTACTCCGTACGTAAGTACAAATAGGTGTACATGTAAGTACAGTACAGCACACAGCGCAAAAAAGGTGGGACGGATGGATGGGGTGAGGCTCAGTCAGTCACCAGCTGGTTGGCTTTGCGTCGTTGACCGCTACCTTTGTCCGCCGGGTCGCAATGTGCTGTGGACACGCAAGCAAGGCACGGCACGAGGTTTGAGCGGTGTTTGGCTGGCTTTGCGAGACCTTTGCTTCACTCGTTGGCTGTGCGAGGCCGGGACGATACGTGTACGGAGTTCTGTTGGTAATACAGTTAGTACTCGGTACATATTTCAGCACGGAGTACTCCGTACTGCGTACTTGTCCTGCTCGGTTGTTTTTACCTTGCGAGTAATTACCAGCGAGCACAAAACTGGGCCCCTCTGGCTGCATTCTTGTCTGTAAGTACTCCGTACGGAGTACGGAGTACGGAGTAAAGCTTGATTGCTGGATTTCGGTACCAAGTGCCAAGTACCCTTCTAGTACAGTACGTGCGATAGAACACATCCCGAGGTAGGCACAGGTGCTATCTTCACCGCACATCGCCCAAGATAGTAAACTCGTTCGCTGCGGATACATCTATAGGTACACGCGATGACGAACGACACGACGAGCCCTAGAGCTTGTGGCGTGATAAACTCCTGCTCTATTCCAAGGACCTACGGGAGAAGATGCAGCATACGCCGTGGCAGGTAATATCTCGCACTGGCATGATGTGGCTAGTTCGCCTACAAGTAGGTACAGTGTACCTTGGTTGCGTACTCCGTACTCAAATTGTAAGGGACTACTCCGTACTCCGTACTCCGTATGTACACAGAACAAAGTAATTACACGTCCAGGAGTAATAGCCTGCGCAGTCTAATCCTGTACAGTACTTGTACGGTGCACTAACTTGTAAGGCTGTCTTCAAGTAATACTCCGTACTATGAGTACTAGAGGTAATACTGTACTTGGAAAATGTAGGGAGTACTGTACACCGTACGGAGTACATGAAAGGTGTATTACTCCGTACAGTACGGAGTGCAGAGCACAGTGTACTCCGTGCAGTATTAGTTGTATTCTCCTACACCAAGGCCCCACTGCCCAGCAACATTCGACTCGTGAGTTGCATGTACAAGTACAAGTATCCGTACAGAGCACTTCGTGCTTGAATAAGTACATATACATATACATGGGCGCATTACTGCACCGTACCCAGCAGGCAGCAATGAGAAATGATCAGCTAATTTGGGACCACCCAATGTATTATTACAACCTTATTATTACGGAGTAACAGATAGGGTACCTCTGTTGAAGCGACGCGTCGGATCACGTTTTATGCGCTCGTTCGTCATATCCACTCCTCTACCTGATTGGCATGTACTTATATGTACTCCGTACAAGATACGAAGTATTAGGGAGTAAGTACTCCGTATTACTGTACTCTACAGCACACTCAAGTACAAATACTTATCTTATCAGCTGCTGCACTCATTACCGTACGCTTAATAAGAAACACCTAATAGTATGCAAGCGCTAAACGGCATCGCACGTCGCCTCGTCACAACGCATCTCACATTTGCCTGCAGTTGACACTCCATTCACCTTCTACCTCCCAATCACGTTTGAACATTTTCATCAACTTTGTACCCTTTGCGCCTCACTGCCTTTGTCACACATCATGGTTTGCGCGAGGTGCCAGAAGCTCTTCAAGGGCACCACCCTTGCCACGCCCGAGGTCAAGAAGAAGAGCGAAATGTATTACGGCTCCTCCTCCACCAAAGCAGCAGGCACGAAGCCATCGGCGACGATCGGCCAGAATGGTATTGGAAAGGTATTATGCGCACTCTACCCATCTTGCCGCCATGACATTAACGCCAGGTCGCAGAGCAAGCTTTTGTCCAAGTCGGCCAAGAACCCCTACGCTCAATATTCCAGGTGGATATGAACCCAGACCTGACGGACGAGTTGGGGTCCCTGACGTTGACTCTCTTTTCGCAGCTCGTGTACGCAGTGCAAGAAAAAGGTTACGCAGGGGCATACCTTTTGCCAGACGTGCGCGTATAAGAACGATGGTGGGTTCTCATGCCACCGACCCTGCCGGTCCCATAAAGCTGACGGCCCAAGCAGCGTGCGCCATGTGTGGCAAAGCAAACAAGAAGAGCACTACCAAGGCGCCCGTCATTTCCGGACAAAA
This sequence comes from Drechmeria coniospora, assembly GCF_001625195.1. Taxonomy (NCBI): domain Eukaryota; kingdom Fungi; phylum Ascomycota; class Sordariomycetes; order Hypocreales; family Ophiocordycipitaceae; genus Drechmeria; species Drechmeria coniospora. The sequence goes on along the minus strand of NC_054389.1, from coordinate 4,672,017 downwards.
GTTCACGTTGAAGTGAAGCCGGTGCCTGCTCGCCCTGGCCGAGCCTCCTTGCAGCCCGGCATGAACTGTATCGACCAACCGTACTGGCGTTGCGGTCAAGCCGGCTGGCATCCCGCCCTTTGTCAGACGAAACATTACTTCAACCCCGCATGAACTGTATCAACCAACCGTACTGGCGTTGCGGCGGTCAAGCCGGCTGGCATCCTGCCCTTTGTCGGACGAAACCCGACTTCAACCCCGCATGAATTGCCTGCCTATCAAATGAAGCAGCATTTCCTACATTACAGCGACGACTTGAGAATCCCGCCCAGCAAACCATTCAGCCACTTGCCAATGTGTTCGTTCACCTCCTCGCTTGCGCCGGTCAACGCCCAGTGAGAGCCGTTGACCTCTGCTCGGGTCAGCTTTGGCATGTGCCGCTCCATGCCTACGGAGAGAGATGGTAGCAGAACGCTGTCTTTTTTCGCGGCGATGAACAGGGTCGGCATCTCGAGTGACACGTGGCTGTCTGCGAGCAGCATCTCGTCTTCCCAGTTGATCTTGCGAGTTCGGTACCAGTTCAGCGGCCCGCGCAGCTGAGGTGCGTCCTGCTTCATGTACTGCTCGACGTAATGGTCGAGCTCCTCGTCGGAAAGCAAGCGGCTCCTCTTCAGCTTTGGCAAGCTGTCGAGCTGGACACCCTTTTCGGGCGTGAAGGCGAATTCTCCGTTTGACCCGACACCGCCGAACATGCCGTTGAGGAACTGCCGCAGCTTTCCCGCACCCTGGATGGCATTCTCGACTTCGGGGCCCTTCAATTGAAGCTGGTAGCCAAAGTTGCTGTACTTGCCCATGGCGATGACGTCTTCGAGTGCTATCCAAGAAGGGGAGGGCGCAACAAATGGCGTGCAGATGCTGAAAACGGCCTTGAGCAGCTCGGGATGCCACAGAGCGACGCGCCATACGAGCGCACCGCCCCAGTCGTGCCCGCCCAGGATGATCTGCCCATCGCCGACGAAGTGGCGGGCGAGCTCCTTGATGTCTGCCGACAGGCTCTTTAGCGAAAACTGGTGCAGATCCTCGGGTCTGTCCGTCCCGCTGTAGCCAAGCATGTCTGGGACGACAACGCGGAAGCCCATTGACATGAGGTAGGGAACCTGGCAACGCCAGCCGAAGCTGCTGTCAGGGAAGCCATGGATGAGCATGACGGTTTCGATGGCCGCCATGGCCTGCGGCTCCCCGACGGTCAACTGGTAGACCCTGCCGTTGACGCTTGCCTTGGTGTACTTGACCCGAGGGTCGTTGGGGACAAGTTTCCTGGTATCCATGCTGCCGTCTGGAGCCGAGGTCGGCTAGGAAGCGTGCAAGCGGGGATGTCTTCGGTGCTGAGCCACGCCGCACTGAAGGTTCTGTCTTCAATATGCTAGACCCAACCAACTGTTTGATGGTGCGAGATCAATTCATGTGTCACGTGTGTCACGTACTCGTATATGCCATCAATTCCCTACCGTGATGGTAAATATCTCAGGACGTAGCGAGGCCAGTGACACCCTCGGTACTTGCCGTTCGCTACGCGCACGCTCAGGAGGTCGAATCGTTATGATGAAGAAAAATCGAGGTAGAAGTTGGGTGCGCAAGGTGAATTGGGAATGATGAACAGATGAAGGTTTCAATAATGAGCTATTGATCTACTCTGTACCTACCTAGCACCAGGCAACCCGCGGGGTAGATCGATCCATCAGGTGGATGACGGGACGAATGACGAGTGACATTACCGAGGCTTCCACGAGGGTCCACAGCTTCCCCTATTATCTATTACCAGGCTCCGAGGTGTTTCGTCCCGACCAGAACAAGGGCCTACTTGTACTTGCTTACAGCAGCTCAGCAATAAGTAATATGCAGTAATTAATACACCTACAGTACGGAGTACCTACTAGGTACTAAGGTAGCTTACAGTACTTACGCCTACAGTACTTACGCCTACAGTACGTATGCCTACAGGGACAGTGCTGTAATGCTTACACGGTAGTCTGTTACACGCTTGCTGCTACGAGTTTTTACCAACCTTCGTTACTCAAGTATTAATACAGGTACCTAGTAGGTATCTACCTATGCTCTGCTTCCAGACTGGGTCCCTGTATCGCTATGCTACCGATTTATCGTAGTTCTACCTACTAGTAGGGGGGCAGTAGGAGGGCACCAGATAGCACTCCCCAGTGATGTGCAAGCGAACGCCCGCAATGGAGCTTGTGAACTGCTGATTCCTTCACGAACCTAGTAACGGCATGTTCATCATTGATGCTCTCTATTGCTACATGGCGCACGCAAAATTAAACCGCCAACGCCAACAGATATTCTCCGACTTGGGCAAAATTGTACGAGATATCCCTCCAATCCCCAATGCATCATCCAGCTATACTTGGACTTTCCTGCACGCTAAAACAAGGCAGCTCGACAGTCCGGTACATTTTGCATGGCAGTGTAGTGGAAAGGGGACATGGCAAAATAGCCTGTCCACTTGCATCAGTATATGACCATGTCCTCTTCTCCCTCGACGAGAATATCACCCGAGTCATCATGAAGGTCGTCGTCATGGTGAGGGTCATGCGCCTCCATCGGATCGCTTTTCATGGGCTCGGCTTGAGGCGCTGTGGCAGGAGACGGTGGCTTCGGAGACGGTGGCGGTAGCGCTCCAGCATCCGCCTCGGCCTCGCGTGCGGGAGACGACTCCGTCGGTTTCATCTCCGGCGACCGCTTCGTTCCGTACCGTTGGAGGTGCTGCTCCTTTCTCCACTTGAAATCTTCCAGCTCTCTGGCTATGGAGGCCTTGGTGTCCCTGGTCTGGTCCTCGATGATGTCTTCCTCGCTGCGCGCAAGTTTCCACGGGAGGTAGTACTGCAGCGGCAATCAGCACCGGGGCTGCCGATTCTGGCGAGGAAAAAGCCGATGCACTCACTATGGAAGGACTTGTCCTGGTCCGCAGGAATTGCGACATCTTGAGCTGCTTCGCGTGTCTGCTACGCATCTGTCTTGACGTCAGTGCTGCCCGACGGGACAAGGTGGGTGCCGAAACGTACCACCTGTTCCTCATAGTATATCTGCTGCTCCATTCGAATCGTATGCAACTCGGCCTTCTTCGCCGCCCGAAACTTTTTGTCCTCGGCCGACTGCTGCTGGATCTTTTCCTGCTGTCGTCGCTCAATCTCCCGCCGACGCTTCTGCTGGGAGGTGCTTCCCGTTTGACTGATGGTTGTGAGCATGCTTCCAAACAAACGCCTGCCACGCTTTTTATCCTCCTGCGTTACTGATGGCCTCGGCTCATGCTCCGAACTGTGAGGAGGAGCATCTCGCGGTTGGCGGGGAGGAGATTGTGACCGGCGTTGGGGTGGGGAATTCCTGTCGTCATTCTCTCGTCGGAGTCTTTTATTCTCGTCATCATCGTCCACACGGTCATCGGATAGTGAGCCCTTCCTCTTGCGTTTCTCCTCTTCGATCGGGCTTTGTGCCTCCAGCTGGCTGGACGGTTGGTCGGGCGCGGCCTCGGAGGATGATTTGCTAAGTCGAAGCTATCAGCGCAAGTCGAGCGAGAGGACAACGGGGCTTGCCACAGCACCCACCTGTTTTCATGGTCCATGGTAGGAATCGAGCCGCTTAGCGGATCATGGCACCAAAAAGCTAAGTACGTTGGCGGCACCTTTGCCGTGTTGAACGCCGGAGCGAATGATGAATGGATGTGGAGAATTCGAGTCAAGTGAACGGCTGAGATGATGGTATGGACGATTAAGTGAGGTGTAGTTGTACACCTACGAACTACTGTACAAGTTCAGTGTGCATGTAAGAAGGTGTAACTGCAAGTACAGTATGTGCTCCGCAAGCGGGCTCCTGTGGTGGGGCAAGTCAACACCACCTGCAGCTTGCTTGTCGCGGGCGCGTACTTACCTAGTACTTAAGTACTTAAGCAATTAGGCGTTCTGTACATGTACTAATTAGTACCTGCACGTGCTCTGAGCCGTAATTACTTGTACAACTAAACGGACACGATACCTCGAATGCAGATACAGTACTATTCTATATCCAATTACATCTACAAGCACAATATTTTGCACTCTGTACTCCGTACATATATCTTGTACTATTAATTCGTACAGGAGTGACAAGAATACGTGACAATACTACGACAATAATACCATTTACACGCAGTACTTACAAAGCACATGTACTTAATGCTCCGTATTTCCGGGTACTATCCCTTATTCGGGTAGAAATTGCTGAATGTGGCGGTGTCCCTGTGGCGTAGGTGCCTTCTTAGCTTAGCGGCTTTCATTACTAAACTGTCTGTACTGACGGCTTTTTACTAATTGCAAGGCCCTCACGCATCGCCTGGAGCTTCCATCTCGCCTCTCCAACGCAACGCCGGTCGATCCTTGAACGGCAACATCTTTCCGCTGCCCATTTCTTTCTATTGCCGGGACAGAAATACCAGAGTGAGGCCGTCACATATCTACCTTCGTACCGTCTATTGCCTTCGCCTCCTCGCCAACCATGTCTCGTCACCACCCGTGAGTTCCTCCCCCCCCCGTCTCGATGTGCGATGGACCCTTCGTTCGCATGCTTACGCCGCCCGCAGCGACCTCGTCATGTGCCGCAAGCAGCCCGGCATCGCCCTCGGCCGCCTCTGCGACAAGTGCGACGGCAAGTGCCCAGTTTGCGACTCGTACGTCCGCCCGACGACGCTCGTCCGCATCTGCGACGAGTGCAGCTTCGGCAACTACCAGAACAAGTGCGTCGTCTGCGGCGGTGAGGGAATATCAGACGCCTTCTACTGCTTCGAGTGTACTCGCCTCGAAAAGGACCGCGATGGCTGTCCGAAGATTATCAACCTCGGAAGCTCAAGAACGGATGTAGGTTCTGCCCCTGTCCCCCCCACCTCCCCTCGTCACCTGCGATGCCGCTGTTGCCTTGTGATGCTTTCAGGGATGGGCATCCCTGTATGTTATTCTATCGCGTTGTTTGGTTCTTGGGTGCCGTCATCAGAGCAGATGCTAAACGTTCACCTTTAGCTATTCTATCAAAAAAAGACGAATCGGACGACAAACTACTAGCAACGGCCTGGCCGGGGTTTGGCCTACACATTTGTGCATTGAGAAGGAGTTTCTTTTTACATGGTAGATGGCGTTTTCTAAAATTCGGGCTCGGCGCTCTCGGAGTTTTGGTGAGGGTCATTGTCGATGAAGTAATATCAGCTTCCCGGTCGAAAGACCAAAACTTATCCGAGGTTCAGGTTGCATTTTGCAGAATTTGTTCGGGGTATTTATCCTAGTCCGAATACATGTCCAGCTTGATGCCAACACCGGTCTCAGTCCCTCCCAGCACTTCTTCATCCGCCAAGTTCAAACGGCTCATGTTGCTTGGCAAAATTCAATGAAATAGTATACAGTTCAGCGATGCGATGCCCCCATGCCGTGAGATTCCATGACACGTCATGGTAGGTTGCCGTAGGTTTCGGGGTACGGCGCGTGTGATGTTGGATGATGTGATCCAAATGACTTAGATGTAGCTGACCTTGGTGCCCATGCCTGCCGTGGCCTTCACCTTGTTCCACGACGCGGCCAGCATCCGTTGCACCCGCTGCCTGATGCCCCGGTGGCCAAATAAAAGGACAAGTCCGATGATAAAGGCCAGCAGCCTCATCACGAGGGCCGGGTTGCCATTCAGAGAGGCGGCGAGTTCGTCGATGAGGTTGCGCAGCCGTGAGAGAATCACGCTTGCCTTTGCGGTAAAAGTCTGCGGCGCGGCAGCATTGCCGTTAGGTCGAGACAATGACGTTCTCGCTGGCCGCGGTTGCAACTTGTTGTGCCGGGGCGTATCTCCGTTGGCTGTTGCCGCGAAGCTGGGCGTCTGTTCGATACCATAGTCGACTTCGCTCCCTTCCCGTCTCACCCGCTCCTCTTCGAGCCGTTTCCTGTCCCTCTCTTCATTCTCGGCCCTCTGCCGCCTCGCCGCTTCGAGCTCCCTCCGCAGCTGGCTCTCCTGCCGCTCGCGCTCCTCCTGGGCCAGCCGCTCCTGCTCCCGCTGCTCGTCCTGCAAGCTCTGCAGCGCCTGCAGGAAGGCTTCCCTGCGCTCGTCGTCGAGGACGGAGCTGAGGCTGATGAACTCGCGCGCGTACTCCCACTCGTTGTTCCGCAGCAGCACGTGGAGGGTGTAGAGCTCGAGTATCTTGACCCTCGCGTTGAGGTCCCGCGGCGTGTTTGCGCCGCTCGTGCCTGGGGCTGGGGACCTGTAGCGCTGGCCCATGCGGCCGCCGGGGGCCGGCGAGCCAGCAAGCTTGCCGGCCAGGTCGAGGTTGGGCGCGTTGGAGGAGGCGAGGTAGGTCTCCAGCTTGCGCTGGTTCAACGTTTGGTCGCGCGCATGTGCGAGGAGAAGGGTTGCGCTTCCCAAAGTCAGCAACGGATCGATCGATCAAGATTCAAGGGGGTTCGAGGGAGCGAGAACGTACAGGTTGATGACGACGTCAGAGTCGACGTCTCCCTCGACACCGTGGTAGCCGTTCCGGACGACGTCTTCCCAGATGGTGCCGTCGCGGACCATGCTGCAGAGGGCCCTCCATTCCTGATGGCCAAAGGCATCCTTGCCCTCTTCGGCTTCCAGCTCGAGAATGGCATTGAGAATGGTCAGGTACAGGCTCCACACCTTGATGCGGGTGGTGCGCGAGGCGCCGGCGACGGGCGCGGGCTCCCCGTCGGCGAGCGGGGTGATGAGCGGCGCCAGCGTGGTCAGCGCTTCGGGCAGGCGACGCGTCAGAAAGAGGGTCGAGGCCTGACGGTATGTCTTGGATGTGTGAGACGTATGGCGGGCGGCGGTGGTAGACGAGGACAGGGAGGAGATGGAGGACGAGAGCAGGTTGCTTGCGAACGGTTCGGCCGTCGCCGTCGAGGTGACGGTCGGGCTGAGGCCGCCAAAGGACGAGCCGTTCAAGGACGACATGGCCGCTCCTGTGCCGTCATGAACGAGCTACTCGTACGATGCTCGCGAGTTCTTGGCGGGTGGTATGTCGATGGAGTCTTTGCGCCGACGTAGGCGAGGCCGAAAGACGAGAAGGCGAAGAACGGTGCCAGGGACGGAATGGGACGGAGACGATGGTAGCGGCAATGGAATGAATGAGATAATTCAAGCAAAAGGGGAACGAGCCAAGGGGACGGGAGGGGGGGGGCAAGGTTGAGTAAAAGAAGCGAAAGGGCACAGGGAAGAAGACAGCCGCCTCGCGTGCACAGTCGGTAGGGAGAGGATGGAGGAGGGTCGGTCACGTTCGGCTCATGACATGTGGTTTGGGAGTCAACACGCTACATTCCAGTGGGACGGGGACGGTTTAGGCTGCGCGGAGCCGAATTTCGGCGCTGGGCGGCGAGCAGCAATAGTGGCTTCATTACCGCTGCCACCTCCTCCTCTGAGCCAATAAGTCTTGTTTAGTTGACTGCTTTAGCCTCGGCTTACGCTGTAGAGAGTTGGGGGAACAGGTGGGCCGATGCCGAGAAGGTCGTCAGGGCCGATTGGTGGAACGCGGACACGGAGGCCTGTTAGTGGATACTTTGGATTTCGCTACGAGTGTATGGGCGATCGAGTAACCATCTATCATCTATCCCCAACACCTCTGTCCTCTGCGTCCGCCATACGCGTGTCCATCCTCATTCCAGCATCGCAACACGCATGATTCAATCATCAGCAGACGTCACCGTCCTTTGCGGCAAGATTTGCACGAGACATGCATCGTCAACTTCCATCCTCACCTCCCATTTCACTTCCACCTCCACCATGCAGCTCCAACCGCCACCCACTTCATGCATTGGCCGAGTGAACTATGCTCGTCTCGATGACTTGATCGACCCTCAACCTCGCAACCTATGTATGTATGTACGGCAGACCTATCCCAAAAAATCGGTCAATGGTATCGTGGAGAAAACGCCAGTGCTGTGAACATGCTCTCCGTCCTCCCAGACAATTCGTCGCGCTCATGCAATCCCATCGCCCACGCTCCCTCGACGCTCGTCATCCGCGTGGCGAGCCCGAATTCTCTATTCTTCTCTTTTCCTCGACGATCGCCTCAGCGACACGCGACCGTCTCCCTCCTCCCTCGACACAATGATGCTGTCCTCCCTATCGAGCATCGACGAGCCGACCCCGAGCAGCTGCTCCTGCCGAAGCCAGCCAGACTCGACGGCGAAGCACACGACGTCTGCCGCGGAGCCGAAGCAGGGCACGTCGTCGTCGGCCTCCGGGTCGAGGTAGCTCCACATCTCGCTCGTCTTCCTCCGGAAACGTGCGAGCTGCTTCCTGCCGCCCTGGAAGTTGTCGACGAGGTAGGCAAAGAGGTATGCGAGCCATAGGACGTTCGTGTAGGGCGCGTACGCATCCCACGATATCGGTCCGTCGACGCCCCTCGCGTACGGCGTCTTGTGTCCCTCGGGCGGGATGCACCTACGGTCGGCGCGTAGAAGGAAGGAACGCATCTGACGGTAGACGTTGCACTGGGATGCGTGCGTGCTCGTGAAGAGGCCGAGGTCTCGTTCGAGGTCAAGGGCCACGGGCGTCGCGTCGTCGACGGATACGTCTTCGGCCCGCGACAGGCCATAGTCCAGGATGGTGATGTCAAGGCCCGAGTAGCCAAAGAACCCGGCGGTCCCCCCGTCCGCCTCCCAGCCCGCCTCTCTCCTCGGACCTACCCGCTTGACGCAGAGGTTTCCTTCGTGCAGATCTCGGTGCTGTTCTCGTCAGCGTCTCTTGCCTGACGGGACGGCACTGGCCTCCTACCTCGAACATGGCCATCTCTTCCGCTCTCGCCAGGGCGACGGCCTCGAGCAGGAAGATGTCCCAGAGCTCCGTCTCGTCCGTCAACGGCCAGTCCTCCAGCGCGACGCCTGCATCGCCGAGCTCGACGACGAGAAACTTTGTCTCGTCCAGATAGCGGCTCGGGGACGGGTAGAACTGAGCCCGGCCTGGGTCCTGGCGTTTCATCCTCTTCTGGAAGGCCTGGTGGGTCTCGAGCAGCTGTCTGCTCGTCTTGCCTTGGACCACGTACTTTTCCTTGTAGACGACGAATCCGGGTATGTCGGCCAGCCACTCCGATATTTGCAGCTCGCCGTTCAGCCCGTCCTCGGCATGGGGCTCCTCGTCCACGAGGCCGGACTTGATCTGCGCCTTTGTCTTTGGTTTTATTGGCGACTCCAGCCGAATGACTTTGATGATGCTCGTGCCGCGCTCGTTGGTGACGCGGTAGACTTCGGCGTATGACGCCTCGGCAATCTTAACGATCCGGTCGCCGGGCGGGCATACGTCGTCCCAAGAGAGTGTCCTTATCGGTGTGCTTCTGTGTGATTCGATCGTGGGCTCGTCCAGGGGGGGTGGGTTCGGGATGGCGTCAACACTGCGACGACGAATGAAATCCCCTTTGGCCTCTTCCCACTTGCCGCTCGCGATGTTCCTGTCATCCACAACGAGAGGCGCCGCTTTGGCCTTTTTCCGAGGCGACTTTCGTACGCCATCCCTCTCCTCCGTCTTCTCCTCGATGCGGATTGTCGCGAGCTGCTGCGTGATGCACTTTACCGGGTCATCGTCCATCGTCGAGCTCGCAGCCGTCGCCGTCCGTATGGGGCTCTGGGGCAGCTGTGCGAACAACCTCTCGGCCTTGGTCCTCTTGGATGATTTTCCATAATTGCGCGTCGCGATTGTGCGTGGCATTTTGTATTCATTTCGGGTGTGGTCATCGATGTCGCGACCTGTCGGACTGCGATACCTACATGTATTCCTCACTCCTGAACCATCTTGGTTGCGGGCAAGAAGCAAGACGATGGTTGGCCAGGCAACGGTGACTCCTATAACATGCGTACGTCACCACCTTCTGCGTTCATGCACGCGGTAATAATGCCCCTCACGCCGGTTTAGAGCATTTCCGTGTTGTTGCTCGTTCTCCGACTTGACGCTTTATTCGGGGTTGTTTCGGTGTCTCCAGTCGAAACAGGATATTCACCTTCCCCTTCCCTCTGCTTCATTCGGCGGTCTAGCTCCACGCATAAACGTGACAGTGCCATCATGATAAATCATTTCCCACGGACAGCCTAGTATGTCAAGCAAATCATCCCAGGCTCAATGGAGTTCTCCCATAAATATAAATGAACATAATTGTCCAATCCAACAGATGCGCGACTGTCGTGTTGCCGTTGCAACTTCTTGTGTCAGTCATCCGCTGATGTAGGGTAAGTCGTTTTTCATGAGGTGCAGCGAAATGGCAGGCGCTTACTGTGCAGACGGAGTGCTGTAAGCCCAGTATAGTTTAGTACGTGGACTAGCAGGTTCAGCAGCTGTACTCCGTAATTACTCCGTACGTCAGTGCAAGTTCAAGTAATACTTGTAATAGTTAGTACTTGTACATCTACTGTACTCCGTAGTGGTTGAGCTTGACCCACCTAGCTATGTACCTATGGTTGGGTGATGACCGAGGTAAATTACCGTATCACACAAGCTGCACGGAGTACTCCGTATCGTAAGTACAAAAGTACAAAAGTATTATTACTTACAGTACTTCGTACATTAGGTGTAGGTGTACTTGCCCCCAAAAATCTCCACAACCTCCAACTTTCCTGCTCCCCAACTTTGGCATCGACCAGAGCCTGGCGACTCCATCGCCACGTCTCCCCTCCGTCCCTTCTCATCGATCACCCCTGCGCAGCCATGGCCGACATTTTCAAGAAATTATTCGGCGGCGGTGGCCGGCAGGACCAAGCGCGTGTGATCGAAAATTCCGATTCAGGTGAGCCCATGTTCCCTTCCATCCATCCGTCGCCCTCATGAAAGGGACCTTCTCCTGACGAGCGTCTTTCCTCCCTGCCGCACAGACTTTGCCGACTTTGCCGGCGCTTCCGATCCGATCCCAGAGTCTGTCCCGGATGCGGCCACGGTCGCCGGCGCGGCTGCGACCCCCGCGGTCTCGGGCGTGCCCTACACGAAGTGGTACAATGTCCACGAGCGCCACTCCCTGTCCGAGTTCAAGATCGAGGGCCTCATCCTCGCCGCCGCCTCCTTGATCTTCCTCTTCCACATCCTCGGCGCCCGCGTCAACCGTTCCAAGGCCAAAGCTTGGATCCGAGCTCACGCATCCGTTCTCCGGAACGAGTTCGCCCTTGTCGGCTTCGGCAACGCGCCCACCATGGACCTCGACGTGAACGTCGACGGCGACGGCTTGCTCAAGGAGCAGTCGCTCTTCGAGTTTGCCACCTACGCCTCCGGCCGCCAGAACACGGCCTTCATGGACGTCAAGCTCACGCTGAAGAAGCGCTTCAACCCCATCATGAACTCGATCGAGACCCTCATCTCCTTCTTCTCCGACATGTTCGACTCGCCCACCGACGCCGTCGAGGCCACCCTGTACCCCTTTGACGGCAAGGAGAACCTGACCGTGCCGCCGGTGCCCGGGGCGGCCGAGATTCGCAAGGAGACCAAGAGCACCTACGAGGGTTTCGTCTGGGCCATCGTCAACAAGGACGCGATGCGGAAGCTGCGCGAGGACCGCTACGACGTCTCCCTCACCTCGACCAAGGACCACCCCAAGCTGCCGAACTGGCTGAGCGTGATGAGCGAGAGCGCCGAGATCACCGACGCGCTGCTCACCGCCGAGCTCACGGCTGCCGTCGCGGCCGCCGGAGACGTCTTCGATTACCTCATCATCACCGACCAGCCGACGGACCGGCCCCGGTCGCTCGAAGACACCGCCCCGCGCAAGCGCCTGTTCCTTAAGTACCGCCTGCCCTCGGACGGCAACTACGAGGCCCTCGTCACCCTCTTCTCTTACTTCCTTCGCCTCCCGGACTTTCTTGTCCAGTCTGCCCAGTTCCGGCCCGAGGCGTTGAAGAAGGTGCGGGCCACGCGCGAGGCCATGATTGCACAGATCAAGAAGGCTCTGGAGGAAGAGCGCAACGAGGAGCGCGCGTCCGAGAAGGAGAAGGAGCGAAAGTTGAAGCGCGAGGCGGCTCTCAAGGGCCTCGACGCCAAGGCGCAGAAGAAGTTTCTCGAGAGGGAGATGGAAAAGGACCGGCGCAGGAGCCAGAAGAGGATGACGCAGCGGGCGTAGCCTCGCGACGGACATGTAACCCGTACGCTGCTGTATAGTACACTCTTCAGCCATGTATGTAACCCACCCAGGATCGCTCGTGCCACACGTCATGTCATCTCTTGACTGTGCTGCACCCCTGAACCTCGACAGGCCCTCCTGCCGCATCCTTCGGCAGCCTCGGCCTTTCCTTGCAATTCATGACTAGGCTTTCCATCGGGACTGATGCAGCGGGTGCCTTCCAGACCTATTTTCGTATATTCTTTCTCCCAGCTCTACCCCCCATTATGAAGAATGCAACATTCGTTCCGATGCAGATCCATTGGTCCGACCCAGGCATCGATGGGGGCGCTCTTGGCTTCCAGCCGAACAGTCGTTTCCTCAGGAGAAATCTCCAACATATGAAGATCAGGCACCCTTACTGCTGGCACACTTGCGAGTCGCGCGGGTCAAGATTTGCCAAGAGCATCTGGCCTCCGCGCAACGTCGTGAACCAGGCACTGAACACTTGGTCATAAGAGCTGCGATAAGTCCAAGCTTGATTTGCCCAATTTCCCTGATATATGAGTAGCAGTAGTAAAAAGGACACAATTCATCGAGAGAGAAGTCCCGGGAGCGATTTTACCAATACAATGTGACGCACGAATACACGACGCCTTGAGCGTTCGACGCCGACATTGTTCATGAACACTTTCTCCGTACGGTGGACTCCGTACTTCGTACTGTGTTTGTACCACTGTGGGTCACAGAGACATTTGTGCGTCTGTAAGTACACCGTGCTGTACCTGTGCATGCACTTGTACTAGTGCTTTACAGCACTGAAGTTCAGTAGCAAATAGGTGTCTAGGCGATAGTCCGTACCGTACCTGGAAAGTATACGCACAGTACGGAGTACTCAACTTGGAACTTAAGAGTCTGGGGTGTGACAAGGCACGGGCCGGTCCCGGAGCGGGCAGATAGTGATTGAGGGTATCCCCGAATCCAACTTGGGCGTGGTCCAACCCTTCCATGACGCTCCGCCGTTTGCGAACTCAGTGCACCTAGTACGTGTACTTGCATCTTGCTGGCATGCAAAGCGCCTTCAAGCTGGAAAGCCATGGACTCGGTCCCCACGTGGGTAACTACGTCAACTTGAAACGAGGACAAGGCCAGTTGCTTCAACGCTGGTACTAAGCTGCAGTCACTCCAGCTTTGCAGCATGTTTAGCGGACGGACCAGGCACGATGAAGTCGGTTGAATACAGCGCAGGGCTTTTGTTTGTGAATTCATTGTCTTTCACCATCTGAATTTTTCCACAAACTTGAGTGGGAAAACACGATGGAGCGGTCAAAGGTCACGCCACCCTACGCCATTCGCCACGTGAATGACATTGTCCAGGTGAGACAGTGGTAATGTATTAGGCAACGCCTGGAGCAGTCGTCCCAGACGGTGCTCTGTGGTCATGCTTCGCTATTTTCATGAACCTCATCGTCCCTGCCCGCCTCCAAGAATAACTCGGACAGAGCACTGTGGTGAGGCGAACAAGAGGACGTGTCAACGCCTCTTGCGTAAAAGAAAAGAACTTGTGGCCAAGGATCTATCCGACCCTTGGCATGTGAGGAAAGAAAGCTCGGTCAGTACAAGATACACGAATCTACCCGACTCTTTTGTGCGACTGTAAGTCCTACACCCAATCCCACCATGCTCGTCGAGGCAGATGCGAGCGGCCAACAGTGGAGGGCGGCGGCGTCATGCACGACTGTTGTGGTCAGCGGCACGCGCCCTTTCCTCTTCGTCTCGTTTTCGATCCCGTCGGATCTTGGCCGCTTGGGTTCCGTCGTCGGCTTGGCACCAGACCTTGAAATACTCGTGATCGAGCGCCTCCTTGGCAGTGATGCGTTGTGCCGGGTCGTAGACGAAGATCTTACGGAGCAGGTCCGAAAAGGCGCTGTAGTAGTTGTTGGCCGCGGGGATGAAGTTCTATGCCGACAGACCGTTAGCCGCGCAGTAAACGAGACGCCCGCTGCCTTGTTCGGAAGCCTACCTTCAAAGGCTTCATCGCCTTCACAAAACGACGAGATCCCCGTGTCGTGTCCGGAGTGGGGTAGTCGAGCTTGACGCGCTTAAAGTACCTGGCACCCGTTAGCAGAGGGGCCTTTTCACCATGCCAGTTTTCGGGACCGTCATACTTGGATGCCGGATTTCCACCGCTTCGCGTCGACATCTTGTTGACCTGCTGGACGAGATGGGGATCGATGCGAGAGCCGAGCACGGCTTCCATCATCGCTAGATGCTCGAGGTTATCGTGCGTCTGAAAGAGGGCGTCGCCGGTGAAGAACTCGACAAGGATGCAGCCGATGCTCCAAATATCGCAGGGAAACGACCAACCCAGGCCGAGGATGATCTCGGGCGCTCGGTAATGGCGCGTCGACACAACCGACGAATGATATTGATCTTGAAAAGTGGCCGAGCCGAAGTCGATGAGGCGAATCTCGCAGTCGAGGAGAACACGGCGCTGGGTGGCTTGCCGGGAGACGTTTGTCGAGGACGAGGGTATGTTGCGGTTGTAGGTAAATGTCTGGTATGAGTCATCACGTAGCAAGATATTCTCCGGCTTGAGGTCGGTGTGTATCAGGTTGAGATCATGAAGGACTGTCGTTGACCGCTTCGTCAGCAGAACGCTCAGACTCGGACGAGGCACCAACGGCACGTACAAGCGACGCTGGTAAACAGCTGACGGGCAAAACTCTGAATCTGGCTGTTGGGGAAGGGCACGAAGCTGTTGGCTTTGAGAAAGTCGAAGACGCTCTGGCGATGGAGGTCCATGACGATGCAGATGTGACCGCGGTAGTCGAAGCAGTCGCGGAGATGTATGCACCGATTCCGATTATCCTCATCGTTCGCCTTGAGCGTGGCGAGCACCTGAAGTTCGATCCGAGCGGCGTCGCGGTACTTCTGGACCGACCGGATGACCTTGACGGCAACGAGCTCGTTCCGCCGTCGGTCGAGAGCCTGGACGACCTTGCCAAAGGTGCCCTGTCCCAGGAGCTTGGTGATTTGATCTGCCACGAGGATCAGCGAGCGGTCGAGGAGGGTCAGGCGCCCAAGGGGGCCGGCTGCGTACATGTGTCGGTGAGGTCGGCATCGGGGACGACGATGTAGTGACCGTCGTCGTCGTCGACCTCTGCATTGCTGTAATGGTGGCGCTGAGACGGCGAGAGAGTCAGCAGATTGCCACCAAGAGGGAGCGGAGAAGGAGATGACAATGACGATAGGAGGGGGAGGGGGAGGGGGCGAGAATGAGGGGACAGAGACAAACTCACGCCACTGACAACCCGGACATGGACGTTGCCGGCTTTCTTGGCCGGGAAGGTGGGTGGCTTGTAGGGCACGATGGCATCGTCCACATGAAGCCATTCTTGAGGCGGGGGAGGCAAGTCCGGGAGGGGGACGACGCTATCTTCGTACGTGTCGTAGGAAACGGCTGGACGCTTCGCCTCTCTCGCGACATGTCTGCAGAGCCGTCTTCGTGGCCGTTTGGCAATGGATTGGGTGTCCTCGTGCTGGCTGCTGGATGAGAGCGAGGTGGGCGCCGTGTTTGAGAGGGTCGAGCTGGAGCAGTCGTTGGACAATGTCGAGCCGGCCGAGGTGTTTCCGAGCGAGGTCACGTACTGGACATGGTAGCCCAACGGACGGACGGCATCTTGGCCGTCCCCTCGCCTCCGCTTCCTCGTCGACTGCTGTGGGCCGGTGGCGGCTTGGTCGACGACGGCAGAGAGCGGGGGATCTACCGGACCTGAGCCATGACCGTTGGTGTTGCAGCTGTTGATTTTGCGGCTCGTATTGGCCTCGGGCGGAGGGGGAGTGTCGTCGATGACGATGATCTCTTTCGGCAGCCCGTTGCGGTAGAAACTGTTCCAGTCCGGCTCTCGAGAGCGGCGACGCTTGCGGGACGGAGGATCGAAGGCACCGAGGCGACCGTCATCGTCGAGATGGCCTGGGGCGGCGCCGGCGACGACGCCGTTGGCCATCGTCGACGTGGAACAGTCAAAGGGCCTCGTGGAGGATGGGGGGGCGGGGCGAGGCGAGAGGAGGATGAGGATGAGGAGGGCCGAAGCAGAGTTAAATCAGCAAGGAGGAGGTCGGTAGAGGAGGCCAGGCGTCGTGACCAGAGGGCCGTCGCGCTGTGGGCTCTTTGGCTTTGGCTTACGCCGCCATCAGACGGATCACCCGCGTTGGCAGGCTGCGAGCACGTGTGTGGATGAACAGACGAGAGAGGCGTTTG
Source organism: Drechmeria coniospora (assembly GCF_001625195.1). Taxonomy (NCBI): domain Eukaryota; kingdom Fungi; phylum Ascomycota; class Sordariomycetes; order Hypocreales; family Ophiocordycipitaceae; genus Drechmeria; species Drechmeria coniospora. Next base: position 4,655,677 of record NC_054389.1, on the reverse strand, counting down.
TCTCGCGGCGGCGGTCGTCGAGTCGGCATTTGGTGCCGTCCAACGAATTGTTGGCGGTGACGGCTGTGGTGGTGCTGGTTTGGTTGCTGGCCGTGTGGGCGAGCGAGGTCGAAGAAGTTGCAGGCCGCTGGCGGTGTCGATGGTGGCAGCGGCCGCGGCAACATTGGCAGCCGTTGGCAAGGATGGCCACTAACAACCGCCGTAGCCAGCACCTTGGGCCGCCCCCAGACAAGGGCTCAGGGGCGAGTGACCAGAAGGCTAAGGCGCGAAGTGGGTGTTCACATAGCCCCGCTCTAGGGTGCGTGCGGCTGCAAGCCCTGCTGTAGATGGCTGAAGAGGGGGTCAGCGGCAGCAACCAGGGCGGTCGGGGCAGCCTGGGCAGCCTGGGCAGCCTGGACGGTCTAGGCAGTCTGGAACAACAACTAGTCAGGGCAGCGGCATGGCAAGCAGTCTGGCTTTAGTGGGGTTGCTTGGAGAGTTGCCATTGGACTTGGGCATCGATTGCCTCGCTCGTCCGTCTGTCGGGCGGCGGTTGCGACATGTCCGATGTCGAGCTGACGTCGACAGAAATGAAGGAAGGAAATGGAGGAAAAAGAATGACTGGAAATGACAGAGAAGCGGCAGAAAATCAGAGGATCGGGGCTCGGGGATGGGTCTCGGGACGTGGGGGTGAGCGTCCCGTCGCTGATGCCACACTAATTAATAGAAGGTGGTGCCTGCTGAGTTGCAGTATTTCTAGTTGGTGTTTACAGGGCAGAATCCAGCTGCGCACGCCCTGGCCTCGCAGCGATCTAGTGGGCAACGGTGACAGGAACAGTCAGGGAAGCAGCAGAGCGAACGAGAGCGCGCGCTGAAACAAGGAGGATTGTCGGGTTTGCACAACAACGCACCCTGCTTGTTGATCACAACGTCCAGCTGAGAAGAGGGAATTAGAGACGGTAATCTGCCTTTCGACAGCGTCGTCCCTCAGCGAGGGCCTGACAGTTCTCCGATACTATGACAGTCCGGAAAGCTATTGAAAGGATGCTGGCGATTGATCTGATGTCCGTGGTGTTGTCATGTGGAAACTGGTTGACATTTTGAAGTTGTACGGAGCATTGATCAAATCATCGTATTCCGCACCAATGCCTTCCACTGCCCTATGTACGAATGAAGAAAATCACGGTGCGTCGCATGCATGCAATCATGTGTGCATGTTATGCTGTTCAACCAGGCGTGAACGAATGAACGAAACGACTCTTAACCCGGTCAGCGTCCTCCCCCTCTTGATCCCTCTTGATCCACCAGATCGGCGGGCCACCATGCGCAAACCGGGTCAATTTGTCGCCGTTCTTCAAGAAAAATAGAGCATGCACTGGCGCTCGTAAAACTGCAAGTTCAGCAGTTGAAATGCAAGTACTTTGATCCACGAGGGTGTCCGTTGTCACTGACGAGTTGTTTAGGGGTACCGAGTCAAGCTCGGCAGGACGCAGCTGCCAGCGGGCCCATGCTACCTAACAGGATCGCCAGTGCACCAGTCAGGGTTCGGCGTTACTTGTGATTACTCCGTACATGCGTACAATAAGTAGTACAGTACAGTACAGTACAAGTAAGTACTTACTGTACTTGCAAGTAATAGTGCCTGCAGTGCACTCTCGGTTGGGGCCTTCCACTGTCCGTCGTCGGCGTACGAAACCGTCCTCTTTGGTAGCAACAGCTCAAGAACAAATAGACAGAACATGGATAGAACTGCAAATGTAGGGTGGCCCCTGGAAACTAGGATGGCGCCGACTTCGGTGACAACTGTTGGGCAGTACGAGAGGGAGGCGATGACGGTATGGCGCCCAGGTGTGACGAAACGACAAGACCAGGGACCCTTTGGGCCAGTAGATGATGGCAACGAGCGGGGCAAACAATAGGCCGACTGCCTGTACCTGCGCCATACAGGAAGTAAGTACTCCGTACTAGAACTCAGCGGAGCAAACTTTTGGAATAATATTATTCCGCCCCGTTGCTGGCTTCTCATCTTAGGTAAGCAATTTTCATGAGCCTAGCTGGTTCAGCACAGCTGCTCGATGATGGGCAGCATCAAGGCTGGTGCAAGGCAACGCCAACTGACCATTCGTCGACCGAAGAAGCGTCGAACCACAATCCATTTGACGCATTCACGTCGGCCAAGATCGACTCATCGGTTTAGAGAGCAAGAGTACAAAACGCCAAGCAAACTGACAGAAGATACCTACTACACGTGCCTCTTGCATCGTCGCCACATACACTCTCACGACGATGGAAAACGGCAGCGTCTCGCAGGGCGAGGGCAAAGACCCGTCTAGCTTCCTCAGCGACATCATCGGAAATCCCGTCACTGTCAAGCTCAATTCCGGCGTTGTCTACAAGGGTGAGAGGATCACTTGCCGGTCACGGTGCGGGGATGCGGGTGAAATGCTGACGACGCTGCGGCGACCAGGCGAACTGCAATCCGTCGACGGATACATGAACATTGCGCTGGAGAAGACGGAGGAGTACGTCAACGGCACGAAACGGAGGGAGTACGGCGATGCCTTTGTACGAGGCAACAACGGTACGGCGACGAAGAGTTTGCGGAGAGGACCGGTTGTGCTGACAGTTCATAGTGATGTATATTTCTGCAGACTCATGACGAAAATAAAATGCGAGCAAGAACAAGTGCAATTCCACCGTCTCTGGGCCCTTCCTTTGCGGTTGGTGCTCCCATCGACTGGCCGGCGGTCACGGTGGCAGTCACAGTGGCAGTCACAGTGGCGGCGGCTGTCACAGTCCCTTCGTCCAGGCATATGCCGTCGCACCGTGAAACTCAACCTCCTGCTTGTCGTTCCAGTTTCCATCGCCACCCTTCAAGATTTGCTCAAACTTGGCCTTGAAGGCAGCCTTTTCCGCATCCGGGAGGACGAAGATGTGGCTCAGGGTGTTGAGGCGGTCCCAAAGCGCCTCCTTGGTCCGCCAGACGGTGAACGGCACCCTATCCTGGCCGATGGGTGTGGTGAACAAGGGCCGTGCCGCGCTCGACTGGCGGTCGAAGACATCCATCCACGCGCCGTCGCGGAATCGCTTGGGCCCGTCGGGTGGGGCGCTGACGACGAGCTCCTTCATGCCCGCCTCCCACCTCGTCGAGGGCGTCCAATTCTTGGGCTGGTTGTCTGCTCGATTGTGAGAAAAGAAACCAGAACGAGGGTCGAACGCAGGGGGCGGAGCGGGAGAGACCAACAGTCTTCGACGTTCCAAATCATGGCCAGCGAGCCCCCGGGCTTGAGGACGCGGCGAATCTCGGCGAGGGCCTCTTCCGTGGCGAACCTAGTCCATGCGGATGAGCATCCGGGCTACGACGAGGGGGGAAGTCGTTGATGCCGACTCACCAGTGAAAGGACTGCACACGGATGCATGTAGATTAGCATCGGCGCGGCTACCGGTGACAGTCACACGCGCACTTGACGCTGGCTTGGTGCATGGTGTCGTATGGCTTGACATACCTGCGCGGCAATCACGGCGTCGGCCCACCCGTCGGGAACATCCATCTTGGCGGCGACTCCGTCGCGCGTCGTCACACCCCTCAGCCTCTTGGCCTCGAGGTTCTCCCTCATCTTCTCATGGGGTTCGACGGCGAGAATCTCAAACACCTCCGGCCGAGCCGCCAGCAGCTCGGTGAACTTGCCTGTTCCCGCCGCGAGGTCGACGATCCTGGCGCCCGGCTTGTTGGCGATGCCTAGGTGGCCGAGCAGTCCGTCGACGGCTTGCGCCGGGTACGATGGCCGGTGCGCATCATATGCTTCTGCGTTGGCGAAGCCGGATATGACGGCCTTGTCCACGACAGCTGGCGGTGCCATTTTATCGATCTGAATTGGTTCCGAGAAAATAATAATTTTTATGGAAGTAAGAGAGGAATCGATGGCATCATGGAAATGGTGACTATGACGGGCCCGGAAGCTCTTGCTCTTAATATATAAAAGATGCCATAATGTGTTGAGGCCGCTGCTCAATGACTCCTTGCTTGCGCCTCCAATGCGTTGAGTCGGAGGACCGACGATGGTAGTTTGCGCCCGAGGTTATCCCCGAGACCAACCTCCACCCCCCTCGGGGTGGCCAATGACGAGACAGGCAATAGTCGAATTGTTGAAACGCATTGCAGCGACTACGGAGCACATGGCGAGTAAGTGAGTACATGTACTCGTACTCCTGCGTCTACTGTACTTGGACGCCCACTAATACATGCCACTCGCCAGTACCTAGTGGCCCTCGTCACGTCGCTGTCGTGGCAGGCATACGATCAGGTCATGACTCCTACCGTCGTGCGCGCGCGCTGCCATGATGCTGGACTATTTTTGGGGCACTCATCGTGATAGCAGCTACTCGTACGTAACAGAAACGATGCGGAAATGCTTCCATAGATTGCTTCGCCCGCCGCCGACGTAGGCGAATTGTGGGCTGATGACTCCGTACGGATTCCAGTGTCATTTTTCCTTTTTTCTCCGAGATCTGCATAGGCCCCAGAACGGGCTCGCCATAAAAATAGTGATGAAGGAACGTATGATCAGCCGCTGGCTGCATCGGCAGCAGCCCTCAGCCGTGTTGTATGGTGTGCTCCAAAGCGAACGCTCTCGTTTTCCGACAGCGACTACTCATCACATTTCTGGGCGCCAAAATATAAGTACATACACGGCATACGGTAGACGTTCGCGACCCGTGTCGAGCGTCGCGGGAACGTGTGGTACCTGTATCCATCCGTGCCCTCGCGTCGTATGGGCACATGTTGGGATCTGAGCAGCAGCTTCGGCGACCGAAATTCCGTCCCCCACATTCGACGTAAATCCCCTTGAACAGGCCGCAGGTCGGCAGTCGTCGTCCTCCGTTGCGCACCTTGATCAGATCATGCGCGGTCTGGACCCTCACTCGTGTGCTGCCGTCCGTCTGCTCCGGCTTCGACCATCGTCCCTTCCGCATCGTAGGCCAGCAGCTCGGGCTTCGATGCCGAGACGGCGACGGGGATGAACTCGAACCCCTCGCTTGTTCTCCTCAGAGTCTGGTCGGCGTAGGCCTCGACTGCGTCGTACGGAGCCGCCCATGCTGGCGTCCCATGCGAGGCGGGGTGGGACGAGGCCGAAGAGGAGGCGGCGATGGGGAGGCGAGATGGTGTGCTCGATGACGAAAAACTAAACGACGTCGGTTCGTGGCCTGGGCTCCCTCGAATCGCAGAACCGGCTGCCCGGTCGGTCTCGAAAAGGCCGGCGTGCACGTGCGACCTCGGGGACGAATCGTTGGACAAGACTCCCAGCTCGGTCGAGTCCCGGTCGTCTCTCAACGACCATGCCGTGCTGGCTCTCGTCCCCCTCGCGGCAGGCGTCCTCGACAAGGAACGACGGCCGTCGCCGGCGGGGGCCGAGACAGAGCCGTCGTGAGTGCTTGGCCGGGCCCTTTGCTTGCCCTTTCGCCTCGCGCCGGCCTCGTCGAGCATGGTGGCGTCCGAGGTCACCTGGCTGCCGTCAGGCGTGTTAGACCGTGATATCCAAATACCCTCGACCTCGATGCCGCTCTCGAGGGCGCGGGCTCCAAAGGGGATTTCGACGGCGCCGACGGCATGGATGCCGCAGTGACGCATCTCCTTTAACCGCTTGCGCCTCTCGTCCTCGATGATTTCGTACTTTTTAATCCTCCGGTTCGTCCACCAAAGCTTGACGATGCCGACGACGAAGACGAGCAAGATGGCGCAGAGGAGAACCTAGAGTGGCCGTGTGAGGTCTGGATAAGGGCAAGGGCAAGGACGAGGGCAAGGACAGGCGCGAGGCAGCGAGGTGATGCGAGGAGGGGTGAGGAGGGGGGGATGCTCACAAAGGTCATGTCCTGCCACAGCGCCCAGCCGAGAAAGAAGGAGCCCATCTCGGCTCGAGTCGAGGAACCGATGGCGGCACGGCGCGGCACCGACGATCTTGGGACGAAAAAGGAAGAGGGAAAGGCCGGTCCTGGGTGCGGGCAGATGCGCGGCCGAGAGAGCTTGGTCGTTGATCAGGCCGAGGAGGGTGTGGCCATGGCGAATCTAGACTTTGCTGGGAGCGTCAATCATCACCCGTCCGCACGAGGCAGGAGAGCGAGGATGAGCGAGGATGAGCGAGATTCGTGCCGAAGCACCGACGGCTCCTGAAAACGTCGGGGCAAACAAAGGACGGGTGGGCAGTGAAGCAGGTGGCAGACGGGAGTCCGTGGCTGCTCGACACGCAAGCATCCTCGACATACGTGCGGCACCTGCACATGGGGTATGGGTATATATAGCGGTACACGACACAATACGAACACTACACCGTCCGCCTGCACGGTACTTGCTGGTTACTCGCACGTAGGCGTAGGTAGGTAGGTGTACGGCCAAGCAAGTAAGCACATGTACTCGCACGCGCAAGTACGTGCTGGACGCAGGCGAGGTGCCACCGAGATGATTCTTTCCGGCGCAGGAAGGAAGGGCCCTGGCCTCTCTCGCTCGAGGCTGTCGGCGATGGGCCAACGAAATGGACGGCAACACGACGACCCCGGCGGCATCCTTGCCTGCGACATGCAGCCGATGCTCGCCGGTGGTTGGGTCGTATTCTCTGATTCGTGCTCCCCAGGAACGGATGCGAGCGGCCTCCGCACATGTGCGCGGATGGGCAATCTCCTGTCCCGTTTGTGAATCCACGGCGGGGGCGAGGGCGTCGACAGGCAAGCGGCGACGGCCCATGATGGTCCGCGTTGAATGCCATGCTGAGCGAATGCCACGCCGGATGCCACGCCGGATGCCACGCCGGATGAATGCCACGCCGAATGCCCTGCTGGATGAATGCCCTGCTGGATGAATGCCCTGCTGGATGAATGCCCTGCTGGATGAATGCCCTGCTGGATGAATGCCCTGCTGAATGCCCTGCTGCCGATGGTGGCAAGCACAGCAACACCCCGGCCGCACCGTGCTCTACCGCCCCGCGGCGGCGGCGTACCATGCTGCGTTGCACCATGGGGTTCATGCGTTCGGAGCACTCCTCCAGCGCAGCAGTCTTTGTGGGCTTTGTCGTGATCGCATGGGGCTGCTCCGTGGTCGACGGAGCATTTTTCCTCGGCAACGACATGACGCTCGTCGTATCGTGGGGAAGAAACCCACAGGCTGGTGGGACCTGCTGGGCCCGTCGCGTCGAAGTGATGGGCAGCGCTCGCACTTGTGCTGTGCTCGACTCGACGAACTCGTCATGGTGGAACAGCCTTGGTCGACGTCAATTTGAGCTATCCGGACGGAACACGGGCGAAGGGGGATGTGAAGGCGATGGACGAAGAGCACGCACGTGAGGAGCAGTCGTGTCCGCTGGGCGTGCTACACTAGGCCGTCCTTTGCGCGCGCAAGTACAGTGCGGAGTACGGAGTACATTGGCAGGCCTAGGATCGGGCATGATGGGCCTCCTATACGGATCTGCGGGCGGAGCAGTACGAATACGAGGACAGATCTCGCAATGCCATCTCGGGAGGGTCGAGGGTTGTCCGCCCTGCCAGAAAGTCTTGTTGTCTGCCAGGTCTTGTGCTCTGTACGCGAAGTCGGGATGCGTGACACCTACGAGCAAGTAGGTAATACTCGGTAGGCGAGAACGTACATGCACCTACGGAGTACATAGTACGAATGTACGGAGTACTTGCAGCACAAGTCGGTACGCTCAAGGTCAGGTAGGTGCATGCAATGTGCATTCAATACTGTACCAATCCGCGACGGGAAGCACTGTACTGTAAATAATTAGTAGGTGGTCTCGGAGTAGGTAATTACTGCACGAACTACAGTAGGTGTAGAGTTGCCAACTGGTTGTGGCATTGCTATTCTGTTGTAGAAATGCCAACTTGATGTACTTAGGTAGACATGCCAGCTTGTTCTGTTGCGCTCCGTATTTGGTACTTGAACTATCAATACCCATCTGCACCTACTGTACGGAGTACTTGTAAATAAATAATAATAGTTTACATACTGTATACGCAGTACATGGGCCTGTTACACGTAAGTATACTTGTATGGACCGTCTCCTCCTGTGCTCCTACAGGACCCGAGTGCTTAGTACTTGGTCGACGCCCGACTACATGTACTTGCTTGTACATGCAAGTATTCAGTAAGTACGGAGCACAGTACCTTATGTACGAAGGTATTACCTGGCCGCCGTTTACTGTCGGAGAAGCCACCTAGTACGATTGTGAGACGACTCTGATCCCTGCCGTACGGGTATGTACTGGCATGCACATCAGGATTGCACATGGACCTGTACGGAGTATTACCATATGAACTTCAAGCAGGATGTACAGTAGAACCTGCTCCGTGCCGCAACTGGTGACGGCACGCTACTACTATTACTAACGAGGTACAATGCAGGTACATACATTTACTGCAGAGGTAGGCAAGTGCTGATGCACTGTATTGTCGCAATTGACATGCACTCCGTATTACTACAAGTTCTACGGTTCTGCAGCAATGAGAATGGTGGGTAACCGCCGTACCACTTGCTGCGGCCACTCTAGCCGCGCAGGTAATGCTCGTTCAAGTACTCCGTACTTGTCGTACCAAACACAGCGGCCTGCCATGGCGCTATCAACAGGCCACCGACAGGCTACCGACAACCTAGTACCAACAGGCCACCGACACACATGTGCGCGTATGTGACGACGGACATGCCACCAGCCATGGCGTTGTCGGATTCGTTTACACCTACCGTTCCTGACACGGACCGTACATGCACATCTGCCATCCACCTGCATGCGTGCTGGCGCGGCCTGCGCAGGTCTTCACGTGCTGCTGCTGGCACGACCTGAGCCTGATCTTGGCTACCCGTTCGCCAAGCGACGCTGCCCGGAGCACCATCGGCCAAATGTCGCCGCCGTCGGGCACCAAGGCACCGGCACCGCCAAAACGACCAACACCACACCACTGCTAGCCCCGCCAGGGCCGGGCCTTGCGGTCCAGCCAGCTCCCTGGACTCGGCGAGGTGCTCGGCCGCGACGGTACATACCAGCAGCCGCACTCCGTACCCTGTGGGCCGTCCTCGAGTGGGCGTACGAGCGACACCGTTTCCCCCTTCGAGGCCACTAATACCTACCTACCTACCTACCTTGGCAAGTCACCACCGTCACTTGATGCCGGGGCACATGCCCTTCTCCTGCACCTGCATCCGCGGCGTCCTGTCCTGTTCGCCGAGCTCGAGGCTGAGGAAGCCGGCGCGGTGCAGAGTCCAGGCAATCGGAGGCCAGCTCGAGCAACGGCAGATATGGTCGGTGCCCTGTACCGACCTACCACGACCAACCACTAGGTACCTTACCTAGTGCCTACTAGGTAGCTGCCAAGGTTAGTGTTAGGTATTACTGGAAGCTCTTCCGCCAGCTGCGCTGCGCCGTGCACCGAGTGGTCAGTGGCACCTGAACCTAATTCGGGGGGGGGGGGGGGGGGGGGGGCGCGTTTATTGCCTTGCCCGCAAGCATAACGAGTACGCCGCACCGCACATCGAACACATGTTAGCAACCACAGTGCTCGTGCTAGAACCTACCCCTACCCTAACCGGCTACAGTTAGTTGCCCATTGTACACGCTGTCCTCTGGGCTGAAACGTGCGAGTTGCTCTCCTTCCAGCGTCGCGCACCGACCACCCGACCGCCCGGGCGGGCAATGGGACCGCCCCACGGCAATCGGAGAAATACACCAGCTACTCCCTGGAGCCTGGTATTACTTACTAAGGTACCTAGTAAGTACCAAGCTGTTGCTTGGAGGCGATTAGGGTCGTAAACAAGTACCTGCCAAGGTACTAACTTACTGACCTACTCCGCTCTCCTAGGTGCTATTAAGCCTCGAGTACTTACAGCAAGGTCCTGCTACCGCTTCCTGCAGTGCTGGTGCGGTACCTACCACTAGTGCAGTTCGGCACCAACTACGAGTGCAGTGCAGCGCAGGTTGTATTAGGCCAACCAGGTGAAGCTCCATGTCGCTGCTGCTTCCGTCCATCCCATCTCCTTGTCGCCGATCCAACTGCCACCGCTTCTCGCCTCTCACCACCCTTCATGCTCAAACTTGCCCACCCCCCTTCCCTCCGTCTTGCCGCCGTCCGCCCGCGCCTGGCAACAAGCATTGTCGGCAGCAATCGTTAGCCACCCCCGTCAAGCGTCGAGCGCACTCGTCGATCCGTCCATCCTTCTCTGCCGCGCCGCGAGAGCGAGAGCGGATCGCTCTTCCTGAAATCCTGGCCCTGTTTCTCGTCACCGATCCCTGCCCGTCCCGACCGGCGTCAGGTGCATCGCATCGCATCGATCCGGGCAACATGCCGATCCGCAACCCTTTCACGACGCGCAGAGCCGATGCCGATGCCGATGCCGAGGCCGATGCCGAGGCCGACGTCGACGTCGACGTCGACGACGAGCATGTGCCTTCGGTTCCGGCGTTGGAGAAGCTATACTGCCAGCCCGGCTTCGAGCGCGTCGACACGGTCGGGTCCAAGGCGTCGTCCATCCTGAGCTCGCGCAGCTCCAGAAGTCAAGATACCGGCGAGTACAAGATGAGCGGTGCGCGAGCCCCCAAGTTCCACCGACCCCCTCCGCAACCCCTCCCTCCTCCTTGCATCCCCATCTCCGACCCCGACCTCGACCCCCCCGTCCCCGTGCCACCTCGACTGACCATCTCTCGGCCCGACAGTCGTCAACGACAGCGGCGTCTACCTGCCGGTATGTGTGCCCCGGACACGGATCCTGCTCCCTTCCCTTCCTTTCCGCGCCGTGGCTGATGGTCTCCGTCCTTCTTGTCTGCCGAGCAGCCGTCGCCAACGGAAGAAAAGGCGCCGTGGCCGCGCAAGTTCCTGAACTCGAGAAGATCCTCCGACACGCGCAGCACCAGCAGCTTCGGCGACATGGAACACTTTTCCATCTCGCGTGAATCTTTCGACTCCTACAGGCGATCCTTTGTACGCCGCACCTGTCCCCCGGCCGCACCGTCCTCGTGAGCTGACCAGCCAGGACATCTCTGCCCGGTCGCCGGTCGCCACCAGCCCCGTCTCCCCGACGGGTCAGACGTTCGACTCCAGCTACCTCCCGCGCGTCCCCCGCTCGGCCATGGACCGCAGGATAGAGCGCCAGCCGCCGACGGCCGAGGAGGGGTTCGAGGACGTCGGGCTCGAGGACCACAAGCCGCCGCCGACCCGCCTCCGCGGCTTCTTCTCCAAGTTTGCCGAGTCGCAGGATCGGGACTCGGCCGGGGACACCTCCGTCTCTCGATTCTTCATCACCGGCCGAAAGCGCGGCAACAGCGGCCAGGGCGCCGAGCTCACCAGAATGGAGCGACCGCCGGTAGCCGACGAGGCACGATGCGCGTGAGAGTCGTTTTCCTGCCCGAGGATACCTTGGCCGCCTTTCTCCCGAGCTCGCTTCCACCGTCCTCATTCGCTCGACCCTCTTTTCCTGCCTCTCCTTGCTTTTCTCTCCTTTTCGTTTTATACTTTTTGCGACGGCGTTTTGGCGCAGCGGCGCCCAGAACACTCGTTCGCCACCGCGGCAAGCATTGACTATCGAGCAGAGTCAACAGAACACTCGCTTACGGGATGCGGACTGCGCGAAGGAGTGGCAAAGGGAGTGTTGTATTGATGTGCACTTCGGCGCCATGGTGTACGGTAGCTAGCTGCCGCACGAATGAAATGAGAAACACGATGAGATGCATCGTCGACTCGACGGTGAGGGTGACGGAATCTCCAAACCTCCCTCTTTTTCTCCCCTTGGTAGCCGTTCCATCCGACTCGCATCGTGCTCATGCCTGTTGGTATTTGGTGTCATGAACGTCACTCCGCACGCATTATTATTACCTGCACCTTTCGTTTCCCATGCCACTGCTCGTGGGGGGGGGCCTGGGCGGTGGGGACCGCCCGAGCTGGACCTCCTGGATCGAGTGCCGCCGCCCTCAAGCGCTCCGCCTTGCTCGGACCGACCGACGAGTCACGGTAATCCGCGTTGCCCCGCTTCGGCACATCGGAACGGCGAGACATGCACACCTCCTTTCGCCTGCATCCTGTTGACCTCACCAAACTCCGGAAGCAACTGCTCGGATTTTCCTGCACCGCAGCCCGGACAGGTACGAGACTGGTCGAATCTAGGCAGCACAGCATGGCGAATGGAAAAGTGATCGAGGTGCCGGCAGCCGCCACGGCTTCTGGGCCTCCGACCGCCGCCTCCGACGACTCCGCTGATGATGCCGTCGCCCTCGGCCGGCTGTCCTTGTCGTCCCGGACCGTTCACGCCGATGACCGCATCGCCGCCCACCGAGCCGTGGCGCCGGCCATGCACGTCAGCACGACGTTCCGGTACAGCGACGACCCGGATCAGCTGCTCGGCTGGGACAACATCGACGTACGTCTCCCACGCTCGGCTTGGAGGCGCTCGGCTGGAAAGAGTCTGCTGTGCGTGCTGCCAAGTCGAACTGGTTCCGAGGTTGCTGATGAAATTCTCCTCGCAGCCGGCGGCGCCGCGCGACTCGCACATCTACTCGCGCGATTCTTGCCCCAATACGACACGGCTCGAGGCCCTGCTCACCTCCATCCTCGGCGGCCCGTCCTTGACCTACTCGTCGGGCCTCGCGGCCTTCCACGCCATGCTGGTGCGCATCAACCCGCGTCGCATCGCCATAGGCGACGGCTACCACGGCTGCCACGGCGTCATCGACCTGTTGTCGCGGTTGACGGGCCTCGAGCGGCTGCCGCTCGACTGCGACGAATCGGCGTTGCGGGCGGGCGACGTCGTCCACGTGGAGACGCCCCTCAACCCGACGGGCGAGGCACGCAACCTGCAGCACTACGCCGACAAGGCCCGACGGGTGGGCGCCTACCTGACCGTCGATGCCACCTTTGCGCCGCCGCCGCTGCTCGAGCCCTTTGCGTGGGGCGCCGACGTCGTCATGCACAGCGGCACCAAGTACTTTGGCGGCCATTCGGACATGCTCTGCGGCGTCCTGGCGCTGCGGCCGGGTCTGGACTGGATGGCAGACCTCGTCGCCGACCGGCTCGTCCTCGGTTCCGTCATGGGCAGCCTCGAGGGCTGGTTGGGCATGCGATCGTTGCGGACGCTCGAGCTGCGCGTCACACGCCAGAGCGCCACCGCCTCGGCTCTGGTCGCCTGGCTCGCCCGGGAGATGCAAGACCGGAGCTCGGCCGTGGGCAGCCTCGTCGACCGGGTGCAGCACGCGAGCCTGCAGGCCGAGGCCAGTTCGGAGGGGAGCTGGTTGCGCAGGCAGATGCCAGCCGGCTACGGTGCCGTCTTTGCCGTGTGGATGAGGGACCAGAAGGCGGCCATGACGCTGCCCAGTCGCCTGCGGCTCTTCCACCACGCGACGAGCCTCGGCGGCGTCGAGAGCCTCATCGAGTGGCGGGCCATGTCGGACCCGGCCGTCGACAGGAGGCTGCTGCGCTTGAGCATCGGTGTAGAATCACTCGAGGACCTCACCGAGGATCTCCGACAGGGACTCGAGTCATTGCGGTGAGACGGTCATCGATTCAATCGACTCGTTGTACGAAGAGATGTAGGCTGGTCTAGCTTCGTCATTCCCCTCTGCCCTCGGTGCACGTGCACGTACATATATATACCATGCTATCATGCACGTGTACTAGTAAGTTAGTGCCAGAGACTCGCAACTCGCAGCCCTCGGGACTTGCCACCCTTGGGGCAAGAGCGGTCCAGGTACATCCTGGATGAGATCAGATCAGGCCATGGCTGAAGCACGAGTCGCACGGGCAGATGAACAAGGAAGGAGGGACGGAGCGTGTCAACATGCTTCGCTTCGGTCTGGTTTTGACCGTCCTGGCCGTGACCTGTCCCAAGTGCACGCATAGACCGATATTTACAGCCGGCACGCAAGCACCGAGAATGTATTGGAATACTAGGTGGGTTTGCTCGTACGAAGTTGTGATCGTTGTGAACGAATGATGCCTGACCCGGAGGCGAGCCGAGACAAGCAAGTCGGTCAAGACAGGCAAGGCAGGCACAGGCACGACAGGCAAAGCAGGCACGACAGATACAGTACGCAAGGCAAGGCAGGCACGACAAACAAGACATCTCCACCCACCACCCCGCTGCATGTGGCCGAAAACGGATGGCAAGGTAATTGCGACCAACAAGCCAACCTACGGCGACGCTAGCTTGTCGCTTGTACTTATTACTTAGACTCTCCGTTTGGCAGTAGCCGCTCAACGGCAGCCGCATCCCGTCATCCCGACCCCTGCCGCCGCCGTCCTTTGCTGGGTTTGCTTTCTGCCGTCACAACCTGCTCGACTTCTTGACTTCCTCGCTTCCGGCCTTCCAGCCCATTTACCCCTCTGCGCATCCCCGACAGCATCTCGACCGGGATAACGCTCCAATCCGTTCGTCATTCGTGCTCCGGATTTGCTGCTCACCTTCGGGTTGGATGAGCACACGTCAGCACAGCATTTCTGTACAGTACATTTATTCCGTCGTCCGTGCAGTGCAGCCCTGGTGGACTGGGCAGGCTCTCGTCACAATCCAACCTCGCCGACTGCGAAACCGACAACCCGTCCTGCATCCTCCACCCTCCATCCTCCACCCCTCCGGCAACAAGCGCGCAGGCCTCCGGAGCATGCCGCCGACCTGAACCGAGTTGCGCGCGACGATTGCCCGACGGCGAGGAGCTCCTCTGCGAAGATCCCCAGCCAATGTCCCTCGGCTCGCCTCGTCTCCATGCCCCGAATCGCTCTCTTTCGCCTCCCGACCAAGCTTCGGCGACGGGTCCGACGCAACCGCATGGCCACCCTCGCCGCCGTCGCCGCCCTCCTTTTCCTCCTCGTCCTGCCCCTCTACTCGGTCTACTGCATCTACAAGCCCCCGCGCTACCTCATCGGCAGCCTGCGCCGCCTCTTCCCCGATGTCCTCTTCGAGGTGACGACGAATGAGAAGGTGATCGCCCTGTCGCTCGACGATGCGCCCTCGCCCCACACCAAGGATATCATGGCCATCCTGCGGGAAAACGACGCGCACGCCACCTTCTTCGTCATCGGCGCCCAGGTCGACGGACGGGAGGACACGCTGCGGCAGCTGATCCGCGACGGACACGAGCTGGCCAACCACGCGATGCACGACGAGCCCTCGACGTCGCTCTCAAACGACCAGCTCGAGGCACAGGTCAAGGAGGTCAAGGCGAAGCTCGTGACCGCCTACGAAGCCGAGAAGAAGATACTGCCCAACAACTATTTCCGTCCAGGTTCCGGCTTCTTCAACCTGCGCATGCGAGACATGCTCGGCAACAGGGGCTTCCGCATCGTCCTCGGCAGCATATACCCCCACGACCCCCAGATACCGTACCCCACCGTCAACGCGAAGCACATCCTGAGCATGGCCCACCCGGGCGCCATCATCATCTGCCACGACCGTCGTGGTTGGACCGCGCCCATGTTGAGCACCGTCCTCCCCGAGCTGCGTCGGCGGGGCTACAAGATTGTCACCATTACAGACCTCGTCAAGACGGCTTACCCCATGGGCATGCAGTGAGCAGCAGTCATTTCACCATCCTTGCATTCTGATACAGCACACTGGACCGCCCTTTCGAGTCCACCGCCGGGCATACCAGCGCGAGCCGAGGTTGCGCTGGACCAACGTAGGACGCGCAAGCCTTCATTTCATTTTCTAATCTCTTTAGACCTTTTTCATTTTCATTTTTCATGTACTTTTTCGAGCTACTGTGCCGTACCGCGCATGATGGGAGCATGAGGGAGCATGATGGGAGCATGACGGAAGGAGAGAGAGGAGAGGATCAGAGTACGACGTCGAGGGAGCCATCTTCACACAGAAACTCTGGCATGCCATAGCGGGATGAGAGCAAGCTATGAACAAGAAGCAGCCAAGTCAGCATCGTTGGTGTCTATACTTATTATTATTATTCGTTGGACGAGGTACCCACCCGAACTCGAGCCAGCCGACGATGATGGCCCTGCATCCGTCAATGTACCTTTGGCATGACTGCTCCGCGTCGGTCGCCTTCCAAACGCTTTCCCTGCGCCTCGCCTCCCTCCGGGACACTTCCACTCGGAGAAGCAACGCCCTCAGGTCAAGCAGGAGGGGTTCGTGGCCCATTTCCCGTGATACCCATCCGACAGCCTCCTCCGCCGTCATGCCGCCTGCCATGAGGGAGTAGAGGACATTCGGCGTCCATCCTGCACCCTCGTCCAGCTCCTTCTTGACCGAGACGATGTCGTTTATGTAGGCGATCATGATCTCGACACTCTTCTCGACCCCCCTGCGGTGGTCGGAATCAATAAACTCGGCCGCCAACTCCGTCTGCATGGCGTATTCCAGCAAGGCACACAGGATGGTGCCGCCTGTGGTACCGACGCGGACCTTCATGTAGCCCTTGAAGTCGGGAACAATCCCCGCGAGTCGCACGTGCTGCTCAGCGGCGCAGCTGCTGATGAAGTCGTCGATGTTGCGATAGAGGCGCTCACGATACGGCCGGGACATGCCGGCGAACTGCTCTCTGCATCCGAAGAGGAGCCCATTGAGAGAGTCGACCTCGTCGTCCGGAGCGAGGTTACCCAGCCCT
Source organism: Drechmeria coniospora (assembly GCF_001625195.1). Taxonomy (NCBI): domain Eukaryota; kingdom Fungi; phylum Ascomycota; class Sordariomycetes; order Hypocreales; family Ophiocordycipitaceae; genus Drechmeria; species Drechmeria coniospora. The sequence goes on along the minus strand of NC_054389.1, from coordinate 4,639,120 downwards.
AGCGTCGCTCGAATGACGTTGCGGGTGCTCTTCCGCCGGCGCTCAGCACCGTCGAGGTCTGCGGCGAGCGGACCGTCGCCCTCGAAGCCGTCGTCCCAGAAGAAGACCCAGACGAGGACCCTCACCAGCGTCTCGAGCTGGGCACGCAATGCCTGCGGATACCAGAGGCATGCCATGAGCGCGAAGTCGTCGCACACGCTCTGGGTCTTGGTGGCTGGTACGACGATGGCGGCGTCGCGGAGGACGCCCCGCACGAGCATGGACATGTCCTCGTAGAGCGCATTTCTCCTAGGCCCAGGCCAACGCCGCAGGGGGTACCGGAGGTTGGGGATGTGCAGAGTGGTGCCCCTGAGTCGGCCGATGATGGTTTCCTTGCTGGTCGTCCTCGTCGTCGTTTGTTTCATGGCTACGGTGGAGGAGGGACACACGTACATCCGGCGCTGCCGCCATTGCTCAGGAGATGCCCTAGGACTATTAATATCGTCATGGTTCCGGAAATGAAGGTCACACGAAGCCGTTCGGGTCCCACGCCATGGCTGAGGCAGGCTAAAAGAGGGTGGACATGAGCTGAACGCCCTTGGCAGCTGAACGACTGCATGTATATCGCTGGATAATTTCATGGCTGAACGAACCCTCCCCCACTTGCACCGTGCGAATTCTCACTTCACGTTGCTGTAAGTGAAAGTAAAGGTAGGAGAATTAGCAAGTCAACCGGCAGATCAGGCAGTATGTGGAAGGGCGAGGACGAAGAAAATGGCATCGATGCACGACGCATGCGTGAGATTTTGCAACCAGCAGCTGAGTCGAGCCTGCATGCGAATCCATAGCTTGAGGCTCATTAGTGCTTTCCTCCATGAAATGCCAGACGAATACCCCTAGGCTCCCAAGTTATGCTTTGCAATGCACCCGCCAGAGCATATCTCACCTCAGGGCCGATTCGTCCGTCCGACTCTGACTGATACCAGCAGGTCAAAGTTAGCGAATGAAGAGCGAGCAGTCAGCAACGTTTCCCCTCGTCCGCTCACGCACTCGAATCATACGACCGTTGCCGTTCCATGCTGCGTGAACGGACGAGTGCGTACATGTATGTGCGTATCGGCAATGTGATGTATTGAGCTGGGACCGTCAGACCGGCCACCTGCCGAGATTATGCAGCCAACCCCTGACCCTTGACCAGTGGGCAGTGGCAGTGGACAGTGAACGACCAGGGGACACCGACAGAGCCCATGTCCGACTGGTAGAAGCTGGGGCCTGATATCACCGGCGTTGCTTTCGTGGCCGCCAGTCAGTGGTCAGAGAGGGGAGTGCCGAACTCTGAAGGGCGCCGTATCCAGAAGAGATGCTAGGCAAAGCAAGTGCTGGACCTTGGTCATCGTCTCGGCCACGTGCGAAGGTGATGCATGAGCGTCAGGCAGAGACGTCACGTTGCAGATGACGAGATGGTGGGCATGAGCGAGGAACTCGGATGCTGCATTTATTTGCGACTTGTGGAGGCAGGTACGGAACGCCGGAGTAATTCGCCGAGGAATCTGGCTTCGTCCATGTTCGGCTCAGCTCGACAACGCTCCATGCCGCTAAAGGACGCGACAAACGGAGGTCATGTCGTCGGCCGCCCGCTCAGCAAGTAGTTCTCGCTCGCTCATGTCAATTCGGGTCAAGTCATTCATGGACCATGCAAGGGTCAAGCGTGTTCACATCAAAGTCGCGTGGAGTCATCGACATGGCAACATGGACACGGCGGAGGCAATGCGTGTTGTGTACATACTGTACTGTCATTCATAGCCATCAAGCGCTCAAATATCCACATCATAACAACATACATCAGCCGTAACGTGCATCAATGCTTTGCTCGTCGAGCAACCAGCCAGAGGTTCCTCATCGAGAATGCCCCGGCAGCCGGCGTGTGCGCGGCTTCGGCCGGCACCGATCCGGCGGTAGGAAAGCTGGCCTATCCTCCTACATGGTCCGATGCGACCATTTTTGTCCACACCAAACCCTAGGCCAAATCAAATGGGTCGATAAGCGTGGCCAGCCATATCCGTCGCCCCAGGGAAAGAGTGACCGAGGGGCGAGCGAGAGAAAGGAGAGAGTGAAAGAAAGAAGACTCGGGAGCAATATATACAACCGAAAGAAGAGGATCCCCGTGGCGAAGGAGAGACTTCAGATCCACACGGGGGCTGGCGGAAGGGCGCGGTTGAGATCAGGAAAGAATGACTGGGTGAGGCCCAAGATATCACCGAGGTAATCATCCGCGCTGACCTTGACCAAGCCGCGCGAGACGAGATACTGCTCCTCCTCATCGATGATGTTCAGGCGAGCGCCGCCGTTGTCGACGGTCAGCTTCGTGACCTTGGCCAGCTCGAGGTCAAAGGCATCGGCATCCCCGGCCGTCGGCTGCTGCTGGGTCGTCGCAGGGGCCGAGGCCAAGACTGCGGGTGCCATGGCGGGCAGGGGCGGCAAGACGACCGTCTGCTTCTGCGAGCGAGAAGCCGAGGTGCGAGAAGCCGACGAGGAGCGGGTGGCGGTGGAAGGGGGCCGAGAGGAGATGGACCTGGCGGGGAGGGAGTGCTCCGAGTTCCTGCCGGCACGCGAGAGCGAGCGCGAGCGAGTGACGGATTCGATGGAGCTTTTCTTGGTGTGGGATGCCGATCGGGCGGGAATGGCAGGCGGCGGTGCCTGCATTCTCGGCACCGCCTTCTCCGACGTCTTGAAGTACGTCGTCAGGTGGTTCGGCTGCGGCGGAGACAAGGCACGCTCGCGCGGGGAGGGCTCGGGGCTCGTCGGAGGCGTCGAGGCTGCCGTCGAGGTGCCAAAGATGTAGGCAGCATCCTCGTCCGACTGCGAGCTGACCGTGTCGGTCGAGTTGCTGCGCGAGGCCCGCGGAAGGTCGGGTGCGTTGTACGAGAGCATGTTGGTTGTGTGGATGAGCTCGACAGGGGCCGAGATCTTGTGACGGGGGATGCTTGATTTAGCGGTAGTGCTGGCGCTTCGTCGCGGCGATTTGGTGCCGTCGGCCGATTCATTGCTCAACCGGAAGCGGCGTGTCGTGAAGGCACGGGAGAGTGACGTCGACATTTTGCCGGATTTGTGCGGGAGAGAGAAAGAAAGGGGGAAAGAGGATGGCTTTTGGTCGTTGGCCTTGAGCAGATCTATGCTCAAGAGATCCGTCGTCGCACTTGACCTCGCTTCACTGGCTTGGGCCACGGCGAGGGGGGGGCAACGTGCGGGTCACGGACCGGCAGGAGAGCAGGTGAACAAACAGTCAGTCCGGTCGGACTGCCTTGTGATATTCGCCAAGGAGGCAACGCAGGAGGGCCTGCCGAGCGGGAAAGGGTGCGGACGGAGCCTGTTGCTGACGGTCTTGGTGGTCAAGGACGATGCCGTAGGCCGAAGCGGGAAGGTGACGATGGGGAGAAGCGGTAGAAAAGGCGGGTCAAGGGTCGAGTGCGTGTCGGGATAAAACCACGGCACTGCAAGCAGGGGCGGGCCGAGGAATGGCAGAGAAGAAGAATGGAACAGGCAGCTGAGCTGAGCTGGTGGATGGTCGGCCAGATCAGATCAGATCAGAAGTCGGACGGACGGGCTTGCCGGCTGTCAGATTGCCTGAGGGTGAAATAGGAAGTTTGTACGCTCGACGTAGTCGTCGAAAGGAAGGTTCGGAAAGAACGGGAACTGAACAGAACGAGTACCAAGGCGGTCAGGTCAGATGAGTCTGAAGAGCCGTGACAAGACGGCTGAAAATGGTCAAACGGGCGATGGTGCGATCCGCTGGCGGCGCCCAACGAGAATTCTGTCGAATGAATCGAAAAAAGTTATACACGTCGTCGACAAACTGCACAGGCCAAGGGGAACGGGTTGGGTCGAGTCGGGTTGGAATGAGAACCCGACGTGACGTGAGCCCAAGGTCGCCGAGGACGAGAAGGCGAGGGAAGGGAAGCGGACGTGAGCGCAGCTGACGCGGATGGGAAAGAATCGAAAATCAAGTCGGCCTCTTCTTGAAAGGGAGCGTGTCGGTGACGAGGAACGAAAACAGGTCGAACTGTTGTCGAAAGAGAGAAAAGGGAACGAGGAGGGGGGCAGCTGTAAAAGATATCCTGCCGATCGGCCGCGAGCGAACGGGCATGCGTACGAGCGAGCCGGTGGTGGAGACGGAAAGGAGGGCGTCAAGGTGAGGGTCTGAGGGAGGGGGGGGTCACGCAAGAGGGAGCCTACGGAAGGCAGTACAGCACTGCACTGTACGGAGCACGTCTGGCTGCTCACAGCACAAGGCTCCACAACCGCCCTGCACCTGCGTCTGACTCTTCTCCATCTCTCCCTCCTCTCTACTTCATCCTTCCTCGGTACCGCGGTGCGTGCGTTCGCGCGGGCGCTTCGTTCGCCTCGACGGCAGGCCTCGACTCCCCAATGGTCGCCTCCGCTGTATCCCACCGTCGGGGCCCCCTAGTTCTGCACCACGTACTCCGTACATACGCCGTACATGTACTGCACTTGTACTGCACTTGTACTGCACTTGTACTGCACTTGTACGGTACATGAACGAGGAAGTAGAAGTGTACAAGTACGAGCACGATTAAGTGCGTTCGTACGGACCGCATGTACCAGTACGAGGGGCAGTGAACACGTACTCGTACCTGTTCATGCACTTGCCCGGGCATGTACATGTCTCTGTACTCGTGCAGTACTAGACGCGAATCTATCTACCTATCCGTACGAGTGCAGATCGACCTGACGTTGCCGGCGGAGCTTTCCTGCTCCTTCCTCCTTCCTGCCCGGCGGTTCCCCGCGGTCCACCCCAGCCCCCCCTGAGAAGCTTGGGCGCTTCTCCTGGCGGGGAACCTTGGGCACTAGTCTCGCTACCTAGCGGTACCTATCCAGCGATGGAAGGCGCCAAAACCCAAAGAGCGGGGCCGTATGGGCGAACGGCCTTTGGCTTCTGCCAATCACGGGGCCCGCTCAGCGGCTCGTCCGTCCAGGGCACTGGTCGCTCCGTTCTTCCTGCCTCGCTGGCTGCGAATGGTAGCCGCCCAAGCTCGAATGGCGAAACGTGGAAACGACGGCCAACGACCAATGGCGCCGCGTGACGGACAAGGCCGATTCGCCACCAACCAAGCAAGCAGGTACCAATCCGTCAGAAGTCCTGCAGGACCCCTTTTTTTTCTTTTCCACGCACGTCCCTTGCAGAGGTTGACGGAGGATCTGAAACGGCCGTGGAAGGGATTTTTTGTTTGCTGCCCTGCAGGTGAGAGAGGCGAAATCACATCACACGAGTGAGTGCCTTGTTGCCTCCTTGGGTTGGACTTGGCCGCGTTGCCTTGCGCACCAAGACGGTCGACGACTTCCAACACGGTAACCGACGTATCTTGGCTGCCGACAACGACGTACCAGCCTTCGCTCCAAGCTGGTTCGCCCGATTCGACATTCGTCCTGTCTCTTGGACCAATCCAACGACTCGGCCGCGCCGTGCGGAGCCCTTCGTACTCGTGGCCTCAGTGGCGCCAGGCTTCGGGCCCCGGCCCCGTCCCAGCTCGCCATTGTCCCCTCCCTCACGGAGAACAAATATCTGGACATTTGTACTCCGTACTGCCGCACACCACACACGAACGTACGCTATGCCGGGGCCGCGGCAACTCATTCTAGCATGCGCTCGCCTGCACTCACAGACACATGCATGCATGCACACATGCAAGGACAGATGCGTCAAGGCGCTCGCTCGTACCTGTACATGTAAGTACGTGTGCTGCATCTACCGGTTGTGGAGGGAGGTGTAACATTTGCTTGCCGCGAGCCAGCGCAGCGTCGGGCAAGCCACGCGACGTGCGCTCGCTGTCGTCATAATCACACGCATTCGCCGAGATGCCATCCTCGTCCCGCCGCGGATCCGTTGCCCGTTCGTCCCCGCTTCACGTCGGACACGTTTCCATCGCCAGCCTCTGTACCGCCGCCACGAAACAGTCTCGGTGGAAAGGGAGGAGAGGACGAAGAACAATAAGACGAAGAATACGACGAAGATGAAGACGACGATGAAAAGAAGCAAGGAAGGAATCCATCCACCTGATGAGCCCTTAGCCCAGCTGCTGGCCAGGCCCTGTCGCAGAGGACCAAACGCAGACCGAGCGTCGCTTGTCTCCTTGCCTTGCCTTGCCGCCCCTATTTCACATGGAGCCGGCGGATCGCGGTGCATCGCATGGCAAGCTAAAGTCGGCCAAGAGGCACCGTTAGCCATGGCACATGGAGGTGTATGCTAGTACTGCACGGAGCGCTCGTTCCTGTACAGTACTTGACACCTGTAGTGTCACCGCATGCTGGCGAGTGCTGCACCGGCACACGCACATGTACCTGTACAAGCGCAGATGCACGCTAAATCGTAGTTCAGATACGGCTTGCCTCTACATCCTTAGTTCCCGTTTGTTTCAGGCGTTCTGTGGCGTCGGATACCTTGCCCAAGCCTTGCCCCAATCGATTCAAGCGGGCCACAGCCTCCCCCTTCCCATACTTCGACAATGCTTCGACGACGACGGTGGATGAGTCTGCGCGGCGATCCCGGAGCAGGCCTAGTCCACTGATGGACCGTTGTGCACCCAGTCCTGTCACAGTCCATCGCGAACTATTTGCAAGAGTGTGTGTCGTGAATGTACTCGGGTACAGTATGTTTGCATGTGGACGTTGGGGCGAACATGTACTGTACATGCGCATTTACACATGCCATCGTCCATGACACACCGACACATACGTCAGCAGTATTAATAGTGCAGATATACACTTTACACGTTGGGCATTTTACACATGTTATACTTTATTACACGTGTTACGAGAAATACATGTATCTTGTACTGTACGAAGCAGCAGGTATGCTCACACGTAAGTTGTAGCAGGCATGCACATGTATCTTGTACGGAGTCGCAAGTAATTACGGAGTATATGTAGTTGTACCTGTGTGTACAGTATCTTGCGGAGTATACATGTACTCCGTACCTTGCAATGCAATAAGTGCACATGTCCTACTATGTACTTGTGCCGAGTTATCCCGGAAGACCAAGCCGAAACCGTGAACCAAGCTCTCCAAATTTGCGGAGAGACGATAGCTTTCCTTTCATGTTCCAGTCCCGTGTTTCTTCTTGTGGGATGAAACCTTCATGTTCGAGTCCTTGGCACAAGATAATCATCGTTCCGGCATCGTTCCGGCTCATTGGCCGCCCGCCAGGTCTTGCGGAGAGCACCGTGGCCGGGTACGGAGCTAGGCGGTAGGTGTGCTCGAACTTGAGCCACATTCATGCACCTACTCTACGTGACCCGGCGGAATGAACGTCGTCACACCTGGCCCTGCCTCGGCTGATCCTCCGCCGCATCCGCCAGTGGAAGCAACCCCCAGCCGAACCGTTTCACCCTCCAGACCGGAGCCCCGTCTCTTCCCCTCTGCGTCCCTTTGTCCTTTCGTCCCTAGCTGCCAGGGTAGCAGGCTTGTGAGAGCACTGCCTCCCCAGCCCTGCCATGCCGGCAGTTATGAGCAGGGGTCGGCGGACGGGGACGGGGAACGCGGAACGGGGAACAGGAAACAGGAAGCAGGGAGCAGGGGGCAGGGGGCAGGGGGCTGTATCCATAGCCAATCCGTAGCCAAATTCCTTGACAAGCGACGAAATACTGAATGCCGAGTAGTCATGTGCTTCAAGCGGTTCGTGATGACCGTCACCCGTCCATGAGCAGTGCAGCTACGCAAAGGAAATTCCCACACGCAGGACCCTGCCTACCCCTTAATCTTCATCCATCGACTCCCCGTCCTCCTGTCCCTGGCCCTGACCCTGACCCTCCTCCTCCTCCTCGTCGCTCGAGCTGCTGTCGTCGTCCTCGACACCGATCAGCCGATCCTCGGCCGCCTCCTCCTTGAGCGCCGGGACCTTTTGCGCAAAGGCGGCCCGGACGCCGGGGTTCGTGCTCGTATCCCACACGTGCATGCTTCCCGAGCTGCCGGCGACGGCCAGCCGGAAGGCGACCTCGGCGTCCGGCGCAAACGTCGTCGCAAACACCTTGCCGACGTCGAGGTTGCGCGCCACAACCATCGACGGCCCCGTCGGCGTGATGTTCCATAGCTTGACCGTCCTGTCCGTCGATCCCGTCGCCATGTAGCCGGGCACGATGCTGTTGATGTCAAAGGACGAGACGGACTCGTCGTGCGCCTGCAACGTCCACACAGACTTGGTCGACTCCGGCTTCGCCGGCGCCTTTCGGATGTCGTGGTAGTGAATCGCGCCGTTCTCCGTCGACGCGAAGAAGTAGTTGCTGTCGTGCGGATCCCATCGCACGTTCTCCACGTCGCTCTCGACGCCCCATCTCGGCACCTTTGCGTCCGGCGCCCTCATGTCGGCCACGACAATCGTCCGGTCGTAGCTCCCGCTCAGCAGCACCGTCGGTTCCGTCGCGTGCCAGGCCAAGGAGCACACCTTGTCGGTGTGGTACGAGTACGACTTGGCGCACTTGGCCGTGTTGACGTCCCAGAGCTTGATCGTCTTGTCGGCCGAGGCCGAGGCCAGCAGGTTGCGATGCTTCCGGTTGGCCGCCAGCGAGAGGACGGCGTCGACGTGATACTCCGAGTGAGCCTTCTTGCTCTTTTTCCTCTTCTTCAGCTTCTTCTCGTCCGCGCCTGCGCTTGCGCCGGGCCCGAGAATGGCGTTTGGGTACATGCAGTCCATGGTATCGAGGTCCCAGATTTCAATGTCCGGATCCATCGTTCCCACGGCGACGTAGCTTCCCGGCCCGTTGGCGTTGTTGACCGTGTCGAGCCACTCGAGGCTGAGCGGGATCGCCGGGAGCATGATGTCGTGGTGGACGTAGAGGTTGTCGCCGTCATCCTCGTACACGTACACCTCGAGGTGCGCCATCTCATCCTCGACCTTGGCTGACAAGATGAGGTTGTCCGTCGCCAATATTTGAAGATCTTCTCGGTCCTCGTCGTCGGCATCGTCGCCCTTGAGCGTGATGTAAGGGTCATCGTTGTTCGACTCGTAGTAGGCGAGAGATTTCGTGGATCCAAACATGCTCATGCTCTGGCCTCCGGATTGTCGCTCGTCGTCGTCATCGTCATCGTAGTGGTCCAGATCGTACTCTTTGAGATCGTCATCGTCGACGCTGCGTAGGGGCGGTCAGAGATCAATTCGTCATCCGTAAATGCGGACGCAAACGCCACCCACCTAGCCTTGTTATTCGATGTATCCTTCTCCACGTGCATCTTGTCTTCCGCCTCATCCTCATCGTCGTCTTCATCGTCGTCCTCATCCTCATCCAGGTCCTGTCCGTCCTTTTGTGCATTCTGCAGTTCCTCCTCGGCGTCGCCCAGCTTGAGCTTGGCCAGCTCCGCTATCCTTCCATACTCCTCCTCATCCAGAGTGTACCTTTTGGGAAACGGGGCCGCGAAGCCCCGAGGAACCCATTGCGCCGCAGTGATCATGGACATTGTGTTGGGTCGGCTGTGTTTGGGTGACAATCCAAATCTTCCACCGCCAAGGTCATGCTCGACGTCGTATGGCGGCGGCACGACCCAAAAATTTCGCGTAGTGGGGTTTATCGATAAGGCACACCACACCTTTAGCGTCACCAACCAAGCCAGTCACCGGAAAAACTTGGGTGCACATGTTCCGGTCTGTCCCCCTTTCAGTGGCATCATCGTCGTGCTCCATAATGTACTTGCGTGATGGCGTACACCTACAACTAAATACCGTACAGAGCACCGTACTTACATTGGCAAACTTGCACGCGCATACGTATGTACAGCATACTTTGAACACTTTCCGCCACACAACTCCCATGTACGCCTACACGTATGTCGCTGTCCAGTAATCTACCGCGCTCAACCTTGGTCAAGCTTGACGACGGCAGACAGTGATCGTGGGGAGGCATCAGCCCAGCCTCGTCACGGAGCTCGCGCCGCGTCGACATCGACACGAATCCATCATGGCCGGTGACAGAGACGCCAACGGCTACAACCCCAAGCGGCGAAGGTTGGAGCCTGCATGGACGCAAAGAAAACCGGGCGAGTCTCGAGGATCGACGCCTCGATCCCGGTCCCAATACCCCCCAACGCCTTCGGGAGAGCCGAAGGAGGCGGAACCGACGGACCATGATGCGCTGGTACTCGATCGGGACTGGTACGGAGGTGACGAGTTCGGCGGCCACACGTTTGGCGACGACGCCCACAACCCTTTCTCCTCGTACGAAATCTCGTCGTTCGAAAACGCGCATGAGGAAAAGGCGAAGGCGGAGAAGATGTCGAGCCGATACGATGCGAGGCAGGAGCAGCGGAGGAAGGAAAACGACGCATGGGAGACGAACCGGATGCTCGTGTCCGGCGTCGCGCAGCGCAGGGATATGGCATCCGACTTTGACGACGAGGAGGCGTCTCGCATCCATCTCCTCGTCCACGACCTGCGGCCCCCCTTCCTGGACGGGCGCACCATCTTCACGAAGCAGCTCGAGCCGGTTCCGGCCGTGAGAGACTACCAGAGCGACATGGCCGTCTTCAGCAGAAAGGGGAGCAGGGTGGTCAAGGAAGCCCGTCAGCAGCGGGAGCGGCAGCGGCAGGCGCAGCAGGCGACGAGCATCGCCGGCACGACGCTCGGCAACATCATGGGCGCCAAGGACGAGGACGGGGACAGCGCGCTGCCGGTTCCGGGCGAGGAGGACGGGCTCAAGTCGGAGCGGAAAGGCAACAAGTTCAGCGAGCACATGAAGAAGGCGGAAGGGGCGAGCGATTTCAGCCAGAGCAAGACGCTTCGCGAGCAGCGCGAGTACCTCCCGGCGTTTGCCGTCCGCGAGGAGCTGCTTCGCGTCATCCGAGAGAACCAAGTGATCATCGTGGTGGGCGAGACGGGCTCGGGCAAGACAACGCAGCTGACCCAGTTCCTTCACGAAGACGGCTACGGACGGGGCGGCATGATCGGCTGCACGCAACCTCGACGCGTGGCGGCCATGAGCGTGGCGAAGCGGGTGGCCGAGGAGATGGAGGTCAGGCTCGGCAGCACCGTCGGTTACGCGATCCGCTTCGAGGACTGCACGAGCAAGGAGACGGTCATCAAGTACATGACGGACGGCGTCCTGCTGCGGGAGTCGCTCAACGAACCGGACCTCGGCCGGTACTCGTGCATCATCATGGACGAAGCGCATGAGCGGGCGCTGAACACCGACATCCTCATGGGACTCTTCAAGAAGATTCTCCAGAGGCGGCGCGACATCAAGCTCATCGTCACGTCGGCGACGATGAACGCGAAGCGCTTCTCCGACTTCTTCGGCGGCGCGCCCGAGTTCACGATCCCCGGAAGGACCTTCCCCGTCGACGTCATGTTTCACAGGTCGCCGGTCGAGGACTACGTCGACCAAGCGGTGCAGCAGGTGCTGGCCATCCACGTGTCGATGGATGCCGGCGACATTCTCGTCTTCATGACGGGTCAGGAGGACATCGAGATCACGTGCGAGCTCGTGCAGAAGCGGCTCGACGCGCTCAACGACCCGCCCGAACTCAGCATCCTGCCCATCTACAGCCAGATGCCGGCCGATCTCCAGGCCAAAATCTTCGACCGGGCGGCGCCGGGGGTGCGCAAGTGCATCGTGGCGACCAACATTGCCGAGACGAGCTTGACGGTCGACGGCATCAAGTACGTCGTCGACGCCGGCTACTCCAAGATGAAGGTCTACAACCCCAAGATGGGCATGGACACGCTTCAGGTGACGCCCATCTCGCAGGCGAACGGGTCGCAGCGGTCCGGGCGGGCCGGGCGAACGGGCCCGGGCAAGGCCTTCCGGCTGTACACGGAGAAGGCGTTCAAGGAGGAGCTCTACCTCCAGACCATCCCCGAGATCCAGCGGACGAACCTCTCGAACACGGTGCTCATGCTCAAGTCGCTCGGCGTCAAGGACCTGCTCGACTTTGACTTCATGGACCCGCCGCCCCAGGACACCATCTCGACGTCCATGTTCGACCTCTGGGCGCTGGGCGCGCTCGACAACCTCGGCGAGCTGACGGAGCTCGGCCGAAAGATGAGCGCGTTCCCGATGGACCCCTCGCTCGCCAAGATCCTCATCACGGCGGAGGAACACGGCTGCAGCGAGGAGATGATGACGATCGTCTCGATGCTCTCGGTGCCCAACGTCTTCTACCGGCCCAAGGAGCGGCAGGACGAGGCGGACGCGCAGCGGGAGAAGTTCTGGGTGCACGAGTCGGACCACCTGACGTACCTGCAAGTCTACCAGGCCTGGCGGGCGAACGGATACTCGGACGGCTGGTGCATCAAGCACTTCCTCCACGCCAAGTCCCTCCGGCGAGCGAAGGAGATCCGAGAGCAGCTTCTGGACATTGTCAAGATGCAGAAAATGGAGCTGCGGAGCTGCGGCATCGACTGGGACGTGATCCGGCGCTGCATCTGCTCCGGCTACTACCACCAGGCGGCCAAGCACAAGGGGTCGGGCGAGTACATCAACCTCCGGACGAACGTGGCGGTGCAGCTGCACCCGACGAGCGCGCTCTACGCCGGCCACCCGCCCGACTACGTCGTCTACCACGAGCTCATCCTGACGTCCAAGGTGTACGTCTCGACCGTCACGGCCGTGGACCCACACTGGCTCGCCGATCTCGGCGGCGTCTTTTACTCTGTCAAGGAAAAGGGGTACTCGGCGAGGGAGAAGCGTGTGACGGAGACGGAATTCAACCGCCGCATGGAGATTGAGGCGAAGATGGCCGAGGACAAGCGTCGCGAGGAGGAGCGCAAGCGGGCCGAGGAGGAACGAGCCATGAATAAAACGGCCAAGACGAGTTCCGAGGGCAAGAAATTTGTCACGCAGGGGGCAGTGAAGAAGCCGATCGCCAAGCGACGGGGACGGGGGTTCTGAACCAGATGGTCGGTTGTTGAAAGGGTCTCTGGGCAGCTTCAGGCCACGGACGCGAGGGGGGGGGGGGTGGGTGGTCAAGAATGCGAAGCCGCTTTCGGCTGGGCTTCGGTTGAGATTTTTGAAGCAAGGTATGGCCTGCAGTTTGAAGTAGAATGAATCAATGGCGGACGCTGAAGTCGGCCTCTCCCTCGACAAGGTCCCGATGCTCCTTGGTAAGCCGAACAACGGTGGCATGAGACGGCCCGTTGTCAACATGCTTGAAGAATCGAGCGAGCGCCTCGTCTTCGCCTTGGGCCTCTCCCTCGACCTGCAGCGGTCAGCGGCCAAGCTCTGGGCAAGCTCGAGCACCACATGCAGAGGGGGCGAGGCGAGGAAAGACGTGCTTTGTTGTCGGTCGTGTTTCTGCACCAACCCGTGATACCACACTCTCGGGCCTTTTGCCTCGTAAATACTCTTTCTCGAGCGTCAGAACGATGCACGCGGCCGCGGCGGGGCCTATCCTGGGATCCATCTACGGGCAAAGGTTATGAATGTGCCTACCGGAAGCCGACGCCTGCATACAAGGAAACCAAGTGTCAGCGGCTCCGAGAGATGGAGGAGGCATGGTGCAGGGCGCACCTTGAACGACACCACCGTGAGCGACAAAGTAGAGCTGCCAAAATACGTCAGTCATGGCGTCGGATATCCAGGGGTGTTCAACAGTATACCTACTCGTTGAGCCATGATTATGGATAACTCTAGGGATGATATGGAGGATGGTTGAGCAGACGGCAACCACCCACCGCCCACCAGCTAGCTGCCGCCTTGAGGGCTTACTGGCTAGCTGTGCGGAGTAGGTGGGCAATGCTCTCCTTGGGCCGGGTGCGGGAAGGTGCCAACCACTTCCCTGACTTCCCTGCTCGGCACTGTGCCTGCCCCGTAATTACCGCATACCCCGGGGCGAGCAAGTGCCGTCGGTCGCTATTGCCTGCCCTGGCTTGGCTGCGTCACCGGTCGGCGATGGAACAAACATTCCCCACCACCCGAACCCGAGCCGAACCCCATCAGTCAACGAGCGCGCTGCCGGACCTCAACTTCCACCTTCTCCCCTCATCTTCCGCCCCCTCCATTCGCATGGCCTCGCCCTCGCCTGGCAGCGCTGGCAGTACAGGCAGTCACAGGAACACACCCATACCCGGCGGCCATGGAAATCTCTGCGCCCGACGGCTCGGAAGCCATCGTCCGCTTCCGCACCAGCAAGAAGCGCAAGGCTGGCTACCGTCAGCGAACGACAACCTATGACAACAGCAACGACGACGACTTGCTCACCCTTGCGAGCTCGCACGTGAAGGATGATGGTCAGGACGACGGCAAGGACGACGATAAAGATGACGGATCCTCAGCCGTCGCCCTCGCCGCCGTCCAATTGCGCAACGCCCGTCGCGGTCGCCTCTTCCGTCCTCGCAAGGCCTTCCCCGACAACGGTGGCCATGATGGTGCGAACCGCACCCACGGCGACAACGATCTCGATGTAGACCCCGAGGACAGAGGCCACGTCATCCTCGGGGGTATCAGCAAGCGCTTCACGCCCCAAACAGGCCTCGTGGCCTCTCTCAACGCGAAGCACATGTATGTGCCGTGCTCCTCGACGACCGATCCGTCCAGTCCCGTACCCCCTCTCGCGCCGCCCTGCGCTGACTATTCCCAGGGCAGAGTACGTAGAATCCCGCCTCTCGAGCCGCCACCGAGCCGGTGACCCCTCCGCCGCCGCCGAGGCTACCTCCCCCCAACCACCAATATCGATGACGACGACGACGACGACGACAACTTCCCAGCCGACCAAGCACGGCAGGCTTCTCGAGGTCGATGTGCCAGTTCGATCCGAGCGCAGCGAAAGCTCCGACAGGCCGCGTCGCATCGGCGACCCCTCGACAAAGCCGCGCCGCCCCCGCAACAGGCGCACCAGCGAAGATATGAAGCGCGACCAGCTCGTCGACCAGTTCCTTCACGAAAACAGACGTACGTGCTCGCCACTTTTTTCTTGAGAGTATGCTCTACTTCTCGCGCTAACGCAACGTCCCCTCCCTCGTGGCAGTCGACGTGTACGACGTCACCCCGACGCAGTCTGCGACACAATCCACCGCCCCGGGCGATGACATGTCTGCCGACGATCGCATGGCCGAACAATTCCGTCAGCAATACTACGACGAAATGGCCCAGCGTCGGCAGAGAAAGCGGGTCGTACAACCAGCCTCCCGCCAGCAGCCCGCCTCCGATGTCCTCAAGGGACCCAAGCTTGGCGGTAGTCGCAACCAACGGGCGGCAGTCCGAGACATACTGTTGCTCAAGCAGGAAAAGGAAAAGGCTACCAGGAGGTTTTAGCCTGCCTCTGTGTCTATGTCCCTTTGGCAAGCTGCCTAGGCGCATCGGCGTTGGCATGTTTGATTTGATACTTCTCCTCCTCCTCCCCCCCTCCCCCCACCAGCAA
The DNA here is from genome assembly GCF_001625195.1 of Drechmeria coniospora. Taxonomy (NCBI): domain Eukaryota; kingdom Fungi; phylum Ascomycota; class Sordariomycetes; order Hypocreales; family Ophiocordycipitaceae; genus Drechmeria; species Drechmeria coniospora. Next base: position 4,623,783 of record NC_054389.1, on the reverse strand, counting down.
GGGCGGGTTTGCATGGAAATGTTGGGAATTACGTAGCGTTTGAATTCGGCAACGGCCCCTCGGCCATGTATAGCTTAGTTTGTACATGACAACACGAATATTCCAAGCCACGGCCACAGTAGGGATACCCATACTTCATGCGAAGCCAAATCGGCACCGTAGGGCGCCGAGGAGGAAGAAAAAGTAGAAAACAATCGTTGCACCCCGTACTCCGAACTCCATCGTCCCATTCATCCTGACCGTCCATATTAGTGCTGAAACGCCGCGAGTTCCGTTGGGCATCCAGATGTCCAACACCAGCAAAGCCATTCTACAAGGAAATGAAAGGGGGGAAATAGATACAATAGAAGGTAAGTGAGTGCGTCATCGAATCTCAAGCTGAAAGGGCTTGAACCGGCCGCCGATGGTCGCACAGCGAGGGCACTTCCTTCGTGCCCCCTGCTCCGCCATGAGAATCTCGACGCAGGCCGAGCACAGGCCGCAGATGCACTCGGTGCACGCGTACGAGCCTTTGAGCTGCGAGACGCCGTGGCACGCGGCGCAGTATATGTGGATGTGCTGCGAAGAGGTGAAGCTCGGCGACGAGTCGGACAATCCGCGCGGGCCCATGTGGAAGTTCTCGCCGCTCTCGCCGCTCTCGACCGACGGGAAGGGGTCGGCGCCGTCCTGGTTGTACGACGGCGGCGTCAGGGCCTGCTGCAGGGGCGACGCCTGGTAGTTGCCGGGCTGGTGGTGGTGGTGGTGAAGGGGCGGCAACGACGCCTGATGGATGGAAATGGGCGATCGGGGCATCTGCGTGGCGACGCCGCCGTCAGCGCGCTGCCTCCTACGAGGCGAACCTCGCGCACGCGCCAGGCGATGGGAGTGCTCTCTTACCGGCGTTCGGTCTTCATCCACGTCTCCAGCCGCCGAGGCAGCTTGGTCGGCGGCGTCGATGAGGTCCTCCCAGCGCTTCCCGTAGTCGGCCGACGGCTCGGCCGAGGCGGCCTTGCGGTCGCTCACCGCCAGCCTCATCCGGTCCTCGTTCTGGATGCGGCGCAGCCAGTCGGCGGCGGATCCTCGCGAGTTCTTCTTCTTGTGGTGGCCCTCCCGCCCTCGCTTCGTCACCGACTGCTTCCGAGGCCTGTTGGGTCCGACGGATCGCTGGAGAGGAGGGAGCGTGGACGAGCGTCCGGGCGGCGATTCGGCCATGATCGACGGCAGGTTTTCGCGCTGCCCCGGAGGCGGGTAGGGGGCGCTCGTAATGCCCTTGTGGGGGAGGTTCAGGGGAGGCAGTTCGATGGAGCTCCGCGGGAGGCGCCGTCCATCGACGTCGGAGGTGTAGCCCTGTAGATGGCGACGGCCGCATGTCAGCACGTCGTGCGGTTGGAGGGGAGAGGAGCGGCCAAGGCCCCTGGTGGAGGGCGGGCCGGCGGGGGCGTCACGTACGCCGTCCATGTTCACGTCCCTCTCCGACTTCACGTTGTGAAGCTGGGCCAGAGCGGCGGCGGCCCTCGCGGTGCCCATGATGGAGCCACCGCCGGCGGTGAACTCGTCTCCATGGCGGGGCGTTCCAGGATTGCTCGCGCCGTCGCGATAGTAGCTGTTGCTCCCGTCACGCAAGCCTGCGGGCGGGCGTCCATCGTCAGCGTCGCACGGGACGGCGGGGGATTGGTCGAACATGCCTGGCGCGGCCGATGATGACGGCTGGCCACCATTGGGACGCTCCTGAGGGGCCGTCTTGATCATGAGGAGAAAGCTCTCCTCGGTGGCGGGAAGCTTGGAGATGTAATGCAGCGGGTGCGCGCGGCGGATATGCTCCTGCATGGAGCGATATCGCTTCTCCTAGAGGGAAGACGGTCAGCGCCTGCTGGTGGCCAGGCATCGCAACGCAGGAAGAAGCAAGCAGATGCAGCCGACGGTCCGACCCGTGTCGTTTGCCGGAGAGGGAAGCGGAACCTGACGAAACGAGGAGGGGGAGGGGGGTGCGTACGCCGATGCATCGTTTGCGACAGCTGGAGCCATCCCGATTACTCAGAGGGCAGACGACTTCGTTGTTGCTGGAGTCGTTGAGGGAGAAGGAAGAGGTCAAGGACGAACGAGGCGGCATCTTGACCCCACCATGCGCAGCGGTAGGTCAGCGAAGGCGGGGGGGGGGGAGCTCGAGGGCGGGAATGCTCCGGTCGAGTAGCGCAGTCGGTCAATTGGAGGATCGGAATCGGCAGATTGGCTTCGGTTGGCCATGCGTCAACGACGCCGAGGGATTGTATACTTGACAGGCCAACGGAGAAGGGGGATTCTATCGATGAGATCGAGGTGACGAGGACGTGCAATACGGAAGTAAAGGCTGAAGGGGGGGGAGGTGAAGGAGGTGGAGGGGTCAAGAGCTACGGTTGACGAGGGTGATGCTGTATAGACGATAGACGATTCCTAGCATCAGGATCCGGGAGGAGCGGAGGTGTCGCGCGGTGTCAGCGTATGCGATGTGTATCCTTCGACGAGCAACCAGAGCCCATTCGGAGGTATGAGTTGGAGGATGAGTTCTTTAAGAGTACGAGTAGGCGTGGCAGAACCGGGCCAGGTCGGTGCAGATGCAAAGTGTAAAAGTGAAAAGCCGTCTCGAGGGTAGGACGAGATGGGGGCAGTGTCACTACTCGTCCGTTGCCATCCGGGTCTTCAAGGCACCCGTGCAAACGAGGCGGCCTTTGATACGGCTGCCTGCCAGCAACGCGAGACTATCGGTGCAGGCTGGGGGGAGGAGGAACATGAATCAGACGAGTGACGATGGGCGGCTGGAAGGACGGAGCGGCCGGAGACGAGGAGCGGCAAGGCACCGTATCGGTACTGCGGGTGTAGGTGTATATGTAGGTGTATGCGCGGGCGTATTTGTAGCTGTACTTGCAGCTGTATTTGTCGTCGTCGTGGGTGGATGGGTGGGTGTAGGTGCAAGCTGCAGCTCTGCGCTGCGCTGCGATAGGTTCTCACGATACGATACGGACGAGGGACAGGGGATGTGGTAGGAATCGGGGTTGGGGTCGGGATATGTGTATATGTGCGGGAGACATGAGAGCTCCAGCAGGGCAATACGGGAGAGCAACCGAGCACGCGCGAACCGTACAGCACAGCACCGCAAAGTATAAGGACAGGAGGGGGAGGGGGGGGGGGGTGGAGGAGTGAGGAGAGGAGAGAGGGGGGGGGGAGCTGGAGAAGAATGCGAGCGAAACAGAGGCAAAGGTAATAATAATAGTAGGTGGTCAACCCATCAGTCGCAACGGAGCTAGGTACTATAGGCTAGAGGCAAGCTCGTACCCGTACTCGCAAGCAAGTACAGATTGCCAGACGTCGTTGCGAGGCAGGTAAGTACCAAGCTGGTGGGGAGGGGGATGGATGAGACGCCGGATTGAGCATGCCATGCGCGGGTGAAGACTGCTGGAAACTGGCGCCGCCGCCGAGGGTATCGAGCAAGTACCAGCACTGCTCTTGTAAGCACTGCTAGGCCCGTCAGCCAACGTCGCGAGATGCGGGCGCTTCGGTGTCGGCGACGACGAGTTTTTGTTGGTCAGGCATGTCCGGACCGGTGATGTACATGACCCATCCTCCTCGTTCATTTCACACTCTCCTCTTCGACCTGGACCAGGCAGGGAGCAAGCACTCGCCATGGAAGCTGAAGGATGGCCGAGTCCGAGGGCCAATGGGAAGCTCGGGGATGAAGCTCCTGGGCGGACGAGCGAACGAACGAGCGAGCGAACGAGCTAACCTGCTGAGGTCCCCACCACAAGCTTTCAGCCCACGGATGTGTCTGTACTTGCAGTACGTACTCGTCGTACAGTACATGCAAAGTAAGTATAGTAGTGCGCGAGCAAGACTGCATGCACCGCACGGAGCGCTGCAAGTACTTGCCGTACTCCGTACCGCACGGCGATTTCGAATGGGCACCGTAGCAATAAGAGTTTCGTAGGCGAGCAAATCGCACTCGAGCTAGCCGGCTCCTTGCGCCTCCACGCCTCCGGCCAGGCCAGGCTCCGAGCTCGAGGCTGCCGTTTGAAGTTCCAGGCTCGAGGCTCGAGGCTCTAGGCACCCGCTTCCAAGCTCCAAGCATCGGCCGAGTTCACCTCGCAGGGGAGGCGCCAGCGCTCCGCAGCATTGAAGAAGCAGTCGACGTTGGAAGCAGCCGAGTGGCCAGAGCGGAGGACGAGACGTCTTGGGCTGGAGCACGTCCCTCATGCAGGCTCAAGTTCGCACACGGACTCGGGCTCGCCATCCGTGGCCTTCTTTCTGTCTTGGAAGTCGGCGGCCATGACCGACCGGCCGGCCGGCCACCTGGGGCCACGTGGTTGCCTGGGGAAGCTAGAGTCCTCTGCTGCGTCGGGCGTCGGCTGCTCGAGAGCTTCGCCCGCAGTGCCGCCGGCATGGGGAGCTCCCAGAGGATCCGGAGGGCAGGAATAAGTGTGCATTAGGCCGGAGGAGCTTGCGAGCTCTAGCTCCAGCCGGCAGCCTCGTTGGTTGCTGGCCCGGCGAGGGGGAAGCAAGATTCCAGTTCAAGTGTGGAAGGCGAGTGGCGAGGGGCGAGGGGGCAGAGAAGATGGCAAGATTGTCGTCCGTCCACGTCCATCGCATGAGCGGCCAGCGGCATGGTTGGGTGGGTATTTGGGGGTATCCCGAGTGCCTCTCGTACTAGTACTTGCTAGTACTTGCAGTCTGCAGGCAAGTACGGAGTGCTCCGTACGGAGTACTTGGCGTACTCGTAGCTCGGTAGTACTGGCATGGTACATGTGCTCGCACGTACTCGGACTGCTGACCACGCGTCGTCTCCAAGTACTTTTCTGTAGGGGAATACATGCCATTGCATGTTGGTTCACGGCCATTTTCACTTACTACTTGCCTTGCTCCTGCTGCACAGTACAAGTGGCGGTACCTACTTGCACACCTACTTGATCACTCTTTCGCCTGTTGGAGTTGGTGTGGGTTGTGTGGGGCCTCCAGGCGCATTGAACAGCGCATGTACGGAGTACTGTACGGAGTATTAGAGGACGCACAGGTACTTACTTTGAGATCGGGCGTTCCCTCCTTCCAAGTGAACGAAGGGTCTTCCAAGTAGTCGTCGCCCCGAGGCCCAATCCAAGGAAGGAGTGAGAGACGGTGACGTCAATGCAAGCGAATAAACAGCAGGAATTCGCCAGCATGACCGGCCGGCGCTTGCCAGTTCTCGCATCAACTTGCGCTCGCAGGGAAGGCGAGGGGAAGCAACGGCAACGGCAACGGCAAGCTGCTTCTGTTTCTGTCTCTGCCTCAGCCTCATCGTAGCCCCGCGCGGCGTGTCCGACCCCGTCCGGACTCAACCGCCACACGGGGCCCAACCCAGCTGAAGGTAGGTTGGTTCCAACAAGTATTATTACTGTGCTGTGCCTAGCACTTTGGTGTCCGTACACCGTACAAGTACTCCGTACAGAGTACTGTACTGTAATAATTTAACATTTGTCTCCAGGTATTATTGCTCCCTTTACGCTCTTGGGTGCCTCGGCTGTAGCAAGTAAGTACGTACCTCAGTACTAGGTTCCTAGGTACCTCCAAACTCTCGACTTGAAAGCACTGTACTTGCAAACGAGCATTGCTTGCTTGTAAGTACGTACAAAGTGCACGTAGAACAGTACTGACGTAGCGTCGCGTCGAGTACCAGCAAGTATTACACGCAACAATCGTCCTGTAATTATTCTACCATTAACTAGAGCATTTCCGGCCCGCCTGAGCGTCCGCGACAGCACAAAAATGTCAACTCCCTCCGACTGTTTCGTAGCAACTACGTGTCAGACGGCGTCGCCAAGCGCACCAAGCGACGCGGCCAATTCTCCTTCTCCCCCTGCCGCCCTCCCACCCTCCTCCCCGAAGCTCCAGCCCGCATGACGGAGCTCCAACAAGCCTACTGTCGAGCCTGCTTGCTCAGCTACTTGCCATTCGGATCCTAGCTTGAACACGCAGAGTCGGGGCAGTCGTGTGCGTCAAGCTAGCCGACCGACATCGCCGCACGTCATCGTGAGCTTGCACCATGTGAACACGCGCCCTCTCGCCGCATGGACGTACTTACGTTGAGGGCTGCAGATGGCAAAGCCAGTAGGAGACATGACATCGCCCTCGCTGCAAAGTGGTTCGGTACTAGCATCAAGCGCTGCATTAGAAGTACAGTAGGCGATCAAGTAATACAGCAGGTACCAGTAGCGAGCGAGACATGAGCTCAAGGTAAGCCCAGAATCATCATCATGTGCAGAGCACATGACAGCTCCCCGCCAGCCTGCATCCTACAAGTATGCACTGTGCTCATGCATTGATACGTTGCCTTGGTTCTTTGGTAATATGGCACAGACCTCTATTTGTTGTGAGCTTGCGACAAGCGTGCTTGCTTCGGCTCCATGCGTGATTACTGGTAGCCACTGTCAAGGTCCGAACGTAGCAAGTACTGACAGCTCTCTAGCAGGTATTCCAAGTATTATCCAACATGCAGCACTGCTGCGTACTAAACCAAGCAGCCGTGTACGGAGTAGGGACAAGCCAATAAACTACCTCCGTAGCGGTAATATCAATAGTCGTACGTGGACGAGTAGCAGGTGTTTGCATCACGACACCACTTCGTCAATTTCTCCCTTCATCTAGGCAGTGGCTAGTAAAATCCCAAAGCTACCAAGCGGTCACTAGGCCATGCCATTCCTCACTGTTCCCTGTTAAACCCTGCCTGCGAGCTGCGTGGAGCCGGTGACCATGGATCCCCGCGACGGTCCCCGACTACTCACGAGGTTTTGCCTGCGTCACCTGCGCCATCGTGAGTGGCGGTCACCAGGCCACCTACGTACCGTGCACTGTCGTGCCTATCACCATCAACCATCATCACCTTCCAAGCCGTTCCCGGGTGCGGCGATGTGAGATCCGGAAGCCTGGCCGTTCAGATTCCGCGTCCATCGCCGCCCTGGCCGAGGCACCACCAGGCTCATCCATGACGTTCCGTCCCCGTCCGATTCTTGACTTCACCACTTCACCGCCCCTTGCGCACGGGACGACTGATGCGTCGCCTTGTTCTAGTCATTGCTTGATAGATTTGTGTCCGGCGAACGCTGGGCGCAACCTTGGCCGAATCTGAGATTACGTACTATTATGGGTTGCGGTTCGCATTTTCCGCACAACCTCTCTCGCCCAACCGTCGCGATGGCCCAAGTCACGCAGGTGTCCCCTGTACCGCAATGACGGAAGGAAGCAAAGGCGAGGCGGCAGCTTCTTCGTACATGCCATCCTGCCATCCTTGCCCGAGCCCTAGCCGCCCAAGATACAACCGTGGATCTCTCATCCAGCCAGGTTCCGTCGCAGCCCGCCACGCCAACCCCGACCTTCCTAGCGCCGTAGATGCCTCGGCTGAAGCGCTCCATGATTCGCGCCGCAGGCAGGCGCCGACATCTGCAGCGCTGGATGGCCAACGCTGGACCGTGGCGGAAGTCGAGCGAGGAGCAAGCAGGCATCCCGGCACCGGTCCAACGACGGCTCGGCCGCTTCGCAAAGGAGACTCCGCCCGAAGCTGGCCTGTCATCCAACTCTGCTCGCCCATGACATGCAGGTACGCCATGGGGTCTCGATGCCATGCCGCTACTGAAGTTGCTTCAGAATCTCGCTCAAAAAGTCCTCGAAGCTGAGGGTGATGAAGCCGTCCCGGTCGGCGTCGTACTTCTTGAAGATGTCAGTCATGCGCTTGAGGGAGATGCAACTCTGAACGAAGAGGTCGAAGCTCATGACGCCTTCGCGCCGTTTGTCGTAGGTGCGGAAGAGCAGCTCGACGAACTGGGGGCTGAGGCGGTAGCGAAAAGCGACGAGGGCGTCCGAGAACTCGGTCATGGAGATGTTGCCGCTGCGATCGACGTCGAAGCGGTCGAAGAGGGTGCGCCAGGAGGAGAGAAAGGACCAGAGACCGCAGAACTCGTCAAAGTTGATGGTGCCGTTGCGATCCGAGTCGAACATGCGAATCATCATCCGGACCGTATGAATGTCGAAGGCGGTCCAGTCGCCGTTGACGAGCGCAGTCGAGAGCTCCCTTTCCGAGAGCTGACCCGTGCCTAGACCCGAGGTAAGTCGCCATCGCCATCGCCATCGCCATCGAGGCCGTCATGCTGAGCCACGTACCGTCCTTGTCGACCGTTCGGAAGAGCGGCAGGAGGGTCGGGTCCGCGCCCGAACTGCCGCCTAGCGCCGGCGAGAGCGGCGGTCGGGAGCCCTGCTGCTGCGGGTGGCCGCCCTGAGACTGCGCGGGAGGACGCGGCGGAGAACCGGAGCCGTATGGCGACGAGCCGTGCGAAAAGGACGGCGGCTTGGAGTATGACGGCTTCTTCTGCGAAGGCGGAGGAGGGTGCTGTGGTTGGTGTTGCTGCTGATGCTGCTGCTGTTGGTGTTGCTGATGCTGCTGCTGTTGGTGCTGTTGGTGCTGCTGCTGTTGGTGCTGCTGATGCTGCTGCTGTTGGTGTTGCTGATGCTGCTGCTGTTGGTGCTGCTGATGCTGCTGCTGTTGGTGTTGCTGATGCTGGTTCTGAGGCACCGGCGGCGGCGGCTTGGATTCATATCGCTGAGCCGCCGGTTTGGAGCTCGCCGGGGAAGTAGCCTGGCCACCCTTCTATTGAAAGCACACGAGGCTGGGGTCAATTCACTGATCTCATAGCGTGCTCGGAGGCTTGCTGCGACGGTCAATACGTACGGGCTCGGGCTCGGCAAATCTGAAGGTCAAACAAACAGTCGTCAGCCATCCGTCGTCATCCGTCGTCATCCGTCGTTTCCGTCAATCGACTCTCCGACAGGGGAGGATCATGGGCAAGGGGCAAGAGTTTACCTTGGCAGGGCATCCGGATCGTAAGGTCTGTTGTATGCCATCTCGACGGTGGCGTCTAGACGGTGACGCCCGTTGCTAGCACCCTTTTCGAGAAGGAACGAGACGCGAGACGAGGTAGTGTACGACAAAAGGTCTCTCGCGAAAAGAGGAGGATGGAAGAGAAAAGGTGGTGGAAGCGACTGGATCGGGGATGCTGCCGCCAAGAGAGCCGCAGCGCGGGGCAGAGGTGCTAGCTTTTGGTCCTGGGCTTGCCTTGCTGACGGATGGACGGACTGACGTCGTGGCCGCAAACAACAACAGAGTGTCAACAATACGACCCTCCCCCCCGGACGTCGATCCGCACACGGCGCTTCTCCTAGCCTTGGATCGGGATTCACGGAAAATAGATGAGAGGCATGAATGGCTTGAACCTCACGAGGATGATGCGCAGCGTGTGAGGAAAAGTCGGATATTAGTAGGATGGAACATCCAGCAGCCGGTTTGCTCTAACTCTCAGCCACCGTTGCTGGCGGTTCGGTCAGGCTGGGTACGTTGGGCGTCAAGCGCTTAAAAAAGGCGGTAGAACCAGACACCGGCGCTTGTACGAGAGTCATTTGCTCCAGTGGCTCCAGCATTTTGCAGAGCCTGTGAGAATGGCCATTCATGGTCGTGGTGTGGCATGAGGAGGACGAAACGAGCTCTGGCCGAACCTGCCAGATCACGATAAGACGACATTCTGTGATGATGCAGTGCTTCGCCCATGGCCAGTGCCCCTGTGTCTTTTGATTAGTTGGTTGCGTTACCACTGCACGCCTATTGTTTCAAGTGCATTCCCCAATGCCAGGCACCTACCTAAAGCTACTAGTGGACATTGTTAGGTCCTCCACAGCACGTTCGCTTAGCACACATATGCCCCAGATAGAGGGCGTTGTCGGCGACCCGCCGCTGGATTTGACTGCTAGTTAGCACTAATACAGAGTACAAATACGGAGTACTTGCAACTCGGTTAGGTCCACAAGTATTGGTGGCACGGAGTACGGAGTAGAGCATTAATAGCAGTGTGCTGTAATAGCAGTAGGGTACTAACGTGAACACAGGAGCGCTCCTACTGACGTAGCACCTCGCTTGCCTCGTCTGGCCGGATCATGCCAAGCTTCACTTACAGCAGCCAATTACTCGCCGCTCGCTTCTCTCGTCGCACTCACCGTCGTCCATCCTCAAACCGATTGCTGTACGCACTACAGATTTCCTCTCGTCCTTTCCTCTCCTACTTCTACACGAACACCTGTTCGCTTGCAAGGTCTGATATCAAATCCCCATCCAATCCTCGTCGGGCTAGACACCACTTGCCGTTCTTTGCTTCCGTCATGTCCCTCTCACCAGAGGACAACGCAGAATTCTGGCTCTACGGATACGGGTACGCATATATTTTTCCATTCGCTCAGCATGGCCATCGTCACGAGAAAGCAGCAGCTTATTTCGCCGTTCAGGAGCCTGATATGGAAACCGCCACCGCATTTCGGTAGGTACTCGTCTGCGTCCGCCTCATCGTCTGCTCCCCGATTCACCCACCGACCGAGTTGACCTTTCTTTTTGCCGCCCGCAGATAAGAGGGTACCAGGCTGGGTGACGGGCTTCGTCCGGAGATTCTGGCAGGTTCGCAATGCGCCCCCCCCCCCCCCCCCCCCCCTCTCCACATCCCCCAGTGCCCCTCCTCGGCTGTCGAGTCGGCTCACATTCTCTCCAGGCCAGGTAGTATCAACGATCCAAGATTTCGCCTCATCCGCTGATGCCCGCGGTGTAGCGAGGACCACAGGGGTACGCCCGAAGCCCCCGGCCGCGTCGTCACCCTCATCGAGAGGGAGTACTGGGAAAGGCTTGCGGATCACCACGACTCGGCCCCGCAAAAGGTCTGGGGCGTCGCCTACCGCATCATGCCGCAGCATGTGGCCGAGGTCAAGCAGTACCTTGACATTCGCGAAATCAACGGCTACTCCATCCACTACGCGCCCTTCCACCCATCCGACGGCTCACCGCCCCTCACGACTCTCGTCTACATCGGAACGCCCGACAACGAGCAGTTCGTCGGGCCACAGGACCCCCAGAAGCTCGCCGAGCACATCCTCGCCAGCCGCGGCCCGAGCGGCCTCAACAAGGAGTATCTGTACAACCTCGACGCCGCTCTCCACGAGCTGGGTCCCGAGAGCGGAGATGTTCACATCAGCGACCTCGCCGCCCGCATGAGGGCGCTCGAACGTCGCGCTCTCGACCAGGATCCCGTCACGAACAAGGCTGGAGATGCGGACGCGCTCGAGCTCATCCATGACGTGCACTTTAGGCAGCCTACCAGCACGATGGAAGCCGAGGAGATTGAAAAGGCGTAGCCGTGAGGGGCCCGGAGGGAAGGGGGTGGGGGGACACACGAAGCGGGTAGCTATCGGAAAAAGCTTTTGTCACCTGGGTGGTGGCTCGCTTCCACTGCCTTGCTGCCCAACAGTTTCCCGTCTTCACTTCCCCTTAGGCACCATCACCCATCAACCCGTCCAGCCATCTATCCGACCGACCGTCGCGTCGTCATCTTCGCCATCTTCGTTATCAATTCTCTTGGCCGTCGCTTGTGTTCTTTTCGCCTAGACAGGTAATAGCATATGGACCGATGTAGTGCTGCGGACATATGCCCCCCTCCACCCATCCGCATGCGATTCACCCCACGTCATGTCAATGGAGTCAAGGCCACCGAGTATGCCGCCCCCCCTTCCTGAAAATCAAAACGAACAAGCAAGAGTTGATACGGAAACAGAGAGAACGAAGGAAAAGAACATGGCCCCAGCTCTCACACCTTCCTGCAGTCGAGAACGCCGATCAAACTCTCTGGATAATCGATCCAGACATCGACAGCAACATCCGGGTATATTATCAAACCAACGTGCTGGCATATTGTCAATATTCCGTCCCGCCCACGCCGAAGTGTGCTCGCGCCGGCCTGGGTGGAAGATAGCTCAAGTCAGGTCCTCCAGAAGGTGCCGCCCACCGACGACACGGGCCCCTCGGGGGAGGACGGCTCGTGTCGAGGGGGGGTCGTGCTAGCTAGGGCCATCCGGGGCATTTAGTACCCTCGACCTCCCTGGGGAGGGGGCTGCTGGGAGGGATCCCCGTAGCCATATTGAGGAGGCGCACCGTATCCTCCTGCGACGTCGTTAGCGGACGCCGGCATGGGCATCACCGTCGGCAACCCGACGCAGGCTCGGGAATCAACGTACCCTGCTGGTATCCGGGCTGGGGAGCGTAGCCGCCACGGGCGTAGGGCGCAGGGTTGTAGCCCTGCTGGGGACCGCCGCCATAGCCGCCGGAACCCTGAGGCGGACCACCGTACTGCATCGGAGCTCCGTAGCCACCGCTTCGTCCGCCGAAGCCGCCACCTCGGCCGCCGTATCCGCCGCCGCCGCCGCGAGGGCCGTTGTCGGAAGCCTTGTCCACGCGGATCGTTCGGCCGTCAAACCTACGGAAGCGTGAGCGTCGGCTTCGGCTTGCGTGACCGTCGGAGGTGGGCAGGGCAACGAGGACGATGCAGGGACGATGCGGGGGGGGGGTCACTTACTCGATGTTGTTCATGGCCGCGATGGCATTCTCGGCGTCCTCCTCTTGGGTGTATCGCACAAAGCCAAAGCCACGGCTGCGGCCGGTATCGCGATCCTTGACGACGACCTTTTGAGCGACGGCACGTTAGAATTTTTCTCCAAGCTCGGACAGCATCGGCTTGATGAGCGGGCTGCGAGGGCGGTGCCAAACCCATCGTGGGCGGATTGGCACACGCATGTGACGCCGTGGAAGGAAATGGCAGGGCAAGTGTCGGGAGACTGGGAATGAGCGCATGGGACGTACCGCTTCTTCGACGGCGCCAAACTCCTCAAACTTCTGGCGAAGGGTGGCCTCATCAGTGTGCCAGGCGAGGCCGCTACGCGCGAGCGAGTTAGTGATTTGTTCTCAATTTGCGCGCCATCGCAGGCTGCCAGAGGCGGGGGCGGGGAGGGCGACGAAGAGCAGGATTGCTCGAGGCCGAGGCGAGACGGACGCACCCGATAAAGAGCTTGGACATGACGAAGGTGTTGTTGCCTTTCGTTCCCCTGAAGTGATTTTTTTTTCTCCTCTCTGCTCGATCGCTTGGTGCGCTACGGAACAAGTTGTGTGATTGCTCGAGGCCGTCAAGGAGAGATGTGAAGCGAGTATGTCAGGATTAAAGTCGGGGGAGAGCGAAGGATTAAAACAGGCAAGACGGTACCTAGGTACCTACCTCCCCTTGTACCTCTCGTCATGGTACGATAGGTACAGCAAGTACAGTACCTGCTAAGGTACCCAAGTATTACAGCCAGCAATGATACCGCACGCAAGTACCCGTACTCGTTTCTACACAGTAATACCTCGGGTCCTATTACTACTGCGCTTGTACCACCTGCAGCACTCCGTACTGTAGGTGTACACCTGGTATCAAGAGGTACTTATACTACTAGTAGGTTCTTGTGCGTACGTGTACTCACTCCCACTCTGCACAATAGGACTGAATACTAACCCAAGTACTCCGTAATAATAGTACCTCCCTACTACTAAACCTGCGGAGCTGTGCTTGTGCACTGTACGGAGTTCTCCGTTCACCTACTGCTATTATTGGGCATTCCCTCCTAGCCTCTAGGGCTAGAGGCAGCAGGTACTTCTGCGTCAACTTTGCTTGTAATTACCGTGGGACGCGAATCCTCGGTCGGCGGTGCGAGCAGGCCTCGGCCGCATGGTTTTGGGGGTGTTTGTGCGGAGTACGGATACTCGTACTGTACTCAGCAGCGAAACTAGCGTTGTATTTGAGGTCGCCAGCAGAGTCCTGTGTGCTGGGTCCAGAGCCAACAAAGGGGCATCAAAATCCACAAGGCGGTCGCTCTTTTTCGTCGGCTGCCTCCTTGGCTGGCTGGAGGCACAACGGGTGGCGCAACAGTCAATGAGACACGAGCGGCTGGTACTTGCACAGAACCTACGGTGTACCCAGCCGCAGGCAACCTCTTGGCTGGTGATGTTGTAGGTTTCAAGTACTTGCTTCGTACTTTATGCGATAACAAAAAATACGGGATTCAAGGGCGTATCTGTGTGCACTGCAGGGTCGACTGGTCAGGCATACGGCGGAGATCTCTCAGGTACCTAGTGCTCCGTACCCTACAGTAAGTACTATACTAATACTAGTACTAGCAGCCGGAGCGAGACAAAGGTCTTGCTTGCCCTGGCGTGCACTACTTACTACTTACATACTTGCGGCGCCAGCACATACTTGTACACGTATTACTGTACACGAAGCACTATTAGTACCTACAGTACCTACCTAGTACTTACACCTCTTGGGTACAACGCGCTCCGGAACGTGCTTGGAGCCTGCGGGCCCTGTGAGTGGTGATGGTACCAGCAAAAATAATAATACCTGTACTTTTAGTTCTCCATACGGAGTCCTGTACGGCGTGCGGGTGGTGGGCTTGCAGTAATATCACTTGCACTGCACGTACTTAAGTACTTGTACTTCAGCACAGTGTACTTGTAGTCAGAGGGTGGTACTGTACAAGTTTCCGAATACTTACACTGAGAGTACGCCGTACTTGGATTGCCGTCATAGCTGGAGAGCTCCAAGAGGTAATACTTACAGTACAGTACTTACTTGTACGACTTGTGCTCCGGTCAGTAATTAATCACTGACCAGTGACAGTGCGGAGGACAAGTAGTAATAGAGCTACAGGGTATCCATCCGTTGTTGCCGTCACCCCTGCAAACGAACCCTCAGGCTCCGCAATCCTCCACAGTACAAGTACTGTACAGTAACTAACAGTACTTGCAAGTACGGAGTACGAACACACCTACTCGCACTCCTCCCAGTTGTGGTGGCCAGTACATGTGCACCTACCGAACAGCACCAGCACCAGCTTCAGCACCAGCACCAAAGTACTAGGTACCTAGTAAGCACAGTACAGTACGTACACCTGGGTTCAAACCTAGCAGGATACTGGGGCTAGCACTTGCAAGAAACTTAGGTCTAGTACAGTAATTAGCTACTACTAACTGTAGGTACTAGGTACAGTACGGTGTATTGCTAAACAATTTCCAGCAAGCTAGGGGCCTACCCGGTACCTGCTACTCGTGTTATGCGGCAGTCCCAATAGGCGACAAGAAAACATCTACAGCCTCCTTAATGCTGGGCTCTGCTACCACAGATCAGGTATCTGAATTCTGCTATTTTCGCCGGCTGCTTCTTTTTTGGGGGCGTGCATGCACGATCAAACTTCGAGGAAGAGACGACGGTCAAAGTGAGGAGATGAAGGCGTGTTTTTAATGGTGACCAAAGTTGTGTTCGAGGCCCTGGGACGGAGAATGCAGCCTTCAATGTTACTGGTCGCAAAATACCATGGCGCAACACATTCTCCTTTCCCTTCCCGAGTCCCTTCCTATTGTTCTCTTGACCGGGATCAAGCGCAGTAATGTTGGGCCCGCTGGGAGGTCGAACGGAATGTTGAATAGTGAATAAATGCCAGGGCGACCCATGCGCACCAAGCAAGGTAGAACGGTGTGATCCGGTGTTGATCCGGTGTTGTTCCGGATGACGTTGACCGACCCGACCCAGCTTGCGAGTGAAGCCAGCCAAGCACGAGACACGGGAACAGCTTCCCATGCTTGACTGTGGATGGAACACCAATGGTGTTACGGAGTACGGAGTAATACCAATGATACTATTATTACCAGCATTCCAAGTTAGTACTCCGTACCAGTAATAATACAGATGGACTGCAACGAGCCAAATAGCACTTTCACCCATCAGCAGGCACGGCCCGCCAACTCGGTGCGCGCGCTGCAAGTATTACTGCAGAAGCTGGTAATACTCATAAGTACTCGTACCTGTCGAGCGGGGCTTTGGTGTACTGGCACGGCCGCGCGTTCGGCCACAAACCAGCGGATCGCTAGCCATTGTGCGGAGTGCGGAGCCATGATGTCCCTTGAGCGATATTCGCGTTGCTTCCATTGCAAAATCAAATGAATGATGAACAAGGAAAGGGACAAAAAAAAGAGGTACATAATCGATGGACGTGGGACTCGAACCCACAACCTTAGACTTAGATGCGGCTTGTCTACTGCAATAGGAGGTCTACTTGCTACCATTGCAACAGCCCACCAAATTTTTTTCGTACCGTTGAGCCATACAAACAGCACTGGTTGACTTTGGGCCTACTTATTATAGACTATATACCATCAATCATTTGCTCCCGTTGCCTTGCGAAGACCTCCCTGCCTTACAGCGCCAGTGTGGGGTTTGACCGCGCTCGATGCAGGCAGCAAACGAGCAACGTGTGAACAATCGCAAACATCCGCCCATTGTCCAGACTATAGGATATGGCAGAGAGGGAGAGAACGGATGAGAAGTCTCAAGGATGGCCGCGACAACAACATGATCAATGTATGGGGAAGATGGCCAGAAATAGTCTGTCTGATAGCGAGTCGTCATAGCTTCGACGACGGGCAGAAATTGGTATGGTGTCAACGAGACTAGAATATTTTCGTGCAATCGACGCTCGTAACGGATGCTGTAGGAAATCGAAGCCGACGTTAAGCGAATATGTGCGAAACAGAGCTGTCGTGCAATGGTATGCAGTGAAGTATTGGCGATATAGTGGGAACCACGCGGTGGTGAAAATCGGTCTTCCGCTCCAGCGACGTGGTGCTGTGAAATGATGCAGCAGAGGGGGCGTGGCTACTAGTCATGACCACGGCGCCGTGGAGGGTAATCATTCAGTCATACCCCGGGATGTCCTGAGTAGCGTGAGGACTGTCAGTGTCGAGATGGGAGGCTTCGGTGCTGGTCACTCACACAACCGGCTTTATCGACGTATCCCGGAGAATTGCGAGTTGAATGGAAGTTAGTCTGCTGTAGCTAGGCAAACATATCCGCTGTTGTGCACCGACTTGTTTCGTTGTGGTGTTCGTGGCTGGTCAAGTGTAGGCGAGCATCAATGCTTCGAGCGAACGCATCATCTACTTTGTCTTGCCACATTATTTTTGTCGACGACTCTTCTTTTTGCCAATGTACACTCGCCAAATTCTCAGCATGCGGTTAATAAATGCTTAAAGGGAGTTCCCTTTGACTACAGTACCTGACGCAACATGACTTCCAGGATGTCTTGGCTAAGGTAGTTCGCTCTGCGTAAGCAACGTTGTAGCGGTGGGTGCGAATGGTGAAATGCTAGCCAGGCGAGAGGCGGTCACGACAGCAGGTACTGCAGCAATAGATATACTGAGGCCATAGGGTATGCTGTAGAAGCAGGTTTGCGGTAACAAAAAAGGTCTGCTGCAGCAAATGATGCGTTGTAGCCTTGGGCATGGCGATTATACCACCCAGATCAACCCACCAACCGATTCGACTACATTAAGTTTTTAGATTCAGTGTTTGCTCATATAAATAGAATAAAAAGACACCCCGGGGCTCGTCACCCTGTACATCCCCTGGAACTATTGTTGCGTGCTTCCTCGAATACAGACGTCCGTATCGGTGGGATCACCCCCGAAATGTTGGAGGGCATCGAGAGACAAATCAACGCGTTGTTCTTCGTCGGCATTGCAGGCTCGTGGCAGAGTCCAAGGGGGAATGGAGCCCGCGCTGGAGCCGGAGCAAGAAACGTTGAAGATACAACGGACGCGTACATGTCGGCCAAGAAACGCAACCCCGGAGCGGAGGCAGGGACGTAACAGCAGGACAGGACTGGTGGGCAAACCACCGGCCCAGGTTCATATAGCGAACAAGAGGCTCCGTATATTTACACATGATGTATTCCACTATTGATGCTGTGTATGCAAGCAAGTACACATGTACTTATTTTGGTTCCCGAAATACTCTAGAGAACAAATATATAAGAATCTCGAAGATGAAAACGGGTACATACGATCATAGGCAGTGGAAAATACTGAATCCCGTCCAGCTCTTTAACCATGTTCACCTCCCGCGACAACGGCCCTACCGGGCCCCTACCTTCTTTTCAGCCAACCAACGGCCAAAACGGAACCGCACACCGTTTGCCTCCCGCTGCATACTTGTACGTCAGCGATATCCCACCGACAGACACGGCCACCAGAACAATACGCTCACCCACACCCACATCATGGATGATGTTACGCTCTAGGGACATGATAAATCAGTGCCTTCCAAAGTTCATGTTAGCTCGTTTCTATTTAGTTTTCAAGTTGTGCAGTACGAGTTGTTGCAATGGCGCGGCAGCGACCGCTAGGATTGGGCAATGCTAAAGGATCATCATTCTGATCTATCAGCCTCCAAGAGAGGGCGAAATCTGTCAGACCTGCGGGGTCACAGTTACTTCTGCTGTCTAACGGTATCCCGATTCAGTCAGGGTTATCTCGATAAGGTTATCGTAGTTGGGTCACAGAACAGTCAATCTATTGATGTGTGTGTGAGGTCTAGCTTCTGATCTCACGATGCGGCGCGGGCGTTGGTGCCACTATGGGGGTCCTGCCACTCTGATCGAATTCGAGCTCGAACGTTGGAATCCATATGCCAAACGCATTGCTGTTGCTGGGTATCAGGGAAAACGCTCTTATGTGTGTTTTGAAGCGCTGGCGTTGTAGACAGTGCCGTCAGGGGCGTTGCAGGCCGTGCCATCACAGGCGTTGTAGACAGTACAGTCACAGGCGTTGCAGACGGTGCCGTCACAACCCGGCGTTGCAAGCGTTGCAGGCAATAACGGGCATTCTGAACCGAACTATTCTATGCCGGCACCGCAGATTTAAGTAGTAACAACTACCAATGTCAATCGGACTTTGCATCATCACCTCAATCATGAACTCTACGAGCGTAAACACTTTTGTAACGGCAACGTACTCCGTACCTAGCAATTAATTGTATAATCGTCGCCCAAGACAGCAATTATAAAACGAGTGGTGGACTAATATATCTCTCCCATCGCATCCGTAACATCTAAACTTTAACGCCCCATAAGACATCTTTACCCATCGCATCCGCAACATCTAATTCTAACACCCTTTAAGTAGCCTTCTTCTCCTGCTGGTTCAGATGATACGAGTGGATCACGGAATCCGCGTCTTCAACAGCAAGCGGACGGACATCGCCCAACTGCTTGATCATAGCGGTACTATTGGCAATTGATTAGCGCGGGTCCCCCGCCTTAATTCGCTCTCGTGGACTGCTGAGATAGAGACTTACATTTCCTTGATTTGATCATCCGACAGATTGTATCCCAGTTGCTCGACTCGAGATTTCACGGCATTCCAGCCGGTGATTCTGGAGGAAAATGAGACGTATCGAGTCACTATCATCGTTAGTTGTTACGCGCCTAGGGAGTTTGGAGGGCAATAGATGGTAACATACATCCAAACAGGGCAGGGTCAATGATCTCGTAGGTCGAGGGGTTCGCAAGAATCGCTGCTAGAAGTTAGAATAAAAAGCAAAATTACAAGAGAAGCAGGACGCTTATTATAGGGGTCGTCTAACCCTTGGCGTGAATCCCAGCCTTGTGCGTGCTAACACGGAGTTAGCTAGGTTTCCATGTAATAACTAATGGGCAACTCACAATGCACAGAAACCAGTAATAGGGTTGTTGAACTATGGGTTTCAATATTAGTAACTGAAGTTTGTTAAATCGGTCATCCGGATAGAGTTACTTACTGGAATATTCACTTGCACAACAGAAGCAACATACTCGTCTATCTCGCGAAGTAACTTGAGATTATACTTCGATTTAGTATACTCCGGAGAAGTCACAACCATACGAGCCATCAGGGCACCGCTTTTCTCCGCTATTAGTCGCCTTCCAGGCTTTATAATGCAGTTAAAACTTACAGGGGCGTAATGCCATTCCCTGAAAGCGAACAAGTCAGCAACAACAATAACGCCAGCACAGGAGGGATACACACTCTCTCCAATACCGAGGACGCTCGTGTCAACCAACGAAGCACCAGCCTCGAGGGCAGTTATAGCATTCGCGACTGCGCAGCCGGTATCGTCATGGAAATGCGTTTCTTTTCCTTATTAGTAGACCATTTTGAAGGCTAGGACATCCAACTACGTACCAATGTCACAGGAAACCACACCTGGAAGCATCACTCAGGTTAGCCAAAAGTCGGATCGACAAAGTTCGCCAACTTGCCTCGGAGTGTCCTAACGAGATCATAGACCATTCTCGGAGTAGCTCCTCCAACTGTATCAGCGATTCCACTACTGCCATTAGTATACCAATCGATCGCCATTCATATTAGGGCAATAAGACATACACTCGGTCAACACCAGCCTTGTCGACAGCCTTATAGAGAGTAAGGAGGTCGACAAGATCAGAGCGGAATGAGTCTTCGGAGGAGAAGCGTACTTCGATTCCTTGGCTGTTATAGGTATAAGTCTTCAAGTTAGCACGAGCTTTGTGTCAAAACTTACCTCTTGACATATTCAATGACCTCAAGAGCACTCTTTTGGATGATTTCCATGCTTTTGCCATGGCTATATTGGCGCAGCAAGCTCGAAGTTCCGATAACGAGATCGACGCCATCAACACCACACTCCACAGCCTTCTTGGCGTCTTCCATATTGCATCGCACATGTGTGAGAATTTTGGACTAAATGACGATTAAGTGTTTGCTCTAAAGTAATATATTGCAGGGCACTAACCTTCAAGCCAAGCTTGCAAATAGTCTTGCAGTCCTCGAACGACTGGGGAGAACTCGCTGGCGAAGTTACTTCGATATAATCAACGCCGAAGTTGCTAAGCATTGTTGCGATCTTGCACTTGATCTCGGTGGTGAAGAAGCTATTTATGAATTGATCTCCTTCGCGAAGCGTGCCTGCATAGATATATTAATTGACTGACATCTCCCTAGAGTCCCACGGGACGGGGCCCGAGGTTGGGCTGGGGGTAGAGGGAGGGAGCCGTCATGGCCCCGCTTGAATTTTTGCATACTTTCAATAATCTTGTAGCGAGATACGTTGGAAATGTAATCGTCAACGCGCTGATACATGATGGACGATGCAGTGCTGTTGTTCTGGCCGGGGTGGGCATCGTTGGGGGCCGGGTCGGCCGCTTCGTTTTCGGTGCCGCACATGGCGAATGTCGCTCGCAAAGTCGAATTCGATGGACTGGAGACTCAATTGGCACTGGGGACTACTGTCGAGATGGGAATTGGAAATTCAGTGTGTGGCCGCAAGTGTGGTCGACGGTGTGTGTGTTGTCGAGAGTATGGTCGAGATTTTCCACACTTTCCCTCGGAGGCTTTTGGACACCTGGTGAATCAGCCCGACTTCGGAGCCAGCAGTTAGTGGCGGGGTGGGGCTCCACTTGTAGGTACGAGACAGCTTACTTGTATACTGTAACCTTAGCTGTTTGGGGCGGCCAATGATCAGGTAAGCACGAGCGGAGCACAGAAAACCTCGCAAGCGCGCGCGAGAAGTAATGTGTCGCCCTAATTGATTGATTAGTTGCATAAGGGCTCGGATTAATGTTAATCCAAGAAGGCTCCCACACTAGGGGCAACAAGTGGCCACTGTGTTCCGAGTAGGCCCAAAGTAGGGAAAACGTTCATTGGAAATGGCCACTGTGGTCAGAATCTCTTTCATAGAAGAATCAATACTTCGTTTGTCATTACGTATGCTCCTATTGAAGAACACAGCGTACGGAGTATAGTGTGTCATAATTGCCCTCGCTGCCCCAAAATTGGTTTTGGTACTCCGTAAGTCAGCCCGGCTTCGGAGCCAGCAGTTAGTGGCGGGGTGGGGCTCCACTTGTACTTACTTAGGTACTCTGTACGGAGTACGAGACGGCATATTTGTGTTCCGTACGAGGAGTACTCCGTACTCCGTACAGTACTTCGTATTACAGCCTCAGCTGTTTTGGGGCGGCAAATGATTAGGTAAGCACGAGCGGAGCACAGAACACCTCGCAAGCGCGCGCGAGAAGTACTTAATTGCCCTCGCTGCCCCAAAATTGGTTTTACTTACGTACTATTTATTTGGGCAAGCAAAGATCAAGATGGTCTACCTACCAAAAGCCCTTGGGACAGGCGAATGTACTTAGGCATTCTGTGTACGTATGTGTGCGAGACAGAGAGAGAGCATATATGGAGATGAGTGACGTTCTAGACGGCTACCCTCACTCCTAGGCAGGCAGAAGTCCTTGTAAATATTGTTCATTCGAAGCCCTCATAGTCCTCGTAGGCGTCATCGTCTCGACCCTCCAAGCCGTCGTCCCTGTCGTCGCTGGCCTCGAACCTGGACTCAATGTCGTGGGGCGCAAACTCGCAAGGCCACGGCTGTGGAACCCGGCCGGCGTCGTTGTCTTTGTCGGCAGCACTCCATTTTCGATTGAGGAAGGGCCCTGGTACAAAAAGTTCCATTAGCAATGCCGGCATCAATGCCGTAGCCAATATTAAACTTACCTTCCAACTTGTCAAAGAAACTGGTAATTGTCTTTTGCGGAATTGCCGCAAGCTTCACTGGTTCCCATTCAGGCCCTCGACTCTCGACCGACTGACATGTTATCAAACGCTTCAAGCCACAGCTGTGTCTGCTGACAATCGACTAGTGCCTGATGGTTTCGGTCACAGAGTGGATGGAGTGGAAATCGGACGGGGAACAGAATTTCCAGGCGGAGGGGGAAGTGGTTAAGTCCAGGCGGTGGATCAATCTTCTGGCGACGGTAGAGGTAGAGTAAAAAAAATGCATTAATCGTCGCTAGGCAGGATATCTTCATATCTTCCAGTCGCGAGGAATCCCCGAGAATCTGCAAGTCGCTTTTTCCAGTATGCTATACAAGAAAAAAATTGCGTGTTGTGAAATCCCGGCTTCCTGGAACTTGCGTGCGACTTGATGATAGACGTTCATCCGATCAATTTGCGAAGAGCGAGAATTTGAGTATATTCTGGCTGCTACCCGCTTGCAAAAAAATTCTCGAAATATGTCGAAGAATTCATTAATAGATGCATTCTTTCCGTCATTCTTGTGCTTGAGTTCCGCATGGTCGATCACCATGTTGATCAATGTTTTGCCGTTGACACGGTCGATGATGGAAAACTCGTCGTCGAGAATGACCAGATCTGGGGGGGCGCACTCCCCTTCGTATTTCTTCGGCACAATCGAGGACGACCTTGTAGTCGTCTGGAGAGTCCCATTCGTCGGCCGCAGCATATTTCCATGCGGTGCGAAGTGCTCCATAATCGTGATACTGCTTGTTCTAAGGCACTCTTTGCACAGATAGTCAAGTTGTTCTAGACAACGATCTGATTCAAAGAGGGTGAATTTGTTGCAACTCTCAATGGCGCATGGTTCAAAAAGCTGAAGCTGCATCTCCCCATGAGGTATTCGGCGCTTGCAGGTTAGGACCGGGACCGGAGCTCGGAAACAGTGGAAACTCGAGACAGTCCGGAACGGGGACGGATAGGGAGCTTGACCGCACCGGAAAGGCGGGTCTCGGTAAAAGATCGGATCAGGTTCGCTAGAAAGCAAGAAACACCGTCTGCTCTCTAAGTACACGTCAAGCCACTGACTGGCAGATTAGTAGTTGAGTCGGTGATGATGAGCGAACACCAGCTGTTGTATGTTTTTTTTGGTGCCCCTCAGTGCTCCATAGAGGACATATAAACGTCTCTAGGCCCCGTACGAGTACATACGACCATAGGTAGTGGAAAATACTGGATCCCGTCTGCTCTCCACACGTCAAGCCACTAACCGGCAGATTAGTAGTTGAGTCGGTGACGATCAGCGAACACCGGCTGTTGTATGTTTTTTTGCTCTATCCTACTTTTTGGTAGGTACATGTACTCCATAGACAACAACAGTACTTTGTACAGAAGTCGATAAACTTTTGCCGTTGGCATCATGGACAGATAGTCACTCTGGTCACTAGAGGGCTGAACTCTCGAAGAAGCATAACTCCTGTTGTTACAGCATACCTAAGGCTAATGCCCCATCCACTTTCCAACACGCTCCTTGGACACTGATTCCGCATGTCTTTGGTGTTCGTCGGCTGGTTCAGGGAAACGAAAGGTCACGAGACGGAGAAAACGAGGTGCCGAGGACACCTTGATCCATGCGAGCGCTGGCCGTTGTGTGGATATCCCTCCCACGGGTGTTGCCAGTCTCAATATCAATGCACTGTGATTGGGATACTACAAGGTAAGAGTGTCCATCTAGTAACGCCAAGCCAATGCGCGAGGTCAAAAACGAGAGGAGGCTGGCTGTATCATAGGTTCCGTTCGCTTGCAGGAGGCGGCGTCTGCGGTGTTTCTGTGAGACGGACAACTGCTCGGCTGAATGTGTGAGTTGCGCACCGTCTCATCTAGCCCCGAGTGGCGCATATGAGATGATGGAATACTGGTCTGAAATGAGTTCAGACAGATAATTGTTGGCCATGACGCCATGCGAGGTCGCGCCGGGCCTGTCCCAAATATGCACCAAGCCTATGTAGAAAGACACCACGGCAAGCGTTGGGTTCTGCGTCCGTCCTGGCAGCCAACGCCATCACGGTGCTTCCCTTCTTTTGAGCTGACCTACATGGTGATCAGCTCGACATGGTGTTCGCAGCGTGTGACGAGTCTCGTAGCGCATGCAGCAATACCCAGACATTTTCTTGTGGAGGTTCAGTGTACCATTCAGCTCACTCTGGAGCTTGATTTTTCCATTTGATTCGCAATCCCTCGACATCCTGGGCACACCGCTCAGCTTTGGCGACGACAGCGCGGGCTTTGGCGACGACGGGGGCGTCTATCATCTTGCCGTCGAGCGTCCAGGCGCCTCGACCAGAGGCAGCAGCCTTTTCATCCGCAACGAGAACCCTGACTGCCCACTCAACCTCCTGCTCCCCTGGGGCAAACATTCGTTGGACAGTCTTGACTTGGTCCGGGTGGATGCATTGCTTGCCGTTGAAGCCCATCGACTTGCCACCGGCGCACTCCTGTTCCAGCCTCTTCAGCCCCTCGTCACCTTTGTACGAGGTGCACACAAGGTCGATCGTGCTGGGAAGAGAGGCTGCGCGGGCAGCCGTGACGATTGCCGACCGGGCGTAGAGGAACTCGGTCAATGATGGCGTACGGGTGATGGAGAGGTCGAGGGCGAAGTCTTCGGCGGCGAAGATGAGACCGCTGAGATAGGGAGACGCCTTGCATATGCTGGCGAGGTCCATGATGGCCCGGGCGGATTCGATGAGGGCGACGACCTTGACGGGATTGTCGGACCCGAAGACGTGACGTTTTGGCGCAACGTGTCGAAGGACATCCGTCACAAACGTCAGATCTGCCGCGGACTCTACCTTTGGCACGACGATGGCATCGACAGCCGGGACGGAGGCGAGGGCGGTCAGGTCGTCGAGCGCAAACGCCGTGGATACGGCGTTGACACGGACGGCTAGCTCGCCGACGGATTGGGGACGAGAGGCGAGCGCGTCGAGGTGAGACTTGAGCTGCGAGCGAGCGGCGCGCTTGAGGGAGGGTGTGACGGAGTCTTCGAGGTCGTACGTTATGTTGTCAGACGTGAGGCCCAGGGACTTGGTGAGCATCCTCGAAGACGAGGCAGGTACTGAGAGAGGAGTCAGCGAATGCGGGAAACAGGGACGAGATGCCGGCGACGGAAGTGGAGGGAGGGTACCGTATAGGAGAGAGCGTCGGAGTATGGAGGCCACTGACGCTGCTGCGGCCATGATTACCACCAGGCTGTCCGCTTCTGCGCCGTCGAGCGTCGAAGGGAATGAATGATGAGAGTCGAATATGGAGCGGGCCTCGAACGTGCAGGCATCAAGTTGTGAAATGCGACTTGAACTCCGAAGCGAAGCAAGTTGCCACTAGGCGTTCAATGGCTGGAAAAACAATCATTCCTCAAGAGTTGGAGTAGATGGAGGAGATGATGATGTTGAGTCTCGCCAGTCTGAGCAGAGAAGAGTCAAGAACTACTCCGTAATAATCAACAATATGACCACTTTCGCACCAAAGTACACATTGGGATACGCAATAATTAATATGGAGTATGCAGTTTTAAATTTACACAGTGCAGCAATATCATCACCAAAGCACAGGTTCTCCCCTACGGGACAGAACGGTATAGGTCTAGCGCCTGATCAGCTCCAGAGTCTTGTGCGGGTAAATACAGCACTTCGTAGCGTACAATTACAAGTACTAGGACATAAAGACGGTGTACTTACGTACTTTAAGGAAGTACGTTTATACATGTACATGTACAGTACTTAGTAGGCTTAAGTAGGCGTACTTAGGTGCACGGTGCACTGTAGCGATACATATGACTACTAGTACGGAGTATTACTGTACAGTAGTTTCTGAAGATACTTGCGGGTAATACTTGATACTTGCATACACTCCACCCATTGGTACGTACTTAAGTAAGTACTTAGTACTCCGTACGGAGTACGGAGTAATTAATTAATACTTACAGTTCGGAGTACAGCAAACAGCTACTACTTATGTACCTTACTTAATCATGACTTGTACAGTGCGTGTCTGGCACATGATACGCAGCTGGCTCCACTGATTACTACCCGCATCAAGCCCTCTACTAGCAGGATACTGTACAGTACGTGAGCTACCAGCAATCATATCTGTACTAGTTGTGAACACGACGACAGCTTCCGCATCCCTTTCCGACGACAACACGAACACGAAACGCCGACCTTCCCTCCCCCTCTCATCGTTGCGTGTGCGCATTCTACCCGCCGATCGCTGAGCCCACAGCGAATGACGGCATCGACGATCCTTGTCCGTACCTACCGAGCGAGAGCGACTCCAGCGGAATCGGGCGGACGTCAAGGGACAGAAGGAAGACGAGAAGAAAGAGCGAAGAATAAAGGAAGAAAATAAAGAGAGCTCGAGGAGAGAGCCAGTTGTACGCATCCTACCCGTACGCAGAACCTCGAAACATGGACGCGGCGCAGAACAACAACCCCGGCGCGCTGAGCTGGCGGCTGAGCTCGCATCCCATCACCCTCTTGACGTTCCTGGCTTTCAGGATATGTACGTGCCATGATTCACTTCCCCATCCTCCCAGACACTCGGCGGCGGGACAAGGCGAGCAGAAGGAAGTGGACAAAACTGACGGGGTTTGCCTGTAGCAAGCGTCTTGATATACTTTCTCGGCCTCTGGATCATACATAGCATGTGCGTCTTCCCACCCGGCCCGTTTCCATGATCGCCCCCCAGGCTGACGGGCGCCACCCTCTCAGGATCATGATCTTCATCATCACCATACTCCTCCTCGCCGCCGACTTCTACTACCTCAAGAACATCGCCGGCCGCCGCCTCGTCGGACTGCGCTGGTGGAACGAGGTCAACTCGCAGACGGGCGAGTCCCAGTGGGTGTTTGAGAGCAGCGACCCGGCCACGAAGATTGTCAACAGCACAGACTCGCGCTTCTTCTGGCTCGCCCTCTACCTCCAGCCCGTCCTGTGGCTCCTGCTGGCCATCTTGGCCCTCGTGCGCCTCCAGTTTTTGTGGCTGCCTCTTGTCGGTGCGTCGTGCCACGCTCGGCTCGCCCCCCTCCCCTTCCTCTCCTCCGCGGGTCTCCCCCATCTTCCGGACGCGGCTTCGGGCTGACAGGAAGCGACAGTCATCGCCCTCGTCCTCACTATCATGAACACCCTTGCCTTCTCCCGCTGCGACAAGTTTGGCCAGGCGTCTAATCTGGCCGGAAGCGCCCTCGGCACGACAAACCTGGCGGGCAGCATCGCGAGCAACATGTTCAGCCGCTTTCTCACTCGCAACTGAGCTGGCGATTCGTCGCCCCGTCCGCAGAAAATGGTCGTTTCGGGAAGCCATGCAGGCGAAGTGGCAAGATGTCAACGGACTAGGAGGAGTTATAGTTATGCTGCCGAAAGGGGGTGCAGGTGCGGGTGTGTTGCAAGGGGCACAGCGGACCCTGCTGACGTCGGCGCTGTTGAGCTGCCAGTCTGGAAGATCGAGAGGCGCGGCATTGCATGTACACTACTCGGGCCGGCCAATGCAAAGCGCACGACATGATGCGGGACATTTATATCGTGAACATGCCTCCGGTGACGCAGGTTATGGAAGGGGGCCCCGAGAGCAACCCTTGAGCCCACCGAACCAAAGTGCTCTGTCGAGAAATACGGGCAAAGCGTGGAACTCGGCTGCATGCTGGGAGGCGGCACACAGGATCGAGCGACGGGTGCCTGCCCATGACAGGAAAACGCCGAGGACGACGCCAACAGGAAATTCCAACAGTCGCAAGCGCAAAACGGAAGTGATGGCGCGCAGAACGCGTGCGAAGGCGGGTATGACCCTCGTCATCGCTGCGAGAATCGGGCAAGCTACACGACCATGGCCAGACCCCCTACCTCCTCGCGGAGCGCTCAATCTCGTCATCCAGATGCCGTTCCTCCTCCTCCAGACGCCTGATCTCTTCCGGCGTCATTCCCTCCTCGACCAGGTGAGCGACGGTGCGGGATACACCATGGGCTGCGTTATGCGCCGTCGGCGTCGGCAGGTGACCACCACGCTCGACGCGGTGCGGTGCCAAGATGGCGCCGTCCTCCGGGGCGACGGAGCCGTCGTGCGGCGTGTGATCATGTTCCGAGTAGGGCAATCTCGGCGAGTCGACGGCGGGCGCCGTGTGCATCTCCTTGTCATGCTTGAGCGCATCGGCCGCGGTGTCGGCGTGTTGACGACGATGACGACGACGACGACGACGAAGCAGCATGAAGACGAGGGCGGCGATGAGGATCAAGGCGATGGCACCTCCCAAGACAATGCCGACGATGGCGCCCGTGGCAAGGCCGCCGCCGCCGGCGTTCTTTGTGCTGCCCTCGGGCGAGACGGAAGGCCCGTGGTCGGGATTCCCGCTTGGGACTGAACCGAGAGCAGAAGAGCTGGCGGCAGGCGCTTCGGCGGTTGAAATTGCGGGGTCCAGGATGGTGTCGACGCCAGCCAAGCCGTTGCCACTACGTAGCCACCTTTCGACGGCTGATGTTAGGTTTGGATCGAACGGATGTACGCCTTCGGTGACGGTGAAGATGCCGGATTGCGAACGACCCATGACATTCCCGCACAGCCAGTCGATGCGTAGGACCATCTCTTTGCCGAGTGCTTGGCCGTCGCCGGCGTCTTCCACCTGCTCGGCAGTTCCTTGACTGGAAGGGTTGGTTTGCCGCCTCAGCGAATCGAACACTAACGTCACCCTGTCGGGCTCGACTATCGGTGTTGGTGGTGTCAGCTGGGTCCATCGCAGTGCAGGAGACCAGTCGACAGGGAGAATATTTGACGAGACCTACCATTGCGGAAGTAATGTGAGCCTGCCGGCAACAATCCGAGAGGTATGCGCACCCCGTCGATCTCGGTGTAGCTGCTCGTCTCATCCTTCTTGAAGTGCCAGCTGACCCTCTGCAGCTTGACGGTGTTGTTGGCGGCACGGTATGTGAAGACTCTATCGGGACTCTCATTGACGGAAAATATGCGATCGGTAGGCTGGTCATTGATGCCAAAGCGGATGACGGCAGTCGAGGTTGACGGCGAGGGCGAGGGCGAGGGGGGAACAGCCGGCACTGTTGGCGGTCCCGTTGGCGGTCCCGATGGCAGTGCTGCTGCGACAATGACTGTTAAGGAGACTTCTGCTGGGAAGCGCCCATTGCCGACGACTTCCTTGGATCCCGATCCGTCCATTCCCGCACGCTGAAGCGTGATGCCCGTGATGCCAGCCCTTTCTCGTCGATTGCTCGCACCTTGGGCAGCCTGCCTCCGCTCGCCGGATAGCGCCCCCTCGCAGCAACGTCCACAAGGACGCAGGAGAGGCGGTCGGGATGGAGAGGGTGGACGCGCGATCAGAGATTACAGAGAGCCGACAGCAGATGCGGGAGGGATGGAGGTGGAGGTGTAGGAGGGATGGACGTGACAAGTGCAGGTAGGAGAATGCCACGTAAGACGGGCCAGGAGACTGGCCAGCGGCCGGGCCAGAAGCTGAGCAGAACGCTGGGCTGAAAGCTGGGGAGACGACCCAAGCGGAATAGGAGAGGGGATCCAGGTGCGGCGTTGATGTGAATCAGCTCGCCGGCCAGGGGTCACGGCCAGCGACGTCGGAGGAGACGCTGCGACGAATGTGAGTCCTTCGAGACAGCCCTGTCTGCCATATCAGACTGATTCGTCGGCGGCAGTGCCAGCTTCGGGCCGGGATCAGCTTCGACGAGGCCGCCTCCCACCTGCGGCCTGACTGGCTGGCTCTGCGTGTGTGATGGACGAATACATGTCTCGCTGGCGTCCTGGCCATGTTCCAGGGTTGGTCGGGCAGCCGCTGTCGTACGCATGCATGGCGTCGACGCACAGGTGCGGAGCAGTGCAGAGCAGAAGCAGAAGCAGAGCAGTGCAGAGAGAGCAGAAGGGGAGGCTCTGCTCGCTGCTCCAAGGCACGCCGACAGGCTGGCAATCCCGTGCTCAACCTTGGGCCGTGGTTCCATCCACCGCCGTCCCGTGCTTCGGTGCACGAGCCTCGATCGGTGCCATGCGACTGGGTACTCCTCGGGGCCATGAGGCGAGAGCAAGGGAGCGGGAGCGTCTGACGGTGGCAACGATGAAGTGGTGGCAGTCGGTCAGAGAAGGAGAATGAGGGCATAGCAGTGCTGGTGCGAGGACCAGTTGATGGTCACCATACGGAGTACTTACATGCAGGTACTATTGTACTTGTACACAAGGTCCTATGCACGTAAGCACAGTACCTAGTACTAGGTAGTTTCCTACCAGATCAGTTAGCATAGCACTTATAAGGCGCCCAGGGAGTATTACCACTGTGCTGTACTCCGTACATGCGCTCATTTCTCCGCTGCGGCTGATCTGCCTTTTCCCAGGGACCACGGGAAGAGAGACGGCAGCTAGGCCTAGGATGGTGCAAGGCGGGGGTGTGTTTAATAGGCCACAGCACATCACCTACTTGTACAAAACCATAATACTGGCAGATAGTAAGTGCTCCATACGGCACGGCACGGCACGTACTTACTGTATGTACTGTACATGTCCCTACGTACCTAGTACTTGCACCTACTGTACGGAGTATTACGCTTTCACCTATTCATGTACCTACCTAGTACCTACCTAGTACTTACAGTACTTACACCTGCTGTACGCTTTCACCAATTAAGCAATAATAAGTACCACACTCCGTACAAGCACACTTATCTACAGTGAGTACGGAGTAATACAGTGCAGCAAGTACAAGAAATACAGGTACTTGCTGCACTTCCTTGTACGTACTTTCGCCTGTACTTGGGCGTAAGTGTAAGTACTTATGTACAAGTCCAAGTTCTGTACTCCGTACTGTAGGTGCGAGTACGTACTGTACGGTTACAGTACTACAAACAACTCCGTATACATGCATGCACATGTTGCCATATCTCTTCTCTGCTGCACTGCACCTCACGTCCTCGTCGATGCATCGTCATTTCCATCTGCGTTTCCACGCTGCCTCAACCAGAGCGAGATATTGCTACGTTGCCCAAATTCGAGTAGCATCCGACCCTCCGTACATGGATTCCACGGTACCGTATCTTCCTACTGCGGCACTCCACCTCACGACCCGAATGCATTGTCATGCCCATCTGCGGTTTCCACGCTCCCCCGACCAGAGCGAGATTTGTTACGCTGTTGACCAAAATTTGGGTAGCATCCTTCGACTCTCGGCGCAGAGCACAACCGCTACGAGGCCGTTCACTGCAAGAATACTTGTGCCGACCAAATCAGTCGTTGCTATGGGTTGCCGCACACATGCTCCGTTCCCCATCCACTGCCTACTGACCTAGTGGTACACTTGAACGTACTGACTGACATACATGTACGTTCTCAAGTAATACATGCTATAAATAATACTAGGCAAGTAATAGTTGTGCATGTACGGAGCACATTAGTAGGTGAATGCTTGTTAATGGGTGCAAAGTGCTCATACTAGTGCGCAGAATGTGCTCTCGTTCCTTCGAGTACCCGTCCTGTATTACAATATGCTTCCCATGCATGTACATACAACCCGTCTCGCCATTCCAGCGAGCCGTCGCAATAGCGCCATTATTCGAGGCTTCTGTTCAGTCACCGTCCCATTATCGCATCCGTCACACATACCATCACCCCTCCCCTCCCCCCCCCCTAAAAAAAAACGCCGCGAAGCAGTACCGTTGAAATCGTCGTCGCTTTCCCTATGCTCCCTCCTATGCAAACGTCATGGATATCTCCTTTTCCTTGCCAAACTCCTCGTCCTCGTCCGCCCACGGATCCGCCAACGTCGGCTTCGTCGTCGGCCGCCGGAGCTCCTCGTTGCTGTGCGATGACTCTTCGTGGAACGGACTGTCAAACGTCATCTGGATCTCCTCCTCCCCGTGCTCGTGCTCGTCGGCAAGCCTAAGCGGGCTCGTCGTCCCCTCGTCCGGGACGTGCACGTGCAACCCCAGCTCGTCGGCGCTCCTCGTCTCCCGCAGCGAGCCCCGTCTGTCCATCGGCGGTGCCGGCGATGGCGACGACATGGGCGTCAGCTGCAGCCGCATCGGCGGCAGTGTCGACTTGATCTCCCGCACCTGCAGCTCCTCCTCCGTCGCGCCCTGGCCCGCCTCCCTCGCCAGCTCGGCCCGGATGGCGTCAATGTCGAACAGGACGCCGTGGTGGCCGCCCTCCCCCCCGTCGGCCTCGGTCCCGCCGCCCGGCGCCGCCGCCGCTCCCTTGCCCGCCGTGTCCTCGTACACCTCCCACTCCTGCCTCCCCGCCTTCTTGCGACGGCCGAAGAGGCCGAAGCGGCCGCCCTTCTTCGCCTTGCCGCTCTTCTCCAGCTCCTTGCGGGCCTCCTCGATCTCGTTGATGAGCTCTCGCTGCCGCTCCTTGTGGTTCTCGGGGTCGGGGTCCTCGATCTCGGTAAACTCCTCGCTGTCCACCTCCCAGCCGCACTTGATCAGCAGCTTGGGCATGGCTCGTCGGTACTCCATGTGGCCGGCTACCTCGTCCGTCACGTCCATGTTCTCCATCCACGGGCAGTCTTCGATGGCCGCCAGCCCGGCCACCCGTCGGATGCCGCCGCTCGTCAGCCGGAACAGGTAGCCGAGGATCCAGTCGTTCCGGTTGAAGCCGTTGACGAACCGCCCCGGCACAATCGACTTGGCTCGCCGATACTCCTCCTTCTTCACCACGATGGGCGAGCCAAACATGTAGACGTTCTGGACCACGCCGTATGCGCCCTTCTTCGCCAGCTCCTGCAGGCACGAGAAGATGACGCGGGCGCCGATCGAGTATCCGACGAGCGTGATGGGCCGCGTCCCGAGGCTGCGCTCCTGCAGGGAATCCGCCAGGATGAGGCCGGCCGCCCACGCGCGGTCGAGCGACACGGCCCACGGGTTGTCGATGAGGTACGACAGCTTCGTCAGCACGATCGGCAGCTGGAGCGCCGCCATCAGGCTGACCAGGATGGTGCTGCCCAGGATCTGCTGGAGCCCCTGCGTGAGCGCCTGCGTTGGACGAGAGTCAGCATATCCGTGTTCTCGCCGCCGTTCGGCGTGAACCTACCTCGGTGGCCAGGATGTTGATGGTGTCACCCATGCTGCGCAGCATCTCCGGCTCGAACAGGACGCTGTAGACGTCGCCCATGACCGAGTTGACGGTGCTAAAGGGCAGCCGGACGTCGTCGACCTTGCCCGTGAGCCAGCCGGACACCGTCACGATCAGGTTCACCCGCTTGTTGTTGTGCAGCGGCCGGTACTCGAACGTCTTGACCGCACCCATTCGCCGGTTTGCCGCCCGCCCGCCGATGAGGCTACCCGAGGCGGCCGCCGACGACGTGATGATGGCAGCGCCGCCGGCGCCGGCGAGGAAGCTGCTCGTGCCCGTGACGCCGATGGTCGTGAAGCCCGCCGCCAGGCCGGCGCCGATGACGGGCGCCAGCAGGCCGGCCGAGAGTCCGATGACGAGACCGCCGCCGACGGTGGCGAGGCCCATCATGACGTATCTCTTCTTCAGCGCCAGCTTCCTGCGCGCCTCCATGTGCTCGTCCTCGTTCCAGTTCTCCTTCTCCGCCGCCTGCTGCATCTCCAGCGCGTCCGTGACCTTTTTCTCGAACCTGCAGATGTCGATCCACGAGATGTCGAGGCTCGCGCCCGCCCGCTCCAGCAGCACCCTCGAGCGCGCGTCGTAGATGGAGTCGGCGATGAGGATGAGGAACAGGTCGCACAGGACGGTCCACCGGAGGTCGATGTCGATCTTCTGCGTCGTCGGCAGCTGCGACGGCGTCTGAACGTCGAGGTCCTCGGAGCTTTCCACGCTCTCGTACGGGGCCGCCGGATCCTTGGCCGCGTCCCCCTCTCCGGAACTCGGGCTGGACGACCCCGACGACTTGGCGGCATCCGTCGCCGTCGCCGCCTTGTCCGTCGTCCCTTTGTCCTCGGCCATGGGGTTCCGAACCCTCGAGTTGGCGTGAAGGGCCGGCGTCAAGTCGCCCGGCATGACGCCGTGATCGTCGAGCTGCTCGATCATGAGCTGCTCGGCCTCGCTGATGTCCATGTGGGCGTACAGACGGATCATCATCTTCTGGCCCCACATGCGCAGAGACTCGACGCCGATGGCGAGCGCCTTTTTGGTTTTCTTGGTCGTCCCGAGCTCCTCGGCATCCTCCACCATGCGCGCAATCTCGAGCCGCACGAGGCCGACGTAGGCGACCCTCTGCCCTTCCGTCAACAGGTCCTTGGTGGCTTCCATCTGCGAAACGGCGTCGCGACCCTCCTCGTCGTCTACCAAGTCGTTCCTGCTGGCCCCCTTGAACAGGTACTGCGTGTTGTCGTCCATGCTCGTGGCCGACTGCACATCGTCGTCCATGTCGACCCGGGTGTAGCCCTTTCCTGCACCTCCGAGTCCGCCGTACGTGTACTTTTCGTCCTCTTCCTCATCGTGCTCTCGAGCGATGAGGCGATTGTCGTCGTCGTACATGTCGTACCTGGCGTACGATGGCATCGTCTGCCACCCTTCATCCTCCTCCGGCTCCTCCTCCTCCGGCTGCATGGCGAGAGCCTGATGGGAATGCTCGGAAACGGATGCGTTGGAGACGGTGCTGTTGCTTCGACTGTGCAAGCTCGTGGTGCGACTGCGCGCTGCAGAATGCCTCCTCTTGCCGGCGCTCATCGGGCTGGAATGCTGGGCCCCATCGACGCTCGCGGCGGGGGACGGCGATTCCTCCGGCGTATCCTCCGGCGTCTCTCGATGCTTCATTTTTGGTGTCGCATCGGCCGCATCGGCCGCGTCGTCCACACCGACCCTACTCGTCTCGGCGGGGAGTGGAGAAGCCTCACCCTCCTTTGGGTGGGAAGGCTGGGACCCAAGAATGCTCCCGGCGGGAGCTGACGCCTCCTCTGGCGTCTCTCTATTCTTCATCTTTGGCGTATCCGCATCGGTCGTGTCCTCGGCGCCGCCGCTCGTTGGCTCGGCGGGGAGTTGTTGAGGACCCGCGTCCTTTTCGGGCGGGATCGTCTGGGGCGCCCGGCTGGGCTTGGTAGACGGGACGGCGGAGCCCGGAGGGATGGCAGCAGGAGCATCTTCGAGGATCGCCTCGTCTCCGTCGTCATCGGCACCTCTGGTGGTGGTCCTCGGGTCCGGCAACGGCCGCGTCGCAGAGCCGTCACCGGCAGCCGTCTCTCGTTGTTTTGGGTTGGTCTCATGACGGGCTGCCGGGTCCGCCGTTGCACGGCTCTCGCCCAGGACGGCGTCGCCTGTCGTCGAATCGGGTTCGGGAGTGCGATATTTTCTGACTGGCAATCCGAACTCGTCGGCGTCAGGTTGGGTCGCTGAAGCGATGCCGTCGGCCGAGGCCTTGCCATCCATCTCTGCTCAGTCGTCTCGCTTGTCGTTCTGCAGAAGCTCCGCGAGCCGTGACTACCGACGTCCGCATCCAAGTCGCACACCGTTCAAGGAGTTGGATAGGGACGTGATGACGGCATGTACCCCAATCTGTTTGGAAATGAGGGCGGGGGCGGTGCTGGCGGTGGAATGACAAGACGCGGATGGACAATGGCAGGGGTAAGGAGGTGGAAAATATGTTACATACGGAGGACTGGTACGGTAGCTAGTACGGAGTAGATGTTGCACGGTGCAGTAGTATGGCGTGTTGTAATAGTTGTTACTCCTTACGGTTCGTCCTCTTACTGGTACAAATCGCATTATTACATTGTGCATAGGTGGGTGCCCAGGTCTGGTTTTCCTTGTGTGCCCTTGCCCGTATTTGTTCCCCTTGTACTCCGTACGAAGAACTGTAAATGCCACAGTGAAGACTGCAATAGTGTAACTACTTATTAGTGCTCCTCGTATGTACAGTACGGAGTACGAGGCAGTGTTATTGTTATTCCTAGGCTGGTGAGGGGACTGGGGGTCGGTCGAGGCCTGCCAACTTGCTGCAATAGTAATAATAATAATACTCCGTATTTACTCGTAATACTCACTTGTACTAAGCATTTGCAGTAAGTACGGACGGAGTACAGTACAACAAGAACGGAGTAGTAATAAGTGTACACCTGACTCTCTCAGTAGCGTTTGCTGTCAACCCCTGCACTAACACCTTCACGGCCAAGTTCAGTCAGTGCATCCAAGTAAACTGTGCACCACAGTAATGTGCTACTCTGTCAAGCGGTACTTGCATAGGCACCTACGTCGGCGACTGCACCGATGAAGTAAAAACCTCCGTATTACACTTATTTTTACGTGCGAGCATCCAAGTTTACATGGTCGTACACCTACACCTACTTACTTGCACGTACGACCTGGGACCGAAATTGGAGGCAAGTCACTCTGCGCCGATGCTGTTCAGGCAGTGAGTGAATTAATACCAAGACTTTACCTTGTCAAAGTCCATATTATGTGGTGCATAAGTACAGTACCCGTGGTCGAGTACCCGTGATTGAGTACCCGTGAACGATACCTTGTAGTATTCTTCTCGAGCAACAGACGCTCAAATGTCACAACTACCGGAGTAAATTAGTAGTGGATGGAAATTTGAAGATGATACTGGATTCCGTACGGAACACTCGATGCCATAACTCGGTGAACTAGGTACCTTGCAGTGATGACGGTACGAGTCGGTGTAGCGCTGGGGAATAGCACCGAGAATAGGCTGTCCATGCACCAATGATTTGGTGCCTCTGCGTCCCGGACGAGGCCTGACGCTGCGACCGTCGCCGTACATGTTGGCCAAGGAAATGCGAGATGTACCAACATGACATCCCAGAGGCCCAAACAACACGGTAGCTTGTTGATATCTAGCCGTCGTTTCCATCCACGTCGGCAACAGCTGGCGCTGCCGAATCGGCGTCTCCCTCTTGCTTCGTCGGGGCACCGGCCGTCTTGTCCTTCCGCCGCCTCTTCCGTTTTGCCTGCGTGGCTGTGGCAACCTCTTCCTCCGGTCTCGTGATCCTCCGTGCCACGTTTGTTTGCGTATCCTTCTTCGTCTTCTTCACGGAGAGCGAGTTTGGTTCCTTCGGTCCGCGCCGCTTCCCCCTTTTCACCTTCTCCGCCGCCCTCGTATTGTCGTCGCCATCGCCATCGTCATCGTTGCCCTCGTCCGGCCTTTCCTCCCGCTTCCTTTTTCCTAGGGCGGGCAAGATCTCGGCCCTGAATTTGCTTCTCTCCTCCCGAGCCCTCGTGGCGGCGCTCTCGTCCGACATGGGCTCCAGGATCATGACGCTCCGTTTAATGTAGATGAGAGGCACGGCGCGAACGGTGCGCAGTAGGCGCCTGACTTCTTGGCTTTGACTCGCCACAACATAGCGGTGCTTGTTCTCGCCCTGGTCCTTGGGGTCGACGACTGACCGCAGGCAGTCCATCGTGCTCAGAGGCTCGGGGTATTCTTCTGGATGGTGGCCGCAGCGTCGCCGCTCGCAAGTCTTTGCCACCTCGATGGCTTCGTCAACTCCAGGCTCGGCCTTTTGCGCGTACAGTTTTCGAATCTCGCATTGTGTAATCACTGCGTCGTGTCAATAGGAAGGCGGCTGCCGGCGAGTCCAGGAGGGACATACTGGGTTTGACCTTTCCGTGGACTGTGCGCTGCAAGGCGGGTGCAAGCTCCATCCTGAAACGACACGAATCTCGCACCATCTCGGCGTCGACTGCCGGCCAGTTCTCAGCAACAGGAGTACAGGCATCGGTGGCGGGGAGGGAACAGGGCTTACCCAAAACTTGATACGGCTCGCGGAAGCCGAATGCCATGGAGAACTGCTCCATGAGCTTGCGATACTGTTTGGATCGTTTCCCCCTCATCTTGAATCGTGTGGCGAGAAACTGCAGCGGTTGGTTGTTTGCGGAGGCTTTTGAGGATGACCAAACACCACCCACTGGCGCAGACGAAGCTTTCCGATACAAAATTTCTTATCGCGGGGGACGCACGTGCGATAAGATGGTGAGCGACAAGAGGGGGTGGGTCGAGCCAAGGTCCCACTTGATCGTCACCTGACGGAGGAGACCTTGGCACGCTGGAAGCCTCGTGTTATACGGCGTACTGGTCTGGTATTACTGTACACTTGCAACAATATACTTGTAGAGCATGGACTGTATTACAGCTACAGCGCACAGAGTAGAGCATCGCTTAGTACTTGAGCAAGTACTAGGTACTAGGTAGGTAGTTAGGTGTGCAGTAATTGGCACCCATGTAGGTACGGAGCACACCTTAGCGCAAGCATTGGCAAGTGAATCTGTACATGTACTCCCTCTACCACTACACTATATTTATGTACTTACGTACAGTGGGGGGCAAAAAGTGTGTAAACGTCGTACAGTAGGCACATTCTAGTACCATAGCTGGTACACAATCCATTCCCGGAACAGCATTCACTTGTGCCTCAAGTCCGATTGATTCATACTCGTGGTTTGTGGTAGTGTGCATCGACTCGTGCCGGCTGGGGCGGCCATGTCGATACTTTGCAATCAAGTGCGAAGCCCTCCTGGACTGCAGGCATGCGCAAGGTCGACGTGAACTAGGGTCGGTCACGGTGAGATGCTCTCGAGGTGCAAGTCAAGTGTATGTAGATTCAAGCAGTCATTCGCTCGCTGGGTTGCGTCTCGAGGCATCATTGGTCGTTCTTTACACACA
Organism: Drechmeria coniospora; assembly: GCF_001625195.1. Lineage (NCBI taxonomy): Eukaryota > Fungi > Ascomycota > Sordariomycetes > Hypocreales > Ophiocordycipitaceae > Drechmeria > Drechmeria coniospora. The sequence continues at coordinate 4,584,868 of NC_054389.1, read as the reverse complement.
AGGCCGCGGTGAGATGCCCTCGAGGTGAGTCAAGTGTAGATTCAAGCAGTCATTCGCTCGCTGGGTTGCGTCTCGAGGCATCATTGGTCGTTCTTTACACACAAAGCCGCGACGACGCTGATGTCGTCAAGTTTTCCTTGTTCACGGTCAGCCTGTGCCGCGTCGATGCGGATGCGACGGGAGAGACAAACCTCCTTCGCTCGCCAACCCCTCCTCGATGGCGTGCTCCATGAATGGGCTTTCGGCGAACGGGTCCATGGCGATGACCTTGGCTGCTGCGACAACCTCCTGCGCCGCCGCTTTCATGCCGCCGTTGCGCCCCCCCGTACGATCCGCGGCGCCGTGGCGGCTCGTGCCCGACTCCCAGTCGCCGATGCTCTTCACCAGCGTCTCGACGATTTCGTGCTCCCAGAGATTGTCGATGACGCCGTCGGTCATGGCGAGCACGACGTCGCCTTCCTCGAGATCGACCGTGTCCATGACGGCGCTCCGTCTCGGCGTGTCCGGGCTGTTCGTCCCGAGCTGTCGCGGGCAGTCGAACCAGTGCCACTGCTCCTTCGTCTTGTAGACGACCTCGCGCAGCCTCGGGCGGACGACCATGATCTGGCAGTCTCCGACGTTGGTCACGTACAGCAACGCCGTAGGGCCGCCTCCCACGACCTCCGGGGGCATCCTGTAGTGCAGCTGGGCGCCGCAGGCGGTCGTGGTTCCTTGCCAATCATGGGGCACCGTGGCATCCAACGTTTGCTCGTACGCGGACTGAAGGGCGGCGACGGGGTCGGGTTCGTGCGGCTCGTGCGGCAGGGGCGGGGAGAGACACCTTTCCAAGTCCTTCTCGACGGCCGTCGCCCAAAAGTGCAAGATGAGGCGGGACCACAGGCTGGGCGAGGGTCAGCGTACACTCTCGACGCGGGGGCTCGCCGTGGGACTTGAAAAAACCGACCCGGCGTGACCTCTCGGTCGAGCGGCCCAGGCGCCCACGCCGTCGTTTGCGCCGATGAAGAAGTCGCTCTCGTAGACGGCATCGTCGCCGTTTGTCAGCCCCCGTATCAGCTCGCCGTTGACAAAGACTCTCCGATCCCGGCTCCGATGGTGCGTGCTCAGCGGGTCGGAGAAGGAGCCGGACGGAGGAGAGAGGAAGGGCGGGGGGAAGGGCCTCGGCGGGCGCTTGGCGAACAACCCGATGCCTGTCTCGAAGCGAAAGGGCAGTCTCGGGTGCGGATGCACCGGCGGCGAGGACGGGGGTGTCGAGGATGAGCAGCGGTCGTCGTCACGGCGGCCCCGCCATGGCGGGTCTGAGCAGCGTCGCCTACGTGGGAGAGATCTCGAGACGGCAGCCAAGGGTGGAAGAGGGGATGGGCGCATTCTCCACGCATGGATGGCGGAATTGAGCCCTTTGGGTCGGCGACCGCTGCCTCGTTGGCGGGCAGGCTGGGTTGCAGGCCGCGAGTGGACTCATCGAGAGGCTGAGGATGAAGGGTCCCGCGGGGAGCTGCGGTCGGCCGGTGATGGATATGGCAGAGTGACTGACGTTGGAGGTGATGATGGAGTGATCATGACAGTAGGGAGGGTACTGTAGCGCAAGTACCGTAACATGTACTTGTACAAGCACATGTACAAGTAAGTTGTGGACGACGGAGTATGTAATACTGTACTTACTTAAGCAAGTAAGTAGTTGTTGCGTTCATACTGTACTGTAGTTGCACGTACAGTACATGTACTCCGTACTCCGACAAGTACGGAGTACTTACGATATACTGTACTGTATGTACTGTACAACACAAGGACATGTACTGTAATACGCCGTTCTGTACGGAGTACGGAGTACGTATTATTACTGCTCCGTTGTTGATGCACCTTGCCTGACTATACTTTTAATAATCAGAAATATTGTCTGATCACACTAGCCCAATACGGTGGAACTGTAATTAAACCAACAATTATTCCACCGTCTCCTCTTGTAAGACCTGACCTACCCTGCCACATTAATATACTTGCACAGGAGATTCAGAGTAGAGTACTATACTAGTATGGTAATGAATAATTCCCTTCACGCGACCATCCTCTTCCTGCCCTACTGATAGACTAATCTATTCATTGTATGTACTTGTCTCATCTGTACCTATCGGCTAACGCTGTTAGGGGACAATCGGTCGTGGAGGATGGATTGGGGTCACATGCAAAGGAGACACCAGAGCGCATGACCAGCCCCTACCTACAGACCTTGCGTACTCACTTACATCCTCGCCATTTGTGCACCCATTATTTTCGACATTAATTTGCATATAATCCAACTGCATTCTAACACTTTTTTTTTTTTTTTTTTGAACGTCTGAGGCTTCGTTCTCTCCCCCTAGCTTTGTTCTTACAAGCTCATCAAGTCCAACGTGTTACATTCTAACCTCCTTTCCTCAACTCCTTGCTGCCCAGTTAGCAATGTAGTACCCAAGGATACTTGTAGTATGCTTGGTGTCGGGCTACTTGATCGAACAAGGACAAATCTTGGTTTGCACAACGGTTTGGATCGGACAAAGTCAGTCGCGCGACGTGCATGCAGGCCCTCGCTGTTGGTGATTGTTGGACTACCACTAAAGCAAGTTTCCCCCCTGAAGACACTCGACTACGCCATTGTCGTGTGAAAGCGACGGCGATTCATCTGGTGGCGATGAAGAGGGATGATAATGCACTCTCTAATGTATTGTACAATGTGCGAAATGTAACCAACCTTCCTTGCCTCCCGTGCCTGCCCGTTCTCACGCCTCATTCGCGCATAGGCGGCGATGAAGATGTTTAAAAAGGGAAAGTCCTGTTCAACTACTCCACATTCAACTCGAAGACTCATCCTCCTCCCAATCTGGCCTACCAACATAGTGCGTTCCGTTTCCAACTGTCAAATGCGTATATGTATTCAGTGTCCCAAGGACTTTGAACGTGCATTTGCACCGACTGGGCGTCTCGTATTAGCAAGTCCACTGTACGCATTGATTTTTGGTGAGTGGAAAATACTCACGTGGCAAAAACTAGCCAAGTGCTGGGGCATTCTCCTCCAACAAGTTCTAGGGAGTGTTTACTGGGAATTGATGACGCGCAACTTTGGCACTGTAAAACACGTCAGAAATTGTAGTGAACACCAAAAGATTAGCACTTACCGCTGCAAGGCAGCCCGCGTCTTCTGCACCACCGAAGAGGATGGTTTGTTTTTGGCATGTTGAAAACATTGCGGAAATGCAATCAGTATCAACCCGATCATGCTCTTTCGTCAGCCTCCAGCGAGGAGTCAGACTGCCCTGCTCGGGCTCGGGATTTTCAGCAACATCAACCCACCGCCAAACTGGCTCATCTCTTCCTAATTGGTCCCCATATTTGTTCTTCTTGTCCTCCACTGTCAAATACTGAAGTGCATGTTCTTTCCTGTCCTTCCATGTACAGTCGCATTTCCTAGGCATCTACGATTAGCAACTCTACTGAAAGCATGGCTTCCGTGAAAAAGGAAGACGTACTTGGTTGGGAGGCATTTCCCAGACAGTAGCTGATAACCCCAATTCGCGGGGATGTCTTTGTCGCAGCGTTTGCACTATACACAAGTAAGAAGTTGCGAACGTAGGAGCAGGCACGGCGCAGTACGTACCACTTCGGAGCAATCAGCGTTGCCCATGGCTTCGGATGACATTTGGCACGAAGTTGCTAGTCCGTGACGGCAATCCTCCTTGATGACATCTCTCGGCCGAAGATCGTAACGTTCAACATCCGGCTTCACGGACCACACGACTGGCTGATATTTGTATTTCTTCCCGTCCTTCTCGCCGTGAAATAGTTCCATGAATTCCAACGTGTCCTGATCGCTTTCCTGCTCCCATCGGCATCGGCATAAGCTACGCGTAGGATATTAGCACATTTGCCATACGAATCGGTTCTAGCAGGGGACAATACTTACCCTGCCGAAGGGGAGCATATTCCATACGATAGCCTAAGACCCGCATGCCGTTTGGTCAGGCCTTTGTCACAAACCCGACACTGGAATATCGGGTGTAAGCAATCGCGCTTATCGTTGGAAGAACATATCTTACGGCTTCGGTGCAGTCGTCATGTTTCGTGCCAGACTTGTCTGCGCAGGTACTTGCCATCGCGTTGACGCAACTGTAACTAAAACGGTCCGCGGGAGCGATGGAAAAATCATTGGGAATCGGGAAATGATCGACTGGCACCTCGAATATCATACCCAAGACCGGGTATGCTAGGCAAGCCAGTGACAGATACGCCCGAGTAGCCTTCATTGTTGCGGACTTTACGTCGAATGAACGAGGGGCGTAGGCAGGATGTTTCCAGGAAAAGAAAGAGTGGGTGGTTCGAGGCAAAGCAAGGGGCGAACCGACACAATGGCGAGAGATGTAGGCTTATTTATATTGTGATGCACAGCAGAGGCTCGTCGGGGATCGAGGCCTGACAGATGAAGGGAGTGTAGGACGGAAGAGGGTCGATATTCGTGGTCCGAGTCAACCCAAGCCCGGCATGACGGCTGCTGCATTGACGCCAAACAACGGACTTTCGATCCCTCGGGCCTGCGAGTGCATGCATGCTCTAGCGCACTACTATAAGTACTGTAAGTAGGTACGTAGCAATACTCGATACTCCCTATGCGACGACGGGAAAACATCACCTACACCTTTGTTAGTGCTGGCCATGAAGTACTTACTTGTAGGTAGTGCGGCGACCGTGCTTGTCGATCCCCACTTGGTCACTACCAGATTGCGAATAGGTATACACATGTAGAGGTACTCGGCACACCTACCGCACGTAAGTACAGGCACAAGCACGTCGCGGTACGTGCGGAGCTCTCGGCACCTGCACAAGGCACGGTTGCATGCACATGTAAGTAATTACAGTGCTTACTTGCAGAGTAGGCAGGCACATAGTTTTAAGCACGTACTTGTACAAGTAGGTACATGAACTCGGAATATGGGGACTGGGCCAAGGGTGGGTCCGATATGTCACGAACTGACGACCTCTCTCGCCCGTACCGTCTCTTACAGTAGTCGAGCACGACTGCTTGTGCCGAAGGTGTAGGGTGTAGTTGTACATGTACTACAATTGCATACATGTACAGTACTAGGTAATTATTTGCAACTACAGCAGTTACTTGCAAGTACAGCAATTACTTGCAAGTACAGGTAGCTGTACAGCTTGGCCACGTCTGCCAGCACCGTGCATGTACATACATGTAAGTATATGTACTCCGCGTCCCCTCTGGGATTGACCCAGCGGTGGAGCTGAGGGATGCCGCCGTGGTCCTCCTACGGCGGGGGGGAGGGGAGGGGCGCGGCCCCCTCTACTTGAGTATTTCGTCTTATTTTCCGATGGCAAAAGAGGCAATCGGGTCCCGTGAGACGGATCAAGTCTTGGGCAAACACTGTCATATCTCGCCACCGACGGTAGTATTTGATTTCTGAGCAAAGGCGTGCCTTGCATCGGCATCGATTGGGCAGCCTCACCCGCACCGGCCATCTCCCTGTTCCTCGTGGTTACGTGCGATAGCAAGCTCCATGCCGAATACTACTAACGTAATCCAATGCCATAGGACCACTGTGCTGCAGTTCATGTGCTCCACCGACCAAGCCAGTGCTCGCGAGCACTTGTGCTTACAGCTACCGACAGGCTGAAGTACATGTACTTGCATGTGTGTACGGGTCCTGTGCAGTGCTGGCAAGTGTACTAAAGTACTGTACATGAAAGCACAAGCAGTGGTGCTACAATGGTACGGAGTGCTTGTAGGCCGTCAGTGGTTGTGCAGTACTTGCACGGGTAAGAGCTTGTACATGATTGCAGTGCGCACGAGGACGGGGTACTTGCACACCAACACCCGCATGTGCAGAACCCGTACCCTCCTCCGCCTAGTGGCAGGAATCGTGCATGCAGGTACATACGTTGGCGGTGCATAGGTGTAAGCATTTGTACTTGGTTGTGTTGTGCTGGCAGGTTCCTGCTACGCCACGATGTCCATTATTATGCATCCCATCCATTATCCGCTCGCCTCGGCCACTAGGGTTGCCATCGAACCGGGCGCCTGCTGAGTTGCGGCCGACAACTCGCACACCTACTTGGCTAGTCGTCCCAAGCACGGGTTGGACAAGTGCGGCGTAGTGCCCCCCGCATCGTGCCGCTTATCATTACGGGCGACGACAGACATTGCAGGGGCTACCTTTAGCAGCCTTTGCCATGCCGATTCCCGGGTTTCGGTTCCCGGTTCCTGGGCGCTAATTATTTTATCGCACCCGCCGATAGACAGCATTTGGTTTGATCATTGCTCGCCCTGCGACGACTGATGGGTACCGCAAGCCCTCCGTACAATTACTTCTTGCGCCAGCACTCGGTACTTGTACTTGCACACTCGGTACTTGTACTTGCAAATGACTGCGGAGCAGGCGTACTTACTTGCTTGCACCACACGCGCACACCAACGGAGTGCTGGACTTGGTAGCCAGGCTACTTGACGGCGGACATGCAAGTACGTGCATGATTCCGTGCAGAATAGTCTGCTGCCCAGCGACGAACAGCCGCATTGTTGTTTTTGCCATGAAGGCCTTGGTCGCCACCGGTTTCCATCTCGCTCCCATCGATTGCGCGGCGTTGCCGTCCGTCTCTGTCCTGCATTGCCCGAGAGACTCGAACGCGCAGCAGCAGGCCGGTCGGCGCGGCAAGCACCCAGGAGCACGCTGACGGAGGCAAGCTGAGCACGCCGCTCGTCAGTGGTCGACGGTGGTGCCGCCATCATGCGGCTGGGCGCATTCCTGCTTGCACTTATGCACATCCCCCATCCACGCAGCCGCCGGCTCGACACCCCCCCGCTCGACACCCCGCCCGACGCCCAGGCTAGCCGCCCACTCGTTTGCCAGTGTTTCTCCGCCCACGCTAGGTGCCCTAAGAATAATCGACAGCGCAGCGCAGCGCTAAACGCAAGCAGGCACTGGCGTGGTCGCTGGACGGGAACAGCGGTACCCCGGCAAGAATGGCGCTGGGGATTTCGTCGGCACGCAATGGATGGATGAATTCCGTCGGGGCACTCGACGACATTGCGCCATGCGCGCACACGGAGATGAACACGGCCAGCATGTCATGACACACCACGGCGGAAAAGGTCGCCGGCACCATGGCGTACCCGTACAGCACTCGCCACGGCACCCGCTACGGTGGTGCCATGGGCTTCGCCCTCTGCGCATGCAGGCGTACATGTGCTTGGGCGTAATTACTTGCTTGATCGTTGAACTTTGCACTCGGGCGGGATTGCACGGGCACGATTCATGAGTTTCATTGCAGGAGTGAAATGGCGTCACAGACTGAGGGTACTCCGTAAGGTACCTAGTACTGGCTGCACAGCACCGGTACAGTAATTACTATAATTACTGTACATGTACATGTACTCGCATGCGACATGGCTCGGAGATGTGGTCATGGAAGAACTCTGACTTTTAATTTCGCCTACCTTGGTACTAGCCAAAGTAAGTCAAACAGTACGTACTGTAGACGGACCAGGAAATTATTTCCGCACTTGCGCAGCAATTACATGTGCTTGAATTTACTTGTTTGTGCAAGTGCTTGCGACGTGAACTTGCAGAGTGTTGCTTGTGCAAGTATGACTACTGTACTCCGTACTTGCACAGCACATGCACACCTACTTAATTGCTTACGTACGTATGTGTACGGTTTGTACAGTACGGAGTATGGAGTAAGCACTAAGTACTTACTGTATTAAGTAATACATGTGCTTGTATCCGTAAGTACGGACACTATTACTCCGTACAGCACTCGTAAGTACATGTGTACTGTAGGTAGGTGTACGTGTACTTAAGAAGGTAGGTGTACAGTACTTGGAACTAGGCGCCCTCACTTGCACTTGAGTACAAGTATGCAAGTACTTATGCATTTCAAGTACATGCACATGTGCAGAGCAATGCGGACGACGTCCCTGGCGAATACTTGATTGGCCAAACTTTCTTCGAGTTTCCTTGCAGAATCTGTGGTAATTAGGGGGGCCGCGCGCCTACTATGGGACACCATCGCCCCGTTCGTTCCCTTGCACTGGCTGGCAGTGTGATCCTTCGGGATGGCCGTGGCAAGTACGGAGTACTTGAGTACATGTACGGAGCACTCCAGAATACGAAGTACTTGCGTATTTACGGAGCAATACTAGGTAGGAATTGCACTGTACAGTATGGAGTATTACCACCTAAGTAGATAAGTACTCACACAAGTATACGTACACCTACATGTACAGCATGCCGTAGCTGTGCTGCCTTTGGTCGGCGCATCAACGTCGGAAGCTCTCACGTGCACCACCATGACGCAGAGGTCAGCTGCTGTCTGCCAGCTACTTGTCCCAACTCTATGCGCGGAGCACTCTACTCCAAGACCTTGCTGCTCCATTGGCCATGGAATACCCAAGGATTGTGTGAGTACGTGTCATCGGGCTCCGTGCTTGCAAAGGACCAGCGATGCACGCTCATGGCAATGCCGCCCATGCCGCTGCACTCGCTTCGGCCCAAGCAGTCACCAAGTGGTCGTCTGCTCTGTGACGGTGCCGGCGAGAGCACAGCGATGCTGCTTGATGCCCCGTACTCGCTATTATTCCGTACTGGACCACGCCTGCGAAGCTGCTTGTGCTTGCAAGTACTCCGTACCTGCCATTCATCCAGCCAACCCTGTGCGCCCCAACAGGCGGGGGTCCCGATGCGACAGCGGCCGAATGGTATTACCTGTCCTTTTCCTCGTGACCGTGTCCGTCCCTGTCAAGCAAGGCCATGCGTGAGTTGAACTTGGCGCCGATCACCCGTGTGTTCCGTACAAGGACTCGTATATACTTACTTGACTGCACCAACCTACATACAGTACATATCCATGTGCACTAATGCGGCAAGCACAAGTACAAGTAAGTATTACTTGACGAATTATTATTACCTGTAATACATATAAAAGTGCGCTCGTAGTCGGATTCGATCGACCAGTCGCTGCTTGTCGACGCCCTCGACACGACGCACCCTGCATCGGCGTTGGAGCCCCCATCTTCGCCATCCCCCGACGCCCTTTGCCACCTCCCAACGATGGACGAGCATGGCCAGACTCGTCGAACCAAGCGGCTTGCTCGCCATGCCGGCCGTCGCGACGCCGACGACGAGAGAGGTGCTTGATGGAGGCTGTCGATGTCTCGCCTACCCGTCGCAGGCTTCTCCGGCAAGGGGGCGCCGAGACCTGCGTGCTGGTCGAGAGGGCACAGCAGCCGTGTCCGCACGATTGGCGACGCGAGGACGACGAGGCCCACCGCTTCCCCTCGTCGTGCATGCGGGAAGCGTGCCGGACCGCAGCCATGATGCCGACAGGGCGTCGCCCGTCGCGAATCCATCTGCACCGTGCGCCATGCCCCGTCGACGAGGTTGAAGGTGGACGGTGGCCCTCATGTATCGGTGCTGGCCGCATTGGCTAAGAATGTTGGTAGGTGCTCCGTGCTCGGGATCAGGTGCTGATTCCACGTACATGTACTCCATGCAGTGCACTGCTACCAAACAACGACGGCACTTGGAGCGAGTGCGGAACATATTACGGAGCACGTGACGACATCCATCACGCCCACACTCACACTCGGCGAGACGCCATTTTTGGTCGTCCGTTTGGCGCGACCGACAGAGTACTCCGTACTATTATAAGTACTCAAGTATTACATCGTGTGGTGCAAATGTGGCTACGAATACCGCCAAGTTATCCATGGAGTTCTCCGTGCGTGCTATTCGTGCACTCCATACTCTGCGCTTATTCCGCACACGTAGTAATTAATAGTAGACTAATACCAGATACTGCTAGACGCAAGTTGCGGGCAAGGCCGCAGCACTAATAATACTAGCGCTCAAGTTTGGAGTGCTCGAATAATATGCTTCCAAGTAATTACTTACTCCGTAATATTACTCCGTAATAATACCTGCACTATCACTACGGAGTACTCCGTACCGAGTAAGGTTATTAGTACAGTACTTGATACAAGTACTGAGTTAGGTAACGAGTGCTGTACTCCGTACTCCGTACAACTACTCCGTACAACTATTAATCACTCCGCACTCCGTGCCTTGACCTGGGCAAGCTTCGCACTACTGCGGTGGAAACCTAACTGCGCTGATCACGTATTGGACCAGTCCTCCTCGTGTCGAGATGGCTTCGGAGCAACCCGTCCATTGCTGACATGATTCGCATCGAGCCCATTTTGCCTCTTTCTTCATTCGTCCACGGTCGACATGTGCACCAAGCGAAGCGAGAATGGGTGGCTGAGAGCACAATGTTCCGGCATGGACGTCGGGGCGGTGCGCGGCGCATCCCAGCGAGCACTTGGGAGCGCGCCCACGGTACGACGAGCACCAGGCGGGACACCCGCACCACCTAAAGTTCGGTTGGTGCAGAAGCTGCGTCACACCCACTGCACTCCATCACCTCGGCGCCTCAGCACCTGGTGCCAAGCTTGGCCAGTGGGATGGATGCACGCAGATGACGCTTCGCACTCGTCCGCCTCAGCCCCCCTCGCCAAGCCCCTCGGACTCGGACTGTCGAGGGCAGCGGTCGGCAAGACACGGAGATGCATGTTTCAAGAGTCGCCCGGTGCGAGCAAGGCAGTGGACGAGGGAAGCGCACGGCGATGTGATGGCACGTCGCCGGCACACGCGTCGTCGCCCTGCCCAGGGAAGTGATCGGCCGCCGCGACGGCGGAGACGATGGTGATGGCGATGGCTCCAACGGCTCCGTGATTAGTGGGCATCCAGATCCGAGCGCATGCGTCAACTGTATTACCGGCACCTATGCGTACGCGGCGGAGCGCAAAGGCTGCAACGAGGGCCATGTTTCGCACCTGCCAGCGCACATGCACTGTAGGTACGAATGCTTGCACTCCGTACGGAGCATCAATATAGTGCACGTACTCTTGCACACCTGCATCCTCCACCTACGGTACAGGCACGCATGCAGGTGTAGGTGTGGCCTGTCCAGCCAGCGCTCGGCCGCAGCAATGGAATAGATGCCAGCGAGTGTACCAAGGAATTGCTGGCACATCTACGGCCCCGTCGGTACTTGCACTCCATGCCAGCACAAGCGCGTAGGCAAGTACTGTACTTAAGTGCCTGCGCTGCAGGGCGATGCACAACACAATACTACAAGCAGCCATACCAAGAGCATCGGGCTTGTGCTTGGCAGCCATCCGCAGGTGATGCACAACACAATACTGCGCAGTCATACCAAGAGCATCGGGCTTGTGCTTGGCAGCCATCCGCAGGGCACCTCCTCCGCATACGTCCATTGCCGAGACATTCCTCGAAGCAGGTGCGGAGCGCGAGCAGAGTGCGAGCACCAACCTGCCACGGAGTGGGGGTGCCTGGCATTCGTGTCACTGCTTGGCTGAGCGGCACGAGCACGAAGGCAGGACACGGAGAGGACCGTCGCCGACTCGAGCGACAGACCCCCAGCGCTGTGAGCAAAACTTGCTGGCTTGGGAGGCTGCGACTGGGCGGTAGGTAGGCGCCTTGGCCGCAACGCGGGAGGTGCTGGACGTGCCATGCAATGGCTGCTCGAAGGGTCGTCGCATGCTTGAGCATGAATGGATGGCCATGCTGCGTCTCGCCGTCCGACGCTCGTACCGGCGTTGAAGGGCCCGGCACCTTGTCGTCGCACGAACCAGCACCTTTGTTGGGAGCGTCGTGCAAGCAGGTACTTGCTGCCTCTTGCTCGAGGTGCATGTCGCATCGGCCATGGACCTCATACCGGCCATTCTGGCGCCTTGTCGAGTTGTTGCCGGTAGGCACCCGGTACCTGTGCTGTGCGAGTAATCGCATGCGGGTGTGAGAACGGAGTACCACGTATAAAGTCCCCTGCTCCATGCTTAGGCGTGCAAGCACGAGTACTGTAGGTGCTGATGGACAACTGCACCTACGAGCAGGCGTACTTGCAGAGCACTACATGTGCTTGTGCTCCGTACACCACACTGTACTGTACTGTACTGTACTTACTGTACTGTACTTACATGTAAGTACTGTCATCTTGTCCGAGCTCCCTTCGGCCGCCTCCGTCTCCGCCGCGGTGATACACCGTGCAGCTCACAATGGTTGCACTCTGTGACGTACTGTAGTGGCAAGTGCTGTGCCTCGTACGGAGTACAAAGAGGTACACTTCGGTACCTACAGACTACAGCAAGCAAGTACAGTAATTAGTGGTGCGTTGTCCCCCTACCGAGTACTGTAGCTCCCATTGTTGGCCGCCCCGCTCTTGTCTGCTGAACGGCACCGACCTCGCCTCCACCGACAGGTCTTGGTGCTGCCTTGGCGCCAGTCCCAAGCATCGGAGGAGGCGCTGCTGCCATGCCGATGCCCTCAACGACGTGCATTCTGTCCCCCCCGTTTGCCCGCTCATAGTCGCCGACCTCGCCGAGACGCCGACCCCGTCGTGTGCGATCGATCGATCCACCCTCCAAACGTGGCACGGCAACAAGGTCGGGACCGACGCGGCGGCTAGCTCGAGGCCCGAGTGTGGGTGCGCAAGTGCTTGCAAGCAAAGGAAAAAAAAGGTAGGTAGGTACTTGCAAGTACTGGCTGTATTAATAGTTTCTCGCTGGTGAAGGTGTACTGTACGTACTTGTACTGTACTTTCATGAATCCCTACCAGCCGTGCTCCGTGCATGTAAGACATCCATCCGACCATCCATCCATGCCCCCCCCCCCCTGAATGACCCTGTGAGCGCCTCTGCTCGTGATTCCTGCCGCGTGAGTGACGCTGCTGATGGATAACCGCCAAGAATAGGCTTTCCGAGCAAGTGGGAGAAGCCCATGCCGACATCCCCTTTGCTCCTCTGGAATCGAATACTTACCGACCAACCCATCCACCAACATACCTCCTACCCATCTCCCACCTGCTCCGCATACCTCGACGACGCCGACGCCTGCCCCGTGCCGTCTTCACTGCCCGCCCGAACCCGAGCAGAGAGGCCGGGACGCAGCGTCTAGACCTCGGTGGCTAGTCATGCCAGCCCGGAACCTCCGACATATCCGCTCACACCGCCTTGCATAGGCCGCTTTCCTCGTGCAGGGGACGCTGGACCGAAGGCTCACCCGAGCCGGCCCTCTCAACCAACTCCTGGAGCGACGACGAAAAAAACAGCGGGCGAGAGTAAACGACATCAAGGAACAAAGCAGCGCTTGCAGCGACACCGACCTGCTGCTGCGCCTTTCGGCTCCACATCCCTCCGCTCCGCGCCGCCTTGGCTCTTGGCTCCCAACCCCAAGGTCGGGGTAATAACCGTCATCGTGCGCTCGTCGTCCCTCGACCGACCGACCTCTTTCCTCGTCAGCCCGAGACGGCCCTTTCCCCTCTCTCCTGTCGACTCGCCGCCGCTCGTCCGCCTCCCTCGTCCGCCCGTTCAAAGTCTTGGGACCTCGCATCGCCGTTGCTGCCGCACCAGCCTCGTCGGCCGCCGCCGTCGTCGTCCGCCGTCGTCGTCCGTCGTCGTCGTCGTCGTCGTCGTCGTCGACCTCGACCCTCCTCCTGCAAGGCCGTCCCGCTATCGTGAGGGGGTGGGCCGCATCCAGCGACGACCGATCTCATCGCCCGACGTCTCCATCGACAGGCCGATACTACCTGTCTACGCCGACCGATCCTGTGCCGAGTGCTGCGGCGACGACGGTGCTCCCGCAGGACAAGGGGTGCTCGTCGGGAGCTCTGAACCTGAACCATGGGGCGCCATCGAGGTTCGTACGACCGCTTCCGATCGCTCCGTCCCCTGATTTCCCTGCATTCCAATCGCCCGTCGTCTTGCCAATGGCCAAGTCAACAACAAACGACGGCCGAGTCCCCTTCTGGAGCACTTGCCGTCGCCACCGAACCCTGCCAAGGTACTAGGTACCTGGTACCTGCCTGTCCACCCCCCGTTCCCTCTTGCACCGCGCGCGGCGGGCCACCGCACCGTGAGGCGCCGCGCCACTGCGGTTGCGCCGCGAGCTGGATTGGTCCAAGCCTTTTAGCGGTGCCGTGCCACTGCTCGGCGCTGCACTGTGCTCGGCGTTTGCAGCGAAGCGTGCTCTGCTAGCCTCTGCGCGATGCCTCAGCACCTGCGAGCTCTGCTCCGTTGCTCCTCTGCTGCTGCTCTGCTGCGGCGGCCGCCGCTGCCACTACCGCTACAGTACGACCCGGCATGTACTCGCGCTGCCCCCGTTGCACCAAGAGCACTTCATTTCCTCGCCCCCGTCCGTCCCCCAACTAATACGAAAAAGGCACCGGCAAACAGCTGAGCCCACCCTTGGCCGCTAATGATGCCACTGCCCCTCTCCGGCGTAGCAATCCGCTGACGGCTGCTCAAATAGTCCTCTCCTTCATGTCCCAGTTTTCCGCTGGCCACAAGACCCCATCCCCGTCCCCTACATCATCGCCGCCCAACGAGTCGACCGGCGCGCACCTCAAGCCCGCTTCCCGCTCGACCGTGACGACAGATCCCTTCCTCGACACATACGTCCGCCGACCCGTCACGCCTCCCGAGCTCTCGGACTATGGCACGCCGCTGAACGGCTCGCCCCGGAACATCTCTCCCCACCAGCAGCGCCAGCGCAGCGCTTCGAGGCCCTCCTCCAGGCCCTTGTCCATCTTCAACGCCTACCAGCCGCCCGTCATGGACATCAACGAGGACACCATCCCCGAGCTGCTGCCCGTCTACTCCCTCCTCAACAGCCACTCCAACAAGCTCTACCAGGAGGGCTACTTCCTCAAGCTCGACGACCAGAATACGCGTACGTCGCCGTCCCCTCGCCCCGTCCTTCCGCTCGCTGACGCACGCCATCTAGAGGGCAAGCCCAATGCCGACCGCACCTGGACCGAGTGCTTTGCCCAGCTCGTCGGCACCGTCCTGTCGCTCTGGGATGCCGCCGAGCTCGACGCCGCCGGCGAGGACGGCGAGGTGCTGCCCAAGTTCATCAACCTGACCGACGCTTCCATCAAGATGGTGAGTCGCCGCCCCTCCCCCCCCCTCCCCCCCGGCAGCGGCCGTCGACGCAACCGCTCAAGCGAACCTGGCCGTCTAGATCGAGTCCCTACCCACGCGCTCCGGCGATGAGCAGCCGTTGCAGAACATCCTCAGCATCTCCACCGCCGGAAGAAACCGGTACCTGCTGCACTTCAACTCCCACCACTCGCTCATCCAGTGGACCGCCGGCATCCGCCTCGCCATGTACGAGCACTCGACCCTGCAGGAGGCCTACACCGGCGCCCTCATCGCCGGCAAGGGCAAGATGCTCAACAACATCAACGTCGTCATGGAGCGCTCCCGCTTCAAGACGGAGGAATGGGTCCGCGTCCGGTTCGGCGCCGGCGTGCCCTGGAGGCGCTGCTGGTGCGTCATCAGCCCGCCCGACGAGAAGGAGTACGCCAAGCTCCAGAAGGAGGTCAAGAAGCGATCGGCCTACGACCGCTCCGCCATGCCCATCCTCAAGGGCGACATCAAGTTTTACGACACGCGCAAGGACGGCAAGAAGCAGAAAAAGGCGCAGCCCATCGCCACCATCACCGACGCCTACTCGGCCTACGCCATATACCCGCAGGCCAAGTCCCTCGTCGACGCCTCGACCCTCCTCAAGATCGAGGGTCACGTCACCGTCCACTCGAGCCCGCCCTCGGCCACCGAGGGCTTCATCTTCATCATGCCCGAAGTCCGGCCCATGGTCACCGGCTTCGAGATGCTCCTCCGCTTCCTCTTCCCCACCTGGGACACGTTTGGCCTCTACGGCCGGCCGGGTAGGCTCGTCGCCAGCGTGCTCGACCCCCGCTCGCTCATGTTCGCCATGCCCAAGCACAAAAAGTACGGCTACCTCGAGCTGCTCGACGTCTCGACCCTCATCATGGACGACTCGAGCTCCTCCTGGGCCGAGAGGGAATGGCGCAAGAAGCTCAAGGAGGCCACCGGCACGAGGATGAACGCCGTCGAGGACGGCACCGGGCCCGACGCCGCCGCCGCCGCCGACGCCGTCTCGGGCAGCAGCCCCGGCGGCAAGCCAAAGGTCGGCTTTGCCGAGGATCACGCGCGCATCCGCACCTCGCGCTCCTTCTCCCTCAACGAAGCCGGGAGGATGGGGACCGCCCCCCCGGACCAGCGCGGGGGCATGCAGCTCTCGGTGGCCGCCCACGCCCAGCACGGCCGCAACCTGTCGGAATCCAACGTCGGCGGCCCCCAGCCGCCGCGCAACGACTACGGCCCCCCCATGGTTCCCTACCAGACGTCGCCGCAGAGGATGCCGGTGCCGGTCAGGGGAGGGCCCCCGGCCGAGACGGGCAGCTCGGACGACGAGCCGGGCAGGTCGCCCATGCCGCCGGAGATGGGCGACCTCGAGGGCATGCCCACGCCGGAGCCCGTGTCGCGCCCGCCCGCCTTCAGCCACGGATCCCAGGCCCACCCCGCAGGCAAGGCGTACCACTCTCCGGAGCTCCGTCGCGCCAACAGCCGGCTTTCCAGCACGACGCTGGCCCAGCTGGCCAAGGCGGGCGGGATAGCCAACCCCGGCGACCTGTCGCCGAGAAGGGATGGTGACGGTGTGTCATCCAACCCTTCGGTACATGCACACGCCGACGTCGTCGGAACGCTTGCTAACGGCTAGCGCCCACGGTCCAGCTTTGAACGCCCACGGCCACGACCGGCCCGGCAGGCTACCGGTCCCGCTCGGCGTCCCGAACCAGAGAGCCCGATCGCCCATGGACTACGGCTCGAAGCCACCGTACGCGCACGACGCGAACGAACCGCCGCGCCCGCACACGTCCGACGGCCGTCGCGCCCCGCATCCTCCAGGACAGAAACCCAACTTTCACCCGGATCAGCTCCCCCCCGGCGCCGCCGGACGGGGCGCCCCGATGCCGCCCCAGGGTCAGGGCCGAGGGCGTCCGCCGAACCAGCGACCGCCGCCCGGCCACCCGCCGCTGCATCATGATCCGTACCGAGGCCAGCCACCAGCTGGGCCAGGCCCGCGACCGTTTCCTGGACCTCAGGGCAGGGGACGCCCTCCGCCGAACCCGGCCCACCCGCAACGGAAGCCGGTCCCCGGCGGCCATCAGAGCATGACGTCCGACGACGTCATCGACCATTACTCGTCCGATCCGCACCGCGGCCCTCCTCCGGCGCAGGGACGACAGCCGCCACCTGGCCATTATCCCCAGGACGACCGGCACCCGACCGACGGCCGCCCGTCCGTCGAACGACCGCGTGCCGGGGCCCTGAAGACGGTGGGTGGCGGGGAGCATCCGACGCAGAACGCCGATTACGACTTTCCCGAGGTCAACTTTGGCCCGACCATCAACTACGGAGCGGCGCCGGTGCCTCGCAGGAAGGTTCCCCCGTCGGCGAATGCGCCCGGCCCAGATCAGCCACAAAGGCAGCCGAGCCCGGGAAGACAGGGCGCCGACGACGGCGGGAAGCGGACCATGGCCTGGCAACCGGCCGGCTCCCACGCCGGATCGGGAGCCCACGGCCTCACGGCGGAGCAGTACGTGCAGCAGCGGGCCGCGGCGTCTGGGCAGCAGGCGATGCACGGCGTCCCCGGAGGCGCCGGGCCGAGGGCACACAACCTTCAGGCGCCCTACCAGGGGGGACAGTCACCGCAGCGACGAGGGAACGGTTACTAGGACGCCGACTTGGGTGCTCGCGTCGGCGTTTCGGCCTGTTACGACATTGTGATACGGTACATAAAAAATCGCTAGGTATGCCGCCCGAACGGACGGTCTGGTAGAGTCATTGGGTGCATTTGGACGACGGATGAGCGTTCTGCGAGAACTCGTGCGGTGGGAACGACGGGCCCACGCGGGCCTGTCTCTTGGCTTCGGAGCTGGAACATCGATAGCGGCCCTTATTCTGGGTACCCGGTGGGCGGACGAGCTTGTCGGTGGCCGCCGGCAAGGTTGGCGGTGGCAGAGGCATTGTATGACAGAAGCAATCGGTTCGATGATTCATGCATGGCTTATCTCTTGTTGCCTCTTACCATCATTGAAATATATCATGCCGCTCAGGACACACGTGAACCTTGATGGCGTGCACCCTGGCGTAGACATGATGCCGGGGTTACGGGAGGGGACTTGAGGGAGGCTGGCTTGGCGCCTGATGGATAGGCGACTCTGGGCATCTGCTTGTGTCGTGCGTGTGACGGCTGCCATGCTCAAAAAGCCGTCTGCGCAATGTCATCTGCACGGGTATGAACTTGAGGACATGGGGACCCTTGGCACATGGACATTGGTGACGACGTCGGGCGCGGGCGCAGCGGCGCTAAGGAGGTGGCGGCCGGTTCGGCATCGAGAGGAACGGCACGGTAGCGCAGCCGGCCACGCAGTCCATGCACTCTTAGCCCCTTGCAAGGACAAGTACTTGGTAATAATAGCATGTGTGCTATATCTGTCTCGACGCTCGGTGACATGGATCCTGGTCCGATTCTGGCAGGCAGCACAGCAGATGCGGGAGTACCACGTACTTGCATGTTGCTCAAGCGCCTCTCCTACTAATAATACAGTTGCTGTTGATTCGGCACCTCAGGTAAGTTGATGTTAGGGACGCGCTGGGTTCAAACCCACACCGTACCAACAGTGCTGTACGGAGCCCCCGTAGCAAATTGTCCAGTGCATAGGTAGCTGCGTTGGTGGCGGGAACTTCACTGTGCGAACGGAGGCAGGAATGTAGTAGACCATGCACTGTTCCTGTACTACAAGTCCTAACTATGTACGACTACAGCAGGCTATTCCGTTCCATGCAAACAAAAAATGCACTTGCTGGTACCTGCATGCTCAGTGTTCACGCCGTTTGCAAGGTACTTACTACTAGGTTAGTAGGTTAGTAGTTACTAGTATAGAGTACTAGATGCCTAGAAGGTACACACTACTACACAAGTACTAACTGTATAATGCTACTCCGCGCATGTGCTATTATACATAGTAGTTTGTACTGTACTGTACAGGCAGCCGTACCTCCTCACCCTGGTGTGACCATGCCGCCTGGTCGTGCTGCGACGACGATGACGACAACGACGACGGATGAAGAGGTGAGGGGGGCACTGCAGACCTTGAGCCCGTTGACGATGATGCGTGTTGCCCGGTGAACGGGTGCGTGTGCGTGTCGCTGTTCTGCTGTCAGTTTCAATCGCTTGTTTCGCGCGTGACGTTCCCATACACTGTCGCGTGGTGCACGTGCGAATGACGCGCGGGGGCGTTAGGCAGACACCTGGACCCCTGGATGACCTGACTGCTAGGCAGCCGGCTAGCACGAAGCAAGTAACACATGCCACGGTGCAGAGGTACGTGACGGTTATGTTCCATTACTCTCACGTCCTGTAAGTAAATAGTGGTACAGTCGCTAGACAAAAGTGACGGTTCCATTTTGGTAGCGCTACTGCTACAGATTGAATGGACACTGTTGCCACCCCACTGTAAATAGTAGTAGGTACGGGTGCTGTACGCTAGGGGGTGCCCTGGTATTCAGCGGCGGATGTCCCGTTGATGGTGCCAACGGCTGCGATATTACCACTCTGTATTACAGTGACTCCGTAGTTCGCACAGCGTGTAGGTGGGGGAGTCCTGTGCCGTACGGTGTAATACCTCTACAACTACGGTGTACTCCGTACTGTACTTACAACTATTACCCCTTCCAACCCCACCAAAGGTGGCCAAGGCTGCCGCGGCCTGCTTCCCGCCAATTCCAATTCCAATCCCATCTCTCCAATCCCACCTGCAGGCCCCTTCTCGTCTCGATGCATCCTTGCCCTTTTCTCCATCTTTGCTTTTTCGACCGATTACGAGTGCGAGAACTCGTGCAGGGCCGCAAAGGAATCCCTCCCTCCCTCCTCTAGCACCGCTCGCCGGCTGCACGACACCATCGTAGACCGACCGACGAGGCCTTCTTCCTCTTGACAGTACCGTTGCCGCAGCCTTCGTTTCGTCCCTCGTTCGAGTGTCCATCCCGAACCAGCTCCCGCTCTCCCTCCCTACCTCGCCGCTCGAGTCTCTCGCCGACTTCGTGCGCCCGCCTGATCAGCCCCCCCTTCGATCCTTTCATCCCCTTTCATCCCCTTCCCCGCCGGCCTGGATTCGGATCGCATGTGGGCGTAGCGTCCGCGGGTGCCCCCCCAATGGACGGCGAAGAACCGACCCAAGGTGCGGACGGTCCTCCGGCGCCCTCCTCGCCCTCCTCCGGGGCTCAACGTCTTGCGTCGGGCGTGCCGCTGACTTGTCCCCATCTCCAGCCACCCAGAATGTCCTCGATCCGCGCCGGGTAGGCAAGCAGAACTCGGGCTTCTCCGACGAAGACATATCCGACATCATCTGCGTCCTGTACCCTCACTCGGACTCGGCGCGGCAGGAGGTCCAGCGACTCGCCCTCGACGACTCGCCGCACATCATCGGCAAGGACGAGGCCGACATTGTAGAGCCCAACTACGACGATGAGGACGCCGCCGGCCGCTTCGACTCGAACCTCACCAATCACGGAAACTACGCCATCATCCTCCGCCTCTCCACCCAAGTCAAGAACTCGACGGCTGGCTATGTCTTCGGCAGGAACCATAGCCGCTGCGACGTCGTCTTCGTCAACGACCCCTTGCGGAGGGTCAGCAACATCCACTTCCGCATCTACGTCAACGAGTTTGGAAACGTCATGATAGAGGACCAGTCGACCAACGGTACCTTTGTCGACAGCAACCTGCTGACCAACCACCCCAAGGGCAACAGTCCGCTCGTCACCAGGTGGATGCTGAGCTCCGGCTCCGTCATCAAGATCTTCCTCCACAGCGAGATCCGTGACCTGACCTTTCTCGTCCGCATTCCGCGCCGGGATGAGGAATACGAGCGAGACTACATCAACAAGGTGGAAGACTACTTGACGAGGCACGGATTGAGAGCCACGCCGGCCCCGGCCCTCGCGCCGCCGGGCCCCCCTCGTACCGGCGGCCATGTCGACTTGTTTAAGGCGCTCGCCGAACCCGCCGCCCGTAGGGTGGGCTTCGAGCAACCGGCGCCGGCCGACGCCGGACCCTCGAGGCGAAAAGACCCGCCCCACGTTATTCGCAGGGAATGGACCGGCTCCGGCAAGTATAATCGGATTCGCACCCTCGGCAAGGGTGCTTTTGCCGTCGTCTACAAGGTCACCTCCAAGTACGACGGTAGGCCGTACGCGGCCAAGGAGATCGAGAAACGTCGCTTCATTAAGAATGGGGTCGTGGATCAAAAGGTGGAAAACGAGATGAAGATCATGCGAAGGGTCCAGCATGTGAGTCGAGCCAAGCTACCGGTAGTGCAGTCTTGCGCGCCAGCAGCCAGCAGCCGTTCGCCTTTCGCCTCAGCTAATCTTGCCGTCTCACCAGCCCAACATTGTACGATACATGGAAAACATTGAGTGGGACGATCGCCTGCTCATCATCATCATGGAGTACGTCCCCCTTGGCGACCTGGGGAAGATGATATCGGAGGCCGGAGCCTTCCACGAGGATATGTCGCAGACCGTGTCGAGGCAGTTGCTGAGTGCCCTCGGCTATCTTCACGCCAACAACATCACCCATCGGGATGTCAAACCGGACAATATTCTCATCAGTTCCATGGATCCCGTCGAGGTCAAGCTCACCGACTTTGGCCTGTCCAAGGTCGTCGATACGGAACAGACGTTTCTGAGGACCTTTTGCGGCACTCTGCTGTACTGCGCGCCAGAGGTCTACACCGAGTATGCCGAGTACGATGACAACGGTGTGAGGAACAGGGGAAAGAAGATGCGCCGCATGCCCGGCCAGAGGTACAGCCATGCCGTCGACATCTGGTCCCTCGGCGGAGTTCTCTTTTACATCCTGACGGGCTCCCCGCCCTACCCTGTCAAGTCTGGCATCAGTCCCTCTGAGCTTCTGCACAAGGTGATGACGACGCCGCTGAACGTCTCGCCGCTGCAGACGTATGGCGTCTCGGAGCAGGGCATTGAGTTCATGCATCGGATGCTGCAGAGGCGACCGGAAAACCGCGCCACCATCGTCGAACTGGAGAGCCACTCTTGGCTCGGCGGGCAGGGCTCCATCATCCAGACGTCGCAATCGTACGACGAAATTACCGACGACGAAGACATTGCCGAGCCATCACTGTTCCGCCAACCTGTCGGCTACGAGTACGATCGAGTGAGTGACTCGATGGGTGAGGAGTCAGAAAAGGAGAACGACGGCGTCGCCGGAGGAAAGCAGCCGCCGCGCCTCTTCGGAGAGGTAGGAGTGTCGGCGATCGGCAGCTCTGGCGTCATCCCTTCGGGCTATCTAGACCTGCCCGTCGAGGACACCGACATGGGTGGGAGTGAGATACCAGACTCCCACGGGGATGAAGAAGACGACTCCGACCGCTCTGATACAACCAAGGAAAAGAACCGGGTCGCGTTTCACTACAACTCAACATCCGTTTATCCAAACCAGTCCGCGGACCAGCTGCAGAGCTTGGTCGAAGAGGTTGCGTCCCAGAGCCTTGGTGGCAAGGGGAGCGTGGCAGACAGCAACCTGGCCACCGCATCGCAGTACCGGCCTCAGTCGCTGGACCCGAACTGCAGCAAGAGGAAACCACCATCGCACGATACGAGCGACGAAATGTTGGACGAAATAGCACCAGGGGGGAAGCCGACGATGAAGAGATTCAAGTCGAATGTTACCATGGACGATGTCACCGACGATATTCTTGCCGAGTTTAAGTTGCTCGCCTCCATGCCTCAGGTCAGGAGATTGGGGTCCGGCAGGCAGGTGGACACGCCTGTGAGCAAGGTCATATTCTGGGAGAAGGATCTTGGGACGTGGCATCTTCAGTACCCCGAGATGACCCAGCTTCAATATGATGCCTTCTCTCAAGCCGCCCGGCAACGGGACGAGGAGTTTGGACCAAACAAGTCTCCGCTCTGGGACTTGGCAATGAAGTACTTCGCCCCAAACCCCCGGTCACCAGATCAAGTCGACGCTTCACCTCCGGCAGGCCGTGTCGGAGCGAAGCGTGACGACCGCAAGCTGGTCGATGACACCATGGATATCCCATCAACAGCTGCTCCCGTCGACGGCGAGCCGGGACATCCGACCCAGCCCCCGGATACGCAGATTGTCGTGCCGGTACAAGCTGGCAATGCCGCAAATCGCGCTCTAGCCGTCATCGAGTCTCACCCCGAGTCCTGCGTCCAAGGCGTATCCTTCCCCATCACCGACTCGCTTTGCACCTTTGGAAGGGCCAAAGAAAATACGGAAATCTTTCAGGACAAACAGGAGCAGAGAGTGCCAAAGTTTGCCTTCAAGATGTTATTATGGAAAGAGTATTACGATCCCGCAAAGGACCCGGTCAAGAATACACACCCTTGGCAAAAGGAGTCGTCTCCCGATGATGTGTCGTACGAGTTTTGGATCTCGACCAAGGCCACACTTGGAATTAGGATAAACGGGTATAACCTGGCATCGTCGGATACGAAAAACCCAAGTGGACCCGCTCAATACTGGGCCAAAGTCAAGGACGGCGACACCATCACCATCTGGGGCGGCCAGGACCCTAAGCATCAAACCAAACTCGTCTTCCGTTGCTTTTGGGGGGGTTCGACGAAACCCCGTTCGAGGGACAGGCAGCAGCTCGAGCTGGCAAGCCAGCCTCTCGCCCAGAAACTTGATTCCGCCTGCTTTAGGACGGAGAAGCGGATACGCGAAGTGGCAGAGAGGCGTCGTAGGCTCAGCGAAGTCAAGGTGGAGCACGACGGACGTCTGAAGAACGTTGAGATGGAGCGGGAGCGCAGCCACATGTTCGAGAACAGGAGGTTGGCGGCTGTGGAATATCTCAGCTCCACGGTGCAACAGGGTCCTTCACGAAGGGACGCACCGTCGAGCCTGGCGTCCACGGTGCACGGTGGGAGAGCTCAGGGAATTGCGCAGAAGTCAGATCTGGTCCGATGAAGATACTCGAAACCGATAATCGGTCGCTTCGGGCCTCTGTGCATCAGCGTCTCGGCGGTGGCGAGAGCTTGCAACACCCATGTCGACTAGATATATTGAGGGCAAAGCGTTATTGCCTCGAAATTGCTATGTACTCGAGCGCAGCGATAGATTATGGCTTGGCTTTGAAGTTTGTTTATTCTCGCAGCGATATGCATTAGATATGAAATTGACATGGATGAATGAATGAATCATCAAGGAATAAACAGACCAAAATGCCACACGTGAAAACAATAAGCCACGAACTATTGTCCTGTTTGAGTGTCCAAATTTGGACCACTTGAACACTGCTTCATCAGGGCTAATTGCAGGTTTGACAGATAGGAGATAGCAGCGAACCGAGAAGAGTAGCATTCGCAGAGGCAGTCGACTAGTTAGTCAGTCTGTCATTACATTTTCACCACCACACTCCGTTTGACCCATCTACCTCCATTACCAGTACTGTGCCAAGGGTGCAGTCCCTTTCTTTATCAACGTGAACAGCAAACTCTTGCCCATCTAAGAAGGACCAAGGGCCGTCCCAACCCCATCCCCGTGGTCTGTCCATTATCTCGTGCGCGGTGGTTCGCAGTCAACTCCGATTGCGTTTCCTTGCCTGTTCTGATTTTAATTGGCCGTCAACACCTCCGGAGGCTCGTCGTCTGATTCGGTGAACGAGTCATCTGCAACTCTGATATTGTACTCTGCGAAAAGAAGAATGAGAGATGTCTTGCGTCTAGTTCAACCAGTGAAAGTGTCACCCATACCAAGCAACTTAATTGGTTGTACAGGTGAGCCAGGAGGTGAGTAAGGCTCTTCGATAATGGGTTCAGGGACCACGTCGCTTTCTGGCATCTTCTGGCTGGGACGAGACCATTCAGGGCTACCCCTGGTCTGAGAGCTTTGGGAAAATAGATGTGCCCTCGCAAAGCGACTTGGTTTATAGTATGGGTTGTCAGACGAATATGACCTCTCGCTGTAAGTCGCGTCGCATTCATCATGTTGTTCTGCAATATCTGCTCGACAGACGAAGGCGACATGGCTCTTAAAGGCTGTGGACGATTCAAACGATGACCCGAGCTGACATGGTTTGCCGTTGGCAGCCTGTGGAGAAAAATCACCGGCTTCTGGAGCTTCATGCCTCTCTAGGCAGTGCGGGCTATAAGACATGAAACTAGGACTTGCCCAGGCCTGTGTTGTCGCGCCAAAGTAGTCAGCGGAACTTCCAAACATCGGAGCAAAGGCGCCTCGAGAAAATTGAAAGTCTGACTGATTTCGATGTGTGCATCCGTGGGGAATGGGACTGAAGGGATCACTAATGCAGGGCGAAACGTGCCCATCAGCAAGAGGAGAATGCCTCGAATCGGGGTTGTCAGATATGCCACCAGTGGCTGGCACTCGCTCGGCTCCCATCTTCGGGGTCGACCACATACGACCCGTGGAAACAGGCTGCTTTCCAAAGACACCCCTGGAAAATTGAGACGTGGTCAAGTCGGGCTCAGATCCAATACACTCATTATCATGCAATTGATTTGGCTCCATGGAAGGACATGGACTCGACTTGTCAGTCTGAAGACCATCACCGTCTGAAGATGGAACGGTGGAGTAAGCACCGTCACCAGTAGGCAGAGTTGTGATGATCTCATGAATATCGACACGTCTGGGGGTGGATCGGTTGCATGTGTTAATGTCTGGTTCTTGCAATTCCGCGTGTGATGACGCTTCGTTGGAAAGGCGGGTGCTTGAGCAGCGTACGTCAACGATCGACTCAATACCGGAGACTTTTCTGGTCAACGGCTGTCGTGGCTTGCCCGCAATATCGAATTGGCCGAGGTGAGGATATTTTAAGGTAGGCGAGACTCCTTCGGGTAATGGAAACGCGGCTGCTCCTGTATGGGAGTCCTTCCACGTTCCGAAATGCCTGGTGCTTCCACCAGATGACGAAGTCACATGGCCACCCATGCCAGTAGAACGAGACGGCATGCGACGTGTCCCAAGAGGTGCGTGCACCGGTGTGTTTGTTTCGGCGTCTTCCACATATGGCTGCTGGTAGGATGTTTGGTTTGCCGGAGGGCTCATCGGGGTGAAGAGCTCCTCTCCTTGACGCTCAGCACGCCGTTGAGCTGATCCATGTCTACGATCTGGGCGGAAAGACGGACTCGGTACAGTGTTGGGATGGTTGAGATTTGATGAGGGAGACCTGAAGTCTATCTTATTGATGGATTCTGCCTCCGAATATTTTGTTGCTCGTCGTCGTCGCCCGTTTTGGGACGCAGAAGCACTCTCGGGCTGCTTCTCGTGGGCTTGCGCCGCAAAATATTCGGTGCTTGTGCGGTCACGGTTGGCTGAAGTGGTTCGTGCGGAATCACGCAGTGCTTGGCCGTGGGAGCTTTCGAGCGCCTGCAACAACTCAGCACGTGTCATTCAGGCTGGAAGAGGAGAGGGAGACTGCTTCTTACAGAACTGACAAAGGAGGCATCAACCGTGCTTTCCATTCCACGAACCTCACGCCTGCACCTCATGCAATAATTCGGCAGCATCGGATCTGCTCTCGTGATGATATGCCGGCGTTGAAAGGCTTTTGATCTGGCCACACCACAGCCGTAGCAGAAAACATGGCGCTCAGTCGTGACACCAGTTTTCATGATCTCATCCCTGCAAGATCCACAGTAGTTGAAGAGCGGCTTTCGACCCGGAGCGAGAGGATGTTTACAGTGGAACTTTTCAGATCGAATCCCGCCGCAGCTGGAGCATAGGTGATGTCGAATGGTTGGACCTGGGCTCTCGTCCCTGCGTGCCACCGAAGCCGTCCGAGTCTGGGCCGGAGTAGTCTGAACGGCAAGGAAATTCCGAGTTGCGTTTCTGGGCATCGATTGGGCGGTAGCAGTGTCCAGTGTTGACTTGAGTCTTTCTTGAAATCCTTTAAGCTCCAAGCGAACCACATGATCTCCAGGATTGCGTGACAACTTCATCCAGGCCTGGTCTATCTTGCGCTGAATTCTCTTGAGCTCCTTGGAGAAATTTTGCGTTTGGGTTTCGCCATCGGTTCTAAGCACTGATGCATGTGTGAGACTCGGTGGACCAGTTTGGGGTTGTCCGGGAGTCGCTGCAGTAGTCATGGGTTGAGTGAGATACGGTTGCTGGAAATAGGGTGGAGGGTATTGGTGGATTTTGTGAGCATCATGAACTTGTGAAAGCGAGTATTGCGGCGCCAGTGCAACGTATGAGGGCTGAATGGCTGGCCTTTGTGTCCTAGGAGAAGTTGCGGACTCTGATATCGATCGAGGTGGCTTCGTAGTCGACCCCTGTGCCGGTCGTGTGACAGGATGGGAGTTTTCGGACCGAATTAATCGACCTCTCAGCGCAGCTTTCACCTTCCGCAGACGTCGGGGCTTTTTGCGTGAGGAATCCACGTAAGGGTTCGCTGGAATGGTCCTGGGGAGCGAGTCCTTCAAGCATCGCTCTCGAGTTGCAGAAGCAGGTGACCCTCTAGCCTCTGAACGGAGAAGTGATGATTCTTGGGTTGATGGCGTGCACGCGCTTGATACTTCCCAACATCTACCGTGCTCATTGTCGTCACAAGTCAGTTCCACTTCGCTGACGTCGCTTTCACTATAGCTTCCGGAGGATGAAGCGACAAATTCTTCGATGACAACCTGGTTCTCTCCGACGGAAGTACTGGTGGCCTCTTCGTCGTCGAATACCGCGTCCCGCTGCATGCTCACGCGCCGACAAGATTGACGGGAAACGTTGGCAATACGACCGGCTCGGCGCTGTCTATTCCGCTGCATATCACGGCGAGTGGGCAGGTTGAAGGCGGCACCCAATAGACTGATCTCTGGTTCTTGTGCAAGCCTCTCCCGGAACGACTTCTTTCGGAAATCCATCACTGTGATGTGTTGATTAGTGTATGGGGTTGAAGAAGAAGGAAGCCAACCGCAGGGGCTGATTGCCCCATGAAACGATGAATGCAATGGAGGTGCAATAGGGAGGGATTTTGATCCAGAGACGAGGTTTGAAAAGGGCGGGAAAGCGGGATGAAAAAAGTAGATGCTACCACCTGGTAGCCTGGTAGCACTCGCGGTTTCCCATTCATTCGAACGAACGAACGAGGCGACAGCGAACTGGGCGCCTGAAATTCACTGCTGGTTACCCTGAACACGTCACCATTGGCGAAAGACAAGGAGGAGGAGGACGACGACGACGAGCCTTGCAACCACCCGCATTCTGCACCTCGGTCACATCAGCTGTCATCGAAAACCCGCTGTAGCCCAAGGATTACGCAAACGGACGGCTTGGGTACCTCGGGTTCTGGGCCGTAAGTTACTTGTCTCGTGGCAACACCTCCTTCTCTCGATTTATGTCAGAGTCCAGTCTCGTCCGGTCCCCCCATCTGCGTCACTTCCTTTCCTTCGCGAGGCGGAGCACTTGGGTACCTCTCACGGGACTCGGCGGTCGTCGGGCCAGCCTCCATTATACGTCGCGTCGTTCCCCTGTCCCTTGCCACTGCACTTGTCACGCAATCTTGGGACGGTGCAAGAGGATTGATTGATTCTAGTCTTACATACTTACGTACACTCCCCAAGCTTTTCGTCTACTTTCGACCTGTTCGGTCGTTTCTTCCTTGTCGTGGCCCCCAAGCATCGGTGTCCTAGTCGACACGCAGCACGCGGGGTCCCCTCTTCTTGTTCAGCTTCTTCTTCCTCTGGCCACGATCGAACGCAGCGGCGGAAAAGAGGTCGCGGCCGACGTTGTCCAAGTCCTTGACCTTGTAGATGCGAATGATCCAGTTCTCGCTGGTGAAGGCCTCCTCGAGAGTGTTGAGGACAGGTCCCTCTTCGGGAAGGCGAGAATTGCGCACTCGGTCGACGGCTTTGCCCGGAGGGAACATGGTGTGGTAGTTGTAGTAGCTCATCTTGTACCTGTATCGCTGCTATCAGCCGTTATCTCGTCGAGGCCGGGGGGTGAAACTCACATCAAGCTGTTCTTCATCGTGTCCGTCGCGTCCTGGTCAACACGGTACTCACCGCGGCGGGTGAAGAAGTCGCGTTCCTTGACCTCGTCTGGCCAGATGCCTTCGGCAATTCGAATCATCCAGAGGAACTTGTTAATGTCATCTCCGTTGTAGCCGAGCAGCGCTCCGAACACGACCAAGACATAGTCGACTTCGTGCTGACGCATGATGGGATAGCTGACCTCCTCGCGCGAGGCCATGACTTTGCCCACCGTCGCAATGTGTGTGTTGTTCCAAGTGTTGTTATCCACAAGCGTCGGCCGGTCAGCCATGCCGCCAATCTGATATCCGTAGTCCCACCACGACAAAATCTTGGCGTCCTCCTTCGTGTTCTGGCGGAGCCATTGGTAGGCCTCTCGGTAGTCGTCGATGATGTGCTGGGACCCGTCGGGCAATCGGCTCGCGAGAACCACGGAGGGAGAGGAGTACGCGTTGGAGGTGACCCAAGTACAGTGGGAGACAAACATGAGCAGGTAGATGATCAAGGAGGAAACGACGCTCGTCTTGGCGGTCGAGGCGAAGATTCCGACAGAAGGCTTTTCGCTTCCGCGGAGACCGTGGCTCTTGGCGGCCTTCTTCGACGGCGGCGCCGATGACGCGGCCTCAACCTCTTCCGGGACGGGCGACTTGGTCCTCAGATAGATGTCGAGGACGTAGGAAACGGCCATGCCACCGGTGACGCAGACGATGGGGGTAAGGGTGAGCATGAGTCGGACCATGACGCCGGCAAAGTAGCTGCCGAAGAGACCATATACGATGACGAAGACGTGCTCATCGCGGAGATCCTGGAAGCACAAGTAAATGCCGGCGGGGAAGAGCCAGATGAGCATGTTGAGGTCGAAGAAAAAGGCAGGCCAGGCGGTAGGCTGGTGCTCGGAGACGGATGCGATGATGGGGATGTGAATTTTGGCATAGCCCGTGTCCCAGAGGGAGTAGAAACGTCCGTTCCACGGTGCGATGTAGCCGAGCGAAGTCAGGCCGACGAGGCCGACGAGTCCGATGCCGAATGTAGCGATGACAATGGCCGCGAGCAAGGTCTGCAGCTGTCGGCCGGAGATGACGGATCGAACGTACTGGATGAAAGCGACGAGCTGGATGAAGCCGAAGATGCCTGCCGTCGTCAGTCAGTCACAGAGCACAAGTCAGGCGATGGTCCGCAAGCCGTCTCGTACCAAGCGCGGGCATATGCTCGCTCGTCTTGACGGGCAAGAATCCGACAAAGGGGATCTGCATGCTGGCCAGCGTTCCCAAGGCGTACCAAGTGCAGTAGCTGACGTAGAGACGAGTGCTGTAGCGTCCCATGCAGATGAGCACGAAGGTGTGCAGGGGCAACAGGCAGGTGATGAAGGCATATCCACCCCACGAGGCAACCATATAGCCGTAGAACAGGGCGCACAGCGCGCCCCAGAGCATGGATCCCAGCTTGACAGCCTTGATCCACAGGTAAAAGGTGAAGACAAGGAGGAAGATGGCAATGGCCTCGTTGTCGTAGCTGCCGGCAACGGATCGCGAGATGTAGCCGGGGGCGATTCCCATGAAGGCGGCGGCCAGTAGACCGGCGGACGGCGAGGTGGTCATCTCATTCGTAAGGAGATAGGCTGAAAAGGCCGTCAGGCCGGAGAAGGCAGGCGCGAGAAGAACGCAGACGTTGCGAATATCGACGGGGATGGTCATGGCTCGCAGAGCGTGGTAGATGACACCCGACGTGACCATGAGGCCCGGATAGAGTGTGCCACCGGTGACTCGACCGAGAGGGTGCCAGGTCCGGTCGTCGAACCAGTCCCAGAACTTGTAAAAGCCATTGGCAACGAGATACTTGGTCGCGCGGAAGTTGAACCACGGATCGACTGGAGGAGGTTAGCATTTGAGACGGCAGGACGTCGCGGTGCGGGACTGGATTGAGCTGACATTCGTGAATGATGCTCTCGAAACCTGCGAGGGAAGAGCAGTTAGCACGCATCCGGGTTAAGCGGGACAGCGGGCGAGAAAACCATGGACGAGGAGCGCACGTACGAATGACGGAAAAGAGACGGCTGGAAACGGCAGCGGCGGCGATGAGACAGAGAATGACAACTCTCAGCATAGTTCTCGTGCTTTCCGAGCTTGCGCCCGTAGAGCGGAGTTTGTCTGTGGCCGTCATGGTGGCCGAATGGTCGATGGTGAGGCCCGTCGAGGTTGATGGGGGTTGAAGATCTCGAACCAGATAGGTGCCGACGTGCGAAGGTGAGGACAGCTTGGAGCTTCGGCTGCCTGCCAATGACTAGCACGGTACGTATGGTACCCTGTACGAGTAGTACTGGTACATGCAATTGCTTGCCGTTGGCTGCCACCACAATGGGAGGAGGGATGGAGGTACATGAATGGAGTACATGCAAGTACATGTACTTACTTGTACACTTGACTTGTACTCAGTACTCCCAAGACTTTTCCCCTGGACAGGACAGGACCAGCTTTTTTCCGGTCCTCGAGAAGATTGACTTGTTTCGACGTAATACTTATTATTGTACGGAGTACGGAGTACCTTTACTTGTACCTTCGGGCATGGACCCATCGTACGCGTAAGTGCATAAGTACTTGTACTTACTTGTAAGTACTTACTTGTACAGTATACAGAGATTATTGCAAATTGCAAGTATCAAAAAGACCTACTCCGTCCAAGTATGATTATTGCCTCTAAGTACTCCCCGTACTTAGTCCGTACTTGCACGAACAAGTGCATGTACTTACGTACAACTACATTTACTAACTTGCTTGTACTTGCTTACTTACACTATTCTTCTGAGTTTCGTTTTCGTCGGATACTCGGTGGATAAGCTGTTATTGCAGTGCCGACACCATCTTGTAAGACTACTGGACTTACTGTACACCTGTAAGTAGGAGTATCTCGTCTTGACTTGCCAGTATACCGTACCTCGATGGCTCTTCCTTTGCAAACGTCCCATTTCTCCCCTCCGCTTGCTGCTTACCCGTTCTTGAATATACTGTGTATCGTGTAGCTGAACGGGCGGGCGGGCTTCAGCCTACTCGTCGATATTCTGCATCAATTGATGCTCAACTCCTCTTACCCAATCCCAAGCCCACCAACCTGCAATGTGTGGAACAAACCGGGTATTGACAGTGAAAGTTCGTACTTGCATTTGATGAAATTCTTCCATGATGAATAGTGGCTATACTTCGAAGTAGTGTGCACCGGTGTCCGTGGTTCATCAAGCACTCCATGCTGCATGAACAGCTGGCTACGTACATTGCACCATCCTATCTCGTCATTTCCCCGCGGATCGATGAGACGGCCAGGAGCGTCTACTTTTTATGCGTGTATTTTACACCTGTGCATTTGGTACGCACAGGGACTTGGAAAGAAACGTCTATGCAGCGACATCTCTCGAAGTCTCCATCATACATACACTCGGTATTGTCGTGTGTTTGACACCAGGGCTCTCGTTGCGGTCGCGCAAGGCCACGGACGAGCATATATGCCACATCCCCTTGCCCACTCGCTCCCGCCCTCCCGCGCTTCGTCTCCTTCATTTCGCACCTTATGGGTGCTCCTTGGCCACCTGCAACAGGTACTTTTCGAGGTCGAACTTGGGATCATCCGCATTCGTGATGACTGCAAGCGCGGTTAGTGGAATGCGCTCCTGACCGTCGGGCTGTCACGGTGCGGTTGGCGATGGTCGACCTGTCCCCGCACCGACGGCCGAGCTGGGAATATGAACGTACTACCACTCTCAGAGGCTGATTTAGGGTTGTTCTTCTTGGCGAATTCGGCCTTGGCCTTATTTATCAACTTTTGCTTCTGCGCATACTCGTGCTCCTGGTGCTGGGCTTGTTGAGTTGCCGTTATCGTTCGCTGGTGTGAGAATCCGTAGAAGACGCCGACGGCGAGGGCGGACCACCGGAGAACCTGCAAAGGGCCTGGTTAGCTCACCGTCATTTTCCAGAGCTTCTGCTTCTGCTGCCATGCTCCGTCTGGTGCTGAGTTGCGGAGCTTCATCGACACAATTGATGGGGGTGGTTGGACAACAGCGAGGGCGAGGGAAGACCAACGTTGACTCCTGTCGACGACATTGTGCGCGACCAGTACAAGAAGCGGCCCGGAAGATAAGGACGAACGTTGGCGGCCGACAATGGCTCGGGGATCAATGCAATTTAGTCGACGGTGGGAGTGTGAGGAAGTTGGCCGGCTGTTCGGGAAAAGTCGCTCCTCAGATTTTACAAGCCTCTCATCGCTCCCGGGTCTCCGCTCTAGGGGGTTGCTTTCGGGCGAGCTGGCACAAACAGACAGAGCCCAGCGACGGCTGCGATCACGTGCCAAGTAGTATTTGTATAGTAGGTAACAGGACTACTCAAGTAAGTACTTACAGTAAGTATACGCTCCCACAGAGCTAACAGAGCTACCTACTAGGTACTAATAGGTACAGAAAGGTGCCCATCCGGAGCCACCTGCTGGCTGACATGCCTGCTGTGCCTGCTGGGGCCTACTGGATGCCTCCACCATCTTAGCGCTGGTTCAGTGATCAACAAACAAGCACTGGGGCTGCCTGGCTGTCTACTAGGTACCAGGTTCGCTGGGCGAATGTACTTTCATGTACTGTACAGTACGGAGTAGGCGCAGCAAGTGTTATTGGTCGGTCGCGGTGGATGGATGCCTCTCTGGCTTCGCATTCATGTTTGAGCACGACAACGTATGATTTCGACAACCTCCGCGACCAATCTTCTCGAGATCCGTCTTCTCCGCTAGCTGACCAGCACGCTGTCTCCCTGCCGCCATTTTTGTTCTCACCAACAAGCCCTCCGCCGACCGACTCTCTCCTCACCCGCCACTCCTGATCCCACGGCTTTCCTTTGCCTCTCGACCGAGCACCCTCCCCTTTTCTCTTTCAATACCACTCCACGACCTGCCCATCCCGCGCGGGATGGGCCTGTCCAGCAGTCAAGATGCAGCAACGTCGAGATGAGATCCTTGCCAAGAAAGCTAAGCTCGCCGAGCTCAAGCGGCAGAGGGAGCTCCGGCAGTCATCAGTGAGCCGCCAGAGCATGGGTAGCGGTAGCGAGGTATGCCCCGTTGAATGCCGTCGGGCCGAGCCCGAGCTCTCGCTGACTCCCTGGGAACTCCCAGTTGACATCCCCGCCCCCCGGAAGAGCGGACAACCGTCGCGACATCGAAACGCTCATCAACAGCCTGGTGGGGGAGAGCAGGCCAAGCTCGGCCTTTACGGGAGACGTAGCTTCTCCAGCCGCGAGGCGAAGCAGGCCGAACAGCGTCCTCAGCGCCGGCGAGATAAGCAATGGCGCGTCGGACTTTGCCAGTGCGCAAAATGGACAGGCGGGCTCTGCGTCCAAAGTGGCCCTCAGCACCGTGCCCTTGACCACCGTTTTCCAGTGCCCGCCCTCGCCTGTCAAGGAAGTGTTTTCTTACAGCAAAGGCGTCCAGACGGTCGACGATCCGAATCCCCCGACGCGTCCGAGAGCGCAGTCAACTATATCGGAAGCTGATGACCTGAACGCTTCCATCTCGACACCGAGCAAACGCCTGAGAAGGAGAGAGCGGGACCGGGAGGAGGAGCTGCGACAAAAGATACGGGAAGAGGTTGAAGAGGAGCTGCGGGCGGCCAAGGAGCTTGTCGCTGACGGTTCTGGTTCTGGTCCGAAGTACGCCTCGTCATCGTCAAACTATCCATCCAGAGACCTCACCGCCGAAGAGCTCGAGGCCGTCACTCGGTCGGAGGAGTTTGTTGACTTCTTGGAGCAATCGACGAAAGTCATAGAGCGTGCGATTGATCAAGAAACGTACGACATCCTCATCGACTACTCTTTGCACGGGAAAGATCAGGACGACGAAGACGAGGAGAGCGGCAACACGGGAGGCCGAGGAACGCGCAGAATCAAGGAAGTGGCCCAGTTCTACGATGGCCGGTGGTCCAAGAAGCGAATGATCAGCAGCATCGACTTTTCGCCCAAGTTCAGCGAGCTTCTGCTAGCCTCGTACACGAAGAACCCTACGGCGCCGCACGAACCGGATGGTCTCGTGCAAGTCTGGAACACGCACATGCACGACCGGCCGGAATACGTCTTCACGGCACAATCGGATATCCTCACGGCCAAATTTTCCCCCTTCCATCCAAACCTGATCATTGGCGGCTCCTACAGCGGCCAGGTCTTGCTCTGGGACACACGAGCCAAGGCAACGCCGGTGCAAAAAACACCGTTGACAGGCTACGGCCACGCTCACCCGATCTACTCGGTAGATATTGTTGGCACGCAGAACGCGAACAACGTCATATCGTGCTCGACCGACGGCGTCGTATGCGGCTGGAGCATGGATGTCTTTGCGCAGCCGCAGGAGCTTCTCGAGTTGAAGAACCCGTCGCAGGCGAAGATTGCCGTGGAGCATGTCAGCCCGACCTGCGTTTCCTTCCCTCAGTCGGATCCGACCTTATTTCTCGTCGGCAGCGAGGAGGGCACCATCTTCCCCTGCCACAGGTACGATCGTGCCGGAGCCAAGGCCGGCGTGGACAAGAAGATCAGCTACAAGGGCCACGCCGCTCCCGTCATGTCGGTCGACTTTCACCCGTCGAGGGGACCCGTCGATCTCGGCGACCTGGTCATCTCGTCGTCGCTAGACTGGAGCGTCAAGCTGTGGAAGGTGCGTGCGCCGGCGGCGACTTCGACGGTCGGCAGCGCCGACGGCAGCATCGCGCCCCTCATCGACTTTGTCCGCGAGGACGTCGTCTACGACGCCAAGTGGTCCCCTGTCAAGCCGAGCGTCTTCGCCCTCGTCGACGGCGCCGGCTGGCTTGAACTCTGGGACATTGCGGTGGAGACGGAGGAGCCCGTGTCGAGGATCTCGCCAAGCGCCCGCCAGGACGGCCGAACCATGCTTTCCAAGAGCCTGAACAAGGTGACCTGGGAGCCAGTGGACGGGAAGCGCCTCGCGACCGGTGGCATTGACGGCTCGCTGACCGTCTTCGAGGTCGGCAGCGGCTTGGGCGGCAGGGAGGCTTTGAAGAACGAGGAGTGGACAAACGTCAAGAAACTGGTGAACCGCGTGGAAGCGGTTGGATTGAACGGAGCTGTGGTGGCCTAGCACTCGGACCCTATTTTTTGGAGACCTGTAGTTCTGTACCATTCATGTACACTGTATGATGTTGGCGAGGAGCTGGAGGAGCCTGGTCCTGTACCAAGAATACCCCTGGAGAATGAGTGGTATCGCGACATGACACACGAACTGACGAACCACGTGGCCTCGAGGTTCCAGGTGACTTTGCAACGCCTCCCATTTCATTGCGAGTTTTCAATCCATCGGCTGCGTACGGCATCATTTCCATCACAGGCGAGTGGCTCAGCACAGTTGGATCCGCAGGCGAGGTCGGTATTCTCGACGGACTAGGGGTGTTCCGCTGTCTCAACGCGGATGCTCACATTCAAGCCGTCGACGCAGTATCCCAGCTGCTTCGGCCCATCGGCCAGTTCGACCTCTCGTTTAAGCCACCGAGCAGACTTGTCATCTGGTTGGCCCTCCTCACGGCGGCGAACACCGTCTTCCAGCGACGGCTCTGCGAAATCGTCCCCCTCATCGCTGCTCTCACCGTCCTGCTCGTCGTAACCAGCCACCGGGTCCCACTCGCCTGTCTCCCACACAAGCCTCATTCTCAACGGTGAGTGGCCAAACAGTTTGCCGGCTATGGCTTTGACGGCGTAGATGTTGAAGGACTTTGGTATTCTGGACGTCTTCTTTCCCTTGCCCTCGAAGCGAAAGGCGACGGTGACGAGACGGGCCTCGAGGAAAGCTGGGTTGATCTCGTCGCGGCGGACAATGTCTGGCTCTCCGTACGTCTCACAGAGTTTGGCATATCGAGGGTGAAGAGCGATGACGGTGTGCTCAGCCGACTCGGGCACTACCGCGAGCTCCTTTGCGATTCTCGAGAGGTAAAACAACTCAGCGTTGGTCCGGTCAGCGGGGCTGATGTGTGTAAAGTTGACGGTCTCGAGATTCGCAGCGCGAGCAACGGTAAACATGTGGGATTCTTCCGACGATGGCGCTTTGGTCTCTGCACTCTGCTTGTCGTACACGGGGTTGTGAGCGAGCCGCAAGCCTGTGAGCCCGGGGAAGTGGGTGGCCAGGGAATCAACAAAGGACCATTCCTGGACATTGTTGTACGACACATCGAGGTACTGCAGCGAGGACGGGAAGACGGCGGCGGTGGCGCCGGGGGCCGAGATTTCCTTTACATTGTTCCCTTTGAGGTAGAGGTTGCGGAGGGCCTTGAGCGATGCGAGACTGGCGAGGTCGGAGAGGGCAAGAAAGTTATTATACTCGAGGTTGATCGACGTCAGCGTCGAGGCGAGATTGTGGTAGTTTGTGAGCGGAAGTGACGACAAGTGATTTGCGCCAACGGCGAGGGTAGTCAGTCGAGGGCACCGCACTGCGATGTGGCAAAGTTCTTGCCAGCTGAGCATATTCTCGCCCAGGGCAAGTTCCGTGACGGCTGCGAAGGAGGACTCGGCCCTCGCCAGGGCCGAGTCACCGAGAACGTTTCGGAACCGATTCCCGCTGTTTCCACCGTCAGGCGAGAGCGCGGCCAAGGTGAGAGAGGTGGGAGGCTGGCCAACGTACTTGAGACTCAAGCGGTACAGCCCCTTGAGGTCGGCGCAGACATCCACGACGGGCCCAAGCTCACGAAACAGGTTTCTGCTCAGGTCCAGATGCAGAATGCTCGGACACGTGTCGGCCACGGTGGCCTCGTCATGATCCCTCGCGGCGTTGACGCAAAGGCCGTCAAGGATGACAATCTTGAGGTCCTTGAGCTGGGCCTGCTGACGGCGGATCTTGTCGAAGCCGACCTGCTCGGCGAGCTTGCCCGAGATGACAACCTGCTCGTCGACGGCCTCGGTCGCGTCGGAGACATACTTGTCACGGAGGGCGGCGATGAAGCTTTGGGGCCTGTCCGCTGGCCGGTTCGGGCGGACAAACGAGGCTGCCGTGGGGGACTTGGAGCGGCCTGCTCTGGGTCAGCGGGCATGGCACATACGGGACCGATGATTACGGTGCAGTACATGTGAAGTAGCGGATGCCCTTGTGAGAGCCGTCGTGCTTGCCGCGGAATGCATCATCCCATTCAACGCCGAGCCAGGAGCCAGCGGTGCCGTCGACTGGACCGCTGTAGAGGACGGTGCAGAGATGGCCGTTGTACGACACGCGCTGTCCGACGATTGGCGACACCGCCATCTCTTTACAGGCTTTGCAGGGTATACAAAGCAGATGGTATGGCTTTGACAAGCATGTTGCTGCTGGTTCGGAAGAGCTCAAGGCAAGGCTCTGCCTCGGAAGCAGCAGGAATATGGGGGGTCGTCCTGGATGCTGGATGGAGGCCAAGTAGATGAACGTGATGCTGCTGCCTGGGGCATGACTGCCCGCCCGCAAGCATTACTTGCACTGCTCGATAATGCGCACAGCCAGAACCTACATGTACATGTTCGTAGTCAAATGTTGAGCTTGGCCGAGTTAGGTACTTGTACAAGTTAATTACTTGCCGTTTCTAGTGCGCACTCACTTGTAATTACAGTATTGAAAGGTACCTAGATGTAGGTGTACACTTAAGATTGCAGGTACTTTGGTCGTGGACTCGTGGGTACCTCACTAATTAGGTCTTTTCCAGGCAGAGGTTGCGACGCTTGGTCGTCGACATCATGTCAGACCAAGACGAGATGGGCGATATTCACATCAAATTGTCTTCCGATCATAATTTTTCGTTCTTAATTTCTGCTAAATATGACGATCTGTCTGAAGCAATTCCGTATGAACTCATAGCTTATTTTTTGATGCGGCGTTCACAATTCTCACCAGCGCCCGGCCATTGCTCAAGCATATCTTCCCACCGTCGACGGCCGTGACAAAGAGCAACTCCTCCCAGCCGCCGCCGCAGGTCTCACCCGTCCGCCATACTTTGGTCACCAGCTTGTCGCCCGGCATGACCGGACTGGCAAAGCGGGCCTGGTACTCTCTGATGTTGGCCGGGTCGCTGGCGCCAAATTGCCGTAGGATGGCGTGGCAGGTGTTGTTCCACTGATAGAGGCCGTGGGTGATTGCGCCGTCGAAGCCCATCTTCCTGCCAGGCTCGGGCGTCGCGTGCAACGGGTTGTAGTCGCCGTTGAGACGATACAGCAGCGCCGCCTCAGTTGACGTCTGGTGCTCCAACACCGCGTCGGGCTGTCTGTCCTGGGGCGGCGGGAAGTTCTCGGTGGCAGGGCCCTTGGGGCCGTGCCAGCCGCCCTGAGCAATGAAGAAGCTGCTGGTGGTGACGCGCGTGTGAATCTCGCCAGTCGCCGCGTTTACAAGATCCGTCTGCAGCTCGAGGACGGTGCCGGGGCGGCCCTTGTCGTAGACGCCGAGGACCTTGGTGCGCACCTCGAACCGATGGCCCGCCGACGTCGAGGGTAGCTTCTTGAGGAACTCGATCTTGCGCTGGCCATCGACGACGCGGCTGTAGTCGAGGTCGGGGATATTTGGTATCTTGACGGCCTTGGACGTGGCATAAAAGTCGACGACCTCTTGGTTGTTGCCCTTGAATGCTGGGCACGGTCAGAATGGAGTATTCTTCTGCTTTCATGCAGGACATGGCTGGGCTGGGATGCACTGAGCCGTTTCTGGGGTCGCCATACTCAAGACTAAAGGATAGGTGGGAAAGACGGAAAACTCGGGATGAAGCTCCTGTAAAGAATCAGCGATGAGTCCATGCCAGCAGCTTGCAGTCGACAGCGCCGTTTTGTCGTACGTAGAGAAAATGCAGCTCGTCCGACTTGCAGCCGATGCTGTTGGCAAAGAGCAGCACATCACGCTTCAGCCAGGACACCTCCTGCGGGGGGTACTCGAACCCGACGCCAGGG
The DNA here is from genome assembly GCF_001625195.1 of Drechmeria coniospora. Lineage (NCBI taxonomy): Eukaryota > Fungi > Ascomycota > Sordariomycetes > Hypocreales > Ophiocordycipitaceae > Drechmeria > Drechmeria coniospora. The sequence goes on along the minus strand of NC_054389.1, from coordinate 4,544,998 downwards.
CCAGACATGATACTGGGTAGTTTTTGAGCAGACGCAGTTGTATTTGTGCTCTTCCTGCGCTTCGGTTCACGAGTGCGGCCTTTTGGACTGGTGCGGGTGCGGTGAGAGCGAGGTCGAAGTGCCAACGACTTGTCAATGTCGACTGCTGCGCCGAGCCCAACTCGGTCGAGCCGAGGTCAACGCCTGAGTCGACCTCGAGCGATATCCTGCCTGCTGGGCGGGCGGTCACACAGGCGCTGCCCACCAGCAGCAAAGGCCCCCGCAGGTGATTTCAGGGCTTCATACTAGGTAATTACTGGTGTTATCGCCTGTAAGCACGACAACTAGGTACTAAAGTACAGGTAAGTACTGCAAGTACATACTTACCTCAGTACTTAACGGTTCTCCGAAATACGATGTACATACCCACACTCAGTCCAGCCGTTGGCCCCCCGCCCACCCGCAAGTGCAGTCAATGCTCAGTGCTCAGTGCTGGCTCGAAACTGCGCACCATCCAACCATGTTCATGTCGGCCTTGAAAGGACAACTCAGACGCTCAGCGCCCAACATCATGGCCGACAGCAGGCACTGCCAATTCATGTGTGCCAACCTCATCTCCTTTGGCATATTTCTGCAGCATCTCTCCTCCTCCACCAACCTCCTCGACAAGCCAGTGCCTCCATCCGGCATGCCAAAGCCTGGCTCTCCAGAAGCTCCCACCTCCACCATCAATGGCCCTCTCATCACTGCGACAAGCCAGTCACTACGGGGGACTGCAGAGGCTGGGGGTGACTAATGGATGAAACAAAATACATTGGCGCACTAGTCTACCTATATTCTTCGCACGGTAGCTCTCCACGCAGCTGATACGGCGAGTTCGGGGACTCAGCAAACAATGGCAACTTGCTCGGGAAACCCATACGTTATCCCAATCTGCCACGGCCACGATCGCATTCCTCCAAGAAACGATAGATTCCTTCCAGACCCTCAAACTCTTCCGAGCCAGGCTCGGCTGGCCGAAGGGCAGACGACATGGTCTCATAGCCCTCAGGGTCCGAAAGCCACGGGTTCTCTTCCATCTGTTGAACAAGCGACTCCCTCACAAAGAGATCGGCTTCGGACGACGACATGCTATCAAAATCGAGGCTTTCCAATGATCGCTCCGAGCCCCCGGGAGACGTCAGAGCCTTGCTGCTGTCCGGAGCAAAGGGGAACTTGAGTGCCACGGGCACACCGACGGCCAAGTCAAAGTCCGGATCCTGCCCGACGATACCTCGCTCGATGCCAAAATCGTTGCAAAGCTGCTCAACCGTAGCGGCGTCAACCCCGGGGAATCGAACTCGAAGCGTGTCGTTCTTCTCCTGCACGATCGGCAGGTCACCAAGAACGGCAAGCCGCCGGAGATCGGCATAGACTGATGTGAGATCATGCAAGGCCCGGCCGAAATCGGCAGACAAGACGTCGAGAAATCCCGGCGTGTTCAGGCTAGCCGGGGCAGCAGTGCCGACGGCACGGTGGGCCGTCTCGGAAGGGTACGTAATGGCGGCCGCGAGAGGGCTGAGAGCTGTCATGGTTGGGCTGAGACGAAAGTCGATGAAGGAACCCGGCTGCGAGCGGGGAATGTCGGCCAGCTTCCGGATAGCTTCGTCCTCAATTTTCGACACGGCTCGGTACTTTCGGTCGCCGCGCGGCCCGACGCCGTCATACCTTATCTTCTGGCCGGAGAAGAAGAAGGCTCTCACGGCCTGGGAGACGTTGTGCACAACCTGAGCCTGAGCAGCGGGCGCGTGCGAGAAATAGCGCGCACCACCACCGCCCAGGCTGTAGCCTCCGGCAGTTCGGGGCATGGCACCCCCTGTCAGGTTCGGACGCAGAGTCGTCGCAAACGGAGCTCTTCCAGAGAACTGGGCAACTCGCCGAGACGTGTTCGAGGTCGGGAGCCTACCTCGGCCGAAACGGGCGGCCGAGGCTGGCTCCGAGCTCATGAACCTCCGCAGCGCATTGTTGATATTCTTTGCGGTGTTGCTGGAAAGCCATTTTGCGCCACGCTTATACTGCTTCCACTGTGCCGCAGGGTGAATTGGTTGTCGACTGGCGAAGCCGCTTCTTGCAGGGGCGTGCTGCACGTGGTATTGAAGAGGCCTCGTTGCCTCGGACAGCTTGGTGCGGATCACCCTTGTTGTTTTGGATGCGGCGATGCGCAGAAGGCGAAGGGTTGCTGGACCCCATATCGCCCCTGCAGACGCCATGTTGGGCCGTATTCGCGTTGCAACTCGAATCTCTTTCCGAGATGAATCAAGGTCTAGGTTGCAAGTGAGGGCGAGTCGGAGGTCACGGGTTTACGAGTGTCCGATTCGATGACATAACTACAGTACAGTACACATACTCCATACATACATACTTACTTACACTTTGCATTCGCCACCCATGGACAATCGGAGAGGATCGGATGATGCGGCGCACAGCCACACTGCCTTATGATCAACAAGCCACAGAGAAGCCACGAAATCGGAGTGGATCTGGTTGATTTTTTTCGGGTTAGCTAATTTGCTCGTGCTCGTTTCCGCAAGCTTCTCCCAGCAGACTATAAGTATTTTTATCCACCACGAATTTTCTTCTCACGCTTGCCCTCTTCTTTCTCTCACATCTCAAAATACCGCCGCAGCTGGGCTCCAAATTGGCGCCGTGCAAGTGCACTCGCCACTTGGAGTCCTCTGACGGAGGCTGCTCTGCTTCTAGGTAAGGTCACCTGTCCTTTCACATCCGATTGCTTTCTGTGATGAGCACTTTTTTTTTTACCAATGAACAATCCAATTCAGACCAACATAATGGTGACTTGACACCCTGAGCAAGCTCTTTTTGAACTCCCTAGCATCGACGAGATCCATACCTTGCCCTGTGCTCGGCTGACCGCACTTTGATGATGTGCAGATGCCCCTTTTGAGACTGTGCTCTCCAGCGTCGATTGTTTGACAAAAGGTTTGTTCTCACTTTTTTTCCCCCTTGTTTGCTTCGTGCCCTCTCCGAGTGATGATATAAACGACTCAGGGATTCCTCATGCTTAATATACTATGTGGATACCGTTGATACAAGTTTCAGCCTTGTCTGACTGGAGATGTCGATTCAATTTTGTCCTGCTACGCCTCGAAAGGTCTCTGTTGCTAACATGAGTCGGCACAGGTAATTTTACTTCCGCCCTATCCCGACCGATGACGGCCATTGTATGATGAAGATTTGAACGAACGGGCGGACATAATCGAGCCCCGCCACCTCTCGTCCTAGACAGCAAGGCGTACAAACCTTGTGGCGAGAGACTGGCTGGTGCTATTGATGACACTTCGTCACCTGACCTTGGCACCAAAGCATAGCATGCTGTTTCTGATGTCAGTAGTGAGCCAGTCGACTAACGGACGGTCATGCAGGTAATTATAAATGAACAAAAATCTTGCTTTCATTTTGCCGCATTCTGTGATGAGATGCCAAAAAAGTATTCACACTGTATGAAACCCAATCGAAAGATTCGGGACGCATGAGTACAACGACAACTTCTGAATTGGTGGGCATGTTCTCACCTTTATCGTCGGTCTCGTTGTTAACCCCCATCAGAATCTTTGCCCCTACCGCTGCCTCTCGCTGCCTGTTCTGGTGGAGACTAACCGAGCGGCAAGGCAGGCTTTCCATCCGTGCCAAGAACGGGCCATGATAGATGACATTGTAAGCGCCATTTTCCTTTTCGCACCTGCACTGCACCCCCCAACCATTGGGATGACTTTTGTTCTATTCAATTCTAGCTGAGTTCATCGTGATGAACACTATTTTTCACCTTGGAGAACTGATGTGGTTTTCAACCTCCTGCTTTCTTGTACAAAGTCCATGGCTCGTACGACGGCTAACGTGGCAAGCCGCAGATGACGACGATGATGAGATGGCCACTTTCGGAAAGTTGATTCAATACAAACACATGTTCACCATATCCTCCTCTTGCCGAATCCAATGCTTTCCGTGCAGGTCGTGTATTTTGTCCGTTTGATAATGACTGTCTCTCCGTCGCGGCGACGGGGGTTGGTGATTGCGAGTAAGTCCGCAAGTCCGGCCGCCTTTGGTTCGCTCTCGGCAGCGGGCGGTCGGGCAGCGTTGGCGTCATGCCGCTTCACCTCGGCATCTGCAGGCGTGCATTCATGCCGACGATGCATCGGACGAGGTCCCAGTTTTCGTGGGCGCCGACCCAGTCGGTGATGACGATGCCGGTGCCGGCGGCGCCGACGCGGAGGCGGTTGGGCCCCTTGCCTTCCTCGCCGTGGCAGGTGCAGAGGTACTCGACGATGGCCGGGTTGACCTTGGCGGCGATGCGCTCGGGCCAGCAGGTGGCGTTGAAGAAGTTGCTCGCGCTGAGGAAGTTGACGAAGAAGGGCGGCGTGGGACCGTCGGGTTGGTGGTCGGGCATGCCGGCGAGGGCAAAGGCCTGCTCGGCGGCGCGTTCGAGCTGGCCGCGGCTGAAGTCGATCTTCTTGTCGATGTTCTCGCTCTCGGAGATTTCGTAAAAGTCCTGGATGCGGAAGCAGCCGTTGCCGCCGGTGCCGTCCTCGCAGTTGTCGGGCCACTCCTGGGCGTCGATGCCCCAGCCGCGGCCGTCCCAGGAGCTCTGGCGCATGTCGTCGTCGAGGGCGAAGCGGCGGATGACGACGATCTTGCCACGCGCCTGGCCGAGGGTAGGAACCTTGGGCTCGGTCCACCAGCGGTCCGACTTGGGGCCGACGTAGGCGTCCTTGAGGTACTTGGCCATCTGGCCGTCGGTGCCCTTGCCGGTGCCCTCGCGCTTGAGGCTCATGACGACCGTCTCGGAGGGGTTCTCGTCGAGGAAGCGGTAGACGTCGTCGAGCATGTCGGCGAGGTACTTGTTGCCCGTGAGGGAGATGGGGAAGGCGCTGTGGACGAGGGTGAGGACGTCGTCGTCCGGGTTGGCCGAGACGCGGATGTCGAGGAAGCGGACGCCGTTGCGCAGCTGCTCGGGGACGCCGACGGCCTGGCAACGGACCGAGGGCAGGGCCGTGTAGCAGGTGGGCGAGTTGTGGGTGCCGGGCATGGAGAGCAGGGTGAGGGGCCAGTCGTCGTGGAGCTCGCGCATCCAGGCGTTCAGCTGGGCCGAGGAGAAGACGGCGAGGAGGGCGCGGGCGGGGACGTAGACGACGGTGAGGTCGTGGGGGCCGTCGTCGAGTTTCGTCATGACGGCCGACTTGCTCGACGGGCTGGGAACGTCGGACCGATAGCGGTGATTCTCCGTGGCAAAGGTGAGGCGGACGACCTCGTCGCGGCCGTCATCGGGGGCGGCGACGTTGGTCTCGAGCGTGGCGAAGGGGGCCACGGGGAAGGCCACATCTTCGGCCGAGAGGGCGTCACCCTTGGCGTGCGTCTCGTGGCTCGGGAACTCGGTGGCATTGAGGAGGCCCGTGATGGCACCCGTGACGTTGCCGAGGAAGGAAGCGGTGCCGATGCGCTCGCCGTCGAAGCGCTCGAACCTGACGAGCTCGAGCGGATGGATGGTGAGGTTGCGGATGGAAAGATTGGCCATGGCGGCGGCGGGTGCGGACGAGGTGGAGGTGGAGGAGGAGGAGAAGAGCGAGGAGGGAAAGCAGCAGCAGCGCATGGGAGAAGAAGGGGGGGGGGAGGGGAGGAGCTATTGGAACTGGAGGGGAGGAGGGGAAGGCGAGAGGGACCTTGGGCTGCGGCGTTTCCTACCCGGGCTCTTGGCTCTTTGCCCTTTGCTTAGCCTGCGGCTTTCGGTTCGATCGGAATGTACTCAGTACGTACCAAACTACCTAGTAGTAGCTGCCCGGCAAAGACAGCGAGACCCTACTAATTAGTAGCTGGTGGCAGGTATTATGTGGGTGTCGCTCGTGTTGGCAACAGGTGCTTGATAGCTACCGTAGCAGGTGGGTGTGGTCGTAAGTAGGTACCTGGTGCGAGTAAGTAAGTATTACAGGTAGTTGTACTCCGTAGTAGTCCGTCGAGCAAGCAGTTCAGCTTGCGACGTAACTGTCAAGTGTACTCCGTACTCCGTAGTACCATTCAGGTACGAGCCGCCCGTTGCGGAGCCGTTGTGGCTGGCTGGGTGCACAGCAGGTTGCAGGTACAGTGCTTGTGCTTGAGTACTGGCGACCTAGCGCAGCGCCTGCCCTGGGGGGGTCCAACGGCACCGTGGTGGTGCCTTGGTACCGTGGCTGAGGGAAACGCCAGGTGGATCGGGGGCGGGGAATGCACTGTAATATTGTCTTGGTTGTCACTCTGTGCCGTCGGTTCTGTGGGCTGCTGGGTACCTGGAATAGGACTGGCGGCCACCCGCACCTGGCTCGGCGAAGGCACAGCCACACCAGCGAGTGAGTGCACTGTACGGGATGATGCTTGTACAGTACATACGAATACTTCGTAGTACAAGTACATGTACGCCGTATTCCGTGCTTGCAAGCACTTGCCTTGTGTACATGTATGCTCTGCAGAGCAAGTGCATGTGCACACAGCCAAGTCATCTGCCGTTCGTCGGTGGACTCGGCGGACACCGAAAGACCAGGGACCGTTGTTGGTGACTAAGGCTGGACGAGGGGACGAGGGAGGGAGCATGAAGGCGGCTGAAAGCCTATCCATCCACTGACAGGACCCCAAGATGCCCGCAAGACCAGCGCTTGGGTCGCAAGACGCAGGGATATGGCCAGTCATCCAGACGGTGGACGGTCAGCGAGGCACAAGTATGATTGTCCCATCTCGTATTACCTCGTCCACTCGCATACCTCTCCGTTGCCAACACGAGCGGTCGTGAGCCTCGCTCACAGCCCCCAGATGCTTTCGAGCAGGGCAGGACCAATCAAGCCAATGAAACACCGGCATGCCTTTGGGCCCTTTGATCAAAGCATGCGGCGTCGGCGTGGAATCAACGATGGCAGAGGCGCGAAGCTGTCCAGGAGAATCTCGCTGGCCGTTTACGAGGCCCCATCCAGCGGGTCCCATCAGGGCGGCTCGCAGGCAGAATGCCTACGCAGGTGTTGCTTCGAGAACGTAACGTGCCGATGCATGTGCTTCCGCACACGAACCCTGGACGCCCATGCCTGGGCACAATGTTGGTGACTAGCAGGGGCCATCGGTTCTCCCATGCGACAAGTTCATGCAGGTAGGGTGTGGGCGTGCAAGAAGGTACGGGTCCGAGTGCTAGGACACTTCAGGTCCGTGGCCGACTGTGCCTCAAGGCGTGGGAGAATGTCGGCCATCGAAGGCGTCATGGAAGCAAAGTCGTCGTTGCGCCTCGGCGGGCGGGTAAGCAGCGGTAATGGGTGGAGGGGCCAGCACAGGAGGGGCCTGCACTTGTGCCGTACAGGAGGGAGGGGCAGCGTGGGAAGGGAAGCCGTTCACGGGCTGGCCACAGCGTTGGGTCCGTGTCGGTGTCAATACCGAACAGCTGGGAACAATGGCGTGCGCTAAAGGATAGGGGTCCAGCTCGCTGGGTTGCCATGTGCTCTAGGCATTTGCTACCTAATACTTGGCTACCTAAGTAATAGTCGCTTCGTGTACGTTGTATTACGGAGTACGATGCTCCGTACCTATACAGTAATGCTCCGCAGTGGACATATTAACCTTGCAGAAACGGACACCGACGTCGGCAACGATCTCGTGTGAACTCGAATTTGACGTGGCAGGCTACGTCATGAACCATGCCATCTCCCACGTCCGTTTCGCGCCAGCAATGTAAAGTCAAGTGCTCATTCGTCTCCCAATAAACTCGAGCCGATTTTTTCCCGTCCTCCGCTTCGTACCAGTGAATGAACAGACCGATGAGCAGCGTGATGAATTACCAGTCTCTCGGTGGAGACTACGTCGAGACAAAGGACGGTAATAAATGAAGAAGAATGGAAAGAAATGAAGCCGAGGGCGGAGAAGAGGAGAGGAGTGAGGTGGTGGCGGTAGTGACGAGCCAGCTACTCGCCACCGGAGCGTTTTCGCTTCGAGGGACCGGCGGCGGCGACGGCTTCCCCTTGGTCGTCCAAATCATCGCGGCCACGACGAAGCGTCTTTCCCCTCTGCCGGAGCACCTCCATGACCACCTTTTCGTCGCCGAGGATGTTGCCGGATCCTTCCACCGTGATGCCGGCGTCGACGACGAGGCGGATCGGCCGAGGGCGGCCGTCCTCGTCGATCATGGGCATGCCGCAGTGGCCGGCGCTGTAGTCGCGCATCGCCTTGGCCAACGAGGCGGCCACGGCGTTGGCGCAGTCGGCGGGGGTGCCGCCGAGGCAGACGAGGTTGTTGTTGCTCGCCACCTTGACGGCCGTCTTGATCTGGAAGTGGATCGGCGCGCTTTCCCCGTCGCTGCCGTAGTCGGACACGGCCGTGACGCAGGGTGTGCTGTCGACGACGAGGGCATGCGGCTGCGCCTGTCTCGAATGCGCGAGCTGGCGTGCCATGACGGTCCGCACGTCGACGAATCTGCTCGGAGAATAGGCGGGCGGGGGTGTGGACGGGCGGGCGACGTCCTTTGCGTGAAGCTGTTGGTGCTGGTGAGAGCCGTCTCGTGCTCGACTCCTCGGGCCGTTCATGGTGGCAGGGTGCTGCCTTTTGTGTTGGACGAGGATGGGAAGAGAGGGCAGCGCTTGTCCGGCGGAGGCGGCAGCCGCAGGAGGGAGCGCAGGAGAGGGGGGGGGGGGATGGCTGGGGTATTTATTTGTCCGTATATGAATCGAGCTGGATCGATCAAATCAAACTTTGGATTCCGTCGATTCAGTCAGGTCCGTGTGTCACTGCTGGTTTTCTCAAAGGTCCCGCCGTGATTATGGCGACGCCAATGGAGGAGGCCAGGGGGTATGAATACGAACTACGAGTTGAGTTGGGCGCGGCGGGCAATGGAGTGAACGGCAAAGGCGGGATGGCATGAGACGGGGTGAGACGGGGTGAGACGGGATGAGACGGGCCAAGTCTGCATGAGACGAGGAGAGGCCGAAAGGTCGAAAAGGGGGCGAGGATGGATTCGGGAGGGACGCGTGCTGGAGGCTCGCGGATGGATGGTTTTTATTGTACGATTCGTCATCCGCTCCGCATCGTCGGATTCCCAGATTCTTCCCAGACGGCGGACGCTAGTGGCATCGACGACACCTTCCGGCCAGGAAGGAGGGATCCACGATCCGTACCAAGGAAGGGGCGAAGGAGTGCCCAAGAGGCAGAGCGGCAGGAGCAAAGGTCGCGAGGTCTACCAGAGCGTGGCGCCACCAGTTGATGCGGGAGCCGTGTTGAGACTAGTGTCGGCGGGTGGGAAGGTGGGACGCAGACAAGAGGATGCGTCTGGAAGGAGATGCTGCTCTGCTGCTGCTCTGCTGCTGCTGCTGCTGCTTCTGCTGCTGGGGAAAGCCGAAATTCCGGTGACGACGCTACGGGCGGCCTATGGATGGATGGGTTGATGGAGGGATGGATGGATGATGGATGGATGGATGGCTGATGCTTGGGTGGGTGGATGCTAGGATGGATGGATGCCGACTGGTGCCTAACCTACTTTGACAATGACGCTTCCCCGTACGGCGATTCTACTGTAGCACAAAAAAAAAAGGGTGTCCTCGGAGGGCTGCTTTCGATTGCGACGGTGACGGTGACGATTATGGCGACGATGGCGGTGACGATGGCGACGGTGACGATGGCGATGACGACGGTGATGGGTGATTTACACAGCCATGGAGACGGAAGACGCCGCGGTTATATGTACGATGGAGACCACGGAAGACGACGATGGGCGTATCCGTAATTCCCATGCAGTAACGCAGACATGAATACGATTGACGGACCGAATGGAAAGAAAAATGTGCATGCAATTCAGTTGGTACTTGCGAGACCTCCTGGGTTCGGGTTGGCACGGACGCGGGCAACGGTGGGGAGAATGGGCGCTTCCAAGGGGGAGGGGTGGGAAGAGGCACCGAGATGGGGGGCCTCCATGGCGAGAGTCTGTAACGACGCCGCCAAAGAGCGGGTTGCGGCTCTGTCGTTGTGCTTACGGTTGCGATGTCATGCGTGGGCCTGGAGTGGACAATGTATGATTCGTTTCCATCGGTGACGGTGCGGATGTTGGGCGTGGGCGTGGGCGTGCAATAGGAGAATGCGAATCGGCGCACAAGCACCGTCGCCGTGCTGCTTGTGCATAGGCGGCCGAGGCGAGGCGTGCGATGGCCCGGGGGTCGTGCGCCGGACCAGTGCCGGCATTCACAATCATATTCATGTTCATATTCATGTGCGTATTCATGTGCGTATTCATCGTCATATTATTCATCGTCATATTCATGGGTATTTACCTCTAATTCAGCGTCTCATTCACCATGTCATTCACCTACCTTGTCATGCACCTCGACACACCCTAGACGCAGGCCGCCCACGATTTCCCTTCCATCGAGACTGACCAGGGGCCGTCAACATGGCAGCTGGTACGGCGAAACGTCCCGGTCGGCCGTGACAGATTGGGGCATGATGGGTATGTCCGCTTCCACGACCTCGTGATAACCTAAACGCCCGAGGACCGTCGGTGTACCGAGCAGCACACCTCGACGGAAATAGAGTGACGGACCAGCAAGAGTAGTGGCGCAACAGCAGCGAGAGTGGGGCGGTGTGGTGGCGAACGGGAAGGGGGACGGTGGAAGGGGGAGGGGGGTATGAGGAAATAGAATGCAGCCAACATACGGTTCGTGGGAAGCATACGTCGGCATGTTGATGGAGACCTTGGGGCAACAGCAAGCCCTCGGAGCCTGAGCCTGAGCGGGCGGCTTCCTGAGGCTCCATCGAGGGCTCAAAGGGGCTCGAGGGAGGTGCGAGGCCTTGCCGCTTCGCATCCAGAGGATGGCGGACCAGCAGCGTTCCGACGTTTCCGCGGATGAGCCTGCGCACCATGACAGATCGACGAGGGACAAGGAAGGTTTGGACAGGGGACTCGTATTGTCTGGCGATGAAGGCGGATGCGCTCCGTGGACTGCCATTCCGAGCGGGCAGAGGCTTTTCCTTTCTCGTGGAAGGGGGTGCCATTGTCTATTGTCGTCGTTGCTATTGTTGTCGGAAAATGGAGGTGGGCCCAGGTCATTGACGCACCGTTGCGGTCTAGCGGCCGCCTCGCCGGCCCCGCTCGGGTCTCCGCTTCGCGTCCGTTGAATGGCCGGTCCGCTTCCGAGGGGGGGTAACGGAAGAACAAGGCAACGTCACTCGAGCTTCTCTCGCTCGCGCACACGTGCGAGTGCGTCCGCGATCGTCCGTACCATGGATAGAACCTTTGTCTGGAACCCGTGGACCACCAGCAGAAGCCTTCTTCTTCTCTCGCTCGGCCTCCTCTCCCCTGCCATTACGCTTTCCCTCCCTTCACCCCCCCACCCTCATACCTCGACGCTCGTCCATTCGTCCGACCCCTCCGATCGCCGGCTCGCGGGCGGCGGCCAAGAAAAGAACGAAGCGGGACCCGGACGGAGAACAGAGGCCAAAGGGCGGAGATGCCAGGATAGTCTTGGCATCCTCGTGGCGTTCAGGGGGGGGGTGCCATGCATTGCTCTGCCAGCAGTGTTCGCGGCGATTGCACTGGTGCCGTGCCCCCATGGTCGCCCACCGGCGACACCTCGATGCGTCCCTCTTTCCTCTTCGGTTTCCTTTCCGTCTCGTCTTCTTCGCCCTCTTCCGCTTTTCGACGCCATTCACCTCTGAGTTTGGTCCACTGGCCGGCCAGCACATTGACGGAGCATGCCACGGCCTCCAGGGTAGTGTGTCGCCGCCCCGAGAGTCGCCGCCGCCCCGAGCGAGCCTTGCGCCGCACGACCCTCCCCTCCCCCCCTTGCGGCTGCTGGCTGTGCCGGACGTGGCCGGTGCGCCGTGGTTGCGCGACGCACGGATCACAAGCCGTCCTCTGCAAGACTCCTCCCCGTTGGTGTCCGTCGCCGAACCGCATCCCCGGGACCGCCTGGTCGCCGGCGACGGCAGTAGCAGTAGCGGCCGTCGCCACCAGATCCTGCTCGCCCGCCTCCCGCACCCAGCCGGCTTTTCCCACTCTACCACGGTCAGCGGGACGAGAAGAATAGGAGCTAAAATCGAGCGTCCTTTTCGGCGTGCGCGCGAAAGCTCATCGCCGAGGCCTGCACGCAGCATGTACGGCTCTCCCGTGTACGCGTGTACGAGTGCATGCCGTTGACCAACGCAGTGGCAAGGATTGGCATAAGGACGCTTCTCTCCCTCCCGCTGTGCATACGGCCCGGCGCCGTTCGGCTTGAGGATGCGACCAACAAGCTCTGCGCCTCCTCGTCCTCCTCCTTTCTCCTCCGTCATGGCGTTTGCCCAACAACGTTGCACGAAACAAAAGCTGACCATCGCCTGCTTTCTGGCACGGCGCCACACGTACAAAGGCACGCCGGCTTGTTACCTGTCGTCACTCTCGCTCCCTGCTCCTCGCATTCATCCCAACACCCCTCCTTCTCCATTTTCCATTGACCTTGCTGCGGTGCACCCGACGTGTTCAAGACGGCCCTCGTCCAACAAATGTATCGTTGTGAAGACGCATCATCAGCTGGAGTCGGGACCCTTCTCTCGCGTCCCTCTGCCCTCTGCCCTCTGCCCTCTAGGCGGCGGAGCCAAGGCAAGGATAGTACGCTGGGGCTCCATTCTCCCTCGAGCTCGCCCTTTCTCCTCTTCTCACATTGTTGTCGTCACTGAATGGCATCACGTCGCAAGGCCTCCGACGGGCCACAGCCGCCGTGGCCCAACGTCCACGACAATACCAACAAGGAGGAGGAGCACAAGTACGACAGGGTCATGATGTGGGGGGCCCTTGTCCGTCTCCCCCCAGCTACGGCGTGTTGGCGGCGAGCACAGCTACACGTACAGCACACCGAAGACCACAGCGTAGTGCATGTGCGTACTGTAAGTGATTACCGTACCCGCCTGTACGTGCCGCAATGCCTGCCCTGATCTCTCTCGCCTCTCCGTCATGCATGGTACCTGTACATGTAGTGCTCGTCCGTGAAAGTACATGCAAGTACCCCACGGAGTGCATGGGTATGGAGTGCTTTGTTCCGGTACCTGTGCGGCACTTGTGCTGTACGTACGGAGTGCTTTCTGCCTGTACCTGTACGGCACTGCACGCCGGGAGCGCTGCATTCTTGTTCGTCTGCGGCGCTGTGCACCTGGAGCCGGCCATGGTGCCCGCCAGCGTGTCCTTTCACTGATCGGACAGAGCCCGGCGGGTTTGATGTGATGCTGCACGGTGCACTTTGCACCTACTCCTACAGTAGATGCACCGCGAAGCACGGCACGTGGCCGGTGTGCTCGTCCACCTACCTGCACACCTTCACTCGCTGCACGCTCTCTTGCCCCTACGCGAACCACGGCATCCATGCGACGATGCTCGGGACACCCTCCTTCTTCGTCTCCTCCGCGGTCGACGTGCCAAGGCCAGTCACCGTCAACGTCATCAGAACGCCAGACGAGACCAGTCGCAGCCTCCCCCTGCGCGGACGCAGACGGCACAATCCACGGGACGTGCCTACTCTCCCCACCCGTGCCGAAGAGGGGAAAAATGCAAAAGAAAGGGGACGGTCATTGTCGTCGGCGACCATTCTTCGTGCCGTTGACCAACAAGACATGCGCATGCGGCTTGCATCTACGCCTCCTTTCGTCATGCTGGAGACACGCCCGTGGAGCCGGCGATGGCGGAACAATGGGCGTATGGGGAGTCTTGGCCACCTGCATGATTCCGCGTCCGCGTCTGCGTCTGCGTGTGGCCGCAGCGGGCATCGTCGGTGTATGTACCGACATCTGTGGGCGTAGCATGGCCCTGATTCCGCTCTTGATACTGAGAAGCTTCTCTCGCTGGCAGCACAAAGGCGACTCGCATCACCGGCACCTCACCAACACCAACACCAGCACCAACACCAACACCAACACCAACGTCACCAACACTGTTGGTGGCTGATGCCCCTCTGCGGCCCCGTTGCGCTCACGGCTGTCGCTCACAGTGTCTCGACGGGATCCGAAACGGTGCTCATTGCTCGGTAATAGACTCTGCAATTGACTCGGTAATAGACTCGGCAGGGGGGACGGGGGGAGTCTCATCCACATGCTTGTGGGCATTGCCGTCGAGGTTGGGCGGCATATCGGCAGCCACACATGGATCTGATATGGCACTTGACCGCCAATACGACCAACCCAAGCATGATGCGCCATCTGGCTGCCTCGAGTCCCCGATCCGACGTCCCCGATCCCTTCACGTCCCCGAAGAGGCGCTCTCCGGAGTGCCTGCTTACTCGGACGCCCAGAGTCGCCGCCCTCCGGAGTGCCTGCTCACTCGGATGCCCAGAGTCGACGCACCCCGGCCGGCCCAAGGCTTCGGGACCACAAAGATAAATGATGGATTCGGCCATGGCCAGATGAATGGACGGATGAATGGTGTCTGGCATGCAATTCGCCCGTGACCAACACGCACGCACGCACGCACGCAGTCTCAGCCTCCGAGCAACGTGTCCATCGGAACGAGGCATTCTGTTGGTCGAGTCGCCTGCCGAGCCACGGCCCGTGGAAACGGCCAACCCATGCCCGCCCCGCGATTGCTTCGACCGACGGGAGGTCGCCGCTCACTTTCCAAGGACACTCCCCTCACTCGCCGCATACTCGCACCTGGGATTGCACCGGCACCTACACCTGGACTTGGGCACACCTAGATGTCCGCCGAGACGTACACCTAGACTTCACCTGGAAGCACGCCTAGACATGCACCGGCACGTGCACCTGCATCTTGACGCTTACCCCCTCCTCTCTCACTCGCTCGCTCGCGCTCTCGCTCGTTCCAGCCGACGAAAGCGCTCACTCCTTCAGCTCACATGCTCATCCAGGGTCGAGCCGACGCACTCGCGACCTTGCGTACTCATCAACACACCTGGCCAACGGCAGGCCTCTTGCTCCCTCCCGACAAACCAACGGGGAATCAGTCCCGTGCCCGTCGTCCGTTTCGTATCCGGCTCGAGAAGCAAAACATCATCGTCGGCAACACGCTCGACTCATGAGCAAGACGCCGTCTTGACCCCTTGCGTCGTGGCGGCCGGCCACCTCGCTCGTGTCGCCGCCACCCAACGACCTACGGCATGCCCGTTACGCCCTTTACGGATGCCCAAGAGTCGTCCAGTCTGATCGTGTAGTTGATTGTTGGCTACCTACACCGATGCAGCGCTCCGCTTTGATCGCACAGCATTGCCATGCGCCCCGGTGACTCTCACCACCACCACATCCTCCGTCCTAGCCGAGGGTCCCCCGGCCGCATCGGCGTCCTTGCGACTCCTCCCGACCGCCGACCGACGACCGCCGACCGGACTTGGCCCCATCATGGTCGGGGAAGCATGGGGGAAAACAAAAAGGTGTTGAAGTTCTTCTCTTTTCCCGCAAAACGCCGGTAAGCACGCTTCTCAAACAGTGTCCCCTCGTCCGAGGGGGTATCTTGCGACGGCTTTTGTGCTTCGCCACGCAGACAAACGCGGGCCTGACCCAACCCAAAGTCTCGGTCTTTGTTGAAAGACGCCTCCACTCCATCCGTGCCGATAAACATCGAGCATCTGTCACGCAAGAAAAAATTGCGAAGAATAAAAATGAGCGTACCAAAAAAAAAGAGAGCCGTGCCGGAAACCGCTTGTGCCGCCGTTCCCAGATGAGGGTGATCGATCATGGTTTCGTTGAGAACCGTACGCCGCCGGAAAGTGCTAAAAAAGTAGACCATAAAACATCATCATGCACGTGGCCTGCCGAGAGTTTGTTGAATCCTCTCGAGCCGCGACGCGTCGAGCGTCTTTAGAACTGGAGCTTCTTGGCCTGCTCCCAGCTGAAGGACTGGTTCGTGCCAAAGTGGCCGTTCTTGGCCGTCTGCAGGTAGATGGGCCGGTCGAGGTTGAGGGCCCGGACGATGACGCCGGGCCGCAGGTCAAAGTTGTTGCGCACAATCTTGACCAGCTCGTCCGACGACTTGGACGAGGTGCCGTACGTCTCGACAAAGATGGACAGCGGCTCGGCGACGCCGATGGCATACGAGAGCTGCACGAGCGCCCGGCGGGCGAGACCGGCCGCCACGAGCGACTTGGCGATCCACCGAGCGACGTAGGCCGCCGACCGGTCAACCTTGGAAAAGTCCTTGCCCGAAAAGGCACCGCCACCGTGGGCACCCCAGCCGCCGTACGTGTCAACGATGATCTTGCGACCCGTGAGGCCGGCGTCGCCCTGGGGGCCGCCGATGATGAAGAGGCCAGAGGGCTGGATCTGTCGGGTCGAGTCGCGTCAGCAGCCGTCGGGGGGTCCAAACGGGGTTCCTAACCCTCCTTCCCTGTGCGGCACTTACGTGGTAGATGGTCCGGTCGTCGAGGTACTTGGCGGGGATGACCTTTTGGATGATCTTCTCCTTGATTTGCTTCCGCAGCTCCTCCGTCGTGATGTCGGGCGAGTGCTGGGCCGACACCACCACCGTGTCGACGCGCAGGGGCACGACGGCGCCGTTGTCGTGCTTGTACTCGATCGTCACCTGCGTCTTCGTGTCCGGACGCAGCCAGGGCAGGGAGCCGTCCCGGCGGGCCGCCGACATGGCCGCGTTGAGCTTGTGGGCGAAGAGGAGCGTGAGGGGGAAGAGCTCGGGCGTCTCGTCCGTGGCGTAGCCGAACATGATGCCCTGGTCGCCGGCGCCGAGCCTCTCGAGCGCCTCCTCGTAGTGCAGGCCCTGGGCGATGTCGGGGGACTGCTGCTCGATGGCGACGAGCAGGTTGCACGTCTTGTAGTCGAAGCCCTTGGCCGAGTCGTCGTAGCCAATGTCCTTGATGGCGTCGCGGACAATCTTCTGGTAGTCGAGCTTGGCCTTGGTCGTGATCTCGCCAAAGACCATGATCATGCCCGTCTTGGTCGCCGTCTCGCAGGCGACCTTGGAGAGGGGATCCTCGGCCAGGCAGGCGTCGAGGATGGCATCCGAGACCTGATCGGCGATCTTGTCGGGGTGGCCCTCACCGACGGACTCGGACTACGACGGACGACGACGCTCGTCAGAATAAAGCCGCCACCGAGAGCGTGCCGGGGAGAGGGGATGCCTACGGTGAAGAGGAAGGTGCCCTGGGGCTTCGCGCCATTGACGCCGTTGATGCTGTTGGTGGTCATGATGCCTGTTGGGGGGAGGGCTGGGGAGTGTCGTGGCGCGAGAAGGAGGGATTATCGTCGAGGGGCGGACGAAGGTCTAAGAAAATGGCCGGCGATGTGTCCAGTTGACGAATGTCTGCGAACCTTTTGTCAGCTCAACAAGCTCGTGTTGGCCGACGGCGTGGGCTTCGTCGTCGAGGATGGGACGTGCACGAACCACGGGAGCATAAGAGATTACGCACGGTAGGGCGGGGGGATTGAGGGCTCAACGAAGACCGGAGAGGGGAGAGATGGGGGAGAGGTGGTGATGAGAGTATGGACGGGATGGATGGATGCAAGGTCGAAAGTGAGAAATGGGCGGAGGTGCGATTTAAACCGAGCCGGTGGAGGGATGCGAGGGGCCGAGGGAGAAAAAATGGGCCAGCAAAAGGGTGAAAGGTCTGATACCGTTGTACTTGGGGAGGCACCTACGCTGCCACCAAACTCTCGGTGCCGAGCATGTACCGCATAGTCCCGGCTACCACGCCGTGAGAATTATTACTGTCTCGCCCCAGCCAAGGGCCAACCAAGGGCCGGTCAAGGCAAGGGCGAAAGGGTAAGGGGGGGGGAGGAGGAGGGATGAGAGGAGGAGGGATGGGAGGAGGGGCAGCAAGGGAAACCAAACCAACCTCCAGCGAAATTGCGCCATCGGCAACCGAAGGCGCAAGGACAGCAGATACCTGCAAGCACTCCATACTCGCCTTACTCGCATGGTAAGCCGCCGCCGGCCCGCGAAGCGAACCAACCACCAGACGAAATGTAAGTATGTGCACAAGCATGTCAGACAACTGTGCGTCCCCTTTTCGTCGCGTCGCGTCCTCGGAATCCCAGAGGCCAAATTGTCCTCTTGTCGTCGTGCCTGGCCTCGCCCCCCCCCCTTCGCGCCATCCCGTCCCTCGACGCATCGTGCCACGGCCTGCTAAAGCACCGGGTCGGTACTAACCAAGATGCGGTAGCTGACAGCCACTGGCAGGTACCGTCCAGTCCAGGTTCCAACCTACTCCTCGAACTAGCGGCAGACCCCTAGGAGAGTACACGTATCGCTCAACTCTGATGATAATATAATACCTCAGGTAGTCTGTGATCAGCGTGCCAGCAAAGGCCCTAATAAGTGGGTTTGCGTTTAGCGCCTCCACTGTTCGTTTACACCCAAGTACCTACGGTACAGTGGATGGACCCGTACGGAGGACGAGAACAAGTGTACAGCACTTGTACTTGTACTTTGTAAGTACACCCTCAGCAATACTGTAGTATGGTGCCATCCGCACGGAGTATTGCCATACGAGGACGAAAAGGTAATACGGAGTAAGTAAGTATACAGGAAGTACTGTATTACAGCCATCACTACGGAGTACTTGCACAGTACACACCAATACTACATGTAAGTAAGTACTTGCACGTAGGTGTACTTGTACATGCACTTCCTCGCAGAATTGGAGTGCACTTGGATGTGCAGGCGAGTATACTTGCAGGGTAGAAGGGACGAGCAGTACTGGTACGGAGTACTCCGTACATGAAAGCACATTTATTACGGAATAAACCCGTTCGAGTTGCACCACGGCGTACTTGTGTGTGTACTTAAGAGTACTTACTTGTGTACACCTACACTTGCATTCAGGTGGGCATGCACAAGAAGGTGTCTACGTGTGACATGTACTAACTGTACATGCGTAAGTAGGTGTACACGATTGCTTCTGCTTAACTACTGTAAGTACAACATGTACCAAGTGTTCCCATTCGCTTCTACATGTAATGTAAGTACTTAAGTACTCCGTACTCCGTAATGTGTCGTGCACACTATTTAAATACATGTACTTATTTAAGTAGTTTATACAGAGTACGGAGCACGGAGCACTAAATTACATGTATTACTGTATTGCTTGCAAGTAAGTAGTTGTATGTACTTTGCCCCCCCCCCCCTCCGCCCATTGTCCAATGAGACCCCTTGTATCCTTCCAGAGTACTCAGCCAAACGTTGATGCCCCGCGCCTCGGAGCAACTCTTGCACGCAGAGCAAAACCAACCTCACAAAGCAAAGCAACGTTCGGCGCAACAACATCGTAGGCTGCGGCTCGACTTTTGCTTCCGCCTTTTCCATCGACGGCCCAACGCGGCTCTACTTTGAAATCGAGTCTGAATGGACGGCGGCGAACCAATCGGGCCATCCATCCTCTCGTCGTCGCCATGAGCAAGTTTGGCGCCATGATCATGGGCCCGGCCGGCGCAGGCAAGGCACGCGTCCTCCGTCCGACCCGATAGCCGTCGCAACGCACCTCTCTAACCAGCCGTCTGCCTGCAGTCCACCTTTTGCGCCGCCCTCATCACCCACCTGCAGCTCAACCGTCGGTCCGCCTTTTACGTCAACCTCGACCCCGCCGCCGAGTCGTTTGAGCACACGCCCGACCTCGACATCAAGGAACTCATCTCCCTGCACGATGCCATGGAGGAGGTCGGCCTCGGGCCCAACGGCGGCCTCATCTACTGCTTCGAGTTCCTCATGCAGAATCTCGACTGGCTCACCGAGGCGCTCGACAGCTTGACGGAAGAATATCTCATTATCATCGACATGCCCGGTCAGATCGAGCTCTACACCCACATTCCCATCCTGCCGACGCTCATGAAGTATCTCTGCCAACCCGGCTCCCTCGACATCCACATGGCCGCCGTCTACCTGCTCGAGGCCACCTTTGTCGTCGACCGCGCCAAGTTCTTCGCCGGCACGCTCAGCGCCATGAGCGCCATGCTCATGCTCGAGGTGCCGCACATCAACGTGCTGTCCAAGATGGACCTGGTCAAGGGGCAGGTGAAGAAGAAGGACCTCAAGAGGTTCCTGACGCCCGACGTCGGCTTGATCGATGACGATCCAGTCGAGCGGAGCAGGCGCTTGAGGGAAGGCGGCGGCGGCGATGACGACGACGACGGCGACGACGACGACGAGTCGAAGCGGCCCGACGAAAAGGCCCAGATCATGAAGGGCGCGAGCTTCCGGCGACTGAACCGGGCCGTCGCCGGCCTCATCGAGAGCTTCAGCATGGTCAACTACCTGAAGCTCGACGTGACAAACGAGGACAGCGTGGCGGCCATCCTGAGCCACATCGACGACTGCATCCAGTACCACGAGGCGCAGGACCCCAAGGAGCCCAACGACGACGAGGATGAGGACCAGGACCAGGACCAGGACGGTCACGAATGATGCGCAGCTGTCGGGGCTTGGTGCCACACGCGTGGATTCTGCATATTGCCTAGCGGCGGCGTTGGGGTCGGCGTCCGATCCGAGGATCAGACCTGCGTTCTTTTCTCTCTCGTAGCATGATTTTCGTCGAATAAACGTTTCATCCCGGCCCGTCTCCTCACGACCAACGCGGGAGAGCGCGCGGCCGGCCGTCGTCGGTCCCGGGCCGTCGGGCCGTCGTGTCGTGTGCCGGCAGGCCCAGGCTAGCGCGCAGCCCGCCCGCGCGTGGACGCGCTCGCGCCCCCGTATCCGCTGTTCTGCTGGCTTTCGTATCGGTGGTACTCGGCGAGCCAGACGTCCTTGAGGACGGCGGCGTAGCCGACGACGCGGCCGCCGACGTCGAGCGCATCCTCGAGGCTCTCCACGACGCCCCTGTTCCAGACCCAGGCGGCGACGGCGACGACGACGGACCAAAAGACCAGCCGCAGGGCGAGACGGGTCCACCAGACGACGAGCCTTCGCAGCCAGTTCATGACGACGACGACGACGGTCAGGACGGCCAGCAGCAAGGCGAGCCCCGCGATGCCCTGGTTGTCGGCGATGACACGAAGGGCCCAGTCGCCGACGGGTGCGACGTGCGGCATGAGGCCGGCGAGCAGAGCCTGAGCTTGCTCGCCCGCCTGCCGCGCGCCCGTCCGCAGAGGCGACGAGGGATCCAGCACGTGCCGTCGGACCGACGTCGCGAGGTCCGGTGGAAGCAACTCGGCGAGCAGCCGTGCCACCGCCGACGTGTCTTGCGGCGGCGGAGAGCCGAGCGGTTGCTTGTGCGACATGGCGTGCGTATCCGGGCACGATTGTGCGAGAGGTGCAGGGCCGGTAGCGGTTTCGACGGATGCTTCCACTTGGCTTGTTGATTTATCCCGCGCTGCGTTGTGATGGATGGGTGCAAACGGGTAGAGAGTAGCGTGAGGTGAGGTTCAAGAGGAGGCGCGTGCCGCCGATCTGCTGACTTTGCTTCCAGGTTCGCACGGAGTACAATGGTACAATGCATTCATTGATGGACGGGCGGGCAGGCTGTGCGCGTACAGTATTACTGTACAGTGCAAGTACAGGTCACCCGGAGAGAGCTTATCCCTCAACTGAGATAATTAGTGGTTGTAATATAGGCTGCAAGGAGGGAGTACAGCGTACTAAGTCTAGTAATACCGTACTTGGTATACTGTACAGTAAGTAAGTACGGAATACAACAAAGTATTACTTGTACGGAGTATTACTCCGTACGGGATACGTACTTATAGGTGTCCTACGTACCTACCTAGTACTTGAGAACACGTCCAAGTAATTAATACTCGAATACTCGTACAGTACAAACGCATTCTGAGCCTTTTGGTACTTACTGTATGGAGCACTTTGGTACAGGCAACTAGTTGTACTGTATGTGTACTGTACTTGTGCAGTAGTGTTGGTGCAAAATTAAGTACTTGACAAGTACTCCGTAGTAATTACTCTGTACTTACTAGCACCAGGTCATCACGAACAAGAAGCGCACAAAATTTTTACACGTGCTTACAGGTACTTATTTCATGTACATGTGCTCCGTACTGAATATACTGTAGTACTTTTAGTGTATTACTGACTCCGTCCTCCGTGCTAACTTACAGTAAGTACGGAGCACATGTACAGTACATGTACAACGAACTGTAGGTGCATGCCAGCAGGTACAAACATGTACTTAATTAAGTGCATGTTGCTCCACACAAGCAGCGAGTTCGCGATCCAACCTCGATGCACAAAAAAACAGCCTGCCGTCCATACTCTGCTCCCAATACCAGGAACCAACAAAAAGCAGGGTCTGGCCGGGGATTGAACCCGGGACCTCTCGCAAGCTTATAACATAGGGTTTTCCCTAAGCGAGAATCATACCACTAGACCACCAGACCTCAGAAGGCAATGAGTGCTACAAGCACGGCAGCGTCGATATTTGCATTACAAGCGCATCATCGCGCTGTAAACTCGCAGCAAGGGCCCAAGTCTTCACTCCGTACTCCGTACTGGTACCAAGTTTGACGATTGCTCATCGAATTCGGGTGCCATCACGTTTGCCGTCGTTTATCATCATACTGGGCCATAAAATGAGTGTCTTTGAGCGAGAATCATGCCACTAGACCACCAGACCTCGCATGGCAATGAGTGCTACAAGCACGGCAGCGTCGATATTTGCATTAGAAGCGCACCATCGCACTGTAAACTCGTAGCAAGTGCCCAAATCTTTAGCCGAGAATCATGCCACTAGACCACCAGACCTCACAAGGCAGTGAGTGCTACAGGCACAGCAGCGTCGATATTTGCATTACGAGCGCACCATCGCGCTGTAAACTCGCAGCAAGTGCCCCAGACCTCACAAGACAGTGAGTGCTACAAGCACGGCAGCGTCGATATTTGCATTGCAAGCGCGTCATCACGCTGTAACCTCGCAGCAAGTGCCCAAATCTTGACACCGTACTGGTACCAAGTTTAACGATTGCTCATCGAATTCAGGTGCCATTACGTTTGCCGTCGTTCATCATCATACCAGGGTCACGAAATGAGTGTCTCTTGATATCATCGTTGTGTGCATAGGCATTGTGCAAGCGTCGCCTGTACCGGTGTGGTGTAGGTACATGTACGTGAACAAAAAAAATCCAGCCGTGTTTGCCAGGAGGGTATCATAGATAATAATGATGGCCACGGATGAAACACGCTCTCCAGCTCGGGCTCGGCCGGTCCATCCATCCATCCATCCATCCATCCACCGTCCATCCGTTCGTCCCTTCGTTGTACGACCCTGCTGCGTGAAGAAAAGGCGCATGTCTATGCTCGCCCGGACCTCTTCACAACCCATGGCAAACCGAAAACGCGCCGTGCATCATGCGTAGTCATATTCGCCCTCGAGAGCCTTTCTGGCGGCGTCTATGCGCCGTCTAAACTCGTCCTGGGCAGCCGCGTCGTTCCGCGCGCCCTCGGCCAGGCCCAAGACGCACTTCCCGAGGCTCGCCACCACTCGCTCCACAATCTTCCGATCCTCGCTCGAGAGCGTCTGGATCGCAGGCGAGTGTTGTCGCTCCCGGTGGATGCTGTCTCGCGAGAGGATGCTCGCCGTTTCCGTCGAGAGGGTGCCCGACAGGGTCTTAAGGTCCTGTTCGGGCGAGCCGCCGGGCGTCAGCATGCCGGCGTTCAGCCTCGTCCTGTTCACCAGAGGGAAGCTCCTGTTCGTCCCCGTCGACTCAAACGACGACACCGACGGCCGGTGGAGGGCCGAGACGGTGTTGGCGCTGACGGGTCGGTACAGCACCGAGTTTTGACGCGGCCTGTCGCCTCGCAGCCGAGCGCTTTCCTCGCCGCTGCTGCCGCTGCCGGACCGTCCGCCAAGGGAAGCTCGCTCCCGGACCCCGACGGCGCCCCAATCCTGGCTCGGGGTGGCAAACCCGTCTTCGTCTCGCCCCGGCGACACCGTCGAGCCGGGGCTCGTTCGACCTTCGACGGCCGTCGCGAACGAGTCGACGGTGACAAACGTATCGACGCTTGGCCTCCTGACGTGGCTCGTCATGGGTGCTGCACGCGTCGTGTCGGCCGAGCCATCCGACTCGTCGCTGTCGGAGCCGCTTCCGGCGTCCTCGTCTTGCTGGCGAATGGTGCCCATGGCGGAGTGAAGAAAGAAGTGTTCGTAGTCGAAGGCGTCTTCTCGATCCTCGTGGGAGATGGGATGCTGCATCGTGTCGTGATAGAGCGAATCGCCGCTGTCGCTGAAGCTGTCGACGGCGAGTTCGTCATCGTCGTACCCGGTCGTCGCGTCGTCTCGTGCGTATGCGTCATCCGCGGCGACCGCGGCCTCCACCCGTGGCAAGCCCGGCTCGTCGGGGGCGGTATTCGGTTGCGTTTCACGGGCTTCGTAGAATCCGCCAACGACGGATTTTTCGTCGTCGTCGTCGTCGTCGTCGCCTTCGTCGACGTAGGCTCCATCGTGACCCTGCACGTCCTCGAAGCCGCCGTTCATCTCGACCATGGGCACGGTGCTCGTCCGCGGAGATGCCGTCATTGGACTGCCTTCATCGGCGCTCGGAGATGCGCGACGCTCCTTTGAGCCGCCGTCCCACGCGGCGTGCGTAAAGGGACTGGGCACTCGCATGCTCCGCAGGCTGCGCCGTTTCATGCTATCCACCCGCGCTTGCTCCTTGAGGCTCGATATTTTGCCCCGGAGGCCCTGCAGATGGTCTTGCAGGTCGCGCACCTGCACGACCGATGCGGAGCGAGCCACGACGTGGGCCCCCTCGTCCGATGGGGAAGGGTCGAGACCGTCGCCATCCTCGCTCAGAGGCGCAAGCGTCGTGTCCGCCGGGCGGTGCGGCACGCCGAGCAAATGTGGGAGCTTGCCGCCGGAGCCGTCGACGCCTGCCGCTTCGGCACGGGTTTGGCGATAGCCACCGGCGGCGCCAAGTGCGCTGGCGGAGCGCTGGCGATTCCCAGTCGCCCGATATTCCTCCGGCAACCCGGTATCGCTAGCGATGCGCGCGTGGTTCGTCGAAGCCATCGGCGCGTAGCCGTATTCGCGGCCGATGGTGGCTCGACGCCCCGCCGGGGACGGCGTGGAGAGGTCCGAGGTGGGAGAGTAGCTAAATCCTCTCGCCCGGTTGAGGTTTCCCTCCATGCTCTGGCGATGGTCGTGATGGGTCAGCGGAGCTCGAAAGCGACGGGGAGAAGGGGGGGGGGGGGGGGAGAGTTTTGGGCATACGTCTAGGCGTCGCTTCGCGTTGGCAAGAATCTGCTCCGCTCGCTTGCTGATGGAGCTCGTCGACAGCCTATGGGCTGCGAGACCCTGGCCGGGCCCGGCCACGGCCAAAGCGTCGGCGGCGTCGGCGGGCATGATGGGTGTGTCGTCGACAAACGAAGAGGCCAGGCTCTCCTCGTCGTCGCCCTGGAAGTTGCTGTCGTCGACGCTGACGGAGTCGTCAAAGTCGGCAAAGCCGGCCGCTCGTTCAGAGTCGTGAACAGTGCTCGTCGACTCGAGCGACTCGAGCGACAGCCTGCGGGCGCGGCTCACCACCGTCCGTTTCTTCAGGGCTCTGGTGCCCATGGTGGGCGATGATCGTAGCGGGGTGCCATCGCTGGGCGAGCGGGAAAATTGGTGTCGGAGAGGACTCCCGACGATGCTCTCGGCCTCGGTCACCTCGCCAATGTCGGAAAGCATCGTGCCGTTGCCGTAGATGATGGGCGTCGAAGGGCCCGGCAGGTCGGGACTGTACGCTTGCCGCGAGTAAGAGTGATGGTCGGCGAGATTGGTCGGAGCGTGCTGAAGCGGCGATGGCGGCAGCGGCGATGGCGCGCTCTTGTCGACAGGCGCCGGGGCGACGTAATCGGGGAGGATCATGTCGGGATTCGTCAGCGTCGGCGAGGGGGCCTGTCGTTGGGACGAGACGGAAGGGCTAGGGCTGTCTCGGCTGGCGGTCCGGAAGACGTTGAAGAAGGCGGCTTGCGTCGCCATGGTTGCCGAGGCAGGGAACTTGACGACCGACGAGCTGTTTGCGAGGCGTGCAGTCCGGCCCAGCCGATGACGGGACGATGTCGGGTGCGTAGCCTTTGCTGCGCCGCCAGCTCCTCACTCCTAGGTGCTCACCACCGCACGAGGAGGATGCGGGCAGTGGGGAAGGGTCGTTCGGGCCGGTCGGCCGCGTTGACGGTGGCGGCAGAGGGATCGAAGCTTGCGTCGATGGGTGGCGGCGATCCAATCGATGCGAGGGGTCCGTGAGCGGTTCGTTGCCGTCGTGGTGATGGTGGCGGTGGAATCTGTCAGCGACGATGGTGGGAGCAGGTGACGTCGCCGTCGCTCATGGTGCGTGGTCGGGGGAAAGGAGAAAAGAGGCTGGAGGAGGAAGAGTCGGGGGAAGGGGAATAGTCGATGATGGTGTGTCGAGGTGTCGCGGGCGCGAGCGCTCCAAGTCGAGCCGGTCACGACGTCGCAGGGTGCAAGCAGCAAGAGGAGTTGGGACGAACGGGATCGGGTTGGGGGTCGAGCACGAGTCAGGGGGGGGGTGAACTCAATCGGCGTTGGAGAGGGGAGACCTGCTTCGGCGGCTGCGGCGGACGCTGGCGGGGGAGCACAGGGCAGGTGTTGGGCGTGCCTGCAGCACTCGAGCAGTACCAGGCACGGAGAACAGGTATACCTAGTAGGCACATACTACCTAGGCACTGGTATTCCGTAGTGATCGTTATCCAAGACTCGGTATCAGTCTGCGGGAACGGAGCAACAGGCGAGCTCGTAGTCCGGAACGCTACCTGTTACACGACCGAACAGGTGCAGTACTACGCACTTGGTGCTGCAAGTAATGGCGGATGGTTCCCGCGAGTCGAGGTTAGGCGCCCTAGTGTTTGAGTGCTAGCCTAGTACGTAAGTAGTACCAGAGAACAGTACGAGATACAGTGCTTCGAAGTGGGGTACCATGCAGTACGGAGTGCGTTGGTTCGTGTTCACAGGTACCAGATAGGCACTATCAATAGGTACTAGGTACCTACGGGTAGGACGGTAGGCCCTAGTAGGTTCACGCAGTACGGGGTACCCTGTTCTCAGTTCTTCGTATTTACAACTACTAGGTGCCTAGTACTTCCAACTACGGTCCAGCACGGAGTACTCCGTACACCTACAACCGCCTAGTTCTCAAGTACAACTATTATTCCAATTACATGTACAGAGTACCTACCTACTTAGTAAGTACACAGTGCTGTACTTGTACTATGCCTTGCACTACCTCTGCACGGAGTAGAACAGCAGGCACCCAACAGGCAGAGGTCGGTGGTCCAGGGGACCTCGATGAATTCGCGTTCGGGACTGTGCGTCGGCGCCATGACGGTCACTTGCCCAGTGCACGAGGTATAATACCAGTCACCTCATTGATGGCGTTGGGAGTGTGGCAAGAGTACTGTACATGTGCACCTCGGCTACAACGAATAGCCTCTCCTGCTACGAGGCTTGCATGCATGGACAAGTATTAAAGTTACGGCATGTTCTATTACTACCTAGTACCCAAGTACGGAGTACAAGCACTCCCTTCCACATGCAAGTACCTGCTATCTCGCGATGCTGCCAACAGCAATACATGCCCATAGTAAGGTTAGTAATAGTAATACTTGCGACCCGTCGTTGCCCCTGCGCATTACGACCACAGTACTTACCTACCTAGTAGGTGAATAAGTACAGCTAAGTGAACGCCTACCTACTAATAAGTACAGTAGGTACTAGGTAAGTACTAGATTCTAGGTAAGCAGGGACGCACATGCACACCTACGAGTACAGTACATGTACTGCTTAGGTACCTAGTATCATAGCACGAACAGCTATTACCGCAAGTACATACGTACAGTTCTGTACTAGAAGAACATGGTGCAAAACGTAGTGCAACTTGCGTAAGTACACCATACTATATGCCTGCAATTACACCACCTACTAACTCGGCAAACGACGTGATGCTGCCATCATGTACCTCGCAGCTACCGTCCATAAAGCAGAGCGTGTGCTTGGGGGGCTCTACACACGAATAGTAGGTGACCGCTAGAAATGCCATCATTTCGAGGAACGCTGGAACGACCAAGAATATTATCGTACATGTCTACGGAGTAATTACAGAGTACGGAGTATTACTTGCATGTACAAGGAAGTGTGCATGTACAGTAGGATTACTGTGCCCTACGCGGAAATTACTAGGTACCTAGTACTAACTTACATGAGGGTTTCTCCGGTACTTGGCACCCAAACTTGAACTGCTGCACAGTACTCTGCCCCTGTGCAAGCACACTAATGGCGAGTACAGGACGAACATGCTCCGTACACGACACACGCACACCTGCATTTCATCTCCCAGCCATTCTGTACAAGCAAGTAATGCTAGCTGCTGGACAGGTAGAAACGACTCGCATGCGGAGTGTTGCATACCCGATTCTGCCGGCCCCGGAAAGGCCCGCCTCTGGGCGATACCCTGAGGGTGACAGTGAACGAGAGGCAGCGTAGCATCCGATTTCTCACCAGCCAACAAGGGGAACGACACATCCCATTCGTCACCTTGTCCATCGACCTACCTATCACAAGCCTGCATCATCTCACATGAACGACGTTTCTACCGTCAACGTTGAAGAGCAAGTGTTGCCCGCCTCGTCTACGTCGTGGGACGGTGGCAATCGACGTGGACCCGTTTCTTGTGAGTGCACACTCGCACAGATAGTCTGGCAGTGTGCCTTTTTTTTTTGGCCTCGTTGCTTGTCGATGCTGGCTAGGATTGTGTTCATCAACGAGTGGCGACACCTGTCGGCGCATCAGTGGCACACTAGCACTACGAGTCGAAGTCGTTCAGACGCACAGGCGAGGGCCCGGTGAAGGGCAAAATTCGCTGGCTCGGTGGCTCGCGTAATCGGGTTGTTCCAAAACTAAAAATAAAAAAAGGGACAATCTTACGTCCACTACTTCTGAAATGTAATCTGCATCTATCGGCAAAAGCACATGCTCCAGTCTGGGGCCGTCAATGCACGCCGTGCTTGCGGACGTGCCTGCACGTACCGCACCACGTACTCCGTGCTGCCCACGAATCTGAGACCAGATGTCTTACTTTGATGGTCCTGCGTTGGCCTTCGAATCCCGCGCCACATGATTTTTTTCATTCCACCGAGCCTGCGGTGAACGCTTCGTTGCTATTTCCTAGCGGCGGCTGGCACTGCCAGCCGCTTTTTATCCACCCGCCGCCCATTACAGGGCTCACCCGCGTTGCCCCGCCATCGGATGCACCGAAACGTCCCAACATTCATTCACGCACGAGGTTGGCCTGGGAACAGAAGCGTCGAAAGGCTAGCATCATGAGGTGTGGTAAGAAAGGCTGGCGTAGCATTATGCGGGCCGGGTTGTCTAGGCAGCGATCCCTCCGTTCGCGGCGGCGACCGGCATCATGATGAGCCCGTGAAGCCGCGACGAGAGAAGAGCTTCGTCCTCGTCCAAGGTGTACAGTTTGGATGTGTCCAATAAAGTCCTCAGCCAACCCATGCGCCAGCTCTCCGAGTGGCCGGTGAAGAAGAAAAGTCCGGCACTCGCCCGTGGTGGAGGCAACGTCGTCTCACCAAGCACGTAAAGGCAAGAAGAATAAGCACCCTGTTCCACTCCCAACGGAGCCCCTTACATGGCCACGAGGGCGAGGGCCAGAGCGGCAACGACGCCGAGGGAGCCGGCACCGACGACCGAGGCGGCGTTGGCGGGCACCTTGGCCGGCGTCGTCGACGTGGCCGTGGGGTACATGGCGGCGGTGCTGGTGATGCGCACGCCCGAGGTGCGGACGGGCTTGGTGGCCAGCGTCGTCGAGTTGGAAGGGTGCGTGGGCTTCGCGATCGACGTCGAGTTGTACCCTACGTGCGTCGTCGGGTACGACGTCGTCGAATGCTGCGTTGTCGTCGCCGTGACGGAGCCGGTGGTGGTGCTGTCCGTCGTCGTGGAAGCGGAGCTGCGGGACGTGGTGCCCGTGGTGACGACGCCGTTGCCCTTGATCTGGAAGGGCATCGAGTACTGGAAGATGCTAGGGTCGCTCTCGAGCTTGATGACGAGACCATAGACGGCTTGGCTGCCGAGCGTGGCGTCGACGAGCCAGGTGTAACCGTTGTCCGAGTTCTTGATGCCGGCTGGAGGGGCAGGGCGTCAGCGTGAATTGCTTTGGGGGCTCGGGGGGGGGCGCGCGGGAGTGGCCCGGAGGTTCCTTACAGGCAATGTCCATGATGGGGACCTGGGTGTTTTGCGTGGCACCGCCGATCAGGTGGATGGAGATGGTGCCGGCGGCGTACTTGGCCGGGGCGCTCCAGGTGATGCTGTAGGGCGAGCCGGCGGGGATGACCTCGTTGGACTTTGGCGTGTAGATGGGGTCGAAGTCGGCCGTCTGGGCAAAGGCCGAGGCGGCGAGGGCCAGAACGGCCGAGAGGGAAAGCTGGAAGCGCATCTTGGGGTCTTTCGCCGATGCTGCTGACGAGGGAGCGAGGAGAGGAGCTAGGAGAGGAGCCAAGTGGCGGACGAGGTAGCGAACGAGGTGATGTTGGCAAGGAGCGTCGGCGGCGAGTGGCCTCTGTGGAGTAGCGAGCGACTGAAAGGAATGGTACGGTGTTACGACTAAATGTTGAGCATGCGAAGAGGAAGGTGAAGAGAAAAGAGGAGCAAGGCGACTCGCGGCGAGAGGGATGATGAGGGATCAAGTACTCGCTCAGTCGACAGGGTAGGATCGAGCGCTGCCGCAACGGCAACGACAGGCACGCAACTCGCGTGTCGGCGGGTTGATTGGCTGGCGGACGGGCATGGCGGACGTACTAGCTACTAGTAGGTGCCCCGTCAGAGGTGCCAGTTCCATCCAGCACTAGCCCGTCGACGACCAACGAAGCGCGAGTAAGCAGTAAGCGCTCGCGACTACGGGGGTCGTCCCCTGAGACCTTTTGGCTCTCCTAACCTACTCGAGCTTCGAGTGTTTTGCCAAACACGTACGGAGTAAGCAAGCAAGTAAGTACTTGCAGTACTCCGTACTTAAGTACTTACTTACATGCACTCCGTATGAATTGCTTGCATGCATGCGCTCGCACCCATGCTTGCATTCGCACCCATGCTTGCATTCGCACCCATGCTTGCACTCGCACCCATGCACACTTGCCCATCGTTGCGCATGGAAGTAAATTTTCTTGCAGTAATTACAGTACACGTTCGGGCGATGTGCGCAGCCCCACTGGCGCATCCTTGGAGTCGTCGTTCCTGGATGTTCCTGGACCCGCCAGCGGCGTTGGCTGAAGGGGTGCCTCGCATTGGCGTCCAGGAGCAGCGAGGTACGGGGTGACCGCCGTCTGGCCGGCGTGCTTGTACAGTATACCCGGCCGGCGCAGGCAATTGCGCATGCCGTCGAGGTGCCGGGTACCGACAGGAAGTACAAGTAGGAGGCTAGTGCTAGGGGGTGTGGGGCCAAACGCGCCGGGCGGGGCCAAGAATGAAGGTCGGTGGGGCAAGCGTCAGCCGAAGAGCAAATTCAATCAGCAAGGGTCGACGGAGTCCAAGAAAATAAGAAAGTAATACATGCAAGTACACGTGCTTGTAATACAAGTTTGGGAGCCTCAACGGGTGACTGGTATCCGGCGGCGGGTTGGTGACTGGTGACTGGTGACTGAGGACGGGTGGCAGGGAAGCCAGCAAGGAAGGTACCTGTCTCCCTGAGCGGCTGTACTTACTTGCAGGACACTTGCAGCTAACTGCATGTACTTACAAACACTGCACACTGCAAAGTGTACATGCCATGTACCTGTAGTAATTACAGTAATTACTTGCTCATGCCAGTACAACTACGTGTACCAAGTTCATACCACGCGATTTCACCGGCACTAACGTGAATAGTACTTATCGTTGAACAACGTGCACTCGATACAATGACGGCACAGTACAGTGAAGCGCATGTGCATGTACGGAGCAGTGTACGGCGTAATACTATGTACTGTACGTTTACGAGAATTTCCAGATTCTCCTGTGGCGTATCCTGCTACGAGTAGGTGTACATGCCGTTGTACTTGTAACCTTTCCACAAGTATAATACATGTATGCAATAAGACGTCTTTTGTGGAGCCCCACCCCGAGACTCGCACAAACACGGTCGCTCCCGCAGTAAAATCGTGTCGCGAATTGACCAATTTCGCGCCCCTGCTCTCGCAGTTTGGGTGGATTATTATCAAGTGCAGAGTACCGTGTACTGTAAGTACAGTACTTACTTACGAGTACAAATGCAAGTAAACTTACAACTACTCAAGTACTTAGTACAGCAGCATTTTGGCGAGCATATACGGCGTACTTGCACCAACTAGGGAATAGACTACTAGTTACTCCGTATACAGTAGTACATCATGGGCACCTTCAAGCAAGGTTAATACCTAGTGTGTTACTGCATGACACAGTACCTGTACGTAAGTAGGTGTACTAGTTGTGCTGTACAGTAGGCGTGCACCAACTCACATCTTCAGGCCTCGTACCACCAGTACTTGTCGTCATGGCACATGAATTCCCGCTCCCCAGAAAGCAATGCTATATCGATACTCGTGATTCGTACTTGCACGTACGGAGTACATGGACTTTATGGACGCGGAAATTCCTTACATGCTCGCCTATTGCACGGAGTACTTGCAATGCGCAGTATTTCGTATAGGAGTACGCTGCACGGCGTCCCCGTACGCCTACCGTCAAGTGCGTGCAAAAGAATAATCGGCTTCGTACTGTTACTCCGTACCACATGCACACTTCATCTTCATGAGCAATACTTGGGTGTGCGTTCATGTATATACCAAGGACGAGACCCCCTTTCTCCTCGTTTTTTGCCCGCGCGTTTGATTCATGATTCAAGAGTGAGGCAGAGTGGCACCATCACGGTGGGAAGAGGTGGAACTCGGAAGCAAAAATCTGCCAACCTCGACTCGTACTCTCGCACACCTGCAGTGCTACTCCGAATAACTACTCGTATTTGCACGACCACTCACGCTTAGCTTGGCGCCGAGGGCAATTGAAAGGCGCATCAGACGCTACTGCTCGTGCTAGCACTAGGCAGTCGGCTACCAATGCGTTCGTTCATCCATCGTCCCCTAAATCGTTCGTTCACCGTCCTGTCACGGACGGACAGCGCAGCGAGCACACGTTCATGACGGCGCTACAAAACCTGCAGTACTAGTACGGGGTACGGAGCACCTGTGCTAGGTTTCTGATCTACATGTAAACTCGAGGCGCCTTCGCGGCGACATGAACCATGGCGGCGAGAGTGAGCCATCAATGACTTTTGCACTCTGTTCCTTGCCCTCATCCCCTCACTGGCCATGCATGAATCATTTGCTGGGCAAAAGTCTAGCTAGACTCGCCATTCTTTGGCGTCGTTATGCGATACCCTGTAGCCATGAGCCTACAGTACTTGGTAGGTACTGAAGCAGGTACAGAACAATCGGATTGATCCTAGCGGTAATTACGGAGCACGAGCGGTATTTGTCAAGCAAGTAAGTACGGAGTACGGAGTGCATGTACTTACATGCCCAAGTACCTGTACTTACTGTACGGAGCACAAATGCAGCAAGTATTGCCATTGTCCTCACTCCCACTGGTCCAGTCACTGGACAAAAGTGACGCTTCAGTTTTGGTAGCTCCACTCCTACAAATTGAATCGGCATTTTTGCCACCCCAATGTAGATGCAGTATAATAATGTACAACTAGTGTACGTGTGCGTGCTCCGTACTCCGTTCCCCCTACACACTTTTAAGTACGCTACATGCTGACACCAAGGAATACTCAAATACTTACTACAGTAGATGATTTTTGCTTCCGGCAGGGTTGGAAACTGGCACCACATATACAAGCACAAGTACATGTGCGGAGTGCTCGTGGATGTACAGTAGGTGCACTTCGTGCCCGCTAGCCTTTTTGCCTGCAGGCTCAACCACCCAAGGTGCCGGCCGCCCTTGAAGCAACGCCATCTGGAGCCATGATGCCGCCAGCATGTACGGATTCTCCGTATTTACGCGAGTACTTATAGTAATTGTGCCAAGGGTAGATGTCCCCCTACGTTGATCTGCATAACATGCGTCCGCACGAAACAGGCTGCTGTGCGCGCTTTGTCGACCCGTGGCCGAAGCGACCTTGCCCATATCGCATTTCACCGCATGCGACCGCACACTCATAAGTAATTGCATGACGCTGTAATTGAGGTGTGCTGGTGTTGCGGTACAGATCCATCAAGACACCCAAGCGAACCTGGCGTCAGCACAGAGTACGGAGTTCTTGCAAGTAATTCTTGCACATGTACGCCCGACGGAGTAATTACTGTACAGTAAGCACGCCCATTCTCACACAACGGCACGTGCAAGTACTGTAGGCGTACGAACACGAGCAACGTAGAAAAAAAAAGACGAGCTAGTGGAGACGCCATGTCGCAGAACAGTGACCGTCCGACACCGTCAAGCCGGGAAGGGATCTCGACCCAGCCCTACCTCGCATCGACCCTGGGGAATGTTTCCCCGGCCAATCACCCGTCGTCAGGGGCCATGTCTGCTCACCGACGTGACTTTTGCGCTCGCGGCTAGTCCCCCTCACGGCTGTAGCAGTCATCTCTCCTCGCCTCAGGGGTGCGGCCTGAGACCACATCGGCGACGCTCGGGCGCAGCGACTTGACAGATGGCATTCGCTAGCGCCGGCTACCCGTTGCTGCCACGGCAGGACGGAGGGTGATTGCTTGCCCACGCGCGTGCTGTTTCCACTGTAAATGCGTGCACTCGTGTGCCTGCGTGTAACAAGACAACTAGATGCCCCGTACTCTACTTGTACACCTACTTGTGCTTTAAGTAAGTGTGGGTGTACGGAGTAATTACTCCTACTGCAAATACACCTTACTTGCAGCACTGTACACCAACTTAAGTATTCCCACCAACGGTACCGTAGATTTACAGTACACCTACGGCACCCTTGGTGGGTTTTCGTTCAAGTACAAACCCTGCCCGGGTGCTCGCCAACCGCTCCTGCACAAGGCCTAGCGAGCGGCACACTCGAGTGGGTGTCGGGGTAATACAGTAAGTATTCTGTACTTGTAGGTACAACATGTACGGAGTAGTTGTAGTTGTACTCCGTACCGTACGGAGTATTAGTTGTAGGTGTAATACCGCACCGAGTACAGTACCTGGTACTAGGTAGTAGGTAGCTACACTGACCGACATGAATGCAAGCCATGGCCGCCGAGTGGCCGCCTCACACAATAATGGAGCGCCGAAATGGATTGGCCATGGAATTACAGAGTACAAGTGCACAGGTATTGAGACGGGGAGAAAAGCGAATCCATTCAGGAGAGTACCCAGTAGCCATTCTGAGAGTACCCAGTAGCCAGGTGGTGTCAATGTCAGCGGTAGGCTCCCTCCCTTGCCAGTGTGACATTTCGGAGCATCACATATTTGTTACCTACTTGTATCAGTAGCAGCTGTCTTTTCTTCCCAAAGCACCGACGCCTGACGGAGCGTGGGGACTTCCTACCCATCAAACACCGGCCCAGGCCCGAGGCAATTCTTCAGGCTGTCGCTGATGGACGAGACTGGAATGCGAATGAGAATACAATACACACACTAGTGTCTATGAAACGGTACCCATCTACGTACTTGACTCCCTCTGCTTGTCATGTTGAGACGGCAGAAACCGACGTGACGCAGAAGTGGCCCACCGTACAAGCAAGTACAGTTGGTGGCCCCCTCAGGTCTAGCGTGCGACGAGTCGATGGCGAGTGGATGGATGTTTGGCTCTGCTATGCTGCCGCCTGCCGAGGGTATTGGCGAGCCATGTTGCGGCGCCCCGGGACATGTCCGCATGGATTGCTTTGGGTGTGAGTTCCGCCGCTGCGAAGCAAAGGGAATCAATAAACGGAGATGTAGGATTTGCCACCGAGCAATATGCCCTTGGCCCATCGTTCGCACAACACGCACAGTCTGCGGGGTTTCTACAACGCCTGCAGTACTCCGCAAGAAGTACCTGTTCGGCACGAGTAGTACTGTAGTTGTACTTGCCATTACAGGCAATAATGGTCAAGCACGTGCTCCGTACTCCGTACAGTACTTACTGTACAGCTAACTATACCTGCA
Organism: Drechmeria coniospora; assembly: GCF_001625195.1. Lineage (NCBI taxonomy): Eukaryota > Fungi > Ascomycota > Sordariomycetes > Hypocreales > Ophiocordycipitaceae > Drechmeria > Drechmeria coniospora. The sequence continues at coordinate 4,509,008 of NC_054389.1, read as the reverse complement.
CTAGTTTCTGTCAATGTACATATACCTACATGTTGGGTGGGCAAGCGTGGGGTTACATGTATGAGTACCCAAACACATACTGTTCGGAGTATCCGTAATTCTGAACGTACTTGTACTGTACGCCTGAGCAGTCTGTATTCCGTATTAAGTAAGTACTGTAGGTGTCTAAATTGATTCGTCACGCGTCAACCAGCGCTATACTTACTTGTGCCAGACGCGGTCATTGGCGGCCAGGCGAACTTTGCCCAGGCGGCGACATCCACGTCCACGACCCCGAGAGCTGCGGGATACTCGACAAAAACATTGCTCGCTGGTGGGTGCCTACCTACATACGCCTATCCGCCACACCGACCTTTGTCTGTATCCGACACGTCGTTGTCTCCGTCGCGGAGTGCGCGATGCCTTCACGCGTCACCCCCTCGTCCGAGGACGAGGTTGACCAAACAACGGCGCCGTCCCAATCACCACCCGGCTCGACCCCCTCCTCTCGACATCGTTTCGAAGGAGCCAAACGGAAGCGAGCAGAGGAATCATCAGGTCAGAGTGCTCGACGACGCAGAACGGCGGAGCCGGAAGGCGCCAGCGATGAGGACGGCGACGCCGCCGAGGACGTCTACGATCCCGATCAGCCGGTTGAAGAGCGCCGGACGGTGCAGAGGGGCTACAGAGACCTCCTGCGAGACATCACGGAGAATGGCGAGGAGTACATGAGCAAGGGTTCCCACGGCCTGCACGAAACCATCTTGAAGGCCGAACAGCTGTCCAAGAAGCTCAGGCAGACGACGGAAGCAACCATCGATTCCCGCCTGCTCGTCAGCACCACCGATCTCTCCTACCGCAAAACCTTGCGCCTCACCCAGGGAAGCCTGTCGCAAGGGCTCGACGTCGACGAGTTTGTGTCCAAATGCATCACCTACATGCGCAACGGCGGCGGCATCCTCGACGACGAAGCCCCCGAACTCTCGAGCACCCAGAGGCAACGGCGGAGGAGCGTGCGAAGGAGGGGCGGCGGCGGCGACGACGACGACGACATCGGCGACGAGGGCGACGCCATGAACTGGCCACACCTCGGACGCTTCGCCGGCCTGCCGCACATACGACGGCCCGCCCTGCCCGGCTTCCTCCTCGGACCGCTGTCGGTGGAGAAGAAGGCGCGCAAGGTGACCAAGAGAAGCGCCCCCTTCCGTCCGAACAACCTGACCGAGACCCGACCCGAGGTCTTGAACGTCGACGATCTCGCCAAGAAGGAGAACGACTTGACGGCCATCTGCGGCAAGATCCTGCAGCAACTGCACCTCATCCAGGAGCGAACGCAAGAGACCGTCGCCGAGCTCATCCAAGATGACATGGACGACGAGGAGAAGACGGAGATGATGCATCGGCATGGACTGCGCAGCACCGGCGGCCTGGATCTCATGCGCTTCGTCGTCAACCCCAAGTCCTTTGCCCAGACGGTCGAGAACATGTTTTACGTCAGCTTTCTCATCCGAGACGGGAGGGTCGAGATTGACTTTGACGAATTTGGTCTACCCGCCCTCGGTGAGATGCCCCCTTCCCTGCCCTTTACCTCCCTTCATTGCACACCCGCTGACCTTGACTCTCAAAGCACCGGTTGACCGTGAAGCCGACGACGATGGCGCCATTCGCCACGGCGGTGCCAAGCACCAGGCCATTCTATCCATGGACATGAAGACATGGCGAGAAATCATACAAGTGTTTGACCTGAAAGAGCCCATGATCGAGCACAGAAGAGAGCTGGCCGCGGCTGGCCCGGGAGCACGGGGCTGGTACAGTTGACGGGGTCAACGTTGCCGCCGCATCCACCTGTTTCTCGTGCCTTGTATTTCTTTGACAGCCTGCATTGATTGATGACCTGTGCCATGGAGGATGGTACAATCTGCTGAAAAATAGAAAGATGAGAATTGGAACCGCGCCGCTTTCTTTGTTCGGCATGGACGGTAGAAACCCTGTTCACACTCGTCCATTGTGGGCAGGATTCCCCATGCCAGAGGGCGGCACGCACCGCGCTGCGGTTCGACGAATGGGCGACTTGACCGCCATCCGGGATGAAAGGAAGTTGGCGAGAAATTATCGAGGCTCAAAGAGCTGCATCGAGATGAAACAAGCATTCCTTTCGTTCCTCTGTGTCCTAAAATAATCGGCATCAAACTTGACGCCGTCAGCGTTTCTACAAATGGCAGGCTGCCTACATTCATGCGGGGAGTGGCCAAGTTGGACGTCTAACATTCTTCACGCTGGCATCGCATCAAACCAACGTTCTTGCCAAGCTGATGCAAAAAAAAAAAGAGAGATTGATTTTCAGGTTGTGATTTTGTCAATCGAGACATATTACAGCAGCGACCAGAAATACCGACATGCCTGAACTCGAAAACCCTGACGGGCAACCGACCAGGTTTGAGGGCGACAGCTCCTCCATCTATCTGATAGAAAGGACCAGCCATGAAGATGCGCTCGAAGCGACGGCCATGAGCAGACCCCTTGTCGATGATGGCCAGGAGCCTCAGACGGAAACCCGTGTTTTCTCCTTCACCGGGGCGGTTGACGTGCCCCCGCACTCCCAACCGATTCGTTCGAGGAGGCCCAGAAGACAACCACCGACTCGGCGGAGAGGGAGAAAAGGACACGAAAACACCATCGCTCGTCAAGCTTCAATGGAAAACATGGGGCAACCTTTGACATCGCCGCTGTTCACGGAAAGCGGGAAGCAACTGTTGGACAGTCGACCGGGGCTGCTCGATTATGAAAGGCTCAAAGACGAGCAAGCGGATTGTACCCGAATATGTGAGGTGTTGAAAGCGGCCGCGTTCCGGTCGGGTGTCGGAAGGGACGAGCTTGACGACTTGATCACGGCGACGCGGAAGGTTCAAGGCCACATCTCGAGATGCCATGATTTTGTCCACGAACCGTTGTCGGCAAGTCAAATGGACGGAGCCGCCTGTTCCCGTCCAGAGTGCGAAAAAGGGGCGGCTGGATTTCAAAAGCTCCGACCACTCCTTTCCATGGCCAAGACGGTGCTCGACGCGTCAGAGGAGTATTGCGTCGAGGCCCGGAGGACCGTCGTGCTAGCAGCAATGGTCGACGACAACAAACGGATTGGAGGAAAGGCGTCGCAAGCTGGGGCGGAGGAGGGAAAGGACCAGGAGATGATCATCGACCTCCTGCAAAGGAACCGCACGCTCACCAACGAGAACCAGATGCTGAGGGGTGAGGTGAGAGACCTTCGCTACCATCAACATGCGGCGAAAAGCGCCGACGCCATCGTCCAGGATGGGCAGCCCGAGAGCCACAGAGAAAACATGGAGACGGTCAAGGCCGTGCCCGAGGACGGTTTGGATATCGCCGACATGGCAGACATGGAGGGAGCTGTACCGGAAAATACATTGCCGGCTGCAATCCAAGTCGGACGCATGCAACGTGACCCCCCCCTCTGGGAGGCAAGATCATCAACAACCTGCATCTCCTTTGACGAGAACGGACGGGTCGCGGCCAGCCCACCGGAGAGTTGCGACGCCGGCCCTCGGACGAGATCCCTGCAGGCCGACTTGGCCGTGCCGACAAGCGGCACAGCGTCACCCACGTTGCCCGCAGTGATGACGGGAGGGAGGGCGAACCATGACGCAAAAGCCACGAGGTTGGACGAGAGCAGGGCGGCCGTCGAGGCAGAGGGCGAGAAGCTGGAAGAGCTGAGAATGCAGCTTGACATGATGTGCCGGGAAAGGGATGAGTGGATGCAGCGCCATGACGACCTCGAGCGAGAGCATCGTGCGTCGAGGGCGCAGAAAGACAGCTCGGTCGGACGAACGAGCTCGGCGCTGAGCTATCGGGCCATGAACTCGCTTCAAGACGAGCTGTGGGACATGATGGACAGCCCAGACCCATGGGTCGGCCTGCCGACAAGTCCGGCGAGTACCCTCGCGCGGCAGGCCATGTGCCGAGCGTCCAACGCGGCAGGCCTTGCGCCCCTACCGAGCGGAAGATTGAAAAAGGTCTCGTTCGCGACAGACTCTGCGCGGGTCGAAGGCGGAACGGCGGCTGCGGAGCTGACGTCTCCTGGGAACAACTCGGTGCCGCAATCCGCCTCGCTCGTCGGGGAAATTGGCCGTTCGTGGATCCATCTCTTCTCCTTGCTCGTCTTTCTCCGCCAGTGGCTGCTGCAGAGCATCAAGGGCTTGATCTACAAGCACCGCGAGCACCTCCTAGGCCGGCCCATTGCCGACGGCGTCGACTGGTCCGCGTGGCAGCCGCAGGCGGTCGCGGCCCATGACATGTCCATGACCGACGTCTTTCACTTGCTGCGTCAGGGTTTCGTGCTGCTGTCGGCGCAGACGTGGCTCGCGTGCCAGGCCGAGCGACGGCTCTGGCTGGGCGCCAACGGCTTCACGCGCTCGTACCTCGTCAAGCAGGTGCGCGAGGAGGCGACGGCCTGGCGGGCGACCACGGGGGTGGACCCATTACTTGGTTGGGACTGTGGGAGGCTTGTCCTCATCGTCTTGATTCAAAGTGCCGAGTGGTGGGCGCCGAGGCTCTGGGTGAGGCTGCAAAGAAGATGGAACGGGACGGATGGGGTTGGAACCGTGTGCCGGGACATGTCTGCGCACTGAAGGGAGGGTGATTCCATGACAAGATGCTGTTTTCCTGCGTTGTTTTGGGAAAGAGAGATGACGTCTGAAGGGAGGGTGATTCCATGACAAGATGATTTTTTCCCTGCGTTGTTGTGGGAAAGAGAGATGACGTCTGAAGGAAGGGTAATTCCATGACAAGATGCTGTTTTCCTTGCGTTGTTTTGGGAAAGAGAGATGACGTCTGAAGGAAGGGTGATGATATGACAAGATGCTGTTTTCCCTGCGTTGGTTAAGGAAAGCGAGATGACGTCTGAAGGAAGGGTGATTCCATGACAAGATGCTGTTTTCCCTGCGTTGGTTAAGGAAAGCGAGATGACGTCTGAAGGAAGGGTGATTCCACAACAAGATGCTGTTTTCCCTGGGTTGTTTAAGGAAAGCGATATGATATCTGAAGAAAGGGTGATTCCATGACAAGATGCTGTTTTCCCTGGGTTGTTTTGGGAAAGCGAGATGACGTCTGAAGGAAAGGTGATTACATGTCCAGATGCTGTTATACCTGCGTTGTTTTGGGAAAGCGAGATGATGTCTGCGTTGCGAGAGTGATTGATGCTACAGAAAACCTCTCCAAAAACCTGCACCACACGTTTATGCCAGCCTGGTGGCCCCTGCTGATGCGGCTGACGGTGAGGATGGCACGTGATGGGCCTACTAATAATGCTTGCGATCCGACTTGGGGACAAAGCACCCAACGGTACTTACATGTAAGTACAACTACTTGCAGGTACTCTGCACCATCCGCTGCCTTTGCTGCGAAACTCGACTGGCGAGTAATAGTGGGAGCAATCAATTCAGAGCCTGTCGGCCACCGTCGATTGGCCTGGGGGCGGACAAAGAAGGATGGATGCGTATTACTACGAGAGGCCGAGGGATGACAAACTGAAAGTATGTTTCCAGTGTATTTGGACTAATAATTCTCAAAGACGTAACATGACGTATCGTTGACATGAATATATTTCGTCTCTGACAGGAAATAATTGGGAATACTATTGTATTTTTCGGATGACAATTAGGTGCACAAGCAAGTAATAGTTGTAAGTGTGCACTTGCAATCCATATGGAGGTTGAGCAAGGGGCTCGTTCCTGTCATGACCGCATACGGCCCGGAAGGCTGCCCCCGGACCCGTCGTTGCCTCGGTGCGGCGCAAGGCCCACCCAGAATGCCAGGGCAGGGTGCCACCCCTTGACCGTTCTTGAACCCCCCCCCCCCATCCCGCCATTCCCCCCTCCCTCCCCTTTGACGTGTCCATTTCGATTTGCCCATTTCTCGCTGACCGTATTGCTGACGTCATGAATGACTTCACAAGCTTAGCAATCGACCCATCGCTGCGATGGTACGGACATTTTCGTCACTGCTCCCCCTTTGACCCGCGGCTTCGTCCGAACCGTCTCTGCTATCTTGACTCCGCACACCTGTCAGATTTTGATAGCCATTTGTCATGCCATGAGCGGCTTACCACTCGTGAAGCGTCTTTGTGCCAAGCGTCTGGCGTCGTTCCATTTTCTGACGCGATCGGCTTTTCCCGTTCCTGTCGTGGCTGCTTGCAGTGCCGACGCTTGCAGCAGCACCAACCATCGTATAAAAGCCTTGATCAACCCCCAGCAAAGTCGATTCTCATCCAATTACCCGCAGTCCAGACCAAGTCGACGATTATTCACCTCGAGCAGCACAGCAATTGTCGCGACCATCTTCATCGCATCGGCAGCAGCGACAGCGGTAGGAACAAAGGCAACCAGGAATACCACAAAAGCAGTCATGTCGGCACAGCTCATCCCGTCGGACCCCGACACCGTCATGGTGATCCGAAACGTCACGCCCAACGTGGCCACGTTTTCGGTACCCTTCCTGCGCTTCGGCAGGATCAGGGTCGGCGGCCGCGGCACGCTCGGTATGTGATGCCCTCGAGCCCACCTGTCGCGCACGCCTCGGGCGTCGGGCAACCAACGCTGACCATGACTCCGACGCGCAGTGAAGCTCTCGTCCGGTGCCCTCGCCGTCTTCTCCCCCGTCGCCCTCACGCCCGACACAAAGGCCAAGGTGACGGAGATGGGCGGAAACGTGGGCTACATCGTCGCCCTCGACATCGAACACCACATCTTCCTCTCCGAATGGGCCAAGGCGTACCCGAACGCCAAGATCGTCGGGCCCGAGGGTCTCCAGGAGAAGCGCAGCAAGCAGCAGGCCGACCCCAAGATCGGCGACGAGCAGTTTGACACCGTCTTCACCAAGGCGAACAAGGCGGCGGTGCGCATCGGCACCGACTTTGACGCCGACTTCGAGTACGAGTACCTCGACGGCCACAGCAGCCGGGAGCTCGTCTTCTGCTACAAGCCCGACGGCGTCCTCATCGAGGCCGACCTCATGTTCAACCTGCCGGCCGTCGAGCAGTACAGCAAGGTGCCGGCGACCGACCGTCGAGGCACCGGCGTCACCGACAAGCTGTTCAACAAGCTGCAGACCACCTCGGGCGACGCCACCTGGATGAAGCGCTTCAACTGGTACCTCGCCGCCAAGGACAAGGCGAGCGTCACCGAGAGCGTCAAGCGCATCGCCGCCTGGAACTTTACCACCCTCATCCCCTGCCACGGCGACGTCATCGAGGGCGACGGCAAGCAAGTCTTTGAGAAGGTCTTCAGCTGGCACCTCACGGGGAAGCGATGATGGCCCATCGTGCCGCTGGCCAGCGAAAAAGTATGACGAATGTCCGTCATGGTTTGCCTTTATGTCTTTTCCGCATCCTTTTGCATCGTGAGCTTTCTTTTCCTCATCGGAGATACCAGGCGTGGGAGGGTGTTTATTTCGCGTCGAGGCGACGACGGGCCATCAGGTCAACGGTTGGGTCATGGCCATGCCCGTGGCCACGGTGCATGGTGGTCTAGGCTGTATGGAGTACCGAACACTCTGTAATAGTATTTAATGTAAAGCGAAAGGGAGGGTGGAATAGATATGAAGAAAGTGTCCAGTCCAGCATTTGCCAAGCTTCCAACAAAAGTCCATGTACGGACGCATCTAGGTACCCACCTACTTGAGTACTTCAGGTACCCGGGTATCTGCTTGAAGTACAGTACTCAAGCATGCTGCACCTTGGTACCTAGAGGTACTCTATACTCGCATGCTTCATCGCTGTACTGCGCCGGTTGGTGGTTGACAAGGCGGCAGTGCAGCGAGAGCTCAGTTGCCTACGACTAATGTAAAGTAATTACTACAAGTATTTAAGTACGAAGTAAGTAATACAGTAGGTACCTACGGAGTACTAAGGTACTAGTTAGTAGTAATAATACCATGGCTTGTACGGAGTACAAAGTGCAGGTAGCGATAAGTATTGCTGGTACGTAAGTACACTTACAACTACAGTACTGTACATGTACAAAAAGTGGGGTGGCAAAAGTGTCGATTCACTTTGTAGCAGTAGCGCTACCAAAATTGAATCCTTATTTTTGTCTAGTGACTGTACAGTACGACAAGTTGTAGTGGGGGCGCTGTGATCCCTCCCCGCCAAACGTCACCACCAACGATCAGTACAGCAAGTACCTCGAGCAGACAGCCTTGTACCTTGCCTTGCGGCGCCTCGCAGTACAACCGCCGATACATCGAACCTGTGCTTGCCTGCCTGCCTACCAAGGGAGGTAGAATATGCTGGTGCTCGCGCCTTCCACGTCCCCTTCCAAACCTCACCTCAACCTCTCCCGCAAATCGAGCCTCTCTCGCTTCCCTCTCGCTCCGTACTCCCTCCATACCCATGTATCGCTAGCATGATATGAACCCGTAGCTGGTGCCATCAGCAACTTCGCCAGCATGGACCCCTTCTCCTTTGCCGGCTCCAAGGACGTCGACCATGCCGTCAGTGTTCGCATGTGCGTTTCTCTCCCACCCGCGCCCCCCCTCTCCGCTGCCCGCGCCTGTCCTGACCTCACGACAGCATAAATCTCGAAGGAGACGAACCACCCGTCAACTTTTCCACCCTTCTCGAACGGCCCGACCTCCGCCATATCGGCTCCAACACGAGGTAGCCACGCCTTGCCACCCCGAGATCGACCGTTGGCTGACCAGCCGTAGCCCACACTCGGACCTCTTCGTCACGGTGCAGGTCTGGGCCGGCTCCAAGCCCCTCACCGTGCCCGTCCAGACGGCGTACCGGCCATTCCGCACAGAGAGGAGGTGTGACGCCCGCCATCCGGCCCCGGCTCGTGGCGGACGACCCCGTGCTGACCTGATGCCGCGCCGACAGGTGGAACGAATGGCTGGAGCTGCCCATCACCTACAAGCAGCTACCCCTCAACGCCCAGCTCGCCATCACCATGTGGGATCTGTCGCCCCTCGGGGGGAAGAATGCCGTCGACAACGCCATTCCCTTCGGAGGCACCACCCTGCCCATGTTCGACGCCGACAACCAGGTCCAAAAGGGACACCAAAAGTGTCTCGTCCACAGGCACAAGCGCGCCGACGGCACCGACAACCCCAAAACCCCGGCCATCGTGGCGGCCAAGAAAAAGGCGACGGCGGAGAACGGCCAGCTCCTGGACAAGGATGCCGACGAGCTCGACCGCATGGAGAAGCTGTTCAAGAAGCATGAGATGGGCGAGATCCCCCGCGTCGACTGGCTCGACCAGATGGTCTTCCGCAGCTTCGAGAAGCGGGGGCTGCAGGCCGCCAAGTCGTCCATGAAGATGCTCCAACGCCAACGCGCCGTCGCCGCCGACGACCCCAACGACCCCGACGCCGCCGCCGCCGACGACGACGACGTTGCCCACCACGGCCGCACCGGCACCTCCGTCTTCCTCCTCAACGTGGAGCTGCCGCGCTTCGACTTTCCCGTCGTCTTCGCCGACCACGAATACGACCCGCCGCCGATATCGTCCCTGCAACCCCTGTCGGCCTCCCAAGGCGCCCTCGCCCAGCAGCCCCAGGTCCACTTCGGCCCGGGCATCAACGCCCTCGGCGAGAGCTCCGACGGCTTCAGCCCACGCCTCATCAAGGTCTACGACCCCGAAGTGGGCCAGAGGGACAACCCGGCCGAGGCCAAGCACAGGCGGCTCTTCCGAAGCTCCCACCGGCACGGCATCCTCGACAAAGATCTGAAGCCCAACGCTAAGGTGCGCGACGAGCTCAACTTGATCATGTCGTACCCGCCCACCCATCTCTTGTCCCCCGAGGAGGCCGACCTCGTCTGGAAGTTCAGGTACCACCTGACGCGCGACAAGAGAGCCCTGACCAAGTTTGTCAAGTCGGTCAACTGGGCCGACCAGGGCGAATCGAAGCAGGCCATCCAGGTCCTCGGCCGCTGGACCGCCATCGACGTCGACGACGCCCTGGAGCTTCTCGGACCCTCGTTCGACAACCCGGCCGTGCGCTCCTACGCCGTCGATCGCCTGCGCAAGTCCGACGACCAGGAGCTGCTGCTCTATCTCCTGCAGCTCGTCCAGGCCCTCAAGTACGAGCACATCTCCGCCGCCGCCGGCGCCCAGGACTCGTCGCTCGCCAGATTCCTCATCCAGCGCGCCGCCGCCAACTTCATGCTCGGCAACTACTTCTACTGGTACCTCATGGTCGAGTGCGACGACCACAGCCCCGAGCAGGGCCAGGACAACAGGAACATCTACCGCAAGGTCGCCTACGAGTTCATGACAGAGCTCGTCAAGCAGCCGGGCGGTACCGACGACAGGAATGCCCTGCTCCGCCAGGCCGAGCTCGTCGCCATCCTCTCCCGCATCGCCGGCGAGGTCAAGGTGTCGAGCGAATCCATCGCCAAAAAGGCCGAGCGCGTCAAGAGCTTCCTCGCCGACCCGAAGAACGAGCTTCTCGCCATCGACCCGCCGCTGCCGATGCCCCTCGACCCCTCGGTCAAGATCACGGGCATCGTGCCCGACCAGGTGACGGTCTTCAAGTCGTCGCTGAACCCCATCAAGTGCACCTTCAAGACGACGACGGGGAGCTCGTACCCCATCATCTTCAAGCTCGGCGACGACTTGCGCCAGGACCAGCTCGTCATCCAGATCATCACCCTCATGGACCAGCTGCTGCAGAAGGAAAACCTCGACCTCAAGCTGTCGCCCTACAAGATTCTCGCCACGAGCACCACCGCCGGCGCCTCCCAGTTCGTCCAGTCGCAGAGCCTGTCGAGCATCGTCGGCAAGTTCAAGGCCAACCCGGCCCTGGCCTACCTCAGGCACCACAACCCCGACGACAGGCAGCCGCTCGGCGTTCGCCAGGAAACCATCGACACCTACGTCCGATCCTGCGCCGGCTACTGCGTCATCACCTACATCCTCGGCGTCGGCGACCGCCATCTCGACAACCTCCTCCTCGCCCCGGACGGCCACTTCTTCCACGCCGACTTTGGCTTCATCCTCGGCCGCGACCCGAAGCCCTTTGCTCCCGTCATGAAGCTGACCAAGGAGATGGTCGAGTGCATGGGCGGCGTCAGCTCGGAGCACTACCAAAAGTTCAAGCAGTACTGCTTCCTGTCCTACACGGCCTTGCGCAAGTCGTCGAACCTGCTCCTCAACCTTTTCAGCCTCATGGTCCACGCAAACATACCCGACATCCGGCTCGAACCAGACAAGGCCGTTCTAAAGGTCCGGGAAAGGTTTCACCTCGAGCTGAGCGAGGAGGAGGCCATCGTCTACTTTGGAAACGTCATCGAGGGCACCCTGACTGCCTTTGCTCCCGTCGTCATCGACAAGCTCCACGAGTGGGCACAGGCCTTGAGGGCGTAGACGGACGGCCGAGATGCCAAGCGCATGGCAAAGATTCGCCAATGCCTGCCTGCCCATGGTGCCCTGCTTGGAGGGCATAGCTGCGCGCCGGGATGCTGGCGTGGCGCCATCGCACGGCGGACGTGGATCGAAGCCTGACGATGGATAGCCTGCCTGGAGGGCACAGAAAGAGATCTTGTCCGGACGGTCGCATGACATGACATCAGGCGCACCGCCCTGCAAACCTTTTTCAACCGCTGGCGTCCGCCCCTCCCATGCTCTTGCAAACCATGGCGTTGACGAACTTGCCGGGAGCAGGCGAACCAATGGTTCCCTCGTCTGATTTCACTCCCACGTAGGCATCCCGTCACAGGTGATCGGCGGAACCCCATTTACGACTCGGGCATGCGAAGGTGTGAGCGTCTTCGTCATGATGTGCGCTCCGCTCTCCTTGGCAGGCCTAGGCCGCCGGCTTCTTGGACGTCTGTCGAAACTCAAATCCACACCACGCATAGACTTCGCATTTGATCAGGCGTAAGCTGGAACTACGTTGCGACCGGCAAGATTTGCACACCTTATTCTCTACATATGGTCCCTTCGATAGGTATTTACCGAGCCTACTTCAAACGTCAGTGGATATTCGCCCACCTTGCTTAGTCTTCACACATGCTTTCTGCCACATCCTCGATGCATAGGCGGCTCCTTGACCACATGCGACATTGCCACACTGAAAAACGCATAGGGCCCGTCCCCCAACCTCGTCTTCCTTCACGTTTGTCTCCCCGCTTGCTTCGTCTTGCCCGTATTCATTCCTCCTCCTGCCTGGCATCCGTCATTTCGCTCGCCAACATTCAGCCCGTTGTCTCTTCCTCTAGCAGGATCCTCGCGAGCCTGCTCTTCTACCCATCAATATCCACGTACACCATTCCATGTCTCGGCAAGATGGCCTGCCGCCGGCCGCGTCTTGTTGCGCGACCGAGGTGGAGGAGGTTCCCCTGCAGGCCCGGGTCAGGATATCGCTCTACGACTTTTACAAGCTGAACCAGTACTCGCTTTCGATGATCATGCAAGCCAACCAACCCGACGCAAACGATCGCAGAGCGTCGCATGAGGCCTTGAAGAGGCTATTTCCGTTCCATGTCCAGCGTACCTGCCAGTACTCGCCCGGCTGGAGCATGTTTCGGGAGGCAAACTCGGATGTCGTGGCGTGCGTCCGGGACACGCCCCGCGGCATGATTCGTTCCCCTGCGGTCTGCAGAGAGCTCGATATCTTGCACTGGCAAACCGTCCACTTTGCTCGCCTCGAGGAGTCGGCTCGAAGAGACGCGAATCATGATAGCTACTACCTCTCCTCCTGGACCAGGGGGCATTGCCTACGCGCGTGGAGCGCCGCCATTCTCAAGGCGAGGCGAGAGGAGACTTACTGGCGGTTCATTGTGGAGCTGCGGAAGCTGGAGTTTGAGAATCTTTACGCCCGGTACACGACCGACTACTACGACAATCCGAGGCGTGCGAATGCGTCGTGGAGTCCTCTGACCCGCCATGTCAGCACCATTCTCGCCGAGGTCAGGCGAGAGATTGTCACCTACAGGGCATGGAGGGAGGCGATTGAGACGGGCGCCGACATTCCCGGAATGGATCGGAACCGACCTCCCCCACGGAGATGGAACAGGTTGCTCCTCAAGGTTTCCGAGCATGCCGAGTGCTGCAAGGCATCGACGACGCCATGGACGTTTAGGCGCATCATGCGCGTGCTCCAAGACTGCCACGATCGGAAGTGGGCGTACCGTGACGCCCACCTGTACATGTCGAGGAGGAACATGAGCCATTTTGACTGCGCCATCAGGAAGGCCATTTTCCTCGCGCGCGACTCGGTCGTCGATGATCGGTTGCCCGACAACCCCCAACGCGACGAAGTGGCGGCTGTCAAGAGGGCGAACAAGTTTCTCTGCGCATCGCTGTTGGAGAGGATAGTTCGAAGACCTGACGGGAGTCTCCTTGGGTGCTGGTTCCGCTCCCCGACGCACGGCAAGGACGCCGAGTTCGGACACCACGACGCCTTGCGCTCCGTGGAGGCAGAGGACGAATGGAACGCAGTGCCGCGCGTGAGGGTTCTGAACGGGGTCATCAAAAAGCTACAACACGTTGAGGATGGTGCGCGAGCGGAGGGAAAGCTTATTGCCGTTCGCTGGTCGTACGACGGCGGCGATCAGAGTGCCGGGGAGTTGGCGGAGGAGGAAGAGGCGGTAGTGGAGGAGGTGGTGGAGGAGGAAGGCCCGTGGTGTGCCATGATGGAAAACGGGCGCAAGCAGGCGTCGTCGGGGCACCCAGAGGATGGAGATCGGCATCGGGCGCCACTCGGTACAAGGCGTATCGATGGCCGAGATGAAGAGGAGGACGTGCCTCGGTGGGAGGAAGGGTACGAGTCGTCGGGGTACATGTCGTCCGAGATGTCGGAAGTTGACGAGTTCCAGCTGTGGGCGCTGCGGGGTGACGAGCAAGCCGAGCCCGACTCCGAAGAGATGACAGAATCAGGGGATGATACGTACTATTCCATCTCGTCCTCCTCGTCCTCCTCCGAAAGCAACCATGATGCAGATACAGGCGACGACGATGGTAACTCTCCTTCAGTCGATCAGTCCGGCAACCTGGCACACGACAACGGTGATGATGGCTCCTCATGGGACGGTGATGATGAGAACGACAGTGAAGCGGAATGACGGTGACGATGACGATGACGATTGCCTTCCTCGACCGATCAGGATGGCAGTCTGACACACGAGAATGATGACGACGGCTCCTACCCGAACGACAACGATAAGAATGATGGCGACGAGAACGATTGCCTCCTTCAGCCGATCAGTCCGGCAACCTGGCACACGACAACGGTGATGATGGCTCCTCCCCGGACGGCGATGGCGATTGTCCCCCCCCCCCCCCCCAGCCGATCAGGACGACCGCCTGGCACAAGCCGACGATAGCAACGGCCCCACACCTGATGATGATGACGAGAACAACGGTGACGATGGCATCTCCTTCAGCCAGCCTGGTACACGACAACGATGACGCAGGCACCCAAGAGGGTGAAGTTGATAATTCTCCGTGCACCGAGGACGATGATCACTACAACAGCGGCAGGGACGACGATGTGTCAAGTGGTGAGCTGGCCGGCTCTCTATGTGGCAAGGGCAACAATTCTTCAGACAAGGAGGGCGTTGGAGCTTCCCAAACGGCGAGGACCAAGTTGGCAACCAGCAGGACCATGTGGCGAGAGTAACAGGTCTCCGGACGGCGATCCACCCAACGGTATGGACCTGGACTGAGTTCGCACCACCGGCCTCGAAGCGGACGAGTCCCGGAAGGTAGGAGAGGTGAGGATTCTGATATCGATGCGTCGGTGGACATTTTCTCAAGCTTGCGACCGGCGAGGTGGACGACTTTGGTGATTTCTGCGCACGCGTTGGGCCATGCGGACACCAGAAGACACAGGAAAACAGGGGGAATAATAGCGATGATACCGGCATCGTTAGAAGTAATTGTCTGAATTTACTGCCATTTTTGGGCTCCGTCAGTGGTTAATGTCGAGTCAGTTGCTTCCGTTTTTTATCATTGATACGAACAAGGCACACGAACAGGAATGGCCCTTCTACAGAGGCCATAGGTAAGGGCAGGTTAGGGTAGAGGGAGCAAAAAGGTTCAGGTATCGCCAAATACAAAGACACCCTTTCCTTTCCTGAATCCGTCGAGGCCCCGGCGCACGGCGTCACGCAGGGTCGCCGCCTCGGTATCCCAGTCCCACCTGACGTTCTCGACGGGCACGTCGCGAAACTTGGCGTCCCGGGTGAGGTTCAGGATGTCGGCCACCATGTGCTTGCGTCCGACGACGTCTTGCTGGTTCCATCTGGAGAGCCAGAAACCGACGAATCGAATATCTTTAAAGATGAGCTGACCCAGGGGAAGCACGAGAGGCTGTCTAGACATGCCGCCGTAGGAGACGAGGGTGGCCCCGTCGGCGAGGGAACGAGCGAGCGAGGTGGCTGATTTGCCGCCGACGCAGTTGAGGCCGAGGCCGATGGTCTCGCGGCCGTGTCGGGTGATCTCGTCGAGCTGGTCCCTCCAAGCACGAGAAAGAAAGTGCGACTCGGTGACGACGACATCGGCGCCGAGCTCGAGGAGCTCTCTCCTCAGAGCATCCGTTTCCTCGGCCGTATCCCTGTCGCGGATGACGTTGATGCTCCGAAGACCCCAGAGCTTTCCAAACTGGATGGCGGCGCGGCCGACACCCGAGTTTGCGCCGTTTTGGATGAACCACTGGCCAGATCCAAGGTCGAGAGGGCGCATGCCGAGACCGGCCTTGATGCCGGCGCTCGGCCCGTACGATCGCAGGATGCGGTAGGCGGTGCAGGGGTTGACGCTGACGAGGGCGACCTGGGTGGGGGTCAAGCCTGCCTTGTCGACCTTGAGAAGGTCGTCGACGGCGAAGACGGCATGAGTCCTCCAGGTGCCGATCTGGGAGGCTGCAGGAATCACCCAGTCGCCCTTTTTGAGGCTCGAGGAAGGGTCGCCGACGGCGAGGACCTCGAACACACCCTCGTTCCCGGGCACCGCCGACGGCTCCGGGGTGCCGAGCAGGGAGGTCAGGGGTTGTCGGGAGCCGTAGGTGCCCTGTATCGTGTTGATGTCGGCCGGGTTGATGGGGGCGGCAAGGGAGCGAACGAGGACGGAGGAGGACGGCAGCGATGGGGATAATGAGTGAGTGTGAAGGCTGCGGCGGCGGTCAGGTCGGGCAATCCCGTTGGGGTCGGCATTGGATCCTCGCCGGGTAGCAAGCGTCTGAACGAGGTGCTTACTTCAGGACGTCGCAGGGTTCTCCATTCTTCGAGTACACGAGGGCCTTGGCCTGGGTGTAGCCGTACGGACCCGACTTATGCCGGACGGCCGAGACGGGTAGGCGACGGAGGCAGCAGGCTTGGAGTGATCTCGTCGAGGTGCCGATGGACGACGGCCTAGTGAGGCTTGGCGAGATGAGCCGGAGCGGTAGCCCAAGGTGATGGGCAGCCGCCATGATCATGTAGCGGTGACGTGTGCCGGCCTCCACGGCTGTGAGGGGATGAATCTGGTTGTCTGGCGGGGTCTGGGTTGACAAGAAACCGGGTCCTCGGCCTGCAGGCGGGCGAGGCGGTCGATGACGTTGACGCTTGTTGCAGGAGGTTTTGCGAGCTCCATCCAGCCTTGTGCATAATATGGGTAACACGTACGATGTACTTGCGTAGTACCTGCATTACAGTGCAAGTACAAGTACAAGTACTGCATGTACAGTAGGTGCAGATGTAATTACTGTACGGAGTACGGAGTACAGAGTACACCAACTGTACTTGAGGACTTTGCGCCTGATAATTACAAGTGCAAGTACGGAGTACTAGGTAAATACTTAGTACCTGTACAGTACAGTACATATAGTGGAGGGAGCCCTGTGACCTACAGCCCATCTGTACTGCGTACGGAGTACTCCGTACAGTCAGCGCACTTATTACTGCAAGGGTAGGTACCCAATGATGGGTACAGAAGACCAATGGAGTACTCCGTACTCCGTACTTGCAAGTATTATTGGTACAGTACGGGACGGTACTACAAGCGTACCTACTTAAGTAATTATACCAATAATCAACACATACTGAAGTCCTAGATGTACTCCGTATATACTCCGTACATGTACAGTATTGTCACCTACATGTAAGTAAGTACGTCCACCATTATCCGTCCTCGCACAGCTATAATGTTTGATGCGCTCGAGATCCATCTGGACATTCATGGACAGACCGACCTTCGATGATAGTAGTGTAAGTGCAAGTACCGGAGTACAAGCACTACCGATCGTCGTTCGCTTACAAAGTAATACCGTGAACGAGCAATCGCGAACACTAGTACACGGACATCTCCATCTGTTGTGGCACTGCAGGCCGATGGCTACCCCTTGCATTGCCGAAGGCTTTCCCTGCTGTTCGCTTGGTGACTCCACGATTGC
Organism: Drechmeria coniospora; assembly: GCF_001625195.1. NCBI lineage: Eukaryota > Fungi > Ascomycota > Sordariomycetes > Hypocreales > Ophiocordycipitaceae > Drechmeria > Drechmeria coniospora. Next base: position 4,491,647 of record NC_054389.1, on the reverse strand, counting down.
CGATCAACACGGAATGTCGCCAGCAGACAAAGCATGTCTGCCTTGCTCTTGAACTTCGCCCACTCTACTTCAATGCAAGTACCTATGCCGGGAGCTTGAAGGTAATGGTGAAGATGAAGGGAGAGTGAGCCGGACGGATGACATGCAGTACGGAGCATACGGGCATGGAACCTGTGGAATCCGCCAAGGACACGCACGGTATTTTTTCCTCCTTCGCATTCGCACCTCCTGTATTGACTTGGAAGGTGGCTCACACCATGGGACGCTGCAAAATCTACATCTGCACGAATGGCGGAGGCGGCGAGAAGGAAACAGGACGGCTGGCTGGCTGACTGGCTGGAGGACTCGGGCTACTACTTCCTAGCCTACATGTGGGACATGTAGTGGCCGCAAGGACACCCAAGCGCTGGATGTCGAAAAAAGCATGTTGGCATGTGGTGTTTGGCGGAATGAACCAGATCACTTGTCGGCGGGCGTCATTGACGGCTGTTGCGGAGAACAGCTGAGAACAGCTGCACCATTCGATTCCCGCCGTTCGTATCGTTGGGGTTAGCAACTGACAAGAAGGGGTGGACACCGTCATCGAATCGTCATCGATTCATCATTGATGTCGAACGCTGTTCCCATTCTGCAAGGGCCCTTCCGACTCGATCCACCCGGAGGTGCTCGCACGGGAGAATGCTCGCCGGTGCTACGTCGTCGGCGCTCATCGGCGCATCCTTCCATTCGGACTAGGGGTATTGGTGCTCGAAACCCGGCAAAGGGTCCCTGACGAAAGTGATGGCCGCCACCTCTGCACCCACGGCCTCGCCCACACGCTGCCTTGCATGTGGTCGGGGTGCATGTGCCCACCATGGGGACCCTGCCAACGAAACAAGGGGCAAGCAATGGCACTCGTCCCGGAGGCGCAACCCCCCTTTACGGTTGAACGGAGATGGCTTGCGGCGACGAGCTGAGGATGGAGGGAAGCGAGTCTCTCCTTTGCAGTCGGCTGCCCTCGGATGCGCTCGAGACTTTGAGAAGCGCCAAGAGAGAACCGGGCAGGGAGGAGACGGCAACTTGGAGACCGAAAAGCCCCGACACGGAGCCGTCGGGCGGTTGGCAGATGCAACGTCGAGGGGAGAAGAAGAAAGAAGAAGACGGGGGCTGGAGATTTCTTTTCCTAGCCCGAACACGTAGGTGCACGCGCAGCCACTACGGAGTACTGCGTGGTATAAACGCAAGCACCCATTTACTGTACTCGGTACTCCGTACGCCGTACTGTGCATGCGGTGCGGGTACGGCGAACTAATTAGCATGCTGCGTACCAGAACACATGCGGTACGGTGTTTTGCCTGCAGGTGCTTGTACCTGTACAGTACGTGCAGGACGCGTTCGGATACGTGCGTGCAGTTGTAGTGCATTCGCGGTGCAGTTACAGTGCAGTTGCAACAGTTGCAGTGCATGACATGACCGTTCCCAAGTGCACGCAAGTACATGTGTGGTGCAAGTACAGTACTTGGCAAGCACCAATTCTCCGTACATGTACATGTATTGGCCGCGGCAGTATTCACGAAAAGTGACACGGCATTACGGGCACGTTCGTTGGTGATCAAGGCGACGAACCAGACAAGCACGCAAATTCCCACCCTTGCCAGGCGCCCCCCCCCCCCCCCCCCCCCGCCGAAAAAGGGTTGGCCCGGTTGGGGAGGCTGTCAGTCATGGGTGGAATCGCCAAGGCAGAGCGTATGTGCGCGCGTCGTGTGCTGGTGACGTTGAGGAGGAGAGTAGCAAGTGCAGTACAGTACTTTGAGCGTTCCGATGGGTGTACATGTACGGAGTACTTGTGCATAATTGGTACGGAGCGCAAGTAGATGTACTGTAGTAGGAATACAGACTGTGTTTGTAGTTGCACAGTACCTAGTAAGTACCTAGTAATTACTTGCACCTGGGGTACTGAGTACTGGGTCGCGAGTATCAGTATCATAATACCTAGTAAGTACTTACTCGGTGTAAGGAATACCTGCAAGTACGGCGTGCGGGAAGGCAGCCATTGTCCCTTCCCGTGACACCACCGCCGAACGGTGACGCCGCCCAGCCCCTCCATAGAGTTCCTCGGATGGTGCCGCTAGCACGGACCCCTACCTACCTAGTACCTTAGTACATCTTCCATAAGTGTGTAAGTAGGTATTATTGAGTGCTCCGTGCGTGCCTACTACAACTGCATAGGTAAGGTATACTTGCGCAACTACCGTACTGTGCAGCCCTCCATACACCGCACGGTACAACCGAACGAGCCACGTACATGTACAGTGCATTACGGAGTCCTGGCAGGCGTGCCCTCCTTTAAGCGTACTGCTGCTGCACCGGCAAGGATATACCCCGGCGCATGTGCCGCTACTCACGTACTGCGCTGCAAGTGTGCGTACGTAGTACGGAGTAAAGTGTGCATAGTATTTGCACTCGCGTGCTGGTCCCTGGGAACCACGTACACCTGCAGTGCAGGCAGGCACCGCTAAGCCCACTACCTAATTGGTACGCAGCTCGCACGCTTGCGCCGAGCTAAACGAAGGCTGTTCATCCAACCAGTGCCATGGCGCGGACGCCCCAACCTCTTTCTGTCCCATCCACCCTGGCTGGACCTGGAGCCGTCCACTGAAAAGTACCTGGCCTTTGCCCGTCCCAGCCAGCCTCACCCCAGTTCCTGCACTCCAGTAGCATCCACTTCGATTACTGGACTGCAAGTACAGTACTGTACAGTACGGAGTAAGTACTTCCATGCACACCTACCTAGTAAGCAAGTGCAAGTACCTGTGCGTATCCACCTGCTATCCCCTTGGTTGGTACCAAGGCACCAGGGGCACGTCAGGGCAAGCATCTGTTCAGTGAGTACTACCTTAGTGAGTAAGCTTCCCACCACAGGGCGGGCAGGTCGCCCGTATTTGGGCGTACAACCATTGTTACTCCGTACTGCACAGTGTTCAGGTACTCCGCTCTACCTTGAAAGCTCACGCCTACAAAGTATTCCCTACCAGACACCCTGGTTCCTTCGTACCTCCTGATATCCGTACTCCGTACTCCGTCCATGCAAGTGCAATAGGCGTACGGAGTGCTAGTACGGTTTGAACAGACTCGTGCTCCGCAAGTAGTTGTACTCATGGGCATACCCGAGTGCTTACTGCATCTTCGGGGCCTACATGTACTAGTACTTGCAACTAATTCTCACCTGCACAACTTGGCACCGACCGACTTGCTATTAGTCCCTACCTTGGGTAGCACCAGGGAACTCGCATCTTCACGATTCCTGCGCTGCTCGGCCTTCGTCCTGCATCGCCCAACCCTCTTTCTTTCCTCCTCGACGCTCCATCGACTCGCCCCCTCCTCGCTTCACGCCTACCGTTTCCCCTCTCGTCCGCCGTGGGCTTCTCCGTGACGGCACCCACCGCCGGCGTCGAGCTGCAGCTTCGTTGCCACGACTCCCTCGTCCTGCTCCATCCGACGATCCGTCGAGCACCCCTGGACCGCCCACGCCACGCACGCGCACGCAAACCCTGGGCAACGCAAGCCACCTGCTCCAGTTTTTCAACCAGCGATCCTCGTTGCCTGCTCCCCGGTCTCGTCCCTTCTTCTCCGGACCACGAGAGAAATTGCAGCACTCCTTTCCCATCGCTCCGTCGACCCCGACGACTCCGTCTCCGCCTGGGCCTGTGGGGAAGACGCGGACTCGACAGCTGCACTTTACACGCACACGTACGCAACCCCGTCAAGCCATCCGGCGACCCAAGTATCACCACCACACCTGGATTCTTTGTCCTCGTCGTCGCCGCTTCTCGACGCCCTCCAGCACGACGCGGCAACCCATTCCCGCACACGCTCCCTCTTTCATTCTCTCCCGACGTTGCCACCTCTCGCACCTACCTGGCTCGCTTTGCCATTCGGACGGCCCGCTTCCGCCTTCGGGTTCCTGTCGAGCCGCCGGGCCTGTCCGTCACGCTGCTCCTGCACCGCTCACCCGCCGCCCCAGGCCCCGACCTTTCTGCCGACGAAGCGGCTCGTCGTCGACCTCTTCGTCTTCACCATGTCCCCCTCCCTCGTGGCCAGCAGGGCGGTGGCAGCCAAGGCGGCGCCTCCCAAGTTTGAGCTGCCGGCCCTCAACCTCAACTTTGGCAACATCACCGACGGCACGAACATACCTCCTCCTCTGGCCTCTCCGCTCCCGAGGGTTCCCACGCCGCCGCAAACACCGCCTGGCACCGGCAAGAAGGAGGTCGTGGCTCTCGTCGCGGACAAGACAGCAGCCGCCGACGGCCTCGACCAGTCCTTTGACTCATGCCCAAGCGCCGCCAACTTTGTCGGCACCAAACGATCGGCCGACGGCGCGCCCTTGAGCCCAGCCGGCTCCGGCCGGCAGGGTAGCCTCCGCAGATTGTTCAGCAGGACCATGCTGAACGCGAGCTACGCAGAGGGCCGCCTGTCGTCGCCCGGAAACGCTTCCCTGCCCAGCATGGGCCGCCCGGAGAGCCGAGGTGCGGCCAGCGTCATGGACGATCGAAAGTCGAAGCGAAGCAGCGGTTGGTTTAGTCGGCTACGGGGCGGGGAGTTCAAGCGATCGAGCGTCTTCTTTGACGACTCGTCCTCGAGCGTCTTCTCCCGGAAACCTTGCGGTCCACCACCGCCCATGATCCCGGAGCTGGCAGACCTTGAAAAGGAAAACGAGGGTCTGGGCGTCGACCTGTTCAAGAACATCAAGTGACGCGCCGACGCGCCGTGCCTCTCTCAACCGGGCCATTCACGCGCGCCAAGGCAGAGAGGGCTGTGGAATCATCCGAGGCCCTCTTCTATTTTTTTTTACCTGTCCGGCCCACGGACGGCATCGGTGCTTGTGCTTTTCGGCAGACGAAGCAACCATCTTTCCTTGACGGTAAAACAAAAAAAGCGACATCGCCGGAGCAGCTTGGGGGATGGACTTTGGAGAGACCCAAGTGCCGAGACGGGTGGCGAGAGAGACCAGATGACGAGGCAGGCGGGGAAGCGATGACGAGAGCGACGGAGTAAGATACCCAGCTCGTTCGAGAGCTCATTCACCCCGACAGGCGACTCCTTCCCGTTTCCCCTCTGCCGATTATTGTTTTAATGTTGTAGCACTGTCATCCCCCACTACTAGATTTTTCTCACGACGATGCCGCCCGGTGCAGTGGCGGAAAACCCCGCTGGCGATGGGTCTAGAATGAAAAAAAGGTTCATGCGCATGTGCGGATGGCTCGTGAGGGTCCAGGTCCCATTTTATGACATGATGGTGCAGTTTGTCGTTTCATTTCGCTCATGTCGGTGTACGTGGGTGTGCATCTTCTCGACTCGAAGGGGCCACGGAGGCGGAGGAGGGCAAGCCGCCTCGGCTCGGTTGCTGGTTGGCTGGCGATGGGTCACAGTGTGGTGGCGACGGCAGTCTTCGGCTAGCCGCTGGCTGGTTGCGCGCCGGATGGCACCTGGGTGACGCGGTGACGTCCTGGTAGGCGAGCAATTTGCCTTTTACCTGTCATGCACGCTCCGCAGCTTCGCTAGGCACCGCGTGCATGACTCACACGGACCTGTGTTTTGAGCTAACATTTCTCGTCGGCGTCGGGCAGTAATAGTGGAGGAAAGGCAAACGCTCGTGCGTGTATATAAAGTACTTTATACTGTAATGAGTGCACAACAAGTATGGAGTGTTGTATGCGTACGACGGTCAGCGGATGACAGGTTCATCCCTGTTTGTTCCTGCATTGTTACCTGTACGGAGTACTCCGTACCGACTGCCTTCATCACACGTTACAACTGCCGAGAGTTGTGACTCGTCAACATGAACGAACAAGTACTCCGTACGTATGGCTGGCACGCCCAAGTACATGCTTTGTAAGTACATGCACACCTATTTTTACATGTACGAAAATATGCAGGCGCGAACTCCGAATACAAGTATGTAAGTATATTGCGTAGGAGTGTGTGTAACAAGGTATGACCAGAATACCGACAGTACCGGATAAGTACTATGCAAGTACAGAGTACAGCACAGGTGTACAATCCATTGCACGTACTTACAGTATGAGTACGGAGTTTAATATTTGTAGCATTTCTGGTCTGCAACTCGTACAAGTAGGGTACTACGGAGTACTTGCATGCAAGTACTCACGAATAATTATACGGGAAGGTCTCGTACGTACTGTAGCTAAGTACAGTGCTCCGTACTTACATGTAAACAGGTGACCTGCTCCGACGAAGTCCTGCTCTAAGGAGTACATGCATGCAAGTACTGTACAAGTACCTATACGTACTGTCCATACTTCAGTAGGTGTACTCTGTTCAGGGCACACAATTTACTGTGCAAGTACATGTGCATGCATGTATTTACCACTCAGTATGTGAGAATGCGTTACTTACATGTACCCGTACAGTACTTGTACGTGCAAGGACTCGTACAGTACAGTGCACTGAATGTGAATTAGGGCAAGTATCCTGGGCGAACAGCATGGTTGACTGCTGGGGTAAGCCCTTCCACGGCGCGGAGACCTCCCTCCCTCCCACTATAGTGACATGGGACCTGCGCACCTACAGTGCATACTCTTGGTTACTGTACACGTGCAATATATACGAGTGCACTTGGAATATACACGCCCATGCGTACGCGTACAACATTTCACCGTCAACCAACGAGGCCAATGACCACAAGCACGCATGGTTACCGAATACTGGGCCCTCTACAAAGTGCCGTGAAGCCAGAGTCGCCCAGCTGATAGGGCAACCGCTCGGATCCATCCTGTCCTGACAGAGTCAACGACATCGCCGGCACCCGACTCGATCCTTATCCGCCTCGACTCACAGGCATTGTTCCTTTCTCAGCATCAAACGCTGGCACGGGAGCCCGCGCTTCCTCCACGGCAGCCTCCCCGGCACCATGCTCAGCATCATCTCCAGCACCATCTTCGGGCTTTCCCGGCCGGCACGCCCATCCATCGACGGCCCGTAGCGTCTCGCGGGACCAGATGCGGCCCGCGAGCGTCAGGCGAGCCGGCACGAGGGCGACGATGAGGAGGGGGAACCCAGGTGCCGCCACTGTCAAGGTGGTGGCGAAGACGGCACCCGTCAGGAGAAGCTGCGAGAGGGTGTATCCGTGGACGGCGCGCCACCTCACCCCCGTCGGCAGCTCCGGTAGTTCCGAGAGCGGCGTGACAAGCTGACCGACGCGCCCGAGGATCGGATTCACCGCGAGCGATTGGTAACCCATGAAGAGAAAGAGCCCGGCGAGGACGGATGTCTGGGCGAGGCCGAGGAGCCGCTGCAGCGGCGGCGAGACGAAAGCGAGAATCAAGACGGCCTGTATGAGGTGCGAGTACCGCTGCTCGTACGTCCTCGGCACCCGCCGCCGTCCGCCGCCGCCGCCCTGACCTCGGCCCTGCGACGGATGCCGGTGCGGGTTCTCGTCGGCGTAGTGCAGCAGCGACTCCGAGTGCAGGGGCGCTTGGGGCAGCAGGCCGTTGGCGGGCGGGATGCCGAGGGCGCCGCAGAGCATCGTCGTCAGACCCAGCAGCGCGACGTCCCAGGCGAAGCCACCCGGCTTCTGGGTGCCGTACCGCGGCACCGTGCAGATGATGCTGCTGATCTCGTGGTCAAAGTAGAAGAGGACGGCGACGACGGCGCCGGGGACGACGGACAGGAACACCCAGCCGATGGGCAGCGTCCAGAAGCGCACGCCGAAGACGGACCGGTCAGGGCTCGAGGGCCGAAAGGTCGTCTGAACCGCCAGCCGTTCGTGGTCGAGGCCTGCGAGCTCGCCCATGTGCGGTATGCCGATGAAGAGGACGATGGAGATGGCGGCCGCGTACTCGGCGAGACCGAGCCGCACGTACCGGTGGAACAGGGGCCGCCACGCGTTGGCCGTCGAGAGAAGCATGGCCAGCAGGCAGGTGCCGACGGCGCCGATGACGGCGTAGAGGAAGGCGGCCAACGAGACGCTGTCGTGGGTCCGCCGCAGCTCGAGCGCGGCCTTGTGGAAGTAGATGACGCTGTTGAGCAGAGAGAAGATGTCGGCACTGAAGTGCGTCACGTACTGCATGGTCCAGTCATGCGCGTTGAAGACGGCCAGCAGCAGGAGCATCCAGCCGGCATGCAGAAGGGACCAAGCCATGACGGAGAGGAAGTCGACCTGCGGTTTGCGAGGTAAGCGAGCGAACCAGCAAGCGAGCGCGGACCGACCTCAACACCCATTGCTCGCCGAGCTACACTTGCCACCTTTCAACTCGTACGGCGGCGGATGCGAGCGGGCGAGCCGTTTGTCGGGCGTCTTACATGGAAGCGAGTTTCGCACAGCGCATAGATGTTTTCCGCCAACACGGAGAAGGGGCCCGTGACGCCGAGGATGGTCAGGGGCTGCGCCGAGAAGCTGCCTGTCCCTGTCAGCGCTCGTCCCAGACCCCCAGCCTCCGGGATTCGCGGGCCACCGGAACCCCAAACTGTCGGTCGCCCGACTTCTCCATGGGCCGGAAACGACAACGGGAACTCGGAAGTGCGCACGAGGGCTCACACGCACAGGGCAAAGATGACCCCACACAGGCCGGTGCTGAAGACGACCTCGATGGTGCCCCACGAGCGGCCCGTCAGGACGTACAAGTCGCTCGCAAACGTGATGCCGGGCAGGATATTGGTGAAGAAGATGTAGACGGTGCTGGCGACGACCTGCTGATTGAAGACGACCCAGTCCGACCACCACCGCGTCCGCAGCCGGCCAGCGTCGCCGGCGAGGAGACGAAACGGACGCAGCTTGCCGCCGGGTCCGAAATAACGTCCCCTCGCCGGCCGACCGTCGTTGACATCATGGCCCCGCGCCGGAACATCCGCCGGTTCCCGCCTTGCCGCCGTCTCTGTCTTGTCCGAGCTCGGTGAGACTTTCGTCATGGGCATGCCGTCGGGGGCTGCCATCGAAAAGGGGGGGCCGAGGGCTATGTCGAATTCACCGCAGGAGCCGGATGCTGCTGGAGTGAACTACCAGGACGATGACGGCAACATATACGTATGCCAGGACATATGAGTGTGTAAGTGTACACATATGAGTGTGCAAGTGTACGTGAGAAACTGCGACATTGCAATACTATATACTTACGGAGTATGGAGTACACAACATGTATTACTTGCATGCAAGCTCACTTACAGTACAGGTAGCGACCACGGCTTCGCATGTGTCTCTGGCCGCCGCTGACCGCCCACGGGATGTCTCCATACACATCATTGGCCATGCTGAAAGGGTGGGTGCGGCTGCCAAGGCTTCCGAACGGCTGCCACAAGACGTTAAATTCGACCTCGTGCGGGATCCAACAGTGACGGCAGGGACGACCGAGGTCAAGTACCCATCCAGGAATAGTCCGCAAAATCGCGCTATTCCCAGGGGGGTTAGACGCCCTAACAGGGTGCGGATGTTGTTCCCCCGCCATCCGTATACTCATTGTGCTGTACTTACGGAGTACTGTAGGTACTTGTACATGTAAGTACCTTTCCGAGAACCTCACACTCCGATCTCGGTAATACTCCGCAGTAAGTATACTCCAAGTACAAGTACATGGACAAGTACAGCCAGTAGAAGGCACTTACAACTACGGCGTATATGTACAGTACGAGCACAGTGAACAATAAAACCAAATGTGGGAGGTACTTTCATACACTTCAACTTGTACTGTACTTGTAAGTACTGTAGAATGCCATCAAGTAAGTACACGTACGTACTTATAAGGGTACAAGACACACCGTATTTGTACATACTTTTACTTGTAAATACTGTGCATGTACGGAGTCCTGATTTGGGTATCTACTGTAGGCAAGTACTTGTAAGAAACTGGGTACATACCACAGTGCAGTACTTACTGGACAAGTACTCCTTAAGTACATGTACTGTATAAGGTGAAGTACGAAGTGTACAGAAGATCATATCTTATCTTATCGGCACGTGCGAGTGGGGTGTTTGCAAGTAACCACTCGCTCATGAAACTGATCAACACAGCTACGAATTATATCACGATGCTTCCATCCTGTCAACACTTTGCTGTCAAGTCAAGCTTCAGCTCCAGCTCAACGCCAACCTGAAGCCACGTGCTCGCTCCTATGGCAGTGCTCGTTTCCTGCTGAGTGCTGCTGCCACCATGCCACCCGCAGCGCCCCTATAGCGTTCGCCTCGTCAGACTTCCCCTTCCCGTCTTGTGCCTACATCATGGCTGCCCGACGCTTCATCCCTCGCGACTCCTTCGGCATTCCCTCGTGCATACCGAAAACTTACTTCCTCGGCCACCACGCCGCCGGTGCAAACAAAATCAAGGGACTTCTATCCACCATCTCCCTCGTCCTCGAGTGCCGCGACTTCCGCCTACCCCTGTCTACGCACAACCCTGTCCTCGAGCGCACCGTCGCTGGCCGCGAGCGCCTCGTCGTCTACACCAAGACCGACCTTGGCTCCGACGCACCCTCTGCCAAGAAGATCCTGCGTCGCATCTACGGCAATGGCGTTATCTTCTGGGATAAGAATCGGCCGGCCACCACCGACGCCCTCCTTGCCCGCCTCCGCGACACCGCCGTGGCCCAAGATTCCCTCACTGGCCTGCGCGCCCTTGTCGTCGGCATGCCCAACGTCGGCAAGAGCACCCTCCTCAATGCCCTCCGCCGCGCCGGATCGCCCGGGAAGAAGGTTGCCAAGGCCGCCAAGACGGGTGATCAGGCCGGCGTCACGCGCAAAGTCGGCACCTCGGTCCGCGTCGTCGAGTCCGAGGACAAGGGCGGCGTCGCCGGCGGCGTCTATGTCCTCGACACCCCTGGCATCTTCCAGCCCTACGTCGAGGATGGCGAGACGATGATCAAGGTCGCCCTCGCTCACGGCCTCAAGAAGGGCCTCATCCCCGACGAGATCCTTGCCGACTACCTCCTCTATCGGATGAACCTCTGGGATCCCACCCTCTACCGCCGTTACTGCGAGCCCACCAACGACGTCACCGACTTTCTCTCCGCCGTCGCCGCCCGTGACGGCAAGCTCAAGCCTGGCGGCCTACCCAACTGTCAGGAAGCCGCCGCCAGGGTTCTCTCGCAGTGGAGGGACGGCAAGCTGGGCAAGTACGTGCTCGACGACCTGCGGGATGAGGACATCCGGGCCCACGAGCAATTGCTTCACGAGCCGCACCTGAGCGTGAACCAAGCCAAGAAGCTGCAAAAGGAGGAGCGCAAGCGAGAAAGGACGGGAGCCTAGGATGCCTCGTTCTCACCGAGAGGGATGGCATCCAGATGCCGCATCTCCTTCGTTCCCCGGTGCAAATACACGCATGACCCTATCGCCACCATGACGGCATGGCGACTGCGCCGAAGAATTTCCATGTGAATCTTTCTCTTGTTCACGATGTGAAACTCCTACACTGGATAAACTGCCGAGTGTGGTCCGAGATGCAGGGTATATTGAAAACGAATCGAAAAGAGAATAAACAAGGGAAAACCTGGAGGTTCATCCGTAGACCTCACGCAGCGGCGTTGCGCTTCTGTCGTCCAAACAAAGAAGAAAAAAATAAGATGAAAACACCGCTCGAGACGCCGCCAGATGCCAACCCCCAATCCAAACGCCGCCAGATGCGCAACTCATGCGTGCGCCCCGGTGCCGGCATGCTCGCGGGTCAACGGCGAGCGATGGAGCCGCGTCAAGAGTACTGGTTTTGCCACTTGACCATATCGCGAGTCAGAACGTCCATCATCTCCATGCAGTTGAGCTCCTTGAACCCTTTTGCGGACCCTTCGCCCAACGCCTCTCCATCTGTCGTTGGGCCGTCCGGATGCTCGTCGTCGGCGGCGGCGTCGCCGTTCGTGCGAGACGGCTCCGGCCTCTGCGGCGTCTCACCGCCGCTGCTCGAGCTTCCGTTCTCCGCAGCCAAATCCAGCTGCGTCCTCGAGATGAACTCCATGATCGCGCCGACGCGGCGCTTCATGTCTAGCATGCTCATCTTGCCTGCCGCCGCGAGCTTGCCCTTGGACCCGTATTTCCCTTCAAAGGCCGAGCCTTTAGGCTGGCACGTTTCGTCGGCATTTTTCGAAAGGTCCCGCGACGTGGACCGAACCCGTGACTCGTCGCCATCTTGGTCGCGATCTCTGCTGTACTGATTTCGTCCCTTGCCCCGCTTGTGACTGCTTCTGGGACCCTTCTTCTGGGCACTGGCAGCCCTCGACTGGCTCATCGGTGGCGTGCCGGGAGGCTGCGTCGCGGTGGGTGACTCGTCCGTCGCTGCTTGTTCCACGCCCTTGGCCTGGGCGAGTTTGGCCACCGCCAGTGGCGTCTCCTCGGAGAGATCGGAATCTGCGTAGGCCCACGTCAGCCCTGGTGGCATCCAACCACGAATGCGGTGCACACCTTCTGCGCGTCGGCGCTCGGCTCGTCCTTTCCTCTTGCTCGCAGCCTCTTGCCGCTGGCGGTCCCTGTCCTCCTTTTCCGATTTCTCGCGCTGGTTTCTGCTGTGTCGGTTCTTCTTCGACCCGTTTCGCGTGTTCGACTCGTCGTCCGACCCTCCACCGGCGCTTGTGTCCGGTTGCTCGGCCGGCCGCGCCGGGGACACGGATCGGGATCCGGTTCGTTGTCGTTTGACCATGGAGATGTGCCTGCGCTGGATTAGCCGACGCCCGAGGTCTTCGCTGCGGGGGAAACGCACTCATCGCTGTCGCTGCGACCACGCTTTGCTCGGCGCGAAAGGCTTTCGCCCGACTCGGTGGGCACGTCTTCTTTGCTGGCCTCTATCACTCGACGCAGCAGCTCGTCATCGTACGCGGCATCGCGGCTGTTCATCGTACAACGTCTCTTGGCGGCCAATGAAGCGGAGCCGAGCCGGTTGGATTTGGAGTTTCCCGTCTTCGGGGATCGGGCGCCGTCCTTGACAACCAAGCTGCCTCGTGAAGTCGTCCGTTGGTGACGGTGGAGAGGGAGGAACTTGGAGTATTTTTGTCTGCCGCCAAACTGTTGTCAGCGGTTGGCCGGGCGGGTGGTGGCGAGGGGAAGAGAGCACGAAAGGGCGGACGCGTGCATGGCGAGAAATACGTACCCGTTGGTGGCCGAGTGAATCTTGTGAAGATCCTTGCGGCACTGCTCGCAAAAGTATTCATCGGGTGAGCTCTCGGCGGTAAAGATGCCGACGCAGGCACCGTGCTGCCAGACCTTGCAAATGTCGCATTGCACGAAGAATCCCGTGACATCGTCCGTGAGTTCGATGGCGGCGAAGAATTCCGCGTCGGGGCCTTCGACGGGCGGGAGGCCGGGGTATTCATCGGAGCCGCAGATGCAGCGGACAGCCTCGTCCTCCTCGTCCTGGAGGTCGTCATTTCCATTGGCGATCCCCATCATGACTATTTGGCCGACTTTATCCTGCTCTTCGTCTTGGCCACGCTTGCGTCTTCGGTTGAGGAGGCTATATTCGAGATCGTCGGGAGGCTCGGACGACAGTGAGGTGCTGGGCGTGGATTTGCCCGAGGCGGGTTTGTTGTTGGATCGGGCGTTGCGGTCTAGTCGTCCGGACGTCCCCGACGACACGGACGAGTTTTGTGACAAGGCGTTGTTGATTGGGCGGGCTCTTGAGGATCTTCGGGGCGAGGGCGGTGCCATTGAAAGACCGCCGACGGAAGAGCCTGGGAGGGGGGGGGGGGGTGTGGGAGGTGAGGAGGAGGAGCGAGGGGGGCCACGGAGGTCGACGGCGCGTCCTGAGCGAGTGGGAAAGACTCTTCTGGGCCCGAGGGTGTTTCGACGGCCTAGGTGAAGGGCGGACGGGTTAGAGAGCCAAGATGGCCTGTGGAAACGGAGGAGCCGACGACCGTGCTGGTTGTGCTTTCGGGCAATGGCAGACGGGCTCCAATCGGCGGATGAGATCGGGCTACAGCGAGGAGGGCAACTCGAGAGGAGAGGAAGAACTGTCGTGTCGGAGGAAGGGGGGACTTGTCATGACGAAGCAGGGCCGCGACGACAACGAGGCACGAGACGGTTCGTAAGTGAGGGGGAGCTGACGGAGGGAGTGGCGAGAGTGAGGAGAGAAAAGGTCGCTCTGGCTGGCGGAGAGGAGGAAGTAGGCCCTGGGTGAGGAGTGCGGCGGGCTGCTTCAAGCCTTCAGCACCGGCCGTACCTACCTACTGTAGGTAATACTAACTAGGACAGGACCTGCAAGTGCGGGTACATGGACTCTGTACTTACATGCATGCAAATTGCTAGTACACATGCTGTAGGCGTACAAGCAAGTACAGTACTGCAAGTACATGCAGGCAGTCGCCAAGCGGCCATTTTAGTGGAGCCGGTCGCGCTCTGGCAGCACTGCAACAGCCTTCGAGAGTCATCAGCGGCGTCTTGTGGTCCCGGTCCCAGCGACTTAGGTAAGCCTCGGCTATCTGGCCATACACACGTTCTGTACTGTAAACTTGTACTGCTTGTACCCCCTACATCGCGCATGTTAGTTTTCGAAGTACTGGTAGGTGTAATGGTATGTGTTGGTGTACCACACGGATATCTAGTCAGTTGGGTAGGTACCTCTGCGCATGAGCGGGCCACTATTATCTTCATTCTGCATGGGTGTTCAGGACAATGGCTAACCAGAACTGCGAGTGACATAGCCAGCATGAGCAAGTCATGTAAAAATTCATTCTCAAGTCCGGGCAGATCTTTCCGTGCTCCTATTTTCTTTAATATCCAAACTGCATTGATGCCCGGCTGCATCCACCAGAAACGTGTTGGAGTACTGTATGTCTGTGTCACTGTGTGTCGCCTGCACCGTACGGAGTATTACATGTACCAAGGTACATGTAAACCCAAACTCGCACCAAGTACTTACTGTACCTAAGTAGTAGTCAAGGTACCTCCTTCGATCGCCCACCCGTATTAATAGTCATCGGAATGTGTGCGATTAATGGCTCTGTCGCTAAAATAATCGCACAGAGCGTCCAAGTACAAAGTACAACTTACTACGTACATGTACAGCACACCCTGCCTTCCGGAGTGCCGTTCGCATATGAGGGAAGACCTTTCTTTGTCTTTTCGTTCTGCACACACAGAGGGGTCTCGAAGTCGATTGAGGACAAGTCCTCGCCATGCAGCCTCACAATGGTTTCCCTAAACCCGTGCTGAACGCCATACCGTCACGGCAGTGTTCAACTCTCAGCCGCAAGGCGTTCATTACCCAAGTATGGATGTCATTACCGTCAATACCCAAGTGCGTACCAGTCGACTCGTGCTCGTCGTGGAATAAATGTACTGTACTTGCGGTGCACCAACGGAGTAATACTTGCTGTAGTCTGTAGACAAAACTCGTCTGCTGTGCGCCCCCAAAAGATGACCAGTCAGAACAGCTAGTCAGTGAAGCGACCTGCTTACCTAATGTACTCCCACCGCTTGGAGGCCCTTGCTCGGGAGTGGCCAGCAACCTCCTATTAATGCTGTCATTTGCCGTTCAAAAGCATGCTGTAGAATTCACGACCGTCCGGATCCATCAAACTCTTTGAACGCTGTTCCTTCGGTCAGCATAGGGCATTGCTCTAGCTCCATTCATTTCCTCGCCAAGCCTCCCGTCCTTTGCTTGAACCACTTCGTTCTCTCCACGATCAGCCGAGGCGTGGCCTTGATTTCCCGAGCACCAGGTGAGGCAATCCCCCCTCCCCCCCCCCCGAAAGAGGGCCCATGGTTGCGGCGATCGAGCACCTCCCTGCCCACCTTCTGCCACTTTTATACGGGTGCTACTATTGCTTTGACTTGGGATGCCCGGTCCTGTTCACCCATCGCTGCCAGCTCTCACTTTGGTGCCCTTTCTGACGTGGTGACAGGCTCTTCCGCCATTGCAGCCCAACGACCTGAGCTCTTGGTTTCCAAGCCCTTCGACGACTTTCGACTCTCCAGCGACCGGCCGTGCGGCATCCTCAGTTTTTGAACGTTGGCGATACGAATTACCTGCAGCGTCGTTGCCACTGCTTTCCGACGACGACTGTTCTCGTCCTGTTGTTCGTTTGGCATCGCTCTTGCGGGTTGTGGGATACGTTTGCATGTACAATGGTAGATGGGTACGCTTTCCCACATATTTGTTTTTGTCATCTTCACAAACGAACCCCCTACTCCCTTCCCCCCTCTCACGAGTACCTCATGTCTCCCGTTGCCCTTTCATCCCATCTCGTGCCAGCTTGGTGCGTCGTGGGGATCGGCATGCACTTGGGCACGCTTGCCTTGATGCCTCTCGCTACCGAGGCTTTCCTCCATTTCATTCTCCGTCACACAATGCACGCCGTTCTCAAAATCGTGACGGTATATTTGCTGACAAGACGAAACCGATGGTGCCCAGCAGAGCATAGCCGCATTATGTTGCCGGACACTGTATCTTCGCTGTTTCCGGACCGGCCCATTCGGCCGCTGCCCAGTCGCCGACTTCGAGAACAACTGTCCCCAGAAGTTGCCGACTCGATCAAATACCCCGCCTCGACGCTCGACAAGGCCCCCCTCTTCTACTATCCGCCCTATACCATCAAGGCGGACCACGCAGGCCAGGCCAGCGCCGAACCGCAGAGTGCCGCCGACCAGGGTCGTCGACCCGACCTCAGAGCGTTCGCTTCGCTGCGGAACGGGGTCGGGCTCCGGGAGGAGGAAGAGGGAAAATGGCGTGGCACGCTCGCATCAAGGCCGCCCGCCGGAAACCCAAGCAGAACGGCTCGCAACGTATCCCGGCCGGAGCAGCCACAGCGAGCGGAGGCGAAAGCGCCATCTTCGGCAGCCTCGTCAGTCGATGGCTATGACTCCTTCGAGAACACGAATAACAAGAAGAAGAGAAAGATCCCCTCCGCAGGGGACTCCGCACTCAATGGGGCCCATGGCCTGAACAGCGATCTAGGTTCCCTGCCCATTTCGACGGGTGCCCACTTGCCGACGAACGATGGCAATGCGGAAAGGCTGCTGAATAGCATAGCCGGCTACGCCGCTTTTGGCCCCCAAATTTCCAACAGCCAAGGCTTCTCGGGGCCTGGGAGGGGTAGGCTGGGACGCCCGCGGAACGGCAGAAGCCCTTTGCGAGCGCTGGCCGATGGCAACGGTGCATGGCCTGGGCGAAGCCCGAACCCCGATGCATCGCGGTGGCCACCAGGTACGTCGGCGCCGTGACTCTCCTCTCCCTCCTTTCCCCTAATCTACATCCTCATTTCACTTTGTCCTTGCCTTTCCACCCCACGGCTTCTGCCATGTGCCATGATTTCCATTTCCATAGCCCAACAACCCAATCCATTTACCCTTGCGATCATTCTCGTCGTTGTTCTCGAGTCGGCATCCTCTAACGACTGGCATCGCTTCCCACAGAAGAAGAAGGGGCGGGTATAATATCAATGGCCATCGCCAACGCCGAAAAGTTCCCTCGTCAAGGACAAGAGAACATGAGCCTTTTGCAGCAACACTCCTCCAACACGCAGGCGGCGCAGGCATCGACGCAGTTCACCTTCACTTGCGCCTCGCAGGTTCCGGGAACGGCCCAGTGGTCGGGTACGTTCCTTGTTTTCACACGATGCTTGGCGTGTACTGAACGACGGCAGGTCAAAACCGGCACTCCATGTCGGGTGAGGCCGCGTTGGCCGGAGGTATCGCACCCGACGGCGTGCACGATGACGCGAATGCAAAGGCGACCCCGGGAAAGCCTGTCAACTCACGTCGGAAGTCTCGTCGACGACTGGAACGAGAACTCGAGCTGGCTGGTCGTCACCGCCGACAGATGGCGACGGCAAGCTACTTTCGTCAGCCCCCGAGAGCAGAAGATGTTTGGATCTGCGAGTTTTGCGAGTACGAGCGTATCTTTGGCGAGCCTCCCCGCGCGCTCATCCGCGATTACGAGATCAAAGACCGACGACACCGCCAGGATGAAGCCGACCGAAGGCGTTTGCTCGAGAAGGCCAAGGCGAAGAGTCGGAAGGGCAGGAAGAATAGCAAGACACTTGCCAAGGCTGGCCACGCAACGCAGGACGCGGCCGATCAAGGGCCTTCGGACACGGTTGGGCACGAAGGCGTTCCCTCATCAGAGAACGTACACAGCCACTCGACACAGTCGGAAGGAACCGGGAACGATGATGGAGTTGTCGATGACTACCTGGCCCCGCAACTGCCCGAGCGTCCACCGGCGGCAGGGGACGGGGACGGCGGAGGCGAAGGCGAAGGCGAAGGCGCATCGTTGCGAGCTAGCCGGTAGCTGGTCCTGGCATCCCCGTGGGAAAGCTGCCCGTCGTTCGCCCCGAGGAGTGCTCGAGTGTCACAATGCAGTCTTTGACGGGGCTGGATGGGGAAGCCTGCCACGTTCCCTAGGGCCTCATGGACGTCACATGAAGGAGCTGAGAGTACGCCCACCGACGATTCGCATCGACGCGCTCTTGTTGTTCAAAGGGAGACGAGAGCGAACGCCCAAGAAGGGATCGCAACAGGACTATTTGAGACTCGTGCGGGCGGTGATCTCGGTGAGGAGGTCGCTCGACCAGTCTACACACACACCCGTACACCTACGCCTTGGTGGTTGTGGATGCAGGGACTCTGGCTTGACTAGGATATTTGCGATGGCCTGCGAGGATAGGTGCTAAAACAAAGCGGGTCCATGGCCTTTTGACGGTCATGGAGTAGGGGGGCATGTATGAGTGCTCTTAGTAGACGATGGAGTCCGCACATATGAGTTAACGATGTCATGGATGGATATTGGTATTGAGTGGCTGCCAGAAGTTCCGAAGCGACGGAAAAGCGAAGCGTTGGTGATGCGATGATTACGTTGTATCTCCTCAATGGACATTGACAGCGTTTGTATGCAACTGCGTTAGGCACCGACCAAAACACTTGGCGACGGAAATATTCAGCGAGGATGGATGGAGGGATCTCGACCGATGATATCGCCCGGGCGACTACTCCGTACGTCTCGTATATCCGTCGCGCGTGTCATTCATCCCATCCATCTCACCAAGGCAAGAGGAGTGTCAATGTTGGACCGTGTGCTGTGCCATGGCGCGTCCGCGACAATGCAAGTACTGTACGTAGTGGGTACGAGTGCGGATGCAATGTGTACAGTAAGTACTCCGTACAATGTTCGTACTTGGTTGTATGTACAATACAGAACTACCATGTTCGAGTGTACATAATGCATGCGTGGAACCAGGTGACAGGTATCCGTACGGCGTATCGAGTGCAATAGAACTGTAATTACATACGTGTACGGAGCGGGTGACGCATTATTATGATGATGCACCGACAAGTCGAGGATTTCAGCGCAGCCAGGATCTGGCTGATCATCAATACGAGCGAGCGCCTACAACGACGTCAGGTATTATGGTGGTGTATTACAGTACATTACGGTACATGAATAATGTCTGTACTCCAGAGTGCAGGTTTCCGTCACCCAAGTACATGTACGGGAAGCGACAGCAACAACTCCGTACAGTACTTCGAGTACATGTGCGCACTCATGCACCTGTGAGTACGAATAGTACTGAATAGGTATATGCATGTACTTGCGCGAACGGGTGCGTACAAGTACCTTTGCGGCAACGGTTGGCAAACGGTGCGACGCTTCTGGGGCAGCCGAAGCCGGGAGGAGATCCATTCCTGTTGGAATTCCTCGCCTCTGATTTGCCGATCCGCGCGCGAGACCAGTGAACGATCCACTCTGAGCAACCCCCGTCCTCTGTACCGAGTACTGTACTGTAAGTACGTGCTCGTGCTTCACAGCGTTTGCCTGCCTGAAGCCTAGCGCATTGTTCCAAGTTTGGGGGGTAGGGGGGGGGCCACTCTATAGTGCTTCGTTCAGTACGAGAACGGGCGGTTTCCGCAACCAGTTCTGTCCGTCTGTCGTCATGGCGGCGGCGGTTTGGAAGCTCCCGGACCGAGTACGTGTATGAGTTGGTCGCAACCTGTCCTATCATGCATCCTTCTCCGTCCCTTTCCAAAGTTGCCCGCTTCCACCGTCTGGTGCGGCCCTGAATTTTTATTTTTTATTTTTTGCCAACGGTATTCCCATGTTTCACTTCCGTCCGCTTCCATCTCCGACGAGCTCGCATCCGTACCATCATCCACCAGCACGTGCGGTTGAAGGTCCGTCAGGCTGTGCCGAATGTGCAGCGGTCAGCCGTTGCGTTCTCTGCCCTCTCTCCACGCCGTCCGACTCCCAGAATCACCTGCAGCTGGTCTCGCTTCCCCATCTATCATATCAATACACATCTAGCCTCCATCGACCTCCTGCAGATGGGCAGCGACTGCTGACCGGTCCCGTCCCTCTCGTTCCGCCATCGAGGGTTCGAAGGCTGCCGTCCGTACCCTACCGTTGTTGGCTGGATACGATACAAGGCGGCCGCAGCGATGCCGAGCTTATTCGGCTCGCGGAGGCATGCACCGCCCGTCCAGGTGAGTGAAAGTGTGGCCTCGTCTGCTTGTTCGTCTGCATCGCGGTCACGCCGTTCGTTGCCTCTCTGCTTCGGTAGCCGGCAGACTTCAGGCGTGATGACGTACCCGGCCGCCCGCCAGCCCGATCCCCCCAACGACCGTTCCCCTCATCGACCGTTACCCCCATCGACCGTTACCCCCATCGACCGTTACCCCCATCGACCGTTCCCCCTCCCCTTCACCCCCACCACGACATTTTTCGTCTCCCCCGCGGGGAATGGCATCGGATGGACGCTCCTCCTGTCCCCTCCGCATGCCGGGCGAGTCTCATTCGGCGCCGTGCGAGGCAAGACCAATGTCGCTGACGGTGCATCGCCCAACAACAGCCTCTGACCTGGGACGCGGCCAACCATGAAGCTGCGACGGCGGCCTCTTCGGCTTACCGCCACCGCGGCTCCAATGCATCTCTCTCCTCCGCCGCCGCCGCCGCCGCCCTCAGGGCGATGCCCATGACGCCCACCAATGTCGCCGAAGTCCAGTCGAAGCGTGCCATGCGCCGAAGTCCATCCGTCTCCTCCGCAGGAAGCCGCGGCTCCAGGAGGCCTCCCCGGAGATCCGCGAGCGTCGGCTCCATGAACGAGCGAACCTTTCGATCACCCTCACCCGGTCGCGCGTCCGGTCGTCGCTCCCCCGGTCGCAGCCCGGCGCCGATGGATCGAAACGTCCCACCCGTCCCGAGCATGCCGGCCGCCGCCTCCGCCGACCAACCCGCCACCACCCGCAAGAAGAGCATCCAGAGGGAGGTCCAGAGGGGAGTCCACAAGGAGGTCTACATTGGCGAGGAGGTCCACAGGGAGCCTCACAAGGAGGTCAACGTCCGCAGGAAGAGCTCCGTGAAGAAGGGACCCGACGACGGCCCGCGCAAGGGGACGACGTTGCAGGTCCAGCCCTTCATGACTGCTAGCGAAAAGAGGAAGCAAGGCCAGCAAGCCTCGTGGTTTGGTGGTGCGACTGCCCGAGATTTGGAAAACATGCCAAGGCCCAGCTCCGTCGTGCCGCAGTCGGCCGCCGTCATGGTCGACGAGGACCTCGAGCCACGACCACGGAGCACGAGCCCGTCCATCACCAACTTCTCCTATCCCCGCAGCCGCCGACCGTCCTCCTCTTCGCAAGCACTCGACGATGACGACGAAGGCCTCATGTACGATCCCAACTCGAGGCGCATGGTGCCGAGGCCCGTCATGGCAAGATCGCAGAGCCTCGTGGAGCGGGAGCCGTCGACGAAGAAGAAGAAGAAGCAAGACATCCACCGAAGCGGATCCCACCTGGCCAAGGGAACCGTCGCGCGGACGCAAGTTGCTGCCGCCGAAACGTCTCAGCCACAACCCTATCATCATCGGCATGGATCCGTGGCCGATGCACCAATCGCCGAGTTGGAAACGATCCCAGCAGCGGCATCTGTGCCGCCGATGCAGCCCAAGAAGGTGAAGAAGAAGAAGAAGGCTGCGGAAACGGCAGACCGTATTACGGTCCTGAAGCCGGCCCTTGTCAAGAAGCCATCCATCGTCCGGGAAGAGCCCGATCGAGAAGCCCAGGAGGAGGCGCGCGACTCCCAGCAAAGGAGTTTGCAACCAGGGACTGTCGTTCGGCCACCTTCGACCGTGAATGCCACCAACGGCCTGGCACAGGCGTCTCAAAGACCATCGGGCGGCAGCCTACGCGGCTCTCGCGAACCGTCGGAGAGTCCCGCCCGGTCGGCCACTCTCATTGCCACGGCCGACCAGCTGACGGTCAAGCACGTGCCGCCTCTACGATCCGTGTCTCCCCGCAAGTCTGCGCTGAAGTTGACGCCTCGCAACCTCTCGCCCTCCGACGACGGCTCCGAGGCCTCCAAACGAAATGGGAGCCCGCAGCGTCAGGACGAGGCCGCTCCGGGTCGAAAGAAGAGCGTGCGGGTGAGCTGGGATGACAGGAATACCGTCGTCGTCGGTGACTCGGCCCAGGCTCATGAGGATGAATCGCCCATGCCGTCAACAACCCAGTCGAAAACGACGTGGCACAACTTCGTCACGAGGTATACGAAATGGGACACCACGTCCATCAGTCCCGCCGAGGATGAGACCATGTCCCCGAGGCCTGCCCTACCCTTCTTCGGCAGCGTTCGAGAAAAGAAGACGAAGGAGGCGGAGGAACGTGCCTTGGTTCGACCCCAGGAACGGACCTGGTCAAACTCTTTCGAGCCGGCTGACGCCGGCCTGTCGTCCGATGCTGCCACTGGCCCACCAGTGAGCCAGGAGCAAGCGATCCGAAATGCAGCCAACATCTCCAAGTACAGGGAACCCTTGCCGCCCATCGTACAGACCGTCGAGGGGGATGGTAGGGGCGACGGCTTGATTTCCAGCTCAGATGATGACCTGGACACGGATGCGACGGACCAAGAAGATGGCGAAAATGGCACGCCGTTGAAGTCATCCGAGATCCGAGCTCCCAAGCCCTCGACTACCGCGAAGGACTCGACCGCCACAAAGGAATCGGCAATCGTCAAGGACTCGACTATTGCCAAGGACTCGACTACTGCCAAGGACTCGACTACTGCCAAGACTGCCACCAAGGACTCTACTGCCACCAAGGACTTGACTACTGCTAAGGACTCGACTGCCATAAAGGACTCGACTGGCGCGGGACCGAGCAACCGCAATATCCCCATTATCTCAGTGCAGCAGCCCAGCCCCCTTCCGCAAGACATGAAGGAAAAGGAAAGGGGCACTGAAAAGGCCAAGGCCGCGGCAGGCACGGTGTCGGAGCCGGAGCAGGCCGGAGCCGCTGCGATGCCTCCTCATATGGAGAATATTGAAGAGGCTGCCGAAGAGGAAACGGATCACGATAGTGTCTACAGCGACGCGTATGAGGAACTGGAAGATGTCGATGCCGACGGCTTCATGTCCCTTGATGCTGTCGTCGAGAGTCCGACAGTGACGGATTCTCCAAAGGAGTCTCCAAAGGAGATGGAGCAACAAGCGTCACTGACACAGCCAAAGGAAGGCAAGAAGGTGAGAAACGTGTTGAAGAAAGCGGCACCTAAGGTTGTTCAAAGCTCGACCGTTCCAAACGATTGGGAAAATGCAAAATCCTACTGGAGAAGCTTATCCATCGATCAGCGTCGACGACTCGAGGTCGAGGCTCTCTCGGATACTGGTGAAGGCGCCGCTGTCGAACCAAAGAAAGCCACCGAGAAGGGGAATAAGGGGAATAAGGGGGCCAAAAAGACAACGGCAGCGGCGGTGGCGGCGAAGTCTTCGACCACCCAGGGATATCAGATTCAACCAGGGACGAAATGGACGGCCGAGAAATCAGCCGAGGCTTCTAGGCGTGCGTCGGCGCCCGTGATTCAAGACAGCAAGGTTTCAAAGCCTCGGCAGCAGACGGTCAAGAAGAGGACGAGTTCCGCCTCCCTACACTCTTCTTCATCGTCTGAGAGGGTTGCGACCAGGCCGCAAACGGCAGACGGCGCGCGTAGGGCGACAATTGCCGGCGTTCAAGGAAAACGTTTGCCGAAATCTGGTCAGCAGAACGGCAGCACACTTCGTCTGGCACCATCCCGAGCGGCCCGACCAGTGTCGTACCACGTCTCGTCTCCGACAGAGCCGGTCATGACGAACAAGCAGAATCACTCTGCAGATAGCCTCGCCGGAGGTGTTCACCTGAGATCAAGCCTCAGACACAACGGATCAGACGAGAGCGTCAGCAGTTTCAGACGTTCGCGCGCCTACTCTGGCCCGACGCCTGGTTTCAGGATGTCAATGAGGGTCTCTTCTGATGAGCTGCAGGGCCAGACGACGAAGCAGGGCCGTCGGTTCAGCCTACGATCCATGCCGCCAACGACGACTTTCCGACGCAACTCGTTTGCGAGCGTGGGTTCAACAAACTCGTTTGGAACAGGTCGAATGCGCCGATCTCTACGTGCGCCGCCTGCCGAAGGTACCAAGATGAGCCTGTCCTCTTTCAAGCGATCATCAGGGAACAAGAAGGGCAAGAGCAAGAAAGGCAAAGGCGGCAGTCGATTCGCCGACTCGAGCGACGAGGATGACGGAGGAATTCCGAATTTCTTCAAGAGCCGGTTTGCCGACTCAAGCGACGAGGAAGAGGTCGCTGCCCAGCGGCCAGCGCCGAAGGGAAGGACGTTGAGCATGCCCAAATCCATGCGTATCGGCAACCACTCGGCCAGCGCGGCAGCCGCCAGCACTGTAGGCATGGTTCCCATTGCGCGGCAAGCCTCCCTGGACTTGGACGATAGTGATGACGACGTCGACGACGATAATCTACCATCAACAAAGGTTGCAAAGGGTAAAAATGCGAGCCTGCGTCGCAATCGATCTGGCCGAGGCGGCCTGATGTCAGGGTCAGTTACCTCCCAAGTAGAAGATGCTTCCGGGACATCACCCGCTCGACGCAGCAGCTTCATGTCCATCCTGCGCCGCAAGAAGGACCCGAGCAAGATCTCACGTGAAATCGCCGAGAGCGCTGCTCGAAGAGATACGAGGCTCGAACGCTCACCAGGGGAGCTGGCCCTGATTCGGAACAACAGCACCCGCAAACGTGGGTCGAACTGGCCGCTGCCCAACGACCAAAACAACGGTGCTTCCCCGGCGCCTGTCGAGCTCCCAGGGGACATCCCCGCTCCGGTGAAGGTCGACGTTCGCCGGCCCTCGACGGCGTCCGCACCGACCCCGAGCAGGTCTTCCTTCTTCCATAGGCGGAGCACCTCCCACAGCCTGCCCGGTCTAGGGCAGGAGGCCGACGAAGACTACAACATCCCCCCTGTACCCCCCCTGCCAAATCTTTCTGTCCTGCCTGGTCAAACTGAGCTGCCTGCCCACAGGAGGAAGAAATTTGCTGGTCTGCGTAAAGTGTTCGGTATCAACGACTAGAACTGTGCCACATCCTCAGACTGAACAAACAACAGCGGCAATATCCCCTCCCCCAACCCCCAGTTCTGGTTGCAGCCGTGGAAGCTTGCTTCTCTGCAAAAATTGGCTCGCTAGTTGGATGCTGATGGACGACATACGCCCGAAAATGATGGCCTGCCACACTGCTACATACTACGCGTTCCATGCCTTCATTTTATGTTTTCATTTCTCTTTTCCATATTTATGTGTAGTACAATAGTTGGCATTTGGCAAACGAGGCCGATAGCTAGCAAGCGTTCCGTAAAACCTCTCCAGCACAGCTGCGTCGTTTCCCAATGTACTCTACAGTCGTTTTTCATCTGACACTGACTGCCATGTCAGTTGTAGCAATTTCCTCCTTCACATTAGGTTCCGAGTATTGCCACATTATGTAGCATTTTGCTCTCGAGTATGAAAAGTTATTACATGAACTTGAATTGAGCGTTACTCCCGTTCAAAAGGGGATGAAGATGTAGATGGATGGATGCTGGGGGCCATGACGTCTGAAACGTTTCAAATCTGCCTCCGCAGCATCTCATATTCACGAGCTTGTACCGCTCGCGTCGAACTTGACAAATCTATCCTACATCTTTCAAGCAAAGTGTGACCTCATCGGTAAGCTGGTGGCGGATGACAACATCTCCAGAGTAATCAAAATCAAAACCAACGCTTCCTTAAATAGCTACACCACCGATAGGCCTTGCCTGCTTGTACACCCGTGCCTTCAGGCACCGTCCAATGCTGCTCTTTCCACCGACCACAGTGTTGTGAGGCGAAGTGGAAGACAAAAGCTTAAACGGGCGTGCAGCATGTATGAAAATCCAAAGGCAGCCTGTCGACTTAATTCCAACTCCTCTTCGCCTTGGTTTCCGAGAGTAAGGAGAATCATGCTCACGCTAAGGTTATGACTTTGTGCATGGACCAAGTATAGTACAGATAATATATATACGACAGACAAGCCCAGACTGCCGGGGGAGGAAGGGGGGCCGCAAGAGAGTTGTTGAAGGGGTGGAGTTCTTGTGCCAACGACGACTTGTGCCTTTCGAGAGTACTGGCCCGTGAAGAAACGATTCCTGGGATGGGAAGAGGTCACTTCGAGCCTTTCGAGCATGGCTTTTCCTTTGTGGGAGTCTTCTCGCGCTCTAGTAGTAGTGTGAGCTGGCTTCTCGACCTTCCCATCGGGACACTGGCTGACGGAGCCGGCGGAGTGGGCGTCAGGCGCGAGTCGAGCAGAGATGAGGCGTACGGTTTGCTCGAGGGGAACGACCCCCCGAGGGGACTGGGACCGTCGAGAACGCTCGATCTCGGCAGAGATCCGGTCTGGTCGATGATGGTCCCCTGGGCAGCGACCTTGGTTGTTGAGGCCGTTGCGCCGGTAAAGAGGCCTTGGCTGGTGAGTCGAGTGTCGGGAGCATCTCCGTTATGAGAGCGAGTCCGCACCATTAAAGGCATTGCCCCGGCTCCGGGCGAACCAACGGTGTCAACGGCCGCAGCCGCACGAGGAACGCTGCTGCTCCGGACCAGAACCTCCTTCTGCTGGAGGGCGGCTTCCCTTCGCCCCAAGATCGTCGTAGAAGACATATGCTGAACCTTGCCGTTCTCGGCCTTCATCCACAGCGGCACGGCAGGTCGCTTTCCGAGCGCCTTGGCACTAGGCCTCGGCAGAGGCGATTTGGCAGCATCCTCTGCAACCTCCGAACAGTCTCCCGTCTGCGCCGGCATCCGCTCCGGTATGGGAGTGACGGGGCGCGGCTGGCCTGCTGCGGCTCGTGTGCCGGCTGCGGTGTCGCCATTTCGAAGCCTATCCGCCGACGGTATCGGCGACTGAGGGCTCATCCTTCTCGTCACGGCTGGGCGTCTCTTGGAAGCCGTCGAGGATGCCACGATTTTCTTCATCGCCGCTGGAGGCTTCCTCTTCGATTTGAAGGCTTGAGGTTCCAGGCCGGTCGTGGCAGTGCTTGCAGACGACCGAAATCCGTCCTCGTCCGCAGACTCGGGCGGCGAGACGAAGCGGGCCGTTGGGCGAGGCCCAGATGATGTCGGACCCTTGGTCTTCTTCAAGATGGGGTGCTGGGGAGGCGGTTTCGACGCACTTGATGAAAACCCCTTGATCGAATTGTCGCTTCGTTTTGTCAACGGCGGTGGCCGACGGACCGGGCCATCACCCTGCTGTGCATCTTGTTGCTGACGCACATGTGAGAGTATCATCTGCTTCGTCAAAGGCGGCACCTAATTGCGCATGGTTGGCGTCACCAGTTCTGGTACGTTGAGATGGACATGACTTACATCTGGTCCCTCCCATCGATTTGGAGGTCCCTGAATTGGGATGACGGTAGGCCCGACCGAAATGTCCTCGTACAGGCCGGCGAGGATGCGGCCGCTAAGGTGTCGGCGGTCGCTGCCCAGCACGTGCCACCAAAAATTCTCCAGCCGTCGGGCTGTAGGGTCCTGGAGTCGTTTATTCGTCGTCGTATAGACTGGGGAGCAAGGAGCGTTAGCATGTCAACGCACGTGGACGGTTCCCGAACAGAAAGACGCCCCAGGAAATGGCGGGTGCCTTACCATGCCAGTACTCCCAGATCTTGGCTGCGGGGACGACGGGGTAGCTCGCTACCTCCTTGTATATGCTTGTGGTATTGATGACGATGCCCTTGGGCAACATCATTCCCACGCTGGGCTCCATGGACGGGCGGAATGTACCTTGCAGCAGGCAAGCTCAAAGGTCGAAAGGATGAGCGAGGATAGAAAGCCGTGGCCAGACTCGGCGCAGCCCGTCTCGCGGCGTGCGAGAGTTTATAAGCGTCTCGAAGGACAGAGCATTATTAATGGAGAGTATTAATGGAGAGACAAGTTGAAGGATCGAGGTGACGGTCGGTCGGTCCAGTGCGGTTCCGGCACGGGCACGAGGCGAGTCAGGTCCAATCTCCCACGTCGAGAGGAGAGAACTGGAGGCGGAAGCAAAGCAGAGGCGGGATGGGATGGTCTCATGCGTGTTTGCTGACTGGTCGAGACAGCGATACTTGCAGCTCGCCGGAGTCGCAGCAGGCCGGGCGGGTGACACGCCGTGTACGTGCAACGATGGCTGCGAGGAGTTGCGCACGCCGCAGCTCGGAACCCAGCTTGGAGAGCGTACGAGTACGAAGTCGGGAGTATCCAACCAGGTGCGAAGGAGGGCCGGGACTTTGTATCAGTTGGTCACGCGCAACTGTCTCGACGTACACAAGACAGGTGGTGGTGACAGGACGGGGAGCGAGCTGCTGACGAGAGCAGTCGCAGCAAGACCTGCTCCGGGACGGGCGAGGAACGAGCGACGAAGGAATATTCGGTACTCCAGGAGAAGATCCCCGGGCTGAGGGTGATTCGTTGATATCCGAGCACACTGCTAGTATGCGACCAGGTAACGGGAGTTTTGCTGGACGTAGAGTAGCAAGCCGGATAGTGTGATATATGTATGCA
Source organism: Drechmeria coniospora (assembly GCF_001625195.1). Classification (NCBI taxonomy): domain Eukaryota; kingdom Fungi; phylum Ascomycota; class Sordariomycetes; order Hypocreales; family Ophiocordycipitaceae; genus Drechmeria; species Drechmeria coniospora. The sequence goes on along the minus strand of NC_054389.1, from coordinate 4,462,883 downwards.
TATGTACTCGCGTATGCGCTCGAAAATATGTGCTCGCTGAGTGAAGTGGATCGGATTGGCGAGATTTCGACGTTCGATGATGGAGGGAATTGGAGGGGGGGGGGGAGGGTTGTGGCAGGTTCAAGATGGTCCGGGCGTGCCTGTTGAGGGGCCGCAGCTACCTACAGTCTGCCGTCGCCGATGCAGCGGGGGAGAGGAACCCGGCGTGTCGGATCAGCAGCAGGTGGTGTTGGGAGTGAGGTAGCCAGGATGCCGGGTGCCAGGATGCCAGGATGTCAGACCAGGGACCAGGACGGCAAATGGATGGATGGTTGGTTGGCTGGATGGACGGATGGGGATGGATGGTTGGATGGATGCGTGGGTGTGGGTTGGTGGTGCGGCGGGTAGCGGCTTGTGCTCTGCTGCGGTGCTACTCTGTGCTGCTGTGCTGCCGCGTGTTGCTGCGACGGGACGAACGGTGAAAGATTCGTTGCAAGGTAAGGCAGAGGCAGGCAGGCTGGCAGGCTGGCAGGCTGGCGCGGATGGTATGCAGGCAGGCGGGGAAGCCCGAGTCTCAGGTTCGAGATGGCGATCTGTCGACAAGGCTGCGCCGCGGAGGACGGAACGGAAGACGAGGCAAACGACGGCGCGGGGCTGTGCCTTCGTACTCGGCCACCTGCTGGAGAAGACAACGAAGCGAAGGACGTGAAGAAGAGTTTTTCGATCGGTTGACTCGAGGGGAGTCGATACTAGCCAGAAATGAAGGAGCAGAAATGCAACAATACAATTCTCGCCAGTGAAAAAGTCACCTGAATAACGATGGCGGGACCCAGGTTTTGTTTGTCGTAAAGGCTCCTACCTAAGTAGTAAGTAATTAGTACTTGTTACCTCTGCACCGCCTGTTCTCGACCGTACAAGCACGTACACGTACTTACTTGGGTGTACTGTAAGTACTTGGAGGAGGTGTACTTACTCCGTACTTGCTGTTAATGTAAGTACTTGTTGGTAAGTATTGCAGCTACAGAGTACTCATGTACATTTAGACACTGCAATACTAACAGCACGAAGTGGAATCTACTGAGTACTAATTACTGTGGTCGGCGTTGTAGTTGTACATGTACTCTGAGATACTTGCGCACATGTACTCCGTACACCTACTATGTACAGTACAAGTACAAATAGAGGCACGTATTTGCTCCATCGAGGGGAAGGCACAGGGGTTAGAAGCACTTGGCACCAACGGACTACTAGTTCGGCTCAGCTACATGTGCGCGACCATCTCCGGAATTACCAGTATGAGTACCCCGAAGGTGCAGGTACGTGCGAGTACCGGGTTCTTCTAGTTGGCATGTAATTACAGTACAGTCAGTACCTGTACGAGTACTGCTAGGTACCGGTAAGGGGAGGGAGCCCTGTTCGGCTGGCATATCACCTTGTCACCGAGGCGCAACGCCCAGGTGCGCGGCCGCGGTTCTCGAGGTCAGGGCGAGCGAGGACCTGGCGACAGTTCGCCGCAGAGAAGTCATCTCCTGCATGCTTCCGCCTGGGCGACTCCCTGCCGCCTGTTGCCTGCCACTAGTAGTCGAGGGCGAAACTGGTGAAGGCGCCCAGAATGGTGGACGCGTACTCTCATCCCCATCAGGACGGCAGGTATTTGTTCACAGACTTGCGAGTAGTTAGGTACGATAGTGCTGTACCTTGCACACTTGCCTAGTACCTACCATACCAGTTGGCATGTACCTAGGTACTAGTTGTACGTAAGTATGTGTACGTGGAGTACTCCGTAAATGCTGGGTAGGTCAGTAAGTATGCCAGTGCCAGCACTAAGCAACAGCCTATATTGGTGCATACTAGGCGCTATAGGCACTTGAACATGTACGGATACAGTGGGCGTGTCGTAACTGACCAACCAACCGATCAACCGGCCAACCGGCCAACCGACCAACCGAACAGACAACGTCTTGCCTCCTGCCCTCCGGTCCCAGCTCCCCGCTCAGCTCAATGGGGAAGCAGGGAACCGGGGTTTTGGAACAGGGCGGGCAGGGGCCACTGTCCTGACGTTATTGACTGTTTGTTGGCCAAAGCTCGATCGGCTTCATTTCCTGCTTCACCGCCAACCGCATGCTGTACGGAGAAGCAAGCCATCGATCATCATCGCCCGCACAGCTTGTACGCATATACCCTACCCTACCTGCATGTGTAGTCGATACTCGTACCATACGGCAGCACATCGTACCCCTACGCTTGGTGAAGTGTCCGGAGACGGCTCACGACGACGTATGAGGATGGATTCGAAAAGCTCAACACCAAGACGCACATTCAACAGCGGCAAATGCGCGCTGGCCAGGTTCAAGCGCTCAAACGGCTCATCGAATGCTCGTACACGTACGCACGCGTGTACACCTTCATCTGAGACCCTCTGGCGCCTCCCGCAATCAGCACCAGCTAGCATGGTAATAAATGCAGCACAGCGAATGAGTACATGCCTAGGGTGGCAGTCGCAGTCCGGACACTGGAGCAGACCGTTCCGTTGGTTGAAGGCTGGAGGGCCTGCTCCCTTCGGGGTCCTACCGTACACGTACGTGCCCGAGGTGCGACGGCCTCGATACCCCAGGCCAGCAGGAGAAATGCCCGCAACAAGGTACTCTTTACACGTGCGCACGTGCGGTGGACCTCCGGCCAACTTCAGCAGTCGGTGGAACAATACCGAGCATACGACAGCTGCCAGCAGGTAGTAAACAGCCGCCAGGAACAAGTCGACCTGGGACGCTGCCGCTGGTCCACGACGATCTTCGGACTCCCTTTCGTCATTTTGGATCTGAGAGACGAGAAAGGGACCCATCCAGCCATCTCTCGGAGAGATGTGATAAGTCACCTGGCCATCACAATACTACTGTTTTTTGTCGGCATGCTCGCCCAATGGGGGAATGAAAGCGCTAACAGCCAAGGGCTGGGCTGAAATGCAACTGCGCGCCGACAAAGAAACGAGGTCAAGAGCACGATCCAAGGGAGAGACGGCGGTGCGCAGGCCCGAGAGTCATGGGTGGCCCGAGATGATGTGCCAATCCTTCCGACGTCCCTACGATTCAACATCGACGCCGACGAAGCCGCCCGCACATGGTCACGACTGGCCATGCTAAATCGGTACGAGAACTGTGACTGATACGAGCGCAGCACAAGCCTCGCCGTGCTAGAAGATGGTGCCTCTTGAAACTGCGAGTTGGTCCAAGTTCGCCTGTGGCGTCGCAACCAATCTTCAACCAACAACGGTAATTACGGACAAGTGCGAGCAGAACGTCGACATGACCCCACCACCGTCTCCGCCTCCGCCTCCGCCTCTACCCATACCAACCCTGCATCACGCTATTTTTACCTGCACACATGGATGCCGTACTAAAATGATGGATACGCTTACCTAGGTGTACGAGAAACGTGTTCGAGTACACATTCATACCTACCTGCATATGGTCGCACGTACGAGACCTGGGTGGTACGTGTACGAGTGCACGCGTGTCGTGATGTTCTAGAACCACCATGGTCGTCGCCGGCACGCTTGGACAAGAAAAGTCTTCAAGCGGGGGGGGGGTGGCATGCTGATCTGGGATGCACCGCCAGGCATCTTCCACCTTTGGTCTCCAGGGATTTGATATGGTTTCCAGGGATCTTGAAGAGCGAAGTTCTGACAAAGGAAAGATGCCACGGCAGACGACGAGCAGTCCGAGTCGGCTGTGAGATCCCCATCTTGTCCTTCCGTACTCCGTATGTTCCGACAAATGACCAGCGACCTCTCTTAACCCACACACATCGACACGGGACGCCGAGGGTCCGTCCGTGACTTATGCTGGCCCGTGACGGCAGCCCTCGGCTCGCCTCCGAGAATCGGTCTTTTTTCGCGGCGGCCTTGACGTTTGAGGACCACGAGGCATAGGAAGTATGAGCACTCGGTTCTACCGGCCATCGACTACAAATACACGCACGATGAATGCGCGAGGAAAGGCTGGCCTGGGATACTTGGTCGGGATACCTATTATCTCGGCCCCCCACCCCCTTGTTCAGAGTACACATCCATGCACTGTCAGCAAATCGGATCCATCCTCGTCTTGTAGGTACAGCCTACGCAAGCACAGTACTCCGTACGGAATACAAACCCACAAGTCTCCGGCCGAGTCCATGTCAGCATCAAGGATGTTGCACCGCATCGGCCAGGCTTTGAGCTGAACATGCGCAGGGCCGATTACCAGCGGAAGCAACCCGTGCCGAGCCATGCGCGCCGGGTGCCCTGACCTGGATCGAGGCTGATATGGGATGGGAGGTAGTGGTGTCATCCAAGTCGTGCGACGCTCGGCCAGTCGCATCCCCGCGAGCGCAGCTGAGACGAACGACAATGGCAACCCCTCACGCAAGGGAAGCGCCCGCAGAGCGACGGCGAGACGCCCCGGCACGGGGGCGCGGCGAGTTGTCCTTGGATTCTGACGTCGCATACGCTGAATTAGAGAGTCGGATGAGAAGTTTCATTCGGCCAAGCTTCACGCACCCCGTGCCCGCTCGGCTGGTAGGATGGCTGCCTCCTGTTCGCTTTCCACAGCGAAGCTGCTGCACGATCAGCTGCTTCGCCTTCTCCCACCAGGAGCTGCTCGGTCGCAGGGAGGCTTGTTTCTACGTACATGGCCATGGTCGGCCAACCACGCGTCAGACAAGTCGCATTACGAGTGCTGCACAAGGCTCCGGTCTTGTCCCCAGAGCTGATCCATCTAGGCACATCTGCCTCGCACCCATCCCCTCCAGCATTCGCGGTTGCGGCTGCGGCCCACCTGCCTGTCCCCACAAGCCGGCGGGAGCGTCCGGTCCGCATGATGAGCCAAGGCCAAGAGACAGGGATAGGTCCAACACGGAGGCGAGGTGGGAAGCGTCGGCCGTGAAGGGGGCAGGCGGAAGGCGTCGCTCGGTTGGCTGGCGGAAACAGCTGAAAGGGTCGAGCCTCGAGCCCCGACCCGACGGTCCGTATCGGCACGTCCGATGACATGACTCGGAATCACCCCCCATCGTTTACGTGTACACGCACGTATTACGTGGACAGCTCTGGATTGGCAACCCTGGGTCCAGCATACGAAAGACACGTGGGACGAGGCCCCTGACGGGAGGAAATGTCGACTTCTTCCAGAGTTGCATTGCACTGTACATGTACACGTTACATCCATGCTGTCAGATGGACGACTTGGATGGAAAGCAGCTGGTTCGACCACGTCCTGTCCTGCATCAGAAGCGGCAAGCAGGCCGGAATGCCAACGCAGCTCGTACGTGGGCATGCATGTGTACATGCGCGCTCGACAAGACGAACGTCTCGCGACCGACTCTTCCATGCGCGCCGGCGACCCAATTGGAGGCGGCTGTCTAGGTGACGGTATATCCGCCATCGACACGAATGTCGGCTCCCGTTACGTATCGGCTGGCATCGGACAGCAGAAAGGTGACGGGGCCCATGAGGTCCTCGGGCATTCCCATCTTACCCTGCGGTATGAGCGACGTCCACTTCTGCTTGAGGTCGGCGTTCTCGTCGAGGATTTTCCGCGTGAGGGCCGTCAGCATGTACCCCGGCGAGATGCAGTTGACGCGGATGCCTGCGTCGGCCCACTCGACGGCAAGCGAGGCGGCGAGGTGACGGACGGCCGCCTTGGAAGCGTTGTACGGACTAGAGGTTCGCCGTCAGCAGCGCGGGAGCGAGGGGGGGGGGGGGGCCGTTGACGGACGAGCCGGCATGCGTCGTCCTTGGCTGCAGGCTACGTACGCCTGAGGCTGGGGCACATTGACGATGGACCCGGACATGCTGCCGATCATGACGATGCTTCCGCCGGTCTTGCGTTCCATCAGGTGGCGGGCGACGGCGGTGGCGAAGAGGTAGGTTCCGTCGACGTTGACGCCCCAGAGCTTACGGACCCGGTCTATGGGGTAGTTGATGGCCTCGAAGTTTTCGGTAAATCCGGCCGAGGTGACGAGGTTGTCAATCTTGCCGTGTTGGTCGATGACCTCGGCGATGCACCTCTCCACCGACGCCTGATCCGAGACATCGGCGTAGTGAGCAGTGACCTTGGGGATGCTGCGGCGCCCCGTCAGCACCTTGGCCGTCCGAGCAAGCCAACTCTTTGTCCATTCGCCACGATGCACCTACCGCTTGCTGCCGGGGTTCTCCTTGACAAAGGCGTCGACGAGCTGCTGGCACTGTTTCTCGGCTTCTTCCTCTGCCGCCCGCGAGAGCTCACGTCAGTCTCGACACGGAGCCTCGCTCCCTCCCCGGGGTGGGTCGTACTGTTCATGTCGACGAGGGCGAGGTCGGCGCCCGAGTATACCATGCCCTGGCCGATGACGAGTCCCAAGCCGCGCGCACCGCCGGTGACGAGGCCGACGTTGCCGTCGAGCGAGAAGCTCGCCAGGGTGGGCTTGACGTACTGGCCGGGGAGGCCGCGAACGGGCTGGGAGGACGGGAGGTCGTCCTCCTGGGGGTGCTCGATCTCAACGTCGGAGTCGGTCCTCGCGTACTTGCCCGGCTTGTCGCGGCGGGGGGGCACGGCGTGCAGGCGACGGCGGCTGCCCGGAGCGACAGAGACTGCGACGGAAGGGCGTGCGCTGGCTGCCAACCGGCCGTCTCGCGATGCCAGTCGGAGGAGGGGAGCCAAGATGCTACCTCGGGCGGCCATTGCGCGGTTGATCTTGGCCAGGTGAAGGGAATGACTTTACGCAGTGATCCTGGACGGGACAATGGGGTTCGGAGCCGACAAGGGCCCTCTCGGATACGGGACCGGGCGGAGGTGCGCAATCAGTGACCGATTGATGCCGCAAGCGGACGCTCACAGTCACGATGACGACGGCAAAGAGGGAACCCACGACAAATCAGCGTGCCGGCGCCACAGACGAACGACGAAGAGATTGGAGGGAGGGATTGGTGGAAGATGGTTCGTTGTCGAAGTTGATGTCGCGAGCGAGGGCGAATGGCCAAGGTTGGTGGAGGTCTTTCGCACTATGTATCTGCCATATTCCACCGACGGTGCAAGCACTCGAGATGGAATTACGTGGTATTATTTATCAACATGTTGCACTAGTGACGTAGATCAAACGGAAGGCCTCAAGCTCGCCGAGACGGCACTCTCCCATCTCCCACCAGACCCCGCTGGGGCGGTCCTTGGGCGTTCGACGGCGGCGGGGAGGCGCTAAACTATCCGCTCTCTCCGCCCCTAACCCACCCATGTGCAGCGAGCGCATGTACATTGTACGGGTGCGAATAATAGCACTTTTAGTGGTTTCATTACCGGTGGTTGTCCGCGCAGTACAGTACAAGTACACTTGCTGTCGGCTCAGCAGGGTAGGAGTATGGTGCCTACGGCTCGTACAAGTCCAGTCAGTATACACGCAAGCAAAGCAGACAGTATGAGAGTGTGTTCTACGGAGCAAACTCATGTAGGCTTTCCTCGTGTTGTACATGTGACTTCACATTTTGTAGGTGTAAGGTGCATATAATCCCTGCTGTCAGGTGACGTACTTACTTGTACGATGCTCTGGTCCACGACTTCATACTGTTACAGCATTCCTCCTACTTTGTACCGCAAGTACTTGTACGAAGCGCGGAGTATTCCCTACTTACTTGGACCGAGTGCACCTACTTGTACAACTGCTGTAGGTAACCGTTGCATGGATTCGTTCGTGCCCATTCTCCCCAGGCCCAGCGGGACCGGCCCACCGAAGGTTCGGCGCCGATTCTTCACGGACCCACGGCATGGCCGGCCGCGGCTCGTGCTCCGTCAGCAGCAACTCCGGGTCGGTCCCACGGGACCCGGCTGAGTTCCATCCACGCCGCGCTCCTGATGGCAGTCAGCCCCAGATTTGCAGGCAAATCCAGGCTCGTCACTCGTATTCTCCTTCAAGCTGTGATGGTGCATCATCGTATTGAACAGTTGCCGTTGTGTGCATGTAGTGCGACGACAAGGCAGCTCGCCACTTTTCGTCTCCATATACCATGAACGCAAGGCTCCCACTCCTGCTGACGTCCTTGCCATAGCAAGTATGAAGACAAGACGACGCGACTGGTCCTCCATTCCGCCACGTCAACCCCGACGGGGGCCATGCCATTCCTGCGAGTGCTTCCATCTCCGCTCACCTCTATAGTATATTGGAGAGATGAACGATCCAGAAGCAAGCGAAAACCCTGACCGGATGTCGCTTTTCTGCTATAATCGCAGACTCTAGTTCCGGATGGATTTATCATCCTTCGCCTGCACCTGCTGCTCAAGGCGTCGCTCTCGCTGAGCATCCTTCACTACCAGATAGGCTTCGCGCTGCGAGTCGAGCGCAGCAGGGGGTCTCTTGCTGGCATGTCGAATCGACGACACCGTCACTGGATCAGCGTCGGTGGCTGCCACACGCCTATTCTTGGCACCCCGTGACGCCGGTGGCCTCGTTGCTGCGGCATGCTCCCGTCCCCCCCCCTGATGCGACGCTATGCGTTGGCGTATTCCTTGTTGAACGCGCGGCCGATAACCATGCGTCGGATCTCAGACGTGCCTGCTCCAATCTCGTACAGTTTGGCGCTGCCGACGACGGTTAGCCCACAATCCGCCGAACGGAGCCTGCGCCAAGAAGGGGGTTCGTCGGCACTTACTCTCGCAGGATGCGCGAGGCCGGCATCTCCTCGACGTAGCCCATGCCGCCGAGCAGCTGGATGCAGTCGAGCGCACACTCGGTCGCCCGTTCGGCGGCGTAGAGGATGGCGCCGGCGCAGTCCTGGGTGCGGACGATGCCCTGCTCGTCGACGCGGCTCGCCGTCGCGTACGTGTAGGCCCGTGACGCCTGCAGCTTCGTGTACATGTCGGCCAGCTTGCCTTGGACGAGCTGGTTGTGGGCGATGGGCTGGCCGAACTGCTTCCGCTGGTGGGAGAAGGGGGCGGCGACGTCGAGGGCCGCCTGCATGAGACCTAGGGGCCCGGCCGAGAGGACCAGGCGCTCGAGGTCGAGGCCTTCCATGAGGACGCGCACGCCGCCGTCGACCTTGCCGAGCACGTTTTCCGTCGGCACGAAGACGTTGTCGAACATCAGCTCGCCCGTGTTGCTGCCGCGCATGCCCATCTTGTCGAGCTTGCGGGCGCAGGAGAAGCCGTCGGCGGCGGTGTCGACGATGAAGGCCGTGATGCCCTTGGAGCCGGCGTCGGGCGTCGTCTTGGCGTAGACGATGATGAGCTGGGCGTCGGGTCCGTTGGTGATCCACATCTTGGATCCGTTGAGCAGGTAGCCGCCGTCGACGGCCGAGGCCGTGGTGCGCATGCTCACGACGTCGCTGCCGGAGCCCGACTCCGACATGGCCAGCGCGCCGACCGTGGTGCCGGCGATGAGGCCGGGCAGGTGTTTCGCCTTCTGCGCGGCCGAGCCGTTCAGCTGGAGCTGGTTGACGCAGAGCTGCGAGTGGGCGGCGTAGCTCAGGGCGATGGAGCCCGAGGCGCGCGACAGCTCCTCCATGACGATGCAGTGGGCCTGGTAGCCCATGCCGAGACCGCCGACGTCCTCGTCAGCCGTGATGCCGAGGAAGCCTGCATCGCCGAGCTTCTGCCACATCTCGTTGGGGAAGGCGTTGGACCGGTCCGTGTGAGCCGCCACCTCGGCCGTGATTTCCCGCCGCGTGAACGCCTGCACGCTCTCCCGCAGCTCGTCGAGATCCGCCGCCGTCGGTGGCTCGAAGCCTTTGGGGTGCTTGGACGACGAGTGTCGTTTCGCCTGCACCATCGACGGAGCGGCGACCGAGGGAAGAAGCCGGCCGGGCGAAGGGCGCGCGAGCAGCCTCCCGAATGAGCGTAAGCTGGCCATGGCGGCTTCGAATGAGGATGGCAACCTGCGATTGGGGTGCGTGTCGTGGTTCGGATCAGCCTGGCGACGTGCGAGATGGAGGACGTTGGAGGACTCGAGAAGAAAGAAATGTGCACCAAAGACTACTGAACAGTGTAGTTCTTGCGGCGCAGTGCAGCGCAGTGCAAAGCCCCGGAGCTTGAACGTGAGGACGGACCGAGGCGCGGCCGCCTAAGGCATAAGGCTCTTGACCCACTCGTGCGGCTCAACGCGGCTTGTTTCGGCCCGCTTCCCCCATCTTTTCAGGTTCATCCTCAGCGCTCCAGCAGGCTGGTAAGGGCAGAGCAGGGGCACAGGAAGCTAGAGTGTCGAGTACCTGTACTTGTAGTTAGACACCGAAGCTAGGAAAACCAGGCCAAAACTAGGCCAGAAACATGTACATGTACTTGTGCTCGCAGCTCGGCTTAACAGCTCCCAGCCCACCACCACCAGCAACATCACCATCGTCAACTTCCTCTCCCAGCCCATCCCATCCTATCCCCTCTCCTACCGTCCCCCAAAAGTCGCTCCATTCGCTCGACCCAAGCTTTCACCCTTTGGTCATGTCTCTACCCCGGCCGTCTCACCAGGCCGCCCTCCGGCTCGCTCGCCGCCAATGGATGCCATCACCAAACGGCAGCAGCCGCACGTCGCAGCATGGCCAACGCGGCGTTGCTAGGCTCACGACGCCGCACCAGGCTGCCGCCATCTCGCGGCTGCCAACCAGCGTTGACGCCTCCTCCGAAGACTTCAAGGCGAACGCGCGCCAGATGGGTGACGTCGTCGGCCGCATGGAAGACCTCGTCGGCCGCATCCAGCGCGGCGGGCCCGACAAGGCGCGCCAGAAGCATCTCGCCCGCAAGAAGATGCTGCCTCGGGACCGCGTCACCGCCCTCGTCGACCCCGGCACCACCTTTCTCGAGCTGTCCCCGATGGCCGGCCATGAGTTGTACCCCGAGGCCGAGGTGCCCGCCGGCGGAATCATCACCGGCGTCGGCGTCGTCGAAGGCGTCACTTGCGTCATCGTCGCCAACGACAGCACCGTCAAGGGTGGCACCTACTATCCCATCACCGTCAAGAAGCACCTGCGCGCCCAGACCGTGGCCCAGGAGAACAAGCTGCCGTCCGTTCCCCATCCCGCCGCCCCGTTTCCCGTCTCCATGCTTGGCCTGGCCCTGGGCCTGAGCCTGCGCTCAAAGGGGCCAGGCCTGCCGTCAAGGCGTCATTACGCGCTGACCTGTCCTTGCTTTCCAGCTGCATCTACCTCGTCGACTCGGGCGGCGCCAACCTGCCGCACCAGGCCGACGTCTTTCCCGACCAGAACCACTTCGGTCGCATCTTCTACAACCAGGCACGCATGTCGTCTCAGGGCATCCCCCAGATATCCGTCGTCATGGGTCCCTGCACCGCCGGCGGCGCCTACGTGCCGGCCATGAGCGACGAGGCCATCATCGTCGCCGAGCAGGGACACATCTTCCTCGCCGGCCCACCTCTCGTCAAGGCGGCCACGGGCGAGGTCGTCTCCCACGAGGATCTCGGCGGTGGCAAGATGCACTCGTCCGTCTCGGGTGTCACCGACTACCTCGCCGTCGACGACGCCCACGCCATCGCCCTCGCCCGCCGCTGCGTGAGCAACCTCAACTGGCCGGCCGCCGCCGCCGCCACCGTGCCGTCCGGTGCTTCCGCCGCCGAGCCCTACGCCGAGCCCCTCTACGACCCGGCCGAGCTCCTCGGCATCGCCGCCACCAACCTCCGCAAGCCGATGCCGATCCGCGAGGTCATCGCCCGCATCGTCGACGGATCCCACTTCGCCGAGTTCAAGCGCGACTTCGGCACCACCCTCGTCACCGGCTTCGCCTCCATCTACGGCCACAAGGTCGGCATCGTCGCCAACGACGGCATCCTCTTCGCCTCCTCCTCCGTCAAGGGTGCCCATTTCGTCGAGCTCTGCACCCAGCGCGGCATCCCCCTCGTCTTCCTGCAGAACATCTCCGGCTTCATGGTGGGCAGCGCCTCGGAGCGTGACGGCATCGCCAAGCACGGCGCCAAGCTCGTCACCGCCGTCGCCTGCGCCGACGTGCCCAAGTTCACCGTCGTCGTCGGCGGCTCCTACGGCGCCGGCAACTACGGCATGTGCGGTCGCGCCTACGGGCCCCGCTTCCTCTGGATGTGGCCCAACGCCCGCATCGGCGTCATGGGAGGCGAGCAGCTTGCCGCCGTCATGGAAACGGTCGGTCAGAAGGTCGACCCCGAGCTCAAGGCGCGCATCGACCGCGAAAGCGATGCCACCTACTCGTCCGCTCGACTCTGGGTACGACCTCTCCCCTCCCCTTTCCTCCCTGCCACCCCGAGACTGACGATTCGTCGCAGGACGATGGCATCATCCCCCCGCAGCACACCCGACGTTACCTAGGCCTCGGCCTCCAGGCGGCCATGGGAGGGCGCAACGAGATCAAGGCCGGCGAGACAAAGTATGGCGTTTTCCGCATGTAGACGAGGACGACGGTGCCCCGGGGGCGCCGACTTCCTCCCATCACCAACCACACGGGTGCTTGTACATATCCCCCAGCGTGCACATAGGTAGACGTCCTTGGATCGAATCTGGATTTTTAAATTAAAAAAGACATCCGTCGTCTGAAGCAAGTCATATGTAAATATAGATATTATCCCTTACGTGGCATGTCAGCGATGCAGATGGTACGTGACTCCGCCGTCTATCAACGCCATCGCTGGTCCCAAGAACGAGCTGTAAATGCACACCAAAAAAGAGAGGCCCGCGAAATGCGGTATACAAGATCCACCTCCATCCGCCATATCGCGTCGTACCTCCCCATTCATCAAAGACATGGCCGGCTCCAGCATATCGTAATTTGCCAAGATGGCGTTGGCCGAGGCCGAGGCGAGATCTCGCCGGCAATCGCCGGACCATGCACGCCGCGTAGCAAGCATACGTCCCGCGGCGGCCGTGGCAAAACGTACCGGACAGTCGTCGTCAAGGGTAGTAAAACAAATCACCGACATCACGCGTGCTTTTCGTTCATCGAGCGCCCGACTTCCTTACTCTTCGACGGCGCGCTTGGCCTTCTTCTTGCCAACGGGGCCCTTGCCGACGTTGACGGTAAAGGCGATCAAATCGACCGTGTTTTCGCCTCCGACCCCCACCCTGGATGCGTCCTTTTCCGTCGCCTTGTTGCTGAACTGGGTCGAGCTTGCCTTGGTGAAGAAACGCTGGAGTTCGCTCTGGGCAAGGTTGGCGGCATCGGCGCCCTTCTCCTGCAGTATGTACAGCATGGCGACGCGAGAAAAGTCGACGGCGGCTTCCGTGACTGTGAACAACTTCATCGATGCGGGATCCACCGACGTCGTCGTTGGCAACGAAGACAACGTCGTCGTCGTCCTCGGCGGAAGCGACGTTGTCGCCGGAGGCGTCGTCGAGCTGCTTCTCTTGGTCGTGCTCGACGTCGTCAAGATCGAGGAGCTCGAGTCGATGGTGGGGACGATCAAGGCTGGACGGGGCGTGTTGCTCGATGATGCGGGGGGCGAAGGATTAGCCGGCGGAGGAGCGACCGAGTTCGGGAAGAAATCGACGGGCGTCAGGGCAGGCGTGTAGGTGATGATGTAGACAGGGGGGAAGTTCTCCTCCAGCTGCTGCATCAAAGCCGCCTTCACCTGGCCGTTGCTGGTATCGGACACCTGGTCGCCGGCCTGGCCGGAAACGGTGGCGTGCCCGTTGAACGTGACGAGCGAGTTCTGCGCAACGCACGACAGATTCCCGGCACTGAACTTGGCCAGGATGGCCGTCGAGGACAAGGGGATCGCATAGTTGGAGTTGCCCTCGACGATGAGTCGGGGGATGGCTTGGCCGAGCGTCACGTTGTTTATGCCGGCCGATGCGTCCGATGCAACAAGGTTTGTCGTGGTGCACCCTGCGTTGCCGGCAGCGTTGCAGTCGGGGCCGGTGAAGCCGTTGGTGCAGATGCACGAGCAGGCGCCTTGCGAGAAGACACTCGTGCCGCCGTTGAGGCAGCGCAGCGACTTTTGGCAGTCGGCGATGCTCTGGTTCGGATTGTCCGCGTCGTTGTTGCCGGCATTCTTGAAGACCAGCAGTTCGAGGGGAACGACGATGGCGATGACGATCAGGCACAGGAGAATGAAGACGATGAGAATGAAGGCCCAGAGGGGTAGGCCGCAGCAACGAGTGGCCCTCTTCTTGGATCTCGGCCTCGCCGACTCTCTCGCTTGTTCGTCGGGGATGCTATGCCAAGAGCCGGCTCGGTGGTGCCAGGAAATCCGGCTCTGCCGCTTCTCCTGGGGAGAGGTGTGAACGGGGGGTGGGAAGGCGGCCAGCATGTCTGCAAGGCGCCAACGGGGGCATCCGTCAGCCAGTCGTCCCAGTCTTTGGGGGGGGGGTGTGGAGGGGAAAGCAACGTACCTGAGACGGAGACGTCTCTCTCGACGGTGGCGCCCTTCTCATCGAAGAACAGTTCATCCGTACGACTTGCCGGCCGACTGCCTCTGTCGATCATCGAGGCCAGCCTGGTGGCTCGTCGTATCAGCTCGGGCAGACTCGTCAGGCTACCTCTCGACTCGGCCTTCCGCACAGCATCGATGTCAATGGTCAGGGGTTGCCTCATGTGGGACGCTTGGTTCGCGTGAGAATCCGGCAACCTCGGAGCTGCTATCAGCGTTTCCGGCCCCGCGCTGAGACGGTGCATCGTCGTAGGCGTATCGTTTCCCGCCTCCCCTCTTGTGAAGAAGACGGGCTGCATCTGCAAGGGTGATGGCCGGAAGTCGGCATGGTCGTCGGCGGCAGACCTTGAGGCGGAGAACTGAGCCTTGTGCTGGTTTTCATCCGTGAGTGAATACCTCTCGGTCGGATGATCGGCACTGGGAACGGCCCTGATCGAGTTCCCGGTGCCCGGCCGCCAAACCTCGGGCGTGGCGGCGGCGCTCGAGGCCAAGGATCCGTACGGCCCCGTCCGAGGGCTTTCCTCGATGATGGGCGATACGTACGAGGTTCTCGAGTAAAAGGACGAATCGCCTCGTCGGCTCGACGGCGGGGGACCCAAGACGGTGCTCCGTCTCGGGTTGATGGGTTGAGGAACGGGAAAGGCCGCGGGCACGACGGGGGAGTCTTCGACGGGCAGACCGGCACGTTCGGTGGGCGATTCCGGAGAGCTCTCCAGGTCATTCTGATGAGCGACGTACAGCCCCGGGGACTGGACCTTTGACTGATCCAGCAACGACGGCACGTGGCTTGGGCGAGGAGGTCGCTGAGGCGCCGACAGTCTCGTCGGGGGCTTGGCACTAGCAGGAGAGCCGGGAAGCGGCCACTGGGGTATGCGCATGGGCCGCGAGATGTTCCGAGTTTCCAAGGGATGCTGCGTCTTGTTCTTGGCCTGCTTGTAGCGCGCGGGTGCCGGAGTCGGCAGAGGGGGGTCGGGAGTCGGGCGTGGGCGGATGGGTCCGGTGTACTCTCTCGCCGACGAGTCGACGTTCATTTGCGCCTGGCGCAGCGGACGACCTCCCGGTGACAGCCCCGCCTCGGCCCTTTCACGGGCTCTCTTGACGGACCCCGGCGCTCGCGCCGGGATGTCCGGATTCTGGTCCAGGTACGGTTGACTCATCTGGGCGTGCTTCTCCCGTCTCTAGGAGGAACAGGCACTGGTGTCGAATGGGTAACAGGAAGGCTACTTCAGCCTCGACTGTGGGCCGTGGGGGTCTCGAATCCGTGAAGAGATGCGTGTGCTCGGCACGGGATGGTCGAAGTGGGCGTGGGTATCGTGGCAACGGAATGATATATCGTCGTGTTGGCTGGTGTCGACATGAAGTTGAGCTCAGTTCGATTCGGTGGAGGAAATCGGTGCCGTACAACGAGGCATGCGAGGACAGAATGACAAGGGTAGAAAGGAAGCGAGCGAGCGGACGGTCCTTGAACGAGTGATGGACCTTGAACGAGCGATGATGGTCCTTGAACGAGTGATGGACCTGGAACGAGTGATGGACGATCGGAGAAAAGTTGTCGAAAGAATCGGCTGCTGCCCGGTCGTCAGCGTACGTTCGAGCGAGAGCAGTGGTGGCAGCGAGGCAGGATAGTCGCGTGCGTGGACAGGACGGACGGTTGGAACGGGATGACGGCTCGGGAAAAATATCACGAGACGGATTCGACGATTCCGAGGGAGAAAAAGAAATTCGATCCCGAGGGTCGGAGTCGGGTGCGACGATGAGGTTTGAGATGCAGTCTTCCGTAACGCAAAGGCACGTCCAGATCGATGTCTCGTTTCAGACTCTGGGTGCGCAACGGAGGAAACGGAAGGGGAAAAAAATAACGCTGGGGTTAAAAGAATGTAATCAGCGGTCACGAAGATGGCAAGGGAAAAAAGAAGCAGAAGGATAAATCAGAAGGAGTCGCATGAGAAAGGCATCGTTTGGTTCTTACGATGGATGGGGAGCCAGGCGCAGTCGGGGGCAGCGAGGGTACCGGGAGGTGGTGTGTTTTACCTTTGCTGTAAGTCAGTCCCCGGTGGGAGACTGTGGAGACAAGGAGGCGTTGCCCGTCGTCGCACGCTGGCTGCACACTGCCCAAATCTCGCCGGCCTTTGGAGGGGCGGGGGCAGGGGAGGCGGCAGGGGGGGGGAGAGGAGAGAGGGGGGTGGTGGCGGATGTATAATTTGGCAGAGAGAGATCGGGAGATGCGATCACGTCGTTTCGAACGGATCGCAGGAAAATGGACTGCCGCAGCCGCAGCAGCAGCGATGGCGATGGTGATGGCGACGGCTGCTGACCCAGCGGAACAGTGAGCAGAGCAGAGTGAGGTGAAGGGTGAGGGGGGAGGGAGAGGAGATGCTGAATGAATGAGAGAAAGAGCGTCGGAGGGAACGTAAAGGAGTGGAAGGCCAGAGAGAGGCTAGGAAGATTGGAAGGAGGGGACGAGAGCCGAATGGAAGAAGGGACGAAGTGAAGAAGGGAAAGAAAGAAGGAAAGGAACGACAGCCACGCAGCGATGCGAGCCATCAGAGGCTACGAGGCAGTCCATGGCAGCGTAGCGTAGCACAAGTGTACCGTACACGCACCGCACACCAACTCTTTCGTCTTCCGTCGACAAGCGGTCGAGGCGACGGACGACAGCGTCCAGCATGGCGTTGCATCAACCACAGGCGCAGGACGAAGGAGGCCAAGAGTCAGGACTGGTAGGCGAGCTGCCTATAGCCAGCCAAGCATGGAGGAACTAAATTTAGCGCCCGGCTCGAACCTACCTAGCTGTCTATCTCATACAATTACGGGGTCGACGGCAACAATGCGTCAGTGTCCACCATGGAAGATTCAAGCACGCTTGTACATGTACATGCGCCTACGATCAGGATGGTACACCGACATGTACACCGGCAAGCAACGACACCCACGCTGTACATGGATGCATGTACATGTACGTACAGTACCGACCTCGTAGTTGCGAGTAATAACAGGACTTGCTGACGAGCCACCATCATGGACATGGTCATGATCATGACTGTGACAATGACGAGGCCGTCTTCGTACTCGTCGTAGTACACCGACAAGTTGCCCGCCCCGCCTCCGGTCGGCCATCTCGTGCTGGCCACACGGCAGGCACTTACTCGGTCAACATGCCGCCGCTCGCACCCGACCGAGTGTCGAGGACACACTGGCAGAACTCTGGTTCGCGGCGGACACGTCCATCCTTTGTCGTGAAGCTGCCACCTCGAAGCGAGGCGAGGAAGATAAAGGATGCGCCCTGGTCCTCCTGATCGACCCTAGCTCCGGCACCGTCTCCGGCTCTGGCCATACATGTGTCACGGCGTCACCGGCGTCATCCAACGGCCGTGTTCTATCGCCGCCAGCAGGGCCGCCAGCAGGGCCGACGCTTCGCCTGGCTCCGGCCAGCGTCGGTGACGGTGGCCAGTCGGTGCCGGTCGATGCCAGTCGATGCTAGTCGGATGCCAGCCTGAGCCAGTCGGAGCATCCGAGTCACGCCACCCGTATCCCCTGGGGCCACCCCTTTTAGGCAGATTGTGGAGCGTGGATTGATCGTCAAGCGGAAACGCTAGCCCCTGATTCCGTCACCCGTCGACCTGTCGCCGTCCTCCACCCATCAGCCTCTCGATGGCTGGCAGCCTTACAGATCGTACGGACGACACTAAGTAGACATGGCAAGACTGTTTGGCGGCCGGTGGCGGCTGGCAAGCCACAGAAACAAGTCGATTGGTTTCCAAGTTCAAGGAATCTCTGCGCCTCATCAGGCAGCCACCATCGTGCAAGCTACGAAATAGATATCCGACAGGCAGAATACCGTTTTTATTCCGTCGCAGCTTACCTGTGCACCAACATACTTATGTCCATGTGGTTGCGCACGCAGTGACGCGCCGCACGAATATGCGACAGGACCTGAATCACCAGGAACGGTCTCGCCAACGGCGCATGATTCTTGACGAGCAGCGTGGCCGCTACGGGAGGCTCATCCAGCTCGGGTCATACTCGCATTACGCACCTCGTCCCCTTGCCCTTCGGTTTCTGCGTCTTTGGGAGCTGGCGGAATCGAGATTGGACCTGGCGAGCGTGACATGAATCAAACCGCTGCCTGTCGATGGGCGACGGGTGATGACGCGATAATGCAGGGGAAAGGGACCTGACGCTAAGAGTTGGTCCACGGCGGACAAAGAAACAGGCCCACCCATCGGTGTCTTGCATCAAGAAGGACACCATCCCGTCTCAGATTGATCCACCCGTCCGCATAGGCTCGGTGGAATATTACTATCGAAAATCCTTCTCCTTCGAGCGTCGACGGCCACACGGTGTGCTTGTCTGTGCACCACCTACCAAGCTCGCTTGTCGAGTACATACATGCGAATACACATGTACTTACCTGGCGGCGTGCTTTCGTAAGCCATACATATCCTGAAGCCAGCCAGGTGAAGGCTTGGCCACGTGACGGAGCCTGCCTTTCGATGGCTCCCCTTGGCCTCGGACAAATTCCCAGCCAGAGAGAGGCGTCGAAACACTCCTTCTGCCAATCACAAGGCCCCTTCGAGCCTCGATATGGCCTCTTTGCTCGCGTTCAAATCTGCGCTTGTTCTCACCCCAGTCTGTCGACGAAGAAATCTCTTGGGGGGAAAAATGATCATTTTCTCGCCGCAAGCCCGCTAGCCAGCGCCCATCCCGGATTGCTGCAAGTATTATTACAAGTGTCGGTGCGTCGCAGTGTGTGCAGGTGCCGTGATTGTGCAGGGATCTGTGCAAGCTTTGGCAGGGCCTCTGCATATTCCGCCATCACGAGCGGGGATAGCTTTGTTGCTGTGCATGATCGCTGCGGGACATGCTCACCGGCCACACCTGACAAGGTCCCTACGGAGAGTAGCTGGTGAGCCGGTGAGAGCTTGGCCTGCGGCGGCGACTTGGGTTCCCCAGGCATTCGTGGAGTTTGAGTAATACATTTTGCCCCGTGTCTTGCCGACCTGGTCATCATGCTACGTTGCGTGTCCGATCCCGTTTGGGCCGCACACGAGTTTTCGCCTTTATAGCTCCTCGACCACTCGCCCTCGTTCCTACCTGCTGTAGGTAGGCAGATTCGCCAGTCTCGCAGGTACGGATGGGTACAGCCGTGAGCATCGTCAAAATATCAGACAGAGAGGCATGCGGTTTCTGAGCTCGGCGTCGGATAGCCTGCCCATATACTGTACGGAGTACGCCTTGCGTTCACCTAATTTCACCTTTTTCTCATCTAGTTTTTGCCCACGCAGGTGTGATTCCCCACCATTTATTCACGCGCATCAGTACATCAACAGAGCGCAGGCGCAGCAAAGGACGAGAAAAGCAAGACGAAAGAAAGGGATTCGTCGCATATTGAAGCGGATGGAAATCAAAGGCTGCGTGTGCGTGTACCCTCGCACGAAGCCATGCCGAGCATCCACCGCAAGAAGCCAAGGATGACGTGGGAGGATGGGTCACGGTTCGTTGGGCATTGTACTGAAAACACTTGCGCGGTACACATGTGCGTGGTATATTCTTCCGGATATGCACCAACACATACGTGCATGCGGATGTAGATGTACATCTTGGCAAAGTCTTGACCGGGTTCCTCTGGCCGCTGCAACAGAGGGCTGGCAAAAACCCGCAGCAATACTGCGGGGTTGGCGAGCCGCTCTATGCCTACGGAGTAATACTTACAGTACTAACCTAATACTAGGTAGCACCTTGTACCGCACGTCAGCACCGTCAACTCCTCCCAGCCTGCCCCAAGCTCCGCGCGGGGCATGACAGCGGCGAGAAGCAGCCGTGACACACGACAATACCGTACGTGACCATGGCTGTGCTTTTCCCACTCTCGGATGCTACGTCGGCATCTACGTTCTGTCCCCTTTCCCACCCGTCAACCTCTCCGCTCCCGCGTCTCGAGGAAGCCGACGCCATTCTCCCTCCCGTCTCTTGCGATAGCCATCCGCTCTGCTGATCTGCTGAGCCGGAAAGCCTCGTTTTCGACCAAGGCCAACGAGCAGAGCAGCGACAGGCCATCCATCCATCATCCATCCATCCATCCATCCGCATCATCCATCTGCATCATCCATCCGCATCATCCATCCGCATCATCCATCCGCATCATCCATCCGCATCATCCATCATGTGGCAGCCCCAGTCGCCAACTTCTGATCAGCCCCAGTCGCCTCCATTCTCGCCCGTTACCGAGAACGCATCACTGCAACGATCGGGGTCGACGACGACGCGCACCAAGAACCCGGGTCGGCGCTTCGGCCAAGTCATCCGGCTCAAGCCCGCCTGCTACGACGCCTACAAAGCTTGCCACGCCAACATCTGGCCCGAGGTGGCCAAGCAGATCAAGGGCTGCGGCCTCGAAGACTGTGAGCTTTCCTGCCCCCTCCGCACCTCCCCCGCCGTGCCTCCCGATGGGAGAGGGTGAATCGGAAGGAAAGCCAAGGATATAAGAGAGAATGAGCACTCGGTGCTCCCGGCTTCTCCATACGAGCGTGCTGTGCTCGCCCCGGCTTTTCCCCAGACCCAAAGCAAGGACCAGGCTAATCTCGGCCTCCCTCGGCCCCCTCTCGGGCAGACAGCATCTGGTACGACGACAAGACCAGCCTGCTGTTTTCCTCATTCAGGTACATCGGCTACGACTACGCCGGCGACATGCAGCGCATGGCCGAGAACCCCAAGGTCCGCGAGTGGTGGAAAATGACCGACGGCTTCCAGGAGTCCCTCGTCGATGGCGCCACGAGCTCCGAGGCCGGTACGCCGACCTGGTGGCGGCCCATGGAGGAGGTCTTTTACCAGGCCTGATGCATGCCGTGCACTCCTCGACATGCATCACGGCACCGGCAAGGGAGGGCGACCCACCTGGAGGATACGTAGGAGGAGTCCAGGCCGGCACGCTTCTCGCCATGCAGCGACGAAAGCGTCGCATGCGGATGTGGTTGCGCGCGTGGAACAACGGCGGAGCAGGCACATTCCGTCGAACGCTACCTAAAAGTGTGAAGCACCGCACAATAATAGACAAACAAGATCAGTAGCCGCCAAAAAGAAAATACCTCGAGCGTGCATGGCACAGAGGAGAGGGTCCACGGTTGCGAGAGGAGAGAGGGGGGATTTTATGTGCTGCTGATTGCCATTGCCATAATGAGCGTGTCTGCCACAAACGACAGTACCTATTTCATGAAACGCTGCAATCAATGATGCATAGCCAATGAGAGGACGGCGATGCCAACATCTGCCCCCGACCAGGTAACGCAACGAGGTAACGGTAACCAACGTGACCCATCGGCGTGGGCAAGCGCGAGTATTCCCCTTTCGTGCTCTGAAACGCGCACGAGTTTCCGACGAGACTTCTATACATCGGGTCCTTCATACTCTGAACGACCCGAGACACCCCTAGCATGACCGCGACCAGCGTCTACTTACACGACTTTCGTGTGCGCTTCGGCTCCACTGCTGGAGTCGTCGTCCCGGTACCGCGGCGGGGGCTCCTCGTGTGCCGCCTCGCCGTCCTCCATGAGGCCGAGCTTTTCGCAGTCGGCCTTGCGCTCCATCGACAGGTTCTGCATCTTGGGGCAGAAACGAGCGCCGGCACGCGATCGGAGGACGGTGCGGGTCAGGCGGACGGTGACGCTGCAGACAAGCATGGCAAACCTATCGTGTCCTCGTCAGCAACCTCGGGTGCTTTCCTGCCGTGGGGAGGGGTGGGGAGGTCGAGACGTACAAGGCGACACCAACGCCGGCTGTGATTCCCATGAGCACCGGGAGGACAATGTGCGCGGCGAGGTCCTTGATGAACCTGCACCAGCCATGGCGCTGCTGGCGAAAGTGCTCGGCCATCTGCTTATCCGCCTCGGCCCTGCTGAAATCGGGCTTCCTGTGCCCATGGCCCCGAATGCCGCCACAGCCCTTGCCCTTTCTGATGGACTTGAGAATGGCCAAGACCGATTGTCTGGCTCGGCACCACATTCTTCGGCAGCTCTGCGGCGTTTCCTTGAAGGAGATGTTGCCGATGACAATCTCCTTGGTCTCCTCCGCCTTGACAAGCTGAACTCTGACGATGGGGATGTCGTTGACAAATCGACTGCCAACCTCGATGACCCTCAGCTCAATCGTGATGAGCTGCATCTGCAGATCCTCGTCCGTGGGCCCGGGCAGGATGGCCAGGCTGTAGCCGAGCCTCTGCTTCTTCTCCTCGCCGTCATCCTTGATGACGACGGCCGTCAAGTCGCCGTTCCACGGGTCCGCGTGGGGGTACAGCTCGAAGCCGTTGAGCTGCAGCTTCGACCCATCCACCACCTCCAGATCCAGCTGCAGCTGGCTGTTCTTGTGCTTGCACTGCCGGCAGGGCACCGTCAGGCTCTGCGAGAGTGCCGTTGGCGGGATCGAGAGCCCTGCTGGCGGCACGGGGAGCGCCTTGGCAACCCGTTTGGCCGTGTCGGATGCTTCGGGGACGAGAAGGAATGCAGCAGCCGTGGCCGCGAGAGCAAGCGGCTTGAACAACATGGCGAGTGATGGCCGGAATCGATGGATCTGATGTCGTCGATGACGGGAAGAGATGCTTTGGTAGGTTGACGAGATCTCCGATTGTTGTCTTCGGAGGGGAGGATGAACGGGGGGGAAAGGGAAAGTGTCTCTGGCGTGGCAAGAATGGAGGAGGCGTACGTACTCTACTCTGTGCTCCGTACAGTGGGTGGTGTACTGTATGTGTGTATGGAGTAATACGGAGTACGCTGTACGAAGTACGGAGTGCGTGCTGTAATGTATGCCTGCACTGTACAACTACGAAGTACTAGGTAGGTACTTACAGTCAGTGTGACTGCTGGTGTACTGTAGAAGTACAGTAAGTACAGAGTTGGTGTACCTGCCTTGTGTGTTCCGTACACTAACTTGCACTATTCGACTCGTATCGGTTAAGTCACTTAACCCACTCCCTTTCGGGACTTGTGGCGATGTGGAAGAGAAAAAAAGAGGTCGACACGTATCGATGCAGACCTGCAAAACGGACCCCCCAGCTGTCCCAACTGTCCCATTAATTTTTACACCCTCCCAGCGCTGGGTCGCGAACCCCTAGTGGGGGATACAATGGGGCCATGGCATAAACGCTGACGTCTGGTTCGGAGAACAGATCGAGCACCCCGTACCACCCCTTGTGGAGTCGGCCTGTTGCTCGTTAGCGCGATTTCCGCATTCAGGTCGCCAAGAAAGGAACATGCATCCTTTGTACAAATCCACCCGCACTCGCCGGGCAGCTACCTCTCCCCATGTACAACTACCTCAACTCGTACCGCCGTACCTCGTCGTATGAGCAGTACGTACTTACGAAGTATCGCCCCAGCATACCCACCAAGATCCATAGATAGCTTGTATTAGCATCACGTGCACGTTGTCGACTGCCGCATTCCACGCACCAGCGTAACCAACTTGCAAGTACGTGCAAGTACTTCTCGACGACATTCGAGGCCTGCTACCATAAGTCATCCACCATGTAATTGGAGTGGCAAGTTGATGTCTGTACGTATTCCGACCGTGGCACGTTACCAATGGTAGTACTCTTTGTACGGGTGCGTGCACAAGTAAGTGTGCCTGTGCAAACGGGAAGCCGTAGCCTTCCTTGCACGCCATTGTCAACGGTGGCAGCTCTTCAAACTCGTAGCATTGTAGCAGCCTCCTAGCAAATTAACCTCTCGCTGGTCAAGGTAAAGGGATGAACGTCGCCCATTTATTTGCTGCTCCTGCCAGGCCCCTTGGCATAGGCTTGGCGGTCCAACAAACAGCGCTCGACGTTGGGTCGGCGACGAGCGGCATGCAACAAGTCAAGCCATGAGCCGCCTCGTGGGCATCAATAAAGGCGAATCTGCGTGCTCTCCAATCCGAGGATCAAACCATTCCTTGCCACAGAATCTTCAGTCTATCAAAGATTCTCGTCCTCCTCGGCAACGCCGTCCCGGCGTCCTGTGGTGCCTTGCCGTTGACGATGCCTTCGCCAAGCTCCGTTACGTTTTGGTGTCGGTGAACGGGCGAATCTCCACCCCATGGATAGTTGGCGTTGTCCGGTAAGTGCGTTTCTGGCAGCAGTTCAGCCGACGGGCCTGTGTGAATTAGCATCAGACATACGGGGAAGGGACTTGCTCTGCACCGTCGACGTCTCGAACGTCGTGGGAAGCCGCTGGGCTTTCGAGGTTGTGTCTGTCTCTCGTCAGCTTCGCTCGAATTATGCCGGCGCGCTGTCATGCAACAAACAATTCCATGTCGACGGAGTGGACGACACTCTACTGTAGATGTTGGTCCTGCTCGTTATGGCGCACAGCGAAGAGTGACAATGCGTAGAACCCGGTGAGCCAGCCTCGGATGACATGTCGGCGCAGCTTGTGGATGTCGCCAGACCAGCCACAATCGTTGTGCACGGTACTACGATACTGGTGCTTTCCTGAGCCGGGTAAGTATGCACGACCTCGTGCGTGCAGGCCGTGCCGTCGCCCGTGGTCCTCGTACGCATGCGCATGCTGCTGCTGCCACTCCCAGACAATGTCGAGGTTGCTGTGGCAGTCGCATTGTGCCATCGGGCAGGAGTCTCTCTCGGAGCAGACCGACTTCCGCTTTCTTTCCTTGCACGGCTCCTCGTCGAGTTATCTCTCGAGACTTGCTGCGACGAATACGTGAAAATTGTCGTCCAACCTGGGTCTGTAACATCGGTCACCGAAGAGTTGGCAGGAATGGTCTGATACGCCGTCGTGCGGGTGTTTTCATCTGGCAAAGTCGTTGGCATGGGTTCAACGCGAGACCAGGACGTCGAGGTAACCTGTGCCGTACTGTCTCGGGTCCAGGTTATCGTGCCAAGCGAAAACGTGGTTGATGGCGGTTCCGTGCTACTATTCGTCCACCGCGGCAAAGTCATTGTCCTCGAATTGAGTCTCGCGGATGAAGTGCCATTGCGGCTCGTTCGCAACGATATCGCCGACTCTGCCATATCCGTGCTGGACTTGGCAAGGCTGCTCGTAGAAGTCGATGTCGAGCTCGTCGGGTCTGAGGACGCAGGGAACGGAGTGAGGATGGATGTGACACTCTTCGGGAGAGTCTCCATACCTGTCGAGTTGTGCCTAGTGGCGGTAACAACTGTCGTCCAAGTCGGAGGCACACCGGGTCCAAACGAGTGCGCAATGGATGAACCGATTACTGTCGGGTGCGACGCTGTCGAGTTCGAGGAGATTGGGAACGGCGCAGTCTCGCTCCGTGAGGGCAAGCTCGAACTTCGCCATGGCCCAGATGGAGCTCGCGTGGTCTCGGTCCATCTTGTCGAACGAGGCGCTGTCCCGCTGCTTCCGGAAGCCTCATCTGTTTCTCGGATACTCCGAGTTGAGTTGTGTGTGGGATATGGCGGCCCGCTGGCAATCGTGGTGGATACCACAGGTCTCGTATCCACGTCTGGTCTGGATGTCGACCGCGGACCCATGGTGATTACAGTCGAAGCGTATGAGGGTGAATGTGTGACAGTGGTTGATGGTGCAGTAGTTACAACTCTACTGGAAATGCTGCTATGACCGAGTTGGGAATGAGGAGTGGTCGTGCTTGTCCCCAAATCGCTCGAAATTTCTGACCAAGTGGCCAGCAGGCTCGAGGTCGAATTGCGGTAGGAGGGCGACCTTCCCGGTGTTATGAGGGCACCGCTGTTGCGAATGAAAGTTGCGCTCGAACTTGTTTGCAGCTCAGAGCCACCATAAGTCACAGAATCCTCCGCCGTTGTTGTGAGCCAATGATCACCAGGAGGGGCCGTTGGGCCAGAGACGGTTGTGAAATTCGACGGCCTGGTGAATACGGGAGCGGGAGCAATAATGGTCGGACCATGAGGATACGAGCCGGTGGCATTTGTCGCCGAAACTGACCCATCAGGCATACGTGACGAGTTCGTAGGGATAGAGGTAATGGTTCGTGAGAGGTATCCAGATGAAAAATTCCAGGAACTCGAGGTTGCGGTTGAGGTTGAGGTTGAATTCTTGGAAGGTTTCCAAGTGGACGTCGTGGACAGGCTCTCGGGGATGAGGACGGTCGAGAGTGCGACAGTAGATTTCGTTGTGTAGCCGCCAGTCTCCCCCGGGTTGGTAGAATTTACCCATGACATGGTAGACTGGGTTCCCGGTCGATGCAAGCTTGGCCAAGTCGATTCTGAGGGCAGAGGGTTTCCATGGCTGCTGAGAGTGGATGTAAGCTTTAATATCTGGGTGGATGAGGACGGCAAGGCCGCCACGGATGTACTGGTCGCCTTCCTTTGCGTCAGAGTGGAGAGTGTATCGGTCGGTTCCGTGTCTCCCAACCTTGTTGTGACTCCTGTTCCGATGGGCGTCGATCTCGTTGAAGTACCGGTCCCCAGAAATGCAGTGGAAGAGTTTCCGAAACTTGTCCACATTGTCGAACGCGTGCCGGGGGGCTCGAGTTGAGCGGAACTGTCCGAGGTCGAGAGCAAGCTAGCTGTAGTTGGCGCGGGAACCTCGTCCTGAATTGACGTCCAAGACGTCACAGAAGACAAGTGGCCAGGTATGGGAAGTGCGGAGCCATCGAATATTGAAGAGGAGCTTGACGGAGGCACCGTCTCAGTCCCAATATCCACGGTAGTTGAAGGCCATGTGGTATAATTGGCCAGAACAGACGTTGGTCCGCTGAGAATTGGGCTTGGGACAAGTCCTCCCTTCGTTGTAGTAATAACGCTTTCCTGTGAAGGGGTTGATGAGCTGTACGTGCTTTGCGAGCCTGGATCCGTCAAGGCTAACGATGATGCCGTATCTCGAGAGCTGGAGAAGCCAGATGTAGTGGTGGTCGAAGCGGAGTCAGAGGTGGAAATGGCACGGGTCATGGAATCATGCGTTGTGCTCTGGTCACTCGACGTGGTTGGAGTCGAAACTGAATAAGTTAGACTTGAGAAACTACTCAACGTGGTAGAATTCCCTGATGGACTCGATACACTTGGCGCCCCTTCCATGGGCAATCTTCGAGATGTTGTCGCAAATACTTTTGTGGTCAGGGAATCCGAAGCAGGACCTGTCGATTTTGTAACTGCGAGTGATGATTCGGTTGCCGCCATGTCGGGTGTGCTGCTCGTTCTGTTCGGGGCGTTGCTCGTGGTTGTCCCGGAACCTTGGCCAGGATTCGAGACGGTTGTGGTGGCAAGCGTTGAATCAGACGATTCTTCCGGTGGAGTATCTGGAGAGAATTAGTCTACTATGAATAACGAACGAGACCGCACGTACAGGCTGAGGAATAAGCGGTGCTACTATCAGAGGTGGATGGGTCGAACTCGTATGGTGGTGGATATCCGTAGGTTTTTCTCGGGTCACCATAATAGTCGGGTGGCAAGTCGCGCGCGGCCAAGTGAATGGTCCGAATCGGCAGGCTCTCGCGGTCATGTTGAGGGCCGAACTCGGCAAGAGTGCCGGAGAGGCAAAGGAATACTAGGAATGTCGGAACGGTAACAGGGTGGATAGCAGATGTTGATCGCCGCATGATGCAAGTTACAATAGAAGTGCTGACAAATATTAACATTCATTTCATCACATTTTGTCTTGGAACTGGTGCGAATACTTGCCTGCTCTCGATGAATAGGTGGATAGTATTGAGGACGGATATCCAAAGGTTTCGAGGATATAACAATGCCTGGACCCGACGGAAAGAGAGCAAGCAATGAAGCGGCCGCCGCTCGGTCGCGTAAGATGTTGCGAGAGAGAGATCGTCTCTCAGGTAAGAGGTAAAGCACAAAAGTAGGCAGTGTGCAGAAAGACAGGAATAGGATAGGAATAAAGAAGAAGACATATGCGGCTGATGGCGATGGGAAGAACATAGCAGGCGAAGAAGGCGTCCAGGGGGGGAGGTGGGGAGGGCAAGACGCAGGCATCACCAGCTAATGAAAAGGCAGGAGCATGGCGAGGCAGTCGTGATGCAGATGTCGGCTTGATTGCGGCATAAGTTTAAATCATAGTCAGCTTGTGGCGGCACGAGCCCGCCTTGCTACCTATCCATTCCTTTCCGTCTCCCTCCTTCGTCTCTGCTGTTTGCTGCCTCCAGCTCGCTTCAACCAGCGCAACACCAATATTACTGCCGAACGTGCCGGCAGGGGAAATGAAGGGAATCTTCGATTTTGATGGTATCACCTGGAGCGGCTCAACTGAACTGCGTGTTGTCGGTCCGTGGGCGAAACGAAGGCTGAACAGGGTGCTCATGTCTCTCGCCGAGAGGGTGAGGGTAAGAAGTAGCTGCCCCAGACGAACATGGCTCGTTTATCTGCTGCGGACATGTCTCGCTCAGCATCACTCGTCGTTTCACTCCAGCATCAATGCCCTTTTCGTGTGAGACCTGTCCTGTAACGGTGTCACAGCTACTTGCGGTGGACCTGGTTCATGAGCTTGTGCAAAATATTCATCGGGACGCGCTGCTGAGTACAATCCAGATGATACTTAACTTGCACCGTCCGTTTCCCAGACGCCTCACGCCTCACTCGATCAAACACACTCAGTACATGTGTATCCTTCCGGATGGATCGCGCTCGGCAGCTCTCCCCGTTGCTCCGAGGATGATATGTTCAGTGTGACGTGACGTATCCATGTCTATTCCTGAAAGTGTTCATGGTGCAATAGGAGCCATCATTTGGCGAAGGAGCGACTCCATATTGCATCGTCTGTCCTCCATTGCCGAACTCGACTGAGGCTCCTCCTGGTTCGATGCCCATTGTTGACTGACGATCTCCCAGCGAGAGAGATGATACAAGGCAACATTGAGTGCGAAGTGGCTGGGGCGCCCGTCGCACGAAGCCATTCATGCCGCGCCGGTCCCGAGCCGATCCATGGTGCATTGAACCGACGTTCGTGTCACCGGTTCGTGTGCGTTGTTGCCACCGGCTCGACTGCAGCAAACAGGCGAATGGCTCCCCGTTAACCTGCATGTGGCATCGACGAGACAAGGGCGACTGGCTGAATTCGTACGATCAAGACATGGCATCTATTTCGCGAGGTCATGCAGCGTGCCAGAAGCATTCACTCGTTTCCGGTTTGGGCTTCCTCGCCTCCTCGCAGTCACTCGTTTCCTGAAATGGGTGTTTCCGCCTAGAGAACAAACACGTCATCCATTTCGGGCCAGGTGTTACTATCGATGAGGCCTCTCCCCTTCCCAATTCATGCCAGCTCCTTTCTCACCGAGCAGATGCAGGCGCGGTGGAGGTGGCAAGCTAGGTTCAGTCAAGCTTTTTCGCAGCCGCCCGCAGGTTCGGCGCCGTGTCATGTGTCATGGAGGTATTGAGCGCCTCGATATCCGCAGCCCATAGCGCCGCCCCGACTAGTGAATCATCAGCAATAGCGACGGGAATGGCCGATGAAGCGAATCAAACGGCTCTTACCCGTGTTCGTGTAGGTGAAAAACATGGAGGCGAGCGGGATCATCTCAAGGAGCGTAGCCACCAGGCCGAAGCTGAGGGGAGGAGTTAGCAAGCGAGAGGCAGGCTCCGGTGGCGCTCTAGCATGACAGTCGAGTGTAATCGGACCAGATAAGGGTGCTGAACATACGATGTGTATGGGCCAGTGTGCTTATGAAGCCAATCTGAGCGCTGAGAGCTCGACCACTTCTTGAGTTGAAAGTACTTTGGGGAGAGGCACGTCAGTCTGTTCAAGTTTCAGGAAACGGGAGGCGAGGAGACATCATACGCGACTGTGAACAAGTTTGCCCCGGTTGCGACCTAGATTGGCGTTAGCGAGATGGTGCTCGGAAGCTAGGTGGAATCATCCCCCGGTGACGGACTACCATACCCTGGAGAAGGATGAAGATGACGGTGCCCACAACAGGGATGAAGTTCAAGGGTAGGTACATGAGGTAGCGAACCACGGCCTTTGGTCCCAACTTTACCAGGGGGCTC
This sequence comes from Drechmeria coniospora, assembly GCF_001625195.1. NCBI lineage: Eukaryota > Fungi > Ascomycota > Sordariomycetes > Hypocreales > Ophiocordycipitaceae > Drechmeria > Drechmeria coniospora. Next base: position 4,432,654 of record NC_054389.1, on the reverse strand, counting down.
TTTAGTACTTTTCCCAGTCGCTGCAGAGGATCGCTTCCTGCTTTAATCTCACGCCCTTCCCTGACGACGGCGGTTGCGTCACGAGCGACGAGTGTGCCGTCAAAGGTATCAAGCAGTGCGTCATGCAGTATCCAGACGCGGGAGACGACGTTTGTTATTGCTGAGGACTCGTTCAAGACGAGAAGCACCGTCGATATGACGGCAAAGGGACTGTTGACAAAGACGAGGACGGCCAGTTGCGGGATGTAGGTGAAGGCAAACATGATGCCGATGACGGTGGCGGAGAGGGTGAGATACGGCAGAAGGCAAGAGGTGAAGGGCTTCCATAGTGAGCGGTGGGTGAGGAAATATACGACACCCTGGCGCAACATCGGTCAGACTTGTATACGCGCCATTGAAAACGAGCAGGGGGGGTTGATGATGCCTTGATCGGGTAGAGGTATGCTCGACTCTTGAGCGCAGCAAACGCGACATTCCTGGCTTTTTCGTAATCTTCTTTGCTGGGTCGGGTCAGGTTAGCTGTGGCAAGGAAATTCGGAAACGCAATTGGCAATTCATACAGGACTTCCTGCGCTTGTTTGGTGACTGAGTTGATGGCGCGACTCTTTCGAGACCTGGCCACGTCGTCTGGCGCAGCTCCGCTCGTTTGTGACATTGCGTCAACTCAGATGGGTTCGGGTGCAGAATAATGGAACTTTAACAAGACGAGAGGTCGATACGACGGTGAAGACGGAGAAATGAAGCCTGCAGGGTCAAGTGATGGGGTTGAGAAGTCGACAAGCTCGTGATCTCCTTCCACAAGCCGGATTGACACTCACGACCATTAAGGCGATTACGTAAGGATGATGATTGTACTGACGTCATAGCAAGCTTCAACTGATGAACAAGCCGAGTCCAGAGGCGCGTGGAAGGGATGGCTGCATTGGGGGAAAAGACAACAACCAAATTTACTTGGGAGTACAAGTGTTGCGAGATAAACGGTTTGGGTTTACGAGTAAATCAGGTGACCATTCAAAATACTCTGAAGACATACACACAAGCGCGGCGAAGGTACAGCATGTGCAGGTGCAGTATTTACAGGCACGTTACGGAGTACAGAGTATTACTTACTGTACAGTTCGTCCACAGTAATACTAAATAAGTGAGAAGTACACCTACAAGAATTCCGTGCCTGTTCACTTATTTATCACTCCGTACGGAGTACGGAGTGCAAGTAGCTGCCATGTACAACTATTTATTTACCTTCCGACTGTCCAGAGTAACATATTACAAGCAGTATCCAAGTATTGCCAGCCCCACACCACGCATACTGGACCCCTAATAAATTCTACAAATAGGTCTTGGCGTACGACTTCATAGAGGCCCCGCTTCGTGTGACGACGTTCGTCGTTGCGAGCCAGACCAAAATTAGGGAGGAAGGCCGCTGTCTTCAAACAATGAACAGTTGGCAGGAATTTGACTTTGATGACGGTGCGGACTTGCAACTGCTGAGCAAGCTGCTTGCTGCAATTGAAGAGATAAGCTCGCGACTCGAGCGTGGTGACCGACGCCTCTACTGCATGCTCGCGTAATGCATTGCTTCCATTGGCGTCCCGTTTCTGCGACCGTGGTTCGATGTTGCGGTATATCAAGGTCCGTGCGGTGTTTCTCTGAGACGAAACCAAGAGCGAATAAATCCCGGTATCCGCAAGGTTACAAATCGCGACTGCATATTTGATCGGGTCCTTGAGGGCATATTGATTGCAGTGCTTTTGGACGCGATTGGCTCAAATCTCTTGTCAGAAGTCACTAATAGAGGCATGCATATTCTGCTACAACTTCATTTCCTGGGTCTGGCAAGGTTTCGAACTTGTTTACTGTTGCCGGCAGAGATTCCTCCGCATCGCCCCTCTTGGATGGGAACCAGCGGTTCGTTGCAGCAACGACAAGCTGGACAGGTCATTCTTCCAGCCCACACAGAGAGTACGAATAGCTCATTACTTTCGTGTGACCAGGCCCAGTGCAACGCTCCTCGTACTTTGTCCCTCATTTGCTACTCCGTCGTTATGTGGAAGTGCTCCAAACTGCGGGGGTCTCCAAGCTCTGCTGAAATATTTTTCGTTTGGATTTCGGCTGATAGATTTATGTAATGCTTTTTTTCATCATCTTGATATAACTCGAGAACCTCGACAGCTGCAGCGACCAGCGCCAAGTGGCTGCCGCTCTGGCTTCAGGGCTTGATATTCAAGACCATAGTACAAAAGAAATTGGAGAAATGGCACAAGCCTGCAGACTACCAAGGCGCATTGGTCGCCGTGTCCTGGTTGGCCTCTCAAGTTAAAAAAGGTTTTACTTATTTTTTAATTTTGCATGGCAATGAGTTCGTTCGGCCGTGAATATGAGCGATGCGTTTTATTCCTTTGGCAAACACTAGGAATGATATTGTGTCGATAATAAGCAATGGCGGTATGCTCCACGATGCCGAAATTTTCAGATATGAACAACGGACGGAAAGCGGAAAGCGGGATTAGAAACCTGTCATTCAGATCAGGTATCAGAGTTGTTTGGAATGATTTGCTGCCCAAAACCGATCAGAGCATTCAAGGCCTCAGGTCATGCCTGACAGCATGGAATGGTGGAAGAACACAGAGGTGGTGGCTCGGGAATACGGCTGCGAAGCATTGTCGAATCCATCATCGTCAGAACACTGCCGGCGCACTCGTCAGAAAATATTCGCCTGAATCTGTTTTGTGCCCCCGTGCGGTATCCGTCACAGCATGAGCGGTTTTTATTTATTTTGGCAGTGCGGGATAATAACAGGTAGCAGGCTGGCGGCGAGAGCAGGCTGGCGGCAGGCTGGCAGCAGCATGGCTCGGCTTGGTGGTCAATTGCTCGACGGATCGTCGGCGAGCAATATTCCGGACAGGGCCTTCGGCGACGCAATTTTCCGAAGAATCAAGTTCTCATAGATACATAATACCCGGTACGCAGTAATGATTCCTTGTATAGTGGTACCAGTATATCTGGACTGGTGCCTACGCACATGTACGAACACGTCCGCCATCTGAGCCCGGTTCGAATGCCAACGTCAGTGAAGGCGACATCACACCACATGCTGTCCCGTCTCGCCTTCCGCACACTCACTTGGGGCCATCCATCGCTCCCTCCTCTGTCGCCAGCCAATGAAGGACTATGGAGGAGGGCCGGAGATGCGCGGAGATGGGGGAGAGATGGGGAGAGAGATGGAGGGGGTGTGCAGGCCGGAAGCGATGCGCCAAGAATGCTACAGAAGGAAAGAAGAGCGACGCAAGAAAATAATGGGAAGGGGAAGGAAAAAGCAAAAGGATGACGATGGCAGGAACATTGAGTCATGGCTCGGCAACCAATCGATCAGGATGCTAGGAACAAGTAGCACCGGCATTGTGGAAGGACGCGCAAGGTGTTCGGCACGAGCAGCATTCATTGCCCCCTCCCAACGGACTTTCTCAGCCAACTGACGTGCTTTTACAGATTGGCGCCCACCTGCTCGTTCTCCATCTACCTGGTACGAATGGCATCTCGCACAATGGCGAGTGTCACGCGCAAGGTATTTGCCGCACGCTGCCGTCAGCCCTACTCGATTCCTTGATGGCGCCGAGGCATGAGACATGATGGTGGACGAACAAGGGCGACGGGAATGAGTGCCCATTCGCCAGCGGGAAGATGCCGGGCGGCGTCCGGAGTCCGAAACGCCGCGGTCCCCGAAGGTGGTCGACCGGGCGGCCACTCCGTCAGCTCGACGGAGTCTCATCCCTCGCGTGCATATCCCTCAGGCCTATTAACGGGTATGGCGCATCTTTGTGAAGCCGCCGACGGCGTCTGAAGCGCCGCCACCTTGGTCAGAAAGTCCGGTGGAGTTTCTTTCGGCGGCTTGGTGCCGCCTTCAAATCTACGTACATGGACGCGGCCAGGAAATGTGTCCCTGGATCCATTCATACACTAATCGCACAAGTGCCGAGTTGGGCTGGGACAAAATCCGGTCCAACGGCAATGGTGGGAAAAGGACAGCAACGCAGCGGAAAAACTATTTCTGATCCACGGCAGGAAGCTCGATACTGTCATCAATCCACATCCAACCCGAGGTTGCTCGGTGGAGGCATCGAGAACGGAGACGGCCCTTTCGCGCTGGGTGGCTGGATGCGACTCCGCCCGCCAGAGGAGCAAGTGCAGGAACGTCTAGTAGGCGGGTAAAGTCGGAACGGGCGACAAGCCGAGCGACTCAACATCGTGACCATTGCGTGTGCCGTACTCGGTTCTCCGTCCTCGTTGTCCACATGCGAACTCCGTCCCCCGATCGACAGGGCCAACTTTGGTCTAGGACCATGGACGCCCCACCCCGAAGGACAGGCACCCACAAACGGCGCTCAGGGGTCGTACTTGGCCTTATTCCCGGACGTTGGGGGCGATGGCTAAGAACTCATTTCATTGCCGATCGGGGTCGCATTCGGGACTTTGGAGTTTGGAGTTGGCGCTGCCATGGAGCGTCGCCACGGTTCCCGCCCTCTTTCTTCATATTTTTCCCCGGCTCTCCCGCCTATCCACTCACATCGTACAGAAACGATGGCCGCTGCGTTCGATGCTATCTTGATTACTGTGCTAGTTACGTGCTGCCTGCTCTGCGCACGGCGTGTTATCGGACGAAGGGACGGCGAGAGATGGGTCACAGGCCCGTGGCGGCGCCTGCTGCACCTCCACCAGTGACATGCGACACCGACAAGTGCTTGCGGTTCGGAGTACCAGGGACTAATATAGCACGAGGCCCTATCCTCCTACAGTCCGGTCCGCATACCCACTCCGGGAGAAGATTTGCGAGGGTATAAAATCCGGTTAGAGGCTCAAAGAGACACGTGTGCGAGCTTCTGGCCAAGATGAATAACGTTTGACGCGAGGGACCTTGGCGGACTCGTGGCTTGCCCCGAACTTAGTCCATGGAAGGTACATACTCGGTGCCTTTGTTCTAGACGTTATGACGCTGCTATGCTTACTTTGGCGCCACTAGCAGCAGCTCTCGAACCTAGCGGCCGTGTCCGTGGTTCGCTCGTACGGTCTCTTTGTGCATCTTGCTTGACGTGCAACGTGAGGGTACGAACGAGTTGTTCGTCGGAGAGTGTGTGCCTGCATTTACGAAATATTTGCTGATGGCAACGTGCCATGTCAATTCCCCGACACGAAGCAGCAACTGACCTGGGTTCTTTTGGTGTTTCTCGGCCATTAGTGGGCATCCAAGCTGCTCTAACAAAACTGCCATTCAAAACTGCCAGACAAAAGGTGCACTGCTGACAATCGACAGGATAGCAGCAGCCGTCTCCGCTGATGTCATCGGTCCCATCATCGGATGGTGCGTGCCAAAAAAAAACCTGCAAAGTACATGCGTTGACAAGCACGCGCACGCATTTACATGTGCCTGCATGTACATGTGCACGTACACCTACGTGCGCATTGATTCGGCGGAAGAAGCTTCAAATAATGGCCAGCTTATCCTCGATTCTCCGATGCACCCGAATCCATTATGTCAATGGCGATCCGGATCAGTCACATGTGCACGTTCTTGCATTGCACGCGCATGCACATGTACCTGTCCTGCACCGCGTGTGACGCGCACGCCAGTCAATACTGTACTTGACGTGCCGGCACCATCCGTAGGCGTACATGTGCTGCACGTACTCGCGAATACAAACTTGCACCTACATGTACAGCAGCAAGTTCTGGTTTGGTCTGTGGGGTTGGTGACTCTTTGCCGTGCAGTTGCCGTACGTACGCACAAATGGCCGACGGATAGTATTCATATGCCACGTCCGTAACTTGTACAAGTGCACGGAGCAGGGAGTGCTCTGCACCAGATTCGTATCACGGGGATTATCACTTGCATCGGTGCTTGTATGCACCCTCGTGGCAGTTCCCACATACCCAAGACCCAATTGGTGATACTTTGAGCGCCTTGGTGGTACATGTGGGCACCGAGTTGGTACGTGCAGGCACGGAATGAGCTTTCCATCTCAGCGCCGACAAACGAAGCTACGAGTGCCAATGCAGCACTAGGTTTTTGGTGCGGAGAATAACCAAGTGAAGTTGGTACCTGCAGACATCGCCAGCGCAGCGGCAACGGTCGCCCGAACCCTTCTCCATGGCTGACTGACAAGCACCCCAACTGCATCGTGCACCATACCCCACGAGCAGTCACGCAATTGTGCCCAGGTTATGAGGTGCTAGACTAGACATTGCCAGGGAGACAAAGCCAGTGCGCGCCAACGATCTTGTCGAGATGATATGGATGAATGAAATCTGGGTAAATCGAGGCTCCGCCCACGCCTCATCCGTAGGTGCGCCGATGTGATACGTTCAAGGCACTATCAAAGGCTATCCAAGTACAGAAAGAGATACAAATAGTATAGGCGCTTGTAAGTACATGTGAAAATTATTGGCACATCCCGGCACCAAACGCGTTCCCTTGGTGTACTGAGAACCCGTACGTGGACTACATGTACATGTAATTGTAGTGTCACGTAGAGTAGTACTAGGTATCGAGACACCCACCATGCTGTACCATGGACTTGGTACCGTCCAGTAAGTAGGTTGGGGGCGGCGGGGAGTCACCAGTGTTGTCAGAAAGAAGGAGCCTTCGGCCACTATACCATACTGCTGCAGACGACCAAGGATTCTTGCTGTCCGCTTTCCATTCACTCTCGCACCCCTCTTCCTCTTCCTCTTCCTCGTCCTCCTCGTCCTCCTCGTAACTCGTCCTCCTCCTCGACCTCCTCCCCCTCCTCTTCTCCTCATTCCTCTTCGAGCCGGCCTCTCCTCAAACTCCCGTCATAGCGTCCGACATGGTGCAGCTGCCGCCTGCACTTGCAGATGTCGACCGTCAGCTACCGAATAATGATGCATCCAAATGTGTGTGCCACACGAGTACGTACAGTGCACGGCTTCTGTGAGGTAACCCTCAACGGACTACGGCCTTTTCTGCCAGCCAGAAAGCCATGCCGTGCCTATGCAGGTTTGAGGTCAGCCACCTTTTGCCTCTGGTGCAAGTGCTCCATCTTGGCAAATGGGTTTGAGCTACCATGGCAAGTGTACGCGCCGCTGTTGCGGCTACCCTCCTGCTTTGAAGCAACTGTCCGATGTACTCCGTACAGAGGACAAGTATCCTCTTACGGGGCACGGTTTCATCATTTTCCACAATGGGGCCGATGAATTAGCCTTGACCGTCGGTTGGTAGCGGCCAAGTATAGGTTATGGTTGAACTCATTTTTTGACAGTACGCCCACACATGCGGCATGTGCATACATTCATGCAACCAAACGGAGTAGGAACAAGTATACTCGACATCTGTGTGCACTTGGGTGATGGAGTACGCCGTCCGTTCATCGTTCAACATGCACCATGCACACATTCACCATGAATGACCCATTGTCGGGGTCACGGTGATTCAAGGCTGGACCTTTGTGCTGCGTCTTGGCCGCCGTCGAGCTGCTGCCCCCCCTCCCCCTCCCCTCCCGTGCAGCGCAGCCAGGGCGTGACAAGTTGACAGTTGACTAACCGTGCGGAAATCGAAAAGTCGGCATCTCCCAAGTCCGAACCACGCGATGGCGGAGTTTGGAGGCAGCGACGGCGACGGCAAAGCAAATAATGGCCGCGGGCCCACCAACTCCCCTCCCGAGTCCCAACGAATACGAGCACTCCATCCCCTGTCGGCGCTCGCGCTTTCGGACATAATAAACTCTCGACGACACTGGCGCCGTTCATAGTGCCACACCCCCCTCTCGCCTTCGCCTTCACCTCCGCTCGACCTGGCCTGGCTGAGCTGGAATGGACTGGTATGGAACTTGCTACGAAAGTAGCTCCAAGGTTCCACCCCAGCCTGGGCCTGCAACCGGCCACATGCAGAGGCTAGCATCATAGTGCACCAACCTGCCATGTGTGCAGCGGTAGGCGGCGAGCCAACCAACCCAGAGGTGTGATAATGTCGTGTACGGTACGAGCACTGCACCGTACAGTACGGCACGGTACCTATGGTCTACTTGCACTTGCTGTATACGTACGAATACGCCAGCCGTATCTGTACAGATACAGACCAGATGGATCGATGGCGTCGAGTCTCACATCATCCCGCCGAGTACTGCTACTTACTTGCACCTAGTTACGTTTTGCCGTATCGACAAACCCCCCCTGCTTGGACAACAAAGGACGGGCCGTTGTGCGTGCAATACAAGCACATTATTAAGCTGCTTCTTGCCCATTGACTCAGCCAGCCATTGATTGACCACGGCCGGCCCGCTCGTTAGTGCTTGCTCGGTATATAACACTTCCATCCTCGAAGCATCGAATGCCCGTAGCGTGCTCCTCACTCGTTTCTCACAACGCCTGGGTCCGTCGAACATACAGCCGAGCCTACCTACGGTGATATATCGTCTCCGCGTGGGACAACTTGACATCTGCCTCTGCCCACAACCGAGCCCCATCATCGTCGACGTCTCTCTCCCCTTCTGCCCCTCCCCCCCCCCCCCCGGCTCACCGTCCCCGACCCGTCAGGTGCTGGCCCGGAAGTGCCCGTTTCCGCCGACCGGTCCCGTCATCGGAGCGACCATGGCTTCGCATAATTTACCTTCACCACCGGCCGAGGACGGCAAGGCCGTCCTGTCGAGGAAGAACACGTCTGGGTCGACGTCGGGCCAGAAGACGACCAAGTCAGCGAACCGAACGGCCAAGCGAGCCAGCTCGAGCGCGGCGGCGGTGCACCACCACGAGCAGCTCAACGTGACCGCCGGCATAGACAGCCGTCACAAGCGGGTGTGGAAAGCTTGCGAGCGGTGTCGGATGAAGAAGACCAAGGTGGGAACTCGGCGAGGCAGTCGATGCAGGGCGAAAGCGAGGAAATCTAACGTTTGCCGCGGCAGTGTGACGGCGAATTCCCGTGTAAGCGGTGCAAGGACGATGGCATGATCTGCACGGCCGGGATCCGCAAGAAGGTGGATTACAAGCAGCTACCGAAAGGGTGCGTCGTCGCCGTCCTCCCCTCGTGTCCCCTGCGCCCTCTGATGGGGCGATGTCGTCGCGGTGGTGTTGACGCAAGTCCAGGTACGCCGAGGTTCTCGAGAACACGCAGTTCGCCCTCATCGCGACGGTGCACAAGCTCTACTCGATGGTTCGCAACGCGCAGTCGTGGGAGCTGCCCGAGCCGGAACTCAACGATCGGGGGTTGCCGGTGATCCACAACATCGCGCAGAAGCTCGGCTGCATCCGTCCGAACAACGAGATTGAGGTTCCGGTGCGGATGTCGTTCCCCGAGACGGACGTGGACCTGCGGGAGCTGCAGAGGCAACTCTGGAGCCAGGTTCGGACGGAGAACCAAGCGGCCGGCGCCGGCATGCACGGCCAGCAGAAGGAAGGGTGCGACTCTCACTCGGAGATGGACCACTCGGACAGCGAGCAGGACTACACGCACACGCAGCCGCGGGCGAGCATGCTCTCGCACGACTACCGACGGCAAGCCTTTGGCGGCGGCGCCAGCAGCAGCTTGACGCTCTCGCCCCAGAGCTTCACGGGCACGACGTCGACGATGGACATGGACCTGAGCCCGACGACGGAGCTCGACTCGCAGGGGCTGCCGGAATTCCAGGCGTGGTCCAGCTTTGTGCCGCAGGGCAAGTCGCAGCCGCCGCCGCCGGGGGCCGACGTGATGGCCTTTATGCGCCACCACGGATCCCTGCCGGTCGACGTGGCGAACCCGGCGTACGGCCTGAAGCAGGACTTTCTCGCGAGCTCGAACCCGGACGTGATGATGGGCATGGGCGACCCGATGATCTACTCGGGCTTCGACGGCGACCTCCGCCTGTGAGAGGGCCGCCTTTTTGGGTCGGCGCACCCGTGCGTGGCGTACATGGATGGGGTTTGTCGTTGATTCATAACGAGTGGGCACCGAGCACATGGATGACGGGCACGGATTGCACATGCACGCACTGCACATACTGTACGTGGGGGAGCGCGCGAACGGCATGACAAATTGGGACGGTCAGTGGGGTGGTGCTGGTGCTGGTGGTGGCAACGCAAGGGGCGCCCTGTACTCTTTCGGGGCTGGCGTTCGAAAAGGGGGCTCGATCAGAGATAGAGGGACGCAACTGGAAGGCAAGACAAGGAAGCACCCGCTCCATGATGGAAGCAGGGACGCATTTTGGGTTTCGTATGGTAAAGATGACGAGTACGCATGACAGGAAACACAATAGGTAGCAGGTATTGCCGAGCTGGCCATGCTGGAGCCGGATAATAGAAATGGCAGCCAAGTCTGTCTCCATGCCACGTGCGCGGCGGCGGCGCTGTGCACAAAAACGCCGTTTGTGCGACGCAGAGAGTCGCGGCAACTACGACAACTCTAGACGCGGCAACGAGGACTTGGTCCGACATGGCGGAGTATGACTTTTTCCCCCTCGATGGCGGGGGGGGGGAGGGGAGGGGCACCTCGAAGCTGCAGGGCTTCACGGCTGCATGGCGGCTGCTGGTCGAGTCTCGACAAATTGTTGGGAGACGTCATCGGCTAGTGGCTTGCCGTTTGTTCAACCCGTCAAGGCTGTGGCGCCATGATGAGAAGTAGATGGACGGCGACGGTGATCCAACCATGTTCTCGCACTCGACGAGACGGATGGATAGGTTGGATATGGATGATTACGTCGACGAGATGGTTGTGTCTGTCATCATCTTGGTCATGACAAGGAACTTTCCGCACGCCCGTGTTGGGTTCACGGCTCCCCGCCCTGCCGCTCCCCCTCGCCCTCGGAGGAGTGCGGTGTCGGGCAGGGAAGAAGGCGACGGTCAAGCGCAGGATCAGAACAGGTGCACGACCACTGCACGCTCACGACGAGGGATCCAACGAGGGGCAGGGGACCATTGGTGCGCGTGAGGTCGCCCGCAGCATGGTGACGGATAATTACGACGATATCATGACGGCAGGCACTCATATATGACACAATAGAGGACGCTGACCATCAACGTTACCGACACTCGACACCATCGGCGCATGTACTTGCTTGTACCTGCACCTACGGTACGCACTTGCAGGCCCGTACCAGCCCACACTGTAGGTGTACGCCAGCACGTTCTTTACGCACCAACTAGTACCAGACGGTACAGCGTGTACTGTAAGCCGTACAGGCCATCAGGTACCTATTAGGTACAGGCCATCAGGTGCCTACTTACTAGGTACTTGTGCTCGCGCGCGCTCCCAGCCGTCATTCGGCGCACGGCCCTTGCTCATGACGCAAGAGCGAGAGCAAGGTCGCGACTGGGGGTCGTAGCCCAATGGCGCATGCGTGTAGTGTGCCTTGGACGTAAAACTCGAACCACCCGATGCACGCTCAAGACGGTTGGGAATACATGCTAATACCTAAATATCTATCGAGCTAGGAGGGGAAGGGGGGGAGTCGACGGGCGCAACAACAATTCGAGAAGAATACACGGCATGGGGTACGGACAACCAGGAACATGAAGGAAGGTGGGTACAGGTAGGTGGAAGAACTGTACTCACTTGGTAGGTACAAGAACTGTACTCGGTAGGTGGAAGAACCGTACTTACTCGGTAGGTACAAGAACCGTACTCGTTTGGTATAATTATGTATTACTGTTTTCCGCAGGTGTACGGAGTACGGAGCACAAGGAAGATGTAACTGGTATTAATTCATACCACGCACAGCAAGTAGTTGTGCATGTACAGTACTTACATACCTACCTAGGTACCGAGTGCAGATCGCTGCGAAGCGTGCCGCCCCGGCGTTCGGGGACTTGCCAAGCTCCGTGGACCCCCCCCCCCTCCGTGTGGTTACCATTCGGTGCGTCGAAGACGGAGACGATTCGGCATATTAGTCGATGCTAGTCAGTGGTATGTGGACATGCACCGCACGGGACGGTGCTGTACGAGATAGCAGGTACACGCGAGCAGGCGCAGAGGAGATTCTCAGCATAGGTTCCGCGCGCGGTGCGATATGGGAGCGAGGCTTCGGAAGCTTTTCAGCCAGCACCTGGTGGCGTTCCAGGCGAGCCCCCTTTGGTCGTTCTCTGGTCGTCCGTCATTTGCTCTCGTCCTCGGCGTGGGGCGAACACCGGCGAAGGGTGCGGGAGCGAGGAATGCGAATTCCGCTGTGGATACGGCACGATGGATGGATGTGGATGGATGGATGGATGGATGGATGGATGGACGATTAGAAGAGGAAAGGAGGAGGGGGGGGAGGGGAGGGGAGGGGGAGGGGGGCGTTCCATCATCGATCGGCGTTTCTTCTCGCATGGAACGCCATTGTTGCCACAAATCGTCGTTCCGCACGACGGACGATGCCCCATCAGCGGCAGAGCTATCGGCAGGAGAAGCAAGCCACGGCGAGGGCGGCCAAAAAAACCTGTGGGTGGCACGTACGAGGCATCGCCGTTTGGGCATTTCGTCAGCAGGTGTCTCACTCGTCTGACAAATGCATCCGATGGCTGGGCCGGTACTTGTGCCTGTGCCCACGCGCGTGCTTGCTGGGACAGGTACGTACGCCGTGGGAGCACGCCGGCGCCGTAGTCATTGCCGTCTTCCAATTTTCGATTGCGCAGCCGTCGCGCGACAGATAGCTGCACCATTCGTCGTTGCATCGTGCAACGGCCCGACGAAGCGCAGGCTCATGGGCGTGGTGCGTACTTGGGACGGTGGAGTATGTGCTGTGCTCCGTGCTTGGGCGTCGTGCCGTCGCAAGGTCCACGGACCGACCGTAGGCGTGCCACTCGCCGTGTGGTGGCCGTCGGTGCCTGCTGAGGCGAAGACGACACTACTAGGAGGTACCTAGCACACTGCACCTAGCAGGCACGACAAAGCACCTCACAAATGGTGCCAGTACATGGTACCTGTGCGTGCAAAGGCGAGCACATGAACCTACTGTAGTTGAACATGCAACCAACTGTACAGAGGGTAATACTTGCTACTACCTAGTAGCCACGAAGACGCTGGTGAAGGTCCTAGATTCTCACGGCGCGCACATGTACATGCATGGTACTCCGTACCGTCCTTGGGTCGTCCTTGGATTGCCCTTGATCGACGTCCACTTTGTACTTGTATAGCTCGTGCAAGCGTGCGCAGCGAGCACGAGTACAGAGGCACGTACGGTACGTGGGTGTAGGAGCTCATGGACGGATCTGCGCCGAGAGCGTTCGTCGACCACCGGCTGTCTTGCCTGGCATGCCGTGCCTTGCTTGCACGCGACCGGCTCGCGAGAGGCAGACGGCGGTTGTGTCATGGTTCACCCTCCTGCAGCGTGGCTCTGAATCATCCCGCCCACTCGTCGCTGCAGGCGGCGGCAGGAAAGCAGCCACCGATTGGCACGACCACATGGCAGCCAACGGCCGGTACAGCACGTCGCACGCTGTCCGCGGCAGGCAGGCGGCGGCCCACGCATGTCGGCGGCACGATGCTACCGCACAATGCGTGCATGGCTACTGCTCGTACGGAGTACACGCACTGCAGCTTGCCGTCGTACGCAAGCACGCGGTGCCATAGGTACTGCTGTGTACTCCCGACGCCGTGGAATGATACCATCTCGGTCAAGGCGGCTAGCTGTAGTTGTAACTGTGTACTTTCTTACTTGAGTACAACTTCGTACTGCACTGGCAACAGTTATTCCGCGGTACACTACCTATTAGTACCTAGTATGTACGGGGTATCAAGTGCCTAGTACTTGACAAGGACGCACTCCGCTCGCCCATGTCGCGAATGCGGTGCTCCGTACCAGCCTGGCATCGCACATGCTGGCCCCCACTTGTTCCACTTCCCCAGGCAAATCTCCCTCTCTCTAGCTGTTGCTTTTGGCGCCTTGCTGATCGACATGCAAGCGGTCCCTCGGCCGCCATTCGATTCCGCGCATGTCGCCATCGCGTGCATGCGTCAACCTGCTCGCCGAGACATGTCCACCTGCTGCGCCTAGGGCACCTTTGCTTTGTGCTTGAAGTGGTGTGCGTGCCCTCGAACTGCTCGGCAAAGACGAACGTCGCAATGTACGGATGTCGAGTACGGGGCATGTTCGTTGGCGATGCGCCTGGCCATGTGCACGTGCTTGCAAAGGCTTGCAGCATGGCAGGTGTGCATATCATCGTAATGCTAGGTAGGTGTACGGGGCACAGCATGGCGCATCTGTACCCCGTACTGCAGCGGCACTGTCCTGCATTCCCACCATGATTATCGGTACGAGTACGAGTACGAGTACGGAGTGCAAGCAGTAATCACTACTGTGCGACACCTGCATGTACAACTACTGTACCGTAAGTAAGTACAACTACTGTACTGTAAGTAAGTAGTTGCACTCCGTGCAGGTGGTTGTAGCTGTAGGTATTAATGGCACAGTCCGTAAGAATGCGGGCGGGCTCGAACTAATTACAGCAGCGACCGACGGTGGGGAGAGAGGGGCGAGGAGGGGAAGGGCAGGCGGCCGGGGGGGGCGTGGATCTTGGAAGCTGTGCGGTGCGGGTGGAGTGAGCGCCATGCCGCTGCTGCTGCTGACCGTACAGTATTACTAATCTACGTACTTACGGCACGGTACTAATAGGGTCTACCTCGCTGTGCACTTGGCGCTGCTCAGCTCCAAGCTGGCCGTGCATCGCTCCGTCTCGCTCGCTATTCTCGCCCTCGCCAACAACCAAACAGGTGGGAAAAAATAAAAATAAAAAAATAAAAAATAAAAGACCGGAGTGCAAATAGATCAATCATTTGTAGGAAAATCATACGAGATACTCGTCATACGCACACATACTCCGTGCGCGGCGGCACAATCGAACGGTCCTCTGTGCACGCAGCATTCGCCGTAGCTGATTCCGATGATGATGAGGCGAGCAAAGGACGGGCGGATGGACGGCACAACTTGGGCCTTGTGGATATTTCGCGCATCATCGTCCGCACGCAAGACGGCGGAATCCATGGAGGGGCCCAGCTCCCGCTCGCATCGCAAACCACCTTGAGGCCGTCCGGTGCCTTTGCTCGTCAACTGCATCTCTTGCTGTCGCCTTGCTCGTGCTTGCACCTTCAAGTCCCGGTCGAGACGATGCTCAGAAGAGCTTGCACAGCTTTGTCTCGCCAGCCCGACCGTAATGACAGCATGCCTATTTATAGCTGAATATTCTTGGCCGTGCTCTTTCCTGTATCTGTATTCTTTCCTGTATCTGTACTCTCTCCTGTATCTGTACTCTCTCCTGTATCTGTACTCTCTCCTGTATCTGTACTCTCTCCTGTATCTGTACTCTCTCCTGTATCTGTACACTTTTCTGTATTTTGCTCTCTTTCCTGTGCTCTATCTGTGCTCTTCCTGCACTCTATACTCTTTCCTGTACTCTGCTCTTTCCCGTACGTTGTACTCGACCCCGTACGTTGTACTCTGTACTCTTTCCAGTGCTCTGTGCTCCTTTCCGTGCTCCGTATTCTTTTCTGTGCTCTGTATTCTTTCCTTTGCTCCGTGCAATCCTGGACATTCCACCCGTGCTTGATCGTGCATGCCGTCGTGCACCGACCTGTCCAAATACACCGATGCCTCCCCATGCCTCTGGATGGTGCAACGGGCCGAGGAGCGGTCGTTGTGCTGTTGAACGTGAGCACTCACTATTCCGTTCACCTCGTTCGCCACGCGCCAACGCGACGCGCCCATGGTTCCTCCGTCCAATTTGCGGTGCACGAATATCCACGTCCGCCTTCTTCCGTGACGGCGGACGGTGATGATGAAAGAATGCCTCGTCGGCGTTGGATGCCGGCCGTGGGAAAGGGACGAGTCGCGGTCAACCGATGACCACGGCCGTCGATTGGTAGGTCCGCATCATCCTCGTCGGCAAGGCATGCATACATGTTGCATGGAGAGGAAAATAGATAACTGGGGATATAGGTGCATAGGCATATCCATCCATGCGTGGCCATGTGTTCATCAATAACCCACCCTGCGTGGGGACGTCATCAGCACATCGGCCGCTCGGCCGCCGTCCTCGATCGAGGCGGGAATGCATCCGTGGCCGAGGCTGGACACTCGACAGATTCGGAACGCCGCCCGACGCCGTGCCGAAATGCGCAAGCGATCCCCGTCACTCCATCCTGCCCGTCCTCCGAGGGGTCAGCCGTTCATGTCCAGCACCTGCTTCAAGACGCCCTCGCTGGCCCGCCACCACCGCGCCCGCTGCTCGAGATGGTCGGCCACGCCTCCGATGGCCGCCTCCTTCCTCCTCCGCGCCTCGGCCGCCGCCGCCGCGCTCGTCTGCCGTTTCGTCTCGAGCGGCTGGAGCTCGGCCCGCAGCCTCTCGGCCTCCTTCTGCTTGCGCGGCGCCTTGGCTTGCAGCGACTCGAGCTCCCGCGCGAGCGCCTGCTGCTCCGCCCTGCGCCTCGCCGCCAGGTCGACCGTCTTCGCGAGCGGCAGCCGGAGGCTCGGGTCCGATCCGGCCAACGCTTGGGCTGCCCGCAGCTCCTCGACCCGCGTCTGCAGCTCGTCCGCCTTGCCGGGCAGCTCCTCGAGCTGGGCCGTCTCCGTCCGCACGCGCTCGTATCGCCGGCTCAAGGCCCGGCCCGTGCTCTCCAGCTCGGCGACCATGGCGGCGACGTCGAGCTTGAGCGACTTGAGCTGCGCCTTGGCTTCGCCGTTGGCCCGCTCGAGGTCGACGTTGTCCTGGGCCGTGACGATGACTGGCGGGTCGCCGACGATGGCCCGGATGAACTTTTCCTTGGTCACCTGCTCGACGTAGGAAAAGCGCAGCTTCGCAAAGAGCTCCGCGTAGTGCGCGAGGTCGGCCTCGAGGCTCGCCGCCGTCGGGCCTTCGGGCCAGCCGTTGGACGCGTCCGAGGCGCGCTGGCCCTCGTGCGCCGCCGTCGACGTCAAGCTGCCGATGGGCTCGCTGAGCTTGATGATGGAAATTTCCTCCCTGGACTGCAGCCGCCGCAGAGTCTCGAGGACCTCGACGGCGTCGGCGGCCACCATTCTGCCGGCGAGCCTTTGTTTACTTTCGATTCCCTCCGGTCGCCGCCTCGGGGAGTCCGTGGTCGGCGGGGAACGAGGCTCTGCGACGACGATGGCCGGAACCTTTTTTCTTCTCGTCGTCCGAGGGCCTCTGACCGCGCTCCGTGTTGGCGCAGTTGTACGAAGGTCGGAAACGGTTCAAGTGAGGGTTGATGATGCTGTTTGTTTACCTGGTGGACCCTGCATTGTGATGTCGAACCAGATTTGTTCGCTCAGAGATTGTACATGCACTGTACTTACTTACTAGTACGGGCGGGTTGGTGGGTATACTGTAAGTGCAGTACGGAGTACTCTGTACGGTGCTGCGCTATTGCACCGTATTACGGAGCACAGCAAGTACAGTATTTACAGTGCCTGATACGGAGCACATGTGCCTACTATTAGGTACCTTGCTCTGCACCGTCGTTACATGTAAGTACTACTGTAAGTACAAGGACAACTACTTACTGTACAGAGTACATGGGGTAAGCACATACTTAGATACTCAAGTACTTACTGGAGATGTACTCCGTACTCCGTATGCAACCATGTACTCCGTACTGGTACATGCTGGTGTACGGAGAAAGTACCTACTGTCAAGTACTGGGTACATGGAGAGTCCAAGTAATACTCCGTACTCCGTAGAAACACGTGAGTTCTTGTGCACAAGGCACGCTACAAGGGGCATGCCCCACAAATAGCCGCAGTCCATTGCAGGGGAGTGAGAAACAATTTGGCAGTCGAACAGGGCAGACAAGATTTCATTCAGTGTGCATTGCTATAAATGTAGCATTGGATCTGTTAACTGCTCAAGACTACGTTCGACATTAAATCCCAACCTTTTTTAAATTCGCCACTACAATATGGGAGCACGAACGGTGCCGGAAGAAGCACGATGTTCCAGGCATTTGTCGATTTCTCGGCAGCAGATGTCCGAACCATCGTCATGTCGAATCCCAGCTTCGCAGCGCACGGGTCGGCATCACAGCGGACGAAAAAGGAAGCGCTTTTCAACTTTCTGTTGTAACGTTGTGCAGGCAAGCTGATGCCTCGGAGGCAGCTCGGGCCCGGATGATATGCGACGATGGCTGCCGCATTCTGGGTGACGAATGTCAAGGGCCAATGTCCAACTGGGTGCTTGCAAGAAGGGGGCAAGACTTCAGCAGCAGGCGGCTACGAGGGGCCATCCAACAGGGCTGTGAACCGGGGTTCTCCTTCACGTCCTCTTTCAAACAAAACGTAAACCCGGTGAGATATTTCTCCATTGTCATGCCCAGAAACGAGACGACGAGGCCGTCGCCGAGGTTATTCGCGGCAGACGAGAAAGATTGTGTGAAATATAGGCACCTACCCTAGAGGGATGCACGAACCGAGCACCAATAATCTGGACTCGGCGGCGGCCATGGCATGAGATTAACATGGCTAAAGTATGCGAAACACGGGGCCAGAGACTCTCGCTCCTCGTGATGGCGACGTGCCGCGATTTGGGTCGTCAAAATATACGTGGACAGACACGGACTACGTGTAGAATGAACGGCGAGGTCCGCCTTGGGAGCATCTGTGCATGCATGGCCAACAAAGCACCTTGTGCTACGTATGATTCGTGGGAAGCACGGACATGCACGAGCCCTTTTCGCTCACTTTTCCAGTCAAGCCAGTCACTCCCCCATGGCCAACTCCTGTTAACCGACTGGTCCCGCACGTTGCGTTTCCCGCCTGGACGAATGGCTCTCCGAGAACACGACAGGGCACTGGCCGTCCTCAGCCGAAACATGTATTGGTAATGAACCGCGGACCCCATCGCTCGCCATTGGGCAGAATTTTACGAACAAAGGGTGCGGGTGAGATTGTCGGCCAAACACACAAGGCTTGCATTTTCAGTCGCCTTCGACTTATTCGAGCACGGTCAAGCACAAACTATCCATCCATGGTGATGCTGACAAAGGTCGCCGGTATGAGTTAGTGGGGCTCAAACCAGCGGGCCGTTGTCGGCCGATGCGTAGGGGGCCCACACTAATAACCCATCGTGGATGCATTTGGAGACTTGCTGCGGCACCTCAGTTCATCTCTGCTCGTTCGTCCGCCTGAACCACCCGCAAGCTATCTCGGATACCTGCACTTGCTGGTACACTTGACTAGGGCGCATCCTCCAACCCATCTTTCACTTCTTTGCACGCGCCTTCACTACACCCTCACCCTCACCCTCACCCTCACCCTCACCCTCACCCTCACCCTCACCCTCACCCTCACCCTCACCCTCACCCTCACCCTCGTCCTCGTCCTCGTCCTCGTCCTCGTCTGCCATCGCCTTGGACGTCGGCCAGGCATGTCAAACGACGACATTCTCACCGACGACTACGTCGCCGGTCTGCTCGAGCAAGAAGCCCGCAATGTCGTGGACGCCGGGTCGTCCGCCTTTCGGGCAGAGAAGAGGCAAGCGTGAATCGTCTCGACCGAGCAAATAGGGCGAGTCGGCTAACGAGGATGCGCACCAGGCCGGCGAACATGCCCAGACCCAACACGGAGTTCCTGACGAGACTTCTGGGAGGTACGCCATCCCCTGACCTGATTCACCTGCCCGGACAAGGCCGGCTGAGACGAGTGGATCAAAGCGAATGGCTCGAAATCATCGGCAACGAGCACGAGAGCACAGGGGACCAGCACGAGACGACCGACGAGGACAAAAACGGATCTTCGAAAGCGGCAGATGAGCGACATACAAGCTATCCTAGGTGGCACCAAGCGCCGAAAGGACAGAGACGGCGATGGCGTTCGGCGGACCGGCCGGCCACCCAAGGATCGAGGGAGCGGCGCTTCACGACGGTACGGCCACCTTGCGGCCGAGCACGACATCGACTTGATTTCCAAAGACCTCCGAGACCGCAACCGCCACGGTCGACTGCACGAGGACGACAACAACGACGACGACGGCGACGAGAGAAGGAGACGGCGCAGAGCGACCAGGGACGACTACTCATCCTCGTCGTCGCCGCCCGAGGATTCCCATCGGCACTCCCGATCACGGCGGGGCAGATCCAACTCTCCGAGACGTCGCAGACGTTCTCGCTCCCGCTCCCGCTCCCGCTCCCGCTCTCGCTCTCGCTCCGACGACAAGCGGTCGAGGACGCACCACGGCCGCTCCCGCCATCGCTCACCGGTGGTGCACGAGCAACGGACGAGGTACCGCGAGCGCTCTCGCCACCAGTCTCCGGCCAAAGGCGCGCCGTCTCCCCCTCGCCGCCCGACCGTCCCGGCGCAGAATGACGAGGACACGGACCCGTTGGACGACCTGATCGGGCCGGCACCACCGCCCAAGGTCCGCGGCCGAGGCACCGTGGGCGGCGCCGCTGATCTCGACCGTCGCTTCGACGCTTCCTACGACCCAACCATCGACGTCTCCCTGAGCGACGACGGCGGAGGAGACTATGACGACGCTCTCGAGGCCTTTAGGGATCAGCTGAAGATGAAGCAGAATCAGGAGAGGCGCTTGAGGGACGCCGGCTTTTCCGAGGACCAAATCCGCAGAGCGCTGCCGAGCGACGAGAAGACGGAGAAGGATGTCGTTTGGACCAAGGCGGGCGAGAAGCGAGCCTGGGACGTCGGAAAGGGTGCCGACGAGTTTGCCCAACTCGACGCCGACACCCAAGAGCAGCCGACGCTCTTTTCCGAAGCTTTCTGACCCGGCCGCTACTGCTCCTGTCCCTTTTGATGATGATGCGGCAAACGAGGAGAGTGATGGATGGTTTCACATAGCCCCATCACGGTAGCCGATGCTGCCGCCAGAAGGATGCTGGCCAGTTTGCGCAAGTTTGTTTCCGGGAATGTGAATCTCCCCTCCCCCCCCCCAACCCCCATTCAACACCATCGCCTGCTTGCCTTTGTGCAGCTTCGTACCAAGCAAACAGCGATTGACCACCTTTGCAGATGGCCACGCGACCCGGATGGCTGACATCAAGGTGACTCTCTCTTTTTTATTTTATTTCAGCAGCATGCATACCCACCACCCGCCTCTATCCTTGGGTTCGGTACGACGCGTTCTTCAATCTATGGAGGCTGCTCTCCCCGGTCCGCTTGCCCTTGTCGTCAGGTACAGTAGTCCGCATACGGCCGTATCCCGAGGCTTGGGTGCCATCCATGGGCGACGGCATGGAAGTGGTAATTCAAGCTCTGCTCGGGTAGCACGCATACAGGTGCTGGTGCATCCCGAGGCTTGGCTGCAGCTATGCCGGGAATCCAACCACCGTCCCACAAACGTGCCAACATCCGCACTGCCTGTGGGAGGCACCGTACCCAAGATGACCTGAAACATGCCGTCCGGCCGTCGCGCATCGCAAACGACGGTCACGAGACGAGCAGATACCCTCGGCCATAGATTCCGTTGAACCTACTTAGTCTCGTTCCGCCCCCGACTGGCTTCATCACGCAATGTACGCATCTTCACGTGGAGCGTGGGAAACAAGACACGGCGACGACGACATGCCTGACACCGAGCGGCCGGTGCACGCAAACACCATGCACGCACGTCTGCGCGCACGGCGTACCGAGTAGTACGGAGCGAGAGGTGGATGGGGAGAGGCGGATGGGGCGCATTCTAGGGGGGGGGGGGAGCGCGGGAGTCGTTCCCGCGGCATGTTTGGCGAGTTGCCGCACCGCGTGGGTGGATTTGTTTCCAAGTCCGGACGTGGGATGTCGTCGCCGTACCGTGCCCATCCGTCCCCTCACGGTTGTGCGAAGCGTCTAAACCCTCTCGCCTGTGCACCGCCAGCCGGTGTCGGGTACGCATTACGGAGTGCCTGAAGAAGCAATGCTACATGTCATGTCGAGACGAGCGCCCACTCGTGATACGCCGCGCGGACTAAAAGGCAGCCCCTAATTTAGCACTTGGTCCAGCCAGCGAGGCCGGCGGGAGTAGCGCATGGGGTCCTGCCAGGCTGGCACGAACGCCTGATGGCCGCCACCAGGCTTCGGCGGCAAGCTGAAAGTGATAGGTAAGTTTGCGCCCATCGGTAGCTTGTTGTCTCAGCGCCATGGACCCCTGTACCAAGACGTGGAAGCAAGGTTGGTGGTATGCATCGAACATGGCCGTTGGCCGCTGGAGCGCAGGGAACCGGACACGACCTCTGGCACATGCATCATGTGCAGGCGAGTACAGTGCTGTCAGTGCTGCACATGTATGTTCGTAGTACGGAGTTTGGGGTACGTGATGTATTAGTGTTAGGACCTGCTACCGCTACTCACTCTAGTACCTAGTACTTACAATACAGTACTTACAATACACCTGCTAGGTACTCCGTACAGTACAGAGTCTAAGTAAGTACTTACTAAAGTAAATACAATAGTGGGCTGACAAAAGTGTCGATTCACTTTGTAGTGGCAGCGCTGCCAAAATTGAATCGTCACTTTTGTCACTGGGTAATAGTACCTAGCAGTAAACGATGTACTTACTGTACAAGTTCGGAATTCTGTACTTGCAGCACAACAAAGTACAGTACTGTAGGTACGGAGTACCAAGAGTGAATAATACGTACAGTAGGGGGTTTTAAGTGCGAGTACTGTACCTACTTGGTAACCAGCAAGTATTATTAGTGCCAGATGCACGACCTCGTGCTCCGTACTCCGTGTCAATACTCCGCACAGTCAACAACGGTTCGAGGTGCTTGTGCTTACTTCGGCAAGTGTCCTGGTGCGGGTGTGTCGTGCGTGGTTCAACTCTCGCGTCGACACCGTCCACGCATTTCGCGGGACCGGCATCGTCGTCTCCTTCACCCACCCTGCTAGTGCTTGTACCGTCATCAATTTGCTCTAGCTCTGCAGAGACATGCCTGCAGTGCAGAGTATGTGGTAATGGCGCTCAAGGTGGGAGAGGCTGCCTCTGTGATTGCTGCCTCGGTCGCTCGGCGCCACGGCACAGTACGGCACATCAGCTGCACGGCGCGTTTGAAGTCTTCTGATCCACGGCTGGGACGCAATCGTAATTGGTGCCGAGTGCTGAGGCGCTAGCGACCGAAAGCCTGGAACTTTGGGTACGACAGAGCACGAGCACGGGCATGAAGCCGTGCTGTACCCGGTACCTTTGACCTTGGTTGGCTCTGGTACCCAGCGGTGGGGTGACAAAAAGGTCATCGGCAACCCATCGCCTCCGGTGTCATGCGAGGGGACGCAAGGCCACGATGGAGTACGCATGACATGGTCGTCCTGCCCGCCTTTTCAGGTGCTGCACGCAGTCTCGTGCGGATGGCCATGTTCGCACCGCCGTCTACCAGTCACGGGACTCGGCTCTTCCGGAGAGCGCGCGCGGTATTAATGTGGTTGGGTAGGCGATGCGAAAGGCAAAACCTCTGTTTATTGTTTACTGCTGCTCCGTACGAAAAGCATGTTTATCCATCCTAGGGGCTGGGAGCTGACCTTGCCGTGTTTGTTTTTGTCCACGCCTGCCTGTACCTGGGATTGCTGGCAAAACTAGGTACTAGGGACAGTAATAGTGCTAACCCGCTGCTACTACAACCTGCTCAGCCGCCCCAAGGTCTCACAAGTCCCGTCACGTTAGGCGAATGGGAACCCCCCACCTCCTTCCCCTCGCCCCCCCTCCCCCTCGCCGCCGCGCCTTCTCCTCCTCCGTAGCACCTTCAGCTGGCCATCCTTGGGTACCTGCAAGCAAGTATTACAGCGCAGGGTAGTGCGCACGGGGCACGGCAGCAGATCGTCGTTCTCCATCGTCACCTCATCTCGCCTTCGATCTGGCGACCTTCGTTTATCCCCTCCCTCCCCCGCCAGAATTCTCTTACCTTGTGCCCGTCCTCGATCCCTTTCCTTCACCGCCGTAGCGTCGTTCGGGTTGATGGTCGTGTTCTCGTATGCCTCGCTCCTCCATCTGATATTCTGCTATTTCTCGACCTCGCCATTCCTGCTTCCCCTCGTCGCCCCTCCTCAGCCGCCCCCCCCCCCTCGTCTGCACCCCCTCGTCTGCTCCCTCAACCGCTCGCTTCGACATCGCGCCGGCACCTGATGCCACCAGAGGCGAACCCGCTCGACTGACAGGTGGGCGTTATCGTCATCTGTCGTATCCGCATTTCCCTCCTCAAGATGCGGCCACCGCGCATCACCATCCTCGTCCTCTTCTTCGCCGCCTCCATCTTCATCGTCTGCCGGGCCCTCACGTCGCCGCACCGGCGTCATGCCTCGTCCTATGGCGCCAACGGCCGGAGCTCGCGGTCTCTCTTCGGCCTCATGTACTACAACACACCCTTCTCGCTCTTCCCGCCCAACGCGGCCATCAGCTTGACCGACGACAACAGCACGTCCTTTGCCGCCCGTCCCGCCGCCTTCGGACCGAGGTTGGCCTCGGCCGGCTTGAGCGGCCAGCTGTGGGTTGGGAGCGGCTTCGCCGAGGACAGCCTCGACGGCAACGGAGAGCTCGGCTGCAGCGACCTGCCCGGCTGGGACGGCGGTCTCACGAGGGCGTCGATGAGGAGTTCCTTCCGTCACGGTCCGCACCGTCTCGCCGCCTCGCAGGCCAAGTCCGGCCGCCCGAAGCGCCGCGGCCGCCTCCTGGCGTCGGAAGATGGTGACGCCGCCGTCAAGGGCCGGTCGGCATCGACGTACGCGGCCGGTGCCGACGACAACACCGACGAGCACCTCAACGACAAGGCGGCTCGATCGCTCGCCCGTCGAGACGCATCCTCCTCCCACGCCGACATCCAGTCCCTGCAGGAGGCGGCGGAAATCGAAGGCAAGATCGTCCTGCTCATGCGAGGCGGCTGCGGCTTTCTCGAAAAGGTCCTCTGGGCCCAACGACGCGGTGCCGTCGCCGTCATCGTCGGCGACAACCAAAAGGGCGGACCCCTGATCCAGATGTTTGCCCACGGCGACGAAGTCGACAACGTGACGGTGCCCTCCGTCTTCACCGCCCGCACGACGGCCCATCTGCTCTCGTCCTTGACCCAACCCGGCAGCTTCATCGAAGACACGCTCGACGACAACGGCAATCCCGTCTTCAAGGTCCAGCAGGGGCCCAGAGCCAAGCACGAGAGGACGAAGCGATCGCCCGCACCCGCCAGGGCCGCCCGTTTTTCTCGCCGCGCCCCTCTGCTCTCGAGCACGAAAAAGGCGGCCAAGAAGAGAGCGCCGAGGGCAAAGGCGGCGGCCTCGACGACCCAGGCCTCGCGAAACCGTGGTTGGTTCTCCATCTTCCGCTGGGGCCGTTCGGCTCGCTCCGTCGAGGATTGGACCGAAGACCGGGAGCAGGAGGCGGCCGTGACCCACAACGCGGGCAGCACGAAGAATCCAAAGTCGAATCACGACGACTTCGTCATCGGTGTCCAGGACTGGCGAGATCCCGATCTCGTCGACAAGTCGAGAGCCAAAGACCAGGCGACCGTCAGGAACGCACCCCACCCCAAGGGTGACGCCGGCGATGCGCGCAAGCCCGCCCCGGAGGCTAACGGCCCCAAGGGTGGCAGCATCACGCCCGGAAGTGGCGAGTACAACCCGTCCAAAGTTCCGCCCAAGGATGGCAAGGATGCCGGCGTCAAGTCCGGCTCGGCAAGCGCTGGCTCCGCCGCCAAGGGACACGGCCTCATGTCCAAGCTCTTCGGTGACGAGGGCAAGGGCAAGAATGCGGCGGCCGGCGCTCATCCGTACACAAGCGATGACGCCGCCGATGGCCTTGCACCCCCCGGCCACGGCGACGACGCCGAGCGGCACCAGGGGCTCTGGGTGACGATTACGCCGACGAGCAGCGCCAGCCCCTTCTTTGACACGCTCCTCGTCCTCGTCATCAGCCCGTTGGTGACGTTGACAGTCGTCTACGCCCTGCTGGTCGCCCGCGCGAGGATTCGCCGGAGGCGATGGCGAGCGCCCAAGTCGGTGGTCGAACGCCTTCCGGTGCGGACCTACCATACCGTCACCACGTCGCCTGCCCCGTCTCCGAGGCTGCCCGCCTCCTCGAGCGCGACGCCGACGACGCCCCTGCTCCAGCAGCAGCAGCAGCAGCAGCAGGACCACAGGTCACGGCCACGTTCTAGAACGACGACGGGCGTTCTGGAGAGCGAAAACTTTTTCACCGCCGGCGCGGCCATCCCGACTCCGCAATCCTCGAATCGCGCGAGCGGTCGGCCCGAGGTAGAAAAGGGCGCCGCCGGCTTGTCAGCTGAATGGAGAAAGCACATGGGCAGACAGGTGGAGTGCGTCGTCTGCCTAGAGGAATACGTCGACGGCGTGAGCAGGGTGATGAGCCTCCCCTGTGGCCACGAGTTCCACGCCGACTGCATGTAAGTTATCCCCTCTCCGGAGCATCGCAACGTCGACCGACCGACCGGCGACCGAGACTGACACGACGTGCGTCATCAGAACGCCATGGTTGACAACCCGACGACGGACCTGCCCCATCTGCAAGGGTGACGTCGTCCGCTCCCTCGCTCACAGCTCCCGAAGCGGCCCGCGCTACGATGCGTACTTGGAAGACAGCGACGAGGAGCTCGACCTGGACGCACCGAGCTCGAGCCTGGACCCGGGCCCGGACGCGGCCTCACGTCTGGCTGACGGGTCGCCCGACCCCGAGCAGGGCCATCTCCTGCCGCGCACCGGTGATGATCGGCCTTCTCGACCGGAACGCTGGTTTGGACTGCTACCCCACCACTTCACCGCCAACCGATCTCCGCGACCGGAAGATCGAGATCGATGAGGGGGCTTCCGAGCACACGGATGCGAATCGGAGCATTCCATCGGTGGATGAACGCGGAGAACAGAACGCGTTGGAAACGAGACGAACCCGTAAACCCTTGATTCTTCCTCACCGGCAGGGAGCTGGGTTTCGGCCTCTGGGGTTCGCGATCCGGGTATTGACATTGACGCAACTGGCATGGCATGGCACCACTACTACCTACGTCTTACGCCAGGCACACGCGCATCATCACGGCAGGAACGGTCGAAAGGTTGGGATTTTGGAGCATAGCGCTCTGCTTTAATTGCTTATTGTTTTACACGTTGGCCCTGACTTGCGGCGGCGGCCGTCGCGGCGTTTTCTTAGGCTTGGTAGTTCTTGGTAGTGGAGGCATATACCCCTCGATGGTGGTTCCCGAATGGGAGGCCACGAAATACATGACGATAACGAATTGCCACCCAACCCCAGCACGACGATGACTCTTGGAATCGTGCCTACTTGTAGTTTGTTTGTACGTGGCATGTACAGGGAATGCGGCGCACGGAATGGCAACCACTTAGACATATCCCTTGAGGATGGCCGCCTCGGCGTTCAATATCGAGGAGCCGGCGGCACCGATGACGGCTGCCAAGAGGAACGATGCAAGGTCAGCAGAGGCTCGCAAAGCAAGATGGAGGGATGCGCCCGGGAAGCGAAGGGGGGGGGGACCCACTGTTGTGACTGAGGGCGGTGAATTTGATGTCAAAGACGCCGCTCTCGTCGTCGCGCAGGCGACCGACGCTCACGGTGTAGCCGTTGCCGAGGTCGCGGTCGAGCCGGGGCTGGGGACGGTCCTCGTCGTCGAAGACGTGGATGGCGGGGTTGGGGGCCGAGGGGCAGCCGAGGGTCTGGGCATCGGAGACGTAGCGACGGAGGGCTTCCTTGCACTGGCTCGCCGTCGGGGCTGGACGGCGCTCGAAGCGGAGGCTCACGCAGGCGGTGTGGCCGTCGAGGACGGGGACGCGGTTGCAGGTGGCGGAGACGCGCAGGGCTTCCTGCTCGACAAAGGCGGTGGCGTCGGGGCTCAGGGAGCCGAGGATCTTGCGCGCCTCGGTCTCGAGCTTATCCTCCTCGCCGGGGATGAAGGGGACGATGTTGTCGAGGACGTCCATGGATGCGACGCCGGGGTACCCGGCACCGGAGACAGCCTGGAGGGTGACGACGCTGGCGGTGGCGATCGGGCCGAACTCGGCCTGGAGGGCGGCAAAGGGGATGACGAGGCCGATGACGGCGCAGTTGGAGTTGCAGACGAGGAACCCGCGTTCCAGCTTCCGGGTGGCACGCTGGTGAGGGACGAGATCGAGATGGCCAAGGTTGACGGTGGGGACGACGAGGGGTACGAGGGGATCTCGTCGGTGGTTCTTGGCATTGGAGAAGACGGGGATCTCGGCCTTTTGGAAAGCGAGCTCTGGAGGCCGAAAGGTCGCAGGTCAGCGAGGTTCAGGCATGGCTAGCCTCGGGGAAGCGCGCAGGTTCCTAGGCAGGGAGTGGGTGGACAGTGGGCGGCGATGACTCACCAATATCGCCGGCGACATCGGAATCGAGGCCGCTGAAGACGATATCGCAGTCGACAAACTCTGAGGCGATACAACGCCTCACGATCATATCTGCGACCTCACCCATGGGCCGGGCCTGCTTCCACCGGACGGCATCACTGTACTTCTTGCCCTCCGAGCGGGCCGAGGCACCGATGGCTTGGAGCTTGAGGTAGGGGTGCTGGGCGAGGAGGAGGATGAAGCGCTGGCCGACGGAGCCGGTGCAGCCGAGGACGCCTTGGGAAACACGCCGTCAGTCGTCTGAAGAATAACGGGAGGGCAGGGGGGAGAGGGGGGGAGGGGAGGGGGGGATCAGGAGAGGCAGCGGGTTGGTCATACCGCACTTCTTGGTCGGGAACTGCGTGGCCATGGTGTTGGTTGTCGGTACCGGTCCTCTAGGAGCGAGCTCGGCGAGGTCGTGAATTGTTGGTTGTTGGCAGCGAAACTTGGCTCGTAGTCGGTTGCTACGTTGGATGGGGCGAGGTTTCGACTTGGGCTTGGCCTGCAAATTTCCCGTGTGCCATTCAGTTGCAGTGTCCACGACAGTCACCCCGCTAGCGATTGTCGGAGGAAGACCCCGCCAAGGTGCTGGGCAGGATTGGAGGGAACCCCGCCATCGGCGGCATACGCTCCACTTCTATCTCCTGTACTGGTACATGATGAGAGTGTACAGTACGGAGTATTACAAGTACTGCGTATCCGTACACTGTACAGTACAATTTCGTGAACACCTACGGATTACTCCGTACAGCACCAGTAATACTAGTACAAGTAGGCGTAAGTAAGTACGCCCCGAAAATGCAAGTACAAATACTTGTACTCCGTACAACTACAGTATATTATAACAAGTAGGCAGATGTACTCGTACTGTACGGAACAACTACTGTGCATTGATTCGGAGAATTATCACTCTTACGGAGTATCCTTTCGGAGTATCCTTACGGAGTATCCTTTCGGAGGAATTACTTGAAAGGATACGGAGTATTGACGGTTATAATCCACGTTGGTGTGCTCCGTACGGAGTACAATACACCGACTCAGGTCAGTATTGTACAACCAAGTTATACCCATTCACTTACATACAGTACTTGCACATAAGTAGGTGATGGTGTACTTATGGCAGAATGCCGAGGCACAAGCAAGTACGCACTGCGCACTACAGTACGGAGTACATCCAAGTACATAGCAGTACCGAGGCGAGTGCATCTACTTCTGCCTTCTGCCATTGATAGCCGGCACACCTGGCCGTACCACTTTCGCTTCGAGTTTGGAGACATGAACAAGGACAGGCGTCAGATGGCCAAGGACAAAAGAATGAATCGTACCCCGATCGTCGTTCGCCGTGCAGAGGGTCGGCGTATCCGTCCCTACGCATGAATACGCACACATTGCGAGACAGAAAGAAAAAAAATAAAACAAAGTATGCTCAAACTGTTGGTGAAACAAACATCCATTGGACCGCTTTCCTCTCCTCGTCCATGGCCAAACGCCATATCAATGATATGCTTTACGCCCCACCAGCTCGACCGATGGCGGCGGCGAATGCACGCGAAACCTTCGCATGACATGAAGCAGATCTAGTGCAAGCAGCAAAAGGGGGGCCTACAGCGGGGTATCACAGGCTTCCTTGCGGTAGATTCGGAACTGGACAAAGATGGTCGCATCCTCCACCATGGTGCCGAGCGACCCCAGCAGCCAGGGAAAGGCGGTGATGAGATGGCTCCTGTCCTGGGAGTAGGCGATGAGGCTCAACCCGTACGTCAGGTTGCCCGTGAGGGAGAGCAAAAAGAAAAGCAGGGAGAGTCCTGCGGGGAAGTCAACGACGCGACCCGGGCAGGATGCTGGCGCGAGGGCGCACGTACCTTCGCAAGACTTTTCCTGGAAATTCTTGTAGATTTGGGGAATGCGAGCGCTGTGGGTGGCGTGCGCGTAAGCAAGCGAGCCGGCAACCGCTCCTCCTCGCCACCTCGTCGGGCCCCAACATACCAGAGATAAAAGGCGGCGCTGGCGTAGCCGAGGGCGAGACCGAGAGCCTCGAGCGGCGGATTCCCGGCCTTGGGGGACTCGGGCTGGCCCGGGCCCTCGCCGCTCCAGGCGCCCGCCTTGAAGGACACGAACCAGCCGACGAAGCCGACGAGCCAGACGGCGAGCAGGCCGAGGGCGTTGTGCAGCCACGGTCGGCCGTCTTGCGTCTCATCCTCGCCGGCGACCACCTTCCTGATGGGCTCGAGCGAGGATTCCTCGTGCGTCGAGTGTCGGCGGTGCGAGCCCGGCAGGCCTATCGAGGAACTTCGCCGTCGTCCCAGGAGCGGGGACGTCTCCGACACGGCGGCGGCCGCCTCGCTCCTGGCGGCCGCCAGCCGACGGGCGTTGAGCGTGTTGTAGTAGAGGACCTGGCCGATGAGGATAAAGTCCAAGATGCAAAAGTAGACGGCCAGCGCGATGGCCGTGGGGGCCAGGTGGGTGAGGAGGGCGCCTGCGCCGTCAGGTCAGCTCCGCTTCCACCGCCGCGGCCTCTCCGCCATCACCGGGACCGAGGGGGAGGGAGACGACGTACCCATCAGGTTCGACACATCCCCGAGGAACCAAACGACGAGAAAGGCCATGCTCAGGCCGTCGGCGCTCTTGGCCCGATAGTTGGCCAGCAACTGCGGAATCTGGGACGAGTGTCAGCCCGGGGCAAGGCGACCGAGGCTCGGACGCGGCTCGGACGGACCAAGAGACAAATCCAGGCGGCCAGGCTGACGCTGCCAAAGATGCCCGAGAGAGCCTCGCCCATGGGCAGCGGCGGCGCCTCGGCGGCGGTGAAGTCGGCCCCCGTCTGGACGGACATTTCCGACTGGGCACGCGCGCCTGTCGTTGGGGTTCGCGGGCGATGGGCGTCGAGTCGAGAATGCAAGCACGAACAGGCAAGAGAGGCGACGATGCGAGGGGGGCGAGGCAAGCGGAGGCGTCGTGCGAGCAAAAGGCCGCGCGCGAGCTCGTTGGGCTTTGGTTGAGTGGGAGGACCAGCGCACGAGGTCGATGCTGGCACGTCCGACCTACCGTTATAAGTAAGTGCACCACCAAGGCGCTTCAGCGCACAGCCAACCACGGTAATTACGAGGTATTACCGGGCAGGTAGGTCCTGGTCCTGTGCTAGCGAATGCTAGCCGCTACCTCGCAGGCCCGCGTGGTGGTACGCGGGACGGGTTACTGCCTGCTATGAGCGCTGGAAGTGGAGCGCGGTGGAGGAGCAAGGGGTGCATTTCGGAACTTTGCTCAGGGACTACAACTGCCTAGATACTACTTATGCTTGCTGTTCGGCCGACGCAACAAGCCACGGTCCATGCACAACCATGATCGAGAAGCCATTATCGCGGGGGATTGAGCGGTCAGTGACGAGCGCCATTGGCCCCCCATCCAGCCTCTCGCCGGAGGGGGTCTCATGACGCATTCGCCGTGCAGTAATAATTATTATTAAACTTCATCCGTTAGGTCGTCCTCGGTGGAGTCCCGCGGCGCATGGCAAACGAGATTGGGTGCGTCCGCTGATAAGATCCAGATGAGGGGGCCCCCCGGAGAGGCCCGCGGACGCTGCATAAATGAAGGCGCCTGCCACAGGTCAACGGCCCACCAGCAAGTGGACGCCCTGCTGTGTTAGCCTCCGACCTAACGTCCCCCCTCACAATCCTCCTTGCCGAGTACGGGGTAGGCAGGTGTCCAGCGTCCCCATCCCCCATACCATGCATGCAGGCAACATCCGTCCCGCCGCTTGGAATCTACGTGTACGAGGAGTGGTGACATTACCGTTCCTACACATAGTCCTTGGTACGATTGCGGGGTTGTATTCGCACCGCTCCGTCAGTTCAGTGATTCCATGTAGCCCGTATTCCTCCCCGCCATGAAGTATACAGTACTGTACTTGTACTGTACATGGCATGCTCGCCGTCGCCGCACTTGCACGCTCTGTTTCTGCAGCACATGCCATTCCCTGAGCCACAGAGGGTCAAGTTCAGGTACTGTACAGGTACAAGGTCAAGGTATTACCACTTGCACAGCACAACAAGCATGACGATGCGTTGTTCATGACCGCAACGCCGAGCCATTGCCGCGTGCATGCACATCATCGTTACACGTCGAGTGACACCCTCCTTCGCCGTCGCGACGCGTCGCTTCGTCGTCGCTGCCGGAGTGACCTGAGCCGACGAGAGCTGCTCTGCGCTGACCAGCACGACCGAGTTCTATGCCGCCGCCGCCTCGCCATCCCGCTGGCAACGACACTACTAGGTAGAGTACGTGGATGGCCAAGCGAAGTCGACGTTTGTGGCGTGGCTGGTGGTTGTTGTACCTGCCGCTACGGAGTACCTGAAGAACCAATATGAACACCTAGCGCTGGCGTGCTACAGTTGTAGTTGTAATCAATGTCCGTAGGCCGCCCTTGGTGGCATGCACATACAGTACAAGACAAGGTACATTCATCACTCAGGTACGGAGTATTATTACCTGCCTACCTAGTACTATTCGTCCCTAAGTACTACTAGGTGCCGTATCTACTCCGTACCTGGTACCTGTATTATCGGCTAGCAGGAACTGGCATTCAACGGATAGCCACGCTCCCTCGTCATCAGTTCCCATCGAATCCTCCGGGTCAGTTGACCACGGTCAGCAGCCAACGCCTGTCAACGATTGCTCCCTCAACAGAGTGTCCATAGCATCTGTACATCGCCATCGCCATCACCATCGCCACCATCGCACCATCATCATCGCCACCATCACGACCATCACAAACCGCCGCCACCAACCATCATCAGGTTCTCGCTCGGCGGCATCGCCGGCATTTACTCGTCTTCTTCGTTCCCTCTCGGGGCGTGCATGTACCGGTACCCATCGCCGACCGGTCGACCTCCCTCGTCCTAGCATGAAGATCTCGCTCAGCACCGTCGCCCTGGGCCTCGTGTCCGTACCCGGAGCTTCTGCCTGGGGCGGTATGTTCTCCCCCACCACGACGCTTGGCGTCCGCCTACCTTGGTGCTCGGCAACTACCTGAATCCCCCCCCGAGTGCCTGCTGCCCAAAGCACAAATCCGTCGGGCCAGGCGGCTGACGGTGACGTGCAGGCCTGGGCCACATCACGACGACCTTCCTGGCGAGCAGGCTCGTCGCCAACTCGACCGAGGCCTTCTTCCAGGAGCTTCTGCGCAGCCACGAGGACGACTACCTCGCCAAGTTTGCCTCGTGGGCCGATTCCATCCGATACACCAAATGGGGACGCTTCACCAAGACGTTCCACTTCATCGACGCCCACGACAACCCACCCCACTCGTGCAACGTCGACCTCGAACGCGACTGCAAGGAGACGGGCTGCGTCATCACCGCCTTGGCCAACTACACGAAGCAGTCTCTCGACCATTCGCTGCCGGCCTGGCGCCGAGCCCAAGCCGCCAAGTTCGTCATCCACTTCGTCGGTGACCTGCATCAGCCCCTTCACAACGAGGACGCCTCGCGGGGCGGAAACGGCATCTACGTCCGCTGGGACGGCAGGGAGTACAACCTCCACCACGTCTGGGACAGCGCCATCGCCGAGAAATGGATCGGCGGCATGCGAGGGAGACCCTACCCTCTCGCCCAGAAGTGGGCCAAGCAGCTGGCCATGGAGATTGCCGACGGCAAGTTCACGGCCGAGAAGGATGCCTGGCTCGACGGCCTCGACTTTGACCATCCCATCGAGACGGCCATGTCCTGGTCGAGGGAGACCAACGCTCTCGTCTGCACGCATGGTGAGGAGCTCGGCCTCGGTCGCTCGCTTCGAACCTTGACTAACTCGCACCTCTCCAGTGTTTCCCGACGGCCCCGACGCCATCGTCGGCCAGGAGCTCGGCGGCGAGTACTTTAAAAGGGCCGGACCCGTCATCGAGAAGCAAGTTGCCCGTGCCGGCTTTCGCATGGCAGCCTGGCTCGACATCATCGCCGATACCTATCGGAGCCGGAAGGCTGCGGACCAGTTGACGGGCGAGCTGTAGCGCCGAGCTTGTGACGAGAGCCGCGACGCATGAGCCCCGTCGCTTTCCGAACCCTTCCCCGGTGCAGCGGCTCTCATGCGGCAGCCGGTCAGCTGCTTGCCTTGCTGCGCCGAGACGAGCACTCTTCCTTGGCCTGTGCGCACTGCGAGCAGGGAAACGCCACCGATGGCCTGGCGTGAAACGCACATTCGATTCCATTCTCGTCGCAGGAATTCGACGCATGGCACTGGACAGTAATCATGCGGCGTGATAGCTCCGCTTACCCGGTTTGTCTCTACTTGCACATCAACGATGCCACGTCCTGATGCTGCTGGCGTCGGAGCTCCCCGGCAGCTGTCGGGAAACCGGCTTGGTCACGTCGGCGGTATTGTCTATTCCGAGAACGTCGTTCCTCGAGCCAGATGTCTAGCAAGTAGGAAAAAAGAGACTCGCCTTAGTATGAACACTTTCGCCCGGGGGCAATATTTCATGAGCCCGCAACGCCAATTAGTCAAGGTAGTTGGCTTGCCCAGGCAGGGCACAGGCGGCGAGCCTCCTTCCCGCCGACTACGCCGATGAGGGCGAGGGCCGCACGCCGCCAGTCGAATTCGTATGGTCGCCCTGATGGGTGTCACTTGCGAGCGCAATGATAATCATTTCCTCGTGGAGAGACACCCTTCCTCATTCTTCCTCTCGGGGGGCAGTTCGGGATTCAACGGGGTAGGGAATCGGCAGGCGAACAGGCCGGTCTCGGCGAGAGGTGCAACGAGAGGCCATGACGGCACTTCTGTCCGAGCAGGACTCATCCGAAGTCTCGTCTCTTCGTACCACAAAGAATCGATGCGATGGCAGGCGCCCCGGCAAGCTGCGTACGCTCGGACGGTGCGGACAGGACCGGTTGCGGAACAATGGCTGCAACGACGCGGCGTCGGTGAGGCGTTCGGCGTCAGGGGCTCACTCGCTGCGAATCTTGGTCACTTGCAGTGCTTCACCTCGGTTCGGACGGAGCCGTGCAACAAGAGGCGCACGTGAGGCGTTTGTGATGCCATCGAGGGAGTGCCAAGTATCAACCTCTGCCATGCCTGTCTGATTGCCTGATTGCCTGTTTGCATGTCTTTCCTGCCGGCCTGCCTGCCGTTGTCACCACCTCGTTCAGGCTCGGCAAAATCATCCCGAGCGTATGGTAGCCGGGACGATGAAGACGCATGAGATTTTTCATTGACGTAGATGCTATGGATGGTCAAAGGGAAAAGGATGCAGCGACGCGAATGAGGGATAAACGCATGGTCAAAGTATGCCGTCGTTTGGTGCTTGTCGCTCAAACAGTGGCGCCGCTTCTCACGACGAGCGGTGTGCCTGGCAAGCATGGATGCGGCACCTGGTCGTCGCAACGCCCTTTCTGCTTCCGCGCAAATGCCGAAACGGCAATTGCCTGGCAGCCTGGAACGGCAGGCACCCAGTTGGCGAGGGAATGCCCGCGTCGAGAGTCCGCGACACCGCTGAGACGGCAGGTGCCTCATGGTTCAACCGACTTCAAAACACACGCCAAATTTGCACTCTACTTGTACCGACCAAGTACGCACGTAATGCTCGTCAGTTGCATCCTCAACCGGCCCTCCCCTGCACCTCGCACCTCGCGACCCGACCAACCGCCACTGTCGGGGTTTGAAGCCATCGTCGTGGTCCCGGCCGTCCTCCCATCTCCATCGAAATGACTTCACCCTCGCCACATCCCCCACCAGGGACGCCAGGGAGGCTCGCAATGGGACCGTCCCTTTCGCTCACTGTTTGATCGCCGAGACGGGTGTCACGACTCCGCCCTCGTCGTCAAGCGGCAGCCCACATCGGATCTTGGTTGCCGTGTTTCCTTCACACGTAGCGATGCATGCCTTGGCCCCTCGGCTCTTGGCCTGCTTGTCCGCCGGCCTCGAAGGCTTATAACTGCACTTGTGGTCCTCGGCCGTTGCCCTGCCCCTGCCACCTCTCTTCTTCGACGCCGCTTCCTCCTCTCTCTCCGATACCATTGACCCTTCCCTTGGCACGCTCATCGCTTTGCTTTCCTTCACCGTGCCGCGCTGGTTGTGTGCCAATGTACAATCATTCCATGCTCCATACATAGATACTCTCCTCCGTACCTTGCTTGTACTGGTTAATTTATCAACAGCTTTCTTCCCCTTCACTTCTTCCGCCGGTCTGGAACCATTCTTACCCGTATTCTGCTCACGTCGACCTCGACCTCGTCGCCCTCAGCATGCAGATCAATGCACTTCTCTTCGCCCTTCTCGGTTTCGGTGTCCTCGCCGATGCCGCCTCGACAGAGCGACGTTCTCCCTTTTCCCGCGTTCTGAATAGAAGACAGAACAACAACCGTCAGGGTGGCCAAGGCCGGAACAACGGCGGTCAAGGCCGGAACAACGGCGGTCAGGGCCGGAACAACGGCGGCCAGGGCAGGAATAACAACGGTGGCCAGGGCAGGAACAACAACGGTGGCCAGGGCAGGAACAACAACGGCGGCAACAACAACGGCGGGAGAAACGCTCTCATTCTGAACCAGAACCTCGTCCAGACTGCCTCGCAAGATGACGGGAACAACCCAGGTGCCGATGGACAAGCTGCTTCTGCAACGTAAGGCTGCATACCCGTCCTTTCGTATTCCAATCCCCGTGCGAGCAAGCTAACGAATCAATGCAAGCAACAATGCCAACTTCATAAACTTTTGCCAGTCTGCCGGAACGTTGACCAACGGGCAGCAAATTCGGCAGGGTTCTTGCAACAGCATCCGTATGCATCGGCCCGCCCATCGCTTCCTTCCATCCCTGCGTCTTGCTGACCTGTCGTACTTAGCCATGGGCAGGATTCCCGCCGCGAACAGGATGGTCACGTCCGTCTTCGTCAACCCTCAGAATGGTGACACCCTTGTGACCAACCAGGATTTCAAGATACAGGTCCAGGTCAATAACTTGGATGCCGGTGCCTTCACGAACGCCACATCCACGTACTATTCTGCTCCCCAGGACCTGAACACGAACGGAGTCATCATTGGACACACGCATGTGACGTGCCAGGACATGGGAGCCAGCCAGAACCCGACGACTCCGCCAAACCCCACCGAGTTTAAATTCTTCAAGGGCATCAATGACGATGGCAACGGCCGAGGGTTACTGTCGGCCGATGTGAACGGCGGACTGCCTGCCGGGAACTATCGATGCTGCAGCATGTCGTCCGCCGCCAACCACCAGCCTGTTTTGATGCCCGTTGCCCAGCGAGGCGCTCAAGACGATTGCGTGCGCTTCAGCGTCCGAGGTCGGGGCAACGGAAACAACAGGAACAACAACCAAGGTCGTCAAGGGGGCAACAATCAAGGGCAGGGCAATGGAAACAACAGAAACAACAACAACCAGGGTCGCCAGGGAGGTAACAACCAGCGACAAGGCAATGCCAGAATTGTGGACAACCAGGGCATCCAGGGGGGAGGAAATCGCCGTCAGGGAAATGGAAACGTCGGCACCAACAACATTCAAGGTGGCCAGCGCGGCAACAACCAGGGTGGCCAGGGAGGGGCCAACCGGCAACAGGGGAATGGCAACGTCGGAAACAACAACCAGGGCACCCAGAGGGCTGGCAATCAGCAACAGGGTAAAGCGAGCGTCGGAAACAATCAGGGAATCCAGAGGGCTGGCAATCAGCAACAGGGCAATGCCGTCTTCGGAAACAATCCGGCCCTGCAGAGGGCTGGCAATCAGCAACAGGGCAATGTCGCCCTCGGGAACAACCTGAGAGGTGGTGGCCAGCAACAGGGCAATGGCGTCGTCGGAAACAATCCGGCCCTGCAGACGGCTGGCAATCAGCAACAGGGCAATGTCGCCCTCGGGAACAACCTGAGAGGTGGTGGCCAGCAACAGGGCAATGGCGTCGTCGGAAACAATCCGGCCCTGCAGACGGCTGGCAATCAGCAACAGGGCAATGCCGCCCTCGGAAACAACCTGAGAGGTGGCGGCCAGCAACAGGGCAATGGCGTCGTCGGAAACAATCCAGCCTTACAGGGAGGTGCCAATCAGCAACGGGGCAATGGAAACGTAGGAAACAACAATCGGGGCGTACAGATAGGAGGGAACCAACTGCGAGGCATCCAGCCGGGAGGCCTCTAGCTGCCTGTCGTGATATCTCGAGGCCAGGGTAAAGGGGACAATGGTGAGCTCAATCATGGTGTGCTGCAGACAGATGGTGTGCTGATTGCCATTTCCAGCAGAATCGCCGGTCCAGGCACCCTGGCGGGCGATCACCGCACCGCTTTTTAAGATGCATGTTAGTCCGCATCAACCGGTGCTGTTCGGCAATGTCCAGATCCCTAACCGCATCAACCAGGCCAACCGGTGCCACTTACGGGGTTTGATCGAAGTTCCATTCCCCCAAGCAGTTGGGAGAGACCAGAGAGTCAAGATTGCTTAGTTGTCAACACCGGCAAATGGGCAGCATCGGTATTACTAGCTGTGATGGTCATGTTCCTTTTTTTTCTTCTTTTTTTCAGTACGAGATCTCTCACCGCTGTACAAGGGCTCTTGATATGGAGCCATGAACAGACAGCGTTTACCGTTGTGGTTGGGAAGCCCGCGAAGAGTAGAAGCCACCAGTCCACCGATGGAGGGCTCTTGACACGCCATATGGGGCTCACGCTGGAAAGGGACAAGCTCTAGTGAGAGTTTGCGTCTTTGCATACGCACCTTCAGCGCGTTGGCAGATACTGGTGATGAAGCGAGAGATCCGTTTCGTGGGCTACAGCGACATATGCGTTGCACGTTTTGGAGCCAAAACCGCCGAGATGCATTTACGAAATGGCCCTTGAGCTGTAACTACCCGCGTGCCATTGGCCCGAAATATTGGAAATAGTTTCTTCCGATGTCACGAATAGGATGTTATAGTCCTTTGTTAGGTGAATGTTGTGCTTTATGTGGTGCCTTGCTCTGCTTCACCGTAGATGAGGGGAGGGAAGACGATGGGCAAATCACAAGCAAGTACATTAGAATTTACTCGTACCCGACTGAAAGCCAGGAGTCTGCGACAAGGCTCGAATGTGGATGAAACTTGATGTGCTTGTTTGGGTCGAGCAGGCGGTCTCGCGCGCTGGTGTTGTCGGCAGCATTTGAGGGCGTCATGGTTGAACCCAGTGAAGATGCGTACTTGTGGTACCGCAGCCGAGTCGGTCGGGGAGGAGGATGCGACAGCCAAGATCCGTTTCAGAAACGGCTGGCACGTTTGGAGCGTAAATACTGGTAGCGTTTGGACCCAAGAGCACGTTGCAGCGCAGGGGTACGCAGAAGAAGCAAAAAACATGGCTGCAGCGGCCCCAGACTTTTATTCTTTTTCGGCCGCTGGATTGGCTTGAATAAAACGAGGAATAAATGCATGCTGATGATAATGTACACGGCGTGACGGTGCATCATTCCATGCCACGGCCAATCATGGGGTTTCTACTGCTGCTTGTACGGGCTGGGGCCGACCATCAGCTCCGGCTTGACGAGCGTGTCGAACTCTTGCTCGGTCAGAGCATTGAGCTCGAGGGCGCTCTCCTTGAGCGTCAGGCCCTTCTTGTGTGCGTTCTTGGCAACCTTGCTGGCCATGTCGTAGCCAATCTTAGGGTTCAGGCAGGTCACCAGCATGAGGCTGTTGGAAGGGTTAGCGCTCGCGCTCGCGCTCACGTCGTGGGGTCGGGGGATCACGCACGACTCCTTCATGATGCTCGCAATCTTTTCCTCGTTGGCCTGGAGGCCGGCCACCAGGTTCTTCTCGAAGGAGCGCATGCCGTCGGCCAGCAGGCGCGAGCTGTGGAGCAGGTTGCGGATGATGAGCGGCTTGTAGACGTTGAGCTCAAACTGGCCATTCATGCCGCCGATGGTCGTCGCCACGTTGTTGCCCATGACCTGGGCGCAGACCATAGTGAGGGCCTCGCACTGCGTCGGGTTGACCTTGCCGGGCATGATGCTGCTGCCGGGTTCGTTCTCGGGCAGGACGAGCTCGCCGAGGCCGCAGCGGGGACCGCTGCCGAGGTACCGGATGTCCTGGGCAATCTTGGTCAGCGAGGTGGCGAGGGTGTTGAGGCTGCCGTGGGCCTGGACGACGGCGTCGTGGGCGGCGAGAGCCTCAAACTTGTTGGGCGCCGTCTTGAAGAGGGTGCCGGTCATGTTGGTGACCTCCTCGGCGATGGCCTCGGCGAAGCCCTCAAAGGTGTTGATGCCGGTGCCGACGGCGGTGCCGCCCTGGGCGAGGAGGCGCAGGTCGGGCAGGGAGCCCTCGATGCGGCCGATGCCAAAGTCGAGCTGGGCAACGTAGCCGGAGAACTCCTGGGCGAGGGTGAGGGGGGTGGCATCCTGCAGGTGGGTGCGGCCAATCTTGATGATCTTCTTGGCGTCGAAGTCGTCGACCTTGGCCTGGAGGGCGGCTCGCAGGCTGCGCAGGGCGGGCAGCAGGTCGTTCTCGAGCTCGAGGACGGCAGCGATGTGCATGACGGTGGGGAAGGTGTCGTTGGAGGAGGCGCTGCGGTTGACGTGGTCGTTGGGGTGGACGGGCGACTTGCTGCCCATGCGGCCGCCGAGGAGCTCGATGGCGCGGTTGGAGATGACCTCGTTGGCGTTCATGTTGGACTGGGTGCCGGATCCCGTCTGCCAGACGACGAGGGGGAAGTGGTCGAGGAGCTTGCCGTCGGCGACCTCCTTGGCCGCCTGCTGGATGGCTTGGCCGATCTTGGGATCTGGCGAGGAGGGCAAGGACGAGCCGTCGTCAGCGGAGGGCGTCTTCAGGCAGGGATCGAGGGATCGGGCGCGAGAGCGGGTGGACGAGAGGCGGGCTCGGCTTACCAAGACCGTAGCGCATGTTGACGGTGGCGGCGGCGCCCTTGAGGATGCCGAAAGCGCGGACGATGGGCGGCGGCATGCGGTCCTGGGGCTGGTTGATGCGGAAGTTCTCGAGCGACCGCTCCGTCTGGGCGCCCCAGTAACGGTCGGCCGGGACCTCGACCTCGCCAAAGGCGTCCGTCTCGGTGCGGGTGGCGGCGGCCATGGTTGTCGTCGTCGTGTGAAGTGAAGAGATGAAGGATCGGGAGCCCAGGGTTTGGTCAAGACGCTGCTGAAGAAGCTGGTGCTGCGGGGTTCGGGTCTGGATGCGGGCGCGGCATGCAGCAGGTGCCATGGACCATGATGCCACTGTTGCGGCCACGGCTGGGGTAGCAGCAGGTCCTCTAGCCGACCTTGGCAGGCAGGCGGTGGCGACGCCGGCCCTGCCCGAGACTGCACGCAACATGTTGGATGGATGGATTTCTCGTGATGTATTTATTATCGACGGGGTTCGGC
Organism: Drechmeria coniospora; assembly: GCF_001625195.1. NCBI lineage: Eukaryota > Fungi > Ascomycota > Sordariomycetes > Hypocreales > Ophiocordycipitaceae > Drechmeria > Drechmeria coniospora. The sequence goes on along the minus strand of NC_054389.1, from coordinate 4,391,111 downwards.
TGTTGCAATGCAATGCAATGCAATGGGAATGGGAATGGGAATGGGGGATGGCTCCGACGTTTGTTTAACTTTTGGACTTTTTTTTTTTCCCCCTTCCGAAACCCGAAACGTTATTCAGCCAACTCGGTATGCTATCTAGCCAACTGAAGTGGACACGGCTGTGGCTGGACCACCGGACTATTGTGCATTTAGTACTTTGCGCCACACCCATGGCTCGTTAGACTCACGGCGTACCTGACGAGAACAATTGAGTACAGTTACTAGACAAAAGTGACGATTCAATTTTGGTTGCGATTACACTACACAGTGAATCAACACTTTTGTCACCCCACTATACAGTATGCGCACTATAAGTACTGACTTACTAGATATTACTTAACAGCATGGCGGTAACTGTCTTGGTCCCCAATAGTACTTATTACGAGCATAAATTGACGAGCGAACAGATACTTGTTCCTGCAAAGTTGCAAAGCAGTGAACCAGTACCGTACGTGCACACCTACTCACTTAAGTACTCCGTACTCTGCACCCCGTACTCGATATACATAATTAAGTATGCTTGCACGTAAGTACTCAAGTACAACTACTTACAAGCAGTACAGGTAATAAGTACATGTAGCGCGTCACTCGCACCTACGGCTGCACATGTGCTGTAATTCCTGTAAGTGAATAATGCTCCTCCTCATCGTAGACGCCAAACGACGGCAAGCAAGTCTCCAGCCGCACGCCCGCGCTGGCTGGTAGAATGCGGAGCGACGGATGACCAAGCACAAGAAGGGAACCACCCTATGACCCCCATGGTCGGCAACTCTCAGCTGCGTAGAGGGCTGCCACGCGGTCAGAACATGTGCGCCGACGGAACAGGCCTTTTTCGGGGAGAGCAGGCCAATTCACCAAGTAACCTACCCGCAGCCTTGGGGGGTGACGACGCCAAAAGCGCAGTCCCCATTCGTGCCCGCGACGACTTGGTTCGGCTCGATGGGTGTGATGACGATGCCTGCGCTGGTGGCCGACGCACAGGCGAGGAGCGAAAGCGCAGGCTTCATGGCGCAGCGAACCGTCAAGGGCAACCGAGCGTCGGCAAGTCGAAAAGTACGTTGAACAAGGTCGGTCGATTGCGCGATGGCTCTGCACACGACGACGGAGAGCTGCGAACTAGGGCAGCAGAATCGACGTGATGATGGGCGGGCGGTGGCCAGACTGAACAAGAAAGATGGGAGACGGTCCGACGACGGCGAGCGTGGTGGGAAGCACGAGTATGTGTAGCCGTGGTCGTGGTCCGCATGGCCCGGGTTTTTACAGAGTACGGATGCAGAACAGGTAATGTATATTACCGCATGTACCGTACAGTACACGTAGCGTAGGTTTGCACCGAGAAGACCGAGTCGCAGGTCCACGCTTGATTTTGATCCACGCGTGACGGTGACGTTTCAGGATGCCGGCTGAGCGAGTGGCCGAGCCAGCGACCGGAAGCTTTCGGAGCGCAATGGCCATGGCATCGCCCGTCATCAATTACTCGCGCGAGCGCTGCACACGCAGGCGTACACGAACGCTCTCGTACCCTTCCTTCGAAGCGGCCTCGTCCGAGCGCAGCACCGTCGGTGGTGAAGAGGGCGGAATGTACGCGCAAGAAGCGGGAAAAAAATCAAACCAGCCGGTCGTGTCGAGGAAGAATTTGTCCAGCGGGGTCGTTCCAGCCAGGGGGTCCCGGTATGGGTGGCGAAGGGAGGGCGAAACGATGACGACGGAGATGTCAGGAACCGTGGACCGACAAATTGCCCACCTCATTCATGCGCCAAGAGGCCGGTCAGCCGGGCAGGACTGGGCGGCGTGGACGTGACGAGGATGATGGTGCGGATGGACGGTGTGGATGGACGGTGTGGATGGGCAACCGACACTACTCATTAGCTGTACAGATACGCCGACACGTGCTGCACATGTGCGCGACGCCAAAGTCTGGTTCTCCCTTCGGTTTCATCCTGTTCATCCGTACGTTCTCGTTTGTCGCCTGTTGAAATGCACGGGACATGTCAACGCCAATATGCATGGCCGCGGCAGCCGTTTGACGGCAATCGTACAATGGTTGTTCGTCCATGCACGCCCACACCCAAGCCCATACCTGCCTGCCCAAGACGGCGATACGCGATCTGCCCATACTGTTCTGCTCGCCGCTCGCCGCTCGCCGCCGTATCTGCTCTCTGCCTTTCGCTCTCCGCTCGACCTGATCTCGGGCTCGTGACGCTGCCTACGGCACGACGCCATGACTCCCTTGCACGACACGGCTGGAAGGCGCCCACCTCGCGGCCAAAGGCCCGTCACATATCGTCCCATGTCCCTGCCAATGGACGTCTCCGTCATTGCAGAGGAACGGCGGCTGGGGCTCCGGTGCCCGTGCCGTGAGATCCAGGCTTGGCCACCGGTGGCAGGAAGAGTGGCATGTAGGTGACGGCGAGGGCCATGACTGGCATCGGATCCGTTAGTCCGTCACCGTTCCTGCGTGCGAAGCGCTGCTGGCAGACATACCGGACATGACGACGGAGAAGACGCCGGGCGTCGACGACGACTTCTTGGCCTCTTCGCTCTCGCCGAGCCAGCTCTGGATGGAGAAGATGACGGCGGCCCTGCGCGGTTTTCGTTTGTTAGCCATGCATCCCACATTCTGCGTCCCACATCCCGCATGCCTCATCCCGCATCCTGCATCCCGGTTCCTGCATCAGCCACCGGTCATCCAGCTCGGTGAGCTCGGCGGCCAAGCTGGCAACGGCACCCCTCGTTCGTTCGCCTTCGGCCTCGCCCAACGCCGCGCAGTCATACGTACCATCCGACAAACCGGTTTCGCGTGAACATGGCGGCCATGGGCATCGTCGATGATAGCGTCGACGCAAAGTCGGCCTTGGCCGAGGACGTTGTCGGCTCCTGATACGGGACAACTGGGGGCCGGTATTAGCAGACTGGCTTCTCAGGACGCCCGCGAAGGGATTCCTTTCCACTCACTCAGGTCTGGCCGTCGCATGTCCTTGTTGGGCGGTGCCATGGCTTCTCTTCTCTGCTCGGCGTCGACAACTAATGTTGAAGGGGCACGGTCAGGAGTGCTGAGTCGGGATTCGTACCTCGATGCGGCAAGTTGTGAGGTGAGAAAGTCGTTAGCAGTTACATCTTGGGTCCTCTGCGCATGCAAAATACCTGCAAGCCAGCGTCCAGCGCAAGTGTACTTTACTTAAGCAATAATAGTAGGCTTGCCTAATACTAATATTGCTTATTGTTCGCAAGTACTGTACACATGTACAAGTACTGTACTTACTTACGTACTTACACCTATTGTACTGTGCTGTGCGTACGGAGTACCTGGTGGTGTAACCGTGTATATTACGGAGCGCACTAGTGCACATATAGGTATAGCATAGCACTGAGGTAATACTGGGCACTAATAGTAGGTGCTTTACGGGTACCAAGTGCGGTATTAGAACCCCCACAACCCTCCCCGATGGCCCGACCCCATGGGCGGCCTTCTTGTGGGTCGGTCGACTTAATACCATTTTCTACCATTTTCTACCCTTTCTGATTCTGGCACCAGAACTTGCACTGACTGGCAGACTGCCCGAGCATCCATCGGTCCTCTGTACGGCCATTGTCGTGACCGTCAGTGCCTCTCAATTATTTGCATTCTTGACAAATTTTCTTCCGGTGCACCTAACTACAACTACACCTACTTCACTCCAAACGACTACTCTCGATGCACGGCCTGCTCATCGTTTGTGTGAATTAATCGACCTGCCTCCCCGCTCCCGTACCATTTCTCTCGGCCATTTACGGTCGGAGGTGCCGTCTGAAGCAATGAACGAGATCAATCGACCAGACACCCTTATTGTCATCCAACGAATCGAATCTAACTGACTGCTTACTCTGTAGAGCAGAAATCAGAACTCGAAAAGGAATGATGGATTTTATTTTTATTTTTTATTTCTATTCAGCCAAACTCCCCCACGATCATCTCCCGAGCCGCGGCTCGCTTCGTCCAGCAAACGAGCAGTTAGCAAGAGACCGAGTGCCCTGCCCGGGAGCACGTCATGTCATCATATCCCCACGGCATGGCCCATCGTCACCCGCTGGCCGCATACGTGGCCAGCATGCAAATGGGGCGGCGGCGGCTGCCTACTCGACCCGAATGATCACCTGCCATGCCAGCGCCGCCGCTTCCCGGATCGCGCACGCCAAACAGCCTCGTCTCCTCCTGCTGATGACGGCGTTCCACCCGCGCTGTGCGCACATGGCCCGGACCATAATCTCCATGTCCGAGCCGAACAGTCTTTTCTGCGATTCGAGATACATCTGCGCCGCCGCCGAGAAGCTGCCCTTGCGGTCCGACGTCGGTGACGGCGACGGCGACGAAATCACCCGCTCGAGCGTCGGCGACAGCGGACAGCTGGACGAGCTGGTGATGCAGTCGATGACGAGCACTCGCCTCTCCTTCCCAGCCCTGTTCGACTCGGCGTCGAGAAGGAGTTCCGAGAGCGTCGATTGTCTCCTCTCGAGCAGCTCGGAGATGTGAATGAGCTTGTAGCGGAAGTGCTTGTGAAGAGGATGCCCTGCCAAGTTCCGTTAGACATCTGCCTCTGCATCGTCGCCGCTTGGTGGAAGACGTCCACGTACCCATCCTGTACACCGAGCGCGAGCCCTTGCCGAGCATGTCGGACCCGGACACGTCAATCTTCTGAATCGTCGGGCTCGACGGCGACTTGAGCATCCTGACGCGGTGCGACGGCGCGCACGGATGGGCCGTCACAAAGTTGATGTCGTACTTGAGCGGGTACGCAATCTCCTCCTCGCCCTTTCCTTCCGTCGATACCGAGAACTTGACGGCCGCGGGGTACGACAGCATCTCGGGTCCCTCGCCGCACTCGGCCGCCGCCGTCGCGATGATGTGAGACAGCGGCGTCGCCGGCACAGATCCGGCCGACGCCGAGAGCTCGAGCGTCAGCAGCTCAACCCACACGCTCGGCTGCGGCGTCGAGTACGTGTTTTCGTGGGGAACGATGAAGTCGGCCGGCAGCACGGAATCTTCGTTGGCGTCCCCCAAGATGCTCGACTCGCGCTCAATCTTCTTCTTCCCCCACAGCCTCGCCTTTCTGCTCAGATGAGCGACGTCTCCTGCGGGACACGCACGTCAGCCTCCGACTCCCTTTCAAGCCCCGGCAGGGCCCCTCCTGGATTGGATACGAACCGGCAACGTCTTCGACCTCGATGCTTAGCCATCCGTCTCCCACCCCCTCCGGCAGCACGTCGGTCGATATCCACCCCATGCACTCGGCCGACCCCTTTCCGGCGGCGAGCACGCGGCCGACGATGCACGAGGTGCTCCAAAAACTCTTCTCCGAGTACACGAACCCCCCCGACAGGTTGGCAAACGATCCCAGCTTGGCCATGGCCTCCCTGTCGCTCTCGAGCAGCGTCGCCATCAGGTAGTGGCACAGCGCTTCCCCGGGCACCATGAGCCCGAAGACGTACGACTTCGTGAGCCATCCCGACTCGTGCAGCGCAGCCGCCAGCCTCCGCCTCTGCGTCTTCGCACGCGGCTTATGCTTGCCTTGGTGGCACGTCACGTCCCACGCGCCGAAATAGGACGATCCTGCGCCTCCTGCGGGGAGCGAGCTCGGCGCCCGAGAGCTTGGCCCTTGGCCGGCTCTCGTCTCGGCCGCCGTCTGCGCGTTCTGCGAAATCCTAGCCTCGTACCGGTCGATGCCCGGCCACATGATCTTTCTCGCAAAGTGGATGAGCCCGTCCACCTGCCTCTGGCTCTGCCGCCCCTTGATCGTGTAGACGTACGGCGGGGACGGAGACGGCGATCTTTGGTGCATGTTCGTCATCCTGCTCACCAAGGAGGCGAGCCAAGTGGTGCTGGTGGCGGCGGTGGTGCTGCTTCTGCGGCGGTTGGTCGCGGCTCTCGCCGCGTCCGCATCCTCGTGTTTCGTCACTTCGATGTTTTCGAGCCAGCTCTGGGCAAGCAGCAGGGACCACTTGACCGTTTGCGTCGCCCCTCGCTCAAAGTAGGCCACGTCGATGGGCTTGATCCCCCCCGAGCCGTACTCGACTCCCTCGGTGATGGCATCCAGCCGGAGCAGCAGCTCGACGGAAACGAGGATCTGCATGAACAGCCAGTACTTTTCCTCGGCACGTTCGTTCGCATTGTCGGCGTCGTGGACGGCCGTCGCGTCGTCGAGGTCGTCGCCGCTCTCCTCGCCCCAGAGGACTTGCCCGAGCCGGATGCGCCACTCGATGCGCGAAAAGTCGATCCAGACATTGGCCGTTCCGAGGCACTTGAGGAGAACAACGATCTGGTTCGAGAGGCTGTGGCGGTCGGTGTTGTCAATCACCGTCTTGCACGGCCGCATGACGGTCTGGAACAGGTCCTGGTACGTCTCGATCGACGGCTTCGACCGCAGATGGTTGTTTCGATACAGCTCCCCGTTGCGCCTGAGCCTGTCTAGAAGCTCCGCCTCCGGCAGACGGTGAAGGTGGCCGGAGCTGGACAGCATTCGCTCGCGGGCCTCGACGATGGCCCGAGCCTTGGTGCCGACGCTCTCGAAGCCGAACTGCTCCTCTTCGAGCGAGTCGGCCGTCGAGAGTTCCAACCCAGCTTGGTAGCCCATCGTCCCCTTCTCCAAGCCCTGCATGCTGAGCATGTTGGGACGCTCGCGGCAACGAATGTGGAAGTGGGCCCGGTTGCCTTCCCGGTCCTGCCGCTTGGCTGTTGCATCGCGGTTGACGTCGATCGTGATGTGCGGCCACGCCGTGACGCCGCTCCAGGCCTTGTCCTCGATCTGGACGTGGTCCGTCAGATCCCGAATCTCGAGTTCCTCGTCGAAGGGGAAGGCGACGATGGGGTGGGGAGGACCGTGGAAGTGGCTCTCGTTCCTGGCGAAGTACTGAGGCGCGCCCGAGAAGAGCTTCTCGATGTCATCCTCCGTCAGGGTCGCCATGGTGCATGGCGCGGGACTTCAGAACCAGCTGCGACGGCGCACTGGAAGCATTGGTCCACCGGCTGATGGCGACGGAGCGGAGTGACGATCCACGACGGCACGGCACGAGCGGGGGTAGAGTAGGGGAAGTCCACGCCGTTCGCACGTACGATGGCCCCAACGACGAGCGCTGTAGGTCGGACAAGAGGATTGCAGTGGAACCTCCGGGAGCAAAGGCTGACGTCTCCTGTCCGTAGGAGTTGCTACGAATGCGGGTTGCGCGATGAAGCTGCGGAGCTGGATGGATGAGGCTACGTGCGTTCGCTTGGTGAGGACGGAGGCGCGTCTGGACCCCTACCTACCTACCGAGGTACGAGTTGGTACGGGTACCTAGGTGATATGTATTGTACATGTACATAGTTGTGCTGGGACTACTACTGTATAGTACTAGGTTGGCAGACATTGGTAGGTACTGCGGTGGTAGGTTGGAGTTGGCTGGTACCAACAAAGTAGGTACTAGGTACCTAGGCCGTAGGTAGGCAGGTACCTAGTACCTTTGGGTATGGCCTTGGTGCAGGTACAACAGTAGGCTGATAGGCAGGTACAGTACACATGTGGGCACTGAACACCAAGCTTGGAATATGTCAGTGCTAACTGCTATGTCAGTGCTAACTGCTGCTGCTGCATCAACCGGTTATTGTGTACGGAGTACTAGGTATCTAGTACTTAGACAGTTGATGGTTGGCAACAACTCGTGGTGGCGTGACCAGACAGCGGTGAACGAACCACTACTGGTCGGTCTTGGCACCCGCCCTGGCTTCCCCGCACTCAGGCCCCTTGCGCTGGCACGGCTCACATTGGAACAGTAATAGTATTACCCCGTAGGGAGTACAGTACTTACAGTACAGGTGATTGTAACTCCATAACCAAGGTGGGCTACAAAATTGATGGACAGTAAGTAAGTAGGTAAGCATGCCAGCCACCTGCACCGCTGTTCCAATGTTTTCATCCCCCGCCTTGTCATTTTCGAGGCGATGGCTTCGTCGGCCGTGCCATTCCTGCTTTGCATTGCAAGTGGTCTGGTTCGTCTATTTCCATCATTTTGGCATGAGATTTTTATCTTTGTTGGCTTTGTACTTGGTCCCACGAGTGCATACTCAATCCCCACAACCAATTTTATCCGCGCCTCGTTCCAGCTGTCGTGAGTTCGTCACCCACTTCATCGCTCCTTGCATACGAATGCCAGTAAATGCAATCGTGTTCATGGCCATGGCAAATCCATCGGCTTCCGAGTACTCTCTAATCATATGCTCGCAGTCAGCCCTTGCTGACTCGATCGTCTACAACCAACCCCCGTAGTTGCTCCATGAATGTTCAAGGGTATCAATGTCCTGTGCGCCTTGTCCTGCAGCCTAACCTTCAAACCCCGACAGTTTTGGTGCTCTATACTACCACCTCGGCTATGCATAACGTGAATTGATCGACAGCGGCCGTCGTTCAGGCTGACGGCGTGTCGTGAACGACGGTCAAAAGATATTTCGTGTCAGGCACAATGACAATCTCCTGCTTCTTCGTTCGCAACCGCAGAAGCCGCATTTCGTCCTGGACGCGGAGCATTAGCCTTGGACAGCACAGTCCTGGGAGAGAAAGCCATTACGTCGCCGTCGACCTCCTGCACCAAGAGCGCCGAGGAGTTGACAAAGGCCCAAATCATGGCCGCAAAATCCTCCACGCCCTGGGACTCGCTCTCCTCGGCGGCGGGCGCTTCGTTGGAAAATGAGGCAGCGGTGGCGGCGTCGCGAGACTTTGCTGTTCGGAGAGCGGATACGTCGCCGCTAATCTTGAGAATGGCGCCGCTCGCCCGGTCGAGAACGATGCTGGCCCGGACCCCGGGCTTCTTCGACAGCCGGCCGAGCTTCTCTTCGAGACTGTCGTGTCCGTTGGGCTGGCCGCCCCGTTAGGACATGAAAATGCATGATATTCCGAGAGAGGTGGAGGGGGGACCGGACGTACGGTGGGTGAATCGTTCATCTTCGGATGCCGCCTCTACACAGAGGCACTTTCGGTAAGACCAAGATGTTGTTTCTCGCATCAAGGAGGGAGAAAACAACGACATCAGTGTGGATCGATCAGCTGTCACTCTGGACCAACTCGGTTCTATTTCAACGGTCTACAAGTGGATACCAAGACCAAGTTTCGGTTCCACTAATATACTACTTCGGTACACTGAAGGTACTTGCATTTACGGTACGGAGTATAACTACAAGCGAGGTACACTTAAAGTACACCAACGGAGTACTCCGAACCGAGTACTAATTCCATGTTCTGCAACAGAGTTGGTGTGGGGCGTTTCTTTTTTGCCTCGATTCACCGCCAAAATATTTAGCCCCACTGGACAACTCAAGTTCCAAATATCTAGGGACTCTGACGTCGACATCGAGTGTCCATCGCTCAAAGCCCCGGATTTTCGCATTTTTTCCCCCTCAAAATCGGTGATTACAAGCTGCATCGCACAAAGAAGCAGGCATGGGCTCCAGCGCGAGGAAAAAGGCGGAGAAGAAAAAGGACTTCCAGGTGTGCAATCCCATCAATCTCGCTCACTCCATCAACGCAAACGTCTCACTCTCGGCAGAAACCCAAGTACAAGGTCGGAAAGGACAAGGCCAAGGCAGCTAACTTTACAGATACCAGCTTCAAGGCAAAAGGTATCCTGTATTTCCAACTCTTAATACCCCAAACGATTGGCTAACTGGGCCGCAGCCATTGTCGTTGGTCACCAGAATTTATCCACCGAAGCCCCGGACGTTGTTCAGCAGTTTAAGCACAATCTGTCATTGGCATCATCCTCCAGGTCCGACAAGCAGCGTCGAGAGGCTCTCGCCTATCTGACGAGCCAGCTGTCATCCGAGCCTCCCGTCAATCCCGTGGGAACCCATGCTCTCCTCACCAAACTACTCCCACTCGTCTCCGACAGCGCCACTCCCGTGCGCGCACAGCTCTTAAAGTTCCTCCGCACCCTTCCGGAGGCTGAAGTGAAGCACAGCATCGAGCATGCCGTCATGTACATTCGCGCCGGAATGACCCACCTGTCGTCCGACATCAGCAACGACACCCTCGGCGTCATGGAATGGCTTCTCGAAGTCGCTGACGACGAGCTCGTCAGCTGCCCTGGCGGCTGGGTCAAAACACTCAACACATTCTGTGCCATCATGGGTTGGGCAGTCTCTTCCTCAAATGGCGGTTGGACGTCTGGTGCGAGGGGAACGTTGAAGGCCAAGGATGCTCAGACGCTTGCCCGACAGATTAATGCCCTCTCCAAGTTTCTACAAGCTGGCTTCCGAGAAGAAGAAAACGAGGAGGCAACCGTCTCCGAGTACTGGGATAACCTGTATAGACTACCCCGAGCACCTACCGCCTTCGAGTATCTAAACCTCTCTGGCACTAGACGCGACGAAGACGGGGAGATGTATTCGAATCGCGAGGCGAGGCAGCAAGTCTTTCGCCGCAAGTTCTTCGACCCCATGACAAAGGGACTCGAAAAGGCAAAGAAGGAGGGCGGCGCGACGGGACGTGCTGCCTCCACCATGGAGCAGATCCTGCAAGAGGGTATGCGTGGCTACGAATGTTCGACCGCCCTAGACACACAAGATCTTCTCGACCTTTGGTGAAGGGTGAGGAGGAAAGCCAGATGATCAACTGGATGCGGTGCTGCATCTGTCGTTCCAGAGGCAACCAAAAAAAAACACGGCTTCAGGGAGAGATCCCCTGCAGATGGACGCGAAAATTAGGGGTGGTGATGAAGCGGCCATGGCACATGAAGGATGCGAATCCGTACACCACCCTGAAACTGTACGCTCCCGTCTGATAGCGATCGTCGTGGTTCCTGAATGGTGTGTCGGCGGCTGCAGCGAACAGCTCTGTCGACGGCATCCGCGAAACACCTCGTCACACCAGGATTGGCAATATTCAATCCATTCGCAGCATCGGTATCACCATACTCATTGAAGATCCTGGCACACCGATGCGTAGGGGATGGTTGCAAATAACGGCCTGCAGTATCGAGCCACCGTTTGGCATGGCTAGGCTAGAGAAATTGGTTGGCAGGCTTTATTGAATACCGAACACCATATGATGGCTTCAGAGTTTGGCGTCGCGTATGAGACATAACTGGGCTTGATATCAAAGCATCAATGGGTGCAATTCTACATATTATCTCCGTCTCCCTATCTTTCTGCATATGTATATGTATATTACACACACACACGCACACACGCGACAAACACTGTTGCAATCACTGTAGTACATACACTATCAATGCCTGCAATACTCCGCAGTTTTGGCAGGCTGTGAATCGTCTGCTTAACATGAAGCCCTGAAAGTGTGGCTTGAATACAACTTTGACGTGTTTTGTTCAGTGCACCGCCTCGTGGAGGGTGCAGGTTGCTACAGGAGCCGGGTAGCCGCAGTCGCGGCTTCCTGCTGCCACCTATTTCAATTTTTTACTTCGATTCTTCTCCTCCCTCCCCTCTTTCCCTTCTTCTCTCCCTTCTAGTCCTTCGTCATTTGCTCTCGCGTATATGCTGTAGATTCGCGAGCAGGTTGTCAGGTTGCCTCTCGCATCGCCTCAGCATCTTCCAAAGGGAACAGACATAAGAACTGCCTCGAGAATTTTCGATTCTACCACTGCACCATTCAAATCACGCCTTGCGCTATCCAGAACCTGGCGAAGACTAGTGAAGCGCTTTGCTCTGTTTTCAAGGTTAGTTTCCTTCTCTCCTTTGGATTGGCCTTCGGATTGCACAGCGAAACATCTGCTCGTCTGAAACTGTGACCAACATAAGTAAGGCTTCATTGATCCCCTTCTTTTCAGCTGCTTGATATTGTTACCATAAAGCCAAAATCCTACGCGCTGACGATACTTGGACAGTCCTGAATTCCTTTTGCCCAGCCTAGGATGGAGTCGTCAGAAAACAATCAGGTCGCCAAGGTGCCTGCCTCGGTCATTCCTGGTTGGGTTGAGCAGGAGGCCTTTGACTACACCGCTGCCGCAGGTGGTGGCAATGACATGAATTGGGGTAGCAACGCTAGAATCTACCAGTGGTGTGACGAGTTTGGAGATGTCGGCCCCAAGTTCCCGGAGCTGGAGCTCGAACTTTTCGGCGACCCAGCTCTGCGCCACGACCGTGCCGGGCTGGACTTTTCCAAGTAAGCAATCTAAAACGGGTGGAAACGGCTCTTGAGCTTATACAGCTCAGGATTGACATGATCGAGGTGACCCAAGAAGGCCCTGTGAAGATCAATCCTATTCGCTCCTTCAAGGACTCCGGTCTCCATCCCGTTATGATGGAGAATGTTGAACTGTCGGGCTATGACTGTCCAACTCCCATTCAGAAATACACCATTCCCGCGATGCTTCAGGGTTATGATGTAATCGGAATCGCTCAGACAGGTGAGCACACCACTTCTGCCCTTTGAGTCGCACTATCCTCACATGAATGCCCAGGATCTGGAAAAACGGCTGCGTACCTTATCCCTATCTTGAGCAATCTCATGGGAAAGGCAAAAAAGTTGGCTGCCCCTCGTCCGAATCCGTCCGAGTTTCAGAGACACCGGGATGAAGTTACTGCTGAACCTCTTGTTTTGATCGTCGTACCCACTAGAGAGCTTGCGGTCCAGATCTTCAACGAGGCCAGGAAGTTTTGTTATCGCACCATGCTTCGACCTGGGGTAATCTATGGCGGCACGCCAACAGGTGTCCAAATCGAGCTTCTTCAGCGAGGCTGTGACCTTTTAGTCGGGACACCAGGTCGATTGATTGACTTCATCAGCCGCCCAAGTGTTCTGACGCTCAAACGACTTCGATATTTGGTAATTGATGAAGCCGATGAGATGCTCGAGTCGGATTGGGATGATGAGATTCGACAAATTGTTACGGGTGGAGGTTAGTCCCTTGTGCCGTGCTGTTAGACTCGGGCTGATATCCTTTCTCGCAGAGCAAGACGAGGGAAACATCAAGTACGGCCTCTTCTCGGCCACCTTTCCCAAGGCCGCTCGTGACTTGGCCAAGGAGCATCTTTCGGCATCCCATGTCCGCTTTCGTGTCGGAAGGGCCGGAAGCACCACAGAGAATATACAACAAGCTATTTTGCAAGCCGAGCGTAGTGAGAAGCGTGGTCTCCTTGTTCGCCTCTTGGAGGAGAGGCACGGCGTTCGCACCATCATCTTCGCGAATAGCCGACAGGAAGTCGACAGCCTGGACGATTTTCTCTTCAACGTGCAACTGCCCGTCACTTCAATCCACAGTGACAGAACGCAGCTGGAGAGAGAGGCTGCCCTGCGGTCCTTCCGCTCCGGAAAAGCACCCATCCTCATTGCAACAGGCGTCATGGCTCGGGGTATCGACGTTCGTAATGTGATGCACGTCATCAACTACGACCTCCCATCAATGGACCACGGAGGAATTGAGGAGTACACCCATCGCATTGGTACGTCGCAACTACACCTGTGACGGATACATAGTTCTAACTAACTTGACAGGTCGAACTGGTCGTATCGGTCATCGTGGCTTGGCCACATCCTTTTTCAGCGACAGGGATGAGCCTATGGCGAGTGTACTTACGCGCACTCTACTGGAAACAAAGCAAGCGATACCCGACTTCTTGGAAATGTATATTCCCGAGGGCGGTATAAATGAACGGCCAAAATTTGAGACGGAGTCAGACTTCGACCCTGACGACGTTGGAGCAATTGGTGATGACGGAGCCGATGATGGCGGGTGGGGTGTCCCAGCTGACAATGCCGGAGTTGGTAACAATGGGGTCACGGAGCGTCCTGCAGTCAGCACCGGCAACTCGTGGACGGCCGGGTCTGGCGATGACACCGAGAACAATGGTTGGGGTGCTTCCGCACCTGTCACTCAGACGTTGGGATGGTAAATGTTCGCAACTTCGCGAGAGAATGGGCAGAGTCCAGGGCTGCTTGACCAGGGCTGCTTCAAGTGGCCTGCCCGGGACCTCCAGTCATCAGATCGTGAGCCAAGGTGACAGAGACGTCTGAGTCTTTGATGATACGGACTAGATCGCGTAGTCAGTCAGATGGAGCACGAAATACGTGCACGATTTTGACAGCCTCGCTCGCTTCCATGTTGGACCCAGTGTGATATGGTTTTCACTTTGCCAGTGAAAAAGATTGCCGAGACGGCTGAAATTTGTAAGGGCTGACCATCCGGGAGCGTGTGTAAATGATAATCGGGATAGTAAATGGAATTAAAACTCTATATAGATTTTCTACCACAAGAACGCCCCAGTAGGTTGCATCACTCATCTTCGTATCGGTCTCGTGATTCGATGTCAAGGTGGCATTCGTAATTGCATGTCATTACATGTTCTTCAAGAGTCTTGCAAGCCCTCGGGTCTTCCTTCGCACACCTCCGTAGCCAATTTCGACGACTCCCTGCGTAAAGGCCCAGCCTTTCTGCTGGCTCGGGACCGGGTACTGGACGGCGGGTGGGATGGCCGTTCGTATGCCCAGCCAGCCCATACGGTCCTCGCAGACGCTCTTGATGTTGCATAAACCGCGCAGGCCCTCCTTGCCGGCGAAACGGCCGTAGCCGGAACCGCCGACGCCGCCAAAGGGCAATTGGACGGCGTAGTAGGCGGCAAAATCGTTCACGGCGACCATGCCGGCCTTGAGGCCGTCGACGATGGGCCTGAGGACGGGGTCGCTCTCGGCGCCGAAGACGGAGGCGCCGAGGCCAAACTCGGGGGCGTTAGCGATGGCGAGCACATCGGCGGCGGATGATGACGGGGCGCGGAGTAGGGTGAGAATGGGAGCAAAGCACTCGGTCTGGGCGATAAGCATGTCGGGGGTGACGTCGGCGAGCAGGGTCGGCTGGAAGTAGTGGCCTTGCGGAAATTCAGGGTGCGCAAATCGTCGGCCACCGGCGAGGAGACGAGCGCCCTGAGAGACAGCCTGGGCAATCAGGTCCTCGAGACGATCGAAGGAGGCATCGGAGATTAGGGCGCCGACGTCGGCTTGGGGCCCGAGCCGAAGGGCCTTGACGCGAGGCCCGAGGGCGGCAACGAGACGGTCGTAGGCGGCGCCCGAGGCAATGACACGCTCGATCCCGATGCAGTTCTGGCCGGCGGCCTGGAAGGTACCCCGCATTATGATATCGATGATTCGGGCGAGGTCCTTGGCAGCCGAGTCGAGAACGATGAAGGGGTCCTTGCCACCGAGCTCAGCTACGACGGGAGTGAGGCTCTTGGCGGCACTGGTGGCGACGTGGTGGGCGACAGGCCGGGAGCCGATGAAGGTAACGTGGCTGATGGCGGGGTGGGAGCTGAGATAGGCGGCCGTCTGAGGCCAGCAGACGACGGTCTGGACGAGGGCCGGGTCGTGGCCGTGAGCGACGAGAGCGCCGCGGGCGATATCGAGGAAGTAGGCGCTCGACCATGCCGTCTGCTCCGAGACCTTGACGACGATTGCGTTGCCGGAGAATAGGGCGCTGATGACGGGGCCCATCATGTTGTGGAAGGGATAGTTCCAACTGACGAGGGCGGCGACGACGCCCAGGGGCTCGTATCGAACCGTGTTTCTCTTGAAGGCCATGAGGAGATTTGTCGGCCGGCGGCTGGGCCGCAGGGCGCGCTCGCCGTGCTTCAGCGTCCACTGGATCTTCTCGGCGGTGACGAGGACTTCGCCGAGCTGGGCGTCGACCATAGTCTTGCCGCTATCAAGGCCGGCGACGCGGCAGATGTCTTCGGCGTTGTCGAGCAGATGGCGGAGAAGGGAGCGCAGGACGGCGCGACGCTCGTCGAAGGAGCTAGCGGCCCAGACCTTCTGCGCACCGGCGGCGGCGGCGATGGCGCTGTCGACGGCTTCCGATGACGAGGCGTTGACGAAGCCGAGGAACTGGCCGGTGGCGGGAGCGTAGCACTGAACGGCCGAGGAGCCCGGGATGCAGACGACGGCTCGCTCCACCGTCGTCGGCGGCGAGGGCGGTGTCGGCGGCGCAACGACGTAGACGACGGGCCTGCTGGAGCGGGTGCAACGGCCGAGGGCGCGGAAGACGAGCATCGACATGAGAACGGCGATGACGGAGACGGCGACTTGGAGAAGGTTGCCTCCGCCGCCGCCGCCAGAGATGCTGCGTAAACAGCTTCTGCGCACCGCCGTCAGCTTCTGGATGCGCGCCCAGTTTTCAGGAAGGACAATCCGTACGAGACATCGTCAAGACGTGTCGCCACGAACTCGACGAACTGGTCCATGACGGCGGCTGCCGACGCAATGGGCGCTTCCATGGCGCCTCGTGAGCGGATGGGGCGATCCGACGTTTCTAGCTTGCTGTGGAGGCTGCAGTCGGTCGGATAGGCGTGGACACGCAGTCGTCGACGTGATTCGATGCTATGAGCTTGAGTGATCAGCGGTCACCAGGGTGGATGCTAGAGTATGGGGTGGGAGGAATTGAAGCTCCTGTGGGGCACGGGTCGGCAGCTTGTGCAGCCACGACCCATGATGACCCACCTCGTCGAGTTCCCCTGTCATGGTTAAAATGGTTATAGGTAATACTCCATACAAGCATAAAGTACGTAATTACAAGTACGGAGTAAGCAGGTACCTGTACTTACTCTGGACGCCGAGGTGCGCCGTGCCAAGGGCTGGCAAGATATTACTGGTAGTCGCACTCACACAGGCACCGTACTGAGCAGCTACTTTGTTGTACATGTACAACCAAGTACAGCAAAGTACGGAGCATAAACTAAGTACTCCGTACTGAAGTACAGCTAGTAATATGCCCAAGTCCTTTCTTGTACTTGATTACTTAGGTGTTCTGTAGCCTGTACTCCGTATTACAGCGGTATATACAGTACTTCCGCCCAAGTGCCTTGCTAGCACAGGTCGCCAGCGATACGAACTCCTCCATCAACCGACCTCCATGTACTCCTTACTTGCACTATACCGAGCATCATACCGTGTACAGTACAGTACAGTACGGAGGACTATTATCCAGAAGCTGGATGAGCCAACACTTGACGCATTTGCCCCAAAAGGCCTGCAGCCACGCGCATGCACTCGGCAGCGGCAAAGAGAAGCTGTAAAATATCGTATTCGTCTCCAAAATAACCTAGAGCAACGCATGAATGGGGGGCCTGCCGCACCGCATGTTACGCCGCCCCATTTCTCGTAAACTCATCATCGCCTTCCACTCCCTCTCTCCACACAACATACGCTGGCCGCCCTCCAAAGTATGACAGCAGGAAAATGATCAGCCAAAAAGGGAAATCTCTTTGGTCAATGAGCCCCATGCAAAATCTAACTGGGTAAGCAGAACGGGGATGAAAGACTACAACGTCGCCCAAGTCCAGAGTCCAAAGCGAGCATTTCCGCATGCCCATTCCCTGTAACGCCTTGCGAAAGAAAAAAAAAAGATAAGGTAAGAATAAAACGCCTTATCCCCGATTGAGAGACAGGCGACGCCGCAAAGAGAAGAAGAAAAAAAGGCTCGTTTTGACTTGCCATGACGACCGTGGTCGGATGTGTAAGGTACGCTCGGATGCATGTGCGTGTCGTGCGTGTGTGCGTGCGTGAGTGTGTGTGCGTGAGTGTGTGCGTGAGTGTGTGGTGTGTTGGGTGGTTGTTGGGTGGGCCTGTCGTGAGGATCACGGAGAGCAACAGCTCGAAGATGGCTCATGCAAATCGTGGAAAGCATGAAATCTCGCCCCCGCTGGCACGTCCATGACGCAGCTCGAGGGCGCAAGGATGACGAAGCGAAGCGCAAGGGTGGAGGTGTGAGGAGGGGGGGGGTTCCTCGTGGCGATAATATACAGAATCAGCTGCTCGGCCGGCTCGACAGTGACAACAAGTGTTGCCCGAACGCTCCCTAATGATTGGCTTTCTTGGTCAGCGAAAGACCGCGCAGCCTGGACCGGATTCGTCCGCCCGTGTGGACGTCCTGGCTCGCGCTGGATTCGATGCGCGTCAGGCGCGCGGCCGAGGTGAAGTCGGCGCTGGCCTCGTAGCTCGGCCTGATGTGGTCCATCGACATGCGCATCCGGTCGTACGACGGCCTCGTGCGGTCGATCGACGTCCTGCCCTGCGGTGGCGTGTCGGACATGTAGTTCACCGGCGGCGTGTCGAGCGACATTCGGTTCGGCGTGAAGCTCGTCGAGTCGCTGCCGTCCTGGGCGCGGTTGTGCATGGTGGCGCGCGTCGCCGTCGAGGGCGGGTAGATTGGCCGCAAGTCTTCATCGACACTACCGTAAGCCAAGTGCTTCGCTGCCTTCTTGGAGCTGTTGGACGAACGAGATTTCTGGCTCTTGTCATCGCCCGCGTTGGGCCCGTCGCCCTCGCCGGCCGAGAGGTGGGCAAACTTGCCCATCTTCTCCTGCTCCCGGATGATGTCCACGTCGTACGGCCAGTACACCTTCTGCATCGCCTTGATGGCGAAGCGCGGAAAGAGGCAGATGACGGGCACGATGAAGAAGGTGGCCCAAAAGGTCAGCTCGCCGTACACCTGGGCGGCCGTGTTGTAGAAGTAGCCCGACGACGGGAAGGACGTGTAGATGCCCGTCCAGAAGAAGATGAAGAGATCGCTGATGGCCACGACGAGCAGCATGAGCCAGTCCCAACGGTACGTGTTGATGAGGATGTACCCGTTGATCGTCACGACGGCGGGGTGCGCAATGTACGCTCCGAATCGCAACCGGTCCTCCAAACCCAGCCCGTTGGACGAGACCGGACGGGAGGGGACGAAGAGCAGGTAGGGGATGAAGAAGACCATGACGGATTGGTAGATGCCGTCGATCATGTAGAGCCTGCCCGCGAGCACCGTTAGCGAGCCCTCACGTTCCCGGCCGGCGAGGGGGGAGGGGGGAGGGAGGGGAGGCGGCGGTCGCGGCGGTCGGTCAGCCAGCCGTCGTGCACTCACCAAAATTTGCGCTGCGTCCACTCGAGCCGCTCGATGCCCCGCCGGTAGAGCTCGGGCACGGCCAGCGAGACCTTGTCCGAGACGTCCTGGTCCAGCACGCCCATGATGGCGACGGGCACCGAGGTGAAGAAGAGGTTGAACATCAGGATGTACGTGTAGTCGAAGAGGTACGTCATGTCGAAGTCGGCGAAGATCTCGAACCAGAAGATGCCAAAGGTCCACACCATGTTCTTGTAGAAGAAGTTGCTGATGCTCTCGGCCAGGCGTCGATACGACCACCGGCCGTGGACGAGGACGAGCCTCTGGAGGAAGCGGAACTGGGCGATGGCGTAGTCGGACGACATGGCCGCCTGGCGGCCCTCGACGCCGGCGATGCCGACGCCGACGTCGGCCTCCTGGATCATGGCCACGTCGTTGGCTCCGTCGCCGATGGACAGCGTCATGACGTCCAGCCCGTTCTTGACCATGGCCACGACCGAAGCCTTCTGGGCGGGGCTCACGCGGCAGCACAGGACGGACTTGCAGTGCTTGCCGAGGAGGAGGAACTTCTGCTTCAGCCGGTCGTTGAGCGCCCAGCGGAGGGTGAAGCCGTCGATGACGAGGCCGTGCGTGGGCGCCGGCGGTTCGTGCGTCTTCCTCGCCCGGGCGAGGTCCTCGTCGCCGCCATCGAGTCCGAAGATGGCCAGGTTCTCGTCGAGGATGCTCTCCGTCATGTCGAGGAAGGTGTCGTCGCTCGTCTCGCCGAGCTCGTCCTCGTCAATCTTCATGTGGATCAGCTCCATGTCGTTGTTGAGCAGGTTGCAGGAGAAGCCGATGTTGATGGCCGTCTCGACCTTGTCGCCGGTCAAGACCCAGAGCTTGATGCCGGCCTGGCCGAGCAGGGCGATGGTGTCGGGCACGCCGTCCTGGAGACGATCCTCGATGGCGGTGCCGCCGAGCAGCATCAGATCCTGCTCGATGAGCTCGGCCACGGCCTCGAGCTTCTCCTCGCGGTTCTCGAGCGCCGCGGCGGCGGCGTCGTGCTGCACCTTCCATTCCTTGTACTCCTGCTCCGTCAACTCCCGTCGGGCGATGCAGAGCGTCCGCAGGCCCTCCCGGGCAAACATCTCGAGGTGCTCGGCCGTCTGCTTCCTCAGCTGCTGCTGCAGGCCCCTCCTCAGGCGCGCGTAGATGATGGAGTCGGCGCCCTTGCAGAACAGGACGATCTTGCCGTCGGGCATGCGCACGATGGAGCTCATCCTCTTCCTGCTCGAGTTGAACTCGATGGTGTTGAGGAGCGGGTAGTGGCGCTCCTCGCCCAGCACCTCGAGGTTGATGGAGTCGCTGGAGTTGCCGAGGACGACGAAGCCCATGTCGCGGGCGGTCGAGACGAGGGCTTCCTCGTCGGGCGACTGAGCCTTGAAGATCATCCTCGGCGGATCGCCCGGCGTCCGCTCGGCGATGACGGTGTGGCACAGGGCGAGGGCGAGCATGAAATCCTCGTTGGACTGCCTCTGCTCCTGCCCCGACTCGCCGGCCAGGTCGGCGACGAAATCGGGCGCGATGAAGGTGACGTCCTCGTCGTGAAGGTACGGGTTGTCGTGGATCTTCCGAAGGTCCTCGAGTGCCCTGACCTTGGCGTCGGCGATCTCGGCCAGGATCCTCGCCGTCTCCTTGTCGACGTCGAGGCCCTGGCGCTTCTGCATGCCCGCCTGGGCCTCGGTGTAGGCCTCGCCGTACGGCTGGCCGTTGATGGTCGCCTTCTTGAACTCCATGACGTTCTGGGTCAGCGTGCCGGTCTTGTCGGAGAATATGTACTCGATCTGGCCGACGTCGTCGGAGATGTTCCACGACTTGGGGATGCACGGCTGGTCAATCTTCTCGTAGTACATCTCGACGTCGCTGAAGATGAAGATGGCCTGCAGCGTGCGGACGATCTCGAGCGTGATGTAGAGGGAGATGGGGATCAGGTTCTGGAAGACGATGATGGCGGCCCAGAAGGTGATGAAGCCACTCATAGGGGCGGTGCCACCGATGGAGCCGAACTCGAAGAAGTAGAGGGACGCGTCCGTCTTGGCCCAGGCGACGCCGTTGATGATGGCGGCGAGGACGCACATGATGAGGAGGATGCCGAAGTTGCAGACGACGTTGAAGTTCATCTCGCGGGCGATCCTGGATCGCTTGCTGGGCGTGATGCCGGCGTTCATCATGGTCTTGGTGTCGTGGCCGGTGTAGACGACGACGCCGAGGACCCAATCTGTATTCCTCAGGTTGCATCCGCGGAGCAGGAGGTTGTCGATGGTGATGGGCTCCTTCATCTCCTCGGGCTCGTCGGGGTGTCCGGGAACGGGCTGCTCCCACTGGATGGCGCCGTTGTACTTGTAGAGGTTCGGCTGCGGAGTCTCGCTCTCGATGCGGAACTCGGCCCTCTCGCAGTCGCGGGCGTGGCGGAGGGTGCGTCCGCAGCGAAGAGCCTGGCGAACCTTGAGGTTCGTTTCGCCGTCCAAGTTCTTGGTCTCGACGTAGCAGGCGCCGTCCGGGTCCGAGGTGGAGAGGATGATGACATCGGCGGGCAGCTCGTCGTCGTTGTAGATGCGGACGAAGTCGCCGACCTGGATGCTCTTCCAGGTGTCGCGCTTGAACTTGGCCCCTTCGGGCGCGCGGCGGTAGTTGATGAGATCCGACGTCATGGCCTGGATGGCCGAGGCGCGCCTGGCGTCTTGGTCGTCGGGCAGCTGGAACTCGAGATGAGGATGGCCGTCGGCCGCCGTCGGGGATGGCACGGGCGTCATCTGAAATTCCTCGCGGGCCGAGGCGAACGAGGTGCGGTCGGAGAAGGGCGAGGTCAGGGATTCGCGTATCGACCTCCGGGTCGTGTGAAGAGTGTCGAGCGACGGGCGGCCGTCCTCCTCGGCGGGGTTGAGCTTGCGCATCTTGCGTTCGGCCCGGACCTGCCTCGCCTTCTTGGACCACAGGCTCTGGATGGCACGCCAGATGGAGCCGAAAAAGGTCGACGTGGCCTTCTTGAAGGCCCTCCACCCGGAGACGCTGTCGACCTCGACGTTGACATTGTGCCAATTGTGGAGTCGGTGCACGGGCGCGTTGTTGAGCTCGATGTCGAGAATCGTTCTTCGGTAATCTTCGACGGCATCCTTGATGGCGGTGACGATGAAGATGAAGATGAGGGGGACGGCGTTGAGGCCGGGGTTGACGCCGCCGAAGATGGGGAACACCTGTCACGACCCGGGGTCAGCGTCCGCGACAGTCGGGGCTCGAGCATCGGGGGGCCACCTACGACGAGAATGACGAGAAACAGGAAGAAGATGTTGGCCACGTTGTGAAACTGGAACCACAGGTTCTTGGGGATGAAGGAAAGCGGCGTGTACTTGGCCGTCCGGATTTTATTCCGGGGAAAGCTGTTGATCGGGCGGCCGTCCTCGAGCATGTAGTCGGGGAGGGGGACGTTGAAGTAGAGGGTGCGGGTGGTCTTGGCCTCGCTGTCGTCGGAATCCGAGGATTCGTCGCGATCCTCCCCGTCGTCGCGGTCCTCGACGACGGGGTCCCCGAGCGGAGGCTCGTGGGCGCCATGGCCGGCGGAATGCTTCTCGTTGGACCCGGCGCGTCGATGGTGCTGCATGCGGTTCAAGAGCGAGAGGCGCTTGGTGCGACCGCTCTTGACCGTCATCTTCCGCGTGGCCCATCGAGACCGTTGGGTCGCTTGAACCTTTCGACCGTCGGCGTCGGCGCCGTTCTCGGGGATCGTCGGTGAGGTCATGATGAGAGAGAAGTCGCGGGCGAACGCCCGTTCAGCCCCAAGTCGCCAGCCAGGGTAAGGTGTCGGGCTCGGGACGATGCGGGAGAGGTGCGGCGACGAAATCGACGGAACGGGAGGTGCCTCGCGAGGGAACGGCGGGTGCGGGCGAGACGATGGGAGGACGGATCACCGAGCGAGCTCGGCGGTTCGGCGGGGGACCAAGCGATGATGCGGCGGATGAAGGCGTCCGACGGGTCGAGGAGATGAGGAGATGTCGTCGTCGTCGTCGTCGTCGTCGTCGTCGCCGAGGGTGGGATGCTAGTGTGAGAGGGCGAGGATTGGCCGTGTTTCCTCGAGAACAAGCCAGCAGGTACAAAGGGGAGAGGGAGGGGAGCGACTGGAGCACGACCAATCTCGGCCACCTGGGATGGGAGAGACAAATTTACCGGCGATTGGCATGTACCACTTGCTGCGGGACGTGCTGGCGGGGGGGACTTGACTTGACACACTGGCTAGTACGTACAGCAAGTATTACTGTACACACCGTTGGAGGTAGTAGTACCTAGCGGCAGTTTGTGCCAACCGATGCTCGTACCGCCGACGACTCGCTGGGTACCTTTGCCGACAGGGACGCGTCCGCCAACGAGCAGGTACCTTCTCGAGGTGGTATGGAAGGTACACCGCCAGCACCTTAACTGCCAGCAGGTACCGCGGGACCAAGTACGTGTTCCCTGGTTGGGCGCTGTCGGCATCGTACCAACCCATGACGGTAGGTACCCCCCTGGTGGTACGACAGTAGGTAGGGTACCTGCACCGCTCGTGAGCCAAGCAGGGAAGCAGTTGACGAGCAGTCGCCGCTGACCAGCTTTCATGTCGCCTCTACTTAGTTCCCGGCGGATCCGACCAAAAGCGAAAAAAAGTGCGGGTGCGGACGCACAAGCCCGAGTGCGAATAAGCGTCAGCAACGGGGGCCTGCGCTTATGGAAGCCTGCACGGATGATGCATCGCGCTGCAGGTCTCTCCATCCACATGTATTTTCGTCGCGGGCCCTGCCAAGAGAAGCTGGTCGCGAGCACGATGTTGCTGCCGGGGGAGGCTCAATTGCTGCCCAGCTGGAACCGATCAATCGCTCCCCCTCCCCTTCCCCCCCCCCCTCCCCCCCGCCACGCACACGCAGGGAACGCTGCTGTCCGCGACT
Organism: Drechmeria coniospora; assembly: GCF_001625195.1. Taxonomy (NCBI): domain Eukaryota; kingdom Fungi; phylum Ascomycota; class Sordariomycetes; order Hypocreales; family Ophiocordycipitaceae; genus Drechmeria; species Drechmeria coniospora. Next base: position 4,367,295 of record NC_054389.1, on the reverse strand, counting down.
CGCCCTCAGCGCACGCACAGCACACGTACTAGCCCGCATCAATGCTAGGCCCTGCCTTTAGGTACACTCTTGGTGGTCAGTAGCTCGTACGGGCAACAGGTCGAAGGCCGCCTCCATGACAAGTCGACATCATCACCAGCACGGTGGTGGTCGGGGGTCGAGGTTCGGATGACGCAGCTCGGCTGGCATCTCCGACGCCGCCATCTGGTATTCCGATGCGCTGCCCCTGGTTCGCGTTGAAAGACGGGACGCTGGGATGGCGCGTGCGACGGACAGACGAGAATAGGTCGCGGAGGCGGGCAGTCGCAGGCGTTACAGGGCGCGTCGGCTCGTCTCATTGGCTCGTGGGCACACGGCAGCTCCTCAAACCCCCCTGGTTTTTCGCACTGGCACGCCGGAGATGCGCCAAGAGAACTGAACAGTTGAAAGTACGAAGGACAGGTACGGAGAGCAAGTAACTCACACAGTGCTCCACGCCTAAAGTCTCCTTACTCGGTCCGCCGTACGTGTGAGTACTCCTTCAAGTCTATACTTGTAGCGCACCTACTTCTTGGTGTACAAGTAAGTACTGTACAGTACGGAGCACCTGTGGGTGCATGCCTGCCTTCTGCCGGAGTACAGGACAACTACTGTAGGTGTACTGTACAGCGGACTTGGGTACCAAGTACACCTAGAGCCACGAACGGGCAGTGCTCTATGGAGTACGGAGTATGGAGTGCAAGAAATAGTAATACTCCGTACGGAGTACTTGCAGTATTATTATACATTTCTCCGTGCAAGTACTATTTTCGTACCTGCACAGCCGCGCTGTTGTGATATTCAATGCTCCTATAGGTACCTTCCCTGCTACTGCCTGCGAGGGCTCGTACTTAAGTACCTGTTGGACGTATACTTACTCCGTGCTCCGCACAGAGTACGCACAACAGCGTGATGCACCCACGTCTGCCAGCTGATGATGAATGATGATAGGTCATCCAACCTTTGCAGGGTTGGCCATGACAATGACGGCAGGCGGCAAGCGAGTTGCTGACATGGCACTGCCTCAGGCTTGTGGATTTGGTGCTTGTATTTTCCAGTGCCCGCTGCTGTAATTTTGTAGTACGGAGTACGGAGCAGTCGTACCCGCATGTAAGTACAGGGTCTCACCAGCCTCCCCTCCCTTCGCTCCGGGCATTGGGCAGGCAGTCAGGAATTATTGGGTACCTCCAATGTACTGTACTTACCTTGGTACTTAGGTGCCTTTACCTAGTACTAACGGCCATCGTCAGCCTGGGGCTCCCTGGACCCTGGGGGGCGCACTGGCGCCGTAACGGTACACCTTGGCTTCATCCGTCATGGTACCTAATACGCCCAAGCCGTCGCTGGTCATCCAGGTTTGGGGTGGGGCGCCAGAGGATCCATCCGTGTCCGGGGACATGGTCGCTCTCCGATTCCGAACCTTCAATTCCCATTCCCCCCTCGCTCCGGGCCAAAAAAAATTAAAAAATTGTCGGAGACGAGCAAGAAGGAAAGCAGGCATTTGTGATGCGAAACAGGGACAAAGCCCCTCAATTCCTCATGTGTTGTTGGACCTGTGTCAAACCGTTTTGATGAATCCTCCATGCATCGAGAGGCTCCTCGACACCCAGATCGAGCGTCGCTCAGACGCCACAGCCCACCGCACAGCGAGAAAGTATAAATGATGAGCATCGCATTGAATGTATCTCGGTATACAAAAGTAAAGGGTATTTATCCAGAACCCGCCAAGTAATACTATTGATTAATCAAAGTGTACTCCGTACAGTTACTCCGTATGGGAAAAATGCAACAGTGCAGCCTGGAACTGTGCTTGGATGTGTGCGGACGGAGTTTACGGTACAAGTATTACTAGCGACAAGCCTATTACCTACCTACTACCTAGGTAGTAGTATGTGTATGTTAAATACTCTCCGTAGGCACCAGTAGTGCTTGATACTTGCTGACACTTCCATTGCTGCACAGTACGGAGTACTAGGTACTTACTAGCTGTACACGTGCGCGGCGCCAACGTGGGACAGCTTGTTAGTTGGTGATTACCTAATGCAGCACTGCTGTATCTGTACATGTTGGGTGTGCAGGTAGGCGTGTACATGTTGGGTGTACAGGCTGGTGTACCTGTAGTACAAGGTCTGGTTGCGTGCTTTCCGTACTCCGTACTCCGTAAATATAAGGAGTACGGAGTACGGAGTAAGGCGTGCAATTACTTGTGCGGAGTATGGTATCAATCTTGGGACAATCTCAGTTCCAGTTCATTTACAACTTCAACTATAATACGGAGTACATGTACATGTATGCGTACTTTTAAGTACTCTTGTACATGTACTTTCTCTACGAGTACGTACTGCACTCCGAACATGCGCACTTCTCCTACCCAATACTACCTTTGCAAATCGGAAGGAGTCGGTTCGCCTGCGAAGGAATACTCCGTACGACCCTGTACAGGTTCAAGGTACATGCACATGACGATACTCCTGCCATATGTCGTCCTTGCTCCGTGGTGGAAAGTGCCTACAAGTACATGCTCATCTGGAACTAACAATAATACATGTTGGACAGTCACATGTGGCGGAGTAAGAATTAATACTGGTGTACTCCGAAATTCAGCTTGCGAGCCACACAATATCATTAAGTATATCATTATTACAAGTACTCCGTCCGTAATACTACCGGCACGAAACGAGCGAGTTCGTACTAATAATTAATAATTACCAATCGTCACACCCCCTGTCCATCTCGGGTTTTCGCACTTTTCAATGTCCGCGCCGTGCCGCGCCGGCCCCCAGGGGGTCCTCCCTCAATCGAGTAATTTAGCGCCCAATTGAAGCAAGAATGCGTGCCAGCAACGAGCGGGCGATGTGCTCAGCAGATAGTCAACCCCGGTCTGCAGTACATTCAAAGTACAGTACTCCGTACTCCGCACGTTACTTGCGATTAGTCAGGCCGCGGTCGGGGGTGTGGGGGATACGTGAGGCTACGTGACCATAGCCGACCCCGGTTTCGCGAGGGGTTCATTCTCGTCCCTTGACCCCTTTGTTAGTACAGTAAGCATCTCCATTCCCATCCTCTCTACTCCGTACGTACAAGTTTACTCCTTCGCGAGGGGGGTTCATTCTCATCCTGGCCCCTTCGTTATTGCGCATCTCCATTCCCAGGTGCTCTCTATCATTCGCTAGGGTGCAAGTGCGAGTACTTGCATTTCCATACAGTATACTAGCGAGCATGCTTACTCAATACATAACATCCTTTATTGTGCGGAACTATCCACTCCGTACTCCGTACACCGCATGTACTTGCGCATGGGGCAGGCAAAAATAAGTGCTGTACGTTGAGCCATCGGTGCCATAATTGAGATGTGCATGTATGTAGTGTAGGCGAGCTAAGTACGTACGAGATACCAGCGTCGACACGGACTTTAAAATTCTGTCCTTCATTAATGTTCGTTTCGTAACTGCTCACAAGGCCCGACTCCCTCCCACTTCGAGAGGCAGGCTTGCCACGTGTGTCACTATCGGTATGAGGTCATATTCTCGTGATTACGTCACGTCAGCGACTGTTGATTTCTTCAACGCACGCAAAGGCCTGGACAACCGCTTCGATGATCAACGAGGACATGTTGATCGTCCGCAAAGAGCTGTCCTGTTTTCTGTTGCAGCCCACTGGCAATATTAATGTTGCAGTGAGGGACTGGTAATGATCGGGCCTGGAAGGCTAGACGGATTCGAGACGGAGGGTTTCGGGCACGGACAATGATGACAAATTGAGCAAGAAAAGAGCAGAAAAAAGTCGACGATGCCTCATATGATTTCTGGTCCTGATCCGTACGCTCGGATATGGTAGCGGTCCCAGTGCACGCCAGATGCACGAGGACAGTACTCCGAACACTGAACTGCATCCGTCGGTGCGCGTGCTTGACGTGCTGTGGACCGGGTCAATGTCACAGGGACGACCGTCTTTGAGAGTGCTCGTGGACTTTGGCCAGCATGTTGACAAGCGCACAGCCAGTCATCTGCCGTCGCAATGACCGCACAACACACCGGAACCATCTACTCGTACACGCAATAGTACACATCAACAAGCGTGAACATTGGCACGGACCCCCGCCTGTTGCCACTGCTACACACACGCATCGCATACTTGCTTATCTATATCCATTCATATCTGCCCACCCTACCCTGGACCACATTTTTTTGGTCTACCTTGTGCGTGCCATGTTGCCGCCGTCGGTGCAGCAGTGATGTGTGCCTACTACCTGGGGACGGTCCCAAAGAAACCTTGCTCGACGTGGAAATGTCTGTCTTCCGAGGGAAATTCTGTCCAGTCACTTTGGATTTTGATTCGTCGCATGAGCCCGTCAACAGGCATGGTGGACGGCCGAGCACGGTGAAACGGCTCGATCACATACCATAGGTACTGCACATGTACATGTACAGTAGCACGAGCATGGGCCCGGATGGTATGCGTACGGGTATTATTGTATTATTGTTCAGAGGGGCCATGGAAGGGAATACAAAGACATGCACCAACGACGAAAGCCATCATTTGGCAGTAATCACGACAGTAATCTCCGTCGCGTACTTCAAATTCGACGACGTAAACAAGGCCAGCGTACGGGGGTCGCGCGGGAACGAGACGAGGCTGCCGAAGGGGTGGACCTGGACGTTGTAGCCGTTGGGGAACTGGGATCTGGGGAGGATGATCTCGGTAGGCGCGTGCATGGCCGGGTTGGAGGTGAAGCGCAACTTGAACGTCCTCGAGCGGGCGTCGAAGCCGAAGCCGAGAGGGGTGCCGGCGACGGCGGCGGGGTAGGCGCGGCTGTAGTGCTTCGCCAGCGGCGGGTGCGGCTCACCCGAGGTGCGGTTGTACAGGTTCTCGTAGGCCCAGCCGATCCAGGAGACCATGTGCTCGTCCGTCGCCGTCATGGCCTCGTCCAGACGCTGCATCTGAGCATCGTCGCCCATCCAGAACTCGAGCTCCGTCAGGACGCCGGCCGTCTTGAGACGCACGTTGTCCTCGTGCCGGTTCTTGAGCGTGTTGGAAATGGAGCCGATCTGCGGCGGGCGGTAGTAGTGGTAGGAGTGAACCGACTTGGAGCCGTCGGCGAGCGGCACGTTGCTGAAGCCCGAGTTGATGTCGAGCGTGGCGCCCTCGAACCAGACGAGGGTGTCGTCGTCGACGGTGCGGATCTGCTTAGTCACCCGGTTCCACAACCCCTCCATGTTCTTGCCGTCAGCGACGCCGGGGATGAGCAAGGTCGGATCCGCCCACGTGTCGCCCACCCACGGCTCGTTCAGCAGGTTGTAGCCGACCACGTTCTTCGTCTTCGCGTAGCCCGACGCGAGCTTCCTCCAGTAGGCGGCGAAGGCATCGCCGAGGCCGTCGTGGTTGTTGTACAGCCGGCCGAAGGCGTTGCCGACCGCCTTGGAGGTGTAGCTCAGGCCCCAGTCGACCGTGTTGCAGATCGAGGCCGGCGTCGGGAAGCCTTCTGCGTCGGTAGGGAAGGGCGACAGCTTGAGGGGGAAGGGGTACTTCATCCAACCCGTCATCCAGTCGGGCTTGACGAACCACTAACATGCCGCGAAGCAGAATCCCGCGTCAGCCTCGGGCGTTGCGGCTCGTCTTCCCGCCTACTTCGGCACGACCACGACCAGGACGGACGATTCGTCCGTCCCGGGGCGAGGGGCGGGCGAGGGGATGGGAGCACGTACGTCTGGTGCGCCGTGGCCGCACAGCTGCCGGGCGAGAAGGTCCTGATGCACGTCGACGAGGACGTAGATGCCGTGATCCTCGGCCAGCTTGGTCTGCTGCTTCATGATGTCCAGGAACGTCTGGTTGTACTCGCCGCGCACGGGCTCGGCGCCGGCCCAGCTGTGGCCCAGGCGCACGACGTTGAGGCCCAGGTCCCGCAGGTTCTCGACGTCCTTCTTGCCAAAGGACGAGCGGCTGGGCTGCCACTCGAACGGGCGGTACCACGGCGGCTCCTTCATGACGACATTGGTTCCGTGGAAGAAGCGTGTGCGGCCGAACTCGTCGATGATCTGATGCGAGTCTTGGTTCACGAGGCTGATGCGGGCCATGGACGGATGCGCCTTGTACCAGGCCTCGCCATCCTGAGCCTGCACCCAGGGCGGCAGGGCGCCGAGCACGGCCAGCAGCGAGGCCGCCGCGGTGGTGGGTGTTTTCATGTCGCAGCTGAGAGGACAAGAACGACGGAAGGATAACGGAGGGAGGCGAGGAGCTTCCGACGACGACGAGAATGCACGACGCCGGGGGGGGGGATTAATACCCCGTCCATGCCTCCTCTGCGCCGTCAATTCGGATGCGGCATTTCCTCGTCCTCCTCGTCCTCGTCCTCGTCCTCGTCCTCGAGCATCAGACAGCGCCATGTGATTACGGTGGCTCATCCTTTTCCGACGGCCATGTCCGCGACTGCGACGATGACAACGCCTACGTTGCATGATCTATCCCTGTCTCGCCGAGGAGGACCATCTTGCCGCATTGGCCAGCCGCACTAATACTCGTGGCCGTACGTGGCATGCAGCGCATACTTACTTGGATGCTTGCGCGTGTAGGGAACGCACCTGGGGACCATGGGACCAGCGGTATACGAGCAGAGAGGCGGCTACATGCGGGATGCCTCGATGGATTCGGCGTCAACACCGCCTAGAGCGCCCGTCAACGCCCCGCTTGAGCGCCGGCATCAAGGACTGCGAGGGAAAACGCCGTACTCCTACATGTCCGTGCATCGTGCTTGCAGATGTCCTTCTCTCCACGTACAGTACCCGTTGCGGCGCGTGCCGAGCGGTGTCGCAGTTTTACCTGCCCTCGGCATCTTCAGTGTCGGTTCGGACTCGCACCGCTGGTCTCCGTAATTCCCATCCACGTTTCATCCGAACAGCACGCGGCAAAGACAGCTGCCGCTCCTTGCGCCGAGGTCCCGGAGTGTCGTGGAAAGGACTCATGGTGTGTATGGCATGTACAGGCGCGAGCGCTCGTATTTGCAGATGTAAGTAGGATCACGATATCGACAGTCCCAGCACCGTCCTCTTACGTACGGAGTACCGGTTCCAGTTCTTCCCACGACACACCCGCCACCAGTACTTGCTCAGGGTGCTATGCTCGATGAGGTAGGTAGTATTACCTACAGCTAGTAAAGAGCGCAGATCCTTTCCCCCGGGATGCTACGTCGTTCAAGCAAGTACTGTACATGGAGATGCCGAAATATGGGCCGCAGTCGTCACCTACCAGGGTCCCTGCGCACACGGGCCCATATCACGACCGTTTGCCTTTTGCAACATTTTGGCTTGGCCCGAAAGATCTGAGAGACAGATGGTGATCCAGACAGGTGGTGACCCAGACAGATGGTGATCCAGACAGTTGGTGATCCGGCCTAGCCAGCCAACGACGATGAGATGATGCACAGTACGCACGCGCACTGACTTGCACGGACAGGCTATTACTGTGCAGGGCATATCTGGGGTAGGTGGCTCCGCACAGAGAGCGCACTTGCACTGTGCTAGCATTCGTGCTCTACTGTACCTAGTAATATGGTATGGTGCATTTGGAGGTGAACTTGTAGGCGTACGAGCGCTATATGTACTCCGTAGTACAAGAAGTAGGTGCACGGAGACGTACTGAATGAAGTACTTGCATGTACATACTTGGGAGTGCCCGTAATTACGGAGCACGGAGTATTACTGCTAGTGTTGTGCGGAGTAATTACAACTACAGTACAGTGCTTACTCCGTACTCCTACTGTACAGGGTGTCCCGCATTTCCATTACATGCAAGTACTCTGTAATACTGGACGATGAACTTGAGTAGATCATGGGGAAGCCGATGGATCCGTCTCAACGTGTGTTCCGTTCACTGAGTAATATTACTGCACACTTACTCCGTACAGTGAAGTGCATTTGCGTCCAAGCAAGTTCATGCACAGTTCTCACATTGTACTGTAGTTGAGCAATTCCATGCAGCTTTCGCGGGATATCCTTGGCGCGATGCATGTTCAAGTCGGTTCTACCCAATCATCACACACTGGTTTTGGTAGGGAACTTGTCGAATAAGAAACCCAAGCAAGGCCATAAAAGCCTAGAAATTGCCCGAAAAGGGTCTTCACGCATGCCAATTTTTGTTTGCGCTTCATATTCGAAGCGCCATCTCCAAAAAGCATGAATCGGGCACTCTTGTTGACCCGACCGTCTCGGCAGTATCCACCAACTCAAGCGGCAGCTCGCCCGCCTCTCCGACGCCCGGAGGGCCACGGCGACGGGGTAGTTCTCGACAGAGCTTGCAATCTTGGAGAAGATGCCGTTCCTGTGTGGTGCAGTTGTAGAGTTTTGTTCTTGGCCTTGGCCGGCTTGCGATTGTTAATTAAGCGGCTGGATTCCGAAAGGAGCCATCTTCTCCTAAACACTAATTCCGCAACCTCGGCCACGGGGATTTGCTACTCTATTACTGCATTACTCGAACTAAACCGAAAACTTTTAGGTAGAAGACAAGGTCGGGTAGCCGTCACTTATACCAGCTGTACTGGGGCCGACCACAGTACTCCATTCGTTCATTCGTATTTTATGCAGCCCGATGCTCGTGGAATGTGTCCTGCTTTGCAGCCATTTCTGCAATCGCAATAAGAGACCCATGGATGCGTTGGACTTGTACTCTCTAGCAGCTATATATAAATGTGCTTCGTCTGGCGTTCCCAAGTCAGATGTTTGTAGTATCAATCGATACCTTTCATTTCAGGATCGATCCATACGCCGTCGATACCATGATCATCACTCAATCAACTCTTTGCGCCTTCTGGTCTGCGCTCCTCTGGCTCTTCCTATCCAGCCTTGGCAACGCTCGTTTCTCTGATCATGTATCAAGAGTAGGTGGGGGTGCTGACAGTCCCAAAACTTTGTTTACGCGACAATGGGATACGAAATTCGTTTTCCGAGGAGACAACAGGGACCCTACGACACTCAAGTCTGCCGGTGGTTTTTTCCCGCACGTTCCGGCGTATGCAGCGCGCTCATCATCATTCAGCATGTACCGCCACATGGAGAAAAGTCCATTTGGGACTGCATTCGTGTCAATCTCGCATTCACCAGATATTAGCATCGATTACACCGAGTACTTTGGAAACAAAGGGTTCATCTACGTCATTAAGCCTACGGCGAATATTATTGATGCGGAAAAATCGAGAATTCGTGATAATTCGCTCCAACAGGAATGCTTAGCACTAGGAGGCGTCTCATGGTCACAGGTTCACGGATGGATACCCCAGGAGAGATATGAAGCCTGGATGAGGAGTCGGTCGCCTGCTCTGAATGGCCTTGACCTTTCTGTTTCGCATCAGAATCGGGAAACCAACGGTTCATGGACGAGCTCATGCCTCAAGTCGAACGAACCCCGGATTTTCAAGCGGACCGATTCAGAACGAGCCGTCTTTCAACCTTGACAGAAATAGTAGACTTTTCCAGTAGAAGAGAAGCCGAAGCATTTATGGACAGGGTTGGCCGCAACAGTGACGTCGGGTGGACGGGTAGTTTCCCGCTTCCCTCGGACGTAGTATACAATGAAAAACTTCGCCAAAAAGCCGCCAAGAAGAACAAGATGGCCCCAGGAGGAGATGAGGAAGGCCCCGACGCCAAACAGCCAAAGCTTGAGGGGGATCCGGGGCCGAGCAACGAGCATTGCAAGCGCGGCGAGAATTGCGGCTCGCGGGTTCTCAACCAAGACAACCCCGAACAAGCACGTCACAGGCAGCTCAGACCCAAACCCGCCGGCCACGGATGGAAGAGAGCCGGAAGGTGCATTGTCAGATACCTACGTTCCGGACGAGGTCAAAGAGGTGCTTCAACGGCAGCCCTCGCTGGCCAACGACGGCCTGGACGAACGAAGCCAGCAAGACGCTTTGCGCGACAGGTTCCTAGCCCTTGTCGACCCTGAGAAATACGCCTTCAAATCCCACACAACGGATCACGCGGTTTTATTCCTTTCGTTGAAAAACAACTACATCGTACGATGTGATGGAGGTGATGCCGTTGGTTCCAAACTCGACCTGGACACTTGCGCTTTCGCTCCCATCGCTGAGGCCAAACCAGTGTCAAGCCGACGGTAGTACCGGTCCTGACTGCCCGATGATTACTCTGTCCGCAGAGTAATATTCCGGTTCACTTATACCCAAGAAAGCATTAGTACATGCACAGTTACCCGTTCTCCGTCCTGTACGTTGCAGTTGAGTGCGGCTTCGAGTCGATACAACCATCCCCAATCCCAACTACGTCAGTTGACCCGAAACCTTTCCAATCTATTACCACCCTACCAATCCAGCTTAAAGGTAGGAGCCAGTCAGGGCTTCCATGGACAGGCTACCTAACATGTGCATGCCTAATAGTGTATCGTGCACTGTATATGTAAAGCTAGGCAGCATGGTTTTGACCTCTTGAGTCTCACGCTCTCGTTTGTCTTTCGAGTAATAGTAATGACGAGTTGATACTTTGCCGACATGGATACGCTCACGTAGTTGTACAGCTGGGAAGTAGGTGTACACGTACTGTGCGGAGCACAGTGTAAGCACCAATATCCGTACTCCGCCTGCGCAGAGGTTCGCAGGACGGTGCCTGCGAGCGCGAAGACGGCATGCCACCCCAGCGCGCTCATCCTCGAATGCGTACGATCCTTCTTCATGCTGCTCGCTCGGTTCCGATGTTCCTCTTCCGCTCGGTCAATGGCGGCTCGCACACAAGAACGGACAGCGGCTGTACAAGCCTTGCAGTGTATCGGTCTGGGGCCCGGCTTGCTCGAAGCAGGCAAGGTGCGAGGACGAAATCGAAAAACAAGGACAGTGAATAATCGAAATGAAATCTGTCGTGGTCAATCATGTACAAGTACCGTGCACCACGTAACTTTTTCCTGTTACACAGGAGACGTCAAGCGTTTCATTGTATCAAGAGCTACTCCGTACTGAAGATGCCGTACAGTTAGCGGTACAAAAAACTGTTGCTTGAGGACGCTGTAATTGTGCTTATCTAAGTATACAGCGGCAAAAAGCATTTGCCCACCCTCAAGTACTTACTGCACAAGTACCATCAATTTCAGCCTAGCCTAGTTTGCAAATATGATCATCAATTTCTGTTCATTTAATTACCACCTCGTTTACCAACGTAGGCAGCCATCATGGCTTGAACGCATGTGTCAACTAGCTTCGATGAACTGAAAGATCAATAGCCTACCATGTCTCATTTCTGCAATGCCGGAGTGGATTTTCTGCCGCTCGAATTAGGCAGATGCGTTTCATGATGCAATCATCAACATTATTATGCTGCCGAATTAAGTTTGACGAGAAATGGGGAACCTGGGGGTGGCCAAACGGAAGTACTTTTTACCACATACTTGCACGTAATAGTACATGTACTTGTATTAATTGTGCTCCATACTTACATTGATACTGTACGGAATAACCCTACTCCGTACGTGTACCTGCATTGCAGGGGTGCCTGCTGCACAGCACAGCACTGGCTATGACGCCCTTCCGGGTGGAGTTCAAGCGACGTCGTATCGAATTCAACTTACCTACCACTCTTCGGCATGATGAGGGCGAAGAGATGTGAAGACTTTCAACACTCGAAATCCAAATATTCTGCCATTCTCCGGCAGGAGTTGAACCACGAGCCACTCCATCAGCGGTGAAAGATGCGTTGCCATCTACGCCATTCATCACGAGGCGAGCCATGAGGCAGGTGCGAGATACTTGCGGGGACTTGAGAGTACTTACACCGAGCCCGCCTAGAGGACACGCCTGCTCCAGGCGGCAGCATTCGGTGCACCAGAGGAAGCTCGCTCGGGGCTCTGGCCACTGATGGAGAGAGCTGAGCTGCCTGAATTAGTGCGGCATTTGCTACACCAAAGGGGCTGGAGATGGGCCGAGATGGATTGACAGAGCTGTGCTGCCTGCATGGGTGCCGCAATCAAAGGGGAGATGGCAAAGTATCTTTCTCATCAGGTGTACAATAAAGAAAAATGGCTGCATAATCGTCCTCACCCGGCAAAATTCTTTCGTTTCCTTTCCTTCGTCTTGTTGATCTGAAGGTATAAAAGGGCAAAAAAGGGGAGCCATCACTGGGTCTCCCGATCTGCCCACCTCCTTCCTGCAGACCTGCCTCAGACATGATTGACAATCTTTTAGCTGTTAGCATTGACCGAAGTCTTAGAAAGTCGTAACTTGTATAATCATCATCAGCTTAGCAGGTACAGTTTTTATTTTTTTCCTATAGCTTCTTGCAGCTGTCGATATGGCAGGTGGGGGATTGATGCATCACGACTTCCGCCGTATCATGGTTGGTCTGAGGTGCTAACGACGTAGCAGGGCACTATCGGGCACCGGGGGGGTCGCGCATCGGGGTTTTTTTTTCTGGTGGCCAACATCTGGCCGAACGAACAGTGATGAAACAAGACGACCAATCTGCAATTTTAGACGTCACTTGACGCTCTGCAGGGTCGTCGAGAATCTGAGTTCTAGACGCACTAGTCATTACGTTTCTTCTCATATCACGTAGCATCGCGCTCTCCTCCATGACCAGGCGGTCAATTTTGCAGTGCTGGAACCTATTCCGAGCCGGTGCCAGAATTCGCTGCCCAGGCTATGCGTCACAATGCGGGCAGTACGATAGGAAAGTGGTTCTTTGCCGGAACTAGATGTGCAAATTGGCCTGTCCATTGAAGCCTCAGACATGCTCGTACCATTGCCATGGAATGGCGGGGTGGTGGGGAGGCGGATGGACGCAGTGTGTCAGTCAGTACATGCACCGAGGTGGAATCAAAGTTCGATGGCGCAAAATGGAGAGAGTATGCTGGCGCCTGAATCAAGGCTCGCATCAGCCGCATGGAAGGAGAAGTATAACAACGACGACCTCAGCCAGCGAAAGATCCGCCTTTCTTTTCCTCCCTTACCCTCCGAAGGCTGACAAAGTCGTAATAAAATATTCACACGTAAGTCCAACCTTGTTGCGTCCTTTCCGTCGCCGGCATGGCTGTTGGACGTAGTTGTTTTCAGGTCTTTTTTGGGGTCCGTCCGTTACTATGCTGATGGCCTCGCAGCTGGGCACAAGGGGGCTTACCTTCGGAGGGGTTCGCGCGGAAGGAGAACAGTGATGATGAATGACCACCAATCTGCACTTTCGAGGTCGACTCAAGCGCTGCAGGGTGTTCCGAAATCTGAGTTCCAAGCATGTTGGTATTGTACGCATTGGCTTCTTTGCCTTGCCATATTCGAGAGACGTCTTCCCACTTGAACTACCAGGTGGTGCTTTGCAGGCGCTGGACAATGTACTCCGAGTAAACGTTGTCTGAGTTGTCACCTACTGTGACTCTTACTCCCAGCCTACATCGCTGTAACGATGGATAGCAACAAGCGAGTCGCGACTGACACCCAGAGGTATCGGTCGTGTGTTCTAGCAGCTGCGAATATAAAATAAAGGTATTTTGTTTCATTTCGAGCGAGGACTGTAATCCCAATCGGCGAGAACCTTTCGAGGGCAAGGCGCTGTGGCGTGGCATGCAAGTATGCCCAAACGACAAAAACAAGGGACAGCGGGAGAGAGCGCGGGCGTGGAATCCACGTCGGAGTAACGCACTGTAATGCTAGGTGCAAGTACTCCGTACATGTAATTACTCCGTACGGTACATCATGTTGTCGGCACGACATCGCGCCGGGGTCGGAAGCGGTCGCACGTCAAGGAGAGTCCGGTTACGCTCAGTGGATGATGCGTATTTAGTCATGTCTACACTACTGACAGTCACATACGACCATAGGCAGTGGAAAATACTGGATCCCGTCTGCTCTCCACACGTCAAGCCACTGACCGGCAGATTAGTAGTTGAGTCGGTGACGATCAGCGAACACCGGCTGTTGTATGTGTTTATTTTTCCCCTCTTTTTGCTCCCATTCATACTTGTGACGCTCAACATGCCAGTGTACTTATTTAAGTAGGTACGAGTAATTGATGCTGTACTTGCAGGTTCTTGCATAACATCAAATTCTCCTGCTGGCATACCTGAGGCCCTCAAAGGTACTCCGTATAGTACTGTAATGTTTCTAGGTTGCTGCTCCGTAATTCATGGATTTGAAGTTTTTAACATATAAGTACCTAATTATGTAAGTACATTGTTGTGCAAGTAAGTATTCTTGGAGTACTCCGTACCGTAACTTAACAGTACATACGAGTACGGAGTACAAAGTACAAGTACTGTTCTTCAAAGTACTCATGCTTGGAGCCCAACCGAGAACAAGCGGGGCCATCTCAGCACAGAGACCCGGCACAATTCGTCAGCCGCCATGCACTAGGATTGATTGTCTCTAATTCTTGCAATTTATTTGCTAATGCCTGATACTAAAGCACCCAAGCACACGTACCTAGGTGACCCCCTGCGCTCACAGTACCTTTTACTTAGTTACTAATGACATACTCCGTACATGGATTAATTAACTCGGCTCTCTCAACGCGTGCATCGGGCTTCACAATTCACGTCTCGCGTTTTGTGACGGCTTCCTTCCATCGCTCGAGAACAAGGCCCCAAAGCCGCAGCCACCATCATCCGTGCTCTGCGCCGCCGAGTAGTTTCTTTTTGGCCAGGTCGCCTCCGTCATGCCACCTCGGAACCTCACAAGCAAGGACACGAATAGCGGCAACATTCTCAAGTTTTTCAAGCCCGTCTCCGTCTCGACGTCGCAACCTGGGCCACCGTCGTCGTCATCGGCACGGCAACAAACGCCTCCGCAAGCCTCCTCCTCAGCCTTCTCCGGACCGCCATCCCCCTCTCCGCTCCCTCCGTCTCCCTCATCCTTCAAACGCGCCAGCGTCACGACACCGACTCGTCTACCCGTTCCACTCCCCGACGAGATAGCTGCGTCCGATGACGACGAGAACGAAGATGGCCATTCCTCCGATGACTCCCTCGAAGACCTATCCACGCTTCTGGGGCGCAGCAGGAACCTTCCCTCGCCGCCGAAGCCGCATCTCGACCCCTTCTCCACCCCGCGAGCCAAGAGGGCTGGACAGGGATTCCATGCAAGCCCGCTTGCTGTCATGACCAAGCACAGGTTCGACATGAAGACGCTCGCCAATGATGCGAAGAAGGACGATGCGACGACTGCGAGCTCTATGAGGGTCAAAGCCGCCGCCGAGGAGGCCAAGACGAAGTTGGCCGCGTCGACCAAGAAGTCGGAGCGTGCCGGCCACGGTGTCGCCGAGATTGTCGGAGAAAAGGGGGGCCAAGATGCCCGAAAGGTCCTCAGAGCAGTCCAGAGGTCGGAGGCTGGAAAGTCCCAACCTCGATTCTGCTTTTTCGACCCTGATTATAGAACCCCTCCTTCCAAGCGGCCGCCGAAGGAGGGCAACAACGGGCCGTGGCGTTTGCTGACCGAAGGGACCGCCAACGTAAGAGAGCAGCATCTCGCCTCCGGCTTGCCTCAGTCCATGGTCCGCAAGATGGCCTGCCTGCCAGACTCCCTGTTCGAATGGATTCTCGACGAGCTGTGCACTCAAACGTCGGTCATCATGCGCCAAGGGTACTGCGATTTGATCGCCCATTGCCCGGACCAGGTCGAGCGGCTCGTCACACCTGAGCGTCTTGAGCATTTATTCATTCGACTCGGCGCCAATAAGCATCTTGGAGACAAGAGCAAGGGGATGATGGAGCGTTACCTGGACTGTGAACCATATCAGGACCGTGACTGGTCATGCCTCCGCTCCTTCCTCGCACTGTTGACTGCAGTCTCCGGTCATCTCTCCGTACCGGCCGTCCAGTATGCGATGCGAACCCTCTTGGCCATGTCGATGGACAAGTTTCTCATCTGCAACATGGATGCACTGATGGCCCACGAGGCCGCCATTCAACACCTGGCCGGTGCCATGCCTCGCTCCTCGTGGGACTCATTTGTAAGCCGTTACCCGGAAGCCCCCCAGTTCCATGCTGACGGCGCAGTGCTCCGAAACGTGCTCATCTTTGTGCACGAACATCGCATCACAAAGCATCCGGGCCAACGCACTTCTCTGCCTCCCGGTGAGCAACCGAAGAACGCATGATTTGCGCCGCCGGCTGGCTGTGGTGTTCCTCTTCAAGGACACGTCCCTTGGCCGATACAACGGCGAAGACACCGTCACGCTTTTGGGCCTCACCAATCTGTTGGCTGGAGATGACTTCGCCATCAACGCTGATACTGACTTCTCGGAGCTCAAAGCGAGCGTCATCATGCTAGACATGGCCATCGATGACGGCTCCGCCGCATCATTTGATGATGCAGAGGAGGAGGCCGCGTTCAACCGCCAAGTGGACGAGCTGGCCTCGAGGCTACGAGAGATTTGGAGAAAGATCAACGACTCGGGCATGAAGCTAGCGCGCACCGAGGCCAAGAGCGTTGTCGAGTGGGTCCAGCAGCGGCTGTCCAACGAAGTTCGGACGAGGAGAATGGTCAAGAAGAGCATATTTGACCTCCCGGGACAGGGAGAGGAACCGTCGTTGCCGCGGCAGCAGGACTTTGTGAAGCGCTTTCTGCAGAGGCCGCCAAAGTCGCCTCGTGTGGATGCGGATTGCATCGTCGTTGCGGTACCATAGCGTACGTAGCCTAGGCTCCGGGGTCGGTTCGGGCTTTCATCTGATTCATGCTTGCACGGGCACCTCCGCCGTCGGGTGTTCGGCCTCGAAGGATGAGAATCGGCTCATGGCACCTACACTGTAGCCTCTAAAATACATTCCAGGCAAGCGCATTCGGAGAGAAGCAATGCAGGCATCTTGATGCATACAAAAACACGCACGTCTCACCACTCCGACCGCCTCCACCGACAGAGCGTCACCTTCAATGACGGCCACGTCGCCTCAGTCAAAGAACTTTCGGTTCGGGTTCTTTCCAAACAGCGAGTGTCGCACGGCGGGGGCCGCCGAGTCCTTGAGAAGCTCCAATCGGGCCTCGAACGTGTTGTTGACGTCAATCTTGCCATTGCCGCCAATGACAATGACACCGCCCGACCTGCCATCACAACCGTTAGTTACCCGTCCGGCGCGATTCGGGGCCGATAGAATGGGAGGGCTGGGGGCGTACAAGTCGTCAGGTAGAGGGTTCTCCTTGTTGATCTTGCCCACGATGGCCTTGCCCATTTCCTTCTTATATTCGTCGGCCGCCAGCAGGGCGGCCTTCTCGACGACATCAAAGTCCGCCTTGCGGGCGCGCAGCTGCAGCTCGGGTTCGTTTAGGGCGTAGAAGCCCTCGAGGATGAGCCCCTTGAGGATGACCTGGTACCTAGCCTTGTCCTTGGCGCCATCGGCGAGCTGCTTCGCGGCCGTCTCGAATATGCCGTCGAGGAGCTCCTGGCGGGCGCCGAGGACCTTGAGCCGCGTCTTGTTGGCGACGGTCGAGCGCGTGATTTGCTGAGACATGGTCGCCTGCTTGAATTTCTTCTCGTATTGGGCGTCGATGGCATCGGTCTCCTGGCGGACAAGCTTGGACTTTTCGATCTCGAACTCTTCGTTGGCCTTGATCTCGATCTCCCGCGCTTTCTCCATGGCTTCCTGCTTGATGAAGGCCGTCATCTTGCGGAGCTCATTGTCGACCTGGTCGTCTCTGCGCATTAGCCATCTCGAAGCTACCCATCTCGAAGGGGGGTGGGGAGCGTCGTCAGGGCATCGGGTGATGCGGTGTCGACGGGCATGGCGTACCTGCTGGTCGGACAATGCGTGGTGGGACATGGCTGCGAATCTGTGCGAGGGCGGCGCGACGGTGGGTGAGAAGAGACGACGACGAGGTGAACGATTCCCAAGCACAGCCCAAGGCGGCTGCAATGTCAGGAGCGAGATGCAAGCTGGTTGTCGATGAGGTTGGGGAGAGTGGAGTTTGTCGTCGCACGGTTGGAGGTGCTGTGACGCTTTGCTGGTTCAGACCTCGAGTGAGTTCGCCTGTCGCAGCGGCCCCCCCCCCCCCCTGCGGATGGGCCCCCAGCTGGTGGGTTATCCCCGGGAGCTCGGCGAGTCGCAGCGGCCACATCAGCGCTCTCTACAACGGGAACGCTGCCCACACGCACTAATTACAGCAGTGGTAACAAACCATCACCAAAGCCACACTTGGCCCCCCGCGCGACGCCACCATTCACCCCCGATCCATCAAAGAGGACTTAGCGCTACGTGGAGGATGTGACGTCGAAATTCGTCCCCAACCTGATCATGTGACCGCACTAGCCACACTTCGAGGGGGAAGGGGGGAAGGGGGTTGCACTGCGTCGAACACGAGGTCGGATTGGCCTGTGCCGTGGCAGCATCTGAGCATAACATCTGAGCATTCTCGACCCTGACACCGACCAGCCAACCGCCTGTTACCCAGTGCCGTTCCTGCGAACTACATTTATTAACCGCTTGTCTGTTATTACTACCTTCCTTTCTTTCATTCCCCTGTGACGGCTGCTGGCCTGCGTCAGGTGCTTGCTGCTCTTCCTTCCTCATCCCTCCCCAAGCGTTTATCGAAGCGAGCAAGCGTCGGTCAGCAAAGCCCCCAAGGCGTCGACGCTTTCCTTCATCACGTCGCCCATAGCCGCAGCAATTTCCATTCTCCGTTTTCCACTTCCCCCTTCCCATTTCCGTTGGTCGTGGTGGGTGGGTGCCGGCACCCTCCTCGCTCTCGTTTCCTGATTCATCCCTTCTCGCATCAGTCAAAGCCTTGCTCGAAGTGCCATCCATTCGACAACCCGACGATCGAGACGAGACGAATTCCCCATGCGGCGGTTCGGAGACGCCGCACACTTCCCCTCCCCCAGATGACCCTCGACCCGGAGGCTGCGCGATGGAATCTCTGGGCGACATGACTCCCGGCGGGAGCATCGCTGTACGACCCCAAGCCGCGCGTGGCATGGGCAAGGGCCGAGCTAACATGTCGTGCGCCACAGCTAGGAATCTTCGTCGGCCTCATTTCGACGAGCGTGCAGAGCCTCGGCCTGACGCTGCAGCGGAAATCACATATCCTCGAGGATGAGAAGGGCCCCCACGACGTACGGCGGCCGCCCCACCGGCGTCGCAGGTGGCAGCTGGGCATGGGCATGTTCGTCGTTGCCAACCTGCTGGGGAGCACAGTCCAGATCTCGATGCTGCCGTTGCCCGTCTTGTCGACGCTGCAGGCAGCCGGCTTGGTCTTCAACTCGATATGCGCCACCTTGATCCTCAGCGAACCTTTTACGCGATGGTCACTCTGCGGCACCGTTCTCGTCACGACGGGCGCCATCCTCATTGCCGTTTTTGGCGCCATCCCATCGCCTGCGCACGACCTCGCCGAGCTGCTCGAGCTCTTCGCTCGGAGGCCTTTCATCGCGTGGATGATACTGCAAGCCTTGTTCGTCGTTGGCGTTGCCGTCGCCATTGACGTCGTCGATAAATCGTCGAGCATATCGTACAATTCCCGCTTCCGCCTGGTCCGTGGCATCACCTACGGCCTCATCAGCGGTGACCTGTCGGCCCACGCGTTGTTGTTCGCCAAATCGGCCGTCGAGCTCGTCATCAAGACGATCGGCGGCAAGAACCAGTTCGCCCACTGGCAAGCCTGGGCCATCGTCCTGGCCCTTGTCTCCCTGGCGTTGTGCCAGCTATATTACTTACACCGCGGCCTGAAACTCGTCTCGACCTCGGTGCTCTACCCCCTCGTCTTTTGCGTCTATAACATCATCGCCATCTTGGATGGCTTGATATACTTTAACCAGACGAGTCTCATCTCGGCCCTGCACGCCTGCCTCATCACGCTAGGGACCGTCATACTGCTATCGGGTGTCTTGGCTTTGAGCTGGCGGCTCAGCGACGAGCAGCATTCGCCCGGCGTTGGTCAGTCCACCCTGGCGCCCGGGCTGGGGCTCGTCGAGGACACCGAGGACGAAGAGGAGTCCCTGCTGGGATCCGAGGCCGCCGTGGAAGAAGGAGAGGTCCTCTCATACCAGACGTTTCCGGCGGCGAACGGGGAGACGACTCCGTTGACACCGACGCGAAACAAGAACTTCCGGTGGGTGGAGCGAGCCGAGATCTGGGGCGAGCTTGCCGACGACGAAGAACCGATCACGCCGATAAGCAGATTCCGATCGAACACGCTGCCAGGACGAACGGAATCTTCGCCGTTGCTGACCCCTTTCCGAGGTTCGGTGAGCGGCGCGAGGAGGACGAGCGGTGCCAGGGCTGGCGCCGAATCGACGTCTCGCAAGTTCGGCCCACGGCGGAGGAAGAGCTCGGGATTTCCGGGTCTCGTCGCGCGTCGGAACATCCGGCGGCGGGACTCGTCGGCCTCCACCTCGTTGCGCGACTTCTTTACGATCGGCTGGTGGGCGCGCAGGGGTAGCTTCTCGTCGGTAGTCAGTTCCGGCCCCGCGCCTGGCAGAAGCCCCTCACGGCTTCGTTTCAGCGAACGAAGATGCAGTCACGAGGAGCCAAGCGGCGAGAGCAGCAACAGACCGGACGACTCGGCCGTGTGAGGCAGTGCAATCACCTTTCCTCACCCCTGTGCTACGAGTTGGCGAGGCGAACTTGGCGCCCTTCAATATCATGCACACACGCACGCACACGGCAATTTGGGTATACGTGTCACAGGGCGATGCAGAGAGACTCGCACGCCTTGACACCATGAACACGAATTAAAGCACGGGCCAGCTATGGACATTTATCACTTTAGAAAGCCCGGGAGGGAGAGCGGCTATAGAGTCAGGCGAGCGGTAGTATTAGCGCGTTTTGCGGGTTTAGCAGCCATGTTTCGCTCCTAGATTTCATATTGTGTGTGGCGGGGAGGTTCATGGATAGATGAGCAGCTTCTCTGCGGGATGTAATCACATCAAGGCCATGTAACGTGATATAGTCCTTTCCGTTCCTAGAAAATCACGGCCAGCATGCGGCTGCGTTCCGACGTCTGGCGTCGGGAAGGGGGAATGGGGTGACGATGCAAACAATGCTCGAAAATACAACAGTCCAGAGCCTACAGTTCTCGTATATTGTGGTCATCATCTTCAGCCCCGGCTGATTTCGCTGTGAACTAGCCAGGTGAGCGTGACAGATGAGATGGCAACGACAGCCTCAAAATGACCGGTAGCCTCCTTTCTCATCTATCTGGCGGTATCGCTCACGCTCTTTGCGGTCCTTGAGGAGGCAGGCAATGGCCAGGATGAGGATGGTGTCGATTCCTGCGTTCACGCATCAGCCACCAATCGGGACAAAGGGGCCAGGAGTGGGTGAGAGATGCGGGACGAGAGGCGA
Organism: Drechmeria coniospora; assembly: GCF_001625195.1. Lineage (NCBI taxonomy): Eukaryota > Fungi > Ascomycota > Sordariomycetes > Hypocreales > Ophiocordycipitaceae > Drechmeria > Drechmeria coniospora. The sequence goes on along the minus strand of NC_054389.1, from coordinate 4,346,031 downwards.
GGGGTGAGGAGAGAGGGCAGAGGGTTACGACGAACCGACCATGCCAAAGACGGCAGTGAAGATGTTGTCGATGAAGGTGTTTGAGAAGCTCGAGATGGCCGTTCCACACCCACGGACGAGAGCGGCGGCGGCCGGGCTGGGGCACGTGTTGTCGGTGACAAAGGCTGGCGTCGTGTGGTTGAAATAGCCGCAGCATTCGAACTACAGGTGAGGCACGTCAGCCGGTGCTTGGTTGTCACTGCTTCACGGCGTTTATGCCGTGTTCCACGGCGGCCGAGGGGGGCTCATGCGTACCGTTGTTTGTATCAAGTGCTGGACGTCAGGTTTCTGGTCGAGATAGATGGGGAAGAAGGTCTCCTTTGTCCGCAGGGTCATGACCCAGAGATAGACACCGACGCAGAGGGTGAAGAGGCCGCATGCGGTGATCAAGTAGCCGGAAAGCTTGAGCCAGCTCCGCATGGGCGACAAGAGCCCCGGGATTGTGAAGAGGAAGACGACGATGATCAAGGTGCCGTTGACGATGCCGGTGCTGAGGGGAAACATTTGGTAGAGCAGGTAGCGGACGGCCTCCCTGCCGTCCTGCGGATCGTCGTTCATCTGGCCGCGGACGATGAGGGAGAAGCCGAGCTCGAGGCAGCCGGTGGCGAGGAAGACGGCATCGGCGATGAGGGCCGCGAGGAAGACTTTGTCGGGCATTGGCAAGACGGGCGACGACTCGCTCGGGGCCGAAGGAATGGGGTGCGAGGTGGCCTCCGGGAGTGTCGATGACGCCCGACTGCGTATCCGGCGAGCAGCTGGTCCGAGATTGGCCGATGGCCGGGCGAGGGACGGAGGGGATGCGGGTGCGGGTGCGGTGCGGGTGCGGGTGCGGTGCGGGTGCGGGTGCAGTCGCGAATGCTGCTGTCGACGACCGGCGTCGGCACGGGGAGGTGGTTGGACGAATACAGCGAACACGAGAGAATGTACAGGATGGTGAATGAGCGCAGCGCAGCCGCAGTCGGCCGACACGGGCAAGTGGAAAAAGAGATGAGAGAGAGACGAGGCCGCAGTCGGTTCCAGCAGGCTCAACGCCGATGCAGGTGAGAAAGCGGATCTGAATGCAGCATCGGTGTTGAGCGAGGGGCGAGGGAGAGGAGGGGGACTGGAGAGCCGGAGAAGAGCAAGAAGGCGGGCGGGAAGGCAAGAGGCGCAGTGAAGGCAGGAGGGCAGCGAGGGAAGGGGGGCATCGAGGGAAGGAGGGCAGTGAGGGAAGGAGGTCGGGCAGTGTGGGAAAGTGCCCGGGCAGTGTGGGAAGGAGGCCGGGCAGTGTGGGAAGGAGGGAGGTCACTGGTGGTGGGCGCTTAGGGAAGGCTTGGCCCGTGATGCTGGCGCTGGTTTCTCGTTTCAGGCCTGCATCACACATCCATGCGCGGCGGCGGGCACGGGCCAGTGCCGGGTGGTTCGGCCAATCAGGGGCGCGGACGGGGGGTAAAATCGCCTGATTTGGAGGTACCGTTTGCTCAACTGATTCAACGGCAGTCGGCGCCGTACACCTACGGTGCTGGTATCACTGTAATTACATCACTGTACGGTACCGTGCAGTAATACCGTGCATCTGCATCCCGCCGGTGTGCCATATGGATTTCGCCACCGAACTTGGCACCGTGTGGACGCAGGCCACTCGCTCTCGCCCCCCGAGGGGCCGAGGGGCCGAGGGCCGAGGAGGACGCTCGAGCCGGCACCGATTTCGAGTACGCTACGGGAGGCCGCTGAGCACTGCAGAGCATGTCCATGTGCCATACGGATAACTCGTCGGTCACGATAAATTGTACAGGGAAAGGCACTGCAGGGATGACGGCAGAAGTGGGTGTTGCACGCCGCACAGGTGATGGAGCGGCTGGTTGATTGATCGCCGTGAGCAATGGGGCTCCTGAGGCGCCTTCCTGGTATCCTGGTATCCTGGCATCCCGGGCGAACGAGCGAATCGACGGCCGAATGAGGGTCAAACGAGACAAGGCAGGCTGCGCCATGGTCTATGGAGTCTCTTGTACTTGATTGATGACGGGCAATTGATTGACACCGACACCGGTCGGGTCCTTCGGGTGGCACCGCACAATCGTAGGCTGTTCATGCGGTACCACCAACTCCCAAGCGCCAGGGTAGGACGAGGAGGGAGGGGATACATATACGAGTGCATACATATACCACCATACATGTTGTGTATGTTCACGAGCAAGACGGACGACCATGGGACGCCGTGGCATGTGTACGTATGTATGTCTTTTGCACATGCACGCTCGGCATCAAACCACGGCTGGAGCCAGTACGAGTCCAGCGCGGCACACCCAACCGTCCCAACATCAACGTCCGGGCGATGGCCACCTCGAAACCCCGCGACGCCAGCATGCGTTGGGGGTCCCGTCTTCCGTCACATTCGGCGTTGCCAGCGCCGGGCATGATACTACTGCCTTAACCATGGTAGCATGGCTTTCTCCCCTCGTCGAGCCGGGGCCGCCGCCGACGGACGAGGCATTGATCGGTCCAGGGTAGCGAGCAAGATGGGTGCGCGAAAGAGCTTGCCACACGACCCGCCGTATCCCACTCGCCCGAATGCCGCCTGTACGCCTCGCCGGCTTGGTGCACTCCTCCACACCGAGACGCAATGCGACATGGACAAGCCGGACACGACCGACGCGTGTGCGTTTGCATACGAGCACACTGTAGTATTGCATCGACCCCAAGAAATCGATTCCCCCAGCCAACGAACTCGAGACGTTGCAAAGCGCTGGATGCCGGCTGGCTTGCAGGTACCGAAGGGTACAAGCATGCACGAGTAGACTTATCGTGTGCGCTTGCGTGTGCTGTATTGCTCGAATACTGTACGTCCAACCTATGCTTGCTTGAGACATGCGAGTATTGAACTCGGCACGGACAAATGAGTTCCAGGGACTAGCAACCTATCCGCACGCGCGGCTTGAGACGACCGCACACCCCACCCCCAACTCCACGCCGTTCGCCAAAGCATACCAGAGGCACTGGGCGCCCTTCTTGTTGTTGCTGCGAATATCCGGCCCAACTCTCTGTCGTTTTGGACCAGCGATGCTCGATTGCCCGGGAAATCGATGCCAGTGCTGTCGACCTGCGAGCTTCTCAATTTTACAGAGGTTATTGGTTATTATTATTATTATCGTTTTTATCGAGTGCTCGTAACCGAACACACAAGGAGAGCTGGTCAAATGTGTATTGTGTGCGAGCGAATACTTGTTATTGTGCTGTTTGTACATACAGTACTCCGTGCTAGGCACTGAAATGTACTGATACACCCGGCTTTGTATTGATTACAGGACTACTCGTAGTGCTAGCAGTAATTTGCACGCCTTGCACTTGCGTACTAGGTTAGTACCTAGAACCTTAGCCACGAGGTACCTATAGCTGTGCTAACGCCTCATGCTAGAGATAATTACCAGATAGTGGTGGTAATGCCTGTGGTGGTTCCCGTAACCATCATCCTACAAGTGCTCTCTCTCTCCCGGCCCACTTGTACTCGTACCTGCAGTGTGCCAAGCACTTACAAAAAGTACTGTACTCTGTACATTTGCATGTACAGCAAGTAATTACAGCACGGAGTATTACGAAGTCCATGTATTAATAAATACTCGAACTCTTATCAGGTGCGCTCATTGATCGGGCTTGCACGGAGTAAGTACTTAGATTCCAAGGTGCTTGGCAGGTACGGACTTGGTGCCTCGTAAACACACCTACGCACCACCCACGACTGCAGGAACAACTAGTACTTGCTTTGGTGCGTGAACATGTACATCTACATGTATGTTATTACTCCGTGCACACACGTAAAGAACCAACGAGTACGGAGTACGGAGTACTCTATTACTGTACTGTAAGTAAGTGCAAGTTCTGCCTACCTGTACTTACTTACGGAGTACACGTACAGTAAATGGATACTACTTATACTTATTGTAGGTACCAGTACCGTGGTGCGGAGTACTTGTACTGTACTTGATATGCGTACATGTGCAGCACTTGGTACTTGCTCCGTTGGCTTTACTAGTGGAACTAGTGGCAGGGAAGGCGCTAGTCGCTCCAAGGAAGCAACCTTCGTTCCGCGCCAGGCCCCATTCGCACTGTGCTCTCATAGCTAGCTGCCTAAAACGGCCAAGCGCCAGGAGCCCTCGTGCCGTCCTGGCTTGTCAATCTACAGTATAATACCTAGGATACACGTACGTAGGCAAGGAGCTAAGGGCCTCGCCACGTCTGTTTTCTGCACCTTGGAATTTGATCATATTCTGGGCTCCGTCCATTCATGACCTTACGTACCACTATACAGGTACGGATACGTGTGCTGTCTCCTTGGTACATGCAAGAACATGTACTGTACTTACATGCGCCTATCGCGCCGGCCTAGCGCTGCCAGTACGGAACGGAAAACGAGTACTTGGGTACATTTACGTGCATGTACTCCGTACAACAAGTACAGTACTGTAGGTACCGTACGGAGTGCAAGTATCTGGCTGCAATCCTTCCCATTTGGGCCCAGGTCCGACTACTGTACAAGTGTACTTGCAGTACACATGTGCAAGTACCTACTGTCCTTGCAGTGAATGAACAGTGTACAGTACAGTACAGTACATGCATTCAAGTAAGTACTTGCATGTGCAGCTGGCACAGTACAAGTATAGCAAGTACGCACGATTACGGAGGACTCGCCGTTCCTATGCTTACAACTAATGCCTCTGCGGAGTACGGAGTACAGTGCTCGTAAAACAATTTGTTGGTCGGTCACAACCCTCAACGACCACTGCATTATTACTACAGGCTCCCCTGCCGAGCGCCACAACCCGGCGTTTTGCTTCTGACGGCCCCTCTCGCACTGCTGTCTTGCGCCGCCACGTCGAGGCGCAGGTGGTACGTACAGAATGATGTGCACCTTTCAAGATACGTACGAGGTATGCAACTCTAGACACGAACCTGGGATGCGGTGCACAGGTATTGCTCTGCAATACCACGAGTAGCGTTGCACTCGCGGACCCTGCTGCCGCACCTGTTCGCTTTGTCTTTCATCTCGAGGGATGATGAATCCGAGGCGGGCTCCGGGAATCCAAGTTCCGGGTCTGGGCTCGGGAGCAAGCCTGGTGCTTGTCGCCGCCGCAGTCCGCCGCCGGCGGCTTGTGGCAACTCGTGGCAGCCCGTGGCCCACCCGTGGCAGAGAGATCGACGGCCTCGGCAATTGCCTGACTCACCTTGCCAACCGTCCCGTCAGCTGCATTTTGCGTTGTACGTGATACTTGCACGGGTACCGCCGCAGATGCATGCAGGTTGCCGGGACATGGCCGAGGCAACGGACCATCATGAGGATATAAGTGTATGGACCGACGCTGGCCATGGACGACCCCGCGAGCAAATGTGCACCGACTAGTGCGGTACCGACGTCCGTGTCGACATTCGCCACCACCTTCGCCTGTCCCGGCTCCGTGCCACAGCTTCACTTGGGCGGATGGGAGGAGCAAAGCTCCGAACGAGACGACGTGACCAGCAGGAACCGATGCTCCAAGTACACGTTCCGACTGCACGTACTGCAGGCTGTACGGAGCAGGGAGAGGCTCCGTACTGTAGGTGTGTGTGTTCGTTGCTAGCGAGAGCCTAGCTTTGTTGGCTGATGAGCAGTGGCGGCCAGAGGTTCCCATCGCATTCCAACGCAGGCAAGGATGTTCACCGTCCGTGGCTGCCTCCAGAGATGGAGGGCTGGGGAGGCGGGCTGAGAAGAGGGCGAAGCGGCCAGCGCCGGCATCTGCTGCAGGTTCGACAGCTTGATGTACGATACGGAGTACTCGCGATAATATCAGCAACGTGCCATCACGAGACAGGCAGGTAAGTAGGTTGCCCATCCCCCGTACTCGTACTCGCCGGTCATGGCTGGCGAGAACTCGTGTGTCGTCGGAGCTCGAAACCGCCTTCGATTCTTCGTAGGCCTACTGGCAAGCCGAGTTGTCCTTGCCATCGTGCTTGTCGATGTAACCACGTCCGAGTAAACGTACGACTGGCAAACGTACGAGCTGGTCGAATCTGTCGACTTGGGGCTGGACGGGCTGGTGGTCAAAGTCAGTTCGCCAGGCCAGCGCCGGTCAAGCCACGGACGGGATGGATGGGAGGTGAGAAGATGGCGTGGCCACCCGACATGTGGTGCGGGGGTGTGTTGTGTAGGTGGGTGGGGGCGGTTGGTGGTGGGATATCAGTACCCAAATGTACGGTACCGGTACGGAGCATTACACCAACATGCACATGTGCTACGCGTACATGTACTTGCTTGTCAACAAGTGCGCGCGTACTGGTATTAAGTGCTGCGCTGCACAGTGCACTCGTTCGTGAAAGAATTCAATAAAATCCACACTGTACAAGCACGCTTCAATGTACATGTACTTACAGGACGCTGCATGTTGGTGACATGGGTACATTTGCTCGTACGAAGTCCATTTGCTCCTACCAGTACTCTTCCACAGCAAACAGCTACTAAGTACAGTACTTACGTGTACAGCAAGTATGTACATGTACCTGCACATGTACTTGTAAATGTTCACCCAAGTGGCTGCAATACATGTACTGTGTACCCCGTGCGTGTACTCGGCGCGGAGTACTCCGTCCATGTACTTGTACTCCGGACTTGCATCAACAATTGGTTGCTCGTACCCAGCAGACGGAGAACCCCTGCAGCGCCTGCTTCTGCGGGGGGGGGGGGGGGGGGGATAATTAGTGACCCTGGTCAGGCGGGCCGAGTGAAGGGACTGGACCGTTCAAGGCCATGCGTGGCTCGCCTCTTGTTGTTGCCATCGCTTGAGTTATCCGTCCTTCGCCCCCCTTGGGAAGCCTCGATCCAACCGCCAAGTTCTCCCCCAGGCTCCGCCGATCGGGCGAGCTTGTGACGGCTCCGGATGAAGAAAACTCGCAGGGTACCGAGCCGACCGGCGCAGCCGTTCAAGTACTTGGCAGAAACGGGCGGCACCTTGCGCTCGTACTCTTACACATACTTGTGCTGGAAAGAGGACTCGGGCGAGTCTGCTCTGATGCGAACTCTGCGCTGGTGCTGGTGCGGGGTCAAGACACCGTCGTTGGTGGCGAAGCACTTGGAGCCTTGTAAGACATGGACCTGCACCTGTGCGTGGCTGTGGCTGGTCGAAGGGAGTTTGCGATTCCCGCCGACGCCCACATGGCTGGCGCTGTGCATTTCGTCCCTTGCGTATGTGTTTTTTTTTCCTTCGAGAATATCCTCGGTATGGTGGCAAGGTTGACGTATCTCGTCTGGCGCACAGCTGCATGCTTCGTGTACATGTATTTGTACAAGCTCCGTACTACACCTGCTTGTAAGTGAGTATCTACATCTACAGTACTCCGTAATAATACTTGCGAGCTGCATGTTCCGGACCGGCTACCTAGTAGGCTGCCTGTGCTCCCTACACCAGAGTGCCTGTACATCTCGTTGTACCGTAGCACCGTGGTGCACACGTACAGCACTACAGTGCACCAGCCGCCATCACCTAGGCGCTTTTAATGCAAGTAATACCAACATACCACTAGGGCGCAGGCGGTAACTGCATGTCCCTGTAGGGGTATCTTTGGTGCATCATTCGTGTGCTGTTATCGTGGTTGGGAAGCTGTCCTTGGCCGGTATGAAAACCGTCCTTTGCAATAGTCTCCACACTACACTCAGTTGCACCATGAAAATAGAGCGTATGGTAGGAGACTACAGATGGCTTCTCGGTTCTTCTCGAAAACACTCGTGTACTGTACGCGTTTCGGATACCTAGTACACCAGTTCAGGACGCAGGTGTTTCCAAGTTTCTCCGTACTGGTGCTGTACAAGTATTTCCACCCACTCCTGCCAGCATTTCAACTTGTACTGTACGGAGTGCTTGGCTGTCAGTCGCAATGCCTCCCCGCAAGGTGCTATTGGTCCATAGTACCTAGTACCTGCAAGCGCATGTACATGCAGTAGGTGTGAGTGCTGTAGGTACTAATGTACAAATACTATGTGTACTCCGTACTCCTTACTACTTGCATGCACATGTACAGTACTTGCAGCAGGCAGTCTCGGTGGAGCTGGGTTGTGGTCGAAGTGTCGTAAGAAGGGTTGAACTACAGTGCTCCGTAAGTACATGTACTGTATGAACTCCGTTCATGTGGTAATAAGTAAGTACCTAGTACTGCACATGTTCATGGTCGAAAGGGCTCCGTACTTACCAGGTACTTGCACGTACGCTCATGTGACTGCAGTACTTACATCTACAACTGCATGTAGGTACTCCGCGCAGTAGCCAGAGCTGTGCATCGAAACATCTGGTGCGCATTCATTTGCTCATGCTTTGCGGCAGCATTAATCCCAAGTTCAAGTACGTAGAAGCGCTACTTGCAGTTCAACATGTTCGGCAGGCAATCCGTCCTCAAGTAACTACCTAGTACCTATACTTGTGCTGTAGACCTTGTACTTGCTCCGTGCAGTAGGCGCAAGTAAGTACTGTACCCAAACCCTACAACATGTGTCCCCAAGTGGCTGTTTGCCAACGGGCGCTCCGAAGCTTGCTGGATACAGTGCGCCGCTGGCACGCCGCACCCTTGCACCCTTGCACCCACCACCCATGCCCTTTACAACGGAGCCCCGTCACTTGCCCACCTCGCAGCGGGGCCCGTTCGTTCCGTCTCATTCCATGAACAGAAGGGCCAGCCGCTTCCTCCAATCATAGCGCGGCTCGTGGCCATTCTTGTCATGAGGAACTCCGAGCAGACAGCCGTCCGCCCGTACAGAACGAGGACTGTACGGAGTACCGGCACTGTGCTTGTTCAAGTGTGGTACTCCGTACCTACGTTGTACATGTGGATGTATATGTACATGTACTTACTCCGTACACTTACGGTAATAGTTGTAATAATACTGTGCGGGAACGAGAAAGGGGAGCGGGAGGGGGGGTTGGTGGTGCGTAGGAACGAGTACAGGTACGAGCGAGTTCGCCTTCAAGTTGTGTTCAGAACAGTAGCTGTACAACGATTTGCACCTGCACTCAAGCTCCTTCGCACAGCACACCCACTGTACATCTACAGTGCAGCTGTTGTACTGCACGGTACGGCGAGTACGGAACCGTGCGCACAAGCCAGCTGCTTGCCGCTGGTTCTCATTGACAACCGACGCGTCAAACAACGACCGGTTTGGCCAACATCGACTAACATGCAGTGATTGCTAGGAACCCCTCGTGGACCGCGCAGCTGACAGAAACAACCGCCGGTACGGCGCTGCACGGCGCAGCGAAGCCCAAGGCCCTGCAGGCAACAAACGCAGACGATGAGAACCAGCAGTGCGGGCAAGCCGGCCGTATACTTACTTGCGCATGTCGGATGCACGAGGACCAACCTTCCGCATACTGTACAGTGCAAGAGTCTCTACCCGTACGCGGATGCACAGTGCACGCACGATTCCTTCCAGTGCTACATGGTAGGGGTGCTGCAATGTACATGTACATGCACATGTACATGGTAGTGTACAGTACAAGTCCAAGTAAGTATGTACATGTAACACTGTGGTTGTAAGTAGGCATTCAAATAGTTCGACAGGGAACATGTAAAAGTACTCCGTACCCGTGCGCCTTACAGGCACAGTGCAACGTACATGTACACGCAGGCGACTATACAGTGCGAGAGCGCGCCCGCAAGCAAGTACCTGCTCGTACCATGTACTCGAACCCGTAATACCTAGGCGGCACACCCCCTCCACTCCCTCCCTCCGTCGCCCTTTCCTCCCCCTGCTCGCTCACCTCAGCACAAGGCAGGTGCCCCGTTTAGCACAAACTCTGCTTCGTTCCTTACCTATCTACCTACCTGCCCGCCCACCCGCCCGCCAACCTGCCTACCCGCCTACCCGCCTCTACCTTCGTACCTTTCCTACTCCGTACGATAATTACCTGCCTACCTTACTTACGCTTTTGTCCCAACCTTGACTTGGCCCCAACCTGACCTTGCCTCGGACCTACATTACCTCACCTTCCCTTCCCCTTCCCTCCTATGCGGAAAGGTCGAAGCAGCGAGCCGACCGTCCGATCCTCTGACACGCCCATCCGTTGACCGAGTGGGCAGCGATTAGAAGCTGCCGTCCGGTCGTGCGTAACCACGAAGCCGTTTGTTTCGCCTCGCCTCGCCTCGCCTCGCCTCGCTTCCTTCCGCTCACGCCCACCTCTGGCTCGCACCCCAGACCAGACTGAATACAGAAGAGCGCGCCCGGCCAGGAACTCTGCAACACCCAAGGCACCTCCCCTCCCTCCCTCCCTCCCTCCCTCTCCGCTTCGCAGCTCCAGATCCAGTATAGACCCGTCGGCACCACGCTCAAAGCAGTCATCTCCACCGCTCTGTTGCCTTTTACAGACTTCTTTTTGCCTGCTGGACGAGTGCAAGTCGTCGGCTTCCATTTCGACCTCGTCCTCGTCGCTTCCACCTGTCGCGCGCCATTGACGGATTGACTCGGGGGCTGCGTCGCTTCTGCACGACGCCTCTCCCCCTCCCGCCGCCTCGCACCGCCTCGGACCCAGGACAGCTCCCGGACGCACGGCGACGCAGCGCAGCAGCCGGCCGCCGGATAGACCAAGAGTCATCATGGCCGACATCACCGACCAGCACGACCAGACGTCGCCGACGGACCTCGATGACGCGCACTCGGTCGGCAACGGCAACGCCGCCGAGAGCCGAGGCGTCAAGCGCCAGCGCCCCTCGGCCGGCGACGACGACGACGACGACGACGAGAAGGGTGGCCGTGAGCGTCGAAAGATTGAGATCAAGTTCATCAGCGACAAATCCCGTCGCCACATCACCTTTTCCAAGCGCAAGGCCGGCATCATGAAGAAGGTGTGCCCCCTCTCCTCCTCCTCCCTGCCTCCCCCCTGCCTCCCTGTGCTCTAGAGTCCCGACGCGACCTGTGGCCCCGTGTCAGGCGTTTGCCGGAAGCTTCGCCTCGGACCTCGCGCCATGATGCATCCCCTTGGTCCTTTCCCCCTCGCCTCGATTTTCTTGCTTGCCGAGACCGACTGCTGACGCGCACGACGCCGATTCCGTCTAGGCCTACGAGCTCTCCGTCTTGACCGGCACCCAGGTTCTCCTCCTCGTCGTATCCGAAACCGGTCTCGTGTACACCTTCACCACGCCGAAACTTCAACCGCTCGTCACTAAGGCTGAGGGCAAGAACTTGATTCAGGTACATGACTTCTTCCTTTGTCCCACTTGCGCCGTCGGTCACCGCACACCCCATGCCTTGCCGCTTTGTTTTGTTCCTTTGCTTGCTTTTCCTTGCTTCACCCCCCCCCCCCCCCCCCCGCTGCACCGTGAACCCATACCCTCTCATGCCACGGTACATTCACATTCATCGCATCGGAGTGTGCGACGTGCGAATCTTGCACCGCACCCGTCTCCTCGATGGCTGGCGTCCTCTGCTGACACGACTCTCGCGTAGGCGTGTCTGAACGCGCCCGAGCCTGCGCCCGGCGGCGAAAACGGCGTCGATGGCGATCAGGTCGAGTCCCCCGAGGAATCGGCCGGCCAGCATCTCCCTCCCCAGGGCGGCCGCCCCGGCATGCCTCCGAACCCGCACATGCCGGGCAGCTACATGCCCAACATGCCCATGGATCCCCAGCAGGCACTCGCGTACCAGAACTACGTGCAACAGCGAAACCAAGCGTACGGCTCGGGACTGCCACCCCAGCCCGGCATGCCCCCAAACAACCACCATCAACCTTGAAGGGGGCCGGCCATCTGGTGGCGATGCGGGTCCGGCGTCTGATACCCGGCTTTTCGACGCTCCGCCGGGACGTCGTCGCTCGACCTCGGCTGTCCCTCTCGGACGCTGTCATGCACTTTCGGGGCTCTGGTGATTCGGCGTTGATGACGCGTTGGTATGCTGTTTTCATGTTCGGTTCATACTCTCCTTTCTTTTTCTTCCAAACACCAAAAAATCTTTGCGTCCCGGACCCTGAGATTTGGCCGCTTATTTTCTCATTCTTGCTGGCCCTGTTCTTCCCGTGACCGAAGTGTGTGGGCGACGGATGCGCCGTGCGACGGGCGCGGAAGGCGAGCGGTTCGGGGCGAGGGGCCTCCCATGCACGAGTGAGCATGCGTTTGTCGGCCGGTGGATGGTTCTGGGCCACGGATCTTGCGTGCGCATCTTGTTGCCTCGATGGGGTCGAGCGATGGAGCGCCCGCGGTGGTATCCACGACCGGCACTCTCGGCTCGGGACCCTGTTGCCTGTTCCATCCACCCCTTCGATTTTGAGTTTGCAATTATTACTCTCGCAGTTGGGCCGTGAGCGGGACAGGTGTATTTGTTTGTTGGGTTGGCTAGGGGCGAAGTCGGACGAAGCAAACCAAAAAAAGTTGTGAGATTTTCCCCATCGGCCCTGCAGTGCGTGCCATTGTGCGTCCGTATGTGCGCGGAACCATTTCCCCGCACGGCGGGAATTTCGAGGCGACGAAGCCTGTGCCGGCTTGTTTGTCGAGGGAGCGATCGGCGCGAATGCCGACGCCAGCCACGGCCCGTCGTCGGGTTGGAATAAAACTCGAGATCCAGGAAAGGCCATGTTGGCAATCGCGAGCCATTCCCGAAGTAGCCACGCAAACGGATAACCCACGTAGGGCACGCTCACCGGTGCGGTGCTCGTAGTTGGGTGGTCGAAGCCGGAAATCCGAACCAGACAAGAATGGATGCCAAGATGCGTGAATGACAGATGCATGAGCTCTCTGCGCCGCGTCTCCTGCACGGCCGGTCCTCGTTGTCGTTGAATCGCACGAGGGTGCGAACAGGCGGGTCGGTATCTACAGTGTATATTGGATTCGCACACCCGTCACAACGACGCAGTGTCCGCACCAGGTGCCGGCCTGCAAGTAAGAATCATCGCCTGGCCAGTTCGGTCATGGTCGGGGCTCTGCTTTTGCGGGCCGCCGGGCGCTCCCGACCACCTTTCTCCATGCTTGTCCGTGTTGGCTCGCTGCGGTCTCGGGTCACGAGTCGCGGCGCGGGGGCGGGTGGGCGCGACGTTCCCGGATCGGGGATGGGAGAAACCTGCCCCTTTGGGGAGCGAGGCGGCCCGTGATTGGGGCTCGCGGCGGCGGCATGGACAGTAACGGGCACGAGGAGGGGACGGGGGATTCACCAGGCTTTTCCAATCTCAGGAAAGTATCAGAGGGATGAGCCTGGTGACTCGTCTCGGCAGCAGGAGAGAAAGCGCGAGGTCATGTCGCTCGCAGTTGGGTCGTGGGCTCGCCTATGCTTCCGGATGCCTTGGTGTCACGGACTTGGGGGAGCGAGAGGAGAGGGTTGATACGGGGCAGATTCCGCCAGGGCACGGATGGACCACCGTTCGCAATTCGGCATCGGGGACGCTATCGCTTGGAACAGAAGTGAGCGCATAACCGGTGGCGCGGGTGCGGCGCGAACTCGGGGCAACGGTCATTGCGCATGTAAAAGCCTGTTGTTGCATGTCCGACATTTCCGAATCACGTGGGGTCGGCATTACGCCGGCGCACCAAGCCATGTTCGAGCCGTCTGTATCCGAGCCTGTTTGCACATCCCCTCTGGAGGGGTATGTCGGCCACCAACGAGAGCGTGGGTGCTTTCCCGATCGATCATGACCATGATTGCCATCTGCCAGACGATGCACGCACGTCCCGGAGGGACAGGGGGTTGTGTTTCTGAATGGCGTGCGTAACGAGGGGAACACCATTTTTTAGGGCGAAAGCATACTGACTGACTGCACCCTACTTGGTTGAGGGTACACGTGCACCCAAGTCACGTAAGTACTTGCAAGTATGTACTTACATGTCGGTAGGTGTACAGCAAGTGCACGCACTTGCGCTCAAACTGGAAAGGTAGGTATTACCTGGAGCCATGACTGGTTTCTCCCCGAGGTGTACGGAGTACGTGCAAGTAGTTTCACCGTAGTTGTAGGTGGACGAGTAAGCACTGATCTTCAACGCATCTCCGATCGATGGACCCAACGCACTGTTCGATGTCGTCTGGCCGCCAATCGGGGCGCAGACTTAGTCAGCACGAGGCTGGTGGGTCGAGAAGGCATTGCGAACGGCCAAGTACGTACCGAATTTCCGGCACTCTATTCGTGCTTGGAGCCTTGAAGACCTGATTGCGGAGCACCCCTGGCTTGGCCTTGAGCAGATTTGAGAAGGTTCCTCCCAAGTACCGGTACTTTGTGCAACACACCAGCTCCAGCAGCAGCAAATACTGCAATCGCTTACAATACTAACCTGCTGGATACTCGGTACTTACACCTACTGTAGTTACCGTACCGTGCACCCACGGCCTGGAGACTGCAGTATTTACAGCACAAGTGCAACTGCAAGTATTATTACTACATACCGTGCAATTGCCACAACATGTCCGTTCCGTAGGCCATCATCAATCAGCATGAGCAGAAGCGCACAGAGACATGCACGGTGGGGTTGGGGCGGCAAAGGGAAAGCAGATTCGCAGGTGCACAGGAACTTGTATGCCATCGTTCTGGGAATGGAGAGGGGAAACGTAATGAGCTCGTTGCCATACGACCGGGTGTGCTCGCGGCATCAATGCTCCGGAACGGAGCTGTAGCGGCCGACGAGAAGGCTTCCGACGAAGACGCCGGCGAGGACGGACAGGAAGTATCCCACGTTCATGGTCATGACTGCCAGCATGCTGCGGCAACGGCCGTGTCAGCGAGATGGTTACCGGAAGGAAGGGCAAACCTACAGCAGGTATCCGACGGCGACGATGACGACGTCCATGATGGCTCGAACGGGGTCGACGCTGAACCTCCAGGGTCGGATCGCGTGGCTCTTGCGCTCGACGACGAGCACCGACTCCTCGATGCCGTTCTCCGACAGCGTCAGCCGCTTCGTGTCCGAGTCCCGGGCGACCTGCTCGGCCAGCGGCTCCTTGCCGTTGGCGGCGACGTAGCGTCGGTGGAGGTCACGGTCGAGCCAGCGGGCCTCCTGCATGGCTTTGGCGGCGACGAGCAGCCGGGCGAGGACGGCGAGGACGACGAGGAAGATGCAGGTGCCCGCGTATGCGCCGGCGCTGGCGGGGGTCCACGAGTTGGCGTAGAGGGGCGTCGCCGTCTCCGTCTGGAAGACCATGGCCATGACCGACGAGCTCATGGAGCCGTGGTCGTGGCCCGAGGAAGACGAGTGGTCCATGGCGTCCTGCGTGCTCTGCGTGCCCTGCGTCGTCGCTTTCGCCCAAGGATGAGCCGTCCGCTTGTGGACCGCGATCGGTGCGACGGGCCGAGCTTGTGCTCTTGCACTTGTCGTCTTGCCGTCACCGCCTGCGAGGAAGCGGTGACAAGGTAGCCTTCTGCTTGGCCGTCGGGCGGGCTTCACGGACAGGATGTGGCCGTCGGGCAATGAATCGTCGGCCGAATCGACGATTTCGATCAAGAGCCGAGACCGGGGCGTCGAGGGCGGTTCTTGGCGTTGTTCGTTTCCACCGGCGGGATGCGCACTTGTCGTATGAGTAACTTGCACTGTTGGATAGAAATAGAGACGTGTCGTGTCGTTGTTGTCTTTGTTCGAGGGTAGAAACTGGGCGGTCGAGTCGATTTATGCAAAATGATGATTGTTGTTCACGGACCCGGCAGGTTCTTCGGCAGTGCCATGATACGTACTCCGTAGGTACCGGTACCTACGGAGTACATACGACCCGTAGTAATTATTACCAGGACCTCGTGCGTGCGCGTGTTTCTCTTTTGCATTTCGCGACGCTAACTACATGTAAGCACTTAATAAGTACTTACTTGAGTAAGATGAGCAAGGACATCCACACCAATACTGCTCCATCTTCACCCTGACTTGAGTACTTACAACTACGGAGTACTGTACGTAGCAAGTACTTAAGTACTCCGTACACTCCTACACCTACAAGTTCTTGCAATGAATACAGGTACTTGTTGTACGGAGTACACTAAGTGAATGGTAGTACGGAGTACAGTACACTCATGTGCACGTCCTACCCAGTATCATTAATTAATACCTTGCGCTTGTGTGATATTCTTGGAGCGTATACGGATCAACGTATTTCCGATCACCTTCGTGTAAGTACAGTATCCTCGCCTGCATCTTGCCTGACGACGTATACCGATCCAGCAACTCATGCGGAGGATTCCAGGACTCATCCTGCGCACGATTGACCCGTATATGGACCATAAATCACAGTTTACCAAGGGGAATCGACGTCGGAGGTGCGTCTCGGCAAACGGCCGAGGGCCTAGGCGCACCGGCGGAGGCCCCGGCCACCCAACTCGTCGTTGAATGAACATGGAGTCCTCAACATGGCATACGCATACCGTGCTTCATGACACCCACCTCAAGTGCAGATGCGTACTTGAATTCAGATTGCTGTACGTGCGCGTGTCCATGCTCCCGCCCTTCACGGGTGCGTTCGTCGGTCGCTCGTGGAGAGCCGGATACAGCCCTATCACGTTGCGCCCGAACATGATCTGCATTATGCATCCTCCTTGACTCCGACCACCGGTAGGTGCAAGTGCAGGAGGGAGCCCGTTAATCCCATGTCAACTCTTCAAGCTGCTCGTTTGTTTCTCGCCCGTCCCCTAGAACGCGCTCGAGGGCGCTTCCGACTTGGTTCCAATTTGGCGACGGATGCTCGTCCACCCAAGCCTTCATTTTCGCCACCATCTCCGTAATGACGGTGGCAAAAGCAGGGTTCGCCTCCTTGTTACCAATCACCACAACGTCGTTGCAGTTAGTCCCATTTTTGATGATCCAGACGGGAACGTTGGGGGTGCTCACCAGCGGTCCGCCAGGCCGGTTCTTGGCAGAGACGGTCGTGCCCAAGTACGGGTCGTGCTCGCCATTGACGAACATGATGCGCTTCGCGCCCTCTGTTATGTTCCAGCCGCCGGTCCAGGCGTTGAGCCGGTCAGCAGTTCGGTTCATGGCCAGGCCGTACGTGTGGTTCTCGACCGTGGGGAAGAACAATGCGCACTCTCTGCTCCGGTATTCGGCCGTGACGAGGCTAGAGAGCGGGCCGCCGTCCTTGCGGCCGGTAAACCAGCCTTCAAACCTGTGCCTGTCCATTAGGTGTCATTATGTTATAATTGTTTTCTTCACCGTAGCGGGCCAGTTTCGGCTTCAAACCGGATTCGATGGAGTCAGAATTTTGATGATTCATGCAGAGTGATACGATATCATGCATATGCTGTACAAGTGCTTGTAATACTGCACAACTAAGTACATTGTGTGAGTGTTCATGTTCATGGAAGCACTCCGTGCTGCTAGTACCTATAACCCTAGGTGTGTTGTACAGGTATTATTTGCTTTCTGGGTACTTGCATGCAAGAACAGGTAAACTTGAAGCGATGCGGAGTAGTTAATGGACGCACACTTATACCACATATTATCTTGTTGTGCGTGTACTTGCAGTACAAATTTGTGCCGTTTGCATTTAGAACTCGGCTCATGCAGATACATGCAAAAAAACTTGATTAGAAATAGCTTGCCGCCAATGGCGAAGTCGAAGATGAAATTCTGCTTGTTCCGCCGTAGCCATCATCCTTTGGTCGCAGGACCGACATGTCCTGACAGCCGTGCCGAACTGACGTCGAGGTGGCTGGCGACTTGGGTTCCCGACCAAGGGGCACGTGCTAATTACTGTACTTACAGCGGAGGCACTCCGATGGGATGCGAGTCAGTCAGCACTGGAAGGGAAGAAGTGTCTGCCGAGGGCCAGACCGGATAACCAGATCTGCAGCACGCACTGCAGGTCCATGGCCCCAACTGGACACTCGTCGCACGTGCGGTAGGAATCATCGAACGGGGTCCAGCAATCCAACAGCATCCCGCTCCTGCGACTTTCGTCCATGGGATTCCTGGTGCATATTGGTATCGTGAACGAAAGATGGAAAGTCGGAACAACCACGGACGGATGGCGCACAGCCCTCGCCATTTCCGGCACGCAGTACTGTGCTCGTAGACGACTGGTTCGTCTCCCACCCACAGCCCTCCCCCTGGCGTACGCATCAAAGATTCATCGTCCCCGCATGTAGCAGAAACTGTGGCAAGTACTGATGATTCCTCAACTCTTGGACTGCTACCAAGATGAGTGAGGTGAGTCGGACGCTAGACGAACGAGCTTGCGCTTGGCTCTCCGGAGAGCACGGAGGAGCGCGGGCACTTTCGTACCCGTATCAAAGCCAAGGTTGGGCGGTGACCAGCACTCCATATATGCCCGTGCTTGTGTTGTGAAATGGAGGCAATCCAACTGACAATAATTGCCTCCATGGCGGATAAAGAGGCCGCTTACCGCTGCTACGTCCGACGCGTCGACATACCGCGTCTCGCGAGCCGTTGCTCGTCGGCATCACTGGCTGCCGGCGGTCAACCTTCGGCGTTGCTTGGCATGTTGCTGCCTTGGCGGCTTCGTCTCCGATTTCCTCACGGCGACGGTATTCGTCCTTTGCCCCTAGTCATCGAAGGACAAGCCATCCACGAGACGGCAGCAGGCCTAGCCGAGCATGATGCCCTTCGGACGCCAGCACGTCGTCTCCATATTCTTGAGCACGTCCCACGCAGGCTTGGGCCGACGGTTGTCCAAGCTGTCGGGTTCGGCGAAGCGGCCGTCGGCGGACTTGCTTCGGAGGTAGTCGCGGCGGACGGTTTCGACGGCGTGCCGGTCGAGAAAGGCGGTGCCCATGGTCTCGGCGTCGTGTTGGAGCCTGTCGAGCGCGTCGGCAATCCAGCGGCGGCAGCGGAAGTTTGGGTCGTTTGGGACGAGGGACGCGTGGCGAAGGATGTCGATGACGCGGTCCTCGTCGGCGATCTTACTGATGAGAACGCGGACGAGAAGATTCGGCGTGTGCCGAGCGTTGAGCAGCGGGACTTGTTCGTACCGCCAACCGCCCGGAAGCGGGTTCTTGGCATGGTATCGTGTTCCTGCCACCGCTCTTGGCCTCGAACTTGGGTCCGATGAGGAAGGCACAGTGGACGCTGCAGAATGGACGGGTGAGCACACGGGAGGCCGAGAGTACCTTGCGGCTCTGCTGGGTTGTGACGCCCACCTCTTGTACTCCTCCATGACGTTGCCACTGGGGTGGAGAGAAATGCAAAGCCACTTCGTGTTGTCCTTGCGGTTGCTGGCCAAGTCGGTGGCGCGTAGCAGGCTGCCAAGGGGAGTCATGGCCGACGTCGGCCCCGTCTGGCCGGCACCTCGAGACCGTGGGGAGAAGCTGGGGCTGACCTAGGAAGTCATCTCGACTCGATGAGATGCATCAGATCAACTCGGACCATCTCCTCGGCTCGAGACGGCTGCTTTGGGAGCATATGTCGCTTCTCGGCCGAGGAAAGAGGATGCTAGGTACGAGCCAGAGGCGGTGTCGTGCTGCGGCGGAGCGGGACAGAAAGGCCAAGGCCGGTTGACAACGGCGAGAAGGGCTGCTTGAACAGAAACGGCACAGCCGACGACGTCGTCGAGCCTGCCATCTAGCCTTTTGTTTAGCCGAAGCATTGGCCCGGGGAGCCGCATTGTTTGCATCATGGCACGCCATGGCCACGTGAATGCAGATGGGGAGTCGTGTCATGAATCGAACCGGAGCATGCGGTGCAAACCCGTGCTCTGCATGACTTGCCGTCGTGTCTTTTCTTGTCCAGAGCCCCTCTCATCTGGTGAGCGCTCCGCGTTGGCTCCCTGCTCGAAAATGGCATGCTGTCGACATTAGAACGTCGTCCCGTCCGTAACCGTTTCGACATGGCGATGGAGATGGGCCACGACAGCATGACAAGGAGCCATCAAATCCTTGGTCACTCTCCACAGCCTGTCTGTTGAGGGAGGGGGAGGAAAGAGGGAAGCGCGAGGGGTGCAGTAGACGTTGAGAGGCGGAGGAAGGGACGGGCGATGCTGATGGAGGGTTCATTCGCAGCAGCTACCGCCTTTCTTTCTTGACCAGCACAATAGTGAAAGTCGACTAAATGCCACCACGAACCCTTCCTCTCGCTCTCTCTTCCTCTCGCTCTCTCTTCCTCTCGCTCTCTCTTCCTCTCGCTCTCTCTTCCTCTCTCTCTCTCTCTCTCTCTCCCTCCCTCGATCCCCCACCCTCTCTCTCTCTCACACACACACACACTCTCTCGCACACGCACACATACACAAACACTCTCTCGCACACACACACACACTCTCTCGCACACACACACTCTCTCTCTCGCACACACACACACTCTCTCTCTATCTCTCTCACTCTCTCCCTGCCTCCCCGCCCCTCTCTCTTTCCATTTCCCTGTCACCCTCTTGGCACGCCCAGCAAGCATCATGCGTGCTAGACAAGCATGTGCTCCCCTTCTCTGTCCTCCTTGCCCTTGACGGTTCTTCACCTTGGATCGGAGCTGCCGCCCTACCGGTAGCACGTTGGGTTGGTTCATTCGCTTCCCACCGTCACTATTTCCCCCACTGTTCATCGCTATAATGTATCTAGGGTACCGGGATGCGCCACGAAGCGAGCAGTCGCACGAGAATGTACATGCCCACCTCTACATTCGTGCCATTATACATCGTTGCGTACTCGGAACGCAGGTAGCGCACTAGGGCGGTGAGCCATGCGGCTGTTGCAAGATCTACTTGTCCATGCCCATACATTTTCCCACTTTGCATGAGTACATTGCCAGTGTATGAGTGCATTCATACACCTGCTACCATCGCCAGTAAGTGTACTGTGACAGTGCAGTGTCGGTGGTGCAGGTACCGGTGCGCGCAATGTACCGAGCATGTACTCGTGCGAGCACAATACCTCTTGGATGCTAGTGGTGGGTACCGAGTAGTACCTGATCATTAATGCATGTTGCAGATAATATTGCCGTACTTGGAATATACATACATGCATGTTCATGTGTCTACAGTACATGCACAACGTATGCAGGTAGGTGTGCTTGCAAACCGCGTCACATTCGGAAAATAGGCCTCACACGCCACTCCGTACCTTCCGTAGCCCGACTCGGTGAAAAGCGTGAGGGCAGCCAGGTCGGTACATTATGCAGTGTAACCGATTGTGATTCGAACCTGTATTTCACTTTCTCGTCTCTCGCTCTCCACTATCGCCCAACAACTACACAGGCACATGGCGCACAACAAACACGCAAGCATGCAAATCACACACAACAACACGCACACGCACGCACGCAAATCACGCACAACAAACATGCACAACGCACGCACGCACGCACGCACTCACGCACTCACGCATTCATACTGGATTCAGTACGTATATGTGCTGCAAAGTGCTACACATGACGGACGGACTTGCTACACGTACCAAGTCAATTACATGTAATTACTGTACATGTAAGTCTGCAGGCGCAAGTACTTGTACTCCGTGCTGTACTTACTCAAGTACTGTACATACACAACCACAGAAGACCCGCCCATTCACCATCCCTGTCCCTCCATCCAGCCATGGCAGGGAGTCCGCAGGGACAGAGCCTCCACCCATCGTTCCTCCACCCATCGTTCCTGACGAGCGAATGCGGTTAGCACAATCGGATCGGATCGCCTGGTCCCCCCACCCGTCCGCGCGGCCCCCCCATCGGTCCGTTGATCGGCCACCGCTCGAGCAGGCCGTCCTCAGACACTTCCATGCCACTTCTCGCGAACAAACACCAACTTGTGTGTAAGTAACGAAGAAAAGAACCACACGCACGGACGCACATACGCGTGCGTCGAGCAAGTACCCGTACATGACGAGCATGCACATCGTGGCTAGACCGCCAGCCATCCCGATCGACGGCATCCCGTTCTCGTCAGACCGCCACCTACAACCGGCTTCCTCTCGCGGTCCGACAGTCAGACATCTCAGGGGCAGGGGGGGAGAAACTTCTGCGGGTGGCCGAAAACGACAACCCGTGGCGCTGCTCGTGCTTGTGCGAGTGCGCATCTGCAGCGTCAAGCCGGTTCATATGCCCCCCCCCCCCCCCCCTCCCTCCCCTTCCGTCCACCCCGACGTCGTCGACTTGGTCAAGTCAGTCGTCGGCCACCTCAGTACCCGGCAGGCGGCGTCTCCATACGCGATGCGCCTATCCGCCCCAAGTCTATTTCGACGACGACTAAGCACGGAAGATGAAACGGTACTCGCGGCGGCGGCCCCGGTGACGGCTGCAGGGGGAGGGGGCCCTGGAGGTGATGGATGACGAATCTGCCGGGCCCCGTCACCGTGACCTACGATCGAGGCAAACCAACACAGCACGCCGCATGAGCATGAGCACGAGCACACCACCGTCGTCGCCGGCGTCGACAGGGAGCACTTCAGCCCTGGGTAGGCACATGTACGCGCATCGAATGCGTCTGACGGGCTGACGGACGACGAGGTGCGCCTGTCTCGCCTGCCGTCGCACCAAAAGTCGGTGTCAGCCGCGAGAGGAAGCGTGCGACGCCGAAATCGCCGTCGTTCAAAGAATATTGAACCCCCGGAACAGAACAGATCGAGATGATCCATTGCACGGGCCCGCCCTGACCAGCATTCTTCCTTGGCCGTATTCGTGCTTCCCCACCCAAATCTCGTTCGAGGGGATGGGCGTCTACAGGCGCATCATGTAGTTTTTTGCTCGCATGCGGAATATGTCTGTCTACCCATCACAGTATGAATGCATACATACTTTGGCAACAATGCATATACGCATGCACACGCACCCAGACCCCTTTCACCACCAAGCATGCCCCGACGCAAAAAGGACAAAAAGTGACAAGATGCCGGCTAAAGGCCCCAAGACCCCAGACACCACCATCCCTCCTCGTCATCGTCGTCATCATTATCCCGCCGAGCTGGGTGTTGAAACACACGGCTTGTGTCTGCACATGCAGCCCCTCTCCATTTCCCACCCCCCTGCCCTGGATGGGCCAATATTGGTCGTCACGGGGAGTGCTCGCCCGCGCCCTCTTCCTCTCCTGTTCCTCTGTCCTTCCCCTCTCCGCCGTGCGACCCATTTGCTTCTCCTACCTCTGCTGTGCGCCGCGATCACGGCGTCGGAAGCTCGTGCCGAGAGCGGGTCTTTTCCTATCCGGGTCACGGCGTCGATGGTAGGGTTTGCAGACACGCATCCAGACATCGGTCTATACATAGCATGAATTCACCCTGCGAGTCCAGGTTCAGCAAACGCCCGGGCCTGAAGCCGTCGCCTCGTGCACCCACCCAGCCACGCACGCAAAGGTCAACCAAGACGTGGAGAGCCGTCACGGATTCGCAGTGCAGGCGAGCCGATACGCGTACGGATGGGAGGCAGACGGCGCTGCCTCGAAAGGGGTCTCGAGCGCCAGGTGCATGTCTTGCCCGACGGCACCACGGACGCCCGGTCCACCACTCGACACACGCATACTTGCACCGTACCTGTACCGTTGGTATGGCATGGCACTTGTACAGCACCACACCGACACTGCACTTTTGTTGTGGGCTTGCGTTGACGTTGTACTTTACTTGCATGACACTTGTACCGTGCTTCGATCGTACTTGTGCTCTATTTGTACACCTTGTGCATGCGCGCGTTTGACCTTTCTCTCGGCTCTCTCGGAGCCAAACTTGGCCAGCCGCCGGCCGGCATGATCGCCACAGCCTCCTACTCTGGTGCCTGTAAAGTCAATGGGGGTCAGGGGAAGTTCGGGCGAGTGGGCGCACGCGTACGAGTACATCAACAAGATGGCTGTGGCGTGCGTGGCCACGGACGCACCGACGTGCTACCTGTCTACGCCGACAGGTGTTGCATCACGCCCGTCGCCGCATCTGTACCTGGGTACGACGTTGGACTGAAGTAACCATGAGCAACCCGTTCCGTCCGTACCGACGACTCCACTCGCCGTGCTTGACACCTTTGGCTCGGCCGTACCTTGGGCGTCGTCGAGCGTGGGACCCGCGCCGGGCGTCTGCAGCCCGGTAGCCACCGTGGCAGAGGATGTCGGTGCCGAGGAACGAGAATGGGGCCATGAGACGCCGCCGCACCGATTCCCGTGCGCGCGCGGATGAGGAGGAAAGCGTAAAAGAACGGATGGCAGGAATACGAGCGGCAAGGGGAGGGAGAAGGGGTCCTTTGGGGCCGGAACACTCAGCCATGGCGGCTGCGGTCCATGGCTGGATGCGAGCGAATGCTAATACGGACACGCCTTGACGAGCAGATTCCCGGGAACCAATCCCATCCGTGGCCGTGCCATCGAGTGATCCCGCGAGACGGCCGATGCCACCGGCGGCTGCGCTGTGCCGAGCATTCGGACCTGTCCAGGTGCTGCAAAACCGTGCACGATGCGGTCCGACGTACCAAGCTTGCGTGCCGTCGGTCCAAGCACAGCCGCCGTACGCCTGGGTGGTCGCGGCACGGCCGTACCGACCGGTGGGGTGAAAAGGTCGGCTCGATGACGAGCTCCTCGATGACAAGCTCCTCGATGCTCGTCGCCGCACCCCCCGGACGGGCATCCTTGCTCTGCTGGAGCCTCGACCGGGAACTCGGGATTCGAGAACGCAAACTCGAACATGTTTGTCGCTCGTCGCTGCGTTGCACTCGGTCTCTACCATCATCCCCGGCGGCACTCGGCCACGCATGCCGCATGCTCCTCCGAGGAACAAGCAGACGGATAAGCAGCATGTCGAGCTGGAAGCGCCGCGCTGGCCGGTCAGCACCCGTCAGAGACCACAAAGCGTGCTGCGAGCAGGCGGCATCGTCAACGAGTACATGTTTTCGTCTGTACCTACACCTAGATCGAGGCACGCTGCGCCCGCGAGTCCTCCTCGCGAGGCCGGGCGAGGCGCATGAAAGCATTCATTAGAAATTGCAAAGCCAGAAGCGCAACCGAAATAGCCAACCGAACAACCGCCAAACTCCATCCCATGGAGTGGATTCCGATTCAGATCCGTCCGTGTCCGTCCGCATTCAAGCTTTCCGTGCCCACACGCCATGTAACCCTTCGCTCCGCCGCCGTCGAGGGGGGAACTCGAGGCTCCACCGCCCGCCGCACGCGCGCGCGCCTCGCCCGCCCGCCAGCAAGCCCAGCCAGCGCCACACGACCCCCACCACGTTGCGCCAGGCCGCGCCACGTCCAACCTCACTAGCGTCGCCGGCTGGAACTTTCCTCTGCTGCGCCAGTGGTGCGCAGTGGTTGGGGCTGGTCTGATGGCCGACCGGCCGACTGACTTTGGACGCACGCTGCGCAAAAAAAGCAAGTCACAAACGACGGAACGAGAGGCAGTCGGTGTTGGAGGACGAGTGAGGGGTCGAGGAAAAATGAGAATCCCCCCCCCTCGGCCTGAAAAGGAAAAGAAAGAAAGATAAAATGGCAGGCTTCGTGCCGGCTGCGGACGACGCGCACCCGCTGACCCGGGACGGCGCCGCCGCCCGCCCCGTCGCCCAAGAAACCCCTTTTCCTGTCGCCCGCCGGGTCCCTTACGGGTCCTTGGTGGTGGGCGAGCGAGCGTCGTCGGCGTCGGCTGCCCGGTCGGCGTCGGGTCGCTCGCCGCCGGCGGCGTTCTCGCTGGCCTTATTCTCGCACCCCTTGACGAGGCGATGTCTCTGTGGCGGCGTCATTAGCCAGCTGTCCCGTGTCGCCGGTTCCGTCCGACGCGTCTTTTTTGACCCGAGGCGACGTGCTTACCTTGAGCGCGTCCTTGCGCGAGAAGCTTTTGCTGCAGTAGTTGCACGGAAATGGCTTGACGGCCAGGTGGATCCTCTTGTGGCGCTTCAGGTCGTGGTTTCGGCTGAACGACTGCGTGCACTGGTCGCACTTGAAGGGCCGCTCCGACTGTGGCTGCGGCTGGCCGTGGTGGCCGTACATCATGCCGTGGCCCGGGTAGCCGGCGGGCATGCCCATGCCGGGCATCACCGACATCTGGGCGCCGGGCTGGTGGATGTTGGACATGACGGGTCCGCCGAGCGTCGGCGACATCTGAGGGTAGCCGCCGTAGCGTCCGTACGAGGGCTGGGGAGGCGCCATGCCGCCGTGGGGTCCCGAGATGGAACCCATGCGCGAGCCGTGGTCGGTGCCCGTGGGCGAGGCCGAGCCGTGCGAGGCGTACGACGGGAAGCTCGACTGCTGCGGCGTCGTGGCGGGGAAGCTCGACTGCTGGGGCGTCGTCGACGACGGGTGGTAGCCCGACTGCTGCTGGTTCGTCGACGTCGTGTAGTAGCTCGACGGCTGCGACGCGCTCGACGGGTAGGCCGCCTGCTGCGGCGCGTTCGACGTCGTGTAGTAGTTGGACTGCTGCGCGTTGCTCGAGGCGTAGAAGCTCGGGCTGCTCGGCGGTCGCGAGTGGGCGTAGGGGTCGATGGCTACCTGAGACGCGGCCCCGGGTGCCGTGCGAGGCTGGTTGGAGAAGTGAGGCGCCAGCATGGCGTTGTTCTGGGGGAGGGAGAAGGTCGGCAGCGAGTTGGACGGCTGCCGACGCGGCGTAAAGTTTGACGAGACTTCCATCCTGTCACGCGGAGCGAGCACCGTTGACGGAGACGACAGAGGGCCGATGGCGGCAAAGGGCGACGAGCCAAGTCAAGCGTGGGACGATGCCGGAGCGTGATGTCGACGACCGAGATGCCTACGACGATGGCGGAGGATGGAATGGAAGTCGACGGACCGGTGGATGATGGATGATGGGACGATGGATGTTGGATGTTGGATGATGGATGACGGATGGGCCGAAGGCGGAGGCGTTGGCAACGGCGTTGTGCGTCTGGCGGCGAGTGCCAAACCGAGAGGGGTGGCGGGGGAGACGGCCACGGTCGAGTGGTAGACGAGGCTTGCTCCTCCAGTCGACGAGGGCGTCAGATGGCGCAGATGGGCGACGGCGCCGTCAAACGACCCGTCTTCTTGGGATGGGGGACCGTCTTTGGCAGCACGGTTGTCGGCGGCCGTTGTTCGCCACGTTCCTTCGACAGGGACCAGGCTTTTGCGTCTTTTGCCTCCTCTTCGTCCCGTCAGGTTTGCGTCCCAAGGTTGGTTGCGTGGGAGGAGGACGGGATGGAGGACGAGGAAGCCAAGGCCAACGAGGCAGGATGGGTGAGGCTGCGAGGGATAGGAAGAAGGGAAGGAGGCAAGGTGGGAAGGTACGGTGGAAAGGGTAAGAAAGGTAGGAAGGAAGCAAGGATGGAAGGAAGAAGTAAGTAGGGAAGAGGCGGAAGGAATGAACGATTCCAGGAAGAGGTAGGAAGCTAGAGAGAGAGAGGGCAGAGGTAGAGGGTAGAGGTAGAGGGTAGAGGGTCGAGGGGACTAGGAGGGTAGAGTAGAGTGAGTAGGGAGGAACCAAGTAGCTCGTAGGTAGCCGGCAGCAGCTGCTGGCAGCGAGTAGCGAGTAGCAAGTAGCAGGTAGCAGGTATTAGCAGCACGTCGCGAAATGGTCGACTAGGCCTTGCCTTCAGCGTAGTGGGCTGGCTGGCACAGGATCGGTCGAGTGTCGTGTCGAGCCGGGGCCAGAGGCTACGGCAATGCTGTCGCTCTCGTACGTCCTCGCTCGCAGGCTCTTGGTCGCTCGCGCAGCCGTCTGCTCTCTCTCTCTGCTTCTGTCCGTCCTCGTAGTCGTCGTTGCCGTATGCAGGCAAGAGCGAAAATCCAAACAAGCAAAGGCAGCTTTCTCGTCGAGGTTCGAGGTGGCCCAACGGACGAGCTTGCTCCCAGTATCGTCTAGGCCCAAAGCTTAATGCGGTAGGAGAGCCTAGAACGAACCCACTCACCCGTTTGCTGCGCACACGAGACAATACCACCAACGCTGGCCCGGCCGATGCAGAAGTTGATCGGACGCTTCAGGAATAGGCACAAGCTTCTCCGTCCTTCACTCGTCACCCCCCGAGGCCGTTTCCTCCTCCTCCTCGCCGGACAGGTCGCAGGCCTCCGGGCAGGTGGGCGGGCAGCAGGCCGGCCAGGTGGGTTAGCGAGGCAGCGATGGCCCCGTCGCCGTGGTGAGCGAGACGTGCGCCTGCGTCCTTGGGGGAGAGGCGGCGAGGGACCCGGAGAGGGACGGTTTTAAGGTTCGTAGGCGCCGTGTTTGTTCTTGTTTTGTGGTGGATTCCCTAGCTGACGAGGCAGAGACGGTTGTCGTTGCCTTCGACGCCGCCGACGGATGTACCTGGCTTGGCTGCCGTGACTTGCTCGCTGTACTCGGGTCGGGTTCGTGTCTGTCTGTATCTGCATGCAATGCGGCCGGACGAGTACGTGTTCGCGTCGGCCACCCGTGCTCGTGCTGTTTTCGTTCAAAGGGAGAGAGGGTAGCGTGCGTCTCCGTGTCTTGCCTGTCGTCTCGTCGGGATGTTGCGACCGGAGCACGCAGACGACGCCATGTAGTATATATGTATACGTCTGTATTCCCGTCCATCACTTGGTACTTTCCGCTTCCTGCTTCCCACTTTTCGCACCTCCAGGGGCCCGGCCTTGTCTCTCGCCCGTCGGGGTACACACGACGCAGCTGCAACCTGCTAGTCGATATGCGACTTGGCGAGCCTCTTTCTGCCGGCTGGGGCTGCGTTAGGGGAAGGGGGGGGGGGGATATGGGGGGGAGGGGGGTGGGGTGTCCTGGGGGAGACCAGCATGCTAGCGGCTCTGATGGGGCATGGCAGCCATGGGGGAGGCTTGCGACGGGGTCTCTGCTAAGGTCAGACTAACAAACTACTAGCTCCGAAGGGCTGAGGAGGACCCGACCTTGGCCATGGCAGGGGTTGTGTTATCTGGACTCGTTCTCGTACTATTACTCACTTGCACGTATCGTACCGACCGTACCGTACCGTACGGCAGGGTGGTGCTCAGAACGGTACGGAGTACTGTACACACGCTGTGCACACGCCGTACACAAGCTGTACACACGCACGTACTGTACATGCGTGTACTCGGTCACGTACGCTCCCGTCCGCGCTGCCTCAAAGTACACGCAGGTAGCGGCAGGTCATTCGCGTCCAAATACCTCGTGGGCAGAGCTCACGTGCAAGTACTCCGTACAGCGCACTTGGATGCCGCGCACGCACTTGCTTTGTTGCCCGTTGCTTGTCGGTGTACATGTCAGTCGAGCTCGAACCAACAACACGGTTGAGGAAAGCCGGGTTACGGGTACTATCGCGTATTGGGGCGGAGTACATGTGTACTTGCTTGCATGCGGTGGTATCCCTCTCCGTTCAGCTCGCACTTGTATCTGCACTCGTGGTGGTACCCGTTGGCCGCGCTGGCGACCATCCCCTGGGATGGGATGACGGGGGGGGGGGAGGGAGGGGAGGGGAGCCAGGATGGCCTGCATTCGTCGCGGCGTACGATGTATGTACTTGGTACAAGTACGTGATTGTGCGTGTTCGTGTGCATGTTCGTGTGCGTGTGCGTGCCTTGGGACGCTGGTGCGTGCATGTTTCTGCGTCTCGCTGCTAAACTGTTAGGCTGCTCTCGTCGTTCGCCGGGGGCAGGCACGTTGACAACCTTTCGCTGTTGCTACCTTCGTCCGCCTCCCCCCCTCCCCCCCCCCCCCAATTTTCCGCTGGCCATGAGTCCTTTCCCCAACAGCGGTCCTGTGGCTGTCGTGCCTGCTGTTACTTGTCGATGCTGACGTAGTCCCACCCACTCCCTTCATCTCACACGTCGTCTTCAGCGTGGAGCTTAGCCGACGGAGGGACGGGCTGCCAATTGCTGGCCGGGACGTGGTGTGGTCGCGGTGGCATGGTCTGGATGGATGGGTGTGTGGGAGTGGCGAACGAACGCAGGCAAGAGGGGTGAGTTCGGGCGCTGGGTGGATCGGTCAGGTCACCGATGCGTGACGGAGAGGTGGATATTCATCCATCTTCTCCGGACTCCGTACTCGTAGCGGGCGCATACTCGTGCTAAGTACTTGTACACTTGTACATGTACATGCACATGTAGTGGTAATGAGCATGCACATGTACTACTTGCATGTACAAGAGCTTGTACATGCTGTGCTTGCGCTAGGGCGTGTACTTGTGCTCCGTATCGTTGCTTGTAGTTGTACACGTACGGAGCACCGGACTTGTCGTTTGCAGTCCCGCTACTGGCTGGAATTTGTACGTACTCACATTTTTGTGGATGCGCTCAGATCAATGACAGACGCACGGCCAGATTGTGCCGTGTGCTTGCTATTCTCGTCGGTGCGCTTCGGGTTAGTGCGTAATGTAGGTTAGTGCTCTTGCATGTACTGTACCGCACCATGTTGCCCGTACAGTACGGCACACCTAGCTGTACATGTACTACACAGCAAGTACACGCACGATACTTGCGCAGTAAGTAATTACTTCGTACTGTACCTGCAAGTGATACGGAGTACGGAGTACACCCTGCAGCGTTCGAGTACGGAAAGTAAGTACGAGCTCCCAAGGGCAGATGATGGGTGGGTGTCTCCAGTACGTGTACGGAGCACAGTACGTTCCAACGGAACGGTGCGAGTACCGTGACATGCCATGGAAGTATGCTCTAATGTACTTGTCGGTACCCCGGACGGGACGTGGGTTGTTCACATACTGTGCGCGATACTTGCACATGTAATAATACCGCCCTCAGGACCAGAGCACTCCCGCTCAACTCCATGTCACTCTAGAAAATAGGCAATGGTGCATACTCCGTACATGCAGAGTGATCTCAGATACCAGTGTTCGCAGGTAACCAGCCGAAATACTCCGAGCTCCGCGCTCCGTGCTCCGTATGGAGTACAAAGAATTACTCCGTAGATCAAGCCAAGATGCGCGGGTGGAGGTTGGGGGGGGGCGGATGGTGCTCGTGGTCCCTGCCGCGCCCCTTGGGAAGCATTTCAAGTCCTTGTACAGAGAGTACTTGCGGAGTACGTATACTGTACGCCTAAGTACTCCGTACATGTACATGTAGTAGCGCAGTAAAGTAATATGTATGTGGACAAGAGATGATGGTACTTGAGTAGAGTTCAAATGCATTTTACATGTACGGAGTCCTCCGTACCTACTAGTGTCATGTCCAGGTACAGACTGGGAGAAGAAAGGAAGCATCACATGTTTTCGTTCATCGGTGCACAGTACAGGAAGCCATGCGGACTGCCGCCGATTGCAGCCCGGCAGCCAAGCAGCCAACATCAGCCATTGCCTTTTTTTTCTTCCACTTCGGCGACCAACTAGGTGCACCTGCTTCGTCCTTGTACTCACTACTACTACTAGGCACGTAGCCGTCCCAACTCGGGTTGGTACGGAGTGGTACGGAGTCATCATGCCAGGTAGCATGTACAAGTACATGGCATTGGAGAGAAAGGCTTGAATCAATAACGCATTTGTTTGTACCGGCGCGCGAGGGAGCAAGTACTCGGTACATGCGCAACCTTGCATCGGAACACCACGACCACAATGTAACATGAACCGCCACATGTGGACGGACGAGAATCAGGTATCCGGCACCGCCTCGGCACCGCCGTTCAGCACTAGTAACTCTGCCAACAACATGCCACGAGTACCCGGGACGCCTCAGCCGTCGGACTGTCAGTGCTAAAAGCGCATGCAAGGTATTCGGCACACGTGTTCGTGCCTCTGCCACCAACGATATCATCACCTGTTGCTTGTCACTTGCGTGCACGCCTGCGGGAGGAATGCCCTCCTCTTCCTGGCTGCATCCGTGGATGTTGCGCCCACTGAGATCGCGATGGCTGGGTTCCGTCCCGCAGGCAGGCGGGCCTACGGGCAACCCGGTATACATACATACATGTACATGTAGGTGCGCAGGTGTATACTGTAGGTACCTACGACACCGTGTTCCGTACTGCTCGTGTACCATCTACATGCATTCGCTTGTATTCACTGTCCCTGGCCGTTTTACGTGCCTAGTGCTCCGTATCTTCTGTCGTTCAAGTGCCTCGCACAAGGACGGCCCGTATGAATACATACATGCATGTATTGCACGAGCACGGAGTACTACAACTACGTGTACTGTGTGCGCTCGCGATGAGTGATGCGTGCATCGCGCTACCGTACCGCTATATCCACTGAAACCGCTATATCCACTGCTTGCAACAGGTAAGAAGTAAGTCGGTCGTCTCGTCAGTGCGTCCCAGCGTCCTACTTGCAGTGCATGTATCCGTACTCGCGGTATGCTTGCATTCAAGTAGCATTAATATGCAGTCAGTCATGTACTTGCAAGTATCCGTAACGAGGTTCCCCCTCTCTCTGCCCATGCCAGCTTCCAGGTCCCACCTTGGTGAGAATCGGCAGGCGCGATCGAGACGATTCAACTGCATCACGGGATGGTCCAGCTGAAGGAGGAAACGCGGCAGGCAGCACCGAAAAGTGCCCGCGATAATTCGTGCCCGTACCCGTAACCCCCTCCCCTCGTTTTGCTGTTGATTCGAGAGCGTCAACATTGACTCCCTCCGTACATGCAAATACGTTGTGTCCTTGCTGGGTGTCTCCTGCTGCCAAGAACCGATCAAGATACACCGACCTGCCTACGGGTGCGGAAGTTCACATTCTACAGTCGTGAGTGGGAAGATGCACTCGTTCGGTACGGCCTCGAAGCTAACCACTCACTACCTGTAGTGCTCACTGTTGCCGTGGTTGGTTGATGGAACCGGCGATTCGTCACGTCAAATGCCAAGGTCCTCCCCTACGTCCATCCGCTAGCGGCCCAGGTTTGCGTCACCCATGCATGCATGCATCAATATTCGCCAAAGTGCATGCGTACGTGCACGTCCGTCGGGGTGTCGCGTGCACTTGATCTGGGCATCACCGGACCAGCACGTTCCGTCGTCGTCGAACGGAACACGTCGGTCAATGCAGCAAGCAGCATAGGAGAGTGTCACCTGGCGAGCCAAGGCTTGCAGGGACGGACAGAGTAGTCGATCTCGCTGGCGGGATGCACCGGTCCAACGTCCCATGGGCGATGGCGGAACCCCCATTCCCGAGCCCATCTCTCCATCCATCCATCCATCACCTCACCGTACCCCCCGCAATGCACTTGTACGTACTGTACATGTACGGTACTAACCTGGGGGGGGGGAGAGCGTGGAGTGCTTCGGTTGCTGCCGGATGGGGCCCTGTGGTCCATGACGCTACGCTCCGGCTGCGTATCGGGAGCGCGCCCCCACCCCGTCGTTGTACTCGTCATGCAGCCGCAACCGTGGCTCACTCTTGAAGACAAGACGCTACTAGAGGAGGTGTATGAGCACATGTACGCGAGTGCGTGGATCGATGGATAGTGGGATGAAAAGTACGGAGTGCTGTCCTCCCGAGCACTCGAGCATGACGGTCATGCCTCGGCTCCCTGCTGGGGTTAACCCCCTTTTTTCAACCTTCATTTCGATGCTCGGCTGTCTCGAACCCAGACGAGACAGCTGGTATGCGATGCGACCAGAGCACGCATCGCACGCACGCACGCATGCTTACTATGTTATAGGTGTACCGCATATACATGCACACCTGCATGCTTGAGCGGTCAGGACGGAGTGCCGCGGTGATAATCGACAAAGTACGTTGGTGACCTGGTCGATGGTCGCATGAACGGCAAGTGTTCGAGTGAGCATGATTCCATACAGACCCCCTCCGGTCCTGCCTTGCTTCATTCGCCGGGCCTGGATGGTTCGAGACCCGCTCCCTTCTCTCGTCGACACTCGCATGTACTTGGCTCGCGGAGTACCGTGCACCGACGTGACGTACATGTGGTTGCGGCAGATGGAGCTTCCGCACGTTGTCGACCAGCCGATGGGCCCGAACGGACCCCTTCCAGCCGTCTTTTGCGTGAGCGTGCCGTCTCTGTAGACGGGGCTCGGGTACCTACAGAACACTGCAGCCGCGCATGTGCACTCCGGCGTGCTGCGCTCGTGCGGAGAGTGATGATGTGGAAAGCACCGCGTGAAGGACCCCGTTCGCGGTCGCACGCCAGCAACTTCCCCGGATTCCATTCATACATTCGCGAGACGACAACCCGACATGCATGACAGCCCGGCGACGGGTACTTTTGTGCATGCGCATACTTTGTTTGAGTGCTCCGTCACGCAGGCGAGTTTTGCCAGCACCCGTACCTACGGATAGAAGTAATTGCACGCACACGTACGCGACAGTCTAGAGCGCACGCCGTACTCCGTACCCGCGTTCAGGCCTGGAAGAACACGTACGGATAGGCTGCCGTCGGTGGTGTTCAATTCCTCCCTGAACACAAGCTCGGCCTTCGCGTCCAAGACCCCTGCCAGGTCAGGCCCCTCTCCCGACCAGTGCCCGTCCTGCGACTCCCTCCCCAGATCGACCCTTGTCAGGGTCCGGGGCCTGACGGGCAGGGACTGACCAACCGACGTGCAACTAATAATACTGACTGATCGCCATCCCCTCACATGTCCTGGCGCCGCTGGGGGCGCCCATTCGCGACCCGCGTGGCTGCCTTCCGACCGTGTCGAGCGCGCCTCGAGCCGGCGCCATCGACGGGAGAGGTCAGCCATGCCGACCCAGCACCTGGGAACGCATGGTGCGAGGCGTTCCTAGCCCCAGAGGCATATTGTTCTGCGTCTCGAAGGACGACGCACTCTCGCCACCCATCAGGCATCAGCATGCGGCGGCCACTTGCACGGCCCCGACACTCGCGTCTTGGAGACCACCTTGTCGACTTTGCCTTGATGCATCGGCGGAGCCAGGTCCGGCCTTGCCACTGGAATGCCCTCGTTCGTCGTCAACCTCGAAGAGGCAGGGAGGCTGAGTGAGAGATGGTGCGTGTGAGCGGGGTGGGCCCATGGCAGAACTTCTCCTTCCAGCTCGTCATCCGTTCCGCTCGTACGGAGTAATTACTTGCAAGCAAGAACTTGCACGCTCGCGCTTTTATGACGACGGCTTTGACACCCCTGCCGTGTCGACGGACGGCCTGGCCTCATTCCCATTGAGCAAGTGGCCCGCAGCCTTGATGAGATGATCTGCTACAGGGGGGGCAGTGAGGCATGTTCCAGGTCCTTTCATACTCACCGTGGAATTGGCAGCCAAGTACTCCGTAATAATACTAGGTACTTACTCCCTACAAGTACCTGCTTGCAGCACAGGTGAGTACTATACTGTAGGTACAGGAGGTGTACGGAGTACTGCAAGTACACCCAGAGCTAGAGTATCCACTGTACTTGCGCAAGCTAGGCACTGGTCACTGACAGTTAGTAACGGCGTTCTTGTTCCAACACCCACGCCGACAAAAGCCTACAAGCAATAATGAGTAAATAATACCTAAATGTACTTGCTTGCAGTAGGAACAGGCACGGAGCACGGAGAACTCAGCACTGTTTTAAATACGCAAGTGTACGTACAGTGCGGCGCTAGTTGCGGCTGTCATGTAATTGCAAGTACCGTTACGAAGCACATGTACTTGCATACTTGGACATGAGCCGTTCCTCACCAGCGTCCGTCTCATTCGTCCAGCACAGTCCTTCAATGGGATATGACAGGGGCTTGAGACAAAGACATGATTCCTAAAATCGGCAACACGTATGGAGTATTGGTGCTAGAAATGTGTACAGGCACTTGGGAATAGGTCACGAGCTACGGAGTACGGAGTAATTGGCTCAGGAACGACCTACTCCATAGATGCGCAATTATTTCAATTATTTCATCGACAAAGTATTACATGCATCTACAGTACGGAGTGCTTGCGGAGTAGTAGTGGTACCCTTGGTATAATATGGAGTACCGAGTACCGAACCAGACGGCGCGTAACACCGAGTGCAGTAATAATACTAGGTACCAAGCTATTCGAGGCATATTACGCCCTACCCTACATCTATATGTGGACAATTACCGTCCTTGTTGGTGTTATTCCTGCACCAATCCGTAGTCAAATCGACAGCTGTCGCAAACACAGGCACTCCGTACATCCACGGCCGATGCAAACATCACCTGCCGTCCACCCTGAGCGAGCCTGGCTAGCGGTTTATCGCGCTTCCTCTTTCTTCCTTCGCTTCCCATCGGTTCATTGCGCGGCGCTGAGCCGAAATAGACGGTCGCGTCGCGAGCGCTGCTGCTGGGGCGGGCGGAAAACGGGGTCCTTGTGCAAGTACTGTACATGTGCGTACATGTACCGTGAGTAGGACTCCATACATGCACACTAATGCCTTGCCGATGCATGGCATATTATTAATACTTGTAGGCAAACCATTCGGCAAGCATACCATTGCCCGAGACGAACCTAGCGGCCTTGCCGCATGGACGGGGAGCATCTGCAGCTACTGTCTTGAGCAAGAATTAGCAGCTGAGCGGGGTACGGAGCACGAATGCTTGTGGGGTCGAGTACAGTACGTCTGCTTGCACTACCAGTACTACCCAACTTGACCGTGTACAATGTGTAGGTAGTTGTACTTACGGAGTAATTACAGTAATACGGATTGTATTATTATTTCAGGGCTCCGTACGGATAGTGCAGCTTTCGTTCCTCGTACCTACTTGGTAGTGTGGTATGATCGTCCGTTCGCCCGACGGATATTGAGTGTCCACCTACTCCTACTCCGTACCTAGTACCTAGTATTACTTACTTGTATGTACAGTATTACTTGCACTCCGTACAGGTAGTGCCTACGGTGACTTGACAAAAGTGACGATTCAGCTTTGGTGGCGCTACTTGTACAAATTGAATCGATATTTTTGCCACCCCACTGTGCTGTAAGTAGAGTACGGCGTACGGCTCGGGGCACATGTACACCTCATCTGCGCAGCGCTTCCAGCTGGTGCCCGAGGTACCAAGGCATGCCCTGGAAACGGTACTGGAGGGCGGGCACTGTTCTCCGTGCTCCGTACCGCTCCCTGCACAGCACCTACGGAGTACTTGCTCGTGGGTGTGCCCTTCAAGGTGCGGTGGACCTGCGGAGCAGGAGTAACGCCCAGGGGTGAGACACTGCTGAGCGTCGATGCTGCACGCTTGCAACGGCTTACTAGCGATCCATGCGTATAATAGCACGCGGCATCGTGCACGAGACTCTCGTCAATGGGGCCCTCGCGCCTCCCGTCGCTTTCTTTTTCATGTTTTGCTTCCTCTTCCATTCGGAAAGCAGTCCGCCGCAGCACCGAGCACCGTCTTTGGCCCTCCGTCTGAGCCGAGCATTTGACCTGTCACCCTCACCCGGCGGACAACCGTTGCTTCTCGTGCCCGGCACAGACCCAGGACGGAAGTCGAGCAATAGCACGGCCACTCTGGTTCCGACGTGACAGGTCTCAGAATGGGAATCCATCCGCGCATTCCCCAGCGGATCCAGCTTGTCTTTGCACATGCACATGCAGGTTGGCACTTGCATGCACCCCGTACGGAGTACATGTGCTGCATTACCTTGTTTCCGCACACGTACCGTCCTCGCTCGCTTGCGTTCGCGCAGAGCAGTCGGCACATGCTGCTCGTCTGTAATTATTACTGTACGTGACATGTTCCGAGGAAGCAGTCTACGGTCAGTAGGAATGGGCCACCGTCCACCCTGCACAGCGTCGAGAACAACAAAGGCAGAGAGAAGGAGAGACAAAAGAAAAGGAAAGGAGAGGAGAGGAGAGGAGCGGAAAGGTGAGTCGGCTGGTCGTCTAGACCACATCAGGACGCGTGCAACCTCGTCCGGCATCGTCAGTCTCGTGGTTGAATGAATGTATGAATGCACATGTAAGAGCGTAAGTATGAAGGAAAGAATGGACGAATGGATGCTATGGACGCCGGCGCATGATTCAGCTTGTGCCGTGGTCGCCCGGATGAGACAGGGATGGAGAGAACGCGTTGGAAATGGCTCAAAGCAATGTCTCGTTCTGCTGGCACATGCATTCAGTGCAAGTGTGAGCTCGTACCATGCACAAGTATCCACGCACTACTTTGTGTATATACTTTCCTCTGTGTATGACTGATGCCTATTGCGGTACGTACCCAAGTAGTCTTGATCGACCAGGTACTCTGTACACCATATTGTAAGTTCTCTCATTCGCGCATCTGCGCTATAATATGCAGGTGCTCAGTGCTGTACGGAGTACAGGACGTGCAACTCAGCACCCAAGTATTACGGAGGACAATGAGAGCGTGTGCTAGTGCCCTGTAATCCGTACCCCGTGCTGCATTGGTGGTGGTTAGTACGAGTATTACTTGGTACTAAGCTTAGTGCTCCGTACCTCTACTAGGTCTAATTAGTACCTAGTAATAGGTACCTACCAAGTCAGTGGGAGGAGGGCATCGTTACTTGTACTTGTACCTGTAGGCACCTCGCATTAGCTCACTGCCGCTGCGCTCGGGCGAGTCCCACCATTGACCCTTGCCTGATGCACGGCGGTGGGGAGTGTCTTAGGTGTGTGTGTGTGAGTTTTAGCCTCTATACAAGCATATGCAAGTGCTGTACTCAGTACATAGGTACCTATCTAGTTCGCAGTGCCTTTTCGTGTACAGAGTACTTAGGTGCACAGTATCACTTGCGGTTCATGTAAGTACTTACTTACTGTACAGCACATGCAAGTAAGTAAATCGACATGTACTCCGCAAGTACTCGCAACTGTAGCACTCCGTACTCCGTACTTGTAATCTCATCTCTCCCAATCGCTAGCTTGAGAGGTCCTGCTCCTCCGCCTGCTCCTCCATCTCCTCCACCTCCTCCACCTCCAGACCCGGGCCGTGTTTCCGTGTCGTCGTGTTAAGAGTTGACTCGGTCTCGTATTCATCCGGATTCCCGGCCCAGAGAATGATGAGTGTCGGAAATGAAGCCAAGGTAGACGGACGACGGTCTGTCCACGGACCATGATCCAGAGCGACATCATGGTTCCATAATGCTTGCGTACATACGGAGCACGACTAGCATAATTACCTGCTATGCCAGTGCAGAGCCCGTCCAGCACATGCTATACATGCACACCTCCTCCTACATTTACGTGCGAGTGTATGCCAGTACAGTACAAGTACATGCCCTGTGGGTATGGTGGTAGGTACCCGCAGCTGGACCGCAGATGATGCCTCGGATCGAGCTGTCGACTTGCACGAGGCTTCACAAAGTATTACGTGACGCCGTACATCGCACGTTGCACGCGTGCACCAGCTGCACGTCTAGGCCAATGGAAGTCATGACCCGTGCGCGGTTCGGGCCCATGGCCTGCCAACTAGGCACCTAGCAGGTAATTATAACCCAACACATGCAAGTGCTGTTCGGCACCTCGACGTGGTGTCGAAAAAGGCATCTCCCCATCCATTCGAGACGTTGGCCGTTTTGATCCTCCTTGTCTGTCTCTTGCATCATAACAGGCGAACGCTTGTGTCATCGATCCTGCATGTAGGTGTGCAGAGCACGGAGTACATGCAGGCGTATCGTGATGCGCGTCCAACGTGCTACTGCGTGCCCATTCTACTGTACGCCATCACGTCCACCCGCTGAATCACAAGCGCCAGCAGCGTCGACATTCATGCGACCGTGGCTGCATGTCGAGGCGGTATGTTCCGCTCCCTAGGCCGTGGCTGTCGAGACCATCAGTGCCGACATGGCATAAGCCGCCTCATCCGTGCCCCCTAACCTAACCGAGGAGGGGCGAGGACATCATGAGTAGTAGCATCTGCTTAGCGCGCCGCGCGCGCATCCACTCCCTCGAGCCATGTCACCGGCCAGGCCTTGTGCGGGGAAGCGGCGTCGCGCACCTCGCACCGCACTCACGCAAGCGCTAATTTCCTCCTAGAACCGGATACGAACAGGCTATCCTCGGAGAGCACTGACAAGCTGTCCTCGCCTCACCCGTGGCGAAAACAAACGATGTCGCTGGTCCCTCGCCCGTCCTGAGTCTTGCTGCTTCGCCCGTTGCCAGTTGCCAAAGGTGCGTGGTGAAATGGCTCGGAGCAACGTTGCAGTCAGCATTCGATCTTGCCACCGACTGTCCTCGTCCGACCCGATAAAAATTCTCCGACGTCAGACTGAAAGTTCCTGTACGTCTCCGTAGCAGCAGATCGTACTGCAATCCGGCAACCCGCTTCGTCGGCCCTCCGCCAAAGGTGGCATCGCGCCCACACGAGCAGCCGCAGGCACGGCCTCCAGACGGGCATGCTTTCTTGTACCGCAGGCCGAGGAAAGGCATCATCTCGTTGCATACTTGTTGGCTCGAGTGTCATGCCGATGACGAACATGTCGACTCCGTACAAGTAAGTACTCGGAAAAGTTTGAATGCCCGGCAAGCTGCCGCTTTGGCAATGTAACCGTCCGACAGGCTACGATCTGGGCTCGATGAAATCGACGCCGAGTGCTTAGCCGTTAGCCCAAGATCGCCGTTGCCCCTGTTCAGTGGACCGCCGAGGCTTCGGAATCCTACCGCCACAATGCGAGGCCGCATGTCATGGCGCTCTGATATCTGGGGTTTGGCGCACCGGCCAAAGCCACAACGATGCAAGAGCAGTCCTGGGCGTCGGTGCTGGTTGTCTGTCGTCATCGTACATGCATGCTCCGTCGTTGTCATCGGGTGCCTGCGCTACGACGAGCACAAGCTCCGTTTTGGGACCAATAAACTGTGCATCTGCTCGCTGCCGCAGCCCGCCCGAGCAGTGCAGGTATTGTGTTCGTGCCACGGCAAGCTGTGCGAACATCATTGTTCCGTCGGGGAGGTCGTGCCTTGGAACTTGAAACCATCGCTTTGTCGTCAAGGGGCCTCCATTCTGTGCGGGCCGAGGTTGAGCCACGTCCAGGCGCAACCAAAGGCCTCGCACACGGTAATGGCTGCAACTTGGCAAGCTGGCTGCTCCGCTTGCATGGCATGTCTCATTCGACCCATTACGGTCAGCTTGAGCTGCCGTCCAATCATCAGGCCGTACTTACCGGACGGAGCTTGAATCACCAGTGTTGCGGTAGAAGCCATCCGACTATTTCTTGTCCGTATGTAGAGTGGAAGATGGGAAGAGAGGCATGCAGTGAGTAGGATGACAATGTACTTTAGTATGACAATGCACCTGTGCATATTGCTACGCAAGTACCTACACTATGCTAGGCAGTACAAAGAGGACTTTCGAAATGATAAACACCCCCCCCCCCGCAGTAGCATAGTAGTACGACCATTAGCGCTTAGCTGGTAATAGCCAGCAACAGGAGTACAAGAACGTACTAATACTGCGCCTGGGCTCGAGGTCGCACCTGCCCTCTAGGTTGTACATTTTGAACCTAGAAATAGCAGGAACATGGCAGGAACTTGGCGGTAGGTCCTTCCAGCAAAATAAAATGCCCGACGGCAGTAAGAAACTCTCGGTCACCAGTTCTCACTTCACGGCTTCGTAAAAAAAACGGAACCACTGCATCAACCGTGTCAGCAAGAACTCGACCCCCTCTACACTCCTAGCCGTGCCATCTAGTGCTTGCCAACGCAGTCTCTGGTTTGGCTTACACTGTTGTTCTTGCATATCCAGCTTTCGAAACTGAATCAGCATGTACAGCGTCACACCGCAGAAGCGAACGCCTTCCGAACGCCTTCATTCTCCGATGGGCACATCTGGACGATTCTCCCAATCGAGTCACCAACGCTCCCATGTGTCGTACACGACCGCTCTGCCTTTTCCAACAACGATGAGTATTTGACCTACGTTCGTTTGTCGTTCCGACCGGATTCTCAGTTTGTTTCCTTGCCCCGGTGGCATCCCATGGGTACTCTCAAAGCCCATAGGACTCTTAGAGAAGAGATGGAGTCATGACGCGCAGCCAGCGGACGGGTTCCGTCCCGTGGACCCATATTTGGAACATCGCGCCTCTCGGCCTTGCATCAACCGTGCAGTTGCGTTACGGGTCGAGCACGGGGGTTGTCAGGGGCGTCTTTGTGATAAACCACGTTCTCGACCAACACAGCTGAACTGCCTTTCTATCGAGGTGTGCGGACGCTCATCGGGACAGGGCCCGCCTCGGATGGCAAGCAGGACTCGTCACATGGCACGGACCAAGTGACCCCCGTCGAGTAAGGAACATCACTGCCGTCCCATTTCCCCGGGACTCATACCGGCCTGTTTCGTGACCCAGCGTCGGCGACAGGTTCTCTTGAGCCCTTGCAACCAACCCTGCAGCGCCAGCATTTCCGTCGTTTCCTCCTCCTCATCTGGCCCCTCCTTTTCTCTCCCTTGTTGTGGCGGCTGGGCCGGGATGTCGTGCAACCTGGCAGGCTTGCCCCTCCACTGTTATACAGTACATTATTACATGCAAGTACTCTCTCTACGCCTATGCTTTCGCGGCTCATGTCAGCTAGAATCCCTGCCACACCGTAACCTGCCGAAAATGCCGGCTACTTGCTTGCGGCTGGGCCAGGATACGCAGGCTCGTAATTACTGGTACTCTACGAGTTTGCTGCTCATGGTCCGCCAGACGCACCGCATCATTTTCTTCTCTGCTTCAATTCTTCAGTCGTAATCCGGCACCACCTTTGGTCTACTGCGGCGAAGCTGACAATTGATGGAAGGCTCCGCTCACGACGCAGATCGATTGCTCCGTCATCACACGTGGGGTGGCGCTTGGGTCTTGCGTCCCTAACAATGCGGGCAGGCAAAAGCTGACCAGCAAACGCCGTCAACAGCTGGCCCACTTTTGAACTCGGCAAACAGGGTTTCGATTCCAGCCTGGGAAGTTTCTCGGAGGCAAGCTGAGAGGAGAGGAGAGGCGTAGTCGTGGAAATGGCGACTTGGACGAACGCATGAGCTTGGAAGCACCAAGAAGTTTGCAGCTCTGGCCACTGTCCCTCGAATGGATGGATCGCCTGTTCTTCCAATCGGGCAGGAAGGGGCCAAAACAGGCAGTTATCGTTGCGAGGCCGTGGATCAACACCATTCCGTTGACATGATGAACTAGGTTGACTCGAGATGCAACGGATCACCCTATAAGCAGCAGATCACGCTTCCCCTGCTTCGTGCGCAGGCCACGCTTTCCGAGTCCAGGAATACGAGGGGCCCCGCGGATCGTTATCAGTAGCACCAAAAGCCAAGTTTCGGACGGACAAGGATCGACCTGCTTCGCCTGCAAAGTCTATGCCGTTATTCCAAATGACGAAGCGTCACTCCCTTCCTTCCTGCCTTACCGACATGGTTCTGATGCGTCAAGCGAGAGCTGGAAGCAGCCTGCAGACCACGCAGATGGTCCTCCGCCACGGACAGGCCAACCACCTTCAGCTCTAGGCGAGGACC
The DNA here is from genome assembly GCF_001625195.1 of Drechmeria coniospora. Taxonomy (NCBI): domain Eukaryota; kingdom Fungi; phylum Ascomycota; class Sordariomycetes; order Hypocreales; family Ophiocordycipitaceae; genus Drechmeria; species Drechmeria coniospora. Next base: position 4,302,995 of record NC_054389.1, on the reverse strand, counting down.
AACTTCCGCTGCCTCAAAGTCGATGCGGGCCAAGCATTTTGCTGACTGCCTTCCAGCCCAGTGCCAAGGTTCGGCTGGAGGATGCGACGCGAGTATTGGGCGGCAAGCGCTGTAGGAGGCGGGCAAATCACAGCAACAGCAAGCCTGAGACATATTTGTTCGATAACACGCATCTGGACGCTCCGTACGAATGAGATACGAACTACGGAGCCGGAAATACTTGTTGTATACATGCGTACGAAGCAAAGCATGCCACCGAACCCCTGGCGTGCTAACACGCTCCTCCCTACAGCAAGTGTCAGAGCTGGCATGCAGTGACCGGCTTGACAAACAGCTCACCCAATTATCCAACGAGAGCGTGACACGGCGTGCCTGTATAAAACGTACCTTCTCAGAAGAAGCCTGGGGGGCGGCACAGCGAACAGGGTTATCACACTCGGTCCTCGCGAGACGATCGCGGTTGCCTTTAGCCTCCCCCCGGTTTTCTCTCATGCAACCGCCCATCGTTTAGTTTGGACGCCACCGTGTTTGGCGAAGTTCTGGGCATCCAGAATCGGTCATGGACCCTTCTTCTGTTAAGACGTCGTGCCTCGTGGCAGGTTCCAAAGCTTGTCTCTCCGATTGGGGGGCAGTCTAGCAAGCCGTTGGCGAAAGCGGGCTCCTCGAGAGCGCCATGGGCCACGGCCGCCGCCGCATCGTTGCGGGCGTGCGCCAAATTACGGGCGGCTTTTTCCCTGCCACTCTGAATGAAGGATGCGGTGGAGCAGGACATGACGAAGGTGAAGGGGGGGGGGGGGGGGGGGGGGAAGCTGCTAAGATGTCTAGCATGTAGCGGGCCCAGCCAACAGTGCGGCAGAATGGTTGGCGTTCTATGGAAAGGCCAGGCCACCCGATGGTGGCGTCTGTCATTTTTGGAGTCTAATGACGGCACTTTTCATATTATTATCTAAGCAATGCGGTCTGAGCGGAAGAAGCACATTGTCAGACGGGACTATTGAATCTCCGAACAAGACAAGGGACGACGTTCTGGCATTCGGGTAGTGGGTGTGGTGAAGAATTGGTAGTTCATTCCCCACGGACAGGAGTGCGGGATGACATATTGCCGTCGAGCATTCACCCTTCAATGCCGGGGGCGAGCGACGGAAACATGTTTCTGGTTCATATGCATGGGGAAGAAGAGAAGCAAGTTTAAATGAGAGGAAAAAGCAAACAATATACCAACTACACTGGCGAAACTGACAGGAGCTTTTTGCAAACGGTACGGGCAGTGAGGGAGGCAAATACCTCCTGGGACAACACGAGGCGGAAACGAATGCGCTCGAGTCGCCGACACTCCCTCGACGACGGATCGAAGCACCTCCATCCTCGATTGACTGAGAAACATACATTGCCTTTACCGGATGACCGGTAGGCACTTCTCCCGTGGATGAAACCATGACGCAGAGGTAGAAAAGATACCACGCCCCCACGTTACAGCTTCGACGCCGGGCTCGGGGATCCCACCTGCGTGATCTCGTTGTACAGCAAACTATGACGAAGTTAGTTACTGAGCACTTGCACACGCATCACGCGCGCGAACCGGAAGGAACGGAGGGGAGGGGTTGATCTCACGTTGTCAAGAAGTCCGCGTAGTCCTCACCCGTCACCTGGCCGGCAAAGTACTGGGCAGCGAGGTGGAACTTGTTGCCCTTGGGGGCTTTGGCCGACAGGCCATCGGCACACTCCTTGAGGAGCTTCAGGGCGTAGGCCTTGTCGACGCGCTTGCCCTCTGCAGTCGAAACGCCGTGCCTGACCCACTGCCAAAGCTGGCTGCGGGAGACTTCGGCGGTGGCGGCATCCTCCCTACGAGTTGGGCTCCGTTAGCATGCGCGTTGCACCGAGGGGGGTGGACGGGCGTCGGTGGCCGAAGCGCACGTGGAAACGCGATGCCACTGGCGGTTACGCAAGGACCTACATGAGATAGTTGATGGGGACGCAGCCGACGCCGCGGATCCAGGCCTCCATGTAGCCGAGGCCAATGTTGATGTTCTTCTTGATGCCGTCCTCGGTGATGGTGCCGGGAACGTTCATGTTGAGCAGGTCGTTCTGGCCAATCTTGACGTCCTCCCTGCGGACGAAGAGCTGGTTGGGGGTGGGCATGTGCTTGTTGAAGATGTCGGTGGCGATGGCGGCGAGGGCCGGGTGAGCGACCCAGGTGCCGTCGTGGCCGGCGCGGACCTCGCGCAGCTTGTCGGCGCGGACGTTGTCCATGGCCTTGTCGTTGGCGCGCTTGTCGTCCTTGATGGGGATCTGGGCGGCCATGCCGCCCATGGCGTGGACGCCGCGCTTGTGGCAGGTCTGGATGAGCAGCTTGACGTAGGCATCCATGAAAGGCACCGTCATGGTGACGCAGGAACGGTCGGGCAGGACAAAGTTGGGGTTCTGGCGGAACTTCTTGATGGTGCTGAAGATGTAGTCCCAGCGGCCGCAGTTGAGTCCGGAGCTGTGGTCGCGCAACTCGTAGATGATCTCGTCCATCTCGAAGGCGGCGAGGATGGTCTCGATGAGCACGGTGCCGCGGATGGTACCGCGGGGCATGCCGATGTAGTCCTGGGCGAGGTTGAAGACGTCGTTCCACAGCCGGGCCTCGAGGTGGCTCTCCATCTTGGGCAGGTAGAAGTAGGGGCCGAAGCCGCGGCGCTGCGTCTCGAAGGCGTTGTGGAAGAAGTAGAGGCCGAAGTCGAAGAGGCTGCCGGAGATGGGCTCGCCGTCGACGGTGAGGTGCTTCTCGTCTAGGTGCCAACCGCGAGGGCGAACGATGAGCGTTGGCAGCTTGCGGTCAGTGCGCAGCTTGTACTCCTTCTGGCCCTGCTTGAAGTCGACCTGGCGCCGGTTCGCGTCGTAGAGGTTGACCTGGCCGTTGATCATGTTCTCCCACGTCGGGGCGCTCGAGTCTGGCAGTGGGCGCGAACGGGTCAGTCAGCCAGTCCATGCAAGCTGCCACGGGCGACAGGGACGAGGAAGGAGTGGAGAGGAAACACGACGCCAAGGGCAGGAGGAGGTGGAATCTTGCATCGTTGGACATGGAATCTTGCGTCTGGAATCTACATTTCCGATGCTGGGTTCTGGGACGGGACTCACCCTCAAAATCAGCCATGTAGGTGTAGACGTTGGCGTTGAGGGCGTTGATGACCATCTTGCGGTCCGTGGGTCCCGTGATCTCGACGCGGCGGTCGACGAGGCCCGGGGCAGGGACGGCACCCCTCCAGGTGGCATCGTCACGGATGGAGCGCGTCTCGGGCAGGAAGTCGGGCAGCTGGCCGCGATCGATTTCGGCCTGGCGCAGCTTGCGGCGCTCGAGCAGCGTCTTGCGGGTGCCGTTGAAGGAGCGATGCAGCAGGGCGAGGAAGGCGAGGGCCTGGGGTGTGAGGATCTTTCGGTGAGCGTCGTCGACTCTGCCGAGGACTGTGACGCCCTGGAGGATGGACTCGGTGGAGGCCATGGCTGTCTGCTTGACGTATCTCTCGCGAGAGGGGTGAGGGAGAGGTCGATGGCTGTCGTGCGACGAGAGGCGAATGATGGTGGAAAAAAGTTTGAGAGCTGCGGAGGGGCGAAAGCGGAGGAAGAAGGAAGGGGGAAAGAAGAAACGGAGGGTAGGAGGACGGTGGGAAATGTGAGGTCAAGTGCGATGCGATGTGTGCTTGCCGGATCGGGTGGTTGCTAGGTAGCGAGGTCGGCTCGCTTTCACGTGTCAGCCACGACTCAGAGGAAGGTGCAGCATGTACGGAGTAACCTGCGCACCGAGTGCTCCTGCCCCGTACCCGCCGCCTGCGGCTCCGGGTTCGGCCGTAGCAACTAATACCGGGCGGATGACGTACCTGCCAAGACTCGCTATGATGTATCGCAACGGTGGATGAATGCGACTCAACAGGTGTTCGGATTGACGAGATGCAAAACTGAATGCAGGATATTCCGTTCGGTGACCTCGGCGTTGGTGGTGGGGTGGTTGGTGGTGAGAATGAGGAGGAGAAGCAAGTTCAGGCAACTTCGGCCGCTGCCGGCAGCGGCGTCCATATAAGTGAGAAATCCGACCTTGCACATGCACCTACAAGAACACTGACCGTACCTACATACGTGATAAGGGTGTGCCTACCTACAGTATGACTGGTTCGCACGTACGGCACAGACACGGATGGCATCGCGGACACCCGCTGTCCCTACGTCGCATCGCAGCTCCTCGAAAATAAACAGGAATCGAGCCGCCAGCTAGCACTAGGTACGTACTTGCCCCCAATACCTTGCCATGAGCCGGTAGAGCGTCAGCGGCACGCTCACTGGCCACGGCGTCCGGCAGAGAGGTAAGCTGCGTGAAGGTTTCGGCTCTCCTAATGGCTCGCCTCTCGTCCCATCCACGCCTCTCCCTCCCTCCATCTCCCCTTGCCTTTCCTTCAATTCCTTTCCTTCCATCCTTTTTCACGCCTCGTCGGCACCCATCGGTCTTGCTCGGGCGGACGGAGGAACGACGGGTGGGGCGGCTGCATTCCTCCGACCTCGTTGACGTATGGGGCCCCGTCATCCGAGGACTGCGGGGTATTTGGTGGTACCTGTGCTAGTGCGTGCCTGCACGTTCTGTGCATGTACGGAGTACGGAGTACATAATATACAGTATTGTTGTAATTATTACATGTTCGTACATGCTTGTACTCCGTACCCCTACTGCACAGCACTCTTGCTTCAGTACGGAGTGCTGGGCATGTACTTGCGGAGTAATACAAGTAGGAATTTCCAGCAAATGCGTGTCGGTGAATATTACTGTACTCCGTACAGCATCCGTACGGAGTACAGTACGGAGAAATGCGACTTGTAGATACCTAGGTGTATACGAGTACAAGTAGTTCGTGCCCATATGTTCAGCGTGCGTACTGTAACCAATGCACTTGCAGGTACTTAGGTGCCTGTCTACTCCGTACTGGTACGGAGCTCAAAGGCGCCTGGTGACCACAGGTTCCTACAGTGCTAGGTAGTAAGCAGAGCAAGGCCAGCAACCACTCCGAAACTGCATGCATGCTACTGTACATGCGCTACTGTACATTCACAGCAGCTTGGGACGGCAGGTTTCCCGTCCATACCAGGACATTGCCTCGTCGGCACCCGTCTCCGTACATCTTCAACAATGTCCTCGTTATCGCCACGCACGACTTTCTATATCCACCTTGTTGTTTCTCCTACATCAAAGTACATCTCGTCCGCTGCATTGCAAGCAGAGCCGATGACTGGCCAAGATACTTAGGTGAGTGTTACGTGATGTGTCGTTGAAGCCGCCATTGAATTTGCGGAGAGACCAAGCCCGCAGATTCTCAGCAACGGCAGGCTAACAAAGCCTGGAACATGCCGCCCGTCCCGTCCAAGAGCCCAGCCGCAACCTGAGATATCCGCTCCTGCAGGCTAGGTTTCCATTCGTCTCGCGGCAGGGAGCGACCGCACTCTATACCATAATACTGCTGTTTATACTACGAATACACCAAGCTACATGGACACCTTTTTGCAAGCAAAAGGCGAGCCGTGTGCTGTAGTGTTACGGCACCCCCATCCACTGTATGTGGCCTCTTCCGTCTCGCAAGCTCCGTACTCCGTACATGCGTTATCATTGTGCAGCGGCCCTGGTCGATGCACCGGCTGCAAGAGCCCAAAATGAAACCTTTGTCCTCTCCCCGACTTTCCTCGTCCTTCGCTTCCAAAATGGGGACGGGAATAATGTGACGGGAATAAGTTCAACGTCATGTACCACAAAGACTCCTTTTATCGCCCCCATGGCACGCGGCTGATCTGACGGAAAGCTCTCGCGACCAAACGCATGGTGCTACCGTCTTATTTATTTTTTTCATCTCTCCCAGCTTTCCGAGCCTTCATTTCGAGTGACAAAGTAATACACTTTGAGTTCCTTCGACCCGTGCCAGTACTTACAAATCTCCCGCGGAACTCCGCTGTGTCCTTCATCGACGGCATCTACCAGCTCGTGTGATCCTGGGCCACTCAAGCACTCGAGCCAAACAAGCCCCCATCGTACTCGTTGCGCCGAAATCCAACATCCAGCATCCACTAGCGTTCAGCATCCAACGTCCAAGTGAAAAGTCCGAGTCCAAAGTCCACCCGCCCGTTCCTGATGTGCCATGTCGTGCATCGAATCAAACAACACGGGCCAGGAAACAACCAGCCGCTTCCATGTATCCATGATCCAACCTTGGTCCAACACCTCACACGCGAAGCAAAAATTCTCTCGTCACCCCGTCCACTTCGTTCGACGATAGTACCCAGCACCCCCTTCATCAAACCGTTGTTTCAAATACCGCTGGAGTCGAGCCCTGCGAGGCTCGCATGCTCGCGACAGCCTGCTCCAGCTCCGACCCGTTTCGATCGCCTCGCTGCCGGACCATCGTTGCTTCTAAAACAGCTCCATACCAAAGACGGGGCCCGAGCGCCGGTAGTTCGTTCCTTGTTGTAACAGACACTACGCGTTGAGCGTCTTGATCATCATCTTCTGCTTGTTCTTGTCCGTGACGACCAGCTGTCGGCTCTCGAACATGCTTCGCATCGTCTCGATGACGCGCTGAAAGCTGCTTGCCGCCCCGCGCTCCTGCGTGAATCGGACGATGCTCATCTGCTGCCGCTTTCCATGCTCAATCACCGTCATCACCTCGGCCGCGAATTCCACTTCTTTGAGGTTCAAATCTGCGAGCCTGTTAGCGAGTCGTCAGCGCCGTCGTGCCGCGTCTTGCCACCTACAGTTCTTAGCTGCGAGCCGTGCAAAGATGATGTTGCGATCCTTGTCCACCTGGATCCCCTTGATTCCGTACCGTCGCCACTCGCGCAAGAGAATCGTCACCTCCTGTCGAGCTCGCTTGCGCGAGAGGGTCATGCAAATGTAACTCGTCGCCGGCTTCACCCGAAACAGCCTCGTGAGCCAGTTCTGCTTGACTTCTATATTCCGCATGCTGCCGGAGCCCGACTCGCGCACGGCAGACAACCTCTTCGAGTCTCGTGTCGTCGTCTTGGCCACCTGGTCCTCGGTGCCGCGCGCGGATGCAGCCTCGCGCAGCACCTGATTCCGCAGCACAGCAACCCCATTGTCCGCTTCGCCGTCGGCGTTCATCTTCGAGTCTCTAGCTCTGCTGCTCTTCCAGAATGGAAATGTAAATGACTTTTTCGGGACCGCTTCGGCAGCGGGGAGATCCTCATCAGCGTTGTGCACCGACGTCACGCTGCCGCTGGCCTTCTTCTCCATCACCGGATCCTGCTCGGCTTTTGACGAACGCTTGAACCAAGATTTCTTCTTCTTGGCTACCGTGTTGGCGTCCTGCGTCGAACCATCGGCCGCAGCATCATCGCACTCCCCCGCATTGTATGCGAGCTGTCGATGCAGCTTGCGTCCGAGATCCTCCGTCGCCGACTTCTTTCGCACGTCCGCTTGCTGCGACACCTTGGTGGGACTGGTCGCTCCCGGAGAATGAACAACTCGAATCGTATTCTCGGCATTGCCCAGATAGTCGACACCGTCGTGTGCCGCACTGTCCCTGCCCACCTGACCGTGGGGCGGAGCGGAGACGACGCGAGCGCCGTCGGGGTCCGCGCCGGCATTTTCATTAATTGAGGGAAGGGTCGATAACTTCCTGTTCGTCTGGTTAAAAAGCGGTGCGGAGACGATCCGGCGGTCCGAGTGATTCGGAAGCAAGACAGGAAGAGCAAGCCTCGTAGGCGTATCCTCGGCAAGCGTCTCGGCATTCTCGTCATCCTCGTCGCCCGATGCCATCTGGGAGTCGACACCGTCCTGACTTGTACCCAGTGCGTTCTTCGAGCCTTCTTCTGCGGGCAGGGGTGGCAGCGGTCGTGTATTCCACGTGCTGCTGCTCGACGTGTCCGTCGTCGGCGTCGCAATAGATGGGCTGTCGAGAGCTAGCGAGAAGGGCGTTGATGCGCGACCCTTCTTTTCGGCATCCGTCCAGGAGCCGCCGACGGACTCGGTGTCGATGAGAGAGCTTCGGAATGCCTCGTCGCAATCCTTGGCGCAGTTGTTGCTAAAATGGCGGAGCTCATCGTTGAAAATCATCGACGCGCCGTCCTTCTCGGCTATTCGAAGGACGGGCGCTCCCTTGGCTTTGGGATACGTTCCATCCGCCAACTTGGGCATCTCCGGCGAGCGCGAGCGCGTGGGCGCATCACGGCGATACGAGCCGTCGGACGCCGCACCGGAGGGTACACCCGTACGACGACGAGAGGAGGACCCCTGCGAGGGGTCGACCGAACTCGACCGCGTTCGAATGTGTGAAAAGTCGACGCCTCGCTTTCGGCGCAGGTTAGTGCCGGCAGCGTGCGAGGCTCCCTGCCTGCTGCCACGGAGAGAGACGAGGGAGCCCCTCGATGGCTGTCGAGCCATGCCGGAGGGAGTCTTGGTCGAGTTTGATCGGGCACGCCGAGCGTTGGAGCCGCTGCGAGCCCTCGCTTGCTGGGCAACGTTCGCCGCCGCCTGCACATCCCGGTGGATGACAATCTTTGCATGGCTAGCTTCCGGGTTGCTATTCTGGAGGATGCGGCTTCCTCTGTACGGATCGTAGCTCTTGTCCGTCTCCGCCTCGGTCTCGGCCGCGTTGGAGATGACGGTGAAACGCGAAACGGATCGGCCGTGGCCGTTGGCCCGAGGTTGGGCAAACTGGCACGTCGACACTCGCTTCTTCCAAATTGTGGGCTTCAGGTGATGGTAGTCGCTCATGGAGTGGGCCAGCTCCGGCTTGAAGTCTTCGAGCTGCTTGTTCCGATAGTTATGAAGCAGCCAGTAAAAGGCCTTCTGATCATTGGACCTGGGCATCTTCTCGTCAGTGTCGCCACAGCATGGCTGGATCCAAAGGCTACTCTACTCACTCGTCGCAGGACAGCTTCAAAGCCAGATCTTGCTCGCTGAACATGTGCCACATGGACCGCAGCTGGCGAAGCAGCTGAGGGTCAATCTCATGGCGCGGCACGGGGCTATACTGAAAACCCTTGCGCGTGTCCGGCAGTTGACCGCTACTGTCGCCGAAATCGTCGAGATAGCTGTACTTTTGGACGACGGGGTGACGCCAGATATCTTTCAAGGCAATACGACGCTCCGGGTTCACCTGGAGCATACGTCGGATGAGGTCTTCGGCTTCGGGGCTGAGATATCTCGGCATCTCGTAGTGGCCCTTCTTGGTCTTGGCCATCATGACGCGTAGGTCGGGATCGTCAAACGGCAGGGTGGCGGAAAGCATCGCGTACAAAATGACGCCGAGGCTCCATATGTCGGCACGGTCGCCACGATACTGCCTGTTCTTGAGGAGCTCCGGGGCGGCATAGTGTGGGCTTCCACAGGCGGTCGCGAGCTGGTGCGTGTCGGTCTGGTGAAGGGCGGCCATGCCGAAGTCGGCAATTTTGATCTGAAGATCGGCCGTGATGAGAATGTTTTCCGGCTTCAGGTCGCGGTGGCACACGTTGAAAGAATGGCAGTAGGCAATGGCGCTGATCATCTGGCGAAAAAAGAAAATGGCCACCTCCTCGGACAATCGTCCCTTGCTGTTGATAAAGGTGAACAGATCACCCTGGTCGATGAATTCGAGAATCAGGTATCTGGAACAGGCCTGTCAGCGGGACCAAGGTTGGGGACAACGACAGGCCAGAGCGTGCTGCGCAAGGCGGAACTTACACTTCGGATCGATTTTCCCAGATATCATACAGCTTCATGATATTGGGATGCTCAATGAGCTTGAGAATGGCCACCTCGCGCTCGATGGCCATGGGGACGCGCATCTCGCCGTTGACTTCGGGCAGGCTGCTGTCCCACTTGCTGAGGGCGGCCAAGCTGCTATCTTGCACCAGATAGGCCATCCGTCTGTTGACGATCTTGACGGCGGCCAGCTGGTTGGTGCCGCTGTGACGGCACAGGCGGACGCGAGCGGAGGAACCCTTGCCAAGCGTGCGGCCCAACTGCCAGGGACCGATGTGTGTCTTGTAATTCTTCTTGCTGCGGCTGCTCGACGTGGACGCGTATGAAGCCTGGGACAGTCGCTTGTCGTCCTCGACAGGCCTTGGCGGGCTCAGCACCGCCGATAGTCTTGCGTTGTTGTCAACATGATGAGGGCGTCCCTCGGCCGGCTTGGAAGAGGCATGGCGAGGGTGAGGGGGGTGAGGGTGAGCATGGGGGTGAGAGCCCTCGACTTGGTCGTGCCGACGCTTGCTCTGATGCTGCTCGGCAGACGGGTAGGGGGAGTTCATGCGGTTTGTCGTCTCGGCCAAGGGATGACGAGGTTTGGCGCCGACGATATCCGCCATGATGAGCTTGCCTCGACGATGCCAAGATTAGCACATACTACTCGAGGGAGCTATGTGCAAACAAAAGACGAGTTGGCGCGATGTCGCTGAAGGAGAGTATTGGAGAAGGCGAAGGAAGGCCTCAGAGGCCTGCAAGAATGTTGATGAGCGAGCGTAGTGGCGAGACGAAGCAATGATGCGGACGGAGCAGTGATGGAAGAAAAAAGAAGAAGAAGAAGAAGAAGAAAGAGAGGCTGAAATTCGTCGAGGGCGATGCGAGACTCAAGAGAAAGATGCAGGCAAAAGAGGAAGAATTCGACGGAAGAAGGGGTTGGAGGCTGGGATGGGATGCCAAAGAATCGCGCGCGCCTTGGATGGCCTTGGTTGCAGCGAGAAGGACGAATTGGCCAGAAGAGAGAACGCGGGTGGGATGGGCGGCTCGCAGAGGGTGCCTTGTCAAGCGAGCGTGGGGGTTCGTGCTGTCCTGGCCGCGGCCAAGACAGCTTGGGCAGGACGAAGGCCTGGAATGCAATGTTTACTCTCTTCAGCGGCCGTCCGCGTTTTTTGTGCGGCTGGCTCAAGGGAGGGGGGTCGGAGGAGCGCTCACTGGAACTGACCACTGGCATCGACCCAGGCTGGCTGGTCCTGGAGGTAATTACTGGCAGTGCAAAGCGCACTACTTATTTCACCTGCCAGCATTCTAGAACATAATAGCAGTCGGCAATCATTGAGGTACCTTGGTAGTGGGTATTACAGGTACCGACCGTTCTACCATTTCCGTCTACGGTGTATTCGTGCCCAAACACTTGCGTCAAGCACCGGTAATTATTGCCAGCGCCGGGCAAGCCAGCAGTAAGTCAGTAGCACCACTGAGCACCAGGTGGTATCGGAACAGTGACGGACGACTACTATTTGTACTTTGTACTACGTACTAAGGAGTTGCACGCGGGAGAGTATTGCTGCTATTAGTGCTAGTACCTACCTGTGCATGCATGTACCTACTACGAAATGCCTGCCTGCGGGGGAGGTTCGCCGTTGAGTACCAGGACTAGTGAGGCATTAGGTAGTGCCTAGGTAGTGCACCAAGTAATGAATGGGGTGCCGTGCTCGTCATAAAAACCCCAAGGTTCAAACAGGAACGGGTACTAAAATATGGTACATAGGTTGGTAGGTGCTCGCATCGCGCGCCACCGAGGACAGCCAGCCGTATGATCCATCTGTGCATGAGGGCGCATTCCAGTTGCTGGGGCAGCGATGCAAAGTCGGACGGAATTCGGAGCCAAAAGCATCAGGCGCCACCCGTCACAAGTTGTGCGACTACAATGTGCAAGTACTTACTGTAGCGTCGAGTGCATGTATGGGGAACTGCAGAATTAAACAACGAGGTCACTAGTGCGCCGGCCCGATGGCCAGTAAGGGTCCCATGTCGTCGTGGGCGGGCAAGCTGGCACCGCGCGGTCTGCGGGACGCGGCCGACGACCAAATCTGCGCAGGCATCGCAGTGGGCCGCCATTCGATGGACCGTCATTCGATTCCCAGAGACGCCGTTGCCGCTGCCATTGCTCCAGTCGAGTCCAGGGATCGGCAGCGAAGGGAGGCCATCTTCTTTTCGTCGAGGATCGAGATCGGTTCGTTGGACAGGAAGGAATCGGTATCGGGCCTCGGTGCGGTACATGCTCGTGGTGGGACATGTCTCGAGGCTTCGAGATCCTCCACGGCGCGTCACCTACGGGACAGGCACGAGATGAGCAGCTTTGCGCGTGACGGGAGCCGACGGTCGGCAAAATCGTTGCTCACCTGCGTCTGGAATTCAAGGGGCATCGAGGGATGTCGTTGGTTCTACGGAGTACTAGCTTAAGGGATGTATATCGCATGACTAAGCCATTGTGCATGCATTCCTTGGTCCTTGAGGAACGGCAGCTCGGCTGTGTGGATACCCTTGGATCCGTTTTGGAGCATTTGCATCCAACTCATGCCGAGCGGCGGAGTCGGACGAGAAAGTGTCTGAGACTCACTCGACCAATCGTAGGTAGGACTCAAACATCTGAACGAAGTGAATGAGAGCCGTACAAGTACGGAGTACGTAAGTAGGTGTATTACTTGTGCTTGCACCTAAGTACTGTACACCTACATGTGCAGGGACACCTAAGTAGATGCGGAACAAGTACCTACCTATGCATGTACAACCCCGGACAGTTTTACAGTGTACGGGCGCTCTCCTTCAATGCCTTACCCGGCCACTAACAACACCCATGCCTCTCTTGTACATGTACTGTACTTGTGAGCACTCCTTACCGAGGTCCATGTACCTACTAGGTACTTGTACGCTGAGAAGCCATCGAGGATGCCGTGACAGATACAGTGGGGTTGCAGCACGACGGGAAGATGCCTGCTCGGGCCAAACCAAAATAGGTTAGGAGGAGCGTTGGCGCGCACGAGTCCCTGAGTGGCCAACGTACTTCAGTTAAGTATGGACGCTTGTGCTTGCTTGCCCATTACAGGTACTTACTTACTCCATAATTACAGTACTGACTGCACTTAGTAATTACAGTGCAAGCTCCTTCGTGCGTCTGTGGCGACCCAGGTTTATACAGGAGGAAGTCGATGGCACCTTTATTTACGGAGTATATTGCACTTGTATGTTTCTGGCTTCGCAGCACCAGATCGGAGACTCCCGCAATTGCCCCCAGCGGCAAGCTTTGCGATACTGCAGCAAGCAGACCGAAGGGGTTCGTTCCTGCGCGGCGCTCCGACCCCCCGAATCCTCAAAGTAGGCTCTCGACTTAGGCTCCAACGACCAATGCAAGGACGGGCAACCAACTGCCTACGCCATTGCTGATGGCTGCGATCCTGATAGGGGACCAGTTCTCCGCCAGCTATTTCCCAGGAGAACGCTGAATTTTCTGAAGCCATCATCACACAGCATCTTGTATCGATATTCGTCGTTGCGTGCGTCTCAGTCTCAACTGACGTTCACTTGCAAGTCTCCCCACGGCATTCGACCATACTCCTCCAACACTCCGTTCACCCTCAACCGTATCGTCATTCTATCTGTAATGCTTTCTCGTACATATCTTGTACATGTACATCCGCCGGCAAACAGAACGCAAGCAATCCCCGAGTTATCACGCTATGCTCCTGCACCGCTCATTTCACTGTCATCTCTTCCAGTGGGCTCGATCACCTATTGCTCCGTCCTCCAAACGACCTCCTGTTGCGAGAGGCATAGGCTCGTCGGTATGACTTTCTGTGATGGTACCCTTTGCTCATCCGGCGTCTCTACAACATGAATTCAACCACGAACTAACTGCCTGCGACATCCCATCCATCGCTTCGCCATCCTCAGCCCCGACCAACCGTCGTCATATCGAAATGAACCTCCGATTCTTAACTGCATCGTCCAAAATTTGGGAGAGATACATTGTCTTGACCCGAATCGGACCTCGCACGTACTTCATCGTCATTCTTTGGTGCAGGACGATGATTTCTGCCTGCCTCGCTCGCGTGATGGCTACGTTTAGTCGCTGCGGGTCTTCCATGAAGCCAGGCTTCGTCGTGCGCACCATGTCGAGGAAGACAACATCGGCTTGGTTGCCTTGGGCCCTGTCCACTGTCAAAACTTCAACCCGGTCCTGCCACTCAGCTGGCCACGTCTCAACCTCCGATTTGTACTGGCGTACGGCGGCGCTATAGGGTGCTTCTATCATCATCGTTCCAGCCGATCCTGTCGTGCTTCTAAAATTTTCGTCTCGAAGCAGCCTCTGCGCCTGTTCTAGCAACCACTTGTGGTGCGCAGGGTTCCAGAAGCTGCTGTGAAGACCCCTTTCCTTGCTGGCATGGAGCCGCACGACGACGCGGTTGTCATCCAGTTCACCCACGCCCCCCATCCTGTCCAGTGATTGCAAGTACCCCTGGAGATGACGTGTGCTCGCCGGGAAGCGCGATGCCTCGTCGTACCCCGATATCATCTGTTCGCCGTAAAACATCCTGGACGGGAGACGTTCAAGGTTTCCAAAGGCCCTCTTATTCACAAGTAGCCTGCAGTTCAGAGCACCTGCTGCGCTAGCCCGAGCCATGGTGCTGAGTCGCAGTTGTTCGGAATAAGGATTGAATTTGCTTCCTACGCATTGCGCACGTTGTCTTGGCATGCTCTTGACGAAAGGCCGTGTTTGCTTCACATCCCCGGTAAAAATCCACAAGAGAGGGTTGTAGTAGGCGATCGCGATGAGTGTTGTGAGCTCCCGCGCATGCGGCGCCTCATCCATGAAGATGAGCTTTGGATGGAAGAATTTATTGAGCCCTCCGTACGATGCTGCCGGTGTCGTCGCAATGAAGTCAGCTTGTGACAAGACGTCCCGGTAGAGGCTCGAAACCTGGCCGCAAAGGACTCTCCAGTCTGCTGTGCTGAAGGCATCGCCTTCGTCGACTCTCCTGAGCAGCCTCTCGAGGTGCTCGAAGCGCCCGGCCTTTTGCTTTTCGTAATGTTCCCAGGCTGCTTCATCGAGTGTAGGGGCAGTGTCCTGATCTCTGCTCGATGGACAATACGTAGCAAGGCAAGCGGTCGTCATGAACTTTTTCGTGAAATCGAGTTCGTCGTTCTCCTCATCCTGTTTGGAGTGGCTCTCGTTGAGTTTTTCGCTGTGTCGCATTTCATACGGCCAGCTATGCATCCGGATAATCTTCAATGAAAGCCCTGACTCTCTGCACAGCCTCTGATATCGATTGGCGGCATCGTCGACGGTTTTGTTGATGTCGACAAGAAATAGAATTGGGGCCGGCCTTTTGCATCTTGGCGCTTTCTTGGACTGAATGAGAGCGGAGAGGATCATGTTCCACTCTGTCTTTCCCGCTCCGGGACAGCCGTTGACGAAATAGAGGCCATTCTTCACTTCCTTGAGACCTTCCAGCGCTGCTCGATGGTGCCCATCGAGGGATTTGAACTTGGCAACGAGGACCTTGGGTGTGCCATGGATTACATATGAAGGGTTCTTGAGATGAGGAAACTCTCTAAATAGGTCAATCCAATGGGGCCAGCGGCAGGAGTTAAAGTCCAAGATCATTTCAAAGGCTCGAAGGGAGGCATCAGCCGGCCTCTGCTCATCCAGGCGATGCTCTGCAACGAGATGATACAGGGCGGCAAGCTCGGCTTCAAACGTCAGCTGGCAGGTATCCCAACGAATATTGATCACCTGACACCCTCTCTCCCGTATTGCGATCGACCTGATTTCCTCCATGGACGAAACTGTTTGAAAGTGGGCCATGAGGTCAAGTTCCATGTTTTGTCCGTCCTTATTCTTCCACGAACGAGGCACTTCAACCTTGAAAGCAGCGCATTCCTTGACATATGGGTCAAGAAGTCCCTCAATATTTTCGAACGGATTTGTGATGCGTGCGGCTGGAAGGTGGACCAAAGAGAATATTCCTGCATCCCGCTGGATTGTGGACATCATGTCGACGGCGAAGCGATCCGTCACAGACGGAAAGATGACGTTTCCGTTCCCTTCTGGCAATCTGACCAGAAATAACCATGAAGTGCTGAATGAGTTCTTTAAGCCCGGTATTGGGCTTACTGGCCACGCTTCGAATGGATGCTTCAGAGCATTGAGCGCTTTAATCGCTTCGTCTTCATTGTGCATCTCAATCCGTGTTGCTTGTTCATGGCGCCAGGCAAACTCGTCTTTATCGGGGAAAACAATTAAAGGAGTCACAGTCTGAAAGCAGAGGGCATTAGTGAAGGGTAAAGTAGGCGGGGGAATTTCGTTACCTGATCGGGCAGAGTTCGTATCCTAACCCCCGACCCGGCTTCCATGTTGCCTGATTTCTAGGGGGGGGGGGGGGGGTTGCTGAAGTTGCGGCTGCAATACACTGTGTGCTTTCTAGAGCGTTCGGAGTGAATGTTGGTCGGTCGCGGACACGCGGGTACTGCGATGAGGGGGTAGGTGTCAAGTATAGGCGTCGGCAGAAGGCCAGCAGATCTGGGCGGTGGTAGAAGTTGACAAGAGAACGCTACACTGCCCTTTCAGGCTGCAAATTGTATTTGCAGCAGACGAGGTGATGAAGAAACCATGTTGGAAGGAGGAAGGTGTGGCACTTTTGTGACCGAACATATCGGGCAGTTGCTGCCTCGGCGCCTGCAAATTACCTGATGGACAACTCGAGAATAAAACATGCAAATAATCGTGTTCTTATTCTACTTGGAGCCATAATTACCTGGTTTGGGAAATGACAGGTATAACGCGCCAAGTTTTCGAGATTCGGCTGCGTTGTAGACTGCTGCTCGATGTACCACACGAAATATCCAGCACCAAGGCGCACACCAGGATATGCGTACACCTCCAGTTTATAAGACGATATCCCTGGACTCTGGTATCCGATCCTACATACCAATGGGGGATAAACTCACTGGTAAGTCGTGCAGCTCTATCCCAGAAGAGGGGCCGCTTCTAATGATTCGCTTTGCAAACAGCAGAGTTGAATCGAACATGGCGTTGATATATCCGCAAAAAATCTTGGTCTCCATGACATCTTGTTTGGATTCTGTTAACAATTGGCTGCAACCTGATTCACGAGACGTACAGATCTTTGGCCGCAGCCGAACCACTCGTCATCTTGCCGATAGATCAAGTTAAATCTACAAAATCGGACCGCCTTTCCAATATCTGCCTGGATGAAAACATGAAATCATCATCCAACTGTACAAAATCGTCAAATGGCAAGCTCGTCGTTCCGAATCTCGGAGTCGAGTTCGAGTCCGAAATAAAGTCACCCTCGTCGTCGATCACATAAACGTTCTCCTCAGGTAGCTGACACAAGGTAAAGCCATCAGCCTTCAACAGCCAGTCTTGCAAATGTTGATATAGCATTTCAACTGTGTTCGGTGGGAATGCATTTCCAATTTGTCGCCGAATGCTCGTCTTGGTACCGACAAATTGGTGGTTCGGAGGGAACCCTTGCAAGCAAGCATACTCTCGGAGGGTCAGATCCCGCGTTCCGTCGGGATGGTAGATGCCACCGGCTCCTGTCGTGATCGTTCCTACGAGTCTGCTCGTATCAAGCGCTGGTCTTGGTGGGTGGTGCTTCTTAACGTCCCTGATACTGTGCAGGGGGTCCCTTGGTCGTATCCCACGAATGGCACTCCATATGGTTGTAAATGGCTTGCAGCCTGCCCTGCCACTTTCAGAGTGTGAGTCAAGAGGAAACGGAGGAAGGCTCTCTCCAGGTGCGGCAGCAATAACTATGAGTCGCTTCCTATCCTGAGCCGAACCCCAATGACAAAGTCTGACAACTTTCCAGCGCACAGAGTATCCAAACTGAGTGAAATCCCCAATCAGGGTTTTGAGATACTTTTGGTGGCGATCATGGGTAATGCCAAAGGTTTGCTCCACCGTGATCATCCGTGGGCGAATCCTATTGATCAGTTCGTTGCAGCCAAAAAGCGCGAAAATGTTCTCATCATCGTGAGCAGCTTGGCGAGTATGCGCGGGTGAGAAGTACTGGCAGGGAGGCGAGAGGTGAAGCACATCCGCCCGCAACAGCTCCCTTCTAGTTGATTGAACGAACTCGTCGACCGACATTCCATAGAGCATTGTTTCAGGAAAGTTCGCCTGGTACGTGTCCCAGACATCGGGCGATTTATCAATCGCATACAACACCTTGAACCCGGCGCTCTGCGCGCCACGAGAAGCGCCGCCGGCACCAGCAAATGCGTCAAACAGGGTATACTTCTGGCCAAACCCTCTTGATCGAGACGGCCGATGGCATGAGGGGACGTCCAAGCTTACCACATTGCCATGAAAAGCCGTGTTCCCGTTCCATGAACCGCCTTTCACCCTTCCGCCGCGCCAACGATTTCGCAGTGTTTCATCCGATGTTTTGAATCGCAGGTTTGACACTTCCGAGGCAGAGATCCGCTCGAGAACTTCTTCGTCCGGCCGAGTCCTCCGACCCTGCATTGTAAAGTAGATTTTCATGACCCATCGGCAGACGAGACGCCCTGTGCGCTCCGCGCTACGACGATACCGATCTCGATCGAAGCCCGGCAGGGCCATCACAGAGCAGCTGCAATGGTCTGGGTAGATTGAGTTTGTGAGAGTGAATTTTCTCTTTCTCACAATTGAGCCTGGGTGAACATCGATAAAGATGGATGATTCATTCGTCGTCGTACCCATTGTGCCGCGGTCGATATGCAGGACCATGCATACTTCGTTCAGTTTCTTGGGCAGCTTGCCCATCAAATTTCTCGTCCTCGTGATAGGGATGCCACGAAGAATGACATGACCAGCGTAGTCTCTCACGATGGTTTTGATTTGCAGAAACTCAATCGGATATGCACCCAGGGCGAGTTGCTTGGCTTCCGCAACATCTCCCCTCTCGAAGGTCTGATGCCGAATTCGAACCTTTTCCAACGGATGTTCTCCGTCACGCAATGAGTGGGTATTGAAGGTGGCACCTTCTGTGAGGTCAATTACTTCATGGTCGAAGATGATGTCCGGATCAAATTGAGGATCATGGCCAGTTATGGTGCACATTGACGCCGCACTCGTGTTTGAACCCTCCATCATGACGTTGTGCGACACTGTGTCATCTCAAAGACTATAGGTGTATCGACTGGCAGTAATGGGGCGAGGCACTGTCATTAAAATGTACAAGTTCCAGGAGCAGGCGATGGAAGCGGTGGAGGTGTAGAGATCGTGAAGCGAAAAGAGAGAAGGTTGGAGGACAATGTCGTTACACCTACCCAGCTAGTCCTGCCTTTCGTTATCACAACAACGAGAGCACGTCTCGGTAGGGTTTCCAGAAGCTACCTTCACATTCTCCAGGTTGCTAGGTAACGGAAGCTGAGAGCGCATGTAGCAGAACCGAACAAGCAGCAGAGGGAGGATGTGAACGGTTGGCCCAGGTAGCTGACAGCTTTAAATCGACGTCTCGACGAGACGCCAAATCTTAAAGGCGGCGTGCAGCTTCTCGGCTGGGACTTCGAATCCAGACTCAGCCTCGGGGGCTTTATTAGAGGCAACGTCTCTAGTCATTGCATTGACTGCATTGCAGCTTCATCAACGACAATTTTCCGATACCAGACATACAGTCTGGGCTCACGACTTGAAGGATGTTTATTTTAGAGTGCTTATAATATCGGTACATTCTTTGCGGAGCGAAAGTATTATTCGTCCATGAAAGCAGGTCGTCATTTTCGGCTGAAACTTGTCCCGGCTAACACCACAGCAGCTCCCCTTTGTACCCTATACTCGCTCTGCCTGCACCCCCTACGGAGTGCAGGAACGTACTAATAATGCTCAGCGCAATGCGACCAAGCGCACGGACCATTTGAACTAGGATGAACCGCGCTACGACAGGATGCGCACCTTGAATATACATCTCCAGGTATCTTTTCTACTTAACGCGTTCACACAATCGAGATTGATCACCACCCACAACGCTCGACTCTGTTCCTGGATGAGCTGCAGCTTCGCGGCGGCCGGGAACTGTAGCGATTTGAGATTGCAATCACTCTGCCAGCACCCTCCCCTAACACGCAGCCTCCCCCAGTCGCCAAAGACCACCGACGCCCTCGGCACCCTCCTTCCCGTCCAAATTCCAAGCCCGCACTCGAATCGTGTCATATTCGCAACGTCAAAATTCGAGCAATGGTTTCCTTGCTTGCGTCTCTCCTCCTCTAAAACCAGCTTCCTGGCTCGCTGAGACGATCGCTATCACTGCGTCCCAACTCGGAGACATGCTACGCGAGACACGAACAATACCATGGCGGAATTCAACGAGGATTTGGCCAGATGGTTCGAAGAACTTCAAAAGGTTCCTGCTGAACACCACCTTCTGTGTCCGAAGATAAGCACCGATGACGCGGAAGACTACAAGTCGTTCGACGACATATACTCGAGAATCACTGTCGAGGAGAAAAAGAAGCGAATTGAAGATGGAGACCGGCGTATCGAAATTACCTACTGGAACAGTCTGATCTTCGGCTTCGACAAGAAGGATGCTGGCAAGTGGCTGAATGAGTTTACCACCCGTCTGGAGGATTGCCTGAAATCTTGTCCAGGCTGCGTCCTCAACTGGCACATGAAACGCAGGGCCAATCTCCAGAAGTTTGCCGAGTATGTCGTTGACGAGTGGCTCTTGGATTGAATCGAGCCGCCCCACTAACCATGGTTCCGTAGGCGATGGAACGAGGAGGCTATGCACCACATCGAGCACCTTCTGGAACGGCTCGACGTTGCCCGCATCGATCACAACATTGACTGGGCGAAGAAGTTCATCGAGAAGATTGAGGATAGCGGCGCTACATTCAAGAAAGCGCAGTTCGGCCAGCATTTGCCTGAAGTTCTCATCACCGTGTACGAGGCTCTCTGCTGCGTGCCTTACATTGGCTTCCCCGAGAAGCGATCTTCGTTCCAGTATGTCTTCATGCGGCTGCAGGGAAAGACGTACCTAAAACTTGGGTCAACCGATCCCTTGCCTGGCATGACCTATTCACTTTTCGACACCAGGGTTGAGGACCGTCTCAAGTGGGCGCAGGAGAATTGGAAAACAATCGGCAGTTCGTCCATGACGGAGGAGCAGTTTGACTGGGCCGTCAGCGGTGGTCTTGTCAAAGGCATTGATGACATTTGCCAAAAAGACCTCTCGCAGCCTACCAGTGAGGATTACCTGGATATCGAACGATTCTGGCAAGGCTTTGAATGCGTCCTGAGAACCCTTACCGACGACCTGATCGTCAGCCGTCTTCGTAACTTGGAAGTGCGGCCAGGAAACCCACATGTGTACGACTTGCTATTCCGTCATATCCAGTTCTGCCGCTCCGAGGGTGTGTTGGTCGCCACCATCAAGGTCCTCACCGAACTCTTGAGGAAGTCACCAAAGGCCTTCTGGAACGTCGTCGGCGATGCGAAACCGAATGTCATTGCAGACCTGATATTCGCCAGTCCTGTGTACAGAATTCTTCTTCGACAATCGCTAGAGGACTGTTGGAGCGGCGTTGACTCCGCCGTCGAGGACTCCGTGCCGTTTCCGATATCCTGGATTACTCCCTGGTTGCAATCGCTGGGGCGTGATCGCAGGTACGATGCCTGCGAGGTCCTGACGCATACCTTGTTCCGAAACCTTGCCAAGGACGCAACGCTTGGCGAGCCCGGCCAAGCAGCGTGCATCAGAGCTGGCTTCGATGCCATGACCTTCACCATGAAGTCTTTCCTCGACGACAAAACGGAAGTCATCGCATCCGGCACTACTCATCTCTACGCTAGCTCGGCCTTCAACCTCGTGGTCGAGAACAAGGACCTTCTCGTCTGGAGCCTGAAGCCTCCGGGAAGCAGCAACGACGGATGGACGACTCTGAAGGTCGCAAGCGCGGCCAAGTCGGTGCTTCACACCGCTCGAAAGCTGGACATGAAGATGCTGGCAGAAGAATATTTCGCCATTAATGACGGCAAGAAACCGCAAGTCACCGTCACCCGGAACTCTACCGCGTACTGGGAATGCTTGATAGAGATGTTCGACATGTCTTCGGACCAAGCAGAAATAGCAAAGGACATCTTGACATGCCTCGAGCCCTTGATATCGGTTTCGGAGATTCGAGCGGAGAAGAAAAATGTACTGAGTGGCTCCGGCCAGCACTTCAATAAGGTGCTCAAAGGCATCGTGGACATCATCGTCCGCATCCTCGGCCGTATCTCGGAATTGGACGCGACCGATCTGAACGTGCTCTTTGCTCATCGGCTAGCCATTCAAAACATCATCGGCCTCTCGGTTCACGACAACGATGAGACTGGTCTCGGAGAAGCCTCGATGGAGGTTCTGAAAAGCTGGACCAGCGAAGTGTCGCGGGAATCAGCCTTGCAACATATGGCTCGGCTTCATCCCGAGCCGACGCTGGCATCCATCGTCTGGACTATGGATCGAGTCATGCGAACGCCTTTCCCTTGGGACCCCGTTCGACCGCTCTTGATCACCAGTCGTGACATTCTATCCGGTCTGGCAGACCCGTCGGATGGGTTGCTGAGGACGACATCGTTGGATGGAAAGATGTCGGCGATCGTTCTTCGCTGGTGGAATGAGCAGTGGCGATTTGTCTCCAAGTCTTGTTTGAATATCGAGTATTGGTCACGGTTTATCGGCAACAAGATCATGACAGAGTTCTGCCGAGACATCATGGAACTTGCAGAAGGCCTTATCCAAGAAGACGGCCTCTTCATGTCAGCGACGATGAACGGAAGGGGCGAAAAGGAAGCGATGGCCAGGGTGCTCGGTCCGGCAAAAGACAACTTCCGCGGCATGGAGAACATGATTCGTCTGAAAGATGTGTATCTGGTGGACACCACCGTTCGCGTCCTACGGAAGATCTTGACGCGCCTGCGGGAGAATGGCTTAGAGATCAACTCCGGGTCTCGAAAGCTCATCACTGATGCTTGTGTTCCGACGAGTGTTCCGGGGAAATACGTCAGATCCACGAACCTGAACGACGGGCAACGCGCCGAGCTTCTGGAAGCACTTGGCCACGAAGACGACGTGCAGATTGTCCAAATTGGCGCCGTGTCACAAACTTCCAGCCGCCTCCCAGAAGCGGGCAGTGACAAGGTCAAGAGGCAAAGCAAGCTCGATGCCTGGTCCAAGTCAACACCGACAAATACGGCGACGCCATCTCTGTCGTCGGGCAAGTCTAATCGGTTGGATGTCCTTGAGCTGAGTCGATCGATCGAGAATCCACAACTCAAACAGATCGCAGCTCGGCAGCAGGCAAAGTCCAAGGCCATTGACACGAAAGCCATCTCGGCCCTCAAGGAGAGCCGGCAAAGAGAGAAGGCAGAAAAGGCTCGCAGGGATGCAGAAACCATCGCCAAAGCCCGGCGCCTCCGAGGAGAAATCGCGTCCGGGGAGGGCCCCGACCTGCCCCTCACAGGAAAGGAAAACGCAAGAAGCGAAATCATGGTCAACAGCTCCGATGAGGACTCTGGCGGCGAGAGCGACGAATCCGACACCGACAACCAGCTTATTGCCATTAGTACCGGCGGCCAGAAGTCGCTAGACGAACACGAGAGAAGGAAGCAGCAAGCTCTTCGCGACAAGGTCCGCAGGCCCGTCAAGAAGACGCGACAGCAACGATCTGTCAAGGAAATGAGAGCACGACTGATCCCTCCGATGGACAGACTGCACAATACCATCCTTGCATGGGACATCTTCCACGAAGGTGGCGACCCCCCAAATGGTCCTAAGGCAACCGAAGTCGCCACCAAATACCCAGATCCCACTCAGTATCAGGGGACTTTCTTCCCTCTCCTCGCATCGGAAGCTTGGCGGGCTTTCGTGACGGCCAAGGATGAGATAACAACTCAAGCCTTTGGAATGAAAATTGCCAGTCGAGCTAGCGTTGATAGTTACTTAGAGGTGACCTTTACGATGCCGGTCTTGCAGAACCGAGAACGGGGGGTGTCGGAAGGTGACATCCTCCTGGTGTCGCAAGACGAGAACCCACTGAAAAATGCGTCGGCAAAGCATTGCCTTGCGCGGGTCCATCGTCTGACGTACAAGAAGGATACGGTAGAAATTACGTATCGCATCGCGTCTCGTAACAACTCGCTCTCGTCCATACTGACGCCTGGCGTCAGCGTTCATGGCATCAAGATCACGAACATGACGACGATTGAGCGAGAATACGCTGCTTTGGAGAGCTTGCAGTATTACGACCTCATGGATGAGATTCTGAAAGCGGAACCTTCCCCGATACTTCGGTACGGCGACGAGAGAGTTTCCAATGCCATGCAGAACTGGGCCCTCAATAGAGGTCAGGCCTTGGCCGTTCTGGGTGCCCACGAGAACGACGGCTTCACGCTGATTCAAGGGTATGTTGCACCTCTGTTCCGGAGCGCCTTGCGTTCCCGTTACTGATTGAGTAAAGGCCTCCGGGAACTGGCAAGACGAAAACTATCATTGCCATGGTTGGGTCGCTCCTCTCCGAGCAATTGTCTCAAGCTTCGGCTGGTGTTCCCGTCAGCAACCCGCTTCGACCAGCCACCGCCCCGAACGCGAACAATCAGGCTCGGCCAAAGAAACTTCTCGTCTGCGCCCCCAGCAACGCCGCGGTAGACGAACTGGTGCTTCGATTGAAGAACGGCGTCAAGACGAGAAGCGGGAAAATGCGGAACATTAACGTTTTGCGGCTCGGACGCAGCGACGCCATCAACGCCGCCGTCAAGGACGTAACACTTGACGAGCTTGTACGAGTACGACTGGAAGGAGATAACACGGCGGACAAAGCAAAGACCGATCGGGAGAAGCTTCACCAAGACGCGGCAAAGATCAAGGAAGAACTGGGGCTTCTCCGACCGCTACTAGAGGTAGCTCGCGGCCACGAGGACCGAGCGGAATACAGCAGCCTGTCTCGAAAATTCGAAGAGCTGAAGCGCCAGCAGATACACATCGGAAAGATGATTGACGCAGACAAAAGCAGCGGAAACACAATGGCGAGAGAGAGAGAGCTGCGGCGGCGCCAAGTTCAACAGGAAATCCTCAACTCGGCCCAGGTTCTTTGCGCGACGCTCAGCGGCAGCGGCCACGAGATGTTCCGCAACCTGGACGTGGAGTTTGAGACGGTCATCATCGACGAGGCGGCTCAATGCGTGGAGCTGAGCGCGCTCATTCCGCTAAAGTACGGGTGTTGCAAGTGCGTCCTCGTCGGTGATCCGAAGCAGCTGCCTCCGACGGTCCTCTCGCAGTCTGCGGCGCGATTCGGATACGACCAGAGCTTGTTCGTACGGATGCAGCAGAACCACCCCGACTCGGTCCATCTCCTGGACATGCAGTATCGTATGCACCCCGAAATCAGCATGTTCCCGAGCAGAGAGTTCTATGAAGGGCAGCTGCAGGACGGCCAAGACATGGCAAAACTTCGGCGACAGCCATGGCATAATAGCGAGCTGCTCGGCGCGTATCGCTTTTTCGACGTCGAAGGTGTTCAGGAAAGGGGCCGCAAGGGTCAATCGCTGGTCAACGTGCGGGAACTTGAGGTTGCCATGCAGCTATACGCCACGTTCAGCAAGGATTATCAGCACTGTGACATGTCCGGCAAAATCGGCATCATCACGCCGTACAAGGCCCAGCTTTTCGAGCTCCGGAACCGATTCAAGGCTCGGTTTGGTGAGAACATTACGGACATGGTCGAGTTTAACACCACGGACGCCTTTCAGGGTCGCGAGTGCGAGATTATCATCTTCTCGTGCGTTCGAGCCAGCTCGACGGGCGGCATCGGTTTCATGACGGACATTCGCCGCATGAACGTTGGGTTGACGCGAGCGAAATCTTCGCTCTGGATCCTCGGCGATTCGCGCGCGCTCGTGCAGGGCGAGTTTTGGCGCAAGCTCATCGAAGACGCGCAGAACAGAGGTCGATACACGAAGGGGAACATCGTCTCGATGCTTCGCCAACCCCTGAAGCAGATCAAGGCGAGCAGCCTTCATGAGGAACCGCGGGTGGCGATTTCAAGGGAAATAGCCATGCCTGATGCCCCGGAGCAGATTGCGTCTGCGGATAACAGCACCAGAAACGGCGCTCCGGCCTGGGCAGACTCCCACACTGGAGGGGGAGCGGGGAGCGGCGGCGGCAACGGAAGCGCCCCGGCAGCTCGAGCCGACGTCTTCCCCGACAAAGCAGTGCTCCGCGTGGGTTCTGGACCACCAGTCATACACACTTCCACGGAGGCGAGGAAACGACCGCTCGACAACGGAATGGTCGGTCAGCCCGGGGCGAAGAGGGTACGTCTTGACCGGAGCACGAGAGCATCTTTCGAGCATGCTAACGAGAATGCAGGCGGCCAACGACAAGCAGCGCGGCGGACTCCAGGCCAAGTTTGGCCAAAAGGCGAGCAAGCCGGCGGCGGCACCGAAGGATCCGTCGGCCATGTCGGTGCTTGGGATGACGCCTCCGGAGCGACCTCCGGCTCCTACGACTGTTCATCCGGTCGCACCTCCGACGGGTCCGAGGCCGGGCCCGAAGAATGCGACGAGCGTATCGGCAGGTGCGGGCACGATGACGAACGAAAAGGTAATGTTTCCCCTCGCGGACTCTCGTCAGCCAGTGCTGGAAACAAGGTGGTCGCTGACTAGCTCCGCAGGCAGCGAACAAGCCAGCTCCACCTGTGGCGCGCAAGAAGTCCAAGCCCAGCTTGTTTTTGCCGAAGAAGCGCTGAGGGCATCATCGGGCCAGGAGTTTTGCCGTTTGTACTTTCGAACTCGTGTGAATGGGGCAGCCGCTGCCGCTGCTGCTGCTACTACTATTACTATTACTAGCACTACCACCACCTACAATCAGTCAGTCGATTTATTTGGTTGCGTTGCATTGCAAGGCGTTGGCGGGCATGATCTGCGAGACGGAACCTGGGCAGCAGGTCCAGTTCGGCGCAGGAAGGTATATACATTGCAAAGGCTGAGACGAAATAATTACAGCATTGTTCCGAAAAGGTGGGATTCGCACAGCGGGGAGCATTCGCATCGATATCGAATGATGCGATATGCCGGCGACGTGTTGTGTTGTCTGTTTCGTGTACGTGGTAACCAGTACACTCGTTTCCTACGTACCAGCACGCTTACCCCCGTGCGTCTGGCAACCTGTTGGTGTAGACACCACGAAGCACTGTAGATGCGTGGAAGAGTGCGGAGTACCCCGTAGGTTTGGTCACATTACTCGTCCGTACATGCACGGAGTGCTCGTCGCGCGTTTGTTGCGCGTGTGATGAATCATAACAGCATGATGATGGGGAGTTCGTGTGAGCGGCCCCCTTGCGGTCTGGTCACCAGCAGCTAGTGGTGATGTTGGATGATGCGCGCAGTTATTAGCGGCACTGCAGGGATGGGCACTAAGACGATACTAATGCAGGCAGGCAGGTCATCGCCCGTAGAGGTTCTTGGCAGAGGGCAGGACCCTTATACTGCGCATGGCCCTCGTACGAGCGAGCGCGAGCACATGCAAAGACTTGTTTACAAGTACATGTGGATTGGTACTCTTAGGTTGCCATTCTTCGTACAGAGGGAGGGTGTACGGAGCATTACGGCCACGCCCAAACCACAGGTATTTGTCCATTTCTGTCGGGCGAGCATTAATACGCGGTCTCGGTGATGAAAAGTATTATTTCGAAAATGGCAGAGAATGCTACCTACCGAGGCTTTGGGGTATATTTCCACTGATTTATGCACAAATATGGAAGAGATCTTTTACAACATGATAGTAACACAACCAGTCGTGGGTTCCGGGAGCCATTAGTTATTGTAGGCAGCATAGGTGGCTACATTATGGCGTACGGAGTATTATTACACCAGGCCCATTTCCGGTTTGGTGCTGCTGGTATTATTAATACTTTATGCGCAGCGTAACTTGCTTGTCCCTTGGAGAACACCTGTACTTACTTAAGTACAGTAGTTGTGCGGAGTATTCCGTACTTGCAAGTACAGCAGTTCCCTCCCCTCAAGACGTGGGGCGGAGTGACAGGTTTGGCTGACTTTGGCTGTTGATTACTTCGTCTCCTTGTCACAATTGGCAACAACCGATCATCGGGTGGCGCATGTAACCAGATTGTGGCCCTCGCTAGCATTACTGGATTGGTGGTCTTTGGATGAACGGCAAGGACCGCACAAAGATGCGCACTTGTACGTGCGACGTTGGCTGGTACTGAACGTCTTCCGCTCAATCCGTCTGTGTGCCCATGCACGCGTACTAACACATACTGTACACGTGTACTGCACGTTCCGAGTATAGCAGTGAGCAGCTGTATTTTTCCCCTTAATAACGTGCTGGAGAGCATTCTTCCACTTTGTGGACGGATACTCCTCGCACAAGCACGGCTAGCCATGTACAGTGTATGTATACCTCCAGATAGGTGTACAGTAAGTAATACTCCGTACATCAACTTCATCAAGGCACAGGTTTCGGAAATGATCTATTACCCCCCACCACCATATTGGTAAATATCCCCGGCCAAGGAAGTCATATGATGGGTATTTCCGTAACAAGTAATTATGTTCCATTAGCATAGGTGTACTACTCATACAATTACTTGGACCTACGACAACCAGGCAACGTCTAGGGGGTACTTGCAAACAGGATTCTCGTCGTCGGCGCAGATACGACGTACGGTACAGGACTGCAAGCGTACATGTACTTGCATTGTACTCCGTACAGTACTTAGGTGTACTTTGGTGTACTTGGGCATCCATGTACTAGCGACAAGCACAAAATACAGCACAGTACGGAGTGCGGCAAGGTAATGCTTACGAACCTAGCACACAGGCGTGTACTTACAGTAAGGTGTGCCGGGATGCCCTGGCCAACCAAAGCAACGGCGAGAACGCGACGGCTCGCGGTCGGCGTTCAGCAGTTCAGGCATCGCGGAACACCCCGCGGGCCGGGTTCGCAGTTAGTCCTGTGGGTCGGGACAAGCTCTCTGAGCCATCGGCGCGGCTGAGTGGATTCATGTCATGGCACGGAGCACGACCAAGGTGCTTCACTGGTCGGAGGTCCACCGTCGCCCCGATCATTCCTTTTTCCCGTCCCTCTCTCCGGAGCGTCGACGGGGGCAAAAAGCAAAACAAAAGCAAGCGCTGACGACAATGGAATCGGGCTGACGTGACGTGTCCAGAGACGAAAGCAAAATGGAAGAGGTGCCGTAACAGTAGACGTACGAGTTGCAGTGCTTGCACGTAGTTGTACATGTACTTGCGTACAGTACGGCTACAGTGCATGGACTTGTATGCCGTACCTGGGAAAGCACCACTTCGATGACAGTGGACGAGGGAGTTTTTTGTCATCGCATCTACGCAATATGCAAGATGGGAAGTGGCCAGCTTACCGTCGTACTTGCTCGTACAAGCACAAGATTTGGAAGTGGTGTACGAGTAATACTCCGTACAGTACTTACTTTGAGCGAATACAGCACGACTGTAGGTGTGCTTCCGCCTGCCGCATGCTAGGTGGGCACTTGCTGGTTTGTGCCGGAGCCTAGTAGAATGAACGGCAAGTGGTCAACACTGCCTCATGTACGCAGTATTCGGAGGAAGGATATTATTACAACAGGTAATTAGTACGGAGTTGCAGTCCGTACGAGTGGTAGAAACGGGCATCATATCCGAGTGAGATCGTCGTCGGCACATACATGTAGAGTTGCATGAACACGTGCCGGACGCGTACATTTGTGTTGTAACAGTACGTTGTACGTGTACAGTACATCTACTAGGAGAAGTTTCGCAGAGCACAGTAGTTGCACGGAGTACTGCATGCTCGTATTCGTACCGGTACGGACAGACGGGTGTACAGACAGACGGGTGTACAGACACACGGGTGTACAGACACACGGGTGTACAGTGCCTTCCGCCAACTGTACTGTAGCAGTCGGCACGATGGTCTCGTCGATCCCAATTAGGTACTTCTTCCTCGCTCGTATTGTACCTTTCCACTGTAAGTGTGCGTGAATGTACATGTCGTCGTGTGTGTGTGTCCGTGTACTTACTCCGTACCTGCACCTACAGTACTCCGTACAAGAACTTGCAATCAAAGGCAGGAACCAGGCATTGCGGAGGCAAGCATCGCGGAGCACACTAACCGGAGGGAGGTAGTGTCCGTTGCGACTCGTGAACACGCACGCAATGAACGACATGTCTTTCCCGAGTCCGTCCCCAGCTTGGCCCAACGACGTTGGCCCCCGTCCGGGACCCTTCGCCCTCTTGGCGCTCCGTCCTCCGTCCTCCTCCTCGTCGTCTCCGTGAGAGTCCCAACTTTCCTCTTCCATTGTGTGCAGGAGATAGATTCCCGCCCTTTTCTCGAACCGTCCGTCTCCTTTCCAGTCGACCAGGCCCATCTAGAGGCACGCTACACAAACTCGGCCTTGGGAGTGCAATTCAGTCGTCTCGTCGTCTCGTTGTCGATTCCCCGTTGCTTTTGTCGACGAGTCTCGCTCATTGGATAGTACTTTGTCTGCTTGTCTCGCACGTCATCAACCAAGCGCCCCAAAAGTGCGGGTGACTGGGTACGAGGAGGCACGGTTTGCCGGCATATGATATTGGCTTTCTTTCTTTGCCAGCTCACAAACCGACCAGCCTAGTCGCATGATGCAAGGGCGGCTGTGAGCGGACGCGGCGTTGTGGGCACACAGGTTGTGAGCGAAGAGCCAACGGCCAACAGCCAACTTCCAAGCCCGATATCCCACCGAACGCTCGGCATCCCGTACGAGTCCCTTTTTTGTCTTGCTAGCCGCGGGGCGATGGCGCCCCCCGAAGCCTCTAGCTGGCGGCTTTTAGGACGCGCCGACCCAGCTCGTCGTCCTCCTCCTCTTCCCACGCTTCCCTCGACTCCCACACTTCCTTTGGCGCCCGAGATTCCCTCGGCTCTCCCTCGTGGCCGTAATCCTCGGGGTCTGGAACGGCAGCCAGATGCCCGGCCGCGGCCCAAGACTGCCTCGAACTTGTCGGCGACCGAGGGGAGCTTTTCTTCCGGCAACATGGAAGGGGCCATGCTGCTCAAGAGCAGCATCGGAAGTCGTCGCACGAGGGAGGAGGTGGCTAGCCTCGTCGACTTCCTCAAGAATCACCCGCCCCCGCCGGGAAACTTCATGTCGATTCCCTACGGCGGCGGTGCCGAAGACGAGCACGACGACCGGAGCCGACTGGCCAAGAAGTTCAGGAAGCTCAGGGTCGGCCGGAGGAGCAAATCAATGCCTAGGGCCCCCAAAAATCTACCGCTCCCGGACTCGGCCGTCTCGGGCACGACCATCGGCGGCCATCGACACATCGCCATCACCATCCCAATGGAGGCCGTACCCATCGCGGACCATGCACCGGCTCAGCCCCCCATCCGCCCTCCGCCGGGTGGTCCGGCGGCACCGGCCAGGAAGGGGACGGTTCGCACCTTTGTCAACGAAAAGGGCGTCGTGACGGTTCTACGGCCCGTCACCGAAGTCTCGGAGCCCCCGAGCACCGCGCCCTCGCGATCCGGTTCCCCCCATTCCGCCATCCATCGGCGAAGCAGGATGGCTCCGCTGTCGATACAGCAACCGCTCGGAGGCGCCGGCGGCGGCAAGCCGTACGACTACATCGGCATCCTGCCCACGCCCCTCGACACGCCTCTGCTCGACGACGGCTCGGCACCCTGGAACCGCTCGGCGTCGCCCGATGACAGTCCCGGCTCCGGCCCCGGCCACGGCAGGCAGGATTCCCTGACCTTTGAGCGTTCGTCCTATCCTGCTCGCGGCTCGAGCATGAAGGCAAGTCGCAACGTAACTCCCGTCTCCATCGACGGCTTGCTGTCGCAGCAGAAGTCTTGGTCCAATTCTACGCATCGACGGAGCGGCCGCAGCTGTTCTGGCTCGTCCGAAAGCCAAGAGGCGAGACCCAGAGTGCCGACGGAAAACGCACAGCGCAGCCCGTCGAGATGCACGAAGCTAGCTCTCGCCGTCGACAATGGCAATTCTTCCACGGGAACCGGCGAGGACTGCCAATGTCAGGCGCGCATCATCATTCCGGAGAAGCCCGTCGTCTCGGCCCGAGACGACTCGCGGCCGACGACGCCGGCATCGAGCAAGAGTCGCAAGGATGCCGTTCGCGATAGGAAGCGGCGCGACCTGGAGGTCATGCAGGGCGCCAAGCAAACAAAGGAGCGCGGCCGGGAGAGCGGCTCGCAAGGGGACGAGGCGGAATCGGACGGGGAGTCGCCCAGACGACGAGCGCAGCCCGGCGACGGCGGCGACGCTCGTCAGCAGCAGCTGACGTTGAGCTGCCCCATGGTGGTGGTGGACGTCGAGCCTTGCCCATCCCCTCGCGAGAGCCAACCGAGGACAGCGACGATGCGATTCTCGGCCGAAGCCCTGCCGTGGATGGGCGATCCGAACATTCCCTCCCCTCCCATTTCCTCCAACGGTTCTCCTCCCCCGACCTTCTGCGCCTCGGCCCTGGATCGCGCCTCGTTCACGCGCCGTCGCGAGTGGAAGGCCATCTTCGAGCACGAACGCAGAGCCCGAGAAGCCTTGGCCTTGGCGAGCGCCTTGTTTGACGAGAGCAGCGGATCGCAGGCGGACAGGGGAGCCACGCGGGCCGAGCACCTCCGGGACATGGAACGTCGCGTGCGGCACTTTGAACGCAACGGCGACGTCTGGCTGCGCGCGCTCGCTCCCGTCTTCGACGAGCAGGATGGCTGCCTCGTGGCGGCAAGCAGCATACCCCTCGACTGCAGCTACGGGCGGGATTGGGTCTCGGACGACGAGGCGTCGACGACGACGGAGCGCACCCGTCGCGGCCCGCGCAGGGCAGCCGGACGGAGGAGCCTCTCGCATGGCCGTCTCGTCATCGAGCTGGCGGCCGACGAGCGGGAGAGTGGCGATGACGCCTCGAGCGACGACGTCGGCGGGAGCAACGACACGAACCGTCTCCCCGCCATGGAGCTGCCGACGACGCCACGGTCGAGCCCGGGGGTTGGCTGGCCGAGGACGGTGCAGGTAAGGCCGAGCATCGGCATCGGTGCCATGTAGATGGGGGGCCGAGTGTGCATGCTGTACGAGCACGGGCGGGAGCAGCACGACGACATCGTCCTCGGACGTGCATTTGGCCTCGTCGGTGGGCCCAAGGACGAGTGCGGTTAGAGAGGGTTACGGAGTACGGAGCATCGAGCACGGCGTCCGAGTATCGGTATCAGGCATGTGCATTTTGTCGTCGACAGGACAGGACAAGTGCGGATGGGATGGGCATCGCATGCCTAGGAATTTCGGCATTGCCCTTTATTCGGCAGTTGCTATGAATACAGGCCTTATACTCGGCTCATGTGTGCATCCCTCGGCGAAGGGCAGCTTACCGTGTACGTGTAGTGTAGCGTGCAAGCGTGTGCGAGCAAGGTCGTGCATGTTGTACTGTACGTACTTACATGTACCCACGTGTAGGAATAAGTAGGTGTACAGTACTCGTAGGTGCGTCAGAGGCAATCCGAACTTGAATTTCGAGTTCAAGAGGCTTGTAAATCGCTCCCACAATGTGCTGTGCCGAGTCCCGAATCCCCAGCTCGGTCGAGAGGTCCGAACAAAAAAAGGGGTTAGAGTCCCTAGGGGTCTTATTTCTCCGCCACCATGAGCGATTTGGCACGTGCGCCACCCCGAGCAAACGACCGCTACAGGGTGTTCCGAGGCCGGTATTGATATCGCCACCCAAGTTCTGGATCATCAGATGCAGCCCAGCTAGCCGGAAAGGTCGAGGGAAGGCTGGACAGGGCTGACCTGACTGGGCAACTGGGGTTTTACTTGCATTGCACGTAATTACAGTGCAGTAAGTACATGCGTTTACCTACTCTGGAAGTGCTCCGTCCGTCCACTGTACCCCGTATAGCAAGCAAGCACTTCGTTTGCACGGGTTCCACGCTGATGTACAGGTACAAGTGCTCCGTAGGGAGAACACTTTACCGACGGAGTACAACTACTTACGGAGTAGGTGCAATTTGTTACAAGTACTTGTATGAGAATTAATTGCTCGTACAGGTTAGTCTTTTATTACTTGGTGGGCCACAGCCACAATTTCCAGTTTTGCCCGCCCACACGAGCACACCTGTCATCATCCCACCCGTGAGTCCCTGGATCCTGTCCGTCCAGTAGCATCACGCGTTCGTTCTCCTCCGTGCAACAATCGCGACAGTGCGTGTATTTGCTCGTGAGAAGGCGGCCATCGGAACACGGGACGCAGCCTCGGGAGAGCACGCGACGCACACTCACCATCCGCATCCCCATTCCCATCTCCATCCGCTCCTTTCTTCTTCGATCGTCCTCTGCCCCCCTGTAAGCCTGCCATCCTCAACATCGTCATTGCATTCCTCCACCAGCAGCACCCTCGGCCGCCCATCGCAGCCTTCTTGTTTGCAGCCTTTGCCCTTCCTTCTCCTGCGCCCATCTATTTTTTTTTTTAATTTTCGCTCGCGCGCCAACCGCCGTTGCCATCCCGCTCGGTCTGCGGCTTCGGCACGGAATACTCCATCCGTTTGTTTATCCCTCCTTTTAATTCATCCCATCCCGTCCCGACACGACACCCTCCACAAACTCCCTGGTCGTCCGTCCCCCCCGTCCATCCGTCCGTCGTCCAACCTTGATTCTGTTGGCCGTTCGCCACGCCCATCCATCCGCCCTCCCATCGCCTTGCGGCGAAGCGCAACTAGCAGGCCGCTGCTGCCCATCCCACTCGTACCTGCATCGCCTCCTCCGCTCGACGAACCGGGCACGACGCACTCCGCAGCAGCGACCTTCTCCGCCGTCCTTCCCTTCCAGCAACAATGGTCTACGTTCGCCAGATGAACCTCGCGGCGCTCCGCGAGTACAAGTACTCGTCGGTAGATCGCTCCCTCACCTCCAAGTACATCATGCGTCCGTGGTGGAACTTCGTCATCAGCTTCTTCCCCCTCTCCATAGCCCCCAACCTCATCACCCTCACCGGCTTCATGTTCGTCGTCGTCAACTTCCTCACCCTGCTGTGGTACACGCCCCTGCTCGACCAGGACTGCCCCCGCTGGGTCTACTTCAGCTGGGCCCTCGGCCTGTTTCTCTACCAGACCTTTGACGCCATCGACGGCTCCCAGGCTCGTCGCACGAAGCAGTCGGGTCCCCTCGGCGAGCTGTTCGACCATGGCGTCGACGCCCTCAACACCA
The DNA here is from genome assembly GCF_001625195.1 of Drechmeria coniospora. Classification (NCBI taxonomy): domain Eukaryota; kingdom Fungi; phylum Ascomycota; class Sordariomycetes; order Hypocreales; family Ophiocordycipitaceae; genus Drechmeria; species Drechmeria coniospora. The sequence continues at coordinate 4,268,038 of NC_054389.1, read as the reverse complement.
CCCTCGAGGTCCTCATCTTCGCCGCCTCCCAGAACATGGGTCAGGGCTGGCGCACCGTCGCCACCCTCTTCGCATGTGAGTTCGCCTACCGCATCCTTTGCTTGCCCCCTTTCCCCATCGCCTGTCTTCACCTCCTCCCCTGGCCCCTACTCGCCAGTCCGAGGCTAACGCGGCTGGATTTTCGCCCAGCCCTCCTCACGTTCTACGTCCAGACCTGGGACGAGTACCACACCAAGACGCTCACCCTCGGCTTCGTCAACGGGCCCGTCGAAGGCGTCCTCATCCTCGTCACCGTCTACGCCCTAACCGGTTTCCTCGGCGGCGCCCACTTCTGGCAGCAGAGCATGCTCCGCACCCTCGGCGTCCCCGAGACCCTAGGCATCCCGCCCCGCGTCTACGCCCTCTCCTTCACCGATTGGTACCTCGTCCAGGGCGGCATTGTCCTCGTCCTCAACACGGTCGAGTCGTCGTTCAATGTCATCCGCGCCCGCCGCGCCAACGGCGACAAGTCCCGCGGCGCCCTGGTCGGCCTGCTGCCCTTCTTCGCCACCTGGTTCCTCATCGTCACCTACCTCTGCCTCAACAATGACATCCTGCGCAACCACCTGGTTCCTTTCGTCCTCTTCGCCGGTCTCATCAACGCCTACAGCGTCGGCCAGATGATCACGGCCCACCTGACCAAGATGAGCTTCCCCTACGTGAACGTCCTCATGTTTCCCCTCATCTTCGGCGTCGTTGATTCCCTCGGTCCCTTCCTTCAGAGCCGCCTCGGCTTCGGCTGGCCCAGCGTCATCGGCAACGGCGAGTACCAGGTCGGCTTCGTCTTTCTCATGCTCGGCACCGGCTTCGGCATCTACGGCAGCTTCGTCGTCGACGTCATCGTCACCATCTGCGACTACCTTGACATCTGGTGCCTGACCATCAAGCACCCCTTCGACGAGATCGGCCACGAGGTGGCCAACGGCAAGACCAAGAACTACTAGCAGGCTCGGCAATGCCCTTTCTCTAAGCTGCCACCCTTTTTTGGCATGTGAAGAAGCAGAGAGGGTGGGGTAGAATGAGACCGAGGGGGGGCGGGGGGTAAGAGGGAGCGACGACGAGGAGTTTGTGGGGGAGGCGACGAGACACGAGAGACGTGCAGGCGAATGAGCCGGACACGTCAAGAGGGGTAGGGGATGATGCGAGCGGGGGGCGACTTGCACTTGCACACCAAACTGTGCCGGAGGGTCGTTCAATCGTCCCTCATCTCCTCAGGATAACCCGAAGCTCGAAGGGCCGTCTGTACCCGCCATCGGCCGTTGCGGAGAACATCGGCCGGGTTCGCGACGTGCCTCGGGGCAATACCGCGTCGAGAATGAAGGGAGGCGAGTGCGCGCGCGCGCGCGTTCATCATCGTCACGGAACGCATCCTGTCACCCCATGGCTCGTTTCTTCGATGCGTGGCTCTTTGTGGTTGAACTCGAGCGATTTCGCAGGTTTGCCATTTCATTGTTTTGGCGTTGCATCATCATCACAAGCGGGGTGCGTTTTCGCTAGTCTAGCGAGAGGTGGCGGTACGAGTGATGGAACGATATTTGCCGAGGGGCAGAGTGCGAGAGATTCAGTTGTCATGTTTTCATGCCGTAGTTGGCCGGAGTATAGCATCAACCATTCGCAAGTCAAAGACGCTTGTCGGCAAGGAATTTCTGCATGCATACATGCATGCATGTACAGATATACATATAAGCATATATGTATAATAATATACTCACATCTTCCACCCTGCCCACACTGGTAGTAACACATGGTGTGATATGGCATGTCATTCAAATACAAGCCTCGCTCCTTGGCATCCTTCCCATGTCCGTCTCGTTACCCTTACATGTAGGGTGAAGGAAGAAAAACCGAAAAAGCGAGGCGGTGGTGGCCGGGTTCCTCCTCCTCCCTTCGCCCTGTGATTTGTGAAATTTCTCTACCGAGATGGACCTCGACACAGGTCATTATGAAGCGAGGCAGGCAGTGAAAGCGCTACGTAAATAGGCTCGCGGCCGTGGCGTCCACCGTCCACGATTCTCACCGACTTTCAGGTTTCTGGCTTCATGGAACGCTACGCCAGCCAAGATTCGCTCGGCAACAGGCGTGCGTGTACCGTCATCATCGCTTCTCGGCCGTCGAGGTATGCGCGGGGTGAAGTCATCTCATCATGCGGGCGCCGTTGTGCCCCCGTGCTCGTTCAGTATGCGTCACGTCGAGGGGTTATGATAACAAATCATCCGAGCCGCTGCCAACGCTCAGCTCCATGGCGCGGAGGATGTCCCGCTCCGTAAAGGCCGGGCCCTGGCCGTTGCAGCGGGCACAGGACGCGAGGCGCTCAGTCACTTGGCCAATGTCGACGAGGCCTCGCTTAAACAGGTCATGGGTGATGATGAAGTCCCAGGTGGCGCCCAAGGGAAGCAATCGATCGACGTCATCCGACGGGTCGATGGGGAGCTGCTTGCTCTCGTCATTTTGGACCACTTTGAAGCTTGTATCTGTCGGTGGTTCCGGCGCGTGGGTGCCTTGAACACCCATACCCATCGACGAGGTGGCGCGCAGCATCTCGTTCTCCGTCGACACCTTCTGGAGGTTGCGTTTCAGCCGCTCGTTCTCCACCTCGGTCTTCTGCTGCGCGGCCTGGAGGTTGGCAAGCTTAGCTTCTAGGTCCTTGACGTGCCGTTCCTTCCTCTCCCTAAAGGCTCGCTGGCTGCAGAGCTGTCCGTCAGCCGCGGTCTTCATCGGTGACTGGATCAATGGCTCATTCTCGCCGTATCACATACGCAGCTCTGTTCTGGGCTTTCCTCCGCGACTGAGCCGGCGTCAAGTTCTCGTCATCGTCACTGCCTGTCCGGGCAGAGGGTCCATCCTCGGGGGTCGCAACGCCCTGGTCAGCAGTCATGGCTCCATTGGTGCTGGTGCTCCCACGAGGCTGGTGACGCGGAGAAGGCAGAAGATGGTGATGGTGATGGCGCTGCTGCTGCAGTTGCTGGTCCCTGTCAAAGCCGCTCGAGCAGTCGACTGGTAAGGTTGGAGGGGTAGAAAAGCTGTGATGAGATAGGTTGCCAAAGTCATTGGGGAAAGTAAAGGGTTGGAACTGTTCAGCGGCATGCATGCCATCGAAGGGGTCCTGTCCGGGAGTCGGCAGGGTCAGCACATGCTAGATGAGACGTAAAAGTACTTCTGCGATATCCGTCCTTCGGCTCTCGGGGGCTGGGGGTTACGGGAGGCGAGCTCAGCGCTTTGTGGCGTGGCGGTCAAGTCCAACTGGGTGCCAGCCTACGGTGACTCCTCAGCGGAAGGACAACTTGCTGGCCTGCGCCGGACGGAAGCAGCCGACTGGACGGGAGGGTCACCGTGAGGTTCGCAGAGTAGGTGAAAACTAACCGCAGACGAGGCGTTGTTGAAGTCGCCGTCAGAGGGGCCTGGCTGCGCCGTCGTCAAGGGCACGAACGGCTGGTGGTGATATGCCTGCTGGGGAAACTGGTACTGGCCGGAGTAGTCCATGGAGGATGCCTTGCAGCTTTTGCCCCTTTGCTTTTCTTCCTGTAATTTTCCGTCGTTCGGGTCACTCGATGGATGGTAAAGGGCAAAAGGCAGAATGGCAAAGGCCCAAAGGCAGTAAGAATGAAGGTGAGGGAAGAGCGTGAGGGACAGGACAGGGTCGGCTTCCCTGAGATGTGACATGGGGGTCTCGCCTGCCTCTCGTCAGATATCAGGTGGAGGCAGGAGAGAGGGACTGCAGTTTCTCATTCCTCGCGTGTCATTTCTCATGGAAGCATGGGTACGTACCGCTAACTTCTTGTGCTTGCTGCCGATGTACATGGTGCACGAAATACTTCCACTTATACGGTGTGCGTCCTATTTATATCGCCTGCCGGGTGCTCCCGTCTCCGGCGTGACAATCTTACATGTACCAGTACTTGCGGACAGCATTCACGCTGTAATTACTCCGTACACGTAAGTAAAAGTACTTGCATCCAACATTACATCCGACTTTACACCTGGCATCGGCATGGCCAGACAAGAGTTGTTGCGGACGCAAGGATGATCAACATTGTCATCTTCCTCCACAAGGCCCTCACGCCGTCCTCACAGCACCAACGTCGGCGAAATCTTGGGCATCGGTACGATACCCTTTTGACCCGGTCCATCATGGCACCAACAGCATTTCACCCACTGCTGCTGCATAGGGCGTTTACGTACAATGTACGTGTATTCGGCAGATGCGATTCTAATGTCAGACTGCTTGACCGCCATGACTGTGACGGAAGCAACGCTAACCTTTGCCCCGCTCGGCGACAAGTGCAGAAAGGTAATAAACTACCGTATAATGCTTCTTGCTTCATGCATGCAGGTGACGAGCGCGAGTGTCGACCACACGGGGCCGCCAGTTGCTGCCTGTCTGAATGCCTTGCTGGCTGGCTGGGATCGGATGCAGATGCCCAAACGCCCGGTGCCAGTGCCGCCACTGCTATTGCGAGCAAGCTCGAAGCCTCGAATTACCGGCTGGAAGATGTGTGCCGACCTCATCCCACTCCCCAAAGGATTCAGCTGCGGCTCGGAATGTGGTGTAAGCGCCCGTAAGCATCCCTAGCAACTCGTCTCCGGAAGGAGAGAATCAGTCAGATCTGGCTGACATGGAAATAAATTATCACGTCGGTCCCCCTCCGCCGCCCCCCCGATCCTTTTCAACCTCCTCACGACGATCGTTGCCTTGCATGGTGTCGGTCGAAATCTCGTTCCGACCAGAAATGCCTCTTCGGAACGCACCGCACAGCTCACCACCTGTGCAGCCGCACCATGTGTCGCCGTGCAGCATTTCCTCGTGCCCTCCGTCTCACGCGTTTCGGGGGGAGGGGGGCGGCGAAGGTGCCTGTAAATGTCGATGACATCTGTCCTCCCTTTTGGCAGTTGGCAGAGCGTGGACGGGGCAGCTGCGGGCCCCAACTCCCATCACTGAGCGGAGTGCACTATACAGGTACGTTCGTACATGAAGGAACATCCTTTTATCCTCTGCATGTGCATGGGCAGGGCCTTGACTAAACGAAGCCGGCAAACGCGTCGTGAGCCGTGAAATGCCAGCGTAAAACAAACCTCTTCGGCATACAAAACGCACTACGGGCCCGGCCCGCTTTGATCATCACCACTGCGATGTCATGCATTGTTCGGCATGATTCCTGGTCAAGCTTCCCCGCGCCGCTGGCTGCAGTGGTGGAAGAAAATCGCTATCTTGACAAGACTTGCTTGTACGTGGCGAGGCTCGTAGGAGCAGAACGCGGTATGCCTGGGCCAGGACTTGCACTACTGTAGCCTCGGCATGATTCAACACCGAGGCATCTCCGGCGTCCGACTTGCGCATGGCCACATATACAGAGTAATATCAAGGCGTAGGCGTACGCCGGGTAATGTAACAGGTCATCAATTACCATCGTCTATCATCCACGCGTAATCATCTCACCTTCCCGGTTTTTGATCCTTTCGGGGCCAACTTTCACTGCCAAGTCCATGATGAACCACCCAAGCGCCGAAGCGCCCTCATTCTTCAAGGCATCAGTCGCTTGGGCGTGCGAGGATAGTAGCTTGCCAGGTGCACACTCGGCAGGTTCAAGTACCAGGCCACGACTCTGTCGAGACCGATGCCACCGCCGCCGTGGGGGGGGACGCCGGCGCTCCTGAACACGTCGACGTACTCCTTGATTCCCGGACTCGTCGGGTCGATGCCCTTCTTGCGGATCCGCTCCTCGAGCAGTGACGGCGTGTGAATTCGTTGGCCACCGGAGAGCACTTCCTGTCCGCGGATGAAGAAATCATACGAGTTGGTGATCTTGTTGTCCTCGGGGTCCTCGAGCGCGTAGAACGGTCGAGCGCCTTCGGGGAACTTGTCGAGCACGTAAAAGTCGGTGCGGTACTTTCGGCGGATGATGGCGCCGAGCGCCTTCTCCTGCGGCGTCGACATGTCCTCGTCATCGCTCACCTGTCGGAACTCTTCGGGGCCCTCGGCGCGAAGGAGAGCCTGGCCCTCGGCAAACGTGAGCCGCACCTCCTTTCCGGGATCGGGAAGAAGAAACTCCTCGGAGGCGTAGACGGAGCGGACGATGGCGATTTGTTCGGCGCACTTCTCGCTGAGGCCGCGGAAGATGTGAAGCAGGACGCCCTCGAGCATGTCACGGACCTCGTGGTACGACTCCTCAATTTCCATCTCGATGTCGAGGCCGGTGAACTAGGAAGGCGTCAGCTACCCCAATTAGATGCATCGATAGGCACGTAGACATGTGCAGCGCATCCATGCACATAACATCTGCGTCGGCATGCATAGATACGTAGTCAATGCTACGAGAACGGCGTCATCTCACCTCGGTCATGTGTCTCGGCGTGTTGGAGTTCTCGGCTCGGAAGACGGGCCCGATGCAGTAGACGCGCTTCCGGCCACCGGCAATCTCGATCTGCTTGTAGAACTGCGGCGACTGGGCGAGGCAGGCCGTCTTCTCAAAGTACGGCAGCATGAAGACGTTGGCACCACCTTCGGAGGCGGCGCCGATCAAGCACGGCGGCTCGAACTGGTTGAAGCCGCGGGCGTCGAGGTAGTCGGCGAACAGCTTCCTCGTCATCATCCGCACGTCGGCGATGGCTTGCTGGACAGGCGAGCGCTTGTGCATCGCCGGGTTGCTGAGGTGGGTTGCCATGCTGGCGCTGGGCACATTGTCGAGGCTCACCGCCTCGACGCCCTTGGCGGCCTGCTCGACGGCCTCCTGGGGGGCCTCCTCGTCGTCAAAGTTGGTGACGGCTTTGTTGGCGACGACGAGGCCCATGCCCAGGACCTCGGGACCGGGGGCGACGAGGTAGCACTTGGTGATGTGGAACTCGTAGTTGGACACCCGCACGCTCTTGACCGGCTCGAGCGGCTTCTCGACCGTGCCCTCGAGCAGGACGAAGCTCTCGAGGTTGAGGCCGCCGATCCACTTGACCATCTGCTTGCTCACCGGCTTGCCGTCGGCGCTGGCGGCGACGACACCCTGGATCGCCCAGTTCCTCTCCTCCCGCAGCTCGACAAAGGCCATCTTGGCGCCCTGCATGCGCGAGTTCTGGATCCAAGCCCGCAGCTTGAGCTTCTTGCCGAGGTGCTCGTCGCCAACGTCCCGCAGGTGGACTCTGTCGGCGCCGACCTTGATCAGGGGCGTCACATCGCCGTAGTTATCCTTGGCCAGATCCTCGGTGTTGCCCGCCGCCGCCTTGGCAGCGGCCTGGTTCGCCTGGTGCTCGGCCGCCCGACGAGCCTTCTCCGCCTCCTTCTTCGCCTTGGCCTCGGCCTTCTTCAGCGCCTTCTTGGACGGTCCGGCAGCGTCACCTCCATCCTCGCTGGCAGCCGCCGTCGTGGGCACGTCGGCTGGTGGTGCGGGCTTGTCGGACATGATGCTGCTATGCTACCGGGACGGAGAGTGCGGGGCTACTGGTCGATGTCTTGGTCGGTTGGTGGGATGGCACGCGCCAAGCAGTCGAAGCGGCGTCGATCGAGGCGATGGATGAGCAGGAGATGCGCAGTGGTAGGAGAGCCGACGGCTTCGCGTGCGCAACTCTGGTGTGTTATGAATATGAAGGGTGTAAGTTCGCAGGCGGGTAGGGCAAGAAAAACGGTTGATGGTGCCACCATCGCGATCGACAAATTTCTAGCTCACCCGGCGGGGCAGCTTTCCACCATGCAGCAGTTAATAATAGTACGTACCGTACCTCGATTGGGAGTCGCTGTAAGTAAGTACGGAGTAATAGCTATGGCAATATCACTCCTACTTGATGTTAATAATTAATTATACTCGTACTAAAACCTAGTACTCCTTACGGAATATTATTACGGAGTGCAGTCAGAGAGAACTGAAAAAGAAGCAGAAAATAGAGAGTGTTGCAGAGACTCGCTATTCATTACTGCTAATTAATACTACTCTAGCTCAACCCCAACCTCCGACACGCTTCGGTGACCTATCCAACGCAGAACACCACCCACACGTCGGCTGTCCATGCTCAGCAATACATGGTTCAAATTTTCATTACGGCCTCGTCATTGCAAGACGCACCAAGTGAGCAAGTAAGCAATGCGCGGCTGTGTAAATCTAGCGCCTCTCCCAAATGCCGTCCATGCCCGCAACGCCAGTGTCGATAACGCCATTCCCACCACCCGGGACAACGTGCCTCTTCCTTGCCCCTTCTGAAAGGAAGAAAGGAGACCTCTAAGGGAGTGTCCAATTGTCTTTCATCTTGTACAGGGCATCGAAATTATGCCTCGATCTTCGTCATTCACATACCTCGCCGGAACCTCTCCATTTCCCAACTCCCGCCAGCTGTTGGACGAGAGACGCAGGTCGTTCTCCGCCCACCCAACAGTGGCAGTAGTGAGACACCACCTAGCTGAAAGGCGGAGGTTCCGCCTTCTCGCAGGCGAAGAGATTGATGTGATGGTCCCCAACGGCAGCACAGCCCAGGATCGGCCGGTGAGGGTGGAAGGCCGTCGCCGAAATAGGCTCTCCCCGGTTCTGCTGGAGGAAGCTCGAGTACGGCTCGAGGCGTGACAGCTCATTTCCGTCGAGGTTGAATACCTTCACAACGTGTTGAGACGTGCCCCTGGCATTCATTATCAGCACGGTACGACCTACCGAAACAACGGAGGAGGGGAGTGGAGGGAGGGGGGGAGGGGGGGGGTGGTCTTACACGGCGAAGACGGGCAGGTGCTCGTGTGTGCTCGCCGTCCGCAGCGTGCCGCGGGTGGTCTGGAAGGTGTGCAGCGGCCGGTCCATCCGGATGTCCCAGACTTTGACCTTGCCGTTGCGGCTGGCGCTGATCAGCTCCCTCTGGCCCCCACGCTGCATGTGCACGCTCTTGATCCACTGCCGGTCCGCCTCGTCCTTCCACTTCCGGACCATGGACTCCTGCGGTCGGTTTCTCGTGTCGAAGACGCGCACGGCGCCGTCGCCGAACCCGGCCACGAACAAGTTGCCCGTCATCTGGTCCGACGTGAGCGAGGTCACGCAGGAGCCCGAGCGGGCCGGTATGTCCATGACGCAGGTTTCGTGCGCCGCGTACCACACGCGGATCACGCGGACGTCGCCCGCCACGAGGATCCGGCCCGTCACCTGCTGCCAGTCGAAGACCATGCCGGAATTAACGTTGCTCGGAACCATGTGCGTCAGCGCGCGCCACGACGTCGCAAGCTCGATGCCGCCGTCGGCGTCGTAGTGCCGGTAGACGCGGACGACGCCGTCCGACGAGCCGATGAGGAGGAAGGCCTGATCGTCCTCGTTGATGAACTTCATGTCGCTGATGCTGGACCCCTCGGGGTTGCCGTTGCTGAACCTGCTGAGCCGACCTTGCCTCTTCCAGTCCCAGACGCAGACGGTGTTGCCGTCGTCGGACACGGCGAGGTGGTCCTCGTACTGATGGAACGTCATCTTGGCCGGCTGCGCGCCGTTGTTGATTATCCCGAGCTGGTCGTTCCACCGGTGCGATCCCGCGATCTGCTTCAGCGGCTGCGTTTCCCGCAGCGTGTTCTCGTTCCGCGCCCTCCGCCAGAGCCGCTCGTTGTACTCGGTGCTGCCCGGCTCGTCCGCCTCGCTGGCTTTCATCTGCGGTTCTCGGAAATACTCAATCGACCATTCCAGAAAACCGCTCTCGAGGGGAAGCTGGGGTCGCAGGGTAAGGTCCCTCGCCGCGTATGCGCCCGACATCGGCTCGCGCGCGACATGGTACGCCGGCGTCTCGTTCGGCATCACCTTCTGCTGCTGCTCCGGCGGCGCCGACGCTTGATCGGAGGGAATACCCGTGACCGCAGCAGCGGCCGGAGTCGCAGGAGTCGCAAGAGCCGGGCCGTGGCCGCCGCGAACCCCAGGCGCCCCGGCCAGCTTGGCGGCTGAAGGGGACTTGGCCGGCGAGCTCGGGCTCGAGCTTGACGGGTTGCTCGGCCTCGGCTTGTCCTCGCCGCCGATGAAGGACTGGATGAGCAGGCTTGCCGTCCTGCGCAGGATGCCCGCTTGCGGCTGCGGCGCCGCGCCCGAAGCCCCTGCACCTCGCGACGCCATCCTTTGGGCGACGCCGAGGGCCTGCCTCTGGGTTGCCCTGCTGTTCGTCCGCCGCTGGATGTCTCGCATCAGCGCCTGGGCCGCCCTGCCGGCGGTCGAGTTGACGAGGGCCTTGTGCACGTAGTCGACGACGACGGTCGCCTCCCGCTGCACCTGCGGGTGGGGATCCACGCTGAGGATCAGGGCATGCTTCCAGCAGGCCATGTAGACGGTGTTGTGCGACAGGCCGTGGGCCGCGTGCTTGATGGTCCCGTCCTTGTTCCGCTTCCCCCGGGCGGCGTAGTGCAGGCCCATCTTGTGCTCCTGGCCGTCGTTCGGAGGCGGCGACGCGAGGTAGTCCTTCTCCTCCTGGAGGTGCTCGAACGCCGCGACGAGGAACTTATTCTCAAAGCGAGGAATAAAGTGGGAGAGGAAGACGAGGTATTCCTGGCGCACCATGGGACTGCCGTCGGTGCCCATTTCCAGAATGGTCCACGCGATCGACTCCTCGATTCGGGCCACCTCCTCCGTCAGGTCGGGAATGCCGAGGAAGGTGGTCATGGCGTGGATCATGGCCGCGCGCACCTCGCAGGACGGGTCTCGGATGAGATAAGCCAGCTTGACGTACGCGTTCTCCCGGATGCCGCGCCATTTGGCCTCGGGGAGGTCCCGCCACAGCTGGCTGATGCACAGGCACGCCCACTGGCGCAGGAGCGGGTTGCCCTCGTTCCGGAGGTGAAAGAGGCAGTAGGAAAGTATGTCGGTCTGGTTGCAGACCATCTGGCCGTTCCTGTAGTCCTTGCAGAGCATGGCGAGGATGAAGGCGCACATGGCCTTGTGCTCGTCGCTGTCCACGACCGGCAGGCCCTCGGAGGGCTTCAGGATGTGGGCAAAGTAGCTGTAGCCGCTGTCCTTGATCAGGTCTTGCTGGCAGGAAATGTCGACGGCGATGAGGCGGGCCCAGATGAAGACCATGACGGGCTTCAGCTCGGCCGCGGCCGACTGCAGGAGCTTCAGGACGTAGGGGAAGATGCCTATGCTCAGCGCGAGCTGGACGGACCAGGGGCCGAGGTCCAAGAAGCGGCCGAGCAGGATGAGGGCGCGGACTCGGTGCTGCTGGCTAAGGAGCACCTGGAGCACGACGGGGAGCTGGTCGGGAGGCTTCTGGGCCATGGCGTCACCCCTCGTGAGGTAGACGTCGAAGGCCGTCAGCTGCTCGGTGAAGAAGGTCGAATTCTGGTACTCGTGGTCGACCAGCTCGTTAGCGTTCTTCTTCTTCTCCAGCATCGGCAGCTGGGCCAGCGCCATGTCGACGGCGAGGTCCCACGTGGCCCAGAGAGGGTGCTGATGGGTGTCGGGCAAGGCCGGGTAGGACTGAGGATGGCAGCCGTAGTTGGTCATGATGCGCTGGGCGAGGAGGAAGTTTCGGAACAGGGCCGCGACCATGAGATCCTGGCGGAAGAACTTGCGGAAGAGGTCGCGGGGCAGCGTCGTCCAGGCGATGCTGTCGGTGATGGCGGTGAAGATCCAATTCAGCTCACCCAGAGGAGTGCGTCTCTCTTGAAGCCGTCCCGGCAGCTGCTTGGCTCTTTCCGGCGTGAGGCCGGTCCTGAGCGGGTTCTGGAGGACGAAGAACCAGAGGGCCATCTCGATGGGCGTCGTGAGGCAGGCGGTGAAGAGATCGGCCGGCAAGACCGGGTTCGTCGGCAGACTCTCCCTGACGGCGCAGGCGGCGAGGTGGATGTAGGGGCGAAAGTTGATCTTTTCATAGTGAGGATCCCGCGCGGCCGCCTCCTCTTCCTCCTCCTCGTGCTTGTCGACGAAGCGATGGTAGTTGTGCAGGATGTTGCCCGCTTCGGAGCAATCCCAGACAAAGATGGTGGGCGCCTGCAGCCAGAGCTGCAAGTCGTAGAGGCTGACGGGGATGTACTGCGTGTAGTTTTTGTTGAAGACCCAGATCTCGCCCGAGGAGGTAGGCTTGGGCACGCCATGGCCATTGTAGTGCAGGAGGACGCGTTCGTCCTTGGCGTTGCGACGCAGGGAGACGCAGAACTTCTTGGTCTCCTCGACCGACGGATCCAAGTACTGCTTGTAGCGGGCCCTGATGGCGAGCGTCTCGTACTGGCTTTGGAGGGCCTTGCCGATGTTCTCGAGGGCTTTCTGTATGGGGGGGACAGAAGGGTCGGTCCAGGCCTCGAGCCTCGCGCCGGGCGTCGTCCTGAGCTGATCGGGAGGCTCGACCCCGATGTTGAGGCACACAGCAAGCGCGGCCGAGACGGTCTTGAGCCTGTCGCGCTGGCGCCAGTCTTGCAGCTCGTACTCTAGCGGTCGGGGCCTTCCCGTCGTTTCGTGGCGCTTATCCGTGAAATACATGTACCAGTTCTGGGGCGATCTGTTAGCGTGTCTCTTCGTTTCCCATATATCTTCATAGTCGCGCAGCTTCTCTAGCACAGAATCTTCCTACAATTCCATGACGGCGTCGCGGAGCCGACACTGGCGACTGCCGCGCGGGGCAAGGAGGAGAAGCTTGGGGGAGTGGGGGAGGAGGAAGGGGAGGAGGAGGAGGGGGGGAGGAAGGGGAGAAGGAGAAAGGGGAGGAGGAGAAAGGTGAGGAGAAGAAAGGGGAGGCAGAAGGGGAGGGGGGGGTGGGAAAGGGGAAGGGGGAGGAGGAGGAGGAGGAGGAGGAGGAGGTCGCCGCCGCAGCGGAGGGTGTGAGAGAGGAGGGGATGGGAGCTTGTGGTGGTGGAGTGGAAGCAGCAGGAGGAGGGACAACGCAGCGCAGCACAGCACAGCACAGCACAGGGCCATGGGGACGTCAAGGTTCCTGGTCGGAGCGTGTCACCGCCACTTCCGCACTGGCTTCGGTCAGCCAGCCGACACGATCCTCCTGACCCTTGTTCTTGATCTCGTCCTTGTGCCTCTTCACGTGCTTCTCTGCATCCTTTGGCGTGCGTGTTCTTGGTTATTCCCTTCGCCATGGGCTACTTCTCCATGTTCCTCTCTTTCCCCAACGATGCCCGGCATCTCCATGCCATCTCCATGCCTCTCTCGCCTTGTTCCAATCCTGGGACGTGACGGGGTCGGAGTGCAAGGCCCCAGCATGAGCGGTAATCAAGGGAACGCGACCTACATTGACGAGCTGGGAGATGATGTGCTCCGACTGGTAGTGATCCTCGAAGCCGTGTCTAGCTCCCCAATCCGGGATCAGGGCATCGGTCGCTCCGTTTTCCATCTGCCGCGGCATAAAGTCGCTCTTTGATCGGAGAAGCTGCGGCTTCGTTGGCCGCGTCGGTCCATTGAGGTCCATGTCGTCGTATGTCTCGGTGAGATGTGCAACGCCATTGCTTCGGGCGAGCGCGCTCGAGGGTCGTCGATCGTCGGTCGTGTTGGATGATGTATCGCGGTCGGGACTGCTGTCGCCTTGTACCCGGAACCTCGAAGTGCCGGCCTCGTCGCCGCCGTCGCGGTACTCGTTTCTATTTCCATTGCCGTGGCCGTGGCCGTAACCGTGGCCGTGACTGTTTCCGTTGGCAGCGCTCGTGGCAGCCGGCGGCATTGAGCCATTCCTGTCGGATCGAAGAGTCATGTCTGCTGGGCCGCCAGGCAAGGTCTGCCTTGGTCCGGGAGCTGGCCGAGTCGACGACGACTTGGAAGAGCTCGGGGCCAGTCGAGATTGGGGTGGTGAGGGCGACTTCGGCGGCGTCGGCAGGACGAGAGGCATAACGATGGAGAAAGACTCCTGCGACTCCCGCCACTCCGGACAGGCCTACGACTCCTTAACTCCGGTGGTGACTCCTTTCGGCGGCGCTAGAGAAACCAGCCGTGCCCCATGGTTGACTGCGCAGGGTGGAGGAGGGTGGCCAGGGACGGACGAGTCGCTCAGGATGACGATCGCAATGGCAGTGCGGTGAGACTATGAATGAGAGTGCAATGCTGAGTTAGCGAGGCAATCCGTGGGCGTCCCAACGTGGGGCGGGTGCTAAACAGACGAGATGCTTTGCGCAACCCGCCGTCAGCTGTTAGTTATTATTAGCGGTACTAATTGATTAGTGCTATTAGTACCTTTGTTGGTTCGCTACCTACCTACCTACCTAGTACTGTAGCTGTAGTACTGTACTAGGTAGGTACCAGTCGGTAGGTACTAGTACGCCTACAGTACAGGTACTGCAACTCCTTAGGGAGAGTTGGCGCGGGTCGGTGGAGACACCATCTTCGGCGGGAAGACAAAGCTGCACTTCCGCCATTCATTCTACGCTTGTATCCTCATGCAGCTGCCAGCCATGCACAGTGAGCAGCCAACTCACTCGCACATGAAATCCAGTCCTTGGTTCTTTTCTTTCTTTTTTGCTCTACTTGCCCCCTCAAAGTCGTCGTTGTGCCAGCAATGTATATGTATGCGACGGTCGATCAGCCGCCCCCACTGTAACACCCCCTCCCTCACCTTTCCGCTCGCCGTACAGCACAGTGCACATGGAGACCTGCAGGTGTAGAAGACAGAATCCAGTTGATGAATCTCAATATGCAGACGACTAACCGCATATCCCTTTCGGAGTGCTAAAAAATTGCCACCTCTCTCCGAATGCCCCTGATAGTACGGAGTACTCGTCGTGCATCATATAATTTCAGCCTGCAGATTTGGCAAAGGCACACTGCGATCCACCACGACGTCATGTGCTGGTGCTCGGCGACAAGTATAAGTAAGCTTTGTACTGTACTTGAACTGTACTTGAGCCGTACTAGCATTGTTGGTACTGGCCTAATAGTATTAATGCGGCCAATTACCTCGTTTGAGTCGTCTTACCCCAACAATTGTCTTGGCTGGACTGCTGCGTTCCATACTCACCGCCAACGATGTGCCGAATTGTCTTGCCCGCATTTACTCTGTCGCATTTAGGCAGAACAAGGGCAAGCTTGTCAGTATGCACGCACGTGACAGAGTCACCCATGCTTGCTGGGACGAACGAGCACCTCCGATACCTTGCCACAAAAGGAGCACAGCAGCACCAAAAAAACGCATGCACGCTTGCCTTGAGACCTATAGGCAGGTTTCCTCCTTGGATACTGGAGTGTACTGTGCGGATGTCGGACAATATGCACGCGTCGCCATGCAGAGCGTACGTGAATGCAGACCGACCAGGGCGTAGGTGCGAGTAGGTGTGTGCGTGCCGCCCGCCAGTCGTTACACCGCAGGCAACTCTTCCTTCAGCGGTTGGAAGGATTCTAAATCAGCGGGCATGGCTTGGCCGGGTATTCGGAGCAGGTCACAATGTCGCGTCAAGTTCACCGTGTGTGACATCTCCGAGTACGGCCTTTGTACCACTGTGTTGTACAGTAGGTACCAAGTCCCAGAGGTGCTCGTTCCCGTGCGCCCAGGATGTATCAAGGAGCACAGGCGGCCTGCAGGCTGCAGCAGCCGGTGCCATAATCAGCCAATCTCCGATTGCTGCAGCATGAGTGACGCCTTGAAACATGGTAAGCAGTAGGGTTATAATAAGGCTCAGCGACATTGTGATTCATCGCCCTCGAAACGAACGATGAATGACGAGAGCGGTGTTTTGAAACCGAAGCATCCGTTTTAACAATTGAAAACGACACATGAAAAAAACTCGCAATAAATAGCTACCGGTACATCGGATGAATCACCAGTACCCGCGCAGAGTACATCGCATCCAGTCGGTCTAGAGCTGGGCTTGCACGAGGTAACTATTGTGTGCTCCGAACTCCAAGCACACACATAGTGCCTACATCTACGGAGTGCACCTATGTGTGCTTGCACACTCCACCGATAATTACCTTAATGCCTCGCCGGTTTGTGAGTGTGCGATATACTACCCGACATCTGGTACATTGTACCCCTTTCGAAACCCTGGACTCGTTGACTGCATAGTCATCGGCCGTCGGATGCCGTCATTTACTTTCTTGGGTAGCGCTAAATTCGAGAGCACAAAATGGTAGTGATTCCGTTCGGATGCCTTCGAGCGTAGTGTGGACGATTGTCTCCTAGTCACGGGTCAACAATCAACTGGATAAGTTCCAGTGCTGGGCGATCACGGTGCTGATGTCGTCGAGGAGCGGAAACAAGTGTGTTGGGATGGGTCGAGAAGGATTGGGGTTGACGTCCCCAGGACATGATCTAGGACCAATACGATGGAAAGGGGAGATTTCACGTCGCTATTGCTCCGTCCCCGCGCAGCACCGCTGAGTAAGGTCGCAAGCTGGCAGACGACCAGGGAACTGCATGCCCGTGGATGCGTACGTGCAGGAGTGCCCCTACATGCTTGTACTGGCGTGGAAACCAGAACGTGCTCTGCATCCTCCCTCCCCTACGAGATCAAGCTCAGCTCAAGTATCCGTACGCACTTACGTGTAGGTGTGGATTTTTCATTAAGGGTTACTCGGATGCGAATCCAAGTACCTAGTACGTCCTTGATAAAACAACTACTCGAGCCTGGACTATTACGGTACGGATAATGTAAGAGGAGTGCTCCGTACGGAGTACACGTACATCTATTCATATACTATTTATTCCTCTCGATCTCACGACGGTCCAAAAGGAACTCCACGGACAAGCAAATGTCGCTGCCGTAGCCTGTACTCCGTACAGTACACCTACAGTAAAGTACGCCTCCAAATACAAACCGTGCTTGGACTGTGCCCCGTACGTGTACTTACCACTATTGTACTTGGTGTACTTGGTACATTATATTGCTTGTTACGCACGAACGAGTACGGGGATATGTACATACAGTGAATTCACTGGTAAACTACCTAGTACCTTAGGTACTGAGCACCTAGCACGGAGTAGTATGCTGTGTACTCCGTACTGTAATATTGTATTACGCTGTACTCCGTAATACCTAGTACTGTACTTTGGTAAGTGCGTGTACTTACAACACCTGCTTGTACGAGACATCTAGTGGCTGTGAGTCGATTCTTGTACAGTGCGGAGTACTTGGACTCCATCGCGCAAGTACAACTAATTACATATTGCGACACTTCGTGCGAAGTACATGCCAACGAGGTTACTCGTGTTCGTGCTACTAAAGGATATGCGAACATGTATTACTTTGTCCGGAGAACCTACTGTAGTCGTACTTGTACGTATTACGGCGTACTCGAGCTGCTAGCATGAATTGGCCGATACTAACTAACATTGCTGGGTGGTACTAAGGTACTAAAGTACAAGTAAGTACTTCGTACTCGTAATTGCAGTAGATGTACATGCGCTCGTGCCACCAGGGTGTTGTGCGCAAGTCCCAGTACAGATATGCCTCGGTCTTCATCACGAAAAGCGTTTGGATAAGTACCTCTAATGCACGTGGTAATTAGTACGTACTCCGTACAAGTAGGACGATGAAGTAAGTACATGTACTGACTACATGGAGCGTGGTAACGGAAACCACTCTCCGCAGGCTACGACCATCGAGCGTACCGAGGTACCTGCCAAGGCACCTCTGCAGCAGGGCTTTTGGGAAGTACACCCAAGTATACGGAGTACAAGCATTCGCAATATACAAATACTGTGCAAGGTACCGACGTCGGAGTGAGGGAGGACGGCCGGTTTGGTTCATTCCTGAGACACTTCAGCGCCATGTTGCGCCCCCTCCTCTTCAGCACTTGATGGACTCGAGACGCTCCTGAGCAATGGAAGAGCTGCGCCGTCATTGGTCCATGCCTCCCAGCACTAAACCCCCTGAGCCACCGCTGAACAAGCCGGGCTCTCCACAGCGCGTACCTACGAGTACAATACCTACCTAGTAGGTACAGGTAGGTACTCCGTACTCGTGAACATAGAAGTACCAACGGAGTACGGAGTGCTAAGTACTGTTGATAATAGCTGCTGAGAAACCACTGCCCACCTCCGTGCTCCGTACTCGGTACTAGTCTGAACTATGTGTAGGTTCGTATCACAGTACTATACTCTGAACGTACTAGTACCTAGCATACTCCGTTGTACCATTGGAATCTACCTTGGTACTTGTACTCCGTACTTACCTACCTGTCGTTTGTGCTGCACACGAACACGGCACCTCACATCCAGACGAAATGTACACACATGTACTAGTACCAGTATGTAGTAGTTCAAGCTCCCATGGTCCTCCCTGCCTGCCAACCTTGCCTGCCTGCCTCGTCGAGCAGAGGACAGAATTGCTGCGATCTCGCACAGGACAAACTTTCCCAAGCACTATCAAGGTCGTTGCCCGCTTTATGGAGCATCACGTTTTGGATCTGACAGCCGTTCAACTGATGCCAGTGTATGGTGTATGTGGGTGTGTGTGTGTGTGTGTGTGTATGTATTCCGTTCTCCGTGCCTAATTCTGTGCTCTGTTGGTTACTCCAGCCTAGCAAAGCACTTCTCGGTTGGCCATTCCTTCGTCAAGTCGTCGCTGCCGTTCCCTGGTGACCAGCCAGCTCAGTCGTCCCCCCCCCCCCCCAGCCCCCAGCACCGCCGCTGGAATACCTGAACCACTACGGACCACGAGGTACCTACTCCCAAAGCAGTACCGCCGAACCGCTTCAGCCTCCTCTCCTCCCCTCCTCTCCCTCTCTCTCCTCATGTCCCAGCCCCTAAAAATTAATTTGTGACTTTCTCTTCGACATTCGCAGGCTGGTCCACCGATGCGCACCCAGCCATCTCCAAACTCGGGCTCCGACTCCCTCCCTCTCTGCCCATATTCCTCATACTAGCTGGCTGGAACTGCCGAGGCGCGCCCGCCACTGTTGCTGGCCATTCGCCTCGCATCTTTCGATTCTCACCCGCTCGCTTGGCCCAGACTCGACGTGAACGCTGGCCTGACCTGGCCTGGACCTGGTCATTCACTGCGACATCACCGCCGTCGACCGGCTCCATCTGTCGCCCCCCACGGCCAAACCCGGCGACAGCATCCCATCGCATCACCCCCGGGAGATCGATACCACGCAAAGTCCAGACTGTTCAATCGATCGACCCATCCTCGAGAGCGCGGCCTACGTCTGTTCACCCGCCCGCGAGCGGCCCCGTAGCCGACCATGGCTTTCCTCTTCAAGTCCAAGAAGAGCCAGGATCGCGCGTTGGCGAGCCGCGACGGGGGCAACTCTGGCTCCCAAGGCTCTATCCAAAGTGCCGGTGGCTCTCGCGTCGCCCGCGACGAAAAGGCAGGCCTCCATCAGCGCTCAACGCCGACGGGTAGTCTCAACTCGCTGGACAACGATGGTAGCGCCGGGAGCCCGGAGCGAACCGTCGCTCGTCGCGGAGGTGGAAACCTGGACACGGCCCCGTCCAACGAGCTACCCGTAAGTAGCCCATGCCTGCCCTGCAAGGACGTGCGCGTCGTCACCGTCACCGTCTCTAATCGTGGCAAAGCCTCAGCTTCGAAACGGCCCCCAGCAGACGAACCCGACTGCTTCGCTCTACCCTTGGTCGCAGCGCCGGTTAACCTATACCTCGTCCCATCCGAGTCCCTTTCCCCGCTACGGCGCCGCCGTCAATGCCACGTCGTCGAAGGAGGGCGACATCTACTTGATGGGAGGCTTGATCAACAGCTCCACCGTCAAGGGCGACCTCTGGATGATTGAAGCTGGCGGCAATATGGCCTGCTACCCTCTTGCCACCACCGCCGAGGGCCCCGGGCCGAGGGTGGGCCACGCCAGCTTGCTCGTCGGAAACGCTTTCATTGTCTACGGCGGAGACACCAAGATCGAGGAATCGGATGTTCTTGACGAAACCCTCTACCTTCTCAACACTTGTAAGTCTTGTCGATTCTCGTGTCCCGCCTAGCCGAGACCAGCTCGACTGACACGACCGCTCGGCAGCAACGCGACACTGGTCTCGAGCCCTCCCGGCTGGCCCCCGCCCCTCCGGCCGATACGGCCACTCGCTCAACATCCTCGGCTCCAAGATATTCATCTTCGGCGGCCAAGTCGAAGGCTTTTTCATGAATGACTTGTCCGCCTTCGACCTTAACCAGCTGCAGATGCCCAACAACCGTTGGGAGATCCTCGTCAAGGGCGAGGCGTCTCCAAAAGTCCCGGCCGCACGAACGAACCACTCGGTCATCACTTTCAATGATAAGATGTATCTGTAAGTTTCGAGCCTTCATCCCACCCGACATCGTCGCCCTGAAATCGACGCTGACATGTCTAGCTTCGGCGGCACAAACGGCTTCCAGTGGTTCAATGACGTCTGGTGCTACGACCCAGCCGTCAACGCCTGGACCCAGCTGGATTGCATAGGCTACATTCCCGCCCCCCGGGAGGGCCATGCCGCGTCCATTGTTGACGATGTCATGTATATCTTCGGCGGCCGCACAGAGGAGGGCAGCGATCTGGGTGACCTTGCGGCCTTTCGGATAACTACGCGCCGCTGGTACACGTTTCAAAACATGGGCCCATCACCCTCTCCTCGCTCGGGACACAGCATGACGACGGTTGGCAAGTCCATCGTCGTTCTCGGTGGTGAGCCGAGTTCAGCCGCTGCTACCATCAACGACCTCGGCATACTCTATGTATTGGACACGGGCAAGATTCGATACCCCAACGACAGCCAGCAGCAGCAGGGGGCCCAGAAGGCGCTCCCAACTCGCCAAATGAGCGGCAGCGTGCCGAGTGGCAACGAGCTCCAGAACCCTCCGCGCCAAATGCCGCCTCGTGACGGAGCGACGGCACCGATGGACACCAGGAGATTGACTGGAGCGCTCCCTGGCAGCTTCCCCAACGGAAACATGTCGCCTCCACCAGGTGCCGAGGCCAGCACAGCTAAAGCTGCCCCGACTGCCGCAGCCGCCGCAGCCACCGCCGGGGTTGCCGGGGCCGCTGCCGGGACCGTCATATCGAAGTCGCTGCCTACCCCCGCGGCCTCGAGCCCTACTGGACCACCCCCGCAAGGGCCCATACCAGCCAAGCCGGTGGCTGCTGCTGCTGGCAGCGGACAAACTCGCGGCCCGTCCATTGAGCGTCCCGCCGAGCGTCCTGTCGAGCGTCCCGTCGAGCGTTCTGCCGAGCGTCCCGCTGAGCGTCCTGTCGAACGTCCCGCTGAACGTTCTGTCGAGCGTTCTGTCGAGCGTCCTGTTGAGCGTCTCGCCGAGCGTCCTGCCGAGCGTTCTGTCGAGCGCCCTGTCGATCGTCCCGCCGAGCGTCCTGCCGAGCGTCCCGCCGAGCGTTCTGTCGAGCGCCCTGTCGAGCGTCCCGCCGAGCGTCCTGTCGAGCGTCCCGCCGAGCGTTCTGTCGAGCGTTCCGTCGAGCGTTCTGTCGAACGTCCTGTCGAACGTCCTGCGGAGCGTCCTGTCGAACGTCCCGCCGAGCGTCCAGTTGAGCGTCCCGCTGAGCGTTCTGTCGAGCGTCCCGCCGAGCGTCCTGTCGAGCGTCCCGTCGAGCGTTCTGCCGAGCGTCCCGCTGAGCGTCCTGTCGAACGTCCCGCTGAACGTTCTGTCGAGCGTTCTGCCGAGCGTCCTGCTGAGCGTTCTGTCGAGCGTCCCGCCGAGCGTCCCGCCGAGCGTCCTGTCGAGCGTCCTGTCGAGCGTCCTGTCGAGCGTCCTGTCGAGCGTCCTGTCGAGCGTCCTGTCGAGCGTCCTGTCGAGCGTCCTGTCGAGCGTCCTGTCGAGCGTTCTGCCGATCGTCCTATCGATCGGGCCCCTGAACGTGTTGCCGAGCGTGTCGTCGAGCGTTCCCCCCCCACCACCGAGCTGCCGAGCAGACCAGCTCCAGCCCCCATGAATCGCGATCCGACTGCCGAGAACGATGCTCCTGCTCTCAATGGACAGCGAACGTTGGCCCTGCTTGAATCAGGTTCGGGGCCAGAGGTGACAATCCATGGGCCAAACAGCACCAAACTGCCGCGGCACATGTCATCCCGCGGTTCCATAGATAGCGCAACAGAACATACCCACAAGGCCGTCCGACCGTCATCTCCCCCACCTTCTACCCGCCAGGCCACCAGTACTGCTTCTAAACGATCATCGGGACGCAATTCGCAGACGGTTGCTCTTCTCAAGGAGCTGGATACGTCACGAAATCGGAATGCCTGGTATGCATCGGAACTCGAGCTAGCTCGCAAGGCTGGGTACGTCACAAGCGCAAGCTGGAGCCCGACGCTCGATGCCAACGCAACGGAAACTTTTGACGACGATGACCGCCCTCTCATTGAGGCGCTCCTCGCGATGCGGACCGAGCTGGCCAATGTCCAGAGTGCCGTGGACAAGCAGGCCGTCCTTGCTGCCAAGCAGATTGCCGAGGCAGAGAAACAGCGCGATGCGGCAATTCAGGAAGCAGTCTACGCCAAGGCAAAGATGGCTGCACAGCCTGGAAGGTCCGCCAACAGCACTCCTCAGCAGGACGCGGACCGAGATGAAGTGGGCGATAGGGACAGCGAGATCGGCAGGAGGTTCGCCTCTGCGCTCCATCTGCAAAAGGGTCTTCAGTCACAGTTAGACCATGCCAAGGCAGAGTTGGAGTCCGAGCGAGCTGCTCGGAAGTTGGCGGACGATACCACCACGGCCGCTCAGAAACGGATGTCCGATCTCGAGAGTTACAAGCAACATACATCGACCGAGGTGGAGCGGCTAAAGGCAGAGCTGCACCTTGTGCAGCGCGAGGCACGCGAGCATTCCGTCTCCAGCGCCGAGGCGGTTGCCGCCTTAGCCTTGCTCAGGATCGAGAAGAACGACCTCGCCACCAAGTACGAAGACGCCGTGGGCAATTCCAGAGACTACAACGAGACGTTCGAGTCGCTTCGAAGTGCCATGACCGCCTCAGAAGACGCAAAGGCGCACCTGGAAAGGGCACTGCAGAAGGAGAGGGCGCAACGAGAGGCGATCGAATCCGATTTCAACCAGCTCCGGGTCGAGCACGAAGCCCGCACCGCGGAGCTCCTCGCTTCCTCGCAGCGCCTTCGAGCTACCGAAGAACTGGCCGAGAAGCACGCCAACGAAGCCAAGGCGCATCGACAAGCCGTCAACACTGGCCTGGATAGGGTGCTGTCCCGGGAGGCCCCCGGGGCGACCAAGGCAGATGCCGAACGCGTCGTTGTGCTCCAGGGCCAGGTGGTTGCGGCCAACACGCTGGTCAAGAAGTACCAGCAAGAAGCGGACGCTGCCGCCGA
The DNA here is from genome assembly GCF_001625195.1 of Drechmeria coniospora. Lineage (NCBI taxonomy): Eukaryota > Fungi > Ascomycota > Sordariomycetes > Hypocreales > Ophiocordycipitaceae > Drechmeria > Drechmeria coniospora. Next base: position 4,244,908 of record NC_054389.1, on the reverse strand, counting down.
CAAACTGCGGAGTGCCGAAGAGCGCATCGCTGGGCTGGAACAGTACCAGGAGCAGTCTAGCCGAGAAGGCGTCGCCATACGGAGGCAGCTACAATCGTCTTTGAGGGAGGTGCAAAGCTTGCAGGCTGCGCACTCGGACGTCAAGAACCAACTGGCCGCTCAGCAGCTCGAGACGAACGCGATGTCGGTGCAGCATACCGCGCTGAAGGACATACTCAGCGAGCGCGGTATCAGCCCGTCGGGCGCCGTTCGATCTCGCGGTTTGGTGAGTCCGCCGTCGAAGTCGCCGGACCAGACCCGTCTGCGGGAGCTCGAGTCCCAGCTCGTCAGCTCAAACGCTGCTCACGAGGAGACGAAGCAAGTTTTCGCCGCCCAGGCCCATGAATCAGAGACGGCGTATCGTGAAAAGCTTTCGCAGCTCGAGAGTGACTATCAGTCGGCCGTGCACTACGTCAAGGGAACCGAGAAGATGCTCAAGCAGCTCAAGGAACAGCTCTCGCGGTACAAAACCGACAACGCTCGTTTGAAGACGGAGATGGAGGAGCTCCAGGGCCACGTACGAACCGGCGAGGAACGACGAGCGGTACAGGACGACTGGGAAAGCGAGCGCGGCGCGCTGCGCGAGAGAATCGAGGATCTCGAGAAGGAGCTCCACAGCTCCGGCGCGCGCCTCGAGAAGAGCCTGAAGGATGTGAAGTCGGAGTTAGCCGAGTCCGTCCGGCAGCGCGACCAGGCTGTCAAGGCCCGTGAGGAGGCAACGAAGTCATTGAGCTCGCACCGCAAGGACCTCGAGCAGCTCCAGTCCGAGAACGCGCTTCTCGAGCAGCGCGCCACCGACGCGGAGGAGAAGGTGTCTCTGCTGCTCAACCAGGTCGAGCATTCCGTCGACAGCTATCGCCGTCAGAGCCGGCAGCCGATTGCTGGATCGGATGCCATGGTCGCCGGCACCAACAACTTGAACCTGGGTCAGGGTCAAGGGCACGGTCAGAACCACACTCGAAGCGACAGCTCCGAAACGGAGAGCGCGTATGGTGGCAACGGTACCGAAGCCAGGAATAGTGCCGCGCTCGACAACCTCGCAAGCGAGCTCGAGACTCTACGCAGCCACTGGCAAGCAACCAACAAGAACTACCGATTGAGCACCAACTTTGATTTCGACCAGCCTACATCCCCCGGTAAGCAGTCCGAGCCTGGTTCCGCCGGCCTTGGACTGAGCGAGAGCCTCGCCGACTGGAGGAAGAGGCTCGACGCCGATGACGCTCACGCCGATGCACCAAAGTCGCGTAAGAGCTGATCACCGCCGTCTTGTTTGCCACCATGTCCATGACCAGCAACCCGTATACCCCAACATCTTATCATCGCCGCTCAGGGCTTTGAGTGTTTCCATGTGTTGTATATTCATCACACCAATTCAGTTCGTTTCCCCTTTGATGAAAAGTCATCATCTTATTAAAGATGGAGCCTCGGAGTTGGGGACTGGTGTGGCTTCACTTCTCCCTTTTCACTTTCTTGCTTGTTTTTTTCTTCTTCGATCAGCTTCTCTCCTCCGCGAGCTTGATGCTGTATCCCTCGCTCAAATGTCTAAGACTAAATCTCCTTTCAGCCGTGAGCCTCTCTCCGGCCTGGATTTCTTGTCGAGGGTGGCGATGAAGTACTAGCGCAGTCGCCACGAACAGACACGGGATGTCTTAAACGCATCTACGAAGTCTGCTGCTACTGCGTTCTAGTTCTCGTCTTCTAGGCCATGGGACTGGGTGCAGGCCACTTCTTGTACGCCGGGCGCGCCTTTGTTTTTCGGCGGCGTGGTTTCGGCTGATCTGTTGCGCTTGGTTGTATTCTGATGTGCGATGGCAGAATGATGGACGGGGAAGAGGGGTGGATGGATTTTAGAGAGGAAGTTGTGTTGATTTTGTTGTGTGATGTTGTGAGTTGCATCCCGCCGACGATACGCAAGGATTCTTGGAATGATTGAACGAGTTGCTTTGACATGACGAATTGACTGCTCTACCTACTTATTCGTTGGGCCGAGTTGGAGAATGGATATTGTATGTATATATTGTCTGTCGTTAATGGTGAAATGTACAGAGTTACGGACAGAACCGGGCAGGCATGCCATGGAGAACTATCCATGTACTTGGTGATAATACCCGCAAATTTCCACATACAGAAACAATCGCTGGAGAATCCAGTCCGTGCTTGGGAGTCCAACCGTTCCGTCATCATCAGCCCAACGAATCTACCGGCAGACCCGTCCTCCGTAACGGAGCAGCCAGCCTCCTCTGGATGGCCAAGCAACGACCAAAGTCGAGCTTGCGCCCCTCACGGGGCATGTGCTCTCCGCTGGCGATACAGAGCACCCGCATTTTGGGATCGTAGCGCAAGCCAGTGAGGAGCTTGGGCGTGATGAGAAAGTACTGTGATGTGTGCTCTCGGCAGGCGATCTCGACCATGCGCTCGTGAACCATGCGCTCGTTGCGGGGGTCCATGCCCTGGTTGATCTCATCGACGACACGGAAGGGCGACTGGGCGAGGGACTGGAGAGCCATGAGGAAGAAGATGGTAGACACGGCGCGCTCGCCACCTGACTGGCGATGCGCATTAAGTTGCTGGAGCGTTTCATTCTCCCTAGAGAAAAAGGAGGTCAGTTTAGCCCAGTAAGGGAGAAGAGCTAGGAAGCGGGAAGATGAGAGAAAGACGAGAGAAAGACGAGAGATGGTGATGGAGATAGAAAGAGAATAGGGGAAAGAGGGGGTAAAGGGAGGGGGGGGGGGATTTTGTGCCCGGCTTACCGAAACCTGACCATAATGTCGAGGGCCCACAGATCAAAATCGTCGTCCTTGTGGACGCGCACCTCGCCTGCGCAGCTGATCTGCTCAAAGTTGTAGGCGAACGCATCGTTGATCTTGGACACCAACTCGTCTAGCTTGGGCTCCCACTTGCCCATCAATTTGCCGAGGCGGTCCTCGAGGCCCTCGAGCTTCTCGCTGAACCCCTCCATCTTGCTCCGGAGCTTGGAAATCTCTTGGGCGCGACGCTCGAACTCGCGGATTACGTTGGGATTGGCGGCATGGATGAGCTCAAGCTTGGCTTCCTCGGCAGAAATTTCCAGCTCCAGTTCCTGCGGAGGCTTCCCATCCGAGAGTTGTGTGAGAAGTTCCTTCTTGCTCTCGTCCTGAGCGAGGACATCCCTGACCTCGTCGCCCAGTCGTCGGCCGTCTTCCCGTGCGCGGTTGACCTCGTCAACGGCTGCCTTGACGTTTTGCTTTTCCTCATCAAGCCGCTGCATGATGCTCGCGTTACGATCTTTGAGGCCCTGGATATCGGAAAGTGCCTCGATACGCCAAATCTTGGCTTCCAGAAGAGCCTGGTGTGCTTCTCGTATCCCATCAATCAGCTTCTTGTGTTGGATAACTAGCTTCGCTCGTGTCAAGACGGCCTCGTCCCATTCGTATTGTATGTCGAGGGTTTTGTTCTTCGCATCACGCAAGGATTTCTCGTGAGATGCCTTGGCTCGCTCTTCGGATTCTACCCGCTGTTAGCCAGCTTGATTTATTGCAGCAAGAGAGGGAGGGGCGAAGCATGCCTATCTTCTCTGGCAGCGTCTGCCACTTCTGGTACTCCCTCTGTAGCAGGTTCTTCTCATTCGTCAAGATTTCCTGCAGGCATTATGAGCAATTCCGGTCATCCAACTGGAGTCTACATGCACCTACAATCTTATTCTCGATTTCCGCTATTTGGTCATCGAAAGCGGCAGCCTTTTTCAAGAGTCCGTTGTGCTCTTCCTTTAGTACCTCCCTCTCATGTCTCTTCTCCATCAACTGGCGGTTGAGTTCCGCTTTCTCCTGGCCGTCGATGGGTTGGGAAGTCCAGAATCTGGCTGGCTGAATGTTCTTGCTTATCGTCGTCATCGCTTGCGGGCCGTACTCCCTGCGGCGTCGGACCAGATACGAATGCTTGCCAGCGGCCCATTGATTGACTTTGCCGTTGTTGATCAGCCGTTCGTACCCAGCATCGTCATGGTCCTTGAGCGATACGCCCGACTGGTGAATGCGTTTCTCCGCGCAGAGCATGGCCAGGACGGGAGCAGGGCCATCCAGGAAGTCGACGGCGAATCCGTCGAGACCGAGGTCGGCGGCTTCAGTCGCATCCACGGGGGGTCGGAAAGAGTCGATGGAGTGTGAACACGTTCGGATGACGACGGACAAGCTCATGATTCGGTACAGCTGGTTTGTCAACTTTTTGTAGTCACCCTTGGTCTGGGCGGTAAAACACAGAAAATCGTCGTTTTGCAACAGCGACTGAACTTGATCGGAGTAGCGGTCGTCTTTTATGGAGCAGTTCAACAAAGGCGGTCCAAAGACTTCCTTTTCAAACTCGCCCTGGTGCTCTTGCACCCACTCCCAAGCACTGGCTTGTTCTGGAAATCGCTTTTTCATCATGTTCAGCAGTTGGCCTTCTTGCGTATCGAGGGCGCTGACGTCGGACTGGAGTTGGCGCATGGCATCAACGACTATTTTCGCTTTTCCCTTCAACTCGGTATCCTTGCTCAAGACCTGAAGTTTGTCGCTCTCTAGCTCCCGCTTCTTGTGCTGTTCTGCGCGCTGTCTCGACTTGTCAGTTTCAACTCCCTTCAGCAGGTGACGGACGGCTTGGCGCGTTTGTAAATACTCACGATCCTCTGGTTCCAGTCAGCACCATTGAAGTCGGCAGGTTTGTTTTTGAGATCAGCCTGGTACGCGGTGATCTTGGTCCGCGACGTCGCAAGCTCTTTCTTCTTGACATCAAACCCTTTGCGCTCAGCCTCGAGCTTGTCGTTGATCTCATTCACGCTTTCCACGGCAGCGGAAACGTCCCGGCCAACGCTTGCAGCGGCCCGCTCGGCGTCCCTCAACGACTTCTCTCTGGCGGAAACGGCGGCATCAATCTGCCGGGCGTACTCTTGCTTGAGGTTCACCGCCTCCAGAGAGGGACCACTTTCGCTTTCGAGCCGGCGAAGGGTCCTCTCCGCTTCTTTTCTCCGCTCTCGAGCCTCCGCGTGTTTGGTTCGGGCATCAGTATACCTGGACAGAACCAAGGCTGACTGCAAATCCTTGACTCGCTCTAGGATTTCCTCACGTTCACGGATCCTATCCACGTCCGCCTGCAACCCTTGCTGCCTGCTCTCGAGGTTTTTGAGGGATTCGACGTCGGCGTGAACCGACTCGGCCAGCTCTTTCTTGGACTTGTGCAGATTCTGGAGCTGTTTCTGCCACAGAAGCATCTCTTCCGGGGCCGCAGCACGTAGCGTCTCATGGAGGAGATCGACGGGGGTGGACTGAGCAAATTCAACGACCCTGTCTTGCGGTAGAAACTGGCAAAGGTTGTCGACTTGAATTTTGAGCTCCTGCATCAACGCCCTGATGGCTTTCTGTGTCGTTTCCTTTCCATTTAACCACCACTTTTGGCTATTCTGCTCGCGGCGAATCTGAACTCGAACAATGTAGTTGGATCGATCGCGTGCCCTCTTCTGGAGCTCGATTTCGATGGTGGCCGTGTCTTTGCCATTCTTGACGAACTCCTTGACAGAGCCTGCTCGTCCGAGGTGCTTGGGGCTGTAACCAAGACCAAGACAAATGGCGCAAACCAGAGAGCTCTTTCCCGTACCGTTGGGACCGATGACCATGTTCAGATGAGGGCCCGGGAAGAACTCGGCCATTTCATACGTAACAAAGTTCTCGACTTTGACGCGCACGATGGCTCCTGGCTGAAAGTTGGACATGTCATCGGTTTCTGTAACATTGTGTGCGGCTGTGCCATTTGCACGAGGGGCGGTAGCGGCGGCATCATCGTTGTCGTCGTCATCCTTCGAGTTGAGGTCGAGGCGCCGTCTCTTTGGAGAATCGGGACCTTCAGGAGCGTCACGAAAGGAATCGTCGCCGGTGTCGGAACCAGCCCGCTTCCTGCGTGGCGAGATAAAGGACGCCATGCTTCCTGTTGTCGCTGAGCAGCAAGTTCGACAAACAGATGGAAGACTGCGATGGGCTGCGAACGGTCGTCGTGATGCTCTGCGAAGTTCAACAACTGGTGGTATACAGTAGAATTGGGTGACGCGTGTGTATCCACAAAGGTAGATGGAGAGCATAAAATAAGGGTGCAGCCTGCACGATTGGATGGGTTACAACATGATCCATTCTTTTGTTTCCCCCCCGCCACTTGACGCGTTCACGTGCGGGGTGGATGGCCCCCTCACTAGTGTACTGTACTGTAAGTAGTAGTAGTCCGATATCACTAATGATTGTACTCTCTGTATTATCTTATAATACCTATACTTGTTGTACTTGAGTGTGCCCAAAGTTACCCGAGTAATCGAATCAGTGCGAGCTCACTGGGATCGGCCTATCTGTACATAATTTCCTGGAACCAATGAGGCGAAATATGTGTACACTGTTGATATATATTAGGACTTCTTGGGTACGGAGTACAACTTGTACTTAAGGATGGAGGATGCCGTACGAGCCAGATGCCCTCTTTGACACCGTCCCGCGCTGGTATTAGTTCCAAGCCTGGTTGTGACGAAAAAAATTGTGGCAAGACGAGAGTTCTTGCAAGATCTTCCTACCGTTGGGGAAATCAGGCCGCCCCAATCGACCGAATGGGGGCAAAAATAAACGGATGCGTAATCTGGGAATCGAACCCAGGGCTCCCCGACGTTGCGGATGGCAACGGAGAATTTTACCACTAAACCAATTACGCTTGGATAGGTCTCTTTGAAAAGTAGTTTATATAACCAAAACGTATAATCGGATTATGCTGGGTGATAGTAGCCAAGTGTAGGCATCCCAGCTCAACCGAATAGTCGCATATTCACATCATTGCATTTGCATGGCCCAACTCTTGATTCTTGATGTACTCTCCCATGGAATATTCTTGCTCCCTACAGTATTTTCTCGACAATGATTTTGGACTGTACGATGCCATCGCCTCCACCTCGCTTTCAGTCCTGATTGCATGTTGTGCGTTAAAATGCCGTGCTTGTATTCGAGTATACAATTGCGCACGACACGTTTGTGGCAGCAGAATCATACGTAGCACTAGGCGATAAAGATTATAGGCTCATAAATGACGAATAATTATCAGTTCGGTAGTCGTCACAAGTGAACGGCTGACCCTTGAGCTGCGATGCTCTTTGTACAGGGTAGGGAACGCTGGAGCTCGGCTCCGAGTACTAGCAACCCGTACTAGGTACTTGTAGGGAGTCGTTCACTGATGCTTAGTTCGTTCTGCGCGCCGGAGTACTTACGCCGCGGTCATTCGTGGGATGAGTTAGCGCAATACCAGACCTAGTTGGCATATGAAATGTTTGCAACTTGGCGGAATCAAGTGAAAATATGCATAACTTATACTCCTAGCAAGTCTGGCTCAGATTAAGCATCATCGTCTTGGCAGTACGGAGTACATGTACAGCGTATTGGACACAACCGATGCCTACTGGGTAGGTCGTATTGTCGCGCTTGTGGAATAGGTCCTCCTACTACGACGGTGTGTACATGCGCCGTGCAGATACTGCACAAGTATCTTCATGACGGAGAAATACATACTTATTATATGTATGTGGTGATGATGTACACTACAGTACTCCGAAGTACGTAGTAATACCTACTTAAGTACTCCGTACACTCACATGAACGCCGGACAGAGTACTTCGCACGGAGCAAATACACCTACGTGCTGTAAGTACATCTACTGTAATTACCGTACAGATACAGTACACCAAAGTAGCCGCTGCTAGCGGCGATGCGAGATATTATGTCCATACCTGAATTAGCTTACAGTACGTTGTAAGTACCTACCTAGGTGCACGCAGGTCTCCATCAGTACTGGTTGCTACTCCGTTTAACTTGTACATAGGTTACTAGTGTACCTCAGTAGGTTAGTACCTAAGTACTAATATCTCGCCACTACCAAGGTATCATAGTGTCGCCGTTCGGTGAAAGCCCGAACTGCAGTCCCCATGGCACATCGTTCTACTGCGGCGGCGGACGGAACAATGCACCGTACGCATCGTCGTAAACTTGTACTTCCTAGTAATACCTAACCTAAGCAGTACATACGGAGTATTAGTTGTAAAAGATATTGCTACGTAGCACAGGTACATCAACGAGTGTTGGTGCCTGCAAGGGTGATGAGATATCGTTGGCGCCCACAATCGTGACAATTTAGCGAATCGATGTACACTGTACTCCGTACTCCGAAAAACGATCTCCATCAGCACAGCAAAGGGCTCGATGGCGGCCACCCGCGCTAAGCTGGGCGTTCAAGCTCCCTGCGCCTCCACCACGTCACCATTCTACCATTCCTTTCCCCTCCATCATGCCGTCACGCTCGTTCTGTTCCGAGGTCAAACATCTTTAGCGAACGTGCTCGGCAGCAGCCATTTTTCGCAGGCAACTCGCGCCTTGGGCTCGCGGACGATCCCTTCCTCTGCGGGCGGCCTCCCGCCAATCCGCTGGCTGGCGTCCAGCTGTCGATCGCCGCTCAAAGGCTCGATCATCCAACGCACCTTGGTGAGCACCTGCTGGGGGACCGATTGGCCCATGGCCATTGACGACGTCGTTTGACCTCATCGCCGCCGTGCCAGACGTTGCAACGGCAGACTCGAACGCTGGCCGAACCGCCCGCCTGGCCAGCGGGCTCCAGGCTCAATACCGATTGATTCGGATGCGCGACGCCATGCATGCACTCGCAGTCAGGGGGGCCCCCATCAGGAGGAGCATGGCACATGGAGCCATTGCCGGCACCGTCGTCGGAGTCGTTGCCGCTGTCGTTCTGCTCTTCTGCCTCTACCCTGTTGTCGTTCACTGGTTGCGGCGTCGCCGACATGGCAGCCGTCCGCATCTAGATGCCGAATCCAACGTTGCCTGCGCGCACACCGAATCCTCTCCCCACGGACGCCTCTCCTCCAACGACTCCCTCAAGCAGGAAGGCGACGGCTCCCGCGGAGACGTCGAGATTGGTGCGACCCGCAGCAAGGACCTTCAGCAGATATCCCCCGATGGCAGCATCGGGAACGTCCAAGGCCCTCAGGCGCTCCAGTCTCTCCAGTCTGCCCAGCCCGCCCCGGCTTCCCAGCTTCCTCGCGGCTCCAACGACGAACTTTCGGCCGCCCAAGGAGGGGCAGTACCTGATGAGAGCGTTGCGGCCACGCAAGTGTCTGCTGGCGAGTGCGAGGTCGAGCCGTCCGCGGGCACTCCATACCACTATATGGAGTACATGCCCGAGTCCGAGGTGATCGACGATAACCCTGGCGTGCTTACCGGAACCAGTGCCGACTACTACCGGTCGTCGATCCCGTCAGAGGCCTTTGGCATGATGGAAACTCCATCGAACAGTCAAGGCGAAACTCCGCTCGCCAGACGGTCGGGATCCCGGGCGTCCTCGCTGAAATACAACGTTCGGCGCATGTTTCGAAGAAGGAGCGGCAGAGAAAGCACACTCGACTCATACACCGTCTCCAGTGCCGCAGAAAGCTGGCGAGCCTCCGCCGGAGACGCTGCGCCGCAGCAGAATGTCACGAATGGGGACCCGACTGCATCACCGACCCAGATTTCTCCCACCATCACACCGGCCGTGGCCGTACCCGGACCCTCCTCGGGAGACGACGCCGGCTCCTCTGCAGCAGCAGCAACGACGACGGAGACGCCTCCTCGGCTCTTCCAGTCGCTCAAGCATTCCCCTTCTCCCCCGTCACGGCCGGGGCCAGGAACTGTGAACCCGATGGACATCATGCCGGCCACAACCGAGGCGGAAGTTTGGCATCAGACCGAGCACCGGTTGCATTTCCCGACCGACTCCTCCGCTTCATGGGCGTACCCTCCCGAGACAAACGTGAATGCTGTCGATGCATCACCATCGCCAGTGACGCTGCACCCTCCCATGAGCGAAAGCAAAGGTGCCGAGCCGACCGAGGCGGGAAATGGAGTCGATCCGAAGCCCATGACGGTGGCCGAGGCCGATGCGGTGCACGGCGACAACTGCATTGCCGTGCCGGGGCGAATATCGCACGATCGTCTGAGTCCACTGCCCTGCACAGAGCCCGGGCGACGCCCTAGCTGTGTATCCGACCGATCGACGCCATTTGCGGGAGCCAACTCGACGGATGGCTCATCCCACAACACACCCTTAACCCAACTCGATAGCCCGAGCCCCGGATCGATGAACAGCTCCGACTTCCGCCATAGCGTGTCGCCTCAGCCGGTTGTTCCTGCATCCAAGTCAGGCTCGTGGCGATGCGACGAACCCGGCTGCCATCAACAGTTTGATCAACCGCACAAGCTAAGGTATGTGCACGATGCTGACCGACCGTCCCCTGCCCTGTCCTTGTTCCGTACCTCGGTGCCGCATCTTGGCACCGGCATAGCTGACGGGCGCGGGCTGACCCTGTGCCAGACATCACCAACGGTACCACAGCAAGGACCACAAGTGCAACTACCCCAACTGCGGAAAGGGCTTCGGCACCAAGACACATCTCCAGCGCCACATCAATGACAGGCACGAGAAGAAGAAGAAGTTTCACTGCTCCGTGCCCGGCTGTGATTACTCCAGAGCCGGCGGTAAAGGGTTCCCTAGGAAAGACAACTGGAAGAGACACATGATGAAGATTCACAAGATGGACCAGGCGCAGCTGTCGGAGCCGGTCGAGGTCGACGAGGAGATGACGGGCACGTGACGGCCTGGATGTGCGACCAACGCACACGCAACGTCCAGCCTAAAACTGCCAGAGGGACAAGCTCGGAACGAGGCGGAATGCCGAGATTCGTTGTGAGCGGAGTTTTTGGGGTCCAAGAGGATACGGCTGCGTCATTTAAGATACCCTAGGGAGTGAGTGAGAGGGGGGGTCCTCGACCGGGGGAGTGAGAGTTGAGATGGACAGAGTCGGACCTGAGGTATATTTCTTTGCATATTTTCCACATCAATGACGATGACGCCTCCCGCAGCCTGCCTGTCGGAATATGGCTGGGTTGGGGAGGACGTGAATGGACGGCGACTGGTCTCTGCATGAGACCACAGGCATTGAAGGGCTTTCTTTTTCACGGCGATTGGCAGGCAGGAATGCCGGTACTGGGAGACGGGCGTTGGTGAGGCCACTTTTGATGACATGGAAACAAGTACACCAAAACACAGTGCAGTGCAACGTGCTGTTCGGTACGGCAACTGCATTCGAACCTCGAGCATGGATGGAGTCTAGGAATAATTCAAGAGCCATGCTGGCGGTTGGCTGCGGCGGCATGAGCGCTGCGCAGCGCCGCCCATTTCGCTGGTCACTGCTATTATTGGGATATTATTGCTGCATGCACATACATGCCATAAAAACGATGACATGTTTGCTGCCTTTGGGAAGCAAACCTGGGAGGTAATCTGACGTGCAGGCTCTTCGGTCGGCTGTCGGCTGGCGACCTCGGCCGAGCCGACGTGGTTCGGAATGGAGCAAAGTAGAATTCAATCGTCTTGGCGGAGGCCGAAATTTTCGTCAAGAGGCGAGCTTGTTGCATGCGGCTGCGCCATGATGAGCAGGGTACCGTGTCGGTAAGAGGGTAATACTGGTGATTGTCGGACGTTGGACAGCGTTACATGGCGCGGGATGGTGCCGAGGACGAGGATCTAATCATCTAATCTAATCCATCACCCCCACCACTTCCAATCACCAGACCATGCTAGGCGCTGCGTCATGCCCCCCCCGGTTCCGCCTCTCAGCTACCACTCGTTCCACTTCCCTCCATCCGCATACCTCGCAGACGCTCGTGGTACGGAGCGCTTGGCAACCCATCACGCCTGTCACCGCCTACATAAACACCTCATCCCGCTCAGGCAACCTTGGGTTCATTTCCCCCCTTGTTTTCCTCCGCATTACCGGTCGGTTCTCTCGCCCTCACCGTCGCCGTCCGACTCGCAACCGACCCCGACCCTCCGCCCACGCAGGCGATAGTCGACCCGGTTCCCACGAGAATTCGCACAGCAGCGGCTTGCAACAAAGGACAAACAGCGGCCATGAAGCTCCTCGCCCACCTCGTCGCGGGTCTCGCCGGGGCTGTCGGTGCCACGCAGGCGCCCCTCTCGCTCCTGGACAACTCGGCCGAGGTGTCTCGGATCCCGACGAGCTACGAGTCGGCCGTCATGGGCCGGCGTATCCTAGCACTGTCCAAGCTCGGCACCTTCTCGACCGTCTTCCCTGCCGACTCGTCCGCCGGCGGGTTGGAGCGACGACCGGCCGGCTTGGGCGGCATGCCCATCGGGTTGATGGACTATCTTGCCGACTGCGAGGAGGACGGCAACCCGACGGTGCTGGCCATCAAGATCGGCACGACGTTCAAGAATGCGCGGGCGGGGTCGAACATTTCCGTCTCGATGCGCTGGGTCCCCCCTTACCCGCCGAGAAAACGGATCGCGCTGCTCTCCCGGCTCTCCCACTACCTGCCCTTCCTCTCTCGCCACAGTCCCTACGACGACGAGAGGGCGACGGAACAGGCGAGCACGCCCGACACGGCTCCCTACTCGGCCGCCAACCTGCCTCGGTTTTCCATGGTCGGCTACCTCGAGAAGATGGATGCCGACGTGGCGACGGCGGCGAAGATGACGGCCTGCTACACGAAGAAGCACCAGGATGCTCGATACTGGCTGCCAGGCAACGCCATCCACGAGAGCGAGTGGATGAGACTCGTCGTCACCGCCGTCTACTGGATTGGAGGCTTCGGCGACAGGGCCTACATCGGCTGGATACCCGTCGAGGAGTGGAGGAAGGTGACGCGGCGCGAGTGGGAGTCGATTCAGCTGCCCGGGGAGAGGAAGGGCTGGAGCGAGTGGACGGTCGATGGCGGGGAGTTGTGATGGCTCTTGCTGCTTGCTGCTTGCTGCTTGCTCTGTGCTACCTAGTAACCTCGATGGAACTACGGCCGGTGCCGATTGTTTCCATTTTCGCCGTCAGTGTTTGCGTACCGATGCTAGCACAGTACTCGGACTGAGGCACCTGTAGGTAGGTGCTGTTAGTGCAGATGTGCATGCTTGCCAGCACCCCCAGACACCTTACAGTCACACATAGGTGCCTTGTGCCTACTACTGCTGCTACCAATAAGAGTACTATTACTACTACAACTGCTATTACTACTGCCACTGCCAGCACTACCATCAGCACTACCACTACAACCACCAGCACTACCACTACCACAGCCAGCACTACCACTACCACAGCCAGCACTACCACTACCACCACCAGCACTACCACTTATACCTCCGTACCACCACCGCTATCACCACCACTGCTAGATACTGTACACTCCAGGTACGACGCATGCGCATCCATCCGCACCGTGCGCGGTTGGACTCCAGCAGAAGCTTGCCGACGACGAGGCGTGGTGTTACGGCAGTCAATGTCAACCGCGTTGCACCTGGACCGTGGGCCCTGTTTGCAGCCGCAGCCAGCCATTGGTAGCAAAGGCAAGCCGAGCCGGCGTTGGGTGGCATGATGCGCCGCCTCGGGCGTCAATGGTACTAAGTAGAAGGTGGAGGCACACCTACACCTTCGCTGCCTCCGGGCTCGCACTTGCGCATACCGGGCACCTCAGGCGTCGACAGCAATCACCCCAAGCGGTCCCCGAGGCGGCGAGGCACCGCCCATCGAGGAGCAAGGCATACGACCAGGCACTGCCTGATTGGATCGGTTCCAGCGCCGCACGCCGATGGCGGACACAGTCTTACCCAACCTCTTCGGTTGTCGCCGACGTCGGCTGGTTTGCGTTGACCGTGGTTGCAGTGTGCGTACGGAGTACCCATCGACAAATCGATAATGGCACGGGCGAACCCATCCCTGTTGACCAGAACCAGCGATGGTCAGCCTGCCTTTATCGATGCGGAAAGAGATTGGCAGTCACGCCGCTTCGGTACGGTGCAGACTTGCACGGCGTGGTGGCGAGTTGCGCTCCGTACTACGAGTCGTTCATGTTTGGAGTAAGTACCCGTACTGTACTTGTACATTGTACACTACTCTGCCCAACAGCAGTACGGAATAGTTACTCCCAGTACAAGCAGGTCAGGAATGCCTGAAACACCACGTGGGTAGGCCGAGTGAATGTAAATTCTACACTCCGTACTGCACTCCGTACTGCACTCCGTACTAGTACATTTATATTGTAGTTGCTATGGAGAGACCCCATCAGGCCGCACAACAACCTGCACATGCGCTGCGCTGCCTTGTACGTACGTCTACACCTACATGGACCACCTTTGCACGAAACGCACCAGCATGAACGACGACGCATGGAGGTATGGAGTATGTATGGCAAGGGTATACAAGTAGGTACTTGACTGGCACGTCAGTAGGTACATTTACCAATTACCTACCTAGTAGGTATGCTGCAACCTTCTTGTCGTGGCTGCATCCGATGCGCTCCTGCGCTCGACGGTTGTACCTTCAAGAACCCTCCCTCGTGGAGCGGTGTCTCCCGGCTGTAGGGGCCTGTAGCGGCGTCGACTTGCCTGTTGCGGCGTCATCGCACCATGTCAATCTGAGCGCGCCTGGTGGCCGACAGGCTAGTTGTCGTTAGACCAGGCCTCTGGTGCCTCTAGTACCAGCAAGGGCATGTGCTGTACGGAGTACTGTGCGTACATGTACCCTGTACTGCACGGATAGTTTGGTATGTGCTTGTACTCCGTACGGAGTACTCCTATTTGGAAATACGGCATCTCGATTGCATGAATGGCACTTCGTCGTACGGAGTACCTTGGTACAACAAGGTGCCGTAATCGTTACAGTTGCGGCAGACTCAGGGAACCCCTGGGCCACACCCCCAACTCCATGTGTACCTAGTACCTAGTGGTACCTGGTAACTAAGTCAGTACCTGTAGTTCATGTAATAGTGCCTACTAGGTAGTAGGCTCTGTACCTAGTTATTAGTTGTTATGCAGTACAAGTACCCCTACAGTATTCCATGCAGGTGCAGCAGATGCACTCGGTAGACAAACTGTACTTAGTTGTACAGTATTGTATTGTACATGGATGTTCAGTGAGAGTGCTCCATACCGCAATGCAAGAAGCCCTTCCGCCGCCTTCTAATACGAGTCGAATACATCCCCCCAATCCTGTAAATGCTTCATCGCCTGCCCTGTTATCCAACGCGTGCAGGAGTCTTATTACTCCATACGTACCAAACTCGCATGCACCCGCTATCTATATCGGGCGCTCCGTTCAAGCTCGCACGGCCGTGTACTAGCAATACAGGGAAGTACATGCAAGTATGGTACAACCAGTACTCCGTAGACGTGCCTGAGTTGGTGCATGCTAGCCCCGATCGCAGGTACCTCGCTCCGTGTACGGAGTACTGTACACATGGAGGTTCGTACGTATAAATACTCAAGTGTACGTACTTACCTGCATGTACTGTAGATAAACCTCACTTTTACATTAGTACGTACTAGGTAGCTGCACCTTGTGTGCTGTAGCACTCCGGAGGAAAACACCGAGATAAATATCTACTAGGAAGACACCTGCTACGCAAGTCACCCGCTCGCCGTCGTTGGCCTTGGGTGCTTTTCGTCCACGGCCCTGGAAGATACAAGTACATGTGGGGTACATGTATACTGCGAGTGCATGTACTTAGTATCGTACTCTAGACGTTTGGTACCTGCCAACGGCTGCATGTCCTTGCAGGTACAGCCAACAGGCACTAGGTACCGGTACGTACTGCCAACTGTTTGGTACCTTCGAGCCGGCACCTAGGCCACCGTTCGGCGGTGTGGCTCGGCCGCTTTTCCGAGTACCTAATTCGCTCGGGCACTTGCCGGTACGACGGTGTACTTCGTTGCGGTACATCGAGTACGTACGCAAGTACCAACGTCGAGCCCATCGTCGAGTACCCTGAGTGCCCCGGCCGCCCCGAGTGCCTCCAGTGCCCCCAAGCGCAGATCTACCACTTACCACTCCGTAATTACCCTGGCACCCTATTGCCCACCTCTCCTCACCTCACCTCCCACCTCGCTCAGCATCCATCCAATCTCCTCACTCTGCCTCTCACTTCACCTCCCCCCGACCTGCTTGGCATTTTCCGTCGTCGTGCCTCGTCCGCCGCTCTTGGCAACATCGACCGCGTTCCACCACCACCCCCGCCCCCTGCCGACCGCCTTTGCGCGCACGCGCTCCTCGCGCTCCTTCACTGCTCGCTCCGACCTCACTCCTGCCCTCCCCCCCCCCATTGGGACCGACGTGGAAGCAATTGCTCGCCATCGACCTGCTTGATACCCGGCGCCGTCTCCCATCCCGTGAGAGACACCCTCGACCGACACCTCCCTCCACCCTCCGACCCTCAGCGGGATGGCTACCCGTAGCCAGTCGGCATCATGACCTCCAGGCCACCTCTGGGCGTCCCGTCGCGACAACCTCAGCGGGCCCTCGTCTCGACTTCCGCCCAGCATCCCTCGCATCAGCAGCGCTCCCTCCCGCCGCCATATCTCTCCACCTCTACCCCGCCCGCGCGAAAGGACAGCCAACCGAATGCTGATGTGACCAGGGACGCCGTCGATCTCGTCCAAGGTCGCCGTGTCTCGACACCTCGCCATGGCGCCTCCAAGCTGCGCCTCGAGCTCTCGAGCGAGCTGGACCTTGGCTCTGCTCCTTCCGTCACCCAGTCTCCTCGGCCGCTGACGCCCTCGCGCGGGGAACCCATGGCTGAGCCGACGGATTCTGACAACGCGAGTTCTGCTCCCTCCGACGACTCCGACGACGTCGACTCGCCCGTACCCATGCCGAAGCGTCGAGTGCAAGCCTCTCACCAGCCCCGGTCGGTGCCCCGTGTCTCGAGTGCCTCCGCACCCGCCCAGGCCAAGCGAGAGGTTCGGCCGAAACCGTACACGGTCGAGGTGCCCACCAACGCACCGCGCTTCCCTGCCACCGGCAAGGCCGACGACGGCTCCGACGTCGACCCCTTCTGCAAAGGCCTCTTCTCCGGCCAGGCAGACTTCTTTCCTTGGTCCGGCAACCACCACGAGGATCTCTGGGCCCCCGAGGCGATCCAGAAGGGAACCTGGGACCGAGGCTACGCCAACGAGTCCGCCTCGGCCCGCCTCGCCCTCATCCCTGCGCTGAAGCAGAAGAGCAGCATGAATGCGCTGTCGAGCATCTTCATGGGCATCCTGAGCCAGCGCAGGTTCGGAGGTCAGATAACGGCGCCCTCCACCTTCAAGCCGCCGCCTCGCGTCACCCTGACGGACACGAAACGAGAGATGTGGCTCAAGGATCTGGCGAACCCCACCATCTCCCTCCGACGCCTGAGCCGGACCATCCCCCACGGCATCCGCGGAAGGACCCTTCTCGACCAGTGCCTGAACAAGAACGTGCCGACCGAGCGTGCCGTCTGGCTCGCCAAGTGCGTCGGTGCCAACGAGATTCGAGCCTTCAAGCGCAAGGGTGCCGGCGGAGCCTTCATCATGGGTGGCGAGTCGAAATGGGTCCGAGATTGGACCATGTTCGTCGAGCAGTTCCTCGAAGCCGTCGTCTCCTCCTTCAGCGAGACGAATTGGAAAAGCCGAGTGACCTACGCGTGAGCCCCTCCACTCCCCGCAGTCACCGTGC
This sequence comes from Drechmeria coniospora, assembly GCF_001625195.1. NCBI lineage: Eukaryota > Fungi > Ascomycota > Sordariomycetes > Hypocreales > Ophiocordycipitaceae > Drechmeria > Drechmeria coniospora. The sequence goes on along the minus strand of NC_054389.1, from coordinate 4,227,315 downwards.
CGTGCCGTGCCGCCGACTAACGGAGCGAACGTGCGCCCTCGTGCAGAATTCGCCTCGCCACGACTCTCTACTCGGCCCACCTGTTGGACAGAGACCACTACCTCGATTGGATCCTGTCAGGTTTGGAGAACAGCGTCAACTCGAGAATCCCCATGTGGATATTGATAGCCCAGATCACCTGGGCCGATCTTGTTCGAACGCGAAAGCACAGCCGCCGGCTGGCCTTTGCTTTCCTCGGCCACTTGCGCACCGTAGGTCGACCTTGCGAGAAGCAAACCCTGGCGAAGCCGGAACATGCTGACGTGGAGGTGAAGATCGAAAATGACGTCGACGGCGACATATTGGTACAGCTGTCGGTGCAGTTGTCGGCCCTGCTGCGAAGGCTCCTCAAGCACAACCCGGAATCCTTCATAGCCCCGACCAAGTGGCTCCAGTATCGAGACGCCCTCAAGGCCTCCTTCTCCGCCGCCGATGCCCCGTCCCAGAGGGCCTTCCTCGCCATCAACCGCAGGAATATGCGACTGCTCGTTGCCACGACCACGTCTCCCCCGGCAGGGCGGCAGTACCTCGTCAAGCTCCTCGACTCGACCGTTCTGGGCCAACATGACGACACCCTGGCCGCCAAGTGCTGGTCCACCATGGACGACAAGTGGGAGATTGTGAAGACTCTCGTCGAGTGGGCCACCTCCCTTTATCGACCAGGTGTGACCAAGGCATACGTCGCCGCGAGGCTTATCAAATCCTGGACGAGACTTGACACCAGCGTCAACGCCACCCCCGTGCTCCTCGACGTCGTCGGCAGCGTACTGCCGGGGCAAAGGCTGCAGAGCAAGGTCATCTTTCACCTCGTCGCCGAGCTTGTGCGCCAAGGGCTCTTCTCCGTCCCTCACTACGTTCAGTGGCTCATCGGCAGAGGCGGTCTGCACGACGCCGCCGACGTGGACCCGGACGACGCTCCTTGCGCGTCGAGACTCCTTGTCGAGCTGCCTCTCCACTGCCTCCCGGAGAACCAGCTGGTGCAGAGAAGCAACCTCCTCCGGCGTGCGGGCCAGTATTCGACGGTGGACGAATCCCAAGACATCAGAAACGCCCTCGGCTGTGTCGACGACACCCTGGGCCTGTCTCCGTATCTCGGCGGTACCGATGCGCAGCCGAAGCGCTTCCCGCTGCGAAAGCTGCTGCGACGCGTCTTGAGCAGCAGCAAGGCGGTCCAGACGGCCATTGGCGCCCACCTGCGCGACGTCTTGACACCGGACCTCGTTGCCAAGCTTGACTCGGCCTCCGCCCTCTCCGTCTTCGGCTCGGTCCGCACCCTCACGGAGGCGACGGAAGATTTCTCAATGCTCTCCCATATCCTCGACGTCTTCACCGGCACCGCCCACGTCGACGTCCTCGCCGCCTGCGCCGACACCGTCAGTTTCCACCTCGATATATTCCTGGCCCTGGACTGCGCCGACAACCTTTTCGACGCCCTCCTGCGCCAGCTCAGATCCGCCCACCGCGAGCACGGGTCCGTTCCCCGGCCCCTGCTGGTAGCACTGTCATGCCTGTCGCATAGGATGCCTCGGCGCGAGGAGCTAACCAAGCAGCTCGAGCGGGAGCTTGCCCAGAGCGACAGAAGCAACGCCATCGATGCGTGCTCACCCTTGTCCGACAACATGACGATGCAAACGCAGAGCACTGACGGCGAGGTGTCGGAACAGATCGACAAGCTGCTCGCTAGCGGCAACACGATCGATCACCCGACAATGAATCGCCTGTTTCGACACATCGTCCCGAAGTTGGAGCTGGGCTGGACCAAAGCAGATGAGAACCGCAAGGTCTTTGCCCGACTGCTCGCGAGACTGCGGATATTTGACTCGCAACATTTCGACAGGCTCATGGCTGACTGGATAAGTCATATCCGCACCGTCAAGACTCGACCGAAACTTTCCGAGCTGTATCCGCTCCTCGTCAGCCTCGGGTGCCTTTCTATGTCTATCATGATCCGCACGGCAAACGCTGGGCCGGCGACAGTGGGGGACGCGCCTCTCGATCCGGGAGCGTCACCAACCGGAGCCGAAGTATATCTGCAAGAGACTCTGCACCTAATCGTCGTTCCTCTTGCCAAGTCCACCTACCTCGACGATGGCGAGACGTACCGGTACCAGATCCAGCAAAAGTCGTCGCTATCGGAGCCGCAGTCCAAGGCGCTGGTGCATTTGATACGCAATGCGTTGGTCGAGTATGCCGCATTGCGGCGCCGTGCTCCGGCCTACACTTTCCTGCTCGATGAAGTGTCGCTGCAGGACCAACTCCTCGAAACGCTTCAATACCTCGTCATTGCCGACTCGACTGCCGTCGCCCACGCTCTGAACGTCGGCGCCCTTCCCTCCAACGCGATGGTCCTTGTCCACAAGATCATCACCAAGCTTCTGGCGCCCGGCGATGATGGGACGCAGGAGATATCATTTGACCAGATCCTCGGCCTCGCGAACGAACTAACGATGCCATTCTGCCAGCTCAAACTCAACCTGGACCTGTCGGCTCCGTTGCCAACGGCACCCGGCCAGGTCAGCCAAGAGGAGAAGGGGTCCCGATTTGAATCGTTCACCAAGGCAATGGACAACGCCATTGAGGCCAGGAGCATCATGTGGACGAGCTTGTTGCCCTGTCTCGGCCATGACATTGCTCGCAATCTCAGCAGCCAAGCGCATTTGAGATTCTTGGCCCTCATACCGTCGCTGAAGTCCAACACTTTTGAACAAGACGCCACGAGCGAGCACCGTGCCCATCTTTCCAAGAACCTCTTGGGTGTCATCGAGACCATCATCTCCGGACGACCGGCGCCCCGATCCGCCCAGCTCACGGCTAGCTTGGTAGGAAAGCTGTCGGATCTGTGGGCCATCGTCTCGTGCCGGGACGAGCAGTGGCAGCAGGCTCGCCAGAAAGTCGTCGAGCACTGGCTGCCGGCGTTTCTGAGGTTCATAACCCTGCACAGCGTCTCGGCGCCCATGCCGTCGCCGAATCTGAGCCAAGTGGCAAGTCGATTACCGATGCCGTCGAAGCATGAAGCCAGGGCCCGCATCATCCTCATCTTATGCGGCATTCTTCTTGAGCTCGACTCTCACCCGCAGACGGCCAGGGGCCCGCTGTCCCAGGAGGTTTTCGACATGGCGATCTACCTCGTCGACAGTCTCCCGGACGACATCCGAATCCAATGCGCCCGCACCATCCTCCACAAGCCCGGTGGCTCGTCGAGCACCAGCACCACGTCGGACCCCCGCATACACTACCTTTTCAGCGTGCCTCGGACGGCACCGATGGAGAACCTCAGGCTTGTACACCGCGAAAAGGCGACTAGTGCTTTCTGCGCCATGGCGAGGGGCATGGGTGCCATGTTCGGCATCGGCCCAGTTGTGCAGGAACGCATCACTCCGTTTACCCTTCGGCGCTGGGAGATTCTGAGCGAACCGACGCCCAACATCGGGGAAAACGATACGAGTCTAAGCCTTGGCCTCTTCGCGACCATCAAGATGCGCTGACTGGCATACCCGCCGGAGGAGAGTACTTGGACGCGACATGATGTTGTCTTGACGCGTGACTCTCGTTTTCTTTTTTCCATTGTTTGCCCAGTATCCGCACCGGATCCGTTTCGTTTCAAGCATCCCACATGGAATATAGTCTTGCATTTGATTTTCCAGGATTCGCATTGCCTCCACGCGGGATACCCCCAGTATGAAGTTACGTACGACTCGGGAAGACGCAGCACACGGCGGGACAGGGGCGACTAGGGGGACGGAACGGTGGCTTGTGGCAGATGCGCTTTATGGATTTCATGGGGTGAGAGCACTATCAATCATGGCCAAGGAGTCTCATTTTCCCCCGTCGTCGTATTGACTCTTGATCATGTTTGGGCTTCTTGCATGTCCGAGCTGGCGAGCGACGAGGATACTATTATGCTTCGCACCGTTGCACAAGATAGCATTCTTTCAGGCGAATAAAGCTCCGTCATATTAAAGACTACAAGTATGTCGGTCAACGTAACATCATTGTTGTGCCCTGTCAGCACATATGGCCATGCTTTACTGGCCACAACAGCTCGAACCTCGCATCCGCCTACCCTGTCGTTTCTTTGCTCTTCGTTGTTCAGAGCAGCCGAAACATGGCTGGTCCTCCTCTACGCTTCTGGGGTTGGCGAGGCGACCAACGACTATCGATAGGAATGAATGCTCAAGAGGCAATAAAAAACGTAGCGAAATTCCCTTGCCGAATCACGCAAGTAATCAATCAGTCGTACGCTCGCAAAGGGAGAAGAAGATTGAACAGCAGAGAAGTGACCGGGAAGGTTCACCGATCGAGCGGGACGGTTCAAGCCCGAGAGTCATGAAAATAGAGCAAGAGGACGAAAAAGAAATCGTGGGGATGCTGGTCAGTCCTCATCAAAGATCTGGTATGTGTTTTGGAGGATTGTCGCGATGACCTTGATCTGCCAGCCGGCATCGGCGATAGCGGTGCTCGGATCGGTGCCCATGAGGGTCGGCCCAAAGATGACGGCCAGATTGTGCGAGTTCATCCGATTGACGTGTGAGTTGTCCATGACGCGGTAGAGGTGCAGCGTAAGCGCTCGGAGGGTGGCGTAGTTGGGGTCAGGCAGGGCGTTGATGATGGCGTGGAGGGAGTCGCGGCGAACGATGTCATCTTCCTTTTCTGCGCGGCACAGTTAGACAGACGGCTCGGGCGAGGCGTGTGGGCATGTGACCAGGGTAACTCACTCGCGGCGGCGATCAAGGCATCGTGATGCTCCATGGTAAGAATAGGGTCTGGCAGATCGCGAAAGAATTGTTTCAGGAGGCCTGTCACGCTGTTGACATCATGGAAAAAGTTTTCTGGGTTTCTAAAGTCAAGCGAAGCGTTGGAAGAGTCTACCAGGCGAGGACCATCCGTTAGCGGCCAAGAAATTCTTGCCGAGGTGGAGGATGCCTTACCTGCGTCGAACATGGCCTTCAGCTTGTTGATGTGCGTCAGCGAGCCAGACTGGCGGTAGATGCCCTCGAGGCCAAGCCCGAACAGATCCACGGCTTGGATGCATTGATGGACGACCATTGGAACGGCCAGGCCGTCCCGCTCATATAGGCGCGCCAGTGGCACTCCATAGACAGGTTTCGACGGTGGCGCAACACTCTGAGATGGCTGGGCAGAAGCGGCGTACGGGGGTGTCGGGCCGGTACCTGCTTTATATCCCGGGGAAACCTGCGACGGCGGGCCCGACTGGCCATTTGAGGCCTGCTGGGAGGGCAGCTGCGAAGGCTGGAAAGGCAATGAACCGAGCTGGGGCGGGCCCTGAGCGCCGACATGTCCATTGCCAGTCGCCGGGGGAGACCCAGGTAGCGGTGGGCTCCTGGGCGAGAACTGCTGCTGCGAGGCGCCATGTTGGTTCAGTGTGTTGCCTTGGCTGATGCTCCTCGTGTGAGGCAGCTGGGGCGATCGTGCCGGATCCTGCGGGCCGTTTGGAGGAGGTGCTCCAGCGTTTACGCCGGAGCCAGCCAATGCGCCAAAGTTACCAATGCTGCTTCGTTGGCCCCTAGTTGCGGGCGGCGACGAGAAGCCGGAAACCTGCGGACTTCCTTGAGAATTTCCTTGTTGACCTCCTTGTTGACCTCCTTGGGGACCTCCTTGAGGAAATCCCTGCGGACCTCCCGCCTGGCCCATGGGCGGATGCATGTTCAGGGGTTGGTGGATTTGGGCCATGCCTGACGATGGTGGTTTGAGCAGCTGGGGAAGGCATCGTTAGCAAGACCATCCATGGTTGGGCATCGCGCAAGCGGGCAGCAGGCAGGAAATTGTACGCACCGGGTTACGCTCGTATTTGACCTCGACGTTGGGTTTGACATTGCCGTGTTGAGATGCCATGAACTCGTTCAAGTCCTTGGCATTGTCGATGGCCGCGACGGCCTGACGCAGGCTCCGAGGCTGGCCTTGGACATCCGCTTCCGACTTCTTAAACGGGCTGACGATCAAGCCGTTGCCCAAGAGCAGCTTTTCGTTAAAGGCGGCTGCGAAAGGAGAAAGAGAGGCGTTAGCGCGAGCGTCACGGGCGGGCATGAACGGCCAACATCATCCATGCACCTGTATGTGCACATGCGTGTGAACAGTGAAGGCGACGTACCAAACTTTTGCATCTGCAGAGTCACGCCAGAGTCGGTCTCGTTGATGAGCTCCTGGAGAGCCTTGACGGCTTCGGGGCGAGCGCTGGTGAGGAGGTGCGCCTTTTCCGTCTGCAGAGCGTTGACGTGGCCCTGGTAAACTTGATCGGCGGCCTGAACCTTCTTGAGCAAGTCCTCCTCCTGCTGGGCGGCAGACTTATGCGACTTGAAGGCGCCGAGAACCTTGCCGCCTCCGGGCCTCGCCTCGCCTGTCCTCGCTCTGTCATACTCCTCAGCGAGGGAGTCGTACTTTGCCTTGCTCTTGCGCATCGACTGCTCGAGATCGGACACCTTTTGCTCGGCGGCCAAGCCAGTGGCCTTCCAGCTCTTGCGCCCTCGTTCGGCCCCGCCGGCGAGCTCCACGAGATCCTCGTGCATCTGATGAAGAGAGGCGGCAAACTGGAGGCCATTTTCGGCCATGCGATCGTGGATGGTGACCATCTCGTCATACGACTTGCCAAAGGAGCCTTGACGATGCTCCGGACGGCGGGCGCTTTCTTGGGTTTGGCGGCAGAGCTTCTTGAGGCCCTGGGCATGATCGTCTTCGAGGACGGATCGCTTCTTGAGGAAGAGGGCGAACTCCTGGGGCTAGTGAGCGGGAGGTGTCCACCTGCGCAGAAAGACAGCCATCAACAAGGCATGGACTAGGACTAACCTTGGCCGAGGCAATGCTCTGCTTCAGGCGGCTTAAGAGAGTGGGAATACCAAGCTAGGGACGGCATGTTAGCAGGCAAAACAAGGTCGCCGGCGGTGGAAATACCTCGGAAGCCATGACGTCGTTGACCTGCTTCGCCAGCACCGGATCGGCACCTGGCCGGGGTTGCTCCTTTTGGCTCTTGAGGGGAGCCTGCGCAACGGGTGCAGCAGGAGGGCTCTGGGGACCCTCGGGACCCTTCTTTATGCTTGATGAGTTATCCATCGGGGCATCCAGCTCGGCGACATGCTTTGCTGGCTTATCGTACGATGGGCGTTCGGAAGAATTGCCCGGCTGCGGGGGGAGCGGCAAGGCATCATCGTCGGGCGTAGGGCGAAAGTCGGCCATTTCGAGCGGCGGGGGAGGGAGGAATGGAGTGGGGTGGACGAGGAGAGAGAGCAGGCTAGCAGCGTATGGTGGTGGTATTGGATAAGACCGAAGTCGCGCAGAAGTGAGGAGCCAGTCCGGGTTCTCGGACGACGCCGGCGCCTTCGATGGTCGGGTGCGCGGGTAGCTTTCCAGGTGGGTGAATGGCGATGGAAGCAAAGGCAGAGACAGCAGAGGCAGAGGCAGTGACCGAGGCAGTCCAACCACGGTCGCCTGTGAAGCCTTTGCCGTTGGCGGCTGCCGGGAAGGAGAGCACGAGCGAGCGGGCGATCGGCCGAGGAGGAGACGAGGAGGAGACTCTTTCTGTCGTTACCGGGTCGGCGACGGAGCCGACAATGGAGGAAGCGAGGAGAATTCGGTCCTCGGGGCGACTCAACCAAGGATTCGCAGAGGGGAGTTGTTTGGCGCCCGACGCAGGGTCAGGCGCAGATGCAGCCTGCGGCAGGCGGTGCAGCACGGACGGATACACAGCGACAACAACTGTAGCAGGCCGATAGGCTGGCAGGTAGGTATATAACGGATACTGGCGTTTGAGGGGAGGCTGAGGAGACTTGGGAGCAGGCGCCGTCGAGCGAGGGGAAATACAGCAACGAACAATGAATGAATGAGGGTTCGTGGTGATAAGAATAATGTGGGTATGGGAAGTAAACTGCGCAAACCAAGGTGGAGGAAGTTGTGGCTTTGGCTGCTGGAAGTGGCAGGAACGCAAACGGCCCAGCTAGTGGGAATGGAATTATTGCGTAGCCTGCAGTACGAGCAAGAGCGCGTACTGTACTGTAGTTGTACTGTATACTTGTAGTTGTAGGTGTACTGTAAGTACGCTCCAGGTGTCTTCTTGCTCAGCCGGCCATTGGTCCGGGTCTGCAGCTGCGGCCAACGGATGACGACGGGAGGGGCAGATCCATCATCTTGCTATGAATCGGCTCCACACAGCTACACCTAGTTGTACTTACACCTAAGTATTAATTACTGCGAAGTCGGACTCTGCCACGATGACAGGTCCCGTGACTGCAACCACTCCTCAGGCGCATCCCCGAGGCATCTACCCCACGACTAGGTACTTGCAAGTACGTAAGTACGAGGTAGAGCAACAAGTAGTCAGCACAAGAACACGTAAGTACAAGAGTAGTACCAGCATCGACTGCGAATGGGACAATGTACAGTGCGTGCATCACGGTACAGTACATGTACTGACTGTATGTAAGTACTAGTTAGCTGTGCACACTATCGATATGTGTTATTGATGGGTAATATTCGCGCCTCAGGACGGCCTCACCTACCTTTTTACCATCTTGCACCGCAAGTGTGCATGTATAATATCACAAAGAACATTTACTGAATAGCAAATTAAATGAACAGCCGACTAGCATAAGGGGCTCGGAGTATTACTCTGTACAGTACGGAGTATCGACATGCAGATGTGCTTTGCACCGCAGTACGGAGTACATGCCGTATTCTTCCACAAAAAGGTGGATATGGCCCGTATAGTTAGTTGTACTACATGTGCATGTACTCCGTACTTGCGGAGGACATGTAATAATACTTCGTACTTAAGTAAGTATACACATACATTTACAAGTACTTACTAATACAGTTACTTCATGTGCTCCATACTTCATACTGTACTTACTTCAGAAAGTAAGTAAGTACTTGAATGAACTCACAGCTACTGCACAGTACAGTACTGTACTTAAGTATGCACACCGAAGCCTACAAGTAGTAAACACTCCGACTCCAAATTTACTACATAAGTATAAGTACACTTCGCAGTGTGCATGTGTACATGTATGAATGTGCAACTAAAACCTTGTACCTACGTAGGTTGTGTGCGTTATCTTGGTGTCAAGTGGTCCAACGCCATGCCTAGATTTATCTGCGCTGTTGCCGCCGCAATTAAACGTGCTCACATGCATCCTAGCGTAGACATATGTACGCATATGCATACGTAGATGGCCATTCGTCGAGCGCAAGGTCATTGATTGTCACAATGAACCTCAGGCACATGTGAATTCTGTTCATCAGGTGTTGAGGTGCCGGCCTGTTAGTAGGCCATTTTCGAATGCTCATCAGCGACCGGAGGCGTAGCGCGAAACATCATCCAATGTTCCTTTGATTCATTTTCACCTTACGCCGACTCGTACGCATGTGCGGGAACGTCGGCTGCTTAGGGATGTGTCGCTCATGTGCAGGATCTTGCAAAGCCCGGCACTGAAAGGGAGTCATTAATAACGATGATTTTGTTCGGATTCCAACACCGTAAGTGGTGAGCCACAAGTGATGAGAATGTGCCCAGGTATTTGCCCGACAGGTAACAATAGCCCGTCCGCCATTCCCCGACACATGGCCCTTAGGAGACAATGATAGCCCAGCGCCTCAACCCCGACGAATCGATGATGACTCGCAGCATGCACCCTAGCGCATCTTTTCCTTCCTTTGTCGTGTCGTCCCCGCACCGCAAAAACCGCGCCCACGCGCCTCGGATGCTGTTTATCGCAGGCGTCGGGCCTCACGTTCGGACTCGAGCAGGCACAGGATGTCGTCCTCGCGGACTGCAGCAAATCGTCAGTTCCGCCATCACTCTTCTCGCCCTTCGGATTAGGGGGATTCGAAAGCATACCAGGGCCCTTGACGTTTCGGATGATGGATCGGGTCTGGTCGTCCATGAACTCGACGCGCACCTGAGTGACACCACCACGAGAACCTGTGATAAGCCAACCGTTAGCCATGCTGGCGCCTTGCAGGGCTGGGTAGCTTTCGTCGTCGACATGGCCTTCGGTCTTCGTCATCGTCGTCGTCGTCGCGGCCCGCACCGCTGGCACGCCGTACTCTTCTCGTCGGGCGCCCAGCGGTCGCCAAGCCTGACAGGACCATTTGTCATTCATCGAGGGGGAATATGGGTATCGTACCGGTTCTGCCGAGAACTCGGGTCACCTTGACCAGCTTGACGGGAGCTTTGGAGGAATCCATTGTGGGCTTTGAATTTTCGACGTGTGCTCGCGATCGAGTGGTCGAGTGTGGTGGCAGAGACGGCGACGTAACGAGGGTTTTGGCAAAGATTCGTGAAAAGTGGACGGCGATATTTTGTGCCGTTCGCCAGGGTTTTCCGCCAGTGGTGCAGCGAGTGCCCCGCCAGCCGACAAAGTCACGTGCCATGAATTGCAAACCCCAACGGCAAATTGTCGGGAAGACGATACTCCGCTCCGCCCGGGAGATGTCACAGAATGGTGCAAGGCACGGAGTAATCGTGCCACGCCCCACCTAAAAGTCTGTGTATTACTGTACTTACTCAAGTTCTTGCTGTAATACTAACAGTACTGTTGCGACGTACTTGCAACTACTTACAAGTACTAATACTTGCTTGCATGTACAGTACGGAGAACCAAATACAATGTACAAGTAATTATTACCGAGTACTCCGTATGAAGTGTACATATTTGTACAAGTTTATAATAGGTACTTACTCAAGTACAGTACTCCGTACTTGTACATGCATTACAATTGCAACATCACCCACCCAACCAACCACCAGCCAACGAACAGCGTGATTGTGATGAAGTCGGCGTCTGCTTCACATCAACAGTGTTACACTTTATGAGATTTTCTGTGCTCGTACGTAATAACAATACTCGGACCGAAGCCGAAGTTCGTGGCAGTTTCTGCCTGTGACTCAGCCTTCTGTCGGCACAATCAATGTCTGATGATATTCATGTTTTCGCTGCCACCTCAGCAAACAGGACGAAAGGATTGGTGCTCCTTGCACAAACAAGCAAACATCATCGCCGACTTACAAGGTGCAAATCGTTCCTTGTATTTCACTTGAAATGCACTGAAACCCGTGAGAAAACACTGCAGCGATTGAGAGTCACCATGACCACCACCCAGCCTCTATCATCTTCGTGGACGCCATCTTGTGTGATATCCCTTCAAACAGAGCAAAGCAATAATACGCGGCTGGGGTGCTGAAACTTTATATGTGCATACATGTACTCCGTACTTCGTATTTCTCCGTACTGTATACTCTGTACTCCGTAATACCAGTCCTATTTTATGCGCCGCAATGGGGCCAAACTTGCGCACTGCAACCTTGTGTCTTGGATCTGTCAAGTGGCTTGTCGACTCAAGTGTGAGCGCATCGTCACCCCCGTCGTCCGGGCTGCCGCCCCAACCACGGCAGCCGTCAACCCCTTGCGTCCACGATGATTCGAACGGCACCTAGACGGGAGCCCCCCGGTAGAGATTTCTCATACAATAACCGCCCAATACGGAGCATAACTCGGAGAAATATCACCAAGGGCTGGCCATGAAGAGCGCCTGCAGGGAGACTAAGCTACCATTCTGGCGCACAGTGTGTGAGAAACGACTGTCCTTGTGCCATGTGCAGGCGTAGAATTCCACGTGTTTCTTAGTCCCCAAGCACCTCTAGTATGTACTGCGGAGTGTTGATAGCGGCTTCAGGGTTTCCTTCGGACCAGCACGAGGCCATGATACTTGCTTGCCCGGAACATGATGCCTTTTCATCCTCTCCATTTTGTGGCTAGAAGTTGGGGTGCCCATAATCAGGGATTCTCGACGATATGCCATGCATCAGCATGTGACTGATAGCAATCGGGATTGATGGACAGAATCCGTCAACGACAGACACGACTGATGCTGGACATGCAGGTTGTGTGAAACAATGTTGATTGTAGTAATTTATGTTGCTGCAATGTAGCAGGCCTTCGCAAGAACATCTCGCATGTTGCTTGTCATCTACCAGATTCCAGTGATTTGTTCACAGAAAGGGGGAATATGCGCCAGCCGAAGCAGTGTCTCCTACAATACGTGCCCAGTTCAATGGGCAGAAATTGGAAATGGGCAACGACGCCAGGTACGCAGGGCAGAAAGAAGAGGGAAGGAAAAAAAGGTATCCGTAAACATAATGGGTAATGATTGTGAGTATGGATCTCATATTCGTCATGGTTGAGTGCTAGTAGCAGTACTGGGAGTACTAGTATAGATAGGAGGTATGGTGCTAGAAGTAGCACTGCTCTCCTCAGTCATGCTCGCGGAAGCCGACTCTTTGTATTCCGTCGTCCTGTCGTGAGCCCAGGTCGGCAACGACATCGACGCGTACCTCAAACCATCGCATTGCTCGAGCTCCTTGCAAAGCACCTCGATGGCGAGGCTCCATCGTGCCACTAACCTTGTGCGGCGCTCTTCAAAGACTCCATCGATGACGGCTTCCTCGCGCGTAAATTCGGCCTCAAGCTCGTCCCGCTCCCGCCCCTGCTGCCCGGCTAGGGCCTGCAGCTCGTCGGCTTGGCACTCCAGCAGTTCATCCATGGCATGGGCCTGGCGGTCTCGCATCATGTTGATCTTTGCCTGATGGCGAGTTTCTAGGCTGTCCCTGAGGTTGTATTGGCGGCCAAGGTCACGGAGATTCTGCTCGGTGACGACGCGGGGGGGCAGCAGAGCATGATTCCTGGCATCGGCGCCAACGGCAACGTCAACATCGGCGTCGGCGTCGGCGATGGTATTGCGGCCAAGGCCTTCGCAGTACGCCTCCATGTGTTTGATACGAAATGTCAGGGTCCGCGCGCTTTGCTCCAGACACGCCCGCAACTCCATCTCTTCGGCGACCTGGCGGTCTTCGAGCTGCGTGGTGGCGGCCGCGTGCCGTTCCTCGGTCGCGGCGTCCTGGGCCGCCCTCTTGGTTCGCCTCGTATTTTCGCTCTCCAGATGTCGGCCGTGCATCGCGTGCTTGGTTTGGTCCTTGAAGGCAAGGAAGCGCTGCATCTCCCGTTCCTGTTCTCGTCGTAACCCTTGAAGAGCGGCATGCTGTGCTGTGCGGCTTTCGGCCTGCTCCCGTTCCTCTGCAGACTGACCGCCGTCGTCCCCGTGCACGTCTGCCACCTCATCACTGCAGCAAATGTTGGGGCAGCCGTTGCCGGTGGAGTCCCAGACGCCGCCGCACATGGAGCAGAACTGGGCCTCGCAATCGTCGCACGTCAACGACGCAGACCCCCGAGGCCTGACGACCAGGGTCCGGCACCGGTAGCATCTTCGCACAGCCGGCCTGTCGCCGTCCTTGGAGCCCGACTCGACCTCCAGATCCTCGGGGCAGCCTGCACCGATGGGGTGTGCATCGTGCTTGCAGATGGTGCAGACGAGGGTTAGACACTTGCGGCATGTGGCGGCCAGGGGCCTGTTGGGGTTGACGTGTGTCCGATGGGGGATGAACTCTGCGCACGACAAGTTGGAGCAAAGCAGTCCCGACTCTCCGGGCGCGGCGAACTCGACCACGGCCCGGAGGAAGTCGTCCTGCATCATCGGCTCGACCACGGCCTGGAGGACAGATGACGGCTTCGGGCAACAGCGGCTTGGAGGCACCTTGGACGGGTCGGCTGACGCTTCGTCGACCAGCGGGCGAACGCACTCGGCGCAGCGAGCATGACCGCACGGGGGAGGTTGGAGCAGCGGCGTCGACTTTTTCAGATCGAGCCCACCGCTCTGGCATGGGCTACCAATGCACGCATCACTCGTTAGTCATGACGACGATTGTTTACCGACCGAAGTCGTACTTGGGAAGGAAAACAAGACGTGACAAGACGTACTCGGCCGATTCCGAGGAATGGGGAGGTTTTTTCCGCAGCCTGATGCGGTGCTTAATGGCCGACAGGCTCTTACTGGCGCCAATGGCGGAGAAGACACCGCCATCAGCCGCGTTGGTGGACTTTCTGTTGGAAGCGTCCCCGATCGCGTCTCGGGCGACTCGCACGAGCCCGGCCAAGTACTTGTCGTACGAGGCAAAACTCGGCGACTTCGCTTCCTTAATGACCGAAGCCGAGCCGGTGTTGGCGGCCAGGTCTGGGTCCGTAGTCGAACTCGGGGTGCCAATGATGGACGAGCCTGGGGACAGACAGGTACTGGCAGTGCCGTCGGATGCCGCCAAAGAGGATGACCGTTCCGGAAAGGTCGACGTGGTGGATTCCGACGTGGTGGATTCCGACGTGGCGATGGATCTGATGCGTTCGCGTTTCTTACCGAGAGATGGCAGCGTGGCTTGGATGCCGACGGTGTGGGCTCGCGCGAGTAGCTCACAGTCGAGGTCAAGCTCGGGCTTGTCGATGGAGAGTTGCAGCACTTCGGTGCAGTAGCGACTCTCGTTGAGCTCGGGGAGTTGTTTCTGCGTATCCATCGGCGTATCTGCGTCGGCGGCCAAGGCCTGAAGCTGGGTTGCGAACATGATGCCGAGGTATGTTGCCTCTACTCAGAAGGGCAACACGAGGAGCACGCCAGGGTTATTGGAAGAGCATCGTTTGAGGGAACAGGCGGTTGGTGGTCAGGACGTGAGACGGCGGGTTATCGTGGCAGGCACGGCGAAATAAGTATGCCCTACGGTTCGTGCGGGTTGTCATCACACAACTGGGGGAGGGGTGACGGCGGTGGTATGTAGGATGCATGGATGGATGAACGCCCTTGGCCCTTTGCGCTGGGAGGTGTGTGTGTGCAAGGTGGTTTGGAAGAGGGGGGGAGGGGGGGGGAGGGGGGGTGAGGAGTGCTGCTTTTGAGACAATGGATTTTTTTCTGCTCCTGGTTGACGTAATGACGTCGAGAGAGGAGAGCAGATGAGATGAAAGGGAATACGAACAAGCCCAGACCAAGTCTCGGATGCATGGAAGATAGAGGAGAGGGATCAGAGGGGCGAGAGCGGATGACAGTGTCGATTTCGGTTTCGCTGGCATTCATCATGGTACACTACATGCTGCACTTGCACACGACCATGTACAACGATACGGCCGTCGAAGGGGGGCATAGAGCAGAACGGTGATCGATCGAGGGTCCTTGGATGTGGACGTGAGGGAGTCTAGGCGGTTGCCAGCATGCAAGCCTTGCTCAAGGAATATCATGGATGCGAGCACGTCCGCGGTATACAAGTCACGCTCCATGCTAGACGGCTGGTGGGAGGGTGTATGTGGGCGTACGTGGCGTCCATTTGTTTGCTCATCTCTGTCTCGGTGGGTTCCGACGACAACAATAGTGCTTTTCTTCCCCCCAAGTGTGGACGGAGGTGCCACTGGCACGAAAGTGCCGCCAGGGAGCCTCGGGAGAGGCTGGAGGTCTGGCTGGGCGGGGAGGCGACCCGGGATGGGCACCCTGCAGGTGACAGATGCAGAATCATTAGAATCTGTACCATACTCGTATCATAATCGCCGTATCGGTTCTCCGGAGTGATCGTACGAGGATGCCCAGAACGAGTAAGCGCAGGTCAGGCTTTGGAAGCCACCATATGGCCATGTTGCATGATCATCCCGGTCTCGCGATGGCCGGAGAAAGACGTCGTCAGTGTAGGTGCCTTGTTTGGTCGTGCTCGCTTCCGAGTGACAACTAACTACAGCACCGCCATAAAAAAAGAGACGGCTCTGGTGATCGACAGGGGTCTATTGGAGCCGGCGATCTGGAAAGTCGCTGGCTTTTGAAATCATCGCGGCTCATCGCTGCATCGTCCTGTATTCGCATCGTGCGCTTCGATCGTCTGAAAGTCATGCTGCTCGTGCCGTGACCACCAGGCAAAATATCTCAGAGCCATCTCACCACCCGGCCCAGCCATCCCGCTGGCCGGCCAGTAGCAAGACAAAAGAAACAACGGGCTTGTGACGGTGGAATAAAGGGGAAGGGAGGAGGGGAGGGCGGATGAGGAGAAAAAAGCAACGCGTTCGAGTTGTTGTGGCGGTGGGATCGGGCGATCGGCAATCCGGCCGCTGGAAAGTAAGTAGTTATGAGTGGGTAGCTCCGTCCACGTTCGATGGCTGTGCACCGCATATACGTGTACGGAGTACAAGAGCATTATATTGCTGTACATGTGGTATTAGGTACTCGATGCTCAGAAGGGCAATCAATCGTGTGCATGTACATGTGCATGTATGCATTCTCGTATGTGGTAGTATGTATTTGTACACGCACTGGAACAGACGTACATACTTGTTCGCGCCGAAGATACAAAGTACATCGATACCAGCACACGTACTTACGTACCTACTCCAAATGGCAGGAACAGGCAGGTGCGCTTGCATGTGAAGACGAAGTACGCACTTTTAGAGGCACATGTACGAGTATGAGTGCAGTTATAAGTGTGCATGTAAGTAGTTGTACTTGCACGAAGCACACATTGCAGCATACGCTTGCTCCGCACGTGATCCTTCATCAAAGATAACATTCCTCATTCACGTCTATGCATGCAACTGCTCTGCCAAGACCGACCACTCGATGAATTGCAAACCGACTCGGTTGGATGGGATGGGTGCCCATGCTCGTTACTTGGCTGCATCATTCTCATGGATTCAACGCGTCTCACCCCATCATCTTCAAGAAGTGCCGAATGCAAGACGACCCATCTCGATCCCTACTGAGTACATGCAGGATGAGATGAGTGGCTCCGGGAAATAACCAAAAATTTCTGGCTGGAGTGCATGGAAATTCGATGGCGTCCATCGATCGGCACAGCTTTGTCCCTGGCTTGTTCAACCTCGCTCATGACAGGTCGCAACACAACCGTACGCCCACAGAACCCTTGATACCCGAACGAATCCTCGTTGTCTGTGTCGGCAGCCAGCACCAATCCTAGCCAACTGGCCCGCTAAACGAAACAGCCTGACTGTCAGGCACCAGAAAGGCCCACAGAAACCGGGATTGAAGTCTTCCGGCCGTGTTATCTGTGACCAGAATGACCGTGTACCTTGCAAGCACATCTCGATACGGCATCGGAAACCTCCTGTCGGACCGCTGCATGGGGCATAGTTCGTCACATCGCGTTATTCACTCCGCAACTGTCTGCTCCGCTCGATCGTTCCCCTACCTCTCGTCCTGATGCTTGGCTCCGCTCGCGTCACCCTCCAGCCACCAACATCGCCATCTCCCCCCTCCACCGCCGATCAGTTACGGACAGCCTTGGACATTGTCGACTGTTCTATCTTCAGAACTTTCAATCGCTGCTCCCAACCATGGCATCATCATCACGGCCAGGAGGCAACGGCCAGTGATACGATCGAAAGGGGTCGGGGACGATTCCGCGGATTTGCAGGGCCAGCTAGAGTTACCAAGTGTGTGAACTCGCCTTGATTTACCCCCTACCTTGATCGAAAGAATTCGTCAACTCGGCATTCTCGTCCCCCCTTGGCCGCCGCGGAAGGCTCTTCGTCGCTGCCAGGCATATTCTCTGCGCAGTGCCTCGAGGAGCCACTTGGAGCTACCGCTGTCCAAAACTGCGTGCCATGAATTTTCAAGCACCTCGGCCGAATGGTACCCCACGATAGAAAGCCATGGGAAATAAAAAACCCGAGGCCCTCCGATCATCATACTATGGGAGAAGTAACAGGAGAAAAAAACGGCTACCCCAGCGTTCACTTTCTCGGCGCACTGGAAGGAAGCCACAGTAATTCACTTGATGATTCACACCTACAGTAGGCTGAGGTGAAGCCGGGGCCTCCGAGTCTTGATTGCCTACTATTTTGTATTGCTGCAGAGCCTGACGCTCGCCCGACTCGCATGTAACGACGCATCAGGCACTCTGTCATTTGACCTTCTGAATCGAGCCAAGCAGAACGAAAAGTACGGAACATTGTCCAAACGACAAGACGGGGAGAGAGGGGCGGGGATGGTGGGGGGGGGGGGGGGGGGATGAGCCAGCCAGTCTCGATTCTTTTTTCTGATACATCATTGCAGTCGGCTTATCCATGCGACTGTGGTTGATTGGTGGCGATAGACTGGTGACGATGGAGCCCCCCGGCTCGGGCCGCTCTGCAGTCAAAATTATGGGCCCCTCATAATGAGTGAGCGGGACTAAACCTACCCAGAGATTGTGCAAAGGGACCGAGTTGGATTGGGCAATTCATACGAAAGGTTTGTTACCCAGGCAGATGGTTTTGCACATGTAGTTGCACTCTCGGAAATTTGATTGCATGTCAGCCTTCTCCTGGCCATTCCATCGTCTCGAGCCGTCGCAGGTTGACGGGTTGCCAAAAACCCCCTCCGGTGCTGTCTCCTAAGCCACGACGGATCGCGATGGCCGACTGCACGTCTACAAACACCGAGAGCTAGAATTACATGATTTCTCAGAAGAAACCGTCGGCTACTCATCCTCGGCCACGTTCGTCTCCGAAACAATGTGCTTTCCGTTTGCAGACAGCTCGCGGAAGTGCGGGCCCTTGGCAACGATCTCATTGATCATCACCTTCTCCTTCGATATCAGGTCGACAAGAACCATGCTCGAGGTGTAGACAGCTGCAATTTGAGCCAGAAGGGGAAACGAACGCGCATGAACGAGGTCAATGTTCCAGCAACTGCGCAATCCGAGATCCTCCAGGGCGATTCCTCCTCATCTGCCTCGATTTCGTGCAGCTTCAGCGCCTGCAAGGGCTGATCCAGCGTAAGTTGTATGGCAGTGCCATCTCCTCGGCTTCCGAGTCTGCCAGAGGAGTCGAGGTCCCCGTCGTTGTCGCCCATGTGGCCCATGCAGCCCAAATATCGAATCACGTTCAAGCGCGTCGGCGGGACCCTCCTCATTGTAATTGATGAACAGACTATGACCGGTTTTTTTTAACAAAAAAAATACGATTCCGTTCTGTAACCAGACATCAGGCAGGTGAAGGCGCAGCTGGAGAGCCCGGCCGTCTCGGCTGCCTGCGTCGGCCGTCTCGAATAGCTGGACCTCGCCGACGCCATGAGCAAAAGCAAACTGGCGTCTCGAGGGCGAGAAAGGCCAAGCAATTGACCATCTAGGCTGGAACTTGGCCGGCTTCCACATGCTCTTGACCCCTGCCGACTAAAGCTCGACAATGAGGAGGACGCCCTGTTTTTCGTCGAAGAGGGCAACAACATCGGGTTCCCAGACAAACCCAGGGCGGTATTGGCTAGGGGGGCTGGTGACCTCGGCGACTTTTTTGCCCGAGTTTATGGAAATTACGTTGAATGGATTGTTGGGGACGACGACGGCGATGAACCTCGAGTCGATCGCGAAGGCGGACGACTTTGACGTAAGCGGCGCGAACGGATCTCTGGAGGACGGCGCGAAAGATTCTTTGCGGCGACTGGATAGCGGGCATTATCAGATCATGAACGGCAGAGGCGGGCTCGGAGGGGATGGAAGAGACCTCGGGAATTTCAGGGATATTCGTTGTCAGGCCAAGATTCTCAACGCCAATGAGGGTGTTGGCAAAAATGGTGTCTCTCGAATGAAGGCCAACGAGCCGGAGGTTTTTGGAAAGGCCTCACGGTATTGGAGAACGTAGGAATATCGCATTAATACATACATTGCAGACTACAAGTATGTGAGGAAAATGCAGCGGTATTTGAGTCGGCGAGTTTTGTCTCCATATTTATTGGGTCGAGGATGGGGTGAGAGGAGGGATAATGATGGGACATTTCCAGTGAGAATTTGAAGGTCAACGTGCAGCGCTCGACCTCGTTGTGATACGCCTCCATCTCTTCGTGGGAAGCCAGTGGCCAATCGTTGAATAGAAATATATTGCCAAAAATAGCCTCGATTCGATGAGCAAGGTCCGAGGTGTACTTTGTGTATGACTTGAGATCAGGGTGCGCCTTATTGAGTGTACCCTGAATGGCAGAGTATGCCTCCCGACCATGTTTCTCGAGCTCTGTAGTCTTTCGAACAGGATGTTGAGGTCTGGCCGAGCCTTGCTTTGCTGTTCGGTGCATTCCTTGATAGTTGCAGGGGTGGACATGATGGCCTCAATGACTTCGAGATAAATTTCACCAAGGTCCTGGGGCAACGGGCCAGACTTGTACTCAATCCGTGATGGATTACGATGCTTCTTCTGACGATGCTGGTGGACTTACTTAGCGATGACTGCGATCGTGATCTGGCCTAAATGTTTTTTTTATGTATGCCTCTGCGGGAGTCCGGCTCTCCACGGGCATCAAGATTGTACTGGAGTCGACTCGTCACTGAACCGTCAGTGGATGGGACCGCCAGAGATGAGGCCTTTTTTCCCAACCGGTGATGAAGTGTGGTGAGCTAGGTCGAAGCGAGATGAGGACAGCTGGAAAACACTTGGCAGAATGGCGGTTCGTCAATGCCGTCCTCGTTCTTCGATTTGCTGGCCTATCGCACTAATCTTTACTCGTAGCATATCGGAAGGGAATAAAGCTGTAATTCGACCCGTGATGTGCAGAGTCCATAGAAATCAAGACCGCCAACTTCGCAGCGACAGACCTGTTGTATTTCCCCTTTGGAGTGAGGTTGGCTACTGTGCCAGCCGAGCACGAAGGAAGACTCGCGCTATGAGCCAGAGAAGCCTCCTCTCAAGGAACAATTATTTGGCAGCTTTTAACTTGCCCTGGCGTGATTGTAAATCCACCCTCGGCTCTGAATCTCCAGAGTGAAAGGGATGAAACGCAACTCGTCGAGGGTGGGAGCAAGGTGTACGGCTGTTGTTCGGCAGGAGTTGCTGGCTGCGCACCCGTTCATGAGAGAATTGGAAGTGCACCCCTCGCTTCTTTCGATGGCCAATATTCAGCACCATTTTGTTGCCGACGCACGCGCACGATAATACGTAGCAGCCAGCAGGTTTGTACGCCGAAGGGGACGGTTCGTTGACATTGTGTAAACAGCGAGTCAGGTGACTCAGTACGTCGTCGTGTCACGTCACACGAGGCTTTTTGCGTAGAATCACGCACGTTATGGCCACGTCCGAGCTCCGCCGCTCCTCCCGTGTCTATCAATTGATTCATTCTTTCCCTGCTTTGCATTGAATGATGATGATATAGCATTCTTGGTTCCTTCCGTCGCTGATGGGGCGATTTGCTTAGTGAGCGACTAACCCCGCAGAGTGAATGAATAATCATTAATTATTAACGCGAAATTACCATAAATGGTTACTTCCCGAGCCTCTACTCCGTACCCTTCTCGACCAACCTCCACTGTCCCTCTATTGTCTGTCCCTCAATCCATCCACCGTCAATCCATCCACCGTCAATCCATCCACCATCCATCCATATCCATCCACCCACCCATCCACCCACCCATCCACTCACTGTACAAGTAATTACTGGCAGCGTGGTACTCAGCATCCGCCGTCCTGCCCTGGCACCCATCCATCAGCCAACCTTCCAACACCCCGTCGACTAGTCCGCCGTCGACAACGACGCAACGCAACGCTGCCCGTCAGCGACTCTGCACCCATCACCCTCCGTCTGCCACTTTCGTCACCACTACCGGACGATCGTCAGGAGTGAATCTCGGCTGCTGTTGCAGGCCGTCCGCTTGCCTTGTCTCCATGGATGCGTTCATAGATCCGACCGAGGCGGGCAAGTATCCGCTCATCATCGGTGACGGGCTCTTGGGCAAGACGTCCAACGAAATCTTCACCGGTGTTCGATGTGCGTTCTTTGCTCCCCCGTCCCCTATCCTCTGTTCCTCGTCCCTCGTCCCTCCCCACTCGCCCTGTGCCCCGACTTACGCCACTCACCTGTACAGATAACTACAAGCCGACGCTCTCCTCGACCGAAGCCCCCGGGTATGCCCGCCTCAAACCGTCCGTACCCGGCAAGACGAGCGCATACGACTTGACCTACAATGATGGCGACGCCAAGTATTCCTACAACGGCACCCGAAGCACAGACGACAATCAGTTTGTCCTGCACTTCGACCCTCAACGACAAGCCTTTGTCCTCGACAAGGTCGACTCGACATTCAACATGAATATTACCTGCCTTCCGGGCAACTCGGATGCTCAAAAACTCACCCGCCAATACCCTTCCCTCGAGAGCAGGAAGCTTGATAGGAAAAATGCTACCGCAACGAAGGAGCCGAGACAAAAGACGTCGACGTCGAACGCCAAAGCCGCCCAGTCGAAGCCGCCCAAGCGCAAGCCCGAGAAGAGGCAGCCCCCCCAGGAGGTGGCCTTGTCCCTACCCCAGCCTGAACCGGCGAAGGAAAAGAAGAAGCCGGTGGGTGACTACGAAGAAGAGGATGACGACGACGACGACGATGATGGAGGGCTCGTCATCGAGTTTCCCGGTGGAGAGGCGGCCAAGCATCAGCAAACGGATTTCTCCCCCGCTTTCCCGCCGCCGCGCCGCTTCGACGACTTCATGGACCAGCGTGACTCCGAAGGTGACGCAGACGGCGAGAGTGACGACGATGCCGACATGGAATTCAAGTTGCCAAGCCCGGTTAACGGTGGCGCGAATCACGCGAAGCCCGTAGGAGAAGAAGGGGAGGAAGAGTACGAGTACGAGGAAGTGGAGGAACAGGCGGCCGGCGCGGACATGGAGGATGACCTGGCCAAGGAAATGGAAATCGCCTTTGAGGACTTGGAGAACAGCCAGGCGGGGAGCCCCGATGGTGAAGAAAGCGAGATCTCCGAAGAAGATTAGACCATCTCTGCCGACCTCGCCGCATACATGGTATTCTATTCTGACGACGGATGTAACATGGAGTTTGGAAATACTTGGGCATCGCACGGCGTTGACATAAAGCGTTCGCAGTTTGCAAGCAATTCGGGTTGGCTCGTCCCGGTTGGCTCGATCTGGCAAGACTTGGAGATGGGTTAAAGGGCCAGGTTGGACCTCGAGGTCTGTTCATGTGTATGATGACCAAATAGGCTGCAGGTCAATGGAAGTTTTGATGACGAGACGAGGCATTCGACATATCGCTATGTGGCACGCATATCATTTGAGAGGTTTCATCTGATGCAACGTCCGGTGCAAAATGCCGTGGTGTCGCAGTGTATTCAGTATTCATCTGTATTCTGCCCTAATTACTGGCTGCTTGATGACTACATTCATGCATCACACCGCTTCCCAGCGAGCAAGCCACCCGACGCTCTCACCCGCGTTTCTCACGATGCAGAGTCTCCCCTCCTTGCTGTTCGCACGGACATCTGGCAGCACCTTGTCGAGAGCAAGGCTGCCGATGGCGACGGCGCGGCCGTTGGCAAGGCAGAAGGAGCCTGAGGTGACGAAGCCGACTAGGTCCTTGGCGTCAGGAACAAGCGGGTGGCCGCCGATGTCGCCATGGTTCGGCGGCGGCGGGTTGATGGCGCTCGGGGCCGGCCCTCGCAGGATGGATTGGGCAAGGGCTCTCTCGCGCTGCAGGTATATCGGATCCGCATGTCGAGCTTCCCAGGGTCTCTTGGAGGCGGCGGAATGAGTCGCATGCGACGGCAGGCGTGCAAGCCACTGGGAGCGGAGGTCGTGGGGGAGTGCTGCGACATGGCCCTCGCCCTCGGCAGGGGGCAGCGTCGCAGGTACCTCGGCGCTTGAAGTGGTCGGCGCCGAGATGGGAGCGGAAGGGAGTCTGTAGATCCTGGCGCAGGTCGTGACAACGCCGCGAGCGACGAGGCATATCCGAACTTGGAGAATGGCATTGGGGATGCCGGGTGCCATCGGGGACGGTGACGCAACGAGATGATCGAACGTGGCCTTGGGGGTTTGATTCAGCAGCTTGAGGCCAGAAGGCTCCGTCCTTCCCTTCACCGGGCCAAGCGCCGGCACTTCCTGGTCGAGGTTCATACCATCGACGCTCGCGTCCACCGCGTCACCGTCCTTGTCATTCTCGTCCTTTGGCGGTCCCGGGAGGCCGAAAAGCATCTCGAAATCACACGACAGGCCATCCCCCAGCTCGCCCCTCCTTCCGGCACCGAGATGAACGGTCATCCACTCGGTGCGTTTGCTCTTCGGTCGTCGGCCCCAGGCTGTCTTCCTCTGGCACCGCTGTTCCAGCTCCCAGTCTGCGCCGGCGTCGGTGGCTAGGTAGTCTGCCGGAAACCACGGCTGGCCGCGCTCGAATGCGACCTGGACAGTCTCCTTCAAGCCGCCAGGGCGGGGGTTGAGACCAGAAATCAACGGCACGTGGACGAGGCTGTGCCAGATGGGCAGGATGCATTTCCAAGGGGCCAGAAGGGTCCAGGTGCCCTGGGACTGGATGCTCGAGGCAGAACGGGATGAGAATAAGACGACGGGGATGGGAGGATCGGCTTTCGTGACGTCGAGGAATCTTCCTGCCGTCATGCTTCCTTTCCTCCGGTCGATGGACTTTTGCGACGGGAGACAGGAGGCACGGTGGCGAGCATCTCGGTCAAACAAGGCCGAGGGCTCCAGGCCATCCTCCGCCGGCCAACTCTGCATGGTCTGGAGAAGAGCGAGCTGCGAGTCGGGGTCGTCAGGGAGCACCTGTTTCCTCGGCGGATAACGCAGTCGCGGGTCCTGAATGGAGAAATGCAAGATGGAATTTGCCGGAAGGGCAGCCGGATTCGTCAAGCCCTGGAGCGACTCGAAGAGCTTCGCATGGGCCGACTCGAGTCCATGGCCGGCCGCATGGGGAGCCAAGGTGGCCAAGAGGGCCTCGGTCGATGCCGGCCCGGTGAGGTCGATGGCGCCGATCTCGAAGCGCAAGTCTTCGATGTAAAGCCGTGGGGTTTCCATTTTGGTCCACCGCAGCAGCTCATTAAAGAGCTCTAGGAAGGCCGAGGGGTGGACTCTCAGGTAGACCTGCCGTTGGACCGTTGCCTGCTGCTCGGGATTCGACCCGGGCGACTCTGGATTCCAGATGACGGTGGCAGGACACACGTGACGTCGTTGGCCATTGCCGCCCCTGCTCAACAGGCCAGACCAGGTTCGGGCGCCTCTTTTCCATTTGCCGCCTTTGTCGTTCCAGCACGAGTCTTGCGACAGGCCGACTCTCCTCAGGACCCTCTCGATGCCGACAGGGTTCCCGTAGAGGCCGATGGTGCTCACGTAGCTCATGTCCCAAACCATGGTGCCGCGCTCTCCCTGGGCGCGGTGGGTCGGCCGGTAAATCTTTTCGTTCGGCGTCAAGGGGATGGCGAAGCGCCACAGCGGCTTCTTGGGTTCCGTCATGCGGGCTCTCTTGGCGTGCCACAGGTGCGTCGGCAGCCAGGTCTTGTTGATCTGGCGCCTCCGGAAGCGAGCCGTTGGCTTGGGAGGGTCGTTGAGCTCGTTCCTCCGGATCTTGGGTCTCGGCAGCCGTCCGACGACGGTACGAATCTGCGTTGGGAGCTCCTCGCCTTCTGCTCGGGCGGCTTCCACGAGCTTCCTGCGTCGGATCCGTTGCCGACGGGCGAGGATGCCGAGTCGCTTGGCCGTCTCGGCGCGTATCCGCGCTCTCACCGTCCTCGGCTTCCTCCTCCGCGACTCGACCGTCGGGGTGTTGTCCTCGGCCATCTCCCTTCTCGCCCGGGCGCGGAGCCGTCGTGGGACCTTCTTGGGGTTGTGGCTGGCCGTTCGACGTCGCAAGCCTCGGGGGACCATCTGGAAGGCACGGCCGGTGCTCACAGCTTTGGAGGTCGACATGCTTTGCTCCAACGACTTGATCTCGAACTCGTGGGCGGCGACAAAGGCCTGGAGGTCGAGCTCGCCATCCTTGAGGGCCGCGTCGGCCGGTTGGATGGGGATATTTCGAGCCGTGTTCAGCTTTGCGCGCTTGTGCCGGTGAGCGTTGGCAGCCTGGCCGCCTCCTCCGCCTCCACCGCCGCCGACGCCTCGTCCGCCTGCAGACCTAGAGGCCATGGTGGACGAGGACGAGGAGGATGGGGTCGATGGAAGAATGCAGAGGGGAGGGGACGGAAAGAAAGGCGGTGGCGGATCACAATGTGTGTCGACGCGAGATAGGTCCCCGAATTTCGTGATGGGGTCATTTTTGGTGGGGAACTGATTGGATGTGAGGTGACCATGTCGGTCGACACATGCACACGAACAATACTTACGTGCATGCACGTACAACTCACCTGCATATACTTGCACATTGAGGTAAGGTCAACCTTGCGACGAATAAAACTAATTTGCATGTACAATAATTTACAATTATTCTGCTAACACATGCACATGATGACATATGCTCTCTGCGGAGTATATTTATTACATGAATTTCTGGTATCACAGATGCATCCGCTGCACAAGAATATGACGAAGTACTTGCTTGTACATGACATGGAGAACATGTACATGCAGGTGTTTGGGCTGCGGTGCAGTTGGTTCAAGGAACAAGTAAGTACACAGCACGGACTGCGTTATGCAGGTATGTATTCAGGTCAAGTAAGTAGGTAAGCAAGTAAGTACTAGGTGAACCTTGTCAGTGCACTACTGTAAGTAAATGCATGGACGGTGTACTAATAGTAATAATATCACCCCTGTACGGAGCTGTTGTATGTGTGCTCCGTACCTTAGTACCTACCTAGGTAGGTAGTTGTGTACTTACTTGTACTGTAGGTGCACTTGTTCTCCGTACAGCGCAAGTGCCTACAATCAGGTACAGTAAGCCGGTTGCTGTAAGTACATGTACATGTGCTACTAGGTAAGTACATGTATTACAACGCAAGTATGTACTTACATGTAAGTAATCAGGTGTACAGTGCAACCAAGAATGGAGTACATGTACAAGCAACGCACTCAGTGCAGCACATAACACATAGCAGAAGACATAGCAAGCCAAGCAGTGCTGCACTAACAAATAGTACAGATGCAGCTTACACACGTATTGTACAGCTGCATGTACAGGTATACCCACACCCACCAGTAGTGAGCACAGTAGGCACTTACTGCACTCTTGCAATGCAAGTACAAACCGTCCGACGTGCTGGTCAAAATTTTATCGATAAGAAACCGAATCAGTGGAACGCGGGCGTCCGGGGCATGAATCATTGGCCCGGCTTGATTGGCCAGATGAAACGACTGGTCCACCGACTAGCCCAACCCACTGGAACCCACTGGAACGTGGGCGTCCTGCCACTGGATCTGACGTTGGCGACCGCGGATACTGTACGTGCCTGCTGTCCCCCCGTATCCGTATCTGTGCTCCGTGCTAACCAAAGTTATTAGCTGCACTTATCTCCTCTCGTCCTGTACCTGCATGTACCGCAAACGGTAAACTGCCACCCAACCTACACAGTCCTCTGGGCCAGCCAGCCAGCCCCCCCCCCCAGAACATCGACCCGACTCAGGCAAGGTGTGAACGTGAGCGAGCTGTGCTGCACAACACCAGCATATCACGACATCCCCAATCCGTCGCAACCGACATCCACCACCTACCAAAACACCCAGCACTCCGCCTGGTCCGGCCGGCCCCTGCATCTCCCGCCGCGGCCCGTACGGCTGCACGTTGCAGATCGCATACTTGTACATACCAACTCACGATACGAATGGCTAGCTGCACTGTATTGCTTATACGCACCTCCAAGTACGGAGTACGCAGCACGAAATAGGCTGCATTCGTGCTGATTCCACCAGGCACAGGCACGAGTCGATCGCGCCAGGGGTACGGACGACCGACTAATCTCTGTTCCCCACGACACACCTACCGTCTGTCTGTCTCATCCCGGCCTTTCCTGGCCTTTTCTGGAACCGAACGGCCTCCTCTCCGCGGACCATTGGCCGTCACCCTCACGTTCCCCTACCCTCTCTCCCTCAGCCGGCTTCGTCAGGTGTTTTTGCTCGTCTCATTTGCTGCCGAATCCATCATCAACCATCGCCTCGAGGGCTCCTTCTGCAACCGCTGCCACGTGTCGACGACGGTTCCTGCATCCGGCTGCAGCACCGCCAGCTTTGTCTGTCATCGCCTGCTTCGTGCCCGAGCATCCAACAAAAACGTTCCCTACCCTTTGCTCTCGGTGCAAACCTTCGTTCCATTGCCCCCGACGATTGGGGGTTCCACGCGCAGGGAATGAACCACCCTGCGAGCGGACATTGACATGGCCTCGTTGAGTAAGCCACACTCTCACCTTCACCTTGACCTTCACCTTGCTCCTCGCTCCCTCATCTTCGTTCGCCACCGTCTGTGCCTGAACCATATTTTTTTCGTTTTCGTTTTCGTTTTCGTTTTCGCCAATCCCCCCTCTTTCCTCTCTCCCCCCTCTCCCTCTGACCCCTTCGCCTTTCCCTGGGCTCTCACCCTCGGACGCAGAAAGCAGCTGTTTGCGTCGCCCTTGGCGTCGAATGTTTCAGATCTTGTACGTCAAGTCTTCGATGGACGAACCGAACCCAATGTTTCTTTCTTGTTGAGCTCAAGCTAAGTGGGCGACCGCCATCATACTCACTCATGGCCACCAATTCTCACGACGAGCAATCGCATCACCAACCTCCTCCCCCCCCCCCCCCCTCCACACACACACACACACATCCACACACACACATGCACACACATCCACACACATACGCACACACATTCACATAGGCACACATGCACACACACGTAACGTTGAGGAGCGCGGAGTAGGACGACGTGGTTGCGATCTCGCTAACAATGTATTTTCTACCCACAGTCGGCAAGGGTCGCAAGGTAACTCGCCTCCTTTCTCAACAAAAATTGCCCCGATCACGAAAGCTGACCGTAGAGATAGCCCAGGTTCGAATTACACCTCAAGGTAAGCCCGGCCTCACGTCACGCCGTGCATGGGCCTTGTTGCTCGTCCTCATCACCTTCTTACGCTCCGTCTCCCCCCACTAGATATATGATCTCAACAACGTGCCCCTGGTCTCGGGCAACTCCTTCATCAAATGGCATCTCGCCCACTCCATGCATGCCGATCACCGCGGCCGCACCATCAAGTGCCCGATTGAAAACCACACGGTCAACTATAACTTCAGCAAAATGGTCCCTTCGATTCGAATATCCATCGACAAGAACAACCAACTCCACGACTGCCCCCTCGAGTTTGAGATCGTCCAGGAGTTTGCCGTTGCCGAGAAGATCACCCTCGGTTACGTCAGGCTCAACCTCGCCGAGTATGTCGAGGAGAGCGAGACGTATGCAAAGGACGTCACCTCGCCGCCGCCGCCGAGGAGACGAAGTAGCACCAACAGCATCAGCCCAACCGCCGACATCCCCGCCGAACCGCGCGTGGTCGAGGACGGCATAGTGAGGAGGTATCTCATGCAGGACAGCAAGGTCAACAGCACCCTCAAAATCGGCATCCTGATGGTCCAGATCGACGGCGAGCGCAACTTTGTCGCACCCACCTTGAAGTCCGCCCCTGTCTTTGGCGGTATTGCCGGCCTCGTGGCCCCCGAGCAGGTGGAAGCCGACGCGGGTCGTACGTTTCTCCACCCCACTTGCGTCCTACCATCACCACTGCTTCACCATCCCCTTCCACTCTCTGCCACCCGTCGCTGACGCCTTCTCCCGCAGCGCTGCCCAACATAGCCAAGGGGCGAGACTTGGCCGAGGTTCAAGACTTGTATCGCCGCACCCTCGCCGCCTCCTGGACCCGCTTTCCATCCGAGCTCCCTGCCGATGAGTGCATCGAAGACATCTTCTCCGGCGGCAACGGCTGGAAGACGAGGACGGACAGCAACAACCAGGCCGACACTGACGACGAGGACGATGAAGGGGAACTTGGCCAGGATACCATTCGACCCAGCCAATTCCGTCGCCTCGCCCTGTACAACCAGAGCCACCACAGCCGCCGGAGCAGCCGTCACCAGCGCAACCAGAGCTCCTCGAGCGAAAAGAGCGTCTCAACTGTCATGGGACGTGGCCCTGGCAGTGTCGGCCCCGGAAGCACCATCAGCGCCGCGCGGCGAGCTGCGCGCATCGCCCCCCGCGACGACGGCCGCAACGACGACGCCGCAAGCCTTCGGAGCGGAAAGAGCCTGGGCAGCCTGGCTCCGACGCAGGGGAGCAGCAGCGACGGAGAGCGGGAGGTGGGCATGAGACGCGTCAAGGAGCTTCCAGAGTCGGACTTGCGCGATGATTTGGTTGCCTGGAAGCTGCCGGGTGTGACGACGTAGCGTCACTCTGCGAAGCCTGCGCCGGCGGGGAGGTGCCCCATCCACCTGTTGATCGAATTGATATCTTGTACTTTATTGCTTGTCGCACATAACCTACAGCGAGCCAATCTGATTGTTCATCTATTGTTTCCTTCTCTTCTCCCTCCTCGTTCCCCACGCAAACTTGGCCCATGCCCTTTCTATGCCGTACCATTAATGAAACCATTCCTTGCCTTCTATTCCATATTGGCATGTGCGTCCGTGAATGACACGCACCGCTCTAGTGTCTAGCAGAGTGACATGTGAAACGAAACGACTAGTTTTGCCCCCTGATAGATTCACTTTCACCCGTCAGCCCCCGTCCACGACCCCGACTGCCATGTCGCAATATACAACAGAGAGAAACCCGCGGGTTCATGAAAACCCTTAACAAAAAAAAGGAGGCGATGCGTCAAATCGTACTCGCAGCCTACGGAGCAGCCAGGGTTCCGCGAACGCCGCCCTTGCCGCCGATTTCTCGAGCCGTCACGGTGACGGACAGGTCAGCGGCGACGTTGATGGTGATCTCTACCTTGGCGCCCTTCTTGACGCCCTTGATGCCGGCCTCGGCGAGCGGCTTTCCGATCTTCCAGATCTTCTCACGCTTGTCCTCTTCCTCCTCCTCCTCCGAGTCGTCGTCCGAGTCGTCGTCGTCGCCGTTTGCGACGGCCTTGGCCTTGGGCTCGGGCTTGGTGACCTTGATGTGGGTGCCACCCTCGACGACGTTGACGAGAACGTCACCGCCCAACTTGGGGGCGTCAACGTGAACGATGCGCCGGGCCGGCACCGCCGTCTCGGCCTGCATGATGGGCGTGAAGACCTGCTCGCCGTTGGGGCCGGTGGCGACGACGCCGATGGCGTTCGTGATGTGCTTCACCGTCGTCACGCATGGGTGCGTCGATTGCTCAATGTCGACCGCCTCGTACTCCTGGATCAGGGACGCCTGCAGAGCGGCGCCGCGGGCGAGGAGCTCGGACGGGTTGATGGCCGTCGCGCTCGTCGCGGGGGCGAGGATCTGCGTCGTCTCCGGGAAGATGGCGCGAAGATTGTTGGCGATGCGGGGCGTGTGCGAGGTGCCGCCGCACATGATGACCTCGTCAATGTCCAAGACGTCGAGGCCGGCCTTCTTGACAACACTCTCCACCAGGCGGTTGAAGCCTTCAAAGACCTTTCTGCCGACCATTTCGTACCGTATCCTGTTGATCGTGGTGGAGAAGTCGATGCCGTCGGCCAAGCTCTCGACGCTGAACTGGGCGTTGGTGCCCAGACTGAGGGCCTTCTTGGTCGACTCGGCCTCCTGCCGAAGTTTGGCCAGGCTCCTGGGGTTGGTTCGAGGGTCGGCGCTGTGCTTCTTGGTGAACTCCTTGGCGAAGTGCTCCATGAGAGCGTCGTCGAGGTGGACGCCGGCAAACTCGAAATCGTGGACGGTGGCCAGGATGGTGTACATGCCACCCCGGGAGGCAATGACGGCCACGTCGGAGCGGGTACCGCCAAGATCGGCGACGACGATCATCTTGTCCTTGCCTTCGTCAGACTCGACCCGCGCATCATAGGCAAGAACGGCGGCGACGGGGTCGGAGATGAGTTGCAGGACCTCGATGCCGGCATCGTTCGCGGCCTTGCTCAGGGCCTCACGATGCTTGTCGCTGAAGTTGGTCGGCACCGTGATGACGGCCGAGGTGACCTTCTTGCCGAGATAGTCGGAAGCGGAACCGACAAGACGTCGCAGGTACCGGGTAGAAGCGTCGCCGATGGAGACGGTGGACGGTTTTGAGGCCTCGTCGCCGTCGGCAGCCTTGTCCTGGATGGAGAAGGAAACGGCGCCGGAGATG
This sequence comes from Drechmeria coniospora, assembly GCF_001625195.1. Taxonomy (NCBI): domain Eukaryota; kingdom Fungi; phylum Ascomycota; class Sordariomycetes; order Hypocreales; family Ophiocordycipitaceae; genus Drechmeria; species Drechmeria coniospora. Next base: position 4,195,456 of record NC_054389.1, on the reverse strand, counting down.
TCCTTGGGGTGGGCGGCGGCGTGGCAGTGGGTGGGATCGATGGATTTAAAGCTGCTGCTGGTTAACAAGCCGAATCGAAGTGAGGCGGCGTCGTCGGCCGGGATCAAGGTCAACAACATACTCGTTGCCAAGGAAGTCTCGGAAGTATGCGACTGTGTTGGTGGGGTTCCGGACTAGGAAGGCCTTGGCTTGGGCACCGTAGTACTCATCACCGTCGGCATACGACAGGACGGTAGGGATTTGCCTGTCTGTTCGGCCACGCCAGCAGGCTTGTCAGTACGGATGCAGGACGAAGAAAAGGGGAACGGGCGGCGAAGCCTCCTTGATCAAGTCGACGCTCTGCTCCGGAAGAAGGAAGGGTTGGGGCACTTACCGCCATCCTCGTTGGCGATGACTTCCGCTTTGTCGTCAACCGTGTATGCAATCGAGCTGTTCGAATTGCCGAACGTGATGCCAATGACAACCCGGTCCGCCGGCTCGGGGCCGGCCTTGACGGCCGTGCTTGGAGACATCCGGTACAAGGTGTAGAGCTGAAACGGAACAAGGACGAGGTTTGGGAGTACGGCGGCGGGAGGACGGGAGAGTGGTCCTGCTGTGTTCCGAGTGCTGCCGTGTGAGGGAGAAGTCGGAAGACGGTGGAAGAGTGAACTCAGTTGATCGTTGGAAGGATGAATGGATGAACGGATGGATGGACGGATGTGGTGGGGAATTTTGTCTCCTCGAACATCATGAAAAAAAAAAAACGCCAGCTCCCAAGAATTAGAGAATTGGCAGCCAAAAATTGGACGGCTGCAGGTTTCCCGCCAATTCCCCACAATTTTATGCCATCCCACCATTGACGATTGGGCATGACAGTGGGGCTGGGTGAGTGCACCAATGATATTGATCGATCCCATGGGCAATTGATTCATATTCTGTAGCCTTGCGAATGCTTCAAGTAGACTCCTGAGTTTCGACCAGAAGCAGAGTGAAGACTCCCCTACCCCCGCCACCACCCCGCGATGGCCTCTGGTGCTGTATTCGTCCTCCCGGGCGACGAGGTCGACGCCTCGCTCGTCCCCTCGCATGCCAAAAAACCACTGCGTCTAGGCCCTGGTCTGCGTCTCGTGCCGCCCAACGAGATTCTCCCGACGCTGGCGGGCCAGCTCATCAGCGATAGGCAAAAGAATGCGATGCGCGTTGAGACATCGGCGGGAAGGGTAGGCATCTCGCTCCGGCTCCACCTGCGCCGGGCGCCGGGCACCAGGCATCAGGAACGCGGCTGACAGAGAAGAAACAGTACATCCCGCGTGTGGGCGAGCTCGTCATCGGGACCGTCCACAAGAGCACCGCCGACGTCTACTACGTCCACCTCTCCGACCATACCGCCCCCGTACTCCTCCCCCAGCTCTCCTTCGAGGGTGCATCAAGAAAGACGCGGCCGGTGCTCGCCCCTGGCGCCCTCGTCTACGCCCGCGTCAGCCTCGCCAACAAGCACATGGATGCCGAGATCGAGTGCGTCTCGGCCGCGACGGGCAAGTCGGACGGCCTCGGTCCCCTCAGTGGTGGCATGCTCTTCCATATATCGCTCGACATGTCGCGTAGGCTCATGATGCCGAAGCCGGCTGAGGCTGGCAAGGTCGTTGTTCTCGATGAGCTGGCCGGCCTTGGTCTTCACTTCGATACAGCCACGGGCAGGAATGGCAGGTTTTGGGTCGACAGCGACAATGTCAAGACGGTCATGGCCGTCGGCAAGGCCATCCAGGAGACGGACAAGAAAAGGTTGGCTGTGGAGGAGCAGAAGAAGCTTGTGAGGCGGCTCATCAAAGAACTGAGCTAAATGGCCGTGGACCTGCCAACCCTTTACCGCCGGACTTGACAAGCGCGGCATGATGTCGATCAGTAACGTCGACTTGCTTGGGAGCAGGACGTTGATTGATGACCAGTCACCAGAGTCGATCGGCCAGCAGTTCACGCGGGTCAGAACGTGGAAGGTAGCGCTCTCCGTGCGAGGAGCAAGCACTGCGGCGACCGAAAAGCCAGGCCGCGACCAACTCGACAAGCCAGCCGACTGTTGGATCTCGCGTGTGCTCTCCTGGCAACGTCGATTTCATGGTCAACGACGTCGGCCGATAAGACGAAACCGCGAATGGCCAACTAAGGCCAGCGATGCGCAACATATGGTTGGAATGACCAGAAGTCGGAGTAGGGATTTGACGAGACGACGAGTATCATGTGCTCCTGCACATACGACATACATCGTATGGGTGCTCTCCGTACTCCGTACATGCGGTCGTAATTGCTCGAGTATGTACGGAGTACTCCGTAACACTACATGTACTGTACGCAGTCCATGCACACGGAGTACTTGCCTGTACGCGCGTACTGGTACACATCCATATGTACTCCGTACCAACAAACACTTTTATCTAATAGGAACCTTTGGAGTCTGACTGCCTCCCTTGCAGGAGCACGAATCAGAGGAAACAAACACACTTGAATGCAGTAATTATTCTTGATGCCCAATACGCCGAGGTATAGCGGCAGTAGCTTGTACATATTTGCATGTATCGAGACTAACGGCGCACGGGCCGCTGCTGCCCGCACGGTGCCGCGGTTGGTGCCTGGAGGTTGACATTGTTGGTGGTCGACCGATGATTTGCAGTCAGCTAGCAGACAGCACCAACTGCTGATGAGTGGTATCGAAACAGGTGTATACAGTACATGAGTGGTACATGTTTGTGCCAGCTGTTGGTGTTAGCTACTAGGCACAGGTACCTTAGCAGGTACTGGTGCGGGCTGGCACTCGCTACAGTGGCTAGCGAGCGGCACCTACCCGACTGTTGCCCCTGCAACGGTGTTGACTTAGCAGCCCCTCCGCCCAATGACGAAGCGCCATAACACCCCAAGCCGCTGCCCAGACAGGTGAACTGAAGTTCAGCGTTCATGCAACCCCATCATCCTACCTCCCTCCCTCCATCCCGCCCTTCCTCCCTCCTTCTCCTCCTCCCCTCCTGCTTCACTTCAACCCGCAGAAGCAAGCAAATACGCGCGGTCACAAACTCTTCTCCTCTCGAGCCTCTTCGCGTTAATTGTCTTTACCATTCATCGCACGCCTTGCGCATCGAGCCGCACACGGTCGGTCCGTACAGGCTCCCCGTCCCGAAACACTCGGACGCCGACCTCACGTCGGTCTAGCACCCGAGTGCGCAGGTGGTCTCGCTCGTAACAGCACCATCCTGTGCGCCTTTCTGTCGAGTTTTATCTTGAATCGACGCCCCGTTCGGCAGCCGTTGCAGCCATGGCCAGCTTCATGGCCAACTTCTTCCCGGGCGCCAAGGACAAGTCGTCGGCTACCACCGCTCCCCGCCCTTGCACGCCGAGCAAGAAGGCCACCGACGGCAGCGGCAACAGCAACAACTCGGTCCTCAACCCGCCCAGCACACCTCACGGCAGCCCAAGCAAGAAAACGATCCCACCCGGTGCTCATGACTTACCGGCTGCCTTTGAAACGGCAATGACGCTCAACGGCGCCGCCGGCTCCGACGCCCATCCACGGCTGACCCGTCCTCAGACTGCTGTCAAGCCTCTATCTCCCGGCAAGACCAATGTGCAGCCGCCCGAAGATTCCAGCCTTTGTGCCGACGAGAGCATCATTCACAAGGCGACCGCACCTGCTTCCGCGAGCCAACTAAAACGCCAGGGCCAGGAGAACACGCCGCCGTCCCGGCTGGCGGGCACCGACTCCCCCCATCAGCATAACCACGCTGCCCTGTCTCGACAGCAGCACTACGAACCCCGCGAGTCCCCCATGGTGCCGGTGGCGAAAAAGTTCAACACAGCTCGAGCGTTGACGGCCGAGCAGCGCGAGTTGCTCAACAAGCCAAACGTTAAGAGACTGGTCAACGTGACTCAGCTCTGTCAGTACACTCCCTCCTTGGCTGTGTAGAAGTTCTTCGCTGACGACCCTGCTCCCAGACTTCCTAGATTACTACTTTGATCTCCTCACATATGTTGGCGCGAGGCAGAGTCGACTGGCCGCATTCAAGGCCGAGTACCCGCCGCCGCCCGAGACGGACGAGCGTGCCCATAACCAGATGTGGTCCAAGTACACGGGACGGGAGCGTGCGAATCTCCGCAAGCGTCGCGTGCGTCTTCGACACGGCGACTTCCAGATCCTCACTCAAGTCGGCCAAGGCGGCTACGGCCAGGTCTTCCTCGCCCAAAAGAAGGACACGCGCGAGGTCTGCGCGCTCAAGGTCATGAGCAAGAAATTGCTCTTCAAGCTCGACGAAATCCGTCACGTCCTCACCGAGCGCGACATTCTCACTTCGGCCCAGAGCGAATGGCTCGTCCGGCTGCTGTACTCTTTTCAGGACGACAAGAGTATCTATCTTGCCATGGAGTACGTGCCCGGCGGCGACTTCCGCACCCTGCTTAACAACACGGGTGTCTTGTCCAACCGACATGCTCGCTTCTACATCGCCGAGATGTTTTGCGCCGTCGACGCTCTGCACAAGCTCGGATACATTCACCGCGACCTCAAGCCCGAAAATTTCCTCGTCGACTCGACCGGTCATGTGAAGCTGACTGATTTTGGTCTCGCCGCCGGCGTCTTGGCCCCGTCAAGGATCGAGTCGATGCGCATCAAGCTTGAACAGGCATCCGAGACGACGGTGCCGTTTGGTAAGCCCATCAGCCAACGTACGGTGGCCGAACGTCGCGAGAGCTACCGTAACATGCGCGAAAACGACGTCAACTACGCCAAGTCTATTGTCGGATCGCCCGACTACATGGCCCCTGAAGTTCTTCGAGGGGAGGAGTACGACTTTACGGTCGACTACTGGAGTTTGGGATGCATGCTTTTCGAGGCACTGACGGGTTTTCCCCCTTTCGCCGGCGCCACGGCCGACGAGACGTGGCGAAACCTCAAGCACTGGAAGGATGTGCTCAAGCGTCCCGTGTGGGAGGACCCCAACTATTTCCTGAGCAACCGTACCTGGAACTTCATCACAACGTGAGCAACACCTCCGCCCGTCCTTGGCTCCCCCGTCCGCACTCCTTGTCCGATCGCTCCGCATCCTAACGTGCTCTTGCTGACCCGAAAACCAGCTGCATCAACTCCCGCACCCGTCGCTTCTCCAACATCAAGGACATATACGGTCACCAGTACTTTGCCGAAGTAGATTGGGAGACGCTGCGGCAGACGCGCGCCCCATTTGTCCCCGAGCTGGACTCGGAGACGGACGCAGGCTATTTTGACGACTTCAGCAACGAAGCCGACATGGCCAAGTACAAGGAGGTGCACGACAAGCAAGCGGCCCTCGAATCCATGGCCGATCGCGACGACGAAATGAGCAAGAGTCTGTTTGTCGGATTCACCTTTCGCCACCGCAAGCCCGCTGGAGAAGACGGCGGCAGCCCTCGCAAGCGGATTCCGGCCCCGGACGACACGTTTGGCACAATGCTGTAGAGCGAGCAGCCATTTTCGGGACGAGATTGGCGAGTGTTCATGTCTCGCCGTACCATGGTGCTGTGACATGCGGAGGGGGGGGACGGGGGGGTGCATTCCAGGAGCTCGTGCTTTGATATTTTATGTTCTTCCTTGATTCATTTCCAGCATTCGGATCGCGCCTCACGGAGATGCAGATTTGCTCGCATGGAGGGTTGTCTGGAGTTTGCGAGCAGGAACAAAAGGCTAGGCGAAATTGGCATTGGGGTTGGATATGATCAAGAAGGCAGGCGCATGGTCGCATGCGAGCCGGTCTACGAGCGAGTACAGGGTGGCAGATGACTTGCCGCCGTCGTACCATGGAAGCATTCGGGGGCAACCATCATGGGCCGTCGAGTGCCCCTCTTTACTCTGGATTCATTAGGTGCACGGGAAGCTGCTGATAGGATACATGTATAATGTAAAAATTTGAAGTTCATTACTGCGTAAGTGCCTGATCCCTCTGATATGCCCCGAAAATTTCCGACAGATATCTGCTGGGACGACCGACCCTGTCTGTCATCCATAAATGAATGAACGTCACCACGGTGACGTCCAATCAAGTGCAAATGGGAGGGAGACAGGAAATGCAGGAGCCTCATCCGCATATACCGTACCTTCCAGCGTCTCATAAAATCAAAAAGGTAGGAAATTTGCCTCATCGTTGCAATGGCAATCTTATGCGTCCACGGCACCCGCCCGTCATGATGCATGCAACATCCATACATCATCATCACCTGGTTCCGCTTGTCATTCCACAATCCGTCCGCTATGTACTGCATCCCAAACATGGCCTCATCAAGCCTCGCCGCCCATGCAGTTGATGCAGATGATTATGCTCCCAAACACTCAAAATAGATGGCCAACTTGATGTTAACAACGATGCCGGGAAGTTTAAACTAATGAAATGAGGAATGTAAAATATCAACCGCTTCGCAAAGAAAGAATCAGACAAAGAACAGACAAGGCGAAGGTGAGTGCCAGGCGGATGAGAGGAAGAGTCGGATATCTCCAGGGCAAGCCGACGATGCCTTTCCTTCAGCCTCAAAGGCTCATGGTTAGCCATTCCCACTCCTGTGGTCTTGTCGAGGCTCCTGTATTGGGTCGGTGGGGGGCCATGGGCATGACGCTGTTGGACGAGATCGGCGAGCCGTGGCTCACGCCGTCAGGCGAAATCGGCGAGTCCTGGCTAACGCCGAAGGAGCTGGACATGAGGGTGCCAGATATGGAGCCAATGTTGGACGGGTGGCCGAACGAGCGGGCGATGGTTTGAGGGATGACCGTCTCGCCGGAGGCGTTGACGTCCATCCGCGTGGAGGCATCGGACCCCGTGTTCTCGTCATTTCTTCGCTGCCGCTTCGACGAGGACGAGGCGGTCGGCGTATGAGAAGCAGACGAAGCACCAGGCCCAGGATTAGGCTTGAAGGGGGCCGCGGCGATGGGAACGGCGCCTTTCACACCGGCGGTACCAGCAGCTGATGCCAGGTTACCAAACTGGGCGGCTGGCGTGCCGCCAGCCTTGCTGGTTCCTGAAATGGGATGACCCATGACCCTTCTCGAAGGTGGCGAGGTCGTGCCCGGCTGGCTGGCGTTCTTGGACGCGGCGCCCGTGGTCGACATGTGAAGCGAAGAGCCCTTTCGGGGTGCGACGCCCGCACTGGACGCCATGTTGTTTTTCCTCGACTTGCCGCCGGACCCAAGGGAGCTGTTGCCGCCCGTGCCACGGTTTCTCTTCTTGATGAAATCAGTTTTCAAGCTCAGGGGCCGGACAACACCGTGCAGCTTCAGGAAGAGGCCGCAGGCGTTGCATAGAGGTTGGCCTTCCGGATTGCGTCGCCACAGCGGAGTCGTCTGGGTGAAGCAGTTGGTGCAGCTGGTCGTCGACGAACCCTCCTGGTTCCCTCCTGCAGGCGGCAGATTGGTCGAAGAGGTGCGCTTGGGGACGAGCGGCGAGGTCGCACGGCTGGCGGCCGCAGAGGAGTGGCCAGACTTGGCGGCCGGCACATCACCCCCAGGCGAGGTTGGCAGCGACTGGGCCATCTGCTCCGAGGTGCCGTGCGTCGTTGCCAGATGCGAAGGGGTCGAGGCATTCCGGGGAATCTTCTGCTGAGCGTCGTCTTTCTGGCGGAAGGACTGCGAGCGAGATCGAGCGAGGGCATTGCCATCCCGTTCGCCACTGCTCTCGACGTACTCGGTTGTGCTTCCGCCGATGGTCACTTGCTTCCGCGGCGGCCCACCCGGGAAGCGCGCGGCTCGGGTGCTGAACTGGCCAGGAAGAGAGGCATCCCATCCCATGGAGCCGGAGCCGGCTTCGTCTACGGCTGGCAAGTAGTCGCTTTGCATCGGCATGACGCGGTCGTCGGTCATGTTCGATTCGTCCTCGTCCGAGTCAGCGCCGAAAGAGAACATGCTCGTGTCCTGGCGCACGGACACGCTGGGGTTCGCGCTCTGGTTGTCGGGCCGGAACACCTGGGCGGGGTCGATGTGGGAAAAGGAGCTCGGCGCGGTGCCGTAGGCCGAGACGGTCGTGGCGGATTCGGCCACGGTGGGCATGTACATGCCGCTTCCGCCGCTTGCGTTGCTGTACATGAACTGCTGGCTCTGATCCACGGAGGTCCCCATGTTCTGCGAGTCAGGCTGACGGTAGGCTGACGACTGCTGCTGCCCAACAGCCTGCGAAGCGAAGTAGAAGGCGTCATTTTCCATCAAAGGAAGCGGGGTCGAGTTTGTCGACTGAAATGCGGATCCGGAAGGAGAATAGAGGTTGGCGGCGTAATTCATAGGGGCGGCGGAAGGGTTGTTGTACATGGAAGAAAAGGCGCCGGTGGGTATCATGGGGGACGACGAGGGAGAGAAGGAGAAGTGCTGCGGAACAGGCCCGGTCGAACCGGCGACGGGGTCGTCCATGAAGGTGTCCAGGTTGAAAAGCATGCTGGAGTTGCCGCTGGCGATTGCCTGCTGCTGCATGGCGATGGGGGAGGTGCCATCGAGAGAGAAGGCCGGGAGCGGGATGTCGACGTCGTGGTTCAGGGTGCCCCTGTCGACGGCGGCCATGGTAGGAGAGAAATCGGCGGGGCGCTTTCGACTCTGGTGATGGAATATCAGCATCCGACGGCAACGGGAAAATAGAGTCGCGCTCGACAACGTGACAGAAGGCATGTAGGGAAGGCACGGAACATCGACAGGCAGGGAAGGGAGAGCAGAGCAGAGGATGAAGGCACGGCAATGCAATATCGTGCCGTGGTGCGGCAGAGGCGGAGGATGATCGGGTTTGAGAGGGCTGCACTCACCCGACGCTCATCGATGCTCGTTTTGCGAAGATGGCGAGTGACATAGCCAAACTCGTCATCCCGACCCCGCTGAGTGTGAGGCACGGACTGAGGGACAAAACAGGTGTTGTCGGACTCTCGGCGTGATTTGATGGGGATGAACGACGGTCTCGATGGGTCGTTGGCGAACTCGGAAGGCGGGGGAGACATGAAGCGGATGGGGGCGCCGGTCTCGAGGAAGTCGTCGACGTTCATGGACTCTAGGCCGCCGTCATTGTACTCGGACGTCTTGCGCAGCTGCGCAATTCCGCTCGGCGCATTCTGGGACGAATGTCGGGCGGGCCTGCGAACAACAGACCATCATCAGCATGGAACTCGAGAGAGCAGGAAGTGCCCAGGGGTGGACGGCTCTTGGTCAGTGCACACCTGTTTTCCGGTTTCCCAAGCGTCTCCTGGTCCGCCCGCTGTTCTTCCGACTGCGTCTTCTTGCGCATGGAGAGTGCCATCATACGCCAGGTCAGGTTCTCCATGCGCCGCTGGTTGGGGAGCCGCTCCTTGGTGGTCTTGAAGAACTTCCAGACCTGGGTGGCGAGCGGGTCGTCGACCTTCATCTGGTCGACGCTCAGGGGCGCGTCGTGGAGCGAGGGAAACAAGGCTGCGTCGAGCAGGCCAGAAGTGTCATCGCGGTCGTCCTTGAGCCCGTCGGCGACCGAGGAGGGGGCTGCGTCGCGAGGGAGGTTGTGGGGGGCGCCGGCGACGGCAGGGCCGCCGATTCGGGTCTCGGGTCGGCGCGGGAAGCGATAATCGTGCTCCGTCGTGGTGGGATCCATGGCGACGACGGGCCTTGAGTTGGTCGTGGGCATGTCGGTGGGCCAAGTCGAGCGTCGTGGCGATGGCCGACAAGATGAAGCGAACCCGCCAGAAGAGGCAAAATGCGGAATGCGGAATGCGCTGCGTGCGGCCGGACAGGGACAGGACGGTCGGTATATGAACGGAGGCGCACGGCGACGGGAGGAGAGGAGGCAGGGGCCGGGAGAGCGGAAATGAAGCGTGCGAAGGTATGTATTCGCAGCGGAGCGACGACGGGTGGTTGTTGATGATGGGGGAGGGGGAGGGAAATCTCGGATGACAGAAGTTGTTGGCTTCAGCGCTCAAGACCCTCCTCCGTGCTAGTAAGTTTTTTTTGGGTGCGACGAGTCGCCGAAAGTCCGGCTGGGGCGGGCGGGTCTGCACCCAGCTTGCGCTGCTGGACCTCGGAAATAGGAACGATGACCGGCTGGTCCTATCGTCCGTCGGCACTCTGCATCGGAGAGTAAAAAGGCGCTGTGACGGATGACCCCTTTGGGTGCCATGCATGAATGGAAAGGGTGTAGAGACAGGTGAAGAGACGGGTGCGGGTGCAGAGAAATGGTGTTGGAGTCGACGGGCGACAAGGGGCGGAACGTGGTTCGGATCAAGCTGCAGCGGTGCTCCTCCGGCGCAGGGCAGGCGAGGGCAAGCAGGGCAGGGCTATGGCCAGAGGGCGCTGCGTCTCTGGCTACGGGGAGGACTTAAACTCGTCGGGCACGGCAAGACAGGTAGGGTAGGATTGAGTTTGGGGGCCGCAAGTCATGGACGACCGAACGCACGATGGGCGACGGAGAAGGCGAATCCCAAGGGGCAGCAGCACACGAGACTGGCCAAAGTGGCCGTAGCATACCATCAGTCCTCCAACACATGTACGTGCACTCGCACAAGTGCCATGTCAGAATTCAGAATTATGACCGGCACTTATCAGGGATGTATAGTCGGGATATACCAGAGATGTAATGCCGGGGGGGCGGAAGGGGAAGTCGACAAAGTGGGCTCCATCCACGGCCGTTGCCACTGCGACTTTGCGATGCGACAGCGAGCGATTCAAGGGCTGGGCTGGGGAGCCAGAGGGTGCAAGGAAGCTGGCGCGATTTTGGCTGGGCGTCGGGACCAGTCCGATGCCTCCCTTGCTGCTTGGGCGACCGAGCCTGCACCGGCTGACATGTGCTTCAACGACTGCGGGGGAAGACTGCTTGAAGCTGGCCGCCGGCCCTAGCACGGACGCTGAAGCCAGTCCGGTTGGGTCAAGGCCAGGCCGACGGTTGCTTGGAAATGGCAGACGCAGAGGGTGGTGGCGTCCGAAGCAAACGGCAGCACGAGGCTGAGACGAACCGTGAACGAACCCCAGTCCAGGGCGGCTTACTAGCGGCTTGTTGGCGAGCGGCCGTCCGCATGTGGGTGGGTGACGTGGTGGGTGAAGTGGATCAGTGTCACAAGCAAAGCAGGCGGGTGGTGGTCGTGGTGGTGTGCTCAACAAGGTCGATGTGCTCGGAATCGAGTCGCGGCCCAGAGTGGAGGGTGCAGTGCAGGGGCCGAGCCCGAAACCGGTGAACTTTGGCCTTGTTTGCTTGCAGCCGGCGGTGGCGTCAAGGCAGGAAGCGCTCCTTGCCGTGCGGGCGTGCGACGGCGTCTCCAGAAGAAGTCATCCAGCAGGCAGGCAGGCAGGCAGGCAGGCAGGCAGACGAGCCGTTGGTGGTTGTTCATTGGTAACGGGATACAAATGCGCACTCTGATATGTCAGAGGAGAAATGGGAGGGGGGTGACGAGAGGACGGGACAGGAGGACAAGACGAGGCGAGGAGGGGACGACGGAGCGAAACGGCAAGTGCAACTCCAGAGGAGAGGCGACAATACGCGGCCGCGCGAACCTTGGTTGGCCTTGGCCTCGTGCCGATTCTGCTGCAGCAAAACAGTGCGGTCCGCGTCCGATATGGCCACCTCATGGTCGGATGACGGATGATGGATGAGCGATGATGAAGATGATGGATGGACTGACGCACTGCTTGGTTGCGATTGCATACCAAGCTTGGGAGTCGCTCTCGCTGACGGATGAGCGAAGGAATGGAGAGACTTGGCTTTGACGACGACGGTGGCTTGTAGCGGGTACTTTGTTGAGCACCAGCAAGTTGTGGTCTACAGAGTCAGCGAGGGACCAATCAAGGTTCCGGGTACCAACATTCGTAGTGTCTTGGATGTGGTAGCGACTTCGGTATTGATCGGTGCTGTACCCAGAAGTACACCTTCGTACTGTATGTACTTGTACTAGTACTCCGTACAGGTATTAGGTGTAAGTATTATTACTGGTAATTACTCTGGACAACGCAACAAGTACTTTGCATGGCACCAGCAACTTCCAACGCTCCGTTGCTGCATTTCGCCTTGCACTACTCCGTACTAACACAAGCACTTAAACATTATTACTAGTAGTTTGTAGTCATGTCCGTGCTAATACTTTAGTGGCAAGGACAAGTGCCTATTACGTTTCTACGACTACGACGACGAGAGTTATGCCACCATCACTGGTCACCAAGTGGTAGGTGCATTCGTTCCTTCTTGCCAGCTCTTGGCAAAGGCAGAGTAGGCAATGAATAGATGCATGCATGCCTCAGGCTGTCAAACCCCGCAAACAGGACATACTTACTTGTCCTTGGGTGTACTGTAAGTACTTGCGGAGCAAAGCCCTTGCAATGTAAGTAAGTGCACCTGCATACTGCTCTGTGTGCATGTATTCCACCTGCATGCATGCTTGGGTTGACGGACGGACGAGCGGGCGGACGGACGAGCGGGCAGACGGACGGACAGATGGCTGACGATGCCCTCGGTCGATGCCCGTGCATCGCATGGGCCCTGGCTCTTCCGTACAGCAGCACCAAGTGAGTACACACGCATGTGTTCCTCGTGCAGCGACGACACGATGCAGCGGCGGGAAACATGGACGGACCGACCATCCATCTCGGGCCGGAGTACAAAGGAATTATTGCTGACGAGCGAATGACGGCTACAGCTAGGCTTCGAATCCCATCCTCCTCCTCAGCTTTCGCGCATGGACCAGTCGCAGCTATGGCCACGGCGATGCCCCGATTTTTGTCTCCGGTGGACGAATGGGTTCCCCGTATGGAACGTTCGTACAATGACTTTTGTTTCGTGCTCGTGCATGGATCGATCCTTGGTCGGTATCGTACAATGACTTGGATGAACGCACGGCATGGGGATTAGCCTCGAGCATTGGCCCGTTGCCTGCAGTCAGTTCGTCGTCCGCTGCCTGCCGCTGCCACCAACACAAAACGCCATGGGGACGTAACATCAACTGCGCTGGAGGGGGGGGGGGGGGGGGGGCGGGCTCGGCCGCCTCATTGGCTCGACCCCAGCATCGCAACGCGAGACGTGGTGATATCTGATGACTGTTCTCCCCTTCCTTGATGGGCCGCTGGCCGAGGGAGTAAGCAAGCGGAGAGGGGCGGGCAAAGGAATGGGGGACAGCAAGCAGAGAAGGTGATGGTGGAGGCGAGCCCGTACAAGATATCCGTCGCCTCTCTTTCCGGCGAGCGGAGGTGGGTGAGCGGCAAGCGGCAAGCGGAAGGCCAGAACGGCATTCCCAGAATGAATGCTACTCGTTAATACCCAGTCACAGTCACACAGCGTCACACAGCAGAGGGAGGGCAGTACAGAGCAGCTGTTACCCATGCACATGTTCCGGAGTGCGTGCAGCGCCGGAAGTTCATGGTACCCGTGCGAGTATAAGTCTGTACAACGCAAGTATGTATACTTAAGTACAGTAAGTATGCGCGAGTGCAGGTGTAATGTAAGTACTAGTGAGTACTGGTGAGCTCCGTACTACCTACCTACCGTAGGTAGGTGTAATTACAGTAAGTGCTGGGTACTAAGTACGTGTCTACAATAGGTGTCTACGATAGGTGTCTACAGTACTCCGTAGGTGTCTACAATAGGTGTCTACAGTAGGTGTCCCTTGAAGCTGTGCTTGATCACCTAGAAAGCACATGTAGGTACTTGTAGTGTACTTGCAAGTACCTGTATGCACTGGCACATGTGCTCCGTACAGTAGCATGCCACCGGCTCCGAGACATTCCCGCCAGCGGTTGCCTGCATGGCACCCCTGCAAGTACCCTAGCAGGACCCTGGCAGTCTCCCCCACCCCCACTTCCGCAGCTCGTACAGCGCAGGATTGGCATCTTGGCGATGGAATGGAGAGCAAGAAGGACAGCACGTGTAGGCGGACCTACTTACTTACATGAACATGACAAATATAAGTACCTAGTAAGTACTATAAGTCTTCTATACAGTACAAGTAGTACTTGCCAACTGTACTACAGTGGGTGTAGGTTAGTTGGCACATACCTCTCCACATGTACTGTACTGTGGGTGTAAGTATTAGGTACTAAAGTAAGTACACAAATGAGTACTCTGTAATATTGCTCCGTACTCGAAGGCGTAAGTACAAGGGCGAGCCTGTATTACTATACCCGTGCAGTAGGTGGGTGTCATGCAAGTAAGTACAGTACTGTACAGTACAGTACTTGTAGTATTAATGCTCGAGAATCACATTCGTTCCCGGCTCCGCACCAGTTTGATTCGCCTTCTCCGTTCTCGTCACCCTTCCAATCTTCGGCCGCATTTTCAACCTCTCGTGCGCGACGCAAATCACGTCCACCCTCAGCTTGCCTTGCCCGCGAGCCAAAACAACCTGCCAGACTGTCCCTGCTTACGACGTGTGCGGTTCGTCCGTGGCCCGGATCGATACCACCACACCTTCTTGCCTCGGCGGCCCGGTTGGCTTCCTCATCCTGGATATCCCGCCCTTGCCGGGCCCATCATCGGTTGACACACCATACCGATGGATTTCGAGTGCGCCAGCTCTCGCCCTCGGCGCCGTTGCTCCCTAGGTCTAAAAGACCGACTAGCCCTTGCCGTGCCTCACGCACACCTGCTCGGAAGAGTGAGCCATACGTAACACACAGTAGAGTGCCGGCAGAAACGCACATCCACCATGCGTGCCTCATGTGCATGGGAATTCGCATTCACGCATCCATGTACATGTGCGAATGCATCGGCATATACGTTGCCATCGTCCTCGAATGGCGAAAAGGGCGCAGCAGTATCGAATCTGCTGACGTCCGTCGGCCTGCACAAGCCGTGCACGAGTGAACGGAGACGGCTCCTCGTTCAACGACACCCTTGACGTCTGGTTGACCAGCTGCTCCTTGCACCAACGAGTGCATCCGGCATAGGATGATCATTGTCGAATCGTGAACCTTGCCAACGCGGCCAGGAAACATGGAATGAACACACCAGGTTGGCTGTAGTTGCATCCATGCCCCCTTCCCCCAAACTGCTGCGCCTTAATCTGCCGCACCTTGCGGTCACGGCCACGCTGATGGCAGAATCAATCATGACGTGGCCCGAGGTCAAGGGCAATGTCGGCATCAGGCTCGTGATGGCTTGGCTTCGCCTTCACCACCACCGCGTCGCAAACGGCACCCACTCAAATATTCGCCTGAGTTGGTGTGGATGCCATACACCTTCGCCGCTGATACCAGGCTCTTCGTTCCATATTGCTCGCTGCGTCTTCAATCCACACGACTGCGTTCTCAGCTCCATCTCGAACTCTGTATGACAGACATGCTCACGCCGATGTCGATTGGCGCACACCTGGCCGCAGTGTGTCCGTCGAGGCATAATGCGTCATTCCAAAATGTCGTCCAAACCAGCAACTTTGCATGGGGCGGACCATGGCGAGTAAAGCAGCTCTTCGATACCGCATGAGGCATGCTACATTTGCAAAAGTGTAGTCCGGCGACGTCGCATGGGACTCGTCAGGCCGGCGTATGTCCGTCGACATCGCGTGGGGTATACCACACCGAAATGTAGTGTCCAGCTACATCGCATGTGCTCGACATCCGTCGGCCATACCTCGCCAGAGTTGGCATGGTCCGTCGACGCCGCGTAGGGTATGCCGCACGAAGCCGTATTGTTCGTCGATGCCGCTTGCCAGGCCGCACCTGAGCACATTTCACAAACGTCGCGTGGGCCACACCAACCAGGCCTTCACGACTACTCAAGAGGAGAGAATCGTTCCATGGTTCCGTTTGAAGTTATTTAAAAGGCCACGCGAGGGACCTTCTCTGGACCTGCGTTCCAGGGGGGGGTCTCCGGGAGCACGAGGGTCATGCATTGTTGTTCATTTCAACGGAGGCCGATTTGGGGGCCAAATGGAAGCCTAATGGCCGTCGATCTCATCGCACTGGCAGAAGAGATGGCGAGTCGTGAGGAACGCCTCCTTCCTTTGGAGATTATCTGCTCTCAGCAGCCGAGTCGCATTTCGTGCTGCAGACTCATTCCGGCAGGCGAGCAAATGCGGCGTTCCTTGACAGACCGGGATTCTAATCATGAATTCACGGTTATGATCGAAGCAGAGCCGTGTAGCACTTTCCGAATGCACCCTCGGAGAGATCCGGGTGCGCTGTCATCAGCACGAAAGAGCGCGCAGGAGGATATGAGCCAAGGCGAGACGATGAACCCTCAAGGCGTCGATGGTAGTACGCTCCAGCAGACAACGCCGTCGGAGCTGCAAAATCTCGGTATTCAGCTGCATGCAAAAAGTATATAGGCTCATCTGGCATATTTACTTTGTGCCGTCGAAATCGTGGTCGCTCTGAGTTTGATCGATGGCAGCCGCCCCCAGCTGCTGCTCTCGGTGGTGGTTACAGGGCGGCGCATGATTCGTCGGTGGTTGGCGTCACCGCCTGCCAATTTAGGCCAGCTCGGCACTACCGTTCAACAACCCGCAAGATGTTGCGAGCAAGGTGACGGCATCGAACGGCAACTGCACCGACGACACCAATACGTGACAAGTTGGCCGCCGCACAAAGCCGCAGGCTAGCCGTCCAAGGGTATAATCCGCAAGCGATCACCATCCGATCGTCGACAGCCAAGATGCCGAAGGAAAAAAACTACAACCCGGTCCAGGCACAGCGCAAGGCCGACAAGGCCAAGGCGATCAGGAAAGGTTTGTCAGCCCTCCTCACGCGCGCTTGGCGCCGATGGCTCACCCTGTTCTCCTCAAGGCAAGGCGGAAAACCAGGAGCGGCGGAATGAGCGGCTGGCTCGCAAGAACCCGGATCGGATTCAGAAGCACATCGACGACCTCAAGGCGGCGTCGTCCAACGGCGGAAAGCTTACGCGAAACGAGGAGCAGGTGCTGGCAGGGCTCGAAAAGGAACTCGCGGCGGTGCAAAAGGCGCGGGAGGCGGCAGGCGACAGTGCGCCCACCTTCAGCCGGAGGCGGGAGGGCTCGGCGGATAGGGGCGTGCTGGGGAAGCGCAGGCGCGGCTCCCGGGACGGGTCCAGCAGCGACGAGGAGGTGACCGAGGATGTGCGGGCGATTCCGATGCCACGCGACACGCCACCGCCGATCCCCAAGGATGTCCTCGACCAATGGTACGCGAAGCGACGGGCACGACGACAGGCCGAGATGGCCGAGAGGGGGGACGGTCGGCTCGGGAGGGAGCAAGCAGGCAACAACAAGGGTGGGGCGGCGAATGTGCCTGCGGTCGAGTCCAAGACGGTGTACGAGGCCAAGCCGGTGATGCGCGACCTACGGCAAGAGGCCGTCGCCGCATTCGTGCCGGCCGCCGTGCAGGTCAAGATGATGAAGGGCCGCGGGCAGGGTGGCCTGATGGAGCCGGAAGAGGCGGACCAGCTGGAGCGAGAAGGGTACCTGAACTCGGCGGCGACGGAGGAGGCAACGGAGCGGCCGACGGAGGAGGGCGATGACGCAGGCGCAGGTCCGAACGCGTCACGCGTCGCCACCGTCGAGGACGCGGCCGACGAAGGCTGAGGGACGGCTGGGCCGCGCAGTTCGGTGCCGGTCGGCATGATTCAGCGTCTCGGCGAGCAGGTCATTCTCTGCGCATATCAGATATACAAATACACCCTGGACCAGCAGGACGGTTGGTCCACCCCCAAGTCCAGTAGGCAGAGGTGACTGCCGTTACCGTTTGCACTGTGGGATACGTGAAGCACGTCAACCAAATGTCCTCTTTTGACCGAATGCAACTGCCACCTCCCCAGGCCGTCGGCCTACTTTCGAAACGCCGGCGGTGATCCCATTCTGATATGGGGGAGAAATGGGCTCGACTGCGTGGAATGGAACGATTTCAAGACCAGGTCGCCGCATCGCTCCGGGAGGGCAGTTAGACAGAACGAGGTACAGGGTAGGCAGGATTGGGGTGCCTACTGTAATTCCTTGCCTGCAGTACCCGTACTCCGTACCTACTGTAGTACGTACTTGCGGTATCGTCTGAACGACCTTTTCCGTACAAGGAGTAGGTGTGCAGCATATTTAATTCATTGATTTGTACTCCGCACTTACCTAGTACTTGTTCTTGATTGCCTAGCACCTCAATGACCCAGTGTTGTGCACCTACTATTACTGCACACCTACAGTCATCACTAGGAAAAAGTGACGATTCAATTTTGGTACCGCTACCACCACAAAGGAATCGACACTTTTGCCACCCCGCCATACAAGTACACATAGTTGTGTACTTGAGCAAGTGCAAGTGTACTGTACTTATACTTGTGGCACCGAGAACATGTCCTATACGAACGACCAGGACAAGTGCTCTGTGAATGTACTTACCTGGGTGTGCTTAATTTGTCGAGCCATACGGAGTAGTCGTACGTCGTCGGATGCATCCGTCGCACGAGAAAAAGCACAAAGAGTGCGGAGTGTACTTAGGTGTACGGAGTACAGTAAGTACTTGCAGGATGACATGTACTACAAGTACTTACTCCATCACTACAAGAAACCCAGGGGCGATCCGCTCGCGGATTTGATGACACGGAAGGGGACGCCCGTGCCCATCAGTTTTGCTCACGGCTCGAGGGTGTCGGCGAATCCTAATGCCGAGCGTTGCCCGCCACCCCCCCCCCCTGGCGGATGTGCGGTCCGACGCGGCGCCAAGTTCCGACGCTCGGCATCGCCATGCGAAACCTCTCCATCGCATGTGGTGAAAGGCCGAGCACGCGAGTACGTAACGGGGCAGATGCAACTTCATTTCTGACTTGTTGGAGATGGCCATTCGCCGCCTATACAGTAAGTAGGTCGACTGCGGCACGAGAAGGTACGTTGTACAAGTATTCTAGGAGCGTCCACCTCGGTGTGCAATGCTGTAGTGCTACTGTACGTACAACGTACCAGGTACTAGGTACCTACAACTACGGAGTACTTCTACACCTAAGTACTTGTAGTACCAGTCAGTATTTGCAGGTACCTGGTAGTAATTAGTGGCATTGGCACATGGGCCGGCCTGTACGATGACGAGCATGCTTGCTGAGTACTGACAGAGCAGTTACATCAGTACTGGGAGGATGGAGTACCCTGAGAGTACCAAGTACACCAGTGGTAGTCGGGCCACATGCACCGTATTAGTTGTACATGTAGGTACTGGTAGTGTGTACATGTACGAATAGTGCTCCCATACTCTGCTGTACTGAGAACATTCTTGTAGTTGTACAGTACATGCTAATGCAACCTCCACGCAAATACTTACGAGTACGGAGTGGTTGTACGATGCAAAGTACGGAGCACAGAGTACGGACAGATGTAAGTACAGTCGAGTGCATGCAGGTGTATGAGATCGAACAGCTCGTGCATCGTCGCATCGTCGACCGACGGTTTCGATTCCCACATCATCCATCCCTCCGACCATGACTCATTGCTTATTTTTAGGTCTGCTGCTCTCCTCCATCGGCCTTTGTCCGCCTCCTTCCATCTCCCGAAACACGGCTGGCGGCGATCGCCATTGTTTAACTACCAGGTACTTACTAGTAACATACTTATGTATAGTACACCTCCTCTCACTTAAAAGTATACATATAAGTACACCTACCGTAGTGTGCTCCGTCCTTGGTGTGTGTACGGAGTACGGAGTACATGTACATGTAATTAGTTGTAATAATTGTACGGAGTACGAGTGCGGAGTATACTCAAGTACAAGTACGGAGTAATACTGTACGTATAATTGTATTGGGGTGGCGGCGGGGGGCCACCCATGGCGTGCCTTTAGCGGACCTGTCCGGCGCCGCTGCCGCAGACGAATCACCGACGACGGACTCCGGAGGGCGCCGGAGGAAAGTCAGGAACTCGATACCCATCGGCAGGCACCTTGTTGTTCGTCACGCGATCCCCGCTCAGTGTCCACTCTTCGATACCCACCGCGACGGGGACATGCCTGAATACCATGCGTACTTACGGAGTACATGTAGTATAATCGTACGGCACTGCTGCTACGGGTACACGGAGCGGGCTACTACTACTTAGTGTTGTGGGTGGTGCAGACATTTTTCCAATATTTTCCCTCGAGCTCTTATTACTATCTTGCGAGGTACATGCATTTGCCTCTGGACGAGTGCGAGGACGATTCATAGCACCGAGTGGTTCGAGGCGATTCGGGGCACGAGTACGATTCCGTCAATACTGTACAACTACCTCTCCTGCTCGCACCCGCTACCTTTATACGTTGCGCAGCTAGGAGCGAGCTGCCCGGTTGCCTGTTGAGCCGGCATCGCGACTTGGCCTCGTAAATAAAGCGAGTCGTGACACCCTCTTCCCCCTCCCCTTCTCCTTCCCCTTCTCCTTCCCCTTCTCCTTCCCCTTCTCCTTCCCCTTCTCCTTCCCCTTCTCCTTCCCCTTCTTCCTCCCCTTCTCCTTCCCCTTCTCCCTCCCCTTCTCTTCCTTCTCCCTCCCCCTCCCCTTTCCCTTCTCCTCCTCTCCCCCTTGGATGTGAAGGGAAAACGAAAGTTGCTCCGACGCTCTCCGCCCCCCCACCCCCTCTCATCTCCCTGACGCCATGGACGTCTACCAGGTCAACTCGCGAGCGATCCACGAGGAGCCGCCGCTGACCGGCGATGAGGAGGGACCCTCCACCGACGACGACGGCAGCGACAATGACCGGGAGCCGCAGCAACCGCAGCAGCCGCATGGCGACCTCGAGAAGCGTGCGACACGGGCGTCGACGGCGGCATCGGTCGAGGAGACATACCCCGAGGGCGGCGCCCAGGCCTGGCTCGTCGTCCTCGGCTCCTGGTTCGCCATGCTGTCGTCCATGGGCCTCATGAACTCCATCGGCGTCCTCCAAGCCTACACGCTGCAGCACCAGCTCCGCCGTCACAGCGAGGGTACCGTCGGCTGGATCTTCTCCATCTACACATTCCTCGCCTTCTTCTGCGGCGTCTACATCGGGCCCGTCTTTGACAAGTACGGCCCGCGCTGGCTCGTCGTCGCCGGCTGCACGAGCACCGTCGTCGGCGTCGTGAGCCTCAGCTTCTGCACCGGTTCGTCGTTCGCCGCTCCCCGAACCTCACGTCCCCCCCCCTTCGCGCCCCTGCTGACCGTTCCGGACCCATCCGCAGAGCTCTGGCAGTTCATCCTCTCCTTCGGCGTCCTCTGCGGCTTCGGCACCTCCCTCCTCTTCACCCCCTGCATCGCCGCCGTCGGTCACTGGTTCCGTCGCCGGCGCGGCTTCGCCACCGGCATGGCCTCGACCGCCGGCGGCATCGGCGGCATCATCTTCCCCCTCATGCTCCCGGCCCTCTTCGACCGCATCGGCTTCGCCTGGGCCACGCGCGTGCTCGCCCTCGTCTGCCTCGTCTGCGGCCTCGTCGGCATCCTCCTCGTCCGCTCCCGCCTGCCGCCGGCCCGAAACGCGACGGCCCACCCCGACTTTCGCATCTTCAAGCAGGTCCCCTTCACCCTCACCACCCTCGGCATCTTCCTCCTCGAGTTCTCCCTCTTCATCCCGCTCGGTTACATCTCCACCTACGCCGTCCGCAACGGCTTCACCGAGACCTTTGCCTTTCACCTGCTGCCCATCATGAACGCCGGCTCCGTCGTCGGCCGCGCCCTGCCCGGCTACTACGCCGACGTCGTCGGCCCCTTCAACGTCTGCGTCTTCTCCGTCCTCCTCTCCCTCGTCGCCTGCCTCTGCGTCTGGCTGCCGCTCGGCCACACCACCGCCGGCATCGTCATCTTCTCCATCCTCTTCGGCTTCGGCAGCGGCACGAGCATCGCCATCGCCCCCGTCTGCATCGGTCGCATGTGCAAGACGCAAAATTACGGCCGCTACTACGCAACGACCTACACCGTCGTCTCCTTTGCCTGCCTCATCGGCATCCCCATCGGCGGCAGCATCGTCGAGGCCAACGACGGCTCCTACACCCAGCTCATCATCGTCACCGGCGTCGTCTATGTCGGTTCCGCAGCCTGCATGATAGCCGCCAAAGTCTGGCACCTAGGCTGGGGGAATCTTCTGGCCGCCTACTGACCTGGGCGCCCATCGTCTCGGCTGGCCACGGACAGAAAGGCGGGCGGATCCATCGCTTTCCATTCGGCGCACGGGACGGGAAATCAAAACATGATACCATCTACGATACCTCGTACAATACTATTATACATCGATGCGGGCACAGGTAGGCAGGCGTCTGGGCAGCCCTGCGCGGCGATATTTGCATTGCGTCGCATTGCACTTCTTGTTGGTTCCTTTATTTTTGAATTGAATTTGGCCATTGCATCCGCTTCCATTGCTTCGCTGTTACTGTCGATACGCACGAGTTGATGTGCGATCACGCGCCCACCATGTAATTCATGAGCCAGAGACGACATGGCGCGAGGTAGATGGTGTATTGAATCCGGATTTCCCCACGGTGAAACCATTCGGGAACCTGACACATGTCTGCCGTACCCCGGGTGACCCGTTTGGACCGATGCATGGTGGCGACCGAACGGCATGACATGCGCCTGGGGATGCACTCGGCCATGGTGAATGAGCCGCTTCGGCGGCACGAAGCAAGCGCCTCACGGGCGACGAGCCGTGGCGATGTGGGCGTCATGCAATTCGGCCACGGCGGGGATGATGAGCTCCTCAATCTCCCTCTCGGGATCCCCGGCCGGCAGCTCGTCGGCCCGCAACGGCCTGCCCTCGGCGGCGCCCCATCCGGTGGTCGACGGCGGCGGCTGTGCGCGCAGCCAGCTGTCGGCACGACCGGGGCTCACGAAGACGACCTCCCACTTGCGCGTCGCGAGCAGGTTGCCGATGACGAGGTGGTGCTGGTAGCGGTCGAGGGAGTAGCGGGCCTTGTGGACGAGGATGCTTGGGTCCGTCTCGAGCTTGTACGAGACGATCATGCCCTGAGGCGCCCAGCCGTCGACGAGGTTCTTGAGGAACTTGGGCACGGGGTCGAGATCGACGACGAGCCGGCGCGAGCGCGGCACGCGCGGCGAGGCGTCAAAGTTGTCAAAGACCTCCTCCTCCTCCTCCTCCTCGTCGACCTCGGGCTCGCGCCCGCGCTTTGGCGGCCGGGGCGGCTTCTGGAAGCCCGCCACGGCATCCGTCGACTGAATCTTGTGCTCGGCCATGCGCTCCGGAGGGACGAAGAAGTCGGAGACGGCGGCTGCGAGGTACAGCAGCGCGCGCGGGCCGAGCGGGCCCATGAGGCGCGAGACGGCACGCAGCTCGTGCAGGTAGTCGCCGATGGTGACGAAGGGCAGCATGAGCAGCAGGCCGGCGTCCTTGGCGCGGCGGTACTCGTGCAGCACTTGGCGTACCTTGACGGCGTCCTTGGCGTGGACACGGACACCGCCGCCCTCGCCATCCTCCTCCTGCAGCAGGTCGAGGAAGCAGCCGTCGGTCGAGTGGGAGAAGTGGCGCGCGTACGGCTGCAAGCTGAACTGGCGGTGCAGGAAGATGACGGCGTAGCCGGCGGCAAGGAAGTACTCGGCGCTGGTGGCGCCCCGCGTGCCGGCACTGAAGTTGTCGATGAACCGCACTGTCTGCCGCTCGAGTGGCACCGTCGTGCCGCCCGAAGTGACGAGCACGACCCGCCGCCCCGCGGCCGCGTGCGTATCGATGAAGGCCTTGGCACTCGCCGTATGGGCCTCGAGGTGCCGCGGTGGCGGGTTGGAAGAGAAGTACGAATTCTCCGCATCCGTCGCGGGGTCGACCTTGGCCGACGACATGGTGACGGGGGATGACGATAGGTGACGATAGGTGACGATAGGTGACGATAGGTGACGGCGATGGGCGACGATGTCCTTGCCGTGAGGTTACCCTCAATTACGAGAAACCGACGAGCCAACGGCACTAGCTGCTCCCACTCGTGGGCGATTTCTGTATTAATTTGCCTACCAATCGAGGGAAGAAACAATGGGAAAAGGCAAAGGGGAACAGGGCGCAGGGTATGGAAAGTAAATATTCATCTCGAGCCGATTGGCCGCCGTGGTAAGCTGCTGCGTGCGTGTCGTGTCGTCTTTATATGTTCGACGAAGGCTGTGCTCATATTTACGAAGCAGCTCCCATCCCGGTGGGGTTTCGCAACATCAGCCATGTTCCTCGGTACGAAGCACGTGTTCTCGCTACGAAGGAAGCAGTCGATCAATTAATATTGAAAATCCGATGGAAACGAATCCCTCGGCTCGCAACCCTCCCTCGCACCTCTCGTCTGCCGCTCCGGTTTGCTCTGCTCTGGTCTGATCTCCAGTCAAGTTACGTTGTCCGTTGCGGGTATTATGTTACCAGCTCGGCCACAAGCGTTCAGCTCGGCCATTGGCACACGCCAACTACTCTGCAACTGCGCTTGCTCTACTCGTACATGCACGCACTGGATCCATCGGGCCCGCGTCAACGGAGAGTGATCATCATGACTATGAAGGGGGTAAAGAAAAGCTGTATTGTAAAAGATTGTATATGTTGCCAACATAGTGGGCACGTCGACTGGAGCCAGCATGGGTGGGCACCACCTCGGGACCGAGGGATTGCCTCGCTTGCAAATGCACGTACATGGTACGCATGCAGTCGACCGGACGAAACGAAAATGCATCCTCGTAGATGGCACAGCTCATCTACATCGTCCTCCCGCATCCCCGCATCCCCGCCTTCACTTGCCTGGCGAAAGCCGCCACGCCCGCAGCGGCAGGTTCTGCAGAAGCATCACCCGCGGCCGAATGTACCACACAAACGTCGCGATGCCAAAGGCAACGCAGAGCATGTTCACCATGTAGAAGCCGTCCCGCGTCATCACGCAGGCGCCGCCGCCGTTCTCGCACCGTTCCTTCTCCGCCTGCACGGCGCAGGAAAAGGGCGTGGTGATGAAGGGCCCTTTGGTCTCAGGACGTTCCGCCGACCGGTTGGGGTGGCAGGTCGCCACTGTCAAGGCGTCGACGAGCTTCAGCACAAAGTATTTGGGAAACGTCCCGCCGAGATTCGAGACGCTGCACATCGTCCGGTAAGCACATGCAAAGTCCATCTCTCTCGCCCACGGTTGTGGGGAGGGAGGGAGGGGGGGGTTGAGGGTCGACTTACGTCGCCAGCAGCGTCATGTAGGTGCCACCAATGACCGGGTCCGATACCTTGGCGTGAAAGGCCGAGACGGCCACGAACATGACGGTGTTGGTAAAGGTGGAGAAGATGTGCTCGGCGATGACGACGAGGAGGTACCAGCCCGTCACGCCGCTGCTCGGGAAGATGGCGACGGTGATCTGGGCGAGCACGGCGGCGATGAGGCGTCCGACGAAACCCCAGCACCAGAGCCGCATGGGCGTGTACTTTTGCGACCACATGCCGGCGTAGTAGCCGAGTCCGATCTCGAAGGGGAAGTCGATGAGAACGGTCAGCGCCATGTTGTCCTTGCCGAAGCCCTTGTCGAGGAGCTTGAGGTTCGTGACGCCGTCGTTGGCCTGGAAGCCGATCTTGGCGATGAGGTGGACGATGATGATGGTCTGCACGTTCTTCAGCTTCAGGATGCCCCACATGATCTTGTAGACATCCCAGACGCCGTCCTCGTTCTGCGACTTCTCCTCGCTCTTCATGAAGCCGAGTCCGAGGGTGACGAGGATGTAGGCCCAGCCCCAAAAGATGAGGTAGCCGCCGAGGGAGACGAGACCGTCGTCCGAGGGCACTGTCCGGACCCACTTGTTGGCGAAGTCGCTCGCGTTGAGGGCGAGGAAGACGGTGTAGGACATGAAGTGGCCGGCCGTCAAGCCGACCGTCTGGGCCGTCGACGCGTACGAGACGTTGGACGGCGTCAGGAGGGTGAGGGCCCAGCCGTCGACGGCGATGTCCTGGGTGGCGCACATGAGGACGAGGAAGAACCACCAGAGCATGAAGCCCCAGACTGTGGGACCGGCCGGCTTGCCCATCGTCTCCATCATCTCCTCGACGTGGGAGCCGAGATAGATGAGGCCGAATCCCGAGATGAACTGGATGGGAACGATCCACGTCTTCCGTCGTCCGAACCGGGGGCTCCAGACAGCGTCGACAAAGGGGCTCCAGAACAGCTTGAGCGAGTAGGGGTAGGACGCGAGGCTGAAGGTGCCGATCTGCCCGTACGACATGTGGTTCTTGAGCAGGAAGGGGACCGATCCCATGGCGAGGCCCATGGGGATCCCCTGCAGGAAGTAGAGAAGGACGAGGAGGAGGAAGTTCCTCTGGTCCTGCCGGGGCAGCTCTCGGAAGCCATGGGCGATGGCACCCGGCGTCTTGGGCACGTCTTCGTCAAGTGAGAAGCTTGCGCGGGAGATGAAGTTCCTCGTGATGACTTCGGAGCCCGCGTTGGAGACTTTGCGCCGCAGCTCAACGCCTGTACTCATCGTGCCGTCCACACACTCGTCCCTCAGCGAAAGGGGAGGTGGTTTAGGCTTTGGCGACGAGGGACGCCGGACTTGTGCACCCATACGTGGCTCTCTCGGTCGGGTGGAGGCGCCAATCGGCTCGGGTTCTCGGCAGGGTATGGCTTGGTACGCTGTGGAATGGCGGTGGTATGACAAAGCAGTGTGGCGTAAAAAGGAAGTATGCGGATGTGTATCGCTGTCTGAATCGGTCGGGACGACGAACTCGTCGGTGTCGCAGACCGTGTTCGGCGGGAAAAGGTGCGTTGCGAAGCAAGGATTCAAGCGAGTTTTTCGAATTTCTCGATTCAACCGAATTTCTCCTGCTTTTTCGTTGTGTGGTGGGATGAAACGGCGACGGCGACCTCGGTTGGCGATGTTTGGGATTGGCCGAGCTCGCTAAGGGAAATGGCAGAGCGGAAAAGGAAAAAACAGGGACGCGATCCAGGCACCAGGAGAGAGTGGTGAGGGTCGTCGGTACGCTGACGTCGCGAAGCGACCGTGGCCTCAAGGGCTTACAAATAGGTTCGTCGCGAGGTTGGGTCGGAACTCGGGTGGCGAAAGGCGCGTGCCTGCGGTGAGCAAACGAGAGCAATACGATAAAGCGGCGTTGCTGAAGGTAGAGCAAAGAATGCGAGGAGAATGGTGGTAAAGATGGAGGAAGAATACTCCTATAATCCACCGAGCGGTCGACCCGAGCGGCCGGGACAAAATGCCGAAATATCGCTTCACGATGCAAAAGTTTCAGCACGCTGGACCTGGGCGATGATCGGACGGCGAGAATCAAGCAGTGGGTGGGTGAAGGGGGGGGGGGGGCAGGCCGTCAGGGGTACTCGAGTCAAGCTCGCCAGGCGGCTCGCACCCATCCATCCCACAAATCACACGCAATTCAGCATTGTTACGCCGTCCACAGCACCCGAGTACAACTACTGTACTCCGTACTGTAGGTACACATGGTTACAGGCGAACTATGACAGGCACGCGTCCTTGCCTGTCATCAAGTAATACTTCTCCTCTGGCTTCTATTTTCTTAGCTCGGCACCGACGTACTAGGTGAACTTGTACCTGTACAAATACTATGCATGAAACTACTACGGAGTACATGTCGAAGTATTACTGTACAACACTGACAAGTGCATGTGCACAAGTACTCCCGTGAGTTGTCCTAAACACCAAGCAACACGCACAAGTGCAGTGCAAGTAGTATAAATCCTCCGTACTGTACATAGAAGCACCTCCTGACTTGTACTGTACGGAGTACACCTGAGGTATTTACATGTATTACTTATTAGTACGGACTAAGTACTCCGTGCTTGTCTTGCAGCAGAGGGAACACCAGAGCGCAGTACGGAGTACAGAGTACTAATACATGTACAGCACTTGTGCATGTACAGTTTAGGCTACCACAGTTCAAGTAATATACCCCGTACAAGTACGTACGGAGAACGGAGTACTCCGTACTGTAACTGTGCTTGTACTCCGTACTGTATTTGCATGTACCTTCTGTACATACAGTACTCCGTACAAGTACTTGCACCCCTGCACTGGGTACTTACTAGTACGGAGTAATAGTATTATTACTTAGTAGCACACGTTCGGAGTACTTAGTTGTATTAATCCTTGTTCCGTACGGACTACAGTACTCCGTACAGTATTCGTAGCCCAAGCTCAAGTACTTAAGTACCTGCAACATGCATGTTCTTGTCCCTTAACCCAATTCGGCAATACAATCAACAACCACCCAAGAGGAGGCCCAAGCCAACAATGTGTTTCGCTCAAGGCAACCCCATGCCATTCATCAAGCAACCATGACGACAATGCCCGCCTCCGAGGGAACAGACCTCGACGCCGAGATTGCAGAACTAGAATCTCAAGGCAAATATTGCACTGCTTTCCATTCCCAAGCAGGCGTCGGCTAACCAACCAACCCCGTCCAGCTGAAGCATTGCGACGGGAGATCCGAGTCCAGTGCTCAACCATTCTCTCGTCCACGACGACTCAGAGCCTGCTCCAAGCCAGCTCACCTGCTTCCTCTTTTGCATCGCCGTACCCACCTTCAAGCATCGCTCGACGAGCCAGACGAGCCGACCCATCAAGATCCAACCTCGCCTCCCACGCCACTGAGCAACGCGCATACACCCAGCAATGCATCTATCGTACCGCCGCACCCGTCACGGCCTTCAAGGTTCACGACCCAGACCCCAATGCTGTCGATGGCGGCCACGTTCTCGGTCTGCGTCTCGAAGTCATGTCTCGCGGCCACTTCCTCCGCCCCTACTACGTCATGCTCAATCGCCCCTTTTCCTCCGGCAAGCACCTCCGTGTCCACCGTCACACGGTGCCGCCTGCCGTGCCGCTTGCCGCCTTCGCCGCCCGCCACCTACCGCCCCCCACGTCCGATGCCAACGACCAGTCGTCTCCGCCTCGGCAGGACCTCGACCGCTTCGTCCGCGCCCTGCGGAGGGAGGTGACGCGGTACCATAACCGACTCGGTGTATCGGCCGATCTGCGACGGCGCCTCGGCCTGCGAGACGGTCCAGAATCCCGACCTCGGCACAGCAGCTCCATCGTCGACGTCAGTGTCGCGGACATCGAAGCCAAGCAGATCAAGCTCACGTGGGCGGACGAAAGGAGCGGGCGGCTCATCATGGACGACGACGGCCACATCATGAAGCTCGTCGTCTTTGGTAGAGACGGACGCGACTGGGAAACAACAAAGGAGCTCGTATTCGGGAAACGAAACCGCATGGAGGATATCGCGCAACGACTAGAAGATCGCGGCGCAGCATGAGGTGAGCGGATCATCCGGCATGCATAGCGAGCTGCCGAAGATGTATGCGACATTGGGAATCCAGTATCCGCCTTCCGGACACTGCTTCCGACACGCCAACGACGCGGATGCGCTCAGGACGAGAGAATAGTGCTCAACGCACGTCCCCAACGCACGTCCCCACTGCCCAACTCACCCTCTCCAAAGGAACTGGGAAATAACCATGGCATCTCCCACAAGTGAACCGGCATACCGTGCACGCACGCACGGGTCTGGCCCAGAAGCATGCGTGTGCCTCCAGTCATGGCGATACTTCCCCAACCATAATACACATAATCATGATGGCAAGGCAGCGCCGTACCCAGACGAAAGGGTGCAAAGTTTCAAGGCAGCAAGGCCCAGGGTAAATAGCAACCAAGACAAGGTAGCAGTGGTTATGGAGGCAATAGTAATTAAATTTTCAAAAGAATCTGAATACACATGAACTGGGCAGTCCACACTCTGCCATCCCAGGCCACCGGTCGACATGACCGGAGTGCGAGGGTATCAACCACCGCCTCAAATGTTCGGTAATTAAAGTACAGAGGGAATTACTTTCTACCGCGCCCGATCCCATAAATTCGTAACAAATATTGACACTCCTATCCAAGAACGACTCGCTTCGCTGCTCCGCTGCAAGGGCATGGCGGCGCTTAGAGGAAGAAGGCAGCCACGAGGCCGATGAAGGCGACGGCGCCAACCTTGTTGGCAGAGGCACCGGCCACGACGACGGGTGGCTTGGTGTAGTTGCCGGGAGCGGGGTAGCTGGGGCTGACGGGAGCCAGCGTGCCGGCGGGAGGAGCCTGGTAGACGTCGCTCGGGGCCTGGGGAGGAGAGTAGGAAACGGGCGGCTGGTAGACGGGGGGAGCCTGGGTGGGAGCGACGTAGCTGACGGGCGGCTGCTCGTAGGTCATCGGCGGCTGCTGGGTAGGCGTGGCGTACGTGGCGATAGGCTGCTCGTAGGTGACGGGGGGAGGAGCGTAGGTGACGGGAGGGGCGACGTAGGTAGGAGGCACGCCGGAGGGAATGTGGTAGGTCACCATGGTGGTCGGCACCACAGGCACAGGGCAGATGGTTGTCGTGCCGGGAACGACGACAGTGGTGACCCGGGCAGGGCAGTCGGTGACCTCGGGAGCGCAGCTGGTGACTGTCTGAACCTGCGTCTCGGTGACGGTGCTGACGCCCCAAGTGTGGGCCGGGTACGTCTGGGCGCAGTCGGTGCAAGGGTGGACGTAATGCCACTCCTTGTGGTTGTTCTCGTCGCAGCCGTCCATGTTGATCTGGTGAGGAGGATGCCAGACGTTGGTGCAGCCAGAGGACGGGGGCGAGGAGGGGCAGCGATCAGACTCGATCTTGAGGCCAAAGGGCAGCTTGACGTCCAGGCCGATGCAGATGTCGATGCTGATGGTGGCCGTCACGTTGAGGCCGAGGCCGACATGAACGGGCGCGGGGGCCGGGGACTCGTAGGCGGAGGTCGGGGCCGGGGACTCGTACGCCTGGGACGACGTCTCGTACGCCTGGGACGGGGCCTCGTACGCCTGGGATGGGGCCTCGTACGCGGCCGACGGGGCCTCGTAGGCCGAGACGACGGCGGCCATGGAGGCAGCAGCAAGAATGGCGGACCTCATTTTTGAAACGTTTTTGAACACGTGCCGTGTAAAAGAGCGGACGGGTGAGTGAAAAAAAAGTCCCGGAAACGAAGATGAACGGTGAGGAGTAGTTGGCGATCTCAGAGTCCTGCTTGCGCTGATGCCGAGGGGAAAAAGCAGCTGACCTCCGGGAGCATCATCGTCTTAAATAGCCAAGCGATCAAGGGCTCGCCACCAGCAACGGCAGCAGCCAGCTGGATGATGGGTATCCTGCCCGTCCCCCTGAATGATTCATGGGGGAAATGAGAAACAAAAACAAGGCAGAGTGGTTGGGGTGAAAAAGCACCGCCCCTGCCTTCGAGAGCGGCTGGGCGCCGACTGGGTCCCGTCGGCCGTTGTTACATGATTGTATCGATCCCTACCAGACTCCGTACACTGTACGGAGTACAAGTGTAGAGTACAGGCAGGCATGGTATCTGTCTCCGTACAGACACGCCACAACAACAAACAGCCGAAAGAATCTGCCACCCAGGAACATGTCTGATCCTCCTGCGGCTAAGGGGCTAACGACTGCCAGGCGGACACATGTAAGAGCGGGCCGTGCGCGTCCAGCCAACTGCCAGCCAGCCAGCTGATGGCTATTGCCGGCAGCATAGGAGGCCAACCTGCAGGTACCTGGTGGGTTCGCCCAATAGCCAGCATGGATCGTCGAGATCATCGATGATAGGCACACCTATGCATACGTGTGTACATGTGTACTGTGCACGCCGGCCTGTTGCTTTGTCGTGAACCTGGTGGTGGCGGCTAGGGTATGAATGCGAGTATCTGCCGTCGAGTGCGTCACCAACAGGGGACCAAACAACGGCACCGAGCAACACGGTGCAAGCACTTGTGCTCGTTCACATCGTCTTGCGGTAGCCGTGGTTGTCATTCGCAGTGCCATTTCGTTCGCCATTTCCCACGTGCCAATGGCAGCCATCCGGGACACCGCGAGCCTTGCCGCCAGTAGCTGGCAATGGCTAGTTCGTGCCTCGTGGCTGTTGGCCGTTGTTGGCTGATGGCTGCTGCATCGTCGTCGGCACCAAGGGGAGCGGTGACAGGGTGTGGAGAATAGACTCGCTGGGCTCGTCGTGATCCGCTGGTCGAGGTTCCTGATTGGGTCGAAAAGGGCAATAGTATGTGCAGGCATGGATGGGATGACAGAGACGGACGGCAGGCCGTAATTTCCGCCAAGTCCAGCCGCTCGACTGGTCATGCAGGGCAAACGCGGCCGCGGTTCTTTAAATGGCAAACCCCCACCAAGCTGCGACGTTCTCACGTCCCCTCGAGGCCCCCTTCTCCCCCCCTCTCAAAAAAAGAAAGGAAAGGTAAGTAGGACAGACGCCCTCGACAGGGGGGCCAAGCAGCGGCGTTGCCATCTCGCGCCGTATGGCTCACGCAGCGCCGTATCAGTGACGAGGATGCTGTACTCCGTACTCAGTATCGGTACTATTCGTTTTGAGGTGTCGATCATCCATGATGGTCGCCTGCCACTCGCCGGCTGGGGCACGTCTCCGTTTGCTTCCATCAAATTGCGACTTTGCGTCGGAGCTTCGTCGACTTCATTTCCAGGCGCCGTGGCTCTCGCTAGCGTGCCATTTGAAGCACCTGGAACATTCGTATGTGCGGGAGCGTCCGAGCTGGTGGTTGCGTCTCATTGGGAGCACCCTGGCGCCCTGGATATCATCATCTCCTGCGCCGTTGCTTTTTGTGAAGGCTAGCTCCTCCAGCATACAGCCCATCCGATCAGGCCATATACTGCAGCCGGGCAAGCCGTAAGGATACGACTCTTTTCCGAGTCAATAGTGTGTTTCGTCGCAAAGGAGTAACCCTCGTACTCCATATTCCGTGCTCCGTATATGTATTGTCGGTGCCTCGACTCCGCACTGCGTACTGCGTTACCAGTCCAACGCCTGCTTCGTTGCTGGGAGAGGCGACGAGGCAAGGGGCTCCTCGTTCGACGTCAAGGCCACTCGCGGTCCCACCTCGTCCTCCAACAGACCCATGCTGATATTCCAAAGCTCGACCTGCTCGTCGACAACGGTGCTCCATTTCCGGATCAAAGGGTGCGCATCGGCCACATGTGGAAAAAGGATGTCCTCTCCTTCGACCACGAGGACCGGGTAAGCCCAGTTTCCGTCCGGCTCCCAGTAGTCGGGGCTGAAGATGCGGCTCGGACAAAGCTCTTCGCGCGCTTCGACCAGTCGCTTCTCTGCCGCAGGCGCCGCCGCCGCCGCCCCCTCATCTCCATGACGGCTGAGAGCGTCCGAGATGCCTTCTAGCACACCGAGAAGAAGTCCAGCCCTCGAGCCAAGCGTGGCTCCCAGGCCGAAGCCTTCGTCGAAGCCTGCCTGGATGCTGGATTCCTTGGCCAGAGTGATTCCTTCCCTGTAACCAGCAGTCGTATGTTCAGTCCGCAGCCGGCCCACGTCGGACGGGTGTGAGACATGCTGCTCGTCCAGGAGCTCCATGGGCGACCCGAAGACGTCGTCCAGGGCATCACCTCCAGCTGCGCCCGCTGCCTCTTCGGCGAGAGGCAACCCGCCGGCATCAGCAAGAGTAGCATCGCCGTCGGCGGCATCGACCAGCGGATGGTCCATCATCAAGTGCGCGCGAGGAGACGTTTCAATTCCCTGGATAGTCTCCCTCCATGTGCGTGTGCGTCTGAGAGAAAACTGGAGGGTCAGTGGGGGGGGTTTGCTGTTCAGATGGACAGTGCGATGATTGATATCACACTGTCCGCATTACTAGCCTAGCTCATCGCCTTGCCGTTGCCCGTGATATGACGATTGCCCTGCATCGTCCCCCTCGAATAGCCAGCTAACCCCCAACCAGTTCATGTTGCCTTGCATAAAGGCTCCGTTCAACAAAAGATGCGATATGACTAGTGCAGATTTGAAGCATTGTTCAAGGGTTGCGTATATTTGACTGTGGACTCTTGGGGCAGGCAGTACAGCCAATCTCTCA
This sequence comes from Drechmeria coniospora, assembly GCF_001625195.1. Taxonomy (NCBI): domain Eukaryota; kingdom Fungi; phylum Ascomycota; class Sordariomycetes; order Hypocreales; family Ophiocordycipitaceae; genus Drechmeria; species Drechmeria coniospora. The sequence goes on along the minus strand of NC_054389.1, from coordinate 4,161,781 downwards.
AGAAGGTCGATGTTTGACGTTCTCCCTGCTGACGCGTCGGAAGGAAAATTGCATAGAGTGGTCGACGGACAAGCGAAATGAAAAGCTGATGCAATAAACGTCAAAGGCAGGTGCGGGTACGCCCATGCAGATGTGATAGTATTTATCTTTTCAGAGAAGCGATGGCGTAGGCGCACAGGGACAGGAAGGCCGGGACAATTGTAATAATATACGAATTGCTCTTGGTTCTGGATTGCGAAATAATAATACCTCGTGACTGACGTAGTTTTCACGTCCTCTCTCTGAATCACCGGTACTTCCCTTGAGTAGATTTTCCTTTCCGAGCCGCATGTGGCATTCTTGGTGAGAGTTGTCCCCTCCGTGCTCCGTATGGAGTGCAAGCCGAGTGACTTTGTGGTGCTTACAAGTCCAGTCCATGCCATCCATCTAATAGGATGGATCTCGACACCCAAGCCCCCTCGTCACAGCTCCATGGTGTGGTCAATTTCCGTGGTTTTAGATTCCTTCCCTCCTAATCTCGTCAAACCGAACAATATCGTCTCCGTCTCTACAAGGGAGGTACCAAACACCACAGCCGTGTTCACTAGTGGCATAACACACTCTGACATGGCATTTTCCGACATCAAACTACGCCCTTGTTCAACTCGCATTTGCTATGTGCTAATTGCCTAATGATAGGCAAGCAGGCCAGACAATAAAACAATCCCAGCAGCCGCGGAAGCGATGATCAAATTCCACACTTGAGTGGGATGCCTTGTCGATTTTGGGAGGGGTTCGAACACGTCAGCCTATCCATGCAAGTCCCGCCATCGCACCGTCAAGATTTGTGCGAACAAAAAGGAGAAGGCGACCAGCTGGTGAGAGGCATGCAACGGGGAGCTTGGAAGGATAAGAGTAACCTCCTGTTCAGAAACGCAGGGGCGAAGCATGATGTTGTGAAGATATCCTTTCACCCATCATCGCCAACCATGCAACGACACTGAGGAGGTATCAAGACCAAAGAGCATCTAGAACAGGATAACTGCTTTCAGGCATAATGGTCAAGGTAGAGATCGCGCAGCGTGCTGCTCTTTTTTTGCGCTTCTTCTGCCACCGAACCTCGATTCTGCCGCAGGAACACCGTGGGGGCCAAAAACCTGCGAGCTCTGTCTGCCATCGGTCAGGTATCTTGGGTGACAGTTATTGGAGCATGTCACCAGAGTGTACCGTTGGGTTGTGATGGGGCGAATAGGGAAAATATCAGCTCCAGCGTAAGCAGGACGAGCAAAAATAAGAGAAAGACAGACAGCATTTCAACGCCGAAGCGGTAGTTGGCCTATATGTATAGAAAACCATGCAGGCACGACCAAGCACGCGCACGAGATGCACGCCTTGCTTACGTTTATTGTAGGGCAAACCACCTACCCGTGAACCAAGGTTGCTTCTTGCCGCACAACTGAAACCACATGGCGCATTCCCCCCAGGAACCATAATACTCGTACTTCTCCCAGTCAGTAATTGATTCCCCGCCACTTACATGTAAGTATTTACACCGACGCGGAAATTCACGCTTGGGCGCCGCAAACATTACACCCAGCCTCATTTTGAACCGTCTTCCTACCCATGCATGAACTTGGTCGAGTCACCTGGTGATACCGGCAGCCTGACACACCGGCAAAGACCCTTGAGGCATAGTATTCCGTGCTATCCCACCGTCTTATGTCCGCTGGAAAACACCAGCGTCATGCTGACAAGTAGGCATATATAGACGGCCAAAGCTCACCACTTTTGCATCCCCTCGATCCTGACCTAGGCAAGAAAGAACCAAATATCACGTCCAGACGGCAGCCTGCGGAAGTCATGAGTGACACGGAAACGTTTCCAAAGACTACAGCGAGTACGCCAAATGGGCACCATATAAACGCCATGGTAGCGCCGATCAAGACTTCCAAGGTGTCGCACGCTCGTCACTGATGGATGGATTCCAGATGACATTCAACAGATGATCGGTCAAAATCCGTAGAGCACGTCCCGCATCGAGCAACCTGTCGCCTTTGCTGCGACCCTTTCTCATTCTGTGATGCCACACCGTCGTTGTTCGCCCGACGAAGCCAAGTCACTTCAGGACATATACGCGATCGCATTTGCAAGTCCGGCATGTGGTGCAATGCTGCTCATTGAGTCACGGAAGCCGACCCATACCCGATCATACTGTAGGCTACAGTATGATCGACGACAAGATTTTGAATCAAATCAACCAAAAAAAAAAAAAACAACCGCTGGCGCCAAGCAGACCCGAGAATATGGCGTTAGATACGCTCCCGAAGAGGCACAAGAGTCATCACTGGAAGTGGAATCATGGAAGCAAACGTGGTGGATGATAGGACTCGCAAGCCGTTCCATGATGGATCCACCGTTATCTGGCCGGCATCATTGACAAGCATGTTCACGAGTCAAAACAGAAAAATATTTGCTGGCCGTTCCAGGGAGTTAACGGTGTTCGATATCGCAAATACGTACATGCATATAGTTGTACTCGTTGAGTGGTGGTGAACGTCATGGCGACATGAACCCAGGCCACCGAAACTGCTTCGAGTGGCAACGAACAGATCAGTGGCGTTTGACAGCGCGTCAATGTTGAAGGGTGCAACACCGAAAACTGAGCAGAAGATATCAGAAACATTCAACGACAGCATGTAGTAGGCATCGCCATCCGCATCGCCAGAGAGGAGGCGAGAGGGTGGGGGGCACCATGGCAGGTGCCGGATGCCGAGCGGCTGCACCAACAGTCTGCAGCAGTTGAGCTGTGCTGCAGGCTTGCCCCATCAGTGGCCGCGGAAGCCATGGCCAACTTCCGCATTCCGCATCACGTCGCAACCTGCTTCAAGATTAGCTGGGCTGTCGTCGCAGCAGAAAGATCTGGATAGCAAAGCGGCGTTTGAGCAACGAAAGAGGCGCCCAATGAAAAAAAAAAACCTCTGACAAAAAGAAACCACGACGACGGTTGGGTCGATACTTGATAGGAGGCTCTTGGCGCGCCAGTTCCACGAAGCGGTCTCGGAGCAGCGGCGAATGACCATCCAAGCCATGCTTGAAGATCCCTGGGAAAAGTGTTCGTTCTCATACATCTATCGGTGTACGGAACGCTGTACATGTACTTGCAGTAGGTGAACTCGGTACGTCTCGCATCCTTTCATGATGCTCGCTCACCTGAACGTGGAACGGACTTCCAATTCCAGTTCCCCACTGTTGAGGATGTCACAACCACCGAATGCGACGACGGCAACAGGACCATGGGTGATACAAAACAGTTCTCGGTAGACAGCATGCCGGGACTCGAGACTCGATCGTCCATTTGCTCCCAACGGATGTCGAGCTAACATGGGAGTGAGACACCACAAGTCTCCATTGCAGCGCACGCATCGTAAGTGCATCGGCCTACTGAAGGGCCACGGTCAGTTTCTACCACGTTCTGCTATTCTGTTGCGCCGATGACTGGCCGGTGCCCCTATCACGAGGCCCACGCTCTCGCTTCTGCTCATACAAATACCCTTGTATCACAGTCCAGAAGGGGTCCCCGGTCGAGATGCAGGCCATTCCCCAACCAACCCAACCAACATACTACCATACCTGCATGTGCTACAAAAGAGCCAGGCGGGAAGTGAAACGCGCGGTACGACTGCTGTTATTTGCTGAAACATGGGTAGTGAGTGAAGAGGGGAGGCGAGAAGGTGGGTTTCTGTCAACACTCATCGTTGATCGGATTGCCGGGAATGAGACAGGTAGCCAACGTCCAGCTTTCGAGGACCCGACACTTCGGTTCTCGGAACATGGGCGCACTGAAGCAAGGCAGGGGCGGGTGCAAAAATTCCATGGCCGAGCCGACTCTGCTGGGTCCGGACGAGGGTGATACGACAGCCTGCGAGGCGCAGCGTTTGGCTTGAAGCTTGTCTGAACTAACTCTGGGCGTCGCTTTCCCGCCAGCAACCGCAATTCATGTTGGTCATCGTGAGTGTTGGATGACTGATGCACAATGATGGAGAAAAGGGGAGACTTTGAAGGGATGCCGGGGTATTCGCTACCGGCCTTGGTGACAACGGAACTCCCTCCGGGTCGGTTTCTGTGAAAAGGACATCCGACTTTGCTGGCTCTTCTGGCCCAGAAGCCATGTAGTTGGTTACACCAGCCTGCGAAGCAGGTTTGAACATGGCCATCGGAAAATGGTGCTGGCGTCAAGTGCCTATGCCAAGTGTCACGTCTGAAGCGAGCGTTTCTCAAACCAGACTCAGAAAATATCGGGAATCAAACAAACCCGTAGCCAGCCGAGGAGCAGAAACACGTCTCGGCCTCAGAGACTGCGGCCGCATCGAACACCTGTCCGACGCGGCGGGAACAAGCAAACCCAACCGCATAGAGAACGCGCAGGGGGCGCCAGGTATCCATCAGGGATTCTTCCTGACCGCCCAGGGTTGACCGCAACATCAGGACGGACTCCATCTGAGAATACGGAGAATACCGCGATGAGGTGAAGGAAAAGGACTGAGTGCCAAATACAGATGCGAGCTTGTACCCCCCCTTGAAGCCTTGAAACCCAACAATTGTCCACAACGGAGAGACTTAAATTCTCAGACATCGCCTCCATTTCCATTCCCCTCGCCCACTTCATCCATATCATTAGCTACTCATCAACCGACCCAGCAGCGACTTGTTCGTTGTTTGACTATTCATTCCCGCCCACCGCGTTTCTCTCCTTCCACGGTACATTAACCGGAAAGCTCAACGTTCTCCGATCATCTACGGCATAACCGCTTCAAAACCCACCATGGGGCGTGGACCTTACGACACCACCGGCCTTGTAAAGGTCCCGAAGCCGTCGAAGCCGGGGGGCAGGAGCCCTAGCAGCCATTCGGCATTGGTCCCTCGCGCAGGCTAGGTACGGATCATGTGCTCCCAGTTAGCGAAACGCTCCAAGGGCTGACGTTACTGCTGCAGCCGTCAGGCTAACGTTGGTGGCCGAGTTATCTCCCACACATCATCTGCGGAGTCTCAACAGCCACTGGGGTTCGGAAGTGTAACGGGGACCATTCGCTCGGTTTGGGTATGGTGGGCAAAAGAATAGACAAATGGAAGAAAAAGGCTCAGAGCCATTATCAACTCGCGGTTGGGGAAGGGGAAAAAGGAGCTAGACTTGGACTTGCACGACGCTCGTCTTTCAAATCATAGGCACGCACCATGGTGGAAATTAGACGGCCAGTCAGGCACACACACCGGCGCCCCTGCTCACTCTCCGCGTCAAATGATGAGCACATGATCTTGTGCGACGTGGCGTTTCTGCCCGAGGCCATCGCAACACCCGACTTGTGGTTGGGTGCATGCGCCGCCACCGAGACGTGTCGTCGGGAGGAGCCGAGATCTCAGCAGTCGAAATCGAAGTAGCGGGAGCAATGTTGAACGGCGGTGGGACTGAGAGCACCGAGAGCACCTAGATGGCACTTGAAGCACCGGTAATATGGGTAATCTGGATGCAGACCGAGGCCGAGAGCAGTGGAGATGCATGAATCGACCTCTCGGCGAGGGAATCGGGAGTTCGGACCACGCCCTGTTGGCCACCACTGAGTGAGACGATGATTGATGGCTCGCGTGTTCGGACACGGTCGAAACAGCTCTTGCATTTGCGTCTCCCGAGTGATGGTGAAGATTGGTGAGGCCATCCCATCTACGAGTGTGCCCTTGTCAAGTTCCAAACACTTCTTCCTAACCCATATCTCGCGAGTTCGCTAGATGACTTGATCGTGAGAAGTTGACTCGTTTCGTGGAGTGTGGCGTGTGGCGGCAGCTTCGACTCAGGCGTAGAAGCCTTCTTACTCCTCCGACCAGATGATCCGGGGGGCAGTGTGCTGGTTATGAGTTTTTTTTGAGGCCTTGGTTGAGGATGTCCAGGTGGCGAGGCCAACACTGGCTCAGCGTAATGGCAACATGGCACGCTACCTCTAATCGAGCGACAAGATCATGGGGGCAGCAGATGCCGTGGGTACGATGATGTCTAGAACGGATACGGAGTACAAGTAGAGTAGACATGCGCTCCTTCCGTCTGGGAGGCTGTGGTAATCGACGAGCTCACGTGCAGCAACGAGTGACAGATAAGGAGACGGATGGAAACACCACAAGCCAGGGGCCGCGACTCGAACTAGCAAACACAAGACTCCTCGTCACAAGTAACTCTGCTTTGTCACACCGCGGACGCAGATGAAGTCGTTGAAAATTGCCGCCAGATGTCATGGAACATGGGACAAGGAGCATGCAGGCGGGATTTTGATGGCGTATCCAGGAAACAGAAGCGACAGATGACCATCAACGTCCTCAGTCCAGCCCTTTTTTTTTACCGCCTCGGACCAGCTCCTATCCGCAATTGACCTCGACCTGCATATCACGAGCTACTCTGGCCCAACAACACAGATCAGCAGCATTTAGCATCATCATCTCCCCGTCGCGTACCAGTCATATCGCCCAGCGCTGGTCGACGAGAAGGTTTTGCCGCTACCAGACGCACCCCGCCTCTCGCCCTCCCCTAGCGAAGTGAGGGCCAGCACTGGGCCTGCACGAAGCGACGTGTCGATTCGTCTCCAAGCTGTTTGGCGGCTGCCACCTGCATTGTGCCAAGAGGCACCGGCATCTGTGTACCAGAATCTGTGTACCAGCATCTGCGTACCGGCATCTGTCAGCAGCGCCCGCATGTGGCGTCCCCGACTTGGGCTCACGGCCTGCAGTCTGGTGCTTCGCTATCGGCGGCGAGCCGCGACCAAGAACCCCGGCTTCCGAGTTCGGCTGACCGGGCTGAGTCCCGTGTCACCTCAATAAGCCAAATTCCCACGGTAAGGGGATGGATATGTGTAATTCTCCGCGGTGAGCGCGGTCGGCCGCTCCGTTCACGCGTGGCAAGGACGCCATGACAACATGAGCTCGACCTTTGACGACCAACCGTACGGGGGACAATCCACACGACCTGTCAGTATGATTATCCCTACTCTCATCTCAACGAAGCCCATGAAAAGCTTTCTGATGCGGAGAGTGTCCGAAATGCAGACTGATAAATACCTAGTTGGATTCCTACCCTGACCGCTACCGCTGCTGAACAGTAACCGGGGGTGGGTGAATGGATACCGTGGTAGTGATGCAACCTTCTCGGCGGAGAACCATGGGTGGCCCTCGTTGCAAGCAAAACCACAGCCATCTAATTTCGACGAGGAAACAACCGAAGCAGGAGCCAACGCGAGGTCGTGGTGCTGACGATGTCGTCGACTTTTGTGCGGGACACAAACGTATCTGCCTCCATACGAGGGAGGGCATTTGGCAACTACAATTTTGGCAGGAAGTCCATTGTCGCACACGGAACGCCTCCGGGAATGTTTACCAAGTCTACCTGAACATGACCGTCGGTGGTGAACGACAGCATGCGTCGCAAATGACATGGCTACACGTCGGCACATGGACGAGCCACAATCGCCAGCTTCGACGGATCGCCTGGCGCTGATAGCACTAGCCTCGAATTGATTCATCATACTTGGGAAGGAGACCGCGCGTTGCTGAAACACTTTTCCAGGATTCAGCGCGGCCTACCAAAATCTATCTCGCTCGGTTTTGGGGTGAGACGGGTCAACGGCTCGAAGCAAGCCCCGTCAAGCCCTCGCCGTCGGTGTTGGTCAGATCCGTCAGAGCAAAGAAGACTGACGGGGAAGCTCACGAGACGATTGATGTCGCTGCTGTGCATGGCGCCGCCGGCGTTGCAGCATGGATGGAGTCGTGGCGTTCCCCCCTCGGTATTTCGCCGTCCGTTCGTGGAAGAGAACATCAGCTGCCCTCGAGGGGCAAGCTTCACCTCACCTTTTGTCGTTTCCATGCGTTTGGGGAGAATATGACCTGTCTGCCTGCCCGCTTGGGAAGGGGGGGCCTGTCTGACAACTCGGCCTTGCTCTGGCGTTCCTTTGCGGGGCACGACCGAATCTCGATGACGATGGCGGCTGAACTCAGGCTGGGGAAGGCCCCTTCATAACTGTGAGTACTGGCTTGCATCATGTCATTCTATCGAAATGATGTATCCGTCGGCTCACTCTTTCCCACGCTGCCACACCTTGGCTGCATTTAAACCTCGCTCTCCCACTGCCTTCACTATAAACGGCGCGGCTGCAGCTCATGGCCGCTCTTCTTCTTGGAAGCTCCCGCCACCTGTAGAAGTCGTCGTCGTTGGCAAGTAATCAAGATCTTGCCCCCAAGAAAAGTGCTCCATGTTGGTGAGGTGCTCGCTTCCTAACCCTCGACTGTCTTTGGCATTTGTTGCTTGCGTCGTCCTGTCCGCCGCGTTCGGCAAACGAGTTGAGCGTCTCACCCATTCATTCACCCATATCTGATCAACCATTGACCGTCCACGTGACGGAACTCGGCCATCATGGCGGCCAAAGACTTGGTGCTCTCCATCTCTTGGGCTCAGTTCGCTTCCATCGCATTCGTCATCTGGGCTTTGTACGCGGTGACGGTGGCGATTCGACGTCTATGGATCAGCCCAATCGCCCACATCCCAGGTCCTAAACTGGCTGCTCTCAGCCAGTACTACGAGTTCTTTTATGACATTATCCTGGGTGGTCAGTACACCTTCAGGATAATCGAAATGCACAAAAAGTATGGCGGCATTGTTCGCATCAACCCCTGGGAGGTGCACGTCGCCGACTGCGACTTCCACTCAGAGTTGTACTCGACCAAGCCGCGAGACAAGTGGGCGTTTTATGCGAAGCAGGTATGACGCGCACTTGCACTTGAGAAGGCAGGATGAAGACTGGATCGCCCGACTGACAGCCTATTCGCAGTTTGGCGCTCCTCGTACGTCGGCGATGAAAGCGTTGCCATCCTTTGTTGTTTGCGATGGCTAACCTCGCCGAGACTGTGCTCTGGCGACGCTCGACCACTACCACCACAAACTGCGACGCAGCGCGCTGAACCCCTTCTTCTCAACGCAGAGCGTCCGAAACTTGCAACCGGTGCTGGACGAGCGGGTGAACGCCCTTTTGGAAGCGTTGGAGCGCTGTGCGACAAGGCAGCGTGGCCGGCCGTTGAACGTCATGTATCCCTTTTCGGCCTTCTCCAACGGTGCGTGCACGCACGCATGAGCGACGCCTCATGTGATCTGACGCTGACATGGCTTGCCTTGCAGATGTCATCAACGAATACGCGTTTGCAAGGAGCGACCATCTGAGTGGGTTCCGGACGGCGGATGCGCGCGGTAGGAGGCGACGCTGACGAAATGCAGTCGAGGAGCCAGACTTTGGCGCCGAGGTCACCGACAACCTGCTGACTGGAACGCACATGGGCATGTTCGTCAAGCACATGAGTTGGGCCCTGCGTCTCGTCAGCAGCCTTCCGGAGTCGTTTTCGGGTTGCTGGGTTCCCGGTACGTCTCTGTCGACGCCGAGCGGGCACGGAAGCTGACGGCAGATCCGGCCAGGTTGGGGAGGCTTCTTGAAGATGAAGAAGGACATCGTCGACCAGATCTGCGAGATCAAGGCATCGGAGAATACGGCCAAGTGGCAGCTGGATGTCAGCCACCCGACCATCTTTCACGAGATGCTCTCGTCGAAGCTACTACCGGCCGAGGAGAAGACGCCGACGCGGCTTGCGCAGGAGGGACAGATCCTCGTCCAAGGTGGCACGCTGACCACATCCTGGACGCTGACCATGGCCATCTTCCACCTCCTTCACCAGCCAGACAAGCTGCGGAGGTTGCGGGACGAACTTTTCGAAGCCATGCCGGAGCCGGACGAGGCGGTCCCTCTCGCCCGGCTGGAGAAGCTGCCCTATCTTCGGGCCGTCGTCAAGGAGGCGCTTCGACACAACATTGGCACGAGCGGTCGACTTCCTCGCATTGCACCCCACGAAGTATTGGCCTGGACGGATCCAAAGACGGGCAAGAGATGGACGATACCGCCGGGGAGCGTCGTCAGCATGAGCCCGTTCTTGCTCATGTCGAACGACGACGTCTTCCCGGATGCGGTGGGTTTCCATCCAGAGCGATGGCTCGAGGGTGCCGGCGAGGGGCTCGAAAAGTACCTCATCCAGGTCTTCGGGGGTGGCACGCGGATTTGTCTAGGCATGGCCCTTGCCCACGCCGAGCTGCACCTGCTGCTGGCGAAGCTGTTCCGCCGCTGGGGAGGCGGCGGGCGCGTTGGCGAGACGACCGACGGCGACCGAAGGCCGGGAGACGTTGGCGTGTTGAAGATCTTCGAGACGACGGCTCGAGACTGCCAGATGGCGTCGGACTACTTCGTGCCCATCCCGTACAAGGTGCGTCTTGCGGCTTCGGCTTCGGCCACTCTACGTTGGCTGATGATTGACCATTAACCCATGACGAGATAGGGCAGCAAGGGCGTCCGTGTCGTGATGGAGCTGAACTGAATTGGACAAAGAGGCAGGCTGGCGAGGAAAACAAAGGCATGGAAATCGCAGACGGTCTTGAGCAGGAAGTTGGTAGGCAGAACCGGGCTGCTGCCTCAAGGCGGTATGTACTTACAAGTACAGCAGGTTTCTACACCGATGACGTAGGATAGCAACTAACTTTCTTGTGTACTACAGGAAGGATTTTTGACAACTTGCATGTACTTACATCTCCGTGTCAAGGCACCTACCTACTTACCTATCAATCCCAAGTAGTCGTGAGAGCTCTATGCAATGAGGTGCTGAATGTATGGAGTACCAAACTGGCAGACAAGAAGCAGCAAGCCAATGAAGAAATGTGTGATGGTAATCCAGCTTCTGTACATGTAGTACGGAGTACGGAGTAGCGGTACGTAGTATGGACCAGTACTACAGTATTACTTGCACCTGCTGCTATCGCTTGGCACATCCCAGGCTTGTACAAGTAAGTAAAAGTAAGTACTAACCTGGTACTTATACTGAGGCAGTACTGTACATGTATGTACGTTGCGCATGTAGTTGCTGAGTGCCTGGTACGGAGAACTGACTGAGTTGTGCAGTGTATGTTAGCGATTGTAACAGGTGCAGGTGCAATTTACACGCACGTACGACGTACTCCATACGGAGTACAAGTAATACAAGCGCTCCCTACGGAGTACTCGTGGGAACAAATAGTACTAGTGTTTACTTGTACTTAGTACACTTGTACTGCACACCGTGGCAAGCACGGAGTAAAGCAGGTACTTGTAGGTGAACGAAGTACGCAGTACGGAGTACGGAGTACATACCAAGATGCAGACCCACTGGCCATGAACATGTCGCATCGTCGTCAGCATGGTTCTTCGGCGCCTGAGCGCGTTTATATAACACCGTATCCGTACAAACAGATACTGAAGTTATTATTTGGATGACGAGATGTATGATGACGGACGACATCCCAACGACTACCTTCTCTAGAGCTTCCGGGCCGTTCATTGGCGCCTTGTTGACCTGGTCGTAGAGTGGAACTGGTCATCAAGAAACAGCTCGAAAACGACTTAGTGTCATTCGGCGCGCAGGTACACACCTACAACTACTGTACAGAGCTTCAGTTCCAGTCGTTCTTCCACATTTCAAGGTCAAGAAAATGCCACGACGGGGACGTCCTGTTGGACTCGCTGTTTCTCATCGTTGATTATAACTCCTCGATCTGTAGTCTGAATTTGGCATTTCATGCGACCGAATTGCGCGTGCCATTTGGATTCCCTCCCGCCCCCCCCTCCCCCCTTGACTCCGACACGACTCCTGTGACGGCCCATCCATCAGGGAAAAAACGGACGCGATTAGAGTCGGATGGCGGTCGTCGATGCCGCGACCCGGAAGAGGGTTCTCCGAGTCATCGTCGTCTCTCTTCTCCTTGATCTGGTACGCTCGACTTGGATGACGTTTGCGTGGACGAACATGACTAGTACTGACGCAAACCACGTACGACAGATCTCGTTCACATTCATCCTCCCGTTGTTCCCGAAGCTTCTCGAATTCTACCGCGACCGTGAAGCCCCCTCGCTTCTTGAGCATGGCCCGCCGACTCTTCTGCAGCGAGTCCTCGGCGGTCTGAACAGATACAAGGCTGCGTTTTCTAGACCGATCGCATCGCGACACGATATTGTCTTGCTCGGAGGCGCCATGGGCTCCCTCTTCTCGTGCGTGCATCGCCAACCCTGTCCGCACCCCCGTCCCCGTCCCCATCACCGTCCCCATCCCTGTCCCATTTCGGAAGGGAAAGAAGAAGAACACAAGATGCCCATCGGTATATCAATCGTCGTCGTCGTCGTCGTCGGGATGCTGACCCAGAACTGCCCTTGACAGCCTGCTGCAGGCCGTCGCCTCGCCCGTCATCGGCTACCTCTCAGATCGCTATGGTCGACGACGGGCCCTCCTCGTTTCCATGAGCGGCAACATCCTCTCCGTTCTCCTCTGGGTCGCGGCAGTCGACTTTCGCACCTTCATCGCGAGCCGCATCGTCGGCGGCCTGTCGGAGGGCAACGTCCAGCTCGCAACGGCCATGGCCAGCGACATCTCGGACGAGGCCAACCGCGGGTCGACCATGGCCATCATCGGTGCCTGCTTCTCCGTCGCCTTCACCTTCGGCCCAGCCCTCGGCGCGTGGCTGAGTAGCCAGACGATCGTGGCGGCAAACCCGTTCGCCGCCGCCGCCGGCTTCAGCCTGGCATTGATCGTGGCGGAAACGGTGTACATCTATCGTTGCCTGCCAGAAACGCTACCCTCCTTGACGGGTGGCGGGGGCAATGCCGTGGATGGGACGCCGAAGGGAGAGAGAGAGAAGCCGAAAGGGTCGGCGGCTGTGGAGCGGACAAATTCGCCCGCGCTGTTGTACGCCGTCAACTTTCTCTTCCTCCTGTTCTTCTCCGGCATGGAGACCTCGCTGTCATTCATGACCTACGACCTCTTCTCCTTCACCTCGGGCCAGAACGGCAGGCTCCTGGGATACATCGGCCTCGTCGCCTCGGTGCTCCAGGGCGGCGTTTCTCGACGGCTGCCGCCCCTGCTCTCGGTCCGGATCGGTGTCGCCTCCTGCTTCGCCGCCTTCGTCCTCCTCGGCCGCATCACCACCGTCGGCGGCCTGTACGCGGCGGCGACGTGCCTCGCCATCACTTCGGCAACGGTCGTGACGAGCCTCAACGCGCTGACGAGCTTCGAGGCCAGCGACGCCGAGCGCGGAAGCAAGCTCGGCCAGCTTCGCAGCTGGGGCCAGCTGGGTCGCGGCATCGGGCCGGTGCTCTTCACGAGCGTGTACTGGTGGGCCGGTCGCGCTTACGCGTACGGCGTCGGAGCGACGGGCATGGCCATCGTTGCCACCGCTGCCTTCACGAGACTGGCGTCGCCGAGAGGCGCCGGGAGGCCGACGGCACCTTGAGACGAGATTCGGTCAGAGGCATCATGTGGTTCCGTGTCGGACCGGTGCTATGATGGGTTCTGCATCGAATGAAATGAACATTCTTGCGCGGCCTTGCAAGCACAGCCGTCGAGGTACTTGGCCCGTGATCTGGGAGTGTCGCAGAGCAGCGTAGAAAAACGGCACATGGAGTTGTCGTCCCTGAACTGGCCGTCATCGATGGCTAGACAGAGCACTGGTCGGCAAGAAAGACCGGAACAAGAGGAGACGACGCGATTGCAGGCCGGAGCAATGGCTGTGCCCTTGAGACGACTGGGTGGACCTTGCCCAGCTGGCTCGGGCGCATCTGGATAGACATACAGGACGTATAACACCCCCCCACGTACGAGACAGTACGCAGCTCTGCAGTATGCGAAGTGGTCGCTTGGGAAAGCTGCTGGAGCCTAGGGCGTACAAGCATCCCCAGCGGCCGGGATAGGATTCTGGTTTATTCCGAGGGGAGTGCGAGGCATGTGGTGGCTACTCCATCCATCGTCCGACGAGTACATACGTAGTACTTAGTACCAGCAAGTATTCAAGTGGCTCGCAAGCCTGAAATGGAGTCAACTCCCTCGCAACTGGCCATGTAGTACAAGCACCCATGTCACCGAGCAACTACTGGTAAGCACTGCCGCCGGCATTTTGACTTTATTGGGTACTGGGCGTATATTCGTCTGCAGCTGGCAGGCGAGATTGGGGTGCACAAGCATTGTAACATGTAGTAGTGTACATGCATAGCATGCTAATAAGCAAACGGAACAAGTAATACGGAGTGCAGAGTACAGTACGGAGTATTTAAGTACTGCAAGTACGTGTGACTGATAGATAGTACTGAGTACTCCGTACTTGCTCGTCCTATTCATTAGTTGTACAGAGTTCATACGGAGTTCTTCACTACTACTAACGCACTACAGCACAGCACGTACGTGTACAGTACATGTGCAATGCTGTAATAATAGTTCCTAGTAGCTGCACAACGGTCATTCCACAACACAGCACAAGATGCATGTGGAGGAGGCACTTTTGCAGAATGCACCCACAAGTACGGAGTACGGAGTACTCCGTACCACAGTGCATCTAAGTACACCCCGTATTTCGGTATACAGTACAGTATGTGTACTCCGTACAGAGTACAATTTCTCTTGTACTCGGGACGTGTTCAATTGCCAAACCCCGTCGTCGTTGTCTCGGAGGAGGACTGGCAACTTACCTCGTCAAACCTGCCAGAGGACGGACTAATCGAAATAGGTGCTGTGCATGTCAGTACTGGCATGTCAGTACTGTGCAAGTAGCAAGCACTCCGTACTCCGTATTACTCCGTTTCGGCGGCACCCTGGCACATTTAGGACAGCACGAACCCCACCATGGTCCGGCAGAAGACGCCTCCTTGCATTAAGATCGTAGGCCAAAGTCGAGAGTGTGTCATGAGAAGAGGGGTAACGACCTCTCCGCTGACGTCGCATTGGACGGGGCGCCGAGCCGGCAATGCACGATACGATGGCAACAACAGCGAAAATGCGCAACAAGCACGGAGCGCAGGAGAGCGGTGATGCGTCGACGCACCATGCGGTATCCCGCCCCAGACGACGACACGTGAAACCAATCGATGACGGCTGGATGGGAAGGCGGCCGTGATTCGTGACCCATCACATTTGGCTCTCGCGGCGGCTGGTCGCGAGGGCGACGTGGTGGGGCAGCCACGAGGAGCAGCTCCCCGTAAGAGTTGTACATGTATTTTCTAGTAGAGGGGCAGTCCAGTATCCCGAGCACCTCCAAGCAAGTACAACTACCTAGTACTTACAACTACTGTGCATAGGTACCGTACCGCAAGCAAGTGCACCTACATGTTAATTACCTACCTAGTACGAAGTACGGAGCAGGTACAGTTCGATACGGAGTACGGAGTACAAGCATGTGTACTTACGGAGTACTACCGGATAGCTACCTAGTACTGTAGGTAGGTACGCACAGGTGCTCCTTACAGTACTGTGCTCTAAGTACTTACCTAGTAGTACCTAGTACTTGCTTGTACACCCCACACAACGGCTGCAAATGTAGTTACGTGTACTCCGTTCGGAGCACGGAGTAAGTTCTTACTGTAAGTATACTGGTAGGTAGGTAATTGGTAGTATAGGTGTATTTAGGTGATAGATGTACTGTTAGGTGTACAAGCACTCGGCTCCGTCCTCGTACCATGCATGTGCCTGCTGGCATCACCTTGCAGTCAGTTGCAAGGTACCGTGCGGAACAGTGCATTACCTTCGATAGCACCCAAATACAACTAGCCCATTGCACCTGTGCTCGCACATGGCACGGTGCCTGTCGAATTCCAACACTGGTATCATCCGTCCCCGACCGAGTCACCACCAACATTCATACAAAACAGGGGCTCGTGAGTCACACCGCACAGAACCGTCCGTCCAAACATTCTGTGTCTGATGTTAGGGTTTGGACCGCTTCGCATGCGGATTGGTGCAGCTTTTGGAAAGGGTTGCCGCGGATGGGTGATGGGCTGCTAAATCGCCTCCGAGCTATCCAAGGGCCTAGTTGTAAAGTAGGTACCAGGACGGAACAGTGACGTCCAGCTCGTCTCCACCTTGTCCCTGCCAACGGGATGAGGTCGTATCGGTCAACATCACACGTTGGAGGTACCAACTTACAGTACTTACAATACGGAGGACAGTACTTATATGTACACTTGCTCCGTACTTGCCCTGTTCTTGTACTAACACAACACGTACGTACGTGCTGGTACTTGCAGGATTTGCATTTTCCCCTGGAGTATTGTCCGCTATTAGATGTCGAGCCCATTCTGTATTTGTACTTCAGTGTACAGTACACCTACAATACTGTACTCCCGAGAAGCTACCAGTGCTGTACGGAGTATGCCTGTAACCTCTGTACCAGGTGTTGCGCTAGAATGAATCATCCGGGCAAGGCGGGCATTGCTGACGGCCCTTCTGACATTCGCAAAAGTATCAGTTAGTGGTGGGCCCTGTGAGTTTTGACGCATGAACCCAGATTTCCCTTGAACGACACATGCAAAACCCCAAGGTTCTCGACCGGAGGACGGCCATCAAGGGTCCTCTTGCGCAGGCTGTGCGAATCCAACACAAACCGCAGGCGGCGAGCGTTGACCGTGGTTAACCGTTTGCGGTATTAGGAGTTGCCTCCCATCACCAGTTGACAGTGGTGGCCTTCCACTATTACCTTCCTATACTCCGTCTCTGTTCATGTAGGTCAGGTGAGTAGTTGCAAGTATATCCCGCCATCAGACAATCCAACCTTTCTTGTCGCCTGTACTTGTTGTTGCTTGGCAGTACCGAATAGTAGCGTGCAGGCTGGGGGCTGATCGCGCAAATACCTGCGTCTGCACGAGTGCGCCTTCAACGACTTCTTGATACAAGTGCTGCATACTACTAACTAGTAATAGTAGTTGCAGCCATGCTCGTATGACCGCACTCGTGTCAATGAATAAACACAGTGCTATGGGGCGCACATCATTACTGCAGCCTGTACGGAGTAGGGACCAGCCAACCTTCGTAAGTAGCTGCGTGTACTTATTATGTGGTACAGTACTTTCAGACAACTCCCTGCTGTAAGTACTGTACCTGCCTCTGATACGTAGTACAGTAGGTGTACTTAAGTAAGTACTTCAGTGCACCTACTGTACAAGCAAGTACTTGTATTCCCTGTACTTGCAGTAGTTGCACAGTGGTGGAACTTTAGCACCTTGCATGTAGTAGGTAACTGTGAGCGACCGCAAGTACAGAGCCAGGCACAATCATCCCCGAATCTTGCTGCTGCTGCAGCTGCCACACCCACCAAATGGAAACGGCTCATTGAACCTGATTGGCTCCTTGCTCACGCACAGCAGACCACGTCAGAACGAAATTTTCCTGCGTAGAGGGAAAATAGCCTTCGGCTTGTTAGGGCTAGGCCGCTAGTCCGTTCAGGCTGCCCCTCTGGTTGCCCCGCGCAGGGAGGAGCAGCAGCTGCTCCACCCCCCTCCACCCACCTTTTAAATCTCCTCCTCCCACCTTTGCTTTGCGAAATTTTCTCTCTTTCTGCTCTTTGTCTCGCATACCCGGTTCAAGCATCCGATCTGCGATTTGTACGTTGCCTTCCCTCGGCCTTGCCTGAAGCATCATCGCCGCCCTCGTCGTCGCAGAGCTACCTCAACTGACACAAGCATTGTCTGCAGTTAAGCTCAGTCAAGCAATCCAATCGTCTCCCAATTTCAATCCAACAACACCGTCAACATGGGGTACGTCGTCATATCCGGAGGCATCACGTCTCATCCCACACGCCGTCGTCCTCCATACCATCGATCACCCATGCTGACCCAGTCATCAGTAAGGAGGATAAGACTCACATCAACGTCGTCGTTATCGTATGTTCGCCCCTCACCCACGCTTCTGCCGCCCAAGACATTCCGCTAACTCGCTCTCCAGGGGTGCGTAACACGATTCCAATGCCGTCATTTGCGGTGCACGTCGTACTGACGAAAACGCCAGCCACGTCGATTCCGGCAAGTCGACCACTGTGAGTCATCTTCCTGAAAACCCGCATCCTGCGGTGCTGCTACCCCGCTTGCCGTCACCGGCGTGGGGTTGCCGCCTGTGTCACGTTCGTACTGACCGAGACCACAGACCGGTCACCTGATCTACCAGTGCGGTGGTATCGACAAGCGTACCATTGAGAAGTTCGAGAAGGTAATTTTCCCACCCTGCTTGGTCTTTTGATCTCTGTTGCAGCACATTCATTGCACCTGGTCCGTTGGCCTCGGCCTGTGGCCTAACGTGGCTTGACATTACCCCTCCTTTTGCTTCCAAACAAATTTTTTCCGTTCACAGCACATGAAGTGGGGCTCCAAACCCTGCCATGGTCGTTCCTAGTCGCACCTCCCGCCGCTGCCTGAGCTGCCATTCCCCGCGTGCAAGAGCCATCGATCGCTGACTATCAATGACAGGAAGCCGCCGAACTTGGCAAGGGTTCTTTCAAGTATGCTTGGGTTCTTGACAAGCTCAAGGCCGAGCGTGAGCGTGGTATCACCATCGACATTGCTCTCTGGAAGTTCGAGACTCCCAAGTACTATGTCACCGTCATTGGTATGCATTTCCATCCCCCCCTCGTCCCCTGGCTTGCGTACTAACGCCGTTTCAAGACGCTCCTGGCCACCGTGATTTCATCAAGAACATGATCACGGGTACCTCCCAGGCCGATTGCGCTATCCTCATTATCGCTGCCGGCACTGGTGAGTTCGAGGCTGGTATCTCCAAGGATGGCCAGACTCGTGAGCACGCTCTGCTCGCTTACACCCTTGGTGTCAAGCAGCTCATCGTTGCTATCAACAAGATGGACACCACCAAGTGGTCCGAGGCCCGTTTCCAGGAAATCATCAAGGAGACCTCCAACTTCATCAAGAAGGTCGGATACAACCCCAAGACCGTCGCCTTCGTTCCCATCTCCGGTTTCCACGGCGACAACATGCTTGCCGCCTCCTCCAACTGCCCCTGGTACAAGGGCTGGGAGAAGGAGACCAAGGCTGGCAAGTCCACCGGTAAGACTCTCCTCGAGGCCATCGACTCCATCGAGCCTCCCAAGCGTCCCACCGACAAGCCTCTCCGTCTTCCTCTCCAGGATGTCTACAAGATTGGCGGTATCGGCACAGTTCCCGTCGGCCGTATCGAGACCGGTATCCTCAAGCCCGGTATGGTCGTTACCTTCGCTCCTTCCAACGTCACCACCGAAGTCAAGTCCGTTGAGATGCACCACGAGCAGCTCACCGAGGGTGTTCCCGGCGACAACGTTGGTTTCAACGTGAAGAACGTCTCCGTCAAGGACATTCGCCGTGGCAACGTTGCCGGTGACTCCAAGAACGACCCCCCCATGGGTGCCGCTTCCTTCGACGCTCAGGTCATCGTTCTCAACCACCCCGGTCAGGTCGGTGCCGGTTACGCTCCCGTTCTGGACTGCCACACTGCCCACATTGCCTGCAAGTTCTCCGAGATCAAGGAGAAGATTGACCGCCGTACCGGTAAGGCTGTTGAGGCTGCCCCCAAGTTCATCAAGTCTGGTGACTCTGCCATCGTCAAGATGGTTCCCTCCAAGCCCATGTGCGTCGAGGCCTTCACCGACTACCCTCCCCTGGGTCGTTTCGCCGTCCGTGACATGCGTCAAACCGTCGCTGTCGGTGTCATCAAGTCCGTCGAGAAGTCCACTGGTGCCGCCGCCAAGGTCACCAAGTCCGCTGCCAAGGCTGCCAAGAAATAAGCGGTCTTTGTCATCGGCTCGACACTCGGCGCTCGAGTTAGTGGTAGCTTGAGTTCTGGGGCGTTGTGTAATCACTTCTACGACGATACGATCTACTTTGCTACGGATGAGCACTGGCCTTTGGTCTCGGGCACATAATGAGGGGCTGAGATTTGGGTTTTTCTACTTCGGACTTCTCATGGTGTCCTTTACCAATCAAAAACTTAGAGTCTAGAAGTGTTGCCTGCGTTTTCCACTTCCCTCGCTCGCCTTGCGACCCCGTGCCTGCAACGTGCCAGTGACAGCGAAAACATTTCCCTGACCATCGTACGACCTGTGTCAATCCACGTCTGCTGCTCTTGCACAGTACATGGTACCTTTCTGAAGATTTGGTCAAAAGTTTTGCTTGTATGCTACCTGAAAATTTGGTCAAGGCCTTCGCGCCGCCTCGCTGTTATCGAGGGAGTTCACGCCCAAGGGTCCTGCCTCTTCGCTCGAGACCTCGGCGTCTGCTTCCCGAGTCGAGACCGTCTCATCATAACACGGCTCATCTATTATCTGAGCCCCAGTAAACTCGTCGCCTGAGCACTGCTGCATGAGCTTGTGTCCATCCTGCCATGGGAAGTGTTTCCCCAAGGCCACTTCCTCCACGAGCTGCAAAAAAGTCTTGTTTTGCCCTATGGCATGGAGGTCGCCAAGATTTGCGTGGAGGGAGAGTTCCCGTCGCTGGCCGGCGTGCTGGCCGGCTTCGATGCTGCTGTAGCGGAGGATGTGACCGTGCCATGCCAGCTCGACGACCTGATGAACCTCGAGGCCCGTAAAGAGGTAAGGAACTTCAGGCGTTTGCTCCGTCGTTGACTGGTCTCCCTTGGGTAGCCAGCTGCTGGGGATGGAGAATCGGGTCCTGCTCGGGGTTCTGAGTTGACCGGCGAGAAGGTTGAACTCAGACGCGGCGAGGAATGCCTTCAACGAAGACTGGTTGGCATTGAGTGGGAGGAAGCGGTGCTGTGTTAGACGAACGTCGACGGTTTCGCCGGGTAGCAGAATGTCCTTGACCTGCCACGGTGCGATGCCTTCGAGTGTCGAGTCGGGAGGTACGGAAAACGCCGCCAGGTCGTTGTCCGGGTTGACGGGGAGCCGGAGGCGAATCTGGGGGGGGAGATTGGCCTGCCCATGAGGCAATGGTGGTGTTGGGTCGGGGGTGAAATTGAGGACGATGGAGGCGGACTGCACGATGGCGTTGTTTTTGCTGACAGTGACCGATGTTAACGCCGCAGGGTGCGGGACCACGGGGAAGAGAATGCGTCGGTTCTTCGCCATCTTGGTCTCCCTCACATCGTCCTCTGTGTGGAGGATGTGTCCAAAGGTAGCCGTAACATGATTTGGGATTTGATCGCCTACAGTCACGCCAGATGATTTTCGGAGTAGAGCTTTGCTGGGCAGACTCAATGGCTTGCCATCCGCAGAAGATTCTTTGTAGATAGGGGTGACGTATCGCGACCATCGTCGCATCTTGTCTCTCCAGGACATGGCCTTTTTCTCCCGGTGATGCTCCAGAAAGATGCCATCGTTGACATCGCTGTTGTTCGGAGAGAGAATTTGGACATCGCTAAACTCGTCTTTTGACTGTCGCCGGGTCAACAACAATCGCAACACGATGTCTGCTGGAGTTTCTGTCGGGATTGTACACATCGATGCGTCATTCGACCCGGGGGTCGCTTGGGACTGGCCGATGTCGGCAAGCCACGATATCGAAAGCTCCTGGTGGAGTTAGCATTGGAAGCGATGGGGAAGTCAACGGCAGCGCAAGGTACCGAGTGCTTGGCCTGGTGCTCCAGAACCGTATTGGTGATGCGTTCGAGTTCTTCAAGGACAGGACTGAGGAGATTGTCTTTCGAAATATGCTTCGTCGATATTGTTTTAGACGAAATCAATCGAACGGCCTCGTCGATTCGGTCCAGAATAAGGGGAACAGTTGACTTGCGAGTGTACATGGCTATCCGGAAATCGTCAAGATTCGTTGATATCCTCTCATTGTTTGATGTATCCAAGAAATCGGCTCTCAATGATTCGATGACTCGGTTGGGGGTGCCTGAAGAGTAATGTTATTGGTGAAATCATGAGAATAGCATGAGTACGTACGGACAAGGAGGCGGAATGTGTCCGGCTTGAGCCATATCAACGTCCTACCTAAGCCCTCGACCTGCTCCTGGATCTCCAATTTCCACATGGTCGTCATAATCAACACTGCCTGTTTCTGTTTGGGCTTGAGAACGCCCCATTGGTTTGACTGTGCTGCTACCCATGGATCACGCCTAACCAACCATGAGTAGGACGGAGTGTCTGCTGCATTCAGCATCGAGTCACTGTTGCCCTTGCTAAAGTAGTCGATCAGCTGGCTCCCAGTAAACCCATCGACGAGGGCACTCATGAGTTTGTCGAAGTCTTTCCTTCGCAGCACTGTCGAATATTTAGGACGCAGTTCCTCAATATTTCTTTGCACTTCGGCAGAAAAGTCTGAACTGCAGTCGTCGTCCATTGGAACATTGTCTCCCCAGTGCACAGGAGAACCCGTGACCGCCGTATCTTCCTCAAGTATCGGCAACGGCTTCCTCAGATTCCGCATCTTATTTGGGTTTTTTATTATGAGGGCCTCAATCGGTTTTCCTAGCACCGTGACACCGAGATCCTGGTGGCGCAGCAAACCATGGCTAAACACCCGCCGCGGCCTCGCTGGACGTGGCTCGAGGGGCTGTGGCTTATTATCCAAGGGTAGGTCTTCTGATGGTGACTTCAAATCTTCGGTGCATGGTTCGGAAGTTTCTTGTATTTCAGGAATCTCGAGGCAGGACTGAGGAGGAGGCGCATGGGCGGCCGGCTTTGGAGGAAGCTCCCATTCAGCAGGTTCATCATCGTCATCCGATCTACTGCCCTTTCTCTGAAAATTTCCTCTTCGATTTCTCCTATTGCGGCCTTTGGATTTGGCCCCCGGTGCATATTCTTCGTCGGCGATCGATCCAGATATCAATGCTTCTATTCTCTCCTTGCTAGAAGGTCTCGAGTCATACGTGAAGCTTCGCAGCTGATTGTCGTGATGTTTCCGTCGATAAGTCTCGTGAATCGTGTTGCAACGTGCGAGGACGAAGCGGCATGTTAGGCACATGCGCGGCAGTGCGATCGCCCGAGACAACATGGGGAATTCCGGGTAGATCAGGTGCAACTGTCGCTACACTGCGATAGCGGTCTGGAAGTCTGCTCATCTACTGTATGGAACTGAGAACTAGTTTGCGGAGGGTCAAGACGATCGCTGATAACGATAAGTCTTATCGATACAACTAGATTAATTGCTACAGGTGCCGACGCGTCTCATCACCCCGCGACAATGGCAACTAACTTGACTGTTGCTTGTCAATTGAAAAGATGATTTGAACCAACGACTCGCACTGCAACACAAATAAAGTCAATCAAAACTTCCTACAATAACTACGGGCCGAAACAAAAACGATCGCGCGTGACGCGTCGTTGATTTAACTAATCCACAATGCCCCCGTCCCAGAGAAGGAGACGTCCGGTACCGCAACGCCATGCCACCTTCGGGAGCAGACTAGAGCGAAATTTGCTAACGACGATAAACAGGCCGAAGACGAGGAATCGGAGGAAGATGCCCCGCCTCGACAACGCCAGAATCGTGGTCACTCGGATGATGAGCCCGATTACGATTCCGGGGATGGCGTGGATGTTGACGGTGACCGAAATCACAACGCCGACAATCAGTTGGCCAAGAAGTTGGTTCGATACGCCCTTTCTTGCGAATATTCTCGGACGGCGATACGGAGGGATGGAATCAAAGAGAGGGGTAAGTAAAACTGGTACACATAGGAACAGAAACCGGTACAGCTGACGAAAGGCATAGTTCTCCTGAACCAAGGCCGTTCCTTCAAACGGATATTTGCTCTGGCACAAACACAGCTTCGAGCCGTCTGGGGCATGGAGCTTCGAGAGTTGCCGGTCCGAGAGAAGATGTCACTGCAAGAAAAAAGACAAGGTCATTCTGTTGCCGTTGCTCGACTCCCTAGCTGAAGCTAACGTCTCCCAGCGATGAACTCGCACTCGCAGGTTAAAACTGGCTCCGGATCGTACATCCTAACGTCGACACTACCAGCGGCGTACCGCACCGCTGCCATTATCAAGCCATCAAGAACGCCGAGCGCAGAAGAGGAAGCCTCATATGCTGCCTTCTACACTCTTGTTGTTTCCTTGATATGGCTGAACGCTGGCGAACTGAGCGAACAGAAGCTCAAGCGATACCTCATGCGCCTGAATGCGGACCAAAACTTTACCAACGAAAAAACAGAAGTAACGCTGAAGAAGATGGAGAGGCAAGGTTACGTGGTGAAGAAAGTTGAACGGCCTCCAATCGGGCATGACGGAGACCACACCATCACTTGGCACGTAGGACCGCGGGCGAAGGAAGAAGTCGGGCTCGACGGCGTCATGGGAATGGTGAGGGAAGTATACGACGAATGGAGCCCGGATATGGAGAAGAAGCTACGTGCCAGCTTTGGAATGAAGGCAAGGCAAGGAGCAACCGGCGGAGGGGGCGAGAACGGAACGGGGGAATATGGAAGCCCAGCCGGTGGTGGCGAAGGCAATGGCGAAGACTAGCTCACGCATTTCGAGAATAATGTGAACTCGACCGATCCTGCTCGCCCTGTGCACGCAGTTCTGCGTCATATTTGTATGAATAAACAAAAGAGCGCAGGAAATCCTGAAACGTGTGATCTTTACCGCCTGCCGGGGGTATCTCCCAATAACGCCACTAATAATCAAACCAATAACGACGGGCTGAAGAGTCAAGCGTTCCTCTCACGCGGGAGATCCACGTCGTCATCAGGCCCTGGTGGAGGGCCACTAGGCTGGACCATTTTCTGAGGATTGTTAGCTATGAATGGTGGATAGCGGACTGGAGAGGTATACTCGAATCAGGGCTGCGCGGACTTTGCTGATCGGCTCGTTTTCTGCAACAGCAATATAGGCAAGCATAGGTCGATGGCCGACCACGGACGAATACGTGTCGCGCTGGAGGTTCGTCGTCCACTCCCAGCTTGAGGTGTCTGGGTGGCCAGTCCCGAGGAACTTCGCCTGAAGACGGTCGAGTTCTTGCTGATTTCGGAGCTTGTCGGCCTGGAAGGAAATGTCAGGGGCGGGGAAGGTTCTCGGTAAAGTCAACCAATACAGGAACGTTGAAGGGCTTACCATTGCAGCGGGAACGAAAAATCGCAAGTAGACCGGATGCAGCAACGAGCAGGCTGAAGGCAAGCCGCACAGTCCAGCGGCTGAGGGAGCGCGTCGCGATACAAATAAAAACCCTCAAGAGCTAGGTGCTGGTGGGTTGATCGCAAGGCTGGTAAATCGTTGTCGTAAGTATGTCCACCTAAGGTGGAAAAGGAGTCGGGATTCGAATTACTGTACTAAGTATAGTTGGAGAAGGTCGGCAGAAATTCGGCTAAATACGGGAAAGCTGCAGTTTATACACAAGTAGGGGTGGGAGTGAATTGTCAGCCTAGCGCATATCGCCTACTTCATAGCAGATACCGACCATACAAGCCAACGAATGCAACGCTCGACATCTTTCTTGTTGACCGCCGTCTCGTTCGTAAATGTGATTCCCCCTATTTTCTGGATTTCTTTTCTGGTGACGCAACATTGAGGTTCTTTCGCGCATTTCCAACACGCCTCCGACAAATAGCCGAACCGACAGAGTCACGTTAGAATCACGACAAAACAGTCGCTGCGTGTTGACAAATACGTTTTGATGCTGTGCCTCCAGTGAGGCTAACAGCTACAGGTTTTTTGCTCGGTCTGCTCGGTCTTATCTGCAGAAATGTCGGCTCATGCCATGCCGGAACACTGGACCGAGCTCAACACGGCGAAGAAGCAAGGGCAACTTTGCCTGGCTGAGGTAGACTCTATCAAAAGCTCGTGTGCGAAAAATTGCGTCAATGATCAGGTGGGAAATTGCTCGAACTGCTATGAGAAGGTGTTGGATCGAATACGGCAGAGATACATGGACAGCCAGGGCCGGGAGTGGTTCACTGGCCGGAAGGCGTTCCTCCACGAGCTTGAGGGTCTATTTGAAGAAGCCAAGGCTCGCAAGAGGAGCGTCAGATCCATTGAGGCCAGGATAGAGTCCGAGAAAGAGGCGTGGTATCGATGGGTCTTGCGAACGTACCCCGACTTCATCACGACGACGGTCCAGCTGGCCAATCAAGAAGAGCATAGGCTGATGCTGGATAACCCTGGCCAACCAAGGGCGGAACTGGTGGGCAAGATGCTGGAGGGAATCGGAAAACCAGCGGACTGGCCACTGAGCGTCGAGGCATTTGCAGAGCGAGTGGCGGCCGTACAGGATAATGCTGAGGAGTTGAAGAAGCTCTACATGGCCGAATTCTTCCATGACAAGTCCTCCGGCCTTGTTCTAGACAGCGCCCAGCAATATCTGGACGAGTACCGGCACAGCGACAGTCTGACACTGGAGGGCATCATGGACAGAGTTGCGTCCGATTTAAAGGCAACCAGAAGCTCGCAATCGCTGCGAGACAAGCACACAAGACGACTGGGCGAGCTCCGGAGAGCCAGGACGGCATTTGAGCAGCACAAGAAACTGGCTAAGGGACGGTTATCCAGCAAAAATGCCCCGTCGGCCCCGAGCGGCATGCTTCAAAACCCACCAGCCTGCTTGGTTTGTGGGAAGACGGTAGACTACAAGGAGCTGCTTTCGTGCTCCTTCTGCCAGGCCATGGCTCACATGGGAGGGCGAAAGAATCTGACGGTGTATTGTACCGAAGAGTGTTACCACATCGGTCACGTGAGTGCCAGATGAAAGTAACGCCTCGCTTGATGGAGAAATGCTGATGAAGTTGCAGAATGAGCATGTGGAAGAAGAACATAGTTGCGAGGCTGGCGAAAAGTGTGTTCAGCTTGAGGACAAGGACGTGGAGATGAACGACGGCACTTGTACGGCCGTCTCATGCAATGAATGCCTGGAAAGGAAGCAGATGACGCTGTACTGCTCCGACAGCTGTGCGGCGAAGAACGTTACCGAGCACCGTTGGACATGTCACCACACAAGGACGGAGCCGTCAGGGGCTGGAATGCTTGTCGCGCCCGCGACGGAGGCCGTGGACCGCACGCTCCAGGAGTTGAATCCAGGATTGCAGATAGTACGAGTTATCTGAGATGTTGACCCAACATCTGAGGATGCCACATATGTTCCAAACAGATAGTTGCTTTTGTAAGCGGACAGGATAGGTCCGGTTCAGGAGTGACGTTGTGGTGGCAATGAATCACGACGAATACGAATACGAAGAACATGCCAGGACGATGCCCCACTTTATGTTTTATACATTACTTAAGTACGGAGTACATGCGCTGTATTACATGTACAAGTATTACTCCGTAAGTATATCCGAACGACTTCGGAGCTGTGGAACCCATCGACTCGACTCTCCTCCGCATCCATCAATCTCAGGGACGGTTCATGCTGAGTTCTGCGTACGGAAAATTTGCATTGCAATTAATATCTCGGGGGGATCATTGTACCTGAATTTTGGAGGAAACGAGGGAATGAATGGACGGCGACCCCGGATCAGTGCGGAGAAGAGTGTCGACGGCATGTGAGGCCTGCCGGGTAACCAAAATTCGATGCGAGCCCAGCGAACGACCTGGAATTTGTCAAAAGTTTGTCTGCTTGTCAAGGTGGGGAGAGTTGAGCTGGTTGTTCAGAGCTTATTCGTTGTGACAGATGCTTTGCGTCGAAGAGGGAGTGCATCTCGAGACCTGGTCCCCGGACACGGATCCGGACCCGCAGGCTGCCTCTAGGTGCCGAACTGTAAGTTGCGCGCGTCCGTATCCGCACCTGCATCTGGATGTAGAGCACAGAGGCCCATGTTACTGAAATGAAGAATTCGCAGGGTCGAGGACACTGCGCGGCTACAATCACACTCGCGGACACCAGGCCCGTCCAAAAGTTTCAGCATCGACTTTGCTGTCCCGAGGCCGGAGGCCGACGACAGCTTTGCCGCTTTACACGGTTCTCATGAAGCTTTCGTCGATAGACTGTTTCAAGAAGATGCTGATCTCGATATGTCCGAGCCGTCACATTCTTCTCGGGCACTTCCGACCCCGTCGGCTTCATCGACACACTCGATCCAAGAATTCCAAGGAACACCATCGTTCAACCTCGCATCGGCCGAGGCGCTTCTGACTTCATTTCGATCGATGCTTGGATATTTTCCTTGCATTCTACTTCCCCATGATGCGACCGTGCCGCGCCTCGCTGCCACCAGACCCTTTGTCTTGTTGGCAATTCTGGCTGCTGCGTCTGGTTCGAGGACCCTCCAGGGGCACAACCTGTACGATGACGAGTTCAGAAAGGTGCTCGGGCTCAAGTTTGTGGCTGGTGGTGAGAGGAGCCTGGAGCTGCTCCAGGGTATTCTCATTTATTGTGCGTGGTACGCCTATCCGACTCCGCTTGTCTGGTGACGATGCTCATCCTTCAGGTACCCCTTCCACCTGCGACCGAAGAACAAGCAGGCGATTCAGTACCTGCGAATGGCAGGAGACTTGATCCACGACCTCGAATTGGATGAGCCGTTGACAACCCAGCATGAGCTACGAGTGCATGTGGCGACTGACCAGCAGCTCGACGGTATCCGGGCTCATCTGGGCTACATATACATCATTTCGACGTAAGGCGAGAGATGGACTCCCACTTCCGCATGTTGAGACACTGATGGAACGAGTTTTGCTGCCACTTGGCAAGGAAAGCGAGGCCTTGCAGTTGCCTTCACCTCGTGGACAAATGTCTGCTGCGACATACTCGAAGAAAACGCGCAGGACGACGGAGACCTGGTGCTTTCTACGTTGTACCATCTGTCGAGCATTCTATACGAGGCATCCGAAGCGACTCAAAAGTGCAAAGACCAAAGCGAGCAGCACAGTAGGCTGATCCTATCTGGCCTCGGCTTGCAATTTCGTGAGCTGCAAGCTAGATTGCCTCCCGCCGCTGCCGATTCTCGTATGATTCTCGATCGGCTTGCATTGCATTGTACCGCATAAACGGATGCTAACAGTCTAAAGCACCTGTGACGATGCAGACAATGTTCATGGAGTTTTACCTCGACGGCGGCCTCATTCTCAGCCTCCCTCGTCCCGGGTCCCCTTTGTTGAGGGTTGGACCTTTTCCGCCTACCGCGTTCAAGTTATATGACGCGTCTCGGAAACTCGGAGAGTTCCTCGAGCACGTTAGTTCTCTAGAGGAAGCATCATTCTTGGCATTTTCCCTCAGCGATTGGACACGTCTCATACTCGCCATCATCCAGGCACTTCGCCTGTCCTTCGACCAGCCGCAGGGTGCCGAGCATGACTCTTCGACTGCCCGGTCAGAACTTCAATTCGGTCGGTTTTTGTCCAAGATGTGCCAGGAGACAAATATTACGCCGGCCTCTAGAGGGGTCGACGTGCTGTCGGCCTTTCGAGTCGTCTTGGGTGTGGTCGAGAAAAAGTACGAGCGTCGCCTCTTGGCCGTCGAGCAAGCGCAACCCGCTGCCAAAAGCATGCATCATAGGTGCCCTATGCTGGATGGAAGTCTGAAACAATTCTTACCCCTATGGGATGCTGAGTTTGGACCGATGCCGATGCCACAAGCTCCATCGAGGCCATCCGAGGCAGCTGCACCGCCCATGTTTCATGATCTCTGGGCGACGATGACGATGGGGTGGACAAGCGATGACAACGCATTTGAGGATGGTAATTCAGATCCCAAGTCGAGCTCGGCTTGGAGAGTAACAAGCGAAGCGAGAAGCGTGTGAGATAGTGCAGGTCGAATAACTCAAATGTGTAAACAGACCTAGCTCTACAAACGACAGGCCTTCCTTCGTTTGCTTTGCTGAATTCACCTTGTGTATACGCCCGGCTCCCCCCCAGGCTTGTTCGTCATCCTAGGCCCTGGTTGCCTACTTTGGTTGCGACATCATTTCCCGTTGTTCGCGCACTCCGAGGAGGGATAACGTCAAACTTTCCATTTCCAACTTGCAGAGCCTTCATGCCGTATCTACAGGCGACATAGGCCTTGGTGTGAATTCGCACATGCATTAAACATCTCGCCAATGTTTGCTCCTCGCAGTAGCATGAGTTCAGACTGACACAACAGCCGATCAGCCCAGCGTTCGTTCGCATTGATTCGATCCTGGGCGCGTCTCGGTTCCAGCCTTGAGCTCGCGTTTTGGCTTCGTCGTACGTACTGGACGGACCTAGCCCTACATATCGCGCCTAACGTACTTGTTGGCAATGGACTGGCCATCACGGCGATTCACGAAGCAACGAGCTCGAGCAAATGGCGTCATTCTCATGCAGCACACGATGCGTCTATATAGACATGACAGCCACGCGAACGAATGGGAATCAATAGACACCAACCGAAAACCAAGATTCTTGGACGCCAAAAGGGAGAACAAGAGGAGTACAAGGAAAGTTCCGTCAATGCCCTTCCCTTCCCCTCCTTGTGAAACCAAAAAAACCCGCGCCCAACTCTAAGCCAACGATGCAGCTCGATGGAAAGTCAACTCAGTCAGAAGTAAGATGAGAGGATGCTCGCAAGCTTCCGACTGGCATGAACATTATTAAGAGGAAGCAAACAACGAGCAGGCTTCCAGGTACACCCGGGGAATGCAACGCCCGCCACGGCTCCGTGTCGAACCGAGATGCAATGCAAACGGCTTCGCGGTGGATGGGAATGCGTCCCATCCAGATGGCCGCGCCGCATAGTACCAACCATGCCAAATGCAAGTTCCATGAGGCCTCGCTGATCCGTTCGGCCCATGCGTCCGTTATGCCCATGCACCCGATGCGAAAAGCGATAAACTGTCGCGAAAGACACCAGACCAGCATGCAGGTGCTGCGATGCGAATTCCCTTGCTGTAGAAAGAGGCACATCTCGTGCCTACCAGTCGTTGCGGGTTGTCGATGCCGTGTACGACACCATGCATGCATCCGTGATCAGATCGTCCATCCTGGATCCAAAACATTGCCTCGCCGTACATGCTGCCGTCGTCCTACCCGCTCCGCTCTGCCGTGCCTTAAATTGCCTTCAATCACGAATAATAATTGCCAAAGCGTGTAGAGATAAATGAAATGTCTTCCACCACCTCCTCCCCTTGTTTGGTTCCTGCTTTCTTGCTTCCTTGACTGTTGTCTCCGTGTCGTTTCGCGTCTCGGTCCTCGTCGAAAATTCGCTCCGGGAAAAGAAATACAACAAAAAAACAACAACGGAAATGCATGTGATGAATCCCAAGAGAGTGACTTCGGCTTGTGCGAAACCAGTGGACGATGGCTCTTCATCAAGCCTCCCGCTGGCCGAAACATGCAGTGGAAATGAAGGACAAGCGCCTGCTCCGAGAAACAACATTCGCTCCGAGGGCCGCGACCAATATTCGAGGCCGATGCTCAGACGTTAACTCCATGGCAAAGCCCCAGGTGCCCGCTGCTCCTTGCCGCAGAAGCGACGTGCAGCTGGGCTCGGTTAGGCTTCGGACGAAGATGAGCCTGCATCAAATCTGCATCGTCGATGTTGTGCACGCCGGCAACGTCGTGAAGAAAGACAAACGCGCGAACCGAATGCATGACAAACAGAATACAACAAATACCCATGTTACGTTACGTACGTTGCTTCCTTCCCTCCCTGCGCCAGAGGCGGCAACGCCCGCCAGCGGCTGTTGATTAAAGGAAGGAATAATAATTGAAAAAGCAGGGGTCGAATCAACTTGTCGTCCAACGCGCGCCATGGGAACGAAGCTGGATGGAGGTAAATGAATGATAAGACAAGACAAAATAGGACAATCGGATATGGATGCATGCTCCGTGTCCGCCGCAGACCGGGGTGATGCCCGATGCTGTGCGTGCTCCCGGAGCTCGTTCGCTAAGGGAACGGCGACGGCGACTAACCCATCGTGTGCCGAGGAAGGTATGATGAGTTCGCCTGAAGCGTCCCGCTCGGCCCCGCGTAGCTGGGCGTGTTCCACGGCTGGTTTGGCGCACCGAGAAGACCGGCACCGCTCTGGTGGCCTCCGCCGGTGTTCATCGTCGCCGACAAGCTGTAGTTGCGCCCCCCCGGCAAGCCGGGAGGGGCGGCAAGGCCGGGAGGGGGCCCGTGGACCGTGGAGAAGCCGTTGACGCCTCCGGCCAAACCGTTGATGCCGCCGGCGATGCCAGACGGGGCCGAGCCGGGTCCGTGACCGGAACGAACGCCCAACGGGTTCTTGGAGAAGCTCAAGCGGATGCCGCCCTTGACGCTGTTGTGCAACGGCTGACCGTAGAGCTCGTGGAGGGCCTTGGTGGCGAAGGATATGTCCTCGAATTCGACGAAGCACATGGGGCCGTTTTGCTTCGTCCGGAAGCACAGCCTCTTGTAGCCCCGCTGCTTCGAGAACATGGCCTTGAGCTCCTCCTCGGAGGTGTCGATGGGCAGGTTCCCGACGTAGAGCGTGTTGCACGGCGGGTTCTGGTCGGCCGGGTTCACGGGAGGGAAGTTGGATCGCTGCTGGAAGCCGTGGCCGGCGGCGGCGTAGCTCCCGCCCCCGCCCAGGGGCGAGATGGGGCTCATGTATTGCGGCAGGGACGAGGGCCCCGGGGGGTTGCCGGCGGCGGCGGCGGCGAGCGACAGGCCGGCCATGCGACTGATGGGCAGCTGCGGTGCCGTGGCGCGCCGCTGCGAGGCCAGCCCGTTTTCGGCGTAGGCGACAGGATCCTTGAGCAGATCGGTCGTCTCGTCGTCGTCGCCGTAGTCGTTGTTGTTGATGAGCGTCTTGCCCGATATGCGGTGCCGCTGGTCGGAGAGGTGATTGCCTATGGGGGATTGCGGCGAGAAGATGCTGTGGTAGTTGACGGCCGGCGGCGGCTCGACGGCGTTGGTGAACTCGTGCTGGGCGAGGAAGGCGCCGTTGGAGGTGGGCGAAAGGGCGTCGACGGGGGGGAAGATGGCATTGAAGCGCGAGTGCTGGCGCGAGGCGGGCGTGGAGGAGGCCGCCGAGGAGGTCGCGCTCGACGACGGTGGCTCCTTGCCATGACGCCGAGACAGGGCGGGGCTGGTGGCGAGGATCTCCACGGCCATCTCGGCGTCGTTGGAGATGTTGGAGCGGCCGTCGAGCATGTTCTTGGCCTCAACAGCACCGGCCATGTTCCGGAACTTGAGGAGGGCGGACCGGAACCCCTCGTCCTCGGACTTCTCGACCGGCAGCAGCTCGACGTCGGCAAGGTCCTTGGACCAGACGGCCATGAGACGCAGGGACTCCTCCGAGGTGTTCAGGGGCAAGCGGCGGATGAGGACGCGGACCATGGGCGACGGTGAGCTCGAGAAGGGCGCGGCGAAGGGCCTGGCGGGCTCGCGCTCAAACATGTGCGCCGTCGACATGTGGAGGGGATGATAGGTCGAATGGGCCGGCGAGGCCGTCGAGGCGGCGGCGGCGGCGGTTGGGGGAAAGGCGTGTGGCGGCGGTAAGAATCCGGTGGCGGCCATGTCTCCCTTGTCGGCACCAGCCGTGGTCGGGAGTTGGATTCGTCGGTGGTTGGAATGCAACTCCTTCGCGGACGCGACGGGAGCTGCGGATGTTGTGTGATGCGGCGGCGGCGGTGCGATCTGCTCAACGTTCATGGCACAGGGGTCGGGCGCGAGCGGGCGCATGCGAAATTGCTCGAGCCAGGCGGCGTGAACGCGTAGGGATTCGATCGGGGCAGCGCGCGGTAGATGCTGGTGTTGGGAGGGAATGCGACGAGGGTGAGGCGCCGGATCGGACGCTGTCGCAAGTCGCACGTCGCACGGCTCGACGTCGCAACGGGGCGGCTCGCCGAGGGGAGGGTAAGGGATAGGTGTGGGAGGGTTGAGCGACGGACAAACGACGCGACAACGGGCGGAGGAGAAGGCAAGGCTTCGTCCGGGATGCGGCCGGGTAAGCAGACGGCGCAAGGATGGCGATGGCACGACGCGCAGGGAGTTAGCTGGCCGACGTGATTTCGACTCCGGACGGGCGATGCGCGAAGCCGGGATGCGGCGACGGCTGAAGATGGTCAATGCAGGCTGGCCGACGATCGAACAGATGGTCAAGTTCGATAGGCGATGGATCTATCGGTGGCGGGCTCGGAAGGGAGGGGGGGGCGGATGCGCGCACGGCGTCGTTGTCGAGAGGATGCCTGTGCTCGCAACGAGAACGGGGTGGAAGGGTACCGTTGTCCGTATGCTGTGACGCAGGCGCAACAGGGTGCCGTGCTGGTCAGAGCGTTTCGACGCAGGAAGGAAAAGCGATTCGACGAAACGCGGGCGTTGCAGCAAAAGCTTCAGGGCCGTTATGCGAAAGAAAAAAATGCCGGACTGGAAGCGAGGGTGAGAGAGTGGAAGGAGGTTAAAGTATGTATCGCGCGCCGAAAATGGGGGGGGGGGAGGGAATGGGAGAGGGACGGTAGAAGTGCCAGGAGGTGCAGCAGTGGACAGACAGATGGGTGGGTGGTCACTGGCACTGGCACTGGCACTGGTGGTGGTGGTGGAGGTGGAGTTGGAGGGTGTGGGTGGCCAGTCGGTCGGTCGAGTTGAGTCCAGTTGAGGGTGAGGCGAGGCGAGGCGAGGCGCTGCAGCAGCAAGCGTAACGTAGCAGGCAGGGAAAGTGCAGCAAGTAATACCGTGGCCGTACCCGCACCTGCTATTGTACCGGCACACTGAGTGAAGGCCCTGCAGCCTAAGGCTCTCAACTCTCAGCGAGGCTAGGGAATACACGGATGTGTTCGGAGCGCCGTGAACTGTCCTTGTCTTGCCCTCCGTCACGGCAGCGAGGATCGGGTACAGCCTGGTTTGGGGCTTGTCCGAGAGGGGACTGGTTCATCTAGGGTCGGCGGCCTTGGTGGACCGCGAGGCTGGCTGGGCGATTCCGAGAGCGATTGCCACTCTTAGCCTGTCTGCGTCTGGTGCTCATGTGCATGCGAGTGAACGCAGCGAGACGGGAAGGGACTGTGCAGATCCGACGTACGAGCACAAGAAGGGATGAGGGGCGCGTTTGGATAATGAACGGGATGACGCCAGGCCGGACGTTGGGGGTGGATGATGGATATGGATCTGGATCTGGAGATGGGGAGGGGGGATGGAGAGAGATTGGGGATATGGATCGTATGGATCGTATGGATTGTACATGTAGGGATTGTGCTCGCAAGGACGGAGTATGGATGGATTGTATGGATTGATAGTATGGATCTGGTTGTGGGTATCGGGGTATGGGGATGGATATGGGGATGGGTATGGATATCGCCATACCAGTAAATAAGTAATAAGTACTTTACTGGGTATGGAACTGGACGGGAAGCGAACCTGCCTCCCGCTTGAGAGTACTTTTCCCACTGCACCTACCTGTGGATGGGGAGTGGCCGGGGGAAGCAGAAGGCAACGGAGCGGATTCAGTGGATGGATTTGCTTGATTGACTGATTTGATCGATGGATCGAATGATTGATCGACTGCGTGTGTACTAATGGACTTCACGTACCGAGTCGGCTCAGTAGTACCCCTACATTGCAACTTTCTCTCTCCATAGTGCGAGATTGTGCGTGTGTGTTTGTGTTTCTCTCTCTCTGTGCGTGTGTGCGTGTGCGTGTGTGCGTGTGTGCGTGGGTGTGCGTGTTTGTGCGTGTGTGCGTGGGTGTGCGTATTTGTCAGTGTTGTGTGTGGGTGCATCGTCATGCCATGGGGGCGACCCACGGTAGAGCAGGAACTATCTCTTGTTGAGCAACCGCACTCGTGCAACGCTGCGGACATGTTCTCGGGCACTGGAACTGTACTTCGCTCTGGTGTACCTGTACGTACCTCCCCCAGTGCGATTGTTGAGAAACATACGAGACACAAGGCAGCTCTCAGCCCTTTGAGGCGCTTCTGGCGAGACAGTACTTACATCAATGTACACATGTACTGCGTACCTATCATGAGCACCATGCGCAGATAACTGCAAGTACGAAGTACACCCACCCGACCAAGGGTACAGTACATGCACAGTAGCAAGTACATGTACGGAGTACTGTACATTTTGAAGCCACAGATTTGAGGCCCACACTTTGACCGCTTGCCTCGATAGAGGGAGGAAGGGGGGGGGGGAGGGAGAAGTGGGGCGAGGGGGCGGATGAACTCGGGTTGGTTGCGGCGATGAACTATCTGCCGCTTCGCAAGTTCTGCTGGTGGCACATGGATAGCACTACTACTTCCCAGACATGTTTTATACCGGCGAGAGTGCTCCGTTCAGTGTGTAGATGGTTTTGCATACTCCGTACATGTACATGTAATTACTGCATGGACAAGTAGGAGTACGAGCACTAGAACGCTTGCATGTTCGTACGGAGTACATATCCTAGTATTTCAAGGCACATGTACGGGGTTATAGAGATAAGGCACTACAGCACGATCTAAGTAAGTTAGCAGGAGCAGGTGCTAAGCCTACTTTGTACACCTCGCAAACGTGTATTTGTAAGTACGTGCATGTACGGAGTACAGTACGCGTACACGGGAACGAATACAGTATGTACTTGCAATACTTGTACGTTCGGTGTGTAATACCACGATACTTCATGTGCATGTACACCTACAGTCCCATTTCCCTTGATGTCAACCTTCCTTGGGTGCAAGTACGGAGTAGGTGAGGTGTACAAGTAGGTGCGCATGCAGGGAGTATAACGAGAAGGTATTCTTTGCACTCCCGTACTCTGTACATGCACACCTTCTTGCTTACTTAGCATGAGTAGAGCGGACTCTCTAGCAGGTACTTACCTATTAGGTTAGTCCCTTGCCGAGATGCGCTGACAGGCTGCTGCCTCTCGGCCTTTTAGGAATTGGTGGTTGCGAGCTAGTGGCAATCAAGAATCGCATGCGTCCCATCGTTCGCCAGTTCGGCAAGCGCCAGATTGAATTTTCTTGTATCATCTTGGATCCATCCAAGTGATTGCCGAAGACGGGTGGGCGGAGAAGGGGGGAGGGGGGGCCGCTGTTGTTTGGCCGAGCTAAAGTCGACCTGGTCCGCCGAGACACCGTGTTCTGACCGAGGCATGATGATAACCAGGAGGGAAGGAGGGGGGAGAGAGGCG
Organism: Drechmeria coniospora; assembly: GCF_001625195.1. Classification (NCBI taxonomy): domain Eukaryota; kingdom Fungi; phylum Ascomycota; class Sordariomycetes; order Hypocreales; family Ophiocordycipitaceae; genus Drechmeria; species Drechmeria coniospora. The sequence goes on along the minus strand of NC_054389.1, from coordinate 4,124,993 downwards.
AGAGGGGGGGATCGTTAGCCTAGCTCGGTCATCGAGCCGTGGACTTGGACTTGAGTGACAATGGCTGGTCGGACAGAACGTGCAAGGCCAAACAGGAAACCACGATGGTCCCTACGAGATGGCATTCGCCGGTGAACAGGATTAAGCAGCGAAGTGTGATGTGATCTATTTATTACTACTGTAGTAACACTGCACTCCCTGGTACCTACAAGCGAAATGCCCACTCACACCGAGGTGCTTGCTTGCAAACAACGATCATCATACAACTGCGAGGATGCCATGCTTACCGAGACGGAGGGCAATTGTTGTACCATGATTCGACTTAGTGATGATCCAAACTTTGCCAGACTCAACCCTCGTACCAGTAGCGTCCGGCGCAGCTGACTGCATTCGAGCGCAGATGGCGAGGATATGCAATCAAATTGACTTCACCCGGCACGACGATCAGTCCGGCCGGAGCAAGTTCAATACTCTTCAGCCGTACTCCGTACATTCGGCCGCTTTCCCATAGACTTTGTCAGTGACAGATAGCAGTATTATTTCTACTGTTCCACTTAGGTACGCCGCCCCCAACAGGTGTCGTGTCTTGGACCTTGGGGAACTCGCACATTATGAACTGTTGGCAGGAGCACTTCATCTTTATCTTTGTAGCCTCTGTAGTATTTAAAGTGGGCTCTATTGACGTACGATCTGCCTGCTCGCCCTGGATGAGGATGGAGTCTATGCAGTGGCGTAGTCTGTGGAGTGCGTTTGGCTTGCTGTGCTGCTTTGGCCAGCCAGTCCAGCCACCGTCGTCGTTCTGCATTGTATGCCCAGTGCAAACGCACGTAATGATACGAGAAGCGCAAGGCCATTCGTGAAAATGCGGACCGGCTGGTATCCCAGGCATGGGATTCGCCCAGTATCGGAGCCAGTGCAGACCTCACCTGTCGCCTGCGTCCGTCGTCGGAGTTGCGAACCGGTGACATGAACCCTCCGGCGTTTTCGTCGCCTATCATGATGGTATTTTCAACTAATACGATCTTCTTCAGGGACGCGAATAAAGGTTCGCGCAGTTATATTCGCATCTATGGTTCCGACACACTTGGATCTGCTCCACTACCTTGTTGAGCCGGGATGATGCCGTGCTGCCAAAGTCATGTCTGCCACCTACCGGCGACCGTGCTGCAGACGCAATGCAAGGGTCCCCTAACCTGAACAGCACTGGCAAAGGCTTGCAGCACAAAACAAAGGCTCTATGCTGTAACAGGCTTAGGGCCAATGGCAGTCGCGAACTCTTCCTAGCTTTGCCACAATTTCCTTTCACCAGCAACAGAAGGCAAGAGCCATATGGCGAAATGAACCGCCTGCAGGAAGGCCGCAGCCAAGATGCACCTTCCACACGGAGCGAAAGGGGCACGGGGCACCCGATCCGCTGGCCTGCCGTCGTGCAGCACGGTGAAGGGGGTGTGCCATGGAAGGTTTTATGACGTGGGTTCCTGCCAATTTACGAGTGTCAGTTGTCTTGAACATCGTGTGGTGCAATCGAGGAACCAATTACAACGTACGGCTACCTACCATAGTCCCTTGGAACTTCCCTCCGCTATGGTAAACGACTTCCCTCACCGTACGATCGAGGAGTGCCTAGCTGTCATCATTTTTTCCTTCTACAAGTGCATTCCTCAATCGCCCGCTCCACAGGGATACTCATTCCTGTCTCCAGTTTCTGCCGTAGCCTGGCGCCAACGTGCTTGTTCCACTTCCATCCTTGAATTTCGTTTACAACCACTCGTGCAGACATTCAAAGGCCATCTAGCCGCGTTCACTAATGGCGCGACTTCATCCACCCCGGTCGCAATTATCGAATCCCCACGCGCCTGCTCCGCCGAGGAACTGATGGGCGACCAGCGTCTGTGTACCCGCCAGGCCCCTCTTTGAGCATGTGCCGTACACGTCTTGGGAAGCTTCTCACAAAACGCAAGCTCCCGTCGAGATGCCGGCGTTCAAAACTTGACCAAGATTCATGCTCAACAACCTGCAAGAAGCCCGATGCTGGTTCGGGGGAGCAGGTTTCACAACATGTCCCGCAACGCCATTGCCATTGGCTGGCGGAAAATATGCTCGCCGTACCAATTTTGTGGTGAGCGCTAGCCTCGATCGCCTTGCTTGACCTCGCGTCGGCGACTTCCGAAGTGAAGGGGACAATTGTGCAGCGAGGAAGCCCACCAATAGCCAACCTGGAGACTCGGATGCTTGTACCAACGAGCACGGACCTAAGGGAAGAGCTCACTTGCCGTACCGCGTCAATTGACGAAGGCTTTTACACTGCGATTTTGGGTTTCATGACGATATGGCTAAAAGACCGGCATAACTGGGCTCTCCGACAGAGAATGATCATCTGCGCCATGTTCTGCCCAAACCGCCTTCTTGAGGATAAATCGTCCAGGGTCCAGTCGATAATAGTCCTGTTGATGTGCTCTACGAACCGGGATGGAAGAAATGTCGATATCGCCAGGGCCGTAAGTCGGTTGGTAGCACGACAGAGCCGTCTCGCGTACCAGGATCATAGGTCGCTGCAAGACGGCAATGTCAGATCGGCACTGTTACTGGCTCGTTTTCAATCTCGTCTCCTTGATCACTGTCCAGATACAAGTACTTGAAGTGTACTGACTCGCTCGCCAGCCCAATCCTCCAGATGATTGCCGGCTGTTTGGGTCCACCGGCTTCCACTAGTGTATGCTTGGCATATCAAAGGAATCACTGCAGCAATAGGCCCAGAGAGAGCTGCGTCACAGTACTCCATAGTCGGCAGCTTGTATTGCTACGTTGAATACACATGGCCACGATGCATGTGCATTGTCCACACAAACCGGGGGCAGCGAAAGCAATCACAAATTCTAGACGATGGGTTCGCAAGAAAACCAGCGTCGCAGGACGGGACCAACACCACCGACACCAGCGTGGTCATACTGTACCACATGCGTGTGATTGTATCGAAGGCGAGCTGCAGCACCAGCCGTTCTGCTGCCTATGCTGCATCCTCGAATGCCGGAGATGTTAATTACTGACGATGCGTGTCGCTGCCAACGAGTGCCGGCCAGTGGGCTCGGCCCGGGATCGTCCCGCACTGTGGGCCCACTAGTGCAGGAACCCACCCGGCCTTGTCAAATCCTTGGACTTGATATGGAGAATCGGGTGTTATCACCAACCTGCGTGCAACCTCGCCCTCACCGTCATCGTCCTGCAACCCCGTCCGAGCCTCGAGGGGCCTCTGTAACGGCATGTCTCATGACCTCCGATCCATCATCCGGCAGTCACCACCCATCGACGTGCTCCAGACCTACGACCCCTCGACTCTCGAGAACAAGACGATTCTAATCACCGGTGCAGCCAATGGCCTCGGTGCCTCCATGGCCCGCCACTGGGCCGCCCACGGCGCACACCTCTTCATCGGTGACGTCGACGATGCTGCCGGTGAGGCCTTCGTTGCCGACCTCTCCCGTGCCCACCCCTCCAGCGTTTTTCACTATCAGCACTGCGATGTGACCGACTGGGACCAGCAGACGTCCCTCTTTGAGGCCGCCGTCCGCCTCAGCCCCCAGGGTGCCATCGACGTCGTCGTTCCCAACGCTGGCGTCCTCCTGCCCTCGGAAAGTTTCGCGTTCGAGAACCCACCTCTCGTCGACGGTCGCGTCCCGAGGCCGAGCACCGTCACCCTTGATGTCAACATCCGAGGCGTCATCTACACCGCCCACTTGGCCCTCCACCATCTGCGGCGCAACCCCGCTTCAGACACGAGCCTCCTACTTATTGGATCCGCCGCCTCCGTCATCCCACTGCCCGGTCAGGCCCAATATACCATGGCCAAGCACGCCGTCGCGGGCCTCTTCCGCACTCTGCGCGTCACTGCCGCCATGGGCGGCCGGCGCAACATCCGCGTCAACATGCTGGCACCGTATTTCGTCGCCGGCAGCCGCATGCTTCCCGCCGTCGCCGAGGCCACGTTGTTGTCCGGAGGGGCCGGCCCGGCACGTATCCCGGACGTCGTCGACGCGGCGACGCGCCTCGTTGCCGACGAGCGCATCGCGGGACGGTCCCTCATTGTCGGCCCGCCGCTACGGCTTGCACCCGAAGGGGAGGTTCCTGTCGGGCCTGCTGAAGGCGGGGGCGCCGGCCGCGCCGCCTGGGAGTTGTACGCCCATGACTACGACGAGGTTGACACGTTTACGTACCGGTACGTACGTGTGCTTGGGTTGGTGGCTCGCCTGAGGGGCTCGCTGGCGTGGATGGCCGACTTGTGGAGCATGCTCATGCGCAAGTAGCGGCTCGTTTCCGTGGCCGATGGGCGCGCTGCCACTCGCCATGTTTCGCCGACAAGCTGCGCATGGCAGCTGGGTCGCTTTTGGAATGGAGGGAGTTCCCTCGATTGCGTCTACGCAACTTCCATGGACAAGCTTTCGGTTCCAGCCTTGATGCGGAACCACTCTACAGGCTAAGGAACAGGAAAGCATCTGATGATAATGAAGAACATGTTGAAAATACTTGGAATGCCAGAATCGAGAAAGAAGTACCGTCTCCAACATGCAGAGGGCAGCGAAAAAGAAAAGAAAATGACGGCCAAATCGGTCTCAAACCGGTCTTACAGCCATCGACGCACATTGCTTGCTTGCACGTTGCCACTAACCAAACCCCAACCTGCCCTCCGACTCCTTCCTCCATTTATTCCAACAATATGGCCAGTCGTCGTCCGGTCATACTCGTCCTTTGACGTACTCCTCCTCACTAAACTAATATGTACATATCGCTCGCTCCACGGCTGTCTATTCGGCCGATCGTGTTCCTGCGAGCTAGGACGATCCGAGCCGCAAGCCGCATGAGGCATTGGCAAATGCACACATGTCATGTTGCGGACGGCTGGGCGTTGGGGACAAGCGACGCTTTGGAGCACTGCGGCGGCAATACCGCAGAGAAAATGTCTCGCAATATCATGATGCATCGTACGCCTCGAGAGCTGTCAACCGGTGGGCCTCGGGTAATGGCGTGACGGTCGATAGAGGGCATCTCGTCATAGCATTTTCCTCAGAGGATAACGCACTGAGGGTTGTGATCCCGGAGCCGCATGCGCCGGCGGCGTTTCTGCGCATCGCGCTCATCGCATCCGAACCCCCCCTCGTCGAATCCTGATTTGAGATAGGCGTCATCCTTCCGAAGCATCTGGCGACACAGATCTACAAAGACCTCGTCGACATTGGCTAGTGGACAGCTGATGAGCGTAGTCCAGCAAAGCGATCGGAGAGGCAGGGGTCGCCATGTACTTGGACAGGAGAGAACTCACTCCGTGCCCTCGCGCTTGACTCGTAGTAGGGGGCCCCCCACTTCTGCGAGATGGAGAAGCCCTTTGCCCGGGGGATGACGCGGGTGTCCTCCAAGTCAGCCTTGTTGCCGACAATTACGATGGGAACGTTTTCGTCGTCCTTGATGCGGACAATCTGCTCGCGCAGGCCGGCCAGTTCTGCGAGAGATGAGGGAGACGTGATGCTGAAGACGAGTAGAAATCCCTGGCCGGTCTTCATGTACAGCTCTCGCATGGCGACTGACGACGAAGCAAGTCAAGCATGTCAGCATGGGCAACGCACCCTAGGAGCTATGAGCCATGAATGTCGATGATGGATACTCACCAAACTGCTCTGTACCGGCGGTGTCGAGGCTGCAGCCGTCGGGTTAGACATGGCCGATGCGGGGTCAATGCAAAGGAAAAGGTCAACTCACATCTCGAGCACGACTTGGCGGCCCTGCCTAAGTGTCAGCGGTGTATCGCCCAGTTTCGAAACGGGCGCCTAGGACTTACATCGACTTGTAGTTGGGTACGATACGAGTCCTCGATGGTCGGGTCATAGCTCTCGATCCACTCGTTGTGAACGAATTGGGCTGTACATAACGAGATGATATGAGCATCGTCACGGCCGACAGATGCGTCGAGGTCTGGGATCCTGGGGCACATACCGGTTAGACAGCTCTTCCCGACGCCACCTGTATCCAAGTTGAATGAGGCGTCAGTCTAGAGTGAGGGAGACGGTGCATGTGATTGGGGGAGATATGGGGGATTGAGGTGGGGTGGGAAAACGACGTGTGCCGAGCAGATTGAACGAACCTGCTCCGAAGACGACGACGTGAAGTTCGCGGCTGCATGTTCTGCGCGCGCACGCGCGTGAGCGATCAGGTCACGAACGGCTGGGGCGAACAATGAACGACCTACCTCGCCGTTTTGTGGGATCGCGGTGCCATGGCGACTGTGCGTGATGGGAATTTGGACCGATTTTTCTCTTCTCGTTTTTTTCCGTCGCTGACAGGCAATGGCCCCGAATCCGATCCTGCAACTTTCCACTGTGAGCAAGGAGCGGTACGTACGTGCATGTGCTTGTGCTTGTAAGTATGTGCGCATGTAGGTACGTGCATGTGCATGTGCATGTGCCTGTGTGGTGGTGGGTGCTTGCGTGGGGGAGTGCGTGATATGCTATGCTCCGCACTCATTGCCCTCAGTGCTTGGCTCTAGTGCTGACTGCGGCGACGGCAGCGCTGCGTATTTTTTTGCCGCCAGCAGCTGTGGTTGACCACTGGCCACTGCCGCTGCCGCGCCGAGCCGAGCCGGACTGTGGTCGAATCTTGTTCGAGAATAAGTTGAACATGATTCGAGGACGATCCAATTGCTCGCCCAGTAGGGCGCCGAAGCCAAGGTTTGCCTTTGCAATTAGTCCATTCCGCCTTGGGTAGATGGATCAATTGGGCGGCCCGGGGGTCGGGGACTCGCGCGCCGGGTCTGTCGCTGGCGGAAACGGGCAGCGGCATTATGTGGGCAGTGACCGACGGACAACAAGCGGCAGGCCAGGGGAGGGAGGTGGAATTGTCTTGGGGAGGTGCGTGGGAGTGGCAGGAACGGGAAGGGTGGCGGAGGTGAGACGGACGGGTTGGGCGCTGAGTTCAAAAGTCATGATGGGTGATGTCAACGGTGAACTTGGAGAGGGCGGGTTGTTTACTATACTTGATGGAGCTGCCTACAACTCACCTCACTTCCTTTGCCGACGGGATACTTGTAGATGAGGGAGAGAGGGAGCAGCAGGGCTCGAGTCTCTTTTTGAGGTGTGGAGTGTCCACCAGGAAGAATAATGAGATGGTAATAGTTGTCTGGTGGATCGATGCCCAGGCCAGTTGGGCGGCCTACCTGTCGCTCCTCCCAACGGCACGGCACGTCATCGGTTGGGGTCAAGTTGAAAAAGGAGTAAACAGCGACAGCTTCGTAGGAGAGCGTGCTCCTCAACCGCTGTCCCTTGTTTTGCGGCAGGAATCAGGATGATAATAGGCCAGGTATAGGACGAAGGATGAGGGAATACGAATAGTCGGTGGGTCGGCTTGGGCTTCGGTCGGCACTTGGGCAGCCAACCGGATGTCAAGTCCGGCAAGGGACGGAGCCGGAGCCGGAGGCGCAAATGCAGACGCAGACGCAGACGCAGATGCAGATGCAGATGCAGGAGACAGAAGGAGTAGGATGGCGTGAGGTGACGTGTAAGTGTATTGCCCTATGAGCTGCCAGCGAGTCGAATGCACGCATGCGCAACGGCGCCTCATCGACGAGGAGAGATGAGGAGTGTCGGCGCGGTGACGCAGGAAGCGGTTGTCATAGGTATGGGGAGGAGACGATGGCAACGAATGCAAAGCGTGAATGCGTACGAAGTGCGCCTATTGTTCGTCGAGAGTCCAAGATGCTGATGTGGCCACGGATGGCGGCCTATAGTGCACTAGCTATCGGTACGGATGCAGGTAAGTCCCCAAGGTCAAGGCGAAAATGGTAGGCAAGCGGTCGCTCGTCGCCCGCTCTACCTTGAATACGAACGACGCAACTATTATCGACGAATCCCAGACGAGGAAAGTGGATGGAGATGTAGGAAGAAGATTCTGGATAGAGATGCCAGATCCCACAAGATGAATGCTACAGCGATGAGAGGCGGTCGCGAAACATATCAGATCCCATGAGGGAGAAGAGAAAAGAGTGTAGGAGCTGGGACGGCACAGAAGCCATGAAGCGGCAAGAGGAATGTGGAGGAGAGGAGAGGAGAGGAGAGGAGAGGGGAGGGGGAGGGGGGGTAAGTGCTGATGAGAGCGGAGGAGAGAGGAGGAAGTGAGGCGAGGCGAGGTGAGGAGAAGAGACGGAAGAGGGCAGGTGCGGTTGCTGAAAAGCGGCTGGCTGTACGGAGTACTCTGCAGAAGAATAAGAGGGAGAAGGAAGGAGGTATGAGGGAGGTTGGAGGATGGAGGAAGGAGAGAGGCAGACTTGACATTTCCAGACGAGGTGCGGGTACGGAGGGGGCACGGGACAAGGGGTGCGGAGTAATATAGTGTACGGTGTACGGAGTACGGTGTACGGTGCGCGCCGTACTTGCAGGCAGCACCGTCAGTTGGCAATTGCATTAGTAGCCATTACAACGGAGCTGGCTCTTCTCCCTTTATGGTAATACGCGAAACCTCTCTTCGGTCCCCTCCATGGCCTTCGCCTGCGCCACTGCACAGTGGTTGTACTCCCTCACCACATATTTCGAACGAATCTAGTCGCCCCCATCATTACGGTCAGCCTCTCGGACGACACCCCGTAGACAGCCCGAAAATGCGCCTGTCACTGTCTGGCAACGCGAAGACGGGATACGCGCCCCCCCTGAGTCGACGCTCCGGATTACGGTTGGAGTTTGCTTGTGGCCGCAGTCGTTGGTGTGGTGTTGCCCGAGCGCAGGGGCGCTGGGACAAGCAACTATTGTTCGAAATGAGATGTAGGTGTACATGCAGGTACCTGGACAGCGTTGAATGGGACACGAACGGTGCAGGCGGAGCACCCCGTACGGGCACAATGAGCGGCAGTAAACGAGCAAGTACCGTGGCCGTTGCATCGACCTTTGTCAAGCCTGACGATGACGGCAAGGCGACCCCCACCCAGGCGAACAGATGAATTTGTGAATGGGATGTATCAGGTGAGGTGAAGTGAGCTGGTGTGGTGTCAACGTCGCATCGGTCGATTTCGCCTCGTCTCATCACCTTTAACATTCGCCTTTTCGCTCCCATCTCGTCCCCAGGCCGGGAAAAAAAAAGGGGGGGGGATCCGTGGCCGCGGTGCCGGCGAACCTGGCGCCTGTCTACCGGCTGACCGTGCGTCTCTCGTCCTGCTGCTCTCTGACGCATGCTTTCTTGGGGAGGTGCGCAAAAACGCCATGTCAGCCTATCCTTGAGCCACACCCGTGCTGCATAGGGACTACCAAGTATACACGAATACCTGGTACTGCCCTGTGCCGCCGGCAGCTTCAGCAGCACCGTGCGTGCGTTGTCTTGGGGGTAAAAAGGGGCCTTGGCTTGGGCGGGCGGCGGGCGCTGGTACCCACTGCCCGTCCACCCGTGAATACCTGCCTGTAACTTGTGTTCCGTATGCATACCTAGGTAGTTACCTGCGGCATGCATTCTTCCTACAAGGTCTGCTCGTCCAGTGCATATGAGTGGTCCGTTGTGGTGCACCGCACCGTTACCTCTCAGCTTCGTTCCACCAGGACCTACCTGCTCCGTACATCCTAGCAGTATTCGTTTATGCAAGTACTCCGCATGCACGGTGATAATTCTCATGAGTGTCATTATTCTCCAAGTCACCACATATGTCGGTACCCTCTAGGCCTTAATCTGGCGAGCCAGCCTCCCGAGACACGCTCTCGCACCCCCTTGCGAGAGCCGTCAAGGCCCGATTGGCCCTCCGCGCCGCTGGAGCAGCCTCCCGAGCGCCGGCATTGCGCGCAGCAGCGTGCCAGCACGCACATACCAACTCATAACCTAGTAATGCTTGTACATGCATAGTACCTGCGCGGCAGTAGTACTCCTAGCATGTTTACATGCAATCGTGCTAGCTTTACGGAGTACTCCGTACATTATAGAGCTTGCATATGCATGTATGTACCATAAGTACTCCGTACAAGGCACTCGACGAGCCAATACTTGGTCTGAACGTTAACCAGTACGGAATACATATACATCTATACCTACTAGTACCTACCTAGGCAGGCACCTGGGGGGAGATCAAGTTAATACCTAGTCACTAGGTATTACTACCTAGTAGGTGCTACGTTATTGGTAGGTATACATCTAGGGGTACTGGTACATGTACATGTAGGCGTGCCTACATGCGCTCATACCTGCACGGATCAGATGGTCCCAACCGTACCTGGACGGACGCATTTTCGTCGCTCGTCATGACGGTCGTTGCATGGATACTCCATCCATCCAAGTATCAACCCCTGAGCCGACCATGATACGACCACGTCCTTGTTCTTCCTTCCTCACCCACTGGACCACGAGTCGGCACGCGAATCCGAAACAGCAACCAACACTACTCATCGGCCTGGACAGCTTTTCGTTGCAGTCCGGGGCTGTGGTCACTATGTGCCCTCATCATGATGCTGCACGCCATGGCTCCTACCACTAGTACTACTACGCTTACCCATCGTGGTACAAGTACGCCCAATGAATCATGATGCCCCGATGCATGGATGCCCCAAGGCCGTGATGCTCACCCCTCCTCCTCCTCCTCCTCCTCCTCTTCGTCCCGCGTCCCGCATCCCGCGTCCTCATTTCCTCCTCTCCCCTCCACCGTGAGCTCACCGCTCGCATGTATGCGGTCCATACATCCATTCTCTCTAGAGGTATGACAAAGAGCCCGTGTACATGCAATATACTATCCGTGTCTACTCCATACCCGTTCGCCCGTATCCGTGTGCATGCCCACCAAAGACCATAACGACAGGCCCGACCTGTCCGTCTCGCGACTCGGACTACTGCTTGGCACCGTGACCCATTATTCGCCGTTTCCATACTTACCAGTGCTCCATCAAGCTCGCAGAATGTAAACAATGGCACTGCCGCAAATTCAATCAATCTTTGCATCGGACACGTTCCAGCAGTTTACACCTACTGCATGTTGTCTCAACGCCAATCCTTCACTGGCGTCGTTGTCTTTGCTCTTCAGCGGACCTTCGACCGACGCCAATAATCGCGGCAAACATCCAACGGTCGGCAAACTGTCATCGCCTCTGCTCCCTTGTCCGTCATCCATCACCCGTCATCCCTTGTCCCTATCCCTCGACCTTGTTCAGCCTATCAGCGCTCCCCTCTCCTCGGGGCGTGTTTCGCTCCTCGTCGCTGGTGGCGATTCAGCTACCCACAATCGTCGTTCTGCCGTTGGTGCGTGGTATTGCGCACCTTCTGTGGTACGACATGTACTTGGGTGGGGTGACTGGTGTCGGACGGTTCCTGTGTAGGGGTAACTGGTGTGTGTACCATGTCTGCATACAGATACAAGTAAGGGTGATTTCTGATATCTCAACTCATTCTAACGATCTGGATGCCTGAATGCCGGGATGCCTGATTTCCTGGCTGAATGAATGCCTGAATGCCTAGATACCAAGATACATTGTTGCCTAGATGCCTAGATGCCTGGATGTCTGGATGTATCTACTCCGTATGCCAGCAGTTGAATCTACGTATCTGTTAAGTGATGTAATCGCCAGGGTCGTTGCTGCCTGGCCTTGTTGGCAGCTGCCATCTGTCGACCAACCAGCGAGCACCAAACGTGACAGGCAGTTTATACATACCTTCCCTTGAGCAGACTGTCTCTCACCGCCTCATTCTCCTCCTACGTACTCGGTCCATGACGGCCAGAACCGATATGACAGTGACAAGCTATAACATGCTTGGTCGGCCTGTTCTCACGCAGTCGATTTGATTCTAAATTCCCACGGTAGCTCTGACGGTCGTCGAAATTCTCATGCCGCCGCTTACAATTACCAAAAACCACCCGGGACCATCGCCATCTTGCCAATCTCTGCCAGTAGGGTACTGAAATCTTGGAACGAAGAGTATCCTTATGCTCCTATGATGCAGAAAGCAGGGAGCATGCCCTCCAGGAAATCATGGCGGTGACCCCGGTGAGCACGATGACGAGAAGCAGCGAGCACTGACACTCCTCCCACGACTCGTCAGGCAAGATCGTCGTCTGGCTCCCCGCTTCCCTCGTCTGCGCCTCCACATAACTCCAGTCTCCGTCTCGCCGCATGGGCTCAAGCGTCTCCGCCGTTTGTGGCGAGTCCGTGTCGCTCGTCGCCTGCGAGTACTTCGGGGGCGGGCTGATGGGAGTTGGGTACCCCATGGACGCCGTCAGCGGCCGAGACATTCCGACTGGTTCGCCGTCAGCTGCACGTCTACCAGGGAGAAACGCCAGCGTTGGCATTAAGTCCGGAAGGCGTCCAGCAACGAGGCCTCGATGGTCCAAGAATCCTAGGGTTTTCGCCATGCTCGACGTCTCACTCAGCAGCAGCGTGCCCCCTCGGTTGAGCTCTTCCTCCTCCCGGGAAGTAGCCGACAACGAAAACTCGTGACAATATTCGGGGATATGAGGGGAGAGCAGAGGCATAGACTCTACACCCTGCTTGTACGACGCTGCATGCCGTGGTAGGTCAGCCAGCTGATCAGCCACGCGTGTCATGCGATGCGCACTCGACTCATCTTGCTTCGCCATCTCGCCTTCTCTCACTCCGCAGCGTTCGCTGACTGTATTGTGTTGGTGAGCTTCTACAAGGTGACAGTCGCAGGATCCAAGGCCTCTCATCTCACATCGAGGCTGTCGGCTGTGTATGTATATATACCATACGTCATGTCATGGGCATACCTTACTTATTACCTTTATATTCATCCTGTCAGTTGAGGAAACAAAATGCGGGTTTCCCTGTCGATATCGCTGAGCTTCGGGAATCATGATCCTAGCACGTCCACACTGGAGACTCAGTAAAAGGGGCGCACAATGGGCTCTGCGTAAACTTGCCTCTTTGGGTGACAGTCTGGTATGCGTCGCATGAGCTTGGCGGCTGGAGCAACGGTAGCAAACAAACAACCCTGGGCGAGCGACCCCTTCCTACACTTGGGCACTGTCCTGTACAGCGAGGGTGGCGGGATAAGACGGCATGAACGCTTCGGCAATGTGCACAGTATGGCACGTTCGTGTGCTGCTTGTTCACGACCGCGCATATGAGTGCCTCATCCACCAGCCCTTATCCCAACCCGCCCGTCATCCTGCAGCCTTGCCCACAAGTGGCCCGTCGGCCAGCGCGGCTGCCTGCTCAATTCCCGAATCCTCGCTATCAATGCTAGCAGCTACCACTTCGCCCCGCCGTCTTTGCGTCGAGAGTGCGTCTGATTGATGAGCGATCATTTGCGATTACGCCATTCGAGTCCATCGACCTCTTGTCCTTCCGCCTCACATACTCCGTTGGCTACATTGCCCAGAACTCTGGTGCCAAGGGGATCCGTGCCTATCGGCCATTGGCAACGCCGACCCCCCTACTAAACAGGGCGACAGACATAAAGCGATACGAGCAGCAAACTCTCCAGCATGTCAGCCGTCGTTCGTGGTGCAAAGAAATGAATGGATTGCCAGGCATCGCTGTTCTAATCGCTGCAACGCTACGCGCCAGACAAACATTTATCTACCAGCCAGACAGGTAGAGACTTGCTTTTTCTCCCCTTCTGTTCGGTCGCCGGCATCAGCTGCACGCATCCCCATGCGGCGGCGACCCTGTATTGATACATGAGCGAAACCAGAGCTTGATTGCTTAGCCTCTTGCCTCCTTGCTCGCTTCCTTGGGCGCCGTGCCGTCCTGAAACAGGCCACCGACCGGCATTGTTGCATCGCACCGCAAGAGCAAGACAGGCCCACTGCCGCGTTGGTCGCCATGGTCCAAAGGCCCGCCACGCTCCCCTACCCTTGGCAGATCGTTACCTCTGTTTTGCTGTCGGCTCGCTGGTTCGTTTCAGTACGGCGGTTTTGCCAGGTTTCCTAGGCTTCCCTCGCAGGAGCGGCTGTCGATGCCGCGCAGAAGCTCCTGCAGGTCAAGCCCCTTGCCGCCGTCGTCCCGAGATCGCACCGAGCGCGCCTTGAGGCTGTCGGTGCCCCGGCTCGCCAGACGCCTACTCGGCCTCGAGGCATTGTTGTGGACGGAAATGTCGGCCAGCGGCATGCCCCCCTTGGTGGAGAGGGTGCTCAGCTTCGGCAAGGGAGGTACCGGAGGCACGTCCACGCTGTCGACTCCAGACTCCGTATCGCGCGTGGGGTTGGAGGTCAGAGGCCCCCCGAGGGAGCCCGAGGCCGTCCGGCCGTGCCCCTCCTCCCCAGAGGGCGGCTGAACCTGCGCGTCAGGGCGGAAGCTGACCTCGGACGGGCAGTACTCGAAGCTGACGAGGCTATCGTCGCTGTCGTCGTCGACGCCGGGAATGCCTGCCGTCTGCGCCGTCGCATCGCCCGAGAGTATCAGCTTCAGCTGCTCTATCGAGGCGATGGCGGCCTGGCTGGAGGCTGACACCGACGGTGAGAGGCCGCTTCGCATGCTACCCTTGCGCGGCTTCATCGTCGGACGGAGGTGATCCCCATAGACTTGAGCGGACTGCGGCCTCGTCCTGCGCATGCTCCCGTAGGGTGACGACTGATGATGGGCGTTGTTTCCGTTCAAGCCGGCCGTGTTGATCGTCAATCGGTTGGGGTTCGTCCCGGTCGTGCCTGGCCTCGAGCCGTGTAGGGATTCCGTCTTGTCCTTCGCCAAGGCGGCGAGGACCGAGTCCCTCGACCAGTCGACAAGCATGCTCTCGCGGAACAGGCCAGGCAGCTCCTGCGCGTGAGCGGCGTCGGGGGCAGGGCTCGTGCTCGACCCCAGCGCGGGCGTCTTCGGCACCCGTCCAGGCGAGACGGCTGGGCTTGCCGGCGGGGACAGGTTGCTCTCGCGGTAGCTGACGGCGATGCACTCGACGAGGGAGATCCGGTCATCGAAGGGGAGCAGCGCTTCCCTCTCCAACGTGCTCGGGTCCCATCCGGGCAGAGGTCGGGCGATGCCGGGCCGTCCGATCTGATCGGGCGTCGGCGGTGGGATGTGCAAGCCTTCGATCCAGAAGCCCTTGGTCCTCCTCCTCCGGATTTCGTTGTGTATCGCCCGGCCGACGACGGAAGACTCAAAGTCAAACTTCTCGCTCAGGGCCCAGAAGTAGGCGTGGCACAGGGCGGCGATTCGCACCTTGTGGATCGGCTGCTCAAAGTCCTGGACATCCTCCTGCAGGCGATAGATCATGGGGATGCCGAAGCGGGCGGCGTTGACGCCGAGCCGGAAGACGAGCTCGGAGAGAAGGCTATGCATGAGGGCGATGTCATTGTCGAAGTCGACAAACTGCAGCGCGCTGTCGTATATGGCCAGGTGCAGGAGGGGCAGGAAGTGGCACCGTGGCTCCCTCGGCCTGCGCTCGCCCTTGGAGGCGCTCGACACGGTCCGGCGCGCCGTGGCAAGATCGCGGCCGGGCAGGACGGACGAGCGTCGGCGCACCGGTGCATCGTGGCGAACATTCGAGTCGGCGCGCATCGTCTCCCGATCCAACCAGGTCGACAGGGCGTCGACGTAGGCCATCCGCACGTGGCCATCCGGATCTCGAAGCAGCCACTGGGTCCCGTCCCAGACGGTGATTGGGACGCGGTTGCGCGACAGGCCCTTGTTGCCGTTGACGCCCGACCTGTTGTTCGCGACGAGGAGGATGCCTTTGATGACTCGCAGGGCCGAGGATCGGCCGGCCCTGAAGGAGAAGTAGGAGTCGACGGAGGGTGATTGGCTGCCGGACAGCTGCGCCGCAGACGAGGTGGGATCGCCGTTCTCGACAGCCTCGAGCTTGTCGACTTGGGTCATGGAGCTGATGCTCGAGGACCGTCCCGGCTTGAGCCGGCCGACGAGAGCGGAGACCATGTCGGTGACCTGATCAGCGTAGTAGATGTGGGTGGCCAGGTCGCCGATGCATCGCTCGAGCCCCTGGAGCAGGTGCTTGCGGCGGGAATGAGAGGTGCCCTCCTTCTCGACGTCCGACTTGTCGTCGCTCTGGCTGTCGTGGCCGGATCCGCCGTGCAGCTGGAACAATTTCTTGATCTGCTTGACGAGGTTGAGGAGGACGTCCATGACGCTCAAGCCGATCAGGTTGATGTCGGACTGCAGCAGCGACTGCATGAGGGCCGTCAAGGCCAGGTGCTGGCGCAGGCTATCCTCGCCGAGAGGCGTCTTCATCATCGTTTCGAGCGACGCCAGCAGGATGACGTAGCGGTCCCTGACGGGGGCCCACCGGGCGACGACGCCGTACATCTTGATGGCCCAGGGGGGGTCGGTGCGGGCGTCCTCGTCGAACTCGACCGTCTCGCCCTCGGCCACCCTCTGGAGGATGAAGGCGAGCAGGGAGGCGGTGGCGGCGTGCACCTGGGCTCGGTTGGGGACGACGAAGATGCTCTTCAGGCACTGCATGGCAAGGACGCCGATGTCCTCGTCGGCAATCCTGTCGACGTCGAGAGCGGTGCCGGACAGGGCTAGCGGATTCGTATCACCCGCGGCGTCCGGGGTCCTGACGGCAACAACGCTGGTCCTGCGACGGGGCAGCTTCTCGGCGTCGGACCTCTCCTCGGCCTCGACGCGGTCGAGGAGGATGTCGAGGAAGTCCGGGTCGTCGGCGGGCAGGTTCTCCAGGACCATGGGGACGATGACGTCAATCTGGCGGCCGAAGATGGAGGAGAGGGCGTCGGCGGTGGCGACGCACCTGACGGCTTCGAGGCCGGCGTTGCGCCAGCGCATCTGGACGGGACGGCTGACGGGGCCCCCCTTGGCGGGCACGCGTCGGGGGGAGGCGAGCTGGGCGTAGGAGCGAACGACGGACTGGTACTGGCGGAAATATTCGTGGTCGGCGAACAGGGAGGTGGCGTCGTGGTGTTCGCAAAAGGCTTCGAATGTGTGCAGCGACGACTCGACCATGGTGATGTCGTCGGAGCGGAGGACGAGCTCGAGGACGCGGAGAACGCAGGGGGCGATGAGGGCCACATCCTTGGGGGACTTTTCCACGAGGGCGGCGAGTATGCCGAGGGTGACCTGGACATTTCTGGCGAATCGAGGTTAGCATGAGTGACGAAACGAGAAGAATGAGGCAGGAGCTCGAGCCATCACGAGAACGAGCACGAGGAGGCCGAGGTCGAGGCTGGACTGGCGAACCGGACCAGCCGGACGGGGGACGACGGGCGGGAATGACCACGGTCGGTGCATGCGGCAATATGCGGGAGCGGGGTGGAAGGTCGTACCCAATGCGCATGCGCCAGACATCGCTCGCCGTCTTCTTCTCGAGAAAGGCGCCGATCTTCTGGATCTTGGACCGGCGACTCGTGGCGTAGAAGAGCAGGTAGCTGAGCTCACTGCTGTTGGGCTTGACGTCGACGGCGCCCTTGGTGGTGCGCGGGTAGCACTTCAGGACGAGCACCTGATGCTTCGGACGGCACTTTTGCTGGATGGCATTCATGGCGGCGGCCGCTGTCGGGGGGGGGGGGGGGTCCCGCGCCGTCTGGCGAGAGGACGACGTTTGGTTCTGTCGCGCGGTCGTCGAGCGATGCCAGCCGGAGGTGGTGGGAGTTTGATGAATGTTGGGGGAGAAAAAAGGGGATAGGGCCAGAGTCTAAAAAAAAAAAGGTCGTGTTTCAACAGGGACGGCAATTAACGAGCAGGCAATGCACGCCGCCGCTGGACGTGACCGGCAGGAACGGGTGGTAGGCGATGATGTGCGAGCCGGCTTGGTCGCTCAATCGATCTAGGCCGCTTCGAGACAGATACGTGGCTTGGCTGCTTGCGGGTGCGGTGCGGCGGCGGCGAGCTGGCGATAAAAAGGCGAGCACATGTACTTGCGGAGAGGGATAAGTACACTGGCTACAGGTGTAGGCCGCGGTACCGTTGCACGAGCCCCCTGCCCGCACAGTGCAACGGCAACGGGACATGCAGCTTTGTGCGCACTTGTGCCGACTCGGTCGTCGAGAGCGTCACGGGCGATCAATTCATCCCCAGGACGGTCGCAGGTGTGGCGGATTGCCCTCGCGAGAGATGCCCCTCACAGAAGCGGGACGAGGGCGATGCAAAGCATAAAAGCCCATGGCCTCGCGAGGAAGAGGGATGGGACAGGACAGGACAGGTAGGATAGGATGGAGCAAAGTGGGACACGGTGACGGTACGAACGCGTCCGAGGATGTGAGCGAGTGAACTCGTCATCTCATCACGTGCCTGCGTGGGCGGAGTGCGGAGGAAGATTTGTGATGTACGGAGTACGTCCATTAATACCCCGTACTAGGAGATTGCTTGTTCGAGCATTAGTACTTAATTAAGTACGACGGAGTTCCTGAGCACTGTACAGTACGGAAACAAGCACGGAGAACTCCGTACAGTACAAGTACTTAAGTGGTTGTATATTACTGTACTTGCACTGCACAAAGTACGGAGTATTAAGTACTAGGTACTAAGGCAAGTACTGTGCTTAGTTGTACAACTGTTTGTACTTAAGTACAATAGGTATATTACGGAGCAGATGCAGCAAGAAAGAACCAAGATACTTACGTGTAATCTGTACAAGTACTGGTAATTGCAAGCAGGCACCCGTGCTCCGTGCTGTGCGTCAAGTCGGTACAGTATTATTACTTACAGTACTGTACAAATAAGTAAGTACTTGTACACGCGGAGGGGGAGGGGGTCAACCAGGGGCAGGACTCCCCCCGTACAAGGCACCTTCACACCCACCCACCCAAGTAAGTACTCGCCCTTCTGTACCCGTACCTGTTCGTGCGGAGATGGCCCCCAAGATCCCCGCCACTGACACCCACACCGATGCCGAACGAAATCGGAAGGCGCCGAGTGCATCGAGTCTCAGACGCCGACGACGCAGCAATTGACGAGTTTGCAGGGGTAAACAACATGCAAGTACTCGAGTACAATCTGTAATGAGTGCGGATTACTCCGCACGCGTCTGCTTATTGTCCTGTTGTGCTTATGTACTCCGTACTATGTACCTAGGTTGTATCTCTACCGACATATCCAAACAGTACGTACCCTCGCATAGCTGCACTGTACAGATACTTGTAGTTTGTAGGGCATTTGCTGATGCTGCTTGATGAAATAACATACCTCTATTCTCCGTAGCTCAGTTGTACTGCGCTTGCGGCAAGACGATTGTGAATCCCGCTTCGTGAAATGACGCAGTACGAGCTGCCATGTTGC
The DNA here is from genome assembly GCF_001625195.1 of Drechmeria coniospora. Classification (NCBI taxonomy): domain Eukaryota; kingdom Fungi; phylum Ascomycota; class Sordariomycetes; order Hypocreales; family Ophiocordycipitaceae; genus Drechmeria; species Drechmeria coniospora. Next base: position 4,105,854 of record NC_054389.1, on the reverse strand, counting down.
ATCAAATCTCGTCCCCTCCTCCGCTGCCTTGGCACACTGCCCGCCTGCTGCCTGGGTCAGTCGTGGGCCGCATTGGTACAGTAAAGGTAACAACCAGTGGGCAGCCTCCTACCGTTCCATGGTTCCGTCCATACAGCGAGCGGCAACAGTACCTGCACTGTACTTGGGCAACCAACACCCGCTGCAGCACAACCGTCACCCCCGCCCACGCCCCCCCCCCCGACACCAACGGCGGCTGGCTTCGTTTGCGGGCCGCCGCAAACCGTCCAGGTTGGCTAATCCCCTCCCTGCACCCGGCCGTGTAGAGGCACAAGTTGTATCCGTCTTCAATCTCGCCCTTCCTCATGATAAATAGCATCATGCAACCGTAGTTGGATAGGTGCCGAATCTTCATCACCGCATACGGCACACCGCGTCACGCGCGCACCGATACAGGCCTCACCCAACCCAGGCACTGCCTCGTCGAGGCCGTCGGAGCCCATCTCTTTGCCTCTTCCACCGTCGCCCGTCGCAGTCACTTTCCCTTTCCCTCTCTCATTCTCTCTCCTCTCCCTCCACCCCGTGTCCCTACCCTTCCCCGCTTCATACCCTTCCTCTTTTCCTCCTTCCCGCTGCCGCATTCCGCTTGGCTGTGACGAGACAAGGACAAGACGGAGGACATCCCCCCCCCCCGGACCAGCCCACGACACATCCCGCTTCTCGCCGTGCCCCTTTCTCTCATCTCCATGGCGACTCGCTACTCGCTCGTCTTTTACGCCCCTCCCTCGGCTGCCGCCGCCTGCAAGTCGGCTGTCTTTCGCGCCGGCGCCGGACGTTATCCCGGCGCCGGCAACTACACCGAGTGCGCCTGGTCCGCCACCGGCACCGGTCAATTCCGCCCCGGCAACGCCGCCAATCCGCACATCGGCATCAGGGGAAGCCTCGAGCAGACGCCCGAGGTCCGCGTCGAGACCCTCTGCGTCGGCGAAGACGTTGCTCGCAGGGCCGTCCAGGCTCTCAAGAAGTCCGTCCTTGCAACCCCTGCCCCCTCCTTTTGCCTCGATATCCTCCCCTCACTTCGTCGCGCCCCTTTCCGTTTCCTCCTCTCCCGCCCTTTCCATTCCGCCTGGATGGTAACTCGTGCTCGGCAGTGCGCACCCCTACGAGGAGCCCGCGTACCTCGTGTACAAGTTGGAGGACTTTTAATTCAGTTCGGCGGCCTACGAGCATGTGCCTTGCGTGAACCAAGTCGAGCCGGCATGCCGTCCCGGCAGGACAGGTGCTTGGAGCGCACGTGCCGAGCAAGCCAAGTTCTCAAGTTGCCCAAGTTTCGTATTTAGTTTCGTACAACGCGCCTCGGACACGATCGTACGGGAGAAAAAACAAAGATCAAGTATTCTGCAGCACTACGAGCGCATCGTTGATCGTTGCATCTGGACTCTAGACCCTTTCGTGCCGACCTCGGCCGACGCGGGGCCTCGGAAGACCGCCCCACCGTGTTACCCGCAACGCCAACATTCCCGGCGCCTATGCCATGGATGCCATCACGAGCGCCGCCACGTTCTCCTCCTCGCTCCTGACCGTCATCTTCGTCGTCACGCCCGACCTCGACGAGAAGGCCATCCGCACCGTCGCCACAACCCGGCCGCCGTTGACCGTCTTGCCTAGGAGCTTGAGCATGTGCGTGCTCTGGTTCATGGGCACGTCGGTGCCATCCAGTGGCTGGAGCGACAGCGTCGCGATGATTTGCTCCGTCGCATCTGTCATGGTTAGCTGATTCCCCCCTCGCCATCCGCGCCGCCGCGCACGTGACGTACCCGCGATGCTCTTCATGCCGCTCAGCTGCAGCGTCTCCTCGGCCTCCTCCCCGGAGGCGCCGATCTGCTCCCACAGGTGGTTGAAGTTGCTCGCAAACGTCGGGATCACGTAGTCGCTACCCGTGAGCTCAAACTCCGACACCTCGTACTCGTCCTCGTACCCGGACTCCTCCGGCTCGCCCGTCGTCGGGTCCATCTCCTTGCTCGTGAACTTGAGCACGTTGGAGATGGCCGTCGCCGGCAGGGATCCGTCGCCGTTGGCCTTCTTGAAGGCCACGTACACCTTGCCGGGTTCGTCCGTCCCCAGCTTCTCCGCCTCGATGATGAAGTCCTCCTCGAGCTCGTCCTCCTCGACCGGCGTGGCGACGACCGAGACCTTCTCCAGTACCGTGTCCGGCAGCGTGTTGGTCACCTCGTACTGCAGCACGACGTGCTCCTTGAAGACGTGCTTCACCACCGTCACGATGTACTCGGTCTCGGCCTCGGTCAGCTCCACGACCTGCGACGACTTGAGCACGTTGCCAAACTCCTTCATCTCCGGGATCTGCATCAGCTCCTCGGCGTAGCGCCGAGCTTGGGCCGAGGCCGTCGCCGCCGCCTCGGCCCCGCTCGGGGCCGCCTTGGTGGGCCCTGCCTTGGAGGCCTTGAGCGCCGGGACGGTGGCGGTGAGCTTCTTCGAACGATCCTCGGCGTCGGCCTGCTCCCTCGTCACGACGGGAACGGCCGAGATGTCGAAGGGGTCGTCAAAGGCCGACTGGTCTTCTGACGTGACGTACATGACCAGCTGGTGCTCGAACTCGGGGAGGGAGAAGATGTTGTCTGTGCGTCATGTTAGCCTGGGCTTTTCGGTCCGCCGGCGTCGGGTTCCAATCACCGTTCTGGACAAAGGTCCGGGCCATCGTGTTGGCCCCCTCGTCCATGAGCTTCAAGTTCAGCGCGGCACGATCGCGGACCTCGTCGTCGACGTCGTCGAGGCATCGGGTGAGGAGCACCTTGACGCTCGCCTTGACGTCGGGATCCTTCTGGTTCACGCCAAACTTGGCCATGGCCGTGACGGCGGCGGCGCGGACGATGGCGTTCTCGAGCACCACTCGGTTGTAAATGTAGCGGATGTACTTGGTCGGCTGGGCCGTCTTCGGTCCCTCGAGGCCGATGAGGTGGAGGATGCGGACCGACAGCTTCGTGAACTCGCAATCCTCGATGAACTCGCAGAGGTGGGCGAGGGCCTCGTCCTTGGAACCGGGCACGAACTTGATGAGGTCAAACATGCTCTCGACGACGGCGCGCTTGAACTCGTAGCCGCCCTCGTCGCGCAGGATGCCGCTGAGGAAGGTCAGCATGCCGGCCTGCTTGTCGGGGAACTTGAGGCAGAGCGTGCGGATGGCTTCGACGATGGTGATCTTGAACTCGTCCGTGATCTCCGACATGAAGCTGGAAATCTGCTTCATCAGCCGGTCCACGCTCGCCTCGTTGCCCGTCTTGAGCAGGGTCGTGATGGCAAAGGTGGCGATCGACCGGTTGCTATTGGAGATGAGGAGTTCGATGTCCGGGTTGCAGGCCGCGACGGCCGAAGGCCTGAACGAGGCGATGTTGTGGAGGATGCGGAGGGCCGAGAACTTGGTGACGGCTCGGGGGGAGGTCAGGAAGAGCTGCAGAACGTGGACGGCTTGGTTGATTTCGTCGTCGGTCACATCCCTCATGTCGCAGATGGCCTTGGCGGCTTCGAAGTTGACCATCTCGCTCTTGTGCCGCAGCCAGCCGTCGAGCAGCTGCATCATGGGCTTTCGCAGCGACGCATCTTCCTCGGCCAGCTGGGCGGCCAGCCGCACGAGCATGATGGTCGCCGCCGGGCTCTTGACGGCTCCGGGAGCGCCAAATTGCTGGACCATCTTGACGAGAGCCATGCGGTCGTGCATGCGCATCTGGTAGAGCAAGCCGATGGCGTGGTATTGGGTCATTGCCGAATTGTTCATCGGCATCTGGCCGCTGCCGGAGAAGCCCATGGAGAAGCCGCTGCCCGTCTTGGAGGAGGCGGCCGCTTCCTGCGTCTCGCTCTGCCACCGGCGGACCACGTCTCGGGCGATGGGGAGCAGGTGGTAGGAGGACACCAAGGCTGCCGAGGACACGGACGGGTTCTTGTCCACGATGGCCGTCTTCATGACTCGCTCAACCGATTGGACAGTAGTCGCCTGCGACGGCATCAGCGCCATCGACACCCTCGAAAAGGTTACGAAAGGGACTCGGAAGGGTCCGCGGAATGGCTTCGGACGGGGGGAGCACCAGCAGAGGCAGGGCAAGGCAAAGGACCTACATCGATGATGCGGCACAGGGCGCGAATGGCGTTTGGGCGGAAGATGGCGTCGCTGCCGCCGCCCGTGTCCTTCATGATGGTGCTCGTGACCATGATGATGTCCTCGGCCGAGTTGGACAGCTCCTTGGTGACGAGGTGGACCATCTGCCGGAGGTTCGGATCCCGGTTTTGGAAGAGCTTGGAGATGCCGAAGAAGAGGGAGGTGGACTCATTGGTCGGGAACCTATCCCCCGTGTAGAGGAGAAGGGCAATTTTCGTGAGGAGGATTCGACATCGTCGGGGTTGGATGGGGGAGCTGTTGAACAGTCGCGCTGCCGGCTGGTTAGTTGACGACGAGTGGAGGGCGGACAGCGGTCAGAGAGCGGCAAGGGCCATGAGCCATTGCCGTTGCTTGACTTGCCTTCCTGGAAGACCTGTGTGCGGTCAACCTTGACCATGCCCAGGTCGGCGTCCTCGTCCTTTTTGCCGTAGCTCATCTTGGCGACTGGTTGGAAAGGCTGCTGTTCGTTTCCAAGGAGCTTTGGCTGAGGTTCGGGAACATCACACGTACACGTTGACACTTTGGAGCAGGGAGGGAGGAAGCTCCGTCACGTGATACCCCACCAGCCTTGAGCTGGCAGCCAGTTATTAGTTGGCTTCCATACCACCGTGACAACGCTCCAAGATTCGAGCGGAGACTGATCATTTTGAATCAGCTACGATTGAACGTAGTGCAAATTTTGGCGTAATTTATTTTTTTGGATGAATAAAAGGCCGTGAATGAAAAGTTGTTTCGATGCAGACACATTGATTATAGAGGGCAAGTCCGTCGAGCGAAGGCGAGGTACTAGCATGTACATGCCATGTTGCTGCGAGTTTGAGGTACAGATACTTGCGGCAACCTTGGCTGATGGACAGACATGTGAACATAAAGATCATTGGTCCTGACAAGAATACCAAAATTTGGAAATATGTTTATTCATGCGCACTTGAATTAGGTCAAGAATTATATTTCGAGACACTCGATCTGTCGATTGATGTCGCATGGTCGCAAGAGTGTCGTGCCTTGAGTTTTCGCAACTGCAGATCGCGATACTTGTACCGAAAAAGTACATGAACTGTACTCCGTACTCCGTAGAGGCACTTAAGTAATAGTAGAGGAGGTACCTTGCTTGTACAGAGTACTCCGTACTTATTATTGCTTGTTTAAGTACTTACTACTTATTACTGTATGTACGTACATGTACATATGCACTGCGATACAGTACATGCACGGCCAAGGCGAATTTTTATCGAGCAACTGATCGTGACGCCTGCCGCCGCACTTGTCCAATATCAGGGACATCACAATCAGACAGAATGAAGCCGCCAACGCGAATAGACCTCCGGCTGCTACCGCGAGCCCTCCATGGCACCGTTCAACCTACTCGCGCCATTCACTCTACCATCGCGAGAGCAGCCCAGGTGGCCCCTGTCCTCGGCACAGGACCGCCTCCGGAGCCGCCAACGGAGGCCGTTCGAAGCCTCAACGAGAGAATTGAGCGACGCAAGCGACAGGCCGAGATGCTCAAGACGGCCAAAGTGATACGGAATGCCAAGGACGGAAAGGCGACGACGCTGAGGAAGAGATTCTGGAAGGATACCAGCGTCCAACAAGTTGATGGTGAGCGATTCAATCTCCGTCGACACCCACACCGGCGCTTGTGCCTCTCGCTTCACTTCCTACCTGTGCCGATGCCTATTTCTATTCTCATGCACGCATGCTGACAGGGAAGCAATAAAGGCGCACTACAAGTTTTCCTCGACACGCGACCGCTGCGACACCCCGATACCAAACAAATCATCCGACTCCCCCTCTCGAAGCCAAACCTGGCCGCCGCCATCGCACTCGAGTGGGATCTCCTAACCTCGACGAAGCAGGCCACGAAGCAGCACCTCATCCCTCTCACGAGTCTTGCCTGCCGGGCCCTCGACATTGCCGACGACGACGTGGCTGCACCATCGGGCTCAGCCAGCGTCAAGATTCGCAAGCAAATCTCGACGACGCTCATGCGGTATCTCGACACCGACTCGCTGCTCTGCTGGGCGCCGCCGGCCGGGAAGTACGACCTCCGCAACGAGGACGGAGAGTCGTTGCGAGAGGCCCAGAAGCGGGTGGCGGAGGCGACGGTGTCCCTATTGACAAGCCATGTCTGGCCGGGCGTCACGCTCGAACCGGTTCTGGACGGACACGCCATCATGCCCCGAAAGCAGGCCAACGGAGTGAGGGAGGTGGTGCAAGGTTGGGTCGAGGGCTTGAGCCCGTGGGAGATTGCCGGGCTCGAGAGAGCGACACTCGCCGGCAAGAGCCTCGTCGCTGGTGCGCGCCTCGTCGTGGAGTGGAGCGAGGGGCCTGTTGGTCTGCGCCGAGGGTACGCTGAGGGCAAGTTTGGCGTCGAGGAGACGTCCAAAGCTGTGAATCTCGAGGTGGACTGGCAAGCGACCCAGTGGGGCGAAGTCGAGGACACGCATGACGTGAACAACGAAGACGTCAGGAGGCAACTCGGCAGCGTTGTGCTGCTGGTGTCGGGAACCGGAAAATCGTAGTCGAAAGCCCATTCTCGCATCCGTACCATGGACTGTCGACGGCATGCTTCGCGAGAAGTTGTGCCTAGAGTCGTACACGCGTTCTATGGCACCCCTCGCCATCCAACCATTAAGTGAAATCTCCTTTCCGCTGGCTGCCAACTTGCCACCCTCGCAGCTAGGACTGGCGGCGTCGGAGGTTGCGCATGCGTCGACTGTATTTCATTGATTGTATTGGAGGCAACATTCGCAAAATGTTTCCGCAAAGATCCATTACTACATGTGCCGCCCTCGAAGTCGACCGACGATTACAGGCATGATCTTGAACACATCGACTTTGTCCGCCGAGACGGGACTCGCATGAAGAAATGTCCCACTGCCGAACGGCCTGCATTGGCCGTCAGGATTGTTGATGAAGACGGCAAGAATTCTGGGTATGGACGTCGAGATCGTGCTGATGAGTCAAACACCAACAACAGATCCACAGCCACGTCGGCTTCCAAGTAACACAACTACGGAGTAATAAGTAATGACGCATTCTGACACAGCGGACCGTTCCAATCCCCATTCCGGGCCATTCTGGACCATTTCGGGAAACCCTGGCAAGTGGACCACGCCGAGAGAGCGGAGTTTACAGTAAGTACGGATACGGAGTAATACAGTATTACTCCGTAGGCGTCGCTGTGGGGTGCGGGAGAGAAGCATGGGTCGAACCGGCCCGTTCATTCGGCATCAGTCGTTACTGTCATCGGACTAAAACTCATCATCCCAAGTATGCCGGGTTTCGACTCGCTGTAAATTTTGAGAAAGACTCTTGCTTTCAGTTTGCAGTATGTAAATACCGTCGTTCCATCCTTCCTCGAGGACATCGTTCGTACATGTCATCCCTAGCAATCGCATCCGATGGCGTGCGCTTGTCCACCCGACCGTCGCCGATGAATCAAAAAGGGAGAAAGCCCCTGACTTTCTGGTAGCCCTGGAGCAGATACACCAGGTAGTTGTTCAGCTTCAAGCCGTTCTTTCGCACAAGAAGTGACATCTGGATCGCCGAGATGAATGCGCCCGTCCACAACACAAGCTTCAACACGCGCCGCAAGAAGAGGCGGCGCGGCGCGCCAGGGGTCAGCTGCAAGCAGGTCAGCAACGTTCCCCAGGGGAGGCAAAAGGTCGCACTTACGGTGTAGGTCCAGTCTTGGTAGTTGGGAAACAGGCACTTGTACCAGTAGTGCGCTTGCGAATGCGGATAGGTCATCGAGTTCCACGTCTTGCCGCTACGCTTTCCGGCCGTGTTGTACCAGCTCTGGCAGCCTCCCCACCAGACCGACTTGTGCAGGTCTTCCTGCATTTGCCGTGAATAGCGGGCCTCGGCCTCGTGCTTCACCTCGACAGTCGTCGCGTCACCGTCGAGCACGGGCTTGAGGACGCGGAGCGCGTAGTTGATGCCGTTCTCGACAGCCATGATGGTCGACGTGTGTCCGGTCGTCGAGTTGGGACCTGCTCGCAGGTAAGCAGGGGGTAAGAACGAGAGACGAGGAGAGGCCGGCTGGGGGTTCGGTACCTAGGATCATGAAAAAGTTGGGAAATTCGTTCATGGCCACGCAGTTGTACGCCTCGGGCCCGTCAAACTTGGACCAGTGCTCTCCCAGCGTGACACCGTTGCGACCGGCGACCTCGATGCCCGCCATGAACTGGTTCGTCGAGTAGCCGTTGGCAAGGACGATGACGTCGGTCTTCGTGACGCTACCATTCTTGGTGCGGATGCCTTGGGGGAGAATCTCGACGATGGGGTCGTCGACGACGTCGAGGTTGGGCGCGTGCAGGGCCTTGAGGTATCCACAGTCAAAGATGCGCCTCTTGCAACCGATCTCGAAGTCGGGAATCAACATGTCGTGGTACTTGGCGGGTGCGTGTTTCTTGATGTACCTCGTCGCTTCCGCCTCGCGGCCGGCCCGAAATCTCGCAGCGGCCTTGGTCATGTAGAATCCGCGCATGTCGTTTTCGGCATAGACGAAGACGGCGGCGCGGACGAGGGCCATTAGGCCGGGAACGTGGCCGAAGAGCCACTGGATTGTTTGCGTTTGCGGGACGTCGATGGGCGGGATCATCCAGTGCTTGGAACGTGCAAACTGCGTCACATGCTCCGCGCCCTCGATGATGTTGGGCACGATTTGCGTCGCGGTGCACCCGTTGCCGATGACGGCGACGTTCTTGCCCTCGAGAGCGACGTCGGACCTCCAGCGGGCAGCGTGGAAGACGGGCCCCTGGAAGGATTCGATGCCCGGCATGTCCGGCTCGCGCGGCTGCACCAGGATTCCGGTGCCGCTGAAGAGGAACTGGCACTCGTGCGCGTAGGTGGAACCATCCGAAGCTTTGCGGAGGTGCAGGCGCCATCGGTGCGTCGCCTCGATCCACTCGCAGCGCTCCACGACGACGCCAAAGCTCATCTTGGACGGCAGGTCGTACTCGGCCGCGACGGTCTTGAGATAGTCCCAGAGTTCGCCCGACGAGGGCAGCACGCGCGTCCATTTCGGGTTGGGGGCAAAGGAGAAGCTGTAGAGGATGCTGGGGATGTCGCAGGCGGCGCCTGGTGCGAGGGCGTGCAAACGGACAGTTAGCGAATGGCCGGGCGATAAGAGGGAGGGAGGGCGTCGGCGTCGAGGCCGGGAACGAACCTGGGTACGTGTTTACGAACCAAGTCCCGCCGAGGTCTTCGTGCCGCTCAAAGAAGCGAACGTCGGTGATGCCATACCACCGTTTGAGCGTCGCCCCTAGACCGATGGCGGAGAAGCCCGAGCCTATGCAGGCAAACTGGCTGTAGCCAACGGGTTGCTTCTCGCCTGGGCCCATGCTGGTTGGCGGTAGGTAGCTGAAGTCTTGTACTGCGAGTGCCTGTCCTGGTGTTGGCAATACCCAGAAGGTGCTGTGATGGTATTCCGTGCGTGGGCAGAGGAGGATGTTGACCTAGGAAGGAAATGGGATGCCCCCTACCGCGTGCCGAGTGCATATGATAGTACTTCTTGGTATGTACATGTACGTACTTATGGTGGTGAGGTAGGTTCGGGGGTGGATTGGTACCTTTCGGTGGACACTGGCAGCAACTGGTACTTGCGGAGTATTACCTACTTCCAGTATTCTGTGCAGGTTGGCGTAGGTACGAAGGCGGCGTACATCTTGAGAAGAGATCCTTTTAGCCTCAAGAACATTTCATATTCCGTGCCCATTTTGCGTTTGCCACTATTGATTATGGTATTTGGTACATGCCTACCCAACCAATCATCATCTGTGGGGAGGGGGGTTGTTGGTTCCTGATAGTGCGCGTTGAGAGAGTAAGTATTAACTAATTATCGTAGAAGCTCGTTGAAGCTGTTCCAATGATAGCCTCGGCTCAGCAGAGAGGGGGACTACTTAAGTAAGTACTCCGTAATTACTCCGTACATCAGCATTAATTAATACTACGGAAGAAAAGTAATATTACGGAGTACATGTACTGTACTTGTGTATACTTGTGCGGAGTATTACTACTGCAAAGATTAGTACGGAGCACAGTACTCCGTATGTGTACTGTTGTACTTGTACGGAGAAAGTACAGTACACGTACAGGGAATACTTCGGTACGTACTTAGTTGTACTTACATGTACTTACAGCAGATGTAAGTACTTAAGGGCACTCCGTACCTAGTACACGATTGGTCAAAGTTGTCTAGCTGCTACTGGTGCGACTGCTCGATCACACCGTGATGCATATCGACGAGCTACAGCAGAAAACCATCGATAAGAGAACATGAGTCCTTCCATATTGCGGCGTGGCACTATAGCTTAGGGCCCTTCTGTTTCCTTGCCTGGGCTTCCTTGTCCCTCAACAGCCGGCGGAGGATCTTGCCGCTCGGACTCTTTGGCACGGCATCGATAAACTCAACACCTCCTTTGAGCCACTTGTGGCGTGACTTGTGGTCTTCAACATGCTTGCACACGGCGGCGGCGACGTGATCGTCAGGCTTGTCGCTCGCATCCTTTGCCTTGACAATGAAGGCCTTGGGCACCTCACCGGCCCGGTCGTCTTGCACAGGAATGACGGTGCAATCGGAGACGAAGGGGTGGGCAAGCAGGTGGGCCTCGAGCTCGGCGGGCGCGACTTGGTGGCCCTGCAGGGGGGGTCGAGTCAGCGTCAGCAGCGCACGGGTCATCTAGCATCAGTTCGGGGATCGGGGAGGGGACGAGCGGAAGTGGGAGGAACGGAGGAGGAGCGGGGAGGGTGAGGGATGGTGACCTTGACTTTGATGAGCTCCTTGATCCGGTCCGTGACGACAAAGTGCTCATGGCCCTGCGGCGACTTGCGGACGAGGACCTCGTCGCCCGTCCTGAGCCAGCGGCCGTCTTCGTCCCAGATGAACGTCTCCGCATTGGCCCTCTCGTTGTTGAGGTACCCCAGGACAACGGAGGGGGACTGGACGACGAGCTCGCCGCGGGTCTCGAGCTCCGTCACCTCCCTGCCGTCGGCGTCGATGATCTTGGCGATGGTGCCGGGGATGAGCGACCCGGACGAGCCGAAAAGAGTGTCCGTTTCCAAGCTGTTCAGGATGCAGGGAGACGCCTCGGTCATGCCTGCGGCCGCGTGTCGGTGTCAGCACGCCGGTCGGCGAGTTCGCGCGGGACGGCAAGGGAAACTTGCCGTAGCCTTGGCCGAGACGCCAGGCGGGGTAAAGCTTGAGCAAGTCATCGATGACCTCGGCCCCGAGCGGTGCGGCGCCGCTAAACACCCAGCGTACGCTGCTCAGGTCGTAGGCCGCGCTGATGTGCTTGTTGGTGATGATCTGGATGAGAATGGGGGGCACGACGCTGAGCTGCTCGATCCGGAACCGTTGCACGGCCGCCAGGACGGCCGTGAGGTCGAACTTGGGCAGGACGACGATCTGGTCGCCGCGGTACTGTCCGACGAGACCGACGAGGACGAGGCCGTAGATGTGGCTGAAGGGCAAGACGCCGAGGGTCGTCTGGGTGGCGATGCCGAGCTCGTCGCGCGAGACAGAGTCCGAGGTGCAGATCTGGACGACGTTGGCGATGACGTTTCGGTGCGAGATCATGACCGCTTTCTGCGACACGCGTCAGCCTCGGGTCTGGGGCAAGCGACTCCAAGGGGGCATACAGGCAAGCCCGAGGTTCCGCTGGAGTAGCAAAGGTAAGCCGGCTGCCTCGCGCCCTGGCCCTTTGTCCAGTGCAGGGGAGCAACTCGGGGAAGGTGTCTGCCCTCGGCCACGAGGTCGTCCACCGTGACGAAGGAGCCCTTGTTTGGGACCTCGGGCACGGGCAGAAGGAAGATGCGGTCACGGGGTATGCCGGCGCCCTCGGCGGCCGGGAGCGCGTTTTCGAGCAGGGGGAGGCATGTGAAGAGAGCCTTGGCACCCGAGGAGTGCAGCTGGTGCTGGAGTTCCTGGGACGAGTAGGCGGCGCTCGCGGGGGTGACGACGCCGGAGAGGCGGTGGATGGCGTGCGTGAGGGGGATGTAGTCGATCTGCGGCATGCCACTCAGGTCAGCACTCCCTCCCCAAAGCGACGGGCGTCGGCAGCTTGACGAACCGTGTTGAGCGAGTACAAGCAGACAACGCGATCCCAGGCGGTGCCCTCGTTGGGGCTCAGGCCCAGGCGCTTGCCAATGGCCCGGGCGAGATGGTCGACGCGGGACGCAACATGGGATGCGTCGTGCGAGGCGCCGGTGAGGCCGCAGGTGTAGGGAGCGCGGGAGGAGGAGAAAGGTCGGCGACCGTGGCTTTCCGTGTTGATAAACTTGTCCACGGTGACCGTGTCGGGGAGGTCTGCAGCTGTTTGTCAGCGCTCGGAGCCGGGTAACATTTTGTTCGTTCTGCCTCTGGATCCGAGTCCAGGACGGCGGGTGCCGACGAACCGGGCAACTGCGGGAGACGGGCTGGCGGCAGGAAGACCATGGTGGCGAAGGAGAGGAGCTCCGACTCGCCCTGGGACGGGACCAGCGGCGGGCGTTGGCTGGTGGAGGAACGGTGCGTTTATGTGTTGGGAGAGCCCTTTCGAGCATCTGCTGGGGAATCTCGCTCGGGTCGTTGGCTGCTTGTTGCTTGGTGTTTGTGGGCAAGACCTTGACTGGCGTCGCCGCCTGCCATTTTCAGGCGCGCCAGGATGCTCAAAGGCAGGGACGACGGGACGAGCGAATGAGGAGCCATTGCCTAATAGAAGGCAAGTACAGTATAATACAGTACATGAGTAAGTACTTACTTGCACCAAGTGCCTCACTCGGCCCGATATGGCAACCCCGCTGCCGAGGCAAAGCTTCATTGTTGTCATATTCCTTGATGGAAATACTGCAAGTATGTAGATGTACATGTACGGAGTACAGCTACATGTACTTACAGTGACATGTACTTGTAAGTAGCTGTACGTGTAAGTGTACTTGCGCTTACGTACTTACTTGTACATCATACTTACAGTACACGTACTTAATTACTGCTGGTACTGCAAGTGCAGAGTGCACTTGTACAAGTCCTCAAGTATATGTCCTTATTATTACTGTCATACTTACATGAACAGGTACTCCGTAATACTTGCAAGTAACGCTCCGTGCAACGCACTCATGTACTGAGTACAGTCAGTACCCAAGCAAATGTTGATTGCCATTGGTCATCAGCAGCATGCCGCGTCGACGGTTCGACGTTCAACTGGCAAACGACGATCGGGGGCAGCACCAAGCGAACAGTCCGACTGCAAGCACGAGTACACAATTGCACCAGAAAGTCTTGGGCGGCTCGGTAATATTTCTCCCTTTTTTTTGAGTGGGTATCTTGCAATGTACGCTCCCCATATCCCAACGAGGTACGTACAGTATATGCCATCGCTAAAATCAAGTATATGCAGAGAGGTTGGCCGTCATGAATTGGATGGCGCACTGCGCGTCCAATGTCCTTCCTATCCATCTTCATAATCATCATAATCATCATCATAGTGCACTATACAGCACAGACAGCAGGCCGGCAGCGACGAGAAGGCTGCTCATGGCGTCGGTTCGCACACCGGCGCCTGTCGTTCCGTCGGCATTTCCGGACGGGGTCGCCTTCGCCTTCGCCGTCGTCGTCGGCGCGGCAGCCGGCTTGCAGTTGCCGTTGGCAGCTGAGCATGAGGTTGCGGGGGAATCGGCAGTCGGTTGGTTCTAGAGTTTGCCACGTTAGCATCGCTGCTTCGTTCCGTTGTCACCGGGGGGGGGGGGATAACATACATCGGGCCCGCCAGAGAAGTTGACAGAGTCCAGCTTGCAGTTCCCGGCAACGGTCTGCAGGGTGTCGGAGTACTTGGCGACGGCTACAATGTCGCTGCCTCCACAGTTGGCCGCCTGGGCGATGTGCACGGCGCGGCTGTCCCAGTCGATGACAAAGTATCCGGCGCGCAGGACCGAGTCGCCGAGGATCTGCTGGTCCTTGGTCACGACCAAGCCGACGTAGCAGGTTTCGCCGTTGCCCGTCAAGTCCGTGACGAAATCCCGGAGCGGGACGCGGAGCGTCTTGGAGCCGAAGCCGAAGTCGATGCTGCCGGCCTTCTCCCTCAGGTCGCACGAGACCTGGAAGTAGCCCTGGCCGTCGTCCTTGCCATTCAGGGCCATGAGGATTGGCATGGCGACCTCGGCGCGCAACCTCGAGACGGTGGAGCCCGAGTCGATGAGGACGTTCGCCTCGTCGCCGCGCACCTCAAAGTTCCTGGGCGAATCGAGGGTCAGGCCGACGGTGGTGAGCTCGACGGCGAGCCGGTAATCCTGGTTGGCACCGCGGATGATGGGTCGCTTCTCCAGCTTCCCGACGAACTTGTTCTTGTCGACGCCGCCGTAGATGACGGCGCCGGAATCGACGGCGGAGCTGCGCAGGTCGAGGGAGTAGACGCGGCTCCCGATGACGCCCTGCTTGGCCATGTTGTTGAGCAGCAGCGTGTACGGCTGATCCGAGTCGAAGCCGAACTTGATGTGGGGTCCGAGGCCGAGGATGCCCTGGGACTGGCCCTCGCTCTTGGTGACGACGCCAAAGGTCTGGTTCTTGACCACGGCACCGCCGAGCGCCACCGTGTCGGCGTAGTATCGGATGGCGACCGACGTGTGCGTCGACGAGTCGGCCGCGTCACCGTATTTGATGTCCTGGTACCCAAAGGGCCCGATCGGCGGCGTGTTCGAGTCGGCGGGTTCGTACTTGCCGAAGCTGATGCACTCCCTGTACTGCGACTGCGTCGGCGCCGACGAGCAGCTGGGGTTGACCCAGAGCTCGCTGGAGCCCGTGTCGACGAGGATGGTGACTTTTTGGGGCGGGCTGCCAATGTTCACTGCGTCGCCACTCGTCAGCGCTCCACTCCGTCCGCTCGCACGCGGGCGCCTTTGCCACTCACCATCGGTTGCGTAGAAGTAGTCCTTGTTCTGCAGCAAGTCCTCGTAGGCATTGGACCGCTTGGCTTTCGATCCTCGTCCAGGCCGTGGACGAGGAACGGCGTTGACCGGGATCGAGAGGAAGCCGTCACCCTGGACGGCGTTGGCAAAGCCAACTTGGTTGTTGTCGGAAGAGTCGACATTGCTAGGCGTGGCAAGGGCGGAAACGTCGGTGTTTCCGTTCGAAAGAAGGGCGATGGCCGCGAAGCTGAGTGACCACGACCACATCGTTATATCTTGGGCAGGAATTGCAGCCTCGACAGTACGTATCCAGTACCGTTCTGATGACTGTATAACAACACAAACGTCCAAAGGCAAAGTTCTGAAGGAGTGAGTGTCGCGAAGGTTTAGCCTCGGGAAGTAGAAGCGGCCTTGAACGAGCTCCTACGGGGTGGAGGGGAGGCATCTTGTCTTTCTTATGAGTAGCAGCCGAGCGGAGCGAGCGAACAAGGTACGGCTTGAACAGCCACGCAACCGCTGTCGCCGGCGCTGGTGTAACGGCTCCATATGGGCTAGGGGTATTCGGGCGCTGCTGTTTGCTTCGCCGACGACTGGCGGTGACGATGGCCTGGGGGCCTGCGAGGAACCTAGCGCCCGGGTGCGCCAGGGTGGGTGGGTGTGGTGTCAGCTTGAAGAAAAGCGTCGTTGACCGGTGCCGCAGACAAGGAAGACCCCCCCACCAGGCTGCCGAGTCAACAGCCAGCAGCGGTGCCTGCCTAGGCAGCCAGGTGGTGGCAGGGGCACGCCCGACAGCATGTCCGCCTCCGGCCACGACGAGCGACCCATATACTCCTCCGTCCTCCATTCAAACATTGTTTTGCCTCCTCGAGCCAGCCACGGAGGACGTCGTCGAGCATCGCATCCAGGCCCATGATTGCATCGTCGTCGGCGAGACGCTGGTGCACGCGAGGCGTGTCGAGTACGGAGCACTGGCGTGCGTTTGCGTGCCGACACAGCACTCGAGCTCGCCTTCTCCCATAACCACCCCGTACATCCTCGAGCGCGAGAAGAAAGCAGGCGCGGGACGGATGGAAGGAAAGAGGCACCACTCTGGGGGCCGGGGGCCTGCATGTTCCTTCCTTGAACGGGATTGGACGGGAAGGGGACGCGGGTGAGGATGGGGAAGGGGAAAGGGGCAGGGGACTATGGGAAGGAGCCATTGGAGGCTCAGCTATCTCAGATCATCCACGCCATGCTACTTGGGGCATTAGCGGTTGACGGCCGAGCCAACCAAGTCAAAGTGGAGAGGACGCTGGCGTGCGGCATTGTCAACCGCACCTTCCACTAGCGTCATGTCATGGGTACCCCGATACCCCACTTGCCCCCAAATGCTCCCACGGAAGGGAAAAGAGGGCCCGGACGGACCTTCCTGCGAGCGCTCCGCCAATGGACGCTTCCCGTCAGGGCCATCGGTGCCGTCGCCTCCGTCCCATACGGCGACCAAAGGCCCAACTGGGACGAATGAAACAGCCCTAGGGCTCGCCAACAGCCTTTTGCTGCGACTCGCCGTCGCTTGGCACCTGCACCGAACACCTCTGCCCCCCAATGACGACGAACCTTTGCACCATTTCGGCCACGTCTCGATCGCACCGAACGTACGAATGCCCGCCACGGCTGGAAGGCACAGAATCCACAAACTCAGCCCCGGTGCTTGGCCGGTTTGAATGGCCGATGCGGACGGGGGAGGTCGCTCGACGCCGTCGTTCTGCGGACCATGGGCCGTTCTGGAGCACGCAAAGAGGCCCGAAACCGACGTCCGAAATCGACATCGACGGCTAAGCCTCGGCAGCCGGTGAATAAGACTACTGGGATACGAGCATGATTGATGCTGTCTTGCGGAACGTCATTCTCGGTGCTGCACGCCACGTTGGTCGTGCCCCGAACGACGAACGCTTCCAAAGACCCCGCCGGTTCGACATCCGGCCCGTCCACCATGAAACTACGGCAATCCATGCATCTACCTGATTAGTGCCATCCCAGCCCGAGGTTGGAAACCGTTCGGATCGACTAGTTTAGGCCATTCTCCTCGGCGGTGAAAGGTTCGAGCCTTGGAGGAACTAGGTGACGAATGGAGCGGTGGCAAGCGAATCACGACAGCAAGACACAAGACGCCCATGTTGATGGTGGTTGTCACTTCGATTGATCCCGTCCACCGCTAGCAGATCTCGCCCTACGGCATCAATTCCCGCCTTTTGGCTCGAAGCAGCAGGTCCAGCACTCTCCCTATTCATCGCTCAGACGCCGGGCTACTACAAGTTTGACTGTCACTTACGAACTGAGTCGCTTTCTGCGAGATCCAATCCCTCTTGTTAGCAAACACGCTCACGCCATGGACGACTGGACACGTACGCCGGTCGTGCCGCAGCTCGTAGGTCGTTCCGAAAAGCAGGCCAGCCAGCAGATGCCGGTTGCGGGCGTCTCGACAGGGGCCGCCATGGCGGCGGCAACGAGCAGACTGCAGACGGCGACGGCACTCTTCATCTTTACTTTGCCTTGGCCTTGTCTAATTTTGACGAAGAGTTTTTTTTTGGAGGTGCTGCGTGCGTGAACCACGAGAGTGGTCCTCGTTGTTGGACACGAACAAGCTGGAAGAGGGCCCTCTTTATATCTTGCAGGCGGTCGCCGGAAGGATACGGTGTCGCACGCGCACGTTGCCTTTGCCGAAGCCGCGTCATGCCAACTTCAGCCTGCACGGCGGCATGTCGCTCAACGATGGCCTGCGTTCATGATGCGCGAGAGATCCGTTGAGGAAACTGCGTCGTATTTCGGGCATCAATCATTCGATCAAGTTCCAACCGACAAGTGCTGCATGCGCCTACGCCATCATCACGCCATGAATGGAGCTGGTCTATCCGCTCCACATGCATGCGACGGTGACGGACAGCTCTCCAAGTCAGCTGTGGGTGGAAGCGTACAACACGCATCTACAATTGCCACCAATGGCGTCCATCCTGCTTCACAGCCGGTACCGTACCATCGCTGGTGGACAGGATGCATTGCCGCTTCGCTCGCATCGACAATACGAAGAAAGGACGTCACAAAGAGGTGTGCAGAGGGCTACAATGCTTTCCGGTCCAGGAAATATAACCGCCGTGTTGGGGGGACAGGATCTATGCATGGGGCGGCTAATTATTGACCTGCTTGTGATGGTTGATCAGGTTTTGTCGCTTCCCGCTACGCGATGGCAGTAGCCCACCTCCCACTCAGCTGTACATGTACAATGTATATGAACACATGTACTGTACTGTATTGTCAGTAAGTACTTGGTCATCCCCAGTTCACACTCCACATTCGCCCGCGGTGGAGACAGGTTCGGCGGCCCCGCTGGCCCATAACACCCCACTCCCCCCACCATGGCCGCATGCCAGTTCCAACCACCATGCGGGCTACAACCACCGACCTATCGCGTATTTCATCACAACGATTGCACAGGTGTCTTCGCAGTTGAGATGCCTCTCTCATTCCGGACGAGATAGGACTCCATGCTCGCAATGATTCTGACGTACAAGTTTGCAGATCGATGGTAGCAGAGTACGTGGGCCGTCATCGATAATGCATCCTTCTGGACGCAAGCATGATAGCTTGTTCCAAGCAGAAATCCAAATGATTCGCCTTGAGCTACAAGACGTCTGGTTGGTTGCGCGGGAATCAAGAGCTGTTTGAATCGTTGGATGGAGTCGTTAGACTCTGTGCATTGCTCTTCAAACGACGGAGCATGTTCTTTCCGATCCGTAGCTGCCAGACTTTTTTGCCTCTTCTTCCCTTGTTTGTTTCTTTTCCGTTCCTTTTCTCCCCTCCCAAGGTTCGCCCCTAGCACGGATAGGGAAAACCTACATGTGCATACATAACGTCGGCCACAGCGCGTCCAGCTCCCGTCCCTCCCACTAGCCTGAGCACGCGCGCCCGTCAGCCTGCCTGGCTCGACTCGGAAGCAACTGAGGAGGGAGGAAGACGATACCGATTGCCAAGATATGCCGCCGGCATGTTCCAAAACCCCCGGTCGGTACATTTCAAACGAGGCATGAATCATTCATCATCATCCCACCACTCTACCTTTCCCTCCTTCCCGTCTTGTTCGACGGCCGGCCAGATTTGGGAGCGTCTTGAACATAGTTGTTGCGAATCGATAGCGGCCGTTGTTTGGGATCGAAGCCTCGTTCGATTGCCCGAGCGTATACACGGTTGACTTGACGGACCGATACACCAAGAATGGCCGCAATCTCGGCCGAGGTCTTGCCGCTGCAGGCTTTGAGGCAAACAATAGAGGCCCGCGTCGCAATGTCAGAATAGTGGGCCATTTCGACAGACGGGCACTTGTTGGGTCGAATTGGAAGCGGGATGCATGCCCAAAAATCATAGCACACAGGTTAGTTGGGGTGAAGGCCGCAAGAGTCATGTGACTCGTATCGCGATCCCTGTCGGCGCCGGATGCTGCAAGCCGACCATCGCCCGACGTACACGTGAGAGTCCACGCCTCACTCAGCGATGATTTTGGTTGCGATCATGGGGGAAGGATGTGAATTCCAGGAGTGAGCAGGTCAAGTTGGGCCGGTGTATGCCTGATGCGAATGAACCCGGTGGCATACACTCATACAGGTGCAGGTATCAGAAGGTGCAAACAGTTCCATGAATCCGCAATGTGCAGAGCATGGAACGACGCGTACGGAGTAGACCGCATTGTGCTTGTGCGTACAACTCCGTGGCAACGTAAGCGCCGAGGTAGGTAGGTGGGTGTCTGCTGGTGATAGTATTTGCTACGTAGTACCAACCGAGGTACACCTCATGCAGTTGTGCCAAACAGCATCAAGCACCTGCAGCCACTGTAGAAGTCACTGGGAGCCAGTACATGCGCGGGTGGCAGCAACCTCCTTGGATTGGTGCACACTACTGCATAAGGAACCAAGCTCGTACCTACAAGACTATTATGCACTCCGTATCTTGGTGGTGCCGTTGAACTGAGGCGGGATGCTTGATATATGCTCAATCTACGAGCTTGTTGTGAGCCATAACACAAAGCCTGGCTTGCGTACTTTGTCCAGGCGGAACGCTTGGAGGCTCAAAGTGGGCCAAACGAGGGTTTCGGACGAGCCGACTAGTAATACTCAACCAGTAGTGGGCATCTTATACTTTCTCGCTAGCATGGAATGGGACAACGAGCAAAGGAAGCGGCGTCAAGAGTATCACCGTCGTTGCGCCTCGTCAACTCTACTTCAAGCAGAATGCACCCCAAAATGTTCGATCGGCCGCTATTATTATTATGGAAACCAGTCCAGTATGTAATACGCGTCTATATGTCATCCTATCCTTTGCAAAATACTAACATGGTAAACAAGCAAGCTCTGATGATCGAAATCGTAATGAATGGTACCGAGAGCCTCCCGGGCAGACAACTAACGAATATACATGTAGCTTCCTTCAATATCAACAAACAATTGCAACGCAAATCTACAGAGCGACAACGGCAGCGACCAAGGCGATGAGGCCAAGACCAGCGCCCACGCGACCAGCACCGGCCATGACCGGCACGTCGGTGGGGTTGGGCAAGTACCCAGTACCCACAGGAGGGAGGTAGACATCCGACGGGTTTGCGGCAGGGACGCAGTCGGCCGCGTTGTTCGGGTCGCCCTCGACGCACGTGTTCGAACCGCCGGGGTAGACGGGCGCAGGCGGCACGATGGGCGCAGGCACGACGGGAGCAGGCACGACAGGCGCTTTGATGCAGTCGGCCGGGTTGTTCGGGCTGCCAGGGATGCAGTGAACCGGCGCCTTCGGGGGTTGAGGCTGAGGGTTGGCCGGGACAGGCGGGTTCTGGTAGCCAGGTGTGGCGGGGGTGTCGACGTGGGTGTCGGTGGTGACGTGGGTGTCGGTGTTGCCAGGCACGACCTGCACCTCGGGCACCTGCGGGTAAGTCGAGGGCATGGTGATCTCCGGCACCACGTACTCGTGGGAGAGGATGCGTGTGACGGTGTTGCCCTCGACGGTGTTGGGCTCGACAACCTGGCTGGTGAGGACAACTGTCGTGTACGAGGCCGAGGTGACGCGGGGGGTGCCAGTGACGGTAATGCGGTTGGTGATGATCTCGGCAGCCGTCACGATCGCAGGGTTCTTGGGGATATAGGTCCTGCAGAGGCCCTGGAAGTAGGCAATGGCCTCGGCGACCTTGTCGCCGTTCATCTCATGAGCGTACATGCATTCGTAGATGTTCTTGACAAACTCCTCGCTGGGGCAGTAGCAGGACATGTCCATGTTGTTGGCACACTTCGCCATCTCCAAGTGCGTGTTGACGCACTGGGGAACGACAGAAGGGAAAGGCGGGACAACGTTGGGCTCCGGCATGACGGTAACCACCGGCGTCGGCTGGCCCGGAACAACGACAGGCGGCTGGCCAGGAATGACGACAGGCGGCTGACCGGGGATCTCCGGCGGCGGCATGACCACCGGCGTGGGCTGGCCAGGAACGACGACGGGGGGCTGGCCAGGAACGACGACAGGCGGCTGGCCAGGAATGACGACAGGCGGCTGGCCAGGAATGACAGGCGGCTGGACCACGGGCGTGGGCTGGCCGGGGACGCCGACAGTCTCGGTGATGGTGTATGTCCTGCTGCTGTAAGGAACCGATACCGTGACGTAGACCGTCTCACCAGGCTTAGGATGAGGGCAGTTGGGAATATCGGAGCGATAGGCCGTGATGGTAGCGGTCGAGGCACTGAAGAAAGTCGAGACCGTCTGGTAGACACGGACTGAGGGCTGGTGGGGAACGCCTTCGGTGATGGTCTTGGTGACTGTGACCTGCGTGCTGCTGTAGGGAACCGAAATGGTCACGTAGGCAGTTTCACCAGGCCTGACATAAGGGCAGTTGGGAATGTCCGGGCGGTACTGGGTGATGGGAACGACGTTCTGCCTGTAGCAAGTAGACCAAGACTGGTAGACGGAGGTGTAGACACGTCCGACCGGGTACTGGGGGTTGTTGGGACCGTTCGGGTACTGGGGACCGTTCGGGTACTGAGGACCGTTGGGGTACTGAGGGCCGTTCGGGTACTGAGGGCCCATGGGGCGGTTCGGGCCCACTGGGTAGACGGGACCGTTCGGGCCCATGGGGCCGTTGGGACCGTTGGGGTATATGGGCCTTCCGGGAATGACAACAGGGACACGGTCGGTCATGGGGCAGACGGTGGTCTGCATGGCGTACGGAACCGGAACGACAGCAGAACCTCCCGGGGTGATGGCAGGGCAGTTGGGAATCTCAGGACCACACTTGTAGATGGTGGACATGGATGTACCGTAGATGGTCGAGGTGCCCTGATAGATTCGCTCGCTGTAGCTTGTCACCTCCGGCTCGTAGGAGACGGGAGTTTGCGCGCCAGGCTGGATCGTCGAGGCGGGGACAACGACAGGAGTGTTCTGGCCCTCGGGGGTGTAGGTCGAACCGGGAACAACAACAGGGGTCTGCACGCCAGGCTGGACCTGAGACTGGTAGGTCGAGGCGGGGACAACGACGGGAGTGTTCTGGCCCTCAGGGGTGTAGGTCGAACCGGGAACAACAACAGGGGGGACAACAACAGGGTTGGTCTCGCCGGGAACGGGAACGACAGCAGGGTTCGTTCCGGGAACAACGGCAGGAATAATAGTCTCGCCAGGCAGGTAGGTCGCTCCGGGAATGACATTGGAGAGAACCTCGGTGACGGGGCAAATGGTAGTTCTCAGGGCAGTAGACATGGTGACAACGGCAACGCCACCAGGAGGAATGGCGGGGCAGTTGGGGATCTCGGGAGCGCAGCTGGTGATGGTAGACATGTACGTATCCCAGACCGTCGAGGTAGACTGATAGACGTTGGTGCTGTAGGATGTCATGGCAGTCTGGACGAAGCTGCTCTGCGCAATGGATGGGGTGTTGTAACCGGTCTCAACAGGCGCGGTTTCCAATCCAGAGGTGGCGGCGGGCATCGACTCAACGGGCATCGAGGGCTGACCGGGCATCGACTCGGCGGGCATCGACTCGGCGGGCATCGACTCGGCGGGCAGCGAGGGCTGACCGGGCATCGACTCGGCGGGCATCGAGGACTGGCCGGGAATCGACTCAACGGGCATCGAGGACTCGGCCGGCTGTCCGGGTTGAGAGTACGGGTCAACCGCTGGAGTCATGGTCTCTCCAGTCACAGGGTTGGACTCGACAACTGGCGTGGGCTCCACAGCGGGTTGGGAAGCCTCCGTGGGCTGAACGACCCCTGGGGTGGCATAACCATCGACAGGCGTGTTGGCTGGCTGAGTGGCAGCATCAACCGGAGTGTTGATCGGGGCGGGCGGTCCAGGGGGGGTGGTGCCAGCCGGTGTGCCATCGGGCGCAGTGTACTCGGAACCGGAACCGGGAGGCCCAGGGGGCGTGCCAGCCGGTGTGCCATCGGGCGCGGTGTATTCGGAACCGGAACCGGGAGGTCCAGGGGGCGTGGTGCCAGCCGGTGTGCCATCGGGCGCGTTGGTTTCGGCACCGGCACCGGGTGGCCCATTGGGCGCGCCAGCCGGAGTGCCGTTGGGCGCAGTGTATTCGGCACCGGCACCGGGTGGCCCCTGGGGCTCAAGGGCAGCAGGTGGCCCCTGGGGCTCAAGGGCAGCAGGTGGCCCCTGGGGCTCAACGGCAGCGGGAGGCCCCTGGGGCTCAACGGCAGCGGGAGGCCCCTGGGGCTCAACGGCAGCGGGAGGCCCCTGGGGCTCAACGGCAGCGGGAGGCCCCTGGGGCTCAACGGCAGCGGGAGGCCCCTGGGGCTCAACGGCAGCGGGAGGCCCCTGGGGAGTAGCATACTCGGACCCGCCGGCGGGGGGGGTTCCAAAAGTAGATCCAAGGTCATTTCCACCAGCGGGGGCTTGGGCCTGTCCATATGAGGACGAGAGGTCAGCACCACCGGCGGGGGCTGACAAGCCTCCAAAGTCGATGGGCGTTCCGTACGAGGAGTCGTACTGTTGGAACATGGCAAGCTTCATCTTGGGCTTGGCGTTGCAATCCCACTGGATCTTGTTGATGGAAATCTTGCACTCCTTGTCGCCGGCCTCGGCGAGAACAAAGCGAACCTTCTTGGCGCCGAGGCACTTCTCGTTGAAGATTGGCGCGCTTGTGGTGGAGCAGTCGTGGCTGGTCCTGCAGATCTCACCGCCAGGCATCTCGTACTGGAGCTCGATGCGAGCATCGTACTCGCACGAGGCATCCACCTTGGCAATGGAGAAGGGCAGGTTGGACTTGTGATGGATCTCGGGGCAGAGGCTAGCGTCGGACTGGCAGACTCCCTCGATAACCTTGTTGGCGAAATGGTTCTTCAAGCCGGCAAGATGGCTCTTGAGGCTGAAAAGGGTGCGCTTGTCATTGCTCTTCTCGTTGCAAGTGAAGCGGTTGAGAGAGAAGTTTCCGTACGAGGAAACCTCGCCGGTCTCCAGATCGGACCAGTCCCAGCCTTGACGCTGCTGCTCATCGCAGACGTTCTTGCTGTTTTGAGAACTGCTGTAGGTATTTTTGTGCGAACTGAAGTCGATCTACACTCGACCGGTTAGAACGTCGGACATGACGGGGACGTCGGGGTGCTCACCAAGGTGCCGGATGCTTGCTGAATGCCGGCCGCAACGGCCAACACAGCGACTGTGCTCTTCATGATTAGAGACGACAACAGTTGTCGGATAGTAATATCGTGGTTGCAGTATTCAGTGAGTGAGTGAGTGAGTGTATTGTGATGTGCAATGAGTGTATTAACGATTGATGTTAGCTTCTCGGCCGAAATGAAGGACGTAACAAAAAGAACGGAAGAAAAAAGGAATGAAGAAGGACAGCGATGAACAATGGCAGGAAAGGAAGGGTGGAACGGAAGGGGGGGGGAAGCGGCGAGTTCTAATATACTCGTGCGCTCGCTCTAGCTCCGGCAGAGGCGAGTCCGCAGCGCGGCTGGGGCGACGGCTCCCAGCAGCCATCTGCCTCATCTCAAGTGTCATAGCCACAGCACCCAGGCTGGCAGGAGTAGGTACCAGAAGGGGAACGGGAAGCAAGTTGGTGTGGCCGAACGCTCGCGAGAATCGGGCGCGGTCAGTCACCGCCGAGGTGGACTCCATCGTGGTTGGCGTTGCGACGTTGGCGGGACCCCTGGCGGTCAAGGATAGAATGGAACCGAGCCTGAGTGGCCGACGGAGAGGTTAGGTGCTTGCGAGGCCGGCGTGTCGTGGGTGGGCTCAAATCGAAACCAGGGGCCGCTCTTGCGTAGATGGGTGCGAGGCGGGGCAAGCTCGATGGCGCGAGCGTTGTCGATCGTTTGGGAGGGGGGATTCTTGGGCGGGGGGGGGGGGGGGGGGGGTGAAGAATAGTAGATCGGATGCGGGCTCAGGTCGATGATCGCTGGTTGTTTGTTCATTTGCGACAGGCCGATTGACGATCAGGTAGCCAATGGGATGACAGGAAGCAAGAACAGTTTGGTGGCCGGGGGGGGGGGGAAGATTGGCACGAAACACAACTAACGAAGAGTGGGTGATGGAACTGGTAGCTGAGGCGGCGGGACGTGGGTGGTGGAAGGTGGAGGATGGTGGAGGAGGAGAGTGGATGAAGGGGCAAGAGGCGGAGGGGGGAGGCGGAGGCGGAGGGGAATAGGGGGATAGGGGCGTCGCTACCGATTCGGGTGGCGCGAAGAGCTGGTCCATACAGTGTAGACAAGCAGGTTGAAGATGTGGATTCAAACCGACCCATACGAGAGAAGTACTCGAAGTACTGACCTTGCACGGCAAGGACAAGGTGCAAGTAGCAGTACAGGACAAGTACATCCATCCATGTACGGAGTACTCCGTACAGTACTCGATATTACCGGCTCGGTCGTACGAGTACCGGTGGATGGATCGACCGGAAAACAGCGGGGTAGGTTCATTGGACAGATTCTTTGGAGGGAGCACATAGTGGTGCAGCATTTTGCTACTACATGTCGTCGTCGACGGCGAGAGGTTGAGTACTCCAGCTCATCGTATGGCCGGCAGTTCTTCGCCTTCACCATGTCGTTGCCCAGATAGGAGTCCTGTACATTGAACTTGCCTACGTCAAACAGGTGCCGTGCCGTGTACGGTGAAAGAGCACGTGGTCGGCAGGCTAGCTCGGCACGAGCGGGGACGTTCCTCTCTCGCTGCAACGAAACATGATGGGAAGCCTGTCGTTCATGCGCGTGGCGGCAGTGAGTGCATGTTCCTTGCAAGTGCAAGTACAGAGTACAAGCACAGGTAAGCACGTCAGGCCACAGATGCAAGTGCTGGCAAGTACACTGTACACAAATAGCACGACCACTGTACCTGCGTCAAGTGCGGAGCCCAGGTACATGTACTTGGGTGCTCCATTTTCCGTATCGGCCGGGGCTAGCGCGAAACTACGGGGTAAGTACATTGTAAGTAGGAAACAATGTTACATTGTGGCCCGCATCAATACTGTACGTACGTACGGAGTACATGGGAGGACGTTTGCCGAGCCTCGATGGGACCTGGTCGTACGGAGTACCGAGCAAGCATTTCTCCCGGAGGCCACAAGCTAGTAACTACTAGGACAGGTAGATTCGGGACGCAACTGGTACTTGCCGACACTTGAGAGGTAAGGAGGGGCACGACCGGCTTTTCCTGCCTTTTTTCTTCTCCATCCTCCGTAGCGTCTCACCACGTAGGGATTCTCGCATCATCGCCAGTATACATGTACGTAGCACGCGGCTGTTGCTCATGACGACTCTACTTAATCCTCGTTTGGGTACGTACCAAACCCCTTGGTGGTCGAGGGACATTGGTATCCGTCGTGCAGCACCGCACATGCACGCACCGTGCTTGCGCACCCTCGTCATGCACGTTGCACGTGCGGTGTTTGTCCGTACAGGTACCTGTTTGTTTGGTTTCTATAAGGCAGGGGCCAAGCAATTCATCCACCGCACCGTCCTGAGCGAGATCGACCGCTCTTGCCTGAAACTCCCAGATCTCGCACCAAGGCAGGCAGTTGGCGACGAGGCGCAGGCGCGAAGAATTGCATCGTATGATGTGCACCGTGCGTTCACACACCGGTGCTTGTTCATGGTACTCCACGAGCATGTACAATACCGTGCGCGCATCTGCTCGTAATCCGGAAGCCACAATAGTTCATCCATCCGCTTCGCCTTTCGTCCGTCGACCTTCGCTCCTACCTGAAACAAGGTGGCTTCGGACCAAGGCAAACTGGGGCGTGTGCACTTTCCCGGACACGGCCATGGTGCACGTAAGCCCACCTAATACGGCAAGACAAGTTGAGCAACAGGCAGGCGGGAGTCGGAAAGCATGTCTCCTCCAGCCCCTCCATCATGGCAATACGACAGACTGCGATTCGATGAGATTCGAGTCTGTCGTGTTCATTTATTCTTCCCCGTCGACGACGTGGTCGTATTCGGACTGCTACCAATCCGACGGCTCCGCCATCGCTCTTGCGTGCATCGTGCAATTACATGCAGGCTGAGGTGGTGCCAAGCTGATGAATCTTTGCCCCCGCTCCTCCGGCCCATGCGGTGGCAGCAGTGGTTGGGAACGCTGATATCGCCCACCAGTAAAGCCGATGCTGGCACCGACCGCTCAGGCCAACCGGGGGGGGGGGGGGGGCGCGGGTGAGGGCACTGTCTGTCGGCAGTGCAGAGCACCCGAAGGTGCGGAACGGGGTGCGCGAAGGCCTCAGCGGCAGGCAGCAGCAGGGTAATTGTTTTTTGTTTTATGCCAAGTGCCGAGACATGCTCGAGTCGTCGCCGAAGGATGTGCAACTAGAAAGAGGTACACACAGGAGTGTGTAATTGATACATGTACAGTACGGAGTACTGTACGGAGTACTTTGTAAATAGTTGTACTTAAGGTTCCGAAGGCGCGGCAGATGTTCATGTAAGCAGTTGTAGTTGTAGTTGTAGTTGTAGTTGTAGATGTAGATGTAGATGTAGTTGTACTTGTACTTGTACTTGTACTTGTACTTGTACTTGTACTTGTACTTGTACTTGTGCATGTGGCAGAAGCGGGTCATGCTGACAACCGGGGAAGCTCGCCATCCATCGTCCCGACGGACCAGCACCGGCACGCTGCACACTTGCTTTGTGCCTTGACTCGGACTGCATTCCGAGAACACCTGCACCTTCGTCTCGAACCGGTGAGCCATTAATGCCGCTTCGGTGCACGTGCACAATCTTGGTCGTTTCGCGCCATCGAAGGGGCCATGGAATACCCAGCTTTGTACGTGGCCTGTTCGTGCTGTCGGCTTTCCAACCTTTGCCGAATGATCGGAATCTACAGTGCACGTGACAGGTCTGCGCCTACGAGAGCCATATTTGGCTTGCTCACGCCCTCACGGGCATCCCGAAGGCACGGTCTTGTGCATCCATCCAGTCGTCGCTGGATGACGAGGTCGTGTACTGGGGCTCCTGCCCTACTCCTTCGGCCGTCTATTTTGTCCGGGTGTCGATCTGAAGCGGTGACTGCGCCCCAAGCACGGCCATGCAAACGGCTTCCAGCAAAGAGGCATCCAGCGATCGGCCTAGTCGGAACAGACACTCGACCTGGCTTGTTACTGTTCGTGTCTCCGATCGAGTGGGGCGTCGGTCGTGGCGAGTGCGAGGGCGCTCAGTTCTTGTCAAGCGCTGTTTTGTGTTCACGAGACTAGACCGAATGGCCCATCTGAAACATAGCACAACCATCAAGGTGCAAGCGGCGAGTTCCATATCTAGGCCAACCATGAGGCTTCTCCGTCGCAACGACTCGAGAAGGTGTTGGCGTACGGTACAGAGCACGGCAGTGATGGGAGTGCCGTGGAAATAACCTTCAGGTCAGGGCTCGTGTTAGAGAGACATCAGGGTGCATTGAAAACCAACTCGTCAAACTTTAGGAAACATCGCACGATTTGGCCGATGTGAAGCAATTTCACAAATGGTCTTTCGTCAAGGCAAGCAGGACGCGAATGCTAGATTTTGGAACCAATATCTCTTGAGGGAGATGTTTAGAGACGATTATTATTCTAAAGGGTTGTAGAGAAGTATAATCAAATTCTATCGTGTCGTCCAGCTTGCATAACTTGCACAGTTGATCGCACAAACCTCCGCAAGCTGCCAGCTGATAGCCTCTTGTTCGGGTTTGCCATGTTCTCAGTTAATCCTTTTGTTTAGCAAACTCATCGGTTTCTTGCACAATATGTTGGCTTCATTTTTTCTTGTCCCTGGGTCCATGGAGGAAACCCAAAGGGCCATCTGCCTCCCAGGGAATACCGTGCGCATTCGTCGTCCTCCTGAATATGGATGTCTGCAATAATTCTCGCAGCAGCCATATTACCGTCTTAATTTGTCAATCCTATATCAGGGATGAACTATGTTGCAAATGTGACAAGGGTAGTCTGACAACAGCGTAAGCTCAAGGAAGAGAGCTGGGACTAAAACCTAAAGATGTGTCCGGCCACTACATTTGCGAGTTTCCTACTACAGCTTTATAATTTGCAGGGATCTATTTCCGTAATTATCAATAAAATAGCTGTTATGAAACGTCATCTTACCAATCCTATGTTCTGATTCTTACATGGCCGCAAGGTCTGCAACATAGCGACCACACTGTCCTGCAGATAACAGGACCGAGGCTACTTCAGATTCCTTCTCATTAACTTCCCGCCTATTTTATTCACATTGAGGCTACCAAGCACTCAACTGCTGGTATGTGTAAGGTCTCCTGAAGTACTTTGTTTTATGCTCCCTCGACCGTAGTATCTCCGTATTCTATCCGTAGCTTAAGCGAGGCACCATTCACTAACATTCTGGTTTGATATTTTCTAGGGTTATGAACTACCTTTTGACGGATTCTGAAAACTCGCCAATTTGAGGGATGTCGCGAGCTCACTCACCTCTTTTTAGTCCCCGCGCATATTCTGATGGCTCCCTGACCTCCCAGTCACAACCGCTACAGCATTCATCTGTCATCCAAACTGCACTTACACTCGAACATTAGTCAGGTGGTAAGACCATTTCAAGTTCGATCAAGTAGAAGGACAATTCTAACTAGAATGGATGAGAACGGCGATGAATATACGGGTGGCTTAGTCCAAGCAGATGCCAGCCAGCCCAGTCAAATCCAATCTGCGGAAATTTACGGGATTGTCCAAAGTGTGGCTGTTATAGAGATTCCGATCGAAACTCTCCAGATAATAGTGCTGTGTTCCTACGACGGCTTGTCAAAGATGTGCAAGGAAACGTCGGAAGTGCACTGGTCGCTCAGTCCGCATTAACGTCTCCTATAATGTGTGGTCCTCTCGCAAGTTTATCTGTGTGCTCGGCCTTACTGTACATTTCTCGATGTAGGGAAGTTCCGTACATTTCTCCCAACCTTACTACGGGTCAAGGGTCGCCATTGTGGCGAGACCCGAGTCGTGCTTGGGGTAGCTGGTAGGCTGTAGCGCCGTGTCATGGCCAGAGGCAAGTCTGAGGAGTGATCTCTTCTCGCACCAGAGGCGGTACGTTTGCCGTGGCGTGATGTCGCCGCCCACTCCAAGACGACACCGAGACCGCGGAGATGTTACGGTGGCTCGAGAGGACGGGGATGCGCATGTCGGTCGGCCTTTTGACGGGTAAATAGGCCCGTTGCGGCTGGCTTAAGGCGCAAACTTGGATTACACGACCGTATAGTACGACTTTGGGAGAGTGTGGTGAGAACTTCTCAGGTAAGGTAGAGCTTGGCATCCCTTGTTGTCGTAAGATCTATGCCAAGATATGAAGGGGAACACCTTTTGCCAAGTTGGACGTTCATCCGTAGCAGCACTTACGGGGGTCAACCTCTCGAGATCCGTATCGGCGAATCCTCGACCCCAAGAAAACCATTGCTCTTTGTGGCAGGCACAAGAACACTACGCAGACTGTTCCAGCGCGGCTAGGCATCGGGACGAGCAGCCAGTCTGATCCAGCTACTACGCCAACCAGACACGCAACACGGCCTAAGCGAGGTGCGCAGAGTCGGCACGGCACGAAGCAGGCCAGGCATACTGTGAGCCAGCAAGCCAGCAACCAGGCCAGTAGCTAAGCAAATCCCCTATCCCAGCGTTGGACACGCAGCCAATCCTCTGTGCTGGGAAATGGCAGGACTATAGGAGCACGTGCGAGCGGACGTATGACACAACCCAACATCCGACGACGGAAAAGTAAATAGGAGCTGTTTGATAGCGACAGCGATGGCGAGCTTCTTCCTTCTATACATAAGTTCTATAGTGGCTAGAGAATAGATATACGGAGAGCTGCTCCAATAGTCATGAAGTCGATCCCACATTTGCATCCATATCTTTCAGACTTGCAACTAAACAAATCAACTCAAATCCGACGCCCAATTTGATTTGACTCGGGAGCGTCAATCATCAATTTTATTCGATTTGATTCGGCTCGGGTTCGATCTGATTTGATTTGAATATTTGAATTGTCGGCTACACTTTTCTTCCATAATGAGACAAGGCAGAAGCTGCTTGTTGTAAGAGTTTAGGATTCTTCATTAATGCTTGAAATGGGCGTTTATTTAATTACAGCCAAATCTACCTTTCTGATTGTTGACCACCTAGAGTGATGAGATGACTTCACCGTGCACACAATGAGGTTTATTCAATGAGTACTGGTATAGGTCTACCTTGCTGCACTGCTGCAGCTGTGAGTTAGCAGGCGGCGGCGGCGGGCCTGTGCAGTTGCCAGTTGCCCTGCAATAACCAAGGACGCTCACTGTCTCAAAAGTTACGAGGATTGTTATTCAGCGGACAAGGCGGAAAGGTCGGCCGGCGCCTGCAGACATGCAAAAACTGAATGGTTCCGTTCTTTAGCCAATCCCCCGGATCGCTACGCATCCCAGATGTAGTGCGGTACAATTTAGAGAGTAATTCTGACAATCCAAAGCCAAAAGCAAAACTACGCACAAGGGGGAAAAGCAAGTGCGCGACACGGGTCCATCAGTCCAAGTCCTGCATGCGACGCAAACTACAGTAGTGCATTCATAAGGCTATGGCCACCTACCCTAGGGTTTATTCAAATAAGGTAAATATCCAAAAATATCGACCCTTTTGATTTGATCTGATTTAAATAAGCTCACAAGATATTTGATGTGATTTGATATGAATATATTTAAAACCGATTTATTTGCTTGCAACCCTGGTATCTTCTTTCAAGTGCTCTGTAGAGGACAATCTTTTACAAACGGCTGGCCCATGTAAGATGGGTAATAGCCGCTAGATAGAGGATCAAGTATCGGCGCCTTGTTGAGGATGTACCTGTCGGTTTACGAATCAGATGTCGCAAAATTCATGCCCGTGTAAGGGTCATGCACGAGTAGCAAGAGTGTTATGCCCGTGTATCCATTGCCTTTAAAACAGGTATCCTTTACTGGCGATGGCAGCATCAAAGAACAGACACCTCCATCCTGCCTTCAGCCACGGCCCCTCACTACAGATGATAGATGATAATAAAGCTCGGCCGGCGAACGGCGTTGGTGAGTATTACGCAATCCAGGGTACCAGCTGTTGCGGCGTGGTGAATTGGGAACTGAAGCTGAGACGTACAGAGAGAGGTTCTGGGCCTAGCTCGTTGCAACTGCTTGCTCAAGTAGCTGTAGAACCGTGTCAGAAATCCAAACAATCGATTCGCCCGACACTGTCTCGTTGCGCCTATTCAAAGACCGTTTCGAACACGAACGTTCTTCGGCCTACCGGCTTTGCTGCTCTCTCTCTATGCACGGACCCAACTGTCCATGGCTGGCCGTCAACTTTATATAATGGCGTTGTTACGACGCAAGGTATCGACTCGTAGTGGCCGGCACTGCAATGTTTCGCCTTGTAATCCCTGAACTGATCACATGAGTCCTGAATTCGCAAGGCGTTAGGAGGATCTTCCTCTAGCGAAAATACTTTTTCGAAGAAACTTCTGTCAGGTTGAAATCCTTCGCATGCGTCCCTCTCGCCAGCACAATTTATGATTGGCTCAACTTGGCAAGTTCCAGATATATTAGCAAATATAGTCCAAGTATTATAACCGATGATGCTATCCTTGGACAAGGGCATCTCCTTCATAATATTAATTTCGCGAGTTTCCGACTCTGTATCTTGTGCACTGTCGCTCTCACCAATTTCGATGACCATCGCTGGATTAACCCTGGCTGAAATGGACCAGCCTGTCTGAACGGAGTGCGTAAGTGCGTGTTTTCTTTCTATTATGATTGTAGTATCTCCTGAGGAACCAGTGATGCTGTCGATATTCTCAGAGTAGGCGATTGCGACAATGTCAATTTTTGTTGTATTAACCATCCGTTGGTATTCGTAAAAGGACGTAGGATTGCATCTACCCGACAAACTCCAACAGGTCGCCTCCTGCTGGAAATTCACTTTCCTATAGGGCGCAACTTTTGGGTCGTCAGGCAGATGCGAATGTTTTAATTGAGCGCTTAAACGTTCAATCGTATCTCCAACTGCGGCAGGGCACTTAGCACCAGGGCATGTTACTCCATTGTAAGCACCAGCGTTGGTACTGTAAACCAGGACAGCGAATGCCGCAGAGAGTAGGGAGCGGATTGCCATTTTGAACAACAGAAACTAATAATAAGTAGGCACTCAAGACTGATTAGTAAATAGTCCGGATAGTATTCGATAAAAAGTTGAAGGGCTGATGAAGATCAGGATGAAACATGTGAGCGAAATATTCCATCTTATATAGTACTTCTCTTGGAGCCACTCAACAAGGCAGTGCCAACAGCAACTGCCCGTGCAAATGCGCAGCATGAATCAAGGAACGTGCACTAGCTGTGTCGTATACGTATTAAGCTGAGCAATAGGTCTGCCTTTTACGGAGTACAAATACGGGAGATGAGCTATGGTGGACAGTTTCTCCGCCTTTGAGGCGGGGGAGGGGAAACTACACGAGTCAAGTCAGTACGAGGATGAAGCCATCTGCTTATTATTTTCTGGCACGCCGACATCAATGCGGGGATCAATCACGCGGGATAGAGGCTGAATGAAGGCAATGCTAGCGTCGGGTGTCTAGCAACCCCCCAGGCTTTCCGTGTCTGGGGGATTACTCGCGAATCGACAAGCATATACCCGAAGTCTATAGACTACCTACTTTGAATGAACAACATGCTTGCAGAGTCGACTAACTCGCGGGTGACAAGACCAGAAATAGAGCGAACGCACTAGCCTTCTAAGACCAACCGAGCTTCGAGTAATGGATAGGGGTTATTATGCAGGCCGTAACCCTTGCTGCAAGCATAGCGGGTATAGTACGAGGCAATCACCAGGCGATTTCCGTATCCCACAATATCGGGCAATGGGGCACGTAATTCGGATACCTGTAGTATGTTGCATTGGGATCCAAACAGTTCGCTGCCACAATGTTACCGTCACTTAAGGCATCAGATGACACCCCCCCGAACGTTTGCCCAGTGCAGGGTTCAAAGCCACCTCACGAAAATCCACATTTGGACTTACATATGGATCCTATTAATTACACTCCATTCCATCGGGCCTTGATGTAGACTTCCTTTTTTCTACGGCAGCCAGGCCACATATGGAGATTGTAGAATGGAGGGGATACTAATCATCATTGGCCAGGGTTTGCAAATACCACGGAATCCCTATTGCAAATGGGTGAGTTTGAAGTACTTCTTAGCTAAAATGCTGGGGTCTAACACAAAACTTCTCCTCAATCAAACCCGGAATAACTCTTCAGCTTTGATCCCTCTGGCAGATTAATAAGGCGCTGCACGTGCAACAATGTAGAGAAATAAAGACCGTCCCTGTGGCAGATTTTATCAACGGCCCATATGACCAACAGAACCTCGGTGGTTGCACCATACGACTAGTCGGAATCGCCCCAACTTGTGAACAATAAGAACCGAGGGCGCAGCCACGTCGTCGACACTCGTGTCAGCACTTGAGAGCTTCTGCATGTGTTCCTCCTTAGATATGTCGGAGAAGCAGAATTGCTCCGCCTGCGTCTCCGTACGTTCCGTACTCGCTACCCAGTTGTCGTGTGGCACGTCCTCTGAAAGCTCGAGCTTGAGCCGGTTCGTCTTTCTCTCGCTGTCCACGTCCCAGCACGCGCACGGGCGAGCCGACCCCCTAAAATTTCGACGACAAGATGAGCAAATCATTCTGACGCCTCTCGCTATGGCTTTGAAAGGAATTGTTTGGTGATCGGGAGCAAACGGTGTTCGTATGGCGATTCTGTCGGACGAGATACATGGTGCACCATGGCTGATGAGGCAGGAGACGAGACCATCGTCGAAATACATTATATACCTCAGTTGATCAATGAAACAAAAGTAGACGATTCTTATATAACAGCAAAGCAATGAACGTGATTCATGAGCAAGAGCAGCCCACGCCAGATTGTAGCTGTTGAAACCGCCTATCAGGGGGCTTGGTCTGGTCGCCTTGTCGGCCTTGTACACCCTATACTGCGGCAGAACAGGCTGCGAATGCACTTTCTCACGCAAAAAAATTGTTACTGAATGCCCAATAGGCAGAGGCACATGCTGGAAAGGGACTCAAGATCGGCAGAGGAAGGGGGGAAGGGTGGCCTGGGATACGCCCTCCTTGCCCGTATCCGAAGTTGTGGTGCATAGTAGCGACTCACAAGTAGGAATCAAGTTGGACATGATATTTTTGATAGGCTGTCGAAAATTATCTGACGCGCTCAGATTCGGGATGTGGGCAAGCACAAGAGTCGCCATAGCATACCGACAGCAGGCCAAGACTGTCTGCCATGTCATGGTGTCCATGTGCCAGCGATGAGCTATTCCAGGCAACGCTGCAATACGTACGCACACGCCGACCATGTATTTTCATCAAAACACATGCCATATTAGCATGCGAATAGACAGCTCGGTTACCGAATCAACGAGTAATCGCGGGAACGAGGCTGACATAGTTGACCCCTTCCCGAAGCCTCGACACGACATGCAGTCAACCAAGTCGGGAGCACGCTGGATTTTACTGGCTGTGATTATGCTGCGCGTCATCAGTGCATGTAAAATTCTGCATCCGTTTCCATCAACCTTCGTTGCTTGCTCGGCCATGTTTCGCAGCCGGCTGGCGTTCCCTCCCTCATGGTCAACACGGAGGTTTCTAATCATGCATTCAAGCATCATGAGGAAATCATTATCGCAGTAACATCAAGTTCATCTCGGCTGCCGAAGGCTGGTAAACAGGGGGGTTGGAAAGGAGGGGGGAAGGGTCAAGTGAACGGCCAGCTGCAGTGAAAATCGATGGTGGTCACGCGTTCAAAGAGTCCTAGAAATGTGTAAAACCCAGGGCTATAATGCGTCACCGATGAGGCAGAGAGGATGCAACAAGGACGTGTGTACGACACTGGGAGCCGGGGTCGGGCTTGGGGTGGTTGCACAAGACGGAGGCACCAGCGGCTGCTTCACGCTATACACATCTGTGCACACGTACTCTCCCACAGATGCCTCGTACACAAAAGACTCACATATAAAATTTCCGATTTATACGAAAGCGGATGTGGCATCGAGTTTCATGGAAGCAAGCAAAGAGATCAGGTGATGCCATGCATACTCGTATTTCGTGCATCATTTACGCGACCCCTTGTCCCTAATCTGATTGATCAACCAGGCGTCTCCAGTATCGGAGCCAGAGCTCGAGAAGAGCACACTATGAACATGTGATTTCTGACAGCAATCATGGACAGGATCACCTTTGGCTGCCCCTTCAGGTGTGCAGAGTGGAGGGTCAAGGTACGCTACGACGTCTGGTTCCCACTCGTCATTCTCCGAAGTCGCTCCTCCGCTGCCCTCGCCCTCCTCTCCCGCTCGAGCTTCATGCGGAATTCGGGCGTCATGCCTCGTGCTTCCTGCTCTCTCTGCTCTTGCGCCGTCATCGTCATCCCTGCGCCGGCTATACTCCCCTTGGCCTTCCTGCTGTCTGTCATTTGCGGGCCCTCCACTCGTAATCTGTCCTCCTCTGCTTTCCGCCGCTCTGACTCCTTCTTCTTCGCCTCAAGCTTCTCTCGCTCGTCCCGGCTTCCGGCTTCCGCCTTGGTCATGGGTGTCGGCACCTTGGCCTCGTCCCAAGCCCATTTGGCCTCGCCGAGCTCCGAACGGGCAACGCGGAATGCATCTCGCGTCGGCCGGTCGCCTGCCAGTTCGAATGCCGCCTTGCCCTCGACGTTCTTGGGAAGCGGGTCGGCACCGCCCCGGGTGAGAATGCCGAGGACCAGCGGGGCCGAGTTGTGTGCGGCTGCCATGTGCAGAAGCCTCGGCGCATGGTTGTTCTGTTCTTTCGGGAAAAACTCAAAGTCGGCCGTCAGTTCGTTCTTGGCGAGGTAGGACAGTAGTGCTGGCAGCTTCGATCGTCGAATGAAAGCCTGCAACTGCGACGTGTGCAGCAACGCCGTCTCGTCTTCCTCGGACAGTTTCGCTTTCGTCGGCTTCGGGCTTGACGTCTTGATCGGTGCCGGCACGGCCTCAGGCCTTTTCACCTCCTGCACAGTATCGATCAGTTGAATCTTGAGTCGAGTGAGCTCGATGAAGGACCGCATGAGCTCGTTCTGTGTCGCCCGTCGTGTGCTGAAAGGAAACCCCCGCAAACGCATATCGTTCCGCTGCAAGACTTGTCCCTCGTACGGCCCAAACAGGGTTCTCCGGTTCGTCGTTCCAGTGGCACGAACGAACAACAGCTCCGACGTGTCGATGAGGGCCTTCCAGTCCTGGAGCAGGGCCCGGACGTCGGCAACCAAGGCCTGCTCGTTGTAGCGTCGCAGGCTGGAGCCAGCAGAATGGGCAGTTCCCTTTGCGTTATCGTTGGCCGACTGGGAGCCTCCCTGCTTCCTCCTCGTCGTGTACCTGTGAAAGGTCTTGTGGGCGAGCACAGTGGCCTCTCGGTTCATCGTCGTGCTTGATCTTGACGACCGGGGCGCCAGGGAGACGACCATGGCGGCAAAATGGCCACCGCCGATCATGCAGAGGAAGATGTGGGGTCCACTGTAGGCCACCTGCGGCAGGGAACCGTCCTTGGCAGGTTTCGGGATGGAGATGGGCGCGAGCTGCTTCGCACGTAGCATTTGAACCAGGTCGGCATTCTTCTCGTCATCTGCGGTCAGGATGGCCCGGTAGAGGCCAAAGTAAGTCTTTTCCGGCAAGGAAGGAGAGCTGAACCATATCAGCGGAGGCTTAGCCCGACCATGGGTGCGGTTGCTGCTCCGGTCGTCGGCGCCGTCGCTTTCCGTGTCGACTTGGTTGCCCGTCAGCCTGGCCTGTCGCTTCAGGAGAGCCGTCAGCGTGGACTCCTGTCGTGCCTCGTCAGAATTGTCTTCGGAACCGTCGGAATCGGACCCCGACAGGGATTCGTCCAGATTCCCAATGAGCTTCTCAAAGTCCGGTTCCGAGACTGGCCTGAGACCTCTCAGCCTCTGCTTGAGGTTGTAGTGGTGCAGATCCGACTTTAAATGGCCCCTCTGATCCTCCAGAGCGGCAAACGCCAAACCGCACAGTGAGCAGGACTGCGAGCCGACGAGGTTATCCGAAGAGCCATTCGGACTCTTCTCGCTCGGCGTCCTCGACACCTCCTCGACGGGGACGACGACGGCGTCTGAATCGTGCTTGAGAGTTAGGGTCTCCAACACCTCGGCAGGAAGATCATAGACTGAAGGAGAGTCAGGCCAGTTCTTGGGACTGAGATTCTTCGACTCTTCACCCACCATAGAGCGGTCGCTTCGAAAGTGCCTCGTTGTGATGCGCCATGTCAGCAGGATCCTTCCTTGCCGTCGCGGTACGGAGATTGGACGCTGGTGCACTCGGGGGATACGATGCGGTTGGATTAGAGACCAATAGAAATAGATGGCCAGACGGGCTCGTCGTGGAGTATATTTTAATACACTTTGCTCCTCAGGATGCAGGATGTTGAAGAATGAAGAATGTCGGTTGAGTCAACAGGTCAGGCCAAAGCCCCACCTGATGCCATCCAGAATCCAACAGGCAGGTACTCCGTAATAATAAGAATTAATACCGGTATGACGCATGGCTTATCTTATCGCAAAGTACAGAGTACCTTGGGAAGCGGAGACTTTCGTAATATGTTATGTACAGTGCAAGTGCGGAGTACTTACAGTACCTACTTAAGTACTTACAAGTACAGTACTAGCTAATATGTCAAGAAGTGCCTACTGTACTCCGTACAAGTAAGTACAACTAATACGTACGGAGTATTACTTCGTACATGTACGAATACGAAGCAAGTATTGGTTGTAATTAATACTGTAACGCAGTTGTACGGAGTACTTGATTGCATGTACCCTATTATTCCGAACCTACTGTACAACTACAAGGTACTTAAATTAAGTACATGACCTCATAAGTACCTACAGTAGTACTTGTTTGTACTCCGTACGGAGTACGGAGTAGTACTTCAATAATTACTTGTACAACTACTCCGTAGTCCGTTAGTACAAGTACGGG
This sequence comes from Drechmeria coniospora, assembly GCF_001625195.1. NCBI lineage: Eukaryota > Fungi > Ascomycota > Sordariomycetes > Hypocreales > Ophiocordycipitaceae > Drechmeria > Drechmeria coniospora. The sequence continues at coordinate 4,066,328 of NC_054389.1, read as the reverse complement.
GTAATTCCAGCAAGTTGAACTCACATACAGTACTTTTACATAACTGTAAACTATCAGTACTGGCCCAGAGTGCTGCGCAGTCATCATATGCCATGTAGCACTGCTTGGCTCAGGGATCATGTTCAGCGTTCAGTAGAGATGCGATGGTCGCTTCCGAACGGGATGAAGTTGTTTGAAATTGCACTCAATGGACCACGGAGTGCAATGCCGACACTGATGTCGGCAGTTTTGAATACTTTCAAAAGTTTCTAGAATGCTCTGGTGCCAGAGGCAGACCAACAATGGTAGGCGGTGAGCAAGCTACAGCAAGCATGTGCCTGATCTTGGCATGACAGCGGAGGTCGGGCGTTCCATTGGCATGACTGCTTCTTCACACTTCAATACCTCGCACAGTACGTCCATCGGAGCATTGGTAGCGCCGCTTCTTGTCCATCCGGCATCTGCATTCGTGACGGCGCAGAACGACAGAAAGTTCGCCTCCGAATGAGGTAAAGTTGCTACGAGATCAGATGCAAGGTCAAAATCCAGGGCGGCCCGTACTGTATATCGTCGATTTGGGACTGAATTTCAGATTCCTCCATCATCACTACGTCGAGACGGCCAAATGACAAATCGCCACCAAACAACTGCGGCCAGCTGGCTCCTCCTCTCGGTCGCGCATACGGTATCGATTCTCTCGCCCTTCCCGTCCGTCTCCACCTCCTTTGAACGCATACCGTGCCGGGGCGACGATCTGCCAAGGCATACGATGCGTACCATCATATGCTGACAACAGGGGCACGGAGCAGGCCTCTGCGAACCAGTGGCAATCCCTCCCCGCCTTTCGCTCCCTCTCCAATCTAACCTACGCGTGCGCCAAAGCCGGCTGGTACCAGGGCAGCGGCTTCTTCGTCCTCTGTGGTGCGTCCCTTTCCTCCCGTTCATCCGAGGCACGACAAGGCTGCGGGCGTCGTCTCGTTCCGCGATGAAACCGCCATGCTAACCAGCCGTCGTGCCGTCCTAGCGCTGACCAACTGCGGGTGGTCGAAGAATCCGGAGCTCCTGAGGGAGCCTGTGCACAAAGCCATGGCCGCCCTCATGGTGGCCATCATGTGGGCGAGCTCGGCGTGGTACGCGAGGCAGGGAGTCCGACCAAACGCTGTGGCTGTCGGCACCGTCGGTGCCCTGCAGCTGTATTCTGCGTTTATTTAACCGACAAGAAATGAACGACGACACGGCCCAGGTGCGATGCGATGGTTGGTTGTACTCCTCGCACGAAAAGCCTGACGAGCGATGTCGGGGCCGTTACTCCATCACCTAGTCGTGAAGACCTACAAAAGTATTGTAGTCAGGGCTATTGGATGAAGTACCTAACACTACCAAGAACCAAAATACAGCAAGTGCTAGCGTTCTGTCTCGCCGACATGCACTTGGGAGAGTACGAGTGCACGTGCACAGGCTGCATATTGTACATCTGTCCTTGCCTCGACGCCTTGAAGCCAACTCTTGGCTCAAGTCCTCGCGTGCACCGCAGCGCTCGCATCTTGCGAGCCGTGACTCAACGACCCGACCGTGAGCCGTATGGCCTGCTGGCGGATTGGCTCGCCGTTCGAACTGGCCGCAGCTGATGTGGCACCGGAAAGGGCGGCGGAGTGGGAGCAGCGAGGCCAGCTGGATCCCGCCGACCAGCGAAATACACCGACGCAAAACCAAGCAGGCCTCCCCATTGATTCCATTCGGCATGACGGATAGTGGGAAGAGAGCAAAGACATCCGGCTTCGGTCTCGCCCGCACGCCGAGGCATGGCAATCTTTGCCATTCTCCATCAAGACTCGACTGGTTCCAGCAGCTTCAGGGCAACCACCGTGTCCGGCCTCTCCCGCAGGCGAGCATCTCCTACCGTCTGCCTGGGCGCATCATTCATGAGCAGAGTTGAAGAATGCATCAGATGCATGAAGCTGAATGCAGATGCTCGTGCTGGCGTACCGCTGAAAGGCCCGGATAGAATCACAAAGTATGCGGACCAAATGAAGAAACGAGGGGGCTTTGCCGGTTTGCCACGAGGTGGCGTCCGCATCATCAGTCAATGCCCTTTTGATTGGAAGCCAAGGATGCTCCTTATTCGCGGGCATGCATTCCATCGACGTCAAGGCTCAGAATCACATTCGCTTACGCTCGACCGGCTCTCGCCTGCAATCCAACTCTGGTGCGGAAAAAGTGGATAATGTCATCAATCTGATCGGGGACTTTGAGGCCATGGCCATGCTGGTCGTATGCCCTGAAATCGACTTGGTACCCGGCCGCTCGGATGGATATCGCCGCCTGCTCTCCCCTACTGCAGGATATGATGGGATCGTCGACGCCGTGGCTTAGGAGGACGGGAGTGCGGTACGCCGTCGTCTCCCTCGCCGGACATGGTGGGCATGTCATACCCAACAGATGACGCATGAAAATCTGTGCCTCGACCGGCGGGCCTTGCAGTACTATGAATTTCTCAGCGTCATCGTCGTCGTCGTCGTAATCGTCGTCGGACGAGGAAACGGACGAGGACGACGTGCTGGAATCGATGGCGGTGAAGATGTCGAGCTCGAACTGGAAGGGCACGAAGCCGCTCATGCCGACGAAGCCGCCGAGCCTGTAGCCGAGGCAGAGCAGTACGACGAGCGACAGGGCGCACCCCTGGCCCTGACCGCCGATGATGATGTTGGACGCCGGGACGCGACGCAGCTCGCTGTGGATGATGGCGATGAGCTCGCGCGAAGAGATGCTCAGGCCACGGCGCTGCAGAGCCTGCTGATGGGCCGGGTGGGTGAGGCTTGCAACGTCGAACCAGAGCGTGACGCGAGATGACTCGATGGCAGTGCAGGGATGGCGAAAAGCGGTGGGAAAGACCCATCGGACGCTGGGAAAGAGAACGTCGAGCGTTCTTCCATTCTGGGGAAATATGGAGGAGGAGGAAGCAGGGGAGCCGGGCGGGGATGACGACGGCACCCTTGCGGTGAGGAGGTCGTGTCCAAATATGTGGCCATTGGAGGCGACGCCGTGGAGGAGAATGACGGTGTGCGTGTGGGTGCCACCTCTGGGCTGCACAATCATGGGCGGGTTTAGGCATCGTCCAAAGTACGGTTCGCGATAGGTCCAGGTCGTGGCCATGGCGTCCGGTGACGACGACGACGGACGGACGGACAATTCCTCGGACGATGTGCCTGCGAACCGACCGCGTGTCATAAGTTGGCGCGCGCCGACGAGTGTCGCCGAGTTGGTCGGGGGCGGATGACGAGGGCGGAGAACAATGACGCTCCCACCCCCTCGTCGTGGATATGCCTCCTCCGCGATCGCCCTACCGCTGCCGATGATGTTGGTTTGCACGCCCCAGCGGTTGCTTCCGTGCGTGCGTGGTATTGACTGATCTTGCCGACACGGCGGACGACAGTCATCGGCCGGACGGACGAAAGACGTGAAGCGAAGCAGGACGATGATGCAGAAAGGAGGAAGCAGAGGCAGGAAGCGGGAGGCAGGAGAACGCGCTGGGTCCAGAGGGACTTGCGTACCGCACGTCCAGCTTGTGCTCGTGCGCATTCTTAAGAAGAAGCGAGGAAAGCATCAGAGAGCGGTACGGTGTGCACGAGTTGTGGTTGTGCAGGCCCCATGACCCAACCTGGCCCGTTATTCTCTCGCACCGCTGACTTGAAAACTTACAGGTGCCCGGCAACGGTAGCATTCATCCCATCTGTGGTTGGGCTGTCGCTGTATTAGTCTGCGTCCGCACGTACGCAAGGGTACATGATTCCATGGCACGCCACGGGGGAGGGGAGGGGGGTTCGTCAAATGCGGCCCTCTCTTGCTTGGTGTGTGCTCCCCTCTCCAAGAGTATTCGGAATCAGGCTTACTGCCCGTAGGGTATTGTCAGTCATGGCGCAGCGAACGTCCTCTGCTGTCTCCCAGACCGACTTCTGCTCGCAAGTCGTACTGCTCTACCTCTGCGCCCCAGCACTCCAACGTTGGACGTAACGCGAAGACCGGGGAAACGTCCTGGAGACACGAGGAGCTCGTTTCCGTCGACTTCGGGCGATGGCGAGTCGCACATCCTGACGAATCATTTATGCGCCCGGCATTTGAGCCTAATGGTGATGCCTTTCAACTCTTGTCGGTGTTGGTGCTGTGTTACCATGTGCGGTGTCCAGGTCGAGCAGGACGCGGCGGGAAGGACGAAGGTGACCGATGGTGACGGGGGACGACCACGAGTACGGCCTCCTCTAGTGACGTCGGCGGCGGCCATCACGGCACCACGATGCTGCTGATTTCGGAAGGCGGTGCCTCGAACCCGCTCGATTTCTGTCTGGGATCCGAGGGCCGCTTTGGATGCAAATGCTTGCTCGCCGACGAATGCATGAGCGCGCCGCCGCGACACTTCAACGACAAGCCAACAGAACGTGCGCATTTTCAAGTGCTCGGTTCGTCTCGGATGCAGGGTTACTTCTCTCTCGATATTCTTGTGCGGCACCCAATCCGGTCAGGGCCGGTTCATTCAACGTCATGTCAGACGCGGGAGGCAGAAAAATGTGAAGAAGCATAAGGCCACCCCCCTCACCTTGCGGCGGTAGATGCAGAGGCTCGTTGATGCCTCCCTCCACCATGGCGGCAGCTGACATTCTCTGATGGTGCCTCTGGCCGACAAGTAGTGCTTGGGATGACGAGCCTATTTGAAATTTCACTCTCGCCACCGGGCTGCACCAGCTCATCGGCCCTTGCGGCCAGCTTGATTCAACAAGGTCGAACGATGATATCTGGTCGCTCGCCCGGACCCTGCACAATCTGCCCTGCTTACGCTTACACCGTCCGAAAACCTCTGCTCTCCTGACGGTTTCACGCCGTCGAATATCTGCGTCAGGAATACTCTTTTCCCACCAGCATGATGATTGTGATGGGGAAACTGCCATCGTGCCGGAGCGCAGAGCGGCCGCGAGACATCTGACACGCTTCCTGGCACCATGTCTGCCTCGGCCCTCGGCCCCACCCTAGCGTTACAATGCGGGATTGTACTTGCTTGCACTGTAATTAAGAGGTATTACAGGTTCTCGTAAGGCAACAATGATATGCGTTACTCCGAGCAAGTTGCATTTCCATGCTTGTCGTGGGAGCAACAAGTTCCAGAGTGCGAGAAAGGTCTTGTTCATGACTGGTCCGCGTCTGCAGCCTGTTCTTTCCATGCCTGTGGCGCAACCCCGGTCCTTGCCTTCAGGTACTTGGTGAAGAACTTGCAACTGTGCCATGCATGGTTATCGCGGTCATTTTTGGTGCACAGAGAAAGGACTCTGTAGAGTACGGATGTAATACTTGCGTACTGCAATATATGACTCCGTACTCCTTACACCTACTTACTCACTTGTACTTACTGTAAGTACTTACTGTACTCCGTACATGTAAGAAAGTGCTTGTACTGTAATTACTCCGTACTCGGTATAGGTATTGATAAATCCGTACTGTACCCGCGAGTACTTGTACCGTACTTGCTGTGAATTTCCGGGGTAAAAATAATCCGAAGCGTGACTCGTGCGTTTCTACCCCGCCCAACGAACGACGTCACTCAATTCCATGACGAGCTGAAACCACTCTTTGGCGGTGCCCTCTTCTTTCCCCCGTATGATACGCACATTGCACGAGTCGGACAAGCATTATTGCCACTGTTACACCTATTTACTGCTTGCTCAAACGGAGAGGGGGGGATGGAGAAGCGGGGAGAGAGGGGGGAAGGAAAGGTGAGGAGACATATGGGAGGGAGGGGTGCCGCCGGAACGGGAGCAGTGCGACCCACAGGTGGCGATCCGGGAGATCTGTCGTCATCTGCCGTCGACGATGCTCGCGTAGTAGCCGGCCATCCGCAGGGCATAAGTATGTAAATATATATATCTGCTAGTGTGTCCTATCCCACAACGTCACCTCGTCATTGCTCGCCATCCACCCTCCTCGCCAGACACTTTTCCCAGTTGCTTTCCCACTCTTTCCATCCAACCCCTACGTATCGCCTCTCTCATCTACGTCATCATGGATTTCGTCAACAAGATCGCCAGCGAGGCTAGCAAGGACAATGGCCCCGGTGGCGCCATCTTCAACAAGGTCAACGACATGGCTGGTGGTGGCAAGCAAGGCGAGGAGAACGAGGATGGCCTCGACAAAGGTCGCTTCCACCCTCCATCTCCAATGCCCAATCCCAATCACAATCTCCTTCCCTCTCTCCCGCAAACCCCGCCTCTCCGTGCAGAGAGAATCAACAATGGCTGACAAGACTCCTGCTTTAGCCGTCGACATGTTTCAGGAAAAGGTCCTCAAGGAAGGTGACCAGAGCAACGAGAACGCGGCGGAGCAGGTCAAGGACGAGGCCATCTCCGATTTCATCCGCGACAAGTACAAGGCGACGACCGGCAAGGACTTCTTCATCGCCGACAAGGAGAAGAAGATGGGCTAGATCGATAGCCATCCGAGGTCATGGACTGGCGTGCGAGCCGTACCCCTTCCACGCGCTCTGCTGGATTAGATCAATAGACATGCCAGAAGCCATGGGTTGAAATCCGAGCCGCACCCCTCCCACGCGCTCTCCTTTCTCCCGTCGCCGCCGTTGCCTCGACCGAGCCGGAGGGCGATCCAACAGGCTAGCTCGAGAGAAGTGGAAATGAATCCATTGGACCAGTCCATGTCGAGATGCTAACAAGTGCTCGTAAACAAAATATTCATGCGCTGTGACCACCACCATCAAAAACGAAAGCCGAGGCTGTCCCGTATATCCCATCCTCGCTTGCATCCTGTCCAGACCATACACAGCGTAGCGTCCGAGTATGCTCAGCACGAAATGCACCCGCTCCGTGAATGATATCGAAAATGCTGCTCCATCCACCCGTATCCCGGCCTGCTCTCTTGAGGGTCTGCTGCGCCGCGTCGCTCTTCATCAGATCATCGGGCCCATGCCCGTCGGCATGCCCGGGTGCGGACCATACATTGGCGGCTGCGGATAGTACATGGGAGCCGGATAGCCCACGACCATCCCGCCTCCCGGACCGTAGCCTCCCTGCGGGTGCTCGACTTGGGCTTCGTAGTAGCCTCGTCCTCTCGCGCCGCTGTTGTTGTAACCGCCTCTGCCGGCTCTCCCACCGAACCGGCTGTGCCTGCCGCGAAAATATATTCCCCGGCGAGGACCCCTCGGAGCGCCCCTCGGAGGGCTCGTGCTGCGAACGACATTGGCCGCATCTGACGAGCCTTGGCCCGCGGTACCCTCGGCATCCGCGTTGCCGTCAGCATCGGCATCGGCATCCACGTTGGAGCTCGAGCCATTCCGCCCTGGACCGCGTCCGCGTTGTCCTCGGCCACCGCTCTGTCCTTGCCCTCGTGCCCGTCCTCGACCTCGTCGCCGGGAAAATGGTCGTCGGGGCCCCCTCGGCTTCCGGTCGACGGTAAATTCAATCCGCTTGATCGGATCCGTCGCCATCATGTTGTCTTTGAGCCCCAACTGTTCCAACTCTGACGTGTCTGTCGTCCACACCTGGAAGACGTTCTCATCCTTCTCGAGGCCTGCAAGCTCCGGCACCCAGGTGCGAACGTAGGCACCCTCCTTGTCATACTCGAACGCTTGCTTGACGGGGTTAAAGATGCGGGCGTCGCCCCGAGGATCGTTCCCGACGCCCGAGATATATTGCCAGTTTGCCCAGTTCGAGGACACGTCGTAATCGATGAGCTGCATCTCGTACCACTCGGCTCCGTACCGCCAGTCGATGTTGAGATGCTTGGCGAGGAAGCTGGCCGAGTTCTGCCGCGCCCTGTTTGACGTGTATCCGGTGAGGAAGAGCTCGCGCTGGGAGGCATCTATGAGGCCCATGCCCGTCGTTCCCGTCAGGAACCTCTCCAGGATGCTCGATATCTTCTCGGCCGAAGGCTCCTGGCTCGCCGTCGCCGCCTTCTCGTCGGCCGTCTTCCACTTCTTGTCGTAACTTGCATCCTGCTTGAAACCGGCGAGGCTGAACAGCTTGGTGTCAAACTTGGCCGTGCACAGCCGCATGTAGTCCCGCCACAGCAATTCGAAGCGTACGCCCGCCGTCCCCTCGTTCTCACCCTTGCCGAAGCCGTCGGCCGCTTCGTAGGACGGATCGGTCCCATCTTCGAACCCGAGCAACTCCTGGTGAATCCGTCGGGCCGAAAGGGAGCCGAGGGCTAGATAGCCCGACAGCTTGGTGCTGAAATCCAACCCCAAAAGGCCGTTGCGCGTGGTTTGGTACGACGTCATGGCGCCGGACTCGATGAGGTGGCGTAGACGGTCCAAGGCTGCCGTCTCACCACCGCGGAAGGGATGTCCGGAGGTGGCGCCGGGGGGGAACGGAGGAGGGTTGGCCACGATGTCGTCGAGGGGCTCGAGGAGTCGAGCTTCGAGGTCGTCGAGGCTCTGTGGCACGCAAAAGGGGTGGTGCTGCGGGGGGATCCAGGAGGCAGCCGGAAAGGGGGGCAAGGACGAGGCTTCAGGAGGCGGCATGGCGGCACGAGGCCGCTCCCGCAAGGGTTCTTGCAGCTTGCGATAGGAGGTGAAAATGTCGGGCAAGTCTCCGTACCCGACCAGACCCGTGTCCCGGCTAGAAATTGGTCAGCTTTCCGCGTCGACTCGGGCGAAGACGAGCAGCAAAGACATACTCGTCGACAAAGTATTTCTCGTCAGGCCAGAGTTTGAAATCAACTCCGCTTTCGGAGCACAAGGCAGCGACTGCATCCTGCTCGTGCTTCTCCTCCGAGGACAGCTCTTCCGTCATCCAGACGGCATCGACGGCGGGCGCGGCGGGCGCGGCCCCGAAGGCCTCCAGCAGATGCTCAAGCACGTCGCGAACGTCGCCCACTCGAACGAGAAGGCCGCTGCTCAGGCGCTCTAGACTGTCCTTGAGGTCCCAGACTGACTGGGCGAGGAACTTGGCCCGGTGCGGACCGCATCGCCAGTACTTTCCCACTCGACTCCGAGCCTCGGGGTAGGGCGACGACTCGCCGTCTTTTACGAAGCCCGAGACCTCGATTTGAAGAGAGGGAAAGACGTAGATGGGGAGTAAGTGAGTGAATCCGTGGTCCGTCGAGGTTGCAAGATGGTGCAAGATTGGGTTGTCCGCGATCCTGAGGTCCCGCCTCAGGAGGTAAACGAGAACTTTTCCTGCGGCCATGACTGAGGTGGGCGAGGCGAGGGCAGGCGTATGAGGCACGAGGATATGATTTCCCAGGGGGCTTCCAGCAGAAGTAGGGAGGAGAGGGGGGGGGGCTGCTGATCCAGCAGATTACGGGCACGGTATGGATGGAAAGCTCTTTTCGAGCAGCAGTCCGCAGGCTAGCGATGCCTAGACGCTCCACTACCAAACCCACATGAGATGTCCTCCGAAGCGGTATGGTGTGCTCGTAGGTATGATGTGTCAAAAATCAGGCGGCAGAAGCAGGCTCAGTTGCAGCACTTTGTTTTGGGGGCGCTTTAGCCCAGCGTGCGGCGGCGATGTCGTAATGACTCGAAATCGGTGATGCCCACGCAGCTCTCACCGGTGGTGCTCGCTGCGTCGTCAACGGACGGGACGATGTGGGGAGGGGGGGGGATGGGATAGTAGTCGGGTGTATATTGATGTATAGTATAGCCGTCTAGGCTCGATGGATGTACATGTAGTTGTAGCTCTTGGTGCATGCCTATGGCATGGTTGGCTGGCTGGTTGGGTATTCCCGTCCTTGGGCGGCGGAGGCAGCAGCAGCAGCAGCAGGTGGCCACGATCCGTGGGCCAGCCGCTAACTTGATCGCTCAGGCCCAACGGCCAAGCTGGTCGTGAGGGTAATTCGAAACTGGACGGCAACTATGGGATACTCGCGCCGGCTTGTATCGCTTTCGAAACATACGACCTCGTAGTAGCAGGTAGATGGATGACGGCTGCAGGTACACGTACACGTACACGTATGACGAGTCGTCTTGAGCGTTTGACGGCAGACGTCGGCGTTGGCGGGTCGGGATCGCGTGGCCGTGGATTTGATTTTCAGGCATCCACCAACAGCTAGAGGGATGGGGATGAGCTGCAGCGGGTAGCGAGGCGCAGATCCGCAAAATCTACGAACGGAAAGATTAACCCGGACAAGGGGAGATCAACAGGGACCAGGCCTGGTCGCCGCTCCGTCGGGAGCTGCGAGGTTGCTGCGATGACGATGGGCAAAACCCGGATGCTGGTTCGTACGAGGACTCGGACGAGCAAGGCCAAGTGGATGACGAAGAGGACTCGGACGTGAAAAACGGCTCCGACGTGGACGTGGACGAGCCCTCCGTACTCGGTCGCGGTGAGCAGCAGGTGCATACTGTAGAGGCTACAGGTAGGTACATGACCAAGGTACTGCTCGTACTGGAAGAGAATAAAAAGGTGCGTCCTGGAGGCGTCCAGGGAACCGGTCGCTTGGCCCTGGGGAGGGGAGGGGGGCACTGCTAAGCTCATTGCGGTGGGTTTGCTTCGCTCGGGAGCGGACAACGGATTTTCAGTCGGAGTGGCGATAGGGAAGCTCCCTGATGACGATACCACCCGTGGCAGGTTGTCGTCCGAATCGAACAGCAACAGAATCAGCAGCAGGGGACTTCGGTAGGGTGGAAAAAGTGGAAAAGTGGGTAGGCCATGGGGACAGGCAGGTACTGTCGGTGGGTGGGCGGACTGGTGGAAGGGGGACTCCGCCAAGTCAGCCGCCAGCGGCGCGGCATGTGGATCGCTCCCTCCTGGAGTTGGGCGTGGTTGAACGAAGGGGTTCTGTGCTGTACGTACTCGTGGAGGCAAGTACTGTACAGTACAGTAAGTACTTGAGTAAGTACAAGTATCCGTACCTGCTTGGACACTCGCACCTGTACAGTACATGTACATGAACAGCACACTCACTTACTTACTCACACTTGTAGGGGTACTCCGTACTTGCTTACACCAACACCTACACCCACTTCCCTAGGCGTACGACAAGCACAACCACGGGAAGCAAGGCGTACACTGTACGTACTGCACATGTACTTGGGAGTACTCTAGTATTTGCTTGTGCGGAGTTCATGTAAGTACAGTAAGTAGTGACCTTGTAGTTGTACTCTGTACGGCACTCCGTACCGTAGGTATGTATCCGTACGGCAAGCACGTTGGGAGACCTGCGCGCCCTCCCGATGCAGGTACACCCAAGCGCGAGTGCTCCGTACTTTGCGTGCAAGCACATTCATGTTGGCTGTAACCTGTTAAGTATGTACGGAGTACTCCGTGCGTGCAAGCACATTCATGTTGGCTGTAACCTGTACGCTGCAGTACTTGTAAGGAGTACTGCACAGTACGGAGTGCATGCTGACATGTTGAGGCACAATGCGGTACGCGTACTGGCACGTACCATACGCACAAGTACTTACTGTACGGAGTACTGTACATGCAAGTACATGCAAGTGTAAGTAATGGTATGAGCGAGTACCAACGGGTCGGGTACGAGTACACAGTATTTGCACGAAATCCACCAGGTTCCAACGGGTTAGCATGCTACCAGGAAACCAGCTCGCCGCCGCCCCGGTGAAAAAAAAAACAGGGTCCTCTCTGTTCGCTCCGCCATATCAGCCCTCGGGCTCGTGCACGATACAGCAGTGCTCGGGCACAAGGAGAGTCGGTGTACCGAATGCGCTTGAGCACAAGTGCTTGCAGATACGAGCACAGCGCCTACCGAGTTGGAGGCGTGCAGGGATGCTACCCACCCGGACAGAGTACGGCGGACGCAATAACACGTGCAAGTATATCCTCCCTTACCGCTCTGCTGGGTACTAGTGATACGTACTAATACCGATTGCTGCGACCCAGCACGAGTACGTTGTACTTGTACTTGTTCTTGTCAGTTAATGCACATGCAACCGAGTAAGTACTCCGCACATACGACTACACCTAGGTGTACATGGCAGTGCACAACGTAGTATTCTAGTGCCTACTAGCCGCTCGTGCTAGAGGTATATCCGTACTAGCCGATGTAGTAGCGGTTCCAAAGAGCTCTAGCGCCTGGAGACCGGACCCGGGCACCCGGATTCCTGGTGAAGTGGCATCATGACGAGCGCCAGGTAGACGCTGACAGGTTAGAACGCTGACAGGTGGGGTGGGTTCCTAACGTGCGGGCTAGCTAGCCACTCCGTACAAGAGCATTGAGCATTGACAAGTAAGTATTCGGAACAAAGGCCCGCACCAGCACGTACTTTATGGAGTATTCGTCAGTGCCGCCATCGAGACTGGCAATGTACATGCATGGAGTAATTACGAGCAAAATCAATAAAACTACCAGTATTAGTGTACAGTCCTTGTAAGCATGCACTCACAGTACGGAGTACATGATGCAAGTACTCGGTAGGAAGGAGTACTCAAGTATAGTAGTACTACTCATGTACTTGGGCGAGCGTGTAATTACGTTGTACCGTACCTACGGAGCACTCCGTGCATGTGTGCTCCCGTGGGTGCACGCACCGGCCTGCCAAGATGCAATGCCGTTGCCTGCGAAACGGATGAACGCTTCCAGTTGAACCATGATATTCTCATTAAAATTAAGCAGTCTTGTCCCGATAGTCAGGAACGCGGGCGAATCCGATGTTGACCCGCCTGCGCATCCCCCTCCAAGCACCACCGGCGCGCGCAAGACTTTTCGAGCCCCGCCGTACAGGCACAGGTAGCGGTAGGTACTTAAGTAAAGTGCACAGCAGACCAGGTACCGAGGGGGGTTAAATACTCACGCTCCACGGAATACCAAGGGAATGCCGAGGGAAGCAGTAGAAAGGCACTAAAAATCTACCAGAAACCTTGCTGGCACGCTAGAATCAGGTAACGTCGACCCGAGGGTCTGGCTAGGGCTGGGGGTCGCCGGTGGCGCTAGCAGCACCTCCCTCCTCCTCTCCGTGCCCACGCTCCACCCACTCGACGACGGCGACGACGGCCAGACGACACAGCAGCTCCATCCACATGGATTCCGGCCCTCGACTTGCCTCAATGGCGCCCACCACGACAAGCCACCGGTGAGGCTCCACGTCCCTGCTCCCCGTTTTCTGCCCTCGGCCATGCGTATCCGCCAAGCTCTCCCAAAGTCAAGACGCCGTCGAGGAGCTACATGTACAGTGGCTCCGTACGGCTAGCTGTGCGAGTGGTAGGCTGAACGTGTTAGGCACGACTGCCTACCCCCCCCCCCCCCTCCCCCTTCCTCCTCCCCGACGGACCTCTCGGAATCCAGCCGACTCGATGCGCCCCTGAAAGCGTCATGTTGCAGGTGCGCCTACGCACACGAGCCATGAGCATGCCCTCGTGGGGGTGTGCGTGCTGCGTACGGGTAGTAAGTAGCATGCACCATGGAATCCGAGTGTCGTCTTCGAACGTCCCCTCCCCCCCCCCTCCCCTGACACACGCACGCACCGCCGGATAAAGAGGAGACACGATGAGATGAGACGGCGGACCCCCGCGGCACCGTGCCATCTTGTCGACGCTTCTGCTCCGTGGTTTTTCGGCCGACATCAACCGGCTGTCGCCTCCCTCGAGCTGCTGGCCGCGGCAGCCGATGCGACGGAAAGGCCACGTCCCGGATGCGCCATCAAGGACCTCGGCGTGTGCCGTGTCGAAAGAGCTGGCTGCTCGCAGCAGCAGCACGAGCACGGTGGCGGCGGCAGCGGTCGCTGGTGCGTCCCCCCGTCGCGGCCGAGTTGACCGTCAGTTCCAACCTCCCCTGTCCTCGTTTCCCTCCTTCCCGTCTGGTAAAAAAAGGCTGAGTGCCTTGGCTGACAACCATCTCCTAGGCCGTCTCCTAGGTCGACAGCTCTGAAACTAGTTCATTAGCTGCCTAGGGCTACCCCCCGCCAAGGCTTCGTTTGATCGCATGCCTCGGTCTCGACATCGACAAAGCGCACGGTGAGTCACTCTCTCCTTTCGCATCCGAAGCACGGTGAAGGCGAAACGAATCTCGGCCCGTTGCCTGCGGGCGAGTCTTTCTGGGCTTGTCACGGAATACGTGATCGGGACCTGCGTACTGTAATAGTTGCCTTGGCCCAAAACGGTAGACGGTAGCCTGGGCCGCTCGAGCTGCCGACGGCGTAAGACGTAAACGGACCAGGATATTGCAAAGGCGGCGGCCAGGGCACGTCCAAGCCACTAGCCGACAACGCTGAAAGGAGGTAGGTATCATGGGCCACGTCTCTGGCTGGCCGAGACCCGTGTCCGCCAGTATGGTGCGGAATAGCATGCGTCGTGCGAGTACCCCGTGCATGCATATCCTAGCCAAACAGGTTGGCTAGACTGGTCGGGAGGGGTAGGGGACAGATGGGCCGTAGAGAATCAAACGGCAAACGAATCCCCCATCTTGCCCACAACGTGCGGGTAGGAATTTGGAAGAAAATTCACCATTGCCCAAGGAGGAGCAAAAAAGCCAACTCGACGACAAGAGGCGAGGACGCAAAGAAACAGGACGCAAAGAAACTGTACTTGCCTACCTCGTTGTACCTACCTCATTGTGCCTACCTCGTTGTGCCTACCTCATTGTGTCTACCTTGTTGTACCTACCTCATTGTACCTACCTACCTCATTGTACCTACCTCATTGTACCTGCCTCACCTCATTACACACATACCTGCCTCGTTGTAGCTACTTATCCTCATTGTACCTACCTAGTAGTTGTACCTACGCCTACTGTACTTAATAGTACCTAGTAGGCAGAGGTGCTGCGGCATCGACCTCGCACCTGGGCAAGTAGCAGGCAGCATCCATCAATCCTACGGCCGTGCTGGCCGTTCACCTCCCAGGCGCCCTACAGCACAGCAGGTAACCTACTGATGCCGCCACCACTAGCAAAAAGTGTCCAAAATGTGACAAAGTTCCTCCATACGCAGCCTGTAAATCCACCACCTGGCCAGTTTTTAGGCCTCGCCAATTTTTGCCTCCTCATCACAGGAACCACTGCCCGGCCCTCGAGCCTGGCTCCCTCGTCCTCCACGGTCGTTCGTTCCATCTTCGCGAGCTCGCAGAAGCCCATCGCGTCACGACAGTGGCATCCGCGACGGTGCAAAGACTTCCTGCAGTGGCGAGTGCTTCGATGAGTACGTACGCTACTGATGAAGAATATGCAACTCTCCTTCCACGCCAGGCGGGCTCCCCAACTATTGTCGCCACGGCGTTCCTACCTTTGAATCCAATAACAAAGACAGTCCCGGTGATGTGGAGAGGCAATGCAGAGTCGGAAGAAGTCTTCTGCGGTAAACTACAAGCCGAGAGAGAGCAGATTCGGATTCTTCCTTCTCGGACGTCGTATCACGTCGTACTATCTGGCTTGGTCCGAACCCTCGTCGATGTCGCCGCCGCCCCAGCGCTCATCGAAGTCGAGAGCGAGAATCAAACGCACGCCAACGAGGGCAAAATACGGAGGCATCATCAGGGGGTGAGGGGGTAGGAACGAGAGGCGAGAGACGGTCGCTCCGCTCAGGCTGGTCCGGCAACGACAGAAAACTGTCCACCCGCCCCGGCCCAGGTCAGAAAGCGGCCTTTCACGTCCTCGCTCGCGATTCGCTGCGCAATACAAACGTCGGCATCCGACCCAAGGCCAAGTTGGCCCTCGGAGCCGAACCCGGAAGCGAAGGCGTGGCCGTGCTCGTTGACGAATATCGTATGGTCGCTTCCGCAGGCGACGTGCACGCCCTTGCCAATGTTTGGAACGACGGTGGGCCAAAGGCAAATGCGCGCCCTGCCGCGTGCGTCGCATCGGATGAGGGTCGGGTCTTGCAGCTGGCTGGCGGTGAAGTCGATGCCGAGCTGGCCGCTGTCGATGCGACCCCAGACGAGACACTGGCCGTCGGCCGTCACGGCGGCCGAGTGATGGGCGCCGCCGTCGAGCACGGTAACTCCTCTGCCGCAGAGATGCTGGATTTTCCTCGGGCAAGGCAAAAGGGCCGAGTTGGTTCCCGCCGTCGTGGCATCACCGGCCTCGCCAAAGCTGTTCAAGCCCCATCCCCAAACGTCATCCTTTCGATCGACGGCGAAGCAGTGGTACTCTCCGCAGGCAATGTATCTCGCCCCTTTGCGGCACCACCGGACAGGGTGCGGCCGGAGACCGTCCTTGTGGCGTCCGAAAAGGCGACGACCGAATTGATTTTGATGGCCCGAGCCCCAGGCCCAGATGTTGCCGGCCAGGTCGAGGGCGAGAGCATGGTTCGCGCCGCAGGTGATTTGGGTAATGTTCTCGAGGCCCACAACGAGCGTCGGCGTGGCTTGTCTCTGGATGCGAGTTCCGTTCGGAGCGTAGCCAAAACCCTCCCTGCCGTCGGGATCCTGTGCTGATCAGTCAGAGCGGCAGGAATGATGGACCTCGAGATGCACGAGCCGCGGCCTACTCGAAATGTACCCCATCCATACACGAGGCCGGTGGCGGTGAGCGCGAAGCTGCAGCTGTCCCCGGCGGCGACGTCGACAAAGGTCGTGTCGAGGGGGAACGCCTCTGCCGGAATCGCCGTCGGCGTCGATTCGAACGGGTTCAGCTCTCCATTCTCCCCGTCCGGCTCAAAGTCGAGCCAGCCGCCGCCGTTCCAGTCGGTGTTCCTTCCCAGGGCGTCGTTGTCGTTGACGCCCCACGTGACGATCATGTTGTCCGCCGTCAAGGCGACCGTATGCATACCGCCGCACGCAATACGCACGACGTGTAGCTTGAACGGGTCGCCAGGTTTGAGAAAGGGGTTGGCACAAGGACGGTGCGCTGTTGTGCGCATCGAGCCGAGGCCGAGCTCGCCATTTTCGCCGCAACCGAAGACGAAAACCTGGAGGACGTTGGTCGGGGTTTGATTGATTCCCGACGGACTCGGCCGTGTTCGCCTCCGCCGAGGCCCTCCGCCGATGGTCGATCTGATCCGAATCTCGCTCCGATCGCCAGTCCCCCTTGTCGATGCCGTCCGGGTGGAGGAGGTGGCGGAAGCAACTTGGATGATGCCGCCGGAAGACCCCTCGCGAGCCTCGACGGTTTCTGAATACGAGAATACGGTTGAGCAACACGGCAGAGCAAGGGCCGGCAGGGACAGACACCGAGAGAGGTCATGGCAGCGCAGACTCACTCGGCACAACAAGCCTCTGCAAAGTCTTCGTCCTCCCGCCAGCGTTGACGCCTTTCTTTCTCGAACCTCGATTGCGCGATGGCATTCTCGTCGGCGATGCCGGACGAAAGGTCCCTCGTTTCGAAGCGGATATGGAGCAGGCAGTAGTGCTTGAAGGCTGCGTAGCAGGCCGGTGCGGAAAGAGCGGCGAGCGAGGGGTACCAACATATGATGGTAGGTGACGGAGGCGCGGCGGGTAGGTGTTTTGAGACTCGGCCTGACTTTGGGCCGCGCGAATGGCCTGACCGGCACGACATGGTGGTAACGTCGGGTTGCCTCGCCGATGCGATGACGACCTCGTTGCATACCGTGCGACCCCAGCCACGCAATGGATATCTCCTGGCTTTCGGCCGTCTGCTCGCTCGTCTTTGCACGGCCTTTTCTATTCATTTGGTCGCCTGCCAACGATGAAAGGGGTTTGCGGACACAACTCGTTCTCGTTCCTGTCGCCGTCCGCACCCAGCATGGAGGAATACCATCTAGTACCTGCTAGCCGTTTCATCGTGGAAGACCGGCTTAGTACTCGGTACGAGGCATGTACGAGCAGTTGGTGCTCGACGTCGATGCAGGCTACGAGGACCCGGCGAGAGGGGCACCGGGCATGCGGCACGTACAGTACCCAGTCGACACCTGGTATTAGATGGAGATACGGATGGGTACCGACCGAGGTTCGGTTCGCCGTTGGTGATACGGCGCAGGCTCTGCTGTTGGTCGCAGATTATGCAGTCGTGCGCATGAGGTGTTGCAAGTCTGTTGCCGGTCAAGGCGGGGAGCGAATGGACTTGCGTCCGAACCAGACTATCCATGCCCGGGCCAAGTAGTAGATGCTTGTTGGTCATGGAAAAGGTCCAACGGTGAGCGACTACAGACACGAGAGCATGCAGGTGGAAGCCCTTGGTAATGCGCATCACCGAGCAATCATGCAGCAGATGCCCCTGTCTGGTGCCCAACTGGATGGCAAGGACAGCGGCCCCGGCAGCAAGCACCGTTCGCCAACCCCCCCGTACGCCGTACGTGTTTGATTGTGATTAGGGGGCTTTCGAGTCATGCTCTACATTGACACATGTTCTCGTGTCATCATCGGCGTCTTGATGGATCCAGTGGCAGTAGGAGCTGTGCAGCAACGTGGTGGCGATTCAAGGAGCAACGGAGCGCGTTCGAGGATGGCAAGGCTCGTGGGTGAGACGGACGGAGCGCGACATGCCTCGCTCTTTCACGTCACCTTTGTGCCTAACACTGCCGCACTCTACCAGATCTGAACATGATACGTCGACATTCACTGCGGGATCCCGATTGTGTTCCTTGGGCAGGAAAGGTACAGGTACAGTAGGTGATAATCACCAGATTCGAACTGCAAACACCTCGTGCCTTGGTGGCTTGATTCTGTGGTACTGGGTGTACAAGTATGAAGTACTACTCCTACTTGTACTGGTATGTAGGTAATATTACTTACCTAGTAGTTAAACGTGACGGGTAGTATATACTATGGATTACGGAGTACTTGCTGTAAGAATACGTATATGTATAAGTACAAGTACCAAGTACTTTTACGTGTAAGTACTTACTGTACAACTAATAGTGGTAAGTACTTATATTGACGGAGTACAGTACGGAGTACACTTGTACTGTATTACTTGTCCGTACACTAATACTGTATTATTGCTCGATTACGGAGTACTTGTACCAGCCTATACTTAAGTTGGTGTACATGTACAAGTGCAGGTACAGCACAATACTAAGCTAGCGTCTTGCCCGAGTAGTACTAGAACCAAGATGTACTTTGTGATCAGTAATGCTTAATGCATGTCAACACCATGGGAAGGGCATGTACGGAGTACTGCGTAAGTACATGTACTTGATCGTGCTGTCAAACGGAGCCCACGTTGGGCTAGTGTTAATACTGCAGCACAGGTTACAATCCAGCACGTAGGGGTAGGTGTCCTCCGTACTCCATATTACAGCATGCACAATACATGCATACAACTACTAACTTACTTACCAACTACTTAAGTAAGTAATCAACCTCCTGTACGGAGTAATAATACTTGAGGGCACATTTCTGGATTCCGTCATTTCGTCCTGCCTTACTCGTACGGCGGAGCACTTGTATCACGAGGTTACTCTTGTACATTGTACTTGTACGGTATTCCGTAGATGTTCTCGTATTTGGCAGTATATGTAGTTGCAGTTTGCGCACATTAAGTACTTCGAGTACAGTGTCCTTGTGTAGGGAATATAGGTGTATTTGCACATGGAAGCTCATTACTCGTACTCGATGGTCACCTGACCCTCGGAACCGCCACCGCGCACATTTCTGTCAGCCTCCCGTCTTCCCTCGCCTTGCCAAGGCGTGGTGCATGCAAGTAATAAGCAATAATTATTACTTGGGTGCCCAGGAAAATACAAGTATCCGTGCACACTGCGCATGTACATGGACAAGTACTGTAATACTACAGAGCACTTGGGCGAGGCGAATACCTGCAAGTACCGTAGGTACATTCACAGTGCACATGTACAGTATGTACAACTGGTTGTACATGTAAGTACTCCGTGCTGTGCGCGTAATAGCAAACGGAGTGTTACACACATGGGCGGATTATTACTTATACCGTACTCTACATCTACTTGCTTGTACGGAGTTCACCTACTTGTAATTACATGTACACCTAATAGTACGGAGTACGGAGTACAACGTAAGTAAGTAAGTATTAATTACTTACTTTCTTTCTCGTGTGGAGCACAGAGTAAGTAAGAGGTACTCTGTACTGTACGGAGTACATGTACATGTAATTACGGTACAAGTTGTAGGGCGTCATCCTGTTGAAAGCACATACAAGTACGGAGTACAGTACGGAGTACCACTACTTGTAATATGTGGCAGACACCTGTGCCAGAAACTCATCAAGTCCTGTCCGCAAGTGAGACGAATCATTGCATGTAAAATTATTACATTCATTCTGCAGTGTGGATTTTTCCCTGGTACAAAATAGGAACAAAATCCAAACGGCACATACTTGTAATACCTGCTTACAGTACTTTACGGAGTATTTCCAGGCGCCCATCAACGGAAAGGACCCCAAGGGACAAGGCTCGGCCAACTCGCAGAGTTTGCTCCAGCGCGAGTACTTCCAAGGTATCTCTGCCATCACTTGCAGGTACTCTTGCTCATCCCCGCTGTGCGGCGTGCACCAAATCCCACAGCGCGGTACGCGTAACCGTACTTTGGGTACATTCAGGTACTTGTATCAGGCACATTCAGGTACCATCTTAACCGAGGCGGCTCGGCATGCGCCGGCAAAAAGGACCTCTCGGTTGCAAGGAAAGCAGCCAACCAGGCAAAAGCGGGAATCCACTCAGCCAGAATGCCAGCTTGCCAGCTTCGTCCACCCAGGAAGCAAGAATTGAACAATTGTCCAGCAGGCCGTCGCTCGTTGCCGCTTGATTTTCCTCCTCGCCTCCCTTCCGCTTCGTCCACTTCCCGAGCCGGCCTACTCATCGCCGAGGTGCATTGATCGGCCTTTGTTTCCTGCATCCGTCATGTCTGCCGTCCAACGAAGCTTGCGGACGGCGTCGAAGCAGCTTCGCCTTCAGCCCCAGCCCCAGCGTCTGCGTGGCCTCGCCCGCACTTCGGCCTGCTTCGGCGCCGCGAGTCGCTCGCCGTCCTCGCTTCAATCCTCCTCCTCCTCCTCCCGCAGCCATTTTTCCACCTCGACCGTGCAATCATCGGCAGCACCCGCCATGGCCTCCCAACCGCGCGAGTACGATCCCGAGATCAAGGACATTGCCGACTATGTCGCCAACAAACCCATAGACTCCGAGCTGGCCGTACGTCGACGGTCGTCTCGGCGTCCACGACCTGCCCCCCTCCCGGCCCCGAGCGAGCCGTTGGGCCTGCGCTGACCACCCTCTTCCAGTTCGACACGGCCCGATGGATCCTCCTCGACACCCTCGGCTGCGGCCTCGAGGGTCTGCGCTTCAAGGAGTGCACCAAGCTCCTCGGCCCCGTCGTGCCGGGCACCGTCGTCCCCAACGGCACCAAGGTGCCCGGCACGCCCTTTGTGCTGGACCCGGTGAACGGGGCGTTCAACATCGGCGCCATGATCCGCTGGCTCGACTTTAACGACTGCTGGCTCGCGGCCGAGTGGGGTCATCCTTCCGACAACCTCGGCGCCATCCTCGCCGTCGCCGACTGGATCAACCGCACCAACAAGAGCGGCGGCCGGCTCGCCGGCGGCAAGATCTTCACCGTCAAGGACGTGCTCGAGGCCATGATCAAGGCGCACGAGATTCAGGGCTGCCTCGCCCTGCTCAACTCGTACAACAAGGTCGGCCTCGACCACGTCGTCCTCGTCAAGGTGGCCTCGACCGCCGTCGTCTCCAAGATGCTCGGCCTCGGCGAGAAGCAGATCGCCGACGCCGTCACCCAGGCTTGGGTCGACGGTCAGTCGCTGCGGACCTACCGCCACTCGCCCAACACCATGTCCCGCAAGTCCTGGGCCGCCGGCGACGCCTGCCAGCGCGCCGTCAACCTCGCCCTCAAGGTCATGAAGGGCGAGCAGGGCGTTCCCACCGTCCTCTCGGCCCCCGTCTGGGGCTTCTACGACGTCCTCTTCAAGGGCAAGAAGTTTGAGTTTCAGCGCCCCTACGGCAGCTACGTCATGGAGAACGTCCTCTTCAAGGTCTCCTACCCCGGTACGCCGCCCGTCCTCCCGTCTGCCCGCCCGTCCTCCCGTCTCCCGCCCTCCCCCGTCCCCTTCCCCTTCCTTTCCCTTTTCCTCGGCCCCCGCCCGCGGTCGAGGGGCGCAGCCTGCTGACGCGAGCGCCAGCCGAGTTCCACTCCCAGACGGCCGTCGAGGCCTCGGAGAAAATCTTCCATCAGCTCAAGGCCATGGGCAAGTCGGCGGCCGACATCAAGGCCGTCACCTGCCGGACCCACGAGGCCTGCATCCGCATCATCGACAAGCAGTTCAAGCCCATGGACAACTTTGCCGACCGCGACCACTGCATCCAGTACATGTGCTCCGTCATGCTCGTCTTCGGCCGGCTCGAGGCCACCGACTACACCGACGGCGGCGAGGCGGCCACGTCGGCCCTCGTCGAGTCCCTGCGCCAGAAGATCAAGTGCGTCGAGGACCCCCAGTACACCAAGGACTACCACGACCCCCAGCTCCGGACCATCTCCAACGCGCTGACGGTCGAGCTCAACGACGGCACCGTCCTGGACGAGGTGGTCGTCGAGGCGCCCCTCGGCCACCGCCTGCGCCGCGAGGAGGCCAAGCCGGTGATCCTCGCCAAGTACAAGCGCCACCTCGCCCCCCACCTGCCCGAGGCCCGCGTCGAGGAGCTCGTGAAGCTCAGCCTCGACAGCAAGAAGCTCGAGAGCATGTCTGTCGACGAGTACGTCGACCTCTACGCCGTCAAGGAGAGCAAGTTTCTGTAAAAGGTGGTCATCACGGGAGGAGGAGCGAAAAGCACCCGCGCCCGCGTCGAGTAGCTAGCCAGACAGGGAGTTTCAATACAGGCGCACATGAATCCCGCGTCATGCGACCTCGGTGCATCGTCAGATGTGTCGCCGAGCACCCAAGGCGCTCAACATGATGTTGGGCGGTTTGGGACCTTGACATGCACACCCTCCTTGGCGCCAAGTTCATGCTACGCCCACATTGAGGCCGAGGCGACGATCTTCCATCAGCTCAAGGCCATGTGCAAGTCGACGGCCGACAGACGAGGTGCGTTGCGACCTATTCATGCCTCCGTCCCATTACTCTCGCCACGAATCATTTTTTGTGATGCCCATTGTGGCCATTATCCAAGTTGTGTACGCAGTAATATTGTACTGTGCCAATTGGAAAATCCTGGGCAAAATCATCGGTATAGGGTAGGGAAGAGTAGGTGCCCCAGCTTTGATCAGTCTTTGAGCGACGTTGCATGATTGGAGTACGGAGTACTCCGTACAGTGCAATTACCTCACGCAAGTACTGTACGTGCACCTATTACTGTACGTGCACCTATTACCGTACGTGCACCTATTGCTGTACGTGCACCCATTACTGTGCGTGCAACTATTATTACAGCACGTGCACCAATAACTGTACTCCCTATCCGTACTCCGTATTTGCATCCTTATTAATACAGTACGGGTGAAACAAGAAACAGCGCCATCCGTCCTCTGTGGCGGAGCCGTTGCACGTGGAGGGGCAATGCGGTGGCGGGGTGCCGTCAGCCTGGCGATGGAACCACTCTCTCACCCACTTGCCATGGGGCCAAACTAGCGACCTTCATCCCGACTACCTTCGAATCGACGAGGTTGACGTTGCCTGTCCGTCCCGACGTTCATCTTGCCCAGACAACCGGCCATCATCGCCTCCTCGCCGCTGCAACGCCACCGACGACAAAGCACGCGTCTACTGCTCCCTCACCATGGTGTCCGTCGACCGCCATACGATTATGGAGGCCAACCGGTCGCTCCGCACCATCAAGACGGTATGTATGCCCCGTCCTACGTTTCCCGCGCTCGGCAAGTTCGTCTAACGACGGGCGGCTCGCAGGAACTGGAAAATCTGCTGGAAAAGGGCGTCATCAACGACGCCGTCTTCGAGCAGATCCACGGCGCCTTGCCGGAAGAATCGCCCCTTTCCGGCCCCCTCCGCACCTCGACATCGGCGACGGCCACGACGACGGCGGCGCCGACGGTGACGGCAGCGAACAGCACCTTGTCGCCCGCGCCCGGTCCCGGCACGCCCGTGTCGAGCGTCAACGGCGAAGGCGGCAGGCAACCCTCGCCCATGCTGGGCTCCAACGGCGGAGCCGGCCAGCCGTGCCCGTCTCCGGCACCGCCGTCGTACGAGGCCACGCCGCCGCCGAACCCGCCCCTCCGCGACGCGAGGCCCGCCATCGCCCACGCGCGGGCGCTCTACCGCTACAGCGCCTCGGACGCGCGCGACATGGCATTTGAAAAGGACGACAGGATTGCCGTGCACGAGTACATGAACCAGGACTGGTGGATGGGCCAAAACCTCCGCACGGGCCAGCAGGGCATCTTCCCCCGCAACTACGTCCTCGTCGAGACCGAGCAGAAGACGGTCGCCGGCCTTCCCTACCGACCGCCGCCGCAGCAAATGTACGCGCAGGGTCCGCCGCCGCCGCCGCAGCAGCAGAACCCGTACAACGCCCACGTACCGCCGATGGCCGTCGCCGAGGGAAGCCAGCAGCCGCCGCCGCCGCAGGAGCCGCAGCAGGGCGGCGGCAAGGCCGGCGAGCTGGGTAAGAAGTTTGGCAAGAAGCTGGGCAACGCTGCCATCTTTGGCGCCGGCGCGACCATTGGCGGAAACATTGTCAACAGCATCTTCTGAGAGGCCCTGTCAGCCTCGCCCCTTTGCTTCCGAACGGCGTTTGGTGTTTGCTTTTCTTTCTTTTCTCGCCGTCACAGGGAGAGGAGCCGGCTCGAGCCTGTCGTCGACTATTGGGTCGTTCCGCCAGAGCGGCCGTCGTCGACCAAGGACATGCCTGCCTGCCTGTCATCTGAACATATCCAACCGTGAACCAAATCAAACATTTCTCATCATGGACCGAGATGAGCATGTGCGCTCGTAGCCGTTGGCGACGCAGCCTCGGCACCGTAAGATTGATTGGCTCATCGTGCACCATGCCCAGCTTGTCGGATGCTGTATCCCGGCCTGGGCGAAAAGCAGAACAGTGCTGAACAGAAGAGATGTTTCCTCGCACCAGAACAGCCGCCGAGAGCCACAGGGCCCGAGGCTCGCAGCCCGCCTCACCACGAAACAGGCCCCGCTGACGTACTGCAAGTGTAGGGAGTAAGTCGGAAGTACTTACTGTACAGTAATTAATCATGCACTGTACCTCTTACATGTACTGCACAGGACTTGGATGAAGTTTTCGTACGGAGTACATGTAGGTACCACTGCAAGTATATGAGTTTCTTGTAGCACGGATTACCGTAGTTGTACGGAGTACAGTAGTTTTACCTACTCCGTACTGCGTAACTGCGTTGCATCACAAGTACAACTAGGTACTTCGACACCCACCCGTTTCGCTGAAATACTTACTGCACTCACAATACAAAGTACCAAACAAAGTACAGTACTGCAAACGCAAAATTCTAAAGACGGCCACGTCACCACCGCACAACGACCAACACACACCACCGCGCAGCACACAGCACACCAAGTACAGCGCACCACCCCTTCAAGCACCGCACTGTGCTGCACCGGCGCTCCGCTTCATTTTTTCCCACTCTTCGCCTGCGCTTTGGGCCCTCACCTCGACTCGGCCGACCGACCATGTCTTCTCGTCCCAGGAAGCGCCAGGCCGAGTCTGCCCCTCCGACACCGGAGGCCAAGCCCGTCGGCAAGAAGCGAAAGACAAAGAGGTCGAAGCATGACGACGAAGCCTACGACGTCGAGCTCGGCATCAACAAGCTGATCGCTCGCATGGACAACCAGCTGCTCGCCGACCACCTCGCCCAGCAGGTGGCCAAGTTTGGAAAGGACCTGAGTTCCGTCGAGCTGTCCGACTTGACCGTCTCTGGTGAGTGAGTGAGCAGAGCAGCCCGCCGGGGTGACCTGCCTGACCGACGACGACTGCCCACCGTCCAGCTCGTTCGAGCGATGAGCAAAGGGGGGATGGATGCCAAAGACTGCGTGCCGAAGGCTGACCGAATCGCCCGGCAGCCAGCTCGATATGCGAGACGACGGCGTGGGCCGATGCGAGAACGACGGAGAAGCTCGCCGACTTTCTGGAGGAGCATGCCGATAATCCGGCGAGCCTGAAAAGGGCACCCAAGAAGAACGGCGCCCCCCACACCATCATCGTCACCGGTGCTGGCCAGAGGGCGGCCGACGTTGCCAGGCACGAACCCCCCGAACCTCCCGGACCCGCCGGGCGTCCTTGGCCGCCTCCGCTGTGCTGCATCTCCCGGCTGACAAGTATGAGCAGAGTCGTTCGCAAGTTCGCCTGCGGCAAAGATGACACCGTGGCGAAGCTGGTACGTCAAGGCCCTGCGGCCGCCCTTGTCCTGATGAAGCATGCTCACCATGCCGCAGTTTGCCAAGCACATGAAGGTCGAGGAGCAGATCGCCTTCCTCCAGAATCGAAAGTCCGGCATCGGCGTCGGAACGCCGGCCCGCCTGTTCGAGCTGATCAAGCACGGTGGGTGCCCTTGACTGCTGCCCGACGGGCCGACGACCTGCTGACCTGCCTAGGCGCCCTCTCGCTCGAGAACCTGCAACGCCTCGTCGTCGACGCCTCCCACATCGACGGGAAGAAGCGAGGTGTCATGGACATGAAGGACACCCTGATGCCGCTCGCCCGCTTGCTGGCGGCAGACGAGCTGAAGACGAGATACGAGGATGAGAAGAAGCCGCTGGCCTTGTTGTTCTACTAGATACCCACCAACCTGCCCTTCGCTGCAGGTCGCCGCCAAAGTCACCAACTCATTCGCATCCTTCTCTTCCAAATACTTGGCAATCGATTGGTTTCCATTTCGCCTGCCTCCTTTACGCTGTCATTTTATCCGCAAGATATCTGGACTTGGAGAAATGGAGTTTCTCCATCTGTGAGCGGGGAAAGCCGTCTCCTCACAAACGATAAGCTCTCGCTGTTGCCATCACACCGACTGGCCGACGCAATGGCCGACGCAATGGCTGACGCCCCGCTGCTTGCTCCCTCCTCCCATTTGTGATATCCATCCTCCCGCTTCGCCTTTGCCGCAGACCCTATTTCATCCCGCCCCTCGACTTCCTTTGTTCACGCTCATCCTCTCAACACCGACCTGCATTCCCTGTCGAGCCTCGTTCACTGCCGCCTGCCACTGATCGCCCGGCCGTGTTTCGGATCACCTGCCACCGGTTGCTTGTTTTCATGACCATCGATGACGACAGCCAACCAACCAATCGTTTCTGCCAGATTTCCTTGTCCCCTTCTCGCACCACGCCCGGTTCACGACATGGGGAGTCAGCAGATTGCTTTGATGGAGTGCTGGCATCGCTGACTCCCGCCTCATATCCTCTCCCACCCGCCTGACAGCTGCAACTATGTTATGCAGGATAAGCCCGATCCTGGAGAGCCTTGTTCGAACTCCTCGCCGAGTAGCAAGGAGGCGAACATGGCTGAGGAAAGGAGGCGTTGGGACGGACAGGCAACGTCAACTTCAACAATTCGATGGTGGTCAGGATGGCGTCGCTAACTTGTCCCCCGCGCAATCATGGTGAATGAGTGAGTGAGTGGTTGAGCAAGTGGTTCTATCACCAGGCCAACTGCGCCCCGCCATCGCATTGCCCCTCGACTTGACCTTGGGTGCAAGTAATACAAGTGTACTGCACATGTACAACTAACGTCATTCACAGCTCGCAAATCCTGTGAGAGGCACCTATCCTACTCTATTCGCTTGAATTTGTCCCCCCAATTTCATCCTGCGACGAAAGTTGCAAGGCGAGCAGCACAGAGAGCGAAACGAGGCAACTGTACGAGATGCATACTACCGTACCCTTACATGTGAACAAGCGTGTAGAAGGGCCTACTGTACATACATATACAGCACGGCATAATACTGCACCATGTTGTAAAACTCTGTACTCTGCTGCACTACACTACTGTGCCACGTCACACTTTACTATGCTCCACTACACTCATGCTGTTGCACCGTAATGCAATATCCTCGTATTCTTCTTCTTCCCTTCCTAGTACAGACTACAGCAATCATCCTAGACACGTGAATTCCCAGTCACTATAACTAGCCATAATCACTGTCATTCCCTTGGGTCAGCATGCTACAACTCCATGTGCTCGTCATCACTGCCGCTTGGGCCCCCTTCCACGTCGTGTTCACTGCATTCCATCAACTCATCCAACTCGCATTTGTCAGCAAGCTCATATGCCCAAGCCAATATAGCTAAGATGTGATGCACAGCACCCTTGCGATGACCCTCGTCGTTGGGGTTAAACCATCCTGTGGAGTTCGCTTTCAAGTAATCAGTTGTGCGAGAGGGCATTTGATATTCGCTGAGAAAGTCATCTGATATCTCAAAGTGAGAAAAGTTGAGATAATAGGAAACAGCAAGGATGATAATAACGCTAAGGAGAGTTTAGCTTCCTGTACTTCGTATACAATGAGGATGCAGAAGCAACGAAAGAGGACATGTATAGCTTACCTCTCTTGACCAATAGTATAAGTAGTTTCCGCATTGCGCTGTGAGAGAGCCTGCACGACTAACTGACCTAAAGTCTTATCCGAGTCCGGGTTGGTCTGGCCGAAGAGGTGACAGAGCGAAAGGCTCCTGGACCAGATCCAATAGGGACATAAACCGTTGCATCGCACATCTTGCAGAACAGTACGCCGAATGAGACAGCGAGCAATCAGTGCACCGGTTGCTTCCGTGCTAGTGCCAGCCAGCCCACAATCTTGTCGTTGGTCACATCGAGGCTGCGCTGTGTATTTGTTTTTGTAAGGAGAAATCCTTAAGCCCTGGTGGTACAAGACGCCAATTTCTGGCAAGACATATACTGATCCTATTCTTAGTTTCTGCCCAGGCCCGACAAAACGATCGGCATGACTTGAACGTGATGTGCATTCAACTAGCCTCAATTGATTGAACGGCATCGTGAAGTACAGACGGGCGCGGAAGCTCTTGACCTCCCTGGCCTTGGCCTTCAGTATCTTGGATCTTGGCCAAATCGTACTGTAGCGCCGCCAGGTCTTGCTCCGGAAGTAAATGAGCGGTCAGGCGATCGCGAAGCGAATGGTACTGCTGATAGGGGATGGCGATAATCTTGACCATGATAGATGTTGGTTCTGGAGGTGCGAAAGTAGGATCCTCGAGTTTGTCCAGGACAATGGCAGAAATGCAAGCCTTGTATAGATAAAGGCTATCTTTATCGCTCGAAGTAACTAGCAGTTGGGACTAGAAATGGTGTATGAGTGGAGGAAGCTTTGACGAACTTCGTAGCAGGACACATGCCGTATATGAGGTCAAGTTGGCATCCTTTCGAAGGACGGCCCGGTCTCTATTTTCCTGTGCCATGGCGATAAGGATCGCGACAATGTATGGATCCTGCAGGGGATTTCTGGGGGTAATTTTCTTTATCTGAAGATGGCGCAAAGAATAGGCTGATTCGTAGCGAAATGCACGGCGGGGGAGCACAAATAAGTCGAAACGCAGAACCTTGAGTTCCTCGAGATCAATACAGGCAGCAGTGATCGGTGGCCATGCACCTTGATCTTGCTGCACTATAGGTAGAAATACGGTGCATTGGAGGGTCTGAATATCGCGTTGGTTAAAGGAAAAGACTATATTCTTTCTATCAATACATTAGTCTGGGAAATAAGAGTACATGGTAGGATCGGAATGCGACAAACCGTTGCACAAATGGTCCCTTGGTTGCAAGAAGCATAGGAAGAACGGTTGTGCGAAAGGAAAAACGCCACTTTCGATCTTCAAAGGCATGGCGAACACAACGGGCACCTTCCTTCCCGTACAGGACAGGTATTTTTTGGCTAGATTCAGGAGCCGGTTCGCTAAATGTGAATCCGAGCAGCTCGAGATGGCGGTCGGTCCAATGGACCGGACGTACGAGGAGTCGCTCTCGGCAATGGAGACGGAGAAGTTGAGAGATTGACAAGGGAGGAGCGGATTTCGATTCTGGTGGCGGCGAAAGCGATGCTTGGTCCATGGCGACCCGGAGTGTATGTTGAGGGAGGCAATGTTGAATAAACAAGACTCGCCTCTGGCGGAGATTCAGGAAGTCGAACGTTGCTCGATGGTTATGTCACTGCTGATGTAATCCGAGCGACGGGCTGGCGCTAACGAGTGATAGATGTACATGTACATGCACGTAACTTGTGCACATGCAAAGTCACTAGACCAAAATGACGATTCAATTTTGGAAGCGCTGTTACTCGTTGTACTTGCATGTACAAGTACAAAGTGAATGGACACACCCCTAGACTACGTAGTATACTTGCTTATTGCACTGTATGTACAGTACAGTTCAGTACAGGCCACTGGAGATATTGCAGCAAGTACTTGCTGTAGTACGCTGGTTTTACGAGGAATAATTTGGATGCGAATGACAAGCTAGTAATACTTGGTGCTGGAAAGAAACAATGTTCAACCGCCTAGAGGTAACTTGCAGCGATTATTGTGGTTATGGCTGTCCATATATTCTACAGTGGACTGTGTATCCACGGTAATTACTGAGTTCTCCGTCTCTGGACGCTGAGTGCCAAGGTAACTAACTAGCTGTACTCGCAGCGGAATACACAAGCGAGAATAAGCAGTACTTGGAAGTACTGTACTGTAGGGAGCACTGTACTACACAACTACATGTACGAAGTAGTAAATCAAAGTACTGTAATAATGTACAGGGAATAACTCAAAAGTGCAAGTAAGTACTAGGCACGAAGGAACTGACTGTGCCAAGGCCGTGTTTGGCTCTAGCGATAATAACAAGTACCGGGAAACACCTCCACAAAGTATCAAGTGCAGGACTCCGTACTCCGTACTTTGCAAAAGTTGCCCCACTAAAAATTCTGCCAAACTGCGCTTCAAGAAAGATTCCATGTCGACTTGTAAACGTGCGACTACACCTCCTACCAGGACCGTCATCGGGTTTGCTTTCAGTTTCCTCGTGCTTGACACGGATTTTCCGCACTTGACCAAAGTCGTGCCAAGATGAAGAGCAAGCGCGCACGCGAAGCCGCGACAAATGCTGGGGAGGATGAGCACGTCCCGGCGGCAGTGGGGGACAAGGCGGCGAAGAAACGAAAGCGAGAGGGCGACGAAGACCAGATGGTGGACGAGGTGAAGCAAAAGAAGACGAAGAAAGAGAAGACGGACAAGAAGGACAAGAAGGACAAGAAGGACAAGAAGAAAGATAGGAGCAAGGAGAGCAGGAAAGAGAAGAAGGATAAGCGAAAAGATCTTCTCGACTTGCCGGAAGCGGATGCAGACGAGGACGAAGAGATGAAGGATAGTAGTGTGTCGGTAGTAGAGGAGGCGAAGCAGGAAAAGAAGGAGAAGAAGGAGAAGAAAGAAAAGAAAGAAAAGAAAGAAAAGAAAGAAAAGAAAGAAAAGAAAGAAAAGAAGGAGACCAAGAAAAAGGACGAGACGGGGGCCAAGGAGGAGGCGAAACACAAAAAGGATACCAAGGAGGAGCAGGTGAAGCAGAGGAATGACGACAAGGAGGAGAAGAAGGAAAAGAAGGACAAAAAGGACAAGAAAGCCAAGAAGGAGAAGAGCGACGAGGGAGACTCCCAAGACAACGACGAAGCCAAGGAGGAACAGTCCAAGGACGAAAAGGCAGACCGACACATCGTCTTCGTCGGCAACCTGCCGTACACGGCCACGCAGGCGTCCATCATGGCGCACTTTGCGTCGCTCAAGCCGACCTCGGTCCGGTGCCTGACGAAGCGCGAGGACCCCAAGGCATGCCGGGGCATCGCCTTTGTCGAGTTCGCCAACGTCTGGACCCAGAGCACCTGTCTCGACAAGTTCCACCACTCCACCTTTGCCGATGGCAAGTCGGAGCCGCGCAAGATCAACGTCGAGCTCACGTGCGTGGCCCCCCCCCCGGAGACGAGTCCAGGATGACTGCTGACATTTCGCTAGTGCTGGCGGAGGCGGCACGACAAAGCACCGCAAGGACAAGATCCGCGAGAAGAACAAGAAGCTAGACGAGAACCGGGCGAAGCGGATCGACAAGGAGAAGACGGCCAAGGCGGCGGGCGCCGACGCTGGCGCCGAAGGCAAGCAGCAGCCGATGGCCGGCATCCACCCCAGCCGGCTGGCTCGGAACCCCGGCCTCGGCCATTGATGTCGATGCTGCCTCACCCTCTCGCACACTTGGCCTGCCGTGCCTTTTGCACCGCCGCTCGGGCCGCGATCCGGCCGGGCAAAGCAAGGACGGAAGCGCGCCGTTTTCGGATAGATACTGGAATAGAGAGATACCCCTCCCGAGGAATCAATGGCCGCTTCGTGCTGCTCTCGCCTCCCCTCTCGACTTTGGTCACTTGGGCCGAGCGGCGGATTGTACGCAAGCCGGGCCGTGCATGGATGGATAGATGGCCCTCGTGCGCATGCCCACAGTCAAGAAGACGGCCCTCGTGCGCATGCCCACGGTCAAGACGGCCCTCGCGCGGGATGGGAGTGCTATCTACAGAGGATCAACAGAGTGGGATATCGGATAGACTAGGAAGAGAAGGAGGAGCGGAAAGCAAACGCAAAAATCAATCTGCCAGACTGCAGCAAGTGACGACGCCGGCCCCGCCTTCACGCAGGAGCGATGAGACGACGAGGCCACTTCATGCGACGATGCCGCCCCTTCCCCTCCTCCGGGCAAGCGGACGGAAAGATGAAATGCTCCGGGCCGATCAAGGACAACATGTACAAGGACCCGTCGCAACGGCGGTCCCACGGTCGCCCCGATTCCCGTCATGCTCAACCCTGTTCCTCGATGCGTCGGCCGTCCAGCTTCTTCCACCAACGCGGACGGCGGAGGGGGGCGAATACGGGCGGAATGCGGGAGGTGACAAAATAGGCGCCGGGCGGGGGCGGGGCGTCCGCCCGTCGTCCGAGGAAGACCGACGACGTCGTCGGGTTGGTCAAGATCTCCCGCCGTCGGGTCGTCGAGCGGAGGGAGCCTTGGACGATTACAGAATCGAGCACTTGGACTTTTTCGATTTCGAATATTGGGGGCGGGGGTTCAGCACGGCGCTGCCACGTCCGCGTCCGTCAGCGGCCGGGCTCGGCGAGGAGGAGGGGCGGGGCACGGATCGAGGGCTCACCGGATGGCCTCGTCGAAGACGCTCTTGAGGTTGCGCTGGGTCAGGGCGGAGCACTCGAGGTACTTGTAGGCCTTGATGTCGCGGGCGCAGACGAGGGCCTGCTCGTACGAGACGGGCTCCATGCGCTTCTGCCGCAGCGAGTCGAGGGTGGCGACGTCCTCGCGCAGGTCCAGCTTGGTGCCGACGAGGATGATGGGGATGTTGGGGGCGTGGTGGTCAATCTCGGGGTACCACTGCATCGGTCAGCAAGGGCGGCACGGCACGGGCGGCGGGCCGAGGGATGAGGAGAAGGGATGAGGAGAAGGGATGAGGAGAAGAGATGAAGGAGGCTGCCGCGTCGACGCCGTACCTTGGCCTTGACGTTGTCGAACGAGGGCGGGCTGACGATGGAGAAGCAGATGAGGAAGACGTCGGTTTGCGGGTAGGAGAGGGGCCGCAGACGATCGTAATCCTCCTGACCGGCGGTATCCCAGAGCCCCAAGCTGATGGGCTTGCCGTCGACCATGACGCTCGCCGAGTAGTTGTCGAAGCTGCCGTGGGCGGGAGCCGTCAGTCAACGGGCGGCGGCGGCCGAGGAAGGGGCGGCGGGGACCAACACTGTGGGAATGTATTCGCCGGGGAACGCGTTGGTCGTGTAGGAGATGAGGAGGCACGTCTGCGGTCGCGGCGTGGCCGGCGTCAGCGGACGATCATCGGCATGCCGGCGGCTCGAGGGAGAGGCCAAGGAGGAACGGGGGAGAGAACCGACCTTGCCGACGGCACCGTCGCCGGTAACGACGCACTGCGGGACGATGGGCGGTCAGCTCAGCACGGGCAGGGGAGGAAGGCAGGGCCAAGATGCCTTTAAGGATTGAACACCGGGTTGCGACATGTCTGCGGTCGTGCGTCTGCGTCGGCGAGGTCTCTGCGGTCGTCGTCGTTCCTCTAAAAAGGCGGCCGAGGCGGACTGTTCGAGGACGGAAAGGAGGAGCGAGGCGGCGAGGCGGCGAGGCGGCGAGGCGGCGAGGCGACGAGGGCGAGATGGTGTGGACGGTACGGGCCTCGGGTGAAGGAGATGAGGCGCAGGAGCTTGACGTGACGGTGGTTGCGATGGCGATTTCGCGGGACGGAGACGACGGCGGATGAGAAGGGGGGAGGACTGGCCGACGAGGATATCGATGACGAGGGGCCAGGAGTCGGCGGCGGCGGTGGAGGTTGGTTGAGGATGTGATGTGTGGGTTTCAAGCCGGGCAGCCAGGTGCGTCCCAGGTCAGAAACAGTTGGTCGACAGCGCGGAACGGAGCTGAGGGCAGCTGCCGGAGGGGGGGGAGCGTTGGGCGGCGGGGCGCAAGGTTCTGGTAGGCATACTTGTAAGTACGCTTGGCTGTACATGCATGTACTTGTACTTGTGCTGTACTTGCAAATAAGCATACTGTACTCTGCACCGTACAGTATTGCACGTTTTTGCACGGCGCGCCCACGTACCACACGAAGCACAAGTACAAGTACATGCGCATGTACAGCACAGCACAGTACATGTAAAGTACATGCAAGTGCGCTGCAGGCACCGATATAGAACGACGAGAACATCGTAGGGAGCATTACGGAGTACAGAGTACTCCATACATGGACAACGCAGCACGTGAATGGCAACGCCGTGCTTCAGGTACTCGTTAACGTGGTCGGTGAGGCAAACTCGGAGCCATTTGATGGATGGTACATGTCTGCCTACATGAATGAATACTACCTAGCAGACGAACTTGACCGAACTCGTACTCTGTACGGAGAGCAACCGTACGTGAATGAGCCTAGCACCGAACGAACATGTACATGCAAGTACATGGACACGTACACAGTAAGTACTTGGGTCAGTAGGACGGAGTACAACTACAAAGTACAGTAGGTAGGCACTTCTCTACCTGGATGGTGCCCCTCGCAGGGCTAGCAGCGGTCCGGGGCATGGCGATTGGTGACTGCAGTCGTTGGCGCCGTCGCCCGTGGGGGATCGCTTGCCGGGGTTCGTCCGCCTTGGCCCGTCCAGGCGTTGCCAGGAATGCAGTACGGGGACACCGTAGTTGCACTCGCACGCACGGTACGGTGCCTGTGCAGTACTCCGTACTTTAGCACTCGTCGAGCGCTGCGGATGCACTACGGCCGATACAGGGACGGGCGCTGGGCCGGACGATGACGCTCGTGCGCGGCAAGGCGCCCGAGAACGGGTGCGTGCTGCCTGCTGCCCATGCAGTCGGGACAAGGAATGGGAAGCAGGGTCCAGAATGAAACGAACGGCAACAAAGGGGGCGACCATGGGGGCGACCATGGGTGGTCCGATCGACGACCATGGTGTCTCTTTTTTCGTCAGAGGTACACGGAGAAGCCTGCACCTGCGTTCGCGTCGGAATACTTGCACGCACAGAGGAATACGTGCACAAAAATTGACGGCAATACGGAGTCCGTAGTACCTTGAGTATCTCCAAGTACGTGGACTGATTCAGGGCACAGGATTGCAACAGGCACTGCAAGTATGCCTTGTGCGACGACCAAGTAAAGTACTTTGTAGGTACCTACCTAGTAATAATGAACCCCGTACATGCTGATCCAGGTGTACAGCCCAATGCACTGGTACCTAGGCAGTACCTACTAGAGGTAGGCATCAAAGGACGGTCATGGCATGCCGAAATACCCCTAGGCACAGTACCTACCTATGGTAGGCGTGTACTTGCCCCAACCAATACCCTTGCGGGTACGGAGTAGTGGCTACAAGTATCCGTACAAGCAGGCCACTCGTCAGTATGAGCACGAGTATCGATACCGT
The DNA here is from genome assembly GCF_001625195.1 of Drechmeria coniospora. Lineage (NCBI taxonomy): Eukaryota > Fungi > Ascomycota > Sordariomycetes > Hypocreales > Ophiocordycipitaceae > Drechmeria > Drechmeria coniospora. The sequence goes on along the minus strand of NC_054389.1, from coordinate 4,030,628 downwards.
GCTGTACGAGTACTTGTACATGCAGGTGCAAGTATTAATGTACGGAGAACTTTCTCGCATACCATCTCTGTGGGTGGAGAAGCCGCTAATGCCGAGCACTTGCAAGCACGTACTGTACAGTTGCATCTTCAAGTCCAGTCAGTCCATGTACATGTACAGGTACTTGTACTTACTTGTAAGTACATTTGGGCCGCATGTACCAAGTACTTGCAGAGCAATACACTTGTAAGTACACCTACAGGGTACCCCTTCTCCGCACATACCAGGTACGTGCTGTACTGTAGGTGTATCCAGGTCCTCGTGTGTGCGTACAACTACTCGCTGTATTCCTTTACTTGTACGAGAATACTTGTCCCTACATGACCTGTACAGTACAGTTTGTGCTGGGTATGCCGAACAGCAAGCGGCGGTATACGAAGCAATTACGCCGTATTGGATGTGCACTTCCCGTGCGGAGTACTTGTACTCGTAGTTGTGCTTTCTTGAATGCACACCTGCTTGTACAAGTACTCTGCGCAGTACGGCGTATGGAGTGCCCATTTGAACGCTCGATGTAGGGTACCAGGGTTAGTTTACATATAATATTAGTTGTAATATTACACCAAGTACTCCGTACGCAAAGTCCCTTCGTCCTCGTCCCCCTTATTCCATGTACTTTTATTCCACCTGCTTGTGCTCCGTACATGGTGTAGCCACTAATTACCCCATACTGCTGTTTCCATGTACTTAAAAGTACTGCAGCATGCACACTGGCCTTCTCGTCTCGACCAACCGCCCAATTACTGCTGGGCAATACGGAGTAGTTTGAGAAACCTGCCTCCCTCGTGTCTCTCCCTGCGACTCCATGCACTCACCCTTCTGCTCCATGCCGGGGCCCGTATCTGCGTCGTCGGCAACGATCCAACCGACTTGTCTGGGCTTCCGTCCTGCTCCAACCCCTCGCCTTGCCCCCGCCCGAGCCATCGAGCTTCGCATCGCCTTCCATTGAGCCATCCCAGGTCGGTGGGTCTAACGGTCGTGCCGCGAGCCGTCATATGTGACAAGATATGCATCATGCATGCCTCTCGATATCTACGTCCCCACTCCCTACCGACTACCCACCAGGACCCCCTACAGGTATCCGTACTTAAGTACTCCGTACAGTACCCGTACTCCGTACAGTACCCGTACTCCGTAAGTACATGTACTTGCAGCGTACTTACAAACAGGACTCCGGACAAGTACTCAGTTGCAGGACTTGCAACTACAAGTACAAGCAAGCACTGAGTACTAGGTGGTACTAAGTAATCATTACTGTACGGCTGGTTCTGTGTAAGCACTCCGCACATGTACAGTAATTGATTACTCCGTACTAACGGTCACCACCTACGCCGAGTCGCAGGCACGGTAAAAGAACAAGTGCATGCACATGTTCGAATGGTATCGACATCAGTCCTCCGTACTCCGTATTTACATGAATGTACTCGTATCTTTATACGACGGCTGGTCACGCCAGCCTCGTTGATAAACCTACATGTACAGAGTACTTGCACGCACTCGCACAAGAACATGTACATGTGCTTACTCCGTGCAGAATGGATACTTACCGTACTCCGTACTTGCATACTAACTTACATGTACAGTAGGTGTACGGAGTACTCCGCGCACACATTACAGCATACGACCCGCAGGTACGGTACAGGTATTCTGCAACTACAGTACAAGGCGCACAAGTACATCTACTTGTCCTCTGTTCACGAGGTGCTGTACGGAGGACGGGACGGAGCGCAAATGGCCCATCTCCGACAGCCTGAGACGTCCTCGAATAGTGGAATCCAAGCCGCTCTAGTGATGGTGCATGTACTGAAGCAATAGGTACTAAGCTGCTGCACCCCATGCTCTCGCCGTTACCAAGTGCTGTACACGACAGTAAGTGCACCTACATGCAAGTACGTGTGCGCTGTCGATGGAGGAACCCAAGGCGCTCGAGTGATGGTGCATGTACTAAACAGTACTTGCTGCACCCCATACTGTCGCCGTTACCTACTACGTATAGTACCTACAGTAGTGCTGTACAGTACACGTCAGTAATTCCTCTACATGGTACAAGTACATGTGCGCTGTACGATCGATCCTGGCAGCCCCGCCACCTGCTGAGCGACGGCCGGGACGAAGCCGAATCGAATCGTTGGCACCTGCACGAGTGTTCCCAGCGAGGAGATCTGGCATCCACGACGCCTCGTGAATCACATTCCACGGCATGCCACCGCACCTCGGTCCATGACCTTCCTTGCACCACCACCAGCCCGCACCGTCCGTCGCTGGTCCGGGGCAGGAGAAGCACCTTGACGCACCCCCTGCGACGGCACTTGCTTCACCACCAACCGCGCTGAAACGAAACAAGAGAGCTCTTGCTCGTGACCGAAAACGACACGACACCCATCCGCCGAACCATCACACTGCCGCATGTCGGCTTTCCGTATGCCTTGATCTCGGTAGCGAGCCTGAAACGGTCGAAGAGGATCATAGTTTGACTGCAGCTCGAACCCCTCCTCCTCCTCCTCCTCCTCCTCCTCGACTCCCATTCCATCCAACCCGATTGCCGACAATGGATGGATGGGATTTCCTTCGCCCATCGTTTCAGCACCCTCTCCATATCGAGTGAGTGGACGGCGGCGAGGGTACGCCAATAGATGGTCCGCGAATGTTGGCACCGAAACGTCGACCTCTGCCGTCACACGAACCGAGCGAAGCATGATTAGAGTTACCTGATCAGCGTGCAGCGTACGCTCCTAGCCCACACGTTGCAACACGATTCAGTATTTGCGCAAATCCGACCCCAGCATGAGTTGACCTTGAATCGGAGCGCACATGGCCGCCTTGTACAATCCGCAGTCCCACCCTACCCTGCGTCTCCTGCCAGCCCGCGACGGCCGACGGAAATAGGGGTCTGGGGGCTCTCCCCGTCCCTGCTAGCAGGCCGCTTCACGCCTGTCCGGTCTTGAAATCCGCTTCGGTGGCGTCTCGTCAAGACCACGACCCGCCCGTCCGTCCCGGGAGGACCTCATGCCCACGGCCTACTGTTATCCTAATGCTGCCGAGATACCTTGCGGCCCCGCCTTCCAACCGCTTCGACCGAGACCGACATTGCGCCGGCGGGATGCCATGTGTCGGGTCCGAGGGCGGCACGGCAAGGATGACTGTTCAAGGGCCGAGATGGGATGGTCCGTTGTGGGGATGTGAAGCACATCCCTCACGACATGCTCCTCCGTCCTCGTGCGCGAACAACGATGCATCTTGGCCAAATTGAAACGAATGCGCGTTGCGTGGCCACGAACCTCGAAATCGCCCACTGCACTCACCTTCTCGCGTCGACGTAGTCGGAATGTGCTGCGCACGAGCGGAGTCATGCATCGAGATCAGGCCTTGGAAGCTGCCGCGCACCATGGTGACTCATCCCGGCATGGCAGAGAGTGGCAGGCTGTCGAAGATGCCGTGCACTTCCAAACGTCACCCATGGTGGAAATTACGCACCGCGCATGGGAACATGTATCCAATCCAATCGCGGCCCGGTCTGCAGCCTCACCGGTCGCCGCCTGTGTCAGGGCCGCGTCCCCATGGCAGGCAGTCAGCCTTGCCTGCGTCTCGGGACACTTCAACATTGGTAACGCCAAGGAGTCAACGGTCAAGAGTTGATTCAAGTTTCGGTCAACCGCCAAGAGTTGATCAAGTTTCGTCACAACTGCCGTCAAAACTGCCAAAAGACCCATCGATACACCGGCAACGACGGATGACGAGGCCGCCGTGGAGGGAATCGAGTGTCCATGGCAAGAGGCAGGAGGGCATGAAAGGCAAGGCTAGGCAAGCCAAGCCATAGAAAGCAAGCGGGTAATCGAGAAAACGACAGGGATGCAGCACAGCGATACCACCCATCCGAATCCAGTCCCGTCCGTTCTCAATCTCTGCAATGCAAGCCACACCCCATCTTGTTGACCGTTCACGTAGGCGTGCATGCTTGTGCGACCACGCCTTCCCAAAAATAGAAGAACTCGAATGGAAAACCCCGTGCGGCCGAGGCCCCAGGATCCGACGTGACCTTTCATCGACAACGTCAACCTGGCACGATGCGAGCAAGGGAGGCCGCTTCTGCCGGCCTGTCGGCGCGCTATGCATTTCGCTCCTCGTTGGTAAACAGATCCCACGTGGCCGGCTTCAAAGGGTCAAACTTGACCTTGGGGTCCTTGCCGTCGAAGCGGTGGGCGTCCTTCTTCGCCTCGACGTACTCCATGGCGCAGCGGCGCACCAAGTCCCAGTCCTTGGTGGCGAGCGTCACCGCTTGGCCGTCGTCGGCCACGGCCCGGAAGGCGTTGTGGGTCCAGAGGACGCAGTTCCAGCTCGGGTCCTCAGGGTGCATGGGGACGGCGGCGAGCATCTTCTCGAGCAGGGCGCGGTCGTGGATCTTGCCGACGACGATGCGGACGAGGAGCGTGGCGGCCCTGTTCGAATCGTTGAGATACACCCACTTCCGCAGGGGCTCGACCGATCTGCCGCGGGAAACAATGTCCTCCTTTGTGTGATACATGATGTGGCGGCTTCCGGAGCAAGGGTTTCGTTTGGGTCCAGCCAGCAAGGCCCAGTGATACCTGCGCACGCCGCGTCAGCGGCACGCTCCGGCGGCCCAAGAGGTGAGAGAGGGCCACTTGCTCATCTTCGCCGTCGGGCATCTTGGGAACGCTGCCGCGAACGTAGAGACCGACGTGGAGGCGCTCCTTGTCGACGCCGAGAAATTTCTTGATCCATTTCACCGGTGCCTTGTTCGACGCCCGCTCGGGCGTTTTCTCGCCCGTCAGGCACATGGTTGCTTGATGCAACAACGTGGCGGCCGGTTCCGTGCTATCCGCCAAGGGGGTCGTCGAGCGGAGAAGAATGTCAAAAGATGCCAAGGCTGAGGACCAAAGGCTCGAGGTATGCGTGGAAGCTATCCGGAGTGGATGCGAGCAGGCTGTTTGTGCGTTGCCCGTGCGGAAGAGGAGGAGGAAAAGAAGGTGAGGGGAGGCAAGGGAAGGGAAGGAAAGGAAAGGAACAGAGAAGAAACGGGGTCGAGTCCGATGGCAGGGTTGGAAAACAGTTATTAATAGTCCGAGGGACTCGGCGAGAAAAAAGGCCGCGGCAAAGACGGAGAGTCTCGGTAGAGCCCAGAGATGAACCTGTCGGTCGTCGAGGAGAGGGGAGGGGGGCAAACAACCGGGCCTTGGCAAGGGTTCGCTTTCTGACCTGGCCTGGACGCAAAGGCGACGAGTGGTCCAGTAACTGGTCCATCTCTCGCGGCAGAGGGAACGGGGTGTCGCACAAGCGTTGGCAGATGCGGCAAATTACCTGAGTAACCCTGCCAACGCGGGCGGGCATGCACGCACACCGTTTGATGTGCTGCCTTGAGCAAAGGTCCCGTTACACCAACGGCACGAGTGAGGCTGGACGGTGGTCTGGTCCTTCTGGTTTTTCTGAGGGGCCCTGGATCGATGGAGAGTCGGTTGCCTCGCCGTCATGCCATGGCGTGGGGTGCCGATCCGTCACGTCGAGGAGTGACAAGATCCGGGCTCGTCGTTGCGGTGTGGCGAGGCGAACAGTTTTGTTTGCCCGTTCACGAGCGAGCCGATGATCGCCGGTGGCCGCTGGCATCGGAGCGGAAGCATGAGTGGGAGCGGCCACGGAACGTGATGTTGGGAGTCGACGACGGCGGCCGACGGCAGCGGCGACGGGCGACGGCGAGAAAGTGACGAGCAAGCGACCCAAGGCGACGGCTCCGTCGAGGCCGACACGACACCCTGGCGAACAGTACAAGGCGACCCCGTCACCGGCGCACCGACACGTCTGCACGACCAGCAGGCCCCAGGCAAAGGCAACGCCAAGGGCAGAACGGGGGACGGGGCCGTGTGCGACAGAGGGCCGCGTCGACGCCGCAGTCGGTGCTCTCTGCCTTGCCCAGATGTGCTGACCGTCAGTGGTCGGTAGGCCCGCCAGCGCCAGCAGGAACAACGGCTGGTGGCGGCTTTCGTGCCATGGCGCCATGCGTCAGGACAGTTGGCAGTCCTGGCCCTTGTCGACGGGGAAAAGGGCGTCGACGGGCATCCGTCGTGCCACCGTATGACCAGCTGGTTGGTTTCGACGGCATGCAGCCGGACCCCGTCCCTCGGACATGCTCATCCTCGCACTCGTCGTCTCGCACTCGTGCGTGACCGACCAGAACGCACGCACCACCATCATCACCACCACCAACACAAGTCGGGGCAAAAGTCAGCTTCCGCTTCCGCTCCGGCTGCCGCTCTCGTCGAGGGATGGGCGGATGACGCAGCTGGCCAGGTACGTGCGGCGGCGGCCATCGAATGACAGCCCGTTGACGTCTGCGGGAGCTCGTCGAAGCTGATGGACCCCGACTTCTGACGCCAGGGTAGGGCAAGAAGGCACCGAGGAGGGCAGGCAAGCTGGGCGGCGGAATGAGAACGCTGAATGCCACGGCATGGAGGAATCCGTGCAAGTAAAACACGCAGCTGGTTTGGAGGCGAACAAGCAGACAGGCGACCAGGCGGGACGGGCGTGTCGTGTCAGGCAGGCAGGCAGGCAGGCAGGCAGGCAGGCAGGCAGGCAGGCAGGCAGGCAGGCCGCAGAAACATGAATGAGCAGGAGCGAGCAAAGGGTGCTTGCCGTGTCAGACTGGCTGATGGCTGGCGTTGGTTTTGCTTTTGACGGCAAGCTGCTTCCACCACGGCTCATGCTTCGGGCAGGAACGAGTCAGGGCGGCGCCTCTTTCGGAAGCGCCCGCAGGAGTGCCGCCGCTGGTTCGAGACAGGCGCGACCAACATGCAATATGTGCCCCATGCCTTCCTTTGACCTGCACACGTACAACGACATTGAGCAGGAGCGACGAGCGCATCGTACGTGAGCAAAATACGACATAAGATATACCGCCATACAAGTATACATGTACCGCCTCTGTACGGAGTGCTCCGTGTAGTATTGCACGCAGTGATGTGCTCCGAGCAATCCTCTCCTTTTTTTCGTCTCCGACCGCGTGGCTGGCAATATCGGCACTCGTGGCAGTATTACGGAGTACTGGTATGGAAGATCGAGATCGTCGGTCAAGGGGGGGTGTCGTAGGGATCGCACATCGCACGGGCCCAAGATTGGCACAAAACTGGACGAGAGCATGATTTGCCTCTGCCTTGGCTGATTGTCCCCGGCAGACGAACGGCGGACGTGTACATGTACGCTCTCACAGAGTAATACATGTGCCTGCATGCACGACTGGGCAGCGGCACGCAGCAGGACGAAGCGCAGATTGGCCGGGCCCCCTGCGGACTCGTGCGTCGCGTGTCACCCCTCCGGGCGGGCGCATGAGGCAACCTTTCCAGATGCCAGCTGTGCTTCTCTACCGAATTATCCTCCGAGGTCGTTCCTGGTACGAGCCATTGTGCAAGGGCACTCTCGTATCACCATCGTACGTGCAAGGCGCGCGCGGCACTGCACCGCCCTCAGGCCATCTGTTTGTTCCTCAGCGAGACCTACCGAGCGCGACAGGTGCAAAACATGTCGGCCCCTTTCAGTTGGTCAAGACGCATCAACACGAAACGGACGACTGCGAGGACGACGAGGAGAACACAACCAACACACCAGCCATCCCAGCGCCGTCACAACGAATGCACTCTTGAGCAGCAGAGTAGTATGTTATTGCGCAACCTCGTCTCCTTTCGAAATGACACGTTATTCTACTCCTTTCGAAATGGCATTTATTCTACTCCCTCTCCGACGTACTCGTCGTTTCATTGACAGGTGCCAGACTTACCGTGGAGTGACCAATCTAAGTACTGTACATGAACGGAGAAGTTGTAGGTAATTACCTACTATACTTACAGTACGGAGTACATAAGTACTTAGGTAATTACAGTAGGAGGTAGGTACCTATTGTAAGTACCAAGTAGTTGTAGTTGTACGGAGTATTAGGTGCATGTACGGATAAGAAAGTAATACCATGCCATGCTGTACGGAGTACGGGTTTCATATCTGAGTACCTAGTACTAGATACTAACATCATGGCGGGGTAGTCTTGTACTGCTGTGGCTTATTATCGCCTGTCTAGCAGTACTGTACGGAGCACATGTATACGCCTACAGGCATTATGAAGTACTTACTAGGTACTTAGGTACTGTACAAGACGGATACTCCGTATTACTTACTCCGTACATGTAAGTACTACTCCGAACTTACTGTAAGTAAGTACTTGCTCACTTGCAAGTACGGAGTACAAGTATTATTACTGTACTAGGTATGTTACCTAGTATTACTGGTGTTCACAAGTATTACCCCCGGCCCCTACCCCGCCACTGCTGCCAGGAACAAGGCACAGGGCGAACAAACTAGTACTAGGTACCTGGTACCTTGTACTCCGTACCTAAGCAAGAGTTCCGAACGGGTTTTGGTGTACCCCGTACTTAAGTACAGATACATGTACAAGAACACCTGCCAGGTACCTAGTACCGTATCGGCACTTGTATCACGTACCACCAAGCCACACGACCTCGCAGGTGCCACGACGCGACGACATGCGACACCACAGGACCTGACAGTTCAACTCCGACTTGCCTCTCGTCACCTCTCCTATCCCTCTCCCCCTCTCCGCTGCCGCACCGATCGCCACCTTTCACCTCCACCCCCTCACCCTCCGCCGAGTCCGTCCGCGCCCATTCCTACGCGGCTTCGCCTCTGTTCGTTGCACCCTCCGTGCCGTCATTCATCGGCCGTGGAACTGTTGCACCGTACCACCAGCCTGACCGGAGCAGGGACCATCTCTCGCGAAACCCAGCGCGGCCGTCGCTTTTTTCACCCCTATCCCTGTGCCCCCCTCCGTGAGCATCTCGACGGGACGGCGGCAGCCAGCACTGGGCCAGACGGGCCACGGGAGCCACCAGGCCGCACGCATCCACTCGACACTCCAACGCACGCCGAGACGGTCCCTCCAGCGGGCATACGGCTGGCGGCATGGCCTCTACGCCCGGAGCAAGAGGCACGCACGGAAAGGTCGGCGGCCTCCTCCATGCTCCTCCTGCCGCGGCAACACCGACCGGGCGGCCCAGCAGCGCCGAGCCGGCATCGTCCCGTCGCCAGCTGCGCACGCCGCTCGATCGGAACCCTTCCCGCGACCTCCTCGCCTCCGTCCGCCGAGCCACGTCGGCATCTGGGGGGCGTCGAAACAACGCGCCGACCCCCCACGCAAAGGCCGCCCGCAAGGCCGTCGACCAACGAAGGACGGCCATGTACACGCCGGGAAAGAATCGTCGACGCAGCATCAGGGAGCAGAGAGAAACACCCATGGACATCCTACGTAACCTAGGCAGGGCTCTGGCTCCCGTGAGCCAGCCAATTGTGTCGTCGTCATCCCCGCGTGACAAACGGTCGAGCATCGCCGCGATCCCCGAGGAAGACGACGACGACGACGACGACGCCTTGTTCGTCAACAGTCCGCGTCTTTCCCTGCCCCTCGACGACGACGACGACGACGGCGGCTTGTTCGTCGACAGTCCGCGTCTTTCCCTGCCCCTCGACGACGACGACGACTCGGATCTTCAGCCGCCCCGCTCCGTCGGCCTCGAGGACGAAAACTACACGGTCCAGTCGGTTGAGCTGCCCCGCCGCGCCCTCAGCGAGCAACCGGCGTCGAGGCTGTCTCGTGGTAGTTTTGCCAGCGCCCCCTTTAGCGACTTTCTCGACAGTAATGATGCCACGCAGCACGGTGGCCGGCAGTCGGACTTCTTCCCTAGCCTGCTGGATGACCAGCAAGCCAACGCTGATCTGGGCGACGCGACATATGACCGGTCAGTTGGATGCCACCTCGAGCCGCGGCGCGGTCCCGCTAACCCTGAGGCCGCAGCATTGATGCGGACCCAACACGACGCACGACGATGGGCCGTGAGAGCGACTTTGGCCTGCAGCTGCCCGCCGGCCTCGACGATCAGACTACATTTCTCATGTCCGACCCCCCGGCCGAGGGAGAGGCCGGCCCCGATTCGGATCCTCCCTCGGCACGCCGCCCCTCTGCAGGATCCATGGCAACAGAGGATGACTCGCGCCAGTGGCACGTGGCGTCGCCGGCGCACAGCACCAACGACTTGACAGAGGTTGCGCCAGAGCCAAGACGACGGGCACCAAAGGCGCGGAAGCAGCGGAAGCGAATCTCGAAACATGGCTCCGAGTACCCGCCACTGCCACCCTCCTTCGTCAAGAGGGTAGCACAGACGGCTCTCCAGTCGTCGGGCCTCAGCAACCGTCGAATCTCGGCCGAGACCTTGACCGCCCTGACGCAGGCGTCCGAGTGGTTCTTTGAGCAACTGGGCGATGACCTCGGCGCCTACGCAGCGCACGCGAAACGAAAAACAATCGAGCAGAGTGACGTGGTGACGTTGATGCGCAGGTATGTCTCTTGGCTCACGCGAAGCCTCGACTTGGTCTCATGATTTGTTGTTTTTTTGCTTGCTTGCTTGCTTGCTTGCTTGATCCCAATCTAACATTGTCGAGGCAACGGCAAGTCGGCTCGGACACTACATTGTTCTCGCTCGCGCAGAGGCACCTCCCCCGCGAAATGCTGCAGGAGCTGCGGATGCCCGTACCCGTGCCTCCGCCCACCAAGCAACGTCGCGCTCGACGATCGCGTGGGGCTGCCGAAGAGGCGACCGAGACGGGTTGATGGCGTCCGATCGGCAACCCAGCGCGGCCTACACCCACCCCCGTGCCGCCACCTCGGCCACCTTACTTACGCCTTTTGAATCGCCTGAACTCGGCGGGCTACGCTGTTTGCCGGCTTCTTGGTGACCAAGTACAGCATGACGGAGGTGGCAGCGGCCAACGCATACCTGGTTCGCCATGTCAGTCCGGACGCGAGCCGAAAGAAGAAGCCGACGTGCGACGACTACGCACCATGTAAATATGTACTGCGCGTGGTTGTTCCGCAGATTGACTTCGGCAGCACGTCCAAAAGGGATGCCGCGGGCTTCGTAGTCCATCATGCGCATGAACTCGGGCTCTGCCAGATGGCTCGTTTGTTAGCATCAGCTGGGCAAGAATGACATGGATGAATGGATGGGGCCATGATGGATGGAGCGGAATGAACGGATGACCAAAGTAGATGGAGATATACCCATAGTAGCTTCCACCCAGACGGGTTGGCTGCCGGTCAGGGCCGCCATCTGGGCGACGTCGGGAAAGTAAAACTCGCCCTTTTCCGGTCTGTTCTCGGGCGTAAACATGTTCTTCTTCCACGGCTCCCGCAGGAGGCCCTCGACGGTGACGGGACCCTGCGGCAAGGAATCCGGCCTGGATCGCTGATGGCGGTGCTTCTTGCTAATCCAGCCGCGGTTGACGAGGACGGTCGAGCCGCCGTCGCGTTCGAGAGGCGTCACGACCATGTAGCCATCCTTGCCGTCACGCATGCGCGGCCCGATGAGCATCTCCTGATCGTGACGGAAGCGACCCGAGGCAAGCACCCGCCGGTAGTCGAACTCGTGGATCGCGGCGGGATCGACGGTGGGCGGCAGGGGAAGGGGTTCGCGCACGAGCCGGTCCTCAAACTTGGCGATGAGGTCGCTCTTCCATCCAAGACGCTGGACTTGCCACGTGCCGAGGGCAAAGGCCGTGACGGGGATGAGGGCTGCCGGGTGGCCGTTAGTCCCATGCTCGGCCGGTCACTCGCCGTGCGGACGACCAAGACCAATGGCGGGAGGGAGCGAACCGAGGAGGAGGAGGCCCGGGCCATGTCTGCGGCCGGCGCGGACAATCTTGGGCGGCGCATCGAGTATGGAGACGAAGTCGGCCTCCTCGACGGGCTGCCGTTGGGAGGCGCGAGAGGAGGCCGTCGTCGTCAACGGCCGTCTGATGGTTGGGCAGGGAGGTGCCGGCCGCGCAACTCTGGCGCACCGGTGGCCGTTTCTGACGAGGCCGCGTGCCGGAAGGCTCCGAAGCAGGCCTCGTGCCGAGTTCATTGCAGTCAGCGGGCGATGCGAGCGCAGCGGAGGCCATTCACCGGAAGCTCATTTCGCGGATGAGTGAGAGATCTCAGCAATAGCAAAGTACATAATACTCCATACAATCTCTAGCACCATAGGACCTTGTTAGTCACCACCACCAGCGACTGCCCACCAGAATGGCTAGACCCAGAGCTAAGTAGTTGTACTGTACTTTATACTGCACTGTTCTACGTACTGTAAGTACTGTACTCTGTACTGTGCTTTGTACTGTACTGTACTACGCAATGTACTGTACTGTACTACGTAATGTACTGTACTCCGTATTGTACTACGTAATGTACTGTACTTACATTCACAGCAAGTACTTACAGTATTTGCTTGCTTGCTCCTTGGCAGTGTCGAGTATTCATAGCCCCTCACATGTACAGTACATGCACAGTACGGAGTACACCTACGGAGTACTTCAGCAAGTACTTGTTGTACATGCACTCCGACTTGGACTGTACTTATATGTACTTGCACATGATACGGCATATGGCCCTCACCGCCTGCCTGCCGTGGGCAATGGCCGCATCGGGAAAGCTCGCTCACTAGCCTCAACCTCTGCTCGACACCAGCACTGGCGAAGAGTACGGCGTGTAAAGTACGATCTGTACTTACAGGTGGACGCATACAACACAGCTCGCTGGCATGGTGTAGTGGCGAGACAACTCTTCATCCGAGACTCATCGCTTCCGCTCACGCATTCGACCATCGCTTCCTCCATCCAATACTCCAGCAATAATTCATTCATTTTTTCCCTGTATTCCATTTCGTTTCTCTTGGTCACAATACACCCCGCACCGACGACCGGCCGACCGACCGACGTTCGAATGTGTCTTGCCCAACAGGCGCCTACTCGCTGAGCCGTTCATCTCGTGCCCACTCCTTCTTCATCGTCATGTTCTACAAAGGATCCCTCCAGGAGGGCATCTCATCCGCCGTCGGCCAGCAGAAGCTCGTCTTTTGCTTCGTCACCGGTCAGCCGTCCTCCGTCCTCCCTTCCCCCTCGCGTCGCGTATGGCTGCTGACCAAAAAGGCAGATGGCAACGAGGAGAGCGAGCAATGGGAGTCCGAGTTTCTGCAGGACAGCTCCGTACGCTCTCGCTTCCCGTCCAACGACGGTCCGCTAACGACAGGCAGGTCAAGGAGCTCATCGAGACGCGGGCCGTCGCCTTGCGTCTGCAGGCGGGCTCGGACGAGGCCGGATACCTCGCCCAGATCTTTCCTCTGCCGCGCGTGCCCACCATCGTCATCATGAAGCACGGCGAGCTTAAGGAATACTTTGCTCCGGGCACGAGCAGGGAAGACTTTGTTCGCCGCGTTCAGCATGCCTTTGACGTAACGCGCCCCCCCGCCCCCCCCGCGGCGGCCGAGGCGGCCTCCAACCCGCTGTCCGAGGCCGAGGCGATACAGAGGTCGAGGATAGAGACGGTGCTGGCCAACCGCGCCGCCAGGCTGCGGGCGGAAAAGGCAGAAGCCGATCGCAAGGCGAAGGAGGAGCGCGAGAAGAGAAGGGACAAGGCCAAGGCGGAGGCGGAGGCGGGCGCCAACACGGATGCCGCCAAGGCGCACAAGCAAGCCGAGCTGGTCAAGACGAAGCGCCAGCAGCAGCTGGAGGAGCGCAAGCGAATCATGCAGCGCATCGAGGCCGACAAGGCCGAGCGGCGGGAGCGCGAGGCCAGGAGGGTGCAGCACCGCATCGACAGCATAAAGGCGAGCGAGGTGGCGGCGGCGCTCGTGAACGCGCCCGAGACGAAGCTGCCGTCCATGTCGAAACCGGGCGAGATGACCTTTATCCAGGCCCGGCTGTTGGACGGTTCGATGGTGCGATCGCGCTTCAAGACGACGAGCTCGTTGCGGCAAGTGAGGGCCTGGGTGGACGGACACGAAGGGGATCAAAACGCACCCTACACCTTTCGACACATTCTCGGTCCGAGCGCCAACAGGTCAATCGACGAAACGGAGGAAGAAAAGGACCTCGGCGAGCTCGGCCTGTCGCCGTCATCGACCCTGTACCTCGTCTCGGTCGATGGATTCTCGTCGGCGTACGAATCCGACTCGCCGAGCGTCTGGTCGAGGATGCTGCAGGCCATCGTCGGCTTCTTCACGTGGTTGATGACGCTCGTCAGCGCCGGCCCGCCGAGGACCGGCCCGCCTCCGGATCCGACCCCTACGCCGGAAAGCTCTGCCGTGGCGGCTCAGGAGAAGGAGGGTGGCATGCGGCGGAGGAAATCTCCCAAGGACGAGCAGAGGGATTACCAGCTCTACAACGGCAATTCGGTACGTGTCCCCCACCCGATGCGAGAATCAGTGACGATGGTTCAAGGCCCGACTGACGGACCGTGCACGACAGCTGAATTTTGAGCCACGACCAGAGGATGAATCGTAGATGCGACGTTGATCCATGTCCCTCCCTGTACGCAGGTTGTGTGGAGAATTACATTAGAGCGAGAATGCTGCAGCGTATGATACAATGCGAAGCCAAGACCATCGTCTCCGTGGCCCACCCTCCCCCTCTCTAGTGATGACATGCGGCTTGTCGTAAAGTCATGCTCGGTCCAAGGCAACTCGCTCGACATGTTTGCGAAAGACGGCTCCTCGTGGCGGGGGGCTTAGTACGGAGCGGCGGCGGCCTGGCATGCCTTGAGCTGCTCGAGGTACCAGTTGCAGATTTGCATGTTGCCGCCGTTGTCGTCCAAGCACTTGGTAAACTGCTGGGCCGCACCCTGGCAGTTGTTGCCGTACTGCTGCTGCGGCTGGGCCGCCTGCGCCTGGACGGGCTGTTGGGGCGCGGCCTCGGCCGAGGAGCCGCCGCTGAACAAGCCGCCGATGGCGTGGCCGACCGAAGAACCGATGGCGACACCGCTGAAGGCGTATTAGCCTCACGATTCCTTCCCTCTACCGCGACGGCAAAGCCAAGCGCGCGCCACAAGGTTCGAGCGTTTCCGCACCCGCTCCGACAAACCTTGAGACGGTTTTGACGAGCAGGTTTGCGGGCGCACGCCGAGGCTCGGAGCTGGACACGAAGGAGGGCAGGGGGGAAACGGAGCAAGAAGGACGTACGCGGCGGTGCTGGCCATCTGGCCGAAGAGACCCGGGCCGGCGGACTGGACGGGCGCCGGGGCCATCTGCTGGGGAGGCGCGGCGTGGGTGGGCGGTGCGGCCATGGTGGTCGCCGGCCGGTGCTGCTGAGGGGCGGGTGCGGCGGCAGCGGTGGGACGGCTGGGGGCACGGCCGACGGAGCGTTGACGAGGCATGACGGCGGCGGTGGTGGTGGTGGTAGGCGATGGGTATGCTGGGTATGCGGTGGTGGACGAGCGAAGGGACAGGCTGTTTAGCAGGTGAGGAGTTGACGGAAGAGATTCGGGCTGGCGTCTCGGAAGCTTTGACGAGGCTACCAGAGGAGTCAGGAATCTGCCAGCCAATGAGAGTGCCGCAATTTGCATGCGAGGTGTGGGGTCCCAGGGGGCGAGGGGTGTGGCAGTTGCAGGCAGGCTGAAGTAATAAAAGTCATAAAGTCTAGGACGTGGTACGGAGTATTACACGGTGCACTGAATCTGTATGTGCATGTAATACCCCGAATTTCGTACTTGACGATTCCAGGTACGGAGTACAGGTACATGTAGGACGTGATTACGGAGTTTTACAGCACAGCACAGTTGGAGTAACTGGAAGCACATGAACTGTAGTTACTGGTACTCCGTAGAGTGCAAGTAAATACTACAGGTACTTGTACTCAAGTGCAGGCACATGAACCGCAACTGTACGGAGTACTCCGCCCACGTGTTGCCGGGATGGATATTGTACGGTGAAAAATGTATACTTTCTCAGGCGCCGGAACATTCATCTCCCCAGCAAGCTTTCCTTTGCACTTGGGTCCTTGCCACTGTATGCTTGCTCTTTCTTGCATCCTCTTTTTGCGTGGCGAGACTAGGCAAAGTTGTACTCATTGCAGGGTGCAATACACACAAATTCATGTACCCAAGTATTACGGATACCGCGCCCATGTACTCCGTACTTGCATGTACAGTGCGTTGTACGGTAATCATTATTAAAATGTTGTTCATGGGGAGGTATAGTGTACAGTACAGCTGGGTAGAGACTCGGGTGGTACGGATGGATAGGTACATGTACTTACTCTTGCGGCGAGTTACGGAAAGGTTCGGAGCGGCTACGGGCTCTTCGGCTAGGTACGAGTCGTTGCGGAATGCTCCGTACTTGCACGACCTGGTCCTTGAACAGACGGACGTCAATGCTATTCCCAGAAGCAACAAAAGACCCGGCAGACCACCAGACCAAGCAAATGCGGACAATCATGGGAACGCTGACGCCGCAGTGGTATGCGGGCGGGAACCTTGCAGTGGATGGAACAAGGCTGTCCCGTCATCAGCGGTATCCGGTACTGCAGAGCCAGTAATACTCCCTACAGCACTTGCGCTTCGTATACAAAGTGCATGTACCTAGTCGTTTGTAGTTGTACTTGCTGCGCTCTATTTCCATGTACATGGAGGTATTATGAGCAATACCCTGCACCGCAAGTAAGTACACCTATTGCAGTACTTACGCGGTACACCTACAAGTACAGTACGCGGTACTACACCCACAAGTACAGTACCGGGTACACCTACGAGTACTTACAGTACACCTATACTTACAGCACTCCGTGTGCAGTATCTTCCCCTGCCGGCCGTACTCCACGTTCATTAACCCCAGCACTGCGCTCCCTCTGATCGGTCACTGGTGGGTCAAGTTTGATTCCTGAGCAACACCCCAACTCCAAGCAAGCAGAGCAAGGTCCAAGTGATGTAAGATTCGACGGTCATGGCATCACCGCCGCCGCAGACTTCGCCCAATTTCTCTCCCGTTCTCTCCATCAGACAGCTTGCCCTCACGCACTGCCGAGAAAAGATATTCGTGACGCCCTTGTTTTGGACCAACCGACAGCTCGAGCTGTTGCGATGCTCCTTCAGCGACGCTGCTCCCGCTGCTGGGCCGCCGACGTCGACGTCATCGAACGGCACCGGAGACGGCACCGCCCCCCAGCACAACAACACGCGTACGCAGGAAAACTGGCGCATGGCCGATCGTGCCATCAGCATCCTAGGCCTCCTGGCAGATTCGAATGATCCGTTCATTGATCGGTCCGCCTCATCCCTCTGCTCCTCCTCGCGAGCCTTCTCGGGGTGCTCTCTCTGACGGTGCGCCCTCCTCTGCAGAAAAGACGTCCGCTTCTACTTCAACGGACGCAGCCGTGCCATCCTCAAATGCGTCCTTCTCCTTCCCCGGGGTGATTCCGACAGGCCCGTCCCGGGCGCGGCGCCCGTCGTCGCCTTTGCCGACCACGCTCGCCTCATGGCCTTGCGATCCGACGTCCTGAGCCCCAACATGCTCGAGCGGCGGGCACGCAACATTGCCATCTCTCTCTTCAAGCTCAGGTTGAAAAGCATCACGCCCAAGGATCCGCACCATGACCCGTACATAGTCGCGCTCCTCATCGCCGTGGCGCAGCACCAATACATAGCAGCCTTGCATCAGGCCGACACGGGACAGTACGAGATTGGGCCCCTCACCTTTTTCGTACGCTGCCGCCTCCGACCTCGATATGACCCCTTCAAACTCTGCTGACAGGTGCGGCTCGCTGCAGCCCCAGGTCTTGTTCTCCTCGCCGGACAGGGACCACGTGCATCACTACACGGCCGAGATCCCCTCGTCGACCCTCGACCAGCTGAACAGGCCTGCCGTTCCACCCGTCGAACAGATATCCATCCCGGTTCAGGTGACTGCCATTCCCTACGAGCCAGAAGGAACTCTCCGCGCCCGCCTCTTCGCCGCCATCCTTCCACCTCGGAGCCAGAAACGGGAGAAGCAGAGGCACACACAGGCCAAAGTGCCGTCGACGAAACAGGAGGCTGTGGAGGAGGACGGTACGGGGTGGCGACCAATGAAGGAAGCAGCGGTGGCAGCATGTCCCTCGTCCTAGCACGGAGCCATGGGAGCAACCACCATGTCTCGGCCAGGCGACGAGAGATTGTGGGTCTCGGTGCCGTCGTCGGTTGTTCGGCGATGGGTGTGTGCCCGTCCGCCATCCATGATGAGACTCCAAATCCCCCAACTGCCAATTTAGGCAGTCAGTCATCCCGTCTCCCCCAATTCCCCATCTCGACAATTTGGGTCAAAAAGGACCAGAGAATCGGGCAGGACGAGGACGGGCAGGGACTCTGCGACGAGACGAATCATTCTCTGACACACAACTTAGTGCAGGCACGGACGATATACCAGCGACGATTTGTCTCGAGATTTGTATCGGTAGGTGGAGGAGTTGCCTTGTTTAACATCTGTCGATTTCATTGAATAGTCTCCCATGATGGAGGAGTATTGCGGTTGTCAGGTGTTCATGACGAGCTGACAAGAAAATAATTGGAAGATATCGGAGGTGCTTGTTTTTTTTTCTTGTGTTTTTTTTTGCGTTACGAGTTCAGTAAGAAGAGTTCGAGGCGGTTGGATAAATTGAACTGCACAAATCTCGTCCTTCAATTGAAGCCCGCCCACCCCGCCTGCACATCCTCCAGCTGCCATTTCCCATATCCCATTTCCCGTCGTCCAGTCGTCTGGACTGGGGGCAATCTATTTTTAATAAGTGTACTGTTCCAAATTACTGTATATTCCCTGCAAAGCAGCAGAAGATGCGCCATACGCCGTTGCATGCATTTGCGTTCCGTGTCACCTGAACGTATCCCGAAAACGGCCCTTCATCGTCTTGCGAGGCCACGGGCGCTCGGTGTTGAGTCCCAAGCCGGGAGACATGAAAGTGGCGAGAGCTAGCCTTGCCGCTTGTTGCGTTTTTGATTCTTCTTGTCTTTCCTCTCGTGCTTCTGCTTCTTGCTCGTCTGGGCCTCGCCGACCGATGCGGGCGGCACTACGCCGTCCGAGGGCCGCTTCCTGGCGTCGACAGACTTCAAGAGTGCTTTGGCGCGCTCTTCGGCAATCTTCTCTGCGAGCTTGCTGCTCAGCGCCTTGTTGTCCGACTGGAAAGGGAATGTGTCAGCAACGGTCCGTCACGACAGCACAGGGACACGGTGCGGAGGGGGGGCACTACCAGGCCAGCCTTCAACACCCGCGCAGCGCCCTCGCGGTTGACGGATGTCGTCCGCTGCGCCGTCGGCTCCGGCTCCTCTATCGCCTTGATCTTGGCAAAGTACTGCTGCACGCGCTTGAGCTCGGTGAAGACGGCATGGTTCTGCGCGTCGACGCCCTGCAGCTTGAGGGCGGCTGCGTCGCGTGGAGAGTCAGCAGGTCGCTCTCTCGCCGGAGCAAAGTAAAAGGCGTAGACGCACAGAAGAGCAGAGACTCGATGGAGTACGCGGTGAGTGAAAAGAACTTGGCCTTGTCCAGGAGCGGCAGTTGAGAGGCACGCTCCTCGAGGCCCGTCAGGAGCGGCTGCAACGCATCGTCGAGCTTGTCGAGTTGGCCGTCCAGCCGGTCGATGTCTCTTGTCAAGTCTTTCACGTCCGCCATTTGGCGTGCTTTTCGGCGAGTTGTGACGCTGCGATGGAGATGCAACGTCGGAACTCTTCTCGCCGCCGGCTCTGATTTCGAGCGATGCAGAGTCTTGACGATAGATTATTGAGATATGCCGCTAGTGAAGATATGACTTTATCGGGTTTGGTGAGCCTAGAAGCCGGACGTCACTGGAGTGGCCGCGGACCCACCCGTTACAACTTGCGTACTTATGGTCCGTCGAGTCCCAGCCAACGTCAGTTTGGCTCTCAACGGTCCATGACGAGCCATTTCCGTCAACCCTCCTTGACAACTTTGCCCCCAAGTTGCCGAACCGACATCACAGAGTTTCACATGGACACGTCCACGTCAAGATATCTGGAGGATCCGAATGGCAGTTCGTCGAAGCCGCGAGCGTCGATGCAGGGGCTATGCGTTTGATGCCTCACAAGAGTGAACGCCCTTGCTTGTGGACGACGAACCTTTAATTGCTCTCCAATGCCTTCCAACCACCGGGGAGAAAGCAGTCAAGCACCTCTCTGCTCAACAGAATCCTCCGCTCGACGGGACAACGCTGTGCGGGCGAAAAGGGCGGTCGGTCCTCGACTGGATTGCCACCTTTTGCATCCATGCAGATTTGAATTCGCGCAGCCAAGCCGTCGAGACGCTCCAGATCGACCTGTCACATCGCCGACATGCCACTGTTCGGGTGCCTTCTCCCATCTCCAAGGGCTGCAGAGATGTGGCCAATGATGCTGTCGGTGGTTCGAAACCCAAACACTTCCGATCCAACGACCCTGTCGGTTTGAAACACCCCACCCCGCGCTGGACGGACCTAGCCGTGCATGCGTTGCATATGCGTAGCTGCACGCGCGCCGAACCCGATGTGCAAAGTGCCGAAAGGGGATCATCTAAACTGGGTGCGGACGGGGTCGTAGCGCTCATCGTCCACGAGACGAGGCGGCGATAGTCCTGGCATCGCCACGACTTGCGTCCCGTTTGGCGGGTTCTCGTCGATCTGAAATTCATCGGTTCGGCAACTCTCCGTCTTGCTGCCCAACATGTCCCTACAGGCCGCCTCTCCGGAAGCGTCATCATCGGCATCGGTAACTGGTCACCAACGAAGAAACGCGAGAGCTCCCGACGTCGATGTCATTCTTTTCGCAATTGCCAACTACACAGTGCCATGCAGATGGCGGATTCCCGTACCAGGGCATGAATGGAGAGATCTTGACTCTTCCTCTCCGCGTTGGCCAGGCAAAGGAAGAGTCGACTGTCTAGCCAATGCCTGCACCGCTGGCCCGTGCAGCATGACGGGGGAACTGTGGTCACATCACCGCACCTGCCACCTTGCCATCACATACGACTTCGGAGAAATTGCATTCCCATCGTTGATTGACTTGATGCATGGACGGCGTCATCTCCCCTATTCATCATACAACACCTTCGTCGCCGTCTGTGGATCGCATGCCTCTCCCTTTCCATCAACCCTAGCCATTGCCAATCCGGTTCATCTCTTCGCCTTCGCATTCTGCTCCGTCGTCTGCCATGTCTCTCGTGTGCACAGAGTGCATGACCGCCACCGCCTGCGATCACATCTTGACACTTCCGGCGTGTGCCAGCTGCGACAAGGCACCGCCAGAGGTCAGGCTCAAGCGATGCGCCAAGTGCTTCTCGACCGTGTACTGCTCACGCGTCTGCCAAAAGGCGGACTGGAAGGTGCACAAGAAGAGCTGCAGCAAGCTGGCGAGCATCACGGCAATCCGAGCCGTCAACCTGTCGCCGCGACAGGGGCTGGAACAGGGCATCCCCTTCCCTTATGCCGCTCTCGACAGCCGCACCTGGCTTCACAACCGGCCAAAGATGGACGTATACCGGCTGCTCATCGACGCATACAGGCTGCGCATCGAGGACATGCGCAACCTCGGCGGCAAGGCCGACGCCGACAGCATCTACGGAGGCGCGGCCGACGGTCTGCAGGGCTTCCGCCGCTTCCTCGGCCGAGTCCAATGTCGCGCCGACCTGCTGCCGCGTTGGTGGAACGAGAGCAAGAAGCGCGATTGCGAGGCTCTCGGCCTCACGTCGGCACAGTGGTACCACCTGGACAAGGCCGTGACCGAAGACGACATGGTGCAGCGGTACGGCGAGTATCAATTTCCCATCCAGCTGCGCCTCTTTGCCGAGTCCGTTTACGGCCGGGCGCCCAACGGGATCGACAGGACAGGTGTCAGGAAGGTCATGGTTGCTCTGGAGGGGATTCTGACGCGTGACAAGGTATGCATGATGGAATAACGGACTGCCCTTTACCTACAGAGACGGACCGACCTTGGTGACCGGCCAGTACTCTTGCTTCCATTCTCTACATGCATGCGTTCACGTGGTTGGATGGCCATGGTCATATTGACGGTATTGTTCTCTTACCATTGTCCCGCGGGAGATGAACAGCGTTGCGATATCGATGCGGTACCGATCCCTGTCATCTGAGGAAAATCTGGCCTTTGTTTGCGGATCAGGACAGACTGGCAGCCAAAATAATGTGGACTTGAAGCTCTCTGGCCGCCGCCGCGATATGTGTCAGCCATTATACGTCGATGCCATGTCAGTGGTCACTGCCCACTATCATGACGGAAGATGGACAGCCATGATCTGCACCTCCGCAGCGGGGGATTCTAGTAGGACATCGCCATGGGTCTATGTACGGTCACCTCATGCCGTTTCTCCCACCTACCTTGCAGGGCTCAGGTGTCCTCGTTGGCTGCTGATGAATCCTGTGACACCCAGAGTGTGTACCCGAAATCAAATTCGAGGTTTAACTCCAGCCATCTAGGCTTCAAGGCTGCAGGTTCGCGGGTGGAGGATGGTTATGTCATGCCGTATCGTGGTTCCTATAATGTCGAGCAACCTGCACCTTCGCGGTATGAATATGGTGTCATGCCCCCTGAACCATGAATACGCGAAGAAAATAGTACTCGTAGTAAAGCATAAAAGCGAGACAAATTGCATGGGAGCTTGCCTCACGACTACCACCACTAGTACATCATCAGACGAATGGCCGCCTTCCACGTGGGATATGGGAGAAGCTTCGGCGGCTTCGTCCTGTCGTACTAGGGTTCGTCATGTGTATTCATGACCTACCATGATGTAATGTTGTTATGAAGAATATGAAAGTACTCGCCTCATTATCTGCGGCGAAATTTCAAACAAGGTCTAGTCCGTATTGGCATCAACGATAAGCATAGTCTGTATTGACATGGATGAAATTCCCGAGTTTTCATAGCACAATAATTTCTTGTACTACCGAGCCTACATACGGGTTTTTGCTTTGTATTAGCCTACTATGGGCACCTGCGGAAGCAATACTATGAGTTTACTTGCAGACAATGAGGCAAGGGCATCAACCCACGCATGCGTAGCGGAGTGTACAGATGCGGAGATGGGTGGATTACACGTTGATGCCCGCGCCTTTCTTTGGTTCATCGTAGAAGCACGTTGCAACTGAGTGAGTAGATGAACAACCCGAGGGAACCAGGATTCCTTGTGATGATAGGCATCGAATATGCCGGTATCCAGCCTATTTTGATCATGTTGTTGGGCGGCATCTACGTTCCATTACGTTTTGAATACCGGCTATTCGCACCAGAACCAAGGGGGTATCATGTCACACACTCGTTTATATTTTTTTGGAGACGTACCCGACAACTTGACGTATTGCATCCGGTTGCACGTCGAAGGGATCCGAATGCATGGTGATGCCGTCTCGACGTTCGACATTCGGCAGTTTGCATTGTCATAATTTGGGCCAACGCTAAGCTTGTTGCATGTTCACGTGCAAAGCATGAGTGGTGGGCGGAGATGGGGTGATGAGGAGAGGAGAGGACGCGTTCGTCTCACAACACCGTATGAGAGTCTCGCTAGCCAGCTATACGAGCAATTGAAACAAACCTTCTGGCGGAAATAGGCGGAGATTTCAAAATGCAGACGTACTTGGCATGTAGGTGCAAGGATAGCGCATGCGAACATGCGAATATGCGGATGTTTGTGTACGTGATGGTGTGCAATTCCACGATGGTGGTTGACGTCTCATGGTACTACTGCACTTATATCACAGCCAATAACGAGATGAAGTTGAATTGACCGAGCGGGCCAGGTTAATACTCCGGCAGCAGCGCGTTTGCCGTGACGCTGGGTGGCTACAGCTCCATTCCCGGTACGCGTAATCCTGCACAGGGTTCGTCGCAACCAGTGAACTCATCTCGGATAGATAGGAAGCCGTCCGGCAGAGCTTCACCTACAAATCTTGACATTGACACACGCGTACGGTAGACTCTGTCATTTCCCACGGCAAGCGTTGGGCAGTGCCACGCCTGCATATACGAGGCCGGCTCAAATGGTGGTAGCCAATGGACCAGGGGTTTCCGACCGGGACACGCGACGGGTGCGTGCGGAGATGCAGCCATGCCAACGATACTGCGACGCTGGACACGGGGCAGCTTGCATCCATGTGCAGGGAGCAACCGACAAACGTCAGGGTGGTGACGGACGGGCAGATAAGGAGACGAGCTCTTGTTGGTGGCCAGTGGCCGAGGTAGGCCATCGTTTCACGTTTGCTACCACCAAGAACGACGGCCTCCTGCGTAGGTGTACTAAACTGGCACATGACGACAAAGATAGATGGGGATGAAGACGACGCGGCATGGCGAGGGGAGGATTTGCATTCATATTTGCCTAATTTGGAAGTGCATTGCCGCTCCGGCCGGCTCGCACCGCGCACCGCCCCACCACCCTCCGACCGAGCCTCGGCCGGCCCCGGGGCGTGCGGACACGCCCCTAAACGCCGTGTGGTTGGTCGACCCATGGACTGCATGACACCCTCGCAGTCGGACAATGCAGCTATTCGCAGTTCACCGTAGGCCGCCGACGTGCTCCTGCAGCGTGCACCCTTGCTGCCGTCTATGTCTTCGTGCCATCCCCTCTCCTCTTCCATGGCTCGACTTGATCGAGCTCAGGATAGTCGGGCAAGAGCCAGGCTCCTTTCCGCCCGCCCGGCACGACCCTCCGCAGTGCGGCCATGGCCAGATCTACGCGCAGGGCAAGGACGAGGCGGAGGACGAGGCTCAGCAGCCAGACGAGCAGGTGAAAGCGACGAACGGCGGCATCGGTGGCAGGGAAGCCAATATCCGGCACGCCGGGCGGTAGGTGCTGGACGCCGTCGACAAGAGGACGCAAGTTCTCGGCGTAGGCCACGGCGGCGGCGGGGAGGTCAGTCGGCCGTCGAGCTATCTCGCCGGCGAGCACGTAGGCGCCCACGAGGGCGAGGCTGGTGCCCATGGCGGAGAAGGGCGAGGGCGCGTAGCCGGCATCGCCGAGGAGGACGACCCGGCCGCGGGCCCAGCAACCGGCCGTCGCCTGGACGAGCTCGGCAGCGTGGAAGTCGTCGTCGGCGGCGGCGTGCATGGTGCGCAGCAGGTGCGGTACCTGCCAGGCGCCGTCGGCGAAGGCTCGGGCGAATGCAGCCTTCTTGCGACCCGTGTCGGCCGAGCCGAGGGCCGCTCGCATCTGAGTCGCGTGCGCCATGGTGAAGAGGTAGGCTTGACCGCGGGTGGCCGTGTGCCAGCGCGTCATGGCGAAGCGCGCCCGCGGCATGTGGCAGATGGTCGCGACGTTGGCGGCGGCATCGGAGCTCCACCCGGCGCCGATGGAGCCGGACTGGGGCCCGGTCTCGCGCCCGGATTTGCACCGGAGCGGGGCATCGGACGATCCGTGCCCGGCTGGCGTCGGCCCTCGTCGACGTCGCAGACCAAAGTAGCAGCAAAAGGCACCGGTGGAGCGATACTCGTCCTCGATGCCATGCTGCGCGAGCATGCGCTTTCGAATGCCCGAGCCGAGCCCGTCGGCGCCGACGAGCAGGTCGTAGGTGGCGACGGAGCCGTCCGAGAGGCCAACCCGGACGCCCGTCGGCCGGTCATCGAAGGACTCCACAACAACGCCGAAGCGGTAGACGACACGGCCTTTCTGTCGCGCACTCGCCTCGAAGAGCAGGCGGCATAGCGACCCACGCATGAGCTGGAACTCACTCGAGATCGTCTGCGTCTGACCGGGCGGGCTCCGGGGAATGAAGGCGCGCGGCTGGCCAGAGGCGTCGACGAACAGCGCGCCCCGCTCGTCGACGCCGCACCTGCGCACCTCTTCCAAGATGCCCATGCGCCGTGCGGCGTCGATACCCTGGTCGCGCAAGTCGATCTGCTGTCCGCCGGTTCGCAAACCCGGCGCACGTTCAACGACGGTACAGGAGTGCCCTAGACGGGCGAGCCAGAAAGCGACGGCAGGCCCGGCGATGCCGGCGCCGACGATGAGGATGTTGAGTGGACGGAAGGCGACCCCAACGGCCTGTCGCTCTACCTCGGGGCCGACGGAGCGCGGCAAAGGATCCAGGCCGTTTGCATCAGTCGACCGGCCCATACCAGAGCATGAGAGTCTGGAGGAAAAGAGCTGGCCGTATGGGTACGAGTGCTGGTATGCGTCAAAGTGACTGACTTGTTCGTATGTCATACAATTACGCGTCAGTACGACTTTGCGAGGCCAGCCCACTCGTCCGTGCTCCTTCGTTTGCCCTTTCTTCATCCTCTTATACTACCCGCAGCCCCTGGAGGGACACGGTCAACACAATGGCACGTCCGTCCGCATTGTTGTTTCCCGGCCCTGTTGTCCGCAGCCTCTGCCACTTGTGGTTCCCATTGAGACTCCATTGTCGTCGGCTGGCGGAGCCCTCATTGGTTGCGCCACCTACAACGCCGGCTACAACCCCGCGCCTGTTGTGCACCTGTAGCGATCGGTATTCCGGCGGCTTTCTAGCGCTCTTGTATGCTGCTTGTAGCGCCTTCTAGCGCTCTTCACCATTTCGCCCTGATGCTGTCGCCCCCTGTGCTTGAATCAGCCCCGTTGTCTTACTCTCCATTCTTTTCGCCTTGCTTTTTTTCTTGCCATTTCATCGGCGGACGAACCGGTCATCAAGGGTCTAGAGTCAAGAGCCACAGTGATGGCATCAGTCATTGGCTTGTCGTAAATATCCTCCGCAGCCTGCGTCACTCTCGGAGCAAGGATATGATGCCCCAATAACGAATTACGACACTCGCAGACGCATATTTGTAGAACACAATCCTAAAAGCGCACAATTTTGCCCATCATGCCACCATCCATGTTGCTGTACTGTACTACCTTGCGGTAGACAAGCAGCCGATAGCTGTGGTCTTCGGACTCCCCGTCAGAACTCGCCGTACTGCCAGACTCCAGCCCGGTAACTTTGGCTGTAGGCAATCGCCACCAACTATTACCTACCCAACTATATTCATACCTACTCGCTGTTGTAGTAGGCGATCGAGTACTGTGTTTGGCGTTCGTGGTTGTCATTGAGCAGTCATCCTCCCGGCATCCGTGTCGAAATGCCGAGGCCCTAGTTCAGTAACCTCTCGTCGCAAGCCTCTCTCTCGGCCACTCGGACCCAAACGCCAACACCATGAAAGGCATACTGCAGAAGAATGCATCAGAGCTCGAGCCAGAGATTGACGGTCGCTTCGTCGACGGCTCCAGGCACCTCCACGACGCGCCGCCTCAGCTCCTCCAGCTGGCGATTTCTTCTCATTCCGCGAGTAACCTCTTGCCAATCACCGCCGTCGATGCACGTGTCAAAAGGAATTTGTGATGCCATCTCTTGGCTTCGCACGAACTGGCCGACATCGTCGAAGCCATTAGACCGGCAACTCATCAGCCGGTCCCGTTGGACGAGCATCGAAGGCGCTCGCACGTCCAGCTGTGGTCCATCTCGTCAGCGACCCAATGCAACTTTACAGTTAGGAAACGGGCGGCACCACGGCACCTGTGAGAGCATGATGGCGTACCGAACCCCCATCTTGTACCCGATGTGCCGGAGTCGACCCTTGATCCAGGCCCGTTGCGCGCTCGTCAAAAAGTCTTGGCCCTGGATAAATGCCAACGGCCACAGCAGCAGGTAGCATGCGAGACCCTTCTCCGCCGCGCCCTCACCGCGCGCGAAGCTCGACAGCTGCGCCTCGCCGCAGACGCTCTCATTCTTGGCCGGCCAACCCAGATGATAGGGTACCGAGGCCACGATGTCAGCCAGCAGCTCGGTGCTCAACTTTGCGCTCGACTCGTAGCTGGCACTCATATGGTAGTCGGCTGGCCAGACGAGCCAGGCCGTCGCTCGCACCATGAGCGAGGCCAACATGAGGCGCGTGCACCGCATCACGTTCCACGTGTTGGCCACAATCATGTCGGCGTACTTGTCAACGCGCCCCGGGAACACCTCGGCGTTGGCATATCCGCGATGGCCGTCGAATTCCTCCCAACCGACCGTCCTCCACCGAAAACATGTCGGCAGCTCGCGCAGCATCCCGGCAATCTTTTCATCGAGCTCCTGGCACTGGCGCATCATCCTTTGCATCACATCCATCGAATGTGGCGTCTGGCCGCATTCAAGAAGGCGCACGACCTCGTTCTTCGTCTCCGCCGCGCGCAGGGAGAGCTTGTGAAAATGTTGGGCGTGCTGGTTGCTGTCGGTGCTCGCGGTCCACCAGTCCAACTCCAGGCTGGGTGCCTTGCCGGTGGTGAGCGAGCGGAGGATCTGGTGCATCTCGTGAGCTATGGAATCCGCCGGCTTTGTGGAGGTGTGGGCCATACCATCTGCGTTCGAACACTGATGAAGAAGTCGAGGCCTGCCTTCATCTTGAGCTGGCCCGGACCTCTCTCCTTGACATACTGGACGGCGCCATCGACGCGCACGCTCCACGCGCACATGTCAGCATCTTTGGCCGAAACGTTCTCCACGAACGTGAGGGGCAAGGCAGCTGGCGTGGAGTTGTGCTTGTCCGTGGCCCCATCGTGAAGCGCACGCTCTGCGGCAGGAAAATCCAGAGCATGTCTTGAAAGCGCATCCCTACTAGGCGCAAGACCCATCGCCAGCCAGTCGCCCATCGACGCTGAGGCCGAGGTGTTCAGAGCATGCTGAAAATGGGAGGCAGGCGTCTGTCTCGTCAGGATTGGAACGTTGTTGACGAGACCGCGCAATTGTCAGATGTCTTCACGAACCTTGCACTCGACCATGGGGTTCCTGTGGATTAAGTTACCTTGTGCCAGGTCATCGACCGAGAGGCCAGCAAGGTTCGGAGAGATTGGTGAACCACCTGATGAAGCTGAACCCACGGACTCGTTCGAGGAGCTGCCCGGTGCTACAGCTCCCACAGCGCGACGTGGGGCGGGCATCTCCATGCTCGACTTGACCTCGCCTTCTTCTTTATCACTGGGCATGTACTGGTGCTTCACGGAGGATGACATTCCCCGGCGCACAAAGTCGGTACATGCAACATTGGCGATTTTGCACTTGTGGCAGACCGGTTGGGTTCCATCACACTGATGGAGGTCAGTCACGAGAGGAAGTGAAAAGGAAAGAATGTGCGGGATTTCATGCCTTGACGCCTTGGATTCTGCACATTTTGCAGCCTGTCAAGGGAAATACCACGAGAACCATGGTGACGGAGTACTGGAGGACTTTGTGGCGAGCTGGTATGATGTGAGAGAGTGCGAGAAGAACGGTGGAGAAAGTTGCGGATGTTGAAGGGTTTGACACGGGACAAGATATTTATTTGAACCAGAAACAGAGTCAAGATGGAGGGCGGCGGGCATGGAGAGGGCGAAGATGAGCAGGTGCATTTTGTTAAGAGGATGAGGTCGAGGTGCCTTGAGAGAGAGTGTGTGGATCGTAGTGGGTGTAGGTAAGCGGATGAAAGATGGGATGCATCAGCAAAAGTGCATGCTGTAGACAAAAGCGCATGGACAAGTGGCATGGGCAAGATGCCGAGGTCAACGGCAGGGGCGAGAGGGGATGAGGCAGCGACAGCTGGTGACAAGCGAAGCACCAAAGAAGAGAGCCAACGGTGGTCAAGGTCAAATTCTGACGGGCGATGCCGGGCTTGCTCTGTCGTGGTCGCCTGCTGTCTGTTCCGGAGATGCAGACTGATGGTCGGCGTCGCATCTGCTTGTTTCCTCCACGTACAATGAATGAATTGTGAACACGAGGCGGCAAACAGTCGCTGCGGGGGACGGCATGGGACGGGCTGTTGCATTCGTAACAACGGGTTTGGCTCGTGTCACGTATTCGTGTCTCTCCATTGGCCTACCGTGACCACTGCACGGTCAAAGTTGGACTGAACTGACAAGGTACTTGCATTTCCTTGAGAGCCGTTGATCCAGTCGAAGATGGCCGCCCCTGTCAGTCGTCCGTAGATGTCGCCTGGGGAACAGTGTGAGCTTCAGTGTGGGCTTGTTGGAGAGGGGGATAAGCCGGGCTGATGGAGCCCCCAGAACCGACTCAACGCCGGAGGGGACTGCTGACCCCTGTAGGGATGTGCACCATCGTCCGTCGAGCATGGCTGATGGATCATGGTCGAGACACTCGGGCGCATCAGCTCTTATCTTCAAGGAACCAATCCCATAAGCTGGTGGCGAACTGGCCAGGTCCTGTCCACCTTCTCCGGGCCCCCTGTTCTGCCCCTGTCATCTGAGGGAAATGGCGAGTACCTCTGGGCAAACCTGGGGGCGGCGGTAGTCCGGGGGGAGGCATGGATAGGTCATCGTGCCGACTGCAGGCTCGAGTCTATTCGGGACATCGCCCAGCGTCGACAGGCAGCGGGACGTTCTGATTTCGGAACAATGACGTTCGCGCCGTGTCACCAGTTGATTTTCTTCATGCAGCAGCTTCGAGATAAGGCGGTGCAACTCTGGAGATTGTCATGCGCTACAGAACGACCCGAGGGCAGAGGAGTCGTCATTATTTGGTCATGGGTTTCGTCTTCTGAAGAGCAGGCCGTCTCGGTTCCAATTTCGAGGTACTCGGGAGGTCGCCCATCTCGATCATAACCGGTTTTGCTCCTCTCGATGGACCGACCCATGGACGTATCTCGGCGAGGCCGTACGGTGTTGCAATCGAGAGAGGAATGATAGCCAATCCGAGCCCGCAGACGGCGAGGACAGTAAACGACACAAGCCGCCAGGTGATGGAAGAAAGGCAGAGTTTTCGAACAAGTGCAGAATCGTCGACCCGGCCGAGTATGAGGAAGGAGGTAGGTACGTACCATGATGTGAAGTTCGGAATATGGAAAAAGTATTCCGTCCATACTGCTGTCGCGCCTGTAAATAAGTACCTCTGAAGCTTATGTAGCTCACACGCAAGAGGTCCGTAACACTGTCGCACCCGTAACAAGGAACACCTGAGGCTTCTGTGTCGGTCACACTGCGCTCTGCAGCGTATTACGGGCCTGTTCCGCAGCGCTATAACGCACTTGTAGTGCTGCCCAAGGCACCTCGATACTGACGCAACAAATCATCCTCCTCTGCCCTTCAAAGGGCACATGGAATGCAACCTCAACATTCCGCCTGTCAAATCCTGTTCGTTGGCTGGGCCGAGTCGTCCGTTCACGTCTTCTACTAATACAGGACAGGTGAGCAATGGATTTCACTACCAATATTTAGCATCATAGGCACTGGTGCCGCAAAATACCGCAATCCATCCGGCATCAGTCAGGTCAATTCATTCTCCACGCAGGGCGGCTTCCTTATCGTTCCCATCCAGCCTGTCCGGCCGCGCTGTGGACAGCATAAACAGTCTTCTGTCGCATGCAGCCAACGTCGAGCAGAACCACCGAGCATCTAAGGAAGAACCTCCCTGTCCTCGAGCATCGACCACATTGGCTGTGGCAGACCCAAGGCTTCTCTGCCAAATCGTCCCTGCAGCGCCTTCGTCTCGATGAAGCGTCTGGCCGTCATCTCAATCGTCTCCCAGTCGAGAACAGCATCGCCCACGACGGTGCCGTCCGCATCCACCCTCTCCAAGACTGTGGCGACCCAGTCGTAGCTGCGAAAGTACGGATCGTTTTGCGGAATCGGCGTCGTTCTCGTCATCGTCACCAGTCGATCCATGTCTTCAATCTTGCCGACGAGCAGGCGGACGAGCATCTTGTACGGCGTCCGGACGTCGGTCACCGTCTTTTCCGTATAGAACCACCCTCGAGTCTTGCTGAAGGAGACACGAAAGCGGAGCCCGGCCACCGGTTCTCGCCTTTCCTTCTTGGGCCCTACCATCAGATCCCAGTGATACTGGGCACGAGGAGCATTCATGTGTCTGATGGGGCATTCGGTCGCCGGATCGATGCCCGAGTTTGTCCGACTTTGGGTGAAGCCGACGTCGTAGACGGCAACGTAGAGTCGTCGCTTGCCGGGACGTCCCACCCGAGAGATGCCATCCACAAGCCGGGCGAGCAGCCGTTTCACGAAGCAGAGCATCTCGAACCGGCCTGTCCTGCCACGACTCGGGAGAGGGGCTCTCCAGGCGGCACGACGACTTATAATGCACCCTGTACCTGCCGTACCCTCGAGAGAAGAAGGTGTCTCTACAGGCTCGTGGCATTCGCCAGTGAGGTGGTTGCGTGGAACGCCACCGGTGATGGGCAGCCACGCTGCCTTGGTGCAGCGCCGGCTTGTGCTCGGCGATGTCACGGCGGCAACAGACCCCTTCCCGTTGGTTGCATCCGCCGTCGGGGTTTGACCATCAAGGACCGTCTATGCATCGTCCAGATAAAACAAGCACGCATCCTCAACACGGTATTTTCGATTGCCACGCCAGCATGACAAAGGTGTGCCTGCCATAGCGCGGGAATTGTTGGCATTCACGGAAAGCACAGGCAGACTCCGATGACCCGACTCCATTTTCGCAGAAAAGCCCTCCTGGTGTTGTTGGTCGTTGTGGCCCTCTCGTAGGTTATGAAGGAGCAACGACTCCCCCCTCGCGGTTCAGGTTGCGCCCTCTTGTGCCGGGTGTCGACATCGTCCAAGGACGACGGTGATTCTCCAATCGCGCTCAGTATGGGTGTGCTCCACGAAAGTGCAAAGGGCAAAAAAATCGAAAGAAACGCAAAGCTATCCATACCCATTGCGTCGTGCATGACAGAGCCCCTTGCACCCCACCCGATGTGGGTGATGATGGAGTGCAGAGCAAGTCGCCACTCAACCTCACTCCGAGGTAAGCTGCAGCAGGAGAGAAAAGAAATGGGAACGGAGAAGCGGCAACGGAGAAGCGGCAACAGAAATGCATGATATGAGTCTGTGTCAAACAGCATCAGGAAAACAGAATCAAGCGGGCCGTTGCGCGACAGTTTGCCATCAATAAAACCGTGTCGGCTGCCGCTTCTCTAATTTCAATGGCAGCATTCTCATTTCAACCCCATGGTCTTTCCCCGCACGTTGATCGATACGCCAATGTATGGCAGCCTACTTGGAATTTCTCATACAGCTAGTGAGAGGAAAGCTTCGGTAGCTGGAGCGCCTGCTTGAAGGGGGGCGGGGGGGCAGCTCTCTTGACTTGGGTCTCGACGACAGGGATGGAAGCATCAACATGTCTGGCAACGCCGAGTCGGCTTCCGTCACGCCGACTACCATGTTGGCACCCTCGTTGAAGGTGGTGTGGAAGGGATCGTTTGATTTAAGCTAGAGACTCGAGGCGAGATTGGACGAGGTCTAGTAGGATGACGACTGCAGCGTCAGCCATGCCGTGGCGGAATAATATTGTCATTCGCCAGGCTCCTAAATCAAAACGAGAGAGTAGCATCGCTCACATCCGGCTGGAGGACCCGAGAAGTGGTTACCAAGCTCTGCAGCCAGCTAGACAGACACGGCAGATGACCAGGATCGGTTTGGAAGGGAGCGCTTCGTCGCACTATGCAGGAGGACGAGCGAGCTTAGCCGACACGCCGTCGCTGATCAATTGCCGTCTCGGCATTTGCCACCACCGTACGAATAAAGCCTCGCCAGGAAGATTGGACACCATTCGGAGACTCTCCGAAGCCGTGACACTATGTCGAAAGTTGCACGTGAAGAGAACACCACATGATCTATCGAGTGCCACCACATCTCCTCTGTCCATGGGAGAGGTGAACCACAAAACAACCACGGATTGAACCGAAGCAGGCCGAGAGGGCTGTGTTTTTTCATGTTTGTAGTCATTTTGGTGACTTGATCATTGCCACCTCTTCGCAACGCAGTCGTCCCTCTAGGGGGTGAATCGATCTCCCCGATCAGGAGCTAGACTCTGTATTTGAGCATTTCTGCATGCCACGAGCAATCCCACACCCTGTATTCGTGGTTTCTCCTCGCAGCAGTATTGGGCCGCCTTTGGAGGGCCAAGAGTCTTTCTTGCCATTGCTGGATGGTTAAAGGACGCATCACGCGGGGGGTTGAGGTGGACCGCAGGAACGATGACGAGCACAAAGACGGCAAATTTCGATGCCAAGAACGCAGTTCGCTGCTGTAAATAGAGGTGAAGCAAAAATTCCCACAAATTTGACAGGCCATAAATAACATTGGTTGAATCCCCCCGTGAGAGTGCCGAGGGGTTTGTGTTCTTGGACCGTTCATCGTTAGACATTACTGGGACGCAGCTCGTATAGCATTGGATAAAGAGTACAAATACATCAGTGACGAGATTTTACTTGGTGCATCAGCTCAGAACGAGCCACATGGCTAGAGGCTTAAGAAAACCAAGCTTCGTCGTTCTGGTTCTGCCCTGGCCAGACCAGACTGCGCGTGCTTGAAAGTGAATGTAATTGTTTGCATGTCTACTGAAGTGTACAGTAGATGTACAAGTCATTAGTCAAGGGGAGATATAGCTGTACGGTACGGAGTAATAATTACTGTTACTTATTCTGCAAATACGGTACACCGTAGGAGGTGGTACTTGTAATTCTTCGTGGAGCTGAGCACAATGGACGAGTTGGATGGCGATTATGTCAGCAAACTCCTCTCATTGTTTGTGGTTGTCCCGTGGCGAAACACGTGACTTTGTCACAGTGCATGGTCTGAAATTTGCTAGGCCTCAAGCAGCAACAAGTGCCGTCGATGCTGACGGTATCTGCCAACGACACTCGCACGCATTCAACCCCTTGCCGAACCATTCTCAGCATCTTGGCGTCGAAAATCAAACTCTCCGCATCCACCGCCGGCCGCACCGCATCCTCATCGTCATCCTCGTTCTCATGCGCCGAGCTGGCCGGTGATTTCCCTGCCGTACACCGCAACGAGCTTGCCGAACGCGCTGCCTTCCTCACAGCGCTCGGCCGTCGTCAGTCGTCAAGGTGGCCGACTCAAGTCCGCTGCGGTTATCCGCACGAATACTTCACAGCCATTGTCGATGGACCCTAGATAGCCTGACCACCGGCCGGGTGGCCCGACAGCGGCGGCGCTACGGCACGGTCGCGACCAGCTCCGGCCGAGCAGAGTTGCGCGAGCCGATGCTCGCCGACGATGCGACAAACACCCGGCGGCCCTGGGCAGGAGCACGACCTTCCGACCATGCCCCTGTCAAGTCGCGCTCGGCTCCTCGGTTCTACGTACCGTCGGTCCTGCTGCCGCCCGAAGCCGCCAAGTCGCCGACGGTGCACAAGATTCACATTCTCGGCGAGGACGAACGATCCAAGTTCATCGCCCACGCCTTGTCGGGCGTCTACGACTCGGTCGAGATGCTCGGCTGGCGGGACAATGTGTCGAATAAATATCGCAATGTCCAACGGCCAAGGTCCGGCGGCGGCGGCGGCGGCCGGCGTGCCACCTGCAAGCTGGAGCCGAACCTGGCCCTCCCTCGGGTCTTCGCCAAGGAAGCCGACGACTCTCCCATCGAGCGTCTGGTCGTGACGGGAAGGGGACAGGAAGCCGCGGCGGCCATTCGGTCGGTCAAGAATCGATTGAGCGAAGACACGACGATATGTCTCATGAACGACGGCCTCGGCGTCCTCGAGGATGTGAGGAGAAAGATTTTCGACGGGTCCGCCGAGGCGAGTCCAAACTTTCTCCTAGGCCACATGAGCCATCGTCTTGTTTTCAACCGCACCTACGATTCCGTCAAGCAGCTCAGAGGCGGGGAGACGAAGCTCGCGCACGGCGAGCTCGCGGCGAGCGCAAGAAAGCGTCAGGCACCGCGCAAGATCGAGAGGCGGTCCAACTTTGTCCGAACAATGCAGGAAGCCGCCGACCTCCATTCATCCTTGACCTCGTACGACCAGTGGCTACGATTCAAGCTGCCGTCCGTCATCTTCGACTCCGTCGTCGAACCCGTCTGCGTCTTGCTCGAAATCCCCTACGAGGGGCTGCTGCAGAACCGCCCGGCGCAGCGGATGATGCACAATCTCCTGGCCGAGATCATCACCGTCGTGGAAAACATGCCCGAGATTGAAGGATCCTCCATCATGCAGGACTACCTCC
Organism: Drechmeria coniospora; assembly: GCF_001625195.1. Lineage (NCBI taxonomy): Eukaryota > Fungi > Ascomycota > Sordariomycetes > Hypocreales > Ophiocordycipitaceae > Drechmeria > Drechmeria coniospora. The sequence continues at coordinate 3,994,782 of NC_054389.1, read as the reverse complement.
GCGGCAAGGGCATCCACAAGCTCATGCACGGCAGAATAGTGGCCAAGCGCTCGCAGCCGAGCCAGCTGGTCAGGCGCATCGACCATGGTCTCCCGACAGATGTCGAGTATCTCAACGGCTACTTCTTGCGTCGGGGTCGGAAGTTGGGACTCGATCTTCGCATGAACGTGTTGATGGCGGATATGATCAAGGCGAAGCACTCGCAGGCCATCGAGAGGCTCAACTCGTACGTCCCGATCGAGGAGACGTCCATACCGAGCGACGCCTCCTTTCGGTACCGGACTTTGCCGCACGCGTACGACACGTAACGTGCACAGAAGCCATTACCATGGACCGACCGAGTGGGATGGGGGAGGGACATGGAGGGGGGGTGAGGCAAGAGATGATTTACCTCGACACCGCATTACATAGTAGCATAGCCATGGCGTGTACAGTATGAATTTGAGCCGATTGAACCTGACGCGACGCTGCTGCAAGTGATCTGCAAGTGATATGCGACGACGGCAACGAGCCAAAGGCCGGTAGGATGCTTATCGTCCCGCAGCAAAGACGTTGCTGAGAATGTGCAGGGTGTTGGGCTTGATGAAGTGAAGGTCCGGGTTGATGGCGAGAGGCGACTCACGTGATGCGCCGGCACGCAGGCACACCCCTGCAGCGACACTAGTACAACCACTACGAGTACAGTGCATAATTAAGTAAGCACAGTATATTAAGTAAGTACTTATATTCTGTACAGTACGGAGTACATGTGTCCGTACTTTCTTAAGTACGTACTGTAATTACTGTATGCTTTACCTACCTATACTTTGCCACAGCGGAACCGCCTACAAGTACTAGCGAGTGCCCCGCAGCCTTCACGTCAGACATCGCACGGTATCGACGTATACCAGCACCACCATGGCCGATTCCGAACTCGAGCAGGTCCGCATACGCAAAGAGGCACAGTCCGTGGCAGCAGGGCAGCGCTGACCCTCGACAGATCCGGCAGGCTCGTCTCGCCCAGCTCAGGGCGCAGGGCGCCGGCGCCGGTATTGGCCCCGGCAGCGTCGACGATGAACCCCAAAAGCAAAAGTATCACCCACCATCCCGCCCTCCGTGGTCCTAGACGTAGACCCGAACGATGTATCTGACAATGAAATCGGACGGCAGGCAGCAGCAGATGGAGGCCCGGCAGCACATGCTCAGCCAGATCCTGCACCCCGAGGCGGCCGACCGACTGGGCCGCATCCGGCTCGTCAAGGAGAAGCGGGCCACGGAGATTGAGGACCGGCTCATCTCGCTTGCGCAGAGGGGCCAGCTGCGGCAGAAGGTGACGGAGGCGCAGCTCAAGGAGCTGCTCAACGCCGAGTCGAACGGCAAGGGCGCCGAGAAGATTGTCGTGAGCAGGCGCAAGGGCTGGGACGAGGATGACGACCTGATCGGCCTGTAAGCAGCGCAGGCGGACGGACGGACGAGGGGGGTTCGTGCAGGAGGATGAGATTGTGGGACACGCGGCCCTCATCATAATGACCCGACCGTCACCTCGACGGGTGTTTCGTCGGCCAAGACGGAGGTGGGCAAGACGGAGGCGGGGTTGAAAGAAAAATGCCATTGTTTAATTTGTCCCGGAGCTCTTGGCCATGCACATACCGTGCTTTCCATGATTCGGTCCCAGCATGCACCGTGCACATTGTACATGGCAGCTTGCTGCGCGTTGCATCGCCCGCGAGCCACGGCGACGACGTCTACGAGGAAGCACAGGCTGCGCCGCAGCAGAAGCAGCGGAAGGGCATCACGAGGTGGGCCGAGGCTGGGATTCCTTCGACCGCCTCCTCTCGTCGCGCTCCCGCGCCCGCAGGGCTCGCAGGTCGGGCGGGCGCTCGATGCCCATCTCGGCCCGCAGGTCGTCGACGTGACGCTCGAGCTGCTCCTCCCAAAAGACGTTGATGAGCGGCTTGCTCCTAGCACCGTTGCGCAGAGCCCAGGGAAGGTAGATGTCGAGGAAGCGGCTCCGTTCGGCCCGCTTGAGGGTCGCGGCGGCGAAAATGCTCAGTCCCGTCATGGGGAGGAGCGTGTTGGCAAACTCAAAGGCCTTGAGGGCCACCTCGCCCTCGCGGACGATGGGCAGGCCGGTGACGGCGTGGTAAAAGTCGTGGCACTCGCGGTAGCGCTGCATGACGTAGGCGCACTCCGGGTCGTCGATGTAGCGGACGGGGGCACGCGTGTCGGGCGAGACGCCCTCGCGGTCGAGCCAGCCGACGTAGGTGCGGCCGAGGGAGCCGGCAGGCATGGCACGCAGGGCGGCCAGGTCGAGCGTCGTCGAGGTGATGCGCGGCCGCTGGCGGAGGATGCGGCGGCCGATCGGGTCGGCGAGCATGGCGTCGCGGAGGCGGTAGATGAAGTAGGGCGTCGCCGTGGCCTCGCCCGTGGCGGCGATGAGATCTGCGTGCTCTCGGCGTTAGGGACGCGCGCTACAGGAGGGAGAATCGGCGGCGAGCCTCACCGTGGCGGTAAGGGTTGAAGAGAGACATGAGGCTCGCGCCGATGGCAAGACCGGCCCGCTCCACGCCCGTGAGCGGGACATGGCCGGCGTAGTTGGGGGGTGGGCGGTGAAGAGCAGAGAAGCGTCTCGATGATGCCGGTGACGCCGATGATGTCGACGATGCCGATGATGCTTTCGATGTCAGTGATGCCTTCGATGGTGCCGTCGACAACGGTTGGCACGAGCATGCAATGCAGGCGGCAGAGCGGACGGCACGGCGCGCTCCGAATGCCGGCTGCATCCTCGACAGAGCTGCTTCCATGCACAGCCCAGGTCTGGAACGGGTGGAGGTCTTGCGAGCGAGCCAAGTGACAATGGATCGGTGGACGAGCCTGCGGACGAGGCGATGAAGCTATAGAATGCAGCACAGGAACGGAGTACGGAGTACTGAGATACGTATCGTCGTTATTTCTTCGGACATGGCTGCCTCTTGGCTACTAGCTCTGGTACCTGCAAGTACTGTAAGTAAGTACATGCTGTACTTGCGTTGTACTGTAGTACGGAGTACGAGTACTTGCTTGTTAAATGTACCTGATTTTTACAGGTGGCCACCACGTGCTTGGACATTTGCAGAATGCGCACACTGGGCGCAGGCACTAAAGGCACTAAAACTCCGTGCCTGGGGCGCTAGGAGGCGACATGCCACCACTGGCCCGGCACTGGAAGGACGCCTATGCCGCCGCTCTCCCCTAGAAAACAAGTCGTCAGTCCCTACGGCGCACTCCAAGGTTACTACCTAGGTATAGACTTGCCTTGCCTACAAGATACTCGCTTGTGGCTAGAATCTTGCTGCGGTGATGGAAACGTCTTTGTGGTGGTCGAGATGCATCATCACTTTGCCCCTCTACACTCGTCTTGCCTCGTCGCGTCGGCATCTCCATTCACCAACCTGCTCCGACCGTAGCGTTGCTGGATGCGCACACTCCGCGTAGGCTCGTGATCTACAGTACAGTGATCCGGCACCAGGCTACGTACCTGGCTGGGTCAGTATTTACAGTGGGGGGCAAAATGTAGTACGGAGAAGCAGCAGCCGTTACGCAACTGTGAATGGTGGAGTGTCACCCCCCTCATCGAGGCTACGCAGCATCATGACTCTTCGATCGAGTCCTGCCCTTGTTCGGCCAGCTGCACAGCCTTTGGATGGAACCACCGACCAAGCATCGGCAGCATCGGTGGGTGACAACGAGCACAGTGTCGGCGCAGTCACCTCGATGGCCGATTCGCTGCCATGCCTCACCCTCCACCATGAGATGGATAGTTGCGCCTTATCAGTCTCACATTCGGCCTCGAAGCAGCATAGCACGGGCAGGCTGGGCATTTCGTTCCGTGGATCGAGGAATCGTGCGAGCCAATCCCACACTGCCGCAGGAGGCCGAGGATCCAAGCATTGTACCGGTGGTGGTGGCGAGCATGGTGGCGAGAGGGAGGTGAGGATGGTGGCGAGCATGGTGGGGAGATGGAAGCGAGCATGGTGGCGAGCATGGTGGCGAGCATGGTGGTGAGACGGAAGCAAGCATGGTGGCGAGCATGGTGGCAAGCATGATGGTGAGGATGGTGATGATTGCCGTCATCGTCGTCGACGTTCCAAGGGAGAGTGAGAGTGATGGGTCACTCGTCTTGCGTCTCACCCTCGACCGCTCCAGCAGCTGTTTGCTGGCAGGGGTGTTCGGCTGGCAATCAGAGGAATCAGCGCGGCATTATTATTATAGCTTATTCCCTCGTTCCCGTGTCTCAGGTCCCTTTGCGGGGTACGGATATCGTTCCAATTCCTCCCCGTCGCCGAACCACCGTCACGTCGGTGCTCGCGTACACCCACCACGAAGTGCTACTCCGGCCGCACGGTGGAGAATAGGCACCTCGTCGATCCCAGTGCACACCTGTTGGCTTCGCAGACTCCTCTGGTTGCCTCGCTCGCGCCTGTGGGTTCCACTCCCTCGACGAACCGGCCGCATTGCCATGATCTATAACGTAGTCGTCCCCTTCATCTTTGGCGTCGCATCCCGGAGGAAGTCGGACCTTGAGACGGCAGAATGACCACGAGCCCGTACATCTCATTCGCTCAATGTCGCCCGAGTCATGCCTTGGCCGTCGACTTTGTAAGAACAACGTCGTATTTTCTCCAATCTGCTGTCGGCCGTCAGGTGGTGAGGGAGGCAAGTTGGAGGAGGCAGCATCAAGCAATACAACGGCATTACCTACCACTACCATAGTACATACCTGTGCTTCTAGTACCTACAAGTACCTCTCTACCTTGGTGCCTACTGTACAGTATGTGCTTTATGTTCGTGTACTTACGGAGTACTTGCGGCCCAAAGCATTACTACCTACTAGGTAGTAAGTACCTATCTAGGTACTAAGTACGGAGTACTAATAGGTGTCATGTGCTGCGGGCATGCTCTTACTACTGTGCCTACGTGTGCTGCATGTGTGTTACTGCTGTACTTGCGTGTGCTGTACAGAAGCAGTATTACAGGTGAGTTGGTACTCGTTCAACTGGTGTTACCCGAGTACTGTGCTAGCACATGCGCGCCTGCAGTAGCCTGAGCGGGACGCGGCAGTTGCCTCTTAGGCGGCGCGGAATTTGCTGCCCCACCGTCGAGCTGAGCTTCAACGGTACAAGCACAGGTACAAGTACAGGTACGGAGTAAGCACAGTATGAATGAATATTCATTTTACGTTAGTACCGAGTAGGTAGCAAAGGAAACGGTCCCCCTCCTCCATGCAACGCGTATGAACACCACCAGCACTGCTGCCACCACTAATATTACTACCAACAGTACTCCGTACGTACGAGTACTTACTCCGTACTGCTGAATAGAACAAACGAATAATAATTTCTACTTACAGACTAGTACTGTCTGGGCAGCAAATTGCACCCCACGAATTGCATCACCACCGCCTACCTGCTCGCACAACCTCTCTCTCATCACCGCCCACCTCCCTCGTATCACCACCTCCTCGACCTCCGCGGGGCACCCATTCGCCATCTCGTGTGTCACAGAAGCCCTCACCTGCATGCATGAAAGCCCTTGGGCTGTCGCTTGTTGCCTGACGGCGGGGAGGCCTCGCAGCCGCCGAACGAGGCCTCGGGTCGGCACCTTGACCTGACTTGATTCTCGATTGTCGAACCCTCCGCTGCCCCCCTTCTCCCTCGCCTCTCTCTTCTACTGCCAGTTTCTTCTGCTGCCGTTTTCTTCTACTGCCATTTTCTTCTCCTGCCATTTTCTTCTTCTCCTTCCCCCTCTCTTCCCCCCTCCCCCTTTCTTTCTCCCCTCGACCTTGTCCTTCTTTCCTCGACCATCTCCTCCTCACCTCGCCCCGCTCGCAACCCATCCGCTTGCACCCATTCACATCATCCAGCGGACGCTCCTCTCGCTCTCGCCTGGGTGGAAGACGGCCCTTTGACATTTCCGTGCACCCGTCATACCGAAGAAGATGGAAATGGAGGCCGTCGAGCGTCTCCTCGAGTGGGCTACTGCGGAGGGTGTCATCCTCGACGGCATCAAGCCCCAGCATCTCCCGGGACGCGGAATAGGCATCGTCGCAACCCGCAGGCTCCGGGTACGCATCCTCCCGTTCCCGCCCCAGTGCCTTTGCCGTCGTGACTGACGCCCCGACCAGGCGGACGAGAGAATCCTGACGGTGCCGACGACGCTGTTGCGCTCGTTGGAGACGACGCCGCTGCACATCTTCGCGGCCCTCACCAACGCCTCGGTGCATGCCATCCTCGCCGCCTCCATGTGCCTCGAGACCTCGGCCGAGTTCGACATATGGTGCGCCGTCCTGCCGTCGCGCGAGGAGTTCGCCGCCAACCTGCCCATCTGCTGGCCCCCGTCGCTCCAGGCCCTGCTGCCCTCGGCCGCCCAGGCCATCCTCGCCCAGCAGCGGGCCAAGTCGGACCGCGACTGGTCCGCCGTCAGCGCCGCCTTCCCCGACATCGAGCGCGACGACTTCCTCTACGCCTGGAACATTGTCAACAGCCGAACCTTTTACCACACGACGCCCGAGACCAAGGGCCTGCCCCGCGACGACCACATGGTCCTGCAGCCCGTCGCCGACCTCTTCAACCACGGCGCCGACGGCTGCCTCGTCTCCTTTGACGACGAAGAGTACGTCTTCACCACCTCGCAGGAGCACGAGGCCGGCGACGAGCTCTTCATCCGCTACGGCGCCCACTCCAACGACTTTCTCCTCGTCGAGTACGGCTTCGCCCTCGCGGCCAACCAATGGGACGAGGCCCGGCTCGACGAGTACGTCTGCCCGCTCCTCTCCGAGAGCCAGAAGCAGGCGCTCGAGGACCGCGACTACTGGGGCAAGTACACGCTCGATGCCGAATCTGTCTGCTACCGCACCATGACGGCCCTGCGCCTCCTCTGCCTCGACCGCAAGAGGTGGCTCGCCGTCCTGGCCGGCACGCGCGACGAGGACCTCGACAAGGACGTCGTCGACGCCAAGCTTCTCGACGTCCTGAACAATTTCGAGGCAAACATTGCGCGGCACATCGCCATGGTCGACGCCGCCACCGACGGCACCCAGGACATGAGGGACATTCTCCGCGCGCGCTGGGTTCAGATGAAGGACATGGTCGTCACCGCAGCCTCGAGCCTGCACGTTTAATCTTTCGACCGAGAACCTTGGCTATCGCCTGCGAGTAATCAAGTCCTTATTTTTCCCTCTCCCTTTTCTTCGTGAACCCGCCCGCGTGCCATTCCCTCCCCACTATCGTACTATACGCACACTGCGTGCTCTCGCGGCCTCTGCAGACTGCCACGAGGCGAAAGCGCCAACTCCGAGTTACCGCACAGTAAAGTTTGTTTTTCCTGCCAACGACGGCCACCGAGCCTCGCACCGAGGCGAGGACCCAGCGCGCAGGGCGAGGCGCCGGCTGCTCCGTCCAGAGGCCCTGCTCGCTCGCTGACCTGCTCACCGACCGACCCATGACCCCCGGCGAGGTACTGATGAAAGAAAGCGGCCTCGCCAAACGCTCGCGCGCCACGTGTGGCATGACGGATGCATCATGGCCGCCTCAGCCTACGATGAATATATCGTATCGTACACGATGCACGGCAAGCTGCATGCGTGCATCGCCCCATCGTCGCCGACCGCTCGACTCTCCGCGGCGGCCGAGAGAGGGGATCACTGCGCCCTCGACCTCGGATCCTACTCCGGTCGTGGCCGTTTGGCCCCGTGCGGGTTGGACCAGTCGCCACCGCCGCCGCCGCCGCCGTTGCCGCCGCCGCCGCCGTGGTTGGGCCCGAAGCCAAAGCCGGCACCGTTGAAGTTGGGATTCATGCCCGGGAAGCCTGCGGAGGGGCGTCGTCAGTCATGCGCCGGGAAGGGGGGACGGGGAGCGTGCAAGCACTCACCTGGCATGCCGCCACCCATGTTCATCATGCCCATGTTGCCGGGCATTCCCATCGGCATGCCGCCCATGGGCCCCATGTTCATCATGTTGCCCCCGCGGCCTCGCATCATGCCGGGACCGCCTCGCATGCCTCCGCCCATCATGCCGCCCCGGCCGGCGTTGAAGCCAAAGTTGCCTCCGGCCATGGGATTGTTGAAACCGGCGGCCATGTTCTGGTTAAAGCCCATGTGACCGCTGTTCGCGTTGCCGTTGCCGTTGTTGTTGAAGTTGCGGTTGCCGCCAAAGTTGGCCTGGTTCATGCCGCCGCGGCCTCCGTTGAAGGCTCCCCGTCCACGGAAGCCGCCGGAGTGGTTGGATCGGTCGTTGTAGGATCCCGACGGGGCCGCGCGCGGCTGCTCCTTGACTCGTGCCGGAGCGTCCTTGGGCAGCGTCCTGAACGGGTTGACGCCCGGATTCCAGTACGACGTGGTCAGCTTCTTCTGGCCTGGCAGGCCATGGTCTCCGGCGACCTCCTTGTCAATGTAGCGCTTGGCGGCCGTGGCATCCTGGCGCGAGGGAAACTCGACATAGGCTTGGCTGCGTCGCGTAAGCGAATCGTAGCTGGGCACGGGTCGAGGTCGGCATCTTACCCTTTGCTCTTCCCGTTCACCTTGTGCTCGCTAAAGGTGAGCTCTCTCACCTCGACTTCGGCACCCGCCTTCCGAAGCCAGCCCCGGATGTCGTCGTCGGTCGTCCACCAGCTCAGTTCGGATATCATGATGGACGCCGTCGCGCCGGGGTCGACCGGCCGATCCTCCTCTTCCGACTTTCTCTTCACCCCTTGACGGGACGCCGCGTCTTCCGTCTCGCCGGCGTGGGTGTCGCGCGGGTCGTTGGCGTGCTCGCCGTGGTGCTCCTCGCGACGCTCTTCACGGTGCTCCTCGCGATTCTCGTCACGGTGCTCGCCATTGACCTGGCCGTTTCCCTCTTCGTGGTGCCGCTCATCATCTCCTTCCGGATGACCTCCCGGCGGCGGGTTCGGCTGGTCGTGTCCGGAGTCACCATAAAAATCGATCTCGAAATCGGCCTCGGCCATCGTGATCGAGGCCGACGGGCGCGGGGAGTCTCGCTAGCAGGCGGATATGGTCTGCGGGCAGCTTGCAGCTTGATAAATAGTGCTATTAAATCTTGGAGATACACGCTGTGTCCTTTGACCTTTGGACTCGGAGGCGAGATCGAGAACGTCGGGCAACCGTTCGACTCGATGCCGGGTCGCCCACAGGTGATCCCGGTCAGGGTGTACAGGGATAAAATCAGCAGAACACGGGTGCCCCCCTATGATGACAGGGCCGGAAAACTCGACGGTACGTGTGGCACCGCCAGGCGGCGGTGTGGGGAGAAAGGGGACACCTAGCCGGAAGACGAAGCTCTACGCTCGCAATCTTCGGCTCCCACGCTCGCTTCCGCAACGATCCGACAGAGATTGATGGAAGCACGTCCGTTCGGGCGGGCGGGCCGGGAGGCCTGATGGCAGACAGGCAGGGACGGGAAGCCAGGGCGGCACCAATGCGACGCCTGCTGCTGCTGGTTCGGGGCACCTGTCGGCGTTCAAAGCGGGCACCTCTGGAGGATGGCACGTCGTCTCGATCAGTCAACCTCGTTCGTGCACATGAGATGGCGTCGCCGGCGGAAAATTATGTGCGTGTACGGCGTATGATGATTCGGCAGCTGCAGAGGACGCAGGGGCGTGTTGCGGAGGGGAGGCGAGAAAGAGGGAACGCGGTCGCACAGCTCTGCTGGAAGAACCCCGGGTCACCTAGAGCAGGTGGAGGCGAGAAGACCCTCCAACCGTGATTCAACAGCCTATATCCACAACGCCAGGCACTGGCGCAGGCTGCTTCCTAGCGCGTGCGAGTGCTGGGCACCTGACACTGTGCAAGTACTTGTCGTACTTGCCATGTGCCGATACACCAAGAGTAAACTGGTGGTGGTGCATGTACTGTACAGTATGCTGCACTGTACAAACTAAGTACTCCGTACTCCGTATTACTGGCGGAGAGTAAACTGTACTTGGCGAGTACGGACTAATTATTACAGAGTACACTTACTACTTGTGCAAGTAGTAAGTAAGTACAACGTACAGTACGTAGGTAGTGTATATGTACATTTACTTACTTGCAAGACGCACAGTACGTACTTAGGTAGTGTAAATGTACCTGTACTTACTTGGCTGGGTGTAACGAGCACGTCAAAGTACTTAAATCATACTTGCTCGTACTTGCTCCGTACTTGCTGTACCCCGTACTGTACTTACTCCGTACATGTTACGCCTCTACTTAGTACGGTAAAAGTAAAAGGAGGCCACCATCGGCAGACGGGAGATCAATTTTGCGCTCGAGGGAGTAACAGTGTAATTGCACTGTGCAGGCAAGTACATCTACTTGGCACATTGCAAGAGACGTCTCCACCGATGCTGTTCCGATTTTTACATGTAATTAATTACAACTATTACTCTACAGCAAGACCAGCATCGCTGAACTGCATGCGACCATGTCTTGAAAACACCTTGGGGGCAGGGGCTTCCAGTCTCGACAAAGTACCTACACCATGCAGGTGCGGAGATGTCATGCCTCTCCGCCCGGAATACGGAGTAAGTCCTCCGTACATGGCCATGCAATCCTGAACCTGGTCGTCATCTGCTCATGCAGTACCCCTGGCGCGGTGCAGCCTGCCACAGAGCGGGCCGGCCGCTGTGGAGTGTCACGTGCGTCATGATGGCAGGGGTGTCAACATGCCTCATCGGCCTAACCAATGCTGCCGTCCTGGGCCTTTCGAGGCAGGGCCGCACGCATCTGCGCGCACGTCTTTGTTGCATCAGTCAGTATTTTTCCATTCGCAAGTACTGTACTCCGTAGCTAGCCGTCTAATGCGGCCAGGTAACCATCGTGGCAACAATTTTCCTGGTTGGCCAAGTCGCCACTGAGTCATGCGAGTGTTCCAGGCAAAAATAAAAACAAAGTGATATCGGGCGGCAAACAAGTATCGACATGGTATCGTGTTATATATACATTCAATACAAAGGGAAGAAAAGCATCAGGCTTCGTCATCATCATCGTCACGCCTCCAGTAAGGCGGAATGCCGTTGTCAGGATACAAACGCGACCGTCGCCGTCCTGGACGCGGTTGGACTGGGCTCGCCATGCCAACGGCGCCCGTACGACCGATGCATGTGACAAAGAGAAAAAAAGAAAAAAAAGGGCGTCATTTCTTACCGACGGGGAATAAATACTCGTTCGGCCGCAGGTCGCAGTCGACACTCAGCGGCGACTCCCCCTGCCCCTCGTCCGCGGCCGATTCGTTGAAGGCGTGGATCGTGCAGGTGCCGCGAGACATGCTCCATCCGTTCCAGGCCGAGGCTGCTCCCATTAATATTCGTCGCGCCGCATTTACGTGGCAGGTTGTACGTACCGACAATGACCGAGGCCGTCGGGTGCCAGCTCACGTCGCGGACGCAGGTGCACCATCCTCGCGGGTCGTCGAACCAGTGACGGACGTGATTATCCTTGCGCCTCGAATTCAACGTCGCCTTGTGCACGTCGATGGTGGCCGCCAGGGTGGCGTCGAGGTTCCAGATGTAGACCTTGCCGTTGGCGCTGCCCGAGTAGACGTAGCGGGAGTTGGAGGAAAAGGGCGGCGAGAAGTGGCATCGGATCAGGGTGCGGAGCACCTCGTGGCCCCGAAAGGTGACGACGGAATTGTCGTACGGGTGAGGATCCCAGAACCAGTCGTCGTACTGCTCCCGGCGGTAGTCGAAGGCGCCGTAGCTCGGACGGCGCAACGATTTCTCGGTGCGGAATCGGGCCGACGACTTGGCCATGCGAATGTCCCACAGCTTCATGCTCTGCTCCTTGCCGTTGCTCAGAATGTAGCGGCCGTCCGATTTGCTGTCGATGTAGGTCAAGCCTTCGGTGTGGCCGACAAAGGCGCCGGCTTCCTTGCCGGAGCCCAAGCTCCTTCGGTCCCACACCTTGAGGGCGGTGTCGTCGGAGCCGGAGTAGAAGACGTGGGGGGATGCCTTGTCGGCGAAGCAGACGGCGTTGACGTCGTCGGCGTGGCCGTAGATGTGATGGAGCACGCGGCGCGACTCGATGTCGTAGACGACGATGGAGTCGACGCTCGTGCCGGCGATGAGCTCTCTGCCATCGCCCGAGAATCGGATGGACCAGATGCCAAAGGATTCGGGACCGTTGCCGTCGCCCGATCGGCCGGTCCCTTCGAGGTGGAGGATGTGCGGGTCGGCGCTGTCGGCCGGGTCCGTCGAGGTGATGGAGACGAGGCTCTGGATCGACGTGTACGCGAGCCAACGATTGTCGGAGCTCAGCGTCGCGTCGGTCAGGGTCCAGATGCCGGAAGGAAAGGACGCCGTCTTGTAGTGCTCCCACTCGGTGGGGTGGGAGGTGTCGTAGATGCGCACCTTGAAATCTTGGCAGCAAGAGTAGAAGAAGCGACCGTCGTCCGAGAACTGGCCCGAGTAGACGGGATCGTCGTAGTGGATGATCTTGTCGGCTCTCGTGCCGGGTATCATGGACTGTCCATCGGAAGCGGTCAGCGCCGAGGCCGAGGCGGGAGGGCATGAGGCGGGAGAGCACAAGGCGGGAGGGCATGAGGTGGGAGTGCACAAGGCGGGAGGGCACAAGGCGGGATGGGATGGGGAATCGGCGACGGCATCCGGGTCGGGCGTCGTACCTGGGTCAGGAGGTCCTTGTCCCGTTTCCGTTGCGCCCAATCTCCGAGGCCCAGCTCACGCTCGAGCAGACGCACGGAGAGGGGATGCTTTCGAGCCTCGCGGCGGCCGTCATGGCTGTTGGTGCCAAAGGCGCCACTCTCCATCAGCTTGATGCCCTCACGGCTGGGCACCTTGGGGAACCGGTTAGGATCCTTGGCCCGCCCCCTGTCCCGGAGGTTCCAGAGGGCGATGAACTCCTCCTCCTCGGCGGGGTTGCTGAACAGCAGGTTGCTGAGGTCCGGGTTGCGGACGAGGGCCACGAGCTCGTCGGCGGTGAGCGGGCCGCCATGCGTGTGCTCTCCCCCTTGACGTCGGTCAGCGGCGCTCGCTCGCTCACCGGCAGGGCGGCGAGTGAGAAGGGGGGGGGGGGGTTGAAGCGTACGGGACGGGCGAATCAAGCCGATGATTCGTTGCACGGGATCTGCTCGACGCTGGCGGTAGTGGGCCACGTCGACGTCGTCGTCCATCTCGTCGTCGTCATCCTCGCCATCCTCGTCAAACTCCATTTCCACCTCGTTCATGAAGCTGCCCGACATGGAGTGGATGAAGGGGAAGCCATCGTCGCCGTCGGTGAGAAGCCCGGCAGGAGTCTCGTCATGGTGCGGGGACTGGGAAGCGGAAGCACCGTCGGCGGCGTCCATGCTCGTCGAGGTGCGAGGCGATCGAGTCAGGACCGGAACGGGCGGCGCAGGGGAGGAGGACGGAGGTCGAAGGCAGAAGATGCGTACGGGTCGAAGTCGACCATGCTGCGGCGGCGGCGGCGGGTGGTGGTGACGGGACGAGAGCGGCGAGAGGGGGGGGGGAGAGAATTGAAGCGACCCAACATGGTGGGAAGCACGAGGTGAAGAACCGAACTCTGACAATTCCGAGGCGGTGTGACGAGAAGGCAAGGCCGAATATGGACAGAGTCAGGGTAACCCGGTTGGTAGTCGTGACGACACATGGCTTGGGGCCTTGGAGCCTTTGGGAATGGGCTTCGATGGAAATCGAAAACTGATGGATCTTACGGTTGACCAGATTGGGCATGACGACGAGAGCTACGCACGTCTACGCTAAGAGTTCGTGGGTTCGCCGCTGGCCGCACTAATCACCACCTGTCGCTCCGCAAAGAACCAGTCTCTCGGGGTTGCGCCAGAAACCTCCAGAACGGCTCCGGCGGAGGTGCTACCGCTAGCAGGCTGGCTAGCAGACTTGCTAGTACCTTGCCGCCCTTCCGTTACCACCTGCCTGGGCATCGAGCCGAAGCCCACGCCGTCCGTCGACCGTCGACCTCGTCGTCCATCTCGAGGATGCTCTCCATCGAGCCGTCGGTCACGGGCATCCCGTCGAGGGCGAACAGCATGTCCTCGCACGACGACGCATCGTCGGCCGCGTACCCTCTTTCTTGCTCGTGCGAATGCCTCATGCCGGCGAGCACGCATCAGTCCGTCCGGCGGGTACCTCGCCCGTACCGGAGACTCTGGGCGTCGTGGAGACGGCACCACGTGCCTCGTACCTACTACCGGTTAGGTACCTCGACCGAGGCGGATCAAGCGCCGCTTCCCCTGTGCGTGCGGCGGTAGGTTGGCATCGGATCGTTGCTGTCCAACGTCGTTCGCTTCGGCAGGTGCTAGGTACGGATACGGAGCACTAAGGAACGAAAAGAGTCAAAGTTCAAACGCTCCACGGACGAAGCACACCAAGACCAGGACGCATGAAGTCGAAACAGTCGTGTCTGTTCATCGACGATCCACCATCCTGCTGGAGCCTAGCGGGCCGTGGCAGTGGGCCCTGACTCCTGAGTTGCGCAGCGGACTTTCAGCGTCCAAGAGTGGGGCGAATCCGGTACCTTGCTCTGGTAGGTAGCTACTAGTGCCGCGCATGGGATCCAGAGGCACCCAAAGTACTCGTCTAGCCCGCCGCCGGTACCTGCACGCACAGTGCAGCACACACCAGCTGCACGTAGCTACCTCGTACTCCTACCTCGCACGGCGAATGCCCCGTAGGTACAGCGGTACCTACGGCGGTACCTACGGCGGTACCTACGGCGGTACCTACGGCGATGCCTACGGCTGTACCTACAGCGATCCCTACAGCGGTACCTGCAGCACCTTAGTACTTAAGTAAGTACCTACATGAGGGGCGCAGCGCGTCGACTGCCTGCGGAGCTGCCAGCAATAGCTGCCGGAGCATGCACCAGTACAGTGGGGTGGCAAAAATGTCCATTCAATTAGTAGGAGTAGCGCTACCAAACCTGAATCGTCACTTTTGTCAAGTGACTGTACGAGTCGCACAAGGCTCCGTACCTTCACCACTACCCTGCTAGTGTGCAGTACCGTGCTGACCAGCGGCGAGGCCTGCCAATACCAACAGCTGGCGGCTTTTGACCTGCCGCCGGCCACCGAAACCCCTTGACGTCCATCCATCCATCCACCTTTCTTCTTCCCTTCCCCCCCGACGACTCACGGTCAAATTTTCGCTTCCGCACCGTCCTGCCGATACCATTCTTCTCACCGTCCTTGCCCCCGTTCGCCCCTCCGCCTCGCATTCGACCGGCGCTCCCTCGTCCGCCGACGGTCTGCCCACCGACAGACGCGCGCTGCCCTCGAGACGCGAGCCTGCGACCGGTGACGGTCCCCCCCCTGCCGACGACGGCATCCCCAGCTCGAGCCACGACGGCATCATTCGAGCCCGCACGTCCATCTCGCCACCTGCTTCGACGCAAGACCGGCTGACGCGCCTCTCCCATCGTCGACGTCCGCCCCGTCACCGCCATGAAGCTCAAGGCCAAGTACTCGCCGCTGCTCCTGCTCCTCCCTTCGCTCACCGCCGGTCTCGTCTCCCGCGCCGTCGCGGGCAAGGGCGACGACACCGTTTCCGTCCAGTCGTCGCTCGAACCCACCGATGGGCCTCCCGTGCCCGTCAAGGGCCGGCTCGGCCTGCCGACCAAGGATGCGCCCGTCGACGGCAAGGACGGCAAGCCTCATCTGGGCCCCTTTGTCGGCAACGACGGCGCGGCCAAGGACGCCGACAGCAAGGAGCGCCCCCCCCTCAAGGATAGGCCCGAGGACCCGACGCTGGTAGACGGCAAGAAGATACCAGAGTCCAACGACGGCGTCATGTTCGACAAGAACCGCGAGAAGCCCCAAGGCTTCACCGGAACCGAGGGCGGCGTCTCGGAAAAGGCCAAGGCTCGCATCGCCCAGGAGGGCAGGACGGGCGAGAAGGCGGTGACGCACCCGCCGTCGCCCAAGGAGCAGCCCCCGCTGCCGCACAGCGAGGAGCAGAAGCTGCAGACCGACGACAAGAGCAAGGTCAAGAGCAAGGACAAGGCCGACGACGACACCGACTACACCGGGCTCGACGTGCGTCCGACCCTCGTCCCATCCGTCTCCTCCGCCTCCAGCCTCGAGCACCTTTCCGCTAACCCGAGCGAGCAGAGACCCGACGACCTCCCCGACACGCCCGGCGACAAGACGAGGACACCCCCGAAGGCGGTGCCGCCGCCCAAGGAGAAGAGCGGCAAGACCAAGGGGGCCTCGGCCGAGTCGATCAGGAAGGCGGCCGGCACCTCCGACGATGGCATCATCCAGCCCTTCCACTCCTTCCTCCTCTCGGGCACCATGATTCTCGTGTCGGAAATCGGCGACAAGACATTCCTCGTGGCCGCCCTCATGGCCATGAAGCACGATCGCATGGTCGTCTTCTCCGCCGCCTTTGGCGCGCTGCTCGTCATGACGGTCCTGTCCGCCGTCCTCGGCCACGCCGTGCCGACGCTCATCCCCAAGCGCCTGACGAGCTTCCTCGCCGCCGGCCTCTTCCTCGTCTTCGGCGCCAAGCTCCTCCGCGAGGGCATGCAGATGGATCCCCACGAGGGCGTCGCCGCCGAGATGCGCGAGGTCGAGCAGGAGCTCGCCGAGAAGGAAAAGGAGCTCGGTCGCACCCGGAGAGGGTCCATCTCGCCGCACGCGCTCGAGATGGGCCTCAACGGCCGCGGCACGAGGACAAAGGGTCGTCTCTCCTCCCCCGCCCGCTCGCCTTCGCTGTCCCCTTCGCGGAACCCCTCGCACGGCTCCGGCCCGCTCGCCAACGCATTCCACGGCATCGGCAACCTCTGCTCCTTTCTGCTGAGCCCCGCCTGGGTGCAAACCTTTGCCATGACCTTCCTGGGCGAGTGGGGCGACCGGAGCCAGATCGCCACCATCGCCATGGCCGCCGGCCAGGACTACTGGTGGGTGACGCTGGGCGCGTCGTGCGGCCACGCCATCTGCACCGGCGTCGCCGTCATCGGCGGTCGGGCCATCGCTGGCCGCGTGAGTCTCAAAGTTGGTGCGTCGGCCATGACCACGAGGCAGCCGGGATTCCCAGAGCTAATCGGATTGTAGTCACCGTCGGCGGCGCCGTCGCATTCCTTTTATTCGCCGTCATCTATTTTATCGAAGCTCTGTACGCTTAGCCGACGCTTTCATTTCCGTATCGCCCCTATCCGAAGCCGCGCCTTTACGTTATCCTCCCGCCAACACGACACCCTTGCGGGCCGCTACAACGTTGTCGTCCAGCGTCGACGCCTTTGCCCTCCTGGGCGGTTTTCCCTCCAGACCCCGCGGGTCTCGCAGGCACAGTCGTCGGATGCAAACACCCTCGGCGTGGGCGCCATTTCAGACACGGCCAGGCTGCGTGAGGTGGAATGATTACTGTGTACTCTTTGTATAATTAGGAACTGGCGTACGCCTAGGTTGCTTGTGTGGGGGTGAGAGGGGAGGGAGCTTGATCGGCGTCAAGCCAGGGGTCGGGTGTAAGTAATATCGCACGACAACAGCAGAATGCGTGCGTAACCAAAAAAAAAACGAGGGAGCTGCGGTCTGCAACAGGTTGAAACGGAGTTGGCGGGTGCGCATCGTATTTCTGCCCCCGAGTGGTGCCGAGGGGTGGGTTTTTTCTTCTTTTTTTTGCACGGATGAAAGCGAATTGATCAAGTGTCCATTTCAACGACCTCGGCCGGCTTCGTCGTGCTCGTGATCGTCTCAACCTCGACGGAGAACGCTGAGTCATGAATCACGAAATGTCCAAGTTTGACGACCATGTATCTTCCCGAGGTCGTGAGGAAACGCGAATTGCAACAACGTACACCGCCAGAGACGGGTAGCAGGGCGGCTGTGATGCCAACCGCCCGCCGTGACCCCGAGGCCGATGACCTGCGGCACTTTGCAATCTGTCACATGAGCACATACGCGGCTGTCAGTTGAGAGAGAGGCCTCATTTCATCGCCAACAGAGGAGGAGACGACGGAATCTGGCATGGATGAGTGCGAAGAATGGGCGGCAACGACGACGGCCGATTTCGGGCGAGAAACGAGCGCTGGGCGATCCTATCAAGGATTGGCATGTGCTGACATGGGTTGGCATGGGGACCCGTTGGGCGATGCAGGGTGCCTATGCTGCGACAAGCTGGCGGGCCGGAGCGATTCCGGAGTACATGACGGACGAGATTTCCGCCAGAGGTCGGCCAGTATCGTGCACCATACTCTCCAGCCGGTCGCTTTTGCCGTTCTGATGCCTGTTGGCAGCATGACCGGCCATGGAGCACGGACCGAATTTCCAGCACGAGCAGGGATCGTCGGCGTCGACGTGATACCCCGATCGTTCGAGTCGATGTGATTGCGAGAGCGGAGGAGGAGAACCTGGCCATGGAGCCGAGCAAGTGGTCCCGACCCGGGCCCAACGAATGGAAGAAAAGTCCTGGCGAAATCATGGAGCTACGCTCGCACTCCTGGTACGTCCGCCTTCTTGACTTGTCACTCATCTCTGCGTTCTGACCAGCCGATCGAGGCAGCAAACATGCACCCCTGCATCCCAATTTGCAGCAGAATACCGTGCCAGTGGTGTGTAGGTACCTGCAGGTGTGCAGCATCATGTTCGGGGGCAAGGATCTCTGCTGGGACTGAAATGGAGCGAGTAACAGAGTGGCAAGCATGCCTCTTCTCTTCTTTTCGTCATGAACCTGACCTCGGAGGACTCATCTTTGCTCCGGTGACGCTCCCTGTCGCCTATATCTGGTGAGCATGATGTGAAATCTCAGTCGTGAGTGCTGGTTCTTTGTGACGAAGCAACAAGACGCTCCCCAGCCATGGGCTAGCTGTTGTGCCTCCTGGCAGATCATGGCCCTTGTTCACAGCAGTCATCTTGCCAGTGGATTCATCGTACCAGTAATTAGATAGGATGGAACGTCGATAGGTTGGCGGGTCGGTATCACGCTCCGGCTTGGCGTAGCTACTTGTTTGCCGTCCGTCTCTGCTGGCTTGGCTCGAGAAAAAGCAAAGCGCGCCATGATGAGGCGGAGAAGAGCAAGGCGGCGACAAGGCAACCAGGTGTCACCCAATGGCCATCTCTTGCAGCCGATCGGGATATTGTGCAGCCGGGTCCCCTTTGTTTGCCCTTGGCTGCTGTGCCAAATCAGGCAACATTGTGACGGAGCCGTTCACAACTAGCGGTTAGCGGGGCCTTTGAATCTATGTCAGTACGGACGTACTGGTACAACGAACTACCTCCGATCCGTGTTCTCTCAGGTAGCTTTGAAGTACTCCTGCGGTAGATGCAGCATCGAGGCAGAGAATCCAGTGTGCATCTACATCTACGACTCGCCATCCTTCCCAGTACCACTGGTAGGTAATAGCAGATGGGTAAAGCCCGCTTCTTATCGAGCCGGCATTGATTGAACCTCTTGGCTACCCGGCGACCTCTGTAGTACAGTAGGTATCAAACGGTACTGGGTATGTGGCAGCATTGTCTCTGCGCCCGTGCCTGCACTTGCACCTTTGCCCGTGAATGTTGTATCTATACCGTGTATCAGTACCTGCATCTGCATCAGCATCGGTTCCTGCACCTGTACCTGTACCTTGACTTATCTTGATCTGTATCCGTATCTGTATCGTGCTTGTACCTGCACCTGTAACTGTTAACTGCACCAGTACCTGTTAACTGCACCAGTACCTGTTAATTGCACCTGTACCTGTTAATTGCACCTGTACCTGTTAACTGCACCTGTACCTGTTACCTGCACCTGTGATTACCTGTTACCTGCACCTGTGCCTGTTACCTGCATCTGTACTTGCTTGTACTGTACTGTATTTTTTATCCGCATCTGTGTCGTGCTTGTAGCTGTACCTGTATCTGCACTCGCATGCGTACCTGAATCCGTACGAGCACGCACAGGTACAGCTTGTACCTGTGGCAGTTCCAAGCACCATCTGCCGCCGTCGCTCGTAAAGGATGTTGGTTCCAAGCGGTCGAGGAGGAGGCTTCGAGGCACTAGGGACCAAGTCATCACGAGCAAACGCGGCTCGCAGACGCCCTTCAGCCTCATTGCGACTTGGCCGCCTCGCACTCGTCTATGCCCTCCCCTGACTGGCCAGCCAAGCTCAGGGTTGGCCACGGACTCTCGGATGGCGAGGCACGAGCCAACATGCCGGAACTGGATGGCCAGAGAGCAGCCAGACGGTCGGTCGAGTCGTCGAGCCGTCGAGTCATCTCCGTCTCATGCACTGGCCAGGGACCAGTGGCCCTGGACGGTTGCACACCCGGCCAGTCGGTGCCTCGCAAGCCATCTCTGCACATGCATGCTATGCTGGCTTCGAACCTTTGGAGCCATGGCCAACGGTTTCCATGGCTTGGCCTGGCATGTGGACAAGTCGAGCCTCTCCCCGGCGCCGTCTGTCAACATTCAACGCCACAACGTGGGCCGGCCAAGTGTCGACGTGAGCAAACAAACGTATCGGGACAAGAGCGAAGCCTCGTGAGCGGGTATCGACCAGCTCGTACGACGCCGCCGTGGGACCTGCTTGACGTAAATCACCTTGGTCGCACGCGACAGGGGCTGTGATGGGACGGGATGGCACGCTGGGCAGCTTTGGACGAGCACGGGATGCGCAGGGGACACGACCAACGGCAGCAAACGACGCCGTGGCAGAGTCTAGTTGACATCGACAACGAGCAAGCAGGCCAGGCAGGGGAGGCGTGTCGGTACGCGGCCACCCCCCTCCCCTGGCTCCCGACGCTGGCTGGCGAGCATCACCGGCATGGCAAGGACCTACGCTCCAGTACCTGCAACCTTGTACCCTCGCTTCGCCGCAGCTTTCCACCTGCCAAGCGGTTGGGCAGGAAGGCTGCCGATCATCTGCAAATCGTGCTTGTGGGCCGGCACACGCATCTCACAACTGCTGCGAGGACGAAAAGCTCGGACAAGCACTCGTTGTTGGTCCATCGGCTCCGCGCCCGTTCGCCCATTCGCCCTCCCTCCCTCTCGGAGGGCCTTTGTCAAGTATAAAAGGAAGGCGGAGGAACGACCGAGGCTGAACGACAGGTAAAGGCATAACGCAGAGTTCTGAACACAGACTTTGCTTGTTCGCCTCGTCAGCTGCACTGTCATACCTCGGTTGCCACCTTGTCAAAACGGACGTTTGCATACCTCATCACCTTCTTTCCTTCATCACTTTCCCCTTCATCATGTCTGGTGACTATACGATCGTCGCTCAATGCCCCCGGTGCGACATCATCTTGTCGACGACCCAGCCTTTGCCCAAGTGCATCAACTGTGCTGTCCAGCTGGTGCCTTGGCCTGCTGCACCTGGGGCGGGCTCCGTGCAGGATCCGTTCGTCAACGGCACCTTGACGTCGTCCGAAGTCCCGGGGGAAATGGCGGCCGCTCCGTTGGCCGATGAGCCTCCCTACCCAATCCTGGACCATCCCCTCATCATTCGCATGCTCGAAGAGGAGCCCGATGGAGATTTCACGTGGTACAGCGAGGCCGTCTTCAGCGACGAATCGTCCACCGGCGAGGCAACATTCAGCGACCGCGGAGCACCAGTTCCGTCGCCTCCATTTCCAGACAGCCCTACCCTCAGCGACGAGACGATGGCTCATGGCAACCAGGGCGGTGAAAAAGACGACGAGGCCGGTGAAATCGCCATGGTGCGCGAGAACCTCATCAAGGAGCCTGGCGGTGAAAGTGGTGGCGCCGACCCGAACACGATTCAGCCGTGGATCTTGGAGGTCGATTCGACTGGGCAGCCATCTTCCCTCGACGTGCGCGGTGGTGATTCCAACACCGGCAAGGACGAGGACGGAGATGTCCCCACTCGAGCGTAGCAGTCACGACCGCTCTAGTGCTCTATTCTCTCGGCTCGTTTGCTGCCGCTCACGAGTTGGCCACTTTTCGCCCGCCAGTCATTACCTCGCATGTCGACTGAATTTTGCTGCCTTGAACGTTTTCCCTATTCGCCCATGGCGAACGGGACAGAATCAAAGGTATAGGCATTCCATATGATTCAAAATATACGAACAGTTCTTGCCGTATGGCGTGCAACCTCTCATCCGGCCGTAGTTTGTGCTTCCACTCTTCTCTGACGGCTGCAAGTACGAGTTGGTCTACCAACCATCGACGTGCCGAGCTGCGGTTTCCTGCCACTCGGTGGTGCGAAGGCGACAGAGGGTTGCGTTTGTCATGGCTCGGCGCCTCACCGAGCGAGCGTACGAGCTAGAGTACGGCGGCGGCCTCGGATCGGCCGAGGCGAGCTATTCCAGAATATTCTCGTCCAGCCAAAAACATGGCCACCGCGTGGCAAGGTGCCCTGTTCTTCCTCGGAGCACCAACGTCAACCAGAATCTGACTGTCAACCCCATGACTGTGAAGCCACAGAGTAGCCTGGACTAGCCTGTAGTATTTTCTCGAAGCCATCCAGCCATCCGAACGCATCAAGGCAAACTTGATTCCCTCACAGTTCCGTCAACACTGCTACGTTGCATCGCGAGCTTTCCTCCTCGGGCAGAATTGTAAGAAAGCGTAATTCGTAGAGTGATGGAAATGTGGCTTCTCCCACGAGATGCATTTCGCATGTGACGAAGTTCATGTCGACGTTGTGGCGCTGCATCGTGGGTTTTGACGTGCAATGTGCACCGGACGCCAGCGAGCATGGTTCGATAATCATGTACAAAGTTCATCCTATTTCCATTCATGGACAAGGCCATTGTTCGGAAGAGGTCATTCCTTGGGCGAAAAATCAAAAGCAAGCATGTCAAAGCTCGTGGCTAGAGGTCTCCCACCAACGAGGACGAACTTGACTATCTGCGGGTCATCAAGGTGGGCTCGGTAGATATGGAGCGTATCATGGTATTCCTGTGACGGAATGGCGTTGACAGCTCTTGTCCAGATCTGCTTGAGATTTGCCGACGACGAGTTACATCCACATGGGGTCCCGGGCGCCCGGAGGCCCTTGGAGGCGCCCTTGGAGACGTACTGAGGCGGAAGCGCAAGAGGCTCCGGCGTCTTGCTGCGAGCCGTTGATAGGCTCGCCCCTCCGTATCGAGTAGCTGCACGTGTCCTCCTTCTGTCTGGCCTGGGAGTCAACATTGCGTGGGAGCGGCCACTCGGGGAAGGCGGCCCGTAGTCGAATTCGGATTCCATCTGGCCATGAGCTTCGCTTGAAACGACCATCGATCGATGCAGTCAACCGTGTCCAAAGGAACAACAAGGATGCGTCAGCTCGCAAGCACAGTCGTGACATGGATTGCACGTGTCAACCCTGGCCGCAACTGCTAGAGACATGCCTCCCAGGCGCTGCCTCAACATGGATCCCAGGCGCTTGGAGGCGTGTGAATGGTGAACCCCGACAGCGTGCAGTGCTGTGGGTGATCCATCGGCTATCGCGACCAGGCGTGCAGCATCTTGGCCGATCTAGCACCTGACTTGCATCTGATCCGACGCCGCATTCTCCGCGAGAAATAACAAGAATAACACCAAAGAGGGTGCCGGCACGCTCAATATCTCAAGGCGGGACGGGCACATGGGCTTGCGAAAGCTGCGAAAGTCGTGCTCCGACATCCGAGTCTCCGACAACCAAGGTTTCCGTCGTGCCAGGGGGGGGGTCTGTAGGCGTCGCTGGTAAGGTCGCCATCGCTGGCAGTCGACGTCTCGTGGCACGAAAAGCCTCCTTCATGCGCAAATTCTGTTTCGTCGGCGGAATGTTCCGGCAGACGGCACCCCAAGGCGTGCGGCGACAGTACCTAGCGGTAGCGACAATCAGACGGTCGATCTAGGTAGGGTAGGGGGTGTATAGAAGAGGATTGGAGGAGATCTGGAGGGTGAGAGAGGGAAATGGTTGGAGAAGTGGAGGGTAAGAGGAGGAGAGGGTAAGGGGTATAGGAGAGGGGTGGAGGAGGGAAGGAGGGGGGTTGGCTCAGTCCTGCCGGTCTTGCCTCGGAGCATTTGAGAAACTGCCGCACTCGATTGACTCATGATGTCAGCTCACCGCTCCACTCTATCAAGGCCGGATGATTCATTCATCCATATAGGTACGTCTATTTATCCATCCATTCATCCTCGCTGCCCTCCCTCCCTCCCCCTCTCGAGCAGCATTCTCCCGAGCCCAAAGATATTGGCTGTCGTCGAGCTGGCCATCGTCGACCCTGAATTGCATTGGGAATCCGACTGGAGATTTCAAATTTGATGCATAAGGTATTTGATTCAGATGGTATTTGATGCAAATGGTAGCAGGTAATTCGTACTCATTTCTTACCGTGTCCTCTGGAGAGTCACCCCTGTCACAGGGCATGTCTCTCAAGACCACACAGCTGTGCGTGGCCTCGAGAGCAGAAACTGCGAAGGGGGTCGACGCGTTGACCGATCCTTTACTTGACACTAGGTAGTAGATATGTACTTTTATAAAGCGTGGCATCATTTTGAGGTAGAATTAGCGGCATAGATACCAAGGCTCGTGCCGTGGGACGCAAAGAGGCAGTAGCATATGTACATGCAAACTTTGCGTGCCGGTACCGTGGGACGCAGCACAACAATAGTACCTTTGCACATCACCACTGGTGGATAGAAGCGTTCAAGCTTCCCTTGCGAGTCCATAATGGTGGCCGGACAAGGCAAGGCGAACGTTCTTATGCCGCTTCCCAGTGGGCCTCATTGTCGTCGACAACCACCGAGTACAAATCTACTGCATTTGCGCATTTCAGGAAATAAGCAGCTCTCTCCGAACAACATGTTCCTGGTAGCGGCAAACACTAGGAGAGGCATCGAGCTGCAGAATCTAGCAAAGCCCTCCGCTACCATTCATCAACGAGGTTGTCGACTGCATCGTCGAGCAGCGGTGGAGCAGTAAGACCCGCAGTCCCGTGATAGGGAATACAAGTGCGGAGTACGGAGTAATGAAGCCCAAGTTCGGCAAGCTTGCCACATGACATGTACCGGTACTCATATATCCCTACTTTGTACTAGCGACCTTGATTTATGCAAATATCCGACCCATGCTACGCACGGCTACTGAGTATTCCGCGCTGTTGCACACCAGGCGAATACGCACTGCCCGCTGTTTCTCTTCGCCAACCCTCCCCCCCTTCCCGACACCCCCCTCCTTTCCCACTCCAGACTGCTCGTCAGCAAGCCTCTTCGTTGTTGGTCATCCCTTCATGAGCCTCACAGTTCTCCTGTGCGATCTCGTCGGAGGGATGCTGGGGCCGGCCCAAGACACCTGCCTGTCCTCGGAGCCGGCGGATGGCACCTGTGACATGCTGATGGCCTCGCCGGCGGCGTTCAAAATGGGTTCTTCAAACAACTCCTCCAGGGGGTGAATGGGTGGTCTTTTTGGTGACATCGTCGCCCCCGACGAGTCGCCGTTGCTGTGCGGCAGGGGCGGGGAGCTGTGCGGCAGCCAGAGGGAGCGATTGCATGTGTGGCGACTCGCATCGCCTCGATTCATCTCCTCGTCCCACAAGACCAAGTCTCCAGTGTTCCATGACCTGCTGTGAACCCGTGCCGCGCGGGTTATGCCGCCGGACGAGCACCGTGAACTCGCCATGTTGGACCGGCGGTTACGTCGAGCGCTCGCCGCCGCGCTCGCCGCCGCGCTCGCCGCCGAAGGAGTACCACCGGCCGGCCCAGGACGCCCGCCGTATTCTTTTTCGTTTCCGCCCTCATTCTCATCCTCATCCTCATCTCCAATCTTCGGTACACGTCGAACCCCCCACACTTTGAATCGCGACTGCATCGGCTCGTCCGCTGCCGCCTCGTGTTCTGCCGGTGCCGACGGGTCGTTTGCGTGGGCTTCCACGTGCTCATGACAACCGCTGCGCGTTTGGTCGAGAGCTTCAGGACACCGCTCCCTGTTTCGCGAGCGTGACATGCATGTCGAAACCATGCCGACGACGATGAGCACCAGCGCAGCCACGGCCAAGGATCCTTGGACGGCAATGATCATGATGCCCAGCCACGTGGCCGCGATACGGTCGACCTCAAAGTCCGGGAGAAAGGCAATCGAGATGCATGCCGTGACAATCTTGGAGGTGGAGAGCATCCAGACGGCGGTAGCCGTGTTCCAGTTGCTCTCAAACGGGTTCACCTTGATCATACCAAGCAAGGCGAGAGCCTCGAGGGAGAAAAGGCCAAACGCTTGGACCGGCGGCGTGCCGATGCCGCCTCCGATGAAGCATGCCCTGACAAAAAGATAGGCGAGGTGGACGGCAAAGAAGGCCCATCTCGTGTGGCAATATCTCGCGACGAGCCATCCGAAACGCCCCATGACGCTTTTGTCCTTTTCCACCGTTTTCTTGCTGGGATCACCCGGTTTGGATCGGACGCGGAAGCATGGCAACGTCTCCGACGATCGACGTCCGTCGGTCGCGTCGTCCTCGCCCATGCGGCTCCCTCGTTCGAAGGCGATGGATGGAACAGTCCTCATCAAGATTCTGCGCTCGAATCGCACAGCATCCACACCAGTCTCCAACCTCGTGGGTCGGAGTTGAACGTGGCAGGCGTAGGCTGCCATGCCACCCAATCCAAGGAGCATCGTGACCCAGACGACGGCCGCTACGGCCGTCGGCCCGACGGGCCCACGCAGAGAAAATTGGTACATGGTGAGCACGGTGATGGCGAAGAAGGCGATGAGAAGGATTCGAAGGAGAGTTGAAGCGACATATCCGGCTAGATGAGAGCGGAAGAATTCGAATGCGTCCATCTTGAGCAGGCTTGCCTTGGCCAGCATGTCCAGCATGAGCTTCGCAAGGACCACCAACAAGACGACGCCAGCTAGAAGGATGAGCAGCCAAGTCAGAGAGACGAGGAATGCGTCAGGCGGTGGCACGTTCAGCAGAGACAAGGTGGCACCGAATCCGTGCCACGTGCCGGGCATGGGCATAGCTGGGAGGCGGGGGCTTCCACGCCACGGTTGATGGTAGGGGCTGCCTGCGTCGTACATGGCACGTCGGCTGAAGTCTGCCATCGATCGACTGTACACCCCTCGCGCCAGGCCGCCTCCGTTGTTGACCGGGGCAGAGCCTGCTCCTCCAACCTCGCTGACGTCGGTGACGGTGCCGGTAAAGGAGCTGATGGATCGAACGAGGCCGTCGTTGGCAACGATTCCGGCAGACCAGGCAAAGTTACTCCACCAAGCCGGAAGAATGCTGGGCCAGCGAAGGGGGAGGGCTCCTGAGAAGAAGATGGACTGAAAAACGTCCACGAGGAGGAGGAGGGAAAACGAGTGCGAATGGTGCATCTGCGTGCGAGGGATGCTGACGCCGTAGATGGCTGTCCAAAAGGTGGCGGCGACGGCGAAGAGGGTGGAGAGGGCCATGGTTGCGGCGACGGATTTCGGGTGGCAGAAGGTGTTGCCGTTGGTGATGACGGCTTGGAAGCAAGCAATCTGCGTCTCCGTCGAGCTTACGATTATTTGAAGGCGCGCAAAGCCTTCGAGGTCAGGTATGTCGAGGGCTATCGGTGGGATGCTGGGTGCCTGGTTCGGTGCGACGGGCAGGACGGCAACGGCGGCGATTGGTACGTCGCCGCGTATGGGGCACATGGTCGTGATGTTGGCCTCGCATGGGTCGTACGTCATGTTGAATCGATTCTTCCCGTAGGCCTCGACGGTGAGGCGGACTGGAGGACTCGAATATGGGTTAGCGGACTCCCCATCACAAGGACGGAGAACAAAGCATTGGCAAAGGAGTCTGGGCGGTCGCACGGAGGACCCTTTCCTTGCTTATCCTCGTCGCTCCATCGAGATGAAACAGCACCGTGAGGTTATCGGCATAGTAGGCGCCGTCGAACTTGGTGACGCTGACCAAGCTGCCGCCGTCGTGACAATCGTCAAAATCTCCCGTGTAGAGGTCAGGGAGGCGGTTGACGTCGAGTCGGCGGGTCTTGCCATCTATACCAGTGCCGGTGATGAGATCTTGGTTATTATCCGATGCGAGCACGTTTGATACGAAGCAAGAGATGGAGATGGAGAGTAGTAGGCGGACGATGGTCTTGGAGGACAACTGTTTGGTCATGGCTGGCCGTGTGAGAGCCGGTGGCAGTCGAGTTCTTGCTCTCTATTTCTTTTTTTCGATATTTGAATGGATTTGCAAATTCCAGAATATTAAGGTAGCTGCGTGGTGAGAATGCCGACGTAGACTTGTCAATTTCCGAAAACAAAGGAACCAGACGGCTACGACGATGGTGGGATTGTTTCGTCCTGCTCCAGTACCTCATTCGCCACCGGGTTGGACCCATGATGGGCGGTGATGCGCTCCTTCCGTTTGTCAACCGGTGTTTTCTTGCCATGACTGGTCGCAGTTTCCCACATACAAGTGGTGAATACAGGGCAGGAAGTAGGGGACCTTGTGTCTCTTGCCTTGGGACTCGGAGTTTCAGGAGCCGTATGTGGTTGATGTTTGTGGCGTCAACGAGGCTCGTCCAAGTTCAGCCACCTAATCGATGGCGCCATCCCGCTAGCGCCCGTGAAATGACAGTCTATTAATATTACTTGATTGGTCTGCCACGATCGTGTGTACCGTTGAGCAACCTACCTCGAGTACTTACACAAACACTTTGCGGGCATCTAATATACCTTTTATACACCTGGTCGATGTGTGCAGGGAATGATGAACGGAAAGCCGTCAGCATTCGGGATTATTTGACCCCCATTGCCTCTTTGCGTCTAGCAATGTTGTGTCCTCGCACTCTTTTCTCTGTGTCGACGAGCATCCATCCTACAAGTTGATTCAATAGTACTTTGACTCCTCAGTTGGGTGCTGGTCTGCAGGAGTGCTCAAAGCACGACGACCTTGTCACTGGGCACCCTACATGGTAGCTAGTCGCAGCTTGCATAATAATGAGAATAGATTATCGATATTGATGTTTTTTGGGGGGCGGGGGTTTATCGGATGTAGGCTCCGACTATGCTGGGCCTTACATGAAGGCATTGTTCCGTGCACCCACCCGCTGCGGTTGGTTCTCGGCATCAGCATGTGTGCTGTATGTATGTGAACATGTGTGACGCAAAAACAGTTCAGGTTCGGAATTGACAATGAACGCCGTGCGTGCCATTTTACTCCAGCCCTGGGCCATGGCCCGATTAAGTTGTGCGAACATGCTGTTGTTGAGGATTGGCGTTCGGTTCCTAACCGAGGGAGGAAGATTCCGTCCCCTCCAGGGTAGGCGGGATTTCTAAGACGGAATGCCGTGATTTAGGCTTTTACGCCGCCCATGTAGGGGAGCCGTTTGGCATTGGTATAATTAGTGGGTCGCAAAAAGTGTCAATTCACCTTGTATTAGTAGTAGCACTGCCAAAATTATCGTCTTGTACGTACGGAGTACTCCGTACTGTGTTTACAGTGTCGAATACTACCTACTGTACCTAGGTACTAAGCAGTCACAATGCTTGTGCACATGGGGCACCTTTACAAGTACACATGTACTTGAGTATATGAACGAACGGAGGATCCGCATCCGCCAGCGACGGAGCGAAACGAAGGAAGCGATGGACCGACCACGGTCGGATCTCGGCTTCCCTCACCCAACATTGGTGCGGCAGCGTTGGGGTTGGTGGATGGATCGCGAGACTTTGCACAACGACGATGCTCTCGTGCTCGCCCATGTATGCACAGGCACAACTACTTGTTCCTACATCTCCCTCGAATATCCCCCAAGATCGATCGACGGCGGAATGGGCGATGTAGGCGGCGCAGCCTTCTGTAAGAAATTGTACTTGTACATGTAGATGTATAAGTCCGAGGTGCTCCGTACGGAGTACGGAGTATTATTTCTTGTAGTTGTAAGTACTGTAGGTACACGAAATGCGGAGAAAGGGGCACGGAGAACAGATCGGTCGACCAACGGGATGTACTTATTGTAAGTACTCATTACAGCACGGAGGACAAGTACTTAGGTGTACTTGCACACCTACTTACACTCACTGTACTTATGTGCATCTACTAGGGAAGTAGGTGTACGAGATACCTTGATACATGCCCATGTCAATCGGACACAACCTAAAGGTACTTGCTGTCCTCCGTACACATGCTCTCCGTGCAAGGACAAGTACTCCGTACTGTAGGGCCGCTTTGAACATGTTCAGTACTTGCATGTTGTTGGAATACGCAAATAGCACAGATCAACTATGAATACCTACAAGTATGCAGGAGGTGCAGGGAAACAGTGTGGAATTTCTCACTTCTATTCATGGTCTTTTCGAAACGCAAAGCAGTCTCGCCTATCTGGTGCGACAGAAGGTAGCCACTCCCTGCCAGGGAGCTCGCCAGCCTGCTATCCTAGCACGTCATCAACGTCGGGCCGCTGGTTCCCACCAAAATGATCTAGAATAAGGCCGTCTGGCCGGAGCACAATGGTCCCACGGTGAGTGGGGCGGGCCCGCACCAGGAGATGCTGTTAGTAGCCAGGTACCTGCATGTACAAGTAGATGTGATTAATTAGGTATTATACTACTACAACGAAGTAGTGCCGATACTACGGAGTACAAGTACTTAAGTACAGCATTACTCCCTACTACTCCGCAGGTACTGTATACTTACTTGTGTACTACAGTAGGTATATTCCTGCGCAACTCTAGTATTACTACGTACTGTACGGAGTAGGAATCGCAGACTGTGGCAAGCTTCAGCAGCTTGTGTCGGCGCCGTCTCAGCCACAACGTTCAACCGGCCGATTGCGCCATCGTCTTGCCGAACCCAAGGAATGGCAAGGTCGGGGTACGGAAATGACGCAGGCTCGGTCTGTTGTATTCCGACTTTCCTTTGACGGATGAAAGCTTTGCCGTTGTACACATGAGCATGATGAACTGCACTGCACGCATCTTGACTGGCTCAGGCATATAATTGTCGTAGTGCACCAAAGCATACTTGGACGAACAAACAAGTAGTTGTAGATGTAAGTACTTCACGTACGTGTGTTCGTACTCAAGTACACATACATGTATGTACATGTTGTATTATCTACATGTAGTTGTACATCTACTGTACTTGCTGTAGGACTGGGTACGGAGTACGGAGTACTAGGTACCTTTATTAAGCAGGTGCTTGTCCATCGTACAAGTAACGGAGTACATCTCCCCGATGCACTCCAGATCCACTGTCTTGCCGCTACTCCGCTTCGTTGCACCCACCCGTAAGGCACAGCATTAATGCTCGCGGTGCTCCGAACCTCGCCGAGACATACTCCTATAGTAGGTACATGTACTTACACAGACAGAAGTAGCAATATATTATTCCTCGCAAGCACGCACTCCGTATTTGTACAGATACATGGCATTGCACTTGTACACCTGCTGCCCGCAACGACGCCATCCCGAGCTTCCTTTCGTTTCTCCCCACCATTGATTGCGTGATTGCTGCGTGATTGACATTGGACCAAGCTAGAGGCAGACAGACGCTCCGGCTTCGGAAACTGACCGATATAAGCACATCATCGTCCCATTCACCTCGGCGGCAGAGTCGTCCCCCAAAAGACGCCCACCATCTCCCGCCTCCCGCCTCCCCCCTCACCACCATGGCCAACTCTCCTCACGGCGGCGTCCTCAAGGATCTCTTCGCCCGCGACCTGCCACGTCATGCCGAGCTCTCAATAGAGTCGGAGAGGCTTCCTGCCCTCGTCCTGAGCGAGCGTCACCTCTGCGATCTCGAGCTCATCCTCAACGGCGGCTTTTCTCCCCTCCAAGGTTCGTTGCCGAAACAGCCGTAGCGTTGGCGTTCGAACCCTCGCCTGGCCGCTCTCTCTTCGCCTTGGCCTTTGTTCGCCATGAGTGCAAGCCAAGCTGACGTGTGACGGCTTGTCGGCAGGTTTCATGTCGCAAGAGGACTACAATGGGTACGTGGTGACATGATGGACTACCGTTGGAACTCGGCGCCCGCAGACTAACAGCTTCTCAGAGTCGTCGAGAATAACCGGCTCGTCGATGGCAACCTTTTCAGCATGCCCATCACCCTCGACGTGGATGAGACCCAGATCAAAGAGCTCGGCATCAAGCCTGGTGCGAGAATCACCCTTCGCGACTCCCGGGACGACCGCAACCTCGCGATCCTGACCGTCAAGGACCTGTACCGGCCGGACAAGTAAGCAGCCGTCCATCCGCTCCTGTCATGGGCCTCGGTCATGGACCTCGGTCATGGCTCGCTCATTCTTCGTCCTTCCTATGTGCTAATGACGGCCCGCCGCGCCTCAGGATCAGGGAAGCCGTCCAGGTGTTTGGCAGCGACGACGACACCCACCCTGGCGTCAAGCATCTCTTCACCGTCGCCCGGGACACGTACGTCGGCGGTGAGCTCGAGGCCATCAATCGTCTGGAGCATTACGATTTCCTCGATCTCCGCTGTACGTCGCTCACGCCCCCCCCACCCCGACCTGCCTGCCGCGGCCTACGCTGACGATGTTGTTCCTTTCCTCGGCCGCAGTCACGCCGACGGAACTGCGAGCGCACTTCAACAAGCTTGGCTGGCAAAAGGTCGTCGCTTTCCAGACGCGGAACCCGATGCACCGCGCCCACCGGGAGCTTACCGTCCGCGCCGCCCGCTCGCAGCAGGCCAACGTCCTCATCCACCCGGTCGTCGGCCTGACCAAGCCCGGCGACATCGATCACTTCACCCGCGTCCGCGTCTACAAGGCCCTCCTGGCGCGGTACCCGAACAGCATGGCCGCCCTCGCCCTCCTGCCGCTGGCCATGCGCATGGGCGGTCCCCGCGAAGCCCTCTGGCACGCCGTCATCCGCAAGAACCACGGGGCGACGCACTTCATCGTCGGCCGCGACCACGCCGGCCCGGGCAAGAACAAGGACGGCAAGGACCACTACGGCCCCTACGAGGCCCAGGAGCTCGTCAAGAGGTACCAGGACGAGCTGGGCATCAAGATGGTCGAGTTCCAGGAGATGATCTACATCCCCGACAAGGACGAGTACATGCCCGCCGACGAGATCCCCAACGGCACCCGGACCATGAACATTTCCGGCACCGAGCTGCGCAACCGGCTCAGGACCGGCAAGGAGATACCCGCCTGGTTCTCGTACCCCGAGGTCGTCGAGGTGCTGCGCGAGCAGAACCCGCTGCCGCGCGAGAAGGGCTTCACCGTCTTCATGACGGGCTACCAGAACTGCGGCAAGGACCAGATCGCGCGCGCGCTCCAGACCACGCTGAACCAGGGCGGCGGCCGGCCCGTCTCCATGCTCGTCGGCGAAACCGTCCGCCACGAGCTCTCGTCCGAGCTCGGCTTCAGCAGGCAGGACCGCGATCTCAACATCTCGCGCATCGCCTTTGTCGCCTCGGAGCTCACAAAGGCCGGCGCCGCCGTCATCGCCGCGCCGATTGCGCCCTTTGAGGACGCCCGCCGGCAGGCGCGCCAGCTCATCGAGAAGTCGGGTCCCTTCTTCCTCATCCACGTCGCCACCCCGCTGGAGTATTGCGAGAAGACGGACCGGCGGGGCATCTACAAGAAGGCGCGCGCCGGCGAGATCAAGGGCTTCACCGGCGTCGACGACCCGTACGAGGAGCCGTCCAAGCCGGATTTGGTGGTCGATCTCGAGAAGCAGAACGTCCGATCGATCGTGCACGAGATCATCCTGCTGCTCGAGAGCAACGGCCTGCTCGATCGGGTTTGATGCCATCATGCCATGTGTTATGAGCGCGTGCGCTCGCTCGATGCCATCACGAAGCTCTGCTCTGGCGTCCGTCGGCGAGACGCCGGCCGCGGAGCGAGGCTGGGACGGGCTTCGATCGAAAGGAGGGCGAGCATGGAGTCGAGATGTGCTCGACGGGGGGGCTAGCCACCTGCCGGCAAGGCAAGGCAAGCGGTACGGTTTCGTGCGACGAAACAGGGACTCGGATGACCAGCAGTCCACGTGCATGCATGCGCATCACATGTATCACATGTATTCGCGGCGAGCCGATGGGTTGACAGCGAAGACGGGGAGGAGGGGGGGGGATGCCAGAAGTCATCCGATAGGCCGCCTGTGGCTGTGCTCGTCACTTTTCCGATTCTCCTATGCTCGCTCGTACAAGCAATATGTGTATTGGGGCGTACGCAGCGATGAACGGAAGCCACATCGATCCAATGACAGTGGCAAGCGCTGCACACGTGACTGTTTCTCTGCTTCTCCGAAATGCACGTGTACTGGAGAGCTGGAGAGGGCCGCCGTCGGGCCGCAACCTGGACCTGAGGCACCAAAGTGCACATGTATCGCTACTTCAATACGCTAAGCTCGAGCTTCCATTTTGCTCACTCACCATCTGCTTCCGACATTCATCGCGCGCAGAGGATTGATCCCGGCTGTTGCCTTGTCCGACCGGCGAAGTGACACCAAGGCTAGACGACAAAGCGATCGACGAGCAAGGTATTTGTGCAGATGGCAACCAGAGCACGAGCACTACCGTCCTTTTGTCCTGGCGAAGCGGCGGCAGTGGCGGCAGACTCGACAGTCAGTGAGACTCGCACAGAATACGGAGTACTGTTCTGCTCTACAAGTGCTGTAAAAGTACAGAGTACATACTTACCTAAGCACGAGGACGGCTGCTGAATGGAGCAGCGCACGCTGCGGCTCATCGGCGAGCCAATCGCGCCCTGAATTTTTACAGCTAGACCTCCACTACAAGCTGCAGCGGATGCTTGTGCAGCTACGGAGTATACGCCACCTGTACCCTACAGTACCTACCTACCTAGTACCTACTAGGTACTCCAAACACCACACCTACAGTACAGTAATTGTCAGTAATACAGCACCTATTACAGAGTACGAAGTACTAGTACAGAACCTATCCGTACAGCCCCTGCACCCGTACAATAAGCCACCAGCCACCAAGCTACATCCCTGTTGCCCCTCCGTTCGCCCCATCGGCGTCAACAAAGCTGGGAGAGAGGGAGGGGTCGTTTGGTTCTTGTTGCCTTCGCGCCTCTGCGCGCCTGCAAACCTCCACCACCGTCGATCCACAGTTCCCATCCACGTTTCCCGTCCGCAGCTCCCATCAACAGCGTCGAGCCGTCATCATCCGCCCCGTCGTTGGCCGCTTGTTTTTCTCAACCGGGCGGCCATTTCTCGCCGCCTCCACAGTGCGCCTGGTCATATGTCGACCTGGTCTTTCGTCTGAGACGGCGATATACTCGCTCACCGGAGCTGCGTTCCCCCTGAATCAAGGCTTCCCTTGCCGCTCGACACGAGCCGGTGAGCTCGAACCCACATCACACCTCCCCACCATCGTCATCAATCCCAGCCACCCCTCGCTGCCGCGTGGGCAGATCATCTCGCCCTCTCGAGCTGCTCTGCGAGGACGATCCACCCGGTTTTTCTCGGGAGCTTTCTCGAGCTACTTTCTCGAGCTACTTTTCTCGAGCTCTTTTCTCGTGCCACCTGCCTCCCCCCCTCCCCCGCCGAAAGCTTGCCCGATGTCCTGAAAATGCCGTCCGAAGAGCGTGACGTCGTCGTCGACGCTGCCGCCAGCAATCTCTCTCGCGACAGGACTCGACGCTCCAAGGCGGACCGCAAATCAGACAAGGATGGCGAGCATCGCCACAGATCGTCCAAGACATCACGTAGCAAGCTGGGAGGAGATGCCGCCGACGCCGACTCGACTCTGTCGTCGACGAAACGCCATCGCAAAAAGGACAAGGACAAGAGCGAGCGGCCAGCGTCGACGAGCGACCTTGCCGCCAGCTTGTCCAACATTTCCTTGATGACCCCTCGGATTTCCCTGCCGTACCCTACCTTCAGCAAGGCCCACAGCAAGGAGGCGGTCCATAGCCGGGAGGACTTGTCCGGCACGAAGCAATCAAATCCGTTGACCCCGGAGCCGACGGATGTTGGCAACGAGGAGCGCCGATCCAAGTCGACGTCGAAAAAATCGTCGCGGCCCCCTAGTCCGCCCGAGACAGATCTCGTGT
The DNA here is from genome assembly GCF_001625195.1 of Drechmeria coniospora. Lineage (NCBI taxonomy): Eukaryota > Fungi > Ascomycota > Sordariomycetes > Hypocreales > Ophiocordycipitaceae > Drechmeria > Drechmeria coniospora. Next base: position 3,958,962 of record NC_054389.1, on the reverse strand, counting down.
CCGACAAGAGACGGGCTGAAAGACTGTCCAAGGAAAAGGCCGGCGCCAAATCTGCTTCTCGCAACGATGATGGAGTCTCCAAGCTGAGTCGCAAGTCGGCCTCGTCCAGCCAGGCCACCTACGTCAAGTCCTCGAAGAACAAGTCGTCGCACGAACGACTCCGATCTTCGTCCTCGCTGAGATCAGCCTCCTCACGTCACTCCACCAAGCGCTCCGCACCCATCCGAACCAGCTCCAAGAGACACGACCCTCCGGAGGATGAATCCTCGCCGTCGAGCGCCCAAGACTCATCCCCGAGAACGCCAACGCCGCCTGGCCAGTTTCCCTCCATGCATCGCAAGGACAGGCCGGCGCCGAGACCTGTCGTCGGAGAAGCCAACGGTCCATTCAACAATGCCATTCCCGCCTCGGCACCGGCCCTCGATGTCCAAGACGCACCGCGAGTCGATTACCTTTTGCAAAATGGCGGCCTCGCCTATACCGTCCCCCAACACTTCTTGTCCGTCCTGCCGCCGCCAACCGGTGCGCGATGCTCGGGCTCGCCGCTCAACGGCGCCGAGACGCTGTTCGCGCCCTTCTTCAACCTTCTCGACCAGTATGCGACGGTCGTTTCGAGGCAAGGCTCCATCGCCGTCGCCACGGGCCATCGCTCCGTCGCACGCCGTCTGCTCGATAGGCTCGAGAATGTCTTCTCCCGCGACCTTCCCCCGCACGGCTGCGCTTGCGTCGTCTGCGATGGATCCCACGAGATTCACAGAGGACTGAACTGGGGCGACGTCCTCGAGTGGGTCTGCGGCCGCGTCGAGCTACCGCCGTGGCCGCCGTTCGATCTCGCAGAAATTGGTACCAAGGCAGCCGAGGACTCGGCCGACGTGCCCCGTCGGCCCGAGTCTCCCATCAACATGGATCCCGACATTGCCGAGGAATTCAGGGAGCACTACCTTCGCCAGTCGAAAAAGGTCAGGTCCGCCGTCGACAAGTGGTTGAACAAGACGGGCGGATCGCCCGTGCCTCTCCCTCAGGAGGTCGACGACGAGACCTTGGCCTTTGCCGTTTTGACCAGCATGGATCCCAAGGATCGACCCTACTTCAGCGCCCTCCTCTCCGGATCTCGCGAGCTAAAGTCGTTTATGCGCGGCTCGATCCCTGGCTTCCAGACTCGCAGCGATTTCATCGTCAAGTGCGGTCTATCCCTTCAGCGGCTGTACCGGCTGCAGCAGGCACCGCGCGATGCCGAGTCGGCCATGTATCTCGTCAAGAACCCGCACACGCACGACCTGCTTGTCACCATCTCCAGCATCAACAATTCGGAATGGGAGATCCTCACCTCGGGCCGTTTCGACGGTTTCCTGTGGTCAGGCGCCGACGCCGACGGCGGCACGTCCGAAGCATCGGCCGGCGCGTACCTCGGAAGCCGATCAACCATGAGCCCGGGACTCCAGACACCACCGGCCACGGGCTTCAGAAATGCAAATCCGCACTCTCCGTACTTTGCGCAGGAACCCTCACCGGCGTCGTTTGTCAGCCTCGCATCGTCTGGCCTTCCTGGTGGGAAGCAGCCCGTGTCCAACGACGAGGAGATGGAGATGGAAGCCGCCGCCGCCATCGAACGGGAAATATACCTTGGCATGGAAACGCTCGAGGATGCGTTTGAAAAGCTGCATCAAAAGGCCGAGATGGTCCGCACGGCCCTGCGACTGCGAGGAGCCGGCCTGATGCACAACATCCAAAACCGCCGACGCCTGAGCGTGCCCCGGAACGCCGGCCCTGACAACGGCCAGACCGGTGCGGATGAACGGCCCACATGGGAGGCTGGGGGTGAGGCCGACGGCGGAAGCGATGACGACTGGTGCATGGACGATGCGGACATAATGCCCGATGATTCGGCTAGTAACATCAGCAGCTCCAGGCACAGACGCCCCAAGAGACGCACAGAACGGCGCACACCTGCCGTCATCGAGGAAGATGACGAGGAGTGACGGACAAAGGTCATGAGTTCCAAAGCGATTCGCGCCGAATGAATGGTATGGAAAACGATGGTACGGAGCGGAGTTTGATGCGAGAGAATCTGTTCCAATGACGTGCGTGAACGAGACGCAGGCTCTACACTCATGCCGGATGTCACATTTTTTGTATGGTTGGTCTTGTTCAGCGTTGGCTTTGCTTAACGTCCCCTCAGGTGTTTGGAACGACAAGTTGGTTGGACGGGTGTTCAAACTAGCACGGCATGAGTAGGCGCAAGATTGGCGTCCTCATGCGGGCCTAATGTCGGGTTGAACTGTGAGCCTTGGCGCGTTCAGCAGTTTGGCTGCATTGCTATGGAGTTTTTGGTAGATGCATCTGTAATCAATCGAGCGGACACCTTTCCCGATCTCACCTCATCGTTGCGCTCAACTGGCCACGCCGGTTTCTACGGGATTCCTGCGCTCTTGTTTCCTCGTGTTGGGTATCGCCATGCTGTCCATCGTCACTTTCTTGCCCTATTCCTACACTTGCCCTCGCCATCGTTTTATTCTCGTCACAAGCCATGGGCTCCCGAGGCGACGGTGCGACGCAATCATCAATGACTTCTCGGCCCAGCCTTGACCAGCTTCGCCACGTTGTCATAGTAGCCATCTACCCCCCCGTACTTTCGGAGGATGGCGTCCACGTCAATGTCGATAGCGTCCTTGACCCGAGTCCTGCCCAGGAGGCCGATATTTCTGGTGCTGGGAATGCGCATCATTTCCACCTCGATCAGCCAGCCGCAGTCCTCGCCGATGCGTGTCACCCAGTCGACGAGAGAGGCAAACGTCGAGCTGGATTTCGACTTGTCGCGCGGCGCCGGCGCACGAAACTTTTCTCCCGTGAGCCTGTGGCTGCAGCAGGGAATCATGAGGAAGGGGCAACGCGAGAGGGCGGCTAGGATAGGGGTCCAAGGCGTCAATTCGTCGGCGTGATTGGAGATGATGAATGTTCCCTGGGGGAAGACACCGTCGTGAACGAGATCGCCGTCGAGTTCTGGTGTCGCGCTGTCGCTCTGCGTGGGGACGACGCTGGGCAGAAGCAGTCGCTGTTCCAAGGACTGACCGGATGGGGAACACTGCACGGGGCTCTGGTATTGCGCCCAAGACTTGCGCGCCCTGGCATCAAAGCCCCATCCGGCATAGCCTTCCTTGTTGAGGACGTGGACGAGCAAGCCGTTGCCGCAGCCGATGTCGACGAAGCCGGGAAACTTGCTGCCGCCCTTGAACATGTCCTCCCAGAGGCCGATGAGGAAGGAGGCAATGGCGAGGTCCTCGAAAACATGCTTGGCCGGGTCCGTGGATTCGGCCCAACCCTGGACCAGGTCGCGGGCGTACTTGTTCTTCAGCTGCATGTAGCGGTCCTGGAAGGTAGCCTGCGGGACGACAATGTCGTGGTGGACCTTTTTGACGTATCCCACGCCGTGGCCGTGCTTGTGGAGGATGTGAAGGAGGTGGTAGGCTGGCCGGCGGGTCTTGGGATCGTCGAGGTGCTCGGGCTCGAAGGGGAGGAAGTGGATCGATATCGAACCAGATTGTCGCACGGGATCCCACTCGTGCAAGTGAGCGATTCCGCGGACATGGGGGTGGTAAAAGGGCAGCTCAGGACCGGAAGAGGCGTGTGGCAGATAGAGGACCAGCGACCGCAGCGTTTCGTCGGACGAGTCCTCGTGGTGAAACGAGCAGGTCTGGTCCAGGGGCGCATCGCGCCGGTCGTTTCTCGGTATCAGCTTCCGGACGAGCCTTCGGTGGCATCGCATGCCCTTGACGTCTCTCACGACAGGTCGAAGGTCCGGCGAGGCGGAGACGACACCCTCTAGATCGTCGTGGAGGATATCGGCGCGGAACAGCCAGCTGGAGTTGAGGTTTGGGTTCCGAATCATGTTGTCCATCTTTTCGACGAAGACGTCGGGACCAAAGGTGCACGAGTGGCGGTAGAGGGGAACCCAGACGTCGCCGGCGCCGTCCTCGAAGAAGGGCGGCGTCGCCGGCGAGAACTCTTCGGGTTCGTACGTCATCGTCAGTGCTTCTCAGAAGGTGTTGAGGCTGCAGAGGCTGCGGTCACGGGCGCAACGGCTTCACCGATCCGGCAAGAGGCTTAAGTCTTTCGTTGCCAAGTTTCATCAAGCAGAAGCAGCAGCGTATGGGGAGAGAGGCGAGGGAAGTGTGCCATCTCGGAGGCAACTCAGATGTAGCAGTGGACGCCCATGGCGAAAAAAAATTCAGGTCGAGGGTAAATTATCACTACCGGAGGAACCTGCACCAGCCTTTCCTGCGTTCACTCTTTTCTTCGCTGCTTGTGCACGGAAAATGCTCCATCGACAAGGTGTCGTCGGGTGAATAGGATCGGAGCAGACAAGTGGCTGCGTCGGGTCGAGAAGAAAGTCTGTCACGCAAGGAGCAGGTGAGGGTTGCCTCGACCTCGTGCGTTGGTTGATGGTTTGGTGATTGGTGGTCGAACGAGTACGAGGGCAGCCGAGGCTGGTTGTTCCCCTCTTTGTACTAGTAGAAGTATTTGCTGTAGTACAGTAATAGTAGGTAAGACCAACTAGTATTTTTATTATTCCTCGGTGTATTACATGTACAGTACAGCTAAGACTAAGTACTGTACTTGGGCAGTACGGAGTCCAGAACTCTGTACGGTACAAGCCATACAGTGCAGTGCTTGGACGAGATAACGGTAACAAGTACTCCGTGCAGTACTGTACATGCACGTACAGTACGGAGCAAATACCCCGTACACCGCCAGTACTTACAGTACTGTAATTACATGTCAATATGCAATGTATTACTTACTGTACAACCGATATACATTTTCGGGGTAGAGTGGCACGTACGGTAATAATACTCACCGCACTCAGGATGTATGAATACAACTACTGTACGGAGCACTTACTCTTACGTTTCTAGTGCTGACACTGTTGCCTGTGCCCACGTCCAGTGCAGGTTCTACGTTGACGGGTGGATGCTACAGTAACGATGCCGGAATTTTGCACTGTATACACGACATATCACTGAAGGATCCGGAAAGGATATGGGCAAGTTACAGTACGGTATACTGTGCGAGCAAGCGAGTGCTGCGTCAAATTTCGCACCACGCATGGATATATGCATTAGAGAATACTCATTCTTGTCCCCTGTTACCCCAGGCTTCCAGCAAAGCCCCTATAGGCAACCACAAGCAATGCCGTTCGTGCCTACAAGCACGGAGTACTTGTAATTGGTTAGTAGAACTTGCTGGTACCTCGCTGCCTGTAAGCGTAAGTACTGGTACTTACTAGTCGCAGGCGAACACCTGAATGGCATTGTACATGTACAGGTTCATTCTTTGCAAGCACTTGCAATACTTGCATACACTTGACAGCAAAAAAGACGCTAACGACAAATGAGTCTCTCGCTCGGACGCTAGTGGAAAGAACAGTCAGACAGAGTTCACACCTAATTTCTCAGGCCGTCGCATCCTCTCTCAATTTGCCCTCCCGCTCCGCCCACCAGTGGGGTTTTGGCCACCGACCAATACCATTCCAAGCAGTAACTTCTGCCGCCAAATAGTCGGCGCCCGTGCCCCTCCGTCGCCCTTCGGTGCGCTGCATTCGTTTTCTTCCGTTTGCTGCCCCTCAACTCACACTTCACCCACCACCACCCACCCACCCACAAAGGCACGCCCGCAACCGACCAAGGTCGTAATCGTTTTCGCCTCCCCAACTTCGCCTTCATCAACGCACATCTTACCAACCTTACGCTCCGTCGCCCTCTCGTTTCGCCCCGTCCGTCGCGCTCCGAAACACAAAGACGTTACAGTCAACCTCACCAACAGCAAGGCCTCCCATCGTCAGCCTTCAGCTGCCAACGCTCCCCCTCACAAAACCCATTTCCCACCGACACCCCGATACCTCCGAGTATATGTCCATCGAAAATCTCAAGACCTACGGTGCGTGGCTCGCCCTCTCCCCCGACCCTCGGCCGTTCGCCGTCGGCGCACACCATGGCCGCCGAGACTCCCTGCTCTTCGCTCCTCGCTCCCTGATCCCCGCTCCGGCGCTGCGCTGCGAAGTCTTGTCCCGACCCGACGCGGACGCTTCCTCCATCCTATCCCACGACTGCGCACCCCGCCATGATGAAAGACCGGACGCTGAGCCTTTCGACTGACCTTCTATCCCTTGTGCAGACCCCTTCGCCGAAGCCGACGAAGACACCGGAGAAACCAAGCAGACGCAGAATTACATTCATATACGCATTCAACGTAAGTCTCCTCCGCCTCGGTGCCGTCATCCGGCCGCTGCCGTGCGTCGGTGGCACGACGGTGTGCCCCGCGTGGCGTCGACGTCGACTTGGACTAACGTGCTGCCGCAGAGCGTAATGGTCGTAAAACTCTGACCACGGTCCAGGGTCTCCCCAAGAAGTTCGACCAAAAGAAGATTCTCAAGGTCATCAAGAAGAAGTTTGGTTCGTCATCCCCTCCGCCCCCCCTCCCCCGCCGCCGCCGCCTCGGAAGCATGCCGTCGCTGACGTGGCCCTCTCGCAGCCTGCAATGGCACCATCGTCAACGATACGGAGATGGGCGAGGTGATCCAGCTCCAGGGCGATCAGCGCAAAGATGTCCAGGAATTTCTCGTCGACAAGGAGGGCCTTGAGCTAGATGCTAAGACGATCAAGGTCCACGGCTTCTAAGCTCGCAATGCGCCGTCGTCCTGTCACGGCAGCAGCCTGCGACGCAGCGTGTCAATGTCAAGAATAGTTGGGGCGGGAGGGCTCCCGGCATATTGCGCTTCTTTCCGATGCATCGATACCCAGGAGTCTTCTGGCTCCCATCGCTCCCGACAGGGACGACGGACACCCATCCTACGGCGAGTTTCTTTTTTCATGCGAGAATTGGAGAGGAATCGGCCTGCACTCCGAGCCGCGAAGCAGTTGATGTCAGTCGCTGCTTCTCATCCTGCACACAAGAGGTGGGCTACGGGCCAAGTATCATCATGGCTTGTCGGTCACTCGTTTTTTTCCCTCAGGCAAGCCCAGCCGTAGCCGAGGGCAGTACGTTGAAATGAAAGTTTTTTTATACAACAAGCGCAGTAGAGGCTCGTAAACGCCGGCCGGCCCGGCGGCAAGTCGTGTGCGCCACGCATCCGCGTAACCCATGTAACTTGCGTCACCCGAAACGGTGCAGGCGGCGGTGATGCCATGTACAGATGGGCAGAATGCCAAGAGTGGACGCCGAGCGCGGGACGAGGCGTGGTCCAATTCCCCATGTCGATGTGGTCCATGCCGCCGGTTCCTCCTCCGCGTCCACTTCGCATTGACGATTCACAGCTCCGAACGTTCGACGATGGCACCCTGCAGCCGCACCAGGAGCCCCTTGGCGTCCTGCCAGAGCTGCCTCGCGCGCGAGATGATGGGCATGGTCGGGTAGTCGGCGAGGTACGAGTGCATGTGGATAAGCAGCGTGACCATGGTGATGTAGCTGGCAATGGAGAAGACGTTGATCGATGTCGACGTCTCCTTGCGAATGTTGATCTTTTGGTGCGTGATGTGGTAGCAGACGGTCAGGGTCTGGACGAGAACGCTGTCAGAGAGTCGGGGCGCCAACGGAAGGGCGATCGACGCGAGAGATAGGGAGGGGAGGGAGGAGTGGAAAGGGTTCAGGCCTACGGTCGCGATGCCGATCCAGCCCGGCAGCAGGAGTCGGGGGTCTTGGAAGCCGCCGGTGAGGGAGAGGACGGTGAGGGTGAGGTAGGCGTTCACGGCGTTGATGGAGAGCAGACGGACAATGGTCGCTTGGGGAGTGTAGTTTATGAGCCTGCGGCGGTGAAGGCGACGTCAGCGGCAAGGCCCCTCTCGTTTTCACGGCACCGACGTGCGCGAGGCGGGGCGAGGCGGGGGGGGGCGAGGCTGGAGGACGAACCAGCGCGACATGAGGCAGTCGGCGAAGAAGAAGGACAGGTAACCGCAGGCGAAGCACTGTCTCCGCCGTCAGTCAGCAGGCAGTTTGGCTCGTCGGCGGCGACGGAATCGCGTGGAATCGCACCCAGATGGTCGCGAGCATGGCCTCGGTCAAGGCATACTCGACGGCGTCCTCGCCATGGGGAGCCGACGGCTGATGGGCCGACGAGAAGGAGGAGGCGGCGGCGGCGGAGGAGGAGGAGGAGGCGAAGGAGGAGGCCTTGGTCGCGCGGACGACGAGGACGCGGTCGTCGCCGGGGAGCAGGCGCAGAAGCAGCTGCAACGCGCAAGGCAGACCCCACCACAGGGCCGGTAGGATGGAGCAGAGGCGGAGGGCGAAGAGCCAGGGGTGCCAAGGCGGCGGCACGTCGAGGACGACGGCGACGCGGGGTTGCAGGATCGACGGGTGGCCGTGAAGGGGGGCCGTCGACTCCCGAGCGGCGTGAGGGCCGTCGGCGTTGGCATTCGACGGCGGCGACGGCGGTGATGCGGAAACTTTGTCGGCGTGCGAGGCCGAGGCCGAGGCGGACGAGGCGATGGACGAGGCCCGATGGTGAGGGCGGTTCGTCATCGCCATCTTTGCGGATGGGCCATGAGGCCGCGGGCAGGAGGAGGGAGAGCAGCAGAGGGTCGTGTTCGATACGGTCCGTCGTCGTCGTGGCCGCGTAATAGATGGACTCTACAGGTAGATCTTGAGCATGTCATTGTCTGCCAAGGTGGAGCCGAACCGAGGGGATGGAACGAACAATCGAGATCAAACAAATCATCAGCGCCGTCCGACTGACTGACCTCAGCACTCCCTCCCCCTCGGCAGGAGTCGAAACAGGGCAGCAACAAGAGCGAGGTCCAATAGGATGCCATGCCTTCTCAGGTACTGTGGGCCTTGCGGGGACAAGCTCGACCCCTCCGAGCACCTTCCACTCTTGCCGTGTCCCTCCTTCCGTGTCCCTCCTCTGCCCCTTCCTCAACTTCACGACAAGGAGGGGGGCCGGAGGGAGGCTGGGAAGGCTTTGTCCACTATTATCAGTAGGACTTGCACCCGCTGTACCTGATCAGTACACTTGCAAACGTGCCTGGTATCTGTACACTCATGCGGCGCACGTACACTGCTCTTCCTCTGGTACCGGTACAGCACGTTGGTCGATAACGACAAGACGAATACTAACGCAACTGGTTATCTGCACACACAAGTACGCAGCACACTTGCCTGCTCTGCCGCTGGTACCAGCACAGCATGTCGGTAGATGATATTAATAAGAAGAATACCAACGCAACTGGTACATGTACTCTCATACAACACACGTACGCTGCTGTGCTTCTGGTACCGGTACAGGACGTCGGTAACGCGATGAATAAAGAGACGAATACGGAGTAATACTACTCCGTAACGTACCTACGGAGATCTACTGTAATACGTACTTACGTTAGGAGGTACTTAAGCGGTACCTTGGTAGTAACTGGTATCGGTACACCCATGGCAGCACACTTGCATTGCTCTCTGCCTCTGGTACCAGTGCAGCATGGGAGGAAGGCAAATGCTACTACAGTACCCCGTAGGTACTAAGGAATAATACGAATACATGGGCTCCCCGTCGCCTCTGCTCTGCTCTGTCCACTGCCAGCATTCTAATCACGTCCTCTCACGACACAATCCACTCTCCGCGTCCACCGTCTGACACGAACCGCCGGCGAGTTGGACTTTTTCATACCGGCCTACCATCTCCGTCAAACATCATCAATCCACCCAGCTACTGCCTCGTCATCCTCGTATGCCTCGTACGCGTACTCGCCGCCGTCTGGGTCGCCCCTGTCCTCGTCGTCCGTTTCAGGCTCTCCGGCGTCGGAGAACTCGTTGTACGGGTCAACCTCGTGCGTCGGGCTTTTGCCTGCGCAGAGTTTGTACCCCTGCATGATGCTCTCGCGCGCCTCCTCGAGCTCAACCGTCGACGGGCCGACCGACTCCGTCTCAAACTCCTCCCAGGGGCACGACTCGAGAATCCTTCGGTGCCGGCACAAGGCCCGGAAGCCTTCGAGCTCCGTCAGCTCGAGGAAGCGGAAGCCTTCCTTGGCGGTCGTATCCCGCTCGGCGATGAAGTTTTTCCAGCAGCTCCTGCAGCGTGGGATGGAAAAGTCCCCAAAGGCAACCTGCTCGACGGACGGCACACCCTGTCGGCCGAAAATCTGCGTCAGGCAGTCGTTGTACGTCTGATGCAAGTTTCCGTGGTACAGCGGATACTGCAAACGTCGACCGCAGGTGGTGAAGTGCATCGGTCCCGGCAGGCAGCCCTGCGCATCCGAGGCCGATTGTCGGATGTGGATGAACTTGAGCGTCGTCCTCTCCCGAAAAGGCTCAAGCAGCGGTGGCTTGCGAGAGGGAGGTCCTGTCAGTCATCCCCTCGTTCGTCCCTCGCCCGGGAAGGAAGGCTCACCAAGATCCTCGGGTCGCACGGCAGACCAAGGGCGTCCAGGTGGAGGTGCATAAAGGCCCTCTGCACGACAATGTGCTCGAGGGCGTTTTTGATGCCCAAGTCCAGAACGTCGTAGGTGCCGTCGTCGACGTTTCTGTCCGGGTGGTCGACAATGTCCTCCCGAAAGTGGTGCACGAATGTTGTCAGCGTCTTCCGGTGCTTCGAAACATGATCCCACAGCGCGACGCTCGGGACAGGCCGTCCGACGCGGACGCTCACGTACAGCTCCTCGAGCCTGTCGACGGCATCGATGAGCCGCACCCAGATCCAGTCCCGCTCCGGTGCCGCGTCCTCGGGCGCCTCCCACCTCTCCAGTCCGCTCTGGAGCTCGAGACACTTGAGGCTCAGCGGCATTCCCGAGTCGACGAGCCCTTGGCAAAAGTTGACCCACGAGGGGCAGTCTCGGAGCGTCAGCGATTCGAGCCTGAGCAAATCCAGCTCCGTGTACGCGAGCGGACCGAGCGTCACGTGCGAGAGGCTGAGACTTCGAAGGTACGGCATCTCGACGCGCCCGGGAGGCAGCGACGGCGTGAGGCTCAAGAAGGGCGTCTCGCTGCCGGACCCGGACGGCCGACCGCGATGGCCTCCTCCTCCGGAAGCGGCCCGGGCCCGCAGCAGGTTGCCGTGTCGCAGCAGCGCCCATAGCCCGCAGTCCTCTCTGTCCGCCAGGGCAAAGTTGTCCTCCATGAGGTCGAGGGAGGTCCATTTCATCTCAAACTCCTCCAGCTGGTCCGCATGGTTGCTGAAGAGCTCCCACAGGCGAACGACGCTTCCCGGACCGATCCAGGTGAGCTTTCGAAGGTGTGGGAAGTAGACGTTGCTGAGCGAAACGGCTTGGGCCCGGTCGCCCTCCTCCGGACAGTGACCGTCGGTCACGAGCGTCAGATCCTGCAGTCGGGGCTGGATCCGCGCGAGAAGCTCGAGAAAGCGTCCCGGTAGGCAGATGCCCATTTCCCAGCTACGTGCGGCGCGCCCAGGTGTGAGCGTGGGGGAAGCGGACGGGCCATGGACCGAGGAGGCGTCGCAACGTACCTGAAGCTGTCCATCCGCCGTTTGCGAAACTGCTTGATGAGGTAGTCGACCTTTTGCGAGAGGTCTTCGGCTCTCAACCAGTACCAGTCGGTCGAAGCGACCCTACCCGAGCTCGTGCGCCCTTCGGGCTCGTCCCAGTGGATGCAGCGGTACGACGGGAAGTGCTCGAAGACGTTTCGAAAGCAGATGGCGCGCATGTGCTCTTGCGGAATGCCCGGCGGGATCCGGATCCGTACGAGCTCCGGCCTGTCTTCCTTCTTTGGCCGGATCACGATGGTCCTCCAGAGCAGGCACGAGACCAGCTTGCGCGTCGCTTTGCAGACGAGCGAGAGGGCCAGCAAATCCAAGAAGTCGAGCTTAGGCCAAGCGAGGTTGCGTCGTCAGTCCATCCGTACGCCACCGTTAATGGGGAGGGGGGGGGGCTTTAGGCACGTACATTCTCTGCCATGAGAGTGAATACATCGTCTGGGACCATGCCCAGGCTTGCAGCAGGGGCCATCCTGCCGCATCGACTCTCGGGGACGAGGCAGCAGATGAGACCGAAGAATTGCTCTGGGCAATGGCGATGTGCGACCTGCTGCCGACTCGGCCGTGTTCACGTTGACAAACGAGACTGGCCGGAGAAAAGGAGGGAGTTTCACATCACGCGATGTGGCGGGATTGCAGCTCACTGAGTGACTGGGCACTCGTCCGCTGCCTGGCTTCGCCACTTGGGCATGCGAGCCCGCTGAGAGAATCGCTGGCTTTTTCCCCCGTGCCGGTCTGTGCTGTTCTGTTCTTGTGCCGTGCCGCCGCTATTCTGTCGGTTTACTTGTGCTATTCTTGAGCTATACTTGGACTGTTCTTGTGCTATACTTGGACTGTTCTTGTGCTGTTCTTGTGCTGTTCTCGTGCTGTTCTTGTGCTGTTCTTGTGCTGTTCTTGTGCTGTTCTTGTGCTGTTCTTGTGCTGTTCTTGTGCTGTTCTTGTGCTGCTCTTGTGCTGTGTGCTGCTCTTGTGCTGCTCTTGTGCTGCTCTTGTGCTGCTCTTGTGCTGCTGCTTTGCTGCTCTTGTGCTGCTCCTTTGCTGCCCTTGTGCTGCTCTTGGGCTGTTCTTGGGCTGTTCCTCAGCAACTGTTCAGGTAGCAGTTGTCGGCCGATGAACGCTGCATGCCGTTGCTGCTTCTTGTTGCGGTAGCATGTTGTCGATTTGCCGTCCGTTGGCTTGTCCATGGGCTTGTGCGTTCGCAGCGTTGCTCGGGTATTCAGCATCATTATATTCCATGGCCATGGCACCCACACAAACGACGACGCAACTCCATCTTCTACCTACCCCTCTCGCTGAGCAACGATGCTACATGGACCGACCGTTCCATCGCCAACTGTGCGGGCATACGAGGGACGCGACGGCTAGTGTGCAGCTGACTGATGCCGTCACTCCTACGCAACCCCCGTGCAAGAAAATGGCCAAAAACGAGCAGCTGCATAGAGCATATCGCAGAATGCGTGTGCGCATCGTATAAATCATGAGAGGTCCGGAATATCACTCGTCGATTTTGTCGAAGTGATGAGATGATTGATAGGCAGGACGCGCAAAGGTCCTTCATGCCATGATGCATCGCAGGTACCCACCCACCCCATCTATTCGACAACGAACGTCTTTCCCCCTTCCGCTCGCCTTGGACGGCATCGGTATGCACTCGCACGTCGGTTGTACGTTCCGTCGGCGGGTGAGAGTGTCAGCCTGGGATCCTCCAACCGAGTCTTGTCTGCTCCCTTCGCCCATCTTGTCTCGCCTTCTCTTCGCGTCCTTCCGCTGTGTTCTCCGGCTCGTTGCCGATGCCGACAATTCTCGACTTGACGGCTCTCACCCATCACGAGGCGGAGGAGAGAGGCCAATAAAGCAGAGGGGGACGGAGCGTCGATCCATTCGTCCATCAGGTCGTCGACGTCATCCTTGGCGAACGCTTCTCCTCTCCTCTCCTCTCCTTCAACGCAACCCACCAACCAGCCCTACTGTCGGGACGGCGGCTTCTCGGCGCCCAACATAAACCCGGACGATTGATAAATGCCCGACGCGGAGACGACAGGGCCACAGGCCGTCCGTGGTTCGCCCACCATCGCCCCCCTCCATCGGTTTCTTCTAGCTTCCGCCCTGTGAAGGAGGGTCGTCCTCTTATCGCTTCACACTACTCGGCCAACCACCCATTGCATCTCCTCAACCTGACTGGTCGGCTGATTCGTCGTCGTCGTCGAGTCGGCGGACAGACAGCAAACACCGACGGCCGCATGCCCCCTTCCGCTTCGGCGCCCCTTTTCTCCGTTGCGGGGGATGGAGGCGGTGCATGTCGACATCGGCTTCGAGAATCTCGATGAGGTCATGCGAGCAGGGGCGGCGCACGATGCTGGCCTGCTTCAAGCGCAGGTCCTGTGGTTGGTGAGTTCCGAGGTTGTGCAGTTGACCTTGACCATTGCCCATTGGTCAGCCATTGTGATGAAGGCAACAACAAGACGGTTTGCTCAGACTCCAGGATGCAAAGAGCAGATGCATACCCCTCATGCGGCCACGTGAGGGGGCGAATCACTGTGATTGAGGCATATCCTAAAAAATGCATCCGTCATGACCAAGTTTCTCGCCCATTGTCTCCCGTGAGGCCTGCATTTTCCCCGCTTGGTTCGGGACCTAGATCGGTGAGCCAAGACGCATAGTAGAGGAGATGAATGATGATTGACGGAAGATCTGTCTAGGTTCTATCCAGGAATATGCCAAAAGTTATGGCTCATTCTATTTTGCCGAGATGGATGCACACAACCTCACAACGGCCAACAGGCTTCTTTGGAGTGGTGTTGACATGTATTTCGGCCGGATCTCGGTTATCCATCAATTCATTGCTTGGGTGTCAAGTGATGAATCTCACCCCTTCCTTGTGCCACGTTAGTGTCACAGCAATGTCTGCTCCTGTACAGGCTTATGAAGGGGTGTGCTCCCCCAGCCTAGGTCGTCAACTTCAATTTGTTGGTTGATCAGGGAGCATGTAATCCCGAGTTTGGGCAATTGGTTGGTTATTTCCTGAAGGTTCCATGATTCAAAACTGTACTGTAGCCCACGACAAGGAGTCATCGGCTCTCGACAGCAGGCGCTTGAAGGCCGATGAGGCGGCTATGCGAGTAAGTGCCGGACGTCGAAGTTGCCATTCGCATCCAACATCATGCAGCAGAGCACTCTGGCTGGGAATGAAAACATCCATCCATCGCTCCTCCGCAGACGCCAAAATTTGGTTGCGGTCCACGCCTATTACGATAAATTGTGGAAAACACCAGCGATTTTGTGTTGGAATGCTGTCCTGCCCGTCGATATCAGGTTCGTCGTCGTTCACCTAGCGACATGACTGTGGCGATGAGGCACAGGCTCGTACTACCAGGTAGCAAACCTTGAACCGACTACGAGGCGAATAGGGACAGACTCGGCTGACAAATGCCAGTACTCTTGCTTCTTCATCACTGGGTTATCTGATTGTTAAAGGTCGTTGTGCGGCGGCCAGCGGACGTTGCTTAGCAGAGCCGACCAAAGGAACAATACTTGTCCTACTTATTCGACAATAAATTTGGCACGTTCAAGGGCCGCTGGCGCAACGGCAGCGCGGTAAGCTTCCTCCTCCCAGCGCTTGATAAACATCAAGCTAATCCCTTAAAAGTTGGCTTCCAGTTTGGAACATTCCAAAGGTTATCGGTTCAAATCCGGTGTGGCTCATTTTTTTGGCGATGCGGGGATTGAGGGTATTAATTGTCTCGATACCAAATCTCCTTCTTTTTTCATTCCCAAACCTGAATCATATTCATATCATGCTTCCGAAGTTAGCATGAATATCCAACAAGAAAAACATGCATGTCCCAGTGCGTCGGAAGAGCAGGGCAAGAATCCATCTCCATATCGCTTCTGCGTCATCCTTCGCGCTGCCACGTCAGCATCAAGCCTGACTAACCAACACAATCCTAAGCAGCATCAAGCCTGTTCACGATTTTACACCGGAAGAATGACCGAACAGGCGGTTGAGTGAGCGTTCCGTGCTCGTACACCGCAACTGGACTGATTGTTGGTTGTTTCCACGATGTCATCAGCTTGAATGGTATGCCCAAATGGGAAGCCAGCGAGGTCCCGATATCGCATGCAGCCCGTCCATTTTTTTTGCCACACGTGGCAGGGGGGCGATTCGTGAATAGCCACTCGTTGGGAGTCGGAGAACTGGCCGTTCCTCGTTGATTGTGGGCGCAGGGGAAATCATGCTGCAAAAGTGTCGTCACCGCTACCAACACAACCCAGCACACCTCTCGTGGGACCGATGAACCGAGCTGAGGCCTTTGCATGGGACGCTTCGAATGATGGCGGCTCGCTAGAACGGAACTGGCCAACAGAACTCGTGGTCATTGTGATGGCGTGTTCCCGGATGCGAGTATGCAGGCCGTCATCGTATTCAACATCATGCGCCTCCCGTTGCCGATACCCAAGCAGCTGTATAAGTCGTGGCATACCTGCTGCCTCACTTCATTTGGCACTGCCTTACTTCTGCTGGCATGAGAATTCACGTCTCCGGCTGCCTCACCACCACAGGTTTTCGCCGACAACTGCCAAGTCAGACATTTTATCATCCGCAATTTTCCACCCCCTGACTCATTCTCTCCCGCTCCCTGCTCCCACAAAGTTGGGGGACCCTCGAGGGCATCATACCATCCCTCTGCCAAACGGCTCGCTCGCTCGTTCCTTTGAACATGGGTACCTATGAGATGACACTCAACTCGACGCGCACACACCGACGTGCTGCCGGACATGAACAGGTCGATATGCAGCTCTTCGCAGACAATATTTGCAAGGAGGCGTGGAAAGATTGGCCAAACGAAGCCGGCGTAAGGCAAAGGTCAAATCTTGGGCCGTAATATCATCTGCTGACCTTGGATTTGTTCAGTTTGTAGGGTTAAAGGAGCATAGGGGACCGTTGAGCTTACAAGTCAAAGGCTCCATACCCGCTTGGGCGGCCGGTGCCCTCTACCGCACGGGGCCAGGAGTCAGCGCGATCGAGAACACGAGTCGAGGAACTTACTTCGTCTCTCATTGGTTCGACGGCTTTGCCCATACGCATAAGTTCGACATTGTGCCGCCGACGGGTGACGGCGCGACCACCGTCACCTACTCGTCTCGCCGGTAGGCGGATGAGCTTGTCGAGACCATCAAAAAGAAAGGATGGCGCACCAGCGTCTCCTTTGCCCAAAGGTCGGACCCTTGTGTCGGAATCTTTGCCAAGGCCCAATCCATGTTTGCTCCCTCTCATCTTAACAATAATGTCGCCCTTCATCGAAACCTGCCTGGCGTTGCCTCCGAGGCGCCTCCCGGTGCCGGCCACCGCACTGGCAGCAGCAAGCTGTTCCTCGCCACCGACACATCAATCCTTCAGGATATCAACCCCGACACGCTCGAGTCTTTAGGCTCCAGAAACCAGTCTCAGCTTCACCCAGACCTCGACGGCCCGCTTTCCTGCGCTCACCCGCAGCGAGATCCCAAGACGGGAGACTTGTTCAATGTGAACCTGCATCTCGGTCGATCGCCCACCTATCGCCTTTTCCGCGTGAGTGCGTCGACGGGGATCACAGACATCCTGGCCGCCGTGTCCGGGCCGGATATCCGTCCGGCATACATTCATAGCTTTTTCTTGACTGAGAACTATCTCATTCTCTGCATTCCATCATCCCATTTCCACTGGGATGACGCCAAAATCTTGTGGGAGCGGAACCTTCTGGATGCCATGAAGTCGTTTGACAAGTCGAACCTGTGCAGGTGGATTGTCGTCGACCGCCATGGCAAAGGTGTTGTTGCTCGCTTTTCCACCCCTGCTGCATTCTTCTTCCACTCCATCAATGCCTTTGAAGAGCATGTGTGTGATGAAAACATCGAGCGGACGGAAATATGCATGGATTACATTCACTTCGACACAACCGACATCATGCTGAGCTGCTACTATGATGTCATTCTCAATCGCAACGATGCGGCGAAAAAATACTGGCTCCAGGACGACGCCTACGAGCGTCTCAACCCTCGCCTCGTCCGTCAGCGGTTTACACTTCCTCTCAGCCGCCAGACGCCTCGGGAGGCGGCAACGGCAACCGGAATGGAAGTATTTAGCATTCCGAATCCCCACGCTGGCGAGTTGCCAACAATGACGGAGATGGGGCGAGCGGAAGCCGGTTTCCCCATTGCTGTAGGACTGCATGGCCTTCACGCTCCTGCCGTGGCATGAAGATGAAGGGAGTTGAATCGAGTGATGTATTACATCATTATACTCAAATGTCAACAAGTCTCCTGAAGTGTATTTTGAGCGTTCACTGAAATGAGGCCCATCAACCGATGACCCATTCGTGCAAGTATATCGTGTATTTATGATGAAAGCTTTTCCAAGATACTTGTTCATAATAGTGCAATGTGTCCAAAAACTATCGCGTGCGAATAACCCTCTCGTCAGAGATGCATGGACTGCAGTTCCTTGGAACGTGATGGTAGGTATCTCGAAAGCACCGTCGGATCAATGGAGTGAACATGAGCTGACACTTCAGCGTCCCCTACAAGGGCATTGCCTCTATCGCCTTGGCAGCTTCAGAAGCTATTGCCTTCGCCAATTCAATGACTGAGAGCACGCACATCAATGAATGCACTCTGTGGAATGGGACAGACATTCAGTCAATCCAATGGTGGCCATTGGCCCAAACAGGACATCGGCCGCAGCCTGATTGGCTGGCGGTCCCGGTCCATTCCGATATACAGACGACCGGAGCCGGAAGCCATCGACGATATCAGGCTCCAGTATCAAGATGGCCCCCTGCATCCTCAACTTTTCTGTACTAGGGAAAACTCGGGAACTCGAACCGGAAAGCAGACGGGACATGGAGTCTCGGAAAACAGCCGAGCGAGAGCGAGTAATGAATATGTCCCCAGTTGTACTGCGAAAACCTGGGTTGCGCAATACACGGACGACGCCCCGTTTGTGATATTCGAGTTGTATGCGCTCAGCGGAGAGTAAAATAATAACGTGGGACTTTCATAAAGGGTAAGCTATTGTATTTGCATGATGTAGTCGACCTTCCACAGCATGAATGATCTGGGACCTACATCTCCATCTGACTCAGTTGGTTGTCATGACAAGTCCAGCTTCGTATTTCAAGGAATCATCTCTCATTTTCTTATTGTCTTTGTTGTTCTTTATTGGCAGCTTTACGAATAGTGTCCGACCTTTTCTGGTCCTGGCGGCCAACCACCAAACCCGGGTGCGAGATACAGAGAGTAAAGACCGCAATGAGTACCTGTCTGCAAAACGTCAGCATCATTCTTCAGCAACTGGTATTTTAGATGTACGCATACATTCCTTCTAAACCAATGAAGAGCCCCTCGTTTGTAATCACTTTCGAGTTTCGGTACCCTTGACTTAGCTCGTAGCACCGAAACGCGCATCGGCCTAGTATGCAGCCAACCGCAGAGGAGAGAGCTCCGAAGAATAGTCTCATTTTCTTCGTCATCGGTGGGGTTGATGGACTTCTGTCGTACCGTATCATGTAGTCGGCAAAGCAGAGACAGAAAATAAAGATGACTGCAACCTGCAAGGCCAGGCCAGCAAGTGCCACTTTCACTCCAGTCTCGCTGGCGCCCAGGCTCACCGTCGAGAGAGCACCCCCGCTCGCTTGGAGCACGAGGCAAATGAGATCGGCGCAGATGAAGAACCAGTAGAAGGATGCCGGTCTTACGCGAGAAAGCTCGGGCGCAAAATGATCGATGCTGTCATGTCGCGTGTTAGCTTCGCCACGTCATTCTGCGACGACAATGTGACAGGGGAACGGAATGCTCACGTCACAGACAAGGTGATATAAATCGCGGCGGAAAAGAATACCGGTCCCCCAGTAATGAAGATGACTTGTATCATGAATCCCGGAAACCCAAATGGGTTTTTGTACATGAGGATGCGTCCGACGTATCCGATCATCTCAGACCCGCATCCGATCATCATAAAAATCATGAACCACCAGGTCCTCCATCGAAGACCGAGGTAAATATGTATCTTCATGGCGAGGAAGTATAAAACAAGGAGGGCGATGTTCGCTGGCAACGAAGGCCGGTACTTGTAAATGCTTGATTCAATGGGGCAGATATCCAGTGTGCAGTTCGCTTCGGGGCCAAAAATGACAACGCCTGGAGGCGAAATCATTGTTGAGTTGGTCATGATGGTAATTCCTCTGTCCGGAGGCAGTCGATTCGAAAAGATTTCCTATTCACATTAGCCGATGTTGATGGCAGGGTAGATGTGATGCGCGGGTGCTCATGTGGGCAAATCTTAGATTGAGTGGTGACTATGTGCTTGGGGCTCTTTCCGTGGGTTCTATATAAATATTTATTTATTGTATTAGTGACTCTTACCTATTTTCTTTACTTTTCCTCTCAATGGATTGTTTGCAAAGCAAAGTTCGTCCACAGCGTCATTAAACGCCAGCGATGAAATTATTGCTAGCATGAAAGCTCAGCTGGTTTTGCGGTCAACGGAATACTGCATTGTGATATTTACTGTACAGTACATATATCATAACCTTTAAGCACCAACTGAATAGGGGGCATCGCCGCCTTAACAGTACTTTGGCTCTAGACGAATCCTGACTCAACTCAACTCTGTTGGCTCTCGCAACAATCCAACAGCCGTCAAGCCGAATGAGGTAGGTAGGAGCGTGTGCGAAGGAATGCGAGGCCGAAAATCGGCTGCGAAAATAGCACGAGTAAGCTGAACCCCTGTCAGATTGGTAATAATATAACTATCCGCTAATATCACCTCATAGGGCTGTCATCAGACGATTGATGACGCCCCGCGACTATTGTAAGTACAGTGGAAGGCTGAAAGGGAATACTTCAATATTGGGCTTCTTTATATTCATTCTCTACCCTTGAATCTTCAACGGAGATCTATTCCAATAGTCTTCGGTCGTAGTTCTCACTCCATAGTAGGGCTAGGGTCAATTCAATATCATCACCGAGCAGGCGCCGTGGTTCGATCATCTGTGAAGCAATAGTCTACATTAGACGTTCCAAGTCGTGCACCTATCATCGAAGCGAACCACCTGCTTCAAAATATGCAAGTTTCTAGATTACCCAGGTTTGTCCACTATCCAAGCAAAATTGGCCACTGTTATCGCAATCCCGTTCCCCAGCGAACATCTGCAAGTTCCTTAACCGAAAGGCTTGCAGAGACCATCGACGGCAGGAATGACTTTATCTAAGGAAGAGCAACATAAGTCAGGGAAGATGATAGTTATAGGTCAGTCGAGCCGCTACGGCCCCGGCGACGCCGACGTGCCGGGCATCGTCGGCCTGCAGCAGCCGAGGGCGCCAGGTATTAACTGATGGGCGGTCCAACTATGCATCCGTTGAAGTCTCAGTTCATCCACTCTAAAGCCCAAGACATTCATATCCTGATATTACGGCGGAAGTAGTAACAGGGAAGGGAATTCCAAATCCTTTGACCAGCAAACATGGATGCATACTACCATTGGGAGGAAAGGAAGGTAGACTAAATCGTTCAATGATCATGCCCTTTGCGCTTGTGCCAGTGGCCTAGGGGTATACTTAAGTTGTCTTACGTCATGTGGCCATTAAACTCTAAATTGGAGTTTTGGGGGGAAAGGTAGCCACGGCACGCGTTGTCTTGATATATTCCTCCCTTATTCTTCTTGTTGCCAGAGGATTCCTCCTGGATGGAAGCCAGATCATCTGTCGGCGCAGGAAATAATCTATTCTAAACCAGGCTTCTGATTGCCCTAATCACTTATGACTGTTATACGTGTCATATAGTTGTTTGAACTTCGAAGCTCGGGCGAGGAGTCATCGAGGGGTATCCCGCTCAATAACGACACCCCTGTCAACGACGACAACGCTATCAAAGTCAAGTATCGTATCGAGCCGATGAGCGATGGCAATAATTGTCGAATCTTTGAACTCAGTCCTGATAAGTTGCTGCATGATCTTATCTGTATCCATATCCACACTACATCAATTTAGACATGGACTGAGGTTAATGAGCAAGGGGGAAATAAAAGCATACCTGCTCGTAGCTTCATCCATGACGACAATCTTGCTCGGGTGCAGTATTGCTCTTGCAAGACAAAACAGTTGTTTTTGCCCATGAGATAAGAAATCCTGAGTCATTTCGGCATCGAGGCCGCCTTTGGACTCAACCGTGTTCCAAAGCTGAGCCTTTTGTAGAGTCTCGACTATCTGTTCATCCGACGATGCTCCTCGAGGATCGCAATTTACCCGAACGGTACCGTGGAGGAAGATGGGATCCTGAGGGATTGCATTCAGGCGCTCTCGGATAGTTTCGCGTGGAAGGGTAGATACATCCTCGCCGTCGATCAAGATACAGCCCTCATCGAGGTCCAGAATGCGGAAGAGGGCCAGCAGCAATGAGCTTTTGCCACCTCCGCTCCGTCCACATATTGCAATCTTATTTCTGGGTTTGATGACGAATGACACTTTCGATAGGACTCGTGGAGCGGCTTTTCTAGAGTTCGTGTTAGTACATATGTGTATTCCCCGCAGGAGCGGATAGAGACTGACGTGTACGATGCGGAGACACCTTGAATTTCGATGCCCCCATTCTCAGGCCAAGTATCAGGTGGTATTGATGACTCATTAGCATAGTGCTCCGTGGTTTGCCCTCCTCAAAGACTTTAACTCTCGCTACTGCCCCAATGGACGTCTCAAGGATAGTCCAAACATTGACTGCCGTCTTCATGACACTGCTCAGAGTCATGATGTTAAAAAGAGCGACGCCAGCGAATCCGGTACTGACTGTTCCCTTTGTTGTGAAGGCGACTGCTGCAACAATGACGGCAAGGGCCGCAGCAACTAGGTCCAAGGCCAAACTAAGCCAGCGCTGGACGCTGTAGAGAAGGAAAAAGGGCTTCTGGGAGTAGTCCAGCCTTGCTTCATTTTGTTTGATAAGATTGTCTTGCCATGAAAATGCACGTATAGTGGCTAGCCCACTCAATGTTTCGAGGAACTGAGAGTACACGGGGCTCTTTGCTTCTAGGTCGAGAAATCGGAGCTGCCGGGATGTTCGCAGATAGTACTTCTGGACTAGGTATAGAAACCCGAAGAGGAAAGGGTAAGTGATCGCTAGCCAGTACGAGGCAGGTAATATCATGACCGCTTGGGCCAAGCAGACAAGCACATTACACGCCACGTTGAGAAACGACAAGGGCAGCTCGGCATCGATGAGCTGAACGTCTTGGCTGAAACGATTGATAATGGTGCCAGCATCGGTGGAAGCCAAAAACGACATAGGGGCGTTGATGACTGTGCGCAAGAGGGTCGAGTGAAGCGTTTGTCCAGAGGCAACGACAATCACCAGAAGGAGGTACATAGTACAGCGCGTGTTAGCACTTGTCAGGCATCGGAGGCATGACAGTACGTACCCGCAACAAAGACCCAGTGCAGCCAACGCAGCAATTTGGAAGACGGCAAAGGCACCAAGGTATTTGCCATTCTCTTGGCCGGAGCGCCGTTCATTGGAGTTTCCCCACCATGTGAGCCAGATTTCTGCGTGCCATTATTATCGGTTCATGATTCATCTTTCATCGTCCGTCAAGGGCGGAAAATTAGCTAACCTTACCAGGAAATTTAAGCATCACAACCCAAAGTAGCAGAAGGGAGACGAA
Organism: Drechmeria coniospora; assembly: GCF_001625195.1. Lineage (NCBI taxonomy): Eukaryota > Fungi > Ascomycota > Sordariomycetes > Hypocreales > Ophiocordycipitaceae > Drechmeria > Drechmeria coniospora. Next base: position 3,935,808 of record NC_054389.1, on the reverse strand, counting down.
TATGGCAGTGTTTAGAGGGCCGATGGTTTTGTAGTAATAGATGTATACCGGTCGATCTCCTAGTCGCCGAGGGGAGTCTTTCACGGCCTGGAACAAGGACGACTCAGCGGCACCGGTTAGGGGTCTGGGCTGGGTTGCCTCCTTTTCGGCTCCTGATTTCTCTTCGTCATGAACTGCATGTATCTCAAGACCAGCTTGCTGCAGAAAGCCGTGCTCTTTGCTTAAATTGGCAAATGTACCTTGAGCAGCTACCTTGCCATCGTCCAAGGCAATGATGTCCTCCGCAAAAGGGAGGAGGTGAACTGTACACCAATTTCCAATCAGTACTGTTTAGAGGCACGGCATCATTTTCAGTCAACATACTAGCATGGGTAGCCAAGATTACTGTAGTATTTTGCGACTTGAGAAGGCCACGGGGCCCAAAGACGTGGTCAAAGACGTGTCGTTGGGTCTCCGAATCCAGCACACCAAAAACATCATCAAAGATGGCAATCGGACGCCTAGAATACACTGCTCGGGCGATTGCCTGAGTTCATGTTAAAACCGATTGCCACATAATCATATAATCTAGCGATGCAACTTACCACTTCGGTTGAGCATACCAGCTTGGCAGTTCGCAACGCATTGCCACGAACAGTGCAAGGCTTCTGGCTCGGAGAGAGCAGACGGATGGGTGTTAGGACGAGGAGTATGGCTGACGGTAGTATCGAGAGAATGCTCTCCTCGAAAAGAAGAGTGAAGTCGAATGGGCGTGCACATGCTGTCACAGCAGGGCCGAACGAGTTGTCGCCCGACAAGGGGCATAAGCTCGGCGTCGATGACATGACGGCATGAACTCGTCAATGATCACAAAGTTATGCAAGCGGTGCACTGCAGCATCGGCGACATGAAGTACAGAACTGCGAAAGGGGCCAGCTGCTTCCTTGCTTCCACGGTATCGGATTTTTCGGCATCAATTGGGATAATATATTGCTATACTATGCCGGAAATCAAGGCTTTCACTGAGGCTCTCCTCAATGATGAGACATCGATTGCATTTTGAATACTATTTATGCTCGTACCCCGGACACAGTTGACCAACTGCAGGACGGGCCGGGCCAAACTCCTCATCGGGAAGGTCTCGGCATTTCGGACAGGTCACGTACCGTCTAAGCCTTGACGTACGGTGTACAAGTACCTGTCCAATATTGTACGAAGAGCCAACAGTCAAACCAAATCCTGCAGAACGCGTCATTCACACTAGTCGCAGATGCATGGTGTCGTACTTGTTTTACTTGCAGTGGTGATAAACTGAAAAGGACAAAAATAAGCAGGCAGGGATTAGGGCAGAGCGGGGTCACTGGTGGCCGGGCCTGGGGAACGGATGGAAGCGGAGGGCACCGGGAAGGCATCCTGTACGATAATATCGGAGAACTAACCAATAAGTGTGAGGGTGTGATAAAGATACTCGTCATGTACGCCGTTCACCTGCCATCGAGAAAGCGTTGGAGAAGTATTGCCGCGGGCAAGCCATTTGTCCGGGTCGGCCTTCCCCGATACGATGATTGTCTGATACTGCCTGTCTGTCTCGAAGATTGCAGTCTAGGGTGAATGGTATCCAATACGACAAAGATTGAGTGCTGCAGCAGCTAGCCAATTTAACCACAAGTCGCTCCTCACTCATCTCTATTATTTTCATCATGCTATCTGCGCTGCTCCATATGGACGATATGGTTCAAAGCGATCTTGGGAGTCGATCCTCCGTACATGACATGCTTTGACAGCAAGCAACATGGGGGTTTGGTGTTGGTGCATGTTACAACACAATTATGACGGAGCACCCCGTAAATCTTGGTAACTCGACCACCGTTACTCCGTATGACGTACGGAGTAATGATACTCTAGGCACCATATGTACTGTACTCTGTTGCAACAGATAGTAAGTGATCTGCTCTGTCCGGCTCCAACGAATCAAGTGTCGTAAGATGGTCAGAAATCAGTCTAATGGTGTTCTTCTTCCTGATGTTGTTGCCTACCGATAGGTGTTTACAGTGTCTGCTTACTTACATTATATAGGCGTAGAAGTACAACGAGTACCGCAATGTAATTAACTACCTGGACTTTTAACACCGTTACTGGCACGTTGGCGCGGCATATTAACTACAGTACTCGTTCGTAATACAACTTCCAGTCCCTTTTGCCGAATAATTCCCGCCGACCAACAGACTTCTTGCCCCGAAATCGGAGCTGCTCCAGAACGATACATTTCCAAAACAACAAATCTGGCAGCCATGTACGAAGACGACGCATTGAACAAGCTCGGAGTCGTCGGTGAATGGATTTGGGGCGACGACGAGGAAACCGCTGTCTTTGCCCAAGCATACGGTCATGGCAGGACTCTCATCTTCCAGTTCGCATCCGATCAAGGACGGCCTTTCAGCTTGCCATCTCGGATCGTCAACTGCTACCACGACGTCCAAGTTACCGACCCAAACGCTTCATTCGCCGATCGACCATCTATGCGCGCTGCACTGTGGTTGGCGTTATCTTCCATTTGGCCAGATTGCATCGAGAGCCCGCAGACGGCGGGCTCCGATGTCATCATCGACGTAGGCGATGCTGGTTCAGAGGAGCCGGAGCCCCAAATCTCCTGGGTTGCCCGTCACGATGCTCGGTTCAACGATTACCTTGACATCCTTTCGCCAATTGACCAACTTTCTCTTCAGCAACCCACGGATACTATTGACTTCAAGGCCCTAGTCCGGCAAAACCAGCTCGGCGGAAGGGGCTGCGCAACGCTCGTCACAACGGCGTCGTGCCCTCAATCTCAATTCGTCTTCAAAGGTATTGACTTTAGAACCTACCTCATCGATTATGAAAGTGGCCATATTTTAGACCAAGTGAAAACCTTTTACCGCGCTGTCAAGCTAGTCGATGGAATGCCTCATCATCCAAACGTCAAGGTTCCTGCCCCAACCTTGGTCACTATACGCAAGCCCGGGGACCATACTGAGCTTGTTTGCGGCACCCTTGAGGCTTTCTTCCCTGGCGGCACCCTTAAACGCCATATTGAAGAGTTCAATACCGCTGGTCAGCGAATCCCATTGTCTCAAAAAGTGCTCTGGTGCCATCAAATGGCTGCAGCCGTGGCGCACACTCACCTGGTCGCCCACACCTACCACATGGACATCAAACCTGGAAACTTTCTTATCGACGAAAACCAGAAGCTCGTACTCATCGATTGGGAACAAAATGACGCCCCCGCCACGACGGCGGCTCCGGAAATCGACGGCAGCTGGGATGTCGAGCAATCGGCTGATGGTTCACTCTTGTACACAAAGTACGCAGGTCCCGAGCGGCGCAACATGCCCGATACAACGCCTGGACAACGCGGCTGGAATGTCTGGAATTGTTTTCCAGTATGGGCTGAGCGGTGCCCAAAAGCGGCCGAACTGGCCGAGGTCTTCAGCGTTGGCCGGTGCATGTGGATGCTTCTACGCCAGCCAGAAACAGATTTTGAAGGAATCGAGAACACACAGGACATACTGGAGGATTGGACAGGATGCGAAGATATCCCGGAATCCTTCAAGCGGGCAGTAGAGAAATGCGTGGACCACGACCCAAACAAGCGCATGGGATTGGAGGAGCTCGTTGCCTTTTGGGAAAATGCTAAGCAGGCGGTGGAGGCCTAACGGCCATCACGAGTTAGCAAGAAAGGACGGAAACGGCATTGTTGATAATCGATACAGAATACGTTACCTATAAAACAACCTTTGCTATTTGATTTGTTGTGCAGATGCTGCGTTAGATAAGAACCAGCGCCAACCACGGCGGCCGTTTCTGCGACCTACCCCAGACGAAGTCAGCCTTCATTACATGCTGACGCCGCTCCTCCCGCGTTACGAGTTATTCTCGGTCACTGCCAAAAGTGGGCGCCACTCATAGGTTGCGTAGTAATCTGGACCACGTATCGTAAGATCCGGTGGCTGCTTGCGAGTCAAACTACGGGACAAGGTTACCCGACCGCATCTCACCAACAAAACTGAACCATCTGCCTCCAATTCGCGTAGAACTACAGGAATATCCCGCTTATTGGACCACGTTAGTATTACTTAGTAGTTGACTACAGTAGCCATCCCAATTAACTACCTGCTACTCCATGCGGCCAGGGGAACAATGGAGATGGGTGTACCCAAAACTATCCATCTGTACTCTGTAGATGCCGTGATGAGTTGTGCTGCTCACGCGCCATTACACTCATGACCTCGATGAATGCCTAGATTCAAGAGGACAAGGTTTATCCTGACGGACGTTTGAGTGAGTCATATATCGGCAACGGCGAGCCACTGGTTGGTTGACGTGCATAGGGAGGATTGTGAGTGTGGCATGCATTGAAAACTCATTGGCCAAACCTGCAGCGTAGAAGGCCATCTATGCATCCTAGGCGCAGACATCATCGAACTATATTGGGACGAATGGACTGGCTATGAATAGAAGGCCATCCCTCAGTTTCAAAGCTATCCAAATCTGAATCTGACCATCAGATAGGAAGACCCAGTATCCACTTGGTGCCTAGCAACGAAGCCCTTTGATACGAAAGCATTATACCATTGTGCATTCCTAATTATACGAACCGTTTAACCATTTACCGCTCAACATGACGTCAGTTCTTCCTTACTCTCCCCAGCACTACAGCTCCTTGCCCAGTATCGAAGATGCTAGCGAGACCTTGACTTCAGACGCTGTCGCTCTTCTCACCTCGGCAATAGGTCATGTGTTCGTCAAGCATCAAGTTCAAAAACTTTTCGGCATTGTTTTACTTCACAATCACTTTACACTCAAAGATGACGAAATACTTGTCAATTTCGGGTCCGTTGCCGTGCCTTGGAAGACCACCAGCTCTGCCAAGCAACTTCTTGATGTCAAGGGCAGCGCATGGAGGTTCACCAAGGATGGGTTGGTCCCGTACGAATTCACCCACTATGCGTATCCTGCCGCAGACATTGGCGGTTTTCAGTCGTTTCTCTCCGAGCTGAGGGATCTTCTTTGTTCCTTCGGACTCGTAGAGAAGCTCGGTATTTGTGCGCTCCAAGACGGAGTCGGCGACAGGGCCCCGCAGGTCGAGTTTACCCAAGGCCGAGCTAACATTACTCTTCCATTCGACATTGATCCGACGGAAGGCCCAGACAATTCCATTGAAGCTTCTTGGGAGTTTGAATCTCCCTCTGAATCGAACAGTAAATGAATCCTTGAACAAGCACTTTGCGGCAATTCCTAACTGCAATATAGAGCACATGCTGAGTCCAGTTACTCTTAAAAAGTGCAAAGTGGCTTGCAAGAGAGGGCCAAATACAGGACATCGGGGAGATCACAAGACTACACAAAAGTAGGCCTGGTGATAGAAATTGCAATTCGTCGTGAATGCAATGCGTCGCCGAGAACTGCCATTGTACCTCGTGAAAGTCAACAATACCATGGGCAATATTACTAGTTCTCGACTTAATGAACCCCCGAGGGGGAATGACCTTTTCAACATCGGCAGCGAGATTGACCAGTAACCGTGCAGCTGGCTGCATTATTTAGTTTACCGCTGAAAGCGGCCGCGAACCAAAATGATACAGAATGAATATTGAATGCAACAGAATAATGACCGGCTAGAAATGACGCCGGATAACAGGATGGATACTCCGTAGTGTTTTGTTAATAAAGTGCAAACAGGGAGTGCACGCCGATTGGATGGCAAAGGAAATATAATCATCTTTTACAAACAAATCTAGCACATACGACCATAGGCAGTGGAAAATACTGGATCCCGTCTGCTCTCCACACGTCAAGCCACTGACCGGCAGATTAGTAGTTGGGTCGGTGACGACCAGCGAACACCGGCTGTTGTATGTTTTCTTTTTTTGCAAAATGCTTGTTTGCTCTTTTGGACGTCGGATGGATTTTCAAGACGAACAGGTCGCCCGTGAGGGAAATGAACATTGTCGTCAACAATGCGTCGGATGATGCTCTGACAAGATGCTCACGTAGTGCGTCGCAAGTTCAAGCTGAATCCATGTTCAATTCGCTAAGGCATCAAACACGGCCACCCTGTCCTCTCACGGTCAGCGCCGGAGTTGTAGGATAAAGGCCAACGAGGGCACTCGTCAGCCTAGCTATACTGATAGCATGTGTAGTTGGCTATTATACAGGCCTCCCGGCGAGCGTCTTGCAAGCGTGCTCGAATGCGACGGTCGACGTTGCCGCACACATGCATCCTATCAAACCGACGACAATCTCGGCCGCGTAAATGATAATTTCCCGCAACAGAAATGGGACCTCTTGATGTTCCAGATGCTTCCCTCGGCGTGCCGCCGACGAGGACCCGAGGCTACGAAAAGAAGGAGCTGTTGCCCACGGGTGTTGCATCGCACGATTCGGGCGGGGGGGTTCCAAACTGCCGGAATGGGCTGTTGACTGCTTTCTCTTCGGCGTGGCGCACAATGGTTGCGAATACCATGTTCAGGAGCGGCTCCGCATGGTCAGTCACAGACGTACGAGTGGCTTCTTCCATCGTCAAGGGACGATACTCAGTCTTGGTGTTCCTGACGGGGCGTCCATCGCCGATGACGCCGTACGAATGCTGCAGCCGGCGAAAGGCGGACTCGGCGATGACCTCCTCTTGCGTCTTGGCCATCAGAGCAGATCCGGCGTACCAGTAGGAATCCATCCTCTCCCTTCGTGCCTCCAGAGCGTCGGGCGTCAGGCGACGGGTTGCCGGGCGATTTCGCTCACGGCAGAGGTAGGACGAGGTCCGCCAGCACGTGTACGAAACGTCGGCGGAGCGATTCCAAGCGGCCACGGGCCCCTTCCTTCCAAACAAGGAGGCCCGAGGGTACGGAGACGCCAGTTCCGGCTCGGATTCTGCCACGAGCTTTGCGAGAAGACTGTTGGGTCGAGCCACCCGGCCAACATTGGTGGACAGGGACGACGACCCATCGAGATCGGCCGAGGGACCATCCGACTCGTCCAATGCAAAATGCATCACGGGTCCTTGGGCATCCGGCTCGAAGAGGTCCAGCGTTCGGGTGCGAGGCTGAGGGTGACCCTGAGGCTGGAGGGCCTTGAAGGTGGACTCGAAGGTCGATGGACGATACTGTCGCTGACCTGGCGGTCCGGCCGTCAACGGCCTGGGGGCGCCGGGGCCCGCAGCGAGCGTGACGGGGACCGCGTCGTCGGCGCCCCTTTCCTCCTTGCAAAGCAAGCTTGGCGACGGAGCCGGCGGGAGCAAGGAGGCTGCGGCGGCGGCGGCGGCGGCGGCGCGCTCACGGTTGGGGGCGACATGCAGATCGGCGATACGCAGCAAGCTCGGCGGCACGTTGCTCGTGTCCGATCCACGGTCCGGCTGTGGAGCAAGGGAGACGGGGGATGAGGCGTGACCGACGGGTGCCCTGCCCGCGGCCAGCGTTGTTCTGGCCACGGCGCTGCACAGCTTCTGAGCAGACTTTTGCGTCGGGTTGGGGTACGAGGCCAGGTTGCTGATGGACTTGAAGCTGAGGCCCATCGACCACAGGTTAGGAAGGGTGTCCTGGTCGTCCTCTTCTTCGTCGGCTCCATCATCGCTCTCGGGGTCCGATCCGGGGCCCAGGGCAGACTGGGCAGACTGGCCCTTGACCGGCTCCGTTTCGTCGGCCAAGTTCGGAAGGGCGAGCGGCCGGGGCGCGGGCGCGGGCGCGGGTGTGGGTGTGGGCGTGGACGTGGGCGTGTTGCCGGACCGCACCTGAAGCGTCTGAGGCGGCAGCACGTCGGGCGCCGCCGCCTGGTCCTGGTCACTAAGTGGGCTGACGGCACGATCGTAGTTTTGCTGGAGGGGGGTGTACTGTTGAATGGCAGCCAGGCGTGCGCCGGCGGCCGCCTTCATCGTCAAGCCGGCGAGGCTCGCCTTGGGGAAGAGGCAAAGGTCGGCGTTGGCGAGGCCGTTCCACTTTGCGGAGCGACCACGACGAGCGGGAGCTTGAAGCGGCTGCGTCGAGCTCGGATTGTAGAGCGTGCCAGCCGTCGTGTACGTCGGCTGCTTGGACGAGGTCGTCGCGGGGGGCGTGGCCGTCGTCGTGGAGATGGGCGTCTGGTTCGGCTCGGACGACGGGCCAGCCATGGTTGACGAGTTCGCCTGACGACATGTGAGCGAGCGTCGGGGACATTACTCTCGAGCCCTCTCTGCTCCGGACGACGAGAGGGAAGGGAGGCGTACCTAAGGAGAGGGAAGGACCAGGCGAAGAAGAGACGGAGGGCAAGCGAGCGGAACCGGTCGTGCACCGAGGAATGCCACCGGCCGATGGCGGCTGCAGAGATGCCGGGACCGACGAGGAAGGGAAGGGAGTAAGTAAGTGAATTTTTCCAGCGGCGGGCGAGGCAACCGGCCTGGCGAAAGCTGGATGGCAGGAATTGGGATCGAGATGGGGGGCCCAACACGATGGTGAGACGGCTCGCTCGGGGCGGAGGGAGAGGTCCAAAAGATGAAAGTCCGGCGGGGTGACTTGTGCTCGTTTGAGCCGGTATGAATGATGCGTGAGGGAAAGGGGAGAATGGGAGGCGAGAAGCAAGAAGACGGCGGGAGCGGAGGAAAGGAGGATTGGGGACGAGAGAAGAAGGGGGAGGGCGGCCAAGTATTCCCTCCCGCCCGATGCGTGAGCACTTTCGAGTGCCTGGCGGAGGATAAGCTGGAGAGGAAAGTGCGAGGCCCGAGGGAGAGGGTGGGCAGGTGGCAAACGGGCAGGCGGGCAGGCGAGCAGGCGAGCAGGCGGGCGGGCAGGCGGGCGGGCGACTGAATATGCTCAACACCTACCAGAGCAGGGTCCCAGCAGACGAAACGACGGGTAGAGTCTACGAATGGCCATCTGCCATGCTGATACGGTACCGGCCGAGGTGGACGTCATGGGCCAGGCGCCCATCGATGGGTCGGTCGTGTCTGTCGTGCGACGTGCAGTCGGCGCTCGTTGCGTCCCTCCATGATGGCTGCGGGGAGCAGCGACGGTCCGGGGGTCAATGTCAAAGGGTGAAGCGGCGGGGACCGAAAATGCAGAAGGAAAGACATCACGAGGCGCGAGGGACGAGGTGAGAGATGGAAGGAAAGCGACCAAGTGTCCGGTGGGGGTGACGTGTGCGTCGACAGGAGAGGCGAGAGTGATCAAGTCGGCCGTGGCAGGGGTGAGCCAGCGCCGCCAGGGTTCTCTCGCAGTGAATCCTCCTCGTCACGGCCGCCTGACCGGCCCGACCTGGCTTGGCCTGATCTGATCCGACCTGGTCTGAACCGACTCGTTCGCTTGCGTGCGTCGACGTCGTTTCCGGGACTGTCAGGAAGAGCAGTGAAAGATGGGCTCGCTCCCAGCGCCGCCCACCAAAGGCCAGCGCCGTTGAAGGTGCCGCGCGCATCAAGCAGCACCTCGGCACCTAGCACTGCCACATATACCGACACAGCAGGGACCTACCACTTCAAGGCGCTGTCGAAGTCGCTGTGGAAGCGGTGGTGGAACTCGATCCGTTGCGTCCGCGTTCCGGCTGGAGAAGCACCTACAGCTAACACTCCCTACCTATCTATGTCAGTACCTTGGTAGCAGATGGTTGTAGATGGCTGTAATAGGTGACTGTAGGTGGTTGTAGGTGGTTGTAGGTGACTGTAGGTGGCTGTAGGTGGCTGTAGGGGACATGGGATGCTGCTTGTGCACACAACACAAGGATTTGGCGCCTAGCATTCAAGGCAACGCAGCTCTGCATAGACGTACATTGTTCTCGATAGGCCGACGGACGGAAAAGGAAAGGAAATAATCCGAGCTGGCGTGCCCTTTCACGTGCTCCTGCCATGCCATGCCCCCGTGAGGTAGGCACCGCGTCACCAAGAGGCTCATGGTCAGAGGCGAGGCACAAGGACGCGAGCTTCATGATGCATTTTCCATTCCATTCATCCGCCGCATAGATTCTGCGCTATCCTGCCTATGTTTCCCAGCCATTTCCTGCATCGCTTTCCAGCGGCAACGACAGGCGCGGGCCGGCGCTCCCCTTATTACCAGTCCGGTCCGACCTCATCCGTCCGTCACAGAGCATCTCGCACGCACCGTCGGCGGGATATCCCGTATCCCCCGCAGGCGCCTTGTCGCCCAGCGAAATAAAAAAAAATACACGGTAGAAGGGTCCTTCTTCCGAGCTTGACGCAACGGGTTGCGTCATGGTATGTCGTATGTGACCTTGCAGGACCGGCCGAGAGACATGGTGCGGAGAGGCCAGTTCGTCAAGAACCGAGCACCGAGCCGCCCGGTCGACGGCATGCAAGAGAAATAGAGTACATGGTGATGAAATTGACCACAAGTAGGGTCGTTGAACCTCAAGGTCGAGTCCGTCCGACGCACTAAACAGAGCGTGCCGAGGCGAAGCAAGGAGATGGGTCCTGCGAGGTCGACCGTGCCGAAAAGGGTCACGGAAGAAAAATGTGGCGCTCGGGGCATTTCTGCGCCGTAGAATGCAACGGGCCATGGTGCGGCGAGACGAATCACGGCACGCCGAGGCAAAGGTGAAAGGGCAAGAAATGCCTGTTGGGTGTGGTGGTGTGTCGCGTCGCGTCGGCCTTTCACATGGGACCTGGCGGGTAGGCGCTTCCGGGAATCATGCCCGGCGCGGCCCTGTTGGCCGGTCTCTGGCGATTTCCGGGCAGCTGGAAGTCGGGATTGTCGAGGATCATGTCCTGACGCTGCTGCACAGGGTGGCGGGAGGTGCCGCCCGGCACCGGTCGCGGCATGGGTGGGTGGTTGGGGTTCCAGCGAGGATTGACGCCTCGCTGGGAGATGGATGTAAAGTTGGAGCGCTCCGAAGCGGTGGGGCTGCGCGTCCCGTCGCCGCGGTCGCGCATGTCGTCGTAGATGCGATCGGGGGGCGACGGCGACTGGTTGTTGGACTGCGTCGGCGCCGTGAAGCGAGGGTCGACGTCCTCGTAGTACTGTCCTGGCGCCCGCCTGGCCGGCGCCTCGGCCTTGGGCGGCATGGAGCCGGCCTGGGGAGTGCTCCGGCCCGAGTCCTGGTTCCAGGCGTTGCGGGGGGAAGGGTAGGCCCTGCGGCGGATTAGCCGGGTGCCGCCGACGAGAGGCAGGGTGCTGCCGTCGAGGGAGACTCACTCATCCGTGCTGTACTTGCTGCCGTACGTCATCATGGTGTCGTGACGCGTCGGCGCCCTCGGCTGCTGCAGGCCGACGATGCCCGGCACGTCGGCGTCGCCGGGGCCGTAGGGGACGTATCCGTTTCGAGCGCGGGCCGGGCCGGCGTCCATCTCGGCCATGGCACCGGCGCTGACTACTCCTCGGGCGGGTCCGCCGAGCGGAGGGGGGGACTCGGCCCTCGGAAGATTCTGGCTCGAGCCGTAGGCATCGTAGCCGCCGTGGCCGCGGTTGAGCGAGGCGTCAGACGGGTGGCCGTAGTCGTACGGCGCGGGCCCGTTGGCGTAGTTTGGCGGCGGCCCTCTGCCTCCCCTGCCGCCGTTGGCGTGCTGCGGCGGCGAGCCGTATCCTCGTCCTCCGTACGGGCCGCCGCGGCCGGGCGGGCCACCGTAGCCTCCGCGGTTCGGCGGCGGCGGCGGCCGACCATATCCGTCGGGGGCGCCTCCGCGGCCGTAGGCTCCGCCGCGGCCGGCGTAGGCGCCACCGGCGGCGAGGTCGCCTCTCCCGCGGTTGCGGTCGGCGGTGGCGGGCCTCTGGGCGGCGTAGGGGTCCGAGGGGCCATTCATGGGCATCCTGCGTCGACCATCCTCGGAGGCCGGCGTCGACCGACCGGCGACGGCGTAGGCGGCCATGTCGTTGTTGGCGTGCCCGTTGGCCATCTTCTCCGCCGGGTTTCGCTGGGTCAGGGGAATGCGCTCCTCGCTGACCTGGCCCGGCTTTCGATCGCTCTCAAAGGTCGCAAAGGTCGGCAGGCTGTCGGCGGCGCTCGAGCTGCCGCCGCTGATGACGGGCATCGTCGGCTGCGGCGTGGTGACAAACGTCGGCTTCGACTGCTCCTCGCGGTTGTAGTAGTTCTCGCCGCTCATCTCGGCATTCTCGGCGATGCGCTTCTGGCGCGACTTGCGGCCGACGACGGCCCGGCGCATGGCGAAGGAGACGACGATGCAGATGCCGACGACGATGCTCGCGGCGAGCACCAGGTACGAGCCCCAGGCGAGATGAGGCATGAACATGAGGACGTCGATGACAAAGGCCAGGAGGCAGAGGAGGAAGGTGACGATCATGAAGAGGAAGAGGACGAGGAGATACTTGGACGAGCGCGAGGGCGCGTGCAGGTGGGCGATGACGGCGAGGATGAACATGGCGAGCGTCATGGCCGTGGCGATTGGGTGGACGACGAGGATGGCCGAGAGGGAGTTGCGAACGCCCGTCGGCAGGGTAAAGGACTGCTTGTCGGCGTCGACCAGTTTTCCTGGAGCACGTCGTCGGTCAGTCGAGGGCAACAAGGCGCGGGGTCGAGGAGGGGAAGGGTCGAGGAGGGGAAGGGTCGAGGAGGAGGGGAAGGGTCGAGGAGGAGGGGAAGGGGTCGAGGAGGAGGGAAAGGGGTCGAGGGTACCGGTGTCATATCCGATGCCGATGGAACTGCACGTTCCGCCCTTGCAATAGCCAAAGACGCCAAACAGGACATCGTTGAACTTGCCGAGGGCGATGGACTGCGTGACGGGGACCGAGAGCACGGACAAGAGCAGCAGGATCAAGGCGGCCAGCAGCAGCACCGACAGGGGCGTCGCCGGTCGCAGCATGCCGAGCAAGGTGAGGCGGCGCTACGGCCTGCACACCGTCGGTGTTCTCGATGCGCGTTCAAACTCCTCTCGTCTCTCCGAGCCCGTTGTTTGGCGGAGGGCGGCTTCGGCTTCGAAGGAGAGGGAGAGGAGGAAGGGGTTCGTCGCGGCGACGGCGGCGGCGGCGTCAAAGGCTGGACGGCGATTCGCACACGGGCAGCCGGCGAGGCGTCGAGAAGAAAATGTCGCGGCCGTCGATCAATGAGTCGTCGAAAGCGGCAGCGACCGAGGAGGACGGGTCGTCGCGGGCGGGGGGAGGTGATGGGAATGGTAATCGTCGTCACGGCAGGCGGACGGCGGATGATGTGAGGGCGGAAACAAGAAACGAGCTGCGATCGACGAACGGTCCGCCCTCGGGTCTTGTTCCTGCGAGCGAGGGCAACGGTACCTCTTGGGGCCGCGGGCGTGTACGCAGCGCTGCACGTACCAGAGGTAGCGGCGGGAACGCACCCAGTCAGTGCCTCTCGTCGCCAGGACGGTCGGGTCGGTACCTGGGGGCTCGGCGTGCGGGCCTCGGCGGACGAGGTACCTCGCTGGCTGCTTTGTCTGAGACGGCGGCAGTGCAGCGACAACGGCATCGTCAAGGACAGGGGGCGCGGGCGAGAAGACGACAGAGGAAGAAGCTTGGTACTTAGTACTAGTACTGTACTGTAGGCGTCACGTTTTGGTACACGTAGGTCCCAACGAGCCACGCGGACCCAAGTACATATACCTAGGCGGCCGACGGGCGAGGGCGTGCGCCGCAGGTACCGAGTACCTACCCTCGTCGGTTCCCACCCGAGCGAGAACCCTGTCCGGTTCTAGCATCCAATTCTGGCGACGCTCCAGGTCTTCTAGGGGCCCAGCTCGTGGGGTGGAGCACCACACCAAGGAGGGAAGTTTGATGCCCGCTCGGGTACCGGGTACCTCTCGCGGCATGTACCTCCCCACCCCGTCGCAGGAAAACACCGCCACGCGGAGGTACCGGCTCGCGTATCCGAAAGTACAGTACATGGACTCGCAGGCCCCTAGGGGAGGAGGATGGCTTCGGCTCCCAATGGCATTGGCTGCCAGGCACAGGTTTCAATGCATTCTGGATCGGGGGCCAGCCAACCCCTGGCCCCGGCGGCTTGGACCCTGGCGTTTCCTATTCGCCCTCGCCTCCATTCTCTCACCTCGTGGCTCCTCGGGGCCCCCTCCTCCGTCCTCCTGAGCACTCACCTCGGGGCACCGGGGCGGAGGATGGCTGGATTTGACAGCCATGTTCCTCTAGTTTCGTCTCATCCATCCGATGGGAAGGCGACAGGGAGGCGACGTGGACGTCACCTTGGACCACGGCCGTCGACGCCGAGACTTGGCGTCTCCCTCACCTGGTACGGTAGATTTCTCGAACGTGCATGGCTCAGGCGGAGGAGGTTGTACAAGTTAGGATAACACCTAATACTTAGATGTAGTACTTGTGCCCCCGTACTCAGTACTCCGTACCTATATACTCCGTAGACCTAGAAGCAATTACTGTACATGAGAGGATATATTAGTACTGTATAGTAATTGGTCCAAGCACGGCATGTAGAGCAAGTACAGTAAATACAGTACTCCGCACCACGAGAGTACCTACATGCGGCTCGTATAGAGTATATAGGTCTAGTAGGCAGACTTGTACAAACGTTACACCGTACTTGCACTGCAGGAAAGTATTTTGCACGTAATGTAAATGTACAAGTACGCATGTACAGCAAGTGATTCCTTGCATGCAAGTATAGTTCAGTGCAGTAATTACTGCAAGTATCACTTACTGTACATGAGCGAAGAATGGCATACCGAAGTAGGTACTAACCTAGTAGGTACACCTAGTGCTATACCTACTACTGTAGTACCTGGTGCCTTGGTACTTGTCGTACTTGCTTGTACCAAGTGATATTCAAGTATTAAATACTAATACGGAGGGAGTACGGAGTACCTGCAAGTGTAAGCACATCCCTGTACACAAAGTCATGCACCACAACCACGACCCCTGATGTCCATATGGATAGGCGTGGATTCTCCCAGGTCAGAATGCCAAATCAATCGTTGTGCATGTGATTCATTCGGCTGCATGAGAACAGAATTATCCTCGCCAGAAGCAATTTATAGCCTTGCTCAGTGGCCCTGCGGAAGGCGGGTCAGGCAGGTGTATTCCACGCACGGAGTGCTCCGTACAATACGGAGTACCTGCATCTACAGTAGTTGCAAGTACAAGCACATGCACGCGCTATTACGTGCACGCCTACATGTACTGTACAAGTGCATGCAAGTGCAAGTAATTGATTACAGCACTTGCGCTGCTGCAGATAGTTGCTGCTCATGCATGCGGAAATGAGCTGCCAGAGACGGCAAGCTTGCCGTTTTACGGGTGCAATAATGCCACTGTGCAGAGAGACATGTGCACGTGCTACGACTCTGTCATGCTACCTAAGGCACCTTTGTGATGCAGTTGCATTGTAATTGCGGACACCAAAGCGCTGTTCTCCTGGCACAGCTGCGTGTGTACAAGTAAGTCTGTGTCTAGTAGGTACTTAGTTTTACTTGGGAGCGCTGTATTACATTCGCCCGTATGCGTGTACTTACTCCGTACCAGTGCGGTGCAAGACCCGTACCACGCCGTACCGGCAGGTGAGCGGGTTGAAGGAATGATGCTGCATCCTCGCCAGTCACACGTTCTCGTGCATCACTCGCATGTGCACAGAGTACGGAGTACCTGGTGCAACATCAAAGGTAGACGGAAGCACTTGCGTGGGACAACGGGAAGCCTTGGTGATATTGGTCAGCGCAGTACTTGCTCCGTACGCGGTGCCAGATGCATGTCTCATTATTGATGCCATGTTGTCAGGACAATAAGTGCGAGAAGCGAGCAGCACCACTCGTGGCAAGATCCATCTGCATCATGGAAGTCGACGGCAGCTGGGTACATGCGGAGTGTGCACCTACAGAACCGAACACAAGTACTCGGTATTCGTTTAATCTATTCTTCATTTGCGAATCGATTCGCTTCATCCGTCGGCGCACCGAGTACGTACATGTACGCATGTACGCATGTACGCATGTACGCACATGCAAGTATATTTATCATGCAAATAATGGGACGATGCGCGACGAGGAGCCAATCGTCCCCCCTGGATTCGTTTGTCGAGCAAAGGCCTTGGCTGCCTTGAAAATGGCACAGGCGGCCTTTTCCTTGTCCACTTGATATTCTAATTAGTTGTACGGAGTACCAGGTACGACCACTCACAAGCGCACTGCTCCTTACGGAGTACTTGCACTGCATGTTGCAGCAAACTGGACCACCAGAAATGGGCGTCACAGGCAGTGTGAGTGTGGACTTGGTAGGTGCGTATACTTTGTGTGTTGCGACAGAGCAATTACTAGTACTTACTGTACGGAGTACAGTACTAGGTATTAGGTGTACTCCGTACGGAGCACAAAGGTGGTACTGCATTAGTACTAATAGTTAATAGTACCAGGGAGATACTAACCTCGTACTAACCGTGCCACGCCCCACTTATTAGCGACTCGGATCCCTCGCACCAACTAAGTTGGTACTCACTACCACAACGCACACATCACCACAACGCATACATTTTAATTCAAATACCTTTAATTGCAAATATCTTTACAACTACAACAGCTATAGATACGAAAATTACCGAGAAGCGTATCCAAGAGGCTATTAATTATCTTACTAAGTTTCCCCACGAAAAAGTCACCCAAGTTACCCGAGAATTTAATATTTCCCGCTTCCGCCTACAAAGACGATTATCCAGCATTAGTCTAAGAATCGGTGCACAAGGCCACAATACTAAGCTATCTCGACCAGAAGAGAAGGCATTATATCAGTATATTAATAGGCTTAATGCTACTAATTTTACAGTACGACTAGAGTTCATTACAGATACTGCAAATTGCATTCTACAGGAGCGGGTATTATTATCTTTATTAACCCCAGCCCTAACTGTTGGAAAGAACTGGACTGCACGCTTTATTCAACGCCATCAATACATAAAGCAACGACAGAAGAAGCTTAATTCAAACCGCCAATTATCAGAGGATGTAGATAGGATCAGATCCTATTTCCAACAGCTACAAGATATAATTGAAACGGAAGGTATACCTCCTACCGATATCTAGAATATAGACGAAACAGGCTTCCGAATTAGGGTCGGCAAAGACCAATTTATTGTAACAAAGAGAAAGAGGGCATATCTCTTCAGTATACTAGAAAACAGGGAGTTAGCAATAGCTATTAAGGCTATCTCTACCGATGGATAGTATATACCTACTTTCCTTATACTAACTGGGTAGCTTTATATATTACAATAGTACCGCATACAAGAGCTTCATTCGGATACAGTTATTGCTTTATCAAGCAGCAGATATTCGAATAATCAACTTAGCCTCCAATAGATTAAGCACTTCGATCGTTATGCATTTGCAACTAGTAGCAAACGCCTACTAATATTAGACGGCCACGGATTGCATTACACTATTAAGTTTATTTCCTTCTGTAAAGAAAGGAACATTATTCTATTTGCAATACCACTACATCTTACGCATCTTCTGCAACCGCTTAATATAGCTGTTTTCCAGCCATTAAAGCACTATTACGCAAAGGCTCTTAACTTCGCGGTCCGAGAAGGCCTAGCTAATATTACGAAGCTGGATTTCCTCTCAATAATCCAAGAGGTTCGAAAACAAGCGTTTAAACGTACTACAATACTATTAGCATTCAAAAAGACCGGTATATATCCTCTAAATCCTCAATTAGTTATACAGGCAGTGCAATTACGGGCGCCAAAGACCCTATCCCCTAATCCCCCTAACTTCCCTAGTTCTTCCAACTTCTTAACCCCAATTACACTACGGCAGGTCCAGAAGGTTACTAACCGGATTGAGAATGCAATAAACGAAAATAAGGTTCTTAACGATAGCTTTAACTATAACCTTAATCGTCTTATCCGTAGATCCTTAGGTATAGCGGTAGAGGTTATATAACTAAAGAGGGACCTCTTACGGACGAAGAAAGCAGAAAGAGCTTAACAATTACGTCGGGCATCGAAGAATAAGGTCCTCAAAGCCGGCAGTATACTTACAGTTAAACAAGGGCGTTAAATAGCTGATTTAAAGGCATCTAACGATATCGTACAAGCGCGGCGTCTAATTGAGGCCGCGGATAGAAAAGCCCGCAACGCAGCAAAACGGGCATTTATTAAAGCTGAAAAAAGGGCCCGTAAATAGCGGTAGGAAGGAGTATTAGAATATCTCCAGATCTATAATGGAAAGGGTGGTCTTCGTAGTGTAAAGCGCGGTTAAATTCGAAGCTACTATTAATATATGCGTTGTGGTGATGTGTGCGTTGTAGTAGTAAGCACCAACTTAGTTAGTGCGAGGGATCCGAGTCGCTAATAAGTGGGGCGTGGCACGGTTAGTATACTTGCTGGTGCACCCACCACTGCTGCGATTTCATACCCTAGTAGGTACTAGTGGAGCTTGTAATGAACTGGCACGCAACGCACAGCGTACAAGCACTGCTCTGTGTTGTTGCATCTTCCGGTGAGACACCTGGCAAGGCGGCCGAACGTTAACCGACGAGTGGCATGTGCCGCCCCATTGCAGGCGTGCGGTGGATTCGATGATCGGTACCTACCGCGCCAGCACGGAATGCCGGGGAATCACTCGCCCCGCAGACTGCCGCGTACCAGCCATTACAGCACAAGCACACCTAAGTGCATGTACAGTACAAGTAACGGCACTAGTACAGACAGTACAATGCATGTACTTACTTGCAGGTACTTACTCCGTACAGTATCGATACTCGGTAAGTGCATGCGTACCTACTGTATTAGTACTAATTCACCTGCTTTGGGGTGCTCCGAAAGTACTTGGGAGTGCACCGTACAGTGAGCCTCCTTGCTTGTACCTGTACTTACGCCACACCTACGAGCGCTGCAAAGCACAAGTAATGGTACCTACCAAGCACTTGCGTACCTCGGATGCACCTTGGACCTTGCTTGGGAGCTGCCTGGTGCCGGACAACCTCCTTCCGAAAAGTGGCGAGACAGACGACACGCAGCGGCAGCACCGCAGCACTACAGGCCACGGTACACACACCAACGCCCTGCCCGTCCGACGGCGTCCAGTCCTCCCCATGACGCTCAGCACGAGCATGCTCCGACGCGGCGTGTCGGGCACCTCGAGGACCGCATTCCCCGCCGCCTTGGCTTCGCCGTCGCCATGGCTTCGCCGGAGCGTCCGAGGTGACGTCGTGCCGGCTCGCGTCGAGGCCCGGCTCCAGTCTTCGGGACGTTTCCAACCCCTGCGGCCGCCGTCCCCCGTCGAGCTGGGCGCCCCCCGGGCGGCGAAGCAGTACCGGCGAGGGAGGAGATGGGGCCGTCGGCTGCTCCTCGTCCTCGTCGTCGGCGGCGTCGTCCACCTCGTCGACCGCGAGGTCTACGCCTCGGGCTTCGGCCGCACCCTCCGAACCTTTGGCACGACGCTCCTCGTCGCCGTCGACTACAAGATCAACTTCCGGCCGGAGCCGCTCACGGCCGGCTCGGTGCCGGACCTGCACACGCGCAACGCCGAGCGGCTCTTCGAGCTGCTGCGTCTCAACGGCGGCCTCTACCTCAAGATCGGCCAGGCCATCGCCATGCAGAGCGCCGTGCTGCCCCCCGAGTTCCAGCGCATGTTCGGCCGCATGTTCGACGACGCGCCGCAGGACGACTGGAGGGACGTCGAGAGGGTGATACGGCAGGACTTTGGCCGGTCCGTCGAGGACGTCTTCGGCGTCAGCTTCACCGGCGCGCCGGGCATGGGCGTCATGGAGCGCCGGGCGAGGGCCAGCGCGAGCGTCGCCCAGGTGCACTGGGCCCGGCTCCCCGACGGCCGGGAGGTGGCGGTCAAGATACAGAAGAGGGAGATTGCGAAGCAGATTGCGTGGGATCTGTGGGCTTTCAAGTAAGTAGGCGGCCCGAACCCCCGACCCCCAACCGCTCCCCACGGTCACCCTGCGACAAACGGCTGACGAGACGCGGCAGGACCGTCGCCTGGATCTACTCCCGGTGGTTCGACCTGCCCTTCTACACCCTCGTGCCCTACATCGCCGAGCGGCTCGCGCTCGAGACGGACTTTGTCAACGAGGCCGAGAACTCGGAGAGGATGCGCTCGCTCGTCGAGGCCGAGCCGCGGCTCCGCGGACGCGTCTACGTTCCGACCGTCTACCCCGAGCTCAGCTCCAAGCGCGTGCTCACGACCGAGTGGGTCGAGGGCGTCAGGCTGTGGGACAAGCAGGCCATGACCTCCCGCTGGCTCGGCGGACGCGGTCGGGGATCGCCCGGCGCCCGCTGCCCGCTGCCGGCCGTCGACATGGACGCCGCCCGACGACGGGTCCGGACGCGTCCGCCGAGCGACGCCGTCAAGCCCGAGAGGCAGGAGTGGCGGGGCGTCGGCGGCCGCGGCGGCCTCGGCGTCTCGGCCAAGGACGTCATGACCACCATGATCGACCTCTTCTCGGCGCAAATCTTCCAGTGGGGCGTCGTCCACTGCGACCCGCACCCGGGCAACATCTTTGTCCGCCGGCTGCCCGGCGGCAGGCCCGAGCTCGTGCTCATCGACCACGGGCTCTACGTCTACATGTCGCCCGCGTTCCGGCACGAGTACGGCCGGTTCTGGAAGGCGCTCATGACCTTTGACAACGAGACCATCGTCGCCGTCACCGAGCGCTGGGGCATCCGGGGCGCCGACCTCTTCGCCAGCGCCACGCTGATGCGCCCGTACGAGGGCGGCGACTCGTCGACGAGGGCCGACTTCCTCAAGGGTCTCGAGGGCAAGACGGCCTCGGAGCGGCACTACGCCATGCAGCGACGCATGAAGCAGGGGATCCGGGACGTGCTGGCCGACGAGGAAAAGTGGCCCAAGGAGCTCATCTTCCTCGGCCGCAACATGCGCATCGTCCAGGGCAATAACCAGTACCTCGGCTCGCCCGTCAACCGCGTCAAGATGATGGGCGAGTGGGCGAGCCGCAGCCTGTTCGAGGACCCCACGCTGCCGAGGGCGCAGCGGCTGCGGAACGCGTGG
Source organism: Drechmeria coniospora (assembly GCF_001625195.1). Lineage (NCBI taxonomy): Eukaryota > Fungi > Ascomycota > Sordariomycetes > Hypocreales > Ophiocordycipitaceae > Drechmeria > Drechmeria coniospora. The sequence continues at coordinate 3,914,936 of NC_054389.1, read as the reverse complement.
CGGCACGCCCTCTTCACCTCGGTCATGGCCGCCACCGACGTCGCCTTTTACTTTTTCAAGCTGCGGCAGTGGCTCGGGCTCGGCGGCGGCATGGAGGACGAGATGGAGAAGCGCATGAAGGACGTGGCCCAGGACTACGGCATCGAGCTGCAGCACCAAGTGTTTGAAGGGTAGATGGAGGGCGAGGGAGCGACGGCCGCACGTCGACGCGGCGACGCCGAGGGCGGACGCGTCGTCACCGCTCGATGGATGGGGAGAAAAAGAAGAAAAAAGTACGATTCGCAGCACGCCAGGAAGCAACGTCGCCGCGGGGAGCAGCATGGCGCCTTGGAACGGACAGGAGAGGCCATGGGGGCGCACATCGTGGCCGCGGCGTCTGCTGCCTTTATGCCGCATGCAGCCGCGCCGAAGGTGGCCGGGGTGTGCACGCCCGTAGGAGGCCGGTCTTGCTGCCGAGCGAGCGAGCGGAGAGACGACGAATGCGAGCACGGCTGTCGCCCTCGAGAATGCGAGCGAGTCGAGGAACGGCGCATCGGCGGTCCAGGCGGCCACGGACGGCATCGGTCCGTCGCCGCTCACCCCTTTGTGCAGCACGCAGGGACAAGGCCAAGGCAAGGAAGAAGCAGGTCGGCACATGAGGGCGCAAAGGGGTGCCGATGCCTCGGGGCCTGCATTCCGCATGGCCATTCCTGTTCTTTACCTGCCAGCAACGTGCCCCTACATCTGCATGAATGCGAGCAGTATCCATACTTGCATGTGCGTGTACTTGAGCACGTCATGGACATGTGTACTGGCGGGTGCGATTACCATGCGTTGGTGTGTTGCTGCTGGTATCTGGCATATGTGTACGGAGTACGGAGTACGGAGTAATACGGAAGCAAGTCGTTACATGTAATGCACCTACTCCGTACGGAGTACTCGGTACATATGCTCCGGGAGGTGGCACGGGATACGGAGAACGGAGAATGGCGCAAGTGCTCCGTTAGTACAATACTGTACGTGCTGTACGTGTAAAGTGCCTCAATCACGTATACAAGTAGTCCGGACAGTACTTACTAGGTACAACAGATACGTACAACTACTTGCAAGATAAGTACTGTAGGTTTTTACAACTCCAACACAAATAGGTGTGCTGGCAGTTGTAAGTACAAGTGCGACACTTGCCGTACAATTACGTTGCAAGTACTACATGTAGGTACATGGAAGTAAGTACTTAAGTAGTTGTAGCGATGGCAAGTACTTACAGCACAACCAAGTGCCAGCACCGGCATAGATACTTGTCCTTGATTACTTGCATACCTTGGTAGTACTTACTTATACTCCGTACAGCACAAGCCAACATATATATGAGTACTAACTTGTACCTGCACATCTACAAGTCCTGCAGGTACCGTATTGTTCTCCGTCCATCGGCAACCATGTGGCTTGCAAGGTGGTTCCCGAGACAGACCCACTACCGGGTGGGAGTCTTGTCTCAGATTCGAGCACAAGCCAGCACGGGTGGTGCTGGAAGGAAGCGCATGGCAGCAGAATCGACGAGCAGAGCATCCGTCGTGGCTCGAGGTGGAATGACGATGAATTCAAGTAGGATAGAGGAGCCGTACGCAACGCCAAGTTGGCCGACCGCTTATTGTTCCGGCACCAAAAGCATCGCCGACGCCTTTCTTGGATTCGCACTGGCCGTTGACAAGGCGGTATTTCATCAATGCAGACCGAAGACGCTTACTGTATTTGTACGCCAACACAGGCACGCGGAGTAATACGGGGGTGGCTGATTTTGGAGCGGCGGGGTCGAATACTGTAGGTTCGTCTTACTACTAGGTTAGTACCTACCTAGGCACCTATTACTGTAGTAGTATTGTATTATAGTGCTCCTCCGTACGCAGTAATACCTGGTATTTTATTGTTGTACGTCTTTATTCGTTGCGTTCCAGTACTCAAGTATTAATACACCTGCGCCTGCATGTCCATGCACAGTGCTCGAGTACCTACGATCACGTACTTGCGTACTGTACTTCCGTACTCGGCAATGCACAAGTACTTTCAAGGCAACACTCGTCGTTGTACCCTGTTCGTACATTGCACTCCGTACACACTTGGACACCAGTAGCACCACCAGTAACACCAAGGGCAAGTGTACCAGTACATGTACGTACTGTCTGTCCTTGTGCGTACTACCCTTCTCACTTGAATACCCCCTCATCCCCGGGTGAAGCATCGAGTAATCACACCTACAGTAGCGGTGCAAGCTCCGCCGCCGCCACGAGGTATTCGTAGCACGTTGTACGACTGGCCGATTTGGCCATTTTTCGTACCTACCGCACTCTTGTTCGAGTGCCAGATCCCGTTTGGAGCTGCGTGCGTGTACACGTCTGGACAAGTATGTCGCTGTCGGCCCACCCCTGCTACATGTACTTATGTACATGCACAGCGCTCGTACGTCGGGAGGCTTCTAGCGGCACGAACCACCAGCGCTGGCGCGCAACTGGCACTCGGCACCAGCACTTCATGGCAGACGTCAGCGTCCGCTTTCCCGCTGGGAGGCATTTGCCGCTCGTCCTCGTCGCCGACTTACTCGTGCATCGACGCAACCAACGGTCGTGCATCCAGTCGCAGGCACTGCTGAACTCTACGAGTCTACGAGGTTCGTCGCCTGCCCGCATGAGCTGCACGCCGGACAAACGATTCATGCCTGCTCCGGGCTTGAATGGCCAGCCGCGAGCGAAATTGCACCGGCCCTCGACCAGGCGAGAGCAGCACCTGAGCGAATGCCCGCCCCGCCGTTCCTGCTAATGCGAGGCATTCGGCGCACATGATGACGCAAGCCAACCACGGCACCGAGCGTTCTTTCCGAGCATACTGGTAGCTGCGCGGCATGTGCTGCATGCGCCGCCGGATGTACTGCATGTACTGCATGTACGCGCGAGGTACGAGCAGGTACTCGACCAGCCCGTGAGGACCGTCCATGTCGACGTGTACTCGGCATGTACGGCGCCGGTACAGGTACGCCGAGCCACGGAAACCTGCGGCGCCTGTGCCTTCTCCTGCTTGCTCTGTGCGGGCAACCGATGCTCGCTTGCTCTGTCCGTCTCCCGCGGCCACTTCGCCACCCTCGCTTCGCCTTCCCTCTCCTCGCCCCCATTGGCCCGAGCCGCTCACCGCCGACGCATCCTCCAATTTCCTCCGTCCGCGCTGCTTGTCGGACCTTGTGCTAGTGCATTGCATATGCTTACATAGGCAAGCATCAGCATCTCTCCTCGTCGCGCGCGCCCTTGCCCATCGACCTCGTGTCGTTCCCAGCTCGCCCGCGTCCACGTCAACGTTCTTCACCGAGCCGGCACGGCACCCCCCTCGCGAAGCTGCGTTTCCATGTGAAGAATGTCTGCCTGCACCCAACGCTCCGCCGGCGCTCCCAAGCCAAGCCTGCCTGGACAAGTCATCGACCTTTCTTTTCCCTGCCCTCGGTTCGTGCGCGACGATTTATTTGTCCGTCTCGAGTCTGACAGTCATCGTCGACGAATGGACACGTCCTCGCCGCCGCCCCCAAGTTCCAACCGAGCCGTCTAACCCATCATGGCCGGCCTCGAGTGCGTGCATCGCAGGCGTGCCGGTGCGGTGCTTGTTCGTGCCATGCCTGTGCCGTCGGCAGACGTCAGCTGTCTGTCATCCGCACTCATTTTTTTTTTCCTTTTTTTTACCGCTGCGTCGGTCGCCCGCTTGGGATGGCCTCCCATGGCCCGGCACTTGTTAGCGTCCAGGCCGACCCCACGAGGGCCCCATCCTCTTCTCCACAGACAGCCTCGAGTCTACCCCGTGCCTGGGAGGGGGGGTTCGGTCGCCTTCATCCGCAAGGCCATGCGGCCCCTGCCCAGCCCTCTGCCATCCGCAATGCATCGAGGGCGCATGACGAGGCGGTCCCAGGCCATGTTGGCTGCGGGTCGCGAACCTGGACCGGCGACAAACTCTCTGTTGCCGGTGGAGCTTCATCTGCGTCGGCATGAATGGTCATTTGCGTTCGCTGCCTCCAGGGAAGACTGCCGACACCCGCAGCCCCAAACCTGCTTGTCACTGCCCGCCGGGAAGACGAGCAAAGGGTACAAAGGTGCAGAGTAAATAACGGAAACTGGTCCTTGCAACGACCGCTAGTGATGGTAGATAAAGTAGTATCCTTTGGCGCCTGTCGAAACCGTTCGCTGCCCTCGACCGGCACCATTGACACCGACCCCCCCCCTTGTCGACCGACCTTGCTGCCTTGTTCACGCCGGGCTGAGCTGATAAAGATTGATTGACCACCCGTCTATCCATGGCCATCCGCTCGAATCCGTCTCGTCATTACGCTCCTTGATGCCGCTTGCCTGCTTATCCCCCCCCCCCCCCCCCCCGTCTTTCCTTCCCGACTCGCTTGTGTTCCCTCGCACAAAAACAGCCCCCTCCCCCTCCGTGGTATCACGCTCCTCGCCCTCCGCGGCATCACACGCTCGTTCCTCCCACCTTGAACGCTCACTGAACAGGCGTACGTGTACGCCGACGGCCCAGGCATCCCAGGTAAAACGTTCACCTGCGCCGGCCGACGCAATAGTTTCAGCATCTCGCACACCCACCCTGCCGCCGCTGACGCCTCCCACGCCGGATCGTCCGCCAGCGACGCCACGGCACATTCCAGCGCCGCACCTCGGACGAGCCCCCCCATCGCTACGGATACTTATTCCCCTCCATTCCTCGCCGACCCCACGTCCGGCTTCCGCCATGACGAGCACGCCGTCTCGCCGACCCAGTCTCGGAATGTTGCTTCGTCGGTCCAAAAGCGGCGAGCTCGGCAAGAAGGCTCAGGCCCAGAAGGAAGCCGAGCTCGAGCGGGAGCGCAAAAAGGCCGCCGTGCCCAAGCTGCCAGAGTTCAGCAGCTCCGACCACGTCTCCAAGACGGCCGCCGTGCCCGACGTCCAATCTCCCGAACCTGCCTATAGCCTGTCTCCCAGTCCCATCAAGGGCTTCGCCAACCGCCCCTCGGCCGATGCCCCTCGCAACTATGCCCGGCCCGGCCTTCCGCCGCCGCCTCCCATCCCCTTCGATCCCTACGCGCGGACGGCCAGCATGACGCACCGAGGCCGCGAGAGCTACGCGAGCACCGCCATGGCCGCCCCCAACAGTCCTCGGAGGGTTCGCAGGCGAAAGGACCCGACTCCCTTCAAGTAAGTCGTCGCTCGTCCGAGCCGTCGCTCCCTTGCTGACCCGTCGCCTGCAGCGTCCTCGTCGTCGGAACCCACGGCGTGGGCAAGACGTGCTTCATCGAGTTCCTCAAGAAGGCGCTCGCCCTGCCGGCCCACAAGCGTCCCATGAGGAGGTCCGCCGAGGAGCAGCTCCTCGTGCCCGCCCCCGCCAGCGGCCACTTCGTCCCCCACTACGTCGAGACGGAGATGGACGGCGAGCGCGTCGGCCTGACCGTGTGGGACTCCAACGGGCTCGAGACGAACCTCGTCGACCTGCAGCTGCGAGAGACGATCAACTTCATCGAGAGCAAGTTCGAAGACACCTTTGCCGAGGAGATGAAGGTTGTTCGTTCGCCCAACGTCCAGGACACCCACATCCATGCCGTCTTCCTCCTTCTCGATCCCTTCCATCTCGACCGCAACATCGTCTCGGCCCGAAAGGCCCTCGGCGAGACCAACGGCGAGTACCTCGGCCCCGGTCGTCGTCTCGTCGGCGCCCTGAACGAGGACCTCGATCTCCAGACCCTCCGAGCCCTCCACGGCAAGACGACCGTCGTCCCCGTCATCGCCAAGGCCGACACCGTGACGACCAAGCACATGGACGTGCTCAAAAGGTCCGTCTGGGACAGCATCAAGAAGGCCGGCCTCGACCCGCTCGAGCCGCTCGGCCTAGACGAGACCGCCGACGGCAGCTTTGGTCGCATCGACGAGGAGGACTACGACTCGGCCGTCGAGGATAGCGACGAGGACGCGGCTTCGCAGTCGACGTACACGGACAAGAACCGCTTATCCCGCGTGTCCGTCTACAGGAACCAGGAAACGGCCGCGAAACCCTTCCTTCCGCTGTCCATCATCAGCCCCGACCTGTACGAACCTGGCGTCACCGGCCGCCAGTTCTCCTGGGGCTTTGCCGACCCCTACAACGAGGAGCACTGCGATTTCCAGACCCTCAAGGACGCCGTCTTCAGCGACTGGCGCGTCGAGCTGCGCGAGGCAAGCCGGGAGCAATGGTACGAGGCTTGGAGGTCCAGCAGGCTGAAAGTGAGAGGCGAGCCCAGCAGCAAATGATGACGACGCTCTGCATGAAAATGAAGGAACCCACCGGACCCTGGCTTTGTTCTTCTTTTCTCTTTCTCATCTGTTCCGCCCTCGCGCACTTGCTGCCTCGTGCGGCCGGATGCCCAAGATTCGGCCTTGCCTGAATCATCGCTCGGCGATTACCTCGGATGCCTTGGGGCGCTGCCTGTCGACGCGGCGCCCTCCCCTTTATCGTTTTGTACCCTTGAACCGCAAAATACCCAGTTTGTCCCTCGTCGGGAATCGGCGGTCCTTGGCCTGCCCGGCCGGCGCGAGTGTTGTCTCCTTGGCTTCCGGCCACCAATGTCACGCATTTTGGACATGTGGAACCTCTCTGATTCAGATTCAGTCCTTCTTCTTTCTCCCGCTTCTTCCAGATGTGCCCTTGGCACGCACAGCTTGTCACCAGTCCAAAGCGCTTGGCGGCCGACACTAGCAGCCACCCCTGCCGGCATTTGCGTTGCAGCCCATAATTTCTTTCTTTTCGTTCCCCTTCCCGTTACTGCTCTACTATAATATGCACCTACTGTATGTAGATAGGCAGTACGGAGTAAGTAGTTAGGCAGTTTCGAATCTGCATCTGCCTTGTTTCTTTTTTGTCTTGGAAAACATCGGAGCGTACGGCGCACGGCGGGACGACCGAACTGACTTGCTTGGACCTGAGACGCTTTCGTCGCTGGTATTCGACGGCATCGACGCCGTCTACTTTTGCTTACCGTGGTGTGCCTGAGCCCTTCAGGAGGTCGTAGACGTGTTGGATGTGCATTTTTGATGGGAGCAGGCGTATGTGTTCTGTAATGTGGGCGGTCTAATATACAATTTCCCCCTCCTGCCTGGGGCCTGTCTCATCCTGCCTACATTCGATATGCCTGCCAATCTTCCCCTCCGCAGCGAAACATGTCAACGCCTGAGAGCAAGGCACGCACTCGTCGCCCGGCCGGCACGTTTCGAGTGTCAAGCGAGAGAGCCAAGTCCGGCAAGCTGAGACAGTAGTGATTGATATATGTATCCATCCATTCATATATTAGATCAGTCTGCGAGTCACCTTCCCCCCCCCCCCCCCCGGCCAACAACAAAGGAAAAGTATTCAGGAGAAATATGCAGGAGGCCAATGACAAAGGTATGCGACAGCGAGTGCCATGATTCCCTTTCCATGCACATCCTTACGACACCTTGGTTTTACTTTCGGCGACATTTGAACTGTTTCATATCACGAGACGGGTGTTGACAGGCTCGCCGTCGACCATGTCGTTTTCCCGCCGGTACGGGTTCTTGCCCGCCGCCTCCACCCTGGCCACCTCCTTGCCGCTCAAGGCAACGAGGTCAAAGCTTGGCGGGAGGGGAGCGTCGGCGAGCAGAAAGTCGACCTTGAGGTTGCGGGCCTTGTCGCGGTACGCCTGCTGGTTTCGGGCGTGCTCGAACCGGCTGTTATGCCGATTCTCGATTATGGACCAGCAGGCCTTTGTCTCGGCAATGAGCCGCACGAGGAGATGGGCGTCAATGTTGGACCAGGGACGTCTTGTCTTAAAGGCCGCGCGAGCCATCGCACGGGCCTGCTTCGAAGCGCCATGGGCGTAGCGGTTGATGGATTTGTAGTCGAGCACGTCGTTGTCGTCGCCAGGCTCGGACTGATATGTGGACGGCGGCAGTACCGACCGTTCTTGCGGTGCTCGCGCTCGCTTGTTGAGCAATGTAGTGTGTGTAGGAAACCTCGCTTTGTTCGTGGGACGAGTATCACTTTCGAAAAGCTCGCTTTCGTCGTCGTCGTCGACATCATCACCATCATCACCATACACAGCCTCCAAAGGCCGTTTCGCCGTTGCCCTTGGGCTCGCAGTAGGAGGTGGCGTCTGGGTCAGGAGCAGCTCTCGGCTGGTAGGGTCCCTGATGGTTCGTGGAGCATGCATTGGCGCCCTTCCAGCCAGTGCCCCTCGTGATGGCCGTTGCCGAGTAGAAGACGGTGAGGCACCAGGCTCCCACGGCTTTTCGAGAAAAAGCACAGATTCTGGACCGTGAAAAAGGCTCGGTCTGGAGACAGTTAGCAAAAGTTGCTGCTGTTGATCGATCTGGGCCAGTTCGGCAACATACCCGGCATGAACATCTTTCACAATGTCCGACAACGGCGGGACTTCGGATGGCGTCGAACGGCGTTGCGACACGTCGTCACCGGAATCCTGCAAGCTGGTGTATTCCGACACGATCCATCTCTTGAATTCATCAAGGAGCTCCTGCAGCGGAAATCTTTTTCTGAGCTTGGCGAGGGCCGCGTCTGGGTCTCCTCTCATGAGGTGAAAGAGGTCCAAAATGCGCAGTCCGATCTTGTCGGTGATGTCAGAGTCCATCTCATCTCCGAGGCTTTTGAAGGGACCGTTGGCCATCATGGCAGCGTAGTCGGCATTTTCTTCGGCAACGTTGTCGCAAAAAATGGACGAAAGGAGCACCTTGGGGCTTGCGCTGGCGTCATGGGCAAAATGCTGGATGCAATACTGCGTGCGAATCTCCAACGTCAGTTTTGAATAGCGGCTGTCCTCGGTGGGATCGGTAAAGACCCATGGGAAGGCGGCATCGAGACCTTCGAAAATGGTGAGCAGAATTGGGTCATTCTCCTCCGGAACACCCTGTATGCAGTCGAGAATGATGGCGAGATTCGCTCTTGCGATGATGTTAGCGCCACGCGTCACCGTCGGGTGCCTTTCCAGCCATGAGATGTCGAGAAACGGCCACGACGGATCAAAGCGGTTGTAGCGCTCGCAAAGCGATGAGAATACCTCCTTTTTCATGAGGAGCACGTGGCGGAAGACGCTGTTCTCGGGAGCGCCGTTGGTCAAGCGGAGCATGAACTCGTTCGAGGCGCGGGAAAGGTCGGCGAGAAGCTGTATCATGAGCTGCTCCTTCTCCGCATCCTCCAAGGTCCCTTCTTCCAGCTCGGAGGAGGTTACGTGGCTAGGCTGTGGAGGCGGCGAGCTCAAGTTCGAGTTCAAGTGAGTCGCCCCGTCATCCTCCTCCTCGCTCTCGTTGGCCAGCCTGGTGATGTCACTCGCGATGCTCTTTGCCCCGGAGACCTCTGCACCGCGACGAGCGGGGAAATTCTTGGCGGTCAAAGCGGATGGCCATGGGTTGACGGATGAAGTTGGATTCGGATTCGGATTCACGGGCAGCGTTTCCAACGTACTGCTGTTGCCGTTGCTGCTGCCGTTGCTTTGGCTGGGTCGAGTCCGTCCGCCGAAATGATGGCGCAGCTCCATGACCTGTGGATACGGCGCGGCGCTGCCTTTTCAGCGCCGGCGAAAAGCAAGCAGGGGGGCAAGGGCGACTCGAGGAGGAAGAGGTTGGAGAGATCTGTAGGGAGCAGACAAGGTGTTTCCTCTGCTCTGTTGATTGTTGTTTTTGTTGGGCTTGCTTGGTCACGACACGTACCAGTGCATACATTGTAGGCGTGCATGTACAAGTAGGTACAACGAGGTGGGGTGTAAACTTTGGTTGGCTGAAGATCTACAGGGTTAGGGTTACATTAGTTGCAAGTCCTCGTTAGTGTGCAGGTAGGTTTAGGGTCTCATCGCATACATGCATGCATAAACATGATAATGCAATTACAGAGTACATTCCCCCCCGGAAGATGCAATGCTCGGAATCGGAACACTTGGTGGGATGCGAGTGCTCGGCCATACGATTCGGTTCAAGTACATGTAAAGTATCCGCATGGACAAGTACATTTGCAATTATTGTTCTTGTCGAGTATGCGTGACCGAGGCTTGGCCGAAAGTGAAAGTGCAAACAATACTTGCTCTCATCATCGATGTATGCAGTAGTGAGCATGTGTACGATAGTAATCACAGCATGCAGCTCAACTCACAGTCACTTACGAGGTACCATGGATGCACCGGCATTTTCGAGTACGCGCTAATATCAGTATTAAAATGCTGCACGCAATGACGAGTCGGATGGGCACCTGGGCCAACTCATTTCGCCGGCTGGCTAATTATCACCTTGCCTGTAGACTAGTAGCATGCACCAAATAGCACCCACTGTACATCCTTGCAGCGTCTAGACAACCACTCATTGTTGCAAAGATCTCCTCCCATCCGTGCATCCATTCGCTTCCGCTACGAGGATTTCTTGCCCGCGATGAATGGTGGCCTGTCGGGACCAAAGGCACCCAGGAAATAGGCCGAGCGCGTCAGGAACAAGAAGAGCTGTCGACGTAGCACGTGTGAGCATCACGGCGGCGGACAAGGAGACAGAAAGAGGTGGGTTGAACCGACCGTCACTGCAATGTTTCCCCAGGCCATGGCGTTCCATGTCGAGGGATGGACGAGGCGCTCGCGGCCCAAGCCGTAACAGCTCGCGGCTACGTGGCCAATGTCGCCGATCCAGAGAGCGACGAGGTAGTTGCGGACGACCTTGACCTCGGAGGTGGAGAGCAGGACGGCGAGGCCGACGAGGCCGACGAGCAGATACATGTTCCCGAGCTGCCAGCCAATGACGAGGCTGCTCACGGGGACAAAGGAGGCGGCCGCAGGCGGCGGGATCGCTTGGGGCACCTGCTCGGCGACGAACCAGGCGGGATCGTGGACGGCGCCGACGAAGCCTGCGAGGCTGCCATCATTCATCAACTAAGCAATCTGTCGACCAGGTAGCGGTCGGTTGACGAGGTCAAAGGCGGAAGTGAACTCACAGCGATACAGGCTCGATGACGGTGAATACCACCCGAGGGATGAAGGGCAGGGAGGAAGCCATGGATGTGCCTCAGGATGATGACTAGATTCGGCACGGGTTCGGCAACGGTTCATTCGAGATGGGCAAGAGAGAGAGGCGACAATGAGGCAGGGAAATGGATGGAGATGCGATTGGGTTGAAAATAGTCGGTGTGCGGAGGGAGCAGGTGCAGAGCACGTGGGATGGATACCAAGGAGCAAGTACCTCACGACGGCGCAAGTGCTGAGGTGACTGTGCTGCGCTTGTTGGGTTCCTTGTATAATACTGTAATAATAGTATTCACTCGTACATGTACAGCGCAAGTTGGTGCCTCAGGATTATGGTGCGCCCAGATGTACACCTTCGTATGCCTCAGCAACAATTGTCTCTCTCCGGTTGTCTATCCTCGAATATGGTCCAAAAACATTTCCCGAAATATCTATGTCATTTTTATACGATTTCTTCGCAAACGCACTGCGGCGCGACGGGAACCCAGCGGCCGGCGTTGATTCTCTCTCCATCAATCACCATCGACATCGATGACGCCCACCTGGACTCTCGCTTCCACGCGGTTTCGATCCAATACGTAAATGGCTCATTGGTATCGAATCAAAACGAATGGTTGGATGTCCTTCCGCACTCCTTCCTGTGAACGTCTGCTGCTTCAGACCTTTGCTTCCTCCCCGGGTCCAATCTTGAGCCCTCCAACGTCGACGTCGGCGCCGGAGTGATGTCAACCACCTGGGGCCAACCTCTGGACGCTTGCAATCTGCAACGCTAAATTCGAAGTGAAATTGTCTGCCTTGGGGGGCAAGCTAAGCCAATGATGACTGATCCCCGGATGAATGCAAAGCTTGTTCGGCTCCTGCACACTTATTTATTGTCAAATGCCGGCGGCTGGTTTCAATCCTTGTTCTTGCCGTTGCACCCAAACCTCGACCCTCCTACGCAGGCCTCGGTGGCATCTCCAAGTGACCAACCGCCGATCGATTCGGTTTCAGAGATGGAAAAAAGAATGGCGAGCGCTAGGAGAGTGAAAGGGACGCCAGAAAAAAGGAAGATGGATGGGACGGATCCGTTCGACAAGCTCCCGGCGGAGATGCAACTCGCCATGGTCCTACAGGCAGACACGTACAGCGATCTGGTTCGATGGAGCTACGCATCTCCCGCCATCCTTGGGCTGCGCGCCAAGTTCGAGACTACGATTTGGGAGCATTTTCTTCCCAAGGAGTTTCCGGGGGATCTATTGCACGACGCCACAGCCGTTGTCCTCTTTCCCGACAGAGACGGGACGGCGGACGGGGCCGAGTACGCGAATCTGGTCCATCACCACCTCATATCCTGGGCCGCCGGCACACTTCCCGATTCGACACGGCGGCGTGGCGAGCAATCGTGCCTGTTGAGGAAACTCGGTCGGCTCCATCGGCAGCTTCGCCTCTTCATCAACGATTTCCTCGGCAAAGCGACGAGTTCCTATCAGTGGCAGGCCTATCGACAGCTACCCAACTGGTGCCACGAGTCTCTGCGTGCCGTCGAGGGCGAGGGCAAAGGTGTCGTCCGCTTTGGCTCGCTGAGAGGGTCGGAACGACGACGCTTCTTCCGCGCCTTCCTTCGATACGAGCTGCTGTGCAAGATGTACACACGATGCTCGGCGACTGTTGACATGCGGCCCAGCGTGTGGGACAAGCCAGGCACGCTACCCGCCTGGAGCTGGGACATGCTGGATAGGTATCAACGCAGGCGCTCGACCGGTCGGGATACAGAGTCGGTGCAGTGCGTTCTAGAGTACATTCACGGCCTCTACGTCGCCATCTCGGCTCGGCTCAAGAGCGAAGGCTCCGGCAAGGGGAAGGCGGCCCCTCTCTTGCCATTTAACGAATGCGGCGGCGAGCTGGTCGCGGATTCTTGGATGATGCTGTCCTTGCAACGGCGGCCCTGCTTTGTTGTTTCGAGCCCGTCATTGTCCCAGGTCGGCTCGAGTCCCTGGACCTATTCCATCAGCCTCTGGGGCCTTGACCGAGTCCAACATCTCCTTCAGTCTGGAGCCGAGCATTGCAGAGCCTTTGTCGAATTCGTCATGACCGGGATCAAGAGTGATGGCAAGCCATTCTTCTTTTCATCACCGCGCCAACTGGCGCCTACCTTTCCTCCCTGGCGGTCAGTCTCGGAGGCGGTCATGCATGGTAACTGGGGCAGCCTTGATGCGAGCGGGAACCAAACACCCTGGTTCATGTTGGGGGACGCATACCACGCTCATTTCATCCTCATGTATAGGCAGCGGGCGTGGTCGTTGCTTCACGAACGAGAGGGTATTCTGAGGCAATGGGGGCAGTGGGTGAGCGGCGAGATGGCTTCCCGCTACCGTCGGCACCTGGCTTACCCGTACATGTATCTGTCGGATCCGCACTGGTCAGGAACTTGATGCCGTCGTCGACGATCGATTGGACCGCCGTGGCCAGCGGGGGATCGGCAGAGTGCGAAGTCGGCATCTGAAAGCGTGGACCAATGGCCGTCGCCGACGGTCCGGTGCATGCAGGCGTAGAGTAGTTGTGTGCTGCGAGCAGGGAGTGAGAAGAAGACTTGAGAAAATACTGATAATACCGATTCCACCAATGAATGAGGTCGTGAAAAATGGTGATGCTAGAACTGGTGGTCGAAACAACAGGGAGTTGATGTAATCCGTATGGAGTAATAGTTGTATATTCGCATGTATTTGTACAGCATACCAGGTATTACTACTTAATTAAGTATGTAATTATTACTTAGGTACTAATCCAAGCAGGCATACATAATCAATGCTGGCGGAAGCGTGCTGTAAGTCCATGTGCACGTGCACGTGCATGTACAGTACTGTAGTTGTACTGTAATACTCGGTATACACATGCGAGCGCTCCGTACAGAGCACATGTACTTGCACTTGGATCATCAGTACTACGTGTACACCTTATTTCTGATACCATGTAGTATGTACTACTTCATTCCCCAATAATACTTACTTGGAGTGAGGGGGCGAGGGGATAACAGGCTCGGTAACCATGTGGACGGACCGCGAAATGACTCGACGATGTCGGTGAACAGCACCCGAGGAGGGATGGACGGCAGAGCTGAGGCTATGACGACGAAAAAGGAGGGGGTGGGTTCGACCCAAACACGGACGGGACAGCCGAGAGGAAGCGAAAAGAACAAGGTCAAGTCGATGGACATTGAATATTATTACTCCGTACGGATACAGCGGTATTATTCACTAATAGCACTGGAGTGCTTCTTGTACATGTATATGTACAGTACGGTGTGCTTGTGCTTACTTGTAACACTGCACTTGAGAACGGAGGACGGAGGACGGAGTACTCCGTACATGGGTACATTCAAGTACATGGACGTAGGTACGGAGTAAGTATTATTAATATTCGGAGTACGGAGTGCTGCACCTTCAAATACCACTTTTACTGTACTTGAGTGTACTTGCTCCGTACTCCGTACTAACTTGTGAGGGAAATGAGGATCGGAACGGCATCTGCTCTGGAAGCGACCGGGGTCGGAGCTTTAGCGGCAGCCGGGGATACAATCGCCGGCTCTCGCATGGCATGTGCTTGCTATTGATGCACACTTATAGCACACCAACATAAGTAGTACTCTGTGCGTGCATGTACAGTACCTACAGTACAGTTCAGGGACAGATACACCTAGGTGTTGTTTCACACGAGGTCCATTTACAGCAAGTACAGTACTAATTACCTCTACCAAGGTCTGGGTACCCAAGTCACATCATGTACCTTTAGTTGTACTCGTATACTAATAAACTGCAGCAAGCATTCGGTGGGTCTACAGTCCTAGGTACAGGGTAATGGCTGTCGCCCAACAGGACGGGCGGACGGACGGCAAGTAATGCATGCAAGTAGCTGGCATGGCATGATCCGATCGACTGCCGCCGTCTCACGGTGCTCACGGTGATCAATCAACGGGAATGCGGATGCAGCCGCGACCTGTTGGCGTCGCTGCCTTCCAACTTACTACGTGAAAACATTCCGTCCCTGGCTGTGCAGTGTAGAGGCTGTCACTCAACTCCGATAGCTGGCACTCCGCGCGCGGTACCACAACGGCAGCCCAACTGTGCCCAAATCAACGTACAGGTGCTTGCAAAGCACCAAAGAGGACGCAAGCAGGACAGTGAGGTGGACTCCAGTGTTCGCCGAGACTCGTGGACAACTACTAGATAGGAACAGAGTTGAGGAATACTGCAAGTACATGTGCTGCAGGATACGCATCCACTAACATGTACTTGGACGTACCAGTACGTTTGCTTTGATGGATTGGGCCTGTGTAGTACGAGTACATGTACATGTACAGTACACTTACTTGGACAGTAGGTATTCCTTTCTACGCACTTCGTGCCTGTGCAAGTACTTACGTGTGTTCGGTCGGACACCCATATTGTAGGTGCCTTGTGCCCAGCTGGCACTGGCAAGCGCACCAAACATTGGCATGCCGTTGATTGACGTGGCAAGGGAAGCCCGAAGCCCCAACAATTTCTAGTTGCTCATACAATGCAATAACCATTAGTAAGACTGGTCAAAGGACAGCGGAAAAGACAACCCATTTACAGATACAGTACTGTACAGTACATGCAGGTACGGGGTACGAGGGAGTCCGGACGAACGGTGACCAAAGACATGTGATGAGAAGGCCTGGTTTCACGTGAATGTCCGTTCCGACCCGTCCAGTGGCATAGGGAAGCACAGGTACTTACGTGTACATCTACAGGTACAGTACAGTACGGAATACTTACTCCGTACTTACTTACGTACTTACAATCAATATTAATGCGCGCCTACCAACCTAAGTATTAAATACTGTACGGAGTACTCCGTACTGTAGTACCATGCACGTACCCAAGTAAGTACTCCGTACACGTAAGTACAGTAATACTGTACGTTGTAAATAGGTACAAGTACTTGTACATGCATTTGCAACTATTATTACCTGGTATTACTACTAGGTACCCGGTATTATTGGTACTGCGATGGCCGCCTAATCGCCGATACCCAACTTCACCGGTACCGTGTACATATACTTAAGTGGAAGTGAGTAATTAGCGGCACACCGTCAGGTACGTACCAACCTAGCTGAGGCACGGCAGATCCAAGCAAGTACCTGGTACGTAAGTATGTAAAGGAGCTTACGTACCGATACCTTTGCCCCAAGCACGGAGTACGGAGTCTACTTACTGCTGCACCAAAGTATATTCCGTTCTGGACAGAGTACAGTACAGTACTCCGTACTGCAAGTACACTTCTTTGCATGCAAGTACTTGTACTTGTTCTCCGTGCTGCACAACATGGTACTTGCGTTGCAGTACTCGGTACTCCGTACTTACTCCGTAATGCAGCACCAGCACTCCGTACTTGTACTCCCTACCTCCTATGATACATATACTTGATGGGGCACCACCGCTGACCACCTTCTTCCAAGATCCAAGGACATCCTCGAGGACGCCGAGAACCAGCACTTCCCACGCACCGGCACCATCGTCGACCACGCACATCTCTTCCTTTTCTTGCTCTTGCCCCATCGCTGGCTCCGTCACCACTGCCAGTTCCGAGCCAGACCCTCCTCCTTTCATTGCGCTGCTGGTCAGACTCGACACGGCCTCGTGGGGACATGTCGGCCCTGGCCGGTCTGCTGGTCCTGCACCCTGTCCAGTTTTCGTCTCCCTGCGCTGTCGCTTGAGTTTCCGGCATCGTCGGTTGCGCAAACATGGCCACCATAGAGCCGCGCCTTATCCATCTCTTGAATGACTCGACGACGCCCCAAAGTCAGATCCAGCACCCTGACCTGCCGCCTCTCCATGCCCTGACCCTGCCGACCTCCTCCTCCTCCTCCTCGACGACGACGACGTCGACATCCTCCTCGGATCGCCCGCTACCGCCCATCGAGCTGGAGGCGAGCCACCGGGCCGACTCGGCCGTCTTCGCCGCCGCCAGCAACCCTCTCTCCTCCCTCATCGATGATCCAACCGCCGCGGCTCGACGCGAGGACGGCGGTCGATGGGCAGCCTCCCACCCTCTGCGGATGCTCCTGAGCTACATGGATGCTCTCGACACGGCATCGCCCCACGCACACTCCATCATCCTCAACGAACCGTCCGACGCCTTCGACGATGGCTGGAGCAAGAAACGAAGCGTCGGCGGCGCCAAGGACGACTTTGTCCAGCTGCCGCAGCCGTTGATGAAGCAGATGGCGGCCCAGCAGGCGCCTGCGGTGCCGCCCATCATCAACGGCCTGCACGAGCCTCCACCCCATGCCGCCATGTTTCCGCCAATTGCCTTTGGCTCCTACTGCGATGCCGAGATGGGCCAGCCGAACCTGCCACCCGACTTCGCTCGCGAATCGGGAGACAAGGCCAACAACGCCCCTCCGTCCTCGCCCGACGTCGAACGGTGCGGACGCAAGACGCGGAAACGAGCGACGAAGCCGCGGAAGAAGTGGACCGAGGAGGAGACGAGGCATCTTCTCCTCGGCGTGAGCCGATACGGCGTCGGGAAGTGGACAAGCATCATCGAGGACCGCGACTTTACCTTCAACCATCGCACCCCCGGCGACCTCAAGGATAGGTTCAGAACCTGCTGCCCGGCCGAGCTCTGCGAGCCGTCGGGCGTTCCCAAGCCGACGTTGCCGCCCCCGGCCGCTTCGAGACGGCCGACGGCGGGGAAGGCGAGGAAGGGCCTCCACTCGGAGAACATTCTCATCGAGGAAGACGCGCAGCCGCCGGCCGACAGCCAGAGTCCGCCGCACGAGGCCGACCGTCCGCCGAAGAAGAAGAGTCGGGCACACCGGAAGAAGGTGGAGGATCTGGCCGAGCTCGGCATACACGGCCCCTTCAAGAAGTCGCCGCGGCGGGAGAGGCGACCGTTCTCGGACCAAGACGACCGTGAAATACTCGAAGGCCTCGACATATACGGCCCTGCTTGGTCCAAGATCCAGCGAGATCCCCGATATCACCTCTCGAGCAGGCAGCCGACGGACCTGCGCGACCGAGTGCGCAACAAGTATCCCGCCGTATTTCAACGCATCGAAAAATGCACCTTCCATTCGGCCAAGGACGACGGCCGGGGCAACGACACCCTCGAGCCGTCCGTCACCCTGTCCATCGGTGACTCGCTCAAGCCGCCGCCGCCGTCGACGTCGGGAAACCAGCCGATAAGCCACAGCAGCTCCAAGGAGGACCTGAGCTCGTGGCCGTTGCAGATGCTAGAGTACGGTCACACCCCCTCACCCGCCACTTTTGAGTTTGCCGAGCTCAACGGGCCTCACTTGTTGGGCGGCGAGATGGACATTGCGAGACTGCTGCTCGACGAATCGAGGCTCTCCCAGACGCCCACTCGTCCCTACGACGCCTACTCGGGCTCATCCTCCTCCTCCGTCGCCGGCACCGAACATCGCCGGGACCGTCACAGGGTGCACCCTGTAAAATGCTGAAAGGAAAAGGGTCGACGGTTGGACGGACAATCTGTACCGTGACTCGCGAGCTTCCCCCTCGCATCTACCTCGCCGTTCGTCCGACTTTAGCCAGGGCGAGGGAGGGCAGGATGGGACGACCGGGACGAAATCTCGGATCCTTCACCCAGAGCCGCAGGATGAAGCGTCTCAGGCAAGCACGCCGCGAGGGACCATCGTGCACCTACCTCCAAGTAGCTGGTTTTTTCTTGAAGCGAGAAGCGTTCTTTTTTGCCTCGGCTTTCTGTCGGTCCGAGAACAGGAAACACGAGCTCCTGATTTGATACCCCTCTCATGAATTCATTGCTGCACGTACGCGCACGAACTGTGCACTCTACGCTACCTTGTACGCCGTGCAACCTGATCCATCCCCATCACGAAGCAAGTGACGATCGAAGGCTGCCAAAGGCTGGGCATTGCGTGCTTTCATGATCACTCTGCCCTGCCATGACAATATGGCGGTGGCGCGCAAGCGACAGGGGTAGACAGGTTTTCACATGCCATTGGACAACGAAGCTCAACAATACCGATGGTCAGTCCTCCGTATACTAGCATGCACACTTGTATACGACGTGTAAGCACAGTAATTACTCTATACGAGCACTGAGAATAGCAGTGAGTGCAGTAGGAACTGTAGGTGCAATAAGGAGTACTGTACTCCGTAAGTAGGTAGGTAGTAAGGGATTGTTGGGACGGGCCGCACCCACCATTACCCAATGGTGGAGTGGCCAACGGTGAAGTGGAGGGCCGCAAGGTTTGCATGTGACAAGAGAGCAGAGCATATTCGAAGCATTAATACAGTACAGTACTTACTCCGTACGGAGCACTGTACAAGTATTAGGTGGGTAGCAAGTATCAATGGTTTTGTTACTGTGACTACCATACAGTTCTCCGTACTCCGTACGTACTTTTCTGTACAAGTACGGGCAAGTACTGGGTGAATTAAGTACTGTCCTGTACTGTACTGTATTTGTACGGAGTACGGAGTACGGAGCATATACGTAAGAACCTACTGTAATGTCAGTACTAAGCAGATATACGGAATACAGTACGGAGTACGGAGTACTGGAAGTAAGTAATAGAGCTGTACGCATACTGTACTGTACTTACTTAAGTACAGTACATATTCAAGTATTAATACTCCGCACCGGAACAAGTACTGTATGGAAGTACTGTACTGTACTGTACTTACTTAGGAGTACTTAGGTAATCCTGCTAAATGCGCGTTTTCTAGTCACGTGCCACCCCACGTGCGTTCGCGAAAATTTGTCCGACTTGACATAGGGCATGAAAGCCCCCGCTGCTGACGCTAGGCGAATGGCAAAAAGTTGTGGCCCGGGATTTCCTGCCCACTGTTGCAACGGTATCGGCCAGCTTTCGACTTTTCCTCAACACCTCCAGGACAACAGGCAAACGACACCATGGCCAAGGGAATGTAAGTGCAAGACTGATTGACATGCGGGCATCCCTCGGCTGCGGGAAAAGACTCTTCTTTCTTTCCCATGGCCGAGTTGGATATACACACATTCTTGCCAGCCTACGGCGACTGACCTTTTCGCAGCAAGAAGCACCAGAAGCGCCTCAGCGCGCCCTCGCACTGGCTGCTCGACAAGCTGTCGGGTACCTACGCGCCCAAGCCTTCGGCCGGTCCTCACAAGCTCCGCGACTGCATGCCCCTGATCGTGTTCATCCGAAACCGTCTCAAGTATGCGCTCAACTACCGCGAGACCAAGGCGATCCTCATGCAGCGCCTGGTCAAGGTCGACGGCAAGGTCCGTACCGACATGACCTACCCTGCCGGCTTCATGGACGTCATCACCATCGAGAAGACGGGCGAGAACTTCCGACTCATCTACGACACCAAGGGCCGCTTCACCGTCCACCGAATCCAGACGGAGGAGGCCGAGTACAAGCTCGGCAAGGTCAAGCGCGTTCAGCTCGGCCGTGGTGGAATCCCATTCTTGGTCACGCACGATGCGAGAACGTGAGTTCTGTCAGACATCATTCAGCCGTTGAATCAAGCTTTGGTAGATTCGAAGCCGTCGTCTCGACGGGAGCTTCATTTGACGGCTGGCTGTATGTTCCCCTCCGCGTCGGCCCTCGCTAACGTGACGGCGCAGCATCCGCTACCCCGACCCCAGCATCAAGGTCAACGACACCGTCAAGATTGACCTGAGCACCGGCAAGATCAGCGACTACATCAAGTTCGACACTGGCGCCGTCGCCATGGTCACCGGCGGTCGCAACATGGGTCGTGTCGGCGTCATCGTCCACCGTGAGCGCCACGATGGTGGCTTCAACATTGTGCACATCAAGGACGCCATCGACAACTCCTTCGCCACCCGTGAGAGCAACGTTTTCGTCATCGGCCAGGAGAAGCCGTGGATCTCGCTGCCCAAGGGCAAGGGCGTCAAGCTCACCATTGCCGAGGAGCGTGATCGCCGACGAGGCAACTAAGTGTGTGTTGACGTCGAGAGGACGGCATGCTAACGGAGTCACGGTTTTTCATTTTCGGGTTTAGGGGCTAGACCAGCCCGAGATAGCCAGCCAGCCATGGAGGCCAGCCCCTTTAGGCTAATGATAAAAAAAAGAAGAATTTGAGCCAAGCTCCGACGCATGGATACCAGATGAAGAAGAGCACTCTGTTTTCGTTTTCCCTGCTTGGCGGTGCATCATCTCCACCCACCGTGACCGGGTGTGATGGGACAATGCACGCTCCGATGTCACCGTTGGTGAATATGTCTTGGACGGTTGCCGTCGGATCCGTCATGGCTCGCTGGCCTTGCCAGGGGAAGAGAGGATGGCGCTGATAGTTGAGAGTATGGATCGACTCTCCATGATGACCAATGGTGGACGTGCAAGTCGACCTGGCCAGGATCAGAGATGAGAGACCGACATCGTCAACCAGTTCGTAGCGAAGAGAAAAGTTGGAGTAGATGATTTCCTGTTACGGTGTGCGCATGTTCTACCGGCTCGGCGAGTTTGAGACGTCTTGTCTTGGCTTATTGTCGATCCATGCTGTAGTGAGAAGGAAGGTATGGCAAGGGGACTTGTAGCTGCAGTCATTGCATGCATCATCGCAGCTTTCCGTTTCAAACGCCGGGATAAGTGCTGGCATGGTCCGCTGCCACTCTCTCGCCCACCCAAGCCGGTGACAAGAGACGTCAAAAGACGGCCTGGACATGGCGATAAACTTGTCGAATACGCCTGCTAGGGTCTCGACTGGTTGGCCAAGCTCATCCCCCACGACACCCACCGTCTTCGTCTCCCTCCTCCGCCGCCCGGCTGCGAGGCAGGCCGAGGTAGAAATTGAATTGTCAGCCGCAGCCGAGTTCGCAATCGCTGGTCGTTGGGGTGCACGCCATCGAAAGTTTGGGGCCGCCACCCGCACATTCCTCCCCTCTCCGTGCGGCGGACAGACACCGGCCACCTTCGGCGCCGTCCCGGACGGTCCCGGTCCCGGTCGGGGCGGCTCGGGCACCCGTGTGTTGGAAAGGAAGAAGTGCTTACCTGTGGATAATGGTATGGACGCACCGTCGCCGGACTTCCGTGCCCTAGTAATACGGAGTACCTCTGCATCAAGTAGTAGTATTACTAATAAGAATGAACCCCCCCCCCCCCCTTCCCTTTCTCCCCCCTGATCCTGCCATCATACTTACGCTGTTGATGTGCTGCTGTTGCAAGGTCTTTGTTTGTGTGCGACGTCGAAGCTTGTCTTTGCATCTTTGAACACCCTGGTCCGTCCTTCACCTTTCCAAGAAGCACCATCCCCATACGCATCAACCGTCACCATGCCTCTCAATGCCGGAGACTCGTTCCCCGACGATGTCGCATTCACGTACATCCCCGCCGAGGAGGCCGGAGACGATAAAACCTGCGGCGTTGCCCAGAATTTCGACGCGAGCAAAGGTTCGTGTCCCCCTCTGCAGACGACCGCTCCTCGCTGACAGACGCTACGTCTCTTCCTGAACCTGCAGAGTTCAAGGACAAAAAGGTCGTCCTCGTCTCCGTCCCTGGCGCCTTCACTCCCACCTGCCACGTCTCCCACCTCCCGTCCTACCTCGGTAACAGGGCGGCCCTCAAGGCCAAGGGTGTCGACCAGGTCGTCATCATCGCCTACAATGACGCCTATGTCATGTCTGGCTGGTGCAAAGCAAACGGCGTCAAGGACGACTACTTCGTGAGCTGGCCCCCTTTGCGACTTGCATTCCTATTCCTATAATTACGATACCAGACGCTGACAGAATACCAATCGCTAGATCTTCGCCTCCGACAGCGATGCCAAGTTCAGCAAGAGTATCGGCTGGACCAATGGCGAGCGCACCGCTCGATACGCCATCGCCGTTGACCACGGCAAGGTCGTCTACGCTGGCCTGGACAAAGGTAAGGGTTTGATCACGCATTCGGGCGCCGATGCTGTTCTGGCCAAGCTGTAGATCCAACATAGCCGTGGCCGTGGTCGTGGATGGCGATGGACTAGTTGAGCGGGAGGAGATAGAGTCAGCTCCCTGCAGAGGAATTCAAGCCCTCACCCGCCCAGCCGTATTGATTCTCCTCACGCGAATGTGATATTCGTCCTTCTCAAAACCCTGTGGCCAGTCAATCAATGAATGGGCATTCATCAGCCTTTCAGCCATCATCCACCCATCCCACCTTTCCAATGACAATGACAAGGCCGAGCAAGACGTGCGAGCTGCGTTGATTGTACTTGTAGGGGCCATTGCACTGGCATGTCAATTTGCTTCAACTACCAAATGCAACCAAACCATGGCATTCCATGCACCCGAGATTGTAGAAGAACCGGCCGGAAAGACACAAGAACCACGGACTCCACCACTCTCTTCTTCTTCTCCCCTCATTTTCCTTTCTCTCCCCTTCGTCTCTCTTAGCGAGTCCGAGCGGCGACCTTGACGGGCGCACCCTTTGCGCCCTGCTTGCTGACGTTTCGCTGCGTCTGGCCCTTGGAAGCCAGCGAGGCGCTCTTCGCCTTGTCGGCCTTCTTGGCCGCCGCGGCAGCCGCCTTCTTGTCCTTGCTCTCCTTGATGGCCTCGGCGCGGGCGGCCGATCGGGCCTCGGGTCGCATCGAGCGTCGCTCCTTGATCACATCGAGCGAGGCACCGACGATGGCACGCTGGGCCTTGACGGTTCGGCGCGTGCGCTTCTTGGCAACCTCCTGTTGTCCTCGTCAGTCCTGCTCTCTTTCTCGCCACAGGGGTGCACCGTCCGCCGTCGAGCCCTGCAGCTCTGTCGGAAGCCGCAGTGACATCCGACGGCGGGGAGGGGACGGCCATTGGTGCTTCCTCTCGGCCTAGAATCGCGCCGTGCCACTTCTATCGTACCTCAGAGATGCCCTTGCGGTGCTGTCGGCGGTAGAGGACCGTCCATGCGATGCGACGGGGGTTCTTTCGTTGCAGGAAGAGCGACTCCGACTTGCCGTTCTGGAATCGGAACACCTTGCTGTCGCCACGGACGTAAATCTTACCCTGCACGAGGAAAATTTCGTTAGCCAGCCTGTGCCGTCCGCCAATTTCAGTTTCGCCCTCCTGCGGTGACACCGTGCTCCTCTCATGGCCAATCCTCCACTCTTTTTTTCTTCCTGAGCCCGAGCAACGCACCACCGCAGAAAGGGGACGGCAAGGCAGGAAAGCGTACCTTGCCGGGGTAGATTCTCTGGCCCGAGAAGGTATCGTCGTAGGTACGCATGTTGTCGCTGCTGTCGGAGTATCGGGCGACAAGGTGTTGTGGTGGTCGTTGGACGTGGGGGTTTGGCGATGACAAAAGATGAGCTCGATGGCGCCTACAATTTCCTCGAATTGGAGGTGTGTGGTCATGACTAAGCGCCTAGGGCAGAAGGGACTTTCGTGGTGCCAATCGTCTGCACGTGACTGACTTTCGAGATTGAAGTGGGCCAAAGAGCCTATTTCATTGTCAAGCCTGGCCCAATCACGTCTTATCGCCCTTTGCCGTATTACTCCGTACTTACTTGTATCATAACTACTGCCGTACGCGTGTGTTGGGAGCGCTGGTGAAGGATGATGCATGATATTATCTGCGTCCCGTGGATGTGCGAGTATATCCATCGAAATATCCTCTTCCTTCTGCGCCATTCTCTGATGGAATTTTGCTCGCTCAAGCTATGATCACAAGAGCAGACCTCATCGCGCAGGTTGTCATAACCCAATTTGGTAAACTACCGTCAAAGCGAAAGCCAGCCGTCCGCGACAATGGCCTCCACGACTGGGTTCCCCTGAGCGGCATCGTCGCGGAAGTGGATGGAAGGTTCACTTGCTTGGCCCTCGCGTATGCCCCGCCCACAAGGACACGATGACCCGATGGAGAGCGTATGTTCTGAGTTGCGTTGTAGGACCGGCATGAAATGTCTGCCAGCATGTAAACTTCCCGAATCGAATGGAAATGCACTTCACGACTGGCACGCGGAGATCCTGGCCATCAGGACACTGAATCGATTTCTGCTGGACGACTGCTCGAGCTTGATCGAGAACAGGCCCCATTCTGGTCTTCTTCAGACGGCGCCTCATGGCGGTACCAGCGACGAGAAACCACGCACGCCGCCGTTCCGAATCAGAGACAATGTCAAGATTCACATGTACTGCTCGGAGGCTCCCTGTATGATATATTTTATTGTCTCCCGTCGGCATCCTCACCGCTGACATGGCTCTCGAGGCGGCGACGCAAGCATGGAACTGACCATGGCCGTCCAACCCGACGCCTCACCATGGCAGAGACCAGCTTCCGGCATC
Source organism: Drechmeria coniospora (assembly GCF_001625195.1). Lineage (NCBI taxonomy): Eukaryota > Fungi > Ascomycota > Sordariomycetes > Hypocreales > Ophiocordycipitaceae > Drechmeria > Drechmeria coniospora. Next base: position 3,889,702 of record NC_054389.1, on the reverse strand, counting down.
ATTCCGCTGCCCGACGGCTCGGATCCTCTTCCCGGACGCGCCGACTTCTCCCAGCTTGGAATCGTCCGCCGCAAACCAGCTCGCGGTGACGCCCAGCCGACCCTCTCCAAGTCCTGCTCCGACAAGCTCGCTCTGAAGCAGGCTACCTCGCTCCTCTGCTCCCTCACGGCACTCTACGTCGAGCCGGCCAACGCCTACGTCGATACACTTGTGCTTCCCGAGTCGCAGTACTCGTCCGTCGCATGCGCCCGTGCCTTCTCCGAGACCGGCCGCATGAGCAGCGTGCGCGGCAAAACCTGGCGGGGGGGCTACGTCTTTAGGCCGTTTGCGGTGGAGGCTACGACGGTGGAATTCGACTTCTCGCGGCGGGCGGTCCTGGCTCGGGCGGCTGAAGGAATCTCGGCCAGCAACATTGCCGCGGCCTGGTCCTTGTCCGGTGTCGAAGAGTCCATCATCAATGGTGTACTGCAAGGAAGGAAGATGTCGGACCAACGAGGGGCTAGTCACATGTCGAGGCGACAGATGTGGAGGGCGGCCCGACATCTCGCTCGGCGGCTCGACGGTCACGACGCCATGGCGCATCCCCTAAGCCAGCCGACATACCGCGACGTCAAGGGCGGGACACTGCTGGCAGAGAGAGAGGCCGTCAAAGCGGCCGTTCGGGTGGCGGCCCTAGTTGGCTGGGTGCCTTGCCGCGAGGATGCAGACTTCAATATCGACGTCGCATCTTGACCGGCAACCGAAGTCGGGAGACATCTCGTAGAGATTGGTATTTCTCTCGACGTGATCCGTATTTGGTACAAATCAATCAACCAGGACAGCTCCTTGGCACCGCTGACTTCCTCCCAACGGCGGCGGGTGCGTCCGCCTTCGCGCGAGAGCGTCGGCACGTAGCAGGCAAACTGCAACGGGAGCACGCTGCAGCCCGTAGGCAGCACCCCCGGCCGATCGACTCCCGCTGACAAAGTTCCCAACGCTTTCGTGCTCGCATTTTACTCCACCTTGCTCTCGAAGTTCTCGCCCTCGACCAGGTCGGGAATCTCGTCGTCGTCGTCGTCACCCTTCTCGCCCTTCTGCATGTTCTGGTAGCTCTCGGCGAGCTTGCGGAGGGAGGCGAGCGAATCGGGGCCAAGCTGGTTCAGGATGCCGGGGACGAGCTCGGTGAGCTCCTTGTCCTCGCCGTTGCCGTAGATGGCAAAGGTGTTGGAGGGAACGGCGGCGTGGACTGCGATGGAGGGGTACGTCAGCAGGCTTCGACGACGATTCGACAAGAAATGCAAACGTACCCTTGGGGGCAGCAAAGTGGATGACGTTGCCATCCGACTTGAACATGTTGACCTCCTCGATGGCCTGAATCGGCTGCGTGTTGAGCTTCTTCAGCGTCTGCTGAAGCTTCTTGTCGTCGGCGCCGGACCGGGCGGGCGCGCGCTTGACCTTTCTGCGGGGGGTTCCCTTTCCGCTAGACAAGGTACAACGTTAGCGGTCGGCTTTGGGCAGAGAGGACGGCGTCTCGGACAAGTCGGCGGGACGGCAGCGGCGGGGGGAGGGGAGTGGAGGGATGTGATGGTCCTGGTGTTTCGGTGGCGACGTACCCTGGGATTGTGGGTTAGCAACGGATCGGATCGGACCCATCACGGGGGGCCACCATCGCCAACTCACCAATTCGGGCTCCCTGGCCAAGCTTCTTGAGGCGCTCCTGGATGTCGGCCATGGTGGTCAAGGGTGATCTGAGGCGAGCAGCGTCGGGGAGAGACTCGGGGGAAAGCTAGCTACGGCCACTTGCGTCAGCAGCGCTTCCTCGAGCGTGATGCGGATCGAAGCAGATCCAAGAACGAGGCCGCAGAAGGCCTGAGGGCCGGGTGGACGGCGCCGAGAGCTCCCGAAGCGATGACACGTACCGAGAGATGAGGGGTGCGTCGAGAGGCTGATTTGTCGCCGGCGGTTCGGATTGATGACGGTTGGAAAGGTCGGTACGAGGGTATAGGTTTTGTGCGTGCCAAGACTTTTCACTCTGGAATTTGTATTTTGCCGAGCGGAGCGGGTCCTTGACCCAATCAAGCACGGGTAGTAGCAGCATCAAGGCCAGCTGACGGCACGACGGCAACGTCAGGAACTACGGGTTCCTGTTCAAAATTCACTCGCAACTCAAATTCTTTTTCATAATGGATTTGTTCGCGGAAGTATTTGCGCCCGACGAACGACTCATATCTGCAGCCGAAAAGCTTGCGTGCGCCTCTCACGCGGCGGGCACTCGCTGTGCATGTACGTTGGCGCAGCGTGCCCATCTAGCAAAGGCTCGGCCGACCTACTTGCTCTCCCGCACACCATCGAGAGGGGAGGGGGCGCTGCCCTCACCGTTTCGTTGGGCCACACGTGCGATATTTTCCCTGCTGCCGTGATGACGGGGCGCAAGCGCAACCTTGCGAGGGTTCGCCCGTCGTATCCGCCCACGACGGCTCGGTGGGACGAATGAAGCCTGCCTTGGCCTGAATGAACGAATGAAATCACGCCGGTCCCTCTTCCGCACCAGAAGCGACGTCACGGTTCGGCAAGAACGAGAGATGCGCATGTCAGTCAATGGCGCAGGTGGTATATTCACATATATTTACTTCATTCATTACTGCTCGTGCGCGTCGTATGCTAAAACAAAAAGAAGCGCGGCCGCGGCGACGCCAACTCGAGCCGGCAGCCGCGAGACGCCCGCCGTCGGCTACCAGCTGGACGGACCGATGGGGTCCTGGCCTTCCTGGAAGACCCTCGTGACGGCGGTGCCGTTGTAGTCCATGGTGTTGGTGATGACGTTGGTGCCCCACCACCTCGGGAAGGACGTCTCGCTGAGGCCGAGGCCGAGGCCCGAGACGACGGTGCAGAGGGCCGTCCCGATGTCGAGCGCGCCGGACAGGGCGTAGTTGTAGCGAGCTGCGATTCGCGGTCAGCGGCGGGAACGAGGCGGGCAAGGGGAGGGGGAGGAGGGGGGGGGGGGGGGGGGGGGGGTAACATACACCACCAGCCAAAGTAGCGACGGCGGATGAAGAGGTTGAAGACGAGACCGACGATGACCCACTGGAAGAGGTAGTAGAGGGTGGCCGGGGGGATGAGGCCGGCGCCGCCGAAGATGGCGGGCGTGACGACGTATCGGAGCCAGGAGCGGGGGTAGCGGCGGGCGAGAAAGTACTGGACGACGGGGACGGCGAAGCCGATGAGCCAGAACCAGTTGGTCCATGCGTAGATGCTGCCGGCGCCAAAGACCTTCTTGGGGCCGATGACGCCCCAGATGACGCTCGCGTTGTAAAAGGTGCGGGCGTTGGGGCAGGTGAGGCCCTGGGACTGGGTCGGGGTGCAGATGCCCTTGATGTTGCCGCGGAGGAAGTTGTAGGTGGATATCTGGACGAAGGAGAGCCAGATGACGGCAAAGGCCTGGGCGGCGAACATGCTGCGGGGCGGAATCTTCATGTAGTGGCCGACCTTCATGTCGGAGATGTAGGTCAGACCGTTGTAGGAGAGCATGTAGCCCCACGACTTGAAGAGCATCATGGCGACAGGTCGGCCGGGCATCATGTAACCGATGACCATCTCGGTGATGACGTTGAGGCCTGTCTGCTGGTTCGTGATGGCCTGGACCATGCCGATGGGGATGAAGAGGACGACGCCGATGAGGATGCAGAGGATGTAGGCCCACCAGGGGAGGTGGGTGCGCCAGACCTGGCTCGCGATCATGCCAAAGGCGAAGCTGACGACGAAGATGGAGAGGAACCACCACTCGGGCGCCTCCTTGTACCTGCGCATGAGCTTGAGGTGGACGTCGGGCTCCTCGTACTTGGAGTTCATGGCGCGGTTCCAGACGTCGGCGCCGTAGAAGAGGGCGACGTGGGTGACGGTGGAGATGAGGGTGGCGAAGGAGAGGCCGTAGGAGAGGGAGAAGGTGGGGCCGAGGAGGATGGGCGAGTAGGCCTGGTAGGCCGTCTCGTTGACGGTGAAGTCGGGCGTCAGGATGCGCGACGTGTTGTAGGGCTCGGCGAAGCGGTCAAAGTTCTGGTTCGCGCTGAGGGGCAGGTAGCGGTAGAAGTCGGGGCCGGCCCAGGCGAGGCCGATGGCGCCGATGGCGGTGAGGATGATGCCGGCCATGACGTTGAGGATGGCGAAGGCGGGCGTCTGGAGGGGCGAGAGGAGGAAGGCGGTGACGGTGGACCAGTCGAAGGAGATGGGCAGGAGGCCGAGGCCCGAGTTGCCGCCAAAGATCTGGTTGACGACGACGTTGCTGGGCGCGATCCAGGTGGCGAACATGAAGCTCGAGAGGAAGGGGGCGATGACGAGGGGGAACCACTCCCAGCCAAAGGTGCACATGGCGACGAGGAGGAAGAAGCTGTAGCGGCCAATCTTCCAGCCGTTGGTCTGCGACGGGTCCGAGTGGCTGTGGTCGTGCAGCGAGTACATGACGGTGCAGGTGATGAGCGTCGCGGGCCAGACCATGGACGAGGGCCAGACGAGGAAGCGGCGGGCGATGCCGGCGACGCCGAAGCCCATGGCCTGCGTCGAGAGCATGAGGAGGATCTGGAAGCCCCACTTGAACTGCTGCTTGTAGAAGATCTCCTGGGCCAGCAGGATGTCGATGGAGTAGCTGATGGAGGAGCCGGCGGCCGTCATCATGGTGATGATGGTGTGCTCCTTGACGTTGAAGGGGCCAGGGTTGAGCTCGAGCGTGTGGCCGAAGAGCTTGAACGTGGCCTCGGGCATGAACCGGGCCCAAGCTCTGCCGAGGCTGCAAATGGGGCAAGGGACGAAGGTGAGCCATCTACGCAGCACGGAGGGGGAGCGAGGGACGGGCGCGGGACGGAAGCGGGACGGACGACGTACGGGTAGGCAATCAGCTGGACGACGGTGGAGGAGATGGTGATGGGGGTCCGGCGAAGGTTGAGAAGAATGTTGCAGGCGGCGACGATGGTGCAGAGGAAGCCGCCGATGGCCCATGCGCGGATGGTGTTGACGGGCACGTCGATGTCGACGGGGGGCACCTAGGTCCGGTCAGCTTCGCGTTCGGGCGGCGGCGACGGCGGCGGCGGCGGCATACCGATTGGCGGACTTCGGGGTAGGGAGAGTCCTCCTGGATGAGGGACTCGTCAATGGCCGCCTCCTTCTCGGCGTTGCCGGAGGCGAGGGCATCGTCGATGTTGTCGAGCTTGTCGACGTCGAGGAAGGGATCCCACTTGTGCTGCTTCCTGAAGTTTCGCAGCTCCCGCTCGGCGTTGTGGGATTCGACGGGGATTATGTCGGTGCCCGTGGTGTCGGCGACGTCGACGGGGCCGTCGTGCGACTTGGAGGCGAAGCGCTCCTTGACGCCCATGATTCGGGATCCCGGAATCGGGTGCTATGCTGCGGGAAGGGGAGGGAAGGGAGGAGGCGGTATCCTGTCCGGTGGGAGCCGAGGGAGCCCAGGTCGGCGAGGGCGACGGAGCAGGAGTTTATATCGACCCGACTCGACAGCTCCTCGCGCGCTCGCTCCACGGCGGGCAACGATGACTGGTCCGCTCCGACCGGAGGGAGCGCAGCTACGACAGTCAGCACCGGCAGACCACGAGGCCCAGGCGGCATGATGAGACTTGGACCGGAGGTGGACGGGAAGCAACCTCGACGGGCTCGCTAGGACGAATATCGGCATTGGACGGGCCATGGTTGGGCGTGAGCATGGAGGCGGACCATGGGGTGTGGGCTCCGGGGCGGCGGCAGGTCGCCTCAACGAGGGGGGGGGGGTCTCGGCCACGTCCATGATCTCTGGCTCCGGAGGGGGGGGACGACGGAGGATGGCGTCGGGGGGGATGCTTGGTAGGTCGGTGGCGAGGGTTGAGATCGTCGTCGAGAGTCGAGATTGGAAATGAAAGCATGGAGCGGAGGGTGTGACTAGATCCCTGCAGGATGCGGGTGCAGGTGCAAGCGAGCGTCGCTAGCGGTACACCGTCACCCGTGTGCCCCCCTGGCTCCGGGTCGGGCGAGGTGCTGCGAGGACAGCAAGTGCTCCGTACGGTGAGATCAGATTGCACAAGTACCGCTTCTCGAGAGGCTAGGCTCGAGAATACGATGGCAGGCTGTCGTTTGTTTGGATGTTGCAGCTCCAAGCGTCCGTCTTGGCGACCTGCCTAAACAAGGGTGACGAGCCGGTTTGGAAACTGCAGAACTGCCGCATTCCCGTATTGGCGACTGGCGAGGCATCATGTGCACGACGCTCGCGTCCTCTCCAGGCACCTCCCGAGTAGAGCTCTGCGGCGTAGCGAAGGAATGTACGATTGAATGAATGGGGGGGTTGATGGGTTGATGGGCGTGCTCCATGGCGAGCGTGCGTGGCAAATCATGGCCGTCGTTTTGCCCGGCACATCAACACATCTAGGTACCTTGACGCCAAAGGCTGCTGCATGGTCTGCATGACGCAGGACAGAAACGAGCCCGATGCGGCGAGATGAGCGGGTTGCGACGAAGCGCCGACGCGGCTGCAGCATGGCACACTGACAAGCGGGCGAACCCACTGGCAGACCTGCTGTGTTCGTTGGCATTATTGGTTATTGGTTCGTTTGCAGGGGCATTTCACATGTACGTACGAGCATTCATGTGGGCGTGGCAATAATAGTCATAAATAGTGAATCATCCGACATCGGGCTTGCGGAGCCCGCCCTCGCAAAGCTGTCAGAGAAATTTCCCCCTTGGAAAAATGCGCTAGGCATAAGACCGGCTTGCTTCTAGAAATCCGGCTAGGCTTCTGGCTCGATGAAGCATGACAAAGGATGGCCCTCCTCCGCCCTCCCTTGTCGTCGGCGTGCTGGCTGGCCAATCTGCTGGTGTGGGAGGTGAGACGCTGTCACCGTTCCCCAAAGCGAGACAGGCAACGAGCTTGCGATTGGGGCGATGGAGATTCGAAAAACGTGGCATCCGATCTCCCAGCGATCCGGCTTGTTGGTGCTGCGTTGGAGTGGTGAATTTTGGGGGGGGGGGCGAAAATCAAAAAACACAGTCGGTCATGGGGGAATCAGGGCGCGGTGGGTCGTGCCTGCGATCCTTTGTGAACGGCGCCTTTCATAGCGCCTTCCTTTTCGTTGCGGTTCTTTTGTGCCCAAGTACGGAGTACTTATCGTGCACATACATGTTATGTACCCCGTACTTTGCACGGCAACGGTGCATACTTGCCTGCACAGAGGCAGCAGGACAGGCGAACCATGCGGCGTGCGACATTGACAAGGTTCTGACGACCAACACGACAGACTTTACATGGTTCCGTCAGTATCTGGGGTAGATGCGACCACGAGAGCAGATCGGCATGCGGCGCGCGTCTCTGCGATGAAAAGTTCCTGCCACAGTTGCTCTCTCCGGCAAGGCGATGTCGCGACCAGGCGGTCGGTTGCAGTCCCGGGGACGGAGTACTCTGTGCAGGGAATAGGGGTATACCTATACACCTACCTGCAAGTATCAATACACCTACAACTACGGAGTAGAGAGGTACGCATTGTCCAGCTAAGTACGGAGAAATTTACTTGCGGAGTATTACTCCGTACTAGAATACCTGCTTCAAGTCCGTGTAAGTACAGTACAAGTACACTTGCAAGTACATGTGTGGGTGTATACTAGGTATGTAGGCGTACTTAAGTCAGCACTCCGTACGCGTAGTTGAGTTGGTGCTGTGGGCTAGCATTATAACTACCTATACAGTGCTTGCATGCGGAGGTTGGTTGGTCGGCTACGATCGACTCGGTATTGGTGTGGCCCGCACAAATCACCTACCGAGTAGGTATTGCCAACCAACAGCTTCATTTACCGTAGAAGCGTCCCATGTACTGTAGGTACTCGTGACTCTGGGCGGGGGGGATGCCGACGGAAGCGCATGTGAAATGATTCCTAGCCATCAACACACCTTTGAGCACTACTGATCATCACCAATAGTAATTCCACGGGGACATCCTGCATGAGAATGGTGGCACGTGTACATATGTACGCACTTGGGGAGTCGTCCGTCATGATACTGCCTAGTACTGTACAAGTGCTTGGCCGAAGCAATGGCACAGTCGAGAAAGAGTACCTAGTAGACGTACTCTGTACAAGTACACCTACATGCACAGTCCTCGAGTCAAAATGCAGCAGTAGGTGTGCTTGTGCGGAAGCTTTGAACCTCGCTAATTATTACTGTACGTCGTGGTCTGAATCGATTGCAATTTTTAGCGGCACACCTGCTGTACCTGCATGGGTGTACTCTGCGAGCTGTTGAGTTGCCGCCCCTGCGAGAGCCATCAGGTCAGATCATGGAGAGTTGCTCATAATCCGGCAATGTCATGCAAACGTCCTGACTCATGATCGACATGGCAAGGCCAAAAAAACAAAGCAAGTTTAGGTGTCTCCCTACGCTCGGCTCGTCGCGTGCGAGATGTTTGGCGCGTAAATACTTACAGTACTCTCCGTACAGTACTGTGCGGCACGGCATTCGTATGTGCTCGTCCTACGACACACTCGCAAGTACCAATACCACTGCATCGGTATTCCCCTTGGTGCTCGTACAGGGTCGCACAAGGACGGCGGCGCAAGCCGACAAAAGTGCCCGGACCCAGAAGCTTATCTTGGTCACCGGACAGGCCGTCTTCCCATTCATCAACGGTTCGAAACGGCAGACGGGACGGTCGCTGGACTGTACTTAGTCTCCGCAGGTCTCGGCCGTCAGCCGGAAAGCAGCTGCGTGCTCCTGTCAGCGAAGCACATGTTTCCTCGTATACAGGCATGCTTGCTGTGCTCCGTGCGGAGTGCGCGGTGCGCTAGCTGTAAACGCAGGTACTTGGTATTACAGTAATTGAAAGAAGGTGCAGGGTACGGAGTACCGGCGAGCGCTGGTTCGCACGTACCAGTACGCCTACTTGCCTACTTGTGGCACGTCGGTAATACATGGAAGCATGCACGCACGTACATGTACCTCCGTCCTCGACCGCCAGAGGGATCGGCGAACAGGGGGCAAAGGATTTATAGCTGCCGTCGACCAAAATAAAGGCGGGAATGAGCATCTGAGCAATACTCCGTGCTCCGTACCTACCTACTATTACCTGCCGTAAGTACATGTACATGTACTATGTACGGAGTACTCCGTACTTTGCACTTCATTAATGCATGTGCAGTGCGGTGCATGCAACCACCAAGTAATTAATACTAATACGTACTTGTATCCTATCATTTGCCGGGGATTCAGATCCATCCAGTCCCCGAGCCTCGGATGGCCATATCACATCTGTACAGTGCTTTCTTCTGCGGGAGCGCTACAAGGCTGAATGCTGCTGCATGAACAAGGTTTGGCAGATGACTCCGTATTACCCACTGCTCTCGTATAGCCGTGAGCCGTCGTGCGGTTCGTCGTTGTCGCCGTCGCTCGCACCACCCACCTGGTGGCTCCACTGGCCGGTCGACCAACAGGCCCCATGGTGGTGCGAGAACGCCGACGGCTGTTTAATGGCACCGCTCCTCCTACCCTGCTCTGTCGATGAGCTTGGTTCGCCGACGATAATGCCCTGCCGGTGATGTTGGCCTGCCGATGTTGATGGCCTGCCGGTGTTGGTGGCCTGCCGATGTTGGTGGCCTGCCGATGTTGGTGGCCTGCCGATGTTGGTGGCCTGCCGATGATGTTGGTTCGTCTGCCCTATGCGGTCTAGTTGTAGGTTGGTCGGGGCATTGCCATGGGCAATATTACCGCGAGAGCGAGTAAGTACAGTACAGTAGGTACTTGCGCGCATCCACAGTACTTACGTATGTACTTGAGTGTAAGTAAATACTTGCACGTCTACTACCTTGTTCCTGTCTTCCCACTGTAGTGATTACCCTGTGCAGGTATTAGGAGCAGTGCATACACCAAATGCTGACTTCCCCTGCCAATAGCAACACACCACGCCGGCTGCTTCTTCTGCCTCCCCAGATATCCGAGCTGCCCTTTGCTTGCCCCGTCCACCGGCATCGCATCGCCAAGTTGCCAAGACGGTTCGACGGTTCCGAGCAGATGGCAGAAGTGTCTGTGGCTTGCCGCTGCCGCCGCACCAGCTCCTTGCAAGCGTTCCATCTCCCTCCGTTTCGTCCCATGGGTACGTGCATCGCACTTCTCCGCGCCGAGTGCGTACTCGGTACAATTGGTCTTGATGATATGCAATGCAACATCGTTTGGCAGCAGGCCCACGCACGTGCATTCTTCTGCCCGGCTTTCCGTCGCCCGCAAGGTGCTTGCGCTTACTTGCACGTCCTCTCATCGTACCAGTGCACCCGCCCCAGCACCCGCCTCAGCACTCGCCCCAGCACTCGCCCCAGCAGGTACAACGTACACCCAAGTACACCCCTACCTGTACATGTACAGTACTTACATGTACGTGCGAGCTACCGTCCTACTGTATGCAAGGGCTTGTATGCTCATGCCTACAGTAAAAGTACATGCTCATCTCATACCTACAGGCCATTCTCAAGCCTACATGTGCATGCCCATGCCCAGGGCCCAAAGTGCATGGCCATACTCGTCCTCGTACCATCCTGTCCACGTCCCACCGCACTGGCGCCGTCCAGAGCCAGAAAAACGGCACCAACGCCGGGACAAGAGCGCGAGCTGCGACGAGAACCGACAGCAGAGACCGACAGTCCTTTCTAGCCTCGTCGGTTGGGTTCCTTGCATAGGCGGTGTGACGAGACGATGGCCTGATGCCTTCGCGAACAAGGCCCATTGGAGTCGAGCCTCGGACCATCCACCTCCGCCGCCCATCCATCGCCCGTCCATCGCCCGTCCATCGGACCCAGATTCTCATGATCGATGAGAGGCCGACGACCGGCACCTTTGACGGCTGCCGGTCGCCTGTGAACAAAGGAACTTTTGCCAAGATTTCCGCCACCCCCGGACGGCGGGCGAGCCACGGCCGAGAGCAGTGTCCAGGGGGGGCGGGGGCGGCTGACGTGCGGTGCGTCGTCGACATGTCTTGCCGCCGTCGTGCATGCACCCGCCGTAATCCCACCAGGAACAATTGTCCGCATCTATTGGATCTTTTGCCCACGCCCCCCCATGAACGAATCGCGAACCCTTTCGACCACCTTGCCTCGGTCATTTGACGCTCCCTTTTTGCGACGACGAGACGCGGAGACGACGCGGGGAGGATGTGAGGTGCAGGATGCGCTGACCGGTGCGGCCAGAGGGAGCCATCCGCAGCTGCAACCACAAGTAAGGGTGGAATGCAGCGTTGCTACAGCGGCAGCTCGTGCACTTGCGTGTGCGCACACTTGCTGGTGCGCTTGCTGGTTGCGCTGACTTGTACATCTGCACCAGCCTGCTGCTCGAAAAGCAAATAGTAAATACCTGCCGTCCGGCACTGCTGTACAAGGCAGGTCCGTCGTCCCCAGTTCGGACCAGGTGCCTAGGTAGGTAGTTCGTATTCCCAAACCGCCTACGAGTATCATGTGTAGCCGCTGCCATAATGTCCTCCGTACTGCTTCGTACAGATCGACCATGACGCTTCGAGTCCGCGTCGAGCTGAGATGCCACCGGTGGCCAGCACCACCTCTGTGATTCCTCCGCAGTCCCGTCTCCAGCCGCCGCCGAGCCGACCTGTGCGTCGTTGGTGTTGTACAGTCCTGCGACGCCGGATTCCCGCTTCTGACCTCTGGTCACGTGCAGTCGGCTATATCGTCGCTCATGCTCAACGGTGGTTGTTGTCGCGAGCCACCGGCGCGGTGCCGTCTGCGTCTTTGCCGTCGCATTCTCCGTGATCGTGCTCGCCCACCCGACCACCTACCCCCCATCGTCCGCCTCGGACCTCTCTCACTTCGCTCCGAGGCCCGCCTGCCGCCGCATCTCCTCTCTCTGGGCCGACGCCTCTTGCTGCTGCGCTTTGCCCGCCGCGAGCGCCTGCTTCTTCCGCCGTTCGTCCTCTTCCTTGACGACGACCCAGACTGCAAGCCGGTTAGCGAGGGGCGTCATCTCCCACCGCGGGACGCTACGAACTCGGCTTGTCCGATTTGGCGTACGCCTTCAGTCGCGTCACGAACTCGTCAAACTCCTGCTCCTTCTCCTCGCGGCCCTCGATGCTGCGTTGAAGCAGCTCCGGGTTGTACCGAGCCCGCAGCTGCTCCTCCGTCGGCGTCAGCCAGTACGTGAACGCTGGCCCTCCGACGCTGACGGCCGCGCCTCTGGTATGCGACAAGAAATGTCAGTCCTCGGCTCGGCGAGTGTCTGTCGTGTCGCTCGACGTACCCGATCAGCACCTTGGACCAGAGCTTCCAATTCACCGCCTTCTTTGCCGCCATCGTCGCGACGGCTGCCTTGCGTTGTCCTTGTGTCTGTGCACGCGCCCCGTCTATTCCGTGCGGTTGCGAGCCGGTGCGTGCGTGCGTGCGTGCTGCTTACGCTTCCGTCCGTTGTTTCGAACCTCTCGAGTAGTCACGCCTCTTGCTTTTGGCTCGCAAAAACTCGGCGACATGACGATGCCGACTGGCGTCATCCATTTCCGCCCATCGCTGTTGCTCGTTCTGCCACGCCTTTACGGAAAGCGGTGAGGCGCCGTCCGTCGGTACCAGCCGAGCACCACCAACACCGACGGAGCACCAAGCCAAACCCTTGACGCACAGTGCATGCACTTAGACCTGGCCGCTGGCCACGAAGCCCCGGCATCATCCTTTTCTACAACGGCAAGGAGGGCTTGATTGCTATGCGTGCATCGTACCCCGGTCTCAAGAGAATTCTACCTCTAATTCGTAAAAATAAAAACGCCGTCCAATGCTGAGCCGTCAGAGTCTGGCGATACCGTCTCCGCCGTTGCCACGCATGTATGCGTCGTCGCCAAATCCCAACTCCACGCAATGCCTCCCCATGGTATATCCGTGCACCTATGTTGCCTTTGTGAGCCCCGAAACACCGTCAATGAGCCGTTGCCGTTCAATCGTCATCGTCGAATCCAAGCAGGGCAGCGAGCCGGTCCATGGCAGGGCCGCTCTCCCCTTCCTCGGCCTCTACCTCGACCTCCTCTACTTTGTCCAGTTCCGAGTCGTCGTCAAAGCTGATATCTTCGCGGCTCTGCGTCATCAGCCCCTCGTCGTCGCATCCCTGCTCCTCAAGTTCCAACAAGTCTTCGCCGTCATCCACGTGCGTGGCCCCCAGCTTCTCGCCCCCGTCATCGACGACGGGAAATCCCAGCAAGTCATCGACATCGAGGAACGCGCACCCCGCGTAGGCATCGGCGCAACCGTCCCGTGCAGGGGGCGGCGCCGCGGCTCTGCCGGGAACTTCGCCGCTGGCGGGGCCGGGAGACGGCATCGATGCGGCGCCGCGTGTTTTCCTTTGCGCCGCGGCCAGCAGCGACTTTGTCGGCTTCTGCCCATCGCCTGTCGCGATGCGGATCATGATGCGGTGAAATATCCACGGGAAACTGATGAGCGGCATCGACTTTGCCTTGAGCTCATGACGGGGACCACGCCCGTTGCCCTCTCTGCCTCCGCCACCCTTGCCATGCTCATGCTTGCCGCCGTCGTCGCTTGCGCCGCCGTGGTGTTCGAGCAGCGCAATTTTTATTTCTTGCTCCGTGACCGTGTACATGGCTGCGACGAACCTTTCCATCGTCTTGACTCCGCTGCCGCCGGCCGCCTCGTAGCACATGTCGCGGAACCGAGACTTGAGCGCGTCGTACTCGCGCCCGAGGTCCTCCTGTCGCTTGTAGTCGCTTCCAATCGCCGGGCGGGACATGGCCCAGCCCGTGTAGAGCTCGAACTCGGTCTCGACGTCGTGCTGCGTGAGGATGCGGCGGACGGCCATGTCGTACTGCCGCTTGATCCGCCTCGCCTCCTCGAGCATGCCATCGTCGAGCTCAAATCTGCCGGTGATGCGCTGGTCAAAAGCGTGCTCCCAGTCGGGCAGGAACTGGATCGTCTGCTTGACGACCTTGTCGTAGATGACGCCCAGCGCCCGCTTCGACCTGTACGAGTTCTTCTTCTCCATAAAGTGAGGCCACCGCTTCGGCTGCAGCTTGGTGTTCCAATCGGCCGGGTCGCCCGTCTTGGGATAGTCGACGGCCTTGGAATGCAGCTCGGCGAGATGGAGGCCTGCGCGACGTCGTGTTAGCAAAGGGCGGCTCGCGGCGCGGCCGTGGGAGCACCTACACGTCTGCGACTTGGGTCCGTCGGGGAACTCGTCGCACAGGGCGAGGTGCGACGTCGCGATCAGCGGCAGCACGTCGTTCTTCAAGTACTTGACGAAAAAGTCCCGAATGTCGTTGACCTCGACGTCCCTCGACAGCGTCAGGGGCTTCGACAGCGCGTAGCTCATGGGCGGGAAGTTCCATTCTCTCGGCATCAGGGTGGGGTCCCAGATGACGAAGAAGTCGTCGCCGTCGAGGTCGCCGCCCGAGAGCATGTTCGGCACCGGCCGGTCGCCCTTCGAGGGAAAGACGACGACGTCCTTGAGGTGGCGCAGCTCCGGGCAGTCGACGGCCTGCACGACGCGGATGTCGCCCGGGTGGAGAGATGGGTTTCGGCCGACGATGCAGGTGCCCTCGACGGTGACGGTCCCGTCGTGCCGGCGCGCCGGGTCGGTGAGCTGGAGGAAGATCTGCGGCAGCCTGTCGACGTCCTTGGCCGGAGAGCCTTCGGTGGCGGCCGAGTGCCCGCGGAGGGTGCCCGTCTCGTCGACGCAGCCGATGACAAAGGCGCTCTCCTCGACCTGGATGCGCGCCTTCTCCTTCAGGAGCTTCAGCGACCACGACCTCCAGAGGTTCAGGAGGTTCAGCGCAAAGGGCTCCTGCAGGTCGTCGGTCCGGAAGCCGGCCTTGAGCAGCTCGGCGAGGATCAGCGTCGACTGGTTCTCGTCGACAAACTTGGTGAGCAGGCCGACGGCGACGGCGTTGCTCCTCATAGCCTGCTGGTACTCTCGTATCTGCCGGTCCAGGAGGCGCTGGAAGGCGCCGACCGGGACGCCGAGGCACTCGAGGATGGTGATGGTCTGCCGGTTGAGCGTCGCCGTCGAGCACTTGGCGCAGCGGATCACCTCGAGGCAGTTGGTGGCCGCCTTGAACTTTTCCTGCGACCGTCGAACGTGCACCTCCATGCCCTGGGCGTCGGGGCTGACGGTCAAGACGCCCTTGCAGCCGCCCATGCGGAACTGAAAGGCCGTCGGCTCGTCGAAGACGTCGAGGGTCATCTCCTCGATGATGAGGCTCGCGAGGAACGGGGAGATCTTGCCGACGCCGTCGGTGAAGCAGTGGCCGTCCCGCTCGACGTCGGCTATGGTCTTGACGCTCGGCTCGAAGATGCCGCGTATCTCGCGCGTCGTGGAGAAGCACTGGCCGAGGCGGGCGGCGTACTTGGCGACGACGCGGATGTGGGTGAACTCTCCCATCCAGCGGCGGATGTCGTCGCAGGAGGTGTGCTCGGTCGGGCAGTAAAAGTAGACACCGCACTGGCGGAGCTGGGAGCTGCCGAAGCCGAGGAACTCGTAGACGCGGTCGCCGATGCGGATGCCCTGGTAGAGGGTTCGGAGGATGCGCTTCCAGATGTCGTCGCTTTGCTTCCTGTTGATGGCGATGCGTCCCTGCTCGGCCTCCTCGATGAACTGGACGCGCAGGAAGCGATCCTGGATGTGGTTGTACTTGCGCATGACGCGGTTCGACGTCTCGACCGTCGGCGAGTTGCACCGAACGGCCGTCGGGGTGACGACGACCTTGCGGACGACGGCGCAGTAGTGAGGGATGCGAAGATTCGGCATGTAGGCCTCGGCGTCGGCGTGGGTGAAGAGCTCCATGGGGTCGTGGACGGCTTCGTTCTGGTCGACGAGGAACTCGAGCCGACGGGTGGCGTCGAGGGTCTCGAGGGCAGCGAGCTTCCGCAGAAAGCCGGGCGTCATGGTGTACTCGTTCAGGATGCCGCGCGAGACGCAAACCTCGAGCTGGTATCGGACCTCGAAGGCGAGGTGAATGACGGGCGCGGCGGAGAGCTCGAGCAGGGCCGAGGCCGGGTGGCCCCGGGGAATGGGTGGGTGGTTCAAGTAGTGCCACACGCTCGGGCCCGGCGGGCGCAGCTCGAAGTCGGCGCAGCGTCGGACCGAGACATTGAAGTCCTCGAGGGCCGATAGGAGCAGGTCGGGGGACTCGACGCGGCCCCGGGTCGGGTGGGCTTCGAGAACGAGGCGGAAGGCGGTCCAGCGACCGATGTCGATGCGGCCCGGGTCGTCGATGTCGCTGTGGACGGCGACGGGGTGCTTCATGGGCGCGTCGGCGTCCCGGACGATGTCGGTGGCTCGAAACCAGAGGTCGCCGGAGCTCCAGGCCCTGTCGTCGTCGCCAAAGGTCGACGCCACGTCCTCGACCTTCCAGTAGTAGTGGGGAGGGCGCGAGAGGGGAAGGATCCAGATGGCGTTTCCGCCCTCGGTCGACTGGTGCATCCTCTTGACGCTCGACAGGTCCACACGGAAGCAGAACTGGCGGACGCCCTCGCCGTCTTTGGATTTCGTGTCGACGGGGAAGCGAACGGTGAGACGCCGGTGGCCGACGTCGAGCTCGAGCTCCATGTCGACGCCCGGGGCGGAGCAGGGGCGAAGGGACTTTATCACCATCATGGCCGCCGGCGCCACCAGGGTGCCAAAGTCGAGCTGGCGCAGAGGAGCCGTCATCTTGACGGGGTACCGGCGCTGGTGCGGCGCGCTTCCGCTGACGAACCACCCGCGAGAGCCCTCCTGGCTGACGGAGGCTCGGAGGAAGAGGCCGCCGGGATAATTGCGCACGTCGGGGTGCCAGACGACGATGGTGCCGGCGGCCCAGAAGGCCCTCCTCGGCGGAGGCTCGAAACGGATGCGCGCGGACATGGTGCCGCGGGTGCCCTTGGCGGCGTCCTGCATGTCCATCCAGACGATGGTCCCCTCGGACGAGAACCAGCTCCAGAGATGGCCCATGGTGACGTCGAGCGGCAGGTTGTCCAGCCGGAGAGTCAGCTGGCGCCACTCGGCCCACTCAGCACGACCCGGCGGCGAGGGCTTCTTGGGCGGCGGCCGCGAAGTTGACGGGGAGCCGGGCGGTTTCGACGGACGCTTGCCATGGCCGTGATTCGGAGAGGCCGTGCGGAGCCGGCCCTGGTGCTTGTCGGTTGGGCTCTTGACGGACGGCGGCGGACCCGAGCATGTCATTCCCGGCGAACGAAGCGAGTGAAGCTTGCGAGGGTGTCGGCAGGTCGAAGGCGAGACGGGAGCCGACGGTGGGCGGGAGGAGGCAGCCATCTGGCTCGCAGGAAGAGGGAAAATCAGCCGGACGAGGTCGAAGGGGAGGGGAGATGGAAGGGGAGGGGAGATGGAAGGGGAGGGGAGATTGAAGGGGAGGGGAGATGGAAGGGAAGGTGCCAGGTGTCGTCGGTGGCAGGTACCATTCGGCAGCACCAGCATGTTCTGAGGGTCCTATGCGGTGAAGAATCGGCAAGGCCTGAGGCAGTCAGCCAGGTGCCGAGAAGGGGGCAATTCCAGGACGAATGGAAGGCGAAGAAAAGGTACCAAGAGAGCCGCGGGGAGTCGAGGGAGGAAGGGGGAGAAACGAAAAGAAACAGTCACGGCAGCGTATGTCGTGACTTGCGGGAAATGGCCTTTCTGCGCATGCACTCGTTGACGGAACAAGGCAGGCGGTCGATGAAGTCGGTGCAACGAGAACGAGCGAGTGAATCGGCGGGTGCGTGAGTGGTTGAGCGGATGAGTGAGTGGGTGAGGCGGTGAGTTGAGCGAGTGAATGAGTGGGCGGGTGGGTGAGTGAGGGCGTGCTAATTCCTACGTGAGTGAGTGAGTGAGTGAATGAGTGAGCGAGCGAGTGAGTGAATGAGTGAGTGAGCGAGTGAGTGAGTGAGTGAGTAAATGAGTAAGTGAGTGAGTGAGTGAGTAAATGAGTAAGTGAGAAAGTGAGTAAGTGAGTGAGTAAATGAGGGGGTGAGTGAGTGAGCGAGTGATCGAGTGAGTGAGTGAGTGAGTGAGTGAGTGAGTGAGTGAGTGAGTGAGTGAGTGAGGGAGGGAGGGAGTGAGTGAGTGAGTGAGGGAGTGAGGGAGTGAGAGAGAGAGAGCGCGAGTGACCGAAGCTCGTTGCTACCCTCCCCTCGCGGCGGGTGAACCTCGAATCAGCAGCGGACCTGAGAGGAGGGCACTGACGACGAGGAAGAGAGACAACCGAGAGCGTCAAAGGAGTTTCGGGCGAGATGCGCGACCGATTCGAAAGTGAATGAATGCCGACGGCAAAGGAGAGGCCGCGTTGTGCTGAGGGGGGTCAATGTCTCGTGCTCGTTGTGCTGACCCGTCAGCTCGACGACCGGAGACGACGACGAACACTCTTGGCGTGACGGAGAAATTCTAGTGTTCGTTGCCTATACGGGCTTTGGGTAGTATCGCCTGGAGCACTGGTAGAGCAAGTAATACTGCTCGTAGTACCATAGTTTGAGAACAGACTGCATTCATCAAAGCGCGGCTCCCGTCACCGGATGGTGTACTTGCGTGCGGAATCATTATTACTACTCGCTCCACGAAACGGCGCGAGGCCGAAGCAGTTAAGTATATGCTTGCTGAAGCACAGGCTACAGTGAGTGCTTGCTTGTAACTGTGGGTGCAATAGGTGCTTGCAGGAGCTTCTGTCTTTTGGCCCTACAGCAATACTCCGTACACCAACTAATCCGAGAGATGTGTGCCAAGGCCTTTGGAGCTGCACGGGCAAACAACGTCCCACTGTAATATTGTGTACATGTAAGTAGTTGTGTACTTACTTAGTATATACATACTTATACTTCAGTAAGTACAATCCAGGGCTTTTAATGCCATGAATTGGTCCTGGACTGTTACATTGGCAAACAATACAAGTACTGTACCTGCCTCTATTAGTACCTGTCCACCTACTCGTGGACTGTAAGTACTGTAACAAGCGATTATTACTACAAGTACGGAGCACGGAGTAAGTAATACCAGTACTAAACTTTCCCGTACTTTGGTAATTACTCCGTACTAGATGAATACTGTAAAGACAAGCACGCCCAGGCCGCCCAGTGGCCTGAAAGCCTTGTCGACTATTCGAATGGTTTAACAGATATCTGCCTGGATGTATGCACAGCGCCACGTACCGATGGTAAATGCAGTCATGTTAGCTGAACGGTTCACGCATACTTTTACATGGACACCCACGGAGGACTCCGGACAGGCATCTCATCGTCATTGTCGCTACGGATGTGCGCAAAAACACCTACTTAGTTGCCAAGCTCCTGTACTACAAGTAAGTACATGTTCAATAAGTGTTTGTGGCGGTGCGGTGCTACAGTCAGTGTAGGTGTATCACGACTACTCCGTAGCACGGAGTAATTACGGAGTAGTCGCACATGTACTCCGTACTGCACGACAAAATACTTACAGTGAAGTTTTAGTTGTACACTTGGCGCCACACCTTGTCAAAGGGTTATGCCCAGCGACGAGTACTTACAATGTGTACTTGTACTGTACTCCGTAGGCACGTACCTACTTGTAAGTACTCCCGGCTTATTGTACTTCCAAGT
The DNA here is from genome assembly GCF_001625195.1 of Drechmeria coniospora. Taxonomy (NCBI): domain Eukaryota; kingdom Fungi; phylum Ascomycota; class Sordariomycetes; order Hypocreales; family Ophiocordycipitaceae; genus Drechmeria; species Drechmeria coniospora. Next base: position 3,870,187 of record NC_054389.1, on the reverse strand, counting down.
GCCTACTAGGCACAGTACCAGTACAACCACCTGTAGTTACAGGCAGGTTTTACTCCGTCCTAGCAGTATTATTCATAGGTACGGAGTAGTACTTACTAGTTCAGGTACCGAAGCTTGAGTCCCAACGCTCTTCGTACTGCTACCTGCTTGTTGTAACCAACGGCGATTATGACGTCAATGAATTCATCGCTCGCCACCAACACTCTTTCCCGGCTGTGATGTCGGCTTCGTACAGTGGCAAGCCCTTCACCGCCGGCATCTGCCCTTCATTAGCTCTCCCGTCCCTCACCGTCTTCGTTGTCCGCAACGCTGTCACCGACGCACGCGCGAGTCGCCGGCCACGCGTCACTTTCCGATGCCCTCGCTCCCCTGGATCTTGGTCTGTCCCTCGAGCCGCGGAATCGGCCACGTTCTCACCCGCCATCTCCTGCTTGCCACGAGCCTGCCCATCCTCGCGACGACTCGCCATGGCGACCCATTGGCCACCAAGGCCGCGCTCCTCGACGGCCTGCCATGCTCCCCCTCCGACGCCGGCTCCTCGTCCCCGCCCTTGTCCCGACGGCTCACCCTCGTGCGCTGCGACGTGACCGACGAATCCTCCATCGCCGACGCCGCCGCCGCCGCCGCCGAGCTCTTCCCGCCCGCCACCCACCACCTGCACCTCGCCTGCGTCCTCCCAGGCATTCTGCATGCCGAAAAGTCGCCGTTGCGCGTCGACGCCGAGCGTGCCCTCGAGTCCTTTCGCGTCAACGCCCTAGGCCCCCTGCTGCTCGCCAAGCACTTTGTCGGCTTCCTGCCCCGCCGTGCCACCAACCTCGGCCGCGAGGAGGAGGAGGCCCTCGATGGGCCCGCGACGGGTGCCGAGCTGGTGGCTCGCCTGCCCAGGCACGCGACGTGGCTCAGCGTGGCCGCCCGCGTCGGCTCGACGTCGGACAACCGCAGCGGCGGCTGGTACTCGTACCGAGCGAGCAAGGCCGCCGTCATCAGCCTCGCCAAGAGCCTCGATCACTTTCTTGCCGCCCGCAGCGGCGACAAGGCCCTCGCCGTCGCCTACCACCCGGGCACCGTCAGGACCGACCTGAGCCGCCCGTTTTGGTCGAGCACGGCCGAGGGCAAGCTGTTTGAACCGGTCGATGCCGTCGACAGGCTGGTCCGTGTCCTCGGCGCCTTGGAGCCACGGCAACGAGGCCGGTGCTGGGATTGGAAAGGCGAAGAAATCTTGCCGTAAAGGGGGGTCGGGTGAGCAGGAGGGTCGGGGGAGCAGGAAGGTCGGGGGAGCAGGAAGGTCGGGGGAGCAGGGGGGTCGCCGAGGTTCCAAGGTCCATCCGGCCGGCCATGGGGAAATGGGGAATCGGGGAAACGGGAAACGGGGGGTCGGGGGGAACAGCGGGCCTTTTGTGCCTACGGCAGAAGCGCGCACGAGTACTGTACACGCACAGAATACAGAACAAGTCTAGGCCCCCACTCCCTCTACAGCTCGACCTCTTGAAACGACGATCCATCCTTGGCCGCGTCGTCCTCCTTTTCCTCGCCGCCGCCGTCATGCCCATCTCCGTCGTCGTCGTCGTCGCTGCGCCCATGATGCTCGTCCGGCCGCTCGGGTGAACTTCTCTTCGGTCGCATGGCCACCTTGTGCTCCTCCTTTTCCTCGAGCCGCATCTTTTGCTCCTCGGGAAGGGTGTGCTTGGTGGTCGGCTCCGACTCGGGCTCCGGCGTCGCACCTTGCTCTTCGCCGTCGCCCCCCTCGTCCTGGCCTCGGTCCTTGCCCTCGCCGCCGCCGGCCTTGGCTCCGGCCTGGGCTCCGGCTCCTCCGGGGGACTTGGCGCCCTCGTCGGCCTCGTCGGCGCGCGACTCGCGTCCGGACCCCCTCGACCGCACCGGTGTTGCCAGGTGGCCCTCGTGCGGGGGTCCGGGCCGCATGGCGTCGAGGTAGAATTTGGTGACGCCGAGGATCCTGCCGTTCTTCTCGCACGCGTCCACCCACTCGGGCCGCACGACCGGAATGTTGGTCTCGACGGCCTTTTCCCAGGCGGTGCCCCTGCCCTCGGTCGTGACAAAGTGCGTCGTGTCGATGCGGACGCCGTCGACAATCTTGGCGCCGATGCGCTCGACCGCCTGGGCGACGTGCTCCTTGACGGCGGCGGGCAGTATGCCCGTCGTGATGGTGACGCCGCTGAGGTCCGTCATCTTGTGGGTCCGCACCGTCACCTTTTCGCTCTGGCGGGTGCCGGCGCTCGTGCGGAGGACGAGGTGGAAGCTGTACTCGGTGTCGACGGCGAGGCCGCTGATCTTGGTGCTGTGCATCTGCAGCGGACGCGGGATGTTTCCCGCCTTCTGGCCGTTGCGGTAGAGGCTCAGGGACATGATGTCGGCGGTGGCGAGCACGATGGGGTCCCACTCGAGCACCACCGACGTCTGGGTCGCGTTGCGGCAGCGCAGCTGGGGCGTCGCCGGCGCCGAGGCGCCAAAGGAGGAGAAGATTCGGTCCTGCAGCGCACGGAACTTTTGCTCCTCGGCCGTCTCCTTGTTCGAGTTTTGCGAGACGGTGATGTCGACGATGCTTCCGGACGAGATGTTGGGCGGCAGGAGGATGGATGGGAACTCGATCTAGGCGGCCCTCGCGTCAGCAAAATCGTCTCGCCACTCCTCGTCCGGGCAGGCAGGTAGGCAGGCGGGCAGGCACGCAGGCGGAAAGATGGGCAGGTCGGCGGGTAGGTAGGTACCAGGCGCTTGTCGGGCGTCAGGAGGACGGTGACGCCGGCGTCGACCTTGCCGACGGTGAGGGAGACGAGCATCCTCGCTATCGTCTGTTGGGACCGACGGCCGGCCAGGCGATTCCTCGGTGTATTGTTGTTGTCGGTTGCTTCTCAATCGATGCTTGCCGACCGAGAGTGCCTTTGCCCTGCGGAAGCTTGCCGCCTCGCTCTGTGACGGACGGGGTGCGTGGGAGAATGGATGGCGCGTACGTCAACCGTGGGCTGTGGTTGGCGGAGGGAATGGTCATGGCTTGTCGTAGACACGTTGTCGGACGAGCTTCGCTCCCTTGGTGCTCGCCTTGGCTTGGCACGTCCGACTTACCCTGGACCTCGCGCACGCATTCCGGCCCTCGGCGATGTCAGCACTAGCAGGAAGAAGCCAGTCCGCGTCGTCAGTTCATTCGAACGCATATTTGCGTTCTTGGATCAAACGACGGTGGATGCGAAGAAGTGTTGTGCATTGTCGTGCAACATGTTGAAGAATCAACCACGTTCATTTTGCGTAGCATGTTCGACGTCGTTTCAGGCGGGAGGCTTCTCTTGCACACCATCAGTTCCTGCCCATTCTGTTCACCGAGAAATAACTAGGGTTACTATGGTAGGTACTGGACACTTTCCAATGCAGCGTCCATTCTACCTGTTCACCTATTACTACGCTGCGCTCCGTACGGCGTACGTTGGGTTTCAATCCTCGTCGTGTTGTTTTCTCTTGTATTACTTGGTAGGTGTACTGTACTCCGTACGTCACTGGTGGTTTGGCTGACCACTGCTTACTACTAGGTAGGTAGCCTAGTAGGCACCGACCTAGTGGTATTAGTGGGTACTGATAGGTACCTAGTACCTAGCCAGTGGAATAATACAGGCAGCGAGAGTTCTGAAGGAAGAAATACTTGTATCCGGATTGCATCATTTATGTGATATTACCTAGGTACCTAGTACCTGGTATAGTACTGTCTGTAGTCGTTGCACATGTACTTAGTTGTAGTACATGTAGTAGGTAGGAACTAAGGCGGGCCAATTACTGTTTGTGCACATACGGAGTACTTGTACATATACTGTAAGTGCTTGTGCGTGTTTACAAGCAAGTACGGAGTACTCCGTAATTACTAGTACAGTACGAGACCCTTCTTGGGAGATGAGGTCAAAGTACTCCGTACTGTATCTCCCAGATATCCGCACACTACAGCACAGAGCGTAGCGGCACCAGCGCCAGCCATGTTGCACACTAGGTACTACTAGGCAGTACTAAGGTAATACCTCCTAGTATTAACATTTGTAGAAGGCGCTCCAAGTATTACACTAAATCTACTACCCCCAGGTACTCGTCCGTCGTCGGATTTCATTCATATGCATACAGCACACCAATATTGAAAATGCTAGTTAAAAAAGTCGGTTCTCAAATCTGAAAGTGGCAGCATCCAAGCGGAAGATGGCGTCCACAACCACTTGACGTTGCTCCTAGAACTAGGGTGTGGCCAAACACCAAGACGTCTGCCGACCACGGTACTGCTCACACCTACCTAGCATGTCACCTACCTAGCATGTGCACAATACATGAGCAAGTTTGTTCTCTACCAGCAGTTCATCATTGCGTGCAATGTGGATCGTGCACAAGTACTGTACTCTAGCAACCATAGAGCGGCGTGCTACGAACCGACAAAGTCTGGCGTAGCCGGCGCGGGCGCAAACGAGGCTGACGTGTGGCTCATTTTGACGCCGGCAGAAGCAGTCCGAGACAGGGCGGAGTGCGAAAGGCTGACAACTGGCTGCGAGCAGATATCGTGAGGTGGACTGCGGCCAACGAAGCCCATCCCAGCAAAGGCATGAGAAGTGGGGTAGAAGTTGGCCGACGCGGGCTTGGACATGGCAAAATCCGATTCCAAATTGCCAAGGGGAGTTGAACACCCCTTCATGTCGCCTTGGTCAAGATTCATTGACGGTCGTCGCGAGCTCGCCGTTCCTTGCATCAGTGGGTGTCGAATGTAGTATGCAAGTGGTTGTATGATTCTACAGTACATTGTGTTACGGAGTACTCCGTACATGGTGCTGCATTTGCCAAAACTCGGTACCAAAACTCCCCCGTGAAGGATGAGTTTGTCCCATGTAATCGACCGCCGAGGACGCGATTCAACAATTTGGGGGGGGAAAAGGCAAAAAAGAGGAGAATAGGTTGCACATACTTAATATCGATGACGAAACGGGTAGAGATGAGAAGAGATTTGTCCAACTTGCATGCCCGGCTTTTCTTGCTCGATAGGCAACCTACTCCCCAAGTATTCCGTACTCCCTCCGCACAGTATGAGTAGGTAGACACTGCAAGTCTTACTGCCGCAGCACAAGGAAGTCAAACCTATTATTGCTAGCCAACCCGTGCTGGCAACGCAAGCGGACGAATACCCATCCAAGACTGCTTGATTATTTACAGTAGACATGCACGTGTAATAGTGTACATGTACGGGTAGGCACTGTCCTTGGGTGTAAGCGTATAATACATCGTGTACAAGTACGGAATACTCCGTATGGGACTTCTATGCATCACCATCCTGCTCCGTATGCCCTGCCCATTTCCTCCTCAACTCGCCGAAATCCCGCCGTGGGCCTGACGGCTGCGCGCCTGTCATTTGACGTCGAGTGTCGAGAACCCCTCAAGCCCCATGCCGGGTGATCCAGCAAAGCAAGTATTTACTTCGTACGGAGTACATGTACCATTACGCCTGCTGCACTACACCTACTTACTTACACCCACGTTGCGCCCTCCACCCCGCAACGTGTCGGCGACGAAAAAAAAACTCTGACGCCGCAAGGAATATATAAGAGGCAAGCCGACCCGAGACCTAGGCCGTATGCCGGAGGGAATTAAGATCTGGCTTCCACCCCTCCCACCGTCGGCACCCGTGGAACTTGTACAGGTGCTGCCACATGTGATCCTTGCGCGAAAAGGTTCGGTCCTTCAACGCACGCTTGGAGCATGCCTCGAACTCGTGCGAATCGAGGTGCTCCTCCGTCGGCGAGAGAGTGCCGCAGAGGATGCACTCGGGCTGACCGTGGCCCGGCCGCCAGACGACCAAGCTCTGCTCCAGCGGCAGCGGCATGGCGCACACCCACGAGACGTCGCCGGGCGCGTGGACCGACCGTTCGTGCCGCAGCCAGTCGTACTTTTTGGAAAAGGAGCGGGAGCAGTATCCGCACGTGAACGCTCGTACCTTGGCCCGCTTCTTCTTGCCCGCCGCGTCGATCCAGTCCGGCCGGGGCGGACAACCCTCGTGGCTGTGGGCCGACAGGGCGACGTCGCTGTTGGAGCGGTGCGAGTACGACGACAGCGAGGCTTCCGAGGAGTGGTTGTACGCCGACGCGCGGAACATGGAGGAGTCGTCGCTGGCCGAGGCGGTAAACATGCCGGTCGCGTGGCCGCCGTCGGCGCCGAGGGCCACACCGTCGGCCCCCCCGTCGAGGCCGTTGCGCGACCGAGCCGTGTCGATGGCGCGCTGGATCGCCGACTCCGGCACGGGCTCGCTGTCGGGGGGCGAGTGACGCCACCTCTCGAACGGCGTCATGCCCGAGAGCAGGGACTGCGGCGGCATCGGGGAGCCCGACCGAAAGGTGGCCGTGGCCAGCGGCGGCTGCGACGACAGCCGATGGCGCCGGCGCGCGTTGGTGAACCAGTTGATCACCTGGGTCCTCGTCAGGGCCGACTGCGCCGTGAGGTACGACTTTTCCTCCTCGCTCGGGTAGGGGTGGTCGAGGTGGGCCGAGAACCAGTCGCGCAGGACCTGCGTCTTCCGCACCGAGCGCGAGCTCGTCCTCTTGCTCGACGCCGCCGCCGCCGGCTCGGCGGGAGGAGACGCGTTCCATGCCGCAGCCGCCGCCGCCGCCGGGTCCTCCTCCTCGTTGACGCCGTGGAGCCGGCCGATGACGGGTGACAGCGTCTCAAAGTACGACGGCTGCCGCTTCGACCTCTCGGCCAGGCTGCACTGCCGGAAGAGGGCGACGCAGCTGGAGCACGAGTTGACCGGGTTCGGGTTCGCCTCCTTCGTCTGCAGCATGAAGCACTGCAGCCGCAGCCGGCGACAGTGCGTGCACGGCTCCGGCGGCCGCCAACCGCCATTCTTGAGGAAGAACTCGGCCATGGCGGGGTGCTCGGGCCTGCCGCCGTGCCCGAGCCCGAGGCCGGCGCCGGAGGGAGGCCCGTGCCCGAACGTGGGCTCGTGTCCGAGTCCGAGGTCGAGAGCAAAGTCCGACGGCTGGAAGGCGAGAGCGGCGTGCTGCGAGCCAACAAAGCCCGGCAAAGGCAGCTCCGGCGCGAACGAGGCCGACGCCTGGCCCCCGTCGTCGTGGGCAAAACACAGGGAATCGAGCCAGTCGGAGTCGACGTGGTGCAAGCCCACGTGGTTCAGGTCTTGAGTCGTCATCGTCATCGTCGTAAGCTCCGAGGCGAGACCGGCCAAGAGCCCGGTCGGATGGTCAGCCGAATGACCGGCCGGGTGACCAGCCGCATGCGCGGGCGCGAGCGTCAGCGGCGCATCGGGATCGTGGGGAGAGCCGATTGCTCCTAGAGAGGAAGCATCGTGCAAGGACATGAGCGCCGAGGAGCAGCGCGTACGGAGGAAATTTACATCATACTCCTCGCGACGAGCCAATGTACGGGCACGAGGACGAATCGTGGCAGCATCCAGGTTGGGAGGAAGGAAGGAGGAGTCGAAAGTCTCGTTTTCGCCTTCGCTTATTTAGCCAATGTGTTGCCGTTGGTGTGTATAAGTCGTTGCGCTGGTTATAATGGATGGCCCACGAGGGCCGATGGAGGGCCGATACCGCTGTCAGTGTCGCTGACGATTCCTCTTACGGAAGGTATGCCCGCGTAGACCACGTGACCTCAGGGTAAAACCACACCTCGGACGCATTATTCCTGATATTGCCATTCTATAGCGCAGGGCGCATGGCCGCGGCGACGAAAAGTTTAGTTGCAAGGCCATTTCCGCGCGGGATCCGAGGAAAAGACTGTCGTTTCGACCGTCCGTCATACGAGTGCAGACGGCATCTGCAGTGCATTTGCTCCGTATTACCTCGTACTTACTTGCAAGTACTGTACGAGCACATGTACGGCGCATGTATCGGCATGCCTGTGGACAGGTACAGGTACATGCGAAACGGCCTTGTGCACGCCGGCATCCTCACTTGGGCGGCTTGTTGACGTTGTACGGGTACATATAATTACGTGCCCGAGTACGAGCGCCTGCGGTGGACGCCACCATGAGGTGGCTCCGCCCGAATAGGCAGGCAGAAGAAGCAAAAACGAAGCAAAAAGGCATTTGCTAGACAGATGCACTTGTACCAGTACTTGCTGCGCGAGCCCCAGTGCCCGCTGGCACACGTTCCAGCAGGGATGTGGGAGTATACTTAGGTACACTTCAGTGCTGTAGGACAACTACTGTACAGTAAGTACTTAATTACCGTACGGTCAAAGTACGGAGTATGGCGTACGGAGTACAGTACTTAAGTACGTACCTAATACCTACTAGGTCATACCTTGAAGGCACCCATAAGCTCGGAGTACTCCGCACAATTCATTCACTCCGTCGTCCGTATTGCAAGGACTTGCATCCGCAGCCACGCGCATGTAGAGTACAGTACTGTAGTTGCAAGTACCTTAGTACTTACTTATGGTACGCATTAATACTCCGTGCCTGGTACTATTACTGTACCTCACGCTCAAGAACATTGACGCAGTCAAGGCGTCAAACTTGCACCTAAAGTATTTCTTGTACTTCGTACTGTACAGCTACCTACCATTACCTGTAGATGAGGTGGAGATGAGCTCTCTGTATCGGCATCGCCAACGGTTCTCAACCATGTCGACCGAGATTTGCAGCAAGTAAAGTGGTCTGACGAACCAACATCCACTGCCACGCAGGCACCATTCATCAAGCCCATTTGTGCCTTCACACGCCGCCATGTCTAGTACTTTATTCCAAGACTATTCGGCCATCTCATATCCTTGCATGCATGAGCTTACCCGGCCAAACGGAAACCGATCGAATGACACGCTCGCCAGCTATTCTTGATGCCGGAAGATGGCCTCAAGTCAACGGTCGCTCCGATGCCCCGCCAACAGTCCTTCTCGGGCAGGGGCCTTTTGCAAGTGTCCATGAGTGAACGTGTTGGTTGTGCTTGTTGAGCTGTTGATGCCTGTACGCAGGCACACCCCGATACCTGGTGGAAAGCATCGATTGGCTCCGTTCACCGTCGACTACGTTACTGGCCTAGGATGCCCGGGACCAAACTGCTCACTTCGGCCTCTCCGAATACTATCCAGCCATAGTATTCAAGCGTGTTTCCAGTTTTGTGCACTCGCACTCCAATATTGCTCGCTCGATAAATGGAAGTGAATCATGCGCTCATCCCTTCAGCCAAAGAGGAGCACCGTGCATGTACTCCATGGAAACCGCCTTGGTAGCGTGTGCCGACACCTACACGTACTCGTACAAGTAGTGCAACGTGCAACGGCTCCCTCCCCTCTTTCCCTCCTGTGCCGTAGTTCTGCTCACGTAGTTTGAACGGCCCATATGTTGTGCCGTTGACGGACTTGCGCATACTGGCCGAACGGAAGCCGGCTTACTTCCAGCACGTTGAGCTGGAATTCATCCATCAAATTGCACCGTCGCCCCTTCTCCGCTGGTCTCCAGATCAACACCACGCTCTCGCCGCTCGGGCAGGCACTGTCCGTATATATTTCGTCCTTGTATACTCCATACATCCAAATCCATTTCGCCGGCCCGTCGCTCACTCGACACGACCGACAGCATGAGCATGGCCCGTAATGAATCGTGCCCTTTATGGGCTTACTGTGCCTTTGGGCCCGCCGTCGATCGATGTGCTCGCCATTTCGATTTCGCCCTCTCGTTCGAAGACGCCGTTCTTTCCGCCATCCCCTCCTCTGTTTTGGACGCCTTGGCCATTTCGACACTATTCTCGACATCGTCCGCGCCGCGTCAAGTGTCAGGAAGTATCTTGCGAGCGGTAAAGTTGGTATGACGTACCATCCCACCCAACCACGCCCTCGCCTTTTCTGCATCGCGAGACGCAGCTTCTCATGGCCATGGCGATCACCTGTAGTTCCCTATCGTCGCTTTGCTGGGCTGCACCGTCGCTCTGACCGCCCTTTGGGCCTTAGGCAGCGGTACCGACCAGAACAAGTGGCTTTCCCTGGCCGACAGCCTCATGACCATCCTCGACTTCTTCGCTCTTGCCGCCCCGTCCCTCTTGGAACACGGCAAATCGGCCGCGACTTCTTTTGTCTTGGGCCTCTAACCTCACGCTCTGCTCCATCTTGGGCGCCACTCGGCTCCGAACGCTGTGGCTCAGAGACGTGTTTCTACCGATATCGGCCTTGTGCACAGCCTCCTTGGCGTGCAAAATCACCGTTCTTTTCCTTGAGGAGACGAGGATGAGGAGATGGATCCTCTCTGGAACCAGCAGCCGAATTTATCATCGCCCCCGAGAAGGACGGAACGATCGGCTGCCAAGGAATGTTTGACCATCTCAATCAAAAGGACAACTTCGTCTGTCAATATGGCCTGGAGACCAACGAAAAGTTGCTGAATCAAGAGAAATATTTTCTTCAGTCAAGATCGAGAGGGGCCGCAGCCGATCAAGGCAAAAGCACGGGTGGCAAAGGCCCTGCGAAGGTGGTGAGGCGAGTCGGTGATCCTTTGGTTTACAGGTGTGTCACTTCCGCTCCGTCGGCCTCCGCAGTATCGTCGTTTTCTCCGGGCTGCAATTGATCTTTGCATTTCTGACAAAAATCCCAGGTATGCAGAGGCCGCCGCCATCTTATGCTTCCTTCCGATACTTTGGCCAGCCGCTGACATGTGCCTACAGAAACATGGCCATCTTGGTGGGGCGATGCCAACGACCAGAACCCCAACAAGGACAATGCAAAGTACATCGGCATATATGCTGCCTTGCAGTTCGGCGCTCTCGTTGCGCTGACTGCTGTTTGCTGGTGAGAGATTTCTTCAGAATCCATTCCTCGGTGGCTTCCTTCGCTCGTAGACTGATGGAGTATTAGGCAGGCTGTATTAAGAATGGCCGTGACATCTGGCCTGAACCTACACTTGACCCTACTGTCCAAGGCTATCCTGTATGTTGCAGCACTATGCGTCCAAGCGCCAGGTATTTTGCTTGCCTGATCTGACGGATTTCAACAGAGCGCCGTTCAGCTTCCTTAGTTCAACTGACAATGGATCCATTGTGAACAGGTGACGATCGCTCCCTATTCCTGCCCGGTTCCGAGCGTATGCCGATGCCGACCTAGATTCAGCCAAGACATGCAAATGATAGACGCCGAGCTTCTTATCGCTCTCCTGAATGTGGTTGCTATTTTCGTCAAATTTCCGCCATGCTCGTACGCTCTCGGCGACCACGTACTGATTAGTACTGGTCAGACACCCTCATCTGCGTCGCCCAAGCTGTAATGATCCTGCCCGCTTCCTGCAAGCTGCTAGCTGCCTTCCCCTTCCTCTTTGGCATCTTATGGTTCGTTCAAATGTTTCATCTTTGCACATCACGACAGCTACGATTCCTTGACCTCGATGCCAAGACGCCGAATTAGTATGTGCCGCTTGCCATCTGGCTCTAAAGGTTCGCAAACTCCCAACTTCACTTGCAGCTCCCAGTTCATCGAAACTTTGCAGGGGTTAGCGACCATTCGAGCATTTGGCTGGCGGCATGATCTGTCGAGTCTTATGAACGAAAGGCTAGACTCGTAACAGAAGCCATCCTATCTGTCGTATAGCATTCGGAGAGGGCTCAACCTCGTCCTGGACCTTATCGTGGCTGTCTTGGCCGTCGTTATGATCTCGGTTGCCGTGCTGCTCCGAGGATCCACGAATGCAGCCTTTGCCGTTGTTGCTTTGTGCAACATGATGGATCTCAGCGACGTCATGAAAGCTTCCATTTCCGTATGGACGATTTTTGAAACATCCATAGGTGCCGTAGCACGCATGAGGAGCTTTGGCGAGCCCACTCCATGCGAAAACTTGCCACAGGAGTCCCACACGCCGCCCGCGAACTGGCCGCGGCACGGCACGATTGCCATGGACGCGGTGACCGTCGCCTACAAGGCCGACATGCCGCCCGCCCTTGACGGGATAGCGTCAATGTTGAGACGGACAGGATTATGCAGCAAGCCCATCACGGAGTGCTTCCAAGACGTCACGATACTCTTAATCGCTCATCGATTGGACACCATTGTCCGTTACGACAAGGTTTTGGTGCTGGATAAGGGCGAATCAGTGAGCAGGGCAATCCTCAAGAGCTCCTGGGGCAGGACTCTGCGTTCCGGTTGCTCTATGAGTCCGCGCACGGCAAAGACTGAGCTGGGAAACGACTGCGCCGCGGCTTTCAACACTACTGCATGCATTGTGTTTTCGTCGACTTGAGCTCGCGATAAAAATGAGGTCAAAAACATAGATGAAGCTATGCCAACGTGTACAACAGTAAATATTCGTTAGGCATCACCAATCAAGCCGCCGATCCAATATATTCACCGGTATTAATACTCCGTAATATCCCCAAGTAAGTATACTGTTGGCGGAGACCCACTCCGAACCAATCTTTCGGAACTCAAGCGGGTGCCGCTCCGTCCTAAAACCGCCCCAAGTAGAACCGATTACTTGCCCAATGGTCCCACACAGACAATTACGCATATACTTTGTTGCCCGCGCAATGTTATGCTTGACGTTTCCGGCAAGCGAATGACGAAAAGGGGTCTTTTGGCATGGCCAGAACGACGTACCTCAAGGTGTGCCGTAATCGGGTGCCGAGGGTACCACTCCGTAGTCACAGCCACGGTCAGATTCGATAGCCATCCACGACATGGCTGCCTGTCGACAATCAACCTCCGGATCTTTTCCCCTTCCTCTCCCCTTCCTCTGAGGAAACCTGGCGGAGACGCGATGCAAGCACGGATGATTGGGCCCAGTCTGTCTCGAGCCTCGTGGCAACAAAGTGCGGTGAGATGAGGATGAAAAGGAAGGCAAGCCGGCCAAGGACTCGGTGGATGATGGAGATTGCGCTGTGGAACGACGCGTGCTTCGGGCCTGGGGCCCATCAGGTTGTCCCAAAAGGATCCGGTGTGGTAGAGAGGCAGTTCAAAGTCGGCCAACGCGGGGGGCTTTGGTTGGGACAAAGACAGGATGGGGCTCACGATTGGCAACACCATCTTGGGTGTAGATTTGAGCAAAAGCCGTTGTGCAAATGGGTCACCGAGGAGAGCAAGCCACCACAGGACCTGGCCCGTGTCGCTCATGACGCTTCCCTGCATGCATACTGCTGTACTGTCAGCGACTCGCTGTGATCTGACCGCCGAGCGTTGCACCATTCAATCACTTGCGGGGAAGAATCGAAAGGTTGTCATAATATTAAGCTACAAGTGTTTGATGGGAGTGGCAGTACTGCCGTTCGTACTCGTACTCTAGCTGTAGGTTTATTGCAGGTGGAGGTAATAGTAGCTCCGGCGGGCTCTTTCCTAAGTAGCCGCGTACTGAAGATTCTTCTGATATCATATCTCCCGTCTGCTGTTGTTCCCAAGAACAATGCAGCGCATGCTGCGAATGTGGTATCAAACCAGGTTCTTGTGGCAGGAATGGTGGGCGGATTCCGGGTAGGAGGAAGTGTCGTACTGTCCTGCAGGTCTTTCGCATTCCCACTACTTCGCCGCCGGTGATGTTGGCTTCTCCGGTCTTGCCTTGAGTTTGATCCTTTCGTGGCATTTGCGCGGGACCCGGCAGGTAGTAGATATGAAGCCCCCAGAACATCCACGAGGCACCATGCAGGGATCGGGCCTATCCAGCGGACAAGAGTACGTGTTAAGCTCTCTGTTGCAGGCATTCTCGTGCTTGCACCATGCCTCCGATTGGAGCGGTGCGAGCGGTGCGATGAAAGAGAACATGTTCTGCAGAAAGTCTGGCTCAATCTTGACATTCTGGTTTCCAGTATCGGAGCAGTCGAGTTTGAGTTTGAGTTCGGCACCAAGAACGAGCGGAACAATTCCCAGCAATATCGAAGGCCTCATGGTGGACGAGCGATTGTCGCAGCCGTTGATGTTTTTAAACGAGATGAAGAAGAAATTTGAAGTCGGCACGGTATGAAGGAGAAATCGCCGACGTAAGTAATTGTATCCTGCTATGATTTTCGTCTTGAATTTGACCACAAACTTGTACTTATATATTTGTTTGTACTTACGTACGGAGTACATGCAAGTAAGTACTTGTTGTACTGCACTCAGGTGGAAGTGATTGTACTGCACGACCGCGCGCAGGCCTTGACATAAAACTGGATCAAGTGATGTACTGTACTTAAGTAAGTACTTGTACGGAGTACTCCGTACATGGAGCTGTATTTCGTCCAGTATTTACTTACTTACAGTAGTTGGAAGAGTACGTACGAGTAACACTACGTAGGTGTATGTAGAGGCTAGACGGCCGAGACTACCGGACAGGGTTATGGTTCGTATTCATCCTTTCGTCCTGGTCCGACGTTGAATCAAGCTTGTATGCCATACAGTACTGGTCGGCCTACGAGGTACGAGTACTGCACCTGCAGCGGGAGTGGTACGAGGTCAAATCGCGAGATTCCTCGGCGATTCCTCAGCAGTAAATGTGCATCCGCGCAAGACTGTGCATGCTTGCATGTCTCAAACATGTCGTGATACGGTATGAACACATGCAAGTAGGTACAGGTAGGTGCACAGCTACTTGAGTTCAAGTACTGTAGGCTGTGGATGTACATGGGCGTGCACTCAAGTACTGTGCTTACAAGCGCATTTACGTGAAGTATTGTATTCCGATTGGCAACATACTTAAGTACACTTATACGTATCTATTGCTGTTACCTAAGGTTAAATGACGCCCGTTTGCGGATTTGTCCCAGGCCCTATCATTATCACGGCATGGCCGAAGCACATACCTAATGCTTACTCCCCTATTAATACATGTGGTGCTCGATTGGGAATTTCTTGCTCACAGAATCTTCCCACCATGGAATGTTTCAGGATCGCATGTATATTACGTTTACGTAAGGTAGGAGTCAACTGTAGCCTTGGCGGATTCTGCAATGGAGCAAGGATGGCATGCATCTCCACGGAAGGGTCACAGATGCCGTTCAAATACCGCATCCGCATATGGTACCTGCATTGGTTATGGAGGCGATAGTGCATACATGTATTTGAATGTACTTAAGTAATACTTGATTATTTCCGCCTGCAAGTGCTTGCACATGTACTCGCCTACAGTACTGTACACGCACACGTACTTACATGTACGGAGTACTGTAAGTACACTCTCGCGTACATGCAAGAACACTTGTACATGCATATATTACGGGTACTTGAAGTACGGAGTAATTACACCGTATAGATAGCGCACCTACTTACTTACACAACTAACATGCAAGTAATACTTACTCCGTACTCCATACTACGTACTTGAGTACTTACTCACAGATATCACTTGTACTTTACAGTACACCTACTCCACGTACAGCACGGACGGAGTACGGGGTAGTAGTGGTACAAAGGTACAAGTACACCCACATGTACTTAGGTGTGCAACACATGCCTTTACAACTGCACCTGCACGCCGTATTCTGTGCATGGAAGAAAGTACTTACTGTACTTAGAAGCGCATGGCAGGTGTACCATGTGCCTCGTGGACGTGTGCTGTGAGTATACTCAGTACTTACATGTACTCCGTACTCTCCGCAAGTACAGTACACCTACTAATCCCTTTTCTTGCGGGTAATTACTTACTCCTACAGTACTAAGTACAGTACATCGACTTGTACTTGCAGTCTTACACTGCACAATTCGGCCTGCAGGAAGGAAATAACACTCCGTACGGATCACTAATTAATACTCGTGCATGCACAGTAGACACATGCACCCGTGCAATAGTATTATACTGTATATGCCTGCTTGTAGGTGTGCAAATAATACTAGCTCTTTTATTCCGTACACGGAGCAGGGCATTCGTCTTCCATCAAGCAACCCGGGTCCTCCTGCGTAACCGGATCTCACGTGTTGGGGCAATTCACAAAGGCACCGTTCGTCTGGTCTCTTCCAGGGTGACGCCCCAGGTGGGCGGGCGGCCATGGATCGTCCCATCCTTGCTTTGCCGTCTCGAGGGCCATGTCGGCAGTGAGGATGTGGAAGGGAGGCGAGGAAATAGTGGTGCCATTAAAGTTCGTCGGTGTAACAAGTCGCATCCGACAATGCGAGTGCGGTGGGCATTTGCTGGAGAATACGAGGTGCTCTTTACAAGTAGGTAGTGGGTGTCAATAAGGTACTGTGGGTGTAAATACTGTGGGTGTAAGTTCTGTGGGTGTCAATACTGTGGGTGTAGTACTGGGGTAAATACTGTGGAGTGTAAATACTGTGGGTGTAAATACTGTGGGTGTAAATACTGTGGGTGTACGGAGTATGGAGTACTGAGTACGTATATACTGTGGGTGTAATACTCTGGGTGCAAATACTCTGGGTGTACTCCGTAAATACTGTGGGTGTACAGTACTCCGTACTCCGTACTCCGTAAATACTGGTACTATTACTAGTGCAAGCAGGAACAATATCAGCAAGTGCACATACCTACTTAAGCACATGTAAATGTGCGCTCAGCGGATTGTACTTGGATACCGACGGTAGGCAAGTACGAGTACTTGCACTTACAAGTACTGTAAGTAACAAGTACCTGGCACTTCGTAATTGTACACTATTCCTTGTGTACTACATGTACGTTGCATGTCCTGCAGCAAGTACGACAATGATATCATTGCACCTACAAGTACTCTGTACAATCGAACCCACCAAATCGGATGCTGCATCTGTGGGTAAAACAGGCAAAATAAAATACTTGGAGTGATGGGGCGGCATCGGACCGTCATCGCACCGTTGCCCAGTGAGACGGTGCTTGGATAGGACCCTGGGAAGGGGAAGGAAATACGATCAGGTCGCATAGGCAGGACAGGGAAAATACAATCGATAAACGAGCAAAGTCCCGCCGTCGTCGGCGAAGATGAATGAAAATACCACCTCGAGCCCTCGCTTCCCCGACGCTCCACACTCCACCTCTCCGCCGGCACGGCGGTAGGATGCGCCGTACTGGCAAGTATAAGTACGTCATGTGAATACTACAGTAATACTTGGATTGCATGTATACACCCATGTACGGAGTGCTACTGGTAGAGTCCAGCCAGCAGTCGTTCGTTTCCTTCGTTTCCCATCGCATCCCAGCGAGTCCCCGAGCGTCACTCATGGTGCATGCGCCATCAATGCACATCCGGGGAAGGCACGTTCGGGCAAGGCGGGCCAGGAAGGCGCGACGGGGAAGCGTTCACGGAAGGTGCGTTCGCGAAAATGTAGAGCATGGAAGGCGCGCCATCCTGGCGCTCCAAGCGGCTGACGGTGAATTTTGAAGCGGACACAAACACCCGCACGAGGCGGCCGACGATGGGACGGACGGATGGAGTGCCCCTGCACGCTGCTACGCTGTCCGAGACGCGCAACACCGTGGCCAAACACGGAATACACGTAATTACTTACTGTACGTGGGCATGCTCCTACTCCTGTACCGCGTACACCTATAAACCATGAAATCCCTCTCGGTTCAGGACGGATCCTCCCTTCGGCAGCTCTGCCTACGTCCAGCTCGTCGGGTTCATCGAGGGCACCCTAAAACGAACGACTCGCACGGTACGTGACGGCCGTCGTCCTGCATTTCGCCATCGTCATGTCTTCCCGTCGTCGTCCGCTGCATCGGAATCCGGCGGCGCAATCATGGACAGCCGTCGCTCCCGAGCCCGCCGAGGAGATGGCCGTTGAAAAGTTCCATCTCCAGTTCCCCGGGGGCCCGACGAGGCTGCTTCCGCTCGAGGACCTGGCTCGGGAACTTGGCGTCGCCGCCGTCTACCTCAAGGACGAGACCTGCCGCTTTGGCCTGCCGTCCTTCAAGATGCTCGGCGCTTCCTGGGCCGCATTTCGCGCCCTCGTCGAGCGGCTGCGGCTCCCCACGGACACCTCCCTTGCCGTCCTGAGCGAGACGCTGGCCCGCAAGCCCGTCACGCTCTGCGCCGCGAGCAAGGGAAACCACGGAAGGGCGGTTGCGCGCATGGGCGCCTTGCTCGCCGTTCCCGTCGTAATCTACGTCTCGTCCGACACGCACAGGTCGACGGTGGCCAGCCTCGAGAGCGAAGGCGCCAAGGTGGTCGTCGGAAAGGGCACGTACGACGATGCCCTCGAGAGCGCCCGGCGAACGGCCGAGGAAAACCGCTGGCTCCTGATCCAGGACTTTGCCTTTGACGAGCACCGAGACATGCTCGAGGTCAGTTTGCCGCCGCGACGAACTGTGCCCCGAGGTCTTCCTTGTCTGACGTTTGCCAGTGGATCATCGACGGCTACCGGACCATGATGCGCGAGATAGACGGCCAGCTTGGCCCCGTCTCCCCAACCCTCGTCGTCTCCCCGGCCGGCGTCGGCTCCCTCGCCCAAGCCGCCGTCTCCCACTTCAAGCAGGCAGGACGGCGGACTAGGGTGATGACGGTCGAGCCCGACACGGCCGCCTGCATCTACAAGAGCCTGCGACGGAACGAGCTCGTGTCGGTTGCGACCGGCGCCTCCGTCATGGCGGGCCTGGATTGCGGAACCCCCTCTTCCACCGCCTGGCCCACGCTCCGGTCCGGCGTCGACGCGAGCGTCACCGTGTCGGACTACGAGTCCCACGAGGCCATCGAGTACCTCAAGACCCGAGGCGTCTTCGCGGGGCCTTGCGCCGGCGCGCCTCTCGCCGCCCTTTGTCGACTCGACGCCAAGGACAAGGCCGCCCTGAGCCTCGACGGCAACTCAACCATTGTCGTGCTCTGCACCGAAGGCACGAGGGAATACGACACGCCCATGGACGTGTCCATGGACGATGCCGTCGGCCTGACCCAGGCACTCGCCCGTGTCGGCTCCGGCAACCCCTCTCGAGGCTCCGCGCCAGGACCGGGCGAGACGGAGATGGCGCGTTACATTGCGGCATGGCTCGAGCATCGCGACATCGAGACGCACTGGATTGAGCATGCGAAAGGCCATCCCTCCATCGTCGCTCGAATCCCCGGTTCCGGCGCTGACAGGAGTTTCATGCTCGGCGGCCGCATCGATACCGTCACAACCCTCGGCTACGGTGGAGACGCCTTCGACGGTAGCATCCAGGACGGCGAGCTCCACGGTAGAGGCGCGATGGGTGTGGAAAGTAGTCTTGCCGCCGCCCTGGTGGCCCTAGCCGACGCGAAGATGCAAAACCAAGCCGGTCATGTCATTTTCGCCACCGTCGACGACGAGGAGGGCATGAGCATCGGCACCGAGATGATCCTCGGCCCAGGTTGGCGCCCCGACGCTGCCATCACCAACGACCCGACCTGCGAGTCCATCGTCCACGCCCACACGGCCTCGATCGGCTCGAGGTTGGCATCCACGGCGCCGCCACTCATGGCTCGATGCCCGACGAGGGCGTAGATGCCATGCCGAGTGCTGTCGCTTTTTCGTCGAGCTGGAAAAGTTCTCCGTGGCCATCCGCCAGGATTGGAGCAATTCTCCACGCCCGCTTGTCCATGCCACGACCATCCGCGGCGGTCATGAGCCGTCGTCCTACGCCGCCTCTCAATCCCATCGTTGCGGGCGGCGCACCGTTGCCGTGAAAGCATCGGATGCGGTGAAGAAGGAACTTGATGATATGTGGACCAAGCTGTCGAGTGTAGCCAAGGACTTCAAATGCGATCCAAGGCCCATCTTCCACCGTCCCGCATCTCCATCGAGCTTCACGAACCATTCGACTCTCTGGTGGGGAGAGCTGTCGGTGAAGCTGTCGGCTCCAAGCCAGAATTCGTCAGACAATCCTTTTTTGACGAGCTGTGCCCTGCTTGCCGCCAAGGGCAAAACGGTCCTCCTTTGGCGACCCAAGGGCGAGGGCCTGTCCACAAGGAGGAATGGGAGGATGCTGCCTCGTCGGAGCGCGTGGCAGATGGACTTGGGGTGCGTAGCAAGCTAGTTTTGTGCAAAGCAACAATGAAGCAGCGTACGCAACCAGCGTACGTGCCAATGAAAAACGACGCGCATGAGCGGCAGCTACGCTTCCACCTTGGACAAGTGCTCAAGCTGTGACCGGGTCGTCTGCGTGCCCTCACGCCGAAGATGATGGTCGAACAGGACATGCAACGTCCATGTGCATGCGTGCCTCGGCGGACTGTCTGGCAGCCTCAGCTGCGGCGCCGACTGCATTCTTGGTCAAGAGCGGCCGCAACGGTCTTGCCAAATCGCTCCGCGGACTGTCCGGCCGCCTTGACGGGATCGAATATCGTGACCCAAAAGGTTCCCCGAATCTCCTTTGTCGGCCCACGGCCCGTGCCGGAACGATATCCCATCGCCTCCAAGGCCAAGTGTAGTTCCTTGACAAGCTTGTTCTGCGTCATGGAGCGGACGACGGCCGAGACGCCACCTGCGGATGTCATGATGATCCACAGGGAGTCCTCGTGGATCTTGCGCGCGAGCTGGGCGCGCTTCATGGCCGCGAGGGGGTGGCCCCGCGGGTCAAAGGCCCGCAGATCAAACGGGTGAATGACGTGCCGGGGGCTGAAGGCGAGGGCGACGCCAAAGTCGGCGGCGATCCGCTTCATCTCCGGGCCTGGGGTGAAGCGCGCCATGGTGCCATTGTCTGGCTCGAGGTCGTTTGCCACGATAAAGTCGACATTCTCCCGTGTCGTCAGGAGTTGGCCCTTGGGGCCGATGAAGCGCTCGGCCGCTTCGGGGATGAACCTCCTCGCTGGCGCAGGACGCTTCGCCGTCGTGCCTCGGGGCCGGGGCCGGAGCGCCGTCGAGGCGAAGCGCCGTTGTGCAGGTGGCAGCACACGGAGGACGGGCGCCAATGACGAGGCAGCGTGCGCGGTGGCCATGACGAGGGCCGTCGAGGCCGAGGAGAAGGCAGGGCGATGGCAAGGCTGGCTGACTAGCCGACGTTGGCTTGGGTGATGCAGGATGAAGGATGATGATGGAGAAAGGGTAGAACAAGTTGCATCCTCGACTCGACGAGTCGGCGTGATGGATTTCTACTCGATTGTGACACTTGGGAGCGGCATCCTATGCACTGGCAATGGCCGCATGAGGCATGCTGCTGTGGAAGAGGCTGGAGCTTTGCAAATGGCAGCTGTAGCAGTACGCGTAGTTGACGATTTCGCTTACCAAGTCCAAACGAGGCTAGCGCCCGGCATCATTTCGAGCGCCAACTTGCACACTTGCAGTAATAATTAATACTTGCTTTGCTTGCACATGTATATTATACTTCAGCACTCAGTACATGTACAAGTATACTGTAAGTGCTTACAACTACACACCAAAGCATGCACATGTAAACAGCAAAGTACCATCGAGACGATATCTGCACTCGTACGGACTCTTTTTTGGATGTTCCTCAGTAAGAGTGGCGTATTATTACCATCATTCTCGATTGTATAAAGCAGGCCGCAACATGGCGAGTAGAGCGCGCGCCTCTGGGAATTGCGGCTGACCAGCATGGCATGAACAATGAACGTCTGCTGACCGCACGAGTAATGTGGCTTCCCCCCCCTGAAGGGTCCTTGCTGCACGGAGTAATAGCACGAAGATAATTACTTACGCGCGCCACATGCGCCGAACTAGCGTTGGTGACTCAACTGCACTGCAAGGTGCGAAGGCGTATTGCTGCTACAAGTACTCCGTACACTGTACAGTACGCCGTACTTGCAGAACACGTACTAGTACAGTCCTGTGCCGTACAGTACGAGTACAGGTGCCAAGTACACCTACATGATTCCTTGTGTGAGGTAATAGGCGTTACGGAGTACTTGTACTCGTTTGTCGTCATACTCATTACATGCACATGTATTGATACACCACCGTGGGTAGCATTGCTTGCAGTACCACGCATACTGTAAGTAGATGTTCGTGGGTCTTGTATGTACTTGCACGTATTACTCATGCACCCAAACATGCTTTGCAACACTTGTACTGTACTTAAGTACTTCCGTACTCCGTAAACACTGCAGTTTCCTTTAGGTGCACCTGCCTGCCCACCAGCCGCCCACCCCACAGTGAGCCGCTTGCCATCGCGTATTATTATTCCCTATAATAAATCGAAAGCTGGTGCAAAATCAACACTTTGCTTCCTCCACCTCCCCTCCTTTGTCCCTTCAACCTCCACCACCGAACGAGTCGGGACCCTCGCTTAAACAACAGCGAGCCGCAACGAGAGCGCTCTCCCCCTCCGCAGAGAAATACATTCATCTCGCCACCGCCGTCAACCATGCCCAAGAACAAGGGAAAAGTGCGTGCGCCCCCCAGCGATACCCCCCCCCCCCCCTCCTTCGCCTCTGCCCCGCCCCCACCAGGGCTCCTGGCCGTGATACCGATCGAGAGCAATGGCGCTGACATGCAGCACCACCCCCCTTCCAGGGCGGCAAGAACCGCAGACGAGGAACAAAGGAGAATGACGACCAGCGTCGAGAGCTGACCTTCAAGGAAGACGGCCAGGAGTACGCTCAGGTCATCAAGATGCTTGGCAACGGTCGCCTCGAGGCCATGTGCTTTGACGGAAGCAAGCGTCTCGCCAACGTACGTGCCGTGCTGTTGCAGCCCCCGAAACCCCTCACACACACAACACACGCTCTCTCCCTCACTTTGGCTTCCTCTCTTCCTCGCGCTCTCCCTCTTGCTGCTACGGCTGGCCCCCGCCATCGCGCAGCGTCAACTCCTCAGTGCCCAGACAATGGACCCTAGCCTTTTTTTTTTTACCGTGTTTTACTGCGTTATCCTTTCATGCAAATAGTTGCAAAATCGATGACATGAGGCTAACACCGCGATATCAGATCCGTGGCAAGATGCGCAAAAAGGTCTGGATCAACCAGGGCGACATCATCCTGCTCTCCCTCCGCGACTTCCAGGATAACAAGGGCGACGTCATCCTCAAGTACACGGCCGACGAGGCCCGAACTCTCAAGTCGTACGGCGAACTTCCCGAGCATGCCAAGATCAACGAGACCGACTCCTTTGGCCAGGGCGAGGACGGCGAGGCCTACTTCGAGTTCGGCGACGCCGACTCGGACGACGAGTCGGGCGAGGACGAAGCCGGAGCCGGCAAGAAGGATGTCGACATTGACGACATTTAGAGGCCCTGTCGGCCACGACGGGGTCGGCCACTGCCCAGGTCCGCTCCCCGTCCTGCGCCCCAGGTCGCATCCCCTGCCCGCTCGGCCGGGGATCGTACGCTGTCTTCTCTCTCAAACCCTCGGGCCCCAAGGCTCGACCGGTCCCACGACAGTATCTGGGGCGAATGGTAGACGGCCGTGGTGGGAGAGACGTCACGGCTCGTCAGGTTGTTGTCCAAGTCTTGTCTTCTCTATCCGCGCGTGCAATCAAGAGGACCTGCATCAATCGGGCGTCGCGCACCATGTTACGTGATAGAACAAGAGATGCATCTTTTGTATACTGCTGTATTGCTCGCTTCCTGTCCCTCCTGTGCGGTATCCTACAGGTGGCTGGCTGCGCGTCCACGGAACAGGCACGACGAGGTGCATCCAGACTCCCAACTCGTTGCCCACGTACAACAAGGCCGGGCCGGATGCGGCGCCGTGAAGGTCGGCGACGCGAGCGTGCAGACCTCCAATCGTGCTCTCCAAACGGTATCGTCACCGTTCCGGCCCGTAGAGGGCACCGGGACCCGCATAAATCCGTGCCGTCGCGTGGCCATGGCCACTGCCCGACCACTGGGACCGAGGCGGCATACGCTCGTCCCGCTCCTCCAGAACATGCTACTGCGAACAGCTTACCAGTCGTCATCATCGTCCTCATCGTCTGTTGCCGCAAGTTAGCCTTGGCCAGAATCGCTCGCCGACGGGTATACTTGCCGCTCTTGCTGACTTTCTCCTTTCTCTTCTGCAGCGCTGCCGCCAGCGCGTCGGCCATGCCGCCACCGCCGCCACTGCCGGGAACAACGCCAGCGGGCGGGAGGCCACTTCCGTGAGGTCCGGTATCGCTGCTGCCTCCGACCTGTACGGAGCTTCGGTCTCGGATCTGCGATCGATCGACCTTCTTGAGAGAGCCGATTCCGCCTGCTTTCTGAATATCGCCCAGCATCGCCGATCGGCCCTTGTCCGCGCCCGGCAACGCCGGAGCAGGTACGCTGGAAGAGTAACCCGAATCCCGATTCGGGGCCGGCGGCGGAGGCGGAGGAGGCGGAGGCGGACCACCTCCAGTCGTTGGCAACGTCGGCGGAGGGGGTGGTGGAGGAGGGACCGCTCCGGACAAAGGTGGCATCGATGGAGGGGGAAGCGGCGGGGGCGGCGGAGGACCACCAGGAGTCGGAGACGACATTGGCGGCGGCGGAGGAGGACCTCCAGGAGTTGGAGACAGCATCGGTGGCGGCGGTGGTGGTGGACCACCGGGGGTTGGAGACAGCATCGGCGGTGGTGGAGGGGCACTCGACGACGGCAAGGGGGGGGCCGGTTCGACGAAGGCAGCGGAGGCGGAGGCGGCGGCGGCACGTCCATGGCAATCGGAGGGGGGGCAGGCCTCGTACCGGGCGGCGGCAGCGGCGGCGGAGAATTTCGGTTTGCGACCTTGGGTGGCAGCGGAGGAGGTGCGGCCGGGTGCGCCGCCATGGCGCCGTGATGGTCGTTGCTGCGAGGCGGCGGAGGCGGCGGTACGGGGCTCCTGTTTGGCGTAGGCGGCGGGAGACGCTGGCCCGTGAAAGGAGGAGGGGCGTGGAACTTGGGACCGCCGTTCTCGCCATCGAGGGGCGTCTTGGCCGGTCTCGGCGGCGGTGGAGGTCCGGGATTGTCGGCGACTGCCGGCCTTGCTTTTTCCACGTGCGCGAACCTGCCAGCCTCTGGAAGAGGAGGCGGAGCGTTAAACCTGGGCCGGTGGGATGGGAGCTCTGCCGGAGGGCTAGGTTCCCGTAGTGCCTGTTCCGACTTTCCAGATCTTCTCGGGGCCGGAGGCGGAGGGGGGGGGACACCTCTTCTCGCCGAGGTTGGCGAAGTCGCCGTCGCCGCACCCGGGGGTGGTGGCGGAGGAGCGCGCCCGTTGCCGTTCGTCGGTGGCGGAGGAGGCGGCGCGTGAGGCCCGGAGTGTGCAGAGGAAGGCGATCTCCTCTGCTGACCCATCTTCGCCTGCTCCTCTCTCAGAAAGTCGACGATGAATTCCTGGTTGTCTCGTATAAAATCATCCGTCAGCCCCTTGTCTCGAAGGTCTTGGCCGAAGTGTTCCCGCCATAGCGGATCGAAAGTATCGAGCAAGGCAAACTCCGAAGGTGACAGGCCGTCCCCCTGGTTCAGCGATGGTATCGACGACGCTTGCGACAGAGAGGGGCGGGCACCCGCTTGAGGCGCGTGGGAAGGCGACGGTGCTGACGAGTGACGATGGAACAGGCCGCCGAGCAGGCTGTGCTTGTGCGTCGGTTGCGCGCCTCCGCTGCCGCCGAAGGGGGTGGAGCGCGTCGCCCGGCTCGCGTTCTTTTCGCGCTCGTCCATCTTCTTCTTGAACTGCTTCGCCTCTTTCTCGTCGACAAAGCTCAGGCCGGCCAGGCAGTCCTCGAGCTCGAAGGTGTGGAAGAAGGTTCTGTCCTGGTTGTAGGCCCAGCTATCGAAAATCTCCTGGTCCCAGACAACTCCCCGTGCCGAGGGCTGAGGAGCGGCGAAGAGAGGACGCCGTTAGCCTCAGGGCCGTACGCAGTGGTCATGAATGCAGGCTCACGTACCGATATGTCGACCATCTTCAGCCAGTAGGTGTTGCCGACGAGGTCATTGGCGAGGACGACGGCACCCTGCAGGCCTGTGTAGTTCCATTTCGAACGATTCGGGTAGGCAACGTAGAGCCTCGCGACGGCGACGGCTTGGATTTTGTTGGACTGCTTCGGTACGAACCGTTTGACCGTATCCTTGTCCTCGTCGTTGAGGATGGAAGGCATGATGCCGACTTCGTTTCGATGAACAGGCCAACCCAGGCAATGAAGAGTCTGCGGCGCTCGTGTGCACGCGAGAGTCAATGTCTGTGCCCCAAGGCGACGTCGTCGCTCGGATCAGGCAACAGTCCCGCGGCTCTGGAGGCAGCCGGCGTGATGGACCGACAGGGCGAGGGCGAATGGAGTGCCGCCGAGCAGTTCCGAGGAGTCGGTGACCGCCCCTTGTGCTGGGATACGGAGCGGGCGACGGAGCCAACAATGGTTTCCGGAACAGCACGAGCGGGTGCTGCTACGTCGACCGGCAGGGAGTCTTTGCGGATAGGACCTGCTGTAGGTGATTGTGGCGACGAGTGTGTCGACGCTCGTTGGTGATCCGTCAACGAAGGCGATCGTAGCACGGAGTGGTGCAGTGGCCACTCCAGCAGCGGCGGTGGAGCAGTTTGGGCTCCGAGCATGTGCGAGCACCTCTGGTAGGGTACTGTGCAGATGACGATAGAACGAGGTACTGTAGGCGCTAGACCATCGCCAAGGGCCCGAGCTAGTGTCAGGCTTCCACAGGAACCACCAGCGGAATCGCAGCCTAAGCCGGGGTAGGTACGGAGTACATACTGTACATGTACTACACCTGGACTGTTGTACGGAGTACGTCTACTGCTATTACGTACAGTAAGGATTAGGCTTTGAGTACTGAGTACTAAGGTACCTATGCGTAGGCGAAATGTACTTGCAGGAGCGCTGCCTATCTAGTACCCACCAACAAGAAATTGATACCTAGCATGTACATGTACAGTGCCAAGTGCTCCGTGCCAGCGCTACATCTACTCGTCTCCATTGGTCGGCAGGGTTGAGGGGGAGGCACAGCCGCACAGCCGCGCAACGATGCGGGTCCTTGAGCGAGCGCGAACCCCTCACCACATGTACAGTACATGTACCCTGCGCGCAGTAATACCTGTACTTGTCCTGGTGCGTGCTCTATTATCATCACACCCAAGTACATTTCGATACCTGCCTAAGCAGGGTGACAACGAACAGGACTCTTTGTCGGACTGTCTAGTTAAACGAGCGAGAAGGTTCCGACAGTTTGATGCTGCTCACCCGAGATCTCGCTACCTTTCCAGTGCATGGATGGTAACGGTTGCCAATCCCGGATGGACAATGATTGTTCGCCCGTAGTAGCATGCTTTGGACCGTCTCGTCCGCCTCCTTGTGTTCCCTCCATGACGGCATTCATGCTGGCGCCATCCCTTTGTCAACGCATCGTCGGTAGCACAACCGTCATTGTCGGATAGTTATTATTTGTTCAAGGCCTCCTTTCGCGCCTGGCGGTCCTCCTTGCTGCCCTCTTGCTCGGGCATCTCCTTGGTCCTGGGCGGGCCAGGATGAGCGAGGAACGGAGCAGCTTTGGCGTCGATTTTGTCCTTGATGGGTTGGATGGAGAATTGATTCTCTCCCTGCCAACTCTGCATTAGCCGCTGTGCGTCTTGTTCGGTACAAGGACCCATAGGAGTGTGGATGTGCTCGTTTCGGAGCATGGACGCGTACCTCCTTCTTCTGCTGGTCCTTGCCAGAATCCATGCTGCACGACGGACGAGGAAAGATCAAAGATGCACTTGAGTATGCAGGTGTTGGCTGGTGATGAGTTCGAGAGGACGGGGTACCAATGTTTGCGTCTGTATGCGTGTGTGTAATGCGAGAGAGAGGGAGGGATAGAGAGGAAGGATAGAGAGGAAGGATAGAGAGGAAGGATAGAGAGGAAGGATAGAGAGGGAGTGAGAGAGCGAGAGAGGGAGGGTGTGTGTGTGTGCGTGTTAACGGTGTCAAAGGAGGTGTCAAGGACGGGGACAAAGTTCGTTTGAGAGCAGATGGCGAGTCTGGACTACTTGAACTGTGCCCTCGGATGACGTGCAACGAATGACGTATTGGCTTGAGTCACGTTTCCGCCGAAGCTGCCCGGTACATGACGGCACGGAGCAGGCACCCGCAAACACGTACAGATTGCACAGTACGTACTTGTCATGGAGGCAAAGCAGGCACTGCACGGCCAATGTATGATTCATTCACACTGAGGCCATCATCTTCGCCTGAACAGTTGAACCTACTGTGCATGGATGCTGGCCGGCCGACTTCAGATCGAGCAACCGCCCGTGAGCCCAAGTAACGAGCAGGCCGGCAAGAGGCGAGGCAAGTGAATACTAGGTTAGTAGGTAGGAACTGGCATCTTACTTGTGCTCGGTGCTAATAATCATAACTACATACCTAGTAGGTCAACTGAGATCGAAGCAGGTTGCAACGCCGTTCCTGTGGCTCTTCACCTACAGTGCTCGCAGCGCTCGTGCTGTCCCCTATGACGACCGAGGTTAGTGCCTGCAGGGTCACCATACTCGCAACTACAGTAGGTCCAGGCCAGTACAGTCAGAGTGGGCCGTCGTTCATCATTAGCCTAAGGGGTACCTTGCTCCCCGCTAGGATTGCTGCAAGCGCGCTGTAATGATAGCGACTGCTCCGAATAGCTACATGCACCTCCCAGCACTCCCAAGCTAGCTTCATCCTGCCAGCATCGCCTTGCCTTGCTCAACAAGACCATCTCAACTCGACAAGCGAGCCCTGCATGTCGGCAAGCAATGCGCCGCAACCAGTGAAGCTCTCGCTACCCCTGGTAGGATCCTGCCCACCCATCCTTCGTTCCATTCACCGGCCAAGCCCATTCGTCCCTAACCCGCCACAGGAGTATCAGCAGAACCTCTTCCAGGAACTCCGGTCCGAAGATGAGCTCGTCATCCTCGCCCGTGGCCTCGGCCAGATGCGCATCGTCACCAACCTTCTCCACTCGTACGATGCCGCCGGCAACAATCTCCTCGTCATCGTCGGCGCCGAGGAACGGGAAAACGGCTGGATCGGCGAAGCCCTGGCCGAGCACGCAGCCATCAGCGCGACTCCCAACGCCCGCGGCTTGACCGTTGTGAATACCGACTTTCAAACCGTCGGTGCCCGCGAGAAGATGTACGCCGCCGGGGGCATCTTCAGCATCACCTCCCGCATCCTCGTCGTCGACCTGCTCACCGGTCTTCTCGATCCCGTCACCATCACCGGTCTCGTCCTCCTCCACGCAGACCGCGTCGTGGCCACGTCACTCGAGGCCTTCATCCTTCGCGTCTACCGCCAGAAGAACAAGGTCGGCTTCCTCAAGGCCTTTTCCGACAACCCCGACCCCTTTGCCGCCGGCTTCTCACCCCTGGCGACGATGATGCGAAACTTGTTCCTCAGAAAGGCCTCGCTGTGGCCACGGTTCCACCTCACCGTCGCCCAGTCGCTCGAGGGAAAGAGAAAGGCCGAAGTTATCGAGCTCGAGGTCCCGATGACGGATTCCATGAAGGAAATACAAAACGCCATCATGGAGTGCGTCGAGGTCAGCATCCACGAGCTCAAGAAGGGGAGCACGGGCCTCGAGATGGACGACTGGAACCTCGACAGCGCCTTGCTCAAGAACTTTGACGTCATCGTTCGCCGCCAGCTGGACCCCAACTGGCATCGCGTCAGCTGGAAGACGCGGCAGATCGTCAACGACCTCACCGTGCTCCGCGCCCTCCTCAACAATCTTCTCACCTACGATGCCGTCTCCTTCCTGCAGCACCTCGACACCATTCACGCCGCGCACTCTCCCCCTCCTGGCTCGACCCGTCAATCCCAGTCCCCCTGGCTCTTCCTCGACGCCGCCCAGGTCATCTTCGACACGGCCCGAAGGCGCGTCTACTCGGCCAACCCGAGCACCGTCTCCCGAACCGGCAGCATCGATCACCTCGAACCGGCGCTCGAGGAGCTTCCGAAGTGGGCGCTCCTGGCAGACGTTCTGGACGAGATTGACCGAGACCTCTACTTTGAGCCCCCGACGAGGGACGACTCGAGCGGGACCATTCTGATGATGTGTTCGAACACCGACACTTGCAGGCAGCTGCGGGACTTTTTGCAGACGATGCATGTGAAGCCGACGACGGAGCATCCGGTCGACGACGACGACGACGACGGAGAAGAAGCCCACAAGCCGTCGGCAGCCTTCTTCATGAGGAGGCGACTTCGGAACTACCTCATCTGGAAGAAGCAGTTTGCCCAAGTCAGCGCCACACTCTTCCAGGAGAACCAGAAGGCCCTCAACAGCGCCGTCGACGGCCGGCCCGGACACGGAGACGGCACGCGCGCCGGCAGGGCACCGCCGAGCAAGAGACGGAGGGTCCGAGGCGGCGGAAACGTGGCCCTCTCGGCCGGCCGAGCGGCGAACGGAGTGATCGCGCAGTACTTTGAGAAGCCCGCCGAGGTTGCCGATCTCTTGGCCGAGGTGCAGATGACGGAGGCCGAGGCGCAGCAGAAGGCGGAGATTGGTGGTGCCGATCCGCTCGAGGATATGGAGGACTACTTTCACCTCTACGACTGCCAGGACCTCGTCGTCGTCCATGCATACGACGGGGACCAGGACGAGCACGTGCTGGAGGAGGTCAAGCCGCGCTACATCATCATGTATGAACCGGACGCGTCCTTCATCCGTCGCGTCGAGGTCTACCGGTCGTCGCACAACGACAGAAATGTGAGGGTCTACTTCATGTATTACGGAGGATCCGTCGAGGAGCAACGCTACCTCTCCTCCGTCCGGCGCGAAAAGGACGCGTTCACGAAGCTCATCCGCGAGCGGGCGAGCATGTCGCTGGTCATGACGGCCGACGGCCAAGGCCCCGAGGATGCCCAGGAAGCCTTTCTCCGCACCGTCAACACGAGGATCGCTGGCGGCGGCCGGCTGGCGGCGACGGCGCAACCACCACGCGTCGTCGTCGACGTGCGGGAGTTTAGGTCGTCGCTGCCGTCGCTGCTCCACGGGCGGTCGATGATCATCGTCCCGTGCATGCTCACCGTCGGCGACTACATCCTGTCGCCCAACATCTGCGTCGAGCGCAAGTCGGTGACGGACCTGATCTCCTCCTTCAAGGACGGCCGGCTGTACAGCCAGGCGGAAACGATGTTTCAGCACTACCGCAGCCCGATGCTGCTGATCGAGTTTGACCAGAACAAGTCCTTCACGCTCGAGCCCTTCGCCGACCTGTCCGGGAGCCTCAGCAGCGTGGCGCCGACCAACGTCTCGTCCGACCTCCAGTCCAAGCTCGTCCTCCTGACGCTCGCCTTCCCGAAGCTGCGCATCATCTGGTCGTCGTCGCCGTACCAGACGGCCGAGATATTCGAGTCGCTGAAGACGCAGGAGGACGAGCCGGACCCGATCGCGGCGGTGCAAGCCGGCCTCGACAAGGACATGCAGGCCGAGGACCAGGCCTTTAACCGAGAGCCGCAAGAGATGCTGGCCATCGTTCCGGGCGTGACGCCGAAGAATATCAAGAACCTCGTGCTCGAGACGACGAACTTGAGAGAGGTGGCGAACATGGACGAAAAGGAGCTCGAGCCGCTGGTGGGAAAGACAGCAGCCAAGGCCATCGACGGCTTCTTCCGTCGCAACGTCATGGAGGAGGAAGACTAGGCAGGGCACAAAGTTTACGAAGGAATAAACGGAGAACCGATCGAAACAATCCGATTTCGTTTTGTGACTGCTACAGTTTATGCCAAGGGGGTATTGTTGAGCGATGTCGAGCCAGCGCCAGTGGGTATCAGAAATGCCACCTCAAATGCCACCCGCGACTCGAGCCGTCCACGAACCGGCGTAGACGACCCAACTGAGCGGCTGGCCATCGTTGGTCCAACGACTATATGGTGTCTAAATGCGGCTCCGACGCGTACGCGTATGCATGCGACGGCCGCCAGCCCCATGCCGACGGCCGCAGTAGCCACATGTGACGAAAGAGACGATGATGCCGCAGAAGGAGACGATGCCGCTAATAATGGCCTGCAGGATACCGCCGATGCCGCTGATGACGGCCATGATACAGCTGCCGATGGTGGCCATGGCCGATTGGATCTGCGTGGAAGCATGTTAACCGCGTTCTGATGCATGGATGGCTCTCGAGGATGCCTACGCAGGATAGTATGCCACCCATGATCGATGTGCACTTTTATCTGTTGACGAAAGTTGTGATTCTGTTCCGTAGATATTCGTGTTTGACTGGGAGGAGAACAAAGGTGAGGACGGGATGTAGGTTGGTGCTGATGTGTGGATCGTCCTTCGATGCGCAGAATGGGCATGGGCATCATTGGATCTGTAACCTGGTTACAGGCACCACCTCTTAAATATACGTTTTGCATCCCGCCTGCCTCCTCTCCAACCTGAACAACAAGGTGGTTGAAAAGGTTCACAAGGTTCTGACAGGCTCTAGACTGGTTGGCTGCTTGGGCCCGTGACGTCACGCGCCCCTGACACGTGGCAGAGAAAGCACCATTACGGAGGCAGTAACGCGGCAATGACTTGTAATCTACTTACCCGCGTGCCGAACCGTGAAGGTAAAGGAGTGAGAGGTTGGATCGTGTGCAGGTCGATCCCGCTCAACCGGCGCATTCTCTCCGGCAGCGGGTGCCTGCCCGTAACTGACGGTTCCACCTTCCGGGACAGCCCCCGAAAGGGGGCGCGGCAAACAGGTCCGGTGGCGTCACCGTGCAGACACACCTGACGTATGTGGGGACCCGGGCCATAACCTCCGTCGACCTATCCATTGCGTTCGACGTTCAGCCACCCTGAGAGCATGCAAGTTTACGATACGGAGGAGAGAAGTGACGGCAAACATTCCGAGGCATGGTGTTCTAATGCAGGAACCTTTACGCCTGTCTCGGGACGGAGGGTCCCAGTGACGTGTTGTAGTCTCGGAGCTTCGTCGACCAGCCGGTGACAATGTTGGCAGGGAGGCCTCACTTGCCCGAGAAGCATCATCGCCTCCATGCGTTCTGCATCGTCGTCGTCGTCGATGGGATATACTTGCCTTTCACACAACTGCCGCTCTGGCTGCCGTACTTCCATGCCATGGGCTGAACAAGTAGCTTTCCGCTCGAGACAGTGCCGAATCTGCATGGTCTTTCCCCAGGGGTATCATATCCGGATCCGCCCTTCCTTCCATCCCGACGTGTGCCGTCGTCCCCCCCCATCCTCCCTCACCTCCAAAAGGGAAACCAGCTCTTCTTGGTGGCCATGGCCCGCTGCAGGTGCGCACGTCGCAGCATCTCCTTGTTCCTCGAGTCCAGCAGGCCGAGGGCGCCGTCGTCGCGGTACGACAGCCCTCGCGGCATGTGCGGTCGCTCGTTGCTCATCATCTTGAGCCGCTGCACCTTGCGCAGCTTGCTCAGTCCGTACCAGCAGACGATGAGCGAGATGGCCGACGACAAGCCGGTAACGGTGCTGAAGCCCCAGTTGGTCTCCTCGATGAAGTTCTCGAGGTTCATGCCGTAGAGGCCGGCGAGGAAGGTGCCCATGGCGAGGCCGAGCGTGCCGACGCTAAACTTGAGTTCCAAGAGCATGAGCGAGTTGCGGTTGGCGTCGAGGATGGCGCGCACGCTGGACTCCGTCAGCTTTCACCCGCTCTGGGCGCGCGTGCGTGTACGTACATCTCCTCGGTGTTGCGGATTCCGGACACCAGATTGCCCGCCTCCTGCACGATCTCGTCGGTGAGCTTGTGGTACGACTCGAGAAGCATCTCCACCTCGGTGTGGTCGTCGGTGCCCCTGTAGAGGTCGTGCTGCTTCTCCGTGAGGTACATGTCGCCGAGGTCGTCGTCTGCCTCGAGCAGCTCCTCGATGGCGTCGCGGACGAGCTTCGCCTTCTGCTCAAACGTGCTCACGCGCTTGGACAGGATGAGAAGGATGCGCAGCTGCTCCCTGTCGATGTCGTCCTCGAGCTCGCTGAGGATCTGCATCACCGGCTCCCGCACGGCTTCGAAGTCGGCCTCCATCTCGGACGTGACCGAAGTCAGGACGGCCTCGAGAGCGCGGAATTCGTAGGGCAGCCCGTTCGAGCCCTGGGACGGCTTCTGCTGCAGCTTGCCCTGCAGGTCGTACATGAAGGCCGACTGCGGGTACGACGTCTTGGAGCCGTACACGTCGAAGAGGAGAACGCGGTTGTGCTTGATGAGGACCTTCAGATGCAGCAGGTTGAGCAGAATGGCCGACGGCCGGACGAGGATGTGAGGCAAGTTGGACGAGTCGATCTTTCGCAGGTCTCGGGGCAGCAGGCCAAACTATTCGAACCGTCAGCAACCTCCTTCGCAAACCTCCCCGACAGCCAGGGAGAGGAGATAGGGGCACCCGAGGGGGGGTGGAAGCTTGACGGTGGGCGGACTCTCTGTCCGTCCGTCCGCTGCTGCTACTGCTTACTTTGGCAATGAGCTCCGTCTTTTTGAACTCGCCGTCTACCAGTATAACCTTGCCGTCTTCGTCGACCTCGGTGCATCGCAGTCGAGGCTCCAGCATCGCCTTGGCGGCCATGACACGCCGGCTGTTGAACATGGACGAGCCCGAGTTGTCGAAATTTTCATGCGACGGAAGGTCGTCTGGTTTGAGCAGCTTCGCGCCCTTCTTGACCGTGCTTCCCCACAATCTCTCCTGCCATGTCGGCTCGCCCGCCGCCTTCAACCGGTCCGTCTCGGGCTTTCGGAGAGCGGCGGTGGTGCAGAAGGCGAGCCTCAGCCTCGGCGTCTTCGCGCCGGCGCTGCCGAGGGCCCGCGGCGGACTTCCAAGAGGCAACCTGGACGGCCGCACGCACGGTGTTGTCGTACAGGTCGGGGTCTGGCGTATCGCTGCTCGTCGACAGCGTGGCGACGGCTCAAACGCAGCACCACGCCCACCAGAGAATGCGGCTTCGGTCTGGGAGCGCAGGAAGCGGAGCAGGCTGCGGGACGGCGCAGGCGGTCGCAAGGCTGGCTGCATCACGGCAATCTGGCAGCAGCAAGGTGGCGATGGAGTGGCATGGAGGCCGTCGTATGTGGTGTGCAGCTACGACAGAAGAACCGTGCGTGGAGTCAATATCGTAGCATCAAAAAAAGATGCATCTGCAAAACGTCTCGATCGTATCCTTGGAGAAATAATCGCGGAGTACTCCGTACGGCATAGTACGATATTGTATGGAGTACTCCATACTTACAAGTGCATGTACTTAAAGTACCTAGTAAGTACTTATTCATGTACTTACTTCCGTGTACTGTACTTACATGAAGGACACAAACGGACCAGTGGAAGGACTTTGGAGTACAGAGTACAGTACAGTACAGTGGTTCCAGGCAGCACATACTGTAGTAAGACTTGCACATATCCAGTATGTACAAGTACATGTACCTACCTAATAACTCTAGTACAACTACAGTACGGAGGAGAGGGTAAGTACTGACTTGTGTACAGTCCGTAGTGGCACGGAGTATCAGAGCCTAAAGAACTCCAAGTTGGCACATACTACTTACTTACTTGCAGTGGTACAAGTACCTACCATACTTGAGGTGTATACTTGAATACTCTGTATTACAGTGCAAATAGGCACTACAAGCAGCTTCAGTCTTAGGTGTACGTACAGTACAAGTAAATACTTGTGCTACGACCTACTGTACTGTAGGTACTGTACATGTTCATCGCAAGCCTTAGTACCTAGTACCTAGTACTCCGTACGCAGTGCTGTATTAATACCGTACTGTACACAGCACAGGTGCGTGACCGAGTAATATTAGTATTACGTATACTCCGTACTCTGTACGGAGTACCCTACAGCAAATGGCAATGCATGAGAGTCGGAAAATACATCCAGCATTCGAATCAATGTCTTCTTGGTCTTCTTCACCATTCCGCTGCTAGACGCCGGCCATCTACCTGTGTGTCCATCAGCCTCCATGGTGAATACGACAGTTGGGAATGAGGAAAGTTATGAAGAACACGCCTCCACGATGCGACAGCCAGATATTCAATCCCTGATCATTTGGCGCAAGCTTCGACCCAACATCGACCGCATCAACTGTCACGCACTCTGCGCATGATTGAGCTCTAGATCATCACCCTACTCTTAGCAGGCGGGCTGCAAACACTGGCACCGACATGTAAATACGGAATTCTACCCCAATCTCGTCTCAGCAAGCATGCCTCCGGCTCCCATGACCCTCACCCCCGTGCACGTCAGAGGCAAGCGAAAATCATCGGCCAAGACCGCCGTCCCCTTGATCTTGCAACGACCGGAGCGGAAGAAGAGGAGAACGATCGGGTCCGTCGTCGCCAGCCGCGCTGCCCGACCTCGCCTGACTCTCGACTCCCTGCCCTCAGAAGTGCTCGAGCTCATCTTGCTCTACAGCTCCAGTCTCTCCCTGCCGCGTGCGAGCCCCGTCATCGGCATAAAGCTTTCCCACCCCGCTACCTTGCTGCGCCAGTTCATCTGGGCCTTCCACGACACTTGGCAGCAGGGCTTTGGAATCCCCGTCTCCCAGCCTGTTCACTACGTTCCCGGAGAAGAAGAAGTCCCGAAGGGTCAGAGTAAAATCCCCTGTCACGGCGATCATCAACTTCAGGTCTGTCCTCCGCGCCTCGCCCACTCACTCCGCATGAAGCTGACACGGCCGTGGTAGACGGCCATCTTGGAACTTCCTTGGGTCAAGATCGACTTCATCCTGCAAGCACAGCAGATCTGGGCCGACCGTTACGCGCACGACCGGTGGTACACCCACTGCACGCCATGGCTGGATCAATTCTCCTCCCGGGACCACTCTCGCGAAGGCGGCTTTGGTCATTTCGACAGCCGCCGCTGCTTCGAGGCTGACTACCAGCAAGCGCTGAAGTGGCCATCCTTTTTCGTCGAACCCACCACATGGCACTCACAAGACGTCCATCCCCTCACTCGCATGCCCATCCATCTCATCACCGGCCCCTGGGATGATGAGAAGCTGCGCCGCCTCTTCTGGCTTACTCGAGGGGGTATCACCTACGATGCCGACGGCCAGACCTTGCCGCCGTGGGAGGTCAGGATGCAGTGCCTCGAGAATGCCATCCTCTCCGCAGCGGCCCCTAATGCTCTCGTGAGCAACTGCTTGATGGGGGACTGGATGTTTAGAGACCTGCCCCCAGACGTCGTCCGATCGCGGCTTGCCAACTTTGATTGGAACTCTGCTACCCAAGCAGGCTCATCGCAAGGACTTGCCCGCATTCTGGATGGATCCCGTCATCATGCCCTCGGTTTTTTCCCTTGATCCGTCAATGCTGGCTGAGTAGCTCTCCCCTCCAGGAACCTCACCGCCCGTTGGTGCACACTGCAGAGTTCTATAATTGCCTGCAGTGCAGTATCAGGCGGTATTACTTGTGTACTGATGACTGGTATCTTCACTCCGGCAGAAGAAACGATGGTGGCCACTATAGCGTCAAGCTTGAATGGAAACGTGGGTGAGATACGGCCTATACCTTCACGGCCGGTACGATTTTGTCGGAATGGAGACGGACAAGCTACCTGCATGCACAACGAAGTTTTGTGACATGGATCCCAGAACTCCTCGCCAGCGGCAGTCAATCAAGGTGGCCCCCACGAATGAGCCACATCGGCTTGCTGGCGGCTTGTTCTCCGTCACTCGTTACCTTTTCGTGGCACTTGTGCTCGTTTCGACTCACATGGACTCGACAATTCGACGGAGACCAATCCCACCCACCCATACATACACTCAGGCTCAGCTCAGAACCTCGTGCCGACGAGCATAACTTGAAACGGTGGAACGCATCCTGGCCTTGTCCCCAGCCGTCTTCTATCTCGTCCATCACTCCTCCAACCCTCAGTCCTTTGGCCTGCCTCGAGCCGTCTTGGAAGCGCAGATCCCAGCGAATTCTCCTTGCTCGCCATCTGCTAGCTCAGAGCGAACAACTCGGCCACCGCACATAGAAGCCCCCGGCAACTATCTGGTCCGGTGCCAAACTAGTCGCTGGGGATCAACGGGACAACTATTGGGTTCTTCGCTCACCATTGTTCACGCCGTTCCACACGCGGAAAGTCGGAAACAAGTCGCAGACGCTCCGGTTGCACGAAAGGGGGATAGGATAATATGTCACATTCAGGTGTTCGTCATGCCTATTTCTTGAAATTTCGCCCAGCTATTTTCAAACTACGAATCAGTCGTGTGCACGTGCGCACATGTTTCATTCAAAGCTTTATGCAAATATCGCTTCAATTATGTTTCCCGACTCCGAACAAGCTAACAAGCTAAGTTTTATCATACAATATCCAGAGGAAGAAAAAATGTCCCGCCGAACCGAACGATGCATGCTGCATGAATGAAATTTTCAGCGCAATGTCCCGCGCGCCATTTGGTACCATTGCAAGTTCTCTGCGTTGTGAAAAAAAGCAGATGATCAAGGGCGCCAGGTAGTGTGTTTTCAAGACGGAAAAAAAAATCCATTGGCAGAGAGACTTCCTGTCCTCCTCGCTTCTCAAGCACACGCAATGAAACGGGGGTACACCCCAATTGTTTTGAAGAACGAGGCAGGGAAAACAATGAACGATACCGAGTGAACCCGTGCCATACCGTCGTGTGCCAAACGGAGCTGCCTTGGGCGTCCGGTGCATGCGAACAATATGACTGGAACCATGCGGCGCATGTCTTGGGCATGCTATTCCATAGCACTGTCCCACGTTCCCCGTCTCGTGAAGCTGATGCTCTGCTCAACGTTCTCTACAGCCCCAGGGCCGGCGGCGTAGCAAACTCGTTTGGCAGGGGCCCCCATGCTTGCGCCGAAGCGCATTTGCAGGAGCGGTTCCGACAAGTTGGCATGGGATCCCTCGTCACCGCCGAGCCAGGCCAGCGTACAAGGGTCGCTGGCAGGCGCGACAGCACGAACAAGATGTTGCGCCGTGTCCGCCGATTGGTTTCTGCTTCGCTTTCGACCAGATTTGGTGGCAAGATCGTGCTTCTGACGCTCGTCGAGGGCGACGACGGTGACTCCTACCTCTCCCGAGGCCGGGGCGAACTCGCCGACGCGCCCTTCCGAGCGCGTATCCAGCGACGTACCCGACGACACGAGGTACCCAGGGTGCGCTTGAGGCACCGCCAGGACACTCGACTTCGTGCTCACGCTTTCGTCCGACGCCTCCATCGCTCGGGATCGCGACGGCACACTAGGCTTGAGGGCGCAGTGGGTCGCGCTAGCGAGCGAGGAGGCAGAGGAGAAGGAAGCGGAGCGCGAACGTGACGGGGCGGAAAACGTGGATTCGGGGGACGAGACGGACGAGACGGAATTTGCCAGCGAAGTTCGGCGGGCCGTGGGGAAGCGGCCCTGCGGCGACGAGGCGACAAGGTGCGGGAGCCGATCCAGCCCCTGGATACCACCGGCACAGTCCGTCCGCGGCATGGCCAAGCCCGTGGTGCGCGAAGCTACACTCGCTGCAGGAGTGAAGAATCCGCTCGCCAGGGGGGCAAGGCGCTCGTTGAGCAGCGGCGCGGGGCGGCCGCAGGTACGCATGGGCTGCGGCTCCATGAAGGCGGGTGCGTCGCACGACATCGAGTTGACGTGCGGCGTCGGCGTGGAGCGTGGTTCCGCGGGCGCGTTCAGGATGCTCCGCACCGCCAGGGCCGCCAGGTCGGTGACCTTGGGGGACGATCGAGGGATCAGGGTGTCGATGTTGGTCAGTCCCGGGTCCAGCTTGCGGGCCATCTGCTTCCAGCTGAGGGACTGCGACGGAGCCGAGGACGAGGTGCATCGGAGAAAGATTTCGGTCCAGCGCTGGAAGACGTCATCGGTGACGTGCAGCTTCCAGTCGACGGCAAAGAGAAATGCAAGCTCGTTTCGGTTAATCTCCCTGACGGAGAGGCCCGAGATCCTGCTCCACGCGCCGGCGGAAAAGTTGCGGTCTTGAAGGTACTTGCAAGAGAGGATGAGGGCGGCGAGGAACATGCGGCGGCCGCAGAGGATGACGCGGCCGGAACCGGAGAGGGTGCAGGGGGATTTGTACGAAGGAACGCTGGGTTTGATGAGAATCAAGTAGTACAGTGCGACCTGGAGAGTCGAGTAACTGGTGCGAGCGCGGCGAAGAGTCTCCTGGATGAAGGTGCGCAGTGGGAGGACCGACCTGCCGCCGAGCTCATCGACGGAGGAGAGCGGCCAGATGGCCTCGACCATCTGGGCAGCGGCGTCTGTCGAGGGAGGAAGGCTAAGCGCTCGTCGCGAACGGGGAAGGGGATCAGGCGTGACCTACCAACAAGGCCGTCGACGAAGCCGACTCGGCGATCGACCTCTCGAACCAAAGCCGGCGGGGCGGCGTGCTGGGAATGGGAGCGGGCGGTGGTGCGCCTCGGGTTCTGCCGCTGCTCCGGGGGAAGGGAGACTTCGTCCTGGGGGAGAAGCGAGCGGCGGAAGGTAGACGCATCGTCCGAAGGTGTGGCGACGCAGTTGGAGGGACAGTAGTTGTCGCACGAGTCGGAGTAGGACGTGTTTGCCGAAGCGGAGGAGAAGGACGTGTTTGCCGACGCGGAGGAGGTGTCGGACATTTGCGACGGGGTAACCGACGACTCGGACGTGAGGGAAGCCGACGGCACGGCGTTCGAGGATGAGCCGGAAGAAGAATAGAGCATGGGGGATGGAGGGGAGACGGGCGAAGGATGCATGTGGGACGCCATGCTGATCGAGGAAGGGGCGCTATCTCAAGCAGGTCGTGTCCCACTCGAGATGTGTTCAGGTCGAGACGGAAGGAGTTTCCAGCCGCCGTCGATGGCCAGGTCAACCAACTGGACGCGGACGGAAACCGTCGAGCAGACCAGAGAGACGTTCCGGGTCAAAGGTTGCAACCAAGCAGCCGCTCAGACGAGTTTATCGACGGCTGAGTGAGTTGACGGGAACGATGGTAGGTTGAAAAGGCAACGCAAAGACGGCGACTGGAGTGGTATGAATGCGACTGGCACGACGCATCGCGAAGAAATGCTGCAAAGAGGCGAGTCGGAGAGGGTGATGGTGGCTACGAAGCAACGACCATCGGTGGCGGCAAGGAGACGTTGAGTTCGTTGAGAGCCGGGAGCCGAGGCGTAGAGTTGCGTTCGTGCAGGTGCGTGCGTGTGCGTGCGTGTATGGATGTCCGTCTGCGGGTGCGTGTGCGTGTTTGGGCGTGTGCGCCTGTTTGCGTGTGTGTGTGCGTGCGAGTGTGTGTGTGTGTGTGTGTGCGTGTGGTGTGACGCCAAAGATACGTTACGCTGGGGACAAGCGGCGTCGGGGTGAGGGAAGAGTCTGCCCGGCGGTGCCGCGTCGCGATGAGAGGGAGCGAGCGACGCAGGTACGAGACGATGCAGCGGCTGGCGGCAATAGTGGTATTTATTGCGAGGCCGCCAAGGCGAGGTGACTCCTTATCGCGTCGTGGCCTAAGAGGCGAGGCGGATGGTTCGAGCAGCAGGCAGAAGGTGAGTAAGTACTTACTTACGAGCGTGAGCGAGTACAGTGAGTACAAGGTGGTGACAGGCTTGGGAGGCAAAGTGGGTACCGGCGGGGTGGGTGGGTGACTCCTGCAGGTGGCGACCGAGAGTTGCCGCGCGGACCAAATGGGTGGGGTGGGGGGCCCCTTCTTGCGATTTCGGAGACAGCGAGGTGACTAAATCTGAGCGAGACTGACTGACTGGTTGGCTACCTGGTGTGGGCTGGCGGGTTGGCTGGCTGAGACGGCGTTTGGCTGAGACGGGCTGACGAAGAGTCTGAGCCTGAGGCAGGTAGGCCGCAACGGCGAATCCGTGAGAATTCAATTCGAGCTAGCGCACGCTCCGTACCTGACCTGACCGACAGGCTGACCGCCTGCTTCTTTCGACCGGCGGATCCGATCAGGGGACTGGGAGGGGCGAGGGCCAAGATGCAAGCCAGCGTTTGGCACAGTCGTCGTCGTGCGTGCACACCGAGTCGGAAGGGGC
This sequence comes from Drechmeria coniospora, assembly GCF_001625195.1. Taxonomy (NCBI): domain Eukaryota; kingdom Fungi; phylum Ascomycota; class Sordariomycetes; order Hypocreales; family Ophiocordycipitaceae; genus Drechmeria; species Drechmeria coniospora. The sequence goes on along the minus strand of NC_054389.1, from coordinate 3,828,619 downwards.
AAAGGCGAGAAGAGGTGAGGCAAGGCGAAGCCGTGGTGGGAGACTGAGCCAGCAGGTCCTGTTGGGCCAGCAGCGGTTGTTGCGTGCGTGGGTGCTTGCGTCTGCGGTGCGGGCGAGCGTTGAGCGTGGACGTGGGTCAGTGTCCGTACCGTCGTGCGTTCGGCAATGCGTGAGTGCAGCGCTGTGGCCGTGGTCGTGGCTGTGGCTGTGGCAGTGCAGCGGCGTTTCTCCTGCTGACAGCAGAGCGGGCGGCGGTGCGGGTGGCAGGCAGAAAGAAGTACGATTAAATGCCGCTGGGGAACAGCAACGGCGCGCGAGGTGAAAATGACGGTGGGAGGGGATCAAGGGCGGGGGTAAACAATGGTGACGGGAGTCGAGAGCAGAGAAATGTTGGAGCCAGAGCAGACTTCGGAGAGTCGCTGCTTACTGGGTAGTTTCGGACTTCATCGTGACGACGCTGCAGCACAGTGAAGGAAGGGTGGAAAAGTTGCGAGGGCCGTTGGGTTTTTTATTCATGGCCTCGTCCCGCATTTGCGTACCTAGTATTACCAATGCCATGCGTTGTGATGCGTACTACGGTAAGCCAAGTACTGTACATTTCCTGCTGACTTGCCCACGATGTGCACTGTATGTTAGTGCGCGGCTACGAGAGGTACTCCCTCCACATACTTGCCGTAGGACAGTAACAACTAGGGAGCAATACAGTACTTGTCGCGGGTGCGCACCGGTACACACTGGTGCAGGTACCTACCTAGTATACGGAATGATCCATTAATTTACTAGTACGGAGTGAATTACGGAGCAGCACTACGTACATGTAGTGTACTTTTTAGTTGGCCAGTTTGCTTGGCTGGTCAGCTCTCCTGCGTCGGCCAGAGGCTTCCCCCTGCCGTCTGGGCCCAAGCCAGACGACAGGCTGTCAGACAGGAGACAAGGGAGGGAGGGGAAGGGGGGCAGCCGGGGAAAGCAAGTGAGAGAGCCTCGAGTCGGGGGGGCGAGCGTTGGGGGTCCGGAGGGGGGAAGAGGGGGAGGGGGCGAGGGGCCCCGACCACTGGCCAGCAGCTTGGCCGACCCTCATCCTCGTCTGGTGGGTGTCACTGGCTGGTCACTGCACAGTGCACCTGTGGGCAATGGTGGTACGGACTTGGGACTAGTTTGCGAACGAGGACACGCACACCTACGAGTGCAGCAATTCACCTACTTTTCCCGCACAGGCGACTACGAAACATATACCTCGCAGAGGGGGATTTAATCGTCATCAAGGCACGTACGAGCTGGAGGTAGGCAGGAACGCAGTACGGGGGCCGGACGATCGGAAGCTCTGCCAGTAGCCAGATATACCTCTCCGGAGCCAGGTCATCATCATCCAAGCGATACCTCCTGGTCGGCCCCCAAGTCCAGGCGCTAGGTGGTGGTTCACTACCTGATTTCGTGTACCTTCCTCGTACGTTCCTGGAGGCGGTCTGTCCTCTGAACTGGCGCTTCACCATCAGCCAGCCTACGTCTGAGCCGACGAGGTCTTTCCTATCCAATACAGGGCTTGCAGTACAAACACAGTACCATTTCTCGCAGGATCCACATGTCCCGAACACCCAAGTACGAATGTGTACTTGCACCCAAGGCCAAGGACAAGTACTGCACACTTACAGTACAGGACAAGTATGGAGAAATAAAGAATACATGTATTACGGAGTAAGTACTTACAGTACGGGGTATTACTGTACACATTTGCAAGTGCATGTGCGCAAGTACTTGCTCATAGCCTGTGACAGAAGAAAAGTCGCTCGCTTCCGTCGTTGATCTCCTCTTCGCCAATCCGGGCATAGCGTGGGCGGCGACGTGTGGGTGCCTCGAGCACTCCAGCCAATGGAGGGGCGAGGCAGCCCATGCCCGAGCAGACTTGGGAGTCATCGATTGGACGGAGGTGCACTGCGACGAGCAAGAAATGGTGCGCGGAGCCAGAACCGGTGTGCGTAGAGTACAAAGCCGAGAGCGAGCGCAACACGACACGACGGCACGGCCGATGGTGATCGCTGCTCATCGATTCAGGAACGGGCAACTGGCGAATGTACACGTAGTGCACTTGCTGGCCTCCCATGCGTCGCGTCTGGTGGCCACAAGCAAGGTGGCGGGAAGCAAGGCAGCAACGCATGCTGCCAACACATGGCGGTGGCAAGTACAGTGTATTTTGTGCCACGCACGTACATGTACATGCAGCGTATTTCCAGTGCGCACAAACGGCGGGCAGCAAGCACATGTACGGGACACGCCGCAGCGGTCAGGCCGCACTGGCCGTACGTACGGATGTACGGTGTACGAGAACGAGCAAGTGCAGGTGTGTTGTGCTGGAGTTTAATGCGTGTGCGTGTGCGTGTGCGTGTTTCCTGTTTCTTCTGTTCGATTGAATGTGCATCGCATGGCAGGCGAGTTGTTGCATGCGTCGAGTGCATGTGTCGGTGCGGATATCTGTAGATAATTAGTGCCTGCAGCGCCGCTCTCTCGAACGAGGGCGGGGAGTATGTGCACGCAGGTGGACAAGTGTGTGTGCGTGTACGGAGTACAGGTACTCTGTATGGACCCCCTCGGTTTCCTCCTGGTCTGACTTGACCACATCCCCCTCCTCGCCGTCGCCGTCGTCATGGCATGGCCATCGCCACCATCATGTCGCTCCACCCCTCTTCAGCAACGCCACCAGTCACCGCACGACCAACCTACGGCTGTGCTTGCAGTGAGTGCGCGCACTTGGGTACGGTATACAGTACGGCGTACGTGACCGGCGTGCACTGCCTGCGCACCTCGGTACTCGGTAGCTTGGCGTACCTGCAGTTTGCTGTGGTGTTGGAAACGGCCAGCAAGCGAAGAAAGAGGCGCCACCGACGACGACCCCTGCAGCAAACGCTGTGTGTCGTCTTTCTGTCTCAGCATGACGGGCAAGTCTGGTCCGTATGAACACACGATGATGACCTGACCGCTCGGTGAAACAGCTTCCGGCCGCCGTCCGTGGTCCAAGTGCGACGTCCAAGTGCGACGACGTCTGGACCCAAATCGTCCGTCTTGTTCGCACATGCACAGATACCCGAGACTCGGTACCCCCTCTCGCTGCAGGAGTACTTGCCGGCACGGTGCCTGTACGTGCGACGTCGAGGGCGTGATACGGAATGGGTGGCACCACGCGCAGACAAGCCGTCACACGTTCGCATTATTCGTTGCAACTCTTTGCTCGGCTCCAGCTGCAGATGTGTCTAGTTTCGAGTGATATTACTCCGTTCATGACGACCCCGGCATCGGTGCCTGGGCTGCGGAGGGTGTGCCCGTGCCAGTCCCGGGGGATCCGTCCGCACCATCCCCTACCAGGAGATCATGGTCGAAATTTGCCACCTGCAGGCACAGTACAACTAGGTACACAACCCGGCAAATAGCAGGCTGTACAATACGTACGCGGTGTACTAAGTAAGTATGCCGTGCCGTCGTACGAAAGAATACCAGCATCATGTACTCCGAACGGCTACTGGAGGTGCTGAGTAAGTACAACAGAACTGTTCCAGCTCAACACTGTGCACGTTTGAATGTGCGCCTGTGCGGACGACGGACGCTCACATCGTGTCGTCGTGCCATTATCCCGGCGTTGGGAGCTGTGCGAGCGTGAATTCGCCGTCCTTCCTTCCGATCATCTACTACTATACGCAATACCTGTCTGCCTTTTGCTCCTGAGGCATCGAGCCTGCTTTCTCGTCCTGAGGCATCGAGCATGCTGATTGTCGAGGATCCGGCTGCTCCTGCCTGTTTGGCTTCCTGCCTGCTCTAGTACTCGCACTCTCCCGCTTGATACGAGCCAGTACTGGTAGACTCGGCAGGCTGCAACAAGGCGTAGGTAGAATGCAATACGTGTGCGTATTCGTTGAGCTTCGATTCCTCTACCCACCACGCCATCCAGCTCAAGCGTCAACAAGCTAGCACGAGATCCCATCACCCTCACCCTCGCCTCGCCTACGCCGTCGCCCGCAACTGGCGCTGCCCGATCGATGGTCGAATAGTCGGGCCGGGTGACTTCATGGCGTGTGCCCTTGATCGATCCTGTGACATCTCTCTCATATTACCCATTTTATTGGGTGGAGCATTTGTGCGTGCTGAAGCAAGCAATCATCTCCCTGTAGGAATATACGTCGTGCGTACCGTCGCAGGTACAAGCCACTCACTGACCAGGCCAGGTCAGCCGCAATTCATCCGCGCCGACAGGAAACCCGCCTGGCGTACGGGCCTGTTCCGAACGGCTACTGTACACAAGGTGACTTCACGAGCGACAGCAGGGTGGCAAAAAAAGGGTGGCAAAAATTTATCCGTCGGCAAGGGCGAATGCCGCGGCAGTCCGGACGGTTGTTGGGAATGGCACAAAGGCTCGAGCACGTCGGGCGAGCAGGAACAGCCCATGCACGCACGAGTCCTCCGTCCACCACCCGCTTTCCATCCTGTTGGCTGCCTGTAAGCATTGCTACCTACCCTGTACCCAGGCATATACGACTGTCGTATCTTTGTGCAAGTCCGTAGGCACACGCACGCCGCGGTCTCGTGATCGTATTGCATGGAACTGACCAAGCAGAATGTCGTTGCTCACTGTATGTACATAAAACCGGTACGAGAATGGACAACGGCGCGCGCTATATGTCGGAAAGGTCCTCCTGTGTTGAGGAGGTGATGCGTGAGGCACCTGCTGTCCAGAGAGAGCACCGTGGATCCTGGTATGATATGCTGGGCCGTTCATCCACGAATTCCTGTGCCCAACGTACTAGCTACAACTAGGTACTGTACACGTATGCAGCCAAAAATCTAATTACTTGGTACTTGAGAATACGTGTGCGCTTGTGCGTAGCTGTGAGGTGCTCAATATTTCCTCTCAAGCAATTACGTGGCACATTCACGTGCTCCGAGTAGGTACCGATTGACGCACAGCAGGTTCACTCATCTCTGCACCTGGCCAATACTTCTGCCTACTTGCACATCCCCTCATGCTTTCTGCCGCAAACTTTGGTTGTACTTGCAACAGATGCTTCATGTCATATCATGACTCGATCGATGCAGCTGTGAGTGTACTACCATTCGTATGGTTCAGCCTGCGTAAGAAAGTGCGTACTGTACAGTAGTGCTCACTCCGCTCGTATTACAGATCTACTTAAGGAGTAGTGGATCATGGCGTTGACTAATAGAGCAATAATACGAGTACTTACTCCGTAAGTACAGCAAAAGCACACCTCTTGTTCGCTGCTGGTGTTAGTACTTACGCATTCATGTACAGTACTGCGAACTCCGTACCGAAGTACAGTAATTACAGTATTAGTTACTTGGACATGCCGTAGGCACCCTCGACCGAGCCTGTGGATTCTCTCCGAACACCCCGCCTGCCATTCCCAAACGCCGCAAAACTCCGAAATCAAGCTTGCTGCCTGAATCGCGTCAGACCACGTGATGGACATCTCACCACCAGTGACTCCTGCTCGGTCAGCCATGAATTCATGACTCGACTTCTTACTCCTGGCCTTTGATGGCAGCACACGAGCCTTCGATTGCATCAGTTGCTCACGAGCACGAGCACATCCATTCTCCGCTCCGCGCCCAAATCTCGCCATCCATCCGTCATCGATCGGCATCTTCATCCGGCATGGCCGAATCCGTCCACAAGCATACCCTGCTGTTTACATGAAGCGTTGCATTATGCAAATAAATTGAAACAAGACCCAGAGGATGATTACGCATCCTTGCTGGTGACGTCACGGCGCCCACGGCTGTCCATACATGCACGAGGCTGCGGGATCAAAAATTGCAAGTACAATTGTGTGCCCTGTGGTGCTGTAGTTAGCCCGGACCCGTGCGTACCAGCATGGCCCCGTGAATCCTTCTGCTTCACCTGGCCGTTGCCAAGGACGCCTAGAGCGTAGCCCGGATGGAAAGCCGAGGCCTCACAACCCTCGTGCATGCTGTGAGTCAGATGGCCGTGAATGTCTGTGGCCGAGGAGCGGCCGATATCCTACAGGCAGCAGACGCGGCAGGCTCCCCAACATGCGAGACCCCGTATCGTGCTCAATCCACCTGCCACGGCGTGGAGCTACGCAGAAACGGGCTTGTTCTCCAAATGAAATGACGAAGCAATGATGATGGCACCCGACTTCTCGGGTACCTGGCCACTTCTATTCGACTGTGCTGCAACCAGATGGAAACTTCGAGCTGGCACGACAATACGGCGCCGCCCCTCAAATGTAGATAGCAAATATGACAAAGGATCCCCGCCTCCAGCCGGTGCTCCTGCGTGCCAGGCCCCGCTGCCGAACAAAGGCGAGTTGATGCTCGTTGGCGGCCGTCTCGATGCTCCGATACCCCGACGTCCTGCTGTCCTGCTGCCAGTCACCTGTGTCGCTCGGACCGAGAAAGAGCGTGAGCAAGAGCGCGAGCAACGCAGCAACTTCATTTTTGGTTGTTTTCTGCTGGAAACTCCTAGACGAAACCCCCTGACCTTATTTTAGTCTCGACACATGTATCCGGAACCTGCAGTACACACCCAAACCCTCAATTCTGCCCATGTCATCCCATCTCTCCACCTAGGACGCCATGTAGGTGCTTGGCTCCACCCCTTCCTTGGGGAACTCGCTGAAGACGCAGGTTAGCATCACTTCGTCATCCGGTGGGGTTTGTCCGACAGAAACGTACGGCAGGGCCACCTCGAAGCGCTTCTCAATCTCCTTGAGCACCTCCTGATCCTGGTCGCTGCTCACAAAGGAGATGGCAAGACCCTTGGTGCCGAATCGACCGGCACGACCTACGCGGTGCAGGTAGGAGCTGGCATCCGCCGGGAGGTCGTAGTTGATGGCAAGGTTGATGCGCTCGATGTCGATGCCTCGTCCGAAGACGTCGGTGGCAACGCAGATGCGCTTCTTGAACTCCTTGAACTCCTTGTAACGCTTGATGCTGTTGGGCCGTCAGTAAAGGTAAGCAACGCAGCCATGCTCGCCGTCCCGGTCACTGGTCGGAACTCACCGCTCCTCCTGGCTCACACCCGAGTGGACGGCGATGGACGGGAAGTTGCATTCCTTCAGGAGCTTGTCCAGCTCGGTCGCGCGGATGGTGCTCTTGACGAAGATGATGACCTGGTTGAACTGAAGTTCGTCGAGAAGCTCGTTGAGCTTTCTGTTCTTTTCCTTCTCCTCGAGCTGCACGTAGTACTGCTGCAGGCCGTGCAGCGTGAGCTTGGTGTCCTCGTCGACGTAGTGCTCCGTCGGGTTCTGCATGAATTTGCGGCAGATGGGCTTGATGGCCTCCGACAAGGTGGCCGAGAACATCATGACCTGCTTCTGCGTGGGGGTGGCCCGGAACACCTCCTGCACATCGGTGCGCATGTCTGCTCAAGGTTAGACGGCCGGCCGTGTTGCCATGCACCGACGGGGCCGAGGACGTACCGGGTTGGTCGAGCATCTTGTCGCACTCGTCGAGCACGAAGATGCGAACGCTGCCGAGACGGAGCGCCTTGTCGCGGACGAGAGCCTTGAGTCGGCCGGGGGTACCGACGATGATGTGCGGGCACGTGTCCTTGCTCTTGAGCATGTCGACATCCGGCTTGATGGGGGTACCGCCGTAGAAGACACCCGTCTTGATGTCGGGCATGTACTTGCTGAATCGGTTGTACTCATCGCGGATCTGGTAGGCAAGCTCGCGAGTGTGGCACATGACCATGACGGAGACCTCTCCGTTGATCGGCTCAACCTGCTGCAGGGTGGCGAGGACGAAGACGGCCGTCTTTCCCAAGCCTGACTTTGCCTGGCAAATGATGTCGCCACCGAGAAGGGCCTGAGGAATGCAAGTTTGCTGGACTATCGATCGAGCGGATGTTAGACATGGACTCCCAAGCGTGAACGAACGGCAGGTGAAACGAGGCAGGGGCCCCGTCCGTCCATCGCGCATCAAGCACGACCGAAAGAGCTCGCGGTGTCGAGGGCGGCCGTTGAGTCGCTGCAAAACATCCTCCCAAGCTCCAGGCGGTCGTCGCGTCGCGGCAGGCCCGGATAAAAAGGCGTGGCCGAATCGCCGCGGGCGTGGTGGGCAGGTTTCTCAACCCTCGGCATCCCCCACAGCGCCGCCCCGTTTATCTCGGCGCTGATCCATCTCGATCATGGTCGAGTCCCGCACCAGTACGGGTGTTGATGCACCTCAAGATGGGCATGGCCCCTTTGATGCAGTTGATGCGGCGACAGAGGTAGGAAGGCGGCCGTCGGATTCCACTCATTTCGGTCGTGCGTTGCCACGCGCGCGACGGACGGACGGTTGTGGGGAGGGGGTTTGATGATACGGGATGTGAATAGGATTCTTCAGAACTGACCCTCCGATGGATGCTCGAAGCCACAGTCGCCAATAGCGCGGAGAAGCTCGGGCTTCAGGAGAAAGTCGCGGAAACCAGTCGAGTGGATGCCAACGTAGCTGCCCTTCTTGTCGACGTCGTTGCCAGTAGCGAGCTCCGACTTCTTGCCATTGGAACCGCTGGGGGCGGGAACGGTGTCGTTTCCACCGATCTCCTCATCGGAGTAATCGATGAGATCTTCTTCGTGGGACATCTTGTCTGCGGTGCTCTCTGTCGCCGGATGCAGAAATGCAGTCGTCGTCGCCGAAGAGGAGGGTGGGAGGGGTAGGTAGTTGATGCCGAGGCGTAGTCCGTGGCAAGGGGCAAGTGGGACAAGATTACTCAATTGAAGGCAGACAGCGTCAAGTATGGACGGAGTGCGATGATGAACGGGGTTGGCAGCGTCCAGGGTCGACTTTCCCAACCAAGTTGATGTTGACGAAGGGATGTTTGCAAGGCTGAAGCTAGTGGAGTGAATGACTGTTTGCCGTCGTCCTGGCTCGTGCGCCACGCTAAGTCATGTGACGGATCCGGTTCTCTCATGTGCACCGTAGATGTACTGTACAGTACATCTGCTGTAATACATGTACTTGTTGGCCTACTAAATGTACTTGTAGCTTGGACGGAGGACACACAGTGTCACAAGTACACCAACTATGTGTATTTGTGCAGCTAAGTACATGCAATACTCTACATGTACATTTAATATTTCCTGTTACGGATGTAACAACCCCCCCCCCCGGTACTACATGTACACTTGTACACTTGCTCCGTACCTACAGTACAATTACTTACTGTACAGTACTCCGTACAGTGCGGAGGTTTGATTATTATTACGCATTGAGAGAAATCTACTCCGACCTCGCACCTTAATATTGCTTGCCTCGCGAAACAAGCAAACAGGTGAATGAAAGCCAGCCTGTCTCGATGCTTCGGCAGTTGCATTACGACAGAGAGGCCATAATCCGCAATGAATAAGGAGAAAAAAAACAGCAGTGTCCAAAACAAAATTCTGTACTCTCGGGTGTCCTACCTCTACCAGGCTGCCAACTACCTCTCCGGCTGCGCGGACAGGAACCGACATGGAGCATTGCATCCAGTAACCAGGGATGACGGGTCCTCCGGTATCCGGCTCAAGGCTGCTCAGAACATTTCTCGATCCCTTACCTCGGATCTGAGGGCAGTAGCTTTGAAGGGGCAGATCCGGCTGAGCCCCGCAATGAAGCAGACGATTTGCAAGTTCTGCGAAACCCTCCTGGTCGAAGGGCAAACCTGCCACTCCGTCATCGAAAACACGAGCAAAGGCGGCCGCAAACCTTGGGCAGATATCCTGGTCACCAAGTGCGCCACATGCGGCAGATCAAAGAGGTATCCCGTCAGCGCAAAGCAGCAAATGCGAAGAGCGATGCGTACGCAAGCATCTGCACCTGCCGTGGCCAATCTGCAGACGTCAAAGGCCGGGGATGCGCGAAGTATGATATCCACCGTCGGTCCCGAACAACATCCACGGGCCGTAGACGTTGTTGTAAGGCCTTCTGCGAGGGACGCTTGAGGCTTGCTGCGAATCAATACAACACGACAAGGGAAGGTGCAGAGGCTTCGGCGCCGCTGCATCGCGAGATCGTGAGGGTTTCCAGACGAGGCACCGTCCCAACCAAATTTTCTCATTAAAATCCAATCTCGCCCGCGACAAGCTTGCGGAATCAGATGGTCCGATGGTAAAGTGTCTCCCATCGACGAGGCATTCGGCAGATAGACAGTGTAGCTTGGAATCGAACAGCATCACTCTGCACCTGAAACTAGCACAAAATGAACATGAGCGTAATTCGTAATCATCATATCTTCATCATGGCGAGGTGCCCGTGGCTCGTCAAGCGCCCTGCGGCGCGTCGTTCACGCTCTCTTCTCCCAGCACCTTGCTGGCGGCCATAAATCTGCTTCGAGTCAGCCAACGATTCACCAGAAGCCCTTCAACAGTTGCGCACGCAGTGTGCGGACAACAGGAACGCCACTCACAGGCCGCCATGCCAGCTGCCGAGCCCCCTCATCGCCTCCGCCTGCACGCTCGTCATACGAAGCAAGTTCTCCGTGTCCGAGAGGTTCGACGATAGTTGCGCGAGTTGCGAGTGTAGCTGCGCCTAGATTTGAGCGGCCGAGTCAGTCGCCTTACAGGGCCAGAAAATAGTTGGAGGTGCATTGGGGATTGAAAACGCACGAGTTGTCTATTCTTGGCGATGCTGTTGCCGGGGGCCATGCTTTGCCGGTTCATGTTTTGGGAAGCTCCCACGTTCCGTGTTGCCATGGTTGATACCAATGAGTTTGAACTAAATATTGGTGGGAATTGGCTCGGAATATCACGCCACGGCGAATTACGATACCCCGAGACCCTTGGTGAATGGAAACAGGAACAGTGCTGCTTGCTGGCGAGGAAAACAACAAGAAGCGCGAACGGTGGAGGTCGCCATGCGGTGGTTGGAGGCGTCACGTGCGTCATGAGCAGTTGCGTCTCCACCACCAACTGCACCAAACGCCGGAACTGTTCGTAGGTGCAAGTGTACAGTAGGTGCTCCGTACATCAATCCAACATCAATCAGAATTCACACTGACAGCGAATATGCGTACCGGCGTTCACCCTCTCGCTCACGCTCACTCTCCATGAATTCATGTACGGAGTGTTTGTGCAAGTATGAGTATGCACTCATGAATTATTGTATTGCATCAAATCCAATTCAGCACCGGACGCCATCGCAGGGTAAGAGTTTGAAGCCACCGTCGAGCGGACGGCATTTTTAAACACCGCCCTATGATCCTCTATGCCTGTTCGTGTTCAAGTACCGTACGCAGTATTCAAGCAGTCCAGTTAGCTAGCTTGAAGGATGCCTCTCCGCACATTTTGCTTCCGCCCTCGACGCATCCTGCGTCTCCTTCTCCTCCGAACACATTCCGCCATCTATAGCGTGCGGCCGTGAACCACTTTCTCCATCCACAACAAAGAAAATTATATGACGGCGTAGAGGAATTAGACGTATGCCGACATGAGAATTCGGATGACAAGCGAGCTTTCGTAGAGTATGCTGCTGCGCCGCAAGCAGAATCACCATGGGTATATCACCCCCACGCTAGCTGTGCCGCGCTGGTCGAATGCTCCCGCAGAGCCAGGAGCCCGAGGGTCCGTGATAGGAAATGTCATCGTGCCATTGCCGTGATGTCCCCCTGACGCTCTCCCGCTTCTTCGCCAATGCTGTTGCCGTTGCTTGTTGATCGCCGCGGTGCGCGCTCGCCCGTCGATTTCGGCAACGGAAACAAGCTGTTGCGAAGAAGGTGGAGCCCGTCAAGTTTGGGCAGAAATCGATGATCAATTGTATGCCAAGAAGAAGCGAGACACGAAGCCCGCACCCAATGCAGTAAAGCCAGAAATCGACCGGCCCCTTTGGCATTTTCGGCACTATTCTATTCGCACGTGCCGTGCTAGATGGGTCGCCGGTCGCCGGAGCGATGAATAATGTTTTGATGAACGGTCCGAGCCGGCAGCGGCCGAGGGTGGCCGAGGGCCCGGCCAGTGCTGCATCCGGGACGCGCGAGGCATGTCTGGAAACAGGGCACTCCTCGGACAGGCGGTTAGGTCGCGCGGCGCCGTCGTCGAGCCGAGGGGTGGGACCGGCCAAGGGTTGTTTGATCGGAATCGGCGCCTGGCCCGGGTTGCGCACGCACTCGCCGAGAAAGCGGATGCGAGACGAGGCGATCTAGCGCGCCGTCGCGATCGGCCCCTGCCCGAGGCTGCTCTGGCTGCTGTGCGCCGATTGCCCCGAGTCGACCTCATCACTGCCCGCGCTAGCACTCGCACTACCCGTCAGACTACGGACATTTCTGGGCTTCTTGGGTGGATCAAGGGCGCTCACCCCTATCTGCTGCTCGACCTGCTGGGGAGCGACAGCGTTTCCCTGTCCCGGCGGGTATCGCGGAACGGGTTGCCGAACCCCGTCGGAGGGCGAGGGGCGCCTGTTCATGGGCGACGAGGCGAAGCCGTTGGGAGGCGAGGGGCGGCCGCTGCCGCCGCGCACCGAGGGGGAATACGGGTTCCCGGGGGACTGGCTGGCGCGACGCGGGTAGGCACCGTTCATGCTTCCGGAGGAGCCGCCGTTGGCCGACCCGTGCTGCAGCTCGTCCAGCCTCGAAGCCGTCAGAGAGTTTGCTCGGGAGCTGGCGCCCATGGTTCCTCGGTCGACGGCGCCGTAACGGTTCGAAGTGAAGCCCATCATGGGGTCCTCGAGGATGTTGTCCGTCACGGCCGGCGCGTGGTTGACATGGCTCCCGCGGTTGCGACCAAAGCTCGGGCGGTACCTGCCGGCGCGGGAGGGCGGCAGAGGCCCGTCGACCTCGGGATTTCGACGGAACTGGGCGGCCGACGGTCCGCTTGCCTTGCGAGTCTTGCGAGACGTCATGCTCATCATGTCAAAATTGTCCGGGTCGATGGTGGGGGCGCCGGTGGCGACGGAGGGGTCCACGAAATCGTCGTCGTCGTCGTCGTCGTCGAAGACCTGCTGGCTGTTGCGCATCGGGTGGGGGCCGGGGTGAGAGACGGGCAGGGAGCCGGGGTGAGGGCCGAGGTGATGGCCGCGGCGGGGACCCGGCGGCGGGCCGCGCCGCATTCGCATCTCCTGCTCCCTGAGGGCAAGCTCCCGCTGGCGAAGCTGGAGCTCTCGCTCCCGCAGGGCCAGCTCCGGATCGCCAATCGTCGGCTCTTGGCCTTCGGGGATGTCGTCGTAGAGCACGAGGTGGGAGAACTCTTCGAGGTCGTTGCCGTCCATGGAGCCCCGCCTCGAGGGGTCTCTGGACCCTCCGTTCAAGGAGGGCGGGGGACGCGGGTAGCCGTTGGGCGGGCCACCGGCCATCGAGGGGGGCCCGCGACGCATGCTGCCGGGTTGGCTCACGTTGGACAGGTTTCTGGGCCGCGGCTGACGGGGCATGCCGTTGCCGTTGGGCATCATGGGGCGGTGGCCTTGCAGCGAGGGCATCCGCGGGAGCGACGTCGAGACGGTGGGGGAGCTCGGGGGCATCATGGGCACGGCCTCTCCGGGCTTGGGCCTGGACCTGTTGACGATGTTGAGGTTGTGGAGGATGGCGTACAGGGTCTCGATCCTTGGCACGGCGACGTTCAAGTCGCGGGCCAGCTTGATGGGGGAGCCGAGGTACGTCTCGACCTCCATCGGCCGTCTCGCGACATAGTCCTGCCACATGATGCTTTCCGGGAGGTTCGGTCTCGTCATTTCGTCCACTGTGCGCTGCTTGAAATCCGACGACAACTTGCAGCCGCTGGCGTCGGCGAGGCGCAACAGCTCGTCGATGACGTCGGACACCATCTCGCGGACGCCGACCTTGTCCAACAGGGCGGCGTGGTTGGGGGTATCGAATAGAACGCTGACGGGATGAAAGGAAATGGGTCTGCGACACGGTCAGCGACCTGGCCGATCGAGGATGGCGTCAAGGCGAGGAAAGGAGCGGCCGGCGACTCACCCGATGACCCTCTCGTACTGCTGCTGGCGGATGTTGGGGGAGACTTTGCAATCGACCTGACCGGTGCTGAGGGTCATGGCCAACGCCTGGGCCATGCTGTCCTGTATCGAGACCGGGATGTTGCTGCTCTTGTTCGCGGGCCCAACCCAAATCTCGGTCGAGGACTTGTGCTCAAACTCGCTCTGGCCGAGCTGGATCAATTCGGCGCCGGAGACGAGGGAGAGGACGACGTTTGTCGGGTAGCGCTCCTCGATGGCGGCCTCGACGCCGAGCGTGTGCGTCGTGTTTATGAGGATGCACGTGTGTTGGGGGGTGACGACGGCGTCGATGACGGCGGCAAGATCGTAGACGTCGGGGAGGGCCTTGACGCAGAGGACGACGTAGTCGAAGGGACCGTCGCGGATGTTGGATGCGTCTTCGGGGTTCCGAACGACTGCGGCGAGGGACGGAAGGGTCAGCGGAGGATGCGGTCGGGTCGGGGCGGTGCCGGGGGCATACCGTGTCGAGGCTTGAACCGCTCGTTTCCAAAGATGGGCGATCTGTCGACGGCCAGGGTCAGCACCTCGCGGGGAAGCGTCGGCGGAGTGGATTCACGAGGCAGCGGGTCGCCGGACGTACTTGAACGAGATGCCGTACTGGGCGACATGCTCAAAGCCGGATTTCCAAACGAGGGTCACGTCGCAGGCATTGGTCGCCTGAAGCCTCCAGGACAGAAAGGCGGAGACGGGATTTCCGCCGACTGAGCAGACTTGCATTAGTTGGGTGTCGCTCATGGTGAATGATGTCGGGGGATCGCTGCATCGACAGCTTTCTCCCCAAGAATCGGACAGGAGGCAGGGAGAGGGGAGGGACGAGAGCAGTGCGAAGGCGAGGCAGGCAAGAAAGGGTAGGAGGGGATCGCGGCAGGGCCGGGAAACTGGAATGGCGACAGCAGCGACGACGAGGGGAGATGCGGATGGGCAACGCTAAAGGTAGAGAGCGGCGCGCGCCAGGGCAGTGTGCTGAGGCGACAGGGAGCCGGAGCAGAGCGAAAAAAAGGCGTTTCGGACAACGATGGGCGGCGGGAGGTGGTGGGACGACATACCTGATAGAACCTTGAGACGAGGCGTCATGGGTGCCATGTTCTGTCGCGGCCCCCAATGAGGAATAGCGAGCAGAGATTGGGAGGTAGCGTCTGGCGATGGCCCCCGTCACCAGTCGCAGACGCGATGAGCGGGAGAGGCTCGCTGTGGCTGACGAGGATCTCAGTGGGCGTCGGTCACCGGCTCCTTGGGAGGGATGCGTGCCGTGTGCGGAGACGGATGGCGAGCGAACGACGAGGGCGTGGGCGAGACTTGTTGGATGGGTGCGGGACCGCGCGCAGGCGCTCCTGGGACGCGAGGATGTGACGGAGCGAGCAAGTCGAGCTGAGTATCGGAAGGGAGTGCGCCGTGGCTGCTTGGCCGCGAAGGGGGGGTGCGTGGGTGAGAATGTGCGTGAGAGCGTCGGGGAGTAGAGGGTCGGTGTGGGAGACCACTGGAGGGGGGGAGGGATCGGACGAGTGCGCACTGCTGCCAGTGCGTGTTGCGATTGCGTTCCGTACGGCTCGCTGGTCGTGCTCCCGTTGGAAAAAAAAAAAAAGACAGTTTAGGTAGTCGGTACCAAGGCGTGTGTGTACCGCTGGAGCGCTGCGCTCGCACACTGACGGCAACGAGGGCAGAGCGCGACTGTGGATGGTGGCCCAGAGAACACGACCCCTAGAGACGAGGCGTCGGGGGGGGGGGGCGTGACTCGAGTGACGGCGAAAAGTACCTGCACCTGCTTGCTGCAAGTACAAGCGAGTAGCTGGCACGGTACGGCGCAGATGGGTAGGAGCCTAGGGCGGCGGGCGGGCAGGACAGACACACCAAACGTGGTGACTGCGACAAGTGAATGTCCGTGGCGGCAATTGGTTGGGCGGCCTCGGGCGGATGTTTCAGCGGCGACGGTGCACTCCGTTACGGACTGGTACCCGTCCACGGTTGCTTCGTCGAGGCTGTCGTCGCACCGTGTAGCCGGCTGCACGGCGGTGCTGTGTGGGTTTGCCTGGTGCCGGCCGACGAACGAGCGACGAGGGTGCTAATCGATCGGCTAGAGCCAAAACAGGGAACGAGGCAGACGAGGCGCCGATGGCAAATGGCACAGGACGAGCTCGAACCGAAGGTGGCAGCGAACGAGCGGACGGACAGCGGTGGGCGGTGGGACGCGAGCTGAGCCGGCAGTGGTCGACAGGACGGCAGGGGAAACGGTCGGGGATTGGACGGAGCGAGGGTGCTGGGGACCAGCGGCGCGGGCGGAGCGGATGGATGCTGACGGCCAACCGAGCGACGGCGATGCATGCGGTTCAGAATGTGACGGATGGGCGGATGGACGGATGAGTGGGCACCATCGACCACGGCAGCTGCAAGTGCTGTGCTCCGTAACACCGTAAGTACTGTAGACCGTGATACCGCACCGCTCCTAAATTGCTGGCAGCAGAAGGCACGGGCGCAGTCGCAGCCGCAGCCGCAGGCAAGCAGGCCCAGCCGGGTGAGCGAGCAGGGCCTAGGCCAAGAGGGAGGACTCAGGCCAACAGGGCTCTGGTGAGCAAAAGAACACACGCACGAGTTGAGAGCGCGCTACTCGATCGAGAAATGACCAGGCAGGCGGTTTGGTCGTCACGTGGCGCCGGAAGTGCTGCCGCCGTCTTCGTCTCGTTTCGCTGGAGTCGTCTCGCTTTCGTTTGCTCCGTCCGTCCTGGTGGTTTCTGTTTCCTGCGTTGTTTGGTGCAAGGACGAGGAAAGACGAGAGGAGAGGAAATGAGGCAAAGCGAGAAGCAACGGGGCGGAAGGAACTGTTTGTTGATGAAAGAAATACTTACGTGCGCATACATGTACACGTCGGTGTACATTCACGAGCGCCGCACACCATGCAGGTACGGGAAAGTACTCGTATGGAGTCGCGAATTGGCCTGTGGAGAAGCGAAAGTGCACCACCGGTGCTGCCCGACTGATGCCAGGTACAAGCCAAGGCACTAAGAAGGACATGTGTTCCGACTGGTATTACTCCGTAGTCGCGGCTACGATCTACCTCGCAGCGTGCGAATAAACGAGCACCAGCTCCGATGTAATTTATCAACCCGCCCCCCCTTCCACCCCACTCGCCGCCTAACAATCTCGCAGTAAGCCAGTAGTACATGTAGTACTTAAGTACATTACTTACAAGTACATGCACGCTGCCTAAGTACAGTAGTTGTATTACTGCAAGTACTCCGTACAACGTACATGCACTCCGTAATCCGTAATACATGTACTGTAGTTGTGCAGTACGGAGTACAAATATGTACAAATACTTGCATGTATTAATTTATAGGTGCTCATACTACTTGTATATGTACTCTGCTCATATAATACTTAGTACAGGTACGGAGTAATTGCAAGTACGGAGTACACTGCGACAGGTACAACGTGCCGCTGCAGGTACCCACAGGTAGTCTCTAAACACATGCGCACCGAACAATACTCGCAGCAGGAACCGTATTAGGTATGATTAGATGGTCAGTCGACAACTCAGCCACGTAGTATGCTGGCGGCTACTTCTCTACAGACCTAGAAGCTACTTGCTGATTCGGCCTGAGTTGTGAGGTGTCGGGCCTGCTGTCGCAGTAAAGCCAAGCAAGTACATTGTAGGTACGGAGCACTCCGGTCCCCCGTACTGGGCCTACAATAAATTAAGTACCTAGTACATGTCAGCACGCCCCGGTCGCTGGATCTCCGGCCAAGTGAGTGGCGGTTGAAGCAAGCGGAGAGTTTTCCTTGAATTAATTACACCAACGAGGACGAGGGTCAAACATAGAGTACACCTACGGGTGAATCGTAATACACGGAGTACATGTACGGAGTTACCGTATGGTACATGTCTTGGACACTTTTGGCTCACGGTGAATGGAGGAACATGTGCATGCACTCCGTACAGTATCTGCACACAAGTACGTACTGACAAAACAGGTTTACTTGCACGCACAAAGTACATTTCCTGTACTGCCACCTACACAAAGATACTAGTAAACGAGCACGTAGCAGAAAATACTAGGAAGTTATCTAATCACTCACCGCAGTACTTGGATGACACGCGTAGAGGGGCTCTTGGGTACAAAGGTACAACGGTAAGCACGTTGTACCGAGTACATGTACGTTTACGGTTTGCCGGACTAGGCAAGAACTGGAGTGGACACTTTTCAACTTTGAAGTTTGCATCGCGTCTGGCTGGCGTCAACTTCGCTCGCCCCCCACCGTTTGTCATTGCACCGATGGGGCTCTTGGCGTCGGGTTGGTCACGGCGGCCGCTGGTGGCAAAAACCCGTACAGGAAGTCGGTCACCTGCAAACACAGTAGCACACGGCGCATCGCATTGTAATTATTCCTCCGCCGGACATGTGAAATAAGTATGTATCTTGTTGTACTTGCTGGTAATATGTCATGGTCGAGTCGTACAGTACAGGCAGTTGTAGTTGTCGTGGCTAGGGGGTGAGCCTACAAGTACATGCATGCACTTGCGTATCATGATGGAATCTGAGCCGAGGCGGACTTATCTTGGAAGCAGCAACACTCACTTGGGTGTTTGCTGATTTTCCGGGCCTCGTTCGAATGCTTACCAACAATCGCCAGGTTGAGTGAAATTTACCGATGCTAGCATTGGCGAGAATGCCGTACTACCCGCAGCTTGATGCGTCGTCCGCGTCCCACCTCGCAGTACATTGTTCGCCGGCAGTATTCCGCAAGTGCTTGTAACACTAACACGACATGTACTCTGTACTTGAATTGGCACATCCTAAACGGAGTACTTCGTAGTTGTGCAGTCTCATAGCTTATACTCCGCACTCGGTGCTGTTCGCATGCACAAACATATGTGCCAATTAAGACCACCTAGGTACCAACGGAGCAGTATGAAGAATGAATGTGCTGGGCTGCGAGGTAGGGAGCACCTGCAGAGCTACCAGAGCCTTGACCCCATGGATCAGGGGCCAGCGTTAAGCCTGTTGAGGGATGAGACAAGATGTGGCCCCCAGTAGCGCGGAGCACTAAGTGACCTAGAACGCACTGCACATACACCTGCTGTGCTGTACATGTACTTGCACGGTATAATGTTAGTGCTCCGCCGCTTCACGTCCTGGGACAAGGACGCAATTGCCAGTGCTGGTGCGGTGCGGTGATACTCGGACGATGCGTGTGCCAATGACCGACACTACCCGTCGTTTCCATTTCGAGTCACTACGGGATCGGTACGGGGTACGAGTTGTCGGCGGACGAAGCTCAGAGGGGTGCAGGCACGGGAGCAAGGACTGGTGAGACTGGTGATGGCAGTGGAGAAGATCGCACCGAGAAGCCGGTCATGCTGTCTGGTGGCCTGGGAGGCAGCCCGATCTCAGTGCCCGTGCGGCAGTGGCGTACGGTGCCGTGCACTCGACTTTTTCATCCCTTCCATTCATGCCTCTCTGCTCACCCCTCCTCGGGTTATTCACATGGCGAGATGAGGACAGGATGATGATGGGAGGGCCTTGTGCTGTAAGGCGTGGCAAGCAGCTCCGTGACCAAGTGGGCAGCCTGCCTGCAATACTAGCTAGACGAATTGCGCCGCTGATGGTAAAGGAATACTGTCCCGTTCCAAGCCTCACATGGATGGCGGCAGGCAGATGGAGGCCCAGGAAACAATCTTTAAGTATGTTAATACGGAGTACAGTGCTTGTAAGTGTACTTGTACGGAGTGCTCCAACTTCGCGCGTACAGTAATACTTAGTAGGTATAAGCACAAGCAGGTACTGTACATCGTACATCGCTTGTTCTCCGTAACCTACAGTACAACTAATACCTGCTAGTGCTTTGTGCTTGCACTATTCACCCTGAACAAGATGTTCGATATCACTGTACCAGCATGCATACCTGTATACTTGCGAGTGCGCGTACAAGTGCAGTGTACGAGCACGGGCTTTTCCTTTGGCCATAAATTGCATGAAGCGTTGAACAAGATGCTCAGCAACTTCTCCAAGTCTTGCCGACTGGTGTCGTACCAGACATGCATACAAGTGCACCTACAGCCAACTTTATGTATGTACTTGTTGTTCTTGCACGCGCTACCAACAGCAGTGCATCTCGCTTGTCATCCCTGCAAGGCTCATGATTCTCGTATCCTCCACCCTGAACCTGGATCGAGCATTGAGCATGCATAATTACGGAGTGCCTGGTATTACTGTAGGCACTCGTATTCGTAACGTCGTCGTCAGGCTGGTGGACCAACAAGTCGTCCACTCCCCCGTCCTTGCGCCACCGCAGATCTCTTCGCAGGCCCATCCAAGGCGACAGCACCCCCGAATCCGCCTTTGCCGTCTCACATCGAGCGAATGGACTCTTGCGACCGAGCCGTGCCGTCTTGCTTGGTGCATGAATGATGCCATTTTCGTATCAGGCGGCTGCCCGATAGGTCGGTCGCAAGCTAGAGCCTCAACGACGGCTGGGTTCGCGCGCCTGCGTGGCAGTACCATGCGACGACACCTACGCCTGCGTGGCAGTACCATGCGACGACACCTACACCTGCGTCGGCAAGTACGCGAATGGAAGAGACATCAGCTCAAGCTGCACAACGTCGCCGTCTTCTTTCATTTTCCACGGTGGACACTGAAGGGGCGGTCGGTGACGGGTGCTTGTATTTGTCGGCCTTGCTGCACACCTAAGCACCTACTCACTACGTACTGGTGGTGTCGGTCGTGTACAGAAGTTGGTGCAAGTAACAGTGCACGAGAACAAGACGCGTACATGTACTGCGTACGGAGTACGAAATACAGCGTGGTCTAATTGCGAAGCGGCGAGCTGCGAAGTAAGCACACATCTCTGCAAGGCAATATGCACTATTGCGAACTCGTTTGGTTCAACATCCATCTCTGCAAGGCAATATGCACTTTTGCGAACTCGGCTGGTTCAACATCCCAGCGCATGCCGGATGCACTCACTGGAGGTGGAGGGGCTGAAGCCGATCAGAAATGCAAGTACGGAGTACGGAGTACCAGGTTAGTATTACTGTACGGAGCACGGCGTACTGTGCAGCAATATCATCGGTACAGACTTGTACGTAAGTACAGCACCTGCGCCTAACCTGCATGTGAGTGCAGGTGGTTGCACACCCACAAGTACACCATTAGATCAGTACCTACGTACAGTACTAGGTAGGTACCTAGTAAGTACTAGACATGGAGTATTACTGTAAGTGCAGGCACTCTGTGCATGCTATTTCGGTGCGGAGTGAAGTACAGAGTACTAATAGCGCGCATGCAAGTACAAGTTCTCTGTACCATCCAGTAAGCCGAGTACGTGTGAAGATAAGCACAAGTAATACATTTAGTTGTACGGGACTCGCAGGGAGTAAGTAATACTGTAAACATCACAGTTCAGCTCATATTACTTCCTGTACTCAAGTACAGAGGATTCCGCACAGGAATAGTACTAGGAATTCCTTCTTGTACAAGTAGTCGTCAGCACGAATGGCGTCCGCTGCGCTCCGTACTCCGCTTGTAGTTGTCCCGAGGTGTACTGTACAATTGCACCCAAGTACATCCTAATTCTACACCCTCCCACTGTACGGAGCATACCCCGTGCAAATGCACCAAGGTATACTTGTGCTCATACCTGTCAGCCAAGTCCCCGTTCCACGCACATCGACCGTCCCCGTCAGCAGCAGAGAACGAGCTTGCGTCCTGTTCCTAGGAAAGACGACCTCCATCCTCGCACCTACCTACCTATTCTGTGCTGTGCTCCGTACCTCTGCCCTGCATGCTTCTCATGCGTACGGAGTACATGTATGGAGTACTCCGTACGTGTAGGTACATTGTGCGAGAAGCTAAGGCGCCACAGCCGCCGCCCCATTGGCGTTGCTCCCTCGCGTTGGCTGGCACGATCCCTCCCAAAGTCCGTGACGCGACCCCTGCTTGATCGCCTCATTGGACAAACGAATACTACCTTGTACCTGCATCTATCGCAGGAGTGCGGAGTATACTTGTGTACTGTCTTTGCACTCATACGTGTAGGTTCTTGCTGAGGTACTGTACTTGTACTGCGTGTGCGCACAGGCGTACATGTACTTGTTGGTGTACATTTAGATACTCCGCGCACAAGTACGATGCAAGTACAGTGCTACGTACATGTACAAGAACACCTGCTTACAGTACGAGAACATGTTCTTGCAGTGCGCCTGTCCACATGCAGATGCAAGTAATAATGCTTACATGAATAGGCAGATTACAGTAGGAAGTATGGAGTACTCAAGTACAGAGTGCCTGCACAGTATTCCACATGAGGGCACTGACCTGTTTCCTGATCATCTTGACTCGTATGCCAAAATAAAATCTGGACCAGTACGGAGCACATGTGCTCCGTACACCTACACCTAGTTGTACAAGTACAGTAAGTACATCCGTTCGTTCCAAGGTGCGCACGTACAGTACGGAGTACAGAGGACAAAGTACAACTATTGCTTAGTTGCACGTAAGTACTTACACGTGCAATGCATGCGCGCTTACGGAGCACTGTACTTTTACATGTGCATACCTAGTACTCCGTACTTGCGCGTGTGGCTGCTCGAACGCGGTCGCGTACATGCAAGCACGTATCTCAAGGCACCAATAGTGCACGACGCGTAGAGCTGCAGTACCGCGAAAATACTTCCATGTACGGAGTAATACCTTGACTTGTGCTGTAGTACGGGTACTTGTGAAGACTGCTGCTGTGGTCCGCATCGCAACCGGAATTTGGTGCAAGTACTGTACAGCCACAGTACAGTAATACTTGCTCCGTACCGTGCTCCGTACGGAGAAACAAAACTGATTAATACTCGCTTGCACTTAAGTACTTACACTTACTGTGAGTACTTAGGTACCCGGTACAGGATGGATGAACAGGCCATGTGCTATCAAAAGCTTGATCAATTCGACCCCCCCCCCTGTCGCGGAAATTGCCAAAACCTTGACTTGGACCCGTCGCGATATTCACGCTCCGAGTACTCCGTACGTCGCGGGTTTTTCTGCCACATCCATATTCCGAGTCCTTTGATTTGCTCATCGGCCAACGAGCGATTTCAAGGACAAGGGGGTTCCAAACCTTGACCCATCCATTCAAGCATCCTTGAGGAGTGCCCGTGCACTTGCCAGCACACACAAGTACATGTAGTTGTACTATACTTACAGTACAGTCTGCGTACGGAGTAGGGAGTACAACTGCAGTAAGTACACAACCGGTACGGAGTAATTATTCCTTGATATAAGTACGGAGCAAGTACGGAGTTCGGAGTACAAATACGTAGATACTGTATACGTCCTACATGTACATGCATGTATACAGCAAGTACGGGGACAGGGAGTACCCGCAAATGTAAGTATAATACGGTAGGTACGGAGTACTTGGAAGCCTACAAGTGCTGGCCTCCGTTATTACTCCGTAAAAGCTGAGGAAACGTACGTAAGTACTAGGTATGTCCTCCTGCAGATCTACCTTGCGTACTACGGAGTACCTACATGTAAGATTGTAACTGTACCTGGTACTCAGGTGCAGCACAGTACAGTGCAGTACTTGCGCCGTATTCACCATGCCATTCCCTAGGTACCTAGTTACCTAGGTACCTAGGTAGCACATGAACATGCTTAGCATGCATGTTGGCGCTCGAACAACAGGTATTGTACGGAGTTTCGGAGTGCTGCATGCTCCGTACTTGCATCTATCAATTCGTCCAGGTAGAATTCAGCAATACCCGGGTCTCTTCAATAATAACAACGACCAACAGGCACATGTACGCGACGCAGCAATTTCGAATTTCGTCGCAATTCCCTTTCGCTCCCTCTTAACAGCCTTCCAATGTACATGTGCAGTACATCCACCTCCACTAACTTACAGGTACTTGTACTTACACCTACCACTCTACTTGCCCCTACAGTATAGCCACCGCCCACACAGTGGTGCGGAAGCCAAGAAGAGGCGGAGGCGGAGGAAGATGAGGCTCACGATGACGATACGAATCGGCGTCTTCTCCATTCCGTACGAGTACATGGCAATGCCTATACTCGCACGGAGCAATCTCAACCCCTCACGGCTCAATTTCTTGCGTGAGATGAGTACGAGGACGGTAATGCCGATGACGCATCGCCGTATCTCGCTGCGAAGCCACACCTTCGCCCGACATCTCGATGCCCCTGGACAGAACATCGGCGCTACTACCAAGTACACATGCCGTTACTTGCAACGTGCTGCGCATCGCTTGGTTTGTCGCCGAATTTTCCCCCGGGTGCCCGGCGGTAGGGCATGTTCATGTCCTCCGTACCCCTGCCAATGCGCCTTCGGCATGCGTCCTAAGGCCCCTTGCACGAGCCCAGAGGTGCTGCGTACGTTGTGCTTCGCCAGCAAACGCTCCGAGTGTCTCTATATTTAGCAATATGTTCTACTTACATAGGTGCGCAAGAACGGGGCACTCCGTCCTCGTAAACCTGGCAGCACAGTACAGTACTTACACTCGTTTTGCACCAACGATAATTTGACGCGTGCTGCGTACAAAGGTGCATGACGCACTTGGAAACACCAGCTCCATTCGGACTTTGCACTGCCCTGAGGGTCAACGCAACGCTTCATTTCACCCACATGTACCCCGTATAAGTGTACAGTACTTACGTTTCCATTGTATAGCTGCCCCTTTGTCATCTACTTGTACTTCTGTGCGGGCATACACTTACGACATGTAGTTGTATGCATGGAGTACCTACCTGTACACATATGTCGCTTTCCGGTCGTTGTCCGCGTCGGAGCAAAATTGCCGGTACAAGGGCGACCGGTCCGTTGCGCCTGCAATGATTGGATCATGGTGGCAGCAAGAGAATCCCTTCGCCAGCATGTAATGTCACGCTTGTCATTGTGCCAGATTCATGCAGGGCCATGATGTCATGATGCCATGATACCAAGACAGTACCACGATGCCATGGCAGACAAACGCTTGGGTAGAGTGCATCCGTGCCGGAGGGAAAAAAAAACCTGCCAATCACAGGGACGGCCAACAACGGAACAAGGCCTCGCTCAGGCATGTGGCATACTGTAGATGTGATGGGATGTGACGACTGGCGAATGCACCAGGCACCGCGAATTGGCTTTTGCCTACATATGGGCCGAGGTTGCCGCGAGGCTCCTCACCGGCTTGCACCGAGCTGGTCGCTTACCGGTCGCGTCCGGGGCTCTGACTAGATCCCTCCCTGCACCTGTGCCCCGTCACCGTATCGTACATTCGAGAGTCAGCTGCGGATGCGAACGGGGAGGCAACTGGCAGGAGGCTGAAACGGAGAAGTTGGACCCCCAGCGTCGGCATGTCTCCCGAACGGGTCAACTGGACGAATATGCATGAGACATGGTAGGCACACACGTGCACTGTGCGGTACATGCACACCTATGAGTGCGTGCGTGCGTGCGTGCGTGAGCTGTATAAAAGTATGCAGGTGTCCGGAGTAGATGTCGGCCACTCACCGAGCCCTTGCTCGGCTGAAGACATGTCTCGCAGATCCGATAATAAACGCACCAATGGGTCGTGACCCGTTTGATGACGAGGGCGTACATGTTCATACTGATTGAGTTCAGCAGGTATTGTTAACGGCAACCTTGATTCGTTTCACCTGCATGCGCTTGCTTGGAGGCATCACCACTTTCTTGTGCTCCTTGCACGTGCATGATATCTGCATCAGCATGCACCTGCATTTGCGCTCCGGCCCTCGATACGACCTGTCGATTGTTGGGCTGACTTGCGAGGAACACATTTCCTGCACGTCGTTTTCGTGTCGAGGCTGGCTGCATACTTATGCAACCGTTTCCCGGGTTATTATTCCATTGTTGGAGGAGGGGGGGGTGGCAAAAGTAACTTTATCGTGAGAGAAGGTCGTCTCCATGGAATTGCTGAAGCCGTCACGGCCCTATCGAACCGTGCGTTGCGAATAGAGACTCACCATGTTTCATTCGTTCCGTCATGTCCTCCTGTCATCGCACCTCACCCGTGTCCTCCGTTCTCGTTGTCGGAGGGTGGGGTGCGTTCCAGTTTCTCGGCGACCCCGGTTGTCACTTTCAATTTCATGACGTTATTACCGGCACCATGTCCCGGTCCACGGAACGTGCTGATAGGCAGCATCAGAGGCCTCTTTCGCCAGGTTCGGCGTAGGCTGCGCCCGAGGCGAACTCTGTGATGCGCATCCGGAAATATCCTTCTTCGCTGCGGCTTTTGATCGGCCTTGAATCCGGAATAATGATCATAAAATCAGAGGCATTATCCTCCCGTGCTTGCCATGGGGGTCGAGATGTCGTGCTCAATGGTCGAACGGATGAGGCCCCGTCCTGTCACAGAAACCTCCATGTCACCGACCTGGATGACCAACCATTCCGAGAAGGCTCAGCGCGGCCGCTGGGCAGGTGCCTAGATAAATACGATACTTGTCCTTGTGCCGGGTACTTGTACTCGGTAGGCGGCAGCGAGCAGGCCAGCCTTGACGGCGCGTGGGTTGGGACGTTTCTCCACCCGCCGTGATGCCTCGTGTTTTCACTCGTGCTACCCTATAGTGCCACGACACCGTGCAAGTCAGAAAGGGTGTCGGCTGCTCCGAGTGCCACCGTATAGAAACCATAGCTGCTTCTAGGGGTTTTCGGCCTACTACTGTCGACTAGAAGACCACCGTGGGCAAAAAGTCCTGCATGCTGCATGGAATCCTACAGCGACCTACAGGCCGCGGCTTGGTAGGTGAGGCAGCAGCAAGTTCTCGGATGCTAAATCCATCTTACCAACACTTGTGTCTTGCCATAGTTTCCTACGAATAGTCGCCATCAAACGGATGACTCGGATTAAATGGGATATTCGACAACTACTGCATTCGAAACGTCGGGCCCCCAAGTGCTCACTGACGGGTAAGCGTTGTGTGCTGCGAGAAATGGTGCCAAGGACCCCGGATTGCTGACGAACGAGCTTGCGAGGATCGAGAGACATTGGAAGGGACTGTTTTCGTGCGAAGGGGAATCATCTAAAACGTACATCGTTATTCTGTCGGGAGAAGACTTTGCATCTTCAACCAACTGCTGCTGAGCGTAGGTAGCAAAGGGCGTCATTTCCACTTTGGGAATGCTTCGGATGGGAAACAGTCGAGCAAACAAATAAGACAGCAAGGGTCCTTGGGCAGCAAAGTCGTAGGCACGATATGTCTCAGCGATGGCGAATTGCAAATCGATATTGGCTCAAGGAGACATTTGCATCTGCCTCGATTGGTCATCCAAGCCGCGACGACTCGCTGACGTACCGCTATCCGCCAAACTCTCCGCTCCGGGTCCGAAAGGGTCCGAGTCCCGAGTCCCGGATCCACCGTCCGGAATCAAAGGAAATGCCGAGCCACAGCAGCGTGGACCAAGTCCGGCGAATGCGGCAAGGTATTATCGTGGTGTGGTAGTGGTGGTGGTTTGGTTGTGGATGGATGGATGAGGTTGCGGGAGCCACGCAACCACGGTTGCACCTAATAATAGTTGCAGGCACGGACTATTAGTTCTGGGGGAACACACCGAACGTGTTACTGTCCATGTACTAGTTACGCATGCAATTGGTGCAAGTGTACTTGCTCCTGTACCATGCGAACGGGCGATACCAGACTCGAGCTGGCTAGGGCTCACTCATTGCTGCAGCCATCGTGGCGACTACGCCCGGATAGGCAGGTCGGCACCCAGCATCACTGTGCGAGTACTTTTGCTACGCACATGGACGCTAGGTACCCTCCTCCTCTCCAAACGTGCCCCTTTGACAGCTTGAGCAAACATTTACGGTGTTGCTACAGGTTCATTCCTGTAAAGAAACGAGGCGACAGACTCTTTCACAGAACATCTGTCCACTCTTTCCATCTGCTGCCACTTCTTTCGATCCCGCTCTCATCCTGCTTTGGACTGCATCCGACAGGCGGCTTCGAACCTCCTCCTCCAAGACAGCCCTCACCTGCACTTACATGTACAACCAGGGCGACGGAGCCCCTGCTCATGTCAACCTCTCACGCCAATGGTCTCGTTAGCGTGACCAAAGTCCCTCCATCCCCGCCGCCTGTTCAGCCGGGCCAAAGCAAAGCCCCGGCTGCGGCGGATAGTTAGTGGCCCGTTAGTGCTTGATTGCCCCCTGTTCCTGGCCCGCCAGTTGGACGGGCTCGCCCCGGGACGCTGCCCGCGCATCAGGTCAACAGCCGCAGCACGGTGCGGCTTCGTTGCCGAACACTGGCTCCGTATGTACTCGTTCGATGGAGCAGGCGGAACCCTCGTTCCAGCTTCCCCCCCCTCGCTCCTCCCATCTGCCGCATTCTTCCGTCTCCAGCAGGCGATGATAGAACGAAGACGAGACGATACGTTGCTTTCCATTCCTTCGTCGTCGAATCTACGGCGGCGGCCATCGTCGTCTTGACGGCGGGTGTCAATCAGTCAGTCAGTTAGTCAGTCAGTCTCGAGTTCCCGAGTTGCAAGCCCATCCGATATCGAAATCGATCGTCATATTCGCTCATCATGGCTCGCTCCTTCTTCCGGAAGCGACTCGAGGTCGAGGAGATCACGCCGATACCTGGACCCTTTGATGCCAACTCGTCGAGCGTCGATCACCTGCAGCACCTTCAGCAGTTCGAAAAGGCCCACAAGCTGGACCCTAACCTCCCCCTCGACGACCTCAACGATGTGGATGCCGCCATCGCAACGGGCAATGCCGAAAAGGGCATCGAGATTGAGCATGCTCTCATGGAAGACAACAGCCCCTATCCAGAGGTACGCACGCCCTTTCGCGGTCAACCGCCGGCTCCTTCATCCCGCGTGCACACCCAGACGCACGGAATGGGACTGACAGAATGCCAGGTTCGTGCCGTCGTCCGCAACTACGACGTCGACTTCCCCGCCAACACCGTTCGCGCCTGGGTCATCGGCATGCTTCTCTGCACCCTAGGTTCCGGCGTCAACATGCTCTTCTCGCTTAGAAACCCTAGCATCGCCATCACGACCTACGTCGTCCAGCTCATCGCCTACCCCATCGGTCGTGGCTGGGACCTCGTCATGCCCGACAGAGTCTGGAACCTCTGCGGACTCAAGTTCAACCTTCGACCCGGCAAGTTCAATTACAAGGAGCACGTCGTCATCGTCGCCATGTCAAATGTAAATCCGATACACTCCACTCCCTGCCCGGGGCACACTGTGCCGTGTCGGAGCCGGGAAAGCTGCTGACGACAAACGTAGGCTGCGTATGGTGGAGGCGTCCTGTACGCTACCGATGTTCTCATCGCCCAGAAGGTGTTTTATGGACAAGACTTTGGACCTGCCTTCCAGATTCTCTTTGGCATCACAACCCTCTGCACCGGCTACGGCCTCGCCGGTCTCGCTCGACGCTTCCTCGTCTGGCCCGCCGCCATGATTTGGCCCGCCGACCTCGTCAACTGCGCTCTTTTCTACACCCTGCACGACCACTCGAGATCCGATCCCTCCAAGACCAACGGCTGGTCTATTGGCCGATACAAGCTCTTTCTCATCGTCGGAGTGGCCGCCTTTGTCTACTACTGGATCCCAGGCTGGATCTTTCGAGGCTTGTCCGTCTTTGCTTGGCTGTGTTGGGTTGCCCCCAACAACGTCGTCGTCAACAAGATATTCGGCGGACAGCATGGCTACGGATTGATGCCCGTCACCTTTGACTGGACCATCGTCAGCGGTTTCGTCGGCTCGCCCCTCATCCCTCCCTTCCACGCCATCGCCAATGTCCTCGTCGGCATCGTCGTTTTCTTCGTCTTCGTCTCCATGGGCGTTCACTTCAGCGGCGTATGGTACGCCGACTACGTTCCTGTCCAGTCCTCCGAGTCCTACGACAACATGGGCAACATCTACAACGTGAGCCGAATCCTCGACAGCAACTTCCGCTTCAACGAGACGGCCTACAAGCAGTACTCGCCTCTCTTCCTCTCCACCCAGTTTGCCATGGCCTATGGCCTCTCCTTTGCCGCCATGTCCGCCGTCATCATCCACGTCGCCCTCTACCACGGCCCGGACATCTGGAGGCAGTTCAAAATGGCACGCCACCAGGAAGACGACGTCCACATGCGCCTCATGAAGAAGTACCGAGACGCCGAGGACTGGTGGTACGCTGGTAGGCAACCCCCGCCGAATCTGTCCTTCCCAACCCATCCCCGCCGCTCGTCTGACTGACCGCTGCGCAGCCTTGTTCGTCGTCATGATCGCCATCTCCTTTGGAGTTGTCGTCGGCTGGCCTACCGGATTCCCTGCGTGGGCATACGTCATCTGCCTGCTGCTCCCCATCATTTGGCTCATCCCCATCGGCCTCATCCAGGCCATCACCAACATCCAGCTTGGACTCAACGTCCTGACCGAGTTCATCATCGGCTACATGGTCCCCGGACGACCCCTTGCCATGATGATGTTCAAAAACTACGGCTACATCTCCATGTCGCAAGCCCTCTACTTTTCGCAGGACCTCAAGCTAGGCCACTACATGAAGGTGCCTCCCCGTGTCATGTTCACCTCCCAGCTGGTCGCCTCCATCTGGTCGGCACTCGTCCAGATCGGCGTCATGAACTGGGCCATCCACAGAATCCCCGATGTCTGCTCGCCAAACCAGCCCAACAGCTACACCTGCCCCAGCGGTCGCGTTTTCTACACGGCCTCGGTCGTGTGGGGCGCCATCGGTCCCGCCCGCATATTCAGCCACGGTGCCATATACTCGTCGTTGCAGTGGTTCTGGCTAGTCGGCGCCGCGACCCCCATCATCACCTGGCTCCTCGCTCGTCGGTGGCCAAAGTCGATTTGGCGCTACGTCTGCACGCCCGTCATCTACGGAGGAACCGGCTTGCTGCCGCCGGCGACGGTGTACATATTTCTCTGCTGGGGTGTCGTGGGCATCATCTTCAACTACTTCATCAAGCGCCGCTACGCCGGCTGGTGGCTGCAGTACAACTACATCGTTTCGGCCGCCCTCGACTGTGGCCTCATCGTCTGCTCCCTCCTCATCTTCTTCACCTTGTACCTGACAGGCCAGAATGCACCGAATTGGTGGGGGAATCGTTTTCCATTTGAAACCCTCGACTACACGGGCCAAGCCATCAAGAAGCATCTGCAACCTGGCGAAACGTTTGGACCGTCCGTCTGGCCTTGAATGATGACTGTCAACTCGCACGTCATGCTGGTCGTGGCCAGGCACGTTTTTGGGACAGTTTAGAAGCAGCCGGAGTTTGAGTATGGGGCGACATGGAGTCTGCGGGCGGATGTTGATTGTATAGCATTTTACTAGTAGTGGGATTTGGCGCACAAGATACCTCTGATGAATTACGGCTGACATGTACTCTTGCGGATAAAATCTGAGCGATGGATATGGTGCAAAGAAAACGTCACGTCTGTTCGTGTCGCCACGTCCGAGATGCAGTACTATGATGCAAAGCAATCGTACAATAGCCGTTCTGGGGATGGTGATGGCTTCGAAAGGTGCCATCATGCAAGTGCAGTACGTACGTACTGTAGTCCTCCGTACTCCTGCTCGGGAACACCCCAAAGTGTATTACAGGTAATTACTTGTCTTGCATGTGTTGCAAGTGCTCAAGTAAGTAGTAAATGAGGAGTACGGAGCATTACGTAGATGTTCGGAATAGATGCAAGTACAGTATGGAGTTCTGTTCTCCGTAGACGTACTGTAAGTACTCCGTCCTCCGTCCTCCGGATTCCGTCCTCCGTACTCCGGCACTTACAAATATGTACGGAGTACTTTTACGGAGTACAGTACACCTACGAGTTCAGTTAGGAGTACTCCGTAATTACTCCTCCCGGTCCTCCGTACAGAGTACGGAGTACAGTACATGCACGGAGTAAGTACAGTAAGTACTTACTTAAGTAGTTAATTATACAGTATAATATTTCAAGAGGATTTAACATGGTCCCTCACACAGAAAACGTACCCGCATTTTTTCAGATCCCGTTGCGAGATTAGGTCACGTGTTACACAAACAGGGTATCATCACATGACCCAGACGGATCAACTCCATCAACCGAGTCGCGCTCCACCGCAATTAGGGCTAGCAGTTCTGACTGACACTCCACCGAAAAAAGCCCTCCTGCATTTCGGGAATTCCCAGATCGTTCATCAACCTCACGCCCAACGACAAGCCGCCAAGATGAGTACGTGCCGTCACTGCGGACGAAATAGCGAATCGACCGCGAGATGAATTGGCTGTCATTGCTGACGATTTCCTGCAGCGAAGGGTACCTCCAGCTTCGGTAAACGTCACAACAAGACGCACACCCTGTGCCGACGATGCGGTTAGTCGCCCACCGACCTCTTCCCCTTCGGACTGAGAAAGAGGAGGATAAATGGAGAAACTGTCGAATATGGAAATGGGAATGGGAATCGAAATCAGACGAAGGCGGCGAAAAGTTGCATTGGATGTGGAAATACTGACGGCAATCCAGGTCGTCGCTCGCTGCACATCCAGAAGCATGAGTGCTCCTCTTGCGGCTACCCTGCTGCCAAGACCCGAAAGTGTACGTCTTGCCCACGTCGGATTGAGCGGAATTCATCCCTTCCACCATCCGAGCGTGACGCTGACCATGGTTCATTCCACAGACAACTGGGGCGAGAAGGCCAAGCGGAGAAAGACTGTCGGTACCGGTCGCATGCGCTACCTCAAGGACGTTTCTCGACGATTCAAGAACGGCTTCCAGACCGGCCAGCCCAAGGGCGCCCGTGGCACGACCAAGCAAGAGTCCTAGACCGGCTAATGGCGACCCGACTCGAACAAAAAGCCAAGCTCGACAATGATGGAAGCGACTCTTGCCTGACTGAGGAGAAGTCTTGGCGAGGGACCATGGTGTAGGAGGGGAGGTTCGACTGCTACCGTGATACGGGAATGCGCGGCGGGCACGTACCCTTCTGTCATGGGACGATCCATGGTGGCGACTGATGGATTGGAGGGACGAGAGCTGACCGGCTATGGATCCGGACCTGGTGTTTTTTTGGTGCGTTTGGGCAAGGAACAAGAAGACGCTTTGCTATATATCGGACTCTCATCTTTTACCCGGAAGAGACGAAGTTTCCTCCCAAGGCATCGCATCGCATACCGGAACGCCGTGTTTTGAGAACGCTGGATGGATGGGTGAGATCACACCCATGGGGAACGTGAGAAGCAGAAGGCAGCGGCAGGGCGTTGTTGATGAGCAATCGCAAACTCCAACCGAGCTGATGCGAGCGCGAGAGGGTCCCTTTGTCTGCCGGCCACACTATCGGGTCCCTTTGTCTGCCGGCCACACTATCGTAGCGTACCCTTACGCCCAGCTCTATCGAGCCCATCCCTTATGTTCCCCTCTCAAAGACCCGCACGCCTCCATCGGCAGCGACGTAGTACAGATATTCAACATCGCAACCGTCGGCGGCAGCACCGTCTCCACGCGCCGTGATGCGGACGACGCCGCTCACATCGGGCGCCGCCCCCGTGTCGAGCCGGCGCAGCGCCAGCACAGTCTGTGCTGCATGGGCCTGCGAGAGCACCAGTGCGGCATGCTCACGCTCGAGCGATGTGTTTTGCGTGTGCAGCAGCGGCTCGTCGGCAGCGAGTGTTAAGATACAGGCGTGCACATGCTGTGAACAATTCGTCAGCCAGTCAGCCAGTCGGCCAGCATAGCGGGACAGCGCCATGACGAGGGGGCCAACAACGCACTTCCCGAAGCGAGAGGAGCATGTTCTGTAGCGAGAGGCTCGTCACGCCGGCTGAGGGCCCTGCTGCCGCGAGCAGAGCGTCAACCTGGTCAACGATGAGGACCGTCTTGGTCGCGTTTACCTTGGCCATGGCTACTTCGATGGCACGACGCACGTCCACCAAGGCCGGGCTTCTCAGCGGTGCCTCCTTGCGCGCATCGGAACAGGACGGCGCGGCGAAAAGACCGGTCAGGCCATCGACGAAGGTGAAGCGTCCCGCGCGGTCGAGGGTATCCAGATCGAAGCCCTAACACCGGGTCGGTAGATCAGCATACAAACCTACACACCCGCATGCACACACGCCCACAACCACACACACCCACACCCACACACACATGCAGAAATCAAGTAAAAAGTACGCAGCGGTCTTCGCTCGCAACGACATTGTGTTAAACCTGTCACACGCACCATCTTGCTCGCGCCCTCCCTCCAGAAGGCCCTGTCACGCATGAAGCTGACGAGAACGACGGCGACGTCGGTCCCTCCACGCGCGGCGTCCGCCTCCTCCACTTGCTCGGCAGCTGACTGGCGGGAGAGCAGGAGTGAGTACGCGCACCGTAGAATGAGCCAGTTTGTGCTCGCGCCAAGGACGCCGGTGAGGACGACGAGGGCCGCCTCGGGCGGTAGACCCATGTAGGGCTCCAGTAGGTGCGGGATCCTCGACGACGACATGACCGCAATGCAGCCGAGAGTCGAGACTCACGATGCGTGCCGGTGGCCAATGTGGATCGTAGACGCCCCCTCAGGCGCAGCGTGCTTGCTTTGCGTAGGGAGTCGCTGGTAATGAAAGGCGAGAAGGGTGCACTGCCGTGCCGTCGGTCGTCGTGTTGTGCCGTCGTCGGTTCCCGAGAACTTTGCCTGCACTTCAGCGGGTGGACACGGTGACAATTACCTACCCGCACTGTCCACTCTGGAGGGGCTCCCCGCGGGCTTGGCTTTGTTCAAGAAGAGAAATGCCACAACGGCCCATCACAGTGCACACAGTGCCCAATCTTTGGCACCGACGATGCAATCACTACAAAAACACATCAGCCTTCTACGGCATTGGCGCTTGTTCATGCGTAATCTGATTCAAGGAAACGTCACCAACTACTTGCAGACATTGATCTGATTCAAGGAAACGTCACCAACTACTTGCAGACATTGAATCGTGATACCGCGTCGCCGTCATCGGCACCCCACAACCTCAGGACCCTCTCAAGACCCTGGAATCCCACAACGTCTCCCATATCGCTGCAGTATCCCATCCGTTTCTGCCAAGATGCATATTCAGCTTGCCTACCTTTCCAACACATATAATCGTCTCAGTTGCAAAAAAACGCCAAATCATACACGGCCGGGGATCCGTTGCGCCGTGTCGTAGAAATCCAAACGCCTTTCGCTCTCGAGTTCGTTCTGGCAACCGAACGCAAAGGAAAAGGTACGCGGTGGCTTCAATGCTCAGAATTTCCCCATCAAATTTCTTCTCACCGTCCACATCCGGGCTCGCTTTCCGTACATGTACAGAGGGACCGCGGTGAGCAGGACAATCAACTGGATGATGCTCAGCCACATATATACCGTCTTCGATCCGTCGGCGGCCAGCCAACGCGACACCAGTAAGCCAAAGATCAGGCCGTGCAGCATATTCTTGCTCAAGTTGAGAGCCACCAACGCTTCCGCAGCGTATTGGTGATAGCTGTCAAGGCAAAAGGTCATGGCCGTCGTGGCGCCCATGGCGCAGCCGAAGGATAGGATGCCAAAGAAGATGGAGGGAACGATCCAGCTCTCCAGCTCCTGCGAGGACCAACCAAACCCCGCAAGGCCTAGGGTCTTCGTCACCAAGACGGGAATCACCATGACGAGGCGGAACTCGGGCTCGTACAGGCCACCGTTGCGGCGTGACATGACTCTCACCGTCCAGTCGCTCAGCTTACCCGCCGCCCCGGTTCCTAAGATGCCGCCCAGGAGGGGCAAAAAGTAGACGAGACCTGTCTGCAGACCCGTGAGATCGTACATGGCTGGGTCGCGGTAGAGGACGGTCATGGTCTCGGAAATGACAATCAGCCAGCCGACCGAGGAGGCGTACACGGCAGAAGACCAGAGGACAGCGGGATAGGCGAGCAGGATGACGGGACGGATCATGACCTTCAGCCACTTGTCATTTCTAAGGCGTCCATGGTACGGCTTCAACCGTTGAACAAGGGTCTGGGCGGGCCGCTGACGAAGGGCTTGTGTGTACGAATTCGTGCTGGCCGGCTCGTTGTGCAGGAATGAAAGCAGTTTCCCACTGTCTCGAGTCGGTTCGACGGTGAAATAGTCGGCATCGGAATTCCTCTCAAGGATGGTCTGATAGTACGGCGAGGAAAAGCTATGCAGCCTAGGAGTCGGCGGTACGTCTGGAGCAGAGCGGCTCAGAAGCTCGAGGACTCGAATGTTGATGCCTGGGTTCGACGACGTGGGCCATACGCGTGAGTCCTGCAGGTCTTCCTCAGGAGCTTCGCTTCCAGTGGCAGGGGGCCCAGTCCAAGGCTCGCCCATTGCTTGAATTCCCGCGATTGTGGCTCGGTCAGCCGAGAGGGGACGAGCGGGCGGTGAGGTGACCGAATGGCAGCGAGCATGGATGTCATGGTCGCCGCCTTCATCCTGGTCGATGGTGGCGACTGAGGCAAGCCTTCCGGAGAGGGGAGGGATTGGGCCTACATCGCAGCCACGACGCGCCGTGGATGTCATGGCAACGCGGGGTGCGAAGAAGCAGGAGGGAAGAGGGCGGAGGAAGAACGGAGCCATCGACAGCTCCCTCGTTGATTTTCTCTCCCAGTAAGATTCTGGGACAAAGAAGAAGAGGAGGACGAAGGCCAGGAAGACGAGCATGGCGACGATCCTTGACGACAGTCAGCGTTGAGAACAAGCAGCATCGACAAGGGCATGCTGGTACTGGCAAGCAGGCAGCACGGCGGGCGGTGTAGGGCCATGACTAACCAAAAGACCCAACGCCAGCCGTACACGTCGATGACGACAGAACTGAGCAGGGGAAGCAGGTTCAAGCCGCCGAGCAGGAGCATGTTGTAGATGCCGATGCGGTAAGCCCGCTCATGGAGGAAGAACATATCGACAATGGTGGAGGGCGGAAGGCATTCAATGGGGCTCACAGCCATGCCTTGAAAGACGCGGGCAGCCATGAGAGAGGCGAAGCTAGAGGACAAGGCGGCCCAGAGGCAAGTGCCGATGAAGATGGCGGCACTGGCAAGATACACGGGCCGCTTGCCGAACAGGATGGCCGTGGGAGAGGCGAGAACGGAGCCGATGGCGAGCCCCATCATGTACAGGCCAGTTGTGAGGGAGAAGGCCTCGAGCGAGATGCTGTGCTCCTGAGTCAGGTTGGGGAAGCCGGCGGAAAGAAGGGGTGTGATGCCACCACAAATGATGCAGTAGAAGCCGAGAGATAGCAAGGCAACATCGCGGCGCCAGGCAGGCCAGTTGAGAGGATCATTGACCGACTCCTCGGGCTGGGGTTCTAGGATGATGCTACCGTCGCTCGTTTTCTTCATCCCCTCGATAGTGTCGGGCACGGCGGAACTCGCCGGCAGGTCGAGGGGGAAGGATGCCTGGGGAGCAGAGGAGTGCGGGGACGTTCTTGCATCAGCACCGCGGAAAGCCGGTGAATGGTTGGACTTTGTAGCAACGAGGCGGACGGAACCTGCGTACGAGGGGTAAGCGGGAAACCCAGCCGACGAGGATGGACGGGCCGTTGGGGGAACGGGTACGAAGAAGAGTCGGGGTGAATACCAGGCACTACATACCTGGCACGTCGACTGTCTCCTTGACATTCAGGATTCCCATGGCCCTCTTTGGTGACGGAGCTAACCGCCCGTTGGAGGTCTGGTTTGAGGCCCTCGTGGAGGCATGCCGTTTGAAGTCTGTTCCGAACAGGCGGGCAATGATGCCGCGGGGTCGAGTGGATGACTCCTTCAGACTCTCCATGGAAGATGCAGAGAGCGGCATCGTGTTGGATCTTGATTTGGGCTTGGGATGAAAATGGCCTCGCCGCTGTACGTTCTATCCCGACAATGGGAAGCAGGCAGAACGCAGACAGCAGCCAGGTGACAGGTAGGAGACCGATACGAGCCAGTCAACGGAAGAATGGGAGAGGCAGGTGAGCCTCCCGCTTTGGCTGACGATGTGCAATGTCGTTTGGTCGAAGAAATGGAGGAGGAAGTGGAGGAGGAGGAGGAGGAAGAGGAGGAGGAGGAGGAGGAGGAGGAGGAGGAGGAGGAGGAGGAAACAGGGATGGGGAGGGAACAAAGTATGATGGGTGGTGGGTGGATGACAGGCCGGCCTTGATGCTAGTCAAGGTCTCGGGAGTGTAAGTGTATCTTTGAGATCCAGGCTGAGGCGACAAGGCCAACGAGGAGGGGCAAAGCTTTGTTGATTTGTTGAGAAAAGGGTATGAAGGTGGCAGAAGCAGGATCAAGAGCAAGAGCAGCGAGCGCAGAGTAGATTAAAGCCAAGTACAGTAGCAGCGGGCATGCACCTGCTAGTACGCGAAGAACGCAGCTGCCAGCTGCAGTGGAAGAAGGGAGACGAGACGGTACTTGGCCGGGGGAATGGGCAGAGGCCATCAAGCTCCACCTCATAGGAACCACCCTCCCCCGAAAGCTCCCAGAAGAGAGGAGACTATTGCGCGCTGGATCTAGTAGTGGGCATGTCGATGTACTGCATACTTGCTGCGCAGGTAGCATTTCTACCACAAAGTACTTCCTGGTCGTAGGTACTGGCCGCATACATGGTTCGTACTCGAGCAAAGTATTCCCAAGGTACAAAGTACCCGGCCGTGGCCGTCGAGGAAAGTTACGTTCAGGTACATATTGGTCGGTCAAATCCATGTCGGCACCTACGGAGCACGGTTGCTGGTCGCTCGGGCGAGTCTAACGGGCCGGAGACTCCTGCTAGTAGGTCCAAGCTCTCCTCTCATGGCTTCTTTGAAGTTCTAGGCGCGACCGACGTCTACGGCAGACGCGGGTGGTGGACGGTGGACGGTGGACGGTGTGCGCACCACATACGACGTAGTTGCTCGCTCGGTAATCGGGCGCGCTGCGAGGCGGCTGACGAGACGGCGAAGCCGGACAGCAAACAAACGGTACATAGTATGTACCTTGGACTCGGTACATGGGAAGCACTTGGTGGGTGGTATGTAAGGAGTTCTGGGAGGCAGTACAGGCACTGTATGCGAACTATGAGAGTGCCGTGCAAGTGCTGCAGACGGAGCGCAAACTGCCGACAGGCCGACAACGGTGGCGCAGCAATCAGAAGCAAGTACTAACCTTGGCGTGATGGGGGTTTGCAGGCAATGCTGTATCGGTGCCGGCGTGCAGGTAATAGTTCCCTCAACTTGGTATTTACTTACCTTTTCCAACCGAACACGGATCACGTACTTGCATGCAGTGCAGATAATACTGGAATTACATGTACTGTAGTTGCAAGTGTATTGCACAGTACTGTGGTATGTAAGTACGTACCTACCCGTCGCTGCACAACTACGGGGTTCCCGACGGCCCGGTTCGGAACGTTTGGACCCTGACTTTCAGCATCCCTGCAGCCGTACGATCAGGGAAGGGCTAGAACGCACTCTGTCACCTAGAAGCCAATGGTCTGGCCAGGGCCTTTAGCACACGCGAGCCAAGAATAACTAACGTTCGCAAGCAACCGTCGACTGTCCACCAGCACAGCACTCACCGGCCGTCGTTCGATTCCTCCTCATTCTACCGTCTCCATTCCATCACCTGGTGCTCACTCGCTTCACTCGACGACACTCAATCAATACTCACCCCGAGTTCACCCAGTGCTCGCTCTTTTCAACAAGCAAACAATTACGAATGGATTTGTAATGCGAAAAATCCTTGCCCATTGGGCCTTGCCGGGGCCGCGCATCATCCGTCAGCCGTCATCCATCAGCCATCAGCCGCCAAACCGACACCCTTGCTCTCCTAACCCCCCACCCCCCCTACATACCTCCAGCTCCGAGACGATCGAGGGACAGGGCAGACAGGGCACAGACGGGAATCTGGCGTACCATTGTGCATTTTTTTGCACCACCCGCCCGGGCCGTTGCTTGATGTCCGTGGCAGGCACTCCCGTACAGTAAGTACCCTGTGCTCCGCCGTGGACAACTTCGCGGATCCCCCTCATTCCCTCCCTCATGGGTATGCATGCAGACCGATGGCAGTCAGTGATGGTGGCAGCGGCAACTGCCGCACCGGCCCACCATGGAATGAAAAAACGGCGGGTTGTACGCGTAGCACCTGGTGCGTTGGACAGTGGTTTTGAAGCACGTGTGCATATCTTGTCCGCCTGCGAAGACCCAATCCTTCACTCGGGCATCCGTTCGTTCATCATCCTGGTTGCCTTCCATCTGACCACCGCCGCACCGCAGCCGTCCCTCCGCAAGCTCTCACGCGCATCAAGTGGCAACGGGCTGCGTGCACGAGAAATCATCGGACAACGGTTGATCAATCCATCAGCCTCCTGTTCGCGGCAAAAATCTTCTATCGCTTCCACGGGCTCGCCTGGTACCGGCCAATGCGTTGCGCGCGTCGCGCCTCATGGCGCGCTCATATCCGTGACCCATGTCCATCAACCACCACCCCTCCCCCCCTCTTCCCCGGAGCAGCCGACGCTCGCTCAATTACCCCCCCCCCCTCCCATATGCTCGCTGCCCAGTCGCCACCGACTCCTCACATGTCACATGTCACATGTCACATGATGCTGCACTCCCCTTCCTGCTGCCTCCCGATGCGGCTTCGTGATATCCTCTCGCGCTGTCGGGGATGTCCGTTCTTTCCCGCCCGCTTGAGATCCTCGAGCCTCTCCCGCGCCTTGGGAAAGTCTTGGGCTGTCGGCGTTGTCAGCGTCTCGTCCTCATCACGTCGCCTCGTCGCCTCTCCGGTGCCGATACGTACCTGCCGCTCTCCAGTACCACCGCTTCGCGTCCTCGAGGTTCGCCGGCACGCCGATGCCGACCTCGGTGAAGTATCCCATGGCGTACTCGGCCTTGGCCAGCCCGGCAACGGCCGCCTTCCTCGCCCACAGGTACGCCTCCGTGTCCGACTGACCGAGGACACCCTCGGTCCCCGTGAGGTACCAGCCGCTCAGCGCGAGCTCCGACTGGTGCTCCTCTTGGGCTGCCGCCTTGGAGTACCAGAAGATGGACTTTCTCGGATCGATGCCGCACCCCATGAGGCCGTACTCGAACGTGCTGCCGAGCCGGAACTGCGAGAATTTGTAGCCCAGGTCGGCCGCCTGCTGGAACAGGCTGAGGGCGTACATCTCGTCCCGGACGATGGCGTCGTTGGGCTGCGCCGACTCGTAGAGCAGCCCGAGCTCGTGCAGCGCGTGCGGGTTCTCCGTATCAGCCTGCTCCGCCGCCCTCTTGAGCCAGCCGACCGCCTCCCTCGGGTTCCTCGGCTGGCCCAGGAGCCCCTTGAGCAGGATCATGCCGACCTTGTACATGGCCGGAGGGTCGCCGAGCGTGGCCGACCGCTTGTACCACTGCATCGCCTTGAGCGGGTCCTTGCGCGTCCCGCCGCCTTCGTCGTTTCCGATTTCGCAGCAGACGGCCGTCCGGTACGCCGCCGCCGCGTGCCCCAGCTTGGCCGCCGATTGGTAGAGCGTAAAGGCCTCCTTGTTGTCGGGCGCGTTGCCGAAGAGGCCGCGGCCGAGACCGTCGGCCATGACGAACATGGCATCCTGGTTCTGCGACACCGTCAGCTTCTTCAGAATCTTGTGCGCATCCAGCAGGTAGCGCTCGCGCGCTCTGGTCCGCTGCTTCGGGTCCGGCAGGTTCGGCGCGAGCACGTCGGCCGCCTCGATGAGCTTCCGGGCGAGCCTCAGCGCCGCCTCCTGATCGTTGGCGTTGTTCTTGATGGCCACCCGCAGCCGCTCGAGCTCCTGCGGAGACACGGGCTCCTCGATGGGCGCAACCTCCGGCACCTGGTGGCCCGCTCGCGCGACCATCCGTTCCTGGCCCTGAGGCGGCAGAGATTGCGGCGATGCCATGTGCGGCACGCCCCCGTAGTGCCGAACGGGGGGCGACCTGTCGTTCAGGCTGACCATGGAACCGGCCATCAAGCCCGGGCGGACCGGCGTAGGATGGGAAGGCAGCGAGTCCGCGTTCGTGCCCTGCGACAGGCCCGTCTGCGTCCTCGGGACACCTCCGTGGCTGGGTTGAGAAGCGGCGGGCGGCGCAGCTGGCCCGCGAGGCGGATGGGCCATGACGTCGTAGCTCCTGGAGCGGCCGTAGCCGTCCGAAAAGCCCGCCGGATTGGGCGGCATGGGAGGGACCGAGGGAATGTCGCCCGGCATCTCGAAGACGGCAGCCTGCGGCTGACGGATGTTGGCCTCGGACTTGGCGTGGTGCAGCCTAGGCATCTGATTGGGACCGGCGTGGGGTTGCCCATACTCGGGCCGCATCAC
The DNA here is from genome assembly GCF_001625195.1 of Drechmeria coniospora. Lineage (NCBI taxonomy): Eukaryota > Fungi > Ascomycota > Sordariomycetes > Hypocreales > Ophiocordycipitaceae > Drechmeria > Drechmeria coniospora. The sequence continues at coordinate 3,786,483 of NC_054389.1, read as the reverse complement.
TTGGTCGAACGATCGCCGTCCTCCTCGCTGGCTCGGATCCGAGTTGAAGTCGGGCAGGGTTGGCCGCGAGGCGGGCTCGGCATCGTACCCTGGTTGGCGGCCGCGAGGCGGGGCACCGTACGTGTCGAAAGCGCCGCCGGCCGCCGGAGCCTGCTGACGGCCGTATCCAGAACGGTCATTGTCGGCGAAAGCCTGCTCGTGCGGTAGCTGAGCATTCGAGCTGAAGTTTCTCTGAGGAGGCAGTCGATTGCCCTGCCTAGGCATCATCATGCCTTGACCGGAAAGGCCGTTGACGGGCACCGAGTCCATTCGCTGCCGTGGAGGTATGTTGTGCCTCGTAGAGTCGTTTACAGGCATCGTCATGCTTCGGCTAGGGTGGCCAAAGTCCTCCCTCGGACCTCCGTAACCTCCCGCGTTCCGTCCGGGGGGCGGACCTTGCCTCTGGTCGGGGAATTCGCGCGGCGGAAAATCCCGTGGCCGACCCCCCCTGCCAGCATCCGCCGGGTGCGAGGCGTATTGTCCAGATGCCGGATAACCGCCCGGGCCGGGGGCTGCCTCTGGATATCCTCCCCGCCGACCGTTGATGGACATGTCCGACATGGGACCGGCAATGTCCTCGTTCGCGCCGTAGCCGGGCTCACGACGGCCCGGCGGGCCTCTCATCTCTGGTCGGCGGCCGGCTGTCCAGTCGGCAGGTTAGCAAAAAGGCCAAGCAAGCGGTGCATGCCGAAATCAAACCCACCGTGATCTTGGTTCGGCGGGTACGGGCCGGACGGGCCACCTCTGCCGGGGCCTGTCATGGCTCGTGGCGGTCCCGGCCCGGGCCTCGGACCCCCTCCCCTGTCTCTGGGAGGCTGACCGGCACGATAACCATCAGCCGTCGAGGGACGGGGCATGGCACCTCGGCTGGGAGGCATGGGAAGGCCGCCTATTTCGGGACCTGATCCGTGGTATTGATGTCCCGGTCCCGGGCGACCATGCGGGGCCCGGCCGTTGCCTTGATATGCATGTTTCACATCTTGCCCGTAGCCGGCACGGTCGTCGTAACCGCGGTCGTCGTAACCGCGGTCGTCGTACGCGTCGCCATAGGCCTGCGGAGATTCGTAGTGTCGCACTGGCGGCGGCCGATCGTTGAATGCATGCTGCGCCGGACGCTGGTGGGCGCCACCGCCGTATCCTCCTCTGTCATATGCCATGGCGGCCACGGCAGGTACGGCAGGGATGAAGTGGTGGTCCGACGTGTCGGTCTAGGGGTCGCAAGGTAGGCGATCTCACTGTCGACGCATAAGTGGCCTTGTCTGCTGAGATCCCATGCCCGAGCGGCAGGCGACGAGCAGGGACGGTAACGGAAGTCGCCGTCGGTTTCGCTCCCACGATGCGGGAAAGCTAGGAGGACCTCCGCATGTGGCTGCCACGGGTCGCTTGGAGCACCGTCGTAGGCGTCGTCCGAGGGAAAAGGGACAGAATGTTTTTGACCGGTGCTGTCGGACCCTTTCGTCGCTTGGTTTACGTGGAGGTTGCCGACCGACGCCAGCTAGTGAATAAAAGATGGGATGGGAACGAGAGATGCTCAACCGCGAGCGGAAGGAATGCGCCGGAGACCTTAGGTCAGCCGTTGAACGGTGTGGATGGAAGAAGCGTATGTGTATGAAGGCTGCACGAGGGTTTGTCTCAGATGATGTCGAGATATGAGCTCGGTGGAGTGGGGGGGGGGGGGGGGGGGGGGGGAGAAGGAATCAAGCCGTTGGGTGGGCGGGGCGGATGGTACGCGGGGAGTGGCCGTCGAAGCACCAAGTCTGCTAGCTAGCAAGGTACTCCGTACTGTTAGGCTGGTTGGCTGAGCTGACGAATAAAAGGACGACGAGGCAACGAACGTTTGCCAGAGTGCGGGTGATGCGATTGCTCAACGAAAAAAGCGGCACAAAGGAAGCGCAGGGGAGGACGAGAGGATGAAAGGAGAAATGGATGGATGCGGCTGACAAGTATGGAGGTATTCTTAAGCAAGTATAGCAGGCGAGTACATGCACAATCACGGAGTACATGTACAGCTTCGATGAAAAGTCTGAGATGGATAAGCTGCGCCGTGACTGATGGTGAATGCTCTGTGCGCGACGGCAGCAATGTACCTCGAAAGAAGGTAGACGGTGCGGTCGATGAGCTGGAATCGTTATGGTTCCATCGACCCGCCGTGCGGCACCACATGGCAGGGCCAAGTACCGGCAACCTTGGGCAAGTATGGTGTGCTAGTGGACGAAAATGTGAACGGTACCTCATCTGCCGGCGCACGTTTAAACATCGGCTATCGTGCTTTGGCTCGAGGTACGTACTCCGTTCTGTCATGAGCACGAGGTACCTATTAATTCGGAGGCGGGACGAACGCATTCGAACCCATGGCGGTTCTGTTGCAAGTGTGGATGGGCACTTGGCGCTAATTGTCCACATATTCCCAGTATCTTTACTTACATCCTTGCATGTGGTCTTGGATACCTAATGCAGCCTTCAACGTTACCCAACAGCACTTACGCGGCACACATGCCTCACTAGGTAGGTGTGCGCCATGGAGCCGCTCGGCAATAAAAACAAGCAATGCTCGGCCTGTAATGATCTTTTTGCCGTCAAGATGCCCCGCGCTCAACCACTAGGGGGGGGGGAAGAGCTTGAATGGTGCCCCGTGGTTGCTAGCCAGTCGAATCTGTCCCTTGCGACGACATTTGGTTGGTTGTATTGCAGTGCATGTACGTAAGTACGGAGTATTACTCCGTACCGTACAAGTACTTACAACAACTACAGTACACATCTCCGTACAGTACAAGTACTTGGGTACCCAACATTGGTACGGAGAACTAACCTTGGAATAGTATCATCGACCCCCTTTTGGGACTCGTCATCACTGACAGGTGTCATGCGTAGGGCCAGAGTATCATACGAGTACCTACAACTACGGCGCAAGCACCTAGTACTTACTTACTAGTCCTTAAATGCAAGGGAAATCGGTGGAGCCTGCATTGGAGCAAGCAACTGACAGCAGGTACATGTACTCTGTACAGTACTCATTTCGTTGTTGTACTAGTATTCCTGTTCAGAGTACGGGAGTACGGAGTAACTGCATACCTAGTACCTAGTACTTACTGTGCGTTATGGAGTACAGTACAACTGTTTAGTACGGAGCACACCTACAGTACATGTGCAAGTAGCATGAAGTAGTTCTCCGTATTCCCGTATTCGAGTGCTCCGTAATACTTACTCCGTAATAATAGTTGTACGCCCTGCAGTACCAGCAAGTGTGTAATAATTAAGTAATGTACTCCGTACTTGGCCATTGCGACATTACCGCGCGATAATCGCTCGGGGCGCAGGTTTCTGGAGGCCTCCTTGCTCCGTCGTCAACTCGCTGGGCGGACAAGTAGACGATAAGGCCGGCCACCCAATGCACGGCTATATTAACTCGTCACCACCATTGCAATGAATTTGCTCCTTCGACGCTCTCACGGTTTCAATCGGCCAAGTCAGAAGACGATGAATGGTTCGTCGGATACATGCCAGCAATCGTAGGCATGATGGAACATGGCCTGCAAAAGATGGCACCTGTCCCATGTCCTCAATCGGTCTTGAATGGGCCGCTGCGCCTTTCGTCTCCCCAACAGGCGCCATGGGGCAGAAATGATATTGGACTCTGCCTTGACTCAACCGTGGGGAGCAGCGATGCGCCATCCACGTCAATGTCGATTGGCGTCGATCATGTAGTGTTCACCTGCGAATGCAGAGATCTGTTCGCAAGACCCATTTCTCGCCTGCCGTCACCTCGCGTCCCTCATGCTGCAGCCAGTCAGCCGAGGTCGGAGGACAGCCGTCGCAACCACGGTCATGCTGGCCGGCGAGGAAACCTACCAGTAGACAGTCGTCGCCGTGCTTGTGCAACAGGAGCATCCCTGTCTCCAACGGCACTGCAATCTCCTGAGAAGGCGACTTCCTGTCGTGACGATAAAAGACGGTCTCGCCGCCGACGCAACCCTCGGCGGCCGAGGTGAGGTACAAGAGCAAGGTCCAGGTTGTACGCGCAGCCGTGGGTGGTTCGGTGGGAAGCGTCAGGTTGTTGCATTCGTCGTCTGCCATTCCTCAGCATGCGAGCTTGGATGGGAGCTGCGGGACCTACAGTGGCAGTCAAAGTATTGGCCTTTGGTATATCGATAGACTCGAATGTTCGGGTTCAACCCGATCGGCTCACCGCCCCTGCAGCGAGCTCGTCAATCCATCGGTCATGCACAGTGCCGTTCCTCGTAATCACTGACCACGAGCCCTTGAGGCTCTCGTTCTCGAGCAGAGTCTCCTTCAGGCCCGTCTGCTCCCACAACCTCCGAGCAAAGGCCGCGTCGTGGGTCTGGAAGCGATCATTGACACGGACCGCATCGCCGCGCTTGGGACGAGACGGTGTTGTCTGGAGCGGCAGCGTCTTGAGGAAGGCTACGTACTCTCGGCACAGGGAGCGGGGGAAGAAGGATGGGATGAGGGCGACCTTGGACGTTGCGGGAAGAAACTCTGGCGCGAGGTCCATCACCGGCAGCCGGGGCTTGAACTGGGGCCACGCCGGCGGACCGGGGGCCTCTGCTGCCTGAGTGCAATTCTGCGGTGTGGACGTGGCAGCCTTGGCCGGTTTCGAGCCCTTTGCAGGCTTCGGCATCACGCTCGACTTTGGCGTGGAGTCACGGGGATGATGCCTCTCCGATGGATGCTATTCGCAGCCAAGGTTACTGCCGTTCAAGTTCAGCCTGCATTGATCTTGCCACCTTCGTTTCCGTCGCTTTTCGTTCCATGCAAAGATTGACTCGGGATTGCTCCGGTCGCGTATTGGTTTGAAGGAAATAACGATAGGCAATGCGGATGGATGAGCCAGGTTGCGTGAGGTATGAGTTGTCTTGGCAGGGTCTGGCGCACGGCAATCATGGGCTTCGTTGTGGTCATCGAAATGCCGCCAATCACGCCTCCCAAGTGCCACCACTAGCCCCATCTTTTCCACTCCACCAAACATCGACATCATGATAATTTAAGCACGCTCCTCGGGAGAATCCAGGATACGCCGCCCACCGCCCAACTCGTACGGCTTTCCCTCCAGCCATGATTGCTCGATTTATCCTTCAATCGATGGGGCTCACCCCGTCCCCTCCGAGCCCCGCCGTCGATGAATCAGCCTCGCCGCCTCGCAACGAGATGGCTCCTCGCTCACAGCAACCTTTGGCTGCCTCGGCAACGTCTGTGGCCTCAACGACCTCGGCAACCTCCTCCACAGCCTCCTACTCCCCCGCAACCAGACGGCTCCACCAGCTTGGCCTCTTCTTCGCCGGCGCCTCCTTCCTCGCAGCCTCCATCGCCGTCGCGCGCCGCTCCGTCATCCGGCGCAAGATCGAGGCCCTGCCCGCCTTCCACACCTCCAACCGGCTCGCCTTCAAACCCGGCCACGGTGATGATGGCGCCGACCGCGTCCTCCTCGCCTCGCACGCACTGGGCCTCGCCACGCTCAACGTCATGAGCTTCGGTGTCATGCTCACCGGCGGCATCGCTTGGGGCTGGGACCTCTGCTCCGTCGCCGAACTGCGGGAGCGCACCCAGGCGGCCCTGCAGCGACCGGGGAACGAGGACCCCGAGGCCGAGCGGGAGATGGAGCAGATGATGAAGTCGCTCTTGGAGAAACTGGGCATGGATGCCACGCTACCCGAGAAGCCTGGGAAGCCTGCCGAGGACCAAGCAAGCGGCGCCGCCCATGAGGAGACGTGACGCTGGCTGCCGACTGGACGACTTGACATCTGCCATTTGTTGCACCCGATGATGCAGCGGCTCCTAGCCATCGGATGGCCTGCATAGCCGTTCCACCATGACGGTATCCGAACGCCATTCGGCTGGCCCGCCGCGCACGCATGCATCACGACTCGCCTTGAGTCTCGGCCCTGCCCCGGCTGCCGACGGCAGCTCGGCAACTTTTTCGGCCATCACGGCCGTTGTGGCACATTACCGCGACAGTACTTATGCTTCCCTATCCTTGGCGAGATTCTTTCCTTCCGGAAAGGGTTGGCTGCGTGAAGGCGGATATATATGCCTACCTATCTCCTGGAACCTATTTGATTGAAGAGTGGCCCCTTGATACCCAATTGCAGTTCTCTCCCTCCAACCATTCCCAGCAACCGCAACGTGACGTCTGGGTAACCTATCCTTGAGCGGCGTCGGGCGAGCGATCTCAATATACATATGTACAATACAAAAACATTACCCTTGTGTCCGGTGTGGAAATCATACTCTATGTCGCGAATCCGACGCCGTACTCTATCAAATAGCCTTGATGCCCAGGTATCCAAAAAAAAAACCAAATGTGCCAACATCGTCCCAGCAAGATCTATTGCGAAATGATAAATTCGGGTTCGAGCTCGGGGGCAACGGCATCGCACAGCTCTCATGCCGCCACGCCCCCTTTATGGCTCTTCCTCCAATTCGCGAGATCGTCGTTGGCCTCAAAACTGCCTCTCCTGCCCCAGTTGATAGGCTGTCGCTTCAGGAAGGCACCTACGGCACCGAGGTAGCCCTCGTGCCGCAGGAAATAGGCTTGCTTCTCGCCCTTACTCCAGAACTTGATGGCGTAGCTCAGCGTGTTCATGGTTTGCCGATGGCCCCGAATAAAGGTGCCGCCAAAGTAGATGTCCGAGAGATTGTGGATTTGCGATTGCAGATAGGCAATCTGCCCAATGTTGTTGGAAACCGCGTACAGCAGGGAGCGCGAAATGTCCCCGTCGGTAAAGCCCACGTCGGTAGTGGACGTGTCCTCCTGGATGCCATTCGCCGCTCCCGCTTCAGCCGCCTTTTTAATCCGAAAGACTTTCCCAAAAGACGATGCAATCGCGGTGCTTTTCAGGCCGATTTTGCCATAGTCCGTTCCGTAGATGTCTCCGACCAGCATGTCGACCTTGGCATTGTCGCCCGTTGCTGCCTGCTCCAGCATGTCGTCAAAGGTATTCGCTCCGGTCAGCAGCGACAACAGCCCCCAGAGCGTGCCGCCACCCAATGAGGTGCCACCCACTCGCTGGTACGACCTCGGACCCGTCACCTTCAGAATCGATACACCAGATCCAATATTGACGAGCATGTAGGGGTATATGTTCTCGCGAGGGCTGACAAAATGCATCGGGTCGGTTTCTGAGTAGGTGAAAACTTCGCGAGGGATCTCGGTGATGAAGAAGTCGAGGCCTGCATGCAATTGTTAGCCTCACGGTCAAAGGGCACCATAAGTCGTCTGCGGCGCGAACCTATAATGAGGCATTCCATCTCGTCCTCCCGCAGCACGTCGACTCCCAGGGCATCGCGGATCTTGTCGTAGAATTTGTACGCGCCGCCCCCCGTGGCCATGACGCAGAGGGCACCGTGCTGCGACCCGTTGAGCTCCAATTGCTTGTCGCGAAGATGCTTCATGTATTCGACGCAGTCATCGACACGATCTGTTTCGAATATTTGGAAATTGAGCCGGCCACCAGGGTCAGTCGAGTCCACCTCCCTCGAGTAGTAGACGAGCTTGATGAGCGAACCGCCAATCTAAGGCGGGGCAGTCAGCGGTCGCATTCCCTCTGTGCAACCATCGGCGGGACCAGTGCGACCATTCGCACAACTGGAAAGAGTGGACGAGGGGGCGAGGAGAGGGGCGAGGAGAGCGGTGAGGAGAGAGGCGAGGAGAGCGGTGAGGAGAGAGGCGAGGAGAGAGGCGAGCAGAGAGAAAAGGGGGGAGTAAAGGGTAGAACAAAGGAGTGAGAGAGAGTCGTACATCAACGGCAATGTGGCTGACCACGGCCGTGTGGTTCGGCAGCCTAATGTCGCTCGTCTCACGATGTGTCGGACTGCCTCTATCATTGCCGGTCCCCTGGGCGAGGCCGGGCGCCGGGGTGCTCGTGTCCGGATCGACGATGAAGGCGCCCTTGACATTGATGCGGACGCTTCCCGGTCTCGTGATGGTGTTGTCAATCTCCTCGGTCGACGTCATGGTCCTCGGCCGTTGCGGACGATCGCTGGCCCTCCGCTGGCTCCGTTGCGGCTCTGCGGGGCCCGCGGCAGACGGCTCGCTCTCCATGGCAGCGTTGACCTCGGAGGCGAGAGTCCTTGCTCGTGTTGGGAGTGGCCGATTCATGCCAGCCTCTGCTGCGCGTTGAACGGGCGGGAGAGGAGAGAGCAAGGAACTCGGACAAAGGCGCTGGAGACTCTTGTCGTTGGTCTGGGGGACTTGGAGGGACGAAGCTCAATCAATAGAAGTGGCGTACGTTTTATCGATAAGCAATACGCCCCCCGTTGGACCGAGGCCTCTCTGCTCCCTGTGCCCTCGGTCTCATCCGGTAATTATTGTACCTGTACGGAGTACTTGCAAGTACCGTTCCTCCGCTTTGGTTAGTGCTATCCTACTCCGTACAGTGTGGTAAACTACCTAGGTAGTAATACAGAGCTCGCGGAGTGCTGAATATTCCACAGACTCTGGTACGGAGTACAGTACTTACATGTACTTGTATTAAACTACTCAGTACTCCGTATTAGTGAGTACTCCTTAGCTGGTGCTCTGTAGAGCACTTTTCATAATGATCTGGTAGTCGGTATTACTACTTGTACACTCGAACTTGTACAAGCATTCCGGAAGTGCTCGAGTTTCATCTCCATTATTCGAGCAGCTGCGATAGTTGATGCAAGATATTCATGTCGTACGAATACGATTGTGCGCCGGCAGCAAGCTGACACCACAAGAGTTTGCGGTGAGACCGTATGGCTGCACAAAATTCATCTACTCTGAGTTGCGAGTAGCTTCGAGCACCTACGACTGGTGTGAGTCGGGGCACGCGGCGAAGAGCAAACCGATCCATGTTACTCGGTTACTCATTGAGCGGAAGTGAGAACAAGTGTAAGGGAATATTTTCAGTGCGGCAGCGGTATGCTTCTGCACGGCATCTACCAAGTACGTGTCCGTAGCCCCGTCGCTTCTTGTAAGTACCCGCCCGGCCGCCAGCGTGCCATGTGAAAATTGCGACTTATTCATGGCGAGAAATCTCAAGCCGTCACACTCTCGGTCAAACATCTACTCTCGCGAGACGTCGCGCCACGTCGTTGATGGACCGTCCAGTCCTCGACAATTTCGCCCCGCCTCGTCAGAACAGGTCCCCGCCTGGTACGGCGACGAAGATGGCGGTCACGATACCGCCGAGGAGCAGCGAGGCCAAGAGGGCCTGGACAAAGATGGTGTCCTGAATCTGGCGGAGTGCGGGCTCCTCGATCCACACCTCACGATCAAAGATCTTGCGGATGATGTTCCGCTTCTCGTACCTGACGACCCACGGCTCATCCTCGTAGCTGATCTTGGACCCGAAGGAATCGAAGCTATTCTTGCCCAGCTCCTCACCGTCCTTGTGGGCAAACAGCTCCCATGGACGGACGTGGCGATGATGCATGCCGTGCAGGACGACACACATGCCCTTGTACGCGGCCACGAGGGTGCTGATGCCGAGGACCAAGGGAATGGCGGCCAGCGCGCGGTAGCCTCGGCCTAGCTTGCTCAAGGTGAGAACGATGCCTAGGGCGATGCCCGCGGCGATGAGGCCAACCCCGAGCGCACGGGCAAAGGTGACACGGGCGGGGTTGCCGTTGCAGATGGACCAGCGGACAAAGTTGGGGTGCGCTTGGTGGCGAAGAGAGGCCTCGACAGACTTGTGGAGCGAGCGGAGAGCGCTCGGGTGCGTCGTGTACGAGAGAGCGCGAGCCGTCACCTTTTGCTCCCAGGACGAGAGATTGAGCTGCCGCGGTGCGCCCTCGAGTATGTAGGTCGTGATGACGCGGTTGATCTCCTCACGGAAAGGCTGGATGGTGACTATGCAACGGGTGAGCCGGTGCCGACAAGACGGTGACGGCACGCGCGCGGTCGGCTGGACTTACAAGGCTGCTTGACACCGGCCGAGGTGAACATGTCGGCAGCGCGCGATTTGAAGGCCGACGCCGTTTCTGAAGGCCTGCTGTGGGCTGCCGTATGCTCGGAGCCGTCGTCGGCTCCGCCGTCGTGCGAGGTCTGGGGCGACGTGTGGAGGGCGCTCGTCACCAACGTGTCCGGCTGCTTCTTCTCAAAGTCGGTGCCCTGAAAGATCTCGGCCGCCTCGGGCTCGGGTCGAAGCTTCTCGGCCATTTCCTTGCGGATCTTGGTGACGGCATCCTCCTCCATCGCCTGGCTCCACTCGGGAGCGAGGGAGATTTCGCTTGCCAGAGCTTCGTTGAAGCGTGTGGTGTAATCTCGGTACCAGAGGCAGAACTGGAGGTTCTCGGCCGCGTGCTCGACGTAGAGAAGGTAGTTCATGAAATCGCGAATCGTCATGGGCTGCGGGGGGGGACACGCTTTCGTCAGCTCAGCACCACGCCATGTCCGCGCGCACGAGAATGGCCGAGGCCGGATCATCACGGCAGAGCGGGGACGACGGGACACGACCTACAGGACAGGTGCCGCTGCCCATGATGTTGTCAAACGACAGCGAGTCGGGGATGCCGGCCGAGCTGCCGGACTGACCGGAGCGCAGGGATCCATCACTCTCGACGTGAGCGGGCGAGTCGCTCGACTGAACTAACCGAACACGCTTGGGGCGCGTGTAGGCGAGGGAGAGAAGTCTACCCATTTCGTCGTTGGATCAAGCTCGGCTTTCTGCAAGACGCGCTCGTTCTGAAGGCCGCATCGATTGATTTGATGAGCGAAAAAGGCAAGACATGTGGCAGCGAACCCGAAGAGCAGGAGGGGCGGCCGCGCGGTAGATATACCACGGCTCGAGGCGCGCATGCCACATGTCCAAACTCTACCACACCTTGATCGATCGGGCGCGGACGGGCGAGCCATTCCAGGAAAGGGGGTTGCCAACAGGCACCGTCCCAAGCTGCCAAACGAACGGTACTTGTTGGCGGCCATGTAAGGGGTGGAGGGGGGGGGGGAGCGGCGTCCGAATTGGGTGGTAGCAAACACTACCGGGGAGGAGAAGCAAGACAGACAAGACAAGCAAGACAAGCAAGAGAAGCAAGACAAGCTACCACGAGCTTGAGAGTCTGTACTCTGTAGGTGTAGATGGACCGAAAGGCAGGGCAGGGCGATTGACATGTGGTGTGGTGGTGGTGGTGGTGGGGGGTGCGCAGGCGACGAACGGACGAATGGAGTGTTTATATCATGCTAAGGGTGCACTCCGTATTACTGCAAGTACTTACACGTGCTGGAAATACATACAAATACATGTAATACACGTACACCTACAGTACTTGTACTTGTACAAGTATGTGCACAGTATTCCGTACAGAATGCTCCGTACGAAGCACTGCAAGTACCTGATTGCGCGCGTGTCCATATCGGCAGTTGGCAAGTACACTTTACGCGTTGCTGGTTGGTGACTGGTGGGACCAGTCTCACGGGAAGGGTCCACTGTCCATCAAGGGATGCAGATGCGGCAGAAGGGTATTATTATGAACTGAACGGAGAACTCGGAGTAGGTACCTAGCAATGGGTAGGTAATACTAAGTAATACTAGGTTAGTAAGTGAGTACAAGCCGAAGGGGGAAAGGTTACGGCTGGCTGCGGAGGGGTTGGACAGTCCCGCGCGCAATGCCAGTGGTGACGCAGGTGTGCCTGCTAGAGGCAAGGCACTAATTTAGCTCAATGTTGCCTGTAACCTAAACACATCTGTGGATTCTGCCACTGGCCAGCTACAAAATAATAGTGCCGCAACTGCTGTGTAGTAATACCAGTGCCGACTTGATACAGCTGGAGGCTGTGAGTTGTGTGCTTCAGCCGATCGAGGGGAGGAATTGGGCATGTAAGAGGCAAAAGGACGGGGTTTTCCGTCTACTTGCTATGACGACATAATACCTACAAGCATCTACAGTCACTTGACAAAAGTGACGATTCAGTTTTGGTAGCGCTATTCCTACAAATTGAAACAACATTTTTGCCACCACACTGTACACCTACAACTACATGTACTTACTTGTACTAGGTAGCTCCAAGTGTACACCTGGAGTGCTAAGCATTATCGAGTTCTTTGTATCAGGATCCGTCGGTGCTTGTGCCAACCCCCCCCCCCCCCTAACCCATACTAGGAAGTGCTTGCAACCAGCACATGGACCCTCGATCCATTTCCGCCAGAGCAACATCGACTACCAGCCGGGGAGAAATTCATTTGCACCTCTCTCAAAGGTATCACTAGACTGTTCCTCTCGGACTTGAAGTGACTGGACTGTCATCCCATTCGACTGTGATCCATATGCAGCCGAGGCTCGTGAAGAGTGGAAGGAAATGTCAGCATCCTGACGGTGTTCCTGGACGCTGCTTGTTCGTGACCGTCACTCACCAGCAAGCACACGCGTGCATTCACTTCTGTACCGCCACATGGGGGGCATTCCTTTGTAGCATGCATTCGCCGTGTGCATCATGGGCATGGTGAAATGCATGCCATCTCTCGAGCAGTCTCTCGACTCCCTCGAGGCCGCTGCAAACGAGCCATCATGTCTGGCGAGCCCGCGACTGTTGGGGGAGCGCTCGCAATCGTTCGCTTCGCCGCGATACGTGGACAGGCCAGCAGCCGAGCTTGACGATTCATCATCCGCTATGAGAGCGCTCCCGAAAGTACCCTGTGAGCCTGGTCGAAATCCCACGAGTTGTACTGCGGAGCAGCTGTCGGACAAGGGCTGGCAAGAGGCGGTCAGCGAGGATCAGGAAAAGCTGAGTGAACGACGACGGGCAGCAGGAGGATGCTGGTACGGCAAACGGCCAAACCTGGCAAGTCCTGCCGCAGGCTGCCAGGATGAAAGCCGACAAATAGTGGCAGGGCTGACGGACAAGCCTCGCGCCATGGGTCTCTTGGTGCGTCACTTTCTTGATGCCTTGCTGTCTTGGGATGAGCCTCGGGGGAGCATGGCAAAAACATGCGTCTTCTTGAATGGCCCATTGGACCGCCCTTGGGCTCAGGCGGCGGGGTCGGGCGCGGCGGAGGCCTTCATCTACAAGAAGGTGCGGCCGGAACCCCTTCTCCCTTCCCCTCCCCTCCCCTCCTTTCCCTCTCTTTTTCACTGCAGTTTTCTCTCTTCGTGTCTTGTCGAGACGCTGCGAGGCATCACGGCGAGCAAGAGCGCGAACGGAAGAGTTGCCGTGGTGCTTTCTCGGCTACGATTCAGCCCAGGTTGGTTAGGACGGCAGCTTTCTCGGCCGATGATGGGAACTGGCGGCTGACATGGCTTTCCCTTCTTGCGCCCCAGGACGTACACATCAACGATCAAGGGCACCTCTTGATTGTCACTTGCTCCTTTTGGGAGCGATCAAGGACGCCATGCCTCGGGTGTTATACTCGACCTCAGCTTCGGCCATGGAGGAGGAGGTGACGTCGCCACCCTCCAACGAGGCAGGATTGGCCACGTCAACCGCTGTCGAGGCTGTCGTGACCTCACCGACTGTTCTTGACGCTCACATGGCCACGCCGGTCACGGTCGACGAGCAAGGTCACTCGCAGATGCCGTGGCATTTTGAGGTGACGGCCACGACGCCGTGGCCCATCGAGCCAGACGATGCGTGGTCATGGTCCGTCGACAGAGCGGCGTCCACGCCGTGGTCGGCCGAGTCGGATTCATCCACGCCGTGGTCGGCCGAGACAGGCGTCGCTACGCCTGCAACTACTTTGGCGGCATCCGAGACGGCGACATCTTCCCCGATGGCACTCGAGAGACCGATTGACTGCACGTGCGTCATGACCTGGCGCACTCCTGGCGATCTGGAGGGTTTCGAATGGCTCTATGATTCGCACTGTCCCATCCCGCCCGAAATGCACGACGAATACATTCCACTCTTCACATCTACGCTGGAGCCCGGCAGGCGAGTAGAACGGGATCCTCGAGGTGGTCTCCTCGTCGTTGATGTCAGGGTCATCGAAGTGGTATGTGACGTCCTCGCACTTTATCCCCTCGTGTTTTCGGCGCCCGTGCACGGCGCGCCAGTACTGACGAGATTTATTGCCCTCAGCCCATCTGTGAGCATGAGTATTATGCGAATTGGTCGAATCAGTAAGCTCGGAGATGGCTGCCACCCATGTGACGAGACAATCTCATGTATGCAATCAAAGTGCGGGCAGTAGGGAGGTGCACGTTGGAGTGGTATTACCGCGACCGACCTATCGGCCCTATCCCACTAGGGACTGGACTGCTCGGGTCGACCCGAAGGTGCTAGGCACGATTAGGTAGCGTCGCGAAAATATACTCGTGCGCAGGTATCATTAGTGCCGCCCAGTGCAACTGGTTCGGTTCTTGTGTTATTGTTCTACCGTGGACTTGCCGCGTGCACTTTGAACTTTGATAAGGAATCTCAGCATCGTATCCGGTACTGTCGAACCAGTAGTGATTGGGTAATCACGTGTAGAGTTTCTATCCGTTTGTCACTTTCTCCGCAATGTGCCGAGTGCGGACGTGCTGGCGTGACCAACGAACTTTGACGACCACCAACAAGTGCCGTTCATGGTGTGCATCGTGCGACTTGGTGCAGGACTGTAATGCCTCGGTTGGAGTCTGGCGTTTTCATTTGGTAGTACCAAGATGACCAAGTAACTTGGTCGGTGCATTGGTCGGTTCGAGTGCCCACAACTCGAGTGATGGCATGCGTTCCATCATGTCCATGTTACCTCTAGACGCGAGCTTTCATCAGCTGGACGGTGAAAGCGGAGCTTCCCGTACAATCAACAATCGCCCGCTACCTTCATACGACTGCTTTCAACCAGCCAGTCAGAAGGAGGGCGGATGCCAGTACGTGCCGTACCGACACGTTTCGTTCCTTCTACGTAGCCGTACTGCCACTTGCAAGCAGTCGCGTAGTCGCGTTTCTCGCGCAGTAATATGGCAACGTACAGAGTAGCTTAGGCAGTGCCATGTTCTCCGTACGTGCAGCCGTCATCATGTACTACGTGCCTTCAACTCTGCCGTCATCGTCGCGACTGCTAGACAGACACCCTCCTTTGGCCTCCTTTTGCCCCCCCTCTCGTACAGATGGTCACTGGCGATTTGTTACTGGCCGCATGGGGTCCGCTGGTGGTGGGCACCCAGCACGCCCCGCTGCAGTTCGGCCCCTTCGACCCGAACTCTCGGATGGTTGATTGCTCGCCTTGGAGTTGAGGCGGCCCTGTTAGCCTCAGTTAGCCCAGTCGCTGCCAAGGTCAAAGGGGCAAAAGAAAGGAGAAAAAGAAAGGTTGACGTGTCTCGCAAGGGCGTTTTCAGCTGGACATCGGAGGATTTCATCCGTGCTCGACGTATCAAAATCAATCGTCGGTCCGTCTGCCACACAGGATGCTTGCTATGTTTGGTTGATGGTTTGGTTACGGTAGTGGCAAACAGCATCTCCATCAAGGTGTGTTTGTGTCGTTGCTGTCACTCGCTGGTTGCCACCGCCTTGCCACCTCCCTCCAGGCGTGCAAGTACGTACGTGTACATAATACATCAAACTGCTGGTACCAACGGCAACGCCTATCTGCATGTACTATGAGTACTAGTAGGATCCAGCTCGTGTTCAAGAGACAAGAGACGGGGTTGCCACGCGTCAGGGGGATTTATTTTTATCAAGTCTCACATCTACCTACACTTCAACTGTACGGCACATGTACAAGTGAAGTTCACTCATAGAAAAACGTCCGCACTTCGACCAGCGTTTGACATGATGGATGTGAACACGGAGCAGCAACAAACTCGAAGCAAACAAGCCGCATGGCTGTGAAGGCGGCATGAACATGGTACCTGCATGCATCACTTGTGTTACGAGGTGAACTCTAGCCCATTGCCGAACCGAACGCTTATCTTTGCATGTCTCCAGTCCAAGCCAGACCGAAACGGCGACCACCACACGTAACGCCTCTGTTACCCCCCCCCCCCCCCCTCCCCTCCATAACTTTTGGCCATCTTCTTCGACCATATAGCTCGCCTTTGCATAACCAAGTCTGTCATAAAGAAAAGAGCAACTAGAAGTATGGGCCGGCGCTGGGGATCTGATGGCCGATGCTGTAGACTAGCAGCCGACAAAGCCGACAGCTTGAGTTCAGCAATCCCTCCATCCATCCACCCATCCATCCACCCATCCATCCACCCATCCATCCACCCATTGATCCATCCACTCATCCATCCATTCACCCACCAATGCATCCATCCATCCATAAAATCGATCGTTCAAGTCATGACTCGTATCTGGTGCATGTGCTTCGGTTGATATCGGTGGACAGAATGTGACTGCCATTGTAACTATGTGGCGGTATGCTCCCTACTGGCCATTTATCATCTGACCGCACTCCTACCTTTTGCAGGGGATTGCTGATGCATTGGGCAAGATACGATGCCAGGTGTCCCAAGTGTAATGTAACTTCACAATCAGCATGTCAGACCACTGACGCCAACAGCAACCAAAAAGTCACATCTTTCGTCAAGTCGGTCACCACCGTCGCCAACTTGTCCTTCCTCCCCTGCGTACCGAGTGCGAGGAGGGTAGAAGCAACCGCTGAAGTGGGGATGACGCTACCTGGTGGCCAGAGGAGAAAAGGTCCGAGGTAGGAAGAAATCACGGAAATGTGCGGCCGAGTGAGCATCGAGTCTGCAACTTCGAGGTACCTGGCACAAGGTAGCAGCGGGCTGGGAAGCTGGCCAAGCGAATGGTACAGTACCGAGTACAAGAGGCACCTTTTTCGCTTCAATTTCCCGAAACGAACACTTGCATGATGTTTCTGGCACGCTGGATCACGCGGCTTCAGCTTCAATGTACCTTTAAGTGCGTCTGGTAAGCGGCAGACTTGCAAGTAGCCAGAGCATAGCAGTAGATCCTCCAAGAATGGCTGGACAGGCCGGCCATAGCTTGACGATTTAAAGTTTCGGCGTACAGGATTGCATCAACGCGGGCCGAGGTGATGAAAGGGCAATGACAGGGTCGAAAGCGCAGGTTATTGACAGGAGGATGGCAGGCAGTCGGCAGGTACGGAGTTTGGAGGTAAGCGAGCTCACCGGGTTGGAACCTTCAATATTACGTGATTCAATCCAATCATGCAACCAACCACCATCAACCGCCAACTCAGTCAGGGCTGGCTGGACGGGTACCCAACAGTTGCTCTCGCACATGTCGACTCCCATCCTCCACCTCTGCCACCTCTATTGCCTCACTCCTCACTATACATGCATGTCCCTCCCTGGCCGGCTGCCCACCTGAATGCTGTTTCGTGCCCCAAGTCTTCACTCCCAACTCAGCTGCAAGTTTCGTCGCGGTCAAACGCAACCGCGAGGTGAATCATGGACATCACTGAGGTAGAGTCGTTCGTTCCTCTCCGCGATGGCGCACGCTTGCGCGTGAAGCTGCTGGGCCGAGACAAGACCAGGCCGCTCCTCATTGCCCTCCACGGTGCCCAGGGCGTCGCCGACCACAGGGAGCCGCTCTCTTCCTTCACGTTTCTCTCGGATCAATTCCGTCTTCTCGTCTTTGACGCTCGGGGCAGCGGCAAAAGTGATGACAAGGGACCCTTCACCCATCAGCAGTGGGTATCGGACGTGGAGGAGCTGAGGTGCGTTCCTACCTTTCGTCCTTTAGCCCTCACCTCCTCCTTCCTCCGAATGCCACTCGTCCCATATGAACCCCGCCAGTGGACGACCTTGATCTTGACGTCGACCTGATCTCGACCGTGACCTTGCTAATGCACATGCCGTGACGTCACAGAGAATGGGCCGGCGCCTCAACGTGCCTCGTCGCCGGAGGCTCCTACGGCGGCATGGTTGCTCTCGAGTACGCTCTTGCCTACCCCCGCCGCGTCTCTGCCTTGATTCTCCGCGACACTTGGGCGAACGGTGTGCTGGGAATGATGAGCTGCCTCAAGGCTGTTCTCACGAACCCTCGCATCCAGCCTGATGCCGAACGCCAGCTTCGTGTCTGGAGTGGAAACACGCGCGACGATGACGACCTGGCATCAGGCTTTGCCGAGATCGTCCCCATCTACACGCCGGACCCCGAAAAGGTTGCTTCCTCGTCGACGGACGATGCGGGACGAAATCCTTCCGCCCCTCCACTCAAGTTGGACATTCATCACGCCACCCACAACTTTTGTTTTACCAACAACCAACCTCGATTTGACCTGCGCACCCAACTCAAGAACATTAACGTGCCGACCCTCGTCGTTTGCGGACGTCACGATCCCATCACTCCCGTCATGTTCAGTGAGGAAATTGCCCGCCTCATCCCTAACGCGCAGTTGGCCATATTCGAGGATTCGGGCCACAGTCCACCGGCCGACGAGCCAGAGGCCTTCCAGAAGACGGTACGGGATTTTCTCGGACGTTGTGAGTCTGAACAGTCTGATGACCGGGGCGGCTGGTTGGAAACGGAAGCATGCTACTACAGCCTAGTCACGACCAAATAATCATGCTAGTGTTCTCTCCATGACCCGTAATGTATTGGCCCGAAGGCCTTTCGCTTGCGTCCTGAATGCATCGAGCCGAGACTTGGTGCACTTGACGCGTACCATGTCAGTTGGGCGGCGGCTTCGGGCGGAAGGAGGTCTGCAGTTCCGTCCCAACACGTCCCTGTCCATCCGAAGCATCTTCGGTCCTCTTGATATGTAAGTAGCGTGCAGTCAGTCCATCTGCCGTCTCCGATCGGTATTGACGTGTGAAAGTGGGGCATGCGTTCATACAAAATCTGGAGATCAACCCTGTTGACTCCGCTGCTTGGCGATTCCAGAGCCTTGCGGGGGCGGAGGGCGCCAGGAGGGCGCGGTATGACACTCTGAATCCGCTTCGTTTCCTGAAAGACATGAATATTGTGCATCGTTGCCTTTCCCGTGGCAACGATGAGGGCCAGGCAGCCCAGTTCATCTGGGAAATACAGCGGGAAAGTGCAACGGCGACAATTAGTACCAGCTCCTACGCGCGTTGCCAATCACTGCCAACCCCAATCTCAACAATAGCGCCAACAATGATTGAGCATCGGGCCGTTTCATCGTTCCATGTACGCGAATATGCAACGAGATGACTCCACCCAGAACCCTAAGAGAGCACTCGCCAACTGGCTTGCCGCGGAGACTCCAGCAGCCAGAACGAGAACGAGGACAACATGGAGTCTCAACCCACCCAAATCTTCGCTTGGCAAAGAACCGTAAGAACAGGGGGATGACAGGGGGATGAGACTTGACTTGTATTTGAGTCCATGCACCGTAGGGGTACCTTCATGAGAAGCTCAGGAGTAAGAACGTATTGGAGCGGCTCCCTGGCGGCAAAAAGATATCGTTGCTGGTGATTGGCAAAGCAAAGGCAGAAGCATGCATGACCCGGGCATTCCATCCGATCCCTGGATAAGTACCCATCATTCATCCATCGGTCATGGGACCATATGCAGAACGGAGTAAATCGAAGAACTGAGTCTCTTCTACCCGCAGCAGTCACGATACCTGCATCTCCGCAGCCGAGAAACTTGAGCAAACTCAGGGCAGGAAGCGGCAGTGCCTTAGTTGCCTTGCTCAATGCATGCAAGTCTACACGATTCATTGTATTTATCAATTGTCCCTTCCAATGTGCCAAGCAGCACGCAGCAATCCATGGCGCAGCTATCAGAGCCATGCATGCTTGAGGTCGAGCTGGTTGTGATCTGAGCAGCTGTTAGGTGGTCCTCTACCAGGTGTCGCTCGCTCGCTCCTTCCTACACGTACCAGTACCCTCCCCCCTTCTCCTTCCTCCTTCTACTTCTCCCTCTCCCTCTCCTTCTTCTCCTTCCTCCTGCTCCTTCCTTTGCTCCCTACACCACGTTTCCTACACCTTCACTTCTCAAACATCAAACACCAAGCACAAGAATCTAGCGGAACCCCGAAGCAAGCAGTGATATACCACAACCAGCACACCATCGCGTATGGGAGTCATAGCCCCCATCGCTTGAGAGTACTCGGCGCAACCTTTGCATCGTCAAGGATCTTTGCAGTTCGTCTGCTTCCTTGGTAGTCCCTTCAGAACGGCTGCCTTCCTTCTTGCGTGTCTAGCAAGTCATTATCCTATCGTCACCCTACTGCAAGGGATACCTATATTCACCGTCACTACCGCTTCCATCGCAGCTTGCTGTGCTGCACTTGCACCCCTCTGTACAGGTCGCCGTCGTTTGTCGTTGGCAAAAGCATTTATCCTGCATAACGCGAGTACCTTGCCCACTCATCCTGGCTCTTTCCATTAGCTCATCGATATCTTTCATCAGTCCAGAAGCTTAAAGATGCCTCCTGCATTTCCCAGACCTTTGTCTGCGGGGGATGGCACAGGATGCCACCATATGAGGAAAGCCGCCTCGTGCGAACCTCTCGGAAAAGAGTCCCCTCCTGCGTCCGATGATGAGGGAATCCATGGTGGTGTGTACATTCGTCAGTTTCCTCACAACCCCCACCCTCGCCCTCGTCCAACTCATGATCTTGAAACGCCATGTTCCTCACCCCTTCAGCATCGTAAATTTCAGTCATGTGCAAGAAGACCTCTTTCGGTATCCATGGTTTGCTAACGCATCTTCGTTCTAGGCGTTCGCTGCGAGTCTGCTAGCGACATCACCTCGCCAAGCTCCAGGGGCCGGTCGGTTTTCCGCCCACTATTTAGGGGTTGCACGCTGACCGATTTACAGAATGCATATTGGATTTCCAGGATCCGACAGTGGCACTCCTGCAAAAGCTTACTATGGATACCAAACTCCTCACAAGCCTCGCGGCTCATCGGTGGATACTGATGCAGTCAGTCCCTCGACATTTATGGTTGGATCCAGCGAGGACGACGATGTATTTGCCGACGGAACCAACGATGGATTGTCCAGAAGCACACACCGCGGGCCCGCAACTGATGTTGCTGTCTATCATGCGAGCCGTGGAAAAGTCGATCCACAGACTATGTACGCTGGGTCGTCTTGCATGTTTGTTGCCAAGTAAGTACATCAACTGTCTCCGGTTCGCTGTCGCGTACTGACGCTTCACCAGTCTTCCGCAACAGTTCGAAGATGAACTACTTGAAGAGGAGGTAACCAAAGTTTTCAGTAACTTTGGCATCGTATTCGTCAAGATCAAACGCGACGCCAAAAACATGCCCTTTGGATTCTGCCAGTATACCGTAAGTCAAGCTCGACGAGAAGTCCTCGCACGCCGAGACGGTGTGCTGACGGCATGCAGAACGACACGGACGCGCAGAAAGCTATGAAATATGGAAAGGGCATCACCATTCTTGAACGTCCTTGCCGCATAGAAATGGCCAGGGCTCATTGTACGATGCCAGAGGAGCGGCTCTTGTTGGATGCTTGCTGACAGTGTTGCAGCGTCCTTCATCGTGTACAAGTTTTCCGGTCAGCGCATTCGCATCAGCGAGGCAAGGGAACTTCTTGATCGCCTCGGAGAAATCTCAAAGGTTGAGTACCTTCACGAGGGCATTCGAGCCGTTGCGGACCTCCCGCAGACTGTTGTAGTCACGTACAGAATGTACGACTCGAAACGCGACCCTCTGAGAGTAGGTTCCACCATTTCCTTGGGAATGGCAGGATAATGACGAACCTTTTAAGATTTTTGCGAACAACGCGACATACTGCGTGCAAATTTACGATCCAAAGGCACTTTCGACTGGACGAAACGTTGCTCCCCCCATGCTGCGTGAAGGGAGCTTTCTGAGGCAGTACGACAAGGACCGTCGGTCAGCTTACGTCGGAAATCTCCCCCCTAGTATGACGAAGGATGTGCTTCGATCCCTGGGTAGTTCGTGCGGCGATGTCTTGGATGTTCAACTCCACCGGAAGGAGATACCGGGTACAAATGGTTAATTGGTACCCCTGCCGTGGACTGTAATCGCCGTGCACTAACGGATATTCTAGGCCAGGTGACCTGCTTTGGCTTCGTTGAATTTTCTCGCCCCGACGCCCCTGATGAATTTATCGACGCACTCGTAAGTCGCGTCCTGTTCTAGCCGAGACACTTCATCATCTTCGTGTTTTCTATGAGCGTGACTTCCCTGCTAATCTGATACCGGCAGAACAACACTGATATCGATCAATACCGAATTCGAGTCGAGCGCAAACAGTCTCGGCAAATCGATTCCACCCGTCGAGTTTCTCATCCGGCCTTTGAGACCCCATACCCGCGATCCTCGACAAGACGCCCTCGCGTTGGATCCTTTGAGCTTGGAAAGCCATCCGAATGCTTCAAGAATACTCCGAGAGCTCCCGCGGGCATGGAAAACTCGTCTCATCGCACCCAGTACGCTTCAAGCTCCTTTACTCCCGGTCGTAATCGGCAGGCTCGTCCGACAGTTCTCGGCTCTGGTGCGTCCCCAGATGGCGCACTGTTCGATCCCGACACTCCGAACTTGATGAGCACTCCCTTTTGTGGCCATCGTTCTTCTCACGCTGAGCGTGGCGAGGCGGGCAGTGCAAGAACTACGACGAGGAAGTCTGTTGAATTTGATCTTCCGCAAAGGCCCCAGGTTGCCTTGCCCGCGGCTCCAGACGCTGGCGCTCCGGAAGCAGTGCACGTTTCCAAGCCCGCAACTCCAACGGCTGCGAGTCCTTCGGTGGCCACCGTGCGAACGTCCTCTCCCGTGAACAGAGTGTCCGTCACGAACAATGGCGATGGCATTTCTGCCCCACCTCAGATGCCTTGGATGCCCCATTATTCGCCGTTCGGGTACCCTTACATCGGTCAGCCCATTACGCCACACCCCAACCCGACTGCAATATACGCTGGGTACATGCCGCCCCTGTTCCAGCCCATGTACGACATGTACGGAAACATGATATATTCTCCAACTCCGATGATGTCCCCATTCAGCAACGCACCTCCGACTTGCAGCGAACCAACCGAACCCTCGAGCAATATTCACATTGCCGCTGCAACAGCAGAGGAGAAAGGGTCTGATCAGGGCTCTGCTACGCCGTCTAATCAGTGAGAAGGGCCAATGCGCACGTCTCAAAAATGCAGGCATTCTTTATGACTGCGCTTTCATTTCGAGATGATCTGTTGCTTTCATTGTTCCGGTTTCGTCCCATCCTCTTCCGTTTCTCTCGGTTCGCAGGCGAGAGATGCTCTTCCTTTCCGGGCTGCACTTGCAACGCTCGGGTCCTGGTCTTGGTCGACCTCAGGCTGATTCACCATTTGGCGCACGCGAAGTAGGCAGGCGATTCACAATCAATGTGTGCCAGCTTCAGGGTGTGATGTGGACTGGCTTAGCATTTCAGGATGATTCTGCCAAGAAATGGGAGTGCCACATATCCTCCGAAGTGTAGGTGGCCTGTTTTTGAGAGGCTGTTCTCAATTACGAAATGGGCTGCAGCCATGGCTACTAATCTTGTCAGAAATATCCGAGAAGCAGTGGATAGGCAACGCGAGGATCCGTATCTAGGATTGTACTGTTGACACATCTGGCTACTCCGGCTAGTCTTGGCTGCGCGCGGGAGGTGTCCTTCTGGGAATCGGGCGGGCAAGAACTTTGAGCGCGGATGCCCAAGGAATGGTACGTTTGTTTTGTTTGTTTTGAGGAAAATGGGGGGGGGAGACTCTTGCACCATCTATGAGAAAAGAGAGAAAAAAGAACAAATGGAGAGGGCGTCATGGCCAGGGAAAATTAGGCCGAGCTAGGGGGTTGCTTTCTGGCGACAATGCCAGGTTGATGTCGGGTCATGATGCATCAGGATCAACCCGAGGTGCGGGTCCTAGGATTAGTTTGTTATGATTGTAACCATGTCTCAAGCTGTCATTAGCCATGATGTCCCAGAGAACAAACGGATTGTTCTAGCAAAATGTTGCTAGCCTTGTTCCCCACATCGGCTAGCAATCGCGATTCCAGTAATACGGAGTCAGGGAACAAGCATTGTCACGTACATGTACTTACTTAAGTACGAGTTCAAGTACTGTACAGTAAGTACTGCACTATTACTTATGTGGATCACAGCGTACTTAGTTCTCTGTAAGTACTCACTGTATTACTTAGTACAGTACTGTACTTACAGTATGTGTGCAGTGCCATTGCTCGTAGATAATAACGGCTGCAAGTAAGTGCGGTAAGTACGTACAGTACTTACTCACTGGTAACAACTTCTCCACACATACTTAAGTACGTTGTATTGTGTTGTGGACACAGAACAGTAATAGCTTGTGAATCAACTCGGGATATTGACCGGTTTTTTTTTTCGTGGGAAATGACGCACGTCTACCAAAGTCAAACCTGCTCGACGCATCCCAGGCACAGCACATTTCCACACCCAATTTGCGAATGTTGATCGGATGAACCGATATAGCAAGACCATTCTTTCTTCATTCACACGCGAACTTGCCATAACTCTCTAGACAGCGACGCAATGGCGCAGCTATCGGCGGCGGTGTCGAACGCCACCATTTACGTCACATATGGTTTTTTTCTGTGCGCGGAACTCACTCGCCGATATCACTTGCCTTCGATAATGACTGACCAAGCCTGAGCCAAACAGCGTGCTGGGCACGGGGATAGCTTGGAGGCTTCGAGGGCAGAGCAAGAAAGATTTTTTGTCCGGCAACGGAACACAGACTGGTCAGAGCATCGTCCAGTGACGGATTTATGTCGAGAATCCTGTTGAGAGGATGGGAGCTGACTTTGTGTGTAGCGATTCCCTTGGCTCTTAACTTCATCGCATCCGGTGAGTAGAGCCTCTGGAAAGGCCCGCATGAAGAAGCATCGGAGCGGAGCGGTAGACACGAGTTGTTCAGGTAAAGAGCTATTATTTTGAAGCGATGGGCCAGGTCAACTAGTAGGTTCCTACCCTCGATGACCTCTCGCCTCGTGTGCGGCGAGTCTGCTGGTACCCAACCCACCTCGCCTCCCCAATTCTACAGACAGGAATCCTGGCTCGGTACCACCGAGTATTGTTCCTGGCTGAGTTCAGGAAAGTGAGAGGGGTCTGGGAGCCAACGCTCGCGCATGGAGGCGAGAGGCTGCGGCTCACTACGGGCGCCGAGTCGAGGCGGCGTGCAACATCCAACCCTTGACGCTTTCGAGAGCAAGATTGGGAGATGGCAGCCGCGGAGACGAAGCTGAGATTGCACCGTAAAACTCGATCAAGTTAATGCTTGCGTGGGGAACGTGCTGCCGCTCCCACACATTCCTCTCCTTTCCTTCCCTCCCACCCGTCTGGTTGATGCTGATCTACGTCCAGCCCTCGGTGCCGGCATACTTTTCTCTTACCCGGAATTGGCAACTCTCGCTGGAGTACAGGGCGTCGTCGTCTATGCTCTTGCTTCATCGACACCGATGATGGTGTTCGCCGCTTTGGGGCCCATGATCCGACGAAAGTGTCCCGAGGGGTTCGTCCTAACAGAGTGGACGCGCCAGCGATACGGTACCGTCGCTATGCTATATCTCAGCTTCCTGACGCTCGTCACGCTCTTTCTGTACATGGTCGCCGAGCTCTCGGCGCTGGGACAAGTCGTCGAGGCGCTGACTGGGTTGGACAAGCTGCCCATCATCATTGTCGAATGCGTCATCACGACCATTTACACCTGTAAGCCTGTGATTGAAGGAATCACTTGCCCTTTATTTTCTAGACGGACTGCTGACTGAGCTGTCTCAGCACTCGGAGGCTTCAAAATGTCATTCCTCACGGATGTGGTGCAGGGCGGAATGGTCGTTGGCCTCATCCTCCTCGCCACCATCACGATCGGCGTCAAGACCGACATTAGGCCGGATCTCATTGACTCTTCGGGCCTCACCAAGCCAACTCTCCTCGGCTGGCAGCTTCTTTATATTCTGCCCGTAGCGGTCTTGACCAACGACTTCTTCCTCTCTAGCTTCTGGCTGCGGACATTCTCGTCCAAGACGGATAAAGACTTGTGGGTCGGATGCTCCATGGCCACAGTCGCCATTCTGTGCATTCTTAGCCTCGTCGGCTGTACCGGTCTCATTTCTGCATGGTCGGGCGCATGGCCGGGCGAACCGGCCCAGCCAGGATCTCTATCATTCTTCCTCCTTCTTCAGACCCTTCCCAGCTGGGTTGTCGGCATCGTCCTCGTCATGGTTGTGAGTCTTAGCACCGCAGCCTTTGACAGCTTGCAGTCTGCCATGGTCTCATCGGCATCCAACGATCTATTCCGAAACCGGCTCAATATTTGGTTTATTCGAGCCGGCGTTGTCGTCCTCATCATCCCCATCGTCGTCGTCGCTCTCAAGGCCAGCTCGATACTGCAGATCTACCTCATCAGCGACCTGCTCTCCGCAGCGACTATCCCGGTCCTGTGCCTGGGCCTCAGCGAACGCATGTACTGGTGGCGAGGCTTCGAAGTCGTCGTTGGTGGGCTGGGCGGCGTTTTTACTGTCTTCATCTTTGGAACAATCTACTACGGCAGTGCGCAGGAGGGAGCGAATCTTCTGCTCTTGAAAAATGGACTCTACGCGAACGACTGGGCTGCCTTTGGCGCCTTTGTCGCCGCTCCGTTTGGTGGCATTCTCTGGGGATTTGGAGCCCTTGCTCTGCGGTTGGCTTTCCAGTTTGCCTTGGCCAAAGTCCGCAAGGAGAGGTGTACTGCCCTTGACCCCCCCATCTGCGCCCACGCGGTCGCTGGAGGCTCGGAGGTCGAAGGGGAAGTACTTTTGCCGAACTCGAAGCCTGGGAGGTTCTTCTAGCCTTGCCAGTCGTGGGAGGGCTCCAGGAGTAAAAATTAAGAGTGAGACGGTGGGAGGGACGTGTTGGCAGTCGTGGACACTACATTGGCGGTGCATCGCTTTGCCAATGGCGTAACAGAAAGAAAAAGATTGTTGTTGTGTTCCAAAGCCGTACCGCTACCAATGCCATCTTGTAGTAATACTGTACAGATTCACGTGTTCTACTTTACATTTTCTCACGCACCAGTAGGTACGGAATGGTAAATGTCAGCCGTCAATATCATTTCGCAGCTGGCTGATCCCAGCCTGCGCGTCGAGCCTGCTCCTTTTCAATGATGGCCTTCTCCTTCAAGTATAGCTCCAGCGTGGTTGCCGACGTCGTGCCCCAAATGCGCCAGGGCCCCGTCTCGAACGTCTTCTGGTTCGCCTGTCTAGACAGGACCACGTACTCGATCTTGTCCTGCAGTTTCATGCTGCCGGGCACCGTCGCCCCCGTGGAAGGGATCCGTCTCGATGCCTTCTGTGTTGAGGATATGGCGACAACGGCTTGCTCCGTCATCAGAACCTTATCGAGGGGGTTAACCTGATGGATCTGGCGGGACATGAGGCGCGGGTAGATGAGCGGCTTATTGTATTTGACCACCTCGAATTGAACCTGCTCCTTCGGGTCTCTCCGGTCTATGGCCGCCGTGAGCTTTTTGGCGAAGTCGCTGAGACATATCTTTTGCAGAGTTTCCTTGTCGCCTGCGGCAAAGGCCTCGAGCATTTCGCGGTACATTGCCTTTGCTGTCGGTGCGATCTTGCCGCGTTTCGCTTTCCACTTCGGTCTCGTCGTCCAGTTTGGCATCGATTTTAGCTTGAAATTGAGCACCGAGATGGCTCCGACGAGCCAGTGCCTCATGCGGCTCCATTGGTACTGCATGAACTGAGCTGGATGGAGAGGATACCGAGAGAGCGGCAAGGAGACGAAGGTTCCTACGCCACAGATGTCAGCTTTCCACAGGAACCAGACGGAGCAGGCGGCCAGGGTGAGATGGAGTTGTACCTGGGAAGAGAGGGCCGGAGCCGTCCTTGAAGTACTCGGCGTTGGCCAGCTTCTGCATCTCCGACATGCTTGACTCCTTTTTCATCTTGTCGGAGCTGACCTTGGAAAACCGGTTCAGCTCTCGGATGATGCGACTCGGTGAAGGAGCCGTGGAATAGCAGCGGGAGCCTTGCGGCGATCCAGCGGATCGACTCGATCGCAGCGAGGCAACCGCGCGCCTGGCCGGCACCACCGCAGCAGACATGATGGGAAACGCCTCGGAGATGAAAAATGACGGCGCGGGTCGATGCGAGCTACTGAACGACTTGGAGCGCTGGGGGGTTGCTAGCTGCTGGCGATGGGCCGGGCTGTCAAAAAAAGAAGCCCGGGTTATTAGTTGCGCCGGCACCGCACCATATAATTACGGATCAACCAAATAGGCCCGACGACCATCGCATCATTCAGGCCAACGACGGCAAAAACCCCCACTCCATATTCATATTCCTGCGGATTCCCTTTCTCAATTCGGCGTATGTAGACTCCGCTCACATCGTCAGTCGTCCTGACACATGGTTCTCAGCTCCCGGTGAGCCAGGTGGCTCTATTGTACCTTGACAAGAACGAGCAGGCAGCGGGCATAGGACGAACACAGGGAGGAAGATCGCTATCAAGGCCAAGGCCTTCGGTCGTCATGAGAATCACTCAGCCACTTCTCTCCAAGGGCTTCCTTGCCCGTAGCATGGAGGAACTGAGGCGTCGATCTGGCATAGGTGAGTCTGGCGTATCGGAACCCTATCCACATCGTCGTCTGCTGATTTGCACCGCGCAGCCTGGAAGCTCGAAGCCGTCAAGGGCCCCATCGGTCCTCGCCCTTTGTACGATTTCCACTCCCAAGAGTCGGTGCGCGATTGCATTGTTATGGGCGACAGCCTCATCGGCGGCTCTTCGAAAAGTCATCTCGACTTTGTTCACCGCAATGAAGCGAAGCCATCAGAGGACAAGAATGACTTGCCATCGTCACCTCCTGCCTACGCCCGCTTCTACGGCCACATATCTACCTCCCTCCCTAGCGACCGCCCCAGTATCCAGCGCAGCGGCTACGCTGCCTTTCGCACCCCCGACATGTCCCCAACAGTATTTGGCAAGTCTGTTTGGGACATCGACCCTTACTCCTACCTCGCCATGCGGATCAAGTCCGATGGCAGGGCCTATTTCATCAACCTGCAGACCGAGGCCGTCGAGCCCACGGACCTGCACCAGCACCGCCTATTCGCAAAACGCCCCGGCCAGTGGGAGACGGTCATGGTCAAGTGGAACGACTTCGTCCGGACTAATCACGGTTTCGTAATCGAGCCGCAGACGGAGCTGTTGAGGCAAAAGGTCAGGAGCGTCGGGATTGGCTTGACAGACCGCATCGAAGGACCATTCGAACTGTGTATAGACAAGGTGTGGGCAACCAACGAAGTCACGGAAGGGGCCACCGTTGTCGTCTCCGACGAGAGCAAGCTCAAAAATCGAAAGGGGGAGAGGATAAAATGGTGAACTTTTTGGCGGCCATACTGTGTTCTTGCGTTCTTGCGTGGGCGTGTTGGCGTGCCGGCGTTCGGCACACACCTTGTTAGGCTCATCAGTATTCGACAATCGCATCACCTTGACGACACGGGCTGGTGGACACGGATCTTCTTCTTGCTGCCACCATCTCGCCGTCACTACGGCACATGGCCCATCCATCTATTTATGGTCCATCGACCTCGCCACCCGAGCCCAATCCTCCCGCACCCTCTTTCAACTTGACATAGGCGGCAGCAAAACTTGCCGCCAACGTCACTTCCCCTGTCAGTTTCATGATAACGGCCTTCTTGGCCATCATCTCGCATTGGCGATTGCGATCCTCGATGCTGGAGTAGTGGTCAAATGCCAGCTGCACAGCGTCCGAGGCCCGATTCATGTATTCCAACCGCTTGCTCGACTTGGCAGGCATATCTCCTGCGAGGCCCATATTCGCATCCGCGAGATATCCGTACAGCTGTGCGGTGAGGCTGGGTTTTTCGCATTCGAGCGCTCGTGGAAGGATAGCGTGAAGAAGCTGGACGGCCGCGTCGAAGCCGCCAAGCGAGACGAGGATATTGGCGAGCGCGCCAACGGCTTGCCACAGGCACGGAATGAGTCGAGCCCTCCATGCGAGGCTAGCGGCCTGGACAGCTGCCGAGAATGCTCTCTGAGGCCGCCCGCATTTGTCCAGTAACGCTACCTCGAGGAGGAGGAGCTTGACTCGGGGGGCAATGTCGGTCGTGTCGTCGTATACATCGGACGCGAGCGCCTCCATGCACGCAAACGCGGCTTGAAAATCACCCCGTCGGGACAGGTAGTCAATGTGTAAGTTGTCGAGTAGGAAAGCCATTTCAGGCTCTAGGTCGTCGGATTTTGACTGCAGAATCTGCGCTAGAATCTCTCCTGCGTCATCCAGGTTGCCAAGGTGCAGGTCCCTCTTCAGCTTGATGATGCTGCGATATTTGAGCCAGTGTTGGCCGGGTTTCCAAGATCGAAGGGAGTTGGCTTCGAGGCCCTCGAGCGTCTCGAGAGCCTGGCCGTATCTTCCGCGGTCTGCTAGAGCGGCAGCAAGACGGCATGTATGCTTGAGCTCGTCGTCAAAGATGGAGTGGCGCGCATAGCAATGCAAAAAAATCGTCGAGTTCAAGATCGACAGATGTGTCATACCCAGTCGATTCCAAATGGCGGATTGCAGGGACATGTGAGAGCCAAACATGCTCTTCAAGTTCTTCTCGACAATCACCTGGGAGCTGCGGGTCACGTACTCGAACGACGTCGCCAGCGACTCGCCGTTAATGAGAGAAATCTTGGCCTCGCTGAGCAGCACAGAGCTCCAGAGAGTCCACATGCCGGTTTCCCTGGCCTTGACGCGGAGAAAGGCGAGGGTTTCCTTGCCCGTTCCTGAGAAGGTATTGCGCTCTAGATAATGAGCCAATTCCGGGTGGGCGCGGCCGAAATGAAACAACCAGTTCAGAGCAAAATTTAGGCACGTCAGATCCCGGTTTTCGCGAGCTGTCGATACTGTTTCGAGCATGGCTGAGACGGCGTCCTTGAAACATCCAAAGTCTGCTTGAAGCACAGCAAGGTTCATCAAGGCGTACTGATAGAAGATTCGATCGCGATACTGAATTGTGTAATCGAAGTAGCGGTGGAGGCAGTCAAACGCTGTTGTGTAGTCTCCTGCCCGCCATGCATCGAGAAATCTGCGTACCACTGGTGAGCGGGGGTGCAGCGGATGGCATGTCTAGAGCTGACCTGAGATAGTGTGTCATGCTGGGCACGACGACAGTGTGATGGACCAAGTCCTGGAATCGACGCCTTATCTCGACAGGAATCCTGTTTCCATATTCTGCGGATCATTGGTAAGCTCTATGATGACATGACAAAATCGACGGTTGCGACTCACTTTGCATCTGCTCTATCTGAAACTCGAGAAGCAACTCAACGTCGTTTGTGCTTACGGCAATTGTTCCATCGTGGTCTTCGGTTAGCATATCGCCGTATGCGAGGGAAACCAAGGCAGAGACGCCGTCAGGACTCCAATCCTCTTGCTCGCCGAGTTGAAGCACGTTGTCGAAGCTCAGGCGACCAAATGCTGGGTTCTTCCGCCGCAGTTGGCTTGCCGTCGGTTGTCGATACTTTACAAAATCCTTCCATAGAATGGCGCAGTCATGAAACTGAAGTCTTTCGAACCCTAGCTGTGCTCGTCGAATGAAAGCGCCAAAGGGCGAGTTCGGCGACAGCCTCACTTTGTCATCGTCTTCCGGGTCGTCGCCCTCACCTGACTCGCGATGCTCCTCCTTGGGCCTCGCTAGCAGCAACGGAATCCTTTCGAAGAAGGTGTGAAGTGCGTCAAGTGAGTTGAGCTCCCAGATCCTTCCAAGAAACTGATCCCAGAGTGTCCGGCCTGGCATGCCCATGAGAAAGGGATAGCTCGCGAGGACCTTTTCGAAATCCTTCATGCTGACAATGAAGCTGACTGCGCGCTCAGCTTTGCTCCACCTAGAAGCTTGGGTGGAATAGGGATCCGAAGGTCCATGGTCTAAGACGTGTGATGAAAGAAAGGAAAGCACTGGCAATACCGCGTTGCTGGGAACGTTTTCTTCCGTGTAGAGTTCTAAAAGGACGAGAAGCGCAAGCTTGGCCGGCGTCAAGTATCGAGCCTTGCCATCGCCCGAGGCAGCTTCGGACCCAGAGTGAAGTGGCGACATGAGAGCTGTCAACTGCTGAACCGGTCCGATCAGGTTGGCTGCAATGCCCTCCAAGTCGGCCGTACTGGCCAGCTCATGGCGTGTGCCGGTGTGAAGCGAAGAGTGGTTTTGGGAAGGGGGATGACAAAACGGATATAAAGCAAGGAATTATGTAATTCACGTTGGGTCGGTAGAGGCTGCTTGTTGTAGAGAATAAATGTCAGCTTCAAGATGGTTGGTTGTTCAGTGGCCTTCGTTGCGGCAGTGGAACGACGACGCGATGGGTTGGAGTTGTAGTCCACTGCGTCGTAGCGCACGATGTGGGGTGGATGCTTGATCGTGGATCGGATATACCTCGGCACGCATGCGATTTCAAGGTTTCTTCAGCTCAGTCCGCAGAACTGGTTTGAAGAAGTACGGAGTAGTCATCACAGAAGGGATCATGTCTTTTTCATTGCTTGGTAGCTTTCATCTGTGCCAATTGACCTTCCGAGGTGTGCGATTACGGATTTCATCGCATCAGGACGCTGTTCCCACACAACGCACATGTGCTGCACTGGGCCAGCCGAGGCATTCACTTCATCGAGGACAACGCGATTCCGACAGCATGGACACAGGTAGTGAACAAATGAAATTTGCACAGCTGTCTTTGAGGCGGTGGGATCCGTCGCAGTCAACATACATGTCTAAGCCCAGACGCCCGATCAGGCAACCTTATCCCTGTTGTGGTAGTTGACCGACTCGTTCCAACTAGTTCGACTGTTAGTAACGGCGTTGGTCGCGCAAGCGACTCAGGTCAGAGGCCAATGCCCAGTCGCAGGGAATGGCGGTACTTACAACAGAGTCTGCATCATTGTTAGCATGCCGTAGTCAACAATGATGTCAAAACCAAAGACTCACCTTGTCACCATCACCCCACTGGAAGTTCTTGGTGCGGATGTTCTGGTAAGGGTACTCGGTTCGCTCCTCCAGAGGAGGCATGTGGCTCCAGTGCTCCCAGTGAGCGTTCCACAGGTAGTAGGCATTGGCTCCGCCCAGGAACAGAGCGGGGATGACGGCGCTTCACAATACTTGTTAGCCAGGCTCGTTTGCCGAGTTATCTGGGGATTTCCGTCGCGAGGGGCGAGAGCTGGAGTAAAGGAAAACATACAAAATGGAAATCTTCTTCCACAGGTCTGCACACCCCCGCAATTAGCACCTTCATTCATCCAACGCCTTCGTCAGCGGCCAGGATGGCTCCAATGCTCACCCGTCGTTCCCTTGGCGTGCTCCTTGATGTGCTGGCGTTCCTTGATGAACTCGTTCTCGGTCGAGGTGGTGGCGAGGCGACGCTGGGCGGGCGCTCGCAGCTGCGCGGCAAAGCGCGGCCCGGAGCGGGCGAATTGTCGTGCGGCAAACATGGCAGTGGTGGTGATGTTGTCGTCCAAGAATCGACGTTGCAAGGTTGTGAGATCAATCAGCTGAGGCTGGACTGATCGGAGCTCGGTTAGTGCCAATTGATTGTTTATGCCTTAGATTTTAGGTGTGAGAACTTCGTACTCTCTTGGTACCCATCGCATGCATGCATGCGAACGGAGTACAACAAGTATTACTACGGAGTACAACTACATACAGTGGGGGGCAAAAAGTATTTGCCCGTTCTTAGGTAGCGCATCCTTAGTCCAGTCAAACCTAATCTATCTTGTTAGTATTATAACAATAAATATTTCGTCTACCCCCCGCTACTGCAATAATAATAGCCTCAACGCAATGGGGCATTGTATCAATCAGCTTCTAAATCTCGAAGATGACGAATCTATCGACTCGTCCGTCGAGAGGTAATAGCTTGCAAATCCGTAATCGCATTTGCTGCGATAATTCCCTGCCTCGAGGCATCATACGGCTGCTTTAAGGCATTGTTATTGCTACGTTTGATGCGCATATAGTTGGTTGATTGTTATAATACTAACAAAAATGATTAGGCTTGATTGGACTTGGAATGTGTTACCTAAGGGTGGGCAAATACTTTTTGCCACATACTGTAAGTATATGTACTTGCTGTACTTGTATAGCGGTAATGTACAATTGTGTACTGTACTGAGTGCCTATGGTGGAGGAATACAGACTATATTAATATGGAGTACAAGTACTCCGCACAGTTCATTCAGTGTTTCAGTACTTACGGAATAGGTACATCCTTGTATCTAAGTACAAGTTGGAGGAGCCCCACAAACCAAAATGGTGGACGATTATTCTACCACGTGATTTCGCGAACCCTCCGCGCCGACGGCCGCCACTTCAACCTACACACTCTCAGATGGTCGCGGGGACGGGACATTGGAGATCAACATCTTGCCGTCGCCACACCAGAAATCCCCTTTTAAGCCGGGCACTTCAATAGAGTTTTCTTTCCTACCTTGCTTCTTCCTTCGATCTCACCAGTGGTCCTTCTTTTCACTTCCATCCCGGACGCTATGGGATTCGCTGCTGATGTCACTTGAACGTCCCATGAAATCGGACATATCTTATTAATGAGTGATCGCGAGAGGTTCAGTCTATGGCCCAGTATTTCTCCATTGAAGCAACAAGGCAAGCTTCGATTTACTCGAGCTCGAATTGAAGGAGAACATGGGCTTTCGAATAACAACGTGGAATGGTTGGTACCGGCTTGTGCTCTAAGCTTTTCCTGCCTCCTTTCCTGCTATAGAGCTGACAAGGTGATTAGTGAACGGCATAAGGTGACGATTTTGTTTCAAATCTAACCACTAAAGTCCCCCTCGGCTGACACCAATGGTAGAAACCCGTTCGCGTATCAGCCATGGAGTCAACAACGGACGTTCCAGGCAAGACATCGCATTCTTCGTCGTTCGTGACGTCGCTTACTGGGGACAACAGAGCATGTTCGAGATTCTCGAAGCGGACATTGTAGTCATGCAAGAGCTCAAGATACAACGCAAGGATTTGCGAGATGACATGGTCCTCGTACCAGGATGGGACGTCTTTTTTAGCCTTCCTAGACACAAAAAAGGCAAGCTGACGTGCGGCCATCCTGTCTAGTGGTGCAATGCATATCCTTCCAAATCCATGCATGCGCCTTCTGATGGTGTCTTTTTGTACTTGGAATTCAAGGCTGATATCAAGACTAGGTTACTCCGGGGTGGCCATTTACACTC
This sequence comes from Drechmeria coniospora, assembly GCF_001625195.1. Lineage (NCBI taxonomy): Eukaryota > Fungi > Ascomycota > Sordariomycetes > Hypocreales > Ophiocordycipitaceae > Drechmeria > Drechmeria coniospora. The sequence goes on along the minus strand of NC_054389.1, from coordinate 3,751,429 downwards.
GAAATGCAACCTGTGCCCCTATACGTGCCGAGGAGGGAGTCATGGGAGTCCTCACCTCCCCCAGATCATCTACAAGGTTTCGGGATCTCCCCAAGGATCAGCAGATTGGTGGCTATCCTCGACCAGGGCAGCTTTCAGGCAACGTGGACGAGCTGGAGCTGGATTCGGAGGGGCGCTGCGTCATCCTTGAATTCACTGCCTTCGTCCTTCTCGGAGTCTATAGTCCAGCCAACCGAGACCAGTCTCGCAATGACTTTCGCCTAGGCTTTTTCGATGCTCTCGATGTTCGAATACGAAATCTAGCTATGATGGGCAAGAGAGTCATCCTCACGGGAGATTTAAACGTCATCCGCTCCGAGAAAGATTCTACGAATGTGGCTGAAGGCCTTCACAAAGAAGGGCTATCCCTCGACGATTGGATATCTATGCCTTCACGACGAATCTTCAACCATCTTATTTATGAAGGCATGGTCTTGGGAAACCGAGATGAAGGTCGAGAGGTACCTATTCTCTGGGATCTTTGTCGCCTTTTCCACCCTGAGCGAGAAGGCATGAACACCTGCTGGGACACGAAGCGGAATACTCGACCAGCGAACAACGGCAGCCGGATCGACTACGTTCTCTGCAGCAACGAGCTGAAAACCTGGTTTACACATGCCAACATCCAGGAAGGCCTCATGGGATCCGATCACTGTCCTGTGTACGCCGTGATGGCGACTACAGTCATGGTCGACGGCCGATCTGTCGCCCTGCAAGACTTGATGAATCCTCCTGGCATGTTCAGCGATGGTAACCGAGTCAGAGATTGGTCCCATAAGGACACCCTTTCTCTCTCTGCCAAGCTGATACCTGAATTCGACCGCCGCCGAAGCATTCGCGATATGCTCTTCAAGAGACCCGAAAGAATAGCATCTGCCTTGCAGCAGAACGATCTCGCGAACGAGAAAGGCGACAACGTTCCTGAGGTATCAAAGGATCCTGAAGCTAGTGACAAACTCATCGAAGCAGACATCAAATTGCCTCCAATTATTCCTTCCGCAGCAGGTATGACAAGCATTGAAAGCTCGCAAGAATCATCGCCTCGCAAACGACCTCAGTCCCAAGATATCGCGGGTCGGCTTGGGAAGCGTACCAAGTCAACGAGCAACGGGGACGGCCTCAAAGCCAAACCGGTCAAACCGGCGCCCGGTCAAAAAACCCTGAAGGGTTTCTTCAAACCACTAGCTGTTGCGTCCGAAGCTGCATCGGCACAGACCAAACGGACACAGGATGCGGATGCAGGTTCAGGACGGATGCCAAAGCCTTTCCCAAGTCTCTTACCGACACCTGGATCTTTTGGAAACGGAGCAGATGGCAGTCAAAGTTCAGCAATGTCAAGTATTGCAACTCTCTCCAATATGGCCAACCTGGCCGAGTCGGCCGACAATGTGAAAGTTTTCGATCCCATTGAAGCGAAGGAGTCGTGGTCCAAGCTTCTCAGCAAACGGGTACCACCACGTTGCGAGCACGATGAGCCCTGCATCAGCTTGCTCACGAAGAAACCCGGCGTCAATTGCGGTATGTTGAGCGGGGCTATGGGCGGCATGCTCAACACTCTTGAGTGAACGCCCACAGTATCGACACGTCATTGGCTAACACGTTCATAGGACGGTCGTTCTACATCTGTCCCCGGCCTCTTGGACCGTCGGGGGAAAAGGAGAAGGGCTCAGAGTGGAGGTGCGGGACATTCATATGGAGCAGTGATTGGAATAGCCCGCCGACGTAAAGCCAGATGCTATCTCGATGTGATGCAGGTGGATATCACATTGGAGTTGGAAGGCCATTGGAAGTCGTCAGCTTACGTGGTCTGTCCTAATGTGTCATGAAACAATAAACAAGGCACTGAATCTACTGCAGCTTTCGTCTTGCGCAGGTGTAATTGGTATCTATCGGTTGCTGGTATTTCCAACCCATGCTTGCGCTCCTGCTTATGCTCTCACACCCTGTCTTGATGCTCATCGTCGTGCTACACTCCCGATGGTTCAGCTATCCGCCGAGCTTCGCATTCCCAAAAACAATGAACAAGGGCATGACCTCTTTTACAGTGAAGACATTCTGAAAGAGAATGTAGGAAACGCCCTCCGGGGTCAATCGAGCGTGCTGCGACACCTCCTCGTGCAGTGAGAGTGCGGCAGCTCTAGGTAAAGGGCAGTGAGAATGGGGGGGTATAGAATGAGATTGGAATGGAAATAAATATGGCAAAGCCAAGTCCCGCAAAATTATTATCATGAGACCTGATGTCAAATAGACCAAATTCTACATGACTTGTGTTGTACTCGTGGGCAATGTATTATGCGATAGAATTGTCTTTAACTTCTGAGGCAGGAGTAACCCGCATGCCAGTCACAGAACAGCCAGGCACAGCACAGCTTCCACTTCATGGGCCCAATCATTATCGTTCCATCCAGGCTTTGCTGATCATCATGCGAATCCCCCGTTTTCCAATGCCCCCCATTTCAGTCCAGTCGGTTGCCTGCTGGTACTACAAGTAGCAAGCGAACGGGAACTTCATCACCTGCTTTGAAGATACTGCACGCTATGATCATTTGTCTCCTGAATATACTTCCCTCGTGGAAGCATCTGGAACACAGTAGTCTCGTATTAAAAATACCTCGGTTCATATGGTCAGGAAAATAGTTCGGTATCAGCAGCGATGTGCCCCCTTTTTGAGGTTTCAATATGTATTCAGCGATCCGACGATTCATTGATCTCAGGTCAAGTTCGAGCTGATAGTGCTTTTCGCTAATAACGAAGCACATATATTTGTTTGATTGCTGGTTAAACTTCCTAGTTTCTAGAGATCTCGCTTTGCTTCCGTTTTGAGGAAGACCTCTTTGCAGTGTATTTGTATCCAGGATACTTCTCTTTGTGCAGACGGTCTTCCTCCCGAGCTCTCCGCTGCCAAATTGCTTTCTCGGTCGTTGATTCGGACTTCCAGAGGGAAGATATCACAGTAGCTGCCGAAGTATTAGAATGCATTTCCACTGAGTCGGAGTTTTTCCTTACAAAGCTCAGACGCAGTCATTCCCGGGAAGTCTTTCTTAAGTTGATTTGACTTGTGTTGGCGGTAGAGAATCCAACTGTTGCGTGGACGTGGGATGCGGATGCCACCGCCATCGGATATATTGGATGGAGCGGTATTAGGCCTTGACTCTGGGAACTTCGGGTCCGACATGTCTGCTAAAGTTTAGCACAGCACCGTTGAGATATGTCCTCCAGCTGTCATACCGCAATCAAAACAACAGAGACCATATGAATCGAGGTTGGCATTGTTGCCAGCAGGAACTGGACACATTCGATATTTCTCGCGAAAACCGTCATGGAAGACCTTAACAGGCTGTTGAACCCGCCGACTGAATTGAGTTAGCTCAGATCATAATGCTTTTCAATCTCCTGCGTACCTGAAGTTCTGGGCGGCGTGCCGAATCACCTCCATCTCGTACGTGTCTGGCAGGTATATGTGCACATCTCCTTGAGTCTCGCTAACGACAAAAGTAACAGGTGTGTCAATTCTACCACCTGTGCTCCTAACTTGCACGCGTGGCCGCATGTTGCAGTGCTGCTTGAGCTCAACTTTTGCCGTGTGCGGTTGGTAGAATTGAGAATTGGCTGAGGACAGAAAGGGTCTGAAACTTCCGTGCATTCAAGAAACGTGTCCGAGGGAAACATATGAAAGTGCAATTTTTAAGAACTGGTAGAAGACGGAGCTAGGTGTACCGTGAATTGTCATTTCGTGCAAAACAAAAACGTGTTCACCTGAGGACCACCAATGAACACTTCCAGTAGGCAGTCTCAATGCCCTGCCCGAGCGAGGTTTCATACTCTCTCTCCTTCAACCACATTGAACGCGGCCATCAATTTTCTACCAACCGCAATGGAGAGTATTTGCACCTTTGAGCCGTTCTATTTGCGAGGGGACATCATTGGAACCCCTATTAACAATATCGACAATATCCGTGTGAGGTCGCTTAACGCGTATCTGGATAGGCACAAGCTAGAACTTCCTGCTTACCCGAGCGAAGAGGGTAGGGATTTAATCATCTGGCTGGTCCCTGTCTAGTTTGGAAACTGATTTCAATAGTCGCAGTCCGAGAATGTACGCTGGTAATCCATGATCTTCTGAGAAACATCGACGAAGAGAACGACGTTCTCAAGCGACTTCATGAAACCGCTGCACAGCATAGAGTCAGTACTTTTTCTATCGTTCGAGGAGCCTTGGCCATGTGGTATAACAGCGCTCTCCCAGCTCTCTCGCGTGATCCCTCACGCGGAGGGAATTCCAACTCAGATGAACATCTGCACGAGTGTTCAACAGCTGAGGCACCATGGAATCATATTTTCTCTTCAGAAAAATATGGTACTGCAAATATTGGTATTGTCGCCATGTTGATGACTCTTGAACGATGGGAAAAGGAAAACCACCCTTTGCTGAGGATTGGGTCGCTGGTGTCCAAGTCAGTCACCACACTCATCTTCGCTGTTTTTTTGATCACTCCACAAATGGTCAACCAAGATTGGATTAAAGAATCAAAGCAAAAAGAAATTAAGGAGACAATGGGGACATTCCTGAGGTGCTCTTGGGCTATGTCTCGTGAAAATTACGATATGGTTGATTGTCATCCACCTGGCACCGAGTTTGGAGCTACTCTTGATGAAATCGCAATCGACTACACGGGAAGAAATCTCATTACCAAGATTGGACGTCCGGAATGGGGAATCGCATCGCTTTCGCATCCGATGAGAAGAGTCCCCGGATCTCAGTGGAACAAGTTCTTGAAGAATCACCGCCAGCCCATGTTTCCAAAAGCGCCACAAGCGGGTATGCAGCGGCGTGTACTGATTCCAAGCACGTTGTATATGTTGGCAGAGACATATGAAGACTACTACTCCGAATTGCGCACCCGCATGGATATGGTAAGGTTGTGCAATTGATTTGGGCAAATGTTGTTGCTAACACCTTCGAACAGACAGGGCGTCCTCGACAAGTCTTGAACAGCAAACAATCGGAGGATCAGCACAAAACCCTGTCCAACTCCACAGGCGAAAGTTACTCAACTATGGAGCTCACTGAGAATGCGAGTTATAATAACTAATGATACGATGTTCATTATCCGAAGACTAACAAGCCTTTTAGGACGCAATATTCATGGAAGATCCTCAGCAGGAGTATCTGTATAAGGTGCCATTGGTAAGCATTAAAGGTTCAACTACAGCTCCTTGGGCTAATATTCTTCTTTCCTATATAGGTTAAAAAGTCAATTACGGATATGCGTGGAAATCTCGAGCCTCCTTTCATGAATACACTTATCAGAGCCTGGCGGATGAATGATGAGCCAAATACTGCTGTTGACGACTTTCATATCATGTACTTTGATGACGCACTTCTTGAAGAAATTATTGAGGGATGATTCACAGGAAACATTCTACAGGCATTGATTGTCACCTAGTGAGCCAGATAGTTCAATCCATCTTTGGGGGTTTGTTCATAATATGAACAATAACGAACTGACAACAAAACCAAGCTTGCTCTATCGTGGAAAATGTATGGGAATAATATATGCATAATCAGAGCGATAATATCGATGAGTTTGTAGTATTTTAGTTAGTTTTAATGCCATAAATTGGATAATTACGTAGATCTGACTTCATATGAAAAGAATGGTGTCTTAGCTGGACATGGGGGAAGCTTTATTATGCTTCGACTGATGCCGAGTCCGTCGTAATGGAGTCTGCGGTGCTATTGTGCCTCTTAATGAGTTCAATTTGTCAATGGTTACAGATCCACTTGGCGAATAGTTTTTCATCATCCAAATATGTCTCGTTGTGTTTGTTTGGCTGGCTACCACTGGAACTTATCGTCGTGGGGTTATTTAGTAGCACATCGGGACATCCTTGGGAGATCCATGGTAATCCCAATATTATTTGATGGCTGACATTTTCAAAAGTCCTGGATAGGTTTAATTTCATTTGCGTCATTCGTTAGCCCACATACCACTCCAGCAATCTGTAAAATATTCCTTTGATGATTGAGCCATCCATACTAGCAATCGAGAACTTAAGGAATAGGTCTCGTGTAAACACTGAAGCAAAATAGGGAAACACTAGAAGAGGAAAGAAGTTTTCTAAGCACTTCAAACTTCGAGCTAGGAATTTATCGAGAGTATTGTTGAGGCTTGATCACACAACTTGTATTTATCGAGTGCCATGAACAAGTGCTGATTGAATGAATAGTGATCCTGCTACGGGGCGGCTGCCTCTGAAGCAAGAAGCCTCATTCACAAGCTGGTCAAATATGATGAGATCCTCTGGAGGAGATATCTACACCAGTCATAAAATGTCTGCATTTCCACCTTTGTTGGCAATGACTTCATCCTCCCCTTACAATCTCTGTCCTAGCCTCTCCTAGGCGATTCTAATAGCTCTCAAATCGTAACGCCGATGACTCCGAAATCAAAAGGCGAAATAAAAATCTGAAATCGAATCTTCTGTAGTTCGCCCAGGACTTGGTCCAAGATTCGCAGCTAATGCTCGTTAGTTGGAGCTCAACACATCTGAGACGGCATACTCACTCCGCTCTCCTTCAGATTGTGTATGACCAAGCATCTCATCCAAATCAAATGGATTGTTGATGTCATAACTTTCATTCTCAGGAATTCCATCAAAATGGAGAACATTCTCTTCAAAAACAGGCAATCCGATACCTTGATGCGTGGAGGCATAGTTGTAGAACAATGAAGGGTCCTGGTACTCCCGCTCCATTGACAAATGGGATATCGTCTCAACGTTGCCAACATTATGTGTCTTGACTCCAAGCTCGCGAATTGTGTAATCGTCATAGCATTCACCGAGAATGTCCTTAGTCGCCTGTATCGGATCATCGCGGATGATTTGGATGAAATCAGCCTTTTCCTTCGTATAGGAGACGGGAAGGTTGAATTTGTTGCCACGAGTGGTCATGATGCCACTCTGGTTAGAACCCATACGCTCAATGAGATCCATTCCTTGGTCGGGGAAGTATCCGACTCTGACAAGAGTGGACAAAAGTTCCATTTCAGTGCTGGGGAAGTAATCAAAGTTCGCATCGCTCTGTTCGACAATAGCCGAAGATTTTGCCTCGTCGCGACAAAGAATTTTTGGACCATCCTCCTCATTAACTATGGTCCAGCCAAAGGTCTCCAGGTACTCGGAAGGTTGAACAATTCCCATAGTTGGGCAGGCGAGGCCGAGGAATGTGGACAAAGATACTTTGTCCTTGCCAATCTCATCTCGGACGAATGAGTAAACTTTTGCGATTAACGCCCACTTATTTCTTGCTGAATCCTTGCCCCAAAGCAGAGTTAGGAACCCGGAGGCATCCTTTTGTTGAACATCAGGGAAGATCTTGAGATAGTAACCTGCCATGACGTCTCAGCCGCGATTATCGATTAGTGCCGAGAAACAACTCACATCGAAATGCCATAAAAGCATTAAGTGGTCGTTTGGCTCGATCAGAGGCGATCTTTACGTGATCTTTTCCAATATTCGGTGCACTATTTTCGTGAGATCTCAGAATCTCTGAGTCGGTGAGGGTTTCAAAATAGCGACCAGCCAATTCGAGAAGGGTATCATCAGGCATTAATTGCAGGAGCTCTAGACATTGCACAGCCGATAGACGCTGGAGGATCTCCGCTCTTGTTGTAATATTTTTTTGCTTCATTGTGGCTATCAAGTGGCGAGAGTTCATGAAGCGTGTAGGTGTGAAATATCCCAAGTTGAGAGTACTTAGGTGGAAAAATATACATAGATATCTTGGGGTGTGCATTTATGAATCAGTACCTAGGGGTGGTCGTTGGCGGAATGGGTGTGTAATGTACTTACTTCGAAAAGTGGGTTTGGGGCGGTGTCCACTCTTTTGGGGTTGTTGGAGAGCTGCGGAGTACTCATTCACAACTTGAGGCATCCTCTGGAACTATTCGTCCGGAGTGTTCTGTTCAAGAAATTCTACACTAAGTTCTCATGTCCAAGCATGCTTAATTTTTGCTGTTGTATTTTCCTCCAGGGCGTTGCCTTCTACGTTACTTTAATTCGTCATCGCAGAGACGGGTTGCCTGTTGAACTGTATTCCATATTCTCTTCACAGAATCGTACCAGTGGATGGACTATGGTCTAGTCGCAGAAAGGCAGAGATCTCTCGTTGGATCGGGCTCGTGTAGGAACAATTTTGTTGTCATTACGTTGGAGAATTCGATAGGTCAGGGTGAAGAAGATTCAACTTCAGTCAACAGGTTGCTCGTCGTCTACTGCAGGCCAGAGAGTTCATGGCGGGCACTTGGGTAGCACGCACCAACATCACAAGAACAGCGGCATCCCCGAAGAGGCTGCATCGTACGCGCGGGAGACGAAATGGTCGATCTAGAAGTTGAGCGAGAGTGGAAAAGATGTGACAGTCTCTCTTGACGGGAGAGATTTCCCTAACTGGATTTCCATTTCGGTGCACCCAAGATGGAGAGAAGAACAAGGTGACTGACTAGTGGAGGGAGAGGAGGGGGGCGTGGGGGTTCGTCGGAAAATCAGTGTGGTGGGGAAGGGGAACGGAGGAGAGATGGGGAGCATGAGGGGTGGAGGGGACGCCAACGGACGCGCCGCTGCAGGGTCTCGCCCGTCCCCCGGGACGTCATGATTTAGCGTCTTTGAGTGGGCGCGAACAGTGGAGCGGCTTCCCTGGAGCGGCGAAGAGGCGTCTGCTGTGCAACGGCGGGCATCAGAGGTTGTCAGGGGGCTTATCCCCAGAATTCGGCGGGTTTGCCATGGTCGCCCTCGGAGAGGTCAGGGAGAGGCAAGGCTGCATCCGCCCTCGACAAGTACTCGTACCGGGTGCAAGGTGCGGCGACGAGCACGGAGGACAGGGAGAGGACGTGGATAGACCATGCGATGAAAGCATACCATTCCTAGAGACTGCCAGCTGACGACGAGGCTCAAAGCGAGCGACGCTTCACAAAGTCGGCTATCGTCAACGGCTGCTAGGGCTGACTGCTAGACCTCGCACTACCGACCTGGAACGGTTTCTTGCCTAGTCGGCAGGCAATTGGGCTCACTAGGGTGGATGGAGCTGGGGGAGGCTTTCCACCTCCCGCCAGGGTCAGAGGTGTCGGATGGCTCCAGGTGAATGAGGAAGCCGATCTGTGGGCACAGCAGTGACAAGCACGAGCACGTAGGTTGCCTACCAGTCAGCAGCTGGGCCTGGTCCATCTGTAGGAGGAAGAGGGACGGGGAGGGACATTGACACGAGCTCGAGCTCGAGGACGACGGTGAACACGAGAGACGGTGGACGGTGGACGGTGCGCGACGTGCGACGTGCGAGAGGCGGCATGGGGCGAGCGGTGAGTGAGCACCGTAAGTGGTACGTGCCAGTCCACTACCTACAGATGTTACTACAAGTGCAGTGCTCCATACATGGCTTATAACTGTCGCTCGTTCGGACCGTACTCGTCGTCCCTACTTGCATCCGTGCTCGTACGCGTACATGCGAGCACGAGCTCACGACAGCTACTCACTCTGCGGTGACTGCGCTGGATGCGAAGCCGGTCCCCTGCCGCTCCGCCTCGAGCCCACGTGTTGTCTCCGTCGTTGGCCCCCGCAGGACGACGCAGAACGACGGATAGGCCGCTACGGGTGATGACTTGCTCGAGGAAAATGATACATGCCTCAGTTACGAGGTCGGCAGGCGAGCAAGTACCCGGTCTTGCATGCAGGCGTGTGCAGGTAGGAACCCCCCCGCAAGGTGCGCACGCATTCCGAGACGCCACGACAAGACCAAGAGCCGGACGATCAGCCGCCGCCTCTTCTTCCACCTGCGGTCTCATCGGCACTGCGAAGCGTCAGGGGGCTTGCGCGCCCGCTGTTGGTTCTCTCGATTCTGTTGGTTGGTTCATTCCGTGTCTCGGTCCGCCAAGTCGCCAGATGGTAGAAACCGTTCTGCTCGTGCGTGGAGTCTGTCCACTCCAAGCGCGTGTGCCGTTTGGACACAGTGCGTCAGGACACAGGAGGTAGGTAGGCAATAGAAGGACTCCGTCATCGACTGTCGTGTAGATGCATGCATTTTACATGGCTACTTGTGTTTGGCTTTCCGTTGTGCCGTTTAGCAGTATTGTGCAGGCTGTGCGTGTACTGCAGCATGTAGGATGATATGTCTATGTACGACGATGTGTTGTTGTTTGCACGACGACGTGTTCACGTGTACAACGATATGTGCATATATGGCAATATGTGGCTGTGCGGCAATGTGTGTATGGCGATATGTGCATGTATGGCGATATGTGCATGTACGACGACATGTACAAGTGAACATTTGCATGTAGGGTGACCTGTGCATGCATGTACGACGACATGGTCTTGGGCGCAGTGGTGCAAGGAAGGCGTACCGAGCACCGACTACCTCGTTCCCGAGCACGCAAGACGCATTCGCCAAGCACGGCGGCGGGCAGAGAACGGCGGTTCCCTTGGACCCATGCCAACGACGCAGGGCACATCATCACGCCTCTAGTTTTCTCCATGTCCCTGCTGACCTTGCTACGAGTAATGCATTTCATCTGCACGCACGCGTACTCGGTGCACATGTCCTGGTGCGTGCCCCCCATCGGCCGTCGGCCGTAGTCTAGAATCGGCGTTCTGGAACCCTCGCCGGGCTTCTAACCTCGACCTAGCCGTCTCCCTTCATCGCCATCGGGGCCAAAGCGGAGGCGCCTGTCGGCTATCGCGTCCTGGCTGCGCCAATGGTCGTCGCACGTACGGACCAACATGCCATCGGTGCAGGTGCATGCATGCGGCGACCTGTGGCGAACGGGCACGCGTTGGGTACGAGCGATGGAGTGCCATCCCGCTGCCGTCCCACGCAGCTGGTGCAGCAGCCTTCAGGCCGTCCGTCTGGGCGGCAAGCGGCAGACGGCAGACGGCACTTGGATTGCCATCAGCCTGTCTCGTGTCTCGTCACCGCAAGCCAGGCCTGAGCCGGCCAAGATTCCCTCTGGCCATTTCGGACGGGCAGAGCAATGGCGCCGCCGCGCGCTCAGCCCATATCCCTTGCCCGGGCACACCGCCGTCGCAGGCCTGGACCGTGACGAGCGAGCACGACGAGCACCGGCACCTCGACGAACCAAGCAAACGGGCCAGCAAACAGACGCCGGCCGGGGCCGCCTTTCGTGTCGGGCACGAGCAGCAAGTCGTGGCCTCAAGGTCGGAATGTGCTCGGAAGGAAAAAATGAAAAATAAAAAGGAAAAAAGAGCAGGTCGTGGTTCTGCACACACATTTACAGTGTGAATGCAGAAGCGCGCCGGGCTCGAACCGGAATTGTTCGTGCCATGATCCGCACGCCTGCTTCCTTGTGATGGCCCTGTCATCGTCGTATGGCTCGCAGCCCACCCACTCCAACCGTCCCCGACAGGGAGGGTAGACCAGGGCAGGGGACGCCGGTTCCACCGTAGGCCGACCCATGGGAACGGTAAGTTTGCCCCCCGATTACGGAATTTGCCGCGAGTGGACGGACGGCGGCACGAGGACGCGACATGCAGATGCCTCTGCCGTTCTTCGTCTCCATCACTCTGCGGGGGGTCGCTCGCTCAATCATGGCCAAAGTACTCCGTGCCTTGGATACTTTTCTTCGCTTGCCGTGCGCATGTGCATGGGCTTGTCTGTCCGTACTCGTCTCCCATCACTCACGGCAGTGAATACACCAAGCCCAGCCCACGGCCCACCAACCCCTCGACGCGCCAACTCCGGCACGCATGCTGGCCATGACGATTCCCCCCTGCCATGCGGTGTAACGGCATCGTTCTCGATGGACGAGATGCGGCATGGCATACGTGCACGCACGGCACGGCATGGAACGGAACTGAGGATGCCGTCGATGGAAAATGATGCCTGACTTGTGGGTTGGACTGAGTTTCCCCTTTTCCTACCTCTCTCGTCCGCTGCCTCCAACCTCCTTCCACCGCACCTCGTCCGCTCCTTCTCCTCCTGCTCGCGCCGTTGCCGACGAGAGCAGAGTTCACGTACCTGCATGTGCAGGGGGGGAGGGGTGCGACGCCATGTTTCCTCGCCTCTCCATTCACAAACCAAGGATTCACCCCAAGTTACCTCGCGCAGGTGTGCATCTAGTAGTGAAGTGGTGATTCATGCTACACGTGCCACAGGCACTCTATACCTGTCAATATGTACTTACTGTACAGTACAGTAGGTGTGCCGTGTGCTGCACAAGTCAAGACGAAGTAAGTAAGAACACATACATGTACTTGTGCTGGACTGCCTTCCGGCTCCGCGCCTGCGAGTCCAACCGCATCTGGAATAGCGCCATCGGCTGGTGGGGCGCGCCACGCCATGGCAAGGTGGTCATGTCATTCGATGCCCGCGAGTGGGCCCTCGCAGCCCCGCAGTGCCGCCTTGGCGCTGCACGCACAGGCCAGCAGAGGCAACTGTACGCGAGTCGCCTCGGCAGCCCTCGACGCAACGCCAAACACCCTTCCGGAGCGTAGGGACAAGTCGACGCAAACAACGCTCTCCTCGACGGCCACGCCCCGAGCTGTTTCAAACCACCGTTTGAGAGGCCCTCGACCCACTCTGGCCACCCAGGCGGATCACCCATGCCGTTCTTCGTCACCAGTACCTGTGCTGTACGGAGCAAGGACGGCGACGACGGGGTCACGTACTGACGACGAGCCCGACGAGGACACGGCTTGCCATGTCAACCGTCTGTCCCGCCCACGTACCCTCCTCCGTTCCTCTCCGTCACCCCGTCACCTGCGTCCCTATTCGCACGCCCTCCCTCGCGCCTCGCACTGGAGGCAACGACATGAAAGGAGGTCGAGGTCGAGGAGCAGCACGTGTAGCTGTGCCTGCCGTCGGTCGATGCTGCACGCCCATCTGGGGAGTGAATTCGTCCCTCGGCAGCTAATTCATGGCACGAATTCGTTCCTCTCCGTCTCCTGCTGCACCCTGCTCACCCTGCTCACCCTGTTCACCCTGCTCACCCTGCTTCATCCTCCTCGCTGGCCAAGGCACGCACGCACGCCTGGCCAACTATGCGCCGGACAACCTGGTGGCGAGCCGACACGGCGCTTTCTTCATCCGTCATCCGTCGCCTTCACCGTCACCGCCGCACCGTCATCGTCATCGTCACCGGGGCACAGATCAACCCACCAACAGGCAAAGGTTCGATGAAAGAGTCCTCGCACCTCGGTGCATGGACGCATCCGTACTCGCATGACCACCCCTGAACCCGGAACGCGGAGCCAACGTGCAGAAGCTACGGCTGCCGGCCGATGGAGTCCGTGTTTCAACCATCGAAAGCGGCCATCTGCTGGTCCGTGATTCAGGAGCTCGTGCCATGCTGCGGTTCGTGATGCCTCCTGCTGGTCCGTGCTTGTACGAAGCCATCGGCTGGCGCAGTGGTCACGGTCATGGCCGACGACGGGCCCCACGTCATGGCCGAGGCGCTTCGTCGAACGCAACCGTTGACGAGGAACATGATTCGGTACCGAGAAATGGAATTGGCTTCGATCGCGACGAAGCCTGGACGCCTCCAAACCATGGCCACGAACAGAACGAGTTGGAATGCGGCTTCGAACAAAACCGACGGGGTGCGCCTCAAAGACAATGTCATGGTCGCTCCGTACAATGCCAAATCATGTCGCCCATTGTTGACAAAGATGTAGGGTGCACCCTGCCGACGGGTGATGGCTACTCTCGCCCTCGTTCGAACTGTTGTCGTCGTTGCCGCCTCCTTACCTTGCCCCTTCGGTCATCTCACGCGGGTGCATCCGCCCATGTACAGTCGAGACACGCGTGGGTGCACTGTACCGTGACATGATGTTGGTGGTACGCGTGCATGCCGAGATATGTACCGTGGTCTGTATTGCGTACCGTGCGCAGGCAGGTACTCGTACCGTCGGCTCCAGGCTGGTGCCATCCAATGTAGGTGCGCTGCACTGTAGTCTGTAGTGGCCCACCATCTCCATCCGGTGGCCAACAGGCTCTCCCGACTCGTTCATTGGTTCCGACCGCTGAACGGCTGCTTCAACCCACCGGAAAGCTCCGTGGACAGCGCCAAGTTTTGGGGGGCCTGTCACCCACTGCGACTCCCTGTGCCAAGTGCTGGCTTGCATCGGACGCATCGACAGCCGACAGCCGGCAGCGAGGCCAACTAAGCGTCCGTTCCATGGCCACCATGGCCGCGCTAAAGCATCGTCGGCATCCGGTCCCAGTCACCTGAGCCAGCCGCCCACCACAGGCCCAACAGCAGACCGACGCACTGGCCGGCGCGGGCTCGTCAGCGAATTGGGTTCCCCACTGCGCATCCATCCATACTGAGCATCCATCCTACCAACAACCGGTCAGCCATTCGTATGCTTCGTCTGTCAAGTCCGTCCCTACGAGAATGGGAGCTGGTGTCCCCCGACTCTCCCCCCCTCTGAGCAACGTTCCTTTTGCCTGTGCCTGCGCCTGTGCCTGTGCCTGTGCCTGTGCCTGTGCCTGTGCCTGTGCCTGTGCCTGTGCCTGTGCCTGTGCCTGTGCTGTGTCTGAGCCTGAGCCTGAGCCTGAGCCTGAGCCTGAGCCTGAGCCTGAGCCTGAACCTGAACCTGAACTGAGCCCTGTGCCTGTACCTGTGCCTGTGCCAGAGCCTGTGCCAGAGCCTGTGCCTGAGCCTGAGCCTGTTGGCCATGTGAATGTTGGCACGTCTTTATTTTGATGCCGTATAGGAAATGCTTTGAAGATCGCCCCCAAGCAACGGCATTTGGCACTTGGACGTCACCATTTTCATGCCGTATAGGAAATGCTTTGAAGATCGCCCCCAAGCAGCGGCCTTTGGCACTTGGACGTCATCATTTTCATGCTGAATGCGGAGCACGTTGGCACTGGCTTTTGGAACGTGGACGTCGTCATGTCTCGTCGGCGTGATATTGCCCGTCGGCGCCATCACTCATCCTCACCACTGCTTCGCATTTTGTCCCCCTCGGTGGTGGCATACAAGTGGCAATCGGCTGGTGCCAGTCACATGAGGGAGCTGCTCGCCCCCCCTCTCCTTGCGCTGCAGCTGCAGGCACCGACATTGTTTCAACTTGGAGGGACCTTTGGCGGCCGTGATCCCTGTCCCGACCTCGTGCGGCATCTGGATGTACATGTAAATGCGTCATCCTACGCGTTTTCGCACTTGCCCAGGGGTGCTGCCGTCAATCGACTTCTGGACGAGAAATCCCGTCCTTGCATCGTCGTAGGCGCGTGGCATGTGCTCCTCGGCCTCATCTCAACTCTCCAACGCACGTCGTCCCCCCCGCATCAGGCGTCATGACGTAGCGTCACTGGATGGGCGATGGCGGCGCCGTTCAAAACCTGCGGCCAGGACTTCTTTCATTCATCTCATCTCGCTAGCAGCAAGCGCACTGTCGTCGAGCTCGATATCAATCAAATCTGCAATCTCCACGTCCCCCAAGATCGTCATCGCAACCTTCCTTCTCGCCTTCATCCGCCCGCTCCATCTTCGCTCCGCCCACGAGCCAGCTGTGCTCGTTTTCGGGTCAAAGCACATCATCCCAAACGGCCCCGTGCGTGCCCTGCGCTCGTAACGACTTCGCCCTCCCACCACCCGACATCCCCGTGCCATCCCCACCGTGCTCCATGTCCATCGTCCGGCTGTGACCAGGACCAGGGTATGGCTGCTGCCTACCCCTCCAGCCTCACCCCCTCGGCAGAGTCCCCCGTGACGGTGTGCCCGGCCATCGCGCGTTGAACTTTGCTGGACCTTGCAGCCTTGTTGGCGCCGAGCAGACAAAAAAGCACGCGCGCGCGGGGCGACACCGGCCACTGCCCATCCACGACGTCCCTCCGCCGTCCCTGCTTCAATCTCTACTCCTCTTGGTACGAAATCTTGCGCATCTCGCCCAGCCGATGGCGCGCCGAGGAAAGCGCGTTTTCCAGTTGGAGTATCTCGACCTGTCATCGACCGTCCCGTTAGCGAAAATCTGCTCCGGACCTGTCATCGTCGCCGCGACCGAGCCGAGTGCCCGCCGGACGCGAGGGCAGATAGACGTAGGCACTGGCCCACGAATCTCGCCTCCGAACCGGCAGCGACCGTGTCCGGGCAACGGCGGCCGTGTCCGGATGGCGAGCGCATGACGAATCGCCCGCTTGGATCGCCGTGCGTCCCTGCGTGTGCGCGACCGCCGGGGGCGCACGTGCAACACGGCGCTGATGGGCTGAAGAAAATCGGCACGTACCTGCTGCTCCATCTCGCGCACCTTGAACTCGTGCGCGCCGAGCTTCGTGTAGTCCACCGCGTCCTCGTCCTGGCTGCGCTCCTTGATCAGGCTCTGCACCTGCCGCACGAGCGCCCTGCATGCCGCCCCCACCGCCTTGCTCGCCTGCTCCAGCTTCTCCTGGCTCTTCGACATGAAGCCCGCCTTGACCCTGCTCGCGGCGACGAGCTGGGCCGTCGACGCCGCCACGTCGTTGGACGCTACGATGAGCTGCTCGGGGCTGTTTCGCCGAGAGAGGACCCCGTCGGCCGTCTCGATCAGCGTGTTGGTCGACGATGCGACCGCCTTGGCCGCCGAGATCAGGCCCTCCGTCCACCGGTTGTTCTTCTTGTAAAAGGCCGTCCGGGACGAGGACCCGCGTCCAGCCTGCACAATCTCCTGCTGCGTCGCCGATGCCGCCTTGATCAGCTGCCCGATGGCGTTCGTGATGGCCGTCGCCGCGTCCAGGATCGAGTCGTGCACCTTGACCTCGTACGTCGAGTATCCGTCCCGAGGCTTGTTCCGGAGCTTCGCCAGCCGCGCCGCCGCCGCCGCGATGGCGTCGGCCGCCTTGCTCAGCTCCGAGTCGACGAGGTCGCCCAAGTCTCCCTTGTTGTTGGCCAGCTTGCCGAAGCCCGGAGCGAAGGCTTCAACCAGCTTGTTCAGCTTCTGCAAGTTGATTTGCACGTCGTTGTTGTTGTTAATCACCACGTCCGTCTTCTGCAGCGGCTCCATGCCCTCGAGCCGAAAGCTCTGGAGGCCGCGGAAGAACTGGAGCGTCGACTGCGCCGACTGCCGCGCGCCGTTCATCAGCCCGTCCGTCTTCTTCTCGTCCGTCGCGAGCCTTGTCAGACCCTTAGTGTTGCTACAGACGTCGGCGATGGCGCCCGAGAACACGTTGATCGCCTTGATGAGGTCTCCGTGCGTGCTATTCGGCCCGTCGGCGATGAAGTTGTTGAACGACGTCGCAAACTCCATGGCGCTCGCCGACGCCTTCTCGATCTGCGACAGCACGTACGTCGGCGACGCGTTCTGGTTGCCCGCCTGCATCGACGAGTCGAGCTCGTACAGGGCATCGTCCACTCTCGAAACGCCGGCCTGGAGGACGGAATCGATCACGTCGTTGAGCTTGTCCAGGTTCGACAGGATGAGCGCGTCAATCTGCCCATCTAGCGCGTGCCCCGAATCGTTCTGGTTTTGCTCGAGCTCGTTCAGCTTGAGCAGCGTCTCGTCCATCCCCGTCTTGTACACTTCCAGCTCGTACTCCTTGTCCCTGAGTAGCTTCTCCAGGTCGGAGCTGCCGTCCCTGAGCGACGACTGCGCCTCCTCGAGGGCTTTCGACTTGTTGCGCAGTGCTTCCTCGAGGTCGCTCATCTCCCGGTTGTACTTGGCCAGCATCGTCGACAGCTCGTTGCCCTTGCTCCGTTCGAGGTTGTCGGCCTTGTCCTGCGCCATCCGGAGCTCGCGCTTGAGCCTCTCGACCTCGTCCTTGTTGCTGCCATGCACTCGGTCCTTGTCGTGGAGGGCACGATCCCTCTCGCGTATCATGTCGGCGAGCTCGAGGTTCTTCGTCTTGATCTCCCGCTCGAGCTTCTCCCGCTTGTCGATCGCCTCCTGCGCGCTCGAAGCCTTGAGCTGCACCGTTTTGAACTTCTGCAAGAGGTCGAGGTGCTCGTGACGCAGCTGGGAATACAGCTTGGCCAGCGACTCGTACTTCGTCCTCCACGTGTTGACCTGCTCCTGCAGCGCCCGGATCTGGTCATCCTTGCTCGTGATCTGTTGGCCCAGGCTGTTTTGAATCTGTCCCAGCTCCCCCTCGAGCGCCTTGACGCGTTGGTCGTACTGTTGCAGCATCAGCTGGTCTCGCTCGTACTGGGCCCGCGCGTTAAAGTTCTCCTGCTCCAGCTCGGCGAGTCGGCCTTGCGTCTGCCACTGCGACTGCTGTGCCAGGAGCGCCTCCTGATCCCGCTTCTGCTGTTCTGCCAGCCGTCGCTGCTGCTCCTCGAAATCGCGCTGCGCCTGCATCTGCGCCTGCTGCTGTGCCAGCAAGGCTGCTGCCTGTCGCTCTTCGAGAACCCGCTGCTGCTCCTCGTAGTCTCGGTTCTGACGGTCGAGCTCGCTCTTCCAAAACTCCGAGATTTCCCCGGGCTCTTCCGACTTCGGCTCCTTCGGTGGCGTTATCTGACGTTCAATCTCTTGTTTCGGCCGAGAGGGTAGGGCGGGCGCGTCGCCGCCCTCGGTGAGGAGGTTCGGCGGGTCTTGGGGGAGCTTGGGGATCGTGATGAGACTGGTGAGGTAGCGCAGGTTGGAGCATTCGTAGTAGAACTTGATGAGCCGGTAATGTTGCGCATCGTAACGCTGACGCAGAGGCTGTAAAGCCTCGTCATCTCCCGTGACTGCGCTGCCCGTCAGTTTCCTCCGACCCGACGAGCCCAAGGTGGAGACTAACTGGAGTGCATGGCTCTCATCATGCTCGTGATGAACTTGTAAATTCCATAGCTTTCCTGCACCAGCGGTACCAGGGCAGAGATCCGGCACTCGTTGTTGCCCACGTTCCTGAAGTGGGAGAAAATCAACTTTTGAAACTGTTCAATCTTGTCTTGTAGAATCATGAGGTCTGTGATCGTCTCGTAACCCTCATTCGGGTCGTTGATGGCTTTCAAGCTCAGATACTCTTCGTATTCGAATGTTCCGTTGAATTCAATATGCTGCTGGTGAAAGGAGAGCTTGGCCAGCAAGTAGAATACGTATTCTCGGATGAGGGGGCCGTAACCGCGGAGCCCGTCGCCGGCCATGCCACGATTCAGACCATCAATCCAACTGCGGTTGGCCATTGCCTCCTTGAGCGCCGACGGATGACCCTCTTGCAGAACTTTGTGGATTGTAATCAGGGCCTTGAAAGTCTGCACCTCGTCCGCCAGAATCGGCTGCCTGTCGTCGGGTCAGCCGGCCTCCCCTGAACGGGCAACGGCGTAGCAACATGACCTACACTTTGATTCCAGACCAGAAGGCGTGGGCTGATCTGTGATCCCATGTGTACACGATGCATGCGCGCACATGCTTGCGTTTGGGCGAGATCTCGTCAGTGTTGGTGGCCTTCTTGATGCTGATGGCAAGCTCCTGATCGGTCCTAGATTGCAGGTCAGTCTGTCAGCGAAAGGTCTCGTCCGTCAACAGACTTGTCGAGGAGTCTATGAGGGTCACAAACTTGGCATGCTCCGACCGCATGGAGGCCATGCTTGCCAAGGGCAGAGTGTGGTGAAGCCGAAACTTGGGCTTGGCCGCGATGACGGTGGAGTGAGTGCTTTGGCTGGCTAGGTTCCAGGAGGCACAGCTCACTCCAACTCGACGTTGGCGTGATTTACGGGACGTGGCAAGCTTGCAGAAGAATGACTGTAAGCATGCAATGAATGTGTTGGGCGCCAAGCAGAGGAGTCGTGGACGATGTCGTCAGCATTGCCTTAAAAAGCGTGGCAGCTTCGCAGTGGCTTAGTATATGGTGATCAGGCAGTGATGCGTCTCCAACCAAACGGTGCCCATCAACCAGCCTATCGTAGTCATGCAAGAGCACGAGCTACATTGGCAGGGCGGGCGGGCTGTCAATGCGACCTCGGCTAGTGGAATCTTCCGCTCCGGCTGAAGACGTTATCAACCAGGCAATTTCGTCACTCACGTTGCACGTACCTGGGGAATGCAGCCTTTCGGAGCCTTTTTGAGAGGGCTCGACTAAGCAGTTCGTCATTCTTACGTGAAGTGGCAACGTCGTGTGACATGTTTTCGGCAGCAGGAAATGATTTTTTTGCTCCTTTAATTGGCATTGGTTGAGTGCCTATGCCAATGGGATGGATCTTGGATCGTCGTACTTCGTCGCCAGCATTCAATGAACAAGAACACGATACCGCCACATTCAAATCGAACAAATCGAGAGTAATAGCAGAATAGCAAGTCACAATGACCAAGTGATAAAGAAGAGCTCATTCGCATCAGATGTTGCTTCACCATGCCTTGAAAACGAATTCCCCCTCTGACAATGGGCCAATGAGTGATGGCTCTTATCTTAGCCTATGAGAACGACAGTTACGCCGTTGACGCGTCTCATGTAGCTCTCGCCGCCTTCAGCTCCTCTAATTTACTCTAACCGTGTCGTGCGGATGAAGCAAGACGCCGATACTAATGACCAGGTAACCGCCAAGAATCGCTGGACGAATCTAACACTGCTCAGGTCTGGATGGATCTGGCTCGATAGTTCGAAAAGCCAGCTTCACATGTTTCGAGAGCCATGGCACCCTGGAAAGAATGAATAAAGGCTAGCCAACGGCCCAATCCAAAACCCAGCAGCAAAAATTGAATCACGAGATGCCCCAGTTGGAAGACAGGTTCGAGTGGTACATGCCACTTTTGGTCTCATTTCCTATGGACATCAAATGTAGACCTCGCCATGCTGAGTTGTTTCCCATCCGCGCACAACACCACAAGAAAAATGAATAAACCAGCACACACTCCACCACGAACCCTTCTAAATCGTGGTCTCGTAAGGCAGAGGAGTAACGGTCTCGGGAGGGTTGTCGGTCAGGGAAACGGTGCGAGCCTCGCGAGGCTGGGCAGGTAGGCGCTTGACCTGAACCGTGACACCGTTGGCGCGGGCCTGCTTCTTGGCCTCGGCGTTCGCCTTGACTCGCTTAAGGAAGTCCTCGCGGGACCGGGAAGGCTGAATGTGCTCGATTCGGACGTTGATGCGCTTCTCGATGTATCGGTGCCACACCTTCTTGTAGATGATGACACCAACGGCGCTCTTCGTGACGTTGTAGACGACACCCGTCTTGCCGTGGTAGACCTTGTAGGGCATGCTGTCCATTCGTTAGCATCCCGGCTTTCATGCTGTCCGCATCGCGGTAGAACTGCTCGAGTCGCCTTACCCCTTCTGGACGGCACCGTTCACCTTGACGTCGACAATGTCACCAACACTGGAAGAATATCAGTCCATCTGTTCGCTCGTGAGTGTCGTACGGGGCGCCATACCGGTACTGCCTCAGGTACGTGTTCAGGGCGATCATGCCCTTCTGGCGAAAGTTCCTGCTGAAGGCATACTGCGCCTCGTCAGCAGATTGTCCATCTTCTTCTTTCCATTGATTCAACATACGCGGGTTCCCGCTCTTTTTCCGTAAGAGTGACCCATCGCGTCTTATTTGCCGAACAGCAAGTTGTCGTTGGATTGGCGATAGTGGAGGGTACTTGCTGCCTTGGTGTTGAATGTGATTTTGCGCCAGCTTGTGGGATCCAGGCTTAGGTAATCTCTTTTTTTTCTCCCCTAGCATGAGTAGGGCAAGGGCGTTGGGCGGTGGGGTTTGTGAACGGTGCGTCGCTTAGGGTTCGTAGTGGACGGGCACGTGATGCCGGCCGTCGAAAATTACCACCCCACAACCTCCAACATTTCTGGTCTTGCGAGCAACAAGTCCATCTCCAGCCAACACCAAAGGAGCAAGTCAAGTGAGTTACAGAGTCGCCAATTCCACGTCGCGCAAGCATTAACATTATTTAGGATGCCTCCTCGCGCGTATTCGAAGACCTCTCGTGTCCCCCGCAGACCCTTCGAGGCTGCTCGACTGTCAGTAATCACCGGCCACTGAGCATGAGCTTGTCTCTGTTCATGTCGATTGTGACGAGAAAACTGACATGGATCCAACAGTGACTCCGAGTTGAAGCTCGTTGGCGAGTATGGCCTGCGCAATAAGCGTGAGGTCTGGCGAGTCGGTCTGACTCTGTCCAAGATTCGTCGTGCTGCCCGGTAAGAATGCATAGTACCGTTCCGCTTGAAACGCGCAAACGAATGCTGACACGCGCTCCAGTCAGCTTCTTACCCTCGACGAGAAGGACCCCAAGCGTCTGTTCGAAGGCAACGCCCTGATTCGACGTCTCGTCCGCGTTGGTGTCCTCGACGAGTCCCGCATGAAGCTCGATTACGTCCTGGCCCTGAAGATTGAGGATTTCCTGGAGCGCCGCCTGCAGACCTGCGTCTACAAGCTTGGCCTTGCCAAGTCCATCCACCACGCCCGTGTCCTGATCCGCCAGCGCCACATTCGTGTCGGCAAGCAGATCGTCAACGTCCCCTCTTTCATCGTCCGTCTCGACTCCCAGAAGCACATCGACTTCGCCCTGAACTCGCCGTTCGGCAGTGGCCGCCCCGGCCGTGTTCGCAGAAAGAAGGCCAAGGCCGCTGAGGGCGCTGGCGAGGGCGAGGCTGAGGAGGATGACGAGTAAATGCATCAGTTATGCTACAACGATTCCCCCTGATACGATTCGCTGGTGGTTTGCCACTAGCTGGAAGGAATTTCTAGACATAGCTTGCGGCGTTGGCCAGTGGTTAAAAGGGAAAACTTCACCAAATTATGTTTCGCGTTCTGGCGATGTGACAGATGTTCGTGATATGAGCTGAATGTGTATATCATCAACATGGCAACGCGCCACGATTTCCGATTCGCTGTTCTGCTTGGGGTCTCCAGGCTTGGCCCTGGAGATGTGACGGTGTATGCTACAATTATCTGACTGTCTGCCGTTTCAACTGAAGAGCTCGTCCTTGCCGAGCATCCCCGCCATTGGATCAGCGGCAACCGTCTTCTTTCGACGATACTCGTCCATTTCAGCCTCCGTCACCCCATTGAGCATCTCCTCGCGTGTGCGTTTTTTGGGTTTGGTCTCCTCAGGTTCTTCCAAAACCTCAACTGTCGCATCCGAATTCCCATTCTCAATAAGATTTGCTCCTGATCTTTGAGATTCAGCCGCTTCCCAGGCCTTTTTACCTTCCTCTCCGGTACAATAGCTGTTCTTGACGAATGAGTGGCAGCATCCATATCCCCATTTGAAATTGAACCACCAGCTTCCCCAAACTGATGTGTGATTGTTGATGAAAACGTCCTCGGCGTATTTGGACTTCGCTGCTTGTAGGTGAGCCCCTTTGATGAGGCCCGCTTCGTCATACTCGACAAAGGTTTCCGACTCTGTGATTGTCATACTGCGAAGCGATGCCGGCATTTTCTTCTGCTCACCTCCGCCATACTTCTCCAGTATCTTCTTCTCGCGCTCCATTCGCTTCTTGTCATCCTCTTCTATGCCCTTTTTCCTGAGAAGCGCCCCGGCTGTTGGGTTGGCCTGCAGATGCTGTGACGTGTCTCCAGCATTTTCTTGCGCCTCCCACGCATAACGAGTTGCGTTTTCAAACTCCGCGGCTTCGCCAGACGACCTCATGAAGCCTTCTTCGGCAAACAAGTCGGCCGCTTTGCCTCCCGTGGCCCCTCCATCGACGAGTGATCGTGTTTTCGGATCATACTTGGCCGATTCGAGATCGAGATTCAGAAGGTACTTTGCTGTGTCTTCCCGTATCCTCAGCTGCCTTGTTGCCGTGCTCTGATGCTTGCTCATATCATTTTCTTCGGCATATTTATCACCCTCATCCATTTCTTCGTCGCTGTTCGTCGCCTGCTTCGCTTGCTTGCGGAGCTCTTCCATCTGGTTGAATGAATCAACGACGTTACGGTACTCCTTGGTGTCGTAGCCGTTCCAGCGATCCCGTTTCGCGTCCCAGCTCGGGCTGACATCTTGGATGACTTCATCAGCCTGGATATCTCTGCCCGTCCACTTTGCGCCTTTTGCTCTAGGGCGACTTAAGCAGTCTTTGGCTTTGTGCGTCATCGCGCCGCAGTTCTCGCAGGCGCCTTTGCGGTACTTGGTCGCGGCTGGACCAGCTTTCTTGCCACGGTCATACCATTGCGATTGTTCCGATTTCTCTTCGCGGCGCTGATGCTTAAGATAGTCGGCATCATCACCATCTTCTTTCGCATAAAACGGTTGTTTACTGATGAAGGATGGGATGTAGATGTTCTCCTCCTTTGACGCAGCGCCGGGATCGGCCTTTTGCGGCGGGAGCGCCATCGCGCCACGACTGACTGCAAGCCGCGTTCGCCTTTATCGCGGGCTTCGTAGGCAGGGACAAAAACGTAACTGTGGAAGAAGAGCGCCGAGGTGTGGACGAAAACAAGTATCTTCAAAGATGCAAGATTTAGAGTGGGTGACTTGAATGAAGCGGGAATCTTGGGAGTACGTAATACAGATGCTTACGGAACGGAAGCAGTAATAATGCAAGTAATATAACACTAGCGCCGCTACGGAGTACAATACGTGTAATACAAGTGCATGCAGGGCATACTTAAGTACAGTACGGAGTACATTAAGGACGGAGTAAGTACATTAAGTACGGAGCACGCAGTAATACTGCATCAATCGCTGCTGTATGGGAAAGCTTGTCGTCACGTGATCTCGCGCAGCATGTATGTCATTAGCGCGTCATACTTCATTGGCAGACACGTATCCTCGCTCCCTGCACCTCTTAGTATGTATTCACCAATAAGGAGCTGACCGTTTGGCGGAGCATTCTCCCGTTGTGTCGTCTGAAACTGAGTTCTGATGGACTTCCCGGTCAATGATCATGCACTTCCGGGTCAGACTCAACTGCATCGATCATTATCAGGCCACGCCGTCGTGTTATGACCCCCAACTGCGCAATGATATTCGGCCTTCGCAGGTTGCAAGAGGCCCCAAGGTTCCCGTCGTGAGGATCTTTGGCTCGACCGAAACAGGGCAAAAGGTTTGTGCACATGTCCATGGCGCATTTCCCTATTTGTACGTCGAGTACCAGGGCGGCTTGGCTTCGGATGAAGGTGCGTCGGTTTCGTCGACGGCATAGCCGTTTCCGCTGATAGTCATCCGCAGTTGGTGCCTTCATATACCGATTGCATCTTTCTATCGACCATGCGCTTGCCGTTAGCTACCGACGTGATCAGTATGGGGACAGCGCCAGGTTTGTGGCCAGGATCACCCTCGTCAAGGGCATTCCATTTTATGGATTCCACGTTGGGTATCGATTTTTTCTCAAGATATACATGTTCAACCCGGTAGTCATGTCGCGACTCGCCGACCTCCTTCAGCAAGGCGTCATCATGAAGCAACAGTTCCAACCCTACGAAGCACATTTGCAGTATCTCCTGCAGTTCATGATTGACTACAACCTGTACGGCTGCAGCTATCTCGACTCGTCCAAAACCAATTTCCGATCCCCTGTTCCGGATCATGAACAGGGGTCTAATTCGTCACACCTGTGGCACAGCACGTCTATTTCACCAGATCTTATCACTGATGACCCAGAGCTGCCTCGCATGAGCCACTGCTCCATAGAAGTTGATATTTCCGTCCAGAGCATTGCCAATCGAAAGATGGTCAAGGAGCGCCGGCTACATCATGATTTTATTGAGCGCAGCTGCCCCATCCCGAGCGAGCTGAGATTGGTGCACAGCATGGCGGGGTTGTGGAGGGATGAAACCAAACGACGACGACAACAGATGCCAGCTGCCCAGCAAGGGAACAGCCCATTCCCAGCCGAGGCTCTGGTTTCAATGTCCGCTGACTGTCGTGACTCTCAGCCACAGAAATGGATTCACGAGGAGGAATATCGAGAAGATATCCACAGTCTGGTTACTCAAGACATTGCGGATCTCAACGGTGTGGACGTCAACTTTGACAACTTCACAAAGCCAGCAGAACGCGAAAGTGACGTAAATACAGCTTTGCAGTCAGTCGAGGATTTATACCCTCATAAGTTGATGCCTGTTCTAGGACTACCTGCGACTCTAAGCCAATCAACGGTCGATCCTGCTAGCAGCATCGAGGTTGACGAGACGAAGGCTCGTCAAGTTCATTTCGAAGGAGACGAGCTCTTCGATGTCGAGGATGACGACGTGCTGCGAGAAGCTGCAAAGTTCGATCTTCTCGATGGGCCGGATTTGCAAGCCAAGCCGCGAACTCTCGAATGTTCCGAACCAGTCAAGCTCGACAATGATGAAGCCCGGCCTTACCCTGATATTTTCGGTGTCTCTTTCAGCATGCTCAAATCTAAGAAACGCCCAGTGATGCCTGTATACGAAGCCCTCCTAGATGCTGCTGGGGATCTCGGGCTTGTTTTTAGGGCTAACAAGCCAAAATCTCCAGAGAAAGAGCCACAGTTGAAACGGAAACGGTCCGAGGTGATGACGTCTTCACCTATTTCCAAGCAACTCAAGCAAGAACCCCAGAATGATGGAAACGGGGATAGCATAAGGGCAGAATATCATCCAACAGGGAGGAAATTCGAACGCTCACGTTGGAGCCGGTCAAAATCCGAGGCTTTCAAGAGCCGAAAAAGTCCATCTCAGACCCCTGACGGCTCTCAATCAAATCATACACTCAACTTTGCGATAGTGAAGGACCATCATGATATCGATACCAAGCTTCGCTTTCAGAAGCAAGCGCCCGTGGCTCAGACGAAGCGCGATTATAAATTCCGCAACAAAATACCCTTTGACCCGACCACATCTTCGAGGGTTAATAACTATGGCAAGTCTCAGTTGTCTACTTCGTTACTTCCATTCACTGCAGAAAGTTCTGCCTCAGTATTTCCTGGCTTACGCGTACTTATGAGCCATCCCCGGTACCCGACGTTGGCTTTTGCAACCCCTCCTCCAACTCTGGACAGCTGCGTTTCCATGGAGGAACACGACTTACCGCCTGTCATCTACCAGGATGCCTATTATAGCGTAGAAAAGGACGCCCCTGAACGGACCCGAGAATATGCTGGGAGGGAATATCGACTCCACAGTAAGACTTTACCATACCTTCCCGATTTCGACCCCACGGGAGCGTTTTCAGAAGCGATCGGGGTAAGGCTGGACGTAACAGCAGGAATTATGCGTCTAGAACGAGAACAAAAACTACAACAGCTTGAATGTCGCTGGAGAAGCTGGGAATTTGCCGCACCACCGCCTAGCCGTCACGACTTGGAGGGGTGGTTGGGCGAGCAGACTCGCGCGGTCCGATCGAAGATTCCCAGAGTTGCGCTGTCCCAAATCGATGGTCCAACGCCACGGAACAAGCATGGGTTCAAGTACTCGCAAAGACAAAAAGTGACGAGCGTTGAGCACGAGGTTCAGTACATGAGTACCATGAGCCTTGAAATCCATGTGAACACGCGGGGCAAGTTTGTCCCCAATCCAGAGGAGGACGAGATTCAATGCATGTTTTGGTCATGCAAATCTGATGAGAAGACGGAGAATACGCAGCAATCAGTCGACGCCCTTCAGTCAGGCATTGTGGTGCTCGGCGGCGTCGGCGACGGCGAGCTTGGTCCTCGAGTGCGACGCCTTTCCGCAGCTTCGGTTGTTGAAGAAAATAGCGAGCTGGATCTCATCATCCGCATGGTCGAAATTGTGAGAAGTTTTGACCCTGATGTTTTGACAGGCTTTGAGGTTCACGGAAGCTCTTGGGGCTATGTGATAGAGCGAGCGAGACACAAGTACGATTACAATCTTTGCGACGAATTCTCCCGCATGAAGACCGATTCACATGGTCGATTTGGTAAAAGCAACGACAGATGGGGCTTCAACACGACTTCGACCATTCGCATTACTGGCAGGCACACGATAAATATCTGGAGGGCGATGCAGAGTGAGCTGAATCTCCTCCAGTACACAATGGAGAACGTCGCATGGCATCTTCTCCATCGACGCGTCCCCCATTACTCGTGGAAGACGCTTTCGCAGTGGTACATGAGCGGCAAGACTAGAGACTTGAGCAAGGTGTTGAGATATTACCAAGCGCGTGCGCGACTGGACATTCAAATTCTGGAGGCCAATGAGCTCATCCCGCGAACCAGTGAGCAGGCAAGGTTGCTAGGCGTGGATTTCTTCTCCGTGTTTTCGAGAGGTTCGCAGTTCAAGGTTGAGTCAATCATGTTCCGAATCGCCAAGCCAGAAAACTTCATACTGGTATCGCCGAGCAGGAAGCAAGTTGGGGGTCAGAACGCGCTCGAATGCCTGCCCCTTGTCATGGAGCCGCAGAGCGCCTTCTACACCAGCCCCGTTCTCGTTCTAGACTTCCAAAGCTTGTACCCAAGCGTGATGATTGCGTACAATTACTGCTATTCTACATTCTTGGGTCGGATCAACAACTGGCGGGGTACGAGCAAGATGGGGTTCTCCGAATACGGCCGTCAGGCGGGACTGTTAACACTTCTCCAGAATCACATCAACATTGCGCCGAATGGAATGATGTACGCGAAGGCTGAGATACGCAAGTCCTTGCTTGCCAAGATGCTGACGGAGATACTCGAAACGAGGATCATGATCAAGAGCGGCATGAAGAAGGACAAGGAGGACAAGGCATTGCAACGATTACTGAATAATCGCCAGTTGGCCTTGAAGCTCCTGGCCAATGTCACATACGGCTACACATCTGCCTCCTTTTCCGGACGCATGCCTTGTTCGGAGATTGCAGACAGCATTGTCCAAACCGGCCGCGAGACGCTAGAGAGGGCCATCGCGTTTATTCATTCAGTAGAGCGATGGGGCGCCGAAGTCGTCTACGGCGATACTGACAGCCTCTTCATCCACCTCAAAGGGAAGACGAGGGACCAAGCGTTTGACATTGGCGAGGAAATTGCCAAGGCTATTTCTGACAAGAACCCACAACCAATCAAGCTTAAGTTTGAGAAAGTTTACCACCCTTGCGTGCTCCTGGCCAAAAAGCGTTATGTCGGATACAAGTACGAGTCGAGGGACCAGGTGAAGCCTGAGTTTGACGCCAAGGGAATCGAGACAGTCCGTCGCGACGGAACTCCGGCTGAACAGATGATTGAGCAAAAGGTGCTCCGGATGCTCTTCGAGACGTCCGATCTTAGCCAGATCAAGGAGTACTTCCAGAGGCAATGCGACAAGATCATGTGCGGAGCCGTCTCAGTGCAGGACTTTTGCTTCGCAAGAGAGGTCCGGCTGGGTACCTATTCCGACAAGGGACCGCCTCCGGCCGGCGCCCTCATCAGCGCCAAGAGGATGCTCGAGGATGCTAGGGCCGAGCCTCAGTATGGCGAGCGAGTGCCGTACGTGGTCATAACAGGTGCGCCGGGCGCGCGGCTCATCGACCGCTGCGTCGCTCCAGAGGAGCTCCTGAACAACCCACACTGGAAGCTCGACGCCGAGTACTACATCTCGAAGAACCTCATCCCCCCACTCGAGCGAATCTTCAACCTGGTGGGTGCCAACGTGCGGCAATGGTACGATGAGATGCCCAAGGTGCAGCGGATACATCAGTCGGCGTCGACCCGGGTGAGCAAGAAATCGACGCTCGAGTCCTACATGCGCTCAGTCCACTGCCTCGTATGCAACGCCAAATTCTCCGAAGAAGGATACTCTCTGTGTCCGTCCTGTCGAGCCAACGGGTCCGCATCGCTCGTTGCGCTGCAAACCCGGCTGTCAGCAGGTGAGCGCAGATTTCAGGAGACTCTCGCAGCATGCCGCAGCTGTTCGGGCATGAGCCCCCTGGAGGAGGTGAGCTGCGATAGCAAAGATTGCCCTGCCTTTTGGACGCGAATGAGGCAAAAGACGCAACTGGCCACAACAAGGGGCAGTGCGGTGCCCGTGATACGAGGGCTCGTTGAGGGAATCGAGAAGCTGGGGTTGGATTGGTGATGATAGGAATGATGACTATTTCGATAACTTTTATCCATGGGGTGTCCAGCTCTGTCTTTCTCCATACCGTGTGAAGGATGTGTCGGAACTTGGGAGATTCAAGGGCACGGGAAGAGGTGTGACCAGACGACACTCAGTACGGCTTGTTTCATAATCGGCACCATATATTTTTCCTGCCTGCCAACACATGTCATACATGACCTTAGAGGTGCTCCTCCGCAAGGGAATTGGCTCCAACTCAACAGTATCCATTGCTATGCCGTAAACGCCCTTGCAGTCGCTTCAAACCATGATGCATTCCCAAACGAATGCTTGCTAACAATGCCATAAAGTACGCTCACCAATGATCTTTCCCATGCGCTTCCACTACTCCGCTCCTTGGCTAGCCGGAGGCTGATGGTGAGCAGGGTCATGGATAGCCATTCCGTCCTCACCAAAGTTGTCGTCGTCATCCATCCAGCCTGAGTAGTCGTCGTCATCGTCGATGACAGCTGACGCCGCAGGTAATGCAATAATAGGGCTTCCCTGGGGAAGTCGACTGTCTGAAAGGAAAGGGTCGCATTTTCCTACGGAGCGCATTTCCACGGAGGTAGGATCGATTTCTGCCGATTTCTGCTTCGCTTCCTGAGCCGCGGCGATCGTGTCCGTCCAGGCTGTCTCGTCGTTCACACTCCCCTGGGTTGTTGGCGTTCCAGGCTGAGAGTCATCGGGCGCTGCAACGACGAGCATGTTCTCTCCTCCATCCGCTTCGTCCAGTTCAGTTCCCACTCTTCTATTCCGTGGTGGCACTGGAGGTGGGATTGCAGGGGAAACCCCAGTCACCATATGCTGCTCGAGACCCTCGGCAGGCATTGGATCGGGGGCAGGTCTGTGCTTGGGAGCAATCACCGTGCCAATCTTTGGCCTGCCATTGTTTGCTGGGCCTGGCAGCGGCATTCCTGGCGGGGGCAATGGTTGACCGCGGCCCATGGGTTGGCTGAGGTCAACCTGGGCTTTGCCGTCGTTCCTTCTGGCATCCTTCTGCCGCTGAAGCGCATTCCACCCCCACTGCTTAGCTTGTGCCGCCGCCTGGGTGACCGCAGCGATGGTGTTCCGCTTCAGATCTCCATTCGAAGACTCTGTCGATGCAGCATTGATGGCGCCCTCGCGACGAGAGAAAAGGCTCCGACCCAGTGTGCCGGCGTGGTGCTTCAAGGAGCTGGCGGTCGACGAGGCAGGGGAGGGTTCGCGGGGAATATCGCTGTGAGGCTCCGACTCCGTAGATGATGCATTGCTCCGGCGACCAGGTGGAATGGGCGCATGGTCCGCCTTCTCTTTGTCCTCTTCCGCGCTCTGCACGGTCAAGGTGGAGGACTGACTCAACGCTTTGGTCAGAGAGCTGGCTTTCGAGGGCGAGCCAACCGGGGTAACCATCGGGGAGGCATCCTGCGAGCGTGACTGCAATGCCGCCATGAAGTTTGTGGCATGATCGGGGGGTGAGGAAGACGGCCTGAACAGATCGGCATGCGCCGTTTCGGTTCCAACCACTGGACCGGTCGAGGTCTTCACAATGCTCGGCGAACGCGACGGGACGGCGCTGGCAGCCTTCGCTTCCACACCGGTGGAAGCCACAGAGGTCGAGCTGTCGGTTGCATTGGCACCCGCCTTTCTACCGAACAAGCCTGTCTTCTCCGGCGACAGGTCCACCAGAGGCTCGCTGTGGCTCTTTTCTGATGAGCGGGCGTCAGTCGAAAGGTCGGCCCTGCTCTCGGGGCGATCTGCGAGGATCACATCGGCAGGACCATCCGCCGGGGTGTCGTCGCTTTCGGAGGGCTCGACGGCGTCGTCCCCTTCAAATATGCCTCCTCTCCACCGCTTGTGCTCCGTCTTGAAAAACGGCACGTCATCCCAGAAGGGCTGGACGAGAGTTTCGGCAAACACCTCCTTGATACGATTCTCTATCTGGCGAAGAATGACGGTGTAGGTGATCTGCCTCGAGCTGACGATGGGTTCAATGGCCATCTCCATCTTCGGCATCGACTGGAAGGAGAACCAGACTCTGTTGCTCGGTGGCGCCTTGACTTTGAACATGACGTGGCCTTCGACACGCTTCAGGACGACGGCGAGAACGAGATTGACTTCTCGAGCTTTGAATCTAGCTCCCAGATCGATCTTGGCGGTTGCTGCCACTTCGATGCGAGAGTTGCCGCTGTACCTGACATCGGCCTCGACGACGCACTCTCCCTCGACCGATAGGTCTTTCAGTCGAAAGTTTGTAAAGAACGGAGCAGCCTCTCCGGTGTGTATCTTTTCGATGGTGATGTTGGTCAGGAACGAGGGGCGCTTGACGCGGGAGATTTTCTTCGTGACCTTTTCGCGGATAAAGTTCTCGAGGTCGCTGGTCTTGTGGACCGAGAGGAATATCCTGCCGAGAAAGGCATTGAGCCATCGGGTGTTCCGATGATCATCTGACGAGTGCAACCTCTGGACTAGGGAGATGATGCTCTTGACATCGAACTGCTTCGGCTTCGTGGGTCCTCCGTCGAGCTCGAACGTTTGCTCTTGGTTTTTCAACAGCGCAAAGTAGAAATCTTCCTTGGCGGAGCAGTTCTCGGAAAAGAGGTAGAATGGTTTGGATATCGGCGAGTCCGGCAACGGGTCGGACTGGTCGCGTCTTCGGGACAGGCACAAGGCGTTGCGCTTGATGAACAGCTCGCCCTCCGGGGTCACGTCCCCTCCGGAGTAGATGCTTATGTCGTGATGGGCGAGCGAAATGACGTGGCGCACTTCGAGCTGCTCGTCGTCGTCGAAGAGCATCAAATGACCGTGACTTTGGGTCGGACGTGTCAGAATAGCAGCAGATCACCCCGGCGCAGCGCCGCTGGAGGCGAACTCACCGCAGAACGACGTAGAAGACGTTGCCGGCCTTCTTCGGTCTTATGCTCGAGCTATTGTCCCCTAGCGGGCCGGGCACGGGCTTGCGGTCGAATATGCTCCTGTACATGGTTTGATAGACGCTCGGGCTGGGGGACGTGATGGTTGTCAAGCCGAGGGGCGTCGACCGCTCTATCGGCTTTGCGTTGATGCCCATGGGCGTGTACTCTCGACAGACGGCGAAGTAGCCGGCGGCAACGTCAAAGTCATGGTTCGTGCGCATCTTTGGCTCTTCGGAGGCGGCCTTCTTGGCCTCTTCGAGAGGTGCCATGTCATCGCCGGCCTGGACGATGTCATCATCACCCTGGTCGCCAGTGGCAGGGACGCCCACGTCGCCGCGGAAGGGAAACGTGTAATAACCGTGGACGAACACGACGGCAATGACGAGCGGGATAAATGTGACGCCTCCGACGAGGTACGCCGCCAGAAGGGCCGTCCAGCTCGCCATGATCGTTTGTCCGAGCGGGCTCGCCGCGGCTGGGGCTCGTTGACGGTCGAAGACGGTGCCAGCCAAGATGGCGAGGCACT
The DNA here is from genome assembly GCF_001625195.1 of Drechmeria coniospora. Taxonomy (NCBI): domain Eukaryota; kingdom Fungi; phylum Ascomycota; class Sordariomycetes; order Hypocreales; family Ophiocordycipitaceae; genus Drechmeria; species Drechmeria coniospora. The sequence goes on along the minus strand of NC_054389.1, from coordinate 3,718,142 downwards.
GGCGGTTCCTGCTGCTCGCCGATCTATGTGCTCGATGGCAAGAAGCAGGCCAGTGGGGACGGCGGCATGCAGGAATAATCGGCCGGTGAGGGGGCGGCAGGGGCGGGGGAGGGAGCGGTTGGGAGTAGTTGAATCGGAGGCGGCGAGCAAGCCTCCAACTGTCTCCGAGCTGGAACGTCTTGTACGGACGAAAGGGTGGTGCGGTGCGGTGCGGTGCGTGCGGGAAGCACGACAATGGAGAGCAAAACGACAGCCTTCAGATCGAGGCGAGTAAGTATGAACGATGCACGGAGTACCTACCAACCTTGTCCTTCCATGACGCCAAGTGCTCGGCCCGGAAGAACAAGCAACTCGGCAGGTACTTGCTTGTACGTACTAGGAATGAATCATCAAGGTACGAGTGCCAATGGCGCACTGCGTTCCGGTCAAGGCTACGCGCCCTGAGCGATCAAACACGTGCCTGTGGCTGGTCGAGCACAGAGAGACACAGTGTACTTGCAAGCGAGCAACAGTTACGTCATGTGATGTACCTTCATGGCTCGCACAGTGCAGGTTTGGAGTCGGAAGTCGGTAGTAAAACGTAACTACGAGTGCGGAGTAAGCGAACACTGTTCGGCAGGTGCGGAGTACGGAGCCGGTACCAGCGCTTACTTATTGTAGTACCTAGTTGCTGCACTAATACTTACTTACGGTACCTACTGTAAGTACAGGCTACGGCACAGGAAAGCACTTAAGTACATGTACAAGTACTTGTACAGTAAGTACTGTAAATAAGTAAGTACAGTAAGTAGATGCGAGTACGGAGTACTCCATGCAGTACTTGTAGGGAAGCAATTATGCAAGTACAGCACATCAAGACAGCACAGTAAGTTTATGAATTGCAAGTATTACTCTGCAATTGTACAAGAGTACGGAGTACAGTAAGTATACTACTGTACGGAGCAGGTTCGGAGTACATTATTAGTACCCAAATACTTATCTGGTACTCCAGCACTGCGGCTATTTTCATGTACCCGTACACCTAATTCCTTGCAATAAACTGGAAATACATAATCTGTGCATCACAGGCCGGGCACAACTGCTCTTACTTGTCCTCCGGTAGGTACAACTACTTACCCCAACGCTTAAGTAGGTACAAGTTGAAGGCAAGGTACTTAATGCGCATCAATACAGTAAGTGGCAAATGTACAGGCCCGAGCCCATTGTGACAGCTTCCCTCACTCGGTCAGCAAGGCAGCGGGACAATCAAGCCCTTGTACCTCCGCATTATCTTTCTACTTACAACGCACGACTTTTCGCCAAGCCCTGCCTCGAGCTCCTCTAGATACCGTGGTTGTGGCGAGCACAGGAACAGGATGATGGCGCAACGGCCGACAGCTGTCAACTTTCCATTGCATTGTACGCCTTCATCAACGCCAAAAAAGTTGACACCATATATGTACGTCTCGCTCACGGTCGCCAATACGCCCGCTCCCCTCGGCTGCATTGCCAGCAGGTCCAATGTACATGGGCCAGCAAACGCCAATCTGGGTCTCGCAAGTAACCGCCTCCGTGCGACGAACGAAAAATGGAGGTGCCCATCGAAACGGGACCGTGACAAGATGATATGCCAAACTTGGTCGCGCAAATCAGAACATTGGAGCTTGGAGGCAGGCGCAGGTATGCCGCAGTCGTGTCGCCACAGCCGTACGGCTACCCGCCCCTGGCCAAGTTCCCACCAAACAACGCTTTTCTGTGCGTGGCGGCGAACAAGAGACGCTCGGTCTGCATGGGTATGATCAAGTCTGCCATGTGAGACTGCGCGCTCTCGTGAAGCAAACAAAGGAAACGATCAAAGAGAGGTCGGAAAGGAAAAGGAGATGCAGTGTCCCAAGCAACGGTTTGGGCTTTGTGGGTGAGGCTGCTATCGCCAGTCTGGCAACAAGGCAAAATGTGATCTTGGTCGTGCGGAACCGTTCCCGTCGGGGTGATGATCGCGAGTGTCGTCAAAACCCCCATGCGTTTTATGCCGGCAGTGGACGGTCATGCCAGGCGGTAGAGAGGTCTAATGAGTGCGAGGGAAATCGAAAACCAAAAAAAAGGCGTGGCAGGAGGGAGGGAGGAGGTTACGTCAACGCCACTGTCACCTCGCTTCGCGACATGTCGTGCTCGGACGGCCCGTCTCCTAGCTTCGAGGGCGCGCGGGCGCCGCCGGTGTCTGCGAGGAAGCAGGCCCCGGGTGCGAGTGCGCAGGGTGCCCGCGGCCTCTTCTCGAATCGCGGTGCAACGTGCCGACGTCGTGCTTGCCTACGTGCGTCGTTAGTCTTGGCAGTTCTCCTCTCGGTTCCGCCGGCCGGCAGGCACTCACCGTCGCAGCAGGCTCTCACGTTCTCGAGTCGATCAGATTCCCTATCCTGCCGCTCGATCATTTCCCGGATATCCTCCGCGCTGTCGTGCACCTGGCTAGCCTCGTAGATGCTCGCGTCCTGCTGAGGGCCACGGCCACGCAGGCTGGACAAGGTGTCGGAGAATTTCGGCGCGCCAGCCTTCCAGTAGCCGCTCAGCTTGCTGAACGTGCCCGCCGGCGCCTTCGTTGCCGACGCTTGCTTGTGCGTCGTGGGCGTCAGTGTGGGAACGGCGATGGATATTTCGTCGGCCGGCTCGACGCGCGTTGCGCGGGAGTTGTACGACGACAACGACGGAGGAGCCACCGAACCGTTGCCGTCGGCCGGCCGCCGGTCGAACTGGACGTTGAACTCGTCCACGTCCTCGCGGGTAATGTGCTCCGCCACTTCCTCGGCCTCCGACTGGCCATCCTGCCCGGTGCGCAGCAGCAGGTAGGAGAGGGCGTTGAACCACGTCTCGTGTCGCTGGCCCGTGATGCAGGTGAACTTGATGGTGCGGCCGGGGGAGATGATGACGAGGCTCTTGCGGTGCAGGCCGGGAGGCATCGGGTTGTCGTCCGTAACGACCCGCACGCCTTCGATGGGAACGCTCTTGGCCTTGAGCTCGGTGCGGCCCGCCGTCGACGGATCCAGGTCGCTCCAGTACAGGGTTCGAGTGTACGGGTGAACCCAGAAGTAGCGCCTGTGTCGCCTCTCCGACATCTCGCCTCGGCCCGTCTTTCGCGTGTACTTCCACAAGTATTCACCAATCATGGTCTGCGTGATCGCTTGGATCATCCGGGGATCCGTGTTGGAGCTGAATCCCGCCGGGGCCATCGTCATGCTCATGCTCATGTCGCCGGGGCGTATGTTGAACCGAGAGTCGAGTTCCGAGGCAAAAGAGGATACGGAAGACTGCCTGGAGCGCATCGAACGCTTTCCGGGCGACTGCACTTCGGCCGTGCCATAAGCCGAGCCGGTGCGGGAGCCCCGCGATGCCGGTGCGTCACGGCCGGATGCGACAGGGGGAGCGCCGGGTTGGCGTGGCGTGCGAGGACGCTGCTTCATCGCCGATGCCGGCCACAAAGGAGGGCCCATGCTGCCCCGTTGGCTGCGTGAGGAGCTCGACCGCGCCGCGTCGATCATCTGCCGGTGATTGGAAGGGAGCGGCGGCACCTGCTGCATGGAGCCCTTCCTACTGGCGGAACTGCTGGGCCTCGAGGCAGGCGACGTCTCCAGCGCCCCCGAGTCGTCAGTCGCCTCGCGGCGCATCAAGTCGTCAAAGCTCTCCTGGGACATGCGGATCCGGGCCGTCCCTGTGGTGTCAACGCTGGCGGCGGAGCTCACAGATGCTCCCTTTCTGTGGCTGCCGCCGCTGAGGAAGGTACCGATGGCGCCCGAGGTCAAAACGGTCTGGGCACCCTGGTCGCTCATCGTCGCCAGCTTCCTCCGCGACGGCTGAGCGTTCGAGTTGCTCGATATTTCCTTGAGCAGTCGCTGCGAATCGGGCATCTCCGCGTCTCGAGAACCGCCGGGAGATTGGCGAGTCTCGTCTTCGGCGATGACGGGAGGGACGTCCATCGACTTGTTACGCGAGGGCACGGAACCGTGCACCTTGCCGTTCGGCGGCGTCTCGGGCCGGTCCGTCTCAGCATCCAGTAGAAGGCTCTCATCCCACATAGGGGAGATGAGGCCATCCCTCTTGCGGCTGCGAAGCGAGACGGGTGCTTTCTCGGTCGATTCATCCGGAGAGTGGTCAAAGCTGGGTGCTCGCTGCGTCTCCAGCACAGGACTCACGGGTTCCACGTTCTCAAACGCTATCGACGATAGCGCAAGCATGGGTGGGAGGGGAGGCAGCTCCATCACCGGAAGCGTGCCTTCGGTGACGATGGAGGACAGTCCCAGTGTGGGCGGGATAGGCTGGGGCTCAGGCACCGGTCCAACATGCTCCGCGGCGATGCCCGAGTAAACGAGCGACGGCCGGACGGGAGCGACCTCGGGAGCCTCGACGGGCTCGAGCTGCTCGCCTCGAACGGATGAAAAGCTGAGGGGCGGGAGAGCGGCGACGATTGTCGGTTCGCTGACGGGAACGAGGTGCTCGGACATGACAGCCGACAAGGTGAGCGGCTGCGCGACCGGGACGGGTAGCGGAACGACGGCAGCTGCCACCTCACGCTCGGGCTCGGGTTCGGGCTCGAACGCGTGAATGGCGAGCGTAGACAGGGTCAAGGATGGCGGTGGCACGGCAACGGCTTCGATCACCGCTGTCGAGAGGGACGTCAAGGTCAACTCTGGGCGCCGAGGTTCAGGCTCGGCCACAGGCTCCGAGCCTTGGGTCGCGATGGTGGAGAGCGCGAGCACAGGCCGCGGGGTCTCCGGCTCAGGCACCGGCTCGGAAGCGTGGGCCGCAATCGCCGACAGCGCGAGCACGGGCGGTGGAGCCTCCGGCTCGGGTACCGGCTCGGAAGCGTGGGCCGCGATCGCCGATAGCGCGAGCACGGGCGGCGGAGCCTCGGGCACGGGCACAGGCTCGGAAGCGTGGGCCGCAATCGTTGACAGCGCGAGCACAGGCTGCGGGATCTCTGGCTCGGGCACAGGCTCGGAAGCGTGGGCCGCAATCGTCGACAGCGCGAGCACAGGCCGCGGGCTCTCGGGTTCGGCCACGGGTTCAACGTTTTGCGTGGCGAGAGACGACAGGCGGAGAGTGGGCGAGGCGGGAGGCACGGCAAGCTCCTCGCGCGGCTGGACGTCCTCGGATTGGATAGGGGAGAACGCCAAGGGCGGCTGGACCAACGAAGCGGCCGGCGAGTGTGATGTCGGGGGCACGGGAAACTGGGAAAGCTTCTCGTCGAAATCATGCTCGTGCTGGGCACCGGCGTCACTGTAGGAAACGTAGGACTGCGGCCGCGATGGGTCCGAGTCGAGGCCCCGGCTGTTCCTCCACGCGACCGAGCCGAGGTTGAGAGGTGCGTTGATGACGGACTGCATCGAGGTGGGGCGTTGGGCGGCGTCCTCGACGAACAGCTCCGTCGTGATCTTGACGGGATCCGTCATGACGCTGCTGTCCACCATGACGGCTCTGCGCAACTCGGGGATGGCCGGGGCAGGGGACACGGTGCGGCGGGTCGAGCCGGTGTACGAGCGAAGGCTGCGGCGGCTGGGGGTGCCGGCGTAGGACTCTTCGTCGCTCGCTCCGACATCTTGCAGCTCGGTGAAGAGACTTTGACCTGGTAGCTGAGGAGTGCCGGTGCTGATGAAGCTCGCCGGACTGCTTCGGAAGCTGGGCTCCTCGCTGGTCTGTCGAGAACTCCGAGAGAGGGGACCGCGGCCGGATCGGAGTCGGCTCCTCTGCGTAGACAAGGTCGCCGTCGGCGTTCTCATCTCCCCGACGTCATCCTCGTCGGCGGACGTAGATGCCGTACTGTCGAAGGAGAGTCGCGTGGAATGCCGGGCCAAGCCAGCGGGCAAGCTAGGCGGTCGTCTCATCCGGCCAAACGCGATGGAGAGACCTTCGGTTTCCGTTTCGGCATCGTCGCTCCCGGAGACGCGTTCGTTCCCGGTCTGGAAGTCTTCCGTCTCGGTAGCACGTTCGTTGGCCGTCTCGAAAGCAGATTCGCTAGCCTCGTTGGCCGTCTCGAAATGATCGCTGGCATCCATCGGCTTGGCGACGTTTGAGCCACCGCGCGGGGCCGGTCCCGCGGACGAGACACCGGGAGAAGCATCGTTGTTGTCCTCCCATTCCGGGTCATCGGTCAAGATGACCTGCTTGCTCGAGCGGAAGCTACCGAGAAGGCGCTGCGACTTCTTGAACTCCCTGGAATCTACCTTTCGGCTCCGTCTCGACGAGCCTGCGCCTGCTTCGCTTCTGGCCTTCTCGAGGTCATCGCGGAGGTCCTGGATGATGCGACGGAGCTCAAGCTTTTCCGTCTTTTCACGATGCAACTGGCTGCGTTGGCTCTGGAGGGTGCGCTGGGCGTGGTGCAGGGAAGACTTCATCGTCTCCGTTTCCAACACGGAGTGCCTCGGCGTGCCTTTGATGGGCGAGGGCGGGGGTGAGTGCTCAGGCGTGACGTTGTCGGTCGCCATGTCGAGGTCATCCTCGCTCACGCCCGAGACGGGTTCCCGTTCGACCGCCCGTCCACGCTGGAGGGAAAAGGCCTTGGCGAGCTCCTGGTTCTGGCTGGTCAGCTCGTCAATCTTGCGCTGCATGGCCGCTCGTTCGCTCTCGGCAATGGCCAGGTTGCGCTTCGCGGAGCCGAGCTCGATATCGTGGTGCTTGACCACGGCGACATGCTCCTCGGTGAGCCTCGAGTGGGAGAGTTTCGTCTCGTCCAGTTCCTTCTGGGCCGCCGTCTTCTCCGCGCCGTTGAGGTTCAGGGCCTGCATCAGCTTCTTCTCGCGATCGGCAGCCTCCCTCTGTTGCAGGGAGACTTCCTGCAGCCGGGTCTCGAGGTTCCAGTTCTCCTCCTTGTAGCGATGCTCGCTCTCGTCGAGGGACTTGACGCGCTGCTGCAGGCTCTCGGACTCGATCTCGAATCTGGTCTTGTCCGCCTGCAGATTCTTGACCTCGTCGTCGCGCTCTGACAGCAGTGATTGCAGATTCCGAACTTGGGCGATGAGCGATGTGCTGATCTCGGTAGCGAACTCGATGTCGTGCACGCGGTTGGATGGTTGATTTCTAATTTTGCGGTTCGGGACGCTGAGCTTCGTCGGAGAGCCGGTCGCTTGACTCTCAAACTTGGTCGGACTGATAGATCGCTACAGAATGAGTCAGCGACGGATGGGCACATCTCGACGATGTTGGGGAGTGGCCAAAGCAAGGCAACGAGGGCTAGCCGGGCGGGGCTCACTCTTTTGCCGCGGCCATCTGGCACGTATGGGGAGCCGGCGGCATTGGCCTCATGGCTGGACACTCTCTGCTTGGGCAAGAATGCCCTGGTGGATTCGCGCGCCAGATCATTGTATTCCCTCTCGATGTCGACCAACTTCTTGCGAAGATCCGGGCCCAGCTCGCCTTCGGCCTGGATCTTTCCCACCTCCTGAAGCTGCTCCGCCAGCGCCTTGCGCTGGGAGACGAGAGCGGTGCCCAGCTTGGCAGCCTCGTCTAAGCGACGGTCCGTTTCGGCCAGGTGGGCCTCGAGGGCGCGCTTCGCCTGCGTCGGCGATAAGCCCGGCCCGGTGGCGAAGAATTCATGGTCGAAGTTGGAGAATCTATGCGGCGTCGAGCGGTTCGGGTTGCTGGTGAAGGGATCGCTCGAAGTATCGGTCGGCACGGGGAGGCTCGGTCGCGCGTCGGGCGCCAGAGATGAAGTCATCCTGGTGAAGGGTGGCTCGACAGAAGACCCTCTACCAACTTTGTGAGGGCATCAAGATTGCGAAGGAACGAAAAAAAAAAAAAGGCGGAAGGACCTCGGCGGCGGTTGGGGCGGCGGTACGTCGGATGTGTCAGACGGGACAGGCAAGATGATCAGGCTCGGTCGCGGGTTACCGTGACGCTTGGGCAGCACCGCGTGGCCTCTTGCGTGAGGTGCCGGAGACGAAAGGGGGGTGCGAAGGCAAACTCTTCCGGGACCAGGAACGAGCGGCGGCGAAGGAAGCCAGAGCCCGGAAAGAGATCGTGGGCAAGTGGCCGGGTGTGGGAATTGAACCGACGATGCGATGGGAGAAATAAACAGAACGAGAAGGATGATGCCTCGACCAGTAGGAGGTTGTGGGCCGACGTTTCTTGTTCTGGAGTGGTGGAATGAGCTAGAGGCTAGCAGTGGCAGCAAGCACACTTAGGGTAGGCTCTGCCACTAGATGCCTACTAAGGATGTGTTGGCCGGGTGGGTGGTGGAGCCCGTTTGTTTTGTGCTCGTGGTCGTGCTCGGTAGTGCGATATTATTATTATTATTCGCAGCGGTCGATTTGTTTTTCCGGCTAGTTCCAGACAAAGAAAAACAATGCGATTGAGAAGGGCCGGAGGTGAGTTGACGGATGGTTCTCGGCGGCGTGACTTGCTCGGCTTGTCGTGACAGACTCGACTTCTCCTCGGTCGGGCAATGCGCTCAGCTCAGCAGGAGCACAGGACGGGTCGAGGAGGGGGAGGATGAAGTTGAAAGGAGGGGAGTGGATGATAATGACAGCGCCCCGTAGGGAGGGCCAGTCGCGAGCGAGGCTGCAAGTGAGACAATATTGTACAAGTACTCCGTACTTGCGGTTGTGGTGATACCTAGTGCAAGTACTCCGTACTCCGTACAATGCAGCAAGTACTTCTAGTACCTGTGTTATAAGGATTGATACGTGTGGTACGGCAAGCAAGCGTACTACCTACTGTAGCGTACGGTTCTTGGAGGCGATACCAGCAGCTAAGCTTCCGTGAAAGGCTGCTGGTGATGCCGGTCCGCTGGTGGAGATTGAGGCAGATGGCAAGGAGGCGAGAGAGCCGTAGTGGCAGCCGTGAACGGGGGGTGAATGTCGCTCGTTGGCGGAAGCAACAGATTATGGGAACGGTAAACGTGGGTGGTTGAATGTGAAGCCGAGCCGGAGGGTGTGTGGGTGAGATGTTGGTCGGGAGGGCGCTCTGGTAGGAGGGGGCTCTCAGCTAGGCTTCAGTACCTGCTCACATGCATACATCCCACCCACCGTCGCCGTCGCCGTGTCACAGTGGAGTGTCGCGATGAGGAGGGAGGAGATACGAGCGCAGCTGCAAAACATGGGTACACAATATCTTGCAAGGACTTGTCCGTGAGGACATGTGTAGGTACGGCGAATGAAGTACGTACTTGGATGTACTTACGTGCAAGCATGAGTAACGGCAATGAATCACTGCTCACATGACAATGCCAGCTCGTGAGAGGAACAGAGAGCTCTGGTTCATCGTCGGTCTTTAATCTCTCCAAAAATTGGAGGAGCTTCACCGAGAGTAACGTGATTTGCGAGGAGAGTGACGTAGTGGTACGTGTGGGCACAACGCAGTGACAATTTCCTGATCCAATCTGGTCATATTATGTGTTTTATTTAAACAAGCACGTACAATGCCAAGGAAGTCGCAAATTGATACGACCACATATTATGACTTGCGCAATACCGAGCTCGTATGCAGCTTTGGGTGGTTTCTATGTACGTATATTACGGCCGCTCCCATGCCATATCCGTGTCTTTTACTTAGTCGTGTTTACACATGCGAGTCGCTCGAAATCCACATTCACGATCAACAATCCGCATGAACAACAATGACAGGACGACATAGCCCCCCCCCCTCCCCAGTTCGCCGTGAGTACCTCTCAAGCGTAGCAGTTCATTCTCATGAGCTCCTGTGCTTGTAATGGACGCAATTTTAGAGACTTTCAGAGTCGACACATAAAGTTGCTGGCGGTGACAAATTGAGACCCCTCCCGGGTAGCTTCTTCGGAGGGATGTCACCGCGAAATGCTACATTGCAGCCCCGCCATTAAGGACAGTCAATGAGAGCACGTGCACTGGTACTCCATACGTATCCTTGCTACCAAGCATGCGTGTGTGAGTGTACGTACATAACTTTACACGTGAAATGGCTGAAGTAAATGCTTTGTAATAGTATATAGCGTATGAAGACGTCTGACCGAGGTCTTGATGTTGGTAATCATCGCGACTGCTGGTGATGGTTTGTTCTTGCATGATCAGCAAAAGCGCGTGCCGCGCACATGCGCGGACACTCACACAAGTACAAAGTGCTTATGGTTGGTCGATGGACTACTGAAGTGCTCCGTGCTGTAATTACTTACAAATAAGTGTACACTTTCAATAATACAAATACAACTGCAAGTAAGACAAGGAAGTAATTACAAGAAGTACTGTAAGTACGGCACCTGGACTTTAAAGTACAGAGTACGGAGTATTACTTATTATCCGGCACGCAAGCACTCCGCTCGGCACTATCCCGTATCTTGGCGCCAAGGACCTGTAAACTACTAGTACTGTACTCCGTACATGTACCTACAGTGCAAGTACCAAGTGCGTGGAAGGATAAGTACGGTATGTATACGGAGTACTTACGAACAAGCAATGCACGGAGTATTAATACTCCGTGCCACTTACTATACACTTCCTTGTACAGAGTACTTACTTGCACTACAATTACTTATTGTGAGTAAGCACCTAGTAGGTACGTAGTAGGTTCTCCGTACTCCGTGCTGCAAGTAAGTGGTTGTAGTTGTACTTACTGTACTTGCGCACATTTACTCCGTACAAATCAGTATTACTAAGGGTCCTGAGCTTAGGACTTGTACAAGTGCTGCCAGAGAGTACCTGCACTTGTACTTACAGTAGGTACGAAGTACGGAGTACCGAGTACATACGGAGTACTTATTACTTACGCACTACTACTTAGTACAACTACTCCGTACAGTACTGTTAGATTGTTCAGGAGAGTCAGCCATTTATTAGTGATATTTGTCATCGACCTCGGCCAGGACATGCCACCTTCGAGTGGAACAACTCGAGCTTCAGTTCGAATCAAACTTCGTCCTTCGCATGCCATTGCTGCATATCCTTGACCAACGCCATGGCTGATTCGGGTCCCTCACCTGCCGAAGGCGCTCCCGTGCCCGTTGCCGTGTTCAAGCGGAGAGGTGCCAAAGGAAAAGCCAGCTTGAGAAAGCGACCAGCGACGCCGCCAGCAGCCAACAGCGACAGCGACTTCTCGTCATCCGAGGACGAAGCAGGCCAGCGCATCAAGCGAAGGAAGAAGAACGCTTCGGTTGCTGTCCACTCTCGAGGAGTCAATGGCGGTGGCAGGGACCATGTGGCGCCGGCGTTTACGGCAGACCGAAGCGTTCCCATCACGAATGCCAACGACGCGACGAAATCAAGCAACTGGTACGACGAAGCTGCCGACGATGGGCTCTCTTCCAAGAAGCTCCTTGGATCCACGAGATTCGTTTCCAAGGACGAAAAGTCCGATGGCACATACAAGGGCCTCGCGAACCGTGCCACCTTCATCCAGAAGAATCCCGACGCTCCGCAACGGACGGTTGGGCCGATCAAGGCGCCGACCAACATCCGGACAATCACCGTCACCGATTTTGCTCCCGACGTATGCAAGGATTTCAAGGTCACAGGCTTCTGCGGCTTCGGCGATAACTGGTACGTGGCCCCATTTCCCCTTTGACTCTCCCAGCGTGCATCGGCTCACATGGGGGTGCGTCTTGCAGTAAATATCTACACAGCCGGGAGGACTACAAGCAGGGCTGGCAGCTGGACAAGGAGTGGGAAAACGTGAGCAAGGGAAAGAACCTCGCCGGCACGGTGGTGGCCAGTGCGAACCGCGACAGATCAAAGGACGACGACGACGACGACGCCGAGGAGGCCATGCTCGAGAACATTCCCTTCTCCTGCATCATCTGCAGGGGCCCCTACAAGGAGCCGATCGTGACGAGGTGCGGCCACTACTTCTGCGAAGGGTGCGCGCTGAAGCGGTTCAGGCGAGACCCAACCTGCGCCGCATGCGGTTCGGGGACGAGTGGCGTCTTCAACGGAGCCAAGCGACTCAAGATGTTGCTGGAACGGAAGCGGGAACGGGCAGCCAGGAGGAGACGGGAGGCAATGGACGCGGGAGAGGAAGTGAGCGAGGAGGAGGAAGGGGAAGGGGAGGGAGGGGCAGAGGGGGGGCAGGAAGCGTGAGAGGCTGCTACCACCGGGCAGACCTGTCCTGTACCTACTTGCCGCAACGTTTCTAGGATTCTGTCCCATCATGATACCACGATATTCATCCCATTCCATGCTTTGGCGCCCGCTTCGACCTGCACACGTCACATGTTTGCATGAATACAACAAACGTACCATGCCATAGAAGCGTCAGAACCCAGGCTCCGATCAAACCTGCGTCCCCTTGAACCGGTCCGTCGGGCCGCCAGGCACTGTGTTGCGTCGCAACCCTCTTGCAGCTCTCACCGCGACCTTTCCGGCGGATCTTGACATGAGGTACTCCGTACGGAGTCGGCACGTAGCAGGTACCGATCCCTGAACACCTCGCAATGCTGCATCTCAGCACTGCCGAGCTTACTTCGAACTTGTGCATGTTTGAAGTCTCGCTAATATTACAATGACTACATTCTTCTGTACATGTAGAACGAAGGTACCAAGGTGCATAGGTAGGTACCTAGGTAGGTACCTCTGTAGTTAGTATTAGGCTTCAGGTACCTAGTTATTAGGGTTGTTAGTATCTCTCCAGAGCACCACGCCCGCCAGCTTATAACACACGCAAGCACTAACATCGGCAGCGCCCAGTGGGCCATCACAACCTACTAACAGCTATTATATTACTGCTGGTACGGACTTCTTGTTGGGTGTACTTACTGGGTATTGTTGGTACTGAGCACTGCTTAGATAGGGGTACTTGATAGGTACTAGGCAGGTAGATAACTTAGTGCCTACCTAGTACCTACAGTACAAGTAATTCCTACCAGGTACCTACTAGGTACCTAGGTGAGTACAGTAAGTATGTATGCCACGTAGTACTTATACTCAGCATTACCTACAGAGTGCAGAGTACTCCATAATAAGATAGCTGTTCACCCAGTGCCAAGTAAGTACATGTTCAACTAACTGCACAACCAAGTATTACTTGATGTACCTGCATCCTCACCGGCTAATACCTGTACTCGGTACCAGCCAAGCACCGAATACCGCTGCTGCAAGCCGTATCGTAAGAGTACCTATGTATTACTAGGTATACCGTAAGTACTCCGTTGTGTGCGTGCCCCTCTGCTGGGGCCTGGACCTGACCCGGACCAGCCCCCTCCCATCCCCCTCCCCCCAGCGTCATCGTTCGCCATGTGACTCCTCCCGGTGGTGCCTGGCAGCTCGTGCTATCGTCTTCCGTGAACCCTTCCCGCCACCTTCCTTCCCATCCATCACCAGGTAGCGAGCGTCACAGGGAGAGCGAACTGTCGTGACCTGACCGACCTGACCGTCCTCGCTGTGCTCTACTCGTCCCATCTCCCTTCGGACCCCCCCTCCTTCTCCTCCACTCCATATTACCGCTCGCCAGGGACGTCGCCGAAATACAGCTTATTCAGCATCCAACTCGTTGATCGATGCCTGTGGCCGGACGACGCTGGTCGTCTGCAACCGTACAAGCGAACAGAATTATCCCCAAGACAGAAACAAGGAACGGATTCGAACCGTGCCGCTACATGCGAACCGAAGGAGTGCGAGTATAGCGTACGCAGCCAACATCGACACCGACATCGACACCGACACCGACGCCGACACTGACTCCGACGCCGACACTGACGCCGACGCCGACACCGACACCGACACCAACCCCCAACATCCATATCAACCAAACCGTCCGTCGAGTTCTTGCCACTTCACTTACGAAGCATGAATTACATCAAGTCGACCGTCAACACCCTTCGCGACCGGTACACGCCGGTGTCGCACACATCAACCTTCCGCCAGACGGGCCAGATCACACCCGACGAGTTCCTCGCCGCTGGCGACTACCTCGTCTACAAGTTCCCAACCTGGTCCTGGGGCCAAGCCGATGACGATGCCCGCCGTGTCAGCTACCTGCCGCCCGACAAGCAGTATCTCGTCACGCGAAACGTGCCGTGCCACCGCCGGCTAGACGACGATTTCGCCGGCGACGCCGGCCACGAGGAGGCCGTCGTGGGCGACGGTGAGGATTTCAACGACTTTAAGGATTCCAAGCCCCGCACCCCCGGCAGCCAGTCCGACGACGATGGCTGGCTGCGCACCGGCGGCCTGACGAGCTCGCAACCGCTGAAGGCGAGGGATGTACGCACCGTCGACGACAGCGGCAACCTCGGCGATGCCACGGACCCCGACGATGACGACATCCCGGACATGGACGATGACGACGACGACGACGACGCCATCATCCGAGATGTCGGCTCCGACTCCAAGAACAGGCAGGTCGCCCTCTTTGGCCCTCCCCGCGCCCCCCTCGACAGCCAAATCCGTCTCGCTAACAGCTTCGCCAGTGGCCGTCGCGCATACACGTTGTACATTGTCTACACGCCCTACTATCGGACCCCGCGCCTGTACCTGTCGGGCTACCTCTCCACCGGCCAGCCCCTCCCGCCGCACAGCATGATGGACGACATCGTCGGCGACTACAAGGACAAGACGGTGACGCTCGAGGACTTCCCCTTCTTCGCCAACAACGTCAAGATGGCCAGCGTCCACCCGTGCAAGCACGCCTCGGTGATGAAGACGCTACTCGACCGCGCCGACGCCGCCCTGCGCCTCCGTCGGGACAAGCTTCGAGCCTCCCAACCTATTGCTGCTGCCGACGCCGACGCGCCGGGCCTCGGCTCCGTCGTCAACGACCTGGGCAAGCTGCAAGTTAAGAGCGCGCAGGAGCCGGCCGACAAGGACGAATGGGAGGAGGTCCAAGGCGTCGAAGCTGATGAGCAGGACGTCGCCATCCGCGTCGACCAGTATCTCGTCGTTTTTCTCAAGGTTCGCCTTCACCCCCACTCTCTGGCCTCGCCTTTCGCTGACTCCCCCCTTCCCTCCCCCCCTAGTTCATGGCCAGCGTCACGCCTGGCATCGAGCATGACTTCACCATGGGCGTCTGAAACCCTTGAGGCTTGGATACCTACAGAATCGGCTTGGTTTTTGGCGCCCTCCGCATCGGGTGTCCCAACTGTGGCGAGCCTATACAGATAATCTGCACCCATACACTTCTATATTTCTATGTATGCCTGTATGCATGTAGGCCTGCACTGGAGCGACGGGGCGTGCGCGAGGCGGGCAAGCGGGTGAGGCGGAGTGAGGGCCCTTTGGAGAGGGGGCCTCGTTGTTGCGCCTTTGTTGAGTCGACTTGATCTGCTTCATGCTGCCTCATGTCGCACAGGTTTTGATGATGCAGGCGGGGTGATGGATGGATAGACTATTGGTAGACGGTACCGTCTGACTGTGGAGGGTACTTGTACACAGGAAGCTCGGCACATCAGCCTCGCGACCCAGCCAACTTGCTCGGTGCCTTGTTCAAGGTGAATGAACATACGTACGGTGCTATTATATGATTTCGTGCGTAAAAAGTATCGATAGTACGTGCATTTTATTGGTGTACATGATACGTGCAGCGAGTGTAGAGGAGGCAGAAATTGCGATTCCTCGCCTGGTCCCTTGAGTGACGGGTATGTCCATCGTCCTGCGTTGGCGCCTCCGATATCTCTTCTCCCACAATATCCGCTTCACCGCCTCATGGCAAGGTTGTGAATTATTCTAGCAGACACTTCATCGGCTATGTTGAGGCCGCCAAGTCTGAAGTCGGTTTCAGCCGTGCCTCTCCCTTCCTCCCTCAACTCGGCAGTGCCGGGGGGGAGAAGTCGGTAGACAGGATGCAGGCTGGAGACTTTAAACATTCGAAGCGTTAGGCCATACTTGCTCGTGTCAAACGTATGGATTCGAAATGCCTCATCTTCTGGGGAGCGATTCCATAGAAGGACGAATTTGCTTTTCAAGAGTGAGAACGGCATTGAAAACACAACCTGTCAACGCCAAATAGCAAACGCTGAGGCTATGCTCTCCATCCTTTGAAGTCATAAACCTACACTCCAGGCTCATATGTCGTAGCCTATGAATAAACCATCTATGCGCCATCTCCGAAGACCTGCCCCGAATCAATGTACATCTATTTCCAAGGGACAGGGATCAACCCCCTCAAAATTTCTATGCCTTAACGCCCCCATGTCATAGCCTGCGCCGTTGAAAAAAAAGTGAGATGCATATCCCATTGAAACGAGGCGAGGCAGCCAAACTTCTAGCATGCATGGCGCTGCCTCGCTAGGTGAAGAATCAGGTCCGAGAGGAGACGAGAACTCTGTCGTTGTCCAAGACGAGACGTACATTAAAACGTGATGCTTCGTTTCTGATGTAAAGTCTACCACCCCTCCGAAGGGCTTCTGACCCAAGAGACCAGCAGAGTTGCATGTCGCCTTGGAAGTGCATCTTGCATTGCTACTCAGAGCGATCAGCTGTCGGGCTGAGCTCGCCGGCGGCGGCTCCGTCTGCATCATGGCTCGCACATGTAGAAGACATCTCACAACCGTGGCACACAACATCGCTGCCAGATGCGTCGTTGGCTTCACCTATTGGGGAAGCAGGACCGGCCGGGCTCGCAGCTAGCTCCAAGTTCCGCTCCGAAGACTGGAGGACATAGGGCACGGCCCCCTGCCCGCCGGAGATGGAAGCAAGCCTTTCGTTTAGCTGCATCATGAACAGGTCGTCGTCGGCAGGAATGCTCTGCATCATCAGGGGTCCACGGAGGGGCACATCGTCGGTAGGCTCCAGGTGGCCTCTCTCCTCGACGCCACGGTCCATCTCGCCGCCGTGGACGTACTGGACATCAGGAACCGCGATGCTGTCGCCTACTGGACTGGATACTTCTTGCTGGGATGTGGATGGGTGCATCTGCGCCGTAGACGGGATGCACTGGATGGACCGGCTGGTGAGGAGCTCGCCTGCGGCGGCGGAACCGGCTTGCAAGTCTAGACTGGAATCATCGGCGACCGACTCTTGCATGACAGAGCAGTCCGAGGTCGGGGCGTCGTGGGTGAGGCAGCGCGCCGATGGCGACCTGCGGCCGGCCGGTGCAACCGCAGAATCGAGGCCGCTGGGGACAGTGGACGTGTCTTGAAACGTGGGGCGCAAAATCGTGGCCAACCTGATGGGTATTCCATCGAGTTCGGGGTATATCTCCGAGACGTCCACGACCGTACGGACCACAACATCCTCGGTCTGGTTCGAAGGGATTCTCTGCTCGCCGACATATTGGCAAGGGCTTCCCGGGATCGGAGAGTGTCGGGGCCAGGACCCGGGAGGCGAAGGCGGGCGCTCAAACAGAAAACTGCCGGCCTGCTGTGCTGTGACAGGCGACAATCGGGCGGCCATGGAATCGGGCGAGGAGTCGACACCGGTGACACTGTCCCCACCGCCATCGTTTCGGCTCGTGGCATGGCCATCAGGAACGTGGCAAGCAGCGGACCTCATCATCAGATTCTCGACACGCAGCCGATGAATTTGATCTTTGAGAAGCCCCAAGTTTCGTCTCATGATTGACTTCTCCGTGGCCCACCGGTGCTTGATACGGTCCATGGTCGCGCGCAGGAGCCGGATGTCTGCCTGCTGGGATTCGGCACGTTGTCGAACCCAGGAGGGATCGAGGAAGGCATGCTGCTGTTGACGGTCGACCATTTCGAAGCCAAGCTGCACGGCTGCCGTGGGAACGCAAGAGCGGGATCTGTTCACAAATGGAACGGAGGCAGTAGCGTCATTTTCAGCAAGGGGCGGAGTCGGCACAGGGGCCGGGTGCGAGATGGGCGGCACGGCCGAGGGGAGGAGGGCCGGGGGGGAGCCCATATCTAGCTCGCCAGCGGCGGCCGGCGGGTCGGGGAAAGCGCGCTGTCCGGAAGCTGGGGCATGAAAGATGGGCAAGATGGATTGCCAGGCGGCGTCATCAACGTCATTTGTCGTCGATGACGACGATGAGGGCCTGGAGTACCCGGAGGATACAGAGACGTGCCGGGGTGTCTGATCTGCCGGAATACCAGCGGCAGACAGCTGCATGGGCAGGTTGGAATAGGGAGGCTGGCGGTGTAGAGATGTGGCTCCCACGTCGGCGATCGGTGATGAGGAGCTGTCTAATGGTGCCTCCAGCCCTGACCAGGAAGCAGGGTCGGCATCAGGGTCCAGGAAAGGCACCTGGCTGTTGAAGGGGGGGCTATGGCTTGGCATGAGTTCTTCAAACTGCCATGGTGGCGTCGCGTTGATGGGCATGCCGGGAGGTGGGAATGCGTTGGATTCATGCCCGACAGGATAAAGTGGGAAATCCAGGTTGTCATAGCCAAGACTAGACACGACTTCGTCATGCTGCCATGACGACGTCGTATTGATAGGCAAACTGGGTATGCCGGCGGGTGAGAAAATGCTGGATGAATGACTGAAAGGATGCGGTGGGTAGTCCAGACCGCTGTGGCCATGGTTGGAGACACCTCCTTCTCCATACTGCCATGCCGACGTCGTGTTGTAGGGAATAGCAGGGAGCGGCAATGCGTCGGATTCATGGCCGACAGCATGCGGTGAATTGTCCAGGCTACCGTGGAGTTGGCCAAAGCCGGAGACGTCTTCTCCATACTGCCATGCCGACGTGGTGTTGAGAGCCACGCTGGGGGGTGAGAATGCGGCAGATCTATGGTCGGCGAGATGTGGTACGAGGCTCAGGGCGCTGTGGTCATGGGTGAAGACATGGCTCGTCGTGGCGAAAGCCGTGTTTGGCTGAGGTGAACCAGCATATCCAGGCCGTTCTGCTGCCATAAAGCCCGGTTCAGGAGCTGAAGGAGGAGCGTAGATGGTGGCTCCAGGATCAGTACCGAACTCGACGGCCAACTGGAGGTGATTTTCAGGCGAAGATGTATCTGCAATGGTGGGCTCGACGGCGCCAGTCGGTATGAAGCTGTCCGAGGACATTTTGAAGCGAAAGCCGAGCGACAGGGGATGACGTGGTGTGAGATGAAGTGGTGGCAAGTGCTTGGTGATAGGGGGGCACGCCAAAGGTTGAAGTGTGCAGCAGGAAAGCCGGAGGATGGAAACGTTGAAATGGGGAGAGAGGTTGTCGATGGTTTTCGAAGAAAGCGTCTCCGTCTCCGGGAAGATGCTCATTCATTAAATAGACGACTTGACAGGAGAGGAGGGGGTAGGCAACGGGACGGGCGGGTATGGCATGATCGAAGACCTGGCGGCCTTGCTGTCTCTCAATATCTTTTGCTAGAATAGTTGGCCGGAGCTTTGTCAGGCCTGCATCTCGGAGTCGCCGCCAGCAGGTTGTAGCAAGATGAAGTGAGTGGATGCATGAATGATAAAGAGAATAGGTTCCGTCTATCGTATTGGTCCGCCTGGAAGGAGAGGAGATGGGAAAGGCGCCCAGTAGGTAGTCCAAGGTTCAGACAGAGTCGGGGTGGACGGGGTAGGAGGACTGGCCAAGACAGGACAGGGAGGAGGCTGACCGGCTGCAAGGCGAGCAAACAGTAGGACATGCGGTTGTGCAACCGGAGGATGCAGCCGCCGAGGCAGTGGACGTGTCGCGACTTGACCTGAATGGAAGCACAGTTGATGGCTGAAGACGGGACGAGCGGAAGGGAGAACGGGCTGGTGAAGCTGGTAGGTCGTCGAACCAGACCACGTCGATAGATCGGGCGAGGCTTGTTGGAGGGCAGCGACGTCTGGGGCTGCCGCGCGGGATTTGCCGGGAAATCCGATCTCTTGCCTTGGACCGTTGCTGATCTGGTGGGTTTGTTGGAAAAGGCGCAGCCGGGCGACGACTGGGGTACATCGGGCGACGATGGGATGCACCAGCAGTTGCCAGTGGGCGGACAGCTACCACCGAACGGCTGCATGCATCATGGGTGCATGAATGACGCTGTTTGCTCCGTGTGTTTGCTCGGCTGCCTCGAATTCTGTGACCGATCCCGAGGTGGCCGGCCAGCTGCGTGCCATGCAGCTGTTCACTTGCAGGTTGTTGGTTGACCAGTTGGTTGGTCTAGCTAGCTTGCATGGGCGGTGGTTGGCCGATGAAGTTTTGTTGAAGGTGTGCGAAAATTGATGCCGGCATTCCTATTCCAGATCACTGCTAATAATAATATTAATAGTTACCGTCACTGTTGCGGTGGAGTTGCATCCGTACTTGAGTCCTAGGACTGAGTGTGCCGAGGACAAGATGTACAACGCCATAATACCTCTACTCTGGTACAAGTGCCGGTTCTAGCCTGCAATAGGTATTTGTAGTAATATTGCTCTATGATACAGTGTACTCCGGATCATCAAGTACTTGCTGCACAGCACTATGAAGTAGGCTGGAGATTGCCCAAGTACAGCGTATTCGTAATACCTTAACTTAGGTAGCACTTGGTAAGTACCACAACCACAGGTACCTGGTAATCGACAGTACTTGGTACCACATGGTGGCATGCACTAAGGCATAGAGGACTTGCAGTACATCAATATATACTCTGTAGGTGATACTGGGCACTATTCAGGGGAACTCTAACAATATGTGAGCGAGTCTCCGTATGAGTGAGTGCATTATACTTATAACCTACTGCATCTGTACCGCAAACATGTAAGGACCAGGTCTAGGACTGCACTATACTCCGTACACGTAGGTCCTGCGCTGAAGCGGTACGTGTACTTGGACTCCAATGCTCGTCGCACGTTTGATGCATGGCAGGTACTTTTACATTGGTGAGCACACTGGGGGGGAGAACTGGCGTGTCACAACCGTCACAGTTCGCTCGCTCTTGGTCACCTGCAGGTGCAAGGGTCGTATGACGGGCGCTAATCGGCCTCGTGGTTCTAGCTCCTCCCACCGCCGACCGAGATTTTGGAGCGAGCATCACCCTCACGACCAAAACCCCCCAACTTCGAAGGTACCATTCATGCATTGGTATTGCAGCATACCGTCAACACACAAACACACAAACACAGACACAGACACACACAAACACAGACACAGACACAGACACACACAAACACACACAAACACACACAAACACACACACGCACACACACGCACGCACAAGGCATATGCACACGTAGGTGAGCACATTTACGTTGCCATACTAAGTACGGCCGTCTGCAAGCCACGTCCAACTTCTCTGTACCAACTTCTTCACCCTGACCGCCCTCAGAGCCTCCCTGACCTTGACTCTGATGACAGCTGACACATATGGGCCACCTTTTACTACCACTGACGACGAAAATTCAGCCACGAAGCGATTCATTCATCCGCCGCAGCTTCTGCCGCCTTCTCTCCTTTCGGCCGCCGTCCGCATCCGATGGAGCTTGGCTGAAGAGTTCCGCGTCAGCTGAATCAACCTCGAAGTTGGTTGGAGCTTCGGCCCTCCCGAAATCGTCGCCTCGCCAGTGCGTGCCCTTGCCTGTGACATATCAGTTTAAACCCCGACTCGTCGTCTCCTCAAACGTGAACGGGTTCCTGTCTATGCGCTCGTCCCGATATCCCTACGCGCACACACGCATAGATTGAAAGCCGTGTTGGTGGCGTGCGAAAGTCACCTTGTCGGCGGCAAGGCTTGACATGGACCCGGCAGGCCGGAGCTTCCGTGCAAGTACAGAATATGCCAGCTGGGTGCAGTAGCACGGGTACGGATGGCCAAGCATTATTGGCAAGCACGTAGTCATCACTGCATCTCGTCAGCCGAGACAACGTCGACAACCTGGCGGCCTGAGACAACAACCAAGTAACACATGCCACCATGGATGATTCGCTCTCCGACCCTGGCCATCCTCATCCAACCGCTCGCTATTGCTGCTTTTGTTTCGTTGGTAGCTCACCAAAGGGTGGCCTATAGCCGTGGCTGTACCGATTCTTACCACGTCGTGTCCTTCAACGCGAAACGCCTTCACCTCTGATTAGCCGGAACTCGGCAACCACAAGGGTGGTGTGTAGATGGATGGAGGTTCAAGGAACCTAGAGCACGGGTTTGCGTACCCGGCAAATGAGCAAGAATGGCGAGCGCCCCCTACCCCCCCTACCTTCCCTCCCTGTTCTTGCTATTGCTGGAGGCGAATCCCGGCATCGAGAGACAGTTCGAATGAACGCCTTTAGAGCCGCAAGGCAATAGGCAAACAATCGGGGGCATGCGGCCGTCGCAAGTCGTACCTGCGTGCTACTGTTAAACTTGGACCTACCCCAATGTCGTCGAGTGTGCCTACACATAAAACATGCTCTCGGATGCTAAGATATCTAGTTCGTGTTCAGATAAGAAGCAAGCCGCATGATGGCCAAATAATGTGCTTCCTGGCGGGCACCCCTTGGCCAATGCAAGAGACAGCGGCATCTTGCCGCAGGCCTTGGCCGATGCGAGGCGTCGATCATTCATTCATTGGAAAACCCATGGCAGGCTGATGCGAGGCGTCAATCATTCATTCATTGGAAAAACCATGGCAGAGCACTGAAGTGGAAAGCAGGAAAAGCATCAACATCCAATTTTTCGTCATGATGGGCACTTTCTGTCACTCGCCGTGATTGACTAATCAGGACGCCGCGTCACTCGACTCTATCGATCGCGCGGCAGAACAGGTTTCATCATCTCTCCCGTTTGTATAGTCTTGCGCCGGTGAGAGGATTGGCTCATCACGATGCGCCATACGCAACGATTCGAGTTGAACTGTCGAGGCACATAGTGCATCAGGATGTGCAGTAGATTTCCGCCTCTGCACACATGACCAGTCAGCCAAACCGTCGTCGGAGAGTAAAGCTTTGATACCTATGCCTTCATTTCCTGCGTGAAGTCAGAACGGAATGTGCGTGCAATGCTCATTCGTACTGTCAATGAACCGATGGTGTGCGGGAGCGTGGATCGGTTTCGTCACAGTTGATATGCCGGTTTCCAAGTTGCCACTGCCGTCCCCACGAACTTCAGAGCCGAGAATACAACGGCATTGCGCTTGACGAGATTGATGCCGCATGCCATTTCGACATGGGACACTCCCGGCCGTACAACGCCAATATTCCACAACTACGAGCGTCGGGGACAGCTGACGCCATACTGAACCGTGTGAGTTGATCAGTCTTAATCTTCAAACTGATCCGAGTCGCCCCCAACTGGACAAGATGATGGTAGTATTGTGGTCTACCAGAAAGGCCTCGGTTGGCGGCCGGGGGGACATTCCGTGTCGATTGGCTCCATCAAAACGACCTGATTCGCACACATCAAAATCCATGAGTGGACCGAGTCGTTGCACTGCGTCTTGGACGACTGCAAGCAAGGGTGGCAAGGCAGTGCCGTCCAAGGATAGATGAAGTACCACCAATTTTTTCGATGAGCCTGTCCATGTACGGCACCATCATTGGTCAGAGCCATGTATTTTGGCCGGCTCGCTGTCGCGGTTCGAGAAAGAAGGCTGGGTGGTGAGCTTGCGAGGGTGGCCATAGGGTGCGAGATATCGGTGAGCCACGACCTGGTGGGACCGCCATCATGAGTACACCTACATGTATTGCATAGGACAAGAGGAGTAGCCGCATCAAGTGAGACGATGAGGGCGAGGGGGCGAAGCCTAAGACCGCCTTCACATTGGACGGCACTGCCGCACCGGACCGCCAGAGTCCATCTATTCCGCTTCAACTTTCGTGGAACGGCCAGAAAGGTGTAAGTGGGCGAGGACAGTGAACGCGGGAGGCTGTTGTATTGCGAATGGAAGAGACCGACCCGAAAGAAGAAGACTGGCGGCTAGCAGCCGGCTTACGCAGACGGGCAACGAGTGCCATCACCCTTTGGAGCCTCATGCATCGTTCCTCCCTCAGCAACGCTTCTGGACTCGCTCCTGCTGGATGCCCTCTCGCTATCGCTCGCATAAGCAACCAGCCACTTTAGGTGCTGAGTTGCAACTACGAATCTACTACCACACACCAACGTTTCGTGATCATCAGTCAACTTGTCCCGAGCCGCTTCTTGTTCAATTCATCAAGTCAGGTGGAACGAATAAGAATGAATATACGGTACGCTGAGCATTCTGACACTCGACTTTCACTTAGCAGCTACCGATGCACCTACTAGTGTCTGCTTGTATTCGCTGGCAGTATCACTCGTCGAAGTTCTAAATACTTTTTATCAAGAATTTTGAAATGCCCTACCGGTCTGAGCGAATACCACGCCTCGCGTGCCCGCAACAAACGGGGGTTATCGAGATGATATCAAGCGTCTACGTACTGAAATTTCCCAGCATATTCTTCGTACTGTTTATTGATACTCCGTGATGGTAGTCTCAGATAGCCTCAGACAGTTTGCATTTTCGTTGCCTACTGGTAGGTACTATTTCCCTCGTACCTGCCCAGGATCTGAGCAAGCACAGCACATGCCGCGTGGCAACAAAGCATCCATCCGAGGCTCGATGCCGATGCTGATGCCCAGTGCAAAAGCACCGTCAGAACAGATGCAACAACGCCAAAGCGGACGAGCACTAGGCGGCCAACCAAGATCAAGGCGACGACGACGCGGCTTGAACATGGCCTGATGTGGCAGAGACACTGTCTGGACCGTCATGCCGTCCAGTCAATAGTCAACCTGACCACCAAGCGACTGCTGACGAGTCCCGTTGCCTTCTGCCAAGGATTTTCGTCACTTGGTGCGAAGCAACAAGGTAGGTTGGTGGCAATAGCAACCATACGTCCACGCTGCACGCATTGCAGGACCACGGGCTCACAGGCCACCTCTACCCCCGCTGCATGGAACCCGCCGAGTACAGCGGAACTGTCCTGCCCCATTTTCCATGTTTGTGCTGATATCATTCGGATACGAGAAAGTCACACCCAAGGCTACATCATCCCGTCGCCCAGGACCTTGTTACCTGCTGGTGCTGCGCCCAAGCACCAGGGTGCCGAAGTGGGAAGCTGGCAAGGACACATCCAATCACGATACCTTCCCATCCATCGATGGCGAGATATCAGCCTATCGAACTATTCATCCTTCGTCCCCTCTCCTCCCGGAAATTCTCCGTCTCAAGGAGCCGTCGCCATTGAGCAAGCCAGCGGTACGGGCACTTGTACGCGTATTCGACACCGTGTCGCGAACATGGCGCCTTGGCATCCGTGACTGCTCACGTACAGTAAAGGATGCGCCTCGGACAAACCCATGCAGTGTGCCAAACCCTGACAGGACTCGTCGGTTCTCCTTCCATGTTCTTGAGGTGGCCGTCATGTCAGTTGGCGTCCTGGTCAGTGGGGGTTTTTCGTCGCACAGTAACCAAGTCAGTAACAGTACGAACAGCGAAGATTTCAGTGTCATGACGCCCGATGAACACCGGCACGAACACGAACACAAGCGCAGGCCTGCATCCAGGTCTTTCGAGTCGTTGATGCGTTGATTCGTCGCTACACATTCTCCCCCACTAACTAGGCAAGTCTCCACATGTATTCGTTTCTCCCGTGGCCTGCGTACGGCTCGGTCTCAGCTCCTACACTGCTTCCCACCATCACTCCATGCCTTCCAGCCATTGTGGGAGGGCTGCCAAGGCAGATACAAACGCTTTTGAAAAGAATCATGTTGTGGTGACAGCCTTTCACCCGTGGAGGTGTGTACGGACCTGCTAAACCAAGCGTGTATACAATCACTCAGGGTCCGGACATCCCATCATCCACCAAGTTGCTGACCGGAACCTGGGAGAGCACGAAATCTCATCACATGCAGATGAGGGGCTCCCAAGCTTGACCGGGAAATGGGTCGAGGCACCCAATCGCTCTGTGTGATTTGTCCATGGCCCTCATCATTTCTGCCTTCGACCTCCAACCCTGCTAGAATCTCGAACGTGTCTCGCGAGTGCCAACAGGCCATCCTGCGACATGAATAGAGGAGTTGATGGCAGAGTGCGTGGAAAGAAAAAACAACGCAGACAACTATTGCAGCAAGGAGGCGTCGTGTGCCCCGTGTGTCCCAGCCCTACCTACTCCTCCCGCTCGTCAGGTGTCAATCTGGATCAGTACTCTCGAGCTCGAATCTCGTGTGCATCCTTCGACAAATGTCCGCCACGTAGGAGACATTCATACGACATACGTAACCAGAAAGAGGAACGAATCTGCTTCCTCACCATGAAGCCATCATATCCATGTAATGATCAACTCCGAAGCCTGCGTCCGGGGATTCAGGGATGCTTGAGAGACGACGACCCGCGGTCAGTGGAAAATCGGCGGAGCCATCAATGGGCACCGGAACAGGCATGGTATTATACACGCTCCTTTCACGCCCCCCATGGGCAGTTTGTGAGTTGATCACACTGTGGCGGTGAAGATCTCGTCCTCACATCTGTGGAGGATCGCCTCGAGCATGTTGTTGAAGCCACGCTCCTTCGCCTGCTGGTCGACATACCCGGCCTGGACCATAGCGTCCAAGGCACCCTCGACCCAGTGCAGGTTAGTGAACTCCATGTCGTCAGGCATGGTAGGCGCAGACTCAACGACCTGCACGAGTTGTGCCTCGGTCATGGGAGTCGTTATGCCCACTGTCACGTCAGAGAGGCGCCCGGCTCTGTCACTTGGCTCGTCGCTCATCTCGGCGAAATGGGCGAGAAAGTGACTGCCGTTGATCATTTCAAAGTAGCAGTTCAATCCAAACTCCAAGGGTGAAAACATGAGCCCAGCGTGCCGCTCAACACTGGTATCATGCTCTGCCCCACGGAGGATGAGGATAACGACCAGATATGCCTGCTGAAGGTCACAGTTCTATTGCATTCGATCAGCCGCGTTACTCGTCTCATTCTTGCCTTGCCCAAGGTGCTTACCTCGGCGTTGTTGCGTGCTCTAGGCGCGTTGCCAGCCTCCGCAGCCATGATTGCTTCGGCGTCCCTGCTTGCCATGGCCAAGAGGTTGTTTGGTGCAGGAAGAGGCTCTTGCGGAGACATGATGATCATCCGGTAACGTTTGGCAAGCAGTCAATGATAGGCTGACCCCCGACTTGCATTTATTAGCATATGAGCTGTCCAGAGGGGTGCATGCTTCCCTTACGAGGGCAAGCTCCGAAGCTTTTTGCAAGACTCACAGCCGGTGAGGCTGTGCGGATACGGATAAACCGGTTGTAAATGGGAACCAAGTTGGGAGAAAGCGAAGCTAGGAGGAAGGAGCGATGAGGGTGTGTTGAGAACCACACGGTTAGTGGGGGGATCTCTCTATATGTAGTCAACGGGGAGGATTCCAGCCGCTCGAATTACATACATCTACAAATACACATGCAAGAATACACATCCGTCCTGACCGCACACCGTTGGGGACAATTTGTGGGATTCAGTGTGCGCATGTCTTCTGAAGGGGGGAGCAACGACGGTGCACATCAGGCTACCGCGGGCACAACCCCGCTCGGCCATGGCGATGGAGTCACATACATACATGGGCCAGGCGGACGTGCCAATGAAGCCTTTTGTTTTCTCGGCGGCGACGGCAGAGGAAGGGGGAATGCATGACGAGACGGCCGGTTCATCCAGTGTACCAATCGCGGCTGCAGCTGCCCTCCCCCCGGCCACGTCCGTACAACTCCTCGAAGCCTGTTGGTACAGCCCACGATTGACTCTTCCGCCGTCTGCGTGGTGGAAGCGAAAGGTCGGTAGCCAACTTGACACGGGCCGAGAACTGGGGGGGGGGGGGGGGGGCGGATCAACGACATTGACATGTGCAGGCCCCCGACAGTTAAAGAAGGGACACCTTGCAACTGTGGCCACCTTGATGAGGAGGAGACTCTTGCACCGGACAGGGAGGGCATCGCTCAGCCAGTCTCTGGTCGAGCTGCAATCGACGGTCTAGTCCAAAACACTGCGCTGACACCTCACCTTGCAGATGGAGTGATGGTATGTCGGCCGCGAAGACAAGCAGCAGTCTCTGGTCTTTCGTTGGAACGATCAATTACGTTCAAAATCAGGCGCTTGGTAGCTGCCATCGACGAGCCATGGCAATCTTCGAATGCCCCCATCACTCTGGCTTACAAAACAACCTTTGGTGTATTTTTTCCCAATGAAAGGAAGAGGGCAGCCATTAAAAAGATTCCAAATCCCCTCCTCCAAGTATTACCCACCGGCTCGAATGGATGTAGAAAAGAGTCGAAGCCTCACCGGATTAACCTGCCGATAACTGATGCTGTGAACGGAACTCATGGTTTGCCTCGGGATCAGGAATGCAATCGTCACGTACAGGCCACCTCAGAAAGCAAGCCACGTGTGATGTGCCGCCATCGATGAGGTGTGCTATTCGTGAAATATGCTTTCGACAGCACGAGATACCGATTCTGCTGCTTGACAATACATATAGCCGCATCGTTTCGCTCTCTTCATGACCATCTACGAACCACTTAAGTTTTTAAACGACGAGACCGCTCAATGATGTCACGTTTGGAACTTGGAAAATGCTGGCTGCAAACTTGGAGTTAGCACCTGTCGCGCCATTTGTTAGACGCTCATGACCACGGAAGCAAAACGCAGACAAGAGCATTACTGCGGCCATGTGATGGGAGGTTGCTGAGCATGCATTTGACCAACAGGAGCGAGACCTGCTGGGGATGGGGACGGAAGTGAGGAGAGCCAACTCGCAGCATCTCATCGTCGCATTGCGGCTGCGACTGCGTGAGGAGTCATGTAGTGATCATCCACTATCGAATGAGATGGGAGTCGATGGCGTTCCGTTTCATGTATGAAACAGCGTCCAAATAGGTTCTTGCCGATGAACATTGTTTGACAAACCCAGAAGGAAATGCCAGGATTGACGCTGGAAGTTGTCGGATTGAGATCCAGGATGTAGCCAAAACAGGTGACATCCAGGTGACATCAAGGACGGCGCAGTCCCGTCTATTCATCAACCGTACTTGCCAGCCAGGGCTGGAGACATGACCACGATGCCCTGATACGCACCTGTGTCGTTGCTATCCGTCCGGCCACCACCAGCGCACCGCGGTGCGAGCAGCCAGGGGAAAAGACATCGGCAACGAGGCACCGATGTGACGATCACCGGGACGCGCTCGCGAGGGTGGAAAGGCTGCCCGGACATTGCCGACGCAGCTCCATGATGATGATGATTGCCGCTCCTGGACCGACATAGCCCCCTCAGTAGACCAGCGATGGAGGATCCTCGGATCGTGTAGCCACCAACCTTGGAGAAAATGAATCAGCAACGTGAGCGACACACGCAGCAGCCTCCCCCGCACAGGCAGACAACCAAAGTCGGAAAAAAGATGTTGTGGGAATGGATGTTTCCCTGTCAGGGCTCGAAGCAGCGCGCAGGCGCCGAGGTTCACTCGTCATCCTCGGCGAGCTCGATGGCGGGCCGATGAATGTCTAGGGACGCAATCCGTAGGCAATCTCTGATTCTTGGCAGTGACGGTCATGGCGAGACGAGAGGCATGCGAGGCGACAAATGTCTTGAACGGGGCCGGGGTGAACGAGCACGACGAGAGAAAAGCATACGAATACGGCGTGCGACTGACTGCCACTTCGTCGTCGTACTGGGACACAACATGCAAGTGTATGTGCATGTACAAGCACAGCAAGTGCTGCACGCGCATCTGTGCTCTCAAGACGTAGTATGCATGGTGCCAAGGTGACAATGATTGGCGGTGAGGGCATCGCCAAGAGGGCGGAAAGGATCCAAGGAAAGCGACCTGTCGATTCAGCCGGGACCCGAGAGACGAGCTTTGATGAGGCGACGCAAGCACACGTATTTGTCGCAAAGGCATGCGCCAAGCGGCCGGGCTCGCTCCGGCAGGGCTTACCGATGGTTCAAACAAGCTTAGAAGCAAAGGTGAGACAGCAAGTCGGGCCTAAGACGAGGCAGCTCCGGCATCGGTCGGCTGATGACCTGTGTGACGGTTTCAAGGCGTACAGGCTCCACGCTTGCGACCTGCATGGAAGGTGCACCGGCGGACAGTTGTTTGCCTTGGATGTACATTGCATGCTCGGCGCCGTTCTCCGAGTCGAACTCGGCGAAGCGAGAGAAGACGCCGAATGGGCCTTTCGAAAGCCAAAGCTGACCGGATCACGCAACGACGGTGGCTCGGGCAAGTGCACGATATGGTTTGAGACAACGGCTGCGGCTGCGGCTGCGACATTGTCGCCGACAACAGAAACAGCCGACGCAGATGGGTGAGGATGGAGGGCACCAACCGAGCACAGGTGCGAACGAGTACCTGGAGTTGCATTCGTGCATGGCCTCGATCCAAATGCCGTCTTGGCAGTGGCAGTTGTCGCCGAGTGGATGCATTTCATCGGGGGCGCGTCACGGTTCCTCGGACACGGCGGTGACGACCCTGCCGGAGCGTGTCTGGGAAGCCTGCAAGCGTAGCCATGGGGAATTCGTCCGAGGTCGAAGGGGAAGGGGGCGTGACGATCCCTCGAGGCCCAGCGTCGCTCGGCTGATTGGGTGGCATGCTGTTCCAACTCTCCTGCGAGGAAACGAGGATGCGAAGTGCAGTCCGAGCACGGAGGACGACTCGAGGTTGGAGCATTCGCTTGCATTCGGAGGATGCTTACTTTGAGCCTGACCTACCCTTGCACTTTCGTTCCAGACGATAGGAGGGAGGATGGAAGGGATGAGAGAAGGGACGAGAGAATCTGGAAGGATCTGTGGTGCAGCACATCCTTTGTCTCACCTAAGCAGGGTACAAGTGCAGTAATAAGTGTTTGTACTTATGTACAGATACACCTACGTACTATTATTACTTCGTACTTACAGTTAGATTCTTGAGCAACTTTTGCAAGGCAAGTACGGAGTGTTCGCCCACACGTTGAACACTTTGTCTGCTTGTACGGAGCAATAGTATGTACAGTAAGTACATGTACTCGAAGTAATCACGGAGGAAGTACAGGTGTAATAAGTACAGTAAATAATGCTCCTGAGAAGGAAATAGTGGCATGTACACCCATTACGGAGTGTTGTACTCGTACTCCGTACTCCGTACTCGTATTACTATTAATACTTTCTTGTACCTTTCATATCCATGCCGCTGTACTCCGTAGATACCTAAGTATACTAACCAGCCAGCATTTGCCCAGCCTGACTCCTCCAAGTCGGCTCGTCTTCTCCCGCCCTGTAATACGGAGTACTTATACTTGTATGCCGTAAGTATGCAGTCTTCACGCTGCCAAGCCCTCTGAGCTCGTACGTGAGCGTACGCGCCTCGCTTGTCAGTTGTGGAATTTGTAGGAATCGAATCGATTCGTCACGCATCATGAGCCTCGCATGCCGACTCCGCCATCGCCATGTCGGATGACGCTGCGTGGGCCCCGAGATTTCAGCTTCAGGAGATTGTCGCAGCGGTCATGCTCTTCGAGGTCTCGGCGGTACAAGGACAAAGGGGAAACGAACAGCAATGTTGCGGAAGAGTACCGAAGTCCGTGCAGGTATCATGAAGTGGAAGGCAGCAGTGGGGCAGGTCACAGAGATGACGGTCCTGCGGTTCGAGGACGAATCCTGCTACGGAGTACTCCGTACTCGGACGATAAATGCTCACTCAGCTCTCACGCGGCTGTCGTACGCAGGACTTGTTGAAAATGCGCGTCTATCCCCATGGGAGGATTGCATCTGCCTGTTCATTCCGCGCAGTGGGTTGCCTGCCAGTATGGGGGGAGGGGGAGGGAAGGGTGCCATGCTGGTATTTCGACATACTTATTTATTACCTGACGGAGGACGGCATGTGACGAGACGGATGAACAAAACCGATAGGGCAAGATGCCGTCGACAGCGTCGGAAAGCACCGCCTCGTCGTGGCCGATGGAGGGGGGACCCTACTTGTTCGACCATGAACGATTATTCTTACTGCGCATCCATCATTAAGTATTTGCATGCCGTGTTCGAGCATACCTTTGTGTGAGCGCCCATGTGCAGCTGCACGCTCCTACGAGGGGAATGCAGATGAGTCTACGGAGTACTCCGTACGAAGTCGGTACAGTAATAATACCATATTACTTACCTTGTAAGTAGTACGTGGACGGAGCAATGACCGTCCCGACAGGAGGAGGAGGGGGGCCCATGAGAGCAGCAACAAAACTGATCCAATAGCCATTCTGCAGGAGGGGTCGAACTCGGGCGGTCGTACAGGCGACGGGGCGATTCTCTGCCGTCCGTGATGGCGCCAAACAGCGCGTCCCCCTTTATTGCATTGCATGTGCATGCACGCTTACGACGGGACGAGCAGAAACCGTTAATGGCAACGGGCGTACGGGTACATGCAATGCGTGCTGGTGTATACATGATCATCTGCACATATGCGCGCTGCGAGGCCAGGAGAACTCGCAGGCCGCGTGCAGGAGGGCCATGCCGACAAATCTCGACGGCCGATGACGGTCGACATGGAAACCAGCAACATCGACGACGTCAACAAATCCCTGGGGCGGCGACACGAAGGTCTGTAGCCTGGTTTGTGCCAGTGAGACGAGACTGACGGGTGCTTTACGTACTGCACGAGTACAGCTATAAGAACGTCGTAATACAACGAATGTGCGGCACTTGATGAGTGGGATCTTTGAGTTGGAAGTAAGTACACGTACTTCTGGGGCATACTGTAATACTTACTTAGAGTACGGTGTAGGGAGTACAAGTACTGTAGATAAGGAATAATAACAACCGCAGGTCGGAGCGGAGCGCTCATTACGGAATACGAGAACGGAGCATACGTAATATTATGTTATGTGTGCGCGTATCTGTGCTCCGCCGATTGATGAACATTACTCCGTACTGCAAACTACAGTACGGAGTACTCCGTACTTAGTTGTACAGTAAGTAAGTACGGAGTACGGAGTACAGGATACCGATTTAAAATACTACTATGCCACGAGCACAAGCAAGTAAGTACATATACTCCGCACTGTAGCAGGCACTCGTTCTTTGTTTCTTGCTTGTACTTTACTACACTGTTGTCCCCCGTACATACATATACCTACTTAGGTGTACAAGTACTCCTTGCTGTACTTACTATACAGTGCTTAATTGTACGGGGAGATTGCAAGAGCGAGTAATAATTGTTATGACTACATATTGCTCCGACAAATCCAATACTCCCCGCTTGCCTCGGCCCAGGCAGTCAGTCGCCTCCTTTACGAGGACGCTCGAGGCTCGTATGCGAAACACAACCACGTAGGGAAGATGTACTCCGGACATGTACTCCATACAGTAGTTTAAGTATATGTACCAACGTCTCATATGTGCAAGTGCAGCTACACTCATGTACTTACTCACTTGTATATACGAGTATTGCCCAGTGGTGAGCTTGTCGCTCGCTTGAATGTCCGTGCAATTCCTCCCAGTGCACCGAATGCTCCGGTTTCTTCCCAACTTCTCCTGCAGCAGGGAAGAATGCGCCAAGAATGTCTTTGCCTGCGACTTGTCTCGACTCGTACCAAAGGTCTCAGCTTACGGCATGAGCTCGCAAGGATCGTATCACAGGAGCCTTGATGGCAAGGAAACGTCACGTCGGTACGGAAGTAGGCAAAGGGTTCAGGGACTGAGGTTTCGACATGCGAACGAATGAGCGACTGGTGGGAAAGATTGGCGACAGCAACGATGGGTTGGGCCCGAGGCACACCACCAGCCGCAGTCAAGGACAGAGTACTTAGGGAATTGCGAGATGCCTGGCATGTCGGGGCGGCTCGAAGTGGTGAGCGAAAGGGGGCGTCGGAGTCGGTGGTGAAGCACAAGATGGGCTATCCATTGTTATCTCGCTCCTACTGTAAGTAAAGGGACACCTACTTACTAGATTATTAATTATTACCTGTGCATGTAAGTACTTAAGTACAGTATGCAGGTTCTGGCCCCGGACGGCAATTATTACCACTGGCCCTTTCTGTTCTCACCTGCTGGTGGAACCGAACAGTACTGTAGAGTACAGTACAAGTAATTACAACTACGTAAGTACGTACAGTACGTACTTACTACCTATGCATGTGCTCCGTACGGAGTACTTACAGCTGCTGCCAATTGTAAGTACGGAGTACTCCGTAGTTGTACTCGCAACGTTGAAAAAAAACGGTGTCGAAAGTACCAACCAAGGGGTGACACGATGTACTGTACGGAGTACTGTAGTTGCAAGTACTTGCTCGTGCGGAGTACTTGTAGCAATAATACTGCAATGATAATAAGAGTACATTTACGGAGTACTTACGGCGTAATACAGAGTACAGAGTACTCCGTACACCTGCTGCACTTGTAAGCACGGCAGGTACTACTGCAGTCTGTAAGTACGCCGTAGGTAACTATTATATACTTACCAGCACACCTAAGTACGAAGGTACCAGCAGGTGAAATTATTACTGCAAGTATTTCACTCCTTTACTCCGTACAAACCACAAGTAATAAGTACATTGTAAGCAAGTACGTGTGCAGTACTTGTAATACGGACTAAGTACCACTGTTTTGTGCGGAGTACGCACATTTACTTTTGTGTTTGTGCACTGGGTCACTTGTACACACACCTAAGTACTGTACATTACGTCAGGCAAGTACATGGACGTCGCGGTACTTTTGAGCATGTTCAAGTAATAAGTACACCTAAGGAGTACAAGTACATGTATTCCATACTCCGTACTACTGGGTTGAACAACGGCGTCCTGCGGCTTTAGTCCAGTCGCCGCCTCTACAAGTACGTTGGCGGAGAGTGTTACGCTGGCGAGTGATGCAGACAATGCGAGGAGGGCCTCCTATTTCTGCCGCAGCGTTTCCACTCGAATAGAATTGGTTGCGCCCTGTCACTGTTGAGGCTTGCTTACAATACAGTACGGGGTACAGCTACATGGGCTAAGCGCGTTGCCGCTTGGCACCATTCGCACACCTGGACGGGGCGTTTTGGAGTGGCGTCCTGCCAAGGCTGAGGCCTCGGATGCAAGAGGTAGGTAGGGAGTACGGGGTACGGAGAAGATCATTAGTAAGCTCATCAGGTGCCAGCAGATTGCTACGGTAGGGTACGTACAACTACTAGGTACTTTCATGTACGGAGTATGGTGCACAGATTGTAATTGTACATGTACAGTGCACCTGCATCCAGGTAGCTGCGATGTACTGTACTTGCATAAGTAGGTCCGACAGGCCAGTTCTTACAGTACATTCTCTCTGTACTTGTACTTCTGTACTTAAGTGTACTGCACTTGCAAGTTCTTATACACGTCCATGCCACTTGTTACTAATTACTACTTACTTAATAATACATGCACTCCGTACGGAGTCTTAATGCTGGAATTACGGAGTACTTGGGGAGAACTGTCCAACTACCGCTCTGCCTCTGTCTGTTTACTTACACTCCGATTACTTCAGCGTCCTTGCACCTATTAAGTACAGTACACAGGTACTCCGTACGGTTCTGCATAAGTACGCGTACCCGGTACATTTGCGCCCTACTCACAGGACATGTGTGCCGCACATTGCATGACGTGCCGAGATCCTCGTATTGTTCCTTCCATGCATTGTACAGAATGTTTTTCTGACGGTGAGCATGAACAGGCGTTGGATACATGCTGCGCATGTACGCACATGTATCCCGACCAGTGCCGCCTGCGCATATCTACCAACAAGCATGTACATCTACAAGAAAGTACACCTTCATGTACTTGTACATAAGTACATGCCTTCATTCTTGCACTCGTACATGTACTTACTCCGTACTTAAGTACATGCAGGAACTTTGGTAGGTACGAGCACATGGGTGCTGTCCTCCTATTCTCAAGCGTATACTCCGTACTTTACAAGTACAGTACTTGTCCCAACTGTACAAGTACATGTGTACCGTAGGTACACTTGTGTGTACCGTACATGCCCCTGCCGCAAAGTTCATATATGCTCCCGTGTACTCCGTACCTGCCAACACGCATGGGCTCAGTGCAGTACCCCGTACTCAAGTACTGTATACTTGTACCTGTACTTGTACATTCAAGACCCATGGAGCCTCCCGTCTCCACCCACCCCACACTTCCAGGTCGCTAACCCAGGTGGGCGGCGCCAAGAGGATGTTATCAGACAAACAGTTGTGCATAACCATGTACTCGGTATTACTCGTGCTCGCCCTCGCTCGAGCCCAAGGACACCAATGCAGCAGGAGGGCTTGCGAAGCAGAGGACGCACCAAGCGATGAATGCCAGACCCGACTGCCAAGCCAAATTTCGGCGGCATCACCTACCACCGCGCCAGACGATGCTAGGCACGTACAGTACTTATCTGCACCTGCACGGGCGCAAGTACATGTACATGTGGTTGTACTTACACTCCGGCACCCCTCCGGCAAGTACGCGTATTTGTAACACGGGCACAGGTACCCCGTACTCCGTGCAGAGTGGTGTGAGTACTTGCCTCGCACCCGCCAGTAGTGGTACTTTGCGGCAAACGGTAATTACTCCGTACATCCAAGCACACCAACAGTAAGTACTCCATGCTCAAGTACAGCATTCACCTACGCTTGCTGCCAGTAGTACTTGCGGTATTGTACAGCGCTAGGGAGCCGCCTGCCCACGGCTGCTCATCAACGGACCTGCCTGAGAGAGAGGGTACCTGCACCGCACTTGCGGATTGCGAGTGGGAACTCACTTTACAAAACAGCCAACAGCGCTCGCTGGGCGCGCGCTTTTTTCTGGTTGTGTCAGAACAAATCCATCCAGCGTCGTTCCTCTAACACCTTCCTCTGCTGTGTTTCTTGTTGATGCGTTGCCCTCCTGCCCTCCGGCCTCGCTTCTCCCCTCGTCCTCGAGCCCGTCGAACTCGACTCTGGCCGTCATCTACCCCCTTACCCCCCCTCATCCTCGCCTCGGCCCCTCGCTGTCCGGCCAGGTCGGTCCTCCTCCGTCAAAAGTTCTCTTGCCTCCTCTCGCTTCTTCCCTTCCTCTCTCTCGCTTCTCTCCATACTCTCTATTCTCCCCTCGGCTCTCATCTCGGCCCTCCTTTCAGCCGGCCATCCTGTGTCGACTGTGCGTTCGGCCTTCCGTTCGGTCCACTGCTCAGTCCTCCTCCATCCGGTACCTGCCGGTCCTTTCCAGCACCAAGACGAGTCGACACCACCAGCCAGTCCTGCCGATACTCTCCAATGTTGGGCTGGGCCCTACGTCAACGGTGATCGAATCCTACCAACGCGGCCTGCCTTGGATTTTTGCTCGTCGGCACGATTCTTCGCCAGAAGGAAAGAAAGAAACGGCTGGGTGTGGCCTGCGACCAAGGTCCCTCCACCACTACTTCCGTTCTTCTTCACCAATACCGACGCGCCCGACCGGTCGGAGGCACCCACCCCCTCGCCATCTTCCCGCCGAAAAGCAAAGGGAAAACAACAGGACGGCGGCAACCGGCGTCGATACGATCCACCGCCTGTTGAGAATTTCTCTCCCGCGTCGATTGCGTGAGCAACGACGACTGACCGCCCCCTCCCTCCACGCTTTGGACGCTTGCCTGCCTACAGGATAGAGCCACAAGACTCGGTCATTCTCCTCTGCTGCTGTCGGACACGGCTTCCCACTGGCAGTAGCGCCGTGCCATTACGTCGTGGCTGGCTCCCCCGGCCACCCACCCTCCAGGTCCCAACAGGCCCCGACGGGCTCGCCCAGCAGGCCCCTACAGCAGCGGCCTCCGCCCGCCAGAAGGCGACCCCACCACCTGTGACCTGCCGGTTCTGCGACTGGCCCTGACGTTTTATTACCGCCAGCGGTTTTTCCGTACCTGCGACAACGGCAAGATCGGCTAACCGCTAACGGCGACATCCACCGCTCCCTCGGCCATTCGGCGACTCAGCGCTCGCAGAGTACGATGGCTCTCTCGCCAGCATCACCGGTGATGGGGCCTTCGGCGCCTCGGCCAATACCGTCGTCGGACGCTTCCTCGAGCATTGGTAAGTGTCATCCGCCACTTCCGTGGAGAGCCGCCATGCAACCCATAGCTGCAACCCCCCGCGTGTTCCATCCTTCTTCGAGCCCTTCCATGCAATGTGCGACGCACTTACTCGCAGTGTGTGTGGTGCGTCGTGCCGTCTGGGCTCAGATCGCATGCGTCCGTTCTCTGGCCGTCCAGCCGTCCACCCCCCTATCCGTCGATCTGCCATTCCATCCACCCCATCTCCGATCTCGTCTCCGTCCGTCCGTCCGACTGCTGTCCGCCTAGGCCATCACGTCATTCAGTTCAATTTCCCTCCGAACATCCGTTCATTCATTCATTCCTCCCTCATCCCCTCCTCCCTCCTTCTCCTCCTCTTCCCTCCCTCCCGCCGACGAACGCTGCGTCGTCTTCCGACAAGTTGCTGACATTGCACGACGAACCAGCCGCCCTCAGCGGATTGCCTCCGGCGACGGCGCCAGCAGCGTTGGAATCGCCATTCGCCGCCCTGCTTCGCTACGGCGGCGCCAGCTACTCGTCGTCGGCTCATCAGTTTCCTTCCGACATCACCGATCCCATCCTCGAGGAAGGCGGCCACGAGGAAGAGTCGGGCAGCGATTCGCCGCTCGAACCCGTGACGCCCGTTAGCGGCGGCCGACACTCGCAAGACTTTACGACGCTGCATCCCGGCCAGGTCGACGACGACAGCGCGAGCAGCCACCCGCGCGAGCGAGCCGACCAAGCGGGGCAGAACCCTCCCTCGAGCGCGGCGCCCAAGACGGCGCCTCTTCTCGCTTCGCCTACGTCGACGACCCCCCCGCCGACGAGCACGTCGAGGCAGCAGTCGCCTCCCGCGTCGGGGCAGCAGTCGCCTCCCACGTCGAGGCAGCAGTCGCCTCCCGCGTCGACGCCGCGCACACCCGGCCAGCCGGATCCGTGCCCGTCCCAAGCACCGCTGACGCCGGCCTCGCGTCGCTCGACGCGCGGATCCACGAGCAGGCTGAAGCGCACCATGTCGAGCCTGTTCCGTCGATCCAATTCGCTGCAGGAAAAGGAACGAGAGCAGGCCATCGTCGACTTGCCGTCCCTGTCGACGACGGACACGACCAACTCGAGCATCGTCCTCGGCGGGAGCGTCGGCACCTCTTCCGGCGACGGAGTCCTGTCGTCGACCAACAAGTCCTCGACGACGACGCGATCGAGCTCGCCGCCGTCGCCCGGTTCCCCCGTCGAGATGGCGCCGACGCACGCGCCGACGCACGCGCCCATGACGATGACCAACGGCGCCCTGCCCAACCCCGACGACTTCAAGAAGAAGGCTCGGGCGGCGACGGTGCTGACGCTGCGCGGCCGGGCCGTCAACTTTGTCGGCGCGACGATGGGTAGGGGCCGACAGCCGCCGCAGCCGGCGCCGGCGCGGCGCGCGAGCAGCTTCGACTCGGACAACCGCGGGCTCGCGGCGGCCCAGGGCGCGCAGGCTGACGAGGAGAAGACGTACCCGCCCGAGCGGTTGCCGTGGGCGATCCCGCCCGACGCTGGCACGGGCGCCAAGGCGCGGCGCATGAGCCTGAGCCTGCCCGACGACTTCACCGTCGACGTGGCCGAGCTGCAGTCCGAGTTCGAGTACCTCTCCAAGCTGCTCGGCCGGCACGGCAAGCACCTCGGCAAGGGCGCCGCCTCCAAGGTGACGCTCATGGTCCGCAAGGGCTGCCCGACGGAGCTCTACGCCGTCAAGGAGTTCCGCGGCAAGTCGCACCGCGAGAGCCAGGAGGAGTACGAGAAGAAGATCAAGTCCGAGTTCAGCATCGCCAAGAGCATTCACCACCCCAACATCGTCGAGACGATCCGGCTCTGCACCGATCACAACCGGTGGAACCACGTGATGGAGTACTGCTCCGAGGGCGACCTCTTCTCCCTCGTGCAGAAGGGCCACCTCAAGGGCGAGGAGAAGAAGAAGGACCGGCTCTGCCTCTTCAAGCAGCTCATCCAGGGCGTCGGCTACCTGCACGCCAACGGCATCGCCCACCGCGACATCAAGCTCGAGAACCTGCTGCTGACCAAGGACAGCAAGCTCAAGATCACCGACTTTGGCGTCTCCGAGGTCTTCTCGGGCACCCACCCGGGCCTGCGCGAGTCGGGCGGCCAGTGCGGCCAGAACATGGGCGACGTCCGGCTCTGCTCGCCCGGCATCTGCGGCAGCGAGCCGTACATCGCGCCCGAGGTGCTCGCCAAGGCGGACAGGTACGACGCGCGCGCCCTCGACGTCTGGAGCTCGGCCATTGTCATGATCTACCTCACCTTTGGCGGCGCCATCTGGTCGCGGGCCGAGCGCGGCAACCTGCACTACGACAAGCTCGTCCAGGGCTGGGAGAAGTGGTACCGGAAGCACCCCGAGTGCGACGCCTGCATCACCGACACCGACTACCCGACCTGCCTCGCCTTCGACATGGGCATCAACCCGCCCGCCCTGCGTCGGCTTCTCCTGCAGATGCTCAACCCGAACCCGTCCAAGCGCATCTCCATCGAGGACGTGCTCGGCAACCGCTGGGTCAAGAACATCGAGTGCTGCCAGCTCGAATCCTACGACGACCCGGCCCAGCTCATCGACGCGGCCAAGAAGGACTCGTGCAGCAAGCTCGGATCGAAGAAGATCTTTTGCCACAGCCACCTACCTCCGAAGAGCACCGGCTCCCACTCGCTCGGGAAGATGCCTGGCCAACCTGGCTACTAGACCGGGCAGTTGGCAACGACGCACGCACGCAGAAGCACACCCGCGCACACGCCCACATACACTCGCACACACCCACGCACCCACGCACCCACGCATCGCACACATGCGAGGGCGCCCACACACGCACACACACGCACGCACATATACATACAACTACTCTCACGTATTCACACACACACACACACACACACACACACACACACCCATTTCGCTCCCGACACGACTTGACGTTATTGAGGTGTCTCATGAGTTGAATGATTGGCGGCATCCGGTGTCGTCGATGACTGCCATTGCCACTGGCGTTCTCGAGGCTTGGTGGCGTTCCGGGTATTGTGGAGTCGGGGAGGGGGGGCCACAAAGGGGGCCGTCAAGTCAACCTGGCGTTGCTTCATCGACGACTTATCGTTTCTTTCCCCCTAGGCTTGGCAGGCCTGCCTGGTTCGCTTGGCGGACTGGTGCGGCTCGTTTCTATCCGTGCGCTCTTGGGGACCTCCCTCTCCCCTTTGGTTCAAGCATGCACGCTTCGGACCCGTCGGCACAGATGTGCCCGTGTCTTTCTTCTTCTTGTCAATAATCATTGCATGGCAGGTATGCCGCCGGTGCAGGGCGGCCATGTGGTTTTTGGGGTGCGCTGTTCCTCCATGCGGCGGCCGGGATTGCCGCTATGGATGGCGGCGGCGACGACAGCGATTGGCTCTCTGACTTGAAGCCCTCGGACAGTGAGCATATGTAGCAAGGCATGTTTGTAGTAGGCGACAGCGAATGACAAGATGACAATGACCCGTTCGATGCGGGCCGAGTGTGCGGGCGCCTGTGCCGTGGAATATTGATACCGACATCGTGACATGCTTGCGCCCCCAGTTTTGTCCCACCCGCACGAGTTGGTGCCGTCTCCCTGTCCAGACGGCACCGCTCGGCGTCTGCCTGACGTTGCTGGTCGGGCGAGGGGACATGGGATGCTGGGCAGTGCGTGTGCCGAATGCCGGGTTTGTCGGTGTAGTCTAAGCCACGACCGAGGGGGGGTATCCCAGAACATCCCGTGTCGATCATCGGAGATGGGGGGGGCCGGCCGACGAGGACGAGCGCGGACAACGGCAGCGTAATAATGCAAGATAATTACGACATGGAGCCATGGGATAGCCAAGGGCGGTGGGCGGCCTGGACGGGATGGGCTGAACGGATGGGCCAAAGTAGCGAATGGCGAGCGGACAAGGGCGCCATGACATCCGGCCGTATCGGCCAGCGGCGGCGGCGGAGAAGGTTCGGTCATGATTGGTCCAGGTCGTGCTTGAATGTCTGCTTGCTATCAACATTTTGGCCTCGAAGAACGGGGGAAGCCTGTCAAGGGAGGAAAATTGGCTCGTTGCTGATGCCAGACGGCGAACAAACGGCCAGCCGGAGGGGTAGGAAGGTGTCCCAGCCAACCGAGGGTCGAAGGCGCAAGTTGTGAAGTCGCCTCGCCTGCTCGTCGCTCGCGGCGGCACTGGCGGAGAGAGGCGGAGAGAAGCGGGCGTTTCCCGTGGCGCAATGGCGGAGGGTTATTGAGAGCTTGAGCGCAGGATGAAGTCGAGAGGTCGAGGGAGCTACGTACGTGGTAGGCAGGAAAACCGGGTACGGACAATTGGTCCAGCCGGCTAAGCCGGCACCGGAAGTTGCGCGTTCCCTCCACCCCCACCAAAACTGGCCCAACTCTATTTATCACAGTGTACGGAGTACGGAGTGCGGCACGGAGACGGAGAAAATACTCCCAGGGTACGGAGTAATACATGCATGCACACTGCCGTTCGTCATTGAGCCTGCGTCCGGTGCCAACCGTTGGAGCGACGCGTGGCGAAAGGTGGTGGTACATACAGCAACTTGTATTATTTGTACCTGTACGTAGGACGGAGGTGTGCTGCATGTACAAGTACAAGCACAAGCTTCCCCTGTACCGCCGTTGTTGGCCTCCACCTCCACCGCGGCGCAGCCACACCGTCATCCATCATTCGTCGCTCGCTCAGAGGCTCAGGTGCTCAGTTCAACTCGAAGCACACGAACAATATCCGCCGCGATGAGAAGCTCAAACTCAGCCGGAACTCCTC
Organism: Drechmeria coniospora; assembly: GCF_001625195.1. Taxonomy (NCBI): domain Eukaryota; kingdom Fungi; phylum Ascomycota; class Sordariomycetes; order Hypocreales; family Ophiocordycipitaceae; genus Drechmeria; species Drechmeria coniospora. Next base: position 3,675,659 of record NC_054389.1, on the reverse strand, counting down.
CGCACCCGCTCATTAGAGCTCGACCGACCGACGCTAACTTGGCCCATATGTTGCGCATCCCGCATACCACAAGTGCCGACTTCTCCGTTGCCTAGTTCCCGCTCCATGGTTCCCGCTCGGCCCGGTGACCTCAACTCAGAATACCGATGTCACGACGTGACCTTGGACGGGAACCCGATGGCTTCCCATTGTTAGGACGCGTCCGCGTGACGAGACGAGAAATGATGACTCGGAAGCGAGATGCCGCTCATCATCTGTCCGCAGGTGCTTGACCACGCTGCGCTCCAGCGAACATACTTGAAAATGTCCCACACCTCGCACCATCGGTTCGGTGCAAAGGACGAGAGGTTGACCATGCCGGTTCCGTTGCTGTGAAGGATAATTAATTTTATGCTGGACAGACATGCACTGTGTCGGTCTGCTTGCGAGCAGATCTGCGCAATGGAGCTCGAGCTTTGGACTGGACATTCGGTCAGTCATTCTTTTGCCGTCGCTCCTTCGGGAGAAAAGGCAAGTCAGAATGGCTGGTTACGTGCAAGCGCACTCGGAGGCAAGGAGCAGGACACATCCACCGTCGGCACCGAATGGAATGAATCTAGATATATCGACACGTGCGCGTACTTGTGCACCTGTCTCGTGTCTCGTGCATGCCGCTGCGTTCCGTCTGCCTGTATTCGCGAGTGGTGCGCCCGTGGCACGACGGGGAGACCGCACCTCATGGTCGGCTCCCTAGGGGTCTAGGCTCACGACAGCTTCTTCTGCATCAAGTCTGCCAGCTCGTCGAGCAGCTCCACCGTCTCGGCCGGGCTCGCGATCCACGCCGTCGTGCCGACGCTCCGAGCCTTGAAGTCGTTGGACCCGGCGCTCAGGAACTGGTCGCCCACGTGCAGCGTGTTCTCCCCGCCGATGGCCTGGCCGGCGCCGCGGCCGAACCACTGCTGGCAAACCGTCACGCCCCAGCTCTTGTCGCCAATGTCGACGAAGACGTCGCGGCCGCCGTTGAAGGCGCAGAACGGCACCCCGCGCTGGCTCGGCGTCCCCGCCGCCTGCACGCGAGAGCCGAGGCTCGACAGCTCGAGGATGCGCTGGACGACGAGCACCGTCTCCTCGAGGGACTCGCGCGCGATCCGCACCGACGGATCCGTCGGCACGATGCCCACGGCCCGGTCCTTGCGCACAATCGTCGCCGGCAGCCTCATGGTCCGCACGCAGTCGCGCAGCGCCGACTCGGCCACGTCGAGGAGAGCGGCGATGTCCGCCTCGGACCACATGGCCATCTCGGGCGTCAACCACTGCGACCGCTCGACCGGCGCGAGACGGTGCTTCGAGGCCGGGTCGAACCGGAACAGGTAGTTGGCCTCGCCGCCCATGATGACGAGGCTCCGCTTCTGCGCGTCGTCGAGATCCGGCGATTCGGCGATGGCGTCCAGAAGCCCGTGCAGCCGGCTGTAGTAGCCGTCCGCCGTCGTGTAGCCGGCCGCCGTGACGATGCCGATTTTGATGTTCTTGCTGAGGAGGTCTGCAGCCCCTCGGTCAGTCTACGCACGCTCTCGTCGTCGTCCGACCGCCCGCCCGAAGTGTTCCGTCATACGTACCCAGCAGCCGATGGATGATGGGGCTCGACGGCTCCAGGCTCTCCCCGTCGTCGTACAGCGTCACGTCACCGTCAAAGGTCGCGAGCTGCAGCGCGCCGCCCGTGACGGCCATGATCTGTGCCGAGTTGAGCACGAGGCGCACGTCGTTGAAGGACGGCGCGACGTACCGCCGCGACGAGATGTAGCGCTTGCGGTCCTGGTACTTGAAGGCCGCCTCCAGTGGCAGCCGCGTGAAGAAGGGGCCGGCCGTCGGGACCAGCATGCCCAGCTTGGACGGAATGGTTGGGAGGAAGAGCGAGTTGATGTCGACGCCACCGCCGTTGCCGTTCGCGTCCTGGACCTGTAGCAGATTTTGCTTCTGGCGTGAGACTGCAACACCCGGTCAGCAATGGGACGAGGGCCGACGAAGTGCAACTCACTGTGGTCGTCGATCATCATCTCGACGTCGCGCATGATCTCTGCGTATCGCCGATGAGCCTCGTCGGCCATCTTCGCCACGCTGGTGCCATCGCCGAACACGCCCGTCGGCTGCGAGTAGAGAACAAAGGGCACGGCCAGGAGGCCTTTGACCCATTCTGCCGCAACGTCAGCATCCGCCGCATGCACGTGCGCTCGGCAGCGGCGCGTGTCACAGGCAGCCACAAACGGCACACCAACGTTGGAAGCATCTGCCGCTCGCCCATGGAAAGAGCCAGATCACATACCGATGAACTGGTCTCGCCTGTGCGTCTTGAGCGCGTCTTGAAACCGTCAGCATCACTCGTCCACATCTTGACCGCCGAACACCAAGGCAGAGGGGGGGTGGTATTCGGAGGCCACAAACGGCCGACCGAGCCTCGACTCACATTCGACGCGGTATCTCGTCGTCATTTTGAAAACGACCGAAATGCTGCTCCTTGATCCGGTGTCGGCTTACAGTCGGCCTCCCTGAAAGTGTCGAGGGAGATCAATGCAGGGAGGACGGTGAGTTCCACGTTCCAACAACGGCCGGGGACTCCAGATCGAGCGGCCGCGGGAGATGGAGTCGCGGTCGAGATGAGTGTCTGCTCGTACGTGTGCCTTGCGTCTGTATTCCTCGGAAGATGGAGAGTGCCAGTCGAGAGCTGTTATCTAGAGTTTGGTGTCGGTGTGTGGTGGTGAAGTAAGTACATGTGGAGGGAAAGGAGCTTGAGCTCGGCAACATCACAACACGACACTACGTCAGGTGGACTCGTCCGCACTCCTACCTTGATCTTGATGTACAGGGTACGTACGAGGTACAATGTGACATTGGCAGCTAGGGCGGGAGTTGCACTCGTACCGCCCGCCCATGGAAGGCTTACAAGTACGAGTCGGTGTCTCAAGAGACCTATCACCCTGGCCAGCCCTGGCGACCGGAGTGTGCCGAAGTCTCCTGCAGGTATCCAGTACCTCAGGATCGGCCATCGAAGTGTGGGGTAGGCACCCTTGGTACGTACCTGTCCGAGTTGTGTCCGAGGACTCGCAGTACCATAGGAACAGCAGGAAGGCAGATAAGACCAAGGAAGGTATCTTATAGGTAACAATTGCGCTCCGTACGGAGTACTTGTAATACGTGAAAGTACTGTACTTTTAGTACGGAGCACAACTAGGTGTGCATGTACTTTAAGTACTAGTTAAGTAGTTGTATAATACGGAGTGCTCAAGGATGCTCACTTATGCTGCCACGTGCGGTTAATCGTAGTTGTACATGCAAGTACACCAACTACTCCGTACTGTAAGTAGTAGTTGTACAAGTACTTAGGTAGTAATACCTCGTACGGAGCATCCTTACAACGTGCCTACTTGCGTACTGTACACTGCATAAGACGACCAAACTAAGTACTGTACAGTACGCCTACAGCACTCGTTCTTACATGTACATCCATGATACACTGTAATACATGTATTGTAAGCAAGACAATACTTTGAATACAGTAATTACTACCTCGCCTTTCCTTAGCATGTTCGTGTGCGTGTATACGAGGACTTCCTCGCAGAAGATTAGATGGATATGAAAAAAACACTTTTGATGGTGGCTTCGCCTACCGTCACAGGCATATTTGACTGCGTCTAGACAAAATTTACGTGCATACTTACACTCGCATTCCGCAAATGTCCCCATCGGTCTAAGCAGCACCCGTCCCCCTCGTCAAATCAAGAAGCCAGGATGCGTAGAGGGTACGCATGAGCAACAGCAGCACCAACGTCGACTCCTCACCTGTTGCAGATCCTCAGCTACAACTGATTTGATCCACGTGCTTGCGCTGGGTATTCTCTTCTTTTGCCGAACTAAGGCACCGCCTCCGTCGTCTATTTCCCTCGTTCATCCAACATTATTAGGTGACCTAGCGTTCCGTCTCCGGGAACACGTCGACCGGGCCATCCGCAGGCGTCAAAGGAGGGACACCGGCTAGCAGCCTTGGCACGCTTTGCCGGGCGAGCCGTCCTTGACGAGCCGACATCTGCCCTCATTGAGCCTGCTGCACCTGCTGCGTCTGCTGCACCTGCTGCGCCGCGACTTCGTCTGCCTTGAGGATGACGGCATGAATCACCTCTTGCTCCTCGTTGGAGAGATGGCCAGCCAGCTCGGTGTAGAACTGCGGTTGCTCTTGTTCCATTTCTGTCATCTGCGCGTTAATCACCGACGAACCGTCATCAGTTGCCTGCAGGACGTGCTTACTCATCAAAGTGGCCTTGAACAGCTGATAGGGCTCGATCCGGTCCAAGGGGGTCTCGAGAAGGACGCTGTCTTCGCCGAGCTCCTCTTCGTCGTCGTCGTCGTCCTCGACGCTGCGGCTAAACTGCTGGGCCTGATGCCATCGGTCAGTACGCGATGCACCTCAAGCGCTGCTCCTGGGGACTGGCGGTGCCGTACCTGCTGGTTCAGGAACTCCAGATATGCCTTTCCATCGTCCTTGGTCGTCGCTTCCTGCTCCTCGGCCATCTCGTCGCCGTTCCAGTTGGTCTCGGCCTCGTCCCACTCATCCTCGTCGGCCTCGCCGTAGTTCGTGTCGAACTGGAAGTCGTCCCGCAGGGCCTCCTCTCGATCTGGGACACACGACACGTTAGCACGGCATTCGCGGCTGAGGCTGCCGTCCGTGGGCACTCACTCCTCATGGCACCCGGGAGCGACTTGAAAAGCTCGGTGATGCCCTGCAGCAGGCGCGGCCAACCGACGGCGACGCTGGCCGGAATCTGGTCGCGGTTGATGCTTAGCAGCGCCGAGATGGAGACGATGCAAAGCTTCTTGTCGTGCACGCGGCTGAACGACGACATGTTGCTGAACCAGAGGCTGAAGAAGCGGTTCGTCCAACCCTTGCTCTCCAGCACCTGCAGGGCGAACAGCGTGTTGTAGTGCATGGCGTTGATCACCATCTCCATCAGGTGGATCTTGTAGCTCTTGATCTTGATGTCCTGGGCAGCCAGCACCTCCATGGCCATGACGACGAAGCCCTCGACGTACTTGTCGATGTTGTCCCTCAGGCTCAGCATCATGGCTTCGGCCAGCTTGCAGGCGCAGATCCTCTCGACGCCGCCCTGCACCTTGTCGGTGAACATGTCGGCCACCATGGAGTAGAGCGCCTCGACGTAGTCCGGCTTCTGCGTCAGCTGGGGGACGCCGTACTGGACGAAGTTGTCGAGGGCGGGCAGCATGTCCTCGAGGTAGTACTCGGCACCGGCCTTGAAGGTGGCGTGGATCATCTCAAAGGCCTGCCACATGTTGGGCGATATGCTCTTGGCCGCGAAGGTGCAGCTGTCGATGATCTCAAACACCTCGTTGTAGAGGTCTGCGGTCGCGCGTTAGCGTCACGAGGCGGCGACGGGGGCGAGGCCCGGACGAGCATCTCGCCCGCCAAGGAAGCGACTCTCACCGTATAGCTTGTTCTCCAGCGTGATCTTGACGACGGGCATCAGGACGGACTCGATGTGGAGCAGGACATCGGGCGTGTTCTCGAGCGTCAGGATGAGCGTCCCGATGGTTTGCAGGACGCCGAGGGCCGTGATGCTCTTGTCATCGTAGTCGGCGTAGAGGTCGGCGTCGTCGCCGGCCTTGGTCTCCTTCTCCAAGAGCTCGCGCACGATGCGGAGGTAGGTGTCGCGCAGCTGCTCGCAGAGGGCCACGGCGAAGGGCGTGAGCTCGGTGGCGAAGACTTCGACAAAGTCCTCCATGACGTTGGCGAGGGCGTCGATGTCGGCCTCGTTGGCGAGCTTGAGGAGCTGCTGCATGATGGTCGGGATGCTCTGCTGCATGCTCGTCCGGATCACGTCGTGTCGGATGAGGGGCTGGAGGGCCAGGGCGGCGGTGACGCGGACGGGCAGGGCCGGGTCGGCCATGCAGTCGAGGATGTGGCGGTAGATGGTGAGCAGGTTGTTCTGGTCCTGGAAGTTGAGCTGCTCGAACTTCTCGATGGTGTCGCAGGCGCGCGCGCGGAGGTAGCCCTGGGCGCTGGTGAAGTCGGGGAAGACGTATCGGACGAGGAAGTACTCGACCTGGTCGGCGATGGGGCTCTTCTTGCTCAGGATGACGGGGGCGAGGGTGCCGATCATGCGCAGGGCGCCCTCCTTGGCGATGTGGTTCTTCTTGTCGTCGGGCGACTGCTCGTACTCGTTGACGACGGCGTTGACGAACTTGAGGATCTCAAACGTCTCCTTCCGCCGGTTCTTGGTGAGGTTGACGAGGAAGTTGGTGGCCGAGACGTCGGGCGCCGAGGCCTCCTCGAAGTAGTTGAGCTTGCGGTGCAGGTACTCCTCCGGCTCCTCCTCGAACTGCTCGACATCCTCGGGCGAGAGGCAGAGGACGGGGAAGACGAAGTGGGTGACCAGGTTCGTCAGGTGGGCCTTGAGATGGGTCCACATCTCCTTGGGTCGGACGGACTCGTCGAGGAAGACGAGCATGTACGACAGGCAGGACCGGCTGAGCCACGTCGTCTTGGCCACCCACTTCTCGATCTCCTGGAGGTAGTGCTTCAAGATTTCGGGCGCGATGTTGGCCGTGAAGTTCTTGGCAAAGGCGGCGGCTTCGGCGCCCTTGCCCGGGCTCGCGGGGTTGCCGTGTCTGCGCGGGAAAACGTCAGCACGATGCGGACCGACCGGCCATCGGAGACGGGCGGAAGCGTGGGCGGGCACGAACCGGATGAACAGGCGGTTGAGGTTGAAGAAGGCCCATTTCTTCGCCTTCCACCACTGGTGCTTCTCGCGCTCGAAGGGGTCGCCCTGCATGGAGCTCGCGGGCGCCGGTTTGGCGACGGTCTGGAGGAAGACGGTGCACCAGGCGATGTTGGTCTGCTCCTGCCGCAGGTAGGGCGACAGCTCAAGCTGCCGTCGGTCAGCCACGTCGTCGCCTTCGGCTTCCGGGGAGGTCACGTTACCCATGTCGCGTGCTTGTAGGCCTTCAGAGCGAGGTGGAGCATCTCCCCGGCCTCGTCGCTCTCCTGGTTCACCAGCTCGTTGCAGATGGCCATGAGACGAGGGAAGCTCGTCTCGATGATGGTGTCGAACTGCCGCCGATCCTGACTCTCGGTCGACTTGTAGCGAAAGGCGCGGCAGAGGGCGAGGAGACACTGCAGGCCGGCGTGCACGGAGCTCGGACTGTTGGTGTTGAGAAGCTCCATGGTGTACTCGATGAAGCGAGGCCATCGCGTCGGAAAGTCGGCTTGGAGGATGCGCTGGAGGACGGGGACGAGCTGCTGGCGCACGGGACCCTCGGAGGCGGCCAGGAGAGGGACCAGTATCTGGCGGATGCGGGTTTTCTCCTCCTCCGGTATCAAGACTTGCTTAGAATCCTGATCCATCGGGTTCCAGGAGCGTTGAACGCGATTTTTGATGTAGATGACGGCTGGCACAGTCGTCAGCAGCTGGACGGGACGGCAAGAACGGCCGAGGAAACGAGCGGGGAAGAGGAGAGAAACGCACTCGAGAGTCGGACGCTGGGATCCTGCTCCGCTTGCAATATCTGGAAGAGGCAGTCCATGAAGCCGGCACTTTCCTCGACCTACGAGGCACAGAATGGGAGCCGTCAGCCAATGAAGGAGGAACGCCGGCACGGCTTCCGGCGCGCCGCAGCGTCGGCCGTGACGGGCAGCGGCGACCACGCTCGAGGCGACCGGGGCGGCCACGGAGGAGAGCCGGCGTCGGGCCAGGCTCGCACGCCGCATCGCGTGTCGAGCGCGTCAAGGTTGGACGAGGGTCGGGTCAGGACGACGTACCTGCTTCAGCTGAAGCTCAGACCGCCGTCGGCTGTCCGCATCCGCGTCCAGGCTTGCGGCGAGCAGGCCCCTGACATTGGCGGAATCCATATCGGACAAGGGGCGACGAGTGCGTCGTTGGAAGCGGCAGGAGAGGAGGCGAGAGAGGCGGGCGAGAGATGGAGGGGAATCGAGATGCGCTCAGCCGAGAGACGCGGGGCATAAATGTGTACACCTCGGGGTGCTGGCGGAAGAGGTCCACCGATGGGAGGAAGCCGTTGACTCTGACGGTACTCGTCGGGGGGGCAGATTTCGGAGGCGGACCTCGGGGGATGTCCTTGTCGCCGCCTCGGTGGCTGCGGACAGTCAGGACGAGAGTCTCCTTTGCCGTGGCACGCACGGGCACGAGGGGCAGCGAGGGGCAGCGAGGGGCAGCGAGCGCGACCAGGGCTGGCGAATGTAAGCCGTCGGCGTTTTCGAGTCCGGGGGCCGGGTGCTGCGTGCGCAGGGCGATGCAGACGGTCGAGGGAGCGGCAGGAAACAAGCGATGAGGTGATGGGAAGCGAGGTTGAATGGCTTGGGGGGGTCGACGGCGTGGGCTGAATCGGAAGTGGACTTTTTTGAATTTCGTGTGTTTGCTCGACTGCCACACAGCATGGGTCGTTAATTTGATTGGAGCCGGGTAGTAATCGGTGGCTTACCTAAAGGCTACGCCAGCCAACCAAGTCGCGAAGCAAGTCGGTGAGCGAGCGGCCATCTACGTTTCCGTACATGGAAATTCTCGGCACGTCCTGGCCAGAGGAGGTACCTACGTGGTAGGTACTAAGTAAGTAAACACTGGCACCGGCGCCTAATTACCGGCCGGTAGATGCGCCGGCATCCAGGTACCTCTCCGTAAGGAAGCGCACATGTACTCTGTACCAAGAGCTACTTTGTGCACGTGTACTGTAATTACAGTGCTCCGTTCTCCAGGATGATTTGTACCATTACCAAGTGTACCAAACAGTACACAGACTGCACTGATACAAGTGCATGTGCATGCATGATCTCTACAGTACTTACTTACAGTACTTACTTTCAACTACTCCGTACAGCGGTGCGGTACTCTGCACGTACTCAAGTAGTTGTGCATGTACTGTAAGAAAGCGTAAGTACTATTGTAATTGCAATCACTACCTACGTACTCGGTACTCCGTACTGTACGGAGTATTTGCCAAGTATTATTACCAATGGACTTGCGAGGAACAATTCTTGCAGTACGGAGTACATGATGTGAATAGGATTATTACATGCACATGCTCGTGCACAAGTACTGGGAAGTCGTAGTCATGCCTTGAAGTAGTCCGCATTGAACGTCTCCGCCAACTGCTGCTTGTTTTACCATGAACGGATTCTCTCGAAGCGATGCTGGATGTCAATGGCAGTAATGCAAGCAGCTTGGCCATGCTCAGGGTATGGATGTGTTTGAATTTTTGTCTCCTCGGCGGTGCATCTGTGAGCACGTGTACTTGCTTACTTGCACTGTACGGTCAGTACATGCACGCCTTAGCTTGTGCGGCGACCCCTCGTGATGACCATGCAAGTAAGTAAGTACACGTACAAACTTGCGCAGGTCGCTTCCGCCGCCGCTGGTTCGTTCGAGGGTCTCACAGTGGGCCTTGGGAAGTGGGGGATGGCGAGTTCGGAGCAGCACGCGCACCTCCAACCTACCTACCTACCTTGGCTGCGGATTGTGGTTACTTGCATGTGCTTGTACAAGTAGGTAATACGCACAATTCTCAAATTCTGTGGGCGTGCTTGCACGGAGCACTCCGTACTAGGCAAGTACTTATATGTACAGCATGTACGGAGTACCGCGTGTGCAAGTTGTTTGCAGTGCCCGGGTTAGGTGTAATTGCTTGGTTGTACGAATGAAGAGGGGTACTGCACCTTGACACGGTACACCGCACAGTGCATGATACAGTACCCGTTCTCGCAATAATGAATGCATCGGCTGCCTCAACGGCGGCGTCTTGCTGTGCTTCGTCGCCATCCGCTTTCTCGACTTCATTGGCGGCATGTCTGGCACCACCTTTGGTACAATCATACGGCTTCGCCTTGTGTCTCCATTTTCACCATTTCCGCCGAGTGGAGGGGGGTAGTATGTGTATGACTTTGCAGTGTTTGCGCCGTTTGATGTGCCGCAGACTTTTCCTGTTGTGCGAGCTCCATGGGCCAAGACACACTGCAATTGTGAGATCGTGATCAACCTCTTGCAGCACGGCGCAAATGATTACTGCTCCGTACAGTGTGTATTATTTGTCGTTTTCGCCCCTCTGGCCGCATCCCCCCCAAGACCGCGCTCCATCAATCCGCGGCGCGGTTGCAAGGATGGACCACCGACGGACTACTCACAAGTACTTACAACTACATGTACACCTACTTGTACAGTACAAGTACACCTACAAGTACGGAGTATAAGCACAGGTTTTTATGCAGTAGGGAAGTATTGCCGAGCAGTGGTCCTATCCATCTACTGTACATTACAGTAATATCAGGTAATAACTATTACCAGGTGTACTTTCTTGCTCGAGTACTTGGAAGCACAGGTTAATAAGTATAGATATTGCTGTACATATAGGTCGGTGTACAGCAGTAATAATGGAGTACTTGCTCCATGTACACCTACCTATGTTTGTAGTACATACTTGCTTATATACTGTACAACTACGGAGTACGGAGTACAGTACTCACTTAAGTGTACTTACTGTGTCGAATAGGGGAGGTGCAGCATTTGTTACAAGTAAGCAAAGCCGTGCTCTGTATCAACAAGTGGCACGGAGAACGGAGTACACTTACACGCTCAAGGACTTGTGTAAGTACTGTACACAAATACTCCGTACAGTACATTAGCACCTAGTAAGTATACTGTAATTACAGGGTATTACCTACAGTATCTACTTAGGTGTACAACTACACGTACATGTACTCCGCACAAGGGTACGGAATATTAATCACTCGTCCGCCACGACCTGGCACAGAGTACTCCGTACCGAGTATTAATAATCCGACGACACCTACAACTACGTACTTCCACTTGCACAACACCTACCTGCATTTTCAGTCCAATGCAGCATACATACCAACACCAAATGACCGTCTAGGACTTGCTGGGTACCTTATGCATACACCGCCGACCAGACAAGCTTGCCAGGGCGAGCTGGGCATGTCAAAAGACGCTGGGACCAACTTGGCAGGAAGGCATCTTCTCCCATTCATAACTTGGGCTCCTCCCCTCCCCTCCTCTCCACCACCAACCTGCTGGGCGCCGATCAAGTACTAGCACAAGCGGTGAACGGAATTTTAGTGCTTCCTGACGTAGGAGGGTGGGCCGATCCAGGCTCTGTTCCTTGCTCCTCATGCTGCTGCTGCTGCTGCTCGAGGAAAGGGGAGGGGTCGTGTGGTGAAACGTGAAACGATGACGTTATCTCACCATTCCCCAGTGCCGCTGCGGCCACCTCCGACGCCGAAATTGGAAATGGCAAGGAACAATCGAGTATGCTGTAAGCACTCGGTAAAAAAACTCGGTGAAAGTACTTACATCGGATCGGAACAAGGGGCTTGAACCAAACGGCAACCTGCGAGATGGACTCGTCCCTCTCACACGGGGCTGTTTCCGCTGGCCCATCAGCAAAGTGTAGATTAGTTGCTCTCTGTCCTCACTCACGAGTGCATACCGCAGTCCGTCCTCACTCTGCCTGGAACCCCAGAGCACATACGCCCATCTATCTGTGCCAGAAACAAATGTACCCCGTCCCCATCCAACCTTCACGGGTTCAACTCCAGCTCGAGCGCTTAGTAATCATCTGAAACTTGCTTCTGCCTCGTGTACGGGAACTAGCAGATGATAGTAAATCGACCTCTCTGGGGGACTAGGGACTAACTGCCATGCCGAACATCACTGGCCCTCAAGCAGCGAATCTCCCCGGTGCAGTGCTGAGAGAGTTGAACACGCAAGTATCCCTGCCACGCACACCGGTCGGAGATCCATCACTTCCCTCCCCTAGGTCCTCCATGTCACACTTGTAACGTACCACCACCAGCCAAGGACTCGTCCAAGGCTTGACCTCCGATTCTCATTATGCCTCCTCGAGTTCTATCCAACCCTGCCAATACTGAGGATGGCACCAGGCCTCAGGGGACTATCCCGCCCATCTCCTTAGACCAAGGCTTCTCCAATGGAATGTTGTAGCACAGTCATTCACCATCCCGTAAACCGGCCACAATCTCGGTGACGATCGAGCGCTTGAACAACTTTGGGGTTGATCCTCGCAACAACCAACACTCCTCCAACCCTTCCCCAAACATCATTCCCTCAGCCGCCCATCATGACTTCCCCTCGTATTCCGCCCTGATTTTCCAGAGCACCATCCTGCCGATCACCACAAACTCGATCGAGCGCGTCAGCCGTCAACAAGAACTCCTCATAACCGACTGGCACTCCGCACACTGCTTCCACCATGACGGCTACTTGATGCCCTTCATTTGACCATGGAAATGTCCAGATGACAGAACCTTCGCCGGTCCCGGTCTTCAAGCTAGGTCCATACGAATCTCTCGCGTTCATGATGACAGCACCGGAAATCAGCCGACGCCATCATCGGAATCTGAGGGCAGCCAGACTGCAGAAGCCACTGCGTCTTCTCTCGCCGCCTGTGATTCTGGCATTGTCCCGCATGACGCCAGCCAATGTCGTAAAACGTACCGTGCGGACTCCAGGAAACAACATGGCAAAATCTCCAAAGCTCGTCCCGCAAAATCGAGTGAGTCAAAAATCGAGCCCGTTGCATCTTTAGCTGATTAGCCGATGACGGAATCCTCTGAATGTTCCTGATGGGTCTGTCACCGCCATACGGGAGTATGTCACTATTTAACTAGTTTGCGCAGTGGCATATGCATGTACTTCCCTCATTCTCAGCTCGCGACATGCTTGAGAAATAGACAGTCACTATCGCCATCTAATGCAACTTGATAGCGGCTGCAGTCTGTCCATGTGCTCACCATCAAACGAATGAATGGCTCGAAATCAACCTATAACGCCTTGCTGGCAATCTTGATGGCAAACCATCTTTCACAAGTCCTTAGTCAAATCCTCCAAACCCTGTCACCTTTCAGTTCATTCCAACGCCCACTGCAGCCTTGCGTACCTCGCTCATTCGGCGCCTCGCTGGAAAAGGAAACGTCACTGGGCTGGACTCGAAGCAGCAGTATCCATCCGAGGACATGTCCATATCCGGATCAAACAATGAGTCCAATATCCTACCGAACCATTGGGTCCATCATTGAGGCGGGACCTTAGCCAGCGTCGAATCAAGTTAGACAATGTGACACCAGAAACGGTCATGTTCGGCCAAGTCAAGGAGAAGTCACAGGCTGTAGTAGTAAATTCCAGGATCGGTTGGTCCAACGGCACAAAATAGACAATTGCATCACTAATTTCTGTAATGAAGCTTCAATTTGTTTGCTCCCCTTGTGTGGGAAAGCGAGAATCCACGCGTTGCTGGTGTTGTGTGGCTGCTATTAGACACCAACCTTAGTTCAACCGCAGCAATGTTGTCAAGGTCCATGGCTGAGCTCCGGGGGAGGAAAGGGGTTTAAAACGACGACCAGAGCGGGCAACAAAAGACATGAGAAGCATGCGGCAGAAATATGAGCACAAACTCATGCGAACCGCCACCAAGGCACGGGCACTGCAGTCCTATTCAGGAACTGGTAGGCGTCCAGAAACAACCTGGCGGCGGAGAGGATAATGGTGTACCAAATAGCAAAGAGCAAACAGATCCAGGGCAGAAGAAATTCATCCAGATCGGTCAGCCGATGCAGGGCCGAGCGAGAATATCAGTCTGGGGAGTGGGGGAGCGGGGAGTTGGGGGTTGGGAGAGGGTCAGGGCGCCGTTCAGTGTCCTCTCCATGCTGATGCGCCGGCGGAAGAAGTTGATGGACACGGTGAGGCATCGATCATGGGCCGGTAATGATCAGTGAAACAGCTCGTCCAATAATCAAGGTATCCATGGTTCCAAGGAATATGCATCGCCAGACTCGTGCTCTGCCAATACAGCAGCGGGAGTTAATGAATGCATCCATACACTTCCGCGTGCCGAAAAAAGGGACCGACAAGCTCATGGAGCAAAGATATCCCGGAAATGGTCCATGACATGCAAACGTTCAACTCCAAGAGGGATCAGATGCAGAGCGAGTCCAGGGGTAGGCATCCGCGGCAGAAGAAAGAGAACGAAATAGGCCACGGGGGTAAACCAAAAATCCAAGGCTGAGCGCTCAACAATTGATCATCGAAATGGTGAGAAAAACGACGGCCAAGACTCACGAGCGGCTCAACGGAAAACGAAACGGCAGGCCATTAATGATGAGCAAAGGGGGGGGGGCGCCTATCGACGAGGAGGTCGATTATGTCTGTCGCTTTCGCGGTCAACACGGCGATTACTGGAAGCAGCAGGAGGAGTCGGTGTGGAGACCGGGACTGCTGAAGAACGAGAATGGGACGGTTCATCATACTGTTGACCTTGGCCCGCATAGCCTTTCTGGGGTTGCTGACCAACTTGGCCTGCCGGGGAAGCTAAAAAATCAGATTCCGAGATAACGACGACTAGGGAGGTGGAGTGGTCAGCCAGACGCACCTCGGCCGTAGAAGGGGTCATGGGATTGCATCGGCTGGAAAGACTGGCCGGCACCAGCGGGAGCCTGGCCATGAAACTGCTGGTACGACGGCGACGCTGCTGGGTAGGCATGCTGCTGAGGGGGGGCCGCAGCATAGACCGGTTGCTGCGGGGCTGAGGTGCCTAGCCTAGAGATGTAAGGGTCGTTGGAGGCTGGGAAACCAGACTGCGGCAAGTTTGCACCAGTGCCAACATAGGGGGCATCCGGATTCGCCTGAAACGGGGGACGCATCATCGAGCTCCCCGGGGCAGAAAACCTTGGGTCCGGGGCAGAGGATTGGTGAGCCGGCTGGTAGCCACCGCCGCCGTATGCACCGCCGCCCGCGGGGATGAACGGCGGTTGCTGGTGCTGCTGTTGTGGCGGCGGCGGCGGCGGATGTTGGTGTTGCTGGTGCTGCTGAATGGGTTGGAGCTGCTGGGGTTGATGCTGTTGGAGTGGCTGATGCTGCTGGTGCTGCGGGTGTTGCGGGTGTTGCGGGTGTTGCGGGTGCTGCTGAAGGGGCTGGAGCTGCTGGAGTGGTTGATGCTGCTGAAGCTGCTGGTGTTGCTGAAGCGGTTGGTGCTGTTGATGCTGCTGCTGCGGCGGCGGCGGCGACGCATATGCGTCCGGGGCACCTGAATATCCAGGAGCGCTGGTTCCTGGATATCCGGGGCTCTCGTACGACTCACGAGCGTACGGATCTGCCTTGTATGGACCCTCCGTAGGGCCATGGTTTTGTCTAGATTGGTGAGTCTCGGAGTAGCGATATTGGACTACGAGCGAGTCAGAATGGCGGCGCAATCAGGTGACATTGCAACAGTGGATACCTCCGGACGTGTTGCGCGAGGTCTGCGCACGCCTCTCGCTATCCCAACGGGCAGAGTCTGCTTTCAAGTCTTCGATCATGGCCTATTGGAGCTTGAGCATGGATGCTATTTCCCATCGGTGGATTTGATGCAAGTCGTTCTCCGGACAGGACAGGAGGTGGCTCACCGTGGTCAGATTCCGGTACGCCGTGATATAGTACCCCTGAACAACCTGGTTGGTTTGAGGATTCTGCGGCAACCTAGCATCAGCATGAAGAAAGCACGACGTGAACTTGGGGCGAGTTGAAGGAATCTACCGTACTTCGTAGTGGCCAGGTCGCACGAGGGCGTTGTTGCCCAAGTAGCGGCAAATGTCAGCCGATATGACTTCTCGGTCGATGCCATCGCGAGGGACAAAATATTCGTTCTGGCGACTCGTGGGCGTAGGCACGGCGACCTGTGCCTGCCCCTGGCCCTGATTGCGGGGTTGCCTCGACATGGCGACGGAGGAGTAGCGACAGCGGATGGTGGGGGAAGGACGAGCTCAGTCTGCAGAAAACTGGGAGGGAAAGCAAAGACGAGGATGAGAATGAGATGGCCGCGGACCGAGGGGATCGAGAGAGAGGTGTGACAGGACAGGGAGAGAGGTTTGTGCGAGAAATAAGTTTGACAGGCTCGAGGCAGCTCAGGTGGTGGCAGAGAGACGGTAGGTAGCTCATGGGGAGAGGAGAACTTGCTAAGAAGAGGCGACGGGAAGACGGGAGGAGGGGCGGGCGGGTGGTAGGAAGGAAAATCTAAGGCTAGCTAGCTCGTAGCCCGGCGCAACGTACCCGCAGCTTTGCAGCGGTTGAAATTAATGGGTGAGTGGGGGAGGTTGAACCGTAGGTGTGCACCTGAGTACGTACATGTACAGTAATTACTGTGCTCCGTATGTACTCCGAACAAGTACATACTTACTGTAGTTGTACTTACTTATGTGGGTTGTTGGTGGTGGTGGTAGTGGAGGGTGCTGATGGGTTGACGGCCGTCGATGGCTGGCTGCTCGTGTTCGAGTTAGACATCCATCACCAGGTTCGTGGTGGTGGGGCCCGGAAGGCCTGAAAGTCGTGAAAGCGGAGGTCAGCGGCGGAACCTCAGGGGCCTGACAGGGGAGAGGCGCATGGTGACGAGGGGAGGGGTCGAGGCGTGCCAGCACAAGTACTTACAGTACACTTGGGCAGATAAGCAACAAATAGCGCATTTCCAAGACATCGACCACGACAGCACTGACCAATGACAGGTGATGTGTGTGAAGGTGGGCTGTGGTTGAAGGATTCATGGAGGGTGCTTCCAGTTGTGGGATCCTTTACGAATGCTAACAGTACTTACATGTACTTTAATTAACATGTACTTAAGTAATTGCTGTACCATGCACAACTACTCCGTACACCTAAGTACATCAAATACAGTACACTGGCATAACGAAGGGTTGCCTCACCGACCTAATTACATGCGCATACTCCGTTCATATACTTGCAAGAGACAGCCAGACACAGACAGTCAGGTCACAGGCTGCCTGATCGATGGCTCACACTTTGGCACTCTCCTCCTCCACTGTACATGTTACACGGTGGCGGTGCGGACCGCTGTGCAGTCACTGGCAGGACCACTACCAATGAGCCTTCTCATCCATCCCCGAGAAAGTTCTGATACATGTATTAATTACTACTAGGTAGGTATTTCATTACTTGCTATCAACCCTTGGTACGCGAAAAATACGTACTGTAAGTACATGTAAGTTACAACTTACATGTATAAGCAGTACGGGTATTATCTACAGTAGTACTTGGCTCAGAACACTTGGGTACGAAGTACATGTACATGTACAGCAGAAGTTTACTATTTGTACAACTATTGTAGGTACCTACTAGGTCTAGTAGTTACTAAGAAGGTACCTAATGGCTTTGTACCTTCTTCCAGCCATCCTATTTGTAGGTGTTCCAGCAGGAGCCTGGTTGTAGCTTGCACGAGTACTGTAATTGCATGTCAAGGTGCTCTCAAGTTCGGGGCACTTCCATATACAATGTTGTCGTAGGCCCTCCATAGGTGCACGCACTTGGCAGATGCATGGTTGAACATGATGAACAGGCGCGCCTTGCCGTCACCGTCGCACGGCCTAGGCGCAGTGGATCGTGGGACTTGGGGAGCCTGAGAGTCTGGGAGGCGACTCGAATCGATCCGATCCGACCAGGCCGACCTATGCCTCGAGAAGGGCATCGGGCACCAAAGTGGGCTTGCTGCATCATCACCAATGCAGCGCGGCCCCATGCGGGAAGCCTGGGGGTACATGGCAGTCCACCTACTAGTATCAAGGATGGGTTGCACCAGCTGCCAAGCCAAGACCCGATGACGATGGTGTGGGATGGTATTATATGGTATGGGATGCAGTTGGGTACTAACCTACTCCTTTATCCCTGCGATTCCGGACCTTGTCATCTGCCGACCATTACCATAGTATCTGCGGAGTACTCAGTACTCTGCACTGTTATAAGTACTGTACTGTACATGCATGCACTTGGAATATGGAGTTGTCCGTACCTCGAGTACCTATAACGACTACTAACCTTAGTACAGTGGTGATTACTACTAGGTATTTAGTACTAACCTAGGTGCGATGAGAGAACCCCCTGCGATCGGATACGAAGGGGAAGTATCTATTGGATCTACACATACTTCGTACACCTTGAACTTGTCAGTGTACAATAGCGTGGTAAATGGAGAGCACATATGATCATTAGTACGGTGACCTGCCCAGCATCCCACATTGTAGGTGAGCGAGGAATGACGTCGTGAGGAGCGTTGCGTCCCCAAAATCAACGCTTGCACCTAATGGTCATGAATGTACTGGGATACCAAAGCACCCATCGAGTACGTACAGAACAAGTACCAGTGTTGTTTGTACTTGCACCGTAAGAGTACTGTGTCGTAGATGTACGGTATGGTACCATACTACCCATTGATGTACTGCAGTCAGGTGTAGACATGATATTGACTTCCGCAGAGGCACATGATCGGCATGCGCTCAGTCAGCCGCCGGTTGCCTTCTCACGCTCGCCACTCTCACTGCATCCTCATCCTGGGCCGCGATAGCCAGCAGCGTTCCGTCTCAGCAGATGCCCAAACAAAAATGCCGCACAAAGGCCGCACAAACGGGGTTCCTTGTCAAGCGGGGAGTCTACAATCTCGACTCCTTGCATCTACTTGCGTAGGTGCAGGTACCTGAATTCATCGCCAAAGGAAACGTGAAGAGCACACGAGAAAGTACTGGTACAAGTATTACTGTACATGTACGAGCACATGTTGCTGGTACACTGAAGTAAGTAAGTATATTTACCCATACGTAACCTGCTGAGTGCTGGTGACACACCACGAGTGAAAACAGCGTACTCCGTGCTTCGTACAAGCACTAGAATCGGGGAGGGTGCCCACTAATAACTAATAGCACCCGTGAGAGGAGGCAAGCAAGCCACGCCAGGGACAAGGTCGTGGACCATGGTCCGTCGACTCCGCCAGCGAATGGTGCCACCTTCTTGCCAACCAACTAAGGCCGTTCGTTGCCCGTCGGGCCGCAGTTGGGCAGCAACGCCACCCGCCAATGAGCACACACCACGCCTCCTCGCCACATGTGTGGAGCGAGCGTCATGAGGCCACCCCCCCAATGACTTCAATCCATCGGCGCAATCGCCAAGTTGACCGACGCTGGTTGCAGCACACCGGCTTCCTCGCCCTTGGCGCCATCTGGCGGGAATTGTGCTTCTGAAAATTATCCAGAAGCTGGGAAACCGGCGCCAGTCAGCCAACCTCGGTGGACTGAAAATACTCCGTCATGATGCATGAAATGCAGGTAGACTGCAGCATGTAGGTACGAGGGCGGAAACGACGATTTCGACGGTCCTGACTACTCGCCCTCCTGGCTGGCACTTGATGCTGTTCGGACGCAGCAGCCAATACATCAGCCCAAGCTCTGGGCCACCACCCAAATCCGCACAATTCGACGGCGCTGCTCTCGGTTGACTTCAGCAAATGCAACCGATGCGGCGCAGCAAACTCATTGTCCTCGCCGGGCATAGGCAGACAAGTCGTGCGCTGCAGATCGTCAGGGCCGCAGGTCGGTCGGTAGGCCGGTCGATCAGCGGGCGGGCAGCCCGTCAGGTGGGTGCCGCGAGTGTGCGCAAGTGGATGGGCAAGCACGCGCGCCGTCCTTCATCCAAACTTGAGCTTCTTCTGTCCCTGCTCGAGCTTTCTGCTGCGGCTGCGTCTCGATGTGCCAACCGCCACCTTCGAGGTGGGAAATTTCGTCGTAGGCGCGCTTGTGGCGGACGAATGCCCGCCACTTTCCTCGTCCTGGAGGTCCATGGCCATGTGCCAGTCCTCATGGCTCTGCAGCGACCTCGTGTCGTCGAATTCCGCTTTGCATCTCGAACAAACAAAGCCGCGGGTGCTTGTTGGATCCTGCGTATGCGCTTCGCTGGGCGAGAGTGGCCGAAACTGCGCCTTCGACGTTGATCCGCAAGGGCTATCAAGGGCTGCCTCGCCGCCTGCCGTGCTTGCGCTTGGCCCGCCGGCTACCACAGCCTTGTCCAGGGGGGCCGCTGCCTTGCCGAAGAATCGATGTATCCCGCCATTTTCAACCGGAGCCTTCTTGTTCATCGTATCACAGGGGGCAGGTCTGCTGCCCGAGCCAGTCGCTTGCCGAACGTCCGTCTCCGCGCTACCCTTGACGAGAAAGTCGCCGATGGCCCTGTTCCCCTGAATTCCATCCTCAATGCCACCCACGCTGAGACTCAGATGAGCGCATGGCCAGACTCTACCGCCGGAAATGACTTGGCGGAGAAGGTCCTCGGCCAAATGGAGCAAAACATTCTCGTCGAGCGTCTTGGCCAGCGGGATTGGACCTTGACGGCTGCGCGTCTGGCCGGCGGCTCGGTGATGCAGAGTGACCGTGCGAGGTCGTCGCTTGTTGTCCAGGACGCCCTCCTCCACCAGGCGTGCATATATGTCGGCGACAAAGATCCTGAGCCACCGGAACGCTTGGTCGGGGGTGTTGATGCTCGGCCGGAAGGACTTGGCCGAGAGCATAGACTTGATCCGGGTACGCAGATTCACTTCGCTCGTATCGATACCTCGGATGGTGTTGTACAACCAAAGCCCCGTATCTTCGGCCATCATCTGCGCCATCATCTGGTCAAGTGGCACCTGCAGGAGCTCCTTGACGCTATCTGTATGAAACGTGGAGACCACTTGGTCGCCGAGTTTGCCTCCCAAGTTTCGAATCTTTGTCAGCTTAAAGTCGGCGAGGAATGAGTGGATTGCGCGATTCCGAATCACCGTCTGACAGTTGGGCTTCTTGAAGCCAGAGCCCAACTTGCTCAGCATTTTGTTGTTCGCTATTCCCCCTGAGCATGTGTAGCCTAGTTTCTTGCGAACCTGCGTGCGGACGGCGCGGACGATTTCGGACCCAACGAGAATGGCAACGTCATCCCAGTCGGGATCTTGGCATTCCTCTTCTTCGTCGAGATCCACCAGGGCATCGGCCTGCCAGTCCAGTGCTGAAATCGATGGCAGGGGTAGCAACTCCGTCGGGTCATTACCGCAAGATTGTGCACTGGAGAGCTCCGGGAACCTTTCCAGCAGGACGGAGTGCACGTGAGCCGAGAGGTCGAGAAAGACCTCGTCGATGCCGGCCTTTTCCACCCGTTGCAGATCGGGAGGGAGGGCGCCCTTGATGACGGCTAGAATCTCTCTCGACTGGAGCCTGTAAGGGTCTAGAGAGACCTTGTCCGATGCAATGTTGGCCGCAGCATCGTCGCGATACGCCCACTTTTCGTCTCCCTCTCGCCACGTGGGCACATGTTGGGCAATCAAATCGGGGCACAGCTTCTTGGCCTCCGTAACGGTGCAGTGGCGGCCGATACCATATTTGCGAGCCGCGTAGTTGACTGCAATAAGGCCCTGCCTGCAGAGCTTCGGTCAGTTTCGGGACCCAACATGCAAATGCGAGCATGACGTGTGGTGCAACGGCGGAGGAGAGGGTCATTGGCGACTCACCACTGCTGGACAGCAAGGGGTCTGTCCTCGGGAACGCCGAGGCGCACCATCTCGCACTGCGCGTAGAATGCATCGAGATAGATGTGAGCGATGACGCGAAGCGGATTGGACGTGTTATGCGAGGAAAGTTGAGCGAGCTGGCGGTAAGTGAATCGTGATCGCCTTCCCAACGTAGATTGCGGCGGAGACGTGCGACCGCTGATGGAATAGGGCATCATCCTCTACCCTCGTGCCGGTTATTTGCGCAAGTGTGGCATTTGACCATGGCCATTCCGCCTTTATTCACGCTGCACATTTTCCACGTCGTGACGTTGATGAAGAGGGACGAAATACTAGGAGCAACAAGCCGATTGACGCTTGCGGTTCGTCATTTGGCAGTTAGCACACGTAATATACTTAAGACCTACGGAGTACTTAGGCACCAGTCGGGAATAATCATATGGCCAGTCAGTACCTGAACTGCACTGTACACGACCATGTGGAGTACCACCAGGTACTGTACATTAGTGCGAGTACAGAGTAATATACATGATCAGCGCAAGTACCTATGTTTGCATGTATCACTATCTACAGTACAGTACTCCGTACTACATACTGTACAGTGCTCCTAGAAATTTCAAGCTGCGGCACGGGGACGACCGCAGAGGGCCACCCTAATTAAGCTGCAGACTTTCATCCCCCGAACGAAAAATCCATGATGTGATCTGGAGGTTGAGCTTGTTCGGGTCTGCCATAGCATTCCTGTCAACCGCCTAGCGGAACGAAAATGGTATGTACGGGCACTAAACCTTGAGTTGAGAGGTGCACATGATGCGGCCATGGGCTCTACCATGTACTTCTAGAATCCTGGAACGATAGGCCGCTTGGGGTCACGACAAGAGTATGTCATGGCCCTACAGTGTGCTCATGCTCCATGTGTCAATGGTTGGTTTAATTCCGGCAGCAAATGGACAACTCGCGTCATCATCTGCTGCGCGAGACTGTATTCGCACGGAGGAAGAGGTGAGATGGAAAAGCGCCAGCAACGCATGCTGAGCGAGGCGAAAGCTAGGTTGAAGTATCCAGTGGTTCAATGACTTCGCCGTCTAGTTGTAGGGGTAACCCTAACACTTGTCGACGGCGTTCCATGTTTTGCCCAGCTGAGTGATCCGTGTGTTCAAACTTTGTCTGGGTTTCAGGGTTTCGCCCCTGACCTGGAGCCAAGAAGGGCCCTGAAATCCTCATTGAACCTTATCATCCCTGATTTGCCGTAATGGTCGGGAAATTTTCCATGTTCGGTATGAAGATAGGGCACTTGCTGTCGCGTGGTAAGTTGCTACAATGGTGAGGTGAAGATCAATGAATGCGAGTAGGAAGTACCCCATCAAAGGGAGGAGGAAATGTGAACTGGGTAGGCTGGATGAACATGCTTCTTCCCTCCTGTCCCGCTGTGCTCCTTCACATCTTCCGCCTGGGGTGCATATGGCAGGCCCCGTCCTACACGTGGCCGACTTCTCTCGTTTCAACAGTACAAACATGTCTTGCTCATGCTTTTCTCGCACGTTTACTTACTACTCGTACACAGCCCACCAGCTGGGCGAGCCCGTGCCAGCACCAGGTGCCAGCAATGGGCCAAAGCTGCTTGCAATCTCGGAACCCTGGGTGGCCGCGGGCGCGATGCGAAAGACCTCCGACCGGCCCTCGGCCTCCACCGTGCATTCATGGGAGTGGGCGAACACTTTTGCTAGGACCTCGCGCTCTCGTCCAGATCGAGGACCTGGGAAACGCGTACAGGACACCTGCTTCTGTCTATCCTTCGGTTCATTTTGCCATCGACGGCAGGCTATGTTGACATCACGATTCGTCCTCAAAGTCCCCTCCGGCTCCTGGCCAGATACCGGCCTTCTAGGCCTTTGATACTGAAGGCAGGCAGGCCATGATTGCCATGGTGGTAACCCCTCGGCTCGGCGGTCAGCTGGTTGTGAATTTATCTCGAGACCTGAACTCAATGAATACGGGTAGCAGGAGAACTCCGCATACGCAGATGTCATCCCTGACCCGAGACCAGTAGGGGTTTACGTTGCTCCAAACCGACGCACGCTATGGCCTTTGGCATCCACACCTCTGTCACCGTTCACCCTGCCATCTTCTCTGCCAGACTCCTGCCAACCGAATCCCCTGGATCGTGGGGTTCCGTGCTCTCGATCAATAAAATTAGCCAGTCACACTACCTTCAACTCTGACACAACCTTGCATTCTTGCCAGCCCATCCAGACGGGGATAGATAAGCTCCAGTATCATTCGGTATCTTGATGTACGCATGCAAATTTACCGACTGTCTAGTTAACCCTGGTGCGTGAATCGACCGGTTCATACTTCGTTTCCCACCCTCTTACCACAGGCTGGTCTTGACCAGCGACGGTGTTCATCATTTCCGCTAGGACACGGACGGCTTCTTCGTCGCCTCCTGTATTTCCGGTTGGCCCTGCATACACCTCAACAATCTATAACCCGGCCTCCACTTTGCAATCAAACTCCGAATCTTTTCGAATCTTGAATCTCTCAATTTGGGATGCTTTTCGGCAGGGAATAAACTTACTTCGCCAGTCTCGTTCCGTGCTGCCAGTCTCGATTCTGCCTGCTTGGCTCCCCATATTTGCACAGGTCCAATGTATGCGTCATACCAACAGTCCTGTTCCTCACGGGTCACCTTCCAACTACTCCCACTGCTATTCCCGTCGTGGCTTTCGAGGCGGCCTAGTTGTGGCAATACGAGATTCCTGCGTGCGCCCTGTCAGGAGGAGCATCGATCGGTCAAGAAATGAGTACATGCCCCTTTCCAAGATCCATAGAGTATCTCGGCTGTCGGAACCCTCAATTTCGGCTCGCAAATTGTCCTTGTGGCGACTTTCGGCATTTCCGGCGTTCAATTTTGGACATACTCGCAGCATGAGCGAACTCACGCCGGCCGAGCTCGAAGCCATCATCGTCATCGAGCGGGCATGTTCAATTCTCTCTCTCCTGGGCTCCATATTCACCATCTTCACATTTTGCGCCTCCAGCGCCTTCCACAAGCCCATCAACCGGCTCGTATTCTATGCATCGTTTGGAAACATGATGACCAATGTCGGCACCTTGATGTCTCGCTCCTATCTCATGCAAGTTGACTCATTTGGCTGTCAGTTCCAAGCTTTTTTGATACAACTGTGTGTAATATTCGACCCAGGCGTCTAGAATTTTCAGCAAGGCTAACTGGAGATTCGCTAGGTTCATGCCTGCCGATGCGTTCTGGACATTGGCCATGGCCATTAATGTTTACCTTACATTTTATTACAAGTTTGATGCCGAGCGCCTGCGCAAGATGGAGCTGTGGTATCTGATCAGCTGCTACGGCATTCCATTCATCCCTGCTTTTGTATACATATTCGCCAGGAAGCAGGATGGTCGTCGCATCTACGGAAATGCGAGACTGTGGTGCTGGGTCTCTGCCGAGCACGATGTTCTCCGCATCGCCACTTTCTATGGGCCGGTCTGGTATGTCGTTGTGAGCCCTTGATCCAGATGCAATGAGTGCTGATGGCTTTTCCTGTAGGGCTATAATCCTCGTCACCTTCTTCATCTACATCCGAGCTGGCCGCACCATCTACAACAAGCGCCAACAGCTCCATGATTTCCACTCATCCGATGCTGATCCATTGTCTACCAATGGGGAAGCTATCGTCACCCTCAAGAGAACTGAGGTGACTGTCATTAGTGAAACTGCTCCCGAAGTTAGCCTCCACCTCGAACCGATGGACAGGCATGACTTTTTCTCCGAGAACGGAACTGAAACAAACGAGGCGTATTCTGTGCAGATCTCAGCAGATAACAACGGGTTCGCCCGTGACCAATTCATTCTCCCCACCCAGGGCCACACGATCCAGCAGCCGATGACCATGCAGGCGGCGCCTCGCCGGCCTAGTCTTGCGCGTCGACGAAATCACGAACTGAACAACGCAGCCTGGGCCTACACCAAATGCGCGATTCTGTTTTTCACGGCCATTCTTATCACCTGGATACCGTCGAGCGCGAATCGAGTCTATTCAGTTATTCACTACAAGAAAACATTTATCCCACTCGAGTTTATGAGTGCCTTCGTGCTACCATTGCAGGGTTTCTGGAACGCAACCATATACGCACTCACATCTTGGGACGCGTGCAAAACCCTATTCAGTCGTTTGAGCCTGAAGAATCAGCCAAGTGCAACAGAAATTACAGGAGTTGGGAGGGGGAGAGAAGCATCTATCGACGAATACCAACGCAGCGGCTGGAATCCGTCTTCAACCAGGGGGCCTGGAGCGTTTGAATCAGAGAGTGTGAAGGCCCTGGCCAAGGGTCGAACGAGCTCTTCTGGGCGAAGCTGTTGAGCATTGTCGATGAATAGACTCGTTCTGTGCTTTAGTCATATGCCTCTATGTCAGACAGCTGTGTTGTGATTTGCTGTTCTGGATGTGGATGGATTCATTCATATGCCGTGTTCCTAATGAACGAAGAGACGATAATATTGCGGTGCTCAAGCCACCCTTTGCTGCAGAACAGTTTCCCTCAGATTGGCATCATGCAATTGTTGAGACCATTTTTCCAATTCTTTTCTCAGACTCCTGATGCATCACGTCAACAGTAGTATTGACAGGACATTGAGCAGGCGCAAGCACTTACTGGCCAGGCAAAGTCACCCGGTCTCACAAACGGTAGCCGGCTAATTGTCTCAAGTTGGACTGCGACTCTTTCAAGTCCTCAAAACGAAAGTGCAAGTCTTCAAACTTTTTCTACATGTTGCTGTTGTGATTCGCAATAGAATTATACGAACCAAACCGTGCTCCTTGCTATATCATTAGTATTTATGCTGTCACTCTGTTAGAATTTTGGCACATATGGACTTGCCTCTTCGATACCAGGCTAGCACGGGACATGATGTTATATCTCATTGTTGAATAAATCTTGCTCATCACTCACCAGAGCAGCAGGCAGCAAGATCCAGAAAGCGAAAGAGCATTCGCATGGGAAGCCACCGAGGGAGGAGCAATTAAAACCTGTGACACTTTCATCGCAACGGCAGTTAACGGAAGTTGACACCGATGCGCCAAATTATCCAAACGATCGACTATCTATGATGACGTCGGTCAATCACAACATCCGGGTCATGTCTGCCCTCTGTTTCTCATGTTCCCCTCCGGAGTGGGAATTTTGCCAGGTGTAGTGATATTCATTGTCTCGATATCCTCATGTCTCATCAAATCCAATCGCTGCCTTTGACGGACTCGATCAAATGATACTCCCAAAAGGTACCAAGCTCGAGACACTCTTGAACGCAGGCATCATCGTCCCACCACCAGGAGCTGGCTGTCACATACTCGCCCCAGACCTCCTTCCAGAGGATGCGGCCGATGAGGCTTCGGATCTCTGCCTTGATCGTTTGATCGGCTCGAAACCTCTTGGCAAGGGGGTTCACATCCCACGGCTGGAATGTCACGTTCTCTGGTACGGCATAAAACCTGGCAATCGTCCTGGTGCTGCCTTCTGCACGCAGTGAAGCCTTGCCGAGCCACGGCGGGATGGTTTTGGTTGGGTTCGTGCACCTCGAATTGTCTTCAAGATTTTCCAGCAAGTGCTTCTCAAGCCATCCACCTAACGTGTTGCCGAGTGTATGCTGGCAGGGCAACGGGTCGATAATAGTTAAGCGAAATATACCGCCGGGCTTCAGGCTTTCGCCGACACGGTGAATCAAGTTCTCTAGATCCGATGAAGTGCCAAGTGGTGGCAGAGTGAAGGAATAGACCGCCTCGAAGATCTGGGGCAGCACTGGCATACCCGGCGAGGAAACGGGGGGTGCGGGTATGGAATGGATATTGGGGGCCATTTCATCAAGCAATGGAGTGCTCGACAGGTGGTATATGTGCTTGGTTGGATTAAGGGCGGCGATGTATAGGGACGAAGCTGCAGTCGGTTGGTAAGCGATTTGCCAACTGCGTCATTGTTCGCAAGGGTACAAAACAAACCTGGAGACTCGTACAAGGCTAAGACATTGTGGATCTTCTCTGGAGGAATCCTATTGCCCCCTTGATGTCTCGTTGCATCTGCAATCGTAGGGAGGTCGAGGTGAGTCAACGTCGACAGCATCCATCTCACCTTTTCCGCCTCCGTGACTGCATCGCCCACCCATATCTCATATAACCTAGAAAGCGTGGCGGCAGGAGTCGCACGCGCCATCGCTGCGACCTCACACATCATTGCCTCAAAAACGAGAGATGGTCGCGACTGACCATAAGCAGCAACAGCTTCTCGGTTCCGTGCAGATTGCATCGTTGGTCTATGAGCCATGATGGCCCGATGGTTTTCAAGTGGTAGGTCTTGGGTGCCCGAAGGGTCGGTGGGAAGTGAGTCTGGGGGGCGAGGCGCTGGTTTCAACGGCCAGACTACAGGGGGCTGCTGGGTTGCGAGGGAAATGAGCCTCGCTTGATAGTCTGCAATTTGAGTGCTGAAGCAACGTCAGCAAGGGGACACCTCACTCTTATGGACGTACCATTTAACCGGAGTCTGAGGGGACGTCGCGGACTCGCCGTGATCCGGGCTCGGAAGGATAGAAGCCTTGCTCTTCTGGCCCACGGGGTCAAGGATGGGCGAGCGCACCATGGCCTCGAGCGGCGGGCGTGGATTGTGCTCAGCTTGATGGGTAACTTGTACGGGGGCAGATTGCGATGTTGTGTTTTTGGCCGCCTTCCCCGTGTCGTCTGACGACAGCATTCCTCTCATTGGGTCAGCTCGACAAGGGGAAGAAGCATGGGATTGCGGTATTGAAATCGCACCCTTGCGAGGCTGTTCCGTGTCGGCTATGATCAGATTTTCCAATGATCGCAAATCGTCTAGGGTTGTATCGACGGCGGAACTGCGCCGGCTCATTAAATCAGACGGCTTGGGCGAGGTCGAGGGGGTCGACGACGGTCTTCGCCATGTTGCCAAGTGTGTGTTTTTTGCCCTGCTTGTATGGAATTGCTTCAGCCCACGTGCCTTGAGACGAGCAAGTGCCGATTCGCCAGAACATCGCGAGCTCGACATGGAACTGCGTGATGAATCGCCCCGTGATCTTCTTTCCTCCCCCTTCCCGTTTCCCCTCCCCTTCCTTTTTCCATTTTCCTCTACTTTGTCATTTTCCTTTTCCTTTTGCTTTCTCTTCTCTCCTCCCCGTTCTCTTTCCCTTTCTCTTTCCCTGTCCCTTTCCCTTTCCCTTTCCCTTTCCTTTCCCTTGTTGGCCCTGTGTTCGCCGACCAATTCTCGGCTCGGGTCCGTCCAGTCGACATGCCACATGGCGACGTGACTCGGCTGGGCGGTAGAGTACCGGTAATTGGTGGGCGGGGGTAGCACTCTGGTAGATTAATCGAGTGACAGATCGACCGTTACTGCGATGAACAGGTTAGATTGGGTAGGATTGAGCGGCGGGTCTGTCGATTCCTGTCGATTCCCGCGGTTCCGTGTCAGATAAATAGGTCGTGGCCAAGTGAGCGAGCAAGCTGGAGGGCCAACCAAGGGACCCGGATGAAATTGAAGCCACGAAAAGTGGTATATTGGTTTCAGAAGCATTCTCACGCAGAACATGGCCAACGCATGAGGTATGGTTGGGTATCGGCCGTTCAATAATCCCGAGGTGAAGTTGTGCATATGGATTGTGTGGTTGGCGATACGGTCGTCATTCGGTGATTCAAGAAGCCAACGTTGGGTAGGAAAGCCTGAACCAATGAACAAGTCCTACTCCGTGCTACTTTATGATCCGTGCATAGCTTTGTACCTTGTTGCATATATGCCTCTGCCTTCCTTGAGTGCGTCGGTTGCACCTTCTCGACAACGATTCCCTTTTTCCTTCTCCATCCCTCCTTCCCAACACCGTGAGGCTGGCAGGGCGTGGTAGTACGAGCAACCCACCTCAATCTATCCGGCTAGCCTTCCCCCAATCGGTCTTCCTCGCTTCTCTTTATTTCTCCTTCACATCTTCATGAAATTCGAAAACTTCAACATTGGCAACTCGACCCGCCCAGCCGCCCAGCAGCACTTGTTCCGCCTGTACATCAGTTAGCTGCGACCTGTCGAACCCCTCCCCCTGACTCACTTTTTTGTGATCTTGCAGACAAGGCATAATCCGAAACTGACCATGCGAAAGCAAGCTGGTGATACCAAAGCTGTGTTATTGTGGAACATGCGCAGGTCAGCGGCCCGAGATGTAGCCTGCCGTGACCATTCGGGATCGTATATCCTGTCAGGGGCAGACTGGAGAAGACGGATATCCTTCCATAAGGTGGAATGCATCAATTGATCATCTTCTTTCCAGATCGATCTCCGCTCTGCTCCTGAGTGTCAACTGGGATACAACTTTTCCAACTTCACGGTGCGAGATCCCAACATCAGGGGCGGGGTCAGTATTCGATACCTGTGCTATTCGAGTTCAGCATTCCAGGTGTCGAAGGGGTTCAACACTGGAGGGTTCAACAGTGTTTTCGGTCGCTGGTGGCGGATTCCTCGTGTTCTTTCCACGCCTGTTGAACCCTGCAAGCCCCCGTACAGCACCGATTCGACCATGCTGCTCATTCTGCACGTGAATGGAGCCCGGAGGTGAACACAGCATCCCCTCACCCTCGCCTCTGCATCCCGCTGTAGCAGCTGCATTCGTATTACGCCCAATTACAAACTCTGCTCATAATGGATGTTAGTGTGGAGGTGTGGCAGTTTGCGAGAGGTAAGCAGCACCCTGTCTGTTTCACCGAGGATGCCTCTCCAGGATGCCGCATTCATTCCATTCGCATTTACGCTTTCTGTGCCGGATCTTAAGGTGAGAGCAAGCCAGGTGCAAATTTTCGAACATGATAGGAGGAATAATCCTGAATATCAGATCAACACGACGGCACGTTTCGAGTCATGATCAAATCTTGCCCCCAGATCAGATCTGTCAATCCCTGGCGATTGCCCGCTTCCACTGCCTGTGCTCGTAGATGCATGTCTTGCATCGCACAACTTGTGTCTGCGTCAGTGCTAGGCAAATGCTGCAGCTCCTGGGGGGTTCAAGCTGAGGAAGAATCTCTCATCGCACGAAAATTCGTCTCTCCAGAACGCACATTTGGCGCCTCTGCTGCCACCCTGGCCACCGATTCCACTTCTTCGCTCCCCGTTCTTCAATGATCCCGTATCCAATCGGTTCGTGTAACGAGCCTTATTTAGTACACCATTCGGAGCGATGCCGAATCGTCGAGAGCTCGTTCGTCAGAACACGATGACGTAGGACGCCAATGTCTGTGGCAAATATCTGCCATATCGACTCATGATTCAGTCTCCTGAGAGTCAATCCTGCTGGTTTCCCATCGTGTGCAGTCACACGTATCTTATCAACACCCTTACTCCTCCTTGTTGCACTCTTGATTCTTCCCGTTCCAAGACCTCGCTTGGTTGGGTCTTTGTTTAACGACTCGTTCCGTTCCCTCTCGTTTCTCGGCTGGTTGTCGTTGCTCCCAATGCAAACCATTCTCTCTCAAACTTCTCTGCCACTCATCGCCGCACACTCCACGATGGAGCAGCCTGGTCAGCAGACTTCGGGGCATCCCCTCGCTCGTACATATACGCCAAGATCTAGATTCTTTGGCTTCCGTGACTTTTTCGATTTTGTAGACGAACGCACGGCTTCATCCACTATCGGAAGACTCTTCCGCCTTGCCGGAAGCGGCCATGTATGATCTTTGTTGCAACATGGTTGGTTGAAAGTGCAAGTGCAATGATGCTCACAGGACAATAGCCAGACGAGATTCCTGGCTCTACCGTTCTGAGAGAGGTTAGAGCTGGGCTGACCACGTTTGCCACCATGGCCTACATCATTGCTGTCAATGTCCCGTCTGCCTGCCCATTATCCCTCCTTCTCGAAGTGCTAACCGAGCCGTAGGCTTCCCTCCTCTCCCAGACAGGCGGAACATGTGTGTGTGCTCTGGATCAAAAGCAAAAGTGTGATTCTATTCCCGCATTTGCTGCCTGCAAAGAGGAAGTCCGCAGGGATCTCATCACCGCCACGGCAGTGCTCGCCGGCTTGGCCTCGATTTCATTTGGTGCTCTAACAAACTTGCCCGTGGCCCTCGCACCCGGAATGGGGTTGAACGCCTACTTTGCCTTCCAGGTTGTCGGAGTTAATGGCAGTGAGAGCATGTCATACCGAACCGCCCTCACCGCCATCTTTATCGAGGGCATCGTGTTTGTCCTTCTTGCCCTCACAGGCATGCGCCAATGGCTCGTAAAGCTGATTCCCTCGACGATCAAGACGGCTACCGGCGTCGGCATCGGCCTTTTCCTCACCGAGATTGGGCTCTCCTACTCGGCCGGCATTGGTGCCGTCACAGGGGGCGGGAACCTCACGCCCCTGGCGCTCGGAGGATGCCCGCTGGAGCTAATAGACGGCCAGACAGGCACGTGCATGTCCGGCAACATGACGGATCCAAAAGTGAGTTCTCGCCGCTGGACACCTGAGGACTCGGCCTGATCGTTGCAGCTGTGGGTCGCAGTCTTCTGCGGAGGCATCGTGACAGCCTCCCTCATGGCATTCCGCGTCAAGTACGCCTTCGTCATTGGCATTGCCTTTGTCTCCATCCTATCCTGGCCGTAAGTGGCGGCCCCAGGCCTGGACGTGAGCTCAATCGCTCAGTGAACCCCTAGTCGCCATACCGCTATATCGTACTTCCCCGACACCGACGCGGGCAACTCTCGCTTCGAGTTCTTCCAGCAGGTCGTCGCCTGGCATCCCATCTCCAGGACCCTCAACCAGCTCGACTGGAACTTGGGCTCCGACGGTACCAAGTTTGCCCTCTCGCTCTTCACCTTCTTGTATGTGGACATTATAGATGCAACGGCAACACTGTACTCGATGGTGAAGTTCTGCAACGTCGCGAAGCGCGAGGACGGTGATTTTCCTCGGTCGACAATTGCTTACTGCACCGACGCCGTCTTCATCTCCGTCGGCGCTCTCCTGGGCTGCTCGCCGGTTACCGTCTTTATCGAAAGCGGTGCCGGAATCGCCGAGGGTGGCCGGACGGGTCTGACGGCCATCGTCACCGGACTCTGCTTCATCGGATCCATCTTTTTTGCTCCAATATTCGCGTCCATTCCGCCGTGGGCAACTGGCTGCACCCTCGTTCTAGTAGGTCTGCGCACGTCAACCTCGTCATCGTAGGACGCTAACGAAAGGATCCAGGTTGGCTGCATGATGATCCGCCAAATCACACAGGTCAACTGGCGATATATAGGAGACGCCTTGCCTTCATTTGTGGTCATGTCGTTCATCCCGTTCAGCTACAGCGTTGCATACGGGCTCATTGCGTAAGTTGCCGCAACACCCCATCGGTTCGAAGGATGCTCACTCTCCGAATCTTTGAAGGGGCTTGTTTGTCTATACCGTCCTCAATGGCCTCGTTGGCCTCGTCGTCTGGTGCAGCGCCGGTCGGCTCGAACCACGCGAGTATGAACTCAAGGAGTATTGGACGTGGAAGGGTACGGGTCCTGCTCCCTGGTTCGTGAGAGCCTTTCGTGCCCGCAGAGCAGCGGACGCTGTGAGTGAGCGTGTCTCGAGTCTGGGTGAGGAGAGTCAAGAAGGCACAATGCGGCTCGCGTCCATGTCGAAGGAGGGTCCTATCGCAGCGATGGAACCTGTATTTCTCCCCCAAGGGGGTCGTCACTAAGATAGGAGGCAGTGAAGTCGATGGAGGATGCTGCACTCCTGATGCAGACCAAGGAGTCGACGGAATAGATGTACGACGCTGATTTGATCAAGGGTTATCGTATTATATCATAGTCATGACCATCCACACGGGCTCGTTTCCTCCGGCCTCAAGCGCTCGGCATAAAGCGATATCTCTGTCGGAATGTCTCGCAAGGAGGACATGAATGGTGCGCAATCAGGAATGGATTGCAGAGGTATCAGGGCAAATGTTGAAAACCGGCTAGTTCATACCCATGTCCCTTTCCTTTCGCCGCAAAGCCAGCTCCGTCGTCTCTCTACTGGCGCGGCTCTTGCTCTCGTCAACCCACTTCTTGACGGCTTCATTCCCGCCTTGCTTGAGCTTGTCGTTCATAACTCCCTTCAGCACCTCGCCAGCGAAGCCAACAAAGTTGTGTCTCCTGAGCGCGTTTTCGAAGAACCAGTCCCCGCGCTTGATGTGCTCTCGGGCCAGCATCTCTTGGTCGCCAATCTCATGGGCCCGAACGCGAAGATCGCGGCACATGGCTAGCAGGTTGAAGCGAATCTCGGTCGCATCGTACCGAGAGATGCGTCTCTGCAACACGGCCACCAGCTGGGCGGGGAATGAGTCGGCATCACACGGACCGTGAGTGATGGGAGCCGGCTGCAGACCGTCCAACTCATAGAGAGTTCCGTTGATGTGCGTGTACGCGATGAAGTGAAAGGCATCCGCCGGCGCACCCGTCCTCCCCGTCTCATCGGCAAAGGGTACGCTTCGGGCGAAGCTGTTGTGCACCTCGCGGATCAGGTCTGAGTTGCTTAGGGCCTCCCCTCGGAATTCGGGCGGCAGCTCCATGGTGAACTCGCGGAAGTCCTTCAGATGGGCACCGACATCCAGCTCAGTCGTCTTGTTCATGAGCACGCTCAGCAGCGCTTGGGTTGCGCAGGCGTTCTGTATGGTCTGGGCGGCGAAGAAGATGCTTCCGGAAGCGCCATGGTCAAAGCTACCGTCGAGCGGCCCGTCGGGCATCGTGTACGGCCTATCTGTGGGGTATTTGAAGAGAAAGATGACGCCATACAAGGGATGGAGTGCTTGCAGGTCGGAGGGATCGAGGGCGAAGAGCTCTTCGCACTGGACGCTTTTGACACCGAGCTCTTCGATGAGGGCAGTAAAGACGCCCTGCCGGATGGGAGTCAGCGGAGGTTGATGATCGGGGTTTCAGGGATTCAAGGATTCAGGTAAGAGGCATACTGCATCGGACTCGACTTCAAGGGGTCAGTAAAGTGTCGCAACTCGGAAGAGGGCTCTGTAGCCAGGCAGCCTACTCGTATTCCACCCCCCCTCACTCATCGTGGCGACTCGAAAGCGGCAGTATTGTTTCAGAGGGTTGACGTGAGCGAATCACAGCTAATTCTCAAACGTGTGCAAGCGAAAAGTTCTCGCCTTCAAATGGATGGTTATACTTTTCTAAAGACGGGCGGAGAATGCTGTTCGGAGAATGGAGCGTATGTAGCAATATTCCATGAGCAGTATAAACAGCACAATTCCGGTGGTGAGCTCTGACACTGTATTCAGCAGTATGATGTAAGCCAAGAAAAGTGGGGTTACAGTAGATCATGGCACCTACAGTACGGAGTAATAATACTCATGTACCAAATGCCACACAGCCTGGAAGGCCTGGAAGGTCGCGTCCCTGATGATTACGAGTGAACATATGAACATGTAATTACTCCATACAACACTCGTTATTATCTTGCGATGCACATATATAAATGAAGATGAAAAAGAACATGTAAAGCTCTATAAGATCCATGCGCATTCATCTACTCGCAAATCAAGATGTACAGGAAATGAAAAATGATATCCAGAATAGTGGCGCGTCCCCCTTTCCAGTAGATGGTGAGCACTAGCATCCATACTGCAATACGATGAGGCATCCTTCCGCAGGTCCTGCAATGAGTTTATGGGAGCACACATTTACGAATAGGCATTTACAGAGCACTCGATTTTTTTCTGGTTTCATGTGTTGATGGCATTGCTGGAAAGTTTACCCGTTCGTCAGACAACTCAGAACGGAACATTGGGCAACAATACAAAGACGTCCACAGAATAATGTAAGTGTAGGATCACGAACAAATACTGAATGAACATGCTCTGTTGGCGTCGGGTTAACCTACTTATGCTGTACCCTACAACAGTCTAGAAAGAGTATGGAAGACCTCCTAACAGATGGACGAACCAAACTTGACATCCGCGCAGAGTAATGTTCGGACCCATCTATGCAATTGAAAGTAAGTATTCGAGGCGATGCTAGGGAATGGACGGCACTATTCCCTGCGCACTGGTTTATGATAGGCCGCCTGGATGAACCCGAGTCCTCGTAAACGAGCAGCTCGCAGCACAAGTCGCTCGACAGACTGTACGTGCCGCAACTCCGGGTACGCCTCCATTCGGTCCCAAATCCGACTCGATCGGACGAATTTCGGACAAGCGCGTGGCATTCTTACGACGCGATCGGCTCCTCTCGCGAAACCCCATTGCTCGGTGCATTCTGTGCAGGTCCCGCTTCGTGTTTCTCACGGGACTGCAATCCTTCGCCGGAGACTTCGTTTGCGGAAGGATGGGGGGTTAATCCGACGCTCGCCTCATTCCCGCCGGCGGCGGCCGATGCTGCTGCTTCGGCCTCGGCGGCGGCGGCGGCGGCGGCTTCGGCCTCACGCTGTCGGTTCCGTTCGGCTTGTTGTTCGGCTTCCACGTTGGCAATATGCCTCTCGGCCACCCCCGGCGCAATGCTGGCGAGGAACAAAAGTCCGGCTCGTTCAAGCCTTCTAATCTGCCCCGTTAGCCAACCCTCGCGTGCCTGGCGCTCGGCTGCCAGTCTTGCAGCCATCTGCGCCGGCGTCAGATTCCCCTCGCCGCCAGCGGGTGGTGGAACCCTCTGGTCTCGTCTGCGGCCTGGCCGTTCGAGGGCCGGGAGGATATTCCCGAGATGTCTGCCGATCGGTCGCCAAGCATTTTCAGCCATTCCGTTGAACAAGCCGGTGCTCACGATAAATATGCAAATGGCTAGGCAAACGATGGTGAGCCACCTCGACCAACTGGAGTCGGCTGAGGTGAAGAACCACACGAAGAGGCCGAGTCTCAAAAGGAGCCAAGCATGTGGCCAGAGGTGCATCAGCAGCGGCGGAATGCCCGCAGCAGGGGGGTTGTTCGGATGCGCCTGCTGCGGCGCCTGCGGCGCCTGCACGGGTGCCGCATATGCGGCTGCTGCATGTCCATTTGCCGCTTGATATCTCTCCTCGGGTGGTTGATGGGTGTGGTGACCGTGCGACTCCGTTGCAGAAGCCACGTTGGCCATGCTGGCGGAGACTCTCAGTCGCGGCAGGTTTGTCTGCATGCCGAGCCGAGGTGAAAAATAGGATTCCGACGCAGTGCCGTTGAAGAGTAGAGCTCTTGGGCCCTCCGGTGACATCATTATGTACACCTGGGGACTTTGCCGAGGTGGAGAGGATGAGCCGATTAGGTTCGTGGCCGTCGTGGCAGCACCAGCTGGCTGTGCCAGCTCTGGATGAGCGATGACCCTCTGGCCGTCGGTCAAGGAGGTGCCGGTTCCAAGGGCTGGCACTGGAGTTGGGGCATCTGGCCGCGCGAGAGGCACGGAAGGCGGCGAAGGCCCCGCAGCGGTTGCCTGGGCTGCATTGGACATAGCCATCGTCGCCTGGCTGGCATCAGCTTCGCGTATCATGTTCTGCACTTCGGCGGCAGTCAGCACGCCATGGGAATCGTTTGTCGCCGGCGCCGGCCTGACGACCGTGTTCACCTGAATCGCATGCCCGGCTGGTCCGAATGTCTGAACGTGTACAGTATGGGGTTGGTGGTGGTGGTGGTGGTGGACCTGGCCGTTGGCAGCTTCGGGGCCGTTCCCGCCGCCGTTGTTGCCGGCGGCATCTCCAACGCCTCGCGCACCCATCTGCGCCCTCTCACGTTGGTTCTGATCTACCAGTGCTCTGACC
Organism: Drechmeria coniospora; assembly: GCF_001625195.1. NCBI lineage: Eukaryota > Fungi > Ascomycota > Sordariomycetes > Hypocreales > Ophiocordycipitaceae > Drechmeria > Drechmeria coniospora. The sequence continues at coordinate 3,638,566 of NC_054389.1, read as the reverse complement.
ATGGCCTCATGTTGACGAGCGCTTCTCTGGAGGTGCCCGACCCAGTTGTTCAGCGTCTGCTGATGGTGGTGCAGAGCCGCGGCTTGCTCGGGCGTGTGCGCCGTGTGATGATGACCCGGCGCAAAGGGTGGGATTTGAGGTTGAGGGGGCGTCCCCGTTGTAGAATCGGGAGGAGGGACGGGACCATGGAGGTTTGGAGGAGGCTGCGATGGCTGTGATGGCTGTGGGGAACCAGTGGGCTGCCGCGCGTTGCCTCGTGCTGAGCTCACTCCTGCAGGAACGCCCGGCGGTGTCGAGCTGGAGCTGTCGGCAAGGTCTCGGATGACAAGGTGAATCGTCTGGCGTTCAGGAGAGCGGAGCTACTGAAATGTCAGCAAATGTACGGGTACGGAGTGTAAAAAAGTGACGGCATAAGCCAGAAGGCGGAGAGGTGACAGGGTGAAGGCTCACGGCATCAGGCCCAAAAATGTCCAGCAAATTATCGGAATCGCGCAGCAGGGCACGACCCCGATGAATCAGCCGTTGGTGATCGTCTGACGGCTGCAGGGGGAGCGTCTTCCGGATCTTATCCTTCAGCTCCTTGACCGTTGTCGTCGCTGGCAGACCAGGGAAGACGAGGGGACGATTGACGCCAACCGACGGTGAAATCACCTGAAGGTTAACAATAAGCTGCTCGGGAGGCTCGTTGGGAGCATCTTCAGCTAAAGTATTCGACGGCGTGGTTGCCATTATGGGGGGCCAATGGACATGTCACCGTATGCGAGGTTGGCGGCAGAGAAGAACTGGTTCCAACTGGCAACGGTCGGTCGGCGGCTGCAATGCAGAGATCAAGCAAACAGGGCGTATGCCAGCCGTGCGGAGACGGATGAACTCGGAAAAGCTATGGCGGCGCTGGCTTGAGAGTAGCTGGAAAAGTGAGAGAGTGCGTATGGATGGGTAGATATAGAGATGGTGGTTTGGCAAAGTTGAAATGCCCCCGATGGTGCCGCCGCGGGGTCTAGCAATCGAGAACGTGAAATGGACCAGCTAGATAAACCTTGACTGACTGATGGACCAACTTAGTGCCTACCTGCTCATACCATAAGCAACGTGCTAGAGTGCGAGTAACAATACTACTAGCACAGGAACTAGTAATCAAGGAAGCAATATCCGCCGAGTATTCACACTTTGTTTGTACGTTACTTTGTACGACGGAAGAGGAAACCGTGTCTTGGGGGCCTGCAAGTTGGAGAAGTCGCCCTGACGGATCAGGTTCGATGGGTGGGTACGTATTACCAATTACCGCCAGTACCAACTTGCAACTCGTCCTTTCGCCAATAATACTAGTACTGTAATACCTACCTAGTACTTACTTATCAGTACAGTACAACGAATGCACCTTTGCACCCCTAACCAGCACCTACCTCGTATTACTGCATCTAGCAGCTTGGACTCAATTCCTAGGTACCTCAGGACAAGTACAGCAAGTACTAAGCAGGTATGTACGCTACTGTAATACGAACAAATATACGGAGTACATGTACGTAAGTAGGCACAGTAGCTCGGCTTGGTTCGGCACTTCGTTTAGTTACAGTACAGCCGGCTACCGAGTATTAATGTGCAAGTATACAAGTATTTAGTACAGAGTACATCGCACCTACGGAGTATACTTATACAGTATTACTTGTACGGAGTACGGAGTACTTACACAGTACTCCGTACAACTACAGTAGGACGGAATACTCCGTACTCAAGTACATTGTACTGAACTTACCTAAGCTTCGATAACCCCTTCGAACTGGTGCATTCAACCACCCCGCAAATCGGCGACACCTTCAGCACGGCTTGCCATCCCGGATCCGAGGCGGCAGCCATCGATTTGTGTCCTTGTTTACTCAAAATCAATCAAAGCCGCCCGGGCTCCTTCGTCGGCGTGACATCCCAAGGTCCGTCTGATTGATTGTCTTCTCTCGAGCTACCCGTGACTGACTAGACAAGCAAGATGGCGGCCACTCTCGGGGTCGGCTCGGATCTCATGCTCTCGGGCATTCGCCTTCGTGGTCGATCCTCCCACTACCTCGGCCACTACCCCCCGTACTTCACCTCCTACGCACGATGCCCTCGGCGAATGCCAATCGCGGCACGCAACTTTTCCTCCAACGCAGGCAAGAGGCCGCGCTTCTCCCGGCGGCTCGGAGAGGCGCTGCGCAACACCAAGGTCCATTGGTATCACATTCCCATCGGCCTCGGCATTGGCTTCATTGGCTCTGTGCAGCTCTACAAGACAGCGGCAAGGGAGCACGAGAAGCGAAAGGTGCAGGGTGACGAGGATGTTGCCGGATGGCAGACGCCGCGGCCCAGGGTGCGGCCAGATGGGCCATGGCAAGTTCAGGTCATGTCGTATCTGCCGCTCAAGGTCATGTCACGGCTATGGGGCCGTTTCAACGAACTGAACATTCCCTACTACCTCCGGGTACCTGGGTTCCGCCTCTACTCCTTCATCTTTGGCGTCAAGTAAGTTCGGTCCCGCGGCGGATGCGAGAAACGGATGCGGTCGGCGTGCGGCTGACAACTCCTCCTCATCGACGACAGCCTCGACGAGGTCTCGGAACCTGACTTGCACATCTATCCTAACTTGGCTTCCTTCTTCTACCGGACTCTCAAACCCGGAGTGCGGCCTCTGGATCCCGATCCCAATATTCTCCTCTCCCCCTCTGACGGCAAGGTTCTCCAGTTTGGGCGCATCGAAGGTGGCGACATCGAACAGGTCAAGGGCATGACGTACAGCATCGACGCTTTGCTGGGGAAGTCGCGGCCGACATCGAGCGTGCGACATCATTCCTCGGATGAGAGACGCGATCGAGGCCACGAGAGTCAGCCACACAGCCACGCCAGTGAGATTGTCGAGCAGGAGGAGGAGTTTGCGCGTGTCAACGGCATCTCGTACACGCTCCCTGACCTCCTGACCGGGCCGAACAAGGACGATGTTCAGCAAGCCGCGATAGACGAGTCGACGGAAGTCTCGCAGCGAGCCATCTCCGAGGTTCGCGCGGACCTGGCTCTTGGGGAGAAGGCTTGGTACCATGTCCTATCCGAGAACAAGTCGACGTCGCTCTACTACGCCGTGGTGTATCTTGCCCCTGGCGACTATCACCGGTTCCACTCTCCGACGAATTGGGTGGTCGAACGACGACGGCATTTCGCCGGCGAGCTTTTCAGCGTTTCGCCCTATCTGCAGCGAACGCTACCTGCACTTTTCACGTTGAACGAGCGCGTCGTGCTCCTCGGTCGCTGGCGGTACGGCTTCTTCAGCTACATTCCCGTCGGCGCCACCAACGTCGGATCCATCAAGGTCAACTTCGATCGCGAGCTGCGGACCAACAGCTTGACGACGGACACGATGGCCGACCACGCCGCCGACGAAGCGGCAAAGCGCGGCGAACCCTACCACGGCTTTGTCGAGGCCACGTACGAAGGCGCGAGCGCCATCCTCAAGGGGCACGCGCTGCGACGAGGCGACGAAATGGGCGGCTTCCAGCTGGGAAGCACCGTCGTCCTCGTATTCGAGGCGCCGCCGGAGATTGGCGAGGAGGGCAAGGCCAAGACGGCATGGGAATGGTGTGTGGAGAAGGGGCAGAAGATAAAGATGGGCGAGGCCCTCGGCCGAATCATTCACAAATAATGCCAAGAATAATAGTAATAGTCATCAATTGGATCTGTCTACGACCCTGACCCGATGACGGCTCGCTCTCACTGCAAAGTCAGCCCTCTCCGAGGGCCCGTTTTGTTCTACATGATAATGCATCAACGCCCACCACGGACGGTCAGCACATTCGCCATCCGCATGCCAATGTTCATGACTAAATTTCCTCGGGCCCGTACTCATGCACGCACACACGCAGGCTCCGCTTCGCTTTCTCAAGCGCCAAAGAACTTGACGCGATCATCGAGGGGTTTGAATTGCTTCTCGCCAGCTTCGGCTGACTTGCCGCCAAAGACCAGCTGGGCATTGAGCTTCCAGCCGGCAGGCAAGTCCCAGATCTTGGCAACCTCTTCGTCGATGAGGGGGTTGTAATGTTGGAGGTTGGCGCCGAGCCCCTCGAGCTCGAGCGCGGTCCAGAGCATCCATTGCTGCATGGCGTTGCTCTGGTTGGCCCAGATGGGAAATCGATCGGCGTACGAGGGAAACTTGGCTTGCATGTCATGGACAACATTCTCGTCGTTGAAGAACATGATCGTGCCGGCCGCGCCCTTAAACATGGCCATCCGGTCGGCGGTGGATTGCCATTTTTCCTCAGGGACAATGGCCTTGAGGGTATTCGTCGTCAGCTCCCATAGCTTGTCGTGCTCGGCCCCGAGAAGGACGACGGCGCGATTGGACTGGGCATTGAAGGACGACGGTGTGTGAAGAGTGGCCTTTTCAACGAGCTCGCGGATGCGACTCGCGCTGATGTTGGCATCCTTGTTCAGCTTGTAGATGGTTCGGCGCGTCTTCGCCATCTGGAAGAGCACGTCGGCCGTGAGTTTTGTGGCAGTCATGATGCTTGTGACGCTGGGGTGAGCGGGCAGAGAGTGTGTCGGATGATGGGTGCGGCACCGGACGAGATGTCGAAGACTCGACGCAAATGGAGGAGGACGAGCTGGCTGTTTTGTAGAGCGATCGGGATACACGTATTATGCCCAAGGTGTGCTCGAACGACACAAGCTGGATGGAGCAAGTTGGATGGAGACCAAGGCCGAGGCTCGGGTTAGGTCGAAGGATGCAGTCAAGGTTGAAGGGTTGAAAAGACTACGAGAGCTGACTTCAGCATCAGAGACGAGGTAGGCTTCATCTTCCATTTATATAGATAAAAAAGCATCGAGGCCGGCAGACGGCAACCAACAGGACGGCCCAACCAGCCTTGGCTATTACCGAGGAAGTTGGCGGGACGGCAGGTGCTTACCGACCGCTATGGCTGCGGATGACATATCCGACAGCGACCAACTCATGCACGATTCCCACAACAACTCGCGCTTCGGCTCGATCGCCCGCCTTTCCGATTTAGATGACAAAGGGTTCAAAAACTCGCCGGGAATGCGCCGGGTAAGGGATGCAGGAGACGAAATGGCAGCCGACAGCCAATGAGGCGGGCGAAACCGTATTTCGCATCGTGCCTCAAACGCCGAGGAAGACGGCAAGTGGGGGGGAATCGGGCGAACGAGAGGCAGAAGGCAACAAGGGAGGGCCTGCATTTGTCATCGATCTGACGATCGTTTCTCCACTCACCAAGGCGCAATTGTACAACTAATACAGTACAGTATACTCCGTAGCACTGTCTGAGTATTCCCTGTGCATCTATGTACTTACTGTACGTGTCCATGTACACCTAGGTACTTGATACCTAAGTGCACACCTACAGCCAACCAGTACAGCGAAGGTGCACCTACAGTACTGTACGCAGAAGTACTTTAATTTATACAAACATTTTACTCTGGAGACCTGTACACAAACGTACTCTACTTGTACCAGAACAAGTACTTGTATGTACAAGCACAAGTTTTATATAATACTGTACGGTTGCCATTCGTACTAGCTACTAGGCATGTGTGTTCATGTACACCTAAGTACTTAGGCATACTCCGTACAGTACTTGCAAGTACTGCAACTCCGGAGTACTGGAGAACATGTACTCCGTACTGCACATGAACGGAGTACTCCGTACGGAGCAGAGTACATTAATAATACCCCTACTATGTATACTGTACAGTACGGAGTACGCGTGCAAGCACATGTTACTTGGTAAAAGTACATGTACGGAGAACACGTACAGGTGTTGCTCATGCAGTAAGCTACAAACGCATCTGAGTACAACTTCAGTAATCCTACCAATACAGAATTAGTACGGAGTTTTAACTGAGGAACCGGCTTACCCCAACATTCCTCGAATCGGCTGTTATTTTCCCCATCTGCCTGTGCTAATACAACACATTAATGCATGTACGTAGTATTTGTCCATCACAAGGCACAAGTAAGTACAGTGGGGGGCAAAAAGTATTTGCCCGTTTTTAGGTAGCGCATCCCTAGTCCAGTCAAACCTAATCTATCTTGTTAGTATTATAACAATAAATATTTCGTCTACCACCCGCTACTGCAATAATAATAATAGCCTCAACGCAATGGGGCATTGTATCAATCAGCTTCTAAATCTCGAAGATGACGAATCTATCGACTCGTCCGTCGATAGGTAGCTTGCAAATCCGTAATCGCATTTTCTGCGATAATTCCTTGCCTCGAGGCATCATTACAGCTGCTCTGAGGCATTGTTATTGCTACGTTTGATGCGCATATAGTTGGTTGATTGTTATAATACTAACAAAAAATGATTAGGCTTGATTGGACTTGGAATGCGGTACCTAAGGGTGGGCAAATCCTTTTTGCCACATACTGTACATATCCGTCAATTTGTATCCTAGTGTATCTGCACTTGAAAACGCGATTGTATGGACAGTTCTGACACTCCATTATCCGACGATCTGTAGTGTTTCGAATTACATATATGCCCTGCACACGGATGCGTTCAATGCTTCTGCAACGAAGACTTTGCACCTGACACAGAGGTCATTCTTGCTTCTGGGCTCGCACACCACAGAGGGAGGCTTACCCTACACATTCGTCTGGTCCATCGATCTCGTTCCTTCAGGCAGACGCTCTCCAGTCTCTCGAAACAACCAATAAAGGACCGAAATATGCAATGGATGACAATCCTCATTCCTCCGCATCGCAGAGCCAGCGACACTGTGAGCGGCGATGGGCGTAGAATGGTCAAATGTCTTTACGACTGGTTGTAAGTAGATCATCTCCAAACTCTAGTATGGGCCCCCCACCCTTCAGAAACCCCCACTTCTGCACATCAGGAAGCACTTACTTACTATTAGTACTTACAGTAGTGCACATGCAGGTACATCTACGGAGTACTCTGTACGGAGTAGAGCTGGAGCTATTATTGCAGCATGGCCGCTGTTTGCGATTCTATTAGTGGCCTGCTCAAAAACGGCATGGTTGCGACGTCGGAAATCCTGAGCAGAGAACATCCTCACGAGCCACATAAAAGAATGCAAGTGGACAGTCAATACATACGATTGATATATATTCTACATGGATGAATGTCTCCCAAGAGGAGTGGCCATCATTCGGCACCATACGTAATCGACAGCACCACTACAGGCCGGTCACTGCGAAACATTTGTTGAATCGTCGGTACCCAATCTCCATCCACTACGTCACTCTTACTCAAGACCCCACGGTTCCCTCCTTAGAAGCATCATCGCCCTCGTCCCATGTCGTACCCTGGGGAGCTGCCGTGATAGCCTGTTCTGGATGGAAACTACCCCCCAGGCCCGATCCTCGCTGACTGTCACGACCGTCATGGTGTATCTCGTGCTTCTGATTGCCGCGACGGCAGTCCTCGCTTCCACCCTCAAACCGCCTGTTCTCCCACTTCTGGTCCGGAATCCCTACCTGAGTGCATGGATGTCAAATGCTCGCGACCCTCCGTGGGAACATTGGCCCATGTTCTGGACTGGCCAGCCGGTGCGTCAAGCGTGGGAGCGATTGATGCCCTACGAAGTGCTGACAGATCCTCCCAACCAGCTCGGCTTGTCTGTCATGGTCTTCGTGCCACACACGAAGACCGTATACCCGTTGCTAGGCCGGCCTGTCGACTCTCTGCCGGAATTGGACGAGTTGGTGACCCCTTGCCTCCATGCCCCCTTGGACCTTCACCTGCGCCCGCGATCGAGGCTGACAGGTTTTCAAGGTTGTCTGTCAAGTTTCCAGTGTACAAAGGGGCCTCCTTTGACGCGTCCACGACCAATCTCACATATTCAGTCAGCTCCGCCGACAGTTCTCGCCGCTCAAACTCGATAGTGTTATCATTTCTGTCACCCATTACCCCACTGTCAACTCTTCGCCAGTCCATGCCGGCCGCCTACTTGACCGTCTATGCTGAGGGAGTCTCTGACATTGTCGTCTACGCAGATGTGAACGGGGAATGGCTCAGCGGAAACGGAGACAGCAAGATCGAGTGGCAGCTTCGGGAGCCGTCGGCCGGCCCTACGAAGTCGTGGCACGTGTCGCGCGCAACACAACTTCTCTTCACCGAGTTCTCGGACAGGGCCGAATGGGGAACCTTTCATTTCACCGGTCCACGTGCTGTGCAACATCAGTCAGGACCAGCTGCCGCCGTCCGCCTTCAGTTTGCGACGAAAGGTTATCTGACAGGAGAGGTCGACAACCGTTTTCGGCCCATCAAGGATTCCGAGCCCGTTTTCGCCTTTGCTCTCCCGATAAACCTCACTGGAACAGGAGCGGATCGGAAGACGAAGCGTGCAAGCGTAACGTTTACCGTGGCTCTTGCCCATGATTCCGTCGCCCAGTTTGCTGCCGCGCGAGGGCTGACGTATATGCGCCCGCTATGGGCCTCATACTTTCATAACACCATCCACATGCTGGACTATCACTACTCTGACTTTGAGATAGCATCAAAGCTGGCACGGAGCTACTCGCAACAGCTCGAGGTTGATGCCGTCGCCTCTGGCTCCCATGCCTACCGTGACATCACCTTCCTGTCTGCCCGTCAAGTCATGGGCGCTACGCAGTTCTCAGGCACGCCAGACAGCCCCCTCCTCTTCCTCAAGGAAATATCATCCAACGGCAACTTCCAAACCGTCGATGTCATATTCCCGGCATTCCCTTTCTTCCTCTACACAAACCCTCGCTGGCTGGCGTACTTGCTCGAGCCACTCCTCGAGCATCAGCTCAGTGGCCAGTATCCCAACAACTACAGCATGCACGACCTAGGGGCGCATTTCCCGAACGCGACGGGTCATGCGGATGGCAAGGACGAGTATATGCCCCTGGAGGAGTGTGGGAATATGCTCATCATGGGACTTGCCCTCGTGAATTCGATGCGTCATCGGTCACACGCCGCATGGGCTACAGCCATGGAGGGATCGAATGCGCCGGAGCGCGTCCAGGCGACCGATGCGGCTCTGATCCCGTTGCAGCTTGACTCCTTGCGAATGGACCGGCCTATCCGGAGAACGGCCGAGGATGCGGCTGTGTCCTGGGCATCGAGGTCGCTCAAGCTGTGGAAGCGATGGGCGGGCTATCTGCTTCGGGAGTCGCTCATGCCTCGCAATCAGTTGAGCACCGACGATTTTGCTGGCTGGCTTGCGAACCAAACGAATTTGGCACTCAAGGGTATCATCGGAATCCGGGCAATGGCCGATATTTCGGAGCTTGTGGGTGACCGCCAGGACGCGCATGAGTATGAGAGTGTTTCTCGCTCCTTCGTCGTGAAATGGTTGGAGTATGGCCTCGCCCGGGACGGGACGCATGCCAAGCTTGCGTACTCGTGGTATGGTTCTTGGACTACCCTCTACAACCTATTTGCAGACTCTATGCTCTGTTTCCACACCCCCGGCGTCTCACCCTCATCGCTGGGTCGACTACAGAAACCGCTGGGCAAGCGTGCCAAGGACGCCCTGCTGCCCGACCGCCTCTACCGCATGCAGAGCACATGGTATCACGCAGTCCGTCAGCGGTACGGGCTGCCTCTCGACAGCAGACATCTCTACACCAAAAGCGACTGGGAACTCTTTGCTGCCGCGGTGGCCAGTAGGAAGACTCGGAACGCCATAGTGGAAAGTGTTGCCCTATGGGTGAACGAGACGGTGACAGGTAAGTAGAGTGCCGGCTCTTCTATGCTTTCAGATAGAGAGCATCTTTTCTAACTAGAACCTGTGAAGATGGACCTCTGACCGACCTGTACGACACCGAGGGTGACGGCAACTTCTCGCCTATCAGGTTCATGGCCCGGCCAGTTGTAGGCGGCCATTTCGCGAGACTGGCCCTGGAGCGAGCGTGCGAAGGAAAGGCAACGACAGCACTCGCTTTTCTCGACGAAGGCAGTGAAAATACATAACGTGGTGACCTGCACATATATTCATACCAACCTTTTCTTTTTTTCCTCATCTTCTTCATTATTTTCTTGGAAGGGGTTTGGATAGTATTAATCGTACAGGACCTACTGGAGTAGGTATAGTCGACGATGATCGATCGATTAACCGACGAGAACAATATAAACACTCAGAGAGTATAGTAAGAAGGCAATCTATTGGATGACAAGTTTCGATTGGATTCAAAGAGAGTCCCTCACCTGCGGACGTACAGTAGTGATCAACTTGCGGCAGAGGGATAGAGGAAGTAACTTGTTAGCCTGTTACGACTGTGCAGTGCCTACTTACACGTCCATGTACTACTACATCTACACGAATATACTTATACTTTGCAAATAGTAAGTTGTACTTACTGCAAAGTTGTGCTTGTACAAGTTCTGTAGCCTTCCAGTAGGGAGTACAGTGGGGTGGCAAAAATGTCGATTCAGTTTGTAGGAGTAGCGCTACCAAAACTGAATCGTCACTTTTGTCAAGTAACTGTACTGTAGATGCACCCAAATGCGAATAGAAGTATTAAAACCCCCCCCTTTAACTTAGTACTTAGTTGCTTCATCCCGATATGAGAACGGAGTATTACTACTAAGTAAGTAGTAGCATACTCCGTGCATTACTTGTACTTACTGTGGTGCATAGATGTACTTAAGTACATGTATACTTGTACAGTACATGTATGCACTTGCGCCGCTTAATCTCCGGCTGGCACTTTCGCTTAGCCCCTGCGGCCCCACCTTTATTGCATTATGGTGAAGTTCCCATTTTTTCGCTCTCCCTAGACTATCTGTCGTGCATTTACAGTACTCCTGTCGAGACTTACCTCCTCCACCATCACATCACACCTGTGACGAAACGGATCGGCTTTGGTGAGGACCATCATCAAGGCTGCTGCTGATTTCCTCCCGAATCCAGAACCAACACAGTATCCACTGCCGCTTCTTTCGCTTCTCCGGTACATTCCTTGATTTGCCTCCAGCTTGCCTTACCAAGTCTTCCCTCTCATCGTTGACGGCAGCTTCCTCCATCGCTTATCATGGCAACCACCGCAATGGACTACGAAGCCGCAGGTGGCGATCGGTATGACGGTATGTCCTCTCACGCACTTTCCTTGCCGACGATGCCGTTCTTTCGGACGGCATTCACAACTCCCACCCTACGGAACCTGCAACCTTGGTCGCGCAACATACTCACAACCTGTAGATGACGCGCCGCGGTATGAGCGTGACAACAGGAGCGCATCTCCTCGCCCCGCCCGAGAGGATCATGAGGGCACCCGTCGCCGCACTGCATCTCCTAACGGCAATGCCGATAGGTACGTTAAACATTGTTACTACAACTCTTGACACGTTGCTCACCATGACCAGTGGTCCCAAGGAGTCATCCGGCCACAGGGGGGACGACGAAGATGGCTCAATCAACCCAGGCTCTAACCTCTTCGTCACCGGTATCCACCCACGCCTTTCCGAAGCCGATGTTGCCAAAATGTTCGAAAAATACGGTGATGTTGAGAAATGCCAGATCATGCGCGACCCTCACACAAAGGAGTCCCGCGGCTTTGGGTTCGTCAAGATGGTCACGCCTGACCAGGCCGAAGCTGCTAGAGAAGGCCTCCAAGGGGAGCAGATCGAGGGCCGTACCTTGAGCATCGAAAAGGCTCGCCGCGCTCGACCTCGCACTCCGACGCCCGGCAAATACTTTGGCCCACCTAAGCGAGGTAACAACCAAACCCCACCCACTTGGCCACTAAGGTTCTGTTTGAATGCGGTGAAAGCTAATCATCTCTCTAGAGGACGGACCACGCCCTCGCTGGGACGACCGCCGCCGTGGCGGCGGTTACGGAGGCTCTGGTGGCCGCGATGACTACCGCTACCGTGGCTATGAGCGAGGCTACGACCGCCGAAGCGACGACCGCCGCTATGAAGACCGAGGCGGATACCGCGAGGACCGTCGTGACTACGACCGAGGTGGCTATGGCCGTGACTACGACCGCAGCTACGACCGCCGTGACCGCGGCGGCGACGATCACTACAACCGCGACCGGTACGGCGGAGGCGGTCGAGATGACCGCTACAACCAGCGAAGCGGCGGCGGTGGCTATGATCGCGACCGATACGATCGCCAGGGTGATCGTGATTCTGGACGCACCAGGGAGTCCGGCGGCGGCGGTTCCGGTTATGGCGAGTCGGCCGCTCGATCCGAGGCACGAGAACCGTATGGAGGTTCGAAATATCACTGAGCGTGGAATGCCATGTCGTCGCTAATTCCCGTAGGCTCTGAACCTACGACACGGTAAACGCCCGGATGTCCAGAATTGCCTGGTTTCTCGGCGCAACATGGGCTGGCACGATGACTCTTGGTCGCTTTCCCTTCTGGGTCCTGATCTGTTTCTCTATGATTTCGTGTTCTGCACTCGCTGATTTCATTATTCAATTTCCATGGACCGATTGGAACTCTCTCCCACTATGGACCGGCATCGGCCTACTCGTATGATAGAAGACTTCACTACTCGATGTGCGACAGCTGTGGCTTTTGGGACGTACAATCGGCGTGCGACACGATCGGTTATTTTTCGCGTCGATGATCTTGCAACGACAAGTGCAGTGTCAGTATGGATCGCTGGGAGCATCTTTCGGCATCTTGCAAATCAATCACTTCACTGCATCACTTCATCAACACTTCGCGTTATACGAACACCTTTGGTAGCAATGGCAACTCAGCGCGCATAGCAGACGCCCTCTCAGCGCGTCATTGACCAGTGTGGCCTTCTCGGTCAGTAAAAGCGACTGTCGACTGCACATGAGCCACTGCTGCTCTCTCCCCAGATTCCAGCTTGTATCCGTGTCAAACCATGCCAGATTCGCATTGCTCGTCTAAATCAAAACCGACCGCAACTTGTCAGCCTTCAGAAGCTCTTCGACAATGGGGGACCGGTCGCTTACGTTTCGCTCTGCATATTGTCGCTTGATACGTCACACTTTCTCGTGAGATGCCGCCGTCCACGAATCAGTCGTCAAATTATTCGTCGTAATCCATCTGCCGTCACCCCTTGGTCAAGAATACGTCGCAGCCCTTCATTCATTCGCTTGTGTGGCTTTACTGCCACCGAGTGCTGCCGTTGCTGTGCACCAAGGGGTGAAGGTGAAAACGCACCCGATTTCAACATCCTTGCAATCGGTGGCCGTCAATGTGAGAGATGACAAGCACTGTTAGTGGAAATGGCGGACTGCAAAACTTCACATAGAGCATCTGAGTTGCCTTGGGTGCGAATTGGAGTCACGGGACACTGTCGAAACACCCACTATTCAAGGTATTTTGCCCAGTTGTCTAGGCGACATGGGCCAGTCGCTGAATTCGTCAACCAGCGACGAATATTGTCACCAGAACATGGCGGTAACTGGTACCTGGACACTGCTCACGACTGCAGACAATGCCTGGCGTCCTAGGACGCCAGGTCGTCTCCATCCTCTTGGTATCTCTACAGGCACTCCCTTTTACGGCCGTCTTCGAAGTGTATCAATGAACATTTGTCTAGCAAGCGATGAAGTCAACTCTAAGCCGTCACCATCTCTTGAATCCGCTTCAACTCTCAGCCTGCGATCGGAATCGGACGCGTCACCCCTGCAGTTGTATAATGCAGGCAGCACCACGATGCAATGTCTGATTTGATGAGATACGAGCTTACGCGACCCCCTCCCCCCTCCCCCCTGTCTGATATGATGGAGAGCCATCGTTGGCTGGTCTCCATCAGCTGACTTCGATTTGATTTTGCAGGGCTGACGATGATTGGCAGTACTCTACATGACACAACCGCGAACCAGGCGAGTGAGTGCAGATGGCAGTTGTTGATCGCTTGAGCTTGAGAGGAGTATTCAGGAGTGGCGCTGATCAACAGGAGAGTTGCCTCGATGTGATGATTGCTGAACTTGCAGTTACCTAGTCTCCGTTTGCCCCTGGTTTATGTTCGCCCCTATCAGCCAGCCAACGCTGGAAACCAGTGTCCCCGTCGCAGCTTCTCTCAGCTGATCCCTCTTCCTGACTCTTTCATGAGTGGGTTCATTGACCGACTCATCCCCATTTGAGCCTGCCGGCGCTTCCTCGACCATACTCGGCAGGCCAGGAGTAGCGGTGAAGTTACGCTGCGCGAGCCTGGCAGTTGCCCGGGAAAGATCGAATAGTGACATGGGGGCTTCTTCGGCTTGCCGGGCCGTGGCCGTGGCCGTGAGGTTACGCGGTGGGTATCTATCCCCGGGGACTGGCACATCAAATGCACCTGGCACGTCGGACAAGCCACCCGTCGAGTCCCACATCGCCTCGTTGGCCGCTTCCTCCTTGATGGCCGAGTCGAGTTGCTCCTCACAGCGACGGAAACTCTTGAGAATCTCTTGGAGCTGGCACGTTGGCGCCACTCGCAGCGCGGTTGCCAGGCACTCTATGCGCTGCTCCAGGTGCCGAACTTCCAAATTGCCGCGTGCTGTTCCCAGGTGAGTTGGCAGCTGTGACCGTTCAGTGCGAACATACTGTCCTGCGCTGAGAGCAGCCTGCCATGACCACTCATCGCTTGACTCCTCCGCCTCTTCGTGGCGAGACGTCCTCAGGCGGCTAATTACGTACGAGTATGCTGTCTCGAAGTCATCTTCCCTCAGCGCAGCCTCGACACACATGGATGTGATGCGCCTCTCGGCAATTAGCATGTCGGCGTCTTGGTCGGGACCATGGGAGCTACGTGCTTGACCCGAGCCACTCCGAGATGGCAGGCCGGCGCGCACCATGCTGATGCCCATCTCCAAGAACTCCTGAAGACGTGTGTATGCTTTCGGGTTCTGCTGTAAGAGCTTGTCGATGACAGTGAGGGGGTCGGAGTGAATTCGCAGGAGTACTGGGCTAAACGGTTCGCCTTGCTTGAACACTAGGCGATATTCACTCAGGCCATGTGTGGCTTTCAACAACGCTTGTATTCGTTGCGCTCCAGGCAGAGACATATCCACAGTCTTCGGAAAACTGTGCAGACTATTGTACATTAGCAACGTCGATTCAAGTCAGGTCCGTAGGTTGATCTCGAACTTACACGTCGTTGCATCGCTTCAAGCCACCTCGGTTTCGATTGGGGTTAGAGGCATTATCGTAAGCGTTCAATGCGGCTTGGAATACTGCCTCATGAATCATTTCCGGACCTATTGGCTTCTCGGCCCCGTCCTCGTATAAACTCCTTGCGAGTGCATATTCTGTTCAACTGTTAGATGTCACACGTGGCAATGCATGTACCATGATGCACATACTTGATTTGGCAAGCAAGACTTTGAGCATTTCGCTTTCGACATGGTCGATGGAAACCGTGGAAAGGATGCCACCCACGTGAGGTTTGGACGACTTGGCTGGATATCCCCACCGCCGAAGCCAAAGGACTGCGCGTCTTGCTTCGACCCAATATTCATCGTCGTCCTTGGGCGCATTGTTCGAGATTGCATGCAGTAACTTGCCAAACTCGCCCCTCTGCTCCTTCTCGTCCTGACTAAAGACGAGACCACAAGCTCTCTTGATGGTGCAAGGAGCCCCAAGCCGCGTTGAAATAAGTGCGCTCAGGACGAGTGCAACCAGCAAGCTGGTTGCAGAAGCAGTCGCCGACGTGAGAGGATTCTGCGGCTGAAGCAGGCCGCTTCTCAAATAGCTTGCGGTCCTTGCTTCGACGAAGGATGGTGGCAGCTCCTCGGTGACGAACATTTCGGGCAAAACGAACAGAGCTTCGTCCAAGCGCAAGTCTCCTTCACCACATCCCAGGAGAGTTCGTATCTTCACAGATATTCGGTAATGGCCGCTCAAGGATGTCTCTGTTGCATCCCGGGCTAGGTATGCTGAAGCAAGCACGGCCCTAGCATATGATTGGAGTAGGAAGCGTTGTTTGTATTCTGGTAAGGCCAGGCTGGTATCTTGGATACCGGCGCCAAAGTCAATGTCTCCCGGCCCGTCCCACTGCTCAAAGGCTTTCAGGATGGGGTCGTACGAGCTCGTAGCCTGGGCGGTGAGCCAGTCAATTACTTCACTCCAGCCAGAGCATGCGACCGATATTTCCTCGCGTCCACCCGTCCAACGTTGTGGGTCAAAGAGCCACGGCCCAACGAGACCTCTTAGATCCCGGGTGATGCGGCTCGACTCGGCTTGCTCATCATCAGCTGTCCGTGAGAGGAGGTGACGAACGGCTTCTTGGTCTGACAAGCTTTCAAACTCGACGAGAGAGTATGCGGGCGCTGTCTCTATGTAATACTCCGAATTTCTTCGGACGAAGGGAAGGACTGTGGCGATGATCCAGGTGCGCAAGCGTGGGGAGTGGTTGACAAAAGGTATGAGGAGGTCTGGCAGCTGGGACAGCATCCCTGTCTCTTGATCCATGCTACGAGCGCGTTGAAAGAGGAACAATTCCAGCGCATCGGATTCTCCTTGGAATGAGGTGGAGGGACACCCCAGTTGAACGAGACGGAGTTTCTTTGCCTTTTGAGAAGCCTGGTGATCAGACATGGTGCTGATAGGAGAGAGGTCGAGCTCAACCGTGGCGTCGGGCTGTTCCAAGTCGCCAGCGGCAATGTCGAGCAGAAAGCTGACGTATGAGGCTGGCCTCACCGTCTCGGGTAGATGGGTGAGGAGGATGCGCAAGAGAACATCTTTGCGAAGTACTGCCGGATGCAGACTAGAGAGCAAGGAGAAGCCGTCGAGGTCAGCATGGGCGGCGAGATGGACGGCGAGCAGCAGCACCTTGGCGGGCGACAGCTTGGTGCACATCCTCGTCGGATTCTCGTCGGTAGAAAGTAAAGGGCCGACGAACACCCCCGTGATGAATAAGATGGGTAGGTAGCTAGGTGGCTAGCTCACTACCTGGTGCTCCGTTGGTCGATCCTGAGGCAGTAGGAGAGGCCAGATGATAATGGTATCCAACACACCCAAAGCAGGAGAACACAATCTCTTAGCGCTGGTGTATCTCGGCAAATGCGTTTGGTCTCCTGCATGAACCCCTTGGTACCTCGTTACCTATACTTTAGGGTGACTAGGATGGCTGATACCGGGGGGCTTCCTTGTAGGTGTAGAGTTGTTAATATGGCAGACGCATGGCATGGCTGCTGGGGAATGAGACGGCTGTGACACGCTCGCCTGGCCCAGGATAGCTCGTGGCCCCGAGCAGTGATAATAGTGCGATTGCAGTGAAGTACAAGTCACTATTACCATGCCAGATCTGTATGGGGTGGATGTGCATATTTCCGAATATGCAATAATGGCGGAATATTGCACGCAGTGATGGGTACTGTGCCCAGTATCAGGAGGTACTTGTTAGGCGAGTGAAGAATGGTGGGGCAGCGTGTTCCGCTTGATAGTCATCTTGGTGACGAGGTGGATCCCAAACTTGCATATCGGTGTACGAGGTTGTGCACTGAGCACTAGCATTGGACCGGTCAGCATCCACTCCAACTCACGACGTGCTATTAGCTGTTGGGCGCCGGCATCAAATATCGTTCAATTATTGTTCAGGGTGCCAGAACAGCGCTCCCCTCCAGAGGTTTGCATTCTCGACTTGTGCCTGCAGTTCATCATGGCGTCGGGATACGGAATGCACGGCGGTAGGTCTGCCTTTTGAGCCTTTGGCGCTACAGAATCTGACATCCGGCTGGTAGGCGTTGGCCGCTGCTTTCGTTTCTGGCAAGAAGTCATGGCCTGCTACGTTGTCAATACAAGTGCCGAGGATGACTCGGGCAAGAAGAAGTGTTCGCGGCCGCTGGAAGACTACTACGAATGTCTGCATCACAAGAAGGAGGTGAATTTTGAACGACAACACCGCCACCCGCCTAGCACGGCTTGCTGACGATTTCGCATATATAGCATGCGAGGGCGCTCGCCATGCAAGCTGCGTACGCGCGAGCGGAGTCAGGCACCCCTCGAGACGATGCGCCGAGCGCTGGTCAAATACGGAATTTGGGGTTGTTGGGCAAGGAGGAAGACACCAAAAAGGTCTTGGGCCAGAGCTAGTCAAAGGCAAGGTGTTGACATCGACACCGGCTTATGAATCGGACATTTTGTACTTGACCTTGTCGTTTGCACACGCGCTGGACATGGTTTGGTGCTCGGGTGTGCCGCTACCCGCAATCGGCAGCCTGTTGATGGAGGGACAAACGGAGAGATGGGCAGAGGAGGCGTTTCTACACATGCACCCAGCAAATGTCTCGATCATTTGGGTTGGGTTGGGCCACTTCATCATTTTAGGGCTAATGTACGGAGTTTAAGACTACGGCTTAACGATGCGAGAACGCATGTTTTCCCGGCCAGTATTTTCCGCACGTGTGAGAAAGCAGGAACAATGTCCCGTTTCGGGCGCGGCAGGGGGTCTGGGGAGCGGGGGCTGGTGGCCGGGGGCGCGTAGATGACCCAAGCATCACAGATCCTTCTTGTATGCGTGTTCTGGCTTATGGGTGGTCTCGTAGTCAATGTGGACATAGGCTCTCTCGATGTCCGGCAAGCTCTCCAGCTTCATCTGCAGCTCCTCGGCGACGTCGTGGACCTCGGCGAGGCTGCTTGACGGGTCCATGACTATGTCGACTTCGGCGATGAGCCGCGGCCCAGAGTGGTAAACTCGGACCGTGTCGATGCCACGAACCGAGTGCGAGTGTGTCAGGCAGACGTAGGTGATCAGTTGCTGCGTGTCGACGGAGGCGACGACGCCGACAAGCAGCAAAAACTCGTTGAAAGCTGTGTGGAGCCAGATGGCGGAGACGAGGATGGACAGGAGGATGGCACCCATTGGGTCGATCCACCACTTCAGCTTGGAGCCGCCAACCGAAGTCAGGATTCCGAAGCCGTTGATGAGCAGGTCGTTGCGGTGGTCCTGCCATAGAATTTTGACCTGGCTATACTTGTTTTTGATGGACCAGCAGTAGAGGAAGAGGCAGAACTTGGAGAGGAAGGCGGCGCAGACGGATATGACGGACGGCAGCTGAAACGACTTCTCCTTATGGTCCTCGGTGAGCTCCCGCAGGGCAAAGGCGATGATGATGAAAGACATGGTCGTCATGATGAAGCAAAAGACAATGTTGCCGACCGTCTCCAGCCTGGCCTTGCCGGCGGGGAAGCGACGGGGTTCGACGTGCTTGATGGCGCGGTTGGAGAAGATGAGCGCCAGGGTGCTGAGGGGGTCGAAGACGGCGTCGGCCATGGTGGTGAAGAGGGAGAGAGAACCTGAGGAGATGGCGGCATAAAGCTGCAGGCCGGCAAGGATGACATTGGCAACAAGCGAGCCGTATATGGCTACACGAAACTTGAGCTGGTCGTCACCCTGCTCTTGACGAGCGTCGGCCACATGGTCCTCGACAGATTTGAGCATGCGCTCGATGGCGGCATTCTGATTCTCGTAGAAGCCGCGGAGCTTCCGGGCGTCCCGTTTGGAGACGGCTTTGGGCTCGGCCGGGGAGTCTTCGTCGGCGCCGGCGCCGAGTTGACGGCGACCCTGGGCGCCATCCCTCTTCCGCGAAGAGTTGGCCCTGATTCGGTCAAGATCCTGGTTGGTCTTGTAGGATCGGGCGAGGCCGTACGGGTCTGTCTCGACGTTGTGATGGGGGGTGCGGGCACCGAAAGCGTTCATAGCTTGGCTTTCAACATCGGTAACGAAAGATGAATGGCGTTCCGCAGCGTTGATTGCATCTGCGTGGAAGGCAAGACCTTCTAACGCGGTGCTGGAAGC
The DNA here is from genome assembly GCF_001625195.1 of Drechmeria coniospora. Classification (NCBI taxonomy): domain Eukaryota; kingdom Fungi; phylum Ascomycota; class Sordariomycetes; order Hypocreales; family Ophiocordycipitaceae; genus Drechmeria; species Drechmeria coniospora. Next base: position 3,618,882 of record NC_054389.1, on the reverse strand, counting down.
ATGCCGTCGGATTGATGCGGATGATGAGCTGACACGGCCAGCGTAGAGGTGGTCCAGATGGACGGCGGAAGAGTGATGCGCGTGGGGCGTGTTGGCATCGGCAGTCATCTTCTTCGAGGGAAGCTGACGCTGCGGAAGTCGACGCTGGCGAGGGAGACGTGCTGGGTGGGGAGGTGCTTTGCGGATGTCCTGGGTAACCGACGTGTACGGTTTTGATGGATGCCGAGATGAGATGGCCAGGCCCCCAGACCTCTCGATGCGTGAACAGAGTCAAGGAAGAGCTGGCGTGATGATAAGACAGGCAGGATATGTGATGAACAAACAAGGCCAAGGCTTTGAGAGGAAGAGGAGCTGGTAGAGATGGGAGCTCTGACGCTGCAAAAGATGCCGGGCACAGATGTTCTTCAGCTCGTTGTCTATCGTAGTCGTTCTGCCTGAGGGTACCTAGTAGTTGCCAAGCTCGGTAAAGGATGAGATACATGACTACGTACCACTCCGTAGTACGCGGCAAAAGGCAGTACTCCTTGCATGTCTCATACCTGCCTTTTCTGATGGGTGGCAGCATTCAAAGGTGCCTGCCTAACGACTAAAGGAGAAGGGAGTTGGAACTAAGTGCTAGCTGGTACAATGAGGTAGCCTACGCAGGAGGGTCCTGAATCAGAAGTCTGGGTTCGAGAGCGGGGTATGAGTCGGGGGAGCTCGGCGGAATACTGCAGAGCAATAGTAGCATCGAACGAAATACTGAATGCCTGGGGACCTAGAGAATCTAACGCACCGCAAACAAATAGTACCAGACTACAAACATAACGTGCTGGTCGGCACGAGGTTTTGTGTTGTGGTTGCACATGAACTCCGCGTAAGCAACCACATTATACGTACATGCCACATGCACATCCGTGTACTCCGTACGTCAAAGCAACCCCGAGGCAAGTAAGGTATTCTCAGCACAATACACTATACGCCATGGACGAGAAGCTTCCATTGTGTCGTAGTGTGTACACACGTTCGGAGTACCATTCACTAGTATTTTCAGGATGTGGAATCTATAATAATTACCGCAGTTGGTATAACTATGTGTGGGGGTGATCGTTGCGGATCGCGGAGAGGCCGCCCAACGAGTACCTATTACTCCTTATCCTTGATTACTCCAGATTACTTCGGACAACACAAGCAATCCCCCGCTGGCTATCCGCCGCCAAGCCTCAACCGCCCATGCTGTACGGAGTACTCCGTACATCCTTACATGTACCGCCATGTAGAGATAGCTACACGTACATCGTACACGTACTCGTACGTGCAACTGATGTTTATATTTGCTCGTACACACCACCAGATATGATAGGAACGTACTGCAGTACTCCGCAGGACGTGCGCATAGTACTGCCAATAGCCCTCCATGTGCATAACCAAGGGGTCCTTGATGGCAGGGCGACAAAGGCAACAGCCTGTCCTTCTGGGCTGGCTGATGGACTGGCCGATGGGCCATGGCAGAGATGTCAAGCGGGATATGATTGCCAAATTGACCACCCCAGCAATATACGCACGCACATGCATGACCCCAAGTAAGCGAGGCGATGAAGCAGATGTTGGAGATTGTGTCAACGGTCGATGTTGATGCGAGCCATCCAGTTCCTGCAGAGCCCCCGCAGGACCAGAAAAATACCGAAGAAAAATAAAGAACGAGCAGCCATGCGTTGTATCCATATCACATAAATCCGTTCCCTACCTTGCATCTGCATACCGCCACCCCCATCCCGTTAGAGCTTCGCATCAAAAGACGGCGCGTCCCCGGCTGAGCTCTCGCACCGCTCCAAGATCCAGCTGACCACATCTTTCGCAAACGCATCCTTGCAGTGGTCCACGTGCAGCTGGTGGTAGGCACCTTCGTACGTCTTGGTCGTTTTGTCCTTGACGGCGTACTGATTCTCCATAAACTGCACCGCGGCGTCGTAGCTGCAGACGCGGTCCCCGGTGCCGTGGGCAAGCAGAATGCTTCGTACTTGCTTGCCTAGCGTGACGCGGCCCGACGACAGGCTAGCCGTCCGGTCGAGGAGCGAGGCAAGGCCCTCGAGAGTGCCCGTGTTGTGGCAAAGCGGGTCGTTGCGCACCGATTCGACAATGACCGAGTCCCTGCTAAGGTGTTCCGGCGGCACCACGTGCTTCAGCTGCATGTAGGGCAGCAGACGGGCCACGATCCGACCGGCGAGTACCTTGAGGCTGCTGGGCTCCTCGCCCTGAGTGAAGCCGATGAAGGGGGCGTCCAGAATCCAGCCGCGGATCTGGTTGACCAGCTGGACGTACTGCGTGTCGCCCGCGAGCGTCAGGATCTCTCCGCCGCCCATCGAGTGGCCCATGACGAACATGGGCGGCCGCAGCGGATCACCTGCATCCTCATCTATCCTATCGCGAATAAACGTGGCCACGTCGCGCACCACCTGCGACGTGGGGCCGGTGAGGCCTTTGTCGGCTGGCTTGGCGACGCTGCGGCCCCAACCACGCTGGTCCCATGCGAACACCTGTATGCCGTTCTTGGCGAACTGGGGGAAGAAGTCGTTGTAGCGGTCGATGTGTTCGCTAAAGCCGTGAACGAAGACCAGTTTGGCCTTGATAGGTCCCTGCGGCTGCGAGTTCGCCACAAGGCGCGGTCAGATTCAGCTACGCTGGGAGGCCTCCGCTCGCTTGTCTGCCATTGCTCGACGGTGACTCACCTTCCACGTCTTGGAGAACAGGCTGGTGTCGCCGTAATTGAACTTTCCTTCGATGACTGTCGTCATGGTGACCTTCACCTCCTCCGCAGCCTGTGCGCGTACTCGTGTGTATGTGAAGTGTATGCGAGAAGGGTGAAAGCTCACCACAGGCGTCCGTCGAGAGTGCCAACAAGAGGAGACTGACGACGTCTCGAGGTTGCTTGTGATCAACTAACGTGCCTAAATCATATAAAGCACTCGAGAAAGGTATTACTCGAGCACTGCCGCGCTGGGTCCTGAGACAATACCTTGGTGCTTAGGTGGTTCCGAGTAGAATCGACGGATGACGTTTTGGTGGCCGCTCTTTGGTTGCCGAGATACCTATTTTGCAGTATTGCTTGTACATAAGAGGTGCCTACTTGTAGGTGTAGGTAGGTAATACTACAGTATACTTACATGTAATTACAGCACAGCACAGTACAGTACATCACCACTACTCCGTACGACAGTATACAATACTTACATTCCGCCAAGTGCCGACGACACAAGTACCTCGGTACCGCCTCGGTACCATGGAGCTTCACCATCCTGCATACTTAATAGTTACTTACAATACTCACTTATCGTTGCTACAAGAAACATGCTCGACTCCCAGTTGTGAAATACAAAGTACAAAAACCCGAGACGCCAATGAACGCGGCAGGGACTAGTAGCAGCAAGGTATCGGATGTTAACTATGTACACAGTGGATAATTCACCACCATTCACCACACGAATGTCTAGTTGAACGAGCAGAATGAAATCCTGTTGTAATGTTTGCGCCTCAATTCAGCTCCCTTTGCCGTCGCAAAATATCGCACTCCATGCATCGTCGCATGCCTCCCCTGCCTCTATACCTGGAAACCTGGAACCCAATGTTGCGCCCGTCCAACGTCAGCTAATTCTCGAGTGGAGTGGACTTATGAACAGGCTTCTTCCATCAGCCGATAACAGTAGGTGCTATTATACATTGTAAATCGATGCTCTAGTGGTTTATCACTCGGTGCAGATCGGATTCTCCCACGGTGCTCTGCTTAGCACAGTCGGGAAATGCAGAGCGACCTTTGGTCAAAACGAGGGTTCAAGGGCGCTTCTCATCATCGTGTGACGGCTCAAGCACCGTTGCTTCGGGATCCTCGATCTCTAGCCCTTCATCCTCCTGCGTCAGGTCTTGTTCCAACTCGTCAACCTCGGTGATGTGAGCCTGCATTTCGGACGTCCACTTCTCCGGAATGTCGCCTCCGCTCATCTGCCATTCCATGAGTTTGCTGAAGGCGCTCCCTCTATCGCTTGCGAGCTGCACGTAGCTGCCTATTTCGGCCACTTTGCCCTCGCTGTTGAGAACAATGATTTTATCAGATCGCTTGATCGTCGACAGCCGATGTGCAATCGATATCGTCGTGTTGTGGCCCCGAAGCAGCCCCGCTAGAGCCTCGTTCACGAGCGTCTCGGATTCGGCGTCAAGTGCCGATGTCGCCTCGTCGAGAATCAGAATATCAGGGTCCTTGAGCAGCGCTCGGGCGATGGCGATCCGTTGCTTCTGCCCGCCGGACAGCTGGGACCCCCTCGCTCCGACCTGAGTCTCCAAGCCGTCGGGAAGGTCGCTGATAAAATTGCAGTTGGCCCTTCTCGCCGCCGAGATGATCTCCAACCGGGACGCCGTCGGCTTTCCATACGCGATATTCTCCGCAATGGTCCCCGAGAACAGCACTGGTTCTTGCGACACCATGCCGATACGTCTCCTGAGCGACTTGACATTCATACTCGAAATGTCAACGCCGTTAATCGTGATGGATCCGGACGTGGGGTTGTAGAATCTCAGCAGCAGAGAGGCCACCGTCGACTTGCCGCCGCCAGACGGCCCAACGACGCAGACGTTGCTGCCCGAAGGTATTTCGAAGTTGAGGCCGTTGAATATGTTGACCGCCGGCCGAGTGGGGTAGGCAAAGCAAACGTCGCTGAACCTGATGGAGCCTTGAGCAGATTGGACCGGGCGGCCAACGGTCTGATGGATCCCCGGTCGACGGTCCTGCAGTTCGAAGAGTCGGCTCGCTGCTCCTACCCCCTTCATGAGTTCAGAGTAAAACCCGGAGAGACCGAAGAGGCTGGAGCCTGCGAACGCCGTGTACATCATGAATGAGGTTAGCTCTCCAAGTGACATGGACCCTGACCGCACGAAGCTACCCCCGACGATGAGCATCGCCAGGATGGTCATGTTTCCAGCCCAACCGGTAGATGCAAAGAAGGTGGCAGCAATCAGAGACTCTTTCTTGCCGAGCCAAAATATCCGCCTGATCTGCTTGTTGTACCGGCTCACCTCCTGCACCTCGCCCACGAAAGCTTGGCTAGTTTTGATATTTCCAAGGCGCTCTTCCGCGATCTTGGTCAGTGTACCTAAGTTCTTCTGGATCGTCCTGCTCACGTTCCGGATGGCTCGGCCGTAGAAGAAGGCGCCGATGGCAATAGGAGGAAACATGAGAAGCAGAAGCCCCGTGAGTTGAGGGCTGGTCCACACCATGATGGCGAATCCGGCTCCACCGCTAAAGAGGGCTCGGAGGCCGTCGCTCAGGTTCTGCGTGACAGACTTGCCAACAATGACGGTATCAGAGCTCAGCCGTGAAATCAGGTCGCCCACGCGATTGGCGTCGAAGAATTCGGCGTCCTGAACATAAGTACGGCGATACAACTGAGACCGTAGCCGGGCAACGACCCGCTCGCCAACAATGCGAAGCAGGATGACGCGTCCAAAGTTGGCCATTGCTCCCAGCGTCAAGACGGCTCCCAGCCCCATGAAGAACTGGTTCATTGTAAATCCAAAGAGGCGGACATCGTCAACGTCTCCTTTGGTGGCGAGATCCAAGATTCGACCCACGGAAAAGGGAATCGACATCGTGACGCTGGAGGAAATGACGAGAAAGACAAAGGCCACGCCCAGCCATCGCAGCTCGGGCCGAGCAACTTTGATAAGCCTCCAGACCTCACCCATCCCAGCCTTGCTCTGTTGTGTGCTGCCGTCCTTCGAAAGTTTTGCCGAGAGATTGACCTGCGCCGCCTTTGATGCCTTGTCGCTCTTCTTAAAATCCTGAGCCTCGACTTCATCTTGAGTTTCTGGCCGAGTTTCTGGCCGGCTTTCTGCAGGCTTAGGTCCACCTTCGGAAAGGGGTCCTGTTTGTCGATGAAAGAACGTCCCACGAGAGAATCTTCGAGTGGAATCCAAAATATGACTGCGTTGCAGGTTTTGACGTCGAAGTAGCGACGACGGGGGAGCCTGAGCAGCGAGGAGTCGGATGCGGCTTCGGGACGGTGGAAAATTGAGCGCTTGGAGGGATTGCTGGCGATTGGGAAGTGCGCTAATCGAGCGAAGTTGCTGGGACAAGGCATCGGCCCGGCGGTAACATGCTCTCAGTATGACGTTGTCCACGAGAGGAGTCGTCGCTTGAGCTGCTATAGTTGAGCTCCCGGTTAGCCGCGGCATTTGCGTTCGCCACACAGTGCCCGACAACATGTTGACAGATGATGCGTTAATGAGCTACCTCCTGGCGTCGCATCGTCGTCTCGGCCAGGAACAGCAGAGGGATGGATGTTGTGTGGGAGGCGAAATTGTCACAATTGTTCTGTAGATACCATCATCGTTGTCGCGCGCCACATCGGTCAACTTGAGCATGCAGGAAGTCCGTTCACGGTTAATATTACTGTACTTGTACAGCCAGTGCCAAAAGCTGGAGTGGGGGAGTGGGGGATGCGCTTATCCAAATCGGTCTCGGCTCGGAAGTAATTATTTACGGAGCATCTCGTCAACCCAGTACTACACCAACCGCTGCTATTAGAGTCGAGTAACAATATTGAATCAAAGTATGGCAGCGGAATATCGAGCGTTAACGCAAAAGAAGGACCAGTTCCATGGATATAGGGTTCTATAGAGGATGTAGCTACTTGTACATTAAAATTCCCAGATTATATTGAGCAGGAGTCCACCGACAAGCCAGACAGACGTTTGCCAATTGAATTCAAGTATCTAACCATCCTTGAGCATCTCAGCCACATCAGCGTCGATGCCATCATCGTCTCCTTCGAGACGAGAATACCCATCAGGATCATCAATTCTCCGTCGTTTATTAGTACCGACATTCGTAGATACCGGAATCGAGTGATGAGAGGACGCGGTTTCGGTCGGTTGGTTGTCCACGCTCGCGGTGGCCGGTTCTTGATCCAAAGGGTCCACAGCTTCGACACCCATAACAGGTGGTGTCAGGGCTTCCGCTGCCGGCGGCGTCAATGCTTCCACGGCCGGCGGCGTCAGGGATTCCATTTTGGGCCGATCTGGTTCAGAATCTGGCGTGAGAAACTCGCCCTCTTGCATAGAATCACGGTCTTCTGCAGGACCCAGCGCTCGCATGATGGCAACCTCGACTTGCTGCTTCTTATTTTCAATCTCGACCTTTCGATCGCGCAAGACGGTGGCCGAGGTTTTGTGACTAGACAAAGCAGCTCGCTGAGCATCTAACAGCTTCTCGAGGCCAGACACTAGGCTCTCGCGAGCTTTGACGCATTCTGCCAATGCGCTCTCTGCATTGACAAGAGTTTTGAGGAGGCCATTCAAACGGGCTGCATAGACGGGGGCTGATGGCACTTCTGCATGAGGTCCCGCTTGCTTTTCGTACTCTTGGTTCGCTGAAGCAAGTGTTGTGTCAACGGGGTTGCTCAGTTTCGTTGCAGTTTGGTAGGTTGACACCAAAGGTGCAAGTTCTGATGGCACAGTCGAACCTCTGAAAGGAGACTCCCTGAAGCCAGGATTTGTTGCTCCTCGAGACTTGTCCAACTCTGCCATCCATTAGTAAGAATGCCATTATACAGTCGACCTCTCACGTTTCTTACCCTCAAGTCGAGCCTCAATGGCAGCTTGGATTGGGGGTTCAAAAATGGATCTGTCCTTCCAAACATCTATCACCCGTCTCAGCTTCGCCTGTATCTCGGCTGGAGCTCCTCTATAGGCAACTGAGGTGGCTTCGGCCACCACGGGGGAGAAGGCAATGACGAAATCCTCCTTATGTCGTATCCTTGACTGCTGCACTACCTCTGTACATCCGGAGCAGGTCAGCAGTTGATTCCAAATATCAATCTCCAGGTCACACATATGACGGATATAATTATAACATAGGCAGGTGGGATAGAGATACCATTTGCAAGGTACACGAGACTCAAGCGCCTGGTGCTAGAAGAGTCCTTTAATCGCTGCATCCAGAGTTGTACTGTGCGATCAGCATGTCTCCTGGCCACCGATATGAGTCAGTATACATGATAGTGCGGGGAGCATAGGCTTGACCGCTGAATGCATACTTATGGAACATAATCCACTGAGCTGCAGTTGCTATGCTGTCATGGCTCTCGTTGAGTGAGGAGAGCCGTGCCAAGACGGAATCGTCGTTGTAGGCCATTATGCACTTCAGGGCTTTATGCCACCACTGTTTGCCCAAATAACTTGAGAATGTTGTGATCTTTTGACGTTGTGAATAGATATGAACCTCGCTCCAGCTAAGGTGATATGAGCTTTGGCACACTCGATTCCTGCGGTTGGCTGTCTCAACGCTTGCTGGCGAGTTGCTCCCTTTTTTTTATTGAACCAGGTAAATCTTGACTAATGCAAAATAGGTGGCATAGCTTAGACAGCCGTCGTTATGAACCGAAAAAGTGAAGTAGAGGGAATTGTGTGTAGGTTGGTGAGACCTCTTGACTGCCTTTGCTTTGACGACGCAGTTCACGCACCGAATCAGCTGAAGGCGATAGATACACTGTGGAAGATATTCAATTAGGGGATAAATGCTACTCGATTATGCAATTCACGAGGGGAAAGCAACTGGAATTCACCCCACTTTCGTGTCACTCGCATTGGGGAACCAACTCACCGCCTGGCAGAAATGTACCCGCTCTTGGCTCAACGAGCCAATAGTACGTTTGTTTGACCTTCGAGTTCAAGCTCCGGGCATGGTTACGTGCCATCAGTAACCGCTTATGACATTGGACGTCCTCTTGCAGCTTTGAGCTGTATCCATCTGGCAACGTACTGAATGAACAAGAAGCCCCATCCACAAAACACGAGGAAAGCTACATCTTTTAGCTGTCAATAATGGCGGACCGTTTCCCCTCTCTAGATGAGTTTGATTCAGGAGGTGAGCGGAGCTGCACATCAACTGTGAAGTTCGGACGCTAAGTTAAAATCGTCCCAGCGCAAACTGACATTAAAGATGCTTCTACCAATCCCTCTGCCGATGATTTTCTTGCCCGCGAAAAGGCTCTCCTAGGCGATGATGCAGAGCAGTTTGTCACAATCGATGATGCTGCTGCGCTTGGGGAGGCTAGTGGTGACTTAACACACGGCGACAATGACAATGCCCAATCCACTTTCGAGTCACAGTTCCCCGATATTGCCAACCCATCAGCAGTGAGTTTATTTCGTGAATTTGAGACCATGTTTCCCGCTCATAGTGGCCATTTCAGGATGTGGCTCCTCCCTCCACAGGACCGTCGGTATCCTACAAATCTGGCTACCAAACACATGTCGACGATGAGGAGGAGCCCGACGTCATCAAGGAATGGAGACAGCGTCGAGACGCACAAATTGCAAAGAGAGTTGAGCAGTTCGCCTCTCAACGGGAGGAGACTGTCAAAGAGGCCCAGAAGAATATCGACGACTTCTACGAGAACTATAATGTCAAGAAAGAAAAGGGCATAGCGCAGACTCGCAAGGAAGCTGAGCAGTTCATTGCTAACCGAGAAGACACTGTGTCTGGAGGAACAAGCTGGGATCGAATCGGAAAGCTGGTCGATATCAGCGGCAAGGGAACAAAAGGTGGCGCGGCGGGCTCCGGCAAGGAGCGCTTCCGTGATGTCCTGACCACCCTGCGCAAGGACGAGAAGGCTCCGGGAGCCACGGGGTACTGAGACATATTCCACCGGTTCCATAACTCTTTTTTTTTAATTGAAGCTGTCCGTTATGCGTCGTAGCAGGATGGAAGATAAATGGGGAACGGGGTGCAGGATCTTGCTACATTGGTTGCGATGGAACATATTCACGTGACACGAGAGATGGGCATGCAATTGATAAATTGACTTTATTGCATTTGTACACATGGTAATCCAGTGACTGAACAAGCCCGACAAGTCCATAACGGAGGCAACAAGCAGCTGTTATTATCAAGTCTTGTCTCTAGTTCTTGCTGAACCACGTGTTGTGGCCAGTGATTTTCCGCCCGGCAGCGTACAGTGTAGCTGTCAATTGGTCAGATAAGATTGCGACATGAGAGAATTTCCGAGCCACGAACCTCCAAATCCACCCCACAGAACGATGAGATACGGCGTCATGAACCAACGGCTTCGGTGACCCTGCTGTGGAATCAGTATCGCCGCCGTCATTGTTTGGGATTATGGCACGTCGTACAATCTTCCACAGGCGAGTATGGGCCTTGTAGGCTTGCTGGTAGAAGCGCTGGTGCTCGGGCACCTTGTTCTTCGCGTTGACGAAACTAAAAGCGGCGTCAGCTCATTCATGGCTCTGTCGGAAGGCTTCGCTTCGGGCATGTCGGAACAGACATGCCACAATCTGCAGGAAGAAAGGCGGGTGTGATTCGTTCCAGGGAGAATATATATGGGGGGAGACTCACCCCATATTGGAGATTAGTTTTCGGAGACGTTTGCGAGGATTCAACGGTCGAATATGGGTGAGGGATTGCTCTGTTGATAATGTGGTACGCTACGGGTCGATGTCGAACGTTCGCAGAAATGAGCCCATCTAGTCAAGGGTGGGTTGTGCTGACTCAGCATATTCGAAATAGGACAACGTACTCCACCCAGTGATGGTAGGCAGCGTGATGGAGCATTTTGTTGGCATCCCAATCACCATGGTATGTCAATGGCTCTCTTCAGTGCAAGTTACAACAATGCAGTGATGCAAATTGAAGCTGTGGCTACCGAAGGTGGTCCTGGGAAATGCGAGAGACCTTGAACTTGCAACTCGTCTGCCAGCTTTCTCGCGCCGCTCGACCTGCCTCGAAACTGGCCACACAGCCAGTTGCAATCATCCGCTGTGGGTTGCGCTTCACTGCCCTAGCACACCTCTCTGTTTCGGCTATCGTCCCGACTGGGCGAATCAGATATTTCTATACATCGCCCCAGCGTCACCCCAAGACGCTGTCGATTTCCCGACTACCCCTTCGGAGGAACACAGCGTCATGGGGATGGAGAACAGACGGCAGGCTAGGGCAGTCTTTAGCCCAGAGCAGAGCAGCTTCGACAAGGACGATAACAGTGGAAAGGCCCCTGGAGGATACCGACCTGTTGCTGGAGCGAGCCGGGGTAGATGTGGAGTCATACTTTGGCAACGTCAAACACTGGGAACGACTTCTTGCCACTTTACACCTGAATGACGAGTACGACAACATCTGGGCGGGAGTTGAGGCTATGCGAGCTAAAGGTCTTATTCATCTCTTTGCTGAACCGGGCGCCGATGTCCTTCGCGATGTTGTCGTTACAACAGCCCTCCGAAATGACGAACATATTGCGACGCTCGTCAATATCGCTGCCGAGCTGTTGGAAGATCGTGCCTTCCGGTGGCCGGATCTATACATGAGAATCGTCCACTTGTGTCTCGAACACAGTCGGTTCGAGGATGCCGTTCACTGGCACTTGCAGCTAGCTACCTATTTCCCACCCAGCACGGAAGAGTTTGGAGCGTTGCTGTCGGGCTTTGTCGTCAATCCTACACCACAAATGCAGAGTTCTTTGACGACTCTGTACACCTTTAGCACAGAGCGAGGATTGTATGACTGCATAATACCAGCGCTATTCGCTTCTGGACAGTCTAAGATCGCTCGCACTTGGCGCAAAAAACTGATATTATTCAAAGACTTTCCGATTGGCACGAAATCCCGTCCTTTCCTCACATTTCTTGCCAGGTATTACCCATCCGTTCCACTTACAACAGAAGAACTGGAAGCAGCTGGTATTGGTCATCCGACTGGAAGAGTCCGTTATGACGAGCAAATATCAGAGGCTCCGACCACTGCCACTGGCCACCCGACAGGTCAATATAGTGATTCGTTGATGGCAAAATGGTTCGCCAGCTCCTGGGCGTCTGTCGACTTTGCCATTAACCTTGTTCATCGAATTGGAGTGCAGGCCATTGGACCACGATCTTTTCAATCGCTCGCTCTGCGAGAGCAGGACGCCGAAGGATTTGCGTGTCGCATTGAGCAACTGCAGAGGCTGGGGATTCAATCATCACCTCATATTTATTGCAAGGTGCTTGTTCTGTTTGCGAGACATGGAGAAGATGTTTTGCTGCACGATCTGGTGAATTGCGATATTCATCCGGATGAGTTTGAGAATCCGGAAACGCGGCAAGTGCTCTTGGCTGCTGCTGTTGCAACAGGCGATCGCCGGAGGGAAACGCTCTTACGTGGGATAGAAAAGGTCATCGAGACCGATCCATCTTCTGGACGACTCAATTCGCTGCTCGCATGTGAACTTCCTAAGCGAAAAATGGGGAAGTCCATGCAGGTGCTGGAACGAATGGAGGCACTCAAAGTAAACCTGGCCCAAGATAGTGCTGCGCAACTTCTCAAGCGTGCCTTCCGGAGTCTTCGAATGCACCCTGTCGTACGAAAAAGCACAAAACAGAGACTCAGAAACGACGCAGAGTCGCCGTTAAATCGAGCAATTGACTACACCCGCCGCGTTGCCTGCCACGACGTCGCTATTCCCATACAGTACTGGACTCTTCTTCTGTACAATCTTGGACGCCTTGGGCGATTCGACGAACTGGAGCAGCTTTGCTTGGAAATTATCCAGCTCTACACGCCACCGTATGGTGGACTGATTCCAGTTCATCGATTGGACCTGCCTCGGCCCTCGAACATGAGCACGGTGGTTTTGGGAACGACGAACCCTTCAACGGCATCCTGCAGCGAGATAATTGTCACACAGTGCATGGATGAGGGAGACATGGGCCGAACCGCCGACATTGAAGTTTATTCGCACGAGCCACCGTCGATACATACGAAGGCTACTTTGGAGGGAACAGGCGGTCCATTTCACATCAAGCCTGTCTCACGCTTGCCTATGTTTCAAGACAGGTGCCATGAACCTGCTTCGGCTAAGCCTGGCTCAACTGGCTCTTGCTACCGCGGGGAGAATGACAGCAGGCAGTATCCGGTGACCCCGGCCCAGAATGAAGGGCAGGCATATATTCCAGCGGATCTCCCGTTCACACACCGTGAACACCCTGTGCAAAAGATATTCAATCCACATCTACAGCGTTCCATCGTTAGGTGGGGATTCGACCAAACGCTGGCTGCCCGACCAAGCGTCGAAGCAGTAATGGATATGGGCAACTCTGGCATCGTTGCATTCGACGTTGCTTGCGGCGTACGCCTCCTTGCTGTCTTACGGGACCAGGGAGTCCTGGTTGATAGACAGATTTTGCGTACGGCGGTGATATCACGCATTGCTCTTAGCCAGGTGCCTGGTCGGCGCAAACATCGTTCGAGAGACGGGAATGAAACATCGGCAGAGAGCATAAAAAGATTGGTAGACCGGGCATGGGGTTCGGAACTCCTACCGTCGCTGCCAGATATGACTCGGGAGCTTGAAGCCCAAATGCCCAAGCTCTGGAGCCGATACCCAAAACTGTTCGGAAGAGCGTTCGACGACCATGACAAGGATCAGGTTGGCATTCCTTGGTCGTAACTAGAAACGACGTTAGGAATATATCCTTTATAACAGGTGCAACGCGTACAGGATGTGCATGTTGGAACGTGAATTATTGAGACGATGCTCATGGATAAAACCCGAAGCCAGAAGCGAAAGAGTTGCTACCATTTTCATTCTGTGGCGTGGTATATATGTACGGTGTGATGAATATATGTAATGATAACATCGAATCGACTTCGGTTCGAGCTCCATGCAGTTTCCAAAACATGCTTGCTCCTCTAGCTAATCGTGCTTCTTCGGCTTAATCATGAGCAGGATGAATAGGCCAACAATGATGAGGATCAGAAGGAGAATGATTTTCCTCTTGGTTGTTTTCCTTTGGTACCCCGAAGCAACGTTGAGTTCCTTGTCGGCTCCCTTGACGTCCTCGTTCATTCGTTCGACATTGTAGTCGATCCTGTCCAGCATGGTACCCTGGTCAATGACCATTGCTTGTAGGTCTCGGAAGAGGTCTGATAGTTGGATAATTCCTTGGGCGATTTCTTCAATCTCGCGTTCTCGTTGCAAGATTGTGGTGTCATTAGAGTGAAGCATCCTTTGTTGCGAGGCTGCTTGCATGGTTGATTGAGAGAAGTAGCGGTCGGCATCCGATTCCTGCAAGGACGGATCTGCATACGACCCCGACTGTGGCTTTTCTAGGGGGGCAAAAGTTCCCATATCGCCCATGTCGCGAATCTCTGCATGGAAAAGGGAAGAGGTGAGCGAAGTCCATCTCGTTATGCACAAGCATGATGATACTAGCAAAAGAACATGAGCAGACTTACTTTTTAGGTACGCGCTCTGCTTCTTCCGAAAGCTTGCACTCGCATCTTGGACTCTTGTCGCCAGTGATATTTGAATGTTCTTGGCCATGGTCTCTTCCGCCCTCGAAATGGACCCCGACTGCTGCCCCTCTCGCACCATCTGCTCAATCCGGTGAATGCATCGACGGCAGTCTTGAAAGCTCTTGGTGATCGCTTGTGTCAACTTCTCTATCTGGACCTCTTCGGCCCTCTTGGCGTCTTCGTCGTTGAATCCTGGGAGGACGTGTTTCTGATGGAGCTTTTCCAAGTGCTGGCTCTTGGTGGCAATGTTGGCGAGCAACTCGGTGATCTCGCTCGAAACGTCGGCCCAGCGGGGCGGGATCATATCCATCTCAATTATAGAGTCACCATCGTCGTCGAAGGCGCTGCTTGAAAGCAAGCCGCGCCGGTCCTCCTGCGCCTGGCTACTGCCCCCGTAGGGGTCTGAGAGGACGCCGGCGCCTCTCGCGCTTCCTCTCGCATATTTGTTGCGCTGCACTGGATGATGCGCATACGACTGACGATACGAGATGTAGCTATGCAGAAGTTGGGCTGAAGTTAGCAAGCGGGTGGATCAGAAGGACAACAGAGCGGTTCGATGTCCGAGAACGTACAGGTTGGTACGGTCTCTCCACATGGCAGTCGCTGTTGGGTAATTCGCGGCCGTCGAGGCCGACCGGTCGATTTTTATTAAAACAATTGACGTGAGGCTGAATGGAAGCAGGAATCATGGACTGTATGTGTTGCTGAGGTCGATGTCGATGTCGATTTCGATGTTGTCGCAAATGCGACGTATGACGCTGGGGTGATTGATAGCTACTGTACCTACGGAGTACTAAGTTGTGTACAACGGCATGGTGCGTGGGTGCTTGTAAAACCAAGTAAGTAATTACAGTACTTGCATGTACAGTACGGAATATACTTACTGTTGGTTGATAGGGGAGATTATGTAATACTAAGGCACTTGGGATTGTCAGTCCGTAACTGTACTGAAGTAATAATAAGTACAATCCATGCAGCATTACGGCGGAGCACGGAGTACTTATCACTGTAAGTAAGTACATACCATCCATACCTTGGCAGCCAAACCGTGAATTTAGCAATAACTCCGTACCTACTCCGTACTGTAGTAACCAAATAGGTGTAGTATTTGACAAGCACTTAAGGCAGCTACAGCACTTGTACTCCGTACATGTCCACCTAAAGTACCCCGTACTTAAGTAACGTACTGTACAGTGACGTACAAGTACTTACAAGTAAGTACAGCTACTGTACGGCCTGTACTCCGTACACTTATGGCACTAGTTTCGGGCAATGCATACTCCGTAATGAAATCATTATTTCTCAGTTTGACTACTTCCAAGTTACATACAGTACGGCACATTCACCTCGCTAGAATATCACTGCGATAGCAACGGGATTCATGAATTCATTGCCACACTTCAGACAACAACTATCCTAGAAAGGACAGCCCTCTCTCCAAACCTGGAGGGGCATTCGCCCGCCTAATACATGCATCATCATGGCAGCCTCCATCCTTCCCATCGACAGCCGGAGCGTACGTTTCACGCAGCGTTGTTCCTCTTGCAACGAGAATGGAATCTTTGACTAATCCACCCTCTCACAATCTCAGGTTCATCAAATCCAGTCAGGACAGGTCATTGTCGACCTATGCTCCGTTGTCAAAGAGCTGGTTGAGAACAGTGTCGATGCTGGTGCCACCACCATTGGTACCGTGATCGTTCCCCATGTCCCCTTCTCATCCACTCTTCTGTCTGGATCAGCTGGCTGACTGATACGTCTCCCTTTTAGACGTCCGATTCAGGAACCAGGGCCTCGAACTGATCGAAGTTCAAGACAATGGATCCGGTATTGCGCCTGCCAACTATGCTTCCGTTGCCCTGAAGCACCACACCTCCAAGCTGTCCTCGTACTCCGATATCGCCTCGTTGCAGACATTTGGTTTCCGCGGCGAGGCCTTGGCTTCCCTGTGCGCACTCTCCAGCGTTCATGTCACTACCTGCCTCCAAGCGGATGCCCCCAAGGGCTCCAGGCTCGCATTTGAATCTTCTGGCGCCCTCAGGAGCACCGAGGTCGTCGCCACACAGAAGGGCACCACTGTCTCGGTGGAGAGTCTCTTTCACAGCCTTCCCGTCCGTCGACGTGAGCTTGAACGCAACATCAAACGAGAATGGCACAAGGTCATAGCCTTGCTCAACCAATACGCCTGCATCCAAACCAACCTCAAGTTCTCCGTTTCGCAACAACCCACGAAGGGTAAGCGCGTTCTCTTGTTTTCAACAAAGGGAAATGCCACTACCCGTGACAACATAACAAATATTTTCGGCACGAAAACAATGTCCGCTCTCGTCGAGCTAGACCTGAAACTTGAGTTGCAACCTTCCGCTGCCGGCCATGGCCTTGCAGTCCCTGTGACGCAGGGTGCAGTATCAAAACTGGTTCGCATTCTTGGCCATGTATCGCGGCCTTCTGCCGGAGATGGTCGCCAGACGCCCGACAAGCAAATGTTCTTTATAAATGGAAGGCCCTGCGCATTACCTCAGTTTGCCAAAGCGTTCAATGAAGTGTATAGATCGTTCAATCACACTCAGTCGCCCTTCATCTTTGCCGATATTCAGCTCGATACCCACATGTACGACGTCAACGTTAGCCCAGACAAGCGCAGCATCTTTTTGCATGACCAAGGCCGACTGCTAGACAACGTTCGTTCTTCGCTGACCGCACTGTTCGATTCACACGACCACTCTGTCCCAATTTCTCGACTAGCTGCCGAGAAACCGAAGCACCTTGATTCCACATCAACGATGAGCGGTCAGAACAAGGTAGCACCCGTCATGAACCAAAAAAGCGAGTCAAAACGGGTGTCATTGAGACGTTCATCGGCCAGGTCCCTGCAGTCTAGCATTGACGACATTGACGATGATGACAATGATGATATCAGCAACGACGGCGACTCAAGCGATGATTCAGATATAGATTCAAGGGAAACATCTGGAGGACCTAAATCAGCAACAACAACATCGGCGTCACGGCGCAGAATTGAGCCAGATCAAAACCTCATCAGTCAGTGGCTGAACAACAAAGACTCCTCGGTGGCCTCACGGCATTCATCGTCATTGTCAAATTCTCGCCAAGCTTCCCAGGCTTTGTCGGTTGAACCGTCCGCAGTCGAACAAGAGACATCCATCTCGTCAACGCAGACCCGTGCGATGCCTGGACGAAACAGGTCACAGCTTCCGAGGCCGGTTCAGGATTTCAACGACCGGCTGGCCGGAAAAAGCTTTGTAGGGGCCACAACCACGAGCGATGCGATGCAAGAGGTGTCTTCAAATTCAACTATGGCATCTAACGTTGAATATGATGCTCCAGCCGCCCCGACTAGGTCCGAGAATCAACTTCAACGTTCAAAACTTGGAAATCCACTATTGTTAGCTGATACGGCTGTTGCTATCGAGAACAATATGAACTCAAGCGAGGATAACCCGGAAACAATGGAGAATATACTTTTGAACATAAACCGCAGGAACGCGAACTCCGGTCGCGAAGTACTGTCGTCGAGGCCCATGCAAGACTTCGCCGAGCATACTCTCGCGTCACTAGATCCAGTGGATGCAAATGCTAATTCCAGGAAAAGCCCTCCTGGTCCCATATGTTCCCCGTCGGACCTTCATGAACATGATCGTGGTTCTCGGCTAGAGTCGGGAGGTGGGAGGGATGCAGAGTCGGACGCAGACGCGCAGAGCCCACCTCCTGGATCATCCAACTCTTCTAACAATGGTGACAGCACTGGGCCTTCGCCCAAGCGATCAAAATCTGTGGGAGTCCGGGCAAAGCGTGGCAGTACTGCTGCACTTGCATCGCAGATTGTGCGCATGGATGAGAAGACTTTGTCATTCCTACTAAAGGACGTCATCTCGCGTCGATCTACAGAAAATGTCGAGTCAAACGAGGATGATGGAGTCGACGATATTACTGCGCCTGATGCGGAGTCAAAGCTTCCTCTCATCATTTCACGAAGCGACTTCTCAAAAATGCGAGTTGTAGGTCAGTTTAATATGGGCTTTATTATTGCTGTGCGGCCAGCTGCCATCGAGGACGACGATTCTCAAAAGGTAAGGCATGATGAGATCTTCATTATTGACCAACATGCTTCGGATGAAAAATACAACTTCGAAAGGCTCCAGGCTACAACAACGGTTCAATCTCAGAGGCTTGTTCACCCCAAGAGACTTGAACTGACGTCCCTCGAGGAAGAGATTATCATGGAAAATCTCGCATCCATTGAAGCAAACGGGTTTAAAGTTGATGTTGACACCACAGGCGATTCACCTGCCGGCTCCCGATGCCAACTCCTAGCATTGCCACTGAGCCGGGAGACAACATTCAGCCTAGACGACCTGGAGGAGTTGATATCGCTATTGGCCGACGAGCCGTACGAATCAGGCCGCATTCCTCGACCGTCGAAAGTGAGAAAAATGTTCGCCATGAGGGCGTGCCGTAGCAGCATCATGATTGGAAAGGCCCTGACGTATCGCCAAATGAAGGCGCTGCTGACGCAAATGGGACAACTAGACAAGCCGTGGAACTGTCCTCACGGGCGCCCGACGATGCGACATCTCTGTCGAGCCGCCGTGTTGGACGATAGGGTCTGGAGTGGCGATGCCAAAGCCACCGCCACGTCTGTATGGAGTTCGTACGGGGCAGGTCATTGACGGTTCAATAAACCAGTATCGGGGTGGGAGGCGTAGGATGTAGAATCAAGCCGGCCAGCTTCGCATGCTAACTAGGTAGCCATTTTCCGAGGGACCTGCCTAACTCACATAAATTGTATATTGCTCTTGCAGAGTGCTCGCTTGGGCATGTGCGTGTCCGCATTGCTACAGGTGACAAATGGGGACGAAACCCGGGCAGGGCAAATACCGAGGTTAGGCCATTGCGAATGATATATAACAGTGCTTCAGATTGATGTATCACACTATGTGCCGGCAAGGTGTTGCGGAGCTATTTAGGAAGATGAGTCTTATACCAGCAGACATCAGATAGCATACTCCGGATTCACAAAGTTCCCCCGATGGTTTGCCGCCATCCCTTCCTCAGCCATCTTTCCGCTAGCATTCCGCCGACCGTACGCATATGACGAGTACTTCGCCTCAAAGTCATTTCCGGTGGATATCTTTCGATCGTTGCCAATCAGTACTGGTGGAGTTCCGCACTTGGACAATCGGTATGGCTTCGAGTAATACCCATCATCGATGAGAACGTTGCCATACCCCTGGGACTGCCAGTTCTCCTCGTCTACCTGCGGCAGATCCGCTATGTCTCTGCAGCGAACTTCTTGCCTTTCGTTGTTGCTGATGTTGGACAAGAAGTTTCGCTTGGCCGGGTTTACACCGTTCTGTGGATATCGAAGCACTTTGCGCTTGGGGGATCCTGTAACGGGGGATAGAGAGGGGTTCGAATTTAGTGGATTCGGGTGCACACTGTTCATGTCAGGCTCTGGAGAGAAATCTTCAGTCATATTCTCGTCATCAAATTCCGAGTCGGAGAAATTGTGCAAGTCGTAGGGTTGCTGAAGGCCAGAGCCAGATGGTCTCCCAGTTGGCTTGCTTATTTTCCCTGACACTTGAGCCCCGGCAAGGCCAATACCACAACTCCTTTCGTTTGTTCTAAGGATCATTGAGTCGGTCGGCGTCCATGATTCGGTAAATTTGGGTCTGCGAGCCTGTATGATGCCGCTGGATGGAGTACTGGGTTTCAGCGCAGCAGGATCGGCGTTGGGAAGCTCCGTGTACGTGCCACGCCGCGAAGACTTGGGCGGGGGTGACGCGACGTACTCTGAATTCGGCAGACATTCAGGGCTTCCGGGGGCGAGTTGGTACCGCCTATGGGGGAGGTTCACTGTTGAGTCTCGTGTCGTAGTTGAGTTGAATGAGCCGGCTCTCGTGTGCAAAAAGGGGATGCCCGGGGGTCGAGAAATGTTCTCAACAGAAACGAGACACTGCTTTTCATTCGCGAAGCTGCTGGTTGTAGTAACGGACGATTTGTTCTTCTTATGGAACGGCCTGGCAGTCAGATGATCCTCCAGAGGATTCATGTCAGGCGGCAGAAGACTAATCTTGCGGAACATGAACCCCAGCCAAAGTGACAAGGAAATGGAGATCAAGTGCAAGCCAGAGGCTCCGATGAGGGTATAATAGACAGCGGGTATGAAGTAGTGCATAAGGTTCTGGTTGGAAAACAGCGTATGCCAGCCAGCGGCATCCTTGTGCACAGAGATGGCACCAAAGGCATACGCAGACATGACGCATAAATCGGCAACGGCGGCGAATAGTTGATAGGCGGCCGAGGATCCGGGCGTGCGACTACCGGCGCTACGGGACAGATGGTAGATGGCATAGGTGCAGTGCAGAATGGAGAAGCCGGCCTGCATTCAGGAAAGGAAACACGTGTCAGCGAAGATGACTTGCAGCAACAGATCGGAGGGCTGGGGCGTGCATTGTACCGCAATCCTCAAGACCCATGCCATGATGGTGTCCATGCCCGTGAGAAGGATCATGAAGGCCAGAGTACCGGTGGCACCGCTGAGTTGCAGCAAGCGCAGAGCCAGCTGCAAGCGACGCAGCCACTTGATGCATCCTTTAGTCCGTGGGCCGAAGGGCACTTGAAGCTGGTGATTTGGGGAACGCGAGAGTAGTTGATGCGCGCTAAGGAATCGATCCGCAGTCAGCCAACATCGTCGGAAGTGGGAAATCGGTGAGAAGAGAGGGGGGGCAATACTCTGGATGGCGGTTTACGGAGGAGATCAAGGGTCCCGTTGGCAGGGGTTTCCTTGGTTTCGGCTCCCAGCTGGCCTTTGTGACGGCCTTCGGATCAAAGAGGGGACTAGGGAAAAGAGCATTGTCGGTCGGGGCGGCGCTGTACATGAATGGCGGGGAGACGGCCATGGCTGGAATGTGGCAGGAGGGGAAGAGAGTGAAGGAGAGGGAGGAGGCTGCCGAGATGGAATGCTGGTTGGGGTGATGAAGTGTATGTATGTACTCTGTACATAGTACGGGGATGTACGTACTGTACGGAGTACTGTACTCAATATTCAGTACGACATGAATGTACATGTACTTGTGTCCTTGCAAGTACTAAAGCAGGTATACAATTATCGTACTACCTACAAGTACTTACAGTACTGTATGGAGTGCTAGTATCATTTCATGATATACGTACAAGTACTCCGTAGATGGAGTCGTAATACCCCGATTCGTCACCCATCTGCATCCGCGGAAGATTGACAGTTCGTACTGTAGTTTGTCACGATGACGCTATTTGGTTGTCCAGGCAACATGGATGCGTCGCGACGCCAAACCAGTTTGGTGTCTCTGCCGCCGCCCGCTAAAGGTACCTACATGTACTTACATGCACGTACTGTACATATACAGTACAGTACTCGTTTGTCTCCTAGAGGTGCTAAGTAAGTACAATTATGTACTCAAGTACAGTACAGTACTTAGGTATAAGTATTCTGTGTACTGGTACGGAGTAAGTACATACTTACGCAGTTTATCCGAATCATCAGTGGCCCACCACCAGCCACAACACCATAGACCGAGGGCCGTTTCCAACCTGCCACTTGCCACTGCACAGCAACGCAACGCACGTGTAGGCCGGCAAGACGGTTCGATCCGACGGAGAATGCGAAGCATGTCCTCCCCCCTCATGCAGCCTCTGTCCCGGTCGCTCCGGCGCTGGATGTCGGTGAAGTCATGCTCGCGACAAACGCCGCGTCGGGCGGATGACCTCTTCCGCATCGCCGTTATCGGCTCTGGTCCCGCGGGATTTTACGCCGCTTCTCGGGTCATGTCCAAGCTTCCGAGCTCGCAGGTGGATATGTATGAAGACTTGCCGGTGCCCTTTGGTCTGATCCGTCACGGTGTCGCCCCGGACCATCCCGAGGTCAAGGTAGGTTCCCATCCCATGACACCCCGGCGAGACGGCAACTCTTGGCCGCGAGTGGCTGCTGGCACCGGTGGTTCTCGCTCGCTGTGCCCCTGCTTGGCGCCCGTGAACTGATCTGCAGGCTCCGGTAGAACTGCCAAGAGAGGTTTGAAGAGATTGCCTCGTCTCCGAACTTCCGCTTCATCGGCAACACGTCCGTCGGCCGTCCTTCACTGGCAGCTGACCACTGCACGGTGCCGCTGCAATCGCTCATGCGCCACTACGACTCCGTCCTTCTGGCGTATGGCGCTTCCGAGGACAAGAAGCTGGGCATCCCGGGTGAGGCAACGCTGCGCGGCGTGTACTCGGCTCGCCAGTTCGTCGGCTGGTACAACGGCCTTCCGGGCAGCGCATCCCTGGAGCCCGACTTGGCCAGCGCCGAAGACGTCATCATCGTCGGCCAGGGCAACGTTGCCTTGGATGTGGCCAGGATTCTGCTGGAGCGCGTCGACGTGCTGCGAAAGACGGACATTTCCGAGCATGCCCTGGCCGAGCTGGCCAGGAGCCGGGTCAAGAGAGTTCGTATCGTAGGGAGAAGGGGACCGATGCAGGTGCGTGCCCACCGAACGTGACGTGTACGCCGAGCTCCAGCTTTGAGCGACCAGCGCTGATGCCTCCTTTTTGGATGCTCGTCAGGCTGCCTTCACGATCAAAGAAACGCGCGAACTCATGAAGCTTTACGACGTTGCCTTCCATCCCATAGACCGATCCCTCATTCCGGGAGACGTAAAAGGCCTCCCTCGAGCCTCGCGCCGACTGGCAGAGCTTCTTCTCAAAGGCAGCTCCGCATCGGTTGAAGACGCGGCCAAAACGTGGTCTCTCGATAGCTGCCTTGCTCCCAAGTGCTTCCTTGGCCGCCGGGACAACCCTGCTGTTGTTGCGAGCACCGAGTTCCGTACCACAAGGCTAAAAATGCCCTTTGACCCGCAATCATCAGTAGCGGCTACCGACGAGACCCTCGTACTGCCGTCAGATCTTGTCTTCCGTTCAGTTGGCTACAAGTCGGTTGCCCTTGACGGGTTTGCCGATGCTCGCATTCCATTTGACGAGAGACGCGGCGTGGTGAGAAACGACGGGCTCGGCAGGATCCTGAGTCTCTCGTCCGACGATGGGAACGTCTCCGGTGCCGCCACAGAGCCCCTTGCTGGCATGTATTGCGCCGGCTGGCTCAAGACTGGGCCCACGGGGGTCATCGCCTCTACGATGCAAGATTCGTTTGCCGTGGCGGATGCCATAGTGCACGACTGGACCTCGGGTGCTCGCTTTCTACCCGGCCATCGTGCTTCCGGTTGGGAAGCTGTTGCGCAGGAAGTCGGTCCAGCATCCGTCGCCTCAGTGTCTTGGGATCAATGGCACAGGATCGACGCCGCCGAGAGACTTCGAGGACGGGAGTTGGGGAAAGAAAGGGACAAGTTCACCCGTATAGAGGACATGCTTTCCGTGTTGGGTTGATCTGGGGGGCACGTTGCTCGGTCCTACCACCCTGCTCATCACCGTCACCATCAGCATCCCCCCTCACATCTACACCCACACGCGCACTCACATGCGCATCTACATCCATGCGCATTCAAGCATCAGCATTCATGTCTTCCTGTTGCACCAACATCACCGTTTCCACGACTAGCCCCAGTAGACTACCGTCCCCAACAACCGCCATGTACCATGGCCTTTGTCATTGACCGGCCTTGACCTTTTCTGTCAACTCTGGCACGTTGGCGAAGAGGTCGCCAACGAGACCCACATCGGCCACCTGGAATATCGGCGCATCGGCGTCCTTGTTGATGGCCGCAATGACCTTGCTATCCTTCATGCCCGCCAGATGTTGGATGGCGCCCGAAATGCCGACGGCCATGTACAGCTGAGGGGCCACCACCTTGCCTGTTTGGCCCACCTGGAGGCTGTTGTCGGCATAACCGCTGTCTACAGCGGCTCGCGACGCGCCGACGGCTGCGCCTAAAGCATCTGCGAGAGGCAGCATGACCTTGTCAAAATCTTCCTTGGACTTCAGGCCACGTCCGCCCGAAACGACCTTGCTGGCCGTCGCGAGATCGGGACGGTCCGATTTCGCGAGATTCTCCGACACCCACTCGCTCGTCGATCCGGCCTTGGGGTCGACGCCTTGGACGATGGACGCCTTTCCGGAATCGGGAACGGCGGGCGCAAAAGCTGTGCCGCGGATGGTGAGGATTTTGACGGCATCGGACGACTCGACGGTGGCAATGGCGTTGCCGGCATAGATGGGCCGAACAAAGGTTTTTTCGTCTTCAATCGACGTGACATCAGAGATTTGCTGGGAATCTAGGAGGGCCGCAAGCCTGGGGGCGACATTTTTGCCAAACGCCGTATGGCCGGTGATGACATGTGTATAGCTGCCCTTTTTTATGTTCTCCACCAGCAGAGGCGCATAATTTTCGGCAAGTCCCTACGTGACAAGGTCAGCATCTATGCTGCAAAGGGTTGCCGGAGCCGCCGCGATAGAGGCAGCGGCGTAGGCAGTAGCAAAGGAGAGGAACAGTCGTCGGCCGACCTTTTCATAGGCTTCGTTATCCACCGTGATGATTTGTTCGACGCCGCCGACCTTGGCGGCCTGTTCGGCGGCGGCAGACGCCTTGCTTCCAGCGATGAAGCCGTGAACGGTGCCACCGAGCTTTGCAGCGGCTGTCAGAGCACTCAGGGAACCTGCGTTCAGCTGGCCATCCCGTTGCTCGAGGATGGCGAGGGTGGAAAGAAACCGGCCGCTGCGGCCAGTTGCAAGGTGCAAGGATGAAGTAACAAGACCAAGGCGCGGCCGAGCGAGGAGCTGTCTGGCGGTGGGGAGCATCGTGAAGTAGAAGCTGCTGTCCGGGGCGGTGGCGGTTGGCGCAGACGGCGGCTTGGTTCGTCGTCGGATGTATTACATTCGGGCCCGTATCATGAGCAACGGGGACGGTCTCATAGTTGGATAGAGACCTTCAGTACTGATGGTCATCAGCTCGGGAGCCGTTCCTCCGTACCTGTTGTGGGTCAATTCGCTGGGTACGGAGTACTTGCATATTAGTACTCCTTACTCCGTACTTTACTGTACTGTAAGCACATGTACTCGCAGGCGGGGTCACAGTATTTGGACACCAGATGGCACTGTGTTTGTATATGGAACTACTCACATCATCCATAGTGTGTGTACAGTACCTTCCTTGTACGTCCAGATATAGGTAATAGTTTCACGTGACAGAGCACGAGAACTTCTCCTGCCATTCCCTGTCGCCCAGTACTTTTACGGGATCATGAGGTTTTAATTAATGATAGGAAATTATTCCAAGTACAGTAATACACCATACATGTACATGTACAAGTGCACCGTGTCACAGTACGTGTTGCATAGTGCGCGTTCTTCGTTGCACTGTCTACAAAGATGTAAGTATTGTATTATGCATGGGTCACATGGGTGAACGCGTGACTGGCCGGCTCGCCAATGCGATCCCCCCTTTGGCTGGATTTTGACAGCAAACTAATAGCAGGACGATGCAGCGTCCCCCCGCCCCCCTCTCCCCCAGTCGTACCACTCACACTGACCTGCCGTCGCTGGTCGCGCCAAAATTCTTGCATACCTAGTACTTACGCTCGTACTAGCAACACGTCTACGCCCGCTTCGCAAAAGGGAAAAGCCGGCCTTCGACCAGCACACAGGTGATCCCTGAAGCATTAGCCTGGGCCTACACCATCACCAACACCCTCGCATAGGTTCCTACAGATACTGCATCCTGTTCGCGACCCTCCAAGGCCTACCACCTACACGTTGCACCTCCCGCCTACAAGCCTACCTGGGTACCTACGTCGAACGGACGGCACTTTGCGTTTGCGCACGCTGCAAGATTGGTCCCGACCCTCGCAGGGCAACACTTGACGCGTCGCTAATTTTTCATCCTCCCATTCTTCACTTCCTTCCCCTTCCCTTCCCTTGCTCGGCCTGCAGGCATCCATTCGAGTAGACAGCCAACCAACGACGGCGGCGCGCTCGACGTAGCAACGCAAGGCAACACAAGGCAGCAAAGCACAGCAGGCCCACGATGGAAGAAGATTCAGCCGCCCACGGCTCCCCCGGCAGCGGCAGTGGCACTTCGCCAGATGGAAATCCTGTTTTGGAGAGCCCGCCGCTGCTGCAACCCCCCCACGGCGCCGCCGCCGGTGGCCAAGGTACCAAGTCTGATGCCGTGCGTCGGTTGCTCAACAGCTAATTCGCTTCCCTCCCTGCAGACGTCCACATGTCAGAAGCCAAGGCGACAGAGTCGAGCGACGTGCCCGAGGACAGCCCCCCATCCGTTCCCGTCGTCGCTTCCCACGACGGTACACCTAGTGCTCCCGAGGGCCCCGCTACCGATTCCATGACCCGTGCCGACCAAGAGATGGGCGACGCACCGCCTGCACCCGCCCCCACAAGCCCCGAGGAATCGGCGGCCCCTGCCCACGCCAGCAGCGCCTCGACGAGAGAGAACGGCGGCGACGCAGATGCCCATTCTGGTCACGAGGACATGGCCACCGGCCACGAAGCGTCCGCTACTGGTCAGGCAGCTGCCGCCGGTACCACGACCGATCACGCTGCCGCGGGTGCCGTGCTGGGAGCTGGCAGCCCTGCGCAGGCAGAGACGGGCATCACCGACATGGCTACCGATACGACGACTGGTGCCATTGCTGGTCCGGACGTCAAGTCGAAGCAAGCGATGGAGTCGGCAGCGCGTGCCCACCTCGCAGCCCAGACGCACGCCATCGTCCTGCCGAGCTACAGCACCTGGTTCGACATGAACGCCATCCACACCATCGAGCGAAAGGCGCTGGCCGAGTTTTTCAGCAACAGGAACAGGAGCAAGACGGCGGCCGTCTACAAGGACTATCGTGACTTCATGATCAACACCTATCGTCTCAACCCTTCCGAGTACCTCACCGTCACGGCCGCGAGGCGCAACCTTGCCGGCGACGTGTGCTCCATCATGAGAGTCCATGCCTTCCTCGAGCAATGGGGATTGATCAACTACCAGGTACTGCCACCGAAAGCTTCCTCGATACCGCTTCCGTCGTCGGCGCTAACAATCGAGCCAGGTGGACGCGGATCAAAGACCGTCGCACGTTGGCCCACCCTTCACCGGTCACTTCAAGATCATATGCGACACCCCCCGTGGCCTCCAAGCATGGCAGCCGTCGGCCGATCCGGTCGTGCTCGAGGGCAAGAAGCACGTGGACACGGACAGGAAGGCGAGCACGCCGACGGCGGCCAAGGCGGACATGAACCTCGAGATCGGCCGAAACGTGTACGAGGCCAACGCCAAGATGACGGCCGTGGCCAAGACGGAAACGAACGCCAACGACGAGGCGCCCATGACGAACGGCGTCTCGAGCGCGGGCGAGCCCGCCGGCGCCCCACTGTCTCCCGTCTTCTGCTGCCAGTGCGGCAACGACTGCACGCGGGTGTACTTCCACTTCTCGCAGATGGACCCGATGGCCAAGTCCAAGCAGACCGACCTGTGCCCCGTGTGCTTCACGGGCGGCCGGATACCCGCCAACCACACGACGAGCATGTATACCAAGATGGAGAACAAGAACTACACAAAGGGCGTCGGCCTGGGCCTGCCATGGACCGATGCCGAGCTGCTCCGCCTCCTCGAAGGGCTCGAGCGGTTCGACGAGGATTGGGGAGAGATCGCGGACCACGTGGGCACGCGGACCCGCGAGGAGTGCGTCCTGCAATTCCTGCAGCTCGACATCGAGGAGAAGTACCTAGACTCGGAGACGGCCGTCAACCCTCCGACGGGCATGTCCTACCTCGGCGCCCAGCGTGGCACGTTGCCGTTCAACGTCGTCGACAACCCCGTCCTGTCCATCGTCGGCTTCCTCGCGAGCCTTGCCGACCCCGAGACGACGGCGACGGCGGCAAGGACGTCGGCCGACGAGCTGAAACGCAGCCTTCGGAAGCAGCTCAACGGCGCGACCGACGAGGGCAAGGCGGGCGGCAACGACGGTGAGGAGCCGGCGCCGGCGGCCGATTCGATGGAGGTGGACGCTCGCGAGGAGCCGGCGCCAGCGACGAAGACGGAGACGAAGAAGAAGAGCAAGGCCGAGGTGGCTTCGATCCCTCTCGCCTCGACGGGTGCTCGGGCGGCGGCGTTTGCGTCGCACGAGGAGCGCGAGATGACGCGACTGGTGTCGGCGGCCTGCAACGTGATGCTGCAAAAGCTGGAGCTCAAGCTGAAGTACTTCAACGAGATGGAATCGGTGCTGCGGTCGGAGCGGCGCGAGCTCGAGCGGGGCCGCCAGCAGCTGCTGCTCGACCGGCTCGCCTTCCGGCGACGGGTTCGGGACGCCGAGGAGAGCCTCGCGGCGGCGACGGCCGGCACTGGTGGGCAGGGCCGGCGGGACACGTCGACGGTCGCCAGCGCGGGCGAGGCAGAGAAGTTCAAGGTGCAGTTCGCCACGGCGGCGGCGGCGTCGATGAAGCCTCCGAGCAGCGAAGGGCCGACGAAGACGCACGAAGTGTGAGAGCAGCCCAGGCGTGAGGGTCGAGGGGGGGGGGGTCTGGCGATGTGGATGGATGTCTGGGCCGATGCCGGCCGCGAAACCTTTCTTCCCTTCGCCATGGGGTTGGTGAAGGGACGGTTCACGCGGCCTGGCCCGGTCCTCGTCCGCGCGACTCGGTGGGATCTGGCATGCTAGGCAGGGGGCGGCATTCTCAGTGCCTCTGCGCGCCGTGCCTTCTGTACTCGTACTTGTATGTATGCACCGTTTATTTTTTTTTTTTTTCACTTGTGCACCTCCTGGGTTCGACCCTTTGGAGTCGGTCCTGGTACCTACCCTACCCTACCTGCTTCCAGTAGCACTGGTGTCCTCGCCGCCTACGCCTACTACCGGTGGAGGCTGGGCTCACATCTACCGATGCCGGTGGGTAACTCTATTGTACCGAGCGCCTGGAAGTGCTCACGATATCGATAGCGGATGGTACTAGGTATGCATTCGTAGCTCGGCAGGATGTAGGCTGTTGCAGGTATGAGGCATCGTGAAGCAGCAGTCATGCGGATTGTGGAAACGGTTCATTCATAGAATCATGAACGAACGAGCGAATGGGAGGTGCGTGACCGGGGTTGCTGAGAATGCCGTCGGCTGTCCGCGCCCAGGGAGACTCGACGGCCAGCACGTGTGGCATACTGCACGTGTGGCATACTACGTCAGCGTGGAGTGTCGTGGAGTGTACTTACATGTACAGCACATTCGCGACTCCGCGCAGGCAATCGTAGTGTCATGGTGTCGTAGACTCAAACTCCATAGGAGCCATCTACTCGTACTAGTCTACAGTAATTACTTCGTCCTACCTAGTCCGGACGGTAATAATGCCAGTTGCTTGTGCAGGTCGTTGCCTATTACTAGGTACCCACATGGGGACGTGTGCACTCGTTGATTCTAACCTCGGCTTCTGGCTGAGAAACCCGCTGAGTAGTCGAGTGGTAGGTGGTGGTAAGTACGGTGCGTGCGCATGACAGTATGTGACAGTAACATGCAGGCGTGATGCCTACTATTTCTTGCATTCTGTGTGGTCACTGGTCACGGAGCGCTCTACTACTAGGTACGTAGTGCTCATGGAGGACTGAGTTCAAGTACATTCATGTGCACACTGAGGTCGTATGTGTAGCTGTACTGCACTTGTACTGTACAGTACATGTACGGAGTAACATTACAGTATGTGCTGTCGGAATGGGTTCGGATGCTTCCAATAGACTTGAGCACGGAGCACATGCAAAATGGGTATGCACGTGGGGCATGCTCACTAGTATTACTTGTAGTACTGGAGATGCTGCACACAAACGGCGTAGCAAGTGGCAGCCGAGGAGAACGAACGGAAATGCCGGTTCATGATGCATATGCATGTGTACATGTGCAGTTGATGGAAATCTGCGCGGGTCCTCATGCCACCGAGGCGTAAAAACAGCGGTCATCGTGACCTCCAGAGGCTGCCGATCGCTGGTGGATGGCTGTATCGCGTGCTCTGGTACTAGGTATTACGTACCTAGTACGGAGTGGTAATGGCAGGTATTATTACAGTGCATTGTACTCCTACTCCGTACATGGAAACTTGCTAATACCTGTACATCGTGCAGGTTACATGCACTCGCTCTAGTAAATGCATTTACCCGCATACCCGCACCAACGTACTAGGTCCTCTTCGTACGCTAGAACGGAGAAGCATACTTACAGTACTTACAGGTAGAGGTAAACATGCAAATGCAGTACTATGCACGCCAACAATTCTTCGCCGTGCTCCTTGTCCCTAGGATCCCGGGCTCGCGACTGCCAAACCCCGAGGCCAACAACCGTTTTCGAGTGTATCCGTGAAGTATTACTCCGTACCGAGGGTCCAATGGTCGTCTTCATCTACCGTGAGCCGTGTTCTGCTGTGTTTTGTTGGTGGACGCGAAAGCGCAACGTCGATGGCAGTAATTGTGTGTAGGCGTGTGTACTCCCGGAAAGGGATGTCAATTCGGGCAATGCCAGATCCGACGGACTCCGTACAGAGTAATTGCTCCGTATTATAGCAGGCCTCCCAAGTATGCAAGTAAGTACATGCACTTGTAAATACCCAGTTGTTTTCTACTAGTAGTCAGTCATCCTTCGAGAGCCGAGGTTCGCCACGAGCCAGCCGAGCCAGGAAAGCTGGAGTTACTTTACAGTACTGTAAGTACAGGTGCGGACGTACACCTAAGTGGAGGTGGGATAAAGTACGCGAGCAAGTACCTACTAGGTAGCGAGTTGCCCGGAGCAGGCCTAGTCCGCCTCATATCACCATCCTCCAGTACCTGGTAGGTACGGAGTCACAGTTCCTCCTACCGTGGAACTCGACGAATGTCATTCCCGCCCCTCCCCAAGACCTAACCCATCCACCCGTCTTTCCATCCGTCCGTCCGGTTGCATTGAAATCACACCCGTCAGCACCCATCATCTTTTGTACCAATATTTTATGTCCCTTCCTTCGTCCTTGCTGCAGCTTCTCCTTTCCTCACTCCTCGCCACTCCCCCCGCCTCCCGTGTCCCCGGAGTTTGGTGACCGGCCATGTGGACGTCTGCCGCTCGTCGTCACGCCCTCAGGAACAGCAGCTTCCGTCGACTCAGAACTCCCACCGCAGCATCTGCCACTCCGACGGCAAACATCATGCCTCCCACGCGCAAGAGTAGTTCCTTGCCTCAAGGTCGGTCCCCTCCCCCCACAGGCCTTCCCAGCCCAGCCAAGCTTCGTCTGATCGTTCCCAACTGTTGCAGGCTACGCCGAGGACATGACCAAAGGCGCCATGCTGCGTTTCCAGGATTCCTTGCCACGCCTGCCAGTTCCGACGCTCGACGAGACGGCCAGGCGCTACCTCAAGTCCCTCCAGCCGCTCCTGTCCCCGGCCGAGTTCGAGCAGAGCAAGGCGGCCGTCGCCGACTTCGTCAAGCCCGGCGGCGTCGGCGCCAAGCTCCAGGAGAAACTCCTAGCCAAGAGCAAGGACGGCGCGACCAAGAATTGGATCTACGAATGGTGGAACGACGCCGCCTACCTCTCCTACCGTGACCCCGTCGTCCCCTACGTCAGCTACTTCTACTCGCACCGCGATGACCGAAGCCGGCGCAACCCGGCGAAGCGGGCGGCAGCCATCACCGCCGCCGTACTCGAGTTCAAGAAGCTTGTCGACACGGCCGCGCTCGAGCCCGAGTACATGAAGAAGCTGCCCATCTGCATGGACAGCTACCGCTGGATGTTCAACGCCAGCCGCGTCGCCGCCCGTCCCGCCGACTATCCCATCAAGTTCTCCGCCGACGAGCACAAGCACATCATCGTCATCCGCAAGAACCAGTTCTACCAGATTCACCACCACGTCGACGGCAAGCAGCTCACCGCTGCCGAACTCGAGCAGCAGTTTGCCCGCGTCTACGCTCGTGCTCGACCCGTCCCCGCCGTCGGCGCCCTGACGTCGGAG
Source organism: Drechmeria coniospora (assembly GCF_001625195.1). Taxonomy (NCBI): domain Eukaryota; kingdom Fungi; phylum Ascomycota; class Sordariomycetes; order Hypocreales; family Ophiocordycipitaceae; genus Drechmeria; species Drechmeria coniospora. Next base: position 3,586,635 of record NC_054389.1, on the reverse strand, counting down.
AACCGTGACGTCTGGGCCGATGCCCGCCTCACCCTCCTCGGCGCGGGCCCCGGCAACAAGCAAGTGCTCGAGGCCATTGAGTCGTCATCCTTTGTCGTCTGTCTCGACGATGCGAGCCCTGTCACCCTCGAGGAGCGCGCTCATCAGTACTGGCACGGCGACGGCGCCAACCGCTGGTACGATAAGCCACTCCAGTTCATCGTCAACGACAACGGTACCTCTGGCTTCATGGGCGAGCACTCGATGATGGACGGCACCCCGACCCACCGCCTCAACGATTTCGTCAACGACGTCATCTTCGGCAATAAGATCGACCTCACCAGCACCGAGGTCCGCTCCAATTTGCCCGAACCGACCTTGCTGCAGTTCGAGATCTCGCCCGAGGTCCAGGCCGACATTGACCGTGCCGCCGTTGACTTCCGCCGCGTCATCTCCCAGCATCAGCTCGCCGTCCAGGCCTACCAGGGTTACGGCAAGGCCCTCATCAAGAAGTTCAAGTGCTCGCCCGACGCCTACGTCCAGATGATCATCCAGCTCGCCTACTACAAAATGTACGGCCAGAGCCGACCGACGTACGAGTCGGCCGCCACCCGCCGCTTCCTTCTGGGCCGCACCGAGACCTGCCGTACCGTGTCGGACGAATCCGTTGCCTGGTGCGCCGCCATGTGCGGTGGCAAGCCGACCGCCGCCGACGACGCCGTCGCCAAGGTCGGCCTTTTCCGGAAAGCCATCGACGCTCACCTCGAGTACATTACCGCCGCCTCTGACGGAAAAGGCGTCGACAGACACCTCTTCGGTCTCAAAAAGCTCCTCGGGCCTGACGAGAGCGTTCCCGCCATCTACAAGGACCCTGCCTACGCCTACTCGAGCTCCTGGTACCTGTCTACCTCACAGCTCAGCTCCGAGTTCTTCAATGGCTATGGCTGGAGTCAGGTCCTAGACGGTGGCTTTGGTATTGCCTACATGATCAACGAAAACAGGTAATTGAAGCCCTCCCCTTTCCAATCTTCCAACCATCCCTTTCTTTTCTCTTTCTACCTTCTCGACAATGGCTCACCATGGCCTACAGCATCAATTTCAACATCGTGTCCAAGGGCTTGGGCAGCGATCGCATGAGCTACTACCTCAACGAAGCCGCTGGCGATATGCGCGATCTGTTGATGCCCACGCTGGCGCCTCCCAAGGCGAAGCTGTAATCCCTTGGGGTCATTCGCCTTGCGGAACGCTGCCTATGCGAGACGATGCGAGACGTCGCGGCCTTCTCGCCGTCGGCCGCACGCTCGGTCGCCGACCCGTGGGGTGTCAATGATAGTCGCACGCCCACGCTCGCCACCCGCAGTATTGTTGTATGAGGAAGATGTTGGAGCCTTGTATGTTGCACTTCTGTTCTGCCTTTATGCCAGTATCACAGTACTCTAGAGCTGTCTGTCGACGTCCTTGGGGAGGGGGGGGATCCCCTTCCGCCGTAGTTTGATACGATAGTGGGTGCGCACCCCGAGGTTGGACACCCCAGAATCATTTGTGCGCAAGGGAAGTGGTCAGCCAGAGACATCAATAGTCATGTATTTCTAGAATCTAGACTTCGAACCCAATCTGCATCGAATCGCCTACCGAAGATTTCGAAGGCGAATACTCTAGCCATCCTGACGTAGCAAAGTAGGGAGAAGGCCAAGACAACGCGATGGAAATGTCCCCCGGCGTGCAAGGCCACTCCGCTTGCGGAAGCAGGTACCGCGTTACTATCCAAGTACACATGCAGGAATATCGTAAGCAATTGGGGAGAGACATCGTGGTCTACCGCTTGTGCTATTATCCAGCATGTTCCACAATTTCGCTGACCAGATCGCCCTTGGCCTCATCAAAATATGAGCAAATCTGGAAGGGTAGCGCAACCTCCTTGTAGTCGTCGTCGGGGCCGGAAATGACGTTCAGATTGATACCAGACGACTTGCTGGCGAACAGTTTGGTGCTGGTGCTATCCTTGCTGAGATACATTTGCGCACCATCAACTTGGTCGAGCATGGCCGTGGGGATGCTTCCAAGGACTTGCAGCGCAAAGTTCTGCGCCTTGACGACATCAACCGTCGAGACAAGCGAATCGATGACGAGGGAGAGCCGAGTTGAGTTCTCGACGGTAACCTGGTTCGCCTTGCCTTTGAGTATGATGGTCGTGTTGTTACACCTGCTGATAAGCACCGACTGCGTCATCGAAACCTCAATTTCGAGCGGCTGCGCCTCCTTATCATAGTTTTCCTGGTCCTCAGGTTAGCTGACGGTCTCATCGTCGTGTAGGCCAGATACAAGGAGGGGCGGGTCATACGATGGTCCATTTGTTCCCCTCCAGCTCCATCTTGGCCGGCTTCTTGGCCCGCATGCTCTCTGGTTTAGGTTTCTTCCCTGGCGCCGGGCTCTTGGCTCGGGCACTTGACTCTCGCTCGCTCACCGACGAACTTGCGCGAAGAGACGGGTTCTTGTGCGTCATCTGCGACTTGTCCACCTTGCGCAGGCCTTCGGTCACGGCGGCGCCTTTGTTCAAATCGGAGAACACAGCGCCGAAGCCTCCGGACGTGGTGGTACCCGGTGCGGCTTCCGCCTTGATGTCGAGCGTGGGCGGCGGTCCAGGTGGAGGTGGAGGTGGCGGCGGCGGCGGCGGCGGGGCACTGGTTCCAGCCGGCGATGAACCTTGGAAAGCAAGTGTCTCGGCAACTTTTTGGGCTGACGATCCGGTGGGATTCCATGTAATTCCAGACGGGTAGTATCGCCTGATGTAGTCGCCGAGGTCTCGAAAGATCTGGTAAAAGGACTGTATCCATTCGACTTGTTTGGGGTCCCTGTCACGACGTGTCAACCGGTGAGTGTGAAGGGGGAGAACAGAGATTGGATGATCATACTTGTCCTTTTGCTCCTTGAGCACTCGGTTTCCAAAGAACTGGGCCGAGCTGAGGCACTCCTCAACATGCTTGTAGGGCCGGTTATCGACGGTGACCCACGCCAACATCATGATGCCATCAGCGACGGCGCTTAAGCCGGTATACATGGGGTCGGGTCGGTTGTTCTCCCTAAGATCGGCAACGGCGATGAGGCTTTCGTTTATCGGTTTGAGAAGGCTCTGATATACAGGCAAGTCAGGCTTGGAAGCCATACTCGTGATGAGAAGGAACTTGCGCTGTTCCTGGAAACCCCTGAGAACCTCGGCTGCCTGCAAGAAAGGCGAGCGATGAAGAGGTTAGCTGCCGACTAGGACGCACTGATACTGTCGGATCGACAGGGCCGGGGAGAGGGGGGGGGGGGGGGGGGTAGGCGGGACCGGACTGACCTGTTGGGACACGGCACCTCCGAGCTGGCTGCTGAGCTTCCTGTACTTCACCAACGACGAGCCGAGAAAGAGGTCGAACTCCTCAATGGATTCTGGAAGCGTCTCCAGTTGAGCCTGGCCGGTGGCGGGCGGAGCCATCGGAGGGGCCGGGGCATCTGACGACAAGGAGTCGTGGTGGCTCAGCGCAAGCATATCCCGGGGTATCTCGGTGCTGGTAGCAATATCTTCGAGGCGAGAGGTCGCCGCCTCGAGCCTGGACATGAGATCAGCACGCTTCACCTTGGCATCGGGGGAGCGAACGACGGCCAACGTGGGCTAAGGCTGGAGAGAGCGGAAGTCCCGGGCAACAGGCAGCGAGGTGGCAGCGAGGTGAATGGGTGTGCGGTTTGAATTTGAGGGCGAGGGGGGCGTTGCATACCGCTTGATAAGCGTCGAAAGGTTGTGCATGGTGTTTGGTGCTGCCATGTCGAGGCAACACGATAGTATCTCCTTTCTCGATGGATGGCAACAGTTCAAATGGGGGACCCCGACGTCGAAAGCGAGCTGGAGAAGGACGGAGCAGAAAGGATTTCGGCGAGGTTGGTCTCATGCAGCTTTATCTGTGCCAACCGCTATTTTGGCGAAAAGGGGTGGATTGTGAGCCCAAGTTCAGACGCTTCGTTTGTAGGCAAACGGTGCTGGCGGTGGGTAGATGTGAAGTCGCCTCGGATCTCGAAGTGCCATTGCTGGTTCGAGGTTCCACCGAAACGATGCAGGTATGTAATATTACTCCGTAAGTACAAGTACGGTAGTACTGCAGTGCAGGTACGTACAAGTACTGTATTGTAGCTACCAGGTACCTAGAACTACGCCTAAGTACAGTAGTGCAGCAAAGAGCACTTACTTACGGAATAGAGCCATACTAAGGTTAATGTGTGTATGGGCGCAGTCCAAATATGTACCTACTCAACGCACTGTACATGCTATAAGTACATACGTATGTATTTATGCATGTACATGTACGGGAAAAGTGCATTATCAGGGGGGTTGTGTTGTAAATGGGTAGTAATAAATGAATGCTGGGTATCTTAGATTCAGACCATTAGTATTATAGAAATATCACGATAGAGCAGAATCCTTTCTTCAATACGTTCGTGGTTGTTTGGGCACCATCGATCGATCATGGATCATGGAGGTTGGAGGTGCAAGCAGGGGGGTTACGCAATGACGTGGCCTAACCCGTACTAGACGCTACAGCGGTCGTGTACAGTATATTGTGTGTATTCCGTACAGTACTCCATACTTCGTGTACTTACAGCATACAAGTGAGTGCTTGCAGTACAGCATCGTATGTTGGGTGTACCTCGGCAGTTAACACTTCTCTAGCTACTGAAACAAGATACCAGAAGGGAAAAGGTGTGGTTATAATCATCAGCTGCCTGGTTTACTGCCGAGCATGCGGGAGAGATGCACAGTTCAATAACTAGTGAAGGTGTAGTAACTACTAGCAACCCATACGTGCTGCTAGATATATGCATGAACGGTGCATTATCAAGTTGGAACCGTCGGTTCGAGTGGCTGGAAGTTGGCGATCTTGTCCAGTTCGGATCCAGGCAATGATACGTCATAGTGATAAAGAGGCGAGAATCGAACCTCTATTTAGGTCTATTGGATACTCTTGACATTGAATCCATTTCTCGGCAACTTCCTAAAGCGTCTTGGGGATTATGCGTTTGGTTCAGTTCTTGCCAGGTCGCTCAGGTAGTGATATCGTAGAAGTTGAATGCATTGGAATGTTTCGCGCGCCTGTTGCTTTACCTTTCTTTCGTTGATAAATAGATCTATCCTTTGTCCAGGCCGTCATGCTCAACCTTGCGCTCGCCATGATGGAGAACGTCTGCAAAGTTCACAATCGCCATGGTTTACATGTCCTGGTGGGCACGTGATAAAGTAAAATTCAACTCCCGTCCTGCTGCAAGCAGCGTGGAATTGGAAATTGAACTTAAAGTCGGCAGTATTTCACAGGAGATGGCATCGCCCACCATGTCTTGAGATCGAAACACCAACTAAAATGAAACGTGTCGCACTTGCAGTGATATTGGTGGTCGCACCAGTCGGCTGGTTGGTCCCAGTTCTTGCTTGTTGGGAATGGGTTTCCGCCACGGCAGTCGTACTGGTGCTTTACTTCTCCAGGGGGCATCAATGTCGAATTATATTTCTGGAATTTACCGGTTTCGGGGATCGTCGCGTTGCAGATATGAATGTCCTCTGTTGTTTCCGCTCCGACTATCCATTGGGCGCAGCCAACTTCTTGGTGATTAAACCTTTTCCACTGTCATGAAGCAGCGAAACAAGGCCGGCAAACCTAATATATTCGAGCACCATCTGTCACGCCGGCCACGACCTGGGCTTGTCTTCGGGTCACAGAAATGTGTATATACCCGCATGTATATACGCAGTTTTAGAAAGAACAATTTAAACTGTTGGAGCTGTCCAAACCCTGTTATGATTTCGTTCAACAGGCCGGCCAACAACATCGATGTTTGTGTATGCAAGAGGCAGCCTCCTCTTATTCGGTCACGAGTTATGTTAGCTGCCAAAACCCGCCCCCTTGGCGTAGGTCGGACGGTTTGACGGTTCAGTAATACTCGTTTCTACATAGAGTTTACTCCTTACCCTAGCTAGAATGTCTAGTTTTAACTGCTTACATGAATGAAGATATTTTTTAAAGATGAGGAATATACCGGCTACATACACATAGGTGAATGTACATGTAGAGGAAAATTATAAGCTGTTGTAGTACATAGTCAGTCAAGTTACTCCTACCAAGTTTACTGCCATGCTCGCTCTTTGGAGAGATTCCATGGCCAGTTAAAGCGCGGGCCCTACATATAGTGTACTTGTAGGCGTAGATTTCAACAACCAGCAAAGGCGTGAGCTACTGACACACGGCCAGTACAGTACCACTAGGTGCGTAAATTGGGTATTTAAGCTGGAGCCCAAGGCTCTAGGGAATAAATCTCAGTGTACTATCAGCCGAATTTTATTCATGGTTAGGCAATAAGGTACGTAGATATTAACACGGGAAGACCGTGTTAATTTATTTCAATGCTTTGCCATGTTGGCTCAGCTAAGGTTGAATCCCGATCTGTTGGCACTGCTGCCCTAGAGCTCTTGGTTCAGTTCTGGTCGGATCGTCCAATTAGCGGCAGCTTAGTCGTAGAAGTTGCGGGATATGTTCATATGTGTCACTTTCCAGCCATTCCTTCCCCATTTCGCTCTCATGCTGTAGCTAACATGTGGTTATGAACGGCTCAACGTCTGCAGTTCTTCAAAGGCGAGGTCTTGCCCCAATCCTTTACACACCAAAAATTGTGAAACCACCTGCATCTGCATTTAAACTCAAAGTCGCACCAGTCGTCCGGTTGGAAAAGGAGCTTGTTGTTTGTTGGCCACGGATTTGCCTTACTGCAGTCATGTTGGGGTTTCTCTTCTCCGCGAGGTACAAGGGAACCTGAATATCGCGTACCCTCGTTTGGAGAATACAGTGCATTCTCCCTTGTCTCGGCTCCGATATGTAGCGGAACGTGGTTAGCCGGTTCCTGAACAACTGCGGCTCCAAGGACCAGCGGGATGGTGCACAGCGATATCGTGGCCTTCATTTTATGCGGATGAATGTTTTTTATATGTGACGGGATGAAGATGAGTTCGAACTGACTACACTGAAAGAAATAACTATGTCGACGTTACCGGGAAATCGTCGTATTTATACAGTATTTTCTGGACTGTTAGGATGTCCTTCTCTTATTTTACTGTAGTCATAGTTATTATTCGAAATTCAAACGATTTTTTCCATGGCGGTCCACATCGCTCTACTAGTTCACCCCTGGTCGTATGCATGTTCTGCGGGTGGGTAGTAGAGCTCAAGGAAACAATACAGTTACTCACTCGCATGCGTTCCATGTTCTTGATGTAGCCTATGCTGTTCATTTTCCCGATTATTTTCGTGTTGCGTCGTATCGCCTCGGCAATGATCTGTAAAGCATGTGTACGAGACTCGTACACTTTACTCGTGGTGCGAGTAATACCCTGTAGCAACTCACAAGTCCACGCTGACTGTGGCGCCGAGATTTGTAGCCAGTTTGGTGAATGGTGCAAACATGAGATTTATTCGCATTGCTTAAAACCAAACTACGGACTACAGTAAGTTGAGTAAATATACTGTACAGGTTAAGAAATCTGTTTGGAATGCCATAGGTGTAGGTGGACGAGTAGTTGATTTTGTATCATCTCTGTGATCATGTGTGTGAACAGAATCCCGTGCCCAGTGATAGCAGTGTTAATTATTGGTCCCGATATTAATACTGTAGCGGTGATACGGGAGGGCGACATAACAAAAGATCCGCACCGCATGACTAATCAATCCATGGCAGTATCCAACCCAGAGAGCGTGATCGGGTCATCACCCACCACCTAGGAATCCCCGCAGGCAAATGCGCATGGAGATGTCTTCGCAGTAATTGTATTCACGTTTGCCGTCCCGTCCTTGGCTGTCACCCACAAATGTCATGGCAACTTTCCGTCAGTTCAAACCCGACGATGTCAACAAATTTTCCAAGTGCAACCTCGACCCCCTAACCGAGACGTACGAACTCGGCTTCTACCTCCAGTACTACGCAAAATGGCCGGCACTCTTTCAGGTTTGTGAAGACATGGATGGAAACATCATCGGATACAGTGAGTCTGTCCTCTCCGGGTCAAAAAGGCGTGCCTGCTTCTCGGCAGACCATGGAGCTGACGGCTGGAAAGTAATGGGCAAGGTTGAGTCGTCGCCCGATGCGTACCGATACTCGGAGCACTACCTTCCATGGCATGCACACATCACCGCGCTGACGGTCGCCCCCGAGGCTCGTCGGCTAGGCATCGGGAAAATCCTCACCGAGCAGCTCGAGAGCGCTGCCGACGCCAACGACGCCTGGTTTGTCGATCTTTTTGTCCGCAGGAGCAATCACAGGGCGATTGCCTTTTACGAGAACCTCGGCTACAGCGTTTTTCGCGTCGTCAAGGACTACTACGGGGACCACGCCACTGATGCCGACAGGAGCACCGAAGATGCCTTTGACATGCGCAAAGCCATGCGCAGAGACAAAGGCGGCGAGCATATCAGGGCCGACGGCGAGAAGCATGAAGTTGATCCGGAAGATGTCTGGTAGCCATGGCCATGGCTTGCATTGTTGAGCGTACCGCTTCCTACGTCGGCTCATGAAGTATCCAGCCTGTGGTTGCAAGCCGATACGAGCCGCCGTGGCCTCTTTTCTGGCATGATTTGCATAGTCCTGGCGATGTTCATGCTCTGTCATCGTCAAGACAGCCCGCCGGCTTGCGACTTCGTACCAAGCGCACTTTGCATGCGCATCGACTGACTACATGCCCCGATGGCCGTGCCGGCTAGCATGGCTACGATCGCCCCCTCTACGATTTCGTTGCTTTGCACTACATGAAAAAAGCTTGTCCTCGGGACGCCTCGCCTGCTGGCTTGCAGAGTTGCGTGGTTCCATCAACGGCTCATGACTCGAGCATGACGCCCAGTATTCATGGACAGCGTCATACTGGACAGAGCCATCAGACAGAAATATCATCACAGCAGCGCATCCCCAGGATTCCTCCACCATCAAACGAACCCAACGCGCAGAAAGGTCCCCAAACAAGTGCGTGTGGCACTGGAGGCTGTGGCAGGCAAGCCAGTATTACAGTGTACTTGTACGGCGTACTCTAGGGTCTATCCTATGGCTCTACACGCCGTGACGAGTGCGGTGCTGGTTTCGATTCCACGTGCATGTAGGTGTACTTTTCGAGTACACGTATGAGGGATTTGAAAAGTGTTCACCTCCAATTAGCGAGTAACGTCGGCGGTGCCAACTCCGTTGAGTGAAAATATGCTCGTAACATGTACGTACGAGCAGCAGCTGCTGCCACAATATGATGCCATGATTCCGCCATGTAAACGAAGCTGATATTTACACCTCCCAACACAGGCATGCGCACATGGCCTGTTCTAGTGACCTAGTCTGCCAGACAGGGCATGTGAAAGCGGAGGTGGTCTTCAATATATCTTTGGTAAGACGTGCCCTCGGCGGGTGGTGGCAAGAGCGAATCGAACAGGCTCTCTTGTACGGAGGCAATATTACTCTGTGTAGTCAGTACACGGAGTGCTGTATGCAATTCTCACACAGTACATGTACGGCGGCGGAGTACACGTAAATGTACAAAGGTGGAAGGGAAATTTGTTATTGCCTACGGGTTGGGCATGTGAACACAGCCCAAGCTATCACACCCCCCCCCCCCCTCCCCCCCCCCCAAGCGTGAGATTCCACCTCGAGGGTGATGTCCATAGGTCAATGCCCCCATAACCAAGAATACTGGTATTGTAGGTAGAAGTCTTCAAGGAGTTCATTGTACTTATTTTGAAACCTTGATTATGCATGTAGCCATTATATTCTTCGGCAATGGTCTGTGCTGTACGTAGAATAGAGTATTACTGTAGATGTACATGCATGCATGCGTCCTGCATGTTCTCATATTGCAATGAATTAAGTACGTTGCACTTAACTGGTACGGACTATTGGCGAATTTCTTGCGTTCAACCATAGCTCCAGCGATAGCTTGGGCTCTCCCCCTTTGTAACTCGGATCGTCCAGAGGGTGTTAATGTTCGATAAAGTACTACAGTACGGAGTACTTACATACATGTAACTTCTAAGTACTGTACATGTACATAAGTATGTAAGTACTTGTAAGTGTACTTACTTGTGCGGAGTCCGGTAATACTTACAGTACTCCGTACATGTGCTGCATTAGTAGCCTGCTTGCATACGAGTAAGTATTACTGTACGGAGTACGGATACGGAGTACAAGATGCAGGTACAAGCAAGTAAGTAAAGCCAGTAAAGTATTAACACCTGAAACTATCCGCAAACTGGTTCCACCTCATCCGGCAGGGACCCTTGTCTGAGGTGCCCGAAATCCCAGACTACTGCAAGGCAAGAACACCGAAAAGTGTACTCCCTACTCCGTACAAGTACACGTAACGTTCGAATGCGACTTGATCAAACCCTCTGCTCTGGATCTCCACGTCGGCTGCTTCATTGTCACTTGGGCAGCCCTGTCCTCCTCGGCGATGGGCTGACTTCTCTCGACTCCCCATAGTGTTCGGACGCCAGATGCTGGACCTCCATGGATACGTTTCCTACCATTGCCAAAGGTAATCAATCCATCAATCTGATACATCACCGTTCATGTCAATCGCAGCTCAGTCCTATGCTGCCCGACGACGGTTCTCCCAAGGGCAACTGCTTTCTACGCCACGCACAGCAGGATGCCGCCGTCGAGAAATTCCGACGCACACGGCCGAAGGCATGGACGGCGACGACGAAGCAGCTTAGCAGCCGGCTCGGCTCCTGACCGGGGAGATGACCAGCACCACAAGCACAGTCATGATGACTGCGACACATGCTGGTCCATCCACAAGAGGAGCGAAATCATAGAGGCCTGCCAATGGCGCGACATTGCAAAGCTCGCAGCTCATGCCGAGTCCCGCGGAGGTTTCCTCTCAGACGACCTACGTCGCGTGGCATGTGCGTCGCCGTTTCCGTCCCGCCCTCCATCACCAATTCCTCAACACTCCTGCTGACTCCCTTCGTGCCGCCCAGGGCCAATCTTGCTCGGTTCATCATCTGGGGACGGGGCCGGTAGCGACCAGATCGGGCATGCCGTCGGGAGTCCTGCTCTCGCCACAGGAGACTGGAAGGACCTCCCACGCCACAGAGACGAGGACCAGGTCGAGCTCGATGTGAAACGGTCCTTCATATATTACCCCAACGGTATGCGAAAAACGTGCCCGACCGCCTGGAATTGCTTGCCCGCGCGCTCGCCTCATGCATGCTTTTGACTGACGCCGAGAAACGCAGTCCGGTCCGATACCCAGCTCGAGCGGTATAAATCCGAACTTTCTTCTCTCATCCTTGAGGTCTTGCGTCGAAGCCCCTACCTATGCTACTTTCAGGGCTACCACGACATTTGCCAGGTCTTCATGCTTGTCTTGGAGCCTGCCCAGAGGGCCAGATTGGTCTCCCGCCTGTCCATCCTCCGCATTCGGGACTTCATGCTACCCAACCTCGGGCCGACCACTGCTCAGCTAGAACTACTGCCCGACATTCTTCTCAGGGCCGACCCCGAACTGCGCCGGCACGTCGCATCCACGGAGCCCTTCTACGCCTTGGCCGGCACCCTGACAATGTATGCCCATAACATTGAGGCATATCGTGACATCTCTCGCCTGTTCGACGTTTTGCTCGCCCGAGAGCCCGTCTTTAGCTTGTATCTGTTTGCGCAGATTGTCATAGATCGCCGCGCCGAGATTTTGGCCATTGACGAACCGGATATGCTTCAGGTCTTCCTCGCCAAGATCCCGAGTAACATGGATCTCGATGCCCTCATCGGCAGGTCTGTCTCTCTTTGCGAAACCTATCCGCCGGACTCGCTGCCGTCATGGAAGCGAGTGTCGACCGCAAGTGTCCTCAAGACGGCGACGAATGTCAGCCTCTGTGCCGAGCAACGGTTCGAGGACGGTCATGCCTACTTCCAGCAGCAGGCAAAGGAGATCCGGCAGCTGGAGATGCGCAACTGGGCCAGGATGACCCTTCGGCGATATCGACGGCCCGCCAGGGCAATCGGTTTCGCCGTTCTCGTTGCCGCCATTGCGTACGTTTTGCGGCGCAACCAATCCATCCTCTACCACCACATCACGTTACTATTTTCAAGATGAATGAGCTTCACTCGACACTTGACTTGACGGCCCAAGGCGCAAACGGCCGAGAAAGGGTGGGCTTTTGTAGTTCACGGGAATCCGACACCATTGCCTATTCCATCTAGATAGGAACATGTGACCAAACTCCTTTTCGAGCAATTGTCGTTCTCCGCCTTCACTGCCACGCACCACGTTGGTCTTGCGTGGCATCGGTGCAAGCTCTCTCCACGCCACCCCTGAACCGACTCCGATCCAACCATGCTGCACAGCTAGACTCTTGGCAACATCACGACTCTTCCTGATGGGCCGACTTAAGTTGCTCAAAGTGCTCTTGCTGTGCCGCGGCGAGCTTACCCTCGGCGTCGCCGATGATGGTGAGTATTAGAGAATAGTTGTTGTAGAGGAACCGTCCACTCTTGCGCTTGTCCGAGCCATATGATAGGCTCAGGCGGTTCAAAAACGCCTCAACCTCGGATCGCAGGCGCTGGAGACTAGCGGCGACCGGTTCATCATCGCCAGCCTCGGCGCAGAGCGTGAGGAAGCCATGCAGGAGTTGGCCGAAGCGCTGCGAGACGACATGAGGCGCGGCAGCCAGCTTGGACTGCCCCCCGGACCGATGGTGCTTGGCCGGCAGGGAGTTCGTCAGAAGCCTCACCGACTCGCAGTGGCGGTCCATGACGACCTGCAGCCGCGGCCAGAGGAGCATGTTGGTGCCGTTGACGTAGCCGTCTACGGCAGGAACTCTGCGCCGCTGCAGCTCAAATGCCACATGCTGGTTCAGTCGGATGCACAACAGTATCCCCAGGGCGTCGAAGCTGTCGCTGGCGAGGGATTTGCTCAGCCTTCGACCAAGGTCAAATGTCGGCTCGAAAATGTAATTGAAGTTTCTCAATATCTGGGAAATGGACAGGGCGGGGGAGAAGAAGGCGACGAGAAAGGTGTACTCGGCCGTGGCGTTGTCGATCAAGGCCAAGTTGAAGTTCTGGAAGGGAATCTCAAGATAGTGCGTCGCCTGGTCTTCCTCCGCCAAGTAGGACGAGAGGGCTGACTGGTTCTTTGCCTTGAGCAGATCAGCTCGATGCCCGAGGTTGAATGGGTCGTGCGGAGGGCCAGCAACCCGCGAGCTCGACAGCACAGCCGCCATTCGGGACGTGTCTTCATGGCCAAGGGTGTCGTTCTTGTCCAGCGTGTGAACCTTGAGCTTCCCCAATGCCTTGTCGTAGCGCCCAAACTGGGTGAGGTAATACCAGCGCATGGTGTTCATGTAAGCTTGAGAGATCTCGTCGGCAAGCGTACCATGATGCTTGTGCAAAAAGGTGTATAGATCCTTGAACTTGACAAAGTTTTGCTGCTGAATGATTTGCGCGTTGATGTGAGGAGATCGGAGAGCTTTGATTTGAGCGACGAGAAAATCACGAACCCGCTCGATGGCCTGCGTGACTGTGATGAGCAAATCGCTTCTGTTCAACTCGCTCCATCGAGCCGACGGGCACCGTACCTTCATTGTCAGCCTTTCTAGGAGGGGTCCCAGCTCCTCGGAGGCTTTGCTACGCGGAGCGCCCAAGGAGGTCTTCCGGGCGTGCATGACTGATTTCTTGTCAACCACGGAAAGCATCTTTGCCCATGAATCATCGATGTGGCCTGTGGATATCTTCGATATGATGTCGGGAGAGATGCATAGCTCGTCGACGAATGGACTCAAAGTCTTCTCCACCTCCTGACGGTGCTGAAGGCGGCGGCTCAAGGCCGTTGATCTCGCCTGCAGATATTCGATATCGGCCGATACGGCGGCGAGGTCGCGGCGGAAGCTGGCCAAGTTCGTCTCCACCGAGTGCAGTACATTATCGCAGGCGGAAATGGATCGATGGAGATGATCGAGCCGGGACTTGTCCTTGTCATCTAGTTTACTTGCGTCAGCGGCATTTGGCCTACACTGCCGTCCCTCGCTGGAAAGCGACCGACTTTCTTGGGCCGTTTGTGAGCAACTCGCGCTCGTAGCAAGATCCTCCGACTCTTGGGACCCCTGGGATGAAGCCAGATCCAAGAGAGAGTGTGGGCCAAAGTCGACATCAAAGCCGACATCCTCCTCGGTGATGGAGCCTGTCCGTTCCTTTGCATCCGTTTGAAGTAATCTTTCGAGAGTCTTCAAGGATTCGGGCACGTCCGCCGCTGTCGTCGACGTTTGACGCAAGCCGGAGCCATTGACTCGCCGGGCCGAGGAGAGCAACGAGGCCGACGTGGAGGACTCGTTGGAGGCGAGGGAGAGGGAGGAACCCCGAGGAGAGTGCCCGGGCCGTTGAGAGGTCACGTACGGACTAAGGGTTGCCGGGAAGTTCTTGCGCGGCAGAGGGGAGTATGATCTGCTCCCAGGCTGAGGCGTCGACTGGCCAGAGAGGCCGGTGGGAGCTCCCGCCAGGCGATCGAGCCACATGACGTGACGTTCGTGCGCGAGCGAGTGTCGTCGGTTCGGACCACGTATTCAAATGCTCCTTGATGATTGGTAATACGGCATGGTGAGAGATTGGTTCACACGAAGATGAGTCGAGCCGGTAGGGAGGTTGTTGGTTGGGTTATCTGTTCGGCACAAGTCTTACCATCTCCTGGGCGGTCGTAGCTCAGCGGAACGGTGCACTTGCTGTATTGCCCGAGCACTGGATGAGTGAGTACCTACTTACTGCAATTGTACTGTATGGCACTGCTGTGCTGTACTCGTACTTGCACGTACTTGAGTGCAGTTCAAGCAAGTACTGTACACGTACTTGCACAGTTCCTTCTTCTACCCCTGGAGCGTACCAGAAGTGCTGTAGCCTCCACAGTAAGTACTTGCTGACACTCCGTACGGAGTACTGTATCCGTAATCAGTACTCATACCAGAAGGTACTTGTACTTGTTGGGGAACGGAAGAAAGCGACCGCAATAGGACTGGCTAGTGCCTTTCTGGCCTAGCAAGCCGCTCCCTACTGCTGTGTCTTCCCTTGTCATTGGCCAAGAGTGCCCATCGGCTATCCGTCCCTGCGCCCCAAAGCGCGAGCTCGGGTGAGCAGGTTTCCTTGAGGAAACTCGTTGCTCAGTGCCCAAGACGAGACGCACCATACTTACATGTGCAGTACTTACTGACACTGACATGAGTACAAGTACATCGTAGGCATCATGCCTGCCCTGTTCGGGTGCACTGAAAGGCCAGGCACGGTAGAAATCTCCGTTTACTAGTACGAAGCAGGACGTATAATAGAATACTTTACAGATATCCAGGCCTGTCACAGGCAAGTAGCCTTGATTTTCTCGCTTACGAAACAGGTTTTATCAATCGATTATCGTGTCAGAGCGCGGATACATGTACTTATTGCTTGAACATACTCGCGTGTACTCCGTAGACGTAGCAGTTATTAAGTACAGTAGTACGTGTGCTTACAGACTACTGCTGTACGAGTGTATGTAGTCCTGCAGTTCATAAAGAATTGCCATCACGAGAGCGCCACGACGGTTTGTACCGTTACACACCTGAAGGCCTGCTTCGACGCTCTGCACCGTGCGCTTCTGGCAGCCTCGGGTTGGTGGGAGATGCCGCCAACACCTTCCACCAGCCACTCAGGGCGTTGAAACCTGCTGCCCTCAGGGTACCTAGGCGATTGTGGTGTAGCTACACGTGCAAGCGCATACAGTAGATACGTAGGTAGCAGTGTGTGCCCTACCCGTATAGGTCAACATCAACCGTATGCTGTCTCCGTCAAAATCAATATTGGATGCATGCTCGTGCTACTACGAGCCTCGGGCCTTGAGCCTCTAGCTTGGAGCTGGCGGTGCCACTTGGAGGACGGAGAGAAGAAGGGCCATTGTTATGTGCATACAAGTTCGTAATAATAAGAAGGTAAAGCTTCTGACGTTTCGAACCCTCGACAAGGGACTAGCACAGAACGGAAGGGAAGAGTAGTAGCAGTAGTAGGTCCGTGTGGGGGAGCACAGATTGGAGCAGGTTGTGGAGAGAGGTGCAGACGCAGAGATGACGATATGTACTTGCGGGAGCATTTGATGCTTTGAAGCATCCGGATATGGGTGCTTAGATGTAATTATTATATGTGCAAGCATATTATTACTGGAATTAAGTAACACAGTACAGGTGCAGACTGACGAGTACCTGTTGGTTACCGGGCTACTAATTTAAGTGCACATGTACATGTACTTGTACGAGTCCGGTGCCTGCTTTGTACGAGGCTGTTGCTGTCAACTGTCGCAAGAAAGCGCGCGGGGAGTTTGGTGCGGTAATACTGCAGCTTGGCTACTGGACAGGTCTTGAGGAAGGAAACCCACCAGCTGTCGCCGCGCCCAATCACACAGCTCAGAAAAAATTCAAGCACCGGCCCAGATTAATACGTACCCTAGTTGCCCAGGGAGGTTTCCAAATTCTTGCCTTCCCTCCCCTCCAGCCCCTCACTTCGACCCTTCCTGTCTTTTTTCTTCCTCCCCCTCTCCACCACTTCTTTCTCCGCCACTGTTTGGTGTTATCGTAATTTCATCAGGTTCACTCCCTTTCCCAACAACCCACGTCTTCTTGTGTAATCCATCACCATGGCCGACGAGGTGAGTCTTTTGACTTGAATGCCCCTTTCCTTTCCATGCGCCACGGACGCCCTTGACCGAATCCACCCCGCACTTCGCCTTGTGTCCACGACACGGAAGGCTCCCCCGCGGCACACGCACACTCTCGCAAGCTCTCGATGCTGCCTGCTCGTGCCCGCGAGTAGCCTTCGAATCTGCCGCTCCATGGTATGCTCTGCGATAAGTGCTGACGACTCCCCGTCCCCTTCAGCACGATGTCACCTTCGAGTCCGCCGACGCCGGCGCCTCTCTCACCTACCCCATGCAGTGCTCTGCTCTGCGCAAGAACGGATTCGTCGTGATTAAGGGCCGCCCCTGCAAGATTGTCGACATGTCTACCTCCAAAACTGGCAAGCACGGTCACGCCAAGGTCCATCTTACTGCCCTCGACATCTTCACCGGCAAGAAGTACGAGGATCTCAGCCCTTCCACCCACAACATGGACGTGCCCAACGTCACCCGTCGCGAGTACCAACTGGTGAGTGCTGTCCTTGCCTTGACAGCCAGAGACTGTCACCTGCCATGGCGACCGAAGCCGTTCCACTGACGCGACCCCGTAAGCTTGACATCTCCGACGATGGCTTCCTCTCCCTGATGAATGACGACGGTGACACCAAGGATGATGTCCGCATGCCCGATGGCGAGATCGGCGACAAGATCAACAAGCTCTTCAAGGTCGATGAAAAGGATACCAGTAAGTTACCGTGCAACCAACCCCCTTGCTCCCGCCCCGGCGATCGCCCTGCAATGCCCGTGTTTGCGTTTGGTTCGAGGCTAACGCACGCACGAAGACGTTATTGTTCTTACCTCGATGGGTGAGGAGGCCGCCATCGAAGCCAAGGAGGCTCCCCGCCAGTGAAAAATCTGGCTGGCTCTCCGGCTCTGCATTCGACGTTCCCAATCCTGCCGCGGATCTCATTTGTGTGGCGGCATCTGATGGATCCAATGTATAACTCTGGCCATCCCTTATCACTTGAGTAATGGACTCGGCCAAGGCAGACGATAAGCTATATCTGGACAGGAATGTATCGCCTAGCTACAACTCTGGGGACTTGAGGACACCCTGACGCATGCGCTCCATGAGCTGTCTTTTGTCCTTCCTGTGTTGCATATCCGCTCTCAACCTCGTCAATGAGGTTCTGTGTCCGTAGCTGGGAAACCCAAGATGACAAAATGAAAGTCGTATGAGACTTGATGCAGATTGACTCGAGAGTAATGCAAAAGTCCCTCCTTTGAATCCGCCGCCCAGGTTCATACGAGGTATTGCTGCGTGCATTCCAGCTCTGTATTTTCTTCAACTGCCGAGATGGGAAAGTTCTCGAAATAATCACGAGCACAATCTCTCCCGCACACCCATATTGCCGTGCTGCTAAATGAAACTGTAGCTCACAACTGCAACTAGCCTTGCACCGTGCTAGTAGTACGCGAGATAGCACGGAAACGAGCACTAATAGTTAATAATTAAGCTATACTGAATCTTGCTCAGACAGCTTCGACATGGTGTTCTTTAATTGTAGGTGTACTACGGAGTACGGAGTACGGAGTACCGCACACGTACACCCTGTCACATACTACAATAGCAAACAATCAAGCATGTCATCATGTATTTACCGGACCTGGACGCATTGGCGTTTATTCACTTCAATTTTACCCTGCCTATTTCGATTTTTCATGGCTTATTTTCTACTGTAAAGCAGTCGATGGCCTGACGAATACCTATAGTATCGATGGCAACCTAGGCTCCATTGGGAAGGAAATGCTGTTGGCGAGTCGTCTCGCTCACACTGCCTCCACTATGTACAAGCCCACAGTCCATCCACAGCCACGCTCAACCACATTCATTTTTCCATTGCTGCCCCTCCTCCGGGTTTTTGAAGCAAGGCACCGTCCCGCTTCACCCGAGGCCAACGTCCAGCTATCGACCGCGATTTCTTTCACCCAGCGCCGTACGTCCCGTGCCGGCCAATCAAATCAATATGGCGCCCAAGAAAAAGGGCAACAAGAAGGCCCAGGATGATTGGGAGGCCGATTTGGGCGAGACCATCCCCCCTGCCGACCCAGCCGCATCGGATGCTGTCAATGCAGATGCCAACGCCGACAACGGCGACGATGAAGCTGCGGGTGGGGGCGGCGGCCTCATGGCCATGCTGCGAAAGAACAAGGACAAGCGCAACAAGAAAGGTCTCACCGATGACGATGTGCATGGCTCGGATGCAGCGCCCGCCCACCCAGCAAGTGCGCAGGAAGCTTCGATGGATACCGAGTTTGCCTTGCCTGACAAGAAAGGCAAAAACTTCAAGGGAAAACAGGCGCCCGGAAAAGATAAGCCGGCGGACGAAGTGAACGACAGCGGCAAAATTCTTACAAAGGCCGAGAAGGAAAAGCTGAAGAAGGAGCGCGAGAAGCAGCGCAAAAAGGAACAGGTACACACTCTCTTAACCTTCGTTCGACCATTTCAGCCGGTAATATTCTAACTCGCGTTTTCTCTCCTCAGGCCGCAAAGAAAAAGACGCCCACTGCTGCTGCCAAGGCCCCGGAGCCTTCTAAAACGACGACCTCTTCTGCCAAAGACACTGTCACGAACACTCCTGCTTCCGCAGATGCCGCAGATGCCGGAGGCAAGAAGAAGAAGGTGCCGGCACACCTTGCCATGATTCAGAAGCAACAGGAAGAGCTCCGTCGTCGAAGGGATGAAGAGGAGCGACTCCTGGCTGCGGCCAAAGCTCGTGCCGAGGAAGAGGAACAGTTGGCCGAGGAAGAGATAAAGCGCAGGGAAGAGCAAAGAGCTATCAAGAAGCAAAAGGAGAAGGAACGGATCGAACAGCTCAAGAAAGAGGGCAAATTCCTCACCAAGGCACAAAAGGAGGAAAAAGCGCGCAATGAGAGGAAGCTGCAGCAAATGCTCGCCGCTGGTATCAAGGTGGGCCCACAGGAAACAGCAGATGGCGAGTCCAAGAAGAAGCCGGCATACGACAGGAAGAAGAGAAGCAAGATTGAGCAGAAGGCAAGTACCTTGGAGGTGACTAGAAATTGCGTGCTTTGTTGTTGGCTAACAATTTATGAATGTCCAACTATAGGCCGATGAAGAGGCAGCCTTAATTGAGGCAGCCGAGCGAGCTCACTCCGAAGCCGAAAAGGCCATCAAGGCGGCGGAGGCGAAGGCCGCGCGGAAGAAGGCCGAGGCCGAGGCCAAGGAAGCGGCCGCGAAGAAAGCTGCCGAATCCGACATTGATGATGACTGGGAAGCAGCTGCTGAGGCTGATGACGATTCCGTCAAGGACACTTGGGATGATGACTCTGGTGACGAGGCGGCCAAGAGCACTGGGCAGCAGAAAAAGGGCAGCAAGGAAGCCGACGATGACGACGACGACGATGAGGAGGAGGACAGCGAATCCGAATCCGAAGACGAGGCGGTGTCTGCTGCGCGACAAGCCGAGGTGCAACGCAAAAAGGAGGCAGCCGCACGGAGAGAAAAGGCCCACCAAGCAGCGCTGGCTGCCCGCTCCAAGGACGATCTTCGCTCTCCTATTTGCTGCATTCTGGGCCACGTCGATACCGGCAAGACCAAACTCTTGGACAAGATTCGTCAGACAAATGTCCAAGAGGGCGAGGCGGGCGGCATCACACAGCAGATTGGTGCCACCTACTTCCCCGTCGATGCTATCCGCCAGAAGACGGCTGTTGTGAACAAGGACAACAAATTCGACTTCAAAGTCCCCGGTCTTCTGATTATCGACACACCTGGTCACGAGTCCTTCTCTAACCTGCGATCCCGAGGTTCATCCCTATGCAACATCGCCATCTTGGTTGTCGACATCATGCACGGCCTGGAACCTCAGACTCTGGAGTCGATGCGGCTGTTGCGCGACCGAAAGACGCCATTTATCGTTGCCTTGAACAAGATTGACAGACTCTACGGCTGGAAAAAGGTAGACAACAACGGCTTCCAGGACAGCCTGGCCCTCCAAAGCAAGGCGGTTCGCAACGAATTCGAGAATCGTCTGGAGCAGACTAAGCTGGCTTTTGCCGAGCAGGGATTCAACGCCGAGCTTTTCTACGAAAACAAGTCCATGGCCAAATACGTCTCATTGGTGCCTACGTCGGCCCACACTGGCGAGGGTGTGCCCGACATGTTGAAGCTGATCGTCCAACTCACGCAGGAGCGCATGGTTGGTTCTCTGATGTATCTGTCAGAAGTGCAAGCCACCGTCCTCGAAGTGAAGGCCATCGAGGGCTTTGGAATGACCATTGACGTCATTCTGTCCAACGGTATCTTGCGAGAAGGCGACAGGATAGTGTTGTGTGGTACTGAAGGAGCCATCACGACCAACATCAGAGCTTTACTCACACCCGCCCCAATGCGCGAACTGCGTCTCAAGTCGGCATACGTACACAACAAGGAGGTCAAGGCCGCGTTGGGAGTCAAGATTAGTGCGCCGGGTCTTGAGGGTGCCATCGCTGGTTCGCGACTGATGGTCGTTGGACCCGACGATGACGAAGAGGATATCGAGGATGAGGTATTGTCCGACCTGTCCAACCTGCTCAGCAGAGTCGAAAAGTCCGGTCGCGGCGTCACCGTTCAGGCATCTACATTGGGCTCCTTGGAAGCCTTGCTCGACTTCCTCAAAGACTGCAAGATCCCCGTTGCGAACGTCGGGATTGGTCCGGTCTACAAAAGAGACGTGATGCAGTGTGGCATCATGTTGGAAAAGGCTCCAGACTTTGCGGTGATGCTCTGCTTCGACGTCAAGGTCGACAAGGAGGCGCAGCAGTATGCTGCCGACCAGGGCATCAAGATTTTCACTGCTGACATCATTTACCATCTCTTCGATTCGTTCACGAAGCACATGGAGGAGATGCTGGAGAGGAAAAAGGAAGAATCCAAGATGTTGGCCGTCTTCCCGTGCGTCTTGAAGCCCATTGCCGTTTTCAACAAGACGAGCCCTATCGTCATCGGAGTGGATGTCGTGGAAGGGCAGCTTAAGCTGAACACGCCCATTGCGGCTGTCAAATCCAACCCGGTGACGAATGCCAAAGAAATCATCAGCCTTGGCAGGGTGTAAGTCCCCCCCTCCATGACGTAGCAAATCTAGAGATCCGTACAAGACCAGGCTTGCTAATCCATTCTACTTAACTCTTAGGACGTCGATTGAGAGAGAGCACAAACAGATCCCTGTCTGCAAGAAGGGCCAGCCGTCGGTTGCCGTCAAGATCGAGATGGGAGGCCATCAACCACTGTATGGTCGGCAGCTAGAAGAGGCCGATACTCTCTACAGCCTCGTCTCCCGAGCTAGCATTGACTGTCTCAAGGAGTTTTATCGCAAAGAAGTTAGCAACGATGAGTGGCAGTTGATCATCAAGCTGAAGCCACTCTTTGATATTAACTAGAGGACTGGATGGGGCGCAATATCCCTACGTCGACTGGGACCGTCAATGTGGCCTCCTTCATGGCATCTTATCCTGCGAAAGAGGAGCAGACAAGGTGATTGTCTGTACAAAGCTTCCTCTCTGGTGCTTGAAGCAGGCAACAAAAGGTTGGCCTTCCAGACTCGATGCGCGCGGGACGAATTGAAATGGGCGGCAGAAATGCCTTAATACATTTTGAAATATTTAGTAGCAGTGTTTGGCCAAAGTATGTGTACTTAGAGTTTCCAGATGAACCAAGTGTGTCTGTTCTCGTCAAATCATTTCAACTGTAAACAACACACAGACCTAGGCATGGAGGTCAAGTCAAGGCCACTGCCGTCAACAGAATGGCGAATTACGACAGCCACAAGCTAGAGTTGCTGATGGAGTGCAACACAACTAACAGACGCGTCTAGTCCGCAACCTTCTCCCATCAACTAGAGTAGAGCAACAAGTACGTCAATCACATGAATACTTCGGTTCGGCTTCGAGTCCCTGGAAGTTGAATTATAATTCATCCGCATACAGTGATAGTGAAATACGTTGTCCGGTGCAAGCCCGGGTCTAACCTGCTACATTTCCGATCATAACATTTGCCGCACTCGAGCAGGTCCATCAATGAGCGCGACAGACTTGCAAGCTGATGAGGCATGCCGTGGCGTGCGAGGACCAGCTCTATGCGCTTCTTCATGTGCTTGAAATGAATATTCACATGGCACTCCTGCCCATGTCTACCGCTTCCCGGACAAGGCCCATGTCGGAGTGTCTATTTCGAATCGCCAACTTGGTCTGCGTCCGTTTGCGGGGTATCAGCATCCTTCATCTCCTGGTCGCTTCCCCCATTCTGGGCCGCCTTCTCCGCCTCGGCAGCAGCCTTGCGAGCCTCCTCCTCGGCGGCCTTTTTGGCAGCCTGCTCAGCCTCAACGCGGGCTTGGACGGCAAGGCGATCGGCCTCGACCTTCTCAAAGTGACGCTGGACAACGGGTCCGGCCATGGCACGAAGCTCGTCCAGTTTGGCCACGTAGATGCCCTTGGATGCATCATCTCCCTCGTCGTACAGCCAATCCTAGTCATGTCAGTGTCTCATCCACATCGCGGCTGGGACATGCAGAGTTGGGAACGATACCTCAACGGTTTCCAGCTTCTGCCTGATGGTTGCCTTCTCTTCCTCGCTGGCAAACTCGGCATATTGATCATCCAGCTTCGCTCGGAGGTCATAGATATAGGCCTCCAGTTCATTCTTCTTCTCCTCGGTATCGGCCACGAGCTTGTCCTCCATAACCATGGCAGCTTCCTTCTCCATCAAAGTCGTCTTCGAGCTGGCATCGAGGGAGGCGGTGCCGCTGGAAATCGGGAGATCACCTTTGCGGACCTGCTTCTTAACCTTGCGGGTCCTCTTCGGTGCGTCATCCTTCGGGTCGGTGTCCATGGCCTGGAGGGAGAAGAATGGTCAGTCAAAGGACGGATACAACGATTTAAACCGTCACAATACTCACGTCGGGATTATTGCCGTCCTCCTTCTTCTCTTCGTCCTTGACCTCCTCCTCAACCTCCTGCTCCTCGACAAAGTAGCCACTTTCGACGTTGAGAACGCCGTGGATGTTGACACGGGCCTTCAACTTGCAAATCATGAAATCATCATCGCTCTCGGCCTGAACACCTTTGACGGAAAAGCGGCCGATCCAAGGATTCTGCTTGCCGGGAAGCTCATCGGGGTGTGCGTAGCGGGCCTCGAGATCGAAGGGTTGCTTGCGGTAGAAGGTGAGGATCTTGGTTGAAGGCAAGACGTTTCCTTTGTTGAACACAGTCAGGCTCGTGTCCTCGTCAGGAATGTCGGCCGCCTTCTCCCAGGCAAACTCAATCGGGTAGCTGATGATGTCCTGAACAGAGAAGTCGCGGACGCGGAATACAGGAGAGAGAATGGCGCAGCTGAAGGCGCAGCCGCGGGAAATGGCTTCATCGGCGTTCATGGTGTATGACAAGGTCTTGCCGAAGAAGGCATGAATGCGCTCCTTGAGGGCCGGGACACGCGAGCCGCCGCCGACAACCTCGATCACGTCGATGTCATCCTTGGTGAGCTTGGCCTGAGCGAGAGCCTGCTCGAGGGGATGGTGAGTGCGGGCCAGCAGCGGTTCAATCATGGCCTCGAACTCCTGGCGGGTGACCATGGTGGAGGCATCGACGTCGTTCATCAGCGACTCGATGTTGACGGGGGCCTGCTGGTTGGCCGACAGAATCTTCTTCGTCTTCTCAGCCGCAGCGATGGTTCGTGCCATCGCTCGGCCGTGGGTGAAGATGTCAACCTTGTACTTGCCCTTGAATTCCTTGGCCAGGTGGTCGACGAGAGCCTTGTCAAAATCTCGGCCGCCAAAGTGACGGTCCCAGGCGGTGGCCTTGACGGCAAGCTCGCCCTTCTTGAATTCAACGATGGAGCAGGTATAGTTGCTGTGGCCGATGTCGATGAAGCAGACACGGCGGGGTGGTTCCTCGGGCGGGGGGAGGTCGAGCTTAGTGATGCCCCATCCGAGCGCTGCGGCGGTAGTGTCGTTCATGAGACGGAGAACCCTGAGGCCAGCAATCTCGGAGGCGTCAAGAAGGGCTCGGCGCTGGACGTCAGAGAACCAATGGGGAACGCTCATGCAGAGCTCGGAAACGGCAAGCTTGAGCTCACTGGCAGCCGTCTGCTTAATCTTGCTGAGATACATGGCGACGAGCTGGGTGGCAGTAAACTTCTCCTTGCGACCAAGATAGCTAATCTCGGCGCCAACCTGGCCATTGACGTCGACGAGCGGAGCTGTGACATACTGCTGCTCGATCTGGACGTCAGGGTCGCTGAAGGAACGACCAGCGAGGCGCTTGAGGCTGCCGACGGTGTTCTTGAGGTTGGAAATCTCCTGGGTCTTGGCAGCTTCGCCGAGGTATCGCGACTTGGCACCGAAGCCTACCAAGGACCTAGTTAGATTGTTAGCGTCTATGAAGCAGTCATCTTCACGTCGGGAAAGGAGGGGGGGGGGCGCGGGCGGAACGTACGGAGTGGCTCTGTTGGATACTTCATTGGTGATCTGTATTGCGTCTTGGTCAGAATCAAGACAATATGCTGGGATTCGAGGCGAGCAGGGAGGCAGAATTTCACGTACCACGTCGACACCGCGATTCCTCGCAACGG
Source organism: Drechmeria coniospora (assembly GCF_001625195.1). Classification (NCBI taxonomy): domain Eukaryota; kingdom Fungi; phylum Ascomycota; class Sordariomycetes; order Hypocreales; family Ophiocordycipitaceae; genus Drechmeria; species Drechmeria coniospora. Next base: position 3,561,367 of record NC_054389.1, on the reverse strand, counting down.
CCACAACCGTTTTGAGGGTTCCGAAATCAACACCTGAAGCGCACCATTGGTCAGCTTGGCTTCTGACGGACAAGTAAGTGCCAGAGCCGCTCTGGATGCAACGGCCCCGGATAATTGGATTGGCCAACGACATACCTACGACGCTCATTGTAGCTTTTGAAGCTTTTCTATTTTGACACGGCGTTTTCTTTTCCTGTCTCGAGCCAGGTTTGCCGCGGAGGAACGTCTGGCGGCGGGTGGAACAAGGAGGTCAGGCCGGTGAGGAGGTGAGGATGGTAGCGGTGGGGTGTCGAGTATGGCGCAGCAAGGAAGGTTGGGGAAATCGAATCGAATGCCTTCTCTGGGACAAGCGAAAGGTCGATTCAGAACGGGAACTCGTAGGTCGACAATGTAGGAATCAGACGGTCCGTTCGAGATGTGTGTGTTGTGTGGTGGTGATGTTTGGGCAGAAAATTATTCACTGGCTCTGACCACTAATATGTGTAGTGAGCGGTACAGTGTGCTGTAGGTAGGTACCAAACTGTTAAGTACTAACCCAGGTGGCACTCGTCAATAGCTGCCTCAAGTCAGTGGCAGTTTTTGTACCCGTACTGTACTGTACAGGTGTTGAATGATTGTCGCTGGACAGGGCGGGGCGGTACTTCTGGCCATCGCGGGGTTGCCAGGGAAGAGTGGTACCCATGCCGCATGTCAACAGCCAAAATGTACTTGTTGATTATGCCCCGCCATGACGAACTGAAGTCTCGGAAGAAGTTTTGCATGGAAGGGCAAAGAATTTTCCAGAGCTTTCCCGCCTTGTACATCTACCTTCTGCCCCATCCTAACAACCCTATGGAACAGGTATAGGTTACTTTGATTCAAATCCGTGCTGGTACTGTACAGAACTTGGAACAGGCAGCATGCACTTACAGTACTGCACCTGTTACCGTACCTCACTCAGTAGTAGGAAGTTATTATATGCAGTCCTGCTCATCTCCTATGTAGGTGTAAGTACAACTACTGCAGAGTAATTACAGTATAAGTATAATAGCTGTCGTAATCTCAAAGGCCAGGTGAGAACGAGAGGAGCCCAAGCACGAGCACGGAGTCCTCCGCAGTGTGTTGAGTGAATGCATATAAATCGTGATTGCGCTCCAGACATTGAAGCAGAAAACGATGCCAAAAATGCCTTTTTGTTATTCTGTAGGGTGCTTCACAAGTAGGAGCATGAATACCAGACAATTCACAGCACCTGAATTGTCTTGATCGATCGAGTACAAACACAAGAAAGAAACAGAGGTAGTAAGTAGTAGAACTATCTATCGTACGTATATAAGGATACCTATCTATGTTAACATCGCCGTATGAGCATTCTAGTTTGTCCGCTTGCTCAAGAAAGCCCCAACAACCGCGTACCGTTACAGGATGCGTCCTTCATCAAGTCTAGCCCATCTTGCTGTCGCACTCCCGCTCGCCTGGTCCTCCTCCGGATGCTGCTAATTGCTGCCCCTAACCAGCTCTCGTGCTTGGTGCATCGACCTTCCACCGCCACTCGTCGTTGCTTCGGCTGGATGCTAACCGGGGCACGGATCAACGGATACGAGAATGCGGCGCGGCCAGTGTTTTCACTCGTCGCGATGGAGCTGGGCCTGCTGGGCGATTTCGTACTTGCGTCGATCCTCGTCTCCCATATACCTGTCCATCGAGACCGCCACGTACGCCGGCTTCTCGTCGATTCTGCTCGAGGTCAGGCTCAGGCTGTCAAGGGAATCATGCCAGTCGCCGACCCAGCAGGAAGGTTGCGCCGACGACGCCGTCGTCATTGCCGCATCGGCCCTCGCCGTCTCGTCGGGATGGGCGTACACGCCGGTCGCCATCCTCTGTCGGGCGGAGAACTTGCCGTCGATGGTGTCGGGCGGCCGAACGACGCTCTTCTTGCGGCCGAGGGCATCCTGGCCCACCGACGATCCCCTCTTGCTAGCCGCTCTCCGCGCCTCTTGGGCAGGCTTGAATGACTCTGGCACGACGTTGAGCTCATCGCCCTGGGCCTCTGCCTTCTCGGCCGCCTCTCGGGCGGTGGTGTTGCTGTCGGCCGCCGCCGCATCCGCTCGAGGGCCGCCCCATGTTCGTTGGCCGGCGGTGAAGATGCCATAGACCATGTAGTACCAGTTGAAGAAAGGGTTGAGGACGAACATGACGGGGTAGAGCCAGATCTTGAAGCGACGCAGCTTGGCGCCAAAGTAGAGCATGAGGAGCCAGTTGAGGCCCAAGGAAACGGCGATGAAGCCGACGGGCAAGTTGTCGAGCCTGGCCACCGACGTCAGGAGCGCGACGGTCATGACGAAGAACAGCAGGGCCGTCGTTCGAATGGTGTTTTGCATGAAGCGGACGACGATGAGCGTCGGGTACCGCTTCCACAGCCGCCAGTCGGTGAGCATGCAGACTTCGTTGGTGATGAAGCCGAGGAACCATCGACGCCGTTGCTTAACCAGGGAACGATAGGTCTGCACGGCCTCGGTCTTGCAAAAGGCCGACGTGCACATCTGGATCTGATGACGTTTCTTGGCGCCGATCATGAATAGGTGTGTGAGCCAGCGGTCCTCGCCGAGGTGGCATTTGGCAAAGTCGAAGAGGTCGTCGCACTGCTCTGCCTTGTCCGCGAAGTAATACTTCGCCATCCTCCTGAAGGCGGAGAAGCGGAGCATCGTCAGCGCCCCCGGGAGACAGGTGACGGCACCGCATCCCGACTCGACCGTGCGCTCAAACAGCTGGCCGTGGATGTACTCCATGTCCTGAAGCAGAGTGATTACGCTGTGCTTCCGCGTCGTCGACGTGATGATGCCCGTCATGGCGAGCATGTCCCTTGTGTTTCCGGGGCTCAGTTCCATGTCGTAGACAAAGTTCTGGAGGCAGACTTTGTCGAGGATGCAGTCCGAGTCGATGAACAAGATGAAGAGGTTATCGTTCCTTTTGAGGTACTGCGCGTACACCCTGTCGATCAGCTTGTACGTCGATTTCTGGCAGTGTCGCTTGCCGCCGTGGGGAAAGCGGGACACGGTGATGCGCGCGGCCCTGTAGGTGACATCTATGCTTCTGGGATAGGTGCCCATGGCCATGGGAACGCCGAGCTTCTCAATCGTGCTGACGTAGAGCTCATCCACTTGGTCGCCGTCAAAGGAGAGAAAGACGTGAATGCAGGCGGCCGGATAGTCGCAGTCGACGACCGAGTTGATGGCCGTGATGAGGACATCGAGTTCTTCACGGTAGCAAGGCATGACGATGACAATCTTGGGGGCCGTCACGTCGTCGAGGACGCTCTTGATGCGTTTCGTGCGGCCGAGCTGGTTGGTGACGAGCTGGTATATGCAGAAGAGCCAGGGGACGGTAAGGAGAACGGCGAAGCTCCAGAAGGCGAACCACTGGAGGAAGGAGACGACGGCAGGAGGCCAATAACTCGAGACTTGGCTGGGTAGCGGCAGGGTCACGACCATGATGGGCAGGAAGATGAACCTGCGTCGCATCAGCTCGAACGCCTACGCGATCCGTCCGTGCTTTCTCAATCGGATCAAGGACAGACGTACCGAAGAACTCCAAAGGCGAGGCCAACGAGTACGCAGAGCACTCTGATGGACCAGTGCTCGGCTTTCCGAAAGACTTTGTACAGGCAATACATGAAGGCTGACAACCAGAGAAACCATTCCAAAAAGGCCATCATCATGACAAGGCCGACGATGGACGTGTAGACGATCTAGCATGCCCTCAAACATTAGCTGCCGCCTACACCATCTGCTTGGCCTACTCCCCGTTGCCATTCACCTGAATGGTCTTCAAGAGGGGCATGGCAGGCGACAAAAACAGAATACCTACGTCCTTGACCGGCCATTCATCGGTGACGGCCATGTCAATAACTGATGCGCGTGCAGCTCGCCGCCAGCTCGTGATGCCGTTTGTCGCAGAAGAGTCTGAAGTAGGCGCGAAATGGCGGGGGTGAAAACCATCAGTCCACCAAGAAGGCTCCGGGTGAAAGCTTTCAATTGACGCCGAGGAAAAGCATCGGTCAAGTCTGAGCTCTTCTTGGCCCGTCCTCGTCTGCGTTTTCGTCTGCGACTCTGGCTACCTTGATTACCGCATCCGCGACGATTGGAAAACGGAGAGTGAACCCTGACAAGCCGACGTACGTGAGACAAGATAGGTAAAGAGAATGATGGTTACACAGGATTGACTGGAAGGATCATGGGACGGTGGTCAACTTGCATCCTCCGTGTACTGTACGTGTTTGGACTCTCACGTGATAATCAATCCCCAAAGCACACACAACTTACGTACAGTACGTAGGAGCGAGGGGGTCGCGCTCGTACTTGGATCCGTACACGCAAGTAATACTTAAGTACTTGCTCGTACAGTATACGAGGACAGTACTGCAGTACTAATGCACTTGTACTCTTGCATTATGCGGAGCAACTGCCTTCTGTCCCTCCGCTTTACGGATATACAATTTCATCACGGCTTCCCGATTGCTCTGTGCATGAGCTTGCATATAGCAAGCTACCGGTAAGCACAGAGCGATAATATTCGCTCGCTACATGATGCATAACGATACACCTAGATGTACATAGGTGGTCTACGTATATCCAGATGTATGCACTACATTCGTTGCATCGGTGGATAAGTAAGTACAGTACGGAGTAGGCCTGGCCTGGATATCGCTTTATTACTATCTTCCGATCATAGGTTGTTTAGTGGCATTAGTCTCGGCATCTGGGGGTGTTATGTCATTGGTGTCGCGGCTTGACCCGCCGCCACCCGTCCCTACTGCACGACGTGTTGCTTGTTTAGGAGAATTAATCATAATATTATACTCCGTACTCCGTACTTCGAATACATCTCTCCATTCATGCGGATTTCCGCAATACGCCCTGCAACGCCCCGCCTACTAGCTAGCGCCGATACAATACGGAAAGCATTGTGTACAGCACGACTAAGTACATGTACGGAATACATGCAAGGAAAATAGTATACTGTACTTCGTACGGCAGTACGCAGTATGATTTACTTGCAAGAAGGTCTTGCATACACCTAAAAGTGATATATTATAACGTTGAATGTTCCTTGAAATATTTTTCAATAGCTCTACAGACCTTGGTTGATACAAACTGCGTACTGGCTGCCTGGGCCGTTGCGATTGCCCCAGGCGCTGCAACTGCCAAGACTGCGGTAACGTTAGGACTGCTGTGGCTGCTGGGTCCGCTGTAAATGCCCGGCTGCTGCATCTACTAGTACCTACTAGGTTCCTAAGTAGGTAGTACCTGGTACCTAGATGGCTACCTGAGCTGCTACAACTGCTGGGGCATCTCTGGCCGCCCGGATGTCTGCAACTGCTGGGCCTGCTCGAGCTATGATGTCTATCCGGGCTCTTGTAACTGCTAGAGGAATTGCCGTTATAGCTGCCAGGGCCTCCGTAACTGCTGTGACTGCTGTTGCTGGGACAATTGTGACTACTAGGACTGCTGTCAAGGCCGCCGTAACATCTCGGACTGTTTTGAGCCGCTGCAAGTTCCGGGCTGCCGGGACTAGCATGTACATACCAGGGCCGCTGTGACTACTAGGCCGCTGTAACTTAGTACCCAAGCCGTTATGACTACCCGGGCCATGGTGCCTGCTGCTATGACTGCCAGAGCTTTTGTGACTGACTGCCTGGACTGCTGTACTTTAATACTGGTTGCAATGCATCCTTGTATTCGCATAAGAAATAGTAGGGTGATGCGAGATGCTATGCAAGTAACCATATGAACAGTAAACACAGAGTTCGTATAACTATGACTACTTGCGCAGTGTACGCGGTAGGAATACGAGCTTGCAAAGCCTCCCCCGTCCCCCATTCTACGGACAAGTACGCTACAATTTATGCCGGTACATGTAGGTGCTGGCTATGTCTTACCATCGCGATGATGGAAATCATGCTCTCCGGCTTCATGTGGCAGCAAATCCAAGGGCAAGGTTGAAGCCGAACTGGAGAGGTTGGCAGAGAAATACTGGCTCCCATAGCAACGGTCGGTTGTGCAAGGACGTCCACATCCTCCACCTGCTGATGTCTTCCTTTTCTTCCTCCTATTCATCACGGGGGTCCAAAAGGGGGGTGGGGTGACGATTGATTTTCGCACATGAGCTCGCGGATTTCGGGCATGAACGGCACGGGGAACCTTGGGCAGACCCCCAGTGCGGCACTTGCTTCAACTATCTAGTATCGCAGTTGGACCTTGTTGAGGCTACCCAAGGAGGTATAAGAAGGAACCAAAAAGTCATACTCCGGGCATGCGAGGTGACCCCAAAGGAATGTGCATCACACCAGTCAAACGGCGTGGCGACTTCAAAAACACCAGCAAGTAGCAGCCACGTCTGCTTGGCTTCCACGCGGCATTCGTTTCTTTCTTCCTTCTTTCGTCCATTCCACTACCGGTGGCCCCTCTTGAAAGCCCAGCAATGCGATGCCTCCCATCTTGCCCTTTCTTTGTACGGGTGGTCGCCGGTGCCCTCGCGACGCATCCCACGTATTGCTCCTGCAAGGGATCGGCGAGGTCACGTCTGTCGTCTCCGCATGAAGCAGCTCTTCAGCTCGTTCGTCCTGTAGCGACCCGATGCGTCGCCCGAGTCGTGGCGGGCGGAACAGGTATCTTGCAAAGTCATCGGCTCGGTCTGACGCCGCCAAAGAAAATTTGAGCACTTTGAACGCGAGGTACGAGGTACGATGCGACGAGCGCCGAGGCGGAATCGGCAGTGAGCGGCGACGGACGCGCCCGTGCCTGGATTGCATAGTTCGCGCACCAATCCGTCCTGTCGGGAGACATCGCAGGACCTATGAATTGGATTGGCTGCTCAGCAAATAGCTCTCACCAATCCACATCGCTGAGCTGCAACTTTCGCGTCCTTGAACTCCGATCCTTATTCGGCCTTTCAATTCTGCTGTGATGGAATGATGTCGGCCGGTCGTAGCCTTGTGCAGAGTCGAGCCCGTCAGTTCAGATGCGTCGCCATTTACGCCATGGTTGAACGAAACTCACTCTCTTCATCATCGTTCTGCTGTAGATCATAGTTGAGCACGAGGTTCTTGATCCGCTGCTGCTCCTCCTTTTCCGCCTGCTGTTGTGTTTTCAACGCGATGGCGAATGTAGAATCAGACGGGAGTTCCACCGTTCGGGTCTGCACCTTCTCGTCAGCAATGATCAGGGTGACAAGGAGCCGCGCTGCAGAGAACTGCGCACCTGCTGGCGGTTTCCCTTCTTCGTCAAGAGCGAAAAGGCCATGGTGTTTCCGGCCGGAGGGTTTTCCTCCCCTGCCGTTCCTGATGCGGGGAGCTCGCGATTCTTGGACCGAACCGGCAGCGCGACGTCGAATAACGGCTTTCGTTCAAACTTGCGCGATTCAAGGCTTTCGGCCATCATCTTCGCATACTCACGTTCAAAATCAGCCTCATCTTCCGGGTCGGCCGCCTCGTCTTGCCGAGTGACGATGATGGCCTCCTCGTTGAAATCGCTCTCGTGAGCCGAGTCCTCGTCTTCGTCCTGCTTTGCACCATGTCAGCGGTATGCGGCAGACATGAGAATCAAAGTCACCTAGACACTTACCTCAATCTCGTCCTCGTCTTCCGACGCGCTCTCATCGTCTCCATCCCCGTACGGCTCGAGCTCGTTATCCTCATCCGACGATGCGTCACTCGTCCCTTCATCTGGCTCAGCAGCCTTCTCGGTTCCGGCGGTTTTTTGATCCTGCACTATGGCCAACTGGAAAGCCTTGGTTGCCTCTTCCAAGTTCGAAGCCATCTTCCAGTGCGGTCGCGTCAAAGTGAATATTTCTTGCACAACAAACTCGATTTCCATAGGCAGTGATGCCTTTGTGTTGACGTAGTACTGTTTCATCGATCAGCACGTTTGCAAAAGATTCCTACGACAGCAGGTTGCGGGCCAGCGTACCTGAAAAAAGGATAGGAAACAGTCCAGCTTCTTTCCGGCGGCCCCTCGGTTGAAAAACACGCCGCACGTCTCCAGCGTGGTGGCGACGAGGCGGATTCGGAAGAAGTCATCAGGCGGGTCGAGTGGGTTGAAACGGCCAGGAACTGGTGGCCCCCCTACAGAGCGTAAGCTGCGGGTATCGTGGTGGAAATTTGGCGGGCGGGTCACGTACCGTATCCAAACGTCAAGATCTTGTACAAAGTATCAATGATGACAGGGTGCTCCAGCATCCGGTAGTTATAAAGCTCTCCCAAGTATTTGACCTCGGCGATGCGACGCTGGAAGAGCCTAAAGTCGTTCTGCTCCAGGCCGAAACTTACGGATTCGACGACATTGTCGATGACTCTGACAACGAAATCGGGGTGATAACGATGCAACGCGCTCAAGAGGATGCTCAAGAGGTAGATATTTCCGTACCTGACTTTGCCAGGTTTGGAGAAAACCTTTTCCAGGATGGAGACAACCTAGAGTCGGCACAGTCAGCGACGAGTTTTCTTCACATGCGACTCGACAGCATAGCACAAACATCTGCCTCTTCCCAGTGAAGCCTTCGAATCTGCTTCAGGATCTTGCCGTAGTTTTTCTTGGTCAGATCGTTGTAGAGGAGTTTTCGAACAAAGAGCTCCATCGGCGTCCGCTCCTTCTGCTCGAGAGCTGGCCGTTCGGGCGGGTCGACATAGTACAGGGCGTTGTCGATGAGCATCCGTTCGGGTTGACCGATGTGCTGGACCGACTTTTTGCGCTGAAGGGTCTCCAAGAAGCTCATCATCCGCGGCGACGTTTCCGAGTTCTTGAGCAAGTACCGACCACAGTTCTCCATCAAGTTGCAGAGTATTTCAATGTTCATGCGGGAAAAGTCGTCGAGGCTGACTTTGAGACAATGAAACACGACATGCTCAGGGACGACGCCAAACTTGGTCAGCTCGGCGAGATAGCGGATGTTGCTCAGCCGGACTTGACCAAGGAAGTCCTTCTCCTTGCGACGCTGCAAGCTCCGGAATTCAGCGTCGAGATATTCGACGAGCCCCTTTGGAATATCAGGCAGATAGCGTCCCAACGTGGCGACCAATCGCGACCAAGAGGGGAGCAGATCGCTTCGCCCCCTGGGAACCTCCGTCAGGGCTTTGACGAGACGATTCCGTGATGCCTTGGAGTTGAGGAAGCAAAAGTCAACGGCAGTCTGGTCGATGGCATCTTTGCTAGTGAGCTCCGGCAGCCGTCCGAGCAGGGCATCGACCTGAGCACCGATTGTCTTGTTGGCGATGGCGGTTGACTGATCTTCCGCGGCCTTGGTCGCCTCGCTCGCCTCGCTCGCCTCCGCTTTCTTGCCAATCGGCTCATCGCCCTCTACCTTCTTCCTCTTGCCGTCCTCGAGAAGGATCGGGGGCACCTTGCCCTTCAGATCAACCAAGTTCTCGTAGAAACGGCGCTCGTCTTCGTCGGCCCAGATTCCGGGTCCGTCGGCCATGGATCGCAAGTAGTCTCCCGTCTTGACGAGGCCGATGGAACCGCTGGCCGTCGCAAACGAGTCATCCGACTCCTTCAGATCCGGCATTTCGGCGCCAATGACATCGGCAACAGCCTGGGCGTTGGATACCAATCGATCCTGGGCCTTGACCAACTTCTCGTAGTTGGCCTGACGATCTTCGAAGACCTCGCCGGACTTGACATAGACTTCGGCATTTCGTCGGGCTTGCGATTGGATCAACTTCTGGTCCCGGGCAATATGGGCCGTCACGTCGTCCAAGTAACGCTTCAGAACGCTTCGAAAGCGCTCGGCCACCTCGGGCGGGGTGAATGGCTGGTCAGCCGCGGCCTTGTCGTCGATGTCGACCGAGTTTCGATCATGGTCCCCTCCTTCCGAGGAGTTCGCTAAGCCGGACTCTTCGACGGCCTTTCGTCCATCGGGAGTGGTGGGCTGGACACCGAGAACGTCCCAGCTGAAGGTTTTGGCGAATACGACGAGCAGGGGTAGGTTCGCGTGTTGTCGATCGTGGCCCAGGAGGTCCTTCAGAACCTCAAGCGGATACGGATCAACCCTGCTGCCTCCTTTTTGGGCGTTGTGCCGCGGCTTGAGGTCGGTGATGTTGCCGGTGGCGCCTTTCGTGCCATCATCAGGCTTGATAGCGTCATCAAGATTCCTGAGAACGCCGACAAGCCACAGCTCGGTGATGACTCTCAACAGAGCCCGCTGGCGGATGCCCCGCTCCTTTTCCTCCTTTTCGCGCGCATCCGGCGTCAGAGACTTGAGGGAGCTCTTGTCGGGCGTGACCATGCCCTTGCCGAGCAGCCAGGCGAGGTACCCGGTAAACTCGGCGGGGCCAAAGCGCTGGTGGAGGGCGCTGACGATTTCGACGCCGGCCTCTATCTCGCCAGCCGATTTCAGTTTGCAAAGACCTTCATAGCAGGCGGGCACGATCTCGGACAAGTATTTGTGCAAGCTCAGCGTTCGTATCTCTTGGAGAAAGGTGGCGAGGGTGGCGGCAGTAACTGCCGTTCGAAGGCGTTTGATGAACGCCGTGTTCTTCTTGAGAGACGTGTCGAGCGAGGCGCCGACGGGCAGCAGGTCTATAGAGGCTGGTCATCAGCATCTCGCCAGGCACCATTGCCGGTGAGGTCGAGGACAAACGTTTGTCACCGCGCCACGCACGCTCGTTGAGAGAGCGCAGATCACCTAAGGAGCGTCTGATCAGCCAAAAGATAGGAGAAGGCGAAGGGAGGAGCGCGTGCGACATACGCTTTCTGGCGCGATCCATGGCGGCGAAGTGACGGTCTCACTGCCCCGAAGCACCTGGTTTCCGAACAGAAGGTAGGGTAGTCGCAGACGTCGGTTTCGGTTCGAACTGCAGTGGCCGGCAGGCGCAATATTCAGGCACAGAGAGACCTGCTTACGGGATGTACTGCCCCAGAAAGTGGTGCTTCGGACGAGCCAGTTGAGCGAGCATCGGATCGGTGCGGATTGGCAGCAGCATGGGTCGTTGACCCGGAGGAGCGATTCGTCTCCGTTGTTGGACGGCGAGTTTTTGTGCGGCAGTTGATGGAGGTAAAACAGATGATGAAAGTCATCCAAGCTAGGATTCGTACCGGGCACGCAAGTGGAGAGGTCTCAGGTCCTGGTGGGCTTGTCCTCATCCTCAGCCTCTTGTGGCGCAGGAGGGTCATTGGACGTTCTCGCATAGTAATACTTACTTACTGTACTTGCAAGTACGGAGTAACTTACTATTATTAGGTGCACGGAGTGATACTTGTACAACTACGGAGTACACTTACAAGTAGTGCAAGTACTGTAAGTACTAGGTAGTTGTTCTTATTCTTTTTTAAGTACAGAGTACAACTACGGAGCACTATTGGAGTACTCCGTACGGAGTAGATGTGGCACTATCACTTGTACTCGTACCCACGGTGGAACTTGCAGCTGTCTTGCATGAATTACTCTGAGCATTGATAATACTTGTACAGCATATATACTCGTCCAACCCACGACAAAGTGACCTTCACTTCCTTTGTCCTCCCAAATTTGCCGGCTTTGTGCACACGATGGACCGACCTGATGGCAGCTTCCAAACAAGCGGAATTGATCATTTTGACCAGCAAGTCGAAGACGATATTTCTCCCATTTACGTACTTTCGAAAGAGCGAATGTAGTTGCATTTCTGCACGACGATAATGAATAGATGCCCACCTACCTACTGTACCCGTAGCACATGTAAATAAGTACCTAACCTAGTATGCTGGTGAGGTTCAATGGGGCCGTCGTCAAGGGAGAGTTGGGTTTGACGCGCGGACGGAATAATCCAGCAGCTGCACGCTCAGAGTGCATGTAATAATACATGTATTGAAGCAAGTCAACCTAGGTGCGAACCACAATGCTTTATTTTCTGATGAAGCGCCAAAAGGATATGCTCGTGCATCAAAGCAATGTCCTTGTACAACGAAAGTTCGGAGTGCGGAGTACATAAATTTCATATACATGTAATACTTGTGGTCTGGATGCATGCAGGCACTTGTAACTGCATTTGTGCGTTGCCAGTATTGTACTCCGTACTCCAGACTCCGCATGTACGTGTACACCAACTTGTTCTTGGTACACGCAGTGCCGCAGATGGGATAGCAAGGCCACGCAGGTCAGATACAAATGCTAGTCCGTGCCTCCCAAGGAATTCAATATGATGGCACCGTGTTCTACAGAGTACTGTGCATGCAATACCGCAAGCTAGTACGGAGTTGCTTTGGCTTAAGTACTGACATCATACATATAAGTGGTTTCTCCGTACTGGTGCCATGTAATTACAGTACAAGTACTTACATTCTGGAACAAGCAAGCACAGGTACGGTATCATCGGTATGGCTGACGACTACTGTACTAGTATGCATGTAATTACTAGTACTTACTAGGTACCTAGTACAGAGCACTTACCTACCTACTGTAGTACTTATTGTACTGTAATACAGTAGTAGTCAGCACTCCGAACGAGTCGCACATGTACCCAGTATGTACTGTACAAGTACTTGTCGGTGTAAGTAAGTACGCCTGCATGTACTCTGTACATGTCCATCCAACAGTTAGCGGTTATGCGCGGGCACTAAAACGATCAAAACAACGGTGCGAGTACGAGTACGAGTACGAGTACGAACACGAGCGCGAATACGAGTACGGCTCCCGCGAAACTCCGGTCTGATTCCTAGTCTCGCTCCTGCACCACAGCGCCATGAGTCCCGGGGGAAGAATGTGGTAGCGCTGGCCTTGATCATAGACGTCGCTCGTCTCCCTCTGACTCCATGTTATTGGTGAAAAAAGCACACACCTACCGAAGTAGGTAGGTAATTAACACTAGTTTATCCTGGTTGGCACTCTTGGGGCTCCTCATGGGCACGCGCACTCCCCCTCCTCCCGTCGACCCGAGAGACACCGCCGGAGCAGAGAAGTAGTCCGTCCTGTGCAGGGCGTAGGTACCGCCTTCTCCCAACTTTTGGCGATTTTTGTCTCAAACCTCCGAGTTGCGGTCCCCCCGTCCACTCGTTCTCACCAACTCCTCGTCCTCTTCCACCTAGTGTATACACTGCCGTCTCCTTTTGCAATTTCCCCTCCTCGTTCTTCTCTGCTTTCACCACCACAATTGCACCGAATGGTTGCATCTCCTTCCCGTCGTCGATTACTCTCGTGCCCCATCACCTTGGTGCTTGGCATTGGCAGAGAACGCACGCGTCATACCAAGAAAGAATAGTATCCGGCCAACCCGTTTCCGACACCAAGATACCCCGGCGGACGCAATGGACGCTACCAACAGTTCGTCGACCTTTTTCGCCTCGCCCCTCGCTCATGCCAAATATGGCGGCCTCGCGGTGCCTCCTCAGCTCGACTACATTTTCGGTGCCATCGTCTCGGCGAGCCCTTGGACCCTTCTCCTGACGGCATTCTTGATGTGCGTCGTCTATGATCAGAGTACGGCGCCCCTATCCCTACGGCACCTTGGCTCCGGCGGCGTGGCGTGCGATCGCTGACGGCCTGTTTGTCTTTTTCGTGCCGACAGTTAGTTACATCTCGAGCAAAGGTTCCATCAAAGGCCCGTCATGGAAGATGCCCTTTATCGGTCCATTCTTGCAGTCGATGGACCCCAAGTTTGAGGAGTATTACGCCAAATGGGCCAGCGGCCCCCTGAGCTGTGTTTCGGTCTTCCACAAGTATGTGTGACCCTTACGCTGCCGTCCAAGTCCACCTCGCCCCCGGGAGGCGAGCAGTCGAGGCCGAGGTGGCAACCAGGAAAGCCGGCATGCCGCTGACTCGGGTCTCTACCGCCCCCTAGGTTCGTCGTCATCGCCTCGACTCGAGACATGGCCCGGAAGGTGCTCAATTCCCCGGCGTACGTGAAGCCTTGCGTCGTCGACGTCGCTCACAAGCTGCTCGGCCACGATAACTGGGTCTTCCTCGACGGCAAGGCTCACGTCGACTTCCGCAAAGGACTCAACGGCCTCTTCACCCGCAAGGCTCTCGAGTGCTACCTGCCTGGCCAGGAGGAGGTGTACAAACGCTACTTCAAGAAGTTCGTCGACGTTACCAAGGAAAACGGCGGCAAGCCCGTGCCGTTCATGCCCGAATTCCGCGAGCTCATGTGCGCCGTCTCGTGCCGCACCTTTGTCGGTCACTACATATCCGAGGAAGCCGTCAAGAAGATTGCCGACGACTACTACCTCATCACCGCCGCCCTCGAGCTTGTCAACTTCCCCATCATCATCCCCTTCACCAAGACGTGGTATGGCAAGAAGGCGGCCGACATGGTTCTCGCCGAGTTCGCCAAGTGCGCCGCCAAAAGCAAGGTTCGCATGGCCGCCGGCGGGGATGTCACTTGCATCATGGACGGCTGGGTCCTTCAGATGATCAACTCGGAACGTTGGCGAGACGCGCAGGCCAAGGACGAGCAAGCCGAGAAGGTGGAGAAGCCGTCGCCACTGCTACGCATGTTTAGCGACTATGAGATTTCTCAAACCGTCTTCACCTTCCTCTTCGCCTCCCAGGATGCCACCAGCAGCGCTGCCACCTGGCTGTTCCAGACGGCCGCCCAGCGACCTGACGTTCTCGACCGCGTCCGAGAGGAGAACCTCAAAGTCCGCAACGGTGACATTCACGCCGAACTGAACATGGACCAACTGGAATCTCTCACGTACACGCGCGCCGTCGTGCGCGAACTTCTTCGCTACCGTCCTCCTGTTCTGATGGTGCCCTACATGGTCAAGAAGGCGTTTCCCATCACCGACTCGTACACGGTCCCCAAGGGTAGGTCTCGCCATGCGTTGGCTCGTGATTGACATGCCCCTTGCGCATGCCGGTTGCTGATGGCGGAGTGCTTTCCAGGTTCCATGCTGATCCCGACGACGTACATGGCGCTCCACGACCCCGACGTGTACGAGAAGCCGGACGAGTTTGACCCCGATCGCTACTACATTGGCGACGCCGAAGTGAAGGGTGCGAAGAACTACTTGGTGTTTGGAACCGGCCCTCACTACTGCCTGGGACAGGTGTATGCCCAGCTGAACCTGGCCCTGTTCCTCGGCAAGGCGTCTGTGCAGCTAAACTGGACCCATCACCCTACGCCTCTTTCGGAGGAAATTAAGGTGTTTGCCACCATCTTTCCCAAGGTAGGTTTTGTTCGAGACCTTCGGGGGCACGGCATGGCATGTTCAAGAGACTAATCCGTTGACTAGGATGACTGTCCACTCACTTTTGAGGAGCGCAAGTGAGGAGGACATATTGCTTTTTGTATTTCGGCCGGCCAGCTTCCGGTTGTGGCCGACAACCCACAGGTATTAGACATGACTGGCCAGCCATCTGCTGGCAGAGAAGAGATATCCAATCGGCAACGAGCCGAGGCGTTTGCATGCTTGTGCAGGTCTACAAAAGGCCACGACACAGGGACTGAAGAAGCCGCCGAGAGAGGGCGGAAGAAGAAGAAGGAGCGAATTGATTCCAACTTCCAGCGTCAGCGTCTGGTCTTTCTCCCTGCCTGTCTGTCCTCGGACATGGGTGCCGATGGACCGACGCAACTTGGAGGGATATTTTTCTTGTAATAGATGGCAAAAAAGTTGTATATACAGATAACTAGACGAGCAGTCTTGTGCTTGACATTCGATACCGTCCGATTACTTGACGAATACAAATGGCTGGGTAGAAAATACCCGAACACAGGAGGTCTGGTGGCTTGGACCATCCTCTATGGTGGTCCGATGGTGACAGAAAAGATGTGGAGGCAGCCATGGCGGTTCCTTTCGTCGGTACATGACCAGGGTCGACATGTCTGGTAAATATGAAATGCGTTTCTAAATTCCGTGTTCTCGTACTCCATAAACTGTTATTTTTCTGAAAGAAAAAAAAGTAGCAATAGGAATGGCTACATAAGTTTGACGATAGGCGATGATATTTGGTGACATTATTTCCAGGCGTGGCGTTTGAGGGAATTGACTGCGTGGTTTTTTTTGTCCTCTAGTTGCATAGTGCAAGTTGCCGGTAAGCACAGTTTGTGTGTATGCCTTAATTATTAACCGTGCCACGCCCCACTTATTAGCGACTCGGATCCCTCGCACTAACTAAGTTGGTGCTCACTACCACAACGCACACATCACCACAACGCATACATTTTAATTCAAATACCTTCAATTGCAAATATCTTTATAACTACAACAGCTATGGATGCGAAAATTACCGAGAAGCGTATCCAAGAGGCTATTAATTATCTTACTAAGTTTCCCCACGAAAAAGTCACCTAAGTTACCCGAAAATTTAATATCTCCCGCTTCTGCCTATAAAGACAATTATCCGGCATTAGTCCAAGAATCGGTGCATAAGGCTACAATACTAAGCTATCTCGACCAGAAGAGAAGGCATTATATCGGTATATTAATAGGCTTGATGCTACTAATTTTGCAGTACGACCAGAGTTCATTACAGATACTGCAAATTGCATTCTACAGGAGCGGGTATCATTATCTTTATTAACCCCAGCCCTAACTGTTGGAAAGAACTAGACTATACGCTTTATTTAACGCTATTAATATATAAAGCAACGACAGAAGAAGCTTAATTCAAACCGCCAATTATTAGAGGATGTGGATAGGATCAGATCCTATTTCCAACAGCTACAAGATGTAATTGAAACGGAAGGTATACCTCCTGCCGATATCTGGAATATGGACGAAACAGGCTTCCGAATTGGGGTCGGCAAAGACCAATTTATCGTAACAAAGAGAAAGAGGGTACATCTCTTCAGTATACCAGAAAACAGGGAGTTAGCAATAGCTATTAAGGCTATCTCTGCCGATAGACGGTATATACCTGCTTTCCTTATACTAACTGGGCAGCTTTATATATTACAATAGTACCGCATACAAGAGCTTCATTCGGATACAGTTATTGCTTTATTAAGCAGCGGATATTCGAATAATCAACTTAACCTCCAATGGATTAAGCACTTCGATCGTTATATATCTGCAACTAGTAGCAAACGCCTACTAATATTAGACGGCCACGGATTGCATTACACTATTGAGTTTATTTCCTTCTGTAAAGAAAGGAACATTATCCCATTTGCAATACCACTACATCTTACGCATCTTCTGCAACCGCTTAATATAGCTGTTTTCCAGCCATTAAAGCACTATTACGCAAAGGCTCTTAACTTCGCAGTCCGAGAAGGCCTAGCTAATATTACGAAGCTGGATTTCCTCTCAATAATCCAAGAGGTTCGAAAACAAGCGTTTAAACGTACTATAATACTATTAGTATTCAAAAAGACCGGTATATATCCTCTAAATCCTCAATTAGTTATACAGGCAGTGCAATTACGGGCGCTAAAGACCCCATCCCTTAATCCCCCCAACTTCCCTAGTTCTTCCAACTTCTCAACCCCAATTACACTACGGTAGGTCCAGAAGGTTACTAACCGGATTAAGGATGCAATAAACAAAAATAAGGTTCTTAACGATAGCTTTAACTACAACCTTAATCGTCTTATCCGTAGATCCTTAGGTATAGCGGTAGAGGTTATATAACTAAAGAGGGACCTCTGTTACGGAGTCGCTAGGCGACTGCTCTAGGACTCTCAATGATGTTTATTAAAAGACTTGAAGGAGGGAAAACTACCTAACAACTAGGGCTTCTAGTTGTGTGCGTTCCTCCTAGTGGGTCCCTTGGTTCCCTTCGTTCTCCTATATCGGGCTAAGCCCGATACCATAACAACCTCTTACGGACGAAGAAAGCAGAAAGAGCTTAATAATTACGTTGGGCATTAAAGAATAAGGTCCTCAAAGCCGGCGGTATACTTACAGTTGAACAAGGGCGTCAAATGGCTAATTTGAAGGTATCTGACGATATCGTGCAAGCGCGGCGTCTAATTGAGGCCGCGGATAGAAAAGCCCGTAATGCAGCAAAACGGGCATTTATTGAAGCTGCAAAAAGGGCCCGTAAATGGCGGCAGGAAGGAGTATTAGAATATCTCCAGATCTGTAATAGAAAGGGTGGTCTTCGTAGTGTAAAGCGCGGTTAAATTCGAAGCTACTATTAATATGTGCGTTGTAGTGATGTATGCGTTGTGGTAGTGAGCACCAACTTAGTTGGTGCGAGGGATCCGAGTCGCTAATAAGTGGGGCGTGGCACGGTTACCTGAACCTACCTGGTTCCGTGCTAATATTAATAATTACCATGCACACATGTATACGGACTCACGTCATCGCACATCTCTCCGTCGTACGCCGAACTTGCGCCGCAGCTCGGTTACCTCCTGGATCCTCCCACCAGCCAACCCGTTCAAGCAATACATACCCGACAATTTCCACCCACCACGGCTCAGGGCTCAGGGTAGTCTCCTGAAATAGTTGAGCTGGACGGTACCTTCAGCGAGTCACCATGGCAGCGGCGCTCCGAGGACTGGCCAGGGCAGTCCCCTCGACTCTCCTGAGACAACCCAGACGGCGGCTTCTGCCAGTGCAGAGCGTTCGGTGGTGTCTCGGCACGGCTTCAGCGGCGCCAACCGCAAGCACCGCCACCGCTTCGTCGACACAACGATGGTACTCTGCCAGTAGTGGCGAGGATGGTGCGGCTCCAGCCAGCTCGATCTGGAGCTTTGATGATGTCAGACAGGTCGTGGAAGCAAGCAAGAAGCCGAGCGAGGGTGAATCCCAGAAGGTCGTCATCGTTGGTCCGTTTCCCTGATTCGTGCTCCAATATCCCATCTCGATCCCCGATACCCGGCCGCGGGCGCACACAAGGCAGACACCAAGGCAGGCCAGGCTCTGGCAGGTCAAGGTGGCTAAATACGAGCTCTTCTCTCGACTAATCCTTCGGCAGATGTCCGCGAGCCTGATGAACTCCATTCGACGGGCAAGATCCCCGGCGCCATCAACATACCCATCACCTCCGCCGTCCAGAGCTTTCACCTGTCCGATGACGACTTCCAAGATATGTACGGATTCGATCGGCCGCCGCGCGATGCGACGCTACTTTTCTACTGCAAGGCCGGGGTGCGCGCTCGATCCGCGGCTGCACTGGCCAAGCACGCCGGCTGGAACAAGGTTGGCGAGTACCCGGGAAGCTGGCTCGACTGGGAATCGCAGGGTGGGCCAGTCGAGAAAGCGTAGGACGAACGACAGGCGTGAGAGAGGGAGGAGGACGAAGGGACACAAAAAAGGGTACAAGGCAAGATACGGCGGGCACGTGTTCACGCGTGCGTCAGATGGAGCGCTCAGTCCGATGCTGAAATGTCTTCGTCTCCCTGCTGCGCCAGAGTAATCGCAATATTCCACACAAGTCCCTTCCCATTTCCTCTCCGTCCGCCTGTACATCCATACCGCCAGCAGCGCCCCTCGCAGCTTACAGCAAGAGCATGCGGCTGCCTATGGGCTCCGTTTGGTTTCCAGCCGGCCCTGTCGGGTCTGTCGGCCCGGTCGGTTGGCCAGAGGGGGCGTCGACGGGAGTCGATGCCACAGGGCTGCCATGGGCGAAGAAGAGGATCTTTATGGTGAGCGATAGGCCGGCGTGTAGGAGCACAACGATGATGAGCAGCGACTTGCTGACCTGACGGTCGGTGGCGCTCAAAACTGGGTACAGGTTGCGAACGAGGAAGGCGACCGACATTCCGAAACCTAGGCCGACAAAAATCCAGTTAAGAATCGTGACGGGCGACCAGCTGATTGCGGCGACTGCGATCCAGACTAGGTTGGAGTAGCCGTACAGTGCCCAGCACTCGAGCAGGTTGGCCGATTCGCTGCCAAAGTATCGGAGAGCGAGGAAGAGGGCGACGGGAATGAAGAGGGTGTATCCGTAGATGAGACCAGCGGCACCTATGTATATACCGTAAGTTTTTGGACAATCTTGCCAACCTTGCCCGTGCCTGCTCCTCCTCCGGAGCTGGGGGCGGCAGGTAGGCTGCTACGTACCGCTCAGAAGCCGAAAGTCGTATGCGAAAGGTGTCATGCCCGTCGACGAAAGATACTGGCTGATTGTCCCGCCGAGGAACAGAATCAACACCACTGTCGTGGCGATCCAAAAGGGCCCGTACAGGTCAGGGTTGCCTTCGAGCACATCGAGAAAGTTTGCGCGCGGGAAGAGGGCGGCCCAGCAGCGGGAGAGGACGGCCGAGGTGTCGACGTCGAAGAATTGGGCGTAAAATGACACGGTCCAGAGGAAGCGCTTGGAGGAGGACGAGGATGCGCTCGTCACGGGTGGCGGGAGGGTCGACGAAGGACCTTTGCGGCCACTGGGTGCTGCGTTGAAGTCGGAGTTGTGGAATTCGAGATCTTCCTGAAGATCCGTGTGGCCGAGATCCCCCTGCGCAAAGGCGATGCAGTCGTTAGCAAGCATTCGGCCCAAATCAGGATTGTCCAATCGTTTCTTCCATCTCGCAGCCCTCCCGCCCCCTTTGTTGCGGCCTTGCCAATGCCTATCGAATGCCTACCTCGTCATCCACGTCCACGACGGCGTCATATCCGGGGCCAGACATGAAGAACTGGTAGAAGTTGCTTGCAGTTTCTAAAGACTGGCTGGCGTTGGGAGTATCCCTTTGACGTGGACAATGAAAAATGCCTGGAAGATGGAGTGGATGGTCAATCGGATGGTCAATCGGATGGTCAAGTCTGCGTGACAATGTTGGTTGGACCGTCGTTCATGGTTGAGTTGATGATGACAGCTTTCGGACGCGGGCACTCATCGACAGCCACAGCTTTAGCAGGTGGTGGGCTAAGCTTAGCTGCTGCTAGTGCCTATGGTGCTTGGACAAGAAGTGGGTCCTTCAAGGGAATCGACAGTACTTACTGTACAGTACGGTACGGAGTACCGAGTACGCTGCTCCAACACCAGCTCTACAGTAAGCACTCCGTACACCAGCGACAGTTAATAGCTATTACAAGTACGGAGTAAGCACATACTGTATACTAGGTATATATATATACTAAGGTAGGTACCTTACAGTATGGAGTATTATTACTGTACGAGTACAAGTACACTTACGACGGATGCTAGTATCTCATACTGGGCATTTCACGACGTTGCACAACACAGCGACTACTGCTCTGTGTTGCAATAATACATAATACTACAAGTAAGTCATGCTTGCATGTAGTAACACTACTATCATGAACGAGTAAAGTTTGCATTGCGCGCATCATCGTGCTCGGTAATGCCAAGGTGTGTACCGCTGAGCCGTCGTACCTGTCAAGTCTACCCGCTACATCTTGCATAATGTGGAATTGCGTCGCCTCACTCGCATCTTGGTGGGCTTGCTTTACCAGTGCACGTGCGTTTCGACAGTTGTTTCCATTTGGCATCCTAAAGTGACTACACCCCGTTCTCCGTCCTCCAAGTCGGACTGGACTCGAGGGGAGCGCAGCGTCTTCCGTCCGGTCCCCCCTCTAACCCCCAGGTCGATCGAGGAGCAGGGGCCGCGGAATCAATGTTCAAGCTGCTCGGGCAGCCGGTCCGCGTGTCGTCATGTGGAAGAGACTTAGGCATGCGAGAGAGACAGAGAAATGACTTCTTCTTGCGCAGCGGCGGTCGCGTCATCAGAGGAGGCAGGACGGGATGAAGGATGTTGCCGTCCCGACACAGGGGCACGGGCTTGCTCGAGATGCAAGCTTTGCTGCCCTGCATCCTTGTCTGGCCGATGGTCGGCCATTCTCGGCGTGCCGGCGCCGTCTGTGGTCGTTCGCAGCCAGCGCTGAGTCGCGCTGAAAACGAGGGCGCGGCCGGCGGCGAGGCTCGGATGGTGGCAGGCACCGGATCCAGATCTGTCAACGACTGCTGTAAGCCTCCGAGGCGCTAACAAGACTCGAGCAGTCCGTACCGGGCCTCATGCGCACGATGGAGTGCGCAGAACGGCTTTGGCATTCGCTGACATGCTCGATTCGCTTCTGCAGCAGCTCCATCTCGATCATGGCACTGGCAACACGCTCCTTGATGGCCTCGATCTCCGGCGGCGTGCGCAGACGAAAACGGTCTTCGTGCTTGAGCGGCTTTGCAGGGGCAACAGCCGCACCCTCCTGGCGGGCGAGTGCCGTGCTCCCGGGCACAAGACGGCGAGGGATGTGGAACGACATGGATGACTGGCTCCGTCGACGTACAAGATCGTGAACTTGGTCAGCCCAGGGGTCCAAGCATGCCAGGGAGTTCTTGGGGACGGCTCGAGGCGAGTCAGGGGGCACAAGCGCTGATGAATCGGCCTTGGCCGGAGCATGGATGCTCAGCTCCAGAGGTTGAAAGTAATTCTGCTGCAGCAAAACATGGCCCTGCGAGTGAGACGGCAGATGACTTTCCTTTCGGGCCGGCGGAGCAACGGATTGTAGATGGCAAAAGTCGGAGGGTCCTGATATTTTGGGTCGGCACGATGAGCCACCTGGCCGGGTCTGCAAACGACCAGAGGATCCAGCATGCGCGCAGCGCGCGCCCGCCCTCTTCCGCAACATCTTTTCTCGCCAGCCGGACTCGGAAGCCCCCGGCTCGGGCACAGAAACCGGTCGGGGAGGGTGGGATGTTGGCGCTCGCACGCTGAGATGACGCTCAGCAATGTCTACACCAAGCCGATCGGTGAGCACTCGTGCTTCGTTTTCGGGTCCCAACGGGCTGCTTTTGAACTCGGACGGCCACGGTCGAATGCTCACCGGAATGTCGTCTCTTTCTCAGGCAGGTGGCCAGCGGCAACCAACAGGAAGTGGGAGACGAGGAACTGGCCGAGGTGGTGTCGGAAATAGCAGCAACCGAGTGCCCCATTCTGCACTGACGCTAGGACGACGTCATGCCTGAGAAGTCGAGAGCGAGGGTACGGTTGGAGAATGGTCAGCTTTGTACAAATCCGATGGAAGAAAAGGGGTCCTGGCGGTGCGGAAAGCAGATGTGTCGAGGGTGGAAGAAGGGAGATGGGTCGGCCAGTATCCGAATGGAAGTGAACGAACGACGAGCAGCCAGCAAGAGGGTGATTGAAAGTTGCATCGGGCACGGTCGAGCCAGCCCTGGTGTCATTGCACCACAGTCCAACGATGGGTGAGAGGACCGACAGCCAGAGGCAGCAGCCGAGCAGGCGAGCAGCCGGCGCAGCCAACCGAGCGAGAGCGGTTCATGATGGGATGGAGGTATGTGCTGCACTGCACCTTTCGATGGATGGATGGCTGGTCGGTGGTCATGATAGGCCGAGCTCGGCCTGCGAGACTGCAAGGCAATCGTCCAGTCGGCGCTTAGCTTGCAGGTATGGCAGGGGGTTTGCATGACGGCAACGGCACACATCCAAGTATGGGGCACGCATCCAGACCCAGCAGCATCATCGACCCAGCCAAAGGCAAGCAAGGGCCTTGAAGCTTTCCGCCAAGCAGACATGTTCCAGGGCCATATGGCAGCCAACCATCTACGTGCTTGCCTCACATGCATACTGTAAGTAGACAGACATCCATCGCGTGATTCGCCGTCATCCGGTCCACTCAGATGGATGCCGATTTTGTGCCTCGGTGCTCGCTTCGCGCCATCGATATTCACTGCGTCCGCTACTGCTGTTGCTACTTCTTTTGCTACTGCCGCTGCTTCTCGCGCAAACGAGTGCGAGCACGGTAGCAGCCGCATGCTTGCACTGAAGAGAGAACAGCCGACGAGTGCCATCACCCACTATGGGCGGCCGTTGCCACGATGCCGCAGTGCTCTTTGGGAAGGGCTCAGTTCTTCCACCGTCTCGTGTCCACGACAGAAGGTGGAGACGAGAGAGGGATGGCGCGAGCACCGCCTAGAAAGCAAAGGGGGGTGAGGCGACGAGATGAGGGCTGCACCGCTGTCGATGGTGGTACCTGCTGCTTTCCAGGAAGCTAACGTCCTTTCTTCCTTACCAACTTCGCCGCTGGGACCCAAGAGCAGGGAGACTTGACATTATTCGGCCCCTCCCCGGCCCATGCCTGGCCCATGCACCCATCCTCCGCTTTGATGGTGGTCCGCTTATCGCCTCGATGAGCCATGCTCGAGCTCGTGCTCGCACTCGCCGGGCCGCCGGCATGGAGGGGGTCCATCTTGTGCGTGAGTCGTATGAGGGGACCGCATGACATGGTCAAGGTGACCTGCTGCGGTTGGAACCTGTCGGCAGCGGCAGCGACACTCGACACCCTCGGGTTATTTCCTTTCGTGCCGCCATGTTGCTGGCGTGCAAGATGGTGGTTGTCCCAAGAGCCCGACGGCAGTCAAGCAGCCCTTGGCTCCTCATCAGAAGGGAGAAAGGGGAGAAGTCAGCAGAGGCGGACATGGACATGGTCCAGAATGGTTGCGAGCACAACAATGGAGGAGGTACTGTACTTATGTCGCACGTGCACGCGGGTCGGGTAGATGGGCATGGATGTGGGTGGTGGGTAGTGGGTCGATTGTAACGTCGTGAGGTCACCGGCTTGCCCCTTGCGTCGCTTGTTCGTTGGAAAGGGTGGCAGTGTACTTATAATACTTGTACTCCGTATCCTGATAGGTATTCTAGCCTCCGTGCGAGGAACAATACAGCGCATGCGTGAGTATGGCGCACCCAGTCTTGTACGGATATGCATTCCCACATGCCATGGAGCTGGCGGAGTCGGGGAGCAAGTCGAGTCCAAGCAAGCCATAAAGGTCCATGGGTGACTTGGTTGTGGTATTGCCGTATTACTTACAGTGCTCCGTACGCATGGAATTATTAAGTACTGATATGGAGTACGGAGCACATGCACATGGTAAGTATACGGACTACTCCGAACACTCTGTACAATAAGTAAGTATTACTTGTAGAACACCTCTCCCACCACCCAGAACCAAGAAAGGTACACCAATGAACTTGAACTACTATTGCTACACCGACATCGAACAAGTGCATGGTGGGCAAATTTCCGCACCATAGCGTATATGGAATGCAATGGAATGCAAATAATAATACTGCATGCGCATTCGGATAATAAATCTATACCTACTGTAGTCCTTTTGTATACATATGTGCATGTGCATATCCTCATAGCAGCCACTTGCCTTGCTTACAGTATATGCCCGTGCGCCTCCATTGCCTGCGTCACCGCGTCACAAAACGCTCACCGAGGAAATACTGTAGTCGCTCAACGAGGAAACGGTCGCTCACCGAGGAAATGGTGGGGCCGTGGTATGGCGAGCGGCGGGGCCATATGAGGGTGGTCAAAAGGCGGTGAACGGCGGCAGTATTCCAAAGATGCTCCAAAAGTTCGATCGTCGACAACGGCTTCGTTCGTAACGGGATGGCCATTTGCTCATCCATTCGGAGCAACCCGTCGTAGCAGCCCAGCTTGGCTGCCCCGTCTGGTCCAGCATCTCCTCGACCATCCTTAGCTTCCCACTATGGGTAAAAGAGCCTCGATGGGCGCCGACGGCGCGGCTGCCTTTCGCAAACGGCAGAAACTCACCCACGACCTTACCGTCGACGCTCCCACTGGTGAAGCAGTCACCTCGGCCGACCACCTACGCCAATTGCTGTCCTTTGATCAGGACCTGCGACGAGCACGCCATGGCAAGTCACCCCCATCCATTCCATGATCGCCGACCTCCCCCCATCCCGCCCGTCTATCGCTCGCAGTACGACGACACTGTACGATGGTATGCTAACTTCGCGAGACCTCGCAGGCCTTCAATCGTTCAAGAAGCTCCTTGACGATATCATCGCTGAAGCCGATGCCGACGCCGACGCCAGCCGTGACGTCCGGAAAGCCAACCTCGTCATCTTGCAGCAATACCTGGACGCTGTCAAACCCCGAGACGCTGGCGACGACGCTGTCTTTCTCGGCGACATCATGGACATGTGGTCGTTTGCCGCTCAAGTCGGCGACCATGGCGTCATGTCCTCCGTCGCCGTCGTCCTAGCTCTGCTGTTGCGCGTCGTCTCCGAGTCTCTCCATCTTGTCTCCCATGGCCTTGGCCTTTGTCACACCCTTCTGCAGGAACGACAACTCAAGTCGCTGGTCAAGAACCTCACCTCCGAAAAGAGCAAGGCCTTCGTCATCTCCCCCACCCTGCGTCTCCTACGAGAGGCCGTCAGCCTCGACGGTGGCGTCTGCGCAAGGAAGTTCTTTCGCGAAAGGGCCCACACCTTCGCCTCCCTCGGCAGGAATCTTGAGCTCGGTCACGCCCCGGACGCAAGCCCCGATGATGGTCGGAAGGCATCCGTCCGAACGAACGCCGTCCGCTTCTTCCTGACCTGCCTCAAATACCTACACTCGCAAGGACGGAAGGAGCTGCTGGCTCAACGCGAGCACCTGTCCCATCTGACCTATATGATCAAGTCCGACCCGCCTTCTCTCGTCTTGGAGATCATCGATGGCCTCAAATCTCACCTCCTGATGGACATGAAGATCCCCCGAGAGCTCAAGTTCAGGAACTTCAACACCAAAACCCTCCTCCGGTTCTTGGCCCTCTATGGCTACACCTGCCCGGCTCACGGTGCGGACCAGAGAGAGACCGTCGTCGACAAGGTCCACCAGTTCCTCCTGTTTCTCTGCACAACACCCGCCGCCGGCGTGCTGTATCCGTACAAAGGTCTTTACCCGAAGGATGATGGCGACGATGGGCACCTGAATGGCAGCAAAGCCCAGGGCGACCATGATGCGGATGCGTCGCAGCGTCGAACCCGCGTGTTCAACTTTGTCTTGTCCGAGTTCGCTGCCAAACTTAGGCCATGGTCCAGCCTGAAGCACAGCGAGCTTCTCGTCGCCATCTTCACGGCTGCGCCCGAGCTCATAGCCGACTACTTCTACAACAACCGCTCCTTCACCTTTGAGCCGAGGCTTTCCATGACTTGGATCGGCTACGCGTCCTTTCTCTTCAGCACCATGACCATACCGCTACCCCCTTCGTTCGGAGATGCCACCCGCTGCGCCGCTGGCCCCCCTCCAACCTCGATCGTCCTGGACACCATCCTGCCGCCCGCCATCAACGAAAAGGTGCTCGTCCGATGCCTGTCGCCCAAATCCAATCTCACCTCCTTCTTCGCCACCAGAATTCTCGTGGCCGCGCTGGAGAAGCTCGACGTAGCCGTCAAGATGCTCCATTCAAGCTCGTCGAGACATCGAAACTCGCCATGGTCCGAGGCTGCTCGGAAACTGCTGGACTCGTTCTGCCAACGAGCACCCGATATGAAGGAAATCGTTCGCTGCTACAGGAGCATCCCGCCCGAGAATGCCTTGCACAAGGCTCTGGCGAGTCGCCTGCTGCGGCTTTACTACGAGGTGATTCCTCGCGTCGCCCTCGCCGCCAACTTTGACGTCTCCGCCCTGCTCGTCGACACCCTCAAGGGGCTGTACCGCGACAGCCACGAGCCGGGCATCAAGTCCTTGGCCGCAATGGAGTTGGAAAGTCTTGTCCATATCGCCAGCTACTCTCCAGGCATGAGGTGGTTCGTCAAGATGGACGGCCTTGGGGAGTACACCTCGTTATCCGCCTTCACTGCTCTTCTCCGCCTCCTGTCTGGTGACGGACGCGATGCTCCTCATCGTCAACTGAGAAGCATCCTATCCGACGTCGCCGTCGAGAACCAGCTTGTCTGTCCTTCCGTAGCTCTGAGGCCACTCCTCCGAGCGTTGCGATGTGCCGTCAACGATGCCGACGCGAAGGAGGCTGACACCATCTGGAACTTTGTCGACAACTGCATCAGCCGGTGCGCCAATTCACCCATCAAGTATCTCGATCAGCTGATATCCCACTCCCATGCAGGCCAGGTCGACATGCCACCCGAGGCCTGCCCGCCGTCTCTGTTGAGCTTTGCCTTTGCCGAGCAGATCGGCTACGCGACGGGCACGACAGAAACGGTGGCAGTCCGTCCCCTCGCACGATTCATCTCGCTCTATTTTAACGCCTGTCACATCTGGGAAGGCGAGAGCCCACTTCTGCAACACCTGCATCAAACATTGCGCACTCAGTTGTCATCCAAAAGCGCGAAGATGGCACGGCTCGGTGATGCCCGCGACCTTGATGCTTTGAGAGCTGATGACGACCCGAGCCTGGATGTCGATGGTGGAGCCGTCGCAAACGCAGCAGCCGGTTCGACTCCGGCGCTCAGTGAATCCGACCTTCACGGCATGCTTCACACCCCCTTTCCCGAAAGCGCCGATGCCTCAGCACTGACCAAGTGGGCGTCCATAAGTGTGGATGATCTGGTGGAGGATGGGTGGGCGACGAGTCTCATACGCCTCCTGTCTTCGCCTCACACCAGCATCCGCAAAGAATCCCTCACCAACATCTTGAAATTGGCGGCTCAGATCAAGGAGTCCTCGCAAGAGGGACATGCCCAAATATGGCTCCTCCTGTCGGAGCTGACCGAATCGTGCAAGGTCCCGGTGGAGCATGGCCCCGTCCCATCGGCTTTCACGGCATTTGCAATCCATGCCATCCAGGTGTTGCGAGAGCCATTGCATCCCTTGTATCCAAAGATCAACTCCTTCTTGACTCGCAGCCCGGTCTGGTCACTGGAGAAGCTGCCACTGGCACACGACATTCTTCACGGGGAACCTTCCGAGGACGACAAGTACTATGCCGAATTGACCTGGCTTCTCGCATATCTTCTCGACAGTCTTCAAACAGCCTTCGATCTCGGCGTCTTTCATAAAAAGAAATGGTTCGAAAAGATCCTCGGACTGGCCAGTAACCCGTTCCTTCGAGTCAACCTTCGAACGAGGATACAAAAAATAATATACCGCACCTCGTGCCTAGATGAGGGGAGCACGACCCTTGCCACGAGATTCGGCATGTTCAGCTGGCTGGATGCACAACAGGCAGCCTTTGGTCGGATGGAGGAGGCCGCTGTATACCAGGGTCTGACGATGCGCCTTTGGGAGACGTGCGACCAGGAAACGGTTATAAAATGGAGCAACGGAGGTATCAAAACCCTCATTCAGGGGGGGCAGGTTTCAGAAGTGAAGCAATTAGAATAATTGCAATACACAATCGGCCTGGTAGATTTCACTCAATCTCGATGCATCCACCATCGATTCGAGGACGTGCATGAGCACTGATCATACCCCTGAAGTCAACGTCAAGGAGATGTGGAATTGAAGAAATATCCAATTATATCATTATACCTGCGAATTGTTCTGCATGTAAAAAAATGACCCCGTTCAGGGTGAAGAAAACGCCAAAATCAAACATAAACGCTTCCCTTCGAAGCCCTCGAAAAATCCATCGGCTTATATTCCACCCGCTCCAATGATAGTGCCTTGCCTGCCTGGTCCCATGATTATGCAGCATGGGTAGGACATGTCCTGGTAGTCGCAAGGACGATAGATAGGTTTGGTTACTCCGCGCCGCCTGGAACCCCGTCCTTGTCCTTTCCCACGTCCTAATGGTGAACGAACATTGATTCCGTCTGTCCGTGCATCGACATTACAAGTCAGGAGGAAGGTTGCAGGGTTGATGGCATTAGAGTTGGCCAGAGAGGAGAGCTTCGGTGGCTGCGGGTGGAATTGATTAGTTCATCTGCACCATCCGACCAGGTAGATGCCACACTTACCACTGTTGATGTATGCACGCTTTGCATCCAAGGGGACGTCGAAACGACGCTCCAGCTCTTGCTTGACGCCCTTCTTCGTCACCGACATCAAGTCTGCCGTCTTGAGGATGTCGCGAATCTCGGCTAGCAGGGCATCGTCGCTAGGTAGCCCTACCATGTCTTCAGGGCTGAAGAACTGCGAGCCACCAAAGTGGCTCATGCGGTTGGCGCCCATGTCGGAGGCGGCCAGGGACATGCGCGATGCGTTGCGTGAGTCGTACGGCAGATGAGCCATCGAAGGTTGAGCCGCGAAACCTGCCGTGGAGTTTGGCCTACTCGGAAAGGCGTACTCGGACACGAGCGCGTGCGCCTTGGTGCCGTAGCTGAAGCCCGAAACTTCGGAGCGCGCATCGTCGCGTGACGTCTGCGTCTCCCAGAGCTCTGCCTGATACTCCTCCCACTTCTTGCGAGGGATCGAGCTTGGATCGAATTTGCCCTCATCCGTGATGACAACCTTCTTGCCGTTTTCGCCGGCAACGACTCGCGTGTTACCCCAGTTGAAGTCGTCCATGTGCCAGAAGGCATACAACGGCAGGCCAAAGCTGAAGACAGGAATGGCCAGGACGTACAATATCATCCAGCCGACCATCTCCCACTTGCGGCGAAGGATGAAAATGATGGCCTGAAGACCGTAGATGGCACCGAGCAGAACGAAGGCCGTTATCGGCACAACTGTGGCCTTTGTCGAGACGAGAACAATGAGGTAGACAATGTACCCGATCGTGACGGGTTGGACGACGGTGCTGAGCAGGTCAATGAAGACGATGAAGCGCATGCTGAAGCAGCAGAAACCGCAGAGCTGGTTCATGGGGATGAGCTCCATCAGATTATGCACCGTCGAGTTGATCCAGCGACGTCGCTGTGAGAGAAAGACGGCCCAGGAGTCGGGGGCAATCGTCCAAGCATGGGCCGAGAAGAGATACTTGGTCTTGTACTTGGAGTGGTACTTCAGCAGCAGCGTTGTCAGGTAGCGATCTTCGCCTAGGTGTAGCAGATTTTTCATGTGCAGCGTATCGACACGAATTGTCGCGTACGACTCGACCACCTCGCGGCTGACAAACAGCGGCTTGCCAGTCTCGGCGGCACGGATCCGATACATGGAGAAGCAGCCGGGCAAGCAGGTGACGGAACCGAACAAGCTCTCGAACGCCTTGGACAGGTTGTGGGAGATGTAGTACTCGTAGACCTGGATCATGGTGATGAAGGATGACTTGGCGTTCGTCAGAGCCGTCTCGCCGCAACATGCGATCAGGCGAGTGTCGTCAAGGAAGGCCGAGACCATGCGCGTGGCCGAGTCAGGGGCGACGACAGTGTCGGCGTCGATCTGGAACATGAACTCGTAGAAGGTCGGGTTGACGCCGATGATGTTGCGGATCTGGTGGTACATCTCCAGCTCGAGAGGACTCATGGCGAGATTGTAGTGCACGCGGTTGAGGAAGCGCATGATGATCATCTGCGAGTCTCGCTTACCGCGGTTGCCGGGCCGAACGACCTCGGTTGGCTTGCCCACCTTGACGATAACCATGAAGGGGACAATGTGCCCCTGTACCTCGTAAAGGCCGGAGTAGACCTTGCCCATGTTGTGCTGCTTCTGGCCTTCACCCAGGGACTCGAAGCTCAGCGCCTCAGGGTCGACAGTCTCGGAGACGCCCAGAATATCGAGAACAATGCGGGGCGTCGACCTGTCATTGCCCTGCCCGATGATCATGCCGTCGCATACAATGACCAGAAGCTTGCGCTTGTCGTCGTAACGCATGCGGGCGGCCGAGTCGATGGCGCGGCGCAGCGAGTCCTCATCCTCCGTGTACGCAGGGATCTGGCACAGGACAAACTTGTCGAGGTTCTCTGGAAGGTTCTTACCTCCAAACTGCAAAGCGGCGAAGAACTTAAAGGCGATGACGGATGCGAGAAGGATCGAGACGCCGAGCACTAGGTATTCCGCGAACTGGCAGCGAGTCGAATTCCTTGTGTCTACATCCCCAATGTAGAACAAGTTGTCGAGGCACGTCCGCATCCCGGGCTTGATGGTCGGGTTTAGCGCTTCCCAAGACTTTGTGATGTCGGTGCCTGAGCCGTACAGGAACAAGGAAACGACATCTGGGTGCATGAAGTCGGTCAAAGTGGTGTCAGTCGGCGGCTTCTCGCCCGGCTTGGCTATCATTTTCCGGCCGCCGGAAAAGTAGGTCGTCATATCGTAGACCTTGCCCCCGATGATGGCAATCCGCTGCTGCTTCGAGCCGAGCTTGGCGACATACTCGGGCGTGTACCCAATCTTTCCTGCACCCCAGGTACCTCGGAGCATCATCAGCTGCTCGATGTACCAGTCGGGCCTGCTGTCATTGGTGAAGTGACGGAAGTCGTGATACTGGGCGTTGATGTCTTGGATGCGGACGGTGAGCGGCAGGTTGGAGGTTTCACTCGTGTTCCTGTATTCCAACGTCACGGCCGGGTCGATAGAGCCACTGACCCCCTGGCACAAGGCAGAAACCTGCACGGGGAACAGGGTGCTGATGTCCTTCCCCGCGTAGTTCAGAAGATTCTTCGCTTCCAGAAACGGTGGGTAGTGATGAGACGCATATTGTCCCAGGTCGATGACATAGCCGCGCAGAGAGGCATAGGCCGGGCTGCCGCCCTTGCCGTCTTTCGAGCTGAGCTCTTCGGTGCTAAAGACATTCTGCTTGGGACAGATGAGCATAGGGAAACCGATGATGAAGAAGGCTGCAACGAGGCAGAGTATCCAGATGAGAATGTTGATGGCCAACTTCTCCCTCCACGCCATCCGAACGTCCTTGCGGGGCATGCGCCCAAACCAACGGATGAGAAAGTCGGGGATGAGCCAGGTAAGTAAGTAGACGGTGAAAACCCATCGCTTGCGGCTAGGGCTGTCCTTGAACTCCTCGACCTCGACGAGCGACTTTTCGTTGCCTCGCTCGGCCATCTGCTCCCGCGTATCCATGTTCTTGAACATGTCGCCGCCGCCAAAGGCTGACACTCCGGCTTCGGAGCGAGTGTCATCCGAGCCGCCAAAGTAGCCCTTCCCCCCCTTCTCGCTGTACATAAGCGGAGTGCCACCGCCGGACAGGAGGAGCTCCTCCTTGGAGACGCCAAAGGCATGCTGGGGGAAGCCCGGCGTTTGGCCGTCGCCGCCGTCGCTGTCGGTCGAGAGGCCAGCGCGCTGTTCCCCTTTCTCCCCGAGCTGGGCAACCTCCATCCAGCATCGCTCGCTCAGGAAGACGCCCGTCGCTCCGATCTGGACCTCGTTGACGGGCCACCGCTTCTGGTCAATGAACATTTCGGCTCGCTCACGCTCGCTGCCGACGATGATGGTCTCGGCATTCGCCATGCCGAGAAACTCGCCGAAGGGCAGGAACAGGCTGAAGTCGGCAGATCGCAGCCTCTGACTGATTTCGGCGATGCCAAACGTCTGCACCTGCGTGCGCACGCATTTGCTGTCAAACTGATTGGCGATACGGCGGTCGTTGGGCTTCAGGCAAAAGACGTAATAGGTGTTGGTTCCAGGGTCCGTCACGGCCTTCTGCACGTTATCGAGCGAGGCGAGGAACTGGCCGGAGGCGCCAGAGGCGCCCTGCTCGGCGGCGACGCCTCGTCCGCCTCCATTCTTGGAGCTCTTTGTATCGCTCGCTTGGTCGAGCTGCTCCGCAGCCTCCTGCTGCTGACGTCGATGGGCGGCCGCTGCCCGGCCGCCCTTGCGAGACATGACGCTCGGGGCGCGCATGGGCTTGGAGCTGACTGTCGCCTGCAAGACGGCAGCCCGCTCTGTTGGGTGGGCGATGGTCTGAAGTGCGTCTTGGCCAAAGAGGCGGCCGACGAATTCGCTCTTGGTAGAGTTGAACATGTTCAGCAGGTCGACGGAAATGATTTCACCATTCTCCTCGATCAAGCCCTTGACGGGGTAATCGACCTCGCCCGCGAAATGCTTGACCGTGAAGGAGGCCGTCGTGTTTTCGGTCAGGAAGTTGCTGCCAGGCAGCTTGGCCGTCGCAGAGCTGACCTCGATGGCGGGGTTCTTGCCCTCGAATCGCTTCCGAAGGCTGTCCAAGAGCTGCATGTCCGTTCTGCTGCGGCGCGTCTGATCGTCGAGGATGCTAAGGAGACCATTTCCGGGTTTAAGAAGGCCCTTGACGGCATCGGAGTTGTCGAAGTAACTGGTGGGCGCGACACGAATCTCCTCGGATTCGAGCATGTCGGCCTTGCGGTCGAAGAAGTTTCGGAGCGTCATGTTGTAGATGGCTTCCGTCGCCGCGTTGTTCAGCAGCTGATCCAGGGCGGATTTTGTCGAGGATTGCTGCGCAAAGCCAGGGAAATCGACGAGGGAAATCGTGTTGGCGACGCCATCTTCGAGAGCGCAGATTCGCTGGTTGGCGTTCTCTATGATCCAGGCGACGAGGAGAGAGTAGAGGGTGCGGGCCAGCTCGTTGGCATGGGCTCGGGCGCCGTTGGGATCGAGCATGACCGTGACGCGCTCCTTCTGAAGCGTCTTGGTTTTGTAGCCCAGTGTGGTCTGGAGATCGCCGGTGCTCACGCCAAGGAAGGCGGCGATGATGGCGAGCACATCTTTGTTCTTGACGGTCGTCGTCACGGTGCCGCCTTCGTGAGAAAAGCCACCACTGTCATCGGCAGTCGCGCTGGTGTTGCTGGTGGTCTCGAACTCGAGTTGGCCGATGTGAAGGATGCTGGCCAAGACTTGGCAGATCTCGGCAATGTCGGCCCTGGGAAACTCGAGCTTCCTGAGTGCATTCTTGAAGAGCTGGAAGCCTTCGGCATCGTTGATGCCTATCTTGAGCTGGGTCGGATGGCCCAAGTACTTCCACCTCTTCGAGGCGTCCAGGCCCAGATGAGCCTTCTCGGCCTCGCTGGTGCCCGCCAGCAGGTAGTAGAGGGCATGGAAATTTCGTTCTCCGGAGGGGACATCTGTTATTCGGCTTCGCTCGAGTCTGTGATCGAGCAGCTTGCCACCAATCAGGACGGGGTTGGTGCTGCCTGTGGTGTCGTATTGCAGCTCGTAGAAGAGGCCCGACTTGGATGCCGTCGGCGTCGTTGCCGTCTTGGTCGTTGTGAGGGTATCAAAGACATAGGCGGCCAACGAGAGCTTTGTCGCCAAGGGGGTAGATGATTTGTTCAGAAGGGCGGCCAGGAAGTGGTGGCGCACCGTCGACTTGCCAGATCCGGATTCACCGCTGAACAAATAGTCAGCGAATTGTCAGAAGCTGCGGCGGCGTGCTCGAGGGCCGCGGCGGTCACTCACAGGAAGACAATGGCTTGGCTCTCCGATCGATGGCCCAGCCTTTGCCAGGCACGATTGGCCATGTCCTCGGCGCCGGCCTGGGCGCTTCCCACCTTGCCGCCATCGGAACCCTTGGTGGAGGATGTGTAGGTGTTGAGGCAAACGAGGCCGTGAGAGGACAGGTTAGCAGTTGGTTGGGACACATGGAAGCGACTGGCCAGGTGCCCCGTGATGTGGGTGTCGGACTGGAGATGAGCCGGTAACGAAGGAAGCGAGTGCTGCGAGTGGGCACCTCCGTTGCCGGCTCCCTGCGAGGAGATGGTCGTGGCCATGACGGGCACGAATCCCGCGGCAGGACCTTACAGGACGTGATGGAGCGACAGGCGGGTGAACTGAGTTGAGCGTAGACGCTGCTGGGCGCGTGTATTGCTCGGTCCGTTTTGGACGATGCTGGACCGACGGATGATGATGGGTGTTCGGGGAGAGACAGAGAGAGAGTCAGGGGACAGGTAGAGAGAGAGAGAGAGAGTAGAGCGAGTGTTGCAGAGGTGAGAAAGAGGACGACACGGTCAAAGCAGCAAGGTGGTTGGCAGTGGACGAATGACGGGCGACGATCTTCACTCAAGCCCGTTCATACCCTTTTGCCAAACCGTGCATGAGATGAAGCGAGGTGATGAAGGATGCTTGGATTGCAGCCGTCGACCTGGCTGGGCAAGCAACTTTGGCAAGCAACCGGGGGGGGGAGGCTTCCTGGGAAAGGGGATGGGTGTTTTCATTGGCGCCGTTGCACTAGTCGCCAGGTACAGGTACGAGGGCTACGGCGGGCGGTGCGGCAGGTTCGCGCAATACGA
This sequence comes from Drechmeria coniospora, assembly GCF_001625195.1. Classification (NCBI taxonomy): domain Eukaryota; kingdom Fungi; phylum Ascomycota; class Sordariomycetes; order Hypocreales; family Ophiocordycipitaceae; genus Drechmeria; species Drechmeria coniospora. The sequence goes on along the minus strand of NC_054389.1, from coordinate 3,525,762 downwards.
GCAACGCACATACCACCCACCAATGATTTTCAGTTTCGGACCCATTGACATTGGCTTGGTCGATTTTGGAGGTGGGCGGGGGTGTGAGGGGGGGGGGGGGGGGGGCGCGGTTCGATACAGTTGGATCCGTGTTGGCATTCTCCCCAACTCGCCTCACCTGTTCGCATGAGCGACACGACTACCCATCCGCTGCGTTCCAGTCAGCATGCTGCCTCTGCGTATCAATACAGGCGTCGGCAACTCTCATTTGGTGGTTCGTGCTCGTCCCCGCATCTCGCACCTTTCATGCTACAGTGTATGCAGTGCCATCCGCATCATGAGCTGACTGGGCCAGCCTGGCAAGGACTGTGTGCAGGCGTTGATCAGAGGGCTGGCCTGAGGACGAGACATCGATTTGAGACGGCTGAGGCTCGGAGATCCATCCTCTCTCTCGCGTTACGGATAGGTACAAGTGCACAAGCACGGGGCACAAGTAATAATAATGCCTCCGTTTACACGGGGAGGGTAGAATTTGGACGTAGCTCAGTGTAACAACTACAGGTACAGATCAAGTAAGTAAGTACAGTACACCGTACCTGCTGTGCTACGTACCGTGGGCTGTAGCACATTTACTTGCATCCATCCGCAGAGGTATACTAGGACACTTATTACCTACAAGTACGGAGTAACATAAGTGTGCATGCAGGCACATGTACAGTATGTGTGCTCGTACGAGTAATACAGCATGCAAGCACGTTGTATTATGCTCGTCATTCAGTGTACTTATCTCTACCAAGTACAGAGTACAGTGCTCCATAGGTGTACCTGCAATTATTAGGTGTAGGTGTAGTTGTAGGTATACCGAGTAATTACTGTAGTTGTAAGTAACCAGCAATACGGAGTACTAGTCATATTATTACTCCGTAGTATTTTGCTAGTAAATTATTACCTGCTGCTTGCAAGCAGCACTACGAAGGAGTTACGCTAGGATCTGCGTACCGTTGATGCTTATGGGTACCTCTATGGAGTACGTGCTAGGTACTGTATCTATTTTTACTGTGTCAATGTACCAGGTACGCGCCAAGGAACTATGGCATGCATTTTGTATGGGCTGTAGCACGTCCCTCCACGAGAACTCGTGTGAGTAGGCACACACTTGCATACCTGTACCGTGTGCGAATCTGATGGATGCGTGCAACCATATTCGTTCATTTTATCAAAGCGATTCATTCGCTTGGTGTATGGAAATTACCCTTTTGTTTCCCAGGGAGGCTGCTACATGTCGATGCAAGCTCTCTCATCTGAATTCTCTGAATTTGGGCTGCCATCTCCACTGGAATTCCATGGTTCATGCCGCCGACACAACTTTGACCAAACGGGGATTAAGCAGGCTTGTCCTGTTTCAGAAAAATAACATGGCAAGGGCCAGCCGCCTGGCATCGGGCCGCCAATCGTCCTGTAGTCGTTGCTCTGAGTGGTTCCATCGTACACTAACACGCTGGGAAAATTCAACCCGGCAGAGTCACGGCGGATTACTAACGAGAATGACACAAACACTCGCACAAAGTCTGCCAGTCAATCCCGAAAGACGGTCTGATAGGTGCTCGTGCATGCATATACAAACTGGCGTGTACTTGTGCTCCGTACATTATTTGAAATGCAGCAGTAAATAAATATACGCATTGTGCTCCGTGTGTGCATATTTATGATGCAATTGAACTAGTATTATGATTAAAAACTGGCATTGTACGGAGTACGGAGTACTTACTGTGCTTGCTGAATTGGCGGGATGGCAAGAAAAAAAAAAGGATTGCAGGATACGCCAGCGGACTAGCTGCTACCGTGCAGGAGCACGGATGGCGCAGAATGTACGGAGTACCGTACAGTGTTATGCACTTGAGAAACGTACTGTGCACACTGTCATGGAACTTGCTGGCTTTGTAATAGCGGGCATAAACGTCATGTGTAACGGACACCCCCGATTGAATCGCTCCTCGATTCGCACCCACTCGGCGGAGGCACAGCCTCGGGTTGATTCTTGGATACGAACGGGGTGCCGTCATCATGGTGCGTAATGGAACGTCATATTGCACCTCTTCTCGTATTCACTATTTATGGCTGATTGTTGGCTGCACGCTTGTACTGAATATTCGTACAAGTAATACGCCGCACAAGCGTTCAGTTCTTGTACAAGTACTGCACATGTATGTACAACTATGTATCAAGGCACTTGAACAAGTACACCATTTCCGTACTATTTTCCAGGAAATATAAGCACCTACCTACCTATCATAAGCATGGTTGTACGTGTACAAGTATTGGTACAACCAACGGGGTGAATCCAACTTAAGACTTCATGTACAGTAAGTACATACATGTAGGTATAGGTACTCCACACATGTACAAGTACTCCAAATGTACTCCGGACAATACCGAGGTACACTTACCTACGTACTAGGTACTTAAGTACAGTGGGTATTCAAGCACGGAATATGGTACATGTGCGTATTTCCAGCACAAGCACGGGGAGTAAGTACAAGGAGTACGGAGTACGGAGTACTTACACGGAGCACAGTAAGTATTCCGTACTCCGTACGGAGTAGTGTACCTATTAGTTGTCGTTGTGCATGTACATCTACTGTACACATGTGAGGCAACAACCACGCTGACGCGCATTGACCATACCAGCACGCCCATACATCTGAGTCGGCAACATGCCCAGGGTTTACCTAGATCAGCTCGGCTTGGCCAGTCGCGTTTATCTTGTAGTAATACTTGCAAGTACTGTAGACGTACCACTACATGTACAAGAACTACAGCAACAACAAATAATAGTACCCCGTACTCACTTGCAAGTTCTCCGCAGTTACTGTTCTGACTGTACTGTATGTACAAGTACTGTACCAGTATTGTACTAATGTACCTATACGTTGCAGGTGTACTCCATACGGAGTAATTACAGGTTTCGGTCACTCTAAGCCATGGACAGTGCGGAGAACATGTTCGAGCAATCACATGTACTAACAGCAGCGTAGCGTAATAAGTAATACAGCATGAAGGTGAACATATGTGTACAACTACATGTGCAGGTAGGAGCAGGAGAATGCAAGTGTACAACGTACATGTACAGTAGCCTCAGTAGGCGTAGAGCACTCGAGAGTCTCTATCCACACCCGAGGCTACTCCGTAATCTTACAAGAAAATGCATCGCGTTCAAGGCTGGAAAACATGCCGGACATGGCTGCATTTGGGAGTCTAGTAATTTCCCACGAGTAAGGTTAGAGCCTAATGTCGGTCCTGCTTGACACTGGTAATCTGCCACAGGCGGAAAGGCCCAGGTGGCGATTGACTCCCGCACCCGCACCAAGGCCACTTCCTTGTGGCTGAGGTACGGGGCCACAGGGAAGACGGGCGCCGCTGGCAAGGTTGGCGCCATCGCGCCGGCTGCCCGAACCAGTAGGATCCCGTCTGCTGCCCCCCCCCCCTGGGCTAAAAACAGGAACGAAATATTATTATTACGCATCAGACTTACACATGTACACATACATGGAAGTACATGGGCTCGTGCTACTGCTTGGTATGGGCGCATGAAGGCGCGAATACGTACCGCACATGTACAGGTACATGTCCTTGTGCAAGATGCACCCCCCAAGTACGCATACTTACGCGCTCCAAGATACCAGTACAGTTCTTGCCCGGAGTACACCTACTTAGTACGTGGTCATAGTACCTACTTGTACCTACCTACGAACCATACTTGCATGTGTACTCCAAGCAGTACATGCGGTACTTGTACATCTCTTTCCTGCGGGTGTACTTGTACTGTACTGTAGGTGCTATGTACCTAAGTAAGTACATGTGTACTGGAAAGGTAGGTTCTGCATGTTTGGACCGTTCCGCTCGCCGTAGCCGTCCTACTGGCCATCCGCTTCCTTCTCCTCCCAAGAACGCAGGATCCAAAGCCAAACAAACGCTGGAGATCAGGCTCTTGGATAGGAACTATTCCCAGTTCCTACATGTACTTCTCCGAGCTTTGTTAAGTTCGTCTCTGAACTCCAGTAGGCCTGCCTCGCTCGCTTTTGGCAGCTTACAATCCCGTCGTTTTCCTGCCATCGAGTCGGTCGACGTTCGTCAAGAATAGGAGGCGGCGACCGTCGAGTCGCGATATCTTCCTGTGCGAGTCCAACAACGGCACTCAACCATCCCCGTCACTCGACGTGTATTCGAACAAAAAGGACATACCTGCCACCTCGACCAAACACTTCGTCGTTTTATCAGCGCCGGTTTGACACAAACACCAAGACCGTCACCAGCGTCGAGCGACGAGCAGCCCCTGTTGCTGATTGTTCCTCGAGGACATCGCCGACGTCAACATGGCAAAGCGGCTGTCCATGTTCTCCATGGCCTCCGACTCTCCCGGGAACGGGCGAGTCGGAGGGCCGCAGACCACGCAAGTCTCGACGACAACACTGTTAAACGCCATCCACAACATATACCTGACCGGCCAGGCCCATCGGCTTGATGCAAGCACCAGCGTCGTCGTCAACACGTGGCTCACTGCCTCGCAAGGCGGCCCAACCATTGACCCATCCCTTGCCACCAAAGCTTGGGAACATGCGCGCCGACGCGCCGAAGACGGATGCATCATCCTCAGGTGTGACCTGTCCTGCAGATGCGTGTCTTGAACTTGCCCTGGCTAACGACTCCGACTGCAGCTCGCTTCACCAATCCACGCCCTCGGTCTTGGCACCCTTCCTCTCCAGCTTCCCCTTCGCTGTCCCGTCAAGTCTGCTGAAGGCCTTGGAAGCCGTCCAGCCCCTTCTCCGATGCGTCACACCGTTCAATCCGTCCACGCCGAGACAGGCAGTGCTTGGCGTATCACTGACCCTCAATCTTGCCGGCGACCTCACCGCAGCATCGCTGGCGTTGTCTCAAGGCGGCATCGACACGCTCAACGGGCTGCTCAACATTCCACCCGAGGCGGGCTACCGCGCTTTTGATGTCTTCTACTACCTCCTCACGTCTGCCTCGACACCGGCGGAACGCGAATTCCTGGGGCTCAAGAGCCCTTCTGCTTACGCCTTGCTGGCTCGGTCAGCAACGTACACGCCACCCACTTACCTGCCTACGGCAGACGATGCTGCCGCTGCCGATGACTTCCGCCAAGCACTCAAAGATATTGGCATCAAGGGCTCGGCTCACCGAAATTTCATCTCCATCCTTGCAGGACTCCTCAAGCTGGGAAACACTCTCGACTATAGCCTCGAGCCAGACTCGCTCGAGGAAATTTGTGAAGATGTCGGTGGCCTCCTTGGCATGGAGCCTGATACGCTCCTCAATCAGTGCAGTACCGAGGATCGCTGGACCTTCGTTGGTGGCCTCTACGAGTCTCTCGTGGATTGGGTCATGGCCAAGGCCAACAAGACGATTGCGGCTCAGATGGAGCGTATCAAAGCTGGCGAGGAATCGCCTGACGACCGTGACACGAGCACGCAGACCGCTGGCGAGGACAACGGGGACACCGTGTGCATCACCGTCGTCGAGGTCGCCCCCGCGACCCTCGGCAAGGCCCTCTGCATGCGATCCACCTTCGACGACACGCAGGGCATCAACTCTGAGATGATCGCCGACGGCGTGCAGGCATCGCCCGCTGGTTCATCCATCTTGCGTGAAATGGAGCAGGCTGTATCCGAGGTGGCTCCTGACCTCGGCATCATGACCGGTCCCGAGGGTCGAGAGCGGCAGCATGAGCTGGAGAAGCGCGAGGTGGTCCTCGAGAGGGTTGCGTTTGCTTCCGAGGAAGGCGGCTTCCTGAGGAAGCTGCTGATTCCTATCGACGGCGAGGGCATCAATCTAGGCCGTGCTGGTAGGATCGACCTGCCCGCAGTCCTCGCTGCCAACCGGCTTTGGTACCACCTCTCGATCCACCCTACCGATGACTCTCCCACTCAGCTCGCTGCTCTCCCGTCCATCACATCTGCCTGGTCTGCCGGCACCGTGTCGCGACAGCTGCGGTCTTGGAGGCTCCCCGAGTGGGCCAACCGACGGAACCGATGTCTCGACTTCACCGCCGATTTTGACGTGGACGAATTCGTTCAGCGGTATTCCGCCCTCGGCTGCAAGGACGGCAAGGACGGCATCGAGAGTTGGATGCTGGAACGAGGCTGGAGCAACGGGGAGGTCTTCGTCGGCCGAGAGCGCATCTGGATGCGAGAGGGTGCGTGGTGGGATGCGGAGAGCATGCTGGACCGATCTGGAGACAGCCAGCCGCCAGTGCAGAACCTGCAAGCCAATCCGTTCGGGACCGGGTTCGACACTGGCTACTCGGCAAACGGCAGCGGCTTCTTCCCCCCTCCAGCCATCAATTCTAGCCTCAACTCCAGCAACGACCAGCTCGTTCATTCTCGCAATTTCAGCCACGGCAACGGGAGCCAAATGACGCTGAACCAAAACCCCAACGCCGCACCATCCATCGCGCCGACGGCCGCGCGAACTGTCGGCGCCGGCGACTACGGCCTCGGCGGCAAGGGCGACACGTACAAGGGAGATCTCCACTACGAAGTCGACGGCGAGTTCTCGGCCATGGTCGATCCTGAATTGGCCAAGGACAAAAAAATCAAGACCAAGAGCGTCGACCTTACCCGTCGTCTCTGGGTTGGCTTTGTATGGGCGCTGACTTTCTGGATACCCTCCTTCCTTCTCCGCTTTGTTGGCAGGATGAGACGGCCGGATGTTCGCATGGCTTGGCGCGAGAAACTTGCCCTGTGCTTCCTCATCTTCCTCATGAATGCCATCGTCGTTTTCTGGATCATCGGCTTCGGACGTCTCCTTTGCCCAAACTATGACAGGGCCTGGACGCTGTCAGAGGTGTCGACTCACAAAGGCGACGACGATTTCTGGATCAGCGTCCGAGGCAAAGTCTACGATATCTCCAACTTCTGGAGGCAACCGCACAGCGACACCGATGTCAAGCCGACGGTTGACGTCATGCAGCAGCTGGCCGGGCTGAACATGGATGAATACTTCCCTCTCCCCTTGGACATGGCTTGCGGAAACCTTGGTATTGGGGAAGGGATATCATTGCTGGCGAACAATACGGCTGAAATCAGCAGCGCCATTCACGTTTCCGGGTTCAATCAACCAGACCCCACCAGCAAGCTCAGGAACAAAATGTGGTACTGGGAAAATTTCCTGCCAACCATGAAGCAGTACTACAAGGGCGATCTAGTCTTCAGTGAGAACGATGTCAGGAGGTCTGGGAAGGACGAGCAGCACATGTGGGCCATGTATGGTGATCAAATCTACGACATGACGGACTACTTCCACACGCAGGATTTGAATCTCAGGAGCCCCGTCTATCAGTTCATCGACTCATCCGTGAGCGACCTCTGGAAGAAAAACCCTGGACAGGACATCAAGAGCAAGCTGGACGCTGTCCTTCGCGCTTCGGCGACGAACCAGACCCAGCTCGCCAAGGTGGAAAACAGCTGGCGGTGTATCCAAACGCTCTTCTACAAGGGAAAGACCGACTTTCGCGAGACACCCCAGTGCACCGTCAACAACTGGATTCTTTTGGCATTCACCATCATTCTTTGCACCGTTATTCTCGTCAAGTTCATCGCGGCACTGAGGTTCACCTCCAAGCGTCGCCCCTCGCCCCAAGACAAGTTCGTCATCTGCCAGGTGCCGGCGTATACGGAAGGCGAAGACTCGCTTCGAAAAGCCTTGGACTCGCTCACGGCCCTGCAGTATGACAACAAGAGGAAGCTGATCTGCGTCATCTGCGACGGCGTCATCGTAGGTCAAGGCAATGACCGGCCAACTCCCAAGATTGTTTTGGATATCCTCGGCGTGGACCCCAGGGTCGATCCTCCTGCTCTTCCCTTCAAGTCCGTCGGTCCCGGCAGCGATCAGCTCAACTATGGCAAGGTGTACTCTGGTCTGTACGAGTATGAAGGCAACGTTGTTCCGTACCTGGTCGTCGTGAAAGTCGGCAAGGAATCGGAGCAGTCGCGGTCGAAGCCTGGCAACCGTGGAAAGCGGGATTCCCAAATTCTTCTCATGAGCTTCTTAAACCGCGTCCACCACCGCGCGCCGATGAGTCCTCTGGAGCTGGAAATGTTCCATCAGATCAACAACATCATCGGTGTGGACCCTGAGCTGTACGAGTATCTTCTGATGATCGACGCCGACACTTGCGTAAGCGAGGACTCCCTCAATCGTTTAGTTTCGGCGTGTGCCCACAACGCCAAGATTGCCGGTATCTGCGGGGAGACGAGCTTGGAAAATGATGAGAAGTCTTGGGCAACCATGATTCAGGTCTACGAGTACTTCATATCTCATCATTTGGCGAAGGCGTTCGAGTCTCTCTTTGGCAGCGTTACCTGCTTACCTGGATGGTATGTTGTGCCCCCGTCCCACCGGTGACGGACGCATCTTGCTAACCCCCGTTGGTGGTAGTTTCTCCATGTATCGGCTGAGGACGGTCGACAAGGGCAAGCCGCTCATCATCTCGGACGAGGTCATTCGAGAATACGCCGTCTGCGACGTCGACACGCTACACCAGAAGAATTTGCTATCCCTTGGTGAGGATCGCTACCTGACGACGCTTATGACGAAGCACTTCCCGAGCATGTCGTACAAGTTCATGCCGGATGCCCAGTGCAAGACGGCGGCCCCGGAATCCTGGACTGTGCTTCTGTCGCAGCGTCGACGGTGGATCAACTCGACGATCCACAACTTGGTGGAACTCATGCGGCTGAAGGACATGTGCGGCTTCTGCTGCTTCAGCATGCGCTTCGTCGTCTTCATCGACCTCTTCGGCACCATCATCCTGCCGGCGACGTGCGCCTATCTCGGCTACCTCATCTACAGGGTTGCCTCGAAGACGGGCCAGTTTCCGCTCATCTCTCTCGTCATGTTGGCGGCCGTGTACGGGTTGCAGGCTCTGGTGTTCATCCTCAAGCGGCAGTGGCAGCACATCGGATGGATGATAATCTACATCATAGCCTTCCCCATCTACTCGTTTGTCCTGCCGGTGTACTCGTTCTGGAACCAGGACAACTTCTCGTGGGGAAACACGCGCATTGTCATTGGTGAGAAGGGCGACAAGAAGGTTATCGCCGTCGAGGACGAAGGATTCGATTCGCGATCGATCCCGCTTCAGCGTTGGGACGACTACGCCATGTCCAACAATCTGCCAGGCCGACGTGGGTTCCAGCAGGAGAAGCCGGACTTTGGATATGGAGAACAGTATGAGCTGGACGAGATAAAATCCGTCTACTCGGCCGCACCGCAGGGCTCGGTCATTGGCGGCATGAGCGCACGCAAGGTGTACATGCCCCCCGCGTCGCCGGCTTTCGGCCATCACACCCGAGCGCCCACAGCACAAGGCCAGTATCAGGACCCGGCCATGTCGGTGCGCAGGCAGTCGATCATGTCGATGGGCACCGGCGTTCACGACTTCCAGAGGAGTCAGTCGCCGTACCAAGATATGCCCCCCAATCGGCCGAGCGCGATGAACCTACGCAGCGCGTCCAGCCTGGGTCTACCCGCGGTCCGCTCCGCCTCGGCTCTGGGGCACCCAGGAGGCCATCGTTCGCCGCTTGGCAACGACGCGATGCAGTCGACGACGTCGTTTGACTTTCAGCGTGGCAACGTCCAGGCGGACGACACGGCCATTGTCGAGTCCATCCAAGCTGTCCTTCGAGAAATTGACCTCGACACGGTGACGAAGAAGCAGGTTCGTGCTCTCGTTGAGCAGCGTCTGCAGACGGAGCTGGTGGGCGAGAGGCGCACCTTTATGGATCGGCAAATCGATCGCGAATTGGAAAACATGTAAGGGTTTACGCACCGACTGGCCAGGCTGACCCGGGGTCGGCTGCAATAATATGTTTCATGCACCTCTACTGGCGCGTTGGTGACGGACACTGTCGGATGAATGCGCTGCTTCTTGGGAAGAGGGAACCGCGGCTTTTGAACTCCGATACATTTTGGATCACCGAGGTCTTGTCTTGCTTGTGTTCGAGCGGACCTTTGGCGGGACAGGATCGCCACGTGGTTGCGCAGGGCCGAATCGCATCTTGGTTTTTCACGCCTCGGATGCCGTTGCCAAGATAGCAGCAGCCAGCCAATGCGGGACAACAGGGCAGGCTATGTCGGCGCACATGTCTCACTTTTTGCATCTTCTTGGTCCATGCTCTCTTTCCCTTTATTTTTTGCCTGTTCTTTTTTTCTTTCTATTTCTTGGTTCGGTATACATAATATTCGATAATTTGAACGGTAGCGATTTGATTGCATCGTTGGCCAGTTTGCATATCTTGTCCCTTTCCCTTCGTTACATTTCTATGCAAAGGGGTCACCCCGTGGCACGACCATTGTTTCCTTCGTCTGACGCCTCGCACCTCTTGGCCCGCGCCGCGGTTCGCTTCCTACTCTATTCATCAATGGTGCCGACGCCCTTGAGCCGTAGGTAGACATCGGTGCCCCAGCCGTAGAGACTCTGGACGGCAATACCCCCGCCGAAGTATTCGGCATAGGCGCGGCTCAGGGGTAGGCCGTAGCCCAGGCCCGCGATGGAGCTTCCGCCAGTGCTCGCGGTGGCGATGGCGCTGAGAGCTTCAGGACCGCTACCGCCCGGGCCGGGAAGATCGAGCTCGTCTGAGAAGGTGGTGAAGGAGTACGACCAGATGTTGGGAAGGACATCCGGGGGGATGCCGCCGCCGCGGTCACGGATGCGAATGGTGACGCCAGGTGCGTTGTCGTCGAGCGGGCGCATGGCGTCACGACTGATGAGGTCGCCGTCATGGGCATGAACGGGGGTCACTGCGGCCGAGGGGCCCGCGGGCTGGTGCTTGAGCTTAAACTTCGAGGGTGGCTCCGGCGCAATGGTGACGACGACAGGCTCCTGCCATCCACTCTCGACAGTGGCGCGAAACGCGTTCTTCAGAAGCTCGGTGACGATGTACTCGAGATGCATGGGGACGAAGGCAAAGGTCGTGTCCGGTTCGCCATCGACGACGAGCCGGGGGCGGTATCCGTAACGCAGCTCGCAGATGTCGGACACGAATCCGGCGCAAGACTCGACGGTCTGGGCTGGGCGCAGGGCAGTGTCGATGACTCCAACGTAGGAGCGCTGCTCCGGCCGTGGCGTCGGGCCGTCGTCCGGGATGTTGCGAGCCTGGCTGCGAGGCTGGCTACTGTAGTGCAGGGCAATGTGCTGCTCCGCCACGAGCCGCGTACCGATGCGGGCGCGCAGGTGCTCGTCGAGGAAGCGCGTGACGTCAGCGTTGGAGATGTACTTGCGACATTCGAGGAAGCCCTTTGCGAGTATCGGGATGGTGTCGGTATGGGTTGCGACCAGCTCGGCGAGGACCTTTGTGAACCTGATCTCGTCCTCGGCAGCAGCAACTGGACGACCACGACGGGCGGCATGCCAGTATGGGAGCAGGATGGAGAGGGAATGGAGATAATTGTTGTAGATGCGAGATATGTTGGGGTTGGACACGACAATGTACGGGAGGTTGCGGAGGGCCTGGATACGTCGAGCGAGGCGGATGGGAAGAAGGGAGAGGGTGAAGTTGGCCGACGAGAGGAGGGAACGTTCGGACAAGGGCGGTCGGCCATGCCTATGGGGTCCGTCTGTCAGCCGGGAAGCCGGAGAGGAAGTCAAGCGTGGCCCGGGGTGGCGCAAGCGACGGCCGGTTCGACGATGGATTCACGTCAACATCGTATCTGCTCGATACGTACCTGGCGAGGTCGGCAAGGCTAAGCGCGTGCTGGTCCTGGCTGGCGAGCGCGGCGAGATCGGCATCGGAGAGCCATGGTGAGGGCGCGGCGGCGGACCGCGAGGGCGGCGTCGACTTGGGCGGGAGCTGCTGCTGCTGCTTCTGCTGCTGCTTCCTCTGCTTCTGCTGCCTCGAGATGCCGCCGTCGCATGCAGCAGACGACCTGGCAGCTGTCGACCTCGCTGCCGCCAGTCTCGCTGCCGCCGATGTTGCAGTGGCCGTTCTCATCCTCATGGTAGTAGCATATCGACGTGGCTGACGGAAGGCAGGCACCCTCAGCATCTATCACGGACACGCCTCGAATGCATCGGCCGGAAGAAGGGAGGGGCGAGGAGTTTGTCGAGGGCGTCTGGGGCGTCCTGAGTGTCCAGGGTGCGTCGCATGCCATGCACTTACTTACATGTACGTACATTCACGCAGATAACTGATTGGCTTGGTGTTTCGTCGCATCCCTTCGCCGCACCGTCAGCTTTCAATAACGGTTGGGCCAATGGCAGCGATGGATGCCAACGCGCCCCGTTCTCTTCAATCCCACTATTAACGCATACTTAAATACAACGAACTTGCAAGTAATAGTATATCATGTGCTCCGTACTTGTTCATATCGAGTACGGGTACTTGAATATTACTTCAGTACGGAGTACGGAGTACAGTACTTGTAGCTAAGTACTGTACTTGCTAGTTGCTACTAATACTCGGTACCTACAGTACAGTACAGGTATTATTACAGGCATTCTCAACTGATTCGTAGCTCCCTGGGGTGAAGTCTTGGACCTACCCTACATTTGCAGGTACTGCCAAAGTTGTATTGCTCTGTCTGTCTGTACTTACATGTAGCAGTTGCATTCAGCATTGTTGCAGATGCGGATGTAGAACGAGTTTGATCGCCAGAACGATACTACAATGATGCAGATTTCAGACGGTGGAAACTGGAGCGAAGAACGTTTTACCTAGTCATTTATGATCGGCGCCAACGCCCCGTCAACCCGATGGGTTTCGAGAATGGCCCGGACGATTTCGCTTGAACGCGGATATTGTCTGCCTGCTAACACGAACACACCTAATACTGCGAGACAGTGCAGAGGAATACCGAGAATGCATGCTCATGTACAGAGGAAAACATGTGGTTACACGGAGTAATCCGTATTGGAACATGTCTGGAGCAGGGATTGCAATATCGTAGCCAGGCACCAGTGTGTGGGTGCAAGTAATACTAGCTTGCTTGCTCTGAGTACCTGGCCCACCTGGTAGGTAGGGTGAGTTGGTGCAATGCGGGGTAAGGTGCTGATCCGTGTTGGCGCCTGGCCTGGTGAGGGATATGTCATGCCGCTGGATGGAACTGGGGTTACACGAGCTGAGCGAGGAATGAGACCGACTTTGCCAATGCGGAAGAAAGGCGTACAAGTAAGTGCAAGGTACTTGCACAAACGTATGCAGTTACTTCTAGTTGGCCAAATGAATCATGCTACGTATGCAGAATGAGGGGCAGCCACCAAAGCGAAAGACACGGATCGCGTAAATAATGATGCCGTTCTGCATCTCTCACAACGCCGCCCGAGGAGGGCTTGCTCTGCTCGTACTTGTCATAGGTAGGTCGAGTCAGGCGGAAACGGGCCTGTACGCCAGCGCAAAGGCGACGGCGGTGCGCCGTTCGGCCTATTGCGTTCGCATGACGCCATCCGCCTCGACCGCTTTGACGTGTTCATGGGACTCGAGCGTCGTCACGGCGTCATTGTCAAAGGTGACGCTGTGTACGCACCGGCGCGTTAGTCTATACATCTGCTTCCACGGCATCCACGACGCCCATCCAGCCAAGACTCACGAGAAGCCCTTGATGAGCGAGTATTCATGTCCAATCTTGCCGCCCTGGTCGGTGGCATGCTTTTTAACCCTTGAGGCGAAGCAGCGACGTCAGCAATGGAAATTATCGTCGTCACCCTCACCGCCGTCTGCCTCCACTGTCTCCACGGAACGGCGGTGGAAAGAAGAGGGAGGGACGGCAACGTACGCCTCGACCTGCTCGGGGGTTGCGTTGTCCTTGCATGTGATCTAGGCGTGTGGCTTCGTGAGTCTTGTGTTCGAGTTGCCGAGCTCGATAGATTACCACAGCGTGGATGATCGGGTAGCCTCACGATGTAGCTTGGCATTCTGCCTGTTTCTGGGCGAGAGAGCGTATTGCTCGTGATTGTAGGGCGTTGCAACTGGAGGGCGGGCAAGGTGACGGATGTTTGGCAGGAGGAATATTGGTGGCGAGTGAGGTGGGAGTCTTGGAGTATCTACCTAACAACTGTAGGATGCCGAAGGGTTCGCGGTCTCGTGCTTGTCCGTATTACCCTCGTACCACTTAAGCCTATTGCTCCGTTTGGAACCCCCCCTCAATCGGACTCGGGACTCGGACGCAATAATGCCGACGTCAGCCACTCGCCACCATCCAACTACCTACCCTGCACACTGAACCTCAGGACCCGGTCACAACCACATCGCTTTGCTTTTCAACATAATCGACAGCCTTGGTGTGCTTCCCGAGTTAGCTTTTGCCCTTGTTTTTTGATGAAACCAGAGGCAGAGGAAGTGTAGCCGCCCTGGGAGGAGGGACTGCGTCCCGAGTCACGACCGCAGTAACCTGTCACGGTAACCACCCACTCCCAGGAAAAGACCAGAATGGACGGCAGCACAACTGGAAAGGGGAGCTCCGGCGATAAGACCGTCACCTGGCCACCACCCTTTCAAGCCATGGCTAGAACGCATGCGGCGTTGAACCTGGTCTTCACATTTTGCTGCACGCGCAAGCATCTTGCGACGACGTTTGACACCATCAAGCCGGCTGTAGAGTCACATATTGGCAGAGAGTTGACGATAGAGGAAGTTGCTCGGGTCGTGGCCTTGCGACCGGAAGGCATCAGATTCGATTATGTGGATGAGCGCATGTTGCAACTTGACATTAAGGGTTCGGAGAGGGATGATTTCTTCAAATCGTCCAAGTCATCGAGATCTCAAGGCCCGGCTTTCGATGCCTCGGTCGGCGGATGGACGGGCAACGAGACCCTCGACCAAGTCGATGGCTGCGCTGCAGAGGAAAATAAACACGTGCTCTTGTTCGAGTTCACCGATGGTGATCTGAAGAATGAGGCTCAAAAGAATAAGAAGTCCCGGAAGCCGACACGACCTAGTCGCTCCGCGAAAGAGGAAAGCCTCAAGATGCCTGTCTACAGCCACAAGCAGCTGGCACAGTTGATCGAAAGGCGCAACCAAAAATTCTCCGGCGCCGTCAACGCCTTCATCGAATCATGCGTCGACCAGCAACTGGACCCCGACCTGGCCCTCCAACAGCGAGCTGAAACCTTTGTGCCGAGACCGCCGTCAACCGATGATGCCGACGTGGAGCCGCACTCGAGTTCCATCCCCGATGACATCCCCAAGGATCGGAAGCCCATGCACGAAATATTGCTGGACCTGAAAGCGAGCGCCTGGTACACCGGGCAGGTGGTACCGGATGGGCACCGAGTCTTTGATCCGCAGCCGGCTGTCCACGGCGACCTCGACTTCCTTCTCAGTCAAAACCTAGTGAACGGGCTGTATAACGCGAAAGGGATAACAAAATTCTACGCCCACCAGGCAGTGGCCCTCAACAGCCTCTACCAAGGGCAGAATGTTGTGGTTGCTACGTCGACCTGCTCTGGCAAGTCGCTCATCTATCAAATCCCCGTGCTGCATACGCTGGAAACAGACCGCAGCTCACGGGCAATGTACATTTTCCCAACAAAGGCACTGGCCCAGGATCAGAAGCGCAGTCTCAAGGAGCTGCTTGCTTATATGCCTGGGATGGAGGAAACCGTCGTCGAGACCTTCGACGGTGATACACCGATGGGCGACCGGAATATGATACGCGAAGAGGCGAGCATCATTTTCACCAACCCTGACATGCTTCATCTGTCCATCCTGCCCCAAGAGGATCGGTGGAGGTCGTTCCTCAAGAACCTCAACTATGTCGTAGGTGAGTGAGGGCCAGCGTTCAGTCCCCTCACCCTGGTCCCAGCTTAACCAACCAAATTGATTCAGTGGATGAACTGCACTACTACAACGGACAGCTTGGCTCACACATGGCCTTCGTCATGCGAAGACTGAGACGCATCTGCGCTGCCGTAGGTAACAGGCGTGTCAGATTCGTATCCTGCTCTGCGACCGTCGCCAAGCCCGAGGAACACTTTCGAACGATTTTTGGGATGGGCGCAGGCAAGGTACGTCTGGTTGACTTTGACGGTTCTCCCTCGGGCAGGAAAGAGTTCGTGTGCTGGAACACTCCGTTCAAGGATGCCGGCGACCCTTCCAGCGGCCGCGGGAGTGCCAAGTTGGAATGCGCCCGGCTTTTCTGTGCCCTCATGCTGCGCGGAGTCCGAATCATTGCCTTTTGTCGCGTTCGCGCCCAGTGTGAGGCCCTGGTGAAGGCTATAAAGCAGGAGCTGGAGTCGCTCGGTCGTCCCGAGTGTGTCAAGCTGGTGATGGGGTACCGCGGAGGCTACACGGCAGCGGATCGTCGCATGATCGAATCAGACATGTTTGAAGGAAGGCTCCTGGGCGTCGTCGCAACCTCGGCCTTGGAGCTTGGCGTCGACATAGGCACCTTAGACTGCGTCATGACGTGGGGATTTCCCTACACCATCGCGAATCTTCGCCAGCAAAGTGGACGAGCCGGCCGACGCAACAAAGACTCCCTTTCCATCCTCGTTGGAGACAGTTACCCTACGGATCAGCATTATATGCAAAACCCGGACGAGTTGTTCTCCAAACCGAACTGTGAACTCCTCGTTGACCTTGACAACATGCTGGTCAGGGAGGGCCATATTCAATGTGCCGCCCACGAAATGCCCATCCACCCGGAGAGAGATGTCGAGTATTTTGGGTCGGACTTGCCGAGAATATGCGAGGAGAGGCTGCTGGGGGACCAGACAGGCTTCTTCCACTGCCACGACCGCTTTCGACCAAACCCTTCGAGATTTGTCGCAATTCGGGACACGGAAGAAGTTCACGTTGCCATCATCGACATCACTCACGGCAGAAATGTTGTGCTGGAGGAGCTGGAGGCATCACGAGCGTCATTTACCATATATGACGGCGCCATCTTCCTGCATCAAGGAAACACCTACCTGGTCCGAGATTTCCTGCCTGAGAGTCTGATGGCCAAGGTCGAACGAGTCAACGTGGACTGGAGCACGACGCAGCGAGACTTTACCGATGTGGATGCCACCGAAACCGAGGCCATCCGGAGGATAGCATCGTCGCCATCGCGGGCCTACTACGGTAGAGTCAAGATCCAGCAGAACGTCTTTGGGTATTTCAAGATCGACAAGATGGGGCGGGTGCTCGATGCGGTTCACGTGGACAATCCACCGGTGATTCGGTATACCAAGGGCATGTGGCTGGACGTGCCCAAGAAGGCACTTTCCATCATAGAGAGTCGACAGCTGAACTCGGCGGCGGCCATCCACGCGGCAGAGCACGCCGTGATGAGCCTGCTTCCGACGTTTGCCATCAGCCTCACCCAAGATATTCGGACCGAGTGCAAGCTGGCGGTCAAGGAGTTTGCCACGAAGGTGACGCAACGGAAACGGCCGGCGAGACTGACCTTCTACGACGCGAAAGGGGGGGGGAATGGATCGGGAATCAGTACGAAGGCCTTTGACCACGTCGACCACCTGCTGCAGATGGCGCTCCAGCGAGTGGAGGGATGCCAGTGCCAGCGAGGTTGCGTCGAGTGCGTCACATCCGATCTGTGCCATGGGTCCAACGAAGTCGTGAGCAAGGCCGGCTGCCGTGTCATTCTTCGGACCTTGCTGAACCTCGATATCGATATCGATGAGTTGCCGTTCGGGTCTGAAGATGAGGTCCCGGCCGGAATTGAGACGGTTGTGGTGGCACTGCCCGTGCCGACGCGATCCACCCAGAATGGAGAGCAGGCAAATACACTGGGGCAGGTGTGCCTCCCACATAGCGGTCCGGGGGTGAGGGACGACGCCTGACCTATCCCTTGCCGGCCTCGTGAAACATTCACCTGACATCGGCTTACTTGTTGCCCTTCGCCTGCAGAGCAAAGAAATTGGTCAGTTGGATTTGGCTTTTGACGCCTTGGTCGATTCAGTCGAGCTCACCCGGACCAAACACGGCAGGCGAATGAGAACTTGCTGATACAATTCCTTGTCTCGGGCTTACTACCACTAGACAACTTCCTCCGACAGTCATTCGATGAGGCATCATCTCAACTGGTGAAGGGCAGGAAAAAATATGTACATTCTCTTCCCTTACTGGCGGCCTCATGCGCAATGTCCAAGCCTTTGACCGCTCGTATGCCTCTGCTCCCCGCTGCCCCTATACCTCGGACGGATCCGACGTTCCATGGCGGCGTCCGAGCACACAAAAGGGGAGCTGGCAAAGTTTCCCGCAGTTGCTAGTTTCTTCTCAGCTCTTGCTGAATCATGCCAATCTCCTTCATGAAGCTCTTCGCGCTTGCGGCGGACATCTATCAGTTAGCTGTCAGCAGAGCCTTACATATAAGCGTTCGGTGAAGGAAATGAAGGTTCACCGACCTTCATGGTGACACTTGTAGGCGTCGCCTTCTCTCCCTCGAAGGCGGTGAATAGTATGCCGACGGCCTTGAGGGATGCCTTTTCTTGAAACTGCATCGCTGCGACAACAGCCGTGTTCAGGATGACGCGATGTGTCTGGTCTTGACGCATGATGAGTCGAGCGACTTTGTGACCTTTCGCATCGTCGCCCAAATCGTTGTCGTCTGTCTCGAGGCTGGAAACATCGAAGCTGCCTGGCATGGCGGCGCCCTGGTCGTCGAAGTTGACGCAAATACGAGGCACGTTGATCTTCAACATGCCCCCTCCTCGCTCCTTCCAACCGACCTCTTTGTCGAGACTGAACATTTTTGCCCGCACCGATACAAGAGTGATTTCGCCGGCTTCTCCGTCGTCGACATCCACTATGAGGGAAATCAAGAGTTAGTGCTCTGCTCGCCCGTAGGGTTCAAGGACGTCCGTGTCTGCCCGAATGGGACGAGGGGGAGGGGGGGGATTGTACCCTTGTGGAGCTTCGGCTTCCTCTTGTCTTCTGCCTCTTTGTCCGGAGTTGCTGCACGATTTCCATTATCATCCTGACTCTCAGCTTGATATTCACCATCCTCGTCATCATCGTCGTCGGATTCGCTATCAGGTGCCCCAAACGGTTTCGAAGCTTTCCCACTTTGGAGGGGTTTTCCTCCGGCCGCACCGAAGCTGGTCAAGGGTTTGGTTCCCAACAGGGCAGAGCCAAAGCCCCTGCCGACGCCGTTTCCGAACCCGTTGGAAGGCGAGGACAGATTGGCGAATGGAGATGCAGTCGCGCTCCCGCCGAACGAGAGCTTGGGCGCAGAGCCACCGACGGTCGCACCCCTCGACGTAGATGATGGTTTCGGCGGGGCAAACGACGACGGGGCCTCGGTTGCAGTCGATCCAAAGCCGGAGACCTTGGAGGCACCGATGGAGGCAAATGCGGAGGCTCCCGTAGCCAATTTGGCAAACCCAGACGTCGTGAACGCTCCCGTGGCAGTCGTCGTTTCGAGCTCGGGCTCGGCAGCATCGGCAGCTTTGCCAATATCCGCATTCGCTTCTGAGGGGGGGTCCTAAAACACAGTTCGGTCAGTTAGGATACAGACTTATCAGGGCCACAAGGAATCCCGCTGGAGAGGGACGTACAGTCGCCGATTCACTGGACACTTCGTCACGGGCACGCTTCTTCTCGGGCTCTAGCCTCAGAGATCGATTCTTGGCCACGTCGGTCAAGTCGACGCCGGCCATGCCATTTCCCTCAGCATCGAACGCCTGAGGACAATCCAGCTCGTCGCGCGCCCGCTTCTTCTTTGGTGATGAGGGGCGCTCAGCCGAAGCATCCGTTTGCGAACCCGACACGTCACCCACACGCGCACTCGCCGTTTCTTCCGTCGGCGATCCGCAGGCGGAGCCGACAGAGTTTGGGGATTGCTGATCGGATATCGAAGACTGTTTCAGCTCCCGTCTCGTAGCTCGAGTTTTGGCATCCTCGGCAGCCTCTGGGGACGCCGGCGGCGGGATCTTTGGGCCCGCCCCTAGGTTTCCGCCGGCCATGGCTAGCAAGGCCAGTGCTGGGCTGCAAGAAGACTGTGACGTGGAAGGCAGTATCGCGGATGGTTCGAGGATTGAATCGAGCCTCTCGAGCGACGGCGAAGCCACGCAAGAACCGGTGGCCGGGCGCCTTGGATGCGTACGATTGTGGGGTTGACGAGGCGACGAAGAGTCGAGAATATAGTCGATGGCCGGCGAGCGAACGAGCCAGTTCGCTGGGCGTTCCGGTCCGAGGCCTGCTGCGAGTATATGTTTGTTTGGCGCGCTTGGTGTTGGCCGTCGCTCGGCTCGGTATGTGATTGTGATTGTGTGTTTGCACTTTTGTTTGTCGAGCAGAGCGAAAGCCACATGCGCAGGCAGATGGATCCATGGGGTTACCTAGTGAGTGCCCCGTTGCCTGGGGCCCAATCGGACGAAGGGGCAGCCTCGGGAAAAACAGCGGGGTCGTCACCGGCAGGTAAGTACATGTGGGTGAGGTGTCGCAGCCAGCGGGCACTAAACTCTCGCCATCCCCTCCGTTCATGTAAGTGCAAGGCAAGAACAAGTACGGTATGAAGAGTACTTACAGTGCTTCCAGCACTATTACCTTTCGTGCCTATTTTAACAGGTCTTAGGGAGGATCCACCATGCGCGCCAGCACCAGGGTTTTTGGAAGGGATGGGTGCGAGGGCGAGTACTATTACTTACCTACCTACTAGTTGTGTGCTCACTGTAGTACTAACGTACTGTATGAGTTACTTGCGCAGAGATAATGCAGTATTATTAGTACGCCGTACTTGGGTGCAAGTGCCTGCCTACGTTTTGCGCAGTGAACGAGATGGAACCTGGCATGGCTGAAACCCACCGACGAATGGTCCCCCTTGTTGTACGCGAAGTTCAAACATTCATTCGTCACGGGCGAACCACGAACGGGATTGCCTCGGCCGTACAGGCACAATGCTATTTCTTGTGCACCAGCATGACCCTCGCATGGACCGAGACGAGACTGATACAGATATCCAGTAACGAAGATGGCTCTCGTTCGTCCATCCATCCATCTGGTAGGGGAGACATGCATCGTGTAGTCGTGCTTGTCCGACAACGTCGACTCCTTGCAAATGTGCGCTCGTCGCGATGTTATTATAAAGGCTAGCTAGCTGTTGCGGCTGTTGCTGCTGCTGTTGGCGAAGGGCTGAGCTCGGAAATGTCGTACCCGGTGGTTGTTGTATCGAGCGAGGTTGGTGGCGGCACATAGCGTAGGAACGACATGGCAAGTCTTTTTCGTCATTTAGCTGATAAAGCAGAGGCAACCGAGGCCTAGATAGAAAACAAACAGCGGGTACACGGCAAGGGCGACTCGGTTCTTCACGACGCCGCTACCACCCAGAATGCTCACGCCAGCCGCGAGGGACCAGGAGATGAGGACGAGGTAGATTGGTATCCGCGCGACCCAGTGCAGCTTCAGAGCTGACATGAGGGCGGCAAGTACCAGGGGAAACAGGGTGTAGCCAATGATGCAAACGCTCTGCGCGTATGAACTGCGTTGACGAGTCTCCAGTTAGCATGCTGGTCCCGACATGGGCAAATGCAAATATCAAGCAAAGGCAAGGAACGAAGGGTCGGGGTAGGCTCTCCAACGCACATGTTGCCGCCCAAGAGCTTGATTTGAAGCGTAACGACCGCTTCCCCGAGCCAGATCATGGCAAATACGCCGCTGAAGACGGCATCCTTTTGGTCGGCGCGGGCGGTGAAGCTGAGAAGTAGGCTCAGGAGCAGGCAAAAGATCAGAGGCCCCCATAGATCCCAGTCACGCAAGCCGGGAGTCAGGTTGCTCTGCAGCAGCGCTTCGGCATCCATGACTCGGCTGGCCAGCCCGGTGAGCTCGTCCCGAGCGCCCGTCACGCCGGCGCCACGAATGTTCGAGTAGGCGCCGCGAAGGCCCCGTTCGGAATCGAAGACGGTGCCGCCCAGCAAGTATCGAGGGTACAGCACTTCTCTCAGCTTCGCCCAAACAGCAAGAAGGTCGCGCCGTAGCGTCTCCCATACTGTCTCGTCGATGGTGTTTTGCGGCGCTCTGCGATCCTCGCCCGGGATCGACGATGTCAAGTAGCTTTCATTCAACGGCCGGGAGGAAGCACCGGAGCCGATGTTTCCGGCGAGCTGCTGGCGCGTGCCGATAGGGTCGTCGAAGTCATTGAGATCGGCTGGTTCCGTCAGTGCCGCACGCGCAGCTAGCTCTGGTTGGCAGGACAGCCAATACGGCGGCACGTACCATCATCGGGATCGATCATATCCTCGTCGCCCAGGTTCGGATGACCGTACGTGTCCGTCGCGCCGGACGAGGCCATCGTAGATTTTGCTTCGGGTGGTTGATGTGTGGGCCGATTGCAGCTTCAGGGAGGACGCAATGGAAGGTCGGCTGGGTCGGTGGTACTGTAGGTAGAGGTCGAGTGGTGAACTGGCGTGATTCCCAAACAGCACGGGACGTGAATACCTCTGTTTGCAGTAGAATGAGTAGTACAAGCCGGACTTGAGGCACAATTCGACTGCACACTGGTAATGAAGCGCAAATCTGAAGGAGTGGGGGGTAGGCTGCTGTATTGTCTGCGCGATGCGTGGTATCAGAGCAAGAAAGCGAGCGACGTGTCCAACTGTGCCTGCTCAGGTATGTGTACTGCAGAGCTGATAGCTGGTCGGTACTAGGTACGGAGTACTAACTATCTCCATCCTTAGTGCTGTCCCTCGTCCGCCCAGTAATTAACAGTAGAAGTACTGTACTTGAGCTGTCGACAGGTATTAAGTTATTACTGTACGGAGTTATTAATTCATTGCAAGTACTCCGTACATACGGAGTACATAAGTACATACTTACTTGCTTGTACTTACTCCGTAGCTACTGCGGAAACGACCTGGTATTATCGGCTACGGAGTATCCGCAGTACTTGTTCAGGAGGCTAGGTGCTGAATGCACAGGTACGCAAGTACCTACCTAAGTACTTTCTGAGTGTGTTCCGTACTTGCACTCCGTACTGTACGTAAGTACTGAACGTTTAGTAAGTACTGTAGTATTACTTGTACTCCGTACTCCGTACTTACATGTATGTAAGTACATGTACTTACTAACAGTGTTTATTTGTATTGTCGGTTCATGGTTCATGACGAAAGGTACTGTACTAGGTACTAGGTAGGTACTTGCGCACGTTGTATCTCTCACTCGTTCGCTATGCAACATTTGTAGTCCCCAAACCAGACCGTAAATGAAGCACTTTGGCCTTTGGCATTGTCGACTTATGCAAACTCAATGAAAAGATCTCGTATGGTTCACCGTCACTGGCACGGTTCCCCATCTTGACACCAATACACTTCGTACAGTTCAGTTACCAAGTGGAGATTGTTCCATCGGCCCGACGGTGCAAGCAAGGTGCAAATCGCTTCCAAACTCACCATCAACGTCGTCACGAACGCGGCAATAGCTTGTCACGACTCTCGGCGTGTCTGTGCTTGCTACAGAAAAATAATACCGTAAAATTTTCGGCCAAAACGCGAAGCATTATTCATTTCGCACTCCTCCGTCGCCATCCCCCGCCGCAGAAACAAGCGGCCCCAGCCAGATATCTTGTCAACAATACTGATGGGCACCACCGCCTGCCATTCGTCCCTCCGTCATGGCAGCTTCTTCAAACAGTCCTTTTGAGCTGCCAAGGTTGCGTGTCTCCTTTGGATTTGAGGTGATAACCTGGAGATGCCTGGGCTTTTGCCATCCTGTCACAGCCCACTCATTAACCGTTCCTTCAGAACGATACCCGATTTTTGGAAGTCGACGATGTCGTTGCAGGCAAGATTCTCTCGCTCTGTCCTGACAAGAAGGATGATCGTTTTATGCGTAACGAAGCCACGACGTCTAACGGCTACATTCTTTCTGCAGAGTTCTTCGATGTCAAGTTTTGCCCCTTTCAGCCACTCGATTGCGATCCCGTCTTCGCTGCCATTAGCAAGAAGCATGTACGTGCCGCCATCTGCTACGTCGTAAACTGACCATGCTCATGTCTCCCTCAGATTATTATTTGTAAATTGGCCCAAAACTCTGGGGATGCCAATCCTCTAGAGGTCATCAACATCATCAGAGACGACGACGTAGGTCCCCTGCACCGTTTCACTTATTGTCATATTAACGACAATGATACACTTCGCAGGACGAGGCATCAAGCTGCTGCTGCACTTGGTCCAGGCATCCCATCACTGGAATTCCTTGCATCTGTGTCGGTGGCGTTGATGCCAAGGTCAAAATCTACGACTCCTCCGATGGCAGCTTGGTGGAGGTACGTTCCCTATGCAGTCGGATCCAGACTCCCGAAGCTAATTGATTGGGCGTCGAAAGTGCTTGGTCGGTCATGGAGGTGTACGTTCTCCTCCGAATCTACTACCTTCATCTTCTTGTTGCTAACGTTCCCACCCCCCCTAAGGCCGTGAATGACCTGGTGACTTCCCCCGTGGATCCGGACGTCATTGCATCAGCCTCAGATGATACGAGTGTTCGGATATGGAGTATAAATAGGACACACCGAAAACAGCCGTGTCTGTGTATCCTCGCAGGAGAGGGACATTCTTGCAGTCTTCTGAGCTTGGTATGAAGTTGCCCCCCCGCTCCTTTCGGACGCCAACAAGAGGGCTGAGGTTCTGATTCTCTTCAGGCGTTCCATGACACCGGTCGGTACCTACTGTCTTCAGGCCACGACCAGGTCATCAACCTAGTATGTCCCCATGTTGTTTGCGGACAAATCACATGCATGATGCAATACTCAAATCACTTCGCTTAGTGGACGATTCCGGACCTCCCAACCACGCCAATCACGGCGCCCATTCAAGTTCACTACCCTCATTTCTCGACCTCGGCAGTCCACAGCGGCATCGTAGATTGGTATGGCGCCGGTGACGAGACCGCTTGTATCTTACGCAAGTGAGGAGGCTAATAACTTTGCCAGTGTGGCTTTTTTCGGCGACCAAGTCCTGTCCAGAGCCTGCCATGACGGTGTCATCGCGTTCTGGAGAATAGAGGGCTTCTCCTCTGACGCTTCTTACCCCCTGCCGAGCGATGCACCGACGCCACAGAGTGTGGTGCCAATCAATAACGAAGATACCACCAGACTTACGCGGTCGGCGTTCGTTCCGGTAACGTCACCTTCGTGTCCCGCTCAGTATACACGCCTGCTAGAGTTCCACACGCCCAACTGCGGTCCGCAGTTTTTCATGAGGTTCAAGGTGCACCATGTTCCTGGGCAGAATGCGGTCCTTGCCTTCTGCAACGCGGCAGGCAACGTTTTGTTTTGGGACTTTGAGAGGTTAACGGAATACCGTCATCTCATGAGGAAGCTGCAAGATCCACGGCGTGACAAGACCGAGGTTGTTCAGCTGCCGACCTGGCTCAAACCCGTTTTTCCCAGGCAAAAGATTGACGGCAAGAAGGGTATGTCACGCACTCCAGGCCGTGACAAAGGGAGGCTGCCGTCAGGGCAGGAGTCGGGGCCTGAGTCGGGACAGGAGCCGGTGCATGGTGGCGGAGACTTCAACCAGGAGACGATGGAGTCGTGGTCCGCCAGGTACAGTGTGGAAAACCCGCAGGAGCCGCTGCGAGCGCACAGGACGGAGTCATCTTCGGCCAACTTTGTCGGCCGGCAGGTGGCGTGGAGTCCGGGCGGCGACTGGTGCGTTGTGGTGGGAAGCTCCAACACAACGCTGATATTGCAGCGTTGGGCCAAGAAGGCGCCCGGCCCGGCTCAGGTGAACGCTATGGCCTAGGAGTACTCGGCAGGAAAGATTGGAAATCGACCAGGAACGCGGTCTGTCACCACCGTCTACATGCCTACTGTACGTGCTGCACGGGACAAGAGGAAAGCATTTGCATGTCGTCCAGCACCTGCGTCTTACGGGCCTCGAATGGGGAGAGTGAGAGACAAGCATCGTGCCGGCGGCGACGGAAGTCCTTCTTCCTCATCTTCTTGACCGTCCAGGATATCCTGGGCGATCGAGTCCAGCGCTCCGCCATTCTCGGCAAGCCGCTTCAGGGCGTCTATGGCTACCTGCCGCTGCTGCCGCCTTGCCTCATGATGATTCGCGCCAGTTATTTGCGACGACGGTGGGACGAGCAAGTCTGCCATGTACAAGGCGGCAGTCGCGCGAAGCCGGAGGAATTGGTTGTTCTTGCGGTATGGAAGCTCCTGCATCAGCGAATCCATTCTGTCGGAGATGTCGCGCATGCCAGCCAGGGCCTGCTTGCGAATGGAATCTTCGAAAGGGTTGACATTAGATTCGCCATCAGGACCCTCCGCGTGGCCGGCGAAGTCTCTCGGCTCCAGGCCTGGGACCCTCGTCTGCGCGTTCTCTGGGTTACCTGCCGGGGACGGCTGCGGGTTTCGGCAAGCCGGTTCAGCGTGGACGGGAAGACGAGCCAGAGCAGACTGTTGTTCAGCATGGATGTTGTATATCTCACAACCGAGCAAGGCGAGGTGGAATTCTAGAGCCGACACGTTGCGGGGGAATTTGTGATCGTACGGGTGTTGTTGAATGAGTGCTTCAAAGTAGGCCTTGACCCTTTCGAGGTTGGTCGGTTGTCCCCACGATGGGAGCCCACGGCCTCGGCTGATCTCAGGAGTCGGCGTCGGAGTCGACGAACTCTCTTCACCGTTCTTGTCCTGTGATGGCTCATTCTCGCACTGCCTCATCAGGAGTTCTGCGCCGATGGCCCACATGCTGTGTTGTCGGACGTCCATGGTCCGGGAGCCAGGTCGAAGCTGGAGGAGGACATCATACGCTCGTGTGGCTTTGACCATGTCTCCGTTATCGAGAAATTGGTGTGTGAGTCGGAGCAGGGTATCGAAGTGACCACCCCTTTGATCGAAAGCCGATTTTCGTTGCACGCTTTTGTCTGCCGGTGACGAACTCGTTCCTGCATCCCAATCTTCGCCACTGCCCAGTGGCTCGAGCCGAAGGCCATGATCATCCTCGGCAATTCCTGTCTCAAAACCGCGATGGGGGAAATATTTTATCTCAAGCGTCGGATCTTCTTCTGTGTCTAGAAGCCCCGCGACTGACAGTTGACGTCGCTCAGCTGGCGAGCGGTTGAAAGGATTGATGATACCATCGGGA
This sequence comes from Drechmeria coniospora, assembly GCF_001625195.1. NCBI lineage: Eukaryota > Fungi > Ascomycota > Sordariomycetes > Hypocreales > Ophiocordycipitaceae > Drechmeria > Drechmeria coniospora. The sequence continues at coordinate 3,498,737 of NC_054389.1, read as the reverse complement.
ACACTTGACGAGCTGGGTGGTAAGCTGTGTGTGGCCTCAATGGCAATGGAACGGCTTCTTTTCCGTTTGTTCATGATGCATTGTTTCCATGGGGTTTTGTGTGTTTGAACGACCCTGTGTAAATGACTTCTAGCAGCAGCAGCAGCAGTGCAACTGGATGTTGTTTTCGAAGATTAGTGTCGGAGATGGGATGCGAGCATTATCTGTGAGTTATTGCCTTTTACGTAAGCACTTAGGCGTACTCCACACATGCAAATGGAGGGGCTTGTACTGCGTACTTGGAGAGAACCTACAGTACTTGCTAATAATCCACTAGAGTCACTTTACAACTTGACGATTGTCAGTAATACGTAGGTATTATCACTCCGTACTCCGTATTCGTCGTACTGCTGCTTTAAATTACAAAGTGCAACGACCACCCCACACTGTAATAGCAATCCAACATCACTTTTGTACGTAGAATCAATGTACCAATGTCAACTAGGGCGTTGCCAAGGCAAATACGACCCTCCTGTAACACTCAGTAACCGTACTTCAACGTTATACTTACTGTAAGTACACAAAGGAGCGCGCACTGCTTCTTCACATGAGGACGGGTTACAACGTTGTGCTAGATATATTTGCAGCCATACCAATATACCACATGAAATTTTAATCATTGGTATGGAGGTGATAGTAATTGTATATGCAATGTTACTATGAAGCATGAGCCTTCAGCTGCTGGAGGTCCGTGCGCCAACAGCTGGCCATACCATCATACGCTTACATCGCTACATCTGAAGTTGACAGCGAACGGCCGGCTTCGTAGAGGACATGCACGCATTACTATATCGATTGAATTTGGTAAATTAATCCAAGGAGACTTAGTGAATAAGCATTCTGATGTGACGATGGGGAACTGTCTTGAACAGACAGGATGCTACGTACTTACCCAGCAGAGGTTGCTTTCTAGTCCATATTTGGACGGCACGATGGATGTGAAGGTTACGCTATCTGTTGTCAAAGGCACGACATGGGCCATGAAACCCAGCGGCCCTCTAGTAAGCCGGCAAATGCAACTCCCCGAAGCCTTCCTGGGCAATCAGAGGCCCCAAGACCAATCTTGTGGCATGGCACGAGCAAAGGAGCATATAATTTGTCGCCTAAATCACAGGCCGGAATAGATACTCCAGGATCTCGTCCCCGAGCGCGAGATATCGTTCACGTCTCACCGACTCTGATATCTCTTCGCTTCGAAAGCCTTGCGTGTGCCGCCCGCCGTCCAGACCGTCCAGATATTGGCAGAATAGAATAAATCCGTCAGTGGTACCGACCAGCTGTCCCAGTGAGCACCGGCGGCAGCAGCGCTCAATCATGTCTCCGTCAATGTGCATCAGTGTAGGATGCCTGGAAGCTGAACGCACGCCCTCGTCATCACCGCCGGTTTCATCCCTCATATCTTTCACGCCTTCGGCTGCCGCCTTGATGGATACCGTGGCTGTCGCTGAGCCATGGCCGTCCAGAGCCGAGCTTGCCATCTTCTGGATCAAGTGCAAGAACCGCCAGAGCTGGATGCCGATCAGTGTGAAATGCTGAAGGGAACCGTTGAGTGAGAATCCAAAAATCTCTACACCGTCGCTACCGCTGGGCAGCGTGCCGAAGCGAACGTCGTGGCCTTCACCCGCTAGCCAAAACGGTCGGCTTCGAGCACCCACAAAGCGCCTCACCGACTGCGGCAACGCGCCTTCGAAGACTGTGGCAAACTCCTTGCCATGTTGGCCCCAAGGAATCCGAATTCCCGCGAAGCCGCCTTTTTGATCGGAAAGCAGGGTGACGGGCCAGCGGCCATGTCGGTCGGTCGGACACCCGGCAGACATCATGTGGACCGTCCTCCTCGAGACTCGATCCGAGTGCATGAGGGCCATGCCTTCATTTCCGTCTGCCATGTAGCGATATCCGATAATCTCCAATGAGTGCATCGTCGTCAGGGCGAATATAGTTCCATGCACTAGACGGAGCGAGATCGCCGCCGAGTCCAGCTCGTACTTACCCATCGGCTTCAGTCTTTTCTCGACCAGGTCCAGGACCTCCCAGTGAAGTGTCCTATCGGCGCAGAACACGATGCCTTGGTCATCTCCGACGACCGAATAGATCGGCCGCCCGATAACCTTCTTGTGCCGCGTCCAATAGTGTAGCCGTGTCGCCTGTCCCTCTTGTGGCCTGCTCTTCATCTTGTTCACGGATACGATGAGCAACCGCCCGTCTTTGGTAGCTACTAAGATGAATGAGAAGGTCTTGCCGGCCTTGGTGTACAGCCACTCATGCAAGCCGTAGATTCTGTCACCGACGTGGCCAAGGCCTGATATGAACTCGGAGGCATTCCCATCCTTGTCCGATGGCACCGATATTATCTCGCCCGATTCGGCGTCAACAAACGCCAAAGTCGGCTGATTATGTTTAAGTAGCGCTATCACCAAGCAATCCCACGTCTGTGAGTAGATGATCCTCGTCGGCGTGCCCTCGATAGGTATGCTTCTGGGAACAAGTCCGACGTGAGGCCAGGTCTCGGCCAGAAGTAGCCTGGATCCAGCCTGAACCATCAGAGAGAGGTGTCCGGAATAGCGAGACAAGTTTCGCTTCAGGCTGCAGACCGAATGCACGGGGGGCGAGGGCATCGACGCGTCGTTTGCATCCGTCAGCCAAACGGCATGCTTCCGTCTGAACTTGCCGTCACGCTTCGAGAAGTCGGTCATCACCGTGAGCGCATTATCGCAGCACATGAGCGCCGTGCCCGTGCCGTTGAATGAGCTGGATGCGAGTGACACTTCCACCGGTGCGAGCCCAATGGTCTCGGCGGTCCAGGTGATTTCCTCGGACTCTTGACCGGGGAGCTTGATGTTGAGGAGGTGGCCGCATCTGGTCCCTGCGGCGATGTGCACTTCGCCTTTGTCCTGGTGGATGGCGCACAAGCTCGTCAGTGCCTCAAATCGGATGCCTACCCGTCCGTGATGATTGTCAGCCGCCCCTCCAATACATGTTGGCCGTGCTAGCTATCGCAAGGCCATGCAAAAGGGATTCATGAATAATACTGACCGGTCTCGTTGGAAACTCTTTGACTTGCGATGACTGATCCGTTCAATGTGTAGACCGATAACCATGGGTTTCCGTCCAGCATCGAGCCCGCAACGACGAAGAAACGATTGGAGACAGTGAGAAGCGAGACACAAGTCGTCTCCCCCTGGACGTCCCACGTGCTGTCGCGATTGAATTTGACCGCGAGGGAAAACGTATGCAACTGCGAACCTCGTCTGCCATGCGAGGATATGACGACTGTGTCGTCTGCAACAAAGGCATTGTCAACTGTGCCGACATCCGGACCGAGAAGTTCCTCGAATGAAACTCGTGTGCTTGTGTCTGTGTCAGCATTCTTCTGAAAGACTGTTCAGCTCAATGTCCGACCTACATTTCTCCACCCCTGATGGAGGTAGCGGTCCGTTCCGTGACTTGGACTATTCCGCCTTGTGCCGTTTCGCAAGCGGCCAGTGTCCTGGATGCAAGATCAAAGGGGGAATCGTCTGCACCGAGTGAGTCGACCTGATCAAAGTTTTCCGAAAATCGAAGCACAAGTGATGAGTAAGGGAGTGAGAGCAGCGCATGCAGTCTTCTTCGTTCTCCATCCCTTAGTGTCAGTACCCATGACTGTCTGACTGGCTCACCGGATTCCACCTCCAGGCCAATGCGCGCCTGCACACCCCACCTCCACTGCGTGACGCTGCCCTTCACTCCACGGCCTGACACTGTGAACAACGTGTCAGGCTGCGTCCATGGCTCGTGGAGACTCGACTGCCTGGCGGTGGCAGACTGCGTTCCGCCAGTGCCTGTGGCCGTGGCAGCGTTACCGGCATGCCGCACAGTCGCGGTGGCATCGATAACAGGCGACCAGTTGGGCAAAACGCTCACTTGTTCGAGCTCGGTGCGAGGCGCAAGCTTGACAAATATCGTGAGCAGCAATTCGGAATAGGGATTGACATCGGGTCATTGCACATATACCTTCCATATACCTCCTGGCCCACTATCTCCACCAATAATCAAAATATCGGAAAAGGTGTCGTATGCAGTAGCAAACGCGGTGTTGATGTTGGAATCCAGGCACCCCACGTTTGTCACAGAAGGCACCAAATCTGTAGCTTCCATCTCGACATGGACGATGACGCCGTCTTCTCGGCCTAGATAGATGATATCAGTTCTCTCGAAATATCCCTTGTGTCGGAATGGCCTGGCCCATGCCGTCCAAATTGGGCTCCCCGTGCCGTGAAATAAGCCAGTTTGACTAGGGGCATCTGTTCGCAACGACTCGAACACTGGCGACCCCGTGAGACAGTCCTTGACGATGCCAATGAGGCTAGAGGAGACAATGAAGAAGGAGTTGTTAAATTTCAGAGGAATAAAGAGAAGCGGCATCTCGTGCTCTTTTGGCAACCGGTAGCCAACCTTCTCCGCGGCAAAAACGCTCTTGAGGTCATCTCCGACCTCCCATTCATAGTTGAGCATGCGAGTGACGGGCTCTCCGAGATTCCTCTCATTTCGAACGACGAGAAGGATCAAGATGATGTGACGGCCTTCTGTAGGCTGGGGATAGAGGAAGCCAAGCTTGTGGATGACGCCGTGTATGGACCGCAGACGAACAGCCTTAACCGGGGTGAAAGTGCCCCGCGACTGGTACTGCGCATTGAGTGCAGACATCGCCTCGAGCTCATAAGTTACAAATAGACCATCGGCAGATGCAGAAGCCATGTAGCGGGATGACGGATCTACTGCCAGATGAAACCCCATGTAGGGTATTTTCTTGGCAAGAGTGTGCCTTGCAAGGACGAAGTCAAGGGACTTGTCAGGCTGCCGCCTCAAAAATAGAAAGATGGCATCACCAGACTCCAGCATGAGCACGAGTAGCTGGGGAGGAAGGCATCGCTTGCTGGCGTCTGCCGTTGCCGGAACTGTTGCGTCTGGCATTGAGCAATCAGAGCCCTCCGGCTCGACGGCAAAGCTCGAGTTTTCGTCGTCGAGTCCATGCTGTAAAGGGTCTCCGAGGACCACTGCGTTCCGGATTCTAGCACCAAAGTCGCTCTTACGCACAATTTGGTGCATCTGCCCGTCACCTCGAAGCTCGTTGATTTGCACAAAATGTTCCTATTGTCAAAAGGTTGGTCAGTCTGGTTGTGTTCCATGGCTGCCGGGCTTGCAACTGGCTCTAGCAGGGACAAGACTGGAATAACGGTCTTTGCACGAGGATTGATGCATAAGCCAAGCCAGGCAAGCAGTCTTTGCTGGTGTAGATGGCAGCACTTACTCCGATGAAGGCAACATCGTTGTGCGTCTCGGACCTCAGCCGGACGGGAAGGATCCAACAGGCGACGGGGCTGTCGACAATAGTCCTAGACAAGATGCCGCATGCGACAGGCAAGGAGCGTCCTTCAATGTCCGGCCCTTCGGTAGCTGCGGCAACTGTGGAAGCTGTTGCCTGTTCCAGGGCGGCTTGAAAGTTTGCCGTCTCCGTCACCCATTCCCCGTCTCTGAGGACGCTGGTTTGGAATGCCATTCTTACGGCAACATGGCACAGCGCATGCAACAAATGAAGATTCGCCCAAGGAACTGCTGAAAGCACCTTTGGATCCGATGCTTGGATTTTTGTTTCTAGTGGCACCTTTGAAGTGTGCTGCTGGATGGAGGTGAATGAGGCTGGAAGGAAGTTCGGGAGCCAGTGACTGCGAGAAGCAGAGAGGGACCATTTTAGCCCTTACCGACGATCGGCAAAAAAATGGAAACGTGATCCCGCTTGAATATGCGGGAGAGTGAGCAGAGTGCTCTTGGGTGTAATTTGACACTGTGGACGGGAGACTTTCGTGTACCGTCGTATCTAAAGCGTCTTGGTGGCGACGATGCTGTCAGCCAGGAGTCGGGCAAGTTGCCAACACCTCTGGCTGCTGTAGGCAACGTGGAGTTCGAACGCTGGACTGAAATAAAGCGCTAGAAAGCAAGGGCTTGAGTTGGAATGCCCGAGATGCGAAGAATCTACTAAAAAAGCCTCGGAAATGTAACATTGTCAGATCAGATGCGTAAGGACGTGTTAAGCAAGCAAGCGTTTATCTATGCCCTTAGTCTTTGGGCACACGCCACATTCTGCAGACTGTGATTTCTTGCATGAAAGCCTAGGAAGGAGATACTTGCGGCATTATACAGTACTTAAGTACTGTACTCCGTAGTTGTAGTTATTAATTATAATAATAACACCCATTCACTTGTACAGTATAGTACGTACTGTACTGTAGTACACTTACAAATACTTACATCTACTTGTGCGGAATACAGTCAGGATTCCATTCATGTTGTACATGTACATGCACATGTACACAATGTGTCGATAGTTACAGAGTATTATACATGTACTGTACTTAATTACTTATTCGTACAACTACTCATGCCAGTATGTACAATACACACACTCCACCGTTGCAGATTCATGAAAAGGCTGCGGCGCCTGTGTGCTGTTTTGCCGCACATGGTTAATAAGAACGGAGTACGAACTCCGTACTCCTAGAGTTTTTTTCCAGCAAATTTCGCCGTTGAGCCATCATACTTAATAGCAAAACCAGTCGTGCAACTACATCTGCATCACAACACTGCGGAATTTCCGCTCACAACTTTTATTTCTTTATTCATATGTGTGGGTTATTATTGGAAATTCTTGACCACGTTGTATAAGTACTGATATGCTTATGAAAGTAGCCAAATCATATCTGAATGCACATGCTTGTACACGACAGAGGCTGCGTGGTTATTTTCCAAAGTCCTCAAGCAAGGCTACTGACTCTTTGCAAATAAGTAAAGGAAGAGGGGCACTTCTTTGGGACCAATGCTCCCCACTCGCCGCCCAGAGTTCCCTTAGCTCCTAGCTGCTCACTCCCAGTACCTTTGGTACTGAGACGCCTTCGCAGCACCCCGAAAGAGCGGATGACAAGTACTTAATACCTCTTTGTGCTATTTCAGTCGGTGTGCTCTGTAAGTACTTGTATAATATACATAGAGATATATATAAAGCTCAAATCGTACAGAGGTATTACTCATAAAGTAACCATGATTATCAGTTAAATATTATTTCTCGTATTAAAATTAGGGGTTTTTACTTATTGAGAAGCTACGAATGGATAAAGAAACAAACAAGGAGACAGTTATACATTTTTTTAGTACTTTCTTGTAATTGTACTCGGGTTTTTCTTTCTGTTACGAGAGTGCATGTACAGTACATGGTACTCCGTATTTCCACAGTACTTGTAATTGCTCCGTCCTCCGTACTTGAAGTACTATTACAAGTAATACTTGTACAGTGTGCACTTGTAAGTACTTAGTCTTGGACTTGCAAGTATCAGACTTGGATTGCGTGACATGGTTCTTCGCCCCAGCTTGGTTGGAGCCGTGGACTCGTCCAACCCACACATGACTTCACTGCGAAGTGCATTAGCGCCACATCCAAAGCAATGCCCCTGTCTCAGCCACTATTTCCAGCCAATGTCAGTTGATCGAGTACCTGGAGCCAGCACTCCGAACTCCGTAAAACTACCAACAATTAACACATCTATCTCAACTCGTTGCGCCAATCTCTACAAGTTCCAATGCATCATCCTCTACAGTCGTACTATCTATTTTCACAGTACAAGTATATTCATGTACCAAGACCATTTCTCTCTGTTCCAGGCCCTCCATTAGCCAGTCACAATGAACGAGCGTGGAGAACTGCTAAGGATGCCTCGAGGGGAGCGTTGTCCTGAATGCGGAAGCCAGAAGTGGTACTTGCAGGACGGATTTCGATTCTGCTCCAAGGGTCATCAAATCGAGGTAAATAGAATTGCTCGTGCTTCGGCCGACATAGACCGGTCCTGACAAAATTACGGCGCAGGGATTCGTTCAGTTCAACGTCGACGATGACGACGATGCAGGCCGCATGGGAACCGTTACTCGACGGCAGAGAGAGTCGCGAAATACCGAGAAACGCCAGCTCGGAGGCAATGCAGGAAAGCTACTATATCTCGAGGCTTTACAGATGCTTCTGAGAAACCAGGTCATGTGGCTTATTACAGAAACCGGCCAACGAGAGGAGCTGGAGACGGTCGTTCGAGATCTGTGGGATCTTCGGATACGTGGATCTAGCTGTTTAGAACCCAATGATGAGGAAGCAGCGGAAGCTCATTTAGAGCTATTCAGCTCTAAACCAAACCAGGAGGAGAACAAGACTATGTGGAAGTCCCGGGCCCGGCTTCAAAGTTGGGATTCGGAGCGAGGCACAGACTGGCCATTGCCCAAAATTTCAGAGACACTTGCTCTCTGTTACCTTGGTTGTATTCTTTTGAAGATGCCGGTGCGTTTGGGGTTACTCCTCGAGCGAGCGAACGACGGGAATATGCCTTACAAGAATGTGGTAAGCCCTGCTCGAAAGGTTTACGTCAAGCACAAATATTGACTACTCCAGTACTTCCACCTTCCCGGTGAGATGCGAGATCGAATGCCGTCAGTTTATGTCAAAGCACTCAAGCTGCCTCGCGTTTCCAGGTTACGTGGAAGTGTTCTATGCCAAGCCGTCATGCACTTGGTTCAGTCGTATCGGCTCAACTATAATATAGAAATCCATGACTTACCTCTGCAGCCGCTGCTTTTGCAGTACGCAAAGTTGCTCGCCTTACCAGGTAAGTGCGTCCAGAGCACAATCTGACTGCCGCCTTGACTAACAACCTTGCAGTCACCTGCGTAATGGCGGCCAGAAGTCTCGCAGCCATTCTCGACTGCCGCATTCGCTTCCCAGTGAACAGCCACAGGATATTTCCTCTCGACCACCCGGAGATACACATTGCTGCGCTCTTAATTGTTGCAGCCAAGCTCTGCTTCCCTCTCAAGACGCCGCATCATGTAGCCAGGTGTCTTTGTACGGGACACAAGCTCGCATTCGATTGGCTGTCGTGGAAAAATTACCATGCTCAACATCCAATCACTGGGACTCGCGAACATGAAGGAGCTCACCTTGAGAATATGACGCCGTTTGAACTGGCTCTCGCGAACGACGGGGAATTTGAAGCCTACCTTGCTTATGTTGGGGCAACTGTCACCAAGAGAAGTAAAATTACCAACGGTCCCCGAAGGTGCGGGTGCTGACAGGAGCAAGACGACAATCCAATTACCAAATTCTTCCCCTCTATTCCCGTCTCGACTCCGACGCCCTCAGTTCCCGCCATGTCCGACGAGGACATTGGTGATCGAGTCCAGCGGATCATAGCTCTGGCTTTGGGCTCGTCCAGAGTATCTGCATCTAGGGATAGCGAGTTCATATATGAGGCATTTCGCAGCACTGAAGATCTTTCTGATGTAGCAGCGGCGCTCTACGAGGCTGCAGGTTCGTAACTGCACACATGCAGCTGCATTCGACATCAGTCGCAGATGCTAATTAATTCAGGTTTCGCTGTCGGAATTCCGTTGGACGTGGTTGTGAGGGCTGTATATAAGCTAGAGCAAAGAATGGCTAGGTGGCAGAGTAGGCAAACGAGCAGTACTTGCTTGTCGTAGGTATTATTGTTCAAGGCATCTCTGAGGGTCGGTCACAGATACGGACAAATGAATGTTGACGTCTGAACAAGATTTCCGTGCTCAACTCTGCAAAATTGGCGACATTTAAATAGCATTTGTGACGACACAATTACTTCTGCGGACATAGCACAAATTGGCAGGTGTCACAAAACTACAGTGTAAGTACGTTGTATGTAAGTACTTAAGTAATTAAGTAATTACATGAAGTTGTATCAAAGGCTGTTGAATACTACGTGTACATATTGTAAGTACATGTACGGAGCACTTTAAGTAAGTAGTTGTACGGAGTGCGGATACTTACGGAGTAATTAATTACTGTACTGTACATGTACTCATGGAGTACAGTATGTACTGTAAAGTGGGCCCGGGAGTACACAGTAGGAACGAGAGAATATCACGTGATGGAACATATGACCTAGGGTTTACATACATTTCTCACTTGGCACCCCACCAACTTTGCACGGTCGCCTAGCGCTCCGAATCTTCACATTGTCAGAATCAGCGTCACGAATATCAGTCACGAGTAAGTACGATTGTTGAACATTTTCCGTGCGATGCATGCTGGTCTAAATACTGACGTTTCAAACCAGTGCAGATGTAAGCTCGAACCTTTCGCCATCCGACCCAAGCCAGTTGGTCGGTCCAACTGACAGCTCATTCAGTTTCGTGAAGACCCTAACGGGCAAGACGATTACGCTTGAAGTCGAGTCTTCTGACACTATCGACAATGTCAAGTCCAAGATCCAGGACAAGGAGGGCATTCCCCCGGATCAGCAAAGATTGATCTTTGCTGGTAAGCAGCTCGAAGATGGACGGACTTTGTCGGACTACAACATCCAGAAGGTGGGTGGAACTCGATAAACGATGGATTGGATAGCCTACTGTGTCCAAAGACATGGGGCAAGAAGATGCGAAGACAGAGACCAAGAGCTGACGTCGATGCCAGGAATCAACCCTGCACTTGGTCCTCCGCCTTCGTGGTGGTATCATTGAGCCCTCGTTGAAGGCTCTGGCCTCCAAGTTCAACTGCGACAAGATGATCTGCCGCAAGTGCTACGTATGTTTCGCCCCAGAAGCCCGTGGTGGGAAGTGATCGCTATGAATTTGACAACTAACGTGTATACGTGATTTCAGGCACGCCTTCCTCCCCGTGCCACCAACTGCCGCAAGCGAAAGTGCGGCCACACCAACCAGCTCCGACCTAAGAAGAAGCTCAAGTGAGGAACTGTACCAAAGGTGTGGCGTCTTGGCTTTCTGGGATTTTGGAGTGCGCGAGGACGAAATGATTCACAGTCATCAAGAGTCTGGCATTGGTTCACTACACTAGCATCATAATAGCATCGGCTCGCACAGGGCAGTCTATATGATAACGATGACAAAGTTCCGTGTCAATGAGGAAGTCTTGCGCACATTTCTCTGGGCAGACGGATGTCTGTCAATCCAGTGCGTACTCTTGTACTCTCTCTTGAAAGTTCATTTGCAGTCGCAACGACAAGTAGCACTGTCCAATTGAACATGATTCAACCAGTTCAATGAGATGCTCAAATTGATCCCATAAGATGTCAAGCCGTAATGGTTGTGAAGCACAAGTATGGGGTACTCTACCGAGATATGAATTTCATTTGAGAGTAACACAAGCGTTCCGAGTTAAGTTAGGCTCTGTCTGAATGAATATTAATAAATTGGAGGCAATAAGTACAAGACTACTAAAAGAGATGTAGAAGAGTTCAAACATTACGAATAATATAATAACTGCATGTATTGATGACATATTATTAGGAGTTTTAATTTTCTATTTACTTGACATACTGTATTTTATTAGATTTAATGCTTATGTTAAAATATTTGTACTTAAGGAAGTTTAAACAAAGTTATATCTTGAGCATGTCTCTTTTTTTTAGTAGCCTTGCTCTGCTTCAGTTATTCTGTACATGCTTTAGTGCAGTACGAATCTGCTCAAACAATCAGATATTGAACCTAAATTAATCCTTTAAACGGAGTATGTAGGTTGAAATGTACTGTACTGTACTTAGTTGTACGGAGTACTTATATGTACGCCCACCTTCTCTTCAACAGTCCATTTGCGGTTCCTCTGGTAAGGGGCTGGCATTTCCCCCTGCTCCGAGCATCCGAGTGTGTACAAGCGCAGGGGAAATAGCGGCCTGGTTTCAGAGGCCCCCCACTCCTTCGCCCTTCCTCTCCTCTCTCCTTTGCCAGAGGAAGCAGGTTGGTGCATGTATGCCGTCAGCCATCTGTCGCCAATCAATGCACCCGTCCATCCATCCCATCCATTCCATTCACTGCATACACCATCCATCCATCCATTCGCCCACTCATACATCGATCTATCTGCTGTGACCACCCGCTCCTATCACGAACCACAAGCGAATAATTTGACTGTCGCTAAACGAACAGATGTGTTGGCAGCTTTGATGGGCATACCGCCGTATGCACAGTAGCCAGCTTGCCCCCGCAACGTGTCCTCGATCGGAATCGAATCGGAGTACCGGGCCTCCTTTGCGCTGCACAGCACGCCTCCAATGTCTGTTCGTAGCCGTCTAGCGACCCGCGAGTTGCTGCCGCCACTGAATTCGTGGTCATAATGGCTGCACCACGCGTTCCGGCGGAGTCACTACAGCCACTGTCCACATCAGCCCTGCTCTCAGCGGATCCCCAGACGGCGGCGACGAGTTCCTTGAGGCCCAGGAGGAACCGCCGGTTGGGCAACTCAAGAGAGGAGGATGGCTTGCGCTCATCGCCGGCTCCAGCCTGTGACGTTGCCTCGTCGTACGACGACTTGGCGGGCGACGAGCCAAGCAGGCCGAAAGCTTACACCAGATCCGGCGTGGGCACAGGCAACATCTTTGGTCAGAGTCAAGGCACCAACGTCGGCACCTTGGGCCAGTTTCTCGGCGACTCGTGGTCGCAGAGCTGGAGCTCGGTCCAGGGTCTTGCCTCAACCCTCCTGTCATCGGGTGCTGTCACTCCGCAAAAGACCTCCACCTTCCAACCGTCGCCCCCTCAGTACCGAGCGACTGGACAGGTTCATAGCCGGGACCGCAGATACTCGAGGAATGGAAGCATCAGCAAGAGCACCGGATCATGGGGACCAGCACCTCCGTCTCGCAACCCCACGCTGACAGACTTGGCCGCTGGATCTCTAGCAGGAAGGGAATCCGCTTGGAAGGCCGCTCAAACTGCGAGCATTCTGGAGGGCCATGATGGCGTCAACGGCAGGCTAGACGCGGCAGGAAGGCACAAGCGTCGCAACTCTGACGATGCGACGCTTGCCATGTCGGTGCCAGAGAATTGTCTCGTCTATGTTCATCGTGTCCAGACGGATGACACCTACGCTGGCCTCATTGTCCGTTATAAGTGCCGGGAAGATGCGTTTCGCCGCTCCAATGGGCTCTGGAGCCGGGACACGATACAGACACGCAAATGGCTCACGATACCTGTTGATGCCTGTGAGGTTCGCTGTCGTCCTTGTGAGGCGCCACCGTCGCAGTCCACTCAACCGGACGACTTCCTGGCGTCAATCTCTACATCGACTGGCAGGCCACCAGTTGATCGGCTACATGCCGGTCCTAGCGGTGGACCCTCGAGATGCACGGAGTCGGAGCAGGCGCAAGATGGAGACAAATGGTGGACACATGTTCGGTGGGTTCGGATTGAATCGCTCCAACAGCCCATTGAGGTTGGCCGCGTTGCTAGTCGTTCACTTGGGTACTTTCCTCCACGCCGGAAGAGCAGCATCAAGGCACTGTCCCCCCTTTCCACTCCTCGCCAGAGCGTCGACCTTTCAATCCAACCGCTCGACTCGGCAGAACGGGAACGCCCCTTATTCCGGAAGGGCTCGCTGAGCGGTGGACAACCTCACTCGCCAGTGACCCCAGTATCGCCGCGCGGTCACACTGCAGACGATTCCGCTGACAGCAGGCCGGCCTGGATGCGACGACCGGGAGGAGTAGGGTCCATGGGTAGGAACATCCGAACTCCGGGGCCTGCAAAGGACTATCTTAACTCTTGGACACGAAAACACATACCAAGTCTCAACATCGATGGCCTGCCGTCCATGTCTGTGATGGGTGCCGAAACGGCTCGCTTTGGATTCTCATCGGATGTATCGGGAATTGTCGAAAGTTCATACAAGGACGGACAAGACGCTGCTATCTACACCTCAAGTCAGGGCGGCGGCTTGGATCGCATGGCGGCCGCTTTTGAGGGCTGGCTCCGAGGTGCCCTTACCAAACGACCGACGACACCGCTGAATGGTGCACGGGCCTGGCCAGGGGGATTGCCGGCAAGAGAAAGACATGACAGTGATGTGATCGAATTGACAGATACGGGGAGCGAAGACGGCAGGCACATCATTCGCGGTGCTTCGGCCACCTCAAAGGTCCCATGATTTTTGGCACATATCCAGGGACGGAGAGACTGCTTGGTGAACATGGTCATTAAATGCGGCGCTTTTGAGACTGTTCACCTCCGCGGCAATGAGACCGCGGTAGGGCTTGGGGTTCAGCATGTCAAGATCCGGTCGGGTGCGAGATTCCGCGGTCGTGTGCCTTAGCGCTCTCCTTGTATTGAGAACGGGGTGTTTATGTATCTTGCTTTCTGCTGGGCAATACTGGGCATGATCATGACATGTCGCCTCTCGACCCTGATTCTGTCTCATGCTTGGATGATTTTCTATATAGCAGCAGACCGACATAAAGGTTCTTGCGAGGCGTTGGGGGGGGTAGAGAGGGGTGTGCATTTGCACAACTGGCTGACAAACATGTGCTGTTACGTGATACTTCGATATTTGCGATATGCCTCCCTGACTGCTGACTGCAGTCTTGTTGTGCACATATACCTCGGCGAAGGACAACTAAAGTTATCCGACTTGCTTTCTAATCATGCGCCATCTACTCATTTGCCTACTTAACTGCTCCCTGACTTCTATTTTCAACCACTCCAAATCACATACGATGGAAAAACGTGGGGCTGTCGGTGCATTGGTTACCAATGCCCCCCCCCCCCGTGCGAAACAACATAATCCCATATGCAGCGACGTATTTACTGTTTGCTCTCGTACCAAAGTGCAGCAGTAAATACAGTCTGGGGACCATATTCGAGTCGTACATACAACTCATATCGATGTAACCAACCGGCGAATGTAGTCATTGGAAGAGCGCGACATGCGCAACATGCTATGTATGCTGCAAGCCCTTTCATTCCAACTCTTGTCATTTCAACCGGTGTTATCCCAAGCGTTTCCCTCATGCTACGATGAGCTTGACGGTAGCTGGCAACACTCCAACTCAAATTGCGACCCGGTCACCTCGATCCGCTGTTTCCATCAGCCCTTTCGATGGTGCTCTGCGCGAGCAGGCAGACATTCTAGGACGAAACTCCAATGGAAGTAAAAGTTAAGACAACTTGAAAGCAGGATGGGTGTATAACTGAGAAGTATCCACGCAGATGCAGCATACGAAAGACAATTCGTGAATGCCATCAATGTACGGAGGTAGGTATTGAGCCAGACGCCGCGGCGCTGTGGACCGCGAATATTTCGGGGCATGACAACGTTGGGCTGGCCCTACCTCAGGTTAAAGATACATCGAGGTTGAGGCCATTTGCGTCACCGTTGATGCCAAAGAACTGGAACCTATCACGACGTGTTAATCAATGCTTGATGCCACCAAGGACTGTCAATGAAATTTCAATCCCACTTGACGTACCAATCCTCGACATTAAGCGTCGTGGGAGCCGGCTGCCCTTGGACCGAGCTGGAGCTCCAGCTATCCGGGCTTTGGCCGTCATGCATTCCACTGTCAAATGCAGGCTGCCACATGTTTTGCCCGGGAAAGGCTTGCGTATGCAAAAGTCCATTGCCTTGACCTTGGCCTTCTCCCCTCACTTGAAACTGACTGCTCGGCTGACTTTGCGCACTAGGAGCTGCCGCTCTGCTGGGAGTCATTTGGGCCATGATGGTTTGGTCCAAACTCTGATGAGCTTGCATCGGCGACAGGTTTGGAAAGACAGGCATGCTCGAGCTTTCCGGGAAAAGCTGGTCTGGCTGAAAATTTTCCCACACGGACTGAGAGAGGTTAGGAGAGTTTCTTGTAACGAGGTAGAGATCGGGTGGTGTTGCAGGCACAGAGAACGAAGGGTTGAAGGGTGTGGCCGGCCTCGTCTGCGGCCGCGAGCTGGTCCCTCCCATGAAGGTGTCTGCCCCACTAGGCCGGACGCTCGGCGATGGTATGCCGGTCTGCTGCACTGCACCGCCGCCTTCGTTCTTGTTCGCGCTTGGGGTCTGCGGCCTCGATCGCTCGTAAGATTCTTGGGGAGTCGGCGCGTTGGCGGTGAAGTCGATGGCCATGTCATCATACTTGCGCTTCGAGGCATCCTGCGCCTTGGTCTGCTGTTCCGACTGTGACAAGCCATGATGCGTCTTGCGGTGCCTCTTGGCCCCGGCCTTTTGAAGCCTCTCCTCCAACACCTTGTTGCCAATGATGGACTCGAAGAGCGTGTATACCATCTTGCCCACCAGCCACACCCGGGAAACCTCTTTCATGGCTTGCATGCAACTTCGCAGCCTGTCTCGTGTGACTTGCTGGATGGACGGAACGGGCGATCTCATCTGATAGACATGCATGATGAGCGCCGAAAACAGACTGTAGACGATGAAGGCGGGACAGTAGCGCAGCTCGTCGCGAGCAGCCAAGTTCTCCACAATCGAAGTGATCATGGCAGCAGCTTGGAAAGCAATATTCCGAGACGGGTAAGGAGAGTCGTCCGGGAAGCGATTCTGACCGCTTGGGGGCATGTGCGCCCGGTGCAGAAGACATAACGTCGTATAATAGGTAGAATGCAGCAGCGCGGACCAAAAATGATGGCGAGGCATCTCCCAGTAGACAATCTTGGGGCAATTCTGGAGCCAATCGGCAAGGGCCATGTCACTGTGCGTCAGGTCGATGGCCGTCCGCTGCCGCCCCTTCGAGGCGACCGAGTACTGCTGGGACAGAACAAGGCCCATAATCTCGCACAGCTTGACGTATTGCAGGAAAAACTGGACGTGAACTGGGTTGGGGGGGAACTCGCTGGCACAATCTGGCTCGTCCTCGACGAAGTCGTCGATGGTCAGCATCTCGACGTCCGAGTCGTCGAGGTTGATGTGGACGGGACGACCCAACGCCACGGCCACGGAGCGGTCGCGGGTGAAGAGCGTCCACCAAATACGCTTCCACAGTCTCTTGTCCGACAGACTCAGCTGGGATTGCTCTACGCTGCGATGCATGCCAGAGCCCTGGGCGACAATGGTCGCGACGCGACTCCAGTAGAAGACGTTCTTCGTCACGTCTTCCGGTCCCTCCCAGTACCAGCCCAGGAGAAGCAGGGACTGTACGATCGTTACGCGGTCGTCTTCATAGTTGGCGTCGTAAAGGGCCTTGGCGCGCTTATAGAAAGTCAGAGCGGCAGGCGTGGTCGAGCCGTTGGAGTCCATGAGCTGCGCGTTGGTGCATACGCGCGAGCCAGCGAGCAGGACGGCCTGAAGCAGGAGTAGAGAGGGAGGATTCTTGGCATCGGAATATTGCCTCATGAAGCGAGTACGATTGATGACCGGCACGATTGGGTGGACCCAGTTAAAGTAAGCGTCAACCAGTTCGTCGCAGAGAGATCTGGGCGGCAAGAGGAAGGCCCCTCGCTGGTGCAGGATGTCGATTTCGACATTGTCAAGCTCTGTGAGCCTGGCTCGAGTGCCACGCACGTTTTCGGGAAGAGGATAGTGGACGACATCCGAGGAACCCTGGCGGTCGTGAACAAGAAGAGTGAGGTTTGAGGATTCTCCGAGGTAAGCAACCCGGCCAGCTTCGGTGATGGGGGCACGTGTGAACTTGGGCTTCATGATCAGGTTTAGGTAAGTGTCATTGTCCGCCTCTTCTTGCCTCGCCTGTGCTTCGGTTATGGACGAGGAAGGGGTTCCTTCGACAGTATGGGTCACAGTCGGAGCTCGGGGATATGCATTTGTCGCAGGTACACTGAAAGGCGGTGTCGGCTGCCGTCGTTCGTCTTGGCCTTCACGATCGCTACAACATGAAAGACGTCAGTACTGGTGATCGAGGCAGGAAGCGACTAAGGCTCATCGATGATTATGAATACAAAAGTTCTTCTGTGTGCGATGGGGGAACTGTTGACGGGGAAACGTACCTATCAGAGTCTTTCGAAGCCTGTCCCGTTGCGCTCTGGGCCTTTTTTCGCTTCGGCGTCGGGATACGGCATTCGATTTGGAACGCGACGCAGTTGGTGCAAGGTACCCCAAGGCTGGCGGCGTCGCATCGAACCTGGGCGAACATTAGGGAGTTAGCAAGTTGCGGGGATGAGCATAGCTGCAGAAGCAGATCTGTAAATTTACCTTTCTAGCATGACAGGTCTGGGAATCCGACACATCTTGTCAACATCGACTCAATTCTAACAAAGTGCAGGGAGGGAGGGGATGGGGCGTGTAGGTGGGGGTTGGTGAGTATGCTTGCGTTTGCCTCGGCTCGCGGAACTTGGGGTAGGACGGCAACTGGCAGAAAAGATCAGCCGAGAAACATACCTCACATGCTCTCGACGCTCGCTGCCTGCAAGAAGAAAGGCGTCAGCAAGGGTGGGTGTTTGTGTCATGACGAAGGCAGGCAAGGAGGAAGGCAGGCGGGCAGGCAGGGTGGCAGGCAGGGTGGCAGGCAGGTAGGTAGGTAATACGACGACGACTACCTACCGCTTCCAGGTACTTGCGTGCAGACATACCTCCTGAAACTCATTTGCTGAGCGGCCGCAGCTGCAGCCGCCGCACTGCTTTGCGCTGGCGGCGATGACTGGGACAACGACCCAGGTTGCCTTTGATTTGACTGCGGTGGTGGTTGCTGGAGGCCGACATCGTGGGGAGACATATCGGCGTCCATGCTGTGCAGCGCATCCGCCAAGGAGAATTGTCTTGACTCGTGAACTCGTAGGGGAGAGCGGAGGTGCAAATCTGGTTCGGAAAAGAAGCGGTCGTGAGCGGACGGACGAATATCGGTAGGAGGGGTGACGTTGGAGGCGGACGGTGCGCGGCCAATCGACACCGCAAACTGCTGCAGCGTGAGTACCTAGTAATGATATCTGCTGGGTAGGTAGTGCAAAACAGTGGCCGTGTAGCCGCGAACAGGCAGGACTGGCGAGCGAGGTCTGGATGAGGATGAAAGAAGACAGGCCAGGATATAATTAAATATCGACCTCATTCATTACAGCAAGGAATAGCCGGCGCTTCAGGTTTTCGATGTACCAGGTACCTACTTGCCTTAGAACATTTGGTGCCTGCGACCGAATTGAGGTCAGTAGACAGCTGGACCAGGGCAGTGGGTACTCCATACATGTACTCTGTACTCCGTACAACTGGTGTAATTATTATTACAATGTGCCAGCCATAAGCACTGCTCACAAGTAGGTGTAATGGATTTTCTACTGTATATTACTCCGTGACTCTTTGCTCCGTACTTACGTACTTCAGTTGCAGCAGTTAAGTCTTATTATTCCCATAGGCTTGAAATAATTGTTCATTATTAAATCAGTTTTTTTTTTGGAATATTGAATCAGGACCCTTAATCTAATACTTTATATAAAATGCTCCAAAACCTATTTATTTTGTTTTTATATGAAAAAAATAGTGGAGTAGTAACAAAACTAATAATAGTATTAAATAAGTCAGAAAATTTTATTCACTTATAAATATCTACAAATCAGTAAGTATGTATATCTATAACTTTAGTATGAATTATGTTAATAATTTCCCCCTTCTCGTCACTTGTATGGTACATACTTGCAGGTATATTTGCTCTTTCATTGAATCTCTACGCAGTACAATTCGTACAGTACTCTGTACGGAGTATTAGTTTAGATTGTACGGAGTACTTGTACATCCTACTTGTACTTAAATGCAGCACCTGCAGGCGTACATGTACTTACGTCCGCATGCGCAAGTACAGTAAGTATGTATCCTGTCTGTCCATTTTCCCTTTTAGTCGATTTGGAAGTTCGTGTGGAGCCCCCACTTGTCCTACTTCCTTCACTGGGCTGGTCGCGTGAACCTAAATGTTAGTTGTCGCGTGCCCTCAACGCGTTGGTGCTGTAGTAACTTCTGGCAAGACTAATCAAGAAACTGCCCCAACGTTAAGCACTCAAGATATTATGTACCACCATTGTGCGAGAATCGTCTTGGAGCCTGTTTAAGTCCCAACCTTCTCTGGCCCGCAGTCTGCTCGTAAGGCTGTGACGACCGCGTTTCTACCTACGATTCAAGTTGGCTGGGTCAGGTCTTGCCTGGGTCGGATACCCGGACTGCTGCGACAATGGGCAAACTCATTAGGCTTGAGCTCTTCAGTAAGTCTTCATCGATTCTCGTGCTGGCTCACCAGTCAGTTAATCTGATTCGTTTAGACTTCAAATCATACAAGGGTCACCACACTCTCCTCTTCGGTGACTCGTATTTCACCTCTATAATTGGTCCCAATGGATCTGGAAAATCGAATTCGTACGTCTTTTTTTCACCTGTACCCTCGTGAAATGCATGTCATCTAACTGCCGAACCAGTATGGACGCCATCTCGTTCGTCCTTGGCATCAAATCGTCTCATCTGCGCTCCGCTCAACTGAAAGACCTCGTCTATCGCGGCCGTGTCCTCAAGACTTCCAAGATTAACGATGACGGATCTGCAGATGCGACTGGCGTTATAAATGGATTCCGGGACGACGACAAGGCTTCTCGAGATGACCCAAAGACTGCCTGGGTAATGGCTGTGTATGAGGACGACGCCGGTGAAGTGCAAAAATGGAAGCGGTCCATCACGAAGCAGGGCGCCAGCGAATACCGAATCAACGATCGCGTCGTTACCGCTCAACAGTACAACGAATCCCTCGAAACGGAGAACATCCTCATCAAAGCTCGCAATTTCCTCGTCTTCCAAGGCGACGTGGAAGCAATTGCCTCGCAGTCACCGCAGGACTTGACGCGCCTCATTGAGCAGATATCTGGCAGTCTGGAATACAAAATGGAATATGAGAGACTTCAGGCAGAGGCCGAGCAAGCCGCTGAGAACCAAAATTTTCAACTGCATCGACGTCGCGGTATCAACTCTGAGATCAAGCAGTACCGCGAACAGAAGAAGGAGGCGGATAGCTTCCAGAAGAAAATGGACGAGAAAGAGGCCGCGATCATCACACACTGCCTGTGGAAACTTTATCATTTTGAAAAGGCGATGGAGGTGTCAAGTTCTGCTATTCAAGATCACCAAGAAGACTTGAAGGAACTGCGCCGAAATGTGCAAGCTTACGAAACCCGTCTGAACACAGCTCGAACGGACCAGAATTCTGCCGGCCGCTTGGTCGTTCGAACCGAGAAGGAGATTAAGGTCAAGGAGAGGACAATCGAGGATAGCAAAAATGCCCTGGTTCCATTTGACGAGAAAATCCACGAATCTTCACAGCAAAGCGACAAACTCCAGAAACAGGTCCAAAAGATAACCAAGGAGGGGGATGAACAGACGGATACTGTCAACAAGGTTCGAAAGGATATCGAGAGTGTCAGCAAAGCTCACGAGAATTTTGAAAAGAAGATCAAAGAGCAGATGCAGAAGCAAGGTAGGGACATAAGTGACGCGGACCGGAAGATGTACAATACGCTTCGGTCCCAAGTCATGTCTCGCGCCGGCGCCAATCAAGCAAAGCTGGAAAATCTAGAGCGTCAGCACAAGGCTGACGAAGTCACCGTCAATAATCTGAAAGGCAAAGTCGACGGCATTACTGCTGCCATGGAGAAGGCCAAGGCGGAATTGGCTAGTACGACCGAACGACAGGCTGCTGCCGAAGCTGCGGCCAAAGAGATTGCCAATGAAATTTCCAGCAAGAAAGCGGAGTTTAATCGACTCCAGTCCGAGCGGGTGCGAACCAACCAGAAGCGAACCGAACTGGAGGAAAAGCTTGAGGATGTGGCGAGGAAACTCAGGGAGGCAGATGATGGTCAACGGCAGAACGACCGCGAGGTGCGAATGAAGGATATGATTTCAACGTTGAAACGAATGTTTCCCGGCATCCATGGCCGCATCGGCGACTTGTGTGCGCCAAAGCAGAAAAAGTATGACGAGGCCATCATCGTCGCTTTGGGTCGAGATTTCGACTCTGTCGTGGTGGATACGGAAAAGATTGGTGTCGACTGTGTCCAGTACTTGAAGGAGCAGAGGTTTGCGCCGATGACATTCATTCCGCTCGACAACATCAAGGTCAATGCCGTCAACTCAGTCGTCAAGGGTGTTTCGGGGGCGAGGTTGACAATTGACACCATCAATTTCGATCCGGCTGTGGAGAGAGCCGTTTCCTACGCTTGCGGCAATTCGGTTGTGTGCGATAGCCTGGAAATCGCCAAGCAAATTTGTTATGAGAAAAGGATAGCCGTCAAAGCAGTGACGTTGGAAGGATATATCATCCACAAAGCAGGACTCATGACTGGCGGGCGTGGTCCGGAGCCAAAGGGCGGGAAACGCAAGTTTGAAGAGGCCGATGTTCAGAATCTGCAGCGCATGGCCACCAGGTTGCGGGACGAGGTGGACCGCCTGCCGAAGGAGGATAGGCGCGGCTCGCGAGAAGAATCCCTTCAGATCGAGCTGGCCGGGCTTGAGCGACGGCTTGCGTCGACCAACGAGGAGGCGATAGCGTTCAGGGGGAACGGGAGCAGCAAGAAGCGCGAACTGGACAACCACGAGAAGCAACTGCGGGAACTGCGACCAAGACACGAAGGGCAAGTCTCGCAGCTGGAGAGCATCAAGACGTCGGTGCAAGAATTCAAGGATGCCATCGCCCGGGTCGAGGACGAAGTGTTTGCCGCCTTTTGCGAGCGCCTTGGCTACAGCGACATTCGTGCATATGACCTCTCCCAGGGCAAGTTCGAACAAGAGGTCTCCGAGAGACGGAGTCAGTTTGAAGTTCAGAAACAGAGGCTCGAAAGCCGGCTGGCTTGGGAACGTGCTCGTTACGGCGATACCGAGGCGCGGATCGGACGAATGCAAGAGCAGATAAAACGGCTAGATCAAAACATCAAGGCCTACGCGCGCGAGAAGCAGAATATCGATGAGGCGATAGTCCAGGAGCAAGACGAACTCGAGGCGCTGCGCGAGACATTGGAGGAGCTAAAAGCTGACCTGATGGACAAGAGCAGGATCGTCAGCGAGGTCCGGACTGACCTGCAGCGGCGGAGCAAGGAGATCGAGGAACGCCAGCGACAAGTTAACGCCCTGGAGACGACAGTCCAGAGAAACAGCGCGGGCAGGTCAGCTTTGCTCCGGAGATGTCGATTGGAGCAGATCCAAATCCCGTTGGTGGAGGGAACGTTGGACAATCTTCCCAACGAGGATGGCTTGCTCCGGCAAGAACCCGAATCGATGGATGTGGACGAGGGCGGCGACGGCGGTGGAAACGACGACGACGAGAACATGATGGACATGGCCCTCGACGATCACGGCATCGAAATCGACTATGATGGCGTGGACGACAAGCTGAGGGCATCGGACGAAGCATCAATCGAGGACGGGCTGGTGGAAAACATTGCCCTTCTCAACACAGAGTTGGAAAAGCTCAATCCCAACATGCGGGCGATGGAGCGGTTGGAGAGTGTTGAATCGCGCCTCAAACTAACGGACCAGGAGTACGAAGAATCCAAGTCGACGGCGCACGCTGCCAAGGAAGCTTTCAGCGCCATCAAGCAGAAGCGATACGACATGTTCAACAAGGCCTTCACCCACATCCAAGCTCAAATCTCGCACGTGTACAAGGATCTCACGCGGTCAGAGGCTTATCCCTTGGGTGGCCAGGCGTACCTGGACATTGAGGAGGACACCGACATGCCGTACCTGTCTGGCATTAAGTATCATGCCATGCCACCGCTGAAGCGCTTTCGGGACATGGAGCATCTCTCCGGCGGAGAGAAGACGATGGCGGCGCTGGCCCTCCTCTTCGCCATCCATAGCTACCAACCTAGTCCTTTCTTCGTCCTCGACGAGGTCGATGCAGCGCTGGACAACGCCAATGTTGACAAGATTAAGAAGTACATCAGGGAGCACGCCGGTCCTGGGATGCAGTTTATCGTCATCAGCCTCAAGACGGGCCTGTTTCAAGACTCAGAAAGCTTAGTAGGTGTCTATAGGGACCAAGAGGTCAATAGCTCAAGGACGCTCACATTGGACGTAAGTTCCACCCCCTCCTCCCCTTGGTCCCATACTTTGTTGCTGGTAGGCTAAGAGATGAAATCATTTCGCAGTTACGAAAATACGCTTAGCTGGTGAGATCGGGCGAACCAAGGTTAATAAGGCGGCGAGTGAACAGGCGAAAGGTGCTCCTGCGGATCATCGTCGCAACGGGTCGCTCAAAGGTTAAGCGTGCTACCTGTCACGGCGTACGCTGGGGCAATCTTTGATGGTTGAGACTCTAATTGATCCATCCATCCATCCATCCATCCATTCGGGTGAGTGTGTATCATAAACTCTTTCAAATAATGAGCCTGCTTGGAGGAAAATATACACGCGAGTTGTCGTGTCAATACAGCCTCATGATCATTGTTTTCGTGACTGTAAGGGTACCGTCATATTCATTTGACGATTACATTCACCTTGCAGGCTTGTGTGTATTTGCAGAAAGCTAGATATATGAAAGCTTTCTCGATTGGATAGTGCAACGAGTATTTCTAATTGCAAAGTAACGAAGCTCCATTTATCACAAAATACCGAACCAAGGTGTACGGAGTATTATTACAGTTCATCGGTACTCCGTACATGTACCTGTAATTCATAAGTACAAGTGCTAAAGTACTGTAAGTGCTTGACTGCCAGTAAACCTAGCTGTGGGTCATGCCTTGCTGTCATGACTAAGCTTTGCTTAGGAAGGGGAGGCCTTAGGCCTCACTTGTTCCTTTTGCCCTTTTTGATCTATTTTGGCAGTTGCGTTCAGAACGAAAGGCGTAGACCTCAATTTATTGGGATCAAGCCCATCTCACGATGTTCATCATTGTCATGTGTTGATCATCGTTCTTTTTCTGGCTAAATTGTCAGCGCCCGAGCTGCTAGCATCCAGACCTGGTCACTCTACCTCCACTCCACCCATCTGGGTGGTTTGATAGCCATCACCATGGACCTCGCTGTAACACTCATAAAGTCTGTCATGCGGGCGTTTTATCAGACCCGAGACATTCTTGTGGTGGATGCATTAATTCTTCACGAGGCGTATGTTTGTCCCCTGTTGCCGTCCCTCGAATCAATGGTTTTGTTCCCTAATTAGTCCTCGAGCAGGCTCCGAGATGACGACCTGGCATATCTCATGGCCACCAATACGAAGGACCTCCACAAAATATGCGGTAAATTACGCGAAGACCGCTTCATTACAGTGTATATTCCCGCTACACTCCAAGAGCCGCAAAGTATTCTGCGCTGACCTTGGACGTAGACATACGAGGCAGGAGCTTCGTGAAGGAAATCCCCGACCAAGCAGTCGAACATGGTATTACATCAACTACCGTCACGCCATAGACGCCATCAAGTGGCGCGTCTTCACCATAGATAAGGAAGTTCAGGGAGGTACTCTGCCAGCCAACGAAAAGAAGGAATACTTTTGCACGTTTTGCAAGGCCGAGTGGACAGCCATGGAAGTCCTCGACAACGTCGGACCGTCCGGCTTCCTTTGCCATCGGTGCCGGCACACGTTGTCTGAAGCCGATCGCAACTCAGGAGGCCATGAGCAGTCGACGCGACTCAACGACCAGTTTAAATTCATTAGCGAGCTGCTCCCCAAGATCGACGCAGTGCACATTGCCGAGTGCAGTTTCGACCGAGCTCTGTCAAAGGCGCGACCTGTGATACGGGATGCTACTCACCAGCGCGCTCCGACGGTTGCCGTCGACGCTGGCATGGATCGGCCCATGGCTGTCAAAGGGCTGGCCAACACGGGCCCGCAGTCTATTGCCGTAAATATATCAACCTCGACAGGCTTGTCGACGGCCGAGCGAGAAGCCGAAAGGGCACGCAAGGAAAAGATAGCGCAGCAGAACGCGCTGCCATTTTGGATGTCGAATAGCACAGTCACTGGCGACTCGTTCACGGGAGCCATCGGGGCCAGCGCGACGGACCTGAAGAGGGAAGCGCCTAAGGATGCTGCAAGTAATCAGTTGCGAGGCAACGATTCTAGTGCCCAGATCGATGACATTTTTGAGAAGCTGAAGGCGGAACAAGTGGCAGAGAGGGCCCGGGAGGAGGCGAACGACGATGAAGACGAGCTCGACTCGAACGAGGAAGATGAAGCGGACGAGTTTGAGGACTTGCCACTAATGACTGGGGATAGGTCAGACCCGTCTGTGCTTGGAGCTTCGGCAAGCGTCATGGGCGACACTTTGAGCGGTGAAAATCACTCTGATGAGAGGGCCACCAAGAGAGTTAAGATAAAACCGGAGCCGAACCAGGACGCCAACGCAGGAATTTCGGAAAATTCCGAGGAGGAGGAGGAGGAGGAGGAGGAACTTGAATTCGAGGATGTATAAGTGCATAGCAAATCTGCATGGTGCAAGTACGATGTATTGTATTGGAGGTTGCTATTTACAAGGCTACCAAGTTCAATTGCAAGGTAAGACTTGAGATGATGCTCCTTGTGCACGTTGTGCCTACAAGGCCTGCGTTGACCGGGAATCTTGTGTGTCTTTTTGCATTCGAATTATAGAGGTTGCAGCGGGTGTTATGATATAAGGGCGGGTGCCTCCACCTCGTCTCACTGGGCTGCCTGCAATGAACGTGGCTAATGCTGCGTTTTGATCCTGCCTGCAGTGGCGATCTTATCGTGCAACTATTTTGGTACTATTGTCATTGGTATCATCAGCATCAGCATCAGCATCAGCATCATCATCATCATCACTGTTCATAGAGGGAAAGAGTAGTCATGCTCACATTTGGGAAGACGTACAAGTAATATGAATAGCTAGCTTCGTTAAGATTTCAGGCCGGTGGCTAGACCCGCTAGGAATCTGCGTTGATCCATGAATAGACTGCCTCCTGGATAGCCCTCAACACAAAGCCCTCTTCCTGCAGCATTCACTGACAGCCCATTCTTGTGGGAAAGAGGGAGCTGCTTCTCATATAACCCAGGCTGCAATGCCAACCCAACCCAAGCTGCAATGCCTCAAGCACAACGGCGGCAATAGTACAGCAGTAGAAACACTACGACTATGCTACTGTTGCACAAGGCGTGCTGCAGCAACTGGGGCGCTGCAGTAATCGACTAAACCACCCACCATTCCAAGTTTTTTTCTTTGACAAATTGCGTAAGCAGGTTGCACATCCGGGGCCCTGGTTAGTCGTTATACAAAATATTCATTCAACTTGCCACGAGCACGAAACGAGCACGAAACGAGTTTCGCCTGTCTGTTAGCTCAGGCAATTCGACCACGGCTGAAAAGTACGCAACTACTGGAGCGCAACCACTAGCCCAGGCTGGCTCTAGTTCGGAACGCGTATTAATACTGCTACGCCGTACTCCGCACTTATGATGAGTTCAGGGACCAGCCAAGGTGGTATTCGGCGAAAACATAATGTGTCATGCCCTGGTTTATGCCGATTATAGTACGTCCTAGCGGATTACCAAATCTACGATCTCAGTGCTTCGCCGAGCCCAGCCACTGCAGGCCTCGCCTAATCTGGCTAGTGACGGTGAAGAGTTGGCTCGATAGCAGATGTCAGTGGGTACAGCCCACAATAATTTGTATCAGATTAGGAGAGAACCCATGTATAGCGTCAACGCGGTCGAGTTAACGTGCATGTAAATAATGCCAAAAACAGCAGGGGTCGACATACTCGTACTTGCAGTGTCTTTTCGCCGAATACATTCGGTCACATATTCGATCACAAGACATCTCTTGTGGACAGAGGCGCCCAACTTGGCATGGTTCGACCATGTGTTAAAGTTACAAATAAAACTCTTCATGCAGCACCGCAACTGCGTGACTATAAACTTGTATGGCTTGCAAGCCGACCTTCGTCCATGCAAAGATAGCCTCAACTTCTTTTTCTTTTGTTCATAATTCTCAGTCGACGCAATGAAATACTACTTGCTGCTCAACCAATGCGCGTTGCTGGCGACCGCAATACCAGCAAGAAGGCCCTCTAAGCCCTTGGCAGATGCCGTCGCCTCTGGAGTCACTGTCTCGTCTGACGATTCGACCGGTACGAATTACGACGCAACAACTGTCCTGCAAAAGAGGAGCAAAATCCAATCTACTTGTGGCGGTAGAGAAGCAGCGATCAAAGAAGCGCTACAGGTTTGTGCCAGCAGAGCCCGGGCAGGGCAGCAGTTTGCTTTGGACTCGCAATCCGGCTCGGACATAATGAAGCTTTTCTTCAAGAACGACGACGAGAGCACCCGCCAGCGTGTAGCGAACCTTTTGAGCAAAGTGGCGAAAGAGTGCGAGGCGAATGGTGACGGAGAAACAACGATCGGCTGCACTGAAAACGAATATAAACTTTGTGTCAACGGTGGTAGCACAAAAGCTTACTCCAATAAGATCGGCGGAAGCGAAATCTATCTCTGTGACGTCGCTTTCAATGAACCCTTTAAGAAGGCAAAGAATTGCGGTGCCCGAGATCTTGCCTTCACCATGCTGCACGAAATGACTCATTCTCGGGGCAGCACGAACGATTTCAGTAGCTATGGCATCAATGCTGTGCAAAGGCTTACTCCGGACCAGAACATCCAGCATGCGGATTCCTACGCTCTCTTCGCTACGGCAGTTGCGTCCAGATGCACAGCTAAGGAAGCGAGAGATGGTCTCGGTGCACCGACTTTCAGCTCAACCTCGAGCTCGGCCAACCAGGTGCAAGCACCTAATACTAGAAATAATGTCTCGACGGAAAGCACTGAAAGTACCGCCGGTGCTGGCCCGGCCGAGGTGCCTATGGATGAAAAGACTGGCTTGACACAAGCAACTGCTGGAAATAACACAGAGGACAGTGGTGCGACCATTGCAAATTTGGGTGGCACTGACGGCAAAGAACAGCCGAAAGGATACCCATCCCAGCCCAATGGTGGCCTGGCCAGCCGCCTTGGTAATGGTGGAACTGGCAGCGAAGATGCCGCAGTTCCTATTCGGAGCCCTGCTGCATCGGACAACCACGACTTGGCTGGGAACAGAAGTGGCGTGACGTCGAGGCCTCCTCCTCAACTGGCGCCAGAACTGGACGTAGACACCGCTGGCCGGCCCGGTCCTGGTCCATCTGAATCATATATGCCAACCGGCACGTCGGCCGAAAAGCCAAATGGAGGTGGAGCAAGCTGCACCGGTACCAACCCTACCATAGGAGGGGGCGCAAGCTGCGCCTATAACAACTCTGAAGCCGTAGGGAAGGAGGGGGTGGAAGAAGGAAACGGAGGGGAAGATGGCAAGGAAGGAGAAGTGAGAAAGGGAATGGTAGTGGCAAATGAAATGGGGGAGGAAAAGGCAGTGGGAGAGGGAAACGGAGTAGGAGAAGGAGTCAAAGTGGCAGAGGGAAATGTAGAGGGGGACGGAAAGGCTGAGGGAGAGGAAGAGGCGGCAAGCTGCTACTCCGATTAACTCCATTGCCGGAGTATCACACTGTCCGCCGAGGGCCATGAAGCATAAGCGCTGGCCATTCAACATCAGTTTCGATCTGAATGGCTGCAAGCGGAATGCTCGCTCACCTTATGTACTGCGCCTGCAGTTCTGTCTCGGACATGTGTGGATAGTGGAGTTGAATATATGCCATTCTACATTCTATCGTTCTAGCCTTGCAGTGCACCGCTTGAGATGCTGCCTGCTGCTTGGCCGACATAGAGGACGTGAAGGAGCAACGTGTGTAAATACTGAAGCAGCGTTTCTTGGTCTTCCAGGTACGGCTTGCCAGTCGTCGACATTCTATATGCGCTTCCGCCCTGATAATGGCCTGGGTTCGACGACGATTGCCTAGGGCGTAGGCCATGGCACCTTATTACTATATTCGAAGAGGTGTACATCTGCATGCCCGTGATAGCTAATTTCCGCTTCCTTGTGGGTTCGATGGGAACCTTCGTGCCTGGTTCCCTTGCCACTCGCAAAGCTGGTTGTTGGTTGGCCACCTCCGGAGGGTCAAAATCCGGTTGCGTCCGAACCTAACGGCGGGATAGCGCTCCGAGCAAGATGTAGTCACGGCAAGGCGATGCGAGTATAGCAAGCAAAAGAAAGATGATCCTGTCCCGATACCACGTTGTGCACTGACATAACCAACAACTCGGAGTCGTTCATTCAGCACGTGCGTCTTGCTAGAACTACCCGACGATTATCGATATATTCAATCCGTTAGCATGGCTGTACCGTACCACTGCCTCGTTTACGCCACCCCTCTACGGATAACCATGAAATAGTAGATATCTCCTCTTTCGTCTCCCTGCTATATGTTTGTTTTGTGACTTTACCGTGATGATGTGGAAGTTAGTTACCATGTCAATCTGGAGTTTTGCCACTTAGGTCTGGCATTTCAGTAGTGCCAGACCCCCTGTACTTGACCGTTCTATCAAGCTACTCGTTCATCAACTTTCCATTCACTTCGTATTTATTAGCATTGATACATCCTCTGGAGCATTTGTTCCTACGGGTAAGCGTTTTCGGCTTAATCCTGTACATCATCTCCCTAATGAGGTTCTTGGGATATGATTATTTTGAAAAGTAAACAGTGCGCCAATAACACTACCACCAATGGTAAAAACAATATTACATAGTAGATCAATACACAATTTAATGCAAATTATCTGATATTATGTCAGACGCCTTGGTTTCATTGGAGAGTGAGTGACGAGGCCTGGCAGTTAGAACGCCAGTCACGGGTAGCTAGCTGGAAGGACGAAGGCGATGAATGCATTGATCCCAACAGACATCCCCCCTTCCTAATATTGTCCCCTTCCTTCAAGCAGTCCCGTGCCTGTTCACGTGATCTAAGCTGCCAGCGCCGTGTCACCTGACATATTATTAAGTATTATTTATATTCTGAGCTTTAGTCTAGTAACGGACTATGTACTCCGTAGCTAGAAGTATATATTAACTCATCTTGTATTTACATTAGAATTTAGTTATGGAATTACGCTTGGGTTATTTCATTTCTACTCTGTATCATATCTGATTAATCCCTTGTCGTTCTACTCCGTACTTTGTTGAGTTATACTCTCATTATGTCTACTGACTGTACTTAAGTGTGCGGAGTACGGAGTACCTGTATGCTGATTATGGTTAGTTCATTTTGCTGGTCCCTGCCTTTCGGACACAGCCATCTCAGCTAATCACCTGCTTCAGTGGAATGCATAAGCTTTTGGACGCAGTCCATAGGAGCCTTCCATGCTGACCTCATATGTTTGACGTTTGATGTCTGACCCTTCTACTTTTCGTCGCCTACTATCCTCGATAGTAGCTTTGTCCAAAACTGCGTGTGACTCACGCCCTTCTAGCATTAGTCCTCGTCACAATCCACGAACGGGATGAAGCTCAAGTCAGCCCGTACCGTCGCCTCGACAGGGCTGCTGCTCTTGCTGCTTCGTTCCGCCAACGCGGCTGGGATCGGCCCCGCTGATGGCAGTCTCTCTCGCAACAATGCTGACGTCCGCCTATTTCCCTTCCTCGCCAATGTACGCGATGCTGCTGTTGAACTCTTCTTTGGCCGCCACCCCGCCAAGGCAAGACATCGAACGGGGTTGCGTACTCCTGATGGGCACCGAACACGAGCCAAGTACACGAACGAGCTCGTCCTGAGGTTCAATATTACCGGTAGCAAGGAAGGAGCCGCGATATTGGAAGCGGCTGCCCGGCTTTTCCTCGACATATGGGTCTCCACCACCGACTATGTGGACGTACGACTACATGCCGACGAGGTTGCCCCCTTGCTTGGACTCCTCCCCGAATCGCTCCGTTCGTCGCATGCAACACTCGTGTCCGACCTCGCCACCGCCGTCTATCAGGCGTCCCCCTTGCATCATGGTCACGATAGCATGGGGCCAAGAGACGCTCCTCTGGAGCTGCCAATGCCGCTGCGCGCTGGCGACAACAGATTCTTTGAGGATTACCAGCCACTGACCGTCATCGTTCGCTGGATGCGCCTGCTCGAGGCCATGTTCCCCGCTCATGTCAAGTACATGACGGTTGGGACGTCTTTCGAAGGCCGAGAGATATCCGCTCTGCGTGTGGGCGTGCCTGCGCGGTCAGGCGGCAACGACGAGCCACGGCGGACGATTGTTGTTACCGGCGGCCTCCACGCCCGAGAATGGATCTCTACGAGCACGGTCAACTACCTGGCCTGGTCAATGATTACGTCATTTGGCAAGGATCGTATGATCACCAAGCTTCTGACCAAGTTTGATTTCGTCTTCGTCCCTGCCGTCAACCCTGACGGTGTTGAGTACACTTGGCAGGTGGATCGTCTGTGGCGCAAGTCTCGGCAGCAAACCATCGTTCGTTTCTGCGAAGGCCTGGACCTGGATCGTAGTTTTGGCTACGGCTGGGAAGGGTCGCAGGCGCAAAACGACCCCTGTTCACAGAGCTACCCCGGCGAACAGTCTTTTCAGGCCGTCGAAGCCATGCAGCTTGCCAACTGGGCTCGCAATGAGACCTTGAACAAGGTCAAATTTGTTGGACTCTGGGATCTGCACTCATATTCGCAGCAGATACTCTTCCCCTACTCATCCTCATGCGAAGCGGAGCCGCCGAACCTGGAGAACCTTGAAGAGGTCGCTGCAGGCATCGCCAAGGCGATCCGAATATCAAACGGAGAATCCTATTCGGTCGCGTCGGCGTGCGAGGGCGCGACGCACGTCCCCGAGACTCGACGAAAGACCGGCATTCAATCCGGGGGGGGGTCCGCAATCGACTGGTTCTACCACGAGATGCAAGCCCACTTCAGCTATCAGATCAAACTCCGAGATACTGGGAGTTTTGGGTTTTTATTGCCCCGAGAATCCATCATCCCAACTGGCGAGGAGATGTTCAGTGCCATGAAGTACTTTGGCGACTACCTCCTGGGAAACAATGGCATCGAAAAGTTCTCGGCCAAGGCAGCAGTGGCCGATACGACCGACCTCGGGTTGGGTAAGGGCAGCGAAATTGAGGTAAAAAATCAGGAGTTGAGGTGATGACAGCTTCACAAGTGATACAGGCAAGATGAACAGCCGACGGCCAGTGAAGCACGAAAATAGTCGCCACGAAAGAGGTTCGCGTTCGGGTTGGGACTTATATTTATCTGCCCACTTGCATAGGTCAAGCGATATGCAATCATTCCCACCTCTGGTTCGCTCACCGCACGAGACGGTTCCAAGAGTAGATAGCTCATCATTTCCCCAGAATGAACATTGCCGAGACGGAAGCAGACATCAGCTTGAGAACAAGGTCGCACATAGCGGAGCCAATGGAACCACTGGGAAAAACAGTTAGCACTGGCGAAGAAGATGAGGGACATGCCGCCCGAGGGATGGCACGTACGCAGTCCTCCCCTTGGGGCCCGCCGAGCTGGTATAACCAAAGAGGTACACGAGCCTCGAGATGTTCCAGCCAAAGCCAAGCACCGCGGCGGGTACGGGATAACGGACCCCGGCGATAAGAAGGGCACCAAGAAAGGAAGTCTGGTTCTCTGTGAAGTTGGCGTGGGCGCGCTGGGCTGGAAGGACGCCGTGTTGTTAGCTTGGAGAGCTCTCCGCGCCTAGCTGTGGTGCTACAAGCAAGCCATCACACCTACCACAGTTGAAGAGATACGCATTCGGGTCCTTATCGGCCTGCTCGGTAGAGGCATAAGCGTTGGGGTACTTAATACCACTAGCCTTGCGGAACTTGCTAGTACGGCCGACGTGGACCGTGTTCAAGAAGAAGGTGGCAGTGGCTGCCGCGAGCACGAGACTGCCCAGTCGTCAGCGTGTCGGCTCATCAGTCGCTGAACAGCCCGATCACGAGGGACGTACCCATATTGATCCGGCAGCTCGAGGATGAAGGACATGATGGAGGGGGTTGTTTTGACGATTGTACCTGACAGATATTAAATAGTCAACCGCGGACGATTCAGGGTGGCGAGGTCGCGATATTGAGATGGGCAAGTATATAAGTAGGTGTTATTAATAATGCGGAGATGATCCTGCGTCAAGGGGTACGGAGCGGAGTATCTGTCCGAACTCCGTTTTGACGGAAGGGAGTGCCGAGACAGTTAGCGGACTTGTCTACAGCGTACGGAGTAGCCTGCAAGCATTTGGGCAGCATGTACTGAGTACTCCGTATTAATACTGTAAAAACACACCATGACGCCGGATTAAGCCCAATTACATTCCCAAGTGTTCATCTGGTTATGGAATGGAAACAGCTGCGTTCTGAAAATTGTTCAA
This sequence comes from Drechmeria coniospora, assembly GCF_001625195.1. Lineage (NCBI taxonomy): Eukaryota > Fungi > Ascomycota > Sordariomycetes > Hypocreales > Ophiocordycipitaceae > Drechmeria > Drechmeria coniospora. Next base: position 3,464,709 of record NC_054389.1, on the reverse strand, counting down.
CCGGTTCCAAGTAGACATAAGTGTATACCACAACTTGAGAATACACAGCACTCCTGAGATAATTATTAATATTTAAATTGAAATTAATAGAATGAGACTCGATTTTTAAATCTCGAGGCAAATTATATAAAATAGAGCTTACTTGATTTATAATACAAATTTAAGATCAAGGAAAGAGTTTAATATTTTTGTTTCTTTGACATTTTTTAAAAACGTAAGAATAATATAAAAATCATTATCACGATTAAACCATTCAACCGTCTATAGTATTCTAATGTGTACTTGCCTAATGTGTTGTATTTAGAGTACGGAGTAATTACTCCGTACAAATCATAATACTTAAGTACAACTATTTCGATATATGTGGGGCCTCCGTAGTGGCTTGGGGGATTCTAGAGGATGTCTGCCAATCCACTCTGCATCGCAAAAGCGTCGTTCAATTGATCATTACTTACTTACGCATGACAACCTTGAGAACGGCGTGTGTAGGGCCGTGCCAACCGAACTGTCACCGAGCTTCAGCACGTCGACTGCCCATCCAAAGTCCGCATATTCGAATATAGCGAATATTCTTTACTCACTAGACTTGCACGTTGGAACCGCAGCCTCTTCCTGTTTCTCACAATACTTCGAACTCAATTCCATAACATGGATCTGGACATCGAAATGGGCGACGCCGAAGTGGCTCAAGAGGTGTTGCCCTTGGTCGACCCGACATCTGCCGACGACATTCTGGTACGTCAACTGGTCACACATGCACCCGTCGATGGCGAGCGCCATGCGGCTGACTGAATCGCGATGCTCGCAGGGATCGAATGAGCCCGAAGAGCCGGGTGAATTGCCCAACGAGGATGTGTCTGCGAGGTCTGAAGATGCGGAAAGCACGAAAGTAATGCCTACAAAACTGCATATTCATGGACTAGATATCCTATCTTCTGACGACATCAAATCCTATGTCAGAGAACACTATGGAGACGTCGATAGGATAGAATGGATCGACGATGCTTCGGCCAACTTAGTGTTCGCTTCAGAACTTACAGCTCGGGAAGCAATCGTTGCCCTTAGTTCAATCGAAGTAGCCGATGCGACCGCACTTCCGGTTGGGGAGGCAATTCCCGCAAAGCCTCTCAATGGCAAACCAGAAGTATCGCTTCGGATTCGTTTCGCCACGCAAGGCGACAGAAAAAAATCTGGCGCCGCCCTCCGAAGCCGATACTACCTTCTCCACCCCGAGCACGACCCGGAAGAGAGGCGGCGGCTTAGGCGGGACGAGGGTCGGGGACGATATCGAGATAGAACGGATGGGTACCGCCGGAGCGGTAGGCAGGGCTATGGCTTGATGCACGACGTGGATAATGTAACCGAGACGTTTGAGGCCAGCATGTACGACGATGCCCCGCGCCCTAGACCGCATCCCCCACGATCAGAATCAGACGACGACTCAAGACGGCCCGCGAGAGATAACCGCGGCAAGGAGCTATTCCGGGAGCGGTCATCTGCAAGGCGAGATAGATCAGCTTCTCCGCGGCGCCGAGGCGATGGAGGTGCCCATATGGACAACCTAGCCAGCTCACTGCGCAACAACAAGGAACAGGCTCGTTCCATCCGGGGCCGCCCTTCGGAGGAGAATCGGGCCGTAGAGCTCTTTCCGACGAAGGTGCCTGGGAGAGGCGGGCAACTGGACCTGTTGGAACGTTCCATTGGGTCGGCTCGTCTAAAGGAAGATGATATACCCAAAGTTGTAGAGGTCCCAGTTGGCTCTACTTCCAAGGATGCATTCAGTATCCGTGGTCTTGCGAGCCAGCGAACAGACAAAAACCAAAAAGGCATGACCATTAAAGGAGCGGCAGCGAGCGCGAAGGAGCTTTTCCCAGAGAGATTGGGCAGCAACAATTCTAGCAAGGAGTTGATAGATCCGAGCCGGGTCAGACGGAGACAAAAAGCGCATGATGTTTTCAACTGAGAACGCTGATAGGAAGCTTTTCGGAGGTCGACATAACATATTCTTACGTGGGAATTGCGTGGATATCCGGACATGTGATAGATAAACAGAATGAGGAGGCACCTGCGACCGTGCAATGCGACGATTCCTTAGCAATGCTTGCAGCTATTTGCGAATGGTGCGATGCGACTGTTCCTTAGCTATGCTGGTAACTGTCTGCTCACCTTTCCACTAGCCGATCGACGGCAGTGACAGGAGGGCTCCTAGTTCCCTCTATTGCCTGCACTAAGCAGGGCAGATTGGGGAGTCTGCTATTTAGCAGTGGGCAGACATGCAACATGCAATGCGACTTACACATGTAGCATGGGGTCCGCTGTTGGGACAGGCCAAAGTGGTTGGCGCCGGAGCCCTTCTTTGACGACGAAGTTGAAAATATATTGCCCAGGGAAGGAAGGTCACGAAGCCAACTCTGCCCCAGCAACAGGCAGCGAGAGAGGAAGCATGATAGGGGGCGCGATTCAGGTATCCTATGAGGTGATGAATGGCGCTCAAAATTAAAACAGTATCGATTCACCCCCCTTCCAACATCCAGTTTCCTCATCTGTCTACATTCCGGCACACGCTTGTTGTACTGTCATACGTTCTGTGGGCTCACGTCTCTGTCCAATTCACCTGATCCATCACTTGGCCGGCATCTGGATGAAGATATCCAATTCTCAGGCGCATCCGAAGGGGCTGGGGACTCAGTTAGGGAGGGTTATCCGTTTCGATCTGGGACAAGGTGAGGGAAACTTACCCCTTTGCAATCGGATACTCTCATCATTTGGGTGGCGACAGCACCAGGCGCAATCTCTGTCGATGAGATGCTGAGAAGTTGAAGCTTCTGCGTTTTGGGCACAGCCGCCTGAAGTCCACACTGGCTCAATGACACGCCAGAGTTGTTGCGGAACTGCCCAATTACTTGCACTACGCCCTCAGCGTTGCGTTGAACCTGAAGTGTCACCTTTAAACCGTTGGAGTCGTAACAAGGCAGCCCGGGTGGGGCTGGTGCCGACGGCGGGGACGAGCCAGTTGCGCTCATGGACTTGGATTCGGGGCCAGTCGAGGCCAGACCGGGTTGGGACGTAGATTGACCGGCGTCGAAGCCGAAAAGATCCATGATAGACGACACGTTTGACGGCTGAGATGAGGAATGGGACGCTGCTATGGGCGACGCCCCTGTCCCACCCAGGATGTCCGCAAGAAGATCCGAGTTTGATGCTTTGGAACCGTTCGTATCCGTCACAGCCGGTGCGTTCGTGATGTCTAGAAGATCTTGCTCGCTTGGCTTGGCAACTTTCTGCTTCCTGTTGCCTGCCTTGGCTTTCTTGCTCGGCGCTGGGCCTAAGACCCGAGAGGACTCCTTGATCTGTGGAGGAGGCATCTTTTCGAGTACGCCACGCCGGATCTCGTCAAAGGAGAAGAGGTTGCTGTACTCGACCGCCCGCTGTTGTACCTCGACGTCGAGGCTGCTCTGCCGATTCTGCAGTATGTGACGAATCCTCTCTACCTGGGCAGCATCCGAAAAGCGAGTGCTAAGCTTCATGAGAGCCGTGACTATGTACTCAGTGGACACCTGTGTCGCATAACTGCTGTCCAATATGAGCACGAACAGGTCCGCGATGTCTCGCTCCCTAACTTCCTTGACGAGCTCCTCTCCCTCGTACTGCCCGCCTTGAAGAAGCAAGTCTGCATATTCGCCGACGCACCAAGCACCAGCCTGCGTCAGGCTTTCCTGAGTAATGTCCCTTTGGAGATTTGTGTATAGCTTCTGCACAGCGTACGTCTGAAGCTCTGGAGTGGTTGCGACAAGTCGAACAAATGAAGACAGGATCTGTTCCTTGACATAGTTTCCGGCGAGCGACAGAACACGGAGCATGGTGTCAAAATGCCAACGCTTGTTAGGTGCGAACTTATCAGCGGCAATGCCAATCTGGCTTGTCATCGTGGGCTTGAACTCATTGTCTGCCACCTCCAAGAAGGCCAAGAGCTCACGAATGAGGACGCGCACGTTGCCTTCGTTGATGAGAGTGAAGCTGAGGTCGAGCGCCCGCCTCCGAATGCTAATATCCGGATCCCTCAAACATTCCAGGATCGTATTTCGGTGTCTCTGTACTGCATTGGGCTCGATGGCGACAACCTTGATAAGCGTGTTTAGGGCCACGTAGCGAATGTTGTTGTCTCTGTTGGTGAGGAACTTGCCCAGAATATTCACACCGAGCACCCGCAAGCCAGAGTCCGCCTCGATGTCTAGAATTGTGCAGACTGCCTCGTACAGGATAGAGTTGCCGACATTCTTGGTCGAGTCCGTGTTTGTTGCGACCTGGGCCAAGATGTCGTTGATGAGTTCTGTAGTCCCTGCATCTCCCACGGCAAGAACACGCAAGAGTCGGAGGATCTTGACTTGGAGAAAGGGATCAGAAATGCCGGTGACGTCATGTTCTGGTGCGTAGCCAGATGTCGAGAGGCCCTTGAGCGTTTTCACCAAGCCAGGGACAAACGGCCTGAACTTTTCGACGACGCCTTCCTCGCCTCCTTCTTCTTCATCTGCCTCACACAAGCCCGTCACAAGTGTCAAGCCGCAGAGGAGAACTCCATGATTTCTGTCTGCCAGGAGATGGGCCGCCTTCTCAAGAAAGTGCTCCTGTAGGTCTGGGACTTTGCGGCATATGCGCATCGCACACAAGGCAGCTTTCCTTCGAATATACGGGTTGGAAGTGGAGATGAGCGTCTCTATCTCGGGGAATAGGTCCCGGGACATCTCTACAGACGCAATATTTCCCAGGGTGCAAAGGGCAAGGCCGACGATGTACTGGTTGGGATGTCCGAGGTCACTGGCAACCTGTTAGCTGGGGAGTTCTTGTCATGATTGGCTCGATGTAAGGACTTTTTCAGCGAATTCGTTACCAGGGTCAAGACCTCCTGGTTCTCGTCAAGAAGCAGACTTGTTGCAAGATGGCCGAGACGTTTGTCCGCAAATCGGGGGGAGGCAAGGAGTTTGAGGCATTCAATTTGTCCGAAATGTGTTCTCTCGCCGAGGGTAAAGAGATAGAGTAGCTTCGCAACATTGTTGCGCCTGCCCGGTACCGTCAGATAAGATTAAGAAAAACTAGACACAACCTCAGGCTCTATGGATATGTGGCTAGTCCGCCGCAGAAAAACGTACCTGATGCCGTGATCAGCGCTCTCCTCGCGAAAGCTGGCTCGGATGGCGGCGCTCTCCTTCTGTATTACCGCTCGTTCATCTGCGATTGTCTTGGCCGCACGGACATTGCGGATGAACTGCTTCACTATGGAGTATCGATGAATTAGCGAATCAATGATCCGGTTCACAAGATGCTGATTGCGAAAGGCGTCCTCGTACATGAACTCATCGTATTGCTGATAAGGCGATCCCAAGTATGGGTCGTCAAGAAGCTTCGATCAAGAGAATGTAGGCAAGTTCAATGGATGGTGCAACTTTGGAAAATCATCATACGGAGAAAAACCTTGCAGGGTTGTGTTCGCCGATGCAGCCAAGTTGAGCTGTTGATGATGGGCCACGACCAGATGATGCAAGCAGTTGAGTGGGCTACCTTCCCATCTGGTGGCATGCGGGAAAGCAGTGAAGTAATAATACTCCGTACAGACCGTTGGCAATTGGTTGGCGGCGGAGAGCGGGGAACTGCTTGTACAAGTACAACTAGCTGTAAGTAAGTACTGTAAGTACTTAGTTGTAGAGTTGTACATGTACTCCGTACAAGTAAGTCCATTCCTATGATACATTGATACTTGTAGCTTAGGCTTCGCAACACTAACGATGTTCTATGATGGCATGCAATAGCACATAACGAAAGCCCATTAACCTTTAACGCATACTTCTTTCATGATTTAGTTAGTACACGTACGTAAGTATACACTATTGACAATTTTATTCGATTGAAATATTTTAATAAATATATAGCTCTATGCTATAAAGCCATAATATGTTTTGATATTGTGTATTTTAATTATACTTTAAATATATTTAGGAATCTGGCAAATTTCTAACTAGAACTTGTTCACATTGCAGTCATTTTGCGTGGAATAATTTAATTGACATTGATAATACACGTACTGTTATTTTCCTAATATTTTTAATAGTTCTAATGTATCTAGTATTTCTAATATTCTTATATTTTTCTTCCTATTCTGCTGTTTTTCTCAAGTTCGGAGCACGCATTTCAGTGTATGAGTAAGCGCCACTCCTCTGGAACTCTCGACTTTGTTTCGTTCCCCACCATTTGTCGTATTCCAGCCCTCCGCTCCCAATAGGCTACACCTGAAAGCTCTCTTCTCGAGCGTATATCTGTCCCTCTTGCGATCACCCACGTTTCATCCCCATCAGTGCCCCATTTCCTACTTTTGCCCGCCATGGTGAGTGTTTCCTACTTCGTTCCTGCTCTTCGCCATTCTTTAGCTTTGTACCCCCGCACTAGACCCCTGAGCCGGTGAGGGGATGGATGGTGTTCCCATCTGTGCCAATAACTGACGCGTGTACCGAGACAGGCTGATACCCTTACTGAAGAGCAGGTCTCGGAGTTCAAGGAGGCATTCTCTCTGTTTGTAAGCCGGACCTTGCTGCCGTCATGCACTGGACCCAGATTCTAACTCGCACTGCCCTGTAGGACAAGGACGGCGATGGTAAGTAGCTAGAACATTCAATACGCAACCCGCCCTGCTTCCCTCGACATCGTCTCGGGCGTGTCTGTTGGTCAAAATGCACGAAGCCCAATTATTTGGCGCTGTCTCTCTGGACCTTCGAGGCAATAATTCATTTCCCTCAATGCGAGTGCTAATATTTTTCTTGCTGTCACCAGGCCAAATCACCACCAAAGAGCTGGGCACTGTCATGCGCTCCCTCGGCCAAAACCCGTCTGAATCGGAGCTTCAAGATATGATCAACGAGGTAGACGCCGACAACAATGGCACGATTGACTTTCCCGGTGCGTGTGAACTGTGCAGATCAAAGTCTCGAATGCGAATTATTAACTCTCACCAATGCAGAGTTCCTCACCATGATGGCCCGGAAAATGAAGGACACCGACTCCGAGGAAGAGATCCGAGAGGCTTTCAAGGTCGGCCCGGGTGCCCTCGACAGACAGGCACGCCGTCGACTGAAGCTGACCTGCTCCCTAGGTCTTTGACCGCGACAACAATGGCTTTATCTCTGCCGCCGAGCTGCGTCACGTCATGACCTCGATTGGTGAGAAGCTGACTGACGACGAGGTTGATGAAATGATTCGCGAGGCTGATCAGGATGGCGATGGCCGAATTGATTGTATGCGACCTATGTTTCACTTCCCCGCCATTACACACGCTGACCTGACCTTCCTCCAAGATAACGAATTTGTCCAGCTCATGATGCAAAAGTAACGGAAGGTTTTACAGCATCTCAACCTCCGAGCTTTCCTGCCTAGCTATGATACATTGCATTCATGATGGGGTCGGCCATTGATACGGTAACGAATGGCTTGGGGGAGTTTCAGGATGTCTTGTCCCCTTGGCACTTCAATGGGAGCAAAACATTTGTGATGCTCGATGGGGTTTATCGCCTAGGTTTATGGTGCGAGAAAATGACAATTTTCTCTGTGCATGCGATGGTTCTTCAAGCTCTGCTCCCTGTGGCTGGTTGAACAGCTTTTTGCACTTGTCGCACTGTCGCACCAACCCAACCATTCGGAACCGGGCTTGCATGATGCCGTGCCATTTAAATATGGTTCTTGATATCTGGTCCTAATCACCACCATTCCTAGAAGCAACGAGTGAAATCACGTACGCAATGCGAATATCAGACGAAACGAATCGTGTGCTCAGTTGTGTTTGCGACTTGATGGAGAACGTCGTGCCGGGTTTTGTCCAGTTCATTGAACATTCCTCCTGATTATAGCCATGGTGTGTGCAGAGATGACTAGATTCCAAACTACCACCATCTGCCACCCATGTGCACCGGCTCGGCTTCATGACATTGCAAGTGTTCGTGACGCGACAGCGGCCGGCTCAAACCACTCCACGAACATATAGTATTGGTGGGATAGCTAAGCTCGCTAGAGGCATATATTAATACGTATCACATGCTTAGAAGTAACTAGTCGGAACTGGGGCTTTCAGTCTGTGTCGCATACATTAATTGCTACGCATCGTACACCATAAGTCCTAGACGGCGACAATTGTAAGTAGGAAAGGAAATACCTACTTCAGGCACAATAAGGACGACACCAGTTAGTTCCACTAATTGTGGCACTCTAGGTGGTGGCTGTAGTGGAAGCTAGGCACTCCGAAATATCACACAGACACTGGGACAGGCGGTTAACTGGCGTCAGAACGAGGAACCTATTGGCTGGCTGTAATACTGCGAGCCAGCAATCAGGAGAAAAGAATGCATATATGATTACACTGTACGGAGTACAAATAACTAAAACGTATATACATATATTCATAATACATGTGATGTATGCGTGAATTCCTGCCGCCGTCAAATTGTCCTACCAGGTCTCGGCAATGTATTGGCCCGCCTCCTTTTTGAGCTCCCAGAAGTTCTTTGCTTCGTCATGCTCAAGGCTGCCATGTGTCATTGCGACCTCGACAAGCGCATCCTCAACACCCGCGCCCATGCCTTTGGAGCTGCCGCAGACAAAAATACGCCCGTCGACGGCGTTGATAATATACCAGACGAGGTCGCCCTGGTTGCGGACCTCCTCTTGCACATATTTACCCTCCCCACGCCGGCTCTGCACAACGCGTTTGACCTTGTCCTCATGCACGCCCCATTCGCCGCTGTATATCTCATCGACGAGAGAGTCGCGGATACCCTGAAGCACCCACACCTTGTTGGCACAGTTGGCCTGTTTCAGCCGGCGCTGAACGAAGCCTCGAAAGGGGGCGATTCCAACGCCGGCACCGATGAGGAGCATTGGCCCGTCTGAATTGAACTGCTTCGCCAGTGGGTTCGCCATCAGGCCTTTGAACATGGGGACGTAGAGCATGGGCGCCTTTTCTCCAGCCTGTTGCGCTCTGAGGAAGCGACGAGCTTGCCGTTCGAGGTATCCAGACCCGACGCCAGTGCGGCAGCCCCTCTTCCAGTCGTTCGTCTCATGGACTGTGACGGCAATCTCAATGAGCCGGTGTTGCTTCTGATCTCGCATCTGGTACGACTCATGAGGGTCGTTGGAAAGTGAGTAGAAGCGGGGCATGAGCGGCTGCAGGCAGGACAGCAGCTCGTCAAGGGACGGTTGTGCGCTCGGGAAAGCGTTCAGGAGTTGTGAAATCGTTAGATGCGGGCCGGTGCGGAGATCGCAAAAGGCACCCTGGCCTTCGGCAGAGCAAAGAAACAGTAGAATCTTCTTCTCGTTCTCTGCGCTCGCATGTTCCGCCAACACTCTGAGCAAAGGCTTCGTGGGAGGGTATGACTGCAGGTCGGTGCACCAAGTGAGCAGGTCGCGCCGCGTCGTGATAAGTTCACGCGGCTGATCTTCGCCCCAGACAGTCGGCCAGCGCCCCTTGCTGGTCGCGAGCAAGACTGGCTTGTCGCGAAGAAAGCGGGGGACCATGAGCGCGTTCAGAACGTCGTCGACAACCTGCTCACAGTTTGGAGCCATGATACCGATGGCACCACCAACCTTGAAATCAGTTGACTCTTCATCCGGGTAGTCCGTGATGTCAAGATCGAAGTGATACGTGCGCTTCTCCGCGCCGGGCTTGGTCAGCTCACGGGTAGTATGAATGCGAGCTGGGAAAACGTGGTAGGGAGGGTGTGGTTGCACGAATCGGGGCGGCTCGATGGACGTGTTAACGGAATTCAGGTGCTGGCCTGTCGCAGACGTGTCCACCAGTGAAGGGAGTGAACAGCTATCGCTACCCGGGGCCCGGTCGTCGTGGCCGAGAGAAAGGAGAGAGACATTAGGAACAGGAGGAGAGGGCTGACTAGGCTGGGGTGGAATAGGTTTGAATGATATGGTCTTGTCGGGTAGTTCCGTTATCATCGTCAAATTTGTTGGTATCGCGTCTATCTTGAGGCCCAAGGAGCTGAAGGCATCGTTGTCAGGCAAGTCGATCTTCTCTTGATCGGTGTCTGGACGTCTAGATCCAGGGCCCATAAGACAGCAACCACCCCCGCAGCAGCGGCCGACGAACTCGGCCGTTGTCTCGCCGGTGATGCGTTGAATATCGCGCGCATTCTGGGCAATTAATATCGTCGATGCGCGCCGCCTGCGGCTTCCATCGACGCGGGGGGGCTCCTCCTGGTCGTCGGACTCGTCGGAGTAGGTCAGAGAAGGGGCAATCGACGTGGGTTCGGCAGGGATGCAGTTCGAGTCTGGTGCGGAGACAGAAGTTACGGGATCCCGAATCGGGACCGGCGTCGCCTTGGTCATCTTGAGCACGGCAGAGGCCACAGAGTGCGGGAAGATATGTGACGGCTGGTGGTACGTGGCTGCTGGAATTGGATGGAGGGACGGGGATGGCTCAGTTGAACCTGTCTTGGGATTTCAACGGCTTGTGCCGATGTCGGTGCCTGCAGCTATTTGGGATCTGTTAGGACTGTCGCCTGGGCATGTCGATAGGCTGCAGAGAGCTGAGAAAGGCGAGTCGCAAGCAGTTGATATGAAGGAGCTGCCGTGGTTTGTCGAGATGGTGGCGAAATGGGAGGAGCGGCGAGAGGGGGTAGCTGAAGATTTGGAAAAAGGAAACAGGATGTATGCGACGAGGGAATGGCAAGACGGTGACAAGCGTGCAGAGGGATGACTGGTATTAATATGTTGATTGTACTCGTCGAGCGAAGGAGGAGCGAAAGAAATTCGAATGAAGGATGAAGGAAGAATCTCAGCTCTCTATCGAAACCTTGACCAGCGACGGCCGCGGTCGGGGTTGAATCTTGGCGAAAGCCAAGCCAACCAGGGTACCACCGTCCGCCTATCCGAACGAAACTTGGTTTAGTTGTACTTAAGTACATGTACAAGTACTTAAGTGTCCTTGCAAAGTACTAGTACGGAGTACCACCTACGAGTACGGAGTAAGGACATGTACTGTGCACATGATACTACTGTACGGAGAACATGGTACATAGGTCTATGTGCATGTAAGTACATGTACTCCGTAAGACACTCCAGGCAATATGTAATACTCCGTACTTATTACTCCGTACAGTACTCGTAATTCTTGTACTACGTACTACGTATGGAGTACGGAATAGTAAGTACTGTAAGTGCTCCGTCCGTAAGGAGTACTCCGTACTTTCATGTGCATGTACTTAAGTACAGTACGGAGTACATGCACACCTAGTTGTACAAGTACTCCGTACTGTACTTGTATTTTCGAGTGCCAGGTGGGGTCACAGAATGGCGGGTACGGAATGTGTTGATAGTAATTAATTACTAATACTCCGCAGCTAGGTGTACGGAGTACGAGTCGAATTACGGAGTACTGCACTCTGGAGTTCCACATGCTCCCTCCATGCGAGCATCCGTGTACAATTGAACCGTATCCCTCAATAGCTTGGCTGCGAGACATGCTGCAGTTCCTTGTTCCGCTGTGGTATTAATATATTGCTCCGCGATGTACGGAGTACGGAGTACAAAAATACAAGTACGGAGTACTCCGTATTTCCTAGGAACCTGAACACTTCGCCAACTTATCCCGTGCCATTGAGTGCTCTCTGCTCCACGTTAACTTTCAAAGTTTGTATATGTATACTTACTGTATGCCTGTCCTGTACTTATATCATTCCTTCCTGAGGTGACTGAAATTAGTTTTTAGTTAGCAGCCACTTAATTATATTAATACTTGCTAACTATTTTATAAACAAATTTCATCAAGAAACACTAGTAAAAGAAATATTTAATGTATAAAAAATTTACTATGGAGTATTGATGTCAAGTGTACTGTACAGTATGGTTCAGATATCAGCCAGGGCATTATAGTAGTAATTTGTAGAAATTCCAATGTACCAATCAAGGCTAGCTGTTGTGAATGTGGAAGCCTCTGCTGCCTCAATTTCAATGCTCGTGGACACGAAGAGGGAGTCACACGCCACTTCTCTCCAAGCTCGTTCTTGCAGTAATACCGTTCATTTTGCATCACCAGCTAGCTACCTCAATCAGATACATTTCATTCGTATCCCACTCTCGCAGTCGCCATCAGTCAGAATGGATTTCAAAGGCTTTGGGAAAACCTTTTCGTTCGTCTTCCACGCCCTCTAACGATGCCAGTGGTTTGCTTCGGGTGGTCGTCGACGCCTGCCACTTGCACTGTTTCCAGTTGCTGACCTACAAACAGGGACTTCGGTGCTCAAATTACGCCATTTGCGTCACGCACCTTGCAGTTCACAAAGGAACAGTTTGGTCAGGTTGAAGACAAGGTATCTCGTTCCCACTGTTTCTTCACCCTCGAGCATTGGTTCTATCGAAACTAGACCTCGCTGATTCGATCCGAAAACAGACCCAGTTACCCTCTGAATACATCGATCTCGAGAAGAAGGTCGATGCCCTGAAGCAAGCTCACCAAAAGATGCTAGTTGTCACGTGAGTCAAATCTATGCCGCCTCCCATGCTTCTTGTCGGCCATCCAATAGGCGCCTGGTGCTAATCTGGGCCTTTGGGCGCTGGTTATGTTTAGGTCCCAGTACTCCAACGAGGCCTACGACTACCCGCCCAATATCAAGGAGACCTTCCAAGATCTTGGCCGCACCGTCAGCGAAAAAGTCAACCTTCTCTCGAATGCGTCCTCCACTGCCGAAGCCCAAGCCGCCCTTGTTGCCCCCCCTTCAGCGAAACCTCAGCCCAAGACCTTCAATCATGCCATTGCCCGCGCCAGTTTGTCCAGCAGCCAGGTGCTGCACCAGAATCACACTGGCGCTGGTGAAGACCCGCTAGCGACGGCCCTCGAGAAATATGCCCTTAGCATGGAGCGTGTAGGAGAGGCTCGCCTGGTCCAAGATTCACAAATCCAGGGTCGATTTCTGGCTGGCTGGAACACCACCCTCAACACCAGCCTCGCCTTTTCGACACGCTCGAGAAAGAATGTGGAGAAAACTAGACTATCCCTCGATGCCATAAAAGCCCATGCCAAGGGTACCACCTTCAGGCTTGGCCATCAGGGTGCTCGTAATGAGCAGCATGAAGAGCAGGAGCTCAGCCCAGAGGCCCAGGAGGATATTGAAAAGGCGGAGGACGAGTTTGTAACCCAAACCGAGGAAGCCGTTGGAGTCATGAAGAATGTTAGTCTCTTACACTTCATGCCACCTCGTCTCCACTCAGCTAATCAACAAATACGTATCAGGTCTTGGATTCTCCGGAGCCGCTTCGAAACCTCTCGGAGCTCATCACTGCTCAAGCTGAGTATCACAAGAAGGCATGCGAGATTTTGACGGAACTCGCCCCTGTCATCAATGCTCTGCAGACCACGCAGGAGGTGAGTGATGCATCATGCTCGATCCTAGAACTTGCGGCATTGGTGGAATACTGACCGCTTACCGCAACTAACAGGAGAGCTATCGAAAGAGCCGTGGAGAAAGCAACTAGATAGTTATTGTCCCCAGGGGTAGCCTCGATTGATTGCTGTCTCCATCCATGCAGGCTCATATAGGCATGTGATGGTATTACAAAAAAATTGAGGCTACCTGCAACCCATGCGAAGCATTGTTATGGAAAGCTCCATTCGTCACAAAAGGCTGCTAGTAACTCGAGGACCAAGCTGCATCCGGCTTGGTAATAGGACGCAAGAATGATTCATGTGCAAGTTACTTCTACGTTATTCCCGGCTGTCGAAGCACTGGAGTGGCGGGGTACCAACGTGTCATCTTGTATTCATTACCAGGACAGTACAATGCTGGTTACTTCGTGATGAGTAAGATACTAATGATGGAGGTCGTCTCGTCTTGAACACTGAAGCATCACTGCTCAGCAGCACCAAAAAGGGTGATCTCATGACTTTCCAAAGGACAACTTTCATTTAATCCAAGACATGAAATCAGTAAGCCTATTTAACAAAATTATGTACGACATTGTATTAGTATTACATGTTGTTTCAATTTTGGATCAAAGCTGTTTCGGATACGATTGTATAAGCCTTTGAATCGAATGCAGGTGCTTTTATCGACTACTGGTAACGTGACCCAGCACGTGAGCACTAGCATAACCTCTTGCGGCAGCTTGTCCAGTCTGAACGTACTTGGACACACATCCACCACGACCTCTCATTGAGAATGCGGTCAACATCCCGTGCCCTTGCTCGCTACCTCGAGCCGGGCACTCCGTCTGGATTGACTGGGCTCTGGACGCACAGCACACCCCGATCCACCCTCCTCTACACCTACAGCACAACTCTTGACAAGCTACGATCTATTCCCGAATGCTCACTCTACCGCCAGTCCGTCGAAGCCGTCACGAAGCATCGCATGAATCTCGTCGAGAAAACCGTACCCCCGGGACATGACGAGTGGGCTTCCAAGGCACGCGAGTTGCTCAGCAAGAACTCGGAACAATTTCGTGTTGCCAGCGGTCGTGTTGATGGCAGCGAAGCAAATATGGTCAAGCTCGGTGACCGAGTGTTTGTGGTTGGTTCCAAGCACGAAGAGGGCGGAGTCAGATTTGAGGAGTGGGATGGCGAGGAGGATCATGGCGGCGAGCTTGAGGGAATTCGGACTCCCGCGGAGAGGAAGGACCAGGTCATCTGGGGCATGCGCAAACCTCTGGAGGACCATGAAAAGGTCATTTGGGAGGATGAGCCAGATATGACGGCTGAACAGTAAGGAATTTGGCCCAAGCACTCTAAGGATGGTAACGTATGTTTAAATCTGACACTTCCGAACTAGGATACGCGATTTGGAGCAGCAGATCGGCGCTGGTCTCATTGAAGAGGTCATTCAAGTGGCAGAAGGCGAACTGAAATTAGTTCAGGCCATGGAGAAAGAAAAAGTGTAAGTCACAACTGACGAGCCACTCTCGGCCAGTAGAATTCCTGTCATTAACTTTGCCCTCAGATGGGAAGACCTTGATGAGAAGCCTACCAATGGCCAGTGGGAATACTTCGGGCGGGAGGCTGCATAAGTACTAATACAGAAGGGGTCGGTAAAGCTCTCTCTGGGGATAACACGGGACATAGCTGCACTCTGAAATACATCATTATCTTTTTTACATGCTTGGACTCATCAATCTGCATGTGTAGTTGCACCAATTGGCAGGAGGGATACGAGTTGGTTTAGCTGCCTGCTTAGTCAATTGGCTATGCCAATAATCTCAGAAACAACGAATGCACTAGAGGTAGAGTGGCGAGGTCTGATAGCCGGCAGTCTGATCACAGATGGATAGCTCCAAGAACAGAAGCGACGATGGTATTGACATGAAGCGAGCTCTCCCACTGGAGCCTCACCTGGGAGACCACGTGTCATATCACGTGGTCTCGAATTCATCTCCTATGCTGATTGACCCTTGCCTAGTAATTACAGTTCAGGTAACATCTTAGGCCTCAGCCTGTAACATATGCAACATAATTCTTAATAGGTTTATTTTAAAAACTGAAAAAGATATATGGTATTATATTTGTAATATTTAATTCTGGAAATCTTTTTGCTATTATGCAGGTGTATTATTTTAATAATTAATAAATATTAATATTTATTTTAATATTATTTGCTCGACAAAATTACTATACAGTAATAGTTGTCTTCTGACTAACAATACCTCCGATGCAATATTTGTGGCATGCGTACGGATTATGGAGTACTATTTTCCTCAAGTTGGAAGTTTGTGGTTTTCTGAAGAATTCGGAATTGGAACATTAGGAATTAGTGGCCAAACTGGCCAACCCCTTAAACCCCCAGACCAACACTAACTACTTAGATTCTGTGATACGCATTAATTGTACCCACATACCCCTTAAACGCCGACTGGCAGTCCAATTGATCCGGTCCAATCCGCTTTCGGGTATGCTCAACAACATCCACCTGTGCCCACGCCAAACAAGCACCACCGACAGGAACTCCCGTCGCGACTCGAGAAAAGGTATCTTCGACATCGACGACAGCAGCACAATAGCATTCATCGCCTCCCCGACAATAAAGGCACAGCTCCGCTTCCTCACAATATTTCTACAGCTGGGGCTTGCCCAGCGGTCTTTGTCCATGCCATCATACCAATGGTAGCCAGTGGGACGCGGAACGAGTCGTTCTTCCCCTTTCGCTGTCGCTCAGCTTCAACAGCAACAGCAACCTCGCCCTTACCTTCATTCTCACTTTCATTTCCTCATTCATTCTCGCCCTCAAACTCGCCTCCCCCCTCATCTTCATTCTCAGGGTTTTCCTTAGCTCTCCCCGCGTCGCTCTACAGGGGACGCGAAACGCAGCGACGACGCGCCCAAGCATCGTTTCCCATCCCCCCTGACGAGCAATCGCTCCTCCTGGGCCGGGCAGAGTCATGCTCATGAGCAGCCGCCAACTCGGCTCGACTGACGACGGCGAGGAACTCACGACCCTCGAGTTTGCTGGCCTTGATGTCGACGGCGGCAACAACTGCAATGACGAAGGCAACGGTACAAGGGATGGCAAGTCTGGTCTCAAATCGCGACCACCGTCTGCCAGAAGAAGCCGCCGACAGAGCAGCGCCCCCGAATGGACGCATGTCGGCAGTCAAAATGGGAAATGTGGTCCGTCGCCGAGCCGATCGAATGGACCCTCCGCCTCTCTCACGCCAACTTCGCTTGGTGTGGTGACCATGGGCAGCATGGCCGCGACTTCGCCTTTGCCTCCGACGCCTAAACGATCGAGCTCTTGGTCCCTCTCCCTCGTCGCACTCGTTACGGCCGGCCTCGGTGTCGCCCTCTTAATCGCTATCCTCGACTCCCTCGTCAACCACCACGCCGAGCCGAAAGGATGTCGCATGTCTTACATGAGGCCCTCCTACATCCATTACTCGGAGTTCGACACCGAGCACACGCGCTTCGCCACCAAATACTCGCTCTACCTGTATCGCGAGCAAGGTATGGACGACGGGAACAAGGTATGATAAATCATAATCCTGCCTTTCCCGTTCACTAAACTTGAAGCTTACTATCCACGTTGTACCTCAGCTACTTGGCATCCCCGTCCTTTTCATTCCAGGCAATGCCGGAAGCTACAAGCAGGTGAGGCCGATGGCAGCTGAAGCAGCCAACTACTTTCGTGACTCTCTCCAGATGGATGGCGTCTCGGTTCCGTCCGGTGTTCGGAATCTCGACTTTTTCACCGTCGACTTCAATGAGGATATTACTGCCTTTCATGGCCAGACGTTGCTGGACCAAGCCGAGTACCTCAATGAGGCCGTTCGCTACATCCTGTCCCTGTACTCAGACCCCCAGCGGTCTGGCCGAGATTCGCAACTACCCGATCCCACGTCCGTCATCATCCTCGGCCATTCCATGGGCGGCATCGTTGCACGCGCCATGCTGGTCCAGCCGAACTACCAGCCGAAGTCCATCAACACCATTATCACCATGTCGGCACCCCACGCGCGCCCACCGGTCACCTTTGACCGGCAGATTGTCCAAATCTACGAGGAGATCAACACCTTCTGGCGCAACGCCTACGCGCAGAAGTGGGCCAACGACAACCCCCTGTGGCATGTCACCCTCGTTTCCATTGCAGGTGGCAGCCTCGACACTGTAGTACCGTCGGATTACGCCAGCCTAGAATCGCTTGTGCCGGAGACGCACGGCTTCACCGTCTTCACGACGGGGATACCCACCGTCTGGACGAGCATGGATCATCAGGCCATCCTTTGGTGCGATCAATTCCGCAAGGTTGTTGCCCGGGCCCTGTACGAAATTGTGGACGTCCATCGTGCTTCCCAGACGAAGCCGAGGGCGGATCGGATTCACCTCCTCAGACGACGCTTCCTCCCCGGTTTGGAAGCGGTCAATGAGAAGACGCCTCATTCGCGGAAGGCAACGACGCTCCTGACTCTCGGCGATGGCTCCAGCCGCATCGTCCCACCTGGCTCCCGCCTGACACTTCGAGAGCTGGGGTCGCAGGCACAGTCGCAACCCCAACCTCGGACGAGAGCACACTTGATTCCCATCCCCCCTCCTGGTTCCCCTGGACTGAAGCGATTCACCCTTTTGACTGATGCAACCCTCGACGGGGCCGGGAAAGATGGCTTCCTCCAAGTCTTGCTTTGCAGCGTCGTTCCCCATCAGCATGGACCGACCGATGCCCAGTTTTTGACGCACGTCGACCTGTCAAACGGAGAAGACAGAGATGGAAACAGAAACGAAAACGGTAATGAAAACGGCGCGCCCACGAGGCTGGCTTGCAAGAACGCTGCTTCCGACGCCACGATGCTCCCTGCATCGACCTCGTCGACCCAATACCCTTTCTATCGGGACGGCGAACAAGAAATCCGGCCGTTTACCTATTTTCAGTATGGCGCCGAACACCTCGCCGATCATCAGTTCATCGCCATCGTTGACAAAGCTGCCAGCCCGGAGCATGCATTTGTCGTGGCCGAATTCAGCGACGAAGACTCCTTCAGAAGAGAATACGATGTCGGCCTCGTTCAGCTACTCACCGGCGGATTGTCTTTCAGTCTCTCAGCCAGTCGGCCCATGGTTGTCGACATTCGCATTCCTGCTGCCGCCTCTGCACTGATGGCCTTTGGTTTGAACATTACGCAGCCGCCCTGCACGGGTGATGAGCTTCCAATTCTTTTTTCGCCCCTCGTGCGCCAATACCTCGAGAAGCCGTACGAAAGCAAGTATTTCGTCAATGCTCAACACGCAACACTTAGCTTTCACGGAAGGGCCCCCTATGTTCCTCCGCCTCTTGCTCCCTCAGCCGACTCAACAGGACTAGGTCTCCAATTATGGTCCGACCCGTCGCGTCATACGACTCTGCATGTCAGCCTCCGATTCGACATGTGGGCAAGTATGGGAAACTTGTACATGCGATATCGCACCGTCTTCGCCGCTTTCCCCTTGCTCATTGTGTCAATGGTCCTTCGAAAGCAATTTCGCGTCTATGATGCCACCGGAATCTTCATATCCTTCTCGGCGGGCCTGGATCTCTCCCTACGGCGGTCAATTCCCATGCTACTGCTTTCGCTCACCCTGATGTCGACATGGCTCGACAGAGTCTTCGCCGCCCTTGAGCGTGGACTTGCTTGGCCCAGCGGGAATGTGAGCCCGGCCGGATCGCCAAGTTTCGACAGAAACGAACTGCTTATCGGTACCACGGATCCTCTGTTCTGGTTCCTGATTCCCCTCACAGGCATCGTCTGCGTGGGCGTGTGTACCGTCCTGCATTATATCGTGTTAGGCACGACATGGGTTATCGGCGTTCTATACGGTTTCATGAATCGGGAGCGTGTCAACCATCAACATCAGCAGCAGCAGCAGCAGCCGCCGCAGCAGCAGCAGCGAGATGACTCAGCAGTCCGCCTTTCATCCACATCCACACCGCTCAGGCGTATGATCTCGACGGCTGTCCTCTTGTTCCTTGTCTCAACATTTATCCCGTACCAGTTCGCGTACCTGGTGGCTTGTCTTGTCCAGCTTTTCACATCCGCCCGTGCATTTCAGCTTGCTAGAGGCACGACCTCGACCTCGAATGCCAACTACCATCATTACGCACATTCGATTCTCCTTCTCATGATGTGGGTGCTACCCGTCAACCTGCCTATCCTGGCCGTTTGGGTGCGCAATCTTGCCGTTCATTGGCTTACTCCCTTTTCCTCCCACCACAACGTGCTGTCGATCATGCCCTTCATTCTCCTTGTCGAGAACCTCACCGCGGGCAGGATGGTGCCGCACATTGCGAGTGGACTTCGCCACATCACAAGTGCCCTCTTGTTTGGGACCGCTCTCTGCGCCGCTGTTTATGGTGTATCGCACGCCTATGTCCTTCATTATCTTGTCAACGCAGTAGCCGCCTGGCTTGTCATCTTGCACTCAACATCAGATTCCTGGTCACTGACAACAATTGGCGCCATGTTTGAAGGAAATGCAAATGAGGCGAGGAAGGGAGACAAGGTGCCATGACGGCTGACCACGCCAGAATTTGTCATGCAGCGTTCCCCTGCTTGCATGGGCGCATTTTGCGTTGGCAACGTGACGACTCATTGGCCATGCAACCTAATCTCTCATTGGTTTCCTGCGCTTGGATAATCTAGAATGAATCTGCTGGATGTAAGTCAAATCCAATGAACTAGGCATGGCAGGTGTGGCGCTCGTTCACCGTCAACACACGCAACACTCCACAAACACATAAGTTGTGTTAGAGTTACTCATGTCCTCGAGTCTGAGCACGCCTCCGTGGATATGCCAGCCATTATTAGTAAGGATGTGGTTCGCGACCTTTCACCAGAGGCAACATAACCTCTTCTTCTCGTCAAGTATTCCATGCATCGTTACTGGCGTTATTGTGGTCTTGATTGCGGCAACTGTGCTGCCGGTGTACAATAGAGGTGCTGTCAACGGTCAAATGTTCCGATGCTAAGGGGGTGTCCCATATGGCGGGAGTGCGTGGCAGGCACGCCTTCGTGCTGAGGCGTCGCCTTTCGAGTTAAAGATGGTCCAGCTACCCTTCTGTGACTACACCCGGTTGTGATTGGAAAGAGAACAAAAGTATGAGAGAGGGTCAAGAGAAATACAAAATCTTGATATGACATCTAGATTTCTATAAGATATCATGGGCGATATAATCGCTTCCGCTTGTGTGGGTGATCTCCATCTGCATACTGACTGGGCGCCAAACAGTACACCTTCCACAATGGGCGGGGACAATTCAACACAATAAAAAGGGGTTTTATACGTCAAATGTAGGAAGCGGTTCTCGGCATTCTACTTCCAAGCAGGCTTGTGCGGTTTTCATGGTCTCTTCCCAGGTGAACAGACAGTGCATATTCCACGATACCTGCGCCATCAGCCAGCCTGCTTACATGACAAATCAGACTAAGCAATTGCTGAACGCCGACGTTCCCCGCCGTCATTTTCCGCGGAGAGTATTTCTTGCTCATGACGAATAGTCCAAAGAGTAATAATCAATCCAACAGCGCTTGCGCCGAACGTGATGTAGTATGCCGCACGGTAGCAATCGATACCGTCGTGGCAAGATCGCTTGCCACCAGGTTCTATGGTGCTGTGCTTGTCGTAAATGGTGCCGTAGAAAAGGTTGAACACATTGGAGGAAATGACGGGGGCAAGGGTAATGAAGCCCCAATTCTGGCTCAAGCCACGAATTCCGAATGCTTCGGTAACAATGGACGGGAAAACACCAAAGAGAAAACCATAGCCCAGGCCAGACAGGCCGGAGACAAACTCGAGAAGGTTGGGGTTTTGGATGATCAATGCGCATAGCTGAGCGACCAGAAAGACAAGGCAGGCAATGAACAGACACCAGAGCCGGCTGGCATGAAGAAACTTCACCAAAAAGTCGGAACCCACTCCTGAGGTTCAACAGGTTAGTGACTAGGATGGTGCTATGCAGGATCAGGCATGCGCTCGCTGCGGGCGGGGCGGGCGGGTGAAATAAAGAATGACAGAAGCTTACCGCTAAGGAGCCTGCCGATGAAACTGCAGACAGACAAGATCGAAACATGGATTTGCTGTCGATGCACGAGGAAGTCTTGACCAACCGAATCATCAAAGCGTTTCCACAGAGCGTTGACGTCATTGCCAATGTTGCTGGGCGTACAGTAGATCATCAGTGTTTTTCCTTGGGGTAACAGAAATGGCGGGCGGTCTCTGCGTACTTGATAGTCATGAGGCCAATACCGGCGAGGATGGCCATGATGCAGAACAAGAGCCAGAACGACTGGAGCCTCAAGAGAGCGAGGCCGCGGATATCTATTCGGTGAGACCGATCCATATCAACACTACTCATAACAGCATTCTCGAGCGCCAGAGATGAGTGTGATGTCAACGAAGACGCGTCATCCATATCGTCTGGGAGCTCGTCGGCTTCTTCTAGGCATGCCAGAGCGGCAGGCTGAGCGCCAAGACAGGGCTGGGACATGGCGGCGGCAGTGGGCGACAACGTACTCGGTTCTGCATCCAGGTGGCTAGGATTGCCATGCACGTTGGGACCATGGGGCGGGATGTCCGGGATGGCACGGTAGGCCGCAGCATAGGGATGGGCGTCGAGGAACAAAAAGCCAGCCAAGGTCAGGCCAAAGGTGCCCCAGGAGAGCAGCTGGAGAAAGGCACTAGGATCGCCGGGGAAGAAAATAGCGCCAAGGGAGGAGAAAAAGAAGGCGCTGAGGCCAAAGGCGGCGAGGGGAAACGCGGTGGCGGTGCCTCGATGACGGGGCCAGTTCATCGCCGATGTCTTGACAGCCGCGGCGAAGGCCATGCAACTACCGAGTCCGGTGAGGTAGGAAAAAAAGCAGAGGAGGGGAACGGGGCCCTGGGCGTCATCGTAGGCCTGGTGGAGAGGAAAGTAGCCGGCAACGAGGAGGGCGGCGCCGAGGAGGACAAAGGGTCGAGGGCCGGCGTGGTCAACTAATACACCAACGGGGACGCCGAGTGAGTACATGCCCAGATTGCCGAAGAGGCCGACGAGGTTGCTCTGCGTCGAGGTGAGCTTAAGCCTGTCGGCGAACTGGGGAGCCCAGGCCGAGTAGACGTACTAGATTCGAGAAGCCGGTCAAGCCGTTAGCAACATGCTTCCCCCTTGGACATTGGTTGGCCTCGCTGGGAAGCAGGCAAACGTAGAGGGCATGGCAGGGGGATATTAGGGGGGGGGTTCTTGGTTGTTTCGCTCACGTTGGTTCCGCAGGCCAGGGAGACGACCGTCGCAGCGACGCTCGCCAGCAGCCGTCGGCGACCTCGTTCTTTCGACCTCTGCTGCCTCATGGTGGACACTGGGGGGTGGCGGATGCAGTTGTATCATATGCAAACAAGGAACATTGGAAGGACCTATCTCCCCTCGCCGTGTGGAGACCGCTGAATGAGTGGAGTCTGTGGAGTTCGTTGGGCGGCAGGAATGCTGTACTGTACTTGTACGGAGTGCCGAGTGACATGCCGGCGAATTGGACGCCATAGAAACTGCATTCACTACAAGTATGATTGCATAACCGTCGCTCTCCAAATAGCAGCTTCACAGAATGTATGATATTTATACATGAGTCATATGGATGTGCAGTGTAACGGGGTGGCCCCAGTAGAGCTTAAGCTGTGGTCATGCTACTTTTCCGTTGCGCCAGCAGGCGCTGCCCTTTTGTGCACAGCAAAAGGGAACGTGCATCTACTTATTGACTAAGCAGCCTTTAGTCAATTAACCACACCTATAAGAATCCATTGTACTGTCTGACTAATTGCTTCGTCTCGTGCGTAGCCCAAGGCCATAACACTTGTGCTTGTATGCTAGTCCAAGCTATTAATCGTGCCACGCCCCACCTAAAGGTGGTGCTCACCACCACAGCGCGCACACCACCGCAGCACGTACTTTGGCAATAGCTTCTAATTTAACAGTGTTTTTTAGTACAAAGACCGCCCTTTTTATCGCAGACCTATAGATGTTCCAATACTCTAGTTCTCCGCCATTTTCGTACCTTTTTCGCAGTATTAATAAATACCCGTTTCGCTATAGTATAGACCTTTTTGTCTATAGCCTCTACCTTCCTATTGTCACGAAGCTGACTAGCAGGAAGGCAGTATGCGCAAAGACTGTAGAATTTTCGAACTAAGGAGGAAGAAAAGAGACAGAAAACAGTGAGTGCGGAGAGGAAGGGGCTATATACCCAGACGGTCCGCGCATTACGTGATGAAGAGTGTAGGGTAGGCTAGGAAGAGAGTACGATATACGATATCGTCACACCAATAGAGACTCATAAGCAGTCTGGTAATCAATTGCACCCATTCCAATAGCGAGTACATTTCAAACTGAAGCTTGGCCATTTCCAGGCTTCGCAGACTCCATGTCTTTTATAGCCTGACTAGCTTTAGCAAACGCCACCTTAAGTAATGCGCTGGTACCTGATGCGCGTAGCCGCCCTCTGGTTCTTTCACCCAGCCTTATACCCCTAGTAGGAACCCGCAGAGCACGAAAAGTTCATAAAGGGAAATCTCAAGGAATCTCTAGGAAATTATAGTGATATTCCTTGCAATGAAACCCTGCATTGGAAAGAGTTGGTAGGGCCCCCTTATATCGTCTGTCTTCTTGCTTAAGGCAAGGAGTAGCTCCCTAAAGATAAAGAGCATTGCTATTCAGCCATATACTTTTTGCTATTCATCCTTACAATTCTACCCCAGCGCCTCCACATTCCGCTGCAGTACTGCAGTACCAATATAGGAACTGCATCTGAAGAGCCGATTACTAATCCCTATTCGCTCTTGTATGGCAGCAATACGGAATGATGATTTTCTGGCAACGATAATATAGCTGCTGCCCTACCCTGCCTTAACCCACCTCGTAATGCTTTTCGCCTCTTATTACCTTTTCCAACGGGCTCATGAAGTTCAGATTGTAAGAAATCTCCATGTACTTATGCTAGGGTTACGTCTAGTAGTCCCCCGGCCCCTAGTACAGCTAGGCTGCTGCTACGACCCGAAGCTCCTGTGCGATGGCCGGGCCATGTATTCGAAGGAGGGCGTTTTGCATGCCCAGTGGCTTCCGCAGCCATTACCGTAGATGACAGTCATCCCTAGCTATTATTGCAGATAGTTCCAATTTTTGGGATTAACAAACCATGGCTGTCGCAGAGTTTAAGTAACTATTGCTGGCTACAATAGTGCTAAGCTAGTGTGTTGGCTAAGCAGCTAGGATGGAAAGGTCATCTTAGCCTCTTACTAGAACAATGTAGCGGACTGTGGCGGCGCCGGGGTAGAATTGTGAGGATGAATAGCAAAACTTGTATGGCCAAAGAGCAACGCCCGATATTAAAATCCGTCGGCATACACCACCCCGCTGCTGTGCTCTTTATAGCTGCGGGCTGGCTGCCGGTTACTACACCGCTTGATCACTCCACTCTAGCTCGAAAATCCCAGCAATATATGTTTCTATACGAACAGGTTTATAACGGAAAAGTGGCAGGTAGGTGCTGAGAATCACGTGTAGCTCCATATTGAGGCAAGGTAGCAAGAAAGTGGACAGTAGGCAATGAGTATCGTTGGGACATTATGAATTAGTTTCAGTGTATCTAGTGATAACTCGTGTTGCCAGCAACTCATTCAAATGGCGATGTGGAATGCGCCCAAGTAAAAAGGCGTGATGTCCGAGCAGGACACAAAGTAAAATACCGGGGTTTCAAAATCATTAAATGGCGTGTGCGAGGAACAACCGTGGGTTCAAAGACGGCGCCGTAAGTCATCTTCATTCCCTCGTGCAACAAAACAACGGCAGCACGAAGTGGTGCTTTCCAGCTAGACGGAGAGAAGCGGCCAAAGGTGAAGCTGATTCGTCGACCGAAGAGGCCGGCAGCCTGCATCAAAACCGCAGGGGAGAGTAGGCAGTTTTGTCCTTAGGGCCTGTGCCGCCATGGGGCCGCCCTGGCGAAGTCGGCATCACAATGGGATGCTGCGGGCAACTTCCCAAGCCGCGTTGCGAGCCTGAAGCCCAAGCCCAAGCCCAAGCCTAGGCCGTCGGCGGTCGTCGGGCGAGCGGTGCACAACCGCGACATTCGTCGTCGCAATCTGAGTCGGTTGACAGCAGAGGCCACAGATCGCCAGAAGATAAGTGACGGCCGTTGGCGTGGTGGTGGCTGCTGGAATTGGATCCGACGGGCAGGAGGCTGCAGTTTTATTTTGCTCCGTAGGAAATCGTTTGGCCAAATACTTACTGCCTTGTACTTGTACTTGTGATAATTGCGTACAAAGACAAGGGCAGGGACGACGGCACCATGTGCAATTTCGAGCAGGTGGAAGGACAGGCCACAACTGTGCCCAGGCTAACCCCACCCTCGCCCGCCTGGCCCAGTCGGGTCGATCACAATTGATAAACCCCCTGTCCCTGTCGCTTGCTTGCCATTGATCCATCCTCGTCCGATGAAGCGATGGATTGAAGATTGCCTCATACCCAATTTGGGCTTGGTGCGAGTTGCACCCACATCTCGGCGCTGCCGCTAACGAATACCCAACCAACCTAAATTCAACGCCGGCCCTGGACGCTATCCCTCCCTCTCCATGATGCACTTGGGCACCCTCCTCACACTCTGATTTTTTGGACGTTACGACCATCGTGAAAACCCGCAGGTGCATCCCCGTGAGCTTTCGTTAAACTCGCCGGTCGGAGCGGGTAAGCGTGGTGCCCCTGACAGCCGCGGCTGGCTGGCTAGGGGTGCGACGTTCCGGGGTCCCCAACTCGGTCCTTGGCTTTGGTGATCGCCTCGGCCACAAGCTTGACCTCGGACTTGGTTCCATTGGCCCGGATACCACTGGCTTTGATTCCAATTGCCTTGATGCCATTGGCCTTGATGCCATTGGTTTTGATGCCAATGGCTTTGGCCACTTTGTCCCCCAACCGCGGCAGATGTTGCGTTCGACAGGGAGCTCAAGCTTGGCAGCCTCTGGGGCGTTCCGCTGGGAAATGGCCGTTCCCGAAGCGGCGGGAGCTCGAGGCGAGGTTCAGTCGTGTAGTTGGAAGGGGAGCCCGCGTCCGACTCGGTTCTCTCCTGCTCCGACTCATGCGGTGACGGTGACAGCGGCTGATGGTTGCCTGTCCATGGAAGCAACTGCTGGCCCTGGCCGTTGATTCGCATAAATGGCAAGAGGGTACCTGGCACCGGCCCGGAAATGTGGGGAGCGGGCAGAAGCGGAACACGGGGACATCTATGGTACTCCAAGGCGTTTCGGTCGGCACGCTGTTCGTGACTCACGTACCCGTGAACGGCGGGTAATTCGTGGGACGGGGCCATGTCCAACGCTATTGTCGGTGTCGCTGCCGGTGCTCCTGCAGGTGCCGTCGCCGCCCTCACCGCGTTGGCGCTTTCTAAATGCTGCTGCTTTCGACGCATGAGCCGGTTCTGACTGCCATTCCACCAGTTCTTGACGGCATTGTCGCTGCGGCCATCCAGCTGCCTCGCGATTTCAGCCCAGCACTTGCCCATGGTGGCCACCATTCTCTCGATCCGGCGACCCTCGCTGGGTGTTATGGGCGTGCGGTTCAGGCTTGGCTTGAGGTTCTGGTGGTAACGCTCGCGGCACTGCTTGGGAGTACGAGACTTCAGCTTGTGGGCGATGCGCACCCAGTTGTAAGGGCCGTGCAAGGTAACAAGAGTCATCAGCGTGTTGTCCTCGGTGCTTGACCATGGACCCCTCCTGTGGCCAGGCGTGGCGCTCTCGCTTCTGGTTGTTGCCAGTGTGCACGACTTGCTGCTGTTCCCATCGACGTCGTTCCTGCTGGCACCCTCGTCGGCCTCGTTGGCGTCCTCATTCACATCCTCCTCGTTGTCGCCCTCGTCTTTGGCGTTCTCATCGGCGTCCTCGTTGTCGGCGTCGTCCTTGACAGAGTCCCTCCTGCTTGCATCCTGCTTGCTGCCCTCCCTGTTGGTCTTCCTTTTGCTACTGTGCTTTTTGCGGCCGTCAGTTTTGTCAGGTGGTGAGGGGCATGGCCCATCAACCTGCTTGAAATTATCCATGGACTGACAGCTTGCTGGTGGGTGAAATGACTGCAGCGGGTATTTAATTATGAGAAATTTCCGTGCGGAAAGGAGACGGAGAAGGAGTTGAGGCGTAAACGGGGGACGGTAGACGTCTTTTGTACCGAAGGCAGTGGACCGTTAACTTCAGTTTGCTAGTGCAGAATGGGCGTCGAAAGGTAAAAAGTGAAAAAAGTGAAATGACGGCGACGCCTGCCTGGCCATCGCCAGTTGCAGGTGGGCTAAAGCATACTAGGTGAGTAGCATCCGAAGCAAGATGGGATACCTGCCTGTATGAACTACCTTGTAGCAGTCGGCTGCAGCAGGACATACTTGCTACCGACTACCACCTAGAAGCACGTAGTACTATTGGTACAGCCATAGCACTTGAGCACTTTCCTGCCTAGTTGCTATCCTACCTGCCTGCCCCATTTCCAGAAAGCTGACGTTGCAGCTGCACCATGATCGCAGCCTACAGGCAGGATATTTTCGAGTGGTTGCGGTCGCGGTCGCCGGTAACATGACTCCGCGCGAGCAATCATGGTGTTCCTTGTGACGGTACGCAGGTCATGCTACTCTCACGACGGCGGAACAGAGTCCTCTCCGGCCATCGGCCGCCTGCTACGACCAGCTGCTGCTAGGAGGGTAGTTCAGGTTCGTGCTCAGAAAGTGCTCCTGGTGGGTTGATATGATACAAGCAGGTGGTGGGCGAAGGAATACACGGTAGTCTTGCGGATGCCGTCCGCCTGTACCATCATCTACATATCCTGCATGGCTGGGCCATTTCCTTCCGTCTGTCCCACTCTCTTCGTTCACTCCTCGATAAGTCGAAGTTTGTGTCGATCAACTCCGGGAAGGATGGGCACCTAAAGGGTATACAAGTCGCAACTCTCCTCGTCCAAAATGAACTATGCGATCCTCGAGTCGCAAAACGCACAGTTCTGGCCGCTTTTAGTGGCGGGAAATTTAACACAAGAATGAAAAGCGAGAGACGAACGTTGTTTTGTTGCGTTGTGACACAAGCCACACCAGTTTGCTCGGATTTTGACGTGCACCGTCATATTATGAAAACAAAGTATGGCTGCGACCCCGACGCGAGCCACCTACCCAGGTGCCTCGGTGCCTTAGTAGTACGCAGGCCTTCCCGATAGAATACCAATCGCCTGCTAGTAGCACCGAGGCAGGTCTACATGTACAAGTACCATATATCCACACTCAATGCTGCCTGGCCACTGCCTCGCCAAAACACCGTTTAGCCCGCGCCATACGTTCACGAGCCAGCACACCATCTTGCCGTGACCGGGTCACACGCTACGACTAAATCAAACGATTCATTTACGTTCTACCTCACAGGTGTATTGGCAGGTACCAGTAGGTAAGGTGTACCGTTCATCATCTGCATGGCGAGGTCGACAAGCATGTACTCCCTCAAAAGATGGTACGGAGAAGTACAGGCAAAGTTCATGGGTGCCCAACCATAAATCTAGGGACGCCTCGCACGAAGAATGAATCCCTTGATGATGAGTACCTCTGTTGTTTGTACGTTTCATCGTTGTCCGCCAAGAGTCATCCGTCAAGTTGGCCACCCCCCCTCTCCACTCTTCGTCCATGTGTTGCTGCGTCACTGAACATTAAATGGCGGGGAATCTGGCCATCGGTCCGGCTTCTTCCTCCGCCAACTTGGGTGACCTGCCCCATCTGTGTCTGCCAGTTATTGCTCTCCTCGCTGAAGGAAGGCCGGCGAAGGGAGCATGAGCAGCCAGCCATTACTCTGCAAAGCGATTCGACAAGGGCTAGGGTTTGCGTTGAAAGTGATACGAGGCCTAAAACGACAATTGTCGGTTACGATTCGAAATTTAACGTGGGCCACGCACCGCAGTCCATACGCGGAACATATCAACATGGTCAACATTGTTTTTTGCATTGCCGGACAGACGTGTGCAGTGCCCGCTTCCCTGCTGCCTCGGCACTAGACACAATGTAGGTAGTATTAGGACCAGATGGTCGCATCTAGTGCCTCGCGTCGGAGGGAGGTCCAGAGGCGATTGAGGCACCTCAAAGAAATCCCTTGCTGACGTCCAGGCGCGATCGTATGCATGCCTTCTGTTACGTTTGCGACGTGGGAGCAACGGTTCTTCTGCAGGAGACTTCATCAGTTCCCGCCCACAAGCCTGTGGCAACCTGGTGATCCAGCACGATAAGCTTTGCACACTGCGGCCGTGGCAAACACTGAGCGAGTCAACAAGCCAGCTCCTGCGGCTACCTGCTACCTCCACTTGCTTTGATTTCGGTCTTCTGGTTGGCGCATGCAATCCCCCGTTCGAGACGCAGTTGACAGTGGCCAGCGGCCCCTCACCTCTCTCCCAGTCTACCAGTCTGGCGGCAGAGTTGGCGTTTGCCACCCAGGACACTAGTTGTGATACGACCATACATGCAGTCTCGGTGCCTCGGTAGCCACCTTACCACCGGCACCCATAAACTTTGCCAGTACAGAACTGGCCTTAAATTCCCGGCCTTGGCAGTAAAGGAGCCAGCACGGCTCCAACCGGTGCGAGAAACCATTGCTCAAGGCACACCCACCACTTCGCAAACATTCATTTGCATGCGATGTAGTTTGCAGGCCGGGGGCGGCCTTCAACGTCAGTCACCACTCTCGGTGGTTAAGGCGGTGCTACAGAACACTTCCTTGTCAGATCAATCGTCCATGATACTACACGTACCATTTGTTGTCGGCTTTGCATCTTAATCGATGCAGGTATACCCTTGATAGAAAAGCAGCGCCACCAAGTACGCGCGTTTAACCGTGGATTAAACCTTGAAATCCGGCAAAACCTAACCTAATCATGTCATTTCCTCGCCCAAGGATATCATGACTGAATGTAGTGCATACGTTGTTGTCACGTCTATCCGCCAAGTCGCTGCATTGCAAGTCCTGATGGACAGCCGTAGCCTCTCTCGAGCTCGACAGCCTTTCTAGCATTTCGTTATACTGTTGGGTTCGAGAACCAATTTGCAACTCGTGTTATCGTCCAGCATAGCTGCATAGCTGCTTTCGAATTTTTGGGCTATTCGGCATCACCTTGCGTTTTCGTCCCTGGTTGGATATTGACTGGACACAACGGAACGGGCACAACCGAAGGACAACCACAATCAGCATACAGCCAGCGAGATTCCGTACAAATAGTGAACTGGATCTCTGGCCTTGAAGAAGAAAAAAGACATGTTGGTCAGTGCCAGCTATGCAGGGGCCATCATCGTCGTCGTCGTCGTCCGTTGGAATCATGGTGCATCATGGTCTTCGTCGTCGTCATCTCATCATCGTTGTTGGTCCTCCACCCGATCAAGGGACCGATGCCGTCCTTCATGGCGCTTCCTCGTCCAACCCGCTCATCAGAGGTAAATATCGCCCCCAACACCTTCGACCCATCGTCGCCAGGCCTCTTCGTATGCAGTCTCCACATCGTTCACCCAACGGCCGGTATTGAACAGTCCGCATTGCCACTTGCTATGCCACAAGAGCTTTCGCATCTCCGCCAGCCGCCCACGACCCTCGGCGTAGTCGAGCTCATCCAACTGAACATAAGTCAATCCGGAAGCGAGCGAAATGGCCGTTTCTTCGTATTCCGACTCATTCTCCGCTGTGAGTTCCCGGGCCGCTTGCGAGCCTTCAGCTGATGTGGGCAGCGCGCCCCGCAGAATGGATGTTGCCATGCGAGAGCACATTTTGAATGGGTATCGCGGCAGCGTCAGAAGCGGCGTGCTGGACCACAGGACATCCGCTGCTGTCGTGTGCGCGTTGCATTCTGGAGTGTCCAAGAAGAGGTCACAAGCACGGGCGCGCGAGAGGTGCTGGTTCTTTGGGGCGACGTCGGTGAAAATGAGCCGGCTTGCTACCTCGGCTCCGGCCCAAGCCTTGGCCGTCGCCCTCAAATTGCTCTCGCCCGATTCTGGAAAGCGCAGAAGCCATAGGACTGCGTTGGGGACCCCGGCCAGGATCCTTAGCCACGACCGAAATGTAGTGGGATCAATCTGTCCGCAGGTAAGCCGCTCGTGATGGGCCATCTCCCGATCGAGTGAAGACACGGCATAGGAAGCTCACCTTGTACAGCTGATTGAAGTTTCCCAGAATGACAATGTCGTCCGCGACAGCTGGGAAAATTTCCCGCCGTATGGCCCATCGCTGCCGCTGCTCCTCATCCCATGACATCCTCCGTTCATGGCTCTCGCAAGACTGGGCATGGTCGCAGCAGAAAAAGCTGTTGCGGCAGAAAATTATGTTTTCTGAATACATCCACCCGCCATCATCACCTTCATTGTTGTCATGGAAAACGCCCTCGATAGTCATGTTGTCGCGCCATGGACGCAGGGTGCATAGGGGGATAGCTGTTTTGTCGGCCAACAGATAATCACACCACTCTGCTCCCAGTGAGCCTGCGAAGCCCATGAACGAGATCTGCACGGGGCATGGCCTGGCCGCAAAAATTTCATTCCGAGCTCCTCTTGTGTAACCGTTGAGATTGACTAAAATATGGATCTGGTCTTGGATAATCTGATCTATCAGCTTGTCAGAGGGCCAATGGCTGACATCGCGGAATACCGGGGCCTCCTTCTCTATCTTTCGTCTATGGGTCGAACCATCGCTGCTCGATGTGGCATAGCAGAAAGCTCGAACGCGGTCGGGGTTGTGCAGCCCAAAGACCGATTGCATTCTTCGCATAGGCAGTCACGGACGGCACGGTCAGCACAGCTACACCATGCTATAACAGTGCGGAGGGGAGGAATCGGTAGGGAAATGAGAGGATGGACGTACAGATGCGCCAGCGGGTGGTTGTTAAAGTCAGAAGATACGTAGCCAACGTTGAGATGGGGGTCGGGCGGAGCTGGTGGCGGGTACACTGTACATGGCAGCCACGGTGATCGCAACGTGGCGCAAGATATGCGCATCGCGTTGCGTTGCGATATTGTTCGAATGACCTTCGCTGTCAAAGGGCACGTGAAAGTATGGAATGGGAGCACGGTTGGCGCTGCAGGCACATTGAGGCCCGGAGGAAGTCTTGGCCGGAAGTACGGCCCTTCCGACTGTCGGCCCGTGGCATGGCGGCGTTCCAGATACCATTTGCGAAGAATCAACCGAGTGGCACGTTCTATGAGGCGTAACGCCCGTGATCCCTCCCAAGGTTTGCCTGCCCATTGTCGTATCGCGCAATCTAGATCGAACTTGTGACAGAGATGCTGAAGCTCGGTGGCCAGCGCCGTGATGACCGGCTCCCGGAGCGTGTGCCGGCCCCAATAAGAGGCGTCCTCGATCTGCTGCGTGACGATATCAACGACCTGCTTGATCAAGCCGCAACTCGTACCGCTTGTTCTTGCGTCAATGAGCCTTCCTTCATCGTCGACATGCCACCGGTCGTATTTTCCCGACTCGAGCACCACTCCGCCACGACCTCGCCAATTGCAGATCGAGTTCAGTGCCGTCAGCAGGCCACATACAGCCTCGGTAAATTCAGGATTCGAGCTGATGGCGCGGCGGTAGTATTCAACAGCTTCATTTATGTCCCCCCTGTCCTTGACGGCGTTGGCAAGGTTGGTCAAGGCAATTTCGAATGATCCATCGCACATGACGGCTCGCTCGTACATTTGGATTGCGAGATCCAGATGGCCGACGTCTTTCATCAAGCTTCCAAGGTTTGTGTGAAGATGGACATGCTTCGAATCCAGTCGTAGCCCGTAATTGTAGTACGAGAAGGCGAGAGCAGTCCCGCTTCTGTGGGAAGCGCCGGGGATGTTTGGCGTGGCAGCATGATTGGAAGACCACGATGCCGACGTGCAGAGAGCGTGCTGTTGTACTCCAGCAAGTAGAATTCCAACGTTGTTGGCTGTCGACGGGCTCTCTTGGAGAGAAAATGAGAGGTAGTAGAGGCATAGGATATCGCCAACACCAGGCAAGTTCTGGATCATGGCGTGATCCCCACCGCTCTTGGACATGGTGTCTTGGAAAATCTTGGCTAGCGAAAGCAGCGAGTTGCTGGTGGTCTGAATCGCGGCCTGCTTGGAATGCACATCTCGCACGAAGTGCAGGCCGGGCAACTCGCCCCGGCCCGGAAACACCCGGCGTGCCGTATCCAGTGCACTCTCTGGAGGTAGCATCAGCGGGCAGAGCGGTTGTCGTCTTTCGTCTCGAGATCCGGTGCTTGGTGATTCCGATGACAGAACAGTGTGTACACGCTCTATCAGGTCTTGAATACCGCCAAAGCGCCTACCTGCGCCGATTAAGACGGCCTCTTCAAATGACTCTGCTGCATTGTCCAATTCCTTCAGATTGTATTGCATAGTGGCTTTGGCATGTACCAGTGCGAGCATTCTGCCATTCTCGCGCCCGGGTAATGCGTAGCCACTGGAGCCGAATCCTTCGTTCTCGGTGAGACTCAACTGACTTGCTGCTGTTGAAGGGAGTTTGAGGGCTTGCTGCACATAGGCAATGATTCGGACAGCTTCTTCGCCACGACTCTTGTACAGCAAGCCAAGCAGGTGTTCCGTGGCGTCCAGGTAACCCGGACACAGCGTTACAGCATTGAGCCAGTGGTTTTCGGCATCTTGTTCACGGTTAAGGCAATACAATGTCGCAGCAAAATTTGTAACGGCCTCCACATGCCTGCGCGGTGGAGGAATATCAGATACCAGGACCGTCACTCGATGGCTGTGGTGGCGGGCACTAACCTTGGGTCAAAATGAAGGATTCTCGCAAACCATGAAAGTGCGTCTTCATAGTTCTCTAGCCCATAGTGTAGGCAACCTCCAAGCAGAAGGCCTTCTAACCACCTCCAATCACTATGTTCGCAAAGGTTGTTGAGAACGTCCAATGAAGACTTGGCGCTTTCAATCACTGATGAGGATATTGCCAAGGGGGAAGCGTCAGCGATTTGAGATTGTGTGCCGGAAACGAAGGCTGCCATGTGATTCGAGGAATACAACTCTGCCCCCCGTTGCGAGGATGTCACAGCAACAACGTGGTGATCTGGCGCAACCTGCTGGCTAGGTCGGGCACACCCAATGACTCTATCGAGACAGATGTGCTCGGCCAGATTCGGCGCACCAGGTTCGAATATTACCGACGGCGATGGCCTCGGATAAGCGAGGACGTCGTCGGGTACACCACGGCCAGGACTGACCTGAGGTGCGGTTGGTCGGCCGTCGGACCTTAGAAACGCAAGCAGGTCGACATAACTCGTTTTCGCATGCGCCAGGGCCATCTCTTTGAACCCAGGTTGACCCGCTGCCTCCGCAGCCGGGAGAAGTCTTGGGTGATCAAGGACCCAGGATGAGGCATCCACATTGGAGGTGACAGAATCGGCGGAGCGGTGTGGGCTGCCCAGGATCGTCGAGGGCGAGCAGTTGGACGTATGATAACGAATGGGGCCAGGGGGGAGAAATTTTTCAACTTGGCCAACACTGTACGATGAATGAGGGCATTGCTCGGGACCCCAGTAGCTTCCTGATGTCAAACCGAGCCCGAGTTGCAGCGCATCATGGCCATACGGAAGAGACTCCGTTACGGGCGACGGAGAAGGTCTCATGACTGCTGCAGCTTGATTGTTCTCTCGCATGACAGAAACAGGCTGGTTGACCAATAGGCCGGCGACATGCGTATGGTCCACGTTGGCACGGTATCGTTGCGTCGATGGACTGGCACCACCGAACATGGGAGATGACAGATAATGTGATGGGATGGCTCTGCCATGTACAGGCCGATGATGTGCTGGAAGGTTCAAGGATAGTCTTCTAGGTGGGCGGTTACCAAGCCGAAAACACGTTGGCGTCCAGACTTGGTGAAATGAACGCTGCGGCAAGGTAGTGGAAGGACTGGACCTTGGGTCGGGATGCGAGGACGGCGGCATTGTGTACCTGACCTGGCGTGGACGAGGCGATAGCTGCCCAGGGGAGCCATTGAAACCATCGACGGTACCGTCGGGAATATCCAGACGCAGGCCATGCTGGGCAAGCGGGATTGAGATGACGGGAGGTACGGCAGCCCGGCGGTGCGGTTGCCGTTGCGATGATCGGATCGACGAGGAGCCCGGCTTGTCCCTATGGCGGACAGCATGAATCTCGGTGAATGACGAAGCACGCGTATGGGGAGCAGGCAACATGGCTAAATGGACCAAATTGAATGGCAAGCTGGCGATGGATGAAGGAGGCAGGCCACTGGCGAGACAGTCGGATGTCGAGATGCTGGTGGAGAAGGGGGGGCCAGAGCCTATCTAAGTATGAATGTATGTACGACGCGACGAAAGCTGGCAGGTCAGCAATCACTGACTTTGACCTGTGCTGACCTGTCGCTCAACGCAGGGCGAAGGGTGGCGAAGCGACAGACATCTGGGGCAGGCTGGCTGATTTGCTGACTTGTGCGAGGCCGCCGACGTCCAAGGCATCACACAGTGTAAGTAGTGAAGGAGGGTGAACGTAAGTAAGGTGAGCACAACCAGGCATGAGTACCAACCAAGCAAGATAGGTCAGAAAGGTGCCGAGGTAACGTGCCATGGTAGTGCCAGGTTGGTGCCAGGTTGGTGCCCGGTTGGTGCCAAGGTATTATCTATACCTGCCAAATGTGCTCTACCTACTCCTTGGTACTGAGCACTAGTACAACGCCATCAGGAAACAAGCAGTAGGATGTTCGTTCAGTACTGCTGAGTGCATGGGCACCTAATCACCAGGTTGCTTGAGCACACGATGTGATACATGGACTCTCAAACTTGAAACTGGGTATCAATGTTACTGGAGATTAAGTTTTGTCGCTGTGTCTTCCATAGTTATTAGTCTTATATAATAGGATCTAGCTGGGAACTTGAAGGCAGTCGAGAGGGAACTCCAGGCCATCACAGCAAGGGAGGGTGGCGTAACATAGTGTATTCACTCACTAACATTTGGTTGAGAGGTATTATTGCGCGTCAAGTCCATTCGAACACTAGCATACTTGTACCTAAGTACTAATACCTGGTACCAATCTGCGTACCCTCTGTACGGACAACCCTCGAGCGCCAGCAACAACAACAGATACATAAGGCCTTGTTTGCACAATTGTGACGTACTGCCACCAGGCACCTGCTACTAGCCAACCTACCTTAGTACCTAGACACGAAGGTGCCTTGATTGTAGGTGCCCAATAGCATTCACAAGCCTTCGCGGTAATAGTGGCGTTCTCATCTCGTGGGTCTACCAACTGCTGTCGCTCGGCCTCGACCATCGGCGATAACGGCGGACGTCCAAATGCACCCTGTCGAGTCCACAGTTCTCGCTCCCTCCGTCGCCAGCGGCGTCAAGTTTCGAAAAACCACGAAGCCGCATCACAATACGCAAAGTGTTCAATCGGTAATTTATGCATTCGGTCAATGGGGATTCAACTACCAAGTTCTAGGCCGCATAAGTAATTTTGGTCTCGGTTTCGACTTTTTTATAAGCTAATCGCATGCTGATGACGTCGTGCAACTTGTGGCATACAGATGAAAGCCAACCTCCAAGAGACGTGTCGCCCTACCAGGGACAAGGTGCCGCAAGTTATGTATCCTCTCACATGCGATTTAATCGCATCTTCGTTTGCTCCACCGTGCCTCCATTGATTGCACCTCCGCCTCCCCTGCTGTGGCGATGACGAGTGCCCCTGTTTGCTATTTGGTCTTCATCTCATCAACATCAACGTCAATGCCTGCAATGAGGATGGCGCTGACCCCTTCAAGCCCAGCAACAAACACACACAAAAGGCTCGCAATTGCGAAGTGACTGATCGTCGACCCAATCTCCAACCATGACCCTTCGTCCTTCACCACCCAGAAGAAATAGAGGGTGAGGATGTCACTCGCCGCCATGACAAGCATAAAGAGAGCTGACGGTGCCACGCCTAGCCTCTTATTGAGAACCCCCAAATTGGCTGAGATCAAGGCAAACGGAATCATTAGCTTCAAGATGAGAAGGGCGCCTTGTGAGAAAGGGTCAAATATCGGTATGAGGCGATATACACTCTCCAGGCTGAAGGATGAGACGGAAGCCACGTTGCCGGTGCTGAAAAACGCCGACTGCAGGAGAACCATGAAGAGGAGGGCTACTCGCGCATCCGACAGCCTCAATGGTCGTACGCGTGAACCGCTTCGACGAACGGGGCTCGAGGTTGACGTTGGTGATTCGTCGTTTGCCTCTGCCGTCGATCTTGAGAATATCTCCAATGCGTACTCAAGGCGAACCCAGAGTAGCAATGTAATACTAAAAGCTACATAGAACAGTCCCTCGTAGGAGATGGTCAAGATGATGAAGGTCGGCGCGCAGGTGAGAAACATGACAGCCAGTCGATGCATGTAATGTGTGTTTGACTGCAATTTATAGGACAGGGGTATAAGAAACGATACCACTAGCCCACGGGTTAGTTTCGGCTTGACATTCTAGCCATACGAGTATAGCTTTCTGACCAGTATTGGGCACAAAGGACAAGGGAAACGTACCAAGCACAGACCACGCTACCATTTGGTTACCCAGAGGCAGCCCTTGCTTGGCTTGCAGGCTCAGAGCACTGGAGCGTGTCACCAACATTGCCAAGGGAATGAGACCTGTCTACAACGTGAACGGTTAGTGAATTCCAGGATAGCGCAGATGCGAAAGATGGCCGTACTTGAACTCCAGTGACGATGCGCCTGACCATGCGATCTGTGCCATCGCCGCTGGGGCCAGTTTTGCGATCCCTCGGAAACTCGGACAAAACGTGGTCTTCCAGAAGCAAATAGAGGACGCCGATGAGGGCCATAGCCGTGCCGCCGATGAGGCTACAGAAAATGGTAAGAATGGTGGTGGCAAGAAGCAGACCGTCGGGGATTTATAAACCAACATTAGTGGAACGCTCTCAACCTTCATGGCAGGAAGCAACGTGAATGTGCTCATAGCCAAACACGAGGCAAGCCAGGTCATGCTCAATACGGCGTGCTTTTCAAGGAAGGAGATGCCATATGTAGCCGGCCAAACTGACAACAAGACGAAAATTCCCGTCAAGATCTCGCGATAAATGTAGCCCAATGCCTGCAACCTGTTAGATGCAAGGACGGCAGCAGCGGATATCGGCGGGCGTCATCCGAACTTACTAGGGACTGGAGGACGGCAATGAACATGACAGTGTGCGTCAGGAATGCCACAGCTTCTCTGTGCGACGTAATGTGCGCGAAGAGAAGCTTACGGCCAGTGGCAAGACTATCGCGGTGGGCGAAAACTTCTTCCCAGAAGAAAACTGGAAAGAAGGCATAGGCGTAGTAGGTTGGTGGAGACTTTGACATCAAGAACGACGCATAGAGTGCCATCAGGATGGACGAAAAAACGCCGACGCTCGCGACGGTCCGCTTGGGAAGGACGACTTCCTCTATGACATAGGTGTCAATGACTGTGGTCAAGGCATACGCCATCCAGCCCAGATAGCCGACGGTGACGAGTGCGCGCAGGAACAACCAGTCATACGTCTGAAGATAGCGAAGCCCATCGAGGGCAATCCCAATCAGCGCATCGGACTCTTCGATGGCTTCCTCGTACTGCGCTGCTGCGATCAGGCCCCGGATGGAGGATATGCGTTGATCCGGGGTGTATCCTTGATCGCTCAAGGGTCGATATGGTTTGAACCGAAGCTCGTTTGCTCTCTTCCTTTCTTCCTTGACGCGGTACATTTCGAGGATTCCTTGCGCATTGACAAGCAATGCTTGGGCTTTCTCACGGTTGTCCGCCAAGAGATAGGAGAGCGGGAGTTTGCCGACCGAGTTTGCGGGAAATTCTGTCCCGATCAAGTATGACATCAGAGCAGCGATATCGGCCTGGGAAACGTCGTGCCTCTGGACATGGTCAAGGCCCCAATCAGACGAGTAGTCATCGTGACCAGGAGCAGCGGTTTCAGGGTACAGCTTGGGGGGAGCCACTCCAGCACCCCATGAAATGAGTGGCGTACGCGTGTTATCTGGGTGACCATCCCCGTGGCTGCCCCAGTCGCTCATTCCGTGATCGGCAGTGAAAACAAAGGCGGTACGGTCATCACCGTAGAAGTCTTGAATCAGCTCCGTCACCTCTTTGACTCCCTGGTCGACAACCTTGATGTTACTCAGATACTCTTTCGAATAAGGTCGGTATGCGTGGCCACTAGTATCAAGGCCAAGTAAATGCAAGAAGAATACGTTCCTGTCCTGACGAAGGGCCTTCTCGAGTGTCCGGTTCGTGCCTGCTTGGGCGAAGAATTCCTTGACGTGATCAAAAACCCAATAGTCGAGCCGGGTGGCGTCTTGAGAAAAGTCTTCGAATTCGTGCTCATACATGGCAGCATCGACACGACCGGGAACGGCGCCGCGCTCGAACATGGGCAGGATGTCAGGACTTCCCCAGCTCCAAGTATGGCGGCTACGATTAAAGACACTGTCAAAATCAACGGGGTTGAGCTTCCAGCCTGTCGCAACAGCAGAGACATCTTCGTAGAGGCCTGCGATCAGAGCGACGTGTCCCGGGCGCGATTCGGTCGGGACTCGCGTGTGCGAAACGCCAAAAGTTCCTTTATGAAGTACGCGAGAACGGAGAAAGGGTGCAAGTGGCCTTGGAACCAGGTCTTGCTCTGACGTAGGATACGGTTCAGGAAAGGACTGGAAAGCTTTGTCAGCGCGTAGCCCATCGCCTGAGGAGGATGCCGGTTAGTTCAGAGCGCTGTCATTGTAGAGGAAAGAAGAGGTGGAGAAGTTGAGCTTACCAACGAAGAGAACCAGCCTGTCGGCGGGAGGTTTCGCTGAAGCGGCTCGATCGATGCCAAAGACGCGCATGCCCGACACAATGGGGCTAACAAAGTACACATCGAAAATGGAAAGAATATAGACAAGATGAAAAACTACCGCCATCGCCAAGAAGGCAAACCGACTGAGAGCCGTCATTACGAGGGCGATGGGGGGCCAGAGGGTTTTGAGAGAGTAATAGGCGGCGGCCCGTAATGTTTGGCGGTGTGTCCGTTAAGGCGATCTCATGGCATTTCCAGAGAAGGGAGTTGCGGACTGTCTGGCTCGCACCGAAACTTGAAGCCTTCCAGGCGGATGTCAATGTAAGGTATGAATCAAGGACAGGAGTTACTACTGTGCATGTAACGCGCAGACGCGCAACCCGATCTCCACGACTAGCGCAACTCACTCGCATGCTGTACTTGTACTTGTACTTACAGTACTTGTGCTCTGTACTGTAGTAAAATAAACCTGGAGCTCAGCCAAGCTGGAATAAAACCCCAGCAACTATTATTACTTCACTGCTCACATTGACTATAGTTGAGTGTACTTGATTGACTTTTTGAGCACTAACCTGCTCGTAGTTTCCTCAATGTCTCCCCGTACAGCTTAATGGGCTGACCTGCCTGCATACAGAAGCTAGAAGGGAGAACCAGATACTAGGTAAGTAATACATTAATACTTGTACATGTACTGTACTCCCTCCCTATTTTACGGAGTACTTAGAAGGAAGACAGAGTGGAGCTTCCCCTTAGAGGAGAGGGGAGCAGTAGAGGTGGATCCCTATCTCCAGCCTTGCTAAATATTCAGGCATGCCGTATGAGTTTGTGACTATAAATCACAATTGAATATATCGTTTGCTAATTAAAAGCAGTCCAAAGAAAGCTTGTTGAGCATAGTTGTATGATCCTACTAATACTTGTATTCTTACCTAGTACCTGATCTTCTCTTCCACAACAACGTACATTACTTATAGGCGGAACTACAGTAAGCCTTGAACCTCGAGAGTACGCCTAATTCCGTACCATACTTCATTAAGCACTTTTATTAAGTGTACTCGCATCTGCACGTACTGTTTGTACTGTAGTTGTGCATCGGCCAAGCGCCTAATACTCTGTTCTTAATGTGGTCACCTGAGGTACAGTACCTACCCCAACATCCTTGCGCAGAACGTCCACGAGTCCCCAACACGATCTGTACGCTGCAATTTCATGGAAAAAAGGTCTCCTGAAAGGCCTGCTTAAGCTAAACTTGGTGTCTCTAAGTACTGTTGACATCGATGCCAAGTTCGACGACAAGTGCCATGGACGAAGCAAGCCCAGGATCAGATCCACGATCGAATGTAGGGCTGGCAGAGCAAGAGGATACATCACCACCGCCACCCGCTCATTCGGCGCTCCCCGACAACGTTGCTATCCCCGAGTCTCCGTCCTTTGGGTCATTCAAGGCAAGCAGCCCCAGGCAGTCACGGAATTCTTCCTTCTCAGGAAGCAACTCGTACCATGACGATTGGGATCCCTTGCCACCACTGGACCGGCTCACTGTGCTCGACCTTCTCGACAACCTCGCCATCCCGCAACAACTCGAGAAGCTCCAGAAGGGCATATCGGCCCAGACCAAGAAGGTCCGCAAGTCCAGAGATGTCCTTAAGTCCAAAACTCAGCTTGCCCGCGATCGTATGGTGGAGGAATGGCGTCGCCGCGTGCCCACGGCGGACGAGCAGTTAGATCGCTACCGCAAACGAATGCGTCAACGCGTTAGCAACCTTACCACCCAGTGGAACGATACAAAGGCAGTCAGCTTGCGCGAGAAAATATCCTTCATCTGTGGCGTCATGAACATCTTCATAAGCGGATACCTCATTGGCGGCTTTCCCCAGTACTTCCACCTGTGGTATACTGCCCAGCTCGTCTACTTCATGCCCGTCCGCTTCCTCATCTACCACCATCGCGGTTACCACTACTTTCTTGCCGACCTTTGCTATTTTGTCAATGCACTGCTGACCCTGAGCATCTGGGTCTTCCCAAGTTCCAAGCGCCTCTTCACAGCTGCCTATTGTCTTGCATTTGGAAATAATGCCGTGGCGATAATCATGTGGCGCAACTCTCTGGTCTTCCACAG
The DNA here is from genome assembly GCF_001625195.1 of Drechmeria coniospora. Classification (NCBI taxonomy): domain Eukaryota; kingdom Fungi; phylum Ascomycota; class Sordariomycetes; order Hypocreales; family Ophiocordycipitaceae; genus Drechmeria; species Drechmeria coniospora. Next base: position 3,422,287 of record NC_054389.1, on the reverse strand, counting down.
CTTCGACAAGGTCACCTCCCTCTTCATCCACATCATGCCATGTGCCACGCTCCACTGCATCGTCCATCTCCTCACTCCGGAGCAGCAGAGGGGACGATTTCCAGCCATCTGGACAATAAAGAACTCGCCCCCTAATTCCCCGACGGCGTATGCCAATGTCGCGTCCATGCTGGCCTGGAGCACTATTCCCTATGCCTTGTGGCAGCTTAGCTACTACATCTTCATCACCGTCCGCCGTCGAGAGAAGATTGCTGCAGGCCGACCCACGTCCTTTACTTGGTTGCGCCGTTCTTACTCCAGAACCTGGATCGGGAGGGCTGTCCTGGCTCTTCCAGGCAGCTTGCAGGAGCCGGCTTTCATGATGATCCAGTACAGCTACGCCGTGCTAACTATGCTGCCATGTCCTCTGTGGTTCATTAGCCGATATGCCTCTGCTGCATTTCTTCTCGCCGTCTTCGCGTGGAGCATATACAACGGCTCGACGTACTACATCGATGTTTTTGGCAAACGCTTTCAGAAGGAGCTCGAGGCCATGAAGGCTGAGGTTCTACATTGGCAAAGCACTCCGGAGCATATGCTGCAGTCTCCCATCATGACACCATGTCCAGACGGGCCGTCAGTCAACAACGTTGTCACATCCAATGCTGTGCGGATCATCGATGTGGGCTTCGGTGGGGAACCCATAACCGACCATCATTGTGATACCGACAGTCTTCGAAACAAGTGCTTGGATAACGACAATCTTATCGACAGAGCAATGGCCGCTACGTCAACTGGAGTTGATTGTGGAGAGGAAGCCGCCTCGCGAGAACGGAAAGCCGGCAAATAACGATGAGTTGGGATTTGGAACCAATGTTGTGTTTTGCCCTTCGCCATTGTGTTTTGGAGCTATTCTCAAACCCCTTCCCATCAGCGAGCGAGCGTCCAAGGAGGGGATTTGCGTTGGTTCAATGAAGAGTTCGTCAGTGCTTTGCAACTTCTGCGGTTAGAGTTTTTTGATCTATTTGAATGTGGCCCTTCGTGTTTGCTCCGACTGACTGGGCCATGAGAGGCAACGTATGATACTGCTCGTGTGCATCAACTCAGTGCTCGTGCATGGGACAAAACTGTGCCACTTGAACTAGCATAGGGCAGACGAACGCTCAAGGCGATGGACTAGATTCTAGACTTCGAAGAATGTTTCCCTCGACTCGCTTCCACTTCTGCGACGCTACGAAGTATGATGATACAAAACGACAACAGTGAATAGGTTACTTCCCAGGCATCATGACAGCCGCAGGAGGCCCTACCTTCAAACCAGGACGAACCCAAACTGAAAATGCCCAAATTGGCAAATATATCCATCGATGTGTGGGCTCAGCCCCCCCCCCACCCGGACAACACCCTAGGCATTTGTCCGTCTTTAGCTCAAAAACAGTGGAGTGAGGCAGTATGCTTCGTCGTACTTGCCCTCTCTCCCTTGGGGTGGTATATAGAGACGGTCGTGACATTGCCAGTGATTTTGCATCCTGACGGGATCAGCTAAGGCAGCTAGCTAATCTGCTTCTGCTGCTGTGCCGCTGAAAGCAAGACGGCAAGGGATGGAAGTGGACATTGATGAAGGTCGGTTCTGGGGAACCATGCTGTGACGCTATCAACCGGGGTCGAAGGGAGGTATGCTCCTGGTGAGGAAGAAGCCTTGATGCTATGCAATCGACTCTTCCGATTGATACAGATTGTGATTTGCGCATCTTAAATCAGACAGTGCAAGCCACAACACGGGGCAATCTGATTATCCTCCGAGGCCACTTCACCGAATAATGCCCCAATCAGTCAGCGGACCTCCACCGCTCTCGCCCTCCTCCCGAGATCCCGGGCGACGGCCAAAGACTGACCAGAAGCGCAATGTTTCATCACCAGCGCCAGTGACGACGACACGGCCGTCCGGGCTCATGGCAAGGTACAGAACACGATAGGTGTGCCCCGTCAAGCTGGCGACCTGGGTCATTGAGGGATACTTCCAAACCACAATCTGGTTCTGACTGTAACCGTGCGTGGACACTATCTCATTCGAGTTTTTCGACCAGGCAATGTTGCACACCTGGCTGCCTGTGTCGATTTCGTTGATGATGGAGCCTTTGACTGTATCGTGGAAGATGATTCGCCGATCTGCAGTGCCACCCCCGGAAGCGAGCAGGCCACGTTGATGGGGAGACCATGAGATGGCCTTGACAGCAGCTGTGTGTTCGGAAAACTTCCACAGCGGCGTATCTGAGAGCTTATCCCAGACTATTAACTTGTTGTCGTTCCCTCCGCTTGCTAGTTGCCCATCCTCGCAGTTCCATTTCAGCCCACACACCTCTTGCTTGTGTCCGACAAGCTTCCTGAGCCACTGGTCGGGAGCGCGAACATCTCGATGATAAATGAGCCTGTCTCGTGACCCAGAGGTCAAAATATGGGTATTCCAGGCTAACGAACCAACCCGCGCGGTGTGCCCGGTCATGGTCCGCAGCCTCCTCGTCTTCTCCGCATCCCAGATCTGAACCAAGCCCTTGCCGGTGCCGATGGCCAGATGTGTTCCCTTCTGTATCCAGGACACGCTGGTGACAGTGTCATCCTCGAGCGTGCATAGTTTGCTGACCTTGCTTGTCTGGGCATTCCACATGTAAACGCTTGCACCCAGGCCCACGCCTAGCATGTTGGAACTTCCCCAATCGACGAGGTTTAAGTAAAAGTCATCCGCCAGCTCGGGGGCATCGAGGACCTTGTATGGAACCTTGCTGACAGCTCGGGGCTGTCTCCGGGGGCTAAGGAGCAGTTGCTGGCTGCCAAAGCGAACGGGGGACAGGCTGTATATCTCAGCTCTAGTGTCCAGGTTGGGGCCGTGGCGTCCCTGGGGCGTTTTGGACGGCGTTGGATGGCCGGCAATGTGATGTTGATGACGGGAGGATATGTAAGAAAAAAGATTCTTATGCGGAGTCGATGGAGTCAACGACGAGGGGAGGGGAGAAGCAGTGCCGTTACCGGGCGGCGTGCGTGCTCGTGTGCCGTCCATTCCGCCCTGGGAGGAGGCTGGAAGAGAGATTTCCGGGGATATCGTTGGGGGGCTCGGTTGGGGCACTGAGCTCTCAAAGAGCTCGGCCCGAAGAAGAGTGGAGAAAGTGCGGTTCGCCTCCTCGGCTTGAGAGATCGAGCTGTCAGCAGAGTCACGAGCGCACGAGCTGGTATCGAGAGAAGCAACTTACTTTTCTGAAAATGAAGCTCGCCGTGAGGCGTTCGCTTCTTTTGCCTCGAAGGCGTCGTTGGGGAACCGTCCTCGTGGAGAAGGCTGAAGCTGGCCTGCAAATCTTGACCAGAGCGGGAGGGGATGAAACTAGACTGACGTTAGCCCTAGCCTCACTTAACAGACGTTGACACGGTGACGCCGACAGGCGAGCCAAAAATATGCAAGGAATACCAACCGGTCACCGTGTATTCTCTGGCGCTTCCGGCGAGGGCTCGTGCCAGAAGCGCTATCGCGATGCGCGTGTAGTAGAGGTTCTTGAAGCAAAGCACTGTCAACAGCTCCAGCATCCAGAGCGGCAGGTTTTGAGGCGACATCGTGTATCCGAGCTCGACTGTGCGTGGTCTTTGCGTTAACGTTGACAATTTGGGCTTTTTGTTTGCGTTCGTGCCGGGAACAGTCCGAAGGGTGGGTTGGCGGCGGCGGCGGCGGCGGCGTAGCAAGACGAGGTGGGCTGGTGGGTGTCCTAGTAGAAGTGATGCCTCTGCTGGAAGATGCCGCGCCCGCAAGGGCCGAATACTGTGGCTGCATCGTCTTGTTCGGGGCTAGATAATGGGAGCCGTTGAGGGGGGGCGATGGTGACGGTATGTGCGCGAGCGGTGGAGGGGATGCAAGAATGCTCTAGCAGCTGGAGTGGAGATGCTCAGTCTCGGACGGATGCACGGCGGCGTGGGAGAGACGAACACGAACGGCCTTGTATCGAAAAAAGAGTCTGAGCTTGACTTGATCATATCAACGTCAAAAAGGGAGCTCCGATTTCGCATATGCCGGGTCCTCCAACGTGATAGGGGGCGGGGAAGCTCTGACCTGGGAGTCGGCAGCGACTTCTGAGGCAGCTTCATGGGCCGATATTCTCTTTGCCGCTGTCAACGAGCGATCGTCGCCGCTTTTCTTATCGCCGTTGGGATAGCAGATGAAGGCTGGCACAGTCGTTCAGGTTAACACGTCTGTACATTTACGAGCTGAACGTAACCGCGAGGTGGCAGTCGAACCTCAAATAGGAGGGCTGTGCTCGCGATGGAAAATGTCCACGATGCTGCAAGTCAGCGCGAGGCATTGCCCGAAATGGTGCAGTCACCAGCACTCTCCGTTGGGCAGTCGGGAGGAAGGGGCGAGGCCAGCGAGCAAGGTGACGACGAAACTAGTCGAGTTTGTGCTTGAATGGAGGAGTGTGGGTAGATGGGATAAAAAATGACGAGGCTTTTGTGGTTGTGGAAAGAATGGGAGATGGGAGGTGGAGGAGATGTGTGTCGTTGGCCGTGTGTCTTGGGTCTTGCGTCGTTCGTCGTGTGTCGTGGTCCTGTGTCGTGGTCGTGTCGTGCTACTAATCCCCCGTTCATACTAGCAGGTTTCCTAACATTGGCTGCTATTAGCAACACCAGATACCGTACATCAACGTACTTGTAGAAGTAGCTAGCTGCCTTGGCAACTAGGCACCCGGTAAGCTGTATTGACGACGTGAGATACATGTAAGTACTGTACGGAGTACAAACAAGTAAGTACAAGTACTTGGAAGTACAGGCATATGTACATGTGCTAATGCGCTTACCCCGAAGTATTATTGACAGGAAGTGGATGTACAAGTACATGTTCGGAGTACTCCGTAAGAATTCTGTACTGTATATTATACTCCGTAAATAACACAGTACTTGTGCTGTGGCACTCTACTGATAGTCGGCAAGTTGCCTAAGTGGGTCCGCCACGTTCGCGGGGGATATGCAGGCTGGAGCATGGTTGCGGGTCATGCTGGAGGGCTCCATGCATGACGGATGTCATTTATGATGTAATACAAGTAATTATACTGTACAGGAGATACAGTTCTTGTAAATACTTGCTTAGTATTAGTTGTACTTATCTGCCCCCAACCGCCACTGGGTTGAAGTGCTGTACAAGTACGGAGTAAAGTAGAAGGGGATGTAGGGAGGGCAATCCCAATCCACGCAAACTAGGCCAAGGTGTTGTGGAAATGCAACGTAATGGAAACAATTCTTGCTCTATCACGGAGAATATACTATCACATCAAGTACTCCGTACTGTACTGCACATGTGCTATGTTTCAATTCAGTTGCGTTGTAACCTTGGATAGATATACCTACTCCTAGATTTGTACGCAGCTTCTTGTACGGAGTACTCGAAACGCAAGTGCAAGAAGCGGCCATCCGAAAGGAAATATCGTCATCCATGTAACTGCATGTGTAGTACCACAATCTATTATTACCCAGATAATGGAACGTGTATTGAATTTATTGATGCCGTCATTGTCAGATATGAGGCCAAGCGCTCGGAAACATTCTCCACGTTTACTTAGGTGAATACTGGTGTTATTCAGTACGGAGTACTCCGTAGTAGGTGTATTAGTAGTAATATTAGTGCAAGTACTGTACAGTACGGAGTTCAAGTACGCAGTACTTCGTGACAACTCATCTACATAGAATGTACCCCACCGTCGGCCAACGGCCATCTGGTCAGGATAGGGCTCTCAGCCAGCCCGTCCCCTCCCCCTTGCCATCGACGATGAGCGCAACAACACGAGCACAACAAACATTCACCCTTTGACTTCCCTCAATCTCGTCTCTGTCGTGTTTAAGAACCTTGAGATGGCATCTCTGCCCAGGGAAAAGTCCTTCAGTATATTTGTTAGACTCTGATCATTGACCCTAAGAAGTCAATGATATCGATCATGAAACTAGGATGATGGGTTCGCGGGCCCTCAGCGCTTTCAAGGCACGGCCAGACTATCAAGACTCACAGCCGAGGAGCCTGGCTAGCCCTCTGCAGGGCCCATCGACGTGGCCAAGTATATTCATGATGATCGTCCTTCTGCCGGTTTCAAATTCCGGTGCCTCTCGGATTATTTATCAGCCTGGCCGGCCGCCCTTGTCAACAACAAGGCTTTTTTCTGCTGGACATTCCGTGTTGGAAGTCCCTGTTTGCGTCACGAGGGTGCACTTTTCTAACCCGTGTTTTGTCAGGCATGAACCTTGAACAACTGAAATTGCAGCTACTGACTCTCGCCAGTTGCACTCATCCTCCAGTGCATGTTGTAGGCTGCATTGTTGTATACCATGTTATACACATACTCGGCACCTAAAGAGTCAGAGCAGTAACTCTAACCAATGATTTACTCAAGTATAAACTCCATCTTGACTGTGATGTTCTAATAGTAGAAAGTGATATGTAAATATGAAAATTAACCAAGATACTTGAGAAGTGTTAGCGACTATTGCAGAAAAGAGATCACTGGAAAATCACCAGGAAATCACTAGGAAATCACTAGGAAATTCCTAGGATCTAAAGAGTACCTAGGTGATCATTAGAGCCCAATACTGGTACAGGGCCAGCACTAGTGGACAGGAGCGGATCATTCGAAGTAAGTATACCTGACATGCCAGTGCTGTGAGCATGTTTAGAAGAAGCAGTTGTGCTGTTTCTCGGTTTTATGTATATTTACATGTTATGGACCCTATTCGATCAAGTTTCCAGCCGCTGAACTCCCCACGGGCCACACTTGATCGAAAGAAGCTCATTTATTTAACTTCCCCATGATCGCTAGAGCCGGAGCTTTTTGCCTTGGGTGCGCGGCTACTGCCTGGGTCTCCTCCGGAAGCTATCGTAGCACCTTGAACGTATGACCGCCGCCCTACGAAATCTTGAGTTCTGATACCACGGAGTTGGCTCGCGTCAATGGTTGGAATGGGTCGCCCTTCACGTCTATGCTCACGCATGTATTCACGCACCGGTGCCATGGCAGCGTCTCGGCATGCCTCCTTGAGATCGCTACCAGACATGCCCGCAGTTACCTTGGCCACATGCACGAGGTCGAAACTGTCGGCATCGGTCTTGGTGTCTTGCAGAATCAGTTGTAGTATCCGTCGCCGTTGCTCCAGGCCGGGAAGCGGGACTGGAAACTTTTTGGGCATACGTCGGAGGATTGCCTCGTCAATGTCATGAATTCGGTTCGTCGCACCGAGCACCACAATCCGTGCAGGCAAACCTGATTCGTCTGCCGACGTTAAACCATCCCATAGTGTCATAAACCTGACAGCGAAAGATTAGCGCGTCCGGAATTTGCTCGCTTGGAAAGGTTCTGTACTCTGCTTTCACCATACCACTGGCCTCATGCTCGCCACTCCTTCGCGTTCCCAATACTGCGTCGATCTCATCGATGAATATGATGGCGGGCTGCACCTTGCGGGCGAGCGAAAAGACAGCCCGGACTATCTTATTTGAGTCACCGTACCACTTCTCCGTCATGGTTGATATGTGCAAGTTAATAAAGGACGCTCCACTCTCATGAGCGATAGCCTTCGCCAGCATCGTCTTGCCACACCCAGGAGGCCCAAAAAAAAGCACACCGGACGGTGCCGAGAGCAGCGGGGCGGCATGAGAGTATAGTTGAGGCATCGTAAGAGGGTATATGACCGATTCCCTAACCTCTTCGATAATCAGGTCAAGTCCCCCGACATCTATGGAAAGGGGTCAATAACATATGCACAGAATGAAAGTACCGTTCCAGACGGCCTTACCGTCAAATCCTACGCGTATATCTTCTGGGCCTATCATCTCTAAAGCAATCAGGTTCTCGTATTCGTTGAGCGTCAAGTTCTCGAGACAAGGGCCATTGCTATCATGTTGTTCATCTTCTTCCATCTTCCGACGGTTGAGTCGTTCCAAGTGTGCCTTTGCTTGTCGCCGGGCCTGCTCATGCCTTTCCTTTTCTGGATCTGCCAAGTTGCTCAGCATCGGATTCAGGAAGTTCCGTGCCATATAGAGACCAGCTGTCATCTGAGGTATTGTAACGTCAGTACTTGCTTCCGCTCTACCACAATATGGTTGGTTCTTGTACCATTCCAGCGAAGAGCAAAAGATCCACGGCGATGTCGCCAAATTTTCGTCGTTCGGCCATCCCAAAAACCAGGCGCAGTCAGCGGGTTGCAAGTCTGGCTTGAGGTGGCTCGAGAACAGGGGATCGCAAGATACAACGCAAGCACCCGGAAGACAGTAATTACTCCGTACGTGCTGCTCAGTCAGGTTAAGGTGGCACGGGTCAGGCGATGAAAGGTGGGGCAATCTTTTCAAGGTGAAATGTCGCCATACCTCGAACAAGACTACTTATTACACTTGTGTAACTTTTTTTTCATGCTTGGATCGCGCAAAAGTAAACTAATATTAGCTGGTGAACGCTTCTACAAAGTACGTATCATTTCGTTGCAGACTGTACAAACTCCTTTTTGCTTTCTGTTGCATACATATTTCTATATTTATGATATATTCCAGTTCTGTATTAGCAGCTTATGGATAAACATATATTATTGGAATAATATCTCAAATATTATTAGCCTTGTTACTATAACAGCATTATGTATGTGCATTGTTTATTTTACCTTTTTCTACTTATACCACATAGCTCATAGATAAATATGAAATATGCTATAGAATTTCAAATACAAGAAGCGTAATATAACAACAACAATATTGCTAACAAGAAGAAGAAGATGATGAATATTCTTATTAATGTGATGATATCGTATATTAATACTAATAATAAATATTTTTCAAAGTAATAATACAAATAAAATTGCAGGTGTTACGGAGTCGCTAGGCGACTGCTCTAGGACTCTCAATGATGTTTATTAAAAGACTTGAAGGAGGGAAAACTACTTAGCAACTAGGGCTTCTAGTTGTGTGCGTTCCTCCTAGTGGGTCCCTTGGTTCTCTCCGTTCTCCTATATCGGGCTAAGCCCGATACCATAACAGCAGGGCTATAAGTTAAAAAGAGCATATACAAAGAGTACAACAGTAGAAAAGTTAAAATAGGATTTTACTAATAATTTATTTTAAAGGCGGCTGTTACGGGGTCGCTAGGCGACTGCTCTAGGACTCTCAATGATGTTTATTAAAAGACTTGAAGGAAGGAAAACTACTTGGCAACTAGGGCTTCTAGTTGTGTGCGTACTTCCTAGTGGGTCCCTTGGTTCCCTCCGTTCTTGTATATCGGGCTAAGCCCGATACCATAACAGCGGCTCAGTTTTAAACGATCAATAAGATTTACTAAATGACCTAAAGTCTAAAAGAAAATGACTAATACTATATCTATATATCTTTGCAAGCTCTTAGACAAAAACAATATGATGTACTATTTTTTGGACATAACTTAGAGTAATAACATCAATATTGTATATTAATTAGACGGAAGTTATTAAAATACAGAGAAATAAGATTTCTGAATTAGTTCGATTAGTGAAATCATTCATATTACCCAGCCTACTCCGTAGCTATATTTTTAATCCCCTCGGTCAGTAGGTCTAGCCGGTTTGAGCAGTTGTTAAGATAGCCTGTAGAGGCTGAGGTAGGCAAGTTAAGTTAGACCGTGGTGACTCTGGTCCCCTCGAGTGGGATCCACCTCATCGCACGCAGATGGTCATGCTAATGCTGGTCACGGAACATGAATGCACCTGTGAACTAGCATCTTCAAATCGCGTCGACCACGCCTTCCGGACGTCCATTCACCGCACTTGCAAGCAACGGGCGATTCTTTTTATCGTGACGTACCCCCAAAATGGCGGGAAGTTTCGAAATGCATTTGGACCCTCTTGGCCACGACGTTGATAGCTCTGGGCCTGTTGTTCCAGCAGTATCAAGAGCAACAAAGAGGGCACCCAGGGGGCCATCGAAAACGGCTAAAAAAATAACGAAAGCGGTACTACCTGGTGCCCGTCGGACTGTGAATCGGGAAACGACAATTACTTCAGCAACTGCGGAGCACGCTCTGGCTGAAACGATGAGCGCAGAATCTCTCAAAGCAACTGCAAAAATTTCGCCACCGCAGTTAACAATTGCAAATGATCGTAAGGTGTACAGAGGTATCCAGACATCTCAGAGCTGGCCCAAAGACTTGAGTAAGCGCACCTGTGGCGTCTGGAGTGTTGCAAGAAGCGGCACGAGACGACTAGCCTGTTCTATTGCTAAAATGTGAATGCAGCCCAAATGCAACAGCCTATTAATCCTTGGCAGGACACGAACGAATGTCAGCAATCCAACATCCTCGACGGTCACCTGACAGATGATCTGGAGGATGGTGGTTCAAGTATGCCTTATGGGCATCAATTGGACGATATTTCAATTCGGCAACGGTTTGGCGAACTTAAGCGGAAATATGAAAATTTGGAAATGAGGCATAGAGACCTGAGGGAAGTTGGTATAAAAGCAGCGGAATGCAATTTTGAACGTTTAAGGAACCAGGCCGAAACAAATATCAATGGTACGTGTGTGGTGCCGACGCAGGTTGTGAAGAACAACTATCGCTAACAACCAAGATTCAAACGAACTACTTTCTGAACTTGCAAGTGAGCTTGCAACGCAGTCTGGGATTGCTAGGGATGAGGGGCGAATCCAGCGATTACTGCAGCAAAATGAATACAATATTGGCAATCTTGAAGCCAAGAATGTCGAGTTAGGAGCGTCTCTATTATCCGCTCGCTCTGGCATCAAGTTACTGCCTACGAAAGCCCCCAAGGTAGGTACTAGTACGAACTCTGAGACTACTGGTATTTCACTGGGGTCTATAGCGTCAGCCGATATGAATTTGCCAGCAGTCGAGCAACAACAGGCAAATGAGTGTCTATATCGTGAACTTACAGGCCTCACTATAAATAGGCTGCGGTGTGGAGTTAAGGAAGACGTGTTCGATTGTCTCCAGCTGGGTAGAAATGGCTGTATGTGAATACTTCTTGCTGCGTTCCTGCAACGTAACCCCTTCAAGAATTCTTACCTTTACCTATAGCATTGCATTTCCAGCTTGAGCTAGAACATACTACGGGCAACGACATGTCTGACGAGGCCCAGTTAACCTATAAGCCACAACTGGATTCAGATCGGGACAGGAGCTTAATAGCGTTACTCCCTAACTATCTCTTAGAAGAAATTACATTCCCTCAGTCGCATGCATCAAAGTTTTATAGCAGAGTAGCAAGGTCTCTCCAGGACAAGATGGATTAATTATTATAATAATACAAGACGTGTTATTTAAAGCAGTTATGTGTTAAAGAATATGTAACACAATGTTAAGGAGTCACTAGGCAACTGCTCTAGGGGTGTTATGGTATCGGGCTAAGTGTTACGGAGTCGCTAGGCGACTGCTCTAGGACTCTCAATGATGTTTATTAAAAGACTTGAAGGAGGGAAAACTACTTAGCAACTAGGGCTTCTAGTTGTGTGCGTGCTTCCTAGTGGGTCCCTTGGTTCCCTCCGTTCTTGTATATCGGGCTAAGCCCGATACCATAACACTAAGCCCGATACTATAACACACATAGGGAGATGTGCCCATATAGACAATAGACTAGTTAACCGTTAGGCCAAATGGCCAAAACTATCAAAAGATCCGCTAGTATCTGCACATAGTGCGGGTTCTGCACCTCACATTCTGTTATGGATGTTATAATATTAGGCAAAGCCTAATATCATAACACATTCGCTTATACGGCCAACTGTTACGGAGTCACTAGGCTACTGTCACGATGCTGACTAGCAGGAAGGCAGTATGTGCAAAGACTGTAGAATTTTCGAACTAAGGAGGAAGAATGTTATGATATTAGGCTTTGCCTAATAGAGCTATGTCCTAGGATAGAGTCACGTGCTACCGCACGTGACTCGTATCCTATGACTAAGCAGGCATTGGAGTATAAGTACTCCAATGCCTAGTACCTTGAGTTAGTGTTCCGTAGATTTCTTAACAACTATTTCCGACCACTAGATACTGGTAGTACTAGTGACTCCATAACAAAGAAAAGATAAAGAAAACAGTAAGTACGAGGAGGAAGAGGCTATATATATAGGTGGTCTGTTACGGAGTCGTTAGGCGACTGCTCTACTCTCAATGATGTTTATTAAAAGACTTGAAGGAGGGAAAACTACTTGACAACTAGGGCTTCCAGTTGTGTGCGTTCCTCCTAGTGGGTCCCTTGGTTCCCTTCGTTCTCCTATATCGGGCTAAGCCCGATACCATAACATAGTCCGCGCATTACGTAATGAAGAGTGTAGGGTGGGCCAGAAAAATAGTACGATATACGATATCGTTACAGCTACTGCTCTAGGACTCTCAATAATGTTTATTAAAAGACTTAAAGAAGGGAAAACTACTTACCAATTAGGGCTTCTGGTTTATGTGCGTTCCCTAGTAGGTCCGTTAGTTCCCTCCATCTTGTATCCCACATCGGGCTAAGCCCAATACTATAACAGCTTAAAGTATTTATTATAACTATTTATAATAACAATACCTTTATGCTATTCTATTTTTATATAGAACAGTTATAAAATTCCTATAGTAATAGCTATAGTAAACCTATAATATAATTTAGTCTTAAAAATATTACAGGGTTACTGTTACGGAGTCGCTAGGCGACTGCTCTAGGACTCTCAGTGATGTTTATTAAAAGACTTGAAGGAGGGAAAGCTACTTGACAACTAGGGCTTCTAGTTGTGTGCGTTCCTCCTAGTGGGTCCCTTAGTTCCCTCCGTTCTCCTATATTGGGCTAAGCCCGATACCATAACAGTTACTAAGCAGCTGCTCTAAGAATTTTAATAAAGTTTATTAAAAGACTTAAAGAAAAGAAGACTACTTATTTGTAACACATATGGGGAGGTGTGCCCATATGGACAATAGACCAGTTAACCGTTCGACCAAATGGCCAAACTGTCAAAAGATCCGCCAGTATCCGCACTTAGTGCGGGTACTGCACCTCACATTCGCTTATAAGGCCTACACGCCTGTAGCGCGCCTTACATTATTAATTAGGGCTTCCTTTCTATATGCGCCTCTTAGGTAGGCCTATTGTCTCCCTTCGTCTCATGTTGTATTGTTAGGCTTAGCCCAATACTATAACATAACATAACAATTGTAACGATATTGTATATCGCACTCTCTTCCTAGCCTACCCTATACTCTTCATTACGTAATGCGCGGGCCGTCTGGGTATATAGCCCCTTCCTCTCCGTACTTACTGTTTTCTGTCTCTTTTCTTCCTCAGTTCGAAAATTCTACAGTCTTTGCGCATACTGCCTTCCTGCTAGTCAGCTTCGTAACTATTACGGAGTCGCTAGGCGACTGCTCTAGGACTCTCAATAATGTTTATTAAAAGACTTGAAGGATAGGAAAACTGCTTGGCAACTAGGGCTTCTAGTTGTGTGCGTTCCTCCTAGTGGGTCCCTTGGTTCCCTCCGTTCTCCTATATCGGGCTAAGCCCGATACCATAACAGTAACAACAATCTCAAAAGTAAAATTGTATATTTATTATATAATAATATTTATTTCATACATAGAATAAGTATAATATTATTATTACTATTATCTTATAAAATACTTTAAATTTACTATATAAAGAAAAGCAATACTTAAAACAAATAAAATGTAAGAAATCTGTCTCCAAAATAATAAAATTAAGTAACAGTATTATATATTAAACACGCTTAGTTAATGAACCAATAAAAAACCCTTCTATTGATATTAATATGTAAAATTTCTAATTTACTATAATAATTAAAGTAATATAATAATATGAAATATTGGCCATATTAATGGACCACTCCACTCACAGAATGCAAGAGTGTTGAGGTGAGTATAAGGCCGGGAGTTTTTTCTTCCTTGAACAAAAATTGAAAAATACTATTGGAGAAGCAGTAGATTTCAGAGTGTAGCCAAGGTAGTTAGGTCAGTTGTGTCGACATATGTCAAATTACCTAGTCCAAAACAATAGACAAAACAATAGACGATACTATGCGATGCGAAAGATCGTGGCAATTTTGTTAGGTCAAGCCGCATCTGACTGAACAAACAGTGTTTCTCACTTGGACGAAACGTCACGAATTGCCACTCGTTGGGAAACTGCTCAAAATTTGTACTGGACGGGGGTTTCCATAGCCGTGACTTGCTTTCGAGTCGCAAGTAATTAATTGGGCTATAAAAACTTGGGCCTCAAACCAGGCAAGTTACTCCTCAGGGACTGTTCAATTACGTTAACAAAATGATCTCGGCCGTCAATGACACATGTCAAGACGATGGCGAATGGTTTCTTACTGTCAATATCGCCGCTGTCAATACCCTCGATGATGGCCTTGGGAGGCTTGCCATCAACTTGGCATCCAACGCTGTAGGCAGTTCCCAAGATCTCCTTGACTGTACCCTTCAGTTCCTTGGAAAAGGACTTGTAGCGCATGGTGCGGGCAATGTCAATGATCTCTTCCAGGCTTACAGACTTGTTGTGCTTGATGTTCTTCTCCTTCTTTCGATCGCGAGGTGGCTCCTTCAACGCCTTGATGATCAGAGAGGATGCGGTAGGCACGACCGACACGGCAGCTTGGCGGTTCTGAATAGTGAGCTTCACTGTCACTCGCAACCCTTTCTATAATACCGTTATCAGATAATTGGAAGTCCATTAGAATGTTCGACAGCTCCCTACCCAGTCACCAGTAGCCTTGGCGATGTCTTCGCCCACCTTCTTCGGTGACAAACCTAGAGGGCCGATCTTCGGGGCCAGGGCCGACGACGCACCAACCTCACCACCGGTGGCTCGGAGGTGGCTAGTAGGAGGTCAGGATTTTGAAATGAAGTACTCTTCATGCCATGGGCAACACATACATAACCTTCACCTCATTCGGGTCGAACTTAGGAGCTGGAGAGTTTCCCTAGTTAAAAAAAAAAGTCGAGATAACACCGAGATGGAATTATCCTTACGCATTGTTTCGGTTGGGGTGTAAGTTGGCAGAGGCTCGTGGTTTGCTTGCCAAAGAAACTGCTTCGAAGTTGCACAAAGGCTGGAAGAGGGAGTTGAGATGGTAATTCAAACTTTTTTGTGTGCAAGTCAGGTTGCCCTAAAATTGACAAGCATACTTGTAAAATTCGTGATGACTAAGTAGATTTCTCCTTCCGTTCTCGGGGCCAAGTACGTATCGTTACTTATGTAAGCTAGCTGTTTTTCTATACTCCGTAAGTTGCCCCAGTTGTTCTCCGTGCGCATCTTTTTTTGGGTCCATAATATGCCCTTCGGTCGTTGCCCCTCGTATTACCAGCACCAGCACTGTATTTATTTCCGTACATATGCTGACTTATAAGTAACTCCCCCAAAGGATTATAGAATGTCTTATTTGCTGGTTCGAATGTTATTTGCACTGTTTTCTCCACGCAATATTTTTTCAAGTACTTGTACGGCTTGATTGATATTCTTGAACCTGGCAGCCTTCCCTGGATGTACGACTGAAGATACTAGGAAGGACGCGAACTAAACTGGCCGAAAAAAAATCAGTAAACATCAATTTGATAGCTTGGAAATAAATTCTCCCATTCTTGAAGTACGATGGATGGCGAGAGGGCTGAATGTCTCGGATGAAATTACCCCTTCGGATTAAAAATATTCTCATGCAGGTAGTGATGTTTGTGTGCAAAGTATTCGAGTCTCGCAGTCATGCGCGCCCACGTGTTTACATGCTCATTGAACATTACCAGAATCTGATATACATGTACACAAAACACCACTAGCATGTGCCCAGTATGCAAGTTGGCATGTTTGTAGATACCTTCACGAGATACGGAGTACAAGTCACCAACTTTCGAATATTACTGACGTAATGTCGGACGGATCATGTGGTATAATCAAGGCTACTGGACCGCCTCATCACAAACAAGCGCCGGTATATTTTCTACTATGTCCGGTGCTGGCGACGTGTGGTGCATTGTTACTGGGCCAATCTTCCAGGTCACCCAGCTCAGTCAACCAGTGTTCCACATACACAGGTACTGGTATATCATCCTCCAACATACATACAACACTCGGGATTCAATTCACATAAGTGCCGTCATTCAGTTTGTCAGCCAACATCAGAGTCGGGGGTCGATACGACGGACACCTGAACCAGACCAACATCTCTGTTGGTAAGAAATAGATTCCTCGCCCTAAGCAACGCTCTTCCTCCGAGTGAGGTTGTGCTCCAACCCTGAAATTTGTAGCCGGGGAAGCCAGAAAGCCAACTAACTGTGCAACTGAAACGATTGCATGCCCCCTCCTAGCGAGAGACCACCGAGACCTCGCATGTCAGTTCGTGCCACTTACAGCGAGCCTATAACGCGAGAGGAGAGGTTAGCCAGGTCTGTACAGCCTTTGACTTCGAAAGAGGTTGAATCAAATCATACTTCATCAGGTGGTCCATGAATGTCTGGAGGGACACGTCGTCGGTGAAGATAGTTTGAGCCGAGGTTGCCCCAGTGCCGCCATAAGGACCCGTTGTATGCGTCGTGGATGGATTCAGCTTTGAAAGGAGAAAGCGAGCCTGGGAGCCCCCGGCATCACAGACAATGAAACGAGGCAAGGGAAACCGGTCGGTAATAAGATCCTGTGCCACATTAGCACAAGTGCCGACAAAAAGCGTTCTCTCGCTACCGGAAACTTACTCGAGCATCTTCCTTTGGCTGCTCTAGCAATGCAGCGAAGTTCTCATAGCCTTCCTGGTCCTGGTATCCCGCTTTCCGCCATTCGGCAATAGTCTCGCCATGGAAAATCAGGATATGGAAAAAGGTATCAAGAAGCAACGTATGTGTGGGTTGGATAGAAGCTGAGTCCAGGAGAACCGGCATTCCTCCGTCCTGATCAAACGTATACGAATCCAGTGTTGGCTGAATCATGACAAGCGAGTTGCTGACATCCTCGTGGTTCAGTACATGACGGTCGAAAGCGGTTTCATCAGGCGAGTTGTTGAAGACCTGCAGAAACTGACTCCTGCGAAGGTGAAACATGAACTGTGGGTAGAGGGTGAAGTTCTTTTCCAGCCGAAAGGACGACGGATCATCTTTTCGATAGTCCGCAAATCTTGAACAGAGGCGAATAAGCATTCTGTCCACCCACCGCAATACATCTGGGCCATCATCAACTTCCGACTTGAAGACGGCAATTCTTGACATCAGAACTGCTGCTGCCTCCTGATCAAAGGATTGGGCAATAGCCGGATCACCCGCAGGGCCACTTAAGCTTCGGGCTATTGTTGTAACCCGAAGATGAAACTGGCCAGAGGAATGTTGATAGTATGTCAAAAACTGCATCATCCCTTTCTGGGAAGGCTGTTGATGGGACACAGGTCCCTGGCCTGCGACCTCAAAGTATATACCGTAGCTGGCTTTTGGGTCGATTCCGCACATTTTCCATGAGCACGTGTTTCCGATGCCACACTCTGTTTCGCCAACAGAAACAGATTTCTTGTTGAGAGATACAGCATGCCCGATGAGTCCTGTGACCTTGAGTTCCTTGGTTGTCAGCACCTCCAGGACTGCGTTGAAGCCCATAAGAAGGTTGTCATCCCCGTCCTTTTCGAAAACGCGGATGAATGACTGCTTGAACATGGAGGAGGTGAAACTGTCCGTCAAGATCATGTGGCCACCTGTAGAGTTACAAAGCCCCTTCATCTCAAGCAGACCGACCTGGTCTAGACAGCCAGCAAAGATGTCAACAATGTGACCATTGTGGGCAGTTCGCTTTGCCAAATTGTCATAAAACTATGGAAACAAATGTTAGCTCCCTTCTCATCAATCGCCAACTTACGAATAGTGACATACCTTAAGAGCCTTTTTGAAGTACTTGACGTTATCTCTGTCGATATCATGGTGCGATCGAATAGGCTCACGGAGTTCGGGTCCAACAACCATTCCTGGCCCTTCTGTGGCTGGGCCACCTGCGAACAACATAATGCGACCACCGGCGTCATGGAATGACGATTCCATGAGGCCGACGGCGACACTGAGGGCCACACCAGTGCATCGGAGGCTGCGATGATCGGTGGCAGTAGGCCATGGGTCTTTCTGAAGGGTCTCCAGGGTTTTTGTGAGCTGAAATTCAGCTTGCTGGACGGGAAGGAGGAAGCGGGATGCCGGTCCCGATGGCATCTGACGGCCCGGCTGTGGTTGCGCACCGGGTCGTACGTTCGAAGACGTCAGGCCAAGCATTTCCTGAACCTGTTTCGCCGAGTAGTCCTTGCTGCCCCGGAATACATATGACTTGGCGCATCCATCATAGCCAATTTCATGTACTTGGGCCTGCCCGTTGCGAGTCAATCTCGGGTGTAACAACGATAACACAAAATGGGTTCTGGGCTCACCATCGTGCCAAAGGTGACGAGGCCTACGAGAGCATTCTCTGGCAGCAAGCTCAAGCTCATCACCAGCGACTCCTTCAAGGAGCTCAGGCCGTCCTCCTCCTGGCACAAATCCACGACATAGAGGAAGATGGGAGGGGTCGGGGCGGGTCGAGACAGGCGATACTCGATAGTTGTATTCGCCGGGTGGAGCTCGGGAGGTATGGCATTCGCGGTAATGTCCTTGTAGTGAGGTGGAAGCTGATTTCTCGACAAGCAAAATGGACATATCCAAACCCTGGCACGTATGTCGACTTGACTATAGCATGTATTAGGATGGCCCGGTAATGCATTGAATCGGTGGATCGTAGTGCAAGCATACCAGAAAGGGTTGAGGACAGACCTGCAAGGCTGCTTGCAGGTTACCGGCTCGAATTGCAGGAGAGGTGTGTCGAGCTTTTCCTTCAACGGCGTGTAGAGGGCACCGATGGGTACCACGAGCCTTGATGCTTCCTAAACGCAAGATGCGCCCTCATTAGCACAAATTGAGAGAGGCGATATGGGTGGGTGTGCAAATCGGCTTACCATACGTGAGCTGGGGAACACGTTCCAGCTCAACCGCACACCATCTCGATCCTCCACCTCACTCCATTGCTCCTTGAGCGCCTCGAAATCCATCTCGTAGCTTTGACTGGTGAATTTTCGAGAGGTGACTTCATTTACATTCGCGAGCGCGACTTTCACAGGCTGGATGTGTGATACTCAGATGTAGACGGCTGTATATGTGCCGATGTTGAGTCACAGCACAACAGTGATGCTCCAGCGTGTACTGTATGTGTGGAGGTCTCTGAGATGGGGTGTGGCTGAGGGGTAAAGTGGACAGCTTTCAAGGCCAGCCAGGTGAGATTTCGCACACGCTGTGGATCCGACGAGCTGCATCAGGGGGGTGATATAGGGTACATCACAGTACTTGTATTCAGTACTTAAAGCACCTTGATGTTCCCTTGGCACCATTGGTAAAGGATTTCGGAATCGCCATCGAATGCGCGAATCCTCAGTGGCCCCTTTCACCCCCCTCCTTAGTAGTAAAGGAGCTCCAGACCTGATTGTGGGATTGACCTGAGCGCAGGAGGGTAAACAATGGCCTGCGTCGCTAGCTCTACGCGATGCCTGCGTCATACGATATCATTTCCCTACGCGGTCAGGACGATGTCGCAGCGGACCAGTGGCCTGGCACCCGTGCGTCCACTTGCTTACGACCTGCACGAGCCTCCCAGGCCCAATACCAACGATCGACAAGCCCCCATCATCATACTCCATGGATTGTTTGGATCAAAGAAGAACAACAGGAGCATCAGCAAGTACGTTCCAGGAACCGAATATGAACGGAATGGGAATACCGTATGGCTGACGGCAGCTTAGGCAACTTGCTCGCGACTTAGGAAGATATGTGTATGCCTTGGTGAACTGACTTTCTACTCCCTTCTTCCATGATCCCATGCTGATGTTTGCCATCCACCTGTGACAGGACTTAAGAAATCACGGCGAGTCTCCCCAGGATCGTCGGCACGATTACTCCGCTATGGCCGAGGACGTAGCAGCCTTTATTAATGACCACCGGCTGAGAGACAGCACTGTTATCGGCCATTCCATGTACGAATACCAAGTTGTGCGATATTCCCCGGCTCCTGTGCTAACTTAAGTGGCCATGAAAGGGGAGCCAAGACTGCCATGACTCTCGCATTGACCTCGCCAGAGTTGGTAGCCAATATTATTGCCGTCGATAACGCTCCCGTCGATATGGCACTGAATGGAGATTTTGTGCGGTACATAAGGGGGATGGATAGGATACAGTCTGCAAACATCATGAACAGAGCAGAAGCAGATCGAATCCTGCAGAACTATGAAAAAGTTGGTTTAAAATTCTGGCTGCTGAATCGAACTCACCCCCCCTGCTTTCCGTTGGGGAGCTTACCAAAAGGGCTATACAGTCCCTACTTATCAGACAATTCCTCTTGGGCAATCTGCATCGGCTCAGTGGAGAGAATACCCTGAGGTTTCTACTTCCTTTGGAAATTTTGGCTGGAGCCCTCAGCAATCTTGGCGATTTTCCGTACAAGAACCCTGGCGAACGGCGGTTCGAGAAACCAGCTCTCTTCATCCGTGGAACGAAGAGCAACTATGTCACAAACAACATGTTACCAGCCATTGGCCGATTCTTCCCACGTTTCCAACTCTCGGACGTCGATGCGGGGCACTGGCTAATATCAGAGCAGCCCGAATCATTCAGGAAATGTAAGGGTGGCTTGAGCAGCCAATGACCGATGATTTGGATGTACCTGCTGCTAACTTCTTGGCTGCCCTTAGCCGTATTGGATTTTCTGCGCAATGTTGACTGAATAGCAATGTTTGACTGCGGACGTCCGTTGAACAGCCAGTGTAAAACTAGTCCGGTGGCAAAGTCGAACCTGCTCGAGTTGCAGTATCATGCCTGTAAGCCCTCCAGGGGGCGGCAGCCTGTAGATGATATACATGTACAAGTGGCTCGTACAGTTATTTTAACGTGTCCCATAGTAGCATGAGACTTATGGTAGCTCACGATTCTACTAAATTTATGTTGTCACGATTGCCTGGGTTCTTTCCACGTTGCTAGGCACCAAAGCAAAACCAACGACCATGCCTATGCGACAAACAGCGCTTGGGGTTTCACCGCCAAGTTTTTGAACGTACAGATGTGGCCTTGCAACTACTTGGAAGTATGCTTATGTTTGAGATGGGGATGGATTGGCAAGATAGGGTCGATGGGATCCTGCTTGCAGGGAGGTACCATCCGTAGTCCTAAGTAGATGGAAGATGATGCAAGATCATTAGCATTTACCCCAGCCCTTGTGTGTAACTGTGTCTGTACGTTGTATAATTAGAGCCGATGCTCGCACCACAAAAGTCTCGAGTTACAAATCTCAACATCAGGATCACCAAAATAACCCTAGGATACACAAGGAGTTCATTTGCCATTTCTAAGGGTGTATGGTCCCTCCGTTGCCTTAGATGCTACGCCATTTACCATGACCGAAACAATGCCGAGGAAAGTGTAGGTAGCACCTGCGAGGTCCCCTTTGCCTCGCATATGTGCGCTCATGGCACTTTTAAACCTCTTCCAACACACGCTCCTTAAACTCTCGCTCAACTTTCTGACCTTGGTCATCTGTTCCCGACTCTCCGTGAAGTGCCATTAATGCACCAAGATCGAACTTGGGAGCCTTGAGAAGCTTCACCTTTCGGATGTGCACCTGAGTGATTTTAAACATTAGTGGGCAGGCCAAGTCATGCTTGCTGGAGGAAACCATGTGTATTCTAGCAGCTTACGTTCTGTAGAGGGTAAATGCCTTGGGTGGACTTTTCAATCTCACGGCCAATCACCTCCGGAATAAGCTTGGATGTAAGCTGGGTAAGAGTGCAGGTCGATGCCTCGCGCTGAATGATCTCCGTCATTTTGCGTCGGATGGCTCGGATCTGCGAGGAGGCAGCGTAGGTGGTCTTCTTGATCTGGTTGGGTCGTCGCTTGGTGAAAGCAATGGCGAAGAGACGGATGAGATAGTCATCGGTGGTCTTGACGGTAACGTTGGCTTCAATTAGAGTCTGCCATTTGCGGACCAGGGATCGTAGCTTATCCGAAGTGAAGTCGAGGCCGTGGAAGTTGGTCAGGCAGTTTTTCCCTTGGACCTCATCAACACGGAGGCGAACCTTGCGGAAGGCATGATCCTCGTCTTTCTGGAGATCGGCTAGCGATACTTCCACAATACGACCCTTGAGGGCATCATTCGCGTTCTTGAGGCCGGTTGTTCGATTCACGAGAGTTTTACCGACACTGCAATGCCATTGTATTAGAAACCGGCTTTCATCGCGCAAATCTCGTGGGGTGATTGCTCGACGCCAAAAAACCCGAAACTAACTCACTCTCGAATATTGAAAGGGCTCGGAGCCTAAAAAAAACATTAAATGTCAGTTGCGTTTTAGCAGAGGTGATGTGCTACGAACAGACCTTGATCGAGTACCAATCCTTGCGGGAAAACGGGTCGACTGTCTTCTTCTTGAGGCCTTTCTTGCCCTTTGAGAGCCTCTTGTTCCTGGAACTGGTCAGCTTTCAATTAGACAGCGTCATGGGAACAACTAACTTTCCAACTGCCATGATTGCAGGCCAAGGTGTGAGCAGTCGGATAATCCCAAGGTTGAATGTGTCGTTGGAGGGGCGTGAACAATTTCAATTTTTGTGTGCACCAACTAGGTCTAAGCGAAACCCTTCGAGAAGTTGGGCAGGATAAAAGCTTTATCCGAACGCCGCAGTGCCATCACATGACTGACTTATTTCAGCCATAAGTGAATTAGCGCCACTCCAACTTTATGACTAAGTACAGTATGTCGCGCCGACGCGCCAACGGGCCTGTAACAGGGTTAAAGTCCGGGTAGTTAGTTACGTAACGGTGTCTACATTTGCGCCTATTTAAGCGGGCACAGAGGATACCTGGTGGTTGGCAACAACAGCATCAAGAAGAACGCCAATAGATTGATTCTGACCCATCTCACGATCCTTGATTCGTCGTAGCCCTAGTCCGGGCGGACCCCCTTTTCCTCTGTTGCATGAGACTACCGACTATTAATAATATCATGCTAGTCCTCATCTAGTCTGGTGATACTGCACAAAATGTTTGGAATTTTCCTCATTCCTAGGTCCATTCAGGAAATCGTTATTATCCAATAGTTCTCCCAAGACTTAAAGTAAGGAGTACAAGCAAGTACTTACTCAATATCTTGCTTGTACTAACAAACCGATTGGATACTCTGGGATTGTTGTGATACTCACGTACAATGAGCCTGTAGGTGTTTAGAATTGAAGTATTGATGCCAGAGGCTGGCATGAGAGGAGGCATTAAATACCTTTCCTTAGCGGAATGAGAGCAGTTGTATTGTAGGAACAGCAATCGCGAGCCATAAATGCCGAAGGCGCCGTAACGAATATACACCATAAAACATCCCAAGTCGAATAAGTACTTAGCTAATTGGCATTGCTCTGGATTAGTTGTCTACTGGAAGTACTGTCCAAATACAGCTATTATTAATACTACGCACGAAGAGCTCCGCACAGTAATAGTGGAAATACACTTCAGTAGTACTCCGTAGGTGCCTGTATTTTTGTTGCACTCCCTTCAAGTAATAACCTCCTACGATAGCAATAACCAAAGTTGGTTACTCTAGGAGAAATTTGGTAGTGTACTGCAAGTATCTTGCCCCACAGTAAGTAATAAGTACAAGTAAGTACACGCACACTTACGGAGTACTTGTGGACATGTCTGTACATAATAAATAAGTAAGTACTTGAAGAAATTATGGAGTATTTTAAACTTGTGCATGTTCGGAGTACTGTCACCTACCTCACGGCGGCTTGTTATACGGTCCGTCCTGTGAAGTAGTCCGTACTACGGAAAGAACAAAGCACTAGCTACAATAGCCATAATACATACTTCTGTATATCCGGAGTAGTACGCGGGCTGTCCAGCTTGGTGTACTGTAGTTAACTGTACATGTATGTAGGTGTAGTGTGGATTTCGTGTGTCAGTGTACTGTACTCCGTACACTCACGGAGTAATAATGCGGAGTGCACCTGCTTCGTTCATTGTCCCCTATGATTTCCTAATTCGGCTAGGTGATTGGCTGGTTACTGAATGAGCTTTTGCATGTATTATACGTTTGAGATTGGCACAGTTCTGCTGATACCGGCAATAATGTCGATTGACCACAGTAGGTATAGATACCATGATGATGTGCATACATTATTCACGCCTCTGATCAATGAATGCAAAAAACTGGAGGGTATACACCAGAATAACATGCAATTACTATACATACTACTACGCGGAAACCTTCGGCCTGCCCAGGAGATACGGTCAGCATGCTACTCACCTAGGGTTCACACAGCGCATGCAGTGCCATAACAAACACGACCATGAATGGCCAGCAATATCAATTCCACCTACACTATTCTCAATGGAGGTTGCGGTCTCGAGAGTTCCATATCGATTTTCCAGCTTTCAACTTCGAGAGCTTGGCTAGGCCCAGGATCTGTTCTTCCACAAAACTAATGGTCGACGCTGCGAAGACAGATAAGTATTGAAGTCCACATACAGCCAGAGAAACTTGAAGTTACGTACTCTTCCCAAATTCGTCCTTGTACCGACTCTAGCTCTGTTTCGGTGAGCCGTTTACCGGTAGTGAAATACCCTTGGAAGACTCAGCCCTGAAAACACGCACCAGCGAACAGCTCAAACTTACCAGCTGTGATCTTGGCATCAATCTCAACCCTCGAGTCGGCCGGTATCATTTCATCCGGCAGCTCAACCCTCTCATGAATCGGGATGCTGTCATTATTAGCACCCCATTAGACCGATGTCAAAAACGCTGCTCACCCTTGCTTGACAATCGCATCATGCTTCATGCTATCAATTACTGTCAGTACCAAATGACGATAACCGAGTAGTTTGACGGTTCCCGGCAACACTAACTTGCTCATGCTAATCATCCTGTCAATCTTCTTGATGCCAAGCCAATGAAGAATATCAGGCATAAGAGCTTGGAAGCGCATGTCCTTCACTCCAGCAATATTCTCGGTACGGGCGAAATATTCCGAGGCTCGGTCCTCCCCACGTTTTCGGGCATTGTATACGACTGCCTGGTGGTTAATTCCTCTTCATTGATACTTCAAGGGAGGTGCGGTGAGGGGTGGGCAGCAGCGTACGATACTGTGATCTCGGGTCAACCAAATTATTCACGCAGCAATATCACGGGAGGAGGATGTAGGGCAGACATCCAGTATCAAGACGACCAGCCGCGGAATCCACATACCTTGGTTACTTCTCCCAACGCCCTGCCTTCTTTTCGGAAATATATAACCACTCCACTTCCGCCCTTTTGGGCCTCCTTGACCGCTTCTTCGATGCCGAAAAGCAGATAAGGGCGGCAGGTGCAGATGTCCGAACCAAACACATCGCTCCCGTTGCACTAGTCGTTGTCGGTTTGTTAAATCATATGCATATATTTGTGAAACCAAGGAGGTAAGCAGAAAATGGTAACTGACCTCGTCGTGTATTCTTAACGACAGCCGCGAATCGGGGTCGGACATTTTCGCCGGGTCTCCAAAGCAGTATACCGTCAAACCACCTTCTGCTTGTCAGCTCATTGTTTCATGTGTGTACCCGGGGTACGATCTGTTACCAATTGGGGGCAGGAAGATCTTGATATCGCCTCGTGTGATCAACTTCATCAGATTAGCATTCGATAGTCCGCAACTCGGAGGTTAAGATGGCACGAGTACCTCTGGGTAGCTACCACCGGTGTATTCAAAAAGAGACCGACGAAGGGTAGCCTCGTCTAATAAACAATGTTAGCGCAATGGGCGTGCCTATTCTATGCCATGGAGTAGCCTACGTACCGATGCCGAACCTCTCGGCGACTCCGGGGAGGTACCAAACCTTTTTGCACTTCGTTACGATCGTCGGTTTGCGGAGTTTCGACGGATGGCACTCACTGGCTCAACGGCAAACTTTGTTACTGCAAGCTCGCCGGATTCAGTGAGGATCACCTTCCCGTCAACTCTCCTGTTGCGGTGTCAGCAGTCAGGTAGTTGGCCGACGGTGCCTCAAGTGACAGGGAAAGTTACGCACAGTCGTCCACTTTTTACACTGTCCTCCAGCTCTGCTAACTGTTATGGCAGTCAGCAACTAGCCCGCCGATGGGACAGGCAATGCTGAAGGTCGCCCTTACCTTCATTCTGGCTTTTGTGATAGCAATTGTCGGTCGGAGGTCAACTAGAACTTGGTGAGTTCATGAAAATGGGACCTTATGGTAGAGCTTCATTTCGCACTTTGTTGCTCCTCCATGATATGCGCGTAAATCCACGGCGCTACATGGCCGAAAGGATCCATGGCTACGATCTTGCGAGGGTCACCCCACTGGGGGAACGGCCCGATATTAACAGTCGGCTCCGCGTTTTTGAAGTCGGGCCTAATCCAGGCATGCAATGCTAAGCAAAATTCTCCAGTATAACCTGAGAGCCCTGTGCGCAGGGTTGACGAACCGATGATCGATATCCAGTTCTTTGCTGGCCACAGCCAGTGCATAATAAATGGAGTAGGAGCCGCCGCTATGACGTGATGGTCAGCTCAGGGATCCCGGGAAAAATGTAGCTGGTGAGGGGAAAGAGTCTTACTGAGCTTAAAAACATATCGGTAAGTTATGAGTAAGGAAAGGGGAAGGGGGGTCAAGACGAAAACCCACCTCCAATAGCTGGTCGACAGCAACATGGAATGTCAGCGTAACTCAAGACTCGTTATGGGGTGCGCTTTGTACAGACCGTTACGACGGTGAATAGTTGATGGCGACCTTGAAACAATGACAGGCCCTCGCTTCTTAGGGTCAATATTTCCCCAGTCCATGGGGAGAGGGTTGATTCCAGTCTGGTTCGGGTACGTTCTGCTCATGTTCCAACTGGATTCAGCAAGTGTCTCTGATATGTCCTAGGGTACAACAGTAACCCACGTGAGAACGATACGAGTTGCGAGTTCAGGCTTGGTAGCCGACGAAACGGGCGAGGTCGTGATTGCATGAGATTCAGTTGTGTCCTCGACTTCAAGACCCACGGCTGCCGTGCTTTGTTTGACATGGTGATCCGAGGTCATGGAGCTAATTGGCATGGATGTTGTTGGAGCAGAGGCCGAGAATCCTGTACCAAGCTTTTCCGAAATTGACTCCACTGCAGCCAGGAGCTGCGTCTGGTCCCGTCGTATCTCATGGAGGACCTTCTGGACATCTGGGGTAGAGGCGGGAGGATCCATGGCAGTAATTAATGGCAGTCAACGATGAGGATAATAAACAGAGAATGCGAGATCGAGATGGTTGTAAGTTGGTTCAGGTCGGGCAGACAGAATATAATCTCCAGGCAGAATGTGGGAGACGGCACACGGACAGTTACATCCACTCAGCACTTGGGGTTACTCTAGGCTTGGCAGGGAAGGTCATCGGAACACCGTGCCCATTATAAATCAGTACAGTACATTGAAACTAACCTCGGTACGAGCTCCGACGTGTGAACCCTACATACGCTCGCTTTTCTCATGCAAGCTGCTGACCTCGGACCGACATAACACTCCAATTATGGGGCATTCATGTGTCTGACTTACGGGTACACTGACTATCTTTTGGGTCGATCGGTTTTATCGTCGAAAATACCATACCATAGAGACAGTGATTTGATTGACCAGTTCGATTTCAGTATGCTATTACACCCGTACATAATTATGATTTGATGTCAGGTCGGGGCTGAGAATGGGGCAGTGGCTTGGCCAGCTCCTCGGCGTTCCTGTGCACGTCACATCAACCTAGCGTCCCAGGTACTGTATATACGGAGGGAGTACTCCGTAATACTTACTGTACTTAGTTGTAAATGTGCGGTTCCCATACCGGGGGAGCAGGGTGACCATGTCAAAGTGGTGGGGGGCGGAGGGAGAATGAGCCGATCTCTGTGGAGATATACTAAGTACCAGGGTATTTAACTATGTGTACAAGTACGGAGGAGATGTACATATACATGTACTAGTAGTAGACCAAAATAATAAACTGGGTCCAGGTAGCTTTTTATAGGTCTACAAGACTAGCCTTTATACCTTCTTAGTATCCTACAATATTATTTTTTTTATCTTATATAATATAGTACTATATAGTACTATAGTATACTATATAGAATAATAGAATAACTGACTACTCTAAATAACTAATAATTAACTTATATAATAATAAATAACTATTATAATATTTATTTATTATAAAGTCTTAGATATAGTAACTAGACTATTATAACTTAATTAGGCTTTTTAATTAGCTAAGTTTAATATACTATAATATATTTAATTAACCTAGCTAAATGCCCTAAACGCAAAAGTATTGTAATAAAAGAGTAAACTAAAGAGCTAATTACTTATATTTCTTCTAGTATAATAGCCTAACGACTACCATTTAAGTAAATTCTAAAGGCACTAAATTAGAATATTAACTAATTTTATGTTTAATATATATTATAAAAACAAACCTATTATTATTATACTACCTACCTAAAGCTATTAATTAGTAAAAAAAAACTAATAGTTATAACTCGAATAGGCCTAAAACTATTAAAACTAAACTAAGGATTAATAGGATTTATTGTTACGGAGTCGTTAGGCGACTGCTCTAGGACTCTCAATGATGTTTATTAAAAGACTTGAAGGAGGGAAAACTACTTAGTAACTAGGGCTTCTAGTTGTGTGCGTGCTTCCTAGTGGGTCCCTTGGTACCCTCCGTTCTTATATATCGGGCTAAGCCCGATACCATAACATTTATGTTATGATATTAGGCTTTGCCTAATAGAGCTATGTCCTAGGACAGAGTCACGTACGGTATCACGTGACTCGTATCCTATAACTAAGCAGGCATTAGAGTATAAGTACTCCAATGCCTAGTACCTCGAGTTAGCGTTCCGTATAGCGTTCCGTAGATTTCTTAACAACTATTTCCGACCACTATATACTAGCAGTACTAGTAACTCCATAACAATTTAGAGCTTTAGTTTAATAAGACTTAGGTTTAACCTAGCCAATATGTAACAATATTGTATATCGTACTCCCTTCCTAGCCTACCCTACACTCTTTATCACGTAATGCGCGGACTACCTATATATATAGCCCTTCCTCTCCGTACTTACTGATTTCTTTCTCTTTTCTTCCTCCTTGGTTCGAAAATTCTACAGTCTTTGCATATACTGCCTTCCTGCTAGTCAGCATCGTAACAGTATTATAATATTAGGCTTTACCTAATAAAGCAATATCCTAAGATAGAGTTACATACTACTGTATATAACTTATACCATATAACTAAGTAGGTATTAGAGTATAAGTACTCTAATACCTAGTACTTTAAGTTGGAGTTCTATAGATTTCTTAATAACTATTTCTAATTACTAAATATATTCATTTTATTAGTACTTTCCTAAATAGTAAGCTACTTAAAGTTAATTATCTTAAAATTCCTAAGGGACTAAAAGTATTCATCAGTTTTAATAAAACTAATAATTTAACTAAGCTACTAACTAAGTTAGGCTATAACCTAATTATTAAATAAGGTATTCTTTTAAAAAAGGTACTCTATAGCCTAAAATAAGAACCAAAAGAACAATAAAAGGTACTTATTAAACTACTATAATAAAATAAATATAGCCCTTTGTTATGATATTAGGCTTTGCCTAATAGAGCTATGTCCTAGGATAGAGCCACGCGCTACCGCACGTGACTCGTATCCTATGACTAAGCAGGCATTAGAGTATAAGTACTCCAATGCCTCATACCTTAAGTTAGTGTTCCGTAGGTTTCTTAACAACTATTTCCGACCACTAGATACTGGTAGTACTAGTAACTCCATAACATTTAAGAAACCTCCCTTCGTCACGGCAAGCAGTAGGCCGCAGACTATTGAACAATGGATCAACAGGACAACAACGCACTACCTAGCGAACAAAATGCTACCGCTAGCCAACCACCACCCGACTGGTTTACAGAAATCCAGCAGTTACGCCAGCAAATCGCTACGGTAATGCAGCACCAAGCGTCCCGGGAGGCGCAGCCCGGTACCACGTCGGGATCGGTACGGACCCCCTTAACTGTCAATGGCCCAGCAATACTTCCCCAAGTCCGACGTAAACCAATACCAACAGGGGTACCATACAATGGAGATAAGACTACGTTTACAGCCTGGAAGATACTTATAGCCCACAAGCTAGTTACCGACCGCGAGTTCATCGGTACCGACAAGGACCAGTGGATGTTCGTCTGGCAGTGCTTAGCGCCCAAGATTCAGTCCCGCGTTACAGCCTTCTTCGAAGCAGGGCCGTCGTACCAGTACAACCCGTTACAATTCTTGGCTTACCTCGAATCCGTTTTCGCCGACCCTCACCGGATGGAGATAGCGCAGACCGAGCTCGAATAACTAGAGCAAGCAAGCAATAAGGCATTTACCTCATTCTACGTGCGCTTCGAACAAAAGCTAGCGTTAGCTGGGGGAATGAATTGGCCCGACGAAATTAAACTCGTCAAGCTGCGTCGCGCGCTTAATAAGACCATGCGGGATAGCAGTATTGGGCGCAATATCCCACGAGACAGTTACGAGGCGGCCGTTAACATTTACCGTAGCATTGCGGTAGACATTGAATCGTACCGCTTAGAGGAGAAATACCGGAACCGCTACGGCCGCGCAACAGCCCCGACAAAACCCATAACGGACGAGGACGGTAACGCACGGATGACGGGCATTAACGCAGCAACTGTAGGGCGCCGTCGCCCAGTAACCCAAGGAACAAGGACCAGCCCAGGGCAGTCGTCAAGCCAGCGTGCAACTTAGGTCCCCCGCAGTACAATTAACGCGCGCAAGGAGGAGGGCGCTTGTTTACGCTACGGATCCAAGCAGTACTTTATTAAAGACTGCGAAATGCGGCCCGCGGCGCGACCGGTATAAAATCTATCCATTCATCGGGTAAATACAGAGAGGGAGAACGTACAGGAGGAATCCTCAGACCAGTTCTCGGAAAACAAAGCGCCCCCGAGCTAAGTCTCGCGCGGGGGTAAGACGGTACAGACAAGGACCAAAGCGGGAGGACTAAGCGTTGGAGGAAGCAATTTCAGGATATCAAGGCGCGGTTGGACAGGCCGCCGTTCCTTATCCCAACGCTTGTAAATTCTACCCGTTTCTTAGACGTTTAAATCGATTGCGGTTGCGATTGTTATAGCGCAATCAGCGAACGTACGGCCCAAAGTCTGCGCCTTAAGCTTATTCCACTACCGGTACGGCGCCGGTTAAAGACAGCCGTAGCAGTAACACGCCGCCGGGGCGGCCCAACGGAGGTACATCCATATATCTCGCATATAGTACAAGTTGCGCTCGATATAGACGGCTGGGAGTCTCCAGCGGTACTATACGTAGTGCCAGGCCTTAGCCGAGATGCAATACTGGGCCTACCGTGGATGGAATACCGCGGTGTCGACCTGTACGCAGCCGAACGCCGCCTTACAATTGGAGCGGCAGGGGGCCAGGTGGTACAAGCAGCAGATACGCGGCCGCAGCGCGGTAGCTACAACCTCGAGATCGCAACTGTTTCGTCTGTTATGGCCGAACCGGAGAGCCAAGCGGTAGTTACCAACTTAATGGAGATCTCGGCAGCACTCCGCCAAGTAGCACCGAGCCCCGAGCCCAGCGGGACGGAGGGACACCTGCCCGCCTACCTAAAGGAGTTTGCCGACTTATTCGATAAGGCGCAGGCCTCCGGCCTTCCTCCGCACCGGGGACTGAGGGACTACCACATCAAGCTGCGAACCGGGCCCAACGGGGAACCCCCAGAGCTACCGTAGGGACCATTGTACAATATGCCACGGGACCAGTTGTTGGAGGTACAACAGCAGATTACCGAATTGTTGGACAAAGGGTAGATACGTACCAGCTCCTTAGCGGCAGCGGTACCGATCCTCCTAACCAAGAAACCGGGGGGGGGTTAGCGCCTTTGCGTAGATTACCGCGCACTGAACAAGATTACGATACAGGATAGGTATCCCCTACCGCTGATAAAGGAAACGTTGCGCTCCCTGTCAGGATCCCGCTGGTTTACGAAACTCGACGTACGGGCGGCCTTCCATAAGATCCGTATTGCGCCCGGCAGCGAGCACCTTACGGTATTCCGCACCCGCTTCGGCTTATTTGAATGGCTGGTCTGCCCGTTCGGACTTGCAGGCGCTCCCGCAACATTCCAGCGTTACATCAACGGGGTACTCGGAACTGATTTAGGTAACTTCGTAACGGCCTTTCTGGACGATATCTTAGTGTACATAAGCGGCTCCAAGGCGGACCATATTCGGAAGGTAAAAGGGGTACTTTAACGCCTACGTAAAGCAGGTCTATACTTGGACCTAGACAAGTGCGCCTTTGCAGTTAAGGAAGTCAAGTACCTGGGCTATATTGTTCAGGCGGGAGTGGAAATCCGGACCGACCCAGCAAAGATAGCCGCTATCCGCAACTGGGAGGCACCAAGGACCGTCCGAGGGGTACGCAGTTTCTTGGGGTTTGCTAACTTCTACCGGGAATTTATCCCCCAGTTCGCGGAATTAACAGCGCCCCTATCCCAGCTTACTTGCAAGGGGCAGCCGTTCCGCTGGACTACCGACGAGGACAATGCGTTCGAAGAACTAAAGCGACTATTTATATCGCACCCGATCCTAGTACAATAGGATGCAGAGAGACCAACGTTCGTAGAGGCAGATTGTTCCGGTACGGCTTTAGAAGGATGCCTATTACAAGTGGACGAGAAAGGCATCCTGCGCCCGGTTGCATACCATTCGGCAAAATTAACGGCCGTAGAGCGCAATTATATAATCTACGACAAGGAACTCTTGGCTGTAGTGCGCTGCCTCGAGGCATAGCAGGCAGACCTGCAAGGGGTGTCCGTACCGTTTACGGTTCTAACCGACCACAAGAACCTAGAATACTTTACCCGACCGCGGAAAATCTCGGAGCGCCAGGAACGGTAGGCTAAGAAGCTCTTGCAGTTTAACTTTCATTTACAGTACAGGCCGGGATCTCAAGCGCAACGGCCAGATGCACTATTACGCAGGCAGCAGGACGTAGAGCACCAACCCCGAACTATGCAAGTATTACAACCTGTATCAATTAGCAATTTCGGAAGTTCGCCGAGCACCCGTAGCGCGCCCGCAGAGCAACCGCCTAGCAACCTACCACCAGGATTACGGCTATTCCACGACACCAGCTTGCAGGAGCTATAGGACCAGGCAGTCATTAAGGACCAGACGTATGCAGTACGCCTAGATACTATACGTCGCGGAGACCGTAAGTTCCCGGACGAAGCAGATACGCAGGAACAGGTAGCCGACTGCACTATTAACGCGCACGGTGCGCTACAGTTCCGAGGGCGCCTGTAGCTACCATCGTAGGAACCGCTAACTACACGCGTTATCCACTAAGTCCATGACTCCCCTATCTCGGGGCACCCAGGACGAAATGCTATATTCGCAGCGCTAAAGAGGAATTACCACTAGGATTACATATCGGCAGCGGTAGGGCGATTTGTACGGAACTGCTACTGCTACCGCAGCTACAAGAGTAGGCAGCGCCGCCAGGGCCTACTGCGGCAAATTGAGCCGCCGGATAGATATTGGAAACAGATCTCCGTGGACTTTATAACGGAGCTACCCGCACAAGAAGAACAAGCGCCACAGTACATAATGGTACTTACAGACAGGCTGTCCAAGTACGTACAGCTGGAAGCTATAACGTCTATGACGGCAGAAGCGTGTACCGAACGGTTCAAGGAGTGCTGGTAGCGTTTCCGTGGGTTCCCGGAATACATTATATCCGACCGAGGATCAGACTGGGTCGGCCAGTTCTGGGCAACGTTATGCCGTATTGTCGGGATCGAACAGCGGCTGTCTACAGCATATCACCCGCAGTCAGACGGAGGCACGGAACGAGCGAACCAAGAAGTTCAAGCAATCCTACGCACCTTTATAGCGTTCGACCAATTTGACTGGCCGGACTATCTAGCGGCATACCAGCTGGCGCTAAATGGTAGGGACTCTTCCGTTACCGGTATGAGCCCGAACAGTCTCCTATTGGGATACGAAGTCAACGCAGTACAACGGGTGGAAGCTCCCACCCCAAGCGCAACTACGGGTAAAGGGCGAGCAGTAGCGTTCGCACAGCGCCTGCGCAAAGGCACCGAGCTGGCCCAGGCGGCAATTGCATTTGCATAGCAACGCTTGGAGGAAGAATCAAACTCCTACCGGCGCCCAGCGGAGCGTTTCCAGGTAGGGGACAAGGTATGGCTAAGTCTACGCTATATGAAGTCTCCACGCCCATCCAAGAAGCTAAACTGGGTAACAGCTAAGTATACGGTCGTAGCCGTACCGACCCCCCTAACTGTTACGCTAGATGTCCCCCGAGGTACGTACCCTACCTTTCACGTAGACCTAGTAGAGCGGGCCGCAACGGATCCGCTACCTAGTCAAGCCTTAACGAATACAGAGCCAGGGCCGCTCTTAGTAGAGGACGAGGACGGCGTACCGCAGGAAGAGTATATTGTAGAGGAAATCTTGGCCGCAAAGAACGCAAGAGGGCAAGGTAAGCGCCGCAATGTCCTGGTCAAATGGGCCGGGCATAACCAACCTACGTAGGAACCGCTGGAAAATCTATAGGAGACTAAAGCACTAGCAGACTACGAGCAAAAATGGGGTAGCGCACTTACTTACGACGGACCAGTCTCCTTGCGACAACGGCGTCGGCGCGGCTTGCATTTAACCAGCCCGAAAGGGGCGCAAATAACTCCTCCGTCCCAAACCGGAACGTCTCAAAACGAAGGACCCAGGTCGGCCCCGAAGAATTCCCAGCCCCAATCGGGGCGCTACAAGCAAGACGAAGTCTCAGCGCCGTAGCGCACAAACGTTAGGCCCTTAACGGCCGGGGGGAGGCGGCAACTCGCTCGAGTCATCCTCGACTAAGGACGAAAGGTAAAGGGGCGGGGCCGGCGCTAGGAGGCCGTCCGCAAACAGGACGCGGCGGGCAGCAACCAGCTCCTCGTGGATCGCGGCTATAAGGCCCGACTGCTGCTGTTGTACTAGCTCAAAGCTGTTGAGCCGGGCGTCCTGCGCGCCCTAATAGTCGCGCAGGCCTTGCACGGCGCTAGCAAAACCGCGCACTAGCATCTGCAGCTACTGCTGCTACACACCACCGCTGCGCGACGGCGTTAGGGCCTGCGAGGCCAGCACTAGGGCACCCATGGGGTCGCCGGGAGTCGAGGGCAGCGCCGCAGCGGCGGCACTACGGGCAGTACCGCCGGCGGGGGTGAGGGGAGTGGCGGGGACAACGTCGGCGGGAGTCGTCCTGGCGGCATTATAGAGCTTACGCTAGGTATCGCCAAGCTAGCGAAACGGGGCGGAGAGGCGAACGCGGCGGCCGGGCAATTCAGCCGTCTTGGTACGGGCAGCCGAAACAATGTAGTCGCCTTCGGCGGCGGCAAGAACGAGCTCGCGAACGATGCGGCGGAGGCGCGGATGCGGCGTTAGTAGGTGCGGAATCTATTCGCACCTGCGCCGAGCCGAGGCGCAGGTGGTGCAGCTATTGCCGCCACCACGTTCGCAGTAGGCGGTGCCGGTGCGGACCAGACGTTCGATGCAGGGCAAACATATCTGAGCCTCGGCGGCGGGGACGTTATACTCCTCGTCCGAGGAGTCTCCCTGGACGGCAAAGCCGCCCATCGACCGAACGGCCGACGCCTTGTCCGAGGCGTGGCTACGAACAGGGCTATTGTTGTTGTTGGGAGGAGGAGGAGGAGTATTGGCGGCGGTAGATATAGCGGCGCGGCGACGGGAAAGTGAGTAATCGACTAACATAAGCAGTTAGCGACAAGCGGTAGCAAGAACCCCGGTACGGCACGTACCGTAAGGAAGGCGGGAGAGCGGGAGGAAGCAAGAAATTGTAACGGCGGCGTTGAAGGAAGCGGCAATTACGAAGGAGGAAAGAGGAAACACGCAACTTGCCCGCAACGAATATATAAGAAATACGGAGGGGCAGCGCAACGGGGCCGCAACGGAACCTTAGCTACAGAAGTATTAACATATGCGCCCGGTAACTACCCGCGAACAGGACAGAGGCAACCACCCGCGAACAGGACAAAGGGGCAGCGCAACGGGGCCGCAACGGAACCTTAGCTACAGAAGCGTTAACACACGCGCCCGGCAACTACCCGCGAACAGGACAGAGGCAAAAAAAAAAAAAAAAAAAAAAAAAAAAAAAAAAAAGTTATTGGATTAATTGAGGACTACTGGAGGAATTAGGGAAGGAGGGGGATATGTTATGATATTAGGCTTTGCCTAATAGAGCTATGTCCTAGGATAGAGCCACGCGCTACCGCACGTGACTCGTATCCTATAACTAAGCAGGCATTGGAGTATAAGTACTCCAATGCCTCGTACCTTAAGTTAGTGTTCCGTAGGTTTCTTAACAACTATTTCCGACCACTAGATACTGGTAGTACTAGTAACTCCATAACACCCTTTAATATTTAATTTAGCTATTTACTATAATAGTACTACTAGTACTTATATAATTAGCTATATTAATAACTACTTACTTATTAGACTAAACCTTATAGGTAAATATTATAGTATTAGGCTTAGCTTAATATAGGAGAATAAAGAAAACTAAAAGACCTACTAAGAAGAATATATATAACTAAAAGCTGTAGTTATTAAGTAGTTTTCCCTTCTTTAAGTCTTTTAATAAATATTATTAAAAGCCCTAGAATAATTACTTAATAGCTTTATAATATTTAAAAGACTTTACTTATATTAATTAGGAGGAAGGTAAAGCCTAACTATTATAGGTTAAATTAAATGAAGGGAAGCCTAAAGAAATTAACCTTTAATAAGTTATAGAGGACTTTATAGTAAAAGTTTATATAAAATTTAGTTAAATATTTACGTAAATAGAAATATACTTTATTTAAATCTTAGCCCTATAGAAGAATAAATAGTAATAGGTATAGTAGGACTTAGGGTACTTATTAATTTAATTAATAAATACCTTAATAATTAACTCTTAGTAGGAATAAACTAAAAATAAATTAAATATATTATAAGCCTATATTAAATATAAGCTAAATTTAGTTAGGGACCTATATAATAGTCTTTGCAATTAGTGCGCAAGAGGAGGGGATAGTAGAAGTATATTGCACGGACTAGTAAATTAATTATACTGTTAGTAACAGCAATAAGGAGAGTACTAGTTAGTAACTAAGGAAGAGTGCATAATTAATAGTACCAAATTATATAAATAAATATAATTATTTCTTCTAGCTATAGTATAGGAAAAGAGCGGCTATTTATATCTATAGAATAATTACTAATAACGGCTTAATTAGAGATTCTATTATAGATTAAAGGCGCTATTATACTATAGCTTAATAACTAAAACTATTATACAGTTGGATAACTATTTTAGTTATACTTTAGTTAACTGCTTTCGTTATAAGGTTGGATGGATTATTTTAGTTATTAGCTTAGCTAATTCCATTATATAATAAATAGGTAGTCCGGCCTAAGTTAGTATTGTAGGCTAGTAAGCGCTAGTAGTAACTAGGAGAGTAGTAATTATCGTTCCGATTAATTAGCTCTAGTAGTCGACTGGCTACTATATATATAGGTTATATTGCAGTAGTAAGTTAGTCGGTAGTAGTACTACCGTATATTGCTTCGAGTTATAGTTCGGAGAAGTAGTATATTGTATACTATTGGTTAACTTAATATACTTACTAATACTTACAGTATAGTATAGTATCCGTACTAGTAGTACTAGTACTAATACTAATAGGGTAGTATCCTATTTAGGTAGTCTTACTAGTATAAATACTAGTATTATAATACCCCCTCTATTTAGCTAGTATAACTACTGCTAAATAGGGATTCCTTAGAGACCTAGTAGGCTAAGGTAGTATTGGAAGAGATTAGTAGTAAGAGCCTTAGTAAGGCTATCGGTAGGTATAGACTTAGTATTTAGGTAGCTAATTTTAGCTAGTTCGTTAGTTACTTCTTACCGTATATACCGGAACTTTAGCAATATATACTTTATTCAGTTATACTAATTAGGGTTATCGGCATTAGAGATAGATCCATTATTATTATATAATAGTAGAATAGGTTTTTGGAGACCTTTGCCTATTTCAGTAAATAGACTATCTAGCTATTTAAGTTCCCAAATAGCTTCCAATAGGGCATCCGATTCTACTTTTACAGTAGAAAGAGTAATAGTACTAGCCCTTTTTAATTTCCAGTAGATAGGTCTGCCTAATAAGGTAAAGAGGTACCTATAAGTTAACTTAAAGGAATCTAAGTTACCTATAAAATTACTATTAGAAAATCTAAATAAGTTAGGTACTAGAGACTTAGACCTAGACTAATAGTAAATAGCTAGGTCTATAGTTCCTTTTAGATATTAAAGGAGGTTCTTACTAGCTAATAGCTATAGGCTAGTAGCCTAGTGTACATATTAAGATAACTATTGTATTGTAAAGGCTATATTTAGTTAGGTTAGTAGTATAAGGTATATTAAAGTCCTTACTATTTATTGGTATACTAGTTAATCGGTAGCGGATAAGGGAGGAAGGAGCGTTATAATAGCCTGTTTAAGTACTTCTAGCTATAGTAGGATTACTACTACCTTGGCCTCCGTTAGCCTAAATTAGAATAGGGCTTCCTTAATATACCCTTTTTAACTAAGAGTAATACCCTTAGTTATTTAACTAATCTATACGCTTAGGAAGAAAGCGGCCTGCCTGTAATCTTTAATTAGGTAAACCTTATATAGTTACTATTTTAGTTTATTAATATATAAGGTCTTGTCTAATAAGTAGATAATTGTTAATATAGCTAACTATATAAGTATTAGTAGTACTATTATAGTAAATAGCCGGATTAAATATAAGAGGGCTATATTCGTATTATTATAGTAGTTTGGCTAATACCTCCTACTACTCTTTAAGTCCTTATTTTAGGCCATAAAGTACATTTTTTAAAAGGATACCTTATTTAACTGCTAGGTTATAGCCTAGCTTAGCTAGTAGCTTAGCTAAGTTATTATTCTTATTAAGACTAATAAATACTTTTAGTCCCTTAGGGGTTTTAAGATAATTAACTTTAGGTAGCTTACTATTTAGAAAGGTACTAATAAAATTAATTTGCTTAATATACTAGTTATTTTAGGCAGCTAGGGCTAATAGTATCCTTTAGGTAGGTAGAATACTAGTAATTGTAAAAGTCTCTATATAGTTAAGGCCTTTAATTTATATAAATCCCTTAGCTACTAGTTATACCTTAAATTTAATAAGGTTATTTTACTAATCCCTTTTAACTTATAGTATAAGTCTGCTTTTTAGAAGTCTCCGACTAGTTAGTATTTCTTTAAGAGGAATAAAGTAAAATACCCCTGCCTAAATAAGTTACTGGAATTCTAAGAATATAGTACTTATCTATTAGTCTTTATTATTTAACTTAAGTACCTACTTTTAGCTAGTAGGCTTACTGCTAATTAGTATTTGCTTTACTTTAACTTAATAATATAGGTCCTAGATCCAATACGTTAAGTTAAGATCTATTAGGTTAGGGTTATCTTTTAGTTCTAGTGCATTTGGAAGGGAGGTATTTAGTAGATCCTCTATTAGCTGGGCTAGGACCCCCTTTGGTATACTAGTCCTAGTAGGACTAGTTGGTCCGTTGGCTTCTTACAGCCTACTAGTCCTAGTAGGACTAGTAGGTCTATTAACCCCTTTTGTCTCCCTAGGTGTTCGGGGACTAAAGGTATTTTGTAAGGTATAATCTTCTATTTTAATTTCCCCTTCTAACTCTAGTCCTTGGGACTAGGACTTAGTAGTTATTAAAGTCCTTAGGAGATAGGGCCAATACCTTCTAGGATTTTTAGGAAGGTAGTTTTTGTAACTGCCCTTCTGAAAGGTATATATATAAGGTATATTTTTAAACTTAGCGTTACTAGTAGCCTTACTGGTTCTGTACGTTATATTAATTTAGTACTTTAAATCCGTTTTTAATAAGGGATTAGGACTTTACAGTAGGTACTAATAGCCTTATAGGCTATAAGGTTTAGTAGTATTTTTAGCTCTTATAGTTCCTACTTAAGCAATTAGTAGGGGCTTAAGTCCCTATTAGTAATTGCAGTATAGTTAACTAGGTTAACTATAGTAGGAAGTATAGTAGACTAAAGGAAAAGTAGGAGGCTAGCCTAAATTATAATTACTTATAGCCGGTCTAGGATAACTTATATAGATCGTTCGGTAAGTCCGTTTTGTTCGGAGGTATATAGGTAAAACGTATTAATTAGTATTCCTTTAGTACCTAACTAGTCCTATAATAATATATTGATTTTAGGTCCTCTATTATAGAATAGCCTTTTTGGGTAATAGCTATAGTGTATTTTTAGGCTTTAAAAGAAGTTATTTATAGCCTAGAGAATTATTAGTCCTTCCTTATTAGGTAGGATATATACCTAACGGAATTAAGATTTTCGATTAATTAGGATTAGTCCAATAGATTTTCAATTATAGTATATAGGTTTAATCCTAAATATATCCCCTTTAATTAAGTTAAGTATATAGTTTGGATTCTTAATTAGTTCCCTTAACTATTATCTTATAGATTTTGCTTATATATAAGTAATATATTGGAAATCGGTAACCTTAATAGATATAAAGTTAGGTAGCCTATTAGTAATTTTATTAGTCTTTTTTAAAAGTAGTAAACTAATATATCCTAATTAAATATACTAAATACCTACTTATTGTAATAGTCTTTAGTAAGACTAATTGCTAGATTCCGAACTAGTAGTTGGAATAACCTATTCCTTAGTACTAGTAGTTAGGGCTACTAGTAGGTTTATTGCCTCTATAGGAACTAGGTTTTCTATAGGGTCTTTATATAAGGTAGCCTTGGTAAGGTCCCTTATACTAGCCGAACTAGTAGTTAGGCTAGGACTTAGTCTTAGTTTAGGTCCTAGTCTTAGTATAGGACTAAGTACTATAATAATATTATATATTATACTTTCTTCCTAGCCTACCCTATACTTTCTATTATATAATATATAGACTGTTAGTATTACAGAGTCGCTAGGCGACTGCTCTAGGACTCTTAATAATATTTATTAAAAGACTTAAAGAAGGGAAAGCTACTTAATAACTAGGGCTTCTAGTTATATGCGTTCCTCCTAGTAGGTCCCTTAGTTCCCCTCGTTCTCCTATATCGGGCTAAGCCTAATACTATAATATACCGTCTTGCTCTACCCGTTCGAAGTAAAGTTTAGCTATAGCTGTAGCCGAACTACCCTTCCCTAGGCTAGTTTTCCTAATCCGTAGCTCCCTTAATTTTTTTTTTCTCGGGTATTTGTTAGGTACTTAGTATATATAGTCTCCCCCTTGTATTGTCCTTTGTTTAGAGTTTACTAGTTACCTAGGGTAACTAACTCTACCCTACTCTATCCCTCCTTAGGTATTCCCTAGGTATTCTCTGGGTGCCTAAGGCGCTTAGTATTACCCTACTTTCCCCCCTTACCGCTCCCTTTATATTACCCTTTCTGTTCCCTTCCTATTATACTTTATTGTTCCTCTTTCCTTTAACTATTGTACCTACTTATTCTTTTAGCTTCTTACCGTACGATTTATTATTAACTCCTTTACTATCTCCTACTATACTTTACTTCTATTACTATTGTTTCTCCCCTATAAGGTAGGTTACTGCTTTTATATTAGGGCCATTCCGTATCCTTCGGGCTATTAGCTAATAAGCTAGTAATAATAGAAACTATTAATCCTACTCTTATTGCTATTACTCCTCCCTTATAGAGGACTTATTTACCTTCTCGTTACTGCTACTACTGCTATTATATTTACTACTATAGGTACTTCCCCCCCCCCCCTGGATGTAGTTTGGGCCCGCGTTACGGCCATTATACCAATAAGTCGGACCGTTACTGTACCCTAGGCGAATACTTAGTAGAGGGCAATTCCTTTAACGAGGAGTTTATACCTCTAGAGGAGGTATACGGAATATACCTCCCCTGCGTTAACCGCCTCGTTACTAACGGCCGCAACGATTATATACCAGGCCGTAGTACTAGTTGCCGTATATATGCGTATGCGTACGCTAAATGCATCTAGGTACTGTATTTATTTACCGTACGCCCTTAGCTATATTGCGCTCTACGCAACTTTTGTACTTACGCCTAGCGTAACGTCTATATCCTAGTTAAGGCCCGCCCTAAGGTCGGAACTATACCGGGCGCTTGCGCTATCCTTTTGCCTGAATTTCTGGCCTTAGGCCGGGTTTGGGCCCGCACCCTAGCCCTAGCCGAAATAAAGCCTGCCCCTATACGTTCCGCTTACGCCCTTGCCCTTGTACCGGGTATTACCTCTCCCCCTACCGCTACCGATAACGATAACGACCCGAACTATACCCTTATCCTTACCGCTAACGCCTTAACCCCGACTTAAGCGGGTAGCCGTTCCGGTACTATACCGAGCATATAGCTTAGTGTATTTACCTAGGGTATAGCTCGGGCCCTAACGGGCATTTAGAGTAACGTACGTAGCCTCGCCCGCCGTTAGTAGGCGTAGGAGGGCGTTAGTACTAAGTTAGTAGCTACCCTAGCCGAGATATACTGCAATATCTATAAGTTACGTAAGTCTTATGCAAATAGTTCCCCCTTAGTATACTATCCTACCCCCTCTACTCCCTATATTACCCGTAACGTTAGTAAGTTACGCCTATCTTACGTAGATAGTACGTTTCTATTATACCGCCCTATTACCTCCGCCCC
The DNA here is from genome assembly GCF_001625195.1 of Drechmeria coniospora. NCBI lineage: Eukaryota > Fungi > Ascomycota > Sordariomycetes > Hypocreales > Ophiocordycipitaceae > Drechmeria > Drechmeria coniospora. Next base: position 3,379,409 of record NC_054389.1, on the reverse strand, counting down.
TTATATTACCTAAGTCGCTTAGTACTTTCGTTTTATACCTCTACCCCTACCCCCCTTAATTATATCCTACCCCCGCCTAAGTACTATAATAAATAGTTTCGAGACCCTCCCTAAGGAAAATACTAAGGAGGATAAGAGTAAAAAGGATATAGAGCCTAATAAGTCTAAGTAATATAACTAGTATATATCTATAGTAGTAGTATTAGGTCGGGCCCTTATTAAGGGCGCTTTAGGGCTAGTTTTTTCCTTTAGTATAGTTAAAATTTTATATTTTGTTTTTCGGCTTACCTATACTCTACTATTTATATAGGGATCTCCCTATTACTATATAAATTCCTCTAGGGCTTTTATTTATACTAAAGCCTCTATTGGTTCCTAGGTTAGTTATTTATATTCTAGCTATTTTACAAGGGTATTGTATTATTCCCCTTAGCCTTAGGCCCCCCTTATTGTAAGGATATATTTAACTTAGTATTCCTCTTGTAAAGTACTATCCTTATCTTAGACTAATAGTAGGCCTAGCTCTAAATCCTATACTACCTAACTAGGTAAGGGGTTATTTATTGCCCTTTCGATAAGGTCTATATAGAAGGTAGGGTATAAGCCCTAAGGAATATCTAGTATTACTATAAGTAGTATTAGTACCGCTAGTACTATAAACTTAAAAGCTACTTAGTCTAGCTTTCTATATAGCCTATTGGTTTTAATATATCTAAGGCTAAGCTAGACCTTATTACTTACTTAGAACTTCTCTACTAGGCGACCTAAAGCTACTACTAACTTATATAAGCGTTATTATATAAAGGTAATAGCTATTTATATAATTTTTATTCCTTCCCTTAGGTATTATAGGAAAGTAATAGCCCTCCCTTTTAGTATTATTACGCTTACCTAGTTGTCCTTTACCCTAGGTATTATATCGATTTTATAGCCTAATAATAGCTTATTTAGGCTAACTCCTATAACTAAAGACTCCCTATTGTTTAGGGTAAGCTAGTAGGCAGCTAGGTAGGCCGGTTAGTTAAATTACTTAAATAAGATTAGGATCCATAGGGTAGCTTAAATTTCCTAATTTACCCTTTCGGTACCCCTATCCGTCTAAGGGTAGTATAACGTTAATAAGAGTTATTCTATACCAATAAGGGAGTATAGGGATATCTAAAACTTACTAAGCTAGTTTAATCCTTAATTTATTATAACTTAGGTAGGAAAACCCCTAAATTACTACTAATAGGTTTTAAACTATTCTATATAAGCCTTTATACTTATTATAGTTATTACCTTTAGTTAAATAAATTTAGAGAGGCAGTTTGTAATAACTATTAAGAATTAGGGGTCCTTATTATTCTATACTAGTAGGTTAGTTATAAAGTTAATCGATATTTACTTTTAATAACAATTTAGCAGGGGGATTAGTTATAAGAGTTCCTATCTCTATAGATAGCTCTTATAGCTTTAGTAGTAGTAGTAATTCTAAATATACCGTACTACGTCCTACAATATACTATCCTAATAGAAGTCCCGCTAAAGTACCTAGAATATTCCGTTTTAACTTAAATAGCCCAATATAGGTAATTCGTATACCTATTGTATTATTTGCATTATTAGTAGTTCTTAGGCTAGTAACTATAGGCGTCCCCTATAGTATATTGCGCTATAGGTACTAATAGTATAATTAGCTATTTATTCTTTTGTTTTTACTTCTACTAGGAATTTCTATATACCTATTGTAACTGCTTATTGTTAGGCTTTATATATTATATTATTTTATAACGCTTAGTCCTATAATTCCTATAGGTAGGGTTCTAGGAAGAGTAGTTAGCCGGTTAGTATATCCTATAAAAATAGAGTCTCCTTCCCTATCTATCCCTATACTACTAGGAGTAGTTAGAATATATCGATAGCTCTTTATCCCCCTTTTGTCTTTAGATAGGCCCGGTCCGCCCTTATATTTATAGCTATTGTATTTTAGGCGCTTAGTACTTTATAGCCGGCCCGGGCCTAGTCTATCCCTATATTCGCCCGATTTATTCCTGTATTTATAATTACTATATCCTGGGTATCCTAGGCGTTAGGACCTTCTTATGCGGGTTAGCCTTTAGGCGCCTCCTGCAGTATAGAGATTAATACCGGCCGAAGTATTTACCCTAGGCGTAGTATGTCCTCCTTATCCTATTCCTAATGCAAAAGTATATTCGGCTATTATACTTATAAGCCTAGTCTATACTATAGTAAGTAATTAAAGTTTGTAAGGACTTCTGCTTACTGTACCTATTATTCTAATATTTCCTATAGTTTAGTAAAGTATTTAAGGTTCTTATAGTCCGTTAGAATAGTAAATAGTTCTATAACGCCTTATAGGTCTACCGACTATACCTTAAGATAGCTAATAACTACTAGGAGTTCCTTATTATAGATTATATAATTCCTTTCTATTAGTATAAGTTTAGCTAAGTAGTAGGCTACTAGTTATAGGACCCTTTTGCTATTAATTTATAAAAGGTATCCGCTTAGTACCTTACCTAAGCAATTGGTCTTAACAAGAGTCTTCCTATTTAGGTCCTATTGTACTAGGATTAGGTATAATAAAAAGGTATACTTAAGGGATTAAAAGGCTATATCCTCCTTAGGTCCCTAGCGAAATAATATACCCCTCCCTATAAGGGCTATAAGTAGTTCCGTAAGGCTTATAAAATTAGAAATAAATTTACAGTAGAAGTTTGCAAAACTAAGGAAGCTCCTAATCCCCCTTACCTTAGTAGGTAGTTGCTATTCTTAAATTATAGTAATTTTTGCTAGGTTAGGCCTAACCTTTATGCCTGCTTAGATAATAAACCTAAGGTATTTAACTTCTATTATTACAAATATATACTTATTAAGATCTAGGTATAGACTGGCTGCCTAAAGCTACTTAAGGATTTCCCTAACCTTAGTAAGGTAGTTGGCCTTCGATCCAAAGGTATAGATTAGGATATTATCTAAATAGGCCATAACCTACTCCCTTAATTTATCCTATAAAACCCCGTTAATATATCTTTAGAATAAAGCTAGTACTCCGGCTAGACCGAAGGGGTAAACTAACTATTCGAATAGACTAAATTGTATATAGAATACTATAAGCAGTTTATCTCCTAGTACTATATATAACTTATAGAATACTGCTTATATATTTAGTTTAGTAAATTAGTATACCCTTAAGAGTAAGTATAGCGTTTTTTTAACTAGTAAAAGTAGGTAGTAATCTTATTGTATAATCTTATTTAGGGCCTAGTAGTTTATATATAGCCTTTATCCTTTATTTTCTTTCTTAGTAAGTAGTATTAGTACTACTACTACTAACGAACTTACTTATATTTATCCCTTATTTAGTAGGTCTATAATCTATTTACGGACTTTAAGTAGTTAGTCTTATAGTAAATTATATAATAGGCCCTAGGGTAGCTATAGTATTTCTCTCTTATTATTTTATTGCAGTTAGATATAGTAGTTCTAGGAGCCCCAGTATAGTAGTAGGCCTAAGGCTTATTCCTTATTAAAGAGATTAGTATAGTCCTAGAGGGCTACTAAGAGAGTAGGTAGGGCTATTACTATTATATTTATACTTCCGGGTGCTTATAGTACTATTTTTTATAGTTTTATTACTATTTCTCGTAAGCTTATTACTACTAGTACTCCTTATTATTTTTGTAAAAAGGTTTATACTAGCGTAAGGTATACCTCCTAAGACCTATTGGGAGGGCGGATATTATTTGCTTATACAATTTAGTTACCTACCGCCTTAATTGTAAGGGTCCAATCTATTGCGTTTAGGGTAACCCGTTAGTATTCTATCTATAGTAGACCTAGTATAGCGTTTCGACTTAGGCCTAGGATAATATATAGGAGTACTAGGCTCTCTTAGCTATTTATATTAATTATTATACGGACTATATTAGTTATTATAGGGTAGGTAAGGGTATTACCTATATTCCGCCGAGATATTGTAATTGTAACGATATTGTATATCGTACTCTTCTTCTGGCCTACCCTATACTCTTTATTACGTAATGCGCGGACTACCTATATATATAGCCCTTTCCTCTTTGTACTTACTGTTTTCTTTCTCTTTTCTTCTTCCTTAGTTCGAAAATTCTATAGTCTTTGCACATACTGCCTTCCTGCTAGTTAGTATCGTAATAGTAATAGCCGTTTAGAGTAGCCGTTTTATTGGAAGAGGGATAAGCTTAAGTTATAGGTATTAGGCTATCCTATTGCTAATAGCCCTATAGTAGTTATAGCCGCTATTAATTTAAATATTAAGGAATCTTATAGAATTTATAAGTATAGTAATAAGAAAGGGTAGTCTGTCTATCCTTAGTATAATCTTTTTAAACTTAGTTTCCTAATTCCCTTAGTTCCTTATAGTCTACTTACCTATAAACCCTTTATACTTTTATATAAGACTTAGCTTAAAGGTACCTTATTTCCTTCCTCTTCCTTAGTCTTTAATTCCTTATAAATATATTCTTCTCCCTAAGCGGCTTAAATACTTATCCCTAGGGTATATAGGATTACAACTTATTATAGGTATTATTAAATATAGTAGCCTCCCTCCTTATAGCGGATATATATATTAGCCGCTTTATACTTATCTCTTTCTTTCTATATAACCTATTTTGCCTACTATTAGGGCCTACCTTAGCCCTAGTTTGTTTTCGTTATCGGTTTAGTTATAGCCGCTTTAGGCCTAGCCGTAGCCCTAAAGCCTATTGTATTAACCCCTAATATTAGGGTATTACTATTTTTATTAGGTTAGGGGGTTGCCTTAGCCGTCCCTTGGCTAGGCCTGCCCTAGTTCCTAATTTTATCCTTTATACGTTGTAATTTTATTTTAGATATAATTCGTTTATATATATCGACCGCCTTATTATAGTTATTTATTATAGTCCCCTACTAAAGGATATAATCCCTTATTCTCTTAGTTAGCCTAATATAGAGCTTTATAAGTTTTACCTTACTAGGCTAATATATTCCTCCTACTAGTATAAGCTTCTCTTCGAAGTATATAAGGAATACTAAGAACGACTTTAATATCCCTTGCCTAATATCCTTTAGTTTAATAACTACTAGTTACTAGCAGTAGGGGTTACTGTAAGCTAATTCGAGGTATATTAAAAATTAGAACGAGTTATAACCAATACGGGAGCCTTCCTTAAAGTACGTTATAACTTATTACTGGACTTTAGCCGAAAGGTTTTGCTAAATAAAGATCTATTAGTTCTAGGTAGACCCGATAAAGTCCCTATCTACCTAGAGCTTACGGTCTATATAGAACTTCCAGGCTGTAAAGGTACCCTTATTACCGTTATATAGGTCCCCGACCGGAATCGGTTTGCGTTTAATATAGGCCTATAGTATATCTAACTCGTCCTTAGTCCGTTCCTACTAGGGGTCGATTATTAAGGTATTTATTAGCTAGGCCGATAAGTACCCTAGGTCCTGCTATACCTATTGCTGCTTATTCTTCTATAGAGCTAAGATTTATATAAAGTACGTTTCCATTTAGGTATATATTTAGCTAAACTCTATATAGACTTTTGCTATAAAGTCCTCTATAACTTACTAGAGGTTAATTTCTTTAGGCTTCCCTTTATCTATTTTAACTTACAATAGTTAGGCTTTTCCTTCCTCCTAATCGGTATAAGTAAAGTCTTTTAAATATTATAGAGTCGCTAGGCAACTGCTCTAGGACTCTTAATAATATTTATTAAAAGACTTAAAGGAGGGAAAGCTACTTAATAACTAGGGCTTTTAGTTATATGCATTCCTCCTAGTAGGTCCCTTAGTTCCCTCCGTTCTCCTATATCGGGCTAAGCCCGATACTATAATAGTTAGGGTATATAGGCCCTTCCTTTTTACTCTTATTATTTTTGTTTTTTTTCTTCCTCCTTAGTTTAAAAATTCTATAGTCTTTATATATACTACTTTCCTATTAGTTAGCCTTATAATATTATTTTCGAACTTTATTAGCCTACTCTTAAGATAATTATTTAGTAAATACTAAGTCTACTAAAATATCTAGCTTTACTAACTATACTACTTACTTAGTTATTCCCTAAAGCCTTAATAAAATACTTCCTTTAGACTAATTAAGTAGTTTTACTTTAAGCTTTAATTTAGCCTTACTTAAAATTATTACCTCCCTTTACTTACTTTAGGTATACCTTTAATAGCTTAAAGGAATAAGTAAAGTATCTCTTACTTTTACTCCTAAACTAATACCTCTTACTACTATAGCCCCTATAGCCTACTTTATATTTTACTTAACCTTATTTAATAGTAACTTAATTCTTTTCTTATTTTAGGTAGGAGAAATTAAGGTTAAAATTAAAATTAAAGGTATAACTATTAGTAATAATAAAGCTTAATTTTACTATACTTTTAGCTAACTTAAACTAAAGACTAAAAAGATACTAGCCTTTTAGTTTAAGTATAAGTAGAAATTAAGTAAATTTAACTACTAATAGATTATTTAGAAATTAAATATTATAATATTAGGCTTTGCCTAATAGAGCTATGTCCTAGGATAGAGTTACGTACTACCGTACGTAACTCGTATCCTATAACTAAGTAGGCATTAGAGTATAAGTACTCCAATGCCTAGTACCTTAAGTTAGTGTTCTGTAGATTTCTTAACAACTATTTCCGACCACTAGATACTAGTAGTACTAGTAACTCTATAATATTAAATAAGATTTATAATAACCTAAACTAAGCCGAAAAAGCCCTTAAGAAACTCTTTTAGCTTTACTAAACTATTATATTTATAAAGTTCCTTTTTATTTTTAAAGGAATAATACTTAAAGCCAATAGCCTTAATTAGCCTAAAGCTATTAAGATTAATTATCTTAAAACTACCCTTTTTAAAAACCTTTACTAAGTACTACTTTTTAATTTTAACTTTGTATATAATAACTTCCTTACCTTTACCTATTAAGTTAGTATAATTATTAATTATTTTAACTTCCCTATATACTAATTATCCTACTATTTTACTAGTTACTATACTAAAGGGGCTAAAACTACCTTTATTTAGTAAGTTAATTTTACTAAGCCTACTTATATTTAATAGGCTAATCCTATTCAGGGTAGTAAATACCCCTATAGGTAATAAGCTAACCTTACTATAAGTAATAAACTCCTTTATAGGAAATAAGCCTAATATATTTTAGCTATAGAACTTAGTTACTAAAAGTAAAAAGGGATTTACTTTTATTATATTAGAAAGGGCTACTATATATAAATCTACTTACTCTTACTACCTATCCTACTATAAAAGTAAAATATAAACCCTAAGATTTAAGTACTATAGAATATATTTATTCCTATAAGTATTATTAAGAAATATAGTAAGAATACTATTTTAAATTAAGGAAATAAATAGGCTTTAAGAAAAGTTATCCTTTAAACCTATTAAATAAAATAAGCTTAATTTCCCCACCTTTTTTAATTTTTATTATAATTAATTTAATTTATTATACTAAAATGACTCCTATAAATATAGGCTTACCTATATATATATTTATTAGTAGTATTTTTATAAAAAAAACCTAATTCATATATATTTTTATTTCCCTTTAAGACCTATAAGGCTTTTAAACTACCCTATTACCTAAATATTTAAAATTGCCTATACTTAAATTAATATAAAAGGCTACTTTTAAAATATCTTCCTTTATATTATCCTATATTAATATTATAATATTATTTTAAGTCTAAAATAAATATAATACTAAAATATTACTATTTTACTTACCAAATAATAGCTTTATATTAAGTCTTTTAATACTTAAGTTTAGAACCTTACCTATTACTACTATTAAAAACCCTTATATTTTATATAATAAATTTAATAAATTTATAGTAACTCCTTCTTAACTTATACTTAATACTAAAAGAAAGACCCTTTAATTTAAATTTTTACTACCTCCTTAGTTAATATTAAAAAGGCCCTTTAGCCTAAAATTATTAATAATCCTTATATTCTTCTCCTAATATATTACTATAACTTTCTTTCTCTCTTTAGCTATTATTAAACTATTTAGCTCTTACCCCCCTAAGGCTACCTAAATTATAGTATGCCCTTAAAGAAAGATAAGAATAACCTTAAGAAGTAACTACCTTAGGGCCCCCTTTATATTATACTATAAAAAGAACTACTTATTCTTTAAAAAATACTATATAAACTACTAAATAAAGAATTTATTTATATCAGTAGTTCTTTAGCTATTACTTTAGTTTTTTTTACTAAAAAACCTAAAGGTAGCTTTTATTTTTATATTAATTATAAAGGACTTAATACTATTATAATTAAGGACTATTTCCTTCTTTCTCTTATTTAAAAGACCTTTTACTAAGTTTTTTAAGCTTAATAGCTTACTAAATTTAATATTATTTTAGTATTTTACTACCTATAGGTAAAAGAAGGTAATAAGTAAAAAATTATATTTTATACTTAATTTAGTTTCTTTAAGTAGCTTATTACCCTATTTAGCCTTACCTTTATTCTTACTACCTTTTAGTAGTATATTAACTATATACTTTATAAGTACCTTAATATCTTTTATTCTATATATATAAATAATATACTTATTTACTTCTTAGGGTCTCTTTAGGACTATTATTATAAGGTTTAGTAAATCCTTAGTAAACTTTAAAATACTAGCCTTTAAGTTAATATTAATAAATATATATTTAAAGCTATAAAAGTTAAATACCTTAGTATAATTCTTATAGCTAACTAAGGTATTAAAATAAATCCTAATAAGGTTAAGGTAATTTATAACTAAATACTACCTACTATAGTTAAGGGGGTCTATAGCTTTTTAGGCTTTATAAAATTTTACTAATAATTTATTAATAGCTATAGCTATTTAATAAAACCTTTTATTACTTTTACTAAAAAAGTAATATTTATTTCTTTCTTTTTTTCCCTCCTAGCTAAAGAAGTATTTAATATACTTAAGAACCTTTTTACCTTTTACCTTATTCTTATTACCTTTAATTATACCTATAAAATAGTACTTAAAGTTAATACCTATTATAGTATTAGGCTTAGCCTAATATAGGAGAATAAAGGGAACTAAGGGACCTATTAGGAGGATGTTACAGAGTTGTTAGGTAACTGCTCTAGGACTCTTAATAATGTTTATTAAAAGACTTAAAGAATAGGAAAACTACTTAGTAACTAGGGCTTCTAGTTATATATATTCCTCTTAGTAGGTCCTTTGGTTCCCTTTATTCTCCTATATTAGGCTAAGCCTAATACTATAATATATTGTCTTGCTCTACTCGTTCGAAGTAAAGTCTAGCTATAGCTATAGCTAACCTACCCTTCCTTAGGCTAGCTTCCTAATCTATAGCTCCCCCTTGTATTTTTTTTTTTTTTTAGTATTTATTAAGTACGAAGTATATATAGTCTCCTTCCTATATTATCTCTTATTAGGAGCTTATTAGTTGCTTAAAGTAACTAACTCTACCTTGCCTTAACCCCTTCTTAGGTATTTACTAAGTACTTAAGGTAACTAACTCTACCTTACTTTATCCCCTCCTTAGGTATTCCTTAGGTACTTAGGGCGCTTAGTATTACTTTACTTTTTCCTTTTATTACTCTTTTTATATTGCTCTTTTTATTCCCTTTCTATTATACTTTATTATTTCTCTTTCCTTTAACTATTATACCTACTTATTTTTTAGCTTCTTACTATATAATTATTATTAACTTTTTTACTGCCTTTTGTTATACTTACTCCTTTATTACTATTATTCCTCCCCTATAAGGTAGGTTACTGCTTTTTTATTAAGGCTATTCTATATATCCTTTGGGCTATTAGTTAATAAGTTAGTAATAATAGGAACTATTAATCTTACTCTTACTATTATTGCTTCTTTTTTGTAAAGAATTTATTTACCTTTTTGTTACTACTACTACTACTATTATATTTACTACTATAGGTACTTCCCCCCCCCCTCTGGATGTAGTTTGGGCCTATATTATAGTTATTATACTAATAAGTCGGATTATTACTATACCCTAGGTAAATACTTAGTAGAGTGTAATTCCTTTAATAAGGAGTTTATACCTCTAGAGGAGGTATACGGAATATACCTCCCTTGTATTAACTACCTTATTACTAGTAGCTATAATAACTATATATTGGGCTATAGTACTAGTTACTATATATATAGATATATACTAAATGCATTTAGGTACTATATTTATTTACTATATACCCTTAGCTATATTGTACCCTATGTAACTTTTGTACTTACGCTTAGTGCAATATCTATATTTTAGTTAAGGCCTACTCTAAGGTCGGAACTATACTAAGTGCTTATATTATCCTTTTGCCTGAATTTTTAGCCCTAGGCTAGGTTTAGGCTTATACCCTAGCTCTATCCAAAATAGAGCCTGCCCTTATATATTTTGCCTATACCCTTACCCTTATGCTAGGTATTATCTCTTCCCTTACTGCTACTAATAATAATAATAACCCGAACTATACCCTTATCCTTACTGCTAATACCTTAACCCTAACTTAAGTAGGTAGTCGTTTTAGTACTATACTAAGTATACAGCTTAGTATATTTACCTAAGGTATAGCTTAAGCCCTAATAGGTATCTAGAGTAATATATATAGCCTTACATACTATTAGTAGGTATAGGAGGGTATTAGTATTAAGTTAGTAGCTACCTTAGCCAAAATATACTACAATATTTATAAGTTATATAAGTCTTATATAAATAGTTCCTCCTTAGTATACTATCCTACCCCCTTTACTCCCTATATTACTTATAATAGTAGTAGGTTATACCTATCTTATATAAATAGTATATCTTTATTATACTACCTTATTACCTTTACCCCTTATATTACCTATATTGCTTAGTGCTTTTATTTTATACCCCTACCCCTACCCCGCTTAGTTATATTCTACCCTTACTTAAGTACTATAATAAATAGTTTTAAGACCCTCCTTAAGAAGAATACTAAGAAAAATAAGAGCAAAAAGAATATAAAGACTAATAAGTCTAAGTAGTATAGTTAGTATATATTTATAGTAGTATTAGGTTAGGTTCTTATTAGGACTACTTTAGGGTTAGGTTTTTCCTTTAGTATATTTAAAATTTTATATTTTATTTTATAGCTTACTTATACTTTACTATTTATATAGGGATCTCCCTATTACTATATAAATTTCTTTAGGGCTTCTATTTACTTTAGGGCCTTTATTAGTTTTTAGGTTAGTTATTTATAATCTAGCTATTTTATAAGGGTATTATATTATCCCCTTTGGCCTTAGGCTCCTTTTATTATAAGGATATATTTAACTTAGTATTCCTTTTGTAAGGTACTATCCTTATCTTAGATTAGTAGTAAGCCTAGCTCTAAATCTTATACTATTTAGCTAGGTAAGGGGTTATTTACTACCCTTTTAATAAGGTTTATATAAAAGGTAGGGTATAAGCCCTAAGGAATATCTAGTATTACTATAAGTAGTATTAGTACTACTAGTACTATAAACTTAAAAGCTATTTAGTTTAGCTTCCTATATAGCCTATTGGTTTTAATATATTTAAGGCTAAGCTAGACCTTATTATTTACCTAGAACTTTTCTACTAGGCAACCTAAAGCTACTACTAACTTATATAAGTATTATTATATAAAGGCAATAGCTACTTATATAATTTCTATTCCTTCCCTTAGGTATTATAGAAAAGTAATAGCTCTTCCTTTTAGTATTATTATACTTACCTAGTTATTTTTTACCCTAGGTATTATATTAATTTTATAATTTAATAATAGTTTATTTAGGCTAACTCCTATAACTAAAGACTTCCTATTATTTAAGGTAAGTTAGTAGGTAGTTAGGTAGGCTAGTTAGTTAAATTACTTAAATAAGATTAGGATCTATAGAGTAGCTTAAATTTCTTAATTTACCCTCTTAGTACCCCTATCCGTCTAAGGGTAGTATAAAGTTAATAGGAGTTACTCTATACTAATAAGGGAGTATAAGAATATCTAGAACTTACTAAGCTAGTTTAATTTTTAATTTATTATAATTTGGGTAGGAAAACCCCTAAATTACTACTAATAGGTCTTAAACTATTCTATATAAGCCTTTATACTTATTGTAGTTATTGCCTTTAGTTAAATAAATTTAGAGAGGTAGTTATAATAACTATTAAAAATTAAGGGTCCTTATTATTCTATACTAATAGGTTAGTTATAAAGTTAATTAATATCTACTTTTAATAATAGTCTAGTAGGGGAATTAGTTATAGGAGTCCTTATTTTTATAAATAGCTCTTATAGCTTTAGTAATAGTAGTAATTCTAAATATACTATACTATATCCTATAATATATTATTTTAGTAAAAGTCCTACTAAAGTACTTAGAATATTCTATTTTAACTAAGGTAGCCTAATATAGGTAATTTATATACCTATTGTATTATTTATATTATTAATAGTTCCTACGCTAATAACTATAGGTATCCCTTATAGTATATTATACTATAAGTATTAATAGTATAATTAGCTATTTATTCTTTTATTTTTACTTTTACTAGGAATTTCTATATACCTATTATAACTATTTATTATTAAGCTTTATATATTATATTGTTTTGTAATACCTAATCCTATAATTCCTATAGGTAGGGTTTTAGGAAGAGTAGTTAGTTAGTATATTTTATAGGAATAGTATTTTCCTTTCTATTTATTCTTATACTACTAGGAGTAGTTAGAATATATTAATAGCTCCTTATCCCCCTTCCGTCTTTAGATAGACCTAGTCCGCCCCTATATCTATAGCTATTATATCTTAGGTACTTAGTACTTTATACTTAGCCTAGGTCCGGTTTGTTCTTGTATTTGTAATTACTATATCCTAGGTATTAGGACCTTCTTATATAGGTTAGCCTTTAGGTACCTCCTATAGTATAGAGATTAATACTAGCTAAAGTATTTATTCTAGGTATAGTATATTCTTCTTATCCTATTCCTAATATAAGAGTACATTTAGCTATTATACCTATAAGCTTAGTCTATACTATAGTAAGTAATTAAAGTTTATAAGGACTTCTGCCTACTATACCTATTATTCTAATATCTCTTGCAATTTAGGTGCGTAAGAAGAGGGGTAGTAGAAGTATATCGCACGGACTAGGGAATTAATTAGGCTGTTGGTAACAGTAAAATGGGTACCAGTTAGTAACTGGGTAAGAGTATAAACTTAGTAGTACTAAATTATACAAACGAATGCGATTATTCTATTAAGTACAGTACAGGAGAAATAGGACTATTTATGTCTTAGAGGTAGTACCTCGATAACCTTAGGTTCCTGGGTCGAGACTATAACTGCTATACTAATATGCGTATATACGATCTGCGATAACTTAGTATGCCTAAGTCGAGACTATAACTACTATACTAATATACGCATATACGATCTGCAATAACCCAGTGTACCTAAGTCGAGACTATAATTACCGTACTAATATACGCATATATAAGCCTGTTAAGTCAGGTGGCCAGTCTATTATACTGTACAGTAGGTTACCTGCTTGGTCGTATTCGTACGGTAAGTTACCGGCTTAGTTGTCCCTGTACTATAGTTTAAATTGCTAAGAGTAGTACTCTTAGCTAGTAACGGCTAGTAGCCGTTGGGAGAATATTAATTAGTATTCCAATTAATTAACTCTAGTAGTCGACTAACTACTATATATATAGGTCAGGTTGTAGTAGTAGGTTGGCTGGCAGTAGTACTACCGGCAGTCGCTCTAAGTCGTAGTTCGGAGAAGTAGTATATTGTATACTATTAGTTAACTCTATATACTTACTAATACTCGTAGTATAGTATAGTATATTTACTAGTAGTAGTACTTCTAGTAGTTACTACTAGTAGTAGTAGTAATAGGATAGTATTCTATTTGGGTAGTCTTACTAATATAAATACTAGTATTTTTAATACCCCCTCTATTTAGCTAGTATAACTATTGCTAAATAGGGATCCCTTAGAGACCTAGTAGGCCAAGGTAGCGTTAGAAGAGATTAGCGGTAAGGGCCTTAGTAAGGCCGTCAGTAGGTATAGACTTAGTGTTTAGGTAACTAATTTTGGCTAGTCCGTTTACTGCTTCTTGCTGAATATACCGGAACTTTAGCAGTATATGCTTTGTTCGGTTGTACTAATTCTTTGCAATTGATGCGCAAGAGGAGGGGATAGTGGAAGTATATCGCACGGACTAGTAAATCAATTATACTATTAGTAACAGCAATAAGGGAAGTGCCAGTTAGTAACTGGGCAAGAGTGCACAATTGGTAGTACCAAATTATACAAGCGAATGCAATTATTTCTTCTAGCTACAGTACCGGAAAAGAGTAGCTATTTATATCTACAGAACAATCCCCAATAACGGCTTTATCGGAGATTCCATCGTGGATCAAAGGCGCCATCGTACTATGGCTTAAATGGCTAAAACCATTATATAGTTGGATAACTGTTTCAGTTACTCGTTAGTTAACTGCTTCCGTTATAAGGTTGGATGGATTGTTTTAGTTATTAGCTTGGCTGATTCCATTACATAATGAATAGGTGGTCCGGCCCAAGTTAGTATTGTGGGCTGGCAAGCGCTAGTAGCGATTGGGAGAGCAGCAATTGTCGTTCCGATTAATTGGCTCCAGTGGTCGACTGGCTACTACATGTATGGGTTACATTGCAGTAGTAAGTTGGTCGGTAGTAGTACTGCCGTGCGTCGCTCCGAGTTATAGTTCGGAGAAGTAGTATGTTGTATACTATTAGTCAACTCAATATGCTTACTAATACTCGCAGTATAGTATAGCATCCGTACTAGTAGTACTAGTACTAATACTAATAGGATAGTATCCTATTTAGGTAGTCTTACTAGTATAAATACCAGTATTTTAATACTCCCTCTATTTAGCTAGTATGACTACTGCTAAATAGGGATTCCTTGGAGACCTAGTAGGCCAAGGTAGCGTTGGAAGAGATTAGCAGTAAGAGCCTTAGTAAGGCTATCGGCAGGCATAGACTTGGTATTTAGGTAGCTGATTTTGGCTAGTCCGTTAGTTGTTTCTTACCGTATATACCGGAACTTTAGCAATGTATGCTTTGTTCGGTTATGCTGATTGGGGTTATTGGCATTAGAGATAGATCCATTATTGTTACATAATAGTGGAATAGGTTTTTGGAGACCTTTGCCTATTTTAGTAAACAGACTATCTAGCTATTTAAGTTCCCGAATAGCTTCCAATAGGGCATCCGATTCTGCCTCTACGGTAGAAAGAGCAATAGTACTAGCCCTTTTTGATTTCTAGCAGATAGGTCCGCCTGCTAAGGTGAAGAGGTACCTATAGGTTGACTTAGAGGAATCTAAGTTACCTGCAAAATCGCTATCGGAAAATCCAGATAAATTGGGTACTGGAGACTCAGACCTAGACCAATAGTAAATAGCTAGGTCTATAGTTCCTTTTAAATATCGAAGAAGGTTCTTGCCAGCTGACAGCTGTAGGCTAGTAGCCTGGTGCATATACCGAGATAGCTATTGTATTGCAAAGGCTATATCTGGTCGGGTTAATAGCATAAGGTATATTAGAGTCCCTACTATTTGTTGGTATACCAGTTGGTCGGTAGCGGACAAGGGAGGAAGGGGCGTAGTAATAGCCTGTTTAAGTACCCCTGGCTGTAGTGGGATTACTACTGCCTTGGCCTCCGTTAGCCCAAATCGGGATAGGGCTTCCTCGATATACCCTTTTTGACTAAGAGTAATTCCCTTAGTTGTTCGACTAATCTGTACGCCTAGGAAGAAAGCAGCCTGCCCGCGGTCTTCAATTGGGTAAACCTTGTATAGTTACTATTTCAGCTGGTTAATATATGCAAGGTCTGGTCCAATAAGTAGGCAATCGTCGATATGGCTAACTATATAAGTACTAGTAGTATTATTATAGTAGATAGCCGGGTTAGATATAAGAGGGCTATATCCGTGTTGTTATAGCAGTTTGGCTAGTGCCTCCTGCTACTCTCTAGGTCCTTGTTTTAGGCCGTAGAGTGCCCTTTTTAAAAGGATACCTTGTTTAACTGCTGGATTATAGCCTAGCTTAGCTAGTAGCTTAGCTAAGTTATTATTCTTATTAAGACTAATAAATACTTCCAGTCCCTCGGGAATTTCAAGATAATTAACTTTAGGTAGCTTACTGTTTAGGAAGGCACTAATAAAGTTAATTTGCTCGACATACCAGTTATTCTGGGCAGCTAGGGCTAATAGTATCCTCTAAGTAGGTAGAATGCTAGTAGTTGCAAAAGTCTCTATATAGTTAAGGCCTTTAATTTGCATAAATCCCTTAGCTACTAGTTGTGCCTTAAATTTAACGGGGTTATTCTGCTGATCCTTTTTGACTCGTAGTATAAGTCTACTTTTCAGAAGTCTCCGACCAGTTGGTATTTCTTTTAGAGGAATAAAGTAGAATACCCCTACCTGGATAAGTTGCTGGAATTCTAAGAATATAGCACTTATCCACTGGTCTTTGTTGTCTGACTTAAGTACCTGCTTCCAGCTAGTAGGCTCGCTGCTAACTAGTATTTGCTTTGCTTTGGCTTGGTAGTATAGGTCCTGGATCCAATACGTTAGGTTAAGATCTATTAGGTCAGGGTTGTCTTTTAGTTCTGGTGCATCTGGAAGGGAGGTATTTAGTAGATCCTCTGTTGGCTAGGCCAGGACCCCCTCTGTTGTACTAGTCCTAGTAGGACTAGTTGGTCCGTTGGCTTCTTGCAGCCTGCTGGTCCTAGTAGGTCTACTAGTCCTAGTAGGACTAGTAGGTCTACTGGTCCTAGTAGGACTGGTAGGTCTACTGGTCCCAGTAGGACTAGTAGGTCTATTGACCCCCTCTGTCTCCCTAGGTGTTTGGGGACTAGAGGTAGTTTGTAAGATATAATCTTCTATCTCAATTTCCCCCTCTGACTTTAGTCCTTAGGGACTAGGACTTGGTAGTCGTTGAAGTCCTTGGGAGATAGGGCCAATACCTTCTAGGATTTTTAGGAAGGTAGTTTTAGTAACTGCCCTTCTGGAAGGTATATATACAAGGTATGTTTTTGAACCTAGCGTTACTAGTAGCCTTACTGGTTCTGTGCGTTATGCTAATTTAGCACTTTGAATCCGTTTCTAATAAGGGATTAGGACTTCGCAGTAGGCACCAATAGCCTTATAGGCTGTAAGGTTTGGTGGTGTTTTTAGCCCTTGTAGTTCCTGCTTAAGCAATTAATAGGGGCTTAGGTCCCTATTGGTAATTGCAGTATAGTTAACTAGGTTGACTATAGCAGGAAGTATAGCAGACCAGAGGAAAAGTGGGAGGCCAGCCCAAATCATAGTTGCTCGTAGCCGGTCTAGGATAACTTATATAGACCGTTCGGTAAGTCCATTTTGTTCGGGGGTATACGGGCAAGACGTATCGACTAGTATTCCTTTAGTACCCAACCAGTCCTGTAACAATGTATTGATTTCAGGTCCTCCATTATAGAATAGCCTTTTTGGGTAACGGCTATAGTGTGTTTTTAGGCTTTGAAAGAAGTTCTTTATAGCCTGGAGAATTGTTGGTCCTTCCTTATTGGGTAGGATATATACCCAACGGAATCGGGATTTTCGATTAATTAGTATTAATCCAATAGATTTTCGATCATAGGATATAGGTTTAATCCCAAATGTATCCCCTTCGATTGAGTTAAGTGTACAGTCTGGGTCCTTAATTAGTTCCCTTAACTAGCGTCTTGTGGATTTTGCCCGTATACAGGCAATGCATTGGAAGTCGGCAACCTTAATAGATATAAAGTTAGGTAGCCCACTAGTAATTTTACTAGTCTTTTTCAAAAGTGGCAAACTAATATATCCTAGTCGTATGTACTAAATGCTTGCTTATTGCAATAGTCTTTGGTAAGACTGGTTGCTGGATTCCGTACTGGTAGTCGGAATAGCCTGTTCCTTAGTACTAGTAGTTAGGGCTACTAGTAGGTCTGTTGCCTCTATAGGGACTGGGTCCTCTACAGGGTCTTTATATAAGGTAGCCTTAGTAAGGTCCCTTATACTAGCCGAACTGGTAGTTGGGCTAGGACCTAGTCTTAGTCTAAGTCCCGGTCTTGGTATAGGACTAGGTACCGACTTAGGTACCAATCTAGGTGCCGACCTAGGCACCGATCTAGGTGCCGACCTAGGTACCGATCTAGGTACCGTATAGTCTTCTGCCTCGTTGGCCCAGGAAGGTTGTTGCGTAGGAATTTCCACTATAATTCCGTAGCTGCTATAGTAGCAGAAGTGGGCTAAATCCGACTTATTTAAGGTAGGTGTATCTAGACCTTCTTATTGTAGGAAGAAGCCGTACCTTTGGAAGTTTAGTAGGCCGTATACTTTTCGGTTCGAGTTATATAGGGATTCCTTAATAAGTGTTCCCCCTAATCCGTAGTGGTATATCCCACTAATAATATTAACTTCCAGCTTCGGAATATATAGTACCTCCTTTAGTATAAGTGTACTATAGGTTGGTGGGTTAGTATTAATTAATACTGTAAATTCTGTATTCCCAATTCCACTAGGGTAGATAGGACTACCTCTAGTTGTAATTGGTTTTGACTGGGATTTTGCAATTGGTCGGAAGTTTAAAAACTTAGACCGATTGTTTACTAAATAGCAGGTCGAGCCAGTATCGTAGATTAGGCCCTAATTGTACACATCAGTATTAGTAATACTATATAGTGTACCGATATTATCCAAGTTGGGTAATATCTCCAATTCTTGTATAGAATTGGTATCTGATTCTTAGTGGGAATTAGGTAAGTCCATACAGCTAACAGTTAGGCTATAGTTACCAACCAGGAAACTAGTAGCATCCTTTGGTTGCTTGGCCGATTGGTTGGATTTATTTAGTTTCTTGGATTGAATTGATTTATTAGGTTGACTCGATTGGTTAGATTTATTAAACTTATTTCCCTTCTTCTTTTTCTTAGGTCCTTGAGATGTCTGGTAACTAAATATATTCGTTCCAGTAGTACTAGAGTTTCGATATTCTTTTATTAGGTTAGCCATAAGATATTATAGGTTAAAGATATCCGATTGGAGTCCTAGTGCTTTAGAAGATATAAGGTTATTTTCCTAAATAGCTACCCAATGTAGAAATATAGGTTCAACAGATGCAAGGTAATAATTAGTTTGGTCTAATAGATTAATTATTGCTCCAGCTAGTAATAGCCTAGTAAGTCGACTATTAAATTCAGTATTAAATGCATTAAGTGTTCCTTTATACCCCTTGAATGTAAGACTATAGTAGGCCTTATATAGGTTGGAGCGCTTAGCTTCGTAGCCTTCGCAGTAATGCTTCTTCAATAATAGATAAATTTAAGTTAGATTTTTAATATAAGCAGTTAATGCTAAGATTTCTTTCGAATAGCTATCCCGTAGTAGTATAAGTAAATTGGCTTAATTCCTGCCTGAAAAACTAGATGCTATTGAAGGTTTATCCAAAAAACCTTCCAGATTAAGGGCTTAAAGGTATATTGCTAGGGATTGCTCCTATAGCTTATAGTTCTTAGTACCTTTAAGTTTTGCATATTTAGGGAAGTTAAATGCCTTTTTATTCAGCGCATAGTTAGAATAGCCTTCCTCTACCCTATTGAGACTAGTACTAGTACTAAGGGTAGACTCTATTAAATCTAGTCGTTCTTGTATCCTTAGGACAACAGTATTAAGTTGCCGTAGCAGTTCGTCGATTTGCGTTTGTTGTTCCCGTAGATGTTTTTCAATTTCCAATAGGTTAGTCTTCTGACCTTAGTTATTGGGATCTATTTTCTAGTTAGTAACTAGATTCCAGTCTTACCTTACTTACCTAGCTAGTAATACTAGCAGTTAGGTCTCCTACTGGTAGTACTAGTAGGAAGAGGAGCCGTAGCTTAGAGACAACCAAGCGTTACCAGTAGTACTGGTAGGTAACTTAGTAAGTTACAGAGTTCGACCAAGAATTACTAGTAGTACTAGTAGGTTACAGAAGTCAATCAATCGTTACTAGTAGTACTGGTAGGTAACTTGGTAAGTTCCTGAGTTAGACCAAGAGTTACTAATAGTACTAGTAGGTAACTTAATAAGTCACAATAGTCGTTCTTGTGCGATTTACCAGTAGTACTGGTAGGCGACTTAGTAAGTCGCACAGATCAATTCTAGGGGATTAATTATAGTCCTTCCGGGCTTATAACCTCTTTGCAATTAATGCGCAAGAGGAGGGGATAGTAGAAATATATCGCACGGACTAGTAAATCAATTATACTGTTAGTAACAGTAATAAGGGAAGTGCCAGTTAGTAACTGGGCAAGAGTGCATAATTAGTAGTACCAAATTATACAAACGAATGCGATTATTTCTTCTAGCTACAGTACCGGAAAAGAGTAGCTATTTATATCTACAGAACAATCCCCAATAACGGCTTTATCGGAGATTCCATCGTAGATTAAAGGCGCCATCGTACTATGGCTTAAATGGCTGAAACCATTATACAGTTGGATAACTGTTTTAGTTACTCGTTAGTTGACTGCTTCCGTCATAAGGTTGGATGGATTGTTTTAGTTATTAGCTTGGCTAATTCTATTACATAATGAATAGGTGGTCCGGCCCAAGTTAGTATTATGGGCTGGTAAGCACTAGTAGCGATTGGGAGAGCAGCAATTATCGTTCCGATTAATTGGCTCCAGTAGTCGACTGGCTACTATATGTATAGGTCACATTGCAGTAGTGAGTTGGTCGGTAGTAGTACTGCCGTGCGTCGCTCCGAGTTATAGTTCGGAGAAGTAGTATATTGTATACTATTAGTCAACTCAATATGCTTACTAATACTCGCAGTATAGTATAGCATCCGTACTAGTAGTACTAGTACTAATACTAATAGGATAGTATCCTATTTAGGTAGTCTTACTAGTATAAATACCAGTATTTTAATACTAATTAGGGTTATTAGTATTAGAGATAGATCTATTATTGTTGTATAGAAGTAGAATAGGCTTTATAAGACCCTTGCCTATTTCTGTAAATAGACTATCTAGCTATTTAAGTTCCTAAATAGCTTCCAGTAGGGCATCCGATTCTGCTTCTATAGTAGAAAGAGCAATAGTATTAGCCCTTTTTGATTTCTAGTAGATTGGTTTGCCTACTAGGGTAAAGAGGTACCTATAGGTAGACTTAGAAGAATCTAAGTTACCTATAAAGTCGCTATTGGAAAATCCGAGTAGGTTGGGTGCTGCGGACTTAGACTAATAGTAGATAGCTAGGTCTATAGTTCCTTTTAGATATTAAAGGAGGTTCTTACCGGCTAATAGCTATAAACTAGTAGCCTAGTACATATACCGAGATAGCTATTGGATTGCAAAGGCTATATTTAGTCGGGTTAGTAGCATAAGGTATATTAAAGTTCCTACTATCTATTAGTATACTAGTTGGTCGGTTGCGGACAAGGGAGCAAGGGGCGTTATAATAGCCTACTTAAGTACTTCTAGCTATAGCGGTATTACTACTGCCTTGGCCTCCTTTAACCTAAATCGGGTTAGGGCTTCCTTAATATACCCTTTTTGGCTAAGGGTAATACCTTTAGTCGTTCGACTAATCTATACGCCTAAGAAGAAGGCGGCCTATTTGCAGTCTTTAATTGGGTATACCTTGTATAGTTGTTATTTTAACTTATTAATATATATAAGGTTTAGTCCAATAAGTAGGTAGTCGTTAACGTAGCTAACTATATAAGTACTAGTAGTACTATTATAGTAGATAGCCGGATTAGATACAAGAGGGCTATATCCGTATTGTTATAACAGTTTAGTAAGTACCTCCTACTACTCTCTAGGTCCCTGTTTTAGGCCGTAAAGTGCCTTTTTTAAAAGGATACCTTATTTAACTGCTAGGTTATAGCCTAGCGTAGCTAGTAGCTTAACTAAATTATTAGTCTTATTAAGACTAATAAATACTTCTAGTCCCTTGGGAATTTTAAGATAATTAACTTCGGGTAGCTTACTGTTTAGGAAAGTACTAATAAAGTTGATCTGTTCGACGTACTAGTTGTTCTGGGCAGCTAGGGCTAGTAGTATCCTTTAGGTAGGTAGAATACTAGTAGTTATAAAAGTCTTTAGGTAATTAAGGCCTTTAATTTGTATAAATCCCTTAGCTACTAGTTATACCTTAAATTTACTAGGGTTATTTTGCTAATCCTTTTTAACTTGTAGTATAAGTTGGCTTTTTAGAAGTCGCCTACTAGTTGGTATTTCTTGAAGGGGGATAAAATAAAATACCCCTACTTAGATAAGTTACTGGAATTCCGAAAATATAGTACTTATCTACTGGTCTTTATTGTCTAACTTAAGTACCTGCTTATAGCTAGTAGGCTCGCTACTATTTAGTAGTTGCTTTGCCTTAGCTTAGTAGTATAGGTCCTGGATCCAATACGCTAGGTTAAGATCCATTAGGTTAGGGTTGTCTTTTGGTTCTAGTGCATCTGGAAGAGAGGTATCTGGTAGATCCTCTATTAGCTGGGCTAGGACCCCCTCTGCTGCGCTAGTCCTAGTAGGACTAGTAGGTCCGTTGGTTCCTTGCAACCTACTAGTCCTAGTAGGACTAGTAGGTCCGTTGGCCCCCTTTGTCTCCCTAGGTATTAGGGGACTAAAGGTATTTTGCAAGATATAGTCTTCTATCTTAATTTCCCCCTGTAACTCTAGTCCTTAGAGACTAGGACTTAGTAGTTGTTAAAGTCCTTGGGAGATAGGGCTAATACCTTCTAGGACTTTTAGGAAGGTAGTTTTTGTAACTGCCCTTCTGGAAGGTATATATATAAGGTATGTTTTTGAACCTAGCGTTACTAGTAGCCTTACTGGTTCTATGCGTTGTATTAATTTAGTACTTTGGATCCGTTTCTAGTAAGGGATTAGGACTTTACAGTAGGTACCAATAGCCTTATAGGCTGTAAGGTTTAGTAGTGTTTTTAGCCCTTATAACTCCTGCTTAAGCAATTAGTAGGGGCTTAAATCCCTATTGGTAATTGTAGTATAGTTAACTAGGTTAACTATAGCCGGGAGTATAGTAGACTAGAGGAATAGTAGGAGGCCAGCCCAGATTATAGTTGCTTGTAGTCGGTCTAGAATAACTTATATAGACTGTTCGGTAAGTCTGTTTTGTTTAGGGGTATACGGATAAGACGTATTAAATAGTATTCCTTTGGTACCTAACTAGTCCTATAGTAATGTATTGATTTTAGGACCTCTATTAAAAAATAGCCTTTTTGGGAAACGGCTATAGTATGTTTTTAGGCTTTAAAAGAAGTTCTTTATAGCCTGGAGAATTGTTGGTCCTTCCTTATTAGGTAGGATATATACCTAATAGAACTAGGATTTTCGATCGATAAGTATTAGTCCAGTAGACTTTTGATCGTAGGATATAGGTTTAATCCTAAATATATCCCCTTCGATTAAGTTAAGTATATAGTCTGGATCCTTAATTGGATCCCTTAACTATTATCTAGTAGATTTTGCCTGTATATAGGTAAGGTATTGAAAATCGGTAACCTTAATAGACGAAAAGTTAGGTAACCTACTAGTAATTTTACTAGTCTGTTTTAGAAGTAGTAGACTAATGTGTCCTAGACGGATATACTAGATGCCTGCTTGTTGCAATAGTCTTTAGTAAGACTAGTTGCTGGATTCCGTACTAGTAGTCGGAATAGCTTGTTCCTCGGTACTAATAGTAAGGACTGCTAGTAGGTCTGTTGCCTCTATAGGGATTGGGTCCTCTATAGGGTCTTTATATAGGGTAGCCTTAGTAAGGTCCCTTGAATTAGCCGAACTAGTAGTTAGGCTAGGACCTTGTCCTAGTTTAGGTCCCGGTCTAGGTACTGGACTAGGTACCGACCTTAGTACCGATCTAGGTACCGACCTAGGTACCGATTTAGGTACCGACCTAGGCACCGATCTAGGTGCCAACTGGGGTACCGATCTAGGTACCGATTAGTCTTCTGCCTTATTGGCCTAGGAAGGTTGCTGCGAGGGAATTTCTATTACTATTCCGTAGCTACTGTAGTAGCTGGAGTGGGCTGAGTTTGAGTTTTTTAGATAGAGTGTATCTTAACCTTCTTGTTGTAGGAAGAAGCTATACCTTTAGAAGTTAAGTAGGCTATATACTTTTTGGTTCGAGTTGTATAGGGATTCCTTAATAAGCGTTCCCCCTAATCTGTAGTAGTATAGCCTACTAATAATGTTGACTTTTAGTTTTGGAATATATAGTGCCTCTTGTAGTACAAGAGTACTATAGGTTAGTAGATTGGTATTAATTAATACTGTAAATTTAGCGTTTCTAATTTTACTAGGGTAGATTGGACTACCTTTAGTAGTAATTAGTTTTGCCTAAGATTTTGCAATTAGTCTAAAGGTTGTAAACTTAAACCGATTATTTACTAAATAGTAAGTTAAGCTAGTATTGTAAAGTAGGCCTATATAGTATATATTGGTATTAGTAATACTATATAGTATACTAATATTACCTAAGTTAGGTAATATTTCTAATTCTTGTGTAGAGTTAGAATTAGTATTTGATTCTTAATAGGAATTAGGTAAGTCTATACAGCCGGCGGTTAGGCTATAGTTACTAACTAGGAAATTAGTAGTATCCTTTAATTACTTAGTCGATTTGTTGGATTTATTGGATTAATTAGGTTAACTAGATTTAGTAGATTTATTTCCCTTCTTCTTTTTCTTAGGCGCTTGGGATACCTTATGACTAAATATATTCGATTTAGTAGTACTGGGGTTTCGATTTTCTTTTAGTAGGTTGGCTATAAGATATTATAAGTTAAAGATATCCGTTTAAAGTCCTAGGGCTCGAGAAGATGCAAGGGTATTTTCCTGTATAGTAATCTATTGTAGAAGTATAGGTTTAATTGATATAAGGTAATAGTTAGTTTGGTCTAATGGATTAATTATTACTCCGGCTAGTTATAGCCTAGTAAGTTGACTATTGAATTTAGTATTGAATGCATTAAGTGTTCCTTTGTACCCCTTGAATGTAAGGTTATAGTAGGCCTTATATAGGTTGGAGCGTTAAGCTTTGTAACCTTAGGAGTAGTACTTCTTTAGTAGTAGAAAAATATTAGTTGGATTTTTAATATATATAGTTAATTCTGAGATTTCTTTTGTATAGCTATTCCGTAGAAGTATAAGTAAATTGGCTTAATTTCTACTTAAAAAGCTGGATGTAATTGAGGGCTTGTCTAGAAAGCCTTTTAGGTTAAGGGCTTAGAGCTGTATTAATAGGGATTGCTCCTATAACTTGTAGTTCTTAGTGCCCTTAAGTTTTGTATATTTTAGGAATTAAAATGCCTTTTTGTTTAGAGTATAGCTAGAGTAGGTATCCTCTATCTTAGTAATAGTAGTACTAGTACTAAGAGTTAACTTAATAACGTTTAGTTATTCTTGTATCCGTAGGACAATAGAGTTAAGTTATTATAATAGTTTGTTAATTTGCGTTTATTATACCCGTAGGTGTTTTTTAATTTCTAATAGGTTGGTCTTCTGACCTTAGTTGGTGGGATCTATTTTCTAGTTAGTAACTAGATTCTGATCTTACCTTACTTACCTAGCTAGTAATACTAGCAATTGGGTCTCCTACTAGTAGTACTAGTAGGGAAGGGAGCTGTAGCTTAGAGACTAAGTATTACTAGTAGTACTGGTAAATGACGTACTAGTAGTACTAGTAGTTAGGGGAGCCGTAGTTTAGTAACTAAGCGTTACTAGTAGTACTGGTAGGTAACTTAGTAAGTTATAGGATTCGATTAATCGTTACTAGTAGTACTGGTAGGTGACTTAGTAAGTTATAGGATTTAATTAATTGTTACTAGTAGTACTAGTAGGTAACTTAGTAAGTTATAGGATTCGATTAATTATTACTAGTAGTACTAGTAGGTAACTTAGTAAGTTGTAAAGATTAATTCCGGAGGATTAATTGTAGTCCTTCTGGGCTTATAACCTCTTGCAATTTAGGTACGTAAGAAGAGGGGTAGTAGAAGTATATTGTACGGACTAGGGAATTAATTAGGCTATTAGTAATAGTAAAATAGGTACTAGTTAGTAACTGGGTAAGAGTACAAACTTAGTAGTACTAAATTATATAAATAAATACAATTATTCTATTAAGTACAGTATAGGAGAAATAGGACTATTTATATCTTAAAGGTAGTACCTTAATAACCTTAGGTTCCTAGGTCGAGACTATAACTACTATACTAATATATGTATATACGATCTGCAATAACTTAGTGTACTTAAGTCGAGACTATAACTGCTATACTAATATGTAATATACTTTTACTACCCCTCTTCTTGCATACCTAAATTGTAAGAATATCTCCTATAGTTTAGTAAAGTATTTAAGTTTCTTATAGTTTATTAGAATAATAAATAATTCTATAATACCTTATAGGTTTACTAACTATACCTTAAGATAGCTAATAACTACTAAAAGTTCCTTATTATAAATTATATAATTCCTTTCTATTAGTATAAGTTTAGCTAAGTAGTAGGCTATTAGTTATAGGACCCTCTTACTATTAATTTATAAAAGGTATTTACCTAATACTTTACTTAAGTAATTAATCTTAATAAAAGTCTTTCTATTTAGGTCCTATTATACTAAGATTAAGTATAATAAAAAGGTATACTTAAAGGATTAAAAGGCTATATTTTCTTTAAGTCCTTAGTAAAATAGTATACCCCTCCTTATAAGGGCTATAAGTAGTTCTATAAGGCTTATAAAATTAAAAATAAATTTATAGTAAAAGTTTATAAAGCCTAAAAAGCTTTAAATCCCCCTTACCTTAGTAAGTAGTTATTATTCTTAAATTATAATAATTTTTACTAAGTTAGGCCTAACCTTAATACTTACTTAAATAATAAACCTAAGGTATTTAACTTTTATTATTATAAATATATACTTATTAAGGTTTAAGTATAAACTAACTACCTAAAGCTACTTAAGGATTTCCTTAACCTTAGTAAGGTAGTTAGCCTTTAATCTAAAGGTATAAATTAAAATATTATTTAAATAAGCTATAACTTATTCCCTTAATTTATCCTATAATACCTTATTAATATATTTTTAGAATAAAGCTAGTACTTTAGCTAAACTAAAGGAATAAACTAACTATTTAAATAGGCTAAATTATATATAAAATACTATAAGTAGTTTATTTTTTAGTACTATATATAACTTATAAAATACTATTTATATATTTAGTTTAGTAAACTAATATACTCTTAAGAGTAAGTAAAGTATTTCTTTAACTAATAGGAGTAAGTATAAGGCTAGGCGTATGGGTAAAGCCCGGGTAGACAGGGGCGTACGGGTAAATCCCGGGTAGATAGGAAGGTAGGGTAGCCTAAGGTACGCTCTGGCTATAAAAGGAACGTAAGCCCGAAAACTTAAGAAGGGCTAAGCTTTAGTCTTAAATACTACTCGATTTCTAAAAGAAGGCTTACTTACTTACCTAACTATTGTTACCGATCTATATATTATAATTCTAAAGTTTTTATTATAATTACCTAAGTAAGATAGTACCTACTATATGTAATATAAAAGAAATACTATACCTCCTACTAAGGGGTAAGATAAATATAATACTAAAAGTATCCCCTATAAAAAGTACGCTAAGTTCCCTTAAAATAATATTAAGGAGTACCTAAAGGGAACCCTTTATTCCGGAAACGCTAGCTATAGTATAAGAACAGTTAGCTTAGCTATAAGAGTTAGAAAGGCTAAAGGAAAAGAAAAAAGAAATTTATACTTAC
The DNA here is from genome assembly GCF_001625195.1 of Drechmeria coniospora. Classification (NCBI taxonomy): domain Eukaryota; kingdom Fungi; phylum Ascomycota; class Sordariomycetes; order Hypocreales; family Ophiocordycipitaceae; genus Drechmeria; species Drechmeria coniospora. The sequence goes on along the minus strand of NC_054389.1, from coordinate 3,351,506 downwards.
TTAAGAATAAGTACTAGCTATTAACTAAAGAAGGTAGAGAAATAGGCCTAAAGAGAGTTAAATACTTCCTTAAAGAGCAGTTAGGAAGTTAAGGTAAAAAATATACTACAACTTAAGCAACCTATAACTTTATAAAAAAGGTAAGAATAGCTTTATAACCTAAACCGTACCTTTAATAGAGTAAGGCGGAAGTTTAAGAAGAACTACCGGAAAATCCTATTAGCCCTTAACTATATATAGGCCTAGGGCTAGGTATACTAGGAAAGGTACCTAAACGAACTACCAAAAGACTAACGAACTATAGCCAAAAATAATTAGGATTATTTCTAAGAATAAATACTTATCCTACTAAGAGACTTAGTTAACTATTAAGCCTACTTAATAATATAATAACAAAAAGCAATATAATAAGAAGGCTAATCCCTAATAGAGTTTAGTATTTACCTAAACTTAATCGAAAACTACTTTAGTAAAGTACTAAAGCCTAACCGGGCCTTCTCCTACTTTAGTAAGTTACTACTAAAGTTATAGAGCTAAATTAATCTATATAAAAATATTAAAAGGTATATATAGGAAGAAATAGTTTAACTAGCCTAATAACTTTAGGACTCTACCGAAAACTAACTAAAAAGGAGAACTAATATAAGAAAAGGGGAGAACCTAAATTATTAATAGAAAGTTGCTAGGGAAATAAAAGTATACTAACCCTAGTATAATAATAGGGAATCCTCCTAAAAATTTATAACCCTAGGCTCGAAAAGGGCTTATAGTAATAAAGGCCTACTGCTACTAAGATAGAGTAGGAATAACCGCTATTTTAACTATTAAAAGAAAGGCTACTAAGTAAGAGAATACCTAAAACCCTAGAAATAGGGAAACTTCTAATAACTAAGGTAGCTACCCTTACCTTAGTTAGTAATGCAAAATATAGAGCGTAACCTTAGTTTATAGCTAATATAATAATTCTAGGATAAACTACCCAAAAGGTTAAGGTAGAACTAAATAGCTATACTAATATAGACCTTATTAATATACAAACAGTAAGGCAGTACGGACTTTACTAAGTCTTAATAAACGGAAGTAGCCTCTAGGCTATAGGGGGTCTTTAAGTTACTAGTTATAGGATATAGGAAGTACCTATATATATAATAGATAGTAAAGGGGGAAAAAGGGAGTTTACCTACTATTATATTAAAGTCGATATAGGACTAACTCTAAACTAAATATAGGTTATACTAAGAATACTAGTATTAGCTAACCTAAGGATTTACCTAAACCCTATAGGAGCGTATTAGTAGTTCTAGTAGAACTAGTTAAAGGTATAGCTACTAGTACCTAAGAAGTTTCGAGTTAAATATAGGAATAAGGTAAAGATCTTTATAGTAATAGGAATAAAAGGTAGTCCTATTAAGCTATTAGGAAGTTATTAAAAATAGCCCTAAGGGATCCTATACGAACTAAAAAAGTTTAAAAATATCCTAAATATAAATAGTATAAAGATCCTATTAGTATATAAATAGACGGATTATATAATTAACCTCTAACTAAATATATTACTACTATATAGATTAATCTACTTACTCTCTTAAATAAAGCTAAAGGAGCTTAAAGAATACCTAAATAAAAACCTATAAGCTAATAGAATCCGCCCTTTAAAGTTACCTATAGGATTACTTATTCTATTTATACTAAAAAAGAATAATATACTCTAATTATATATAGATTACTAGGAACTTAATAAAGTCTCGGTAAAGAATTAATATACCCTCCTACTAATATCTAAGATTATAGACTAATACTAAGGAGCTATAGTATTCTTTAAGATTAATATTAAGGATACTTACTATTAAATTTAAATTAAGAAGGGTAATAAATAGAAAATAGTATTTAAAATATACTACGGGTATTTTAAATACTTAGTAGTACCGTTCGGGCTAACTAATATACTAGCTACCTTTTAATACTATATCTATTAAGTACTCTAAGGATATATAGATACAATCTATATTATATACCTAAATAATATTCTAATTTTCTTAAAAAACTACTAGAAATATACTAAATATCTTAAGGAGATCCTAAGGTAGTTATAGTTAGCCGAGTTATATACTAATCCGGATAAGTATAGATTTTACTAAGAATTAGTTAAGTTCTTAGGATTTATCCTATCTAAAGATAGAATAGTAATAGACCTAACTAAGGTATAGGCTATAACCTAATAGGAAAAGCCTACCTTATTCTATAATATTTAAGTATTTCTTAGGTTCTATAACTTCTATAGAAGATTTATTAAGAACTATTTGGAAATTATAGTACCCCTATATATACTCCTTAAAGGAAGTAAGAATAAGAAAAAGCTAAAAAAAGTCTACTTAAATAAAAAGGAACTAGTAGCCTTCTAAGAGTTAAAAGATATATTTAGAAAGGCTCTACTATTATACTATTTTAACCTAATAAGACCTATTAAAATTAAGATAAATACATTAAGTTTTATAATAGTAGGTATCTTATTCTAACTAAACGACTAAAAGTATTAGTATTTAGTAGTATTTTAGTTAAGGAAATTCTTAAATATAAAATAGAACTATAGGACGCTAGACTATAAAATATTTACTATTATTAAGTCGTTTAAATACTAGTAATAATATATAGAGGGGGTAACGGTTTTAGTAAAGGTATTATTAAATTACTATAACCTATAGACCTTTATAAATAGGCTAAGGTTAATTAGGCACTAAGTATACTAGTATATAGACCTAACGGCCTTTAATTTCGTTATTAAATATAGAACGGGGAAATTTAACCTAGTAGATAGGCCCTTAAGAAGACCTACCTATAAAAGTAAGGCCCTAAGTAATACCTACCTACTAGTACTGCTATAAAAGCAGCTTATAAGTATAATAAGGGAAGGAAATATATATATATAGAAGTATAGTAAGATACCTTTATAGGATAATAAGTCCTAAGCTCTAAGTAGGAATAAGGGTAATAAAACGTTCTTATAAGCCGAAAAAGGCTAACCTTATTAAGGTAAAGGTAAACCTAAAGAAGTACTAAACCCCTTCCGAATAGCCTAATAGGCTAGGGAATAAGCTAATTACAAATAGCCTATTACTTAATAGTCCGTTAAGGAGAACCTAAAGGAGGGGATAGTATATAATATTAAAATACTAGGATTTATACTAGTAAGACTACCCAAATAGGATACTATCCTATTATTACTACTACCAGTAGCAACTGTTAGAAGTACTACTGCTAGTAGATATACTATACTATACTAAGAGTATAAGTAAGTATATAGAGCTAACTAATAGTATACAATATACTATTTCTCTAAACTATTGTTAAAGATACTTACCTAATTAGGTATAGTATAGAATGCTCTAGAACATTCTAGAATATTCTAGAATATTCTATACCCTACTTATAGAATGTACTAGAACTCCTTGGAATAAGCCGGAATGTTACTTACCCTACTTATAGAATAAGCTGGAACCTTATAGAATAAGCTAGAACCTTATAGAATAAGCTGGAACAGTCTTTACTATACTTCTATACCTATATAAGGCAGTAGCTATTCCCTTAGAATAGTTTCTCTTTTTTAAAATATAATTGCATTCATTTATATAATTTAGTACTACTAAGTTTGCACTCTTATCCAGTTACTAACTGGTTCCCCTTATGCTGTTACTAACAGCTTAATTGATTCCCTAGTCCGTACGATATACTTCTACTACCCCTCCTCTTGCGTACCTAAATTGCAAGAGGTTATAAGCCCGGAAGGACTACAATTAATCCCCCTAGATCGATCTCTACAGCTTACTAAGCTACCTACTAGTACTACTAGTAATCTTGGATCGACCTTTATAACTTACTAAGTTACATACTAGTACTACTAGTAATCCCTAGTTACTAAACGGCTCCCCTAACTACTAGTACTACTAGTACGTTATCTACTAGTACTACTAGTAATCCCTGGTTACCAAACGGCTCCCCTAACTACTAGTACTACTAGTACGTTATCTACCAGTTCTACTAGTAATCCCTAGTTACCAAATAACGGCTCCCCCAACTACTAGTACTACTAGTACGTTACTTACTAGTACTACTAGTAACTGTTGGTCATCTAACTACAGCTTTAACTCCTACTAGTACTATTAGTAGAAGACCTATTGCTAGTACTACTACCTAGGTAGGTAAGGCAAAATCGGAATCTAGTTACTAACTAGAAAATGGATCCTACCAATTAAGGTCAGGGAACTAACCTATCGGAAATCGAAAAACGTCTACTGGTACAGTAAACGCAAATCGATAAACTTTTACGATAACATACTTAATCTATACAATAACTCAATACTGTTATTCTACAGATATAAGATCGACTAAATATAATTAAGTTAACTCTTAGCAATCTTAGTAATAGTACTACTATTACAAAGATAGAGGATTCTAACTCCAGCTATAAGTTAAACAAAAAAGTCTATTAATTCCCGGAATATGCAAAACTTAAAGGTACTAAGAATTACAAGCTATAGGAGCAATCCCTATTAATTTAACTTTAAGCCCTAGACCTAGAAAGTTTTCTAAATAAACCTTTAATTATATCCAACTTCTTAACCAGAAATTAGGCCTATTTACTTATACTATTACGGGATAGCTGTACGGAAGAAACCTTAGTATCTATTGTATAGATTAAAAACCTAACTAAGGTTTTCCTATTATTGAAAAAACAATACTCCAAAGGTTACAAATCCAAACGCTTTAACCTATACGACGCTTACTATACCCTTACATTTAAGGGGTACAAAGGAATACTTAAGGTATTTAATACTAAATTTAACAGTTGACTTACTAGGCTATAACTAGCTGGAGTAACAATCGATCCACTAGATTAAGCCAACCGATACCTTACAATAGTTAAGCCTATTTTCCTACAATAGGTTACTATATAACGCAATACTATTTAGTCTTCCCGAGCCTTAGGACTTAAAACAGATACCCTAGGTCTATAATACCTTATGGTTAACCTTCTGGAAGAAAATCGAAACTCTAGTACTACTAGATCGAATATATTTAGCCATAAGGTATCCTAAGTACCTAAGAAAAAAAAGAAAGGGAAATTTAATAAATCCAACTAGTCGAGCCAAACTAATAAAAAGAAATCCAACCAATCGACTAACTAACTAAAGGATACTACTAGTTTCCTAGTTAGTAACTACAGTCTAGCCGCTAGCTATATAGATTTATCTTATTCCTACTAGGAATTAGATACCGATTCTAACTATACAAAAGAATTGGAAATATTACCTAACTTAGGTAATATCGGTATACTATATAACGTTACTAACGCTAATATATACTATATAGGCCTACTCTACAATACTAGCTTAACCTGCTATTTAGTAAATAATCGGTCCAAGTTTATAACCTTCTAACCAATTATAAAATCCTAAGCACAACTAATTATAACTAAAGGTAGTCCAATCTACCCTAGTAGAATTGGAAATACAGAATTTACAGTATTAATTAATACCGATCCACTAACCTATAGTACTCTTATACTATAAGATGCACTATATATTCCGAAAATGGAAGTTAATATTATTAGTGGAATCCGCTACTACGGATTAGGGGGAATACTTATTAAGGAATCCCTATACAACTCGAACCGATAAGTATATAGTCTACTTAACTTCTAGAGGTACGGCTTCTTCTTATAACAAAAAGGCTAAGATATACCCTATCTAAGCAAATTAGACTTAGCCTACTTTAGCTACTATAGTAGCTATGGAATAATAGTAGAAATTCCTTTGCAACTACCTCCCTAGGCTAACGAGGCAGAAGACTAAACGGCACCTAGATCGGTGCCTAGTCCGGTACCTAGATTGGTGCCTAGTCCGGTACTTAAATCGGTGCCTAGTCCGGTACCTAGATCGGTGCCTAGTCTGGTGCCTAGATCTATACCTAGGTCGGTACCTAGTTAAGTACCTATACTAGGACTAGATCCTAGCCTAACTACTAGTTCGGTTAGATTAAGGGACCTTACTAAGGCTACCCTATACAAAGACCCTATAGAGGACCCAATCCCTATAGAGGCAACAGACCTACTGGTAGTCCCTACTGTTAGTACTAAGGAACAGGCTATTCCAACTACTAGTTCGGAATCCAGCAACCAGTCTTACCAAAGACTATTGCAATAAGCAGGTATCTAGTACATCCGATTAGGATATATTAGTCTACTACTTTTGAAAAAGACTAGTAAAATTACTAGTAGGCTGCCTAACTTCTCGTCTATTAGGGCTACCGATTTTCAATACCTTACTTACATACGGGCAAAATCTACTAAACGATAGTTAAAAGATCCAATTAAGGATCCAGACTGTATACTTAATTCTATCGAAGGGGATATATTTAGAATTAAACCTATATCCTACGACCGAAAATCCATTGGACTAATACTTATCGATCGAAAATTCTAATTCCGTTGGGTATATATCTTACCTAATAAGGAAGGACTAATAGTTCTCCAGGCTATAAAGAACTTCTTTCAAAGCCTAAAAACATACTATAGCCATTACCCAAAAAGGCTATTTTATAATAGAGGACCTAAAATAAATATATTACTTTAGGACTGGTTGGGTACTAAAGGAATACTATTCGATATATCTTACCCATACACCCCTGAACAAAACGGACTTACCGAACGGTCTATACGAGTTATTCTGGACCGACTACGCGCAATAATAATCTAGGCCGGCCTCCTACTTTTCCTCTAGTCTACTATACTTCCTGCTATAGTTAACCTAGTTAACTATACTGCAATTACCAATAGGGATTTAAGCCCCTACCAATTGCTCAAGCAGGAATTACAAGGGCTAAAAACACTACTAAACCTTACAGCCTATAAGGCTATTGGTGCCTACTGCAAAGTCCTAATCCTACACCAGAAACGGATTCAAAGTGCTAAATTAGTACAACGCACAGAACCAGTAAGGCTACTAGCAATGCTAGGTTCAAAAACATACCTTATGTATATACCTTCTAGGAGGGCAGTTACAAAAACTACTTTCCTAAAAATCCTAAAAGGTATAGGCCCTATCTCCCAAGGACTTTAACGACTACTAAGTCCTAGTCTTTAAGAACTAGAGTTAGAGGGGGAAATTGAGATAGAAGACTATATCTTACAAAATACCTCTAGTCCCCTAACACCTAGGGAGACAAAGGGGGCCAACGGACCTACTAGCCCCCTAACACCTAGGGAGACAGAGGGGGCCAACGGACCTACTAGTCCTACTAGGACCAGTAGGTTGCAAGGAACCAACGGACCTACTAGCCCTACTAGGGCTAGTAGACCTACTAGTCCTACTAGGACCAGTAGGCTGCAAGGAGCCAACGGACTAACTAGTCCTACTAGGACTAGTACAATAGAGGGGGTCCTAGCCCAGCCAATAGAGGATCTACTAAATACCTCTCTTCTAGATGCACTAGAACCAGAAGACAACCCTAACCCAATGGATCTTAACCTAGCGTATTAGATCCAGGACCTATACTACTAAGCTAAGGCCAAGTAACTACTAAATAGTAGCAAGCCTACTAGCTAGAAACAGGTACTTAAGTCAGACAACAAAGACCAGTGGATAAGTACTATATTCTCGGAATTCCAGTAGCTTATCCAGGTAAGGGTATTTTATTTTATCCCCCTTTAAGAAATACTAACTGGCAGACGACTTCTGAAAAGCCGACTTATACTACAAGTCAAAAAGGACCAGCAGAACAACCCTATTAAATTTAAAGCACGACTAGTAGCTAAGGGATTTATGCAAATTAAAGGCCTCAATTACCTAGAGACTTTTGCAACTACTAGTATTCCACCTACCTAGAGGATACTACTAGCCCTAGCTGCCCAGAACAACTAGTACGTCGAATAGATTAACTTTATTGGTGCTTTCCTAAATAGTAAGCTACCTGAAGTCAATTATCTTAAAATCCCTAAGGGACTAAAAGCATTTATTAGTCTTAATAAGACTAATAATTTAGCTAAGCTACTAGCTAAGCTAGGCTATAATCCGGCAGTTAAATAAGGCATCCTTTTGAAAAAGGCACTCTATAGCCTAAAACAAGGACCCAAAGAATAGCAGGAGGTACTTACTAAACTGCTACAATAATACGGATACAGCCCCCTTATATCTAATCCGGCTATCTACTATAATAGTACTACTAGTACTTATATAGTTAGCTATATCGACAACTGCCTACTTATTGGACCAAACCTTACATATATTAATAAGTTAAAGCAATAACTATATAAGGTTTACCTAATCGAAGACCGCAGATAGGCCGCCTTCTTCCTAGGCGTACAAATTAGTCGAACAACTAAGGGTATTACCCTTAGCCAAAAAGGGTATATTAAGGAAGCCCTATCCCGATTTAGGTTAAAGAAGGCTAAGGCAGTAGTAATACTACTACAGCCAGAAGTACTTAAGCAGGCTACTGTAATACCTCTTACTCCCTTATCCGCAACCGACTAACTAGTATACTAATAGATAGTAGGGACTCTAATGTACCTTATGCTACTAACCCGACCAGATATAGCCTTTGCAATCCAATAGCTATCTCGGTATATATATTAGGCTACTAGTCTACAGCTATTAGCCGGTAAGAACCTTCTTCAATATCTAAAAGGAACTACAGACCTAACTATATACTATTGGTCTAAGTTAATAACACCCAATCTATTAGGATATTCCGATAGCGACTTTATTGGTAACTTAGATTCTTCTAAGTCTACCTATAGGTACCCCTTTACCTTAGTAGGCGGACCAATCTACTAAAAATCAAAAAGGGCTAGTACTATTGCTCTTTTTACTATAGAGGCAGAATCGGATACCCTACTAAAAGCAATTCGGGAACTTAAATAGCTAGACGGTTTATTTACAGAAATCAATAAAGGCCTTAAAAAACCTATCCTACTTCTATGCAATAACAACGGATTTATCTCTAACGCCAACAATCCCAATTAGCATAACCGAATAAAGCATATACTACTAAAGTTCCAGTATATTCGGTAAGAAGTAACCAATAGGCTAGCCAAAATCAGTTACCTAAACACTAAGTCTATACCTACCGATAGTCTTACTAAGGCCCTTACTGCTAATCTCTTCCAACGCTACCTTAGCCTACTAGGTCTCTAAGGGATCCCTATTTAGCAGTAATTATACTAGCTAAATAGAGGGGGTATTAAAATACTAGGATTTATACTAGTAAGACTACCTAAATAGGATACTATCCTATTATTACTACTACTAGTAGTAACTATTAGAAGTACTACTGCTAGCAAATATACTATACTATACTAAGAGTATAAGTAAGTATATAGAGCTAACTAATAGTATACAATATACTATTTCTCTAAACTATTGTTAAAGATACTTACCTAATTAGGTATAGTACAGAATGCTCTAGAACATTCTAGAATATTCTAAAATATTCCATACCCTACTTATAGAATGTACTAGAACTCCTTAGAATAAGCCGGAATATTACTTACCCTACTTATAGAATAAGCTAGAACCTTATAGAATAAGCTAGAATAGTCTTTACTATACTTTTATACCTATATAAGGCAGTAGCTATTCCCTTAGAATAGTTTCTCTTTTTTAAAATATAATTGCATTTATTTATATAATTTAGTACTACTAAGTTTGCACTCTTATCCAGTTACTAACTGGTTCCCCTTATACTATTACTAATAGCTTAATTAATTCCCTGGTCCGTACAATATACTTCCACTACCCCTCCTCTTGCGCACCCAAATTGCGAGATATAATACTACTCTTAAATTACTAAAGGACTACCTTTATAAGATTTAGAGCAAAAACCTAAAGACAAAAAGGCTATAAGGTATAAAGATCTATAGCTAAAATAGTATACTTAATAAGAACTAATTAGTAAACTTAAGAGGGATACTATATTTCTAAGGATATATCTATATCCTAAATAAAGCTATAATATACTAAGAGCTTTTATAGCTATACTATAATAATCCCCTTACGGGCTACTTTAGAGTTAAAAGAATAATATAATTACTATAAAAAGTAGTTTACTAAAAGGGCTTATTAGTAAATACAAAACGCTATATATAGATATACCTAGTCTACTAAGGGGTATTCTTAAAGAGGTATTACTCTTATAGAGAGTTATAGTTACTACTAATTCCTAATAGACCCTAGGCTAAAGTAATAATAGACTTTATTATAGGGCTACCTACTACTTAATTTAAGGGGAAGAAGGTAAATATAATTTTAGTAATAGTAAATAGAATAACTAAGTATTTTATATTCCTCCTATACCAAACTATAGTTAATACGGTTAAGTTAGTATAGCTATTTTATTATAAAATAAAGCTCTATTTTAGTATACCTAAGGGAGTAGTAAGTAATAAAGGGCTAGTATTTATAAGCTAATTTTAGTTAGAACTATACTACTACTCCTAGATAACTAAAAGGCTATTAATAGTATTTTACCTATAAACTAATAGGTAAACTAAAAGAATAAACTAAGTACTAAAGTACTACCTATAATACTTTATTAGTTAGGACTAATCCAACTAGGCCAACCTACTATAAGTAGCCTAGTTTACCTATAATAATATAATTAACGCTACTATAGGTTACTCCCCGAACTAAGTACTATTAGGTTACTACCTATAGTTCTATACTAAAAAGGAAAATAGTAAGCTTATAGTAGTAGTCCTAAAAGCAAAGGCAAAAGTAGTAAAACTAATAGAAATTAAGGAATAACTAAAGGAGTATTAGAGAAAAGCTATAAAGATATAGGTAAAGTACTATAACTATAGGTATAATTCTTTATCCCTTAATATAGGTAACTTAGTACTACTATCTATACGGAATATTAACCTTAAAGGGGAGAAACAAAAACTAGTACTAAATTATATTAAACCCTTTTAGATTTTAGAAAAAATCGGCCGATAGGTATACCGCTTAGCGCTTCTTAACAAATACTTACGCCTATATAATATATTCTATATTAGCTTACTAAAACCTTAGAAGGAGTAGGACTAAAAAAGGAATAATATAAATAATATACTACTTCTAGACCTATTAGATAAGGAGGGTAAATAGAAAGTTAAAGAAATATATAACTATTAGTAATCCAAAGGAGCCCGACTATATTTTGTAAAATAAAAGGGCTAACCGGTAAAATATAATTAGTAGGTATATAAAGAGGATATAGAGAATATACTAAAAGTAATAGTAACTTACCTTTAATAAAAAGGCCTAAGGAAGGAATTATATAAGAGACTAAATAAAAGGGTATAGTAATAAATATAAGGTATAAATATAGTTACCCTACTAATAACTTACTAATTCTATACTAATTCCTAACTAAATTAATTAACTTAGTAATAAGTTACTACTTATATAAAGGGGGAGTAGGAAAACTATAGGACGGTTTAAGGATAAAAAGAGCATTAGGGTAAAAGAAGGGAAAAATATATTAATAAGAACCCCTAAACTACCTATAGACCTAAAGCTATTACTATTTATACTAAGTTAAAAACAAAAATAATAAGATAAAAGGAAAAGGAAATTAAAATATAAGGAAATATATAAACCTATTATTAATAATAAGGTTGCTCTTATAGGATAAAAATAAAGTAACTATTAGTATTACTAAAAATAAAATAGGATAATAAAATTACCTAAGTAACCTTATTATCTAAATCTTTATCCAGTAATATAGTAGTTACCTTACGCTTATATATTGCAAGAGCTATTTACTAAATAAATACCTAGCGTCCCTAGCCAAAAGACTAAAATACTATATTACCTTTTAAGCAGCTAGGTTAATAGTAGCCTAAAAAAGGAAAATATTAACTAACTCCTAAGGGATAATCCCTATAATGTAATAAAAATATATACTAATCCAAAGGGTAAGAGGGGTAATTACTTAGTAAGTATCTTACAATATAAGTTTATTATAAGGCAATAAGTAGCCTAATTAGCCTAATAAATATATTAGCAAAAGACAATACGGAAACTTCCTTCCGACTTAGTATATACTTTATTTATATACTTAGTACTAGTAAAATAGTACTCCCTTCGGTACTACTCTTCGGACGAATTAAAGGACTTACCTAAGTATTAGGTAGAAATAGTAAGTTAGTACTATCCCTTAAGCAAAAGAAGAAATAAGTACTTACTATTATTATTATTATTACTACTATTAGTACCCTAAAGCAATATATTACCTACCTTTAGGAATACTTCCGCCCTCCGGAAGTAAAAGCAATAAATATAGTTATAAACTACAACTAAGTTATTACAATCCGTAGCTATAAGCACTACTACCTATACCTAAAAGAGTTAGTAAATATAAGCCGACTCTAGAGAGCCAAAAGCTATATACCTAAGAGCAAGTAGCATACCGCTTATTGCACTACTAGTAGTAGGAGGACTAAACTATAGGATAAGTACAGTTAGTCGAAAAATCCTAGGGCTCCTTCGGCTTAAACTACTTATAGGTAGCAATTACAGTATAAAAATATACTATATACTAAAGGTAAGAATTCTATACTATAACGCTACGGAAGGATTGCGCCTAAACGTAAGATTAGTATTAATAAGGAGTTACTAGCTCCTTAGCTCCTCCTACAAAAGGGCTATCCTTAAAGACTAATCCTATACCTCTAACCTTACCCATATTATCTAGCGGAGCCCAACCTTTACCGGTATTATCCCTAGGACTAGCCCTCTCGACTATACTAGCCCTATCTATAGTAGAACTCCTACTACCTATAGGTAGGCTATATCCTAGGTAAAAGGCTACCAACCTAGCTTTACCTACTAACTCCTTAAATAAAGGGAAAGGGAAAGGAAAAAGGGAAAGGAAAAGCAAAAAGAAAAAAAAAAACTAAATAAACTTAAGGGAAAAGCAAAAAGGGAGTAAAAGGGAACATAAGGCTACTATAAGCTACTTACCTTTATTAACTGTTAAAATTACTGGTATTTATACTAGTAAGACTACCCAAATAGGATACTATCCTATGTGTTGCTATTTGCAACACCGGGCAGCAGTACTACTGTTTGCCCATATACTACCACTGTACTGCACGTACAGGTAGTATATCGAGTTGACGAATTGCACTTGCTATGCAAATTCTCCTCGCTCCGACTTGGTACAATTGATGGCAGTACTACTGCCCAGCCAATTTACTACTGTCGCACGTTACGTGCAAAGTAGTACTTGGTTAACCAAGCAAGATCATTGATCGGGCCGTCAATTGACGCGCTCCCAACTACTACTAGTAGTTGCCCGCCAACAGTACTACTGTTGCGCGGAAGGACCCACCCAACTGCAACTAGCAGTTGCTTGCCAGCAGTACTACTACTGGCCCACTCGACTACTGCAGCACTGCTGCTGTACTGTCGCGACCGAACCCTAATACTGATCAACCCTGCTAGTTGCAACCAACTTGCAGTATGACTCAACTAGAGTATTTGGAGCTGCATTGAATGCAAGCAGATTGTTCGGAGATGCATTGTATGGAATCAGACAGAATTCCAACACGTGCACATTGCACTAATTGAGGTACTACCTCTTAGGTATAAAATGGTCCTCCCTTTCCTACACTCTTAGATAGTTAGGTACACACACACAAAATGCATACACTAAATACACGCACGCGCGCAAGCAAGCACAAGAAACACAACAGTCTTTCTTTTCTGAATTTTCCCTTAGCACTCCTATTTAACTTGTTCAAATCTGTATTCCTTGCCCAGTTACTAACTGGTGCACTTCCTGCTGTTACTAACAGCCTCGATTGATATCCATTTTGGATAGTCCGTATAACTGAACTTCTACTGTGCACCCTTCCTATTTTACCCCTTTATTCCAAGAGGTAATTCCCCTTTCATTTTAAGAGGTTATAAGCCCGGAAGGACTACACCAAAATCCTCCGGAACAATCGACCCAGCTGCCAATACAACAAGTACTACTTGTTGTACTTCCTAAAGCACTTCTACTGTAAGTACTACTTACGGCAATTCCAGGAAATCGATTCAACTGCAGCATCCAGCTGCCAACACTACAACAAGTACTACTTGTTGTACTTTCTGAAGCACTTCTGCTCTGCCAATACAACAAGTACTACTTGTTGTAACTACTAGTACTACTAGTAGAAAGGTAAACCGAAAATCTAGTTACTAACTAGATTGTGTCTGTGTTTTCAAAATGGATTCCACCAAGGAAGGTCAGGCTACTAAAACACCCATTATGTCGGAACTTGAGGCAATCATTCAAAGGCAACAACTGCAGTATGATGATCTTTCCAATCGGTTCAACCAACTTACGGAACAATTAAACAACACCATCATACCAATTCAAAAACGCCTCGACAAAATAGAGCCCGAACACACACCTATCCAAGGAATCCCAACATACAGTAGTGGTACTACTACTACTAAAGTGACTAATTTAAGCTCTAACATTGAGCTATCCAAGAAGGTATTCTTATTCCCAGAGTATGCTAAGCTTAAAGATACCAAGAACTTTAACTTATGGGAACAATCACTTTCCATCCAACTTGGTTCCCTTTGCCTGGAGGAATTTCTGAAAAACCCATCAATTGCTATTGGTTACTCACATTACAATCAATGCTCCCTGCTCATACTACTTCGGGATAGCTATTCTAAGGGCCCGCGAGCATTAATTGCATGGATTCACAACCCAACAGATGCCTATCTATCGCTAAAACAACAGTACTTAAAGGGCCAGGCAGCCTAACGTTGCAATCTTTACGATTCCTACTACAACCTTACACTCAAAGGGTACAAAGGAATACTTAAGGCGTTTAATTCAGAATTCAACAGCTGCCTTACCCGACTTCAACTTACTGGAGTAAGTATTAACCCTTTGGATCAGGCAAATCGATATCTTACAACTGTTGGTCCTGTTTTCTCACAATGGGCTGCAATACAACGCAACAATCTCCAAACCAATGCCGTCTTAGGGATTAATACAATATCCCTCAACCTGCAATATCTTCAGACTAACTTACTGGAAGAACATCAAAATCCTAATAGTCCCAGTTTCCAAGCATTCAGTCACAGGATAACTCAACTATCCAAAACACCAAACAATAGGTCTACTAGACCTAGTTAACCCAACCGACCCAACCGAACCAATCGACCCAATCGACCCAAATCACCCAACAACCGACCCAACCAACCCAATCAACCCAATTCACCCAATCGACCCAACCGACCCAAACGATACAATCGAACCAAAAACCACACACCAGACAAGGGTACTATTAGTTTTCTGACTGGTGACTACAGCCTATCAACTGGCTGTATGGGGTTACCTGATTCCTGTTAGGAATCAGATACCGACTCTGATTCCGAACAAGAATTAGTACTGTTACCCGATTTGGGTAATATTGGTATGACATATCGTGTTAATGACGACAATACGTACCGAATGGGCCTACTTTACGATACTAGCTCAACCTGTCATTTGGTCAACAACCGGCTTAAGTTTACGACTTTCCGACCCATTGCGAAATCCTAAGCAAAACCAATTACAACAGGAGGTAGCCCAATTTATCCCAAAGGTATTGGCTGTGCTGAATTTACTGTACTAATTCGCACTAATCCATCTGTCTACGGTACTCTTGTTTTACAAGAAGCACTGTACATTCCGAAATTGGAGGTCAGTATTGTTAGTAGAATTCGCCATTATGCGTCTGGAGGAACACTCATTAAGGAACATCTGTACAACTCAAATCGACAGTTATGTGGACTCCTCAACTTCCAGAAACACGGCTTCTTCCTACAACAGCAAGGTCAACAAACGCCCTATCTGACGAAATCAGATACTTCCCACTCTAGCTACTACAGTAGCTACGGAATTACAGTCGAAATTCCCTCCCAACCCCCCCCCTGGGCTACCGAAGCAGAGGATTGGTCGGCACCTTCAACGGTGCCTCGGTCGGTACCTTCCCTAGTACCTCGGTCGGCACCTTCCTCAGTGCCTCGGTCGGCACCTTCCCCAGTGCCTCGGTCGGCACCTTCCCCAGTGCCTCGGTCGGCACCTTCCCCAGTGCCTCGGTCGGCACCTTCCCCGGTGCCTCGGTCGGCACCCAGATCGGTACCTAGCCCAACTGTTAGTTCGGCTACACTAAGGGACCTTACTAAGGCTACCCTGTTTAAAGACCCTATAGAAGACCCAATTCCTATAGAGGCAACAGACCAACTAGTAGTCCCAACTGCTAGTCTTGGGGAACAAGTTCTTCCAACTACTTGTTCGGAATCCAACAACCAGTCTTACCAAAGACTATTGCAACAAGCGGGCATTTAGCACATTCGACTGGGACACATCAGTCTCCCACTCTTAAAAAAGACCAGTAGTATTACTACTGGGCTGCCTGACTTTTCGACTATTCAGGCTGCCGATTTCCAATACCTTGCCTGTATTCAGGCCAAATCCACTAGACGCCAGTCTAGGGATCCCATCGACGATCCAGACTACGTTCTTGATTCAATTGCGGGTGATACATTTGGGATTCGACCAGTATCCTATGATCGTAAGTCTGTGGGTCTTATACTAATTGATCGAAAATCCCGCTTCCGTTGGGTATTGATCTTACCCAACAAGGAGGGATTAACTGTTCTCCAGGCTATTCGGAATCTCTTCAAAAGCCTAAAACGACAGTATAACTGTTACCCAAAACAGTTATTTTTCGACGAGGGTACAGAAATCAACACATTGCTCCAGACTTAGTTGGGTAAGAAAGGAATTCTATTCGATACATCTTGCCCGTATACGCCCGAACAGAACGGACTTGCCGAACGGTCTATACGAGTCATCCTAGACCGACTACGTACAACAATAATCTGGGCAGGCCTTCCACTTTTCCTCTGGTCTACCGTTCTTCCTGCTATAGTTAATCTTGTTAATTATACTGCAATTTCGAACCGGGATTTGAGTCCCTACCAATTACTAAAGCAGGAATTACAGGGACTAAAAATGCCACTAAATCTCACGGCCTATAAGGCTATTGGTGCACATTGCGAAGTCCTTATTCCTCATTAGAAACGGATTCAAAGTGCCAAACTGGCATCCCGAACAGAACCAGCAAGGCTACTAGCTACGCTAGGTTCAAAAACATACCTTGTGTATGTGCCTTCTAGGAGGTCGGTTACAAAAACTACCTTCCTGAAAATCCTAGAAGGTATTGGCCCTATTTCCCAAGGGCTCCCCCGACTGCCAAGTCCCAGTATTGAAGGACTAGAGTCAGAGGGGGAAATTAAGATAGTAGATTCAACTACTACTATCTCGCAAAGCAACTCCAGTTCCCTAACACCTAGGGAGACAGAGGGGGCTACTGGTCCTACTAGGACCAGTAGACCTACTAGTCCTACTAGGACTAGCAGGTTGCAAGAGGCCAACGGACCGACTAGTCCTACTAGGACTAGCAGGTTGCAAGAGGCCAACGGACCGACTAGTCCTACTAGGACTAGTACTACAGAGGGGGTCCTAGCCCAACCAACAGAGGATCTACCAGATACCTCTCTTCCAGATGAACCTGAATTAGAAGACAATTCTAATTCAGTGGATTTCAACCTGGCATGCTGGATTAAGAACCTATGCTACCAAGCTAAGGCAAAGCAACTACTAGTTAGTAGCGAGCCTACTAGCTGGAAGCAGGTACTTAAATCAGACAACAAAGACCAGTGGATAAGTGCTATATTCTCTGAATTTCAGCAACTTATCCTGGCAGGGGTATTCCATTTTATCCCACTTCAAGAAATACCAACTGGTAGACGACTCCTCAAAAGTCGTCTTATCCTACGAGTCAAAAAGGACCAGCAAAACAATCCCATTAAATTCAAGGCACGTTTAGTAGCCAAAGGATTTATGCAGATTGAAGGTCTTAACTACCTAGAGACCTTTACAGCTACAAGTATTCCACCTACCTGGAGGATACTATTAGCTCTTGCTGCCCAGAACAATTGGTATATTGAACAAATCGACTTTATTGGTGCTTTCCTCAACAGCGAGCTACCTGAAGTTAATTTCCTTGAAATGCCTGATGGACTGGAAGCATTTATTAGCCTCAACAAGACTAATAATATGGGTAAGCAACTAGCCAAGCTAGGCTACAACCCAGCAGTTAAACAAGGCATTCTTTTAAAGAAAGCACTCTATGGTCTTAAACAAGGACCTAGAGAGTGGCAAGATGCACTTTCCAAACTGCTCCATCAATACGGATATCGACCTCTTATATCCGATCCAGCTGTCTACTATAATAGTACTGCCAGTACCTATATAGTTAGCCATGTTAACGACTGTTTGCTTATTGGGCCGAACCTTATGTACATCAATAAGTTGAAACAAAAACTACATAAGGTTTACCCAATTGAAGATTGCGGGCAGGCTGCGTTCTTCTTAGGCGTACAGATCAGCCGAACGACCAAGGGTATTACCCTTAGTCAAAAGGGGTATATCGAAGAAGCACTATTGCGATTTGGGCTAGAGGGGGCTAAGGCGGTAGCAATACCGTTACAGCCAGGTGTACTCAAACAAGCCACAACAACACCTCTTCCTCCCTTACCCGCAACCGATCAATTGGTATACCAACAGATAGTTGGGACCCTAATGTACCTAATGCTATTGACCCGACCAGATATAGCCTTTGCAATCCAATGGCTATCTCGGTATATGCATCAGGCTACTAGTCTCCAACTATCAACCGGTAAGAACCTTCTTCGATATCTGAAAGGAACTATAGACCTAGCTATTTGCTATTAGTCTAAGTCCCCAGCACCTAGCCTGTCTGGATTTTTAGACAGCGACTTTGCAGGTGACTTAGATTCCTCTAAGTCTACCTATAGGTACCTCTTCACCCTAGCAGGTGGACCAATCTGCTGGAAGTCAAAAAGGGCAAGTACAATTGCTCTTTCAACTGTAGAGGCAGAATCGGATGCCCTACTGGAAGCAATTAGGGAACTCAAATGGCTGGATAGTCTGTTTACAGAAATGGGTAAAAGTCTTCAAAAACCCATTCCACTTCTGTGTGATAACAATGGATCCATCTCCAATGCCAACAACCCAAATCAGCACTCTCGTACCAAACACACCTTACTGAAGTTTCGGTACATTCGGCAAGAAGCAACAAGCGGCTTAGCTAAAATCAGCTATCTCGATACCAAGTCAATGCCTGCCGACGGTCTTACTAAGGCCCTTACTGCTGATCTCTTCCAACGATACCTTGGCCTACTAGGTCTTCAAAGGATTCCTATTTAGCAGTATCCTTACTAGCTAAATAGAGGGGGTGTTAAAATTACTGGTATTTATACTAGTAAGACTACCCAAATAGGATACTATCCTATGTGTTGCCATTTGCAACACCGGGCAGCAGTACTACTGTTTGCCTATATACTACCACTGTACTGCACGTACAGGTAGTATATCGAGTTAACGAATTGCACTTACTATGCAAATTCTCCTCGCTCCGACTTGGTACAATTGATGGCAGTACTACTGCCCAGCCAATTTACTACTGTCGCACGTTACGTGCAAAGTGGTACTTGGTCAACCAAGCAAGATCATTAATCGGGCCGTCAATTGACGCGCTCCCAACTACTACTAGTAGTTGCCCGCCAACAGTACTACTGTTGCGCGGAAGGACCCACCCAACTGCAACTAGCAGTTGCTTGCCAGCAGTACTACTACTGGCCCACTCGACTACTGCAGCACTGCTGCTGTACTGTCGCGACCGAACCCTAATACTGATCAACCCTGCTAGTTGCAACCAACTTGCAGTATGACTCAACCAGAGTATTTGGAGCTGCATTGAATGCAAGCAGATTGTTCGGAGATGCATTGTATGGAATCAGACAGAATTCCAACACGTGCACATTGCACTAATTGAGGTACTACCTCTCAGGTATAAAATGGTCCTCCCTTTCCTACACTCTTAGATAGTTAGGTACACACACACAAGATGCATACGCTAAATACACGCACGCGCGCAAGCAAGCACAAGAAACACAACAGTCTTTCTTTTCTGAATTTTCCCTTGGCACTCCTATTTGACTTGTTCAAATCTGTATTCCTTGCCCAGTTACTAACTGGTGCACTTCCTGCTGTTACTAACAGCCTCGATTGATATCCATTTTGGATAGTCCGTGCAACTGAACTTCTACTGTGCACCCTTCCTATTTTACCCCTTTATTCCAAGAGGTAATTCCCCTTTCATTTTAAGATTAACCTATTAAGGAGTTAGTATACTATTAATACTACCTATATTGCTATCGTTATTATATAAGGAAGCCCTAGCCCTAGCCCTATTAGCAAAAGGGAACGCAAGGGGGGACTTACCTAAGGGGATTCTATCCCAAAGTCGCAAGAGAGCCCTCCACTATATAAACTAACGCTAGGCCTCCTTACACTAGTAACTAGGGCTATTAGTCCTAGGAGAGGCTAAGGTCCCACCTAGCGCAAAACGCTTACAAAAAGGGGTTATACTAAGTATTAAGAGAATATTATTATTACTATTATTATTATTACTATTATTATTATTACTATTGCTATTATCGTTAAATACCGCTAAAGAGCTATTAAATTATTATAATAATAGTTTTAAAGAAGAAAAAGAAAAGAAAAAGGAAGTTAATAAGAATACAATAAGATATATATATTAAAGCAATAGCCTTAGGCCAGAATCCCTAGGGTATTAAAACCTAAGGCTATATTAGGTACAGTATAGCAACAGGTATAAATACAATAAGTACTACAGTAACTAATTAACGGCCTAAGGCAGTACTAACTAGTAAGCGTACTATAATAATAATTAAGTACAAGAAACGCAATAGCAATAAGATTAATAAGCCAAAGGCAAAAGATAACTAAACTAACAGTAGGAATATTACAATAAGTATAGAGTAAGTCTACCTAAATTAAATTAAATAACGCTAGCCGGGGAGTCTCTAAGATAGTACCGAGACGGTCCCTATAGGAGGGGGGATAATTATAAGGCTAAGCGTATAAGTAAAGCCTAGGTAAACAGGGGCGTATAGGTAAAGCCCAAGTAAACAAGAAGGTAGGGCAGCCTAAGGTACGCCCTAGCTATAAAAGGAACGTAAGCCCAAAAACTCAAAAAGGGCCAAGCTTTAGTCTTAAATACTACTCGATTTCTAAAAAAAGGCTTACTTACTTACCTAACTATCGTTAACCAATCCGCGCGTTATAGTAAGTAGTAATTTTAATATATAATCTTATTTAGGGCCTAATAGTTTATATATAGCCTTTATTTTTTATTTTCTTTCTTAATAAGTAATATTAGTACTATTACTACTAATAAGCTTACTTATATTTATTCCTTATTTAATAGGTTTATAATTTATTTATAGACTTTAAGTAATTAATCTTATAGTATATTATATAATAGGCCTTAAAGTAGCTATAGTATTTCTTCCTTATTATTTTATTATAGTTAAATATAATAGTTCTAGGAGCCTTAGTATAATAGTAAGCCTAAGGTTTATTCCTTATTAAAAAGATTAATATAATCCTAAAGGGCTATTAGAAAGTAAGTAGGACTATTACTATTATATTTATACTTTTAAGTACTTATAGTATTATTTCTTATAGTTTTATTATTATTTTTTATAAGCTTATTACTATTAGTATTTCTTATTATTTTTATAAAAAGGTTTATTATAATATATATAGGGAGGTATACCTATATAGAAAATAGACCAGTTAACCGTTCGACTAAATAGCCAAACTGTTAAAAGATCCGCTAGTATCCGCACTTAGTACGGGTACTATACCTTACATTTGCTTATAAGGCCTATACGCCTATAGTACGCCTTACATTTATACTAATATAAGGTATACTTCCTAAGACCTATTAATAAGGTAAATATTATTTACTTATATAATTTAGTTACCTATTACCCTAATTACTATTTGCAGTTAATGCGCAAAAGGAGGGGATAGTAAAAGTATATTGCACGGACTAGTAAATTAATTATACTGTTAGTAATAGCAATAAGGGAAGTACTAGTTAGTAACTAGGCAAGAGTATACAATTAGTAGTACCAAATTATATAAATAAATGCAATTATTTCTTCTAGCTATAGTATAGGAAAAGAGCGGCTATTTATATCTATAGAACAATTTCTAATAACGGCTTTATTGGAGATTCTATTGTAAATTAAAGGCGCTATCGTACTATGGCTTAAATAGCTAAAACCATTATACAGTTAGATAATTGTTTTAGTTACTCGTTAGTTAACTGCTTTTGTTATAAGGTTGGATAGATTGTTTTAGTTATTAGCTTAGCTAATTCCATTATATAATAAATAGGTGGTCCGGCCCAAGTTAGTATTATAGGCTGGTAAGCGCTAGTAGCAATTGGGAGAGCAGTAATTATCGTTCCAATTAATTAGCTCTAGTAGTCGACTGGCTACTATATATATAGGTTATATTATAGTAGTAAGTTAGTTAGTAGTAGTACTGCCGTACGTCGCTCCAAGTTATAGTTCGGAGAAGTAGTATATTGTATACTATTAGTTAACTCAATATACTTACTAATACTTACAGTATAGTATAGCATCCGTACTAATAGTACTAGTACTAATACTAATAGGATAGTATCCTATTTAGGTAGTCTTACTAGTATAAATACCAGTATTTTAACACTCCCTCTATTTAGCTAGTATAACTACTGCTAAATAGGGATTTCTTGGAGACCTAGTAGGCTAAGGTAGCGTTGGAAGAGATCAGCAGTAAGAGCCTTAGTAAGGCCATCGGTAGGCATAGACTTAGTATTTAGGTAGCTAATTTTAGCTAGTCCGTTAGTTACTTCTTACCGTATATACTAGAACTTTAGCAATATATGCTTTGTTCGGTTATGCTAATTAGGGTTATTGGTATTAGAGATAGATCCATTATTGTTATATAATAGTAGAATAGGTTTTTGGAGACCTTTGCCTATTTTAGTAAATAGACTATTTAGCTATTTAAGTTCCCGAATAGCTTCTAATAGGGCATCCGATTCTACCTCTACAGTAGAAAGAGCAATAGTACTAGCCCTTTTTAATTTCCAGTAGATAGGTCCGCCTACTAAGGTAAAGAGGTACCTATAGGTTAACTTAGAGGAATCTAAGTTACCTGCAAAATCGCTATCGGAAAATCCAGATAAATTGGGTACTGGAGACTTAGACCTAGACTAATAGTAAATAGCTAGGTCTATAGTTCCTTTTAAATATCGAAGAAGGTTCTTACTAGCTAACAGCTATAGGCTAGTAGCCTGGTGCATATACCGAGATAACTATTGTATTGTAAAGGCTATATCTAGTCGGGTTAATAGCATAAGGTATATTAGGGTCCCTACTATTTGTTAGTATACCAGTTAGTTAGTAGCGGACAAGGGAGGAAGGGGCGTAGTAATAGCCTGTTTAAGTACCCCTAGCTATAGTAGGATTACTACTGCCTTAGCCTCCGTTAACCTAAATCGGGATAGGGCTTCCTTAATATACCCTTTTTAACTAAGAGTAATTCCCTTAGTTGTTCGACTAATCTATACGCCTAGGAAGAAAGCAGCCTGCCCGTAGTCTTTAATTGGGTAAACCTTATATAGTTACTGTTTCAGCTGGTTGATATATGCAAGGTCTAGTCTAATAAGTAGGCAATTGTCGATATAGCTAACTATATAAGTACTAGTAGTATTATTATAGTAGATAGCCGGATTAGATATAAGAGGGCTATATCCGTATTGTTATAGCAGTTTGGCTAGTACCTCCTGCTACTCTTTAGGTCCTTGTTTTAGGCCGTAAAGTACCTGTTTTAAAAGGATACCTTGTTTAACTACTGGGTTATAGCCTAGCTTAGCTAGTAGCTTAGCTAAGTTATTATTCTTATTAAGACTAATAAATGCTTCTAGTCCCTTGGGAATTTTAAGATAATTGACTTTAGGTAGCTTACTGTTTAGGAAGGCACTAATAAAGTTAATTTACTCGACGTACTAGTTATTCTAGGCAGCTAGGGCTAATAGTATCCTCTAGGTAGGTGGAATACTAGTAGTTGCAAAAGTCTCTATATAGTCGAGGCCTTCAATTTGTATAAATCCCTTAGCTACTAGTCGTGCCTTAAATTTAATAGGGTTATTCTGCTAATCCTTTTTAACTCGTAGTATAAGTCTACTTTTCAGAAGTCTCCGACTAATTAGTATTTCTTTAAGAGGAATAAAGTAGAATACCCCTACCTAGATAAGTTGCTGGAATTCTAAGAATATAGCACTTATCCACTGGTCTTTATTGTTTGACTTAAGTACCTGCTTCCAGCTAGTAGGCTTACTGCTAACTAGTATTTGCTTTGCTTTAGCTTAATAGTACAGGTCCTGGATCCAATACGTTAGGTTAAGATCCATTAGGTTAGGGTTGTCTTCTAGTTCTAGTGCATTTGGAAGGGAGGTATTTAGTAGATCCTCTGTTGGCTGGGCTAGGACCCCCTCTATTGTACTAGTCCTAGTAGGACTAGTTGGTCCGTTGGCTTCTTGCAGCCTACTAGTCCTAGTAGGTCTAGTAGGTCTGCTGGTCCTAGTAGGTCTGCTAGTCCTAGTAGGACTAGTAGGTCTACTGGTCCCAGTAGGACTGGTAGGTCTACTGGTCCCAGTAGGACTAGTAGGTCTACTAGTTCCAGTAGGACTAGTAGGTCTACTGGTCCCAGTAGGACTAGTAGGTCTATTAACCCCCTTTGTCTCCCTAGGTGTTTGGGGACTAAAGGTAGTTTGTAAGATATAATCTTCTATCTTAATTTCCCCCTCTAACTCTAGTCCTTAGGGACTAGGACTTAATAGTTGTTGAAGTCCTTAGGAGATAGGGCCAATACCTTCTAGGATTTTTAGGAAGGTAGTTTTTGTAACTACCCTTCTGGAAGGTATATATACAAGGTATGTTTTTAAACCTAGCGTTGCTAGTAGCCTTGCTGGTTCTGTGCGTTATACTAATTTAGTACTTTAAATCCGTTTCTAATAAGGGATTAGGACTTTGCAGTAGGCACCAATAGCCTTATAGGCTGTAAGGTTTGGTAGTATTTTTAGCCCTTATAGTTCCTGCTTAAGCAATTAATAGGGGCTTAGGTCCCTATTGGTAATTGCAGTATAGTTAACTAGGTTAACTATAGCAGGAAGTATAGCAGACTAAAGGAAAAGTAAGAGGCCAGCCTAAATTATAGTTACTTATAGCCGGTCCAGGATAACTTATATAGACTGTTCGGTAAGTCCGTTTTGTTCGGAGGTATACGGGCAAGACGTATCGACTAGTATTCCTTTAGTACCCAACTAGTCCTATAACAATATATTGATTTCAGGTCCTCTATTATAGAATAGCCTTTTTGGGTAACGGCTATAGTGTGTTTTTAGGCTTTAAAAGAAGTTCTTTATAGCCTAGAGAATTGTTAGTCCTTCCTTATTAGGTAGGATATATACCTAACGGAATCGGGATTTTCGATTAATTAGTATTAATCCAATAGATTTTCGATTATAGGATATAGGTTTAATCCCAAATGTATTCCCTTCGATTGAGTTAAGTATACAGTCTGGGTCCTTAATTAGTTCCCTTAACTGGCGTCTTATAGATTTTACCCGTATACAAGCAATATATTGGAAGTCGGTAACCTTAATAGATATAAAGTCAGGTAGCCTACTAGTAATTTTACTAGTCTTTTTCAAAAGTGGCAAACTAATATGTCCTAGTCGTATGTACCAAATGCCTGCTTATTGCAATAGTCTTTGGTAAGACTAGTTACTGGATTCCGTACTGGTAGTCGGAATAGCCTGTTCCTCAGTACTAGTAGTTAGGGCTACTAGTAGGTCTATTGCCTCTATAGGGACTGGGTCCTCTATAGGGTCTTTATATAAGGTAGCCTTAGTAAGGTCCCTTATACTAGCCGAACTAATAGTTAGGCTAGGACCTAGTCTTGGTCTAGGTCCCGGTCTTGGTACAGGACTAGGTACCGACTTAGGCACCAATCTAGGTACCGACCTAGGCACCGATCTAGGTGCCGACCTAGGCACCGATCTAGGTACCGACCTAGGTACCGACCTAGGTACTGTATAGTCTTCTGCCTCGTTAGCCCAGGAAGGTTATTGCGTAGGAATTTCCACTACAATTCCGTAGCTGCTATAGTAGCAGAAGTAGGCTGAATCCGACTTATTTAAGGTAGGTGTATTTAGACCTTCTTGTTATAGGAAGAAGCTATGCCTTTAGAAGTTTAGTAGGCTGTATACTTTTCGGTTCGAGTTATATAGGGATTCCTAAATAAGTATTCCCCCTAATCCGTAGTAATATATCCTACTAATAATATTAACTTCTAGCTTCGGAATATATAGTACCTCCTTTAGTATAAGTATACTATAGGTTAGTGGGTTAGTATTAATTAATACTATAAATTCTGTATTCCTAATTCTACTAGGGTAGATAGGACTACCTCTAGTTATAATTAGTTTTAACTGGGATTTTGCAATTAGTCGGAAATTTAAAAACTTAGACCAATTATTTACCAAATAGCAGGTTAAGCCAGTATTGTAGATTAGGCCCTAATTGTATATATTAGTATTAGTAATACTATATAGTATACTGATATTATCCAAGTTGGGTAATATCTCTAATTCTTATATAGAATTAGTATCTAATTCTTAGTAGGAATTAGGTAAGTCCATACAGCTAATAGTTAGGCTGTAGTTACTAACTAGGAAACTAGTAGTATCCTTTGGTTGCTTAGTCGATTGGTTGGATTTATTTAGTTTCTTAGATTAAATTGATTTATTAGGTTAACTCAATTAGTTAGATTTATTAAACTTATTTCCCTTCTTCTTTTTCTTAGGTCCTTAAGATATTTAGTAACTAAATGTATTCGTTCTAGTAGTACTGGAGTTTCGATTTTCTTTTATTGGGTTAGCTATAAGATATTATAGGTTAAAGATATCCGATTAGAGTCCTAGTGCTTTAGAAGATATAAGGTTATTTTCCTAAATAGCTACCTAATATAGAAATATAGGTTTAATAGATATAAGGTAATAATTAGTCTGGTTTAATAGATTAATTATTGCTCTAGCTAGTAATAGCCTAGTAAGTCGACTATTGAATTTAGTATTAAATGCATTAAGTATTCCTTTATACCCCTTAAATGTAAGACTATAGTAGGCCTTATATAGGTTGGAGCGCTTAGCTTTATGGCCTTTGCAGTAATACTTCTTTAATAATAGATAAATTTAAGTTGGATTTTTAATATAAGCAGTTAATGCTAAGATTTCTTTCGAATAGCTATCCCGTAGTAGTATAAGTAAATTGGCTTAATTCCTGCCTAAAAAACTAAATGCTATTAAAGGTTTATCCAAAAAACCTTTTAGATTAAGGGCTTAAAGGTATATTACTAGGGATTGCTCCTATAGCTTATAGTTCTTAGTACCTTTAAGTTTTACATATTTAGGGAAGTTAAATGCCTTTTTATTTAGCGTATAGTTAGAATAGCCTTCCTCTACCCTATTAAGACTAGTACTAGTACTAAGGGTAGACTCTATTAAATTTAGTCGTTCTTATATCCTTAGGATAACAGTATTAAGTTACTGTAGTAGTTTGTCGATTTGCATTTATTGTTCCCGTAGATGTTTTTCAATTTCCAATAGGTTAGTCTTCTAACCTTAGTTATTAGGATTTATTTTCTAGTTAGTAACTAGATTCCAGTCTTACCTTACTTACACTAGCTAGTAATACTAGTAGTTAGGTCTCCTACTAGTAGTACTAGTAGGAAGAGGAGCCATAGCTTAGAGATAACTAAGCGTTACTAGTAGTACTAGTAGAAATAAGAACTATAGCTTGGAGATAACTAAGCGTTACTAGTAGTACTAGTAGGTAACTTAGTAAGTTATAGAGTTCGACTAAGAATTACTAGTAGTACTAGTAGGTTACAGAAGTCAATTAATCGTTACTAGTAGTACTGGTAGGTAACTTAGTAAGTTCCTAAGTTAGACTAAGAGTTACTAGTAGTACTAGTAGGTAACTTAATAAGTTACAATAGTCGTTCTTATACAATTTACTAATAGTACTAGTAGGCGACTTAGTAAGTCGTACAGATTAATTCTAGGGGATTAATTATAGTCCTTCCGGGCTTATAACCTCTTTACAGTTAATGCGCAAGAGGAGGGGATAGTAGAAGTATATTGCACGGACTAGTAAATTAATTATACTATTAGTAATAGCAATAAGGGAAGTACTAGTTAGTAACTAGGCAAGAGTACACAATTAGTAGTACCAAATTATATAAACGAATACAATTATTTCTTCTAGCTATAGTATAGGAAAAGAGCGGCTATTTATATCTACAGAACAATCCCTAATAATAGCTTTATTGGAGATTCTATTGTAGATTAAAGGCACTATTGTACTATAGCTTAAATAGCTAAAACTATTATATAGTTGGATAACTGTTTTAGTTACTTATTAGTTGATTGCTTCCGTTATAAGGTTGGATGGATTGTTTTAGTTATTAGCTTAGCTAATTCCATTATATAATAAATAGGTAGTCCGGCCTAAGTTAGTATTGTAGGCTGGCAAGCGCTAGTAGCAATTAGGAGAGCAGCAATTATCGTTCCGATTAATTAGCTCTAGTAGTCGACTGGCTACTATATATATAGGTTATATTGCAGTAGTAAGTTAGTTAGTAGTAGTACTACCGTACGTCGCTCCGAGTTATAGTTCGGAGAAGTAATATAATGTATACTATTAGTTAACTCAATATACTTACTAATACTCGCAGTATAGTATAGCATCCGTACTAGTAGTACTAGTACTAATACTAATAGGATAGTATCCTATTTAGGTAGTCTTACTAGTATAAATACTAGTATTTTAACAATTATAAGGATTTAATCTATTATATTTAAGGTAACCTATTAGTATTTATTTTATAGTAAACCTAATATAGTATTTTAACTTAGGCTTAAGATAATATATAAAAGTATTAGGCTCTTTTAGCTATTTATATTAATTATTATATAAACTATATTAATTATTATAGAATAAGTAAGGGTATTACTTATATTTTGTTAAGATATTATAATAATAATTTAAAGTAATTATTTTATTAAAAAAGGAATAAGCTTAAGGTATAAGTATTAGGCTATTCTTTTACTAATAGCCCTATAGTAATTATAGCTACTATTAATTTAAATATTAAGGAATTTTATAGAATTTATAAGTATAATAATAAAAAAAAGTAGTTTATTTATTTTTAGTATAATCTTTTTAAACTTAGTTTTTTAATTCCCTTAGTTCCTTATAGTTTACTTACTTATAAACCCTTTATACCTTTATATAAGACTTAGCTTAAAGGTATTTTATTTCCTTTTTTTTTTTAATCTTTAGTTCTTTATAAATATATTCTTTTCCCTAAATAGTTTAAATACTTATTCCTAAGGTATATAAAATTATAACTTATAATAAATATTATTAAATATAGTAATCTTCTTTCTTATAGTAAATATATATATTAATTACTTTATATTTATTTTTTTTCTTCCTATATAACTTATTTTACTTACTATTAGGGCTTAATTTAGCCTTAATTTATTTTTATTATTAGCCTAATTATAACTATTTTAGGCCTAACTATAGCCTTAAAGCTTATTAAATTAACTCTTAATATTAAGGTATTATTATTCTTATTAAGTTAAGGGATTACTTTAGCTATCCTTTAGTTAAACTTACTTTAATTCTTAATTTTATCCTTTATATATTATAATTATATTTTAAATATAATTTATTTATATATATTAACTACCTTATTATAGTTATTTATTATAGTCTCTTACTAAAGGATATAATTCTTTATTTGTTAAGTTAGCTTAATATAAAGCTTTATAAATTTTACCTTATTAAGTTAATATATTTCTCCTACTAATATAAGCTTTTCTTTAAAATATATAAAAAATATTAAAAATAACTTTAATATCCCTTACCTAATAATTTTTAGTTTAATAACTATTAGTTACTAATAGTAAAAGTTACTATAAGTTAATTTAAGGTATATTAAAAATTAAAATAAGTTATAATTAATATAGGTACCTTCCCTAAAGTATATTATAACTTATTATTAAACTTTAGCTAAAAGGTTTTACTAAATAAAGATTTATTAGTTTTAGGTAAACTTAATAAAGTTCCTATTTACCTAAAGCTTATAATTTATATAAAACTTTTAAACTATAAAGGTACCCTTAATGTCACGAGGCTGACTAGCAGGAAGGCAGTATGTGCAAAGACTATAGAATTTTCGAACTAAGGAAGAAGAAAAGAGAAAGAAAACAGTAAGTGCAGAGAGGAAGGGGCCATATACATAGGTAGTCCGCGCATTACGTAATGAAGAGTATAGGGTAGGCCAAAAGAAGAGTACGATATACAATATCGTTACAATTATAATTATATAGGTCCCTAATTAAAATTAATTTATATTTAATATAGGCCTATAGTATATTTAACTTATTTTTAGTTTATTCTTACTAAGAGTTAATTATTAAGGTATTTATTAGCTAAATTAATAAATACCTTAAGTCCTATTATACTTATTACTACTTATGTTTTTATAAAGTTAAAATTTAAATAAAGTATATTTTTATTTAAGTATATATTTAGCTAACCTCTATATAAACTTTTACTATAAAGTCCTTTATAACTTATTAAAGGTTAATTCTTTTAAGCTTCCCCTTATTTATTTTAACTTATAATAGTTAAGCTTTTTTTTCCTTTTAATTAATATAAGTAAAGTTTTTTAAATATTATAAAGTTATTAAGTAATTACTTTAGGACTCTTAATAATATTTATTAAAAAACTTAAAGGATAGGAAAACTACTTAATAACTAGGGCTTCTAGTTATATATATTTCTTTTAGTAGGTCCCTTAGTTCCCTTTGTTCTCCTATATTAAGCTAAGCCTAATACTATAATAGAGGAATACATATAACTAGAAGCCCTAGTTATTAAGTAGTTTTTCCTCCTTTAAGTCTTTTAATAAATATTATTAAAAGCCTTAAAGTAACTACTTAATAGCTTTTTAATATTTAAAAGACTTTACTTATATTAATTAGAAGGAAGGAAAAGCCTAACTATTATAAGTTACAATAAATAAAAGGAAGCCTAAAAATTTAATATTTAGTAAGTTATAAAGAACTTTATAGTTAAAGTTTATATAATATTTAACTAAATATATACCTAAATATAAATATATTTTATTTAAATTTTAGCCTTATAGAAAAGTAAATAGTAATAAGTATAATAGGACCTAAGGTACTTATTAGTTTAGCTAATAAATACTTTAATAATTAACTCCTAATAGGAATAAACTAAAAATAAATTAAGTATACTATAGGCCTAAGTTAAATATAAACTAATTATAGTTAAGGACCTATATAATAATAATAAGAGTACCTTTATAGCCTAAAAGATCTATATAAACTATAAGCTTTAAGTAAATAAAGACTTTATTAAGTTTACCTAAAACTAATAGATTTTTATTTAGTAAAACCTTTTAGCTAAAGTTTAATAATAAGTTATAATATACTTTAAGAAAAGTACCTATATTAATTATAACCTATTTTAATTCTTAATATACTTTAAATTAACTTATAGTAACCCTTACTATTAGTAATTAGTAATTATTAAACTAAAGAATATTAAGTAAGAAATATTAAAATTATTTTTAGTATTTTTTATATACTTTAAAGAAAAGCTTATATTAATAAAAAGAATATATTAACTTAGTAAGGTAAAACTTATAAAACTTTATATTAAGCTAACTAAAAGAATAAAAAATTATATTTTTAATAAAAAACTATAATAAATAACTATAATAAGTTAGTTAATATATATAAATAAATTATATTTAAAATATAATTATAATATATAGAAAATAAAATTAAAAACTAAAGTAAGCCTAACTAATAAATAGTTAAAGTAATCTCCTAACCTAATAAGAATAATAATACCTTAATATTAAGAATTAATATAGTAGGCTTTAGGGCTATAATTAGGCCTAAAGTAGTTATAATTAGGTTAATAATAAAAATAAACTAAAGCTAAAGTAAGCCTTAATAATAAGTAAAATAAATTATATAAGAAAAAAGAAATAAATATAAAGTAATTAGTATATATATTTACTATAAGAAGGAAGGCTATTATATTTAATAATACCTATAATAAGCTATAATTTTATATATACTAAAAATAAATATTTAGGCTACTTAAGAAAAAGAGTATATTAATAAAAAACTAAAGATTAAAGAAAAAAAGGAAAATAAAATACCTTTAAGCTAAATCTTATATAAAGGTATAAAAGGTTTATAAGTAAGTATATTATAAGGAACTAAGGAAATTAAAAAACTAAGTTTAAAAATATTATACTAAAAATAAATAAATTACTTTTTCTTATTATTATACTTATAAATTCTATAAAATTCCTTAATATTTAAATTAATAATAACTATAATTACTATAGGACTATTAGTAAAAGAATAACTTAATATCTATAACTTAAGCTTATTTTTTTTTAATAAAATAATTACTTTAAATAGTTATTATAATATCTTAATAAAATATAGGTAATACCCTTACCTATTTTATAATAATTAATATAATTTATATAATAATTAATATAAATAGCTAAAAAAGCCTAATACTTCTATATATTATCTTAGGCCTAAGTTAAAATACTATATTAAGTTTACTATAAATAGAATACTAAAGGGTTACCTTAAATATAATAAACTAAACCCTTATAATTAAGGTAGTAAGTAATTAAATTATATAAGTAAATAATATTTATTCTTTTAATATATCTTAAGAGGTATACCTTATATTAATATTAACCTTTTTATAAAAGTAATAGGAAGTACTAGTAATAATAAGCTTATAAGAAATAATAATAAAATTATAAAAAATAGTATTATAAGTACTTAAAAGTATAAATATAATAGTAATAGCCCTACTTATACTTTTAGTAGCTTTTTAGAATTATACTAATCTCTTTAATAAGGAATAAGCCTTAGGCTTACTATTATATTAAGGCTTTTAAAACTATTATATCTAACTATAATAAAATAATAAAAAAGAAATACTATAGCTACCTTAGGGCCTATTATATAATATACTATAAAACTAACTACTTAAAGTTTATAAATAAATTATAAACTTACTAAATAAGGAATAAATATAGGTAAGCTTATTAGCTATAGTAGTACTAATACTACTTATTAAGAAAGAAAATAAAGAATAAAAACTATATATAGACTATTAGGCCTTAAATAAAATTATATAATAGGATTACTACTTATTCCTATCAATTAAAAAAATATTCTACTTACTCTTAGGGGTATATTAGTTTACTAAACTAAATATATAGGTAGTATTCTATAAGTTATATATAGTACTAAAAGATAAACTACTTATAGTATTTTATATATAATTTAGCTTATTTAAATAATTAATTTACTCTTTTAGTTTAGCTAAAATACTAACTTTATTCTAAAAATTTATTAATAGAATATTATAGAATAAATTAAAAAAGTAAGTTATAACCTACCTAAATAGTATTTTAATTTATACTTTTAAATTAAAGGCTAATTACTTTACTAAAGTTAAAGAAATCCTTAAGTAGCTTTAGGTAGCTAGCCTATACTTTAATCTTAATAAGTATATATTTATAATAATAAAAGTTAAATACTTAGGGTTTATTATTTAAGTAAGTATTAAGATTAGGCCTAACCTAGTAAAAATTATTATAATTTAGAAATAATAACTACTTACTAAGGTAAAGGGGATCTAAAGCTTCCTAAGGTTTATAAACCTTTACTATAAATTTATTTTTAATTTTATAAGCCTTATAGAATTACTTATAGCCCTTATAGGAAAGGGTATATTATTTTACTAAGAACCTAAAGAAAATATAGCCTTTTAATCCTTTAAGTATACCTTTTTATTATACCTAATCCTAATATAATAGGACCTAAATAAAAAGACTTTAGTTAAGACTAATTACTTAAGTAAGGTATTAAGTAGATACCTATTAAAATTACTGGTATTTATACTAGTAAGACTACCCAAATAGGATACTATCCTATGTGTTGCTATTTGCAACACCGGGCAGCAGTACTACTGCTTGCCTATATACTACTACTGTACTGTACGTACAGGTAGTATATCGAGTTGACGAATTGCACTTGCTATGCAAATTCTCCTCGCTCCGACTTAGTACAATTGATGGCAGTACTACTGCCCAGCCAATTTACTACTGTTGCACGTTACGTGTAAAGTAGTACTTGGTCGACTAAGCAAGATTATTAATCGGGCCGTCAATTGACGCGCTCCCAACTACTACTAGTAGTTACCCGCTAACAGTACTACTGTTGCGCGGAAGGACCCACCCAACTGCAACTAGCAGTTGCTTGCCAGTAGTACTACTACTAGCCCGCTCGACTACTGCAGTACTACTGCTGTACTGTTGCGACCGAACCCTAATACTAATCAACCCTGCTAGTTGCAACCAACTGGCAGTATGACTCAACCAGAGTATTTGGAGCTGCATTAAATGCAAGCAGATTGTTCGGAGATGCATTGTATGGAATCAGACAGAATTCCAATACATGCACATTGCACTAATTGAGGTACTACCTCTTAGGTATAAAATGGTCCTCCCTTTCCTACACTCTTAGATAGTTAGGATAACACATAAGAAGCACACGCTGAAAAACACAATACACGCACGCGCGCAAGCAAGCACAAGAAACACAACAGTCTTTCTTTTCTGAATTGTCCCTTGGCACTACTATTTAACTTATTCAAATCTGTATTCCCTGCCCAGTTACTAACTGGTGCACTTCCTGCTGTTACTAACAGCCTCGATTAATATCCATTTTGGATAGTCCGTACAACTAAACTTCTACTGTGCACCCTTCCTATTTTACCCCTTTATTCCAAGAGGTATTTCCCCTTTTTATTTTAAGAATACCTTTTATAAATTAATAATAAAAGGGTCCTATAATTAGTAGTTTACTACTTAACTAAACTTATATTAATAAAAAAGAATTATATAATTTATAATAAGGAACTTTTAGTAATTATTAACTACCTTAAGGTATAGTTAGTAAATCTATAAGGTATTATAAAACTATTTATTATTTTAATAAACTATAAGAACCTCAAATACTTTACTAAACTATAAGAGATATTAAAATAATAAGTACAATAGGTAGAAGTCCTTATAAACTTTAATTACTTATTATTATTATAATACTAACTAATAGGAAGGTAGTATATATAAAGACTATAGAATTTTCGAACTAAGGAGGAAGAAAAGAAATAGAAAATAGTAAGAGCAATAAGGAACGGCCTATATACCCAAACGGTCTACGCATTATATAATAAAGGGTATAGGGTAGGCTAGGAAGAGAGTATAATATATAATATTATTACAATTATAGTATAGATTGGGCTTATAAGTATAACGGCTAAATATACTCTTATACTAAGAATAAAACAAAAAGAATATACTATACCTAAAATAAATACTCTAACTAGTAATAATCTCTATACTATAGGAGGTATCTAAGGGCTAACGTATATAAAAAGGACCTAATACTTAGGATATAGTAATTATAGATATAGGAATAAACTAAACCCAAACCGGCCCTAATAAGAACCTAACCTAATACTACTATAAATAACCTATATAAGAAGGACTTAATACTAAGAATATAGTAATTTTAGATATAGGGACAAACTGGGCCCAAGCCGGCTATAAAGTACTATATACTTAGGATATAATAACTATAGATATAGGGATAAGCTAGGCCCGTTTAGAAACAGGAGGGGGATAAGGAGCTACTAATATACTCCAACTACTCCTAATAGTATAAGGATAGACTAAAAGGGAAATACTATTCCTATAGGATATACTAACCGGCTAACTACTCTTTCTAAAGCCCTACCTATAGGAATTATAGGATTAAGTATTACAAAACAATATAATATATAAAGTTTAATAATAAGTAATTACAATAGGTATATAGAAATTCCTAGTAAAAGTATAATTAAAAGAATAAATAACTAATTATACTATTAATACCTATAGTATAATATACTATAGGAGATACTTATAGTTACTAGCTTAAGAACTACTTATAATATAAATAATACAATAGGTATATAAATTACTTATATTAAGTTACTTTAGTTAGAATAGAATATTTTAGGCTTTTTAATAGGACTTTTACTAAATTATGTTATAGTATTAGGCTTAGCCCAATATAGGAGAACGGAGGGAACTAAGGGACCTACTAGGAGGAACGCATACAACTAGAAGCCCTAGTTGCTAAGTAGTTTTCCTATCCTTTAAGTCTTTTAATAAATATTATTGAGAGTCCTAGAGCAGTCGCCTAGCGACTCCGTAACAAAATAGTATATTATAGGATATAGTATAGTATATTTAAAATTACTATTATTACTATAGCTATAAGAGCTACCTATAGAGATAAGAACTACTATAATTAATACTCTTACTAAATTAGTATTAATAGTAAATATTAATTAACTTTATAACTAATCTATTAGTATAAAAAAATAAGGACCCCTAATTCTTAATAGTTATTATAGACTACCTCTTTAAGTTTATTTAACTAAAGGTAATAACTATAATAAGTATAAAGGCTTATATAGAATAATTTAAGGCCTATTAGTAGTAATTTAGGGGTTTCCCTACTATAAATTATAATAGATTAAGAATTAAACTAGCTTAATAAGTTCTAGATATTTTTATACTTCCTTATAGGTATAGAATAACTTCTATTAACTTTATACTATCCCTAGACGGATAGGGGTACTAAGAGGGTAAATTAAGAAATTTAAGCTACCCTATAGATCTTAATCTTGTTTAAGTAATTTAACTAACTAGCCTACCTAGCTACCTACTAACTTACCCTAAATAATAAGAAGTCTTTAGTTATAGAAGTTAGTCTAAATAAGCTATTATTAGGCTATAAAATTAATATAATACCTAGGGTAAAGAATAACTAAGTAAGTATAATAATACTAAAAGGGAGGGTAGTTATATTTTTATGATACCTAAGGGAAGGAATAGAAATTATATAACTAGCTATTACCTTTATATAATAATACTTATATAAGTTAGTAATAGCTTTAGGTTACCTAGTGGAAAAGTTCTAAATAGGTAATAAGGTCTAGCTTAGCCTTAAATATATTAAAACCAATAGGCTATATAAAAAGCTAAACTAAGTAGCTTTTAAGTTTATAATACTAATAGTACTAATACTACTGTTAAAATTACTAGTATTTATACTAGTAAGACTACCCAAATAGAATACTATCCTATGTATTGCTATTTGCAATACTTAGTAGTAGTACTACTGCTTGCCTATATACTACTACTGTACTGTATATATAAGTAGTGTATTAAGTTAACGAATTGTACTTACTATACAAATTCTCCTTGCTCTAACTTAGTATAACTAATAGTAGTACTACTGCCCAGCTAATTTACTACTATTATACGTTACGTACAAGTAGTACTTAGTCGACTAAGTAAGATTATTAATCGGGCCGTTAATTAATGCGCTTCTAACTACTACTAGTAGTTACCTACTAACAGTACTACTATTGCGCGGAAGGACCTACCTAACTGTAACTAGCAGTTGCTTGCTAGTAGTACTACTACTAGCCCGCTTAACTACTGCAGTACTACTACTGTACTATTGCAACTGAACCCTAATACTAATTAACCCTACTAGTTGTAACTAACTAGTAGTATAACTTAACTAGAGTATTTGGAGCTGCATTAAATATAAGTAGATTGTTTGGAGATACATTAAATAGAATCAGATAGAATTCCAATATATATATATTGTACTAATTAAGGTACTACTTCTTAGGTATAAAATAGTCCTCCCTTTCCTATACTCTTAGATAGTTAGGAATAGAATATATATAAAAAAAAACATATATATATATAAGTAAGTATAAGAAATATAATAGTCTTTCTTTTTAAATCGTCCCTTAGTATTACTATTTGACTTATTTAAATCTGTATTTCTTGCCTAGTTACTAATTAGTATACTTCCTACTATTACTAATAGCCTTAATTGATATCTATTTTGGATAGTCCGTACAACTGAACTTCTACTATATACCCTTCCTATTTTACCCCTTTTATTCCAAGAGGTAATTCCCCTTTTTATTTTAAGAGGTTATAAGCCTAGAAGGACTATACTAAAATCCCCCGGAACAATCGACCTAGCTACTAATACTACAATAAGTACTACTTATTGTACTTCCTAATGTACCTTAACTGTAAGTACTACTTACGGTAATTCCAGGAAATCGATTTAACTGCAGTATTTAGCTACTAATACAATAAGTACTACTTATTGTAACTATTAGTACTATTAGTAGAAAGGTAAACCAAAAATCTAGCTACTAACTAAATTGTATCTATATTTTCAAAATGGATTCTACCAAGGAAGGTCAGGCTACTAAAACACCTATTATATCGGAACTTAAGGTAATTATTTAAAGGCAATAACTATAGTATAATAATCTTTCCAATTGGTTTAACTAACTTATAGAATAATTAAACAATACTATTATACTAATTCAAAAACGCCTTAACAAAATAGAGCCCAAATATATACCTATCTAAGGAATCCCAATATATAGTAGTAGTACTACTACTACTAAAGTAACTAATTTAAGCTCTAATATTAAGCTATCCAAGAAGGTATTCTTATTCCTAAAGTATGCTAAGCTTAAAGATACTAAGAACTTTAACTTATAGGAATAATTACTTTCTATCTAACTTAGTTCCCTTTGCCTAAAGGAATTTCTAAAAAACCTATTAATTACTATTAGTTACTTACATTACAATTAATACTCCCTACTTATACTACTTTAGAATAGCTATTCTAAGGGCCCGTAAGTATTAATTGTATAGATTTACAACCCAATAGATACCTATCTATTGCTAAAACAATAGTACTTAAAGGGCTAGGCAGCCTAACGTTGCAATCTCTATAATTCCTACTATAACCTTATACTTAAAGGGTACAAAGGAATACTTAAGGCGTTTAATTTAGAATTTAACAACTACCTTACCCGACTTTAACTTACTGGAGTAAGTATTGACCCTTTGGATTAAGTAAATCGATACCTTATAACTATTAGTCTTATTTTCTTACAATAGGCTATAATATAATGCAATAATCTCTAAACTAATGCTATTTTAGGGATTAATATAGTATCCCTTAACCTATAATACCTTTAGACTAACTTACTGGAAGAATATCAAAATCCTAATAGTCCTAGTTTCCAAGCATTTAGTTATAGAATAACTTAACTATCCAAAATACCAGATAATAGGTCTACTAAACCTAGTTAACCCAACCGACCCAACCGACCCAACCGACCCAACCGATCCAATCGACCCAAATCACCCAACCAACCCAACTAACCCAATTAACCTAATTTACCCAATCGACCCAACCGACCCAAACGATATAATTAAACCAAAAACCATATACCAAATAAGAGTACTATTAGTTTCCTAACTAGTAGCTATAGCCTATCCACTAGCTATATAGGGTTACCTAATTCCTATTAGGAATTAGATACCGACTCTAATTCCGAATAAGAATTAGTACTATTACCTAATTTAGGGAATATTAGTATAATATATTGTATTAATAATAGCAATACGTACTAAATGGGCCTACTTTACAATGCTAGCTTAACTTATTATTTAGTAAATAACCGGCTTAAGTTTATAACTTTCCGACCTATTGCAAAATCCCAAGCAAAACCAATTACAATCGGAGGCGGTCCAATTTATCCCAAAGGTATTAGCTATACTGAATTTACTGTACTAATCTATACTAATCCATCTGTCTATAGTACTCTTGTTTTACAAGAAGCACTATATATTCCGAAACTAGAAGTTAGTATTATTAGTAGAATTTGCTATTATGCATCTAGAGGAACCCTTATTAAGGAATATCTATATAACTTAAATTAATAATTATACGGACTCCTTAATTTCTAGAAATATAGCTTTTTCCTATAATAGTAAGGTTAACAAACGCCCTATTTAATAAAATCAGATACTTCCTACTCTAGCTACTACAATAGCTATAGAATTATAGTTAAAATTCCCTCCCAACCCCCCCCTTGGGCTTCCGAAATAGAGGATTGATTGGTACCTTCCCTAGTACTTCGGTCGGTACCTTCCCTAGTACCTTAGTCGGTACCTTTCCTAGTGCCTCGGTCGGTACCTTTAATAGTGCCTCAGTCGGTACCTTCCCCGGTACCTCGGTCGGCACCTTCCCTAGTGCCTTGGTCGGTACCCAGATCGGTACCTAGCCTAACTATTAGTTCGGCTATACTAAGGGACCTTACTAAGGTTACCTTATTCAAAGACCCTATAGAAGACCCAATTCCTATAGAGGCAATAGATTAACTAGTAGTCCTAACTACTAGTCCTAAGGAATAAGCCCTTCCAACTACTTATTCGGAATTAAACAACTAGTCTTACTAAAGACTATTGCAACAAGCCGGCATTTAGTACATCCGACTAGAATATATTAGTCTCCTACTCTTAAAAAAGACTAGTAGTATTACTACTAGGCTACCTAACTTCTTATCTATTTAGGTTACTAATTTTTAATGCCTTACTTATATTTAGGCTAAATCCACTAAACAATAGTTTAGAAATCCTATTAACAATTTAGACTACGTTCTTAATTTAATTGCAGGTAATACATTTAGGATTCGACTAATATCCTATAATCATAAGTCTATAGGTCTTATACTAATTAACCGAAAATCCTACTTCCGTTAGGTATTAATCTTACCTAATAAGGAGGGATCAACTATTCTTTAGGCTATTTGGAATCTCTTCAAAAGCCTTAAACAACAGTATAACTATTACCCAAAACAGTTATTTTTTAACAAGGGTATAGAAATTAATATATTGCTCTAGACTTAGTTAAGTAAGAAAGGAATTTTATTTAATATATCTTACCTATATACGCTCGAACAGAACGGACTTACCGAACGGTTTATATAAGTTATCCTAGACCGACTATATACAATAATAATCTAGGTAGGCCTTTTACTTTTCCTTTAGTCTGTTGTTCTTCCTACTATAGTTAATCTTATTAACTATACTGCAATTTCGAACTAGGATTTAAGTCCCTTCCAATTACTAAGCAGGAATTACAAGGACTAAAAATACCACTAAATCTTACGGCCTATAAGGCTATTAGTACATATTGCAAAGTCCTAATTCCTTATCAGAAACGGATTCAAAGTACCAAACTAGCATCTTGCATAGAACCAGTAAGGCTACTAGCTATACTAGGTTCCAAAATATACCTTATATATATACCTTTTAGGAGGTCGGTTACAAAAACTACCTTCCTAAAAATCCTAGAAGGTATTGGCCCTATCTCCCAAGGGCTCCCCCGACTACTAAGTCCTAGTATTAAAGGACTAGATTTAGAGGGGGAAATTAAGATAGTAGATTTAACTACTACTATCTCTTAAAGTACCTTTAGTCCCCTAATACCTAGGGAGACAAAGGGGGCTACTAGTCCTACTAGGACTAGTAGGTTGCATCTGGCCAATAGACCAACTAGTCCTACTAGGACTAGTAGGTTGCAACTAGCCAACGGACTAACTAGTCCTATTAGGACTAGTAGGTTACATTTGGCCAACGGACTAACTAGTCCTACTAGGACTAGTAGGCTGCAAGAGGCCAACGGACCGACTAGTCCTACTAAGACTAGTACTACAAAGGGGGTCCTAGCCTAACCAACAGAGGATCTACTAAATACCTCTCTTCTAGATAAATCTAAATTAAAAGATAATTCTAATTTAGTAGATTTTAACTTAGTATATTGGATTAAGGACTTATACTACCAAGCTAAGGCAAAGTAACTATTAGTTAGTAGTAAGGCTACTAACTGGAAGTAGGTACTTAAATTAAACAACAAAGACTAGTAGATAAGTACTATATTCTCTAAATTTCAGTAACTTATTTAGGTAGGGGTATTTTACTTTATTCCCCTTTAAGAAATACTAACTAGTAGATAGCTTCTTAAAAGCCGTCTTATTCTACGAGTTAAAAAGGACTAGTAAAACAATCCTATTAAATTTAAGGTACGTTTAGTAGCTAAAGAATTTATATAGATTAAAGGTCTTAACTATCTAGAGACCTTTATAGCTATAAGTATTCTACCTACCTAGAGGATACTACTAGCTCTTACTACCTAGAACAATTAGTATATTAAATACATTGACTTTATTAGTACTTTTCTTAACAGTAAGCTACCTAAAGTTAATTTCCTTAAAATACCTAATGGACTAGAAGTATTTATTAGTCTTAACAAGACTAATAATTTAGGCAAGTAACTAGCTAAGCTAGGCTATAAACTAATAGTTAAAAAAGGTATTCTTTTAAAGAAAGTACTCTATAGTCTTAGATAAGGACCTAGAGAGTAGTAAGATATACTTTCCAAACTGCTATATTAATTCGGATATAGTCCTCGTATATCCGACCCGGCTGTCTACTATAATAGTACTACTAGTACCTATATAGTTAGCTATATTAACGACTGTCTGCTTATTGGGCCGAACCTTATGTATATTAATAAGTTAAAACAAAAACTATATAAGGTTTACCTAATTAAAGATTATAGGTAGGTTGTATTCTTCTTAGGCGTATAGATTAGCCAAACGACTAAGGGTATTACCCTTAGTTAAAAGGGGTATATCGAAGAAGTACTATTATAACTTAGGCTAGAGGGGGCTAAGGTAGTAGCAATACCGTTACAGCTAGGTATACTTAAATAAGCTATAATAACACCTCTTCCTCCCTTACCCGCAACTGACTAATTGGTATACTAATAGATAGTTAGGACTCTAATATACCTAATGCTATTAACCCGACTAGATATAGCCTTTGTAATTTAATAGCTATCTCGGTATATATATTAGGCTATTAGTCTATAACTATTAACCAGTAAGAACCTTCTTTAATATCTGAAAGGGACTATAGACCTAGCTGTTTACTATTAGTCTAAGTCCCTAGTACCTAGCCTATTTGGATTTTTAGACAGTAACTTTATAGGTAACTTAGATTCCTTTAAGTTATTATAGAGTTACTAGGTAACTGCTCTAGGACTCTTAATAATGTTTATTAAAAGACTTAAAGGAGGGAAAACTACTTAATAACTAGGGCTTCTAGTTATATGCATTCCTTCTAGTAGGTCCCTTAGTTCCCTTTGTTCTCCTATATTAGGCTAAGCCTAATACTATAATATACCGTCTTACTCTACCCGTTTAAAGTAAAGTCTAGCTATAGCTATAGCTAAACTACCCTTCCTTAGGCTAGTCT
Organism: Drechmeria coniospora; assembly: GCF_001625195.1. Lineage (NCBI taxonomy): Eukaryota > Fungi > Ascomycota > Sordariomycetes > Hypocreales > Ophiocordycipitaceae > Drechmeria > Drechmeria coniospora. The sequence continues at coordinate 3,307,967 of NC_054389.1, read as the reverse complement.
TCCTAATCTATAGCTCCCCCTAAAAACTTTTTTCGGGTATTTATTAGGTGCTTAGTATATATAGCCTCCTCCTTGTATTTTCCTTTGTTTAGAGTTTACTAGTTACTTAGGGTAACTAACTCTATCCTGCTCCGTCCCCTCCTTAGGTATTCCCTAAGTATTCCCTAGGTACCTAAGGCGTTTAGTATTACCTTACTTTTCCCTCTTACTACTCCCTTTATATTACTCTTTCTATTTCCTTCCTATTATACTTTATTATTCCTCTTTCCTTTAATTATTATACCTACTTATTTTTCTAGCTTCTTACTATATAATTTATTATTAACTCTTTTACTACCTCCTACTATACTTACTCCTTTATTATTATTATTCCTCTCCTATAAGGTAGGTTACTGCTTCCTTATTAGGGCCGTTCTGTATATTCTTTGGGCTATTAGCTAATAAGCTAGTAATAATAGGAACTATTAATCCTACTCTTACTACTATTACTCCTCCCTTATAGAGGACTTATTTACCTTTTCGTTACTACTACTACTACTATTATATTTACTGCTATAAATACTCCCCCCCCCCCCCTAAATATAGTTCGGGCCCTTATTATAGCTACTATACCAATAAGTCGGACTACTATTGCGCTCTAGGTAAATACTTAGTAGAGGGTAACTCTTTCAATAAGGAGTTTATACCTCTAAAGGAGGTATATAGAATATACCTTCCCTATATTAATTACCTTATTACTAGTAGCTATAATAACTATATACCGGACTATAGTACTAGTTACTGTATATATATATATATATATACTAAATGCATTTAGGTACTGTATTTATTTACTGTATGCCCTTAGCTATATTACGCCCTATATAACCTTTATACTTATACTTAGTGTAATATCTATATTTTGGTTAAGGCCTACTCTAAGGTTGGAACCGTACTAAGCGCTTGTATTGTCTTTTTGCTTAAATTTCTAGCCCTAGGCCAAATTTAGACCTGCACCCTAGCTCTAGCCGAAATAAAGCCTACCCCTATATATCCTGCCTATACCCTTACCCCTATACTAAGTATTATCTCTCCCCCTACTACTGCTAATAATAATAATAACCTAAACTATACCCTTATCCTTACTGCTAATACCTTAACCTTAACTTAAGTAGGTAGCTATTCTAGTACTATACTAAGTATATAGCTTAGTATATTTATCTAGGGTATAGCTTAGGCCCTAATAGGTATCTAGAGTAATATATATAGCCTTACCTACCGTTAGTAGGTATAGGAGGGTATTAGTACTAAGTTAATAGCTACTTTAGCCAAAATATACTGTAATATTTATAGGTTATATAAGTCTTACGTAAATAGTTCCTCCTTATTATATTATTCTGCTCCCTTTACTCCCTATATTACCTATAATAGTAATAAATTATACCTATCTTATATAAATAGTATATCTTTATTGTATTGCCTTATACCTCCGCCCCTTATATTACCTATATTACCTAGTACCTTTATTTTATACTCTTACCCTTACCCCCCTTAGTTATATCCTACCCCTGCCTAAGTACTATAATAAATAGTTTTAAGACCCTCCCTAAGGAGGATACTAAAAAGAATAAAAGCAAAAAGAATATAGAAACTAATAAGTCTAAGTAGTATAGTTAGTATATATCTATAGTAGTATTAGGTTAGGTCCTTATTAGGGCCGCTTTAGGGCTAGTTTTTGTTTAGTATATTTAAAATTTTATATTTTATTTTACAGCTTACCTACGCTCTACTGTTTATATAGGGATCTCCCTATTACTATATAAATTCCTCTAGGGCTTCTATTTATATTAGGGCCTCTATTAGTTCCTAGGTTAGTTATTTATAACCTAGCTATTTTATAAGGGTATTGTATTATTCCCTTTAGCCTTAGACCCCCCTTATTATAAGAATGCATTTAACTTAATATTCCTCTTATAAGGTACTATTCTTATCTTAGACTAATAGTAGGCCTAGCTCTAAATCCTATACTACCTAAGTAAGTAATAGGTTATTTACTGCCCTTTTAATAAAGTCTATATAAAAGGTAGGATATAAGCCCTAAGGAATATTTAATATTACTATAAGTAGTATTAGTACTATTAGTACTATAAACTTAAAAGCTATTTAGTTTAGCTTCCTATATAGCCTATTGGTTTTAATATATCTAAGGCTAAGCTAGACCTTATTACCTACCTAGAACTTTTCTACTAGGTAACCTAAAGCTACTACCGACTTATATAAGTATTATTATATAAAGGCAATAGCTACTTATATAATTTCTATTCCTTCCCTTAGGTATTATAAGAAAGTAATAGCCCTCCCTTTTAATATTATTATACTTACTTAGTTATCCTTTACCCTAGGTATTATATTAATTTTATAGCTTAATAATAGCTTATTTAGGCTAACTCCTATAACTAAAGACTCCCTATTATTTAGGGTAAGTTAGTAGGTAGCTAGGTAGGCTAACTAGTTAAGTTACTTAAATAAGATTAGGATCTATAGGGTAGCTTAAATTTCTTAATTTACCCTCTTAGTACCCCTATCTATTTAAGGGTAGTATAAAGTTAATAGGAGTTATTCTATACTAATAAGGGAGTATAGGGATATTTAGAACTTACTAAGCTAGTCTAATCCCTAATCCGGTATAATTTAAGTAGGAAAACCCTTAAATTACTACTAATAGGTCTTAATCCATTTTATATAAGCCTTTGTACTTATTATAGTTATTGCCTTTAGTTAAATAAATTTAGAAAGGCAGTCTATAATAACTATTAAGAATTAGGGGTCCTTATTGTTCTATACTAGTAAGTTAGTTATAAAGTTAATTAATATCTACTTTTAATAATAATCTAGTAAGGGGATTAGTTATAGGAGTTCCTATTTCTATAAATAGCTCTTATAGCTCTAGTAATAGTAGTAATTCTAAATATATTATATTACATTCTATAATATACTATCCTAATAGAAGTCCTACTAAAGTGCCTAGAATATTCCATTTTAACTAAGGTAGCCTAATATAGGTAATTTATATACCTATTATATTATTTATATTATTAGTAGTTCTTAGGCTAGTAACTATAGGTATCCCCTATAGTATATTGTACTATAGGTACTAATAGTATAATTAGTTATTTATTCTTTTATCTTTACTTTTACTAGGAATTTTTATATACCTATTATAACTACTTATTATTAAGCTTTATATATTATATTATTTTGTAATACCTAATCCTATAATTCCTATAGGTAGGGTTTTAGGAAGAGTAGTTAGTATTAAAATACTAGTATTTATACTAGTAAGACTACCTAAATAGGATACTATCCTATTGTTACTAGTAGTACTACTACTAGTAAAGATACTATACTATACTGCGAGTATTAGTAAGTATACCGAGTTGACTAATAGTATATAATATACTACTTCTCCGAGCTACTACTCGGAACGACTAATAGTAGTACTACTACCGGCCAACTTACTACTATAATACAACTTGTATATATAGCAGCCAGTCTATTACAGGAGCCAATTGATCGGAATAATAATTGCTGCTCTCCTAGTCGCTATAAGCTATTGCCAGCCTACAGTACTACTGCGGGTAATTAAACTATTGTGCGACCGAAACAGCAATTAAACCATTATGCAACCGAAACGGCAATCAAACTATTATACGACTAAATAGGCAATCAAACTATTGTACAACTAAACGGGCAATCAAACTATAGTATAACTATACAGCTACAATCTGGACCTACACAGTACTACTCTATAGGTATAAATAGCCGTACTTCCCTTGCACTTTAGGTAGAAGAATAATTGCATTCGTTTATATAATTCGGTACTATTAATTGTACACTCTTGCCTAGTTACTAACTAGTACCCCTTATACTGTTACTAACAGCTTGATTGATTCCCTAGTCCGTACGATATACTTCTACTACCCCCTCCTCTTGCGCACCAAATTGCAAGAGTTAGTTAGTTAGTATATCCTATAGAAATAGTATCTCCCTCCCTATCTATCCCTATACTACTAGGAGTAGTTAGAATATATTAATAGTTCCTTATCCCCTTTCTATCTCTAAATAGGCCTAGTCTACCCCTATATCTATAGCTATTATATCTTAGGTACTTAGTACTTTATAGCCGGCCTAGGCCTAGTTTATCCCTATATTTATAATAGCTATATCTTAGGTATTAGGACCTTCTTATACGGGTTAGCCTTTAGGTACCTTCTATAGTATAGAGATTAATACTAGCTAAAGTATTTATTCTAGGTATAATACGTTTTCCTTATCCTATTCTTAATACAAGAGTATATTTAGCCGTTATACTTATAAGCCCAATCTATACTATAGTAAGTAATTAAAGTTTATAAGGACTTCTGCCTACTATACCTATTATTTTAATATCTCCTATAGTTTAGTAAAGTATTTAAGGTTCTTATAGTCTATTAAAATAGTAAATAGTTCTATAATACCTTATAGGTCTACTAACTATACCTTAAGATAGCTAATAACTACTAGGAGTTCCTTATTATAGATTATATAATTCCTTTCTATTAGTATAAGTTTAGCTAAGTAGTAGGCTATTAGTTATAAAACCCCCTTACTATTAATTTATAAAAGTTATCTACTTAGTACCTTACCTAAGTAATTAGTTTTAACGAAAGTCTTCCTATTTAGGTCCTATTATATTAGGATTAAGTATAATAAAAAGGTATACTTAAAGGATTAAAAGGCTATATTTTCTTTAGGTCCTTAGTACAATTGTTACGACGCTGACTAGCAGGAAGGCAGTATATGCAAAGACTATAGAATTTTCGAACTAAGGAAGAAGAAAAGAGAAAGAAAACAGTAAGTGCGGAAAGGAAGGGGCTATATATATAGGTAGTCTGCGTATTACGTAATAAAGAGTATAGGGTAGGCTAGAAGAAGAGTACAATATACAATATTGTTATAATACCCCCCTCCTTTGGGTATAGGCGGGTTGGAGAAATAGGGGGTATAGGGTAGGTATAGGGTAGGTTGAACTTAGGGTATAGGGTAGGTAGGTTAGTAATTAGAGTATAGGGTAGGTGTAAGGTAGTTTGAGGGAGGGCGTTTAGTGGCCGTAAGTTAATTTTTTTATTTTGCTATATAAATAAATTTTACGGAAAATTAAAAGTAGCTAATAAGCTATATCTAGTATAGCCGGGCTACTAATAGAGTTAGTAGGTATATAAGGGGGTTGGTTCGATTAACTAGCGGCGCTAGAAAGTACCGGAGGGCGCTAGAGGGCATTAGAGGGCGCTAGAAGGCGCTAGAGACTACTAGGGTAATAAAGGGTACTAGGGGCAATAGAGACTACTAGGGGTAATAGAAGGCACTAAGGGTAACAGAGGGCACTAGGGGTACCTAAAGGTACTAAAGGGCGCTAGAAGGCCCTAGAGACTACTAGGGGTAATAAAGGGTACCCGGGGGTACTAGAAGGTACTAAAGGGTATTAGAAGGTACTAGGGGTAATAGAGACTACTAGGGTAATAGAGGGCACTAGGGGCAATAGAGACTACTAGGGGTAATAAAAGGCACTAGGGGTAATAGAGGGCACTAAGGGTACCCGAAGGTACTAAAGGGCGTTAGAAGGCACTAAGGGTAATAGGGACTACTAGGGTAATAAAGGGTACTAGGGGCAATAAAGACTACTAAGGGTAATAAAAGGCACTAGGGGTAATAGAGGGCACTAGGGGTACCTAAAGGTACTAGAGGGCGTTAAAAGGTACTAGGGGTAATAGGGTACTAGGGTAATAGAGGGTACCGGGGGTAATAGAGACTACTAAGGGTAATAGAGGGTACCTAGGGGTAGATATACTATATCTTAAGGCGCCTGTAATATAGCTTTTTAAATAGGCTTATAGGCTTTAGTTTTACTTACAAGGGGATTACTTTAGGCGCTAGCCTTTGTAAAATCAAACGCTTTAGTATTACAATATAATAGGGAAGGTAGGTAGGTAGTAGGGGTTCCTTATTGCCTACCTATAGGTCCTACGGGTTATACTGTAGGGTATTAGGGGGAGACTAAGCGTTATAGATACTATAATAGTTAAAGCGGTGTAAAGAGCCCTCCTCTTAGGGCGGATTTGTTTACTCTAGGGAACTAAAACCCTAGCTAGGGCGGTAGTAGGAGTAAGGGCTTAGGCTATATTTATACTTAGAGCTAAGTTTTACTACTATAGAGAAATAGGCTATAACTTAAGTAGTACTAGGTTATTGCATAAGAAATTATCCTAAGCGACTATATCTTTAATAGCCGATATTAGCTCCTACGTTGGAATAGTATAGCCCGTTTAGTAGACTAAGGCGCAGTATAGGGCTCCTTAGTAGTATTTAACGTTACTAATATAGTTAATAGCGTATTTATTAGTACTATTCTTACTAGTAATAGGAGGCGGTTAGAAGTCGACTAACTATTAGGATAGGAGGGGGTCCGATATTGCTTAATAAAGTAGGTAGGTATAGAATATAGGGTATATACTAAGAGGGGTATTAAGTCGGTATATATAAGAACCTACTAGGGTAATAACTTAGTAAAGGCTATTCTTTTAATTAAGTTTCTTATACGGCTAAGTCGTTTTAATATTACAAAGGGAAAGCTATATATAGTTACTAACTTAAAAGTTATCTACTAATAGGTAGGACCGATTAGTATAGTATTATTAGGTATTTTATATAGTAGCTATAGCTACTTAGGCCTATTCGATACTTTAGTAAAGCTTATAGGTAATAGTTTCGGCTTAGGCTATAGGGGATTAGTAAGTAGAGGGAGTAAGGAGTTAGTCGATAAGTTAGGTAAGGTTAAGGTTATACTTATAGGAGAGAAAGAATAAGCTTATCCTAAAAGCTAAGGTTAAATAATTATTAATAGCTAGGGCAGCCCTAGGGAGTAAGGTAGCCTAATTATTTTAGGTAATAGAGCAAAAGGTATAAAGGTAGTCCTTAACTTATTAATTAGCTCGTTTAGTTACTCTATTTATTTTTAGGTAGTATACTATAAAGAGCCTATAAGTTATCTAAAGGAGGTTATAGAGGTATTTTTAAAGGGCGTTAATAAATTAAGGGCTATAATTAGAAATAATAGCTACTAGTAGTATATAGTAGGGGATATAGTAAGTAAGGAAGACTTATATAATATCTTTAGTATAGTAGTAATTTATTAAAATAAGGAGAATACCTTTAGAAAGTTAGTTAGTAATAATAAGGAGGGTACTAAACCTATAGGATAAGGGAAGATCTATAATAAAATCTATAGAGATTTTAGACTAAATATAGTTAGGGATAGGGAGTAGCTTAAGGAGGCCTTAGTATTATTCCCTTTAGATAAGCTTACTACTATATAATTAGTAATTCTAAATAAAGCGGTAGGTAAAAGTACTATAATTTAGCTAAAAGAGCTATCTTAAAACTAAGGTAGTAGTAGTACCCTTACCTAAGTAGCCCGAAAGGAAGGTATTATATATATCTTATATAAGGTAAGTATAAAGCGGTTTAGAATAAGGGATCTATATATATTTATAGTAGTAAAGGCGGCCTTTTAGATTAAGATTGTATTTAGAGAGTTAGATTCTAAGGTATAGGGTCGGGGGCTATTTTAATTAGCCTTAGGCTATAGCCTCTTGGGCCTTTTAGTAATTAGTATTAATAGTAAGGGCTAAATTCTAAAGGTCGGTTAGTATTATATCGGTAAACAGTAAGGGGATTAAAGTAGGTTTAAGGGTATAGGTTATAGTAAAGAGATAATCCAAAAGGAGTATAGTATTATAACCTTAATACTATAGGTCTTTAGGGGAGTAGGGTATATCCTACTTATATTAAGAGAGTATATTAAATTTACTATTTAGCCTCCTAAGGCAAAAGTAAATAGTAAAGTTATATTAGGAGAGTTTATTAGCCTAATAGAATTAGTATTCGTTAAGGTAGTAGGTCTAGCGGAAGGCCTTAAGGCTTAAGTAGTTAGTAAGGATTTTAAATTAGCTATTTAGGCTATAAAGTTCGGTATTCTATTCGGAAAGGTATTTAATAATAGTAAGGAGCTCCTTATTATAAATAGTATAGTTAGCTTTAGCTAAAGATATATAGGTAGAAAAGTATACTATTAGTTATAGTACCTTATTATTATTATATTATAAAAGTACCCTATTAATATAATATCTAAAGGTATTAACTTTAAGTACCGTTTTATAGGTATAGTTAAAGGCAGTAAGAATAGGGTAAAAGGTAAAAAGGTTCTTAAGTATATTAAATACTTCTTTAGCTAAGGGGAAAAGAAAAAAAATAAATATTAATTTTTTAGTAAGGGTAGTAAGAGGTTTTACTAAGCGGCTATAGCTATTAATAAATTACTAGTAAAAGTTTATAAAGCCTAAAAAGCTATAGACCCCCTTAACTATAGTAGGTAGTACTTAGTTATAGATTGCCTTAACCTTATTGGAATCTATCTTAATACCTTAGCTAGCTATAAGAATTATACTAAGGTATTTAACCTTTATAGTTTTAAAAGTATATTTATTAATATTAACTTAAAGGCTAGCTTCTTAGAGTTTACTAAGAATCTACCGGACCTTATAATAATAGTCCTAAAGGGACCCTAAGAAGTAAATAAGTATATTATTTATATATATAGAGTAAAAGATATTAAGGTATTTATAAAGTATATAGTTAATATACTACTAAAAAGTAGTAAGGGTAAAGGTTAGTTTAAATAGGGTAATAAGCTACTTAAAGAGGCTAAATTAAATATAAAAAGTAGTTTTCTACTTATTACCTTCTTTAACCTATAGGTAGTAAAACGCTAAAATAATATTAAGTTTTATAAGCTATTAGGCTTAAAAGACTTAGTAAAGGGTCTTTTAAATAAGAGGAAGGGGGAAGTAGTCCTTAATTATAATAGTATTAAGTCCTTTATAGTTAATATAAAAGCAAAAGCTACCTTTAGGTTTCTTAGTAAAAAGAACTAAGGTAATAGCTAGGGAACTACTAATATAAATAAATCTTTTATTTAGTAGTTTATATAATATTTTTCGGAGAATAAGTAGTTCTTCTTATAATATAGTATAAAGGGGGCCCTAAGGTAGTTATTTTTTAAGGCTAGCCTTATCTTTCTCTAAGGGGATACTATAGTTTAGGTAGCCTTTAAGGGGTAAAAGCTTATCGGCTTACTAATAGCTAAAAAGGGAAAAAAAGTTATAGTAGTATACTAAAAGTATAGTATAAGGGTTACTAGTAATTTTAGGCTAAAGGGCCTTTTTAATATCGGCTAGGGAGGTAGTAAAGATTTAAATTAAAGAGTCTTTTCTTTAGTATTAAGTATAAGCCGAAAAAGAGTTACTATAAATTTATTAAATTTACTATATAGGGTATAAGGGTTTTTAATAATAGTAATAGGTAAGGTTTTAAACCTAAGTATTAAAAGACTTAATATAAAGCTATTATTTAGTAAGTAAGATAATAATATCTTAGCATTATATCCGTTTAAGGCTAAGGATAAAATTATAGTACTAGTATAGGATAATATAAAGGAAGATATCTTAAAAGTAGCCCTTTATATTAATCTTAGTATAGGTTATTTTAAATATTTAGGTAATAGGATAGTTCTAAAAGCCTTATAGGTCTTAGGGGGAAATAGGAATATATATTAATTAGGCTTTCTCTATAAAAGTACTATTAATAAATATATAAATAGTTAAGCCTATATTTATAAGGGTCTTTTTAGTATAATAAATCGAATTAACTATTATAAGAATTAAAAAAGGAAGAAAGATTAAGCTTATTTCGTTTAATAGGCTTAAAGAATAACTTTCTTTAAAGCCTACTTATTTCCCTAATCTAAAATAGTATTCTTTTTACTATATCCTTTAATGCTACCTATAGGGATATCCTATAGCGCTTAGATTTTAGGGGTTATATTTTATCTTTATAGTAAGATAGGTAGTAAAAGTAAGTAGATTTACGTATAGTAGCCCTTTCTTACGTAATAAAAGTAAACCCCCTTTTACCTTTAGCAGCTAAGTTCTATAGCTAAAATATATTAGGCTTATTTACTATAAAGGAGTTTATTACCTTTAGTAAGATTAACTTATTACCCGTAAAGGTATTTATTTCTCTCGGTAAGGTTAGCTTATTAAATACAGGCGGGCTCGGTAAGGTCGGCTTACTAAGTAGTAGTAGCTATCTTTACCCCTTCGGTATAATAGTTAGTAGGGTAGTAGGATAAGTAATATATTAGGGACTTAAAACGGTTAGTAATAGTACTAACTTAGCGAGTAAAGGAATAAAAGTTATTATATAAGAGATTAAAATTAAGAAGTAGTACCTAGCAAAGGTTATTAAAAAGGGCAGTTTTAAGGTAATTAATCTTAACGGCTTCGGGCTAGTTAGGGCTACTAACTTTAAGTAATATACTTTCGAAAATAGGAATGAACTTTATAAATATAACGGTTTAGTAGAGCTATAATAGTTTCTTAAGGGCTTTCTTAGCTTAGTTTAAGTTACTATAAATTATATTTAATTACTAAATAATCTTTTAGTAGTTAAATTTACTTATTTTCTGCTTATACTTTAACTAAGCGGCTAGAATCTTTTTAGGTTTTAGTTCTAGTCGGCCGAAAATATAATAGAATTAGGCTTTATTATTACTAATAGAGGTACCTTTATATTTAATTTTAGCCTTAATTTTTAGTAATTAAGAAGAAAAAAGGACTAAGTTACTATTAAATAAGGTTAGGTATAGTATAAGGCGGGCGGTAGGAGCTATAGTAGCAAAAGGTATTAGTTTAAGGGTAGAGGTAGGGGAAGCTTTACTTATTCCTTTGAGCTATTATAAGTATACTTAGAGTAAGGTAATAATTTTAAGTAGAGCTAGGTTGGAGCTTAAGGTAGAACTACTTAGTTATTCTAAGGGTAGTATTAAGTTAAGGCTTTAGGTAACAGCCGAGTAAGTAGTATAATTAATAGGGCCTAACATTCTATTAGACTTAGGGTTTAGCTAAATAATTATCTTAGGGGTAGGCCAATAGAGTTCGAAAATAATATTATAACGCTAACTAATAGGAAGGTAGTATATATAAAAACTATAGAATTTTCGAACTAAGGAAAAAGAAAAAAGAAAAAAAATAGTAAGTATAAAGAGGAAGGGGCTATATATATAGGTAGTCCGCGCATTATATAATAAAGAGTATAGGGTAGGCTAAAAGAAGAATACAATATACAATATCGTTATACAATAGTATACCCCTTCCTATAAGGGCTATAAGTAGTTCTATAAGGCTTATAAAATTAGGAATAAATTTATAGTAAAAGTTTTTTATATTTAAAAGTAATTATAAATATAGCTATTTACTATTAGTCTTAGTCTTTAGTACCTACTTTATTTAAATTTTCTAATAGTAATTTTATAGGTAACTTAAACTCCTTTAAGTCTACCTATAAATTTTTTCTGTTTTAGTAAGTAGACTAATTTACTAAAATTCAAAAAGGGCTAATACTATTACTCTTTCTACTATTACAATACTAACTAGTAGGAAGGCAGTATATATAAAGACTATAGAATTTTTAAACTAAGGAGAAGAAAAAAAAAAAGTACAAAAAGAAAGGGGCTATATATATAGGTAGTTTGCATATTATACAATAGAAAGTATAGGGTAGGCTAGAAAACGAATACATATTATAGAGTTATTAGTACTACTAGTATTTAGTAGTTGGAAATAGTTATTAAGAAATCTATAGAACTCCAACTTAAAGTACTAAGTATTAGAGTACTTATACTCTAATACCTACTTAGTTATAGGGTATAAGTTACATACAGTAGTCCGTAACTCTATCCTAGGACATAGCTCTATTAGGTAAAGCCTAATATTATAACAAGACAATATATAATATTATTATATCTACTATAAAGGCAGAATTAAATAACCTATTAAAAGCTATTTAGGAACTTAAATAGCTAAATAGTCTATTTACTAAAATAAGTAAAGGTCTCTAAAAACCTATTTTACTATATAATAATAATAATAAATCTATTTTTAATACTAATAATTCTAATTAGTATAACTAAACAAAGTATATATTACTAAAGTTTTAGTATATTTAGTAAAAAGTAACTAATAGCCTAGCTAAAATTAGCTACCTAAATACTAAGTCTATACCTAGTGTGTTTTTGGGCTTCGAAGTTAGCCGCCTTATTGTTAATTAGGGTGCCCGTCTTGGGGGGGGCTGACTTACTCCGTAGGCCGCACCAAGCGCTTAGCAACGGGTGGTTTGCTGTCGATGAGTGCATTCATTACCCACCCACCTTCTAACTCCATTGCCATTTGTAGGTATTGTACATGTATTTCGCCGCCCTATTAAGGGTTTCCGTTATCCCTATCACGAACATTATAAACACTCATGACAGTTCTGTTTGCGAACGTTGCAGATGACAATGTCGGTTAGCTCACTCAGCATTTTACCGCGTCAGACGCTGGACGAGGAGGCGAGAGCTGAAGTGGATGTTCTCAACTCGCGCCTTGATAAGACGACTCAGCTCACCAGGAAAATCCAAACTTGCCTAGGCCGCCTCGAGGCGTCGGGTCATAGCGTAAACGAGGTTGCTGGTCCCCTAAGTGGCGAGACAAGGAGGCTACAATTACTGGAAAATAGTAAGTTTCTGCCCATCGGATCCAAGTTGCTGTGGCACAGTTCCCTCGCTAGTTGCTCAGCCGCCATGCAGACGTTGATGCCGTGCTTTCTGCCATCGGACGACTTCGACACCCCGCCGACAGCAAGGACGACGAGGAGCTGATCATTCGCGCTGGCCCTGACAAGGCTGGTCTATCTAATTATCTGGCTTCGATAAAACGCCTTGGCAAAGCTTTTGCCGACATGCAGGCCTCAAATTTGCGTGCAAACCAACAATCACTAACCGAATTAGTCCACCTCATCAAGTCGGGAAATACACAGCTCGAATTCTACTTCGACAAGTTGCTGCGTGGCGAGACACCTCCCTCCATCGAGCCTCTTCATTACATAACCAAAGAAATGGCGTTTCCTCCCTTGTCACGGGACAAGACGTCTCGCCTCAGCGTCATCTGTTCGTATCTAGCCTCCGCACAGCAGGGCTATGAGACGTCCCCTGCTAAAGTATATGCCGATGTTCGAGGGCCTTATTTGTCCGGTTCTTTGGTGAATTTAGCTGCCGCCAGTGTCAGCACGGCTAAGAAAAAGAATCCTGGCGCCGTTTATCGAGCTGGTACGAATGGGATAAGCACATATGCCCAGGCGATGGAAGGCATGTTCCTGTCCGAATATGACAGCATTTGTAGCATATTCCCCCCGGATGATAGGGGTAATGTGCTTCAAGCGACATGCCAGCCTGCGTTGAACGAACTTGCACGGACCATCCGGGAACTAAACTCGCACATAAAGGCCCATCTTTCGACTGATTGCTATCTAGCGTATGAAGTCACTGAGATACTCACAGTATTGGCTGGAAATCTGGACACGAAAACAGGTAATCTCAAGACGTCGTTCGCGGCGGCTCTGCGGCCCGTTCGCGAGACAGCTAAGTTATCTCTGTCCGAGTTACTCGATGAAACTAGACGAGAAGTTGGTGGTCTGCAGGCCCTTCCTTCTGATGGTGCAACTATTCCTCTAGTTTCGAGAATCATGCAGCGTCTGCAAGCCATGGCTGAGTTCTTGCGACCGATCTCAGGCATTATGATATCTATCGGTGATGGTGGATGGAGAACAACCGCATCGCCAGCTGGCCGCTCCATCGATGCCATTCCAAACCTTGCGTCATTTGATGTTGGCGCAGATGGAAAGGCTATTTTCGCGCATTATTGCCTCGACACCATCGATACTTTTCTCTCAACTTTAGAGCAAAAAGCGCGAACAATGCTGAGGGGCAGATCAGTCGTTGGGGTATTAGTTGCCAACTGCGTTGTCATCATTGAACGCGCGATACGAGATACGGATCTTCGCTCACTTCTAGAGTTACGCCTTGAGTTCCTCGAGCAATGGAGAAAGAAGGCTACCGCATCATACACGGACATATGCAAGGACCTTTCCGTGTATTTGTTTGATACCATTCATACAAACCGCACTCAGCGTCCGACATCAGGACCGGCCGACTCTGCTTCTGTTGTGAAGGGATTGAGCAGCAAAGACAAGGACAAAATCAAAGAGAAGTTCTCACAATTCAACAACGCATTCGATGACATGGTCTCTAAACACCGATCGTATAATATGGAGAGAGAGGTGCGCTCTATGTTTGGAGAAGACATCCGCCAAAAGCTGCAGCCTCTTTACGACCGTTTCTGGGACCGTTACCATGAAATCGACAAAGGCAAAGGAAAATATGTGAAGTATGACAAGTCTGCTATTTCCGCTGTGTTTCTTAGCCTGGCTTCTTGAGCATTGTATAGTGAATATGTAAATCATAGGGTGGTAGTAAAATGTATTAATATTATCTGTAATACTAAATGCAAGAATACTAATATAATTATGTTTAATTATAAACTTACTACGTATATTAAAGAGTTTCTGGAGTTAATACGTATAATATACTATAGCTATATAATATATAAGCAATACTATTATTGTATTTATAAATTAATTAAGTTAAGTATAAGTACAAATAAGAATTGTATTATATATTAGTTATAAATAAGAAGCTGCTTGCAGTTATTTGTTATTAATATAAAGTATAATATTTTAGAGTTACTAGCTTATTAATATATTTTCTTACATATACTTATGTAAAGTATATAGCTAGGTACAAGGGTAAGTCAGCCCCCCCTAAGACGGGTATACCCTAAGATAAGTACTCTACTTAGCTCCTTTATACAAATTAACTTACTATTTTATAACTGTATTTTTTCGTATAATTTAACTATAATTAATTATAAAAATATACTTTTAGTATCCCCTATACCTAGGCTATTTACCTATACTAATTAAACATACTATTTTATAACTGCATTGTTTTTGTATAATTTAACTATAATTAATTATAAAAATATACTTTTAGTATCCCTTATACCTAGGCTATTTACCTATACTAATTAAACTTACTATTTTATAACCGCATTTTTTCGTATAATTTAACTATAATTAATTATAAAAATATACTTTTAGTATTCCCTATACCTAGGCTATTTACCTATACTAAAAAAATAGTCCAAATAGCTCTTAATACTATTTAAAATGGGCTACTATAGCTATAAGCTGCTTATTAATATGGAGTTATATACTAAATACTCTAATACTAATTATATAGTAGCCTTTTAATTAAAAATATAAAATAAATATTATAGGAGCTTTCTAAGGATTAAGAAATATATTTACGTAATTGGGTTCTTACCTAAGGTGTATTAGTATTACAATACGGACTAGTAAGAAGGTAGTATATATAAAGATTATAGAATTTTCAAACTAAGGAGGAAGAAAAGAAAAATAAAATAATAAGTATAGGGAGGAAGAGGCTATATATATAAGTAGTCCGCGCATTATATAATAACGAGTATAGGGTAGGCTAGAAAATAGTACAATATATAATATTATTACAATTAGGGCTACTACCCTTATATTAATAATTAAAGGTCTTTACTAACTGTGTTCTTATTGCTAAAGGCGACCTTTAACCTTTTGGTAAAAATTAAATTAAAGGTTTCTTATACTAGAACTCAAAAGTTAGTATAGTATAAGGTAAGTCTATTAAATGCATATATTTAAATAGAGCCTTTATTCTTTAAATTAAGTCTTCGTCCTAATTACTAAAACTATCGGCCTTATAGGCTATTTTACCCTAATATTAATAAAATATAGATAAAATAGGAATTCTAAAGGGCCTTAGTAATAATAGCCTAATTATAGGGAGATTAAAGAAGAAAATATAATTAAGAAAGCAACTTAGATTATATTATTAGACTATAATTATAAAATGCGTTTTACTTTAGGTTAGGCCCTAATACTACTGATTTTCTTTAAGGGTAAGGACCTTAAATACTAATAGTTTCCTAAGGAATTAGCCCTATATAACTAATAGTGCTTTATAGCAATAAATAAGGGCTAGACTAATAATAATATTGTATTAAAGTAACTAAAAGAGGTTTTTATTCCTAGGACTAAAGTATTACAAATTAATAAATAGCTTCTTATTATTAATGGATATAAAAGTTATATAACTAATAATTTTATATATAAATGCTTTAAAAATAGTATTTTCCTTGTTTTCTTACTAATATATATAATATATATCCTTTAGCCTCTTAATATATTATATTTTTACTAATTAAAGTAGCTTACCGCTAGGTAATTAAAGGTATTATATTTTTAGTTAGTAGCTAAGATATAATACTAATTAGTAAGGCCTAAATAATAGGTCTTATAGAATAGAATATTACAGGAGGTTAGAAAGGATATAAACTATAGCCTATTAATATAGGAAAGCTATTACTAAGCTGCCTTATTTTATAGGATAAGTCTATAACTATTTTAAATAATAAGGCCCTTAAAAAGTAGCTTAAATATAGCTATAATACTTTATAAACGCCTAAACAATTATATAATATTTAAATACCTATTATAAAGGTATATATACCTAGCTAAATTAATTAAACTACTAAGCCGTTATTTTAGAAGATTAGCTAGGGCCTTAATATATATAATACTAGTCTTATAGAGGCCTAGGTAAAAATCAATTAATTAAAATATTAAGTCTACTAACTTAAGCCTTAGAAATAGAAAAAAGTAGCTTAAGTTCTTAATAAGTACTTTTGTAATAGGCGGATTAGTTTAACAATAGTTAGGTAAGTAAGTAAGCTGTTAAGGAGTCACTAGGCAGCTGCTCTAGGGCTCTTAATAATAGTTATTAAAAGACTTGAAGGAGGGAAAACTACTTAGTAACTAGGGCTTCTAGTTGTATGCGTGCTTCCTAGTGGGTCCCTTGGTTCCCTCCGTTCTTGTATATCGGGCAAAGCCCGATACTATAATATGAGCCTTCTTTTTGAAATTGAGTAGTATTTAAGACTAAAGCTTAACCCTTCTTGAGTTTTCGGGCTTATATTCCTTTTATAGCCGGAGCGTACCTTACTCCTAGGCTGCCCTACCTTCCTATCTACTTGGGCTTTACCTATATGCCCTTGTCTACCCGGGTTTTACCCGTACGCCTAGCCTTATAACTTTATAAAAATTAGTACAATTATTAAGACTTAAGCTAGACTTCGGTAGGTACTAGATCCGGCTCTAATAGCTGCCTTAACTTCTATCTTTAACTTTAATAGCCTTTACTTTAAATAGTAGCTTAAATAGATACTCTATGTATTTTATTTTAATATTATAGCCTTAGTAGTATTATATTTTTGGGCTTTAAAGTTAGCCGTCTTATTATTAATTAGGGTACCCGGCTTAGGGTATACTGTTATAGAGTTACTAAGTAACTGCTTTAGGGCTCTTAATAATATTTATTAAAAGACTCAAAGGAGGGAAAACTACTTAGTAATTAGGGCTTTTAGTTATATATATTCTTCTTAGTAGGTCCTTTAGTTCCCTTTATTCTCCTATATTAAGCTAACTCTAATACTATAATATACTGTTTTATTTTACTTATTTAAAATAAAGTCTATTTATAGTAATAACTAAACTACTCTTCCCTAAGCTAGTCTTCCTAATTATTATAGTTCTTAATTTTTTAAGGAGTTCTTTAGGTATTTATTAAGCGCTTATAGTACTTTTAGCTTTACTTTATTTTATTCTATCCTTAGGTATTTAGTCTTACTTTACTTTTCCCCTTATTACGCTTACTATATTAATCTTTTTATTCCCTTCCTATTATATTTTATTATTCCTTCTTCTTTTAACTATTATACTTATTTATTTTTTAAACCCTTACTATATAATTTTTATTATTAATTCCTTTATTACTTTTTATTATACTTATTTTTCTATTACTATTATTCCTTCCCTATAAAGTAGGTTATTACTTCCTTATTATAATTATTTTATATATTCCTTAGGTAATTAGCTAATAAGTTAGTATTAGTAGGAATTATTAATTTCTTTCTTATTATTATTATTCCTCCCTTATAGGGTAGGTTACTATCCCTTACTATACTTATTATATCTTATATAAAAGGTATTATTAATATTCTTAGCCTTCTTATTAGGAATTTATTTACCTTTTTACTACTACTACTATTATATTTATTATTATAGGTACTTCTTCTTCTACCTTTAAATATAGTTTTGGCCTATATTATAGGTATTATATTATTAAGTTAGATTACTATTATACTTTAGGTAAAGTTTTAGTAAAGGGTACTTCCTTTAATAAGGAGTTACTTTTCTAAAGGAGGTATAAGGAATATACCTCCCCTATATTAACTACCTTATTACTAGTAACTATAATAACTATATATTAAGCTATAGTACTAGTTACTATATATATATATATATATATACTAAATATATTTAGGTACTATATTTATTTATTATATACTTTTAATTATATTATACCTTATATAATCTTTATACTTATACTTATTATAATATTTATATTTTAGTTAAGGCCTACTTTAAGGTTAGATTTATATTAGGTACTTATATTATCCTTTTAGTTAAATTTCTAGCCCTAAATTAAGTTTAGGCCTATACTTTAGCTTTAACCGAAATAAAGCTTACCCCTATATATTTTACCTATACTTTTACCCTTATACTAAGTATTATTTCCCTCCCTACTACCTTTAATAATAATAACTTAAACTATACTTTTATTATTATTATTAATACTTTAATCCTATCTTAAGCTAATAGTTATTTTAGTACTATATTAAGTATATATTATAGTATTAGGCTTAGCCCAATATAGGAGAATAAAGGGAACTAAGGGACTTACTAAAAGGAATATATATAACTAAAAGCCCTAGTTATTAAGTAGTTTTCCCTCCTTTAAGTCTTTTAATAAATATTATTAAGAGCTTTAAAGCAATTACTTAGTAACTCTATAATATTTAAAAGACTTTACTTATACTAATTAGGAGGAAGGAAAAGCCTAACTATTATAAGTTAAAATAAATAAAGGAAAGCCTAAAGAAATTAACCTTTAGTAAGTTATAAAGGACCTTATAGCAAAAGTCTATATAGAGTTTAGCTAAATATATATTATAGAGTTACTAGGCGGCTGCTTTAGGACTCTTAATAATGTTTATTAAAAGACTTAAAGAATAGGAAAACTACTTAGTAATTAGGGCTTTTAGTTATATATGTTCCTTTTAGTAGGTCCCTTGGTTCCTTTTGTTTTTCTATATTGGGCTAAGCCTAATACTATAATATACTGTTTTGCTCTACCCGTTTAAAGTAAAGTCTAGCTGTAGCTGTAGCTAACTTACTCTTTTTTAGGCTGGCTTTTTAATTTATAGCTCCTCTTAAAAATATTTTTTTTTTTTAGTATTTATTAGGTACTAAGTGCATATAGTTTCCTTTCTATATTGTCCCCTATTAGGAGCTTACTAGTTACTTAAAGCGACTAATTCTACCTTGCCTTAGCCCCTCCTTAGGTATTTACCGGGTACCTAAGGTAACTAACTCTACCTTACTTTATTCCCTCCTTAGGTATTCCCTAGGTACCTAAAGCGCTTAGTATTACTTTGCTTTTCCCTTTTACTACTCCCTTTATATTACCCTTTTTATTTTTTTCCTATTATACTTTATTATTCCTCTTTCTTTTAACTATTATACCTATTTATTTTCTAGCTTCTTATTATATAATTTATTATTAACTCCTTTGCTACCTCCTATTATACTTACTCCTTTATTATTATTATTCCTTCCCTATAAGGTAGGTTACTACTTCCTTATTAGGGCCGTTTTATATATCCTTTAGGCTATTAGCTAATAAGTTGGTAATAATAGGAACTATTAATTTTATTCTTATTATTATTGCTTTTCCCTTATAGAGGACTTATTTACCTTTCTGTTACTATTACTATTGCTATTATATTTATTGCTATAGGTACTCCCCCCCCCCCCCCTTGGATATAGTTTGGGCTTGCGTTATAGCTATTATACTAATAAGTCGGACTATTATTGCGCTTTAGGTAAATACTTAGTGGAGGGTAATTCCTTTAATAAGGAGTTTATACCTTTAGAGGAGGTATATAGAATATACCTTTTTTGCGTTAATTACCTTATTACTAATAGCCGTAATAATTATATACTGGGCTATAGTACTAGTTACTGTACGTATATGTATATATATACTAAATGCATTTAGGTATTGTATTTGTTTGCTGTATGCCCTTAGCTATATTATGCTTTATGTAACCTTTGTACTTACGCTTAGTGTAATGTTTATATTTTAGTTAAGGCCCGCCTTAAGGTTAGAACTATATTGGGTACTTATATTGTCCTTTTGCTTAAATTTCTAGCCTTAGGCTGGGTTTAGACTTATACCCTAGCCTTAGTTAAGATAGAGCCTACCCCTATATACCTTACTTATACCCTTACCCTTATACTAGGTATTATTTCCTCCCCTACTATTACTAATAATAACGACCCGAACTGCGCCCTTATCCTTACTGCTAATACCTTAACCCTAGCTTGGGCTAGTAGCTGTTTTGGTAGCGTACCGAGCGTATAGCTTAGTGTATTTGCTTAGGGCGTAGCCTAGGCCCTAACGGGTATCTAGAGTAATATATACGGTTTTGCCTACTGTTAGTAGGTATAGGAGGGCGTTAGTACTAAGTTAGTAACTACTTTAGCCGAGATATACTGTAATATTTATAAGTTATATAAGTTTAAAATAAATAGTTCCCCCTTATTGTATTATTCTACCCCCTTTACTCCCTGTATTACCTATAATAGTAGTAGGTTACGCTTATCCTGCGTAAATAATATAACTTTATTATACTACCCTATTGCCTTTACCCCTTATATTGCTTAAGTTACTTAGCGCTTTTGTTTTATACCCTTACCCTTACCCCTTTTAATAATATCCTACCCCTACCTAAGTACTATAATAAATAGTTTTTAGACCCTCCCTAAGGAGAATACTAAGAAGAATAAAAGTAAGAAGGATATAAAAACTAATAAGTCTAAGTAGTACGGTTAGTATATATTTATAGTAGTAGTATTAGGTTAGGCCCTTATTGGGGGTACTTTAGGGTTAGTTTTTTCCTTTAGTATAGTTAAAATTTTACGTTTTATTTTATAGCTTACTTATACTTTACTATTTATATAGGGATCTTCCTATTACTATATAAATTCCTTTAGGGCTTCCGTTTATACTAAAGCCTTTATTAGTTCTTAGGTTAGTTATTTATAACCTAGCTATTTTATAAGGGTATTATATTATCCCTCTTAGCCTTAGGCCCCCCTTATTATAGGGATATATTTAACTTAGTATTCCTTTTGTAAGGTATTATCCTTATTTTAGACTAATAGTAGGCCTAGCTTTAAATTTTATACTACCTAACTATATAAGGGGTTATTTACTACCCTTTCGATAAGGTTTATATAAAAGGTAGGGTATAAGCCCTAAGGAATATTTAGTATTACTATAAGTAGTATTAGTACTACTAATACTATAAACTTAAAAGCTACTTAGTTTAGCTTCCTATATAGCCTATTGGTTTTAATATATTTAAGGCTAAGCTAGACCTTATTACCTACTTAAAACTTCTTTACTAAGCGACCTAAAGCTACTACTAACTTATATAAGTATTATTATATAAAGGTAATAGCTACTTATATAATTTTTATTCTTTCCCTTAGGTATTATAGGAAAGTAATAGCCCTTCCTTTTAGTATTATTACGCTTATTTAGTTATCCTTTACCCTAGGTATTATATCGATTTTATAGCCTAATAATAGCTTATCTAGGCTAACTCCTATAACTAAAGACTCCCTATTATTTAGGGTAAGCTAGTAGGTAGCTAGGTAGGCCGGTTAGTCGAATTACTTAAATAAGATTAGGATCTATAGGGTAGCTTAAATTTCCTAATTTACTCTTTTAGTACTCCTATTTATCTAGGGGTAGTATAACGTTAATAAGAGTTATTTCGTACTAATAAGGAAGTATAGGGATATTTAGAACTTACTAAGCTAGTTTAATCCCCGATCCGTTATAATTTAGATAGGAAAACCCCTAAATTACTACTAATAGGTCTTAAACCGTTCTATATAAGCCTTTATACTTATTGTAGTTATTGCCTTTAGTTAAATAAATTTAGAGAGGCGGTCTGTAATTGTTATAGTATTAGGCTTAGCCCGATATAGGAGAACGGAGGGAACTAAGGGACCTATTAGGAGGAATGCATATAACTAGAAGCCCTAGTTACTAAGTAGTTTTCCTATCCTTTAAGTCTTTTAATAAATATTATTGAGAGTCTTAGAGCAGCCGCCTAGTAATACTATAATAGTAATAACTATTAAGAATTAGGGGTCCTTATTGTTTTGTGCTAGTAGGTTGGTTATAAAGTCGATTGATATTTGCTTTTAATAACGGTTTAGTAGGGGGATTAGTTATAGGAGTCCCTATTTCTATAGATAGCTCTTATAGCTTTAGTAGTAGTAGTAATTCCGAATATATTGTACTATGTCTTATGATATACTATCCTAGTAGAAGTCCCGCTAAAGTACCTAGAATATTCCGTTTCGACTTAGGTAGCCCGATATAGGTAATTCGTATATCTATTGTATTATTCGTATTATTAGTAGTTCCTAGGCTAGTAACTATAGGCATCCCTTATAGTATATTGCGCTATAGGTATTAATAGTATAATTAGCTGTTTATTCTTTTATCTTTACTTCTACTAGGAATTTCTATATACCTATTGTAATAGCTTATTGTTAGGCTTTATATATTGTATTATTTTGTAACGCTTAGTCCTATAATTCCTATAGGTAGGGTTTTAGGAAGAGTAGTTAGTTAATTAGTATATTTTATAAAAATAGTATCTCTTTCCCTATTTATCCCTATACTACTAGAAGTAGTTAGGATATATTAATAGCTCCTTATCCCTCTTTTATCTTTAGATAGGCCTAGTCCGCCCTTATATTTATAGCTATTGTATTTTAGGCGCTTAGTACTTTACAGCCGGCTTAGGCCCGGTCTATTCCTATATTTACCTAATTTATTCCTATATTTATAATTACTATATCCTAGGTATTTTAGGTATTAGGACCTTCTTACGTAGGTTAGCCTTTAGGTACCTCCTATAGTATAGAGATTAATACTAGCTAAAGTATTTATTTTAAGTATAGTATGTTCTTTTTGTCCTATTCCTAATGCAAGAGTATATCCGGCCGTTATACTTATAAGCTTAGTCTATACTATAGTAAGTAATTAAAGTTTATAAGGACTTCCGCCTATTGTACTTATTATTCTAATATCTCCTGTAGTTTAGTAAAGTATTTAAGGTTCTTATAGTCCGTTAGAATAGTAAATAGTTCCGTAACGCCTTATAGGTCTACCGATTATACCTTAAAATAGCTAATAACTACTAGGAGTTCCTTATTATAAATTGTATAATTTCTTTTTGTTAGTATAAGTTTAGCTAAGTAGTAGGCTACTAGTTATAGGACCCCCTTACTATTAATTTATAAGAGGTATTTGCCTAGTACCTTACCTAAGTAATTAGTCTTAATAAGAGTCTTTCTATTTAGGTCCTATTATACTAAGATTAGGTATAATAAAAAGGTACGCTTAAGGGATTAGAAGGCTATATCTTCTTTAGGTCCTTAGCGGAATAATATACCCCTTCCTATAAGGGCTATAAGTAGTTCTATAAGGCTTATAAAATTAGGAATAAATTTATAGTAGAAGTTTGCAAAACCTAGGAAGCTCTTAATCCCCTTTACCTTAGTAGGTAGTTACTATTTTTAAATTATAGTAGTTTTCGCTAGGTTAGGCCTAACCTTAATGTTAAAATACTAGGATTTATACTAGTAAGACTACCTAAATAGGATACTATCCTATTATTACTACTACTAGTAGTAACTATTAGAAGTACTACTGCTAGTAGATATACTATACTATACTGAGAGTATAAGTAAGTATATAGAGCTAACTAATAGTATATAATATACTATTTCTCTAAACTATTGTTAAAGATACTTACCTAATTAGGTATAGTATAGAACGCTCTAGAATAT
Organism: Drechmeria coniospora; assembly: GCF_001625195.1. Lineage (NCBI taxonomy): Eukaryota > Fungi > Ascomycota > Sordariomycetes > Hypocreales > Ophiocordycipitaceae > Drechmeria > Drechmeria coniospora. The sequence goes on along the minus strand of NC_054389.1, from coordinate 3,283,787 downwards.
TCTAGAATATTCTAGAATATTCTATACCCTACTTATAGAATATACTAGAACTCCTTGGAATAAGCTAGAATATTACTTACCCTACTTATAGAATAAGCTAGAACCTTATAGAATAAGCTAGAATAGTCTTTACTATACTTCTATACCTATATAAGGCAGTAGGTATTCCCTTAGAATAGTTTCTCTTTTAAAATATAATTGCATTCGTTTATATAATTTGGTACTATTAAGTTTGTACTTTTATCCAGTTACTAACTAGTTCCCCTTATGCTATTACTAATAGCTTAATTAATTCCCTGGTCTGTACAATATACTTCTACTACCCCTCCTCTTGCGCACCCAAATTGCAAGACTTAATGCCTGCTTAAATAATAAACCTAAGGTATTTAACTTTTGTTATTACAAATGCGTACTTATTGAGATCTAGGTATAAACCGGCTACCTAGAGCTGCTTAAGGATTTCCCTAACCTTAGTAAGGTAGTCGGCCTTCGATTTAAAGGTATAGATTAGGATATTATCTAAATAGGCTATAACTTACTTCCTTAATTTATTTTATAATACCCTATTAATATATCTTTAGAATAAAGTTAGTACTTTAGTTAAACTAAAGGGGTAGACTAACTATTTAAATAAACTAAATTGTATATAGAATACTATAAGCGGTTTATTTCCTAGTACTATACGTAACTTATAGAATACTGCTTATATATTTAGTTTAGTAAACTAGTATACCCTTAAGAGTAAGTATAGTATTTCTTTAACTAATAGGAGTAGGTAGTAATCCTATTGTATAATTTTATTTAGGGCCTAGTAGTTTACGTATAGCCTTTATTATTTATTTTCTTTCTTAGTAAGTAGTATTAGTACTACTATTACTAACGAACTTACCTATATTTATCCCTTATTTAGTAGGTCTATAATCTATTTATAGACTTTAAGTAGTTAGTCTTATAGCAAATTATATAGTAGGCCTTAGGGTAGCTATAGTATTTCTCCCTTATTGTTTTATTATAGTTAGATATAGTAGTCCTAGGAGCCCTAGTATAGTAGTAGGCCTAAGGCCTATTCCTTATTGAAAAGATTAGTATAGTCCTAAAGGGCTACCGGAAGAGTAGGTAGGGCTATTACTATTATATTTATACTTCCGGGTACTTATAGTACTATTTTTTATAGTTTTATTACTATTTCTTATAAGCTTATTACTATTAGTACTTCCTATTGTTTCTGTAAAAAGGTTTATACTAGTATAAGGTATACCTCCTAGGACCCGTTAGGAGGGCGGATATTATTTACTTATATAATTTAGTTACCTACTACCCTAATTATAAGGGTCCAATCTATTGCGTTTAGGGTAACCTATTAGTATTCTATCTATAGTAGACCTAGTATAGTATTTCGACTTAGGCCTAGGATAATATATAGGAGTACTAGGCTCTCCTAGCTATTTATATTAATTATTATATAGACTATATTAGTTATTGTAGGGTAGGTAAGGGTATTACCTATATTTTACTAAGATATTATAATAGCTATTTAGAGTAGCCTTTTTGTTAGAAGAGGGATAAGCTTAAGTTATAAGCATTAGGCTATTCTTTTGCTAATAGCCCTATAGTAATTATAGCTACTATTAATTTAAATATTAAGGAATTTTATAGAATTTATAAATATAGTAATAAGAAAGGGTAGTTTATTTATTCTTAGTATAATTTTTTTAAACTTAGTTTTTTAATTCCCCTAATTCCTTATAGTCCGCTTACCTATAAACCCTTTATACCTTTATATAAGACTTAGCTTAAAGGTACTTTATTTCCCTTTTCTTCCTTAGTCTTTAATTCCTTATAAATATATTCTTCTCCTTAAGCGGCCTAAATACTTATCCCTAGGGTATATAGGATTATAGCTTATTATAGGTATTATTAAATATAGTAGCCTCCCTCCCTATAGTAGATATATATATTAACTGCCTTATACCTATTTCTTTCTTCCTATATAACCTATTTTACTTACTATTAGGGCCTACCTTAGCCCTAGTTTATTTTTATTATCGGTTTAGTTATAGCCGCTTTAGGCCTGGCTGTAGCCCTAAAGCCTACTGTATTAACCCTTAATATTAGGGTATTGCTATTCTTATTAGGTTAGGGGGTTACCTTAGCTATCCCCTAGCCGGGCCCGCCTTAGTCCTTAATTTTATCCTCTATATATTACAATTCTATTTTAAATACAATTCGTTTATATATATCGACCGCCTTATTATAATTATTTATTATAATTCCCCGCTAAAGAATATAGTTCCTTATTCTTTTAGTTAGCTTAATATAGAGCTTTATAAGTTTTACCTTACTAGGCTAATATTAATATAAGCTTTTCTTTAAAGTATATAAGGAACGCTAGAAATAACTTTAATATCCCTTACCTAATATCCTTTAGTTTAATAACCGCTAGTTACTAGTAGTAGGGATTACTATAAACCGATTTAAGGTACGTTAGAAATTAAAATAAGTTATAACTAATATAGGAGCCTTCCTTAAAGTATATTATAACTTATTGCTAGACTTTAGCCGAAAGGTTTTACTAAACGAAAATCTATTAGTCCTAGGCAGACCTAATAAAGTCCCTATCTACCTAGAACTTACGGTCTATATAGAACTTTTAGGCTATAAAGGTACCCTTATTACTATTATACAGGTCCCTAATCGGAATCGGTTTACGTTTAATACGGGCCTATAGTATACCTAATTTATCCCTAGTCCATTCCTACTAGGGGTTAATTATTAAGGTATCCATTAGCTAGGCCAATAAGTACCTTAGGTCCTACTATACTTATTACTACCTATTCTTCTATAGAGCTAAGATTTATATAAAGTATATTTCTATTTAGGTATATATTTAGCCAAACTTTATATAAACTTTTACTATAAAGTTCTTTATAACTTACTAAAGGTTAATTTCTTTAGACTTCCCCTTATTTATTTTAACTTATAATAGTTAGGCTTTTCCTTCCTCCTAACCGGTATAAGTAAAGTCTTTTAAATATTATAGAGTTACTAGGCAGTTGCTTTAGAACTCTTAATAATATTTATTAAAAGACTTAAAGAATAGGAAAACTACTTAGCAACTAGGGCTTTTAGTTATATATGTTCCTCCTAGTAGGTCCCTTAGTTCCCTCCGTTCTCCTATATTAAGCTAAGCCTAATACTATAATAATATATACCTAAATAGAAATATACTCTATTTAAATCTTTATCCTATAGAAGAATAAATAGTAATAGGTATAGTAGGACCTAAGGTACTTATTGGCCTAGCTAATAAATAACTTAATAATTAACTCTTAGTAGGAACGGACTAAAAATAAGTTAGGTATACTATAGGCCTAGGTTAAATATAAACTAATTCTAATTAAGGACCTATATAATAGTAATAAGGGTACCTTTATAGCCTAAAAGTTCTATATAGACTATAAGCTTTAGGTAGATAAGGACTTTATTAAGTCTACCTAGGACTAATAAATCTTTATTTAGTAAACCCTTTTAGCTAAAGTTTAATAATAAGTTATAATATACTTTAAGGAAGGTACTTATATTAATTATAACTTATTTTAATTCTTAATATACCTTAAATTAGCTTATAGTAACCCCTACTACTAGTAATTAGTAGTTATTAAACTAAAGGATATTAGGTAAGGGATATTAAAATTATTTTTAGTATTTCTTATATATTTTAAAGAAAAGCTTATACTAATAAGAGGAATATATTAACCTAGTAGGGTAAAACTTATAAAACTCTATATTAAACTAATTAAGAAAATAAGGAATTATATTCTTTAGTAAAGAACTATAATAAATAACTATAATAAGGTAATTAATATATATAAATAAATTATATTTAAAATAGAATTATAATATATAAAGGATATAACTAAAAACTAAAGTAAGTTTAGTTAGGAAATAGCTAAAGTAACCCCCTAACCTAATAAGAATAATAATACCCTAATATTAGGAGTTAATATAATAGGCTCTAGGGCTATAACTAGGCCTAAAGTAACTATAACTAAGTTAATAATAAAAATAAATTAGGGTTAAAGTAGGCTTTAATAGTAAGTAAAATAAGTTATATAAAAAGAAAGAAATAAATATAAGGTAGTTAGTATATATATTTACTATAAGGAAGGCTATTATATTTAATAATACCTATAATAAGCTATAATACTATATATACTAGGAATAAGTATTTAAACTGCTTAGGGGAAAGAATATATTAGTAAGGAAGTAAAGACTAAGGAAAAAAAAAATAAAGTACCTTAATACTAAGTCTTATATAAAGGTATAAAGAGTTTATAGGTAAATAGACTATAAGGAACTAAAATAATTAAAAAAACTAAATTTAAAAAATTTATACTAAAAATAAATAAACTACTCTTTCTTATTACTATACTGTTATGGAGTTGCTAGGCGACTGCTCTAGGACTCTTAATAATGTTTATTAAAAGACTTAAAGGATAGGAAAACTACTTAATAACTAGGGCTTTTAGTTATATATATTCCTTTTAGTAGGTCCCTTAGTTCCCTTTATTCTCCTATATTAGGTTAAGCCTAATACTATAATATACTGTTTTGCTCTACCTATTTAAAGTAAAGTCTAGCTATAGCTATAGTTAACTTACTCTTCCCTAGGCTAGCTTTTTAATCTATAGCTCCCCTTAAAAAAATGTTTTTTTTTTAGGTATTTATTGGGTACTAAGTATATATAGCCTCCTCCTTATATTATCCCCTATTGGGAGCTTATTAGTTGCCTAGAGTAATTAACTTTACTTTGCTTTAGCCCCTCCCTAGGTATTTACTAGGTACTTAAGGTAACTAACTCTACCTTACTTTATTCCTTCTTTAGGTATTCCCTAGGTACTTAAGGTACTTAATATTACCTTACTTTTCCCTCTTACTACTCCCTTTATATTACCCTTTTTATTCCCTTTCTATTGTACTTTATTATTCCTTTTTCCTTTAACTATTATACCTATTTATTTTTTAGCTTCTTACTATATAATTTATTATTAACTCCTTTACTACCTCCTATTATACTTACTTTTTTATTATTATTATTCCTCCCCTATAAGGTAGGTTACTGCTTCCTTATTAGGGCTATTCTATATATTCTTCGGGCCGTTAGCTAATAAGCTAGTAATAATAGGAACTATTAATCTTACTCTTACTGCTATTGCTCTTCCCTTATAGAGGATTTATTTACCTTTCTGTTACTATTACTGCTATTATTATATTTACTACTATAGGTACTCCCCCCCCCCCCCCTGGATACGGTTCGGGCCTATATTATAGCTATTATACTAATAAGTCGGACTATTACTACGCTTTAGGCAAATACTTAGTAGAGGGTAATTCCTTTAATAAAAAGTTTATACCTTTAGAGGAGGTATATAGGATATACCTCCCTTATATTAATTGCCTTATTACTAGTAGCTATAATAATTATATACTAGGCTATAGTACTAGTTGCTGTATGTATATATATATATATACTAAATATATTTAGGTACTGTATTTATTTACTGTGCGCCCTTAGTTATATTGCGCTTTATACAACCTTTATACTTATACTTAGCGTAACGTTTATATTTTAGTTAAGGCCTGCCCTAAGGTTGGAACTGTACTAGGTACTTATACTATCCTTTTGCTTAAATTTCTAGCCTTAGGCCGGGTTTAGGCTTATACCCTAGCCCTAGCCGAAATAGAGCCCGCCCCTATACGTTCCGCCTATACCCTTACCCTTATACTAAGTATTATTTCCCCCCCTATAGCTACCGATAATAACGATCTAAATTATACCCTTATCCTTACTGCTAATGCCTTAACCCTAACTCGGGCTAGTAGCCGTTCCGGTAGTATACCGAGCGTATAGCTTAGCGTATTCGCTTAGGGTATAGCCTGGGCCCTAATGGGTATTTAAAGTAATATATATAGTTTTGCTTGCTATTAGTAAGCGTAAGAGGGTATTAGTATTAAGTTAGTAGCTACCTTAGCTAAGATATACTATAATATTTATAAGTTATATAAGTCTTATATAAATAGTTCCCCCTTATTATACTATTCTACCCCCTTTACTTCCTGTATTACCTATAATAGTAGTAGGTTATACCTATCTTATATAAATAATATAACTCTATTGTATTACCCTATTGCCTTTACCCCTTATATTACCTAAGTTACTTAGTACCTTTATTTTATACCCTTACCCTTACCCCCCTTAATAATATTCTACCCTTACCTAAGTACTATAATAGATAGTTTTAAGACCCTCCCTAAGAAGGATACTAAGAAGAATAAAAGTAAGGTAAATATAAAGACTAATAAGTTTAAGTAGTACAGCTAGTATATATCTATAGTAGTAGTATTAGGTCGGGCCCTTATTAGGGGCGCTTTAGGGTTAGTTTTTTTCTTTAGTATAGTTAAAATTTTACGTTTTATTTTATAGCTTACCTACGCTCTACCGTTTATATAGGGATTTCCCTATTACTACGTAAATTCCTTTAGGGCTTCTGTTTATACTAAAGCCTCTATTAGTTCCTAGGTTAGTTATTTATAACTTAGCTATTTTATAAGGGTATTACGTTATCCCCCTTAGCCTTAGGCCCCCCTTATTATAAGGATATATTTAACTTAGTATTCCTTTTATAAGGTACCGTTCTTATCTTAGACTAATAGTAGGCCTAGCTCTAAATCCTATACTACCTAACTAAGTAAGGGGTTATTTACTACCCTTTTAATAAGGTCTATATAGAAAGTCAAGTATAAGCCCTAAGGAATGTTTAGTATTACTATAAGTAGTATTAGTACTACTAGTACTATAAACTTAAAAGCTACTTAGTTTAGCTTCCTGTATAGCCTATTGGTTTTAATATATTTAAGGCTAAGCTAGACCTTATTACCTACTTAGAACTTCTTTACTAGGCGACCTAAAGCTACTACTAACTTATATAAGTATTATTATATAAAGGTAATAGCTATTTATATAATTTTTATTCCTTCCCTTAGGTATTATAGGAAAGTAATAACCCTTCCTTTTAGTATTATTACGCTTACTTAGTTATTCTTTACCCTAGGTATTATATCGATTTTGTAGCTTAATAATAGCTTATTTAGGCTAACTCCTATAACTAAAGACTCCCTATTATTTAGGGTAAGTTAGTAGGTAGTTAGGTAGGCCGGTTAGTCGAATTACTTAAATAAGATTAGGATCCGTAGGGTAGCTTAAATTTCCTAATTTATCCTTTCGGTACCCCTATCCGTTTAGGAGTAGTATAACGTTAATAAGAGTTATTCTGTACTAATAAGGGAGTATAGGGATATCTAGAACTTACTAAGCTAGTCTAATCCCTAATCCGTTATAATTTAGGTAAGAAAACCCCTAAATTACTACTAATAGGTCTTAAACTGTTCTATATAAGCCTTTATACTTATTGTAGTTATTGCCTTTAGTTAAATAAATTTAGAAAAGTAGTTTGTAATAACTATTAAGAATTAGGGGTCCTTATTGTTCTATACTAGTAAGTTAGTTATAAAGTTAATTAATATTTACTTTTAATAACGGTCTAGCGGGGGGATTAGTTATAGGAGTTCTTATTTCTATAGATAGCTCTTATAGCTCTAGTAATAGTAGTAATTCTAAATATATTATACTACGTCCTATAATATACTATTTTAGTAAAAGTCCCGCTAAAGTACCTAGAATATTCCGTTTCGACTTAAGTAGCCCAATATAGGTAATTCGTATACCTATTGTATTATTTATGTTATTAGTAGTTCCTAGGCTAGTAACTATAGGTATCCCCTATAGTATATTACGCTATAGGTACTAATAGTATAATTAGTTATTTGTTCTTTTGTCTTTACTTCTACTGGGAACTTCTATATACCTATTGCAACTACTTATCGTTAGGCTTTATATATTATATTATTTTGTAACGCTTAGTCCTATAATTCCTATAGGTAGGGTTCTAGGAAGAGTAGTTAGCCGGCTAGTATATTCTGTAAAAATAGCGTTTTCTTTCCTATTTATCCTTATACTACTAAGAGTAGTTAGGATATATTAATAGCTCCTTATCCCCCTTTTATCTCTAGATAGGCCTAGTCCGCCCCTATATTTATAGCTATTATATTTTAGGCGCTTAGTACTTTATAGCCGGCCTAGGCCCGGTCTATTCCCGTATTCGCCCGATTTATTCCCGTATTTATAATTATTGTATCCTAGGTATCCTAGGCGTTAGGACCTTCTTGCATAGGTTAGCCTTTAGGCGCCTCCTATAGTATAGAGATTAATACCGGCCGAAGTATTTATCTTAGGTATAGTACGTCCTTTTTATCCTATTCCTAATATAAGAGCGTATTTAGCCGTTATACTTATAAGCCTAGTCTATACTATTGTAAGTAATTAAAGTTTATAAGGACTTCCGCCTACTGTACCTATTATTTTAATATCTCCTATAGTTTAGTAAAGTATTTAAGGTTCTTATAGTCCGTTAGAATAGTAAATAATTCCATAATGCCTTATAGGTCTACCGACTATACCTTAAAGTAGTTAATAACTACTAGGAGTTCCTTATTATAGATTGTATAATTCCTTTCTACTAGTATAAGTTTAGCTAAATAGTAGGCTACTAGTTATAGGACCCTTTTGCTATTAATTTATAAAAGGTATTCCCTTAGTACCTTACTTAAGTAATTAGTCTTAACGAGAGTCTTTTTATCTAGGTCCTATTATATTAGGATTAGGTATAACGAAAAGGCCTACTTAAGGGATTAAAAGGCTATATTTTCTTTAGGTCCCTAGTAAAATAGTATACCCCTTCCTATAAGGGCTATAAGTAGTTCTATAAGGCTTATAAAATTAGGAATAAATTTATAGTAGAAGTTTGTAAAACCTAGGAAGCTCCTAATCCCCCTTACCTTAGTAGGTAGTTACTATTCTTAAATTATAGTAATTTTCGCTAGGTTAGGCCTAACCTTAATACCTGCTTAGATAATAAACCTAAGGTATTTAACTTTTGTTATTGCAAATATGTACTTATTAAGATCTAGGTATAGACCGGTTACCTAAAGCTGCTTAAGGATTTCCCTAACCTTAGTAAGGTAATTAGCCTTCGATCCGGAGGTATAGATTAGGATATTATCTAGATAGGCTATAACTTACTCCCTTAATTTATTCTATAATACCCTATTAATATATCTTTAGAATAAAGCTAGTACTTTAGCTAAACTAAAGGGGTAGACTAACTATTTAAATAGACTAAATTATATACGGAATACTATAAGCGGTTTGTCTCCTAGCGCTATACGTAACTTATAGAATACTACTTATACGTTTAGTTTAGTAAACTAGTATACCCCTAAGAGTAAGTATAGCGTTTCTTTAATTAGTAGGAGTAGGTAGTAATCCTATTATATAATCTTATTTAGGGCCTAGTAGTTTATATATAGCCTTTATTCTTTATTTTCTTTCTTAGTAAGTAGTATTAGTACTATTACTACTAATAAACTTACTTATATCTATCCCTTATTTAGTAGGTCTATAATCTATTTACGGACTTTAAGTAGTTAGTCTTATAGTAAATTGTATAGTAGGCCCTAGGGTAGTTATAGTATTTCTCCCTTATTGTTTTATTACAGTTAAATATAGTAGTCCTAGGAACCTTAGTATAGTAGTAGGCCTAAGGCTTATTCCTTATCGAAGAGATTAGTATAATCCTAGAGGGCTACCGGAAGAGTAAGTAGAGCTATTACTATTATATTTATACTTCCGGGTACTTATAGTATTATTTCTTATAGTTTTATTGCTATTTCTTATAAGCTTATTACTACTAGTACTCCCTGTTGTTTCCGTAAAAAGGTTTATACTAGCGTAAGGTATACCTTTTGGGACCCGTCGAGAAGGCGGATATTATTTACTTATATAATTTAGTTACCTACCGCTCTAATTATAAGGGTCTAATTAATTATATTTAGGGTAACCTATTAGTATTTTAGCTATAGTAAACTTAGTATAGCGTCTCGACTTAGGCCTAGGATAACGTATAGAAGTACTAGGCTCTTTTAGCTATTTATATTAATTGTTATACGGACTATATTAGTTATTATAGGGTAGGTAAGGGTATTACTTATATTCCGCCGAGAAGTTATAATAGCCGTTTAGAGTAGCCGTTTTATTAGAAAAGGGATAAGCTTAAGTTATAGGCGTTAGGCTATCCTTTTGCTAATAGCCCTATAGTAGTTATAGTTACTATTAATTTAAATATTAAGGAATCTTATAGAATTTATAAGTATAGTAATAAGAAAGGGTAGTTTATCTATTCTTAATATAATCTTTTTAAACTTAGTCTTTTAATTCCCCTAGTTCCTTATAGTCTACTTACCTATAAACCCTTTATACCTTTATATAAGACTTAGCTTAAAGGCACTTTATTTCCCTCCTTTTCCTTAGTCTTTAATTCCTTATAAATATATTCTTCTCCCTAAGCGGCCTAAATACTTATCCCTAGGGTATATAGGATTACGGCTTATTATAGGTATTGTTAGATATAGTAGCCTCCCTCCCTATAGTAAATACATATACCGGCTACCCTATATTTATCTCTTTTTTCCTATATAATTTATTTTACCTACTATTAGGGCCTACCTTAGCCTTAGTTTGTTTTTATTATCGGTTTAGTTATAGCCGCTTTAGGCCTAGCCGTAGCCCTAGAGCCCGCTATATTAACCCCTAATATTAAGGTATTGCTATTCTTATTAAGTCAGGGGGTTGCTTTAACTGTCCCCTAGCCGGGCCTGCCTTAGTCCTTAATTTTATCCTCTATACGTTATAATTCTATTTCGGATATAATTCGTTTATATACATTAACTGCCTTATTGTAATTATCTATTATAGTCCCCTGCTAAAGAATATAGTCCCTTATTTTCTTAGTTAGCCTAATACGGAGCTTTATAAGTTTTACCTCACTAGGCTAATATATTCCTCCTATTAGTATAAGCTTTTCTTTAAAGCGTATAAGGAATACTAGGAATAACTTTAACGTCCCTTACCTAATATCCTTTAGTTCGATAACCGCTAGTTACTAGCGGTAGGGGTTACTGTAAGCCAATTTAAGGTATATTAGAAATTAAAATAGGTTATAACTAATGCGGGAGCCTTCCTTAAAGTACGTTATAACTTATTACTGGACCTTAGCTAAAAGGTTTTACTAAATAAAGATTTATTAGTCCTAGGCGGACCTAATAAAGTCCCTATCTACCTAAAGCTTACGGTCTATGTAGAACTTCTAGGCTGTAAAGGTACCCTTATTACTGTTATATAGGTCCCTAACCGGAATTAGTTTGCGTTTAATACGGGCCTATAGTATATCTAACTTATCCTTAGTCCGTTCCTACTAGGGGTTAATTATTAAGGTATCTATTGGCTGGGCCGATAAGTACCCTAGGTCCTACTATACCTATTGCTACTTATTCTTCTATAGAGCTAAGATTTAAACGGAGTACGTTTCTATTTAGGTATATATTTAGCTAAACTCTATATAGACTTTTGCTATAAAGTCCTCTATAACTTACTAAAGGTTAATTTCTTTAGGTTTCCCCTTATCTATTTTAACTTATAATAGTTAGGCTTTTCCTTCCTCCTAACTAGTATAAGTAAAGTCTTTTAAATATTATAGAGTTACTAAGCAACTGCTCTAGGACTCTTAATAATATTTATTAAAAGACTTAAAGGATAGGAAAACTACTTAGTAACTAGGGCTTTTAGTTATATGCGTTCCTCCTAGTAGGTCCCTTGGTTCCCTTCGTTCTCCTATATCAGGCTAAGCCCAATACTATAATATATACTTATAAATTCTATAAGATTTCTTTATATTTAAATTAATAGTAGCTATAATTACTATAGGGCTATTAGTAAAAGAATAGCCTAATACTTATAACTTAAGCTTATTCCTTTTTTAATAAAGTAGCTACTCTAAATAGTTATTATACTATTTTAGTAAAATATTAGTAATACTCTTACCTACCCTATAATAACTAAAATAGTTTATATAATAATTAATATAAATAGCTAAAAGAACTTAATACTTCTATATATTATCCTAAGCTTAAGTTAAAATACTATACTAAGTTTACTATAATTAGAATACTAAAGGGTTACTTTAAATATAATAAATTAAACCCTTATAATTAAGGTAATAAGTAACTAAATTATATAAGTAAATAATATTTATCCCCCTAATAGATCCTAAAAGGTATACCTTATATTAGTATAAACCTTTTTATAAAAGTAATAGGAAGTACTAATAGTAATAAGCTTATAAGAAATAGTAATAAAATTATAAAAATTAATACTATAAGTACTTTAAAGTATAAATATAATAGTAATAGCCCTACCTATATTTTTAATAGCCTTTTAGAACTATATTAATCTTTTTAATAAGGAATAGGCTTTAGGCCTATTATTATACTAAGGCTCTTAGGACTACTATATTTATTTATAATAAAATAATAAGGGAAAAATACTATAACTACCTTAGGGCCTACTATATAATATACTATAAGACTAACTACTTAAAGTCTATAAATAAATTATAAACCTACTAAATAAAGAATAAATATAAGTAAGCTTATTAACTATAATAATACTAATATTACTTATTAAGAAAGAAAATAAAGAATAAAGACTATATATAGACTATTAGGCCCTAAATAAAATTATATAATAGGATTACTACTTACTTCTATTAGTTAAAGAAATACTTTACTTACTCTTAGGGGTATATTAGTTTATTAAACTAAATATATAGGTAGTATTTTATAAGTTATATATAGTACTAAAAGATAAACTACTTATAGTATTCTATATATAAATTAGCTTATTTTTATAGTTAGTTTATTCCTTTAGTTTCGCTAAAGTACTAGCTTTGTTTTAAAAATATATTAATAAGGTATTATAGAATAAATTAAGGAAGTAAGTTATAGCCTACCTAAATAGTATTTTAATTTATACCTTTAGATTAAAGGCTAATTAATTACCTTACTAAGGTTAGGGAAATCCTTAAGTAGCTTTAGATAACTGGCCTATACCTTAATCTTAATAAGTATATATTTATAATAATAAATATTACATACCTAAGGCTTATTATTTAAGTAGGTATTAAGGTTAGGCCTAACCTAGTAAAAATTACTATAATTTAAGAATAATAACTACCTATTAAGGTATAGGGAATTTAAAGCTTTTTAAGGTTTATAAAATTTTAATATAAATTTATTTTTAATTTTATAAGCCTTATAGAACTACTTATAGCCCTTATAGGAAAGGGTATATTATTTTACTAAGGACCTAAAGAAAATATAGCCTTTTAATCCCTTAAGTATATTTTTTTATTATACTTAATCCTAATATAATAGGACCTAAATAGAAAGACCTTAGTTAAGACTAATTACTTAAGTAAGGTACTAAGCGGATACCTTTTATAATTTAATAATAAGGGGGTCCTATAACTAATAGCCTATTATTTAGCTAAACTTATACTAATAGAAAATAATTATATAATTTATAATAAAGAACCTTTAGTAGTTATTAACTACCTTAAGGTATAGTTAATAAATCTATAATATATTATAAAACTATTTACTATTCTAATAAATTATAAGAACCTTAAATACTTTACTAAACTATAGGAAATATTAAAATAATAGATATAATAGGTAGAAATTCTTATAAACTTTAATTACTTACTATAGTATAGACCGAGCTTATAAGTATAATAGCTAAATATACTCTTATATTAGGAATAAGATAAGGAAAATATACTATACCTAGAATAATTACTTTAGCTAGTATTAATCTCTATACTACAAAAGGCGCCGAAGGGCTAACCTATACAAAAAGGTCCTAATACTTAGGATATAGTAATTATAAATATAGGAATAAATTAAACCTAGGCTAGCTATAAAGTACTAAATACCTAAAATATAATAGCTCTAAATACAGGTATAGATTAGGCCTATTTAGAAATAAAAGGGAAATAAAAAGCTATTAATATATTCTAATTACTCCTAATAATATAGGGATAGACCGAAAGGGAAATACTAATTCTATAGGATATACTAATTAACTAATTACTCTTCCGAAAACCCTACCTATAGAAATTATAGGATTAAGTATTATAAAATAATATAATATATAAAGTTTAATAATAAGTAGTTATAATAGGTATATAAAAATTCCTAGTAAAAGTATAATTAAAAAAATAAATAGCTAATTATACTATTAGTACTTATAGTATAATATACTATAGGGAATACCTATAGCTATTAGCCTAAGAACTATTTATAATATAAATAATATAATAGGTATATAAATTACTTATATTAAGTTACCTTAGTTAGAATAAAATATTTTAGGTACTTTAGTAAGACTTTTACTAAAATAGTATATTATAAGATATAGTATAGTATATTTAGAATTACTATTACTACTAAAGCTATAAGAGCTACCTATAGAAATAAGAACTCTTATAACTAATCCCCTTACTAAACTAATATTAAAAGTAAATATAAATTAATATTATAATTAATTTACTAATATAAAATAATAAGGACCCCTAATTCTTAATAGTTATTATAAACTACCTCTTTAAGTTTATTAAACTAAAGGTAATAATTATAATAAGGATAAAAGCTTATATAGAATAGTTTAAGACCTATTAAAAGTAATTGAGGAGTTTCCCTACCTAAATTATAATAAATTAAAAATTAAACTAGCTTAGTAAGTTTTAAATATTTATATACTTCCTTATAGGTATAGAATAACTTTTATTAACTTTATACTACCCTTAGATAAATAGGAGTATTAAAAGGGTAAATTAAAAAATTTAAGCTACCCTATAGATTTTAATCTTATTTAAGCAATTTAACTAACCGGCCTACCTAACTACCTACTAACTTACCTTAAATAATAAGGAGTCTTTAGTTATAGGAGTTAGCCTAAATAAGCTATTATTAGGCTATAATATTAATATAATACTTAAGGTAAAGGATAACTAAGTAAGTATAATAATACTAAAAGGAAGGGCTATTATATTCCTATAATACCTAAGGGAAGGAATAAAAATTATATAAGTAACTATTACCTTTATATAATAATACTTATATAAGTTAGTAGTAGCTTTAGGTTATTTAGCGGAAAAGTTTTAGGTAAGTAATAAGGTCTAGCTTAGTATTAAATATATTAAAACTAATAAGCTATATAGAAAGCTAAATTAAGTAGCTTTTAAGTTTATAGTATTAATAGTCCTAATGCTATTTATAGTAATACTAAATATTCCTTAGGGCTTATACTCTACCTTTTATATAAACCTTATTAAAAGGGCAGTAAATAACCCCTTACTTAATTAGGTAGTATAGGATTTAAAGCTAGGCCTACTACTAGTTTAGAATAAGAATAGTACCTTACAAAATAAATACTAAGTTAAATATATTTTAGCAATAAGGGGGGCCTAAGGCTAAAGGGAATAATATAATACCCTTATAAAATAACTAGGTTATAAATAACTAACCTAAGAACTATTAAAGGCCCTTATATAAACGGAAGCCCTAAAGGAATTTATATAGTAATAGGAAGATCCTTATATAAATAGTAGAGTATAGGTAAGCTATAAAATAAAATATAAAATCTTAAATATACTAAAGGAAAAAACTAATCCTAAAGTAACCCTAATAAGGATTTATCCTAATATTACTATAGATATATACTAACTATACTACTTAGACTTATTAGACTTCTTTAAATTCTTTTTATTTTTATTTTTATTTTTATTCTTTTTAGTATTCTTCTTAGGAAAGGTCTTAAAGCTATTTATTATAGTACTTAGGTAGGAGTAAGATATAGCTAAGGAGGGTAGGGTTATAAAATAAAGGTACTAGGTAATATAGGTAATATAGGGAGTAAAGGCAATAGGGTAGTATAATAAAGTTATATTATTTATATAAAATAAGTATAACTTACTAGTATTAAAATACTAGTAAGACTACCTAAATAGGATACTATCCTATTATTACTAGTAGTACTACTACTAGTAAAGATACTATACTATACTGTAAGTATTAGTAAGTATATTAAGTTAACTAATAGTATACAATATACTACTTCTCTAAACTACTACTTAGAATAACTAACGGTAGTACTACTGCCGGCCAACTTACTACTATAATACAACTTATATATATAGTAGCTAGTCGACTATAGGAGCCAATTAATCGGAATAATAATTACCGCTCTCCTAGTTGCTACTAGCTATTTACTAGCCTATAGTACTACTACGGGCAATTAAACTATTGTATAACTAAAACGGTAATTAAACTATTATATAACTAAATAGGCAATCAAACTGTTATATAACTAAACGGGCGATCAAACTATAGTATAACTATATAACTACAATCTGGACCTATATAGTACTACTCTATAGGTATAAATAGCTATACTTCCCTTATACTTTAGGTAGAAGAATAATTGCATTTGTTTATATAATTCGGTACTACTAATTATATACTCTTGCCTAGTTACTAACTAGTACCCCTTATACTATTACTAATAGCCTAATTAATTCCCTAGTCTGTATAATATACTTCTACTACCCCTCCTCTTATATATCCAAATTGCAAGAGGTTATAAGCCCGGAAGGACTATAATTAATCCTCCGGAATTAATCTATACAACTTACTAAGTTACCTACTAGTACTATTAGTAAATCGTCCGGATCGATCTCTATAACTTACTAAGTTACCTACTAGTACTACTGGTAATAATTAATTAAATCCTATAACTTACTAAGTTACCTACTAGTATAACTAATAACTCTTAGTCGAATCTATAACTTACTAAGTTACCTACTAGTACTATTAGTAATTCTTAGTTACTAAACTACAGCTCCCCTAACTACTAGTACTACTAGTACGTTACCTACTAGTACTACTAGTAACTCTTAGTTACTAAACTATAGCTCCCCTAACTACTAGTACTACTAGTATATTACCTACTAGTACTACTAGTAACTCTTAGTTACTAAACTATAGCTCCCCTAACTACTAGTACTACTAGTACGTTACCTACTAGTACTATTAGTAACTCTTAGTTACTAAACTATAGCTCCCCTAACTACTAGTACTACTAGTACGTTACCTACTAGTACTACTGGTAATACTTAGTCTCTAAGCTATAGCTCCTTTCCCTACTAGTACTACTAGTAGGAGACCTAATTACTAGTACTATTAGCTAGGTAAGTAAGGTAAGATTTAAATCTAGTTACTAACTAGAAAATAAATCCTACTAACTAAGGTTAGAAGATTAACCTATTAGAGATTAAAAAATATCTATAGGTATAATAAATATAGATTAACAAACTATTATAGTAACTTAATACTATTATCCTATAGATACAAGAACGACTACATATTATTAAGTTAATACTTAGTACTAATACTACTATTACTAAGACAAAGGATACTTACTTTAACTATACCCTAAACAAAAAGGTATTTTAATTCCTGGAATATATAAAACTTAAAGGTACTAAGAACTATAAGTTATAGGAGTAATTCCTATTAATTTAACTCTAAGCTCTTAACCTAAAAGGCTTTCTAGATAAGCCCTTAATTACTTCTAGCTTTTTAAGCAGAAATTAGGCTAATTTACTTATACTACTATAGGATAGTTACTCGAAAGAAATCTTAGAATTAACTGTATATATTAAAATTCTAGTTCATATTTTCTTACTATTAAAAAAGCATTACTCTAAAGGTTATAAAGCTAAATACTCTAACCTATATAAGGCCTACTATAACCTTATATTTAAGGGGTATTGTTACGGAGTTGCTAGGCGACTGCTCTAGGACTCTTAATAATATTTATTAAAAGACTTAAAGGATAGGAAAACTACTTAGCAACTAGGGCTTCTAGTTGTATGCGTTCCTCCTAGTGGGTCCCTTGGTTCCCTCTATTCTCCTATATCGGGCTAAGCCCGATACTATAACAGGTATAAAGGAATACTTAATGTATTTAATACCGAATTTAATAGTTAACTTACTAGGCTATAACTAGCTAGTATAATAGTTAATCTATTAGATTAAACTAACTATTACCTTATAATAGTTAAACCTATATTTCTACAATAGGTTACTATATAGAATAGTACCCTTATATCTTCTTAAGCCCTAGGACTCCAAACGGATATCCTTAACCTGCAATATCTTATAGCTAACCTACTAAAAGAAAACTCTAGTACTACTAGATTAAATATATTTAGTTACTAGGTATCCTAAGTACCTAAGAAAAAGAAGAAAGGAAATAGATCTACTAAATCCTATTAACTTAGCTAATCCAACAAAACAAACCAATCTAGCTAAACAAGCCAATCCAATAAATCCAACTAATTAATTAAGCAACTAAAGAATACTACTAGTTTCCTAGTTAGTAACTATAGCCTAACAGCTAGCTATATAGACTTACCTAATTCCTATTAAGAATTAAATACTAATTCTAACTTTATATAAGAATTAAAAATATTACCTAACTTAGGTAATATTAGTATACTATATAGTATTACTAATACTAATATATATTATATAGGCTTACTCTATAATACTAGCTTAACCTACTATTTAGTAAATAATCGGTTTAAGTTTATAACTTTTCGACTAATTGCAAAATCCCAGGCAAAACTAATTACTACTAGAGGTAGCCCAATATACCCTAGTAGAATTAGAACTATAGAATTTATAGTATTAATTAATACTAATCTACTAACCTATAGTACTCTTGTACTATAAGAGGTACTATATATTCCGAAACTAAAAGTTAATATTATTAGTAGGGGGGGAACGCTTATTAAGCAGTCCCTGTATAACTCGAACCGAAAAATATATAGCCTACTTAACTTCTAGAGGTATAGCTTCTTCCTATAATAAGAAGGCCTAAATACACCCTATCTAAGAAAACCAAACTCAGCTTACTTAAGCTACTATAGTAGCTATAGAATAGTAGTAGAAATTTCCTTATAGTAACCTTCCTAGGCCAATAAGGCAAAAGACTAGTCGGTACCTAAATCGGTACCCCAGTCGGTACCTAGATTGGTACCTAGGTCGGTACCTAAATTGGTACCTAGGTCGGTACTTAGTCTAGTACCGAGACCGAGACCTAGACTAGGACTAGGTCCTAGCCCAACTATTAGTTCGGCTAACCTAAGGGACCTTACTAAGGCTACCCTATACAAAGACCCTATAGAGGACCCAATCCCTATAGAGGCAACAGACCTACTAGTAGTCCCTACTACTAGTACTAAGGAACAGGCTATTCCAATTACTAGTACGGAATTCAGTAACTAGTCTTACTAAAGACTACTGCAATAAGTAGGTATTTAGTATATTAAACTAGGATATATTAGTCTGCTATTATTAAAAAAGACTAGTAAGATTACTAGTAGGTTACCTAACTTTTCATCTATTAAGGTTACCGATTTTTAATACCTTACCTATATATAGGCAAAATCTACCAAACGCTAGTTAAGGGATCCAATTAAGGATTTAGACTATATACTTAACTTAATCGAAGGGGATATATTTAGGATTAAACCTATATCCTACAATCGAAAGTCTACTGGACTAATCCTTATCGATTGTAAATTCTAATTCCGTTAGGTATATATCCTACCCAATAAGGAAGGACTAACAATTCTCTAGGCTATAAAGAACTTCTTTTAAAGCCTAAAAATATACTATAGCTATTACCCAAAAAGGCTATTTTATAATAAAGGACCTAAAATTAATATACTACTTTAGGACTAGTTGGGTACTAAAGGAATACTATTCAATACATCTTATTTATATACCCCTAAACAAAATAAACTTACCGAACGGTCTATATAAGTTATTCTGGACCGGCTATAAGTAACTATAATTTAGGCTAGCCTCCTACTATTCCTCTAGTCTACTATACTTCCTACTATAGTTAACCTAATTAACTATACTATAATTACCAATAGGGATCTAAGCCCCTACTAATTGCTTAAGCAGGAGTTACAAGGGCTAAAAATACTACTAAACCTTACAGCCTATAAGGTTATTAGTACCTACTGTAAAGTCCTAATCCCTTACCAGAAACGGATTTAAAGTACTAAATTAGCATAATGCATAGAACCAGTAAGGCTACTAGTAACGCTAGGTTCAAAAACATACTTTATATATATACCTTCCAGAAGGGCAGTTAAAAAAACTACCTTCCTAAAAGTCCTAAAAGGTATTAGCCCTATTTCCTAAGGACTTTAATAACTACTAAGTCCTAGTCTCTAAGGACTAGAGTTAGAGGGGGAAATTAAGATAAAAGACTATATCTTACAAAATACCTTTAGTCCCCTAATACCTAGGGAGACAAAGGGGGCCAATAGACCTACTAGTCCTACTAGGACCAGTAGGTTACAAGGAACCAACGGACCTACTAGCCCTACTAGGGCTAGTAGACCTACTAGTCCTACTAAGACCAGTAGGTTGCAAGGAGCTAATAGACTAACTAGTCCTACTAAGACTAATACAATAAAGGGGGTCCTAGCCTAGCTAATAGAGGATTTACTAAATACCTCTCTTCCAGATATACTAAAACCAAAAGATAACCCTAACCTAATGGATCTCAACCTAGCGTATTGGATCCAGGACCTATACTACTAAGCTAAGGCAAAGCAACTTCTAAATAGTAATAAGCCTACTAGCTAGAAATAGGTAATTAAGTTAAATAACAAAAACCAATAGATATATACTATATTCTTAGAATTCTAGCAGCTTATTTAGGTAGGGGTATTTTATTTTATTCCCCTTTAAGAAATACTAACTAATAGATAACTTCTAAAAAGCCAACTTATACTATAAGTTAAAAAGGATTAGTAGAATAACCCTATTAAATTTAAGGTACAACTAGTAGCTAAGGGATTTATACAAATTAAAGGCCTTAATTATATTAAGACTTTTGCAACTACTAGTATTCTACTTACCTAAAGGATACTACTAACCCTAGCCGCCTAGAATAACTAGTATATTAAATAGATTAACTTTATTAGTACTTTCCTAAACAGTAAGCTACCTAAAGTTAATTACCTTAAAATTCCTAAGGGATTAGAAGTATTTATTAGTCTTAATAAGACTAATAATTTAGCTAAGCTACTAACTAAGCTAGGCTATAATCCAGTAGTTAAATAAGGTATCCTTTTAAAAAAGGCACTCTATAGCCTAAAACAAGAACCTAAAGAGTAGTAGGAGGTACTTACTAAACTACTATAACAATATAGATACAGCCCTCTTATATTTAATCCGGCTATTTACTATAATAGTACTACTAGTACTTATATAGTTAGCTATATTAATAACTACCTACTTATTAGACTAAACCTTATACATATTAATAGGTTAAAATAATAACTATATAAGGTCTACCTAATTAAAGACTATAGATAGGCCGCCTTCTTCCTAGGCGTATAGATTAGTTAAATAACTAAGGGTATTACTCTTAGTCAAAAAGGGTATATTAAGGAAGCCCTATTCCGATTTAGGTTAAAGAAGGCTAAGGTAGTAGTAATACTACTATAGCTAGAAGTACTTAAGCAGGCTATTATAATACCCCTTACTCCCTTGTTTGCAACCGACTAACTAGTATACTAATAAATAGTAGGGACTTTAATATACCTTATACTATTAACCTAACTAAATATAGCCTTTATAATCCAATAGCTATTTCGGTATATGCATTAGGCTATTAGCCTATAGCTATTAGTTAGTAAGAACCTTCTTTAATATCTAAAAGGAACTATAGACCTAGCTATTTACTACTAGTCTAAGTCTATAGTATCTAAATCCAATCTACTTAGATTTTCTAATAGTAACTTTATAGGTAACTTAGACTTCTTTAAGTCTACTTATAGGTACCTCTTTACCTTAGTAGGTAGACTAATCTACTGGAAATTAAAAAGGGCTAATACTATTACTCTTTCTACTATAAAGGCAGAATTGGATACCCTACTAAAAGCTATTCGGAAACTTAAATAGCTAGATAGTTTATTTACAGAAATAGGTAAGGGTCTTAAAAAGCCTATCCTACTTTTATATAATAATAATAAATCTATCTCTAATACTAATAATCCTAATTAGTATAACCGAACAAAATATATACTACTAAAGTTCCGGTATATTTAGTAAGAAGCAGTAAACGGACTAACCAAAATTAGTTACCTAAACACTAAGTCTGTACCTACTAATAGCCTTACTAAGGCCCTTACCGCTAATCTCTTCTAATACTACCTTCGCCTACTAGGTCTCTAAGGGATCCCTATTTAGCAATAGTTATACTAACTAAATAGAGGGGGTATTAAAATATTAGTATTTATACTAGTAAGACTACCCAAATAGAATACTATCCTATGTATTGCTATTTACAATACCTAGTAGTAGTACTACTACTTACCTATATACTACTACTGTACTATACGTATAAGTAGTATATTAAGTTAACGAATTATACTTACTATACAAATTCTCCTTACTCTAACTTTATATAACTAATAGCAGTACTACTACCTAGCTAATTTACTACTATTATACGTTATATATAAGTAGTACTTAGTCGACTAAGCAAGATTATTAATCGAGCCGTTAATTAATATACTTCTAACTACTACTAATAGTTACCTACCAATAGTACTACTATTATACAGAAGGACCTACCTAACTGCAACTAGTAGTTACTTACTAATAGTACTACTACTAGTCCGCTTAACTACTATAGTACTACTACTATACTATTGCGACCGAACCCTAATACTAATTAACCCTACTAGTTGCAACCAATTAGCAGTATAACTTAACTAGGGTATTTAGAGCTGCATTAAATATAAGTAGATTGTTTAGAGATACATTAAATAGAATTAGACAGAATTCTAATATATATATATTGTACTAATTAAGGTACTACCTCTTAGGTATAAAATAGTCCTCCCTTTCCTATACTCTTAGATAGTTAGATATATATATAAAAAAAAAACACATATATATAAGTAAGTACAAGAAATACAATAGTCTTTCTTTTTAAATTGTCCCTTAGTACTACTATTTGACTTATTTAAATCTATATTTCTTGCCTAGTTACTAACTAGTATACTTCCTACTATTACTAATAGCCTTAATTAATATTCATTTAGATAGTCCGTATAACTAAACTTCTATTATATACTCTTTTTATTTTACCCCTCTTATTCCAAGAGGTAATTCCTCTTTTTATTTTAAGATATATATTAGGCTATTAGTCTATAACTATTAATTAGTAAAACCTTCTTTAATATCTAAAAGAGACTATAGACCTAGCTATTTACTATTAGTCTAAGTCTTTAGTACTTAGTCTATTTAGATTTTTAAATAGTAACTTTATAAGTAACTTAAATTCCTTTAAGTCTACCTATAGGTACCTCTTTACCTTAGTAGGTAGACTAATATACTAAAAGTTAAAAAGGGTAAGTATAATTACTCTTTTAACTATAAAGATAGAATCTAATACCCTACTAAAAGTAATTTAAGAACTTAAATAGCTAAATAGTCTATTTATAGAAATAAATAAAAGTCTTTAGAAACCTATTTTACTTTTATATAATAATAATAAATCTATTTTTAATACTAATAACTTAAATTAGTATTCTTATACTAAGTATACCTTACTTAAATTTTAGTATATTCGGTAAGAAGGAATAAGTAGCTTAGCTAAAATTAACTATTATTATAGTATTAGGCTTAGTCCAATATATAAGAACGAAAGGAACTAAAGGACCTACTAAAAAGTATATATATAACTAAAAGCCCTAATTACTAAGTAGTTTTTCCTCCTTTAAGTCTTTTAATAAATATTATTAAAAGTCCTAAAATAACTACTTAGTAACTCCTTAATATTTAAAAGATTTTACTTATATTAGTTAAGAGAAAGGAAAAGCCTAACTATTATAAGTTAAAATAAATAAAGGAAAGCCTAAAGAAATTAACCTTTAGTAAGTTATAAAGGACTTTATAGCAAAAGTCTATATAAAATTTAGCTAAGTATATACCTAAATAAAAATATACTTTATTTAAATCTTAGCTTTATAAAAGAATAAGTAATAATAAGTATAGTAGGACTTAAGGTACTTATTAGCCTAGCTAATAGATACCTTAATAATTAACTTTTAATAAGAATAGACTAAAAATAAGTTAGGTATACTATAGGCCTATATTAAATATAAATTAATTTTAGTTAGGAACCTATATAATAGTAATAAAGGTACCTTTATAGCCTAAAAGTTCTATATAGACTATAAGCTTTAGGTAAATAAAACCTTTATTAAGTCCGCCTAGAATTAATAGATTTTTATTTAGTAAAACCTTTTGGCTAAAGTCTAGTAATAAGTTATAATATACTTTTGTTACGGAGTCGCTAGGCGACTGCTCTAGGACTCTCAATGATGTTTATTAAAAGACTTGAAGGAGGGAAAACTACCTAACAACTAGGGCTTCTAGTTGTGTGCGTTCCTCCTAGTGGGTCCCTTGGTTCCCTTCGTTCTCCTATATCGGGCTAAGCCCGATACCATAACAACTTTAAGGAAGGTACTTATATTAATTATAACTTATTTTAATTCCTAATATACCTTAAATTAGCTTATAGTAACCCCTACTATTAGTAACTAATAATTATTAAATTAAAGGATATTAAGTAGGGGATATTAAAATTATTCTTAGTATTCCTTATATACTTTAAAGAGAAGCTTATACTAATAGGAGGGATATATTAACTAAATAAAGTAAAACTTATAAAGCTTTATATTAGGCTAACTAAAAGAATAAAGGACTATATTCTTTAGTAGGGAACTATAATAAATAACTATAATAAGGTAATTAATATATATAAATAAATTATATCTAAAATAGAATTATAATACATAAAGGATAAAATTAAGAACTAAAGTAGGCCTAACTAAGTAATAGCTAGAATAACTCCCTAACCTAATAATAATAGTAATACCTTAATATTTAGGGTTAATATAATAGGCTTTAGGGCTATAGCTAGGCCTAAAGTAGCTATAATTAAGCTAATAATATAAATAAACTAAGGCTAAAGTAAGCCCTAATAGGAAGTAAAATAAGTTATATAGGAAAAAAGAAATAAGTATAAGGTAGTTAGTATATATATTTACTATAAGAAGGAAAACTACTATATTTAATAATACCTATAATAAGCTATAATCCTATATATACTAGGGATAAGTATTTAAGCTACTTAAGGGGAAGAGTATATTAATAAGGAATTAAAGACTAAGGAAAAAAATAAAAATAAAATACCTTTAAGCTAAGTCTTATATAAAGGTATAAAGGGTTTATAGGTAAATAGACTATAAAGAACTAAGGGAATTAAAAAGCTAAATTTAAAAAGATTATACTAAGAATAAATAAACTACTCTTTCTTATTACTATACTTATAAATTCTATAAAATTCCTTAATATTTAAATTAATAATAGCTATAACTACTATAGGGCTATTAGTAAAAGAATAGCTTAATACTTATAACTTAAGCTTATTCCTTTTCTAATAAAATAGCTACTTTAAATAGCTATTATAATATCTTAATAAAATATAGGTAATACCTTTACCTACCCTATAATAATTAATATAGTTTATATAATAATTAATATAAATAGCTAAAAAAGTCTAATACTTCTATATATTATTTTAGGCCTAAGTTAAAATACTATATTAGGCTTACTATAAATAGAATACTAAAGGGTTACCTTAAACGTAATAGATTAAATACTTATAATTAATACAGTAAGTAACTAAATTATATAAGTAAATAATATTTACCCTTCTAATAGGTCTTAGGAAGTATACCTTATATTAATATAAACCTTTTTATAAAAGCAATAGAAAGTACTAATAGTAATAAGCTTATAAGAAATAGTAATAAAATTATAAAAAATAGTACTATAAGTACTTAAAAATATAAATATAATAGTAATAGTTCTATTTATACTTTTAGTAGCCCTTTAGGACTATATTAATCTTTTTAATAAGGAATAAGCCTTAGGCCTACTATTATACTAAAGCTCCTAGGACTACTATATTTAACTATAATAAAATAATAAGAAAGAAATACTATAGCTACCCTAGGGCCTACTATATAATATACTATAAGACTAACTACTTAAAGTCTATAAATAAATTATAGACTTACTAAATAAGAAATAAATATAAGTAAGCTTATTAATAATAATAGTACTAATATTATTTACTAAAAAAGAAAATAAAAAATAAAGGCTATATATAAACTACTAAGCCCTAAATAAAATTATATAATAGGATTACTACTTACTTCTACTAGTTAAAGAAATACTTTACTTACTTTTAGGAGTATATTAATTTACTAAATTAAATATATAAGTAGTATTCTATAAGTTATATATAGTACTAGGAAATAAACTACTTATAGTATTCTATATATAATTTAGTTTATTTAAATAGTTAGTTTACCCCTTTAGTTTAGCTAAAGTATTAATTTAATTTTAAAAATATACTAATAGGGTATTATAGAATAAATTAAGAAAGTAAGTTATAGCTTACCTAAATAATATTTTAATCTATATTTTAGGATTAAAGGCTAACTACCTTACTAAGGTTAGGGAAATCCTTAAGTAGCTTTAGGTAGCTAGCCTATACCTAGATCTTAATAAGTATATATTTATAATAATAAAAGTTAAATACCTTAGGTTTATTATTTAAATAGGTATTAAGGTTAGGCCTAACTTAGTAAAAATTACTATAATTTAAGAGTAATAACTACTTATTAAGGTAAAGGGTATTTAAAGCTTCTTAGGTTTTATAAACTTTTACTATAAATTTATTCTTAATTTTATAAGCCTTATAGAACTACTTATAGCCCTTATAAGAAAGGGTATACTATTTTACTAAAGACCTAAAAATATATAGCCTTTTAGTTCCTTAAGTATACCTTTTTATTATACCTAATCCTAATATAATAGGATTTAAATAGGAAAACTCTTATTAAGACTAATTACTTAAGTAAGATACTAAGTAAATACTTTTTATAAATTAATAATAAAGGGGTCCTATAACTAATAGCTTACTATTTAGCTAAACTTATACTAATAGAAAGAAATTATATAATTTATAATAAGGAACTCTTAGTAGTTATTAGCTATCTTAAGGTATAGTTAGTAAACCTATAAAGTATTATAAAACTATTTATTATTTTAATAAACTATAAGAACCTTAAATACTTTACTAAATTATAGGAAATATTAAAATAATAGGTATAGTAAATAAAAGTCCTTATAAACTTTAATTACTTACTATAGTATAAACTAAGCTTATAAGTATAATAGTTAAATATACTTTTATATTAGGAATTAGATAAGAAAAATATACTATACTTAGGATAAATACTTTAGTTAGTATTAATCTTTATACTATAGGAGGTACCTAAAGGCTAACCTATATAAAAAAGTCTTAATACCTAGAATATAGTAATTATAAATATAAGAATAAATTAAGTAAATATAGGAATAAATTAAGCTTAGGCTAACTATAAAGTACTAAGTACTTAAAATATAATAGCTATAAATATAGGAATAAACTAAGCTTATTTAGAGATAAAAAGAGAATAAAAAGCTATTAATATATTCTAATTACTTTTAGTAATTATTATAGAGTTATTAGGCGGCTGCTTTAAGACTCTTAATAATATTTATTAAAAGACTTAAAAGATAGGAAAACTACTTAGTAACTAGGGCTTTTAGTTATATATATTCCTTTTAGTAGGTCCTTTAGTTCCTTTTGTTCTTTTATATTAGGCTAAGTCTAATACTATAATATACTATTTTGCTCTACCTATTTAAAGTAAAGTCTAACTATAGCTGTAGTTAACCTATTCTTCCTTAGGCTAGCTTCCTAATTTATAGCTCCCCCCTAAAAAAAGTTTTTTTTTTGTTTTAGGTATTTATTAGGTACTAAGTATATATAGCCTCCTCCTTATATTATTTCCTATTAGGAGCTTACTAGTTGCTTAGAGCGATTAACTCTACCTTACCTTAGCCCCTCCTTAAGTATTTACTAAGTACCTAAGGTAACTAACTCTACCTTACTTTATCTACTCCTTAGGTATTCCTTAGGTACTTAAGGCGCTTAGTATTACCTTACTTTTCCCCCTTACTATTCCTTTTATATTACCCTTTTTATTCTCTTCCTATTATATTTTATTATTCCTTTTTCCTTTAACTATTATACCTATTTATTTTTTAGCTTCTTACTATATAATTTATTATTAATTCCTTTACTACCTCCTATTATACTTATTTCTTTATTATTATTATTCCTTCCTTATAAGGTAGGTTATTACTTTCTTATTAGGGTTATTCTATATATTCTTTAGGCTATTAGTTAATAAACTAATAATAATAGGAACTATTAATCCTACTCTTATTACTATTACTCCTCCCTTATAGAGGACTTATTTACCTTTTCGTTACTATTATTATTACTATTATATCTATTGCTATAGGTACTTCCCCCCCCCTCTTTGGATATAGTTTAGGCCTATATTACGGCTATTATACTAATAAGTCGGACTATTACTATACCTTAGGTAAATACTTAGTAGAGGGTAATTCCTTTAATAAGGAGTTTATACCTTTAGAGGAAGTATATAAAATATATATTCCTTATGTTAATTACCTTATTACTAACGGCTATAACAATTATATACTAAGCTATAGTATTAGTTACTATATATATATATATATATATATTAAATACATTTAAGTACTATATTTATTTACTATATACCCTTAGCTATATTGCGCTTTATATAACCTTTATACTTATACCTAGCGTAATGTTTATATTTTAGTTAAGGCCCGCCTTAAGGTTAGAACTATACTAGGTACTTATACTATTCTTTTGCCTAAATTTCTAGCCTTAGGCTAGGTTTAGGCTTATACCCTAGCCCTAGCTAAAATAAAGCCTACCCCTATATACCTTGCTTATACCCTTACCCTTATACTAAGTATTGTTTCCCTCCCTATTACTATTAATAATAATAACCTAAACTATACTTTTATCCTTACTGCTAATGCTTTAACCCTAACTTAGGCTAGTAGTCGTTTTAGTAGCGTATTAAGCGTATAGCTTAGCGTATTTACTTAGGGTATAGCCCGAGCCCTAATAGGTATTTAAAGTAACGTATATAGTTTTACCTACTATTAGTAAGTATAGGAGGGTATTAGTACTAAGTTAGTAGCTACCTTAGCTAAAATATACTATAATATCTATAAGTTATATAAGTCTTATATAGATAGTTCCCCTTTATTGTACTATCCTACCCCCTTTACTTTTCGTATTACCTATAATAGTAGTAGGTTATACCTATTCCGTATAGATAATATAACTTTATTATATTACCCTATTGCCTTTACCCCTTATATTACTTAAGTTACTTAATACCTTTATTTTATACCCCTACCTTTACCCCCCTTAATAACGTTTTACCCTTACTTAAGTATTATAACGGATAATTTTAAAACCCTCCCTAAGGAAAATACTAAGGAGAATAAGAGTAAAAAGGATATAAAGACTAATAAGTCTATATAGTATAGTTAGTATATATCTATAATAGTAGTATTAGGTTAGGCCCTTATTAAGGGTACTTTAGGATTAGTTTTTTCCTTTAGTATAGTTAAAATTTTATATTTTATTTTATAGCTTACCTATACTTTACTATTTATATAGGGATCTCCCTATTACTATATAAATTCCTTTAGGGCTTCTATTTATACTAAAGCCTCTATTAGTTCTTAAGTTAGTTATTTATAACTTAGCTATTTTATAAGGGTATTATATTATCCCCTTTAGCCTTAGGCCCCCCTTATTATAAGAATATATTTAACTTAGTATTCCTTTTATAAAGTATTGTTTTTATCTTAGACTAATAGTAGGCCTAGCTTTAAATCCTATACTACTTAATTAGGTAAGGGGTTATTTATTACCCTTTCGATAAGGTTTATATAGAAAGTAGGGTATAAGCCCTAAGGAATATTTAGTATTACTATAAGTAGTATTAGTACTACTAGTACTATAAACTTAAAAACTACTTAGTTTAGCTTCTTATATAGCCTATTAGTTTTAATATATTTAAGGTTAAGCTAAACCTTATTACCTACTTAGAACTTTTCTATTAAGTAACTTAAAGCTACTACTAACTTATATAAGTATTATTATATAAAGGTAATAGCTATTTATATAATTTTTATTCCTTCCCTTAGGTATTATATAAAAGTAATAGCTCTTCCTTTTAGTATTATTATATTTACCTAGTTATTCTTTACCCTAAGTATTATACTAATTTTATAGCCTAATAATAGCTTATTTAGGCTAACTCCTATAACTAAAGACTCCTTATTATTTAAAGTAAGTTAGTAGGCAGTTAGGTAGGCCGGTTAGTTAAATTGCTTAAATAAAATTAAAATCTATAGGGTAGCTTAAATTTCTTAATTTACCCTCTTAGTACCCCTATTTGTCTAGGGGTAGTATAATATTAATAAGAGTTATTCCGTACTAATAAGGGAGTATAGGAATATCTAGAACTTACTAAGTTAGTTTAATCCTTAATCTATTATAATTTAGGTAGGAAAACCCTTAAATTACTACTAATAGGTCTGGGTCCTTATTGTTCTATATTAGTAGGTTAGTTATAAAGTTAATTAATATTTACTTTTAATAATAATCTAGTAGGGGGATTAATTATAGGAGTTCCTATTTCTATAGATAGCTCTTATAGCTTTAGTAGTAGTAGTAATTCTAAATATATTATACTATATTTTGTAATATATTATTTTAGTAAAAGTCCCGCTAAAGTACTTAAAATATTCCGTTTTAACTTAAGTAGCCTAATATAAGTAATTTATATACCTATTATATTATTTATATTATTAGTAGTTCTTAGGCTAATAACTATAGGTATCCCCTATAGTATATTACGCTATAGGTATTAATAATATAATTAGCTATTTATTCTTTTATCTTTACTTTTACTAAGAATTTCTATATACCTATTGTAACTACTTATTATTAGGCTTTATATATTATATTATTTTGTAATACTTAGTTTTATAATTCCTATAGGTAGGGTTTTAGGAAAAGCAGTTAGTTAGTTAGTATATTTTATAAAAATAGTATTTCCTTTTCTATTTATTCCTATACTACTAGGAGTAGTTAGAATATATTAATAGCTCTTTATTCCCTTTTTATCTTTAGATAGGCTTAATCTACCCTTATATTTATAGCTATTATATCTTAGGCGCTTAGTACTTTATAGCCAGCCTGGGCCCGGTTTATCCTTATATTTACCCGATTTATTTCTATATTTATAATTACTATATCCTAGGTATTTTAGGTATTAGGACCTTCTTATATAGGTTGGCCTTTAAGTACCTCCTATAGTATAGAGATTAATACTAACTAAAGTATTTATTTTAGGCGTAGTGTATTTTTCTTATTTTATTCCTAATATAAGAGTATATTTAGCTATTATACTTATAAGCTTTATCTATACTATAGTAAGTAATTAAAGTTTATAAGGACTTTTGCCTACTATACCTATTATTCTAATATCTCCTATAGTTTAGTAAAGTATTTAAGGTTCTTATAGTCCGTTAGAATAATAAATAGTTCTATAACGCCTTATAGGTTTATTAACTATACCTTAAGATAGCTAATAACTACTAAGAGTTCCTTATTATAGATTATATAATTCCTTTCTATTAGTATAAGTTTAGCTAAATAATAGGCTATTAGTTATAGGACCCCCTTACTATTAATTTGCAAGAGGTATTTACTTAATACCTTACCTAAGTAATTAGTCTTAATAAAAGTCTTTCTATTTAGGTCCTATTATATTAAGATTAAGTATAACGAAAAGGTATACTTAAGGGATTAAAAGGCTATATTTTCTTTAAGTCCTTAGTAAAATAGTATACCCCTCCCTATAAGGGCTATAAGTAGTTCTATAAGGTTTATAAAATTAGAAATAAATTTATAGTAAAAGTTTATAAAACTTAGGAAGCTCTTAATCCCTCTTACCTTAGTAGGTAGTTACTATTCTTAAATTATAGTAATTTTTATTAGGTTAGGCCTAACCTTAATGCCTACTTAAATAATAAACCTAAGGTATTTTACTTTTGTTATTATAAATATATACTTATTAAGATTTAGATATAAACCGACTGCCTAAAGCTGCTTAAGGATTTCCCTAACCTTAGTAAGGTAGTCGGCCTTTAATCCGGAGGTATAGATTAGGATATTATTTAGATAGGCTATAACCTACTCCTTTAATTTATCCTATAATACCCTATTAATATATCTTTAGAATAAAGCTAGTACTTTAGCTAAACCAAAAGGGTAAATTAATTATTTAAATAGACTAAATTATATATAGAATACTATAAGCAGTTTATCTCCTAGCGCTATATATAACTTATAGAATACTACTTATACGTTTAGTTTAGTAAACTAGTATACTCCTAAAAGTAAGTATAGTATTTCTTTAACTAATAGGAGTAAGTAGTAATCCTATTATATAATTTTATTTAGGGCCTAATAGTTTATATATAGCCTTTATTCTTTATTTTCTTTCTTAATAAGTAGTATTAGTACTACTACTATTAATAAACTTACTTATATTTATCCCTTATTTAGTAGGTCTATAATCTATTTATAGACTTTAAGTAGTTAGTCTTATAGTAAATTATATAGTAGGCCCTAGGGTAACTATAGTATTTCTCCCTTATTGTTTTATTATAGTTAGATATAGTAGTCCTAGGAGCCTTAGTATAATAGTAGGCCTAAGGCTTATTCCTTATTAAAGAGATTAGTATAGTCCTAAAGGGCTATTGGAAGAGTAAGTAAGGCTATTGCTATTATATTTAGAGTAACCTATTAGTATTCTATTTATAGTAGACCTAATATAGCGTTTTAACTTAGGCTTAGGATAATGTATAGGAGTACTAGGCTCTCCTAGCTATTTATATTAATTATTGTACGGACTATATTAGTTATTATAGGGTAAGTAAGGGTATTACTTATATTCCGCTAAGATATAATAATAGCTATTTAAAGTAGCCTTTTTATTAGAAAAGGGATAAGCTTAAGTTATAGGTATTAGGCTATCATTTTACTAATAACCCTATAGTAGTTATAGCTACTATTAATTTAAATATTAAGGAATCTTATAGAATTTATAAGTATAATAATAAGAAAGGGTAGTTTATTTATTCTTAGTATAATTTTTTTAAACTTAGTTTCTTAATTTCCTTAGTTCCTTATAGTTTACTTACCTATAAACCCTTTATACCTTTATATAAGACTTAGCTTAAAGGTATTTTATTTTCCTTTTTTTCCTTAATCTTTAATTCCTTATAAATATATTCTTCTCCTTAAGTAGCTTAAATACTTATCCCTAGGGTATATAGGATTATAGCTTATTATAGGTATTATTAAATATAGTAGCCTCCCTCCCTATAGTAAATATATATATTGGTTGCCTTATACTTATTTTTTTCTTCCTATATAACTTATTTTACCTACTATTAAGGCTTACCTTAGCCTTAGTTTATTTTTATTATTAGTTTAGTTATAGCTGCTTTAGGCCTAGCTATAGCCCTAGAGCCTACTGTATTAACCCTTAATATTAGGGTATTACTATTCTTATTAGGTTAGGGGGTTACTCTAGCTATCCCTTAGTTAGGCTTACCTTAGTTCTTAATTTTATCCTCTATATATTATAATTTTATTTTAAATATAATTTATTTATATATATAAACTACCTTATTATAGTTATTTATTATAGTCCCTTGCTAAAGGATATAGTCCCTTATTCTTTTAGTTAGCCTAATATAGAGCTTTATAAGTTTTACCTTATTAAGCTAATATATTCCTCCTACTAGTATAAGCTTTTCTTTAAAGTATATAAGGAATACTAGGAATAACTTTAACGTCCCTTGCCTAATATCCTTTAGTTTGATAACTACTAGTTACTAGCAGTAGGGATTACTATAAGCCGATTTAAGGTATATTAAAAATTAGAATAGGTTATAACCAATACGGGAGCCTTCCTTAAAGTATATTATAATTTATTGCTGGACTTTAGCTAAAAGGTTTTACTAAACGAAGATCTATTAGTTCTAGGCGGACCTAATAAAGTTCCTATCTACCTAAAGCTTATAGTCTATATAGAACTTTTAGGCTATAAAGGTACCCTTATTGCTATTATATAGGTCCCCGACTAGGATTAGTTTATATTTAATACGGGCCTATAATATACCCGACTTATCCTTAGTCCGTTCCTACTAGGGGTTAATTGTTAAAGTATCTATTAGCTAGGCCGATAAGTACCCTAGGTCCTATTATACTTATTACTGCTTATTTTTCTGTAGAGCTAAGATTTATATAAAGTATGTTTCTATTTAGGTATATATTTAGCTAAACTTTATATAGACTTTTGCTATAAAGTCCTCTATAACTTACTAAAAGTTAATTTCTTTAGGCTTCCCCTTATCTATTTTAACTTATAATAGTTAGGCTTTTCCTTCCTCCTAACTAGTATAAGTAAAGTCTTTTAAATATTATAAAGTTATTAGGCAGTTACTTTAGGACTCTTAATAATATTTATTAAAAGACTTAAAGGATAAGAAAACTACTTAGTAACTAGGGCTTTTAGTTATATATATTCCTCCTAGTAGGTCCCTTAGTTCCTTCTATTCTCCTATATTAAGTTAAGCCTAATACTATAATAGTAATATAGAAATAAGTAAAAAGGAAAATACTATTTTTATAGGATATATTAATTAATTAATTATTCTTTTTAAAACCCTATTTATAGGAATTATAGGATTAAGTATTATAAAATAATATAATATATAAAGCTTAATAATAAGTAGTTATAATAGATATATAGAAATTCCTAGTAAAAGTAAAAATAAAAAATTAAATAACTAATTATACTATTAGTACCTATAGTATAATATACTATAAGGGATACCTATAATTACTAGCTTAGGAACTACTAATAATATAATAATATAATAGGTATATAAATTACTTATATTAGGCTACTTTAGTTAAAATAAAATATTTTAAGTACTTTAGTAAACCTTTTACTAAAATAATATATTATAAGATATAGTATAGTATATTTAGAATTACTATTACTACTAAAGCTATAAGAGCTATTTATAGAGATAAAGACTCCTATAACTAATCTCCTTACTAAACTATTATTAAAAGTAAATATTAATTAACTTTATAACTAACCTACTAATATAGAATAATAAGGACTCTTAATTCTTAATAATTATTATAAACTATTTTTTTAAATTTATTTAACTAAGAGCAATAACTATAATAAGTATAAAGGCTTATATAGAACGGTTTAAGATCTATTAGTAATAATTTAAGGGTTTTCCTACTTAAATTATAATAAATTAGGAATTAAACTAACTTAATAAGTTCTAGATATTCTTATACTTTCTTATTAGTATAAAATAACTCTTATTAACTTTATATTACCCCTAAATAAATAGAAATACTAAAAGAGTAAATTAAAAGTTTTAAACTACCTTATAGATCCTAATTTTATTTAAGTAATTTAATTAATTAGCCTACTTAATTACCTACTAGCTTACCCTAAATAATAGAAAGTCTTTAGTTATAGGAGTTAGCCTAAATAAGCTATTATTAAGTTATAAAATTAGTATAATACCTAAAGTAAAGGATAACTAAATAAGTATAATAATACTAAAAGGGAGGGCTATTACTTTCTTATAATACCTAAGGGAAAGAATAAAAATTATATAAATAGCTATTACCTTTATATAATAATACTTATATAAGTTAGTAGTAGCTTTAGGTTAATTAGTAAAAAAGTTCTAGGTAGGTAATAAGATCTAGCTTAGCCTTAAATATATTAAAACTAATAAGCTATATAGAAAGCTAAACTAAATAGCTTTTAAGTTTATAGTACTAGTAGTACTAATACTACTTATAGTAATATTAAATATTCCTTAAGGCTTATATCTTACTTTTTATATAGATCTTATTAAAAAAGTAATAAATAACCCCTTACTTAGTTAAGTAATATAGGATTTAAAGCTAGGCCTACTATTAGTTTAAGATAAGAACAATACTTTATAAAAGGAATACTAAGTTAAATATATTCTAATAATAAGGGGGGCCTAAAGCTAAAGGGAATAATATAATACCCTTATAAAATAACTAGGTTATAAATAATTAACCTAGGAACTAATAGAGGCCTTAGTATAAATAAAAGCCCTAAAGGAATTTATATAGTAATAGGGAAATCCCTATATAAATAGTAAAGTATAAGTAAGCTATAAAATAAAATATAAAATTTTAAATATACTAAAGGAAAAAAATAACCCTAAAGTAGCCCTAATAAGGACCTAACTTAATACTACTATAAATATATACTAATTATACTACTTAAACTTATTAGTTTTTATATTTTTCTTACTTTTATTCTTTTTAGTATTTTCCTTAAGGAGGGTCTTAAAACTATTTATTATAGTACTTAAGTAGGAGTAAGATATAATTAAAAAAGGTAGGGGTAAAAGTATAAAATAAAAGTACTAAGTAACTTAAGTAATATATAGGGTAAAAGTAATAGGATAGTATAATAAAAATATAGTATTTATTTAAAATAAATATAACTAATTAGTATTATAAGTAATATAAAGAGTAAAAAGAGTAAAATAATATAATAAGGGGGAACTATTTATATAAGACTTATATAACTTATAGATATTATAATATATTTTAGCTAAAATAGCTATTAACTTAATACTAATA
The DNA here is from genome assembly GCF_001625195.1 of Drechmeria coniospora. Lineage (NCBI taxonomy): Eukaryota > Fungi > Ascomycota > Sordariomycetes > Hypocreales > Ophiocordycipitaceae > Drechmeria > Drechmeria coniospora. Next base: position 3,246,763 of record NC_054389.1, on the reverse strand, counting down.
CCTTCCTATACCTACTAATAGTAGGTAAGGCTATATATATTACTTTAAATACCTATTAGGGCCTAAGCTATACTTTAGGTAAATATACTAAACTATATACTTAATATAGTACTAAAACGGCTACCTACTTAAGTTAGGGTTAAGGTATTAATAGTAAGGATAAGGGTATAGTTTGGATTATTATTATTATTAGTAGTAATAGGGGGAAAAATAATACTTAGTATAAGGGTAAGAGTATAAGTAGGGTATATAGGGGCAGGCTCTATCTTAACTAAAACTAAGGTATAGGCCTAAACTTAGCCTAAGGCTAGAAACTTAAGCAAAAGAATAATATAAGCACCTAGTATAAATCTAACCGTAAGGTAGGCCTTAACTAAAATATAAATATTATACTAAGTATAAGTATAAAGGTTATATAAAGTACAATATAGCTAAGGGTATACAGTAAATAAATATAGTACCTAAATATATTTAGTATATATATATATATATATATATAGTAACTAGTACTATAGCTAAATATATAATTATTATAGCTACTAGTAATAAGGTAATTAATATAAGAAAGGTATATTCTATATACCTCCTCTAAAGGTATAAACTCCTTATTAAAAGAGTTACCTTCTACTAAGTATTTACCTAAGGTATAATAGTAGTCTAACTTATTAATATAATAGCTATAATAAGGGCCCAAACTATATTTAGGGGGAAGGGAAGGGGGTACCTATAGTAGTAAATATAATAATAATAATAGTAATAGAAAAGTAAATAGCCCTCTATAAGGGAGAAATAATAATAATAAGAGAAAAATTAATAGTTCCTATTAATATTAGTCTATTAGCTAACTACCTAAGAAATATATAAAATAGCTATAATAAGGAAGTAGTAATTTACTTTATAGGAAAGGAATAATAATAATAGAAAAAAGGTATAGTAAGAGGTAATAAAAAAGTTAATAATAAAATTATATAATAATAAGCTAAAAAATAAATAGGTATAATAGTTAAAGGAAAAAGGAATATTAAAATAAAATAAAAAGAGAACAGAAAAGTTAATATAAAGGGATTAGTAAAAAGGAGAAGTAAAGTAAGGTAAAATACCTTAGGTATTTAGTAAATACTTAAGGAGGGGCTAAAGTAAAGTAAAGCAAATTACCCTAAGTAACTAATAAGCCCCTAGGAAAAGAATAAAGTAAGGAGGGAGCTATATATACTATACGTTTAGTAAATACCTAACTAATTAAGAAATAATTTTTAGGGGGAGCTATAATAATAAGAAGGCTAGCCTAAGGAAGAGTAGTTTAGCTATAGCAATAGATAGACTTTACTTTAAATAAATAAAGTAAAATAGTATATTATAGTATTAGGCTTAGCCTAATATATAAAAACAAAGGGAACTAAGGAACCTACTAAGAAGTATATATATAACTAAAAGCCCTAGTTACTAAGTAGTTTTCCCTCCTTTAAGTCTTTTAATAAATATTATAAAGAGTCCTAGAGTAGCTACCTAATAACTCCTTAATAGCTATCTTAATACTAAGTTAATACCTACTAATAGTCTTACTAAGGCCCTTACTACTAATCTCTTCTAATAATACCTTAGCCTACTAAGTCTTTAAAGAATTCCTATTTAGTAGTACTCTTACTAGCTAAATAGAGGGAGTATTTAAAATAACTAGTATTTATATTAATAAGACTACCTAAAGAGAATACTATCCTATATATATTACTACTTATAATACCTAATAGTAGTACTACTACTTACTAATATACTACTACTATACTATATATATAAGTAGTATATTGAGTTAACGAATTATACTTAATATATAAATTCTCCTTACTTAGACTTAGTATTACTAATAGCAGTACTACTATCTAACTAATTTACTACTATTACGCGTTACGTATAAGTAGTACTTAGTTAACTAAGTAAGATTATTAATCGGGCCGTTAATTAATATACTCCCAACTACTACTAGTAGTTACCCGCTAATAGTACTACTATTATACAGTAGGACCTACCGAACTACAACTAGCAGTTACTTACTAGTAGTACTACTACTAGTAAGCTTAACTATAGTAGTACTACTACTATACTATTGCAATCGAATACTAATACTAAAGTAAGTCTATTAATTACATATACTAACTATACAACTTACAGTATAACTTAACTAAAGTATTTAGAGCTATATTAAATATAAGTAAATTGTTCGGAGATATATTAGATAGAATTAAATAGAATTCCAATATATATATATATTATACTAATTAAGGTACTACCTCTTAGGTATAAAATAGTCCTCCCTTTCCTATACTCTTAAATAGTTAGGAAAAAGAACAAGTATATAAGATATATATACTATAAATATATATATATATACGTATAAGTAAGTACAAGAAATATAATAGTCTTTCTTTTTAAATTATCCCTTAGTACTACTATTTAACTTATTTAAATCTGTATTTCTTACCTAGTTACTAATTAGTATACTTCCTACTGTTACCAATAGCCTTAATTAATATCCATTTTGGATAGTTCGTATAACTAAACTTTTACTACGCACCCTTTCTATTTTACTCCTTTATTCCAAGAGGTATATATATCCCCTTTTATTTTTAAGACTTACTAGTATAAATACTAGTATTTTAATAGTTTTCCCTTCTTTAAGTCTTTTAATAAATATTATTAAGAGTCCTAGAGCAATTACCTAGTAACTCTATAGTAACTATACGTTATATATCTTTTATAATTACTTTATGCAATTACTTTTAAGCTTATTTATTCTTTATATTCTTAACGAATTATTCAATTAGTATAATCTAAGTACTAAAGACTTATTTTTTTACTTTATACCTTTTACTTAATTCTTATTATTTCTTAGTATTAACTATCCTATAGTAAGTTAGTAAGGTTACTGTATAACTAAAAGATATAATAAATATTAAAAACAAGTCTCTTAATAATAAATTTAACTATAATTATAATTATTTTACTTAGGATTCCTTAACTATAGCTATATATTTAATATAAGTAAAAGACTTTAATAAATAAAGAAGGTATAAAGAGCTTATTAAGTATACTATATATTGAAAAATATAGTCCTTAAGACTAGTAGATTTATTTTAATTAGATTGGGCTATTGAATAGTAGAGTTAAAAAGTAACTAATAATATTGCTTAAGTTTAAGAAAAGTTTTAGCTATAAATAAGAAATTTCTATATAGCAGCAAAAGGGCATTTATTAATACTGTAAAAGCAATAAAAAAAGCAAAGTAAAGGAGTATTATATTATCTATCCGTAGGTCTACAATAGAAAGGGCAGTCTTTGTAGTATAAAGTCCAGTTAAATCCGAAGCTATTTTAAAGTGCCTATTCCTATAAGGCGCACTATAAGCGTATAGGCCTTATAAGCGAATGTGAGGTGCAGTGCCCGCACTAAGTGCGGATACTGGCGGATCTTTTGACAGTTTGGCCATTTGGTCGAACGGTTAACTGGTCTATTGTCCATATGGGCACACCTCCCCATATGTGTTACAATTCCAGTAGTGCGCCTAGTGTGGCGGTGGGTTCCACTTTTGGGTGGGGCATTGCACAATTAACCTAATGCCATCTTCTCCATGGTTGGTTTGTATCACTTTGCGCGTAAATGGTCTCAATGCGACCGCGGACGTGTGTCGTTCGCGTCACCAAGTCTTGCTCGCTCATTCACTTCGGTAACACACACTTATTACAGTATTTTCTCTTATCCTTCTTCTGCGAGCCTCGCCATTATCGACCATAAATCAATTGCCGAAAGACTGACTAGTTATCATATTACATCAGGTGTCAGGCTGGTGTTGAGCTCGCTTGGTGATATTGCACTTTTGCAATCAATCTATCAAATACACAAACGGACAACGCTCAATCATGGATTCTTTCATGCTGCAAGATGAGGGCGTTCGTGATCGCGTACGCCAGGCGGAGGAATTTTTAGACCCCAGTATGCAAAAGAATTGAATCCTAGGCTGTCCCAACTTCGCCTCGTCTCTAACAGCCTGTCTCATAGGTGATACTCATTCTCGAAGCTATAGATCAGACATAGTCTTGATGCTTCAGAAAAACCAGCGACGGTTGAGTGTTAGCATGAATCATGTACGCGACCACAATAAAGACCTTGCCGAGGGCATCCTGCAACAGCCGTTCGACTATACATTGGCCTTCAATCACGCACTGAAAAAAATCGTTGAGACAATACCCCAGGCTCGACCCGACCAAACCGCTCGTGACACCATCTACTACTGTGCCTGGACTGGTAGTTTTGGTCTTCATGCCTGTAGCCCTCGCTCTCTTTCATCCCAGCACCTCAACCACATGGTTTCCATTGAGGGAATTGTCACCCGATGCTCTTTGATCAGGCCGAAAGTTGTGCGGAGCGTTCATTACAATGAAGCAAAAGACAAATTCCACTTCCGGGAGTACCAAGACCAGACTATGACAAATGGAGTTACCACATCCAGCGTATATCCCAGAGAAGACGACGACGGTAACCCGTTAACCACGGAGTACGGCTTTTGCACGTACCGAGACAATCAGACAATTTCCGTACAAGAAATGCCCGAGAGAGCCCCCGCTGGCCAACTTCCCCGCGGTGTCGATGTCATTCTTGACGATGATCTCGTTGATAGCGTCAAACCAGGTGATAGGGTTCAGTTGGTTGGTATTTTCCGCACACTGGGCAACCGCAACACCAGCCACAACAGCGCCCTCTTCAAGACAATCATATTGGCGAATAATGTTGTGCTTTTATCATCCAAATCTGGCGGCGGCATTGCAACCGCACCGATAACAGACACTGACATTCGAAACATCAACAAGATAGCCAAGAAGAGGAACCTGCTGGAGTTACTGTCGCAATCGCTTGCGCCCAGTATCTACGGCCACGAATACATTAAAAAAGCCGTGCTCCTCATGCTACTTGGCGGCATGGAGAAGAATTTGGAGAATGGCACTCATTTGAGAGGCGATATTAACATTCTGATGGTGGGAGACCCTTCGACAGCTAAATCGCAATTGCTACGGTTTGTTCTCAACACCGCCCCTCTGGCGATCGCTACGACGGGCCGTGGGTCGTCTGGCGTCGGCTTGACGGCTGCCGTTACGTCCGACAAGGAAACCGGAGAAAGGAGGCTCGAGGCAGGTGCCATGGTGATGGCTGATCGTGGCGTCGTATGCATTGACGAGTTTGACAAAATGTCCGATGTCGATCGAGTTGCCATTCACGAGGTCATGGAGCAACAAACTGTGACGATTGCCAAAGCGGGCATTCACACGTCACTCAATGCTCGGTGCTCTGTTATTGCCGCCGCAAATCCGATATTCGGACAATACGATCCGCACAAAGACCCACACAGGAATATTGCGCTTCCAGACTCACTATTGTCCCGATTTGATCTCCTCTTTGTGGTCACCGATGATATCGAAGACACGAGGGATCGGCAAGTCTCAACGCACGTGCTGCGCATGCACCGATATCGTCAGGCCGGCTTGGAGGAGGGCCACCCCGTACGCGAGCAGACTTCACAGCTGTTTCGCGAGTCCGCCGACAGTCAGGCCAGTACCCAGGGACAAACTGAAATTTTCGAAAAGTACGATGCAATGCTCCATGCTGGTGTCCCCTCCAGCTCTGGTCGAACTTCCAAGAAGAAACCCGAGATCCTAAGCATGCCGTTTATGAAAAAGTACATACAGTATGCCAAGACGCGAATCAAACCAATCTTAACACAGGATGCCTCGGACCGCGTTGCCGAGATTTATGTCGGCCTTCGCAACGATGAAATGGAGGGAAATCAAAGACGAACCAGCCCCCTTACTGTTCGTACATTGGAAACCATCATCCGACTTGCAACTGCCCATGCCAAAGCTCGGCTCTCAAATAGAGTCGAGGAACAAGACGCTGCTGCTGCAGAGGCAATTTTACGCTTCGCGCTATTCAAGGAAGTTGTTGAAGATGAATCTCGCAAAAAGCGTAGAAGGACACATGCAGTCGAATCCGGGTCCTCTGGTGACGAGAGCCCTGACGATAACAATGACGGCACCGACGAGCAGACTGTGGCCGACATCACATACCGCGGCAATACAACTTCAACGCGGCCATCGATCCGCATCACGACTCGCTCTCATACGAGAACTTCTCACGCAACTGCTGAAGCATCCGAGGCAAGCCACATGGGGAGAAATAATGCGGACAGCGAGATCCACATTTCACCCGATGGCGAGACTGGAAGTAGAATTCCACGCCGGTCCGGCCAGAGTTCTCGATCAATGATGAGTCCCACGCAATCACAAACATCTTTTGCCTCATCCATGCCTGCATCTCAGCTGGCGTTACCATCCCAGGACCAGACTGCGATGGAAGAAGACATCAGTAGTTCAGCAGCCAATCTTGCTATCGAGGATGAGCCCCCCATCAGTTCTCGGAGACTCGCCTCTTTCAGAACAGCGCTGGGACAACTTCTCAGCACAAGTTTATTTGACGACGACTCCGCAAGCTTAGCAGCAGTGATGGCTGCCGTCAACAGTAAAATTTCATCCCATGAAGGCGACAAATTTGACAGAGCAGAGACCGTCAAGGCACTCCGGGAATTGGAAAAGGTGAATCACATAATGTAAGCTCACATCCGGTCCACATTCACCCTCGTCGTTCAGTCGCCTTGTCGGCACCCTCTTGCTGCAGGAGACAGAGAACGTGAGGCTGGCTTGCGTTCATCCGACTAATTGTGTGATCAGGTTCACAGATGGAGAGCTAATCTACAAAATATAATGGATGGGCAATGTTTGTGGCCGGTCGATTCGGCTGCAGTGAGATGTATTTGAAAGCCGATTTCAGAGTGTTAGTTCGAACCGACGAATGGCAGACTACGACTAGTTGGACTCACCTGGCCAACCTAGGTAGTGGATTGTACCTATAGCAGCACAGGCTTGCTTTAGCCAGGTTTGGAAATGGGGGTCCGTGTTTCCTTCAAGCTGGGAGTTACATCTATATGTTAGATAGTTTCGAAAATTTTCGAATCTACCTCTACTACCATGCTAGTCATGATGTTGTCGGGGCGGAAAAGTTACTGTCTGTCCAAATATGTAAGATCTGCTGAGTCCACACTTATTGTCGCGCCCATTCTTTGTCGTGCAGTGTAGTGCGACTAATAAGATTTATAAGCCCTGTCTCCGCGCAATTAGCTCTTGAAAACAATAGAGATCGACCCAGGTACCCAGTACTAGTAATGACTAGGGTTGTGATTTTGTAACGGTAGTAGAGACCCAAGACATTTGGGTAACTAAGTACGCCTTATCTAAATACAAGTATATATTTAAGACTCGAGTTTAACCTATACCAAGCTGTCCTAGCTCTATGCCTTATATAATTATTCTAGCTTTTAGGGTATACTTTCTTTTTCTATAAGGACTATCTTAGTTAAGTAGAGGAAGAATAAGTGGGAGGAGAACTAAAGAGTCTGTCCTAATAGCTAGGCAGCTATAAAGGCAAAGAATTAAATAGCTTAAAAGAAAAGTACGCTTAGTTATAGATAAGATACTATATATAATATATAGTACTAAGGATATACTATTCTTACTATTATAGAGTTACTAGGTAATTGCTTTAGGACTCTTAATAATATTTATTAAAGGACTTAAAGGAAAAACTACTTACCGGTTAGGGCTTTTAGTTTATATACTGTTATAGAGTTACTAGTACTACTAATATTTAGTAGTTGGAAATAGTTATTAAGCAATCTATAGAACTCTAACTGTATAAGGTATTAAAGTACTTATACTCTAATGCCTACTTAATTATAGGGTATAAGTTATATATAATAGTATATAACTCTATTGTAGGACGTAGCTCTATTAGGTAAAGCCTAATATTATAATATATTCCCCTCCTCCCAGATTCCTTTAGTAGTCCTACTAGTACTATACGTCCGTAGCGGTACCTTATAGTAATATAGTATGTATGTATAATAAACTTACCTTAATTAATTTTTTTTATCGAATTAAATAAGAAGTTATTACCCGTTTCCTATTTACAAGTAGTTACTAGGTATATATATTAATACTTTTATAGTTAAGGTTCTATTATAGCCCTATTATACTACCCCTTTATATTTCTTTTATATTTATTATAAGTAAGTTATATTTTCTTGCTTTTTTTATTATAATTACTACTTCTCTTAATACTATTATTATAATTTCCTACTCTCTTATATACTTTTGCCCTTTTTACTATATATACTATACTAGGGTTCCTATTGTTATTTATTACTACCTACTTATATTAGTAAATTATCTTTTAATTTTTAATATTATACTATTATATTTACTACCTTTAATACTCCTAACCCCCCTTGATAATAATAATAGCCCTAAATATAACTATACTTTTGGTAAGTTATTAGTTATTTAGTTAATAGGTAGCTTTACTATTTAAGGGTACTCTTTTAATAAAAAGTATAATATTCCTACTACTAAGACCTAAATATACTTACCCTATATTAAGTATTTAGTCTATATTTATCCTACCTACTATACATATAGTAGTAGTAATAGTTATATAACTTATACTTTAGCCTAATATAAGTATTACTAAATTCTATACTTATTAATACTATATTTATACTTTTATTATATTATTTATAAGCTTATTCTTATTACTACTAAAGGTAACTATATTATTTTATCTACCTATATTAAGATAAATAAATTGCTTAGCTATTATATTTACCTTTGTACCTTATTTTATTAGCTTAGTAATTTTTAGTATAAGCTTTATAATACTATAAGAACGACTTTTGCTAATATTATTCCTACTACTCCCCTTACCCCTATTAGTAGTACTACTTATAGCGCCTTTATTATAGTATTACTATTAACTTTTAGTAACCCTATAAGTACCTTAGTACTAACCTTATAGGCTATAATACTATTATATAGTAGTAGTATATAGTAGTAATAGCCATAGATATTAGTATATAGTTTTACTAATAATATATAAGGCTTATATAACTATTAGGGTATATAGGACGCTTACCTTAATAGCTTTAAATTAATATAGTAGTAGTAGTTTAGCCTTATAGCTATAATCTATAAGGAGCTAATTACTACCTATTATACTTATAAGATAAATATACATTATTTACCTTACCCTTTTTATTAGTAATTTTAGTTCCCCTTCTTTTATTATTATACTACTATTAATTACTTTAGTCTATTTTACTTTACTACTATTTTACCCTTTACTACCCTTAGTAGTACTTATGTTATGGAGTTTCTAGTACTACCAGTATCTAGTGGTTGGAAATAGTTGTTAAGAAATCTACGGAATACTAACTCAAGGTACTAGGCATTAGAGTACTTATACTCTAATGCCTGCTTAGTCATAGGATACAAGTTACGTACAGTAGTATATAACTCTGTCCTAGGACATAGCTCTATTAGGCAAAGCCTAATATTATAACAACTTATACCTATTATATCTTATTTATAAATAGCCTTTTAGTACTAACTTAATTCCTTTACTTTTTATCCTTAGTTAAGGATAACTTAAGTAAACTACTACCCCCCCCTAGCTGTTAAGGGCCTAATACTTATATACTATAGTATTAAATTTTCGTTTTACTTATAGCGCCCTAATTAGGGCTAGGAATTTATTAGGGCCGGTTTAGGTCCTTTATCTTAAGAAGTTATAATTTAAGGTAAAGGAGTTATTTATACCCCTTTTAAACTAAGTAAATATAAGCTATACTAATACTATTACTATAAGGAGACTAGTTTATTATATATAAGTATATTACTTTATTTATATTTATAGTCTATTAGTACTTTAGTCTCCTATAGGATTTTTAGTAATTCCTATATAGGTTAAATATATTTAGTTTATTTAACTAAAATATTATAGTACTTACCTTACCTTTATATATTCTTTATAGCTAGGGTTTCCTTTATAATATACTTATCTTATAGTACTTTATCCTTATCCTTTACTAAAAGTAATCCTAATTTAGTATTTATTAAGGCTTAAATAGGTAATAGATCTATTATAGCCTACTTTATTAAGTTTATATAAAAGGTAGAGTACTTTTTAAAACTAAAAAGGGGAAATACCTCTTAGAATAAAGAATTAAAATAGAAAGAGTATATAGTAAAAGTATAGTTATATAGACTATTTAAAATAAATATTAATTAAGGCTTTTAGTAATAGTAAGAAGTATACTAATTAGTAATTAAGTAGGAAATATAAATTTAAATAAGTTAAATAGTAATACTAAAATACAATTTAAAAAGAAAGACTATTATACTTCTTATACTTACTTATATAAAGTTTATATAGAGCTTATATATACCTTACTATCTAAGAGTATAGAAAAGGTAGGACTATTTTATACCTAAGAAGTAGTACCTTATTTAATATAATATATATATATTAGAATTTAATTTAATTATATATAATATATTTCTAAATAATCTACTTATATTTAATATAGCTCTAAATACTTTAATTAAGTCATACTACTAGTTAAATATAACTAATAAGATTAATTAGTATTAGGGTTTAATTATAATAGTATAGTAAAAGTAATATAATAGTTAAGTAGGCTAGTAGTAGTACTACTAATAAGTAACTACTAGTTATAATTAGGTAGGTCCTAATATATAATAGTACTATTAGTAGGTAATGTTATAGAGTTACTAGGCGACTGCTCTAGGACTCTTAATAATATTTATTAAAAGACTTAAAGAAGGGAAAACTACTTAACAATTAGGGCTTCTAGTTATATGTATTCCTCCTAGTAGGTCCTTTAGTTCCTTTTATTCTCCTATATTAGGCTAAGCCTAATACTATAATATACCGTCTTACTCTACCCGTTTGAAGTAAAGTCTAGCTATAGCTATAGCTAAACTACTCTTCCTTAGATTAGTTTTCCTAATTTATAGCTTCCCCTAAAAAAAAATTTTTTTTAGGTATTTATTAAGTACTTAGTATATATAGCCTTCTTTTTGTATTATCTCCTCTCCTATTTAGAGTTTACTAATTACTTAAAGTAACTAACTCTACCTTATTTTATTCCCTCCTTAAGTATTCCTTAGGTATTCTTTAGGTACCTAAGGCGCTTAGTATTACTTTACTTTTCCCCCTTATTACTCCCTTTATATTGCTTTTTCCGTTTTCTTCCTATTATACTTTATTATTTCTCTTTCCTTTAATTATTATACTTACTTATTTTTTTAGCTTCTTACTATATAATTTATTATTAACTTTTTTACTACCTTTTACTATACTTACTCCTTTATTCTTATTATTCCTTTCCTATAAGGTAGGTTATTACTTTATTATTAGGGTTATTCTATATATCCTTTAGGCTATTAACTAATAAGCTAGTAATAATAAGAATTATTAATTCTACTCTTATTATTATTACTCCTCCTTTATAAAGGATTTATTTACCTTTTTATTACTACTACTACTATTATTATATCTACTGCTATAAGTACTTCCCCCCCCCCCTAAATATAGTTTAGGCCCTTATTATAGCTACTATACTAATAAGTCGGATTACTATTATACCTTAGGTAAATACTTAATAGAGGGTAACTCCTTTAATAAGGAGTTTATACCTTTAGAGGAAGTATATAAAATATACCTTTCTTATATTAATTACCTTATTTATTAATAGCTATAATAATTATATACTAAGCTATAGTACTAGTTACTATATATATATATATATATATACTAAATATATTTAGGTATTATATTTATTTACTATTTACCCTTAGCTATATTATACTTTATATAATCTTTATACTTATATTTAGTATAATATTTATATTTTAGTTAAGGCCTACCCTAAGGTTATAATTATATTAAATACTTATACTATCCTTTTGCTTAAATTTTTAGCCCTAGGCTAAGTTTAGGCCTATACCCTAGCTTTAGCTAAAATAAAGCCTACCCTTATATACCCTACTTATACCTTTACCCTTATACTAAGTATTATTTTCCCCTCTACTATTACTAATAATAATAACTTAAACTATACTCTTATCCTTACTACTAATACCTTAACCCTAACTTAAGCTAATAGTTATTTTAGTACTATATTAAGTATATACCTTAGTATATTTACTTAGGGTATAGCCTAAGTCCTAATAGGTATCTAAAGTAATATATATAGTCTTACCTACTATTAGTAGGTATAAGAGGGTATTAGTATTAAGTTAGTAGCTACTTTAGCTAAAATATACTATAATATCTATAAGTTATATAAGTCTTATATAAATAGTTCCCCTTTATTATATTATTTTACCCCCTTTACTTCCTATATTACTTATAATAATAGTAAGTTATATTTATTTTATATAAATAGTATATTTTTATTATATTACCCTATTGCCTTTACCCCCTATATTACTTATATTACCTAGTACTTTTATTTTATATTCCTACCCTTACCTCCTTTAGTTATATCCTACCCCTACTTAAGTACTATAATAAATAGTTTTAAGACCCTCCCTAAAAAGAATACTAAAAAAGATAAAAGTAAGAAGGATATAAAAACTAATAAGTCTAAGTAGTATAGTTAGTATATATTTATAGTAATATTAGGTTAGGCCCTTATTAGGACTACTTTAGAGTTAGGTTTTTCCTTTAGTATATTTAAAATTTTATATTTTAAATTTATAACTTACTTATACTTTACTATTTATATAGGGATCTCCCTATTATTATATAAATTCCTTTAGGGCTTTTATTTATACTAAGGCCTTTATTAGTTCTTAGGTTAGTTATTTATAATTTAGTTATTTTATAAGAGTATTATATTATTCCCTTTAGCCTTAGGCCCCCCTTATTACTAAAATATATTTAACTTAGTATTTCTCTTATAAGGTACTATCCTTATCTTAGACTAATAGTAGGCCTAGCTTTAAATCTTATACTACCTAATTAAATAAGGGATTATTTATTATGCTTTTAATAAGGTTTATATAAAAGGTAGGATATAAGCCCTAAGGGATATTTAGTATTACTATAAGTAGTATTAGTACTATTAGTACTATAAACTTAAAAGCTATTTAGTTTAGCTTTTTATATAGCTTATTAGTTTTAATATATTTAAGGCTAAGTTAAACTTTATTACTTACCTAAAACTTTTCTACTAAGTAACCTAAAGCTATTACTAACTTATATAAGTATTATTATATAAAATTAATAGCTACTTATATAATTTTTATTTTTTTCCTTAAGTATTATAAGAAAGTAATACCCCTTCCTTTTAGTATTATTATACTTACCTAGTTATCCTTTACCCTAGGTATTATTTTAATTTTATAGCTTAATAATAGCTTATTTAGGCTAACTTTAGTAACTAAAGACTTCCTATTATTTAGGGTAAGCTAATAAGTAGCTAGGTAGGCCGGTTAGTTAAATTACTTAAATAAGATTAGGATCTATAGGGTAATTTAAATTTCTTAATTTATCCTTTTAGTACCCCTATCTATTTAAAGGTAGTATAAAGTTAATAAGAGTTATTTTATATTAATAAAAGAGTATAGAAATATTTAAAACTTATTAAGTTAGTTTAATTCCTAATTTATTATAATTTAAGTAAAAAAACTCCTAAATTACTATTAATAGGTCTTAAATTATTTTATATAAGCCTTTATACTTATTATAGTTATTACCTTTAGTTAAATAAATTTTAAAAGGTAGTTTATAATAATTATTAAGAATTAAGGGTTTTTATTATTATATACTAATAGGTTAGTTATAAAATTAATTAATATTTACTTTTAATAATAGTTTAGTAAGGGAATTAGTTATAAAAGTTCCTATTTCTATAGATAGCTCTTATAGCTTTAGTAATAATAATAGTTCTAAATATACTATATTATATTTTATAATATATTATTTTAGTAAAAGTCCTACTAAAGTACCTAAAATATTCTATTTTAACTAAAGTAACTTAATATAAGTAATTTATATACCTATTATATTATTTATATTATTAATAGTTCTTAGGCTAGTAACTATAAGTATTCCCTATAATATATTATACTATAAGTACTAATAGTATAATTAGCTATTTATTTTTTTAACTTTACTTTTACTAGGAATTTCTATATACCTATTGCAACTACTTATTATTAAGCTTTATATATTATATTATTTTATAATACCTAATGCTATAATTTTTATAGTTAGGGTTTTAGAAAGAATAATTAGTTAGTTAGTATATTATATAGAAATAATATTTTTCTTCCTATCTATCCCTATACTACTAGGAGTAGTTAGGGTATATTAATAGCTCCTTATTCCCCTTTTATCTCTAAATAGCCTTAGTTTATTTCTATATTTATAGCTATTATATCTTAGGTACTTAGTACTTTACAACCGGCCTAGGTTTAGTTTATTCCTATATTTATAATTACTATATCCTAAGTATTAGGACCTTCTTATATAGGTTAGCCTTTAGCTACTTCCTATAATATAAAGATTAATACTAACTAAAGTATTTATTCTAAGCGTAATATATCCTTCTTATCTTATTCCTAATATAAAAGTATATTTAGCTATCATACTTATAAGCCTAGTCTATACTATAGTAAGTAATTAAAGTTTATAAGGACTTTTACCTATTATACTTATTATTTTAATATCTTTTATAATTTAGTAAAGTATTTAAGGTTCTTATAGTTTATTAAAATAGTAAATAGTTTTATAATACCTTATAGGTTTACTAACTATACCTTAAAATAGCTAATAACTATTAAAAGTTCCTTATTATAAATTATATAATTCCTTTCTATTAGTATAGGTTTAGTTAAGTAGTAAGCTATTAGTTATAGGACCCTTTTACTATTAATTTATAAAAGGTATTTACCTAATACCTTACTTAAGTAATTAGTCTTAATAAAAGTCTTCCTATTTAGGTCCTATTATATTAGGATTAAATATAACGAAAATGTATACTTAAGGGATTAAAAGGCTATATTTTTTTAGGTCCTTAGTAAAATAGTATACCCTTCCCTATAAGGGCTATAAGTAGTTCCGTAAGGCTTATAAAATTAGGAATAAATTTATAAAAAAGTAAAAGTTTATAAAACTTAGGAAGCTTTAAATCCCCCTTACCTTAGTAAGTAGTTACTACTTTTAAATTATAGTAATTTTTACTAGGTTAGGCCTAACTTTAATACTTACTTAAATAATAAACCTAAGGTATTTAACTTTTATTATTATAAATATATACTTATTAAGATCTAGGTATAAGCCGGTTGCCTAAAGCTATTTAAGGATTTCCTTAACCTTAGTAACGTAATTAGCTTTTAATCTAAAAGTATAGATTAAAATATTATTTAAATAGGCTATAACTTACTTTTTTAATTTATCCTATAATACCTTATTAATATATTTTTAGAATAAAGCTAATACTCCTACTAAACTAAAAGGATAAACTAACTATTTAAATAGGCTAAATTATATATAGAATACTATAAGTAATTTATCTTTTAGTACTATATATAACTTATAGAATACTACTTATATATTTAGTTTAGTAAACTAATATACCCTTAAGAGTAAGTAGAGTATTTCTTTAACTAATAGGAATAGGTAGTAATCCTATTATATAATCTTATTTAAGGCCTAATAGTTTATATATAGCCTTTATTTTTTATTTTCTTTTTTAGTAAGTAATATTAGTACTACTATTACTAATAAGCTTACTTATATTTATTCCTTATTTAGTAGGTCTATAATTTATTTATAGACTTTAAGTAGTTAGTCTTATAGTATATTATATAGTAGGCCTTAGGGTAGCTATAGTATTTCTTTCTTATTATTTTATTATAGTTAAATATAGTAGTCCTAAGAGTCTTAGTATAGTAGTAAGTTTAAGGCCTATTCCTTATTAAAAAGATTAGTATAGTTCTAAAGGGATACTAAAAGAGTAAGTAAAACTATTACTATTATATTTATACTTTTATATACTTATAGTACTATTTCTTATAGTTTTATTACTATTTTTTATAAGCTTATTATTACTAGTACTTCCTATTACTTTTATAAAAAAGTTTATACTAATATAAGGTATACTTCTTAGGACCTATTAGGAGGGTAAATATTATTTACTTATATAATTTAGTTACTTACTACCCTAATTATAAAAGTTTAATTTATTATATTTAAGGTAATCTATTAGTATTCTATCTATAGTAAACCTAATATAGTATTTTAACTTTATTATATAAACTATATTAGTTATTATAGGGTAGATAAGGGTATTATTTATATTTTACTAAAATATTATAATAACTATTTAAAGTAGTTATTTTATTAAAAAAAAATAAGCTTAAGTTATAAGTATTAGGCTATTCTTTTACTAATAGCCTTATAGTAATTATAGCTACTATTAATTTAAATATTAAGGAATCTTATAGAATTTATAAGTATAGTAATAAAAAGAGTAATTTATTTATTTTTAATATAATCTTTTTAAACTTAATTTTTTAATTCCCTTAGTTCCTTATAGTTTACTTACCTATAAACCCTTTATATTTTTATATAAGACTTAGCTTAAAGGTATTTTATTTCCTTCCTTTTCCTTAGTTTTTAATTCCTTATTAATATATTTTTCCCTTTAAGTAGCCTAAATACTTATCCTTAGGGTATATAGAATTATAGCTTATTATAGGTATTATTAAATATAGTAGCCTTCCTTCCTATAGTAAATATATATACTAACTACTTTATATTTATTTCTTTCTTCTTATATAACCTATTTTACCTACTATTAGGGCCTACCTTAGCCTTAGTTTATTTTTATTATTAGCTTAATTATAACTACTTTAGGCTTAGCTATAGCTCTAGAGCCTATTATATTAACCCTTAATATTAAGGTATTACTATTCTTATTAGGTTAGGGAGTTACTTTAGCTATCCCTTAGCTAAGCTTACCTTAGTCTTTAATTTTATTCTTTATATATTATAATTCTATTTTAAATATAATTTATTTATATATATTAACTACCTTATTATAGTTATTTATTATAGTCCTTTACTAAAGGATATAGTCCCTTATTCTCTTAGTTAGCCTAATATAAAGCTTTATAAGTTTTACTTTACTAAGTTAATATATTCCTTCTATTAGTATAAGCTTTTCTTTAAAGTATATAAGGAATATTAAGAATAACTTTAATATCCCTTACCTAATATCCTTTAGTTTAATAACTACTAGTTACTAGTAGTAAGGGTTACTATAAGCTAATTTAAGGTATATTAGGAATTAGAATAAGTTATAACTAATATAGAAGCCTTCCTTAAAGTATATTATAACTTATTACTAAACTTTAGCTAAAAAGTTTTACTAAATAAAGATTTATTAATTTTAGGCAGACTTAATAAAGTCCCTATCTACCTAAAGCTTATAGTTTATATAGAACTTTTAGGTTATAAAGGTATCTATATTACTATTATATAGGTCCCTAACTAAAATTAGTTTATATTTAATATAGGCCTATAATATACCTAACTTATTTTTAGTTTATTCCTATTAAAAGTTAATTATTAAAGTATTTATTAGCTAGGCCAATAAGTACCTTAGGTCCTACTATACCTATTGCTACTTATTTTTCTATAGAGCTAAGATTTAAATAGAGTATATTTCTATTTAGGTATATATTTAGCTAAACTCTATATAGACTTTTACTATAAAGTCCTCTATAACTTACTAAAGGTTAATTTCTTTAGGCTTTTCCTTATTTATTTTAACTTATAATAGTTAGGCTTTTTCTTCCTCCTAACTAATATAAGTAAAACTTTTTAAATATTATAGAGTTACTAGGTAACTGCTTTAGGACTTTTAATAATATTTATTAAAAGACTTAAAAGAGGGAAAACTACTTAATAACTAGGGCTTTTAGTTATATATATTCCTTTTAGTAGGTTCTTTAGTTCCCTTTGTTCTCCTATATTGAGCTAAGCCTAATACTATAATAGGTAGATATAGAAAGGGAGAATATATAAAAGGAATCTTTAAACTAGTTCTTAAAAAATAAAGCGCTCCTAAGCTAAGTCTTATATAAGGGCAAGACAGTATAGATAAGGACTAAAGCAGAAGGACTAAGCGTTAAAGGGAGTAATTTTAGGATATTAAGGTATAGTTAGATAGGCTACCGTTCCTTATCCTAATACTTATAAATTCTACCTATTTCTTAGATATTTAAATTAATTATAGGTATAATTATTATAGTACAATTAGCAAACGTATAGCCTAAAGTCTGCGCCTTAAGCTTATCCTACTACTAGTACGGTACCGGTTAAAGACAGCCGTAGTAGTAATATACCGCTAGAGTAGCCTAACGGAGGTATATCTATATATCTTGCATATAGTATAAGTTACGCTTAATATAGATAGCTAGAAGCCTCTAGCGGTACTATATATAGTACTAGGCCTTAGCCGAGATATAATACTAGGCCTACTATAGATAGAATATTATAGTATCGACCTATATATAGCCGAATACTACCTTACAATTAGAGCAGTAGGGGGCTAAGTAGTATAAGTAGTAGACATATAGCTATAGTACAATAGCTATAACCTTAAGATCGTAACTGTTTTATCTATTATAGCCGAACCGGAGAGCTAAGCGGTAGTTACTAGCTTAATAGAGATCTTAGTAGTACTCCGCTAAGTAGTACTAAGTACTAAGCCTAGCGGGACGAAGGGATACCTACCCGCCTACCTAAAGGAGTTTACCGACTTATTCGATAAGGCGTAGGCCTTTGGCCTTCCTTTGTACTAGGGACTAAGGGATTAACCCGGGCTTTACTTATACGCCTAGCCTTATACTAGGAGTACTTAAACAGGCTATTATAATACCCTGTACTCCCTTATCTACTACCGATTAACTATTATACTAATAAATAGTAGGGACTTAAAAATATCTTATACTATTAACCCGACTAAATATAGCCTTTGTAATATAATAATTATTTCGGTATATATACTAGGCTATTAGTCTATAGCTATTAGTCGGTAAGAACCTCCTTTAATATCTAAAAGGAACTATAGATCTAGCTATTTACTACTAGTTTAAGTTTTTAGTAACTAATCTATTTAGATTTTCTAATAGTAATTTTATAGGTAACTTAAATTCATTTAAGTCTATATATAGGTATCTCTTTACTTTAATAGGTAGATTAATTTACTAGAAATTAAAAAGGGCTAGTACTATTACTCTTTCTACTATAGAAGTAGAATTAAATACCCTATTAGAAACTATTTAGGAACTTAAATAGCTAGATAGTCTATTTACTAAAATAGGAAAAGGACTTAAAAAGCCTATCCTACTATTATGCAATAATAATAAATCTATCTCTAACGCTAATAATCCCAATTAGTATAACTAACTAAAGTATATACTACTAAAGTTCTAATATATTAGGCAAGAAGTAACTAATAGCCTAGCTAGAGTTAGCTACCTAAATACTAAGTCTATACCTACCTAATAGCCTTACTAAGGCTCTTACTACTAATATCTTTTAATACTACTTTAGCCTATTAGGTCTCTAAGGGATCCCTATTTAGCAGTAGTTATACTAACTAAATAGAGGGGGTATAAAAATACTAGTATTTATACTAGTAAGTCTTAAAATTTAGGTGCGCAAGAGGAGGGGTAGTAGAAGTATATTGCACGGACCAAGGAATTAATCAAGCTATTAGTAACAGCATAAAGGGAACCAGTTAGTAACTGGATAAAAGTACAAACTTAGTAGTACTAAATTATATAAACGAATGCGATTATATTTAAAAGGAGAAACTATTCTAAGGGAATAGCTACTGCCTTATATAGGTGTTAAAGTGTAGTAAAGACTGTTCCAGTTTGTTCTAGGAGTAGGGTAAGCAGCATTCCAGCTTATTCCAAGAAGTTCCAGTACATTCTATAAGTAGGGTATAGAATATTCTAGAATATTCTAGAATGTTCTAGAGCATTCTGTACTATACCTAATTAGGTAAGTATCTTTAATAATAGTTTAGAGAAATAGTATATTGTATACTATTAGTTAGCTCTATATACTTACTTATACTCTTAGTATAGTATAGTATATCTACTAGCAGTAGTACTTCTAACAGTTACTACTAGTAGTAGCAATAATAGGATAGTATCCTATTTGGGTAGTCTTACTAGTATAAATCCTAGTATTTTAACAGTAAGACTACCTAAATAGGATACTATCCTATTATTACTAGTAGTACTACTATTAGTAAGGATACTATACTATACTGTAAGTATTAGTAAGTATATTAAGTTAACTAATAGTATATAATATACTACTTCTCCGAACTATAACTCGGAACAATATACAGTAGTACTACTACAGACTAACTTACTACTATAATATAACCTATATATATATATAGTAGCCAGTCGACTACTGGAGCTAATTAATTGGAACGATAATTACTGCTCTCCTAATTGCTACTAGCACTTACTAGCCTATAATGCTACTATAAGCCGGACTACTTAATTATTATATAATAGAATTAGCTAACCTAATAACTAAAATAAGTCTAACTTTATAACAGAAGTAGTTAACTAGAGTATAACTAAAACAGCTATCTAACTGCATAATAGTTTTAGTTATTAAGCTATAGTATAATAGAGTCTTTAATCTATAATAGAATCTCTAATTAAGCCGTTATTAGGAATTATTCTATAGATATAAATAGTTACTCTTTTCCTATACTATAGCTAGAAGAAATAATTGTATTCGTTTATATAATCTAGTACTACTAATTATATACTCTTGCTTAGTTACTAACTAGTACCCCTTATTACTATTACTAATAGTATAATTAATTCCTTAGTCCGTACAATATACGTCTACTACTCCTGCCTCTTGTATATAAATTATTAGACTAACTAATTAAGATTAGAAGACTAACTTATTAGAAATCGAAAAATATCTACTAATATAAACCCAATATAGGACACAAGATAGAGGGAGCAATAGACCTACTAAAGGAACATATATAAACTAAAAGCCCTAACTATTAAGTAGTTTTCCCTTCTTTAAGTCTTTTAATAAATATTATTGAGAGTCCTAGAGCAGTTACCTAGCAACTCCATAACAAATCCCTATTAATATAACTCTAAGCCCTTAATTGTATTTAGTTTTTTAGGTAGAAATTAAACCAATTTACTTATATACCTAGGTCGAGACTAAAGCTACTATACTAATATGCATATATATAAGCCTATTAAGTTAGGTAGCTAGTCTATTATACTATATCGTAGGTTACCTACTTAGTTATATTTATACAGTAAGTTACTGGATTAATTACCCTTATACTATAGTTTAAATTACTAAGAATAGTTCTAATAGCTAGTAACAGTTAGTAGCTATTAGGAGAATATTAATTAGTATTCCGATTAATTAACTCTAGCAGTAGACTAACTACAATATATATAGGTTATATAGTAGTAGTAGGATGGTTAGTAGTAGTAGTATTATTATCAGTTGCTCTAAGTTATAGTTCGGAGAAGTAGTATATTATATACTATTAGTTAACTTAATATACTTACTTATACTTATAGTATAGTATAGTATATTTACTAATAGTAGTAGTACTACTAGTAGTAGTAATAATAGAATAGTATTTTATTTAAGTAGCCTTACTAGTATAAATACTAGTATTTTAATACTATTTATAATAGTTATCTTACTAAAATAGCAATTTGTATAAGAATGCCTATTAGACTTATAATTAACGCAATACATAGTAGGGAGTCCGCCCTAGCTTAGGCTATAACGAATTAAGTATTACAAGATAGGTTAAAATTAGTCTATTCTTTATTATTATATTATTGCTTAAACAAGCGACGAAGTAGACACTATTACGTAACTAACTACCCAACCATTGAACTCCGTTACCTATGCGTTAGCGCGACATATGCGTATTCATATCCTCGCTACGGAATACAGCGCTAAACATAGGAATAATCACGACGGTCAGATCATGACCCAGACCATTAAGAACTGCAAACATCCACAGCTATGGGTGCCATTCTGTCTATCCCGATGCTTGCGGTACCAGTCATGAGCACAGTATTTTCGCCTCCATCTAACAGGCGAGCAAACTGCTTACTTTCCTAGATGGCGTCATATATTACCAGCTGCTGTGGCGCGGCAACCTGCTCCATGGTCTGCAGCGCCTGCGGAAAGTGCGGCAATAGGTATACCTCCAGATGCATGGATGGTTGGCCCTGACAGGCTGCTAAGATAGGATACAGCGTTGCAACTCGTATTTCATACGCCCTGCTACTACTGGTCAACTCTATTCTCTCCTGGGTCATGCTCACCCCATGGGCTGTCCACAAGCTACAGAATCTCACGTTCGATTATGTAAAGATCAACTGCCCCAATGGCGAGTGTTACGGCTGGCTCGCTGTACAGAGAATCAACTTCGCCCTTGGGCTGTTTCACCTCATACTTGCAGCTCTGCTTTTTGGTGTCAACTCCTCCAAAAGTCCTCGTGCCACCCTGCAGAACAGGTACTGGGGACCAAAAATCGTCACATGGGCTGCATTTATCGTCATGGCCTTTTTAATTCCTGACAGATTCTTCCTTGTATACGGCAACTATGTCTCCCTCGTTTTCGCAATGGTCTTCCTCATCCTCGGACTTGTTCTTCTCGTTGACCTTGCTCACACTTGGGCCGAATACTGCCTTGCTCAGATTGAGGACACTGATTCAAGAGTCTGGCGATTCGTCCTCATCGGATCTACCCTGTCTATGTATCTGGCTTCTGTTGCTATGACGGCTGTGCAGTATGCATTCTTTGCTCGTCATAACTGCGTTATGAATCAGGCTGTTATCACCATCAACCTTCTTCTCTGGATCATTATTTCAGTCATTTCGGTCAACCCCACCATACAGGAGTACAACCCTCGCGCTGGCCTTGCCCAGGCAGCCATGGTAGCTGTCTACTGTACCTATCTCACAATGTCGGCCGTGTCTATGGAGCCCGATGACAACCAATGTAATCCTCTCGTTCGGGCCCAGGGAACGAGGACCACCTCGGTTGTTATTGGGGCGATAGTCACAATGGTCACCGTTGCCTACACCACAACGCGCGCCGCTACCCAGAGTTTGGGTCTTGGTGACTCGTCAAATGGCAGGATCAGGCTTCAGGATGGATACGATCATGATTTGGTCACGCAACAGCCCACTGCCCGGCGTGAGATGAGAGCGGAAGCCCTGCGCCGCGCCGTCGATGAGGGAAGTCTACCAGCTGATGCCCTCTTGTCTGATGACGAGAGTGAGGCAGGTGGAGATCCAATGAATGACGATGAGCGAGACTGCACCCAGTATAACTATACTGTTTTCCACATTATCTTCTTTCTAGCCACAGCATGGGTGGCCACCTTGCTCACTCTTAGAGTGAAGGCGGATTCTGATGCCGGAAGCGACTTTTCCCCAGTCGGCCGAACTTATGCCGCGAGCTGGGTCAAAATTGCTTGTGCTTGGCTGTGCCATGGCTTATATCTCTGGACTTTAGTGGCCCCTGTCCTATTGCCTGATCGATTTGAACTATCCTAGCTTAATTTTCCGGATCCCGAATGATAACAGGAAATAACTATCATACTTCGCAATCTACAATATGGGTTGGGAGATGAAGTGACTTCAATGTGGCTGGCCATGCGGTGCAGCGCATCACCGTAATGTACACCTGCATGTCTGGAACGTGCCTCTAGTGTGCGGACTGGATTTCATTCATTTACCCTCTACGTACACGCAGCGCATTATGGAAGTCGCGGTCAAAATGCTCGACTGAAAAGCAGATATCCATCAATTTTGCAATATTGCATCTTCCAGTGCTTGACCAGTTGGCTCCTAGATATATGTTTCGTTGGCGGTTAGAGAGCAGTGTGTGCCGTCAACCTGAAGAATGAGGGCTGCTGTCGAGATCAACCTGTAAGGCCAGCTAGAAATAGCTCTGTCAAGGACACCACTACTACAAGACGAAAATGATTTGACGTTATCTGGTAATAATACCTTAACTGAGTGCTAGAGGTTCCTTCCCCAGCTCTTCTGCGGCCCCGGCTGCATGAAATCCATCCAACGTTACTTTCACGGCACGTGCCTGCACGAGCTATGCATTTGGTCAGCATTCACATGCTACGGCTCTTTGCAACGAAATGAAACTGCTGCTGATGCGAGTTGTTTTACATACCGCACGATATAAGTCCTCAATTAGATCGTCCACGTCTTCAATGCCGACGCAGAGTCGGATAATGTCCTCAGGCATCTGACGTTCTCGCCTAGTCTTGGCATCGATGCTTGCATGGCTCATCTGGCAGGGCATGCTAATGAGACTGTTGACGCACCCAAAGCTAACACTAATTGTCCAGAGTCGTGCTGCCTCCACAATACGCTTTGAGACCAAGGGATCGCCAGTCTCAAATGAGAGAACAGCGCCAGCACCACGAGCTAGGGACCAGTGTAAGTCATACTGCGGGTGAGACTTTAGGCCAGGGTATCGCACGCGAAAACCGTGCGACTCGAGAAACTCTGCAATAGCCTGTGCATTGGCCTGCTGCTTCTCCATTCGAATCGCCAGTGTTTTGACGCCCCTCATGAGCAAGAAGGAGTCATTAGGGGACAGCCCGCAGCCGGTCGAGTTTATGGTGAAGAAGAGCTTGTCCCCAATGGAAGTATCATTGAACGCGATAACACCCGCCATGATGTCGTGGTGGCCGGACAGATACTTTGTGCCTGACTCGTACACGATATCCGCGCCGAGGTCGATTGGGTTGCAGAGGATAGGGGATAGCATAGTATTGTCGACGATTACAAGCGCTTTGGGGTTTGCCTCATGTGTCATACGAGAAATTGAGGATATATCCACTATCTTAATGAGAGGGTTTGTTGGGGACTCTAAGAGAACCATCGCAGTCTTATCCGAAATGCATTGTTTAATGGAGCTGGCATCGGTAGTGTTGACATGGTGAACAACGATTCCCTGATTAGTGGCCATGTATGTGAGGAGACGATGCGTGCCACCATAGAGGTCGTTGCCGGTGATGACTTCGTCGCCTGGGCGGAGTAGACGAGAAATGATATCCAATGCACCCATACCAGAGCTGACGGCAAGCGCTCGGTTTGTGTTCATGATCTTGGCCAGATGGCGCTCGAGGTGACTTCGGGTCGGGTTGCCGGATCGCGTGTAGTCGTAATCTTGCTGACCTCCACTGGCCGATGTCTGCTTGAACGTGGCGGATTGGTAGATGGGGATGCTCGAGGCACCATATTGATCCTTGCTCTCGGTAAAGACTAACTCGGTTGCCAAGGCATACCGCCACCGGCCGTTGCGAGGACTGGAGGGTGCAGGAGATGGAGGAAGATTATGTCCGTCAACATCGACTCTCTTCATGGGGGTTGTATGCGGATTGTCCGCCTTTCCCCCAGGGGTAGACGAAGTAGCCTCAATTGACGAGGTCATCCCACAGATTGGGCACTGTAAGATGGCTCTAGTCGGCAGTGACAGTATTCAGAGATCCTTGATCTCAGATTGGAGTTTTGATGGAGATCCTAGGTTAAGGCTGCTAATTAAAGGCGGGTGAAGTTCAAATCCTGTGTGGAGGTCAGCGAGATCGAGATAGTCAATAAGATTTGATTGCTGGATGTGTTTGAGGTTGAGAGGTAATTTGCTGTGGTATGACCTCATAAGGTGCAAGCCACAATCAGAAGGGCTGCCAAACGGTTAAAAAACTCAATATAACAAATAGCAAAAAGCTAGTCAAGAAAACATCAGTAATAATAATAATAATAATAATAATAATAATAATAATAATAATAATAATAATAATAATAATAATAATAATAATAATAATAATAATAATAATAATAATAATAATAATAATAATAATAATAATAATAATAATAATAATAATAATAATAATAATAATAATAATAATAATAATAATAATAATAATAATAATAATAATAATAATAATAATAATAATAATAATAATAATAATAATAATAATAATAATAATAATAATAATAATAATAATAATAATAATTATTATTATTATTATTATTATTATTATTATTATTATTATTATTATTATAGTTTACTGTAGTATATATAATAGGAAACAAAATAAATTAAGAGTTTATATAGTATATATTCATAATTATTAAGATTAAAAGTATAGCAATTTGCTATAAGAAACTTACGAGGATTTGTTAAAAATTCCTCTGAGAAGAACCTCTCTAAGTAGGTTAATCCTGTTTGGCTCTACAAGTCAAGTATAATATTTGGGCATTACCTAAGACTATACATATTATAAAACCTTTACTCCGTATGAAGTAATGTAATTCATGTAATATATTATAAACCTGAATACGGAAGGGCCTACGGAGTAGCCTCTGTATAGTATTACTACGCTTGGTTTAGCAATATTACAGGCCCACTGTAAACCTTTCATAGGATATAAATAAAGTTCAAGCTGGGCGACTTTCGGAGAATTGCCCGATGCGCAACTTGTTTTAATGCATCATACCCTTGCCACCCTCGCCCTGTCCTACAGCGATCCGATGAATGTGTAATTCAGGCGTGTGGATTTTTGGACGCCAACGTGTTTTTGGTTCGCCGAGGAGATATACTTATTGCTGCGGCTTGGCTATTTTCTGATGCACCATGGGTAAGCGTAAGTCGTCGAGAAAACCAGTAGGACCGAAAAAGGTATGTACATAAAATTCATTATTTCGCACCGAAGCTCTGTCCATTGTTGTGCTGTTATTCATCCTTTACTAGGCCGACCCATTACCCACCATTTTCACATGCCTCTTTTGCAACCATGAGAGGTCTGTCACAATTAAACTGGATAGAAAGGCTGGCGTCGGTCAACTGGAGTGTCGCATCTGCGGCCAAAAGTTTCAGTGTGCAGTTAACTGTTCGTGGCATCTAAACCCAATTCTCTCGACTAGTATTGCTGTCCCCTTCCATGATGTGTACATCATGCTGACATTTTGAACTGGTGGCGTCCGCATAGACCTGTCTGCAGCTGTCGACGTGTACGGAGAATGGGTAGACGCGGCTGGTACGTTCGCCTGGAATAAGAAGCACATCCCCAAAATAACGTGGTTGAAGCGCTAACATTTGCCAGATGCTGTCGCCAAAGAAAATACAGAAGGTGATGCCAACCACGAAGGCGTCGCACAATCAAAACATCGCCCAGGCAGCGATGCCCTTGGTGGCGGCGATGACGAAAGACATTCTGAGGATGAAGGCACCATTGCAGTCGACGATGAGCACTGAGAAAGGTCACGGAGAGGTCATGGCAATCTCGTCTGCGCAGCCTAGTTTGAAATATTGCCGGCATCCTTAAATACTCGCGGAATGAACTACCAACCGAGCCCTACTCAGATGGTGTAGAATCTGTCGCCAAAATCTCCGAGACCTGGAACGATATATCTGCCAAGAGTTTAGTCCATACCAGATTGAACGGTTTGGGGAGTATTGTACTTTTTCTCATCCAGCCGCTAGGTGGTTAGGTATTTTAGTTATGGTAGCCGAGTTGGATTGGGTGCCAGTGTTCATCCACATACCTCATCAATAAAAGCGGTCACGACTTTCAGCTGAGGGAACTTTGTGGCGAAATTTTGAACGCCTTCGGGGCTGGCAATTAAATTGAGAAATAGTATGCGGCCCTCTGGTACTCCGCGGGCTTTGAGCACCTGAACAGCCATAATTGCTGACCCGCCTGCGTGATTGTGAGACAGTGGAGCTGGTTGACGACAGACCAGAAGGTCGGGGTGGCAGAGATGATTTAGATGGCAGGGATAATCAACGGTATTGTGGGCATACGGGATATAATTCCTACAACAACGAGAGCTTTCTTCACTTACCAGTGGCGAACATCGGATCAAGAAGCAGCACCCATCTCTCGGCAATATCTTCCGGGAGCTTGTCGTAGAACAACTTTGGTTGCGATGTGTCCTCATCACGCTGGATGAGGATCTTGCCAATGCGGACGGAACGACAGCAGTCACGTAGGCCGTGCTCCATGGCTTCGCCAGCGCGCATGATAGACACGCCACATATCTTTCCTTGAAACATGAGGCCGCTGTACGTGTGGCCAACTGGAGTGGTGATTTTATGCTCAATCACAGGAAGGTGGTTCAAGCCCTCTTCCACGAGTAATCGAATAATCCGGTTAGAGTAGAATATAAAGTCGGCTCGCTCTGTGTCCTTGTTCCGTATGATTCTAGCAAGATGTTGAATGCCAATACTTAGCACCTGTCCAGTGTGAAAGATCATGCGTAGTAAGGGCTGCTCAGCTGCAACAACGGTCGAATGGTTTCCAATACTCACGAGAGTAATGCAATAAGCTGCGGCGTTTGTGGCAGCACATAAACATTATTGAAATGCGCACTGGCAGATACCGTAGCCGCAGCGCATGTTTTCTCGCCGAGAGGAACTTGATTGGATCCTGCAGTTATCATAGCCATGATCAAGGAGGTAATAATAGGTATACTGGGATGGTTAGCGGTTCCAATTGTTAAAATTATCGAGGACCAAAGTGAAGGAAGGCGGCCGCTCCCTATAACTCCAATGTCAGATAGTGGAGGCAATGTACTAGCCCTTGGTGAGCAGGCACTAAGCAGGTTAGAATATTCTATCCGTACTGAGGACCTAGCCCAACCCTCTCCCCGGAATTCCTTATCTTGGCAGTCTTGCTAGGGGGGTTGGGAACTGGGCTACAGGAAATGAATATTGCAACGTAAATATATCTTGAAACTAATACACCATACTATTAAAACTTATAAAAATGAAATATCGTTTCATATTTATCTATTATTAAAATTTCATATTTATCTTAAAAATTATATTATTTTAAAAATACTACTATATTTATAACCTAATATTAATAAGCTAAAAGTAATAGTAAGTATTATAGTATTAGGTTAAGCCCAACTGTATAGCGAAAGACGAAGGGAGACTATAGACGTACTAAGAGGTATATATAGAAGGGAAGCCCTTACTAATAAGTAGTCTTCCTTTCTTCCTTATTAACCTAAGGAATAAAGACCGACCTTAAGTAAATTAAGCTAGTATATAACTTAGGTTCCTTATAGTATAATCAATATATATAAAAAAGAAGGCTCTTATTTATACTATAAATTTAAGTAGTAATTTATTAAGGATTATAAAATATAGCCTATAGTATAACTAAAATATAACTAATTAATACAGAAAATAATATACCCTTAAACTAGGTCTTATATAATAGTATAAATAAGGACAAAAGCAAAAGGTATAATAAGTATTAAAAAAAGTAAATTTATAAACTTAAGGTATAGCTAAATAGGCTATTATTCCTTATCCTAATACTAATAAATTCTATTTATTTTTAGATATTTAAATTAACTATAAATATATATATTATAGTATAATTAGTAAGTATATAGCCTAAAGTTTATACTTTAAGCTTATTCTACTACTAATATAGTATTAGTTAAAGATAGCTATAATAGTAATATATTATAGGAGTTATTTAACTAAGGTATACCTATATATTTTATATGTAGTATAAGTTATACTTAATATAAATAGCTTAGAGTTCTTAGTAATACTATATCTTTAAAATAAAAAGGGAAATACTTCTTAGAATAAAGGGGTAAAATAGGAAGGGTATATAGTAGAAGTATAGTTATACAAACTATTCAAAATAAATATTAATTATAGCTATTATTAATAGTAGAAAGCATACTAGTTAGTAATTAGGCAGGGAATGCAAATTTAAATAAGTTAAATAATAATACTAAGATGCAATTTAGAAAGAAAGACTAATATATTTCTTATACTTATATATATATAGCTTATGTATACCTAACTATCTAAGAGTATAGGAAACGTAGGCCTATTTTATACCTAAGAGGTAGGTAGTCTTGCAATTTAGGTGCACAAGAGGAGGGGTAGTAGAAGTATATCGTATGGACTAGGGAATTAATTAAGCTGTTAGTAATAGTATAAGGGGAACCAGTTAGTAACTAGGTAAGAGTATAAACTTAGTAGTACTAAATTATATAAATAAATACAATTATATTCTAAAAAAGAGAAACTATTTTAAGGGAATAGCTACTACCTTATATAGGTATAGAAGTATAGTAAAGACTATTTTAGCTTATTCTATAAGGTTTTAGCTTATTCTATAAGTAGGGTAAGTAATATTCCGGCTTATTCTAAGGAGTTCTAGTATATTCTATAAGTAGGGTATAGGATATTTTAGAATATTCTAAAATATTCTAGAGTATTCTATACTATACCTAATTAAGTAAGTATCTTTAATAATAGTTTAGAGAAATAGTATATTATATACTATTAGTTAGCTTTATATACTTACTTATACTCTTAGTATAGTATAGTATATTTACTAGTAGTAGTACTTCTAATAGTTACTACTAGTAGTAGTAATAATAGGATAGTATTCTATTTAGGTAGTTTACTAGTATAAATCCTAGTATTTTAATAATTACTACTACTAGTAGTAACTATTAGAAGTACTACTACTAGTAGATATACTATACTATACTAAGAGTATAAGTAAGTATATAAAGCTAACTAATAGTATATAATATACTATTTCTCTAAACTATTATTAAAGATACTTACCTAATTAGGTATAGTATAGAATGCTCTAGAATATTTTAGAATATTCTAGAATATCCTATACCCTACTTATAGAATATACTAAAACTCCTTAGAATAAGCCGGAATATTACTTACCCTACTTATAGAATAAGCTAGAACCTTATAGAATTATTATAATACTAACTAGTAGGAAGGTAGTATATATAAAGACTATAGAATTTTCGAACTAAGGAGGAAGAAAAAAGAAAGAAAACAATAAGTATAGAGAGGAGGAAGCTATATATATAGGTAATCTATATATTATATAATAAAGAGTATAAGGTAGGCTAAAAAGAAAGTATAATATATAATATTATTATAATACCCCCCTCCTTTAGGTATAGGTAGGTTAGAGAAATAAGAGTATAGGGTAGGTATAGGATAGGTTAGTTAATAGTTAGAGTATAAGGTAGGTATAGGGTAGTTTAAGGGGGGGCGTTTAGTAGCTATAAGTTAATTTTTTTATTTTACTATATAAATAAATTTTATAGAAAATTAAAAGTAACTAACGAGCTGTATTTAGTATAGCTAGGCTACTAATAGAGTTAGTAGGTATATAAGGGGGTCGGTTCGATTAATTAGTAGTACTAAAGGGTACTAAAGGGCGCTAAAGACTATTAGGGGTAATAGAAAGTACTAGGAGTACTAAAAGGCAAAAGGTATATTAAGGGTATTAGTATTTAATTACTAAAAGGTACTAAGGGTAATAAAAACTACTAGGGTAATAAAGGGTACTAGGAGTAATAGAAACTACTAGGGGTAATAAAAGGTACTAGGGGTACTAAAAGGTAAAAGGTATACTAAGAGTACCTAAAGGTATTAATAGGTATTAGAAGGTACTAGGGGTATAAAGACTACTAAGGTAATAAAGGGTACTAAGGGTAATAGAGACTACTAAGGGTAATAGAAGGTACTAAGGGTATTAAAAGGTAAAAAGTATACTAAGGGTACCTAAAGGTATTAGTAAGCGTTAGAAGGTACTAGG
The DNA here is from genome assembly GCF_001625195.1 of Drechmeria coniospora. Taxonomy (NCBI): domain Eukaryota; kingdom Fungi; phylum Ascomycota; class Sordariomycetes; order Hypocreales; family Ophiocordycipitaceae; genus Drechmeria; species Drechmeria coniospora. The sequence goes on along the minus strand of NC_054389.1, from coordinate 3,215,039 downwards.
GGTAATAGAAATTACTAAGGTAATAGAGGGTATTAAGGGTACCTAAAGGTACTAAAGGGTATTAGAAAGTACTAGGGGTAATAAAGACTATTAGGATAATAAAGGGTACTAAGGGTAATAAAGACTACTAAGGGTAATAAAAGGTACTAAGGGTATATATTAAAAGGTACTAAGGGTAATAGAGATTACTAAAGTAATAGAGGGTACTAAGGGCTATAGAGACTATTAGGGGTAATAGAAGGTACTAAGGGTAATAAAGGGTACTAGGGGTACCTAAAGGTACTAAAGAGTATTAAAAAGTACTAAGGGTAATAGGGACTATTAAAATAATAAAGGGTACTAGGGGTAATAAAGACTACTAAGGGTAATAAAGGGTACCTAAGGGTAAATATACTATATCTTAAGGTACTTATAATATAGCTTTTTAAATAGGCTTATAGGCTTTAGTCTTACTTATAAGGGGATTACTTTAAGCGCTAGTCTTTATAAAATTAAACGCTTTAGCGTTATAATATAATAGGAAAAGTAGGTAGGTAGTAGGGGTTCCTTATTACCTACTTATAGGTCCTATAGGTTATACTATAGGGTATTAAGGGGAGATTAAGCGTTATAAATACTATAATAGTTAAAGTAGTATAAAGAGCCCTCCTCCTAAGGTAGATTTATTTACTTTAGGGAACTAAAACCCTAGCTAGGGTAGTAGTAAAAATAAGGGCTTAGGCTATATTTATACCTAAAGTTAAGTTTTACTACTATAGAGAAATAGGCTATAACTTAAGTAGTACTAGGTTATTATATAAGAAATTATCTTAAGTAATTATATCTTTAATAGTTAATATTAGCTCTTATATTAAAATAGTATAGCTCGTTTAGTAAACTAAGGTATAGTATAGGGCTCCTTAGTAGTATTTAATATTACTAATATAGTTAATAGTATATTTATTAGTATTATTCTTATTAGTAATAGAAGGTAGTTAAAAGTTAACTAACTATTAAAATAAGAAGGGGTTTAATATTACTTAATAAAGTAAGTAGGTATAGAATATAAGGTATATACTAAAAAGGGTATTAAGTTAGTATATATAAGAACCTACTAAGGTAATAACTTAATAAAGGCCGTTCTTTTAATTAAGTTTCTTATATAGCTAAGTTATTTTAATATTATAAAGGGAAAGCTATATATAGTTACTAACTTAAAAGTTATTTACTAATAGGTAGAATCGGTTAGTATAGTATTATTAGGTATCCTATATAATAGCTATAGCTACTTAGGCCTATTTAATACCCTAGTAAAGCTTATAGGTAATAGTTTTAGCTTAAGCTATAGGGGATTAGTAAGTAGAAGGGGTAGGAAGTTAGTTAATAAATTAAGTAAGGTTAAGGTTATACTTATAGGAGAGAAAGAATAAGCTTATTTTAAAAGCTAAGGTTAAATAATTATTAATAGCTAAAGCAGCCTTAGGGAGTAAAGTAGCCTAGTTATTTTAAGTAATAAAATAAAAGGTATAAAGATAGTCCTTAACTTATTAATTAACTTATTTAATTACTTTATTTATTTTTAAGTAATATACTATAAAGAGCCTATAAGTTATTTAAAAAAGGTTATAAAAGTATTTCTAAAGGATATTAATAAATTAAGGGCTATAGTTAAAAATAATAACTACTAATAGTATATAGTAGGGGATATAGTAAATAAGAAAGACTTATATAATATTCTTAATATAGTAATAATTTATTAAAATAAAAAGAATACCTTTAGAAAGTTAGTTAGTAATAATAAGGAGAGTACTAAACCTATAAAATAAGGGAAGATTTATAATAAAATCTATAGAAATTTCGGACTAAATATAGTTAGGGATAAAAAGTAGCTTAAAAAGGCCTTAGTATTATTCCCTTTAAATAAGCTTACTACTATATAATTAGTAGTTTTAAATAAAGTAATAGGTAAAGGTATTATAATTTAGCTAAAAGAACTATTTTAAAACTAAGGTAATAGTAGTACCCTTACTTAAATAGTCCGAAAAGAAAGTATTATATATATTTTATATAAGGCGGATATAAAGTAGCTTAAAATAGGAAATCTATATATATTTATAATAGTAAAGGTAGCCTTTTAGATTAAAATTATATTTAAAGAGTTAGATTTTAAAGTATAAGGTTAAGGGCTATTTTAATTAGCTTTAGGCTATAGCCTTTTAGGCCTTTTAGTAATTAGTATTAATAGTAAGGGCTAAATTTTAAAGGTTAGTTAGTATTATATTAGTAAACGGTAAGGGGATTAAGGTAGGTTTAAGAATATAGGTTATAGTAAAGAAATAATCTAAAAGGAATATAATATTATAACCTTAGTACTATAGGTCTTTAGGGAAGTAAGGTATATCCTACTTATATTAGGAAAGTATATTAAATTTACTATTTAGCCTCTTAGGGTAAAAGTAAATAGTAAAGTTATATTAAGAGAGTTTATTAACCTAATAGAATTAGTATTCGTTAAGGTAGTAGGTTTAGCAAAAGGCCTTAAGGCTTAAGTAGTTAGTAAGAATCTTAAATTAACTATTTAGGCTATAAAGTTTAGTACTTTATTCGGAAAGGTATTTAATAATAGTAAGGAGCTCCTTATTATAAATAGTATAGTTAGCTTTAGCTAGGAATATATAGGTAGAAAAGTATATTACTAATTATAGTATCTTATTATTATTATATTATAAAAGTACCTTATTAATATAATATCTAAAGGTATTAACTTTAAGTATTATTTTATAAGTATAATTAAAGGTAGTAAGAATAAAGTAGGAGGTAAAAAGGTTCTTAAGTATATTAAATACTTTTTTAGCTAGGGGGGAAAAAGAAAAAGGAATAAGTATTAATTTCTTAATAAAGGTAGTAAAAGGTTTTACTAAGCGGCTATAGCTATTAATAAATTATTAGTAAAAGTTTATAAAGCCTAAAAAGCTATAAACCCCCTTAACTATAGTAAGTAGCGCTTAGTTATAAATTACCTTAACCTTATTAGGATTTATCTTAATACTTTAGCTAGCTATAAGAATTATACTAAGGTATTTAACTTCTATAGCTTTAAAAGTATATTTATTAATATTAACTTAAAGGCTAACTTTTTAAAGTTTACTAAAGATTTACTAAACCTTATAATAATAATCCTAAAGGGACCCTAAGGAGTAAATAAGTATATTATTTATATATATAGAGCAAAAAATATTAAGGTATTTATAGAATATATAATTAATATACTACTAAAAGGTAGTAAGGGTAAAAATTAAGCTAAATAGTATAATAAGCTACTTAAAAAAGCTAAATTAAGTATAAAAGGTAGTCTTTTACTTATTACTTTCTTTAACCTATAGGTAGTAAAATACTAAAATAATATTAAGTTTTATAAGCTATTAGGCTTAAGAGACTTAGTAAAAGGTCTTTTATATAAGAGGGAAGGAAAAGTAATCCTTAATTATAATAATATTAAGTCCTCTATAGTTAATATAAAAGTAAAGGCTACCTTTAGGTTTTTTAGTAAAAAAAACTAAAATAATAATTAAGGAACTATTAATATAAATAAATTCTTTATTTAGTAATTTATATAGTATTTTTTAAAGGATAAGTAGTTCTTTTTATAATATAATATAAAGAGGGCCCTAAGGTAGTTATTTCTTAAGGCTAGCCTTATCTTTCTCTAAAGGAATATTATAGTTTAAGTAGCCTTTAGGGGGTAAAAGCTTATTAGCTTACTAATAGCTAAAAAGGGAAAGAAAGTTATAGTAATATATTAGGAGTATAGTATAAGGGTTATTAGTAATTTTAGGCTAAAGGGCCTTTTTAATATTAGCTAAAAAGGTAGTAAAGATTTAAATTAAAGAGTTTTTTCTTTAGTATTAAGTATAGGCCAAAAAAGAATTACTATAAATTTATTAAATTTACTATATAGGGTATAAGGGTTTTTAGTAATAGTAATAGGTAAGGTTTTAAACCTAAGTATTAAAAGACTTAATATAAAGCTATTATTTAATAGGTAAAATAATAACGTTTTAGTATTATATTTATTTAAGGCTAAGGATAAGATTATAGTATTAGTATAAAATAATATAGAGAAAGATATCTTAAGAGTAGCCCTTTATATTAATCTTAGTATAGGCTATTTTAAATATTTAGGTAATAGAATAGTTCTAAAAGCCCTATAGGTCTTAGTAGGAAATAGGAATATATATTAATTAGGCCTTTTTTGTAAAAGTATTACTAATAAATATATAAATAGTTAAGCCTATATCTATAAGGGTCTTTTTAGTATAATAAATTAAATTAATTATTATAGGAATTAAAAAAGGGAGGGAAATTAAGCTTATTTTATTTAGTAAGCTTAAAAAATAACTTTCCTTAAAGCTTACTTATTTTTTTAATTTAAGATAATATCCTTTTTACTATATCCTTTAATACTATCTATAGGGATATCCTATAGTACTTAAATCTTAAGGGTTATATTTTATCTTTACAGTAGGATAGGTAGTAAGAGTAAGTAAATTTATATATAGTAGCCCTTCCATATATAATAAAAGTAAACCCCCTTTTACCTTTAGCGGTTAAGTTCTATAGCTAAAATATACTAAACTTATTTATTATAAAAGAGTTTATTACCTTTAGTAAGATTAGCTTATTGCTTATAAAGGTATTTATTTCTCTCGGTAAGGTTAGCCTATTAAATATAAGTAGGCTTAGTAAGGTTAGCTTACTAAGTAGTAGTAGTTATTTTTACCCCTTTAGTATAATAGCTAGTAGGGTAATAGAGTAAGTAATATATTAGGGACTTAAAATAGTTAGTAATAATACTAACTTAACGGATAAAGGAATAAAAGTTATTATATAAAAGATTAAAATTAAGGAATAGTACTTAGTAAAGGTTATCGGAAAGAGTAGTTTTAAGGTAATTAATCTTAACGGCTTCGGGCTAGTTAGGGCTATTAGCTTTAAGTAATATACTTTTAAAAATAGAAAGGAACTTTATAAATATAATAGTCTAGTAGAGCTATAATAGTTTCTTAAGGGCTTTTTCGGCTTAGTTTAGGTTACTATAAATTATATTTAATTACTAAATAATCTTTTAGTAGTTAAATTTACTTATTTTCTACTTATACTTTAATTAAGTAGTTAGGATCTTTTTAGGTTTTAGTCTTAGTCGGCCGAAAATATAATAGAATTAGGCTTTATTATTACTAATAGAGGTACTTTTATATTTAACTTTAGCCTTAATTTTTAGTAACTAAAAAGAGAAAAGGACTAAGTTACTATTAAATAAGGTTAGGTATAGTATAAGGTAGGTAGTAGGGGCTATAGTAGTAGGAGGTATTAGTTTAAGGGTAAAGGTAAGGGAAGCTTTACTTATTCCTTTAAGCTATTATAAGTATACTTAAAGTAAGGTAATAATTTTAAGTAGAGCTAGGTTAAAGCTTAAGGTAGAACTACTTAGTTATTCTAATAGTAGTATTAAGTTAAGGCTTTAGGTAATAGCCGAGTAAGTAGTATAATTAGTAGGGCTTAATATTCTATTAGACTTAAGGTTTAGCTAAATAATTATCTTAGGGGTAGGCTAATAGAGTTCGAAAATAATATTATAATACTAACTAGCAGAAAGATAGTATATATAAAGACTATAGAATTTTCGAACTAAGGAGAAAGAAAAAAAAAATAGTAAGTATAAAGAGAAGGAAGCTATATATATAGGTAATCTATATATTACATAATAAAAAGTATAGGGTAGGCTAAAAGGAAAGTACAATATATAATATCGTTATAGGAATAAGCTAAAATAGTCTTTACTATACTTTTATACCTATATAAGGTAGTAGCTATTCCCTTAGAATAGTTTCTCTTTTTTAAAAAATAATTATATTTATTTATATAATTTAGTACTACTAAGTTTATACTCTTATTTAGTTACTAACTAGTTCCCCTTATACTATTACTAATAGCTTAATTAATTCCTTAGTCCGTATAATATACTTTTATTACCCCTCCCCTTGCGTACCTAAATTGCAAGAGGTTATAAGCCCGAAAGGACTATAATTAATCCTCCTAAATCGATTTCTATAGCTTACTAAGCTATCTATTAGTACTACTAGTAATCTTAGATTGACCTTTATAACTTACTAAGTTATATACTAGTACTACTAGTAACCTTCGAATTAACCTCTGCAACTTACTAAGTTATATACTAGTACTATTAGTAACTTATAGTTAAATTCTATAACTTACTAAGTTACCTACTAGTACTACTAGTAATCCCTAGTTACTAAACGGCTCCCCTAACTACTAGTACTACTAGTACGTTATCTATTAGTACTACTGGTAATCCTTAGTTACTAAACGGCTCCCCTAACTACTAGTACTACTAGTACGTTATTTACTAGTACTACTGGTAATCCCTAGTTACTAAACGGCTCTCCTAACGGCTAGTACTATTAGTACGTTATCTACTAGTACTACTAGTAACTATTAGTTATTTAACTACAGCTTTAACTCCTACTAGTACTACTAATAGAAGACCTATTACTAGTACTATTAGCTAGGTAGGTAAGGTAAAATTGGAATCTAGTTACTAACTAGAAAATAGATCCTACTAATTAAGGTTAGAGAACTAACCTATTAAAAATCGAAAAATATCTATTAGTATAGTAAATATAAATCGATAAACTTTTATAATAATATACTTAATTTATATAATAACTTAATACTATTGTTTTATAGATATAAGATTAACTAAATACAATTAAGTTAACTCTTAGTAATCTTAGTAATAGTACTACTATTATAAAGATAAAGGATTCTAACTCTAGCTATAAGTTAAACAAAAAAGTCTATTAATTCCCAAAATACGTAAAACTTAAAGGTACTAAGAATTATAAGCTATAGGAGTAATCCCTATTAATTTAACTTTAAGCCCTAGACTTAGAAAGTTTTCTAGATAAACCTTTAATTATATTTAACTTCTTAAGCAGAAATTAGGCCTATTTACTTATACTATTATAGGATAGCTATACGGAAGAAACCTTAGTATCTATTGCATAGATTAAAAACCTAACTAAGGTTTTCCTATTATTAAAAAAATAATACTCTAAAGGTTATAAAGCTAAATGCTCTAACCTATACAATACTTACTATACCCTTACATTTAAGAGGTATAAAGGAATACTTAAGGTATTTAATACTAAATTTAATAGTTAACTTACTAGGCTATAACTAGCTAGAGTAATAATCGATCTACTAAATTAAGCTAACTAATACCTTATAATAGTTAAGCCTATTTTTCTACAATAGGTTACTATATAACGCAATACTATTTAGTCTTCCTAAGCCTTAGGACTTAAAATAAATACCCTAGGTCTATAATACCTTATAGTTAACCTTCTAGAAGAAAATCGAAACTTTAGTACTACTGGATCGAATATATTCAGCTATAAGGTATCCTAAGTACCTAAGAAAAAGAAGAAAGGAAAATTTAATAAAAAGAAATCTAACTAATTAAGCTAAACTAATAAAAAGAAATCCAACTAATCGACTAACTAACCAAAGGATACTACTAGTTTCCTAGTTAGTAACTATAGTCTAGCCGCTAGCTATATAGATTTATCTTATTCCTACTAGGAATTAGATACTAATTCTAACTATACAGAAGAATTAGAAATATTACCTAACTTAGGTAATATTAGTATACTATATAACGTTACTAATGCTAATATATACTATATAGGCCTACTTTACGATACTAGCTTAACTTACTATTTAGTAAATAATCGGTCTAAGTTTATAACCTTCTAACTAATTACAAAATTCTAGGTATAACTAATTATAACTAGAGGTAGTCCAATCTACCCTAGTAGAATTAGAAATATAGAATTTATAGTATTAATTAATACCGATCTACTAACCTATAGTACTCTTATACTATAAGATATACTATATATTCCGAAAATAGAAGTTAATATTATTAGTAGAATCCACTACTACGGATTAGGGGGAATACTTATTAAGGAATCCCTATATAACTCGAACCGATAAGTATATAGTCTACTTAACTTCCAGAGGTACAGCTTCTTCTTACAATAAGAAGGCTAAGATATACCCTATCTAAGTAAATTAAACTTAGCCTACTTTAGCTACTATAGTAGCTATAGAATAATAGTAGAAATTCCTTTGCAACTACCTTCCTAGGCTAACGAGGCAGAAGACTAAACGGTACCTAGATCGGTACCTAGTCCGGTACCTAAATCGGTACCTAGTCCGGTACCTAGATCGGTGCCTAGTCCGGTGCCTAGATCTATACCTAGGTCGGTACCTAGTTAAGTACCTATACTAGGACTAGATCCTAGCCTAACTACTAGTTCGGTTGGATTAAGGGACCTTACTAAGGCTACTCTATATAAAGACCCTATAGAGGACCCAATCCCTATAGAGGCAACAGACCTACTAGCAGTCCCTACTATTAGTACTAAGGAACAAGCTATTCCAACTACTAGTTTGGAATTTAGTAACCAGTCTTACCAAAGACTATTGCAATAAGCAGGTATGTAGTATATCCGACTAGGATATATTAGTCTACTACTTTTGAAAAAGACTAGTAAAATTACTAACGGGCTACCTAACTTCTTATCTATTAAGGCTACCGATTTTTAATACCTTACTTATATACGGGTAAAATCTACCAAATACTAGTTAAGGGATCCAATTGAGGATCTAAACTATACACTTAACTTAATTAAAGGGGATACATTTAGGATTAAACCTATATCCTACAATCGAAAGTCTATTGGACTAATCCTTATTAATTGTAAATCCTAATTCTATTAGGTATATATCCTACCTAATAAGGAAGGACTAATAATTCTCCAGGCTATAAAGAACTTCTTTTAAAGCCTAAAAACATACTATAGCTATTACCCAAAAAGGCTATTTTATAATAGAGGACCTAAAATTAACATACTACTTTAGGACTAGTTAGGTACTAAAGGAATACTATTCAATACGTTTTACCCGTATACCCCTAAACAAAATAGACTTACCGAACGGTCTATATAAGTTATTCTAGACCGGCTATAAGTAACTATAATCTAGGCCGGCCTCCTACTATTCCTCTGGTCTGCTATACTTCCTACTATAGTTAACCTAGTCAACTATACTACAATTACCAATAGGGATCTAAGCCCCTACCAATTGCTTAAGCAGGAGTTACAAGGGCTAAAAACACTACTAAACCTTATAGCCTATAAGGCTATTGGTACCTATTGCAAAGTCCTAATCCTACACTAGAAACGGATTTAAAGTACTAAATTAGCATAATGCATAGAACTAGTAAGGCTACTAGTAACGCTAAGTTCAAAAGTATACCTTATATATATACCCTCTAGGAGGGTAGTTACAAAAACTACTTTCCTAAAAATCCTAAAAGGTATAGGCCCTATCTCCTAAGGACTTCAACGACTACTAAGTCCTAGTCTTTAAGAACTAGAGTTAGAGGGGGAAATTAAAATAGAAAACTATATCTTGCAGAATACCTCTAGTCCCCTAATACCTAGGGAGATAAAGGGGGCCAACGGACCTACTAGTCCTACTAGGACTAGTAGACCTACCAGTCCTACTAGGACTAGTAGACCTACCAGTCCTACTAGGACCAGTAGGTTGCAAGGAACTAACGGACCTACTAGCCCTACTAGGGCTAGTAGACCTACTAGTCCTACTAAGACCAGTAGGTTGCAAGGAGCCAACGGACCTACTAGTCCTACTAGGACTAGTAGACCTACTAGTCCTACTAGGACTAATAGGTTGCAAGGAGCCAACGGACCAACTAGTCCTACTAGGACTAGTACAATAAAGAGGGTCCTAGCTTAGCCAATAAAGGATCTACCAAATACCTCTCTTCCAGATATACTAGAACTAGAAGATAACCCTAACCTAATAGATCTTAACCTAGCATATTGGATCCAGGACCTATACTATTAAGCTAAGGCTAAGCAACTACTAAATAGTAGTAAGCCTACTAGCTGGAAACAGGTACTTAAGTTAAATAACAAAGACCAATAGATAAGTACTATATTCTCGGAATTCCAGTAGCTTATCTAAGCAGGGGTATTTTATTTTATCCCCCTTTAAGAAATACTAACTAGCAGACGACTTCTAAAAAGCCAACTTATACTATAAGTCAAAAAGGATTAGCAAAATAACCCTATTAAATTTAAGGTATAACTAGTAGCTAAGGGATTTATATAAATTAAAGGCCTTAATTACCTAAAGACTTTTATAACTACTAGTATTCTACCTACCTAAAGGATACTACTAGCCCTAGCTACCTAAAATAACTAGTATATTAAATAGATTAACTTTATTAGTACTTTCCTAAACAGTAAGCTACCTAAAGTTAATTATCTTAAAATTCCCAAGGGACTAGAAGTATTTATTAGTCTTAATAAGACTAATAATTTAGCTAAGCTACTAGCTAAGCTAGGCTATAACCTAGTAGTTAAATAAGGTATCCTTTTAAAAAAGGCACTCTACGGCCTAAAATAAGGACCTAAAGAATAGTAGGAGGTACTTACTAAACTGCTATAATAATACGGATATAGCCCCCTTATATCCGATCCGGCTATCTACTATAATAGTACTACTAGTACTTATATAGTTAGCTATATTAATAACTACCTACTTATTGGACCAAACCTTATATATATTAATAAGTTAAAGCAATAACTATATAAGGTTTACCTAATCGAAGACCGTAAATAGGCTGCCTTCTTCCTAGGCGTATAAATTAATTAAATAACTAAAGGTATTACCCTTAGCCAAAAAGGGTATATTAAGGAAGCCCTATCCCGATTTAGGTTAAAGGAGGCTAAGGTAGTAGCAATACTACTACAGCTAGAAGTACTTAAGCAGGCTACTGTAATACCTCTTACTCCCTTATCCGTAACTAACCAATTAGTATACCAATAGATAGTAGGGACTCTAATATACCTTATACTACTAACCCGACTAAATATAGCCTTTGCAATCTAATAGCTATCTCGGTATATATATTAGGCTATTAGTCTATAGCTATTAGCCGGTAAGAACCTTCTTCGATATCTAAAAGGAACTATAAACCTAGCTATATACTATTAGTCTAAGTCAATAACACCTAATCTATTAGGATATTCCAATAGTAACTTTATAGGTAACTTGGATTCTTCTAAGTCTACCTATAGGCCTCTTTACCTTAGTAGGCGGATTAATTTACTAGAAATTAAAAAGGGCTAGTACTATTGCTCTTTCTACTATAAAGATAGAATTAAATACCCTACTGGAAGTAATTCGGGAACTTAAATAGCTAGACGGTCTATTTATAGAAATCGATAAAGGCCTTAAAAAACCTATCCTACTTTTATATAATAATAATAGATCTATCTCTAACGCTAATAATCCTAATTAGCATAACCGAATAAAGCATATACTACTAAAGTTCCAGTATATTTAGTAAGAAGTAACCAATAGGCTAGCTAAAATTAGTTACCTAAATACTAAGTCTATACCTACTAATAGTCTTACTAAGGCCCTTATTGCTAATCTCTTCTAACGCTACCTTAGCCTACTAAGTCTCTAAGGGATCCCTATTTAGCAGTAGTTATACTAACTAAATAGAGAGGGTATTAAAATACTAGGATTTATACTAGTAAGACTACCTAAATAAGATACTATCCTATTATTACTACTACTAGTAGTAACTATTAGAAGTACTACTGCTAGTAGATATACTATACTATACTAAGAGTATAAGTAAGTATATAGAGCTAACTAATAGTATATAATATACTATTTCTCTAAACTATTATTAAAGATACTTACCTAATTAGGTATAGTACAGAATACTCTAGAATATTTTAGAATATTCTAGAATATTCTATACCCTACTTATAGAATGTACTAGAACTCCTTAGAATAAGCCGGAATATTACTTACCCTACTTATAGAATAAGCTAGAACCTTATAGAATAAGCTAGAATAGTCTTTACTATACTTCTATACCTATATAAGGTAGTAGCTATTCCCTTAGAATAGTTTCTCTTATTTTAAAAATAATTATATTTATTTATATAATTTAATACTACTAAGTTTATACTCTTATTTAGTTACTAACTGGTTCCCCTTATACTGTTATTAATAGCTTAATTAATTCCTTAGTCTATGCAATATACTTTTACTACCCCTCCTCTTGCGTACCTAAATTGCAAGAGTAATAATAGGATAGTATCTTATTTGGGTAGTCTTACTAGTATAAATCCTAGTATTTTAATACTCCCTCTATTTAGCTAGTATAACTACTACTAAATAGGGATCTCTTAGAGACTTAGTAGGCTAAGGTAGCGTTGGAAGAGATTAGCAGTAAGGGCCTTAGTAAGACTATTGGTAGGTATAGACTTAGTGTTTAAGTAACTAATTTTAGCTAGCCTATTAGTTACTTCTTACTAAATATACTGGAACTTTAGTAGTATATGCTTTATTCGGTTATACTAATTAGGATTATTAGCGTTAGAGATAAATCCGTTATTATTATATAGAAGTAGGATAGGTTTTTTAAGGCCTTTGTCGATTTCTATAAATAGACCGTCTAGCTATTTAAGTTCCCAAATTGCTTTTAGTAAGGTATCCGATTCTACCTCTATAGTAAAAAGAGCAATAGTACTAGCCCTTTTTGATTTCCAGTAGATTAGTCCGCCTACCAAGGTAAAGAGGTACCTATAGGTAGACTTAAAAGAATCCAAATTACCTATAAAGTTGCTATTAGAATATCCTAATAGATTGGGTATTATTAACTTAGACTAATAGTATATAGCTAGGTCTATAGTTCCTTTTAGATATTAAAGAAGGTTCTTACCGGCTAATAGCTATAGACTAGTAGCCTAATGTATATACTAAGATAGCTATTGGATTGCAAAGGCTATATTTAGTTAGGTTAGTAGCATAAGGTATATTAAAGTCCTTACTATCTATTGGTAGACCAGTTAGTCGGTTGCGGATAAGGGAGTAAGAGGTATTACAGTAGCCTGCTTAAGTACTCCTGGCTGTAGTGGTATTACTACTACCTTAGCCTCCTTTAACCTAAATTAGGATAGGGCTTCCTTTTTTTTTTTTTTTTTTATTCATTACGCGCATGCAGCCCTAGGGGCTATGGCGCGGCGGCCTATAGGTCCCATAGGGCCTAGAAGACCTAATAGGCCTACTAGACCCTTAGGGTCCTAAGGGCACGCAGGAGCTAACTAGCTAACTAAACTAGCAGTAACGACTGGCTATTTATATTAAATCAGTAGAGCTTTCCCTCGCATTTCACGAATCTTAGTCCCTAGGCCTAGGCCTAGTACTATTCCTCTAGGTACCACTTTGCCGTACCGATATTAGTAGTAGTTAGGAACTCAAATAGAGCCTCCCTTCCTTGCCTAGTACTAAATAAAATCGGTAGGGTAAGCGGCTTACCCTGTAGGGCTTCCTTTAGGTCTTTCCGTTCCTTCCTATAACGTACGCATTGTAGCAATAGGTGGGTTACAGTCTGTTTTTGCCCGCACTTACAGGCGTCCGAGTCGATTTTTCCAATCTTTTTTTGGTAGGGCTTAAGGTATCCGATCCCTGTTTTTAGTTGTATATAGGCCGATTGGATAGGCCTAGGCAAATCGGGTAGACTAGGCTTATACGCAAACCTAGGTTTCCCAGTCCTTCGATAGTGGGCCCCTAGGCCCCTAGCCTTAGGGCCTCGGGCCTCCTCCCTAGCCCATAGCTCCTTCCACCCCCCTAGGGCTACTTCCTTTACCCTCCTCCGTAGATAGCTTAGGGAGGTATAGGGGGTACCTATACTAGGCCTAGTTAGGCCTCCTTTTGCTACCTGGTCTGCAATTTCATTCCCTATAATTCCAACGTGGCTAGGGCACCACGTTAGGGTTATAGCTACCTTCCGGTCCGCTAGGCTATTTACTAGCTGCCTTGCCTTATAGGCTAGGTCGCTATAGCCTACGGTTACCTTCTGAATAGCTGCTTGGCTATCTATAAAAAGATAGGCTTCTTGCGGTAGAGGGTTTCGTTGGGATAAGGCCTTTAGGGCCCTCGTTATACCAATTAGCTCGGCATCAACTACTTCGATCCTAGGGCCTAGGTTATAGGCCTTTGCCCCTAGGGCCCGGCCTGTAGGGTCCGTTTCGTAGTAGGCGCACGAGTTCGTTGTTTGACCCCTAATAGTCCCTTGTGACCCGTCTGTATAATACATAATACAGTTATTAAATTCTAGGTCCCTTAGAAGGGTTTCGTGTTCTACTTTAGCGGTCTCCTTAGGGCTTTGCGAAATACTTATAGAGGCCCTAGGCCCTAGGGCCCAGGGGGCTTGCCAGGTCGCTCTTTGTCTCTCTAGGCCCCAGTTAGGGCCTATTATTTCCTTGATTTTCGATAGTAGCCGGAATAGCTGTGTTATAGGCCTAATATAGGTAAAAGTACCTAAATCAGACCCTGATTCGGCTAGTTCGTCCCGTATGGCTATGTTGTAGGCCCTACGGATCGGGTGGTTGTACTGAAACATTAGGGTCCTTAGGGCGTAGCCTAGGCAGGCCTTCTGGAACCGTATCTCTGGCGGGGGGATCGCGGCCTCAATTTCTAGGGCTTTTGTAGGGGACCCCCTAAAGGCCCCTAGGACCTTCGGTAGGGCCTCGTTTTGTAGGCGTTGATAGTACTGTATTAGACCTTTTTGGCCGGGGCCCTGGCCTTTGTACCAAACAGGGACCCCGTAGTCCGCTATAGTAGTAATACAAGCAATATATAGTTGCCGTAGTGCCCTATAGGGTAGGCCCTTTTGGGTACTTGCTAGCCTAGATAGGCCTAGGAAGGCGGCCCTAGCTAGGGCTATTCGATTTTCGATATGTAATTTAAACGATAGCTTTGAATCGAACCAAATACCTAGCCACCTAATAACGGGCTTTGGTGTAATTGCTGTATTAGCTATTGTTACGCCTTCCGTTATAGGGGCTCTTTGTGTAGTAAAGTGGATTAGTTCCGTTTTCCCGTGGTCAAATTGGACCCCTTGGTCCGTTGCTTGGGCTGTGAGCCTAGTTACAATACCTTCTAGCGCCCGGCAGTTCTTATAGGCAGATCTAGACGATACCGTTAGGCTAAAGTCATCAATATAGGATAACTGAAAGGCCTTATCCGCTATAATATCCCTAATATAAATTAGGAATAAGATAGGGCTTATAGGCGATCCTTGCGGTATTCCTATAGCTATTTCGACTAGTTGGTGGATTTGGCCGTCGAAGGCTAGTTGGATCGATCGGCCTGATAGGAACGATATAACCCAGCTAATTAGGGCCTTTGGGAGGTCTAGCCTTCGTAAAACCCCTATAAGCTTAGCCTTTGATACGTGATCGAAGGCGCCTTTAATATCAAGAAATAATGTAGTAGTAATAGTACTACTAGCCTTTTTCCTTGATAGGCGCTGTAATTCGATATAGTGGGTCAGTAATAGGGCTGTATCTATTGCAGACCTTTGTTTCCGCCCGCCTAGTTGTGTAGGGCCTAATAGGTCTGTAGTATTGGCTAGGTAGCTTAATCGCGTAGCGAATAGTTTTTCTAGGACTTTGCCTAGGCAATTTAGTAAGGCTATTACCCTGTAAGACTTAGGCTTCCTATAGTCTCGGTTGCCTTGCTTAGGGAGGATAATGCCTATACTTTGTCGCCATAGCTTAGGGTGGTAGCCTTCTGTAAATAAAGCGTTATAGGCCTTGTAGAGGAATTTAGGAATAACCTTATAAGTCTGCTGGATAAGGGGGAAACCGATAGTATCGGGCCCTGGGGCTTTTTTATTCGAAGACGAATTAATAGCCTCTTTAACCTCTTTCCAAGCTAGGTTAGGCCACTCCCACCTTTCGCTACTAGCCTGTTTTATAGTAGGCCTCCTACTAGGCCCACTAGGTCCGTTAGGCCCGTTAGGCCCGCTAGGTCCGCTAGGCCCGCTAGGCCCGCTAGGCCCACCAGGCCCACTAGGTCCGTTAGGTCCGTTAGGCCCGCTAGGCCCGCTAGGCCCGCTAGGCCCGTTAGGCCCGTTAGGTCCGTTAGGCCCGCTAGGCCCGCCAGGCCCGCTAGGCCCACCAGGCCCATTAGGTCCGTTAGGTCCACCAGGCCCGCTAGGCCCGCTAGGCCCGCTAGTCCTGCTAAGCAGCCTACTAGGCCCTATAGGTTCTGTTGGCTCCGTTAGTTCTGTAGGCCCTGTCGGAAATAGGGTTGTAATAAAGGCATCGCATTTTTCCTGGAAGGTATTTGCTATTATATTTCTTCCTTCATTAGTATACAATATACCCGGAAGGTTAGTATTCTGGCTAGCTTTTGTATAGTTATAGGCTTGGAAAACCTCCTTATTAACTGCATTAGCTAGAAAGGTCTCCCAGTAGCCTACTTTAGCCTTCCGAATAGCATAAAAATAGGCATTACGGGCCGTTTTCCAGTCTTCTTTGCATTTCCGGTTTTTCCGAAATAGTCTTTGTGTACGGCTAAGGGTCTTCCGTAAGTCTAGTAGCTCGGGGGTCCACCAAGGCTTAGACCGTTCACTAGGCCGTAGCCTAGGGATTGCCTCTATAGCTACTGCCTGTATAGCCTCTGTAATTAGTATAGCTATTCCATCTAGATCCCTTACTGAAATTAGGGTATCTAGTTGCTGATTTAGGGATGCCTGCTTTTCCTGTAATAAACAGTTATACTTATTCCAGTTGGCCTTCTTATAATTGAATAAGGGGGGCCTAGACTGGAATAGTAGGCTTGCTGTAGGTAGGACAGGCGCCCTAGCTTCAAAGGCGATTACCTGGTGATCGGACCCGGATGCCTCTAAGTACCTCCAGTTAGACCAGTTTAGTAGGTTAAAAGGGGTACTAAAGGCTAGGTCAATAATAGACCTAGACTTTAAGCCGGGCCTAAAATAGGTGCCCCCTTTAACCTCTTCTGGGTCCTGGATTAGGCTAGCCTTCTGGCTTGTTAGCCAGTTTACTAGCCTTTGTGCCTTAGTAGCCCTAATAGGGTCTACCGCTGGATTCCATAATGGGTGATGTAAGTTGAAATCCCCTATAATAAGTGTAGGCTTATTGCATCTATAGGGTAGAAGGAGCCTCTCGACTGTATAGGGGTTCTGGCTTGGTTGCCCGCTAGGCCTAGCGCTAGGCCTAGGCCCGTTAGGCCCGTTAGGCCCGTTAGGCCCGTTAGGCCCGTTAGGCCCGCTAGGCCCGTTAGGCCCGCTAGGCCCGATAGGCCCGTTAGGCCCGCTAGGCCCGTTAGGCCCGCTAGGGTCCTCGTAGGCCTGTTCCTTTTCGTTGTAAAGGTTAATTAGGATAAATGGTTCAGTACCTAATATCTCTATAGCTTGGATATCCGGATCGGAAAATAGGTCGTATCGGGGATTATAAGCTAGCCTACTAGCCTTCCTAATATACGTTAAGACCCTAGGTCTAACTGTAATACTTAAAAGGCTAGTTGACTGTTGTGGTGTAATAATATAGTAAGACGGGTGTTGGAGCCCTATAAATGCTCCTTGAATTTTAGGGCAGTAGGGCTCTTGTAGAAGGATAATATCGGTACGTTGCTCGTAGGCCTGTTGGAGTACCGATTGGTGTGCTAAATTATGCCTCCGTGCGTTATGCTGGATAAGCCTAAGATAGCACTTTTCTGGGCTATTTCGACTTATAGTCTAATAGCCTGATAGATTTCGCACTCGGTACTATTAGCCTTGTGCTTACCGTTACAGTTAGCACATACTAGTTCGAGGTGGTTGCAGGGCTCTGTAGCGTTGCAGCTAGTGCACCGGTGGGTCTTTGTATAGTGCCCTTTGGCGCATAGTGCGCAGCGGATTTTCTTATTGCAAAGGCTTGGGTCGTGCCCGTAGCCCTGACACCTAAAGCATTGAGTCTTGGGCGTATAGGCCTTATAGGCTACAACCTTGGCCCGAATTCCAGCTATAAATAGCCCATTTTTAAGGCTATAGCTAGCCTCTTGTTCTGTAGGGACGGCAAAAACAATAGACCCAGCGGCCTTACCTAGGCTAGGCTTTTTAAGCCAGCGGGGCTGGCCCCTAACCGTAACTGGGTTAAAGGTCTCGATTTCCGACTTAGTAATTTCAAGGATATTGGTCTCCGTAAGAATAGGTACCCCGTGTGCTACTAGCTTTATCCAGCTAATAGGGGTCTCTATTGCCTCAACTGGATAAGTATTAAATAGCCCTATCCAGGCCTGTTTTTTTTCTAGCAGTTGGGCTGCTGTATAGGGCTCTTTTGTTGTAATAACTAGGTTGCCCCTAGCCGATAGCTCGATGCTAGCTACGGCTATAGCCCCTAGGGTCTTATTTAGTGCATTCCGTAGCGTTAATGCGGGTACTTGGGGTCTGTTTTCTGTAGGTCCCTTAGGCTCCTTTCGGAGTTTTAGGATAACTTGTAAGCCTTCCTTTGTAGGGCGTTTGGGCCCGTTGGTTCTGCTAGGCCTGTTAGGCCCGTTAGGCCCGCTAGGCCCGTTAGGCCCACTAGGCCTAGTAGGCCCGTTAGGCCCGCTAGGCCCGTTAGGCCCGCTAGGCCCGTTAGGCCCGCTAGGCCCGTTAGGCCCGCTAGGCCCGTTAGGCCCGTTAGGCCCGCTAGGCCTGCTAGGCCCGTTAGAGCCTTTGGGTCCTCGGCCCCTTGGTGGGACAACCGCCCAGGCGCTGTCCTGGAGACCTGTAGGTATATGTGTTTGGGCTGCCTCGCTATAGCTCTTCGGGCCCCTTGGAAACGCATTTTGTAGTGCATTTATAAGGGGTTCGAAGAGGCTATATGGCATCTTCGATACTGCACTTTGTATAAGTATAGTAGCCTGTTGGATTTGTAGGGCTAGGTCTTGGCCCTCGTTTTGGTCGGTTGTTATAGGCCTAGATATCCCCTTTTTAGCTAATTTAGGTAGCCTTTCAGGAGACTCTAGGTCTGCGTGGGTTCGTTTTCGTTGTTGTAGAATAAGGGGGGTTTCGGGGGTTTCTGGTTGGATAGGGGCTTCCGTGTCCTCTAGGTCTTCCATATCGGTATCTGTAGGTTGACCTAGGGATATAAGTTCGATTTCGTCTTCGTTTGTTGTATTTTCTTCGTTTTCTACAGTTATATTGGTATTTTTAGTGGTTTCCTGATTTTCCTGATTTTCCTGATTTTCCTGATTTTTTTCCTGAATTTCCCTGTATAGGGTAGGCTGAGCCTGATTTTCCTGATTTTTTTCCTGATTTTTCTGGTATAGGGTAGGCTGGGCTAGGACCGGGCCTGTAGCCGGGCCTATAGTCGGGTGGGTTGGGTAGGTTGGGTGGGTCTCGATAGGTGCAATCGGATGGGTCTCGTTGGGTGCAATTGGGTGAGTCTCGTTGGGTGCAATTGGGTGGGTCTCGTTGGGTGCGATTGGGCAGGTCCCGTCGGGCGGGGTCGGATGGGTCTTATTGGGTAGGATCGGGTGGGTCTCGTTGGGTGGGGTCGGTACGCGCGGGGTTGCGTTTCTGGCGGCCCTCTTCCTCCCAGTTGAAGGCATCTTTGACCCCCGACTGCACGCGCGCAATCGGCTGCGCGCGGCTGTAACTCGAGGATCGTAATGTCCCAATTGAGGGGAATTGAAAGAACTGCAATTTGGCTATTTTATTGTGGTTTCAATCGATCGGGTGGGCGCGTGGTGTTGATGTTGCCTACTCGCCTACTAGCCTTCCTAATATACGTTAAGACCCTAGGTCTAACTGTAATACTTAAAGGGCTAGTTGACTGTTGTAGTGTAATAATATAGTAAGACGGGTGTTGGAGCCCTATATATGCTCCTTGAATTTTAGGGCAGTAGGGCTCTTGTAGAAGGATAATATCGGTATGTTGCTCGTAGGCCTGTTGGAGTACCGACTGGTGTGCTAAATTATACCTCCGTACGTTATGCTGGATAAGCCTAAGATAGCACTTTTCTGGGCTATTTCGACTTATAGTCTAATAGCCTGATAGATTTCGCACTCGGTACTATTAGCCTTATGCTTACCGTTACAGTTAGCACATACTAGTTCGAGGTGGTTGCAGGGTTCTGTAGCGTTGCAGCTAGTGCACCGGTGGGTCTTTGTATAGTGCCCTTTGGCGCATAGTGCGCAGCGGATTTTCTTATTGCATAGGCTTGGGTCGTGCCCGTAGCCCTGACACCTAAAGCATTGGGTCTTTGGCGTATAGGCCTTATAGGCTACAACCTTAGCCCGAATTCCAGCTATAAATAGCCCATTTTTAAGGCTATAGCTAGCCTCTTGTTCTGTAGGGACGGCAAAAACAATAGACCCAGCGGCCTTACCTAGGCTAGGCTAATGCGTACGTTATAGGAAGGAACGGAAAGACCTAAAGGAAGCCCCACAGGGTAAGCCGCTTACCCTACCGATTTTATTTAGTACTAGGCAAGGAAGGGAGGCTCTATTTGAGTTCCTAACTACTACTAATATCGGTACGGCAGAGTGGTACCTAGAGGAATAGTACTAGGCCTAGGCCTAGGGACTAAGATTCGTGAAATGCGAGGGAAAGCTCTACTGATTTAATATAAATAGCCAGTCGTTACTGCTAGTTTAGTTAGCTAGTTAGCTCCTGCGTGCCCTTAGGACCCTAAGGGTCTAGTAGGCCTATTAGGTCTTCTAGGCCCTATAGGACCTATAGGCCGCCGCGCCATAGCCCCTAGGGCTGCATGCGCGTAATGAATAAAAAAAAAAAAATCCCTAGGCTACGGCCTAGTAAACGGTCTAAGCCTTAGTGGACCCCCGAGCTACTAGACTTACGGAAGACCCTTAGCCGTACACAAAGACTATTTCGGAAAAACCGGAAATGCAAAGAAGACTGGAAAACGGCCCGTAATGCCTATTTTTATGCTATTCGGAAGGCTAAAGTAGGCTACTGGGAGACCTTTCTGGCTAATGCAGTTAACAGGAAGGTTTTCCAAGCCTATAACTATACAAAAGCTAGCCAGAATACTAACCTTCCGGGTATATTGTATACTAAGGAAGGAAGAGATATAATAGCAAATACCTTCCAGGAAAAATGCGATGCCTTTCTCACAACCCTATTTCCAACAGGGCCTAACGGGCCTAACGGACCTAACGGACCTAGTAGGCCTAGTGGGCCTAGCGGGCCTAGCGGGCCTAGCGGGCCTAGCGGACCTAGCGGGCCTAGTAGGAGGCCTACTATAAAACAGGCTAGTAGAGAAAGGTGGGAGTGGCCTAACCTAGCTTGGAAAGAGGTTAAAGAGGCTATTAATTCGTCTTCGAATAAAAAAGCCCCAGGGCCCGATACTATCGGTTTCCCCCTTATCCAGCAGACTTATAAGGTTATTCCTAAATTCCTCTACAAGGCCTATAACGCTTTATTTACAGAAGGCTACCACCCTAAGCTATAGCGACAAAGTATAGGCATTATCCTCCCTAAGCAAGGCAACCGAGACTATAGGAAGCCTAAGTCTTATAGGGTAATAGCCTTACTAAATTGCCTAGGCAAAGTCCTAGAAAAACTATTCGCCACGCGATTAAGCTACCTAGCCAATACTACAGACCTATTAGGCCCTATACAACTAGGCGGGCGGAAACAAAGGTCTGCAATAGATACAGCCCTGTTACTAACCCACTATATCGAATTATAGCGCCTATCAAGGAAAAAGGCTAGTAGTACTATTATTACTACATTATTCCTTAATATTAAAGGCGCCTTCGATTACGTATCAAAGACTAAGCTTATAGGGGTTTTACGAAGGCTAGACCTCCCAAAGGCCCTAATTATAGTACTAGGCCTAGGCCTAGGGACTAAGATTCGTGAAATGCGAGGGAAAGCTCTACTGATTTAATATAAATAGCCAGTCGTTACTGCTAGTTTAGTTAGCTAGTTAGCTCTTGCGGGCCGTTAGGACCCTAAGGGTCTAGTAGGCCTATTAGGTCTTCTAGGCCCTGAGGGATCTATAGGCCGCCGCGCCATAGCCCCTAGGGCTGCATGCGCGTAATGAATGAAAAAAAAAAATTGGAAATACAAAATTTACGGTATTAATTAATACCGATCCACCAACCTATAGTACTCTTGTACTACAAGATGCACTATATATTCCGAAAATAGAAGTTAATATTATTAGTGGAATCCGCTACTACGGATTAGGGGGAATACTTATTAAGGAATCCCTATATAACTCGAACCGATAAGTATATAGTCTACTTAACTTCTAGAGGTACGGCTTCTTCTTACAATAAGAAGGCTAAGATACGCCCTATCTAAGCAAATTAGACTTAGCCTACTTTAGCTACTATAGTAGCTACGGAATAACAGTAGAAATTCCTTTACAACTACCTTCCTAGGCTAACGAAGCAGAAGACTAAACGGTACCTAGATCGGTACCTAGTTTAGCACCTAAATCGGTACCTAGTCCGGTACCTAAATCGGTACCTAGTCCGGTACCTAGATCTATACCTAGGTCGGTACTTAGTTAAGTACCTATACCAGGACTAAATCCTAGCCCAACTACTAGTTCGGTTAGATCAAGGGACCTTACTAAGGCTACCCTATACAAAGACCCTATAGAGGACCCAATCCCTATAGAGGCAACAGACCTACTAGCAGTCCCTACTATTAGTACCGAGGAACAGGCTATTCCGACTACTAGTTCGGAATTCAGTAACTAGTCTTACCAAAGACTATTGCAATAAGTAGGTATCTAGTACATCCGACTAGGATATATTAGTCTACTACTTTTGAAAAAGACTAGTAAAATTACTAGCGGGCTACCTAACTTCTTATCTATTAAGGCTACCGATTTTTAATACCTCGCTTGTATACGGGCAAAATTTACTAAATACTAGTTAAGGGATCCAATTAAGGATCTAGACTATATACTTAACTTAATCGAAGGGGATATATTTAGGATTAAACCTATATCCTACAATCGAAAGTCCATTAGACTAATCCTTATCGATTGCAAATCCTAATTCTATTGGATATATATCCTACCTAATAAGGAAGG
This sequence comes from Drechmeria coniospora, assembly GCF_001625195.1. Taxonomy (NCBI): domain Eukaryota; kingdom Fungi; phylum Ascomycota; class Sordariomycetes; order Hypocreales; family Ophiocordycipitaceae; genus Drechmeria; species Drechmeria coniospora. The sequence continues at coordinate 3,192,005 of NC_054389.1, read as the reverse complement.
ACCAACAATTCTCCAGGCTATAAAGAACTTCTTTTAAAGCCTAAAAATACACTATAGCCGTTACCCAAAAAGGCTATTTTATAATAGAGGACCTAAAATCAACATACTGCTTTAGGACTAGTTAGGTACCAAAGGAATACTATTTAATACGTCTTACCCATATACCCCCGAACAAAATAGACTTACCGAACGGTCTATACGAGTTATTCTGGACCGGCTATAAGTAACTATAATCTAGGCCGGCCTCCTACTATTCCTCTAGTCTGCTATACTTCCTGCTATAGTTAACCTGGTCAACTATACTACAATTACTAATAGGGATCTAAGCCCCTACCAATTGCTTAAGCAGGAGTTATAAGGGCTAAAAACACCACCAAACCTTACAGCCTATAAGGCTATTGGTACCTACTGCAAAGTCCTAATCCTATACCAGAAACGGATTTAAAGTACTAAATTAGCACAACGCACAGAACCAGTAAGGCTACTAGCAACGCTAGGTTCAAAAACATACCTTATATATATACCCTCTAGGAGGGCAGTTACAAAAACCACTTTCCTAAAAATCCTAGAAGGTATAGGCCCTATCTCCCAAGGACTTTAATAACTACTAAGTCCTAGTCTTTAAGAACTAGAGTTAAAGGGGGAAATTAAGATAGAAGACTATATCTCGCAAAATACCTCTAGTCCCCTAACACCTAGGGAGACAGAGGGGGCCAACGGACCTACTAGTCCTACTAGGACTAATAGACCTACCAGTCCTACTAGGACCAGTAGGTTACAAGGAACCAACGGACCTACTAGCCCTACTAGGGCTAGTAGACCTACTAGTCCTACTAAGACCAGTAGGTTGCAAGGAGCCAACGGACCTACTAGTCCTACTAGGACTAGTAGACCTACTAGTCCTACTAGGACCAGTAGGTTGTAAGGAGCCAACGGACCAACTAGTCCTACTAGGACTAGTACAACAGAGGGGGTCCTGGCTCAGCCAATAGAGGATCTACCAGATACCTCTCTTCCAGATACACTAGAACCAAAAGATAACCCTAACCCAATGGATCTTAACCTAGCGTATTGGATCCAGGACCTATACTACTAAGCTAAGGCCAAGCAACTACCAAATAGTAGCAAGCCTACTAGCTAGAAACAGGTACTTAAGTCAGACAACAAAGACCAATAGATAAGTACTATATTCTCGGAATTCCAGTAGCTTATCCAGGCAAAGGTATTTTATTTTATCCCCCTTTAAGAAATACCAACTAGCAGACAACTTCTAAAAAGCCAACTTATACTATAAGTTAAAAAGGATTAGCAGAATAACCCTATCAAATTTAAGGCATAACTAGTAGCTAAGGGATTTATACAAATTAAAGGCCTTAATTACCTAAAGACTTTTGCAACTACTAGTATTCCACCTACCTAAAGGATACTACTAGCCCTAGCTGCCTAGAACAACTAGTACGTCGAACAGATTGACTTTATTAGTGCTTTCCTAAACAGTAAGCTACCCGAAGTTAATTATCTTAAAATTCCCAAGGGACTAAAAGCATTTATTAGTCTTAATAAGACTAATAATTTAGTTAAGCTACTAGCTAAGCTAAACTACAACCTAGTAGTTAAACAAGGTATCCTTTTAAAAAAGGCACTCTACGGCCTAAAACAAGGACCTAGAGAATAGTAGGAGGTACTTACTAAACTACTACAATAATACGGATATAGCCCCCTTATATCCGATCCGGCTATCTACTATAATAGTACTACTAGTACTTATATAGTTAGCTATATCAATAACTACCTACTTATTGGACCAAACCTTATATATATTAATAAGTTAAAGCAACAACTACATAAGGTTTACCTAATCGAAGACCGCGGATAGGCCGCCTTCTTCCTAGGCGTACAAATTAATCAAACAACTAAGGGTATTACCCTTAGCCAAAAAGGGTATATTAAGGAAGCCCTATCCCGATTTAGGTTAAAGAAGGCCAAGGCAGTAGCAATACTACTACAGCCAGGAGTACTTAAGCAGGCTACTGTAATGCCTCTTACTCCCTTATCCGCAACCGACCAACTAGTATACTAACAAATAGTAGGGACTCTAATATACCTTATACTACTAACCCGACTAAATATAGCCTTTGCAATCCAATAGCTATCTCAGTATATGCATTAGGCTACTAGTCTATAGCTATTAGCCGGTAAGAACCTTCTTCAATATCTAAAAGGAACTATAGACCTAGCTATATACTATTAGTCTAAGTTAATAATACCCAATCTATTAGGATATTCTAACAGTAACTTTACAGGTAACTTAGATTCTTCTAAGTCTACCTATAGGTACCTCTTTACCCTAGTAGGCAGACCAATCTACTAGAAATCAAAAAGGGCTAGTACTATTACTCTTTCTACTATAGAGGCAGAATCGGATACCCTACTGGAAGCGATTTAGGAACTTAAATAGCTAGACGGTCTATTTATAGAAATCAATAAAGGCCTTAAAAAACCCATCCTACTTCTATACAATAACAACAGATCTATCTCTAACGCTAACAATCCTAATTAGCATAACCGAACAAAGCATATACTACTAAAGTTCCGGTATATTCGGCAAAAAGCAACCAATAGGCTAGCCAAAATTAGTTACCTAAACACTAAGTCTATACCTACCGATAGTCTTACTAAGGCCCTTACCGCTAATCTCTTCTAACGCTACCTTAGCCTACTAGGTCTCCAAGGGATCCCTATTTAGCAGTAATCATACTAGCTAAATAAAGGGGGTATTAAAATACTAGAATTTATACTAGTAAGACTACCTAAATAGGATACTATCCTATTATTACTACTACCAGTAGCAACTATCAGAAGTACTACTACTAACAGATATACTATACTATATTAAAAGTATAAGTAAGTATACAGAGCTAACTAATAGTATAAAATATACTATTTCTCTAAACTATTGTTAGAGATACTTACCTAATTAGGTATAGTACAGAATGCTCTAGAACATTCTAGAATATTCTAGAATATTCTATACCCTACTTATAGAATGTACTAGAACTCCTTAGAATAAGCCGGAATATTACTTACCCTACTTATAGAATAAGCTAGAACCTTATAGAATAAGCTAGAACAGTCTTTACTATACTTCTACACCTATATAAGGCAGTAGCTATTCCCTTAGAATAGTTTCTCTTTTTTGAAATATAATTGCATTCGTTTATATAATTTAGTACTATTAAGTTTATACTCTTATCCAGTTACTAACTGGTTCCCCTTATGCTGTTACTAACAGCTTGATTAATTCCCTGGTCCATGCGATATACTTCCACTACCCCTCCTCTTGCGCACCCAAATTGCAAGATATATTGCTTGTATTACTACTATAGCGGATTACAGGGTCCCTGTTTAGTACAAAGGCTAGGGCCAATAAGGCCTAATACAGTACTATTAACGCTTACAAAACGAGGCCCTACCGAAGGTCCTAGGGGCTTTTAGGGGGTCCCCTACAAAAGCCCTTGAAATTGAGGCCGCAATCCCCCCGCCGGAGATACGGTTCCAGAAGGCCTGCCTAGGCTACGCCCTAAGGACCCTAATGTTTCAGTACAACCACCCGATCCGTACGGCCTACAATATAGCTATACGGGACGAACTAGCCGAATCGGGGTCTGATTTAGGTACTTTTGCCTATATTAGGCCTATAACACAGCTATTCTAGCTACTATCGAAAATTAAGGAAATAATAGGTCCTAACTAGGGCCTAGAGAGACAAAGAGCGGCCTAGCAAGCCCCTTGGGCCCTAGGGCCTAGGGCCTCTATAAGTATTTTGCAAAGCCCTAAGGAGACCGCTAAAGTAGAATACGAAACCCTTCTAAGGGACCTAGAATTTAATAACTGTATTATTTATTATACAGACGGGTTACAAGGGATTATTAGGGGTCAAACAATAAACTCATGCGCCTACTACAAAACGGACCCTATAGGCTGGGCCCTAGGGGCAAAGGCCTATAACCTAGGCCCTAGGATCGAAGTAGTTGATGCCAAGCTAATTGGTATAACAAGGGCCCTAAAGGCCTTATCCTAACGAAACCCCCTACTGCAAGAAGCCTATCTTTTTATAAATAGTAGCCAAGCAGCTATTCAGAAGGTAACCGTAGGCTATAGCGACCTAGCCTATAAGGTAAGGCAGCTAGTAAATAGCCTAGCGGAGCGGAAAGTAGGTATAACCCTAACGTAGTGCCCTAGCTACGTTGGAATTATAGGGAATAAAATTGCAGACCAGGTAGCAAAAGGAGGCCTAACTAGGCCTAGTATAGGTACCCCCTATACCTCCTTAAGCTATCTACGGAGGAGGGTAAAGAAAGTAGCCCTAGGGGGGTGGAAGGAGCTATGGGCTAGGGAGGAGGCCCAAGGCCCTAAGGCTAGGGGCCTAGGGGCCTACTATCAACGGACTAGGAAACCTAGGTTTGCGTATAAGCCTAGCCTACCCGATTTGCCTAGGCCTATCCAATCGGCCTATATATAACTAAAAACAGGGATCGGATACCTTGAGCCCTACCAAAAAAAGATTGGAAAAATCGACTCGGACGCCTGGAATTGCGGGCAAAAACAGACTGTAACCCACCTAATACTATAATGTATACGTTATAGGAAGGAACGGAAAGACCTAAAGGAAGCCCTACAGGGTAAGCCGCTTACCCTACCGATTTTATTTAGTACTAGGTAAGGAAGGGAGGCTCTATTTAAGTTCCTAACTACTACTAATATCGGTACGGTAAAGTAGTACCTAGAGGAATAGTACTAGGCCTAGGCCTAGGGACTAAGATTCGTAAAATGCAAGGGAAAGCTCTACTAATTTAATATAAATAGCCAGTAGTTACTGCTAGTTTTTTTTTTTCATTCATTACGCGCATGCAGCCCTAGGGGCTATAACGCGGCGGCCTATAGGTCCCTTAGGGCCTAGAAGACCTAATAGGCCTACTAGACCCTTAGGGTCCTAACGGCCCGCAGGAGCTAACTAGCTAACTAAACTAGCAGTATAACGGGCCTAACGGGCCTAACGGGCCTAACGGGCCTAACGGGCCTAGGCCTAGCGCTAGGCCTAGCGGGCAACCAAGCCAGAACCCCTATACAGTCGAGAGGCTCCTTCTACCCTATAGATGCAATAAGCCTACACTTATTATAGGGGATTTCAACTTACATCACCCATTATGGAATCCAGCGGTAGACCCTATTAGGGCTACTAAGGCACAAAGGCTAGTAAACTGGCTAACAAGCCAGAAGGCTAGCCTAATCCAGGACCCAGAAGAGGTTAAAGGGGGCACCTATTTTAGGCCCGGCTTAAAGTCTAGGTCTATTATTGACCTAGCCTTTAGTACCCCTTTTAACCTACTAAACTGGTCTAACTGGAGGTACTTAGAGGCATCCGGGTCCGATCACCAGGTAATCGCCTTTGAAGCTAGGGCGCCTGTCCTACCTACAGCAAGCCTACTATTCCAGTCTAGGCCCCCCTTATTCAATTATAAGAAGGCCAACTGGAATAAGTATAACTGTTTATTACAGGAAAAGCAGGCATCCCTAAATCAGCAACTAGATACCCTAATTTCAGTAAGGGATCTAGATGGAATAGCTATACTAATTACAGAGGCTATACAGGCAGTAGCTATAGAGGCAATCCCTAGGCTACGGCCTAGTGAACGGTCTAAGCCTTGGTGGACCCCCGAGCTACTAGACTTACGGAAGACCCTTAGCCGTACACAAAGACTATTTCGGAAAAACCGGAAATGCAAAGAAGACTGGAAAACGGCCCGTAATGCCTATTTTTATGCTATTCGGAAGGCTAAAGTAGGCTACTGGGAGACCTTTCTAGCTAATGCAGTTAATAAGGAGGTTTTCCAAGCCTATAACTATACAAAAGCTAGCCAGAATACTAACCTTCCGGGTATATTGTATACTAATGAAGGAAGAAATATAATAGCAAATACCTTCCAGGAAAAATGCGATGCCTTTATTACAACCCTATTTCCGACAGGGCCTACAGAACTAACGGAGCCAACAGAACCTATAGGGCCTAGTAGGCTGCTTAGCAGGACTAGCGGGCCTAGCGGGCCTAGCGGGCCTGGTGGACCTAACGGACCTAATGGGCCTGGTGGGCCTAGCGGGCCTGGCGGGCCTAGCGGGCCTAACGGACCTAACGGGCCTAACGGGCCTAGCGGGCCTAGCGGGCCTAGCGGGCCTAACGGACCTAACGGACCTAGTGGGCCTGGTGGGCCTAGCGGGCCTAGCGGGCCTAGCGGACCTAGCGGGCCTAACGGGCCTAACGGACCTAGTGGGCCTAGTAGGAGGCCTACTATAAAACAGGCTAGTAGCGAAAGGTGGGAGTGGCCTAACCTAGCTTGGAAAGAGGTTAAAGAGGCTATTAATTCGTCTTCGAATAAAAAAGCCCCAGGGCCCGATACTATCGGTTTCCCCCTTATCCAGCAGACTTATAAGGTTATTCCTAAATTCCTCTACAAGGCCTATAACGCTTTATTTACAGAAGGCTACCACCCTAAGCTATGGCGACAAAGTATAGGCATTATCCTCCCTAAGCAAGGCAACCGAGACTATAGGAAGCCTAAGTCTTACAGGGTAATAGCCTTACTAAATTGCCTAGGCAAAGTCCTAGAAAAACTATTCGCTACGCGATTAAGCTACCTAGCCAATACTACAGACCTATTAGGCCCTACACAACTAGGCGGGCGGAAACAAAGGTCTGCAATAGATACAGCCCTATTACTGACCCACTATATCGAATTACAGCGCCTATCAAGGAAAAAGGCTAGTAGTACTATTACTACTACATTATTTCTTGATATTAAAGGCGCCTTCGATCACGTATCAAAGGCTAAGCTTATAGGGGTTTTACGAAGGCTAGACCTCCCAAAGGCCCTAATTAGCTGGGTTATATCGTTCCTATCAGGCCGATCGATCCAACTAGCCTTCGACGGCCAAATCCACCAACTAGTCGAAATAGCTATAGGAATACCGCAAGGATCGCCTATAAGCCCTATCTTATTCCTAATTTATATTAGGGATATTATAGCGGATAAGGCCTTTCAGTTATCCTATATTGATGACTTTAGCCTAACGGTATCGTCTAGATCTGCCTATAAGAACTGCCGGGCGCTAGAAGGTATTGTAACTAGGCTCACAGCCCAAGCAACGGACCAAGGGGTCCAATTTGACCACGGGAAAACGGAACTAATCCACTTTACTACACAAAGAGCCCCTATAACGGAAGGCGTAACAATAGCTAATACAGCAATTACACCAAAGCCCGTTATTAGGTGGCTAGGTATTTGGTTCGATTCAAAGCTATCGTTTAAATTACATATCGAAAATCGAATAGCCCTAGCTAGGGCCGCCTTCCTAGGCCTATCTAGGCTAGCAAGTACCCAAAAGGGCCTACCCTATAGGGCACTACGGCAACTATATATTGCTTGTATTACTACTATAGCGGACTACGGGGTCCCTGTTTGGTACAAAGGCCAGGGCCCCGGCCAAAAAGGTCTAATACAGTACTATCAACGCCTACAAAACGAGGCCCTACCGAAGGTCCTAGGGGCCTTTAGGGGGTCCCCTACAAAAGCCCTAGAAATTGAGGCCGCGATCCCCCCGCCAGAGATACGGTTCCAGAAGGCCTGCCTAGGCTACGCCCTAAGGACCCTAATGTTTCAGTACAACCACCCGATCCGTAGGGCCTACAACATAGCCATACGGGACGAACTAGCCGAATCAGGGTCTGATTTAGGTACTTTTACCTATATTAGGCCTATAACACAGCTATTCCGGCTACTATCGAAAATCAAGGAAATAATAGGCCCTAACTGGGGCCTAGAGAGACAAAGAGCGACCTGGCAAGCCCCCTGGGCCCTAGGGCCTAGGGCCTCTATAAGTATTTCGCAAAGCCCTAAGGAGACCGCTAAAGTAGAACACGAAACCCTTCTAAGGGACCTAGAATTTAATAACTGTATTATGTATTATACAGACGGGTCACAAGGGACTATTAGGGGTCAAACAACGAACTCGTGCGCCTACTACGAAACGGACCCTACAGGCCGGGCCCTAGGGGCAAAGGCCTATAACCTAGGCCCTAGGATCGAAGTAGTTGATGCCGAGCTAATTGGTATAACGAGGGCCCTAAAGGCCTTATCCCAACGAAACCCTCTACCGCAAGAAGCCTATCTTTTTATAGATAGCCAAGCAGCTATTCAGAAGGTAACCGTAGGCTATAGCGACCTAGCCTATAAGGCAAGGCAGCTAGTAAATAGCCTAGCGGACCGGAAGGTAGCTATAACCCTAACGTGGTGCCCTAGCCACGTTGGAATTATAGGGAATGAAATTGCAGACCAGGTAGCAAAAGGAGGCCTAACTAGGCCTAGTATAGGTACCCCCTATACCTCCCTAAGCTATCTACGGAGGAGGGTAAAGGAAGTAGCCCTAGGGGGGTGGAAGGAGCTATGGGCTAGGGAGGAGGCCCGAGGCCCTAAGGCTAGGGGCCTAGGGGCCCACTATCGAAGGACTGGGAAACCTAGGTTTGCGTATAAGCCTAGTCTACCCGATTTGCCTAGGCCTATCCAATCGGCCTATATACAACTAAAAACAGGGATCGGATACCTTAAGCCCTACCAAAAAAAGATTGGAAAAATCGACTCGGACGCCTGTAAGTGCGGGCAAAAACAGACTGTAACCCACCTATTGCTACAATGCGTACGTTATAGGAAGGAACGGAAAGACCTAAAGGAAGCCCTACAGGGTAAGCCGCTTACCCTACCGATTTTATTTAGTACTAGGCAAGGAAGGGAGGCTCTATTTGAGTTCCTAACTACTACTAATATCGGTACGGCAAAGTGGTACCTAGAGGAATAGTACTAGGCCTAGGCCTAGGGACTAAGATTCGTGAAATGCGAGGGAAAGCTCTACTGATTTAATATAAATAGCCAGTCGTTACTGCTAGTTTAGTTAGCTAGTTAGCTCCTGCGTGCCCTTAGGACCCTAAGGGTCTAGTAGGCCTATTAGGTCTTCTAGGCCATATGGGACCTATAGGCCGCCGCGCCATAGCCCCTAGGGCTGCATGCGCGTAATGAATAAAAAAAAAAAAAAAAAAAAACTAGCAGTAACGACTGGCTATTTATATTAAATCAGTAGAGCTTTCCCTCGCATTTCACGAATCTTAGTCCGTAGGCTTAGGCCTAGTACTATTCCTCTAGGTACCACTTTGCCGTACCGATATTAGTAGTAGTTAGGAACTCAAATAGAGCCTCCCTTCCTTACCTAGTACTAAATAAAATCGGTAGGGTAAGCGGCTTACCCTGTAGGGCTTCCTTTAGGTCTTTCCGTTCCTTCCTATAACGTACGCATTGTAGTAATAGGTGGGTTACAGTCTGTTTTTGCCCGCACTTACAGGCGTCCGAGTCGATTTTTCCAATCTTTTTTTGGTAGGGCTTAAGGTATCCGATCCCTGTTTTTAGTTGTATATAGGCCGATTGGATAGGCCTAGGCAGATCGGGTAGGCTAGGCTTATACGCAAACCTAGGTTTCCCAGTCCTTCGATAGTGGGCCCCTAGGCCCCTAGCCTTAGGGCCTTGGGCCTCCTCCCTAGCCCATAGCTCCTTCCACCCCCCTAGGGCTACTTCCTTTACCCTCCTCCGTAGAAAGCTTAGTGAGGTATGGGGGGTACCTATACTAGGCCTAGTTAGGCCTCCTTTTGCTACCTGGTCTGCAATTTCATTCCCTATAATTCCAACGTGGCTAGGGCACCACGTTAGGGTTATAGCTACTTTCCGGTCCGCTAGGCTATTTACTAACTGCCTTGCCTTATAGGCTAGGTCGCTATAGCCTACGGTTACCTTCTGAATAGCTGCTTGGCTATCTATAAAAAGATAGGCTTCTTGCGGTAGGGGGTTTCGTTGGGATAAGGCCTTTAGGGCCCTCGTTATACCAATTAGCTCGGCATCAACTACCTCGATCCTAGGGCCTAGGTTATAGGCCTTTGCCCCTAGGGCCCGGCCTGTAGGGTCCGTTTCGTAATAGGCGCACGAGTTCGTTGTTTGACCCCTAATAGTCCCTTGTGACCCGTCTGTATAATAAATAATACAGTTATTAAATTCTAGGTCTCTTAGAAGGGTTTCGTGTTCTAATTTAGCGGTCTCCTTAGGGCTTTGCGAAATACTTATAGAGGCCCTAGGCCCTAGGGCCCAGGGGGCTTGCCAGGCCGCTCTTTGTCTCTCTAGGCCCCAGTTAGGACCTATTATTTCCTTGATTTTCGATAGTAGCCGGAATAGCTGTGTTATAGGCCTGATATAGGTAAAAGTACCTAAATCAGACCCCGATTCGGCTAGTTCGTCCCGTACGGCTATGTTATAGGCCCTACGGATCGGGTGGTTGTACTGAAACATTAGGGTCCTTAGGGCGTAGCCTAGGCAGGCCTTCTGGAACCGTATCTCCGGCGGGGGGATTGCGGCCTCAATTTCTAGGGCTTTTGTAGGGGACCCCCTAAAAGCCCCTAGGACCTTCGGTAGGGCCTCGTTTTGTAGGCGTTGATAGTACTGTATTAGGCCTTTTTGGCCCTGGCCCTGGCCCTGGCCCTGGCCCTGGCCCTGGCCCTGGCCTTTGTACCAAACAGGGACCCCGAAGTCCGCTATAGTAGTAATACAAGCAATATATAGTTGCCGTAGTGCCCTATAGGGTAGGCCCTTTTGGGTACTTGCTAGCCTAGATAGGCCTAGGAAGGCGGCCCTAGCTAGGGCTATCCGGTTTTCGATGTGTGATTTAAACGATAGCTTTGAGTCGAACCAAATACCTAGCCACCTAATAACGGGCTTTGGTGAAATTGCTATATTAGCTATTGTTACACCTTCCGTTATAGGGGCTCTTTGTGTAGTAAAGTGGATTAGTTCCGTTTTCCCGTGGTCAAATTGGACCCCTTGGGCCGTTGCTTGGGCTGTAAGCCTAGTTACAATACCTTCTAGTAGGCCTATTAGGTCTTCTAGGCCCTATGGGACCTATAGGCCGCCGCGCCATAGCCCCTAGGGCTGCATGCGCGTAATGAATAAAAAAAAAAAAATACCTTCTAGCGCCCGGCAGTTCTTATAGGCAGATCTAGACGATACCGTTAGGCTAAAGTCATCAACATAGGATAACTGGAAGGCCTTATCCGCTATAATATCCCTAATATAAATTAGGAATAAGATAGGGCTTATAGGCGATCCTTGCGGTATTCCTATGGCTATTTCGACTAGTTGGTGGATTTGGCCGTCAAAGGCTAGTTGGATCGATCGACCTGATAGGAACGATGTAACCCAGCTAATTAGGGCCTTTGGGAGGTCTAGCCTCTATAAAACCCCTATAAGCTTAACTTTTGATACGTGATCGAAGGCGCCTTTAATGTCAAGGAATAATGTAGTAGTAATAGTACTACTAGTTTTTTTCCTCGATAGGCGCTGTAATTCAATATAGTGAGTTTTTTTTTTATTTTTATTCATTACGCGCATGCAGCCCTAGGGGCTATGGCGCGGCGGCCTATAGATCCCTTAAGGCCTAGAAGACCTAATAGGCCTACTAGACCCTTAGGGTCCTAACGGCCCGCAGGAGCTAACTAGCTAACTAAACTAGCAGTAACGACTGGCTATTTATATTATATCAGTAGAGCTTTCCCTCGCATTTCACGAATCTTAGTCCCTAGGCCTAGGCCTAGTACTATTCCTCTAGGTACCACTTTGCCGTACCGATATTAGTAGTAGTTAGGAACTCAAATAGAGCCTCCCTTCCTTGCCTAGTACTAAATAAAATCGGTAGGGTAAGCGGCTTACCCTGTAGGGCTTCCTTTATATAGTGAGTTAGTAGTAGGGCTGTATCTATTGCAGACCTTTGTTTCCGCCCGCCTAGCTGTGTAGGGCCTAATAGGTCTGTGGTATTGGCTAGGTAGCTTAGTCGCGTAGCGAATAGTCTTTCTAGGACTTTACCTAGGCAATTTAGTAAGGCTATTACCCTATAAGACTTAGGCTTCCTATAGTCTCGGTTGCCTTGCTTAGGAAGGATAATGCCTATACTTTGTCGCCAAAGCTTAGGGTGGTAGCCTTCCGTAAATAACGCGTTATAGGCCTTGTAGAGGAATTTAGGAATAACCTTGTAAGTCTGCTGGATAAGGAGGAAGCCAATAGTATCGGGCCCTGGGGTTTTTACTGCTAGTTTAGTTAGCTAGTTAGCTCCTGCGGGCCCTTAGGACCCTAAGGGTCTAGTAGGCCTATTAGGTCTTCTAGGCCCTAAGGGACCTATAGGCCGCCGCGCTATAGCCCCTAGGGCTGCATATGCGTAATGAATAAAAAAAAATACTTCTCTTTAGGTATAGTTTGAGATATAACAAAGGCTAAATTGTATATACTAAATACTTAATAAGCGGTACTAACTACTCTAAAAATAAGGTAAGTATTATAACAATATTATATATCGTACTATTTTTCTAATATACCCTATACTTTGTATTACGTAATACTCGGACTACCTATATATATAGCCCCTTCCTATTATAGTATTGGGCTTAGCCCGATATAGGAAAACGGAGGGAACTAAGGGACCTACTAGAAGGAATACATATAACTAAAAGCCCTAGTTACTAAGTAGTTTTCCTATCCTTTAAGTCTTTTAATAAATATTATTAAGAGTCCTAAAGTAATTACCTAGTAACTTTATAATATTTAAAAAACTTTATTTATACTAGTTAGGAGGAAGAAAAAGCCTAACTATTATAAGTTAAAATAAATAAGGGGAAGCCTAAAGAAATTAACCTTTAGTAAGTTATAGAGGACTTTATAGTAAAAGTCTATATAGAGTTTAGCTAAATATATACCTAAATAAAAATATACTTTATTTAAATCTTAGCTTTATAGAAGAATAGGTAGCAATAGGTATAGTAGGACCTAAGGTACTTATTAGCCTAGCTAATAAATACCTTAACAATCGACCCCTAGCAGGAACGGACTAGGAATAAGTTAAGTATACTATAGGCCTATATTAAATATAAACCGATTCCAGTTAGGGACCTATATAATAGTAATAAAGGTACCTTTACAGTCTAAAAGTTCTATATAGACTATAAGCTCTAGGTAAATAGGAACTTTATTAGGTTTACCTAGGACTAATAGATCTTTATTTAGTAAAACCTCTTAGCTAAAGTTAAGTAATAAGTTATAATATACTTTAAGGAAGGTACCTATATTAGTTATAACCTATTTTAATTTCTAATATACCTTAAATTAGCTTATAGTAACCCTTACTACTAGTAATTAGTAGTTATTAAACTAAAGGATATTAGGTAAGGGATATTAGAGTTATTCCTAGTATTCCTTATATACTTTAAAGAAAAGCTTATACTAATAAGAGGAATATATTAGCCTAATAAGGTAAAACTTATAAAGCTCTATATTAAGTTAACTAAAAGAATAAGGAACTATATCCTTTAGCAAGGGACTATAATAAATAACTATAATAAGGTAGTTAATATATATAAATAAATTATATCCAAAATAGAATTATAATATATAGAGAATAAAATTAAGAATTAGGGTAGGCCTAACTAAGAGATAGCTAAAGCAACCCCCTAACCTAATAAGAATAATAATACCTTAATATTAAGGGTTAATACAATAGGCTCTAGGGTTATAGCTAGGCCTAAAGTAGCTATAATTAGGCCAATAATAAAAATAAACTAAAGCTAAGGTAGGCCCTAATAGTACGTAAAATAAATTATATAGGAAGAGAGAAATAAGTATAGGGTAGTTAGTATATATATTTACTATAGGAAGGAAGGCTACTATATTTAATAATACTTATAATAAGCTATAATCCTATATACCTTAGGGATAAGTATTTAAACTACTTAGGGAAAAGAATATATTTATAAAGAACTAAAAACTAAAAAAGAAAAAAAAATAAAGTACTTTTAAGCTAAGTTTTATATAAAGGTATAAAGGGTTTATAGGTAAGTAGACTATAAGGAACTAAAGGAATTAAGAAATTAAGTTTAAAAAAATTATACTAAGAATAAATAAATTACTCTTTCTTATTATTATACTTATAAATTTTATAAGATTCCTTAATATTTAAATTAATAGTAACTATAACTATTATAGGGCTATTAGTAAAAGGATAACCTAATACCTATAATTTAAGCTTATCCCTCTTCTAATAAAATAATTACTCTAAATAGCTATTATAATATTTTAGTAAAATATAGGTAATACCCTTACCTATCCTATAATAACTAATATAATCTATATAATAATTAATATAAATAGCTAAAAGAGCCTAATACTTTTATATATTATTTTAAGCCTAAGTTAAAATACTATACTAAGTTTACTATAGATAGAATACTAATAGGTTACCTTAAATATAATAAATTAAACCCTTATAATTAAAGCAATAAGTAACTAAATTATATAAGTAAATAATATTTATCCTACTAATAGGTCCTAAGAAGTATACCTTATATTAATATAAACCTTTTTATAGAAATAATAGGGAGTACTAATAGTAATAAGCTTATAAGAAATAGTAATAAAACTATAAGAAATAGTACTATAAGTACCTAAAAGTATAAATATAATAGTAATAGCCCTACTTATTCTTTTAGTAGCCCTTTAGAACTATATTGATCTCTTTAATAAGGAATAAGCCTTAGGCTTACTATTATACTAAGGCTTTTAGAACTACTATATCTAACTATAATAAAATAATAAGGGAGAAATACTATAGCTACCCTAGGGCCTACTATATAATATACTATAAGACTAATTACTTAAAGTCTATAAATAAATTATAGACCTACTAAATAAGGGATAAATATAGGTAAGCTTATTAATAATAGTAGTACTAATACTACTTACTAAGAAAGAAAATAAAGAATAAAGGCTATATATAAACTACTAGGCCCTAAATAAAATTATATAATAGGATTACTACTTACTCCTATTAGTTAAAGAAATACTTTACTTACTTTTAGGAGTATATTAATTTACTAAACTAAATATATAAGTAGTATTCTATAAGTTATATATAGCGCTAGGAGATAAACTACTTATAGTATTCTATATATAATTTAGCCTATTTAAATAGTTAGTTTATTCCTTTAGATAGGCTAAAGTATTAGCTTTATTCTAAAGATATATTAATAGGGTATTATAGGATAAATTAAGGAAGTAGGTTATAGCCTATTTAAATAATATCCTAATCTATACCTTTAGATTAAAGGCTAACTACCTTACTAAGGTTAGGGAAATCCTTAAGTAGCTTTAGGTAGTTAGTCTATACCTAAACCTTAATAAGTATATATTTATAATAATAAAAGTTAAATACCTTAGGTTTATTATTTAAGTAAGCATTAAGGTTAGGCCTAACCTAGCGAAAATTACTATAATTTAAGAATAGTAACTACTTACTAAGGTAAGGGGGATTTAGAGCTTCTTAGGCTTTATAAACTTTTACTATAAATTTATTCTTAATTTTATAAGCCTTATAGAACTACTTATAGCCTTATAGGAAAGGGTATACTATTTTACTAAGAACCTAAAGAAAATATAGTCTTTTAATCCCTTAAGTATATCTTTTTATTATACTTAATTCTAGTATAATAGGACCTAAATAGGAAGACTCTTATTAAGACTAATTACTTAAGTAAAGTACTAAATAAATACCTTTTGCAAATTAATAGTAAGGGGGTCCTATAACTAGTAGCCTATTACTTAGCTAAACTTATACTAATAGAAAGGAATTATATAATTTATAATAAGGAACTTTTAGTAGTTATTAGCTATCTTAAGGTATAGTTAGTAAACCTATAAGGTATTATAAAACTATTTACTATTTTAATAAACTATAAGAACCTTAAATACTTTACTAAACTATAGAAGATATTAAAATAATAAGTATAGTAGGTAGAAGTCCTTATTAACTTTAATTACTTACTATAGTATAGATTAGGCTTATAGGTATAACGGCCGGATATACTTTTATATTAGGAATAAAATAAGGAGGATATATTATACCTAGAATAAATACTTTAGTTAGTATTAATCTCTATACTATAGGAGGTACCTAAAGGCTAACCTATATAAAAAGGTCCTAATACCTAGAATATAGTAATTATAAATATAGAAATAGACTAGGCCTAGACTAAGTATAAAGTACTAAGTACTTAAGATATAATAGCTATAGATATAGGGGTAGATTAAGTCTATTTAAAGATAAAAGGGGGATAAGGAGCTATTAATATATCCTAACTACTTTTAGTAGTATAGGGATAAATAGAAAGGGAAATACTATTCCTATAGGATATACTAACTAACTAATTGCTCTTTCGAGAACCCTACTTATAGGAATTATAGGATTAAGTATTATAAAGTAATATAATATATAAAGCTTAATAATAAGTAGTTATAATAGGTATATAGAAATTCCTAGTAAAAGTAAAGATAAAAGAATAAATAGCTAATTATACTATTAATACCTATAGTATAATATACTATAAGGAATACCTATAGTTACTAGCCTAAGAACTACTAATAATATAAATAATATAATAGGTATATAAATTACTTATATTAGGCTACTTTAGTTAAAATAAAATATTTTAGGTACTTTAGTAGGACTTTTACTAAAATAGTATATTATAGGATATAGTATAGTATATTTAGAATTACTATTACTACTAAAGCTATAAGAGCTATGTATAAAGATAGGGACTCCTATAATTAATTTCCTTACTAAATTATTATTAAAAGTAAATATTAATTAATTTTATAACTAACCTATTAATATAAAACAATAAGGACTTTTAATTCTTAATAGTTATTATAAACTACCTCTTTAAATTTATTTAACTAAAAGTAATAACTATAATAAGTATAAAGGTTTATATAAAATAGTTTAAGACTTATTAGTAGTAATTTAGGAGTTTTCCTACCTAAATTATAACGAATTAGGAATTAAACTAGCTTAGTAAGTTTTAGATATTCCTATACTTCCTTATTAGTATAAAGTAACTCTTATTAACTTTATACTACCCTTAGATAAATAGGAGTACTAAAAGGGTAAATTAAAAAGTTTAAGCTACCTTACGGATCCTAATCTTATTTAAGTAATTTAACTAACCGCCCTACCTAGCTACCTATTAGCTTACCCTAAATAATAGAAAGTCTTTAGTTATAGGAGTTAACCTAAATAAGCTATTATTAGGTTATAAAATTAGTATAATACCTAAGGTAAAGAATAACTAAATAAGTATAATAATACTAAAAGGGAGGACTATTACTTTCCTATAATACCTAAGGGAAGGAATAGAAATTATATAAGTAGCTATTACCTTTATATAATAATACTTATATAAGTTAGTAATAGCTTTAGGTTACCTAATAAAAAAGTTCTAGGTAGGTAATAAGATCTAGCTTAGCCTTAAATATATTAAAACTAATAGGCTATATAGAAAGCTAAACTAAGTAGCTTTTAAGTTTATAGTACTAGCAGTACTAATACTACTTATAGTAATACTAAATATTCCTTAGGGCTTATACCCTACCTTTTATATAGACCTTATTAAAAGGGTAGTAAATAACCTTTTACCTAACTAAATAGTATATATAGTATTTAGAGCTAGGCCTACTATTAGTCTAAAATAAAAATAGTACCTTATAAAAGGAATACTAAGTTAAATATATTCTTATAATAAGGGGGGCCTAAGGCTAAAGGGGATAATATAATACCCTTATAAAATAGCTAGATTATAAATAACTAACCTAAGAACTAATAGAGGCCCTAAAGTAAACGAAAGCCCTAAAGGAATTTGTATAGTAATAGGAAGATCCCTATATTAATAGTAAAATATAGGTAAGCTATAAAATAAAATATAAAATTTTAAATATACTAAAGGAAAAAACTAACCTTAGAGCGGCCCTAATAAGGACCTAACCTAATACTACTATAAATATATACTAACTATACTACTTAGACTTATTAGTCTTTATATCCTTCTTACTTTTATTTTTCTTAGTATTCTTTTTAGGAAAGGTCTTAAAACTATTTATTATAGTACTTAGGTAGGAGTAAAATATAACTAAGGGAGGTAGGGGTAAAGGTATAAAATAAAAGTACTAAATAATATAAGTAATATAAGGGGTAGAGGTAATAGGATAGTATAATAAAAATATACTATTTATATAAAATAGGTATAACCTACTACTATTATAAGTAATATAAAGAGTAAAGGGGGTAGAATAGTATACTAAAGGGGAACTATTTATATAAAACTTATATAACTTATAGATATTATAGTATATTTCGGCTAAGGTAGCTACTAACTTAGTACTAATACCCTTCTATACCTATTAATAGTAGGTAAGGCTATATATATTACTCTAAATACCTATTAGGGCCTAAGCTATACCTTAGGTAAATATACTAAACTATATACTTAGTATAGTACTAAAATAGCTATCCGCTTAAGTTAGAGTTAAGGTATTAGCAGTAAGGATAAGGGTATAGTTCGGGTTATTATTATTATTAGTAGTAGTAGGGAGAGAGATAATACTTAGTATAGGGGTAAGGGTATAGGTAAAGCGTATAAGGGTAGGTTTTATTTTAGCTAAAGCTAGGGTATAGGCCTAAATCCGGCCTAGGGCTAGAAATTTAAGCAAGAGGATAGTATAAGCGCTTAGTATAGTTCTAACCTTAGGGCGGGCCTTAACTAAGATATAAATATTGCACTAAGCGTAAGTATAAAGGTTATATAAGGCGCAATATAGCTAAGGGTATACAGTAAATAAATATAGTACCTAAATATATTTAGTATATACATATATATATATATAGTAACTAGTACTATAGCTTAATATATAGTTATTATAGCTATTAGTAATAAGGTAGTTAATATAAGGGAGGTATATTTTATATACTTCCTCTAAAGGTATAAACTCCTTATTAAAGGAATTACCCTTTACTAAGTATTTACCTAAGGTATAATAATAGTCTAACTTATTAGTATAATAACTATAATATAAGCCTAAACTATATCTAGGGGGGGGGGGGGAAGTACTTATAGTAATAGATATAATAGTAGTAATAGTAATAATAAAAAGGTAAATAAGTCCTCTATAAGAAAAAAGTAATAATAGTAAGAGTAAAATTAATAGTTCCTATTATTACTAGCTTATTAACTAATAGCCCAAAGGATATATAGAATAGCTTTAATAAGGAAATAGTAACCTACCTTATAGGGAAGGAATAATAGTAATAAAAAAGTAAGTACAATAAGAGGTAGTAAAAGAGTTAATAATAATTATATAGTAAAAAGCTAAAAAATAAATAGGTATAATAGTTAAAGAAAAGAAAAATAATAAAGTATAATAAGAAGGAAATAAAAAGAGTAATATAAAAAAAGTAGTAAGGGGGAAAAGTAAGGTAATACTAAGCGCCCTAGGTACCTAAGGAATACCTAAGGAAGGGATAAAGTAAGGTAAAGTTAATTACCTTAGGTACCTAGTAAATATTTAGGAAGGGGCTAAGGTAGGGTAGAGTTAGTTACTTTAGGTAACTAGTAAGCTCCTAATAGGGGATAATATAGGAAGGAGGCCGTATATACTTAGTATCTAATAAATACTAAAAAAAAAAAAATTTAGGGGGGAGCTATAGATTGGAAAGCTAGCTTAAGGAAGAGTAGGTTAGCTATAGCTATAGCTAGACTTTACTTTAAACGGGTAGAGTAAAATAGTATATTATAGTATTAGGCTTAGCCTAATATAGGAGAACGAAAGGAACTAAGGGACCTACTAAAAGGAATATATATAACTAAAAGCCCTAGTTACTAAGTAGTTTTCCTATCCTTTAAGTCTTTTAATAAATATTATTAAGAGTCCTAGAGCAGTTACCTAGTAACTCTATAATACTTCCTTCCTATACTTACTGTTTTTTTTTTCTTTTCTTCCTCTTTAGTTCGAAAATTCTATAGTCTTTATATATACTACCTTATTACTAGTCTATATTATAATAAGTATTTATTAAAAAAATACTATATAAAAATATTAAAATAGTTTAGGACTTCCCCCCTTATAAGTAAAGCTCCTAAGTAGGTTTACTCTTACAATTCGATATATACAATCTAGGTATAGCTTATATTTCTATTGTAGGAGCTATTTATTATTTAGAATAATATATTATACTTATTGAAGTCTATCTATTTATATTAATATTTTTAATACAGTAGTATATGTAGTATTATTCCTTATATAACTAATACTAAAATATTTAGTAGTTATATTACTAAACTTTACGTTATAGTACTCTGCTAAATACAAATAGCTTATTACTACTAACATTCTACAGAAATCAAATAAGTAGATTATAGCTACTGGGGAGGTTTACTATAAATAAGTTAATAATGCAATAGGTTTTTTATATCTACTAATTATACTCTGTAGGTTCCGCTCTGTATTGCGATACACTCAAGACACTTATTAGTAATGACATTTTCAAATGCCTTGGAGCAATGTCGACCGACGTCATTGCCTGCATGAATTCAGAGACACCGTGACGCTAAGCTAGGTATTGCTCAACAACAACATATTCTAGATGGCTTCATTACCTGGCACCCCGCGTCACTCTCGGCGCTCGTCAGGATCTGGAAGCTCCCAAAACTCTCACCAGTCACGCCAGCAGTTGATATATTCGATGAATGACGGCGCGACATCAAGTTTCAACAATGGGAGCCACCCGGACCCGACGCACCTAAATCTACCCGTGAATGGAGGCGATTTGTCGCGAAATAGGATGGGAAATCTTGCCGACGAACTTGCCGATGCATTTTCCGAGTCAGGAGATGAGGACGAATGTGTCCTGGATGAGCAGAGAAGGATGACGGCAAATGAATTCCTGCAGAATCACAATAAATGCGACTTACCAACATCGGTTGTCCAAAACATCAATCCCGAGCGAATACACGGCGATGCAGAAGCAAATGGAGACAATTTCACTACTCAGTACCGAGGCAGTCACGTCAAAAGGTGTTCATCACAGAAGGGAGACCATTACATTTCGACGGGCGACTATAATGGGAGCGATATTGAATCGGGATCAGATCTGGATGCGACTGGGATACCATCGACCCTTCAAGCCAAGATTGACGATATCGAGTCACTCGCCCGACGTGGGACGGAGGGTTACGGTTGGAAAGTAGATGATGTTTTTAAAAGAGTAACAGATGGCCTACGAGGTCTCGGGTCACAGTCTACCGTGGAGGGAAGTGCCTCGAGGTGCGCAGTCAATACCTGCCCCAACGCTTTTGGGACGATATTTCAAGCTCACAGCGCAGCAACAGGTTAATAACAGCACACTCAGCACTTACTACGCACCTTACACACCAAACACGACAGCTCCAGAGGCTGAGTTTCCCTATCCTGTCACCATTGGCTTCTGCCCCCGATATCGACACTATCGATAAGCTCGTACCACTCCTGTTGTCCTTGTCCGAGTGTATGCCGCGGCCATGGACTTCTGCATTTAACTCACTCACAGCACTTCACTGTATTACCTCGGACTTGATACAAACTCTGAACTATGTCTCGGACAGCCTTCACATGTCCCGTCAAACGACAGCAACGGCAACCC
This sequence comes from Drechmeria coniospora, assembly GCF_001625195.1. Classification (NCBI taxonomy): domain Eukaryota; kingdom Fungi; phylum Ascomycota; class Sordariomycetes; order Hypocreales; family Ophiocordycipitaceae; genus Drechmeria; species Drechmeria coniospora. The sequence goes on along the minus strand of NC_054389.1, from coordinate 3,170,315 downwards.
GGCGGCTGAGGAGTGTGAGGGAGATTGTGACGGAAATACGAAGGGATGAGGAATTGCGCGAACAGGGCGAGCGGTGGCTAACGCGGGGAAATTGGGGGGATCGATTACAAAAACGGGAGTGCGCTGGTGTATGTGGCGAAGTTATGGGCGGCTTCGAAGATGTATGCAACGACTGGCGCATGCGATTACTCGCGCAAGCCGAGTCGCAGGCCTGATAATATACAGGGGTCGTAATACATAGCACTACCAATACAGGACGGTGAAACTCGCTACTAGTTTACTGCTCAAGGGACAAGCCAGGATGCATAGCAACTCTACCATAGTTTGCACCGACATACGGGGACGTAAGTCGGTAGTGTAAACGGAAGGACAGCTCAGACTGGACTTGTGCATATTGGACTTTGCAATTAGAACTGATTATTTGTGTAAGAATAAGGGGTTACTGGTCGGCTTGCAGAAGGTTGTATGGATAGGTAATACATTTATAATACAACAGAGGAAAAGGGGGTCCGCCCGGACTAGGGCTACAATAAATCAAGGATCGTAAGATAGGTCAGAATCAATTTATTAGTGTTCTTAATACTGTTATTGCTAACTACTAGGTGTCCTCTGTACCTACTTAAATAGGCGCAAATATAGATACCGTTATATAACTAACCACTTGGATTTTAACCCTATTATAGGCCCGTTGGCGTATCGGTACAAAATACTCCCTAGCTTTAGATAATTATACTAAAGCTGTATAAAGCTATTGCAATATACCTAACGGGTTATAGGGTCGGATAGGGTAGTATTGTTACCCCTTTTATTAGATTGGGTGCATAATCCTTCCTATTATATCCTTAAGGCCGAATAGTACTTAGAAGTATAGGAATTTACCTCTTAGTAATACTTTTGTAAGACTATTAGCCAGGATTATATTTATTAGTATATATTCAATAAGGATCCTTCCTTTACTATACCCCTACTTAAGCTATATATGCTATATATTAATATAGTATAGGTTTATTTAGAACTGATTTTCTTTAATAATAATTTAAATCGTTTTCTTTTTCATTCATTACGCACATACAGCCCTAGGGGCTATAGCGCAGCGGCCTATAGGTCCCTTAAGGCCTAGAAGACCTAATAGGCCTACTAGACCCTTAGGGTCCTAACGGCCCGCAGGAGCTAACTAGCTAACTAAACTAGCAGTAACGACTGGCTATTTATATTAAATCAGTAGGGCTTTCCCTTGCATTTCACGAATCTTAGTCCCTAGGCCTAGGCCTAGTACTATTCCTGTAGGTACCACTTTGCCGTACCGATATTAGTAGTAGTTAGGAACTCAAATAGAGCCCCCCTTCCTTGCCTAGTACTAAATAAAATCAGTAGGGTAAGCGGTTTACCCTATAGGGCTTCCTTTAGGTCTTTCCGTTCCTTCCTATAACGTAACACTTTAGTAGAACTTTTACTAACATAATATATTATAGGATATAGTATAGTATATTTAGAATTACTACTATTACTAAAGCTATAAGAGCTATCTATAGAAATAGGAATTCTTATAATTAATTTCCCTATTAAACTAATACTAAAAGTAAATATTAATTAACTTTATAACTAATTTATTAATATAAAATAAAAGGGACCTCTAATTCCTAATAGTTATTATAAACTACTTCTTTAAGTTTATTTAACTAAAGGCAATAACTATAATAAGTATAAAGACTTATATAAAACGGGTTAAGACCTATTAGTAGTAATTTAAGGGTTTTTCTACTTAAATTATAATAAACTAAGAATTAAACTAACTTAGTAAGTTCTAAATATCCTTATATTCCCTTATAGGAATAAAATAACTCCTATTAACTTTATACTACCCCTAAATAGATAGGAGTACTAAAAGGGTAAATTAAGAAATTTAAACTACCCTATAGATCTTAATCTTATTTTTTAAGTATTTTAACTAACTAGCCTACCTAAATACCTACTAACTTACCTTAAATAATATGAGTCTTTAATTATAAATATTAGTTTAAATAGGCTATTACTAAGCTATAAAATTAATATTATACCTATAGTAAAGGATAACTAAGTAAGTATAATAATACTAAAAGAAAGAATAGTTATATTTTTATTATACCTAAGGGAAGGAATACAAATTATATAAATAGCTATTACCTTTATATCATAATACTTATATAAGTTAGCTATAGCTTTAAATTACTTAGTAAAAAAGTTTTAGGTAGGTAATATATTCTAGCTAAGCCTTAAATATATTAAAACTAATAAGCAATATAGGAAGCTAAATTAAGTAGCCTTTAAGTTTATAGTACTAATAGTACTAATACTACCTATAGTGATACTAAATATTCCTTAGGGCCTATACCCTACCTTTTATATTAACTATATTAAAAGGGTAGTAAATAACCTCCTACTTAGTTAAATAGTATAGGATTTAAAGCTAGGCCTATTATTAATCTAAAATAAGAATAGTACTTAATAAAAAGAATACTAAGTTAAATATATTTTAGTAATAAGGGGGGCCTAAGGCTAAAGAGGATAATATAATACCTTTATAAAGTAATAAGGCTATAAATAATTAACTTAGGAATTTATAAAAGCATTTATATAAATAAAAGCCCTAAAGGAATTTATATAGTAATAGGAAAATCCCTGTATAAATAGTAAAGTATAGGTAAGCTAAAAAATAAAATATAAAATTCTAAATACCCTAAAGGAAAAATCTAACACTAAAGTAGCTTTAATAAGGACTTAACTTAATACTACTATAAGTAAACTATTATTATAACTACCTTAAAATATAAATATATATTAATTATATTATTTAAACTTATTAAACTTTTTTTAGACAAATATTTATTTTTACTTTTATTTTTTTCAGTATTCTCATTAGGGGGGGTTTTAAAACTATTTATAATAATATTAAGTAAGGGTAGGATATAGTTAAGAAGGAAAGGGGTATAAAACTAAAGTATTAAGTAATATCAGAAGTAAAAGTAATAGAATAGTACAATAGGAATATATTATTTATATAAAATAAATATAACTTATTATTATTATAGGTAATATAAAGAGTAAAGGGGGTAGGATAATATAATAAGGGAGAATTACTTATATAAGACTTATATAACTTATAAATATTATAGTATATTTTAACTAAAGTAACTATTAACTTAGTACAAATACCTACTTATACTTACTAATAGTAGGTAAGGCTATATATATTACTTTAAATACCTATTAAGGCTTAGGCTATACATTAAGTAAATATACTAAGCTATATACTTAATATAGTATTAAATGTTATAATATTAGGCTTTGCCTAATAGAGCTATGTCCTAGGATAGAGTTACGTACTACCGTACGTAACTTATATCCTATAACTAAGCAGGTATTGGAGTATAAGTACTTTAATGCCTAGTACCTTAAGTTAGTATTCCGTAGATTTCTTAATAACTATTTCCGACCACTAGATACTAGTAGTACTAGTAACTCTATAATATTTAAGAAATCTCCCTTTATTACGGCAAGCAGTAGGCCGTAGACTATTAAACAATAGATTAATAGGATAATAATATACTACTTAGCGAATAAAATACTACCGCTAGTTAACTACTACCCGATTAGTTTACAGAAATCCAGTAGTTAAACTAGTAAATTGCTACGGTAGTATAGTATTAAGCATCCCGAGAGATATAGTCCGGTACTATACTGGGATTGGTACGGACCCCCTTAACTATTAATAGCCTAGCAATACTTCTCTAGGACTAACGCAAACCGATACCAATAGGGGTACTATACAGTAGAGATAAGACTATATTTACAGCCTAAAAGATACTTACGGCCTATAAGCTAGTTACCGACTGTAAGTTTATCGATACCAATAAGGACCAGTAGATATTCATCTAGCAGTACTTAGCGCCTAAGATTTAGTTCCGTATTATAGCCTTCTTTAAAGCAGGGCCGTTATACTAGTACAACCCATTACAATTCTTAGCTTATTTTAAATCCGTCTTTACCGGCCCTTATTGGATGGAGATAGTACAGATCGAGCTCGAATAACCAGAGTAAGTAAATAATAAGGCATTTACCTTATTCTACGTACGCTTTAAATAAAAACTAGTATTAGCTAGGGGAATAAATTAACCCAATAAAATTAAACTTATTAAGCTATATTACGCACTTCATAAAACTATATAGGATAGTAGTATTAAGCGCAATATCCTATAAGATAGTTATAACGCAGCCGTTAGTTACAAAAAAAAAACATCAACACCACGCGCCCACCCGATCGATTGAAACCACAATAAAATAGCCAAATTGCAGTTCTTTCAATTCCCCTCAATTGGGACATTACGATCCTCAAGTTACAGCCGCGCGCAGCCGATTACGCGCGTGCAGTCGGGGGTCAAAGATACCTTCAACTGGGAGGAAGAGGGCCGCCAGAAACGCAACCCCGCGCGTACCGACCCCACCCAACGAGACCCACCCGATTGCACCCAGCGAGACCCACCCAACCTACCCAACCCACCCGACTATAGGCCCGGCTACAGGCCCGGCCCTAGCCCAGCCTACCCTATACCAGAAAAATCAGGAAAAAAATCAGGAAAATCAGGCTCAGCCTACCCTATACAGGGAAAATCAGGAAAAAATCAGGAAAATCAGGAAAATACTAAAAATACCAATACAATTGTAGAAAACGAAGAAAATACAATAAACGAAGACGAAATCGAACTTATATCCCTAGGTCAACCTACAGATACCGATATGGAAGACCTAGAGGATACGGAAACCCTAGAAGCCCCTACCCAACCAGAAACTCCCGAAACCCCCCTTATACTACAACAACGGAAACGAACCCACGCAGACCTAGAGTCTCCTGAAAGGCTACCTAAACTAGCTAAAAAGGGGATATCTAGGCCTATAACTACCGACCAAAACGAGGGCCAAGACCTAGCCCTACAGATCCAACAGGCTACTATACTTATACAAAGTACAGTATTGAAGATGCTATATAGCCTCTTCGAACCCCTTATAAATGCACTACAAAATGCATTTCCAAGGGGCCCGAAGAGCTATGGCGAGGCAGCCCAAACACCTATACCTACAGGTCTCCAGAACAGCGCCTGGGCGGTCGTCCCACCAAGGGGCCGAGGACCCAAGGGCCCTAACGGGCCTAGCGGGCCTAGCGGGCCTAGCGGGCCTAGCGGGCCTAGCGGGCCTAACGGGCCCAACGGGCCTAGAGGGCCCAACGGGCCTGGTGGGCCTGACAGGCCTAGCAGAACCAACGGGCCCAAACGCCCTACAAAGGAAGGCTTATAAGTAATCCTAAAACTCCGAAAGGAGCCTAAGGGACCTACAGAAAATAGACCCCAAGTACGCGCACTAACGCTACGGAATGCACTAAATAAGACCTTAGGGGCTATAGCCGTAGCTAGCATCGAGCTATCGGCTAGGGGCAACCTAGTTATTACAACAATAGAGCCCTATACAGCAGCCCAACTACTAGAAAAAAAACAAGCCTGGATAGGACTATTTAAAACTTATCCGGTTGAGGCAATAGAGACCCCTATTAGCTGGATAAAGCTAGTAGCACACGGGGTACCTATTCTTACGGAGACCAATATCCTTGAAATTACTAAGTCGGAAATCGAGACCTTTAACCCAGTTACGGTTAGGGGCTAGCCCTGCTGGCTTAAAAGGCCTAGCTTAGGTAAGGCCGCTGGGTCTATTGTTTTTGCCGTCCCTATAGAACAAGAGGCTAGCTATAGCCTTAAAAATAGGCTATTTATAGCTGGAATTCGGGCCAAGGTTGTAGCCTATAAGGCCTATACGCCAAAGACCCAATGCTTTTTTTTTTCATTCATTACGCGCATGCAGCCCTAGGGGCTATGGCGCGGCGGCCTATAGGTCCCTTAGGGCCTAGAAGACCTAATAGGCCTACTAGACCCTTAGGGTCCTAAGGGCCCGCAGGAGCTAACTAGCTAACTAAACTAGCAGTATCGACTCGGACGCCTGTAAGTGCGGGCAAAAACAGACTGTAACCCACTTATTGCTACAATGTGTACGTTATAGGAAGGAACGGAAAGACCTAAAGGAAGCCCTACAGGGTAAGCCGCTTACCCTACCGATTTTATTTAGTACTAGGCAAGGAAGGGAGGCTCTATTTGAGTTCCTAACTACTACTAATATCGGTACGGCAAAGTGGTACCTAGAGGAATAGTACTAGGCCTAGGCCTAGGGACTAAGATTTGTGAAATGCGAGGGAAAGCTCTACTGATTTAATATAAATAGCCAGTCGTTACTGCTAGTTTAGTTAGCTAGTTAGCTCCTGCGGGCCGTTAGGGCCCTAAGGGTCTAGTAGGCCTATTAGGTCTTCTAGGCCCTGAGGGATCTATAGGCCGCCGCGCCATAGCCCCTAGGGCTGCATGCGCGTAATGGATGAAAAAAAAAAAAAAAACTAGCAGTAACGACTGGCTATTTATATTAAATCAGTAGAGCTTTCCCTCGCATTTCACGAATCTTAGTCCCTAGGCCTAGGCCTAGTACTATTCCTTTAGGTACCACTTTGCCGTACCGATATTAGTAGTAGTTAGGAACTCAAATAGAGCCTCCCTTCCTTGCCTAGTACTAAATAAAATCGGTAGGGTAAGCGGCTTACCCTGTAGGGCTTCCTTTAGGTCTTTCCGTTCCTTCCTATAACGTACGCATTGCAGTAATAGGTGGGTTACAGTCTGTTTTTGCCCGCACTTACAGGCATCCGAGTCGATTTTTCCAATCTTTTTTTGGTAGGGCTTAAGGTATCCGATCCCTGTTTTTAGTTGTATATAGGCCGATTGGATAGGCCTAGGCAAATCGGATAGGCTAGGCTTATACGAAAACCTAGGTTTCCCAGTCCTTTGATAGTGGGCCCCTAGGCCCCTAGCCTTAGGGCCTCGGGCCTCCTCCCTAGCCCATAGCTCCTTCCACCCCCCTAGGGCTACTTCTTTTACCCTCCTCCGTAGATAGCTTAGGGAGGTATAGGGGTACCTATACTAGGCCTAGTTAGGCCTCCTTTTGCTACCTGGTCTGCAATTTCATTCCCTATAATTCCAACGTGGCTAGGGCACCACGCTAGAAGGTATTGTAACTAGGCTTACAGCCCAAGCAACGGACCAAGGGGTCCAATTTGACCACGGGAAAACGGAACTAATCCACTTTACTACACAAAGAGCCCCTATAACGGAAGGCGTAACAATAGCTAATATAGCAATTACACCAAAGCCCGTTATTAGGTGGCTAGGTATTTGGTTCGATTCAAAGCTATCGTTTAAATCACACATCGAAAACCGGATAGCCCTAGCTAGGGCCGCCTTCCTAGGCCTATCTAGGCTAGCAAGTACCCAAAAGGGCCTACCCTATAGGGCACTACGGCAACTATATATTGCTTGTATTACTACTATAGCGGACTTCGGGGTCCCTGTTTGGTACAAAGGCCAGGGCCAGGGCCAAAAAGGCCTAATACAGTACTATCAACGTCTACAAAACGAGGCCCTACCGAAGGTCCTAGGGGCTTTTAGGGGGTCCCCTACAAAAGCCCTAGAAATTGAGGCCGCAATCCCCCCGCCGGAGATACGGTTCCAGAAGGCCTGCCTAGGCTACGCCCTAAGGACCCTAATGTTTCAGTACAACCACCCGATCCGTAGGGCCTATGACATAGCCGTACGGGACGAACTAGCCGAATCGGGGTCTGATTTAGGTACTTTTACCTATATCAGGCCTATAACACAGCTATTCCGGCTACTATCGAAAATTAAGGAAATAATAGGTCCTAACTGGGGCCTAGAGAGACAAAGAGCGGCCTGGCAAGCCCCCTGGGCCCTAGGGCCTAGGGCCTCTATAAGTATTTCGCAAAGCCCTAAGGAGACCGCTAAATTAGAACACGAAACCCTTCTAAGGGACCTAGAATTTAATAACTGTATTATTTATTATACAGACGGGTCACAAGGGACTATTAGGGGTCAAACAACGAACTCGTGCGCCTATTACGAAACGAACCCTACAGGCCGGGCCCTAGGGGCAAAGGCCTATAACCTAGGCCCTAGGATCGAAGTAGTTGATGCCGAGCTAATTGGTATAACTCGGGCCCTAAAGGCCTTATCCCAACGAAACCCCCTACCGCAAGAAGCCTATCTTTTTATAGACAGCCAAGCAGCTATTCAGAAGGTAACCGTAGGCTATAGCGACCTAGCCTATAAGGCAAGGCAGCTAGTAAATAGCCTAGCGGACCGGAAGGTAGCTATAACCCTAACGTGGTGCCCTAGCCACGTTGGAATTATAGGGAACGAAATTGCAGACCAGCTTGCAAAGGGTGGCCTAACTAGGCCTATAGGTGCCCCCTATACCTCCCTAAGTTATCTACGGAGGAGAGTTAAAGAGGCAGCCCTAGGGGGGTGGAAGGAGCTATGGGCTAGGGAGGAGGCCCGAGGCCCTAAGGCTAGGGGCCTAGGGGCCCACTATCGAAGGACTGGGAAACCTAGGTTTGCGTATAAGCCTAGCCTACCCGATTTGCCTAGGCCTATCCAATCGGCCTATATACAACTAAAAACAGGGATCGGATACCTTAAGCCCTACCAAAAAAAGATTGGAAAAATCGACTCGGACGCCTGTAAGTGCGGGCAAAAACAGACTGTAACCCACCTATTACTATATTGCGTACGTTATAGGATGGAACGGAAAGACCTAAAGGAAGCCCTACAGGGTAAGCCGCTTACCCTACCGATTTTATTTAGTACTAGGCAAGGAAGGGAGGCTCTATTTGAGTTCCTAACTACTACTAATATCGGTACGGCAAAGTGGTACCTAGAGGAATAGTACTAGGCCTAGGCCTAGGGACTAAGATTCGTGAAATGCGAGGGAAAGCTCTACTGATTTAATATAAATAGCCAGTCGTTACTGCTAGTTTAGTTAGCTAGTTAGCTCCTGCGTGCCCTTAGGACCCTAAGGGTCTAGTAGGCCTATTAGGTCTTCTAGGCCCTATAGGACCTATAGGCCGCCGCGCCATAGCCCCTAGGGCTACATGCGCGTAATGAATGAAAAAAAAAAAAAATACCTTCTAGCGCCCGGCAGTTCTTATAGGCAGATCTAGACGATACCGTTAGGCTAAAGTCATCAATATAGGATAACTGAAAGGCCTTATCCGCTATAATATCCCTAATATAAATTAGGAATAAGATAGGGCTTATAGGCGATCCTTGCGGTATTCCTATAGCTATTTCGACTAGTTGGTGGATTTGGCCGTCGAAGGCTAGTTGGATCGATCGGCCTGATAGGAACGATATAACCCAGCTAATTAGGGCCTTTGGGAGGTCTAGCCTTCGTAAAACCCCTATAAGCTTAGCCTTTGATACGTGATCGAAGGCGCCTTTAATATCAAGAAATAATGTAGTAGTAATAGTACTACTAGCCTTTTTCCTTGATAGGCGCTGTAATTCGATATAGTGGGTCAGTAATAGGGCTGTATCTATTGCAGACCTTTGTTTCCGCCCGCCTAGTTGTGTAGGGCCTAATAGGTCTGTAGTATTGGCTAGGTAGCTTAATCGCGTAGCGAATAGTTTTTCTAGGACTTTGCCTAGGCAATTTAGTAAGGCTATTACCCTGTAAGACTTAGGCTTCCTATAGTCTCGGTTGCCTTGCTTAGGGAGGATAATGCCTATACTTTGTCGCCATAGCTTAGGGTGGTAGCCTTCTGTAAATAAAGCGTTATAGGCCTTGTAGAGGAATTTAGGAATAACCTTATAAGTCTGCTGGATAAGGGGGAAACCGATAGTATCGGGCCCTGGGGCTTTTTTATTCGAAGACGAATTAATAGCCTCTTTAACCTCTTTCCAAGCTAGGTTAGGCCACTCCCACCTTTCTCTACTAGCCTGTTTTATAGTAGGCCTCCTACTAGGCCCACTAGGCCCGTTAGGCCCGTTAGGCCCGCTAGGTCCGCTAGGCCCGCTAGGCCCGCTAGGCCCGCTAGGCCCGCTAGGCCCGCTAGGCCCGCTAGGCCCGCTAGGTCCGCTAGGTCCGCTAGGCCCGCTAGGCCCGCTAGGCCCACTAGGTCCGTTAGGTCCGTTAGGCCCGTTAGGCCCTGTTGGAAATAGGGTTGTAAGAAAGGCATCGCATTTTTCCTGGAAGGTATTTGCTATTATATCTCTTCCTTCCTTAGTATACAATATACCCGGAAGGTTAGTATTCTGGCTAGCTTTTGTATAGTTATAGGCTTGGAAAACCTCCCTGTTAACTGCATTAGCCAGAAAGGTCTCCCAGTAGCCTACTTTAGCCTTCCGAATAGCATAAAAATAGGCATTACGGGCCGTTTTCCAGTCTTCTTTGCATTTCCGGTTTTTCCGAAATAGTCTTTGTGTACGGCTAAGGGTCTTCCGTAAGTCTAGTAGCTCGGGGGTCCACCAAGGCTTAGACCGTTCACTAGGCCGTAGCCTAGGGATTGCCTCGATAGCTACTGCCTGTATAGCCTCTGTAATTAGTATAGCTATTCCATCTAGATCCCTTACTGAAATTAGGGTATCTAGTTGCTGATTTAGGGATGCCTGCTTTTCCTGTAATAAATAATTATACTTATTCCAGTTGGCCTTTTTGTAATTGAATAAGGGGGGCCTAGACTGGAATAGTAGGCTTGCTGTAGGTAGGATAGGCGCCCTAGCTTCAAAAGGCGATTACCTGGTGATCGGACCCGGATGCCTCTAAGTACCTCCAGTTAGACCAGTTTAGTAGGTTAAAAGGAGTACTAAAGGCTAGGTCAATAATAGACCTAGACTTTAAGCCGGGCCTAAAATAGGTACCCCCTTTAACCTCTTCTGGGTCCTGGATTAGGCTAGCCTTCTGGCTTGTTAGCCAGTTTACTAGCCTTTGTGCCTTAGTAGCCCTAATAGGGTCTACCGTTGGATTCCATAATGGGTGGTGTAGGTTGAAGTCCCCTATAATAAGTGTAGGCTTATTGCACCTATAGGGTAGGAGGAGCCTCTCAACTGTATAGGGGTTCTGGCTTGGTTGCCCGCTAGGCTAGGCCCGTTAGGCCCGCTAGGCCCGTTAGGCCCGCTAGGCCCGTTAGGCCCGCTAGGCCCGCTAGGCCCGTTAGGCCCGCTAGGCCCGTTAGGCCCGCTCGGCCCGTTAGGCCCGCTAGGCCTGTTAGGCGCTCTAGGCCCGTTAGGCCCGCTAGGCCTACTAGGTCCGCTAGGGCCCTCGTAGGCCTGTTCCTTTTCGTTGTAGAGGTTAATTAGGATAAATGGTTCAGTACCTAATATCTCTATAGCTTGGATATCTGGATCGGAAAATAGGTCGTATCGGGGATTATAAGCTAGCCTACTAGCCTTCCTAATATACGTTAAGACCCTAGGTCTAACTGTAATACTTAAAGGGCTAGTTGACTGTTGTGGTGTAATAATATAGTAAGACGGGTGTTGGAGCCCTATAAATGCTCCTTGAATTTTAGGGCAGTAGGGCTCTTGTAGAAGGATAATATCGGTACGTTGCTTACGCGTAGGCCTGTTGGAGTACCGATTGGTGTGCTAAATTATGCCTCCGTGCGTTATGCTGGATAAGCCTAAGATAGCACTTTTCTGGGCTATTTCGACTTATAGTCTAATAGCCTAATAGATTTCGCACTCGGTACTATTAGCCTTGTGCTTACCGTTACAGTTAGCACATACTAGTTCGAGGTGGTTGCAGGGCTCTGTAGCGTTGCAGCTAGTGCACTGGTGGGTCTTTGTATAGTGCCCTTTTGCGCATAGTGCGCAGCGGATTTTC